>NC_140771.1:33965348-43965348 GCF_044657685.1 Stegodyphus dumicola | reverse complement strand
GTTGCAAAATAAATTCATTCTCACTCTTTTTGGACTTGCCTACACATTAAATTTAAAATAGTTTTATGAATAGGTAAGATGTGATTATCGTAATTTTGTTTCTCTCTTTATCTTGGCAACTTTATATGTTGATTCAGTATCCAGGTTACCTACCAGTGGCTGATTGATAAAACTGCTCATATGTTCATCTGGTGGTTTGAGTTTATTTTCTGACATAAAAAATTTTAAAAGGCATCCCCCATGTTTATTTTACTATAATCAAAAAATCAAATAATTGCTACTCTGTTTATAGGTACTAAATGTTAAAATATTTTAAATGCTTCCTTTAATTTGCATTCTAAATAATCATTTGTTTAAATTTAATTATGAATTATATTCATATATAGTAATTGTGAGTGTTTTCTTTATTTTAGGTGCTGTGAAAGGCAATGACAGATATCCAATTTATCAAGAGTTCTTATATACACAAGAATACATGGATATAAGATTGTTTTTCATGAATTCAAATAAAATGTGATAAATTGGATTAATAAAAACTATTTTGAATTTTGAAAAGTGTTTTTCCTCTGTTAATCATAATATAGTGCCATAAATTTCTGAATGTGTTTATTTTTCATCCAAATAAATAGCTTTACAAAAATTTGTCATATTAATAGATATTGCATAATTTAGCATTATTATAAATATTTATTATAGCAGATTTAGCTGAACTACTTTTTTAGTCTCTTTGCAGATGAAGTCACAAAGGTAAGTGGTTAGATATTTTTCTGTATTCCCCATTAAGTAATTTTATCTGGTAAATTACCATTACTTATATACTAAAGGTGAAAGAATAAGCTTCCTTGAAGATACAAAAAGATATTTCAAAAAATTGGTATACGTAAAAAAGTTCTTAAATTGCCACATATGCGAAACTGAAAATGTTATATATGAAATAGTTCAGAAATATAAATATTTTCACTATTTTTTAACTATAATTCACTGCATTTGTTATATATAATCACAGTTTAAGGTAGCAGTGCTTTTCTCACTGTGATTTCTCATGTATTTTGATTCATAAATACACGTACATAAATCCACGTATTTTGATTTCTCTTTTGAGACCGAATAAAAAATGAACTAAACATTCTCGTTGACATTGAGAGTTGAATAAAAGCTCACCTCAAAATAAAATTAATTAATAAATTTATGGAAAATTTTACACTGCATATATTGAGCAGAAAGAGTAATATACTTAATGGAATTAATAATTGGTAGAGTTGATAGCAGAATAAAATGCCTTAATTGCATGGTAAACAGATCTTTTGAAGTTTTTCTATGTTGCGTAAAATGCAGATTTAAATTTTTGATATTGATTGTCATATAAATGGCAATTACTGTTTTATTTTGCTCTGAAATGAATGGTTAGTAAAAAAATTCTGGATGAGACAACCTTTAACATGCGCTAGAATTTACAAAGTTTAATTTGGTGCTGATTTCAACGAGTAAATTTCATTTTACTGAATTTTGCGTAAAATAATACCAATGAACCATTGCAAATTATTTTCAGAACTTTTTTTGTTAATCTAAAAGGGCTATTAGTTTTGAAATGTGACTTCATATCGTCAGTCGTAAACTTGTTTCGCTTTTCATTCAAGTCTTGCCATTTGGCAAAATTTAACATATTTACCTTTAAAATCTTATATATTTATTATTGACTAACAAGCCAAGCTATTTAAAAGCATTACACACAGTTCTTAACAATGCTTTTTTTAATTTTTAATCTGATTGATTTAAAATGCATTTAATTCATGATATATCTAATTGAAAACATTTTAATATTTCTACATAATTACATGATATATTTCTTCATTTTTCAAATATATAGAAGATGTATAACTTTCTGGTGTCAGTATCGTATAAAATGTTTTGCTATTTCCACTGCCCCATCTGTATTGATAATCCATGCATTCATAAACTTTTAGCCTCTTTGAGTGACTGCTAAAATATGAGGCCTTTCAGATTTTTTTTTTAATTGTGTGAGCAGAAAGATAGAATTTTAGAAGAGCTTCTTGAGTTACCTTTTGAATAATATAAAGAATTGTTAACATAATGTCAAATTTTTACAACTAAATATTAAATATATAAAAAAGCCTGCAGCATTCTCATATTACGAAAACATAATTTATTTATTCTGAGGCTAGGAATTTATTTAGTTTTAAAAATACAACTTATTCCTTTTAACAATTTCCCAACAGTGTCATCAAAACACTATAAATTTCTTACGCGTTTTAAAGAAAGGTGATTCATTTATGTAAAGATTATTAAATGGGTAATTTTATTATTCAATTTTTAATACAAATTAACTGAAATTAAAAACTGATTTTGTAAAATAATTTATTATGAATAATTCAATTTGGGGGCTATTGGATGTTTAAAAATGATCAAAAGATTTTTAATATCTTAAAAGCAAAATTTTCAGTTTTAATATTTTGTATTAATAATTCATTTCAATTTCCTTGCTCAGTTTTAATATATTCACAAATTCAGATTTTAAAACAAAATAAGTTGTATAAATATTTTCAACATTTCTGATTTTTCCATAGTAACCATAGGAGAACGGTTTGAGACTAAAAAAAAGTAGGTTTTAGATCATCACACCTTCACATACTTTCGCTGGAATTTTCCTCTGTATATATACTGGGATGTGACACTAAGCAGTTGAGAGTATGTATTTAAGAGGTTAAAGGGATATTTTAACTAGTGTTTCAAATCCTGATAACATCCCATACGCTGTCGGTGGGACGTAGATAGGATGTCCTAAGGATATACTGGGATGTGACATTAAGCGCTCAGGAGGATGAGTTTAGGAGGAAATTGGGATATTACGGGATGTCCTGAGGATGTAGTAAGTAGGACTTAAATCCTAATAACATCCCATATGCTGTCGATGGGACATAGATAGGATGTTTTTAGGATATAATGGGATGTGCTTAGGAGGTTTGTGGGATATCCCGAGATGTAGTAAGTAGTTCATATCCTAATAACATCCCGCACGCTGTCGATGGGACTTGGTTAGGATGTCCTGAGGATATCCCGGGATGTGACATTAAGCACTCGGGAGGAGGTGTTTAGGAGGTTCGCGGGATATTCCGGGATGTCCTGAGGATGTGCGCATATCCCGCGAGCAACATCCTTGGGATATCCCAAGGATGTTTTTGTGCTATGTGGGCGGTACCAAAGAGAAAAAACGAAAATTTTCAGACTCCAGCATTTAAGAAAAACAAGAATGCAAAGCCACCGCGTAAAGAAACCTTGGTAAAGAGGAAAACACCACCTACAACGTATCGCAGTAGAAATTATACATCAAGGAGAACGCTCCCAGGGCCAGAGAGTCAGGTGCAAACATGGCCGCCGTTCCGGAAACTAAAAAGACAGCAGGAGAAACGAAAATACCGGGAACAACAGAAGAAATTCAAGAAGGACTCCAGACCGGAGGACGTCAAGACCAGCCGTCCAAGGGAAAAACGAAAAAGACAGCAACCCGACGATTGCTACGCCAAGAGGCCAGCATGCAGAGGACGCAAAAGAAAAACTAATGTGGACGACACTCGGAGGTCAGTAAGGAGAAGATTGACGTCCATGAAACCTTATAACGTGGGAACAGTTTTGCCAGAAAAGAATGACGGAGTTTCAATCATCGAAAAATCAAAGATAAGTTAAAATCTTCTATAAAAATTTTTTTTCTTTTGTTCCGAAATGTTATGCGTAAGTACGAAGTTCTATGTTTTGACGAAAGTCAATATGTCTCGGTTGAGACTTAGTTTTGTTTTACTTTATTTAGCTAAGCAAAAGTATTATTTTCTTTAAGTACAAAATCTAAGAACAAGCATTTTCTGTTGGTCGAAAGACTAATTCTGTTATGTTAAAGCCAAAATTTGGCCGAAGATAAAAATAACTTCGTATTCTTGTATTAATAAGAATTTTAGTTTCAGTGCCGCCAGCTTGGCGAAGAATGAGTAAAGTAAAAATTTATTTTCTCTTATTCATTTTATGGTAAATTGTAAAAATTAGGAGGTTCGCGGGATGTGCGCATATCCCGCGAGCAACATCCTTGGGATATCCCAAGGATGTTTTTGTGCTATGTGGGGTTGAGACCAATTTGTCATCAACAATAATGTCCATGTTTAACAATTCATCGTTAGAATCAGTCCGGCCTTGAAGGCACCATCCAAATATTGTTTCGGAAGCTATAAGTTTATTTTTAAAACGTTTAAGTCTACAAGTTATTACTTTGTAGGGTTTATATTTATTTTAACTAACATTTATTTTAAGTTTAAACTATCTTTCCTGTCAAGCCTTACTTTCCCCTGGAACTCCCAATGCCAGAGTATGTAAATTTCAGTAGAACGCGCAAGCATTCAAATTATCAGCGGAAGTATTTTGAGTTAAATAGAAAGGAAACGAGTTCGAGATGTGCTGTTCTTACTTCACGAGCGCGGAGGTAGTTAGTCAGAAATTGAAGAACCCCGCGTTTCGGCCTGTGTGCTTGCCTCGGAGAATTGTTAATCGTTCAACGTGATATTCAAAGTTGCTGAATTAGCAGCGGTATTGTAAAACGCGGTGAGGTTAGTTACGTTTAGAGAGCCTCGTAGTTAGAGTCTTGTTATTATTTCTTTTCAGGTTCTTATTTTTATTTTACCGCCGGGTCGGCGTAGTTTGTGAGCGTCAAGAGCACGCAATTGTAATTTCGTAAGTTGAATAAAAAGGGACTTAAACCCTTAGCAAGACTCTGTCTAAATTCCAGTTTCAACAGTCACCTCTTGGTTGCGTGCAGGTTGGAGGCGCGCAACTGTACATTGGCGCCCGAACACTTGTCGAAATGAAATGGCGGAAAATCGGATGGAAGCCGCGGGACAACACCAAAAAATGGCAAGCCTATTGGAAGGATTTGGATACCTGGTCCAGACTTTGAGAGCGTCAATCAAGCCAAACGTCAATTTCGACGGAAAAAATTCGGTGGGATATTTCTAGAAGGCCTAGAAAATCACTTTCATCGCCACATCTGCACTAAGAGGACAGGCCGAGCTATTGTGGAAGAATATAGGCAAATTTTTATTAGAGGAATTTGGAAGCCAGACATATACATTTGAAAATTTCAAAAAATCGTTAGTAAAGGCCTTCCCCATAGTGAAAGATCCTGCAAGGCTGGAAGCCGAACTATATAGTTTCTATCAACGGGATATAGAAGAGTTGACGGACTTTATTCTGCGAAAAATTAAGCTGACGGATATGCTGTATGGGAAGAAACTCGACGCGGAGATTATTGAAATAATCTTACCAAGATTGTTACCTGCTGTTCAAGACTACTTCGAAATTAGAAACCCAAGCACATTGCAGGAGCTCTTCGAATTGGCGGTGAAGTTTCAAAATCGCAGAATAGCGGAAAAAGCTAGAGGGGCATCGTATTCTCAAAGTACCCGAAGGCAATCTTCAAATGAGCAAACCAGAAATGCAAACCGCTTTTATGGGGGAAAGAGCTATCAAGCTAACTCATCGAACCTCGAAGGTCAAGGCCCAAAAAGGAAATTCGAAAACAAACATCCGCGTACCCAGAAGGCAGAAGTTGAAAGGAAAGCTTTAAACGAGTACTGTCTGTCTACGCTAAGAACAGCCCCGCCACGGTGTCTGGCGAGTGGCGGTCACTATAGCAACAGGGCTAGTATATTTCAAATAGGGACAAACCAAGGGTTGCTTTATTGTTATTTTGTTTTGGGCGACTGTTGGCTTAAGGGAAGTTTATCAAAGTTTATCATTCGTCTTCTCGGCTTCATTCCAGCTGCACGCATCTTTTCTTAAGCCTTATTTATTACTATTAGCTATTTTTATTCTCGTTGTTATATCTTTTGTGCTAGCATTTGCTCAAATTTGCTTCTATTTAGCTTGATTTTCGTAGTGCTTTGTTAATCGCCAATTTTTTAAAATGCCCTTCCAGTTTAAGAAAGGTCAACCTTTAAAGTCTCAGTCACGTCAAATCGTGTATAATGTCGCAGAATTTTACACTTCTGAAGCTTCGGCGAACTCTTTAGTAGTTCCTCTTCCTTAAGTTTTGAAGAGCGAAGTATCAACAATGGGTGAAAATAAACTTCTGAATACACTTGGAATGAAATGTAAAAGCCCTGCTAATCATAAGTGTGAAATTGACGATTTTGACAAATGCGTTCTACGGCAGACAATACAAGACTTTTACATCAAAGAAAAGAAAGTGCCATCTGTGCGGAAATTACTGCCTCCGTAACCCAGTGGAACGGTGCCTTGGTACACCAGGGTACCTGGGCCGAAGGCCCTACCCCTTGTAGAATATAATTTAGACATTACGATTTGTTGCTTTTTCATTAGCTTTTACAGATTAGTCTTTTTTTTTATATATATAATTTTTATATATATTTTGAATTTTTTGATTTTTTTGGTTTATTTTAGGGTTTTTTGTATATTAAATGCTAAAATCCTATTTCCTGTATTACACAGGTTTCTTTTTCAGTTGCTGTAAAGGACTGGAAGGCCAGAAAGCTATCGAGTGGTACCTGGAAGTTAAGATGTTTAAACACAAAGCAGTGCACAAAGTGATACCAGCCCTTGGTAAATAAATATCTACATATATACATACATATATAAGAATGCGACAATAATATATAAATATACATAAGGAAGGTGTTACGAAAATATATAATTATATTAAGCAGAGATACATTACTATGCTATGCCATTACATTATCCACTCATTTAATATGGCCAAAGGCCTGTATTTGTTGTCCAGATTGTATGGGTCGTACTCAGGTATCTTAATGGCAGGGTTTTGAATTTCTAGCTGCCTGCTATGGAATCTTTTTGCTATTCTGTAATACACAGATTTTAGAGGGCGAATGCCCAGTTCTTCATGAATCTTTTTATTTCGCACATACCAGGGTGCGTTGGCTATTTGTCGAAGAATACAATTTTGGGCTGTTTGCAATTTGCCCCGATACCTGTTACATGAGTACGCCCATACAGGACATGCATAGCATAGTAATGGACGCAATATGGATTTATAAATGAGTAACTTGTTATCTATAGACAAAACACTGTTTCGAGCAATTAAGGGGAAGAGTTGAGCTTTACGGGCTCGAAACTTATTGATAATATTTGTGATGTGTGGGTTCCATGACAGAGTTTTACTGAGGATCACCCCAAGATAAGGGACTTGCTTGACCCAGGGGATAGAACTGCCGTACATGACAAGATTTTTCTTGAATTTCTTTTTCCTGGTAAACAGGATGGCTTGCGTCTTGTCAATATTTACTTTTATTTTCCATTGGGTGAGCCAAGTCTCCAGTGCATGTATGTAATTTTGTAAATGTTGGATAGCTGAACCAGCAAATGCACTTTGTGTGAGGATTGCTGTGTCATCGGCATACATAGCCAGTGTTGTGTCCTGTGTTGTAGGGATGTCGTTCACGTAAATATTAAAGTAGGTGGGCCCTAAAAGGGACCCCTGAGGGACCCCTGCCCTTATGGGGTGTAGATTAGAATTTGTTCCTGAGACGTGAACGACAAAGTTTCTACCTGTTAGGTAGGATTTGGTGATGTTTGTGATGTAATCTGGGAAGCCCAGATTGTGTATTTTGTAAACTAGTGCCTCCAGCCAGACCCGCGGAAATTACTGCCTGTCTTGAGGCAAAAAATAGACTTCCCGTGGCAAAAACACTCTTTGTGCAAAGTTTTGTGTTCAATGAATTTTCGTTGGAATGCGTAGGAAAAAAATAAATTCTTATCGAAAGACCTCACATTGTATTTTGGAGGAACAATTATTTACGCGAAATGAGAAAACTCAGAGCAAGTGAACGCCACATCGTTTACATCGATGAAACATGGATTGACAGCAATTTAGCTTTTAAGAAATGTTAGCAACATGATACGGTTTTGGGCGCACAGCCAGTTTCCCTTAGCAAGCCCTCCATGAAGGCATTCCTCCTCTTAGGCATTTAACCTTGGGGGCTTTCCGTAATCAAATAAACCAACCCAAACCACTGGTAATTAAGGAAAAAGCAGTTTTGATTTTAATTCACCTTCGCTTCCTTCCGCCATTAAATTAACCAGCTTTTGGTTTAAAGGTATGGGAAAAGAAGAAATGTTCGCAAAAAGTATTTATTGAGAGCATGGGTATGTAAAAAAACGCTTTTACTTTCAAGATGATTCCTTATACATTTAATGATGAAATTTTTAGTCATTATTAAAGCACAAGCAATAAATTAACAGAAAATTTTGAAATAAAAACATAGCAGAACGTCATTTAAAGACTGAAGAAATTGCTTTGAATGTTCACGGTAGATCAGCTAGAGGGGAGAACTATAAAAATTAAATTTATTTTATATTTATGAAGTGCGTCTATACTATATTACAGAGAATAGTGCAATCAAGTAGATTTCTAAGATGTCATCTATGATTTTGCAAGCAAACAAATAAACAAAAAAGAAGCAAAATAATAGCATGATTTTTTTTAAATGTCAAAATTAAAATTTTTCTTCAAAAATGAACACGGATTTTAAAATTTATTTCCCTACAAGTTTATTTTTACTCATTGTACATCTAGAGGGATGGCAAATTCAGCGACTTGTACCTCACACGGCAAAATCAAAGACCGTTTCTTGACTGCAAAGGCTTTATCTACGCCATCGAATTTTCATTTTCGGAAATTGGATGTCGGGGTCGACGCAAAGGGTCAATGATAATTTTACTTGAAACTAAAACAAGATGTGAATATCGCCAAATCATCTTTAAATGCGCCAAGGTGGCAAACTCAGAAGTAAGTCTTCAAGACACCCCTATGAAAAATGGGTTAGGGCTCGTTTCTACGGCAACAGACAGCTGCAGACAAAATGGCGAGAGCTGTTCTTACCATAGACAGACAGTAGAGGGGCCTGTGAAAGCGAGGGTCCAGACCCCGGAAGTTTTAAAAAAACCCTCAAAAAGACAATTAAATATGGTCATCGTAAAGAACTCACATCTACCAATTATACAAGTCCTGGTTGGCGATGTACCAGTAGAAGCCCTCATCGATACAGGAGCAGAAGGTAATTTTATGAGCGAAACATTCTTCAAAAATAATTTTTATAGGTAACGATTATTTAAAACCAAAAATACCGAAATTATAGCGGCGCAAGGAAAAACCTGTCACTGCATCGGGAAATTATCATTAAACATACAGGTAAAAGAGGAAAGTCTCAAAGTATTAATTTTTGTAGTGAAGAATCTGCAAAATCCTCTTATTTTAGGTATGGAGTTTTTAAGGGCCGCGAGGGCCAAACGGAATTTTCAAGACTGTTCTGTTGTGCTGGAGATGGACCAGAGGGTGGTGGAACCTGTAGAACAACCGCAAGTTGACCTTAGCCATTTGAATGACCATGAAAGTCAAGCCATCCAGCAAGTGGTGAGTAATTTTTCTAACTTGTTTTCAGAAAAGCCTGGTAGCTGTCAAATAGTTACGCATAAGATACAGTTAACTGCCGAAAAACCTTGTAGGACTAAACCGTATCGTTATGATAAACAAAAAGACGTAATCATCGAAGAACATATTCAGGAGATGTTAAAGAATAAAATAATAACGCCCATAAATAGTGAGTACGCGAGTCCAGTCGTACTATGTAGAAAAAAGAACGAGTTTCCTCCTTCGGATAAAAGGGCTTGGAGGTTTGCTATCGATTACAGAAAACTAATTACAGAAAACTAAATTCCCAGTTTACCCTTTGCCGGTTATAGAGGAAATTATTAGAAAGATCAAATCTACAAGATACATGACTACTTTGGACTTAACGTCTGGCTACTATCAAATAGCTATGAGACCCGAAGATACACACAAAACCGCGTTTATAACAAAATCGGGCACTTATGCATTTTTACGCATGCCCTTTGGGTTGTGTGGGGCCCCATCAACATTCCAGAGAGCTATGGACATTGTTCTAAAGCCTGCTCTAGGAAAATCAACTTTAATTTATCTAGATGAGATAATTATAACGAGTAGTACGTTGGAACAATACATTAATGACCTCGAACAGGTTTTTAAATTATTAAAAGAGGCCGGTCTTACAATTAACGCCTCAAAATGCAAGTTCGCAACTAAAGAACTTAAATATCTCGGTTATAAAATTTCGCAAAAGGGTATAGAAACGCAAGATTCAAAAATAAAAGCTATTAAGAATTTCCCACCGCCCAACACCGCCAAGAAACTTTCGTCTTTCCTTGGATTATGTTCTTACTATCGATCTTTCATAAAAGATTTCGCTAATATTGTTGAACCACTCTTAGTAAACAAAAGAAAAAAGAGTAAATTTACGTGGACAGCGGAAGCTAACACAGCTTTTGAAAGATTAAAAGAAGCGCTTATTAATGCCCCTGTTTTAAAATTCCCTGAGGGGGACGAAAACCTGGACATTGCGGCAGATGCGTCAGACTATGCGGTGGGTGCGGTTCTTATGCAAAATAGCCATCCTCTGGCATTTTTTAGTAAAGCGTTGAATCAAACACAAAGGAATTATACAGCTACAGAGAGAGAAACATTAGCCGTATTAATGGCTGTACACAAATTTCGAGTTTATTTCGGCAAATCGCTAGTAACAGTCTTTTCGGATCATGCGGCTGTTGGTAGACTTTACTCGGGGAAAAACCTAACGCCCAGGTTAATAAGATGGGCTTTAAAACTCCAAGAGTATAATCTAATAATAAAATATAAACCGGGTAAGGAAAACAATGTAGCTGACCCACTTTCTCGTATAAAACTGGACGATGAAGGAAATGAACTTAAATGCGCTGTGTTGACTTCAAAAATTTTAGATTCTAGAGATACGATTATCACTGAACTGAAAGCTGATCCTGAATTTGGAAATATCTATGGATATTTGAAAGACCCCGAAAGCTTTGAGCACACAGATATCGATGCGATAAGAAATAGAGCAGAAAACTATGAAATAATAGATAATTTATTATTTTATACGAAAACAACAAACGAAAATCTCGAGTACAAACCAGTCATCCCAGCCTCGCTTCGATTAAACATTTTGAAGGAATTACACGACGCGAAAACAGCGGGTCATTTAGGGGTCAGAAAGACTTTAAAAAGGGTACGCGAGGCGGTATATTTCCCGCAATTATACAAAATAGTAACTGCGTATGTCAGGTCCTGCAATCAATGTCAGTTAATAAATGATATTAATTACAACCCGGCCGGGTACTTAAATAGCATTCGCGCTACATTTCCGAATGAAATTTTAAGCATAGATCTGCTTGGTCCCTTCCCCCAGAGCGAGTTAAATAAAAATTGTTTTCTTTTAGTAATTGTAGATCACTTTTCAAAATGGACAGAAATTGTTCCACTTAAACGCGCGTCAGCCAAAACAGTCGCAGATGCATTCTTAAGGCCCGTCCACACGAGGACGCTCCCGACGTAGTTGACGTAACTTTTTTGACGCCGGCGAAAATTCGCAGGACGCAGAACACGTAAAACTGAGTACGCTCCTGTTCAGCTTTTTCGCCCGCCACGCGCGCGTATAGCCAATAGCCGACCGAATCCTTATCACGTGTCATAATCAGAAAACCTTCTTGCTTACCCGTTTCAATATGGCGTCAGAGCCACACAGAGATGAGTTTTTGCTTAGAAATATAACTGTATACAGCAATAAAATAATCAGCATTGTTCACGCCATCTTCAGATTTCTCAAACCGTACATATTAGTATACATTTAAAATTCACATTAAAGGGGAAAACTGTATACTTATAAAGCAATGATCCGACCACTATATCCATATGCTTCACCTATTTATAACCCCGTAAGTAATAGGAACCTAAATAAATTACAATTTCTACGAAATCAAAGTTTCTGCCTTACAAGATTCTCCTTAATTATTATAAATATTGGATATATCATGTGTAATAAAAAGCTCTATAAATATCCCAATATTAAATACACCAAAAACTAACTTCAGCAATATAATAACTTCTAAAATAAAGCACTTGACTGTGAAAGAGTATTCAATAAAATACAATTACGAAATTTTGGAGGAAAGTTACAACTTGTGTCATACAGCAATCATTTATTGAAGTTTAATTAAATTACCTTTGCAGCGACTTCTACTTGTTACATTATTTTTCACACACACTGCTATCACAGATAGCTGAGTGGTCAGCGGGCTGCTTTGGTGGCGGAGGAACGAAAAGGTGGCAAGTTCGAACCTCACCCGTAGACGGTATAATTCAGTTAGCTTTTCTCATTTTTGAAACGTGTTTCTTATCTTTAATCATGAATCATTATATTCTTATTTTACCTATTATTATTGTTTTCATTTCTTATTTTATTCATTATTATTATTGTTTTTAATTTAGTTTAAAAATGTGCAGTGCAAATAGAAATCCTTATGTAAAAATATATCTGCATCTCTTTATCATATATCATCTATAAATTCTCTCTTTATTTTTACTTTATTGCATATTTTATCATGCACATAATTTCTCATAAACTGTCCAAAGTTTGAACCTCATTCTAAATTCCAAAATAAATAAAAAGAAAAACAAAAGACCAAGGGAGAGCGAGTTAAAAAAATATGAAGTTGGTTTTATTATATGATGGATGGTGTATATAAAGAGAATTAAGTAATTTAATTCTCTTTATATACTGTATTCCAAACCAATTTTATAAATCCTAATTTTCATACGATATAGAATCTGCAAGTCTGTCAAAGTGGTCGATACTCATCCTGAAGGAATTAAAAAACAAGTAATATACCCCCTCCAAAAAAAATCAAGTCAATTCCTACTTAGGTCCACAAAGAAAAGTTTAAAAATACAAAAATAAATAAATAAATAAAAATACAAACATAATTTTTTTAAATTAAAAATTTAAAAAAATTTAATATGTGAAAAAGCTGTATTAACATCAAGTGTCATTCACTGCAAGTTTAAAAAATTGTATTTGAACTTGAGTGGATGAATAAAAAGCATTTTATGTACTGAAAATTTGAACAAGATGTAGGGAGAGTGTGAGCTAATAGTAGGAATTTAATAATTCCAGATATTCCTTTCGCAAACAAGGCAGTAAAAAAAAAAAAAAAAAAAAAAAAAAACCTCTTTGAACAGATCGCTCTAAATAAATCTTTCGGACCCTTTCTTGCCATTTTTTGCGGTTTTGCCTCTGCTTAATAATTGCACATAATAGTAAAGGTTCAGCTATTAAAAAAATCATCTGATTCGAACAACTTACCGCATACATACAGAAGAACAGCGAAGTAATAAGATACAGCTCTGTTGACGCTATATTACAGCGTCACGTGATTTTTGCGCAAAATAATTCTATTGGTTAAACGCACTCTTCGCGAGCGTACTCGTTTGGACGCTTTTACGCTGGTAACGTAAAAGCGCGTTCGTCAGCTACGTTTCGAGCGTACTCGTGTGGACGGGCCTTTACACAGATACATTTTAAAATACGGTGCACCGATAAAAGTCATTAGCGATAACGGAAAACAATTCATTAGTCAAATATTTGAAAACATATGCACTGGACTTGGCATACGCCATATCAAAATGGTTCCGTATAGACCACAAAAAAACATAGCAGAAAGAGTGAATAAAAACATTGTAAAATAATTCGCAGTTACGTTAGCACACATCACAAGCGCTGGGATGGCTACATAAATGAGTTAGCTTATGCTTTAAGAACGGCAAATTACGATACTACGGGAAAAACCCCAGCAGAATTATTTTTAGGCCGAAAGTTAATTACGCCTTTAGATAAATTATTCTTTGTGCAACAAAGAGAGCAAGAGTTTAAAAAGAAAGATGTGCAAAAACTTATTGATCAGGCGCTTAAAAGCTCGGATACGGCAAGAAATAAGCAAAAAGTGTATTACGATAGAAAACGCCGTGAAGCAGATTTTAAAGTTGGGGATAAAGTATTGAAGCGGAAATTTTCCTTATCAAGTGCCCCAGACAATTTTACTGCAAAGTTAGGCCCCTATGTAATTCAGGAAATCAAAGGAGTCGTATTGTACCTTAAGAACGAGAGAGGGGAAATCTGTAAAGCAAGTCCCGACCAGGTGAAAAAAATACTATAATCAAATTGATTTTGAAATCCTTAAAAGTTTCTTGCAGAACTCAAGCCTAAAAGAAGTAGAAGGTCCACAGAGACCTAGCCCTTCTACAACCCAGACGACGCCCCCATAGCACAAAACATACTCAGGATGTCCTATTTAAGTCGCAATATCCCGGGACATACATAGGATGTCCTAAGGATGTTGATTCTCAGATGTCCTGAGGAGATCGTAATTCAACATCCTGAGGATGTCTTATTTAAGTCGCTATGTCCCGGGATATGACAGGATGTCCTGAAGATGTTGATTCTCAGATGTCCTGAGGAGTTCACCAATTTCACATCCTGAGGACATTCATTCTGCATTGTCCGGAGGGCTTTCGTTGTCAAACATTTTGAGGATATTCGTTCTCAAATTTACATGTTTTAATTTTTTGAAATTGCACATCTGAAACTTGCACATTATTTTATTTTTCATATGTATTTTACTAAGTTGTTTCTAAATGCTGTACATTAAAAATATTGATATGATTGATGATTTATTCTTGTTATTTTGTTATTAATTTTAACTGCTATTTTTTCTGACGTTTTTAAAAATTTATTTAGTCATAGAAAAGATTTTTTTCAATGGATTAGCATTTTCTAGAATATTTGCTAAATTCTAAATTACATATATTTTTTTTTATAAAAAATGTATAAATTACATGTATAATTACAGATTACAAACCCTACTACAAATATAGGTAAAATTAGATATAGATATATTAATTACGGAAACGATTTTTTTTTTTTAATTTGGGTATAGAGACATTAGGTATTTTTTTGGAAGCAGGAAACATGAAAAATTAGCAACTGCCTTCGACGGGAATCGAAGGGTGGACCTCTGGAATACCTGCCCAGTGTGCAGAACCAATACACCACGAAGACACGCTAGGTGTGGTGGTGGTGTATTTAATTATGGCAAAGCACACTAGGGCTATCTGCCTAAGGGGATGGATGTCTTCGTGGAGGACTTTCTAAGGGAAGCTGGCTCGTATACACGTTACACTTGGGGAAAACCACGAAAACACCCATGCAGCCAGCCCGTTCGCGGGATTCGAACCTCGGATCGCACTACCAGTGTTCAGCGACTTTACCGCTCGGCCGCTGGTGGGCCGAAGACACGCTAGGAAAGCGGGAGAAATACCTTATATTACTTCTCTTTTTAAAGGCCGACTTTTTTTTAAGGGAATCCAATCACTTAATCCTGGGTGTGGATATACCTCATCCAACACCTTTATAGTTCGGGCGCCACTGTAGAGATATTAGGATTTTTTTGGGAAGCCGTAGAGATGAAAAATTAGCAACCGCCTTCGCCGTGAATCGAACCACGGACCTCTGAAATACCGGCCCAGCGTGCAGAACTGTTACACCACGAAGGCACGCTAGGAAAGCGGGAGAAATACCTCATAAGGAAAATTTTTTTCCTCTAATTACAGGACAGAAAATGTTTTTCAATCGCGCGATCTGTTATTGATATTGAATTACAGTCGTGCGATAATTTCGCAGTAAAGATACATCTCTGATGACTATCTAAG
Organism: Stegodyphus dumicola; assembly: GCF_044657685.1. Classification (NCBI taxonomy): domain Eukaryota; kingdom Metazoa; phylum Arthropoda; class Arachnida; order Araneae; family Eresidae; genus Stegodyphus; species Stegodyphus dumicola. Next base: position 43,949,681 of record NC_140771.1, on the reverse strand, counting down.
ATTCTAGAAACTTTGGTCTTATATAGAGATGGTCGTCTTATAGAAATAATGCTTAATATCAATATTTATTTATAATCTCAGAACTATTGGTCACTTTCAGAAGTGGTCGTTTGAGAGGCGATATTCTATATATTTATTTACTGATACTCTCAGATTCCAAAATTTGTTTATATTCTCAGAAATATTGGACGGAAGGTGGTCGTCCCATACATGCAAAATTTTACATTTCATTAAAAATGAATTCGGCATTATTTAACTATTTCCCTATTAATTAATTAATTAGATAAAGAAAAAATTAGGAAATAGTACTGTTTATTACGGAATAATGTAGGAAGTTCTACAGAACTATATTCTTTCGCGTCATTGCACATTGTATCCGGCAAACTACTAGTTCCTCGTATTCTTCCGCAAATCCGTAAACATCTGTCTGATTTGAAACGAAATCCAAAATGGCTGCGCCATGAGGTCAACTTGTATTGATATTTTTTGTTGCATGAAAGGTAAGTTCAGTTGCAATACTTGTATATTTACTTTTTTTGCTTTTCGAATTTATGTTATATATGTCATTTTGACAATTAAATGTTTCACAGCTTTATGAATTTTTACCATTCTGTCGTGAATTACGTGTATCTCAATGGCTGGCTGTCTTTTCAAATATCTAATTTGCCCTGCTATCCAAATGTTTATGACTGAATTTTTTTTAGTTTATGCATTCAGTTTCAAAATAATATGTGTGATCAGATTGCTTATTATTTCATTGCAGCAATAAATTTATGTTAAATAGTTTGAACAATTGTATAAAAATAAGAGTTTGCATTGTTTTGTCCAAAATATGTATGGTTGAAACATTATCTTAATCTAGTTTGTAATTCAAGTTTTTTTGGGGGTACTGTTCTGTTATTGGGACCAGAATCGGAAATGTATGAACCTGTGTTCGTAAGTATGTGCATAGATGTGTATATGTAGACACACCAACATACAAATATACAAGCATACATAAATACAATTCTGAACCCGGTCCTGATAATAGAACAGTACCTTTTTTTAATCTTTTTTGAATATTTTATAAAAGGATTAAGCATTTTTCAAACTGCATATCATTTTAAGATTTGATTTGCAGGAAGACAAAATATGGTCATTCAATCAAATGCTTATGATTGCTTTTAACATTTTCTCATAAATATTGTTTGCATTTTTATTGTATTTTAGATACTTTAGTTATGTAAAGGGAACATGAGAATATTAGGAAAGCTGAAGAATATGAATAGCTACCATAATACATGTATTTTTTCATCAAGCCCATTGTTTCAGAAACCAATGCACCATTATTATATGCTGGCTTATTTTATAGTTATATGCAGTTTAATTTTATGTTCATGTTACTGTAGTATTGTCATTATAATAAAAGTATTGATAATTTTTGTTGAATCTTGCAAGTTGCCTAACATTCAGAATTATTACTACCGAATTTTACTGATAGGTTTTTTCGAGTTGATATAATCTGTCTGATAAATAAAATAAACTGGTGTTTAAATTATATGCATTTCTCTTAATGTTTCATTGAAAGTGAATCCTTTTTGCCTGAAATAACAAACTGTACTAAATGATTAATGTTTATATCATTTTAGAAATGTCAATATTAAAGTTTCTCCCCCTTCTCTTCTTTGATTTTGAAATAATTTATAATAAAATAATATATGCATAAGTGTAATTAATGTAAAGTGTCATTCAATAATATAATTTATTTTTACTGATATTTTATATTTCTTATCTGGGTTTTCTTTTGGTGTTAGAAGGAGGAAAAAACTGTAATGTTTTAATTAAGGAAATAATTAAAACATTACTGTCTATTAAATAACACAGTTACAGTAATGTTTATTGAAGCAATCAGTACTGTGTGATTGCAAGTGATTGAATAATGTTAAAATGCATTGTTCATAAGGAAATTTGCTTATCTTTGTGTTATAGATTTTATTTTGACACAAGCTGAAATTTGAATTATTGGAAGCACTTTGAAAATCCAAATTATTTCCTGAATCATTAATCAGGCCAATATATAACATACAAATTTTCATACAAAATTATTTCTTTGAGCATATTATAAATAGCTCATTTAATTTTATTATTTGTACAAATTTTAGACAAAAGTAGCATGTAACAGTTAAAGATTTATTGAAGCCTACTTGTTACTTGTGGTAACAAAGAAGTGTGAAAGATATTGCCACATTAGCGAACATGACGATCATCGATGCTTAGTTTAGTAATTTAATAATATATTGAGAAATGCTGGGAACTTTCAGAAGTAGACATTTCGGAAATGATGGGCTTGATAAGAAATTTACATGGTTTTATTATTTATTCTTTAGTTAAGAATGGATTTTAGATGTTCATGTGAAAGAATTCTGTTTAATTATATGTGAAAGAATTGTTAAAGTTTGGCATTTAAAAAAATGAATTAATAATATGCAATTATCTTTTTATTATACATATATTACTATATATTTCTAATGCGCTATGTAAATGTCAATGCTAAACAATTGAGATACTATTGTCAGGGCAATCTTTTCTTATACATGAAAAATTCTGATACTTTCTTATCATCTGCCCTCACAGCTTCAACTTATGCTAAAACAGCAAGAGTATGCACACGATAATAGCAAACTATGAATATGCATACCACACACATGTATTTACATACTTTATATTTAATCTTTATTTCTGAATAGTATTCCATTGGATGAAAAATATGTGAATATTGACCCAATGTATATATTTTTGTGTGTGTGCATCCTAAAATTTCTTGTTTCTTATAAAGTGCTTATTTGAATTACTACTTGTGAAAAGAGCAGTAGATATGAACCATAAACTAACCATTTTGCCAATTTTCACAGCTTTGCAGATAGTCAGAAAGCACCAAAATTTGTAATAATGTTAAGTTTAAATGATGTTCTATACTTTTGTGTTAATTTTTCTATTCTATTAATTCTATTACTGTGTTATCAAACTTTCTGCAGGAATTTCAGCTGGTTAAGATGTTATTACCGTGTGGAGAAGAATTTGGTTTTCAAGCTAGAAAAAATTGCAGCTGAAGGATTTTGTAGAAGGTCATTCAAACTGGTTTCAGTTAATTATAATTTAAATTTGGGTGAAGAATTCTCAAATTTATTTATCATAAGTGTCTAAAGGTCTTCTAAATTAAATTCTGCTTGTTTTTGAAATTTTTCATGACATTAATTCTTGGATTATTATTATTATTTTTTTTTTAATTTACTAACTTATATCCAGGCACATAATGTTGCATTTAATGCCATACCTTAAATATTGTAAAATGTTAAAATAATACATTTCACTTAAAAATGTGGTTATGACAGTAAATTTTCTGTTACATTTAATAATATCTATAAACATTGGTATACATCATTTTTCAATAATCTGTATATTATTTTGTTCATTTCTTTTACATCCAAGATCTGGCATATGACTTGCTTTTCAAACTGATAACATGGTGTAATAATGTAATCTAATGGTTAAAGTTTACTATGGAATGGGCCAAATTTAATAAATTATTCTTTGATAGAAATTTATTCATCTGTTCAGTGTGTCTCATCTCTTTAAATTGCTAAAGTAAATTTTATGTACTTGCATTTAGGAATTTTGACTGTATCAGAGTAATTTTGTTTCAGTTATTATAACATGCAAGGGAAAAAATTCATTCATAGCTCCGTATTTAAAATTAGTTAATTAAAGTCCTTAATAAAGAGGGACGTTTTGTTGTTTTTAATGTCGATAGAGTTTAATTCAAAAATATGCCACATTAAGGATTACTTTTTAACCTAATTTAAAATTTTCATTACTTTAACATGTCCAATAATTGTTATTTTAACTCCGATATTGTAATAATATCAAAATTCCTTACTTTTTGATAGGTAATCCAAATGTAAAACAAGAAAAGAAAAAATTAAAATTTAGAAGTATATTTATTTCATACCTCTAACAAATAAAAACAACACAAGCACTTTTTACTGTCTATCTGCATAGTGTGGCATGTCCCGTAAGACTGAGATTTGTATGGTCAAATCCATGTTTCAGTTAAAGGAAAATGCATGCACAGTCTTCTGATTTTCCCTTCGATTAAGGATTCTGTATATACTAGCATAAGAAATATATTAGTTAATGCAGTGTTATACATCAATATTTATAGACAATTATTGTGGCTATGTTTATTATAATTTTGTTCACTGTAATGGCTGGAGTGCCTAAACCATCATGCTGTGTAAACAAAACTCAAATCTTCATCTCTGCATACTGCTCCAATAGTGTTTAAACCACTGAAATGGTGATTATGGTAGAACATCTTTGGTAAAAATTTACTCTACGATAACCCTTGGCGAATCGTTTTTTTTTTATATATCAAGATCGTCACTTGAGAGGATCGGCACCAATTTCAAGGTGGCCGCTACACAAAACCAAAATAAGAAGTCAAAGTCATACACAAACTCTGTGTCCATGTACACATCGACCTATTAAAACAGAGAACTGCACAAACTGGGCATTGTGCACTGCCTTAACTTTGCCATGTACACATTGATCTATTTTAACTTTAAGAAAATCAGAAAGTTAAAAATATCATAGTTACCAGAAAAAATTCGCCACTGTCTTAACACACAGACACCAAAAAACACACAAACAGAGAGGAATAAGTTACCAAAAATACATATTTCCTAACATAAAAACATTAAACAACAAATCTTCTAACAAAAATTAACACACAGAGACAAAAAAATAAATGAAACGTCATTTTTTTAACATACCTTTTTTTTCACATGCATATGTTTAGGCTTCCCACCACCATCCTCCAGGTAAGCAATTCAATTAAATTTTTCGTCTCTTAGTCACCTCAGACATACTCAAATGATGGTACCCACACCAAAATAATAAATAGCATGTTCAAAATACAAGACCATACCACTTCCGTGCAACCAAACACAGCAATTGAAAAGAATGGTAAGAACCAAAAACCTGGGACCGTACAAAAGGTTTACTATTAAAAAAAGTAGCCCAAAACTAAATTTATCACAGCACGTTGGCAATATTTGCAGAAATAACTCCTTTTTATTGACAAAAAAAAAAGTCCCCCCCCCCCGCAAAGGCTACTTTCGCCAACATTATCAACATTAGGGTTACCGAAAAACTTATTTGACGCAATGGGCTTCCACATTTCACAAACAACCAATACCACTTTGCGATTTTTTTTTCAGACAGAAACCAAGGTGTACCATACAGTAAAGATTGGCCACATCTTCATTTACTACTGTTACAAGTACTTCTTTGGTAAATTTCTGCGGTTAAATTCAAAAGTTTAAAATTGCATTAACATGATCAGATTCAGAGTCATAGCTAGGGTTTTCAGCGCTCAGGAACAACTGAAGATTTCGTGCCCCCTACTGCTTGCCAAGATGGAAAACATTTATTTCTAAAATGTTCTAACATCAGTTTGGCGCCCCTTGGATTCTGCACCCGGGGACAGATGCCCCCCTCTAGCTATGCCCCTGATCAGATTTTATTTTCTGCACATAGCTAACAATTACTTATGTGTTGTCAGATAAATGTTACCAGATGCAGTTAATTATTTTTTACTTCCCAATCTCATGAGACAAGTTTTTTTTTGCTCCTGCAAGACTTTACTTTGTGTTGCAAAATAAATTCATTCTCACTCTTTTTGGACTTGTCTACACATTAAATTTAAAATAGTTTTATGAATAGGTAAGATGTGATTATCATAATTTTGTTTCTCTCTTTATCTTGGCAACTTTATATGTTGATTCAGTATCCAGGTTACCTACCAGTGGCTGATTGATAAAACTGCTCATATGTTCATCTGGTGGTTTGAGTTTATTTTCTGACATAAAAAATTTTAAAAGGCATCCCCCATGTTTATTTTACTATAATCAAAAAATCAAATAATTGCTACTCTGTTTATAGGTACTAAATGTTAAAATATTTTAAATGCTTCCTTTAATTTGCATTCTAAATAATCATTTGTTTAAATTTAATTATGAATTATATTCATATATAGTAATTGTGAGTGTTTTCTTTATTTTAGGTGCTGTGAAAGGCAATGACAGATATCCAATTTATCAAGAGTTCTTATATACACAAGAATACATGGATATAAGATTGTTTTTCATGAATTCAAATAAAATGTGATAAATTGGATTAATAAAAACTATTTTGAATTTTGAAAAGTGTTTTTCCTCTGTTAATCATAATATAGTGCCATAAATTTCTGAATGTGTTTATTTTTCATCCAAATAAATAGCTTTACAAAAATTTGTCATATTAATAGATATTGCATAATTTAGCATTATTATAAATATTTATTATAGCAGATTTAGCTGAACTACTTTTTTAGTCTCTTTGCAGATGAAGTCACAAAGGTAAGTGGTTAGATATTTTTCTGTATTCCCCATTAAGTAATTTTATCTGGTAAATTACCATTACTTATATACTAAAGGTGAAAGAATAAGCTTCCTTGAAGATACAAAAAGATATTTCAAAAAATTGGTATACGTAAAAAAGTTCTTAAATTGCCACATATGCGAAACTGAAAATGTTATATATGAAATAGTTCAGAAATATAAATATTTTCACTATTTTTTAACTATAATTCACTGCATTTGTTATATATAATCACAGTTTAAGGTAGCAGTGCTTTTCTCACTGTGATTTCTCATGTATTTTGATTCATAAATACACGTACATAAATCCACGTATTTTGATTTCTCTTTTGAGACCGAATAAAAAATGAACTAAACATTCTCGTTGACATTGAGAGTTGAATAAAAGCTCACCTCAAAATAAAATTAATAAATTTATGGAAAATTTTACATTGCATATATTGAGCAGAGAGAGTAAACTGAATATACTTAATGGAATTAATAATTGGTAGAGTTGATAGCAGAATAAAATGCCTTAATTGCATGGTAAACAGATCTTTTGAAGTTTTTCTATGTTGTGTAAAATGCAGATTTAAATTTTTGATATTGATTGTCATATAAATGGCAATTACTGTTTTATTTTGCTCTGAAATGAATGGTTAGTAATAAAATTCTGGATGAGAAAACCTTTAACATGCGCTAGAATTTACAAAGTTTAATTTGGTGTTGATTTCAACGTTTAAATTTCATTTTACTGAATTTTGCGTAAAATAATACCAATGAACCATTGCAAATTATTTTCAGAACTTTTTTTTTTTAATCTAAAAGGGCTATTAGTTTTGAAATGTGACTTCATATCGTCAGTCGTAAACTTGTTTCGCTTTTCATTCAAGTCTTGCCATTTGGCAAAATTTAACATATTTACCTTTAAAATCTTATATATTTATTATTGACTAACAAGCCAAGCTATTTAAAAGCATTACACACAGTTCTTAACAATGCTTTTTTTAATTTTTAATCTGATTGATTTAAAATGCATTTAATTCATGATATATCTAATTGAAAACATTTTAATATTTCTACATAATTACATGATATATTTCTTCATTTTTCAAATATATAGAAGATGTATAACTTTCTGGTGTCAGTATCGTATAAAATGTTTTGCTATTTCCACTGCCCCATCTGTATTGATAATCCATGCATTCATAAACTTTTAGCCTCTTTGAGTGACTGCTAAAATATGAGGCCTTTCAGATTTTTTTTTTAATTGTGTGAGCAGAAAGATAGAATTTTAGAAGAGCTTCTTGAGTTACCTTTTGAATAATATAAAGAATTGTTAACATAATGTCAAATTTTTACAACTAAATATTAAATATATAAAAAAGCCTGCAGCATTCTCATATTACGAAAACATAATTTATTTATTCTGAGGCTAGGAATTTATTTAGTTTTAAAAATACAACTTATTCCTTTTAACAATTTCCCAACAGTGTCAGATGCCCACCAGCGGCCGAGCAGTAAAGTCGCTGAACACTGGTAGTTCGGTCCGAGGTTCGAATCCCGCGAACGGGCTGGCTGCATGGGCGTTTTCGTGGTTTTCCCCATGTGTAACGTGTATACGAGCCAGTTTCCCTTAGAAAGTCCTCCTCTTAGGCAGATAGCCCTAGTGTGCTTTGCCATAATTAAATACACACCCAACAGTGTCATCAAAACACTATAAATTCCTTACATGTTTTAAAGAAAGATGATTCATTTATGTAAAGATTATTAAATGGGTAATTTTATTATTCAATTTTTAATACAAATTAACTGAAATTAGAAACTGATTTTGTAAAATAATTTAATTATGAATAATTCAATTTGGGGGCTATTGGATGTTTAAAAATGATCAAAAGATTTTTAATATCTTAAAAGCAAAATTTTCAGTTTTAATATTTTGTATTAATAATTCATTTCAATTTCCTTGCTCAGTTTTAATATATTCACAAATTCAGATTTTAAAACAAAATAAGTTGTATAAATATTTTCAACATTTCTGATTTTTCCATAGTAACCATAGGAGAACGGTTTGAGACTAAAAAAAAGTAGGTTTTAGATCATCACACCTTCACATACTTTCGCTGGAATTTTCCTCTGTATATATACTGGGATGTGACACTAAGCAGTTGAGAGTATGTATTTAAGAGGTTAAAGGGATATTTTAACTAGTGTTTCAAATCCTGATAACATCCCATACGCTGTCGGTGGGACGTAGATAGGATGTCCTAAGGATATACTGGGATGTGACATTAAGCGCTCAGGAGGATGAGTTTAGGAGGAAATTGGGATATTACGGGATGTCCTGAGGATGTAGTAAGTAGGACTTAAATCCTAATAACATCCCATATGCTGTCGATGGGACATAGATAGGATGTTTTTAGGATATAATGGGATGTGCTTAGGAGGTTTGTGGGATATCCCGAGATGTAGTAAGTAGTTCATATCCTAATAACATCCCGCACGCTGTCGATGGGACTTGGTTAGGATGTCCTGAGGATATCCCGGGATGTGACATTAAGCACTCGGGAGGAGGTGTTTAGGAGGTTCGCGGGATATTCCGGGATGTCCTGAGGATGTGCGCATATCCCGCGAGCAACATCCTTGGGATATCCCAAGGATGTTTTTGTGCTATGTGGGCGGTACCAAAGAGAAAAAACGAAAATTTTCAGACTCCAGCATTTAAGAAAAACAAGAATGCAAAGCCACCGCGTAAAGAAACCTTGGTAAAGAGGAAAACACCACCTACAACGTATCGCAGTAGAAATTATACATCAAGGAGAACGCTCCCAGGGCCAGAGAGTCAGGTGCAAACATGGCCGCCGTTCCGGAAACTAAAAAGACAGCAGGAGAAACGAAAATACCGGGAACAACAGAAGAAATTCAAGAAGGACTCCAGACCGGAGGACGTCAAGACCAGCCGTCCAAGGGAAAAACGAAAAAGACAGCAACCCGACGATTGCTACGCCAAGAGGCCAGCATGCAGAGGACGCAAAAGAAAAACTAATGTGGACGACACTCGGAGGTCAGTAAGGAGAAGATTGACGTCCATGAAACCTTATAACGTGGGAACAGTTTTGCCAGAAAAGAATGACGGAGTTTCAATCATCGAAAAATCAAAGATAAGTTAAAATCTTCTATAAAAATTTTTTTTCTTTTGTTCCGAAATGTTATGCGTAAGTACGAAGTTCTATGTTTTGACGAAAGTCAATATGTCTCGGTTGAGACTTAGTTTTGTTTTACTTTATTTAGCTAAGCAAAAGTATTATTTTCTTTAAGTACAAAATCTAAGAACAAGCATTTTCTGTTGGTCGAAAGACTAATTCTGTTATGTTAAAGCCAAAATTTGGCCGAAGATAAAAATAACTTCGTATTCTTGTATTAATAAGAATTTTAGTTTCAGTGCCGCCAGCTTGGCGAAGAATGAGTAAAGTAAAAATTTATTTTCTCTTATTCATTTTATGGTAAATTGTAAAAATCATATGTCTTAGAATTTTGTAAATATACGTAAATACTTGAATGTTATGTAAAAGTAGAATTTAGTCTAGAAGCATAAAATTTTAGATGCTAAAAGTAAATGCTTAAAAGCAATGAATTCAAAATTTAAGTATTAAACTGTAGATAAAATCATGCTTTAGAGCGAAAGCCTGCATGTCTAAAGATGAATGAGGGGGAAGTTAGAATGAATGTGTTTTGTAGGGTTCTCCACCTACACATGAATTTTTAAGAAGGTTAAAGTAGCTCATCGAGTTGTAGAATGTCGAGTAAGGTGTGTCTATTTGGTCTTTGAATTCTAACAAATCATGGTGGTTAGGGAAAGTGTTGTAAGACTAAAACACGAATATTCCCGTTTGACACCACACATGGTGGAGAGCCAGGCTAAAGTTAAATTAATGTTTGAATAATTGAATGAATGTGAAGTAAGCAGTAACTAAGGAAAACAAATCGTTTAAAAACAAAAATTTATTCAGTGTCTAGAAAGTGTAAATTATAATGTATTTAGAAAGATACTGATACTTATTCCTTCCAGATGCTGGAAGGAAAAGAACAAGATTGATTGCTGAAGTCCAGGAAAAGTTGCTGTAAGAAGAGAGATTTATATAAGTATCTACAGAAATTTAGTATACTTTTGTTATATAAGTTTTTTTTTTTTTTTTTTTTGTGTGTGTGTGTGTGTAAACGAGGCTCTTAAGAGTTAGTTCAGAATTCTAGAAACTTTACAACAGGTCGTTTGTAGGACCTGCTTCCAAGTTTTCCAAATTCTGGCAGCGGCAAATGTAGGGTTTATATTTATTTTAACTAACATTTATTTTAAGTTTAAACTATCTTTCCTGTCAAGCCTTACTTTCCCCTGGAACTGCCAATGCCAGAGTATGTAAATTTCAGTAGAACGCGCAAGGATTCAAATTATCAGCGGAAGTATTCTGAGTTAAATAGAAAGGAAACGAGTTCGAGATGTGCTGTTCTTACTTCACGAGCGCGGAGGTAGTTAGTCAGAAATTGAAGAACCCCGCGTTTCGGCCTGTGTGCTTGCCTCGGAGAATTGTTAATCGTTCAACGTGATATTCAAAGTTGCTGAATTAGCAGCGGTATTGTAAAACGCGGTGAGGTTAGTTACGTTTAGAGAACCTCGTAGTTAGAGTCTTGTTATTATTTCTTTTCAGGTTCTTATTTTTATTTTACCGCCGGGTCGGCGTAGTTTGTGAGCGTCAAGAGCACGCAATTGTAATTTCGTAAGTTGAATAAAAAGGGACTTAAACCCTTAGCAAGACTCTGTCTAAATTCCAGTTTCAACAGTCACCTCTTGGTTGCGTGCAGGTTGGAGGCGCGCAACTGTACAACTTCATGATAGTAATTTGCTCCGATCAAAACAGCAATATTTTTATCACTGAATTGACAAGAATCAGCTAATTGTAGTCCTATTATCTCTTTGTTAATTTTTGAAACTGGGATTCAGGGAAAGGCAAATTAGTTGCACATATTTTGGTTAGTTTCTAAAGCTTCAATTTCTATATTTAGGGATGGTTCACTTCTGTTTTCTAGTTTGACTTTAACAGCATTGTAAGTTTGTTCTGTTGCCTGGTTAACCCCAAAGGCAAATACGGACAAAGTCTCCTTTCGAATAACAGGTAATTTACACTTCTCTGAAATGTCCTGAATTATAAAACTTCTCATCGATCCATTGTCTAATAGAATACGAACTGGTTCTAAATTATCCTTCTCAGAAAATGGACGTATCATCACAGTACACGTTTGTAGCAATGCATTGCGGAAAGTTTCGGTTTTCAATTGACTAATCTGAACATCTTCTTTACTGGATGGAATTGTCGACACGACCTTGTTTTTCTCCGATTTGGTTTCGAGTTGGAAACAAATAAACCTATGGTGTTTTTTATTACATATTTCGCACATTTTTCTTTCCTTACACTGCTTTATTTTGTGCTGAGATTTAAGGCACAAAAAACATCGGGCTTGAGATTTTAAAATATTTCTTTTCTCCTCCACGGTTTTAATTTCGCAGCGCTCCGAATCGTGTAGTTCGTCACAATATATGCATTTACTGCTAGCGACTGGAGCAACATATTCATACGTTTTAGGCGAACTTCTTTCAAACTGTTTACTGCGCTTGTTGTTTACATTATCGTGAGCGGAGTGGAGACGATCGTTTGATTTATGCCTCCAGTTATGAATCATTTCCGCTCGGTGTTTTGTTTTTGTTTCTCTACTTTCATTTAACTGCGTAGCTCTTTCGCGGCTTTCTATTTCTTTACGAATAAATTCCATTAATTCGTTAACGTTCCATGTTTGGTCACTGTTTCTACTGCGACTGTATTCTAATGTTATCTCTGATGGAATTAATTTTAACAATATTGGGCAAAGTAAACTACCGTAAGTTTCTGATACGACGTTCATTGACTTTAAGCATCTAATTTGAGTTTCACACTGATCATATAAATTTCTAAGATTTTCTATATCCCTTACATTTCTACCAGGGGAAAGATTTAACAGTTTATTCATGTGAGCATTTATTACCAAATCTTTTCTCCCAAGCCTGCTAATTAACAGTTCTATAGCTGAATCGTAGTTCTCATTTGTAAGCGAGAGTCCGGAAACGGCATTATAAGCTACCCCACCTAGTAATGACTCTAAGTAACTGAACTTATTTACTTTCGATAATGAGTCATTGTTATGGATAGCTGCCTCGAATTGACTCCAAAATTTCTGCCAATTGCTAGAATCACCAAAAAATTTAGCGATAGTCAATTTTGGAAGGCGAATAATTTTATTATTTTCAAGTTTGGAATCTATAGCGGTTTCATTAGGAATGCTCATACTTTCCTTATCCGAATTTTGAGTTTGTGTAATTCCCTCAATTTTTTTCTTGCTATAAATTGCCACAGTTGGATTTTTTCTTCATATTCTAGAGCGGATGAAACTTCAAGTTCAAATTCATCCTCTAGGACCTTCAAATCCTGTTCTATTTGAGTGTTTAAATCACTCAGAGTTTTTGCCTTTTCGTTTAATATGTCTAAAGTTTCTTCTATTACATTTATACTAACGTCATTTTTGCTTAATTCTGTCTCAATTTTCTTTAGTCCTTGGTCACTGCGATCCTTAATACTTTGCGTTTCGATTTAAGCTTAGCGACAGGATCTTCCATAATTACACTTTAAAATAGAAAACTTATCCTACCTTTGCAAGCTTCGCACACTTCACACCGTGCTAATCCATACTTACGAATCCATATTTTGGAATAATAGCCGGCTTCCCGGCATGTAGCACCAAAAAATGTTTATGTACGCACTAATGTACACTATTCGAATCACGAAAGTCGCTGCCTACGCATCTAACTATCTAACGACGTATCTAAATGCCACATCTAAATTTCTGCAAGCGGTGGTTCAGCTATAATTCTATGATCAAATACTCAATCTAGTTTTAAAAGGATTTGTTAAAATACTAAAATTAATCTAATCTAGAATCTAGAATCGAATCTAATGTTACATCTCAGGAGCAGCCTTCTAGCTGCGTCATAAGAAATCGAAAGTCAAGTTCTCACTGTTGCCATTCTGAGGCAGAGAAAAGTTTGTTTCTAATCAAACCGGAACATCGGCATAGTGAAAGTTTCTAATCAAACCGGAACAAGTATGATTCTTCGCAGTTAGTATAATAAGAACTGTTGTTAGTATAATAAGAACTATAAATAATAAGTTCTGTATCTTTTAGTTGAATCACTCATATTGGAATTAAAACAACATATAAAAGCAATGACTTACACCTACAATAAAGTTGGAGACTCGGTGCACTAAATATAGGGTCATACAACTAGCAATAAATATAACTTGGTATTCTAGGGGAATATCCATTAAATGGGCATTATCTTCGTAAATGACTCCATAATGCGGAACAAATAATTATGCTTTGCATATGGACAGACAGACAGACAAAGTAGACAAATGTCTTGTTTTGCACCCGCTAAGTCTTTCTGCAGCGATGGGCGAAAAATCAAGCATAGGTGCGTAGGAAAGGTATATAGAATTTCGTATTTGAGGAGAGTAAAAAGGAACTTCGTACATTTTGTATGAGTTCAAAAGGCCAGAAAGAAAAGATGGGACAAAATAAAATTTAAAATAAATGGCCCAAAAATAATAGAGGGGAAAAAAAGGGCCTATAGAAAGAAAAGGAAAAGAAGTAGAAAATACTCTAAAATACGATTGTGTCCATGAGTGTAGTTAAGGAGTTTATCTGCAAAAATTCGTGTCTCTAAGAAGCAAACTTTAGCTAACACACACAAATCGTATTTTATTCTCGAGTGTCAAGATGTAGAAACATCTTTTTACTTGACTTCTGATAAAGATCGGGTGGGAAGAAAAATACAAGGGTGAAAAGAGTGTGGGAGGTGGATGAAAGAGAGTGAGGTCCGCACTAGCGGCGGCGAAAAAAGGGGGGGTGTCACGTTCAGTGTCGTTATAAGATGTAGCCGCGGGTGGTAAAACGGCAGAGTCAGTTTGGCGTGAAGGAATCAATTAAGGGTTGTAATTCTTATGTGGGAAGGACGTCACAAGGGTAACGATGTTTTTCTCTGGGACGCGGGGAGTGTCTGAGAGTGCTAATAAGGCTATTACTGTGGGTTTGTACTGAATAAAAGAAGTTGACCGCTAATCGTTTTATATACTCTTAAATAATTCGATTCGAAGGTCTCTGTGAATATAGATGTTGGGAATATACCAAGGAGCATTGATAATTTCTCGTAGAATTTTATTTTGTAGAATTTGTAATTGTTTAATATTGGTTTTAGCTGCATGTCCCCAGATCGGTGCTGCATAAAGAAAAGCTGGGCGTAGTATGGAGCGATATAGAATTAATTTGTTTGTAGTAGATAAGTTGCTTTTTCTACCAAGAAGAGGTCGCATAGTAGCTATGGTGATTTTAAATTTTTGTACTACGGATCGGAAATGGGTTCTGAAGGTAAGTTTTTGGTTAAGGGTGACTCCAAGGTATTTGGTTTCATTAATCCAGTCTATTTCTTCATCAAATATTTCAGGGGGTGGAGGATAGTATTTCATGTTTCCTTTACGGAAAATTATTGCCTTAGTTTTATCAGTGTTAATTTTAATCCTCCAAAGGGTAAGCCATTTTCCCAGTTTTATGAGATAGCTTTGGAGTTGGTTTCTTACGGAGATAACTGTGCAGGCTTTAGTAAGTATGGCGGTGTCATCGGCAAAGAGTGCAAGATGAACAGAAGGGTCTTTAGGGATGTCTTGTGTATAAATATTAAAAAGGTACGGCGAAAGTGCCGACCCCTGTGGGACACCAGCATTTATTACTCTGGTGGTAGAATAAGCAGTACCGATTCTGATTCTGAATGTTCTGTTGCTGAGAAAAGAGGCTATTAAGCGAATAAAATGATCTGGAAAATTAAGAGTGATTAGTTTGTAAATAAGGCTTAGATGCCATACCCTGTGAAAAGCTTTCGCGATATCGAGAAATATAGCACCGGTCGGAAGCTTGCAGTTGTAGCCTTCAGTGATAATGTTGATATTTCTGAGAAGTTGGTGGCAAGTGCTATGATGATTACGAAAACCGAATTGTTCTTCTGGGAGAAAATTCTTGGAAGGGTGAATTTTTTGGATATGGAAAAGTAGGATTTTCTCAGTAACTTTAGACAGGTGGCTAATTAAACTGATAGGGCGATAGTTCTGTGGGAGAGTTGGATTTTGTTGCAGTTTAGCAAAAACAATTATTATAGCTTGCTTCCATGAGTTAGGAAAATGAGCGAATTTGATAATGTTGTTGATTATCTTAGTTAGGCAGGTAAGAGCGTTGATCGGAAGATGCTTCAGTGCTTTGGTCGAGATGCCATCATGCCCTGGGGCTTTCTTCGTTTGTAAGGCGCTGATGGTGTTGGCAACGATTGTTGGGCTAGTCAGGAAAGTGAAGTTTTACGGAGCAGGGGTATTAAGGAAGTTATTGATCACCTGGTTTGCCCCGTTCAATATGGTTATTATCGTACGGAGTGGGATTAAGAGTGAATGTATCTTCCATATAGTCCGCAAAAGATTTAGCTTTATCTTCTTTTGTATATGAAGTTCCACTAGGTCCATGGATAAGTGGAATAGGTTTATAAGGTTTCTTGAATTTGCGGGAAATGTCAAATAGGGAATTGTCCTCTATAGCTAGGTTATTTAGGAAATTGGTCCATTTTTTGTTTTTGAAGTTCTTGATTCTTCTGTTGATTTCTTTTTGCATAGAGTTTAGTTCGGTGGTGTTGGTGTATTTAATTATGGCAAAGCACACTAGGGCTATCTGCCTAAGGGGAGGGATGCCTTTCGTGAAGGACTTTCTAAGGGAAACTGGCTCGTGTACACGTTACACATGGGGAAAACCACGAAAACGCCCATGCAGCCAGCCCGTTCGCGGGATTCGAACCTCGGACCGAACTACCAGTGTTCAGCGACTTTACCGCTCGGCCGCTGGTAGGCAGAGTTTAGTTCGTGTTTGAGTTGTGGATCCCTGGTGGTTTGCCATCTTTTACGGATCCGGTTTTTCTCTTTAATCCCATTTCTTATATCGGCAAGCAGGGGAAGGAAAGGCTTATTCACATAAAAAGTATTGGTGGCTTCCTTTAAAGCAGAATTGATGCTGTTGGTAAATTTTGAGACTTCGTGTAAAAACTTTAGCTAAGTTTTATAAAATAATAATAAATAAATGAATGAATTCCTACATGGTAATGTGTATGCCCTTATCTTGAGACCTAACTAGAAGAGACATATATCATCACAGAGATGTACATAATATTTTAATTAAAGTAACATTAAATATTACCGTTCCCAAAAATTTCATGTATATTTCATAAAAACAGTGATTGACAAAATCATAAATCCATACACAGTGTGAGAGCATTTCAGCAAAAATAAATTATAGTTTATTTTTCTTAAATATTAGTTAATATAAAATTAATTTATTAATTTAACCGTTGTAATTTATTATAGTACAAGTTTAATTCCGTCACACTGCATTTTTATTTGCTCATAATTCTAAGTTTGAGACCTGAAAAAAAAAAGTCGGAGATCTTAGTTACAAAAATCACAATCATTACTCATCGATGGTCAAGAGATACCCATTTTTCCCTCTCAAGAAATTCCTAAGCACGAAAAGCCATGGAGGCAGGAAGTAAGTTTCTTACCTCCTTGCGAAAAGCGGGGGGGGGGGGGGGGGCTCCGAAGGGTGTGAGTTGCTGATAAGAACGGACTACTGATAAGGAATGTGGCGTCTCTAAGGCTCCTCTAAACCAGGTTGAATCACTAACTTTTCTCTCTTGGCGAGGGAGGGATCGCGCTACCAATTTTGGCGCGTTTATCGCACACGCTGGCTGAATGTCTGCTGTTTTTTTAAAGATTTATTTTATAGACGCGCGGCATTCAGCGCACATAAACTTTTCGGATAATTTATTAATTCTCGAATAGTATATAGACGTTTTCACTTAAATAAAAATTTCGCGTATATTTTGTAAACATATTCAAAATAACTTATTCTTTAGATGTTTCAGTTTTATTAGCAGACTAAAATAAATAAGATATGAATAAAAACTTTCAATAGTGTCAAATGGGGAAATAGTTAAAGCGTAGAGTGTGCAAATAAATTTATCTTAATGACATTTTAACAAAAATTTCCATAAAAACACTAAATTCATACTAAAAAAATAACTTAAGAATATGTTGTCATTTTAGTCTGAGGTATATGGAAATAATTGTGCAAGACTCTGAAGAAACACTTTCTTTTAAATGTGTGAAATATTTCATAACATATATATAAGAAGAAAGTACAGCATTCTGTGTTTTGGATGATTTTCACCAAATGTAATATAAATACGAACTAGAAACCGTAATAAAAAGTCCTTCCTCTCCAATCAGATCACCTTTGTGTTGCATTGTATTTGTAATACTTCTAAAAATCCAATTTTTACCTAAATTAAAAAACAGTTATTCCATAAAAGATAATAAATTTGAACGTATATAGAATGAATTTTGTAATTTGAGTTATGTTACAAAATAATTCATAGTTTATATATTTTATACTAATAATTTAGATAAAACCTGTCCAATTTAAGAATGTGTGTTAACCACATTCTTAAATTGTAAAAGGACGACTTAACCCCACGTAATTCATTTCAAAGCATAAAATAGCTTACTTTCTAATATTCAAAATTTCTAATAGTCATAAAATAGCTTATTTCTATCTTTCATAAGCTTATTTTCTATTTTACACAGCAACAGCATTTTCATGCAGTCAAGGTTTTTTAATTGCTAGTTATTATACATAATACTTAATTTTTAACACATTCTTATTAGAAAGCATAACTAAGAAACTTCTTTTTAAAGCACCACAGTGATTGCAATGAATGTCGTTAAATTTACAAAAGTATTGAAGATATATTGAACAGCATTATAACAAGAAACTACTGTACAAAATATGTAAATTTAGCATAATTTCTTTTTTAGTATTTGCATAGTTTCCTCCAAATGAACCTTAATGGGAAGTTATCTTGCAAAAATTTAAAAGTATTAAAATGGCCTCTATTTAAGATGTAACTGCATTTATAATTATTTTGTAATTGTGAATAGATTATATTATTGCAATTAGATTATGCACTTACAACATAATTGCATAAAGTAATGAAATTAAGAGTTCACAGATACAATGTAATATAATTACAATGCAATTATCTAAATTGTAATTATAATCACTTATTTAATACCACAATATTATTATAATCACAATGTAATTTAAATTGGGTACTATATTTGTATACCCTCCACTCAAATGGAGGTACTGATAAGCCTGGAAGTTATTATCAACAAAAAGCCTGTTCAGGACAGTTTGATGACAATTTCCACCGGGCGAAAAGTACATTCTTAAGCCCAGGCAAATCATGACAATAAAAATCATTTAGTCTCATGATTCACTATATTTCAAACCCTAAATTTGAATTCTGCACCAAATTATTTACCTATATTTTAACATACTTTATGAATTATTAGAAGCGATATGGCAAATATCTTCTAAAAATAACTGTAAAATATTTGTATCCATTAATTGATTCAGATACACACTTTTATTATTTAAGTATATCAAAATAACAGTTTCATGTTCCTGAAATACAAAAATTATGAAAAAAGTTAAAAGTAATATTCTTAGAAGCATATGATATTAGTCACCAGCTGCAAAATAGTTAATTTTTTGCCCTAAATACAAGTTTATTACACAGTAGTCAAATGTGTAACTTAATAACATGTTATATAAAAAATTAATGATAATAAGTTTATCAGAAATGAATTAATTCTGCAAATAAACTTTCTGCATTTGAAAATTTTCTACACCTGAGGAGAGAAAGAGATCTAGTAAAATTAGATTTATTATAACTTCAGTTGGACCAAATACCTTCTCTCTATATACTATATGCATCACTAAAGAAATAAATAAAATTATCATGCTTAAAAAACAGATGTACCATACCAGTTTTTTTCCCCTTGTTACCCTTTACATTGAGAAATAACAAACAGTACAATGCTGAAAAATACTATCCTTGAAATTTTGTTTAAATGAAGAAACACACACCATCTTTTTATTTAAGCATTACACTTCAAAAACAGATACACATACCAATTTATTTTCACTAGCCTTTATACTGATAACATGCCATATAAAAATGAAAAGAATTATCCTTGAAATTTAGATAAAATGAAGTAACACAATGGGAAAATTTATGCACACGGACAACTTTTCTCTATTGCATGTTGTCTGACATGATCCACAAGTGCCTAAAAATGTATCCAAAGAAACACATTTCAATATTAACAAAAAATTGTTTACAGATTAAAATTCATTTATTTCATACCAGTATTATAAAGATCATGCATGAAACAAATCTGCTTTCCCATACTTTTAAGTAAAACTTAACTGAAATTTTATACTGGAAAATATGCTATATTTCTATATATTAGAAACAAGAAAACAATACCATAATAATATACTCATAGCCTAGCAGAAAGTAACATATATAACATCAAACACAGAAATTTATATACTCGTAGCCTAGGAAAAAGTAATACATATTACATAAAACACATAAATTATTTAATATAAAACATACATACCTTCTAAAATTATTTTACTTTTTGTTTCTTATTGGCCGATGCTGATGAATATGAAACGTTATGGGCTCTTTTGTTGATAAGATGCTGTGTAAGGCCTTTGCATCTAGTAATAAAAAAATTATCAATAATTACTTTCTTAAGATTACAGCATTCTGGCATGGCCACATGCGTACATTTATCAATTATTCTTTCAACTAATTCTTTTGTGATGGCTGATTGTAAACGAAGGAGTACATCTTTACATTTTTGAAATTCTCGTTCAGCTTCCCTACATATTCGATACATTCCTGAAGAGATGACCTTCAGTCCACCTTTATTGCTGTGTTTTGTAAGAATTGTGCGATGCTCGGGTATGTCAGGTTCCAGCATGTCCTCTGAAATGGTCATAGCTGTTTTACAATTTTCACATATGCTTTTTTTTTTTCAACAACTTATTATATATGGCTCCTGCGATGTAATGTATATCATTTTCTTCCACAGCTGGGGGCAAGCGACGTTTCACTGCCACTGCAGAAGAGGTAGATGGCACTACAGAATTGGAGATAGGATGCAAGACCTCCTTTCTGATAGCAACCTCTAATTCAGAAGCATCAAAGAGGCTGTGGTCACTTTCAGAACAATAATTTGGATTATTGATATCCGAAATGAACTGTGATAGGCACACTAATTTCAGTGCTCTCTTGGCTTGCAAAGCAGTAGGCTTTGCACCCGACTTTCGTCTAATCTGTGAAAAGGCATTTTCCAGCGCATCTTGTCTCAACCTGCCTGGTAAGAAAAATGTAAACCCCTCGGAAAATAATTCTTTTGAGAGTTTCACAACACTCAATGTGCTCATAATAATGCCAGTTTGAAATGGCTTCCATGCTTTTCCAAACTGAACCGTTTCAGTCACGTGAATGAATTTCAATAAAATATTAAATTTCTCATCTTGATTTTTGATAGTGATGCCTTTTTTTGGATGCCTTGCAGTCATTAAACATGTTATGCTGTGATTATTTTTTTAAACAATGGTTGGATGAATTAATATATTTGTAATAACAATGATTTTTTCAACAATTTTTTTGGAGAATATTAAATAATTTACCACTTCAGTATTTGGCTTAGGACATCTTACTTCTCTTATCCTCTTGTCAGTTACAGATGGTGGTGGATTTGGAATGCTAAAGAGTGTTGGTACTGCAGTTTTTCTTAGTTTTTTTCTATCTTTGCATAGTGACTCAAATTGAGATTCCTCAAAATGATCCTGTAAATACATAAAGTAATAAAAAAAAAGTACACAAAATAAATAAAAGTACAAAAAACAAACCACACAGTGAGGTTGTGCCAAAGGCAGCAAGCATGAACTGTAAGTAAGTATAGGCAATAAATAAATATGCAAGTAATTAAATTAGGCTCAGTATTATAAAAAAGTGAAACAATAAACAAACCATGTCTAACATATCAGCAGCAGCATCTTGTAAGCTTGGACAGAATTTAATTATCCAATATTTATTTTTTGCCTATAATTTAAGGTGTTCTTTAGAACATTATCCAAAAATTAAATGAAGTAGTGTTTTGCTATAACATTAAAAACAACTAAAATAAAACTTTATATTTCTTGCTATAGTGCTCTTACAATAGATAAGAAAATAAGAGTTCACTACACCCAACTTTTAAGATACTAGGCCGATAAATACATTTATAATTAGAGCAGACTATGATTCTTGTTATAATTGTAGTAATGTTTATTGCTCTAATTGAAATATTTAATTTTTAATTCTCTAATCATTCAAAACATAGCCCTAATTTCGGAGCACAGTGCCAACATGCATTTTAAAAAGCATCAAGGCCAGTTTAAGCGACTATTTTTTAAATTACATCGGCACAGACATATCCAATTAAAGTTATTAAAAACTCTAGAACGTAGTTCAGTAGCTTTCTGAACTACGTTCAGATTAGATCAGTTAGATGTTTTTTATTTAGAGATGACAACACAAAATAACGCTTCAGAAAATATTATTTATCATGTATAAAAATCTGTTTTGTAACACAGAT
The DNA here is from genome assembly GCF_044657685.1 of Stegodyphus dumicola. NCBI lineage: Eukaryota > Metazoa > Arthropoda > Arachnida > Araneae > Eresidae > Stegodyphus > Stegodyphus dumicola. Next base: position 43,927,513 of record NC_140771.1, on the reverse strand, counting down.
CAGTAATAATTGTTTATCAATGTCATGAGGATTTAATTTGAGGAGATCACATTCTTTAGAAGTATCAAATTCATGAAAGGATTTTGGCTTGGCCTTTGAAATTCATCATTACAGGCAGATTTATTTGATTGTTATGCATGCATTAAACACTACACATGCATTAAAAACACTACACATGCATTAAAAACACTACAATTATTTTTGAAATGTACACATGCAGTTTCACAAGTTTTCTGTGCTTATTTGAATGTTCTGCATTCATTTCTAAATCTTTACTCTTATTATCTTTTTAAAATTGCCAAATTGTATAATACTGTGATTATAAATATATGGTACGTGCAATTATTGAAGTCAGATTATATATATTTTGTCTCATACTATTCAATTTATTCTATTGACTTAATGTCAAAATGTCAATGTCAAAATTCTGGAAGTTATTTTAACCAAGAAACAGTAGTGGGCACCGTGCATAAACAACTCATCTAACTTTTTAACAACAGTGATTATAAAATAAAGAAAAAAATTATATATCATTCCAACGATATTGCAACTATAGTATAATGTTACATATATCTTTAGCAAACATTCAGATTTTATCTTGAGTTTCCAAATTATTATTTATTTTTTAATAAATTTCAATATGCTAATGATTTTCATGTTACATAAGTATAAATTCCACAATTAGCACAGGAAAACAAAATCTGCGCTTTATATTAGAAGAGAAATTTCTTTTCCACATTCAAAACATCCACATTGGCGATGTTTGGCGACGGGTACATTAACCCTAGACTAATTTAATTATAGCTATTATTACAGAAATTAGCAGATACTCAGGTTATTGTACACAAGAATTTCATTTTACTTGCACATTATAAACATCAGAGAAGATATAAACTCTAAATGAAGGCGTAATTAACATTATACTTACTAAGCAAAGTTCAGCGCCTGGACCAGGTTTCCAATTGTCTCTTCGGCAATTATTTACCCATATTTTTCTTCATTTTTAGGAAATTTTACCAATGTATGACCTTTCCGTGAATGATTTGAACAATTAATAGCTGCACATCCGCCCATTTTACACAAAAAAACACAAAAAATTGTTGCACCGTAACTACACAGCCGCCATTAAATCTCCCACTTGGGATCGTGAATGCCTGATGATTCAGCCTGGTATATAGGAGCCTTAGGCGTCTCTACAGAATAGTTACGAAGAAAAGAACCACATGACCTGCTACTATTAACAACTATTGTATAATGCTAGAATCTTATGAAATCATAAATAAAGAAATTTAATGGCACTCTAGTGATAGAGAAACAGATATTGTATACAGAACAGAATGTTACTTATCTGAATATTCCGTGTCAGGGCCTCTTTTGGATTTCTCCGTACTTACGTATTATCGCAACCAGGTTGGCGCGATTTGTAAGTTTGAGTAAAAAAGTAGGAATAGAAAGAAAATGTACATTTATTAATTACAGATAATTTTTAATACAGTTTTTTATATTATTTTGTTTTAAAATATAAATAGCAATTAAACCCTTCCGGTTTCGAATTTGAATAAGTTGCAGAATTATTTTTTCGGCGGAAATCTTTTGGCTATTGCTTTTAGCACTGATTGAAAACCGTCTTCGCCATTAACAGCTTGAGCTTGGCGCCATATAAATTCGATAAGGCATGAGTCAAGATCATGACGGGCTGTTCCTCTCTGTTTTTTGTTGCGCCATTTGGCTGAACCCCACATGCGCTCTACATGTTGTGTGTGAACGCCCGTGTTGGGATCCACAAAGTTATATTTGTGATTAACAGTTCCATGCAGAAATCCAGCATTTTCGAACTCACTTGTATTGTATCCTTTCCAGCAATCCGAATAAATGATGCTTCCTTCCTTGATATTTTCGCAAATTTTTTCCATGAGGGTAACGGCGCTTCTGTTAGGTACAGTAACCAAACAAGTGTCTTTCTTTTCTCGGCAAATTCCGCCGAAAACCCATTGGTGTGGTAGTACACGCCGTGTTATTTTTTCTTTTTACAACACTACGTATAACACGTAGGGTTGCCGTAAGTAGGATCGCCAAATTTGGCGATTTATGCGAATTTTGGCCTGGTTGCGTTAATACGTAAGTACCGATTTCTCGTGTTGATAGTGAACAGCTAACAAAACACCTGAAGTTTCCTTTTTCAGTTTGATGAATGAGACATTGCGTAGGGAAGGTGCATTAAACTTTTTTAGAGAGTTGAAAACATTTACTGAAACTTTTATTAAAAAAATTTCGGAGCTATGTTTAGACACTGCATCCAGCTTTCGTGATCGCAGCGCCAGTCGCTTTGCATATGGACCCATATATGAATAGTGGCATACGTTACAGTCAGAGCTGTTACTAGCCCACTGACTGTCCGCGTACATTCTCAAGGATTGCCGCTCCAATTTTTTTTTTAAGTGCTCAATGATTAATAAAATTTTCATTTCATACTCACCAAGTACTTACAATGAATTTAAAATATTTAGTTGTGGTATCGCAACTTGGGCCACGCCTCGCCCGCGTGCTTCTACGCTAGAAACGGCCCTAAGTACAGGGTATCATTAAAATATTTTTAATGTGTGTACATTTGATATTTTGACGAATAACCGCACAAATGACAAACTGGCTGGAGCGGTGGCACCATGCCTTCAAATTGGGACGCTCCTGGTCAATCTAAACGCTTGGAAAAGGCCATTTAAAATAATAAACATGTAATTATTAACAACTAAGCTTATATTTCTATAATTAATTTACCATTCATAAAAAGTTAATATTTTATTGAAAACTTAAATAATTTTTGGTCATGGTCGCATAGCAGCAGGCACACGTGAAACCTTCAGCAAGCTCGATGGTGCCCTCCAGCATAGGTCTGAGAATCTCTGATTTATATTATATCAATCTAAATTCACAAGAATTAATCCGTTTCATGTCATCTTTTGTTATTCAGCAATGCAGGTATATTATAGACAATTATAGACAATCTTGATGACTGAAATTTCAAAAAAATGTTATGAAGATTGGGTGTAGAATGAGCTTATCATGCTTTGTGAATAAGAAAATGTGTTTCAAGAATTAGTTGTCCAACACTAAAATTATGTGATGTGTCTATGGACATGTCTGTCTGCAAGTTTCATTATTATATCTATGGAATAATTCACCTCCAATTACATAGCTAAATAATAAAAATATGAAGGAAAATTATTAACTTAATTGGCAATAACCCTTTCTGTTAACCTTCTTCACAGATGGAGCACAGAGGGCTACCACATGATATAACTCCCTTGATGGTACTGGGACTTGTTTGGATTAATTATGCATTTTTTAGTGTTTATAACTAATTTAAGAGGCTGCTGCACAAGTGGTTAGTGTAATAAAATGTCAGCTTGTATTAAATACATATCTTTAATTTTAGGCTAATTCATATAGCCAAATTCCTCAAATAAACATAAACTCTCAACAAATGAAGTTGGCAATAGCCCTCTTGCTTTAAAGTTACATTCATAACCAACTGTACTACATTACTTAGCAATGTTCTTTCCTTTCAACAACAGCCTGACAGCAATTTTATATAACACATGGAATACATTTTGATAAAAACAAACAAAAGTAGACTAACATTTTTTATTATTAGTCACTTTATACACAGAAACACTAAAAATTTACAACAAACAGTCAAATACATTTTCTTTCAAACACATCCATTCTATTCATAAAACACAATTTTACTGTCTGAAGACACTAAATGTCAAATATTTGCAATGAATTACCACAGTGCAGTTAATATATGTATATATGGCAACTTTAATCATCAGCAGCACCTTTATAAAAATATACCTTGTCAGAATTTGTTTTAAAATATACAATTTCAATGAATATAACATATCACAGTAATCACTGTTTACATTATGAAGACTAGCACCAAAGGCACATACATGAATTATTAAGGAGCCCCAGGATCAAATTCCATTTGAGCTAGTTTTCTTTTTTAAGTACATCTCACCAAATGTTTCAACTGACAAAGTAACTGCAATAAAATCAAGATCTGCAAAGTTTCAAGGATGGCCAACAAAACATTAATGGTTTTACCAAATAACAAATCGATCTATATAATTTCATTAACAGGCGATAGCCCACCTGAAGACATTTTGAGATATGCATACAAATTTCTTACTTAAATTTAAGCAGTTTCAACAGTAATGTTAAAAGATATTATTATATCTTACACAAAATTATTTTTTAATCAAACATAAAAAAGTGTCTGCACTTTACCAAACACAGTTTTGAGAAAATAAAAAGCAAATCAAAAGTATCAAATAATTCTTCAATACTTTTTTCCTCCAGATAATTTCATTTATAAAGAACAGGAAAATAAAAAGCTGAAATTAACATAAAACAGGAGGAAGAGCTTATTAGATTTGAAAGATACACTTAATATTGCTGATGCATAATTTGAAAATATAACATGAATTTACATTATGACACTAGAAAACTCATAAGTCAAAGACAAACTTTACCAGTGTTGAAAGTCATGAGCGGGAATAATTTAAAATTAATCTATACACAATATCAGATAAATCATAAGCGTTAAAAAATTTATTATTTAACTCCTGTCATATTTTATGTTAGAAGATAATTATACATAATAGAACATTTAAAATAAAATAAGATCTGGTGTTGCCACATTTCAAATATTGTTCACACATAGAACAATAAATAAAAAATCTCAACATTCTTTTTATTGAAGATATACATCATATTACAAAAAGTCAAAAGTTGCTTTGTTTAGTGGCATAATATTTTCTGCAATATTATAATTTTCCATATTTATCATTTTGCAGAAGTTTATATAAACTTTCTTTGTTATATTTACAAAAATGAATACAGCATTCTCTGCTAATGTTGTTTACATTAGAAATTCTATACTTTAAAAATGTTATTTCTCCCACTTTCCTAGCGTGCCTTTGTGGTAATAGTGGTCTGCATGCTGGGCTGACATTCCAGAGGTCTGCGGTTTGATCCCCGGCGAAGGCGTTCCTAATTTTTCATCTTTCCGGCTTTTCCATTTAACCTAATGTCTCTACAACTTAAAATATCATCAATTCAAATTCTTTACCAGTTTCCAAATAAAAAAAAATAATAAAAAAAAAAAAAACACCCAGCAGATAGTCCGATTTTCCTGACTATCAAAAAGGATACAAGCCCGACAACAATATTGTTAAGGAATATGTATTTTTAATCTGATGATACAAAAACTAATAACCAAATTTCTCCATGTTGCTTTTTAATTAGAATTTTTGGTTACTCATATTTTAAAGAAAAACACAAACAGACGAATTCCACATAATAGGAAAGTAAAATTAAAAATAACAAAAGCTTCAAAAACCACCTGCAGGAAAGAGGCTACTATATATATTTTACAGATAAATCGAGAATGATGTACAAAAATTTAGCTCACGCAGTAAAACTAAATCAATCTCCAAAATGATTTTAATCACTACATTTTTATATTAAGTGGAGTTTTTATATACCCATGAAGAAAACTACGAAGGTTAATCCAAAAAAAAGTTTACAAGCAGAAGCATGTGAAACGTAATAATTGTGGAGCAAATATTTCCACCCAGGGTGGTTGACAGATGGTGCTAATTGTCCTACAGCGGTTCTACGAGTAAATAGCGTCAGTACGCAGACACTTAAGAGCGACAGTAATGGACAACGTCTAGAAAAGTGGTCTCGCATTGAGGTGAGAGCCGTAATTCGATTCTATAGGCCATGAATGTGACCACATCCTAAATTCACAGACAAATCGTTGAGGTATACGGGAACAAAGCAATGAGTAGACAACAGGTAGCGAAATGGTGTTGTTCTTATCAAGCGGGCAGGGAGCATGTGGAAAACTGCAATATGGAAGCAAGCGGCCGTCCAAGTTCTTCAAGGACGGATATCAACATGGCACGTGTTGAAGAAACCATCCAAAGGTATCGACGAGTAACCGTGCTTGAGATTGCCTCAGAGTTGGACCTGAGTTATGGTAACATTCAGCGTATCGTAACCGATGAGTTGCAATATTCCAAAGTTTGTGCCGCTGGGTTCCACGTGCATTGTCCGCGGAGCATAAGGCCACTCGAAAGATGTGCAGCCTCACATTTCTTCAGCGATACCATTCAGACTGCCAATACTTCACTAATCACATCGTTACCGGTGATGAAACATGGCTTCATCACTTCATCCTCCACATCCAAAAGAGCCACGTGGAGTGGAAACACGTTAAGGAAGAAGTTTAGGGTCACACCCTCTGCCGGTAAAGTTATGGCAGCCGTTTTCTGGGATATGACTGGTGTTATTTTAATCGAGTATTTGGAGCGTGGCCATACCATTAAGGCCGATCGTTATAGTGCCACCTTAACGAAATTGCCTAAAGCCATCCGATGCAAACGGTCCGGATTACTGAGCAAAGGCGTCATTCTTCTGCATGACAATGCCAAGCCCCATACAGCTCGCGACTCGGGAATTGCTGCAAAGGTTCAAGTGGGAGGTTTGGAATCATCCCCATACAGCCCCTATTTGGCTCCAAGTTACTATTTCATTTTTCTGGCATTGAAGCGATACTTATCAGGAACGCGGTTCACCTCAGACGATGCAATGAAAATAGCTGCCGAGAAATGGCTCAATGAGCAGGGCCCTGATTACTACGAAGACGGGATATACAAGTTGTTCGAACGTTCTGACAAATGCCTAAACAGGTTTGGCGACTTATGTGGAAAAGTGAAGGCCAGACGTGTCTCTTGATTCCCATTTGTATCTTGTTTCTATTGTTAATAAATACTTTTTCATTTGCCTTGTAAACTTTTTTCGGATCACCCCTCGTATATATATATTCTATTCCTTTAATTTTTTATCTAGAAATAACTTAATGCACATGAACTTTACCTGATTTTAGAAAATTACATTGTCTATAACATACCTGATGAAAGGATTAAATGAAGACCATATCACAGTAAAAAGACATATGAACAGATGCACTAATTTTGGTGCATCCTTATTTTAAAGCTGCAATTATTAATATCAGTAATATTCTTTTTACTTACACAAACTTTTCTATCTGTTAACATCTTTTACACTGTTACCACAAAACAGTTCTTAATCTCATGCTGAAAAAGTTAGGGAAGAATATGAAAGGCAGAGAAGTCTGCCAATACAATACAAATTTATTCTAGATTTTGTCCAGCACACTCTTGCTTAAAAAAACTACATAAATTCATACACTTCGCATTTTGTCATTAATTTTTCATCAATTATTCAAGGGAGATAACAACAAGCAGTTCTAACTTGCATAAATATCCTATGTTTATACAGAAAGCTGGCATATTATTATTCTAACTTGCATAAGTATCCTATGTTGATAAAATTCATACAGAAAGCTGGCATATTATTAAATAGAAATTTTTATAAATACAGAAAATCAGTGCTTAATATCTTCCCATGCCCGGGTTACTTGTAAAAAAAAAAAAAAAAAAAAAAAAAAAAAAAAAGTAATACCAACACAAATATAGATTTTCCTTAAACTATATATGTATGAAACAGGAAACACTCTTCAAGGAATTTAGTTAACAGTAATAGATATGGCACAAAAACATTTGTCTCTTTAAGTTTTAAAATATTTTTTGGATACAGAAACATTTCACTAACATTAAATTTTAAATATATTTAGAAAAAACAAAATTTCCTCTATGGGGCTCCATTCATGTGTGTATTGGAAGTTTTTGTTATTGTTGTCAACCCACTTTTGTTGCTGTATTAGACTGTACATAGGTTGTTAGAGTAGACAGTGCTGCTGTTGTAATCAGAGAATCACGAAACCAACATTTGGCATCTTCTACTGTAGTTGTCGAACTTTCTTCTTCCAGTTCTCCATATTCTTCATTGTGATCTTCTCTTTTTACAATATACTGTGTTAAAGATGTAGAAGCCACCTGAGCAGTAGCCCCTTCAACTTGCCAAGAAGAATTTGCAGTATTAGAATCTACAACTACTTCCTGCTCTACCATGACATATTCTTGAGGCTGAGAAACTAACACTATCACATTATTTCCCAACCAACCAACATTTTCACCACCTACATCAGCAACTAGAACAGGATTTTCACATAAGTTGATAGATTTATTCTCATCTTGAATTAATACAATTTCAGATGCTGGAACAGCTAATTGCACCTGAGCTAAATTAATATTACTAGTGTCTAAAACATATGTCATTTGTCCAGAAGAATTCATGGATATATATCTTGGAGCCATGTCATTTGACATACCCATAATGTTCTCAGCCGCCAGAAGAAAGCTACAGTTAGTGACTGTTTCTATCAGATTCAAAATGTCACTCCTATAAAAGCAAAGATATATATATAAACCACAATGAAAAAAATTACATAATTTCTACATACATATAAAAAATGTACAAAATTTTTAAAGGAAAAAATATACAAACTGTTAAAAGAACTTGCCAGCCTTATTTTCCCAAACAAAGGTTAACCAAAATGTTCAAATGACATTTGATTCTAAACTGTTATTGCTCACTTTTAATTTTTTCTATATATAATGGGTGGTCATAATTAAACTGACAGTGCTCACAGTGTTCTGTAGCGCGATCTATTTGCGAGAATGACGCCACATTCTGTAGGAAGATTAAACAAGACAGGGGGACGAAGGATTCCGCAAAAAAATTAATTAGTTCCAAAAGTCACCGCTACGGGAATATTTGGCACTGTGTAATAGAAAATAGAGTGTTAACAAATGCAAATTAATACGGAATAAAATTGTCTTTTATTATGCACATTTTCTGATTTAGTTCAAATGCAACACTTTTAAAAAAGCGTAAAATCTACATAAACACCGATAAAGTCTCGTGATCTGCAATATCACATACGCTGAGCAGAAGAAGTTCTTTATTCAAATTTCACGTTACATCCATTCGCACAGTGCCAGCTGCTTGGGTTTTAAAAGGCAATGTGTTACGTTTCGAATCAATCGGATTGCAAGTTTACGTGCAATGTCTCCTTCTTTAGTCGAGCATGCGTTACTGGTAAAATTCTTTTAGCCCAATCAGTGCAACGCGTCAGCCACTCTTCATGCTTTTAGAACGCACAAAAAAATGCGTAAAGGTAACGGTCCTGTGTCAGTTAATGGGCTAAAAGCAATGGTTGCGACGTTTGAGAAAACAGGTTCTCTGAAGGTTCAGTCAGGCAGATGACGGAAACCTGTACCACAGGATACAATCGAAGCAGTTGCCATGGCGATTGTCGACAGAGGTGTGTGTGTGATTATGGCAAAGCCTCGAGGGCTATCTGCCTAAGGGAAGGGATGCCTTCGTGGAGGACTTTCTAAGGGAAACTGGCTGGTATACACGTTACACATGGGGAAAACCACGAAAACGCCCATGCAGCCAGACTGTTCGCGGGATTCGAGCCTCGGACCGAACTACCAGTGTTCAGCGACTTTACCGCTCGGCCGCTGGTGGGCCCTGTCGACAGAGGACCAGACAATATTGCTGCCACCTCTAGTGCTCATGGAGTAGCTCGGAATATGGATACGCCTTACAGTAGTACGGTATGGAAAATCTTACGAAAGATTATCAACTTCTATCTGTACAAGATCAGTCATGTACAGGAGTTACTGTACTCCGACCATGATAAGCGATTGACTTTTGCTCTCACCTTTTTTGCCAGAATGGAGGTGGATGATGCTTGGCCGTGGAAAATGTTATGGGGAGACGAGGCCCACTTTTACCTGAATGGAACTGTGAATACCCAGAACTGTCGAATTTGGGATGACAAACCACCACACGCAGTCATAGCAATTCCCTTATATTCACCAAAGGTCAGTGTTTGGTGTGGGTTCACAGCGGAATTTATCGTAGGTCCATTCTTCTATGAGAACATTACCCTGACAGGTGTAACTTCCTGGTGCAACAGATGCTACGACGGAAATTCACAACAGAAAGAGTCATTAGCCACTACTTTCCAACTACATGGCCACCTCGGTCGCCTGATCTTACCCCATGCGACTTCTGACTATGGAGTTACCTTAAGTCCAAGGTCTATCAAGGAGTGGTCCAGGACATGGCTACGTTGAAGGATAACATACCACGGACTGTACGGGAGATTCCTGCAGACATGTTACTCTCTGCTGTTGTGCATACTGTGCACAGAATGCAATATGTGGTCCACAACAACGGCAGCCATATTGAACCTCATTTGAATGCAAAATAAAAGGTAATTTCCGTATTGATTTGCATTTGTTAACACCAGGGGCGTAGCTAGAGGGGGGCATCTGTCCTCGGGCGCAGAATCCAAGAGGCGCCAAACTGATGTTACCACATTTTAGAATTAAATTTTTTCCCATCCTTGGCAAGCAGTAGGGGGCGCGAAATCTTCAGTTGTCCCTGAGCGCTGAAAATCCTAGCTACAACTCTGGTTAACACTCTATTTTCTATTACACAGCGGCAAATATTCCCCTAGTGGTGACTTTTGGAACTAATTTGTTTTTTTGTGGAATCCTTCGTGCCCCGTCTTGTTTAATCTTCCTACAAAATGTGGCATCATTCTCGCAAATAGATCACACTATAAAACACTGTGAGCACCGTCAGTTTAATTATGGCCACCCGGTACTTCCTGAAGTCACATGAAATGATTTAAGATTCAAAACAACCCAAGAATGAATTCTGCAGGAAGTTTAATTGGGCAAGCTTTTCTTTCATACATGCATTATTCCACATTTTTAACGAGACCAATTTACAAACACTTTTAAGAGTTCCTGTTAAATTTAAAAAGACATATATATTCACATATGCAATAAGAGCAATCAGCTACATGATAATAAATAAAAAATATGCATATTTTTATTTATAAACTTTCAGTCCAATAATTCTTTAGAAATTAAATGAAAATTAATTGGTATTTGTTGTATGAAAATTGCTTTCCTCCTGATACCACTCAGTTTCCAGCACACAGTACATTTCCAAGTTCTTTCAGTCTCCGTCTATATTCCTGCCAATAAAAGGTGTAAGTGTATTTCAATTACACTAAGTTAATATTTTTAACTTAGTGTAATGGTTAAGGGTAAGAAAACAAAATTTTAAAAATTAAATAGTGATGCACTATTTTTAATATATACATCAAAGATTATTTCTAAAGTGATATATGTTTATCAAGAGATTTTGGCACAATCAAAGGAAACAACATTCAATCGAAACTTAGTGGATTACAAGATTAGAGAGCTAGCACATATAAGCCAAATTTGGTGATCTCATTATTCAATAACAATTTTACTCTAGAAAGATTACATTTTGATAACCAAGATCAATGGTATTTTGGGATATTTCACTCTTAGTCATATGGTCTCTATTCTTAATTGCTATTTGTTGTTTTAAAATAGCAAAAGCTGAATCCCTGTTTTCAAATTACATTAGTTAACTGTTCTTAAACGATCAGCAACATGCTTCAAAGGTAGGATTTGAAGTTTTCTTTTACTCTTTAAGAGTCAACAGGAAAAATGTCTGGCATGCTACTATATGTTAAATATATAAAATGGATAGAGTAGACTCTAAGGTACCCCTTGTATTATGGCAAAGTTGTTGTTTCATTTATGGTAGCCTGAGTAGTTGAATGTTATGGAAACCCTATTGTGATGTAATCGGGTGCATGATTCTGGAAAATTTTGAATAATGGGATGTTTTGTAAGTGTTTTTGTGGTGTGTGTTGGTTTGATTCTTTAGACGGTAGAAGAGCCGAATGTAGTAAGATTAATTTGTAATTTGAAGTTTCTGTACGATTTGGAGCGAAAGGGGAAAGGAGCTTTAATTGAGTGGTGTGTAAAAGAAGGTTTACTTAGTAGCCATTATAAGTGTCCTATATGTAGGAAGGATATGCATCTAGTCGAACGTAAAAACCGTTTAGATGGATCTGAATGGGTTTGTAGGAAGAAAGGTTCAGATGCTCACTAGGTGAAACGTTCGATCAGAAAGAGTACCTGGTTTAAAAAAGTCATTTGAGTATGATTGATATTTTGATTTTTACGTGGCTCTGGGTGCACGAAGCGAACTCAAAAATCGTGGTAAGTGAATATTTGCTTTTTGGTAGTGCTTAAATGTATAACATGTTTTTTCATTTTTATGTTATTTTATTGTTTGGTTTAAAATGTATTTTATTGAGATTATGTATTTTTGTTTGCCTATATTGTAGAATTTGGTGCTCCTTTGACTTTTTAAGTGAAAATATATCAATGTGTACATGGACAAAGTAAAGGGAGTGCGCAATGCCATTTTTGTGTAATTTGGAGATTTTTTTTTTAAGTGAAAATAAGTCGATGTGTACATGGGCACCGAGTTTGTGCAATTGTTCGTCTTGTTATTTCGGCTTTGTGTAGCCGAAATAACGAATCATAGAATAGCACAAAATCAGTATCCATGTACCGCCAAAAATCGTCACATTTCGCCAAGGGGTACCCTAAACTATACTTTTACCTATAAAATTTGTGTGTACCCTGTTAGATGATAATCTATTAAATAATTTTCTTGTTTGCTGTAGAAAATAAACTTATTACTTCAAACTTTAATATTTTCTTCATTCAGATACCATTCTTTGCCCAAGATTCAAATATATGTCTTATCCGTGCAATCAGTAAGCTGAGACAAACACAGTAATGCTTCATTTACCTGTATTTAATGTGGTAAATTTTTTCCATACTTGATTTATAGGTTCTGGAAGAACTATGGATTAAAATTTTAACAAACAAGAGTGTTCTTTAGGGAATACATAATGTTATCCTATCCTTTAATTAATAATTATGCCTTAATTAAAAAATACTGTACTTTAATTTGAAACAAAAATGTAAAAAGAGTTGATGATAATAGGAAGATTGAATAAAATGTCCAAAAATAGAACTGGCTCATCAGCAGCCAGGCAGTGAAGTTGCTGAATACTAGTACTGATCCCTATTCGAATGTCAATGAACGGGCTGGCTGCATGGGCATTTCTGTCGTTTTCCATATGTATAACATGGTTATAAAATAATTTCCCTCGGAAAGTTCTAAGCGAAAGCATCTCTTCCCCTATGCAGATACTCCTACTCTGTTTTGCTACAATTATTACACAAACCAAATGAACCAAAAAAATGAACTTTATAGTTTACATTGAGATATTATGAAATTAGCACAAAATCTGCTAGCATAATGACCGCTAATATGGCAGTCATTAATTTTTCCGCATATATCCTCCCCCCTCCCGTCTTCGTGTTTTATATTCAGGTCTTCGTTATAATGACATTGTATTTGTGTTTTCAAATTTTTATTTCATACATAAATACACTGACCATTTTCAATTTGACACTACCTGAAAGACACTATTCTGCTCTCCCCCCCCCAAAAAAATCTTACCCATATAAAGTTTTGTGACAATAATCGGGAAATGAAATTTTACAATGTACTAATATGGCAGAGTACACTTAACTCTTTCACATAAACAGAGGCCCAAATCTGTTCCTCTCAAGCACTTGAAACTCCTGTGTATATGAATTTGTTGGAATGGATTCCTCCCCCACCAAACAGAATACTACAGCGTTAACAATTACCTGCTTAAGTGATTACATCTCTCTTTGGTAATAAATGTGCAGTTTCTCCCTTAGGACAAGACTGTAACTATGAGCATCAATAGCTAATGCTAAACAATCTGCATTCAAATATAGCTACATTAGCTGCTTTAAAAAATTGATTGGCAAATTATTTAACAATGGCTGAAACCAATGAGCCATGCACTAATGCGATAGGAGGGGGAAAGCACTAGTAGAAAATGGATGCAGGAATTTAGGAAAACCTGCCGTCTGAATGCACGGGCAATACAGTGACTTAGTTTACTAGTTCCTCCCCCAAAAAAGAGAAGACGCTTCTCTTTTTTTTTAACTACTTTTGCTGATGAGAAAAACCTACTTTCATCAATCAAAAATTACTTGACTGCAATATATTTATTTTTAATTGAAACAAATGATGCCAGTCAAGAGATATGAGAAACTATTTGTTCATAATATAATAAAAGACACCTACAAAATCCCTTGATTAGCCTATATTTAGGGTGTCTCTTGGATCATCACCAAGTTGTTCAATTTATGGTAATTTGAGTAGTTGAATGTTATGGCAACCTTATCATGACGTGACTGGTTGCACGATTGCAGTGAATTTGACGGATAAGAAAATATCTGTTGAGTGTCAGTTAGGAAATAAGTTGCACATTGTTTGCTTTGCATCATAAAATTTCTCCGATTTAAGTGAAAATAGGTGGATGTGTACAGATATTGAGTTTGTGCAATTCTATGACTTGTTATTTTGGCTTTGTGTAGAAAAATCGGTGCTACACAAAGCCAAGATAACAAGAAAAAGGATTGCACAAACTCGGTGTCCATGTACCGCCAAAAATCGCCAAGGGGTACTTGGAAATATATTTTTACCAATCCCTCAACAACTTTAGCAGCTTGCTTTTATGGGATGGAACACCTTATATCTTTGGTAATGACCATACTTTCTTTCACAAGCAAGGTTTGTGACAAGGACTCAGCCTTGACATGCGCACAATTGGTTACTCTGATTGACAGTCCAACACAAATGCCATTAATCAATGCATCAAGATTAAAAAACTCTGGCTGTTACTGTTTATTCATAGAAGAAAAATGATCCTAAAATCTTGCCATGCAGAATTCCACACCATTCATTCATTTTCTGGCTGTGCCGTCTGCCACTTCTCCCTTGTGACATGAGGAGTTTCAGATCTCCATATTATGTGTGTATTAAAATAAAACAAACTGAAATATGTGTAATAACACCGAAAATATTTACAGCACAACTTCTTACAGAATGCCCACAGTAAAGTTGTTCCGTGACTTTGTAAAAATCCTGTATAACCACACCACTGATTAGAATAACATTACGAGAGAAATCTATTAGAAAAACCCTGTGAAATGTGCTAATGGCTGAACAGAAGGACACAATAAAGTTGTCAAAATCAACAAAAGCTTCACTGTATTTATTGTTTTACGATTCTTACCCAAATAATGGACATTTGGAAAAAAGTTATGGAATTATAAGTGCTAAGAAAAATTTTCAAACCTATTCCTCCAGAAATTGCAGAACTGAGACTTCCCAATATTTCTTCCATTGACACATTTTGGCAAAGTGGTTGACTGCAAAATCCATACATATTTAAAAAAAGTAATTTATTTAAATGCATACTATGTGAAAAGATATGCATATAGTTTAACAAAGTATCAAATTTTCCCCCATGCCCAATAGTAGAAATTAGATGAAACTTCATTACAACAAAATAGTTGGTTATTCATAGTTTCTTTTATAAAAATCTCTCTCATACCCAAATAAATTAGCAAAGCACTACCAAAACTTGTATATGTTTATAATACTAGCATAGGTAAATTTTTAAGTATTATTTATTATTTTTATCTATTCAAACTGACCCTTCTATTCTAAAACTCAATTAATGTGAAATTAAGCATTATTTTAAAAGTCTCACAAATTTCTGATGTTAAACCTTATTTACCACAAATTTAAAAATATTTTTTTCCCATTGTATTAAATATTATAAGATTGAAAACTTTATATATACTATATATGGGAAAGAAAACTGGAATTAAAAGTGAACTCCAAATATGTTAACTGATTATGTCACGAAAAATTCATCTTCCAAAGAAGAGCAAAACTAATTTGATCAAAACGTTACGAAAATGTATTCCTATATTAATGGTACTGCAAGTTCAAGGATTAAGGTAAGAACTGTACCAGTTTTATCTGAAGCCCCTTTTTTCTAAACAAGATGTTTACTGCATTTTTATCTTGTGATTTGGGTTTTTCTTTCACATGTCTTAAAGGATCAATATTAATTTATGACATCATACTTAAATATGTTCAGTACAAAATGCAACGAATCTATATTTTCGCAACGAAAATATTTTTACAATTTAGGTGATCTACAATAATTTCTAATTTTAAGTAATATGCCTCAAATCATGCAGATGAATTTAATTTGATTAAATTAGCATATGAAATAATGCGAAAAAGCAATTATTTTTGTTTTAAATTCCTCGTTTTCATAATCTACACAAATTTTATAAACATACAATTCACCACATTATACATGCATATTACTACATAATTAATAAACATATTTAACTACTAAATAATTCTTCTAGCAAGTTTTCAAAAACCAAAAGCAAGCATTCTAGTTTCGGAAAACTCTTTTCAGAATAAAGTGAACAAAATGTAACTAAGTTTCCTAAATCAATAAATCAAAAAAAATATATTAATGCTTAAAATTTAATTTTACTCAAAGGAAACAAGCACGGCCATCCGTTAATAACACTAAAAATAAACGTGGTTAGTTTTATCTTACATATATATACGTATATAACACATACCATGAACATTTTCCACATGAAAAACCTTATGTGCGTGCGTTATCTTATTTCGTCGCGAAATTTCTAACAAACTATTTAATACGCACACATTTTTAACTTGATAAAATATGGAAATTAGAACGACGTAGATTTTTCAGCCCAGAATTTCTCAGCTAAGTGTTTCTTTGCCTTTTAACACGATAACATAATTAATATGGAAAATAGTTGTTATTCTGTAACATAAAAATTTTCTGCATAAGATATACACATTAGGATAGGAATCCACAGAAAAATATTTATACCATGCACGATGACGTAATATTAGTCTCCTTTTCCCAAATCTACCATTTCATAAAAGACGACGTCAATTGACGAAGAGAAGGTTAAAGTAGTAGTTCTTTTAACATAAATGATTTGAAAAGAGCGTCACAGGAAGTATGCATAATTTACAAAAGTAAAACAGTTTAATTATGATTTAAAATAAGTTTTTCAAGTACTGATTAGTAAAAATGTTGTTGTATCTGAGTCATATGGCGCAACATTATTATACTGTTACAGTATGTCAGCTGCTAACCTCTCAGCAGCTTGCCTAGTACGTCCTTTATGGAAATATATTTTCAAGAGAAACAAGAAATTATCACGGAATATAAAAGTACCTCCGACTTTTATGCTTGTTCAAAATGGATCCTCGTGTTAAGAGTAAGTTTTGAGAATTACGAATGCTGCCTTTTGACAATAGATGGCGCTGACCGTTTCCCTGGATTTCTGACGTCAGAATTATGTGTTGCTATCTTTGGCGAAGTTTTCGCTCATGTTAAAATACAAGTTCTTGGCGCCATATTTTTATTATGAATTTGTGCAACGTAACAAAATATTTGCAAGTAAAACAAACGTGACAGTATAAAAAAAGCATTCTGGTAAGTAAGGATTCTTTTTATTCGGGGGTAGTATTTTTATATTGTCCATATTACGTACTTTTCATCAAAATTTTTTAATCATATTAATTGGAATAAATAAAACTTTTATGGTGAGTAAAGATCGTTTGGCCTAGCATGTGTGTTCAATGCAATTAGTAGTGAAAGTGCTCACGCTATACTGATATTTAGACGTGTTATTTAATTTTTGGTTGAAACATTTTCAGTTACCGAATATTTTGAAATTAGGAAATTACATAATTTCATATAGGAGGAGACATTAAACAAGATTTGCTTCTTAACATGCAAGAAGTTAATGCTATCTGTTGAATATTTAAGTTTTATCATTATAGCATTTAAGAATTATCTTGTCTCCAGCAGTTTGTTTTACAAAAATGCTGTTTAAAAGCGATGTAAATGTAAAAGCTAGTTATTCATAAACTGTTTGTTAACTGGACAATATTTCTTTCTATTTGTTAATTCTTTGTTATGTAGTAATTGCTTGTAATCAGTATTATTTGATAATCATATTAATTTTTACTTGCTATGTGTAGGCACTAATTTCGGTTCATTTATAGTTAAAAATTAGGTAAACTGATGCGATATTTTTAAAGCACTTAATAACATAGTTTATTTGACCTTTCTCAATTAGAGAGATCATGATTTTTTTATGTGTTCTTTTGTTAACTTTTATTTCTTATAAAATGTGTTTATTCTATGCACACAATGTACATTTGTTTTCAGAAATAGCATTTAAAATTAAAATGAAAGCTATCATTAAACAGCACTGTCAGTTTAGTAATTTTTACATAATATGAAAGCATTCTATATGTTATGAATTTGCTTCATATATAGCAGGGGTCTCCAAACTTCTTTAGCCTGCAGGACATATTACCTCTTTTACTATCTTTTGACGGCCAATACGTAGTTAATTCATCACTCCGTGGTGATGTAATATAATGAATTTGAATCTATATTGCTATGATAATCCGAAGAAATGGGGTTTTTAGACTTTCATGTTGTTTCACCTAACATGAATTTCTTAAAATTGTTTAAACGTTTGCAAAAACAATCTTGTCGCAGCATATCAAAGATTTCTTTGGTTTGCGATGTAATTTTACTTATAAGTGGATTTCTTTGCTTGTTGTAACAATTTAGCATCACATTTTGATTAGATGAAAACTCGCTCATAGGCATTTCATATTTGTGGGGGGCTCAAAATGCGATGATAAATTTTAACATATACATTAAAAAAATTTTTTGAATATTTAAACAAAATTGTTGCTAAAAATTTTTATGAACAAATCTAGAATACTACTATGAAAGTGGGTATGGAACCTTTTTTCTCATAAAAAATATGACAAATTTTATAATAGAGTGTTGGCTGTATTTTACTCATTGTAAATTTAGAAACAGTAGTATAATATTTATAATATGCTTTAGAAAGAACATGCATGACTGTAAATATATTTATCGATTATTTGTTATATAAAATAGTTATTGTGTATGGTATCTTGCTTCTTTTAAATTTTATAAAACTATTTACAAATTGGTTGGCTGAATTGATAAGGCTCGTGGGCCAAATTCGGACCACAGGCTGTAGTTTGGAGACCCCTGATATAGAGGGTAATGTTTTATTTTATTACTGCTGTGTAGGTTTGCAATGTACTAACTCAGTCTGTTGTTCAGCAGTTGTTTTTAATCTAGATTGCAGAAATCTATATTTGATTGAAATTTGATATTGCATAATTAAATTAGGTTAGGTGTACTTACATTAGAGTAATGCACACCACATTGTACACCCTCCATCAATATAATATAAGAAATTTTTCTTTCATCATCTGTAAAGCTAAACTATAATTTAAATGATTTTATTATGCTTTTGTTCTAGCATTTATTATTTTAAATTTGCTTCCTGAAAGATAATTAATGTTTGATTTAATAATAATAATTTAGGAAATAAACAAAAATGAAAAGACTGAATATTAGCCAGTTTCGACACGTATTTGCAATTTTCTGTCAAATGTAAATAAGTAAATGAATATTTTGAATTCTGCATATTAATTTTTTCTCATTCTGTTATGCTTCTCAGAAATAAAATTGAATGTTTCCTTTTCAAGCAGAGATATAAACAAGAAATGAATGCTGAAAGTTAAGAAGACAAACATTTTTGTGTGTTTTTTCAGTGTATCTACATTAATTATATATTTTGGAATATATATGACTGGATATACAGACAGCTTGCATATTTTAAGTTAGGTAAATGCTATTTACCGTGTAGTATTTTTTTTCCAATATTGCTATGATTCACTTATTTGTAACATGTTTGATGATCAACTATTTCTCTAAACCACAGTATGACTATTTATGATAAGCAGATCTTTCTGTTAGTAATGACTGTTCTGATAAGATTTAACATTTGATGATAATTTTAAAGCATCTCTTTAAAAATCTTTAAAATGTATTTTACAAGGAATTCACATATAAATTAAATATTAGCAAAAAAAAAAAAAAAAAAAAGAGTTCTGAATTGTATAAAGAAAAGTGCAGAGGAAATGCCTGTATTTATTTCTAATGATCTTTCAAGGTTGAATCATTTTCAGAAATTTGCTAAATCAAGTTTAGTTTTGTGTGACCTAGAATGAAAGGCACCAATAATAAACTTGTTTTGGCAATGATGCTCATAAAATACCTCCTCCAAAAAAAGTGTTAAAAATTTACTTGTACTGTACCCTTGGCAATTTTTTAAAAAAACTTGCCAAATCCAAGATGGCATCAAAATACTGTCTTAACAGATAGAGAGGAATAAATAACCAAAAATATAAATTTTGAATGATAATAAAATAACAATTTTAATTTTTGTAACATAAATTTTCTGGGCCGTTCCTGACGGGCAGCTGGACTCTAAAATTTTATTAAGTATTGAGCACTTTTTTAATTTGAGGGGCGACAATCTTAGGAAAGTACATAGGCAGCCAATGACCTAGGAACAGTGCTGTAAATTTCGTTTCGATAACTCAAACAACATATTTCCTTTCACACAATTTCATATCATGCTACACATAGGACATTCATATCTCTCAGCAATTAAACCAGCTTTCATGCAAAAATAAAATGTCTGTCATCCATCATCTAACCTATACAAAAATCTCAAATTTACAATTTCATCATACTATAACCCGTCAACATTCATCCTTGTACTTACTTCAGCCATACTTAACATTAGCACACAAATTAACACAGCATTATCAACATTAGGGCTTCCAAAAACATGTTTGGTACAGCAAAGCTTCCAGATTTGGTAAAAAACCAAACCCTTCGCGATTTTTTAAGAAAAACCAGGGAGTGCGTACAATAAAGATTAGCCAAAAAAGTTGTCACTGTTATGAAAGAATGAATGAATAAATAATTGTCAGTATTATATAATATTGTAATAACAATTGATGTATTTTGTGTATTTTGCTTATATATATTAAATTTTGCATAAGATTCTCATTTTCTTTAATTCCTCAGAGATAATTTTCTTTAATCTTATTTTTAATCATTATAAATATGTTATTTAGCTAATTTGCAGCATTAGTGCAAATTATGAATTTTATGTCTGATTTGAACATTTTGAATTACTTATATATATTCTATATACACACACACACATACACAGCGGCCATTAAGATTGCTGCACCATGAAGGTTGCATGTACCAATGAGAGATTTGCATGAAAAATACTGTATGCTGGGAGGTGCAAATGATAAGCGTTCCAGCGCATGTACATAAAGTAGGTACGAGTAATCTACATTGTGTGTATGAATAGAAAGACTTGTGTGGGAATTATGTATGAATAGAAAGACTGCATGGTGAGTTTCTCATTCAGAAATTTCATTTTAATGTTGGTGGTTTGTGTTAAGGTTATGTTATGCCTCACGTAAAAAGAAGAAACTTCTATCAGCATCTGTTAAATTTCGACTGCCACAGAATTGTGGTTTATTGTTCCATGATAGTACTGGTTGAGATGCTATGATTATTAAGCTAATATGGAATTGATGGGTCCAGGAGGGCTAGACTAAATGTCATGCAGGATTTCAGTGGCTCCAATCCACTAGCACCCATGAGAACAGATATATCATCTCAGCATTTCAGGATTGTACAGCAACATCATGTTTCCTAGGAAAGGAATGTGGTTTCTATGTAGGATGACAAGTGTTCACGCTGAAATCTGAAGCATCACTGTCAGCACAGCAACCATTGCTGTTGCTTACCTTGATGCTTACAGCAGACACAGGTTCATCTGCAATGGTATGATGAATGACAACGCTGGATACAGGAGTTGTACACATCGTCTTGTCAGATAAATCACAGTTATGCATACAGCATCATGATGGTACATGGAAGCACTGAGGAGAATGAACATAGATAGCTTGCATTTGTCATATGGGCCCAGCATCTGGTTTGCTAGTATAGAATGCCATTGGATACATATCTCAGTGATGTACTGATCTCAGTGGATACATATCTCAGTGTACTCACATGACCAATAATGTGGATAGCCACCATTACTATTTTTGTGTGTAAGGCGATGTCTAAGCTCTATCTTCAAAGTCATCATCATGGCTTCGAAGATAGAGCTTTGGTGCTTGAATAGGAAACAAGTCAGTAAGTTTACAACTGCTTTTCCCATTTTAATCGATTTCATCAACAAGCTCTTCATCAAATAAATTGAGATATTTTATTGGCTTGTCAATCAAAAGAAGATTTTGTTTATTCATTTTTCGTTTCAAAAAATGCAAAAATTGTGTAAAATGTGTATCAAACATAACAAGTTCTGCAGATATGAAAATTGTGCCAAAGCTCTCAAAACGTTGTGATTAGTGCCATCTTGTAGAAATTTTATGAAAACAATATTAGAGACTGATATGCAAAGGTTATAAATAAGTCACAAGAATGGTTGCAGCAATTAAAAAAATTATTGGGTAGAGGGTGAGATATCTTGTCTCTAATGCACAACGGATAATCTTGGAAGATGAAACATCTCATCCATCATGGCAAAAGTTTAAAAGAAGAAACATTTCATTTTGCATGTTCTAATATGCTAGTAGTTTTCAAGCCATTGGCTTTTAGAATTTAGAAAATAAGACAGTTGCAATAGCATATTTCTATTATGTGCAGGTTGAGTACTAGAAGCAAGAATGGAAGAAAGTCTAAAAAAAGTATGAGTCATCAAATAAAGATAAGTTAAGTACTTTCTTTCTCTTGAATGAATACATATAACTGAAATTGCCTACTAACATATTTATGGTTTTTTTTGGGGGGGGGGAATGTTAATACAAAGGTTTCCTGTAAATTGAGAATGCAGGTACAGTTTGGCAGTGAACATGTTAATTTCCTATATTTTAGCTACATCAGTCCCAAAAAATTATGCGGATGTATGGGAAGACAGTAGTGTACATGTCTGAAGTTCTGTACTTCAGCTATGGTATGAATTGTTACTCTGATAACATTTTGAAATTTGTAATTTATGAAACCATTTAGTAATCCCCTCCCCCCCAGTCATACTGAATCTGTGGATATGAAGCTATCACCATGTAAGTAAAATTCATACATAAGATGAATAAATGTAAAATGAAATTTTATTATTATTTGATTAATTTTTCCTCTTAATGAAGATTTTTACAATATTGAATTCTTGCCAAAAAAAAAAAAAAAAATTGTGCAATTAGAATTGTGAGAAATTTAATAGTCTCTTTAATGTATAACTTATTTGGAGAAAAGTTACTGTTAAATAAATAAAAGGTAAAATAACTTATGAAATTGAATATAATTTTCCTTTTCTATTATGAAAATTGCATGCTGATTAAGTTTAAAATTTTATTATGCCTATTTTTCACATAAGCTTATGAAGTTAATACCCAACATTTAAAAATTCACATTTCCAATGCCTCACTGAATATGCTAATGTTTTCACAATATTTCACTATAGGAATTTTAGTATCAGCCTTTGTTAGTGTAGATTAAAAAATGTCTCTATAATTTGAAAACTGCAACTCTGGAAAAAATGACATGTTAAGTAAAAATGGAGCATTAATTTTTTTTTTTACCTATGTCAAATGGTCTTTTATTTGTATAGTTACATGAACTCCCTGAGGCAAGACCAGGATACTTTCTGTTGCTGAATTCTAGGAAAGAACAATCAAAGTAGGACATTTCTTTATTAGAAACTGGATGTTTATATTTACAATGTTCTCTAAAGTTAGATATCAGAAAAGCTAAAGGATAGCATGATGAAATATTCTCAACACTTCAAAATGTTTCAGTAGAAGACTGAAAGTTGAATGAAATCTTCAGTTTAATTTCAGTAATGAATTTAGATTTTAATAATATGAATTTTTTAATATGAAATTAGATTTTAATTATTTTAATAATGTTGTATGCAATTTATTCCATTATTAAAACAGTATTTATAAGACATGCATTATTCATCTGGCATATATGAAACCCAGTACCCTTAGTAACTACATTAGTTGTAAAATGGGCTGGAACTAGGCATTTTGCTGCCAGTTTTAAATTCTGTTGCCTGATGCAATCCTAAATTCTGCAGCCCATTGTCTCCTCCTGAAAATTTTGCTACTTAGTGCTTCTCAAAATTCTAAAAATATTGCTGCCCAAGGCAGATATTTCTAGAATAGCTGTTATAATATTGAGGTTATAAAGATGAATCACACCTTTTGTATGGTGAATATAAAGTGAACTACATTCACATGATGTTTTGCAATTACTTTGAATAGTAAATTCTGATATTTTCTTAAACTATCAGTTTTATTTATAGTTTTTAAACTCTAGCAATTTGCTACTCTTTCTCAGTACTTATTAGTTTATGGAAAAATTGAAGATAACCATGCATATTAATGAGTAAAAATTACATTTCAGTCACTTATAAACTGATTTCAGATAATTGAAATGATAACAAGAACATTATTCAATACATAATTCAGAAAGACTTATAGTTATTCATATAAAAAAATAGAATATTATCCAAAAATATTCACTCAAAGTCAGATAACTCAGTTAGATGATTAGAGATAGCATACAAAAATAAAACTTCATTATTTTAAAATTTCTTTGCTGCTACTATCAAAGATTTAACCACTACTTTTAGAATTTCAATATTACACAATATACTTCCATTTACTATCAAGCAAATGGAAAAAATATATATATAATTTATAATCATTGAAACTACTTTAAACAAATGCTACATAAAAATAAAACAAACTAATGACATAAAAATAACAAAACAAACTTGGGACATAGAGATAGAAACATTAATGTTAACTTTTCACCATGATGCATATATAATTATCTACCATACTTGTGAATTAATAGGATATCACATATTATCACCCATTAAAATAATTGCATACAAAAAGCAAAATCCTACAAATGTCAGTAATTATATGTAGAAACTATAAAGACTAGGGTACATTTAAAGTTTAATTTCCAATCTGTAGCCTCCCTTTTAAATTATAAATGATCATTATAAGGATCAGTAATCAAGCAATCACAAGTGGCTGGCTCATGAATTTTTTTTTTTTTTTTTTTCAATTTTATGGTTTCAGAATTAATGGGATTTGAACTTTCATCTTTTTTGTTTGGTTTTGTATCATAACTGAAAAAAAGCATTTTTGCTTAGTTAAAAGTTTATTTGCAGGTTCTAAATTGTTCTTATTTGAAGTTTCATCCTGTGTATTTGGGAGTTGACCAATTTGCAATAAATATTCAATGGCATTTAGGTGTTCCATCATTTTTTGAGCTGACATACTATTAACATGTGCAGAATTTAATTTTGAATATACTGTTGATTGAATATATATTGAGTTGTACTCATCAATGACTTTATCGAAAGGAACTGAATTATTTTTATTTACTTCTAATGGAATACTTGTTGCAGAAGTATTAAAATGTGTCAGTGTAATTACACTGCTGATTTTCTGAGATGACAGCAGCATGTATGTCTGCACATGCTATTGGAAACTGTGTAATCGAAACAAGTACAATTATATGCAAAGAAACAACATATTCTACATGCAATTATGCATTTCTCATTACAAGAGAGTTTTTTTTAAAGTTTATAAATGATTGTGTCATTGCAAGAGTGATTTTTATGGATGTTTAATTCTGATACTATTTCGAATTACACCATTTTTTTTTATAATACCATATATGAATAATAAGTTTCTGAAGTTGATTTTTATTTTTATTTATTTTTTTTTTTTTCAAAAATATGGCAAATTATTCTATCGTGGTCTATTGTTTCGCCCGTTTCAGCTGTATAATGGCCTCGGCTCACGTTTTTCGCGCGCAAAAATGCCGCTGGAAATTCGGTTCGTCCCTGCATGACATCACAAGAGCTTGGGCAAAGAATATCCACGTACACAATACATATTCTTTGGCTGGGGCCAGGTGCTTGGAATTTTTTGCCAAAGAGAGTTGAAGCTAATGATTCGGGTAACCATAGCAACACCGCATAAGATTTAAATAACGCAACGCCTGAAGCAATGAATACTACTTCCCAGGCCTGTCCTCTCATTTACCCATCATTGCCTCTCTCCTTGGAGCATGGAGGTAGGAAAGGGTTACTTCCTACCTCCATGCCTTGGAGAACCACTTCCAGAAAACACTGTTAGTCATGCGCCCCAGGGCACTACATCAACTGAGCTGGGCCAAAGAATATGTATGGATGTTCTTTGGCTGGACAACGTCGCACAAATAGTGTGATATTCCAGCAAAAATGGCGGAACTTGGACCTACGAATACCAGTCTATAGGCTTTTTTCAAAGTAGAAAGAAAATAAATTCGGGGATAGTCACAGAAAATATTACTACTTGTGTAATGTTAAGCGCTATAATGAATTAATTAATACCTTCTGCTCTTCATTGCCTTCTGTAAATTTAATAACTTTCATTTGCAATACTTCGCTTTTCCATAGGATTAAAAACTCCAGGATAACAATTATTAATTATCAAAGCTTTTTTTTCTTTTTTTTTTTGGGGGGGGGGAGGAGGTCCTTTTAGAAAGCAAATGTGTTGTACTGGTAATATTCTAATTTTTGTCTTATTTAAGAATTTTGATTTGTCTATTAAGCATCGAATATTATAAAATTTTACCAAATTAAAAGTAGTAAGAGAGGTAAAATAAAAATGTAGCTGAATCGTATTACTCAAACTTTTTGTTACTAAACCTTTTGTTTTTGTTTATTACTTTAAAAAAACCATTTCTGAAAATGACCAGTCTTTCTAAAAATATACATGAAACATTGGTATTGAATATCATTTCTTTTTAGGCTATCGTCTTCATAGAAAACGAAATCTTTTGGAATTGTAGAAGATTGTCTTAGAAAATCTATATTCTATTCTGTAAATTTATTCAATTTAAATGAAAAATCAGAGATTGAAGATGATATATATGTCATATCTGAGCAATGACATAACTAGAACATTCATTGCCCGGGGCTGGTTCTGAGTTTGTTTGCCTGGGCAGCCTTTGAACTTCTCACTCCTCTTGGTATAATCAAATGACATTAAAGAATGTAAAAATGACAGAGGAAAATAAATTAAAAAAATCTTCCTTTATTTCTGGAGAAAAATTTTAACTCCATCCTTTTAAAATATCATTATTATTATATTTGATTTCAAAACTACCTATTACAGAACACTATGCTGATAATACAGAACTATTTCTTAAATGCAAAATTAAACATTTGATGAACCCATCAGCGAATGAGCGGTAAAATCGCTGAACATTGGTAGTACAGTCCGATGTATCTCGCTAACGTGCTAACTGCATGAATGTTTTCGTGGTTTTCCCCGGTGTGTAACGTGTACACGATCCAGTTACCCTTAAAAAGCCCTCCACAAAAGCATCCCATCCTTTAGGCAGATAGCCCTCAAGGCTTTGCCATAATCACATACACCCATAAACATCTGATGATGTTTTATTAAAGCTAGTTTGATGATTGAAAACTAGTTTTTATTAAATTCAGTGACCATTTAACTCGTGAAACAAATTTAAATCATCTTTGAAAAATGAATTAAGAATATTTTTATCTTCCGTGCAGCCAGTGCAGAATTCCGAGCCATTTTCCTTTAGAAAGTCCTCCACATGGACATCTCTCCTACTAAGCAGGGCTCACCAGCGGGCCGAGCTTTAAAGTCGCTGAACACTGGTAGTTCGGTCCGAGGTTCGAATCCCGAGAATGGGCTGGCTGCATGGGGTTTTGCGGTTTTCCCCATGTGGGGGTAACGTGTATATGAGCCAGTTTCCCTTAGAAAATCCTCCACGAAAGCATCCCTCATCTTAAAGCAGATAGTCCTGAAGGCTTTGCCATAATCCCACACACTCCAAGTAGGCAAGATAACTCTTGCGTGTGTTTTTCCTTATGTGTGTAACCTAACCTGAAAACTAGCAAAAAAGAGAGTAAAGTATGATATCGTCTGTTTCACAAATTTCTTATTCTTTTCTAATCGTTCGTAAGTACCATGCAAAATATTCTGCTCAATGAAATTATTAGAATGTAATTTTTTAATACTAATAAAACTGATGGCTAAAAACCATACGGCATTTCGAAAGGGAGCACTTTCGAAAGTAACATTTTTCCTAAACAGCAGTTGATTTTTAATCCTGTGTCAAATCAAAAACTTCAAACTTCCTGTGTCAAAACGAAAAAAATTGAAATTTTTTTTTTTTTTTTACTGAACAAAGCAAACCACATAAGGGCTATTTTCTCAATGCAGGAATAGCATTGCTGAGCACCTTATAAGAGAGAGAAGCTAATATCGGAAAATACCACATCATTACATGGGAAAAATAGTACATTATGTCATAGAATTCGAAATGCTATAAGTATACTGTTATTATTTCAGTTCGACGCAATTTTTGCGGATTTCTGTATAAATTCTGCCTTAAATTTGTTTTATCTCAGAATTTTAACCTTTTCATCTTTAGGCAGTTTGAAAATAAACTTCATATAATTTAGTCCCAGTTTTTCTGTTAACAAATTTTATCGATTTTCCCTCAATCAATCGACTATTGACCCACTAGCGCTGAACACTGGTAGTTTGATCTGAGGTTCAAATCTCTTGAAAGGGCTGGCTGCATGGGCGTTTTCGTGGTTTTGCTCAAGTGTAACGTGTATAAGAGCCAGTTTCCCTTAGAAAGTCTTCCACGCAGGCATCCCTTCCCTGAGGCAATTTCCCTTGAGTGCAGTACCATAATTAAATAAAACCAAACCAAACCAATCAGCTATTTTCAGTAATTAAATATTCAGTCGTTATATATAGTATCTTTCTATTGTAAACTCTCTTTTTTCATTTTAACTACCCAAAGAAATACAAAAATATATATCAATATTTATTGAGCTGTATTAAATTATCCATCTGTTCTGTAATTAAAAACTGAAAATTAAATAGCAGAGACAGATTTATACTTTTCATACATTTACAAGATGTTATTCTGTTTTTTCTGCTAATTTTTTGACTTAAAATTTTGAAATAAATTTTTGACTTGCTTTGCTATTTGACTCGCTTAGCAGGATCTGATTCTGTGGTGACAGTACAATATTTCATCAAATAGGAGTTTTCAAATTTTATATTCTTGTTCTGAGGTAATGATATTAGATGTAAACGGAACTAAAATCATAAAATATGAGATATATTAAAACACAAGGCATTAAAATATAAGATGAAACATCAAAATAAAATCAAATTATGCGAAAAAGACCTATCTCCTTTCAGGTAGTGAAACAAATTCATGTTGGTCTCGTTCCCGTTTTCACGGTCAAGAGACAAGTTACAGCCTTTGAAACACTCGAAGTTCGTTAAAATATGAACATCCTACTAAAAATTGACGTACGGGTAGGGAAATTCTGGTATTAACATGTTAATCAGATTACACAGAGAAATAATTCATAATTTATTGATAGGAATATAAATTCTATGTTTTTTGGAAAAAGTTGCACCAAGGTATCAATCGAGTTAATTTCTTTGCATATCTTTTCTTTGTAAAATTATTTGTAAAGAGATATGCAAATGTAAAAGAGAATTTTTTTGCAGTAGTTTTAATGAATAAATTTAAAACTGAAATTTTACAATGGCCTTTTTCCACAGTAAATACGTACAGCGAAAGAAAGCATCCTTTGGTATCTGAAATTGAAACTATAAATACATAAAAATAAACTTATATACACATATAAATGCAAAATATACATATATAATATATACACTAATTTCTATATAAATATATATATTTTCTATATAAATATACATATATACACTAATGTCTAGATGCTGTCTGCGACTAAAGCGGAAAAAACAGTTTCAGAGAACAAAAATCGTTCATTCCCAGCATGAGAGCTTAGTTGAAGTATTTTCACAGCATTATTTTTTTTTTTTTAATTTCTAATTTTTTTTTATAAATCAAATATAATTTTGGGTTTTCTAATTCGTTTAGATTGGGATGTATTGGTTTGACTTTCAGATGCATCTGTAGAGACAACTCTTCTGTTCTTAGTCTTCTTATGTTTGAGTTTAGTTTCAGTTTTTTCTGTATTTAGCTTTCTCGATTTCAGTCCTTTTTTACTATTTACTTTTTCTATTATATAATAAGTGTCATATTCCTTGTAGCCGGGGATCTAAAATTTCGGGTAACACACAGTCAAAGAAAAATGAATTGAGTTTGGGAAGAATATTTTTCCAAAATTTCTCGTTTTTCTCTATTCTAACAGTTAATGTGTCTCCTTGGCACCAATAAAAAAGATCGCACCAACTTCGATTAGTAATATTCAACTGACCTTGAATTTGAAAGTAATATTTGTGAGTATCTGGAAGGTAAAATGAACCATTTGCATTCCATTTTAATCCCTGCTGTTTGTTCTGTTTAAAGAATTCCTTAAGATTAGTGGAATCTCTAGCTGAGTACGGGCATTTTACCTCCACTAATCCGATGTCTCCAATAAGACCATCAGGGGAAGTGCACAGGAAAGGGTTTGCGGGATCTATAAATAATCCGCATCTATGAACATATAATTGTTTGTCATGTTCATATTGCGCCAGAGCTTTAGCTTCATTAGCTAAACCATATTGCATTGCCTCGCATGCTGTCGTGTTTTCATACACAATTCTTTTCACTAGGTTGGCAGTTCGCGTTGTATGTCGTCTGGTTACAATTTCTTTGAAATAAGAAGAAGATATTCTTTTGGATCTTTCCTGTCTCCACTTTTCTGATAGAATTTGCCCTCTAGTTCCTAATTCTAATTCGTCTTTACGCAGAACTTGAATAGACGACATGTAGTTCTTTTTAAGAATATTTAGGCTTCTGTAGATATG
This sequence comes from Stegodyphus dumicola, assembly GCF_044657685.1. Taxonomy (NCBI): domain Eukaryota; kingdom Metazoa; phylum Arthropoda; class Arachnida; order Araneae; family Eresidae; genus Stegodyphus; species Stegodyphus dumicola. The sequence continues at coordinate 43,896,763 of NC_140771.1, read as the reverse complement.
TCTGGTTTCTCAGCAGAAATACCATATTGATTATCTCCTCCACTTTTAATGTGAAAAAGTCTCCTCTGAACTCTTTTCTTTTTTTCAAGATCAAATAATCTGCGCCTTTTCATTCTTTCAAAATGTCGTTTTTTTTCGGGAATTTAAAAATCTGTGTAAAGGCGTTTGAGGACTTCTGCTCGATACTGCCTTATAAATACGACTCTGCCATTGTTGTGCAGGACTTTGAAAGGCCATAAGAGCTATGTTTGCTCTTCTATTTATGCTTCCTGCTTTTGCAAAATCGATTCTTTTGCCTCCCGAAGTCTTGCACAACTGGCTCATAAAATTTTCTGCAGGGTTATTTGTTGCATTCTAGATTAGTGTGTTAGAACATGCTACTAAAACACGTCCAATTTCTACTTCTATTGCTTGCAGCATACCCGAAGACTCCATTGTCTCAAAAACAGATTCATCAGGGTCAGCAAACTTTCGTTTGCAGAAAGACCCACAAGCATCGTGTTTTCCGAAGACGTGGTTTGGTGAATTTTGTAACTCCTGTACTAATGCGTCTACTATCTCTTGAGTTGGTTCCTTATGGTTCGAAATTGCATGATTTTTTATAGCTGCCCTTGCACCTCGTATTAATCTTGACATACGGCTCTTGAGAATTTTTCTGGCTTTAATGCCATTTGCCCCTGAAAACCTGATGCTGCTACGTAGCAGTTTCTCGAGTGCTCGTCCGTATCTTCGTACAGCATGATTTGCGCATTCGACCTTACGCGGCCTCCATATGATACTTTCTCTCTCACTTTCATCATGGTATTGGCATCACCATCACCCACTAAACGAGTGCATCGAATATTATGTACTTCCTCTAAGTACTGCAAGCCTTCTACTATCGTATCACTTTCCATTCCAGTCGAAGGACCGTTCCAGTTCTTCCAACAAAAGTGCTCTTTTGCTTTTATTTTTCCCTGTTCGATTGAATTACAGATAAGACACACTTTATTTCTAACACCGATAAATAATATTTTTTGAGTGGCCATACCTATAATAACTGATATTCCTGCTGAAGCATTATATCCGTGCCCATTACTTCTCTTGCACCATCCACCGTCGGTTATAGCCGTTATACAATAAAAATTATCATTATCTTTGTCTCCACGTTCCTCTGCCTTTTTTTTTTCTTCTGCCACAGCACTATACATTGAGTCCTTCGCATAAGCTTCAATGATTTTACCGGTGATTTTTTCGCAAGAGGAAAACATGTACTGTGACATATATTTGATATTCATAATACTAAATTTTTCTTCTTCTTGAGAAAACCCACAGCCCGTTGTTAAAGCCCCTAAAACAGCTAAGTTATTCAGCGCATTTGGTTCTGTGTCAGATTCAATAATAGCTACGTCTGGGCACAACAGACTGCTGCAAACATATTTAAATGATGCAGCAAGTCCAGTATATTTAACGCTCGAGAATACATATTTCCCACTAAATTTGCAACTATATGTGTGCTCTTCTACCTTTCTGGATTGATTTATGACAAGAGCTATATTACAGATAAAGCGGCCTGATGGCAAGTCCTGACTTTTACGTTCTTCATGAAATTCAGTGAGCAAAGGTGGTAAAATTTCCTCCGTTATTTGATCCTGATGTGATTCAGATTTAGAACTTACACTTTGAACTACAATATCATCAACTGATTGAAGATCATTTCTGCTGTCCTCATTAACCTGCAGTGTGTCCACTGGCTTTAGATTTGAAGATCTATGGGAGAGAAAAATAAATTCAGATATGTTAATGATAACTGAATAATAAAAGTAAAATTACAACTTAAAAAATAAAACATCTCCGGCTTTATTATTGCTAATAACTTTCAGAAAATCCTAACAGGCATGAAATTTTCCATATTACTTGATGTATCAGTTTTATACATTTCAGTGTTCCAAATATTTTCAGTCAGTTACCTAATGCGAGGCGTAGGCAAATTTAACGACAAAAGAAGCTAGATAAGAAGAGCTGCAATTAGATTTCCCAAAAGAAACAACTAGATAATTACATAGTTTTAAAAATTAGAGGAATAATTTTTTAATAGAAGAAACTTTTAAAATTAATTAAGAGTTTAGTAACTTAACGTAGTTTTAATTATACTGGTTTCTCTATCTGGTTGCTGCTGTAAATGTTGAAATTAATGTTTGACCACTTCTACTGTTTCTTCTCGAAATTTTGCACACATACCTATTAGCATTTGCAATTTAATCTTTTTAACATAAAATTGTAATTACTTAAAATAAATCGTTCTGAACTGCGTCATTTCAAAATTAATTGCAGTCATATAATTCTCATATAAAACTAATGACGCAGGACACTTATACAAGACTTTAGTAAATAATGATTTCAAACTTGGCCAAAACTTATAGCAGCAAATAGAGATAAAACTAAATTATATTTAAATCATTCTGGATCAAGGTTTCATCTTAGAGAAGTCGAATATCTCTCTTTTTCTGCTGTTATTATCTTTATGCGTCAGTTTCTAAACTATGTAACATTGTAAACCGAATACTTTTGCATTGAGATTCAAAAGCTGAATTAAGCATCAAAAAACCATTCAATAAAGAAGTAAAAAAAAATCACAAACTTCCTTTATGTTAAAAATAAAATGAAGAAGCAATGTGAAAATGAAAGAAAATGGATTATGAAGAAATTAATATATTAAATAACGTGCTTCTATTTAGCTATTTAGCCCAAATTTTCACGGAGCAAATACAGCTGACGAAACTAAATCCAATCGATATTAAATCGAATTTATATACTAAAGCTAGTCATGAAATATACGCAAGATCAATGCTTCAGGTTTCGGAACCGGCCTGTGAATAAATAAAATGGCACTTTTGAAAAGATTTTAAGTTTCTCTGTCATTTTTTTAAAATATATTACAAGAGATTAATGGTAGATGAAGCAAGGAAATTATAATTGAAAAACAAATCTGTTAACTTTTATGGGACTTCTTTAAAATATTTGATTCAACACATATGGCGATTTTTTTGTGACAAGTCATAACTATACGGCAATTTTTATTATTAAGCTTGGTTTTGAAGCTATCATTCTCCGATTCCAGCATCAACAAAAAATTTTAAACAAAACCCTTTGCTTTTCCATTATGCACATGCCAGGTATTTTTGCGGCTTTTTTATTGAAATAATTACTAATCATAAGAATAGCATATTAGATGGTAAAAACACACGCATACTGCATCACAGGTGATGCCCCGCCACGCTAGTACCAAAAAGCGTGGTTGGTTGCATAGCAGCAAAATACCCCTAAAACGGAAATCAAGTTAAAATATTTTAAACAGTGCGATAAATTAGAAAATATTAAACAATTAGATTAGTTAATAATGGTTTTGAGCTTTTTAAGTTACATGTTGTTGCAGGCACTTTTAGAACCACATATTTCATCATATATTTCAATACCATCTTTTAAATAATATTTTAAAAAATACTTCCGAAATTGTACAGTATTGTTTTTGTAAATCTTGGCTTTCAGTTTCTGGAAAGGATACTAACATTGTCACTATGTCACTGTTATTTATTTTTTATTGTTCAAAACTTTAAGTGCATACTGCATCCAAAAGCAGATACAGTACATTGATTTCATATATGTGTTTGTTAGAAAACTGAGAGTATTTTCACTTTGTTTATTTTTAAATTTATTATTCTGTAGGAAACTTTTCAGATGCATCAAACTTTTTCTATTTATGTATTAATATGTTTTGTCTTTCTTGAAACTGTTATTCTGAGGAGGTTTGACAGGTGCATAACAAAGTGTGAAAATAAAATACACTGTATGAATTAATCGACCATGTTTTGATTATCATTTCTGCGTTCTTTTAAATTTGTATGGATGAACATCTCTTGAAAATAGTACTATATTTTTCTTCCGTATAGGTCACGCTTCTGTTGAAAGATTATTTAGAGTTTTCCATCAATATCTGGCCGAATCTTCTAAATCTACTTTCATTATTCATGTTTAGAATCTTCATGTTTAGAATAATGCCGGACTGGAGCGGATGTGGATGACAGAATGGCGAAACGTCTTGTTCTTAGATGAGTCACGCTTCTGTTTATCCAATGACAGTCGCCGCATACGTGTGTGGCGTCGACGTGGAGACAGATCTCATCCGGCAGTAACTGTGAAACGCCCCACCGCTCGACAACGTGGCATAATGGTTTGGGGCGCTATTGCCTACGATTCCAGGTCACTTCTAGTTCGTATTCGGGGCACTATGGCGGCCCAATGATACTTGGATAATATACTGCGGCCGGTGGCAATCCCTTACCTTCAGGGTCTGCCTAATGCAATTTTTCAGCAGCATAACGCCCGACCACACAGTACTCGCATCAGCCAACATGCTGTGCAAGGTATACAGATGCTCCCTGCCCACCGTACTCTCCTGGCCTGTCACCAATCGAACATGTGTGGGATGTGATTGGACGCCGTTTGCAGACTCTGCCCCTGCCTCGGTCAGAAGACGAACTGTGGTAAATAGTTGAAAGGGAATGGAGAGCCATACCTCAGAACACCATTCCTCTTATTGACTGTATGCCTAGACGTGTTTCTTCGTGCATCGCTGTCCGCGGCGGTCCTACACTACTTTATGCAATTATGTTCAGTCTCTTCTGAAAGCACATTGCAGCATGAAAGTGCAAAGACGTTTATGTATACAAAAATTGTGACTCGGTAACACTTTAAGATTTTTTTAAATAAATGTCCCCTGATTGCTCGCTGCGTTCCCGGGCTTGCGTAATGGAGTTCTGTTTCCGCTGTATGGGCATTATTCTGATAGGTATAACCTTAGGTCAGAAGCCCCTACAGTGGTGATCTAACCTACTGAGCCGACGCCGTTCTCGCTTTGTATTCTGACTATCATTTTGAAATAAAGATCACTTATGGCTGCTTGCTGTCTCTGTCTTTTTTCCAAATTTCATCACTTTCTGACCACTCCTTCTTGGTGTTGCATTTTCAGTGTCGAGCAGTGTATTACACACAAGCAAAATAGTAAATAAAAGATTAAAAAAGAAAATGGGAAACAAATGCGATTTCGATGTTACATATAGCTATATATGTATGCTCATAAAAAATGCGTATATGTATTCAGTTAGATCTAATCTGAATGCAATAAAGTTAAACTTCAAAATCATTTTTTCAGCTTTTTCGTTTTCTATTGATATAACGTATTTATAACAAAGGCAATTAAACTGTTATATGTACTTTATATTATACATATTAAGAAAATACATATTAAGAAAAAAAATTCTGTTTTATAAACTGGTGATCGCTTCCAGGAGAACGAGCTGGCTGCGTAGAATTTCTTGGGGTTTCTGCAATGTGTGACGGGAATATGAGCCAGATTCCCTAAAAATGTTCCAAGGAATCCTCAACAACTTGTCGATAAATTATGATTAAGAAGATAAAATTACTCAACAAAAATTAAGATAATTCGTTGATTTAGTCAATGCTAGAGTAAAAAAATGTTCCCTTGGAAATGTGAAATTACAATAAAAGCTATAGAACAAAGAGTATTATAGAAGGGCTAATTCAGAGTATTTCTCTTGCCATTCGATGTCGTACCAAATAATTTTCACGATCTATCCATTTCAATTCCTCTTAGCTGCTAAGTACCTACTTCTTAAGTAATGTTCTGAGCACTTTTATCACCAAAGGAACTAAAGTTCGTGAACTTATTTTCAGCCTCTATTTTGGATTATTTCAGTGCGATAAAAAGCTGTATGCGATATCAGCTGAATGAATGCTTTTACACATACGAGTATCTGCGTATCGTAGAAAGGTGAAATCACAGGCTCAGTAAGCCTACGCAAAGCCTTCAGCTGAACTTCAGCTAGCTCATGAAAACACTCAAAGGAAATTAAAAATACAATGACTACCAAATAGATTGTATGGATATGTAAAGTTTTGAGAAAAAAAAAATTGACAAAAAGAGTACATTTTGGTAGATAAGAAAATTGAAATTAAATTAGTGACAACAAACAATATGAAAAAGATTATAAATGTTCTTAAAACTGAGCATTGATATCAAAATTGGAATATAGCTAAAAATATATACAGTGCAAAGCTGCAGATTATAATTTTATGATTTCTGTGGGGTTTAGGGAAATTTATTAGAGTAATATTTTGAACATAAGAGCCTCTTGATTTCATAAAGAAAAACTGAGCGAGGAAAAGGACATTGACAAATTCTAACACGACAGCTAGCACTAAAAAGACTATACAAAAGATGAGGAGTAATTACAAATGCTTGTAAAACGCACTTAAATTATTTATCATTCTTTATAAAAGCGTTAACTATACATAATATAAACATACTGTTAAAATCTACGTTTTCGCATTCTTTTTAAACCAAAACTTTTCTAATAATCTAATAAACATAAAAACTTTTCTAATGAAAGCAAATAATCTAGTTCATCATTCAGGTTTATTAAAAGATAATCAAGAAAGATAATTTGGGGGTTAAGTTATATAAATTACATTTAAATTATACAAATTTCTATTACTCATCCCTCAGTGAATAATTTTGTACTGAAATATTCGGTATTAAACGAGTAAAGACCTATCAATTGAAAAACTATTTTGGTCACAAAAAATATTAGGGTGCAATACATAAAATATTTTATTTTCTTTTACTGAAAGGTAGCCAGTATGAAAATGCGCATCTATATATAATACTCATTTTTATATAGTTTAACACCCAGAATTTTGACAAAGAAAACAATATATATATATATGAAACATTTTGGAATATTCCATCGTATTTACACGAAAACTTTACAACAGCGAACCTATTTTACATATTATTTTTTAAATGAGTAAATATTATTAACTTTTTTAATGTTCAGTGTAAAATGCAATTATTGTAACATCATCTCTTCCAAAGTATAACTATTTTTTACATAAGTTCATTTTAAGTACTGGTGCCAGGGGCGTAGCTAGGGGGGACATCTGTCCCCGGGCGCAGCGCCCAGGGGGTGCCAAATTGATGTTAAGGAATTTTATAATGAAATGTTTCCACTGTTGACAAAGAGGAGGGGGGCGCAAAATCTTCAGTTGTCCCCGGACGCTGGAAACCCTAGCTACAGCACTGACTGGTGCTTAAAATTAAAAATGTAACTACTATGTTGTGAATTGCATCTCCGCCGACAATGTCACCGTGACTATGTATCGCTTCTCACTTCCTGTTTCAAGGGGAAAAGCTCTATGAGCTAGCCCTTCCTACTAAGTCCTGATAAGGCATGGAAAATTAGGAGTGCCCTCACCGGGACTCGAACCCGAGATCTATCGAATACTCGCCAAGAATGCTATCGTTACACTACGAAGGCATGCCGAGGTAAGGGAGAAAATATCTTATATAATCTCCCTTTCTGGGGCGAAGAATCATCATTCAGTACCCTTTTTAGTTCGGCCGCCAGTGTAGAGATATTCGGTTATTTTTGGAAGCAGGAGGCATGAAAAATGAGCAGTGCCTTTGCCGGGACTCGAACACAAGACATCTCGAATACGCGCCGAGTATGCTACCTTTATACCACGAAGGCATGCTGAGAGAAGGGAGAAAATACCTTATATTTTAATTAAATCTCGACTGATTTTGAGGGCAACCAGGTACAGTTTCCTTTTCATTAGGAACAAAGAAGAACCTGTACCTGTACGCCTTTCCGAAATCGATAAAGGTTTTTTAAAGCCTACATCAAATATGAGCTTATATCAAATATAAGCTCAGAGTATCCTAAGATACTGTATTTGCCCAATCTATGAAATTCAAAGATATAGTATTTGCATACAAATTTAATAATTCAGATTACATTTCACAGCCTATCAATCGAGATTTTCAAATTGTAATTACAAAATAGAATTTAGTGTTTTAACGTCCTGCAGTAAAACAATTTCAACTCCCAACGTTTGAGCCACCAGTGGCCGAGCGGTAAAGTCGCTGAACACTGGTAGTTCGGTTCGAGTCCCGCGAACGGGCTGGCTGCATGGGGTTTTCGTGGTTTCCCCATGTGTAACGTGTATACGAGCCAGTTTCCCTTAGAAAGTCCTCCACGAAGGCATCCCTTCCGTTAGGCAGATAGCCCTCGAGGCTTTGCCATAATTACACACACCCACCCCAACGTTTGAATTTGTGACTGTCTCCCATTAAAATATTAAATACCTCTGCGAATTCTGCAAAAAATTTCTATTTTTTTGTATTTGCTTGAATACGAAAAATTTGTCTTTTAATTGAGAATATTATTTAGCCAGAGCCACCTAAAAATACTATTTTTTAAATATTTCTTATAAAATTATCTATCTTATTTTCAGAAACTTTTATAACTTTGAAAACACATTTTACGTGATGATAAGCATGATAAATCTTTTAGAAAATAGAGTTTCGAGTAGCCTCTCGAATACCCTTTGTTACCTAAGTTTAATCAGGATTGAAGCTGTTATATCCAAACACTATAATTTTCAGGTTAACCTCATACGGATATATTTATTTATAAACGAATTGTGAATACCAGTGGCGTAGCTAGGGTTTTCAGCGCCCGGGGACAACTGAAGAATTTGCGCCCCTTTCTGTGTGCCAAGAATGGAAAACGTACCATTAAAAATTTTCGTAGCATCAATTTGGAGCCCCCTGGATGCTGTACCCGGGGACAGATGTCCCCCTCTTGCCCCACCCTAGCTACGCCATTGGTGAATACTGTTGGCTATCTGTATGTACATCTGTGGAATTTAATTCACTTAAGTAATAAGATGAATGCATTATTCACTGATTATATTTTAAAATTTCAAATATTATTAACTTTAACAAATTTTTCTGGCACAAAAGTGGAACTGCTATAAAGAGCTAATATTGAAAAATGTTGCTTTAGTTTCGTCTCTGTTAACGTTAAAAATCAGTACATGACAAATACGCCAACAATCATCAATAATTAATAAATGTTAAAGAGATGCATTAAAAAAAAAACCTTCTATTTAAAAAAGAGGAAAAGGGTACATAAAACATACTGTTCTATAAGATCTATATTCATCGGTGACTGAGACGCTGTTCTTTCTTTCAGACGGCGCAGTCTTTGAGTTTTTGAAGCTAATGAATGCACTGGATGAACTCTCCGACGACTACTTTCACCTTTACGCCTACCCATTTTGGAAGTATAGAAGCAAAGTAATAATAATACAGTATCCAAAATATAAAGGCTAAGAATGAAACAAGAATGCAAAATCTGATCACGAAAATGTGAAGAAATAGGATCACGTATATTCTATGGAGTATTTTCAGTTCATGAAGTAGCTTCTGATTGGAGCATTATAAATTGAAAACAGGAATCGCGCATTTCTCTACAAGTTCTATTTATTCGTAATTGCCCCTTCTCCGCCTCAGGATACCTGCATGGCATTTAGAGATAAGCAAAAAGTCTTTTCGCTTACCGAAAAAGTTGTTTTGTTGCCCTCTGCTCCTCTCCCAAAGGAAGTAATATACTTTTTACTGTTATGTATAAAGTATCTAAAAGGTAGAGAGGAAAATATTTTCTTGCATGAACTAAGAACTAACCTACAAAAGGAGCTTGTGCAATTCTTTTCATTCTGCGCGCATGCTAGAAAAGAAGGAAACAGTAAAATAACACTTAAATCTATTACATTTTGTATAATTTTTTTTTTTTTAAATTTTATACTTGGTTTAGCTAATTTGCATTTGCTTTTCAATTCAAGGTTTAAAGTTTATCTCCATCTTATTTTCCTTCTTTCCGCTCTTTTCTGCGTAATGTCGTTGTATGGTTAAATTAACTTTCAATTATTAATTTAAAGTTAAATTTAGAACAAGCGATAAGTATGCAAGTGACAAGTAAAGAAAGATGGGCACACCTGATGGCTAAAATATATAAACAGGTATTGGCCCAACACCATCCACTGCGGAGCCTATGATTTGAAGTATGAATTTCTCGCACTCTCTTCATTATCGAATCGTTTCTGGTGATAAGCCCTGGGGTGTGTTTTGTGCAACTTACCAAGGTTAGTAAAATGAACTGTAAGGACCTTGGAACTTACAATGTTCCAGATCTGCCGCTTTGGCCCACTTTGAACGTTTGGCCGAATATGATTATCTTAGTACCTTCATTCATTCATTCATTACAATTTATGCCGAAATATTGCATTTGATGCAACGTGTCCGGCTCATGACAAGTATTCCCGAGGGGCACATGACATAAAAGTGTCTGGACCGAGTGATAGGAGGCAATAGGAAATGAGATAAAGAGGGGGTGACCACAGGACGCCACAAGCAGAGAATCGAACTTAAAGCCCAAGACCAGGAGAGGCAGCAAGGTGTGGAGTGTCAGAGTTGTTCATGATAGGTATGCTAAGAAAAAACATGATATATTAGCAAATACAATTTTATTACATAAAATAAATACAATAAATGAGCATATACAATACAAAATACAAAAGAGTTCGAGTTGCAATACGAAAGTTTATGTACAATATATACAGAAAAGATGATGTTGCATGAAAAGACTGATTAAGTAGGAAAATTGGTGTCCCTGGTGAGGAAGGCCGCTAAAGGTCTGATTTTGACATTTTCAGGAAACACGGTATAGTCGAAAACTTTAAAGTATTTCATGTGCGAGCAGTTTCTCGCCTTATCAAAAAATTTCCGATTTGCATTATTGAGGAAATTCTCGATATTCTCTATTTTTAAATCTCTATGAAAAGTTTCATTAGAAACATAAAAATGAGCATTCGTGATCTGTCTTAAAAATTTGTTTTGTGTGATCTGTAATTTCTTGAGGTCATTTTTCGAATAAGTCGCCCAGTCTGGAGACGCGTAAGAAGAGATAGGCCGAATAATGGCAGTATAAATATGCCTCTTTCTTCGTAAGTCGAGTTTTGAATTTTTTCCGATTAATGGAATAAGATCTCTGATAGCCGCAACTGTTTTGCCTCTGACTTTTTGGATATGGTCTTTCCATCTGAATTTATTGTTTAACACAACACCAAGGTAGGTAGCTTTGTTCACAAGCGGAACTTCGACATTAAAGATTTTAAGTTTGTTTACAAAAGGACTTCTAGAGTGCCTTTTTCCTATGATTATAAGCTGGAATTTTTGTGCATTGATGGCTATGCACCATTTCGTGCACCATTGCTCAATTTCTGGAATTTTATCCTGCAATTTAGAAATGGCAAGTTCTTGGTTGGGAGACGTATATGCAAGCGCCGTGTCATCGGCGTAACATCCGAAGTAAAAATTTGGGTCAGTGCATATTTTAGGGAAATCAGCAACATAAAATATAAAAGGAATAGGTCCTAAAATTGACCCTTGTGCTACACCAGCGTTGAGTCTTCTGGGATCAGAGTTGTCGTTACCAATATTGACAAAGAATTTTCTGTTTTTAATAAAAGAATAAATAAGTAAGATCAGGTCTCTGTCAAAATCCAAGGAAATAAGCTTGAGAATAAGCCCCTCATGCCAAACGCGGTCGAAAGCTTTCGCCAAGTCTAGCATGAGTAAGGCGACACTCTGATGTTTGAAAACTGCAGAACCGATGTATTCACACAGTCGGACAAGCTGCTTAGTCGGACAAATTCTTGCGGAAGCCAAACTGTTCAGGAGGTATCTTATCCATGTAAGGCTCGATTCTCTTATATATAACTCGTTCGTAGATTTTGCCCAGACCGGGCAGTAAACTAATTGGTCTGTAACCCTCCGGGGAGGTAGCATTTTTACCAGGCTTGGGTAATAAAATAACTTTAGCATTTTTCCATTTATCGGGGAAATAATTTCTCTCAAGACAGGTATTTAAAATGCTGACATATTTTGTGATAACATTAATAGGCATGTTTTTGATAGCGACGTTGGTGATGTTATCAAAACCGGGAGCTTTTCTATTCTTCATTCTTTTGATAATCTCCTTAACTTCATTAGGTGAAGTATAATTAGTCTTGTTTTTGGGTCCCGGGCCGTTAATCCAGTCTTGAATAAAATACCTTGTGTCATAAGAAAATAAAGGGTCGCTCGGATCTTGGTTAGGAACAAGTTGCTTTTCTAAATAATCAGCCATTACATTGGCTTTGTCCTTATTGGTGACGGCTATAGTATTATCTCCGTAAATTGGTTTATTGTTCGGCTTTTTGTCGCGAAGATTCCTTGCAAAAGACCAGAATGCATTATTCGGCTCATTGAATGTTTCAATTTTTGCGTTCCACGACTCATCTCTATGTTTATAAATACTTTTCTTTATTTCTCTGTTGAGTTTATTTAACTCTTTTTTGATTCTAGGATCCCAGGCAATATGCCATCTTTTGCGTAGTTTGTTTCTTTGTGATATCAGGTTTCTAATGTTATTAGGCAATCTAGCACTGTACTTATCAGCGGGAATTTTCTTAGTAGCCCTGTTATATGCACTAAGTATGCTATTATTGAGAACATCAATTGCGTAATCAATATCAAATTTTGTTTTAAGGTGCTTAATAGCCGGAGGGTTTTCAATGAGGTAATTATGATATTTATTCCAGTCTGTAGAGATTTTAAACCTTTCATCAGTGTTTTTATTCGTACCAAGCGTAGCTAAAAGAGGCACGTGATCCGAAGTTAATTCAACTTTCACATCGAGATAAATCGGGATAGAAGTGGTGGTAAGAATAACATCCAGGATGTCTCCTTTTCTAGGGTCATCAGGAAGATAGGAATAGTCAGCTGGAGCATAAAAATATATAGGATAATTATTAATGAATTCAAGTAAAAGTTCTCCATTTCTGTTGGTGCGTCTGCATCCCCATTCTACATTCTTCGCGTTGAGATCGCCAGCTAAGATGATATGTTCCGAATTGGGCAGTAACTGTGCGAGTTTATGCTCATCTATAGGAGTGTGTGGAGGGTTATACAATGCAACAAAATAAATTATGCCATAATTTGGTAACAAAACAGAAGCTGTAACAGCTTCATAGCCGTTTACTCTATCTTCGCTAATCAGGCATGATTGCAAGGAGTGCTTTACGTAGATAGCGGCCCCCCCCACCACGGTGACTCAGTCTGTCACACCTGTTACAGTTGTAATTTGCGATCTTAATATTCAAACATGGTTTCGCAAACGTTTCGGTGACTAGAGCAACATCAATATCATAGGTCAATAAGAAATTATGAAATTCCTGGATTTTATTTAAGATGCTATGAGCATTCCAAATCATGATTTGGATAGGAGCTCTATTAATTCTGTGCGGGCCCATTATCAGTATTGTTGGGTTGATTGCTTTCTTGATGATTTCTGTTCAAGTCCTTAACTTGTTGTGTGAGCTGGAAAAAACCAGCGGATTTTATTGCTGAAACCAGTTCAGCGAGATCAGTGAAGACTTTTTTGGCCTCAGTAATTGTATCTCTGTAGATAGCTGTTGAAAGAGCAGCTGCGAAAGATTTACCTTCAACTATTCTGTTAGAAAAAGTTTTAGGCTTTTCTGTTTTATTTTTCGGAAATTTTTCACATCCTTTGAAATTAGATGTGTGGTTGCCACCGCAATTTACACAGAATAAGGGAACATCTTTCTTATTTTTGTCCGGACAGTCTTTTACATAATGATTTTTACTACACCTGACACATTTCGGTTCATAATTACAACCCGCCTGAGTGTAGCCAAAACCCTGGCATCGAAAACATTGTAATGGTCCCTGTCGGCCTCTACTACGATTTTGACTCTGAATAAATAAATAACGTTCATGATATATTTGTTTAGAGTTTTCATTTTTAGGTAGGGTAACCAGGAAAAGTGGAAGTTTCTGAACTTCACCGCCTCTGCGTCGTGACATTTGTTTTATTTCAATTATCTGATAATTTAATTCTGTTAAATTATCCTTAATTTCCTCAATTTCAGTCGTGAGAAGTAGTCCATTAATTACTACCTTGAGATTCTTATCCTCTGGCAAAATGTACGAATGATGCTCCACTTTCATCTCTTTTAAGATCCTAACAATTCCCTTATAACTTTCAGGATCAGTAGTAATAATTTTAACACCATCCTTAATATTCTGTCCTATGAACTTATATTTGTGTTGATGGAATAACCCTGTTAACGCTTTATATTTGAATTTAGTTTCTTTGAGAATTATCGGAGGTAGTTTGTTCTTTTTAGGTGTTTTAACCTGTGCGTTGTTATCATTTGTGATATTTTGCTGATCTTCAGCAACCTGGTGTCCATTTCATTGTTATCAGAGGTAGTGTGTTGTTCAGGAATGACAGATTCCTGACTAGTACTCTGTGAATTTTCCTGCGGTACATTAGTACCATTGTTATCTTTATGAGTTATAACTGGTGAAATGATTTGTGTGAAATTGTCTAATTTGATCTTCTTAATACCCTGTCTGGGATTTCTTGTTCGGACTGTTTTGTCTCCAAAACGTTGTGGATAGTCGTCCTCAGAGCTAGAATCTTTATCAAGTGTTTTTTCATCATCAGTTACAATTGTGCTATCATGTATACTAATTGCGCTATGTGCCCTCTCATTTTCCTCATAATTTTTACTTGTGGTTGGAATTTGAGGTTGTGTTTTATCATGATTTAAAACTGAGTCAGTTTTACTTTGAATAAGTAGTGCATTGACAATTTCTAGTGAGCTTAACAAAAAATTTAAGAATTTCGTTTCAATTTCTGTTAGTTCACCTTTATCCAATTTGAGTTGTTTCAACTCATGTATTTGTAATTTGTAACTTTCTACGAGCCTCTCCATGGTCGCGCTAAGCCAAAGCAAAACGCAGAGAAATCCAGAAATCCAGCGCCCATAAGGCAGTAGTCCTACACCCCGGAATGGAGCCCTGGCTCGACAGCCTTCTCCACAGACGGATGTGTAGGCGGAGAACACACGAGGCCCCTGACAGTCACCTGAAGTGAAAGCTTGGGGGTAACTACGTGCGTTATAAAATCCAAAAATGTCGTGCAGAACAGAGAAAAATTTATCTGATTATTTTAAATTGCGCAGTAAAGCGTAATATAACGTAAAACAAGTAACCAGCAATTAGGCTATTTGGCGAGACACGCGGTATTAAATTTCATAATAAAACTCAAAAGGCCAAAAAATAATCGAAAATAAAAAATTAGTGAAAGCGTTTCAGCATTTCACAAATCATACAAACCACAAAATAGCATTAAAAAATGCTGATGCAGTCAGATAAGCAAGGCACGTGTTCGTACAGGCAAACCACGTTGAACGGACGTACTCGCAGAGACAGATCGGAAGCAGGCACAATCTCAGACGGTGAACCTTCACCCACCAAGTCCCCGCTCAGGATGATCTTAGTACCTAATTTGTTAGTTTTAAATTGAATAATTCACCTGAACACGTGATGTATGATTCCGGACAGCATATAAGCCTTTCCGTACCGCGCCACACGCATGGGAAAAATCCGTACTTATGATTAGGTATATTTTCCAATGACATCATTTTCTCTTGCCGTAATGACATTTAGGTTCTTATGGTTTTGTTTTGTTGAATGAAGCGCATGAGTGACACGGAAGAGTGAAATTTATCCTTTGTGTTCTTTGAATAATAATGCCAGACGAAAACATTTACATGGAGCTTTATGCTGATGGCTTTCCTGTTTCATGAAATAATAAAATTATAAAATCCTCCAAAGACGCTGTTATATCAGAAGCAATTTTAAGTGCTTAGATTATATAAATAGCTGAATTTATGAATTTAGTACAAAAATCGAAACAAGTTAGATTACAAGACGATCTCGACCCAAATGTAAAGCTTTTCTCTGCTCATTATCATTGATATTTTATAGCACATTTTGATTTTTTACACATTGCAGAAAATACTTCCTTTGCAACTTTATACGTTATTTCCATATTAATGTTCCATGTCTTTCCCATGTCTAATATTTTGTGTTTGTGTAATGAAAAAATGCATTCAGTGTTATCGCTGAATTTAATACAAGTGTGTAAGAAATGAAACTTCCTTCTCTGATAAACACTAATTGCATACAAATGTACAAAACATGTTACACAAAAAACGGGCAATATTCACAAAGTAATATTATTCAATTTAAAGATAACGTATCTCCATTTCTCTCTTCTAAATCTATAGTTATCTAACTTCAAAAGTAAATTTTACTTTTTCAGACTGGTTACAAATATCGAGAATTAACTGTGCATTATGTTACCTCCTAAACGTTTTTGCTATTTGCGAAAGCTGATTTGTCTCACCTTCGAAGACTGCATCTGCAGAGAAAGGATATGTAATGAACATGGTGGTGGTGTATGTGATTATGGCAAATCCTCGAGGGATATCTGCACAAGGGGAGTGATGCCTTCGTGGAGGACTTTCTAAGGGAAACTAGCTCATATACACGTTACATATAAGTAAAACCTCATGCAGCTAGTTCGTTCGCGGAATTCGAACCTCGGACCAAACTACCAGTGTTCAGCGACTTTACCGCTCGGCTGTTGGTAGACCTGTAATGAACATGAAATAATGAATTAATTATTACAACACCTTTAATATGAATGGTTTTAAATAAAGAATACATTTATTAAAAACATTTATACATATTTACGAAGTTAGCGAACTGGAAAAAATAATTCTCTCTCCAGGAAAAAAAATTCACTACATTTTTTTATATAAATTAAATCTTATGGTAACAAAAATACAACGCACATCATTAACTGTAATAATGTTTTCGGTACTCCTATAAAAGTGCAAACGGTAAGGAAGTGTACTCTCGAGCCTAAGCAAAGTCAAGGCGCTCCTAAAAGTGTATAAGGCCCCAGCAGCCGCCGAGAGGTAAAGTCGCTGAATACTGGTAGTTCGGTCCGAGGCTCGAATCCCGCGAATGGGCTGGCTGCATGGGGCTTTCGTGGTTTTTCCCATGTGTAACGTGTATACGGGCCAGTTTCCCTTAGAAAGTCCTCCACGAAGGCATTCCTCTCCTTAGGCAGATAGCCCTTGAGGCTTTGCCGTAAGCACATACACCAATACCTAAAACTTTATAGGAAATGAATTCAGCTGACAGCCTTTTCCAAGCATTGAGAACAGATTTTTAACCTATGCGCATGGGCACGGTACGGAATGCTTATGCCTCTGAACAAGGCACGACCGCTGCTTGTCTGGACGAGTGTTCTGCAATAAATGATTTTTATTTCACTGTTAAAAAGTATTGGAGAGTTCGTCGCCTAATGACCTGATAGTAAAAGGCCTGGCATTTGTTTAATAATTAAAATAATTCTTGAGACTCATTAGCCGTTAAACGGTAAAATAGCTGAAAATTGCTAAATCGACTAGTGTTCAGATCCTCAGAGAAGTTCTTGCAGGGGAGTTTTCGTGAATTTTCTCAGACGGGAATGTGGATACGAGCCAGTTGCATTTTTAGAAAACCTCCGGAGGAGGAGTACTTTATTCTGTACGTACGGGTGGCAAAAGTCACCCCAAAAAATAGTCAAAATTATTAATTTCTTTTACTTCGTACATAATTTAATAATAGTAAATTTTAATAATAGTAATATTTAATAATAGTAGTAATTTTTAATAATAGTAGTAATTTTTAATAATAGTAATATTTCTTTTACTTCGTACAAGGAAATAAAAAAGGTAAATGTATATTTAATAACAAAGAACATAATAAATTTATTCATTTAACGTAAAGGCTCTTTTCACTTATTATTGCGCAATATTGACCTATTCAGCATAATATTTTACAAAAAGCTTATTATCCCTGGTATTATCAAGATTTTTCCAAGAACTTGTACAGAAAAAGTTTGATGTACACAAAATATTTATTAATAAGAACTAATTAGAATAAGTAAGGTTTTGGATCTCGATAGCCAGAAGGCGAAAAAAATTTCTTTGTCCATTTAAAGGTTTAAGGTGAAAATTCTGCAACTAGCAGAAATAGACATCATAATTTATTTTTTAATATTGCTTAAAATTTTATATCTTACTAAAATTATTGATAACATATGAAAATATTATCCACACGTATTTTCATCTATTGCAGCGATGGGCAAACTACGGCTCGAGGGCCAACTCCGGCTCGCCGGAAGGTCCTATCCCGCCGGCAACAGAATTTAAAGGTGGCAAATAAAAAGAAATTCGGTGGCAAATAAAAAGAAATATATATTGATATATTAAATATCCATCTCCTTTTCTAATTTGTTTAAATACTATTATTTTTTATTAAAGGACTGATGAATACTTTCTCCGTTTTTGTTCTGCAAAAACATAAATCGAAAGAATTATGAAGATGGCTTGAAATAACTGCATTTTGAGTTCGAAAGCAGATTTAAAGACTTCAGTATCATTCAAACAGAATTGGATATTTTTACCATGCCTTTGAAGTAAACTGTGAAGCAGTGAGGTCAGATTTTCAGCTGGAATAAATTGAGTTACAGTCTAACAATCATCTCGAGCGGTTGTTTCTAACTGAGCCAAAGTTGCCAAAGTTAGAGTTTTGCATATCGAAAATAAGTTTCCAAAATCTATTATCTCATCCCCAGAAAATCAGTGCTAGGTTTTTCTTCATCTTATACATGTGAACAAGTGTTTTCGACTGTGAAATTAGAAAGAATTATTTCAGAAGTAGACTGACCGACGAGCATTTTAGCCTCGTTCCTTAGAATTAGTACATCTCCTTTCGAACCTCAATATGAAGAACTTTTAAAAATGAAATGGCAATTTCATTCATCTCATGAACATATTTAAGTTGTAGTACTTTGTATATTGTTTTTAAAATTTTAGAAAAATTTATCTTGGCCCTTCAAATTTTTTTTTCTTTTTCGATCTTTGGCCCGCGACCGAAAAAGTTTACCCATCCCTGATCTAATATGTACAGTGAGAAGTTTAAATGGTCATTGAAATTTAGGTACGTATACTTACCTAGATAAAGATCTTTCATCTGCTTTAACATTAATTAATATTCGATGATTCAAAGATCTGGCAAAATTGAAAAAATGCCTCTAAAGTAAAGTTATTACTCATTGTTTGAATTCTTCCACAAGACCTACTTTATCACAGCAGGAATTTCTGCAAAATTTAAGGATTTTTAGTAATTTTACACCATTAAAAAAAATCACGAATTTTCTGTAGATTTCTATGGAAATTTCGAAAGGCTTTTAATATTTGCTGACATTTTGAACAATCCATTTTCGAATTTAACTACGTTACATAACAGCAGACTAGCTCACCGACGGCCGAGCGGTACCGGTGAGGAGCTGCTACCATTGAACACTGGTAGTTCGAAGGGCTCGAATAGCAACGAACGGGCTGGTTGAATGGATTATTTCGTGATTCTAGCATGGATACAAGCCAGTTTCACTTAAAAAGTTTTTAACTAAGGTTTGGTTTGGTTTACGTAATTACGTCAAAGCTTCGAGAGTTATCTGCCTAAGGGAAGCGATGCCTTCGTGGAGGACTTTCAAAGGGAAACTGGCTCGTGTACAAGTTACACTTGGGAAAACCATGAAAACGCTCGTGCAGCCGCTTTGTTCGTGGGATTCGATCCTCGGACCGAGCTACCAGTGTTCAGTGACTTTACCGCTCTGCCGTTCGTAGCGGTTCTCAAGGAAGGCATCTTTCCATTTATGCAATAGCTCTTGTGTGCTTTTCTATAATTAAATAAATAAACCAAATCAACCATGATAACCAATCAACCATGATCAAATAAAAAGGTGACGTAACTTATTGATGTGACGTAAACTTATTAAATTGTGCTATCAGCTTAAATCAAGATCTTGATCGCTTATAACGGTTCTGTTAGTACTGACAAAGCTTGGCTGTTTGAAAATAAATTTAACATAATGCGTCATTATCTGACAAGTTGTTTGGAAGTGTAAGTGAAATTCGTCGGCTGCGAAATATTCGCAGAATTTTGCGATTTATCCTTAGAAATTTCCATTAATTTTCCATCCTTTTAAATTTCCATCAAATTATGCCATCCTTTCCGCAATGAGATAACTTGTACTATGTGATGCACGAAATAATACTGAAATATTCAACAAGAAGCGCCATATTATAAGAATTATTGAAGAGGCAAAATTTAACGTATATCACACTATCCCTAATATCTGGAGACTATTTTAAAAGCGTTTCAGTTATGCTTAATTTCAACGTATTCAGTGTGAAGTGCTGACCTAATATATGACGAGATTATTCGGAAAATATACGTATAATTTGAAGGCCTCCAGTTTCTATGATTAAGTTCTATAAATTACCCGAAAATAAATATCAGTTCAGCATTCAAGTTTTTATGTAGAATGATTTCAACTTGGTAACTGAATTTTAAAGGTAATCTTAACGCTTCATAAAAAAATATCGAATGATTTTTCGACGTTCTCTCATAACCCTGAGATGAATATTTATTTATTAATGGTATTAGTAAAATAATTTATTATTTGAATTATATTTAGCAGACAAACATTGCGCTTGAGAAATTTTTCGTTCAATGAGTGACTCGTTAGCTGAAGGACCTAGGAAGTAAACATTTCCACTGATTCTGCAAATGGCTATTGAAAGCATTCAATGTTTCGACCTAAATTGCTTGGGGGAGAGGGCAAAAATAGAGGGTACATTAGTGAAACCTGTTCAGCTCTGCAGACGCAAAGCTGGAGACGATCGACAACAAATGGCGTGAAAAAGATGCAATTACGTTTTAGGTTTGCTAAGTTTTAGACAAAATTGATGTACATGCATATTTTTCTGCGCAAGAATGACATTTTAATGAATGAATTGTATGATGGTGAATGTTACTTCGTTCCCTGAAGTAAAAAATTATATTTTAATGCAGAAAAAATTAAATGTTCCCCAAAATAGAAATTGACAATCAGTCCGTATGGAGTAGTGGTGCCCTCTATTTTTCAATATTGATACTAATCGAAAAAAACGTTAAAAAAACAAAAGTGATATTCGGCAAATATTTATTAATAATAGGATAAAGCATGCCCTTTTTTTTACTGTAGCAGAATTTTGAAGATGTATTCTATGTAGCAGCAGACTTTTTCATTACTTCACTGAGCTTTTTTCATGTGATACTGTGTTTATAAATTTGCTAATGTTAAAAGAATAGGAAGACATTTGTCAACAATCTCCCTTAACAGTAAGAACTATTAACCAAAGAAGCAGCGTGAATTTGGCGGCGGAAATTTATTCATTTTCTGAAGACATATTCCTTTCTTGAAATTTTGAATAAAATTATCGATTGGACTGCTAACAAACAAAGATTTCAAAGGCTGTCAAGCTGATTAGTACTTCAAATTTTACTGGCTTTGTTGCTTACTTGAGCAAACAATTCATCTATGGCAGGTGAAACTCATACTAAGGAGCTGGAGCGTTGTGTCTCATTTCTTTCAAAAAGTGTATTTGGTACAAAACATTTAGAATGCGACGTTTAATGCAGACTTGATCCCTGCTTTTCCCCATGATAACAGCATGGAGGTAAGAAAGGACTACCTACCTCCATGGATAACAGTTCAATTGCCCATGCATAAACATATGGGGTTACTTTCGATGTGCTATATTTGGCGCTTTATCACAAAGCAAATTTATTTCAATTATTTAGGTTATTTAATTACGGCAAAGCCTCGAGGGCTACCTGCCTAAGGGGAGGGATACCTTCGTGAAGGACTTTCTAAGGGAAACTGGCTCGTATACACGTTACACATGGGGAAAACCACGAAAACACCCATGCAGCTGGTGGGCTCAATTATTTACGAAAATGGGCTAAGTTTTGGCAAGTGAATGAGTGCTCCGTACTAAAAACCTTCTTTTGGTTCTTTTCCCGTACTTACTGTGTATTTTATATAAGTTTTCAAAATTAATGTTATTATTTATTCCTGCCTTTAATTTAAAAAATTTGTTACAAAACTACAGGCTAATTATAATTATATCTTATGACGTAAAATTTTGCTTCTAAAAGAAAAATAATATAGAAAATAAAATGTCACTTGAAGATGTTTAATATTAATTTACCTTTTTTCCCACATAATGTGGGATATGACTTCAGAATAAAACTCGTGTAATGATAAAGTGAATAATAATAAATAAAAAAAAATCAGATTCCTCCCCCCCCGAAAGAGAAAATTACACCTATATTTAGTATTAAACTTGAAAACCTTTTTTCCATCAAAATGTTTTGTCAGTATGTAACAGTAAACCAAACAGAAACTGTAAAATACATTCAAGAAGTAGTAAATATGCATGATTTGTACGTGCGGATTGTATATCAAAACATATTACAGTACAAAGTCCGTAATCCGGACTCGTCGGGACTTCGGCGATTCCAGATTAGGGATTTTTCCGAACCCTTTTTCTGTTAGTCATTGCAATCCGCAAAATGAATGGTGTCGGAATCCACAAAATATTCAAACAGGTTCCTTTTTCTTTTTGCTTATGTCATATACAGTTGAGTTTCCAATGTCATACTCCTCGCATAATTTTGAGACGGATATGCTATGCATATAATTTTGAGACTATCCATTTTTTTCAGCAATTCCACTTTATGTTTGATGGACATCGAAACATGCTTTAGCAGCTCCAGAATTTGAAACTCTTTTTGACATAATCGAAAGTTCAAGCTTACTTTTTATAAAATTGCTCTAACAGTCTGCAAAAAATAATAAGCCGGATCCAATTAGAAGATTAAGGAACAGCGCAATCTGCAACATTAACTGAAATGCTTTAGATAATTTTAGCCTAGCGTATACCGTCCGTTATACATTAAACGCGCATAAAGTTTGTAGCTTTGAGGTCCGGATTATAGATCATTCCGGATTATGGACGTCCGGATTAGAGACTTTGTACTGTACAAATAATTGTGCTAAGATTAAGATAAAGATAAGAGCTAGACTAAGAACATGAATGAAAGGTTTGAAAGAAAATGGTTCAGTTAGTTTTATGTTTTATTATTATTTGTAGTCTTATTATTTTTAATTTCACAGCTATAACCAAAATGCAAAATAAACTTGCAAAAATATAAACAGATGCAAAATCACGAATTCTAATTGCCTAAAAATTCGATTTTAATTAATGTAATGCCTGCACTTGGTGTATTGAAATAATTTTTTAAAAAAATATTAGGCATAAAATTGCTTAACTTAAATTTGTTTATACAGAAATATAATACCCAACTTGCTTCTTGTTTTCCATAGTAAGTGATTGACTTGACTAAAGCTCCTTTCTAACGCCTAAGAAGAGGGAAAAGTCAATAATGTTGGTTCGGTAACTACTTTAATTCTGAAATATTTCTCTAAGATAACTTTAAAACTCCCAAACTCACTGTACTCATGTGTATTGAATATAACTTAATTTATTTTTATGACAAAGTTTTATATCAATAAACAACTAATAATCATTTTTTTTATTAGTACATTTTATATAGTCAATGGGATCTTGATTTTGTTGGTCATTTGCCGGCACATATTTCCATACTGACTCCAAGATTATCATACATTTCCTTTAAAGTTTCATCAACCCGCTAAGAAACTTGGTTTGGATTCTAATTAATAAATATTATTTTTAAACATTTTTAATATTAGAATTTGTTTGCTCATTTTAAATTGTTGAAGATTTTGCACTATCTCTTCATAAAACATTTTATAATAACCTATCAGTAATTATTTTATGTAAGATCAGCTTGGATAGGACTATAATAAAGCATTTAAGTTTCTGTGAGAAAAAAATTAGCTTTTATGGAAGGTTTTTTAAGTGGAACGTTGAAAGAACTAAAATGAGCCAGCCCATTTCTTTGCGGGTGCTCTCCATCAAAATTTGGTGCGGAACTGAGCTAAATCACACTGCCACGGCCTACGTTAAATGAAGGAAGCTCCACTGTGTTTTTCTGGCAACTGTGGCGAGCATATTTGGCATCAATTTGTTTCTTGGTTGACGCCACGCCAGAAAGGAAGCTCCGTGAAATGGTATCGTTATAAGACAGAAGAGATGTTGACAGTATGTTAATGTAGAATTGTTAATTTTTTTGAGGTAATGAAAGTTATTTTAGTATCGATAATCTGGTTTTTAATTTCACTGAAGGACTTAGTTCTTAAATATCAGAAAACAAAACTCATAAGATTTCATAGCATATTAAAATACAATAGCGTATTAAAATTGAGCTTTCGTAAAAGTATATCGTGAAACTTGTGTTAGCCAAGTAATGGAATTATTTAAATCCTTTGACTTGTTTAGGTCGTTTAATATCATCAGAAACATTACTGAAATGAAAGTGCTGATGACTCAAGATAATCTAACAGGAAAGGCATCTGATGCCTTTCCTGTTAGAAAGAAAGATTGCCTATTGCCTGATTTTTCTCTTGTAATGCTAGTGATACGTTAATATTACTACTATTATTATTAGAATTGTAACCGGAAGAAAAGAATTCTACAGATTTGGAATACATTTAGATTATTCGCAAAGTAATTTTTGTGTATGTATTTGCAGTATATGATTTTTTGCGATTATACTATAAATGTAAAATGTTACCAATCTTATTAGTATACGTTTGTAATCAACCAACGTTTGTATTAGTCTTGAAAATAGCACTTTTAAAATTTTGTCTAAAATTAATAAAGTTTAGAAAGTTAACTTGTTTTCAAATAACATTACATTAAAGCAAAAAGTTTTTGGAAAACCTTAAAATAATTCTCATTTAAAAATTATAAAAATGGAAAGTAAAAAAGAAAGTTATATATATTTTCCGTATGGAAATTTAATTTACCATACGATACTAGAACAATTTAGCTGACACAACTTTGATGTCTTTGTCAATATGGAAAATCAATTAAAAAAATTAAAAACATATTATTAGTTTATTGAAAGATTTGCTTTATAAAAATTTAGGAGTGATATTATTTTAATTTTGTGATTCTTCACACTTGAATTACACAAGACGTCAAGAAGAATGTTAACTCATAATACAGGAAATTGGTCTTCAAGAAATGTTTAAAAATGCATTTAAAATATTTTCAAATTTGCATTTGATTTTGCTGAAAATTATAAGCATTATTCAAATAGGCAATAGTTTTAAGAACTTTATTTTTATTTTTAATTTATCAAATAGCCTGCCAGCCCTTTGGCCACTAGGTCATCAGGCTGCATGCTTTCCAGTATTTTTCAACAAGGCAATGAAAATGATTGTGGGACATTTGTCAGTATCAGCAGTGGTCATATCTTGTTCATTTAAGCACAAAATACACAGCGATATTAAAACAAAGTAAATGGGCACAGATACAGTTATGCAATGCATATCGTGTGAAATTTATATTCACAATGTAAGTTGCAACTGCTTATATTTTGTAATTAGGAATGTCATATGCAAACACATATGTCTTGTGCAAAATATAAAATTCGGGCAGAGTAGTTTGTGTGAAACTAAATTTGATACCAAATCAAAAATTTCAAGTAGAGAATGTCAGTTGGAAGCACCAATATTATACACACTGTTTCAAATATTTATTCACTAAAGCAGTTCAAAAATCCATGCTCTTATTCAAAGCACACCTAGTTCTCAGATTAATAAATCTGTTGAATTAATTCAGAAGATTAACAGTCAAATAAGACAACTAGATCCTGTGACTCAAAATAATGCTATAGTTAAAACAAACAGAATATTAAATGATTTAAGCACTTTTTTAAACTCTCAGCTAGATGTGCCAGTTTTTAAAACTGCCTTCACCAACATGTCAAACTATGAGCATAAAAAGCCAAACATGTTTTTTCCCCCTACAAAACAGAAACCCAAAACTAGAAGAAATAAAATTTCTAAACCATTGGTGAATGAAATGGATCTTATTAAGTGTGAAATTTTAAATGTTGCGAGTGAAGTTGCTGATTATGTTGCTTCTTCTGAAGACCACACATATTCAAAAAAATAAAGAAGCCAATTTCTAATGAATTAAAGTAAAGAAATTATTAAGATATAATGGGAAAATTGAAAAAATGTTTCAGTTCGTGTATTTATTTGAATTGATGCTTCATTTAATACTGAATATATTTAATAAATTTTGCAAACTTGGGGGCGGGAAACAAATGCTGTACTTGTGTGCACTTTTGTGGGAAAATTTTAATTTAGTGTTCAAACAGATTTTTAGTTTTTTTTTAAATAAAATTATCTATAGTTATATGATTTTCTTATGTAACAGTAAATCTAATTATGTAAATATTATTTCTATATCTTAAATTTCTTGTTTTTTGTAATTGTGTGCTCATAATAAAAATACTGGATGAATACTTCATTAAGGAAAGAGTTTGATAAAATGTCTTTTCTATTGGAGTATTTTTCCAGACTTATAAAAATCAAAAGCAATTAAATATGAAGTTCTTGTTGATTCTTTCAGTTTAATATTTTCCGTGTACTTTCTTTATATATGTAAAGAAAAATTTCAGAATTTTGTGCAATTATATTAAACAGTATTTGTTTTAAAAATGTAAAAATATTTTTTAGGTATGTTTTGTAATCTTTCTAAATTTTAAATTATTATGTTGTTAATATACATGTAATACTTATACTCATTTTAAGAAGCAATTGAATTGCACAAAGACTGTAATTTGTATTGTAGATTGTAAAAATAAAAGATGATATTCCTGCATGGTGTGCTAATGCTACTGAATATAAAGATAACCAAATGGCTGAGTAAATTTTCAGTCAGATGCTTCTTCTATCATGTTAACTTATTTTGGTTCTAGTGAAAGTTAAAGTGGTTCAAAAGGAGATTAACTGAAATACAAATTATTCTTTTATAGAAGTAAAAAAAAGTACTGAGTACTGAAAAGTACTCTGTGCTTTTTCAGTGCTTGCGTAGTTAAAGTCATTGAACACTGGTTGTTTCATTAACATTAAAACATAACATTTTTGCATATCCATATTCATGTTATTAACATTCATAGAATTATTATGATAACAATAAACAAAATATTTCTTGTTATTATACAGGCTGGTCACATGAGATTTTTGTGGTTCTTCTCCCCTCTTATGTCATATAAACATGGACCAGTTTTCCTTAGAAAGTTTTCTATAAAAGCAGGTTGTATTGCTTCCCATTAATAGACTTAATATTGCTTTGTCATAATCAAATATTTCAATCCTAGAAGGAATGGATACATAGAGCTTAAACATGACAAAAGAATATTAGTGTAGCAGATATTCCAGTGTGCTTCTGTATACTAATTATATGTATGCCAGATTTCTCTTCCTTTTTATTCCTTAATAAAGTAACCTTATACATCAGTCTAATTTAGACACGTGTTGATTTCAATTCACATTTCAGTAGAATTTTGTTATAGTAAAATTCTTATCTGCTATCTAGGAATATGCTATTTTTTTCTCTTAACTGCTGTAAGCTATCTCACATACTATGTTTATCTCACAGACTATGTTATGTTGTTATATCTCACAGACTATGTTTTATTAGTATGAAAACATACTAATAAAACATAGTCTTAAATACACTATTGAATTCTAAAAACCTTGCTACCCGGTTTGGCTGCACTAGCCTTAGTTTGGTTTACCCGAGATCACATGCCTGTTGTCATATATTGAATGGAAAGCATTTTCATTCTCAGCAATATGGAGAATCCTTTACACTTACAAAAGGAGATCTGGTGCTTAATCGGTTTTGTAGTAGGAAGAAGTAAATTTCCAATATACCAGCAAAAGGAAAATATTGGAATTCTCCTTTATAGGAGAGAAATTTGGATTGTCTTTGATTAAGTATCCATGCAAAATTTTTTCCCTCTGGGCAAAATTCAACTTGAGACTGTGTGTAGAACAATTGTGCATTTTGAGTGATGATCTGGTGTACTTTAGTTTCTGACGTACAGTCGGTCACAAAAGTATTCGAACACCGGTACCCTATCAGAAAATGACAAGATGGCGTTTTTTTTTTCTCTTTCTCTCTGTGTGTCGTGTTATTCCATCCTAGGTTTTCTTCTCCCCCCCATCTTGGAAAAAACTGGAAAAAATTGGTTACGATCTCTTTTTGAATGGGGAGATGCCATTTTGAGTAAACGCTGACGACCCTATCTTGGAGAATGAACATGACCGCTCTACACACCCTTTTACTCTCTCTCTCTCTCTCTTTGAATTGGGAAGCCATTTTGGGAAAAAGCAGACGACCCTATCTTGGAGAATGGAAATGAACGCCTCTCCCTCTCTCTTTGAAATGGGAAGCCATTTTGGGACCCTCTATTCTTGGGGAGGGAGAAAAACTGAAGTCTGCATTTCGCTGTCTCTGAATACGGAAAGCCCTTTTGGGAAAAGCGGACCCTCTTCTTTTGATCTTGGAGAACTGGAAATGAACGCTCTACACGATCTCTCTTTGAATACAGAAGGTATTTTGGGACCTTCTAATGTTGGAAAACTGAAATGAACGCTCTACACCTTCTCTCTCTCTCTTTCTCTGAAATGGGTAGCCATTTGAAAACTCCCTAACTTTGGAAAAAAACAGAAATGAACGCTCTACACCATCTCTCTTTGAAAATGGGGGGGGTGTCATTTTGAGACCTCCCTCCCCTAAACTTGGAAAAAACGAAACTGAAATGAACGCTCTACACTTTCTCTCTTTGGACATGGGTAGCCCTTTGGGGACCCTCTCCTCTTGGTAGAAAAAAAAACAGAACTGAAGTGAAGGCTCTACACAATCTCTCTTGGAATGGGATCCATATTTCGGGAAACGTGGATCACCTCATGCTGGAAAACTGAAGTGAACCACCAAGATTGGACTCTATATAATATTTTTTTTAATTGACATCATGACCCTCCTCCCATTTGTTATTAAAAAAATTTTTTTTGTTTTGGTTTTTATCCCATTTCCGATGTGATTTCAGAAATGCAATTCCATAACAGTTCAATTTCATTCGAGGTTAAATGATCTAAACAGTCTTTGACCCACCCATCCGTATGATTATTTTCTTCTCCTTCCTGTTGCACCAAATTTTGTAAGTCCATATAATCATTCCATACGGGAAGGGCTGGATCCTCACAAGGCTGTCTTGAAACACTTGGAGTCTCTTTGGGATGAGTGGAGGGATCTAGGATGTCTGGACCCGGCTGCGATTCTACCTCCATGATTTCTGGACCCGTTGGAACTTGTTTACCCGGCTGAAATTCTACCTCCATGATTTCTGGACCCGTTGGAACTTGTGAACCCGGCTGTGATTCTGCCTCCATGATTTCTGGACCTGTTGGAACTTGTGGACCCGGCTGACATTCTACCTCTACGATGTCGGGACTTTTTGAAGCTTGTGGACCCGTCTGACATTCTACCTCTACGATGTCGGGACAGGTTGGAGAAGAAGAAGAAGAAGAAGAAGAAGAGGATACTGGAAGAGGTTCTGTCTGTGAGGAGTCCGAAAGAGGTTGCTTGTTTGAACAAGTCGGGGAAGAAGAAGAAGAAGAAGAAGCTTCTGGATTCTGAAGCGGATCTTGCACGCCAGGTAGGTTCCGGTAAGTCGACCGTTTTTTAAGAGGTAATTTTTTTTCTTCCTCCTCATCTTCAATTGTGATGACTTCAATTTCATTCCGTTGCCGGGTCGATTTTGTTTCGGGAAATAACGGTTTGGTCCAGCTCCTCTTATCATCTAAGGAAGGGATGGGTAAAGGTGGCGGAGGGTTTTCTTCTTCTTTTTCTTGAAACATCATCGGCGATTGGAAAGAAATCTCCTCTTTCAATTGTTTCCAAAGCGAGTACGAGCACCGATCGACGAGAAAGAGACTCTTCTGGGTCGTGACGATGAGATATTGCGTTTTCGGGGGAACGACATAGTTTTGAAAAGGTCTTAGAATATATTTCTTATATTTCATCCTGTCGCTGACTTTAAAACTTCTTTCCTTCAGATTGGGGGACGATGATTCGTAATAGGCGAGAGGAGCGGCTGTGGTTTGAACAATATGAACTTCGTCCTCAGCCGTCGTTCTCACTCCAAACGTAAAATATCGTTTCGTGAGAAAAATATTCTTCCACCGAAAACTCGTGCGCGGATCTGTATATCGCCGGTCTGTTTGAATGGGCCGTCTCAAAGCTCGATCCATCCGATTCCAAGAGAAGGGAGATTCCTCTTTCGTTTGTTGCGATTCGAATAAATTTCTGTATATATTCTGAACGAGCAGGTTGGAGGATTCGACATCTTGGTTGAAAGAAACGATCGCTTGATGAGGTGGTAAATGCGGAATAAATGTCGCACAATGACACGCCAAAAAAATTTTCAAGTTGGAGATTTGCTTTAGCGTCTTCAAATCCTCCCCGTTCGAAATCCGTTGAGTTGGAAAAACGTCTAATAGCGACATGGCTCCCAATGGAAAAGAAATGATCTCGCCCAGTACTCTCGTCTTTTTATATATCTATATAGACACACACAGACACACATAGAGGCTCTATGACGTCCGTTTTATTTGTTTTTTTTTGTTTCTCTCTCTCTTCTTTCCAAGAAATCTTATCTCCATGACCTCTTTTTCTTTTCTTAAAAAGATGAATGTGTGTGGGAATGAGGAAGTGAAAGTAATAATTTAATAAACAAAAAATTATCCAACCATGACCTTCTTTTTTTTTTCAAAGTCAACCTTTCCAATCCAAGGACGTCCAGAGATAGAGGAAGCAGGGAGAGAGGAGGAGGAGGGAAGGGAAGGTCACACTCTCTTTCTCTCTATAAATAAAAGGGGAGAGCCCCAAAGTCGTATTTTTGTCCAAGTGGATCATGAGGAGGCATCCCCAGCTCACTACGTGTATTCCTTTCAAATATAAATATGTTGATCTTTCCTTTTATATCATCCAAGGAGTCGTTTACCTGAAAGCCTCCGATTTTTCAAAATGTGCGGGTTATTATACCGTGGGGAGTTATCAAAAGATGCGGGACGAATTTTTATCCGACGAAAACGTGTTGATGGCTCGTGACATTCCACCTTTGGATGCACAAATTTTGTTAATGAAACGAGCCAAATATTTTTACACGTCCCACTTTCTAACCGTCTCGCAAATGAATAGGATTATGGATCGTCTTGAGAAGACAAAAGGGATTCTCGTTCATTTTAGTGAATGGTTGCACAAATGTTTGCACGAACCTCTCTCGATCGAGAAGACTGGGAAGAATACCTATTATATTCTTCTCGAGGACTCTCCTCCTTCGTCTCATCATAGAGAGGCCACGACTTTTGAAAAAATCCTCGAGCAAGAAAAAATAGAATGGTGGAACAACTACCCCATCCCTCTCCCCGAGCATCAAGAGGAGCCTGTTCAGAAGGAAAAGAAAAAACCTTTCCAAAAGCCTATGCTCATCCTCCTCCTCGATAATGATGGGGATGAGGAGAAGCCTGTTCAGATTCCTCTCAGTTTGTCAAAACCCGTCGAGGATGAAAAACCTCTCCCTTCCTCAAAACCCCTTGAGGAAGAGAGACCCCTCGAGAAGGAGAGATCTCTCCCATTGTCAAACCTCCTTGAAGATGAAAAACCTCTCCCATCAAAAATCCATCTATCGACGATCCCCAGAAAAGGTCTTCGGAGGAGATTAGACCTCCATGTAGAAAACGAATCTGCCACAATCATAATAATAATAATAATAATAATAATAATAATAATAATAATATACCCCCTTCTCAACAACAGAATCCTACAACATTTGCAGATAAATGCATTCAAACCAATCCCTTTATAGTAACCCTTTTGATTGGAGAACCCGTGCATTAGCCTCGAAAAATAAAATGAGATTCTAGACTGTTTCTATGACCAGAATGTTAAGCCAATAGATAGGTCTAGCTCAGAATTTTTCTTTTAAAAGAAAATAAATAAATAATCCAAAGACAATTCGTAAATATAAATGGTAAAGTCTCGAGTCGGCTGGAAAAAAATTTTCAGAGCTGAGAAAAATTCTACAACTCAAAAAAAAAAAAAAAAAAAAAAAAAAAAAAAAAAAAAAAAAACTTTTTGTTAATTTTTATCATGTCTTAGACATGATAAAAATTATCGACCCCCTTCCCTTTTCATCTGGGAATGTTGTCTCACTCTTTTGAAAAACAAATCGTGATTCATTCATGGAATGATTGCCATTAGAGAAAGGATGAGTCATGGTCTATTTTTAGAAAGGGTGAGACATCCTTCCCAGACAAAAAGGGAGGGTCATTAATTTTTATCATGTCTAAAGACATGATAAAAATTAACCAAAAGTTTTTTTTTTTTTTTTTCAGCTCTGAGAAATTTTTTTTCTCCCAGCCGATTCGAGACTTTACCATTTTTTTTAAGAATGATTTCTCTCTGATCTATTATTTCAAAATTCCAAGTTTCGCTTCAGAACCATCTATGCTGTTGAAGAAGTAACGTGATATATGTATTTTTTTTTTAATGAGTTCTGTCAAGATTGAATTGTGCAGGATCGACCTTGCGAATTTCTTCTCTGTGTCTTTAAATAATAATGATACCGAACTGCTTTTTGTAGAGCGCAATGGAAAAAACCTTTTGTATGGTTAGGACAATTCATGTGTTCGATCCCATTGTATTTGAGAATCTCTTGCGTCGATCCCGAAATGTAATAAATGGATCTTTGCAACCATTTCTCTAAAAACCGCCGTTTCATTTCTCCTCGCACCCAAATCATGGAAAAAGGTTCCGTCAACATCGTTAACACCCATGGAAAATAACTGTACGGAATTTCTCCTTCGTACCACGACAAGCCGTGATAATAATCACTTGCCCACACAGCGGTTCGTTTTTCTTTCTCGGTGAGCATTTGCCATGGAAACGGGGGTTTAAAAACAAATACCCCTCGAGAAGTACCGTCCAATGTGACGTAAGCCAATTCTTTCACAATAAAGGCTCCTTGAGAATCGTAGAAACCTTCAAAGTCGAGCACGAGTTCTATGTTTTTTATTTCTTTTTCTTTCCAAGGTGACCTTTATTATTATGATGATGGATGTGTATTGAGATACGCACGATATTATTCAAAAAACAAATATATATACGAATGTGACCTTTCCCAGAATTCATACGACCTGTCACGTGCAACCTTCTCTCTCTCTATATATAAAAGAGGAGACGGCGAGAGAACGCTATCCATTTTTTCCTTCAGGACACACAGCGAGAGAGAGAGAGAGAGAATTTTGTTTTCTTTTTTTCCTCAATTGAAGAAGATGGACATTTTGAGTACCAAACCTCTCAAAGATTCCTACATTGTTCTCGACATGGAATACTTTCATTGTTATGATCCAAAGACGGGAGATATATGTTTCATTTTGAAAGAACTGGGCTACATCACTTGCGATTTAACCTTATGCGGATCCATGATTTTTCTCCCTCCTGTCCATTACGATGACTTATCGTCCCGCAATCAAGCTGTGGTCAACCAGACTACAAATAATCGACACGGCCTGCAATGGACCGAGGGTCGTCTTTCCTACGAGCATCTTCCTACAATCCTGAAAATGCTGACCGAAAATGTGGAGGTGATCTACGTCAATGGATACGATAAAGCCGAATTTTTCAGCAAGCTCTGCCAGCGATCCGTTTATGAGTTTTACATCCCAGGGAAAACCGGTGGCGGAACAAGTCGAAATGCACGCGACACCAATATTTCCAAAAGATGACTCATTGTGCCGAGAACAAGGTGAGAAATTTTCGATACCATTTGATGGAGGGTAGTTACGTTTTCCGGAAATTACATTGTTACCCCTCCGAGAGCAAAGCTGTCGAAGACGAAGAGGAGGCGGAAGAATCTTCCCAGGAGAACTCGTGCGACGATGAGGAGGAGGAGGAGGAGGATGAACTTTCTAATAATAATAATAATAATAAATGTCTAAGTTGGGATGCTTTAGAGACCCAAGAATATTGGTCTAAACCCTTATCTCACCTAGACCTGAAAGAGGATCCTCAAGTGTACTCTTTGTGGTCCTCTTCTAAAATTTGGTCTTGGAGAGAACCCTTGAATGTTCATGAATGAAATGGTATGTAAATCCCTAGAGAAAAAAAAATAGAAAAAAAAAGTTCTTTTTTTTGTAATATGTTGATTTCTTTCAATCCCATTTCTTTTCCATAACTCCAGCCCAATCGACGAGAAGAAGAAGAATTTTCCAAGTTACACAAGACGAATCTTCCAAGTTACACAAGACGAATCTTCCAAGTTACACAAGACGTAGAAAGATTTCACAAGGATTTATAAATCACACGCTCCCACATGATATATGTATAGAGAGAAAAAGACCCTCTGTTCTCTAGTCAATACGTCAAGACTTCCCTAAACTAAGAGAGACCATGAGTACCGAGGAAACCTTAGCAGAGCAAGTGGAAAGACTTTCAAAGAGATTAGAAGAGTTAAGACGGGATAGATTTACAGTTCCGCCGACTAAAGAGGAAACTATCATCGATTTCAACAAACCGCTGTACTTTCATCCTCTACCCCAAAGAATGAGACGAATGGACTCGCCGTTGAACAGTTCCAATGAGAAACAAAATGTCACTTATTTGAATAGTCAATTTCAACACATGAATATTTCATAAGTATTTTTTTGTTTTTTTTCCCTAAAGCGTAGGGAGATCGGATCAGTAGTTTTTCCTTTTTCATCGTCGAAAAAGATTGGGAGGAAAAATCTTTCTCAGCTCTCTCAGAAAAATTTTTCAGCCTTAAAAAAAAAAAAAAAAAAAAAAAAAAAAAAAAAAAAAAACTTTTTGTTAATTTTTATCATGTCTTAGACATGATAAAAATTAACTCTACCCCCTTTTTGTCTGGGAATGTTGTCTCACACTTTCTAAAAATAGACCATCACTCCTCCTTTCCTAAAGAATAGAATTCCAAGAATGGGATCTGGTCTAATTTTAGAAACGGTGAGACCCTATTCCCAGACAAAAGGCGGGTAGAGTTAATTTTTATCATGTCTAAAGTTCAGGGTCCATCCATCTTCTTATGTGAAACGGTGACCCTGACGAGATCGAGATAAACAAGTCCTGTGAGTTGTTTTGTAATCTTGACGCGATCCAAGAAAGACTTTTTATTTTTTTTTTTTGAAATAGGCGGGCGGTGGGGAGAGAAAATATTCTCACGACCCTCAGATATCTTTTCATAAATATATTTTTTATCAAAGTGTTTCTTTCATTCCGATCTTTTTAAGAGGTTGGAATGACCCTGACATTTAGATGGGGTCGCGATCCCGACAGATGTCGCGCGAGTATAAAAGTGTGTGTCCTCCACGAGATTTCTTCAGAGAACAGAAGAAGACGTGAACTGAGCTGGTAAGTCCCTTTGATCCTATGAATATGGTTATCTATAAACTCGATTTGATTCTTTGTTTCTTTTTTTAAGAATCATAATAATCATAACTTCATTTAAAAAGAACTCTCTTCTTAACCCTTTGAAAAGAAAAATGTCTCTTTCAAGACGACGACTCTAAAATGTTTTATTGTTTTTTTTCCCTTTCTAGATCTTCCCTGTTATACATATATACCTTTTCGATTCTTTTTTTTGCTCCTGTTTGTGGAAGACATCACCGTATTCATCGCCATGGCGTGTTCAGAAAACTTTATCGTGCTCGATCTAGAGGGTTTCCAGTCCTACAACCACAAGAAGGGTGAATTTACCTACGTTTTAAAAGAATTGGGCTATGCGACAAAAGATTTTTTGACCGTGGGATCGTTGACGTTTCCTCCTCCTCACCCCTTCCACCAACTGAATGAAAAAAACCAAAAGACGAATGCCTGGCTGACGAGAAACCGGCACGGACTTCGTTGGAACGAGGGTCATATTCCGTACAACCATTTAGGACGCATTCTCCAATCGCTCACTCACAGCTTCTCCACGATTTATGTGGTGGGATGTCAGAAAGCTAAATTCTTTGCTAAAGCCTTGGATTATCAAAAACCCGTGACGGAAATTTATGTGCCAGATGGAATCATTTGGAAGTATCGGGAAAAATGTGCCCGACATCATCAAGGGATGAAATATTTCCATTGTGCCGAAAACAAAGTGCGCAACTATCGATGGCATATTACGGAAGGAGATTTTCATATCAATCACGTCTATCCAGACGGAACGGAGAAAGAGGAGAGGATTCAGGAGGAAGCAGACAATCCTCTGCAAGCTTTTGATAAGGCCTACGATCAGTTAGAGAAGGATCCGTCCCCAAAAGCGTACGATAACCTCATCCAGAAATGGGATAATCTGTCCTGTTTCCAAGTGATGGAACATCCGGATGAGCATACGCCTTTAAACTTGATGGGCTCTTCTACTTCTTCTTCTTCTTTGTCGTCAACTTCCTCCAATAACTCGAGGAAGACGGAGGGTTGGGGAGACATACCTGAAAATATTCCCCATTACGATCCAGCAGCCTGTTGGGACGAACCTTCCAAAGAATCTCATGAGACCCCCAAAATATCTTCAGAGGATCCAAAGACAAAATCCACTGAGTGTTGGGACAATGAACGGACGACTCATGATCCAAAATCCACTAAGACTATGTCCACTGAGTGTTGGGACAATGAACAGACGACTCATGCTCCAAAATCTATTGAGACTATGTCCACTGAATGTTGGGACAATGAACGGACGACCCATGCTCCAAAATCGACTGAGACTATGTCCACTGAGTGTTGGGACGATGAAACCGAAAAGACGACAGAGAATTGGGATGACCGTTCTCAAAAGTATTTGAATTGATATATACATAAACTCAGGAGAAAAAAAATAAAGAAAAGATGTTTAGAAATAAGTAGGGAAAGGTTCTCCGCTTTCCCTATATTTATGGAAATGGACTGAGAAGAGAGAGAGACGAATCAGGAGACCAAAAAAAATGGGTCTTGGAAGGAATGAGTGCAAATGCATTCGATTCCTTCCGAGACCCATTTTTTTTGGGTCCCTCTCTCATCCAATCTTGGAAAAGAACTTTGTCCTATTTTTCTAGGTCCATTCAAAAAGAAATGAATCTATCCATAAATTTTCTTAAAAGAAAGAAAAAAACAAAAAGATCCATTACCTCTTGACGGTCCAAAGTCGAGAATCTTGGAAAAAGTCATCCACTCTCTCCATCCAGTCAAGCTTCTCTGTAGAAAATCTAGTAAGTGCATCTGCATTCTTGAACACCCGGCAGTTATTATTGGACGCGAAACGTCGAATGCTGAAATAGTTAACAGTGATCCCATTCTTAAAGAAACGGGGATGTTTTATTCATCCAGTCGAGTGCGGAAAAATTTCTGAGAGCCGGAGAAAAATTTCTCTGGCTGCAAAAAAAAAAAAAAAAAAAAAAAAAAAAAACCCTTTTAGTCTGAAAATTGATGTCTTCAATTTTCCAAAAATTGAAGACATCAATTTTCAAATTTTCAGACTAAAAAGGGGGGTAATTTATTTTTCAGAAACTTTTCCCAGCCGACTCGATGTGAATAAAACTTTACTGTTTGTTAAGAATGTTATTTAATGGATCGATTTCAACCTATCGAGTTTCGCTTGAGTTCCGGCCGTGCTGTGGGCCCACCTGGATACAAGTTTTCCCTTTTGGAATAGAATAAAACTTTACTGTTTTTTAAGAATGTTATTTAATGGATCGATTTCAACCTATCGAGTTTCGCTTGAGTTCCGGCCGTGCTGTGGGCCCACCTGGATACAAGTTTTCCTCTTTTGGAATAGAATTTCCGTCAAGGTAGGCTACTTTTCCTCTTTTTGCATTTTTCATGTCATTTCATTTGTATTACAATATACTGAAAACGGGCGTTCGAACTGATTTCTAGGCTATTTCTATACAAATGGAGCTCGATCCAAGAAAGAAATGATGTCTTTTTTTTATTTTGTGGACTGCCAATTTGTATTGGAATATACTGAAAACGGGTGTTTGAGTCGGTTTTCAGTATATTTCAATACAAATGGAGCTCGATCCAAGAAAAAAATTATGTCTTTTTTTTTTATTTTGTGGACTGCCAATTTTGTACTGGAATATACTGAAAACGGGCGTTCACGTTGGTTTTCAGTATATTTCAATACAAATGGAGCTCGATCCAGGAAAAAAAATGATGCCTTTTTTTTTATTTTTTGTGGACAACCAATTTTGTATTGGAATATACTGAAAACGGGCATTCACGTTGTTTTCAGTATATTCCAATGCAAGTGGAGCTCGATCCAAGAAAAAAATGATGTCTTTTTTTATTTTGTGGACACCCAATTTTGTATTGGAATATACTGAAAACGGGCGTTCACTTTGGTTTTCAGTATATTTCAATACAAATGGAGCTCCATCGAAGAAAAAAATGATGTCTTTTTTTTATTTTGTGGACTGCCAATTTTGTATTGGAATATACTGAAAACGGGCGTTCACGTTGGTTTTCAGTATATTCCAATACAAATGGAGCTCCATCGAAGAAAAAAATGATGTCTTTTTTTTATGTTGTGGACAGCCAATTTTGTATTGGAATACACTGAAAACGGGCGTTCGAGTCGGTTTTCAGTATATTCTAATACAAATGGAGCTCCATCCAAGAAAAATGATGTCTTTTTTTATGTTGTGGACAATCAATTTTGTATTGGAATATACTGAAAACGGGCGTTCGAGTCCTTTTTCCGACTATTTCTATACACATTCCACTATATTAAAATGACGTCATGGTTGAGTCCAAACAGAGTCGTCCTCGGATAGAGTCGTCTCCGGACAAAGTCGTCCCCGGACAATTTTATACCGAATTTGTATAGAAATATACTTAAAATGGGCTTGGAGGGGGGGCGGAGTCCAAACAAAGTCGTCCCCCGACCATCTTGATGACCAGACATATTGCCTTTTCAACAGCCCGTATTATTCTGAACAAAAACGTGGAATACTTTTATAGAAAAGAGAAGAATTCAAAGTGAAAGTCAAAAAGCAAAATGGGATCGGCTGGGAAAAATTTCTGAGAGCCGAGAAAAAATTCTGAGTCAGAAAAAAAAGAAAAAATATATAATATATATATTATATAATATATATATTATATAATATATATTATATAATATATATTATATAATATATATTATATAATATATATTATAAATACATTTTTGTTCATTTTTATCATGTCCTCTAGACATGATAAAAATTAACTCATCCCCCTTTTGTCTGGGTATGTTGTCTCACCGTTTCTAAAAATAGACCAGAACCCAGTCTTTTCTTGGAATTTAAAAGGATGAGTCATGGTCTATTTTTAGAAAGTGGGAGACAACATTCCCAGACAAAAGGGGGGTGAGTTAATTTTTATCATGTCTAGAAGACATGATAAAAAGTAACAAAAAGTTTTTTTTTTTTTTTTTTTTTTTTTTTTTTTTTTTTTTTTTACATCTCAGAATTTTTTTCTGAGCTCTGAAAAATTTTTCCTAGCCGATCCCATTTCGTTTTTCGACTTTCACTTTCAACTCTTCACTTTTGCTATCCACTGTCGTTGGAATTGTGTTCACTGGAGGCTATTTCTTTTTTTGCAATCTCGCTTTTAGTTTTCTCTGAGATTCTTTAGAAATGGCTATACAAATTTCACCATCTATATAGAGATGATGTCCAAACAAAGTCGTCCCCGGACCATCTTGATGACCGAATATGTATAGAAATAGTCTGAAAATGGGCTTGACGGCCGGTTTCTGGACGATTCATCTACAAATTCGGCCGCATCCAGAAAAACAAAAATACATCGTTTCTTTTTGGGTGGACAGGAGATGATAAATTTCTTTTCTCTCTCTCCCAAGATTGGAGGAGAGAGTGGCCCAAAAAATGGGTCTCGGAAGGAATCGAATGCATTTTGAAATGCACTCATTCCTTCCAAGACCCATTTTTTTTGTCTCCTGATTCAACTCTCCAGTCTATGGAATAGGGAAAGCGGAGAACGTTTCCCCTTCCTTAAGCGACTGGAGACCATATCGCATCATCATCATCACCATCACCATCATCCTCTTTCTGATACTTTTCAACGAAGGCTTGATGTCTCTGGATGATTTTGGGGAGATGATGGATCCCGAATTGAGTGATGAAAAAGAGAGGACTCTTTTTCCTTTCTTGTTCGTCTTGCACAGTCTCTCGGAGGGTGATATACGTTTCCCCGTCCTCCTCAATTTTCCTCAGAGGTCTCATGAATATTTTACACATCCAAGGGAAGAGCGACTTGTTATGCAGGGATTTCGAAGCGACGAAGACCGCTTCATTCGAAGTGAGGACAATCTGGTTCGGTTGACCCCATTCTTTGGAGTAGTTGTCCAAATCGCCTAGTCGAAGAAAATGGTGTCGATTAGGAAAAAAGACTTGGAGAACACTCGTCGTATGCGAGACGTTCGTAGGCAAGAGAGTCAAGATATCTTTGGCATTCCAGTACAGGAATCCTAGATCCACATACGCGTGCACGTAATAGTCATCGTTATATTCCAGTTTGAGCAGCATG
Source organism: Stegodyphus dumicola (assembly GCF_044657685.1). NCBI lineage: Eukaryota > Metazoa > Arthropoda > Arachnida > Araneae > Eresidae > Stegodyphus > Stegodyphus dumicola. Next base: position 43,856,419 of record NC_140771.1, on the reverse strand, counting down.
GCTTTTGTATTTTTTTTTCCGTTCTCAAGGCGAAACACTCGTCTGATATGAACAAGAGCTCGCTGGCGATCCGTTTATATAGACTCCTCAGAGAGAGAGAGGGAGAGGGGAGGAGGAGGAACAAGGTTGATGAATTCTAAAATAAAAAAAATGATAACGAAATGAGATCGGCTGGCAAAATATTTTCAGAGCTCAGAAAAAAATTCTGAGATGTAAAAAAAAAAAAAAAAAAAAAAAAAAAAACACTTTTTGTAAATTTTTATCATGTCTTCTAGACATGATAGAAATTAACTCTCCCCCTTTTGTCTGGGTATGTTGTCTCACCGTTTCTAAAAATAGACCAGAACCTAGTCTTTTCTTGGATTCTATTCTTTAAAATGATGAGTCATGGTCTATTTTTAGAAAGTGGGAGACAACATTCCCAGACAAAAAGGGGGGGTGAGTTAATTTTTATCATGTCTAGAAGACATGATAAAAATTAACAAAAAGTTTTTTTTTTTTTTTTTTTACATTTCAGAATTTTTTTCTGAGCTCTGAGAAATTTTTCCTAGCCGATCTCATTTCGTTTTTCGACTTTCACTTTCAACTCTTCACTTTTCTATAAAAGCATTCCACGTTTCTGTTCAGAACAGTGTCTCTCTGTACCCAAATCTGAAACCCTATTTACGAGAGAATATGAGACTAGAAAAATAGTTTAGCTTATTGATCTAAAAATGTCCCATGCTAGAACTCAGAATTATAATCAGAGCGGGGCTTTCCAGTATCCACTTCCAAGATTTTAGATTTGTCATGGGTGACATGTTCCCAAATTCATAAATTCTTCAATTATAGTCCCCTTCTTTGACAAATGGCTAAGAAATTCTTAAAGAATAGCATGATAAAGATTTAGCTATCTATATATAACATTATGTTTTCTTTTCAAAAAAAAAAATCCAGTCTTGATCGAAATGGACTTTACGCACAATTTATTGTATCCCCACCTTTCCAAGATTGGTTTGAAGAAGTGATAAAAAAAAATGGGTCTGGAAGGAAAAGGGTGCATTTCGAGAAAAGGAAAGAGGACCCTCTTTTTCTCGCAATGCACCCGTTTCCTTCCAGACCCATTTCTTTTGCCTCCTCAGAACTCTCTTTCTTAAGAGGGATTGAAAGAAAGAGGCTAGATGGAAAAGTTTCTTTTTTTTTTTCTTTCGAGAAGATAAAAAAAAATTTGGAGGAGGAGCAAATTTTTTTTGGGTGGTGGTGGTTGTTTTTTTTAGAAGGTGATAACTTTAGTGACATTTAAAGAGACCACCAGAGGATCCGTTTGAGTCTCGACGACCTTTTCTTGACGGGGGTCTGTCTGGCAATAAGCGCTGGCATATTGTTTAGGGTAAGTAGAAGAATCCGTCATGCCTGGATGAGGCGGTATGTAGCGCACTCCCAGATTAAAGAGGGTGATGAAGGGAAATTTCTCCCCCGGATAGAGCAGTCGGTAAACGGGTTGATTGGGTACAACTCGAACCAGCGGCTGAGTTAAAATGCTATACACCCAGGCCAGAAGCTGATTATTTTTAGGATTATTTTCGGCCAGATGTAACATTTCTTCGCTGGAGAGGACATATCCCTCTTGAGAACTGCCGAGACTCTCAAGATCTTTTATTTTCCTGAAGACGTGGTGTTCGTCGAAAAACACGGAGAGAATGTCCCAGGTTCTTTTACTGGAAGTATGAATCAGAGGCAAAATGTCCGTAGCGTTCCAAAACAATCTTCCGTCATCCACATAAAAGCGAATGCTCACAAACTCATTATATAAGACGCGGATCATCATCTTGAGTAGAAATATGGATACGCACAGCAGTCTCTCTCTCTGGGAAATAGAGTCTGTCTTCCACTCGCCTCTCTATATATACGAGAAGACCACGTGATGGGCGACGTGACGGTTGACTTCTAGAAAAAAAAATCAACTTTGTCTATCTCTCTCCATCTATGACCTTCTATTTTTTTCCTAAAGGACACCCCGTCACCTTTTCAAAGGTCATGGGATTGAGAGGAACGAAAGAAAAAAAAACAACCATCCTTTGTATAATACCTATGACCTTCTCCTAGAGACCCCTGTCATTTTCTTCTCGAGAGCTACGTGATGAAAGCTTTTTTTTATTCTAAAGTTTATCAACTTTGTAGACACATGACCCCGTCACCTTCTCAAAGGCCATGTCGTATGGAATGGGACACTTTTGGTTTTTTCTTTTGAGAAAATAAAAAATAAAACAACTCTATAATCATCTCTCTATGACCTTCACAAACACTCATGTTTTATCATTTTTTTTATTTTAGAATTCATCAACCTTGTTCCTCCTCCTCCCCTCTCCCTCTCTCTCTCTCTGAGGAGTCTATATAAACGGATCGCCAGCGAGCTCTTGTTCATATCAGACGAGTGTTTCGCCTTGAGAACGGAAAAAAAAATACAAAAGCCATGCTGCTCAAACTGACATGATAAAAATTAACTCACCCCCCTTTTGTCTGGGAATGTTGTCTCCCACTTTCTAAAAATAGACCATGACTCATCCTTTTAAATTCCAAGAAAAGACTGGGTTCTGGTCTATTTTTAGAAACGGTGAGACAACATACCCAGACAAAAGGGGGATGAGTTAATTTTTATCATGTCTAGAGGACATGATAAAAATGAACAAAAATGTATTTATAATATATATTATATAATATATATTATATAATATATATATTATATAATATATATATTATATATTTTTTCTTTTTTTTCTGACTCAGAATTTTTTCTCGGCTCTCAGAAATTTTTCCCAGCCGATCCCATTTTGCTTTTTGACTTTCACTTTCAATTCTTCTCTTTTCTATAAAAGTATTCCACGTTTTTGTTCAGAATAACACGGGCTGTTGAAAAGGCAATATGTCTGGTCATCAAGATGGTCCGGGGACGACTTTGTTTGGACTCCGCCCCCCCTCCAAGCCCATTTTAAGTATATTTCTATACAAATTCGGTATAAAATTGTCCGGGGACGACTTTGTCCGGAGACGACTCTATCCGAGGACGACTCTGTTTGGACTCAACCATGACGTCATTTTAATATAGTGGAATGTGTATAGAAATAGTCGGAAAAAGGACTCGAACGCCCGTTTTCAGTATATTCCAATACAAAATTGATTGTCCACAACATAAAAAAAGACATCATTTTTTTCTTGGATGGAGCTCCATTTGTATTAGAATATACTGAAAACCGACTCGAACGCCTGTTTTCGAAGCTCTTGTTCATATCAGACGAGTGTTTCGCCTTGAGAACGGAAAAAAAAATAAAAAAGCCATGCTGCTCAAACTGGAATATAACGATGACTATTACGTGCACGCGTATGTGGATCTAGGATTCCTGTACTGGAATGCCAAAGATATCTTGACTCTCTTGCCTACGAACGTCTCGCATACGACGAGTGTTCTCCAAGTCCTTTTTCCTAATAGACACCATTTTCTTCGACTAGGCGATTTGGACAACTACTCCAAAGAATGGGGTCAACCGAACCAGATTGTCCTCACTTCGAATGAAGCGGCCTTCGTCGCTTCGAAATCCCTGCATAACAAGTCGCTCTTCCCTTGGATGTGTAAAATATTCATGAGACTTCTGACGAAAATTGAGGAGGACGGGGAAACGTATATCACCCTCCGAGAGACTGTGCAAGACGAACAAGAAAGGAAAAAGAGTCCTCTCTTTTTCATCACTCAATTCGGGATTCATCATCTCCCCAAAATCATCCAGAGACATCAAGCCTTCGTTGAAAAGTATCAGAAAGAGGATGATGGTGATGGTGATGATGATGATGCGATATGGTCTCCAGTCGCTTAAGGAAGGGGAAACGTTCTCCGCTTTCCCTATTCCATAGACTGGAGAGTTGAATCAGGAGACCAAAAAAATGGGTCTTCGAAGGAATGAGTGCATTTCAAAATGCATTCGATTCCTTCCGAGACCCATTTTTTTGGGCCACTCTCTCCTCCAATCTTGGGAGAGAGAGAAAAGAAATTTATCATCGCCTGTCCACCCAAAAAGAAACGATGTATTTTTGTTTTTCTGGATGCGGCCGAATTTGTAGATGAATCGTCCAGAAACCGGCCGTCAAGCCCATTTTCAGACTATTTCTATACATATTCGGTCATCAAGATGGTCCGGGGACGACTTTGTTTGGACATCATCTCTATATAGATGGTGAAATTTGTATAGCCATTTCTAAAGAATCTCAGAGAAAACTAAAAGCGAGATTGCAAAAAAAAGAAATAGCCTCCAGTGAACACAATTCCAACAGTGGATAGGAAAAGTGAAGAGTTGAAAGTGAAAGTCGAAAAACGAAATGGGATCGGCTAGGAAAAATTTTTCAGAGCTCAGAAAAAAATTCTGAGATGTAAAAAAAAAAAAAAAAAAAAAAAAAAAAAAAAAAAAAAAAAAAACCACTTTTTGTTATTTTTTATCATGTCTTCTAGACATGATAAAAATTAACTCACCCCCCTTTTGTCTGGGAATGTTGTCTCCCACTTTCTAAAAATAGACCATGACTCATTTTTTGACTTTCACTTTCAATTCTTCTCTTTTCTATAAAAGTATTCCACGTTTTTGTTCAGAATAATACGGGCTGTTGAAAAGGCAATATGTCTGGTCATCAAGATGGTCCGGGGACGACTTTGTTTGGACTCCGCCCCCCCTCCAAGCCCATTTTAAGTATATTTCTATACAAATTCGGTATAAAATTGTCCGGGGACGACTTTGTCCGGAGACGACTCTATCCGAGGACGACTCTGTTTGGACTCAACCATGACGTCATTTTAATATAGTGGAATGTGTATAGAAATAGTCGGAAAAAGGACTCGAACGCCCGTTTTCAGTATATTCCAATACAAAATTGATTGTCCACAACATAAAAAAAGACATCATTTTTTCTTGGATGGAGCTCCATTTGTATTAGAATATACTGAAAACCGACTCGAACGCCCGTTTTCAGTATATTCCAATACAAAATTGGCTGTCCACAAAATAAAAAAAAGACATCATTTTTTTCTTCGATGGAGCTCCATTTGTATTGAAATATACTGAAAACCTACGTGAACGCCCGTTTTCAGTATATTCCAATACAAAATTGGCTGTCCACAAAATAAAAAAAGACATCATTTTTTTCTTGGATCGAGCTCCACTTGCATTGGAATATACTGAAAACAACGTGAATGCCCGTTTTCAGTATATTCCAATACAAAATTGGTTGTCCAGAAAAAATAAAAAAAAAAGACATCATTTTTTTTCTTGGATCGAGCTCCATTTGTATTGAAATATACTGAAAACCAACGTGAACGCCCGTTTTCAGTATATTCCAATACAAAATTGGCAGTCCACAATATAAAAAAAAAGACATCATTTTTTTCTTGGATCGAGCTCCATTTGTATTGAAATATACTGAAAACCAACGTGAACGCCCGTTTTCAGTATATTCCAATACAAAATTGGCTGTCCACAAAATAAAAAAAAGACATCATTTTTTTCTCGGATGGAGCTCCATTTGTATTGGAATATACTGAAAACCAACGTGAACGCCCGTTTCCAGTATATTCCAATACAAAATTGGCAGTCCACAATATAAAAAAAAAGACATCATTTTTTTCTTGGATCGAGCTCCATTTGTATTGAAATATACTGAAAACCAACGTGAACGCCCGTTTTCAGTATATTCCAATACAAAATTGGCTGTCCACAAAATAAAAAAAAAGACATCATTCTTTTCTTGGATCGAGCTCCACTTGTATTGAAATATACTGAAAACCGACTCAAACACCCGTTTTCAGTATATTCCAATACAAAATTGGCAGTCCACAAAATAAAAAAAAGACATCACTTTTTTCTTGGATCGAGCTCCACTTGTATTGGAATATATTGAAAACCGACTCAAACACCCGTTTTCAGTATATTCCAATACAAAATTGGCTGTCCACAAAATAAAAAAAAGACATCATTTTTTTCTTGGATCGAGCTCTGTTTGTATTGGAATATACTGAAAACCGACTCAAACACCCGTTTTCAGTATATTCCAATACAAATTGGCAGTCCACAAAATAAAAAAAAGACATCATTTCTTTCTTGGATCGAGCTCTATTTGTATTGAAATATACTGAAAACCGACTCAAACACCCGTTTTCAGTATATTCCAATACAAAATTGGCAGTCCACAAAATAAAAAAAAGACATCATTTTTTTCTTGGATCGAGCTCCATTTGTATTGGAATATACTGAAAACCAACGTGAACGCCCGTTTTCAGTATATTCCAATACAAAATTGGCAGTCCACAAAATAAAAAAAAGACATCATTTCTTTCTTGGATGGAGCTCCATTTGTATTGGAATATACTGAAAACCAACGTGAACGCCCGTTTTCAGTATATTCCAATACAAAATTGGCTGTCCACAAAATAAACAAAAAGACATCATTTTTTTCTTGGATCGAGCTCCATTTGTATTGGAATATAGTGAAAATCAACGTGAACGCCCGTTTTCAGTATATTCCAATACAAAATTGGCAGTCCACAAAATAAAAAAAAGACATCATTTTTTTCTCGGATGGAGCTCCATTTGTATTGGAATATACTGAAAACCAACGTGAACGCCCGTTTCCAGTATATTCCAATACAAAATTGGCAGTCCACAATATAAAAAAAAAGACATCATTTTTTTCTTGGATCGAGCTCCATTTGTATTGGAATATAGTGAAAACCAACGTGAACGCCCGTTTTCAGTATATTCCAATACAAAATTGGCAGTCCACAAAATAAAAAAAAGACATCATTTTTTTCTTGGATCGAGCTCTATTTGTATTGAAATATACTGAAAACCGACTCAAACACCCGTTTTCAGTATATTCCAATACAAATTGGCAGTCCACAAAATAAAAAAAAAGACATCATTTCTTTCTTGGATCGAGCTCTATTTGTATTGAAATATACTGAAAACCGACTCAAACACCCGTTTTCAGTATATTCCAATACAAATTGGCAGTCCACAAAATAAAAAAAAGACATCATTTCTTTCTTGGATCGAGCTCCATTTGTATAGAAATAGCCTAGAAATCAGTTCGAACGCCCGTTTTCAGTATATTGTAATACAAATGAAATGACATGAAAAATGCAAAAAGAGGAAAAGTAGCCTACCTTGACGGAAATTCTATTCCAAAAGAGGAAAACTTGTATCCAGGTGGGCCCACAGCACGACCGGTACTCAAGCGAAACTCGATAGGTTGAAATCGATCCATTAAATAACATTCTTAAAAAACAGTAAAGTTTTATTCTATTCCAAAAGGGGAAAACTTGTATCCAGGTGGGCCCACAGCACGGCCGGAACTCAAGCGAAACTCGATAGGTTGAAATCGATCCATTAAATAACATTCTTAACAAACAGTAAAGTTTTATTCACATCGAGTCGGCTGGGAAAAGTTTCTGAAAAATAAATTACCCCCCTTTTTAGTCTGAAAATTTGAAAATTGATGTCTTCAATTTTCGGAAAATTGAAGACATCAATTTTCAGACTAAAAGGGTTTTTTTTTTTTTTTTTTTTTTTTTTTTTTTTTGCAGCCAGAGAAATTTTTCTCCGGCTCTCAGAAATTTTTCCGCACTCGACTGGATGAATAAAACATCCCCGTTTCTTTAAGAATGGGATCACTGTTAACTATTTCAGCATTCGACGTTTCGCGTCCAATAATAACTGCCGGGTGTTCAAGAATGCAGATGCACTTACTAGATTTTCTACAGAGAAGCTTGACTGGATGGAGAGAGTGGATGACTTTTTCCAAGATTCTCGACTTTGGACCGTCAAGAGGTAATGGATCTTTTTGTTTTTTTCTTTCTTTTAAGAAAATTTATGGATAGATTCATTTCTTTTTGAATGGACCTAGAAAAATAGGACAAAGTTCTTTTCCAAGATTGGATGAGAGAGGGACCCAAAAAAAATGGGTCTCGGAAGGAATCGAATGCATTTGCACTCATTCCTTCCAAGACCCATTTTTTTTGGTCTCCTGATTCGTCTCTCTCTCTTCTCAGTCCATTTCCATAAATATAGGGAAAGCGGAGAACCTTTCCCTACTTATTTCTAAACATCTTTTCTTTATTTTTTTTCTCCTGAGTTTATGTATATATCAATTCAAATACTTTTGAGAACGGTCATCCCAATTCTCTGTCGTCTTTTCGGTTTCATCGTCCCAACACTCAGTGGACATAGTCTCAGTCGATTTTGGAGCATGGGTCGTCCGTTCATTGTCCCAACATTCAGTGGACATAGTCTCAATAGATTTTGGAGCATGAGTCGTCTGTTCATTGTCCCAACACTCAGTGGACATAGTCTTAGTGGATTTTGGATCATGAGTCGTCCGTTCATTGTCCCAACACTCAGTGGATTTTGTCTTTGGATCCTCTGAAGATATTTTGGGGGTCTCATGAGATTCTTTGGAAGGTTCGTCCCAACAGGCTGCTGGATCGTAATGGGGAATATTTTCAGGTATGTCTCCCCAACCCTCCGTCTTCCTCGAGTTATTGGAGGAAGTTGACGACAAAGAAGAAGAAGAAGTAGAAGAGCCCATCAAGTTTAAAGGCGTATGCTCATCCGGATGTTCCATCACTTGGAAACAGGACAGATTATCCCATTTCTGGATGAGGTTATCGTACGCTTTTGGGGACGGATCCTTCTCTAACTGATCGTAGGCCTTATCAAAAGCTTGCAGAGGATTGTCTGCTTCCTCCTGAATCCTCTCCTATTTCTCCGTTCCGTCTGGATAGACGTGATTGATATGAAAATCTCCTTCCGTAATATGCCATCGATAGTTGCGCACTTTGTTTTCGGCACAATGGAAATATTTCATCCCTTGATGATGTCGGGCACATTTTTCCCGATACTTCCAAATGATTCCATCTGGCACATAAATTTCCGTCACGGGTTTTTGATAATCCAAGGCTTTAGCAAAGAATTTAGCTTTCTGACATCCCACCACATAAATCGTGGAGAAGCTGTGAGTGAGCGATTGGAGAATGCGTCCTAAATGGTTGTAGGGAATATGACTCTCGTTCCAACGAAGTCCGTGCCGGTTTCTCGTCAGCCAGGCATTCGTCTTTTGGTTTTTTTCATTCAGTTGGTGGAAGGGGTGAGGAGGAGCAAACGTCAACGATCCCACGGTCAAAAAATCTTTTGTCGCATAGCCCAATTCTTTTAAAACGTAGGTAAATTCACCCTTCTTGTGGTTGTAGGACTGGAAACCCTCTAGATCGAGCACGATAAAGTTTTCTGAACACGCCATGGCGATGAATACGGTGATGTCTTCCACAAACAGGAGCAAAAAAAAGAATCGAAAAGGTATATATGTATAACAGGGAAGATCTAGAAAGGGAAAAAAAAACAATAAAACGTTTTAGAGTCGTCGTCTTGAAAGAGACATTTTTCTTTTCAAAGGGTTAAGAAGAGAGTTCTTTTTAAATGAAGTTATGATTATTATGATTCTTAAAAAAAGAAACAAAGAATCAAATCGAGTTTATAGATAACCATATTCATAGGATCAAAGGGACTTACCAGCTCAGTTCACGTCTTCTTCTGTTCTCTGAAGAAATCTCGTGGAGGACACACACTTTTATACTCGCGCGACATCTGTCGGGATCGCGACCCCATCTAAATGTCAGGGTCATTCCAACCTCTTAAAAGGATCGGAATGAAAGAAACACTTTGATAAAAAATATATTTATGAAAAGATATCTGAGGGTCGTGAGAATATTTTCTCTCCCCACCCCCCGCCTATTTCAAAAAAAAAATAAAAAGTCTTTCTTGGATCGCGTCAAGATTACAAAACAACTCACAGGACTTGTTTATCTCGATCTCGTCAGGGTCACCGTTTCACATAAGAAGATGGATGGACCCTGAACTTTAGACATGATAAAAATTAACTGTACCCGCCTTTTGTCTGGGAATAGGGTCTCACCGTTTCTAAAAATAGACCAGATCCCATTCTTGGAATTCTATTCTTTAGGAAAGGAGGAGTGATGGTCTATTTTTAGAAAGTGTGAGACAACGTTCCGAGACAAAAAGGTGGTAGAGTTAATTTTTATCATGTCTAAGACATGATAAAAATTAACAAAAAGTTTTTTTTTTTTTTTTTTTTTTTTTTTAAGGCTGAAAAATTTTTCTGAGAGAGCTGAGAATGATTTTTCCTCTCAATCTTTTTCGACGATGAAAAGGGAAAAACTACTGATCCGATCTCCCTACGCTTTAGGGAAAAAAACAAAAAAATACTTATGAAATATTCATGTGTTGAAATTGACTATTCAAATAAGTGACATTTTGTTTCTCATTGGAACTGTTCAACGGCGAGTCCATTCGTCTCATTCTTTGGGGTAGAGGATGAAAGTACAGCGGTTTGTTGAAATCGATGATAGTTTCCTCTTTAGTCGGCGGAACTGTAAATCTATCCCGTATTAACTCTTCTAATCTCTTTGAAAGTCTTTCCACTTGCTCTGCTAAGGTTTCCTCGGTACTCATGGTCTCTCTTAGTTTAGGGAAGTCTTGACGTATTGGCTAGAGAACAGAGGGTCTTTTTCTCTCTATACATATATCATGTGGGAGCGTGTGATTTATAAATCCTTGTGAAATCTTTCTACGTCTTGTGTAACTTGGAAGATTCGTCTTGTGTAACTTGGAAAATTCTTCTTCTTCTCGTCGATTGGGCTGGAGTTATGGAAAAGAAATGGGATTGGAAAGAAATCAACATATTACAAAAAAAAAAGAACTTTTTTTTTCTATTTTTTTTTCTCTAGGGATTTACATACCATTTCATTCATGAACATTCAAGGGTTCTCTCCAAGACCAAATTTTAGAAGAGGACCACAAAGAGTACACTTGAGGATCCTCTTTCAGGTCTAGGTGAGATAAGGGTTGAGACCAATATTCTTGGGTCTCTAAAGCATCCCAACTTAGACATTTATTATTATTATTATTATTAGAAAGTTCATCCTCCTCCTCCTCCTCCTCATCGTCGCACGAGTTCTCCTGGGGAGATTCTTTCGCCTCCTCTTCGTCTTCGACAGCTTTGCTCTCGGAGGGGTAACAATGTAATTTCCGGAAAACGTAACTACCCTCCAGCAAATGGTATCGAAAATTTCTCACCTTGTTCTCGGCACAATGAATCATCTTTTGGAAATATTGGTGTCGCGTGCATTTCGACTTGTTCCGCCACTCGGTTTTCCCTGGGATGTAAAACTCATAAACGGATCGCTGGCAGAGCTTGCTGAAAAATTCGGCTTTATCGTATCCATTGACGTAGATCACCTCCACATTTTCGGTCAGCATTTTCAGGATTGTAGGAAGATGCTCGTAGGAAAGACGACCCTCGGTCCATTGCAGGCCGTGTCGATTATTTGTAGTCTGGTTGACCACAGCTTGATTGCGGGACGATAAGTCATCGTAATGGACAGGAGGGAGAAAAATCATGGATCCGCATAAGCTTAAATCGCAAGTGATGTAGCCCAGTTCTTTCAAAATGAAACATATATCTCCCGTCTTTGGATCATAACAATGAAAGTATTCCATGTCCAGAACAATGTAGGAATCTTTGAGAGGTTTGGTACTCAAAATGTCCATCTTCTTCAATTGAGGAAAAAAAGAAAACAAAATTCTCTCTCTCTCTCTCTCGCTGTGTGTCCTGAAGGAAAAAATGGATAGCGTTCTCTCGCCGTCTCCTCTTTTATATATATAGAGAGAGAAGGTTGCACGTGACAGGTCGTATGAATTCTGGGAAAGGTCACATTCGTATATATATTTGTTTTTTGAATAATATCGTGCGTATCTCAATACACATCCATCATCATAATAATAAAGGTCACCTTGGAAAGAAAAAGAAATAAAAAACATAGAACTCGTGCTCGACTTTGAAGGTTTCTACGATTCTCAAGGAGCCTTTATTGTGAAAGAATTGGCTTACGTCACATTGGACGGTACTTCTCGAGGGGTATTTGTTTTTAAACCCCCGTTTCCATGGCAAATGCTCACCGAGAAAGAAAAACGAACCGCTGTGTGGGCAAGTGATTATTATCACGGCTTGTCGTGGTACGAAGGAGGAATTCCGTACAGTTATTTTCCATGGGTGTTAACGATGTTGACGGAACCTTTTTCCATGATTTGGGTGCGACGAGAAATGGAACGGCGGTTTTTAGAGAAATGGTTGCAAAGATCCATTTATTACATTTCGGGATCGACGCAAGAGATTCTCAAATACAATGGGATCGAACACATGAATTGTCCTAACCATACAAAAGGTTTTTTCCATTGCGCTCTACAAAAAGCAGTTCGGTATCATTATTATTTAAAGACACAGAGAAGAAATTCGCAAGGTCGATCCTGCACAATTCAATCTTGACAGAACTCATTAAAAAAAATACATATATCACGTTACTTCTTCAACAGCATAGATGGTTCTGAAGCGAAACTTGGAATTTTGAAATAATAGATCAGAGAGAAATCATTCTTAAAAAGAATATTAAAGTCTCGAATCGGCTGGGAGAAAAAAAATTTCTCAGAGCTGGAAAAAAAAAAAAAAACTTTTGGTTAATTTTTATCATGTCTTCTAGACATGATAAAAATTAATGACCCTCCCTTTTTGTCTGGGAAGGATGTCTCACCCTTTCTAAAAATAGACCATGACTCATCCTTTCTCTAATGGCAATCATTCCATGAATGAATCACGATTTGTTTTTCAAAAGAGTGAGACAACATTCCCAGATGAAAAGGGAAGGGGGTCGTTAATTTTTATCATGTCTAAGACATGATAAAAATTAACAAAAAGTTTTTTTTTTTTTTTTTTTTTTTTTTTTTTTTTTTTTTGAGTTGTAGAATTTTTCTCAGCTCTGAAAATTTTTTTCCAGCCGACTCGAGACTTTACCATTTATATTTACGAATAGTCTTTGGATTATTTATTTATTTTCTTTTAAAAGAAAAATTCTGAGCTAGACCTATCTATTGGCTTAACATTCTGGTCATAGAAACAGTCTAGAATCTCATTTTATTTTTCGAGGCTAATGCACGGGTTCTCCAATCAAAAGGGTTACTATAAAGGGATTGGTTTGAATGCATTTATCTGCAAATGTTGTAGGATTCTGTTGTTGAGAAGGGGTATATTATTATTATTATTATTATTATTATTATTATTATTATTATTATTATGATTGTGGCAGATTCGTTTTCTACATGGAGGTCTAATCTCCTCCGAAGACCTTTTCTGGGGATCGTCGATAGATGGATTTTTGATGGGAGAGGTTTTTCATCTTCGAGGAGGTTTGACAATGGGAGAGATCTCTCCTTCTCGAGGGGTCTCTCTTCCTCAAGGGGTTTTGAGGAAGGGAGAGGTTTTTCATCCTCGACGGGTTTTGACAAACTGAGAGGAATCTGAACAGGCTTCTCCTCATCCCCATCATTATCGAGGAGGAGGATGAGCATAGGCTTTTGGAAAGGTTTTTTCTTTTTCTTCTGAACAGGCTCCTCTTGATGCTCGGGGAGAGGGATGGGGTAGTTGTTCCACCATTCTATTTTTTCTTGCTCGAGGATTTTTTCAAAAGTCGTGGCCTCTCTATGATGAGACGAAGGAGGAGAGTCCTCGAGAAGAATATAATAGGTATTCTTCCCAGTCTTCTCGATCGAGAGAGGTTCGTGCAAACATTTGTGCAACCATTCACTAAAATGAACCAGAATCCCTTTTGTCTTCACAAGACGATCCATAATCCTATTCATTTGCGAGACGGTTAGAAAGTGGGACGTGTAAAAATATTTGGCTCGTTTCATTAACAAAATTTGTGCATCCAAAGGTGGAATGTCACGAGCCATCAACACGTTTTCGTCGGATAAAAATTCGTCCCGCATCTTTTGATAACTCCCCACGGTATAATAACCCGCACATTTTGAAAAATCGGAGGCTTTCAGGTAAACGACTCCTTGGATGATATAAAAGGAAAGATCAACATATTTATATTTGAAAGGAATACACGTAGTGAGCTGGGGATGCCTCCTCATGATCCACTTGGACAAAAATACGACTTTGGGGCTCTCCCCTTTTATTTATAGAGAGAAAGAGAGTGTGACCTTCCCTTCCCTCCTCCTCCTCTCTCCCTGCTTCCTCTATCTCTGGACGTCCTTGGATTGGAAAGGTTGACTTTGAAAAAAAAAAGAAGGTCATGGTTGGATAATTTTTTGTTTATTAAATTATTACTTTCACTTCCTCATTCCCACACACATTCATCTTTTTAAGAAAAGAAAAAGAGGTCATGGAGATAAGATTTCTTGGAAAGAAGAGAGAGAGAAACAAAAAAAAACCAAATAAAACGGACGTCATAGAGCCTCTATGTGTGCCTGTGTGTGTCTATATAGATATATAAAAAGACGAGAGTACTGGGCGAGATCATTTCTTTTCCATTGGGAGCCATGTCGCTATTAGACGTTTTTCCAACTCAACGGATTTCGAACGGGGAGGATTTGAAGACGCTAAAGCAAATCTCCAACTTGAAAATTTTTTTGGCGTGTCATTGTGCGACATTTATTCCGCATTTACCACCTCATCAAGCGATCGTTTCTTTCAACCAAGATGTCGAATCCTCCAACCTGCTCGTTCAGAATATATACAGAAATTTATTCGAATCGCAACAAACGAAAGAGGAATCTCCCTTCTCTTGGAATCGGATGGATCGAGCTTTGAGACGGCCCATTCAAACAGACCGGCGATATACAGATCCGCGCACGAGTTTTCGGTGGAAGAATATTTTTCTCACGAAACGATATTTTACGTTTGGAGTGAGAACGACGGCTGAGGACGAAGTTCATATTGTTCAAACCACAGCCGCTCCTCTCGCCTATTACGAATCATCGTCCCCCAATCTGAAGGAAAGAAGTTTTAAAGTCAGCGACAGGATGAAATATAAGAAATATATTCTAAGACCTTTTCAAAACTATGTCGTTCCCCCGAAAACGCAATATCTCATCGTCACGACCCAGAAGAGTCTCTTTCTCGTCGATCGGTGCTCGTACTCGCTTTGGAAACAATTGAAAGAGGAGATTTCTTTCCAATCGCCGATGATGTTTCAAGAAAAAGAAGAAGAAAACCCTCCGCCACCTTTACCCATCCCTTCCTTAGATGATAAGAGGAGCTGGACCAAACCGTTATTTCCCGAAACAAAATCGACCCGGCAACGGAATGAAATTGAAGTCATCACAATTGAAGATGAGGAGGAAGAAAAAAAATTACCTCTTAAAAAACGGTCGACTTACCGGAACCTACCTGGCGTGCAAGATCCGCTTCAGAATCCAGAAGCTTCTTCTTCTTCTTCTTCTTCCCCGACTTGTTCAAACAAGCAACCTCTTTCGGACTCCTCACAGACAGAACCTCTTCCAGTATCCTCTTCTTCTTCTTCTTCTCCAACCTGTCCCGACATCGTAGAGGTAGAATGTCAGACGGGTCCACAAGCTTCAAAAAGTCCCGACATCGTAGAGGTAGAATGTCAGCCGGGTCCACAAGTTCCAACAGGTCCAGAAATCATGGAGGCAGAATCACAGCCGGGTTCACAAGTTCCAACGGGTCCAGAAATCATGGAGGTAGAATTTCAGCCGGGTAAACAAGTTCCAACGGGTCCAGAAATCATGGAGGTAGAATCGCAGCCAGGTCCAGACATCCTAGATCCCTCCACTCATCCCAAAGAGACTCCAAGTGTTTCAAGACAGCCTTGTGAGGATCCAGCCCTTCCCGTATGGAATGATTATATGGACTTACAAAATTTGGTGCAACAGGAAGGAGAAGAAAATAATCATACGGATGGGTGGGTCAAAGACTGTTTAGATCATTTAACCTCGAATGAAATTGAACTGTTATGGAATTGCATTTCTGAAATCACATCGGAAATGGGATAAAAACCAAAACCAAAAAAAAAATTTTAATAACAAATGGGAGGAGGGTCATGATGTCAATTAAAAAAAATATTATATAGAGTCCAATCTTGGTGGTTCACTTCAGTTTTCCAGCATGAGGTGATCCACGTTTCCCGAAATATGGATCCCATTCCAAGAGAGATTGTGTAGAGCCTTCACTTCAGTTCTGTTTTTTTTTCTACCAAGAGGAGAGGGTCCCCAAAGGGCTACCCATGTCCAAAGAGAGAAAGTGTAGAGCGTTCATTTCAGTTTTTTTCCAAGTTTAGGGGAGGGAGGTCTCAAAATGACACCCCCCATTTTCAAAGAGAGATGGTGTAGAGCGTTCATTTCTGTTTTTTTCCAAAGTTAGGGAGTTTTCAAATGGCTACCCATTTCAGAGAAAGAGAGAGAGAGAAGGTGTAGAGCGTTCATTTCAGTTTTCCAACATTAGAAGGTCCCAAAATACCTTCTGAATTCAAAGAGAGATCGTGTAGAGCGTTCATTTCCAGTTCTCCAAGATCAAAAGAAGAGGGTCCGCTTTTCCCAAAAGGGCTTTCCGTATTCAGAGACAGCGAAATGCAGACTTCAGTTTTTCTCCCTCCCCAAGAATAGAGGGTCCCAAAATGGCTTCCCATTTCAAAGAGAGAGGGAGAGGCGTTCATTTCCATTCTCCAAGATAGGGTCGTTTGCTTTTTCCCAAAATGGCTTCCCAATTCAAAGAGAGAGAGAGAGAGAGAGTAAAAGGGTGTGTAGAGCGGTCATGTTCATTCTCCAAGATAGGGTCGTCAGCTTTTTCTCAAAATGGCATCTCCCCATTCAAAAAGAGATCGTAACCAATTTTTTCCAGTTTTTTCCAAGATGTGGGGGAGAAGAAAACCTAGGATGGAATAACACGACACACAGAGAGAAAGAGAAAAAAAAACGCCATCTTGTCATTTTCTGATAGGGTACCGGTGTTCGAATACTTTTGTGACCGACTGTCTGATTATACTGGGAGAACCATAAAATCGGAAAAGCGATGGGTTTCACAGTTAACGAGGCAATCGAAGACAGACTGGGAAAGAGAGATCCTTTTTTTTTAGCTGAGAAGCAGATTGCCCTGGAAATCCGTAACTCTGACCATATAATTTTTCCATAGACTCTTTGAACGGTATTCAGGAGACATCCTCCATGAGGGAAAAAAAATCTCCCCTTCCCCTTCTAAATCGACTGGAAAGAGAATGAGGTGGAAGAGATCCATCCACGAGAGATCATACTCTTGAACGTCAGACAAATATGAAGTCGAATATCTTAAACAAAAAATGCTTGAAATGTCATCGAGTCTCGAAAATGTAGGCCTCTCTCTCTCTGAAGGAAATGAGAAAATGGGAATCTGTGTTTTTCTTCCTCAACGGCTGACATTCATCTGAAGTGACACTCGAAATGCTTAAATAGATAAACGAGAATCCATTCTTAAAAAAATGACGCTGTGTCGTCAATTGGAGAATCGAGTCGGCTGGGAAAATGTTTTTGAGAGCAGGAAAAAAAATTTTCTAACTCTAAAAAAAAAAAAAAACTTTTTGTTAATTTTTATCATGTCTTTAGACATGATAAAAATTAACTACCTTCCCCTTTTGTCTGGGAATGTTGTCTCACCGTTTCTAAAAATAGACCATCACTCATCCTTTCTAAAAAGAATAAAATTCCAAGAATGGGTTCTGGTCTATTATTAGAAACGGAGAGACAACATTCCCAGACAAAAGGAGGGTAGAGTTAATTTTTATCATGTCTCTAAGACATGATAAAAATTAACCAAAAGTTTTTTTTTTTTTTTTTTAGAGTTAGAGAATTTTTTTTTCCCGGCTCTCAAAATTTTTTCCCAGCCGACTCGATTCTCCATTGACAAGACAGCGCCATTTTTTTAAGAATAAACTCTCGCTTATCTATTTAAGCATTCCCAGTTTTGCTTTAGATGAGTGTCAGCCGTTGAAGAAGAAGCATCCTGTCACTTGGGAGAGACATATTTTGAGGAGTCAACATGTTGTGTGGACCGTTGAGATCGATTTTTCTCTTCCCGTTGTGTGGACATTGTTGAGCGTTTTGTGAAGCTTTGAAAGAATGGAGGGGTTTTGATGGAGAATATTTCTTTATATTGAATTTTTAAAAAAAGATTTAAGATTCAGATTTTATAACAGGTTTTACATGGAAAGAAGGTTTTTCTTCTAGTTTGACGACTTCTTTTTCTTGGGAGATGTTTCTATTGGAAAGATGGAAGGAAAGACGATTCCCACATTGAAGAAGGTTCATGAGAAACTCGTACGGATCTTGGTTCTCTTCTCGAGCCGATATATCATACGGAATCCGGGACATGTTTTGCAATCGCTCCAGTTCCTCCTCGTATTTTTGCTTGCTCGCCAATTTCATGCGGGGACGAAACTGGTCCAGAATATACAATCCCTGGGGTTGAGTCACTCGAGAAAAAGCGACATATTGCTGAAATCGATTAAAAGGTCCGTGCATGTAAATTGCGATCGACGGAAAGGTGGCTCCTTGGGCTTTATGAGCCGTAATCGCTTCGGCTAACATCAGAGGAAACTGTTCGCGATAAAATGCGAGTGTTTTCGTCGAACAGGTGTCAATACGAATGGAGACGCGATCGATAGGAGCTAGACTATTCGAAAATTGCAGCCAGACTCGCGTCACAACTCCGTCTTCATCCTGGTCTATTTGGTGTAGTGTTCCAATCGCTCCATTCATCCATCCTTTGGATCTGTCGAGCGTTTTAGTCAATTGATATCGCGCTCCTCTTTGTAAATGGAGGACGGATTCGAGATTCGCCATCTGAGATCGATGTAAATGTTGACTCCGTTTCATCATCCTCTTCCGCAATTTTTCGCTCTCGGAATAAATCACGTCTCGAGCCAGACACGAACAGTACGTCCCTCGGGATTGGAGACGTTTCATATTATATTTCTCTGCATCCTTGCTCGAAAAACAGAGAATAATAGCTTCGCGAGGAATTTCGTCGAAACTGCGAACGCGGGACTGGAAAAATGCCACATCGTCCGGTTCTAAAAGGTGATTTCTCGTTAAACGATCGAGTCTCTCCTCGTAATCCAGAGAGAATCGCATACATTCGACTAGTTCATAGTAGAGCGTGGATTGAGGCGTCCACCACCCTTCAGAATAAAAAATGGGCGTGTCGCGAATCGGTTGGAGCTGCTGCAAATCTCCGAATTTAATCGTCTGTTTTATTCCCTTATGCCAAAGACGAATCGGGGCATGAAATGTATCCTAAAAAGGCGGATGGAGTCGAATATTGTTTAACGGCCGGCGATCGAATTCGTTATGCTCGCGATGCTTGGAGAAACGAGTTTTATCCTCGAAGAGCGGATCAGCAAACGGAATACCTCTGTGAAGAAGTGGGGTATGCGAAAAGAGCGGACGGATCCGAAACGTATCCTAAATTTTATATCTACACTTCTGGTTAAGATCTCTCTCTCTCTCAAAAGAGAAGAAAATAATAAAGAGTGTGTTACTGCAATGGAGCATTCTGACGCGGAACCTGTTTCGTATTCCATTTGGTGTGTGAAATGCCGAACCAAGACCGATACGGTCGACGTCCACTATCGCATGTCGAAAAATCGACGGCCGATGGTCACGGGAAAATGTCAGGCGTGTGGAACCAAGAAACAACAGTTTATTACAAATGCCTCCGTTCCACCTGGAATTCAGTTCCTGGATGAGGAGGAAGAAAAAGGAAAATGTTCCGAGTAAGAAGAAACAAGTATATTCAAATCAAAAATTGGAAAAAGATGGATCTTACTATTATATGCTCTCCTAAAGCGGGTGTTTCACCTTTACAGTTTGGCATACAGACGGATTCGCATAATCCGATTCCAAGACTCGTGAATTTTCCTCAACCGGCAACTCCACCCTTAGATACTTCTTCTTTGAATGAGTTTTCTAGCATTCTGAAAGAATATCTAAACGTCGTGAGAGAATTGATTCTTCCCCTGCAACGAAATGTTGAAGAAAAGAGCTCTGAATGTGGAAGCAGGGACACGGATCCAAAGCCAAATTCGGAGGGTTGAAAGGGATAGGTGAAAGTCCATTATTAAAAAAAAAGAAACAATGGTCATGTCATGTCTTGTCGATCGAGTCGGCTAGAAAAAATTCTCTAGATGAGATTGAAAAAAAAAAAAAAAAAAAAAAAAAACTTTTGGTTAATTTTTATCATGTCTTGTTAAAAATTAGACATGATAAAAATTAACTCTCTCTTCTTTTTTGTCTGGGAAGGATGTCTCACCCTTTCTAAAAATAGACCATCACTCACCCTTCTTCAAGGCAATTATTCCAAGAATGAGTCATGATCTATTTTTAGAAACGGTGAGACAACCTTCCTAGACAAAAAGGAGGGATAGTTAATTTTTATCATGTCTAGAAGACATGATAAAAATTAACCAAAAGTTTTTTTTTTTTTTTTCATTACTTAAAATATATTTTCCAGAGCTCTGAGAAATTTTTTCCCAGTCGACTCGATGATCCAAACAACAAGACATCCAAAATTGTTTCTAGAAGAAACTCTCGCTTCTCTATTTAAACCCCTCGCGTTTCCAACTTCAGATCCGTGTGTGCTGTGCACTCAACCTAGAATTGCGCTTCTCCTCCCTCCTGGAAAGAGCCTTTTTTTTCCTGAGCTCTTAGCATTTTTTCTCAGCTTCATTTCCATTTTCCAGGTTTCTGTCTCCTCCTTTCCGTTAACACTGCAAAATTTCTAAATTTCTCATCACTCGGAGCTTGGAAATCTGTCATAAAAAAAAACATGACATAGCTCTGCTTTCAAGGAGTCGGTTTAGATTCGTCAGGATCATGGCTGATTTTCCATGACGGCTCTCCAACCTCAATATTAGAGTTTGAAAGGAATAAGGTAAAAAATTTCGTCCTAGATATCCAACGAAACGTAAAAAGAGCGACGAGGATCTAAAAAAGCTACGACTCTTTCCAGAAGGGGGAGGGAGCAATGGATATTCAGGTGAGTCCACAGCATGGACTGTACGAAAATGAAACGACTTCCGCAGATAACAGAATGTTCGAGATGTCTCTCGTCGATCAAGTCAGCTGGTAAAATTTTTCTAAGAGCTGAGAAAAATGTTCGCATACCTTCACAGAAATTCTTTCCAGGAGGGAGAAGTGTGTATCCAGGTCGAACTCACAGCACAGACTGAACTAAAGTTGGAAACACGAGTGGTTTAAATAGAGAAGGGAGAGTTCCTTCTAGAAACAATTTGGATCTGTCTTGTTTGGATCATCGAGTCGGCTGGAAAAAAATTCTCAGAGCTTTGGAAAAAAATTTCTGAGTGATAAAAAAAAAAAAAAAAAAAAAAAACTTTTGGTTAATTTTTATCATGTCTTCTAGACATGATACAAATTAACTCTCTCTTCTTTATGTCTGGGAAGGATGTCTCACCGTTTCGAAAAACAAACCGTGACTCATTCTTGGAATAATTGCCATGAGAAGGATGAGTTTTGGTTTCGTTTTCGAAACGGTGAGACATCCTTCCTTGACAAAAAGAGGGGACAGTTAATTTTTATCATGTCTATAAGACATGATAAAAATTAACAAAAAGTTTTTTTTTTTTTTTTATTGCTCAGAAATTTTTTCTCCCCCTCCAACCAACTCAATGGACTAGACGATGAGTTTTTAAGAATGGACGTTTTGTTATTTATGCAGATATTCCGAGTTTCGCGTCAGGTAAATGCGCGCTCACCTTAGATTGAATTCCCTTCAGACAGGTCTAGAGATTGGATAACCCATCAAGAATTCTTCAACAGGTTTTTGGAAAAAGGAAATCGTCAAGAAGTGAGTATTGATTTTGATATTTTCTTTTCAACCTTGGGTCAGTTTCTAGTACATTCCTATACTAATTCCATTGTATTTAAAAAAAATAATGTCAGCACGGACTGATCTGACGCGAAACGCTTGCCCATCCAGTTGGCTGCTGGAGGGAGGGAAAAAAAAAGAAATTTGTTTTGAAGGATATGTCAATTCTTTTCTAAAATTAGATTTCTAAGAAAAGAATGAACCTTTGTTGGAAATCTATTTTTAGAAACATGTCTAGACAACATGTTGACAAGAAAAAAATTCTTTTTTTTTTCCTGAGAGTGAAATGATTTTTTTCTTTCCACCCACTTTTCTTATTCTTTGGGAGGAAGGAAGAACTTCCCTTCCCCCCCGCCTTTTTCCCTCTAGTATTTATATAGATCCGAGTTTTCCTGCCTACAGGGTTCATTCTCGTTCTTCCTTCTCAACCGAGCAAAACTAAAATGTCGACCGATGCTGTTGCAGTTCTACATACCCTGGTGGAAATCACGCCCGTCTGTCATCTCGAAGTAGCTGATCAATGGGAACCTCTCTCCCGTTTCGAAGAATGGTTTCGGGACCCGGAGCGTATGGAACAAATAGTCCAAGAAACCATGTGCTATTTATCCTGTTACGATGGAAAAATCCTGCATTATTTTTCGTCCATCGAAGTTTTCAAGCACTTTGCTTTCCAATCGATGATGGAGGCAGGAACCTTTCGCTTACACGCTTATCTGCGATGGGAAAATGTGATCGCCGTCGATGCTGGAACTTTTTTAAAACTGTTTTACGTTTGACCCGAGTGGGTTCATATTCTTCAAACCGGAGAAGCTTCTATCCGTCTTTATGGATGGGAAATGGAATCAGAAGCCGACGGGTATCGTATGATTCCCTATCGACTGCGAGCTCGCTCCGTGTACATTATTCACGGACCTCTTTACTACCAACTCCAATTTTATGACAGGACGGTGTTTGCCGTAGACGCCCTCTCCAGAAAGAAAATGGAGTCTTTACGAGCGTTGCATCCTGAACAGCATTTCCAATTCCCTGCTCGCGAGGAAGAGAGGAGAAGGAAAAGATCCAGAAGGAGGAGACACCTAAAGAGGTACTAAAAAAGAAGTCGGAAGGTAGAAGCATATTTGTTTTTCATTAACGGAAAAAAAAACTGTGGATCATTCTTTGTATATTTCTTGGAAAAAAAAAGAAGAAAAGACTAATAGTCATAATAGAGGGAGTTAGGAGGGACCCTATCTATATATAACTCTCTATATAAATCGGAAGCGTCAACAGGACGGTCCACCGAAAACAATCTACCTTATCTTTCTCAGAGCAGAGTGGAAGAAAGGCCAAGATGCGTGGACTCATTGGAAGCAAAAAAATTCGAGTGGTTTAAATAGATAAGTGTGAAAAGATTTTGAGAGGTGTTGTTTTATGGATGGAGCTGGCTGGGAAAAAAAATTTGCAAAGCTCAGAGAAAAATTTCCTGAATTGAAAAAAAAAAAAAAAAAAAAAAAAAAAAAAAACTTTTTGTTAATTTTTATCATGTCTTATAGACATGATAAAAATTAACTCTCTCTTCTTTTTGTCTGGGAATGATGTCTCACCGTTTCGAAAAATAGACCATCACTCATCATCCTTTCTAAAATAATAGAATTTCAAGAATGGGATATGTTCTATTTTTCGAAACGGTGAGACATCATTCCCAGACAAAAAGAAGAGAGAGTTAATTTTTATCATGTCTATAAGACATGATAAAAATTAACCAAAAGTTTTTTTTTTTTTTTTTTTTAACTCAAAATTTTTTTCCACAGCGCTGAGAAATTTTTCCCAGTCGACTCACTCATCCAAACAAGACATCTAAAATTTTTTCTAGAAGGAGCTCTCATTTTTTTCTATTTAAGGAACTTGAGTTTCGGCTTCCCATCAGTCTGTACTCTGCATTCAACCTGGATACCCATTCTTTGGAGATAGGGGGGAAACTTTCGCAGCTTTTTTTTCCTGAAACCCTCTATGGATCAGAGAATCTCACACATATCCTCCTCCGTGGATCGAAATGGACTGACCGCCACATCTGTTTTAGATAATAATTTTGAATTTTCCACCTCCTCCACAAGATTGGACTATCTCAATATTTTTTTAAAGAAAAACAAAATTATTTTTTATGATTATTCTACAATTTTTAGGTTTTCTTCCCCCCCACTCCTCTTTAAGAAGAATAAAAACATAAAGCACATTGAAACAGTTCCGATAAATTTTGAAACTGAAAGTCCATCACCTTGTTCTCCACGGGACTAAAATAAGTTTTCCCGGTCTGAGAATCTTCTTGGATTTGAAGAGGTTCTCTCATCACACTCTGAAGCCAGGTCGAAAAGAGGAGAGCGTCTGGACCCAAATCGTTGAGCAGTCTTTCCAGGGAATCGAAGGTGATAAAAGGGGTATGGCGGAGAATCCGGCTGGGGCGGTCCGACGTATCGATCCAGAGATCCGTCGTTAAGGATCGGTAAGGGCGAAAACGGGCTCGAGAGATCCATTGCTGAAGGGTCCGTTGACCTTTCGGACTCATCCAAGTCCCTTGCTGGGAAAGGCAAGTCACGAGTTCCGATCTTCGAAAATAGAGCGTGCCCGACCCCAAGTAAAACGTGAGGGGGATCGTCTTGGCAAAACGGAAACGAATCGCGAGGGAAAAAGACTCTCGCCGTAACCACTCCATGGCATTTGGTTTTCTCTCTCTCTCTCTCTCTTTCTCTCCTGAGGACGAGATGGAAAAAAAAGAAAAGACAACTTTTCTCTCGGCTTCTTTTATATATAGGAAGAGAGAGGGGAAGGAGTGTTTTCGAAAAGACTCATGGGAAATTTCTTCTTCTTCTTCTTCTTTTTGGGGTAGGTGGGAGGAACTCGTTTTTTTTGGTGGAGAGAATGCGTCGGATGACATCCCTAGACATTTAAAAAAGAATAGATAGGATGGATTCTTCAAATGAAAAATGCGGGAAGGCTAAGGGATCTTATTCCATTTTTTCTACTTTTCTAAATAACAAATAGAATCGGGTGGATTCCATTTATCTCCTTCTAAAAAATATAGCAACACTTGATCCTTCCCGTCCTTTTTCATTTCCTGTTGACGTGTTAGATACTTTAGAGCCTCTTCGATTTTAATTAAGTAACCCCGATAGACCATCCGATCATCAATACTCCCGATATTGCGTTCGAGAGCCATTCTATAAGCAGCTTGAGATTGGAAAGGAGAATAATTATCAAAGTAGGTATTACGGCGTAAATGTTTAGGATGTTCGACTATAAAAAAATATTGTGTATAAATGCATTGATCTAATCCCGTAAATTCTAGTTTGATTAAGGGATACTGAGCCACGTCCGAGGGTTGGTAGGCGAATCGGTAGCCGAACTCTTCTTCAAATTCCTGATACGCGACTCTGAACCATTTGAATCGAGGGTCGTCGTCTTTCTTGAAGCGTCTTTTATCCATTTGTCCATGCGGGAAATCCCATTCATCTTCATAAGCTAATTTAGCCTTGTACCGATCATAATCGTCTTGTAAATTGGGATGGAGAGTCGGATAAATATGGTTTTCAAATTCATCTTGAAGCACCGATATTTTTTCCAAATCGAAGGGTGGTTCGATACGTTTATTTTTTAAAAGCTGAATTAAATAATTTTGAAAACAGTATGGCATTTTTCGATGAATCATCACCACCTGTCCTGATGAGGTCTTTACCACTAAACCATATGAAGTAGAGTATTTGTTTCTCTGGATCATCTGAAAAAAGGAAAAAGAGAGAAAAATTTCTTGATTACCTATCCACTCAATGAATACATTTATGAACAGCAAATTTCACTAATTGTTGGAGCGCTAGCATGGCCATAAATCGATGACAAGATTTCGATCGACAAGATGGACATTGCTGTGGCTGACGATGTTGAGGTTTGTAAATAACAGTCCATAAAAACTTGAGATGTACCTTTTGATGAATTTTTTCTCGAGTGGGTTCATTCGCCACGTACAGTTTTTCAATATGAAGTCGTTCCAGATCCGCATTCAATTGCTGAATAAATTCCTTCGTATGTGTTTTCAGGTCTCTGGCTATAAACCGGACGCAGTTCGTAAGAGTATATCCATCAGAGGTGACAGCCAACACACCAACAATTTTTTGGTGGAGCTTGGTCTGTGAGGACTTCTTCTTTCTAGAGCACTGATGAGTGGATGACGAGGGAGGAGAAGACAGTATTTCCAAAGAATGAGTTGGAGAAGGAGAAGACTTTTTCGGTACTCTAAAAACGGGTGAAAATGGTCCATAAAAAGTGGGTTCCGTATCTGGAATATCCTCAAAGGGATCTTCTTCACATGAAATGACTAAGTTATCCGTTGCCATGTGTTCGCTATCTTTTTACGAAACAGAATGAACCCCGATTTCTTTTTCAACCATTTATATACTAAGAGAGGGGGGAATAAAATAGGTAGAGGTATCGAGATATCGTTGAAAAATATTTTTAAGAACTAGGAGAAAAAATTCTTCAGTAAAAAAAAAAAAAAAAAAAAAAAAAAAAAACCTTTTTGTTAATTTTTATCCTGTCTTTTAGACAGGATAAAAATTAACCCTCCTTTTCGTTTTGAATACCCTCCCTTTCGTTTCTCCCTTTCGTTTCGTTCCCTCTCGTTTCGTTAACTCGTTCGTTCGAACCCTCCCTTTCGTTTCGTTAACTCTACCCTCCTTTTCGTTTTGAATGATGTCAACATGTTGTCTAGACATGTTTGTAAACAATAGACTTCCAAGAAAAACATGATCATTCTTAGAAATCTATTTTTAGGAAAGGTGAGACATCATTCAAAACAAAAAGGAGGGTAGAGTTAATTTTTATCATGTCTAAAGACATGATAAAAATTAACAAAAAGTTTTTTTTTTTTTCACCCGATTCGATTGACAAGAAATCCCAGTTTCTTTTTTAAGAATGGAATTTCTCTTCTATATATTTCAGCATTTCAATTTTTGATTCAGATCCCTCTGTGCTGTTGAAAAAGCCTGCACTTCAACTCTTCTGGAAACAGTTTAAGCCATGTCTTCTCTCAAGATTCTCTTTAGATCCAGCAAAGATGTGGATTGAGTCTCGTGAAAACAGTTCATTGTTCAAGAAATTCATAGAAGGATGGGGAGGTCTTTTTAAATGTATTATTTCTTTTTATTAACTCTTTTCTTATGTTTACGACCTTGACAACTTGTTGCTTTCTCAACTTCAGGTTTTTTGGTCGGCTGTCTAAAATCAGCTCTTACCTCAGTGGACGATGCATCAAATTCCATTGTACTGAATTCTCCATTTCCCGAAAAGACTTCTTTCAACATGTGGATGGCTTCTTTGGTCAATTCTAATGTTTTATCTATCGTTTTATTCTTTTCATTTTCTCTACGTTGGAGGATAGCGGGAGTTAAAAAAGGATTTTGACAACAGGGTTCAAATTCTTTCGTTTTGTCTTTGCGATTATGACGATGTATTTCTATAATCTTGTCATCCGTATCATCGGGGTTTATCCATATTTCCAAATCTAACTCTTTACCTTCAGAATTTTTGGGAGATAGATGAATAAGTACAGGATCCATCGCCATGGTTAAATTATTGCTTCTTCCTTTTTTATTACTCTTCTCCCTCTTCATTTTTTTTCAAAGTTTTCTTATATAATCCACTCTTCAAGTCCCATATTCAACGAATATATTTCTGGCTTTCTTTAAAAGCTTGCAATAGCCACTGAAATCGGTATCGTATCAAGTAGGCCAGAGCTCCAAAGTAAAATAATAGAATTAAACAGACGACATAATAATGAATCTTCAATACGTTGCCCAGTAAAGCGAAAAGAATCGTAGGACCTGCCGTTACCAGTAGTAAATGAATGGCGAACGTTTGTCTCTTCGACCATCCTTCCTCTTTGGGGCTTTCGTCTTCCTTTTCAAACCGACTCAATTCTTGGTCCGTTTGAAAATTTTTCTCGATTCGTTTGAAATGAGATGTCATTCTTGACCTCTCGAAATTTTAGGAACACTTGTTCCATGTACAATGACATAATCGTACGCTGTGTTGCCTCGCAAGACCCGTTTTGTGAACCGTAAAACCGACTGATTCTCTGGACAATAAATCGGTCGGAATTCAACAGATTGGTCGGTCATACATTCTCGTTTTCCCGTTAACCTATGCTTTTCGTCTATGTGTGTATATTCCAAAACACAGGGGGAAGATAGATCGCCCAGAACTCGATGCACGTAGGGTCCACATTCACAGACGTGTCGTTCGGCGTCCCATCCTAGTCCGGGCACGTTCCACAAATCTCGAACGCAGTAATCGACAGAACAGACCCACGGAGATGTTTGAATCATTCGATTACCTCGTCGATCTAAAGAATGGCATTGACATTGGTATCGGAACGATCCATCTTCTAACGTTTCGTAATAATCGGCTACTTCTTGAGCGGGTTGTTGGGTTCGATGATCTATTAAAACATTGAGAGAAGGATCACGGGCTTCTGGATGTTGACAGGGATGGGTGAAAGAGAACGAGGAGCACAGAGCCATCCCGAGGCCGAAAAAATAGGAATTTCCGAGGAAGAAAGACAAGCGGTCCGGATTCCTTGGGGAATACAATAAGTACCCGGTTCGAGATGATTCCATGTTTTATCAGAAAGAGTGCGTTTTTCGTAAAACGTGGGATTTGTTTCACAGAGCTGAGAACAATCGCAATGGCTATCGGGACACTGAAAGATTTGGAAAGGGCAATACGTCTCGGTTGAAATTTCTGGTAAGGCTAATGATGATGAGGGAGGAATAGAAGGCATCCGGAGATTGGGTTTATAAAAAAGATTCAAGAGAGTCACTAGAAATACAATGCATAGAATGATCGCGCTCGGGTGTATCATTTTTCTTTCTTTCCTCCTTTATAAATTAGAACCGGTTCCGATCCCTACGAGTTCTCATTATACTGTGATTCGACACTTTTCCAAGGACAAGTCGCTTCTGCAACTGTTTCCTCAAGACGTTTACGTGTTCGTCGATCAAGGTATTTGTTATTTGTATGAGAAAACCAACGAAGAAAAAACCTATATTTCAGCTATCCGGCTCGATACGCTGAAGCGGCACGATCTTTTACATTATAAATACATGCTAAAATGGCTTCATACGATTGAAATCGTGTCGTATCCGAATCATCTCACCCATCCGATGGATATTTTAAATTACAGAGCTTGAGGTTCGGTTTTGATGAAAGGAGCCGTATTCTTCACGGCAATATCGTTTTTATTCTCCGTAGTATACCAATGAGCATCGACCTCCCAAATATTTTGAATAGCCTTGCGTTGTGTTTCATAGACGGGATCGTCGAGCGATTTGAGAGGTAATAACGCGTTCGGTTGTAACCGTTGTTCGGCATTCAAACCTTGGTGAACGATCCGTTTCAACATAAACGTAAGAAACAAGCGACGTTTTCCAAAGAAAACCAGCGACTCTTCTGTATGGGTATCCATAGCCGGATGAAAAAGTGTGAAATGGCGTCCTTTTTGGGAATCCATCACGTATTGGATGACGATATGATGATACCAATCGCGTTGCCGCATTTGCGAGAGGAAGTGAAGCCGTTGCAATTGACGAAAATAACGTCGGGTTAGACGATACGAATCCATTCTGACTTACTTTTTTATCGCGCCAAGATCTTTCTTTTTTGTTGACAGGATAAACATTCACGATACAGAGCCGGCATTTCATCCAACGCGCGATCTTGTTTTAAAAAATGTCGATAATTCGGTTTGGAACAACACGCTGCTGCGTCCTTTTTCGGAATTTTTTGTTCTTTCCATAATTGGCACATCTCGTTTATGAATAAAGGCTGGATGCTCGCCATACTTTTATTCGTTTTGGGTTTATACTCCTGCTACTTCTATTTCTATAATTTTTCGGTCCCGTCCCCGAAAGTTCCTTCTTCTCCTCCGACGACAACGACGCGTTTCCAATATCAGATCGAGACCTCAAACGACAACGAGGTTTCGTTTCACACCTCCACGGGAAAAACATGGACGTTTCCTCTCCCACCCGAATATTATTTCGCGGAAGGACGGATTTGGAAAAAAGATGAATGTTTTGGACAGCCCGATGATACTCAACTCCCCGCAACGGGGAAAAACCTCTACCTGTTTTTATTATGATCGCAGAGTTTTGTACCCCGCGAAAAGTCCATGATGTATTATTATTATCGATGTCGGCACGGTCGTGTTCTAGACGTGCTCATGTGTCAAGAAGAACATTCTCCTTCTACCTGCATTCCCCTCAATCCCTGCATCGATCAGCATGACGGATCGGTTTTACCTGATCCAACCAATCGACGTTTTTATTACGAATGCCAGAACGAACAACCGATTCGAATCGCCTGTCCGCCCAAGACATTTTTCTACTACGACGCTTGCACTTCGCGAAAACATTTCGTATCTTACTGTGAAGACGGTCAACATTTTCCGATTGACGAGGTGACGTATATCGAGTGTCGTGGCCATCGACCGAAAATGATTCGATGTTCGCCCGGAGAAAAATATTCGACACATTATCGGCGATGCGTGTCTGATCTCTGCGACGGATTTCCGGATAATACGCAACGACCTCTCCCCATCGTCCAAAAAGGATCTTTTCTGTACTCTCCGGGTTACGCGATTTGTGAAAACGGAATGGTTCGCGACACTATATCCTGTCCTCTTTCCTGGGATACATGGACCGGCGATGCCTTATTCCATTTACCGATGGTGTATGACGAAACGTCCCAGACATGTCAACCGCCTCTTTTCTGTGAAAATGTTCAACCGAGCTCAAAAGAAATTGTCATTCCCGCTCACGAGTATACGAAACATCTCCCGTCCTATCCATTTTCAACATCCTTGGATCGAGCTGTAGCTTACACGTGTGATCCAACCCGAAAACGTACGGTTCTAGAACCAGGCTATCGAGTGTCGGATCAATATACGGTTGAATGGGCTTGTGAGGATAAGTCGTCGTCGTCGAAACTCGCGATAGGTGATACGAGCGATCGATATTTTGATTGCGTTCGGAGGGAAATTCAAACGTGTCCTCCTCAAACATTTTTTGACGGAAATGACCGCGCATCCCCGGCGCGTTTCAGTATCGGCATCACGATGTGTTTAAATTCGATCATTTATCGATCGTTGCGAATTGGATTCGGCCCTGGACGACTCTTGATCATGAACCTCGTTCCTCTTGTGACGAAACCAACGAAGAAGTTTATATTCCCGGCTATAATATTTGTTCTCATCCCGACTGCACGCCGTACCCATTCCTCAAACAATTGAAAAAAGCTATTTATTTACCCACTTCTCCTCACATGTGTCTTTTCGAAAAGGGAAAAATTCGAAAGAAACGCGTTCGACGGCAAGGTTTGAAATTTTGGTCGCAGCGATTCGTGAAACAGGCTTCGACTTATAGTGTTCCCGAAACGTGTCGTGAAGGCCATCGCATACGATCGGGACGATTTATTCCCGATTCCGTATTATACGCCACTTGTAATTGGCGTCAACCTTTTGTCTTTTGTCCTTCTTCCTCCACAGAAGGAATTCGAGCCACTCCGTACGGGTATCACGTATGCGTACCCAAAGAAGAAGCCTATGAAGGGATTTTACCGGCTGGATTAACCCTTCGACTTGAAGTTCAAGAGCTGAGTCGTATTATACCGGAACATGGAGCGCGATATAAAATAGATGGACGAGAAGCTGTTTTTGATGCGACGCAGCATCCCGAAGGTATTCCCCTCCTTACCTCAGTCTATGAAATTTGGACCGAGCGCGACATGAAATTGTTTTTTAGAATTCTCGTCACGCATCCTCGTTCAGCTTACTGGGAAGACCGAAAATTAAAAGCCCTCCCCGATCCTGACATGACGTTGTTGTACACAGGTGAAATGACCGAAAAGCCCGTCACGACCGATGACTATCCGGTCTCGGCCGACTCGTTGATTCAAATGGAATAAAGTAGAAAAACAATGGATCGTTATTTAGGTCAAGGCATATTGTTTTACTCTACGGTTTATATCAGCATCATCCTAGTCGCAGTCACCCTCTTAACGAACCGGCTCATCCTTTTATTTTTATTAGTCCTCACGTTTGGTCTAGCTGCTTACATGGCTTATTTGACCGTTCATAATTCCGAACATCTCAAAACGACGGGCCAATCGATTGAAGACTGGATTCGAAAGATGTATCAAAAGATAACTGGATAATCGGAGGTAACTCATGTAAATATTAAGATCGGTAAAGGAAAAAAACATGGTTTCGGTTTACACCATAGATGAATTTGGAAAAGAACGATATCCAAAAGATCCTAAAAAACCTAAACAGGAGCTGTATTATTTCGATAATGACAATCGACCTATTTTTGCCAAAGACGAGCATGGAAATGAATATTACGCTGTGGAATATCGGGGTCATGAATATATAGCGCTTCCTCGTCGGTACGCCAAATCCAATTCCGGAGACGAATTTTATCCTAAATTAAACAATGGAGGAGAATACCCGTTAAATTCATTGGATGTAAATGTGAAAACGTATGCTGTCAATGCGAGGGGAGGAGAGATTTATCCTAAATCCAGCATTGGAAAAGAATATTATATACAGGATAGAATTCGGGAAAAGCCAGAGACGAATTACATCCGATATGCAAGAGACGAAAATGGAAATGAGTATTACCCGAAAGATCATAAAAACGAGGAATTTCTCTATATCTATCTAAGTTATGCTAAAAAAGCGAATGGTGATGAATTTTATCCGAGAAAGTGGTATTATTGAAAGATATTCAGGAGAACAGTATCCGCAGCACGGACTCATCTGAAACGAAACTTGGTAAGCTTAAATAGGTAAACGAGAGTCCATTATTAAAAAATGGTATCTTGTCCATCGAGTCGGCTGGGAAAAAATTTCTCACAGCTGGAAAAAAAAAAAAAAAAAAAAAAAAAAACTTTTTGTTAATTTTTATTATGTCTTATAGACATGATAAAAATTAACTGTCCCCTCTGTTTGTCTGGGAAGGATGTCTCACCCATTCGAAAAACAAACCAGGACTCATTCTTGGAATTCTATTCTTTAGAAAGGAGTAATGGTCTATTTTTAGAAAGTGTGAGACAACATTCCCAGACAAAAGGGGGAGGTAGTTAATTTTTATCATGTCTAAAGACATGATAAAAATTAACAAAAAGTTTTTTTTTTTTTTTTTTTAATCTAGAAATTTTTTTCAGCTCTTACAGTTTTTCCCCAGCCGACTTGATCCACAAAACCAGACATGTCAAAATTGTTTCTGGAAGGGATTCTTGCTTATCTATTTAAACTCCAAGTTTCACTTCAGATCACTCTGTGCTGTGAAAGAAGAAACATCTTGTAATTTGTAAGTATTAACTGATTTTTTAGTTTATTCACTGGTTAGTTACTCTCCCTCCAAGTCATTCGTTTTGTTCCCCTCCAAAAATCTTCAGCTTTCATTTAGAATGACGATAAAAATAAAACACAAATAGGAAAAATATGGTCACGCATAAGTAATGCATGTAGGGTTGAAATAGGAAGATGAATCCTGTTAACAAATAAACAATTATCGTGAAATAAATCCAATTTTTCGGGGTTCTTTCGTCTGTTCGTGATTTTTGGAGAAATGACATTCGCGTTTGGGGTCGATCGGTCATGGGTACTTTATGGATAGCATCTAAATATTCTTGCACTTTCTCGGCAAAGAAGAGGTATCGATCGCTCGCATCTTCTTCTAACACGTCCCATAGAAGATCGGGTGTGATTTCTAGAACATGGTCCGTTTCCGATTGATAAAACTGAACGTCTAATCGCCAGTCGATATCGTAAAGAGTTCGAGCGGTCAGCACTTTATTGAAATGAAACGGATCCAATATATCGAGTACGGCGGACAGAATACTTATACCATTGGAAGTAATCGAGAATCCTGTCGCGGCGATTCTGGAAAGTGTTGCGAGCGTACTTAATTGGGTCCGAACGACGGCTTGAAGGATGGCCGATTGAATGGGAAGAGACTGCATACTCAATTTGGTTAAGAGTTTAGGCATCCGTTTTTCAAGGATTTTTTGCGCGGCTTCTAATCCGATATCGATCCCTACATCAATCGCCAATTCATGAACCAAGGACCGTTTCACATGTTTCTTGGGCCAGTTTTGTACAAAGTCGGGAAGATGAGGAGGATATGGTGGTAACGTATGATTTTTTTGCAGAGTGGAAATAGATCGATAGATACTGCTTCCCAAGAAAAATTCGCCGATATCTTGCCCCGTCGTCGTCACACAATCAGACCCGTTGAAAACAAGACCGTACGCTTCACAATAAGGCTGGTTGAGTCGTAAATGACCCTCGACGAGATTGAGGCCGGCATGATGACGAGGAAGAGAAGGATGATTTGATTGAAAGAAAACTTGTTCGGGCAAGAGAGCTAATAATTTCTTGGCGAGATTTACGGCTACACATTTTCCATTTCGATATTCCGTGTCCATACTCTGCTGCGTGTTGGAATATAAACGATCGCAGGCGGGTTGGCAAGCTAAACTGAAACCCGTTCCGAGTCGAATCCATCGCGGTTCATCTTCCGGGAAACACGATTCTAAATTTTCTTGGAAAGGGAAGCAGGCAATCATGTCACATCCCGTTTGCGTAAAAACAAATTTTTCGACGACGTGACATTGTTCCGGATCGAGGGTTTTAGGTATGTAGTAATCCCGTTTGGAGTCGGCTTTTCTTATTTGGAAGGTGGTATGTTTAAAAATAAAAGCGTACCGACTTTGAAGAGCTTGTTCGTAAATATAGAGTTGAGTCGCTTCTTGAGCATACCGAATAGCGTGATCGAGATCGTAAGAAGTGACAGTATATTCATTTCTATTTTGAAACGAATCCCATTTCATCTTGGAGGAGGGCTTTGTTCCTATATATTGAAAAAAAGTTCGATGTTGTTGCTTTTTTAACAACAAAAATAAAAGGATTCTTTTTTTTTTATATAGTAACAAGTATAAAATGAGATTCAATTCAGTATTTACAGTTGCGTATGGAACATATACAAAAACCAGTTCCAAAAAAAATTTTTTTTAATTAAAAAATAAATTGTCTCAACTATAAAATCCTATAAATTTTAGTTTTTACAGTTGCGTATGGAATAGCGATAAAAACCAGTTCTCAAAATTTTTTTTTAATGAACTATCTTATCTATAAAATCTTGTCAAAATCAGTTTTTACAGTTGAGGATGGAACCTGATGAAAAAATATTTTGGAAAGGATGCTATTCGAAAAACATTTTATCATGGTTAGTAGTTCTTCTTGTAAAGGACAAAAACAAGTTCATTTCGTCTAATATTTGTGCATCTAAAGTATTTAAATCTATTCCAAAAAATATATATATAGTCTCCCACATACCTTCAATGTATTATTGGACTGTCCACTCTTTATATTCCATTAAAGAGCCATGGAAAAAATGTTCCGAGTCTCTAGGGGTTCATTTTGCCTTGTTCACTACTTGTAGTTTCTACATTTTCGTCTTCACACTCTAGTCTTTCGAAGGAAGCTTCTACAGGATCTTCTCCTCCCCTTTCCGATGGAGGTGGACTCTCGGGAGAAATAGGATCTTCTTCCCCCTTTTCCGATGGAGGTGGACTCTTGGGAGAAGGATAACGAACAGGTTGTAAATCGACAATCGAAGGGTCGAAATAATCACTCGAAGCTAAAGTAGGGTCCGACATATTATTTCTGTTTTTCTTCTTGATTCTAGGATCCTCTCTCACATTCTTTCTCTTTTGAGAATTATTTTCTTGTTGATTCTTTTTCGCCTGGTACTGTTCCAATTCTTTCGTCTTCCAGACTTTAATTTCGTAAAATATATTTGAAAATAGATCCTCTCCAAGATACTTTAAATACAATGCACCCCATTCGCTTACTTCATCAATGGTAGAAGGT
The DNA here is from genome assembly GCF_044657685.1 of Stegodyphus dumicola. Lineage (NCBI taxonomy): Eukaryota > Metazoa > Arthropoda > Arachnida > Araneae > Eresidae > Stegodyphus > Stegodyphus dumicola. The sequence continues at coordinate 43,820,652 of NC_140771.1, read as the reverse complement.
GTAGTGTTTATTATTTCTTCTATAGTACGTCGAATCACATCCACGTAGAGAAGAGATTCCGATCGTTTGGAAACTTCGTGATATAAACAACGGACGATTCGAGCATGAACTGCTTTAAAATCTAGAGCTTCTTGTTCGTTTAAAGGTGTTTTTTCATCTCCTCCGTACTGTAGATTAAAAACATACTTTTGCAGATCCTCGCCCAGCAATCCGTCTACGGCAAATAATTTATACACTTCTATCTTAGGTATTTCCTGTCGTTTGAATAAGATGTTGGAAAGTCTTATTAGATCGGTCGATCTAGAATAGTCTTTAGATAAAACTTTCTCGATCATATTCCATTCATCTGGCGTGGAGATGGTTTTATTTTGTACCAACTGCTGTTGCACATCCATCCATAAACGCCAAATGGTATTTAAACAGTATCGATGGACGGGTACAAGAGGTTTCAAATCTTGAATCAAGGTCCACGGAAACATCATCATATTAGCTATTCTTTTTAAAACTCTCAACTGAACGGTGGTTTTAGTCGTAAACAAATTAGATTGATTAAATTCTTCCAGCACGACTTCATCCAACACGTACTTGAGACGATCCTTCAAGGGTAATGTCAAAGGCTCCAGGGTTACAGTGTTTTCCTGATCCATCTTGTCCTCAGTATGAAATGAGAAAATCGTCTCAGCTCCAGCTGTTTATATACTGTGAAACGAAAGGGGGGGAGGTAGAAAGGAGAAGCAAAAGTTGGGTAGTAAAAAAAAAAAAAAAAAAAAAAAAAAAAAAAAAAAAAAAAAAAAAAAAAAACTTTTTGTTAATTTTTATCATGTCTTTAGACATGATAAAAATTAACTCTCTCTTCTTTTTGTCTGGGAATGATGTCTCATCTTTTCGAACATATTTCTAAAAATAAATTTCCAAGAAAGAAATGAGTCATGTTCTATTTTTAGAAACATATCGAGACAACAGATTAACATCATTTAAACAAAAGGGGGGATAGTTAATTTTAATCATGTCTGAAGAAATGATTAAAATTAACAAAAAGTTTTTTTTTTTTTTTTTTTTTTAATACAGCTTTGGAAATTTTTCATAGTTGGTTCGATCAATAAAACCAGAAAAAGGATTTCCACTTAACTATTTAAATTACTCGAGTTTTGGTTTCAGATCAGTCTGTGCTTTGGATACCAGCCTCGAAAGAGCTTCAGTTAAAGTCTATTATATATACATTTTGGTAAGTGAACTTTATTATTTTGTTGAATTGCTTGGATATTGTTTCTTTTTCAACTCGTTGTGTTTAAGCTCTTTTCTTTCTCAAAACAATACGAGCTTGTCGTGGCAATCGATCTCGAGCTGTTGGATGCCGTCGTGAGCAATGACTTAATAGATATCGACAAGCTTTATTGGGAATTTTCTTATTTCGTATGTGGGCCCCACCTTCGGTCACAAACGTAATGGAATGGTTACCATATTTATGAAGCAATCGATTAGGACCCACACGAACGGTTCGAGATCCAAGAACGTATCATCGACGTTTTCTCATAGGTCTTCTACGAATGGGTCTTTGTGTTCCTCTACGATTGATATTGGAAGGAGAGGAAGAAGAAGATGCAGACGATGAAAAGGAAGCCGAACGACTTCTTCTTACAGGACTTCTTCTTCTAGAATGACGTATTTCTAAACTACGACTACGATTTCTCTGACTTTTTCTTCTTCTTGGACTTGGACTTCTGCTCCTGCTTAGACTTGGACTTCTGCTCCTTCTTGGACTCGGACTGCGTTTTCTTGGACTTCTTCTTGAACTTGGACTCGAACTTCGAGAAGAAGGAGAAACGGACGGTCGAATAATGTAAGGGCTAGTGGTTACATCGGATTTGGCATACGTGTGGAGAGGAAATTGAAGTTCGAAATCGTCGGGAAGGTCGACTTGGTTTTGAATTTGTGAAGGTAGAATATCATCATAATAAATAACTTCGGGTGTTCCAAGAGGTGGAATTTCCTTCGAAACATCATCCTCGTTAGGATCATTCATTCTGACTTTATTTCAATCGAAACACGGATCCGACGACAGGATCTAAGTTATATCGCATAGAAGCTCGATACGCATCTTGAACCGATGTGCAAAGAATATATTCCAAAGGTCCGAATCGTTTCTTTTCTAAAATAATGGGAAGATCGACCGTCCCTGCTCGATAAAAAGGCGTGAGGGAGAGAATTTCATTCAATTGTAACACGTTCCCGTGCTGGAATTCCCTACAACAGAGATAATCGATCCATTTCTGAACGAGTTTCTTATAAGCACGAGCTTCCGCGGACGTTTTAAAACACAATTGCCAGCCTTCAATGCGATCAATATGATTCAGCATGTAATCAAAAGCTGTCCAAAAATGAAATAACAGTGACGACGTATTCCGGAAGGACGTGAGATCGATTAAAATCCATGACATGTTTTCTAAGGGAGTCGGATCGGGATTCTCGGGACTGATCCATCGATCCAGGGTAGGACTAGGACCGATCGAAAGAGCTTTCTTGGACTCTTTAACTTCGGGTAGATCCGTTTTGTAAAGGAACGTCTGTTCCAAATCCATCAGCTGTTTGGTTTTTTCCATATACCTTTCTAAACTTCCCGGGAAATGAAAATAGGATAAATAGGAGCACGTATGGTATCGATCGATAAAAATCATGTGGCTCGTTAAAATGACGAGGTGTTGAGCCGTTTTAATGTCGTGGTGTAAAACGGCATGCGGAAAAGGTTCAATGTAGAATAATAAATCGCACGTGTTCGTGCTCAATTCTTCCGGTTTAATTACACGCACATGAGGGGAAGACGGGTACGTATAAAAGGGACAAATGACAAAAATGGTGAGGTGGGATAAATGTTTGGAAATGTAATCGTTGATCACATAGGGTAATCGACTCAGGTTCCCAAACACAATTGTTTTCTTGTGTTGGAGAAGGTACTGAAACAATTCGTCTAAATGATTCATTCTTTGCTCTTCTTTTTCTTTTTCTGAAATAAATGAAAAAAATATTTAAAAATAAGGAACCATGAATTCAGAAACGATTATGAAACAAACTGTAGCTTGCATTTCTTGGTTTTTGAATGAAACGTTCGGTCCCTCGATTGCCGATCGGTTCAACCAAGAAATTCAATGTTGGCCCGAGACGTGGAACCGGTTACGCGAATGGTTAGTTCATACGCCGATGCAGAATCCCAAAGACTGTATTTTATCGTTTGCTCAAACTCTGCCTCAGTACGAAACGTTCCAGGCCTCTTTAGAAAATTCGCTCGCTATTCACGAAGAATTTTGGAATAAAGTATTTACTAACTTGAGAGTTGCCCAGTCGCTTTTAGGATCCCCATGAATATTTCGAAGCTAGAACCGTTCGGTATCTTTGCTTTAGCGGGCGAATTACTCTATTCCATTTGCGTGTTGATTGTGCATGAGGAAGAAACTCACTTTAAATTTCATTTCACGGTCTTAACGCTCGTCATTTTTCTAGCGCTCATGGCCATCACATCTTTCAAATATTTAAAATACCGCTATCAATGTGAGAGAATGGAAGATATAATGTCCGCTTTGAAAATTCAATAATAATAATAAGAAGAAAGCACTTCCATCATGAATTTTGTCGAACAGTTATACGAAATGACGTTGGATGAAATGGCCACTTATTTAAGTGAGAAAGATCCTATTTTCCGGAAATTGTTCACTGAATATGTGGAGTATGCCAATTTATTACCCGAAGAACAAACTCAAGCCGAAACGCTTTACCGACAATATTTTCCAGAATCGGAGGATACTCTCGACGCGTTTATTGACAATTGGCGACGGTTTAAATTACAGTATCGTTCCGACAATGGCCGACAAGTCGAAGAAGATGTCGAACCGGACGAGGTGGAAGTTCGTTCTCAAAAAGGTGGACCTTGTCCGGGTTTCGTCTTTGATCCGAAGGGGAAACGACTTTACAGTCCGAGAGTCCTGAAACCGTTCAAATCCGATCGCCGGCCAAATGAATTTGATGTGTTCAAGTTTCTCATGGACAAAGAACGCAATCATGAAGTGTATCACCTAAATATTGAACCGAACGCCAATGAGCTGTATTTAGATATGTCTTATGAAGATAGACGCAACATGGACACTCGAGCAGATCAAGCGCTACGGAAAATGGCGAAAATGGTGACCATCTTAAATCAAAATTGCCATTATAAAATATTGGATCTCTATAGCGAAAGACGAATCACATAAACTAAACGCGAAAAGCCAAAGAAACAAAAAATATATTATTAACATACCTGAACAGAAGCTTGTATTCAAGCACAAACTGATTTGAAGTGAAACTGGGATGGTTTAAATAAATAAGTGAAAGTTCATTATTGTAAAAAAATGGTGGTCTGGTCAATCGAGTTGGCTGGGAAAATTTCTGAGAGCCGAGAAAAATATTCTCTAGTAAAAAAAAAAAAAAAAAAACTTTTTGTTAATTTTTATCATGTCTTCAGACATGATAAAAATTAACAACCCCCTTCCGTTTTTGTCTGGGAATGTTGTCTCACACTTTCTAAAAATAGACCATAACTCATCCTTTCTAATGGCAATCATTCCAAGAATGAGTCACGGTTTGTTTTTCGAAAGAGTGAGACAACATTCCCAGACAAAAAGGAGAGGGTAGTTAATTTTTATCATGTCTAAAGACATGATAAAAATTAACAAAAAGTTTTTTTTTTTTTCAAGCTCTTGGGAAATTTTTCTAGCTGACTCTGATCATTCTTGTTCTTCCTTCTTGTGTGGGCAAGATGTCAATAAAAGCAGTTGTTGGTATATTTCTTCTTGGATTGAAGTTACGCCCGTCCATCACCTTGAACGTGTTTATGAATACGAGTGACTCATCGTTATCTATGAAAGTATTTCTCTGAAAGATTTTGGATTCATCTTGGGTAGGTCTTGTCATATTTTTTTAATTAAATCATTACTTTTTCATAAAAATGTCTCCCCCTAGCATCAGAGCAATAATATGTAGCATTATATTTCCGTAAAACATCCAGTTGCGTTGATTAAAATGTTCGGCTCCTGTTTTGGGTGTCGCATCACTGTAAATAGCTGTTGCCAGGTAGCCGTAATTGAGTAATGAGACAAATACAATTCCTAATAAGATAATTACCATGATAGCCTTTGTATCCATCGTGATGTATTTTTGAATCTAGTCTTTATTCTCTTTTCGGTTACACGTAAAGTAATAAACCGACCATCAGTATATTGATCACATTGACAACCGTTGGAGCAATGAGCAACATTTTATTGTTGGCCCAGAAATCGCTCGCTGTCGTTCCTTTGGTCGTGACTTTATTCGGATCAGCAGCATCGTAAACGAAAGCCACACTGCCGTAGGAGAGACGATATACGATGAGGGCCATGATGACCAGTGTTGTCACCAGACATATTAAAATGGTTATGGCGAGAGTCGAACGAAGATTAAAACCAAACATTGTTTTATCCACTAATGATTCCTTTATTATGTGATTTCTTGATGGACTTGTCGATACCATTGAAGAAGATTGAAATGAAAAGGGATCGATTGTCCCGAATAATAGACGAGTAAATTTCGGTACATGAAACATTGGAATAGGTAAAGAAGAAAAAAACAGAGTACATGAAATAATATCATGATGGAAACGATTCTTGATCGTTCATCAGCTTGGATTCCTTATCAGGAAGAATTTCTAAGAAGTCAGTTGTTATTGACGTATCCCAAAAATATTATTTTTACAGCTCAACTCTTAGACGCGCATTTACGATATGTAACGGAACATGTTTATCCCAATTACCCCTCGGCAGAAAAATTCAACGTGGATTCTTTAAATGAGGTGGATTGGGCTCATTCCGTGATTCTGGTGAATCAAGACAGACAATTATTAATCGCTCCTGAACCGGTTAAACAGCTCGTCAACCTTGATCGGCGTTTACGGTACCAGGAAGCGGCCGAAACTATATTCCATGGATTTCATTTCTTTCCTAAACTCTTCTATATATTTCAGTTTCGATGGATCGTTTTTCTGGTGTTGGTTGCGTGGTTTATCGAATGGAGAATAGACATTCAAAAAAAGAAATTCTTTTAAGAATATGGACCCAAATAAGAAGGTTTTTTCCTATGATGGAGTATAAGCTTGGATCCAGTCCACAGCACTGACTGACGATTTAAATAATTAAGTGAAAGTTTATTCTGGTTAAAAAAGGGTAACTTCTTGTCCACATCGAATTGACTATTAAAAAAAAAAAAAAAAAAAAAAAAAAAAAAACTTTTTGTTAATTTTTAGCATGTCTTTAGACATGCTAAAAATTAACTTTACCACTCCTCACCCCTATTTTGGTTTGAATCAGGTGTTAACATGTTTCTAAAATAAATTTCCAAGAACGATATGACTTATTCTTTTGCTTAGAAATCTAGTTTTAGAAAGTGTGAGACATCATTCACAACAAAAAAGAAAAAGGGGGTAGAGTTAATTTTTATCATGTCTAAAGACATGATAAAAATTAACAAAAAAGTTTTTTTTTTTTTTTTTTTTTTTTTTTTTTTTTTTTTTTTTCAGCTGTTAGCAAATTTTTCCAACTGACATTGTCATGTTTTGTTACTAATGGACTTTCGTATTCCTAAGCTTTTTTTTTCCATTGGTTATTTTTCTCCTTTTCTAGGTGTTTCGATCATTTCAAAGTCAGGCGTAGATGCAGTTGCATGATTCGCTGCGATCGCCATTAATATACTTGTCACGTATTTACTGACGGCATACATTTGCTGCGTGAAACGATTATACAAAGGGTTGGGGACTTTGAGAGGTTCCTTCTTTGACAATTCGTCTTGAATCAAAAACGAAACGCAATGGAGTTCCGTGGATACGTTCGTATCGTCTGCTTGCAGAGTTTCTTGGAATACGGCAAAAGCCCGATTCAAATCGTGATCGGTGACGAGTTTCGTTAAATATGGAGCGATATATTTATCGTGAATGACTTTTCCGATCACGCCATTCAACATGTCAAAGATGGAATTAAACGCCATCAATTTTTTTAACTGAATTTCCGAATGGACGCATGTTTTAGCGATACTGTACATTTTTAAAAATCCTTCGTAGCCTTCTGGAATTTCGGTCGTTGAATCTAGAACGTGTTTACTCATGGGCAGTTTTTCAATGACTTTCCGTAGATAAGAAACGAGATATTTTTCGCGAGCCGTTTCCAATTCTCGATTCATTTGCTGACCGGGATCCGTGTGTTTATTTTGAAGCTCTAATAATAGAGACACGTCCGACTGTTTAATTCGTTTATGGGTAGGTTCTTCTTCCTCCTTCTCCCCCTCTTCATGGTCCATTTCCTTTTCGGATTCTTCATGAGCGCGTTTCATTTTTATTTTGATTATATGTCTCCCTTTCTTTTATTTTGATTTTCTCTCTCTTTCTCTTTAAAAGAAATGACCTTTTTCCAACGCTTTCGTGGGTTCTCCTTTAATATCGGGAAAGACGGCTGGATCTAACGTCGCCGCATATGTTTCTACATAAGGAGCTCGAGCAAACGTGACATGCCACATGCCTTCCTCATTCGGTTTCATCTGAATACCGTTCGATCGAAGAAGGTTTGGGAGGGCTTTCAACAGTAAATGGAAAGGATTGAAAACGACATGGCCTTGATAAATTTCGGGAACGCGTCGATCCTCCTCTGAAAAAAGACATACGGGATATCGATACAGGAGCGTGTAGGCGTTCGCGTGTTGACTTAATTTTCCATCCAGTTCTTGCTCGATCAACTGGCAACGTGTGAGCTGGTTTTGTCGAATAATGGTTTCGTAGCACGTTTTGACATGAAAAATAGGATCTTCGTGGCAGTGACGCGTATGCACCGTAAAGGGAAGGTACTTAAAAACATATTGCATGTAGTCAAAAGGCCACGTTTCTTCGATTTGTAGATGGTGTTTCTTGGATTGGACCACGTAATAATTGAAAGGATAGGATAATTGAGTCGGGTCTAAATTCTCAAATTCGATGAACGCGACCGGCGAATAATCAAACATGTAGAAATAGGCAAACAGTTTCACATGATGGATCGGCGAATCGGGTTCGCTTTTAAAAATATTCGCGCAAGCATTATAGCCCTTATCGTTATTTTTCAAATAATAGGGATGATCGAGTCGCACCCCGATATTCCCATACCTCGGATCACACACACAACTTCCAAATTCTGCATGATAAAAAGTATGTTTTAAAGGCTGACCTGTAAAAGCATCGAAGGAACAGGGCTGCTGGAAGTAACCGGGTTTTTGGAAAGACGCGAGATACTTTTCGGAAAATACGGTCGGATCCCATACGTTGTTTTTTTCTTCTTCCTTCGAAAACGCTAATCGTTCGTGAGCGGTCATTTCTTCACACCCGAAACCTTGCAAAAGCGGTTTGTATCCAAAATCGCAAACACATTTACCTTCTTTCAAAGGATCTTTGTCTAAACTTTCTAATCGGCCGTGAGGTCCGCAAGCAATGTCTACGTCACAATTCCCCCCGCGTTCTTTTTGCGTGACGAGATGAGGATATTTACAAAAACAGGTCGCGAATTTCAATCCTTTTTGATTCACCAGAACCCACTCTCCCGTAGCTGAAGAACAAGTAGCATGGGGAAGGAGTTTGGGAAGACATTCACCCCGAAAACATATTTGATCGTCGTCACAATCGGTTGCGTGAATGCAAGTCGAATAAAGCGTCGTCCGCTGAGGAGGGTGGTAGGAAATGGATTGCCAAGGATGGGTTGTAGTCGTTTGTGACTCGTTTCGAAACAGGTAGATCATGATCAGGTAAAGATAAAAGACGAGAAGAAATATCCAAAGCGTCATCTTCTTTTTTTCAATAGAGGTTCACAACTTTTATTTTATCGCCTCGATCTTCATGCACCAGACCGGCATTATCTCGTTGAGCCCCTATTTGTTCAAAATATTGCAAAAATTTATATTTGGTTTGTAGATTCTGGATTGATAATAAATACTTTCGAACACTGTAGACCATATCGTTTCGTTGAACCTTCACCATTTTGACAGGGTCGTCCATTATTTTTTAAATTACTTGTTTACGCCAAACATTTGATTCAGTGCATCCTCCGTGGAGGTTCCTGGACCCCCCTTAATAACACTTACTTTCCTAGCGTTTGGATCCTCTATTGGGTCTTTAGGAAGTCCTCTTGTGTCCATCGGTAATTCTTTCTGTTCCGTTTTCACTTTTTCCGCGATCGAGGTGGCTATTAACTGAAGGAGGAGAGGTTGATTAAAATTGCGGCAAGGAACGATTTTGTTCAAATATTGACTGTACTGAGGATCAATATTATTTTTTCGGTGTATAATGCTGGAAAGCATATGATCGGTAATCACAAAACTGTTACTCAACAGCGATTCCGATAAACCTCGATGAATAAACATATTATGAGGGGTGAGATAGGGAAGTTGATCCATTTCTTTTTGAGCCATCTTGGCAAAAAATCGGTAACGTCGTTTGGATAATAAATGTCGACGATGGATTTTCCATAAATCCATTTCTAAATGCTTTCTTCTTATTTAAAAATGAGTAACGGGTTTGAAGTAATTGGGAATGCCGATAATTTCGGGACACTTCTCTTCCCCTTCTTCCATCTCTTCGACTACAGGGAGGGAAAGAGGAGTTTCAATATCCAGATCGGTCGAGAACAGGACAGATTCTTTAAATAAGATAAATTCGCGAACTAAACCTCCTACCTTGTACGAATTTTCTCCGAAAGTGTACCGGTTAGAAATTTGAAGGTTTAGAATACCTAGAAAAGAAGTCGTCGTACCAAACATATTTTCAATCGAACACTGAAAAGTATTTTTTAAACCCTCTCCATTAAATATCCGACTCTTTCGTATACACCACATATTTCTATGAATTTGAAATTTATCTTGGGCTCCTTTACAAGCAGAGCAAAACGCGGGATCGCACCGGTCCATGAAAAAACGACAATTCTCCGCAAATTTGTGTTGCGGATTCTCTTTCATGCTTTCGCCAATTTTAGTTAAAGGAGCACACAGTCGAGTCATGAACGAAGTTCCTGTTTTATTATTCTCCCCCGGTTTCAAATACCAATAACCAGCCACGAGAACATTATAGCAATTTTGTAAACCAATAATGTTTCGGATGTGAACAGTATCTTTTCGAGTTCCTTTGGAAAATTGAACTTTTTGTTGACAATGTGTCTCGTACAGCGGATCGTGATTTAAAACATCTTCCCAGTTGGGATATATTAAGTTGAGAGCACCTTGACGTTCTTTTAATTCGTCGATAGCTTTCTCAAGGATGGGAGAAGAAAGAATATTCTTGATAATCAACGAATAATCCATTCTTACTCAATAGATTTCTTCTTTTCGAACAAAGTAGAATGTAGTATCTTGGTTATTAGACTACTGGCCTTAGATGTTACCTCTTCAGCAGCACAAACTGATTTGAAGCGAAAATGGCATGACTTAAATAGATAAGCGAGAATTCATTCTAGAAAGAATTTTGCAATGTCTTGTTTGGTTGATGAAGTCAAGTGGAAAAAAAAAATTGTGAGAGCTGCAAGAAAAATATCTGGAGGGGATAAAAAAAAAAAAAAAAAAAAAAAAAAAAAAAAAAAACTTTTTGTTAATTTTTATCATGTCTTTAGACATGATAAAAATTAACACTACCACCCTTTTTTCTCTGAATGATGTCTTACCATTTCTAAAAATAAACTATGACTCATTCTTTTCTTGGAATTTTATTTTTAGAAATGGTGAGTCATGGTGTATTTTAGAAACATGGTGCTGAGACATCATTGAAAACAAAAAAGGGGGTCATTAATTTTTATCATGTCTAGAAGACATGATAAAAATTAACAAAAAGTTTTTTTTTTTTTTTTTTTAATGGTTGCAAATTTTTCTGACATATTTTTTCCAGCTAGATTTTCAACCGACCTTTTCCCAATCATCATTTTTTAAAACTGGCTCACTATTGGTTTGTTTAAAAATGACGTCATTGCTTCAAGAACTATATACACATAACTTTCTCGTATTCACTTCTCTATACGGAATGGGGTTCCCAGCTGACATAGCAAAAACCCTATCTCGCTTCATCTACAACTCTCGTTGATGATCTATACAAAATTGGGTAATTTTTTCCACGACTTTATACAGTTCTTGATCACGGGGATCTATCTGCTTGTACGGCTTCACGTGAATTCTTAAATCATAGCGCTCGTCCATATTTTCATTGACGTTATCATCGACCCCAATTAAAAGAATGTCGTAATCGTACAAGACTCTGATATGTTCCGAACATTTTGAAATATTATACTTTCGGCACGACTTTTCACATTGCGTGCGGCCAAATATCCGATACGCATATCGTGCAATATCGTGCAATGAACTATTGATCACTCGCCCGATACGCATATCGTGCAATATCGTGCAATGAACTATTGATCACTCGCTCGACATAATCATCCGAACCTTTACTCCACAAAATGATATCGATATTGCAAAGACGTAAAAACTGGATCAGGAAATTGGTTTTGGGTCGAATTTGAAATGTTTCTCCTTCAAAGTATCCAAGCGTCTCATCCATATCTAAGACACAGACCACAACCATCTTTCTTTTTTAAAGAAAGAAGAAGATGAGTCGATCCACCACTCATACTATTATTGAACACGTGAAAGAAATTGTTTATTATGCTCCTTCCAAATGTCCTTGGCATTTTGATTATGCCTGTTTTCTCATTTTAAATAATTTCAATCAAAGACGATTCCACTGCCTGTTTACTTCCCACTTGATGCAGTGGAGATCTTACAGTGCCAGCAGCTCTTGTGACTTGCCCGAACATTTTTTCGATTTGATCCTTCTTCATCGACAATTGAGTTCGGAGTATGTGTTGCCTTTTGCAACGCATTTCCGAGAACGTTCGGGATATACAATAGGTCTCTTTGAAATGAATCCTGGACTTTATAGTGCTCGCATTCTTCAACCGGAATATTTAGCAGAAACGTTTTACACGTTCATTGTTTTCTTGTGTAGTATTTGTTATCGACTCGGAGGAACGGCTCCCGTTTTAAAATTATGTTCTTTTGTGTACACGGACCATCATCCCGTGCTCGTGGATATTGGAGCTCTGAATGTGGAAAAGAGAAAACGCATCGGTCATCGAGAATTTTTAAACGAGAAGAAATGGCATCGGTTCTTGAAACGACGAACGACTCGAGACATTATTCGGTACGTGAAACTCATGCATCCGGATTATTTTAAGAAGAAATGTCGTGGTCAATGCATTCTCTCCGAGAAAGTCGTCTTCAACGATGTAACGCATCAACTGATTTGTAAAAGTCGACAACGCAGTCTGGCCGATGTTTTAGATACTTTTCAAGAACTCATGCCCCATGAGCCTATTCGTCAACTCATTCGAACGTGGCTTTCTGCGAGATAAACAAGAAGATGGATTATAAACAACTCGTCCTCGATTTATTGAAACAGAAAAAATATCCCATTTTATTGGGTTATGTGGTCATGGATATTTATTACAAAGAGGTTTATAAATCAGACGGGAAAGTAAAACGATTTGACTCCCCATGTTTCGAGTTGAATCAAAGATATTTAGAAGAACCCAATCCATATAAACTGGAATTTATCACTTCGGACGAGAGTAGTAAATTGGTTATTCGACGACAAATCGATCCTAAAGATTTTAATATAAATCAATATCCGGAAAAATGTTTTCGTGTTAAACTGTCCAGTCACCATCTTGCTGAATTTGATATGTTTAAATACAAGATGTTCGAAGAACAAATTTATAATTTCATAATGTATCTGAATAGTAACATTCCTGCCATTCGAGAATTTTTGAACTTAACTCACGACGAAAGTACTCGATATTTACCCCAGTCCATACGACTATGGGTGTATAACTATAAAACGGCCAAGATCACTCATCAAATTATGGATCCCGAATATTTTGGACCCCGTTCATCTCTTTTACTGGAAACACGCATGATTCAAGGTTTATTGTCACCGTGCACTTCTAAATCAGTATTATTGTCCCTTCGAGATGATTATGCTTGGAAGAATCATACCGATAAAGCCATTTTACCGTCTTATGTATATGATTACGATCCTTATAATTTATATTATTCGGATCACTGGAAGGCTCTTGTCCCGCTAGCTTTTAATCCGTTAGAAAATCCCATCATTTGTTAATATTCCAGTTGCAGCACGTACTCATCGTCTTCACTCCCGTCACGAACAAAATTGATGTAACGTTTCGTTTGAGGATCCTTGTAGCGACAGACTTGGCGAATACCCCGACAAATAGATCCCGGCAAATTTAAATCTCGATCCATTCCTCGAGTCGGTTTTAGAATCAGACCTGATTCGTTTGTCTCGAGGGCTTTTATAAACTTTTGATCGTAGCCAACACGAGCTTTGAGTTTAGACTTTCTCTTTCTCCCTCTTTTTTTGGGTAGAGGAGCCAAGTAATGCCGAATGGGTATATCTATACTCGAAGAGCGACTTCGGGATCGATTTCGGACTCTTGTTGGACTTGGAGATCGACTTCGGACTCTTGTTGGACTTTGAGATCGTGTTCGGACTCTCGTTGGACTTTGAGATCGACTTCTCGATCGACTTCTAGAACGTTGACGTTGAGATCGACGCCGCATATTTGGATTTATTTCTACTTTATTACGGTTTAAGAAACGTTTTACATAGTCTTGGACACGAGGTTCTTCACTCATAGCGTCATACCAGTAATTTCCCAGAATGATTATAAATTTATCGTCTCGAAACTTTATAAACTCTTCTGGACTATAGCGGGGAAAAAATTTTTGTAAATGAGACAAGTCGAATAAAACGTGCCCCAACGAACATGTCCCTGTCAATTCAGAACGACACACGTTTCAATTTAATTTCTCTTCTAACACTTTTTGAACATACTCAATAGGAACTTTGGAAGGATAAGACTTTTTTTTTTTTTTTTTTTATATTCCCCAAATGACTTGTCCATAGAAATATAATCGGAAGAAAACTGAATCTCGAACGTGCTGGTGTGTATCATAGTAAGCGTGATCGTATAAATCAAACACATCTAAATGAGCCAAGGCATGTAAAGTAAAAATGAATAATAATTGCCATGTCGTTTCATTACGATAAAATCGAGTTTGATCTACATTGACCTGATTAGCATAATAGGTGTTCATATTGATCGTGCCCCTGTTTTGATCTACCAGCATCTTGTTCGAAGTAGAATAGTTTAAGCAGTAATTGCGATGAATTTTAATAAACTCGAAAAGATTAAAAATAACGTAGACGGGAATTTTTCCTTCCTCGGTTTCGGTTTCATTAATATATAACTGAATAACCTCTTTGGGTCCTCCTGGCTCTTCACAATAATACATGGACATTTCGTAACGGTCCAATCGACGAATTGGATTTTCCAAGATACGATTGAGAATCGAGACCCATCGTTCAAATATGAAATGGAATTTTTTAAAATCGATCATGGCCCAATCATACATGATTTTAAAGCATGCCGTACAAGCATCTCGCCAAGTATTAATTTTAGACTGAAGAGCCGTTTGACGACAAGATCGACGTTCTTCGTGTTGATCAACTCGTCTTTCCATATCCTTATCCTTTGTTTTTTGTCCAAAGAAAAAAAAAGATGGCTGAAATGTATATATTCTTGATGATGTTTGGTCTCTTTCTATTTTTCTTTCCTACTTCTGTCATAGAATCGGATTCCATCCCCATGAACGAATCTATACCGCTTAAAGATAGTCGACGAGAAAAAGTCTGGTGTGTGGATACATGTGATTTTCTTTGCACAAACGGGGAAGAAATGCAATGTGTTCGAGGACTCTGTATGCCCAAACTGAATCCTTACCCGTGTCAAACTGAAAAAGGGGGTATGATTATTCTTACCGAAAAAAATGGATTCTATCAGTGGTCGTGTTACTGTACGGATCCAGCTTTTTACAATGGACCGGATTGTGGAGAATTGGCGAAAGACGTTTGTCAAAATGGTACATTTATCTATAGGGGGTTCAATCAACATGAATGCATGTGTCAATTTCCACAAGTAAAGGCTATGATTCAAGGAAAACCTCAGTGTGTGCATAGGAATATAGCTCGGTTTTATCGGGATCCGTAATGAACAAAATCATTAAAAAATGTACGTCTGAAAATGTCTCAAATTTTTTGAAAATCAAACCGTGACTCTATCTTACATTGGGTGCAATTAGGAATTACCCCTCTTTTCGTCTGAAAATGATGTCTCACAATTTCGAAAAATTGAAGACATCAATTTCGAACGAAAAGAGTTTTTTTTTTTTTTTTTTTTTTTTTTTTACCAATTCAATCGATTTGACCCTTATGGTTTTTTAATTATCCATACTCTCACTTATCTATTTAAACAATCCGACATTCCCTACAGATCAGTCTGTACTGCTGAAGAGGTAACATCTTTCAACGCAGCTTCTACGTTACGACAAATGCTTCAATAAAGGTAAGAGATTTTTCCTTCTTAATTATTTTTCGTTTTACTAGAAAGAAATGATTATCCTATTTTTTTTGAACCTATCTAAGTGTTTTGAGTTCTACTTCAGATTACGAAGTGCTTTTGAAGATCCAATCTGGTTATCTTTTTCAATCCATAAAAGCAATGATCCCTATATTTTTTGAAAGTTTTTTAAAGAATAGACTCTTGTGTTACTGATTCCATCTCTTTTTTAGCTTCTTCTCGTATATATTTACGATATTTTGCAATTTTCATGGAACGTTTAATGATGGTATAGGAAGGATTAAAGGGTCGATACGGAAAATACTTTCGAAAGAATCGTTTTAATTTTCTTAAGCAACCATCTAATGATCGAGGGAAAAGTGGGCCGGCAATAACCCAAGCCAAAAATTCATACAAAAACCGATTACGTTGATCCCATATATTGGACGATGCCAATTTCTTTTCCGCATAATGTCGTCGAAGATCTGTTTCGTTCAGAAGTTTTAAAATTTCGTTTGCTTTTAAGTCAGTTTCAAGAATGACAAGAATAAATAAAGCCATCTCTTCATATTCATAGCGATCTATAACTATTTTTCTAAGTTTTTTGAGATCATTTAATGTAAGAAGAGGACCTTGACATCTTTTAATATGAATTTGGTTTGAGCGCTCCCTTTTTTCACCGAGCAAACGGTATAAAAACACGATTTTATTTTTTATTTTATTATACGATTTCCTCTTTTCCTCAGTCAGATACTTTTCATATATCTCTAGTGCTCTTTTATAATGATATTTTATACCGTCACCATGTTTTTGATACCAATCATAGAATTCATTAAAATAAAATTCATACTTAGCTCGTGTTCCTTCCGAAATATTCATACGTTTAATAATATTTTGACATTCCTCCATCGACGGACATTGTTTGAATATTGTATTATCAGGCTTATGTCTATGTTTAGGAAGAGCGTTATCCCAACATTTCCATCGTCTCATTCGTTGGTATTCTTTTTCTTTGAATCGAACGTTTGGATCTTTTCGCCTTTCTCGTTTTCTCCATCGATTTGCTTCTTTTCTCGTTCCAGTGACCAATAATGTTTCAAATATGCTTTTCTTTTTCTTTTCCTTTCAGATAAAGTTGTAGGTTCCTCAGTATCCATCTTGATTCCTACCCTTCATTATTAATTATTATCTATTATTTTTCACTTCGTCTTATATTTTTTAATCTAATCCTTTTTTGGTACCTAAAAAGTAAATTGATTAAAAAAAATATAAGGATTCCATAAAACTTTTAAATTTTCCTTGACCGTAAAATAACAAAGATCCTAAAATCCTTACCTTTTAAATGTAGTGTGTCCCATAGGACAAACCGGTTTGTCCTATGGGACACACTAGATTTAAAAGGTAAGGATTTTAGGATCTTTGTTATTTTACTAAAAATTTGATAAAAAGGTTTATACTAGAAGGTTTCAAAATTTTATTAATGATATTAAATTATTATTAATGATTTTTTGAATGGGTGCCAGGATCTGACGCTATTGATAAAGAAATAACTTAATCCATAATATATATGTCTGAAAAACAAATACCATGAAGGAGGAACATAGTTTTCCTAATATTTATCTTGCTGTGTTTCATAAATCATGTAGATCGTCAGACAAATTACTAATGTAATGACAAATAAACAGTAAAGCTGAATAGTATGAATAAAAGGCATAAATGTCTTATAATTAGATCCAAAAACGGATCGGAGAAATGATTCATAACTCATTTTATCTTGTTCATTCCTTTCTCTCTAATTACATACAAGTTCTATCAATATCCTTAATGGATCCAAGATTCTACTTCAACTATAAAATTGACTCATCGTAAGATTTTTCTACTTGCAGATACTCAAGGCAGTTTGGTCTGTTTATTAGAATTCCAAATACATTTCCCGCATCTGTTCTAACCAATGGATTCTGGATTTACAACGAGCGGTTTTTATCAGAAGCATAAAAGATTTTCCCATCTATTCTCTAGCCATGGATTTTAGATTTTATTAGACCCCTTAGCGAATGTCAGTTCGGATACTACGCCAACTATAAAATCGGCTCATCGTAAGCTTTTCCACTTGCGGATACTTTCTCAGATGTCTATTTTCTTCTTTTTTTAATCCGACCCTCTCAAAAACAAAGGATAATGAATATTCATAAATATGCTACACTTTACAGCCAATTTCATGGCTTGAATTTAGGAGGATTCAATGTGATTCAAGATACGATTTTTTTTCCCTTAGCCCATATGCGGCTTCAACCTTCTGTGATTCGAAAACTCGCTCATTTCGATAAAGTCGTCCCGAGTCAGAAACCACTCGTTCTCGCCCTAGCCGCCTATTGTAAAATGTCGGACTTGTCGTGTACCGTTTTTCTTCAACGCAATGCATCATGGATCCTTCTTTTAGAAAACGAACGGGTCATTTTCCCCACGATCCCGAATTCATCGGAATCCTCCCACAATCTTTTCAAACTTTTCGCTACACCATTTTTTGTGAAAGATCCTAAAACGATCGAACGGTATTTACAAAATCCCGTGTTCGAAAACGTGTACCGCTCCCAAAATAATCATACAATTCTATATTTAGACGAATGGGATATACCGTATCCAGGAGGACATTACTTTGATGATGATAACGGGCCCAGATTACATTTACCAGAAGATGACGGAGGGAAAAGGTATCGTCTTTGTTTTTTGTCCAACCAGGTCCATCACGAGAACGACCTCGTCCATAATTTCATCAACGAATGGAAAGATCGACCGGACGTTTATTACGATCCTCTAAAAACGCGAACGGCTTTTCCGTCTTCCTTTATTGAATTTTTACCGTCCGTGAATCCTGAGAAACCCATCCCGTTTCCCATTGAGTACAATAAGAGTACGGCGCTCATTCAAAAACAATGGACGTATCAGCACCATCCTCAATATATTGTCCAAGATATTTTGAATACGTACGATCAGAGACGCTTGAGAAGGTCGGACTCTTGATTGAATACCCGTTTCAAATTGGGTTCGAAAATGCTACTCGATCGAATCCTAACGGGAAATGCATTGGACTCGTCGTCAACGGTTCTGAACCGGAAACGATTTTATATGTTCGATCACCGTATCAGCGGTACATGGAATATCAAGCCATTCCCACGACCGTGCACTGGATTCCTATTCTTTACGAACCAGAAACCACGTATCCACTCCAACCGGTCGTACTCTGTTCGACGGTCATCGGGTTTGAATACAAAAAGGCTTTCTTATGTTTAAGTTATGTCATGCTCGAATCTCATCCGAAACAACCTGCTAATAGAAACACGGCGTGTCTGTTCCATCCCGTCACAGATGTGAGCGAATTGACGTTTCTCGAGAGTTACGAATACGATTGCCAGCATGCGCTTCACCGAGTTCGATATGCTTCCATTCCTCATGATTTATGGTGTCTGACCAAAATCGAAGAAGAAAAACCAGTTCCACTTGCTAAACCCTATGCTCATCTACCTTACCTGGTTCAATCATGGCTGGAGTTTTATCATCAGAATCGTTCCACGGATCCAGAAATCATGTACGGCAACCTGAAACTCTTTCAATTGGCTCTAACTTTGGCTCGACATAAAATATGCTGTTCGGCCGAAACGGTCGAAACCGAAGAAGAAGAAGGTATCATTGTACCAAGAAATTCATCGTCCCCGATCGTCATTCGCCTAAGTCGGGAAGCTCGAAAATTTCTCGATATTGTCCGGTTAAGAATTGAATTTATGGAACGACCAGTTTCCTCTCCATGTGTTCTGTTGTAAAGAGAAAAAAAACGAAACAAATATCTGTAGATTGAGAAATGGTAATTCCATTAGCTCAGCTAGGAACTCAACTCACAAGAAGTGCGAAAGTTATCCACTGATATACACAATTCTTGAAACGATGACGTCATCTTGAAATGTCTTGTGAATCGAGTCGGCTGGAAAAAATTTCTAAAAGCTATAAAAAAAAAAAAAAAAAAAAAAAAAAAAAAAAAAAAAAACTTTTTGTTAATTTTTATCATGTCTTTAAGACATGATAAAAATTAACTCTCTCTTCTTTTTGGCTCACCGTTTCGAAAAACAAACCGTGACTCATTCTTGCAATGATTGCCATGAGAAAGGATGAGTTATGATTTGTTTTTTTCAAACGGTGAGACATCCTTCCCAGACAAAAAGAAGAGAGAGTTAATTTTTATCATGTCTTAAGACATGATAAAAATTAACAAAACGGTTTTTTTTTTTTTTTTTTTTTTTTTTTTTTATCTACAGAAATTTTTCTGGGCTCTCAGAAATTTTTCCTAGCCGACTCGATTGGCAAGACATCTCAAAATTCTTTCTAGAATGGACTCTCGCTTATCTATTTAAACATTTCAAGTTTTACTTCAGATCGCTCAGGAGGGTTGAAGAAGAAGCATTTCGTCACTTGGAGATCATATTGTATTCTTTTCCATTTCGGAATTGGTCAAGATTCGATTAGGAGCAGCAATCAAGTAATCATACATCTGATTACATCGTAGCAAATAATCGACCGTGATCCAATGGAGTTGAATATTCACAATCAACACTAAAAAATAGAGTATTTCAACGCGAGTTATTTCGTACGTCATATCTCCCCGTTGAGCGAACTGGTCGGCTATCTGATCTATTTCCGTAATGATAGTAAAAAAGTTCAGTGGATCCACGACCAATTCTGTATTCCATTGAATTGTAAATGGAAGTACGAGGTTTTGTTCACTCAAAAAATACAAATAGCCGTATTTCTCTTTTTCTCGAAACAGCGTTTGAATATAGTCTCGCACCGCTTCCCGTACTTCTGGATCGCGCACCAGTTCGAGCGTGACGAGGCTCGTGAAGGGCGGAAATTTATGAAATTTGATATATTGAGGTACCACGGTATTCAGTCGAGGACGATATTTATGATGAAGAAGGTGATCGATAGGAGTCTTTAAGGATTGAAGTGTAACGATATCCATCTTTTCTTATACGAATTTCCAAATAATAAGGCCGATGATGACAAGAACGATTCCCAACAAGATTGGTTTTAGGTACGGTATATTACCCAAAACATCTAAAATACCACTCATGATGGAACCCGTCACGTCTTGACTGAAATGCGTTAAAGCTTCTCCGATCGTGGGTTGACGGCATTTCAATTCTTGCGTCGGTGTACAATCGTGATATTGACAATCACATAATCGACAACACGTATCCTCTTTCTCGTTGTCGTACCCTTCACACGCATTCCATTGCTGAATAGGAAATCCCGTGCACGATTCGATCCCGTGAACAGGTTCGGGTTGACAACAACTCAATTCTTTAAGTTTACAAACCATGTCCCCTCCGTTGTAGAGAAAACAGCCCGAATTGTCCCGAATGTATTGGTTGGCATATTGAGAACCGAGCGCGACGGCCGTCACCCCTCCTGCGGTCAGAAGAGCTTTCTTACTAAACACTTTATCAAAAGCTTTTTGAAGGGGTTTATTCTTCGCGACGACTTTAGCGACTCCCCCTGCTCGTTTGACAGGAATGTCGAATTGTTTAAATTGTTTAGCGACTTTGCCTCCAGACTTGTTAAAAAATCGCATGTCTCTTGACCCTTGCCGGATTTTCAGAAACCAAGACAATGAACGAATCCAATTGTATTTTTAGTAATCGAAAAATTCCTTGTGGGTCGGACAATATTTCGGCGTTTCGGAATATTCTCTGCCTGAACCATCTTCGAAATCCTTATGGATTGCAAATTTATTATCATCGAATGGAATCGGAATCGCATACCAAGGTCGTTGGACCTTTCCTGATTGTGAAGGAAAATTTCTCGTTTCCGAAAAATACTGTCATTTTACCGACACGCGAGTTCCTGGATAAACATTTCCGACCCGATTTACACGACGTCCAGTTGGACGATCTCACGTTTAAACTCAACCCGTGCATCGAGCACTATATCAACCACCTGTATTCTCAAGACCCGACCGACTTGAAACGCAATAACGCCATGGATGTGTTTGATCGGCGTTTCCATTACGAACTGCTACGGAATTTAAGTGTTGGCAACACGAACGAAATTGGTTTAGGCGTGAACAATACCACGAAGATGCAAGAAGAAATGATGGTGCATTTCAAGAGCACGCTTCAGCAACGTCTTTGCGGTTTATATCACTATATTAATAATTCAAATGTAGCGACGCTCTTCGACAAGATAAAGGTATGCGACATGGCGAATGGAGGTCTTTTTGTCGACCCTAAAACGGAATTCTCTCCTTTTTACAATTTCCTGCTGGCGCATTGTTTATTC
Source organism: Stegodyphus dumicola (assembly GCF_044657685.1). Classification (NCBI taxonomy): domain Eukaryota; kingdom Metazoa; phylum Arthropoda; class Arachnida; order Araneae; family Eresidae; genus Stegodyphus; species Stegodyphus dumicola. The sequence goes on along the minus strand of NC_140771.1, from coordinate 43,798,795 downwards.
GATTTTCATAAACTACCCAATTTAGACCTCGTTCCCGAAACCGTCATTTCGAATGTCGCGTACAAGAAAGGGGTTGGGTTTTATACGTTAGAAGATATTTGTCACCCTGAACCGATTGTTGTGATGGGAGAAGAAACAGGATCTTCGTATCTCTATCAATCCAAATACATCACGTATCCCAAAGAAACGGCTTTAAATAAACAATTGACGAGAAAGGATTTGCCCGATAATCTCATTATGAAAAATGCCATGCAGTTTTCTGATACGCGGTTCCTAACTTGCTAAATGCGAAAAGGTTTGGAGAAAAAAATTGATTTGGTTGGGGGTTAAAAAGTCAGTACAGAAAAATTTCTATTATGTAAAAAGGAAAAAAAAAACAAAATGGTAATATACCTTGACACAGAATCTGTTTTCATCATGTAGAAGCTTGTACACAGGCCACAGCATCAAACGATCTGAAATGAAACTCGAATGGCTTAAATAGATAAGTGAGAACACATTCTTGAAAAAAAATGATGGTCTTGTTGATCGAGTCGGCTGGAAAAAATTTTTAAAATCTGAAAAAAAAAAAAAAAAAAAAAACTTTTTGTTAATTTTTATCATGTCTTTAGACATGATAAAAATTAACAATCCCCTTCCCTTTTTGTCTGGGAATGTTGTCTCACACTTTCTAAAAATAGACCATAACTCATCCTTTCTAATGGCAATCATTCCAAGAATGAGTCACGGTTTGTTTTTCGAAAGAGTGAGACAACATTCCCAGAGAGAAAGGGGAGGGTAGTTAATTTTTTTTTTTTTTTTTTTTTTTTAACTATTAATCCTGATCATCCAGATCATGACGAGACCTGAGAGCGTACGGTTTATACGCAAATTTACTAAACTTGTTCTTCATAGAACTGGCAGAAACCTCACCTAAATAGACTGGATCCTCATTGCCTTTTACATCCTCAGCCTCCTTCTTAGGCTTCTCTTTCTTGAATGGTTTGCACAGATCTGGATTGATCTTGCTTTTGATGGGAACCTGGTCTGGATCCACCTTTTCAGTTTTGATTTTCTCTTTATCGAAGGTAGTGGAAATGGTTTCGTTAATAATATTTCTCGAAGAAGGTTCTAAAATATTTAACTGAAACACGGGTTTTTCGATCATATTCAGAGCATCTTCTTGAAAGAGAATCATATCTCTACAAATGCCTCCTACTCTACAATACAAAGCGTCCGTTTCGTAAAAGTACCGCGAATTAATTTTAATATTTAAAATACCAATAAACATATCGTTATTCACAAATTCTTGGTCCAGGGTTTCTTGAAACACGTTTAAAAGGGTCGTTCCATCAAACACTTTGGTTTTGCGTAAACACCATTGATTTTGAGACATCTGAGAATTCAGATCATTTCGTTGACTCATTTGCCGACACGCTTTACAGAGAGAAGGTCTACATTTTTCAATGAAGAACCGACATTGTTCTGAAATCAGCATTTGGGAATGATCGGTAGCCACGGCTTTGGTAATGTCCACCAGAGGAAGACAGAGTTTACATATGAAAGAATGGGCATTCAGATTCCTCTTATAATTAGTAGCGCAGAGAACCCAATACCCCGCTACGAGAATATTATAATGATGATTGAAATCTTTAATATTTTCAATCTGAATATAACCTTTTTCTACGGGATGCTGGAACGGGATCGCTTTAGCTTGAAAATCTTGAAACTGAGGATTGTTGGCTAATATATTTTTCCATTCCCGGCTCACGAGGTTTAACGTTCTCGGGTTATTTTTAACGATTTCGTCAATCCCCGCTTTTAAAATCGGGTGCGCAAGAATACGATCGATTAACTCTGAATACTTCATAGTTCTCCTTTATTATTATTTTATGGACTTCTAAACATCTCGGTCTGTTTCCTCAATTCTTTCGCGTACCGGTCAATGATTTCAATCGTTTGATTCATGCAATAGGTTAAGAATTCATCTTTAATGTAGGCTGTATGCGACCCCTGCCAATCTAACCCTCCTGTCAGAGTTTGTACGTCCCATTTGATGTATTGCAATAAAACATCGGTCCATTCTTTCACAGTCATATTGGATCGAATGCTTCGATCCACGAAATCCAATTTATTCAGCACGGATCTAATATATTCCTCCGACGAAAAAACGGTTTTTCCGTACACGACATCAAATCGTAATCGAAAATAGGACACGTATAATTGATAAAACAGGTCGCTGAGCATTTTGAAATCGGACGATACGGAGGGAGAAGGGGTTGGTTCGGTTTTAATGTGTTCCAATTCCTTTTGCAAGTGGGCTTTTTCGTCCAGACATCGATCTAAAGCGTGTTTGGCATCTTGTAAATCCAATGACAGACCTCTTACATAGTCTTCGTCGACCGTCGATACGTGCTTTCGTTTATATTTCGAAGTATTGGACATTTCTACATCCTGCGGAGCTACGAGAGCTTTAGCCAGTTGGTTTTCTAAAGTTTGGTTTCGAGACCGAGACACTTCCAGTTGGTTTTGTAAATCTTTCACTTCCCGCTGTAATTCCTCCACTTGATCCGTAGGATACGTAATGGCCGGTACAGTAGTGGGTTCTTTCACTTCGGTAATGTGAGGACGTTCCTCCAACTGCCGTCGGTATAGGTCTCGTTCCTGCTCGAAATATAAAATCACCGAATTCGCCAATTCTTCAATGGGATCCGGTATGTTCGGAAACTGGGCTCGAAGCGTGAAAATTTGTTTATAAACGAGATCTTGAAATTGTCGATGCTCGTGAATCACGTTTTGGAGTTGATGGACAACAGCTTGCGGCCAATCTTCTCTTTGATCACTAGGGTCATTCTGAAGGATCGTTTTTAGGAACGTGGTCAATTTCGTTTTGGCGTAGAGGAGGTACTCATTACATTTCGTATAATTACTTTCGACTTGATCGAGTTTCTGTTTCAATTCGAAAAGTTGTTCTTTGGTTTTATGGAGCTCGACTTCACAATCGTTGCGATTCTCGACCTGTCGAGCCCATTCGATCATGCTCGACGCCAAATTATCGAATTGAACGACCGGTATTTCGGGAAAATGACCTTTCAGTTGCGCCAATTGCGTTTCGAGGGTCCTCTCTAGATTTTCTTTGAAATGGAATACTTTTTCGAGTTCCGCGAGAATCTGATCGTAATCCGTGGCCCCAAAATACGCATTCCATTTAGTCCGTATCAGAGTTACCAAATTCGTTTTCAGGACCTCCAGTTTCTTTTCCAAAGCGACGCGTTGCCGTTTTTCATGTTCTAGACTCTGCTGTAATTTTTTATGTTCTTGGCTACGATCCCGATGGAGTTGAGCTTGGATTTGTTGTAGGACCTCCTTCGCTTCGTTCTGGTTCTCAATCGATTGTTGAAGATCGTGCAATCGTTGCAAGAGGGTCGTGTCTTCCATCATGCTTTTAGAGGAAGAAGGGAGACTGTGAAGAACGGTATGAGCTAAATTGTCGGGCGTTAGCGATTGATTTAAAGCATTCCCGAGAAGTGTTAATTGGTTCAAAAGCTGGGTTTGCCAATTTTGTAAATACTGGATATACGTTTGAATTTGCTGGAAGAAAAACGTTTTCCAATCTTGGTTCGCGCCTAAAGGTTTCCAAAATGAGGGGGGAAGGATCGTCTGTAAAAACGTCATAAACTGCGTTTCGTGGAACTCCTTCATTTGTTTAGCCATTTCGTCTCGAAGAATCGTCTCGATATGAGGATTTTTCTTTTGCAGCGTGTCAAGAACGCGTTGAATACCTTCCTGGAAATGTGTTTCGGACTCGATTTTCCATTTTTGCAGGAGGTCGGTTCGTTCTTTCTGACCCTGCTCCAACTGCTTTTCCAACATCCGTTTTTCGTTTTGACAAAGGGTCAATTGTCCTTTCAGTTCCTCGTTCAATTGCTGGACGTGCTGTTTTTGTTCCGATTGATACGATGTTAAAAACTGGTCGAGGGTTTCTTGTAATTGCTCTAATTTAGATCGCGACGACTCGATCATGAGCTGCTGAGAAGGAGGCGATTCGAGCGGTAAAGTTTCAATGACCGTAGTCGTAGAAGAAGGAGGAAGTTTCAGTTGCTCGATCGTTTCTTGTAAAGCCATTTGCAAAGGGCGGATTAAACTTTCCGTTCGTTGCATCCATTCTTCAAGTCCCGTTTCGTAACGTTGGTGGAGCATTTGCCATTCGTTCATCAAACGGTTTGGAAACTCGATATTATTATTATTATTATTATTATTATTCAATTGTTGTTGTTGTTGTTGTTGTTGTTCTACTATTTGCCTCTGCCATTGTATTTTTTCAGACTCGTGCGTTCGAATTTGTGTCTGTAAGGTTTCGTGATCTCGTTTCAATTGCTCCCACTGAGTTTGTAAGGTTTCGTGATTCCGTTTCAGCTGCTCCAACTCAGTCTGCAGGGTTTCTTTCTCCCATGTAAGGCGTTCCAATTGTCGTTGCAAATCCACGACTGAATGCTCTTTTCCTAATCGAGCGGTATTCACATATTGTTCTTTTTCCGCTAGAAAATAACGCATTTCGTTCCTGTGCTCTTGTTGGAGCGTCTCGATTTGTTTCTCAAAAGCTTTCCGATCTGCCTCCAATTGAGTTTCCAAAGAAGCGATTTTGTTTTCCAGGTCCTGCGATTCCATCGGAACAATCTCTTCCAAATGCAAGCCCGAAATGCGAAACAAGAAATCGATGATGCTCGAACTCTTTTTATACAGTTGAGGATAGAGATGGAGTAAAGGTCGACTCAGGAGAAAAGCATCGATCACGTCGTCTCGAAGATTTTGTTTGAGACCATCAACGACATTTAAAGATATAAAAGTGGGGTCGGACTGGTATTGAATAAGACATCGAACCAGTTCTCGTAACATTCTTTTCTTTTTGCTTTTTTTAAATCATTAAAAGGTAGGCTACTTTGTTCAAATCGAGCAACATATATTGATATTTTTCTTCGGAGCGGGACGATAACCAAATCATGACTTCTTTCAAGTAGCGACGATTCTTTCTAAAGTGGGAAACGTATATTTTAAATCCTTCTCGGGTCCATAATTCATTATTTCGGTAAAACGGTAGCCAATAATTACATTGTTCACGATTCACGTCGAGGAACGTTTCATGATGGAATGACGCAATCATAGGCGAAATATACATCACTAAAGACATATTCAAAACGACAAACCAAACACCGGTTAATTTCGTGTCGTCAAAAGTAATTTCACAAGTATAAAAGTCCGATGGAATAGAATCCGTATGCAGGTAAGGTGGAAGGGAGCGTTTAAACAATTTATGAAGTTTGGCAGCCAATTGAGCACTCGCAGCTTGTCCCGTTAAATGTATGAAGTGGAGGATGAGCATGGGATGTAAATAGTGATACCAGTTGGACCACGATTCCCAGACGTGCGTATTTCGTTTGAAAAATCGGAGGCGCATGCAATGCTCTAACTGGAAAGGTTCTCTTTTTATGTAGGTCATCGTCAGATCGCTTAAGGCGCGAAAAGCCATATTGCGAGGAAGTACTTTCCAGAACAAGGAAAACGGATTGATGGTCGAACAAACAAATAAGGTATTATTTTCATAGGAGACCTTGATAAAATCTCGAGAGGAAAATAAACTTTGTAAAAACTGATCGGTCGTATCTCTAGAGACGTTAATCCAACGAGGATCCTCTTTTGTTCCATGCACGCAAAAGACTAAAGACCCACGAGGAAACGGATAGTCTTTGTCTAAATTTTCTCCTTGGAAAATGAGTCGATTTTCACTGACCACGAGAATGCAAGGTGCTCGAACGAGACCCGGGCTAAAATGTTTCAAAGTATCGACATGGAAGATGGGTAGTTTGAAACGAACAGCTATAAAATAATATTGTCTATAAACATTTCCATACACTTCCACATAATCCGAAACATTGTAATACTTTTCATTATCCATGACAGAGCTTACTTTATCTCGCCTTCTTCCTCGAAAGGAATAAGTCTACAGAGCCAACTTACACGCTTTATATATACATGAGAGATGACGTCATTCAAGGACATAAACAAGGACGTTTATGTCTAGAAAAGTAAAAGCTGGCTGGGAAAAATTTCTCAGATAATCTGAAATGTATATTAAAAAAAAAAAAAAAACTTTTTGTTAATTTTTATCATGTCTTTTAGACATGATAAAAATTAACTGTCCCCTCTTTTTGTCAGGGAAGGATGTCTCACTCTCTAAAAAATATACCTTGACCCATTCTTTTATTGGAGTTCTATTTTTAGAAAGAATGAGTCATGTTCTATTTTCCGAAAGTGTGAGACAACATTCCCAGACAAAAGGTGAAGGTAGTTAATTTTTATCATGTCTAAAGACATGATAAAAATTAACAAAAAGTTTTTTTTTTTTTTTTTTTTTTTTTTTTTTTTTTAAAAAAAATATCTACTTTAGAATTTTTTTCTGAGTTCTGGCTAGAAAGAACTCTGGTTTATCTATTTGAGATGTGCGAAACGAATTTCACTCTAAATCATTCTGTGCCGTGAATTCAACAGTATATACTTTATGAAGGTAAAAGTGCTCAGTTTATTTATTATTTAGAGGAGCACGTGGAGATTTTATAGGATATTTACTTACAAAGCATTGCTTGTATTTTTTTAAGAAATATTAATCAAGTTAAAGATATATAATCATGTCGCAGAGCCTCCATTATTTAACAAGGATTAATTCGGTTGGAGATGCGCCCAACGATGCTTACATTTTCTACCAGATGTCGGGAGGAATCTTTTACTGTAACCGAAAAGACTACGCACAATTTTCTCGATTTTATACTCGAACGTCTGCCGAAAATCTTTTTTTAACGATGGATCTTTGCTCGACGACCCATCATTCCCTTATCCTAGATATTGATATTAAAACCGAATGCGATGCATCCCTTCCTTCATCTATGCTCTACGATTATGTAGATTCTGTTATTCTCTCAACCTTAAAATTTTACTTTTTATCCCTTAAGCATTTTACTTTTATTTGGGCTGTTCGTCCAGGAGGTGGTATTCATGTCCATTTGCCGGAAATCTCGATCGCTCATGATGATTATATTCAATTCTGCAGCCAACTTCAACCCCGGTTCTATCACGAAACATCTGAATTTATTTTCCAGTTGGACGTTTTAGCGAATGCGACGCTTGTGAATTCCTCCAAGCCCTATACGAATAAATACGAACCCATGCTGATTATTTATGTAGACGAACAAACCACCTGGCGTTTAGATTTGACCAATCCCAATGCTTTCAGCATGCGATTGTTAGGCATTCAATCAAAATTTAAACGTCGCAAGGATAATACCAATTCCTTTTTTCGTAAACTGCTCCACCTCCAGCCAATGGATATTCAAAAACAACTTTATGAATATATGATGCCAGTGGTGACACTGTACGATCCTTTGTATCGAGTATCGTATCCCACGCTTATTAGCAAAGATGAGGAAGCTGGACCCGACGATGAAAAAGTGGCTACGTTTGTGTATAAACTAAAAACCCCGATGTATATTTACAAAGGGAAGGATTTTGGAACCGAAGGTCATCATTGGTTAAAAACGTTTTACTTTATCAAGTTTAACGGGTTTGTGATTTCAGACTTTGAATCGAATAACCGGGCTCTAAAACGATGGTATCGGGAAAGTCAAAATTCTATCGTCATCGAAAACGATGTATTCCAGACGGTGAATCAAGCTCTCAAGTTAGACAATCCTAGTTTGCATTCCGATCCCAATCCCCTTCGTACGATTATGCAGTACAATCAAGGTTACTATTTTTTACCTGTCTTTTGTGCCTTGTGTCAACATTTACGAATGTCCTCCCATACACTCGCATCCCATTTGCGTACGATATTAGAATCTCACGAACTCATAGATTCTGTAGAAAAAATCAACAGTAAAATTATAGATATCATTTCCCAAGATTTTACTCTCGACACGATCCTCTTTTGTGGTTCGAATCTCAATCCTAAAATTTACAAATTTAAAGATAAACTGGAAGCTATTATCAAAACCATGAAAGGCGTTATTTTATATTCGGTGTCTGGAGATCAGCTCGTGGAACAAATTCATCGAATTCAAGAGCGATATTTTCCGATTCTCGTCATTACCATGCACAATTCCTGTAAGAAACCTCAACGCTATATGTGGAATAATATCCACGAGTACTGGCAAGAAGTGCCCCACCAGATAGAAATTCTAAACCTGATGAATGCCATCTGGTCCTCCATTCAGGCCTATGCTCGGAATCAGTTTGCCGATAAAACTAAAAACATGTGTCCTTTCACAGACATTATGAAACAGGTCAACATTAATTATGTGGTCTCGTCCATTCTGAGTCGAACCAACATTGATCGTAAAATCATTCAAATGGATCGACATAAATGGCATATTCGAACCCACGATGGGGTTCTGAATCTCTTGACGGGTCATGTAGGAGGGACGGTTCGGGAATTTTACCTATCGGATCGACGTCTGGGCATCAATTTTAGTCGACACGAGTTGATGCAATTTCGTCACGATCCGGATTTGATAACCATCTATCGTTTATTAACCGACCGGAAATTTTTTCTACGATACCTGAAAAGCTGTTTTCTCGACCTCACGGACGATTTACTGGATACGCTGCGGGAAAAAGTGCGCGAGTTTCATGACAAACTAGAAACCAACCCGCTCATTCAAAGCATGCTTCATTTTTATGTGCACATGTGTAAATATACGTGTTTCGAATACGATCTGTTCATGTACCTTTTAGATGTCCTGGCCAATCTTCTCATTGCGACCAATTACGGGAAATTCTCATTGCGACGGGAAAATTAAACGAAAACCTCGTGAAAGAAATCACGGGTAATTCGACCACCAGTTTTCGGAATTTATACGAGCAAAATGTAGGAGCGATTCCCAGTGCCAAACTCATGGCTTCTACCAATACGTTCCCAGTGTGTACGGCCACAGAGGCGTTTAATGATCGCGTGGTAGCAATTCCTTTTGACGCCGTGTTTACGAAAAATGCTCCATCCCTCACCTCAGAACAAGTGATGCAGGATCAATATTTACTCGAAACCAAAGATTCTATCGTCGAAGATTCCTATAAAGGTTTCTTTTTAATGATTTATCTGCATCTGGCCCACAATATTAACATGGAGGACGGCATGATCCGTTACCGTTCCGAACCTGAAATATTAGTAGAATTCAAAAAAGAATTTCTATCTTCGACCGATATTTTTACACAATTCAAACAGTATGCCGATGTACAAATCATTCCCGGTTCTGTTACGACCTTTAACGAACTGAAATCGGCCATTCGACAATTTTTGAAAACGATGCGCGACACCTCCATCCACGAAACGGAACTCATTATGCGTTTCAATGATGAATTTGGACATTTGAAACGGACCGAAATGGATTTCAGTTCCTTTTCAGCCGAAAATAATATTTCCTCGTCTTTGGATATAGTAGAACCCCTTCAGTTTGAAAATGCCGAATTGAATTCGTCTCTCAAACGAAAGCATGACGACGAAGAGGGAGAACACTCAACCACGAAACATTTAAAAGTGGACGATGAACCCATTGATCTGCCTCAGCATAAAAGACAAGTTATTTATTACGATAATGTTATCATCAAAAATCTGAAAAAAGACAAGAATTACTAACCTTTTTACATATGCATGAGGTAGGTTCCCAACATTTCATTGTGTAATGACTTGGAAAAAACAAAAGTTGACAGAAGAAAGTCAGATTTCAAGATGTTTCTTCTTCAAAAACACAGAATCATGTGAAGTGAAACTCGCAATGCTGAAATATATAAGTGAGAGTCCATTCTTAAAACATGGTGATGTCCGGTCGATCGAGTCGGGTTGGAAAAATTTCTTAACAGCTGAGAAAAAATTCTAAAGATTAAAAAAAAAAAAAAAAAAAAAAAAAAAAAAAACCCACTTTTTGTTAATTTTTATCATGTCTTTAGACATGATAAAAATTAACTTTACCACCCCTCACCCCTATTTTGGTTTGAATCAGGTGTCAACATGTTTCTAAAATAAATTTCCAAGAACGATATGACTCATTCTTTTGTTTAGAAATCTAGTTTTAGAAAGGGTGAGACATCATTCACAACAAAAAGAAAAAAGGGGGGTAGAGTTAATTTTCATTATGTCTAAAGACATGATAAAAATTAACAAAAAGTTTTTTTTTTTTTTTAATAGAATTTTTTCTCAGCCAGCTTCGAGTCATTCTTTCTCTTCTCACTGACTATATATAAGAACGTTGTTCTTACAGTCCTGGTATTGACATTAACGTAGCTGCTAGAATAAAAGCCATTGTAAGTATTTCAGCTAAGCACAAACAGAGGCATGGAAACAACTTTTTAAGAATTTCTTCAACGGGTACCGTGGATTGATAAACGCAGTTTCCTGCAGCATCGCATGTGCGTTTATAATGTTCTGAGAGAAGATACTTGTACTGTTCAAAATAATTCCAGGGAATGAGGACTTTTCCACTACATGTTTTAGCAAAGTAGATTTCACCTTGGGCATCTTTCAGGACGTAAGGTTCTTCATTTTTCACTAAATAATATTCGTTCCCTCGGAAATCCACCGGGTATCGTTCTTTTCCGTCCGCGTATTTGGCCAGAACGAATTCGTTTTGAATTTGAATAACGAGGGATTTTTTACGTTGTAGAGGATATTTTTCATTTCCTTTCCGATCTTTGGCATAATATGGAAGGCCGTCTCGAGTTTTAGCGAAAGGATCACCTTTGTCGGGATAGATTTCCCCCTTTTGGGAGTGAATGGCATACCTTTCATGACCATATTCACTTTTCACAAAGACTGGATCTTTTTTTCGATATTTGTAATATTCGCTACCATATCGATTCGGATAAAATTCCATTATATTGCTTTATCTTTTCAAAAATAAATTTCTCGTCTAATGATTTTATTTTTACTTTTCTTCATGAGCATGTTTAGCTAATAAATATTGATGATATTTATTGCCGTGCATTAAATAATCCATTGTGATCCAAGTATATTTCGGATTCGCGAGTAGTGCGTAAAAATATAAGAGATAGATGCAAGTGACATGGTAATGAGCAGAATCTTTAGGAAAAAACTGACTGGCCATTTTGCGAATAGGGTCTAAGACTTCTTCATTCGATAAAATAAATTCTTCATCATTCCATTCCAGGGCATTAAACAGGGGCTGCTGATCGATTAAAAGATATAGGTGTCCATATTGCGACATATTATCTAACACGTGACGGATATGAGCAACGGCCTGTGATTGAAAATCTCGAACGAGTCGAGGCGTAATCTCAAAAAATAAATTCAGAAACCGGTACGTCGCTTGATAGTTTTCAAGTTGAGGATTTTGCCCAATCACGAATCGGATGAGTCGATCAATCGGTAATTGAATAGTTTTCAAAACAGAAATATCGTAATACTCTGCCATGCTTGTTTAATCCTTCGAACCGAAGAAGAAAAAAAATTAAATTAAATTGAAAAAAAAAATGAATTATTCATCCTTTCTTCCATGGCGAATCACCGAACGGTTCAATCGACAAATAGGTCCCTCCTTTCGATATATTGTTCTTATTTCCCATACTGCCACGTTTAATTTGGAAAGAGATTTAAAATCGACCTTGGGTCTTCAATCTTGGTCCTTAATACAATTTCTACAAAAGTTTCGTCAACATCGAGTGGGTATAGAATATATAACTCTGTTCACTCGCAAGGATAAGATACGTCTAGGACCTATTGCAGTACAAGTATCAGAGCGGATTTGTTTCCAACAATTAAAGAAAAAATATGGAACTCAATCCATCCACTTAGTTGGAGCCACCTATCTAAAAGGCAAATTGAGAGATTTTCATGTGATAACCGTAGAGGATTTTAGATTCAATGTTCTCCTGAAACAAGATGACCGATAAAAATAAAACATGGAATCCTATATCGTTCTCAATTTCGAAGGTTTCGAATTGAATGGTGATCCTCTCGCCAAAGAATTTAATCTTTCTTATAATGATGACTTTTCCGACTATATTATTAAAGAAGTGGCTTATATCACCCATGATCGTTCCCAAGGCATTATCTACGTGGAACCACCCATACCGTGGTCTGAATTATCCTATTCCGCCAAACAAAGTATATCGAATGTTCATTTACCGTTAGCGGATATAACGCATGGCTTTTCATGGAATGAGGGTCATTTGCCGTACGATTAATTAAAACCGTTTCTCGTAGCTCTAACGGCAGGATATAAAAACATTTACTGCCCTCATTATTGGAAAATTAATGTTTTGTACCAGATACTGGCCCGTCCTATTTATTTCAATTTCGTCTCCAAGAACAAGGAGGCGTTTCATACCGCGCCCATACCAATGAACTATGAATATTCATCGTTTTGTCCGAAACATATAGGTCGGACCAAATATTGTGCTTTCCAAGAAGCTTTGTTTTATTTTCATCGCCTTCAAGAGTACAAGAAAGAAACCTTTCCGTTTGTCATTCATAAATCTTTAGAAAAAAAATGAAAAAGAAAGAGACTTACCTCCAACATTATCCAACACGTTATAGAATACTTTTTTTTTCCTTCCCCATGAATGAGTCAACTAGGATCTAGGTGGGTCCCTCTTCAACAGCACGTACACATTTGAAGCGAAACTCGAAATGCTTAAATAGATAAGGAAGAGTTCATTCCTAAAAAAAATGGTGATGACTTGTGAATCCAGTCGGCTGGAAAAAATTTCTCAGAGCTAAGAAAAAATTCTGTAATGAAAAAAAAAAAAAAAAAAAAAAAAAAAAAAAAAAACTTTTTGTTAATTTTTATCATGTCTTCTAGACATGATAAAAATTAACTAACCCCTTTTGTTTTCAATGATGTCTCACCATGTTTCTAAAAATACACCATGACTCATTTATTTCTTGGAATTTTATTTTTAGAAAGGGTGAGTCATGGTCTAATTTTCGAAAGGGTGAGACATCATTCCTAGACAAAAAGAGTAGATAGTTAATTTTTATCATGTCTAGAAGACATGATAAAAATTAACAAAAAGTTTTTTTTTTTTTTTTTTTTTCAGCTCTGAAAATTTTTTTCCAACCGACTGGATTGAAAAGACATCCCAATCTTTTTAAGAATGGATTGTTTCAGATATTTTTCTTTCTCTCACGACTTTAGTTTTTAAACAGTATATTAATGCAGATTAGGAACGCAAGTATGACCAAGATACCTATCATAGAAAGAATGATTTTTGTCCAGTTGGTGGTGGATTGATGATTATTTTCGTCAGACTGTATCGGGTTGGCATATATTTTCTTCTTTCTTTTCTTCTTTTTCTCTTCCTCTTCCACTGGATCTTCTTGTCCTGGAAGACCGCTTTCCACTTTCTCGACCACTTTACCCTCCGAGTTATTATATATAACTTTATAGGGTTGGAACCCGTGTCGAGAAGCGCGTTTAGATCTCAAATTGGTCAAATAATCCATCGGTTTCGAATGCGATCGCTACAAGTAGCCTATCAAATTTTCGGGTTCAATTCTAGGGTCTCGTATAAACGCAGGCGTCCAGGGCTTGTCATTTAAATTGGGAACAATGATGATTTGATCACACGTGATGGGGTATCCACTCGCAAAGATTTGTTCCTCACTCACTTTCTTGAACTGGACAATGTACTCGTTATTATATCGATCGACCGGGTAGTAATATTCACCCAATTTATTTTGAGCGTACCGGTTTCCTAAAGGTTTTTGGGTAATGCGCTTATCGGCATGAATAATTTCCGGATAGATTTCATTATTGTCTGCATCTTTCGCGTATCGTTTCACGGCCGGATCTTTCATCAATTGATTGTACGATCCTTTGTCCGTCACTAAATATCGTTCGTTGCCGTGTTGATCGACCGGGTAAATAATGACCCCGTTCTTATCATGAGCATAAAAGAATTCTTTCAGCCTCGTCATGGCGAATTGACCGCTATCCGGGTAAATTTCGCCTCCATCCGCTTTCCGCGCATACACTTGGTTCTGATCGGTATCTCTTCCAAAGATGACTTGCTGAGTGAAAAGGTGAAGGATTTGATAAAATTCATCGCCTGTAGCATTTTTAGGATAGATGGGTTTACCCTGAGAATTGATAGGATAGAACGGAATACCGTTTTTATCGAGGGCGTAAGACATGTATTCGGGCTTGTGTTCCGTATCGTCGGCCAACAAGGGATATTTTTCATTTCCTGTCTCATCTTTAGCATAATAATACCGCCCGTCGGCATCTCGAGCAATCATGTCGTTCCCAAACAAATCTTTGGGATACATCTCGGCCCCGGAATGCTCTTTGGCATAAATTTCTCGACCCTGGTACTTTAGAAAGACGGGCAAGTTATTGATTTTTCCATAATACTCCTCAAATTTTTTTTCTCCACCGATATACACGGGTTTTTTAGCATAATGGGGAACTTTATATTTGTCTAGGGCATACAGTAGACTGGGATCGTCAGTGGTAATATATGTTTCGAATTCCCTTCGATCCTTTCTATATCGCTGATTTCCAAGATTGTCGACTGCATAATACTCATCTTTTGCCATCGAAGATCCTTTGGTAATCGTTTTGCTTTATTCGTCATTGTCGTCATGGTAAATTCTCGGATAATATTCGTCCAAGTTTTCATCTTTCGCATAAATGCCTCCTCCTAAAGCATCTGAGGCCGGTTCGTCCCTATTTCCAATTCGAATATACGTTTCGAGACCGTTGAGTTGCTTGGGATAGTATTCGTCCCCACTCGCTCTCTTAGCGTAATAAGGGGTTCCATCGATGTTCCTAGCCGGCATTTCATTGTGCAAACGATCTCGAGCGTAAATTTCATCGTTGAATTCGTTTACGGGATAATATTCACCTAGCGTATTGTTTCGGAAATACATTTCGTCCTGATCCGAAGAGAGTTCAAACAGCGGTCGTTTTGTGACGAGATTAAACGGGTATTGGAATTTATTGTTCTCTAAGGGAATATAGATCCGTTGACCATTGGAATCGAGAGGGGCATATTCGATGGGGAATTGATTTACATCGAGTTTTCGAGCATAGTAAGGCTTTTGATGCTCGTCTTTGGCAAAATAGGGTCGATGGTGCTCGTCTAAAGCATAGATTTGTTCTTTGGTCTGAGGATTTTCCGGATACCATTCTTTTCCTCCGTAGAACAGATACACCATTTTTCCGTTTTCCATGGGAAACATGGGTTCCCCATCACTATCAAATCCATACACGGGACGGTTTTGAGCGTCGACGGGTAAAATAGAACGGTTCAGATGATCGACGGCATAGACAGGGGTTATTTTACCGGTGATGGGAGAGATTTGTTTTGCAAACACAATATTTCCATCGGGATCCAGCATATAAAATTCATCTCCTTGTCGATTCTTAGCATAAATCTCATTTCCGTCAGCCAATTTGGCATAGCGCTTATCTGATTTCATTCGATCGGGGTAGTATTCTTCGTAATTCAGGAGATCTCGCCTATGCCGACGAATTATTTCCTCATCCACGTCCATGGGAATATTGCCTACATTATCATTATTAGGAGGATTGTCATGGATTGGAGGAGGATGGTTAGATGGATTGCTTGGAGGGTGATTGTTAAGGGGGTTGTCAACGGCTGGGTCTCCTACATGATTAGGAGGAGCTGCTTCCATTCGAAGCAATTTTCGTTCCGCTTTATCAGATTTGGATTTATCCCTTCGAACCATTTTTTTAATTAATATGAGTTACTTTATTATTATCTCTTCTCTTCTGACTCAAAACAAAGAAAACAAAAATATGGTATCGATCCTCTTATGGATTTTATTATTTCTCTTTATCCACCATCCCGTTTATAATGCTTACCAGAATATTACGTATCGGACCCTTTATTACGAGACATTAGGTCAAGAATAGAGAAGAAGAAGAAACGAAACAAATGGATTCCTTAACATTAGGAACGCTTTTAGTCGCTGGAGCGTATACGTCCTTCGTGATCCTGTTTTGTCTCATTTTAACACAAAGCTGGTTCTTTCTCCTTTTCCTCCTCATCAACGGACTCATTTTTCTCTTTCTGGCTTTTGGATACATTCGCAAGCTGACGATTTTTACAACTTTCGGCGAATTGCTCGGTAGTTTGGTGCAAAATAAAGACGTGGGAGATTGGTATTGCCGTTTTCGTCAATGGTGGTTTAAGTAAAGAGAATGGATGCTCAAACCTTTAAACGTTTAAAACGAACTTATTTAGAAGATGAACCGATCGTTTCGAACGAACTCCAAGAAAGCCAGCCTCGTGTTTCACCGTTCGTGGCTCATAAAATTCATGAACTTTTACACTTCAAAACCCCTTCTTCTCCACCTCCTCCTCCGGGTATCGACGTCACCCACTTTACGACCGCTTTCCGAGAAGAAGAGTCCCAACAACGATTAGATGAAGTCGTCGTCACCTATTTATTATTCATGGCCAATTTAATGAACCAAGATAAATGGGGACGGACATTTCTACGACCTGGAGCTTGGGTAGGCGAATACAGTTGGATTCAACTCTTTAAATTGACTACGTACTGCGTCTTAACGCTCCTGTACCGTATTCGATGGAAAAGCGAATACTTTTTCTTTTTAGACGAAGCGGTGATTGAATTACTCCAGGGGAAAAGTCAGGCGATTCGAGACTTGATGACCCGGATCGGCATTTCCGTATCCCCACAACCTTTTTCAGCCGAAGATTATTTTCATCACATCAACTACCACAACACGTTAGTCTTTGGTCCTTATTACTGGCGGCTTTTACATTGGATGGCCGAAGCGTTTTCAGTTCAGGACGAGCAGGACGAGGATATTCGTCTCGCGAAAACTCTTTGGAGAGACTTTGTGACAGAATCTTTATATCGAACTCTCCGATGCGGGATTTGTGTGTATCATTACTTATCCAAACTCAAAACGTATAAAGAACGGTTTTTAGGCGAACACTTTGCCCACGTCTGGTTTCAATTTCATAATGAAGTGAATGCCAGTCTTCAAAAGCCACCTTATCCTGAATCGGAATTCCAGAAATATCAAGAATATATGCGAGCTGCGTTAAAAAAATAAAGAAGCATGGGATCTTTTCTGACTCGTCTCGGGAATCAAGTATGTGGAACAACCAGCATGGGTTCCATTCAAGATCTTTTCAAGAAATGTCAAGACGCACCCGTGACCGTTGTATTAGGTAATTTAGGAAGGCATCCTTCCCTCTTATCCTATCATTTGGAAACCCTTTATGTTCGACATCATAAAACGGTCCATATTCTTCTCGACGATTCCAACGATTGGTTCGTGAGCGGGTTAGATCCGTCTTACGAATGCGACGGCACGCATTGCGATCTTCTCATCTGGATCGAACCGAATTTTGGAGACTCGGTGGTCAAACCAGCCTATGCCGATCGTCTCATTGTTTTCACGAGCCATCTTCATCTTAATTTATCTAATTGTCAGTTACTGAATTATCATTTAGGCGATCCCTACGACCTTCCTTCCAGTACCATGAAACCGTGGATCGAAGATGAGGCTGAAATATATCCACACAATGAAGTGCTGTACCCAAGGAAATATCAAACTGGGAGATGGTGGAAGCAAGTCGAGAATGAAATGGATGTTGTCTTTCATTTGAAACTGTGTCGTACAGCTCAAGAATGCTATCTCAGCATGTTAAACGCTCTCGAGATTGTTGGAAAGTATCGTCCCAAAACCTGGCGATTCCTTCTTTCCGAATATATGAAAAAGTCATTGGCTTTAAATCTTCGGATGGGATTAAAGAAATGGGATGAATATCAGTCCCAATCCATTCCATCGGTTCGAGTCCAATCCCTACATCCGTCATCGGCTAATTTACTCAAACCCATCTATGGTCTCGATTCCTTTTTCCAGTCTCAATTAGTTTCCTCACTCTGGTTTTCTTCCTCAGGTTCGATTGATTCTGTTTCCTCCTCCTCTTCCTCCTCAGAAGTTTCCCAAGGTCCCAATAATTCATACATGAGTAAATCATCTAAATCAGCCTCATCGTCTGAAAACCTGATGCGGTTTTCATAATCGTAAATTACATCATATAAAAAAGAACGTCGCAAAGGGAGAAACATAGAAATTAATTTCTGCAGGGCATCTTCAAACGGTTCTCGGCAGACAGGACACGTCAATGCTTTTTCTCTCCAAATGTCAATACATTTCGTGTGGAACTGATGTTGGCACGTTAAAGTAGAAATGGTTTCTACATCTTTGACGATGAGTTCGTCTAAGCAAATTGGACAACATTCGGCCATTTTGTTTCTACTGTTTCTTCTTCTTATTATAAATATTTTTTTGATTCAAAACCTATTAAAAAAAATTATAAATAAGTAAGAGTTCTTCATTATACCAAAAATAAAAGAAGCATCATGTCTCCCTCAAAAACTAGTAAATTAGTCTACTCTGTTTATGAAAATCAATATGAAACTTGGTGTTTACAAATGCATAAAGATCTAAATCATACCGAAACCCTTCAAGAATATCACCAATATCTTATCGATCAAAAACAACGTTCCGCGAAATATATTTCAAATGCTTTAAATGCTATTCGACGAAAATGCTTTAAATGCTATTCGACTTACCTTCTGCAGATGAGGTGGTGGTCAAGAAACCTCGTCGTCGAAAACACCAACTTTTTACAGCAGAGCAGATGAATCAAATCCGTAATCACTGTCTCTCCAATTATGAAACAGATGAACTGTCGCTGATAGTCTTATTACTTTTAGAAACGGAATTGAGGATGATTCACATCTTGGGCTATCTAAACGATGATCCAGAGAAACGAAAAGCGTTTGCGTCTAAATCTTTAGAAGTCTATAAGGATCCAAATCAGATAAAGTTATTCCAGTTTCTTTTCAATGCTCCTCCATCCAAACTATTTGGAAAAAATCATTACCAGTATTTATTTAATCTAAAGCGACGATTGAAGAAACAGTATAACATCAAAGGGGCTTCCTTCGAAATGCTGAAGCGGTCTCGATATCTCGTGAAAGCAAAGGCGAAAACGAATGAATCAGAACCCAGTGAGTGAAACTTATATATCGACTTATATATCGTTATCAACATCTCCAAAAAAAAAAGAAAGTAAAACCGACCGACTGGTGGAAAATATTTCTCAAAAAAATCTAATGTGGTATTAAAAAAAAAAAAAAAAAAAAAAAAAACTTTTTGTTAATTTTTATCATGTCTTAGACATGATAAAAATTAACTCTACCCTACCCTCCTTTTTGTTTGGAATGATGTCAACATGTTGTCTAGACATGTTTCTAAGTATAAATTTCCAAGAAAAGCATGATTCATTCTTAGAAATCTATTTTTAGAAAAGGTGACATCATTCAAAATAAAAAAGAAGGTACAGTTAATTTTTATCATGTCTAAAAGACATGATAAAAATTAACAAAAAGTTTTTTTTTTTTTTTTTTTTTTTTTTACTATCAAATTTTTTTGAGAAATATTTTTCAACAGTCGGTCGGTTTTACTTTTCCATTTGGAAATAGATCTGTTGATATAACAATGTATAGGAGATGGATCTGTTGATAACAAAATATTATACACCAGTCGTGAGTCTTACTTTTCCATTTTTGCGTACTGTATTTATTTTTATTTTAAGAATCATCTAATTCCTTCTACTTCGTCTTTGTCGTCTCATTTCTCTCCAAAATGCATTCGGTCGACCAAAATAAGGGTTGACTTCCCGTTCTTCATCATCTGAGGTAGGTGAACTTTGTCTAGGTGTATCCATATAAGCATAATCTCCCACTAAATCTTCTCTTCTCTGTCTTCTGGGTCTCGTCTGACTGGTACTAGGCCCTGAAAAAATGAGACCATGGCCTCCCAGATCGACTAATTCTTCTTCGGGTCTTCGTCTTCGTCGTTGCCTTGGCGGTTCTTCCACCTCTGGTTCTTCCTCCTCTTCCTCTTCATCCGAATCTATTCTTAAATGTTCCATTTGCAATGTTCCGCTGGTAAAATAGAGCATATCATCCTGGCTGATACGAGTCCGACAGGTCGGGCATTTCGTTTTACCATACTCTCGAATCCATTTCTTTATACATTTAATATGAAAGGAATGCTCACAATCGAGATTGTAGACTTTATGGCGTTTCGTTTCTTTGAAGGCCTTCAAGCAAATTCCACAGATTTCTTCCTCTGTGTCTGCCATTTTTCCCAATGATTTACTTGATTATGATATATCCATCTCTTCGCCATCTTCGTTTCTTCTTCCTCCTCCTCCTTGACATATTTCTTGACGAGAGGGAACTTGAGATTTCTTCGTCGCTACATTGAGTAACATTCTCAATTCTTTTTCCATATACCCGTCGGAACATAAGAACAGTTTCACCATTTCCATCGTCCAGAAAATTTCTTCGTCGGATTTTTCAAATTCGCGTATTTTCAAGGCCACTTTCTGTACAAGACGGTAAAATTTCTTACCCGTCGCGATCGAACCTTTCACTAATCCTTTACCTTTGAGCTTTGAAATAATAAACCCGGTCCCGAAAAGATATCCGAGGTACTCATCAATTTGGGTGGCTTTTTTCGTCGTCTCTTCGTCTTCTTTCGGAACAAACAGGACGTAGGGAAAATTTTGTTTGAACGCAAACTGCTTTATTCGATCATCCGCTTTTCCTAGGAACACTTTCGCTAAAAAGGTTTCGATTCGACTCATTTTTTCAATAAATTCTAGTGATAAGGCATCGCACGTGCCGCCTTGTTGAATCTCTCGAAGGAGGTAGTAGAATTCTGTATTCCGATGGTACGTAATTTGAGAAGTGACCAGTTTTCGCAATTGCTGGGTCAAGAACGATTCTTTGAAGAAGAAGGGGCGACGACAAATGCGAACTCCAAACTCAAACACGAAATTCGCCACCACGTTGAGTTCGTTCCGGCATAAATTGCAATAAATCATGACGTGCACAAGATCAAATAGGGTCGTGTAAGGAGAATAACGAGCCCGAATTTGATTCGAGGCTTTCATTTCCAAACATAATTGATAAGCGGGATCCTTTTCAACATCCTTGGAAGTAGGAGGTAGAAGGAACGAAGCATCGTCGCCATCACATATTTTTACGTAGGGAGCTAGGACTTTGTGATAATAACTTAAGAAATTGAAAGGTTGGTCCTCGTCTTGATGGACATTTTCCATGAGCGATTTCATGTTGGTGAAAAGAGCGTGCAGAGCCGCTTTATCGACTTGGGAGTGATTCTCTTCATTGGCGATTTTTTCAATATGCTGGGCGTATTCGTCCATGTATTCGATCATGAACCGTTCGAGCGATTCATACGATTCAAAAGGTTCGGCCTGGGATCGAAAAGGGGCATTCACGCATTGTAATAATCGAATCCCGTTTAATAAAATACGTAACGTGACGGAAACATTACGGATCGGTAAAATACCAGGAATCCCTATGAGAGGAAATGTGCAGGGTACGTTCAAATCTCCCGTCCAATTCGCATATTCTCGAGCTAGACGAGCTGATAAGAACGGATCACTGTCATCAGGAAAGGATGCTTGTAAAATAAAAGCATACGCATCTTGAATTTGATCACATTCCGTGCACTGCAATTGACCATTGACACCTGCTACGATTTTATCGGGACCGTGACACGTTGAAATGAAATCAAGGAACATGGTAACCAAGATCCTACTTGTATTATTCTTATTCTTATCATGCCGTATACACCTATTGAAATAAGACGGGAAATTCGTCGTTCATATTATGAAAGAGGGCAAACGGTTCGTCAAATTGCTCGACACTTGAATGTCGCTCCTTCCACAGTTCAATATTGGATCTCCCGCTCCTCGGAAAATGAGGAGAACTATCAAACCAAACACAAATCCGGCCGACCTCGAGCCACGACCCAAGAAATGGATCAACGTATTTTTGAAATGTCGACGGGTGATCCTTTTTTACCCGCGACGGATATTGGTCGTCGATTACAAGTGCCTTGCACCGCTCAAATGGTTCGTCGACGATTAAAAGAAAAAGGATTAGTGTCGCGCATCCCCGTCCGAAAAGATTATTTGCGGGAGATTCATCGTCAACGACGCTACGACTTTGCTTCTCAGCGTGCGGAATGGACGGTTGACGATTGGTCCCGGATTATATTTTCCGATGAGAAAGTGTTCAGTTCGATCGGGTACGGTCCTATTCGCGTATGGCGGCCTCGACAGGTCCTGCGTTATCAAGACGAACGTTATTTTTCTTCTGCGTTAGAAGGCCGTCAACGTTCCGGTCGTTTTAATCTCAGTGTCTGGATGTGCATGAGCGGAAAATTTCCCAACCAAATCCGTCGAATCGGGATCCAGCACTTAAATGCCGACTATTACCTCTCTAATATTTTAGAGCCGGTGCTTCTCGATCATAGTCAACCTCCCGATGTTTCTTTAAACCCTTTGATCACCGAACACCGTCTCTTGTTCATGCACGATCTCTCTCCGATCCATACGAGTTTACGCGTCACACAATGGATTCGAGAACATGAAATTCCTATGGTCGAAGACTGGCCTCCTAAAGGAGCTGATTTGAATCCCGTCGAAAATGTTTGGGCGGAATTAGAACGTCGATTAGCGAATCGGGTAGCTCGAAACCGATTGGAATTATGGGACTTGGTCCGCGATGCTTTTTATAGTTTGGAAGAAACTTATTTTAAAACATTAATAGCGTCCATGCCTCGACGAATTGCATCTGTCATAGAACACAGAGGAGGTTGGACAAAATACTAATCATCATCTATAAAAAAAAAAAAAAAAAAAAAAAAAAAAAAAAAAAAAAAAAAACCACTTCATTTGGTTCTTCAATGAATATATTTATTGACACCATATTTCACTATTTGTTGCAGGGCGATCATAGCCATAAATCGATGACAATATTTCGTTCCAGAATACCCACATTGCTGTGGACGACGAGAAGGTTTATAGCTTACTGTCCATACAGATTCAACACGGAGCAATTGATAAATTTTTTTTCGACAATGTTCATTCGCGACATACAGTCTTTGAATATGAAGTTTTCGCAGATCCTCATTCAATTGCTGAATCCATTTGGTATGCGGTCGATACGTTTTCATGTCTCTAGAGGCAAACCGGACACTGTTTGTCAGAGTGTATCCATCAGACGTGATGGCCAGCACACCTATGACACTCGGATGAATTTCAGTTCGACATTTCTTTTTTTTAGTAGAAGAAGTAGAATGAGATGAGGAGGGAAGATCTTCTTCGATTATAGAACGCATGCGTGGTGGAGAGGATTGGTCCATTATTTCTGAATAATGAGAGGAAGGAGACGAAATGGGTGATAACGGCGGATTGAAATTCAGAGAAGGAGTATCACGAATTGGATTAGGTTTCTTCTTTTTGATCCTACGGCGGACAGGTGGAGGAGAAGGAGTTGGCGATATATCAGACCACGACGTGATATACTCATTCTCCGAAGAAACACATTCATATAAAGGCGAAGAAGGTTGCAAGTCCAAACAGGGTTCATCATCGTCTTCACACGTCATGATTAAGTCTCCCGTAGCCATCTATTCTCGACCTATCTGCTCAAGAAAATGAGCCGCGATTCCTTCTGCAATCGTTTATATAGAGAAAGAGTGAGAGGGGGGAATGAAAGTAGGTAGGAGTAAAAAAGATAAGTCGTTGGGAAAAATATTTCTCCTAGAAAAATTTTCATCCTTAAAAAAAAAAAAAAAACTTTTTGTTAATTTTTATCATGTCTTTAGACATGATAAAAATTAACTATACCCTCTTTTTCAAATGATGTTAATCTGTTGTCTCGATATGCTTCTAAAAATAGAACATGACTCATTTCTTTCTTGGAAATTTATTTTTAGAAACATATTCGAAAGGATGAGACATCATTCTCAGACAAAAAGGAGACAGTTAATTTTATCATGTCTTAAGACATGATAAAATTAACCAAAAGTTTTTTTTTTTTTTTTTTTCCAAGGTTTAGAAATTTTTTTCTTGGCTTTCAGAAATTTTTCCCAGCGAACTCGATGGACAAAACTATCCAATTTTTTAAGAACGGATTATCGCTCATCTATTTAAGCATTCCGAGTTTCGCTTTAGTTCAATCCGTGTTTCCTTTTAGAATGAGTGTGTGCTCTCCAACATGGTTCTACCCTCTCTTCTCAAGAACCCCGTCCAGTGAAGAATTTAAGGATATCTCCTACCTATCTATCAAAGAAGCTACGCGTAAATTTAATAGAGTTGAATTCAATATGAATTTTTCTAACATTTTTCATCAATGGATATTCACAAAATTAATAATAAACGCGGATCCACCCTTTTTTATGAACACAGATTAACGAAAAGAAATGCTTTACATTTCGCTATTTTGTTCTCAATGGATGATATCGTTCGGCAACTGATTCTTCTTGGATGCGACATGAACAAACATGATATTTTTGGTTTTCCCCCTTTACACTATGCCTGTCAATTACGATGCAAACTCATCGTGGATATGTTGTTGCTTGCTGGTGCGAATGTCCGGTGTTGCGATCCCAAAACCGTTTTAGAACGCTGCCGAAAAAATGGAAAATTGGAAGATTAAAATATGCGGTTACTCAATTATGCTGTTGAACCACGTATTCTTAGCCTGGAAAATTTATGTTACATAACTATTAGAAAACATATGAGGCATGTCAAAAGGAATGCTCATCATCTCGGATTACCTGACTTAATGGTAAGACGTCTCACCCTCGAAGAATGGTAATAATATTCTTTAAAATAAGATCCCTTAACCACCCCGCATTTCCCACTTGAAGAACCCATCCTATCTATTCTTTTTTTTTAATGTCTCGGGATGTCATCCGACGCATTCTCTCCGTCAAAAAAAAACGAGTTCCTCCCACCTACCCCAAAAAGAAGAAGAAGAGGAAATTTCCCATGAGTCTTTTCAAGAACCCTCCTCCCCCTCTCTCTTCCTATATATAAAAAAGCCGAGAGAAAAGTTGTCTTTTCTTTTTTTCCATCTCGTCCTCAAGAGAGAGAAAACCAAACGCCATGGAGTGGTTACGGCGAGAGTCTTTTTCCCTCGCGATTCGTTTCCGTTTCGCCAAGACAATTCCCCTCACGTTTTACTTGGGGTCGGGCACGCTCTATTTTCGAGGATCGGAACTCGTGACTTGCCTTTCCCAGCAAGGGACTTGGATGAGTTCGAAAAGTCAACGGACTATTCAGCAATGGATCTCTCGAGCCCCTTTTCGCCCTTACCGATCCTTAACGACGGATCTCTGGATCGATACGTCGGACCGCCCTAGCCGGATTCTCCGCTATACCCCTTTTACCACCTTCAATTCCCTGGAAAGACTCCTCAACGATTTGGGTCCAGACACTCTCCTCTTTTCGACCTGGCTTCAGAGTGTGATGAGAGAACCTCTTCAAATCCAAGAAGATTCTCAGACCGGGGAAACTTATTTTAGTCCCGTGGAGAACAAGGTGATGGACTTTCAGTTTCAAAATTTATCGGAACTGTTTCAATGTGCTTTATGTTTTTATTCTTCTTAAAGAGGAAAGGGGGGAAAGAAAACCTAAAAATTGTAGAATAATCATAAAAAATAATTTTGTTTTTCTTTAAAAAAAATATTGAGATAGTCCAATCTTGTGGAGGAGGTGGAAAATTCAAAACTATTATCTAAAACAGATGTGGCGGTCAGTCCATTTCGATCCACGGAGGAGGATATGTGTGAGATTCTCTGATCCATAGAGAGTTTCAGAAAAAAAAAACTGCGAAAGTTTCCCCTCTATCTCCAAAGAATGGGTATCCAGGTTGAATGCAGAGTACAGACTGATGGGAAGCCGAAACTCAAGTTCCTTAAATAGAAAAAATGAGAGCTCCTTCTAGAAACAATTTTAGATGTCTTGTTTGGATGAGTGAGTCGACTGGGAAAAATTTCTCAGCGCTGTGGAAAAAAATTTTGAGTTAAAAAAAAAAAAAAAAAAAAAAAAAAAACTTTTGGTTAATTTTTATCATGTCTTATAGACATGATAAAAATTAACTCTCTCTTCTTTTTGTCTGGGAATGATGTCTCACCGTTTCGAAAAATAGAACATATCCCATTCTTGAAATTCTATTATTTTAGAAAGGATGATGAGTGATGGTCTATTTTTCGAAACGGTGAGACATCATTCCCAGACAAAAAGAAGAGAGAATTAATTTTTATCATGTCTATAAGACATGATAAAAATTAACAAAAAGTTTTTTTTTTTTTTTTTTTTTTTTTTTTTCAATTCAGGAAATTTTTCTCTGAGCTTTGCCAATTTTTTTCCCAGCCAGCTCCATCCATAAAACAACACCTCTCAAAATCTTTTCTCACTTATCTATTTAAACCACTCGAATTTTTTTGCTTCCAATGAGTCCACGCATCTTGGCCTTTCTTCCACTCTGCTCTGAGAAAGATAAGGTAAATTGTTTTCGGTGGACCGTCCTGTTGACGCTTCCGATTTATATAGAGAGTTATATATAGATAGGGTCCCTCCTAACTCCCTCTATTATGACTATTAGTCTTTTCTTCTTTTTTTTTTAAGAAATATACAAAGAATGATCCATAGTTTTTTTTTTCCGTTAATGAAAAACAAATATGCTTCTACCTTCCGACTTCTTTTTTAGTACCTCTTTAGGTGTCTCCTCCTTCTGGATCTTTTCCTTCTCCTCTCTTCCTCGCGAGCAGGGAATTGGAAATGCTGTTCAGGATGCAACGCTCGTAAAGACTCCATTTTCTTCCTGGAGAGGGCGTCTACGGCAAACACCGTCCTGTCATGAAATTGGAGTTGGTAGTAAAGAGGTCCGTGAATAATGTACACGGAGCGAGCTCGCAGTCGATAGGCAATCATACGACACCCGTCGGCTTCTGATTCCATTTCCCATCCATAAAGACGGATAGAAGCTTCTCCGGTTTGAAGAATATGAACCCACTCGGGTGAAACGTAAAACAGTTTTAAAAAAGTTCCAGCATCGACGGCGATCACATTTTCCCATCGCAGATAAGCGTGTAAGCGAAAGGTTCCTGCCTCCATCATCGATTGGAAAGCAAAGTGCTTGAAAACTTCGATGGACGAAAAATAATGCAGGATTTTTCCATCGTAACAGGATAAATAGCACATGGTTTCTTGGACTATTTGTTCCATACGCTCCGGGTCCCGAAACCATTCTTCGAAACGGGAGAGAGGTTCCCATTGATCAGCTACTTCGAGATGACAGACGGGCGTGATTTCCACCAGGGTAGGTAGAACTGCAACAGCATCGGTCGACATTTTAGTTTTGCTCGGTTGAGAAGGAAGAACGAGAATGAACCCTGTAGGCAGGAAAACTCGGATCTATATAAATACTAGAGGGAAAAAGGCGGGGGGGGAAGGGAAGTTCTTCCTTCCTCCCAAAGAATAAGAAAAGTGGGTGGAAAGAAAAAAATCATTTCACTCTCAGGAAAAAAAAAAAGAATTTTTTTCTTGTCAACATGTTGTCTAGACATGTTTCTAAAAATAGATTTCCAACAAAGGTTCATTCTTTTCTTAGAAATCTAATTTTAGAAAAGAATTGACATATCCTTCAAAACAAATTTCTTTTTTTTTCCCTCCCTCCAGCAGCCAACTGGATGGGCAAGCGTTTCGCGTCAGATCAGTCCGTGCTGACATTATTTTTTTTAAATACAATGGAATTAGTATAGGAATGTACTAGAAACTGACCCAAGGTTGAAAAGAAAATATCAAAATCAATACTCACTTCTTGACGATTTCCTTTTTCCAAAAACCTGTTGAAGAATTCTTGATGGGTTATCCAATCTCTAGACCTGTCTGAAGGGAATTCAATCTAAGGTGAGCGCGCATTTACCTGACGCGAAACTCGGAATATCTGCATAAATAACAAAACGTCCATTCTTAAAAACTCATCGTCTAGTCCATTGAGTTGGTTGGAGGGGGAGAAAAAATTTCTGAGCAATAAAAAAAAAAAAAACTTTTTGTTAATTTTTATCATGTCTTATAGACATGATAAAAATTAACTGTCCCCTCTTTTTGTCAAGGAAGGATGTCTCACCGTTTCGAAAACGAAACCAAAACTCATCCTTCTCATGGCAATTATTCCAAGAATGAGTCACGGTTTGTTTTTCGAAACGGTGAGACATCCTTCCCAGACAAAAAGAAGAGAGAGTTAATTTTTATCATGTCTAGAAGACATGATAAAAATTAACCAAAAGTTTCTTTTTTTTTTTTTTATCACTCAGAAATTTTTTCCAAAGCTCTGAGAATTTTTTCCCAGCCGACTCGATGATCCAAACAAGACAGATCCAAATTGTTTCTAGAAGGAACTCTCCCTTCTCTATTTAAACCACTCGTGTTTCCAACTTTAGTTCAGTCTGTGCTGTGAATTCGACCTGGATACACACTTCTCCCTCCTGGAAAGAATTTCTGTGAAGGTGTGCGAACATTTTTCTCAGCTCTTAGAAAAATTTTACCAGCTGACTTGATCGACGAGAGACATCTCGAACATTCTGTTATCTGCGGAAGTCGTTTCATTTTCGTGCTGTCCATGCTGTGGACTCACCTGAATATCCATTGCTCCCTCCCCCTTCTGGAAAGAGTCGTAGCTTTTTTAGATCCTCGTCGCTCTTTTTACGTTTCGTTGGATATCTAGGACGAACTTTTTTACCTTATTCCTTTCAAACTCTAATATTGAGGTTGGAGAGCCGTCATGGAAAATCAGCCATGATCCTGACGAATCTAAACCGACTCCTTGAAAGCAGAGCTATGTCATGTTTTTTTTGATGACAGATTTCCAAGCTCCGAGTGATGAGAAATTTAGAAATTTTGCAGTGTTAACGGAAAGGAGGAGACAGAAACCTGGAGAATGGAAATGAAGCTGAGAAAAAATGCTAAGAGCTCAGGAAAAAAAAAGGCTCTTTCCAGGAGGGAGGAGAAGCGCAATTCTAGGTTGAGTGCACAGCACACACGGATCTGAAGTTGGAAACTCGAGGGGTTTAAATAGAGAAGCGAGAGTTTCTTCTAGAAACAATTTTGGATGTCTTGTTGTTTGGATCATCGAGTCGACTGGGAAAAAAATTCTCAGAGCTCTGGAAAATATTTTTTAAGTGATGAAAAAAAAAAAAAAAAAAAAAACTTTTGGTTAATTTTTATCATGTCTTCTAGACATGATAAAAATTAACTGTCCCTCCTTTTTGTCTAGGAAGGTTGTCTCACCGTTTCTAAAAATAGATCATGACTCATTCTTGGAATAATTGCCTTGAAAAAGGGTGAGTGATGGTCTATTTTTAGAAAGGGTGAGACATCCTTCGCAGACAAAAAAGAAGAGAGAGTTAATTTTTATCATGTCTGTAATCATCTGTAATTTTTATCATGTCTGTAAGACATGTCTGTTATCATGTCTGTAATTTTTATCATGTCTGTAAGACATGATAAAAATTAACCAAAAGTTTTTTTTTTTTTCAATCTCATCTAGAGAATTTTTTCTAGCCGACTCGATCGACAAGACATGACATGACCATTGTTTCTTTTTTTTTAATAATGGACTTTCATCTATCCCTTTCAACCCTCCGAATTTGGCTTTGGATCCGTGTCCTTGCTTCCACATTGAGAGCTCTTTTCTTCAACATTTCTTTGCAGGGGAAGAATCAATTCTCTCACGACGTTTAGGTATTCTTTCAGACTGCTAGAAAACTCATGCAAAGAAGAAGTATCTAAGGGTGGAGTTGCCGGTTGAGGAAAATTCACGAGTCTTGGAATCGGATTATGCGAATCCGTCTGTATGCCAAACTGTAAAGGTGAACCACCCGCTTTAGGAGAGCATATAATAGTAAGATCCATCTTTTTCCAATTTTTGATTTGAATATACTTGTTTCGTCTTACTCGGAACATTTTCCTTTTTCTTCCTCCTCATCCAGGAACTGAATTCCAGGTGGAACGGAAGCATTTGTAATAAACTGTTGTTTCTTGGTTCCACACGCCTGACATTTTCCCATGACCATCGGCCGTCGATTTTTCGACATGCGATAGTGGACGTCGACCGTATCGGTCTTGGTTCGGCATTTCACACACCAAATGGAATACGAAACAGGTTCCGCGTCAGAATGCTCCATTGCAGTAACACACTCTTTATTATTTTCTTCTCTTTTGAGAGAGAGAGAGAGAGATCTTAACCAGAAGTGTAGATATAAAATTTAGGATACGTTTCGGATCCGTCCGCTCTTTTCGCATACCCCACTTCTTCACAGAGGTATTCAGTTTGCTGATCCGCTCTTCGAGGATAAAACTCGTTTCCCCAAGCATCGCGAGCATAACGAATTCGATCGCCGGCCGTTAAACAATATTCGACTCCATCCGCCTTTTTAGGTTACATTTCATGCCCCGATTCGTCTTTGGCATAAGGGAATAAAACAGACGTATAAAGCGAATACTCGTCCCCATTTTGAAATTTCGGGTAGTATTCTCGTCCAAAAGCCGTTCGGGCATACCGTCGAGGAGCTAAAATGTATTGGTTTCCGTTTAAATCTACCGCGTAATACTCATGACCATTTTCGTCTCGAGCCAAGATAGGATTTCCTTCAGGATCCGTAACGTATAATTCGTAATGAGGATGTTGGGGGTCGGTCGGGTATCCTTCTTTCCCCGATGCGTCTACTCGATAAACAGACATGCTTAGTTCTCGTCGCCTGCTCCTTCCTTCCTCCCACTCGAGACCCGTTGAGATGAGGGTATGAGGTTGATATCTATAAAATGGGTTGACCCTTTCAAACTATTCTATTGTTTAAAGACGGGTGGGTTAGGAAAAAAAATATTAATAAAAGCAAATATCTGAACGGTTTAACACAATGGGTGAATGGAAAAAGGAATAGTTCTCTCTCTCCACTCACAGGATGGTTTCTTCTTCTTGAACGGCTCACACTCAACTGAAGCGAAACTCGGAACTCGAAATGTTTAAATAGATCATAGAGTCCATTCCAGAAAGAATCCGGAGATGTCTTGTCCAGCCAAGTTGACTGGGAAAAAAATTCTAAAAAAAAAAAAAAAACTTTTGGTTAATTTTTATCATGTCTTATAGACATAATAAAAATTAACTGTCCCCTCTTTTTGTCTGGGAAGGATGTCTCACCCATTCGAAAAAACAAACCATGACTCATTCTTGGAATTGTTGCTATTAGAAAGGGTGAGTGATGGTCTATTTTTAGAAAGAGTGAGACATCCTTCCCAGACAAAAAGGGGGGTTCATTAATTTTTATCATGTCTAGAAGACATGATAAAAATTAACCAAAAGTTTTTTTTTTTTTTTTTTTTTTTTTTTGAGTAACAGAAATTTTTTCCAGCCGACTCGATCGATAAGACGTCCCCATTTTTTATTTAAGAATGGATTCTTGTTTATTTGTGTAAGCATTCCGAGTTTCGTTTTAGATGAGTCTATGTTGTTGAAGAGGAAACATGGGTACCCTCATTTTTTTTTCCTATCTGATTTCTAAGATGAATTCAGTGAGTTCACCTTGACCTTTTCAAATTTTGTTTATTTACTTTTAGCCCAGAGGTCGACGGATAAATCATTCTGATTTTTTATAAATTTTTTTTGTGTCCCTCTCTCTCTTTCTAAGAAACCTATCTCGTTCCAAGACTTCTCGAAGTGCTATTGGTTCGTTTCGAGACGAGGTCATTTCACATCCCCCCTCCTCAAAAAGTATATGTATATAAATTAAAGGAAGTGATTTTCTATACACACACTTCACCTTTTTTGAGTGGTGTCACGAT
The DNA here is from genome assembly GCF_044657685.1 of Stegodyphus dumicola. NCBI lineage: Eukaryota > Metazoa > Arthropoda > Arachnida > Araneae > Eresidae > Stegodyphus > Stegodyphus dumicola. The sequence continues at coordinate 43,767,004 of NC_140771.1, read as the reverse complement.
GAGCCTATCCAGTAGAGAACGTCTTAGGGAAAGAATGCGTGAACAGAAACGACGCTGGCGAAGCAATTCAGCTAATCGAGAGCGAGAACGAATACTTCAAAGGAAACGTTATGCTGTTCTTAAAAAGAACTCCCGACCGCGAAAGAAACATCTTCCTCCCAAGCAGTGGGAAAGCTATACGAATTTGCAGTATAAGGATATGTGGTCCGAAGAAGCCTATCAAAAATGTATTCGACAATGTAATAAAGAGCAATACAATTTCCTGATCTACGTTCTCGTCCGTTTGTACACCTATTACGCGTTACCTGAATCGAAACGTCCCCCTCCTCTGGATATTATTGTGCAAGGATCTGCCGGAACGGGTAAATCTTTCCTGATCCAAGCTTTATACCAAACTCTGATTCGAACGCCTCTTTTTAGCGAAGCGTGCTCGGTTCTCAAACTCGCACTTAGTGCTCAAGGAGCGGTCTACATTACGGGAGATACTTTGCATCATGCCCTGCGTCTTCAAATGAACGGGACTTTTGTTCGACCTCTGACCCAAGAGACTTTAGACTATTACAGACCCCTGTATGCTCCTTTACGGATGGTGATTTTGGATGACCTTTCCACGATCGGATCCAATTTATTTTCGCGCCTCGACCAGCAACTTCGACAATTGTGTCATGTGCCGGATAAACCGTTTGGGAATGTGCATATGATTAAATTCGGAGATTTGCAGCAGCTCCAACCGATTCGCGACACGCCCATTTTTTATTCTGAAGGGTGGTGGACGCCTCAATCCACGCTCTACTATGAACTAGTCGAATGTATGCGATTCTCTCTGGATTACGAGGAGAGACTCGATCGTTTAACGAGAAATCACTTTTTAGAACCGGACGATGTGGCATTTTTCCAGTCCCGCGTTCGCAGTTTCGACGAAATTCCTCGCGAAGCTATTATTCTCTGTTTTTCGAGCAAGGATGCAGAGAAATATAATATGAAACGTCTCCAATCCCGAGGGACGTACTGTTCGTGTCTGGCTCGAGACGTGATTTATTCCGAGAGCGAAAAATTGCGGAAGAGGATGATGAAACGGAGTCAACATTTACATCGATCTCAGATGGCGAATCTCGAATCCGTCCTCCATTTACAAAGAGGAGCGCGATATCAATTGACTAAAACGCTCGACAGATCCAAAGGATGGATGAATGGAGCGATTGGAACACTACACCAAATAGACCAGGATGAAGACGGAGTTGTGACGCGAGTCTGGCTGCAATTTTCGAATAGTCTAGCTCCTATCGATCGCGTCTCCATTCGTATTGACACCTGTTCGACGAAAACACTCGCATTTTATCGCGAACAGTTTCCTTTGATGTTAGCCGAAGCGATTACGGCTCATAAAGCCCAAGGAGCCACCTTTCCGTCGATCGCAATTTACATGCACGGACCTTTTAATCGATTTCAGCAATATGTCGCTTTTTCTCGAGTGACTCAACCCCAGGGATTGTATATTCTGGACCAGTTTAGTCCCCGCATGAAATTGGCGAGCAAGCAAAAATACGAGGAGGAACTGGAGCGATTGCAAAACATGTCCCGGATTCCGTATGATATATCGGCTCGAGAAGAGAACCAAGATCCGTACGAGTTTCTCATGAACCTTCTTCAATATGGGAATCGTCTTTCCTTCCATCTTTCCAATAGAAACATCTCCCAAGAAAAAGAAGTCGTCAAACTAGAAGAAAAACCTTCTTTCCATGTAAAACCTGTTATAAAATGTGAATCTTAAATCTTTTTTTAAAAATTCAATAAAAAGAAATATTCTCCATCAAAACCCCTCCATTCTTTCAAAGCTTCACAAAACGCTCAACAATGTCCACACAACGGGAAGAGAAAAATCGATCTCAACGGTCCACACAACATGTTGACTCCTCAAAATATGTCTCTCCCAAGTGACAGGATGCTTCTTCTTCAACGGCTGACACTCATCTAAAGCAAAACTGGGAATGCTTAAATAGATAAGCGAGAGTTTATTCTTAAAAAAATGGCGCTGTCTTGTCAATGGAGAATCGAGTCGGCTGGGAAAAAATTTTGAGAGCCGGGAAAAAAAAATTCTCTAACTCTAAAAAAAAAAAAAAAAACTTTTGGTTAATTTTTATCATGTCTTAGAGACATGATAAAAATTAACTCTACCCTCCTTTTGTCTGGGAATGTTGTCTCTCCGTTTCTAATAATAGACCAGAACCCATTCTTGGAATTTTATTCTTTTTAGAAAGGATGAGTGATGGTCTATTTTTAGAAACGGTGAGACAACATTCCCAGACAAAAGGGGAAGGTAGTTAATTTTTATCATGTCTAAAGACATGATAAAAATTAACAAAAAGTTTTTTTTTTTTAGAGTTAGAAAATTTTTTTTCCTGCTCTCAAAAACATTTTCCCAGCCGACTCGATTCTCCAATTGACGACACAGCGTCATTTTTTTAAGAATGGATTCTCGTTTATCTATTTAAGCATTTCGAGTGTCACTTCAGATGAATGTCAGCCGTTGAGGAAGAAAAACACAGATTCCCATTTTCTCATTTCCTTCAGAGAGAGAGAGGCCTACATTTTCGAGACTCGATGACATTTCAAGCATTTTTTGTTTAAGATATTCGACTTCATATTTGTCTGACGTTCAAGAGTATGATCTCTCGTGGATGGATCTCTTCCACCTCATTCTCTTTCCAGTCGATTTAGAAGGGGAAGGGGAGATTTTTTTTTCCCTCATGGAGGATGTCTCCTGAATACCGTTCAAAGAGTCTATGGAAAAATTATATGGTCAGAGTTACGGATTTCCAGGGCAATCTGCTTCTCAGCTAAAAAAAAAGGATCTCTCTTTCCCAGTCTGTCTTCGATTGCCTCGTTAACTGTGAAACCCATCGCTTTTCCGATTTTATGGTTCTCCCAGTATAATCAGACAGTCGGTCACAAAAGTATTCGAACACCGGTACTCTATCAGAAAATGACAAGATGGCGTTTTTTTTTCTCTTTCTCTCTGTGTGTCGTGTTATTCCATCCTAGGTTTTCTTCTCCCCCACATCTTGGAAAAAACTGGAAAAAATTGGTTACGATCTCTTTTTGAATGGGGAGATGCCATTTTGAGAAAAAGCTGACGACCCTATCTTGGAGAATGAACATGACCGCTCTACACACCCTTTTACTCTCTCTCTCTCTCTCTCTTTGAATTGGGAAGCCATTTTGGGAAAAAGCAGACGACCCTATCTTGGAGAATGGAAATGAACGCCTCCCTCTCTCTCTTTGAAATGGGAAGCCATTTTGGGACCCTCTATTCTTGGGGAGGGAGAAAAACTGAAGTCTGCATTTCGCTGTCTCTGAATACGGAAAGCCCTTTTGGGAAAAGCGGACCCTCTTCTTTTGATCTTGGAGAACTGGAAATGAACGCTCTACACGATCTCTCTTTGAATTCAGAAGGTATTTTGGGACCTTCTAATGTTGGAAAACTGAAATGAACGCTCTACACCTTCTCTCTCTCTCTTTCTCTGAAATGGGTAGCCATTTGAAAACTCCCTAACTTTGGAAAAAAACAGAAATGAACGCTCTACACCATCTCTCTTTGAAAATGGGGGGGTGTCATTTTGAGACCTCCCTCCCCTAAACTTGGAAAAAAAAACTGAAATGAACGCTCTACACTTTCTCTCTTTGGACATGGGTAGCCCTTTTGGGACCCTCTCCTCTTGGTAGAAAAAAAAACAGAACTGAAGTGAAGGCTCTACACAATCTCTCTTGGAATGGGATCCAAATTTCGGGAAACGTGGATCACCTCATGCTGGAAAACTGAAGTGAACCACCAAGATTGGACTCTATATAATATTTTTTTTAATTGACATCATGACCCTCCTCCCATTTGTTATTAAAAAATTTTTTTTGTTTTGGTTTTTATCCCATTTCCGATGTGATTTCAGAAATGCAATTCCATAACAGTTCAATTTCATTCGAGGTTAAATGATCTAAACAGTCTTTGACCCACCCATCCGTATGATTATTTTCTTCTCCTTCCTGTTGCACGAAATTTTGTAAGTTCATATAATCATTCCATACGGGAAGGGCTGGATCCTCACAAGGCTGTCTTGAAACACTTGGAGTCTCTTTGGGATGAGTGGAGGGATCTAGGATGTCTGGACCCGGCTGCGATTCTACCTCCATGGTTTCTGGACCCGTTGGAACTTGTTTACCCGGCTGAAATTCTACCTCCATGATTTCTGGACCCGTTGGAACTTGTGAACCCGGCTGTGATTCTGCCTCCATGATTTCTGGACCTGTTGGAACTTGTGGATCCGGCTGACATTCTACCTCTACGATGTCGGGACTTTTTGAAGCTTGTGGACCCGTCTGACATTCTACCTCTACGATGTCGGGACAGGTTGGAGAAGAAGAAGAAGAAGAGGATACTGGAAGAGGTTCTGTCTGTGAGGAGTCCGAAAGAGGTTGCCTGTTTGAACAAGTCGGGGAAGAAGAAGAAGAAGAAGAAGCTTCTGGATTCTGAAGCGGATCTTGCACGCCAGGTAGGTTCCGGTAAGTCGACCGTTTTTTAAGAGGTAATTTTTTTTCTTCCTCCTCATCTTCAATTGTGATGACTTCAATTTCATTCCGTTGCCGGGTCGATTTTGTTTCGGGAAATAACGGTTTGGTCCAGCTCCTCTTATCATCTAAGGAAGGGATGGGTAAAGGTGGCGGAGGGTTTTCTTCTTCTTTTTCTTGAAACATCATCGGCGATTGGAAAGAAATCTCCTCTTTCAATTGTTTCCAAAGCGAGTACGAGCACCGATCGACGAGAAAGAGACTCTTCTGGGTCGTGACGATGAGATATTGCGTTTTCGGGGGAACGACATAGTTTTGAAAAGGTCTTAGAATATATTTCTTATATTTCATCCTGTCGCTGACTTTAAAACTTCTTTCCTTGAGATTGGGAGACGATGATTCGTAATAGGCGAGAGGAGCGGCTGTGGTTTGAACAATATGAACTTCGTCCTCAGCCGTCGTTCTCACTCCAAACGTAAAATATCGTTTCGTGAGAAAAATATTCTTCCACCGAAAACTCGTGCGCGGATCTGTATATCGCCGGTCTGTTTGAATGGGCCGTCTCAAAGCTCGATCCATCCGATTCCAAGAGAAGGGAGATTCCTCTTTCGTTTGTTGCGATTCGAATAAATTTCTGTATATATTCTGAACGAGCAGGTTGGAGGATTCGACATCTTGGTTGAAAGAAACGATCGCTTGATGAGGTGGTAAATGCGGAATAAATGTCGCACAATGACACGCCAAAAAAATTTTCAAGTTGGAGATTTGCTTTAGCGTCTTCAAATCCTCCCCGTTCGAAATCCGTTGAATTGGAAAAACGTCTAATAGTGACATGGCTCCCAATGGAAAAGAAATGATCTCGCCCAGTACTCTCGTCTTTTTATATATCTATATAGACACACACAGACACACATAGAGGCTCTATGACGTCCGTTTTATTTGTTTTTTTTGTTTCTCTCTCTCTTCTTTCCAAGAAATCTTATCTCCATGACCTCTTTTTCTTTTCTTAAAAAGATGAATGTGTGTGGGAATGAGGAAGTGAAAGTAATAATTTAATAAACAAAAAATTATGCAACCATGACCTTTTTTTTTTCAAAGTCAACCTTTCCAATCCAAGGACGTCCAGAGATAGAGGAAGCAGGGAGAGAGGAGGAGGAGGGAAGGGAAGGTCACACTCTCTTTCTCTCTATAAATAAAAGGGGAGAGCCCCAAAGTCGTATTTTTGTCCAAGTGGATCATGAGGAGGCATCCCCAGCTCACTACGTGTATTCCTTTCAAATATAAATATGTTGATCTTTCCTTTTATATCATCCAAGGAGTCGTTTACCTGAAAGCCTCCGATTTTTCAAAATGTGCGGGTTATTATACCGTGGGGAGTTATCAAAAGATGCGGGACGAATTTTTATCCGACGAAAACGTGTTGATGGCTCGTGACATTCCACCTTTGGATGCACAAATTTTGTTAATGAAACGAGCCAAATATTTTTACACGTCCCACTTTCTAACCGTCTCGCAAATGAATAGGATTATGGATCGTCTTGAGAAGACAAAAGGGATTCTCGTTCATTTTAGTGAATGGTTGCACAAATGTTTGCACGAACCTCTCTCGATCGAGAAGACTGGGAAGAATACCTATTATATTCTTCTCGAGGACTCTCCTCCTTCGTCTCATCATAGAGAGGCCACGACTTTTGAAAAAATCCTCGAGCAAGAAAAAATAGAATGGTGGAACAACTACCCCATCCCTCTCCCCGAGCATCAAGAGGAGCCTGTTCAGAAGAAAAAGAAAAAACCTTTCCAAAAGCCTATCCTCATCCTCCTCGATAATGATGGGGATGAGGAGAAGCCTGTTCAGATTCCTCTCAGTTTGTCAAAACCCGTCGAGGATGAAAAACCTCTCCCTTCCTCAAAACCCCTTGAGGAAGAGAGACCCCTCGAGAAGGAGAGATCTCTCCCATTGTCAAACCTCGTCGAAGATGAAAAACCTCTCCCTTTCTCAAGACCCATCGAAGATGAAAAACCTCTCCATTTATCAAGACCCCTCGAAAATGAGGGACCTCTCGATTTGTCAAAACCCCTCGAGGATAAGGGAACCAAAACTTCTCTCTCTTTCGAAGAGGAGGGACCTCTCAATTTGTCAAGACACCTCAAGAATAAGGGAACCGAAAATCCTCTCCCTTTCTCAAGACTTCTCGAGGAGGAGGAGGAGGAGAGACCGCTTCATGTCTCAAGACAGGACCCCCCTCTATCTCTTGAGGATCCGAGGGAAACGATTCCTATTGAAAAACCATCTATCGACTATCCCCAGAAAAGGTCTTCGGAGGAGATTAGACTTCCATGTAGAAAACGAATCTGCCACAATCATCATCATAATAATAATAATAATAATAATATACCCCCTTCTCAACAACAGAATCCTACAACATTTGCAGATAAATGCATTCAAACCAATCCCTTTATAGTAACCCTTTTGATTGGAGAACCCGTGCATTAGCCTCGAAAAATAAAATGAGATTCTAGACTGTTTCTATGACCAGAATGTTAAGCCAATAGATAGGTCTAGCTCAAAATTTTTCTTTTAAAAGAAAATAAATAAATAATCCAAAGACTATTCGTAAATATAAATGGTAAAGTCTCGAGTCGGCTGGAAAAAAATTTTCAGAGCTGAGAAAAATTCTACAACTCAAAAAAAAAAAAAAAAAAAAAAAAAAAAAAAAACTTTTTGTTAATTTTTATCATGTCTTAGACATGATAAAAATTAACGACCCCCTTCCCTTTTCATCTGGGAATGTTGTCTCACTCTTTTGAAAAACAAATCGTGATTCATTCATGGAATGATTGCCATTAGAGAAAGGATGAGTCATGGTCTATTTTTAGAAAGGGTGAGACATCCTTCCCAGACAAAAAGGGAGGGTCATTAATTTTTATCATGTCTAGAAGACATGATAAAAATTAACCAAAAGTTTTTTTTTTTTCCAGCTCTGAGAAATTTTTTTTCTCCCAGCCGATTCGAGACTTTAATATTCTTTTTAAGAATGATTTCTCTCTGATCTATTATTTCAAAATTCCAAGTTTCGCTTCAGAACCATCTATGCTGTTGAAGAAGTAACGTGATATATGTATTTTTTTTAATGAGTTCTGTCAAGATTGAATTGTGCAGGATCGACCTTGCGAATTTCTTCTCTGTGTCTTTAAATAATAATGATACCGAACTGCTTTTTGTAGAGCGCAATGGAAAAAACCTTTTGTATGGTTAGGACAATTCATGTGTTCGATCCCATTGTATTTGAGAATCTCTTGCGTCGATCCCGAAATGTAATAAATGGATCTTTGCAACCATTTCTCTAAAAACCGCCGTTCCATTTCTCGTCGCACCCAAATCATGGAAAAAGGTTCCGTCAACATCGTTAACACCTATGGAAAATAACTGTACGGAATTCCTCCTTCGTACCACGACAAGCCGTGATAATAATCACTTGCCCACACAGCGGTTCGTTTTTCTTTCTCGGTGAGCATTTGCCATGGAAACGGGGGTTTAAAAACAAATACCCCTCGAGAAGTACCGTCCAATGTGACGTAAGCCAATTCTTTTACAATAAAGGCTCCTTGAGAATCGTAGAAACCTTCAAAGTCGAGCACGAGTTCCATGTTTTTTATTTCTTTTTCTTTCCAAGGTGACCTTTATTATTATGATGATGGATGTGTATTGAGATACGCACGATATTATTCAAAAAACAAATATATATACGAATGTGACCTTTCCCAGAATTCCTACGACCTGTCACGTGTAACCTTCTCTCTCTATATATATAAAAGAGGAGACGGCGAGAGAACGCTCTCCATTTATTCCTTCAGGACACACAGCGAGAGAGAGAGAGAGAGAATTTTGTTTTCTTTTTTTCCTCAATTGAAGAAGATGGACATTTTGAGTACCAAACCTCTCAAAGATTCCTACATTGTTCTGGACATGGAATACTTTCACTGTTATGATCCAAAGACGGGAGATATATGTTTCATCTTGAAAGAACTGGGCTACATCACTTGCGATTTAACCTTATGCGGATCCATAATTTTTCTCCCTCCTGTCCATTACGATGACTTATCGTCTCGCAATCAAGCTGTGGTCAACCAGACAACAAATAATCGACACGGCCTGCAATGGACCGAGGGTCGTCTTTCCTACGAGCATCTTCCTACAATCCTGAAAATGCTGACCGAAAATGTGGAGGTGATCTACGTCAATGGATACGATAAAGCCGAATTTTTCAGCAAGCTCTGCCAGCGATCCGTTTATGAGTTTTACATCCCAGGGAAAACCGAGTGGCGGAACAAGTCGAAATGCACGCGACACCAATATTTCCAAAAGATGATTCATTGTGCCGAGAACAATGTGAGAAATTTTCGATACCATTTGCTGGAGGGTAGTTACGTTTTCCGGAAATTACATTGTTACCCCTCCGAGAGCAAGCTGTCGAAGACGAAGAGGAGGCGGAAGAATCTCCCCAGGAGAACTCGTGCGACGATGAGGAGGAGGAAGAGGAGGAGGATGAACTTTCTAATAATAATAATAATAATAAATGTCTAAGTTGGGATGCTTTAGAGACCCAAGAATATTGGTCTCAACCCTTATCTCACCTAGACCTGAAAGAGGATCCTCAAGTGTACTCTTTGTGGTCCTCTTCTAAAATTTGGTCTTGGAGAGAACCCTTGAATGTTCATGAATGAAATGGTATGTAAATCCCTAGAGAAAAAAAAATAGAAAAAAAGTTCTTTTTTTTTGTAATATGTTGATTTCTTTCCAATCCCATTTCTTTTCCATAACTCCAGCCCAATCGACGAGAAGAAGAAGAATTTTCCAAGTTACACAAGACGAATCTTCCAAGTTACACAAGACGTAGAAAGATTTCACAAGGATTTATAAATCACACGCTCCCACATGATATATGTATAGAGAGGAAAAGACCCTCTGTTCTCTAGCCAATACGTCAAGACTTCCCTAAACTAAGAGAGACCATGAGTACCGAGGAAACCTTAGCAGAGCAAGTGGAAAGACTTTCAAAGAGATTAGAAGAGTTAAGACGGGATAGATTTACAGTTCCGCCGACTAAAGAGGAAACTATCATCGATTTCAACAAACCGCTGTACTTTCATCCTCTACCCCAAAGAATGAGACGAATGGACTCGCCGTTGAACAGTTCCAATGAGAAACAAAATGTCACTTATTTGAATAGTCAATTTCAACACATGAATATTTCATAAGTATTTTTTTGTTTTTTTTCCCTAAAGCGTAGGGAGATCGGATCAGTAGTTTTTCCCTTTTCATCGTCGAAAAAGATTGGGAGGAAAAATCTTTCTCAGCTCTCTCAGAAAAATTTTTCAGCCTAAAAAAAAAAAAAAAAAAAAAAAAAAAAACTTTTTGTTAATTTTTATCATGTCTTAGACATGATAAAAATTAACTCTACCCCCTTTTTGTCTGGGAATGTTGTCTCACACTTTCTAAAAATAGACCATCACTCCTCCTTTCCTAAAGAATAGAATTCCAAGAATGGGATCTGGTCTATTTTTAGAAACGGTGAGACCCTATTCCCAGACAAAAGGCGGGTAGAGTTAATTTTTATCATGTCTAAAGTTCATGGTCCATCCATCTTCTTATGTGAAACGGTGACCCTGACGAGATCGAGATAAACAAGTCCTGTGAGTTGTTTTGTAATCTTGACGCGATCCAAGAAAGACTTTTCATTTTTTTTTAAATAGGCGGGGGGTAGGGAGAGAAAATATTCTCACGAACCTCAGATATCTTTTCATAAATATATTTTTTATCAAAGTGTTTCTTTCATTCCGATCCTTTTAAGAGGTTGGAATGACCCTGACATTTAGATGGGGTCGCGATCCCGACAGATGTCGCGCGAGTATAAAAGTGTGTGTCCTCCACGAGATTTCTTCAGAGAACAGAAGAAGACGTGAACTGAGCTGGTAAGTCCCTTTGATCCTATGAATATGGTTATCTATAAACTCGATTTGATTCTTTGTTTCTTTTTTTAATAATCATAATAATCATAACTTCATTTAAAAAGAACTCTCTTCTTAACCCTTTGAAAAGAAAAATGTCTCTTTCAAGACGACGACTCTAAAACGTTTTATTGTTTTTTTTTCCCTTTCTAGATCTTCCCTGTTATACATATATACCTTTTCGATTCTTTTTTTTGCTCCTGTTTGTGGAAGACATCACCGTATTCATCGCCATGGCGTGTTCAGAAAACTTTATCGTGCTCGATCTAGAGGGTTTCCAGTCCTACAACCACAAGAAGGGTGAATTTACCTACGTTTTAAAAGAATTGGGCTATGCGACAAAAGATTTTTTGACCGTGGGATCGTTGACGTTTGCTCCTCCTCACCCCTTCCACCAACTGAATGAAAAAAACCAAAAGACGAATGCCTGGCTGACGAGAAACCGGCACGGACTTCGTTGGAACGAGGGTCATATTCCCTACAACCATTTAGGACGCATTCTCCAATCGCTCACTCACAGCTTCTCCACGATTTATGTGGTGGGATGTCAGAAAGCTAAATTCTTTGCTAAAGCCTTGGATTATCAAAAACCCGTGACGGAAATTTATGTGCCAGATGGAATCATTTGGAAGTATCGGGAAAAATGTGCCCGACATCATCAAAGGATGAAATATTTCCATTGTGCCGAAAACAAAGTGCGCAACTATCGATGGCATATTACGGAAGGAGATTTTCATATCAATCACGTCTATCCAGACGGAACGGAGAAAGAGGAGAGGATTCAGGAGGAAGCAGACAATCCTCTGCAAGCTTTTGATAAGGCCTACGATCAGTTAGAGAAGGATCCGTCCCCAAAAGCGTACGATAACCTCATCCAGAAATGGGATAATCTGTCCTGTTTTTAAGTGATGGAACATCCGGATGAGCATACGCCTTTAAACTTGATGGGCTCTTCTACTTCTTCTTCTTCTTTGTCGTCAACTTCCTCCAATAACTCGAGGAAGACGGAGGGTTGGGGAGACATACCTGAAAATATTCCCCATTACGATCCAGCAGCCTGTTGGGACGAACCTTCCAAAGAATCTCATGAGACCGCCAAAATATCTTCAGAGGATCCAAAGACAAAATCCACTGAGTGTTGGGACAATGAACGGACGACTCATGATCCAAAATCCACTAAGACTATGTCCACTGAGTGTTGGGACAATGAACAGACGACTCATGCTCCAAAATCTATTGAGACTATGTCCACCGAATGTTGGGACAATGAACGGACGACCCATGCTCCAAAATCGACTGAGACTATGTCCACTGAGTGTTGGGACGATGAAACCGAAAAGACGACAGAGAATTGGGATGACCGTTCTCAAAAGTATTTGAATTGATATATACATAAACTCAGGAGAAAAAAAATAAAGAAAAGATTTTTAGAAATAAGTAGGGAAAGGTTCTCCGCTTTCCCTATATTTATGGAAATGGACTGAGAAGAGAGAGAGACGAATCAGGAGACCAAAAAAAATGGGTCTTGGAAGGAATGAGTGCAAATGCATTCGATTCCTTCCGAGACCCACTTTTTTTGGGTCCCTCTCTCATCCAATCTTGGAAAAGAACTTTGTCCTATTTTTCTAGGTCCATTCAAAAAGAAATGAATCTATCCATAAATTTTCTTAAAAGAAAGAAAAAAACAAAAAGATCCATTACCTCTTGACGGTCCAAAGTCGAGAATCTTGGAAAAAGTCATCCACTCTCTCCATCCAGTCAAGCTTCTCTGTAGAAAATCTAGTAGGTGCATCTGCATTCTTGAACACCCGGCAGTTATTATTGGACGCGAAACGTCGAATGCTGAAATAGTTAACAGTGATCCCATTCTTAAAGAAACGGGGATGTTTTATTCATCCAGTCGAGTGCGGGAAAATTTCTGAGAGACGGAGAAAAATTTCTCTGGCTGAAAAAAAAAAAAAAAAAAAAAAAAAAAAAAAAAACCCTTTTATTCTGAAAATTGATGTCTTCAATTTTCCAAAAATTGAAGACATCAATTTTCAAATTTTCAGACTAAAAAGGGGGGTAATTTATTTTTCAGAAACTTTTCCCAGCCGACTCGATGTGAATAAAACTTTTCTGTTTGTTAAGAATGTTATTTAATGGATCGATTTCAACCTATCGAGTTTCGCTTGAGTTCCGGCCGTGCTGTGGGCCCACCTGGATACAAGTTTTCCTCTTTTGGAATAGAATTTCCGTCAAGGTAGGCTACTTTTCCTCTTTTTGCATTTTTCATGTCATTTCATTTGTATTACAATATACTGAAAACGGGCGTTCGAACTGATTTCTAGGCTATTTCCATACAAATGGAGCTCGATCCAAGAAAGAAATGATGTCTTTTTTTTATTTTGTGGACTGCCAATTTGTATTGGAATATACTGAAAACGGGTGTTTGAGTCGGTTTTCAGTATATTTCAATACAAATGGAGCTCGATCCAAGAAAAAAATGATGTCTTTTTTTTATTTTGTGGACTGCCAATTTTGTATTGGAATATACTGAAAACGGGTGTTTGAGTCGGTTTTCAGTATATTTCAATACAAATAGAGCTCGATCCAAGAAAGAAATGATGTCTTTTTTTTTTATTTTGTGGACTGCCAATTTGTATTGGAATATACTGAAAACGGCTGTTTGAGTCGGTTTTCAGTATATTCCAATTCAAATAGAGCTCGATCCAAGAAAAAAATGATGTCTTTTTTTTATTTTGTGGACTGCCAATTTTGTATTGGAATATACTGAAAACGGGTGTTTGAGTCGGTTTTCAGTATATTCCAATACAAGTGGAGCTCGATCCAAGAAAAAAATGATGTCTTTTTTTTATTTTGTGGACTGCCAATTTTGTATTGGAATATACTGAAAACGGGTGTTTGAGTCGGTTTTCAGTATATTTCAATACAAGTGGAGCTCGATCCAAGAAAAAAATGATGTCTTTTTTTTTATTTTGTGGACTGCCAATTTTGTATTGGAATATACTGAAAACGGGCGTTCACGTTGGTTTTCAGTATATTCCAATACAAATGGAGCTCCATCCAAGAAAAAAATGATGTCTTTTTTTTTATTTTGTGGACAGCCAATTTTGTATTGGAATATACTGGAAACGGGCGTTCACGTTGGTTTTCAGTATATTCCAATACAAATGGAGCTCCATCCAAGAAAAAAATGATGTCTTTTTTTTATTTTGTGGACAGCCAAATTTGTATTGGATTATACTGAAAACGGGCGTTCACGTTGGTTTTCAGTATATTCCAATACAAATGGAGCTCCATCCAAGAAAAAAATGATGTCTTTTTTTTATTTTGTGGACAGCCAATTTTGTATTGGAATATACTGAAAACGGGCGTTAACGTTGGTTTTCAGTATATTTCAATACAAATGGAGCTCGATCCAAGAAAAAAAATGATGTCTTTTTTTTATTTTTTGTGGAGAACCAATTTTGTATTGGAATATACTGAAAACGGGCATTCACGTTGTTTTCAGTATATTCCAATACAAGTGGAGCTCGATCCAAGAAAAAAATGATGTCTTTTTTTTATTTTGTGCACAGCCAATTTTGTATTGGAATATACTGAAAACGGGCGTTCACGTTGGTTTTCAGTATATTTCAATACAAATGGAGCTCCATCCAAGAAAAAAATGATGTCTTTTTTTTATTTTGTGGACAGCTAACTTTGTATTGGAATATACTGAAAACGGGCGTTCACGTTGGTTTTCAGTATATTCCAATACAAATGGAGCTCCATCCAAGAAAAAAATAATGTCTTTTTTTTATGTTGCGGACAGCCAATTTTGTATTGAAATATCCTGAAAACGGGCGTTCGAGTCAGTTTTCAATATATTCTAATACAAATGGAGCTCCATCCAAGAAAAAAATGATGTCATTTTTTATGTTGTGGACAATGAATTTTGTATTGGAATATACTGAAAACGGGCGTTCGAGTCCTTTTTCCGACTATTTCTATACACATTCCACTATATTAAAATGACGTCATGGTTGAGTCCAAACAGAGTCGTCCTCGGATAGAGTCGTCTCCGGACAAAGTCGTCCCCGGACAATTTTATACCGAATTTGTATAGAAATATACTTAAAATGGGCTTGGAGGGGGGGCGGAGTCCAAACAAAGTCGTCCCCGGACCATCTTGATGACCAGACATATTGCCTTTCAACAGCCCGTATTATTCTGAACAGAAACGTGGAATACTTTTATAGAAAAGAGAAGAATTGAAAGTGAAAGTCAAAAAGCAAAATGGGATCGGCTGGGAAAAATTTCTGAGAGCCGAGAAAAAATTCTGAGTCAGAAAAAAAAGAAAAAATATATAATATATATATTATATAATATTTATTATAAATACTTTTTGTTAATTTTTATCATGTCTTCTAGACATGATAAAAATTAACTCATCCCCCTTTTGTCTGGGTATGTTGTCTCACCGTTTCTAAAAATAGACCAGAACCCAGTCTTTTCTTGGAATTTAAAAGGATGAGTCATGGTCTATTTTTAGAAAGTGGGAGACAACATTCCCATGATGCGATATGGTCTCCAGTCGCTTAAGGAAGGGGAAACGTTCTCCGCTTTCCCTATTCCATAGACTGGAGAGTTGAATCAGGAGACCAAAAAAATGGGTCTTGGAAGGAATGAGTGCATTTCAAAATGCATTCAATTCCTTCCAAGACCCATTTTTTTGGGCCACTCTCTCCTCCAATCTTGGGAGAGAGAGAAATAAAATTTATCATCTCCTGTCCACCCAAAAAGAAACTATGTATTTTTGTTTTTCTGGATGCGGCCGAATTTGTAGATGAATCGTCCAGAAACCGGCCGTCAAGCCCATTTTCAGACTATTTCTATACATATTCGGTCATCAAGATGGTCCGGGGACGACTTTGTTTGGACATCATCTCTATATAGATGGTGAAATTTGTATAGCCATTTCTAAAGAATATCAGAGAAAACTAAAAGCGAGATTGCAAAAAAAGAAATAGCCTCCAGTGAACACAATTCCAACGACAGTGGATAGGAAAAGTGAAGAGTTGAAAGTGAAATTCGAAAAACGAAATGGGATCGGCTAGGAAAAATTTTTCAGAGCTCAGGAAAAAATTCTGAGATGTAAAAAAAAAAAAAAAAAAAAAAAAAAAAAAACTTTTTGTTAATTTTTATCATGTCTTCTAGACATGATAAAAATTAACTCATCCCCCTTTTGTCTGGGTATGTTGTCTCACCGTTTCTAAAAATAGACCAGAACCCAGTCTTTTCTTGGAATTTAAAAGGATGAGTCATGGTCTATTTTTAGAAAGTGGGAGACAACATTCCCAGACAAAAAGGGGGGTGAGTTAATTTTTATCATGTCTAGAAGACATGATAAAAATTAACAAAAAGTTTTTTTTTTTTTTTTTTTTTTTTACATTTCAGAATTTTTTTCTGAGCTCTGAGAAATTTTTCCTAGCCGATCTCATTTCGTTTTTCGACTTTCACTTTCAACTCTTCACTTTTCTACAAAAGCATTCCACGTTTCTGTTCAGAACAGTGTCTCTCTCTACCCAAATCTGAAACCCTAGTCACGAGAGAATATGAGACTAGAAAAATAGTTTAGCTTATTGATCTAAAAAATGTCACGTGCTAGAACTCAGAATTATAATCAGAGCGGGGCTTTCGAGTATCCACTTCCAAGATTTTAGATTTGTCATGGGTGACATGTTCCCAAATTCATAAATTCTTCAATTGTAGTCCCCTTCTTTGACAAATGGCTAAGAAATTCTTAAAGAATATCATGATAAAGATTTAGCTATCTATATATAACATTATGTTTTCTTTTCAAAAAAAAAAAATCCAGTCTTGATCGAAATGGACTTTACGCACAATTTATTGTATCCCCACCTTTCCAAGATTGGTTTGAAGAAGTGATCAAAAAAATGGGTCTGGAAGGAAAAGGGTGCATTTCGAGAAAAGAAAAGAGGACCCTCTTTTTCTCGCAATGCACCCGTTTCCTTCCAGACCCATTTCTTTTGCCTCCTCAGAACTCTCTTTCTTAAGAGGGATTGAAAGAAAGAGGCTAGATGGAAAAGTTTCTTTTTTTTTCTTTCGAGAAGATAAAAAAAAATTTGGAGGAGGAGCAAATTTTTTTTGGGTGGTGGTGGTTGTTTTTTTTAGAAGGTGATAACATTAGTGACATTTAAAGAGACCACCAGAGGATCCGTTTGAGTCTCGACGACCTTTTCTTGACGGGGGTCTGTCTGGCAATAAGCGCTGGCATATTGTTTAGGGTAAGTAGAAGAATCCGTCATGCCTGGATGAGGCGGTATGTAGCACACTCCCAGATTAAAGAGGGTGATGAAGGGAAATTTCTCCCCCGGATAGAGCAGTCGGTAAACGGGTTGATTGGGTACAACTCGAACCAGCGGCTGAGTTAAAATGCTATACACCCAGGCCAGAAGCTGATTATTTTTAGGATTATTTTCGGCCAGATGTAACATTTCTTCGCTGGAGAGGACATATCGCTCTTGAGAACTGCCGAGACTCTCAAGATCTTTTATTTTCCTGAAGACGTGGTGTTCGTCGAAAAACACGGAGAGAATGTCCCAGGTTCTTTTACTGGAAGTATGAATCAGAGACAAAATGTCCGTAGCGTTCCAAAACAATCTTCCGTCATCCACATAACAGCGAATGCTCACAAACTCATTATATAAGACGCGGATCATCATCTTGAGTAGAAATATGGATACGCACAGCAGTCTCTCTCTCTGGGAAATAGAGTCTGTCTTCCACTCGCCTCTCTATATATACGAGAAGACCACGTGATGGGCGACGTGACGGTTGACTTCTAGAAAAAAAAATCAACTTTGTCTATCTCTCTCTCTCTATGACCTTCTATTTTTTTCCTTAACGACACCCCGTCACCTTTTCAAAGGTCATGGGATTGAGAGGAACGAAAGAAAAAAAAACAACCATCCTTTGTATACTACCTATGACCTTCTCCTAGAGACCCCTGTCATTTTCTTCTCGAGAGCTACGTGATGAAAGCTTTTTTTTTATTCTAAAGTTTATCAACTTTGTAGACACATGACCCCGTCACCTTCTCAAAGGCCATGTCGTATGGAATGGGACCCTTTTGGTTTTTTCTTTTGAGAAAATAAAAAATAAAACAACTCTATAACCATCTCTCTATGACCTTCACAAACACTCATGTTTTATCATTTTTTTTATTTTAGAATTCATCAACCTTGTTCCTCCTCCTCCCCTCTCCCTCTCTCTCTCTCTGAGGAGTCTATATAAACGGATCGCCAGCGAGCTCTTGTTCATATCAGACGAGTGTTTCGCCTTGAGAACGGAAAAAAAAATACAAAAGCCATGCTGCTCAAACTGGAATATAACGATGACTATTACGTGCACGCGTATGTGGATCTAGGATTCCTGTACTGGAATGCCAAAGATATCTTGACTCTCTTGCCTACGAACGTCTCGCATACGACGAGTGTTCTCCAAGTCTTTTTTCCTAATCGACACCATTTTCTTCGACTAGGCGATTTGGACAACTACTCCAAAGAATGGGGTCAACCGAACCAGATTGTCCTCACTTCGAATGAAGCGGCCTTCGTCGCTTCGAAATCCCTGCATAACAAGTCGCTCTTCCCTTGGATGTGTAAAATATTCATGAGACCTCTGACGAAAATTGAGGAGGACGGGGAAACGTATATCACCCTCCGAGAGACTGTGCAAGACGAACAAGAAAGGAAAAAGAGTCCTCTCTTTTTCATCACTCAATTCGGGATCCATCATCTCCCCAAAATCATCCAGAGACATCAAGCCTTCGTTGAAAAGTATCAGAAAGAGGATGATGGTGATGATGATGATGATGATGATGATGATGCGATATGGTCTCCAGTCGCTTAAGGAAGGGGAAACGTTCTCCGCTTTCCCTATTCCATAGACTGGAGAGTTGAATCAGGAGACCAAAAAAATGGGTCTTGGAAGGAATGAGTGCATTTCAAAATGCATTCAGTTCCTTCCAAGACCCATTTTTTTGGGCCACTCTCTCCTCCAATCTTGGGAGAGAGAGAAATAAAATTTATCATCTCCTGTCCACCCAAAAAGAAACTATGTATTTTTGTTTTTCTGGATGCGGCCGAATTTGTAGATGAATCGTCCAGAAACCGGCCGTCAAGCCCATTTTCAGACTATTTCTATACATATTCGGTCATCAAGATGGTCCGGGGACGACTTTGTTTGGACATCATCTCTATATAGATGGTGAAATTTGTATAGCCATTTCTAAAGAATATCAGAGAAAACTAAAAGCGAGATTGCAAAAAAAGAAATAGCCTCCAGTGAACACAATTCCAACGACAGTGGATAGGAAAAGTGAAGAGTTGAAAGTGAAATTCGAAAAACGAAATGGGATCGGCTAGGAAAAATTTTTCAGAGCTCAGGAAAAAATTCTGAGATGTAAAAAAAAAAAAAAAAAAAAAAAAAAAAAAAAAAAAAAAAAACTTTTTGTTACTTTTTATCATGTCTTCTAGACATGATAAAAATTAACTCACCCCCCTTTTGTCTGGGAATGTTGTCTCCCACTTTCTAAAAATAGACCATGACTCATCCTTTTAAATTCCAAGAAAAGACTGGGTTCTGGTCTATTTTTAGAAACGGTGAGACAACATACCCAGACAAAAGGGGGATGAGTTAATTTTTATCATGTCTAGAAGACATGATAAAAATTAACAAAAAGTATTTATAATAAATATTATATAATATATATATTATATAATATATATATTATATATTTTTTCTTTTTTTTCTGACTCAGAATTTTTTCTCGGCTCTCAGAAATTTTTCCCAGCCGATTGCATTTTGCTTTTTGACTTTCACTTTCAATTCTTCTCTTTTCTATAAAAGTATTCCACGTTTTTGTTCAGAATAATACGGGCTGTTGAAAAGGCAATATGTCTGGTCATCAAGATGGTCCGGGGACGACTTTGTTTGGACTCCGCCCCCCCTCCAAGCCCATTTTAAGTATATTTCTATACAAATTCGGTATAAAATTCTCCGGGGACGACTTTGTCCGGAGACGACTCTATCCGAGGACGACTCTGTTTGGACTCAACCATGACGTCATTTTAATATAGTGGAATGTGTATAGAAATAGTCGGAAAAAGGACTCGAACGCCCGTTTTCAGTATATTCCAATACAAAATTCATTGTCCACAACATAAATAAAGACATCATTTTTTTCTTGGATGGAGCTCCATTTGTATTAGAATATACTGAAAACCGACTCAAACACCCGTTTTCAGAATATTCCAATACAAATTTGCAGTCCACAAAATAAAAAAAAGACATCATTTCTTTCTTGGATCGAGCTCCATTTGTATAGAAATAGCCTAGAAATCAGTTCGAACGCCCGTTTTCAGTATATTGTAATACAAATGTAATGACATGAAAAATGCAAAAAGAGGAAAAGTAGCCTACCTTGACGGAAATTCTATTCCAAAAGAGGAAAACTTGTATCCAGGTGGGCCCACAGCACGGCCGGAACTCAAGCGAAACTCGATAGGTTGAAATCGATCCATTAAATAACATTCTTAAAAAACAGTAAAGTTTTATTCTATTGCAAAAGGGGAAAACTTGTATCCAGGTGGGCCCACAGCACGGCCGGAACTCAAGCGAAACTCGATAGGTTGAAATCGATCCATTAAATAACATTCTTAACAAACAGTAAAGTTTTATTCACATCGAGTCGGTTGGGAAAAGTTTCTGAAAAATAAATTACCCCCCTTTTTAGTCTGAAAATTTGAAAATTGATGTCTTCAATTTTTGGAAAATTGAAGACATCAATTTTCAGACTAAAAGGGTTTTTTTTTTTTTTTTTTTTTTTTTTTTTTTTTTTTTTTTTCAGCCAGAGAAATTTTTCTCCGGCTCTCAGAAATTTTTCCGCACTCGACTGGATGAATAAAACATCCCCGTTTCTTTAAGAATGGGATCACTGTTAACTATTTCAGCATTCGACGTTTCGCGTCCAATAATAACTGCCGGGTGTTCAAGAATGCAGATGCACTTACTAGATTTTCTACAGAGAAGCTTGACTGGATGGAGAGAGTGGATGACTTTTTCCAAGATTCTCGACTTTGGACCGTCAAGAGGTAATGGATCTTTTTGTTTTTTTCTTTCTTTTAAGAAAATTTATGGATAGATTCATTTCTTTTTGAATGGACCTAGAAAAATAGGACAAAGTTCTTTTCCAAGATTGGATGAGAGAGGGACCCAAAAAAAGTGGGTCTCGGAAGGAATCGAATGCATTTGCACTCATTCCTTCCAAGACCCATTTTTTTTGGTCTCCTGATTCGTCTCTCTCTCTTCTCAGTCCATTTCCATAAATATAGGGAAAGCGGAGAACCTTTCCCTACTTATTTCTAAAAATCTTTTCTTTATTTTTTTTCTCCTGAGTTTATGTATATATCAATTCAAATACTTTTGAGAACGGTCATCCCAATTCTCTGTCGTCTTTTCGGTTTCATCGTCCCAACACTCAGTGGACATAGTCTCAGTCGATTTTGGAGCATGGGTCGTCCGTTCATTGTCCCAACATTCAGTGGACATAGTCTTAGTGGATTTTGGATCATGAGTCGTCCGTTCATTGTCCCAACACTCAGTGGATTTTGTCTTTGGATCCTCTGAAGATATTTTTGGGGTCTCATGAGATTCTTTGGAAGGTTCGTCCCAACAGGCTGCTGGATCGTAATGGGGAATATTTTCAGGTATGTCTCCCCAACCCTCCGTCTTCCTCGAGTTATTGGAGGAAGTTGACGACAAAGAAGAAGAAGAAGTAGAAGAGCCCATCAAGTTTAAAGGCGTATGCTCATCCGGATGTTCCATCACTTGGAAACAGGACAGATTATCCCATTTCTGGATGAGGTTATCGTACGCTTTTGGGGACGGATCCTTCTCTAACTGATCGTAGGCCTTATCAAAAGCTTGCAGAGGATTGTCTGCTTCCTCCTGAATCCTCTCCTCTTTCTCCGTTCCGTCTGGATAGACGTGATTGATATGAAAATCTCCTTCCGTAATATGCCATCGATAGTTGCGCACTTTGTTTTCGGCACAATGGAAATATTTCATCCTTTGATGATGTCGGGCACATTTTTCCCGATACTTCCAAATGATTCCATCTGGCACATAAATTTCCGTCACGGGTTTTTGATAATCCAAGGCTTTAGCAAAGAATTTAGCTTTCTGACATCATACCACATAAATCGTGGAGAAGCTGTGAGTGAGCGATTGGAGAATGCGTCCTAAATGGTTGTAGGGAATATGACTCTCGTTCCAACGAAGTCCGTGCCGGTTTCTCGTCAGCCAGGCATTCGTCTTTTGGTTTTTTTCATTCAGTTGGTGGAAGGGGTGAGGAGGAGCAAACGTCAACGATCCCACGGTCAAAAAATCTTTTGTCGCATAGCCCAATTCTTTTAAAACGTAGGTAAATTCACCCTTCTTGTGGTTGTAGGACTGGAAACCCTCTAGATCGAGCACGATAAAGTTTTCTGAACACGCCATGGCGATGAATACGGTGATGTCTTCCACAAACAGGAGCAAAAAAAAGAATCGAAAAGGTATATATGTATAACAGGGAAGATCTAGAAAGGGAAAAAAAACAATAAAACGTTTTAGAGTCGTCGTCTTGAAAGAGACATTTTTCTTTTCAAAGGGTTAAGAAGAGAGTTCTTTTTAAATGAAGTTATGATTATTATGATTATTAAAAAAAGAAACAAAGAATCAAATCGAGTTTATAGATAACCATATTCATAGGATCAAAGGGACTTACCAGCTCAGTTCACGTCTTCTTCTGTTCTCTGAAGAAATCTCGTGGAGGACACACACTTTTATACTCGCGCGACATCTGTCGGGATCGCGACCCCATCTAAATGTCAGGGTCATTCCAACCTCTTAAAAGGATCGGAATGAAAGAAACACTTTGATAAAAAATATATTTATGAAAAGATATCTGAGGGTCGTGAGAATATTTTCTCTCCCTACCCCCCGCCTATTTAAAAAAAAATGAAAAGTCTTTCTTGGATCGCGTCAAGATTACAAAACAACTCACAGGACTTGTTTATCTCGATCTCGTCAGGGTCACCGTTTCACATAAGAAGATGGATGGACCCTGAACTTTAGACATGATAAAAATTAACTCTACCCGCCTTTTGTCTGGGAATAGGGTCTCACCGTTTCTAAAAATAGACCAGATCCCATTCTTGGAATTCTATTCTTTAGGAAAGGAGGAGTGATGGTCTATTTTTAGAAAGTGTGAGACAACATTCCCAGACAAAAAGGGGGTAGAGTTAATTTTTATCATGTCTAAGACATGATAAAAATTAACAAAAAGTTTTTTTTTTTTTTTTTTTTTTTTTTTTTAAGGCTGAAAAATTTTTCTGAGAGAGCTGAGAAAGATTTTTCCTCCCAATCTTTTTCGACGATGAAAAGGGAAAAACTACTGATCCGATCTCCCTACGCTTTAGGGAAAAAAAACAAAAAAATACTTATGAAATATTCATGTGTTGAAATTGACTATTCAAATAAGTGACATTTTGTTTCTCATTGGAACTGTTCAACGGCGAGTCCATTCGTCTCATTCTTTGGGGTAGAGGATGAAAGTACAGCGGTTTGTTGAAATCAATGATAGTTTCCTCTTTAGTCGGCGGAACTGTAAATCTATCCCGTCTTAACTCTTCTAATCTCTTTGAAAGTCTTTCCACTTGCTCTGCTAAGGTTTCCTCGGTACTCATGGTCTCTCTTAGTTTAGGGAAGTCTTGACGTATTGGCTAGAGAACAGAGGGTCTTTTCCTCTCTATACATATATCATGTGGGAGCGTGTGATTTATAAATCCTTGTGAAATCTTTCTACGTCTTGTGTAACTTGGAAGATTCGTCTTGTGTAACTTGGAAAATTCTTCTTCTTCTCGTCGATTGGGCTGGAGTTATGGAAAAGAAATGGGATTGGAAAGAAATCAACATATTACAAAAAAAGAACTTTTTTTCTATTTTTTTTTCTCTAGGGATTTACATACCATTTCATTCATGAACATTCAAGGGTTCTCTCCAAGACCAAATTTTAGAAGAGGACCACAAAGGATACACTTGAGGATCCTCTTTCAGGTCTAGGTGAGATAAGGGTTGAGACCAATATTCTTGGGTCTCTAAAGCATCCCAACTTAGACATTTATTATTATTATTATTATTAGAAAGTTCATCCTCCTCCTCCTCCTCCTCATCGTCGCACGAGTTCTCCTGGGGAGATTCTTTCGCCTCCTCTTCGTCTTCGACAGCTTTGCTCTCGGAGGGGTAACAATGTAATTTCCGGAAAACGTAACTACCCTCCAGCAAATGGTATCGAAAATTTCTCACCTTGTTCTCGGCACAATGAATCATCTTTTGGAAATATTGGTGTCGCGTGCATTTCGACTTGTTCCGCCACTCGGTTTTCCCTGGGATGTAAAACTCATAAACGGATCGCTGGCAGAGCTTGCTGAAAAATTCGGCTTTATCGTATCCATTGACGTAGATCACCTCCACATTTTCGGTCAGCATTTTCAGGATTGTAGGAAGATGCTCGTAGGAAAGACGACCCTCGGTCCATTGCAGGCCGTGTCGATTATTTGTAGTCTGGTTGACCACAGCTTGATTGCGGGGCGATAAGTCATCGTAATGGACAGGAGGGAGAAAAATCATGGATCCGCATAAGGTTAAATCGCAAGTGATGTAGCCCAGTTCTTTCAAGATGAAACATATATCTCCCGTCTTTGGATCATAACAGTGAAAGTATTCCATGTCGAGAACAATGTAGGAATCTTTGAGAGGTTTGGTACTCAAAATGTCCATCTTCTTCAATTGAGGAAAAAGAGAAAACAAAATTCTCTCTCTCTCTCTCGCTGTGTGTCCTGAAGGAAAAAATGGATAGCGTTCTCTCGCCGTCTCCTCTTTTATATATAGAGAGAGATAGAAGTTTGCACGTGACAGGTCGTATGAATTCTGGGAAAGGTCACATTCGTATATATATATGTTTTTTGAATAATATCGTGCGTATCTCAATACACATCCATCATCATAATAATAAAGGTCACCTTGGAAAGAAAAAGAAATAAAAAACATGGAACTCGTGCTCGACTTTGAAGGTTTCTACGATTCTCAAGGAGCCTTTATTGTGAAAGAATTGGCTTACGTCACATTGGACGGTACTTCTCGAGGGGTATTTGTTTTTAAACCCCCGTTTCCATGGCAAATGCTCACCGAGAAAGAAAAACGAACCGCTGTGTGGGCAAGTGATTATTATCACGGCTTGTCGTGGTACGAAGGAGAAATTCCGTACAGTTATTTTCCATGGGTG
The DNA here is from genome assembly GCF_044657685.1 of Stegodyphus dumicola. Classification (NCBI taxonomy): domain Eukaryota; kingdom Metazoa; phylum Arthropoda; class Arachnida; order Araneae; family Eresidae; genus Stegodyphus; species Stegodyphus dumicola. The sequence continues at coordinate 43,742,037 of NC_140771.1, read as the reverse complement.
TTAACGATGTTGACGGAACCTTTTTCCATGATTTGGGTGCGAGGAGAAATGAAACGGCGGTTTTTAGAGAAATGGTTGCAAAGATCCATTTATTACATTTCGGGATCGACGCAAGAGATTCTCAAATACAATGGGATCGAACACATGAATTGTCCTAACCATACAAAAGGTTTTTTCCATTGCGCTCTACAAAAAGCAGTTCGGTATCATTATTATTTAACGACACAGAGAAGAAATTCGCAAGGTCGATCCTGCACAATTCAATCTTGACAGAACTCATTGAAAAAATACATATATCACGTTACTTCTTCAACAGCATAGATGGTTCTGAAGCGAAACTTGGAATTTTGAAATAATAGATCAGAGAGAAATCATTCTTAAAAAAAATGGTAAAGTCTCGAATCGGCTGGGAGAAAAAAAATTTCTCAGAGCTGAAAAAAAAAAAAAACTTTTGGTTAATTTTTATCATGTCTTCTAGACATGATAAAAATTAATGACCCTCCCTTTTTGTCTGGGAAGGATGTCTCACCCTTTCTAAAAATAGACCATGACTCATCCTTTCTCTAATGGCAATCATTCCATGAATGAATCACGATTTGTTTTTCAAAAGAGTGAGACAACATTCCCAGATGAAAAGAGAAGGGGGTCGTTAATTTTTATCATGTCTAAGACATGATAAAAATTAACAAAAAGTTTTTTTTTTTTTTTTTTTGGAGTTGTAGAATTTTTCTCAGCTCTGAAAATTTTTTTCCAGCCGACTCAAGACTTTACCATTTATATTTACGAATAGTCTTTGGATTATTTATTTATTTTCTTTTAAAAGAAAAATTCTGAGCTAGACCTATCTATTGGCTTAACATTCTGGTCATAGAAACAGTCTAGAATCTCATTTTATTTTTCGAGGCTAATGCACGGGTTCTCCAATCAAAAGGGTTACTATAAAGGGATTGGTTTGAATGCATTTATCTGCAAATGTTGTAGGATTCTGTTGTTGAGAAGGGGGTATATTATTATTATTATTATTATTATTATTATTATTATGATTGTGGCAGATTCGTTTTCTACATGGAAGTCTAATCTCCTCCGAAGACCTTTTCTGGGGATAGTCGATAGATGGTTTTTCAATAGGAATCGTTTCCCTCGTATCCTCAAGAGATAGAGGGGGGTCCTGTCTTGAGACATGAAGCGGTCTCTCCTCCTCCTGCTCCTCGAGAAGTCTTGAGAAAGGGAGAGGATTTTCGGTTCCCTTATTCTTGAGGGGTCTTGACAAATTGAGAGGTCCCTCCTCTTCGAAAGAGAGAGAAGTTTTGGTTCCCTTATCCTCGAGGGATTTTGACAAATCGAGAGGTCCCTCATTTTCGAGGGGTCTTGATAAATGGAGAGGTTTTTCATCTTCGATGGGTCTTGAGAAAGGGAGAGGTTTTTCATCTTCGAGGAGGTTTGACAATGGGAGAGATCTCTCTTTCTCGAGGGGTCTCTCTTCCTCAAGGGGTTTTGAGGAAGGGAGAGGTTTTTCATCCTCGACGGGTTTTGACAAACTGAGAGGAATCTGAACAGGCTTCTCCTCATCCCCATCATTATCGAGGAGGATGAGGATAGGCTTTTGGAAAGGTTTTTTCTTTTTCTTCTGAACAGGCTCCTCTTGATGCTCGGGGAGAGGGATGGGGTAGTTGTTCCACCATTCTATTTTTTCTTGCTCGAGGATTTTTTCAAAAGTCGTGGCCTCTCTATGATGAGACGAAGGAGGAGAGTCCTCGAGAAGAATATAATAGGTATTCTTCCCAGTCTTCTCGATCGAGAGAGGTTCGTGCAAACATTTGTGCAACCATTCACTAAAATGAACGAGAATCCCTTTTGTCTTCTCAAGACGATCCATAATCCTATTCATTTGCGAGACGGTTAGAAAGTGGGACGTGTAAAAATATTTGGCTCGTTTCATTAACAAAATTTGTGCATCCAAAGGTGGAATGTCACGAGCCATCAACACGTTTTCGTCGGATAAAAATTCGTCCCGCATCTTTTGATAACTCCCCACGGTATAATAACCCGCACATTTTGAAAAATCGGAGGCTTTCAGGTAAACGACTCCTTGGATGATATAAAAGGAAAGATCAACATATTTATATTTGAAAGGAATACACGTAGTGAGCTGGGGATGCCTCCTCATGATCCACTTGGACAAAAATACGACTTTGGGGCTCTCCCCTTTTATTTATAGAGAGAAAGAGAGTGTGACCTTCCCTTCCCTCCTCCTCCTCTTTCCCTGCTTCCTCTATCTCTGGACGTCCTTGGATTGGAAAGGTTGACTTTGAAAAAAAAAAGGTCATGGTTGCATAATTTTTTGTTTATTAAATTATTACTTTCACTTCCTCATTCCCACACACATTCATCTTTTTAAGAAAAGAAAAAGAGGTCATGGAGATAAGATTTCTTGGAAAGAAGAGAGAGAGAAACAAAAAAAAAACAAATAAAACGGACGTCATAGAGCCTCTATGTGTGTCTGTGTGTGTCTATATAGATATATAAAAAGACGAGAGTACTGGGCGAGATCATTTCTTTTCCATTGGGAGCCATGTCACTATTAGACGTTTTTCCAATTCAACGGATTTCGAACGGGGAGGATTTGAAGACGCTAAAGCAAATCTCCAACTTGAAAATTTTTTTGGCGTGTCATTGTGCGACATTTATTCCGCATTTACCACCTCATCAAGCGATCGTTTCTTTCAACCAAGATGTCGAATCCTCCAACCTGCTCGTTCAGAATATATACAGAAATTTATTCGAATCGCAACAAACGAAAGAGGAATCTCCCTTCTCTTGGAATCGGATGGATCGAGCTTTGAGACGGCCCATTCAAACAGACCGGCGATATACAGATCCGCGCACGAGTTTTCGGTGGAAGAATATTTTTCTCACGAAACGATATTTTACGTTTGGAGTGAGAACGACGGCTGAGGACGAAGTTCATATTGTTCAAACCACAGCCGCTCCTCTCGCCTATTACGAATCATCGTCTCCCAATCTCAAGGAAAGAAGTTTTAAAGTCAGCGACAGGATGAAATATAAGAAATATATTCTAAGACCTTTTCAAAACTATGTCGTTCCCCCGAAAACGCAATATCTCATCGTCACGACCCAGAAGAGTCTCTTTCTCGTCGATCGGTGCTCGTACTCGCTTTGGAAACAATTGAAAGAGGAGATTTCTTTCCAATCGCCGATGATGTTTCAAGAAAAAGAAGAAGAAAACCCTCCGCCACCTTTACCCATCCCTTCCTTAGATGATAAGAGGAGCTGGACCTACCGTTATTTCCCGAAACAAAATCGACCCGGCAACGGAATGAAATTGAAGTCATCACAATTGAAGATGAGGAGGAAGAAAAAAAATTACCTCTTAAAAAACGGTCGACTTACCGGAACCTACCTGGCGTGCAAGATCCGCTTCAGAATCCAGAAGCTTCTTCTTCTTCTTCCCCGACTTGTTCAAACAGGCAACCTCTTTCGGACTCCTCACAGACAGAACCTCTTCCAGTATCCTCTTCTTCTTCTTCTTCTTCTCCAACCTGTCCCGACATCGTAGAGGTAGAATGTCAGACGGGTCCACAAGCTTCAAAAAGTCCGGACATCGTAGAGGTAGAATGTCAGCCGGGTCCACAAGTTCCAACAGGTCCAGAAATCATGGAGGCAGAATCACAGCCGGGTTCACAAGTTCCAACGGGTCCAGAAATCATGGAGGTAGAATTTCAGCCGGGTAAACAAGTTCCAACGGGTCCAGAAATCATGGAGGTAGAATCGCAGCCAGGTCCAGACATCCTAGATCCCTCCACTCATCCCAAAGAGACTCCAAGTGTTTCAAGACAGCCTTGTGAGGATCCAGCCCTTCCCGTATGGAATGATTATATGGACTTACAAAATTTGGTGCAACAGGAAGGAGAAGAAAATAATCATACGGATGGGTGGGTCAAAGACTGTTTAGATCATTTAACCTCGAATGAAATTGAACTGTTATGGAATTGCATTTCTGAAATCACATCGGAAATGGGATAAAAACCAAAACAAAAAAAAATTTTTTTAATAACAAATGGGAGGAGGGTCATGATGTCAATTAAAAAAAATATTATATAGAGTCCAATCTTGGTGGTTCATTTCAGTTTTCCAGCATGAGGTGATCCACGTTTCCCGAAATATGGATCCCATTCCAAGAGAGATTGTGTAGAGCCTTCACTTCAGTTCTGTTTTTTTTTCTACCAAGAGGAGAGGGTCCCCAAAGGGCTACCCATGTCCAAAGAGAGAAAGTGTAGAGCGTTCATTTCAGTTTTTTTTCCAAGTTTAGGGGAGGGAGGTCTCAAAATGACACCCCCCCATTTTCAAAGAGAGATGGTGTAGAGCGTTCATTTCTGTTTTTTTCCAAAGTTAGGGAGTTTTCAAATGGCTACCCATTTCAGAGAAAGAGAGAGAGAGAAGGTGTAGAGCGTTCATTTCAGTTTTCCAACATTAGAAGGTCCCAAAATACCTTCTGAATTCAAAGAGAGATCGTGTAGAGCGTTCATTTCCAGTTCTCCAAGATCAAAAGAAGAGGGTCCGCTTTTCCCAAAAGGGCTTTCCGTATTCAGAGACAGCGAAATGCAGACTTCAGTTTTTCTCCCTCCCCAAGAATAGAGGGTCCCAAAATGGCTTCCCATTTCAAAGAGAGAGGGAGAGGCGTTCATTTCCATTCTCCAAGATAGGGTCGTCTGCTTTTTCCCAAAATGGCTTCCCAATTCAAAGAGAGAGAGAGAGAGTAAAAGGGTGTGTAGAGCGGTCATGTTCATTCTCCAAGATAGGGTCGTCAGCTTTTTCTCAAAATGGCATCTCCCCATTCAAAAAGAGATCGTAACCAATTTTTTCCAGTTTTTTCCAAGATGGGGGGGAGAAGAAAACCTAGGATGGAATAACACGACACACAGAGAGAAAGAGAAAAAAAAACGCCATCTTGTCATTTTCTGATAGGGTACCGGTGTTCGAATACTTTTGTGACCGACTGTACTCTTGTAGTCAGGAGTTTTATCTCTGCATTTCAAAAATTGTAATATGAGGGTTGAATTTTAATTATTTTTAAAATCTCTGTTCTTCTCTTACACTTGTTTTAAATTATTTTGGTTCTAAACTCTAGCATTAATATGTTGCAGCAAATTCATACCTTGCTGTTACACTATTTCATTCTTTTCTTGAAAAGGCATGTGTAGATACTAATCAGAAATAAGTGAGAGCAGCCCAGTGGCCCTTTCTAAATCATAAATATAAATGAGGCTTACAAGTGCTATTTGTCTTATGCGTGAATAAATGGACTCTGGTTGTAATATATATTAACCTTTCAGTATTTAATATGCGCAGAACTAGCTGATAAAGAATGATTTGAAACAATAATAATTATTTAACATAACTAATTTCTCCCCTTCTAGGTGCAAAATTTTTCTCTGACAATTTCTTAGCCTAATGAATAAATAATTCATTAATAAATAATATGAATAAAAAATTGAGTAACAAATGTAATTGTTACTGTGAACATAAAGAACCACTACATCATATTATTTAACCTAATTTCCATATAATAAAGATGAAATAAAGTTTGAAATTTTGTAACAAGTACTACAATGTGACACAGTAGTACAAATAATAAATATTGTTAATAAAAAGTGAATTTCCTGCATGTTTACAACATATTTATTTCACACAGATTTGATGTTTGTAATGAAATGCAGTATGCCTGAAACACACATAAAAATGACATACGCTCGTATCATAAATACGGTTCTGTACAAATTAAAGACATGTTTTTGAATTAAACAAGGAAACAAAAGTAAACGTAATATTAATAAATTTCAGCAATTAAGAAACGAAATACTAAGCTTGCACTATTGTTACAGTAATTTCAAAACATTTTGAACATGAATTTAAATCGGTAATAACATAATATACACTGTTATATTATTTACGGTATAGAAATAAAAATTGATGAACATTTCAGTCAATGTACATGGGAACCGCAAATATAAAGTAATATTATATGCGCATATAAAAAATAAATTCAGGATTCTGCCAAAAATATAATTAATCAAACACACTTCAGTTTCAATTACAATCGGCAAACTAAGGCACCATAGACAAAACGATTTAAAAGCTGCAAAACAAGACATGTCTTTAATTTTTCCCATTGGCGATATTGTCGCCAAATATAGTTTCCGTGTAGGCGATTTTAAACCAATCACAGCTCAGAAATACATCGGAGCTTCCTACATTTAACGATGTGTCACTGCCACCTGATTGGTGCTTAAGGCTGTTGCCAACGGCAGGCGCAATCTAATGTTACTCCTTGTCACGAGGGATTTTGTGGGCTTGGGCTGACTACGCAGACAAGTGAGCATAAGCAACAACAAAGCTTATATCCAATTTTAATTATATTCATAGAATACTTTTTTCTGTGGGATATCCATCATTATTCTGAAGCAATATCAATATCGCATGACACACTTAAATAAGAATTGAATTCAGGTCAAGGGATTTTTAGAATTAGAATTTGTGCCCTCTGGATTGATTTTCATTTTTGAATTATGTCTGATCCTTAATTCTCTAATTATTGAATGACCCCCTTGCATTGAATTCACAGGTCTGCAATTTTTCTTTCATTGAATCTTCAGTTCTAAGACCTGTTGCAGTTGCAGGATTTCTTTAGCGATACTTAATATGCCTGTTTGGATGCATAGGTACCAGCCTTGCTTCAACCTGTACCTGTGTCAATAAGATGCTGCCCAGACAGATTAGTGACGCTGTCTGTTGATACCAAAGGGCATAAGTTCGAATCCTGGAGAAGGTATGGATGATTGTAAGCATGTACTGTCTGTGTGGTAAGTGCACACTCAATACACACAGCAAACAAAATCCTCTCAAGAAGTTGGTGGTAGGGGATATGGAGCGGGACACTCGGAATTTCATTCAGAGTGAAGCTCAGCAATTAACAAAGGCCCTGCGATACTTAATATGCCTACTTGTTGGATGCAAAGGTGCTGTCTTGCTTCAACTTCTGCTGATAAAGTACAGCCTTATCTTATTCAAATATGAATTTTGAACCATCTTTTATTTGAGGAAATAGCCACATTTATGATTTTTTCATCTCAAATTGCTATGAGAAGCCATTAAAATTAATTGGATATTAATTATCATGATGAATAAAACTGACAGGGCGTTCTGAAGAAAAACGGTGTGCAGATTTAGTCTTTATCAACCAACCATGGGTCGAAAACAATTACCAACATTGATAAAAAGAAATTTAATTGACTCATTCACGCAAAACTGACTCTGTGGTTTTACCACCCGCGACTACATCTTATAACGACACTGAACTTGACACCTCCGCTTTTTTCGCCGCCGCTAGTGCGGACCTCACTCTCTTTTTTCCGCCTCCCACACTCCTTTCACCCTTCTCTTTCTCCCATGGAGGTAGGAAGTAAGAAGGAGTCGCCCTAAACAAGTTTCTCCGTACCCTGCTCTGAAGCACCGGCGATCCCTACGTGGTGACCAAAACATTGGGTCATTTACCATTGAGTTCTATGGGATTTGACGCGTTCGGGTGTAAATATTTTGTAATTACGTCGGAAATATACATATAAATGTATATATTTTCATTTTCTACAACACTTCAGAGTCCTAAGTATGTGAAAACAACATATTTTTAAACAACATTTCATTCTGAACGGAATTAAATGCTATACTTTTCAAAGGACAGTTTTCTCAGAATGGTTTAATTTGAATGAAATATTTTCACAAGTTTTCGTTTAGAAAAAAAAATTAAGGTAATTCGATTTTATTCGGTTAAGGTACAAAAATTAAGATCAAAGTTTATTGTATTATTAATATTAAAATTATGCATTATTTCTTTTCTATTTATAGAGCTTCTTCCTAAAATACTTTCTTAAATATGACATGATTTTTTGGCTTCTTTTAAATCGAAAAATGTAAGTCAATTTATAATTAATGCTCTATTCGATTCATTTTAAATTAGAGAATTATTAGGAAAATAGTATTTGACTTTCTCTGAACATTTCTGAAAAAGAATAAAATAAGTTTTTTTTTTTTTTAAGTATTATTTAAAACTTGTAACTGAGTTATTATAAAATGTAAAGGGAATAATTCTTTTAATTATGCTTATCAGATTTTTTTTTTACCCTTCATTTCAACAATACATATTCCAAAACTCTTTATTACGTTCTTAAGTGCGCATCTCATAGCATTTGTTTTACAATACCTTTTAACAGATTGCTTTCCAATACGAACAATTCTTGCTTAAATAGTTTTATAACGTATTTGTGAACAGGATTTCAATTTATGTTTACAATTCAATATTAAGGTTATTATACATTTAGATAATATTTATAATCATTATAAATTAGATGCATTTAATCATTAGATTTCTTCACAGTACTATCACAGTTGTTTATAAGTGAATAAATTCTTCATTTCAAATACATTTATAAATAATTTAATGAATATTTAAGTATTTTGTCAAAGGCAGATACATGCTTTTTGCAAGCACATGCATAAATACCCATACATATTTCCTATTTATCATTTCCGGCATGTGCAAATCTTTAATTTCTGTGCATTCACTATATTTTTCGTGTAAAGTAATTTACACTAATTTAGCATACACCCGAAAGTTTTACATAAAAAATATATATGAATATAATTTGAATGAAAATTATAAGTATTATTTTTAATACTCACTCAAAGGTCAGTTTTTCTTCAAAATTCCCCCACGATGGCATCTCTCTCTTTAGGCAGATAGCCCTTGCATGCGTTACTCTATTTAATAAAAACTTAATATGACCTATGTGCCTATTACAAATATTATAACATACATAATTTTATATTTACATTTAGCCACCAAGTTTCAAACTTTTCAAATCTTCTAGAAAATAAATTTTGGCAGATCTCTTTTAGCAATTTTCTTAAAATCTATATTTTTGTAGTGCAACAGCTTAGAATTTTATAAAACAAATTCATAATCAAAATCGCTGTTGTTAGTTATCGAAAAACAACCAAGATGTGATTTTTGCGTAAATGTCAGTAAACCATACAAATTGCTATTATCCATCACAGTATGAATGTTTCTTTCATGCGAGAGTGTCCCTTTTTCGATTTCTATGGAACTGTCGTATGTCGAAATACTATCAGAATTTTGTCAAGCGAGCTTCTGATGTAAACAAAAAACACCCTGTCTGGTGACCCAAGCTTCAAAGCAGTGCTTCACTTCTAGCGCGGAATGTCCCCTCCTCCCTTTCCTACCTCCACGCTTTCTCCCCCCTCCCGATCTTTATCAGAAGTCGAGTAAAAAGATGTTTCTACATCTTGACACTCGAGAATAAAATACGATCTGTGTGTGTAAAAAGAAATTGAATATACATAAATTTACCATAAAGCAGAAGCAGTTAACAATTTTAAAATCTTGAATGCAATGAGGAAATTTATTTATCAAGATTTCATTTTTGATTAATGGAGAAGTTTATGATATACAAGTAAATGTACTGCCATTTTCAATTAAATGTTTTAGATAATCTTGATATATACTGGATGATTTTCCAGATCAAATTCCAACCTGGAGTTTTTATTCATTTCATTTACCTGAATTACAAAACGGAAACAAAACATTACAAAACGGAAAAGTACTTCTGATTCATTAAAATTTTTACCTTTGTGAATAGAAAAATACTGTTTACTTTCACTAATTTCTGATATCATTCACGTTAAACACGTTATCTGGCGAGAAAATGAGACAGACTCTTTTGGCGCAATCTGTGGCGAAATTTAAGACATGGGAAAAGCAAGGATCAAGTCTGCATTTAATGTGCCCGACGTTTAGAAAGTCAATGTTTTTAAAATTTCGCGCGATTCATCAGGCAGTATGCGCACTTCTGCGATTAACTCATATCTAAAATGTTTAGCTAGTTATAATCAGTGTGTTATTTCTCTTAGATTGCATTGTTTTCATAGATTATTAATTAGGAACAACATAATTGCACCACTTGGATGTAATTCGTCGCATCTTCGGTGGAAATCCGGAAAAGATGATTTGTCATCAGTTGTCATTCCAGTTCCTATAACTCCTGCCAATAATTTGGATGACATAAATCTTGGAGAGGCGCTGTCGAGAAAGATTAATAAAGGTATAATTTTCATTTTAGTAATTTCAAATTTATATTTGATGAAATATAAATTGCTGTACATGGTATTTTGAGAGTATGCACAGCTTAATAATATGTATACATATTTGCGAATTTTTCTTATTCGAAATGTATTTGTTTATTGAAACATTAGCTGAACATCAGAATATGGTAACAGGTGATTTTTCGATTATTTTTGATGACAGTCAAGATCACTAGTTGGGAGTTGGACCAGCCGGAATACAAATAGACGCCACTTAAAAGTGATCACATTTGTCCATGACTATTTTGATAATATTAAGCGATTAGGAAGATATATTTCGAAATATCCGCGCAATTTAAATAAATGTAACTAGAAACATATAAATACTTTAACAGCATTTTAATTAGGGAAAAAATAATAAATAATTGACTGTCTGGGATTGTTATGCAAAATTTCATTAATGAACTGCTCTTATCCGTAATGCTTCAGCAAAATATTTTATCCATGCTGTACCTTTATCTTAATATGATGTACGCTCAATTATCCAGGTGCTTATTATTCAGTTTGCAGATTATCCAAAGCGGTACACAAGCATACACACTCAATACTGTGCAATAGAGCAGTGCTCCGCAACACTGCTTATTATTCAGTTTGCAGATTATCCAAAGCGGTACACAAGCATACACACTCAATACTGTGCAATAGAGCAGTGTGCCGCGGCACACCGGTGTGCCATGAGTAGGATATAGGTGCGCCGCAATCAAATACATGTATTTGACAGTTTGCAATTTTTTTATCATGTATTTAATACACAATGACAATTTTTTTTCCTTAATAATGTCTATTTTAAATGTTTTTATATATTTCACTGTTGTGTGGTTGTGTGTGTGATTGTAAGTGTGTCAGCATTTGAATTTTTTTGGCACTTCCTTGATAACTCGGAACTCTTTGGTGTGCCACGAAATTCCAGAAAGATTTTTTGTGCTTCGCAGGTGAGAAAAAGTGGCGGAGCACTGCAATAGAGTGTGTAAAACAGTTGTAAGTTCGAGCATGCTGTAAAAAATCACTGAATTATGTGCTTAGATTTAATTTCAGCAATTATCGGGTATATTTCTGCAATTATCGGGTATTATTTCTGCAAACTGAATTCGTACTGCGTGTGCATATTCAAAGGCATGATCGATTGTATTATATGCCATATATGGTGTAGCAAAAGCTTGGTCAAAAGTAAAACCAGTAATGTTTTATCATACACAAAGTTCTTACTAACTTTGAAATTAGAGTTTTATCTAATCTTAAAGGAGAAGCAATAACTAAAGATATATGCCAAAGTATTGAAGATGTAAAATTCTTCGAAAATGTCGATTGGGTAAACATTGCTGAATGGTTTGATAATGATTTGACTGAGCTGGGATTTCAGTGCTTGTGTGATGTGGATATCATTTTAAATGTCGCAAGAACAGAAGAGACAAAGAGTGATACTGAAAATACAAATAAAGATGCTAACAATTACATTAGTCCCGAGGAACTGTTGAAACTATCCATTTTTATCAATCTAGGGGGATTCAAATACAATGATGAAATAGCACTTTGAAAAACATGCAGTGGAAGGCAATAAATATTTAATTGTTCTCCTAAACAAAGTAAAATTCCTGATTTTCTAAAGAAATAAATATGCATGGAAATTGTGAGTTTGGATTAGAAATAAACATGCATGGAAACTGGGAGTTTAGATTATCGATGACCTAGATTGTTTTTTTTTAATAACTGATTTAAAATTTCTAAAATTAATTAAAAATATTCTTGCACTTAAATATTATAGTAGCTACTTTAGTAGAAATCACCAAAGTTTCAAAATATACCTAACACACATAAAAATTATTCAGAAAACCGTGCGTATTCGGTTTTTAAAGTCGACATTTTCATATTATGTGTTTAATTAACTCCAAGTTTCATCTGCTTTATGAATAAACTGTCGCCTCCTTAAACTTGATTTTAAAATATGTGCTTGTGGGAGTTCCTTATGATAGAAGAAATTGCAGGGATAGAGTATTTTTTGTTAAAATCGCTAACAGAACAGTGCTTCAAATCATTTCTCGAAGTCATTGCTATGAGATTTGCACCACATCAAAATCAAAAACCTGTTTGTAATTAATTTTAATTACCCCTTTTTTAAATAAGTGCATAGTTGAAATATAAAATATTTATGTTGTGTATAATTTTTTACTATGAAAAGTAATTTTTTTTTTTTTTTTTTTTTTTTTTTTTGCCGTAAAATTCGCCAAACTATGCGAAGGTGATTGCCATAAAATGCAAGCACCAATATTCAGATGAGCCTTATGAACAATCATGCATGTACCATGACTGCCATATAGTGTATAATACTTGTACCATGTCCACAAAAGCACTTATACAGCCTTCATTGGTTAATCTTTAAATATGGTAACAGGTAGTTTGGCGACAGTTTGGTAAGGTGATAAAGGTTACTAGCTAGGACTTTAGCAGTGTACATGGATAAAGTCAAAAGTGTGCGCAGTGCCATTTTTGAGCAATTCTGGTATGTTTTTTTTAAGTGAAAATAGGTCAACGTGTACATGGATGATACTGTGTATGTACAATTCTTAAAAACGCGGTAAGCAGTGGGTGATTCTGCACTTTGTCCCAATTTCACACCAAATCTTCGTCATGATTAAGCACATTTGTTCCATAAAAGTTCTAGCATAAGCGTAATTCGGCTAGCAGATTGTTGGAAAAAAAAGGTTGATTAAAAAAAAAAAAAGTGCCTTTATTTCGTGAAAACAAAATGGCGTCCAAACAAAAACTAGCAGGTTGCTGTAGCATAGTTGGTCGTCAAATTTTCACCAAAAAATCGATAAGTTACCATAATCCAAAGATTAACCCCTTCATTTTTGCAACCGTTAGTTGTAGGTATGTACTTACAAAATTTTTTTTAAATGCTACAGGTATTCATGTTTTTACATTTTTTAAATTTTAAATAAATTAACTTTGAAATTTGAAAAAAAATTTGAAAATTTTTTATGTGGTCTTCCAGTCCTTATACTTGTATTTAAAAAAAATTTGTACTGTACTTCAGGTCAACTTAAGTTGAGAATACTGGATATAGTAGAAAGTGTATGCGTCCGCCGTAGAATATAGTTGTACCATTTCAAGAAGTAATATTGTAAAATTTACGCTGTGATATATGAATACTGTTGAATAAAGAGAACGGAAGGAAAAAAATGTGTGAAACGATAGATCACGTTGCGTCCAGCTTTTTGTTTAAGAATTTGCCATTATTGGCAAAACTGCAAATTCCAGCAACCCCGACCTCACCCCACTCTTGACGAGAAAAGCAATTAAGGTATTCATTCACTGACCGGGAGGAGAAAAAAGCAATTGTTATGGTATTCTGCTTCATCTTCGACATATGTGTATAATTTTCAACCTCATAAAGCTTGAAAACCTCATAAACCTGAATAAACAGTACTGCTAAGATTATCGTAATGAATGTTTTTGTCAGTTACGGGAGGGCATTTTCCTAATAATGTGAGAACGATATTGTTACTTGTTATAATCTTTGCAGGATTGATTATCTGAATTAAAAAAAAAGCCCTTTCCAATGCCACAAAAAAATACATCAACCGTTTTGAAGGCAAAAAAAAAAAAAAAAAAAAAAAAAAAAGGCAGACCTATAAACAGTTATAAATAACATTATAAATACAAGCTAACAAATTCCTTAGAAAATATAATATGGAAGTGTCGCTCCAGTAGCCGAGTGGTTAAATCGCTGAATCGTTTGAGCGCAAGCGAACAGGCTGTATTCATGGTCGGTTTTGGTGGTTTTCCTATGTGTAACGTGAATACGAGCTTGTTTCTTTTAGAAAGTCCTCCACGAAATGCATCTCACCCCTTAGTCGGATATCTCTTGTGTGCTTTGTTATATTCAAATCACCTAACCTAACCAATACGGATGTACTGATCAATTAAATTAACTGTGGTAGAAGGAACAAGGGTTTCTGTCTAAAGGAAGAGATGGCTTCGTGGGGAATTTATAAAGGACTTTTTTTATACAACACACTGAGGGACTCCTATGCAGTTCAGAGCTTACAAAAGTCATTACAAACGAACTCTCTGCATACTACCAATGTTTCACGGCTTAAGCAACTCTATCATTAATGCGCTTGACTTACAGATGATTCCATCTAAGGAAAGGAATAACCAGATTTTTTTCATATGATATGCTTGTTGTTTTTATGCCTCAAAGGAAATGTATGGCTTTTGCCTAACTTATACAGTCAAACACGATACAGTCTGCTTTTTATAAATTGAGAGATGTAAAAGCAATATATTCCTTTGCACGAAGCAAAAGACCCACCTTTCACGCCCCGTCACACATAGACGTTTCATTCAACAAAGGATAAAAACTCTAATTTTAAAATACAAGCAAACTGTCATTTAACACGGTAAATGTTTTAAAAGCAATAAATGTCATTCTTAAGAATTTATTTTTTAAAATACTTTTTTAGTTCTTATAAATATTTGTGCTTTGTTGTAACTAATATAAGACATTTCTAATGTTATAATTTTAATTGATTAGTGGAATTAATTGGTATAAGATCATTTGATTCTTAATTTTCAAGTTTGTTTCACAATTTTAAAGCTTTAATATTTTTCTAATAACTTGAAATTTTTAATGGTGGGCTCTGTAGTAGACCACAATCTGAAGTTCTCAATTTCCAGTCTTTTTATTCATTTTGTTTTTGATTTTAAATAGTAATTAGAAAGATAGGATAAAACATACTGTAGGAGGGTGATTTTCTGAGACTGACTGGAAATGTGTGTTTCTTAGGAAGACAATTAATACAGGATATAATTTTCATAATGTCTGCTATAAAATATTGTCAGAGTTTTTTAAACAATCGCAAATTAAAATCAAATTAACATCTTTAAAAAATAAAAATAAAAATTTTCTCCTTGTTCACTGTTTTGGTAGCAACAAGCCTCATAAACTCTTAAAAATTAAGAGAAAATAACGTACTACAAGATTTTCCAAATTTATATATTTTACTTTTAACTAAATGAACGGTCTTGAGGAAAAAATTTGACCCGAACTGCAAGGAATACATTGTTAGCTCTTCCGGTTTCAAGTTTTAAAGAACATCAAATTAGTATTTGTCACATGTGAAATATTTCACATAAATTAAGACAATTAATAACATGCCCTACATTTTACACTATGATGAACTATCAATTTCAGCTGCAGCTTTATTGCATAAAAAGATTGTTATTTAAATACGTTGGATTTGGCAAGAAGTCGCCAAATGTGTAGCAAATTGGAGGAAATGAATCTCCGCGGGCAGTTTGCTGAGTATGCAAATACAAGCAACCAAACTTGAAGAACAGGGTGAAAAGCTGTGAAAAGGTCGTTCTAGCCTTGTACGTGTTCTCAGGTTAGTTTGTCGTGAAGTATAGTTTACATAGCTAAAAATAAAAAATCGGTTTATAAAAGTTTTCTGATGCTAAGAGATTAAGTAATAAGCATTTTATGCAGATTATTGTGAAAAGTATTGATCAATATAATTTTTTGTTCAAAGTATTCATGGAGTTATGTAAAATTTGGATACTCTTCTATGCTTGCGTATATTTAAAATATAAAATATCTATATTTCAAGTAATACATTAACAATAGCCCTTTGACTCCTGTTTTGAATCCCCTCTTCATTCTAAAAAAAATAGTTGTTGACTAATGCTCACTTGTCTGACCTATAGTCAGCCCAAGCCCACGAAATTCCTATTGGCAAAGAGTGCAAGATATGCTTGTTGTTGGTAACAGCCTTAAGCACCTTCCAGGTGACACTGCGTGTTAGCTGAGTTACACCCCCAATTTTGATGAAAAGCACCCCAGGGAGGAACAGGTCTGAGGGTCTCCCTTTCCTCCTTACTAACCACCAACTTCTCGAGAGGACGTTTGGCTCGCCGCATATTTAGAGTGCCCCCATACTGTGCAGATATTATAGGTAAAAGTATATTTTGGGGTACCCCTTGGCGAAACTTAGGCAATTTTTGGCGGTACATGGATATCGAGTTTGTGCAATTCTTTGATTTATTTCGGCTTGCATATCGGCGATTTTTGCCACAAAGCCAAAATAACACGACAAAGAATTGCACAAACTCAATATCCACTTAAAAAAAGCTTCACTTAAAAAAACATCCCAGACCTAGTTTCTCTTAAAAAAAATCCCAGAATTGCACAAAAATGGCATTGCACACTTTCTTGACTTTATCCATGTACACATCGGTACACAAACTGGCCTTTGTGCACTTGCTTTGTCCATCTATGCATCGAACTATATTCACTTAAAAAGTCAAAGGAGCAGCCAACAAAAAAATGTATAATCTGAATAAAGTACATTTTAAACCAAACAATGAAATGACATAAAAAAGGAAATTCATCTTAGCAGTACACAAAGGAAATATCCACTTACCGTATTTAAGAATTTACACGTCTTCAGTCAAACAAAATTCCTTAACAGCATCCAAACTATCTGAACTAGAATCTGTATACTGGTGTCGCCACATAAATTCACAAAATAAGAGTAAAATATATCCTCCATTTGAAAATATCCGGTGTTCGATCATACGCATTTCCTTCCTCCACTTCCTTCCACACTTAATAATGGCTACTAAATGAACATTAATTTACACACAAATCAATTAATGCTTTTTCCCCTTTCCTTCCAAATCCTACAGAAACTTCAAATTAATCTTACCACATTTAGGCAATTTACCATGTAAATCACAAAATAACAACGTTCTAATCCATCACACACAAGCCCTTACCCAAAATCTGACACACACTTTCCAAATTTTTTCCCATGATCCAAATTCACTGCAACCAGTTATGTCCTAATAGGGTTTCCATAGTATTCAACTACTCAGGTTGTCATTAACAAAACAATAACTTGGCGATAAATGAAACGGCAATTTCGCGATATTACAAGGTGTATCCTAAAGTCAACTCTAACTGACATTATATATATATACATTTACAAACATCCATGCCTTCTCCGTGATTCGAGCCTAGTCCCTTCGGCCCGGCAGTCAGTGACGCTAACCACTATACCGGTTGAGCGGCTTCTAAAAAAAATAGTAAAGTAATATAGAAGGGGTGATCAAATGAAAAGGTATGAAACAACATAAAAATGTAACAGTTAAATATTTGCATATTCTACCATGGGAGAACGTAGCAAGACATCTCGGGATGCGCTTTTAGTCTCTCACTTGGATCGGAGCACGCGCGGGCGCCCGCATGTGCAGAAGAGAGCAGATGCTCTTATCAAAAGTGCCGTCCAAATGATGTGGCAGTCCGTATGAGAATAGGATGGCGTTCGCGTTTCAAAATTCGATGACTGAGGAGCAGCGTGGTGTTATACGATTTCTGGCAGCGGAAGGTGAGAAACCGGCAGCTATTCATCGCCAGATGGTAACAGTATATGGGGAGAAACGTGTCTCTGACAAGTCTGTCAGAAAATGGAGTGCCCGTTTTCGTGCAGGCCATGAGAGTGTGGGTGATGACCCGAGACCAGGCCAGGCGAACACTGTCATCACGAGCGATCTTATCGACAAGGTGGAGGACCGGCATGTTACATTGCAAATGTGGATGTGAGCTATGGAACTGTGTGGACAACTGTTCACGACAGGTTGCGATATCGGAAGGTGTGTGTCGCTTGGGTTCCGAAGCAGCTCACTGACCAGCAAAAGGAACTGCGTATGGGGCACTGCAACATCTGTATCGGTATTAGGAAGACCCTGCTTTCATGGAATGGATCATCACAAATGATGAGGCCTGGTGCCATCACTACGAGCCAGAGACAAAGCGGGACAGCAGGCAGTGGAAGCATGTGTCGTCACCTTCCCCTAAAAAGTTCAAAGCCGTGCCGTCAGCAGGCAAGGTGTTGCTCACCGTCTTTTTCGACGTTCGAGGTCCGCTACTTGTGGAATTCCTCAAGTACAGAAAAACCATTAACTCTGATGTGTACTGTGAGACACTCCGACGCCTACGCAGGTTTATCAAGAACAAAAGACCGGGGCTGCTCACGGAGGGTGGGGTTCTGCTCCATGATAACGCGCGTTCCCACGTCTCCAGAGTCACACACATGGAACTGGCCAAGTTCAAGTGGGAGACGTTGGACCATCTGCCCTACAGTCCGGACATGTTGCCCTGCGATTTCCATGTGTTTGGTACACTGAAGAAACAACTGAAAGGGAAGTGCTTCGACTCGGATGACGTACTCAAGGAAGCTGTGAAGAACTGGGTCTCGTCACGGCCACAGGAATTCTGGGAACAAGGAATCCTGCGGCATGTTCATCAGTGGGATCTTTGTGTTCAGGCCTATGGTGTATATTTTGAATAAAGTCTACATTTGTACCCACCGTGTCGTTTTGTACCTTTTCATTTGATCACCCCTTGTAATCTTTATTTCCTGTAATTCTGAAGAAAGATCTGCCATCTAATCCCTGTTGTGCAGTTATTCCTAGAATGTGAGGAAATCTTAACCCAGCATCCGGATATTAATTTGCTATCTGGAATGTAGTTTATTATAAAAGGTCTTTGCTGTGCAGTCTTGCTCTTTTTTGTTTTGACTCTTCTTCCTGGCCACTCTTTGGTTTGCTCTTTGGCTCTCTTTGGTTTGCTTTGTCTCGCCGTTATCTAAAATGTGCTACGCTGTATAAAATTGTGGGGTACATATTGCATTGCATCCATGATCAATAATTAGTTCATTGTCCAACAATAAAAATTATGTTCAATTTGGCCACATCTACAAGTCTCTTTCATTATGAATCATTCAAACTATGCAAGGGGGGAAAAATCTGCTCAAATCTGTTAAGCTATCACCCAGTTATTAAGATCATTGCAGGTATTATTATTATTATTATAATAGTTTAGCCCAGCCGGATCATTTTCCTGTGCTTCAAAACTCTAGTGGAAAAATTAATATGCTTGATTTTGTAACCCTCAAGATATTTACATGGTTTTGTTATTCTATGTGCGAATCTTTCTAAAACAAGTGTTTTTCAACCTCATTGCAGTGCCTGCATAATTAATCAACCATCGCTTCAATGGTTGTGAAACAGAATTCAAGAGGAAAAAAAAAAAAAAAAGGCAACCTAGTACCAGTTGTTCAAAAGTAATCCAATATGTGTTTATAACTAAATGATTTAAGAGTCTTTTCAACTGTACCAATGTTCTAAATTATTCCAATGCTTTGAAGGTCAATGTATGTCAAGTGTGGATGTGGAAAAATGTTTTCCTTTTGCTTTCCCTAGTCACAATGATATTTTCAATAATTAATTTATCAATTGGTCGTATTCTAAAATTTTAACATGTTATTTTATCACTATATATTGAGTTTTTTTTTTTTTTTTTTTTTTTTTTTGTAGCATTGTTTGATGAAAATACAAAATTAAAATTTTATGGTATTAAATGATTTAACATTTCATAATTATTTGTGATAAAATTAAATAAGGAGTTTTAAGATATTTAAACTCATTGTAGGGAAGAATATCAAGATAAATAATTATTTTTTGAATTTCTATTAAAAATTTTGATTGTTGATAAGCATTTTTAAATGAATGTAATTTTAAAGAATTGGTACAGAATATAATAAACAGATAATGTTTTTTGAGTATTACTATAGCAAATATTTAGTGTTTTGATATAGAATAGTGTAATAATGTATAAGAATAAGAATATGAGTGATTTAAGAAACTGAAAAATTATAAGTAGTATGGAATTATATTAACTAATTTTAAAATTTATGGATGATTATATGTTAAGATAAACTTTGAAGGCTCCCACTTATTAATTTTTTCACATATAATCATTATTTTTATTATTTTTAATATAATAATAAGCATGGTTATTTTTTTAATGGAATGTTATATGTTAGTTAAAAAAGGCTAGTTTGAAATATATCTTGACATATTACATTTTATCCTGTTGCATACTCCATAATATACATTCAGTATGTATATTCATGGAAGATATGTGACAGCGCATTGCCAGATGCTAGCAATGATTCTATCGCTGCAGTAAGCACTATAAAAAGAATGGGCTATGATTCCTCAAGAGCTCTTCAGTTACATCATATTAAGCATGAAAATATGATGGACATCTGCACTGCAGTTGGTTGATTATATACACTGGTGTGCAAAACTTAAGCAACAATGCAAATTTTAATCAGATAACCAGGCAGTTGCAGAAAAGGGGTTCTTGCTATCAGTACAATGAATACGCAATTCAGTAGAAAGGTTATGCATATGCAAATGTCAGGGAAAAAATGTCACAGGCTATGTGATCGTACGCAAAATGCGTGCGGTTGACGTGCTTCACTCGAGACTACCATAAAAGTAAGGACGAAGATGCAATTAAAGACATTCGCTGCAAGTACAAGTGAAATCTTTCATGAAATATGGCTAGAAGAAGTCATCTGGATGACTTCACGGGTGGAAGAATGATCGGAAAGCTGGAGAAGGAGTGCAGTGTGACCAGTGTGGCTGAAGATTTCAACAGATTAAGTCAACAAAAGTGTCATTTCGCGGGCTTGGAAAGCTTTCCAAACCATATGTACAGCTATTAGAAAGGTTGGTGGGGGGCCGCTCCAGGACAACAACTGCAGCAAATAACCGATATATCATCTTACACACGAAAAGAGCCCAAAACCAGTCAGCAAGTTCCACAGCTCAGCAACTGTGTACAGCAACTGGCGACAATTGTCGTGATTTACTGTGTCCAGACACCTTCACAAAGACGGCCTTTTCACCCGCCGTCCTGAACGCTGCATCCCTTTGAAAGTTGGTCATCGGCGCCACCGTTTAGAGTGGTGCAAAGAGCGCAAAAGCTAAGCATCTCATCAATGGAGTCGTGTCTTCCTTACGGATAAGAGTCGTTTTAGTGCCCCAAGCGATTCTCAACGCCAACTTATTTGGAGAGAGGTAAGGACACAGTTTAATCTCAGTAACATCACGGAAAGAGACCATTATGGTGTCCTGGAGATCTCGTCTGGGGAGGCATTATGCTGAATGGGCGAACAGAGCTCCACGTTTTCGACAGAAGTTGTGTAACCAGAAATAGCTATTGTCAGGAGGTGATCCTTCCCTATGTGTGTCTGTTCCGAGGTGCAATTGGACCAGACTTCGTTTTTATGGATGACAATGCATGGCCAAACCAGACTCCTGCTGTTCAGAAGCTACTGAAAAGGGAAGATATCACTCGAATAGATTGGCCAGCGTACTTCTCTGATTTAAATCCCATAGAACATGTATGGGATGCTTTGGGGAGACGCCTTGAAGCACGATTACATTCTTCGGCGAACACCCAACAACTGAAACATATGCTGATTGAGGAATGGGCACTCTCACCTCAAGATCTGTTGGACAATCTGGTGCTGAATGTGGGGAGACGGTGAGAAGCAACCGTTGCAGTAAGGGGAGGGCATATCTGATACTAAGGAACATCTGCTTCTTGTTCTTCCTCTTATACAGACAATCATGTGTAACAATACTGTGAGTTCAATAATGCCTGTTTTTGTTTAATTCCATACTGTATGCATTGCAATCATTTTTGTGCAATTATGCTTTTGTCATCGTTTAAATACAAAATGCTGTCTCTTATTTCTGAATTTCATGTCTCTCAGATGATATCTCGTGGATTTAGGTCAAAAAGAACACCTGTTGCTTAAGTTTTGCACACCAGTGTACTTTATGGAATACAGTCAAAAGTCGTTAATCCGGACTCGTCGGGACTTCGGCGATTCCGGATTATCGATTTTTCCGGATTATAGATCATCAGTTTAAATCGGGTAAAATGGCATGCAGAAATTCTAAAATTAAAAATATGAAACCGTAATTTACGAAATAAAGAACAATTATGATCTAAAGGGTATCAAAATTTACAAAAAAAGCTTAATATTTATTTGTTTACTTTATTAAACATTTCTTTCAATGTAAGTTGTTTAAGTTGCTTCGTTTTTTATGTGATAATACATTCTCTTTAATTCTATAAACAGACATAATTTCTTGTTCAGTTACAAAGTTCCGCTGTTCAAGTCCTATAATTGCTGTGTCGAGAATACGGACTAATTTGTCAATCGAAATTATTTCGTTTTCAATAACCTCAGTCACTTTCTTCGCTATCGGAAGCAAATTATAATGACGAGGCATTTGATTTAAATCATATCAAAGACGGAGTACATCGAGATGAAATACTACATTGAGTAAGCAATTATAAGCCAAATAAAATAAAAACATCTGCCCTTAAGATAAGGATAGTGCTGACAGATCAACTTCCAATTCATTGTGCACCGCACCGTAGCGGCGTTAAAGATAAACAAAGTTTAGATAAACAAACGTTAAAGTTTAGATAAACAAAGGATATGCCTTTATCCATTTTTTGCAGCAATTCCACTTTTTGTTTAATGGACTCCGAAAGATACTTTCGCTTTGTATATCCTTTACATATTAGTAAATATATATCGGAAATTCTATTTGACATAATCGAAAGTTCAAGCTTACTTTTATAAAATTGCTCTAACAGTCTGCAAAAATTAATAAGCCGGATCCAATTCGAAGATTAAGGAACAACGCAATCTGCAACATTAACTGAAATAGATAATTTTAGCTTAGCTTATCCCATCCGTTATACATTAAACGCGCATTCGTAAACGTATTTTGCGCATGCGCACACGCAAATTCGCAGCGGTAAAGGTCTTACGCGCATGTGTCAACGCGATGCATGCGCAGAAAGTTTGTAGCTTTGAGGTCCGGATTATAGATCATTCCGGATTATGGGTGTCCGAATTAACGACTTTTGACTGTACTTTTTTTTCCTTGATTGTTGCCCATCATATGGAAAAATGTTTTTTGAATGGTATAGATTCCTTTCTCAGGTAGTGTTGTACCTTTCACATAAACTTATTTACTTATTTTTATTGATGTTGTGATGTACCATATGAAACACTTCTGCACAGTGTCCTTTTGAAAACTTGTAGTATCCGTAGTTTTTGCACACTAGTGTATACATTTGTATGATATTTTAAAATTGCTGTGAATTTGTTTTTATGAATTGACAAAATTGAAATAATGTTTTCAGTGTTATATATTTCTCACATCTTGGTATGCATTTTTATCATTGATGAAAAAGTTTTGTAAAAGCTGTAGTATGACCTTTTTTATTGATAATTTTTTCCATTATAATTTTTTAAGATAATTCCCCCCAAAATTATTTAAAAAGTGTGCTAAAGTTTTAAAACTTTGTTGTTTGCCATTTTGTTCATTTTTCCTTAAATGGTAAAGATGTAAACATTTGTGGTGAACTTATAAATGCTCATCATAATGCAGTATAAAAGGCAAACTGGAGTATTGACAATGTGATTTAATGACAAACTGTTAATTCTTGAAGCATATTATTACATGTAGTATACTGTTTATATAGTTATCGTGTTCGTTGTAGTTAAAAAGGAAAAAGTGCGTCATGGTACTTACCTATTACCCCGCTGACCATGAAAGTTGAGTACCAAAGCTCCACCAACCGTTCTTGTGGAATTCTGAAATAACTGGCTCCTCTTTATTTAATCAACTATCAACCCACTTTTTTTTTTTTTTTTTTTTTTGCTTTTTCTTTGATTTCTACTATTTTGTTAGGCTCTTTAATTTTACTGGAAGCTCTGTTTAGAACAAATTTCCAACAAGTAATTTTTCCAGTCGTACTGTTTTGTTGGCCATATGCAGCTGACCATATTGTGTCTTTTAACACATATGTTTTTTGATGGTAGAATCCCATAACTTTGAAAATAATTCATTGTTGTGTGCTGTTCTGTAGGAGGTAGGTCTCAAATTTTAATCCATTTTTAAAATAGAAGGGAAAAAATACAGCAATAACAGCTAATTTTTGTCATTTTTCATTAAAACAAAATGTGGCTTATTTAGAATCACTCAGGGTTACATGAAATGAAAGATGTTATGAATGCATTATTTCATCACAGTTATTCATAAAACCTGGCTAACATTTTGACGGTCAACGAGATAATATATTAAATGCCTCATCTTTCAAATGTACTTTACTCATTACTTCGCTTTTACTTTCAAATGTTGCACCATTTCCTCGTGTTCAAATTTTGGTGTTCTGACTGAAAATTTTTAATGGTGGTTAGGATAGCAGTTCTGTTTGATTTCTAACATGATTGAATCTGTCTCTTAAAGTACAAAAAGGATGAAATATAAAAATTCAGAATAAATGTAGGAGAGAGGAAAAATTTACAATAGATGTAGTTTAATAATAACAGTACCATAGATTGTTAGCAGGCATAGCATAATGTTATGACCATTTTCACATTGTTTTTCCCATGGTAAATTACATGTTGCCAACAGAATGATGGCAAATGGTACAACTGATACCAAACGGAATATCCTCGCTGATAACCTTTTATGCCTCATTTTCAAAACAAGTCACAACTATTTCTTATCAGATTGATTGTTTCTTTCAATACTGGCATACAATTACATAGAATTTTTTCCAGATAGTTCAATTTTATGCCTTAAGGCCATTCGAGGTAATTAAGTCAATTAGGACTGCTCACTCGAAGGCAAAAATATAGAAAAGGCAAAGTCAAGGGTTAAATTCATCAATTCTGATAAGAATGCACTAGAGAAGTAAAGCACTGCAGTTTTACATAATTTCTGAGTAAGCTATTCGTACGAATTGAAATAATTCTTTCATTTAAACCTGTATTCCAAATTAAGATTTAACTTGAAATTAATGTGGATAATTACTGAGAGTAATAGATTTTTGTAGCGTAGTTTACGTGAGATGAGATCACTTGGAGTCATGTGATGTGAACCGGTGAATCAGGATGTTGAACCATAAAAGCATAGTAAATTCTCAAATTAATGTCTTTTTACAAATTTATTTATTGGCTTTATACAAAATTTTAAACTATATTAAAATGTTTATCTCTTCAAAATAAAAAATTCTTAAGAACTAACATTTGTTAAAATTTTTTATGTGTATACTGTATGTTGTCGTCAATAAAGTCTGATTGGCAAGATTTGCGCCGCCAGAACGGAAAAGTACCGAAATAACATACATTATGAACTTAAAAATTTTCATTTTCGGATGACATGATAAGTTTATCATATTCATTTTCTGTTACATCTTCAGGCACATGATCGAGTCCTGCTTCATCTTCATTTTCAGTGTTACTTTGATCCATCAATAAATAATTACCTATTCCATTTAGATTGTTAGATGCATATATTTTTAAGCCCTTTTTGAATTATATCAGTTTTAATTTCATTCCATGCATTTATTATCCATTCACATACTATTTCTAGACTGGCATTGATGCATTTGGCCTCATTTTATAAATGATTTACTTTCTAACATCGACATATTTAACTGTTGTTTTAAAATTTCTCTGAATAGTTTATTGATACATGCATTTAAATGAACTAATGGCATTAATCTGCCTGGAATCACTACCATGTCTGTAATACCCTCTTTCAACAATTTCTTCTTATTATCTGTTAAATGGGATCTGAAAATGTACCATGGAAAGGAAATATCTGACTCCACCGAATTTATTCAAGTCAGAAATATGTTCTTATCCCAAATTAATCCCCTTTTTCTCGAAAGCCTAAAATAACATTCTTATGTGCATCTGCATTTAATACAATTTCTTTGCAGAATTATTTACTCCCTCAAGCATTCCCTCCATACACATATTGTTCTTATTGTTTGTGAATTCAGTATATCATTTTTCGAATGCCTGGGAAAAATCTTCGAGGGAATAACTTCACAAGATAAGAGCATCACATGTGTATCTTTCAGGTTTCGTTATAAAGAGAAGGGTACACATTATACGGCGAATATACCTAAAAATTAAAACATGCAGTTTGAAATTATAGGTGTGCATTATACACCGGTGCACATTATACATTGGAACATATGCTACTTTCACTAAGGTAATAAATTTATCAGTTATTTTAAGCTGTCCCTTCATGTAGAAATGAACAAATTAAATATTTTCTAGAAATGCTTGCATGTTTTTGTACAGTTGGCATCAATGTGAATTTATTATATACAGTGGATGCTTGTTAATTTGAACTTAAATATTCTCAGAAAAAGAATTCGAATTATCCAATGTTAAGAGAAAAAGTAACTTTAAAAGTGTATCAGTGAAGAAAAAAAAATTTCCTAGTATATCCTAATGCTGAAAATATATTATGCTATATTATCTAAAATTAAACATATTAAAAAGCAGTAAAGACTTATCTTAATTATAAAATGAAGCAGAAGGTTATGCAGTAGAAAGTAAACTTTAATTAAAAATATGAATTACATTTTATGGGAAAAACTGATTACAAGCAGTGAAATCAGTGCATGTTTTCATTTACATTAGAATTTACATTACACACAATTTGATAAGAAATATTGTATCCTTAATTTAAATCGAGAATACCATTCATCACTGCATTTAAAATCTTCAGTGCCCATTCTACTCACCAATTCATCAGCCTTCACCTGTAATAGAGGTATATTTATAGGAAAATTTCGAGGTCTAACCTTCTGGAATCATAGCAGTAGAGCTTTTTCTAGGATTCATTTCTCATGCATTTCCTTCCTTTAGCAAATTTAGAATTTTCCCATGAATCTAAAAGAAATTCCTTGTTTTTCTAATAAGTTGACAAAATATTTTTTTTAATTCCATAGTCAGCCGTTTTACATTCGCCATTCTCTAGTTTCATTAAAATTTTAAACTTTGTCTCCAAAGTTAGAATTTTGTTTTTTCCACGTGTTGTTATATTGAATTTTTACATCTTCACACCACACACTGAGGAAGAAAAAGTAGAGCACATTAACTTCTCTGCAGTGCAGGCTCAGCTGACGCATCTATATAGAATAAAGATCGGATTATCTGAAATTCTTAGAAATTTAATAACAAACAAACGATTCTCCTTATACCCATTCATAAAGGGTTCTGAATGAATCCAAGGAAACAGGTTAGGCCAGGGAGTTTTGTCCATTAAGCATTGATAAGAGGTGGACAGTAGGACAATAGCTACTAATGTTTAGTGCAAATGCTATAGTCTAGGAAGGTAGGCATATGTCTCTTTACACAGAAAAGAAATACATATGATGTTGACACAAAAATAATAAATACAGCATGGATTTTCTCCGTTAAATGAGGAAAAAGAATTTTTTTGTCAAATCTGTTGTTCGAATTAACTGAAATGATGAAAATTTAGTCTGACTTAATGAGATGTTTTTAACATTAATTCCAATACAAGTTTCTGCGGCCTTTTGGATTAGTTTGAATTAACTGAAGGTTTGAATTATCCAAACTCGAATTAATGAGTATCTACTGTATTAAAGGTATATTATATTTGTATTTGTAGTGGTCTTTTTATGTTGGAATCTCTGTTCAGAATCTACTCTTTTTCCCCCTTGCAACATTATGTGTTTCCCCCAAACTATGAAATTTAAATGTTTTAATGAATTATTAAAGTTTCTGTTTTAAAATATCTTTTGTTTTCATATTTTGTAATATCTATTAACTATATTTACAGATGATATTTTAAAGTTAATAAACCAATTCTACAAGCAGCCTGAAGTAAAAATACAGTCTGCTGAAAATGGACTTGATTGTAAGACTTTTTTTTTTTTTTTTTCATATTTAATGATTTTTGTGTTTTTATTTATTTTCATACATACTGGGGCTGGCCTAGTTGATTTTAAGCTAATGATATGATTTCTTGAGTTTTGCAATTGACATTCTACTATGTTACTTTATTTTTCCCATGCACTTGATGACAGTGCCATCCTTAAGAAAAAAACGTTGTTCATGCTAATGAAGAGATTGGGAGCCCTGAAAATGTCCTATTAAAATTATGGAAAGATTATTATTATTATTATGGAAAGATTATATCATAGAAATGCTTTGCTCCCTTATTTAAATGTTAACAATAACTACTAATATAGAAGTAAAGATAGGATTATTTGTAGCAGATATTCAACAGAAGTTAAAATATATGTATAAGAACCTCACATCTTTCTGCTTAAAATCTCTGTTCTCTATTATGTTTTACAATCGGCTAAAATAAAGGTTTAAAAAAAATACTGCAGTTAAATAGTATTTTTATGATACTTGCTATCGTTGTTGAGTAGAATGGGTCTCCTCCCTATAATTGACCTTGAAGAAGTTAGCATACGTGCACACAAGAGTTTTTAGAATGGAGTGCATGGTAGCATAAAATGTAGACTCTACTTAGAAGACGAAGTAGTAAATACTCGTTATGTCTTTGAGCAATAAATACTGCAGAAACTAAATTAAACAGATGCACGCACTATGTACTCACAATTCACCACCACGTGTGGCTAACTAAACTAACAAAAAATAAAAATGTAAAATGCGCATTAAATTAAGATAGCTAATGACTGGCTCTTTAGCTTAATTAAATGCTAAATTGGCTGCACAGAGCGAAGCCGAGCCTAGAAATGTCAGTATAAACTGAAAAGTGTCTAACACCGACTGGAGAGCTAAATTCAAACACGCAGCATAAACTCCAAACTCACTCCGCTACTATTCCTTTCAAACTCTTGAAACACATACTGCTTAAATACTGCTTCTGAAACACATTTACATTAGCATAGTACGTCTGTTAAAATTTACATTCTGACAGAAAACTGAAATCAGGAGGGAAAGGAAAGTAAAAGTAATAATAATTGGCTAGAATTAGAATAAAATAAAGTCTACAGTATTTCCTGCGAACATTTAAATATTTGAAAATTGAGGTCTTTAAACTACCTTGTAGTGTCATTAGGTTAATTGGAAGCAGAAGATGAAAAATATGATGAAAAATATTCGGCAGGAATCGAACCATGGACCTCTGGAATACCGGCCCAGCGTGCTACCGTTACATCACGAAGGCACGCTAGGAAAGTGGGAGAAATACCTTCCATACTCCCCTTTTTAAAGGGCGACTAGGGTTTTAAGGGACCTAGTCGCCAAATCCTGGGTGCGGAGAATCATCATCCACAACCCTTTTAGTTCGAGTGCCACTTGTAGAGTCATTAGGTTAATTGGAAGCAGAAAAGATGAAAAATATGCAACCGCCTTCCGTGAATCGAACCACGGACCTCTGGAATACCGGCCCAGCGTGCTACCGTTACACCACGAAGGCATGCTAGGAAAGTGGGAGAAATACCTTATAACCTGTTCGAAAAATTTAAATTCTAACTTAAACTTGAAGAGCCAGCCTTACAGTATAATGCTACTTAAATGCTTTAAATCTGAAATTTAACAATACAAATTCAAGGAACTTAAGTTGTCATCTTAACTAACATTTTTGAGTCTCATGTCCTTCGACTGGATCTGGAAGGAAACTAATATTAGTGGAAATTCTAGATAATAAACGCATTTCACTAGACTAGAAAATGAACTTCATTTTCACTTTCAAAAGTTTAATTTTCCACCTCCTAGCTCTCCAGCATATGCGTGTACTGAAATTTTTAAATACAAGTGGGGTGTTTAAATAACAACTTCTGCTTCTGACCGATAGCCTACATGTTAATCCCAATATTCAAATTCATCCTAGTGTATTTCTTTAACATGCATTAACTTTGTGTTTAGCTGAAGAGCCTAACTATCATTTAACATATCTAAAATAGCTTTTAATTTTTCCTCCTCCTAGCTTTTATATTTTGCTAAATTTCAAGTTTCAATTTCTGAATATAGTTACAGCTAGTTTTACAAAGTTTCACATGCTTTGCATTCAGAAACACACATTTATATTAAACGCAATTGGAAAACACTATATTTCCAGTTTCTTACATCCAAATTAAGCAAAGTTGCTAGAAATAAATCATTTTATCTTGCTAAATTGTATAAAAGGTCTCTCTACCGAATGCCGTAATTCTTGGTACAAACGAAAAGTTCTGTTGTGAAACTGATTAGCTGTATCTAACAGATATTAAAAACAAATCTCTTCATTTTGATGTACGAGACACAGATGGTGTTGGCTGTCATTGAAGTAGGAAGAAAAAAAGGGTTTTCCCCTTTCGACCTCGTGACGTGAACTGATTAAGTGTGTAATAACTTTCGGGGCCAGAAAAATTTCCCGACAATTGTTAAAAAATGTATATATTTTGTAGTATAGAGAGAATATAATTAAATAAATCAACATATTAGAGTTTTTATTACAGATTCAACATCACACTACCCAGGTAAGTGAGCAAGTTTTGTCTTTAGTTTTTCTGGATTGCTCGGTATCTGGGATGAGTGAAGGAAGTATTTTTATTTTAATGATATTTAATGATAAGACTATGTTTTAGTAATAACAAAAAGTGGTGTCCCGTGCCAGGACTCTAAGAAATAAACTTTAAAAAAAATTATTTTAATGGTTATAGATAGTTTTTGATGTATTAAAGTATAATTAAGTTTAAATTCGAAACTATTTTTTGTAAAGCAGTTTGTTTTATTTTGAAAGTTAACTATGGAAGCTTTAAAGGCTCTGAAACTTAAACGGGCAGGTTTACGCACTACTTTTGCAAAAACTGCTAATATTTTAAAAACGGAATTAGTAAAAGAAGATTTTTCTGTAGATTTAGTACAAGATAAACTTACTAAACTACAAAATGTATATTCAGATATAAAAAATGTAGATGATAAAATTCTTGATTTGTTAGCTGAAGACGGGAAAACTTTAGAGGATGATGTTACTAAAGAAATCGAAAGTCGCGAGGTGTATTCTGATGATTTCATAACACTAACTCGGCAAATTAATGAAAAATTGCAATTTTCAGATGAAATCAATTTAGAAACAAGATCAAATGATGGTGCTGGTACTTGTTGTAGTAAGATTAAACAGTATAGACTTCCGAAAATCGAACTTAAGAAGTTTGATGGGGGATTGATAAATTGGTTACCGTTTTGGTCGCAGTTTGAGAAAATTCACACTGACCCTGATTTATATGAAAGTGACAAATTTTCCTATTTGATTCAGTGTATGAAGCCCGGATCACGTGCTAAAGAATTCATTGAAAGCTATCCGGTGACTTCGGAAAATTATGATAAAGCTGTTTTAGCTTTGAAGGAACGTTTTGGGAAACCTGAATTATTAGTAGAAGTGTATGTTAGGGAACTAATTAAAGTAATTGTTTCTAATGTGAAGGCAGATCAAAAGGATAAATTACCTCTTGATAAACTGTATGATAAAATTGAAGCTCAGTTGAGAGCCTTAGAGTCTTTAGGTCTTAAATCGAGCGAAAACACATCGTGGTTATTTCCGATGGTGGAATCGTGTCTCACAGAGGATGTTTTAAAGGCGTGGCAAAGGAGTTCGCTCTTTAACCAGCCTGAAGGAACTGATCTTTCTCGCCTTACCAACTTAATGAAATTTTTAAAGTCTGAAGTGGAGGGTGAGGAGAGATTAAAATTGGCGCGTAATGGACTCGATGGTGTTAGTCGTAAAGAAGGATATCATGATAAAGCAAAGAGGGAAACAAAAGGTAAATTTAAGAAACAGGGAAATGTTACCACTGCCACAGGTTTTCTTACAACCAGAGAACATGCATGTATTTTTTGTGGTAAAATGCATGATAGTAAAAATTGTTACGATGCACGTTCATTATCCCTTAATGAAAGGATTTCTAAAGTTAAGGAGAAAAAATGCTGTTTAAAATGCTTGGAACCAAATCATATGGCAAAGTTCTGTAAACAGTTTGTTAGGTGTTTTGCTTGTGGTAAATCACACTCAGTTATTTTGTGTCCGGACATTAATAATGAAACTGAACTTCCTACAGAAAAATCAGAAATAGACAACATACATATGGCTACAGCCAGGCAAACGTGTACCGCTGACGTAGCTTTAATGACTTTACGCGTAAGAGTAGCTGGTGTCAAAAAGCATAAAGATGTTAGAGTACTCTTAGATTGTGGTTCCCAGAAATCGTATATTTTGAAGTCATTAGCCACTGAATTGGGGTTACCAATTATTTCCAAAGAAAATGTTGCTCTTACTTTATTTGGAGGTGCCAGAACAGAGGCAAAGATGCATAACAAATATTTGGTAAAATTATGTTCAGCCAGTCCACGTAAGTATTCAGATCTAGAATTTGAATTTTTAGATCAAGACATAATATGTGGGGATATACCTCGGGTACCCAAGGGTCCAATATTAAAAGAATTAAAACGAAACAACATTTGGTTGTCGGATCTGGGAGCAGATTGTCCAAAAATAGAAATGCTCATCGGTAGTGATATTTATGGAAAAATTCTCACGGGATCAGTAAAACAATTAAAAGGAGGACTAACAGCAGTTTGTACGAAACTTGGTTGGACAGTTTGTGGTGTATCGGAGGAATTTGTTAATCACAAAGATAAAGATGCTTCCATTTTGTGTGCAAGTTTAGTGGGTCACGACTTTAAAATCTCCGATCTTTGGAGTTTAGAAACGATCGGAATATTAGATGCTCACCAGAATTCAACTAACGCTGCTGAGGAAGAAATTGCCCACGAACAATTTTTAAACTCTCTTTCCAGAAACGAAGATGGTCGTTATTGTGTCGGATTACCTTGGTTAGTATATAACGCAGAATTGCCATCAAATTGTCATGTAGCAGAAAAAAGATTGTTCCGTGTCACCCGAAAACTCAAGTCTTTACATAAATATGAAGAATATGATAGAATTTTTAATGAATGGATGGAGGAGGGTGTAATTGAAATAGTACCAGACAATGAACTGAATTATAAAGGGCACTACTTACCGCATCACCCAGTATTTAAACCAGACAGTGTCTCAACTAAGATAAGACCTGTTTTTGACGCATCATGTAAAGTTAATAGATCGCCCTCCCTTAATGATTACTTAGTAAAAGGACCAAATTCAATAGAAGAAATCCCTTCAATTTTGTTAAGATTTAGAGAAAAATGCATTGGCGTAACCTCTGATATCCGGCGTGCATTTTTACAGATTGAATTACGGAAAGAAGATAGGGACTTTTTAAGATTTTTATGGTGGGAGAAAGATAATGTACTGAAGGTTTTCCGCCATACGAGGGTAGTTTTTGGAGTAAAGTCTAGCCCTTTTCTATTAGGAGCGGTTATTTCAGTTCATTTGGCACAAGTACCAAAGGAACAAAGTTCTATTGCTCAGAAATTAAATAAATCCTTTTATATTGATAATTGTGTGACTTCTGTTGATAACGAAAAGGAGCTTGTGAATTTTGTGAAATCTTCTACTGAAATATTAGCTGAAGCAAAAATGGACTTACGTATGTGGACCTATGGCCCAGTAGAAAAAGATGTGGAACTAACCCAAAGTACTTTGTGCACTGAGTCCACAATGGAGAATTCTGTACCAGTTTTAGGAATTATGTGGGACAGAATAGAAGATAACCTTTATATTGAAATTAAGACTGTATTGGTTTCGGATAATTTGTCTAAAAGAGAGGTTTTGTCAGTAACGCAGACAATGTTTGATCCTTTGGGTTTCTTGACACCTGTTTTATTGCCTGCAAAGTTACTGCTACAGGAAATTTGGGCGCTAAAAGCAGACTGGGATACTCCATTACCAGATAGTATCAAAAGTAAATTTTCGAGGTGGTATAATAAATTACAAATTTTGAATAAGTTGAGAATACCGCGATGTATAGGTTTTGGAGATAGAAGTTCCTGGACACTTCATGTATTTTGTGATGCTAGCCAGCATGCTTATGCCACGGTAATATTTTTGAGATGCGAAACTAAAGAAGAAACATTAGTCAGTTTTGTAATGGCTAAGTCAAGAGTCGCACCCTTAAAAGAACTTACTATTCCCCGTCTAGAACTTATGGCCTGTCTTTTGGGCGTGCGTCTTTCCAAATATGTGACAGAAGCTCTTACGTTGGATGACATCCCGAAATATTTTTGGACCGATTCCACCACGGCCATATCTTGGATTCAAAGAAATGATGCGTGGGGGACTTTTGTGGGCAATCGCGTGAAGGAAATTTGCGCTTTCACTAAAGCAAATCAGTGGTCATATGTACAGGGTCATTCTAACCCAGCTGATTTACCTTCTCGTGGTTGTTCCCCTCTTCAGTTTTTCGAATTAAATTGGTGGAGAGGGCCTGTTTGGCTCAAAGACCCCAGAGATAGCTGGCCAAAATTAGAGGTTAAGCCAAATGAAACTTTAGTTTTTTCAGAGCGCAGGAAAGGCATAAATTTAAATGTAAATCTTAGTATAACTACAAAAGCGGATAAAGTTAAGTGGTGTGAGAAGTTCTCTAAATTTTCAAAAATGTTAAGAGTTTTAGGTTGGATAAAGAGATTTATCAAAAATTGTCAAAAGAAAATTGTAAATAAAGAGCCTTTTCTGTCTGCTTCCGAGATAAAGGAATCTAAAATTATACTTCTTTCACTTGTTCAGGGGGAGAGTTTTCCAGAGACTGGAGACTCCATCAATGGTCTTTTGACCATACGAGATGAGAGTGGCTTAAGAAGAGTAAAAACAAAAATCACCGAACGAGATGATTCTTATGCATTCCGGTACCCGATTTTATTACCTTCTAAGCATTATATTGTTGACTGTTTAATTAGAGATTACCATTTAAAGCATTCTCATGTTGGCGTACAAGCATTAACTGTTATAATTAGAGAAGAATTCTGGATCATTGGTGCAAGACGCCGAATTAGATCGGTGGTGAAACAGTGCGTCCGTTGTAAACGATTCTCAGCAAAACCTTCAACTACTGCACCCATTCAATTACCATTAGACAGAGTTCGAGATGCTTTCGCATTTGAAGTTACCGGCATAGATTTATGTGGCCCTCTGATTCTCAAAAATAAAAACAAAACCTGGGTAGTACTCTTTACGTGTGCTGTATATAGATGTGTACATTTGGAACTAGTGACGTCCGTAAGTACCGAATGCTTCATTCAAGCGTTTCGTCGGTTCATAGCCAGAAGGGGTCGGCCATCTACAGTTTATTCAGACAACGGCACAAATTTCGTTGGTACATCTGCATTGCTGAAAAAGGTTGACTGGGTAAAGGTAATTGCTCAGGAAACTTTGCATCCCATCACTTGGAAGTTCATTCCGCCCACTGCTGCTTGGTGGGGCAGATGGTGGGAGCGTCTAATCCGCACAGCCAAGAATTAGATTGTGAGAGTCTTAGGACAAGCTGCAGGTCAATTACGAAGAGTTACTCACCGTCATCTGTGAAATAGAAGCCGTAATAAACTGTCGACCACTAACTTATGTGTCAAATGACTCTGAGGATTTTCTACCATTAACGCCTTCCATGTTCTTACAGGACATTAAGGTTTCAGGTACAGCAGATTTGGATGCTTTAGATCGAAATAAACTCTTGGCTTGTCAGCGTTTCTGCCAGGAACTTCGAGAACAATTTCGTAGCCGTTTCCGCAAGGAGTACCTTGGGCAGTTAGTACAAAAGCATGGACAGACAGACTGTGAATTAAAAGTTGGAGACATCGTGCTAATAGGTTGTGAGAACCTTAAAAGAGTGAACTGGCCAATTGCTCGTGTCCAAGAACTTTGTACAAGCGGAGATGGACATGTAAGAGTTGTAAAAGTGAAAACTAGAAATGGCATACTGATTCGTCCTGTACGTAAACTGTACCCTCTAGAAGTGTGTTCCTGTACTAAGGATACCATTATTTGATTTTTGATTTTCCTTCTGAAAATCAAAAAGGTGGGAGTGTTGTGAAACTGATTAGCTGTATCTAACAAATATTAAAAACAAATCTCTTCATTTTGATGTACGAGACACAGATGGCATTGGCTGTCATTGAAGTAGGAAGAAAAAAAGGGTTTTCCCCTTTCGACCTCGTGACGTGAACTGATTAAGTGTGTAATAACTTTCGGGGCCAGAAAAATTTCCCGACAATTGTTAAAAAATGTATATATTTTGTAGTATAGAGAGAATATAATTAAATAAATCAACATATTAGAGTTTTTATTACAGATTCAACATCACACTACCCAGGTAAGTGAGCAAGTTTTGTCTTTAGTTTTTCTGGATTGCTCGGTATCTGGGATGAGTGAAGGAAGTATTTTTATTTTAATGATATTTAATGATAAGACTATGTTTTAGTAATAACAAGTACATAGAACAAGTACATTAGTAACATAGAAGATAAAATCTTCAACTTCTTGCTGTAACAACTAATCAAACCTCGCTTGATGCAAAAACAATTTAGATAACTCTTAACAAGCACTTTGTGTATTTTTAGACATAACAGTACTGAATACTTGAAAATGAAATAAAAAGTTACTTATCTTTTTCGAATTGGCACAGTCATTTGTATCTTCATGAACTGGTTCCAGGTAGGGTATGTGGCTGTAGTTTCTGCCTTCTGACATCTGGGGTTTCATTGCTCCTCGGACATGGGTTCGCCCTTTCCTTTCCTGGCATGCTTCTCTATCCTCCTTGACTTCCTATGGAAGGTATCCTGTGAAGGTGGTCTTTTTCTCCCTTCAAGGCATATTGTCCATTGACTGCTGTGGAATACCATTCGTTTGGCTGTTTGTTCCCCATCATCCAGCCTCTGCTGCTTGCTTGAGAACCCTCTTTTGTCTTTCACCAGCTGTGATTGATTCGTTCCCGCTGACTGCTGGTGGTAGTATGGTGGTTACAGCTGCTTTGTTGATCGTTGTGTCTTCATTTCCGCCCACTGCTGGTCGAACTGTGGTCGTTATGGTTGCTTCGTTGATCGTTGCGGCTTCTCTTCCGCCAATCACTGGTGTTAACCTTGTTGTTTGCTGACCGGCCTTGACTGTTCTACTCTTTTTCTCTTTTCACTGGCTTCTTACCCTGGACGCTTATTCTATGATCACTGGATCTGTCTACAACTTAAGCGAACAATATTGACTCAAAGAAACCGGTATAGACAGCCATCACAACTTATCGGAGAAAGCCATTCTGTGGTCCTCA
This sequence comes from Stegodyphus dumicola, assembly GCF_044657685.1. NCBI lineage: Eukaryota > Metazoa > Arthropoda > Arachnida > Araneae > Eresidae > Stegodyphus > Stegodyphus dumicola. Next base: position 43,704,869 of record NC_140771.1, on the reverse strand, counting down.
GTTGGTGGGCGGGTGGGTCCATTTAACTTTACTGGAAGGGGACAAGGCTTCAAGGAGCTTTAGACCAATCGCAGTACAGACCGAGTGACGAAATTTATAGCGTGCACTGGCTGAAGTTCTAGGAATATTCTCCTATTATTTCACTAACTCACACGCTGCATTTGTAGTTCGAAAAAATTGCACAAAACAGTATTATGACCAATACATGCTGAATATGCTGCTGTGTTATGTGAAAGAAAATCTCGTTTTTTAATGGGAAAGTTAACGCAGGAATTTAGAGCTAAAAAATAAAGAGTGATATAGGATACCACGAAAGCAATGGTAAATAGATAAGAGTAAATGAATTAAGCTTACTTCAAATCCTTTTAGAAATAAACCATTTTAATTATTTAAATTTATAATATGATTAATTTGCATTACAATCTAATAGCAAACTAAGTTTTTTTTTTTTTTTTTCATGTTTACATTAAAACTGTTTTCCCGCAATTTATTTTACAGTTACTATTTGAAAAATATTTCTTTAAATAAGAAATTAGAAAGAAAATATTTCTTTCTTAATATTTCTTCCCTTTTTTATTTTCTTTTTCTATGAAAATTATTTCTTTCAGGAAAAGAAATAAAATTCATTCGCTATTACAGTATGGCCGATTGCTGCTGCATTCAGTTATCAGACACGCATCAAAATGCTTTATTTTAAATAATTTATTCTATAATTAACATGAAAGAAAATATTTTTTCAATATAAAATATATAACCAAAATTAAATTAATCTATCCTGTATGTGTGATTAATTCGTTTTGCAATTTTTGTCACACAATTACTAATATCTTTTTTTCAATATTACATTGCTGTTATTTTAATTTTGTATATATATAAGAACTGCTCAGTTTAATTATTCTTCCTTCTCAAAAGATTTTGTTCTGTGAAAATAATTAAAAGATAGTAATATTTTCACAATGGAAGTACTAAAGTAAAAATAATCAGTGTAGGTCTCCCGCAGTTCAAGTTCCTTTTCAAACCAGCGTTTCGACACATTTTAAATAGAAAACTAATAATAATCAATATCTCTTTTAATATAAAAATAAGAATGCTATGAACAGTATTTTTATTATTTATTTATTTTTTTTTTTTTTTAAGTTTGCAAAGAAACAATGATTTTTTAATACTATAATAGGTTACAAAAGTGCTATTCCATGAACAAACCCTCAGTCTTATAGCATTGTTACTTTATAGCATAATACAATAATAATACAGTATAATTCTGCTAACAAGCCCACCAGCCGCCGAGCGGTAGAGTCGCTGAACGCAGGTAATTTGGTCCGAGGTTCGAATCCCACGAACGAGCTGGCCGGCGTTTTCGTGGCTTTCCCCATGTGTAACGTGTATACGAGCCAGTTTCCTTTAGAAAGTCCTCACTTCAAAACCAGTTTTAAAACGTATTAAAATTACACACACACACACACACAAAAAAAAAAAAAAAAAAAAAAAAAAAAAAATTGAAAGCCTTCAGATTTTATATTACTCCCAAAGGGCCATTTTTTTTAACGTTTTGCGTGTTACCTTTATTTATTAAATATCATGTTTTTCGCACTTAAACCATAAAATTCAATTCAATAGCAATATCATATAATTAAAAAAAAGCATATCTTTAGAATTTCCGATACATAGTCTCGCGCGCTAGAGATGAAAATGTTTTTTGCCATTGCTCGCTTTGAAATCGTTGGGTTTCTTAATCAAAAACTCATAAATGCTTTACAAAATAAGATATATGAAATGGATAGTAATACAAATTCCCAGTTAAAATTTGGCCCTCCAGATGCCTCTATTAGGATGGAGGATTACGTTATTCAGAATTTCATGGCTCTAGGTACCGTTGTTTTATCACAGTGCGAGAAACATTCATGCATTCTGCAGATTCCTCATTATTTAATTTCTTTAAATATAATAGAGTGCGATAATACTTGGTGGCAACGATTTGAAAAGTGAAATGCCATTTATCGTGAAACGCCACAAAATGGCAAAACGAAATTAATAGCCCCTCTGGGCTAAAACTTATTTTTAAAAGTATCACACTAATAGTAGTACAATTACTGAAAAAAATATTATAAATCTATTTTATAGTTTTATAATTATTATTATTATTATTATTTTTTTTAATTTTATTTTACAGTAGTGTGAATTTCGCGTAATAGTGAACAACATTTTTGTGTTCACAGTATTATTCTTAAGGTATTCAACTGTTAGATTTTAAAGTAAACGTAATTCTTGCTGTACATAAATCGAGTAGAAGCTTATCGGATGTCTATATTTGTATTAAATGAAGAAGGTTTATGTGCTTGATAAACATATTATCTTCTACATTTTTAAAGCATACAATTACAATTTATATCTATAATTTCAGCAATAGTATAACCTTTCTTTTAGTAGAAATTGCGTTCTTGTTTTTTGAATGTGGCTCCAAATACTCTCTCAGTTCACCCCAAATTAAAATAACTATAACTTTTGGGAATCTGAAATACGCAATGAAAACATCTTTTGGCAGAGCAAAAGCATCAACATATTTTCTATAAATTCGCCATCGATTCAGAGATCTACGACGGTATTCTTCGTTTAAATATGAAAAAATCAGCGGCGAAAACACATACAAAGCCATTGTCTACTTCGTACGTCAACTGGACAACCCTGATTGACGACGCGGCAACATTTTTTCACGCGCTTTCAGAGAATATAGGATGTCGGGCAGACCTGTTTTTTACTAGCAGCGACATCTGGCGGCCCACAACTTGCTGTCGACTCTTGTAGCGTAGAATAACCGTCCTGGCCCCTTGACCTGCTCCTTTTTTCTCTTTTCTCCTGTGTTAGCCTTATGCCTCTTATGCTGCTTGGCTGGAATCCTGTTGGCTTTCCTCTTAAAAGCCACATGGTAACTGTATCTGGTCTGCAGCTGGCTGTTCTTTGTTCGGAGCTTTATTACCGCATCATTGGAACTTTGCAATAAACCTTTAAGAAGTGTCATCTCACAATGATTATATATTTTTTAATTTGATCGATATTGGATTTTGATTCCTTGCCATTGCCATTTTTAGGAATTCCATAGTTTCTCGAATACTTTTATTATAAATGGCCCTTTAAATTTAGGGCAGAACTTTTGCATCGGGAGCACAGGATACGTTATGTTTCAATTTTAAAAATTGTTTTAAAATTTTCTTCCCTCCACTTTTTATCATAGTACAATTTTCTTACTTCTTGCCATGTCAGAAGATTTAATGGCCTCATTGACTAATTTCTTTGTATCCGACATCTGAAAATCGCTTTTGCACAAAAAATAGTCTGTCAAGGGGTGTCACTGTTATCTGATATAATTTTTAATGGTGCACCATATTTTGAAATAAATTTATTTAGAAAGGAATTTGCGACTATCTTGGCAGAAGCCCTTTTCAGGAGAATTATTTCTACCCATTTCTTAAAATCATCTACATCTACAAGTAAGTGGCGGTGTTTATACTTATCGCTTTTCAAATAAGGCCTTGAGAGATTGACTGTGAGCAGTTCATTGGGGAAAGTAACTTTAATGCTATTTGGGTATCCAGCCGGTGAGTAATTAATGTCATTATCAGATTGGCAGATCTTGACATACTCCATAACAATTTCATGTAATTTTGGAAAGAATACCGCTTCTCGTACACGTTTAACTGCCTTTCTAATACCAAGATGACAGGAAATTGGTGCATCATGTAATTCGTGCAAGATGCTAGGTCATTTGGATGATGGCCCTAAACTCATTATTTTCATTAGTAGTTTTTTGATAAAAATAAGAGATTATCGATAATTTTGTAATGGACTGCTATGTTTCTAATGGCTGTTAAATCTGGATACTGTAGATACGCATAAATGTTTTTAAATTCCAAATCCTTTTTTCTTTTTTTTTTTTTTCTTTTTTTTCTTTTCTTTCTTTTTTTTTTTTTAGTTCAGCAGTAATAGTATCTCAAGAGTATAAGATTTTTTAAGTTAACATTGTGCATTTAACTTGATTTCCTTGTTCGTCTAATTTAATGCAAGAAAGAACATCTGTGACAACATTTTCTGTACCAGGTAAACGATTCAATGCTAAGTTATATTCCTGCAGCTTCAATGCCCACCTTATCAATCGAGGTGACAAGATTTTACCAGAATAAAGTCTAAGAATAGCAGTGTGGTCAGTGTAGACTGTTACAGGTTGCTTTCTGAAGTATACACGGAATTTTTGTATGCCCAGTAAGACAGCTAGTATTTTATGTTTAGTAGCTGTATAATTCCAATGGGTAGGGTTTAATGTTTTACTGAAGAAGGCTACTGGCTGCCCCGCTTGCAATAAGATGGCTGCTACTGCTACGGCAAAGTCTGACGAATCTGCAGATATTTCAAGCTGACCTTCTGGGTCAGGAACTGTTAGCACTGGTGCAAAAATTAAAGCTGTTTTTTGTTGTAAAACATTTTTGTAGCCTCAAAATTTCACAGCAAATTAATAAAAGTATAGAATAAAATATTTCCTCTTATCTTGTATCCAGTGCAGTTTCAAGCAAGATCATAGCTAATTAACTTGTAATCCAAAAAAGAGGTTGTAGACGGAAATTGAAACTGAAACACATTTTATTTACATGAAAATAGATTAAGATTTCTTAGTATTCTAGATACATATCGAAAAGGGAGTTGCATAATAGAGAGTGTCATATGACAGTCCTTTCCTGAAGGAGCGAGAAAAGTAAGTAAGGAAAAAAGTGAGTTTACACAATTAACTCCTTTGCAGAGTTTCCAGTTCATACTGTTTATCGTGCTATTGGTGACAGTCCATCACTATTTGCATAGCAACACCCCTACTTGATGGGCAGCATCGCCATTTGCAGCAATTCTCGATGTTTCTCAAACACAGGCTTGCCTGTTGGTTTGGTGAAAAGATCTGCAGTAGTCTAGGTTCAGGATCCCATTTTGTTAAAGTTCACACAAGTTGTGGTATTTGATGTTTATATGTTTTGTTTTGGAGCTATTTTCTCTATTTGTGATAGTTTGATGCATGACTTGTTATCTTCATAGAGAGTAATTGGCAGATTTTGTTTTAGTCCTAGATCTTTAAGCAAATTTAACAGCCATTGTGCTTCTTGTGCTGTATTAGCTGCTGCAATATATTCTGCTTCAGTTGAAGATAGTGCAATGCAGTTTTGCCTTTTGTTGCTCAATGAAACACAGTTATTTCCTAGCTTGAATATGTATCTGCTGACGAATTTTCTTGTTTTCATGTCAGTTGCCCAATCTGCAGTTAGTATAGGTTCTTGAATTTTGTTAAAGATCAGCTTAAGGTCTTTAGTTGTATGTAAGTATCGAATGACTTTCTTGACAGCATTCTAGTCTATGTTCCAAAGTTTTTCATTTCTTCTACTCAGTAGATTGACAGCGTATGCTGTATCTGGTCTGCTGATTGTTGCAATGTATAATAATGCCCTTACTGCTTGTTTACATTCTGTATTATCCTGTAAAAGATCATCTTCAGTTTCATGTTGCAGTAGCTTGTTTCCTTTGGTGTATATTTTGGTTTTTCATCCTGAAGTTCAAATTTTTGAACTATTTCTTCGATTTTATTCTTTTGCTTTATGGCAAAGGTTCCATCTGTAAATTTTTCGATGTTTATGCCGAGGTAGTAGGTGACTTCTCCTAGATTTTATTCTCCTAGATTTATTTTTAATTTAGCGGGAAGTTGTTGGATTGTTTCCATTATATCTTCTTCTCTTTCACTTCCTATAAGCATATCATCTACATATAATATTATATATGTGAATTTTCCATTGATAGTTTTGAAAAACAAGCATGGGTCTGCTCTACTTTTTTTAAATGACATGTTTAGAAGTATTTTTCCAGTTTTCAGATTCCAAGCTCTAGCGGCTTGTTTTAAATCATATATAGATTTCTTCAGCTTGCAAACTTTATTTTCATTTCCAGCTTTGGAGTATCCGTCAGGTTGAGTTATGTAAATTTTTTCTTCTAGTTCTCCGTGAAGGAAAGCTGTTTTGACATCGATATGTCTGACAGACATATTTTTTATACGAAGCTGCACATAGGAAAGCTCGTAAAGTTGTGTATTTTACTACAGGAGCAAAGGTTTCATCATAATCAGATCCAAACTTCTAAATTGTTTTGCAACTAATCTGTCTTTGTATCTTTCAATTTTTCCTTTTGCTTTGAGTTTGGTTTTGAAAGACCATTTACATTCTATTGTTTTTCTTCCTTTTAGTAACTAATTCCCTACTGTTGTTTTCTTCTAGTGAATTAATTTCTTCTCGAACAGCTGTTAGCCATTTTCTTTTTTCATTTTCTTCCAAAGTTTGAATTTCCATCCAGGTTTGGGGTTCGGGAGACTGGATATTTTGCGTTGAATACGTAGCAATCAGGAGGTTTACCTTTTGTAACTCTGTTTGATTCTCTGAGTTCCAAAGGTTCTTCTTCGAGTTCTTGTGCGGTTCATTTGTTTTGATTTTAGATGATAACACTCTGATCTAAAATGATTATTTTTGTTAAAGTGTGAGCAAAACTTTTATCTCTTTGTCTTGTTTTGAAATGAGGCTTTAAATGCTTTTGAATCTGATGAATTATTTCCAACTCTCTTGTTAAATTTGTCAATTGATTTCTTTTTTAAGAATTCTGGATTCAGTTCCGATTCTGCTCTCACTTCAAGAGCCGTCATGAGCGTATCATAAGATTTAGGCATTGAACAAAGCAAAAATGCCGAAACATCTTCATCTTTTATGTCCTCACCTATTGATTTGAGTTTATCGACTAACTCCAGTAAAGTATTTATATGTCTTTGCATATTTCCGTCTTCCTCAAGCGTCAAACTGTAAAGCTTTTGCAAAAGAAATAGTTTCTTGAAAGATTACACTTTTCATGTACCTGTCTGAGTTTTTCCCAGGTGGCTTCAGCAGCAGTTCCATGTTTAATGTGAATTATTTGGGTGTCTTCGATAAATACATTTATCGTCGCGTGACATTGCTGATCCTGTTTATTCCATTGTTCTGTAATAGGGCTTGGAGGAACATCTTCGATTACACTGTAAAGATCCTTCTTTATTAGTAGCATTTGTATTTTGAATTTCCATGTCGAGTAATTGCTGGAATTCAGTTTTGCAATTTGCATTTGAATTGAATTTGCATTTTTGTATCACCGAAAAAACTTATTTTTGGTTTTGATATGAAACTACAGTTTAGCTTTTACAGTTTTTTTCTTTATTAAATTAAGCTATGATCTTTTCACCTGAGTCTCATGATCTTTTGTTTCAAAACATTTTTGTAGTCTTGAAATTTCACAACAAATTAATAAAAGTCGAGAATAAAATACTTCCTCTTACCTTGTATCCAGTGCAGCTTCAAGCAAGATAATGGCTAATTAACTTGTAATCCAAAAAAGAGGTTGTAGATGGAAATTGAAACTGAAACACATTTGATTTACATGAAAATAAATTAAGATTTCTTAGTATTCTAGTTACATATCGAAAAGGGAGTTGCATAATAGAGATTGTCATATCACGGTCCTTTCCTGAAGGAGTGAGAAAAGTAAGTAAAGAAAAAACCGAGTTACACAGTTAACTCGTTTGCAGGGTTTCCAGTTCATACTATTTATCACGCTATTGGCAACAGGCAATCACTATTTGCATACCAACATTTTTAACTGTTCAAATGCAGTATTGGCTTCTGCTGACCAACAACATTTTGCTCCTTTTTAATAATTCAGGCTAAGCTATATGTGTAAAATTTTGAGTAAAGAATCTGTAATATGAGCACATTCTGAGAAATGATTCCAGTTTTTTTTTGCGGTGTTTGGCGGAGGGTAGTTATAATGGCAATAAGTTTTAATCATTGGTTTCGATACCTTTAGCAGAAATTTTATATCCTAAATATTTCATTTCCTTTGACACGAATTTACATTTGTTAGGATTCACTTTTAAATCAGCATCTTGTAAGAGTGTAAAGACTTCCGTCAAGTGTTTTATATGATCGTCTATTGTATTGTTGGTAACGATTCTGTCATCTAAATACGAGGCGTATTTGGAAACTAAGTACCGTTTTGAAAAAAAAAAGAAAAATAGTAAAACAATTTTTTCAAATCCAATTTTATTTTTACATGAAAATACATGTCTTAAACTATTTTTCAACATAGTTTCCGCCAATGATCAAACACTTGTCATAGCGGGTGACTAGTTTTTGTATACCATCGTCAAAGAAACTTCCTGCCAGTTTCGATAACCACAACTCCACAGCATTTTTCGCGTCATCGTCAGATCCAAAGCGCTTGCCACCAAGCTCGCGCTTCATGTGCAGGAACAAGTGATAGTCGGACGGCGCCAAGTCAGGGCTGTACGACGGGTGATCGAATAGCTCCCAATGAAACTGTCAAATTAACGATTGAGTGACACCAGCAGTATGGGGCCGAGCATTGTCTTGGAGCAACACAATTCCTTTACTGAGCATTCCTCTTTGTTTGTTTTGAATGACACGCCTTAGTTTTGTTAAAGTCTCACAATATCGTACCGCATTAATGGTTTCACCTTCGGGAAGAAATTCAGTAAGCAAAATGCCTTTCCTATCCCAGAAGACAGTGCACATGATTTTTTGTGATGACATTGTCACTTTGAACTTTTGTTTTTTCAGAGAATGAGTGTGTCTCCACTCCATCGATTGTTGTTTAGATTCTTTTGTGAAATGACACACCCAAGTTTCATCACCTGTCACAATTTGGTTTAAAAAGTTTTCTCCCTCATCACTGTACCGCGTGAGAAATGTCAGGGCACTACCAAGTTGCTTTGTTTTGTGAACATCAGTGAGCATTTTTGGAACCCATCGGGAACACAGTTTGCGATAATTCAAGCGGTCAGACACAATTTCGAACAAAACAGTACGTGAAATTTCTGGAAATGCCTCTGAAAGAGTTGTGAAGCATCTGTTCTCATGAATTGCTTCATCAACTTTCCTTACCAAATCATCGGTGACAACAGAAGGCCGACCACTCCGAACCTCGGCGTGGACATTTGTTCGACCTGCATTAAACATTCTTACCCACTTTCTCACCATTCCATCACTTATCGCGTATTCACCGTAAACTTCTGTCACTTGACGATAAATTTCGGCCGGTTTAACATTCCTCGCGTTCAAAAATTTAATCATGGCACGAATCTCACAGTCAGTGGGAGAACTAACTGTCTTAAACATTTTGAATGTGCACAGCAAAGTGAAAACACAAAATAGAATAACCAAAATGCCGACAATTGAAAGTCAGTGAACAAGAAAGACTAGTGTGCATGTGCGGGACGCCTATTACAGCGCTGCGACGGCGCTAGAATGAAACGGTACTTAGTTTCCAAATACGCTACATAGATCAACATGGATTTTCCTTGAACTCGCCAAAGAATTATGTCCATTGCTCATTGAGAAGTAGCTGGGGTGCACCACATAACGCGAATGGCATACGTAAAAGCGTAAATGCCAGATTTTGTGATAAATTCCGTCTTACTAATATCCTGTGGTTTCATACTGATTTGAAAATAGTCAGAGGTAAGATCTAGCATTATCATATATCTCCTGGAATTTATTTTTGTCATGTATCTCGTGGAATTTATATGTCTAATTATCTCCTGTATGATCAATAACAGTTACACTGGATGCTTTGATATATTATTTAATTTTCTATAATCTATAGCAAACTGCCACACTTTACTTTCTGTAGGGGTAAATTGTTCTTTTTTTGACATAATATGACTGGTCTTGCAAATGGACTACTATAAGGCACAATTATTTTATTTTTTTAACAATTCTTTATTGTGCTGTTCAAGTATGGCTTCCTTTATTTTATCATACGTGTAGGGCTTAGCCCTACAGGGTAAATTATCTCCTTCGTCAACCGAGTGGTTTTACACCGGAGTCAGCCCTGCTTGGTTACTGAAAAGATCTGCAAAGTCTCTTACCAATTCTTGGATTTTCTCCTTTTCATCCTCTTTCAGGATTTTGAAAAAAATCACTTCAAGCTGCACTGGCTCTTGTTTAGATGCACCTAGGTATCAAATTTCATAGCCCTGGGTCTATTAGCTTACGCACAGCTCAAATGAAAGACACACACACACAGATAGATATGTTCTTTTATTATATGTAGAGATAAGTACAGAAACAGACTCATTGATGAACACTTGGTCGAGTGTATTCAAATGGCAGCCACTACCTACTTTCCCTACATTAAAAAACTTGTTGATGACAAAAAAAAAAAAAAAAAAAAAAAAAAAAAAGAGTTCCATCCTTCTCATTAAAGTTAGTAAATCTGATAAAAAAATCTGTTATTATATTTACTATTTATTATTACTGCACTTCAGTAGTACTTAAAAATGGTATGGTACCTCAGAAGCTTCATGAGTTTGTTGACCACTGGATTAATCCATTTTACATTAACTCCTGTGGGGAAAAAAGTTCAATTTATGAACATTTTGGATGATAAATGCCCTTCACAAATGAATTCAGTTTGTGAACTGAGATTTTGTTGCACCTGAAAATGCATTTAAAGTTAATGTAATCAAATATCACTCACTAAAATGGGTTTGTTCAAAACTTTCTATACATGATCAAATTGTTGGTCACTCTTCAGATCCATGTTTTTTACTTAGCTGTTATTGTGGCTGCAAAAAAGTAGAGTACAACATCCGTAATCAGGACTCGTCGGGACTTCGACGATTCCGAATTGGGGTTTTTTTCTGGATTATAGATCATCAATTTAAATCTGGTAAGATGGCATGCAGAACTTATACAATTAAAAATATGATACCGTAATTTATGAAATGAAAAGCAATTATGATCTAAAGGGAATCAAAATTTACAGGGGGGAAAAAAGCAGCTTAATATTTATTTACTTTATTAAACATTTCTTTCAATGTAAGTTGTTTAAGTTCCTTCATTTTTTGTGCTAATAGTTTCTCTTTAATTCTATAAACAGACATAATTTCTTGTTCATTTACAAAGTTTCACTGTTCAAATCCTGTAATTGCTGTGTCGAGAATATCAACTAACTTGTCAATCGAAATTTTTCCGTTTTCAATAACTTCTCTGTCACTTTCTTCACTATCAGATGCGTGCATGGGTAAATGCTTTACATGCACGTGTAGCAGATGCACACATTAAACGCGCATGCGTAAACACTTTACACACATGTGTAAGTTTGTGGCTTTGAGATCCGGATTATAGATCATTCCGGATAATGGATGTCTGGATTATGGACTTTATACTGTTTAAATATAGCAAGTTGTGGCTGTCCATAATCAGACAGTATTTGGTTCATCGTACTTCGATATTCATGTATTCAAAGGGAAAAAAATAGTTTTATTTCTATCATTCTTTGAAATACTACATTATAAGTACATTATATGCACTACATGCCTGTGTTTTTCTACTATTTTTTAATTAGACTAAAATATTATAATATGAGTAATCCCTTAATGTGTATGAGAATATTAATACAGTCAAAAGTCGTTAATTCGGACACCCATAATCCGGACCTCAAAGCTAAAAACTTTCTGCGCATGCACCGCATTGGCACATGAGCACAGGCGTTTTACGCGTGCACATAAGACCTTGACTACTGCGCATATGCGTGTGCGCAAGTGCAGAATACGTTTTTGCCTGCACGTTTAATGTATAACGGACGGTGTAAGCTAAAATTATCTAATTATCTATTTCAGTTAATGTTAATGATTGCGTTGTTCCTTAATCTTCGAATTGGATCCGCTTATTATTTTTTGCAGACTGTAAGAGGAATTTTATAAAAGTAAACTTGAACTTTCGATTATGTCAAATAGAATTTCCGATGCTGGAACTTCCAAAGGATCTACAAAAGGAAAGTATGTTTCGATGTCCAACAAACAAAAAGTGGAATTGCTGCAAAAAATGGATAAAGACATGAAGAATGTGACAGAGAGGTTAGCGAAAATGAAAAAATTTCAATTGACAAGTTAGTCGGTATTCTCGGCACAGCAATTAACGGGACTTGAACAGCGGAACTTTGTAACTGAACAAGAAGTTATGTCTGTTTATAGAATTAAAGAGAAAGTATTATCACATAAAACGAAGCAACTTAAACAACTTACATTGAAAGAAATGTTTAATAAAGTAAACAAATAAATATTAAGCTTTTTTTTTGTAAATTTTGATACCCTTTAGATCATAATTGTTCTTTATTTCATAAATTACGGTTTCATATTTTTAATTTTAGAATTTCTGCATGCCATCTTACGAGATTTAAACTGATGATCTATAATCCGTAAAAATCGATAATCCAGAATCGCCGAAGTCCCGACGAGTCCGTATTAACGACTTTTGACTGTAATCGCTTAATATATCAAAATTTGTTATTCTGTATCAGAGAAAGAAAATACTGTAGCGTTCAGTTCAATGTATTTTGCATGTTTTAGTAGTACCGTATGTGATATCATGTACAGAATTTTTATTATTAATGTATTTAAGTTAATAATATTTCACTGTTTGTTAAATAAATAGATTGTGTTAAGCACTGTACACATAAATGTCATATTTAATATAGCTTTATTTTTATCTGCATATATTTGAGATATATCTTAAAATACATTATTTATGATCTGGGAGCATTATAATATCACAGTTTTAAATGCATACTTTTGAAATTCATAAGCTGCATTTAAAATCAGTAAATATCTAATAGTAAATATTCAATGCAAACCATTAGATAAGGATTGTTATTACAGTCACAAACTTAGTAATATGTAATACTCTCTGTTTAGTAGTAAATTAAGAAAACTCTCTATGGTTTTATAAAATTTATAATAGAAGACTAATAAAATGTTATTTTATAGCAAACCTTTTATATTGTAGCAAAACTGTTTCACCAAGCATCCATTAGCTTTAGGAAATTTTGTATGGAGTCTGAAAGCTTACCTGTTGATTTACATATTGTGTTTAGTGATATTTTACAAGGTGCAGGTATGTGTTTTACTGTTTTCTTTTATTGGTTTACTACTGTATTATTTAACTTGCTAAGAATATTTTTAAAAAATTATGCAGTTAGATTATGTAAATCTATAAGAATTTAATAAACATGCATTGATAAAAGTGTTAAGAAGTATATTTATAAATACACTCTTTTGCAAAAAAAATTGAAGCACCAAGAAGGATTTTGGTGATTGTGATGAAATTTGGTATGCAAAAACATCGTGATTGAACATGCAAATGATCAAAGTTTCAAGACATATGAACAGGAATTGCGATCATAGCGCACATTTATAGTGCGCAATTTGCAAAGTATAAAACCAGTAACAGAGGCGGAAAATTAATTTTTTTTGTTGCTGCCTTTGTAATTCGGTAAAGAAGCAGCTAAAGATGCCATTATGACGATATCGAAGACCTCGCAGACAACTAAACGACTTCGAACGTGATCGCATTGTAGAGTTGCGTGAAGCTGGGTGGTCATACCGAGCAATAGGCCACCACCTGCAGCGTACAGACACTGCTGTGCAAAGATGTTGGCAGCAATGGATGCTAAAGGAAGTTGCCGACAAAAGGAAGGCTCTGAAAGACCAAGCAGCAGAAATGCGAGGCAAGATAGGATGATTGTTCGGCAGGCCCAAACCGCCTCAACGATATCATCGTCGACTATTCAACACACTATAGCCAAATTTACACCTCTCATTATACCATCCACCATATCACTATGCTTGTCTCTGAGGTGGGGTTATGCTGACAGAGGCCTTTTAGACATTTGCCTTTGACCCCACAACATCGGTTGAGTGGAGTGGCGGAGTTGTCTGGAGTGGTGTCGCAGCCGATCATCATGGCTGCCATCAGACTGGCATTGTATAGTGTTCAGTGATGAATGCCGCTTCATTCTTGAAGCAGATGACCACCGTATTCCTGTCTGGAGAGGACGGGGCCTTTGTTTTACAAAGGCGTGCAGCCACAACCCAGTGTTATCTTTAATCATTCTCCACACATCTTTAACAGCTCAGTGGTGTGTTGATACCATTCTGTGGCCAGTTGCATTATCCTTCGTGGCACATCATCCTGGGGCCATTTTCCAACAAGAAAATGCCAGGCCACATACCGCTCATATATCTCTGGACTGTCTCCGTGCGGTTGATACTCTTTCTTGACCAGCAAGGTCACCAGACCTTTCACCAATCGAGCATGTCTGGGACACAGTAGGCCGCTAGATTCGGGCACCACAAATACCGCAGATATGGAGCAACAACTGATAAATGCCTGGCATAGTGTGTCGAAGGATGACATTAGGAACCTCTGCCACTCCTTGCCTCGATGAATCCAAGCATACATTGTCTCCAGGGGCGGTTTGACCAACTACTAATTTCAACACTCAGTGGGGAATTGGGAGCTGTGAACAGGTTCTATGACCTTGATTTTTTAATCATTTTATTATCTGTGTATGAGCTATACACATATTCAATTTCTTCAAAAACAACCACTTCCTTCATGGTGCTTTGATTTTTTTTCAAAAGCGTGTATATAAATTTTTAATAAATGGCATATTCCATAAAGATAGCTTATATTATCAAAGCTTTCAGTGCAGTTGATAAATCTTATTAATTGAAATATCAAGCAAGATGATATTCACATATTTTTAATGTAAACATTACCTTTCATTCACAGATTTTTAAAATTAAACTTTATGGTGATAGAAGCTTTAAATAGCTCTTAAATTAGTGTTAAATAATATCTTTTGAGTATCACATTTAATTCTTTTAGTTTTATACACTTTTAACAGCAGTTTAGTTTTGAAGAATTGGAGAATTCTGAAAAAGGAGATACTTTCAATGTCTTAAAATGTGGTAACATTTAGCATTGTTTGAATTTTGTACCTCTTTTGAAATCAAGAAAGGCCAGAAAATTAGCTTTAATATCTAAAGCATCTTAGTGATGTAAAGCATGGCATTACTTTTTAAATAAACGTATACTTTTCTGTTGCAGTCATGCCGTCAGCCTTTGCAGTCTTCTTTTAATCACGTTTTCAACTTTGTTCAATTAGCATCAATATGTTCTACATTTATGGGTCTTTGAATTCTTCAGTGGGTATTCGTTTTACTTTTAATGTAATAACACTAACAAAAGAGTCTGTTTATTCACATATTTAATTTTTTGATGAATATTAAATTTTATATTGAGTGCAGTAATTCATGTAGTCAGTTCTGTATAGCTTGGTACTATTATTTGACACAGGAGAAATGCCAGATAGACATTTATAAATTTTAAATTATACATTCCTGCATTATGTTTGATTATTTGCATATTCAAACTGATTGTTATTGTGAAAAAATATGTTTATTACTGTAAAATTGCTTAAGCTAATTATGAAAAATAATATTTTTATAATGCAGGCTAATTATAAACTAAATTCTGATTTCAAAATGCTGTAAAGTAAGAAGCACTGATCAAAATGACCTGAATTTTGATCTCAGTATGCATGGAACAATGGAATTGTTTTTGCAAACAAAAAATATACTTCCAAAATTTATCTGTAGATGGTACTCTTCTTGGTAAACATGGGAACTTTGTTTCCTGAACGGGAAAAATTTGCTGTTAGGTTACACATGAAATTAATTAGTATTTGCACATTAATTGATTTCATGTGTTAAGTTCCCATTGTTCTGTATCTGAGCATTTTGTCACGACTTTTTTATTCAAGGATCATGCTCTGCTTGTGAAGCATTTTCTACTTGAATAGTGATCATGCATTAACTGCACTTAGCAAGTTCCAGGCATTCAAAGGGCTTGGCTTTGGTCCTTAAGTATGGGCTCAGGTCCAGTGTTGTGGAGAATGAAAGAGAATTTAAGTTCTGTGGTCCAAATTCTGCAAGCAGCCTACAGAAAGTGATTCTCAAATTCATAGGCGAGACCCTGGCAGAAGAAGAAAAGCAGTCACTTTGATGTCAGTGGAAGATGTGATAGCAGCATTGTAGGAAAGGATGAGCAGTGATGTGGGAAGCTGCAATTCAGGGAGGATTGCACAGTTGTTAGACATGCCGGTCAACATGGTTCATAAAATTTTATGAAACATTCCTTAATGTTATTCATACAAAATTACACATGTTGGGAGTTGCTTTCTGCTAATCTGCTATAACGAGAAGCTTCAACCCCATAATTTCTTGCTCAGAGGAAATGAGCAATGTATTTTCATGGAATATTTTGGGAAGAAGTGAAACCCATTTCCATCTCGAAGGGGCTGTCTATATGCTTAATTACAGAATATGAGTGAATGAGAATCCATTCCCATTGAAATCAGTGCCTCTTCATTCAGTAAAAATGACTGTGGTGAATGAACTCACTAATCATGCTATAGAAATGATCCTATGAAGAAAATCGCTGTGATATGAGTTTATGGCAGTGTTTATCGTTGAACCATTCTTTTTCGTAGAGATAAATCTTGTGGGTCCTGTTAGCTGTTTTATCACTGGCAAATAGTATGAATCTTTTTTATGCAACCACATCATTCTGACACTTCAACAGTGTGAGCCATACAGATAACTAAATTTTTATGCAATTTGGTACTCCTCTGCACTTTGCAATACCAGTGAAACAGCTAATTATCATCCGTTTTAAAAATGACAGGATTGTTAGCCGTAATTGCCCAGTTGCCATATTCAATTGATCTTAATCCTTATTACTTCTGGGTTTGGAGGCACTTAAAAAATGTTATGAATGGTTGTCAGATTGCGAACTTGGCTAATTCAAAGGCATGCATTACATGCAATGTCCAAGGCATTATCTCTGATACATACTCCAATCTGTCGTGTAAGATACTATTTTGGGTTTTCAGCTTGCAGCAGAATATGATGGACAGTATGTTGAACATTTCTTGCATCAGTTGTAGTTACTTGTATTATGACTTACTTTCCGTAATGCTTCCATGAATTCTTAAATCATGCAAGGTTAATTAAATTGTCTTTTTCCTCTAGCTGATTATTGTTTCCCTTCGGTTAACATCATTCCCATGTTTGTTGAGTTCAACGTCACCTGTCAAAATCTTTGGAAAGTATTATTTTTCTTTGTGCAATTCTTTTGCTTCTTATATATTCAGATTATTCTGATAGATATTTCTTAATTTAAAACATTTTGAAATTGGAATTTCAATTATGATATCATCATCCTGTATATACAAAATATAAAATTTTTGCTGTAGTTTTCAGTAAGTATATTGCAAATTTTAAGACATATTATTCATTTTTCTGTATATTTCACTATTTATATCAAAAAATAAATTTCTACTGTGTTTTAATTAATTAACATTAAAATTATATTATTATCTTAGCATAAAAAACAATTTTCAGAAATCAGAATCAATTTTAAGGTAAATGCTTGGTACTTTAGCGCAACCACCTTAGTAGAAGTGGCTAAATTTTGAGAGTGTTCCAAAATACTAGAAACCATGCGCATAACAATTCTTTAGTTTTAACAAGCAGCGCCACTATCTTTATACATTTTCTTTTTGCTATATTCCAAGCTGCAATGATTTTTATAGATAGTATTTTTTGTTTTAAATTCAGTTTTAACCCCTTAATTGCTGCGGGCGTATATATACGCCTTGCTCTGCTGATGCATTAACTGCTCCGGGCATATATATGTACCCTTCCAAAATAGTATCATTTGCTTTGCGCTGCTACCCGTAAAATTATTCGCAAACCTTTGAATTGCAACACCACAAGGACCTTGACAAAGTATGCGAAGGAGGATACTATTTCAGAAAAGTGTGTGGAGAAATTGGAAAAATTGATGTGTCTAAAGCGGTGAAAGTAATGACTGCGAGGTATTGGCTGGTGTTGTTTGAGTAAAACGTATTTTTTTTTTTTTATTCTGTGTCCTCCATTTTCATTTACTTTTCAGTTCTGGTAATAAAGAAAGATATAACGGATGTTTCAAACCCATTTATCTTTTTTGAATTATCGTTTTGTAGACGAGTATATGAACCAACACCTTGCAAATGAAAAATCAAGAACAAAATTGTTACATTCAACCAATTCAGAAGAAATATATGTTTTTTCAGGCATACTTATTTCACAAGGTATAACACTGAAACCTGATATTACACTTTACTGGTCTAAAAATGAATTGATCGAAACTCCATTTTAGGGATCTTTTTATTATAAAAACATCATTTTTATTATACTTACATCTTTTTATTATAATTTTACCCAAAACATTAAATTTTGTGCATTTATTTTTTTCTTTTATTCTTTATTTTAAAATTATTTTTATTCTTTTATTCTTTATTTTGTAAAAGTAAACAGTTTTAGAAAGTAAAACTTGCACTTATTTCCCCTCTAATAAATCGCATAACTACGCGCACCTGTGTGAAAAACCTTGGCACTGGGAAATGAATCTTGTACGTTTTCCGCGGCAGTTAAGGGGTTAAAATATGCACTTTTGAGATTTGTCTGCAATGGAAGTAATTGTAAAATTTCTGCAGAAATACAGTATTTTGCTTGAAAATCAGGAAAGGGAACAAATGCTTTGAATCTAGTTTTAAAGCAATTATTACAAATATTTCATCAGAACTAAAGAAACAAAATCCCATTTTTAACCCCTTAATGATTGAATAATTTTTTAAGAAAATGGTCATAAAAGTGCCTATTTTTTATTGAAGAAAATTGTATAAAAGTAAGTGTATGTATAATATATGCATTCATTGCATTCATTTTTAATTTTTGATTTTTTTTAAGCTTGAAATTTAAAAAAAAAAAAAAAAAAAAAATAGGAAAAGCAGGAAATTCAGGGTCATTGTGCCTGAATTTTGGTTTTCCAGTAAGCCAAGAAAATTTAAGAAATATGTGTTTTGAACATTAGAAGAGAATTTTATTAAACTTATGCAAAATATAAACAAAGATTAGTAGTTTTTTCGTATGTGATAAATTTCGAAGAATGAGATGCAAATGCCCAACATACCAATTGGGACAGCAGTACCGAGTTTTCTTCCTTCATCTCTTATTGTTTTCATCTCTTTTAGAAAAACAAATTTTGCATTTTCTTGATGGTTGCCGTTTCTTATCAGTTGGGGGTATCTGTCTAATAAAATATCTTCCAATCAAACGGTTTGGATTATCCTCCAAGCTTGGCCGGCCTCTTTTTGGAATGGTGTCTGATGACTGATACGCTTCAATAAGTCCATCTATTAAAGATAAATGAAGCATCAAATGGGATTTTTTCCCACCTTGTTTTTTTGTAAATAAGGTACATGTTCAAAATAGTTTGATCTAACAAATAAAAAAATATTTTCTTATAATATTTCTTTTCTCTTTTTTCTAGCAATAGAGTAATCTCCAAGATATTGGTCTATAATATCTACTGCTCCCATATTTTTATTGTAATCTGTGACAATTGTAGGTTTTTTGACAACTTTATTATGACACTGTACATCTACCATGTCATTTGTATGGACTATAGATAGCATGGTAACAGCTTTCTTATCTTTCCACTTCATGGCAAGAACTTAACTTCGATGAAAAGCAACATTTTAACCGTTTGCAATTCTCTTTTTTAAGAATTCTTGAAGCATTTCTTTCTGGTTTATTTTACAGTTCCATAAGTGTCTGTTTCAAATTTTAAAAGCATGTCTGCCAAACCTGGTGAAGTATAAAAATTCTCTGTTATCAGACAATATCCTTGTTTTAGCAGGAGCTTTATAAGTGACATCACAACTTGAGTTGATTGTGGCAGATCTTTACATTTTTCATCAAAAACTGTACCTATTCCAGTATATATAATTTGTGACCATGTATACTCTGAACTTGATTCACATAACAAATATGATTTTACTCCAAAACGGGATCTCTTTTTTGGCATATATTGTCGCCATCCTAAACGACCTTTGAAGAGCATGAAGTTTCATCAATTACAATAACATCCAGGAGTTACAGCTCTTTAAAACAATTCATTCAGTTGCTCTAACACAGATTTATGACTTTGAATTTGGATGTGTGTTAAAATAAAAAGTTTCATTATCTACAAAATGCAGAAATTTGTGTATTTTGTAAAATCTGGTATTGTGCTTTTGAAAAAGGTGTTGAAATTGAATTGTTTTGCTCCAATAAATTTTTGTGTCTGGTTTTCTCACAATACCTTGTAAAATAACTATACTGAGAAATTTAAGAATTTCTTTTTTTGTGACATGTATCCAAGGTTTTCTATTTTTGTATAAGCATAATTCTGTAGAATTTTGATGTTGTTTGGCATATCTATTTGTTTCTGAAATGATGAGATCCATTAAATTGTCATTTACAAAATGCTCAAAATGTTGTAAGACACCAGAACCAGGGCCAGATTACCAATTAGGCACAGTAGGCACGTGCCTAGGGCCTACGAAGGCCAAAGGTCTTAGGGCTTTGAAAAAAAATATATTGAAATAAAAATACCCCAAAAACTTATAAACATTTTTATATTATTATATAGTGAAGGTCAAAATAATATATGTAAATACAAATACACAAAAAATACGAATACAAAACGTTTGGTTTACTAAGTAGATCCTAAAATAACTCCTTTTTCGGGATTTTGACACAGCGAATTCGTGTATTATATCTTCAAAATTAATGCCGCGAGCGACATCACTTTCAATACACAGAAGGCCCAGTGACGAAGTTCTCTCTTGACCCATAGTTGAACGCATAAAATTTTTTATAAGCTTCAACTTGGAGAATGATCTTTCTCCTTTTGCATTCGAACCCAATATCGAAAGGTATATGCGCAATGCAATATTAACGTTTGGGAAACTTGACACAAGTTTATCCTTTATTTGTAATTTGATGAGATCTGTTATAGAGGTGGTTTTGGGGTACAAATTTGAAAAAATCAAATACTCATCAACAAAGTTTTCTTCTAAGTCAGACGGATACATTTTTACCAGAGCTTGAGCCTTAACCTTGATAATGTCCTCGGTCAGTGTATTATCCATAAGAAAACTAAATGTGTCATAAAGGCTGGTATACGCAGTGCGTCTCTTTGTCATTTCAGCGCAAAGCACATCCAGAACAATAAATAAAACATTAATCTTAAAGGAATCTTTGGCACTGCGAGAGGGAGTCTCATCTGGCCCTTCATCGAACTGTCGTTTTCTCTTACGAACTCTAGTTTCGGATTCTTTAAATTCTGAATCTGGTGCAAGGGCTTTTGCCTTAAGATAATAGCTATTATACATGTCCTCAGTTCTGCAGTGAGATAAATATTGAATTAAACTGTCGTAAAGTCGCACCATCATGTTAAACTCGATGCCAGGTTCTTGAAGAGATTTATTTACAATATCGACGTGTTTTAGTAGATCTTCCCAAATGACTGTGAGTAATACCATCTCCAAAGTATTCATTTGATGGATTAAGGTTTGTGCCTCAATCACTGTTGTAGGTTTCATACCTTCACTAGTTGAAATATTTGTAAGAATACCACGTATATCATCATAATGGGCACATAATGTTTTTACAGCCTCATAACGTGCTGACCATCTGGTCTCTGAAAGTCTTTTTACAGAAATTTTACTTCCCAAAGACCTTAGTTTAGACCATCTTTGAGGGGACGCTGCAAAGAAATTGTAGAGCGATTGCAAAATTTCAAAAAATTTTACAGCTTCTAAGCAGCTTTCTGCCGCCGCTGTGCCAACTAGATTAAGACTATGAGCTCCACATGGTACCCAAGTGGCTGCGCTGTTGATTTCCCTAAATCTAGTTTGTACTCCCGAATACACTCCGCTCATATTAGCCGCATTGTCATAAGACTGACATCTGCAAAATTTTGGGTCTATTCCCTGATTTTCTAAAACTGAAATTAGAGTGTCAAAAAGATACTTGGCATCATGTTTTTCTATTTTAACAAACATCAAAAATCTTTCATATATATCTCCAGTTTTTGAGACATATCTAATAACTATGGAGAGTTGATCCGTATGGCTAACGTCAGGTGTAGAATCCACAGTGATTCCATAATACTTGGCTTCTTTGATTTCTGTAACTATTTTTTCCAATACTTTTGACCCCAGTAAAATTATTAGTTCTTCATACGTTGTGGAGGATAAATATGATACTTTTCTGCGGCCTGGATTACCGTATCTTCTCACATGTTCTTCTAGAAACGGATCAAATTTGGCTAAGAGATCGATACACCCAAGAAAATTGCCATTACTAGGATCACCATGTATTTCATTATCGCCTCTAAACGCTAGTCCCCTTTCGGCCAAAAACTTAATTACTTCCACTACTCTTCTTAAAACCGTTGTCCAATATGTGCTTTCTTTTTCCTTGACAATATCAAACGTCTCATCAATTTTTCTAGTTTGTTGGTAGTTCACTAAAGCAGAAATAGATGCAAAATGTTCTTTTGACACTTCATGACTTGAAATTCTCGAATGTGCATTTTTCCAGTCATTAAAGCCTGTAAGGAATTGGTTACACAGGTTTGGATTTCCAGGTAGGTCCGCTTTGAACAAAATACATTTATAACAAAAAAACTTGCCAGTAGATTCGGAAAATATCAACCAGTCCCTTTTTATAATATCATTGTTGTTCAGTTTTCTGAAAAAATAATCTTGTGATGGACATCTCATTATTTCGCCAAATTTAGTGGCGTATAACTTAAAATTTATATCCAATTTCTGCACAGGGTGATTACGAGAGAAGTAATCGATAAGATCTGCGCTTATGGTTGTCCACCGTGCTGGATCAGAACTGAAAATACTTGAGGCTGATGTTGTTGGTAGTGATTCAGGAACCACCTGCTTGGAAGCGTCGTTAAAATTTCGTAAACCCCCGTCAGCCTCGTCTTCTGTGACATTCTCAGTTTTATTGGTTGAACATTCTTGCGAATCCCAACAAGCCTCAGCTTCTTTAGGTCTAACCTCGATCGAGGAAATATCTACCGCATCTGCATTATCTTCTGTCTCCTTAGAAATGTTAACATATTTCAATAAAGAACCTTTAATTTTACTAAGCGACTCACTCACTTTCTCTTTCTTTTTGCGTTTTTCATGTCCACTTTGGTGTTTTCTTTTATATCCATCAGACATTTTTCGCTAAAAAAAAAATATTTAAAAAAAGCTTTTATAAATTGCGCTTAAAAGTTTAAAATAATTTTTTAACTTTCTGATATACCATAATAAAAGCGATGGGCACGCACAAACTAAAATTTAAACTTGTTTTCTCCTTCTTCTCGTCACCTTTAAATATACATTTTAGTTTGCGCCCGTCGCTTTTATTATGCTATCAGAAAGCTAAAAAGTTATTTTAAATTTGTTAAGTAATGCATTTTAAACTTGTAAAAACGAAACCCGGATTTACGAGTATGGATTAAAATTAAGCTATTCCAAAGGTGATTTGGACTGTACTATTTCTACGACTACTACTGGAGATTTTTTACAGTAGTATGGCCAAACCACCCCATAGTAGGCCTACTCAAAGTTCCTTGCATTTTGCTGCATTCTACGGCGGACTATTATACTAATAAGAAGTGATAAAATGAAAATTCTATTATTTATAATGGAATGAAGCAATATTCCAGAATCAAAAACTAGGTTGAAATAAGTAGAGTATAAAAACAACTTTCCTTTACTTACCTTACTTATAATAAATTTAACTTCCAGTTTTTAAACTAAAGATTGACTTGGGGTTGAGCGTGATTAAATACAAGCACAGGCATACACGCTCTATCGTAGTGTTTACATATTAACTTATTACACAACTGAGCTACTAAAACAAAAGACCTTAGCAGCAGGGAAAAACCTCTCGATCGCACGCAAGCATTTGGTAGTGGGCATGGAAACGTGGCCAACTGTGTCAAACGCATGTGCCCGTCCGAGAGGTTTTCCCGGCGGCTAATGTCTTGTCATGTTCATGTACTAAAACCCTGGAATTCTGCATGGAATTTGGTAGATATAAAAGTTGCATTGTTGCAGATAAACTCAATTCTGGAATTATGGCTATTGAAAATGGCTCTATGAAAAATAAAAACATTAAAATCCCAAAATAAAATAATGTTATTTTACCGCATCATCACATTTTCGGATTTATATCTACAACAAAATTATTACTTAATATTAGCGGTCAATTTCAGTTAAAAAATGTTTATTATTTCGGGGCCTACGCTGCTGGAGTGCCTAGGGCCTACGACACCCTTAATCCGGCCCTGACCAGAACTTGGATTGAAATTTTTTATTTACCTTTGGTGCTCTTCAAAACTTAAAATGTGGGGGTGCATGATCTACTAAAGTAGACACAATTTTAGCTCATGCTCGTCCAGGCAACAGATCAATCATCACTGCTCTCAGATTCACTAATTTAACTTTTGTAAAAATCAGTTACTTCATAATCACTTTCAGATCCATTTATGTTAAAATCTGAATCCAATTCACTGTCTGATTCTGACTCCATAATGTACAGAATATTAAAAAATAAATATATTTTACACAGAACAGAAACCGCATATATTCACAATGAGACTACGTAACTGGGCTAATGATAAGATTACAAAATAAATATCATAAATACACGTTTGATTAGTGCTGACATCTAGTTTGAAGTAAACTATCTGTAATTGCATAAAAGGTATTATTTTGGTACTGCCATCTGGTGTGTAAAATGAGAAATAAAACTTTTTCTGGGCAAAAGAAATGAATAGGTTATAGCACGTTGCTTTTGAACTCTCCAATCTGGAAATATCATGGCACAAGAAATAAAGGGTGAAACTTCATCCTGTCATTTTGACAGGAGTGAGAAGTAAGGGTTTAAGTGGGTTTATTGATTGACAATTGGAATAAATGCCTAATTAAAATGTAAAATACATGTGTACTTATTTGTAAGTTTGTAAAACCTATTTTTTTGCAATTATAAATCATCATTCTTTTTCTTCTGCAAAAGCTCACCAAACTGCGTCAAGGTGATGCCTAATTAAAATGTAAAATACATGTGTACTAATTTGTAAGTTTGTAAAACCTTTTTTTTTTTTTTTTTTTTTTTTTCAATTATAAATCATCATTATTTTTCTTCTGCAAAAGCTCACTAAACCGCGTCAAGGTGGTTATGCTAAGGAAGTACCAAAAAGTTTATTGAGAAAAGTGGCAGATATTTTTTATATCCTTGTATAGTTAAATTTTTACTGTTTCATTATTAAATAAAACTAAAATAATAATTATAACTTAAACATTGATATAAATTGGCCCCCATGCTAAATCGCCAAAGCTTGCAAACTGAATTGCTCAGTCTATAGCATACAAATTTGAAATGTTGCTAAAGGCAAATGTTCTGGCTGCTTTAACAAGGAAGTACCAGGAAAATTAATATATGCAGAGGGTAGGTTCTTGTTGGTTCTAAGTTCTCATAAGGTCTTATGTGAATTAATGAATTAAATCTGCCGAAAAAATTGTATTTTCACATTATTTATTTATGTATTTTTTAATTTTAGGGCATATTCATGACATTCTTCCATATTTTCTACAGCATGCTAAACAAATTTTTCCTCATCTGGAGTGTATGGAGGAACTGAAACAAATAAGTGATTTAAGGCAGCCAGCAAATTGGTAAACATGATTTAATTTTTTTAAATAACTTTTTGTGGAACTTAATGTTTTATGTATTTTCTGTTGAGAAATTATGAATTATTAATTTTTAGTGCTTTGTTTCTTAGTATTTTAAATATATCTCTTCTCATGGACCAATGAAATATTTCCGGTTGTCAAAATTCTTTTTACTGATTGCAGACTGAATTGAATTTAATGTACGTTGCACAAAAAAAAGGGGGTCAGTTCTATATTTTCTGTTCTACTAGGCCAATTGACAAAATTTAAATTGAGTTTTTCATGTCTCAAAAGCGCGACTTGGGATATATATTAGATTTATATATAGCATTGTTCTAACATAGGTACTTCGAAAATAAATCGGGCTTTTTCTGAAATAACATACCAATTTTTTCCATATTTCAATTCTACGATTCAAATTATGCCTAAATATTAAATTTTTCAAAATTTGGTATGAAATTTAAGGAGAAATTCAAAAATTTATCTTGGCGCAATTTTTTTCAGTTTGCGCCAAAAATAATTCACTTGGTGAACTTGTTAATATATGGATACCTATTTTCCTTTCCCTTCCATTATGCCAGACATTGTGCATGAGTGGAAAAAAGTGACATCATTCCTACTTTCAAAAAATTTTAACAAAGTATGTAAACCGCATTTGATGTTTTATCGCTTTCAACAAAAATGTCAAATTTCAAAACCCTCCGATATGTAAATTCACATATATCTTCGAAAATTTTGAATAAAAGACTGTAATATTTTGCAGGTATGATTAGAAATATGTCTCTTTAAGACGATGGTAATTTTAAGACGATGTCTCTTTAAGATGACGACAAAATGTTTTTGAAAAATTTATAAAATTATTTAAAAATATAAATTTAAAAAATAAGTCATAAAAAAATGGGTGAATTTTATTTGGAATGAATCTGAATTTTGAAATGTGACAGGAAGAATCAAATAAATTAAATAAAAGAAGAGAGGTTAATAAATATATACCAAGCACTGAGGAGCTAAAATTCTGAGAGCTAATTTTTTAAAAACTACTCTTAAGATTTTTACAAAACTTGGTAGTTTAGTGTAATTTGAACCCTAGAATTGAAATATGGAAAAAAAATTGGCATGTCATTTAAAAAAAAGTCTGATTTTGTGTCAAAATACCTTTATTAGAACAATGCTGTATATAAATCTAATACATATCCTAAGTTGTGCTTTCGAAACATGAAAAACGCAAGTTGAATTTCGTCAATCGGCCCAGTAAAACGGGAGATATAGAATTGACCTCCCCCCCCCGCAGCGTACATACATTCATACAGCATATCGCACTAAAACATGTTTGTCAGCTGATCTTAATATACTGTATTAAATGAAAATCTCTCTTACTTTAAGACTCAGAAAATAAAACTGCAAAATATACTTGTAACTAAATTGTATAAAACTGTGTGAGTAATTTGTACATATCTGGATTGAAGAGTGAAAATTATCTGCTCATATGATCTTATTATATTTTTGTTATATATAATTATGTATTCATTTGTTATTATATAACCGCTCTTCTATGAACACAAACACCGGCTAGCTCTGAAAGTATTTATTAAGAGAGCACAGGAACAGTTGCTAAGAAAATATACATCAGTAGAGAACATATACTGAAATGGAACAACTAACATTTAGAATTAACATTTAAAACTAATTTTAGAATTGCAGAGACATATTAGTGAATGATAACCTATCCTCATTGCAGCTGGATGTCGACTGACTGTAAGTTGTTCTCATTGCCACTCAATATCGTTTGATAAACTAGCTCGGTTGCATCCAAATAGGTCTGTTATATCCTCCCCCTCAGATTTTGTAGATGTCTCAGCAAGAAGTCAGGAACTGACATTTGTCTACATCGGGCAGTAGGTGGAGAATAAGATGGATGGGCTCGAGGTTTGATAAGTAATAGGTTTAGATTCAGAAACATCGTTTGAAATAGATACTTCGGTGGGTATTACACGTCTTGGGTGTCTTCTTTTTTTTCCCAAGGGAGCCACTGGAGTTACATGACCTGAAGTCTGAAACTAATTTTGCTCTTGATATAGTTTCAAGGCTGAAACAAGATATTTGCCGAGAATTTTTTTCTGGTTCGTTGGGATCGGCATTATCAAAATTCACTGGAGATCTCGTAGTCACTATTACATAGGGACCATCTCGCTTAAGCATGAATTTACTGATTTTCTTTAGTGAGTCTTTGCTGATTGGGTGGAGATTCCAGACTTTATCACCAGTAGAAAATTTCGGACTTTACTGTAATTTCTTATCAGCTATTAACGCTTCTGTTTATCGGGGTGTAACTGAACTCTTTCTTGTATCTGTTGTGCAGTTCTCACTAAACATTTCAAATATGAAGTAATTTCTGGAACAAAATTATCATTCTCAATTACAGCTTTTATATCACGTTTTAGATCATCCAAGGTTAGCAACACTTGTGCAAATTGGAGAAATGCAGCAGATTATACAGTTGAGTCACATTTGGCTGTGTTTTAAAGCAAATATTATGAATGGCAGTTTATCCTTCCATGTTTGATGGTCATTACTTACAAGTATTGCTAAGTGAGGTGTTAGATCTGTGTTCTTTCTTTCATTTGGGGTATAGACAGGAGTAGGACTTTGATCAGTGTTCAAGATATAGCATGGTTGTTGCATGAGAACACTTGTAAACTGAGCACCATTATCATCTATGATTTTCCTGGTAATCTGAATCAAAAGACGACTTCTTCCAAGAGAGTCATGGCACGTTCTGTTACAATTATATGTTTCTATATGATATTGTTTTACTATCAATTACTCATACATTTTATTGAATGCAATATATTTAAATTCAATTATTTTAAATGAAAATTATTTTATTAATGAAATATAAGACATTTTATATACAGAAAGCTTTATTTTTATGCTGTATGCTATAGGTATCCTGGAGCTCGTTCGATACATAGAAAACTAATATTCCATGCTGGTCCAACAAACAGTGGTAAGACATACAGAGCTCTAGAAAGGTTTATTGAAGTTAAGAGTGGAGTTTATTGTGGCCCTCTGAAGCTTTTATCTGTAGAAGTTTTCAACAAAACAAATGAAAGAGTATGTATAACGCTGCATGTATTTTATGCTATTGATTATATTGAGAGTTGATATATTATTTAGAGAATTGTAGTATAATATATTACTTAAATGTGATATAAATTTTGCCTGTTATTTTTATTCATGTTGACAAGATAGTGGAAGACAATTTTTTTTAAACAGCTTTACTCTTTAAATTACTCTTTTTCTAATTTGGTTAATGCAGTGATCAAAAAGCAATTTATTTGATGATTTTTTGCATTATTGGTGTAATTTTGTAACACATCTTTAGAATATCACTGAGTTTTTGTATGCAGTTTTGATTGAATATTTTTTCTGCAGTTTATATGTGTTGGTTTTTAATAATTTTGAAAAGTAAATTTTATCAATTTTTGAACATCATAATTTTTATTCTTAAAACTAAATTTGAATTTAATGCTTGGAAGTAAAGTTTGAATTTTATTCATGTTTTTCTTTAGATGTTTTCAGTGATGATAATCAGAAGTGCTGATGTATGATTATCCTTTTATGTCCTCTATTGTTGGTTTAAGTTTATCGACTAACTCCTGTAGGGTATTTAAATGAGGTTGCATATTTCCATTTTCCTCAATTTTCAACAGTGGCGGCTCGTAATAAGCACTGTGGAACTGCAGCACCCCCTATTCCACTTATTATTATTTTTAATATTTAATATAGTGTGCCCTTTAGTCTTTAATTCTTTCTTTATACTTTTACAATACATAATCCTTAAGCTTAATGTCAGTAGCCATCCCCTAGTATATGAAAAAGGTACGAAAGTTTTTGTTTGGAAGTGCGCACTTCACAGTTCCAGCGACGTGGTGTTTGGCTGTTCTGTGCATGAGCACACAGAAAGCAGTACGCAAGCCAAGGGAGCGAGAAGAGCATTGTTGCTCCTGCAGTTCCGAAATTCTGGCGTGTTTTTGGAAACGTGATTTCTTTTTACTGCACACGTGTGGTATTCCTCCTCAAGGTGGATATTCATCATACGAACCATAAACAGAGTTCATGAAAATTTGCAACCTTTAAAAAATTGTGTTGCTGAAATTCAATCAACATCAAATGCAGACCAATCTGTTGCAAAAGCAACAGGAATTTTAAAATATCTAAATAATGATAATTTCAAGTGTTGGTTAGAGCTTTTTTTATCAGATTATGCCTCATGTTGAAATAATACACAACTAAATGCAATCCAGAGAAATTAGTGTGTTTAAAGTTAATGAATATATAACAAATTTCAAAACTGCTATTTTAGAATTAAGAAACTCAAAGTACTGTGAGAATTTTTCAAAGACACTGATGGCAGAAACTAAGGAAATATGTGACTTTATACTATGTATTGATATAATGCACAAATATTTTTCCACTAAACACTTAGCAGCTGCCAAATTGTTTAACAGAAATGTTTTGCTAGTTTTAGAAATGAACATCCTGTAGAAGGAATAGTACTGACCACTGAAGCATATCCAATGATTGACAAAGAAAAACTTGAAACTGAAATAAAAGTATTCTATTGTAGGTCTGATATCCATAAATACTGCATATTAAAATTGAGCTACTGAAATTTATCTTCGAAAATAATCTAGATGATGTTCTTAGCGAAATTACGAAACTAATAAAAATTGTCTTGAGAGTTCCCATGACTACATCAGAGGCAGAACGCTGCTTTTCAATATGGGGGGGGGAAGAGAAAACTTTTTTAAGAAGCACTAGGATTTCTGAAAGACTAAATGCCCTTACATTGCTTTCAATAAAGAAAAATTTTCTCAGTTGTCATCCAGAGATCAAAGATAAAATTATTCATCTTTTCACGCAAATTAAAACAAGAAGAATGGATTTCATTTTTAAATGACTAGATAAAAGCTTGAACTGCAACAATTTAGGTTAAAGTAATTAAGAAATGTTTAATTTTTTCCTTGTAAGATTTCATAAAGTTTCAAAATAAAATTTCTTTTTATATGTGTTTGTTTCCTTTTACACAATTTTAAAATAAAGGTTAAATTTTTTTTGGACTGCACCCCTACTAATTTTAGCTACGAGCCGCCACTGATTCTCAAACTGTAAAGCTTTCGTAAAAGAAATAGTTTACTTGAGAGATTAGACCTTTTGTATACTTGCCTGAGTTTTTCCCAGATGGCTTTAGCAGTAGTTTCATTTTTAATGTGAATTATTTGGCTGTCTTTGATAAATAAATTAATCATCGCATGGCATTGCCGATCACGTTTATTCCACTGTTCTGTAATAGGGCTTGGAGGTACATCTTCGATTACATTGTAAAGATTCTCCTTTATTAGTAGCATTTGCATTTCCATGCTGAATAATTACTGGAATTCAGTTATTCTATTTGATTTTATTTGACTTAAATACAGTTTTTTTTATTGATTTATACTATGATTTTTCATTCAGTCTCATAATCTTTTGTTGTAAATATTTCTACAACAAATCATCGAAGTAAGGAAAAGAACAATTTCTTACCTTGTAGTCTCGGTAGTGCCTAGGAACATCATAGTTTTTTGTGTAATCTATAAGGAGGTTGTACACGAAAATTGCAAACAAACACATTTATTTTACACATTCATTAAAATATTCATAATATGTATATTAATATCA
This sequence comes from Stegodyphus dumicola, assembly GCF_044657685.1. Taxonomy (NCBI): domain Eukaryota; kingdom Metazoa; phylum Arthropoda; class Arachnida; order Araneae; family Eresidae; genus Stegodyphus; species Stegodyphus dumicola. The sequence continues at coordinate 43,673,567 of NC_140771.1, read as the reverse complement.
TAATATTATATTCATAATATGTATTTATTAGATTCATTAGGATTTTCATAATGTGTATATCAAGAGAGCATTTAATAATTAGTCGTTATGAAAGAGTTTTAACACAGTCCTTACATGAAGGAGGGAAGAAAGGAAAAGGAAGTCACTCAGTTAACCTTTTCCGCAGCGCACCCAGATTACATCTTCTATCGCCTTATTGGCGGATGTTCATCACTACATACCAGCAACAATAACATAGGAAAATGCATTTTCATTTTTTCGTCTTTTGTCTGTTTTGAAAAATTTTGAGTAGTATGCCTTTTATGTGGCACAATATCATGTTTATGTTATTGAATCTCCTTCCTTCAGTGTGGGCAGTGTATGAGTCTGACATTAAGTATCACTAATTCAGTATAAGTATTACTGATTAATTCAGTTAAGCATTATAGATTTAGTGAAGTATTACTGATTAATTCAGTTAAGCATTATAGATTTAGTGAAGTATTACTGATTAATTCAGTTAAGCATTATAGATTTAGTGAAGTATTACTGATTAATTCAGTTAAGCATTATAGATTTAGTGAAGTATTACTGATTAAATCAATTGAATCAGTAATACTTCACTAAATCTATAATTCACTAAATCTATAATTGAATGTTACTGATAGCTATTCTCAAAGGCTGGTATCTCTGCTTTTGGTTAATAACTGACATTCTATAAAGTTGTACATTCTGAGTTGCGATAGTTACAATTTCAGCTTTTGTATGCACTATGGTGGTATATCAGTATGCGTCATTATAATCCATTCCATATCCTCGAATGTATCCAAATGGAATTTTCCAATAAGAAATAAAAGTAAGCTAATTAATCTCTTATAAAATAATCCTAATTTTTATTATAATACTGTTTAATGCTAAAATACAAATGCAATAGGTGAAATGGATATTGTAAATCAATTCTTTTTTTACTATCCAGATGAAAAGTGATTTTTCAGTATGACTGTAATGTATCTGATCCAGAGTTGCCAACTCTCCCGATTTTCGATCGCTCTCCTGCCAACCCGATTTACAATATATTTCTCCCAACTTTTTCTTATTCTTAAAATTTCTCACGATTTTTATGGAACTTGACTTAATACTTTGTTATATGAACAAAACAAAAACAAAAACAAAAAAAAAAAAAAAAAAGGATTTTGGACGTGTGAAAGCAATTGAATTTTCTCTAGATTATATCTAAAACAAAACCTTGCAAATCAGATAACTTCTGTTTTGTGTGTGAGAGCATATATGTATCCAGAAACGTCATTCTCCAGTTCTCTAATAGGCATTAAGCTCCACTGCATGTCATCTGGCATATATTAGCCAATGAGGACAAAGCAAGCTCTTATTTGGATGCTCTTTAGTTATTTCGTTCATTTTGTCCTGAGTTGTGTGAGTACACGTGCCTTCAAGAAATAGTTTTTGAAATTATCATCTTTTGTTATGTCTGCGAGAAAGGTGAAATACTCGTATACGTTTCAAAAATCGTAAACAGTTGACTTTCCTTCCATTATTTCCTCAAGGAAATGTAATTAATTTGCGATGTGTAACGCCTGTCGTTGCGATTTTTCGATTTCGCATGGTGGAAAGACGATGTTCTCAAACATGTGTGTACACAAAAACACAAGGACAACATGAGTTGTTTTAAAAAAAACAAAAAAATAATTTTTTCTTTGGAAACAAAGGACTAAAAAGTTATTAATGCAGAATGTCTGTTCTCTGCCTTTTTACAGCACAACCTGCCACTGAAAGCATCGGATCACGCTGCAGCTTTATTTAGAAAAATGTTTCCCGATAGTGAAATTGCTAAGAAATACTCAAGTGCAAGAACCAAAACAGGTGTAATTGTTAAAGAAATGGGTTTGAAAAATAAATCTTCAGTTATTGATTGCATTAAAACAACTCCGTTCTGCCTCTCTACGGATGGAAGCAATAATACTAATTCAAAACTGTATCCAATTGTTGTTTAGTTTGTTTTCAATGGAGTTTAATTGGAAAACTGAAAGGTACTGATGGAATTTTAAAATATAGTGAACTGTTTAGAATTATGTTGGCCATCTTGTCAGTTCCCCATAGTAATGCAGAATGTGAGAGGATTTTCAGTGTTGTTGCGAAACCGAGGACTAAATTTAGATCTAATATTAGTGATGACACATTAGAAAAACTTTTATTAGCAAAAGCAGGCCCACGTGGCAATTGCTGTGAACAAAATTATGAAGTTTCTTTCATAAAGAAAGCAAAATCTGCCACTGTTTATAACATTTGTACAAAAACAACTGATTAAAGTGTCTTTTTCGTTTTTGTTTTTGTTTTCTTAAACGATGCAAGTAATAAAAATGATTTTTATGTGTAAGGTATTTTTGTGTTGCTTGCATTTAAGAATTAGTTACTATGTAAAGTTAATTCATTATTAAAAACTATATTTTTATCATTTAAAAAGTCTTTTTAACATTGTGAAAAATCTCCTGATTTCTTAAAAAAATCTCCTGATTTTTGAGTGTCATAGGTTGGCAAGTATGCTGATCTTTGTTAGTTAGCTGATTTTGCACCCTTTGCAACATTAGCTGATTTAGTATAATTTTTGTTTTTCTCAATCGTAGAGAGCATTGTACTTATCGTATGGCATACAATAGCCAAATCCTGGATAAGCATGTTGTTTTCGGTAACCAGACAAAAGCCCACTGGATGAAAGCGCACAAAAAACACCCCACTGGCATAATTGCCCATGTGACTAATACCCACACCAATGAAAGCGCACATTGATAAAAGTCCACATAGGTATAAGCCCACGTTGATAAAAGCCCACACTGACAAAAACCCACACCGACATATAAGCTATGTTAAAATGAATATTTTTTCCCTTTTTTCTTCAGCTGCACAAAGTAGCTGCACAAAGTAGATGAATAAAGATAAAATAAAAAATAAATTAATAACAAGTAATTGAACAATAAATTTAAGTAGAGGAACACATTTCATTTTGGGCTCCGGCTGAATTAAGAGAGTCAATCAAAATAATGAATTATAAACATATACATGTATGTGTAATTTTGTTATTATATTTACGCATCAAATAGAAGTGTCTTTGTATAAGTCTGACAAAGGGAGGTGAAAGGGAATACTGGCCACACTGCTTCTTTTAATTCTACAAAATTACAAGGAGTATGAAATGTATGTAAATTTTCCTCATATACAGAGAATAATTTATGACCAATTTAACACTGCAGAAAATTTTGCACATAATGAATTTAATATGGAGAATTAAAGCCGAACTTTTATTTCAACGAGAAAGATAAAAGTACCATATTCTGTTATGATTAAAAAAACATTTGTGTGCGCTATCATAAATACTGTTTTCATAGTGAATTAAAAGCACAGTTTCAAATAATCTAGTTAAATTTTGACAACTTGGATTATACATAAATTAATTTCATTCCTACTTGAAATTTCATTTTTAATCATAATAATTACTGTTTGTAAAATTTTTCAGATAAATCAGATTATTAAATTTTTGAGATTAAAAATTTTCAAACTAATAAAATGCTACATATTTATTACTGTAGATTGAGATGATTCTGCTATTTAAATTTGTAGATATGTTGACTTCTAAGAGTTTTCCACCACCCCCCAAAAAATAAATAAAATGAAAATTAAAAACACTATTCAAAATTGCTGTAGTTGAGAGATTAAGAGGTTACACTTGGAATTCATTTTCTGACAGGGTGTCAGCTGACAGTTTTAATTTATTCAGAAATCTGAAAGAAAATATTTCTAGAAAATCGCCAAATTATAATTGTTCCATTCAAAAAAGCTTTTAGTGAGGAATATGTTTAAACTTTGATAATAAGCTCAGTCTAAAGTAAAGAATAAAATATCTCTTAGCGAAGTTTTTATTATGCGTAACTGTTTTAATATTACCAAACTAAAAAGGAACTAAAGGAAAAATTAAAAAGGAAGAAAATAAAATTCAAGTGTTTTTAATTTAAAAGTTAATAGTTTTAATAATGAAACATAATTATATTTAATCTCAGCCATATTACCTTAAAAATAGCATGTGAGAAACTTCACAATGATATTTTTCATTTTCACATACACATACAAGTTAAATAAGTAAATAAATAATAAAATGCAATTTCAGATTTGTCATCGAAATGTTACAGCTTGTCAATCAGATTCCATTACATTTATCGCTGTTATACTGGTCATAGCCTGCGTGAATTTGCAAGCTTTTTGCCAGTTGTCTTTAAATATGGCATCCTGGAGGTAAAAATATCAGTGAAGGTGTCACAGAGACAAGATGTGAAAACAGAAAGTTTGTTTTCAACCTAATAAATTAAACGAATAAAGTAGTGATAAAATATACAAACAGACATATTTGAGACATTAAAATTCAGGTCTGAATATTCCATTTATTATAATTAAAATTATAAATACACGATTTACTAATAGAAAAGCATAAATCCCTTTTGATTATGTGCACATTTATCAGTGTGTGCTTTTATCAGCGTGGGCTTATATCAATGTGTGCTTTCATCGCTGTGGGCATTTGCCGGGTGGGCAATTACCATAGTGGCCTTTTTTTTGTGGGTTTTTTGTCTGGGAACCGTTGTTTTCATACTTCTCAGGAATCTTTCCCCCCCCCCACCATGATGATCCTAATAATTTTCTTTGTTGCCTTGCTCTCTTCTCATTAACTTTCCTGAAACTCATTGTTAAATTACTAAAAAAAATATTTAAAAATTTAGTGCAGATTGTTTACTGAATTGTAGCAAGAGGTGCACTGACGCTTTAGAGTAGTTGTAGGCATGGTCTCAAAAGAGATAAACAGGTGTTGTGCAGTCATGACTCATCAAGCTTGAGTCACATTATAAATAAATGTCTTATATCAAACAAAAGTTTTGTCATTCAAGGGAACATATCCCAAGTTGGACGTACTTTAAAGAGGACAAATATCGAGGTACCATTGTAGTTTGGACTTTAAAATTGTCACTGTCTGGTTGCTTTGAACTGTTGTTAGTTTTAAAATGAACCGTTTGAGATTGCTACAGATTTGAAATATGTTGTTTCAGGCTGTTACTTCTTCTATGTATGTTGCTAAAACTACTGTGTCTTTATAAAATTTTTCTGTTTTGGCAGTTAAGTTTTAATTGTTCTAAGTACCGTAATTTCCGGAAGAAACGCCGCGGCGTTTAGGTGCACTAAAAATAAAATATTTCCTTCGATGGTTATTGTGCATAAGTTGAATAACTTTGTCATTGTACATAGTTTGAATAACTTTGTCATTGTGCATAGTTTGAATAACTTTGTCATTGTACATAGTTTGGAAGGCATCTGACGTATTTCCCCTTCAGCATGAATCGATTTTTCTTGGCTTTCTGCCAGATACAGATCCCATCAGTTTGGGTGCAAGTACTTGTTGGATAGTTTTTAAGTAAGAAGGGAGTGGAAAATTTTTTAAAATGGCACAGAAGCTATACTGCTGGTTTTAAGCTTAATGTAATTTCATGTGCTGAACAAATTGGAAAAAGAGCAGCAGCTCGAGAGTTTGAAGTGGACGAGAGATGTATTCGACGTTGGAGAACTGAAAAAGAAAAACTTAAAAATATGCCACAACAGAAACGAGCCAAAAAAGAAGTGGTACTGTAAGGTGGCCGAATCTAGAGGATGACCTTGCAAACTGGATAAAGGAGCAACGAAAAAAAGAAATGGCAATTTCGACTGTAAAAATTCACTTACAAGCAAAATTTATAGCAAAGCAAATGAACATAAATGATTTCAAAGGAGGGCCTTGCTGGTGTAGCAGATTTATGAAAAGAAAAAATATTTCTGTGCGTACTAGAATAGTCGGGCAACAATTACCAATGGACTGGCAGGATAAAAAAGGCATCTTTTCTAAAATATGTGACAGATATTATTGACAAAAGAAAACTTCTTCGGTCACAGATAATAAATATGGATGAAACGCCGTTAGCTTTCGACTCTCCTGCAAACAGAACTGTTGATGAAACTCGTGCAAAAACTGTATCTGTGTTTACGACAGGGCATGAAAGAACATCATTTACATGTGTGTTAGCTTGTGGCGCAAACGGTGACAAGCTAAAGCCAATGATCATTTTTTAACGGAAAACCAGTCCGAAGGGAGATTTTCCTAATTACGTAATTATTTGTGCAAACAAGAACGGCTGGATGTGCGAAACAATCATGCATGAGTGGCTACAAAAAGTTTGACAGTGTTGTAAGGGATCTTTTTTCCAACCAAAAGGGTTATTGATAGTGGATTCCATGCGTGCTCATTTACTTAAGTCAATGAAAACCAGATGTCAAAAATTGTCTACGACCGTAGCAATAATTCCTGGTGGTTTGACAAAAATCTTACAACCATTAGATTTGTCAGGTAATAAATCTTTCAAAGCTGAAGTCCGAAAGTGGTGGGAGTGTTGGATGAGTGAAGGATTGCATACGTATACCAAAAGTGGTAAAATTTGCAGAGCATCTTATCAAGAAGTTGCAAAGTGAGTAGGAAGTGTGTGGAAATCGGTAAAAACATCGTCAATAATAGCAGGATTCAAAGAAGGTGAAATTATATCTTTAGATAAAGAGACTGTAAACCAAGAGGATGAATGTGACGATCTGGAAGACTTGGACTTAGATCAGGATTTACTAAATCTTTTTAATTCAGAAAGTGAAGAATCAGATTTTGATGGCTTCATATGATGTATAGTTTGCTTTAATTCCTTTTGTAAGTAAAATTTAAAATTTGCTTTTGTAATCCAAATTTAATAGTTCGTTGTTGCAACATTTTTTTATAATATAGTCTGAGTATTACAAATATGGACTTCTTTAGTGGGTAAATATAAGTATATTCGTGAACGTAAATATATTTTCAACATTTCTTACCTTTAATTTATTTTTGAGTTATGATTTCATTTCATGCATTTTTCTTAACTTATATGTCATATATCAGGACATAGGTTGAGATTTTGCATCTATACGGCCCCCGACGATGTCACGGGCAATTTAATCTATTGCGGCGTTTCTGTGTAATTTTAATTTTTTCCCCGCCGTTTTTCTCGAGTGCGGCATTTACGCTGATGCGGCCTTTCTTCCGGAAATTACGGTAACTATTCTTAAAGGTATATCCACCTAATGGTACTTCACTAAGAGCTACTTACTAATTATCAGAGAATTATTACTCTGACTACAGTTTACAAGTACAGATTTAAAACTCAGGCAACTTTATTTATCCATTTCTTGTGGATTACTACTAATGCAGGGGTTCTCAATGTGATGAAATTTCTCCTGAGCGGGGGAAGGATTTCATAGTTTCAGAGGGAATGTGGTCAGCCTTAAAACTACTTTTATTCAGCTTTTATCGACATTTTATATACTTTTTCTTGTTTAATTTATAAAGCACTTTAAAACTTATTTTAAGTTAAATAAATGTATATGCATTTTTTGAGTTTTGGAAAGGGAGTGAATGGTCATCCAGCGGAATTCAAAGGGATGCATGGAGCAAAAGCAACTGAAAACTACTGAACTAAGTGTGAGAATTCACAAACTGAAAGGTAGAATTGTTTATTAACAATAACATGTTATCCAACGTGTCTGAAATTTACAGTTATAAAAATAAAATCATTAAAACTAGATTACCTTTAGTACTAATATTACCAAGATTTTCTCCCAGTAAATTGCTGTAGAAGGGGAGAACCTTCTTTCTTCAGGTGGCAATGAAAATTGAAAATTGATGTAGCCTCCAAGAATTTCTGACTGTTTACAAACATTAATTGTTATGAATAGCAAAGCAGTTTTTCTCTGTGTAAGGCATGAGTTGCTGTTTACCTTTATAGCTAAATTTTTTTTTTTTATGTGCATTATTTGCATAACGTTTTGGTTTGAGTGAGTGTGTGTGACTCAAATGAACTGTTAGTAAAATTTAAAATAATTGTCATAGAATTTAAACTATTTTTTCCTTATTACTGTAATATTTGATATTTGTAATTGTATTCTGTAGTATATGATATTTGTTTCAGGGAACACCATGCGATTTGGTGACGGGTGAAGAAAGACAGTTAGTTTTACCTGAAAATCAACCTGCTAGTCATGTAGCTTGTACTATTGAAATGGTTTCTGTAGAAAACAGGTGTAAGTATTATCGTTCTTGAACCATTTTATTAGTAACTTTGTACAAAAATGTTATGAATTACATGAAAAAATATTAGTAGCTTGTTTTTAAATATATGATCAAGTTTTAATTTTTTTATTTTAAGGAGTAATTTTATTGAGTTAAAATAATTAAATTACTAAGCAAATTTAAAAAAATGGTTTGATATTTATATATATAACATGAAAGTTTCCATTTGTGGAATGGAAAAATTAGTTTCATATAAAAATTTTTTAAATTTAATGAGCTAAATTGGGTTCATAATTAAATTCATGTAGCTTTTGGAAATGAAAATAAATGATCCAAAATTTTGTGCAAATATTTTATCATTGTTGAATATTATATTTCATTGTCATTGCTCATATTCTCAGCTCTGTGGCTAGTGGGAGAAGTCTTGAAAATGTGAATGCATATTGAGATACTGATAAGATGTCTATAAGCTTAATGCAGATTTTAGAAGTGAAAAATCTACCTTTTTTTTTTTTTTTTCCTGGGTACAAATTGAAATTGGAGATTATCTTAATGTTTAAAATAAATAAATAAATAAATAAATAATAAAAACCAAACTCTCTGTGAATAATTTTTTCATACATGAATTATATTCTGTAATTTTTCAAATTTTAATTAAGAATGTAGTTATGGATTTATTAGTATAGTCAATTTGCTGTTTTGTTCAGCAGAAATTTTTTTATCTAAGCATGTTCTATGAAATCTGTTTCCAGACTTGTGTTCCACATTATTTTAAATTTTATAATAAACTTTTGTAAAGGTATGTTATATAGAATGAGGAAGTTTAAAGATTATTGTACTGTTAAGTGTGAAATGTCTGACATTATTCAGAATGCCCAGAAAAGATAATAGTGGGTTATTATTATTATTATTATTATTATTATTATTATTTAAATCTTCAATACAGACATATACTTCCAATTACATTTAAAAAATAAATTGTGAAATTTCAAAGAAACATTCACAATGTTAAGCATAAAGATTGTTCTAAAAACTAAAATCTAACGTCAATTAGGCACATGCAGAGTCAAAATTTCAGTGAAAAAATGAAATCATGCCTTAATGAATCATAGATATACCTTGTAGAGATCTTCTGGAATGAATTTATTGATTAGATGACATATATTGGGCTATTTTGGACATTATTCAGGGTTTCTTAGAATAAATTTAGCAGGTACAAAATACGTTTTCTTGTTTCGGTAATTTAATTTCATCTTGGTTTTAAAAAAATCATTATTAAAGTATTAATGACCCCTTAAAAGTACTTATTAAACACATCCCAAAGAATTTTGCATATAAAAATATGAAAAGTTTTTTTTATAGTTAAACACAAAGATCACTTAGGAACTAATATTTAAATCATAGGATTAAATCTTATTAAATATATATTGGGGACTTCATTTAGTTTTGTAATATGTTTTTAACTGTCTGTTGTCTCTTTACAAATCTCTCTCTCTCTTTTTTTTTTTTTTTTTTTTTTTTTTTTTTTTTTTTCACATCTGTAACTTTGCAACATAATACATACTCTTTTTACTTGCACTTTTCTGTTCCTTTTTTTACTAATTTTATTGTATACATTTATTATTATTTATCTAATTTTATTTTAAAATTAGATGAAAAATTTATTTTCCAAAGAACACTGTTACAGAAAAAAACATTGCAAATTGAAAGTATTCATGAATAATCTACCAGTAACCATCACAATGGTATTTCATTAAAGGAAACCTACATTCCATTAAGAATACATAGCAGTATTAACAGTAAAATATCTAATAAGATATCTGCATTTCTACTTTCCTGTATCTTGAATCTCTTCTGCTCTTATTATTCACTTCTGCTATTTCCTTGGCTTCAAATCATTCACCGCTGTTGCATTTTCTATTGCAAGACATCATTAATAAAGTTCAGCTAATGCCATTTGACTTATGCTTAAGGGAAAGGATGCTTTCGTGAAGGAATTTCCAAGAGAAACTAGCTCTTATCCATATCACGCATGGGGAAAACCATGAAAATGCACATGCAGCTAGCCTGTTCACCGTCGTTTGAACTCTGTACTGAACTACCAGTTTTAATTACTTTACTATTTGGCCACTGGTGGACCATCTTCTAGAATTAAGGTAAAAGATAATAAATACCTAGAATAAATAAAGATGTGGTTATATCTTCCAATGTTAAAAATAAGTGTGAGAAAATAAAATAACTTCTTCAATAGTGAACAACTTAATTGGCAGTTTTCAGAAGAATTCAACAAAAAACAAGCAACGCAGAAGTCGATACAAGAATTAATACAGAAGTATCTCAAAATAGAAGAATTACTCAGAAAGGGAAATATTTGCTGATTATTGCAGGTTTATCATATGAAGAACAATTATTTATATGTCTGTTGGTAGGAGAAAACATGTCCTCTGATATTGTAATACAGATCTTGTCCTAAGCATGACATTAAAATTGTTATGAGAGATATGAATGCTAAATTGCGTAAAGAGAATGAATTTAGACCAACAATTGGAAAGCATGGCTTGCATGATAGTACTAATGACAATGGACAATGACTAGTACTTTTTGCTGCTGAACACAACATGGCAATTTCAAGCACTGTGTTCAGCCGCAAAAGAATACATAAGATGACTTGGTGCTCACCTGAGGGAGAAACCTGGAATCAAATTGATCATGTACTCATTGATTCTAGGCATTCTTCGGATATCCAGGATGTTAGAACTTATCGAGGCACCACATGTGATTCCAACCACTTTTTGGTTATTGCTAAACTAATTGCTAAAATTTCAAACATTCGAAAGATACAGGAAGAGAGGCAAAAAAAGTTTGGTTGTGAAAAACTGAAAAATGAGGCAATTGAACGAAATTTCCAGTCTTCACTCAGAGGAAACTAAGATCTAAAAACATGGCCAAACTGGAAACCATGGAAAATAAGTGAAGTTTGCTCAAAGACTGCATCATACGCTCAGCTGACAACGCACTAGGATATATGGAAAAATCCAAAACCAAGGCATTGGTTTGATAATGAATGCTTCCTTGTAACACAGGCAAAAAGAGCTGCTTATAAAAATATGGTCCAAAAGCAACATTCAAGACTCTCTGTTGAGGAATATAAGAGATCTAGAATACAGGAGAAGATGATCCATCAGCTTAAGAAATGACTTTTTCACGACGGCCTATTTAAGGATATTGAACATCTGAGAGGGTCCAATGAAAGTTGTGTTTTCTATCATGAAATTAATCTTGGCTACAAAGATTTTAAGCCTAGAACCACTGGCTGTAGAGACAAAAATAACATCATCCTAAATGATAAAAAAGATGTACTTCACAGGTGGAATGAACACTTTAGTAATTTGTTGAATGACCATATGCAAGATGGGTCTTCTACCTACCCAACTACCTCTGTAAACACCAATAGTATCCCGCCACCATCTTTGGTAGAAATTAGAGAAAGAATTAAAAAGCTAAAAAATAACAAGGCCCCAGGCCCTGACTCGATTACTTCAGAACTTATTAAAAGTGCTACAGGTCAAAACATTGAGGAAATACATCACCTCATCGAATCAATTTGGAACCAAGAAGTTTTACTTGATTGGAAACTGAGCATCATCTGTCCAATACACAAAAAAAAGGACACATTTTGGAATGTATCAACTACAGGGGAATCAGTATCCTTTGTGTTTTTTACAAACTATTGTCCAATATACTTTTTAGTAGACTAGTAACTTATACAGAAAATATTGTAGGTGATTACCAATATGGTTTCCGCAAATGAAGATCTACAGCAGAACAAATCTTTAACATTAGGCAAATTTTGGAAAAAACTAATGAATATGGCATTGCAACACACCACCTTTTTGTTGATTTTAAGACTGCCTACGATTCAATAAACAGAAAATATTTAATTGAAGCGATGAGAGAATTTGCAATACCTGAAAAACTTATAAATTTGGTCCTCATTACTCTTACTGAGACAAAACTTAGGATTAAAATCCAGAATAATCTTTCTGAGCCTATTGTTGTTTCATATGGGGTCAGACAGGGTGATGCACTGGCCTGCTTGCTTTTTAACCTTGCCCTCCAAAAAATCATAAAAGACTCCAACATTAATACTCATGGAACTAAATTTAACAAGTCTGTTCAGATTTTTTCGTTTGCTGGTGATATTGACATAGTCGCACGCACTCCTGAGCCACTTAGAGAGGCTTTTACATCTTTAGAGGTTGCAGCCAGCAAAATGCATCTAGCAATCAACCAAAATAAAACTAAATACATACCATGTTGTAAAAACAGCAAAATAAGTGAAGTTTGCTCAAAGACTCCATCATACAATTAGCTGACAACACACTAGGATATATGGAAAAACCCAAAACCAAGGGAATTATTGGAAACTGGGAATTACAACTTAGAAACTGTTGATAAATTTAAATATTTAGGATCAGAAGTTAATACTCTCAATGATTTAATGCTTGAGATCCGTAGTAGAGTCACAGATGCACCGATGTTTTTTCGATTGCAAAAAATACTTGAAAGCTAACTTTACTAGCAGAAAAACAAAGTTTTTAATTTACAAAAGCTTAATCAGACCCATTCTTACATACTTTGCTGAGACCTGGGCAATGACAGAAAAACGAAGTTTTTAATTTACAAAAGCTTAATCAGACCCATTCTTACATACTTTGCTGAGACCTGGGCAATGACAGAAAAAGCTAAAAGTATCATTTCTGTCTTTGAAAGAAAAATTTTGAGAAGTATCTTTGGTGGCATATAATGTAGCAATATCTGGAGAAGAACTAACTCTGAACTCTATAAATCTTTTAAAAAAATACATATGATAAAATATATAAGGATTCAGAGAATTAAATGGGCAGGACACTTGTGCAGAATGGATGAAAATCGAGTAACTAAAAAAATCTCGGCCAGACCATTCGGCACCCGAAAAAGAGGGAGACCTAAACTTAGGTGGCTTGACTCTTTGGAAACAGACTTAAGAATTTTAAAAATAACCAATTGGATGTCCATGGCCAGGGATAGAAGAGCTTGGAATTCGATTCTGAGGAAGGCAATGGCTCATCCTGGGCTGTCTGGCCATTGAAGAAGAAGACTGACATGGTAGACAGCAGCATTTGGCCACTATCATAACATTTTGCCTGATACATTTCAGGTTTTGTCAGATTGTTTGAATGCTTTTCATCTATTAAGCTGCTTTTTCTCATAAATTTGTTAATAAGTAGCCAAATATTCACACGTTTCAAAACTGAGAATTGTCTTTCTCATCAGAATAGATTAAGAATTTTAGATCACTGTGTACATGTATGTATGTGTGCTTAAAATTGTGATTTTTTTTTTTTTCTTCTGGAGATTATTTTGTATAAAAAGCAAATCTTTTTGATACATTGTCAAAAATTCTTTAAAAATTGCCTTTTATTTATTTTTTTTTTCAGAATAAATTATTTTATGGAATTGTTTTGTTGCTATCCTATATAAAAGTATTTTTTCTAACCCTATTTAAAAGTAGTAGTTAAATGATTAATTCAAGAATTGAAAATAAATTGTTTTTACTTCTAAGATATCCTGTAGATCCCTATCATTATTGATAACGAATTTGGACTGTATTTAAATCTCAGTTCTGGAAATAAAATTTAATTGATGATATATTAAACTTTCAATAAAAATGTGTAATCCATATGTTATATTTAGTCAGATTTTTCTTTAATAGTGGGAAGAATACTTCTTAAGTATTGGTATGTAATGGGGAAAATATATCTAAAATTTGAATTTATAGTCTTGCCTATTGTTGAAACTAGAATCTGTTACAGCAGTGTTGACTTTTTTAAATATAAATTATTGTGAAATCTTTCTTAGATGAAGTGGCTGTTATTGATGAAATACAAATGATAAGAGATCCTGCAAGAGGCTGGGCATGGACACGAGCTCTTCTAGGTCTTGCTGCAGAAGAAATTCATATTTGTGGAGAAGGAGCTGCTATTGATCTTATTAGAGAAATTGCTAGTTCCTGTGGTGAAGAACTTGAGGTAACTATTTCAAAAGAATTTTTTTTTTTTTTTTTTTCAGAATAAAATGAATGTGGTGAAATGGTTATACTATAATGGAATAATACTTTATTCTCTCTCTCTCACACACACACACTTTTTTTAGGGGAGGGTCTTTTTCCATTTTTGAAAGAATTTTAAAAATGGATCCTAAATCAGTAGTCCTATCAAGATTAAATCAGGGGATTAAGATAGTTCTAGTATGGAAAATATGTTCTTCAAAAATTTGATTTACCTTTAGCTGTGTATGCTGATGCAGAATCTTGCTTTCCAAAACACTTTTAGAATCAAAACATTGTACTTTTGTTCTCCAGAATATTTTTAGAACAAAAAAGGCAGCATGTTTGTCATGTTAAATCATTTGTTCGAGAGGATGAGAGATGCATGAGGGCATTTAACTTGATGCATATTGAATCTTTATTTGCACAGGAAAAAGATGGGAATTTTGAAAAACTTCTGGAAAGGAAATATGTGAAAACTAACAAAATAGTTTTACAAGTTTTAAATGATAAATTAAACTGATGTTCTTGTGATATATTTTTTTTGTTAATTTTTACCTTTTCTCAGTACAAGCAAAATTAAGAATGATTTTTTCATCAGTATTTTGCAAATCATTAGGAATTGGTCATGTTAACACCATTCTACAATGCTAGACGAGTTAGGAGTATCTATGATTAAATTCTATTGTAATTGCTATTGCATAGACTTCAACTACTACGGATTCTCCGTAGTTTCTACGGAAATTCATAAAAAACTACAAGCTACGAAAAGTATGAAAAAAACTACAGATTTTACAGAAACAGGGTAGGAGAACCAGCATGCAAAAAGGAACCAACTAATTCATCTGATGATTGGCTGAATACTCATGCCAAAATATATCACATGTTGAGTATGTTGCTGGTTTTGAAGAATAGCCAATTGTAGATCAGTAACTCCAACGACACTTGTCAATAGTTCCCCACACTCTTAGGTTCATTGCTGCTGTATAGGACTTGTTTAGCTGGTGTCGTCCCATATGCAGTCAAAAAGGGGAGATTAACCTTAATAATGAAGGTAAAAGTAAACGGGTGTGTTAGAGGTCATAAGGAGAGATATATTGTAAGAGAAAGTTGTTTTTGGGTCTCTTTCAATATCAATATATCAGGAATAAAAACTGGAATGGAACTGCAGACACAAGTCTTAGTTGTACATGGTACCAAAATGCAGATAAGGTATATAGGTCGCAAAACTTTTGAAATGCTCTTTTTATGTATTACTAAGCAGTTTAATAATATCAATATGAAGTTTTTAGATTATTAACCCTTTCATGACAATGTACCTTTGTTTAAGACAGTTGTGCGGGACGGAAGAGAATCGAAGGCAGTCACCATTTAGATTATTACGTTAGTTCTTATATGTGTTAAAATTAGCATTTAATAACCTTTTTTCTTTATTTTACCAGAAAATACATTTAAAAAATTGCTTATAAAATAATTTTTGGAAGCACTGTTCAAATTTTTACAAAGTTTTAATTCATAAAATCCATCAATAAAGTTTAAAATTAATAAACCAACACAATAGGGACTATTTACAGTAAGAAGTAACAAAATTTAAAATGGAGACTGAGTGGGGTAAATCTCGAAGCATGCAGAAGTACCACTTTCTAACTCTTTAGAAAATGAATCGTCACTCTCATCTGTGTTAGTAAATGGTTCGTTAACCATACGAGTATATTCTTCCTCTGATAAATAGTGCCTTCACGCCATAATAGATTGGAGGTGAAGCTTTCCGAAATAAAAAGGCGAAAAACCCGAAATTTATCTGAAGGCAATGCAAAATGTAACAGAGCTCCACATAGTAACCCTAAAAGACCGTACATTGTAGAAGGAAAAAATAGAATTAAAAAAGGAATTGAATATAAATCAGACACACCAATGTTTTTATTAGCATAAATTGCATTTTGGCAGGCAGGCACAGAAATGAGAAGGCTTGACGATATAACTACATCAGAATCAGATTGTTGTCGTGGTGGAGTGGGAAAACAGCAGAAATGTGTGACACGGAAGGATTTCACTTTTTACTACTCCATATCTTTATTTCAATTCTCACTGTGGATCACTTTTACTTTAGGTGAAATTCTCCAAATTAAATATTCAATAGTGATTTAAACAGGGTTGCCACGCTACCTGGAAAACCGGGAGAACCGGAAAATGTCAGGGAATTCGAAAATTGACCAAACAATTCAGGGAAAAGTCAGGGAATTTAAGTATTTTTGTCAAAATCTGGAAAAGTCAGGAAAGTTCATACAACGATCCCGCCAAAAAAAAGCGATTTTTGCGCCGACGTCGGAAGAGATAACTTTTTTGGCGAATTGTGTATCACGTGAGTGTCATTCGGGCAGCTGGCAAAGAGCCAATTTTCGCAGATCCAATTTGATTGTCTTTTAGAAAGGCAAAGCAAGTTTCTAGTATTCTCGAGAATCGCATGTGCAGTGCATGAACTAAAGAAAGTACCTGTTCTCCTATAAAACAAAAAGGGTTTAACCCTAGTATACGGTACCATGGAGGTTAGAATCAAAGCATATGTATTGTAAAGAAGGAAAACCTCTCTGCAACAGACGTGGCTCCGTTCCATCATAGAGGGAAACATCTGTGCATGCGTGATATATCTATCCCCAAAGCTCGAAACCAGTGTCAAGTTCGAAGGTCACGTTATCAAGAGTTCATAAAATGAATATCGTTTAAAATTTCTTTAAACTCTAAAGAAAAAGAAAATATTTTTTTTTGCGCAAGTAAATTAATTCATGGATTAGTTATTTTAAGGGGAAAAAAAAATCTACGAAAATCCGTTTTTAAAACTATTGCGAAAAATCCAAGAAAAAACATTCTTTGATAAAACGTTTCTTTTTGGATTTTTCGCAATAATTTAAAAATGGATTTTCGTAAAGAACGTGTCTTCTTAACACGTGTTTCTCAATTTCCTGTACACATCACGGAGAGGGAAATTCTGGCCGCCGGGTTACGTCGCCAAATCCCTTGGCAAATTTTCCCTCCGTTTTTTACATAGACGTTCTTTGGTTAGAATAATCTCCATGTATGGTACAGCGGGATTTGGCGACATGATGATGAGCAGTAAACGGGTCATTTTGTTCTTGGCAACAATATGTATTGTAAAGAAGGAAAACCTCTCTGTAACAGACGTGGCTCCGTTCCATCATAGTGGGATACAGCTGTGCATGAGCGATATATCTGTCGCCAAAGCTCGAAACCGGTGTCAAAGTTCGAAGGTCATGTTATCAAGAGTTCCTAAAATGAATATCGTTTAAAATTTCTTTAAACACTTGCGCTAAAAAGACGTGCCACGCATGTCGAGATGCTTTTGTCTCAAACCGCGAGCGATGTGAACACCACGTCGATAAGCTTTTATCACAAAAATGAAAATAACGTGGTGCACATGTCGCCTAACAACGAGATTGTTTATTTCTCGAGTTACAGCTCTGGATTGCACTCGTAGATGCGGAGCGGCATAAATGAGACACTTTACTGCTTGTTATATTGTAGCGCACGGCACCGCAACCATGAAGTTTAGTCTTAGCGCAAGTGGTTAAACTAAAGGAAAATAAAATATTTTTTGGCGCAAGTAAATTAATTAATGGATTAGTTATTTTCAGAGAAAAATAAAACTACGAAAATCCGTTTTTAAAATTATTGCGAAAAATCCAAGAAGAAACGTCCTTTGATAAAACGTTTCTTCTTGGATTTTTCGTAAGTCTCTTTTTGTCAAAGAACGTTTCTTCTTAACACATGTTTCTCAATTTCCGGTACACATCGCGGAGAGGGAAATTCTGGCCGGCAGGTTCCGTCGCCAAATCCCTTGGCAAATTTTCCCTCCGCATTCTAGCGGCATAATAGCATTTTACTTGTATGGTAACTTTTCTTCTTTACATAGACGTTCTTTGGTTAGAATAATCTTCATATATGGTACAATGGGATTTGGCGACATGATGATGCGCAGTAAACGGGTCATTTTGGTCTTGGCGACAAGTTTCAAAATCGTGCCAAAGCCTTACCGTATACTACTAGAATTTTACCGCAAAATCTTTTTAAACCTTTCTTTTTTTTTTAAATAAATACCTTGCCATTTTGCTGTAAAATAAAAAAGAATAGTAATCAGTCATCTAGGATAACCATATATAACTATATTCGCTAAAATATCGTTGATTATTCTAATTCAATTTTTAAGTAATTATCTTTATTTTTATGTTATTCATATAATTTAATGTTGCTTCTTCCCTCTAAATTTATTATTAGTAAATAATATTTCCAAATTTCAGGAAATTTTCTCTGGCATAATCCTGAAATTAATTCTAGCAGTATGATGACATACCATCACAAAATTTAATGCACATATTTTTTCCTTATCTATGCTGCGAAATAAATATAAAATACCTCAGTTTATTAAAATAGATTTCTTTCTTTCGTTTAGCTGCAGAATGTCTGCAAAAAAAGCCTTATTTTATTCCAGATTGGGAAGATTCTAATCTCAATCGTCAGTGGAGAAAACAACAACTATTATAATTATATTTGTGTTTTCAAGTGTTAAGGTGCCTTTTAAGAACATATCTCACACAAATTAAATTTACCTAAAATCTAACCTAACTATTTAGCATTTCATTGTGATTTATAAGGACCAGATTAGCCTCGTCTTGAACTGGTGATGATCATGAGTAATAATTAAATAAAACATACATTTGTTATCCAATGTATATATCTTAAATTTTATTAAGTTTCTTAAGTTGAAAAGTAAATAAAATTATCAAACAAAGTATACCAAGAATAATTAAGAATAAATGTCCTCTGGGATTTATTGAATAATTAAGTGAATTTGCTACACAATACAAGTAAATACCATAATTAATTTACCTCTTAGCACAGCCAACGAACATTATGCGGATAGACTGGAATTTTCTTGAAACACACCTGGAAAACCTGGAAATGTCAGGGAATTTCATTCTCCCGCTTGAGTGGCAACCCTGTTTAAACTAAACACGATAAATTTACGCTTTCTGATTCATAACTATTCTAATAAAGGAAAGACAGGTTTAGCAACAGCAAAGTGTTGTAGCGCAGGAGTAGAAAAGCAATCTGACGCAAAATGGGGCAAATTCTTCATTTATAGGAGCGGTTACGTAACATGCTCGAATGTTCTCGAAAATACTGGTCTAGGAGGAAGACCCTGAAATTGTGGAAAGTTAATTAGAAGTTGCCTGTTTGCATAGAGCAAAGCCATCATATTTTTATATTTTACATACATATATTGTGTTGGTCGCAAGACCGAAAAGCTTGGAAAACACTGCTGTAAACAAATAATTTGATCCAATTCCAACTGAACAGCATTAATTAGTACTAAAATAGTTTATGAAAAGTATCATAGTTTTTCAAAAAGCATCGTCTGTCTAACATGAAATTAATTACTTAATCATCTAGTAAAAAGGTAATCGAGTAAAGAGGTTTTTGTGTGTTTATTCAACTGAATACGGCAAACTATATGAGAACTGGCTAACAAAGTTATGCTTTCGTGGAGAATTTTATAGGGAAAATAGGCTCATATTTACATTAAACTTAAGCCAGGAAAATATTTATTAATGTTATTAAGCTATAGCGAAGCTCGTGCAGTCCATTTGTTAATTTTGCATCTGTTCTGCCAGTCCTAAACCTGGATAAAATGTGAAGGAAAGCTTTTGAAATTCTTTGAAACTCAGAAATACTTTTTAAGTAATTTCTCAGTGTCATAAATTTTATTCAATTATGAAAATTAATTTTGACATTTCAAAATTTGTATCATACTTGCTGTTTCGTTTCACATTATATTGTATTAAGGTACCATAGCATTAAACATTCAGCTCTGTTGCAAATCATGATTTCTGAGAGTTGCTGTCTTTCTCTGAGCATAAGCTCTTTAATTTATCTTTGAAATTATAGCAGCTCATTACTTTTCAATTTAATGAGTGAGTGGTTTAAAATAATCACAAATGCTCTTTATGTATATTGTCTAATGAAATTTTTCCAAATATAAGCAAATAATTAATTTTATTTCTTTTTTTAAATATAATAATAGCGTATTGTTTATAATTACAAAAATAAGCATTTTAATAATATTGTACGTAAACATTAATAATAAAGTATTTATAACTATTTTTACCTATATTTCTACAAATATTCACACCATTAATGTAATTAATGAAAATCATTTGAAACCAAAAAATGATTTGCATTAGTGAATTCTAGTTCAGAATGATGCCCCCCCCCATCATTCTGTATAATGTTGGAATAATTTAAAGATGAAATCTGATAATCTTTTAAGATGATTTTGCAGTCGGAAAAATGAAAATACAACTTATTTTAATTAACCTTTCTTTTCTTAACAAGTCTGTTTGCCATAACCCTCTCCCCCCACTTGATCAAATAGTGTTCAGTCATATGGAATCATGTGTGATGATATCTACTCTTAAGACTTTTGCAGCTATACCCCACACTTGCACTACCAGAAATAGCACTTGGAAGCCTGCAAGACTGAGTATTGTATTTGTCAGCGCAGTCCTGTATGCTCTGGCAATATTTCTCAAATACTTCGTATTGATATAATATAGCTTTCGAAATGCAAATTATTTGCAATATTTGACAGATATGTGCCTTAAAAAGACATATCTGTCATATTGACATATCTGTCAATTCATGTGACAGATATGTACCTTAAAAAACAATGTATTTGATTTATAGTTTAACTTTCATTAGCCCATTTTCAAAGTACAAAATTGCATTCATTCAAATAATACAATTTTTCTTTATTTCCCTCTGTTAAACAGAATGCAGAGAAGCTAGATATTTAACTGACCCCCATATTTATCTCAAATCCCACCTCCTCTTCTTCTAACATCCCGCTTCCGCCTCTCTTGGTAATTTATGACTTGATTGCAAATGATCAGTATTCGTTTAGCCTGCCTCGACTCCATTGTTTAGATTACGGGAAGAGTGTAGCATGTGTGTATTGTGAGCTGTGATTTGGCTGGAAGTTTTTTGTTAATTATGCTGCCTCGAACAAAGAAGCTAAAATTATCAAAGCAGAAATTTAAAAATTCATATTATTCAGAATTTCCATGCATTAAAGCATCCAAAATTTATGTGAATCATGCACATTGCAGTGTATGCAAAGACTTCTCAGTTGCATATGGCAGAAAAGATGACTGTAAACATCAGGCTTTTTTCTCAAAAGCATAGAGAACTTGACACTATAAAGTCTAAATAAATAATGAATTTCTTCATAAAAAATGTTGAAACAGATGCTATAAAAGCTGAATGCTATTTTGTTCGATTTTTAATTGAACATAATCTACCGATTTCAGTTTGGATCATTCCAAACAGCTTTTCAAAGGAATGTTTCCAGATTCTGCCATAACAAAAAAATTTATCTGTGAACATACCAAAACTGCTGCTATTGTGAAAACACTCGCAGAAAGTACTGTTGCAGATATTATAAAATCAGTGTGCAATGTATTGCACACTGATGTCATTTTCTCTAAGTACTGATAACAAACTATACCCTTTGATTATAACATATAAAAGCAAAGAAAAGGGAATGGTAATTACTTCATTGATTTCTATTTTAGAATGCATGGATAATACCAGAGAATGTATTTTTAATTGCATAAATAAAAACTTTAAAAGCAAAGGTTAAGAATGGAAAAATTGCTTATCATTTTCTTCAGATGGTGCTAGTAATATAATGGGAATTAAAGGTGTAGCATCATTTATCAAAATGCATCAACCAAATATAATCATCCAAGGTTGTCCATACCACCTCTTGCATATAGCTGCAAAAAAAGATACTGAAAAATTAATTGGCTCGGAAATCAAAAAGTTGGTAATAGATATATATTTTTATGAAAAATTCAAAATGGATGCACAGCTTTAAAGTTGCTCAAAACATTTTGAGACAGAATGCAAAATCTTGTAAAATTTTGAAATACTGCAATACGAGATGGTTGTCTCTTTTAGATTCTATAACAAGGATTTTGGAGCAGTTGGATGCTATTATTAATTTTTTTGTTGATCAACCAGATAACAGTGAGAATGAAGGAAAGAAAATGCAAAACATTAAAATAAGGTTACGATCCCCTACCACCAAATTGTACTTATTATTTTTGAAAAATACTTTGTCATTGTTTTTAACAATAAATATTAATTTGCAACAACAAGCTCCTTATATACATAAATTGAGAAGAGAACTTTTTGAACTTTTAATGAATTCATTTGTGAAATTTGTAAAACCGTAAGTAATTTCTAAAGAAAATGAAAATGTTACTCTAACATCTATTCCATTTCAGAAGGTAGTAAACACAAAGAAAATGAAAATTTAGTGATTGGCGCAATAAACAAGATTATAGTATTTAAAAAATGCCAAGTTGAATGAAAGTGTAGTGAAATAATTTTTCAGTTCTGTGCGAGCCTTTTTTGTAAATGCATGGTCATATATAATAGATAAATTTCCACTAAGTGATCCATTTCTAAAACATGCTGAAGTTTCTGACATCAACTTGAGAACTGAAGTTTCATTTTCGTCTATTTTTTTCTTAATGAATATTTTCCCATCCATTATTGATGAAAATTATCTTTATGAAGTGGAAATTGAGTTTCCTATATATCAAGTAGATGATTTGAAAGAAATTGTAGATTTGCGTGTTGATATAGAATGGGAAGAAATTTCCAAATTAAAAGATATGAATGGGTGTATTAAATGCAAAGTATTGTCTGTTGTTAATGCTTGCTGTCTTAATAATACCACATTCAAACGCAGCTTGTGAGAGAATTTTTTCTATCATTAAAACAAAAATCAAACTGAATTTCGACTAAATTTAGGTCATAAAATTATCTAAGCAGTTTTGATTGAAAAAATAAATATGCAGGCTAATGAAAAACTATGTAAAAAAAAAAAAAAAAAAGCAGAACTGAAGCTTGCTAAGCATGCTACATATTAATCTTTACATTCGTAATTTAATAAATTATAAGTAGTTTTTAATAGTTATATGTATTATTCTTGGTTATCTAAATTCTTTTAAATTTCCAATCAATCCAATCCAGAATAATGATATATGATTTATGGATTCTGATTTTTTCTATCATGCTATTAATTTTTTCATGTTTTGAATTTTTTGACATGCACTTTTAAGGTACCAGTTCTTTTAATTTCAAATAATGATAAATTATGATAGATATATAAATAAATAGATTATGATATTAAATAAATCTTTTAATATCAATCTCACCACCTCAATTTACAACATGTTTATCATTTCTGAAATTTATCATTCTTTGTCAGGCTTACCATAATATCAGACTGCTGTTTTGTCACTCACTTTGCTGCATATTTCTCTTAACTTTCTCTTCCTAAAATTTTCAGTTTTTAAGAAGCTTGGCTTAATATTTTATTATTTGTATCCAAAAGCATCTGAAATTTAATTTTTTTCATAGGTTATCTCTGAAAAAAAAAGTAAGGCCTATTTCATCAAATGAAATTTTATGTGCCACTCATGTGGGGTGTGAAAAGTAGTGCTGCTATTTTTTATCAGCATAAAACATTGCTGCTAGTCATATGTCTATGTAGTGAACACAAAATAACAGCGAAACTGCTCTTTCCATTCACTCATCTTTAAAGAGCACGAGTTTAATGTACTAGTTTATTGAGAAATTGTTTAAGAATTACAATTTTTTGTTTTATTTATATCTCTGGAAAAAACAAACTATTCATGTACTTTTGAAAATTCACATGAAGGTGACTTTTTTATGTAATTTTATCATGGAAATGTAACATATATGTGATATGTATCTTTTGTCATTGTGATTTTTCAGTTTCACGTGGAGAAAAGGTTGATATTTTTAAACATAAAAATTATGTGGATAACTTTATTAACAGAAACAGGCTCCTTTAGTAAATACTATGACTAAAATTAATGTGCTTGCTTAAGGAAGCAAAACATACCATTGTTATTAACAGTTGTAAAAAAAATTGTTTGAAGAATTATTTTACTGTTAAAAGATGCAGATAATAAATATGTGACTGTTGATGACATGCAGGTAATAAATATGTGACAGACTCATATACAAAATGTTGAATGTCTGTAATGCTTCATGAAGGTGCAGAATAAAAATCAGTGAGTTTCGGTTCACCATTATCATGAGTCTTACCTAGTGGAATTCATGTAGTGAAATCTCTGGGAACCAGAAATTACTTCTGATGCCATCACAGAAATAACGATAGCCACATAGTGTATGTAAGAAGTAAACATGAATTTGACAATAATTTTGCCGCCAACTTTCTGTTTAAAAATTGAAGCCGTAATAATAATGAAGTACCAAAATATATTTCAATTTTGATTTAATGTTACCCACTTTTTTGTTAGTTTCCAGTGGTCTCATCCAAAAGATATCAAACAAGTGTTAAATTATTTTCAATTTAATAATATATTTTCTCTGTTAATTAACCATTTTATAAAATTTAATATTCATAAAACAATATGCAGCCCTTAAATCATACTTCTAAAGCAGTGATTGCCAAACCATCGATAAACAGCTACTAATAGCTCGCGGGGACATTGTATTAACTGTGATTCTTCCACTGAACTGACGCTGACAAGAAGACACTGCTGCAGTGGAGTTGGAACTGATTAATTTTTGAAATGATTTATCTGTAAATTCAATTTCTTCAAGCTATGAAAATATTTGGCCTCTTGTTCTTTAATAAAAATACCCAATTTTGGCCCAGGTTTGTCTCTAAGTGAAGGTAATTTTCGGCTCTATATATCTGTGCAAGATTTCGTTTTCCAGCATTGAAATTTATTAAACAATAAGTAGAGAAACAGACTTACTAATAAATACTTGGACAACTATATTCGAATGACAGCCACTATCTACTCTCCCAACATTAAAAATCTTGTTGATGACAAAAAAGAGTTCTATCCTTCTCATCAGTCCATTAATCCTCCATTAATCAGTCTGATAAAAATGTCTGTTATTACATTTGTTATGTATTACTAATTGATGTTCAGTTTCTTTCTTATTTGCAATTTAATTTCAATTTCTTTTTGTTATATACAGTTTCATTAAAACTGATTTCAAATTTACTAGAAATGTAAGTTTATAAGCAATAAGCAAATATAAGATTTTTTAAAAAGAAGTTGGTAGTTCTTTTGAGTAGCTCACAGCAGGATTTAAAAATGGTACAGTGGCTCAGAAGCTTAATTAGTTGTTCTAAAGTATAATATTTCCTTCAAATTTTGATTTTTTCAGCTTTTTTTTAATTGTTATTTATATGTGAATATTACATAATATCATGAATTATATTTTACAGCAAAAATTTATATATCATCAAACTGTTAAGATCATCTGATTTCAAAAATGAAAATTGAGTGAAGGTCATATCCATTGAATTAAACAGGGTTGTAACATATGAAAAAAAAAAAGTTTCTTAAAGTCCGACTCAAATGAGACTGAATTTTAATACTTTTAAGTAATATCAATAAACTAGTGACTAGTACTGATTTAACTAAGATTTAAAACAAAGCAGAACTATATTATATTTTCAAATATTTTATTATTGTGTATGTTTAAAATATGAAAGAACCTGATGAAATGATAAGTACAAATAAAAATGTTAATACTTTTTAATTCATAACCCATTAAAATTCAAATAGATTCATAGTTTAGCATAACACCTTTGATTTAATAATTTCAATCAGTCCCTTGGTACTCACTAATTCAGGATTTGACTGCACGTTAAGTAATATTGTTTGCAATGATATGCATGCCTAAACAATTTTGGATTAAACTTTCAATAATCGGATTATTAATAATCATGATTTAATGTATTTAAATGTGCAAAAATTGTAATTTTTGTTGATATCTTTCTGTATATTGTCTCCAAGAGTGAAATCCGATAAGAATTTGCTATTTTATGTACTGTTAATTTGCTGGATTTTGCCATTTATTTTTCTAAGCTAGTGCTTATTCTTGCTGAAGTTTTGTTTACTTTTATAGGTAAGAAGGTATGAAAGGCTTACTTCCTTAACTATTGAGAACAAAGCCTTAGGTAAGAGAAATTTATTATAAGTGTCATTGTGTTTTTTAAAAATATTTTTATTTTATTTTAACAAAATTTAATTTTATTTGTAGCTGATTTAAGCAATATTCAGCCTGGGGATTGCATAGTCTGTTTCAATAAAAATGACATCTTTAATGTTAGTCTTGAATTGGAAAAAAAAGGGTATGAATGTGCTGTTATTTATGGTGGCTTACCTCCAGGTAATGGCTATTTTATTTTTATTTAATTCTTTTAAGTAGATTTATCAAAACTTGGAAGTAGGCATAATAGGCATATTATGTGCTGCCTGTCTTTGACATCAAATAGAAGAAAAAAGAAACTTTGATTTGTGTAGCTTTTTCTGTAATTTTTTCTTTTGATTTAAAAATCAGCGTATATATATATACAGTCAAAAGTCGTTAATTCGGACACCCATAATCCGGACCTCAAAGCTACAAAATTTCTGCGCATGTGTTTACGCATACGCATAATAGGTTTTTATTTTATTCGGCTTATAATTCCTTACTAAATGTAGTATTTCATCTCGATGTATTCCATCTTTGATATGATTTAAATCAGATTCCTCGTCATTATAATTCGCTTCCGATAGTGAAGAAAGTGACAAAGAGGTTATTGAAAACGAAAAAATTTCGAATGACAAGTTAGTCGGTATTCTCAACATGGCAATTATAGGACTTTGTAACTGAACAAGAAATTATTTATGTTTATAGAATTAAAGAGAAAGTATTATCACATAAAATGAAGCAACTTAAACAACTTACATTGAAAGAAATGTTTAATAAAGTAAACAAATAAATATTAAGCTTTTTTTTTTTTTTGTAAATTTTGATACCCTTTAAATCATAATTGTTCTTTATTTGATAAATTACGGTTTCATATTTTTAATTTTATAATTTCTGCATGCCATCTTACTAGATTTAATCTGATGATCTATAATCCGGAATTGCCGAAGTCATGACGAGTCCGGATTAATTACTTTTTACTGTATATATACTAAAGAAATATTGATTATATTATCTCCTAATATTAATTTTAGTAGAAGTATCGAAAAGAGTGAACCCAGAGGTAGGAAAAGTTTCCAAAAATTTAATTTTGGAAACTTTTCCTACCTCTGGGTTCCAAAATTTGTTTTAAAGTAACTTGAATGTACATTACTAAAAATGTTTTACAGGGACTTGAATTAAATCATGAATAACAAAATTTCAAACTTTGAAAAAGAAATTAAATTAAAAGCAAGTAATTATTGCTATTGATCGGAAATTAGTTGACTTTTCAAGGGGAACAAACCAACTCCCGTTCAATGAACAATAATTAATAAATACGAAGGTGTTTCATCATTTACTCAAGTAATAATGGTGATGCCAAACTGGCAAATTAAGTTAGGCCAAAATAGTTCTGTGAAGTGAATGTATTTAGAACCAAAGTAGAGTACCAAAGAACTCATTCTGAATTAAGCATTTTTGCTAATACAATTTTTGAGTGAAAAGCAATTTATGTAGTAAAATTGATAAAATACTTAGTAATTTTCCCCCGACATCCTCGTTTTTATGAATGTTAATTCAAAACTATTTATATAAAAATTAAACATTGGTAATCTTAAGTGGAATAATGAAATATAACTCAAAGTAATTGAAATAAACATTAGGAAATTAAGAAACATAATGCTATCTTTGCAAAAACAAAGCAAATAATAAAAATTGAAATATTAATATATATATAATAAGAAAAAAAGTGAATCTACATGATATAAAAGGCCAGAAAAAGCATTAATTAACTTACGTTCCTTCTAGTGGGATGTGGGCAAAGTTATCTCTTCGGTGTCTTACTCAGAAGGGTTGTGTGGCCAAAATTCCTTATCGGCGGTGGGGGCTTTGAATTATTTCAGGTGGTGAAACTTGTGAGAAGTAATTTATGGGACATGGGAGGGTCTAGGAATGCTTGAGAGACATTTGTTGCGGAGTTCTTATGTGAGTGAAAACGTCCGTTACGATTTTGAATATACTAACTAGTGAATGGAAATTAATTAATTTCTTGCTAATTGTTGTGTCGAAACGAGGAAGAAATTAAGAAAAGGAAAAAAGTGACACCTCTTCTTCTGTCATCTCCTATGGCGTCAATTGTCAGGAACATTCTTAGAGATCTTTAAAGATACACCATCGTGGCGGTCAGTGAATGAGCTAAGTAATAATCCTTTTTCTTAGACGAAGCAAGGGTAACACGCATTCCTTAGAGTTCTGTAATAGGCAAACAGATAACAAACAACGAAGATGCCCACTAAGAATCTTCTTGAGCGTTACCAAAATCCAGAGTAAGCATGGATAATATCAGTCTGCCTCATCTCAGCAGTGTGTCCAAGATAGTTGGTCTTCACCCAGAAGTTAAATTTTGCAAGCAACAGAGACCTCATTCCAAGAGCAATTCAGCAGAACCGCGCAAGAGAGAAGCAAAAAAGTGCCGAACTCTCAAATTTCACCCTAAAAGTACTGACAACCACAGTTTTCCAGACTTGGCAAAACTCGCCCTCAAAAGTTTCCAAAGTTCCAAACCTTTTCTTCCGAAACCCAACAAGACATTACTGAGCAAGTACGCTGCTTACAAAAATTTGCCAGTTCTCCCAGAAACCGGCTCACAAGATGTTGACCTCCTCTCGACCTTTTCCATTAACCTACCTGTTTACAAGAAAAACTTATCACGCACATCTGCCTTCAGCTAAACCCTGAACAAAAGATCTAGCTTCTAGAATCTTGTTGAACATCCCCTGAATGAAAGAAGACAAGAGAACGAAATGGCGGAAAGGAAACAAATATCAGGTAACCGTGTTCTTTTACATTAACACCTTAAATCAAACTTAACATTTCACAATTAATCCATTACAGTTCGTTAGATATTTCTCTTTATATTTTTACATAAATTTTGAGGCACTGGTTCACAGACTCTATCCCAACATAAGAATTAAGTGAAAAAAATAAAAAGAATTGTCTCCTTAAAATAAATATACATGAATAAATGCTTCTTTCTAAAGACACAAAAATTAAACTTAATATCTAAGTATCTAATTCAACCTAAAAAGAAACTATTTAATTCGAAAAATCCCGAATTTTACTACACAGCATAGCCATTTAAGCTTTCACCTTTACTAAGGCTAGAAACGGTGGTTACTTCATTATGGAGGCACCTAATAGGCGGCCACTATTACCTCCAGGGCTGTGGAGTCGATAGGAAAAATGTCCGACTCCTGGAATTTTAAAGATTCTGACTCCTACTCCCTCATATATAAACTTTTTAGCGGAAGCACTAAGAATATTCTTTTTACCATATATATATTGTAAACATATACACATGGATTACAGCTTATTTTTTCTTAATATAAAAGAAGTAATAGATGCTACAGGAAAAAAATTGATGATATAGCAAAATATTTATATTAATTACCATTTATTATGAAATGGAAAAATGACATTAGTTATTTCTAAGAAACAGTATAGTTTCGGCAAGATTTTCTTTGTTGGAGGGCCATAGATCCGATTTTATAAACTTCAGAGCTGAGAAGATTCTTTCCACATTAACTTGAGTAGGAGGAAGAGTTGTTATTGTTAGTGCTACTTGTTTAACTTTTCAGGTTTTTCAGGCTCTTTAAGTTCTAAAAGAGGTGTCTTGCAAGCGCAATCATATTTCTCTATTTCTTCAAAGGCCGTGTAGAAACCTTTTTTATATTTTTTTCATTTTTGTATCTAAAGGCACTTCATTCTTTATTTTGATTTGCTTTGCCTTAGCCTTTTCCGTATTATAGAAAAATATTTCTCAAAATCTAATTCATCACTGGAAAAGGATGATGGAGACTCAGTTGCAATGTCTGCAGGTTGACTGTCCTGATTTGAATACTCCAATTGTTCCGATAATAATTTCATTCTTAAGGAAAATTCATAGGCGGCTTTCTTTGCCTTTTTAATTTGTTCATCATCCAACAAAATTTGGTGTTTTGGTTCTACATATATTGAACCCAGCAAGATCTCATTGTCTAGCAAACTAGTTTCTCTTTTCTTCGTTGAAGAAATGATTCCTTTTGCAATAAACCCTCCATTTTAGAAAAAACAAACATCACATTCTTCCATTCTCGCTTCCTTTTAATTATTCAGATTGTAGCTTTTTTGTGGCTATATACAGTGTGGAAAGAAGAGTTTCCAATTCTGCAAGATTGTTCTACAGTCTTTCTGTTAGTGAAACATTAGGGTTATCTACATCTTCTAAAAAAGTTTTTACTTCTAACAACCTCTATATCATCAAATATGTACTTCCCCATTGTGTTGCTTGATGAATAATTGCACCTTTTCTTGCTCGCTTCGTAAGAATGGCATCAATTTTGGGAGTTTTTGCTGCTATTGCTGCTTACCTAAATTTACCAGTGAGATTTGCAACTAAATGAAGTAACTAAATGAATCAGTTCAATCAATAATGGCAAATATCGGTTCTAGGAAAATGCTCACAGGGAAAACGCCCACAGGAAAAGTACTCACAGGATAATTCTCACAAGTATAAATGCTCACAGGAAAAAAGCCAACACAGAAATATGCCCACATAGAAAAATACTCACATGGAAAAGTGCTAAAATGTTATTTATTAGATTTGAAACAGCAGCATTGTTGCTAGTTAAATTTAGGAATAAAATATTCTAAAATGTAAATATGAGCTCCGAATGTTTGAAATGTAAAATGGGAATGCTATATCAGGCAGACTTTTTAAGTTTTAAACAATGTGCTTTGGTGCAAAATACACCTATTGATATAAGGTCATGTTATTTTAGACCAGAGTTTCTTAAACTGTGGATTGCGGGACCTGCAGCAGGGGGTCGCCAAAATTTTAGCAGTTTTAATATTTTCTTAAATTATTATAATAATTTTACAATTACCAAATATTTTTACACAATGTATCTGAAAATAGATAAAGATAAGACAATACAGACACAGAAAAAACGAAAACGTTTCTACGCATTCTTTTTATAATATAAACATTCATTTTCCTTGCTTTGCTCATGATGCTGTCATTTCGTCTGTTACTTAATTATAATTTTCACATTGTTTTATGTCTTAAAATTAGAAATTAAAGCTAATGACCTAAAGCTAGTGAAAAAATTGGCAGTTTCACTGACATGTGTTTCGGATTTGCACAATACTTATGGGGTCCCACAAAATTTGTGTAAATATTATGGGGTTCTGGAGGTCGCAAAAAAATCTCAATAATAAAAAGGGGTCATGACTGAAAAAGGTTAAAGAAACCCTGTTTTAGACAGTCAAAATAAACACATTTAAGATTAACATGTGATTAAGGGAAAAAGTTGTAAATAGAATGAAATGTAATTCACATGATATTTCATGAGAAATATACTGCATATTTTAATACCTGTTTCCTAAATTTGGAGTCGGCAATCTTTTTTTTTTTTTCCTACGAGAGCAAGTATCAGAAATGCCAAAGTTTGGCAAACACCATAAGATGGGCATCATTAGTGGTTGCAGTAATAATAAAATAAGTATTAAAAAAAAACTGAAAGGTTTCAGATTTTAAAATTACGTCTAAAGGGGCATTTTTTAATTTCAAATTTGGGCTTCCAGATATAGGATTAGGATTACATCATTCAAAATTTGATGGCTCTAGATCCCATTGTTTTATCACAATGTGAGAAACATACATACATTTATGCTGATTCTTCATTATTTAATTTCTTCAAATATAATACAGGCCAATAATATTTGTTGGTAACAGTTTGAAAAGTGAAGCGGAAATTCAGATTGATTCGATGCAAAATTGCAAAACAAAAACAATAGTCCCTCAGGGACCAAGCCCCTTTGGATTAATAATATATAGTGTGGGGGAGTGCTACATTTTGCAGCCACAAAGGGGCACTACACAACGGAGAATATTGCTTGTGTACATGAGAATTAGTGATGGGGATGAGGAGAGTAACCAGTCAAACCACTTGAAGGTGGTGACGGTTGAGACTTTTGATTTGTTCTGATTCCGTGAGGGCGAGAAGGCACCAAATGACTAAAAATATATCAAGTCATGCAAAATTTGTTTTGTGTGTAACTAGCGTGAGGAGGCACTAAGCAACTGTTGTATTTCAATTTAATCTGTAATTCTCTATTGAATTTTATGTGGTGCAAAAAAAGATCATCATTATTTACCGAGCGACATCACCTCAATTTTCTCACATGTATGATATAAAATTTGTAAAGAAAACTTCTAATTTTAATTGGCAATAGTCCCTTTTATTCTTCCTTTTAATTTGGGTAGTCTTTTCTGTCCTAAAAATGGTAGCTCTTTATAATTTTATGATATACCAATCTGAACTGTGTCATTCCAGAGAAATCTGATATTCATATACAGGGTGATTCTAAATTGTTTTTACAAATTAAGAGGGGTGATAGTACTTGTCCAGATGAGCAATTATTACTATAGATCATAGGGTTGCATTCCACTCGGAGAGGCAGAAAAGAGGAATATTAGATTTCTAACCTGAACTTACAACAGTGTTGTAAGAGCGAATGAACAAGTCCAAAAGTTACACAATCAGTTTAGTAACAAACTCACAGAGAGAGAGAGAGATTCGAGCTCAGACTTTAATGGCAAACACTCAAATGCACATCTTTGGTTGGCAAGGTCTCAACCTAGCAAATGATTGCGACAAGTTAGCAATCTAATCAAGGGCTGAATATTATCAACTAACTCCAACTTTAGCTGTATTCCGAGATTAGCATGAAAAGTTCATGCTGTGTTACAGCTGTCAGATTTTCATGTCCCATAGAAGGGTGCTTCAAGTAGAATAACCGCAACACAGCAACTCCAGGAGGACAGGATAGAAGATGGTGAAGGGGGAAAAAACTGCTACCTTGATATAGCAGTTCCCCCCTGATAGATAATTTCCCCTTAATAATTTAGATTGCTAACTTGTTGCAATCGTTTGCTAGGTTGAGACCTTGCCGACAAAATATGGGCATTTGAGTGTTTGCAATCAAAGTCTGAGCTCGATTTAACACTCAAATGCCAAGTTTTCGGTTTTATCCCTTTTGTGCACTCTCTGAGTTTTTCACTAAATTGATTGTGCAACTTTTGGACTTGTTCATTTGCTCTCCCAACACTGTTGTAAATTCAGGTTGGAATTCTAATATTCCTCTTTTCTGCTTCTTGGAGTGGAATGCGACCTTATGTTCTATGGTAATTATTGCTCATCTGGATGAGTACTATCTCGGAGTAAAACCAATCGAACATATATATAGATGTATGTAAGTTTAAAAAATATGTAAATCAGCTCTATTAATTTCATTTAGTAATAGCCTTTTAATTTGGTTACTTCTTCTTTACTCTAAAAATAGTAACTTTTGTGGACTGTGTATTTCTAGATTAATCTATGTCACATGGCTTGCTGATGACATAGCCCAGTGGTCAGTAAACTTATTAGCCAAAGAACCAAATATGAACATTACAACAATTTTTTTAAAAAAATTGGAACCAAATCTGCTTGTTTAGTAAACTTTTATTACACTAAATAAAACTAAATTTAATACTTAATAAATATTTATTAATGTGAACAATGTGCTTGCCATCTCTTTGGAAAGTTTGAGTAAGTCAGTTTGTATGCTGTTGTTTTTAATTTTAGGCATGATTCCAAGTTCTCATCAATAAGACGACTTCTCAGTTTACTCTTGACAATGTTCATGCTTGAAAAAGATTGTTCGCATATATATGTAAAAAAAAGGGAAAGAACAGCAAACGCGAGCTTTTTCAGCTGATCGTAAGAGTCAGGAGTACTATTCCAAGCATTGAAAATGATCATGTCTTCCTTCTCCAGGTCATTCAAAGCAGACCACTTGTTCACACTGCAACTGCTGCTCTGTGATGTCAATTTGTAACTTCACTATTTTACAAAAAGCATGCACACGCATGCCGGTAGCTTGCACATGGTTTATATTTACGTTTTCGAAAACTAATAAAATTAAACTCGATGGTCGTTGCGTATTTTTACAACAATATGAAGTTTAATTACCTGTCTATCTTTTTACTCAAACAAAAAATTATACATGTTCTCGATTTATAGAAGAATTTTAATTTATCAAAATAAGATGTAATTTTTTTTTCTTACCAAGTTTTTTTTAAATGAAAATATTATGGCGCCGTCCATGGATATTTGTACCAGAGCCGCGCTTAAGGAGCCAAAGAGCCACATGCGGCTCTGGAGCCACACTTTGCCGACCACTGACATAGCCAACTCGAAACATAAACTCAAAATTTCAACAACTGAAACCTTTCTAACCTAAACGAAAACCTTCTCTTGGTAAGCTTCCATATTGGATATTTGTGTACTACACATTTAACTCTCTTGATGTTCAGACTTTAGCTTCTACATGTGCTTTGACACTGTTTCGCTTTGCTTTCTTCTTATCACAGCAGTCATTATCAAAAATGTAAATGTTCTGGAATTAGAGTGCAAAGTGAATTGTGGCCACAAATGTCAGTTTAAATAAAATATAATTTAGTCCGCTTTGACTGCCAAGTTTGTTAGTTATTACAAATTCAACATATTAGCATTCTATGAAATCTGAATTCTTCTTCACTATGAATCTGTGTGCTACGCCATCAACATTGTTACTTCTTTTTCTTATTTTCATTACATATACTATATACACACACACTAAAGAGCCAAAAAAACTGTATCCTAATATTGTGTAGTTATAATCGTGTAGGGTTATAATGAACCTTAGTATGTAATCAAGTATCAGTTGATCGAAAGGGTTCATTTAAACAGCTGATGAATATATCTTCGTTAAATTTGCTTTAGATATCAGAATTTTAAAGCAAATACAAATGGATTGCTGTACATCTGAAGTATCTATCATTTTTCACCATAGCTAGTCCTTTCACCAACTCCACAGCAAGGCAGTTAGTTCTTCTTCCACTATACAAGAAAGAAGGAACAATTTTTCTGTATTAACATTGTGAGCAAGATTGGTAAAGATCTGTGTATGTTATAGGGTTATTAGTGTTCCTTTACTCCTCAATGAATGATTCAGCTTTTGTACATGAGAAGCTCTTTAAGTTTCACTTGTTTGAAACAAAAAACTCCTCAAATGTTTTAATCAATGTTTCTAGATACTCTAAATCAACCACTATATATATTTTCAACATTATTTCAAAAGCATTTATTCTTTTTTTTTTTTTTTTTTTTTTTCAGATCTTCATCCTATTAGGGTAAGGTTGCATAAGTTGTACCCCCTAAGAAAAAATAGGTATAAATTGTAGGAGTTATGAAAAAATTAAAATTATGCGTGGTAATAATAATTTGTGTTGTCATTGCTGATATTTATTACAGTAAAATTCCATACAATCTACTCTGTTGGATAAAATTAATAAAATTTATGAAGAGTTGAATAACCTGTATTCAAAGTCATACCACATATAGTTTAAGCCATACTATGTTTAAAATTTGAAAATTATAATGAAACTTTTTTTCTCAATTAATTACAACAGTGCTCACAAAGATATTGCAATACAAAGTCTGAAATCCGGACGTCCATTATCCGGAATGATCTAAAATCCAGACCTCAAAGCCACAAACATTTTTTTTATTAATTCTTTAAGCATGCACATTTGATTTTTCCTTCCATAATAAAACATCTGGAGATTTTCGCTTAAAAATTCTGATTCTTAATTTCACTTAGGCACTAAATAAAATACATCGTTATGAAAAAACAATCATGTAAGCATATATTTGTGAGATTAATAATTTGGCTTCACAGCTAAGTGTCTGCTTGGCATTACATCTCAAACAGAAAAATTAACCTATTTTATATCCCTGACGCCGACCTGGCGAATCATTATTTAATATTTTCCTTTAATTACTGCATGTTTATCGATACATGACAGCTTCAGTAGTAACTCATGCTGTGATGTCTAAACTTTTTTTTTATCTTATTAATTGAATAACAAGAGTATAGCAACCTTTTATGCTAACATTACGCTTGGCGATGATTATAGATTTTTAAATGTTCTAAGAAATGTTGACGAGAAAAAATTCAACAAAAAAGTTTAGGCACGGTGAAAATATATAATTTAAGAAAGCGCTTTGTAGCAGAATTAGAGACTGCACCAGGCGGTATCGAGTGCCGGCCGTGTATAAAACCTTTAAGTATATGTGGGAGTTTATTTATTCAGGACTCGGATTAGTTTTAAGCATGTGCAAGAAATAAACGTAGGTATTGGAAATAATTAAACTAATACAATTCAGGCTTAATTTAGTACGCAATAGGAGCAAGACAAAATTTAGCGAAACAACTTGGTTTTCGTCGCCAATCTTGTGATACAGAGCGAATAATGTGTAATGGACACTATTAAGCTAGGCTAAAATTATCTTTACTGATTATAAGGCATTTCAATTAATGTAGCAGACTGTGTTGCTCCCTGACAGCTTATTATTTTTTACAGATTGTTATTATTATGGCAATTTTATAAAAACTAAGCTTGAACTTTCGATTATGTCGAAAAGAATTTCCAATTCTGGAATTGCCAAAGATCTAAAAAGCAAAACCATGTTTCGATGTCCATTAAACAAAAAGTAAAATTGCTGCAAAAAATGGATAAAGGCTTATCCGTCTCAAAATTATGTGAGGAGTATGGCATTGCAAAGTCTACTGTATATGACACAAGAAAAAAGAAAAAGGAACTTTTTGAATTTTTTGTAAAAGCACCTTATATCCTGGCTGCTCATCCCGCGATTTCCACGGGCAACTCAAATGTAATAGGGGGTTCGGAAATTAATGTCGCTTTCTTACATTAAATTCAAACAAATACATTTTTAACAAGTTTTTATTTTTAATCAATAATATAATCACCCTCGTTATCAACAACCTTTTGCCATCTAATGTGCAGATTTTCAATGCCGAACCGATAAAAATCAATTGGTTTTTGAGTAAAATATCTCGAGAGGATATTTTGAACATCATCCAAATTTTCAAATTTTTTGCCACTAAGAAAATGTTGTAGGGATCCAAATAAATGGAAATCCAATGCTGCGATATCGGCCGAGTGTGGTGGGCAAGTATGGCAGTACCTCCCACCCCAATTCATTAATTTTTTCCAGTGTTCGTCTTGCACAGTGCGGTCTTATATTGTTGTGTTGCATAATGACGCCTTTTCTGTTGACAGTTGATATTTTTCAATTAAAGATTGTTTCACTCCATCCAATTGTTCACAATAAAGGTCTGCATTAACAGTTTGTCCAGGTTTCAGCAATTCAAAATGAAAAATTCCGCGAATACACCACCAAACACACAGAAGCGCTTTTTTGGGATGTAAAGCATCTGTAACCCCTATTAAAACTGATTTTTGCGTTTTAGATTGTGCTATAGGACCTAGTTTTCATTATTTTTGCATGTGATGGATCGGTTGGCTTTGTTTTCTTTGGACAGATTATGGAGGACCCAAACATCTGCTCTACTTATTTTTCCAATCTGCTTTAAATGTTCTTGGATAGTCGACCAAAGTTGATTAAGGGTGTCTGACAGTTCCTCGATTGTTTGACATGGATTTGCTTCCACTTCTGCCCTTAGCATGTCGTTGTCTAATGTTGTTGGTCTTCCTGATCAATAGGAGTCAGAGAGATCACAATTACCGGATTTGAACTTGAAAACCATCTTTGGCATTTACGAACGTCTAATGCACGTGGATAAACATCGCAAATGGTTTTGGTCGCAACTGTTTCATTACTATCCTTGCGAAACTCAAAAAGCATACAATGCCGGATATGCTCTTCTGGTATTTGGCTGGCTATTTCACCCAAAATTGAAAAAAAAAAAAAGTTTTATATTGAATTTTTTAGAAGTGAGTAAGTCACAATAACCTTAAAATGACTTTGGCAAGCCTTCGAGATAAACAATGAGCTGACAAATGAGAATCAAATATCGACATGCACAGAAACGACAT
Organism: Stegodyphus dumicola; assembly: GCF_044657685.1. Taxonomy (NCBI): domain Eukaryota; kingdom Metazoa; phylum Arthropoda; class Arachnida; order Araneae; family Eresidae; genus Stegodyphus; species Stegodyphus dumicola. The sequence goes on along the minus strand of NC_140771.1, from coordinate 43,635,230 downwards.
TACTTTCCTATCCCCTATTAGCAAAATCTGCTCATCCCGCGATTTACACGGGAATGTGTTTTTCATCCTTTATTGAGGAACGCATCCCGTTTTTTCCCAGTTTAACAACTGAAATAAATTATATACAGCATTAGACGTTTACTTTACGCTTTTTCCAACAGATATCGTTAATTGTCCACTAAATTGCGGCGTTTGAAGGCATGTGGTATTACCGCTCAAACTCCACTTTTTGCTGCTTTTTTCTTACAGAATGGCTGCTAGAAAACGTTCAGCGATAATCTTGATTATTTAATTAAATTATTGAATTATTAATTAGATTTATTGATTAGATTAATAATTAGGTTGATTATTAATTAGATTTATTAAATCTGGGGCAAAGGCTGTAAAGTTGGACTTTGCCTTGAACCCTGTTTTGAACTCTTATCATACTAAACTGCATTTCTAAGATATTTTTTCCTCAATGCTTTATATTTTCTTAAATTTTATATATTTTACTTTTTTATATTATGCAATAAATAGAAATTAACTGTAATTCGACTGAAATTTATTGAAAAAAAATTTTTTTGGTGATAACATCTGAAATTGGTTTTTCTGGCAACTTAGTTTTTCATGATAAAAATCTATATAAAAATTATTTTCTAGAAAGGAAAAATGCATTTTTCAATATTTCAATATATATAGATTTAAAATATGCAACAAAAAAAAAAAAAGTTACACAATTTTTGAAGCGATTTCGGTCCACAAATTGAGCAGTCAGAGGGGAAAGAAATATTTGATAAAGTAAACAAATAAATATTAAGCTTTTTTGTGCAAATTTTGATACTCTTTAGATCATAATTGTTCTTTATTTCATAAATTACGATTTCTTATTTTTAATTGTATAATTTCTCCATGCCATCTTACCAGATTTAAATTGATGATCTATTATCCGGAAAAATCCCAAATCCGTAATTGCGGAAGTCCCGACCAGTCCGGATTTCGGACTTTGTACTGTATTTCATTTTCTTGTCAACTCCAGCACATAAGATGTATAGCCATCCTTTGCATTTTAGGCGCTGAATCATACTTTCTTTATAGTCTTCCTCATAAATATTACAGGAAGACGAGCACAGTAGGAAGCAATATGGTTGACTAGGGGGTAACTTGTTTTGCCAGAAGAGGTGCAGTTGGCATGATTTGCTACTATGTAAACTCTTAGAGGACATTTAATTTTTGAAAATGAAGACATATTTAGAAAAATGAGGCTATATATATATATTAAATATAATGCTTTAATAAAATTTCACTATACTTTTATACTTTGAAGCACTTATCTTTCTTATGAAGTTTGTCTTTTTTTAATTATTATTATTATATAGGTACAAAGTTAGCTCAAGCAAAAAAGTTTAATGATCCTAATCATCCATGCAAAATACTAGTTGCCACCGATGCTATTGGTATGGGCTTGAATTTGTAAGTAGATTTCAAAACATATTTTGAATTTATATGGTCCCCTGGAAAGTTTTGAAATTTTTGTTTATGTTAAGTAATAATGAAGCAGTACAAAAACATATGAAAGTATCATTGAATCCCATAAACATTATTTTAATCTATAAGTTTATGTGATTCCTCTTTATTAAAAAAAATTGCTGTTTGAGAGTCTTGAAATGAACTCACACATGAATAGTTTGTTCAGAGAACTTTGAAGTAACTTGAAGAGATGAAAATCTAAGAGACAAAATCTGGTAAATATGGGGTGTGACCCAAAACATCTCAGGTATGCTCAATTACGTCTTTTAAGTCCTTGTTTACAGAGGATGGTAGACTGAAGATGGTATAATTTTCGAGGCTGCAAATTTCATACTTAAATTTCTCAGATTACCTTCGAACTGTGGCATCAGAAAACAGCACTTTGTCCATATACATCATAAAATTTATGAGCAGTCTGATTTAAAAAAAAAAAAAAAAAAAAAATTTTTTTTTTTTTTTTTTTTTTTTTTTTTTTTTTTTTTATTAATAGAAATGAAAATGAACTTTCGGTTTCTCCATTCTTAGCACTCACTGCACTGGGAAAAAAAAAAAAAAAAAGGTTTAACACATGAAATGGAAGCAGAAAAAACCATGTTTAAACATCTGCTTCGATCAAGGTCATTTCCTCATCAGCAGCAACAAAATAATTAGGGAAAAAAACATGCTTTGATAAACCACACAACTTTCCAAATGACCCGATATTCATATAAATTTTTATTAAAGAAATTAAAAATTTTATCCTACTATTTGCTAATATAGTAGGATAAAATTACATAAATTTGATAATAAATAATGTAACTACATAAATATTGATAAATTGCATTTAATCTTATAAGTTTTATATTATATTATTATGATGCATAAAATTATTGTATTTGAATCATTCGCTGTATTATATATGCTTTTTTTTATTTCTTCATGCCACATTAAAGTATCTTTCTGTGTCTTTGTATCTTCATAAAGTGAATGCTCATAATAGCTCATAATATAATTTGAAAATAGTTTAATTTAAATTTTTTTTTTCTTTTTAAGTAGTTTAAGAATGTTTAGGCTAAAATTCCATAAGCGGGGTAAGTTCGCGCCAAACTATTTTGGCGAAATTTTTAGCTGCACTAAATGAAAGCACTAAAATGTAATTTTTAAACGTAAACAGAATAGTAACTTTTAAGTATTATGTAAACAGAATAGTAAAATGAGATGATAAAATACTAGATGAGTAAAATAAAGTCCAACAACTTTGCAAGTAAAAGCATTGTCCTATATATATGTAATTCATCATAAAATAGTAGAATGAACAACTCTTGTAAATAATTATTGAGTAAATAAATGAATACACTTATCAGATCAGAGCACTGCGAAGTCAGTTTTAAACGTGAACAGAATAGCAAATTATGCATATTCAGCATCATAAACTAACTAAAATATTCAAGTTACTTTCATTGTGGAATTCAACACACTAAACAATTTCGTTCAAAGCTTTAAATATTCCACATCTTTCGATTGCCACATGCAAGAAACAAAACTAAAAAAATTAACTAAATAACATTCAATGAAAACATTCATAAATTATAAACTTCATGTCATATGAAATCCAACATTCTCCCTCCAACAACAGCTTAAACTTCTGCAAATATTTATATAAATATAATATTAAACATATATATAACAATAATATTAAACAGTAAAATTATTAAAAACAAACACAGCATTGCAAAATTAAATTTAAAAAAAAAAAATCTGGCTACACTAAATTCACGCTCTTACAGTTACCGAAATAAAGCTCTAGATTTGCCACAAGAAAACATACAGCCGGAAACCACAACCAAATTAAAATCGTGCCAAATCTCGCCAAGCTTGGTGCTCACTCCGATTATGGAATTTTAACCAATGTTTTGATAATTGAAGTAAATTTTATGAAGTATATTATCTTAAGCTATATTTTTGTGTGTGATATATCTTTTACTAATACCATTGGTTAAGTTACGAACAGAAATACAAGAAGTATTATTGAATAGTTTAGTATAAAAAAATTTTGTCTGTTATTAAGAGCAATCATGTTTTCAACCATCTTTTACTTTGTCCAAATAACTGAAATATTTTATAAATTATAATTATTTTTTATACTAATTATTTTTAATTTACACTTTTTAATTATAATTAATTAACATTATAATTAATTAAAATGTAGCAAATAAAAGTAGTAATTTTCAAAAATTATTTGAAATTCTACCTGATTTTGCATGCAGTTTTTTGGATATTTTTCCGAAGGCTTTCTCTTTGGATTAAAAACCTCTTGTATGTACTGTAATACTTTTTTTCCTGCTAAAAAATATCAGAAGGAAAAAACTTTAAGGACCGGTGGTACATATCTTAATTCCTGATGCAGTCTCTGCAGCTCTGCAATTCTGCTATCAAGCGCCTCCCCAAGTTCTGAATTTTTGGCAGCCCCTAAATTTTGGATCCCAGTGCTTTCTCTAAATTCTAAAAATATTTTAATTCCTTAATTTTGTTGCTTGGTGCTTCTCTAAGTTTCAAAAATCTTGGCTTCCCTGTGTTGCCATATGAGGTCTGCCACCCAGTGTTGCCATATGAGGTCTGGCGCAGGTTCTGTGTTTATGTGAAAAACAAATCAGTTATTCTTTATTCAAATAGCACTAAATGTAATCTTTTGGCCTAGGAATATTATTAACAAAATCTATTTTTAGCATATAGAAAGAAATTTTTATTAAATTTTTCTCGTCAATATTTCTTAGTGCATTTAGCTTAAACCTGTAATCATTGCAGACATAATAATGTCAGCATAAATGGTTACCATACTCTTTGTACTAATATAAAAAAAAATTTTAATGCATTGCTGCATGAGTTATTACTCAAGATCCCATATTTTAATAAATGAATGAAGCAAAGTATAATAAATAATGATTTTCCAGGTTGACATCAGGGATATAAAATATTAGTAGGTGTAAAATCAACGATGTTTCTATCTAAAATGTTTTGGTTCGAGATGTATGCAAAGCAGATACTAGTCAAATTATTGATCACACAAATTTATACTAAATTATTGTTTCTTCAGTAACGAGATATTTATTTAGTGCCAAAGGGAAATTAAGAATCGTGACTCTCCACATAGTTTTATCTTCAGGGGAAAAAATTAAATGCGCATGCGTAAAGCATTTAAAAAAAAGTTGGCGATTTTGAGGTTCAGATTTTAGATCATTCCGAATATTAGACATCCAGACTTTGTACTGTACTTATGTATGACATTTCCATTGATAGCACGGCGGGTGATCGAACTGCTCCCAATGAAACTGTCGAATTAACGATTGAGTGACACCAGCAGTATGGGGCCGAGCATTGTCTTGGAGCAACACAATTCCTTTACTGAGCATTCCTCTTCGTTGGTTTTGAATGGCAAGCCTTAGTTTTGTTAAAGTCTCACAATATCGTGCTGCATTAATGGTTTCACCTCTGGGAAGAAATTCAGTAAGCAAAACGCCTTTCCTATCCCAGAAGACAGTGCACATGATTTTTTGTGATGACATTGTCACTTTGAACTTTTGTTTTTTCGGAGAATGAGTGTGTCTCCACTCCATCTATTGTTGTTTCGATTCTGGTGTGAAATGACACACCCAAGTTTCATCACCTGTCACAATTTGGTTTAAAAGTTTTCTCCCTCATCACTGTACCGCATGAGAAATGTCAGGGCACTACCAAGTCGCTTTGTTTTGTGAACATGAGTGAGCATTTTTGGAACCCATCAGGAACACAGTTTGCGATAATTCAAGCGGTCAGACACAATTTCGAACAAAACAGTACATGAAATTTGTGGAAATGCCTCTGAAAGAGTTGTCATTGTGAAGCGTCTGTTCTCATGAATTGCTCCATCAACTTTCCTTACCAAATCATCAGTGACAATAGAAGGCCGACCACTCCGAGCCTTGGCGTGGACATTTGTTCGACCTGCATTAAACATTCTTACCCACGTTCTCACCATTCCATCACTTATCGCGTATTCACCGTAAACTTCTGTCACTTGACGATAAATTTCGACCAGTTTAACATTCCTCGCGTTCAAAAATTTAATCACGGCACGAATCTCACAGTCAGCGGGAGAACTAATTGTCTTAAACATTTTGAATGTGCACAGCAAACTGAAAACACAACATAGAGCAACCAAAATGGCGACAATTAAAAGTCAGTGAACAAGAAAGACTAGTGCGCATGCGCGGACGCCTACCACAGCGCTGCGACGGCGCTAGAATGAAACGGTACTTAGTTTCCGAATACGTTACGTATATATATGTATGTATATATAAATCTAGATTCTGTGTTGATTTCTTTTAAATGTTTTTAGGAGCATTCGTCGTATTATTTTCTATTCCTTGATTAAACCTGTAATTAATGAAAAAGGAGAAAAAGAAATAGTTACAATATCTACTTCTCAAGCTCTGCAAATAGGAGGGAGAGCTGGTAGATACAACACACAGTTTTCTGAGGGGTTTGTTACAACATTTCGGAATGAAGATCTTCCTATTCTTAAGAGTATAATGGCAAAGACTGTTGAACCATTGGAGAAAGCTGGTTTGCATCCAACTGCTGATCAAGTAGAATTATTTGCATATCATTTGCCTCAAGCAACCCTATCAAATTTAATTGTAAGTTATTGAAGAATGAACATTAAAAATATGTCGATGAATTATTAAAAAATCTAATATTATATAATGTATACTGTGGGTTTATTGTTGGTTTTTTGTTTCTTTTGCTATCAAATTTTATTTTTACTAATTAATCAAACTTATTATGAAATCTTAAAAGCTGTCATCAAAAGAAATGTAATTAAAACCTTATCTGTTACATGTATAACAAAAGTTCAGAATTATTTTGTGGTAGATAATATCAGTGATATGTGAATTGATGATTTTTCTGATCACTCAAGGTAGATTGTAGAAATATCTGAACTATCGGTGTTACTAAGTTATCATGGTTTTTCAACAGTGTTAAAACATAATTTCTTTAAGATGAACTAAATGCTTAACAGTAAACTAATTGTAATTGATTCCTGCAAAAGTGAAGTTTTCATTTAGGTATGGATTTAGTCATCAGTCATTTGCTCTGTTAAAAAATAAGCTAAGTAATAATATTCCTGATACCTGATTCCTGATATCAGGGTAGTACATATATGATGAAATTTTTTTGTCATGTGTTTTGTATGGGAACTATATTTTCTAGATTCAACAAGTTTCATTGTTGAACGATTATCTTCAAAATGTTTTATTGCTAAAGTTTGAGGTAGATTAAAGTCTTCTATTAGTTTTAATAGTCAAATTAACTCTTACATAGCTTGCAGAAGTGCAACATAGTCAGCTTCTGTTGAAGATAGAGAGGCATTCATTTGTTTTCATGGAAACTATAAAATCCAATTGCTATTTAATAAAATTGCACCTTTTTTCTGTCTTTAATATTTTGTTCTCAGTCAACATCTGAGTAGACTAAGATTTGGTTCTATATCAAGGAAAAATGTAGCGAGGATATCTTTTATTGAGTTTAAATATTTAATTGTTCTTTTTGCAGCATTAGTGTCTTTTTGAAGTGTATTGTTACATCATCTGCTGAGTATATGATTTGAAGATATAATATCTGCTCTTGTGATAGACCTTACATATAAAAGATTTTCAATCGCTGGGCGAAATTTATTATTTGAGGGTAGAAGATTTTCTTCTACTCCTAAAATATAATAATTGATTTCCATGGGTATATTAGTAGTATTTGCTTCTTCAGATAACTTTCATATTCTTTTCAATTTATTTTCATGCCTAAGAAAGATTTAGCTTCGTAAATATTCATGCCTAAGAATATTTAACTAAATGCATTATTTGATGGCGTTTCTTTAAATCATTGAATATTGGAAGAATTAGGGCTTCTTGATTTTATCACTTAATAGAACATCATTGATATTACACAATTGCATTAATGTTTTTATCACAATCCCTTTCCGTAAAAGACGCAAATCTGTTTTGCTTTGATTGACAGGTCTGCTTTGCTCAGTATTCTTAAGCATATTATCAGTATCTGCATTTTAGCACATTGCTGCTTGTTTGAGAATTACTTACCGTATTTGCCAGCATATAAGATGCCCTTTTTCTTTGAAAAGGGTGAAAAACAGGATGTGTCTTATATATCAATACTGAGTTTTTGATTACATTCATTTCTGAAAATTTCCTCTATTTGGAGGGTTTTTTTTTTTTCCCCCCCCTTGTGGAGTGTGGGAATATTACAGTTGCAGAGAGTTACACTGCTACTGCTTACAGTAGAGTTTAGTTAATGTGCATCCATTGTCAGTGACGATCACAGCTGGGTTCGTTTAAATTTTCCAATTTTTGTGAACGACTTTTAAGTGTGTGAAATTTCTACTGTTCAATTTTCTTAAATTTGTTGGCAAGTTATGGCTCAAAAACAACATCGGCATTGCTATAACATAGAGTACAATCTACATGTGATTGCTGATTTTGAAAAAATTTCAAGTGATTCTTCATTTAGTTCTGGAGATGAGTGTCTGGGTTTTAACGAAGAAGATTAAAAGGTGTTCTTTTCCAAATAGATCGGATATTTGCAGAAATTATTATTTTGTATATTTAAAATACTGTAAATTTATTATAATGATGAGTAATAAAGTTTTATCCTTCAAAAATGTGTTATAAAAAGGGGGTGTCTAATACGCTGGCAAATACTGTAATTCATTCCTTAATTTACAAAATTTTTTCTTTCTTCTAGAATTACAAATCCTTCTGATTGTTCCATGTAAATTTCTTTATATAATTTGGCATTCAGAAATGCAGTTTTAACACCTAGTTGATGCATATTTGCGTTGTTATACTCAGCCTGTGCTAAAAAAAAAAGATTTCACCAAAATTATTTCTGTATTTTTGAGTATCCTTTAGTATGTTTTGTATTTTATCTTCATATCAATTTCATTTCATTTTAAACGATTATTTCCTGAACGTTTTCTTAGCAAATTTTTAAACTGGTAAGTATTGTCCTCTATTTAGAGAGTTTATTTCTTTTTCCGTAACTTTGATCCAAGCTTCTTGTTTCCATTTTGGTTAAAATTCCTTCAAATATTTTTGGATCTCTATTTTGATATTATATGGATGCTTTGTAGAAGTATCTGTCTGTACCTTTAGTCATCGTACTAGAATTTCTTCTTTCGACACATTTTTTTTTTTTTTTTTTTCTTTCTTTACATTTAATCAAATCTACAGTTGCTTTCTTATCGGCTGTTACATCATTGGCAAGAGATAGTTCTGTTTCATTTTCTGAGATACTGAAATAAATTAATTTCTAAATCTTCAGTACTGTTTTGTACACGTCTGTCAGATCTAAATGCATTTTTAAAAAGTTAACTGTTCTGCTTGCTGTTTTTTTTTTTTTTTCTTCTACCTGTGTAAATCATGTATCCTTTGCTTCATAAATTTTATCCTATGAATATTACTTCTTGCAGTTTGTTAAATTTCCATCGCTTCTATTTGTTCACATAGAAGTATGCTTTACAACAGAATACTTGTAAGTGACATAAATTTTGGTTTGCTGCTATTCTGTAATTCGTATGATGTTTTATCTGTAGCAGTTCATATTGTAGCATGATTTGCGTGAACAAAATATGTTTTCTTGTCAATCAAGTTTGCAGCCAACTTATAGACTTGTTGAGCATTGCTGTGAGCTATAAGCAAGTTATTCCTCTTAATAGTACACTTATTACCAATGTCTGGATTTTGATGAATGCACTTTGTTTCACATTTTTTTTTTTTTTTTTTTTAAAGTTTTTAGTGCATTTTCTGTTCAATTCAGAGTATTTTCAGGTTTATTCTAGGTACTGAAGTAAAAAATAATCTTATTCTTGAAGTAATACTGTGTCAAATCCTATGAACTCATTTTACTAGGCAGCTATGTCTTATCCACAGAAAACTGATAATGCTATCTGTTAATCCTATGTATTATAATAGGGTTTTTCTCACAAGGTATGAGTACCATTTCTAAGAATTTTTGCATACAGGCATTTCTTAGTTCTTTAAGGCTTTTTGTGCATGTTGAGTTCCTGCATTGGGGAAAAAGCTATTTCACTATTCTATTGGCATGTTCTTGAAATTACACACTCAGAGCTGTGTGCAGTACTTTTTTCTACCTGTATAAAATCCTCTTTTCTTTCCTTCCCCACCAGATTTTGAGGGGTGCTCAGCTGGTACAGTCTGTTGTTGGCAAATGACCTTGGATATTTCTATTTTCAGAAAGGTCCCATCAGAATAGGAATGCTATGAACACAAAAGGTGTTTGGTGACCATATTTCATGCTAAATGATTCTTTTCCCTTGAAAGTACTATCAAAACAAACAGTACATTTTTAAAACTTTAGATTCTTCGCCATATGTGTTTTGTTTAAATCTTTTTGCAGATGCCTGCAACAGAAAATGTCCTTTCATAAATCTAGTTTAATATAGAGCTTCCTATTTTTAAAACAGAGCTTTATAATGTTTCTCACAAGAGTTTATATGCATAAAGTTTTCCCTGTTTTGACATAAAACTGTGGCTTCCAATCCATGCGGAAAATATCTCTCATCCTGATAGAAGAAGCAGACTTTTTTAAAACTGAAGAAGAGTTAGTAATAAATTATGCAGGTTTTATTTATTTATTTATTATTTTTTAAGTATGCTCCAGTAACTGCAGTTGATGTCAGGAGAAGCTTCTAATGCTATAATTTGTATAGTGACAGCAGATCTTTCACTTTTAAAAACTTCAAGAAATACTTTATAATTCAGTCCAATAGTAATACATTTGTGTAAGGTTGAAAATTCAGACCAAAAAAAATTAAGTGCAGGTATGTGCAATGATTTTGGGTTTTAATTCATTTGTCAATATTTGTACATTGTCTTTTTTATATTACTATTTTTTTAAAGATATTTTTTCTCATTTAAGTGCTTTTTCTTGCCATTTTTAAGAGCATTTACAGTGAATTTTTAGGTCCACAACAATGTAACCTTTATTCATACATAAATAGAAATTAAGTTACTGTCTAAATCTGATATGTACAGTATGTTTTTTAACTTTATTTCGCTAATAAACACTGATGGTTTGTGAATCTAGACAGCAGTTAAGCAAATTAAATCTTTAGCTTTTTGATTATCTTTTAACCAACTATCACAGTTTATTTGAGATTTTTCCTTCAAATATAATAGTATCTAAACCTTCTTTTCTTAGAAGTTGTTCTGTTTTTTATGTTTCCACAGGGAATAATTTTCATCTGTTAAATTTTCAATGTAAATTGTTTCATTTAGAATAGATATTACTACTTGCTACAATTTCTTTTAAACTGTATAACTATCTTTGTCAACAAGAAAAGGTTTAATACTGTTTGTCTCTGAAAGCTTGCTGCAATATATATTTTTTTTTAGAATTTAAAATTTTAGTTAAATCTTTTTGCAGATGCCTGCAACAGAAAATGTCCTTTAGAAGTGTTCAGATGTAAATTTTGTAACCAAATTCGGTGTCATAATCAATGAAATGCATGTACTTTAAACATGCTACTAAGGCATTGAGTAAGTAATTCTCCAGCAAAGTACAAAGCATCAGAAGTTCTTATAAACAGGAATTCTTTATTTAAGAAGGAAGAAGTGTTACTGAGCTTGAGCAGAACAAAACAAATTGAAAGCTTCAGAAACATTTAAAATAAATTAATAAGCTAATGTTCAAAAGATATATAAGCTAATTCATTCCTTTGAAACAAATCATCACTTCTATCTTTTAGGTCAGGTGCTTGCTACAGGAACATTTAAAAAATGACAGGATGCTAGAATGCAAAAGGGCTAAATGGCTCACAGTTAGTCTTATCTCACCAATTTTATACCTTTTGGCATTTGATCACAGTTTCAAGTTTCATTATAAAAAAATGCTAAATTCTTCTAACAGAAATTGCAGCCAAAATGAACTGGATCTCAAATAAAAGTATTCAAAACCTTTTTGCTAATAAGAAGATGTTACCATATTTAATTTGAGGATTTTTTATTTTAATTTTGAGAATAGCAATGGAATTTAATTTTTATTTTTAGAGATAATTTTGAAAACTGATTATATTTATCTCTTGTCTCTCTCTCTCTCTCTCTCTCTTTTTTTTTTTTTTTTTTTTTTTATGTAGGATATTTTTGTTAGCCTTTGTATGATGGATACATCGTCATATTTTATGTGTGATACTGAAGGATTTAAATACTTAGCAGATAAGATTCAACATGTTCCTTTACCACTACGAGCTCGTTATGTGTTTTGCTGTGCTCCCATAAATCGACGACAGCCTTACGTCTGCACTATGTTCTTAAAAGTAATTAATAATTACTTTTTTAATATAATGAATTTCAAAATGTGCATTTTACCAAAAACAAATGATCTAGTTGGCTTCAAAAATAAAACTTTGAAGTAATAGTTTCTGTTTTTTCATCTGTAGTTCTCCAACCAATATAGTCAAAATAAACCTATGACAGAAGAAATACTTTGCAAAACAATAGGATGGCCATTTTCACCACCACAGAATATCATACAACTTGTACATCAGGAAGCTGTATTTGATGTCTTAGATTTATATCTTTGGCTGAGGTATGGTTTCCCATTTTAAGATCCTTAAGATATTAGGATTAGATTTGTAAATTTTTAAATATATAGTGATAAAGTTGTAGTGTTTATTCACCTGAAATTTATGAATAGTAGCTGTTGTTGTGTAATAATACTATTAATTTTATTTAGTGAATAATCATCTTACTTGCTCCTCATGGGCTCTCATTTACTGTCACTTACTAAGTGCTTGTAATACTAAGAATGGTTTTTGCTGTACTAGAATGAGAAAGCAGATTAAATAGATAGTATACTTTAAAAGTAATAGTATACTTAAAGAAAATAGATAGTATACTTAAAGAATAGTATACTTTAAAAGATTCCTGATTTTGTTTTGTTGTGAAAATATTTAATTTATTCTCCCTCCTTCATAAGGAATCTAAGAATTCAAAAAATATTTAAAAATTTATTTCATAGGCATGTAGTTCTGTTCCAATATCTTTTCTTAATGCTAGTAATAAATTAAGTAAATTATAAATTTGTCAATAAATATGCTAAAATTTCTACTTGATAAAATCTTCATATTTTTATGAGCTTTAATGTATATTTTCTCTATGGTATTGTCTATAACCAGGGCTGTGGAGTCGGTAGACTCTGACTCCTGGAATTTTAAAGACTGTGACTCCCTCATATATTTATACGGTGAAAATTGTTTAACACGAAATTGAGGGGACTGAAATATTTTTTCTTGTTAAAAGAATTTTATGTTAAAGGATATTGGGAGAAAAAAAAACATATATTTAACAATATTTAAGTTTATTAGAGTGCATAGATATGTATGTATGCATATATCTATTACATATATGTATATATATTAATTAGATATGTATATATCCATATATTTAATAAAAATGAATAAAACAAAAACATCCACAAAAACTAATGAAATGTAATACAAATACTAAAATAAGTTTTTTGAAAAATAAAACATTTATTGAGTTTTTGGAAAATGAACTGCTATTTTTCTTTGCATTGACCTTTTTAGCATCAAATTGTTAACAAATTGTTCAATGTTGTCCATTTTGTTATTCATTTCACCATTGGAAATAACTGTGCATACTTTTTATGATGTTTCTTATTTCGGATGACGTGGGAACAAGAGCTGCATTATTCATTTCATTTTTGTCATCGGAATCTGCATCAATGATATTTTTTAAGCTTTGAACAAACTCTTTGTCTGCCATGATTGAAATGTCTTTGTCTGTCATGATTGGGGCTGTACACACATTATCATTATCTACTGAAACAAATTCTTCGAATAATACAGTAGGACAGTCCAATAATATAGAAATTTTCTCAAACATTTCATTAAGTGGTGAAGGAGTTACAATATCCTCCTTCACCACTTTTTTTTGGCCCCAAAGAATCTGATACTTTTGAGAATCATGCATGACGAAAATAATTTTCAATCATCCTTGGAGCTGCTGAAAACCATGCAGAGTGCAACATATTTTTACTGATTACATATATCACTGATTTTTACTCGCACTGCGATGTACTCGCCACAGAATTCCAAAGCCAACTGATGAGAAATGAGATGTTTGTGTGGCGTTTGTAGGTGTGGAGGGTGAAAGTAGCTGAGATAAACAAAACTGGTTCATGTCCGAGAGTATTTTAAAGCCAAGTTAGCCTCCTTTCTACAAAACATGTAAAACCACCTCTCTTTCATTTCACATCCCCTCTTAAATCTCACCTGCGAGGCCGGTGTTTTCCGTATTTTGTTCATTTCCAGAAAGGAAATCTTTTCGTGTTAAGCGAATTTTGTTTCGTATTAAGAGAAACAAAATGCATGAAGATACATAGTAGTTTGTCGGCACCATTGTATTATTTCTTGTTAACCGATATTTCATCTAAAGCGTTTTCGTGTTAAACATATTTCACTGTATGTAAACATATACACATGGGTTACTGCTTATTTTTTTAACATGAAAGAAGTAATAGACGCTACTGGAAAAAATCTTGATGGCATAGCAAAATATTTATATTAATTACCATTTATTATGAAATGGAAAAATGACATGAGTTATTTCTAAGAAACAGTATAGTTTCGGCAAGATTTTCTTTTTTGTACGGCCATAGATCCGATTTTATAAACTTCAGAGCTGAGAAGAGTCTTTCCACATTAACTTGAGTAGGAGGAACAGTTGTTATTGTTAGTGCTACTTCTTTTAACTTTTCAGGATAGATTTTTATAAATTCTGAAAGAGGTGTCTTGCAAGCGCAATCATATTTTTCTATTTCTTCAAAGGTCGTGTAGAAATCTTGTTTGTATTTTTTCATTTTTATATCAAAAGGTTCTTATTTCTTTATTTTCATTCACTTTGTCTTAGCCTTTTCAATATTATCCAAAAATATTTCTCAAAATCTAATTCATCACTGGAAGAGGATGATGGAGACTCAGTTGCAATGTCTGCAGGTTGACTGTCCTCATTTGAATACTCCAATTGTTCCGATAATAATTTCATTCTTTCCGGACCTCAAAGCTACAAACTTTCTGCGCATGCGTTTACGCATACGCATAATACGTTTATGCATGCACGTTTAATGTATAACGGACGGTTAAATTATCCAATTATTTATTTCAGTTAATGTTGCAGATTGCGTTGTTCCTTAATCCTTCCGGCTTATTATTTTTTGCAGACTGTTAGAGCAATTTCACAAAAGTGAGCTTGAACTTTCGATTATGTCAAATAGAATTTCCGATATATATTTACTAATATGTAAAGGATCTACAAAGCGAAAGTATGTTTTGAAGTCCATTAAACAAAAGGTGGAATTGCTGTAAAAAAATGGATAAAGGCGTATCCTTTGTTTTTCTAACCATTCCGAAATCTGTTTATCAATTTCATGCTGCTCTGCGGCGGGAGAGGGGGGGAAACGCCGCGGTGCGCAATGAATTGGAAGTTGATCTATCAGCACTATCCTTATTTTCAGGGCAGATGTTTTTATTTTATTCGGCTTATAATTCCTTACTAAATGTAGTATTTCATCTCGATGTATTCCATCTTTGATATGATTTAAATCAGATTCCTCGTCATTATAATTCGTTTCCGATAGTGAAGAAAGTGACAAAGAGGTTATTGAAAACGAAAAAATTTCGAATGACAAGTTAGTCGGTATTCTCAACACGGCAATTATAGGACTTTGTAACTGAGCAAGAAATTATTTATGTTCATAGAATTAAAGAGAAAGTATTATCACATAAAATGAAGCAAATTAAGCAACTTACATTGAAAGAAATGTTTAATAAAGTAAACAAATAAATATTAAGCTTTTTTTTTTTTTTTGTAAATTTTGATACCCTTTAAATCATAATTGTTCTTTATTTGATAAATTACGGTTTCATATTTTTAATTTTATAATTTCTGCATGCCATCTTACTAGATTTAAACTGATGATCTATAATCCGGAATTGCCGAAGTCCTGACGAGTCCGGATTAATTACTTTTTACTGTATATATACTAAAGAAATATTGATTATATTATCTCCTAATATTAATTTAGTAGAAGTATCGAAAAGAGTGAACCCAGAGGTAGGAAGTTTAATTCCAAAAATTGTTTTAAAGTAACTTGAATGTACATTGCTAAAAATGTTTTACAGGGACTTGAATTAAATCATGAATAACAAAATTTCAAACTTTGAAAAAGAAATTAAATTAAAAGCAAGTAATTATTGCTATTGATCGGAAATTAGTTGACTTTTCAAGGGGAACAAACCAACTCCCGTTCAATGAACAATAATTAATAAATACGAAGGTGTTTCATCATTTACTCAAGTAATAATGGTGATGCCAAACTGGCAAATTAAGTTAGGCAAAATAGTTCTGTGAAGTGAATGTATTTAGAACCAAAGTAGAGCACCAAAGAACTCATTCTGAATTAAGCATTTTTGCTAATACAATTTTTGAGTGAAAAGCAATTTATGTAATAAAATTGATAAAATACTTAGTAATTTTCCCCCGACATCCTCGTTTTTATGAATGTTAATTCAAAACTATTTATATAAAAATTAAACATTGGTAATCTTAAGTGGAATAATGAAATATAACTCAAAGTAATTGAAATAAACATTAGGAAATTAAGAAACATAATGCTATCTTTGCAAAAACAAAGCAAATAATAAAAATTGAAATATTAATATATATATAATAAGAAAAAAAGTGAATCTACATGAAGATATAAAAGGCCAGAAAAAGCATTAATTAACTTACGTTCCTTCTAGTGGGATGTGGGCAAAGTTATCTCTTCGGTGTCTTATTCAGAAGGGTTGTGTGGCCAAAATTCCTTATCGACAGTGGGGGCTTTGAATTATTTCAGGTGGTGAAACTAGTGAGAAGTAATTTATGGGACATGGGAGGGTCTAGGAATGCTTGAGAGACATTTGTTGCGGAGTTCTTATGTGAGTGAAAACGTCCGTTACAATTTTGAATATACTAACTAGTGAATGGAAATTAATTAATTTCTCGCTAATTGTTGTGTCGAAACGAGGAAGAAATTAAGAAAAGGAAAAAAGTGACACCTCTTCTTCTGTCATCTCCTATGGCGTCAATTGTCAGGAACATTCTTAGAGGTCTTTAAAGATACACCATCGTGGCGGTCAGTGAATGAGCTAAGTAATAATCCTTTTTCGTAGACGAAGCAAGGGTAACATGCATTCCTTAGAGTTCTGTAATAGGCAAACAGATAACAAACAACGAAGATGCCCACTAAGAATCTTCTTGAGCGTTACCAAAATCCAGAGTAAGCATGGATAATATCAGTCTGCCTCATCTCAGCAGTGTGTCCAAGATAGTTGGTCTTCACCCAGAAGTTAAATTTTGCAAGCAACAGAGACCTCATTCCAAGAGCAATTCAGCAGAACCGCGCAAGAGAGAAGCAAAAAAGTGCCGAACTTTCAAATTTCACCCTAAAAGTACTGACAACCACAGTTTTCCAGACTTGGCAAAACTCGCCCCTCAAAAGTTTCCAAAGTTCCAAACATTTTCTTCCAAAACCCAACAAGACATTACTGAGCAAGTACGCTGCTTACAAAAATTTGCCAGTTCTCCCAGAAACCGGCTCACAAGACGTTGACCTCCTCTCGACCTTTTCCATTAACCTACCTGTTTACAAGAAAAACTTATCACGCACATCTGCCTTCAGCTAAACCCTGAACAAAAGATCTAGCTTCAAGAATCTTGTTGAACTTTCCCTGAATGAAAGAAGACAAGAGAACGAAATGGCGGAAAGGAAACGAATATCAGGTAACCGTGTTCTTTTACATTAACACCTTAAATCAAACTTAGCATTTCACAATTAATCCATTACAGTTCGTTAGATACTTCTCTTTATATTTTTACATAAATTTTGAGGCACTGGTTCACAGACTCTATCCCAACATAAGAATTAAGTGAAAAAAATAAAAAGAATTGTCTCCTTAAAATAAATATACATGAATAAATGCTTCTTTCTAAAGACACAAAAATTAAACTTAATATCTAAGTATCTAATTCAACCTAAAAAGAAACTATTTAATTCGAAAAATCCCGAATTTTACTACACAGCATAGCCATTTAAGCTTTCACCTTTACTAAGGCTAGAAACAGTGGTTACTTCATTATGGAGGCACCTAATAGGCGGCCACTATTACCTCCAGGGCTGTGGAGTCGATAGGAAAAATGTCCGACTCCTGGAATTTTAAAGATTCTGACTCCTACTCCCTCATATATAAACTTTTTAGCGGAAGCACTAAGAATATTCTTTTTACCATATATATATTGTAAACATATACACATGGATTACAGCTTATTTTTTCTTAATATAAAAGAAGTAATAGATGCTACAGGAAAAAAATTGATGATATAGCAAAATATTTATATTAATTACCATTTATTATGAAATGGAAAAATGACATTAGTTATTTCTAAGAAACAGTATAGTTTCGGCAAGATTTTCTTTGTTGGAGGGCCATAGATCCGATTTTATAAACTTCAGAGCTGAGAAGATTCTTTCCACATTAACTTGAGTAGGAGGAAGAGTTGTTATTGTTAGTGCTACTTGTTTAACTTTTCAGGTTTTTCAGGCTCTTTAAGTTCTAAAAGAGGTGTCTTGCAAGCGCAATCATATTTCTCTATTTCTTCAAAGGCCGTGTAGAAACCTTTTTTATATTTTTTTCATTTTTGTATCTAAAGGCACTTCATTCTTTATTTTGATTTGCTTTGCCTTAGCCTTTTCCGTATTATAGAAAAATATTTCTCAAAATCTAATTCATCACTGGAAAAGGATGATGGAGACTCAGTTGCAATATCTGCAGGTTGACTGTCCTGATTTGAATACTCCAATTGTTCCGATAATAATTTCATTCTTAAGGAAAATTCATAGGCGGCTTTCTTTGCCTTTTTAATTTGTTCATCATCCAACAAAATTTGGTATTTTGGTTCTACATATATTGAACCCAGCAAGATCTCATTGTCTAGCAAACTAGTTTCTTTTTTCTTCATTGAAGAAATGATTCCTTTTGCAATAAATCCTCCATTTTAGAAAAAACAAACATCACATTCTTCCATTCTCACTTCCTTTTAATTATTCAGACTGTAGCTTTTTTGTGGCTATATACAGTGTGGAAAGAAGAGTTTCCAATTCTGCAAGATTGTTCTACAGTCTTTCTGTTAGTTAGTCTGATTTTTAATCAGTAATATAATCACCCTCGTTATCAACAACCTTTTGCCATCTAATGTGCAGATTTTCAATGCCGGACCAATAAAAATCAATTGGTTTTTGAGTAAAATATCTCGAGAGGACATTTTGAACATCATCCAAGTGTTCAAATTTTTTGCCACTAAGAAAATGTTGTAGGGATCCAAATAAATGGAAATCCAATGCTGTGATATCGGCCGAGTGTGGTGGGTGAGTATGGCAGTGCCTCCCACCCCAATTCACTGATGCAATTTCCACTAAGGTTGTTAACCACTCATGAACACACTTTCAGTGCCTTGCAGGCAGTTGCTGCCTCCCACTGTACCTACCTCTAATCAGTTGCTGTTTGGACAGATATAAATAAACTAATCAATGTTTATTCATTGTATTTGCTGTCAGTGGTGGAGCATGGGGGAGGGGGGTCAAAAGAGGTGTCTGCCCCAGGTGGCACTTTGCTAAGTGTGGCAGAATCCCTGTTGTTGAATTAATATTAAGAAGACTAGAGGAGATCAACTCCACAAAAAAAAAAAACTGAAAACTGAAACTTGAAACTTACAACATTACTTATACTTGCTGCCAACTGTGCAAAGTACAGGGTGTTTTAGAAAGAATCATCTGATTTTTAAAAAATCATGACCATTCGGCTTTTAATCAGTTTTTATAAAATATAACAAATAGATATTTTGCAATAGTTAAAGAGTTATAGTTAAAAAGAGGAAAATCTCAAACTTCATGCAGTTGATGACAGGTAGTGCTAATGTTCTTCCTTTGCCTGCCGCTTCAGTGTTTGTCTAGATTGCAGCTGTACAACAGAAATCATTTCATGTTCTACATTTTGCAAAATATTAGTCCATAACAACTGTTCAGCGTGACTTTCATCAGCAACACCCTGGCATGTCAACAGTAACCTACTGCTCAGAGCTTAGGCTATGGTATAAACAACTCCAAGACACAGGCTGTCTTTATAAAAGGAAATATCTTGGCTATCCCCACGTGTCAAATGAAAATGTGGATCATCCGAGTTCCAAGGGTTCTTCTTTGGGTTCTGATATTTCTTCCTTTTTGGGTTCTTCAATTTTTATTTCTTCCTGTTCGGAGTTTTCTTGCTTAGGATTTTCTTCATCCTGGTTTAAAGAGACGCTTACAGACTCGTCAGTTTCAGTGTTTTCAATAAATCGTACACATTGACTTATTATGATTTTGTCTCCAGGAATTAAAATTCTGTATCCTTTACTTCTGCTATCGTAGCCGGCGAGTATTCCTTCTATATCAATATCATCCAGTTTACCTTTTTTAGATTTATGGTCCACAATCGAAAATGAAACTCTCTGCTGATTGATGTATGATGCTGTCAGCAGACAGAGCAACTGTGACGCATCTGGATTCGATTTCTGGTGTTTTAATTTTTGTTTCTTGTTGATTCATCGCCATGTTACGCACATTCTTTGCTTGGCATATTTTGGAATCTGCATATGTTTTCTTCAAGCTTTGGCGCGGTTCATTTTTTTGTTTCGATTGTAGGTGATAACACTCTGATATAAAATTATTATTATGAGCAAAAATTTTCTCTTCTTGTCTTGTTTTGAAATGAGGCTTTAAATGCCTTTTGAAAATAATGAAATAATTTGATGAATTATTTTCAACTCTGTTGTTAAATTTGTCATTTAATTTCTCTTTTAAGAATTTTAGATTCAGTTCTGATTCTGTTCTCACTTCAAGAGTCGTAGTGAGCACATCGTAAGAACTAGGCATTGAACAAAACAAAAGTGCTGAAATATGTTCGTCTTCTATATCCTCACGTATTGATTTGAGTTTATCGACTAATTCCAGTAATGTATTTATATGTGTTTGCATATTTCTGTCTTCCTCAAGCTTTAAACTGTAAAGCTTTCACAAAAATAGTTTACTTTGTGAGATTAGACCTTTCATGTACTTGCCTGAGTTTTTCCCAGGTGGCTTTAGCGGTAGTTTCATGTTTAATGCGAATTATTTGGCTGTTTTTGATAAATAAATTTAGCATCACACGACATTGCCGATCCTGTTTATTCCATTGTTCTGTAATAGGGCTTGGAGGAACATCTTCGATTACATCATAAAGATCCTTCTTTATTAGTAGCATTTGTATTTTGAATTTCCATGTTGAGTAATTGCTGGAGTTCAGTTTTGCAATTTGCATGTGACTTGAATGCAACATTTTTGTATCGTCGAAAAAATTTATTTTCAGTTTTGATATGAAACTACAATTTAGCCTTTTGGTTTTTCTTTATTATTATTTAATTAAGCTATGATTTTTTCTTCAAACTCATAATCTTTTGTTGCAAACATTTTTATAGCCTCGCAATTTCACAACAAATTAATAAAAGTAGAAAGTAAAATGTTTTCTCTTACCTTATATCCAGCGCAGCATCAGCGAGATCATTGTCATTTAACTTAATCCAAAAAAGAGGTTGTAAATGGAAATTGAAAGCTCACAAACACATTTTATTAATACATGAAAATAGATTAAGATTCATTAGTATTCCAAATACATATCAAAAAAGCATTATATGATAGAGAGTATCATGTCACTGTCTATTCCTAAAGGAGTGAGGGGGAGGAAAGAGTCACACAATTAACTCCTTTGCAGGGTGTCCCGATTACACTGTTTATCACACTATTGGTGACAGTCCATCACTATTTCCATACCAACAGCTACACAGAAATAATGAGGCAGCTAACTTAAGATTGGTTTTACCGAACATTAACTAATGGAGAAAAAGTGTTAAGTACTTGGATGGTTTATTCTCCTTCTAAGGCATCATTTTGCTTTTATCGCCATTTGTCTGATAACATAACCATACTGGATGAGTCAAAGCTTTGTTTATCTAAGTGATTTGATAAATGGTGGAAACTAAATCCCAAAACAGACAATGACTATTCAAGTGCTGAACACAAAATTTTAGCAAACGGAATTAGAAATCAGCTTTCAGAAGTGACAAACTATTAATAAAAGGGAACAATATGTTGTGGGGGAAAAAAAAAGGAATGTACTAAGAAATTCTTGTAATAATTTTTGATGTAGGACAATTCAGCGCAAATAGAAGCAACTTTGAAGAACTGGTACATGTGCTTGCAAAATATAATCCAATACCCTCAAAAGATTGAAAGTGGGTCAAAACATTTCAGTCACATATATGTAACCCAAAATTCAAAATGAGTTCATTACAGTTTTAGAAGATAATGTTCTCCAAAAAGTTATCTGTCAAGTACAAAAAGTACGTATTCCATTATAGTCGATAGTAATCCAGATACACCACACAAAGATCAATCATGAAATATTGATCTTTGTGAGATTGAAAATCAGGAAGTCTTAAATCAGAATCTTAAAAACATTTTCAAGCAGGTTAAAAGTAGCTTCTATTTTTCTGAGAGAGTCTCCTGTAATAGTTACCATAATATCATCGGCATAACAGGTAATATTCGTATCAGGTACATTTTCTTGCAGTAATTTATTTGCTATGAGGCTCCAGAACAGGAGAGCACTACATGAACCGTGGAGACAGCCTTTTCCAATTTTATAATGAAGATTAATTGTATTAGAGTTGCTCAGAAAAATTAATTCTCTACTCCCCAGATAAC
Source organism: Stegodyphus dumicola (assembly GCF_044657685.1). Lineage (NCBI taxonomy): Eukaryota > Metazoa > Arthropoda > Arachnida > Araneae > Eresidae > Stegodyphus > Stegodyphus dumicola. The sequence continues at coordinate 43,612,778 of NC_140771.1, read as the reverse complement.
TTTTAATTATATCAAATAGGTCTTTTGAGATGCCAATTTCTTTTAATATAGACAGTAGGGAGAAGCAGCTAATAGAGTCAAATACCCCTCAGACATCGAATAGCCGTAATGGGCCAAGGCCTGCAGTGCCCGAAACTTGCTTTCTTGACCGTGGGCTCCCGGGGAGCGTAAGTATATGCCCTGAACAAGTTGTCAGCTTGTCGCAGGACCCCCCAATGTTTAGTCCCCAAGTGAACTTCGCACTCATTTTATCGACCCAAAGTGATGGAAATCAAGGAATGAAAGGCTGAGTCGATCTTGCCCAGCCCGAGAATCGAACCCCGGACCTGTGCTGCTGCTATGCGATGCGCTAGCCACTGCACCACCGTATCTCTGTCGATTTAGGAACAAGAATCAATTTTTCAACTTTCCAAATATCAGGAAAAGACGTTAAAAACCATACATTTGTTGTGAAGTAATATATAAAAAGATGTGAATTCCTCCGATCCCGATTTCATCGAGTGCAGGGGCAGAGGCTAGAAATAACATCAAATATCTCTTCATATGTCTCACTGGTAATTACTTTATCTTCATACACTTTTTTCTGTTTTATATTATATTTCAGACAAAATTTGTCATAAGTAAATTAAATTGTAGTGAGAGAGCCGGTACACCAGCCAGTAAGCACGCAACTGTTCTACCTCCTTGTTGTCTTTCATAAAAATATTTCGATAATCAGGATAATTAGAACAATAATCCAGTCTCAGGGTGCCTTTTTACTTTCTAAAAACTGTTTACTTTCACAAAATAAAGAATAAAAGGAAAAAAATGAATGCACAAAATTTAATGTTTTGAGTGTATAATAAAAAGATGTAAGTATAATAAAAAAGATCCCTAAAATGGAGTTTCGATCAATTCATTGTTAGACCAGTAAAGTGTAATATCAGGTTTTAGTGTTATACCTTGTGAAATCAGTATGCCTAAAAAAACATATAATTCTTCTGAACTGGTTGAATGCCAAGATTTTGTTCTTGATTTTTCGTTTGCAAGATGTTGGTTCATATACTCGTCTACAAAATGGCTAGTTTCAGTAACAATATGAAGCACGAGCAGTTTTTCAAAAAATAATTCAAAAAAGATAAATGGGTTTGAAACATCTGTTTTATCTTTGTTTATTCCTGGAACCTACTACAAAAAGTAAATGAAAATGGAGGACACAAAATTAAAAAAAGTACGTTTTACTCAAACAAAACTAGCCAATACCGTGCAGTCGTTACTTTCATCGCTTTAGACATCATCGCTAATTTCTCCCCACACATCTCTGAAATAGTATCTCCTTCGCATACTTTGTCAAGGTCATTGTGGTGTTGCATTCCAAAGCTTTGCGAATAATTTTACGGGTAGCAGCGCAAAGCAAATGATAGTATTATTTTTCCGGATTATAGATCATCAGTTTAAATCTGGTAAGATGGCATGCAGAAATTATAAAATTAAAAATATGAAACCATAATTTATGAAATAAAGAACAATTATGATCTAAAGGGTATCAAAATTTACAAAAAAAAAAAAAAGCTTAATATTTATTTGTTTACTTTATTAAACATTTCTTTCAATGTAAGTGTTTAAGTTGCTTCGTTTTATGTGATAATACTTTCTCTTTAATTCTATAAACAGTCATAATTTCTTGTTCAGTTACAAAGTTCCACTGTTCAAGTCCTATAATTGCTGTGTCAAGAATACCGACTAATTTGTCAATCGAAATTTTTTCATTTTCAATAACCTCTGTGTCACTTTCTTCACTATCGGAAGCGAATTATAATGATGAGGAATTTGATTTAAATCATATCAAAGACGGAGTACATCGAAATGAAATACTACATTTAGTATGGAATTATAAGCCAAATAAAATAAAATCATCTGCCCTGAAGGATAGTGCTGACAGAGGAACTTCCAATTCATTGCGCACCGCATCATCCCCCTCCCCTGCCGCAGAGCAGCGTGAAATTGATAAACAGATTTCGGAATGGTTAGAGAAACGAAGGATATGCCTTTATCCATTTTTTGCAGCAATTCCACTTTTTGTTTAATGGACTTCGAAACATACTTTTGCTTTGTAGATCCTTTACATATTAGTAAATATATATCGGAAATTCTATTTGACATAATCAAAAGTTCAAGTTTACTTTTATAAAATTGCTCTAACAGTGTGCAAAAAGTAATAAGCCGGATCCAATTTGAGGATTAAGGAACAACACAATCTGCAACATTAACTGAATTAGATAATTTTAGCTTAGCTTATACTGTCCGTTATACATTAAACGGCAAGTGCAAACATATTATGCACATGCGCACACGCATATTCGCAGCCATAAAGGTCTTACGTGCATGCACCAATGCGACGCATGCGCAGAAAGTTTGTAGCTTTGAGGTCCGGATTATGGGTATCCGAATTAATGACTTTTGACTATATATACGCCCATGGGGGTTAATCAACTCATCATAGCATTCTGTTACAGACCTCGATACACTACAATAATCCCTATATAAAATAACTTTTTCATTTCCTGTATTTGTTGCATATTTTAAAACTTGTCATAATAAATCTTGTTTTTATTAAACAAATACTTTCGAAAGTCCCTTTTTGTCTTTTTAATTGTTTTTTAAAATACCTCTAAAACTCTTTTGTAATTAATTTTCCTTTGTAATCTTGTCTGCACATCCAGACACTTTATCTGAGAACTTTTTCTTGCAGCTTTTGTCTTGCATCTTAAAATATCTAGTTCAGGGGTTCACCAGGTTGTCCTCTGACACCCATTCTTTATTTTATGCCTAAAAAATTTATTCGTGTTTATTTAATCTTTTCTTATAGCCTGAGGACCACATTATTCAAACTGTCTCTGTCTCTAATGGTTACGAGTTCATTTTCAAGTTTCATAATGTCTGTTTTCAGTTTGTTGAAAAAATCTTTTGTTCTAAATGAATTGTAAGAATAAGAGAATTAGTATAAATTATTAATTTTTACAGTGTTATAGCAACATAAATATATCTATGGTCACTCAGGGTAAAATACTCATTTCCACTAATCTAAAATCTATACTTGATGACCCTAATATCAAATCGGTTCAACCAATTCCAACCGGGGAGAAGAAAGTCGGAGATGAGTCATCTTTGTTGAAAAGTTTTATGAACCATAATAAAATCATATACTAAAATACCTCTTTGATCCAGTGCTGTAGCACCCCAATTAAAATTTTTAGAATTAAAATCACGTAATATATAAAAGTTAAAATTGTACAATTTTAAAACATTTTCTAAAGCATATAAATGTGCATTCAAATCCTCCGCCAGTGAGAAATAAGCCGAAATAATACTTAAGTTATTTTTACCATCAGACATGAAGACAGCCACAATACAATCTTGTACTATGACCACTACAAATTCAAGTTGTTTCTTAGTAATAATGATAGCAGCTCTACCCATTTCTGCATGCACAATTCTCCAAGTCCCCATATCATGCGCAATTTTATTTTGAATATAATAGGGCTCTTGTAAAGTAATAATGTCTGGTGTTTCTCTAATAATGATATCAATTGCAGAGAGCCTACAAGCAGCGACAGTGCAGTGATTTAAATTAGAGTTTAAAATTTTCATAGATAAAAAAGGTTCAGAGGTAAAAATAATATAAATATATAAAAAGATAAAATATGATTTCACTACTTTGTTGCAAACATTTTATACTAAAATTTGTATAATTAAAATAACAAAATCACAGTCTCTAGATCAATTATATACAAAATCTAGAATAGCCGCTGTGTGTAAAAGATCAAAATGAAAGGTAAGGGAAAATGCTTTTCATTACAAAAATTCACCAGAGTGCAAAAATGTAAATCGCAAATAAGGACAATGATTTAAAATGTCCCAGCCGACCAAAATAAATAAAATATAAATAAATTCTATATATCAAGATGATCCTTAATAAATCTAATTTCTTCCAAATACACAGGACATTCCTTAGAAAGAGTCATGTTCCTCATTATATTTAGTACTGATATGTCGATTGTATTCTTTGCAATTAGTACAGCAAACAAAATCAGAAGAACACGTAGAATGTAGATGATCCTCTGCACACACTCCACAAACGGTTGTGTTTTCACAAAATCATCTAATGTGCCTGAAGGCCAAGCAGTTGGTGCATCGTTTAAGATGAATATATAATTTTAGAGAATAAGATTTCCAACTGATTGTTATTCTCTGCTCCTCCAAAATAAAATTTTGACACTCTCTTAAAACATGAAAAACTCTTATGTGATATTTCCTGTTCTGAAGATTTCATTTTAAACACTAGGCGAACACATTTAGCACCACATGAACATTTCATTTTTAATGCCTCTATAAGTACTTCGTCGGAAAGAAAATTAGAAACATTGTAAATAATAACCTTAGATTGTATAAATTTTTTACGTTTTGGCATTACAAGTTGATTAAGTTTTTTGTTATCAATAACCGCTTTTCCAATTTTCTACTTTCTTCTCTGCTCTTCACTCTAACTATTATATCCCCATTTTTTCTGCAAAAAGAACCTACAACACAGATTCCAATTTTTTTTGGATCAATAATATTTTTTATTACCTCATATACATCAATATCTTCCTTGGGGGTCTTTAAGATGATTTCTTTACTTCTCCAGGAATCGGGATCTTCATTCTTCCTGTAATTGTATGACACTTGATTTTTCTCCACCTCTTCCTTTATACATTGACAGTTTCCCGTGATCTAATAAATCACGAATCTCGCAAACTTCTTTGGTAGTAAAATCCAGTTTGTCTTCCTTATGTAGATCCCTTTGCATTTCAACATGTTCCAAATTCTTTTGCGTAATTCATTCCGTGATCTTGTTAATACCAGAAGTCAAATTTTCAATTAAACATTTATAAACACATTTTTCTTTCAGAGTTTCCACCACTTTGTTAATATCACATATCGTATTAAAGATATCTTTTGGACAGTCGTGCAAATTCTCTCTCGCACTTAGTAGTAGTTTTCTTAGATTCAGACATCGTATCAGGTCAGCAATGGGACAGAAACAACGATTCAATACATAAAGATGCAATTTCAACCCAAAATTTAGTTCATAAAATTTTATAAATTCAGTAAAAATTAAATTAAATCTTTAAATGCAAATATGCACTGAAATAGACACGGAGCAATCAAAATTTGAAAATACGTAGAAATATGCTCTTACATGAAAGCACAATAAACTTCAAAAGGCAAAAAGTTTTCATATATCTGCAAGATAACTTTCAAATGAAAACAAACCGTTCTTCCTGGAAAGCTCATCTCTGTTCAAAGTTTCAGATATTTATAAAAACATGAAAACGGTGTGAAAATTCATGCAAATCAATTTGTAGCTAAATAAAACCATGTAGAATCATAAAAGTACTCCGAAAGTTATTTTCATAGTACCTAAAATTCAAAATAACGTCGAAAGCACTCGGTTGCCACCACGTCAAAGCCAGCTACACTTAAAAGTAAAATTGTTTATAAAATCCAAAATAATACATATAAGAGCACAGGAAATAGAACATCTACATTTAAGTTTTCTTATCAAAAGACCATTTATGTCTGTTTTTGCCATAAGGGAAACCTACATCCCAATCCAGAATTCCCATCTGGAAAGCTGCTTGATCTCAATATTATTAGAGGCAAAATTTCTTGACATGCTTTCAGAACAAATGTTTAAAACTTTTGACCTTGCTTATAATTATTTCCAGTACTTCTTGAGGTGTAACTTGCTCTTCAATGCTCCACATCTACAAGACATTAATTAGGTCTTAATTGGAATAAGTTCTCTCATCTGCATGACCTTCTGTGTTAGAAAGGCTTGACTCTGTACACCAAGCTTTACAAATCTGCTCAAGTACTTTCAGAACTTCCCTAGTATAAAGCTTGTGTGCAGAATGTTCTGAAGCATCATTAAAATTAAGATGTGATCATTTGTCTCTTAACGTACTATTTTAAAATCATGTCTCAGTCATGTAAGCCTCGTCAATCTATCTGCAGGATGACTTTTATCTACCTCTGTATCAAGCAAGGCCATTTTATATTTCCTCTTTATGTTTGGAAATTTGCTCATATCTTGAGAAATATCCATTGAATGATTTGGAACTTAAAATTGTTAAGGATTTTGTTGTTCCTTCATAGAAAAATGCAAAAATTGAACTCCTGAATATTTCCTTGCTTTTTTTTTTTTTTTTTTTTTTTTTTTTTTTTGAAATTATGTACAGACAAAACTTCCATAAGCATAGAAATATTTACAAACAATGATTATGTTACTTTATTTACTGATGAATCAAACTCTAATGATTGTGTTGGATCAGTGTTTGTGGCAATATTATCAAGAGTATTCGATTGCAGAAAAGCTTGCTGTATTTTTCCTGCTGAAATTATTGCTATTCATCAAGCTCTTCTATTTATTTCAAAACAATAAAGAAGCCAATTCATCCTTTGACTCACTAAGTGCACTTGAATCATTAGAATCTAGAAGTCTTCTGTTAACTGAAGTCACTAACCTTCATTTAGATCTTAAAAAAAACTTGAGGATATTATATTCGATACTCTTAAATTCTTGGCTACATTGATATAAGGGGCAATGAGCTGGTAGACATTGCTGATAAATCCATTGATACAGTCTATGTATCTGATATCCCTTATACAGACATCACAAAATATGTGAAACATTAAATTTTTTAAAAATAGTTGCAGCACTGCGATTTATAAATAAATAGTAAGCTTTGGCATGTGGAACCTGAAATAAAGTATTGAGTCACAAACAGAAAGAAAGAAATACTGGTGCGCTTACGGATTAATAACTTTCAGATTACCCATCAGTGTCTGCTGAAAGTGAGAATATCCCAATCTGTATAGACTGTAATGCTGCATTATTTATGATGCAATTTAAATTGATTATTCCAAATTAAAATTTTTTTAAATCGAAAGATGATTGCTCCTTTAACCCATCTAGTTTGATTTGTTCCTCCTCTTTACTATAAACTATAAAACTTAAAATGTTACATCTATACATTTTAGTCCAGGGTAATTTGTTTTCAGTTTAGTAGAAGTTTTAAGGTGGAACAAATTGGTTTTCAATACGATGTATAAATTTTTCAATACTATGCTATTTAAATTATTTCTCTATGTTGTTTTTTTTAGACTTGGTTGTAGTTTTTAGACAATTTTGATTAAACTTGATTTTTTTTATTGTCATGCCTATACCTTTTAAATCTTCATCTAGCACTACTGTGTGCTTGGCACATCTTAACCATGCAGGTTATGTGCCATAACCACTACCGCCCTTAAGTTTAAAATGTGTATTCTAATTTTTTTTTTTTTTTTGCTTGAATGCTTTAACTTTGATTGTATCTTAAATGAAATTGTATTAAATTTATTTTAAATTATCTTTTTCAGTTATCGGTTTCCTGATCTTTTTCCTGATGTGCAAGCAGTAAGAAAAATTCAGCGACAGTTGGATGAAATTATTCAGCAAGGAGTTTTTAATATAACTCATCTTTTGAAAGCAACAGATGTTATAGAAGAACAAGAAGAGCATACCAACACACTAGGAAAATATAACAAAAGTAGGACTTTAGAGCTTAATCTTATTTCAGGAGAAAACTGTATGATACTTTAACATTATCTGCTAGTAAATGGCATGATTATCTGCTAGTAAATGGCATGATTGTGGAGAAAAGTCAGGTGTTTGAAGTATTTGAAAGGCGTATAGCACGTGCGGAAAGATCTTTGAACCTTAGATTGAAGTACTTTAGGACTGACAATGGGCGAGAATATGATAATGATCAATTCAGGTCATATTGTAATAAAATTGGTGTAAAGCACGAATTTACAGATGTCTATACTCCAGAACAGAATGGAGTTTGTGAGAGATTTAATCAGACAGCTCTAAATAAGTACGTGCAATCTTACACGATAGTGGAATGAGTTCCGAATTTTGGTCAGATGCAGTAATGTATTTTACATATTCATTTAATAGAATCTGTCATAAGGGCCAAGACAGAACCCCATTCGAATTATACACTAAGCGGAAACCATCAGTACGTCATCTTAAGGCATTTGGAAGAATTGCCTATGTGAGAATTCCAAAGTCTAAAAGAAATTCTAAACTTGATCCAAAGGCAACAAAGGGCCGATTGATTGGGTACAGTGTACGAACAAAAGGGTACAAGATTTGGTTGGAAAATGAGCAAAAGGTAGTAGAAACCCTAAGTGCTACTTTTAAAGAGTCGATTGGAATGCAGAAAAGTGGCAGTGGAGCTGCACTGGGCACCCTTCCTGATTTGAAATCTGAAGAAAGGGTAGAGTTCCAATCCACTGATACTCCAGTTGGCTATTTTCTTGAAATAGAAGAAAGAATCGATACCAATATACCTTCTTCTACAATTGGCACTGACACTCAATCTACATTGAGACAAGTAACTTGGCTTCGTAAACCTGTTCCAAGGCCAGACGGCACTCGTACAGATGTGTATTATTTTGAGAGGGGGTCTAATCAAAGACTACGATCACCAAATGATGTAGAAAGGTATTGCACTGAACATAATATTCAGTATGATCCTACCTTGTTTGATTTCAAGGGAAGCAATACTTATAGTGGTGAAATCGACCCAACTGGTACTCCTTCAACGTCGTATACCCGAGATAGCTGACTAGATGTTTCAATTCCAAACACTTATAACCAGGCAATGAAATCTGCAGAAAAGCTTAAATGGATAGAGGAAATGGCCAACATGCGAAAGCATAAGGTATGGCATCTTGTTCCACTTCCTAAAGACAACACTCCACTAGGTTGCAGGTGGAACATTAAACGGGACGAATTTGGAAACATTGTTCGTTTTAAAGCTCGTTTGGTGGCTCGGGGTTATCGGCAAATTAAATACGATACCTATGATGAAACCTACTCTCCTGTAGTCAACTTTTCAGTAATAAGGCTATTTTTCTCCCTTTTAGTTGCACACCTTGGATGGGCAAATATACAATGTGACGTGAAAAGCGCCTATCTCTACGCTCCTTTATAAGAGGAAATTTACATGTCCCAACCTCAGGGTTTTGTGGAGCGAGATAAAGAAACTTGTGTGTCGTTTAGATAGAGCCTTGTATGGTTTGCATCAGAGTGGGTGATTATGGTACTATGAGTTGGATAGAACACTATGTAACCTAGGGTTTATCAAGTTTGAGTGGTGTAATTGTGTCTATCGTTTTAAAGACTTTGTCATTCTGTTGGTTTATGTTGATGATATAGTTGTGTTTGGGAAAAGTGAAGTTCAGGCCAAAAGGATATTAAAAGTCCTGAGTTCACATTTTGATTTGAAAATTTTAGGTAAAACAAGAAAGCTTTTGGGTGTGGAGTTTGAATATGAGAAAAATAGTGTTTTAATTCATCAGCAATTATATATAGAAGACATAGTTGATCGATTTAAGTCTTTTAAAATACAAATTACTTCCCTTCCAATAGTTAAAGGTGTGAAATACTCAAAGTCTCAAAGTCCCAGTACACAAGAAGAAACGACTGAAATGAATTATCCTTATAGAAATGTTTTGGGATGTCTCTCGTTTCTTTGCAATCGTACTCGTCCGGATATAGCTTATGCTGTTAATATATTTTCTCAGTTCCAAAGCAATCCTGGTAAGTTTCACTGGGAAGGATTACTTAAACTTTTAGGGTACGTTTCCAATACCAGACAGCACAAACTCAAGCTGGTATGCAAGGAACTGAAGCTCAATATATATTCAGATTCGGATTTTGCTTCAAGCAGGGATGATATGGTGTCTATTGGTGGACAAATAGCTTTGTTGGGAGAATCACCTGTATCTTGGCATACATTTAAAGAAAGGGGAGTGAGTTTATCTACTATGGAGGCTGAATTTTATCTCCATGACTAAATCAGCAAAAGAATTAGTTTGGTTTAAAAACATTTTGGATGAATGCATTCAGTTTAAAATTGCAAGTAACTATGTTTCGAGGCCAATATTGTTTGCTGATAATATGGCTGCTATATGTTTTACAAAATCACCCATTGAAAACTCGAGGACAAAACATATAGATGTGAAACTATTTTTCATTCGTGATCTATTGAACAGGGAAATTTTTGATTTAAAATATGTCCCAAGTAAAGATAATCTGACTGGTCCCATGACAAAACCGCTGACTAAGCATAATCTAATAAGATTTTGTGGAACAATTTTCTTATGAAATTTGTTTTTGTGTGTATTTAAATTAAGAGTTTTGTTAATTTGAAAAAATGTTATATATGATGGATATTAGGTAAATGTAAAATTGTATAGTGTAGAATGTTGTATGAGTGACCAGGGCCCTGGGTAAAAGTATTGAGTGTGTGATCATATATATGTCTTTGTATTGTTCTGTAACATGTTGGACTTTCTGGCTACGGTAAAATTTTTGAATAATGGGATAAGATTTTCCCAAAGAAAAATTTTCTTAAAAATTTCTGAATGAAATTGTGATATTTATTTATTCTTGTTTTGAATTTTGTAAAGATACTGGCATTTGGTTTTTATTTCAGGTCGGAGATGATGATGTGGGGGGCATTTGTTGGAAAATATAGCTTATTTTTAAACCTTTTACTGCATCATCTCTCCTCCTTGAAATGTGTATTTAGTTTAGTCCTTATTTTAATGTAATATAGTAGTTACTTCTACTTCTTTTTCTTGCTGCCACTGTTTGCGTTGAGAACGGACTGTTTCAACCTAATTGAGATGCAAAAACTAAACATGATGTTACGTCATCTGAAAAGCCGATTCGTGCCGATAGCTGATTGGTTGCCGTGAGATGACGTCATTCCTACTTCTGCTATAAGTATCTCGCGTCGCTCTGGCTCACCCTTCTAGTTCCTGCTTTCCCGGCACTTGAGTGAGCGGTTTCCAGCCCCTTCAGAAGGATGCATGCAGTCCGGTGATTAAAGTGCCTTGGTTTGCGAGATGATGGTTCCAGAATAAAGTTCTTTGGTTCCAGAGGCTACCATGAGAGTGACTGCCATGGGTGGCATTCATGTTCTTCAATAAAGGCGGCAATTAAAAATACGTGAGCGGCGACTCCTTGTGCAAACGGGGTTAGGCCTGTTTTTAAGTGCTTTCAAGAACTTCATTTAAATTTTCAGGTGTTTTTCTTGACCATTGATTATGGACTTATTGAATGGGTAGCCAGCTTCAATTTTAGGCTGCATAATTACTGTTTAGGACATTTTTGTTTGTATAGAATGCCAGTGTTTTGGAGACCAGATAAAAATATTTGATGAATGATGGTTATATTATATTTTTCCTAAGACTCTAATATTGTTGACATTTATTTTCTGTGTTTTTATTCTTTATTATATTGTTAATAGATTGGTTAAGTTTAAAATCTTTTATTGTCTTCAATGTCTGCACAACATATCTCAGGGAGTTTTTATTGCTACTACTGCTAAATGTTTAATTTCTTTAAACTTTAAACTTTGCTTTAGCATCAAAGGTCTTACGTTCACGCGTAAAACGCCTGTGCGCATGTGCCAACGCGGCGCATGTGCAGAAAGTTTTTAGCTTTGAGGTCCGGATTATAGATCATTCTGGATTGTGGGTGTCCGAATTAACGACTTTTGACTGTATAAGAAATTTAATAATTTTACTGTCATCATTGGAATAATACTAGGTTATATTTTAACATGTTTATAAAAGAAAATATCAGCTTGGTTTCTTTGGGTTAAGAATTGATAAATTGTTACAATAATAATAAGGTTCGGAACAAGTGAAGTTAAAAATGTATATATATAAAAATGTGTTATTTATGTTTATATAGTAAATTGAGGTGCAATTGTAGGTATTATATTGCAAATGTCTATAGAAAATGAGATTTGAAAATTAGGATAGAATGTATAAAAGTATATGTAGTTTTTTTCTTTTTCACGTTGATCGCAAACAGTTGCTAGATTTTAGTTTCCAGATTACCGATTGATTTATAAATAATATCAACAACAATCTTACGATGGGGGTGTGATATCTGGCTACTGTTTGGCGATCAACAGAGCGTGCTTGGCGCAGGTAGCTCTTGTCCGAGAAGGGTTAATGTATTTATCAAGAGTTGCATGTTAGCCTCAGAAGAGAAAGGTAGTATATTGTATTATGAGGTAGGAGCGACATACTGCTCTGAGTCACTATTATATTATGCTTTGAATCATATATTTAATAAATGTTTGTTTCGTCTTGTTAAATGGTGCCTTGTTAAACCACGAAGTCATCACAGTGGGAACTACTGAATGTGCTGTGTCATACTGAGAAGAGATGGGCGAGTGCTTTTTGTAAAAAGTTCCAGAACCGTAAAGTATTTCTATTGTGAAAATAAATTTTATCAAGCTATCATCTGTTCTATGTGCATTCAATCTATTATGAACCCCTATGCACACAGCAGTTTTTGGTGTCAGAAGTGGGATTGAATGCCAGTGACTAGAGTGATGGAGGAGCAACTCAGACAGCTGGAAACAGAGTTTGCAATATTTCAAGAAAAGATGGAAGAGGCCATCAAGTGTGTTAAAAAAGAGATGAATGTATTTCAAGAAAAGATGAAAGTGAGGCCAACAAGAGATGAAAGCTGCTGTCAACTCAGTTCAAGAAAAGATGGAAAGAGATCAAGAGAAAATGAAAAGAGATTTTACTGCCATAATAGAAAAAAAAAATGAAGCCATGAAAAACAGAATAGAATGAAAATAAAGTTAAAGAAACTTAAGAAATAGTTTCTGCTACCGAACAACAAATTGGAGAAAATGTTTCTACTGTCAAGCAACAAATCAAAGGAAAAGTTTCTGCTGTCAAACAGCAAATCGATAAAAGAGTTTCTGCTGCTGTTGCCAAATAAGTTGACAGCTTAAAAAAATCAATAGGTACAGCAGGATATAATTTTGATAGCTTTAAAATTTGTACCTATGTTGTCCTGGCCCTCTAAAACTTATGATAGAAAGACCTTCTGGTAAGTATACAAGACACAGTTGTTTATAATGACAGTTACAAATGATTGGAATGCTGAAACTAAACCTGCTATCTGATCGTGTTTTTAAAAGCAGACATAGTGGATATTCTTCAAAATCTGCCTGAGAAAGAAAATCTGGCATGCTGGAGCTGTACTTTGACATGAAGTGTTTAAAAGACAGCTGGCTTCAATTGACATCTCTCCAATGGAAACATTCCACGACTTTGCCTTGGATGTTGAAAGGCTGTCTTACCTCGCCTTTTCGAGCTGTTCAACAGAATCAAGGGAAATCCTGTCCCTGCAGTACTTGGTAGCATCCGGAACCTGCAGATGTGGAAAGTCCCGCGAATGGCAGATGTCAAGAATCTAAAAAGGTCATAAGTGTAAACCATGATTTTCAACACAGCGGATGTTGAAAGACTGTCTCATTTCGCCTTTTCAAATCGTTCAACAGAATTGAGGAAAATCCTGTCCCTGCAGTACTTCAGCGGTAGCATCTGAAACCTTCAGATGCATAAAGCCTTGCGAATGGCAGATGTCAAAGATCTAAATAACGCATAAGTCATGATATTCAAGGCAGCCAAGCAAGCAAATCACAAAAGAGCACCACCCAGTCAGAGCCACCAGGAGCCAGTGGATCAAGTGACAATTTAACCAGGCAATTCAGTGCTTTAAATTGGGATATGAGTGGCAAAAAAATTATCTTAAAGTGCTGGAACTGTGGTTGAAGACAATGTTCGAAGAAACTGCAGAACACCCCCAAAGCATAAAAGCAAAGACTGCTCCTCAACAGGGAAGCAGAATGCAAATTAGTGGCCATCTCACAGAGTGAATATAATGAACTACATTCTGCCTCTGAGGACATAACCCTGTTTGGTATAAAAGAGGAAGGAGTTAAATCCGTCCACCAAGTAATTGCTCAAGATGATATCACACTACCAGCAAGAACAGAATTTTTACTTCCTGGATCCATGGCTGAAAATAGAAATTTTTAGTATGCCATAAGGGAATATCTTACAAACTATATCAGTTCAAAAGGAGTAGTTCATTCAATTAAATTCAAGTGTTGGAAACCACTTGCTTCTAGAAAGAGTACCCAGAATGTAATGAATTCTTACAAGAACCACAATTCTGGTCAGAGTTGCCAACAAAAATGATAAGGCAAAAGTCGTTAAGAAAGGTAAAGTGGTTATAGCATGTACTCCAGTGACCTACAGGAAATGACCCAGTAGTCTTCCAGTCTGTCTCTCTTCTGAGAGCCTAACATCAGAGTTACTGCAGAATGCACAACTAAGCAGTGAAGAGAGGACTGTTGCAGAACATGTCATTCAAGAACTTCAAGATGTTTTCTACTTCACATCTTTGGATGTAGACCAAACCAGTCTTGCACAGTGTGGAATTGATATGGGGATTCATTTGCCTATCAAGCACATGCAAGATGTCTACCGATTGCCAAATAGGAACAGGTAGGAAAACTTCTAAAGGACTTGCAAGAAAGCGACATTATTGAGCCTTCAGCAAGTCCTTTAGCCTCTCCTATCATGCTAGTCACAAAGATGGCTCAACCAGATTTTGTGTTGACTATTACGTGTGAACCATGTCATGAAGGAAGACAACTACCCTATTGTAAGAATATTGTTAAGTATTGGTTTCCAACACTTGAATTTAATTGAATGAACACTTGAATCACTCGAGTGATTTAACGGGTAGGTATTAGCAGGTAGACATACCCTAATGACAGAGAAAAGATGTCATTTACTGCTAGTTCAAGGAGATGTCATGTGGATTATGTAATGCACCTGCACCCTCTGATATTATCTAGTTTATTTAGTGTAACGAAGAATCTCTGATTTATCCTTCAGCATGAAACCATTTTAAATAATGAAACAGAGGTCTTTTTCCCTGGATTCTTTTGTGACTGTTTTAACCAAAATATTATAAATAATGTACAAAAATAAGCTTAACATTGTAAAAATGCAAAATTTAGTAAAAGGGATCTGGGTGATTTTTTCCATCGTCTTGCTCTTATACAAATCTGGTGAAATAATAAAAAGTAATAATTCCAGTTATGATGGGCAGTTCTGCACAAAATCCAAGTCTGAGAAGCAGTTATTTTTGCTCTGTGACTTTATCCAAGCTTCACAGTAACAGTTTCAAAACTTTTAAATTATTTCCAGTTTGTCTTGAAACTTTCAACAAAGTTGCTATTTCCAAAATTGTCTGCTCTTCTTATGGGCACAAATGTTCTCATCAAATATTCTTCCAAATGATACATTTTCACCTTAGAAAACTGTTTTGACTTAATAGAAACTGAATTAATATATCATGTGCAAAGTGCTTGTTACATGAAATGTTTTATTTGCAGTTCAGAGACATAATGATCATATTGGATTGAATAATTAATATTAGATTTGTCTTAACCCCTTAAGGACCAACATGCAGAGAACAAAGTGCAGTCATGGGACCAAATCTCTGAAATGGAACGTCGCCACCAGCTCACACATTTTCAGCAGTTAAACCTAATTTTACAAAAAAATTCATATAAAATCAGCATTTTAATATAATGACCCCAATTTTTGAAGTTATGTTTTCAGTACGCTAATTTTTAATATGTACTATATTAATGTAAAGCATATCACATAAATAGAAATAAATGAGGCATACAAAATACTAAAATTATACACGGGTACACGTAAAAGTGTTGGGAGCACCAAAACTTCATTAACGACTGCACAGGTATAGCTCCCAATCACTAACCAAATAGAGCAAGGAGGGAAGGACAGAAGAAGAATAAAGCTGATGATAGTTCTTTAGAGGGAAATTTAGAAGTTTATTATTAAGAGAGGAGGACAGAAAGTGACACCGATTATTAGAAGAAAAAGAAGAAAACTAGAAAAAGGTCATTAGAAGGGTTATTGTGTATTGGGTAAATCAATTATTAGCCCACTGGATGAAACCAGATCTCGAAACTGGGAAAAGAGGGAAATCTAATAAAACAAGTTTTACATTGAGCTAGTATAGAATATATCATATGACAAATTTAGAATAATTCTTAATATAGGAAAAAAAATAGAGAGAGAATAATACATCAAGTATAGAATAATATATAATGTGTCATTATAACAAAATTTTGAATTTTCCAAATTTGGAAATACATAAAGTATAGAATAATACATAATATATCATAAAATAAAATTTAGAATTTTGAATAAAGTACTAAAATATATAAGATAATATATGGTGTATCATATAATAAAATTAATAAAATGTAGAAGAGAATAATATTGTACAGTCAAAAGTCGTTAATCCGGACTCGTCGGGACTTCGGCGATTCCGGATTATCGATTTTTCCGGATTATAGATCATCAGTTTAAATCGCGTAAGATGGCATGCAGAAATTCTAAAATTAAAAATATGAAACCGTAATTTATGAAATAAAGAACAATTATGATCTAAAGGGTGTCAAAATTGACAAAAAAAGAAAAAGCTTAATATTTATTTGTTTACTTTATTAAACATTTCTTTCAATGTAAGTTGTTTAAGTTGCTTCGTTTTATGTGATAATACTTTCTCTTTAATTCTATAAACAGACATAATTTTTTGTTCACTTACAAAGTTCCGCTATTCAAGTACCGTTAATTGCTGTGCCGAGAATACCGACTAACTTGTCAATCGAAATTTTTTCGTTTTCACTAACCTCTCTGTCACATTCTTCATGTCTTTATCCATTTTTTGCAGCAATTCCACTTTTTGTTTGAGGGACATCGAAACATACTTTCGTTTTGTACAATCCTTTGGAAGCTCCAGATTCGGAAATTCTATTTGACATAATCGAAAGTCCAAGTTTACTTTTATAGTATTGCTCTTACAGTCTGCAAAAAATAATAAGCTGGATCCAATTCAAAAATTACGGAACAACGCAATCATCAACATTAACTGAAATAGATAATTAGATAATTTTAGCTTATACCGTTCGTAATACATAAAATGCGCACGCAAAAACGTATTCTGCGCTTGCGCACATGCAAATATGCAGTCGTAAGAGGTCTTACGCGCACGCGTAAACGCCTATGCGCATGCGTCAACGCGGCGCATGCGCAGAAAGTTTTTAGCTTTGAGGTCCGGATTATAGATCATTCCGGATTATGGGTGTCCGAATTAACGACTTTTGACTGTATTTTAGAGTTCATGATCACAAATAGTTTTCAGTATTCATTAGGCAGAGTTCACGAGTCATTAAAGTGTTCATGATTATAGAGTTCATAAAAAGATCAAGGTTTAAATTCATATATTTTACATGGCTCATACAATAATCGTAACTCATTTCTATCATGACACAGCTAAACAATATCATGACTCATCTTTTCAGTTCTCGTTTGCTGTCATGACTCAATTTTTATACTTAATTTTGTTTATTATGGATTTTGTAACGCTTTTGTTGTTGCGATCAATACAAGTAAGTAATTGTTACGTAGCGTATTCGGAAACTAAGTACCGTTTCATTCTAGTGCCGTCGCAGCGCTGTGGTTTGCTGTGGTAGCGCATGCGCACTAGTCTTTCTTTTCCACTGACTTTCAATTGTCGCCATTTTGGTTGCTCTATGTTGTGTTTTCAGTTTGCTGTGCGCATTAAAAATGTTTAAGATGATTAGTTCTCCTGCTGACTGTGAGATTCGTGCCGTGATTAAATTTTTGAACGCGAGGAATGTTAAACTGGCCGAAATTTATTGTCAAGTGACAGAAGTTTATGGTGAATACGCGATAAGTGATGGAATGGTGAGAAAGTGGGTAAGAATGTTTAATGCAGGTCGAACAAATATCCACGCCGAGGCTCGGAGTGGTCGGCCTTCTGTTGTCACCGATGATTTGGTAAGGAAAGTTGATGAAGCAATTCATGAGAACAGACGCTTCACAATGACAACTCTTTCAGAGGCATTTCCACAAATTTCACATACTGTTTTGTTCGAAATTATGTCTGACCGCTTGAATTATCGCAAACTATGTTCCCGATGGGTTCCAAAAATGCTCACTGATGTTCACAAAACAAAGCAACTTGGTAGTGCCCTGACATTTCTCACGCAATACAGTGATGAGGGAGAAAACGTTTTAAACCAAATTGTGACAGGTGATGAAACTTGGGTGTGTTTACACCAGAATCGAAACAACATTCGGTGGAGTGGAGACACACTCATTCTCCGAAAAAACAAAAGTTCAAAGTGACAATGTCATTACAAAAAATCATGTGCACTGTCATCTGGGATAGGAAAGGCGTTTTGCTTACTGAATTTCTTCCCAGAGGTGAAACCATTAATGAGGCACGATATTGTGAGACTTTAACAAAACTAAGGCGTGCCATTCAAAACCAATGAAGAGGAATGCTCAGTAAAGGAATTGTGTTGCTCCGTGACAATGCTCGCCCCCATACTGCTGGTGTCACTCAATCGTTAATTCGACAGCTTCATTGGGAGCAGTTCGATCACCCGCCATACAGCCCGGACTTGGCGCCGTCCGACTATCCCTGCACATGAAGCGCGAGCTTGTTGGCAAGCGCTTTGGATCTGACGATGACGCGAAAAATGCTGTGGAGTTAAAAATTCTGCTGTGTCTCGAGTAACTCAAAATGAGGGTCTACACATAGGACAAAGACGTCTTTTTTCTGAGAAATGCCGAGCGAGTGAGACGCATCGGGAAAGCTGATATCTTTCTCCTTCTGTAATAATACTGTAATTTTTTTTGTAATTAACCAAGAAAGCTTATGTTACTTTTATAAATAACTATAAACTTACTATACTTTTAAAATAATTATAAACAAGGAAATTAAAAGGACAACTGCTCTGAGTTTTTCCATCAGGGAAGTTACACCTGCTGTAAGCTAGATGCGTTTTCCCACATTCTGCCCCCCTCCCAAAAAAAGCAATTCCTAATGAAATAAACAAAAATCCCAGGGTCCCTTAAAGAGCTGTAATTCACAGTGTGTTTACACCGATAAATCTATCAAAACTAGAAGCACAGAACAGAAACTGATGCCCATGCGTTAAGGTCAAAAGCCATATGACTCAACGATGTGAAAACTGTTACGATGTGTAAAAATTCAAATAAATTGTTACATTTTCAAATTCCATATACGCAATGCTGGGCTGAAGAGATTCATCAGACCTGTTTGTGTAGAAGTGGCACTGGGCTGGTAAGAGTGGAATCATTGCATTGTGCCTCCAGGATGTTGGTCATTAATGGGTTAAAGACTCATTGATTGTTTTCTGAAATATTACTTTTATGCATATAAAATTGGATGCCAGTATATGTATTGGGTTGAAGTTTTGAGAATTTTCACCTTGGGTTCCTTGAAATGCTCTCTACAGGACTACGTGCTAAGCAGCCTGTGGAAATATGTTATTGCTGGAGAGGGGATGACAATTAATTGCATTGGTAAATTATGTTTGATTGAAACTTCTCTTTTTTATCATATTTTAGACATGAGTAATCAAAAATAGCAATTTACATGCAATATTTTTCTCCTACAAATGAGGTAAAAATACTGCATTTGAGGAAGCAAATTTGTGAATATATATTATTGATAGGTTAATATAGATTTTATAAGTGAATCAGTGTTTTGACTCGTGACTGAGGACCAGAGAAATAGAGGCATGTAATATTCTTAAAAGCATGGTTGAATGTAAGTGAGAGCAATAGTAAGACATTTTCCAAAGTGAAACTGTTTTTAAAATATTTGGATTCCATGCAGACTTCCAGCAAAGAACAACCTGAAGCATTATTCTACTTACAGTATATTTTTGAAATGGATCCTATGTTAAAATTACTTCTAACTAGCATTGCCATATATGATAATGATATGCAGAAGCAATCATAAAGCTAAATGACATAACTTAACATAGCTTACATAGTAGATTATCCTCTAGGTGGAATTTCAAGGACATTCTTCAACTATGAGCTGTTCCTAACAAGTTAAACGGTTCCAGTGTCTTCTGTGAAAGATTAAAAGTTTCAGTGTCTTTTATGAAAGAATGGCATTGGAACTCTTAAGTTTTCAGTCGCAGTCTTTCTATAGACTTCTGTAGATAAATATCTTCTGTTTCTACAGCCTGTTGGAGAAATTATATCAAAACATCCAGTTGAAGCACCATGGTCTAAAAATGGGGAGTATATGGTATTTTACCAAGACAGTGCAAAACCACATATGCTTTTGGTCACTTTTCAAAACTGAACAAGTATGGCTGAACTGTCGTACTCCATCTATTATATTCCCTAAATATTACACTATTTGACTTCCCACTTTTCCAGCCGGTTTAGAATCTTGTTTTCCAAACTATTTTTAAATCGAGAGTTACTTAACAAAAGTTTTTTGCTATGTGATAAATTAAATACAGTACAAAGTCTTTAATCCAGACTTGTCGGGACTTCGGCGATTCCGGATTAGGGGTTTTTCCGGATTATAGATCATCAATTTAAATCTGGTAAGATGGCATGCAGAAATTATAAAATTAAAAATATTAAACTGTAATTTATGAAGTAAAAAGCAATTATGATCTAAAGGGTATCAAAATTTACAAAAAAAAAAAAGCTTAATATTTATTTGTTTACTTTATTAAACATTTCTTTCAATATGAGTTGTTTAAGTTGCTTCGTTTTTTGTGCTAATACTTTCCCTTTAATTCTATAAACAGACATAATTTCTTGTTCAGTTCAACTGTTCAAGTCCTGTAATACCGTCTAACTTGTCAATCGAAATTTTTTCATTTTCAATAACCTCTCTGTCACTTTCTTCACTATCGGAAGCGGTACATCAAAACATGCTTTCGCTTTGTAGATCCTTTGGCAGTTCTAGAATCGGAAACTCTTTTTGACATAATCGAAAGTTCAAGCTTACTTTTTATAAAATTGCTCTAACAGTCTGCAAGAAATAATAAGTCACATCCAATTAGAAGATTAAGGAACAACGCAATCTGCAACATTAACTGAAATAGATAATTAGATAATTTTAGACTAGCTTATACCGTCCGTTATACATTAAACGCATATGCGCATGCCTAAAGGTATTATGCGCAGAATGTTTGTAGCTCTGAATGTTTGTAGGTCCGGATTAAAAACTTTGTACTGTACAGTGAAGTGCCATTGAATTAGGGACAGACATGGATGTGCAAATTTTGCAGTGCTGCTCCACATTTATGCTCACTCAAGGGCATTGTGGTAACTGCATATATAGCTAGTACTGTGTTTATTGTTAATCAGTTGTTTGAATTACCAGTATAAGTAAAAATTCTAATTTATATACCTCTGATTGTGAACAGGTAGTAGGCACTCGACGCATGGACCATTCAGTTTCCGAAATCGTCAGAGGGCTAGGATTTTCAAGGTCGACAGTATCGAGAGTATGCTGAGAGTACACGGATAGAGGAAAGAAAGCTGGCAATCAGGGAAATTACAAAGGAAAATGTGGTGTCAGCTCATGAAGACATGGATCTTGTATGCCAGGTTAGAATGGTACAAGGCTATTGGGGCCTAATCATGATTGGGGGTGTTTTCTTTTGGCAGTGTTTGGGATCTTTGGTACTTGTACCAACCTACCTCAATATGATTCGGTACGTAGAGTTGCTGGACGATCATCTCCTTCCATATATGTTGTCCTGTCATTCACATGGAAATAGAGTATTCCAACAAGATAACTGTACTTCTCACAGCTCTGTGTTGGCTATTGCCTGTTTGTATGAGCATTCCTCTGATTTCTCTGTCATGAACTAGCTACATAGAAGCCCTGACTTAAATCCTAGTAAGCATCTTTCGGATGTTTAGGAAAAAGGTGTGAAACCACACCACATATCACTAGTGATCCTTCCTTATTTATGTACAGCTCTATCTAATGTTTGGCAATCCATTCTCGTAGAATGCTTCCACAATCTTACAGAATCTGTGTCTCATCACATGGCAGCCATTGTCAAGGCCAGAGGTGGCCCAACTCATTATTATTGACTTGCTATCTCTAATTCAATGGCACTTTAGTGTATTTTTAACATTAGTATTTTGGTTAAGTTCATTAAAAGTTACGTTAGTTTTTTAACAATTTCATTTAATTAAAATGTAATGTAGTTTGCAAATTTATGTTTATTTTTTTCATCTTTATTATTATTTACATATATGAAATTAACATTTAACTATAGATAATATAAAAATTTCTTTACTAAATTTTAAAAGCAGTTCTCAGGCATTTACTGTTTTAAAATTGTATATGAGATTTCTAAAATATTGTTTATTACTAGTTTTATCAAGTAATATGATTATCATTTGATTTGGTTCGTCTAACTGTGAAGATATTCTTTATTGTGTGAAAATTTAAATTGATCAATAGTGTTGTGATAGTGCTTATCTTTCAATGCAGATACTAGGACTAGGTCAAGTTCTGTAGAAGCTGAAGTTGATGGATTAGAGGAACCTAAAGAGAAAATTTATGGCAAAGGTCGACTAACAAAGGAACTTCTTGCCCAAGGCCTTATTACACCAAGTATGCTTAAAAGGCTACAGAAAGAATGGGAACAATCTTTAGAAAGTTCTGCCATGTCTTCAAATGAAAAACAAAGAGTTAAAAAATCTACAAAAGTCTATAACAGAAGGCTAAAAAAGAAATAGTTTTTATATTTTTGTAGCACCAAAATTAATTGTGATATGAACTATAGTTACTGACTTTGACTATTAAAAAAAATTGTGAATGTTATTTCTTACTTTTTATATTATATATTGTAAATCATATAAACTAATCATTCATAGCAAATGTAAACTACATTCTTCCGTATTTAAACTGCATCTATTGACATGCAAATGTTAAATCTTAGTGTTCTTGGATTATTTTTTTTCCTGCCTCTCCTTATTTATTCAGAATATCCCAATTTTTGATTGGTAAAAATGGAGCTTTCACCTAATAGTTCCCAGAAAATTTTTTAAAATTTTTTCATCTACATAACAGGTGTTGTTCTTTATATTTTAATTAACACTGTTCAAATGATACAAATTAAAAATCCAGCATGGTTTCTTTTGAATTATTCATTAAAATAATTAAAAGATGTAAAAATCTGCCTATAAATGAATTCCTTCCCCCCCCCCATGCATTCCTTTCACCACTGCTACACTATCATTGCTCCCCTTTACAAAAGTTGAAAAAATATATATACATTTTTTAAAATTAAACAAAAAATTATAATCCTTCCTGTTTAACCCCCCTTCTCATTATATTTTATTCCTTCCTGGTTGAGAATAGAATGTTATGCTGAAACTGTTTTGAAATATCACAGGATTCTTTGATCAATGAAGGATCATTTAATAATGATAGTGTTTTTTGAATTTGATTTCCAGCTCTGATTAGTATTATTGTGTAAATAAATTTGCGGTTTTCTTCAAAAATTATGTAAATGTAAATTAATTTCTTAATAATTTTTCATGAATTTCTTTCAAATGCTTATGAAATTTACATTTTTGTTGTAACTGACTACTTGAGATTTCTCTCCTAAAGTATCATTATTTGGTGTAAAATTTCTTATGAGAGGTAGTCCAAAATCATAAATGAATTCCCCCCCCCCTTTTTTTTAATTTCAGAAGAAATTAACTGTTTCTTTTAAGTCAGTATAAATACATGAAGGTGTCTTATAATTTTTTATTTTTAATAAGGTGTTACCTATTTCAGCCATCTGTCTATTTAATGCTAAAATGCTTATCAGTTTTACATTAAAAAGGCTAGCAAATGATTCTAAAATGCCTAATTGCCTTCCAGCATGTGGCATGCAGCTGCTAAAGCAGATGAGTAGGATGATATTCAGGCGTTTCAAGCTCTGCAGGGATAATTTTTGCACACATACAGACATTTCAGACAAATAACAGTAGGTTTTATTAGTTACATGAAATAATTGAATATGTAAAGGGACTTTCTAGCCCCCCTGTAATTGCTGATGCATAGTAGTGGGTTTGATGGGGTGGCGAGTTATTAACAATTCGTTAAAATATGTAATTTTGTCTTTATTATGCACTTTATTCAGATGTTTCAAATAACTAGGAGGTAGATATATCTCAAAATTTATAAATGCAGTCAAATAAAAAATTAAATATTTTAATAAACACAATGGCTCAATAAAACGGACTATATTTACAAAAACACATTATAACGAGAATGTGATGTGTAAAGAGGCGAAAGCGAAGTCTTGGATTTGAAAGTATGGAATTTCAAGATATCTGGGCATCTTAAAGACGACATAATGTGACATCTTTGCAACATCATGTGTGACAAGATTACTGCATCATTACAATGTCTTCATGACTCAACGTCATTTGAGTCTATTCGTGCGAGCAGTGGGGGCCTAAGCAGGTACAGCATAAAGTAAGTTAGGCAGAATGGCTTGTGAATGTAATAAATGTTTAGTGCTTAAAATTTAAGTTTAAACTTTAAATTTAAGTGCTTAAAATTTAAAACATAGATCGGCATAAATGCTTTCAGTGCTTTGTTGCGAACTAAGCTCACATGATACTTGAAATGTAATCTTTCTCTTTAAATAGATGCATATCCATTTGATGTATGGTTCTTTTTTGATAATAGTGGCATTCATGGTAATTTCTTCTAGATCTTCACGGAGTACTTTTTTAATGAAGTCTACAACTGACTTCTGAGAATTTCTTTGCACTTTCCACCCTTGAAACCAGGGATAAATTTAATTTATTGCATTTTGTAAGCTTTTAATAGCAAGGTGAGGATTCAAAGATTTAAATAAAATGGTGATATCTCCCGTTCTACTGAGCTGATTGACAAAATTCAAATTGCGTTCTTCATGTCTCAAAAGCACGACTTAGGATATATATTAGATTTATATATAGCACTATTCTAACATAGGTATTTTGACACAAAATCGGACTTTTTCTGAAATAACATACCAATTTTTTTACATATTTCGATTCTACAACTCAAATTGCGCTTAAATATGAAATATTGTAAAATTTGGAGCGAAATTTACGGAGAAATTCACAAATTTATGTTGGCACTTTTTTTTTCAGTTTGCGCCAAGAATAGTTCACTTGGCGAACTTCTTAATATATGGCAACCTAGTTTCCTTTCCCGTGAGAGGAAAAAAATTCACCATCGTTCCTTTTTTCCCAATAATATTCTTTAGATTATATTTTTAATCATGACTGTTATTATTTTAAGTAATTTTTTCTTTTTCGAATTTCATTTTAATTGTTTAAGCTGCATAGGTTTTTTAGAATAACTGTTTTAAAAATTTCTATTTACCTATTCGAACTGCTTAAATAAAGGTGCAGTGTTTATTTTTTTAATAGGTTTCTTTATATGTATTTTTTGTTATAGTTATTACTCGTATTTTAGGTAATTTTTAAAATTTTATACTTTTATTTTAATTGTTTGTGTTGCATTGTCTCTTCAGATAATTGTTTTAAAATTTTCTATTTATTCCTTCGAAATGAGCATTTTAAATATATTTATTAATATAAATTTTCCAGAATTTGATTTTATTTATTTGAATTGTGTTTCTTTCGGAAGAATACTTTGCAACCCAGACTACGACGTGTATGAAAACTGCATACATTAAAAGAGAAAATACAGTAAAGCACAGTTAACAGGCCTTTCAATGTTCCGTTCAGAAAAGATATATATAAATAAGAGAGATGTATAACCGACATTTTAACTTAGGATGACTTGCATACACTACTTTAAACAGTTTTATCATTGTGCCCATTGCTTTACACAGTTTTATCCTACATTTGGTTTCTTAAAATTTTATTCATATTTTAGTCAAATATTTTATTTTTGAAATCGCAAGAATCAAATATCATAACATTGAAAAGTTTTAAATTAAAAAAAAATGCAAATACTAAATTTTACGAAAAAATTTATTTTTCTTCTCTTTTTCTTTAGCTATTCTGCAAGTATATTAAAAAGCATCCAACTTTTCAAAATATCTTGGTATTTCTGACAATAATTTTAAATAAAGTTATCGCCTTCCATTTCATAAAGACCCACAAACGGCCGACCGGTAAAGTCGCTGAACACTGGTAGTTCACTCCGGGGTTCGAACCCCGGTAAACGGGCTGGTTGCATGGACGTTTTCGTGGATTTTCTCATGTGTACCGTGTATGCCAGCTGGTTTCCCTTAGAAAGTTCTTCACAAAGTATTTGGTCAGAGCCTTTATCAGTCTTTAGAGGCTAAACATTTTGAAGGT
Source organism: Stegodyphus dumicola (assembly GCF_044657685.1). Classification (NCBI taxonomy): domain Eukaryota; kingdom Metazoa; phylum Arthropoda; class Arachnida; order Araneae; family Eresidae; genus Stegodyphus; species Stegodyphus dumicola. The sequence continues at coordinate 43,586,549 of NC_140771.1, read as the reverse complement.
ATGAGATGAAAGAAAAGACTGGTTTCATCAAGAGGTTTTGGTTTATTTAATTACGACAAAGCACACTAGAGCTATCTGCCTAAGGGAAGGGATGCTTTCGTGGAGGACTTTCTAGAGGAAACTGGCTCGCATACACGTTACACATAAGGAAAACAATGAAAACGCCCGTTCAGCCAGCCCGCTCACGGGATTCGAACCTCGGACCGAACTACCAGTGTTCAGCAACTTTACCGCTCGGCCGCTGTTTCATCAGGAGGAAAACAAAAACATTTTTAGGTGAAATCCACATACATCACTGGATAAACTCCTGAATCTTAAAATAATTCGACTGAGAAAATCATGGGATTCTCCATTTATGATACGATATGATGTTCCGTAACAAAAAATTTATACAACCATATAGTCTAAAACCAGTCGCTCTTCACTTTAATCTGCAATGATATCATTTTTGTCTTTTCTGTTAACCACAAGCTCAATTGATGGTATTTGCTGGTGTTTTTGCGAAAAATTTTAACATTGACTTTAAGTGAGCTGCAATCACAGTGGTCCAGCTGTCGACTGCTCATCAGAGAAAAATGGTTTAGTTGTAAAACTAGCTGTCATTCAAAACTAAATGGTGAGGAATGACTGCTGTGCAATCGAATGCAGTGGGAGAATGCAATGGAAGTAAATAGATAACATGAGGGATTTCTTTGGCCCAAATCGATTAAAAGCGTTTTAAATCAGTATCTTCATTTTGAAGGTATGAGATGAAAGGAAAGACTGGTTTCACCAAGAGGTTTTATAAAGCCGAATTCAGGCTTCAAAAATTACACATTAGCGATCTGTAAGAAAACGATTTCCAGATTGTACGCACTTGTGAGAGTGATTTGCGATCTCACATTTTCTAATCGCTAATTCGTGGTTTTCACGGACGAATTTCTCACTTACACGGACGGCGCACTCGACGTTTATCGAATTTAACGCCTTTAAATTGTAATTTGCTTACTTCAAAGTTTCTTAAGGGTATACAACATATTAAACCCATGTAACAAAAGTGTTAAGTTAGATTCCGACGCATATTTCGTTTAACAATATTGCATACAGCACCATTTCCCTCCTGGTGGTGAGGTTTCAAACTTCCTTTTTTTTTTTCGGGGAAAATAAATTCCCATGACCTCCTTTACACGATTACCAAGTTTGATAACATTTGATAAAGGAGTTTTCCTTTTATGACCGTTTCAATGTGGAACTTTAATTATAACCATTCTGAATATTATTAAATTTTAATTTGAAGCAATGCGTTATATCTATACCATACGTAAATTTTTCGCTTTTATGGAAAAATACAGAATCGAAGCAAATATACTTAGGATAATGGACCAAAACTGAAAAAATGTCCCCTCCCTCCGAAAATCAAATATTAAAACTTCAACCTTGAATTTATTGGGTTATTGAAATATTTAATTTGACTTAATCTTCTAAGTCCTAGTTCCGACAACAATTCCGTCAAAAACTCCGAATTACTTAAGCTGAAGTAAAAGATTTAGTATATATTCACTATATGTTAATAAAGTAATCAGAGTGTAATAAAAATAGATTATAGAATTTACGCTGATGCAACTTTTTGTCTGACTGCACAACATGTAATGGAAGAAAAGGCTTGTAGAGATCTGTTTTGGACATGCCTCTAAAAGTAGATGTCATACTCCTTTTCTCTCTTCAATGTCGAAAAACTTTCCTTTGAGAGGCAACTTTAGTTTTTGGGAAAGAAAAAAAATCACAAGAAGACAAATTTGAAGAATATGCAGGACGACAGAGTACACATATTTATTTTCGGAACACAAGCGGTTCTCCGACTGGTTATTGAATAATAAAAAGATGCATTGTCATGCAATACAAAAAATTTGGAATAAGTTTTCTGACTGAAAACGTAAGATTAAAAGTCATCTGCTTAATTCACAGCCATTTACAAGTCAACTCTCGGGCAATTGCAGAATCATTTTGATCCTGAGCTTGTAAGACAAACCTAATATCACTGGATTTAAACACTTCTTTAATCTTCCGAGAACGTTCCTTCTTTAGCTCATATTCCAAGAATATTAAGTGAATACAATTATTGCAAAAGAAATTGAATACTCATTTGCACTACGGTTTGGTAGTTTACTAACAAGTTAACAAAACTTAAATTCTGCTTTTTGTGTCTAAGAGTACAACAATATTTTAAATATTTACAAATAAAATATTAAATTGGAGATTTAATTGGAGCCTCACCTGTTGCCTAGCATTTGAAGTTTGTTAAATACTAATTGTTTGTTCCGAAGTCTAACCCTGACTGCATGGTTGGTTTTCGTAGTTTTCTAGATTCTCTTCACAAAGGTTCTCTATGAAAGCATCTTAATCAAATATCTTCCATGTTCTTTCTATGTTCAAATAACCAACTAACCTAGTTTAAGCACGATTTCCAAGTGAAGTTATTAGCAAAACCCGAATACTCATTAAAAATCATGTAGCTTGCCAATCGGGAGTAACATGAAAGATACGGCGGCAATAATTGAATTGCTGTTACGCTAAGCTGTTTCTAAACTTAGATGGTCATTCCTTAATTAAATAGCCCACCAGCGGCCGAGCGGTAAAGACGCTGAACACTGGTAGTTGGGTCTGAGGTTTGAATCCAGAGAACGGGCTGGCTGCATGGGCGTTTTCGTGGTTTTCCCCATTTGTAACGTGTATACGAGCCAGTTTCCCTTAGAAAGTCCTCCACGAAGGCATCGCTCCCTTTAGGCAGATAGCCCTCGCGTGCTTTGCCATAAATAAATAATCCAATCCAATCCTTAATTAAATATAATTGATTTGTAACTTCTACTGGAGCTGACGGTAAGAATTGAAGTGTAAATAAATAATATCATGTGCAATCTTGATTAATATAAAATTTAAAATATTTGCGTAGAAAAATATTTGCATTCAGACAGAAAGTTTTTTAAATATTTGCAATTAAATACTTTATAAGAAGGATTTATTAATAACCGTAATAATTATTTATTATATTACTGATGCATAGGATTCAGTTCTTGACAATTACATTCTAAATTAGAATTTTAAGGATATAATGAAAATATGCTACGCTTCAAAATACATTTTAGGATAAAAAATCAGTCGATTTTTTATATTTAAAAACTTCTTAAATTCATTTAATAAACATCGTGTCCTCGTTGTTAATTCAATCCAGAATGTTGGGTGTCATTTATATAATTATTCTTACTTGTCCACAGAACCTGCTAACTTATTCAGCCATTAAGTAGCTGCAGATCATTTCTACATAACCATTAACTTCCATTAATTCAGTCTCTAGAGAGCTGTATTTTTATATCATAATTTGACTTTTATAAAAATGATTATTCTAAATCTTATGTTTCTATAAAAATGTACTGTGCTTTAAAAATATGTAGATAGTATCAGCCGCTCTTTCAGCCACTTCATAAGCAACAGTTTGTTTAGAAATAAATTATGCAGTTAATGTCATAAAATATTTTCATAAAATTCAAATAAACATCAAACGAAAATTCTCAGTTTTAGACAATTCGATTTAAACGAAGTTAAAGTAGCAAACGATAAAACGCCGAAAGTAAAAATTTACTCTTACTTTTTTAAAAAAAAAGGAAGAAAGAGAGAAATTAAAAAAATAGTTAAAAAATTGAATAATATCATCTATAATTTTAAAAAAATAGCTTTTCATATAGTGTTAATAAATATTTATTACGCATCATTGAGGGAAAAAATTTCATATAATTAATTCTCCGTAAAATTTTACTTGAAATTTAAGGTTAAAAATAGCTGTGGCAATTCACTGTAACAAAAATCCATAAACCATATTTGGCGTTATTATCGCTCCAAAAAAAGATGCCAAATTTCAAAACGCGAAAATATGTAAATTCGTGTATATCTTAGAAAATTTTGAGTAAAAAAGTCTAATTTTTTGCAGATTTGCTTAAAAATACACCTACTTTAAGATGATGGTAAAAATTTTATAGGTTATAATTCAAAATTTTTTTCGAAAAATTTATAAAAATTATTTAAAAATAGAAATTTAAAAAATAAAAAACAAAAAATGGGTAAATTTTATTTGGAAGGAACCTAAATTTCGAAATGTGAAAGGAAAAATAATAAAAAGTTTAATAAAAAAAAAGATATTAGTAAATATTTATCAAATTCAATTAACATTGAGAAGCTAAAATTTTGAGAGATAATATTTTAAAACAAGATATATTTACTACTCGTACGATTTTTACAAAACTTGATATTCTGGCATAATTTGAGTCGTAGAATCGAAATATGGAAAAATATTGATATGTTATTTCAGAAAAAGTCGGATTTTGTGTCAAAATACCTATGTTAGAATAGCGCTATATATAAATCTAATATATATCCTAAGTCGTGCTTTCGAGACATGAAAAACGAAGTTTGAATTTTGTCAATCAGCCCAGTAGAACGGGAGATATAGCACTGTCCCCCCCCCCTTTTTTTTTTTTTTTTTTTTTTTTTTTAAGCAGTGTACATGTGCAGTGCATGTTGAACAAAAGTAAATTCCCCCATTCTGGTATAAAACAAAATCTTTTCTTCTTTCTTAAATACCTTATTTGTCATTTTTCAAAAAAATAAAAAAAATAATAATAATCGATCATCTATTCTAACCATTTAACATATCGATATTCGTCAGTATACCGCCGATTTTTGTAATTCAAATTTTAATTCTTGTCTTAAGTAATTAATTTTATTTTAATTTTATTCGTTTCATTTAATGTATCTTCCTTCTAAATTTATTTATTATTAGTTCATAATTATTTCAAATTTCAGGCGAGTAATTCTAGCAGTAATATGCCATATCATCTTGAAAGTTAGGGTACGTATTTTTTATTTATGTCACGGGGTGCTGAGTGCAACAATTAATATCTATAGAGGCTTGGCTAGGCTCCACTGTATGATGGATTAACACACATAGAATAGGCTGATTTTGAATAATAAACATTTATTTACATGAATTATCACATAACTATTCATTCGTTAACATTGAAGATATTTTCATTCGAGGATAAATGCGACGCCGACAGAGTGTGAAGTGATTTTAGCCGTCACCACCGGTGGTGACGGGGGTTTTTCCGGTGGTGACGTTTTAGCGCGTCCCGAAAATCTCCGTTACAATTACACCTAGAGATTCAGACACGTGGTTGGCGAGTAACAAAAACAAGTTCCTTTAGTATCGCCACAGTACTCCCCCCCCCTCCAGTGTCAGCGATATTAAAGGTACTGACGGTTAAATCGGACCCTACGTCTAGAACGTGTATGCTGAGGAACATTTTGCTTCTGGAATCCAGGCACAGGTAATAATGTATGGGGTTGAAGGTGTAGGTGGCTTTGAAGGAGGTGTGATTGAAGTATTAGTCTTGACAGTTTCTGGTACAAAAATAAAGGCCGGTTTAAGACGATCAATGCTCACCACTGTTGCTTTGTTACCAATTAGTATACTATAGGTCTTGGATGTGCAACATAGAACCAGATGTGGGCCCATATAAGTAGGCTCCAAAGACTTATGCATCACACTTTAAAAACACAGGCAATGATTTAGCGAGCTCTTTGGGAATAAACACAGGTATTGAAGAATGTAATCTTGCTGGTGTAGGAGCTAATACAGCCATGGTTTCGTGCAATTGTCTGAGAAACACATCAGGCTCTACACTGATTGATTTTATGGAAGGTTTATAAAATCTACAGGTAAACGTAAATTGACACCATAGACCATTTCAGCGCTAGGAGAACCCAGGTTCTCTTTAAAAGCTGTTCTTAATTCTAACAACATTGTGGGAAGAATATCAACCCAGTGAGGAGAAATAGGGCCTGTTTCAGAAAGCGATGAAACCTCTCAACGAGTGTATTGGAATTCGGATAGTACGGTGATGTGCGGATCTTTCTAGTTTCCAAGAATTTCGTTAATGCAGTAAACAACTGAGACTCGAACTGCCGTTCCCAGTCCATGGTAATGCAATCGGGTACTCCAAACTGTGAGATCCACGGGGAAAAAAATTTTTTAGATATAGTGTCAGCTGACATATCCACAATAGGCAATGGCGTAAATAAAGGTATGCAAAGAATTCCATTACATAGGGGCCTGATGGCTTAGGGGGCCCTTGAATGTCCTGTTATATGTTTAAACTTAAACGACGGTGGATTCTTTTGTAAATACTATATACTATATACAAGCATATACATAATATAATATATGTATAATAGAATCCCTCTTCTTTTAAGTTTCCAGGGGCCCTCTGCATCAAATGACACAGTTCGGGGGTCATTTGGAAGCAGATAAAGAAGGTGAATTCAATGTTATGTACACCAAAACTTTAACTGAATACAAAGCAGAAAAGCTATATACTTTTATTTTGATTCCCTTCTAGAGGAAACATTTCGCCGCCCAACCGATATAGTTGTTAGCGTCGCTGACTGCCGTGCCAATGAGACCCGGTTCGAATCCGTGAGATGGGAATGCATGGATGTTTGTAAACGTATAATGTCGTTGCGGCACCAAATATGCGGCGATCCGGTCCTCTCATGTGATTTGGTGGAAGGGGAGAGGGGTTTTCAAGTGACACTTGGGAAGACTGTTTCTCAGGTTTATTGTGAGAAGAAGTCCTAAAAAAGGCCAGCATGTGACAAAGAAAGCAAAAATGAAGGACTCTTGAAGTCCACTTTTTAGAAACGAGTAAATAAATTATTTAAAATAATGTTTAAATTGGAAATGAACGTAAAGCAAAATGTGAAATAAATTGCTTATAATTTTAAGAAACGATACAGAATATACTGTTTTAAAGTAGGTATAAAATACTGAATGGTACTATTAAACTTTTCTTCTAATTTTATTAAATGATTTACTCTGTGCATTTTTATTTATAAACTAGAACATTCAAAAAATCTTACAACATGGAGAAGAAAGCTTTAAATGGGGCGTAAAAAAGAAAGAAGAAAAAAGAATTATGCGATGCTTTTAAATGGGCAATGAAAAAAATTAAAACTGGTGATCATTATTTCCGAGTTGAAAATTCTAGTCAAGAAGAATATCAGGCATCTACTATGAGCTAACAAGAACAGCCATCAGACTGCTCGAATATAATTTTAAGAATTAAAAATGTACCAGAAAATATTTCGACTGAAATCACTGAAGAAGGCGAACTATCAGAAAATATTTCAGCTACAACCATAAACAGTGATGAAAGGTCCGACAATTTTCCAACCGCTTTTAGAGATGTAAAAAATGAAAGATATTTATCTGATTTTGGTCATTATCCAAAAATTTTTATAAAGGGTAAGTAAGAAAGGATTTATTTTAAATTTTAGCCTTTGTAGAGCTAAAGATACCGATTTCCCCCAAAATAAAGACAGCGGATAATTTTCTTCTGTTTATTATACAATGATTAATAACTCCGTTTTAGACACAGATTTTGCTTTGTTATTCACTTGAACTTAACAAAGACTGTTGCTAACTATGTTGGTTAATTTCAAATAAAGACAGATGTGGTTGACAGGAATACAGGACTAGCAAACATTACTCATAAGAAAAAAGTGCGAGAGACGTTCTCATCATAATCGGATGCTGTAGAAAAATTGGGAAACAAATAACTGTATTCATCAAATGTGGAAAAAATCTGTAAAAGATGAAATCAATTTCAGTTAATTTTAGGGAGATTAAATCCAGGTAACTTTAGCAAAAAATAACAATGGTTGCATACATACCTAATTTTTTATCTGATGTAACATTATTGGAGGAATATGACATTGTGATGAATGACATTATAAAAATGCTTTCAAGCGCTGTTAAATATTTGAGCAACATAAAATGAGTTAATTGATTAAGTAGTATTTGTTTGAAAACAAAGCTTTTGGATGAAATTAAAGTTCTTATTTCATTTGGACGAATATCGCGGACAAAGTAATCGTAATCGCAAAAAAATTTCGGTTATCATACTTCAATGGAAATATTCATTTTGACCGTTCCCGGGGTTTTATCTGGGGCTCACCAGCGGCCGAGCGGTAAAGTCGCTGAACACTGGTAGTTCGGTCTGAGGCTTGAATCTCCCGAACGGCCTGGCTCCATGGCCTTCGCAGTTTTCCCCATGTGTAACGTGTATACGAACCAGTTCCCTTAGGATTAGGTTTAGGAACGGGGAACGTGGGCACCATTCCCTTAGAAAGACCTCCACTAAGGCATCCCTTTCCCTAGGAAGATAGCCCTCTACACTTTGCGTAAACCAAACCGAACCCTTTTGACATTTGGCGGGGTGTAACGCCTGTACGTACAGAGGAACTAATGGTTTCTTTTTTCAAAAAAAGGTTTGTAAAATGGATTCAAAAGAGATTTTTTCTCGAGATTTGTATGTTCGCATGTACGTACTTACATATGCACATATATATACATATATGCATCGCATAATTCAAAAACGATTAGCCGTAGAGCATTGAAATTTTGCACATGGGGCTGCTATAATATCCATTTGTAAACTTTTTTTTAATTGCAACTGGCAGTGTACATATACATATATAAATAACCCCCTTACCCGTCCTTTATTTTCACAATCGTTGGTCGTAGTCATATTTTCCCATTACAGAAGTGTTTTAAAGGTGAAAAATGTTTTGGCTATATCAAATTTTAAAAAACATAATTGTCGACAAATAACGAAATTTAACTTTTCATTCGGTCTCCCGGTTCCTATACTTGGAAATGTTTTGTACTCGTTATGAAAAAATAAATTAGAAGAAGTTTGTCTCCCGTACGACAAAACTGGCCGGGATATTTAATTCAAAATTTGCAGTTTTTGATGTCATTTTCATCTTGAGAGATCGGATAATTAAGTTAATTATTCGAGGAAATAACTTTAAACGAAGTGCAGCAGAAAAAAATTGTATAATTTAAGAGATGATACAAGGAAGCCATGTCAGATTTTTAACTTTTAAATCTGGTCTGATAAAAATCATTATCAAAATGTTGGTTCCTTGGAAACCTCGATTTTGGGGAGGGGGTAGTACTGTAAATTTATTGGGGAGGGCCAAGAACTTTTTTTGCATAGGGAGCTCTAGATTTCTAGCTACGCCACTCATAATAGGAAAAGCCTCTGGCCAACGTGTGTACCTGTCGATACACGTAAGGAGTTATGTACACTGCTCCAAAAAAAAAAAAAAAAAAAAAAGGGACAGTGCTATATCTTCCGTTCTACTGGGGCGATTGACAAAATTCAAACTACGTTTTTCATGTCTCGAAAGCGCGACTTAGGATATATATTAGATTTATATATAGTACTATTCTAACATAGGTATTTTGACACAAAATCGGACTTTTTCTGAAATAACATACCAATTTTTTTACATATTTCGATTCTACGACTCAAATTATGCCAGAATACCAAGTTTTGTAAAAATCGTACGAATAGTTTTTAAAATATTAGCTATTAGCTCTCAAAATTTTAGCTCCTCAATGTTAATTGAATTTGGCAAATATTTATTAATATCTCTTTTTTTATTAAACTTTTTGATTTTTTCTCTCGCATTTCGAAATTTTGGTTCATTCCAAATAAAATTTACCAATTTTTTGCGATTTATTTTTTAAATTTTTATTTTTAAATAATTTCTATAGATTATTCGAAAAACATTTTGAATTATAACCTATAAAATTTTTACCATCATCTTAAAGTAGGTGTATTTTTAAGCATATCTGCAAAAAATTAGACTTTTTTACTCAAAATTTTCTAAGATATACACGAATTTACATAATTTCGCGTTTTGAAATTTGGCACCTTTTTTTTTTTTTTTTTTTTTTTTTGAGCGATAATAACGCCAAATGTGGTGTATGGATTTTTGTTACACTGAATTGCCACAGCTATTTTTAACCTTAAACTTCAAGTAAAATTTTACGGAGAATTAATTATATGACATTTTTTCCCTCAATGATGCGTAATAAGTATTTATTAATACTATATGAAAGGCTATTTTTTTAAATTATAGATGATATTATTCAAATTTTTAACTATTTTTTTTTAAATTTCTGTCGTATCTTTTCTTTTTTTAAAAAATTTGAGAGTAAGTTTTTGTAAGAGTAAATTTTTACCTTCGGCGTTTTATCGTCTGCTACTTTACTTCGTTTAAATCGAATTGTCTAAAACTGAGAATTTTCGTTTGATATTTATTTGAATTTTATGACATTAACTGCATAATTTATTTCTAAACAAACTGTTGCTTTTGAAGTGGCTGAAAGAGCGGCTGATACTATTATCCATATTTTTAAAGCACAATATATTTTTATAGAAACATAATATTTAGAATAATCATTTTTTATAAAAGTCAAATTATGATATAAACATACAACCCTCTAGAGACTGAATTAATGGGAGTTCAATGGTTGTGTAGAAATGATCTGCAGCTACTTAATGGCTGGATAAGTCAGCAGATTCTGTGGACAAGTAAGAATAATTATATAAACGACACCAACATTCTGGATTCAATAAACAACGAGGATACGATGTTTACTAAATGAATTTAAGAAGTTTTAAAACATAAAAAATCGACTCATTTTTTTCCTAAAATGTATTTTTGTGCGTAGCGTATTTTCATTATATCCTTAAAATTCTAATTTAGAATGTAATTGTCAAGAACTGAATCCTAATCATCAGTAATATAATAAGTAATTATTACTGTTATTAATAAATCCTTCTTATAAAGTAATTGCAAATATTTCAAAAAACTTTCTATCTGAATGTAAACATTTTTCTATGCAAATATTTTTAATTTTATATTAATCAAGATTGCACACCATATTACTTATTTCCACTTCAATTCTTACCGTCAGTTCTAGTAGAATTTACAAATCAATTATATTTAATTAAGGATTGAATTGGATTATTTAATTATGGCAAAGCACACGAGGGCTATCTGCCTAAAGGGAGGGATGCCTTCGTGGAGGACTTTCTAAGGAAAACTGGCTCGTATACACGTTACACATGGGGAAAACCACGAAACCGCCCATGCGGCCAGCCCGTTCGCGGGATTCGAAACTCGAACCGAACTACCAGTGTTCAGCGTCTTTACCGCTCGGCCGTTGGTGGGCTATTTAATTAAGTAATGACCATCTAAGTTAAGAAACAGCGTACCGTAACAACATTTCAATTATTGGTTCCGTATCTTTCATGTTACTCCCGATTGGCTAGGTACATGATTTTTAATGAGTATTCGGATTTTACTAGTAACTTCACTTGGAAATCGCGCTTAAACTAGGTTAGTTGGTTATTTGAACATAGAAAGAACATGGGAGCTATTTGATTAAGATGCTTTCATAGAGAATCTTTGTAAAGAGAACCTAAAATACTACGAAAACCAACCATGCAGCCTGGGTTAGACTGAGCAGCAAACAATTAGTATTTAACAATCTTTTCTTTTTCAAATGCTAGGCGACTGATGAGGCTCCAATTAAATCTCCAATTTAATATTTTATTTGTAAATATTTAAAATATTGTTGTATTCTTTGACACAAAAAGCAGAATTTAAGTTTTGTAAACTCGTTAGTAAACTACCAAGCCGTAGTGCAAATGAATTATCAATTTCTTTGGCAATAATTGTATTCACTTAATATTCTTGGAATATGAGCTAAAGAAGGAACCTTCTCGGAAGATTAAAGAAGTGTTTAAATCCAGTGATATTAGGTTTGTCTTACAAGCTCAGGATCAAAACGATTCTGCAATTGCCCGAGTAGTTGACTTGTAAATGGATGTGAATTAAGCAGATGACTTTTAATCTTACGTTATTCAGCCAGAAAACTTATTCCAAATTTTTTGTATTGCATGACAATGCATCTTTTCATTATTCAATAAGCAGTCGGAGAACCGCCCGCTTGTGTTCGGAAAATAAATATGTATATTCAATCGTCCTGCATGTTCTTCAAATTTGTCTTCTTGTGATTTTTTTTCTTTCTCAAAAACTAAAGTTGCCTCTCAAAGGAAAGTTTTTTGACATTGAAGAGACAAAATTAATATTACATCTACTTTTAGAGGCATGTGAAAAACAGATCTCTACAAACCTTCTCTTCCATTACATGTTGTGGAGTCAGACAAAAAGTTACATCAGCGTAAATTCTATAATCTATTTTTATTACACTCTGATTACTTTATTAACATACAGTGAATATATACTAACTCTTTAACTTTAGCTTAAGTAATTCGGAATTTTTGACGGAATTGTTGTCGGAACTAGGACTTAGAAGATAAGTCAAATTAAATATTTCGATAACCCAGTAAATTCAAGTTCGAAATTTCAATATTTTATTTTCGGAGGGAGGGCAAATGTTTTCAGTTTTGGTCCATTATACTAAGTATATTTGCTTCGATTTTTTTATTTTTCCATAAAAGCGAAAATTTTACGCATGGTATACATATAACGCATAGCTTCAAATTAAAATTTAATAATATACAGAGTGGTTATAATTAAAGTTCCACATTGAAACGGTCATAAAAGGAAAACTACTGGATCAAATGTTATCAAACTTGGAAAATGGTGTAAAGGAGGTCATGGGAATTTATTTTCCGCGAAAAAAAGGAAGTTCGAGACATCACCACTAGGGGGGAAATGGCGCTGTATGCAATATTGTTAAACGAAATATGAGTCGGAATCTAACTTAACCTTTTGTTAAACGGGTTTAATATGTTGTATACCCTTAAGAAACTTTGAAGTAGGCAAATTATTATTTAAAGACGTTAAATTCGATAAATGTCGAGTGCGCCATCCCTGTAAGTGAGAATTTCGTCCGTGAAAACCACGAATTAGCGATTAGAAAATGTGAGATCGCAAATCACTCTCACAAGTGCGTACAATCTGGAAATCGTTTTCTTACAGATCGCTAATTTGTAATTTTTTAAGCCTGAATTTGGCACTAAAACATGAAGATACTGATTCAAAACGCTTTTAACCGATTTGGGCCAAAGAAATCTCTCATGTTATCTATCTAGTTCCATTGCATTCTCCTACTGCATTCGATTGCATAACAGTCATTTCACACCGTTTACTGTTGAATGACAGCTAGTTTTATAACTGAACCATTTTTTTCTGAAGAGCAGTCGACAGCTGGACCACTGCGATTGCAGCTCACTTAGAGCCAATATTAAAATGTTTCGTGATACATGAACTGCAGTAACGTGGCATTTTAGATACTACGATTTTTATGCAGGGCTGGGCACCACCTCAAGTGTGTCGCATAGTTACTTAGGCAACATTTCACGAATGAACATCTTATAGGCCAACACTTCCCCTCTTCCCAACAGACCTTAACCTCTGTGACTTTTGTCTATGAGGTTATCTCAAAAGCACTGTTTATGGTGATAATCTATACAATTTGGCAGAAATGAAAAATGTGATACACTGATAACATTCCTCCTGATATGCTATGTGTAACGTGTATACGAGCCAGTTTCCCTTAAAAAGTCCTCCACGAAGGCATCCCTCCCTTAAGGCAGATAGCCCTCGAGTGCTTTGCGATATTCTAAGAGCTGCTGTTGAGAATGCAGTAACATGATTTAACTTGCTTTCGGAAAATGCTGGACGCTACATTGAACATGCTTTGTAACACGTTTCGGAAAATATTAAACACATTTTAAACAGATGTTTTCGTGTCTTATTTCATTTAACAATATTGTATACAGCGCCATTTTTCCCCTGATGGTGATTTTTTGAACTCTTTTTTTTTCCGCCGAAAATAAATTCTCATAACCTCCTTTACACGATTCCCAAATTTGATAACATTTGGTCCGGTAGTTTTCCTTTTATGACCATTTCAAAGTGGAACTTTAATAATAACCACCATGTAAAATAAGCTTTAAAAGTCTGACAGTTTGGTTCAAGTCCCAACTTTAAAAAATATATATATAAATATAAATTTTTATATTAATTCTCTTAGAAAGCATGTTTTAAGAAGCTAATTTTTCTCTCGCGTTATAGATTGTATAAAAAAAACATGATCTTTAATATGATTTAGATTGTTTCAGCCGATATAAGAATCGGGTTACTCTGTGGTACAGAATAAACCCTGCTGGACTGTTTTATTTCTTTGTCATTTAGCAAAAATCTTTTAATTAAAATATTTATCCTTTGGACTTCGCTTTAAACTTTATTTATAGCTAAAATTACTAGAAAATGAAAAGCTGTCTTTAGCTGAAACGCAATTCATATAATTGATAGTTTAAAAAATTGACAAGAATGCAAAATGTATAGAAGTCTAGCAGTCGAAAAATCTTAATTTTCTTGTGTGAGCACTGAAAATAACTGTAGAAGGAAAGAAGAAAATTAGGGAGAAAAGTAAGCAAAAATTTGCAGGGAAATTTGGCTGTCAGACGTACCAAGATGTTCAAAAAGTTGGACGCTTTCGAATATACTTTCAGGATACTTCAAAGAATTTAGGTGTTCAAAGAGAAAACACTTGGACGAGTACACCAGCAAATACCATCAATTGAGCTTGTGTTAACAGAAAAGACAAAACGATATCATTGCAGATTAAAGTGAAGAGCGACTGGTTTTAAACTATATGGTTGTGTAAATTACGTTATAGAACATCATATCGTATCATAAATGGTGAATCCCATGATTTCCTCAGTCGAATTATTTGAAGATTCAGGAGTTTATCCAGTGATGTTTGTGGATGTCACTTAAAGATGTTTTTTTCCCTTCCTGATGAAACAGCGGCCGAGCGGTAAAGTCGCTGAACACTGGTAGTTCGGTCCGAGGTTCGAAGCCCGTGAACGGGCTGGCTGCATGGGCGTTTTCGTGGTTTTCCCCATGTGTAACGTGTATGCGAGCCAGTTTCCCTTAGAAAGTCCTCCAGGAAGGCAGTCCCTCCCCTTAGGCAGATAGCCGTAGTGTGCTTTGTCATAATAAAATAAACCAAAACCTTTTGATGAAACCAGTCTTTCCTTTCATCTAATAGCTTCAAAATGTTTAGCCTCTAAAGACTGATAAAGGCTCTGACGAAATACTTCGTGAAGAACTTTCTAAGGGAAACCAGCTGTCATACGCGGTACACATGAGAAAATCCACGAAAACGCCCATGCAACCAGCCCGTTTACGGGGGTTCGAACCCCGGAGTGAACTACCAGTGTTCAGCAACTTTACCGCTCGACTGTTTGTGGGCCTTTATGAAATGGAAGGCGATAACTTTATTTAAAATGATTGTCAGAAATACCAAAATGTTTCGAAAAGTTGGATACTTTTCAATATACTTTCAGAATGCTTAAAGAAACAGAGAAGAAAAATAAATTTTTTCGTAAAATTTAGTATTCGTATTTTTTTTAATTTAAAACTTTTCAATCTTATGATATTTGATTCTTGCGATTTCAAAAATAAAATATTTGACTAAAATATGAATAAAATTTTAAGAAACCAAATGTAGGATAAAATTGTGTAAAGCAATGGGCACAATGATAAAACTGTTTAAAGCAGTGTATGCAAGTCATCCTAAGTTAAAATATCGGTTATACATCTCTCTTATTTATATATATCTTTTCTGAACGGAACATTGAAAGGCGTGTAAAACTGTGTTTTACTGTATTTTCTCTTTTAATATAGTATGCAGTTTTCAAACTCATCGTAGTCAGGGTTACAAAGTATTCTTCCGAATTTTGGCGCCAAACAAGCAGTTCGCGAGTTACGACGCTGAACATCTGAATTTTTCCCGCTTAAGCGAGTATTGTTTGTTTGGGATTTGATATGGATCCTGACGTAAAACGCAGAAAAGTTTTGTTTACTAAATTCCATGTTATTGGAAATTTTTATTTCTGCTTATGAACTGCGAAAGTAAAGTATGCTAACAATTTTTAGGTAAGTAAGGTTATAATGCATATTATGAACATCACTAATTCCATAGAAGCTGAAGTAAATTTTTTAAAAAAAAATTGCGTTTCTAGAAGCCTTAAATATTAATGAAATAATATATATATTATTAAAACTAAAATGTACTGCTAGTGAAAAAATAAACAAATAAATAAATAAAATAGAAAAGTTAAAGGAATTAAAAAATAGTTGGTACTTTAAAAATACAGAGCAACTGTAAAGAAAGGTTCACAATATTTACACAAAATTTGCTATGCTTGTATACCGCTGACTTCAGGGTCATAGCTGGATAATTTATTAGAAATCTCGTTTGTTTTAAAATGCACTATGGGCAGTTATATTTTATGCATAATCCATAAAATATTATTTTTAATTTAAACATTTTTAATTCATATCTCTTTTTATAGAAGATGTTATAAAAATAAGATTTTTCTCTTTATATATACACACATTAGGTAAAGAAAATGGAAATATTTAATTAATTAATTCCTGCGCCTCTGCTGGAGAGGACTGAACTTAAAAGCAATTATTATAGTAATTTTTCGTTAAAAAAATGTTTAGGGCATTAATACTGTCTCATGTTAATTGGAATGAAAGTTTAGAGTCGTAAACATCCCAAAGTCTGAGCACATGTATATACATTCACATAAAAGTGAAACGAATATATATATATATATCTACAGGGTATCAAAATAAATTAAATTTAAATAATTCTTTTGCACCATTGCGGCAAGGAATGAAATTTGAATTTAACAAACATTTTCTTTTCGTAAAAAGCAAATTTAAAGTTAATTAAATTTAAATGAAATTTAATGCAAACCAATAAATGATTAATTATTGCTGCGAACTAATACACAATATCATTTAAATTCTGAGAGCATATGTAAATCAAGTGCAAGTATCAAAATCCATGAATAAATATCTAATTCCAAAAATTTATTTATCCTATTATTGACTTATGCATTTTTATAAATTTTTTAGGATTAAATCTATCCTATTATTCACTTATGCATTTTTATAATTTTTTAAGATTATTAAATTTTTGGAATTATAGTATATTTATTCATGGATTTTGATACTTGCACTTGATTTACATATGCTCTCAGAATTTAAATGATATTGTAGATTAGTTCGTAGTAATAATTAATCATTTATATATTTGCATTAAATTTCATTTAAATTTGCTTTTTACAAATAGAGAATGTTTGTTAAATTCAAATATATATATGTACAGGGTATACTTTAAATTAGTATTATATAATTTTCAAACTTTTTTGCGGAGGGAAATTTAAATAAATAAGAGCATAAATACAACAATATATTTAACTCATATAATAATAGAAATAAATTATAAAACACGAATATAGATCAAATGGGAGCAAAAAGCTGAGAAAGTTGCAGACAGGGTGCAAAACGTGTATGGGATTCGAACTCCCGACCCCCAAAAGTAAACATTAGTCCCGTCAGCTTTACCACTAAACTAGCATCACACAGTAGTCGCATGCATATTTTTGCTTATATACACCATCAAGTAAATCAATTCTTAAAACTAAATTTTTCTGTTTTGTTTCAGTGTCGTTTGAAAAATTCAGCTTCTAGTACATTTTTTTACAAAAGACGTTATCTTTTAAAGTGGCATTCCTATTGAAGTTAAACGGTCTGCGAAAAATATATTTCATGTGCTTACAAATATATGTTAGCCAAAAAGATATATTTATAAAAGGAAATACAAATTTAACATACTCTTTAATGCAGTGGAATATTTAAAAGGCTATCAAATTTAATTTATAATTAACGTTTTTAGTTTTTACCTGTTTCAAAAGAAAAAAACAACAAATCTTTTAATCATATCTAATTTGCTATAGTCAGACATTCATTTTCATTAAAGGTAAATGAGTATGCAGAACTAGGAAATAATTGTCAGGACAAATTTTGCTATTTCATGGACTTGGAATTATAATTTTTGCCGCTGATTTTCTTGAACGCCTGATTTTATCTGCGAACAAGTACTGTAGTTGCAGTTATCTTTTTTTTTTTTTTTTTTTTTTAACTAAATTCAGCTGATTGCTGTCTTTTTCAGCACGCAGATTTCTCGCTATAATGCTAATTCAGAAATAAGTATTTTTTAGCAAAACATTCTTTCCCTAAGCAAGCGTTCATCGCTACTTCTGCCGCCATTAATTTTTGGTGACTACACCTGATTGCTCCTTTTTTACCACGTGACCCCAACGCATCCGCAGACATACGGATAGAAGTTGAACATTGTTGAACTCCATCCGTACGTCATCCGTCACCGCACACCGACCGGATTGCAGATGTCAATTAAAGTGAATTCGCTCGCTGATTGGAGAAACGCATACGCACCGCAACTCATACGCAGCAGTGGAAACGCGGCTTAACATTATTGAGGCTCTGATGCCAGGATGGGATAAATTGCGAAGTTTGCAAAATCTACAATGTCTAAATTTATGGGGAATATATGGCCTCACTACATTGTCCTGCACATCACAGTACAGTGAAAGATTTGGTTCCAGCTGCATAGGTAATAAATTAAGTCCATGTGAAGCTTTGGCAGACAAAAGTTTTGTAATTCTGAATCTTGTTTCTGACACTCTGCAATGGCGGAGAAATCTGTGTTTGAAGGAAATTGAACCTCTCCAATTCTGGACAGAGTATCAGCAACCGTATTTTGAGAGCCTTCAACATGCCTAATATCAGTTGTAAACTGCGCTATTTAATCGAGGTGACGCATTTGCCTGAGGGATCCCTGTCAGGCTTTTGTTGGAAGGCAAAAATCAGAGGCCTTGTGGTCGGTATAGATATAAAACACTCGACCCTCCACCATGTGACGAAAATGTTTAACCGCCTCATACGCACTAAGAAGTTCGCTATCGGGACGTGCTGTATTTTGATTGTGCTGCAGAAAATTATTTTGAGAAGAAATGCTTAGAAGGGTAGCTAAGAGCTATTGCCGACACTAGGTCCTCCTCACATTTTGATCAGAATTGCCAATTTTATCTGAGTGAACCAATAATTTGCATTGTAAATAATCATGCATGTGTTTGTATTTTCTATCGAATGTATATGTAGCACATGGTGCAAAGATGATTACGAAGCTACAATATATATGTATCTTGCAATTCGATTAAGTTTCAATAAAGAACGCTTATCTGCTTTGCACGTCTCAGCTGTGGCGGTAGCTAATATGGTAGATTCTTCAACTGATCGGGCACTATTCCGTTTGGAGGTTACTTTGCAATTACCTTAGGTTTGAAGCCCGCATCAGTGGTGCCATGTATAAAGGCTGTGCGAGATTCGGCAGACCAAATAACTGGCCGCGTGTCTTTCTTTTCGCTGCCGATCAAATATGTATTCAAAGGCGCCTTCTTTACAGCGGCATGAGGGAGGATGCGATGATAAAAGTTCAACATCGCCAGAAAACGGCGGAACTCCTGGACAGTTTTGGGTTCTGGGAAATTTTGAATTACAGTAACTCTATCATTAAGCGGGCGAACAGCTTCCGAGGAAACCTCATTACCAAGGAATGGCACTTGCAATTTTCCGAAAACTTATTTTGATGGATTGACAACTACACCATAGGATTGAAATCGGTCAAGAACTAAACGAAAGTGTTCAGTGTACTCATTTTCGTTTGTTGAAGCTACAAGAATACCATTGAAATATGGCACACAAAAATCTTAAGTCATGAAGGACTTCATTTATGGAATGTTTGCGCGTTTTTACACAGCCCAAAAGTCATAACAGGAAATTCAAACAATCCAAAAGAAGTTATGGCAGCAGTTTTTGGTATATCAGGTGGACTGACTGGAATCTGATGATAAGCACGAGTTCAATCTAGCGAAGAAAAAAGATTTTTACCTTCTAAGACTTGTATGTAGTCCTGATTATGAGAAACTAGATATCTGTCATGGAAAGTAACTGCATTAAGTTGGTAGACCCCACACGGATGTCAGTCGCCGTTGCAGTGGACTGGCACATGAACTTTTTGAGGGTCGACAAATTCCCTGTTCCAGAAGTCGTGTTATTTAAGTCCTAATGCGATGTTGTTATCATTACCCGGGTCTTTAGCTTCAATTCTCTTTGGCAAAAAATTCCATTGTCACTTCTGCGAAAATCCTGCCAAAAGCAGCAACCGGCAATTATGACATTAGTGCTACGGTCCAGTGCTACGGTGAGCGCTATCTATTTTCAAGGGGCTGCGTTCATGTTTCTCAAAACTTACTTTTAAAGTTATGCCAAAATGTTATTGTGTTAGACATTTGTTAATTTGTTGAATTGCATACGTTCCACATTTGTAGTAGACATTTTGTATTACATATTTTAATACAAAATAATCTTTTGATTTAGTGATCTTTGATAATCAAAATAATCTTTTGATGATTTGAACTACTAGCAGTATGCCATTTAAAATTCAATTTTTATCTTAAAAATTTACACTCTCGCTTGAAGCATATTTCGTGCATAAAATATAAATTTAGATTCAGCAGCAGATTTTGAAAATCATTTGCAAGAAATTATTACAAATTATATCTGGAACTTTTAGATACTAGACGAATCTATAACATATAAAATTTTAGCCCTTTTTTAATTGATATTTTCTCCTCTTAAATTCTATTTTATTTTAAATATTTTTCAATATGGCATCGTTATCAGTTTCTTCCCATGAACCTTCATTCTACTGGTTTGCCCAAAATCTTCCTGACGTCACTTCGTAAAATGTTGTAGTGCTATGCGTAGGTCAGTTGCCTACGGTTCTTAAAACATTTGATTTTTGTGATTTGAAAACTGCTCATATTACTCTAGTAACATTTATATAACTGCAATATGGCTAGTGCAAGCAGTTCATCAAGATCTGAGTTTATTGTGGGAGTGAAGTATCGATTAGTGCGTAAAATAGGAAGTGGGTCCTTTGGTGATATATATTTGGGTATTAACGTCACAAATGGCGAGGTGGGTAGTGTTCTATATAAATAAATTTACTTTTAAAATTGTATTTTAAAAATACATTTTCAGTTCAGTGTTTTCCATTTTAGTGACTGTTTGTTAAATGAAGAAACTGCTTGTAATCATTGAAATATGTCTGTTAAATGTTCAGTTATTAAATAACCCATTGTTTACTTTTGTTCTGTTGTGTTAAGTATGTGATCTAGCAGAAACATTATTGACGAATTTATAGTCCCTTGTTGTTTTGAGTACTAATGAGGAATTGTGACAAAATTTATAGACTGATACTGATTTATATCTAATCAATACTGTCATTGTTATCACTTTTCAATGTGATCTATGTTGAAAGTTATTTTTCTAAAATAATGAATTTTATACATTCAGTAATAGGTTAGGAAACAAAGAATCAAACGACTTTCTTTCATTATTCTTCCTCAAATGTGGAAAGTTTATAATTTAGTGGAATAAGATTATTATTTTTCAATCTTTAGAAGAGGCCTTAAATTGCATTAAACTGATTGATGTTTAAACTCACTGGTGTGATGCAACTAGATGTTTCTTTTCTCTGATAAAAAATATAATTTAAAAAATATTTTAAAATTAATTTTTAAGTTATGTAATTTTAGTGTATTTCTAAAATGAACCATAATTGTTGTAACAATGGGTGGAAATAAAAGTGTTGAATGTAAATATTAGAGCATTTAAGTTTAAAAGTTTTATGAATTTTTTGCATTTTTGATATTTGTAAACTTTTTATATTCCTTCGCATTACTATATTATCTTTTTACGTACTTCATGTTTAGAAAGGTCAGTTAAAAGGGCTTTTACTTAAAAAAAATTACTATCAGAATTTTGTTTAAATGGAAAATGAGATTTTTATTTTACAAATGCTGAATGATTTGCTGAAAGCATCTTGAAAATAAATTTTATATTTTTGAAAATTTTGTAAAATGCAATGCATTTAATTTTTTCTACAATTGTCTAATTGAGCAAATAAATAATGATAGCATTTACAGTATTATTATTACTGTAGCATTGTTTTAGAGTGTGGGTGTGAATAAATCATACTTTTCTTAGAACTAAGTCTTTATTTGTAAATTGTACTGTCTGTTTTGTACCAATACATTTACCTTGTTTTAAAGAATACCATTCATATAATTATTAATAGTACAGAATATTTTGGATACTGTTCTGTTATCAGGGCCGGATTCAGAAATGTAGACACATACATGCATTTCTGAATCTGGTCTCAATAACAGAAGAGTGAGTACCTTATTTTATAAAGATACAGTCATGATATAATAGAATGTTGTTTGTGATTACTGCTTAACTATTTAACTGAAATGAGTTTGCACATAAAATATCTAAAAAACAGATCTTTAAAAATAATCGTCCTAAACATTCTTTTTTTTTTTTTTTTAATTAAATTTTTGAGTTAAAAAAAATATGACATGAAATTCTTAGTAATAATGGGATGAATATTCATTTTCATGTTTATTAATTTTTGAAAAGATTGAATAAATAAGATTCTTCGTATAGCAAAATGCCTGTAAAACACTTTGGATGTCTGTGTAAATGCTCGCATATTGTGACTTACTACTTTTAAAAAAGGCATTTAGCTGTAAAAAGCCTTTCCTCATAGCTATTGTTTCAGCTTGTAAAATAGTACTGGCACCATTTAATCTAACTTTTTGTCATATTATAACTTATTTATCTTTATAAGCTATAAATGCAGCTTCAGTTTTATCGTAGATCTTTGATGCATGTGTAAAAGTTTGTTTGCTTTTCTTTGGGGACACTTACATGCCATATGGTTGGTGTGGATCGAGCTTGTTCTAGATGTGGCGAGAGCTTTTGACCACGTTTGGCATGAGGGGCTAATTTGCAAATTGATGGATCTTGATTTTGAAAGAACTCATTCTTGTGCTGCTTTCTTTCATATGAAATAGGAATTTTTAAAGTTTCCGTTGGAAACTTCCTCTCTACTAAAAGAATCACGCCAAGTGGTATTCCTCAGGGATCGGTTTTAGGTCCGATACTCTACTTATACTACGTCACAGATTTCCCCAAAATCCTCTGCAATAATAATGCAATACTTGCATGCTATGCTGGGGACACTGCTGTTCGGTGAAGTCAGCGAATGTTAATCATGCAATCAAAAAACTACAGGAAAACGTCCCTTACATGGAAAACTGTTGCAAACGCTGGGAAGTCCGGATTTATGTACAGAAATCGCAACTCGTCATTGTCAGAAAAAGAAAGAAGAATGCCCCCCTCCCTTAAAAAGGAACTGTTAATGTTTAACGAACCAGTGCCAATTGTTAATAAAGCAAAATGTCTTGGCATAACTACCTGCTGCTTACCTGATTAAGGAAAATCAAGACTTTCCCACTTAATTAGTGTCTATTAAATAATAATCACGATAGTATCTACTTTCAGTGACACCAAACTCAAGCAGCAAGCATCTGAGCCTTAACTTAACTTGGGTGGGTGACTACCCATGTGACTTAGGGGCTCATCTTCCCATGCCTCGTGTTTATCTCCTGACGGACTTGGACTAATATACATATGTAAATAATTTAGAAGACTGATTTATGAAATTATTTTTACTATTTCTACTTTCATATACGTTTTGTATTGTATTTAATTGCAATTTTAGTGAGGTATTCCTTAGAAGACTCGTAACCAATGGTAAGTCAGCTTGCAGCCTACGTGACAACTGGTCACGCCCCTCGCCATTAGCTCCTGCCCTTCTGGACTCGCATTTTGAACTCATTCTCTCTTCAGCGCCCACAGAGCAAACATCTGATGACAGCCAGAACACATCAAGCAGAATGCTTGGGCATAAGTAGAACTTGGAACTGGATGTTTACTCAATTTTGGGACTTCTACTATAGATCTTGGTATTAATTTATCTATAATGCAGTCCTCTTCAAAATGAAAGAGACAGAATAACTTTGATTTCTGTTCTGCCCTAATATCTAGTGAAAGCACAATAGCTAAAACTTGAAAAAGAGGTATTAGTGCAACTTATTTGTTGCTCTTGGCAAGATACTTTCTTCCATGATAATCTTGGTGGATTTTTAGCAGTTTTGAAGCCTTAGGAAATTATATCATTTTTGCTTTAGTGCTATTAAAACCAAGTTTGTGTTTATAACTTCATTTTTCTGTAGTCTGTAATTTTTTCATCAATTTTTCATTCCCAGTCTGTTCGAGTGTCACCATCGGGAATGATGGCGAAATCATTGGCATATGATTGAAGAGCGACATCATTATCTAAAATTTAATGTAGTATTAGCCATAATATTCCTCAAAACTAGACCTAATAGAAACTTCAGGTGAGAGCCTTGAGAAAATTAGATCTTCATAATTATTTTTGAAGACATTGACAAAACATCTCTTTTATATATGTCTTTTTTTATTTGTAGACACAGTTAATCATTTCTAGAGAAATTACACTAGTATGCCAATTTCAAGTATACATTTTTGGATAATATGACTGTATTGCCTAGTCACTGTTCCTCAGCTTGGGAAGGAAAATATATACCAAGCTATGCAGATGGAAAGAAGACTAGATATAATTTTCCTTTTCTTGCTGTACAAATGTAGACCAGACTTGTTATAATTTTTACTTGTTCTTAAATGCTAACTAATCCACTCACATAAATAAGAATTAATTACTCATAAACATCATGTCGTCGTTTTCAATAGTATATTTCATAATCTGTTGAACTGCACACTTCATATTACAGAATATAACTTTTGTTGGAATTTTTGTTGCAAATCCTGGCAGATGCTTTGGTCTAATGGTTGAAATTAATGAACACTGCCAAGTACAGTGCTTTACATTTGCTAGCTGTGCTGGTGTCTCAAGAATTGCTGGAAATAAGATAGAACTTTCTACGATTTGTTGCTGATTGTACTAGCATAAAATTTGTTTTTATTCCTGTTAGTGACACTTGTGAGAAGTATTCATGAGTTAATCTTCCTGTAAATACCTTATTGTATGTTCTTTGCCATTTTACTAAAACGTATTTAGAAATTTTATTCTTGACTGTAAGTCTTGAAATAAGAAAACGAATATCAATCGGATTTTGGCTAGACTGGAAATTACGGTCCAGTCGCCAAATGAAGTGAAATTGCGCCTATTTTTTGGGGTAAAGTGCGGAATGGCCCACTCATTTGTTTTGTTTTTCTTTTTTTACAAACGTAAGAAGAATTAGATTTTTGTCAATTTTCTTTGACTTTTTAAATGAAAATAGGTCGATGTGTACATGGATAAAGTCAAGGAGTGCACAATGCCATTTTTGTGCAATTCTGGGATGTTTTTTTCAGTGAAAATAGGTCAGTGTGTACATGGATACCGAGTATGTGCAATTCTTAAAAATGCCCCAAGCAGTGGGTGCTAATGTATCAGCAGCTTTACTTCCTGTATGTCCTCGCATCTGGTTTAGGTTAATGTGATGAATATACACTGAAGTGACAAAAGTCATGGGATAGCAATATGCAAATATACAGATGGCAGTAGTATCACGTAGAAAATATGTAAATGCGAAGTGCTTTGGCAGGGCTTTCATTTGTGTTCAAGTTATTCATGTGAAGAGGCTTTGACGTGATTTATGGCTGCACGACGAGAATTAACAGACTTTGAGCGCGGAATGGTAGTTGGAGCTAGACGCATGGGTCATTCCATTTCAGATATCGTTAGGGAATTCAACATTCTGAGATCCACAGTGTCAAGAGTGTACCGAGAGTCTCTAATTTCAGGCATAACATCCCACCATGGACAGCGCAGTGGCCGATCACCTGCACTTAACGACCGAGACCAGCGACATCTGCATAGAGTTGTCAATAACACTGCGTCAAATAACCGCAGAAATCAATGAGGGACGTGTCCGATAAAACAGTGCAGCAAAATTTGTCTTCCTTGGGCTATGCCAGCAGAAGACCGACTCGAATGCCTTTACTGACAGCACGACATCGCTTGCAGCGACTCTCGTGGGCTCGTGAGCATATCGGTTGGTTCCTAAACGAATGGAAAACCGTGGCTTGGTCAGATGAGTCACGATTTCAGTTTGTAAGAGCTGATGGTAGGGTTCGAGTGTGGCGCAGACCCCAAGCCATGGACACGAAGACACGACACACGAAGCCATGGATCCAAGTTGTCAACAAGGCACTGTTCAAGCTGGTGGTGGTTCCGTAATAGTCTGGACTGTTTTTACATGGCATGGACTCGGTCTTCTGGTGCAACTGAACCGATCATCGACTGAAAATGGATACCTTCAGCTACTTGGAGATCACTTACAGCCATTCATGGACTTTGCGTACTCAAACAACGATGGGATTTTTATGGATGACAATGCGCCACGTCACCGGGCCACAATTGTTCGTGATTGGTTAGAAGAACATTCTGGACAATTCCAGCGAATGATCTGGCCACCTAGATCGCCCGACATGAATCCCATTGAACATTTATGGGACATCATCGAGAGGTCAGTTCGTGCCCAAAAGCCTGCACCGTCAACACTTTCACAATTATGGACGTCTATAGAGGCAGCATGGCTCAATATTCCTGCAGGGAACTTCCAACTACTTGTTAAGTCCATGCCACGTCGAGTTGCTGCACTTCGCCGGACAAAAGGAGGACCGACAAAGTATTAAGAGATATCCCATGACTTTTGTCACTTCAGTGTATATTTCCATATGCATTATTTCTTGAAGGACATGAATAAGTAAAGATGTTTTCTTAGAACATTACACCTTTAAAAATCTTTGGTTGTCTGTGCAATTGCTTACATATTTTCAGTTGCACTACAACCTAACACAGGCCAAGGCCGTCTCAACAAGCTTCCTCCAACAGATCTGATTAGTCGCTACGGTCCACCAATGATTAATTTTTCTTATTCTTGAGATCTGCATCCATGCAGTCCATCATCTTGTGTGAAGTCTTCCTCTTTTCCTGGTACCCTATATATTTGTAAAAGTCACCCTTTTTAAGGGGGTTCAAACTGTCACATGTAAAAATATATCCAAGCCGCGTGGTGCGAAAAGATTTGATGACTTGGACAGTATTAGGCTGTTTCTATCTTCTGTATATTTCATGGTGTAACAAAATTCTCCATCTATTATTTTCTCCAATTGGGCCATATATTTTTTGCAGTATTTTTCTTTCAAAAACTGGAATTCTTCATCAGTTTTTTTGTTAATGGCCAACATTTAGTACCATGCAATATGATAGGTCTAATAAGAGTTTTATAAAGATTTATTTTTGTCTTGGAGTTTAATAATTTAGATACTAAAAAATTCCTTAAACCATGATAACATCTATTAGCTCTAAATAATCTACTATCAATTTTGAGTGTAATGTTATTGTTAGAGATGATAGTACTCAGATACGTAAACTGAGAAACAGCCTCGAAGTATAATACTTTATTTGCAGTGGGAGGGGATTATGTACTCTACTAGTTACTGCCATAAATTTTTGTTTTATACTCATTAATGATAACTCCAGTGTCTATGGCTGCAGATGCTAGAGAAATAAATCTCCACAATCGCCTGCTTACTTCTGCCAATAATTCAAGGACGATATTGAAAAACATGCATGCAAGGGCATCCATCACCCGGCCTCAACCCCCTTCAGTGTAAAATGCCTTTGATAGATCAAACATGATTTTAACTCTGCAATTTAATCTCCTTAAAGTCATAGATCAGGGGTCCCAAACCTTTTTGTCCCTAAGAGCGCATTCTAGAATATCTGTTGGGCGGCGGGCACCATTTACTTTTTCAAGGTGAATTTATAGTTGTATACTTAATACTAGATACACATTAAAAAAAAAAAAAAAAAAAAAAAAAAAAAAAGATCGATCGCATTTTACTTTGTACTGGTATGCTTTAATCTCGGCAATTTCTATTTCATTAAAAACGAGAAAAGTTTCCGAAGAATTTCATAGAAAAACCAAAACATTTTTATCATAATCACACAGCGGCGAGCACACTTTAAACGAACGGCGGCCGCCATGGTGCCCTCAGGCATGGGGTTGGGAACCCCTGTTCTAGATAGATTATCAATTTTCTATGAAATTCAAATTCCTGCGTAGCTTTAAACAGCTTTTCACAATATCTGCCATCAAAAGCAGCTTTCAAATCTATAAAAGGATGAAAGATATCAATATTATATTCAATAGTTTTTTCTAAAATTTTTCTAACAGAATGAATTTGATGAATGGTAGATTTTCCAGCTTGAAATCGACATTGGTAGCTACCAATAATTGTAGATGCATACAGCAATAAACTATTATATAGAAAATGGAAGAAAATTTTAAATGCCACATTTAAGAGGTGATACCTCGATAGTTATGACATTCAAGCCTTTTTTTTTTTTTTTAAATGGGACACACAGAGCCCTCTTTCCATTCAGTGGGCATCTGCTCCTCAGTCCAAACATTAAATATATTCTTATGAATAGCATCAATCAATTCAGATTGGTCAATATTAATAAGTTCTGCCTTAATACCATTTGGACTTGCAGCCTTGTTATTTAGATTTTCAATAGCTTTCCTCACTTCATATAAAGGATGGTGCATCAGGTTCCAGAGTTCGATCATTTTCAACAACATTCAGGTTGATCGTTAGATCAGCCTCCTCCCTTGGAGGATAAAGAACACTCTCTGTCACATCTAAGCTTGCCATCACCTTTTCTACAAGTAATAGTCCTTGAAAAGGCAAAGCGAGATAGAGTGCTGATTATCTGGTAAAATTTTCTGAACTCTAATTTTTCTATCTCTCTAAACTATTCCTACATATATGCTTTCTTTTTCATATGAAACAGGAAACAGTCTTTTTTCTTGTCTTCTCAACTCTCAGTAATTTTCCTCTGCTCCTCTAGTATAGTGTTTTTGAATCATAAGTTTACAAGCTTTGTTTTCTCCTCAGTAATTGCTGCACCATCATACCATCCATGCCGATTATTCCTTTTTCTGGTATAATGTCCCTTACAGTATCCTTAATTAGTGTTTCAATCTGTTTCCATTCTATAAATCATTACATTTCAGTAACCTTTCTTTTAATTTACTTCTCTTTGTCACAGGTTTGTGCTGTGAGTCAACATCCAAGAGTATATCTCTTTGTTTCCTAATCCAAAAGGTCTTACTTATCCTTATTATTAATACAAAATTAGTCATAATACAGTCAAAAGTCTTTAATCTGGACTCGTCGGTACTTCGGTGATTCCGGATTATCGGTTTTTCCAGATTATAGATCATTAGTTTAAATCTGGTAAGATGGCATGCAGAAATTATAAAATTAAAAATATGAAACCATAATTTATGAAATAAAGAGCAATTATGATCTAAAAGGATATCAAAATTTACAAAAAAAAAAAAAAAAAAAAACTTTACATTTATTTGTTTAATTAAGACACAATAACACGCCGAATAAATATTAATTCAGAAGTCAAACAACAAAAATCAGCGTTATATTTACCAAATTTTCACAGGACTAGTTTCGATGGTTTTACCGAACCACCATCTTCAGCTGCAAAACCGCAAATGAAAGCATTCATTTGCGGTTTTGCAGCTGAAGTTTTGCAGCGCAAATGATTCATTTGCGGTTTTGCAGCTGAAGATGGTGGTTCTCTAAAACCATCGAAACTAGTCCTGTGAAAATTTGGTAAATATAACGCTGATTTTTGTTGTTTGACTTCTGAATTAGTATTTATTTGTTTACTTTATGAAACATTTCTTTCAAAGCGCATGTGTAAAGCATACATTACGCATAGACGAATTTAGAAAATTGCAACTAGAAAACTATTTGATGTGTATTCCTGATATTTATAATGACAAGGAATTTGATTTAAATCATATCAAAGACGAAGTACATCGTGATGAAATACTACATTTAGTAAGGAATTATAAGCCGAATAAAATAAAAAAATCTGCCCGGAAGATAAGGATAGTGCTGACAGATCAACTTCTAGTTCATTGCGCATCGTGACGTTCACCTCCCCCCTTCCGCAGAGCAGCGTGAAATTGATAAACAGATTTTGGAATGGTTAGAGAAACAAATGACCTCTCTGTCACTTTCTTCATGCCTTTATCCATTTTTTGCAGCAGTTCCACTTTTTGTTTAATGGACATCGAAATGTGCTTTCGCTTTGCAGATTCTTTGGCAGCTCCAGCATTGGAAATTCTATTTGACATAATCGAAAGTTCAAGCTTACTTTTATAAAATTGCTCTGACAGTCTGCAAAAAATTATAAGCCGGATCTAATTCGAAGATTAAGTAACAACACAATCTGCAACATTAACTGAAATAGATAATTTTAGCTTAGCTTATACCGTCCGTTGTATATTAAATACGCATACGCACATGCCTATGCGTCAACGTGATGCATACGCAGAAAGTTTGTAGCTTTGAGGTCCGGATTATGGGTGTCCGGATTAACGACTTTTGACTGTATTCCACAAAAGTTGGACCTAAATTAGATTCTTGAAGTGCGTCTTTGTAATAATTTTTGAAGACATTGACACCCTCTCTTTTATAGATGACCTTTCTATTATGAAAATAGTTTTTCAGTAAATAGTAGGTATTTATTGGACATTTAAGACCTTGGAGAGTGGCAAGTAAACACAGCCACCGAAGATGAATAAAGGACCGTGGACAATGAAATTATTGGCATTTGGTTGAAGAGTGGCATTGTTTCCTAAGCCTAACTAACTTTCCTAAGACTAGTGTAGTATTAGCCATAATATTCCACAAAAATTGGACCTAAATTAGATTCTTGAAGTGCGTCTTTGTAATAATTTTTGAAGACATAGACACCCTCTCTTTTATAGATGACTTTTCTATTATGAAAATAGTTTTTCAGTAAATAGTAGGTATTTGTTGGACATTTAAGACCTTGGAGAGTGGCAAGTAAACCCAGCCACCAATATTAAATAAGGCAGACATCATATCTAGAGGAATTACAGAAGTGTGCCAATTTCATGTATAATTGGGCCTACCAACAGCTGAGTGGTAAAATTGCTGAACACTTGTAGTTAGGTCCGATGTTTAAATCCTGCCAACAGACTAGCTGCTGCATGGGCATTTTTGTGATTTTCCTCATGATTCCTTATGCCTGTAACTTGTATACGAGCCAGTTTCTCTTAGAAAGTCCTCCATGAAGGCATCCCTTCCCTTAGGCAGATAGCCCTCGAGTGCTTTGCCGTAATCAAATTAACCAAGAGAAGTAGAGTATAATTGTTTTTGATGATGGTTATTAGATTGTTTAGTGCATCTAATGTTAATTTATTCAGGGTAAATTCAAATTGGTACTGATATAATAGTTTATTATTCAAGAGAAAGTATTTGAGTCTCGGTGTTAGTTGTTTATTTAAAACTTTTCCCCATATAAAAAAAAAGGCAAATTGGTCGACAGGATTTAGGTATGTACATTAGCGTATACTTTCTTTCTCTTGGGTGTATTAAGTAAGAAAGTCTAAAAGTTTAAGCTGATTCCAGAAAGGGAAGTTAGAAATTAAATCATACAGTTCATGTTCTGTATAATATAATGAACTGTTTTAAGGAATGGTAGGAGTACAATTCTTTTGCCAACAAAGAAATGAAAAAACGTATGGTTGCAAACTTTACACAAAAAATTATGTGTATGTTATAATATATCTGTGCAGGATAAACAATAAGAAAATTTTTTCAAAAAGTATACTAATTTATTATGGGATTCAGCAATATCTACATTTATATAATGGCTGCACAGTATCAGAAGAGGGTAATGGGGTAAATATTGTGGTGATGGTGTATTCAGATTAAGGAAATGGTATAAGGAGCTTCTTCAGAAGCTGAAGTAGAGAAAAAAATGTAAGCCTCTCAAATTAGCATTTTATTTTCTCTGTCTGTATAAGATAGCTTTTATAGTATTCTTTGCTGCCCAGAATTATGATGAATTTTTTTGTTATTCTTCAACACTTCGTAAATTGAAGATTGATTCTTATCATAAATCCTGGTAATTTTCGCATAGGGCTTTTTCTATTATAGCCATAATTTTTACTTTACCACTAATTGCCAAGACATATCATCATTTCTCCCAAGCTTTAAAAGCACTAATTCTAGATTTCTGCTGTTATACTTATGAAATAAATTTACAAATAGTAAAGCTGCAATAAAATGTTGCTAAGGGGAGCAAAGGGAAGTAAAACATGGAAGGGGTGAAGTCATATGCCTCTATTAGCCAATGGTTCCAACCAGCACAGGGAGGAGATGAAGGATTATGAGGACATTGAGCCAGCAGAGACCAGCAGAGGTTCCAACCAGCTGAGGGAGGGATGAGGAAATCTGAGAATGCATGTTTTAAAGTTGACCATTTTCATTCCCCTGCCATTTAAAGCTTCACTCCTTATACAAGGCCTGCGTATAAGCATAGATATGCTAATTACAGCCATTGTCTAGTACAAGTTACATGTGATAGTTAGATATAATCATGGCAGTTATGTGAATATTATCTGAATTCATATTTACAGTACTTTTAACGAGATAATCAAAGTAAACTTGCAAATCAGTTACACATTGACTGGATTTCCTGTGTTATTTTTAACTGCTTTACAACATTATTTTTAACAAGTACATACAAAATGGGTATTAATAATTGTTGTAAACTGGTAGGGAGTTACGTGACTCAATTTTCTGGTGCCTTAGCGGAATTGCTTGGAAAAGTTGCAACTGCTATTAAAGTTGTAGTACCTATCAAGGGAGTATCTTTGTTACTGTTCAATTACTTGGATATTACTGCAAGAGACAACTAATCTGCTGTTCTGGTATCTGCAAGCTGTCAGCTTAGTGTACTCCACTTTTGTAAGGCCTCTCCCTGTCACTTTGATTTGCTATTGAAATTATGCTACAAAGATACAATTCTCAAGGGGGGAGGGGAGAATTTCTTAGTACCTTGCTGAGCATAGCTGATTGCCTCCTCTATCTTAGTTTTCGTCTGCTTGTTGCTGCAGGTATTTTCTGCCCATTGTGGCCAGTATTCACTGCTTCGTATTTTTAAATGCAATTAATCGGTGTGTGGGCAGCTGAAGAGGTAGTGATCTGCATCACCAACCATACCACATTCACACAATTCTGAGACTCGTTTGCCGAATCTCGTAAGATAATGTGGGAAGGGACCATGGCCAGTCTAGAATTGAGTTTATGCACCGCTATATGTTTTAATTGAGCATGTAACTTTTGGAAAGAACTTATAGGTTCTCCTGCTTGTGCTTTTCCTTTCCCATCTTTTCTGCCATTCTTGTAAAAGGCTATTGAGCATGATTTTTTTAAAATAAGACTGCCGCACACTTACTGCATTTTCCAGTCTACTGGAGTCATTGGCTGCAGATTTTAAAAGTCCGCCGCTTCGTTGCCAGTAGTACCCTCATGAGCTGGAACCCAGATCAGGTCAGGTGTGTCATCTGGTGGGATCTTTAGAAGAGTTTTCTGTATATCTTGCACCAAAGGACTCCTTGTCTTATGCCCTTGGATAGCCTTCAAACTTGAGGCAGAGTTGCTATATATATTGACCTTTGTTCCTAATTGATATTTTGCCAAATTGATGGCTGCTTTTAATGCAAGAAGCTTTGCCTGAAAGATAGTATTTTTGTCTTCCAGTCATCTTTTCCAAGTTTTAACTTCTCCTTGGAGTACACAATAGGCGCAGCCTGTGCCCTTCTCCGTCTTTTAGGCATTTGTATATATAGCTAATGTTTTCTCATCTGGCGGTGTGTATTGCAGGTGTACTATGTGCAATATGTCTGTATCTGCAGGATGTTCAAGCATAATCGGCTTGCGCATCTCATAGTCTGTGTGGTAGACTGTCTTTTATCACAGAGAGATGTTATTTTCCAGGTGCAATGCTCTTACTAATAATGATTCTCTCTCCACTAGAAGGTCCAGGGGAGAGATAAGAGTTGAGTTGTCATGAAAGTATAATTGTCGGTTACAATTAAGGAAAGTTATGGATATGAGTTCACTTGACATTAGAAATGTTGTAATAATGTACACTGCTCAAGAAAAAAAAAAGGGGTGGCAGTTCTGTATCTCCCATTCTACTGAGTCGATTGATAAAATTCAAATTGCGTTTTTCACGATTTAGCATATATATCAGATTTATATATAGCTCTGACATAAGTATTTTGACATAAAATCGGACTTTTTCTGAAATGACATGCCAGTTTTTCTCTATGACTCAAGTTAGGCCTAAATATTAAATTCTGTAAAAATTTGATGCAAAATTTAGGGAGAAATTCAAAAATTTATCTTTGCCTATTTTTTTCAGGTTGTGCCAAGAATAATTTACTTGGTGAACTTCTTAATTTATAGCAACCTAATTTTCCTTTCCTTTTTTGCATTGCAGATGAGTGGAAAAAAATCATCGTTCATACTTTCAAATAATTTTAACAAAGTGCATAAACCACATTTGACGTTATTATCGCTAAAAAAAAAAAAAAAAAAAAAAAAGATGCCAATATGTATTTTCATGTATATCTTAGAAAATTTTGAATAAAAAATTCTTAATTTTTTGCAGGCGTGCCTAGAAATAAATCTACTTTAAGAGGATGTTAAAAATTTTATGGGTTAGAATACAAAAATGTTTTTGAAAAATGTATAAAACATATTTAAAAGTATATATTTTAAAAATAAATGATAAAAAATGTACGAAATGTATTTGGATTAAGCCTAAATTTCGAATTCTGAAAGAAGGAATCAAATAAGTTTAATCTAAAAAGAGATATTAATAAATAAATATCAAATACAATAACATTGAGGAGCTAAATTTTTGACAACTAATTTTTTAAAAATTACTCAGATTTTTACAAAACTTGGCAGTTTGGCATAATTTGAGTCATAGATTCGAAATATGGAAAAAAATTAGCAGTTCATTTCATCAAAAGTCAGATTTTGTGTCAAAATACCTATGTTAGAATAATGCTATATATAAATCTAATACATATCCTAAGTTGCACTTTCGAGATACGAAAAACGCAAGTTGAATTTCATCAATTAACCCAGTTGAACGGAAGATATAGAACTGTCCCCCCCTTTTTTGGGGGGGGGGTGCTGTGTACATTAATACCATAACTGGTATGCCTGTCTTTGTGCATTCTTCAGATTTTTTGTCATTTGGTATATGTTATCAAAAATATTTAAAATAGTCATTTTTCTAATTTTTATAAACGATCTAGTTGTTTTTGTAATGGGTGAAACTACATGAAAACAGAGACTAAAATAATTATACAAATTTGGTCCCCTTCTCCCAAGACATGCTGCTTAAATTTTGTTCTTTATAAGCATATAAGGTATTTCTCCCGCTTTCCAAGCGTCCTTCGTGGTGTAGTGATTCTGCACACTGGCCCGGTATTCCAGAGGTCCGTGGTTCAATTCCCGGCGAAGGCGTTGTTAATTTTTCATCTCTCCGGCCTACAAAAAATATCCTAATGTCTCTACAAGCAGTTCGTTTTATTTTGTTCTTCATAAAAACTTGCTGACTAATTTCAGCCAAATAGTTATTATTATTTTTTTTAAAATTTATTAATTTCCTCATTGAAACCTTTTTAAAGTCTGTAATCTTGAAATGTAATTTTATATTTACAAAGTGTAATATTTAAATGGAGTTTTTATATTAAATGAAGTAAATGTAGTATTTATAACTCGGTAAATATTATATTGTGATCATTTAAAATTTTCAATAAGTTGGATATTTTTCACAAGCTTTTTTTGTTTCTATGGAAATTCTTTAATTAGAAATGTTTTAAAACTTGAGCTTTTTTCTGAATACCGAACAATACTAAAATTATTTTGTTTAAATTTCTCAGTAAGCCACTGGTGATTATTATTTCCTGACCTTAATCATGCTTTTATTTTTTTGTGTAAAATCCTTACTTACAAAAGGGATTTTCCAACAAGCAACAAACTCCTTGCAGTGATTCATGACTGTGGATTAAAGAAAATTTTTGCTTCAGAAATCTCTATTTTTATGCAAGATAAAACAAATCTGAGCAATTTGATTTTTAAAAACTTTATTCTGTTTTAAGAATTTCATGCATATAATTTTAGGTAATTAAAAGGCAGCATCTTTAAAATATTTTTAAGCTTATAGTAATATTAATGCAAAAATTAGAACATTTAGCATGTTAATATTATAGCATAATAGGCTTTTGAAAGGAGACAGCATATTAACTTTCCTTATTTTCAAATGGACATATACTGTCTACAATATTGAAACCGTCCATTTAACATTTTTCCGTCATGAGCTGTTGAGTTACTATCTTCAGTAACTCAGCAGCTCATGATGGGTCCTGGTCTTCTTTAGAATTTCATTCCAGATTATTCTACTCTTGGCCTTAAGTCTTCCAATTAATAGGAAACCTCAGATAAGCGGCACTTGGCACAATTTTTTCCGCCATCTTGAATTGCGAAAAATCGCCATATCCTTGGGAGGAATTTTTTGACATCAAGAGAGAAATGGCATCAAAAGGCACTTTCTAAAAATTCCCTCTTCAGCCCAATATTGGTAGAAAAGCTATGCTGGGCGAAAATCGCGTAAGACGAAGTGTAGTGTTTGCATTGAGATGGTAAACCATACACATAGAATAAATTGTAAACGATTAGTTATTGTTGTGATTAAGTAAATCTACGTATTTTTTTTTCATCTTAGTATTTTATATTATGGTATATATATATATATATATAGCTCCAGCATTATTAACTTTTATACTTATCTTTTTAAATTCTTTCCATTAATTTGATCAATTATCTGTAATAATGGTTATATATATTTGAAAACATGTTCTTTATGTAAATGCAGTAATGATCACGAAAATGCGATATATATCCCATAGTTAAAGATGCAAGTTTAAAAAAATAAAATATGCATGTGTTTTCACAATAATATTGCATGCTCGAAAATGTATTCCAGGCTATTCAATCATCCAGTCAGGTTTATATTTTATATTACGGATTCTTTCATGCGCACTATTAAGGTTAAAAGGGTTATTTTATTCTTTTTTTCTTGTTTAAGTGCAAAAATAGTTTTCATGTAGGTAATCAAAGAAATGCAATCCTGAATTGCATAACTGCAGGGAAACAAGATTTGTAACAAGCGCTTCTACGGCT
Organism: Stegodyphus dumicola; assembly: GCF_044657685.1. NCBI lineage: Eukaryota > Metazoa > Arthropoda > Arachnida > Araneae > Eresidae > Stegodyphus > Stegodyphus dumicola. Next base: position 43,549,559 of record NC_140771.1, on the reverse strand, counting down.
TTTCGTAGTGTTATGCAATTGTTTAAATTTCAGAAAGAGACCAATCGAATAGGATAAAGTTATTTGAATTTGTCAATCTTTATTCCATGAAAAGTTTTAAATCCTAAAATATTTTTGTGCAATTTGAACATTATGTGTAACAGTGGTTTCAAACTCGCGGCCCCCGAAACAATTTGATGTGGTCAGTGAATGTATTTCAGTTATGCAAATACAATGATGCAAACATTTTTATGTTTTACTTATTTGAAATTTCAGTTTATTTTACATTCATTACTATTAAACATGAACATAAGTAACATGTCAGAAAAATCTATAAATATAAGTCTTATCCTATGATTTGAAGATACAAATTTGATTAACTTTAGTTCGCTTTTTGTGAAAAAATAAAGAAATGCTCATGTTTTGACTGATGGTTTAATAATATCCAACTTTTAATCCAAAAAATCCTCTATAAAGAAATCTGTAAAATATGCTTGACGTAGAAAAACAGCAGAGTAAGTAATGTTTAATATTTTATACTAACTTATTAGCATTTTGAAGTCTGGTTATCATTTTGTTGCATTTTTAATAATTATATTTGATAATAAATTTGATTATGAGGGGTTAAAAAACTGCTTTTATGATATAGGGTATCTTTCAGCAGCTGAAGGGTAAAATTGATGCGCACTGGTAGTTCGTCTCGGATTCAAGCCATGGCTAACAGTCTTCCCTCTCTTCAAGCAAATAGCCCAGGGGTGCTTTTGATATTCTAAATAATCCTAATCGCATTTATACATGGACATAATTAGAAAAAAGGCATTTGGTTAGATTAAACAAATGACTTCCATAAATTTAAAAAATATATATATTCGTATTAGAAGTACAATAAATTTATTTAGAAATTAATTCCTGTTTGTTATGGCCAAACTCGCATATGTTTAAATATTAAGTAGATAATTAAAAAAATTCATTCTAATTAGAAATTATCTTGAAAAACGAGTTAATACGTTAGAAAAAGAGTATATTTTATTCTATGAAAATAAAATTTATTTTATTCTGATTAGAAGTGTAATTAATTAATTTAAGTCTATAAATAAATTTTTTTAATTAATTTATTTAGAAATTAATTATATGAAAATATACATTGGATAATGTGAGCCCATAAGCATGAAAAAGGAGCATATTTTGTAATTTTCTTGTATAAAAATAAAATTATCTTATTCTAATTACAAGTGTAATTAATTTATTTAGAAAATAATTAAACAGTGAATTCAAAACTTCTACTCAAAGTCATGTAATCATCAGCACAAAGATTTATCTGCAAAGTCATGACACCCAATGCAAAGTATCAACCATATAGAAAGAAAATATCCCTTTCCATTTCCCTATCTCAGTTTAACATCTGGGCTAGCACCCTAAACACTCTTCCAACTGTTTGGGGCCTATCACCCAAGTTACTGAATGCGATTTCAGGAACCTCACCAAGTGCCGGTTATCTGAGTATCTCCCAATCAATGACCTTCGGGTTAGACGAGTCACTGCCCAGGCAGTCTAGCCCTGAGTTTTGGTTTCCCTCTCTTTCAAGTGCATATTGGCTTGTATGTGAATATTTTTTGTGCTTATGTATTATCCAATTGACGGAATAAGTAGTGCAATTTAGTGTCAATTATGGACTTTAGAATTCCGCAGTAACGATTGGCGCTATTGCCTAAATTTCTGGCAACAGTTGACACAAATTTCACCTACATCACATATTTTTATTTTGGTGATGATGCAACATACCAGCATTTTAAGCAGTTTCGATGATAAAACAACTTATTGTCAGAAAACGAATAAATCATTTAAAAAAATTTTTGTAAACATAAGAAATATAAACTAAAATAAGAAAATGTGATATTTGACAATTTATCAGTTGTGCCCGACTGACAGAAAAGTGCTTACTTTTTTCGTAGAATAGTGGATCTGTATATAAGGTGGAGCTTTAGACGAAGTTAAAAAAAAATTCTTGGCTTATACATTGTGTTATAAAATTAGTATTTATGCCTAGTTAAAAGAAGCTAAAAATAAAAATATCAAATACACTTTTCACTGAATTGTTTATTTTAGTATGAGAAAATGTTAAAAAATTTCGCTGCATTTTTTACCATGGGAACATGCAGTCATTGTTTTTACTGTTAAAACAAACAGTATAATGGAATCCCACAAGCTTGTCTCTTGATTACTTGACATTCCATATAACTCGACTTCCATCTGTAAAAATGTATAATGATTTCAGGCAGAACATTATTTTAAAATAGCATAATGGTTTATTAATAGCTAAATTGTAATATTTTATATAATAGCTTATTGTGCACAGTACCTACTGCTTATTAAACTCACTGGTTAATAAAATCAGCCACCTTTTTACATTCAAATTTTCAAGAACCAGAATAAATATATACTAGCCAATGGAAAAAAAGCACTTTATAATAAACTCAATCAATTATCGTTGCTGCTTATAGAACTCAGACCAGCAAAAGACATGATTCTTAGAGATCAGAATAGGCCTACTTAAACCTATGAAGCTTTAATTCATCCGTGTATCTTACTGTGAACTGTGGCTTATACATCTTTCATCAGGTATGAAGTGCTTCAGTGAAACAGGATTGAACGTAATTTTAGCTTCCACTGGTCCGTTATCAGTGGGACTAATTTTAAAGCTCTTTGTTCACATTGGAGCTTTAGAGAGCAGAATTTCCATATCTTAAGGTTAAAAATTATCCTATAGAATCTATGGGGGGGGGAACTGAAAGGTTTCAGATTTTAAATTATGTCCAAAGGGGCATTTTTAAAACATTTTGTGTTACCTTTATTTATTAAATATCATGTTCTTCGCACTTAAACTGTAAAATTCAGTTCAAGAGCAATATCGCAAAATTATTTTAAATTTAGCATATCTTTAGAATTTCCAAATACACAGTCTCACACACTGTAGATAAAAATGTTTTTTCTGTACAACATTGCCATTTTTTGCTTTGAAGTGCTTGAGTTTGTTAATCAAAAATTCGTTAAAGTTTTACAAAATATGAAATCAACAATAAAACAAATTTCAAATTTGGGCTTCTAGATGTCCATATTTGCAGTACGATTAGATCATAAAAATTTGATGGCTCTAGGTACCATTGTTTTATCACAATGTGAGAAACATACATATATTTATGCAGATTCTTCATTATTTAATTTCTTCAAATATAATACAGGGCAATAATATTTGGTGGTAACAGTTTGAAAAGTGAAATGGACATTCAGAGTGATTCAACGCAAAACGAAAATAATAGTCCTTCAGGGACAAAATCCCTTTGGACTAATAATATCTTCTGTGTACTGATAGTGGCATTATAAATGAATGCATGTTCCTTCCTGATTACTTGCTTATAGAAGGTAGAAATGCAACCTCTGCATCTCTAAGGTTTCTATGTTCAGACTACTCTCTTTGGAATACGCTCATTATATACACTGAGATTTCAAAAAAAAAAAAAAAAAAAAAAATTGGGGGGGAATTCCTAGCATTATCATACGTTAATAATACATTCAAAAGTCGTTAATCTGGACTCATCAGGACTTCGGCGATTCCGGATTATCGATTTTTTCGGATTATAGATCATCAGTTTAAATCTGGTAAGATGGCATGCAGAAATTCTAAAATTAAAAATATGAAACCATAATTTATGAAATAAAGAACAATTATGATCTAAAGGGTATCAAAATTTACAACAACAGCAACAAAAAAAAAAGCTTAATATTTATTTGTTTACTTTATTAAACAATTCCTTCAATGTAAGTTGTTTAAGTTGCTTCGTTTTATGTGATAATACTTTCTCTTTAATTCTATAAACAGTCATAATTTCTTGTTCAGTTACAAAGTTCCACTGTTCAAGTCCTATAATTGCTGTGTCGAGAATACCGACTAATTTGTCAATCGAAATTTTTTCATTTTCACTAACCTCTCTGTCACCTTCCTTTGAAGACATGAAGTCTTCATCCATTTAACCCCCCTCACAGAGCAGCATGAAATTCTAAAATTGCATAAGCAGTTTAATTCTAGCTTCAATTTTTAATTATTATTTTAGAACCCATTATTAGATTAATTGTTACTTATTATTTTACTAGATAAATTTAAAACTGATATCACAATTTGCAATATACAAATTACCATTTATTTAACTCAGTCACTGAATAAACTGAAATATGCTTGAAATGGAAGTGGTTTTAATAAGCAACGGTCACTGTAATTGTTTTACGAGGGCTATCCAGAAAGTAGATTACGTTTTGGAATAAAAAAATAAACAAAGTATAGGAAACAAATTTTATTATATACAGATGAAAGCCACACTCAAATACTACTTTTCTACATAGTCACCATACAAATTAAGGCATTTATCGTAGCGATGTACGAGCTTGGAAATTCCTTCGTCGAAAAATTCGGCCGCCTGCGCCTTCAACCACTTCGTTACCTCTTCTTGCAGCTGTGCGTCGTCATCAAAACGCATTGATTGCAATTTCGTTTCACAGTTCACATGTTTCACCCATGTTTCGTCACCAGTAACGATGCGATCGAGTAAAGAGTCACCATCCTTATGGTAAGCGTCCAAAAAGTTCAACGCTGCAGCCATTCGCTGATTTTTGTGGTCCTCTGTCAAGATTTTTGGAATCCATCTTGCACAAAACTTGTGGTAACCAAGCTTTTCGCTGATGATTTCGTGCAACAAACTTCGCGAAATTTGTGGAAAACTCAAAGAAAGTTCCGTTATTGTGAAATTTCGATTTTCACGGACTTTAGCATCGACTTTTTCGAGAAGTTCGGCGGTCACTATGCTGGGTCTCCCACTTCGATCTTCGTCGTGAACATTGGTTCGGCCATTTTGAAATCTTATGACCCACTGACGCACTCCACCTTCAGTGATAATGTTGTCCCCATACACTTCACGAAGCTGCCGATAGATTTCTATCGGTTTACAGTTTTTTGCTGTCAGAAACCTTATTACTGAGCGCACTTCGCAGCTCGCGGGATTTTCAATTAACGCAGACATTTCAAACCGTCACAGTATCTGAACGGAGCACAGCACGAACCTCTCACTAGCACGGCTAGATGCAGACTGAGCTGCGCAACGCTCTGACCCCAAGATGGCCGCGCTAGCCCCGCCCCTAGCGGACACAGACGGAAACGTAATCTACTTCCTGGATGGCCCTCGTATTATTGTAATTATAATGTATAACCTGTGTGAATGTCTGTCTATTTTCCTGTTCTGTTCAAAGATTTGTTATGGAATTTTAATTTTGACATTTTTGTCTCATTCACTTTCTGACTATTTCTTGGAACTTGTGTAGTGAATCCCTTGACAGGTTTTGATCTTTATATGAAAATTTCAGCCTACCGCATTCTTCTCAGTAACAAAGTGGGAGAAAAACAGGTAGCTGCTATTGATTACCAGTAACATTCCTTTCTGTTGCTACCTATTAGCAGGGTTGCCTGAAGATTTGTGCCTGTACCGTAAGTTAAATTTTCAGGTAATTTTAAGTAGAGTTTCTCAATTTAATCCAAGTTTACAAGTGCTGTGCTGCATTATCTATACAAGTGAAACTGTTGGACAAGAGGAAAAGAAAGCAAGTATTAACCTTTTCCTGGGAGTTTTTCATTGGTCGCAGGGGTAGGAATCGCAGCACTTGAGGCATGAAGACTACTTTGCGACACCCTGAAGAGAGTGTTCTGTAGTGGGATTCCGCTAATGGGAAGAATACGAATGTTGTTATGATGTCAGAAAAATAACAGGATATTAAAATTTTGTTTTTGGAAAAATATTAAGTTACAGTAAACGCCATTAACACAAACTCACTTAAGGCGAACACCATGGAAGCCATAAGTACAGTTGGCAGTGAAGATAACAGGCATATTCATTTCTGTCTGTGACAGCAAAATGTACAGGATTTTTTTTTCGCCGAAAAATGATCATCGTAGCTAATGTACCAGTGTACTGTTTTCTGTGACAACATATGTACCAGGGCTGTGGAGTCGGTAGCGAAAATGACCGACTCCGGCTCCTGGAATTTTAGACTCCGACTCCTTCATATATATGTAAACATATACATATGGGTTACAGCTTATTTTTTTTTAATATAAAAGAAGTATTACAGAAAAAAATTGATGCATAGCAAGTTTTTTATATTAGTTAGCATTTGTTATGAAATGGAAAAACCAGCATTAGTAAACATTAGTTAAAAAATTTTAAGAAACAGTATAAACTTCAGCAAGATCTTCTTTGTTAGAGGACCATAGATCCGATTTGATGAACTTCAGAACTGAGAAGAGTCTTTCCACACTGACTTGAGTAGGAGGGAGAGCTGTTATTGTTAGGGCTATTCCTTTTAACTTTTCGCGATAGATGTTTATAAATTCTAAAAAAGGTGTCTTGCAAGCGCAATCATATTTCTCTATTTCTTCAAAGGCCATGTAGAAATCTTGTTTGTATTTTTCATTTTTATATCTAAAGGCTCTTGGTTCTTTATTTTCATTTGCTTTGGGTTTTCAATATTAACCAAAAATATTTCTCAAAATCTAATTCATCACTGCAAGAGGATGCTAGAGACTCAGATGCAGTGTCTGCAGTTTGACTGTCCTGATTTGAATTCTGTTATTGTTCTGAGAATAATTTCATTCTTAATGAAAGTTTATGGATGGCTTTCTTTGCCTTTTTGTTTGTCATCCAAGAACATTCAGTGTTTCGGATCTACATATATTGAACCCAGCAAGATCTTATTGTCTAGCAAACTAGTTTATCTTTTCTTCATTGAAGAAATGATTCCTTCTGCAGTAAACCCTCCGTTTGAGAAAGAACAAACATCGCGCATTCTCGCCTCCTGTTAATTATTCAGATTGTAGCTTTATTGTGGTTGTATATGGTGTAGAAAGAAGAGTTTCTAATTCTGCAAAATCATTCCAGTCTTTGTTAGTGGAATATTAGGGTTATCTACATCTAACATTCTCACTTCCTGTTTCTTCAGATTGTAACTTTTTTGTGGCTATATACAGTGATGAAAGAAGTTTCCAATTCTGCAAGATCATTCCGCAATCTTTCTGTTAGTGAAACATTAGGGTTTTCTACATCTTCTGAAAAAGTTAATTCTAATACCCACCATATAATTAAATATGTACTTCTCCATTGCGTTGCTTGATCAATAATAGCTTCTTTTCCTTCTCACTTTCTATAAATGTCATTAATTTTGGAAATTCTAGCTGCTGTTGCTGCTTACCTGAATTTAACAATGAGATTTGTAACTAAATGAATCAGTTCAATCAATAATGGCAAATATCACTTCCATTCTGCTCCCTTATGTTTATTAATATGTCAATAAAATTGAAAATAACTATTTATTAATGTATATAGTTCATAAATAAAAATATTAACTCAGTTTATTAAATTTTTTTAAAATTCACTTTAATTTCATTTTAAATTCAAACTGGCGAACAAAACTTGCCCGGAGTCGACGTGTTTTTAGCGACTCCTTTTACCCAAAAAGCTACCTAACTTCGATTCCGACTCCACAGCCCTGATACTTACTACGCTTGTACATACTGTGTCTAAGTGTAGGAAGAAGTATTCCAAAAATGAAATTTGAGCTCTCTTTTAACACAAATTGTTTTAACATCAACGCTTGATTTTCAGATCTGTTGGGATTCATGTTGATGAGGGTTTACATTCAGTCTTGTATGTTTTAAATTATCTTTGCTTTCATTTTCGCAGTTTTCCAATATCTTGATTCCGAAATTTATACAAGATGTTAAATTTTGTAAAACAGAGTTTCTCGATTTCTTAGTAAAAGAAAAAAGCCTTCTGTGGTTACATAAAATTACATAAAACTAATTTCATACATCTAATTTTTTATGATTAATGCTTTTCCTATATAATTGTTTTAAAATCTTCAGCTATTTGCTAGTTTTCCTTCTAAAACTCGTGTTTTGTTTTTTTCTAAATTGTTTAAAAAAATTTTCTGATTTTTTACACATACTAAGTTGGCAGGTATTTGAATGTTTAAAAGTTCAAAAAAGCCCATGACAAATTGAAAAATGTATTACTGGTATAATACAAAATAGTGTGTTTTTCAGTAGATTATGATGAGTCTCTCGTATGTAGTAGAGAATTTTGGAAAAAACAGTGAAGACTAAGTTATTTGAATTTTCTACAGTAGTATTTTATTATTTTAGAACCTGCGTTATTCAAACAACATAACAAGCTCTCGTGCTAACTGTGACAAAGCGGCCACCCTATTCAGAGCTCTATTCATTTTCAGGCTGACTATAAGTATCCGTGGATAAGATGACCGATCATTTGATTATGGTTCTAAGAACTGCAAGTAGGTTTGTGCCTTTAGTGCAAAGAACAAGAAGCCTCACAACAGCATTAAAAAATTGGGTGTTGTAATATTAAATAAATATATTTTCCACTTTTAATACCAAATGTCTTTCTCGCGATGCAATTCTATTTCCTTTATTTTTGTGATTTTTCCCTATTAAAAAAAATGGAAAATTGTGAAAGTGATTTTGCAATTTTCCATATGATCAGGCATCTGCAGTATTATCAGACATCTGCAGAAAGGAATTTCTTCTATAGTAAAGATATTAAAAATTGACAATTTACCCTATATATTTGAAGATATATTATTTCAGGTAGCAGTTTTTTATATTATATATAAAAAATAGTATATTTTTTAATTAAATCCAAAAACTTAGATGAAGGAAAAAAAATTGTCGCGGGAAACAATTGATTACATAAAGTAAAAAGAAGTTTTTTCTTCAAATGGGTAGGGCTGAAGATGCTAACAAATTAAGAAATACTTTAGAAGATGGTTCATAAACGAATAAGGACATTGATTCGTTTACTGAAGTAACTGAACTTAGAAAAGTAGATGTTCTGTTGTTATTGATAAAACTCGTGAAAGTTCACAAAGCAGAAATAGAACTATACTAAAAGAGTGGATAGAACCTACTATATGAAGGCATTGAAAGGGTTGTGACTGTCCCCCCCCCCGCACCCAGTTATTGAAAATAGAATGGACAAAACTGTTCTTCAAGTAATTGGTTATTTGGAACAAATGATGGTGTTTTTTCTATCTCTGACTCTTCTTTTTTTTAAAAAAAATGTAATAATCTAGATCTTTGAAAACCCAGGGGAATTAATTTTTCATGAACTACATAAAATATTTTCTTTTCCAGGAGGTTGCTGTTAAATTGGAATCTACTAAAGCTCGCCATCCACAGCTATTATATGAAAGTAAATTATATAAAATTCTTCAAGGTGGTGTAGGGATACCACATGTTAGGTAAGTAAATGTATTAATTGCATGGAAAAATAGCATTAAAAGTAATTACATGTTGAAAATCTTGGCATTTGTGTGTATTTTGGAATAAAAATGCTGCCTTTTTACTTCCTTGTACGAAGAAAAAAGGAAGTATTGTAATCGTGAAAAGCTTCAGGCAGCATATTTCAACGAAAATATCCACTTGGACCGCTTTCGAATGCAATTTAACGTATTTTTTGCGTGATATCTGTACGTAAGGACAGAATAAAAGACTCTTTACCTCCAAAAAAACTAAAAAAATTGCTTGAAAATGAATTCTGAAGAGAATTTTTCGGGGCGTCTGTACAAACGTATGTACGTATCTCGCATAACTCAAAAACGAGTAGCCTCAGAACGTGGAAATTTTGTATATAGGACTACTATAACATGTAGATGTGCACCTCGTATTTTGGTTTCAATTGGCCATGCCAAACGTGTATAAATATATCTACTCTGTTACCCTTCTCAGTGATCTCAGGTTCTTTACTCTTATATGTTTGTAAATTGTACATTTTTTTCTTTAAAAATGATTGAATTATGGTGTTTTTATCTTCCGGTTAAGGGTTTTATGCCTTTAGTAAATCTGTATGCAATATTTTTAGAATTATCAACAATTTAAAAGTTGTTTAACCCCTTCGCGCTGACTGTCACGTATACGTGCCAGCAACGAACACACTTATCTACCGGCCGACACGCAGGCGTGCCAGAGCGTTGTTGCATTCTCTACTGACTGTCACGTATTTGTGCCAGTACCTTGGAACGTTTTTCAAACTATAATTTCTGCCACAAGATGGCACTGTATGTCCATATGGTTTCAGATACATGTGCATTAGACCTTCTACTTGAAATAAGAGAAGCATGACTCACATACACGTGTTTTTGATTATATAAACAAACGGAACTAAATGTTTCCGAATGGCGTGATTTATGACGTCTCTTTAAATCGCACTTTATTCGCAGGTGGTAGTTGTTTATTGTAAGTAGAAGTTTTATATGCGCTAAAGCGTTGAGTATTTCTGTTTACAGTTCAGTTTTTAGAAAATAATTAGATCTTGTTAGATGTGAATTCTTTCTGTTTTTACCATTTCAATGTCCAAGCGTCGAAAATGTTTAACAGAGCATGAAATAGCAGAAATGATGCAAAATATTTCAGATATTGATTCTGAAAGATTAACTGAAAGACATTTTCCAAAACTTTGTTCAGAAGGGACTGATAAGAAAATGAGACGACGAGGCTTCGTTTGTTCACATTCCCGGAAAAATCCTCCAAAACGGCAAATGAGTTATTACGAGTTCAAGAAATGTAACGTAGGACTGTGTGTAGATGCCTGTTTTAAAATTTTTCATACGAAAAGAGAATTTTAAGTAATATATTTAGTTTTCAGATTATAATGTTAAAAGTCATAAAATGGTGAGTAATTAAAATAAAATGTGTAAAATATGCATTTAAACAAGAAATAAGGTAATTAAAGTATATATATAAAAATATCTATAAAGCATAAGCCATTTAAATACTCTATAGAGCATTATTAAACAATGCGTTGATACTTCGGAAATTTCATGGATTTAGGCTTAGTAGCAAAAAAGCCCCCGGCCCTGGAGAGATGCTCGCGGAAGACACTGCTGGCCTCCGCGATAAGCGCGCGTTTTCGCTACCCGGCTCAAAGGGGTTAAGTGCCGCTAAGCCTATTCTGATGGCGGCCATTGCTTGTTTACATTTGAAACAGCTGAGTAGTGAATTTGTTGCCAATCTAGAGAAACGTAGCTTCGCAACAACAAAGATAAACGCCTTAATTTATTACTGCTATTTAAATCATGCTTGATCCTTTCTGGAATTTTTTCGAGGAAATAAGTGTTTAAGATTTACTTAATTTTTAATAATTAGTAATTTTTAGTAGAGATATTTTGAGTTTTTATGTATTTTTGCCTTGTCGCGAAGTGAGAACTGAATTAATTGAATGAGAAATATTCAATCGTCTGTGAAAAACTGTTTCTTTTTTGTTTGGTTTGCTAAATTTCTTTTATACATCGTTCTAGCTTTATTATAGTACTTGAATAGAACATGTGGCAATGATTAGATAATTCTTTAAATGATACAAATTTTGTGCATTCTGACTTATAATATGAACGAAATATAATACTGTTAAGTGAACCTAGTGCCAGAGTGTTGCTATGGTAAACAAATAGAGTGAATTTTAAAGAATGCACTTATTCAATTGTGGTTTATGCGTTGTCGGCGAAGTAGATATAATTAAATCCAATAAGTTTAAACAAAATGCAAGAAAAAATGCGTATAATTTAATATTCCGTACAAGGAAGTCGTGGTGTACACATCAGATTTTTTAAAAGTAGTATTAAAAGAGGACAACGATGAAAACTTTTTTGTATTAAGTCGGAAGTCTGGAAACTTAAGGTGGTCTCCTTGGAAATTTTTTTTAGGTTTGTGGTGTGATTATTATAATAAATCATCTTTATCTTAGTAGTTAAAATCTAAAGTATCTAAATTAAATGCAATAGATTTGACTAAATTCAACCATTTAGGTTGAAATATATGGAACGGATTTTTCGTCTGAGGCCAGAAACAAGTTGGTTTTCATTCTACACCTTTTCTTTTTATCAGCCTGTGTCCAGTTCCTCATTACAACGGGGTGTTATATTTTTGGTATTTTTTTAAATGATAAAATAGTTTGTTTCTTTGCTATATATTGGGTGTTCAGAAAATTTCCATGAGAAAAGTAAAGGGTTTAAGCTTCACAATGTATTGATTTTTGGTACTTTGTTATAGTGACTTCCAACCATATTTGGCAATTTTAGATTTGAGCAATTTTTGAACCAAGATCTCTGCTATAATTTTGCCAAGCTCATGAAGAGCAAATATTAAAACAAACATCACAATATATAACAATAATACTCACATGCCATTTCCTAAAAATTATTTTTAAGCATCGTTATCATTATTATTTTGCTGCATATAATTGTTCCGGTCACTGCAGCACTTTCACACATATTAAGCTGTTTGTTATACCATTTAATGGACGTAAACTCCTCTGCCCAAGAATACGTAAATTTAATATCAGTGATGAGTGATATTCTGGAATCACTGAACCAATTTCCATCACGGAGGCCCTTCCTCATTTTGCAATTTTTATCATTGAACCTCCAAATGTTTTAATCATTAACATAAAGTTTGATGTTGAGGTCATTTTTGTCGTCAGGTAAAAGACCCCTTTTTTGAAAAAATGATTTGGCATCCACCTCATTATTTACTTTTATTTATTAAATATTATGTTCTTCGCACGTAAACCATAAAATTCAGTTCAACAGCAGTATCACAGAGAGCATATCTTTAGAACTTCTGATACACAGTCTCGTGCGCTGGAGAAAATGCCCCCCCCCCTCTGTACAGTGTTGCTGTTGCTCACTTTGGAATTGTTGAGTTTGTTGATCAAACATTTGTTAAAAGTTTTACAAAATATGAAATAGAAAACAGATTTCAAATTTGGGCTTCCAGATGCCCATACCTGAGTCAAAATTTAATGTCTCTGGGTACCATTGTTCCTTCACAATGTGAGAAATGTAATACATTCATGGAGATTCTTCATTATTTAATGTCTCTAAATATAATGCAGGTCTCTGACATTTGGTGGTGGACTCCATGAGTGATTAGTACATTTATGAGGTTGCATAATACTGCATTTCTGAACTCAAAAACATATATATAAGTATAATTCATGGATAGCATAGAACAATTATGGTAGTGACGTATAGTTCTCATGACGTGAGGAACCTGCAAAGGAGGGTGTCTCTAGTTGAGAGTTTAAGAGCATCCTGGCGTGTTGTTCCAATTAAAACAAGCTGGAGACTGAATTAGCCAGGCCTCCTTAATTTTTCAGTAGTACTTTACATTTTCGGATTCATTGTATCTGAAATGATATCAGAGGGAAAACAAGATCATTGGTTCGTCAGCCTTTCTGAAATCAAGAAGCTGTGATGGCAAACACAGTGCAGAGCGCTAAAATCTCTTGACACTGTTGTGAAGCTATGTCTATTGTACTGTCATCTGGAATTAAATATTGCATCTACGATATCGGACCTTGTCGTGTGACATAAAAGCTTTAAAACGACTTGCGGGGACCACACACACAATTTTCTCATCTGGTGTGTAGTCTGCCGCAGTGGAAACAATTTGAAAAGTGAAACGCTATTTTAAAATAGCTATTTTTGGAAAGTGAAACCTGGGCAAATTGCCTTGTTTGGGCTTAAAAAAAACCCAGTGAATATATATATTTTTAAAATGGCTAGTGCATCATGCAGCTGCACCACAGGCCCAGGGTTCGATCCCAGGGCTGGGCAAGGTTGACTCAGCCCTTCATCTCCTGAATGGATCGATAAAATGAGTACCAATTTCACTTGTGAACTAAACACCAGGGGGAGGGGCTGCGACAAGCTGACCACTTGCCCATGGCATATGCCGATGTACTTCCAAGGTCAAGAAAGCAGATTTCAGGGCACTGCAGGCCGTGGTCCGCTAGGGCTGTTGTGCCACCGAATTTATTTTTAGAATATATTTTCAAATAAATAACGCAAATTAAAAAGTAAATAATATACACATGGTGAGAGCAAAAATGCAACAAGTTGCTAATATACTATTGCGTGGCGTGGTATAAGAATATGCGGCCAGCACTAATATATGATCCCGTGGCAAGGTACAAGAACCCACAGCCAGATTTTCGCAAGATATCTCGGTTAATCGGTGATTCAATCTTGGGGGCCAATATAACAAAGAAGTACTTTATTTATATACATAAAATAATTTATATTTTCCTTTCCATTCATGCTTTTTCTGCACTTTTTTTTTTTTTTTAAAATATTATATTAGAATTCTCAGGTGTGGTTGCTTTTGTATTGAAAATACCTGTTTACATTAGAAATATTCTGAATATAACGAATGTGATGTTATTTAAGTGTTTCATAACTTTTTCTTGGTGAGCGGAAAAAAATGCTTTAAGTTTTTTTTAGAAAGTGATATTTTTATGTAATATTTATGCACATTTTGCTGATGCTAGATGTAAACACGCGAAAAAAAAGAGGAGGAATAAAATATTTCCATTTATTAATAAGTGTTTTATAGAACAAGTTACATTTTGTACTAATGTGATTGTTTTCTCTGAGGTATTTTATTGTACTTCTTATTAACATTATTCGCAAATGGTCATCTGTGAATAATGTTCTGTATTATGAATTCATCATTTTCAAAAATATCTTTTCACATGGGTAAGTACTCCTAAATACAAATATCTGTGGATATGATTTTAATTGAGCTTATTTATCTTCCAAGAGATTTTTACAGAAATTAGTTGGATCCATTTTCTTTAAACTTAGTTTTTTAGCATTTTAGTCATTTCCATTAGAAGATTTTGAAATGTGCTCACATTTAAGATTTGATTAAATGGTATTTTAACTGTAAGTTCAGAAAATATATTTGCTGAAAAAAATTTGTTTGGGGGGGGGATAAGGATTTTTGCTAATATTTTTTTTTAAGTTTAAAAAGAGATCAAACTTGTTTAATGTGACATTAGAATGTCTGTAGCTAAAGCTTATTTCCATAGCATAGAACTTTTCCTTGCTCTCTGTCTGTTTGTGAACTGGTCTTGCAATGGAGGAAGGTTGTTCACAAATTTCCTATATTAGATGCAAAGCTTCAGGTAACTTCTCAGCTGATCAACATTTTCGGGCATCTCTATCTTTAACTGCTGACACTTTTCTTACACATAGCATCAGCACTTTCTTACACATAGCATCAGCAGAGATGACTTGTTTGAGGTAAGTCACTTCTTTTCAGAACAATTTATATTTTACAGGATTCAGATCAGCTTCCTTCAATTTCTGATGCACCTTCCTAATATTTTTTAAATACTCTTCAAAATGGTTACCTACGATGGTGATATTATCCAAGTACCCAGACAAACTTCAAAGGAAAGACCTCTCAATACATTCTCCATGAGGCTTTCGAATGTTGCCGATGCATTCATAATTTAAATGGCATCACTTTGAACTGCCAAAGTCCTAATCCAGTAGTTAATATCTTGGACAAAGACCCATCTTTTCTACCTGCTAATATTCACTCTTTAAATCAAGCATCAGAAACCACGCTATTCGAGAAAAAATATCCAGAATGTAGTCAGTTGTAGGAAGAGGGTTTCTGAGTTGCTTCATGATGTTACTCAAGTGGTAGTAGTCAGCGTAAAATCTAGATGAGCGATCTTCCTGACTGCCCAATGAGTTACCGAAAACTAATGTAACTTTCGTGCGCACTTTTTGACAATGGGTAGACATCTTGGATGTTGCTTGATTAATGGATGATCCTGCATATCAATTCTATGCTGTATCAAACTGGTTCATCCTATGTCAGATGTTCAGGGGAAAACTTGAAAATTCTTGAATGGCACGTTCTGCAGCACTTCTCTTAATCTCTTAGTTGTGCATTCTGAAATAACTCCAATGTTAGGCTCTCCAAAGCTGCAGAGACTGAAGGACTAATGATTCATTTAATGCTGGTCGCTGGAGTACATGCTGCAACCACTTCACATTACCTAATTAATTTTAGCTTTATCACTTATGTTGATAATATTTACTGGCATAGTTCTCGACAGGTTGATGAGTGCCGAGGCTATTAGTACTTGGGGCTGTTACATTTCTTAGGCTACTCCGTTATGCTGTACTGATGTCTGTTTTCAGCTATGGATCTAGGAAGTAAAAATTCCATTGCTGTTACTGTGATATCATCTTGAACTAGGATTTGGTGGACGATTCAACTCCTCCATCTTTAATTCCAAGCAGGATTATGTTCTCTGAGGCAGAATGCAGTTTGTTATGTTTAAAGTGCAAGCTGAAATTGTATATTCGTAATATCTGCCACATATGTCGTGTAATAGTAGGTGGCACATGCAAATATTTATGTTTAATTTTCCATCAATGTTGATTTTGTTCCCAAACACAGACTGGAGGGTAATGCAGGGAGGCGTGCAGAAGAGTTTACCTTCCAATTGTTAAGCCAGATCTTTTCTGATGACGGTAACATGACGGTAACAGCTGTATCGATGATCATATTGCAAGAAACTCCTTTGATATGTCTCATGATGAAGAGTCCACTGCTGCCACTCATTGCAAAAATCTGATGCACTTTAAAATGGGGCTTCTCAGTATCTTGCAACTGCCGATCTGCAAGAAGGCTACTAATTGTTTTTTGCCTCCTTGCTGGGGAGTGGTCTTAGCTTTCCTGACTTAGTGTTCTCCAATTCCTTCACCACCACAGTTCTACATTAGAATCAGTTTGCTGCCACTCGTATTCCACGTCATGGCATTATCTTGCGTAGTTAAGTCGTCTGCACGAGCAGTCATTTTATTTTCTGGCTGCTGGACAAAAGGAGCTTTGATTGGGTGGCAGTTTCTACGGATTGCTAGCTGGGATGCCTCTAATGTCATGCAGTATATTAAAGTGCTTTTTAGATCCTTGACATTCACAGGTTTTTCTCTGTCTCAGGATCCCGGATGCAATCGCTGAAGTACTGCAAAGATACCCCTGTTAATGTTGTGCAGTGCAAAAAAGTGAGATGAGATACCATTTCAACATTTGTGGTGAGCTCCTGTAGTATTTCCATACTCTTCTGTTGGATAGATTTCTGCTGAAACTTGTTGTAGTCTTTTAAACACTTCACGTCAAAAGGCAATTCCAGCATGTTGAATAGAGCTTGAAAATCTGGCTTCTAATTTTGGGGCAGAGTTTGAAGGATATCCTCTGCATCTGCTTTCAGAGAAACGTCAAGTTGGCACGTCTTAGCTTGAGAATGCCATCCATTTCTGTCCACTACTATACAGAACATACTTTTACTTGCCGGTATGTCTTTCCATCAGACCTTTATTGCTATAGAGTGGATCAGGAAAAGATAGGCACGAATTTAAGGGCATCAGAATTGTGCCAACTGTAGTTATCCATTTTTTTAAAGCTGTCAGCATTCTTGGCTACAGTCTCAGGAGATTTGTCATCAATTTGTTGTTTAAGAGTAGAAATTGTTTCTTCGATTTCTGCCACTTTATTTCAATTATGCTCATTCTGGCTTCCGATGACTCGAATTTGTTTCCTATTATGCTGTTAATTTCTCATTTCATTTACTCTTGATGTGTATCAGTCTTTTCTTGGACTCACTTGACAGCCTCTTCCAAATTTTCTTGGCATGCAGCAAAGGCTGTTAGCTGCTGTACTGTATTCTTCTTGTCACTGGCAATTAGTCCCACTTCCGACACCTTCATGCATATGGATGATAGTGGATTCAATGCACACAGAAGAGATGGTAGCTTGAAGAAATTTATTTTCCCAAAAGAAAAGCTTTACAGTTCTGGTACTTTTCACAAAAATATTTGTAGTTTTCAGTAGCACAGAGCACAAACAAATAGTAGTTACCACTTCTAATTCCTCAGAACATTAAACACAATGCAGTACAAAGTTGAAACCTATCAAAGCTCCAAACTCTGTATCTCTTGTCTTATATAGTTTTCCCTCGGCCCATGATAAATTTCCACCACTTTCGCACAGCATATACAATGGTGACCAAAATTGTGGACACTTTTGGAAATTTTTATGTTTTTGAACTTTGTATGCTTATAGAAAACGTTACATTTCACAAAATGCAAACTTGTATATATCATTTTAAAGAGAATTTATTACTGAATTCAATACAAAACACAAAATTCAATTAGTTGCAATACAAAAAAGTTAAACGATAATAGTTATTGATATACATTAGATAGTGATGATTGCAGTGAGTTATCAGTACTTAGTAGGGTACCTTTTATTTTTGATTACAGCTTCACATCGACGCTTCATTGAGCTGACAAGACTTTTAAGCTCTTCTTTCGTTATTACATGATGCCAGGAAACAATTATAGCCTCAATTAGTTTCCTTTTATTTGATGGGTGCCTCATTCGGACAAGAGTTTTCAAATGCTGCCACAAGTTTTCGATAGGATTGAGGTCAGGACTGTTTCCTGGCCATGACAACAATTTATGCTCTTTGTACAAAACCACTCTTTCGATATTTTGGCCGCGTGGCAAGGAGCAGAATACTGCTGAAAAATAAACGAAGCATTGTTGGGAAAGAGATCTCTGATGGAAGGTAGAAGTTTTGGTTCTAGAATAGTGTCAATGTATTTTCTGGCATTCAGTGTCCCATCGATGACAGGAAAGCGACTAATACCATCTGCTGACATGCATGACCAAAGCATAACTCTAACTGGGTTCTTCACAGTTGCTTGAATACAGTCAGGATGTAGCTTTTCTCCTATTCTACGTCTTACATATTTTCGCCCATCACTACCGAATAACGATATCTTAGTTTCATCACTCCATATAACTTGTGACCACTGATCATCTGTGCAATTAATGTGTTCCTTTGCCCACTGTAGTCTCTTTTTTCGTTGCTGAAAATTAAGATAAGGCTTTTTTTCGTGGAATTCTACCTCTCAGTCCAACATCTGTTAATCTTCTGATTGTTCTTGAACTGACAGAAACACCAGTATCATTCAGATCACTTCTGATGGCCGCTGATGACATTTTTCTATCTTGGAGACATAGTCGTTTTATTCTTCTGTCATCAATAGATGTGGTGCACCTTTTTCGGCCTTTTTCTTCTTTGTTTTTTATTGAATTTGTCTCCTGATATCGTAAATAAAACTTTCGGACTCCAGATGTAGTCACTGAATCACCCACATGTCTTGCAATTTCAGCATAGGAAAGACCACTTTCTCGTAACACAATAATATTACATCTCTTTCTAGGTGTCCAATCTACTCTTTTATTTGATGTCATTGCTTCTTGACTAAATATTAAAAATTTTTACAAAAATTTCTACTTGTAATTGCAGTGTATAAGAAACAGGTCCTCCTTCTACAGAACAAAGCAAAATAATGAATTGTTTCAAGTGTAAACATGATGTCAGCTTCTACTGGCAGTTACTAACATTTGATGGGTTCTCAGAACGAAAAGTGATTGGCCAGGAAAGCTAGACATTACAAACCACTTCATAACTGTGCTTTTTATTTATATTAAAGCACATATAACTTTTTTTGTATTGCAAATAGTTGAATTTTGTGTTTTGTATTGAATTCAGTAGTAAATTCTCTTTAAAATGATGTATACAAGTTTGCATTTTGCGAAACGTAACATTTTCTATAAGCATACAAAGTTCAAAAACATAAAAATTTCCAAAAGTGTCCACAATTTTGGCCACCACTGTATATACACATCTATACGAAATTCTTATTTATCCTGAAAAATCAATAAATGTATCTCTGTACAGGCAGCCTTATGTGGGCTGGTGAGACTTTCATTATGATCGCTTTAAGAATAATATTCAAAGCTTCAGTTTCTTATATTGCTGGCACATCCCTTGTGCATATTTTAAATTTGAAAAAAAATATCAAAATGACTATAGAAACTGCTGGAACTTGGAAAACTAAAGAAATGTTACTCACATGGTTGTGAGATGAAGTTATGTGCATGCTTCTAAAAATTTTACATTTTCTGCTTTAATAATATAATTAGCAATAATATCAGATTGTAACGAAAGTTTCCCGCCATCGCAATATCCTCTGTGCAAACAGTTTGTGTTGCCGAATCGTATTTTGTAGAATGCTGTGTTGTGAAATTTGTAAAAAAATATTTACAGCATGTCTGAAATGGAACTATCATGCTACCAGATTAAAACCATCATTTACTTCCAGTTGCGTTGCAAAAAGTCAGCTACAGGATGTTAAACTACCAAAACTACCAAAAACTAATTAAAACTACCAAAACTAATTAAAACTACCAAAACATTGGCAGAAAATCATAGATTTGGAAGCTGTTTGAGTACTGCCTTCTTTTTTTTTTTAACTTTATTATGAACATGTTTTGGCGGAAAACTTTTGTTATATTGAGATTTTTTTTTTTTTTTAAATTCCTGTGTGAAAAGAAGATAAGCTATTGTTTAATGACCCCTTTAATTTGTAAAAGTAGGAAAATTAAATTTTATTAATATGCAAGTTTTCGTTAGCATTGCAAATAAAATTTTTAATATTTAGAATTTGATATTTTTGATTCTTTGCTAAAAGGCAGAAATCATTTGATCTTTTATCATTTTAGCAATTCGGAGAGGGTACGGTGACAGTCGAAAGTCTTTAATCCGGACCTCAAAGCTACAAACTTTCTGCACAAACCTCAACGCATAATGCGTTAATGCATGCGCATAATACCTTTATGAATGCGCGTTTAACGAACAGTATAAGCTAAGCCAAAATTATCTAATTATCTATTTCAGTTAATGTTTTAGATTACGTTGTTCCTTAATCTTCGTATTGGATCCGGCTTATTATTTTTTGCAGACTGTTAGAGCAATTCTATAAAAGCAAGCTTGAACTTTCGATTATGTCAAAAAGATCTGCAAAGCGAAAGCATGTTCTGATGTATATCAAACAAAAAGTGGAATTGCCGCAAAAAATGGATAAAGGCATATCCTTTGATTCTCTAATCATTCCGAAATATGTTTATCAATTTCACACTGCTCTGCGGGGAAGGGAGAAACGTTGTGGCGCGCAATGAACTGGAAGTTGATCTGTCAGCACTATCCTTATCTTCAGTGCAGATGTTTTTATTTTTTCGGCTTATAATTCCTTACTAAATGTAATATTTCATCTCGATGTACTCCGTCTTTGATATGATTTAACTCAAATTCCTCGTCATTGTAAATATCATGAATACATATCAAATAATTTTCTGGTTGCAATTTTCTAATTTTGACTATGCGTAATGTATGCTTTACGCATGCGCACATTGAAACAAATGTTTAATAAAGTAGACAAAATAAATATTAAGCTTTTTTTTTTTGTAAATTTTGATACCCTTTAGATCATAATTGCTCTTTATTTCATAAATTACGGTTTCATATTTTTAATTTTATAATTTCTGCATGCCATCTTACCATATTTAAACTGATGATCTATAATCCGGAATCGCCGAAGTCCCGACGAGTCCGGATTAAAGACTGTCGACTGTATTTTCTGTCATTATAGCAGTATTTTATTGATCAAGAGAAATTCTAAAGGAGCAATTTTCAGACCTCTTTATGCTATTGAAGTATTAATTGTTAACTTTTTTATTGCACCTATTTAACTGTATAATGTCTTTACAATTTCTATTTAATAATGACGTTCTGCACTTGTCACAAACGGTAATAGATGAAACTTGCTAAGTTGTGAACCTTTTATTCTCCACAAACACATGTAATAAAATAGCTGACAAATACAAGTATTTTTTATGTAAAATAACTAAAAAGTACAAATGCATTCTTTCTGATCACAGAAATAAGTACCATCGTGGAATCTATACACATAAAGAAGAATGTTTACTCATGTTTATTCACGATTAACTAGGTCAGTCCGCGATTAGCTATAGCTATCGACCCAAAACTTTCTGCAATTCTGAGTCATCAATTTTTTCCCAAAATCAAACAGCGAAAATCAGTAATATTAATTAAAAACTCTGAAAACGCTAATTTGAGCTTCATTTTTTCTAGTGGCAACAGTCTCGCATTCCGGAGATAAAAATCTGTTTTATTTCGAGAAGTGTTGGCACTGCTTTCTTTCAAATCGTAGAGTTTAAATTTCTTTGAAGTTTTACAGTGGAGTATAAATAGCACTGCCAAACATTAAATACATTATTCCTGATTCCAAAAATTCGTGGGAAGCCATTCGACTGTTCCCATCTTTGTATGTCTTTAATCAGCTGAGATATTAATTAAAAACTTTGAAAACACTAATTTTCACAGTCATTTTTTCCGAGTGGCAACAGTCTTCTGTGTTGGAGATAAAAATGCTTTATTTAAAAAAGTGTTGGCTACTGCTAGCTAAATCGTAGAATTTATTAATAAAAAAATTTACAAAATCTATATAGAAGAATGTCTGTTTGTTTGTGTTATTGATGTTTGATCAATTATAATCAATTTTTTGCCACATTTAATTGACTAAAATTGAATACAGGTAAACTATTGAATGGAACTTGAACTTTTATTAGAAAGATGAAAATCATTAAAACCTGCATTCCATTGTTGCTGATATATATAGAAAGAATTAGTTTATTTTTCTATCAATTTTTATTTGGTTTCCATATCGCGTCAGACTGAAAAATGCATGACTATGAATCGTATTTTTTGCATCGTTATTAGAGAAATATTACAGCGGTATTGTTTTCTCTGTTGTTAGATACATTACTCTGAATCTAACTTAACTGACATTGGGTACTTCCGCATTAGTTTGATGTATTTATAAGATTTAGGATTTAAAAAGAATATTCATTAATACTTATGCTAATCAATGTACGGATAGGAC
Organism: Stegodyphus dumicola; assembly: GCF_044657685.1. NCBI lineage: Eukaryota > Metazoa > Arthropoda > Arachnida > Araneae > Eresidae > Stegodyphus > Stegodyphus dumicola. Next base: position 43,526,789 of record NC_140771.1, on the reverse strand, counting down.
TGGATGCCACATAAATTAAACACAAAATTGTTTTAAATATAGTTTATTTAAATACACTCCTTTGCAAATAAATCAAAGCACCATGAAGAAAGTGGTTGATTTGATGAAATTGAATAGATACACAGATAATAACAGATACACAGATAATAACATGATTAAAAAATCAAGGTCATAGTACCTGTTCATGGTTCTCAATCACTCATTGAATGTTCAAATTAGTAGTTGGTCGAACTGCCCCTGGCGACAATGCATGCTTGAATTTGTCGAGACAAGGAGTGGTAGAGGTTCCTAATGTCATCCTGCGACACATTTTGCCAGGCGTTCATCAGTTGTCGCTCCAGATTTGCGATATTTTGTGGTGCTAGAATCTGGCAGCCTACTATGCCCTAGACATACTAGATTCGTGAAAGGTCTGGTGACCTTGCTGGCCAAGACAGAGTATCATCCACACGGAGACAGTCCAGAGATATGTGAGCGGTATGATGCCTGGCATTATCTTGTTGGAAAATGGCTCCAGGATGATGTGCTATGAAGGGTAATGCAACCGGCCACAGGATGGTATCAATATATCATTGAAGCTGTTAAAGATGTATGCAGGATGACCTGCTGTCATAAGAAATAGCACCCCCACCATCACACCAGGAGTTATGTTTGTATGCCGTTGTAAAACAAAGGCTGATTGGGACCGCTGGCCCCGTCCTCTCCAGACAAGAATATGGTGGTCATCTGCTTCAAGAGTGAAGCGAGATTCATCATCAAACAATACGATGCCAGTCTGATGGCTGCGACACCTTTCCATACGACTCCGCCTATGTTGTGGGTTCAAAGGCAAATGTCTTAAAGGTGTCTTGTGAGTGTAACCATGGCCAAGTGGAAGAACATGGACTGGTTAGCTCCACAGTGACATCTCGAAAGGCGTCTGAGTCTTCCTGAATTTGCTTTAGGTTTGCATATGCGCGTTTCGTTAAATGTGTAGATTCTTTTGTTTTAAATAACGCATAGCAGTTAAATTTTCAGAGACTTAAGGAAAAGTTCATTTATTCATTTAATAGATAATATTGATAGCTTATAATAGGTATTATTTTAAGAAATATTCCATGAAATTTTCTACCCAATGTTTTGCGATATTTTGTACAATTATTTTTATACTTCATAGTAATAACATTTTAGGATTTGCTGAAAAACAAAATTTTAAAATAAATAAATAAAGATTGCTGTATATTAACATAAATAAATCTTTACAGTTTGATTGTTCTTACTTCCACTAAATACTAAAATGAAATTCTTTAATAAATACTGCGAAATATATAACTTGAATGAACGTTCAGTAATGTATCCAATGCTTTAAAACTATAAATACTTCAGATCTTTCAAAAAGTATGCAAATGTATTTTTTATTGATTTCAGTTCTTATGTAACAAAAGAACAGGAGATCAGACGTTGCAGAAAAATTAAAATTTTCTATAATTCACTTAGGATTTGCCTACATTAAATAAAGCAATTATGCAACATTACAGCAAGCAAATTATTGCTAATGCAATGATATCTTTATAATTTCATATAATAAAGGAGAAATCGTAAAAGGCTGAACAGATGTTGCTTCAATACTATTCTAAAAAAAGTCAATTATCCCCCCTCCTTTCTATGTCACCTTTTTCACTCGAACTTCATGAATATATTATTTCACGAATTGTTCATGTCCCAGTAATTTTTTAACTTTACCTTTTACATATTTGCAATTAGCTTCATTGTTCGTTGATACATCAAGCTTTTAACAGGCCTGAGCGCCGCCTGAGATAACCACTGACCTGACTTTGTTGTAAAAGTCTTACATTGTTAATAGTCATCCTGGCAGAAGGGAGTATTTCCTCCGTGTAAAAATATACATACAGTCAAAAGTCGTTAATTCGGACACCCATAATCCGGACCTCAAATCTAAAAACTTTCTGCGCATGCGCCGCGTTGGCACATGCGCACAGGCGTTTTACGCGTGCGCGTAAGACCTTGATTACTGCGCATATGTGTGTGCGCAAGTGCAGAATATGTTTTCGCCTGCGCGTTTAATGTATAACGGACGGTGTAAGCTAAAATTATCTAATTATCTATTTCAGTTAATGTTAATGATTGCGTTGTTCCTTAATCTTCGAATTGGATCGCGCTTATTATTTTTTGCAGACTGTAAGAGCAATTTTATAAAAGTAAACTTGAACTTTCGATTATGTCAAATAGAATTTCCGATGCTGGAACTTCCAAAGGATCTACAAAACGAAAGTATGTTTCGATGTCCAACAAACAAAAAGTGGAATTGCTGCAAAAAATGGATAAAGACATGAAGAATGTGACAGAGAGGTTAGTGAAAACGAAAAAATTTCGATTGACAAGTTAGTCGGTGTTCTCGGCACAGCAATTAACGGGACTTGAACAGCGGAACTTTGTAACTGAACAAGGAATTATGTCTGTTTATAGAATTAAAGAGAAAGTCTTATCACATAAAACGAAGCAACTTAAACAACTTACATTGAAAGAAATGTTTAATAAAGTAAATAAATATTAAGTTTTTTTTTTTTTTTTTTTTTTTTTTTTTTTTTTGTAAATTTTGATACCCTTAAGATCATAATTGTTCTTTATTTCATAAATTACGGTTTCATATTTTTAATTTTAGAATTTCTGCATGCCATCTTACGAAATTTAAACTGATGATCTATAATCCGTAAAAATCGATAATCCGGAATCGCCGAAGTCCCGACGAGTCCGGATTAACGACTTTTGACTGTATAAATATTACATGGGCATACAAGGCCTGTGTTGATACAAGTTACATGTGATAGATACATAAAATCATGACAGCTATGTGTACATTTAAACATTATATGAATTCATATTTACAATACTTTTACTGAGATAACCAAATTAAACTTGTAACACAATGTAATATCATTTAAACTGCTTTATAATATTATTTTTATCAAGTACATGCAAACTGGATAGTAATATGCTTACATTACAATGGTTTTGCTCTTACAGTCCTGTTATTATTCTACGGGGTGAGCTATTTTTCTGGTGTTGATTTTCAGTTTTTGTAGTATTTTAAATTGCTATTAAAATTATGCTGCGAAGATAAAATTCTCAAGGGAGGGGGAGAATTTCTTAGTACCTTGCTGAGCATAGCCTGATTACCTCCTCTATTTTAGTTTTCGTCTGCTTGTTGCCACAGGTATTGTCCGCCCATTGCGGCCAGTATTCACTGCTTGGCATTTTTAAATGCAGTTCATCGGTTTGTGGGCAGTTGAAGAGTAAGTGATCTGCATCATCTACTGCACCACATTCACGCAATTCTGATGCTCATATACCGAATCTCTTAAGATAATGTAGGAAGGGACCATGGCCAGTGTAGAATTGAGTTTGTGCTCCGCTGTATGTATTAACTGAGCACGTGACTTTCGGAAAGAACTTGTAGGTTCTCCTCCCTGTGCTTTCCCTTTCCCATCTTTTCTGCGATTCTTGTAAAAGGCTATTGAACGAGTTTTTTTTTTTTTTTTAAATAGGACTGTGGAACACTTACTGCATTTTTCAATCTACTGGCTTCATTGGCAGCAGATTTCGCAAGCACGTCCGCCGCTTCGTTGCCAGTAATACCCACAAGAATTGGAACCCAGATCAGGATAGGTCTGTCATCTGGTGGGATACTTAGAAGAATTTTCTGAATATCTTGCACCGAAGGACTCTTTGTCTTGTGCCCTCAGATGGACTCCAAACTTGAGGCAGAGTCGCTATATATGTTGACTTTTAATCTTAATTGATATTTTGCCAAATTGATGGCTACTTTTAATGCAAGAAGCTCTGCCTGAAAGTCATTGTTTTTGTCTGCCACTCGTCTTTCCCAAGTTTTAACCACTTCTCCTTGGAGTACACAGAAGGCGCAGCCTGTGCCTTTCTCCGTCTTTGAGCCATCTGTATAAATAGCAAATGCCTTCTCATTTGGCGGTATGTGTTGCATGTATATTGTGTGCAGTATCTGCAGAGTGTCCGGCTTGCGCTTCTTATAGTCTGTGTGGTAGAATGTCGTTTGCCACAGAGAGACGTTATTTTCTAGGCACAATGTCCTTACTACTAGTGATTCTCTCTCCACTAGAAGGTCCAGTGAAGGGATACCCGCCAGCACTTGCAGTGCTGCAGTTGGGGTTGAAACCTTTGCATATGATCAAAAGTTGTATTCTTTGTATGGTGAGAAGCTGCCTTTCCATATGGGCAGTAAGCTTCCTTTCCCATATGGCAGCCCCATATAATACGATCTTTTCTGAGATTGTTCTGTACCCACTTTTGAGCATAGTGATTGGAGTGCCCCAATGAGGTCCTGATGTTCAAACCATGGAATTACTAAGCTGATTTATTTTCTGCTTAAGCTCTTTAATATTTGGTACCCAGGAAAGCGTATTGTTAATTATAATACCTAGATATTTAAGGTCAGTGACCTTTTTATAGAGACTGCATTTAGCTTAATGTTGATAATCCTATTTCGTGCTCCATGCCTACATGTAAACAGTTGTTTAGTTTTATCTGCTCAGATATTTAATTTGTGCTGATTTGCCCAGCTTGCAAAAGTATTCATTGCGTTTTGTGCCTTTAACCTAATGTCCGTGCTACCAAAAATGACCAATAAAAAGTCGCCTGCGTACACCTGGATACCCACTCCTTGCTGTTGGTCATAGAGCGCAAAGGCTGTGTTCCCTACAAAATTCCAAAGTGTAGGTCCCAAGCAGGAACCCTGAGGGCAGCCTCTTTCCAACTTGACTTTGTCCGTTGTAACCTGTATCCAACGATCCTGCAAGTAGCTGCATATAAGATTCAGGATTTCCTTTGGGCATTTGATGATGTCTAGGCATTCGACTACGTCTGGCCACCACAATGAGTCGAATGCCCCTTTGATGTCCAACTAAATAACCAGTGTGTCCAAATTGTTGTCTTTGTTACGTCTCTACGTTAACTAGCAGTAGTTTTAAGGCATTGTCTGTGGACTTTCCTGCGCAGAAGCCATATTGTTTTTCGTTTATAGACTTGTTAATGCACATGTGAAAATTAAGACGTCGCAGAATTACTTTTTCTAAAATCTTACTGATTGAAGGCAGTAAGTTTATAGGCCTATAAGATGCCGGGTCTGACGGATCTTTGCCCTGCTTGTGGGCCGAGGATTTTTCACAGATGATCAATGCATGGAAGGCTGATTAGTTAACCTAGAGGCAACTATAACAAGCAGCTTACTTAATGTATAACAATTTTTTTTTTACTTGATTTCAATTTATTACAGCAAAACACACTAGGGCTATCTGTCTGAGGAATGCCTTTGTGGAGGACTTTCTAAGGGAAACTGGCTCATATATGCATTATACATGGGGAAAATAACGAAAATGCCTTTGCATCCAGCCCCTTTGCCTGGATTCGAACCCAAGTCGGAAGTACCAGTGTCAGCGAGTTTTACTCCTCGGTGGCTGGTGGGAGAATGTAATAACGAATAAGCAAAGACCAGTACCTTTTATCCATTTTACTTTTATTACACATCTTTATTTGTTCCAAAATAAAATGTTCTATTCCTCAAGTAACGTTATCAAGTGATTTTTATTCAACTTATGCTTCCTAGTTATATACTGGTAAATCATAGTTTGATTTTAACGTTTTTAGTTTGATATATTTCAAATGTTTTCAAATTCAGTCCATAAAGTAAGTTTAGTATTTCCATTTAATATATTTTAAATACTCCTATTTCAACAGTTTCTGATCCAAGAAACACTGCTCTGTATGAAGTTATACATAGATACTTTTCCCAATTTTAGGCACTAGATTAAAACTGAGCAATAAAATATAAATTTCCATCAGCAGATTTTATGTGAAATTAAATCTGAATCATCTGAAATGTTTAGTTTATTCCATAACGAAGAAGAGAAATATCCTCAAGAGATGCAATTTTGTCCTTTCAAAAATTCATTAAAAATATGTTTATCCATATTGGTTCCTTTTTCCTCTGTGCTCATCCTCGGAGATGTCAGATAACATTTTGGGCAGCTAGAAAAATGCATCGATAAGCATCGTTTATAATTCAGGGTTTCCTTTACAAACTTAAACCAACAATGCCTTTCATCTTTTGATAAAAATAATCATACCGAATGATATCTCAAAAATATTTCTCACATACAATGCTCACTTGGATTTTTTTTTTATCTAGAAATCTCGTATTAATGTATCTTTTGGAAACTTGAATACCTGTATATATTGGTTTTCTCATAATTTGCAGCCTAGACAGCAACTTCGTGCAGGTATGAAAGTAGAACACATTTTGGCTCTGCATAGAAGTAAATAAGTGTATTTAGTAACAAATACTAAAGAAATAAGTAAACTTAACTATCAGTGTGAATTTAAAAACCAAAACAGCATAACCAAAACTTTACTTAAATTACTTAACTCAAATTTAGTAACAAAAAATACATGAATAATGAAAAACCACAGTGCAACGTTAATGATAAAAATATGTTTATCCATATTGGTTCCTTTTTCCTCTGTGCTCATCCTCGGAGATGTCAGATAACATTTTGGGCAGCTAGAAAAATGCATCGATAAGCATCGTTTATAATTCAGGGTTTCCTTTACAAACTTAAACCAACAATGCCTTTCATCTTTTGATAAAAATAATCATACCGAATGATATTTCAAAAATATTTCTCACATACAATGCTCACTTGGATTTTTTTTTATCTAGAAATCTCGTATTAATGTATCTTTTGGAAACTTGAATACCTGTATATATTGGTTTTCTCATAATTTGCAGCCTAGACAGCAACTTCGTGCAGGTATGAAAGTAGAACACATTTTGGCTCTGCATAGAAGTAAATAAGTGTATTTAGTAACAAATACTAAAGAAATAAGTAAACTTAACTATCAGTGTGAATTTAAAAACCAAAACAGCATAACCAAAACTTTACTTAAATTACTTAACTCAAATTTAGTAACAAAAAATACATGAATAATGAAAAACCACAGTGCAACGTTAATGAATAACACACAAATTAACATAGGATTTCTTTGCTTCCACAGTGCAGCACGAAAGTTCGGACGCCTTTTGTGACGTCAAATCACGTGACTTTGATGCTGACCAGGCCATCTAAATTGACAAAGGTTATGGTGTAGCCCTGCCTCAGACAAGTGCCGTGAGATGGTGGACGGCAAGACGTGGCTGTAGTGCGTTGAATAGGTGAACAGTTGTCCTATCTTGCATTGCATTTGTGCTCTTTGGCCTTCCAGAGCCTTCATTTCGTCGGCAATTTCCTTGTAGCAACCATTGCTGCGAACATCTTTGCACAGCAGTGTTTGTATGCGGTTTATTTCTCGGTATGACCACCTAGCTACATTTAACTCTTCCTTTTCTTTAATTCCTAAAGCATCATCTGAACATCTGAAGTGGTTACACAAAAATTCGCTGAAACTGCAGTCTTAACATTTGGCTTGTAAACATCTGGACTTCTCTGTAAAGCAAACCCGAAAATCTTTGGCACGCAAGTAATTTCCTGGTTTATTTTTTCGAAAGCTGAAGCTTCAATAATCTGCCAAAACACATCTGCCCCAATTAATATCTCAATGGTTATATCACTGTCACAGCAGTTGGCTAAGACTAATCGGCGGGACTGCATAATATTTTGTACTTCTTCATTTGGAACAGAAACAGATGCCGCTGTAATAGTATCGGCCACTAGCACTTCAATTTCAATACACTGATTAGGGTTGTATCTACTATAATTTTAATTCTACTACTTCGTATAATTTAATTTCTCAGTAGGCTTTGCTGAGCCAAAGGAAAAAACTGACAACTTTTCCTTTCTAATTGATTTTAATTTTAAGCAATTGGCAAGGGCCTTCATATACCAGCTTCTTTCAGAGCCATTATCACATAATATGCGCATCATTTTATTCAATTTTGTTTTATCAACAGAGCTAACGTATACACTGCACGTGAGTAACAGCATAGATGATTTATGTATTCGACTTGACCTTGATACTGAAGCATTGCACCGAGTTTGTTCGGGGCCACTGTTCTCTACTTTGGAAAGAGGTTTATTTTGTTTATAAAAATGAATCATAGGATGATGAGCTTTCCCACAGAAACAATTTCTGGCTCTACATGTTTTCGCATTACACTGTGAAGAAAAACATTTGAAACAAAGGTTATTTTGCTTAATAATTTCAACACGCTCATTTACTGAAAGCCTTTTAAAATTAGGAGAATTTTGTAATGGGTGGTTTTGATTAGTTTTACACAAAATACATCTTTGATCTTTTGCTCCAGATACATATACATTAGAAATATTTTTGTAATTATAATTATGAAGTTTATTAACATTATTTCCATCGACTCTTTTATTATCGTTACCTGTAGATGATTTTGCAAAAAGGGATTCTGGTTTTTGTTTACATTTTGATGACAAATAAATATCGCATTCACGATCTAAAGTTTGGGGTTCGAACCATGTCTCTCCCTGTTTAACTGCTATATGGATCTTTAATTCACGATCAAGTTCACTGAATATTTTATCCGAAACCATAAGATCACATAACGATTTAAAATCTTTTACATTTCTTAATTGACAATAATATTCAAAATTTGCACTTAACCTTGATGCAAACTGTACAAAGTTCTCAGGTGGCAATTTTTGCGTAGAACGAAAATGATTTAAGTACTCTTGAGGGGTTGGTTGAAATTCCTTTAAAATCATGGACTTTATCGTAATTATTAATATCTTCTTCCTTCACATATACCATTAAATTAGTGACCTTCTCTCCCAAAATATTTAATAGGATTTCTGCTTTTAAATCTTCAGGTACTTGTTTTGTCCTAAAAGACCTTTCAATTGATTGAAAAAAGAGATTAAAGGATTCTGCTTTAGTAGGTACAGAAATTGTTAATGTTTTTATACTTTTAATTAAATTTTCCATATTTCGATTTGAGTTGTCCGTCTCAACATTTGGATTTTGTAGCACGTCTTTTCTTGTGTTAGCTAAAGCTAATTCCGCCTCTAACTGAGAAAGTTTTATTGTCTCTAACTTTAATCTAATTTCGTTTTCCGATTTTTGTTTCTCAATTTGTATTTTTTTTCCCTCTAGAATATAATCAATAACATTTTGCACAAACTTCTGAACTTTCTATTAAAGTTTTCAAAGTAACAATTTTCGCCCCGCTCGGAATTACTAATCCTAATTCCTCCGCGACGAGCGTCAACTCGTCTTTTTTTAATGACTTAAGCTACTTCAGACTCATCTTAATTCAAAGAAAAATACAACCTTGAATTGACAACTAGAACACAATGAGTACAAAAACGAACACAATCAAACTCAACACAGGCATTATCAACTCAAATTATCAAGTAGGAACACCTCAATACACAACACTAATAAACAGAATTTAACACTAAACATTATTACAACAAACCAAAATTACTCACCACAATCTACACAATGGAACATCTTCACTTTCGATTTCCGCACAACACATATTCCCATATCGCCACACTATTTTTCCACACAAAATTAGATGATACACATTATTACCATCACGTTCTCACCTAACTCCACTTCCTGACACCAAAAAATATGTTCACTCGTTTGTGAAGGGGGGCAGAAATTGAACTCCACACTCCTCAAAAGATCGACGCTACCTTTTAGGCAACACATTTATTCCTACTCACTAACATATACTATGATACCTAAAAACTAGCAAGATTAAACAGCACCCTCTTACGGCGGGCAATGGATGGCGTAACATATGTGTTCTCCACCTCTGACACCAATTTTCTACTTCTGTCATTTTTTGTTGTAACTGAAGGATTGCGTTGTCCGGTTTTCTTAAATTTTTGGATGAGCGCAGTGCCATCTGCGTAGCATGCGAACAGGAAATTGTGGTAACTGGAGAACTTTGGAAAGTCGTGCATGTAAATTAAGTAGTATATCAGACCTAAAATGGTTCCTTGAGGAATTCCAGGAAGTATGGGATGAGGATCCGAGCTGATATCACCTTGCCTCACTGAAAACGTTTGATGTTCCAGGCTTAGTAATGAGTATCAGTTCACGAGGAATTCGAAGTTTGATGAGCTTGTAAAACAAACCCTCATGCTAGACGTGGTCAAAAGCTTTTGCCACATCCAACATGAGGAGTGCAACACTGAGTTGGTTTCGCAAGGCAGAGCCAATAAACTCAGAAATCCCGATTAACTGATGCGTCGTAGAAAGACCCTTCCTGAAGCCGTATTGCTCATTTGGGAGAAATCCTAGATGTGCTAGTAGTCTGTTATAGATGAGATGTTCGAGAATCTTCTTTGCTTCCAGACTGATGGGAAATGTGAATTATTAAAACAGGCGTTGTAGCTGCTCGCAAGCTTGCAGATAGCACTGTGTGAGATGTTTTTCAGCAGTTTATTTGTAATGCTGTCGTTTCTGGGGGCTTTCCTGCTTTTAGAGTGCTTTGTAATTTCACAGACTTCTCTGGGAGTAGCAAGTTTAGTGATGTTGTGCGGAGTAAGAGTTGCAATCCAGTCGTTAACGAGACCAGTAATGGCGTCGATCAAGCCTTGATCGGAAGCAGTATCGTTCGGGACGAACTGAACTTGCGAAAACATCAGCTTTTTCTTAATTTGTGAAGGCAGGATGTTGTGTGAGGGTTTCTTGATTCTTCTTAGATGGTTTCAGAATGAACCGTCTTCTAGATTTAAATACTGCTGTGTTGTTCTGGGTATCTATTGCCGTGGCAATACTTCCCAGACATTCAAAGTAGAAAACCTAAGCAGTGTAAAAACCTGAATATTTTTCCTCTGAGGGGAAGATATGATGAATACGAGAGAAGATGGTGTATGTATGCTCGAACGCTGACTGGAGCCGGTGAGAAGATATATTATTAAATATTAAGCTTGCCTGATTAAATATGAAGCGTAGGGATAAATAAAGAAATCTAAAATGATTTCGTAATTCAGAACCTGGGCAAAGTTTGCAGTCTTGTTCGTCGCGGCTTTCTGGAAGAAGTTAAGGGTTGAGTTTATGTAAAAAGTCTCATATATTCAGTCTTGAGGTCCCTTTGTAGATTTTTGTTTCTAATAGAGTAAGGGGCGTTAGAAATTTATTTTGAAGAACCTGTAACTCATGGATGTCTCCTTTGTTTGCACCTGCTGAGGTCGGAGCAGCATAAATTATAATTGGCCTAATGATAGCTGTGTATATCCATCTCTTTTGAGTGAGGCTAAGGCCTGAGTCTTTTGCGAGTAGCGGATACAGTCTTTTTATTATAACATAACATATAAGCTTTTCCACACACATAACTTATATGGTTAGACCAAGTAAAACTCCAATTGAAGATAATGCTAGGTAATGTCGATATATTTGGCCTTCGTCACGATGGGAACTGGCTTCCCAAACATAGTGATTTCAAAGCTAAGCTGGTCTTTGGTATTGTATTTCTGGATAACTAGATATTTCTCGAGATTTATCTTCACCTTCCATCTCTTGCACCATTCTTCTGTTTCTGGAACTGCTTGCTGAAGTTTCTCTAGAGTGTGATTGGGGCGTCTTGATTTGGCGAAATCCGGTATAATCCGCGTAAATGCTAAGATGGTGTTTGTTTTATCTTTATAGTTAGGAAAGTCGTTAGCGTAGATTGTAGACAATAACGGTGAAAGAATACTGCCTTGTGGGACACCTGCGTGGATGTAATGAGGAATCGAAATATGGTCTCCTTGTTTTACTGAAAAAGTCTTGTCTTTAAGATAGGAGATGAGCATAAGAGTGATTCCCTGGGGGAGATTCATGTGCACGAGTTTGTAGATTAAACCCTTATGCCAGATGCGGTCGAAGGCCTTCGCCAAGGATGGCCAACTGTTTTTGTTGTGGATTGCCGCTCCGATGTATGCTGTAATCCTGATTAGTTGATGAGTGGTTGACCTTTACGGAAGCAATGCTGCTCAGGCAATGCAGTAGATATTTAAGCATTTTCTTGGTTATCTTGTTTCTTCCTGGAGCCTTTTTTGCATTTGGATGCTTGACAGTATCCTTAACTTTCTGAGGAGTAGTGAGTTGAATAATGTTACGTGGAGAAGGCGTGTCAAGCCAACATTGCACCTCATCATCAATTACTGATTCGTTACCAATTGAAATTTCGTTTTGCACAACTGTTCACTGAAATGTTTAGCGAAGGTATCAGATTTCTCTTGATTAGAATAGGCGAAACCGTTCTCTGTTTTAATTGGGCGAGGGTGATAAAAGCCCTTCTTGAGGTTTCGAGTGAGTTTCCAAAAAGAGCCGTCCTCCAAATTTAGATTATCAATTTTGTTGTTCCAGTTCTTTCTGATGCTCTCTGATAAGGCTTTTAATTTGATGTGTGAGCCTGTTAATGATCATTTTTGTGACTGGGTTCCAGTCTCTGCTATGTAGCTTTCTGAGTCTGTTTCTTTCAGAAATTACTGTTTTTATGTTAGCGGGCAGGGTGACGTCCGTGTGATTTGTGTTGACAGTAGAAGTAGCCTTTTGTAGGAAGTCCTGTAGCTGAGAAGTAAAATTTTGGATTGCTTCGTCGATGTCAATCTCGGATCGGAGCGGGCCTACATTGAAGGGTGAGGTGAGGCCAATGTTATAGAACAGATCCCAGTCTGTTGAAGTTTCCTGCTTAGTTTTAGTCTGCTGAATCCCATTTAGTCGAGCAATTACTGGAATGTGATCCGACGATAAATCAGTAACAGTCTCAAGAGACACGGGGATATTTTCGGTAGCCATGAAAAAGTCAAAAATGTCGTGTCTCCTTCCCGGGACAGTGGGGCAGTAAGTAGCTTGATCCAGAACAAAAAGGTAAACAGGATGGTTACTTATAGAGCTATGGATAATTTTTCCATTTTTGTTGGTGCTGTGACAGCCTCAATCTGTGTGTTTGGAATTCCAGAGTCCTCCAACTAAGCAGGGTTCTTAGCTGGCTAACGAGTAGTTCAGATTATTTTCAGACAAGGAGTTGTCCAGATTATACACAGTGCAAAAGTTTCCTTTCCCCAACTTCGGGAGTTGTACCTGCTCTTTTACCATCTCGTACGGTTTATAGTTGTCCATGTTTAGAAGGCAAGCATAGTAGGATTTTTTTCGCGATAATTCCCCTGTGGCGCCATCTATCTCATCTAAATGAAGTTTGGAATATTCAGATGTTTACTTGGGGTAGCGTGGGTTTCTGTAATCATACAGATGTCTACGTCCTCTCCTCTGACAAAATCTTGAAGCTCGTGGATTTTCGTGGTAAGATTTTATGCATTCCATAATAAAATTCTGATCAGAGTATGCAAGTTTCGAGAATGTCTATTCATCCTGGCTAGATGATGGCATGACTGAGTTTCCAGCATGTCTATTCATCCTGGCTAGATGATGGCCTAACTGAGTTTCCAGCTGTGTTGGGTATTTGGAGGTCTTTTAGCATAGTAAGTGCAACTGTGAGTTTAGCTATTATTTCGTTTGCCTCCGTGAGTTTGTGATTTAACTCGGAAATTTCTGAGGAATTTCTGGAGTCTATCCTATGGGCGCTGTTTGTCACAACATGTTCAGAAAAAAGTCTTATTTCCTTGTGGCTTGGTTTGCAGGAAGGCATTACAAGCTCTATAGCTTGCGACGTGTTCTAACCTGCAGTTAGCACACTTTGGAGGAGCGTCTCTGGATTCATGTCCTAGGCCGCATTTCACACAGCATGGAGGTAACTTGCAGATGCTCTGAGCATGATAGAAGCTCTGGCATCTATAACATTGCGTGGAGCCTCTACGTCCTTTGTAAGTTTCAACACTAACTCGGAGTCTCAAGGTTGTGCATATGCAACTTTTATCATTGCAAGGCATAAACAGGGGTGTAAGAGGGAATACTTCTGATGACGATTTTTAGTTTTTTTTCATCAGGTAAGACATGGTTGTAGTATTTGATACTTTTTTCATTTAAGTAAGCCGTGATTTTATGATGAGTGTCCGAGGAGAATACATTTATATCAAACTGATAGTCTCCAATCATTTTGGCATTGTAGTCCTCAAATTTTTTATCATCCAGTAGCTTAAAAAGTTGTTTCCAAGTTATGCTATCATCTTTTACCTTGATAGGAGGTTGTCGTTGACAGGAGTTTTTTCATTGGCTGAGAGTTTCCTGATTCGTTGCCAGGGTAACTTCGGCAGCTGAAGTCACAGTCACGGGGATGATCTCCTGTCCTTTCGGCTTAGGTGCATTATTGAATGAGATTACATCTTTCACACTTTCAGGAACCTAATGCATTTTAGATTTTTTCCCCCTATTCTGTTTTTTCTTTGGTTGCAAAGCGATTGCAGCGGAATTTTTGTCCAGTTTTGGGTTATAACTTTCCTCTAGAAGAACAGCAAATCGGTTCTTTCGCAGGTCCCGCGTGGTCTCGGTAGAGTCACTATGCGGACGCTTATTTGTAATCTGTTGAAATTCTATCTCTTCCTTGTCTTGTTTTGCCGGAGTCAATTCCAGAAGATCCTGGGAATGCAGCTGGGAGAACTGGAGAATCCACCATGATGAACATAAATCTTGTGAGCATTTTGATGGTGAGAGCTTCTTCAGGAATGAAGCTAGAGGTTTTTCACAGGTCTCTGAGTCTGGAAAATTCGGTCATCATTTGCACCAAAAAAGCCATGTCGAATACGTCAGCAACTGGGTGAAGAGATCAGGTTGTGAAAATTTTTCATTTTCACTTCCAAAGAAATTCATAAAAAGACTAAGCAGTACAGTACAAAATGCATGACGGCCGTTTTACAACATGATCAATCACTAAGACCTTTTGTGTGCAAGTGCATGTATTGAGAATGCGAAAACTGAAAAAGTGTCAGCAAGTGTATTATGGAGCGAGGGGACTATGCACCTTCATGCTCGAAGACTAGTGCCTTAGATTTAAATTTAGCGATGCAAGATATTTTATACATGAAGTAGACATGACGTCATCTCACGGCAGCCAAGCAGGTGTCGGCACGACCCAGCTTTCCAGATGATGTAACCTCGAGTTTCGTTTTTGCATATAAATTAGGCTGGAACAGTCTGTTCTTAATACAAACAGTGGCAGTGAAAACGAACTAGAAATAATTGCTATATCCCTTTAAAATAAAAACTAAACCTCATGTAAAAGTTAGAATTATTTCAAGGAGGAGAGATGATGCATAAAAGGGGTTACAATACATCATATTTGCAACACTTCTTTACATAATTACAATGGCAGCAAAAAAAAAAAAAAAAAAAAAAAAAAAAGAACTTTTACGTGTCTGTTATTGGTTTTACACTTTCAAATTGTGCTTTGATTGTAATTCCTGTTCATTTGCCTTGAAACTTTGATCATTTGCATGTTTGATCAAGATGTTTTTGCATACTAAATTTCGTCACGATCGCAAAAGTCCTTCTTGGTGCTTCAATTTTTTTGCAGAAGAGTAGTAAAATTTATGTAGTTTTTCTTTCTTTTTTGGGAGGTGGGGGTGGAATCCCTTCTTAGCTATCCCTTCTTAAAATTCGAAATCTTTATATTCAGTCATACAGCTACAGTACCTTCTGTATTGTTGCAGTATCTCATCATAAAGAAGATTGTGGTTTCATTTTCATTGTGTATCTGCTGTCTTTTTGAGTCACTTCGTCAATTTTTACTAATTCATGCAATTTTGCACTCTCTCTCTCTTTTTTTCCCCCCCATTTAGCGTTAAAAATGATACTATACTACAGGTCAACATAAGTAGAGAACACTGTATATACTATAAATTATATGCGTCCGCCGAAGAATATAGTTCTACCGTTTCGAGAAGTAATATTGTAAAAATAATGCTGTGAAAAATGAATACTTTAATCCGGACTTGTCGGGACTTCGCCGATTCCAGATTATTGGTTTTTCTGGATTATAGATCATCAGTTTAAATCTGGTAAGATGGCATGCAGAAATTATAAAAATGAAATCGTAATTTATGAAATAAAGAGCAATTGTGATCTAAAAGGTATCAAAATTTACAAAAAAAAAAGGCTTAATATTTATTTGTTTACTTTATTAAACATTTCTTTCAATGTGCGCATGCGTATATTACGCATAGTCGAAATTAAGAAATTGCAACGAGAAAACTATTTGTGTATTCGTGATATTTATAATGATGAGGAATTTGATTTAAATCATATCAAAGACGGAGTACATCGAGATGAAATACTACATTTAGTAAGGAATTATAAGTCAAATAAAATAAAAACATCTGCCCTGAAGATAAGGATAGTGCTGACAGATCAACTTCCAATTAATTGCGTGCTGCGACGCCCCCCCCCCCTCCCCGAGCAGCGTGAAATTGATAAACAGCTTTCGGAATGGTTAGAAAAACAAAGGATATGCCTTTATCCATTTTTTGCAGCAAAATTCCACTTTTTGTTTGATGGACATCGAAACATACTTTTGGTTTGTGATCCTTTGGCAGTATCCAGCATTGGAAATTCTATTTGACATAATCGAAAGTTCAAGCTTACTTTTATAAAATTGTTGTAACAGTCTGCAAAAAATAATAAGCCGGATCCAATTCGAGATAATTTTAGCTTAGCTTATACCGTCCGTTATACATTAAACGCACATTCGTAAACGTATTATGTGCATGCATAAAGGTATAATGCACCACGCATGCGCAGAAAGTTTGTAGCTTTGAGGTCCGGATTAAAGATCATTCTGGATTATGAACGTCCGGATTAAATACTTTTGACTGTACTGCTGAACAGAAAGAGAACGTAAGGGAAAAAATGTGTAAAACGATAAATTACTTTGCAGCCAACTTTTTAATTAAAAATTTGTAAATCATGTCAATCATTCAATGACCAGCAGGAAGACATTCCCCTTTTTTAGGCATTATTGGTGAAACTGCAAATTCCAGCAACCCCGACTTCACCCCACTCTCAATGAGAAAAGCAATTAAAGCATTCATTCATTCACTGACTGGGCGGAGAAAAAAAGCAATTGTCATGGTGTCTGCATCATCTTCGACATATGTGTTTAATTTTCAGCCTCATTAAAAGCTGCAAAAACCATTGTGCAGTGCCGCTAAGATTATCGTTATGAATGTTTTTGACAAATTACGGGAGCATTTTCCTAATAAATCTGATAATGATATTGTTCTTTTGCTGCTGATTTGACTGGCATTTCTGTAATAAGCATAAATCGCATGAAATCTGAATTGAAAGAAAATGGAGGATTTTCGACTTCAGGTATGAAGCGACCTCTGAAAATCAGTACACAAACCCGAATCAAACAATATGATGAGTTAACTTTAACAACAATACGAAGGAAAGTTCATGGTTTCTTTTTTACGAAAAGAAATTCCCACTGTGCAAAAAGTGGCTAAAGTTATAAATGATGAAGCTGATTTTCCAAATATGTCCATTCTTACAGTAGGACGAATTATGAATGATTTAGGATTTGCGTATAGAAAACGAAAACGCCAGTCAGTTTTGATTGAAGGTGACGATATTCAATGTTGGAGGCATAGATATCTAAGAGAGATAAAAAAGTATCATTGACAAGGCAGAACAATTTATTACACCAATGAAACGTGGGTAAAATTGGGGCATTCTAAAACCAAAATTTGGGAGGATACAAGTATAAAAAGTGCTAAGAGAGCCTTTTTGAGCGGTCTTTCAACAGGTTTAATTGCTCTCTTAGGAAAAGGCTCTCTGTGTATAGTTGTTCATGCTGGTAATGAAAACGGATTTATTCCTGAAGCATGTGATATATTTGTAGTTAAGAAAAAGAAAGGAGATTACCGCGGGAAAATGAATTCAGAATATTATGAAAACTGGTTTGAAAAAAAAATATTGCCTAACTTGCAACCGAACAGTGTAATTGTGTTGAATAATGCATCTTATCAGAGTGTTTTGTCTGAAAACATTCAAGTATACAAGGAAAGCAGACATTCAGCTCTGACATCCAGACAAGCAGACATCAGAAAAAAATATTCCTTGGGAAGCTGATATGTTAAAAGCAGAACTTTTAGTTCTTGTTTCTAAGTTTCGAAAACAATTTGAATTCCATCGTATAGATACTGTTTTGCGTTTAGCACCATATCATTGTGAACTGAACCCAATTGAACTCATATGGAGCAGTGTGAAAGGGTATGTAGCATCTGAAAACAGAACTTTTAAAAAGGACGAAGTCTGTTAATTGATTGAGAAAGGAATTGATTTGGTGACTCCTATGCAATGGGCTAAATGCTTGAGGCATGTAATAGAAGAGGAAAAGAAAATGTGGAAATTAGATTGTCTGGTGGAAAACACTGTTGAATGCGTGCAATTTAATATTGATGAGTCGGATAGCTCAGATTCTTCAAACGATAATGTTAGCGGGATTGAATACTTAATTTAAAAAAAAGACCCTTTTCAGGGCCACAAATTAAAAATACAAGGGCCGTTTTCAAGGCCACAAATTAAAAAAAAAAAGGCAGAGCTATAAACAGTTATAAATAACACTATAAATACAAGCTAACATCCATTAGAAAATATAATATGAAAGTGTCTCACCAGTAGCCGAATGTTTAAGATCGCTGAATACTGGGAGTTTGACATTGAATGCAAGCGAACGGGCTAGATTCATGGTCAATTTTCATGGTTTTTCCCATGTATAACATGAATACGAGCCAATTTCCTTTAGAAAGTCCTTAACGAATATATCTTACCCGTTAGTCAGATAGCTCTCGTGTGCTTTGCCATATTCAAATCGCCTAGCCTAACCAATACAGAAAACAAGGATTTCTGTCTAAAGGGGCCCACCAGCGGCCGAGCAGTAAAGTCGCTGAACACTGGTAGTTCGGTCCGAATCCAGCGAACGGGCTGGCTGCATGGGTGTTTTCGTGGTTTTCCCCATGTGTAACGTGTATATGAGCCATTTCCCTTAGAAAGTCCTCCACAAAGGCATCCTTCCCCTTAGGCAGATAGCTCTCGAGGCTTTGTCGTAATTAAATAACCTAACCTATTCTGTCTAAAGGATGATATGTCTTCATGGAGACTTTATAAGGGTAAAGGACTTGATTTATATAATACACTGAGATACTCCAATGCAGAGCTTACAGTCATTACATTACAGTTTAATTTTTTTTTATAATTTTGTAGTTTATATGAACATTTTTGCTAACAAAAGACATTTGTAATGTTATATTTTTAACTGATTGATACAAACTAATTGGTATAAGATCATTTACATCTTAATTTTTGTTTTACAATGTTACAGCTTTTAATATTTTTCTAATATCTTGAAATTTTTAATGGTAAACTCTTTAGTCGTTAAAAAAAAGGCCCTTTTCAGGGCCGCAAATTTAAAAAAACGCAGAGCTATAAACACATCCGAAGATCTCAATTTCCAGTATTTTTATTAATTTTATTCTTGATTTTAAACGGTAATAAAAAGAGATAGGATAAGACGTACTGTAGGAAAGTGATTGTCTGGGCATGACTGGAAGAGTATGTGTCTTAGGAGACAATACAATACAGGATATAATTTTTATTGATGTCTGTTATAAAATATAATTGCAGTTTTTAAATAATCGGAAATTAAAATCAAATTAACATCTTGGGAAAAAAAAAAAGGCATTTTTCTCTGGTTCACTGTTTCAGAAGCAACAAATTTCGTTATTTCTAAAAATTAAGAGAAAATAACTTCTACTAGATTTTCTAAATTTATATATTTTACTTTTAACTAAGTGAACGGTCTTGGGAAAAAATTTAACCAAACTACAAGGAATACATTGTTAGCTCTTCCGTTTCAAGTTTTAAGTAATGTTTCAGGTTTTAAATGTCATCAAATTCGTATGCGTCATATTTAGATTATAATGAAAAATTTCATATAAATTAAGACAATAACATGTCCTACATTTTACACTACAATGAACTAAGAATTTCAACTTCGGCATCATCACATAAAAAGGTTGTTACTTAAAAATACGCTAGATTTGGCAAGAAGTCGCCAAATGTGTAGCGAATTGCAGGAATTAAAATTTCCGCGGGCGGTTTGGTGTGTATGGATAACTTGAAGAACAGGGTGAAAAGGTCGTTCTAGCCTTGTATGTGTTCTCAGGTTAGCTTGTCATGAAATATAGTTTGGCAGTTTATTGCCAAATAGATAAACTCTCACTTTTGTCAGATTTTGGGGTTACAGTGTGTGATTTGGTCTCGTTAATTGCATCAAAAATGGTTCTCTCTCTCTCTTTTTTTTAATTTACTTTTTCTTTCAGCAGCTACAAAATTTGTGATATGCTGATTTGCGAAATTTATGTAATTTTAAAAATAAGTATAAGAATGCTAATGATTGAAGCGAAGTGTATAGATTTCGAATTAGAGTAAAATATGCGGTAATAATTTGACTGAATGTTTTTGCTGTTGAAGAGGTGTACTATTCTTCCCAGAATGGATAGTTTTTATATCAAGCTAATATCAAAATAAGGCTGTACTTTTCCTGAGTTTTTAATGCAAGTTTCATTAAAGCAACGACAGTTAAAATTATGTGATGTTTGAACAAGATGTTATCTTTTCACAAAAGGAATATAAAACAGAACGAAGTAACATAGTTGCCAACTCTCCCGATTTTCGACCGCTCTCCCGCCAACCTGATTTACAACATATTTCTCCCGACTTTTTCTATTCTTAATATTTCTCACGATTTTTATGGAACTTGGCGTAATACTTCGTTATATGAACGAAAAAAAAATGATTTTGGACGTCTGAAAGCAACTGAATTTTTTCTAGATTATATATAAAATAAAACCTTGCGAATCAGATGAGAATTTCTGCTTTGTGAGTGACAGCATACGTATCCAGAAACGTCGTTCTCCAGTTCTCCAATGGGCATCGAGCTCCACTGCGTGTCATCTGGCATATATTAGCCAATGAGCACAAAGCAAGCTCAAGGCCGTTGCAAAGAAGATTCTTTGGCCGTTGGGCCGTTATTTGGATGTTCTTTCGTTATTTCGTTCATCTTGTCCTGAGTTGTGTGAGTACACGTTCCTTTGGGAAATAGTTTTAGAAATTATCGTCTTTTGTTATGTCTGCGAGAAAGGTGAAATACTCGTGCACGTTTCAAAAATCGCACACAGTTGACTTTCCTTCCATTATTTCTTCAAGGAAATGTAATAAATTTGCGATGTGTACCATCTGTCGTTGCGATTTTTCGATTTCGCATAGTGGAAGGCAGATGTTCTCAAACATGTGCGTACACAAAAACAACATGAGTTGTTTTGAAAAAAAAAACGAAAAATTAAATTTTTCTTCGGAAACAAAAGACCAAAAAGTGATTAATGCAGAATGTCTGTTCTCTGCCTTTTTACTGGAGCACAACCTGCCACTGAATGCATCGGATCACGCTGTAGCCTTATTTAGAAGCATGTTTCCCGATAATGAAATCGCTAAGAAATACTCAAGTGCAAGGACCAAAACAGGTGCAATTGTTAAAGAAATGGGTTTGAAAAATAAATCTTCAGTTATTGATTGCATTAAAACAGCTCCGTTCTGCCTCTCTACGGATGGAAGCAATAATACCGATTCAAAACTGTATCCAATTGTTGTTTCTTTTTTTAATCCAGAGTCTTCAGAAATTGAGTGCAGTTTACTTTCTGTCCCCACTTTAGAAGAACATTCGACAGGCTTTAATATAGCACAGCTAATTATTAAAACTTTAAAAGAAAATGCAGTCCCTCTGGATAATTGCTTAGCACTTGGTGCCGATAATGCACCAGTAACGGTAGGCTTGAAGACTGGTGTTGCAGGCATCTTAAGAAAGGCAAATTCAGATTTGCAGATAATGAGGTGCACCTGTCACCTCTTAAATTTAGCAGCTGAAAAAGGGGCAGCTTCTTTACCATTAAATGTGGATGAACACATTGTTGATATTTATTATTATCTTGAAAGAAGTTCTAAAAGAAAGGAAAAATTGAAACAGTTCCAACAGCTGCATAATACTGAAATAAGAAAAATTTTGAAACATGTGTGTACACGCTGGCTGTCTTTAAAGAAATGCTTATCTAGAATCCTCGATCAATGGAACTCACTTCTTGCATTTTTTAAAGAAGAAGTAAATGCTTCGAGAGTTAAGATTAAAGGCTCTATTGAAAGTTATAAAGTACCTAAAGTAAATGGAGATGTAGTTACTACTTCCATTGTTAAAAATAGGTTTGAGAAAAATAAAGTAATTTCTGCATCATTCAGCAATTCAACTGGCAGTTCTCAAAATAATACTGCAAAATATAAGCGTAAAGCTGATACAAATTTCTCTCAAAATAAAAAAATTGCTCAAAACACGAAACATTTTCCGATTACTGTAAGTTTATCTTGTGAAGAACGAATATTTATGTTTTTTTCTTCGGACCTTAACAAAGCTTTTTGCTTTTTTTTACAATTCATTTTGCCATCATTCGATGTTCTTAACACAATTCTACAAAGCAGAATTCCATTAATTCATGTTTTGCAATCAATGATTTATGATCTGTTTAAAGACATTTTATCAAAGTTTGTAAAACCAGTCTGTGTTTTGTCTTGTAATTCTATATATGATGTGATTTATGGTGAAACAGAAAATCAGAAGAAAGATGAAAATTTGGTAATAGGAGCTGCAACTACAAAAGTAGTGGAAGAACTTTCAGAAGAAGACAAAAATAAGTTTTATCTTCATGTTAGAAGTTACTTCTGTCGAGTATGTGATTGCATACTACATAAATTCCCAGTCAACGATGAACTGATTTTGCATGCAAGTTGCTGATGTTTCTGCTCTAGCAAATGCATCTTATTCTGATATAAGGTACTTTTTGAACAGATTTCCTGTGTTACTTCGTTTAGTCATGAAAGATGACGATACTGATGTTGCTACTGATATACTGCAGTCGCAATTTTGCAGTTTACAATTAGAAAACTTGGATGAAGTTATAAAATCAGCTAGGATTGACACCCAGTGGAGTTTAATTGGAAAATTGAAAGGTGCTGATGGAATTTTAAAATATAGTGAACTCTCTAGAATTATGTTGGCCATCTTGACAGTTCCCCATAGTAATGCGGACTGTGAAAGGATTTTTAGTGTTGTTGCGAAAACGAGGACTAAATTTAGATCTAATATTAGTGATGACACATTAGAAAAACTTTTATTAGCGAAAGCAGGCCTATGTGGCAATTGCTATGAACAAAATTATGAAGTTTCTTTCTTAACGAAAGGAAAATCTGCCACTGTCCATAACATTTGTATGAAAACTGATTAAAGTGTCTTTTTTTTTTTTTTTTTTTTTTTTTAACGATGCAAGTAATAAAACTGTTTTTTATGTCTAAGGTATTTGTTTTGCTTGCATTTAAGACTTAGTAACTATTTAAAGTTAATTCATCTTTAAAAACTATATTTTTATCATTTAAAAAGTATTTTTAACATTGTGAAAAATCTCCTGATTTTTGAGTGTCATAGGTTGGCAAGTATGAAGTAAATATATAAAATTTTTAAAAAGATTTTGTTATGATATTTAAAAATGCCTATATCTTTACGTAAAAAGGAACTATTGTAATTGCAAAAAGTTTCAGGCAGCATATTTCAACGAAAATATCCATTTTGACCACTATCGAATGAAATTTAACCATGTTTTTGCGTGATATCTGTACGTAAGGACAGAATAAAAGACTCTTTTTCCTCCAAAAAAATTATAAAACTGCTTTAAAATGAATTCTGAAGATAATTTTTCGTGGCGTCTGTACGAACATATCTCACATAACTCAAAAACGAGTAGCCTCAGAACATTAAAATTTTGTATATAGGACTACTATAACATGTAGATGTGCACCTCGTATTTTGGTTTCAATTGGCCATGCCAAACGTATATAAATATATATATAAATATATCCACTCTGTTACCCTTCTCAGTGGTCTCAGGTTCTTTACTCTTATATGTTTGTAAATTGTACATTTTTTTTCTTTAAAAATGATTGAATTATGTTGTTTTTATCTTCCGGTTAAGGGTTTTATGCCTTTAGTAAATCTGTATGCAATATTTTTAGAATTATCAATAATTTAAAAGTTGTTTAAGTGCCGCTAAGCCTATTCTGATGGCGGCCATTGCTTGTTTACATTTGAAGCAGCTGAGTAGTGAATTTGTTGCCAATCTAGAGAAACTTAGCTTCGCAACAACAAAGATAACGCCTTCATTTATTATTGGAAATTAAATCATGCTTAATCCTTTCTGGAATTTTTTCGAGGAAATAAGTGTTTAAGATTTACTTCGTAATTTTTAATACATATATTTTGACTTTTTATGTATTTTTGCCTTATCGCGAAGTGACAACTAAATTAATTGAATGAGAAGTACTCAATCATCTGTGAAAAACTGTTTCTTTTTTGTTTTGTTTGCTTAACTTCTTTTATACATCCTTCTAGCTTTATTATAGTATTTGAATAGAACATGTGTCAACAATTAGATAATATTTTTAGATAATAGTTATGTGGTGTACACATCAGATTTTTGAGTATTTAAGTAAGAAAAGGGTTTGATCTAATTAAAATCTATAATCATAATCTTTATCCTCACTCACTAATATTCAAGCATTCAAAATATTAATTACCGTAATTTCAAAGAGGCTGGATGCTATTAATACTTCGTATCTAGAAAACTCCTGTTATAACCAAAACTACCATAAACAAAAGACTCGCTTGATCTTTTTAAATAGTTTTAATTAAAAAACACAATAAAGATAAAACATTACAATTAAGGGCATTATAATTACAGATTTAAGTTACAAAGTAAATCTCCGGGAAACAGCATTCTTAGTGTTTTGAGTCCAGCGCATCGACCGACTGCTGTAGTCTTTGTTGGCCCTTGTTTTTGTCCTGTTTTGTTTTGTCCCTGCTAGGAGGCGCTCATTGAGCCGTGGGGTTACAGACTCCCCCTCTGGCTCGTATGACGTCTCAGCGAAGAGCCAGAAATATGTTGGGTTGGTCTGCCTCGTCTCCTATACTCTATCGCCTGGTTCGTAAGATGTTGGTGACCATAATATATTTTTGTGCTTTTCATACTCTGCATTAAATCGGGATGATTCATCAGCAACATAGAATCTGGATGATTCCCTTCGAGCTGCATTGATCAGGATGATTCATGAATGAAGGTATAGCATAGAATCAGGATGATAGTCTTCAAACTTCAATAAATCAGGATGATTCATAGAATCAGATTATCCTTTTCATATTGAGTCAGGTCAAACTTCATTCAATCGCATGATTCTTTTCAAACCTCATTGAATCGGGATGATTCATCGCAAAGCATAGAATCAGGATGATTCTCTTCATGCTTCATGGAATCGGGATGATTCACTCAAAACTACATAGAATCAGGATGATTCTCTTCATACTTCATTGAAATGGGATGATTCACTCTAAACTTCTTGAATCGGGATGATTCACTTCAAACTTCGGAACAGCTTCAGTATAACCCACCTTTAAAGTTTGGCGAATTTGCTTTGGTGCCAAAGCACATGAAATACGTTGTTTTGAAAAATGGTTGCCATCCAGATTTTCGAAGAAACTCTGTGTTTCAAAAATGGCTGCCAACTTGATTTCACCAGAAATCGTGGATAATAGAAATAAATTTACGACAATTATACACGATTTTAAAAGAAAGAAATATTAAAAACAATGCCGGAAAATCTTACCTTTGCTTGGCTTTTACAAATGTAAGATACCTTTGCATGGTATCTTACATTTTTCACAACAAGTTTTATCCTTCAATAATCCACAATCCATCAAAAATCCTCTAAAATGTTCATACTCTCTTGTTAATTCATACATAAAATATCTGTTTGGAATGCCTGGCTTTCCCAAACATTTACGCTTGTTTGAAAACTCCCACCTTAAATGTTCCTTTAAAATTTCTTGATAATTAATTACAACATCACTAGCAGCAGGTTTAGAGCAATCCATAACTAAATACAAAAATATGCTCCAAAACAGTTATTCTCCACAATATATGAGCGTTAAACAATCGCCGAAAACAGTGTTACGAATTTTGTGTAGATAGTTAATTTTAGTACAATTCTAATTAAAAAATGTATTTCCCCGTACAATACAGCACGAGATAAATTTTAAGAGAAGCTATGCCGGAAAAGTAAGAATACATTGGCATGTGCATTTAACTATGAGTAAATGGATATCTCGGTAATTTGTATTGAAATTGAATAAATGTAACTAACTATTATATTAGCTGTAACCGTAATTCCATCCTTTTGTTTACATTGAGTTTGGCGTATAGTATGGGTTACCACATCATATCATTTATCGCTGCTCTTGGCAATATTTTTTAGTTAAAATTCTGGGTGGGCTATACTGAAGCTGTGCCCAAACTTCATTGAATCGGGATGATTCACTTCAAACTTCATTGAATCATGACGATTCATCACACAACATAGAATCAGGATGATTCTCTTCATAATTCATGGAATTGTGATGATTCACTCTAAACTTTACAGAATCAGGATGACTCTTTTCAAACTTTCACTACCATCCGGTTGGATCTCCCCCTGGTTTCAAGCAGTTCTCTTGAATTTTTGCAATAAGCGATTTAGTTGATTACACCGTTTTGTATGTAGATGTTTACCTTTGTCACTTCGAAGATTCATTCAATTGGATGTTTCAAAACTTTAACTTAATTGGAAATTTATGGATTTTCTTTTGTCTACATGTAAGTAGCACTTTGAATTGAATCACTTTCAAATTATCTGAAACGGGCAGACCCAGTTCTGTGGCTAAAATTTGTAGGTCCTTTTTCCTGGCTAGTCCAAAAAATGCCATATTATCGTACTTTCAGGCCGTTGAAAAGTTCAGTATTTGTTTGAAGATATGTTATCTATTCAGAAATTTTATGAATTTCTTAATTACCCCTAATAATTAATTACATAACATTTAAAACATATCATCGAACAAAATCTGAGATTACTTCGACAACGAAACTAACATTTAACAAGGATTATTACACTTGCGGATAGACAATAAATGCATAAATTTGGTAAACATAAAAATCCAAAATATAAAATTTAACTTTCATAAATCTATTAGTTACGGCTGTGATGTCTACAAAATCCTAAATGCTCTAAGAAATTAATTTTCGACTATAGTTCTCTTTGAAAAACACAATTAGATATATTTCTCAAATATTACAAAATAATAATTTAAAGTTTATAAAAAATTCACAATTCGAAAATACAGCAAATATTAGAATGCCCTTTCAGAATAACGGTAAATAAAACATTAATTCAAAAAAAGTATTCGTCTTGCATACAAACAAAAAACATTAGTGGCACAGTTTAAATAATATACTAGATAAAACTCTTTTCACTTTTAAATAATTTCTATTCTCAAAGAGGATAAGAAAATATCTGTTAATATTATTCATCAACTAAAATAAAACAAAACATACAACTCATTCATTGATAGCAATACAGTCATATAAATACATAAAGAAGTATCCACACCGGAAACATTTATCACTCAAAAAAAAAAAAAAAAAAAATTTGTTACGTAAACACTTTTCGTTCAGAACCGAAACGAAATTTTACTTGTGTTGACTTGCAATGAAAACAAGATTAATCTTCATTTAGAACATAGAATTAAAACACAGGAAATTCAAATAAAAACCAATTATTTAAACAATGTAAGGCAATATAAATTCTTAAAGTGCAACTTAGATAAAAAGAAATGCCTAGAGATTACATATACTTTCGTTTTCAACGACACATTTTATTCCATATTATTAAAGTATTAACGACGTTATAGTTAGAATTTTATGTTACCTATTAAGTAAAAATCTATTATCTTATTAAATACTTATTAAGTAAAAATATCTTATCTGTTATCTTCGAGTGATGATGAAACCATGCAATATCCAAAATAACCTTCGGGTGAAGATAAAACGATACTTCGTTGTGCAGTTTCCAAATAATCTTCGCTGGTGGAAGCAGTATACCTAAAACCTGGAAAAGAATATGAGTCGATGTCCTGGAATCTTGAACATGGTTTTTTCTCAACAGGATAAATCATTCGAGCCCCACGTTAAGCGCCAACTATAACCAAACCTACCATAAACAAAAGACTCACTTGGTCTTTTAGTTTTAATTAAAAAAGCACAATAAAGATAAAGCAATTAAGGGCGTTATAATTACACATTTTAAGTTACAAAGTAAATCTCGGGAAAACAGCATTCTTAGCGTTTTCAGTCCAGCACATCGACTGACTGCTGTAGTCTTTGTTGGCTGGTGTTTTTGTCCGCTAGGTGGCGCTCGTTGAGCCGTGGGGTTACACTGTTTCATTACTTTTTCCATGTATGAATTGGTTTTCTTAAGGCACTTTTAATTTCATTCCAAGCCTAGATTTAGTTCCTGAAATGATAGTCACAGCTTTTTCATCTTTTCCAAATATTATAGTGTGTGTCTCTTCCAAATATAATAGTTTTCAAGATCTTTATGACCATCCTCTCATTTATGATGGATTAAGGTTTTGCTCCAGGAAACCCACTACCACCACCACTACTAATTTGTGATGGTAATTTGTGTCGCCGTTACAACGCAGAAAAGATGAAGGATTTTAGCAAACTGAAGAACTTGCTATCTTCTGCAGCGGTCGTTGCCATAGTATTTTAGCCAGAATGGTAATATGACCTAAAAGTGCCTATTTTAAAGCAACAGATGGGATTTTAAGTCCCGGATCATAAACTGTAGTGCTATGTAATTCAGATGATCTTCTTTTAACTATCTGTATTTTGCGAAACGGCATTGTGCTTCAACGCTCTTTCCTTGCAAAATCTAGCAGACCATCAGGTGCATGATGTTTATTAGTATGTATATCATCTAAATTATTTCTTGGTCGCTAACATGTCTTCAGCAGTGCAAGAAGAGGAAGTACTACCATAAACTTACCGCTCTTTTTATGCTCTAAAGCACTTAAAACTTATCAGTTTCCTATCCGCGACAGTATTTTTTCAAGCGATTTATTTATGTCTTAAGGAATTTTACGGGTTATTTTTTTAAATCATATTTGTAATTTTCGTTTTATATGTAGAATAAGTCATATTGAACGGTTTTCGTTTTTTATTTGAAAAGTGTCCGTAAATGTGCTTTTTAATTAAACAAGAAAAAGTATTGAAAACCAAAACTTAAGTACCAAAACTTAAATAAAAGTGGTTTTTTTCACATTCATAAACAGAAATTAAATACTTTTAACAGCTCAATAAAAGGTTGACCGCTTTCCCTCCTTGAAACTATGGCATTTTCTCCAGAGGGGAACTCCCTCCTGGTTGAGAACCATTGGTCTGGATTCTAAGACGACTACATTTTATTTGGGGGGGGGGGCACATTTAAGCCGCATTGTTTGTTTCTGTGCCATCCGAAACATGTAGAAAAAACTGTAGACCTTTTAAAATTGAAATTCTTTTTTATATTGTTATTCTACTTTCAAGATATCGTCTTATGACTTGGTAACAGTAGATATTTTTTATTATTTTAAAATTATGGTAAATTCTTGGAGATGTAGTAATCTAGTCTCAAGTTTCAGGTTGCGTTCCTCCCCTTCAAATGTTTTTAGCATATGATTTGAAGTTATTCTCCTTTTATCCTGCTCTACCTGTTGCTAGAGCATTACGCCATTTCTCCATGCCTTCATTAGCATTTCAGGTTCATTTCATCAATTCACTTGATACAGTGCGTTTGTGTATCTTTAATTTTATTCACCGTTTGTCTGGCGCATAATAACCCTCGAGGTTTTGTGCCATTAAAAAATCAACCGACCAACCCCCTCCAAACGGTAGCCATTGATAAGAAACGCCCAGAATTTTAAAACATGAATGATACTGTCATATTTTTAAGAAAATCGAATACTGAGGAGCCTGGCTGTAAATTAAATTAAGAAGGAATACAAATAAATTTGCATTAAAATGCTGAAAAAAAAGTAATTAAATATTTAACGATGTTACGATGGCGAGTAACCATAGTAGACATGTATCATCTGACAGACTGACCAAGTAAGGAAATGAATAGAAATATTCCCTGTGAATAAGAACCCCGTACCCTTGCATTTCCTTCTCTTTTCAGGAAATTCTTGAAAGATTATTGAAAAGGTAGTTAATACTTCGCGTGCTACATATTTGTGCTCTACTTGTCTCTGTGGCTAGCATAAGGGCGAAAAGACGACTGCCAACTATCATAAACAAAATTAGTTGTACCTAATTATGCATTATAATGAGTTTGGCATACAATAAAAAATAATTCTGTAACGAGATTGGGGGCGAATGTGTGTGTGGGGGGCATCTAGTTCTTTCACTAGAAAATCATTTGTTTCCAAAAATAGAATTTCGGTGAGACAGGTTTGAAGCTGAGATTTCATTTCTCCTCCCTCCCCTTGCTAATTTGAACTAGAAGGCGAACATTTCTTGTGTATGTAAAGCATAATGAGATGTAGTTATCTTTAATCTTTCCTATTTCCAAGTAGTAATATATTTTGAAGCTGCCAAATCAGAGAATAATACTAAATTCGTTAATGTCTTGACAGAAAATTACTTGTATGTAAGACAAACGCCTTTTAGAGTCATTTTTTAAGGCATATTGATAAAAATTTCGTGGCGCTCAATTAACACTATTTTCTTTGCATTCAGATAATCCGAGCGCTGAACGCTGGTAATTCGTTTAGGATTCAATTCCTGATAAATTAACTAGCTGCATGGGTTTTCTTGATTTTATGTCTTGTGTAGCATGGATATACGATTTCCCAAGTCCCTCCAAAAGTTAACCAATTAAAGGCGGAGAATTGAAAAATGTGAAGTGCGTTTTGTTTTTATCTGGGTAGCCGTTCGTGTTTTGTCTCCGTGAGGGGTTTCAGCATTCCGATTTTTGACTGTAATCCTTTAGTCCGATTTACAACAGATTTCCCGGGCTTCTTTTGCCGAAAATTTCTGTTGCTTTTATATAGTTCGGCTTTAATTTCGCTAAAAAACGAGAGAACAAGGGTCAAAATCGCATTTATATCTGAAAAACATCAACCTTTATTTCTCCTAGGAGCATCAAATGCCGTTGTCGGTTGTTTAACATTATTAACCATTTCGCGCATTGTGAATTTTTTTTATCTTTAAATGATGTGAGTTTCACATTCTTCGAGAAATTGTTTAAAAAATAGTAATCCTTTATCTTAAGTTGTGCCCACAAAAAAGGAAAATATTTTCGTGCTTTTTCAAGAATCGTATTCAGAGGATTTTCTGTGTGTTATTTTATCAATGAAAAGTAATATTTCCCCGATGTGTATCATTTGTTATAACAATTTTTTGATTTTG
This sequence comes from Stegodyphus dumicola, assembly GCF_044657685.1. Classification (NCBI taxonomy): domain Eukaryota; kingdom Metazoa; phylum Arthropoda; class Arachnida; order Araneae; family Eresidae; genus Stegodyphus; species Stegodyphus dumicola. Next base: position 43,495,431 of record NC_140771.1, on the reverse strand, counting down.
TACGGTAAAAGGGCCGATATTCTTAAAGATATAGGTAGTTCGAACGGGTTTCAAATCTCAACGAATGATTTTCTGCTTTTATTCTTGCATAAAGTTCCATGTTTCTTCATGTGGTATGAGAGAGAAAATTCCCGAAACGCAGCATTTTTAAGAATCTTTGTTTCCAGGAATGTTAAGTAATTAGATACATAGGTGTCTCTTATAATACCTTCTTTCTTATTTATTGAACTCCATGTAGTGGCTGAGTGGTTAAGACCGCTGAATGTGGTAGTTTGACTTGGGTTCGAACCTAGGCGATCGGGCTGGCTGATGGTTTGGTTTTCCCTACGTGTAACTTGTATATGAGTAGATTTCCTTTGAAAGACCTCCGCGAAGGGCATGCCTAAGGCAAATAGCCTAGAGTCATCTAAACTATCTGAATCCTGATAGCGTTCAAAGAACGAAACATTCTAATTACGTATGAAAAGAAATAACAGTGTAAGACATAAATTTTGCAGTTGTCGCCTAATTTTGAGAAATGTTGTCAATTAATTTTTGTGCCGTAAAAAATTATTGGCTCCCTTTTTAATGTTTGTGTTCAGCAGTAACTAATATAGTAAAATAACTAGTTTTTTTTTAAAGTTTTTATCTCGTTTCAGCTGTTACCCTTGGTAAAGCTCATAGCTGCGAGCAAAAATATGCAGCTGATTGCTCGAGACGTTAACAAATAATGAGGGCCAACAACCTGTTACGGGTGGCTTGAGTTCTTCAGTTCATATTCCGTACTATTTTCTGTTTCCTCCCCATCTAGCCTTATGTTCCCACAATTCCCTTGTATAGGGAGTGGCGAGACACTATGGCTTTTATTTTCATTCCCATTTTTTTCCTTCCCCCCCCCCTCTTCCCCGTAATGTGTTTCACTTGAGCATCTTTTTCTTTGGAAATATTCTCATATGTTAGAAATATTTTCTGAACATTTTGAAGTCTGTCTGAAGCGTTCTTGTGTATACCTTCTAGTTCCTAAAATAGAAACAGCATGATTAACGTATTACACGTATGTATACAATTTTTTTTTACATCAGTTCATTATTTCCGATAGAAGGCTTACGCCTTAAAGTCTGCAGTTAGTTATATTAATAATAAATTCGTTTCAGCTTATAACAAGTTAGAAAGACTTATATATATATATATATATTAATATTATATATAACTCACGCGCTTTCAGATAGCCTCTTTTGCAGCAAACAACATCTAGATGTTAAGGATAATAGGATGCGTGTCATGCAAGATATTCATGCATGCCAGTACATCCATTTGCATAAAAATCTTTGCGATAGACTTTAAGGACTAATCTGATAGTATATATTTAAATATAGTTATATCTATATTTAAACATCGACCTTTAAAGGGTGTAATATATATATATATACTTATCGCTTTTGTTTAGTTTTAAATAAAGTATTCAGTATGTTGCAAAATAGATCCCGAGTTATCGAATATGGCTTCATGAACGAATTCAACGAATGAAGTTCTTGGTTTCTTCCATTTTTTTATGCACATAATGTTATTTGTGTATATAGCTATACGAAACTCCAGAAGTATGAAAATCGGACGTAACAAACTTTACGATGTCTTCGATTGATTTTTAGCCCAAAGGGGCTATTAATTTCGTTTTGGCATTTTGCATTGATTCACTATAAACGGCGAATCACCTTTTAAATTGTTTAGAGCCCTGTATTATATTTATAGAAATTAAATAATGAAGAATCTTCATAAATGTATGTATGTTTCTCGCATTGTGATAAAACAACGTAATCTAGAACCATCAAATTTTGAATAACGTATGTCTCCACCCGAATATGGGCATCTGGAAGCCCACATTTGGAATTTGATTTATTGTTATATTTTGTAAAGCATTTATGAGTTTTTGATTAAGAAACTTAACGATTTCAAAGCGAGCAATGGCAACCCTGTCCCGGAGGGGGGCGTTCGGACCCTCGAGGAAAAATGTTCAGAACCGACCGCGTAGCGGCAGGAGACCTGGCGTTTGATCTAAGGCCCGAACGCCGGTTCCTGACCCGGGGGCGGATGTCCGGAACCGGCTGAAAACCACTGTAGGCTAATGCACTGAGCAAACCAACCCCAGGGGATCAACTGCTGGGAATTTCCGGAACCGAGCATTTATGGGAGGAGACCCGGGGTTCTCCCAGACCACTGGCTGGACTTGTGTCCTGCCAGCTTCGATTTGTTGGGTATATAATCAGACTTTACAGGACTAGAACCATAGCTCCATCCTATGGGTGGCGCACTAGCGTCTACATCCCAAAACGGCAGCCTATGAGAGAGGCGATTCTATTATTTTCATCGGGGAGTAGGGGAGTTGAATGGTTTTCTGAGGAATGCAACGGCAGTTGACTATATGTTTGCTTACATCTGGAAGTTCAAAAAATTGCTAAGGTGGATTGCCTTAGTTTCTACGGTTACTTACAGGGAAATAGGCAGTTTTTTCGGTTTCTTGACAGAGGGCAAATAGACAATTTACCTTTATAATCTGCGTTTATCTATTTAAACTTCAGAATATTTAAGATGAAGCGAATATATTTAACACAATGGAACACAATCTTAAGACTTATAAATCTTTTAAAAGACAACAGCAAATTTTTAAACATTACTGTAAAAAATATCTTCTCTTCTAATTATAATAAATAATGAGATAATGCATGGATGAATTGTTAATTATAACTATGTATTTATAAAAAGTTTTTAATAATGAACTATAAATAATATTTTTAATTATCGATGTATTGTTTTTTAAAAGATTTACAAGTCTTAAGCTTGCGTGCCGTTGTGTTAAATATATTCACTTCATCTTAAATCTTCTGAAGTTTAAACAGATAAACGCGGATTTATAAAGGTAAATTATCTATTTGCCCTCTATCAGCAAACCAAAAAATCTGCCTAATATTTCCCTGAAAGTAATCGCAGAAACTAAGGCAATCCACCTTTGAAATTTTCTGAACTTCCTAATGTAAGCAAACATCGTGCACTGCCGTTGGCATTCCTCAGAAAACCATTCTAACTTCCCTACTCCCCGATGAAAATAATAGAATCGCCTCTCTCATAGGCTGCCGTTTTGGGATGTAGACGCTAGTTGGGAGGCGCGGGCTTGGCAGGGACCGTACTGGTACTGTCGCGTCCGTTGCCTTTGCTGTGGGTACGCTCTCATGTAGATATTAAGCGCTGTGCCGGGGCGGGGACGGCTCCCCGCGCAGCCTTCAGTGTTATGGATTGTGGCGATGAACATGAGAAGTCCCTGCGGCCTGTTCGGTGGGTTGGCGCCCCGCTGGCACAGTCGTCTGAGGAAGGCTGTTGAATCATGTTAAGGCGCTCTAGAAGCTGCCAGGTAATGTAGCCCTGTCCCGGGGGGGGGATATTTTTTATCTCCAGGTCGCGAGACTGTGTATCGGAAATTCTAAAAATATGCTCATTTTAAAATTGTTTTGTGATATTGCTGTTGAATTGAATTTTATGGTTTAAGTGCAAAGAACAAAATAGTCAATAAATAAAAGGAAACCCACAAAACGTTTAAGGGAAAAAAAAAAAAAAAAAAAAAAAAAAAAAAAAAACACCTTAGGACTTTATGTAAAATCTGAAAGCTTCAGTTTTTATTTATTTATTTTTAAAGATTGTTTCCAGAATTTCTGCTAGCGAAAAAAAATGGTAACCCTGAAATTATCTTTGTTTAGAATGAATGTTAAGACCTGTGCTCCATTCGTGTAATGTAGCAGGAAACATTCGTCTTTCATTTTTACCCCCTCAACCTCTTTGTGTTCGTAAACAAACACTGTACGTAGCACATTGTGACACGGTTTTCTCTTCTCAGTGAGTGCCGTCTCAGAGGCATATAAGCAAAATGTACACTGGTAGGACCAAGGAACTTCTATTCTTTGGTAGGACAACGGCTTGAGTTTGGCCAATGACAGTCCAGATGAGGGTCACCATTAACTCCGCCCACATGAGTGATCTCATATTTCTGACGTTTGTTTACATTCTGTTGGGTGTTACGAAGTACGTTCTTTGAATGAACATTTTTACTCTGCAATATAAATTTGCTCTAGTGATGCTATTTTTAAAATTTTTCTTTAAAGTATTATTTCCTTACTGTTCAAAAAGGAATAAAAATTTCTGTCTCAAACTTTACAAAATTTCTGTCTGTATGTGTGTGTATATATACACACACACACATATATATATATATATGCACACATACATATATTTTCAGTATATAATCATATGTGAAATATATGTATCAATATCTATATGTGTGGGTGTATGCATATATATATGTGTGTGTATGTCTCTCTCTCTCTCTCTCTATATATATATATATATGTCATAATAAAAGCACAAAGAAAAGGAAAAGACAGAACACTGTAGATGCGTGATGAGACCCATATTGAAGAAGATTTTGATTGCGTAGTATGCTAGTAATGCTAACTTGGTAATATCTAAAGAACTTGGCAGTCGAAGCAGTTTTAATTCCATTTTTATTTCCAATCGATATTTGTGGCCACAATCACTTGGCACTCTAGTCATGCCTTCCACAGAAGATTTACATTTTTGATATTGTTGGGATAGAAAGCAAGCCAGCGAAATCACATCTTAGCACAGTAGCGAGCAAAAGCTGAAGTGCGTCGTTATGAAAGATGGAAGCACGCGAAGAGAAAAGTTTCGGTTTGCAATTTGGTGATTGGTCGAGAGGGGTCTGCATTAACGGTTACGTAAGATCGCATGATTAATTTGAATGACGCAATGCAGATAAGTTATTACGATTTTAGAATAAAGAGGAAGAATTAATGTTTATAGTTTAATCTAAAATTTTGATTCATATATTTTTATCTTACATATTCCCCCCTTCAAAAAGAAAAAGGCGTAGCGACAGAGAAGCCTTTTTAAAGAGGAAGAGTTTAAGTACTAGCAAATGTTGAATAATAATTAAAAAAAAAAAAAAAAAATCATAAAATTTTTGTTCTGTAAAGTATAATTTATAAAGATCAATTTTTTAAATAAATTTTTAATTTTTAAGAGTCCTATTGAATTTTTCAGCATTTCGGTCCAAAAGTCTTTTTGTTTGAGAATTCACATAATCATAATTCTTCGGGGAAGGTTCTTGTTATCCCAGAATATCACAAAATAAACTTTTACATAACCATTACTTATAATTAAATGTAATGCACATAAATATTTATGATACTTATTTCCATACTGATTAATTATAATTTAACATCGTAAATAATAGGATTAAGATTTTCAGAATTTATGGTTTCACCGTTATCATCTTTCATTTACAATTCCTTTATTTTTCCATACTGGAAGCCTGGCAATACTTCTAAACAAACATATCCATCAATAGGGCTGTCCTCTTGAGCTAACCAGTGTGTTCTCTGCACTGGTGGCCCAGGGTGCCTAGACAGTTACTTGAAAAGGCCTCCGTTCCTTGCATTAAGGTAACTGGCCTTTGAGAACTGTACTAATACATTCCATAATAAAAAAATATAATAATAATATAAAAAAATTACAAACACTCATAAAATGAGAGCCTCCAACATTATCTTGCATGAAGAGGGTAACATAAGGAACAACTGTACAGAGGTAATTACAGGCCTCTGTTGAAGGAACCAGTACACCCTCATCATACTATACTTCACAATAACCCATAAATTTTAACATGCATTTACCATAATTTCATATTACGTATCTGTAATAATTTTACTTATTTTTAACATCTTTATTTTTAGAATAATTATAAAATTCGTATTTAAAATTCTCAACAAAATTTCAAAAACATAAAAACTTATCTTAATATCCTTCCCTATGAATAATTTAAGTAGCTTAAATTTCGTTACTTAATTATGTGTGAGCAAATTACAATGAAAAATTAGAAAAATTAATGAACAAGAATTTCAGATTTTCTCAAAACAAATTGCAGAAATTTTAACCAAAGTTGAAATGAAAACTATAGAATCCGCAGCACATTAAATAATTTAGTTCCTGAGCTAAATTCACACGAATGTAATACATTTTGAGCTGTTGAAAAAGCGGAAGTGCAAATAATTTTCTGTCGCACATACTTGCAAACACTAATTCAGATCGACCTTGAACTCGCTGTAATGCTGAATTCCTAAACGGTAATACACTGATGATTTAAAACACTTTTTTTCTAAATATTGTAGAGATCGGCGAAGCAAATTCAATATTCCTTTTCACTAGGCATTCGAACTTCTCAATTTATCCAGAGATTACTTTCAATCTGTAAACACTACACGAGATTATTTTTTGAAGCACTTGCAAAACACCACAGCAGAAGAATGATCTGTTATTTTTTAAACACTGAAAAAACAAACTTTATGATTCACTTCTGATCTGTTATTTTTTAAACACTGAAAAAACAAATTTGATGATTCACTTCTTTCACATTATCTTGGATTTATCACAAAACGATGATTTGAAGAGCTGAACTAAATTTTCCATTGAGGTTTCAGGCTGCAGGAAACTATCCTGCCGGCTTAATTGTCATAATAAAAGCACAAAGAAAAGAAAATGGCAGAACACTGTAGATGCGTGATGAGACCCATATTGAAGAAGATTTTGATTGCGTAGTATGCTAGTAATGCTAACTTGGTAATATCTAAAGAACTTGGCAGTCGAAGCAGTTTTAATTCCATTTTTATTTCCAATTGATGGCTAAATCGCAGAATAGGCTGCATCAGTCGATGCTGTGTTTACTTCTCTTATGCTTGGACACGCCTTTTTATGACGTAATATTGGTTACGCCTCTTCTTAAAAACAAGTTATAAGTATGCTATAGCTTCGTATTTAAAGAAAAATTATATTTTAACTGAGTTGAAATGGTAGGTTTATAATGTTCTGCGCGAGATTTTTTTAATTATAAATCTACTGTTGGCGCATTTTACGCCAACGAATCTCGCCAAATTATTGCCTCCTACGATTGAGGCAGCAGACTTGAAGAAGAAATCTAAATGGTCTGACGTGAGCAATTACTTGTAACCGAAGCTCACAATTAAATTGTATTTTGCTTCACTGTAAATATTTGTATATGATGTTTTTCTAAATAAAATAATTAAAAACGAAGCAGTGAAGCTGGTCCGTCGATAAAAAATAACCTTTAAAACAAAATAAGTTTATTCATCTGGCTCCGTCGACCCTGGAGCCTACTTCAGCGGTATGGATATATTAATGAAAAGCAAAGCATCCCTAAAGGGGAAAATAACTAGATTCGAAACTTTTGTGCAAACTGCAAATAATGATGTGGACTTAGTTGAACTTAAAGTTAAACTAAAAAACATTCAAGCTCTTCAAAAGAAAGTTGATGAACTACGAAGTGCGTGCTACGCACAAATTGAAATGAAAGATGATGATCTGACCAAAATTGATGACGACTTAAACCAATGTGATGATCGTCTGGAAAAATTGGAGGTAAGAATTGAAATTCTCATTAATTCTTACAATAAGTTAAATTCTGCAAAAGCAGTAAATGTTACTGAAAGTAATGTAGATGAAAATTTTCAAATCAAAACTAAAATCCCAGCGTTAGTTTTGCCTGAATTTTCAGGAAAATATGAAGAATTTAGTTCATTTAAAACTCAATTTGATGATTTAATTACAAATAATGTTCAGCTGAGTCATTCACAGAAATTGTATTATCTAAGATCTTGTCTTACTAATGATGCTAAGCATTTAGGTAGTAACTTTGATAATTTTGAATCTTTGTACAATGCTTTAGAATCTCGCTATGATAATGAACGTCTGATTGTTGACATTCATGTGCAGAATATTTTAAATTTTGAAAAGATTCAATCCGAAAATGCGAAAGATATCAGAAGTATGATTGATTGTATACAAAAGAATTTACGCGCTTTGAAAGTATTAAAATATGAACAGAACAAGTTATGTGATGTTTTTCTAATAAATATTCTTCTTCAAAAACTAGATAAAGAATCTAGAAAAAATTTTGAATTATCTCACAAATCGAAAGTAGTTCCACCATTTGACGAGTTTATTAGATTTTTGGAACAGCGTGAATCAGTTTTGTTATCTATAAATAGAAATATTACACCCGGAAGTAGGGTTAATATAAACAAGAATTCCACTCCTTCCCATAAATCGAAGGTTCTTTTGACAAATGTAAATAAAAATAAAAACTGTGTTGTGTGTAGGAGCTATCATCCTATTTTCCTTTGCGATACATTCTTAAAGTTAAGTGTTCATGAAAGATTAAAATTAATTCGTTCACATAAACTCTGCGAATTATGTCTAAAGCAAAATCATAAGAAAAGTCAGTGTCTCTCGAAATTTAAATGCGCTTGCGGGGAAAAACACAATAAATTAATATGCATGGATAATGAAGGTCATTCGAAGACTCCTTGTCGCTCGGTGACGCCACTTAGACAAAACAAAAGTGAGCTCGATGCCGCCGCTGGAAAAGGTGACTCAGAATTGAAAGCGTTGAGTGTTTTAAGTAACAAGAATAAACAAAAAAGAAAAAGTGTACTTTTTTCTACTGCAGAGATTTATGTCCGTGACGCCAATAATCGAAGAATAAAAATCCGTGCGCTTTTAGACAGCGCATCTAATATATGTGTTCTTACAGATAAAATAAGTGAATGCTTAGGAATAAAAAGGGAGAAAATTAAAATGCCTGTTACAGGTCTTAATGGATCAATTCAAAATATTAAATGGAAAGTGAATACATTTATTTCAAATGAAGAATGTACCTTTAATGAACCAGTTGAATTCTTAATTGTAAATAAGATAACAGGACTAACTCCGTGTACTACATTAGATATTTCGAAAGTAGAAATTCCACAATTTTTAAATTTAGCTGATAAATCATTTTATGAAGCTTCAGAGGTACATGCCCTTATAAGTGCTGATTTATTTTTTAAGGTTTTGAAAAATAATACGTATAAAATAAATGATGATTTATTGTTTAAAGAGTCTGAATTCGGATGGATCGCATGCGGGGGAAGCTTAACGAAATACAACCTTCTTATCAGGGACATTGTTTTCTTGTGCAAAATGACTCTCTTCAAAATACTTTAAAACTTTTCTTTGATTTAGAGGGACTTGGTATTCGCGATGATCCAGTTTTGCATGAAAAGGATCAGGCAATGGAAATTTTTAATGACACCGTTGAATTTAAAAATGGACGTTATATAGTACAACTACCTTTTAGGAAACATTATGAAGAATTATCTGATAATTATTCCTTGGCGCGGCAGCATTTTCTGAATTTGTGGAGAAGATTTAGTCATGATCCTGAGTTACATCAACAATATCGTGAAATTATTTGTGATTATTTAAAAGAAGGCATAATCAGCATTGTAAATCCTGATACAAAAGAAAATCCTTTAAATAGGCCTATATATTATTTGCCTCACCAGGCTGTGCGGAAAGAAAGTAGTTTAACGTTGAAAACTAGGATCGTCTTTGATGCGGGTAGTCATCAAAATAATGAACTTTCTTTAAATGACTGCTTGTGGCCAGGGGTTAACTTAAATCCAAATCTTTTGGATTTACTAATTAATTTCAGATTGAACAAAATTGCATTTTGAACAAAATTGCATTTTGTTCAGATGTTAAACAAGCTTTTCTGCAGATATGCCTCTCTGATGAACATAAGGATGCAGTTCGTTTTCTTTGGAGTAGTGATGATCCAAGTGTTGATAAAAGGCTCAATTTACAGATTTACCGTTTCAATCGAGTAAATTTCGGGGTCAGTTCGAGCCCATTCCTGTTAGCAGCTACTATTAGACATCATATTAAAAAATACAAGGAAGATTTTCCCGAAACAGTTGAAATTTTAAACCAGTGTTTTTATGTAGATGATCTCATTTCTGGAAGCGAGGATTTTGAACAAGCACTTGAAGTATCTAAAAATGCCAAGAAAATTATGGAAGAGGCTGGAATGGTCCTCAGGAAGTGGATTAGCAATAATGCTGAATTAATGGAGCAATGGAAGAATGAAGAATTCGATACCTATCCTGCAGACGCTACTCTCAGCTTGGGCGCACACCAAACTAAAATCTTGGGACTTTCTTGGAAGACGCACAAAGATTATTTAACTATGGATACTAAAAATCTTTTGGAATTTCTTTCTATGGACAAAAATACGAAACGCTTCTTACTTCAAGCAATAGGGAAGATATTTGATCCTTTAGGATTAATTTCGCCTTTCACCATTCGAGTTAAATGCCTCATCCAAGATCTCTGGAATGAAAAAATTCAGTGGGATGAACCTTTATCAAACGAAATTGAAAAGGAATGGAAGAAGTGGTGTGCTGAACTTCATCACTTAGAAAATTTGAAAATACCTAGGTTGGTTAATGATTCTGCATCAAAGGAAGATACTGTTGAAATACACAGTTTTTGCGACGCAAGTAAAAAGGCATATGGCGCTGCCATATATTTGAAGGTGAAGACACTCAGTGGAATATCGGTGAAACTCCTAACTTCAAAAAGTCGTGTGGCTCCGTTAAACGGTGTAACCTTACCAAGATTAGAACTATTGGGTGCTCTAGTTGCAGCTCGTCTTAGTTCTAAGGTAAAGAGAATCGTGAATCTGAAAAGATCTTCTGTTGAATACCATTGGACAGATTCCAAGATTGCACTTTTTTGGATAAAGGGTGCAAAAACCCGATGGAAGCAATTTGTGGCAAACCGAGTGAACGAAATCACCAGCTTGACAGATCTCAACTCTTGGCATCACTGTGCAGGTAAAGAAAATCCCGCCGATCTTCTCTCACGTGGAATGAATGCTGATTCCTTGGTGACAGATTCTAGATGGTGGACAGGTCCAGAATTCTTGATGCAGCCTGACAATTTCAAGAACTTGCAACCATTTATTCCTGAGATTGAAACCATCGAACAAGTCGAAAAAGAAACTTTGCGGCGAGAAAGGAAAATTCCTTTTGAAGATGAGACTTGTAAAGAGACAGCCCTGCTAAATGACAACTCTCAACATTTTATTGTGGACGACCTCGTAGAACTTTCAAACAATTATTATAAAATTAACCATGTTTTGTCTTATATTTTCAGGTTTATTTCCAATTGCAGGAATAAGGTAAAAAACACAGGACCACTGTCAGTGGAGGAGGTAAGAGAAGCTGAAGAAGTGTTGATTAAGCATGAACAACGAGTTCTCCTTGAAGGAAAGAAACTGCCAAGTAATATTTCGAATTTATTTCCGTTTTTTGATGACAAAGGAATAGTAGGTGTAGGAGGAAGGCTGAAGAATGCTTCAGTGCCATATTCTCAAAGACATCCTCCTATTTTACGTAAGGGTTCAAGATTAAGTAAAATTTATTTTGAAAGTTTACACAGGAAGTTATTTCATGTTGGACCACAAGGTCTGCTAAATGCAGTGCGCTTGAAATTTTGGCCTTTAGGTGGCCGTAGTCTCGCACGTAAAACAGTACATCAATGTGTAACGTGCTTTAAATGTAAGCCCACTCTTTCTTCACAAATTATGGGTAATTTGCCTAGTGAAAGAGTTAATGTTTCAGCTCCATTTTCTATTACAGGTATTGATTTATGTGGCCCTTATTTAGTGAAATTTAAAAATCAACGTAAAGGTATTCTGAATAAATTGTATATTTGTATTTTTATATGTTTCGCAACAAAAGCCATCCATCTTGAGACATTAACAGATTTGACTTCTGATGCTTTAATTGCAACACTCAAACGTTTTACAAGTAGACGTGGCAAATGTTTCAAAATTTATACTGACAATGCTACTAACATTGTTGGAGCGAATTCAAAATTGAAAAAATTTTATAAGCTCATTAATTTCCCAGACAAAGAATTAGCTAATCATTTTTCGGAAGAAAATATAGATTGGAATTTTATTCCACCCAAATCGCCTCACTTCGGTGGACTTTGGGAAGCTGGGATAAAATTGGTGAAGTACCATCTTAAACGTACGATTGGCAATTTTCATTTCACTTACGAAGAATTCGAAACGATTGTCATTCAGATAGAAGGAATATTAAATTCGCGACCGCTTACTCCTCTTTCTAGTGATTCAGAAAGTTTCGAAGTTCTGACGCCAGGTCATTTCTTGATAGGGCGACCTATAACAGCAATTTCTGAGCCGTTTTTAACGGATTTAAAGGAAAACCGCTTAAGTCGTTGGCAAAAAACTACAAAAACTATACAACTTATTTGGAAAAGATGGAAGTCTGATTACTTGAATACTTTACAATCTCGATCAAAATGGATGGTTGAAAAAAATTATCTGATGATCGGCCAAATGGTTTTGATTAAAGAAGATTTTCTGCCAATTAACAATTGGCTTTTAGGGCGAATAACATCATTGTACCACGGTTCTGATGGAAAAGTCCGTGTTGTAAAAGTTCGTACCAAAACAGGGGACTTTAAAAGGACAATTAATAAAATAGCTGTATTGCCTATTGAAGTTTAGCAAGTTGTGAATTATGTTACTCAGTTGTTAGTAATTATATTGAAAATTATTTTTCTCAATAATTTTGTATTCATGTTTTGTTTACTTATTTTATATTTTTCTATACATATTTTATTGTTTACATGAATAACTGAAACTTTAATACTGGTATTTCATAATTAAATTTATGTTAAGTTCTTGCATGTGAACATAGCAAGGCCGGACGGGATGTTGGCGCATTTTACGCCAACGAATCTCGCCAAATTATTGCCTCCTACGATTGAGGCAGCAGACTTGAAGAAGAAATCTAACTGGTCTGACGTGAGCAATTACTTGTAACCGAAGCTCACAATTAAATTGTATTTTGCTTCACTGTAAATATTTGTATATGATGTTTTTCTAAATAAAATAATTAAAAACGAAGCAGTGAAGCTGGTCCGTCGATAAAAAATAACCTTTAAAAAAAATAAGTTTATTCATCTACTTTTATGTGTTGTGTGGTAGTGTTAGCATTTAAAGCAACGAATTATCTCTCACAAATGTATTAAGATACCAAACGATTGAAAACGATCATTAGCAAACGACTGAAAATATTGAATGCATGAATTAATTATAACCGTAACTTCTGAAAATACAGAAAAGAATTCTTTTGCTTAAAGAATGTTTTGATTATTGATGAGTGTGTTAAAATCGGTGCTTACTGCAGAATGGATGAGTATCTGAATCTGGACTTTTTTAATCAGTTGGAGCGAAGAAGCAAAAAGAGCGTTATTGAGCGGTGTATGGAGAAAAGTTTGATTGCAATATCGTATAAGTACCCAATTTGTGGAACAAATATGAAACTAGTAGAGAGATGGTTTTGAGACGTATAGACGATTTTGAGTGGTGCGCAGTGCCGAGTTTGTTCAACTCTGAGATGTTTTTCAGTGAAAATTGATCGATGTGCACATGGGCAAAGCCAATGCTGTGCGCGATCATGAGTTTGTGCAATTCTGGGATGTTTTTTTTTAAAGTGAAAATAGATCAATGTGTACATGGGCAAAGCCAATGTGGTGCGCAATGCCGAGGTTGTGCAATTCTGGGATGTTTTTTGAAGTGCAAATAGATCGATGTGCACATGGGCAAGCCAATATGGTGCGCAATGCCGAGGTTATGTGCGATGCCGAGTTTGTGCAACTCTGGGATATTTTCAAGTGAAAAAAGATCGATGTGTACATGGGCCAAGTCAATGTGGTGCGCAATGCCGAGGTTGTGCGCGATGCCGAGTTTGTGCAGTTCAGGGATTTAAGTGAAAATATGTTTTTTTAAGTGAAAATAGATCGATGTGCACATGGGCAAGCCAGTGTGGTGCGCAATGCCGAGTTTGTGCAATTCTGGGATTTTTTTTAAGTGAAAATAGATCGAGGTGCACATTTGCAAAGCCAATGTGTTGCGTAATGCCGAGGTTGTACAATTCTGGGATTTTTTTAAGTGAAAATAGATCGATGTGTACATGGGCAAAGCCAATGTGGTGCGCAATGCCGAGTTTGTGCAATTCTGGGATGTTTTTAAGTGAAAATAGATCGATGTGCACATGGTCAAAGTCAATATGGTGCGCAATGCCGAGTTTGAGCAATTCTCTGATTTTTCTTTAAGTGAAAATAGATGGATGAGCACATGGACACCGAGTTTGTGGAATTCTTTGATGTTTTTCGAGCGAATACTGATCGTTGTGAAGAAGAGAAAACGAGGGGTTGTGTGATGCCGAGCAGTAATGTAATTTTATTTATGTGCAATGTTTAACATATCGTTAGTGTATTTTAAATTTGTATTGTTGTTTTAATTGTGAATTATATTTAAGACGTCATTTTTCATTTAAATTGTATTTTTAATTTTTTGGCTTTGATATGTTTATAACGCTTTCCGACTTACGACATATATCGATAGGCCGACGATCTACTCAACAGTAGCAAAATTGTTAACTTTAACTCTTGACGTAACGTTTACCTCATATTTTAATACGTAGTGTTTGGTATAGTAATTGCACTTGATAATAGGAGTTCATTGATAATATGTGTGTGTGCGTATGTGAAGCATTGCTTAATGTTCCAAGTTTGTAGTATTTATTTTATTATATTATTTTCTTTCATTCTGAGAAATTAGATTTTTTTATTTATTAATGTGTAGAATTCTAGCATGCCTACACAGAATATGGCGTGATTTAGGAATTTTAGAAACTGATATGAAATCCGTGTAATGATGTTCATATGCAATAAAAAATATTCTTCTTTTTTTATTAATGTAAAGTTTAAAATTTTTAGAAATAATGAAAATTGTCTAATTATTGGTATGTAAGGAATTATGTCGTTACGTAGCAAGAAGGTAATTTGTAAAAATGATAAAATTGAAATGTTCCACAATATGAATTTAAATTTAAAAGAAATATTTTATTTGTGTAAATAAAAAAATTAATAAAAATAATAAAAATAAAAATAATAATAATAATTTAATAAAAATCTTTGAAAATATTGAAGCTCTACAAGTATTAGAGACTCCGACGTGGTTTATCGTTTTAATAATTGGTAGAATTCGCTCACTGTATCATGGTAATTTTAAATATAAACAATTTATTATACTTATTATCAGTAACGCCTATGCTTAAATGTTATAAATGTAAATTAAAAGTAAAGAATTTGATATTAACTTACAATAATAAACAATTTATTATTGTTATTTTTAAGAGAAAAGTAGTAGAAAGTACACGTAGTGTAAATGCGAGACTACATTGTGACGTCATAAGCTTAGTCCCACCCATTTATGGACGTCACACAGCTCCTCCTACTGAACTTTGTTGATGCAGCCTATTCTGCGCTTTTACCCAATTGATATTTGTGGCCACAATCACTTGGCACTCTAGTCGTGCCTTCCACAGAAGATTTACATTTTTGATATTGTTGGGATAGAAAGCAAGCCAGCGAAATCACATCTTAGCACAGTAGCGAGCAAAAGCTGAAGTGCGTCGTTATGAAAGATGGAAGCACGCGAAGAGAAAAGTTTCGGTTTGCAATTTGGTGATTGGTCGAGAGGGGTCTGCATTAACGGTTACGTAAGATCGCATGATTAAATTATTAATTATTTTATTGAAATATTAATATATTTCCTTTAACATTGATGTTTATTTGTATAAATGTTATACAATGATGGACTTTATTTGTATAAATGTTATACAATGATGGACATAAGTGAAAGCTGACTTTGTATTTTATCAAAAAATTGGAGGAAGAAAAATTTTAAAACTGATTTTTAATAGAAACAGATAATATTTATGTAATCTTTAGAATATTATAAAGATAATTTCAAAATGTTGAACTTAAATTCAAATTAACTTACAGAAATAAATAAGATCTTTCAACCGATCAAAATGAACAACAAACATGAAAATAGTGATGAGATTTATGCAAAGTAAGTTATGTCATTCTGTATCCAAGTCACAGTGAGATAAAGTAGTTAATGGTTTTATTTATCTGTAGTAGTGCTGAAAGCTTGACTATGTCTGCTTAGTTTGTTTAAATTTTGAAATGGCTAGTAAACGTGGAAACTACAGTCGAAGAAAGAAAAATAATCATCTGTTTAGCTAATCAAGGACAAATCCCTGAAAGAAATCAGTTAAATAGTGAATAAAAATCAGTACACAGCAAAAACTGCAATAAAAGATTTCTAGTCTCTGATAGTGTGTTAAAGCACTAGAAATGACTGCCCTCCCAAAAAGAAATTGACTTGCGCAAAAGTTGTCAATATTGGTAAAGACTTTAACAAAGTAATTCATCCCAAAACTTGTGTATACAAGCCAATTTTCCTTAGAAAGTCCTCCATGAAGATATCCCTCCCCTTAGGCAAATAGCCGTGGTATGCTTTGCCATAATACAGTCAAAAGTCGTTAATTCGGACACCCATAATCCGGAATGATCTATAATCCGGACCTCAAAGCTAAAAACTTTCTGCGCATGCGCCGCATTGACACATGCGCATAGACGTTTACGCGGGCGCGTAAGAGGCATTTGTGTGTGCGCAAGTGCAGAATACGTTTTCGCGTGCACGTTTTATGTATAAAGGACGGTATAATCTAAAATTATCTAATTATCTATTTCAGTTAATGTTGATGATTGCGTTGTTCCTTAATCTTCAAATTGGATCCGGCTTATTATTTTTTGCAGACTGTAAGAGCAATTTTATAAAAGTAAACTTGAACTTTCGATTATGTCAAATAGAATTTCCGAATCTGGAGCTCCCAAAGGATCGTACAAAACGAAAGTATGTTTCGATGTCCATCAAACAAAAAGTGGAATTGCTACAAAAAATGGATAAAGACATGAAGAATGTGACAGAGAGGTTAGTGAAAACGAAAAAATTTCGATCGACAAGTTAGTCGGTATTCTCGGCACAGCAATTAACGCGACTTGAACAGCGGAACTTTGTAACTGAGCAAAAAATTATGTCTGTTTATAGAATTAAAGAGAAAGTATTATCACATAAAACGAAGCAACTTAAACAACTTACATTGAAAGAAATGTTTAATAAAGTAAACAAATAAATATTAAGCTTTTTTTTTTGTAAATTTTGATACCCTTTAGATCATAATTGTTCTTTATTTCATAAATTACGGTTTCATATTTTTAATTTTAGAATTTCTGCATGCCATCTTACGCGATTTAAACTGATGATCTATAATCCGGAAAAATCGGTAATCCGGAATCGCCGAAGTCCCGACGAGTCCGGATTAACGACTTTTGACTGTACACTAAATCAAACCATCCCAAAATTATTTGCAGAATTCTTCACTGGGCTGGTTACAAATCTAGAATAGCCAAACCGTATATCAAGAAAATATTAAGTGAAAGGTTTGCTTTTGCCAAGGAGCATTTTAATAAAGGTAGTGAGTGCATCCTGCTTGAATGTATTTAGCCAGAAACTAAGCTTTGAGAAAAGCATATTCAAGCAAAAGGAAATTGTGGGGACAGAAGTATGATGGTGTATGAGGCTGCTTGTTGTATGTAGATGTTGGCAGTCTTGAGTTCACTGATGCATTAGGGACCAGCATGTCTATTTAAATATCTTTAAATGTAAAGGTCCATAAGCTTAATTTATGCAACATCTACTTCTAGTAGGATAGTGATCCCAAATACAGTCAAAAGTCTTTAATCCAGACTCGTTGAGACTTCGACAATTCCAGATTATCGATTTTTCTGGATTATGGATGATCAGTTTAAATCTGGTAAGATGGCATGCAGAAATTATACAACTAAAAATACGAAATCGTAATTTATGAAATAAAGAGCAATTGTGATCTAAAGGGTATCAAAATTTACAAAAAAAAAAAAAAAAAAAAAAGGCTTAATATTTATTTGTTTACTTTATTAAACATTTCTTTCAACGTGCGCATGCGTAAAGCGTGTATTACGCATAGTCGAAATTAGAAAATTGCAACAAGAAAACTATTTGATGTGTATTCATGATATTTATAATGCCGAGAAATTTGATTTAAATCATATCAAAGACGGAGTACAAGTCGAATAAAATAAAAACATCTGCCCTGAAAATAAGGATAGTGCTGACAGATCAACTTCCAATTCAATGTGTGCTGCCTGCGACGCCTTTTCCCCCGCTGAGCAGCGGGAAATTGATAAACAGATTTCGGAATGGTTAGAAAAACAAAGGATATTGTTGGAAAACATTTTAAACCTTTTACTGCGTCATCTCTCGTCCTTGAAATGTTTATTTAGTTTAGTTCTTATTTTAAAGTAATATAGTAGTTACTTCTACTTCTTTTTCTTGCTGCCACTGTTTGTATTGAGAACGGACTGTTTCAACCTAATTGAGATGCAAAAACGAAACGTGATGTTATGTCATCAGAAAAGTCGATTCGTGCCGATAGCTGAGCCGTGAGATGACGTCATTCCTACTTCTGCTGTAAGTACCTCTTTTCGATCGAGTGTGGCATGCTGGCTTACTTCATAAGCTATCTAACTTCCTTTTACCAAACAGCTTTATTAAGCTTATGCATTCTTATTTTAAACATCGTACTTTTCAAGTGCGCTGTGGTGAAGCAATCTCTTCAAAAAAAGTGATTTACAGTGGAGTAGCTCAAGGCAGTGTTTTAGGACCGAAGCTTTTTACAATATTCATAAATGATATGCCTCTACCTTTTCATTCTAATATACTCAAATATGCCGACGACACAGTCATCCTCGCCAGTTCACTAAGTCCAAATAATGCTTTAGAGAAACTTCAGCTTCAAGTCAACATTATTAACAAATTTTGTCAAGACTGGAAAATCAAACTAAATACTGATAAATGCTGCATAGTTCTCTTTCGCAGATACAGAAAAAATATCCCAGTGAATATAAATATCCGACTCAATAACCAAGATATTCCTGTTGCCAACTCCTATAAATACTTAGGTGTCTATATTGACAAAACCCTAAATTTCAAAGATCATATTCAATATGTTACAAATAAGGCTAACGCTGCTTTCATTGCTCTCTACTCATTAATTGGAAGAAACTCTAAGTTAAACCTTCGTACCAAGAAAAATATCTACATCTCACTTATTCGACCAATAATCCTCTATGCAGTTCCAGCCTGGGCTACTCCCCGAAAAATAGACAGACAAAAATTAAATGTACTTCAAAACAAAATCTTACGTAGCATAGTGAACGCACCCTGGTTCGTGAGAAATTCTCAAATTCACAAAGACCTGGATATCAATCCAATTCACGACCAAATCCTAATTTCTGCACACAACTTCTTTGAAGATATGAGAAATTCTCCTTATGAAGCTATTAAATCGCTTACAGACTATGGCCCTACTATTGAGAACGTAGTGAAAAGACCTTGAATGATCCACCACAATTCTAAGTGGTGGTAGTGTATATAATGTGGGAAAAAAAAAAAAAATTACTATTCCTTTGCAGTTACTATTCAAGAAAGATGAACTTTGCAAAATTAGGACTTTATTTTTCATCGATGAATTCTTCGTTTTACTACTTTATTTAACCAAGATTTTTACTTTTACTTTTTATTTTTACTATTTCATATCGTATGTTTTAAAATCAAAGTTCGTGGTAACACCAAGTGCTTACTCTCACTCATTAGCCCTAGTGAGCTACATGACCTCATTTTCGCCTTTTACAGTTTCCTATTCATTTAATGATTATATCGCAAGTTTAGAAGATTTTCAAGTGTTTCAAAAGACATAGGACTCTTAAATTCACAAATAGATGTTGCTTTTACTATGTTCGAACTTTATTTATTGCCAAAAACTTCATTTTTCGAACTCTGACTCCTCGACCAATCTAATTGCCGGACGCTGATCACGTGTTTCTGCTCTTCTTGACTCATGCAGAAGCTTAGACTTTCATTTCGCTTCTCGCCACCATTTACGTATATAATCACCCATGCTATGCCATGATATGCAATTTAGCAAAACTTATTTTATGAGTTCTCTCATTTATTGATCTCGCCTTCGGGCGCGGTGTATTTTAAATACACCTCTTAAATTTTAAACTTTATGGCCTATGGTAAAATGATAATATACTGTTAAGAGCTCCTAGTAGCTAAAGCCAGCAGTAAAGATATGATCCAATATCCAAGGCTCAACCCTTCTAGTTCCTGCTTTCCCGGCACTTGAGTGAGCGGTTTCCAGCCCCTTCAGAATGATGCATGCAGTCCGGTGAATAAAGTGCTTTGGTTCCGGTTTGCGGGATGATTGTTCCGGAAAAAGTTCCTTGGTTCCAGAGGCTACCATGTGAGTGACTGCCGTGGGCGGCATCCATGTTCTTCAATAAAGGCGGCAATTAAAATACGTGAGTGGCGATTCCTTGTGCAAACGGAGTTAGGCCGGTTTTAAGTGTTTTCAAGAACTTGATTTAAATTTTCGGGTGTTTTTCTTGACCATTGATCGTGAACTTATTGAATGTGTAGCCAGCTTTATTTTTAGGCCGCATAATTACTGTGTAGGACATTTTTGTTTGTATAGAATGCCAAATTCTCAAAGTGTTTTGGAGACCAGGTAAAAATGTTATTTGATGAATGATGGTTATATTATATTTTTCCTAAGACTCTGATATTGTTGAAATTTATTTTCTATGTTTTTATTCTTTATTATATTGTTAATAAATTGGTTAAGTTCAAAATCTTTTATTGTCTTCAATGTCTGGACAACATATCTCAGGGAGCTTTTATTGCTACTACTGCTGAATGTTTAATTTTGTTCAAACTTTAAACTTTGCTTTAGCATCAGATATGCCTTTATCCATTTTTTGCAGCAAAATTCCACTTTTTGTTTGATGGACATCGAAACATGCTTTCGGTTTGTAGATCCTTTGGCAGTATCCAGCATCGGAAATTCTATTTGACATAATCGAAAGTTCAAGCTTACTTTTATAAAATTGCTGTAACAGTCTGCAAAAAATAATAAGCGGGATCCAATTCGAGATAATTTTAGCTTAGCTTATACCGTGCTTTACCTAGCTTAGCTTATTTAGCTTATACCTAATATATATTTAGCTTCCAATTAATTGCGCGCCCGTGGTGTCCCCCCTCCCAGAGCAGCCTGAAATTTATAAACAGATTTCGGAATGGTTAGAGAAACAAAGGATATGCCTTTATCCACTCTTTTGTTTAATGGATTTCGAAACATACTTTCGTTTTGTAGATCCTTTACATATTAGTAAATATATATCGAAAATGATTGATGATTCATTCATCATCAAGGAATGATTTAGAAATGACTGAATGCAGAGAAGTTATTACGATTTTTAGAATAGAGAGGGAGAATTATAAAGAGTTACCCGTTAGTTTAAATTATATTTTTGATTTAAATATTTTTTATCTATCTATATATATATAAGATGTAACAAAATATGATAGCTGTTTGAAAAAAAATATTTGGCAGCCTCAAAATTAACATTCTAAATTTGGTGATCTACCCCTAAATTCATTTCTTCTCACATGGTCCAGATTTTTCATCTTACGTAACGTTTTAATGCAGATGCCTCTTGTCCAATCAAATTAATTGTAAACCAAAACTCTGAACTGAAAATTTCCCACTCCCAACCTTCTTCCTCTGAAAGTACTATAACATTCCCCCTTTTTCCGCGTTAGCTCTTCTGCCGGCAAGACACTTTTAATGTATGCTGCTGCCGCTTACTTGCTTAAATGATGTCGTATTTCCAAATGCAACTTGCTGTATTCAAATATAATTAGGAAACATCTTATCTGAAAAAGGATGATTTGATATGCATAAAAAAAATAAGGATTGTTATTTTTCGAGATACGTTGTGCTAAAGTGCGTTATCAAGCTTTCCACTTTGCCACACTATGGTCTTCTCAGTCATCTACGCAGTATCGTAAGCTGTTAAAGTTCCAGTGCCTTCATCTACACATTTTAAAGTCATTACATATATCTAAAGGGTCTTTTAGACTGAGGTTTATCTGAGCTAACGGAGACAATTGACTTTGCCGACCCATCTCCAAAACCAGTTTTTCCCCATAAAGCAGCGAGTTGAAAAATCAGAAGTGCATGCATAGCGGAGCTAGTCGATACATGGAACTAACTCTGTTATCTCAGATAAACCCCAATCTGAACGGCCCTTCGTAGAGTCGTAGAAGCAGTCAACAAATCCACATAGATTGGAGAAGTTTATTGCATAGGTAGAATGATGAAACTTACAAACAAACACAGCCGTAGATAAATAATTTATTGCTGGACAATTAGATCTTGAGATATATATTCTGATTACATCATCATAGGCAGAATATGCATTTTAGACAGGGGACAATATGGAGAAGCAAGCAGTAATGTGTTGGTTTTAAGCAAAGAAGCAGAAAAATGTATGATGTATTCAGAAGAACTGTGGGGGAGATAAAAAAAAAATGTTTTGGCTTGAATAGAAATCTTACTCAGTGAGCAAATAAGCAGTATCTGTTTGTAAGATCTTATGACGTGGATTAATTTTGAAATAAAGCAGTTTAGATTGATATGATATAAACACTTGCTACTTTTAGGATAAAAAGAGGGGAGTACTCAAATTAAAATGAAGGAATGAAGAAATTTTAATTTAGGTAATTACCTTTTCTGTCGTGAAAATAACTATTTATAATATCGATTTAGACTGCGTCATTTCAAAATTAATCCACATCATAAAACCTTATGTAATGCTACAGTGCAAACACTTTTTATCCTTACACCTCTATCTCTCAGGCGACAATATTTCAGAGTAAATAGCTACTGAATAGTCACATTTTTGTATCAGTTCAGTTTCTTAAGTGTGAATTTTATAATGAGGTCTCCCTCCCCCCCAAAAAAATCTTATTATGTCTCCAAAAAAATCAAATTAATCTTATTATGTACGTGAGGAAGTTTGATGTAATATCCCATCTTCCGGCCATTTGTTTTGATTCTGCAAAAATGATTTCAGATTCGTTTCATAGTTTTTTTTTTTTTTTTTATGGAGGCATTATATAAACATTGCATAACTTTATTAGACATATATTAGCTTTCTGTAAAATTTTTTAAACTAATTTATTTCATTTAATATTTTCTTTATCTTCATTATTCTTCATTACACATATACAGTCAAAAGTCTTTAATCTGGACGTCCCTAAACTGGAATGATCTATAATCCGGACCTCAAAGCTACAAACTTTCTGCGCATGCGCATAAGACCTTTACGCATGCGTGTTTAATGTATAACGGACGGTATAAGCTAAGCTAAAATTATCTAATTCAGTTAATGTTGCAGATTGCGTTGTTCCTTAGTCTTCTAATTGGATCCGGCTTATTAGTTTTTGCAGACTGTTAGAGCAATTTTATAAAAGTAAGCTTGAACTTTCGGTTATGTCAAAAAGAATTTCTGACTCTGGAACTGCCAAAGGATCTACAAAGCGAAGGCATGTTTCGAAGTCCATCAAACAAAAAGTGGAATTGCTGCAAAAAATGGATAAAATTTCTCTAACCATTCCGAAATATGTTTATCAATTTCACGCTGCTCTGCGGAGGGGGGGGGGGGGTGACGTCGTGGCGCGTAATGAACTGGAAGTTGATCTGTCAGTACTATCTTTATCTTCAGAGCAGATGTTTTTATTTTATTTGGCTTATAAATTCCTTACTAAATGTAGTACAGTAGACTCCCGATTATCCGCGGGGCGAATTATCTGCGCCTGCCGCAGAAAGTTTTTTTTTTTTTTTTTGGAGTTGATAAGAAGACAATGAAGATGTAGACACACCCACGGCAACTCTTGCCGATATGGTGAAAACAGTTCCGGGTGGCGAGAATGTCGATGCTGAAAACATTAACGAGTGGTTGGAGTGTGACATCAACGAACCTGGCTTCGAACGCTTGACAGATCACGAAATTGTGAAGAAAGCAAGAGGAGAGATCGAGAATGAAGGAAAGCGAAGTGAAAGCAAAGAAGAGCCCACTGTGCAGATGCGGAAGACTCGCGAAGCGGTGGCCCACCAGCGGCAGAGTCACTGAACACTGGTAGTTCAGTTCGAATCCCGTGAATGGGCTGGCTGCATGGGAGTTTTCGTGGTTTTACCCATGTGTAACGTGTATACGAGCCAGTTCCCCTTAGAAAGTCTTCCACGAAGGTACCCCTCCCCTTAGGCAGATAGCCATCAAGGCTTTGCCATAATCACATACACACGAAGCGGCTTTGCTACAAGTCGACGGACTGCTGAGCTATTTGGAAGAACAAGATGACGCTGAGTTGGCCGAGAAACTTATGCTATGAAAAATGCAATCTCGGATCAAGAGAAAATGCTTCCAAAGCAAGAAGCAATGACTGATTTCTTCAAAAAGGTGTAGTTTTACAGTTATGTTTTGTAATTACATAATACATTACAGTATTAAAACAGTACATATGTATTAATTTTTCTGTGTATCCTTGTTGCCTCTTGTAAGTACAAAGCACTTTTCTGTTTTCATTAACAAAATGCATTTTAGGTTAGTTTTGAGTGATATACTAAAATATTAAGCGTTAGTTAAACATTTTCTGCTGTTTATTTTACGTTATATTGTACATAAATCGATTTTTCAAAGTTGGAATGACTGTTTTCTTTTTTGCTATACCCGTTTTTAGCTTTTTTCGGATTATCCGCGATTTTTGTTATCCGCAGCAGCCGCGCCACCCAATTCCGCGGATAATCGGGAGTGTACTGTATTTCATCTCGATGTACTCCATCTTTGATATGATTTAAATCAAATTCCTCGTCATTATAAATATCACAAATACACATCAAAAAGTTTTCTGGTTGCAATTTTCTAATTTTGACTAAGCGTAATGTATGCTTTACGCAAGCGCGCATTGAAAGAAATGTTTAATGAAGTAAACAAATAAATATTAAGCTTTTTTTTTTTTGTAAATATTGATAGCCTTTAGATCATAATTCTCTTTGTTTCATAAATTACGGTTTAATATTTTTAATTTTATAATTTCTGCATGCCATCTTACCAGATTTAAACTCGATCTATAATCCAGAATCGCCGAAGTCCCAACGAGTATGGATTAAAGACTTTTGACTGTATTAGACATTATACATTACTGAAACTTTCCAATTGGTACAAAACTTGAAAATAAATAATGACAACTTATTTTCGTTTTTTTATTTATTAATTTTTTCATGTATACGTAAAAAGTATATGTAAATAATTATAAACTTCTTTATTTCTAACTACAACATGTCATCACATTTCGAATTTGATAAAGTTTGTAGCCTTGGAGAAAAATTACTAGACACTATCTTCATGTTGAATTGTAAATGTTCATCTGTCAATCTGGTACCTTATTTAATCTTATTAATTTTTATTGCGGAGGGGAAAATATTGTTTACAGATAAATGCATTCCCAAACAAAGCCATTATTCTTATTGCAGAAAGTATTTATCTTTTGGCAAGTACAAAAAAAAAAAAAAAAAAAAAAAAAGTCCATCAAATTTTGTATCTTCAAATCTTTGAACATCATTTATATATAGTGCGTACCACTTAATATGATCATGTCCGTTCCAACCTGATTTGATTTTTTGAAGTGGTTGAGTTTTATATGCGGTACTGGGCGGCACACAGGATTTTCTATTTACTTTCATTAAGAATAAAATTGGATATTTTGGGGGGTATATCAAAATAAAATGTTTAAAAATAGATATGTAAGATTTCAGTAATATTTATGAATGAATGCACATGCTTGAACCTCTGTCCTTGCATGTGGCCATGCTGTTGAGATTAATCTCCTGTTTCAATATGCTGTTTATTATGCAAGTTACATACATGTTTTTTTTTTAAATAATACTTTCATTATTTTTTCGTGGATGACAAAAGTCATCTTAATTCAGAAAAATTGTAATTATTTCAATATGTTACACAGATCAGCACAATATTTGAGCCTATCAAACATTTAAAAATTTATCCATTCAAGTTTCTTGCATATTTCTTGTTAATAGCTTTTCAACAGTGGTCTCCAAAACACGATATTGCTTGTAACTTTCTATATCTCTACCTTTAAGGGTGGGCATTCTCAGAATTAATAATGCTTGTCGAGGCTCTGCAGCAGTTGGTGCAGGATCGGGATTTTCATCGTCAGACGCGATTTCATTTTCACCAATTCCTTTGTTTTCTCTGATAACTTTGATGATCTCTGTATCACTCTTTTTGTAACAAGTTTGGATATTTTCATTGATTTCCAAATATGTGAGGAAATCCATCATGCATTTCTTCATCACCACCCTTGTCTTCTGGCATAGAGAGTTTCCATGAATTTGCTTTGGATGGAAGCTGACTTTATAAAACAGTTTAAAATTGTTTGTAAAATTACTTCATCCCACACATTTAAAATTACATGCATGGCATCTAAGAGAGAAATCAGCCTAACAATTTTCTTAGAAGAACAAACTGCATCAGTCGTATCATTTTCATTAGTAATATTTTGAACCACTTCTTTTCTGTAGTGACTCTTGAATGCTTTTATAATACCCTGATCTAATAATAGCTAAAGAATGAAAGTTGAGTTAGGATGAAGGAAAACTAGTTTTGTGTTCTTCAACAAGAGATCATTTGGATGGGCAGCTGTATAAAAAAGAGATAGAGGGCGCTGCGCCGCCCGTATGTTTAGCTAATGAAGAGTTTCGGCAGAGAAGGTTGAGAGGTTGATGAGAGTGGTTGAGAGTGACATAAACTAGATACTCTGTAATCTGTATATAATATTTGTACATAGTCTTCTCTTCATTAAATAGATTTAGTTAAAGGAAAGTGTCATTGTTTGGCCAATAGAACACAAGAACCACCGATAAAGAAGATGTAAGTAAGTTATTACATACATCAAGTTTTGGTGCATCGGCCGGGAAAGTGAGTCATTTCATTTTATCTGCATGCAATTTATCTTTGATAATGAGTTTTGAAGAAACTGTCGAGAGAAATAGAAAAATTAGAGGTTCGGTTCGTACCAGTGTAACAAAATTAATAAGGAAATTAGATGAGGAATTCCAAAGCGAGAATCCGAACCTAGAAGTGTTGCAGGAATCACTTTCAGTGTTAATCGAGAGAGAAACTAGCTTGTTAAAATATGATGAAGTTATTAATGCTCAAAGCACTGTTCAGGAATTAGAGACAGAAGTAGAACATTGTTTAGAATACAGCGAATCCATCATTAGATGTAAATCTAAAGTCAATAGATATATTCAAAATGTGGGTAAAACCGGAACAACTTCACAAGTTTCGGAAATCAAAACTAATTATAATACTAAATTGCCTCGCATTACCTTAGAAACTTTCAGCGGCGATTTATGTAAATTTACTGAATTTTGGGCTCAGTATAAAGCTGCCATTCACGAAAACAATACGCTTCAAGATGTTGAGAAGTTTAACTATTTAAGATCTTTACTCACCGGTTCAGCTGCAAAAGCTATAAGCGGATTGCCATTAATAGGAGAAAACTATATAAAGGCCATCGAAATCTTAACTGACAGATTTGGGAAAAAAGAAATATTAGTTAGCGCGCATATGAACGTTCTCCTAGCTTTAGAGCCAGTACGCCGATCAAGTGATGTATCCAGTTTAAGATATGATGAAATAACAGTTCAAACAAGAAGTTTAGAGACATTAGATATTAATTTTAATTCTTATGACAATCTATTACTTCCTATTTTATGTAAGTGTATACCGCAAGATTTAGTGTTACAGTTTAGTAGGGAGCAAAAGGTCGACACAGAGTCAACAGTGTCAGATTTATTGTTGTTTCTAAAGAGAGAAGTAGAAGCGCGCGAAAAGTCACTAACTCTGGGTCTTAAACAACAAACACTTTCGATAACCAGTGAAAGAAATACCAACAACTATCGTAAGAGTGTTGCTCCAATTAAAAAGAAAATGGTATCAGCGGCGACGCTTAATACATCAGTCGAAAATTATATGTGCGACTTTTGTCTTAAATCTCACCTTTCTAAAGACTGCGACTTAAGTATTTCAGAGAAACACAAAGCATTATACGATCAATTTAAGTGCAAGCGCTGTTTAAAAAAGGGTCACAAAAAACCATTTTGTAAGGCAAAATGGGTTAAATGTAATATTTGCAAATCTTTGTCGCATTTAGAGAGCCTGTGTGATGCAGAAGGGCAAGAAAATAAATCCATTAAAAATACTGCGAGCGCAGCAAAAGAGACAAACGTTAGTTCACTATTCCTCGAAACACTGAGCAAGCAAATTCCTAATGACGTGATTTATTATCAAACATTGAGAGGTCAACTGGTAGGAAATAATTCCACATTTAACGTTAGGTTGTTATGCGATTCAGCTTCCGAAAGATCTTATGTTTGTCAGTCTATTTCCAGAAAAGCAAGTTTACCAACTATTGGTAAAGAAAGATTAAGAATTCATACATTTGCATCTTCGAATCCTCCAGTGCGAGAATTTAAAAAAAAAAAGACTTTCTCTAAAAAATAAGACAGGGTTCACTCTAATCATCGAAGCACTCGAAGTAAAACCCATATGTTCCAGTGCATCACCCACGCCATCTGCAGAAATTATAAACAATCTTCGCCAACAAGGATTTCACTTATCCGACAGCTGCGATAGTGAAGTGGCAGAGGTACAGATTTTAATTGGGAATGATTACTTGAACTGCATCTTAACGGGGAAAACACATCGGTTAACAGAATATTTAGTACTACATGAAAGCATATTCGGTTGGACATTGAGTGGTAGAGTGGGGGGAGAGAGTAAGAAGTTAAGTTCAGGGTCAGACTCCACCGGCTTGTTTATACACATCGATTCGGAAGAAGAATTAAAAATATCGGAACAGATTCGTCAGCTTTGGGAGATTGAAAGTCTAGGAATCTCTGAGTGCGCGTCGGAAAGGGGTTCTGGCGATGAGCGAATAATTAAACAATTTCAAGAGGATTTGAAATATGTAGACGGGAGGTATGAGGCTCGCTTGTTGTGGAGTAGGAGTCCAGAGCATTTGGAAAATAATTTTGGTTTAGCGAAAAGGCAGTTCGAAAGGGTGCAGCGAGAGTTAAAAAGTAACAGCTTTGTGAGGGAACAGTTTATGGAAATAATTAAATTTCAGACACAAAACAGCATTATTCAAGAGTGAGGATACGAGAGAGGCGTACTTTATGCCATTCCGAGCAGTGGTCCGTAAAGATAAAAAAAGCACTCAAGTTCGAATGGTATTTAATTGCAGCAGTTGCGAAAGAGGAAAGCTATCGTTAAACGATTGCTTAGAAAAGGGCCAAAACCTAAATCCGAATATTTTGGATATCATTCTTTCCTTTCGAAAATTTAAAATTGGATTCTGCGGTGACATAGAAAAGGCGTTTTTGATGATTGGGATAGCAAGGGAAGATAGGCAATATTTAAAATTTCTCTGGTATCCTGATAATGACAGTGAGGACTTTAAAATTATGCAAATGAACAGAGTATTATTTGGATGTAATTGTTCACCGTTTTTATTGAATGCAACGATCAAACATCATTTAAAGACATATGCGGAAACAAACAAAAACTGTGTTGAGATGCTAAATAGCTCACTGTATGCAGACGATTTGTGTTATGGAGGGGAAAGTGTAGAATCAGCTTTCAGTCTTTCATCAGAGGCGCTATCTATTTTGAGAGAGCGAGTTTTAATTTGAGAAAGCTAAACACTAATTCTAAAGAGCTGTGTGACTTGTGGGTTCAGGAAGGGTTGTGTGAAGAAAGTAGGTCTGAGACAGATAGTAAGTTGAAAGTGTTAGGCTTGGTGTGGAACTTAGAAGAGGATGGTTTGAGAGTAGACGTTACATCGTTGTTGAGTAGTTTAGAATCGTTGAGAAATAGTAAAAGATCGGTGTTAAGCACAGCAGTTAAGGTGTTTGACCCAGTCAGATTTATTTCTCCATTTGCGGTGCGAGTTAAGAGACTGATGCAGGAAATATGGGAGAGAGGTGAGTGGGATGCAGAGTTGCCAAAGGAATTACGGTGCAAATGGATAAAGTGGTGCGCTGAAATTGAGGAATTAAACGCGTTGAAAATAGAGAGGTACTACTTTACAGAAGTTCTAAGTGTAAAGGTCAGTCGGTTGAAATTCATATTTTCAGTGATGCGTCAGTAGTGGCATATGGAGCGGTGGCATATTTTAGATATAAGAATGAGAGAGGAGTGGTATGTACGTCGTTTATAATGTCGAAGAGTAGGATAGCTCCGTTAAAAAAGTTGTCCCTCCCTAGGTTGGAATTGATGGGGCTGTAGTTGCAGCTAGGTTAGGAAAATATTTCAGGATTTGGTAGGTAGGTTAGTTCTGTGGACGGACTCCGAAATTTGCTTGTGGTGGATAAAGGGGTCAGCGAGTGAGTGGAAGCAGTTCGTGTCGAATAGAGTTGCAGAAATACAAGACTGTACCTCGCCTGATAAGTGGAAATATTGTCCAGGGTCGGAAAACCCAGCAGATAAATTAACTCGTGGTGAAACAGCAAATGCATTGGTGAAAGATAATAACTGGTGGCATGGTCCATCATGGTTGAAAGATTCTGAAGATCAATGGCCTGAGCAGAAGTTTAAAGTAGAAATTGATACTAAAAATTTGGAACGTTTAAGCACTTATGTTCAGGTGACTATTCCAGAAGAAGAAAATGTGTTAGACATTACCAAATTCAGCAGTCTCGAAAAATTGTTGAGAGTTACAGCTTGGGTAAAGCGGTTTGTCGCCAAGCTAAGAAAACGTGCCTGTGAAGAAGGTCCTCTTAATGTATTGGAGATCCAAGAAGCTGAGGAGTACTGGATAAAACAAGTACAGAGAGCGAATTACTTTTCGGATATTCAACAACTAGAGAGGAATAATCTAATAACACCAGATTCTAAGCTTTACAGTTTAGCACCATATCTGGACAGTAGAGGTATTTTGCGTGTCAGAGGTCGTTTGAAACAATCAGAATTAATAGATGACGAAAAACATCCCATTATTCTGCCCAAAACGAAGTTCACCGAACTAGTGATATTTAGTGAACACATAAAAGTATTCCATTCAGGAGTCATGGCAACATTGTCCAAAGTCAGGAATAAATTTTGGATACCTAAAGGAAGACAAGTAGTAAAGAAAGTTATTAACGCTTGCCTGGTGTGTAAAAAGTTTGCAGTGAAGCCCGCCAAACAGTTAACGGGTCAGTTACCCAGAGATCGTGTAGTCCAAAGTAATCCTTTCACAGTTGTAGGCATCGACTTAACGGGAGCAGTTACTATTAGAGAAAAAGCGGGTAACCACAAAAAGGTGTACATAGCCTTATTTACATGCGCCGTCACTCGTGCTGTACACATTGAAGTGGTTTCAGATATGTCAGCAAAAAGTTTCATTTTTTCATTACGACGTTTTTTAGCAAGAAGAGGGAGCTGCAAAGTGATTTATTCAGATAATGTAAAGAATTTCCGCAGCACATGTGAAATAATTAAAGGATTTAAAAGAATCAAAGCAGATCCAAGTGTGAGTGATTTCTTGACATCCAAAGAGGTAACATGGAAATTCATACCTGAGCGTTCCCCATGGTGGGGAGGGTTCTGGGAGCGTTTGATGAGAAGCATCAAGGAACCTCTGAAGAAAATCTTAGGGAGAGCATTACTGACATTCGAAGAGCTCTCTACAATATTAACTGAACTCGAGTGTGTGCTAAATAATAGACCTCTAACATACGAGAGCAACGAGCTGGGTGAACCTCGCCCGCTCACACCTTCACAGTTTTTATTGCCAGGACGTGGTACATTTAACTTTCCCGAGCATTTCTTGGAAATTTTTAACAAGGTATCCGATAAAGAGACTTTAACCAGGAAGAAGCTTTACCAATCTAAGCTCTTAAAATTAACATGGATCAAGTGGAAAGAGCAATATTTACTCCATCTTAGAAATGCGCATAATTTTGCTAATCCTAAAACTGAGCGGAACATTAAGACTGAAGACGTTGTGTTGGTAGAAGCACCAAAACAATCCAAACTACTTTGGGACATGGGTGTAATTGAAAACGTGATTATAGGAAGAGATGGACATGTTCGAGCGTGCCTCGTTCGCACGCCCAAAGGCCAATTCAGAAGATCGATCCAGATGTTATATCCTTTCGAGATTTAATTTAGAACTTTTGATATTATTGAGTTTTATTATATTATTAATTATTATGTTCATTTGTGGCTTTGATATATACTAGTATAGATTATTCTTTTATATTATTCATTTATATATGTCATACCATTTAGTATTAATCCATTATTAATTAATGTTGATATTGTTATGTAAGTAAGTTTGTGTACTCTTGTTAAAGAGTACAGGTGGGGAGTGATGTATAAAAAAGAGATAGAGGGCGCTGCGCCGCCCGTATGTTTAGCTAATGAAGAGTTTCGGCAGAGAGGGTTGAGAGGTTGATGAGAGTGGTTGAGAGTGACATAAACTAGATACTCTGTAATCTGTATATAATATTTGTACATAGTCTTCTCTTCATTAAATAGATTTAGTTAAAGGAAAGTGTCTTTGTTTGGCCAATAGAACACAAGAACCACCGATAAAGAAGATGTAAGTAAGTTATTACAGCAGCTCAGTTATCTAACAAGAGTGCCACTTTTTCTTGCTGAAGTTCTTTATCCCACTTCATAAGAAAATCACTTAAAATATCGCTCATCATCCAAGCATTTTTATTGTTGTAATAAGTCACCGGCAAATGCGTGACACCCTTCAAACAATGAAGGTTTTTGCTTGCACCATTGAATAACGGTGTCTTTTTAACTGTTCTGTCCTTATTACACATTAATAACGCTGTAACATGTTTCATTTTTATTTTTTTTAATAGCCAGCTGACGACTCACTTTAAAACATTAAAGTATGCTGAGGTAGGGCTCGATAATGAAGACTAGTCTCATCAGTGTTAAAATTGTGATGCAGTTTGTATTCTTTTCTATCCAATTATTGGTTTCCTTAGAGTCTACATCCTGTTCATGCAGTTTTCTGGAAAAAAAAATATATATATATATCGTTTCTTTCATTTCATCTTGTGAGCCATCCAACAGTTGGGATAAACTCCTTTCCCAGCATTTGACGAATTCTGTTTCCTTTTCATACAGGATTTCTCTTGACATTGTGGAATTTTTGTTCCTGCCATTTTGAAACCACTCTTAAGAGGGCAGTTTCTGCATCAGTAGGCTTTTCACTTCACTTTCGTTTCCTTGAGACATTTACACTTGTCGTAAGTTCGTCGGAAATTGAATCCCTTCTTTTCAACACCATACATAATGCAGAATGTGAAATTCCAAACTGGACAGAAGCTTTATGTTGGCTGCATTTTGGTAAAGTATCAAACTGCTTGAACAATCCTTTATCTATTAAGCATGTAGAGTCATTAGGTATTTTTTGAAGAAGGCAAGATGAAAAATGAGCAACGTTTTCACCGGGACTTGAACGACAGACCTCTGGAATGTGCATCGAGCATGCTGACCATTACACCACGCTCGATGTAAGGCGTGCTAAAAAGGCAGGAGAAATACCTTTTATACTCCCCCTTTTAAAGGCCAACTGGGGATTAGGGGACCTAATTGCCATATCCTCCACCACCTTTTTAGTTCGGGTGCCACTGTAGAAGGGACATTACATTATTTCAAAGCAGGAGACGGAAAAAATGAGCAGTGCTCTTTCCAGAAATCGAACCATGTACCCCTTGAATATGCATTGAGCGTGCTGACCGCCACACCATGAAGACATGCTAGGAAGGCGGGAGAAATACCTTCCATACTCCCCATTTTAAAGGGGGCCCCAGTCACCAAATTCTGGGGGGTTGAGAATCATCGTCCACAAACTTTTTAGTTTGGGTGCCACTGTAGAGACATTAAGTCATTTTGAAGCAGGAGACGTAAAAAATGAGCAATGCCCTCACCAGCAATGTAACCTCGGACCTCTCGAATATGCGTTGAGCGTGCTGACCACTACACCATGAAGGCACGCTAAGAAGGTGGGAGAAATACCCTTTCCTTTGGACATTTTAAGGCACGACCAAACAACCAAAAGCGCAGTGTGGTTTGGTGAAATGAACAAACTGTGTGAGCAAAGTAGGCAATTTTTATACAGATTCTCCTTAATTTTTGTCTTTTAACATTCCCCTCTGTTGCAACTAGTCAAAGTCAGTTCGAACAAACCTGTTGTAATTCACTATCACCGACAATTGGTCCAGATAAGAAAGCATTTATCTAGCATTTGCAGCTCCACATGTTAACATGAATCAACCTTGAAAGAAATCACTGACCTTGAAATACAAACTTGAGGGTTTTGACAGTTCGAGGTTAAAAAATTCTAGCATTTGCACCTCCATCTGCGAAAGTGAATCGAGTTTGAATAAAATCGCTAAACTTAAAACACAAACTTGGGGTTTTGAATTTACAATTTTAAAATAGGCGGTAACGTTGATTTTATTGAATGGTTTTTTATAATATTGTATTAATTTGATTTCATTCCTTGGGTTTTAATTTTAATAAGTGGTTGATTTTATTAAGCGGTACCCACTGTACAGTGTAATTTAGTTAGCTCTCTCTTTCTGGGGTATTACTCATGCTCATTTTCATTGGTGAAAGCAAAAAAGTAAAATTGTGCTTCTGGTTGCTAAGATGCTAAACCTTTCTTCAATTTCATAAATGATAATTAGTGTCATAATGATGCTAATTAATTTACAGGAACTGTATTTGCTTTGCTGGTTCCGAATGGGACATTCAGCATGCTGAAACCTCTGATGCCATCTTGAAAATCATTAATGAGTATTTTATGTAAGAAAAGAAATGATGCCACAGAATAAAATGGCACCATGTACCCCTTGAATATGCATTGAGCGTGCTGACCGCCACACCATGAAGACATGCTAGGAAGGCGGGAGAAATACCTTCCATACTCCCCATTTTAAAGGGGGCCCCAGTCAGATCAGAGAATGTTAGGGTACCTACTCCCTGCCATATACTAATAAGGTATAAACACCATAGAGCAGCGATTCCCAATTTTTTATTGCTTCATCTCCCCTCTTCTTGCCATGTATTAGAATGTCATTACGCTTAAGTTATTTTAAGTGATGCTTTGCAAATAATAAGGAGGATTGAAAACTTAATTGTAATAAGTATACTATAAATATATTTATAAATTTAGGTTTTTTATATTTAACAAGTATTCATTTTTGTGTATTTTTATTTAATATATAAAATAATATTTGATTTAATAAATATAAGCAAGAAAACATTCCTATTATGAAATTTCCTGCCTTTATTTCTCACGCGATTCTAACCAAATCTGAGCTATTTTTTGCCATGAACTTCTTATAATTTGAATCTTTCAGAATGAGGTTGAACTGTTTCCCTTCCCCAGGATCAAGGAATTTTCCCATTTGTGGGGAATTCTCCGCCATTGAGAATTGTAATACTGTTACGTGTGTCCGAGTTCGTAATCAAATCTGTGTACACAGAACTGATGACAACTTAATAAAAATTTATTTTTCCAAAAGAATCACTGTACAGTTCTAGAACTTTTTACAAAAGTACCCATACTGCTTTCCTCAGTATCACAGAGCAAATTAAGGAGTTAGCTTCAAAATACTAAGAACATTTAACACAACGCGATGCAAAACGATTGAAAAGGCAAAGCTGACGTGGAGTACTCCGAAGTCAGCTGTGAACTAAGAACTGAGAATTGATGCTGTCTGTGGTCTTATATATAGTTTTCCTCCAGCCGCCGAGAAATTTCTCGTACTTTTCATTTCTTGAAATCATATACTGTTTTAAGTTACTTATAAGGGCCGCATGTGGTTACAATTTCATATAGGGATCAATTACGTTTATTCACTTACAGTACCAACTGCAATTACAAAGAGACTAGACCAAATGGTGTTTTAAGTTACTTATAAGGGCCGCATGCGGCTACAATTGCATATAGGGATCAATTACATTTATTCACTTACAGTACCAACTGTAATTACAAAGAGACTAGACCAAATGGTCACCAAATTTGGCGAGTTAGTCATCGGAACCATCGCCAGCTGGGCGATATTTCGCCTATTTAGGGAGATAGCTATTTACCACAATGTTAAATACACTTACTTGCCCCTGTAATCTTATTTTTCGCAGAGCTTCTCTTTTCTTGAAGCCGTTCATGTTGCATTATACAAAATTCGTAACAATACAAATAGAATGACTACATTACATACCAATTTGAAAATAGAAACCATCAAAAATACATTTCTAAAACAGCTCACAATTTTTGCTACAGTAGTAAACGTTATGCCAATGTTATAATTTTAATTCAAAATTATAAATCATGATCCCAAGAAAAGTTCCCTAATCCAGCTGTGAGCAACGTATTTGTGGCAATACTGGTGACCAAGATCACTATCTGTTTGACTGCTCGCACACAGGGAATTCACATTTGAAAAGACCAACTGCAATCAATATGCCAGCATGGTTCAAGAACACAATTAAGAATAAATATGCGCTCAGCTGCATTAGAGACTGCACTACCATTGCTAAAAGCATTGCTGACAACCTGGAGTGACTTATTTCCTTGGACACCATGCCGTCAGCAGCCTGCTCTGTACATATATTAATTTACTTAATGTCTTGTGTTTTTTTCAGTTTGTTTTGCTATTTTTAATTATATTTAATATTATGACTAATCCAGAACTCATTTAATGTATTCCACAATTTGTAATGTATTTGGTCATCTTTACACGTACCTGATTTTTATAGCACATCCTTAATATAACTGTATGCCTAACATGTACGATAATAGTGAAAAGTGTTCCGCTTAGTCTCAGCAGTCCACACCATGCACTTTCTTTCCATGTTCTGGTCCTTACTTCAATGTTCCTCGTTTCGTGGCCAATCCCCGGAGGACACAGTACTAAGCTCTTTATTTATGTTTATTCATGTATTTTTTTAAATTCCATCCACGGGATCCAACAGGCTGAAAAGCACCTAACCCAGTGGGCCAGCTGTTGCGTCGATGGTGAAAAGAAAAGTATCATTTTAAGGCAACGTTGGTATATTTATGGAAAGAAAAATTCTGTTGTTCTTGAGGGACATCCCACTGATGATTATTACGCCTATCTGTTTCTATGTGCAGTGGAGTAGATGGGGCTGCATCGGGCGCATCAAAATACTATGTGCTCTTATAAATAACAACAAAAAGAGAGAGACTTAGTACTTCAAAATACTATGTGCTCTTATAATAATAATAATAATAATAAAGAGAGAGAGACTTAGTACCGTGAACTAAAGACACCTGTTTATCAAATGTAATTAATTCATTCAATCTAAAAACCACTCAGAAATCATATCATCTTAGTGCATATTTTTTTTGCCTTCTGTAAAATGGAATTCTCGGCAGATTAAATTTATATGTCAGTGATATGATATTTTAAAAAAGAAAATGAAAGAAGAATCGTAAATTCATCCATTTTATGCCATTTTCTATTTCTGTATGAAAAACTTGCTGCATCTTTTTTGTAATATATATATATATATATATATTTTCAAGTCTCTTTTGTGCGGGGCCAAATAAGGGGTAGTCAAACTAGTTTTTTGAGAGAGTCATTTATGTTCAAACATTGCGAGCGAGAGCGATAACAGGTCTTGACCTCCTAGAAAAGTGTAGGTGCATTTTACGTGTTTCTTTTGAACTTTTTTTATTATTTTTATTTTGTAGAATTCTTTCGCGTTTAGCAATACGGCCTTCTTTTTTTTGGGGGGGGGGCTAGCAGCAAAAATTTTTTGTCAGAAACAAGGTAGTAACATAAAAAAATAATATGTAATTATTATATTGAGCAGAATTAAACTTAAAATTAAAAAAAAAAAATCTGAAAGCAGGGTTCGTAGCGGTCCTTATAAGTGCTTATAAGTCCTTATATTTGAAAATAAAATATAAAGGCCCTTATAGGTGCTTACTTTTTCTTTAAAGCCCTTATTTTTTTGTTTTTAGTGCTTATTTTTTTGCTTTTAGTGTTTTTTTTTTTTTTTTTTTTTTTTTAAATGAACGCACTATTTTTTCCGGTACCAAAGCCGAAACTAAATAAACAACTTTTCTTCCTAATATGGGATGTCAGATGGTGAATCACACTCCCGGAAGCATATTTCACAAGTGCACATCTGTGTAGCCACCGAGGGAGTGGCTTCTTGGATGGACCAATGGGAATCTAGTAATATTTCTGTCATGTCACATGACCTTTCACGAGCTTTAAGATTCAAGCAAGATGGTTGAAAATATCTTGTCACGCAATTTTCTGTACAAAAGCATCGTCGATTTCTTCTGAAAAATTTCATTGCGAAGTTAGATCAAATATAAGCAATTGTGATGATTTCACTACCTGGTTGAGAGAATTTGAAATAAATACAAACACATGTTGGATACTCCGCAAAAGTATTCATGTGAAATATTATTTAATAAGTGGTAAATAAAATGAAGAAAGAAATATGTGATAAACATCTGAACCCAAATGCTATCTTTACATAAAAATATGCATGTGAGAAAAATATTTACACCAGTTATATATGTAAATAGAAGTCAACAATTTTTATTGCAGTCTATATGAAAAAGATGTTCTATAATAATAGCCAATGCAGAATTTTATTTAAAGTGAACTTTATTAATTTGCATTCGTGTTCATTTAGTGTGTTAAATTTCACATTTAATAACTACTCATTCTTAAATGTACTGTTTACACAAGAAATACTCATCAAACAGAATGAATTTATCTTATTCACAGCGAATATATTCAATTTATTCACATATAACTTTTAATGTTAACAATAAATATAATCAGATCAAACACAATTTGTATTCTGAATCTTACACTTTAAAAACCAAAAGAATGCAAGCACTGAAATAAGAAAACACTAGATTCATTGTAACACTTCCAGTCCTTCTTAGCTAAATTAAATATATATATATATATATACGCTTGAATTCTCTTAATCCACAAATGATAGTAAATGCATAATATTCGAGGCTAATTGTAGCTTGAGTCATTTTTTCGATGTAAAGAGCGATAATATGCCGTAAACATCAATCCAAATATTAATGCGTGATAAAAATCGCGAAAGTAAAATGTCAGCGATTAATTAAACTCATAAAAGCGAAAGAACTACGAGATTTTCTACTATTAAGCCATACATTTATAACTGGGAACCAACCAAATGCAAATTAAAACGTAACCTTACAATCCACATGCATGGAGTTTAGCGTCACAAGAGTGATAGAAGCTCATTGGTCTATTTTCGAAACCCCTCCCTCAGTGGCTACGCTGATGTGCACTTGTGAAATATGCCTCCCGGAAATAGCTTTTTCCCTTTCTCTGCAGTAACATAACCTTTGGTGTGCACGAAGAGTACAGACAGGTTCCCGTTGTTCTATTGGTCAAAGAAATGCGAAAGCACTAGAAAATCTCGGTACATTCGGCATTCTTTTCCTCCCACCCAAATACTACACACGTTTGAATTTCTATCAAGATCTTAATAATTTGCATTCTCGTTCCGCTTGGTCAGTTCATATTAGCGTTTATTATGATCGTTATGCTTATATTATGAGCATATGTATGAATGTTTATAATAACATATTTGCAGTAACTGCTGAAGTATAGTAAACTTTCAAAAATGGTTGTGTTTTAACACAGATTAGCTTTCTAAGGAATAATATTCGGAATGGCTTAAATAAAGGGAAAGTAATCGAATAGTCAAAATAATTTTATTTTTTAGGCCAATACATTATACAGTACGAAGAGTGGGAGGTTCTCCCCTTTCTCCGCAAAATCTCGAATATTGAAACTGTTACAGTTCGCTGCAAAACAAGCAACGGACTTTTTTTTTTTGGTCACTTTTCAATCTGGATTGAATAGGACTAAAAAGTTCTGCGGTCTACCGACCCAAGCGAAGAATGATTCTATTCCGGAAATTTAACGCCGTCTGTTGAAAATTAGAATGAAAAACACCCCAGTTATTTAGTTCTTTATTCTCTCAATACTGGCAGCTGTTGATTCCGATTGCGTAATATCACGTAGGGAAGATTCACGGCGCACGTATTGCGCAATAACGCTTGCGATATTTTGCAGAGATAATTAATTTTGATGTTTTGTCCGAGATTTGTTTATGAACACTTAAGAGAGTTTTACTGTGCTTGCTAAGCAGAATATTTTGCAGTTCCATTGGTTTATTTTTATATGATGCGCATATCGAAATGTCAAAAGCATTTATTTAGCGGAAAAATTTAAAGCGCGGATACAGTCTACCCCCCCTCCGCTCCTCATTTTCAAGTTACGCTCGACTGTCCGAATATTCGCCAATTTCCAAGTATGCGGGTTTAGTTAAGCTTTTACTGTTAAAGGATGACTGCATGAAGCAAATTTCTGTCTTCTGATTTCAGAAATGTTCCTCTTTTTTACTTAAATTACTTTGCTTGCAATATCTGTTAAGGGAAAACTGATATACAATGAAAATTTAGAAAATGTTCAGAATTTAGATTTAAATTATTTAAATATCAATATGAGTGAAAAAATAAAATTGTATTTATTATTAGGTTCCAAGTGAATACAATAAATATGCCTTATTATTATTTATTTTCTCTATTTTGAACTGAAATTTCATCATTAAATCTTCTAATATAGTTTAGTTCTGCATAGTTTTTTCCCCTCTCATTGTAAACTAGTTCTGTAAATTGAACTGTAATTTAAAATTAAAAAAAAAAAAAAAAGTAATTATTTTCCATGGTTGAGGTAATGCTTATTCTCTCTTAATAAATACTGCATTTCTCATATTTTAAATTACAAGTCTAATTTTTAAGGTTATGCAGTTGTGTATAATGTAATTAGACAGGTGCTTATTTTTTTCTTAAAATGTGCTTAAAAAGTGCTTATAGGTGCTTATTTTTTTAACTAAAATATGGCTATGAACCCTGTGAAAGCCTTTAGATGCCTGTTTTAACGTTTTGTGTGTTACCTTTACTTATTAAATATTGTGTTCTTCACACTTAAACCATAAAATTCATTTCAACCGCAATATCACAAAATAATTAAATGAGCATATCTTTGGAATTTCCGGTACAGTCTCGCGCGCTGGAGATAAAAATGTTTTTCCTTCCTTCCCCGTACAGTGTTGCCATTGCTGGCTTTGAAATCGTGTAGTTTCTTAATAAAAAACTCATAAATGATTTACGAAATATGAAATAGATAATAAAAAAAAAAATTTAAATTCCAAATTTGGACTTCAGATGCCCATATTCGTGTAGAGACTTAACGTTATTCAAGATTTGATGGCTCTAAGAACCGTTGTTTTATGACAATGCGAGAAACATACATACATTTATGCTGATTTTTCATTATTTAATTTCATTAAATATAATACAGGGCTCTAATATTTGGTGGCAACAATATAGAAAGTGATTCGTCGTTTATAGTGAATCAACACAAAATGCCAAAACGAAATTAACGACCCTTCTGGGCAAATTCCCCCTTTGGGAATTAAAATGTAACTATTAATGTTGAGCAGTTTTAAATCGAAACATGTACAAAATCAAATTATGGCATGTTCAACCCCGATATTTTAGATCTAGATTATTACTTTTATGTGGATAAGCTTATGCCGTGTATTGTACGTACATTGCTTTTACCCATTAAAATAGAGGATTCTAAATTTAGGTGGGGAAAGTCATTCCGTATGAAGCTTCAAAATCCTTGTTTGGATTTTTGAATAAGGTCACTTTGCTGTCAAATTTTCGCATAAATTCTAACGAAACGTAGTATTAAAATTATTTAAATATAAATAAAAATCTGCAAATAACAGGAAAGTTTTAATATTCTCAGAATTTTCCAGAATCTTCTAAAATACGCATAAATTCTGCTGCGATAAAATTATTACTTTGTGGATAAGTAGTGAATAAAGTTATTACGATTATATTTTATAAAATACTAATTTTTTGTTACGATTATATTTCATAAAATACTAATTTTTTCCTCATAAATTGCTTCAGCTGTCTCTTGAGGCCGATAGAAGTTAAAATTGCGATATTATTCTGACTGTACTAGTTAAGTATCAATTTAATGTTTTAATTATAAAATCTGTATTTTGAAGGCTTGAGTATGGAACCATTGCCCAAAGACTAGGTGAAGTCCTTTCCAGATAAAGATGTTGAATAGTTGTACAGTAACTATCTTGTTGCCTAGTTTTATGGTGCAACTAACGCAACCTTTTTGTTACGACTTCCATGGGTTATAGGATTTCCAAAATAATCTGGATGCATTGTCCATGTCCTGCATCTAAACCAGTATGAAAACATGTTTCTGAAATTCTCGTTCTTCGGAATGGCGGACTTGTTAGAGCACATGAAGAATAGTATAATATTTAAAATAACACTCGTATGAAATACAATCACTTTCGTTTCAGAATTTATATAAAAAATTATGAGGGCTGAATTTATCTGCGAATTTGATGAATTTATTAACTTATAGTGTATGGTTTTAATGAATATAGTCGCTTCAGTAAAAGATAATGGTAATTCTTCTAAAATGTGCATTTGTTGGGAAATACAGTTATTTATTTATTTATTTATTTTGTGTGTGTGTGTTTGTTTTAGAATTGTTTAGATTCATGAAAGCGTGTAACCTGACACCAACTCGTCTGGAAAGATTCATTGCATCTGTCCTTGGCCCGAATCTAGTCTTTCATGTTTTCGTATTCTCTAAGAAAAGTTCTACAGAATTGAATGTTTTCTTTTATTGGCAAAGTATTGTCTTCATACTTTTCATTTTTCATTTCTGCTTTTGCAAAGATTAACAAAGCCGGGTAAAAGGATGGAGGCACTATATAACAGTCTACCTTCGTCATTTTAGTTTAAAAAATCAGAGGTTGCTTTGGTGCTCTTGAAACAAAATACAGGCATATCTTAGTTGCAGTTCATTTAATTGCGTTTCGGAGATATTGTCCCTTTTTTCCTCCAAATTAAAAGTTTATGGTTATTTATGTGTTGATTTGGTCAGCATTATTTGTCGGCAATTCGTATTATATCTGGAACTCTTTGTTATTGAGATTAGGCAAAATAGTAATCATATATTTCTTCTGAACAAAAGTTTATGCAATTGAAACTGTAAATGTATAATTTAATTGCAATACAATATTGTAAGAATTTTC
This sequence comes from Stegodyphus dumicola, assembly GCF_044657685.1. Classification (NCBI taxonomy): domain Eukaryota; kingdom Metazoa; phylum Arthropoda; class Arachnida; order Araneae; family Eresidae; genus Stegodyphus; species Stegodyphus dumicola. The sequence continues at coordinate 43,452,300 of NC_140771.1, read as the reverse complement.
AACTATTTATTTAGTTATCATAAAATACTCTTTTCCTCTCTCTGTCTGCGCAAACAAACCTGTTAAGAGCTGTACCGCTGTGTTGTTGTTATGAGTTGTTCTTGCCCAGGTTCCTGCAGATATTCATTTTTTCGCATCAGTATGCTTGTTTAAAAAAAATTAAATATGGGAATAAGCAGCAAAAAATTATCATTTATAGCGCTTTAATTCAACCTCCAAACGGAGCGCATCTGTGGCGTAGAATCTTTAATTGATCATTCATGGTGGCCTGTGAAATTGTCACTTTTTTACTTCAGTAAAAATTAGCTTTTATGTTAATAATTATTATCCACTCTTCTTCAAATGTGTAGTGTAGGACTGAGTAAATTTCCAATTTCTCTGAATTGAATATTGAGATTTTTTAAAATTTATTTTAATGTTTAATGTCAGAACTTGTATGTTTTGAATAATGTTTAATGTCAGAACTTTCTAAACAATAACTTTATTTTACGTTGAAGTTTTCTAAATATTTGCATTAAGAATGGAATTGAGGGTTATTATAGGTAGAGAAACGAGAGAAGTTTTTTAATGCCTTTAAAAAGCTTTTCTTTTGAGTGCCGTTTACAGCGTTTTTTAAGACGTCTTAAACTTTTTTCTGATGTCTTAAAAATGCTTTAAAAATTATTTTTTGATTTTAATCGATAGGAGACGCAGTTTCATTACTGCTATTGTCTGTAACTGTTAAAAAATGTAAGAAAAGCTCCGAAGCGTTGATTATCAAATATAAAGTGTTGAAAATTTCTTATGCGTAGTTGCTTAACAATTAACTAATCAACTTTGAACACCTGGGTTCACATGTGTTCACATGTGTAACCTGAAAAACAAGTCAGTTTCTCTTAAAAAGTCTTCTATGAAGATATCCTTCTACATGAGTAGCAAGGCATAAAGTGGTATGTTATAATCAGTCAAAAAAACAGCAACTAATGATCGCGGCAAAATTTTAATCTTTACGCCGTCGAATAAATCGAAAAATAATCTTCCCAATGAAATTCTTCCGAAATTCTCACTTTAGAGAGTTATGAAAAATCCCGTCTCCCGTTGCAGTTATGTTGCTGCTGCCATTCTTAAAATCAGAAGATTTAATTTCAATCAGAAGACTATTATTAAACAAACAGATATTATTGACCAGGAACGTAATCCTGAAGTGTGATTTACATTAGTTTGACGCACGAGAAAAAACGAGCTTTCGAGTGCGTCGAGCTGTTTTTCATCAAGATTTGTGAAAGGTCAACAGCTTGTTTTTCACGCTCTACAGTCATTGCCATCAATTAGTTATCGTCTCAAAATAAATAGTAAATAAGCATGCAAATTATAAACAAGCCATACATCTTCCGAACCGCACATAGACAACCCGCCGTGAAAAAATTAAAAGCGTAGTTTAACAGGCAATGAAATGTATAAATCCAAATTTGAATTTATGGTGTAACCTCCCTAAGATGACCTTTGTGGTTCTAGACGATTTTGATCCTTTTACCATATTTCGAAATGTAGGTTGCTACACTGTGGCATACTTAAAAAATAAAATAAATAAACAAACAAATAACAGTAATGATGATGGTAATAATTATTATTAACTCAAAATATGCAATGTGCACTAATGGTATCGAATGCTGGACATTCTTAGATAGAAACAATAATTCCGTTTCTGTAATTTATTACTAATCCGGTATTTTTCGCACGCAGCCACGCATCGCTTGCGACTGTGTTAAACGACTTTACAGATATTTTGCAGCATATTTTTCAGTCAGTTATCTTATTTACAATTTTTTAGTCCAAAGGAGCTTTGTCTCTGAAGGCTTGTTAATTTAGTTTCGCGATTTTGCGTTGAAAAATTTAAAAGGCTGTATCATTTTTCAAATCGTTGCCGCCAAATATTATCGCCCTGTATTCTATTTGAAGAAATTAACCCTTTCCGGCACGCTACCTTTTAAAGTCGGAGCTTTGATTTAAAAAAAAAAAAAAGTAAAATTTTGTGAAGATAGCATTTATCGTTTTAATTCTGTGGGTGTGCTCGAAATGCCACATTGATTGAATAGAGCTTCGAAAAGAGTGTTGAAACGAGCATTGTTGTCAATAAACTGACCGATGAGACGCGGAGAAACAAAGAATACAGACTCTCAGTTGTCCTAGATTATGTGTGAGCCCGGCCTGGGGACACCAAGGTAAAAATTTAAAACTAATATAGAATAAGGAGATTAGCATACAGCCAAAAAAATAACAGTGAAATTTCTTTTCAAACAATTCCTTTTATACAAAAAGTCTGGAAGATTTCTTTGAAAAATGAGGGTCTTAAAAAACTAAACGTGGCAAAAATATATGGACTGGTTTGTGTTGAGCTGCCATCTACTATAAATAAAGAAGGTTCAGAGTAACCTATAAATCCTTTTTCATTCAATTTCCCTGTGCGTACAGAAGGAAATTTTTAAGTGTGTCCACACCGGACACACTGTGCCGCAAAGGGTTAAATAATAAGATTCTGCATAACTGTATGTATGTTTCTCGCATTGTGATAAAAACACGGTACCTAGAACCATCCAATTTTGAATGACGTATGCGAATATACTGAAAGTCCAAATAACGATTTAAAAGCGACCGTTGGCAACACTTGACGGGGGAGGGACCTTTTTATCTACAGCGCGCGGAACTGTGTATCGGAAATTCTAAAGATATGCTCATTTTAAAATTATTTTGCGACATTGCTGTTGAACTGAATTTTATATGATTTAAGTGCAAAGAACATGATATTTAATAAATAAAGGTAACACACAAAACGTTAAAAAAACGCCTTTGTGGACGTAATTTAATTTTTTTTTTTTTTTTTTTTTTTTTTTTTTTTGTGAGATGTTTTGAGAGGACGAGAGGAGTAATAATGAAACCTCTTTCTAATTCGAGTCACTCTTACATCGGTACATCAGTTGACATTCGCTAAATATTTCAAATGTGTATTCTAATTGAAATAACATGATCATTTTCTTCACAGGGGAAATTTTGAATGTCAGTTTCAATGTTCAGACGGGTATTCTTTTGTAATCGACATTTCGTAACGCAATAACAGTGACAGCTTTTTAAGACCACCATACATAAGCTCCAGACGATTTAAGTCTGCAGTGGAAGCCGTTGTCTTTCAGAACTTGGCTGTCGATGATGTTTATAACCTTCATTTTATGTTTTCTCAGAAAGGTGGTGTTCCATTTCGTCCATTCCTCTGCTCAAAATCATATATTGTTTCATTATCTCGCATACATCATTTCCTCAGTGACGTCTCTTGATAGGTAGATATTTTTTCTTTTCAGTTTTCGTTCTGTACAGAAGTCACTTTTAAAAGTGGGAACATTGTTTTTTCTGTTAATAATTTTAGGTGCATTGAAATTTCATTTATTGATAAACAACTAAATCAAATCGAAAGTGTATTTCTTGTGTCTTAAATCAGTCCATTGTCACGAACCCCTAATACGGTGTGCAGTTTGTCCATTGGCTTGTTACTTAAACCGACTAAACAATACGCTTTTCAAAATCCTCTTCGTCTTATTTCATTATCTAAATTTGCTTATTAATGTTTTTTGTGCATATCTCGCACGATATGAAACAGAACTTTATCAAAATAACATGGTCATCGTATGCTATTTTTCCAATAACAATCGAATACATTAAAAAATATGAAAAATAATAACGAATTTAACAAAACAAAGTAGAAATATAAATTTACCTGCAAAAAGTGACTCAAAAAATGAAACGCCATGTATTGAGCAGAGAAGGAAATAATGAAAAAAAAAGAATTCTTACAATACCGAGCTCTGAGAAATACTCGTCTGTTTTCAGAGATAGGTTACTATGAGATGTTTTATTGAATATACGTGTGGCATCAATTTACTCCAAGTACATTTAGTATTTTGCAAGAAAAGGTTAGTATTTTTATAAACACTTTGAAGGAAACCTCTTCAAACGTATTTATTGTTTTTAGCCAGCGGATTTGGAGCCAGCGGATTGGATAAACGTACTGCTGTTTTTGTATCTTATTCTTTGTGTGCCGCCAAATTTTGAAACCATTAAAAGTGTGCCGAAAAAATAAAATAAAGTAAAATAAAATTGAGAATCACTGATCTAGAATCAGCCACGTCTAGCCAAGACCACGTAATGTAACCTGGTCTTGTCATTTTAAGTTAAAAAATTTTATGTTCATGTTTTTATTCTCCAGCGCACAGATTTTTAATATTATAACTTTTTCAATTCAAAAATTGTTTGAGGTATTGAACGTATATTTGTATACCAGAATCTGATTGCCATTTTTTTTAAATCCTGTAATACATATATGTATATATATTTATTTTTAAGAACTTTTTAAAAGTTTAGTAATTTATTCTTTGTGGTGTTAAACTGTAAACTGAATTTTTTTTTAGCCCAAAGGGTGTTAGCCCAGAAGGGCTATTAATTTCACTATGGCATTTTGCGTTGCAGACTTTAAATATCGGTTTACTTTGTAAACTTTTGCCACCAAATATTACAGCCCTGTGTTATATTTCAAGAAATTAAATAACGAAGAATGTGCATATAGATTTTATGTAGATTTACTGTTTTTTACACTTAAAGATCATATTTATTGTAAGGCTCGTAGACAAACAATCCAGTGAAATAATTGCGCATCTAGAACAGTAATTCTCAACCACTGTGCCACGGCACTTTTGTGTGCCGCCAAATTTTAGAAATGCATATACTAAAAATTATAATGGTATTAATCCTAGTATACACATCAGAATTTGCAAAATTCGGTTTTTAAGACATTAATAAGCGCGTCAATTGTGGTATCCAAACCGATTTTGGTGCCGAAGACTTCTGTATTTGAATTAACTTTGAACGAAGAGAAAGAACCAATTTCGCTTTCTAATAATCGAGATTTAATTTTAAAACATTCGGAAGAATCAATTAATTTATTTTGGATTAAAATTAGATGCGACCATCCAGTGATAGCCAAAAAAGCTTTAAAAATATTATTACAGTTTTCCACATCTTATTTGTGAGAATTCGGATTTTCGGTATTAACCAACATAAAAACGAAAACAAGATCGAGACTGTTAAAGGTAGAAGACGATATGAGAATGCCATTTTTACCACCAAATTAAAAATTGCCATTTTTACCACCAAATATAAATGAAATTATCAAAAACATCAAGCTCCAATTTCTCAATAAAAGTATTCTCATTATTAACTTGTAATTAATCCCTTAATAAACGTACTGCTGTTTTTGTATCTTATTCTTTGTGTGCCGCCAAATTTTGAAACCATTAAAAGTGTGCCGAAAAAATAAAATAAAGTAAAATAAAATTGAGAATCACTGATCTAGAATCAGCCACGTCTAGCCAAGACCACGTAATGTAACCTGGTCTTGTCATTTTAAGTTAAAAAATTTTATGTTCATGTTTTTATTCTCCAGCGCACAGATTTTTAATATTATAACTTTTTCAATTCAAAAATTGTTTGAGGTATTGAACGTATATTTGTATACCAGAATCTGATTGCCATTTTTTTTAAATCCTGTAATACATATATGTATATATATTTATTTTTAAGAACTTTTTAAAAGTTTAGTAATTTATTCTTTGTGGTGTTAAACTGTAAACTGAATTTTTTTTTAGCCCAAAGGGTGTTAGCCCAGAAGGGCTATTAATTTCACTATGGCATTTTGCGTTGCAGACTTTAAATATCGGTTTACTTTGTAAACTTTTGCCACCAAATATTACAGCCCTGTGTTATATTTCAAGAAATTAAATAACGAAGAATGTGCATATAGATTTTATGTAGATTTTACTGTAAATGTTTTGTTTCTCGCATTGGGATAAAATGACGGTACCTAGAGCCATCAAATTTTGAATAACGTACTTTTCCACCCGAATATGGGCAGCTGGAAGCCCGAATTTGGAATTTGTTTTATTATCTATTTCATATTTTGTAAAACTTTAACGAATGTTTGATAAACTCAACGATTTCAAAGCGAGCAAGTAGCCACACTGTACGGGGGGGATCTCCCGTGCTCGAGATTGTGTATCGGAAATTCTAAAAATATGCTCATTTTAAAGCTACTTTGCGATATTGCTGTTAAACTGAATATTATGATTTAAGTGTGAAGAACATAATATTTAATAAATAAACGTAACTCACAAAACATTAAAAAAACACTCCTTTGAACGTAATGTAAAATCTAAAAGTTTTTTTTTTTTTTTTATTCTAACCCCGAAGGGGTTAGCCCAGAAGGTCTATTAATTTCGTTTTGGAATTTTGTGTTGAAAACTTTAAATGTTGGTTTACTTTTCAAACTGTTCTCACCAAATATTACAGCCCTGTATTATATTTAAAGAAATTAAATAACTAAGAATTTGCATAAATGTATTATGTTTCTCGCCATTGTGATAAAACGACGATACCTAGAGCCATCCAATTTTAAACGACGTAATCCTACTGCGAATATGGACATCTGAAAGCCCAAATTTGGAATTTGTTTATTATCGATTTCATATTTTGTAAAACTTTAACGAATTTTTTATAAAGAAATCCAACGATTTCAAAGCGAACAATGGCAGCACTGCACGGGGGGGGGGTGATGGGATCTTTTATCTCCAGCGCGTGGAAATTCTAAAAATACGCTCATTTTAAAATTATTTTTCGATATTGCTGTTGAACTGAATTTTATGGTTTAACTGCGAAGAGCGTAATATTTAATAATTAAAGGTAACTAATAAAACATTAAAAAAACGACCCTTTTGGGCGTAATGTAAAATGAGAAAGCTTTCAGATTATCGCTCTGTGTTATATTTAAAGAAATTAAATAATGAAGAATCTGCATAAATGTTTGTATGTTTCTCGAATTGTGATAAAACAACGATATCTGGCACCATCAAATTTTGAATAGTGTAATATTCCGTCGAATATGGGTATCTGGAAGCCCTAATTTGAAATTAATTTTATTATCGATTTCATATTTTGTAACACTTCAACGAGTTTTTGATTAACAAACTCAACGATTTCAAAACTAGCAAAGGCAGCACTGTATGGGGATTATTATTACCCGCCAGATTGTATCCGATATTCTAAAGATATGCTCATTTTAAAATTATTTTCCGATATTGCTCTTGAATTGAAGTTTATGGTTTAAGTGCAAAGAACATTTAATGAATAATGGTAACACACAAAAGATTCAAGTGTCCCTTTGGGTGTAATCTAAAATCTGAAAGCTTTCATATTTTTTTTTTTAGTCCAAAAGTGCAGTTTGCCCTGAAGAACTATTAATTTCGTTTTGGCATTTTGCATTGGTTCTTCATAAATGTCGGTTCACTTTTGAAATTGTTATCACTAAATATTATCGCCCTGTATTATATTTAAAGAAAGTAAATAATGAAGAATCTCTGTATATATATGTTTGTTTCTCGCATTGGAATAAAAGAACGGTACGGTACCTAGAGCCATCAAATTGTGAATAACGTAATCTAATACCGAATATGGTCCTCTGAAAGCCCAGATTTGGAATTTAAAATTTGTTTTATTGTCGATTTCATGTTTTGTAACACTTTAACGAATTTTTGACTAGCAAACTCAACGATTGCAAAGCCAGCAATGGCAACACTGTATTTTTTTTTTTTTTTTTTTTTCTAAAAACATAACCAGCGCGCGAGACTGTGTGTCGGAAATTTTAAAGCTTTGCTTATTTTAAAATTCTTTAGCGACATTGCTGTTGAATTGAATTTTATGGCTTAAGTGCAAACAACATATTTAATAAATAAAGGTAACACACAAATCGTTAAACTCCTCTTTGGGAGTAATGTAAAATCTGAAAGCTTTTAGATTTTCCCCCCTTCAAATTATTTTTTTAAAAATCTTTTGGGAAGGGAGGGTGAAAAATGTGATTTTCCCCCCTGTTATTATATTTGATTAAATGAGTGTGGATTAAATGAACAGAAAAAAAAAATAATAAATAAACATCTTTAAGCATTCAGATTTTACGTTACGCCCAAAGGGGCTTTTTAATGTTTTGTGTGTTAAAGTTTTACAAAATATGAAATAGCTATTAGAACAGATTTCAAATTTGGGCTTCCACATGCCCATATTCGGGTAAAAACGTACGTCATTCAAAATTTGATGGCTCTAGGTACCGTTGTTTTATCACAGTGCGAGAAACATATGTACGTTTATGCAGATTGTTCATTATTTAATTTCTTCAAATAGAATACATGGCTCTAATATTTGGTGTGAACAATTTGAAAAGTGAACCGGCATTTATAGCGAATCAACGGAAAATGCCAAAACGAAATTAATAGTCCATCTGAGAAAATTGTCCCTTTGTACTAATAAAAGGAAGCGTTAGCAGAAGGATCTTAATAGCTCTTTATATTGTTTTATTATCTTTATGTTAAAGTTAAATACGAAAAGATTTGATGTATATGCAACTTTACAATTCTGTACATTTTTCGCAATATCGTTAAGACCATTCCATGTAATTCATGTCAGAACGTAAAGTTGGATTTTTCAGTTCCGTTTTATTAATTAATTACCTATTACGATTTAGTTCTTTTCAGTACGTTTCATTCCAACAGACAACTTCTCTTTGTTTTACTTCGCGATATAGGCCTACTTTCTCCTTCTTCTGAATGGCAGTATTGTGCTTTCATCAGAATCAGAGCATCTTTTACATACTATTGCTCCAATAGTCACATTTGATGATATTTTGAAATCTGTGTTTCAGATGGGTAATTTTACCATAGTAAAAATGTGAAATATTTTTATTCCGCGTGACATTTTGAATGGAATAAATGTTGCTGTATAACGATTTTGCTATTTTTATTTTTGGAATATTCAGTGATAAATATGTTATAGTTTTGTTAATTCAAAATTTCGATTAATGCGAACCAAAGCTAAAATTTTGAAAGTCTATTAAGAAAAAAAAATGACTCTTTTTTTTTTTTTTTTTTTTTTTTTTTTTTTTGGAAATTTCAGTCTGAATTTAAAAAAAAATCTTATTCCCACATGTGTTGATATTAATGTAGGAATTAAAAATTAAATGGAAGTCGTATGTAAATTGCTTCTGAAATCACTAGATGAATGGTAAAACGTTTGAAAATGGAAAATTGCGAGGTAAAAGAAGATTGGGAGGACAACAGTGAAATTCATAAATTGATATAATTAGCAGTATTAATTAAATAGACTAAAACTTAATTTGCATTTTGTTCTCATTTCCATGGCAGTGTACCAAAGATTTAAGATCAAATTGTTCCATTGTTGGCTCTTGTGTAAATCGCCTCTTCCTGATATTTTAACGTGTTACGAAACTTCGCTTTGGCTATTTGTGTAGGACGGTGTTTCCCAGCTCTTCTTCACGGAACGTGTTTTGAATTCTAAAATATTAAAAGAACACTAGAGTAAATTTGGATTTTTATTAATTGTAAATGAAGACACAGATATATTAGATAAACAAACAAATAATAATAATAATAATAAATGAATGTTTATTCCAGCTTCCGCTATATGCCGAGAATAACATGCAATTTGCATGTTTTCATCCGGCTGTCGTAAGGCCACTGGAGCCGTTTGAGGTAGAATGAATGCTGGAGAGCTGCCTCCGTGAGGTCAGTATGGTGGGGCGAAGGGACGTGACCATTGTCACGTGTGCCGACTTCAACATCGGATGGATATTGACACCAATTTTTATATAATACATATAAAAGAAATTTTGTTAGGCACGTGAAGTAGAAAATTTATCGCAAAATAACAGATTTAGTATATTTCCATCGTAGCGGAAAAGTAGAATACTCATTTTTTAAAACGATTGTAACTTGGTGATAAAAAGTATTATTTATTACCTAGTATTAGTGAAAATTTTATTTTTACTTACCAGTTTTAAAAAGATTAAAAAAGTAAAAAGAAATCTCAAACTTTGGTACTTCTTAACACGAACAGAAAGAGTAACAAAAATGAATTCTATGTGTATTTCATTGGCAGTGTAAGCCATCTTGTGCCATACTATATTATTAAATTTATCACGTGCGCGATTAAAACCACTTTTTTATGTTTTAAAATTATTCAAAGAACTTACTTTGTGTTAAATACGTAAAAACAGACAATGTGTAGTTGTTCTCTAACCTTAGTTTCGTAATTTTTCATGGGCAGATAAACCTCGAATGTTTTGCCGTAATCAAATAAACCAAACCAAATAATAATTCTTCGCGGAATACAGCGCACCTCTCCCCCGAAAAAATAATAAAAAAATTAATAAATAAATAAAGAAGAATTCAGCGATGTTGAGTAGTGATTTTATTAGATATTTTATTGCTTATTCATAAATGTGTTTGAAATGTCAAGTCTCATACTTTCAGCTACTCCGTGGACGAAAAAATAGGTCCTAGCTGAATTTGACGTGCGTATTTCCTGTGCTGCGCAGTTTAAAATATTCTTTTCTGCTTTATCTGCCTCCTTCTAATTAAATTATATTAAAAATGGGTTATTATAAAATTTTAAGTAACAAATATGTCTTTGCTATCGATTAGTCTGACAGTTCCAGAGTCTTAAATTAAGTTGCGATTTTTTAATAGTTAATACTTAAAGCAGATGAATAAAAAGCAGATTTAAATTAAAGGGTAGTACAGCATCAGGGTTCGCAGAATAAAATTATCTTTTCATCTGTGAAAACTTTAGAAGAGTTTCATATTTTTTCAGAGCGAAAACACAAATGTGTAATTTCATTTTAAGGCAGAATAATTTTAGTATAATTAAAATCCCTGTGTTAAATTTACCTAAATGATAGTTATTGTTCTCGAAAATATTTGATTATCCGTTAACGTTTATGCAGATCTTCTTAAATGTGTACCGCTGCACACATTTAATTCTTGAAATGAGGGTTTTTATTTCCTTGACCAGAATTTCTTAAACTGTGGGTTGAGACACCAATTTGTGTCGCGGGACCTGCAATAGGGAGTCACCAAAAATTTTAGTAATTTTGGTATTTTTTTAACTTATGATAATAATTTTACAATTACCAAATATTTTTACATAATGTATCTGAAAACAGATCAAGTTAAGATAGTACAGACAAAGAGAAAAAAAAAAAAAAAAAAAAAAGAAACGTTTCGACGCATTGTTTTATAATAGAACCTTTTTTATTTTATTTTCAAAATTATAGTCTGCAATAGTATATTACAATACAAATGAAGAAACTGATAATTTCACTCACGCGTGTGTCGGATTTGTGCAATGCCCCCACACCAAAAAATTTAAGAAACATTATCCTTGACCCTAAAGAGAATGAGCTAGTCACAAACACTTGCACACGCCCCCCCCCAAAAAAAAAAATACGACGCATTGTTTTCCCGTGGAAATTGAAATTTGGTTTAAGTAAAAAACCAATGAATTCCTGGATACATAATGTCGTAGATTCTTATTAATTATCATCTTTTAATTTTCGCAATGGGTATTTGAATTAGTTCTGTATCTGTTAACGATTATCATTCTTCAATATAATTTTCATTTTATCGTACAGTAAATATGTGGATATGTCTGAAAGAAAAATATTTTAATATAAGAAATAGTGTGTAATATATTTCCTGTAATATCAGTGGTTCTTTGTTTAGATCATCGTTGAATGCCATATCTAACGGTGTGTCCGATAACTGTCCGACCTCAACCAAAATCAAAAGTGAAAGTTTTTTTTTAAAGAATCACTGTTGAAGGTTTCGTTCGGAAACAGTTTAACGGTTTTTTAACATTGTCTTGTTCCAGTTGAATAAACAGTTTGCATCTTAATGTTTGTTCTTATACTATAAAGATTTGATGAAGATTGGAAGTGGGTCATTCTCGAATGATGTTTTCTGTTTGACCCGATTTTGGATATCTTGATGATTTTATTTTCCTCTTTAAACGTCACACTTTGCCCTTTTCACACGTTGTCACGCTTCTGTGTGGTTTTAGCCAGTCATTTTCTCTTTTTATCTGTATAAGGTGTTTACACTGTTCGACATATGCCTTGCCGCACTTCAGATATCATCTCTATCTTTTTACATGTATTCCCTTTTATAACAGTTTAGCTTTTTTATTATGTACTTGTTACGAATTTATTTCAGCATATATATTTGTAATTTTGCTTGTACTAATATCTACACGCAGTTGTGATAGCTTCATGTTTCCCGATATCAATTTACCTAACTGTAAATATATTCCATTTTGCGAAAAGATTCTGTATTGTCTGATACTTCTTTCTCCTCTCATGTTCAATGGAAAATGTAAGCAGCTGCTTGATATTGATTACCGCAATGAATGATTCAGTTTGAACTGAGGCGGTAGATAGGTAACTGGACATTAGGGAGTGCAGACGTGCAGTTACTGAATATGCACCATAGCTGCACTGTACGAGAGTACACCGTGGTCTTTTAGACAGATGTATTAATTGTAAATAAGTGTTTAAACACTAATTATATATAGATATATACACATATACATTATAACGGCAATCAAGATATATATGTATATATCATATCTTGATTGCCGTTTTGAACAATTCATTTTAAAATATAAAATTTTATGTTATGTAACTTCGGGGAGGCTAATTTTTCTAGTATGTAATTGTACCGACTTTCTTAAAATTGTTTCTGATATTAAACTAAGATACCAAGATCAGTTTATTTTATTTATATTATTTCGCTTTGTGAAACTTTAAAGGTGGATTCTCTGAGGCATTATCTGACGTTTTTAGATTTTAGATAGCACGTTCTTTAATTAATTAAGTAATTCTAGCATGCAAAATTAGAATACGAAAATTTTTATAAGAATGTAAGCAATGTATTTCTTTAAAAAAGAGCGAACAGTTGAAAAATGTTATTAAAATAGATAGCATGTTTAATGGTTTTCTTAGTATGCCATTGGAAAAGAAATTGTAGCTTATGAGTGAAATTTTTCATTTGTAGCTGACCATATATACACTGGCATCACTAATATATAATAGAACATGGTCAAAGTCTTACGTTATTTCAACCGCTGTTCATGTATATTACTTTCTGGTTTAAAAAAAAAAAAAAAAAAAAAAAAAAAAAAATTGAGTTTCACTTGAAATGAAGTAATGAATAGTCTGACGTGTACCTTTAAAAATGAATTAATGAATAAAGAATCTGACGTGTTCCTTCAAAAATGAATTATATTTAGGAGAGAGAAAATGGCTAGGAATTGCTAAGAATCTGATAGAAAGAAGGAAAGTTGAGTGATTGATTTTTGTGGTTTAGTTACGGAAATCCAGAACAGCTGTAGTTTAAAATGCTTGCTTCTCATACAAGATAAAACGGAAATAAGGCTGTGTACTGGTGAATTTTTAATACATAAATTTTCGTTTTGTATTTAACAAAGTTGATTTATTTCGTTATATGATGGAACTCGTTGTGGTATCTACCATGGAACAAACTCCAAGAGTGATCAGTATTTCTAAGAACATAAATGGATATCGATATTGATCATTATTATACTCTTAAGAGGACGATCCCCTAAAAATCTGAGACCATCAACTATATTGTATGCTTACGGACTCGTAATAGATTGAATGCACACAGGTCCAATGATAGGTTGATAAAATTTATTTTGTTAAAAGTAACACTTCAGAGTTCTGGAACTTTCCATAGAAATACTCGAAAAATTGTTTACAGTATCAAAGTACTATCGGTAGTTGCATTTCAGACTACTGAGAAAGTTCGGAATTGACCGTCCTACGTTGCTCTAACTGTCGCCACGTGACCGGCAATGCCGAAGAAACAGGCTATAAAGTAAGAATTGGAGGCTTCCTTCAGCCCACCTGGACACGAGTGTCCCCATAGCTCAAAAGAAGGGGCCCCGTACAGGCTATAAAGTATCTCTCCTGCTTTCCTAGCATGCCTTCGTGGTGGTTCTGCACGCTGGGCCGGTATTCCAGAGGTCCGTGGTTCGATTCCCGGCAAAGGCGAATGCTAATTTTTCATCTTTCCTGCTTCCAAAAAATACCTAATGTCTCTACAGTGGCGCTCGAACTGAAAGGTTTGTGGATGATGACTCTCCACACCCAGGATTTGGTGATTGGGTCCCATAAAAACCCCAGTCGCCCTTTAAAAAGGGGAGTATATAAGGTATCTCTCCGGCTTTCCTAGCGTGCCTTCGCGGTGTAGTGGTTCTGCTCGCTGGGCCGTGGTTCGATTCCCGGCGAAGGCATTTGCTAATTTTTCATCTTTCCTGCTTCCAAAAAATACCTAATGTCTGTACAAGGCAATCATTTGCTTTGATGTGCTTCTTCCAGAAACAACTTTTGTTGAATTTGACTCGTCTTGAAGGACCATATAGTCGACAGTTGTTTTGTTTCGGGCTTATATGCATAGCTTCATGATTCGTCACCTGTGTAGATGTTATACACCTTAAACGTATTTTGATGCACCTTGAACGTATTTTTTCTACATTTCCCTGCACCAATCGACACGAGCCTTCTTTAGAGTGTTTTCAGATTATGCGGGATCTAACGCGAACAAATCTTTTTTTACGGTCAAATGTTCATGTAATATCTTATTGATGCTTGTCATACTAATGCCCAAAGATCCCTCAATCTCACGGTATGCCACATGACAATCTTGCTTTACCAGTTCACGCACAGCATAGATATTTTCTGGCACAGCAACCGATTTTGGACGATCTTCACAGAATTCGTTCTGGAGCGAACGTCGATCACGTTTGAATTCGTTATACCAGTTTTTTACAGTGTTGTAGGATGGTGCTTTATCACTGTATAAAGAATTAAGTTCATCGAAGCACTCTTGTCTTTATAATCCGCGTCGAATATTATGAAAAATGATCGCACGAAAATGTTCACGAGCCATTTTTTGCCCGAGGTGAATTTTTCAGTTTACTGTAAACAATACAAATCACGCTAAAATGGCAAAACTGTCTGGAGAAGTTACGGTTAAAAATATCAGACTTTCGATTGGAATCCTATGCGATCGCCTAGACCCACTTAACTATTACTATTGCCAAAGCCAGAAATATAAGTAGCAACCTTCGTAGATAGTGAAAGTGAATCCAGCCGATGTGATGTCATAGCCATGTCCGAATGACAAACTGTTCACGCCTCTTTGCCATCTTTTATTCTCTTGGACTTACTGTGATGCAGTGATTCTAGTACTTGAAGCGCCTTTGTATGGCACACGAAGTTCTGACAGCCGGAACACAGCGGAAGTTGAAGTTAGTGAACGTAAAAACAACAGTGATTCCGTAGAAGAGACAGAAAATTCAGAATGGGTAACATGCACAGAGTCTGAAGAAATACAGCAAAGAACACCGTTTTGTGTCCACCGAAACAGCCGCCGGATTGTAAGCATCTTCTGTTCAGGCGCGATGCAGACGCTGTGCTCGAGTACCCGCGATAATTTTCGCTTTCCCAGTATAACTTAATTTGAGATTTTAGAACACATAAAAGTTTCTAATTCGTTATGAGTACGGTGAAGTTCATGATCTTGGAATTAGCAATTATCCATATCATAAGTTGTAATTCACACGTCGTAGCTCATCAGAGATGATGTCAGGAACCGAAAAGAGACAGATGCACTATTCCTAGCTGCCGACAGTCCAAGTTAGGCAATGAGAAACTGGGAATATTCGTTTTTTGATGGTAGTGCGAAAGACCAGTGCAAAGCAGAGTATCCAAAAGAAATGCCAGTGATTGCGTAAAACCGTTGCATACAGTTCTTTTGTTGTTGAAAATAAACAATAACGTGTGGGGTGGGTTGGTATAATTAAAATACAAGATAATCAAATGCATTTAAACAGAGACGAAAAATTTAAGAAATATATCTTAGTAGGGCTTTCGGCCTTTTCCTGTTTCCCAAGCATTTTCAGACATAAAAGAACTATCAGATTTCTTTAAATTGTGTTTGAAACCATTTTAAGTTAGCTGTAAATTCACCAAATATGCGGAAAACCGTCTCGACTTGCTGTGTTTGCCTGAGCACTTTGTACCATTTTCACCGTATTCTTAAAGTTGAGTAATGACATCGGTGTTGGTCAGCACGATCAACTCCTTTCATGTAGTTAGTTATTAAATAACTCTGTGACTCAAATTATTTTCTTGTCCCCACTACCATTGTACGATTCTGTTACGCGATTATTCAAAATAGTAAGGAGAAAAATTCAATATTGTTTTGTTTAAACTTAATATAAAATTAGAAAATGCAAAAATATCGATTTTATATTACCTATGACGCACAAACACACATAACCTATGACGTACGCGTTATTGACGTATAAACACGCAAAACCTATGACGAACTTGAAATATTATGCTTTGGTCCTTATTTGCAATGGCCAATGAAAAAACATTCATTATCAAATTAGAAATGCATTTTCTAATTTTATATTAAGTTTAAACAAAACAATATTGAATTTTTCTCCTTACTATTTTGAATAATCGCGTAACAGAATCGTACAATGGTAGTGGGGACAAGAAAATAATTTGAGTCACAGAGTTATTTAATAACTAACTACATGAAAGGAGTTGATCGTGCTGACCAACACCGATGTCATTACTCAACTTTAAGAATACGGTGAAAATGGTACAAAGTGCTCAGGCAAACACAGCAAGTCGAGACGGTTTTCCGCATATTTGGTGAATTTATCATTTTGTATCTTATTCTTTAGTTTCTTAGTCATTTAGTATCATTTTACGTGTTACAGAAATGCAATATCAGTTGTTTAGCAATAGTAAAGAAACATTGCGTAAATGCAGTGCCATATTTTAAAGCGTTAATGTTGATGTACTATACTTGTTTTACATTCTGTATTTGTTTGTCTGTTACAGGATAGATAATTAATGCTTTAAAAAATAAATTGTTTGCGACTTCCGTTTTTTCCTTCCCTTGAAACTTCTTTCCTTGTTCTTCATCTTTATTTGGAGATGGAACCTGTGCAGGAAGCAAGACTTAATTCCTCCCCTCCCATTTTATTTTGTTTGAAACCTGTTTGAGGTGAAGACTTGTTTCACCCCATAAGAAAATAAAGGAAGGTTAACTAATGTGGGGAAGGAGTATTCGATATCTAGCATTTTTCTATGCATTGTCTCCTTTGAATTAAACTTCAATGTTGGTACGAGTTTCGGATTAATCTCAATTGGAAATATTAAATATAAACTGGAGATAAACACGGGTTCCAATAACAGTTTTCTCGTCTCAACATTATTAAATTACTGTAAAGAAGGAATAGGAATAGGCAAACCAGATTCCTTAAATTTGTTATAATATACTCGTACAAAGTGTTATTTTGATTTAATTGTTATCTAATACTCATTCAGAATTTTTGTAACCAAGTGGAAAGCTGGGAATTATTATTCACATGCGTTCATTATTGAAGCGATATCTCCTAATAATAAGCAAAAGAGGAAAAAAGTTTTTTTTTTTTTTTTTTTTTTTTTTTTTTTTTTTTTTTTTTTTTCCCCCCCGCCAAAATTTAATGACTTGGCGCTGTCTAATTTAATACGTTTTTTAGATACTGTAAATTTTATGTGTGCACTGGGAATCTCTATTTTGTCCGAACTTAAAAAAGAATGATTGATTTTTAAAATCAACAACATAGTTTAATTAATAGTATAATACTAGTTTGATCTTTTATGTCACTTTTATTAGACTTCTTTCATCAGTTTAATTATTTTTAATTCTCTTTTGTTAAATTGGATTCGTTATAGCATTAGTGCTTAATATTTTAATTTTGCAATAATGTTAATTAAAAATCATTTTGATCTAGATTTAATGAATCTTCAAAACAGTCGTAAAAGTACATTAAATAACAAACGCTAATAATTAACAAACTGTGTGCTCGTAACCACTGTAAACACCCCTGTAAAATATAAATCGAAAGATGGTTGTAAATACTTAGTAGTATATGAATGAAGTATTTAAAAATATATTTAACGTCGTAATTTAGGAAAGAAATTTTGCGTTATTCAGTGTTTATTACCAAGACTTTACCTCTGAATTTTTTATTTTTATATATTATAAATTGTAAAGATTATAAAAACAATCCTTTGTCTCTTTTTATTATTTATGTTGTCAAACATAAATAATAATAAACCGAAACTGAAAGATAAAATTTCGAGTGAACTAAAATTTGACTTTTTAGAAAAATTTCAAATTCTCTATGAACTTTCAGTTCTACTTGATGAAATTCTACTGTGCATGGACGTATAGAAGTTTTTCCGGTGAGAGAATAGTTAGTCTTCTGAAAGAAGATCTTGCCAAAACTCCTGTGTTTATATTTAGCACATTTTTTAAGAGACTCATTTCGAATGTTTTATAGTTTTTTGAAGCCCATAGTTGTAAATACATTGCAGGGTTATTGTTTCAAAAAAAACTATTTCTTATATCGTTCATGTTTTTTACCTTCTTGATCTATATTTAGCTTTTGTTCTCTCCCACCTTCATGGCGCTTCCAGGCAGTACTTAAGAAGAAGTTTTTCATTTTTAACTTTCAATATTTTACATCCTTTTAAAATTTATTTTTACCACTGAATGGAATATTTTAATTGAATGAGTTTTTTTTTTTTTTTTTTTTTTTTTTTTTTTTTTTTTTGTCTTATGATTAATTTTACCTGTGCCAAGATTTTTAAATCTTGTGAATGAGAGTTTTACTCGATTTCAAATGTAGCAAAATATTTACTTTGCATATACTGTCACTGGTAGTTGACGGCTGATTCTAAGTGATTTTGTGAATATTTGCCAAAAGAGCTCTCTCGCCAGTTGAATAAAAAACATAAATTCGGAATGAAGGCAAGCAAAATTTTATTGTTTTTAGTTAAGACAGGTTCTTTGAATTCTTCTAGATAGTGTATTTCAATTGCATTTGAAAATTCATGTGCTCCGAATGCTGCCTTCTGCCTTATAAAGGAACGAGTTTTGGGTAATAATGACTAACATTCAACTTGCATTTTGAAAAATGTAGAACTCTACGCAGAATTTTTTTTTTTTTGGGGGGGGGAGGTAGTTCCTTCCGGCACTTCTTTTATGTAACTGAACAACAATTTCAGTAGAAATCATCTGCTCTTGGAAAATTTTATTTTTTTGCAATAAAATTATATTAAAAATCTCATTAAATTTTAGTTTATCTCTTTACATTTTATTTAATTATTTAAATAAATAATAATTAATTATTATTTATTTTCTTAAATAATTACTAGTAATTGAATAATAATTGATAAATATTAATTAAACAATTATTAATTTGATAATGATTAACTATTTAGTTTTTTAATTATTAATGGTTTTAATAGTCATTTTATTTATTTATTTACTTTTGTTCCTCTTTGCTGACGGTCTTCCATAGGGCTCCCACACTTCTAATTTTAGAAATTAAGCCTTGGTCGTAGTAACGAAGTCGTTTTGGCTCCACCACTAACGGCAATTTAATTGAACTTAGTGATGAGGTGGAACGCTGTTTTTTCTTTAGATGTTGTCAGTGCTTTCTCTGTTTGTTACCCATCTGATATTACATAATATGATACATACAACTTAATAACATTAAAATTCATTTAATTTTTTTATGATTGTCAGTTTTTGTGACTAATGAGTACCACACGTGTATAAGAATGTTTAATTTTGTTCTCATTATACCACTGTGACCATATTTTTATTTTATGTCGGTTATGCTTTCATTTTTTAGGAAGTATATAAAGCACAAAAGGTTGAGCAACTCTGCCATAGTTTGTGTACCATCAATCAGCTGCGCTGCACGCTTTTTAGAACAGTGTTTCTCAACCGCCGGTCCGCGAAATATTTGTCCAAAATCCAAAGTGTCATCGGCCGACAACCGATATTAAAACAGCACCTACATTACAATAGCAATAGTTTACTAGTTTAGAAAATAATAGATGATGATTTATTTATGTGAAAAAATTGCGCCAATGGGTCGAATTATTAAACTTACCGGTCCACGAGAATCTACCGAAATTATTTTACCGGTCCTTGGAGTAAATCCAGTTGAGAAACACTGATTTAGAACATACCCTAGTTAATTAATTTGCACTCTGAAAAAATTATTTATTTGAAAATAAACTTCGCTATGATGAAATGAAATATAATGTGAAAATGTATGATAGCTTTTCGTGCTTCTTATTGCTTAAACTGGCTATATCCCTTGCAGCTCTTGGGCAGATATTTTTACGTTGCTGTTTTTGGCTCACAGCATATCATTCTGGAACTTAGTTTGTGATCAAAAAATCGCTTAAAATTTTGAGAAAGCATCCCCTTCCTCAGTTTTTAGATGACAGCTGGATGATAAGAAATAGCTATTAAGTAGATTTTTTGTGTTCCTCCTATTTCTTTCGAAATAGCAATCTGTATGCAGTGAAATCTGATTCCTATTCTATTGCTTTTTATGCTTGTTTTCTGAACCTCACTTTCATTTTAATGATTAGAGTATGTAATGTAAGTAGTTTTAATAGACGTTTAAATTTTGCACTTCCATTATGTATCCTGTTGTCATGATCGAATTTTGTATCGAAATAAGGTAACTGCAATACCTATGTGCGAAAAATTCTGTACTGTATCTGATTCTCTGTTGAATCCCTACTAACTGATATAACTGACTTGGGAACTGAAAAATCAGGGGTTTTCATCGCTTGGGTGTTCCTTTATCATGACAAACATACGAATTTACATTAGTAATTATTTGTAAGAAGGTTTTTGAAGAGTTTTTCCCATTTTTAAGAAGTGACAGAGCATTCTCTCCTTCCGTTTTTTTTTTTTTTTTTTTTTTTTTTTTTTTTTTTTTTTTGAGATATACATCTTGTTTTTTTAACTTAGAAGGTTGTTTATTTAATTTAAATATGTATTGTAGCTGTTAATACTTTAATGATATCAAGTGGTAATTAAAAGATAAATGCTAAATGAAAAGGAACAAAATGCTTCAGCAGCATCTCCAAACTAAATATATTTTAATTTTGCAATGTATGAACAGAAAGTCGTTGGAATTAATTTATAGTTATATAACTAAATAGCGGTTTTCTATGATAGTATCGTTAGCTGCAAGTTCAGCGTGCATATATATATATATATATATTGGATACTTTACTTTTAATTTTTAATATTTTTCTCGTTCAGTAGAATTAATTCGGGGATTTCACGAACTTCATCTAAGATAGGATAATTAACATTACCTTTGTTTTTGACACTAAATTTAGTATTCTTTCCCCTTTTTATCCTTCACTTTGAAATTGATCCACTTGAAAAGTCAACTAATTTCCGATCAATGACGATAGTTACTTGGTTTATTAAATGTCTTTTCCAAATTGTTATTCATGATTTAAATTCAAGTCCCCTTAAAAAGTTTTTTTCATGATTTGCATTCAAATTCCTTTTAAAAAACAATTTTTGGAATTAAACTTTCTACTTCTGTGTTCCCTCATTTTGTTATATTCTCCTAAATGTATATTAGGAGATAATATAATCAGTATTTCTTTAGTAAATAAATTATACATATATAATATATTAACTCAGAATACTGTAATGTATCTAAAAATGTAATTCCCGTTTTTGCAAATACTTTTCTCCCCCTTGTAATCATTAATTGCTGTGGCAGAATTATTTGGTATGTTTTTGCATAATTTCTTTATTTTTTCAGTAGAATATTTATCTATCTGTTATGCATGTGTTAATTTTCTGCAATCAGGCCGGCTTTCTCTATTTTGAAAAATATTACCCTTAAAAGAAAAAGTTCTTATCTCTAAAAGTTACTGAGGAGAACACTTCCCGTATCATGACTGATGTGAGCTTTTTCCGTTCTTACTTCATCTTCCTTATTT
The DNA here is from genome assembly GCF_044657685.1 of Stegodyphus dumicola. Taxonomy (NCBI): domain Eukaryota; kingdom Metazoa; phylum Arthropoda; class Arachnida; order Araneae; family Eresidae; genus Stegodyphus; species Stegodyphus dumicola. The sequence continues at coordinate 43,430,447 of NC_140771.1, read as the reverse complement.
ACAATCATATGTTTTGAATCTAGCCTCATTTATGGGTCTTTTCTAGGCCGGTCAACAAATGCCAGAGAACATTTCTCTATTTCCTACTTCGACGCCATTGTCCTCTTTGCTTGCGCACTATCGTTGTGCAATAAAGGTTGACTTATCTGTCTCTCAGAGCTTTGTAGTTTCATCGCTGTAGTGATGCGTAACAAATTGCTGTGCAATAGCGAACTTATCTCACCGGTTGCATTTTCTCTCAAACTACTTTCACAGAAGTCTTATCTCCATTTTGCTGATAGTTGTTGGCGCAGTATGCTACCAAATCAGTCAAGATCATAGATTCTCTTTCTGTGAAGCCCTTGTAAATATTTATAATGAACCATACTTCGAATATAGAAACCTTGAACAAAGATAAAACAAATTACGTCAAATGCCTAGCTTTCCCTAACATCAAATATGACGTATTTTCTTTTTATTTCGATTTATATTAAACATGTATTAAACTTTGGACTTGAGATTTTTTTTAATGGCGTACGCAAGTCTTCTGTTGCATTCAGTATTGTTAGGCACATGCTGAATAAATGTAAATGAATATGTATGAAATTCTAGTAAGTCGCCACCTGTGTGTAGTGATTCTCTTAGGTTGCCCGTACTGGACGTGAATTTTTGACAAGCGTGTCCGTGCTTGATGATGCACTTAAATTCTGTTGAGCCGAAAGTATTGTAGAGAGATTAATGATAACATATATATATATATATATTTTAAAAAAAAGTTCCAGGTTCTAGGATTCCATTCCCTTATGTGCTGTCGATGAAAATTGGGATGGCGATTATCCATGTGTTATATTTATTCTAAATTATGTCCTAAGTTATTGTACTTAACAAAATATATCCAATGTAATTCAAAATTTCTTCTATGTCTGTTAAATGAGAAGAAAATTCGAAGTCTTGTTTACTGTATTGTTGTAATAAAAGTAGTCAATTCATATGCTTCTGTAATGTATCAATTTTTTTTTTTTTTTTTTTTTTTTTTTAAGTACCGAACACTATAAATCATATCAGAAAAAAATAAAATAATAATAGAGTTTTCTGGGGGAAGGGAGTTGAAATTAATCTAACGACGTTTTGGCCGAGAAAAACTAGAAGAAAAATATTTTGTTTTCATCCTTCTTCGACGACATCTTTAATATGCTTTGAATTGTACTGGAATTTAAAATGCTTAATTGGAGAGAAAAATTCCATATGTGTTTCAGGTCACGCTGGCATGTATGTTTCATAAAGTATTTTCACGATCTTATCCATTTACTTGCTGCTTTAAAAATAAATAAATAAAAAAAAAAAAATTCTGAAATTTTTCAGATTTTAAATTACGTCCAAAGGGGCGTTTTTTTAACGTTTTGAGTGTTACCTTTATTTATTAAATATCATGTTCTTTGCACTTAAACCATAAAATTCAGTTCAAGAGCAATATCGCAAAATAATGTTAAATTAAGCATATCTTTAGAATTTCCGATATACACAGTCTCGCGAGCTGGAGATAAAAGTTTATATATATATATATATATATATATATATATATATAACGTTGCCATTTCTCGCTTTTAAAGCATTGAGTTTGTAAATCAAAAATTCGTTAAAGTTTTACAAAATATAAAATCTATAATAAAACAAATTCCAAATTTGGGATTTCAGATGCCCATATTCGCAGTAGGATTTCGTCATTCAAAATTCGATGGCTCTATGTACCATTGAAAAGTGAATCGACGTTTATGAGTCCGACGCAAAATGCCAAAACGAAAGCAATAGTCCTTCGGGACTGAAATCCCTTTGGACTAAAAAAATAAAAAAAAATCATTTTCACATCAACGTTGTTCTGTGTATAAGATCGGCTTAGATCAGACTAAAAGGCCAAAACTGTTTGTGGGAGGGAGAAGGGTAATCTCCATTTGTTTTGCGAATACAGTGCGGGCGACTGACATATGCTTGGTGTTTACGTAACTCAGGCGTCGGCGTTGTGGAACTTCTAGTTAGGCAGGGCCTCTGGCATGCATCGATGCGTGGAAATCAAGTCCATTTCTTTAGCTTTTTTTTCTGGTTTCTACGTTATCCTTTTCTAGCTGATGCGTTAATAGGTCGCAACGCCCTTACCACCTATTGTTCTTTCAATAACTTTCCTTGTGTGTTCGTATTTCGCTTTTCTGTTCGATAAGCTCATATAATTTAATAAATTTTCGCTCAGTGGCCTCCTTTCGTGCTATGAACTAGGAACAGTTTTTCTTTGTTTTTAAATTTCGCTGAAAATTTCTTCATGAATATCATTAAATTTGTTTTTGCATTTAAAGTATGCCTCTTTGCTTTCTTCTTTTCACTCTTCTGTTAATCGGGTAACACTTTTTACTTCCTTGTACGAAGTAAAAAGGAAATATTGTAATCTCGAAGAGTTTCAAGCAGCATATTTCAACGAAAATATCCATTTTGACCGCTATCGAATGCAATTTAATGTTTTTGCGTGATATCTGTACGTAAGGACAGAATAAAATACTCTTTTCCTTCAAAAAATTATAAAACTGCTTTAAAATTAATTCTGAAGAGAATTTTTCGTGGCGTCTGTACGAACGTATGTACGTACGTATCTCGCATAACTCAAAAACGAGTAGCCTCGGAACGTTGAAATTTTGTATATAGGACTGCTATAACATGTAGATGTGCACTTCGTATTTTGGTTGCAATCGGCCGCACGAAACGTATATAAATATATTTATATATATATTGTTTCATAAGAATAAATTGAGTTTAATTAAAAAAATTAAATTTAAATACATATTTAATTAAATATTCTTTGCGCCATTGCTGCAAGGAATGAAATTTAAATTTAAACTAATTTAAATTCTTAACAAATACGTATAAAGTAAAAAAGTGAAAAAGCAAATTTAAATTCTAAAAAAAGGAAAAAAGCCAGAATAATTTAAAATAATTTAAAAATGTGCAAACATGTAAAAGATTTAATTCTCGAACTAATCTACAATGTCATTTAAATTCAGAAGAATAAGCAAATCAAGTGCAAAATCTATCCATGAAAATAAATCTACTAATTTAATAAATTAAAATTAAATTAAACAATTTTTTTTTAAAAAATTGCATATGTGAATGATAAATTGAATCATTGGAGAGTTAGGTTTGGAGGCAACTTCCCCTTGATAAGTCTGTCTCCTGCCTACTCTACGATCATTCACATATGCAATTTTTAAAAAAAATTGTTTAATTTAATTTTAATTTATTAAATTAGTAGATTTATTTTCATGGATAGATTTTGCACTTGATTCGCTTATGCTTCTGAATTTAAATGACATTGTAGATTAGTTCGAGAATTAAATCTTTTACATGTTTGCATATTTTAAAATTATTTTAAATTATTTTGGCTTTTTTCCTTTTTTTAGAATTTAAATTTGCTTTTTTACTTTATATGTATTTGTTAAGAATTTAAATTAGTTTAAATTTAAATTATTTATATATATATATCCATTCTATTACCCGGCTCAGTGATCTCAGTTTCTTTACTCTTATATGTTTGTAAATTGTACATTTTTTTTCTTTAAAAATGATTGAATTATATTGTTTTTATCTTCCGGTTAAGGATTTTAGGCCTTTAGTAAATCTGTGTGCAATATTTTTAGAATTATCAGCAATTTTAAAGTTGTTTAATTGCCACTAAGCCCGTTTTTAATGGCGGCCATTGATGTTTACATTTGAAACAGGAGACTAGTGGATTTGTTGCCGATCTAGAGAAACTTAGCTTCGCAACAACAAAAATAACGCATTCATTTATTATTGCCAATTAAATCATGCTTAATTCTTTCTGGAATTTTTTCGAGAAAATAAGCGTTTGAGATTTACTTTGTAATTTCTAATATAGATATTTTGAGTTTTTATGTATTTTTGCCTTCTCGCGAAGTAAGAACTGAATTAATTAAATGAGAAATACTCAATCTTCTGTGAAAAACTGTTTCTTTCTTGTTTTATTTGCTTAATTTCTTTTATACATAGTTCTAGCTTTATTATAGTATTTGAATAGAACATGTGGCAACGATTAGATAATTCTTTAAATGATATACATTTTGTGCATTCTGAGTTATAATATGAATGAAATATAATACTGTTAAGTAAACCTAGCGCCAGAGTGTCACTATGGCAAACAAAGTGAATTTTAAAGAATGCATTTATTCTATTGTGGTTTATGCGCTGTCGGCGAAGTAGGTTTAATTCAATCTAATAAGTTTAAATAAAATGCGAGAAAAAATGTGTATAATTTACTATTCCGTACAAGGAAGTCGTGGTGTACACATCAGATTTTTTTTTTATATTTTTGTTTTCCCCTTTTGAAATTAAGACGCTTGTAATGTTAAAGTTAGCGAAAATGTATTTCAGGATCTGTGGGCTATGAACTCAGTTCTTAAAATTTTTAAATCTCTCACTCAAAATAGTATGTGGTATTAACAGTTCATGAAGTAACTACTTTTAGTTATGTCGTCAGTGTGGATAACTTTATTTTTTTCATTACTATGTGCTGTATATACATAGGCAGCTTAGGCACTGGGTGAAGTAAAGTGATTTCTGAGTTCACTTTTACATCACTTAAAATGTTGCTAAATTGCATAGAAAGTGTTTCCTCATAAAGTGGTTTATTCATAATAAATAGCTGCAAACTCTCTCAGTTATTTCGTGGTAGATCACAGAATCTCCTGTGTTTGTAATTTTTAGCCTTTATTAAAGAAAATGTTTCCCAGTAATAAGTAAAATTTGAAATTTAGTTGTGCTAATTCCATTTCCTGATCTTATTAAATTTTATTTGATATGTAATGTCTTAATCTACTGTAAACATTTGTAAATACTCGTCGAATTTTTTGTGCAAATTCAATCAGTGTTTCATCAATTAGTATTTATATTTAATTTTGTTTTACAACACTATGTGTTGCATTAGAACTTATTTATATAGCTATAACAGTTTTATGCTTATAACAGTTATATTGCAATTTCTTGATTATGTTTTGTATGATGGTATTTTAAACTGATTTTAGAACTAGAATTCTTGTTAGTTTTACATATATAGTATTACTGTGTTCTTTAATGTTAATTATTGGAAATATATAATATACAAGAATTGTTAATGTTTGCATTTCATTTAAAAAATTTCTTCAGGCATCAGTATTACTTAATGTTGTAGTTTTAAAAACTGCTATTTTAGCATTTTTTAGAATGCATGTTTGATGTTAATTATATCTTTTGTTTCAGATGGTATGGCCAAGAAAGAGATTATAATGTTCTTGTGATGGATTTATTAGGACCTAGCTTGGAAGACCTCTTTAACTTTTGCTCAAGACGTTTCACAATGAAAACTGTTTTGATGCTAGCAGATCAGGTATTGTAACATATTAGTTCTTGAATGCCTTTTTACTAAATTTGTTCTACTTTTTCTTTCTATCTTTCTTTTTCTTAACTTTTTCTTTTTATTTCAGATGATAGGAAGAATTGAGTATGTTCACAATAAAAATTTCATTCATAGAGACATTAAACCTGATAATTTTCTTATGGGTATAGGTCGTCATTGTAATAAAGTAAGCCTTTTTCTTTTTAGTTGTATTTTTATATTTAATTTCCTATTTATTTTTAGAGGGAGTGGATGCATTTTATGTAATTAAGTTTCAATATATATAATTTAATATTCTGTAAATTTTCATACTGGATATTTTTAATTTAAGGATAAATACTGATAATTCATCAGTGTTGTAGTATATAAAATATGATAGTGTATTTATATATATATATATATATATATATATATATATATATATATATATATATATAGATAGAAATTGTAGTAAGCTCGCCTAAAAGTTACCAGGAGCTGTTGCTCCATACTTTCTTCTGTACTGAGTGAACGGACATAGGTCAATTCTTTTGTAAAAAGGAATAATTCACAGACAGAGCTTGAAAAATTACCGCCCATTGGGATTCCCTGTACTTGTTTATAGATGCTGTTGTCAAATTGAATAAAATTATTGAAGAGCACTCTGGAGAGGAATAGTTGCCATTTTCCGTTGCTGAGAATGGTAGTAATTTGCGGAAATAAATCTGGAAGAGCTAGTAAACTTGTAAAAATTTCTTCAAGTGGTAGAGAAGTATAGAGGTTTTCAAAGTCGTAGCATTGGATATGGTCTATTTTAAGAGAATTCATAGTTTTAAGAACTAGTTCGTTACTAGAGATCATCTAGTTGCAATGCAGACCCTCAAAATCATAGTTATTAATTAGGTCACGTATCATACGAAGTTTTTGTGCAAAGAGATAATCTATTTCTTTGAGATAACTTTTAGTACTATTAGCTATGAACCTGAATTTTATTGGAGACTTATGAAATTTAGGTAAAGCATAGAGATTGGCAAACCTGTTGTTATAATTCTGGGGTTGTATTTTTAGTCTTTTATGGAGTGCTTTTCCAATTTCCTTTCTGAAATATCATACACATACATGCAATATATATACAGTCAAAAGTCGTTAATTCGGACACCCATAATCCGGACCTCAAAGCTACAAACATGCATTTCTTTGACGCATGCGCGTAAGACCTTTACGGCTGCGAATATGCGTTTGTGCATGTGCATAATACGTTTACGCATGCGCATTTAATGTATAACGGACGGTATAAGCTAAGCTAAAATTATCTAATTCGGCTAATGTTGCAGATTGCATTGTTCCTTAATCTTCGAATTGGATCCGGCTTATTATTTTTTGCAGACTGTTAGAGCAATTTTATAAAAGTAAGCTTGAACTTTCGATTATGTCAAATAGAATTTCCGATATATATTTACTAATATGTAAAGGATCTACAGAGCGAAAGTATGTTTCGAAGTCCATTAAACAAAAAGTGGAATTGCTGCAAAAAATGGATAAAGACATACCCTTCGTTTCTCTAACCATTCCAAAATCTGTTTATCAATTTCACGCTGCTCTGTGTGTGTGGGGGGGGGAACGCCACGGTGCGCAATGAATTGGAAGTTCATCTGTCAGCATTATCCTTATCTTCAGGGTAGGTGTTTTTATTTTATTTGGCTTGTAATTCCTTACTAAATGTAGTATTTCATCTCGATGTACTCCATCTTTGATATGATTTAAATCAAATTCCTTGTCATTATAATTCGCTTCCGATAGTGACACAGAGGTTATTGAAAACGAAAAAATTTCGATTGACAAATTAGGCGGTGTTCTCGACACAGCAATTATAGGACTTGAACAGCGGAACTTTGTAAGTGAAGAAGAAATTATGTCTGTTTATAGAATTAAAGAGAAAGTATTATCACATAAACGAAGCAACTTAAACAACTTACAATGAAAGAAATGTTTAATAAAGTAAACAAATAAATATTAAGCTTTTTTTTTTTTTTTTTTTTTTTTTGTAAACTTTGATACTCTTTAGATCATAATTGTTCTTTATTTCATAAATTACAGTTTCGTATTTTTAATTTTATAGTTTCTGCATGCCATCTTACCAGATTTAAACTGATGGTCTCTAATCCGGAATCGCCGAAGTCCCGACGAGTCCAGATTAACGACTTTTGACTGTACCGTATTTGACGGCATATAAGACACACCCTTATTTAGACGGCCACACACAAGGAAGAAAAGTTTCGATACAGTGGTTTCTTTTAGTTCTCATGTTTCGTAAAAGCCAAGTAAACAATTATTGAATGCAATTACCTTCATGTATAAGACTGTGTCCTTCACGTATAAGACGCAGGTAACTTTTTTGAGACCAAATTTAGGGGAAAAAGTGCGTCTTATATGCTGTCAAATATGGTAGGTAAAAATAATGATGAGAAATTTAGAAAGCCAAAAACTTGCGCTAAAGCTGCTAAGTAATAAATCAATAATTTATTATTAGGAAAGGTATTTATATATTATCTCCAAAGAAAAGAAATTTAATAAAAACTATGAATTATTGGAAAAACTTTAGTAAGTATGTTAGGTAGCTTTCCAAGTCAGTATCCAAAATTATCTAGATCTCTGTTGTAAAAATTAATTAAAATCTATATAGAAAAATTCCTTAAACATAAAGATTCCAGATATTAAATTCAAAATCCAAAGTACTGAAGCTATTGTCATTGATCACAGATTAATTGACTTGTAAGGGGAACAAACCAATCTTTTATCAATTAACAATACTCAGTTATTAGAGAAATATTAGTCTACTTAAGCCAAAAAGAATTTTTTCATAAACAAAATTTTAAATAATAAAAAGTAAGAAATTCTTCTTAATTTAAGGTGTTCATTAAGAATTGAATTAGACGAGATTTTTATTTTAGGAAAAAAGATTTCCTGACTCTCTCATAGTATTGTAAAAACAATAAAAAAACTGTCAATATTTCTGTAAATTAAAATATGTAAAAGAATACATTTACATGAAGAGTCGGGTGAGGGTGTGAAAAGTCCACAGTAAACTCGTAGAGTTGGTCAGGCATACAAAAACAAGCATTTTTTACAATGTAATATGACTTAAATGCAGTGGGTGACTGCTAGAGGTGGCTGTTGGTCAGTAGAAATAATAGGAAAAAATACCAAATGCATAATAAAAAAGATACTAAATTTAACAGAGATTTGTTGGAGTAGAAGTTTACAGTCATGACCAAACAAGAGTAATCCATGTCTTTAGTTATCAATACAATGACAAATAGTGTGCATTATCACTCTTGTGTACCAACAAAACTTTTTAGTGCTTTTAAGTAAATATGGCAAGAACTTGCCATCTGGAACAGTGCATCTTTTGCAACATCAAAATACACAACATCAGATCGTTGTGTATTTTCAAACATGCCAGGTCTGTCATAGATCGTTCAGCTGCTTCAGTAATTTTCCTGTCAGGTCTTCATCGGTAGCTTCGTTTGCAAGGTTTTTCATATAACTCCACTGAAAGAAATCAAAGGAGTTGAAATCCAAGAATCGTAGAGGCCACATAAATAGGACACCATGGCCTCTCTGTGTCCATAAATCACTTTTAAATTATACCACATAATTTGATTGAAATGTGCAGGTGCCCCATTGGGCTCAAACCATGTGTTACAATGAATGCTTGCCATAATGTCTTCAAGTAACATGTTTTCCAAAAATATTTGATATATTCTCCCATTGAACCATGTTGGGAGAAGGTGTGGGCCTAGCAGACAATCTCTCACAACTGCTGTGCAGACATTTATGGTAAATTGCTGTTGAGCACTACATGGCATTGTTACCTGTGGGTTCTCTATGTTCACATGTGCCATACATCACCATCCCTTGAAAATATAGCTTCATTTGTGAAAGATACCGGGTTGGAAAATAAGCCTACACTGCAGCTTCTTGCAAAAATTCATGTCAAGAAGCAAAAATCAAATTGCAGAATGCAATTTCTAGGGGTAGACCCCTACTGTAAGTCCAGGATGCTTTGAAAGTGTTGAGGTTTATAAAGACTCTTTATGCAATATGTGAAACACACTGGATTGAAAAATGCCTAGGTTACACAAAGTGATTTGCTTATGATCACTTTTTCCATGACAGATAAATAGGTTCTGTGTCTGTTATAATGCTTGTTTACTTGTCCCTGTTGTACAAGAGAAAGTCTTTTCTTTGGGTAACTGTGTTTTCGGCAAAATAGGATAACCAGAACAATAGTTCCATCTCATGCCATACAAGTACATCACAGCATTAGATCAACTATCAACAATTTTGAGTATGCAGGAAGATATATCATTAATAATCCAAAATTTCATCATAAAATCAACAATATAGTGAAATTCCTTTTGGAACAATGCCAAGATATATATTTGTGAGCAATAACTGTATGAAAAAAGTCTTTATATTGGTATACAAATTCTTCTGAATAATAACTGCATGAAAATGTTTTGGAAAGTTTGCATTGAGTTTCTGGCTTCTGTAGGATGCTTCACTGGATCAGTAGCATCACAGGACAGTACCTATATCAGCATATCATAATGTCCTGGTGTCCCACATGCTTATTCCCGTCCTGTCATGCCTTTGTTTTACATAATCATTGATACAAATGCTTAATTCTCTAATGATTGGGCATTTGTCAGTTTGTATAGCGTTGTTGACACAAACACTGTACTGCACGATCATTTTCTTTTCCTTTCCGATAAATGAAGTATGTGTCTTTCATCTTTGTGTAACTAAGTGCTCCATCTGACAATGGCTACAGTTGCACATTGAAATGATCCTGCAATGCTAGTCCTAGCTCTGCTAAAGAGTAAGCAAAGGACCATTGTGAGCGAGATTATCCGTTGTGTTTGTGACCCTAAGTTATATTGTAGAAATTCCTGACCTAACATAAAGTTTGCCCCAAAACTTTTAAAATCACTATATCCTTTCAAAATAATGTCCTTTGTATCTAATTGCATTTTTTATTGCATTATGTAAGCAATTCAGAAACATTCAGGCCGGCACCAAGCCTAATCGGCGCCGGCGTGCTAATGTCTAGTGAGCACCTTTATGTAGTGATGATATTAAAGGCACATTGCTTATGGTTAATATTTAAAGTAAAGAATTATTAGCATAATAATATGGGAGGAATTACTATTTATCTTCTGTCTAAATATGCAAACATTTTGTGCTTTGTTAAAATCCACACTCAAACATATTTATTGAAGAATTAATTATACATACATTTATGTTATAAAAAGCCGCCCAACTTGTATAGCAGTTAGCATTGCTGACTGCCGAGCTGAAGGGGCCGGGTTCGAATTCCGGAGAAGAACGTGGATGTTTGTAAATGTATAGTGTCCGTGTGGCATTAGGGGCACTCTAAATATGTGAGGCAAAAATCCTCTCGAAAGGTTGGTGGTAGGGGAAGAAACTTGGGAGATGCTCGGACCCGTCACCCCAGAGTGCTCTCTATCAAAATGGCAGGGACGAAACTGAGCTAAATTGCACTGTCACCTGTAAAGTGCTGAAGGCTGTTGCCAATAACAGGCATATCTTATGCTCCTTATGACGAGGAATTTTGTGGGTGAGTGCGCTTTGGCTGACTGTAGGTCACACAAGTGAGCATTAGTCAACAGCACGTTATAAAAAAGTAACACTGAAGCGAAGCGAAAGAATATACTAAATGCATTGGATACCAAACATATTGCTGAACATTATTTATTATCTTAAAATTAAAAAACAAATTAATATACATATCTAATAAGTTTTCACTGAATAAATTGTTGTACGCGACAAAGTTCACTTCAAGGTTCAAACTGTGACTATAACAGGGCACAAAAAATGCTCTAGGTCTGATATCTTAAGGATATACCCAAAATTCTTATCTGCACACCACTATGTTGCTGACAATGATATATAGTTGAGTTTCAACTGGCGATGCTACATTTCTTCCAAAAGTTTGCAAAAACTGCAGTTCATGCACAAGATCTATACTACTTATATCGCTTTGATTTTCATCAGTTAATGCTTTTTGCAGTTTCTGATGTAAGCTGAGCTGATCTTGTAAATATATGTGAACGAAAATACGTGATGCCTATGTAAGAGTACAGGGGGCACTGTAGACACATTCAACACATCCTTATTTTGTTATCTGTTGCAATCGTAGTAATTTGTGCAACATTTATCTTTTTTTGCGATTTTTTTTTTTTTTTTTGGTGACTGCTTGTTGTTATTGATATTCTACATTAAAAAAAAAAAAAAAAAAAAAAAAAAAAAGAAGGTAAGTGCAATTACATATTAGGTTAGCTTTTCAATTCAGAAAAGCGACGATTTGAGCATACTTCCTCGAAATTTTTTTTTACATGAACCATTTGTTTATTAAACTAAAAATTATTATCTTTCAAGAAGAAAGGATTGACATACTTATGGAGTACCACTGAATTTAAAATATACCTATTTGAGATTTAAAGTGAAGTAAAAATATAAAAGGTATTCCGAACTCCAAAATTGGCCATTTTCCGATTTTTAGCTATACAGAAAACCGAAGGAAAATGTTTCGTTATTTCATTACACCTTAAATACATACAACAGAGATATTACCAAAACCTGGTTCCCAGTTTCAGTTTCCCAAAAGACGGCAATGAACGTAAATTTTTTTAGATGTGTTTTTGTCGAATCTTACCAAATAACAAAAGAGTTAATTCAATTTCTTAGAACAATTATGAAAAAATAAAGCTGTTAATTCAGAATTTTAAATTTTATTTGGAAAAAAAAAGAAAGAGAGATTAAGTATTAGTGCAATGTTATTGAAAGAAATATCTATGCCATTCAGTTTTTAGGCAAACAAAACTTAGTCCTCCATGGTTTCAGTAACAAATTATTCAAAAGAAATAATAACTTTTTAAAGTATATAGAAATGATCACAAAATTTGATCCTATCATGTCTGTATATATTTATAAAATTAAAACTAAAAAAATCCTTCATTAGCTTGAAGATAAAATTCAAAATAAAACAATTAGCTTATTAGGGGATAATATAAAGCAAATTATTTTAAATAAGGTCAAACAGGCAAAGCATTTTTATATTTTACTTGATTCTATCCCTGATGCCAGCCATCAAAAGCAGATATCAATTTGTATGAGGTATCTTAATTTAGAAAATACACACATGATTATTCAAGAAATGTTTTTAGTATTTTGTATTACAACAGATACGACCATTGGAGGATCAACAATATTCTTATTAAAGACTTTAGAGGAAAATGGTTTAGATCAGGGGTAAGCAAACTTTTTTGGTCACAAGCCAAAAATTTGAAAAAAAATTTTTGGCGGGCCAAGATTTTTTTAAAAAAATTTTAAAAACAATATACCAGTATTCAACTTATGATGACAATATGTTAATGAGATGAATGAAATTACGATTTCATTCTTAAAAGTTCCTTATATTGAGGTTCGAAGTGAGATGTACTGATTCTAAGGAATGAGGCTAAATGCTCATCTGTCAGTCTACTTCTGAAATAATTCTTACTAAGGTTCATAGTTGAAAATACTTGTTCACATAAACATAGCACTGCTTTTCTGGACGTGGGATATTAAATTTGGGAAACTTACTTTCGATAATGATTTGTAAAACTAACTTTGGTGTATTTAGAAACAACTGCTTGAGAAGATCGTTAGATTGCAACTCAATCCAAGCTGCAAATATGACCTCTCTGCTTCACAATTTATGTTCAAAGGCATGGTAAAAATATCCAATTCTGTTTGAATGGCTTTCAAATCTTTAAATCTGCATGTGAACTCAAAATGTAGTTTTTTCAAGCCATCTTCAAAATTCTTAAGCTTCTCTTCATTTATTGAGAGTATTGAATTTAACCTCGGGGAATGAGACAAGTCGTTCTTAGCTAGCTGCTCAGCAAACAGATTACATTTTAGTGCAAAAGCTTTGAGATGGGCCAAGGCCATCTTGATAGGAGAAGGCTGAAGCTAATGTTTGGTGACGTCACAGCCAAGGGCGGTTAGCCAAAATGATCTTGGGTCAGTGCGCTTTCTTTTTCCCAAGTAGTAATGAGAAACAAATATATCCTTGTCTTCCTATAAGCAATATTTAAAAACTAAAGAATGGATTACTAATCTTTTATATTTAGACAATGGGATTGCATCTTAGGGGAGTTTCTCAAATAATATTAATTTTTGCTTGCTAATCGATAGCATGCTTTACAGTACTATATTCTTAGTTACATACCATTATATGCAGTTTAATAGCATTAAACATTGCAAAATCAAATAGTTTTAAACTAATTAAAATAAATATTATATCAAATTTTTAACTACAGTGTGACTAGCATTCAAAACTAAATATTTTCACTTATTTCCAAACACTACAAGAAACTATGTTTTTGCTGTCTCATATTTAAAAAAAAAAAAAAAAAATACCCAGAAATTCAAGAGTTGCAAATATTAATATGACACGTTAAAAGATTGATATTCAAGAGTTATACATCTCTTAGATGTATGATTTATCAGTATTTACATTTAATTGTTAATATCATAATTTTAAGATAAAAATATGTTACTTTTAAATTAATCTGAGAACATAGTGATATAATAGCATTCCATTTCTTCATTATTTGATTTACACATAGATTTTGACATATTGATTCTTTTTACATTTGTTATGCCTAGACACGTAGAAAGATGCTCAATGTACAGATTTGCAGCAATTAAGAAATACTCATTTTCATAACCAAACATTTGTTTCATAAATTTAAATACTCACCGAAATCTCTTCAACAAGATACTCCAAAGTGAGCTCGTAAATAAACTTAACTTTCGATACGTCTTTTTTTTTTTTTTTTTTTTTTTCCCTTCTTGTTTGATAAAAATTCAATTTACTATAGTTAAGGAATAGTTAATGCTAGATAACTTCTAGCTTAATCGTATGCTCTATTTATGCTTATACCATTTAAAGATGGTTTTAGTACGATCGCTCTCACTCATGATGTCACAGCAGGGGAGAACCCCTTTGGATTCGGCCTTCTCTCATCAAGATGGCCTTGGGTAGGCCTAGATATCGTCGATAAAATGATTTGTTTCGTGCATCTTGACATTCAAGTTGATCATATGGTAAAGAAGATCTGTAAAAAATGCAAAGTCTGAAAGCCAATCTGTGTCTTCTAACATTTCGCACTCTGCAGAATACTGTTTCTCATGGAAGAACAACACAATACTAATTCAGAAGTCAAACAACAAAAATCAGTGTTATATTTACAAAATTGTCGTCTTTCAGCTGCCAAACTCGCTCGAAAACACATCCTGCATTAAGTCATCTTACTTTCGTGTAATACAGTACATCAGAGTACTCAGATTGCACGGACTGAAGAAAATCTCAAAATTGCTTGTGAATAAGCTCATGAGATTGAATAGTATTTACAAGTTTCATGATTGCATCAAGCACGAGTTTCATATTCAATGCAGATTTACACAGAGCATCTTGATGGGTAACACAGTGTAGAAAAACAGCATAGTTCCTGGGATAGTTTTGATTAAAGAGTCCAAGAAATCCTGATTTTTTTCCCTGTCTTATTTGGTGCTCCATCGGTCGTAATATTTATGTATATTTGTTATAGGCACTTTCAAAGTTAAAAGCCCTTTCCTAAATTCACAAAAGATATCACATCCCATTGTAGTTCCCTTTAAAGAACGCATGCACGCCAGTTCCTTGTTAATTTCAAAGTACTCATCAACATCTGTTATAAATAATATTAATTGAGCAGTATCATTTATATCAGTGCTTTCATTCATTCTAAGGAGCAAAATTTAAACTGGCCAACTCTGACTCTAATTTGATGTCAAATTTGTATCAATGTCTTTGATTCTAGAAGTCACCGTTTTTCGAGATAAGCTTACAGTCTCAAAATTATTTTTCTTGTCTGTACAGAAAACATCACAAAGTTGCAACATGCATTGTTTAACAAACTCCCCATCACTGAGAGCTTTATTATTTTTAGCAATATTGTATGCTACAATATAACTTGCATGTGTAGCTGCTTCTTGGATACTGTTTACCTTCTTGAAAAAAATTTTGTCGGCCTGATAATTTTTTACGAAGACTTTGTGCATTTTGTTTTCTTTCATATTCGGACATTGCTTCGTAACTGGAATTCTTATGCTTAGATGTGAAATGACAGGAAATGATATATTCTTTGACGACTGCTACAGCTTCATTGCAGATGAGACACACTGATTTATCTTTTACAACTGTAAAAAATATTTCCAGGCCCATTCATCATTAAAAGCCGGCACTCTGAACCACCTTTACGTTTTTAGTAGCCATTTTTGGGTTGAAATATTTTATGAATAGCCCAAACAAGCACCAGCTATTTTATACTTTTAATAATTTCGCCACTATTCACAATGATGCTATATCTTCGCAATCTTTCAGTACACAATCAATAATATTGTTACGAATTTGGTATTTAAAAAGCTAATGTCAGTTCAATTATAAATTAAATGGTTTCATTTCCCGCGCAGTGCAGCGCGTGACGAATATTAAAAGAAGAAAGCTAAGCCGGGAAATTAAAAATACTAGAGCACGTGCATTTAAATAAATAAATATGTCTTTTTGATTTCGAGAAAGCACCAAAAAATTCTCGCACACGATTTTTAAAATCTTATAAAAGGAGGAAAACTTCTCAGTTTGTGGTAGTTGCCTAGTTTGTTGTTGTTTAGAAAACTGCTCTTGTTGATTGTAGCGAATTCACGGATTAGCTTTCTTTAGCTGTTTTGAATTAAGTTCTTTTGAACGTTTGAGTAGTTAAAAGATAACTACTGTGATATATTGTAATACTGCACGATTATTGGAGTACATTTAATCATATTTGTTGTGATAATAATAAATTTTTGTTCATTTTTCATCAGATTTGTGCATTTATTTTGTAACGAACCTGTACGCACGCATCAATATTATAACTTGTGCCAAAAGAAAAAGCCACTGGCTGGAGCTTTAAAAAAATACACAGTTTGTCACACGTGAGGTCTAATTCACCTATATTGAATTTCCCTATGTCTGCTCCCTGAGAAAGAAATAACACTTGTTGGCGCCAATCTACAGCTATATCTAAACAAAAACTTCTGCCTTTAACACATAATCAATTGAAAGCTGACTGTGCTTGCTATTTCTGTCAATTTATGTTTTGTAGAACAAAAATAGAGACAGTAAAAACATCATGAGTCTTTGAGGGGGGAAAGAAAAAATAATATTTAAACAAAATTAGAAAAGGAGATGAATATATATAATAACATATAAATAATACAGTCAAAAGTCATTAATCCGGACTCGTCGGGACTTCGGCGATTCCGCATTATAGATCATCAGTTTAAATCTGGTAAGATGGTATGCAGAAATTCTAAAATTAAAAATATGAAACCATAATTTATGAAATAAAGAACAATTATGATCTAAAGGGTATCAAAATTTATAAAAAAAAAGCTTAATATTTATTTGTTTACTTTATTAAACATTTCTTTCAGTGCAAGTTGTTTAAGTTGCTTCGTTTTATGTGATAATACTTTCTCTTTAATTCTATAAACAGACATAATTTCTTGTTCACTTACAAAGTTCCACTGTTCAAGTCTCTTAATTGCTGTGCCAAAAATCCCGACTAACTTGTCAATCAAAATTTTTTCGTTTTCACTAACATCTCTGTCACCTTCTTCATGTCTTTATCCATTTTTTGCAGCAATTCCACTTTTTGTTTGATGGACATCGAAACATACTTTCGTTTTGTAGATCCTTTGGGAGCTCCAGCATCGGAAATTCTATTTGACATAATCGAAAGTTCAAGTTTACTTTTATAAAATTGCTCTTACAGTCTGCAAAAAATAATAAGCCGGATCCACTTCGAAGATTAAGGAACAATGCAATCATCAACATTAACTGAAATAAGGTAATTTTAGCTTATATCGTCCGTTATACATTAAACGCGCATGCGAAAACGTATTCTGCGCTTGCGCACACGCATATGCGCCGTCTAAAGGTCTTATGCGCACGCGTAAACGCCTATGCGCATTGTGTCAACACAGCGCACGCGCAGAAAGTTTTTAGCTTCGAGGTCCGTATTATAGATCATTCCGGATTATGGGTGTCCGAATTAACGACTTTTGACTGTAGTTCAAATCTACTGTTGAAAATGTTTAGGTTTCTGTTTGCAAAACTTGTAATTTATTTATTTATTTATTTTTCTTTGCAGCTGTTCTTGATTGATTTTGGTCTAGCCAAAAAATATAGAGATAATAGAACGCGCACCCACATTCCATATCGTGAAGACAAAAATTTAACAGGCACAGCTCGTTATGCTAGCATCAATGCACATTTGGGTATTGAACAAAGGTAGGCTTTTATGATACTTTGAAATATTAATTTTCTTTATATAGCTTAACTTCTGTTACTAGATATTCTCCATTAATGGGGTTTTCTTGGAATCCTGAGATCCTCAAAAATTAGAAACCAGCATGTTGTTAAGACCAGTGAAAACTTTTGTCTCAGAAATGTTTTATGACAGGTTTGACTGTTAAAGTAGTATAGAAGTTGTTTTAAAAAGTGTTTTTTAGTGCTTTGTTGCATACATTTGTCAGACATGTTACTTTATTTGTAATAAAAATGGGTTTT
The DNA here is from genome assembly GCF_044657685.1 of Stegodyphus dumicola. NCBI lineage: Eukaryota > Metazoa > Arthropoda > Arachnida > Araneae > Eresidae > Stegodyphus > Stegodyphus dumicola. The sequence goes on along the minus strand of NC_140771.1, from coordinate 43,412,334 downwards.
AAAATTATTTACCTGGCTAGTGCCTTAATTTATTTATTAGAGTTCTGTGTATTAATCTAATGTGTTAAAGCTTTTCCTTCTCTGTGCTATTAATATATCAGTTACTTATAAAATAATGAGTAAGGCAACTCAAGATATGAATTGATATTTTATTATTGCAGCTATTCATGCTTTTTCTAGTGACAACAAACACACTTGGCTGAACATTGATTTTCTTTAAGCTCAGTTATTTGCACTTACATTTATTATTATTACTACAGTAGAAGTCCAGAAATCCGCAAAGCTTCCGACCAAAGGTTGTGCGAATTTTAGGATTTTGCGGATTTCAGGACAGAAATGATAAATTGTAATATTAAGACTAAAAGTGCAAAATAAATAAGGCGTATTAGATACATTTAATTAAATTATTATATACATTATTGCAATAACTTATTATATGCATTAAATTATTATTACATGTATAAATTGATTATATTATTCATTGTATTATCTGTACACAACATCGAGGTTTGCCGATTTCGCCTCATGAAAAGATTTCCGGTTTCGGAGTCCAGCGTTAGAATCACTGTTGCTGTAAAATTTCAACAGCTTTTCTTTATTTTTTCGTATATCTTATGTCGCAATTTCATAAGATTCTGCTCTAAAGTGAGGAGTAGCACCTGCCTTCATCTTTTGCAGAATTTGCACTTTTTGCATTACCGTCAATCCAATGTATTTACATTTTCAACGTTGCAAGTAGTAAAATCTTGGGTGTGTTTCTTATCTGGGGTTAAAAAGGGCTGAAATTTAAAATATTCTTAATAATTCTTAATATCCAGATAAAAAAAAAAAAAAAAAGGAAGCACTTTAATCCAGTGAAATAACAAAGCTCAGAAAAAACGTGAATCCTGAACTTGAAAGAAGAGTTGAGTGAATCATCTGCTTTTTTTACTTCAATGCAGATTAGAGGGGGGAAAAAACTGTTATCATAATGTCAATAATTTGGTATTTCCGTTATGACTCATTATTATTCGGTAATTATGACGTCATTATTTGGTAAGTATTTTTTCTTCGATATTTCGTAATCAATATTGTGGTTTCTGGAACCTATAAAAACTGACTGCTTATATTTTGAGAGGCAATGCAGATTTCAGGTCGGCGGATTTTCGGTATTTGACTGTATTAATGAATATTACACAATTGAACACCTTGAGATTTTGAATTTGTGGGGGAGGGGAGGAAAAAAAAATTCAGATAGAGGTTTTGAAACAATAATAGTTTAGTTTTTGATAAATTTTAGAGCAAGAAATTTCAGAGCATTCATGCAAAGTTAATAACATGAAACCACACATTAATAAAAATTTGAAATGTTGTTAATATGTAACTGTACACTAAAAGATCTTAATGACTAAAAACATTCTTAATGAAGGTTTACATGCAGCTGCTTAGTTAAATATAATAGAAACGTGAGTATGCTTATGGAAACAGAATATACACTGCCCGACATTGAAAATGCAAGGGGTGGTCAGAAATTTATGAAAATTTTAGAGTAGACGCGCGTCACTGAGTTATGCGAATGATGTGAAATGCGCAGCTCTCCAACGCACGTGAAGTAAGGTATAAGGGAAGGAACGTGCAGAATGGGCAATATTTGTGTCGTTTTTTCTGCCAGACGAATTATCGAAGAAAGTTGGTTTTTGTCCCAGAGGATATGTGTAATAGGAGAGAATGCCAGGCCGCTGTCAACGAAGGCACTTCCAGCGGATAGACGATTTCGCGAGGGGTATGGTGATGGACTGAGAATGGCAGGTTGGTCCTTACGTCAAATCGCAGCTGATACCCACATGGATGCGAGCATGGTGCATCGGCTATGGCGAACATGGTTGAAACAAGGAAATGTGGGAAGAAGGAGGGGTGCAGGTGCAGCCAGAGTGACGTCAGCATGCGTGGATCGACGCATCTGCCAACAAATTCCAGGTCACCTCTAGTTCGTATTCAGGGCACTATGATGGCCCAGCGATACTTAGATAATGTATTGTGGCCGGTGGAAATCCTCTACCTTCAGGGGCTGCCTAATGCAATTTTTCAGCAGGATAACGCCCGACCACACAGTGCTTGCATCTGCCAACATGCTTTGCAAGGTATGCAGATGCTTCCCTGGCCACCATACTCTCCTGACCTGTCACCAATCGAACATGTGTGGGATGTGATTGGACGCCGTTTGCATACTATGCCCCTGACTCGTTCAGAAGACTAACTGTGGCAATTGTTTGAAAGGGACTGGAGAGCCATCTCTCAGGACACCATCTGCACTCTTATTGACCAAATTTCGTCACTTTCTGACCACTCCTTCTTGGTGTTGCATTTTTAATGTCAAGAAGTGTACTTAGGGAAGATTATCCTTGAATAAAATCTGTAACCTTGTTATATCTTTTCTGGACTGCGCAAATCTCTTTAAAGCAGTAATTTAATGCAGATGATAAGAAGGATGATGGAAGGTAATTTAAGGCTTAAATTATTGATTTTTGTGGTGCAGAAATTAATAATTTTGTTAAGATATAGTCTAATAGTTAATGGGACAATACGCAAATCTTGGCTTGCTTACATCTCATTAATTTCACTGAAAGAGGAGGGCTGATTTGGATAATTATGGTATTAAGAACAAATTGAAATTTTGTGTTCTTTGTCTAGCCATTTTTTAATTGACATAAATTATGTATCTAAATCTGAAAATTTTGAGACATAACTGGTGGATTTTTTTAAAAGATAACAGCTTAAGCCTAAACGGCGTCATTCAAATTAATCATGCGATCTTACTTAACCCATAATGCAGATCCCTCTCGACCAATCACCAAATTGCAAACTGAAACTTTTCTCTTCGCATGCTTCCATCTTTCATAACTACGCACTTCAGCTTTTGCTCTCTACTGTGCTAAGATGTAATTTTGCTGGCTTGCTTTCTATCTCAACAATATCAAAAATGTAAATCTTCTGTGGAAAGGCACGACTAGAGTGCCAAGTGATTGTGGCCACAAATATCAATTGGAAATAAAAATGGAATTAAAACTGCCTTGACTGCCAAGTTCTTTAGATGTTACCAAGTTAGCATTACTAGCATACTGCGCAATCAAAATTCTTCTTCAGTATGGATCTAATCACGCATCGACACTGCTCCGGCTTTTCCTTTGCTCTTATTATGACATATATATATTTGGCTATTTTAGGGGGATTAAAAAATCTTATGAAACTAACCTTAACTGTATTTAGCGTGTGCTTTTTTAATTACTCACATCTTGAAGTATGTGTAAGGGAAATAAGATTTCTAGTAAAGAATAATTAAAATCTTTTTCAGACTTCATATTCCTTCTGAAGACAGCTTTAGAAAATGGGGCACCACATTCAGTGCTTGAGGAAGTGTTTCAAATTTCTCACCTTACATACGTAACCACAATCAATTCAAAGATTTTTCATTATATTTTTACATTTTAATCAGACTAGAATTTGGTCCCAGAATAGCAAAATTTTTGTAGATGTTATAAGGAAGAAGTTTTTTCTTAATTATTGTTATAGAATAACAATGCCATCTTATGCCTTGACTCTTTTTCTTAGGATATAGTGCCTTAATTGTTTGGAAACATTTCAGTATAAGACACAAGAAATACTAATTCTCAAACACCAGTTGGCAGAAATTTGGTAGGCAGTAGATCATGCAATGATGTTGCTCAAAAGGGTTATTTGGAATAGAAAATGTATGTGACAGGAATCAAATTCTGAAAAGAAATCATTTATATGATAGTTAGATTAGATTATTTTTAATATAGCAAAGCATACAAGAATTGTATGTGCCTAAGCAGAGGACTTTCCAAAAAAAAAAAAAAAACTATTTCTTAGTCATAATTAAACATGGGGAAAACCAACAATGCAGGTACCCATGGTCAAACTACCCAATTTCTTCTGGAGAAGGTAAAGGAATAATGCTTACTTTATAATTAAGAACCTTCTGAAAGATAAGATCACAACCAAGCAGTTGTATCTGAGTCAAGCTGGAATGAAGAGGGTTTCAGGTGAATGCCGAGTACTACTTTAGGAACATTCTAAAGAAATGGAAGATGTAAACTGTTTCAGAGAATTTTTGAAATCTAGATGAATCAAAATGCAAAAGGCATCAAAGGCAGAGTCATCTGTGTCCAGGGAAAAACTAGAAATATTCAGATTAATATTAAAAGCTGGGGGATTGTATAATGTATTCAGATATTTTTAATAGCTAATAAGCAAGTTCTAGAATTTTCATTTATGTTAGTGTGTAATATTCTGTGAAAGTTTTTAAGAACATTTCAGTAATTTGAAACAGGCTTGGGAGCAGATTAAACTTATTCGCATATTAACTGTAGGAAAGAGCTTCCTGCTTAACAGATGCTCACTTGGAATGAATTGTGTTTCTTATGCAATCTACATTTATTTTTATGTTTGTTGCTAATCATAATTACACGGGTTTTCTCTAATTAAGAAGGATTAAGCTACTTGTTGTGTGTGTGTACCTCATATGATATTGAAATTAACCAGTTTTTTGTTATTTTTGTCTTGCTTTCCAGTGATTCATGTTAATTGCATTGACTAGCAGAGTTTCTAAGTGCACATTTTGATGTTTGAAAAAAATATTTTCTTTAGATTATATCTAACATATTGTATTTTAATAGCCGACGAGATGATATGGAATCATTGGGATATGTTCTAATGTATTTCAATCGGGGAAGCTTACCTTGGCAAGGCCTGAAAGCTGCTACCAAAAAGCAGAAGTATGAGAAAATTAGTGAAAAGAAAATGTCAACAAACATTGAGGTTTTATGTAAAGTATGTAATTACTTACTTTTGAATATTTTTCTCTAATCATTTTCTCAAAGTGTTGTGTTTTTTAAGAAAAGTATTCAAGTATAATGTTTCTAATAGGATATATTTGTCAAATTCACATCCTAGTAAAGAAGGTTTTGTTTTAAATGGTAGTGAAAAATGTGATCTGCAGTGTTCAAATTTTAAAGTGTTTGTAAAGTTACCAAATTTTAAAATATGCTAGAATAATGTATATTAATATATTTCCATCTCAGGGCTTTCCTGCAGAATTCGCAATGTACCTCAATTATTGTCGAGGCCTCCGCTTTGAAGAAGGACCCGACTACATGTACCTTCGACAACTGTTCAGGATCTTGTTTCGAACTCTTAATCATCAATATGATTACACTTTTGATTGGACCATGCTAAAACAAAAAGCAGCTGCTTCTGCTGCAGCTGCTACCTCTCAAGTGGTTACCACCTCTGGTAAGATTTTCAAAATTGCTTACAATTCTTTTGAGTTCGATACTTTTATTCAAGTGTATGAGAATCAATTTAGATGTTTAATAACTGGTGTTTACTGCATTTGCTTTTCTGCCATTATAAAAGCTTATTAACTTTTAATTAAAAAACAGACTTTAGTACATTGAAGGAATAAAAATCAGTGCAAGGAATGTCAAATACTTGATGCTTGTAGGCATTTTTATGAATTCTTGCTTAAATTTGAGTGAGAAGTTTTGAAATTGTATTTTCTAGCATGTAAATGATTCAAAAGAATTAATGTACAGACTTGCTTCTTTTTGTTATTTCACAATTCGAAAATGCTTTTGCTATTTGTGTATTGCTTATGGCATTAGTCATAGTCTCAACAGTCTTACCATACTTCAGGGTTTCATTGAAAGAGTGCCTTTTATATTTTTTGTGTAAATACATGAATGTGGTACTTGGTTTGCTATCCCATTTGATAAATCTGTTTTGGGAATTCACTGCTGTATACTTTGAATTAATAATTACCAGACAGTTTCCTTTATTTATAAGTGTGAAATGTAGTACTTTTTTGTTTTTGCTGATAATGATACTTCTCTCCCCACATATGCATGCACTTTTTCCCCCACGAGTATAATTCATTTTCAATTTTGTTACATATTCAACTGTGATGTTAATGAAAGATATTAATAAATAATGTCCTATATTATTTAAATGGCAAAGTTATTGTAAAATTTTAATTAAGAAAAATTTAAGAATTTGTATAGTAAATATGTGTACTTCTCACTTAAACGTTTTATATCACTTGACTGACAATTTATTTTGCAAAAGTAAATAAATCACAACTCTGTTACAAATGTTACCCATTTGAACCCATGATCCATTGAACCAGTTGTCAGAATGTAAATTTTGTTTCATTCATAACTTTTCACACTGCCACTACTAACCCTTTGGTCATACAGTATTTTGTGGTCCTTCTTTTACATTAAGGAGAAAGTAAAATGCATCTTTCTTAAAAGAGTAATGTAACATTTTCCACAGCTCTAAGCAAATCAGAAGTATGACAGAAATACAGTAGCGTGTGATATAACATACTATAGAGGCCAGAGCTCTTCTTGTGACAGGTAACTTGTGTGTGATCAGGGTTAGAATTGCTGGCCCTTTTCTGGTATAAAATTTTATGCAAAAGTAGCTGAAAAGCTTTTAATTAAAGTGCAAAATCATTTTGTCCCATTATGTAAATTTTGCTAAAACGACATCTCTTTGTGCTTTCTACCATTTTCCAAAAGCATTTCATGAAGAATGTAAAAAATAATTCAACATTTATGTACTTTTGTGCAAGTATTATTGATGTAAATTAACATTCACTAATAAACCCAATCGATTGGCAAAATTTGGATTTGAGACTGTAGAAGATGTGATCTCTGTGGAGAATGCTGGTAGAAAAAGAAATCTCTTATGCTTCAAAGAGAGAAGGGCCCACCAGTGGCTGAGCAGTAAAGTCGCTGAACACTGGTAGTTCAATTTAAGTTCATTTCCAGCCGAATGGTCGTTTTTGTAGTTTTTTCCATGTGTAACTTGGATATGAGCCAATAGACTAATTTGGATCACATGTTGTTCTGCCTAGTCTTTCTTACTTACTTTTAATTCCGGTGATGCTGGGAAAACTTTGATCTTTTAAAGATAAGGATTCAGTGAAAAATTAGATAAAGAAAAGGATTCAGTGAAAAATTAGATAAAGAAAAGGATTCAGCTTAGAAATTTTATGTCAGATCTTAGCAGCAGATCTGATGATTTTCATCCCAAACTAAACATTGTAATCAAGAAGTGGTTTTAGCTAAGTGTGCATTCGTGAACCCATCTGAAATATGGTAACTAATCCTGCTGTTTCTCCTTGTTTAGCTCATTTGAGCATGATTGGAAGGAAGAGTTGAAGACAGATAAATATTTTCTGATTGTATCTGTAAGAGTTACATATTTGTTTTCAGATCTAACAGTTATCAGTATCAGTGATCCAGGTTTATAATGAAATTGCTAATCTAGACATGCCTATTTATTATAATTAGCAGCATTTATGCAGTTTATGTGTGTTATAATATCTGTGTGGTTTATGTAGTATTTAAACAGTATAATTATTTTAGATACAATAATAATTAAACGCCTTCCTCTCATTTTGAAATTTCATTTATTTTAATATCTAATAATTAGATAATATAACAATCAGATTTTGATTAGTAAGAATTCTAATTGTTAGACACTACCAAAATTTAGGACAAAGATATAGAAAAAATAGGGGGTCTTATGTTTGACTAAATATGGTACTATGGATGTGCAGTTTAATCATCTGTAGTAAAATTAACTTAAAAAACAATGAGGAGTAATAAATAAGACTATTAAACAGAAATCATTTGCAATGAAATGTTGAAATATGACAAAGAATTTGAATTTTGACAGGTATTTCTTTTTCGTTAAAGACAAGTAATTATCATTCTTTAAAGTGTTGAGGAAGCTCTGATAAATTTAAATAATGTTATGAATTTTGTACATAGACAGATGATTTTAGTGCATTTATATGTGAAATTTTTGCATTTTTTTGTATAATGTAACCTTAAAATTCTAGAGACACAATGCTATTCCAGAAAAGTAAGAATACAGGTGTAAGTGTATTTTACATCGAGTAAATGACTATGTTGCTGATATGGCGAGATGTCATGAAGCTGCTTTAACAGCTAATTGTGAAAAAACTTCCAAACTTGGCGACATTTTGGTCTGATCCCGGTATAACTGTAATGGGTATTGTAATTGAATAACTGTAATTGATGTACTGTAACCCTATTCAAGAAGCAGAAAGTGACCAAAATATCTTGTCAGCCAGGTGAAAACTATATAAGACCAGAGAGAGCATGGGCTTTCAGTTGTTAGTTCAGTGTGAGTTCGGAATAGTGAGATATCTCCAGATTAGCATTGCGTACAATTATTTCTGTGGAATGTTCCAGAACTCTTAAGTGTTTCTTTCGCTAAAACAAATTTAATCAATGATGTATTTCTTGCTTATAAAGTTTTAAATAATAAACAGATGTGGTATATATTGATGTCTTTATTAAAACATAGCATGTAACCTTCATACACACTTTCTTCATTTAATGTATTGATCTCTTTATTAATTCAATAAAATGAGTTTAATGCTTGGGTAGGTTAGAATTAAATGATGAATGATGTGTATGGTACATTGTTCCAAGTTTTTTAAGGATTAATTAAAAGAACTGGTAAAAATATTAATTCTGAAGATCCTCTAAAGGTACATTCTAATGAGGAAGCAAGGTTGATGCATTTATTAAAAGAATTTTATTGCTGAAATTAAAAAAATGATGACACTTTATGACAAAAAAATAATCTTACTAAAAGTAGCAGCCAGGTTGATTGTTTATAATGGTTTTAAAATTAACTAAATTGCAGATTTTTTTTTAAACTTAATTTTAAATAACAAGTATTTTACCTTTCTTTCTTCTCACATTTTATTTTTTTGGTAATGTATAATAATTCTGTATTTTGTATTTGTTTCCTTTGTACTGATTTTTATTTTCTTTTTCAGCTGGTCGCTAACTAGGTGGCCTTCCCAGACAAAGTGCTGGGAGATAGGAACAACCTTGATAGCCATTTAACATGGGAATAGCCTATGAATGTCATTTTATAATGGGGAGAGGTGGAGGTGAAGATTGAAAAAATTCATGAAGCATCTATGCTTAAAAGAAGTGAAATTCACTATATACTGAATGCAGATGATCAACATCAATGAATGCATTTTATTCTCATCATAATTTGTTGGAAATGTTTTCTGCATTGTATAGACTCTGCTAGTTTTTCATCAAAAGCATTTACCTCTCCCACTTCATATATATAGTATACTGTAAAGGTTTATGCAAGTCATGTCCAGTATCTTACATTTTGTGTTGCTGTTTCAAGATAACATTTTGTCCATACATGTTGCCATTAATTATGTCTCACTTGCATCATTGTGCATAAAGGAAATACAAAGAACATTTCATTTCAAATATTGACATTACATAAATTAACTAGTTTCCATTTTCAGTTGTTAAGAACAATGTGGTCTTCTTTATGCATGATCGTCATTTCTTTATATAAATTTCAGAGATCATCATAATAAAGAAAACTAATAAATCTGCAGTTTGAAGAAGCCCTTAGAGCTAGCTGTGAGAATAATTCATAAAAAATATGCAGGATATTGTGTGTGCCTTTTTGAAAAGTGTAAGTTAGCTCTGTACAAGAACAGTATTTCTGCAAAATATTGAATCTTCTTTTCATTAACAAAATAAACTGCTTCTGCATTTGATGAGATGATGACAAATACATTTTTTTTTTTTTTTTTTTTTTTTTTTCTTTTCATCTTTAGCAGTGGTCTTAGTCATTATTTCAAGTATATTGCAGCCAAGTTATTTGTGGTCAATATATTCATATATGTGTCTCTGTCTCTTTACATGTAACTGCCACATACTGTATTCATTGAGTTGAGGGGACTGATAACCTGATTCTGTGTAAAAAGTTCATATTGCTGTTTGTATAGTTAGACATCTTTTGTTGCTTGTTGCCGTCTCATTACTTATTGCATAAATGGTGTGACAACTGTGGAATTTTTTGTATGTTGTGCTTGATAGCACAACTTGTGCTTGAAAAAATTCTATGATAAAATTTAAAAATGTAATATAAGTATTGTGTGGTAGCAACATAAAAATAAATAAATAAGTAAAATAAAACGTTTAGTTCTTTTAAGAAATGGAAACTGTTTTAAGAAGGTGTAAAAAGAACATTTTTTGCTTCAATAAAGAAACTACAGATTATTTGAAGATTTCTTTCGGTAGTTTTTAACCAGCCTAGCAAAATGCTTTTAAGAAAGTTAAGGGAATATGTGTGTACGCAAGATCAATTTATTTATAAGTGATATAATAAATTAACATGTTCTTAATGGACAAAACAAATGCAAATATATACACTTAAAAAATTGCTAATTTCAGTAATTAAAGAAACAGTTCACATTGTCTACATAACAGTCATCTGAAATATCAATAACTTTGGGACCATCCACTTCCCATCAAGTCTGGAAGTCTCCTGCTGTATAGTTGATTATTGGATATCTGTAATTCTGGTACTCATTAGCTCTAAAAGACATCTTTTTCGTTCTTAATTTGAAATATAATGGCCACCTGCCTGAGTTGCATGGAGGTTTTGATGCCATAGACCAAGTGCCGGAAAACAGATGCAGTGTTACCACTCCCACAACTTGGCCTTTCCTTTATAGGCCTGTCCTCTGTTAAGGTTGTCTGAGATGTGAGGGCATCATTATCATCAGTGGTGAATCTGGAAAACACAAAAAAGATGCGAAGGAAAAGTGTCTGATTCTTTCGCATTTTGTAAAATGTCACCATAGCTTCATGAAGTTGGCCACAGTGGATATTTTATTGATCCTGTCATGGTATCTGACAGCATTTTCTCAACTTCGTATCCATCATTTATTTCACAGCTGTGACTTTGTAAGGACCATAAAATTTGAATCTCATTTTTAAAACTTTCCCGTACTGGGTTCTGTGAATAGCAACTAAGTGATTTATTTATCTTGTAAAGTTTAGGTTTCTTTCTCTTCTTTTTTAATTGCTTTTTATTTTCTTCATAAAACTTCAAATTGTGTGTTGTAGCAGCATTTCTCATGGCATCAAGTTCTACTATTAGTTGATTTTAATAATCTTCATTTAATGTCACATTGATCATAAAATCCTCTTTATTTTTTGTTTTCATACCACCAAGCAGTTCAAATGGCATATACTTTGTAAGAATTGTACCGATGCATTCGATCGATAAATTCATATCTTTTCGGTGTTTCGTTGGTGATCTTAATGTATTCTGTTCCTTCTTTATTGCAATAAGTTTCAAGCTGTTTTGATGTAAAAGGATTACCTTGTTAGAAAATATTCTGTAAGGCTCTCCAAACACCTTTGTTGGTCCTTAACTTATAACTTCCTGTGTGGATGGAGTTTTAATCAGGTAAATTTGGCGAACATGTCAACTACAGTAAAAATATGTTGGTATTGCTTATTTGTCAATGTAAGCAAGGTTCGTACGGTCCGTAAGAGTCCTTAAAAGTCCTTAAGTTTTTTGGAATCTATTTTTGGTCCTTCAAAGTCCTTAATTTCGACCAAAATTGGCAAAAGGTCCTTAATTTTAATCATGTGAAATTTCTGTCTGATTTTATGACTGCCATTTTGAGTGTGAATTAGCAATTTGGAGGTATATTTTTGGTGATTCACTGATAAATATGGTTATTTGAATGGATTATGATTTGTTCCTATTTCTAATGTAAATAGTGGGATAGTCAAGTTTCTGAGCAAGAAGTGAAACAAGTATTTTGACATTATTTCACTTTTTCTAATGAAGAGCTCTTAAACAACTTTCCGCTTTTGGGGATGTGATTTCTTTTATTTAAAGGCTATAAATTTGGCGACTTATTAACATTTTGGCTATTTTTAAGATCAGTTTCTATAGAAAATTTTTAATTCCAAGATCTGGAAATTTTTCGACGATTTTTTTTAAACATTGTAACATTGATAAATTTCATTAAAATAATGGTAATATATTGAAATTATATTTAAAAAATAACATATTAATTAAAAATATCTTCTTTTTTAATTTTTTCGTGATAAGAGTTTTCTCATGTAATTGTCTCAGAATATGCATCAGTCTTCTCTATAAATTTAATTTTACACTTTTTACGTTTTTCCCCCCCCCCCAAAAAAAATATTTCTGGCTGTTTGCTGTTACAAAATTGGTTGGTAGGGGTAATTTTCCTTCAGGACATTAGAAATTGCAACTTGAAGGATGCAACTTTGAAAATTTAGAAGGATTTGAAGGCAAGGATTATAGACCCACGTTTCCAGCAGATTCTATTTAGAAAAATGTGACAAAATGAAAAATGTCTATGACATTATCACGTAATGGATGTATTTAAGAGAAAGTTTGCAATGAATTTATTACTTTTTGGAGAACATCTGGAAGATCAATGGCAACATAATATTTGAGTGTTTTATTTCTGATACTAGAATCTTTTTCTTAACATGTTTATCTTCCCTTTATTTTATACTTTTCACTAGACACAAGCATGGAAAATATTAAAAATGCTTCTAATCTTATCACATGGACAGGTATTATAGACTGGAATTTTTTGATTAATAAAGAAATTGAAAACTGGCAATTTAAAAGATTCAACTAATATGTCTTAATGCATCATATACAGGTCTGACAGGCATTTTCCCACCTGGTGCAATCACATGGAATATTAAACTTATGTCTGTAAATTCTAAATTTTGCTGACTAGTGCCTTTCTAAATTCTGCTTCCAGTGCCTGCTCTAAATTTTAAGTTTTGCCATTTCTAGGTTTTGTTGCTCAGTGTGTCAATAAATTCTAAAAATTCTGTCACACCAGCTCTGCAACTGGCTCTTACCATATATATTTCATATTTCTTCCGATTGTTCATATTACCCAAGAAATAAAATTAGCAGCTTTTTCTATACATTCTTTTTATATGTAATTTCTTAGTTTTTTAGAATAACAGAAATCTTTAATTAAATTCAAAAATTCTAAAATGAAAAGGAAGCGTGTTGAAGAAAGAAACCAAATACATACAGAAAAAGAAAATTATTCTTCAAATATATATATATGGGTATTATTATGTAAATTACCCCAGTTGTTTATAATTTCAGCCTTTACTATAATTTCCCGTTTCTATTTCCTCCCCAGAAAGCAAATCACTTAGACAGTTTTTAGACTGACACTTGGTGTGTAAGACAGAATGTGTTTTTAATCTCCGCTTGTTCGCTGCATTAGTTCCTGTCAGCTCTGATAATTTGTAACTTTTTGTCTTTGCATTATTGTTGCTGACATTTGAATTTATTATGACAATAGAGTAACTGAGCCAGCTTAAATTAAAATTAAATTGTATAGTCTTTCACCACTAGTCCACATTTTTTTTATTTGAATTTGACTGTTCTTGTTTAATTATATCACCACAAACTGCAATTGATTTGGTTAGCATAAGAACATGCCTTTAAGTTCTTTTTAAATAAAAGAGGCGTATTTAAACCTTTGTCTGACTTTGTAGTTACTTTGAGACATAGCGATAACTTGCTTCATGTTGTCGGGGGTTTTGGGGCTACTTAACTCTTACCAGATCAAGTAAACCTTCATAGGTACATTGTGGAGAGGTCGACAACTTAGGAGATAAAGCACGCAGAAACTAGTGAGATTGAGACAACCCATAATGACTAAGGTTATCTAACTACCTAATTTATTTATTTATAATTAACTCTTACCCTTAAAAATTATCTCTGCATATTAAAGTGAGTTATTGCCTTTCATTAATCCTTAGCGTGGTACAAGATAAAACACGAAAATGTAAAAATTCATGTAAAACTAATTCTTCGTATCTAATGAGACCTAAAATAATACAAAACAACTTAGTGTTACCTCTGGTGTTTTAGTGCCTTATTGGAACCTTAAAGTATATTAACTGGGTTACAACCCTGGAACTCTACACGGAGCTATGACACTAACTCCAACAGACAGAGTCCAACTAACTTTCAAAACTTGTCAACCGGGCTCACATCAGGCCTTTCAGTTTTGTTCTGATCAGCAGGTCTCTCTCTAGGCAAGGAGCAGCGGTGACAACAGCCAGGCTTTTGTTATAAATCATTCTAATTATGATTTTACTTCTTATTTTAACCTATGACTCTTGACGTAATATCTACCTACTATTTACTAAACCTCTAGATTGAGCAAGTAATGAGACATAAAAAAAATCAACATGAAACTAACTATTAGTAAAACGTAAATAAAATGTCACTTATCTTCTTTCAAATATGCCGGAACTATCATAAGTGTAAAATATTTAATGCTATTTGATAAATTTCATAAAGTATAGTGTATCCTCAAACTTGTTATGTTAATTAAGTTATGTTTAATAAGAATGCATCCTAATTACGGATCTATTTTATTTTTTGGATGGTATTACATGAGTGAAATTCAGGCATAGATAATATTTTTAATTAAATTTATTAATTTGTTATTTGCTCATAGGTCCTTAATTTTTTCATTGATAGTCCTTAAAAGTCCTTAAAAGTACTTAATTTACCTGTGCAGAAATGTGTACGAACCCTGTGTAAGGGGTCCAACAAAATCAAGAACATAGTAAGTGCCTAATGGAATGTTTTCCTTTTATGTAGGTTTAAAAAAAAAAAAAAAAAACTTTTCCATAGTATTCTGTGCAATTTGCAGTCACTTTTTTTCAACTTCATTTCTTTGTTTCTCTATAGAGATCTAGAATTCTTATTCTAATATTGTGATGACTTCGGGGTTTAATAAGGCACCATTTAGCAAGACGAAACAAACATTTATTAAATATATAATTCAAAGCATAATATAATAGTTACTCAGAGCAGTACGTCGCTCCTACCGCATAGTACAATCTACTACCTTCCTCTTCCGAGGCTAACATGCAACTCCTAATAAATACATTAACCCTTCTCGAAGAAGAGCTACCTGCGCCAAGCATGCTCTGTTGATCGCCAAACAGTCGCCAGATATCACACCCCCATCGTAAGATTGTTGTTGATATTATTTACAAATGAATCAGCAATCTGGAAACTAAAATCTAGCAACTGTTTGCGATCAACATGAAAAAGAAAAAAAAAACTACATATACTTTTATACATTCTCTCCTAATTTTCAAATCTCAATTACTATAGACATACCTCAATTTACTACATAAACATAGATAACACATTTTTATATATAAACATAGATAAATCATTTTTAACTTCACTTGTTCCGAACCTTATTATTATTGTAACAATTTATCAATTCTTAATTCAAAGAAACCAAGTTGATATTTTCTTTTATAAACATGTTAAAATATACCCTAGTATTATTCCAATGATGACAGTAAAATTATTAAGTTTCTTATATATATATGAAATTATATTCTTAACATTCCTTTTAATTAATGATGCTGCAGCATAATTTAAATCCTTGGGAGACAAATATCTAAATTTACCACTTACCTCGAATATTTGTTATCCAATAATTTCTCTATCTATTTCAAATTACATAAACATCTTATTTGCACAAAATTGTAAAATGATTATGAAAAGCAAAGAAAACTATCTAATTATTAACTATACAAAATGTTCGTGAAGATGAACAGTAAATTAATGTTCAAAGTTCACAAGTGGGAAGTCTGGATAATGCATCCGCGTTTGACAGTTTTTTTCCAGGGCAATGTTCTATTTCGAGATTATATTTCTGCAAAGCTATGGCCCATCGTTGTAATTTGGACAATTGCGGAGCATTTCTCACTATAAAGGCTAGAGGATTATGATCAGTCACAATTTTCACCGATGAACCGAATATCCAAGGTTCAAACTTCTTCAATGCCCATACTATAGCATAAGCTTCACGCTGTATAGTCGGCCAGCTCTGTTGAGGTTTCGATAATTTCTTGCTCGCGTAGCAGATGGGAAATTGCTTCTCTCCCCTTTGCTGTGACAAACATGCACCTATTCCGATTTGGGATGCATCAGAATGAATGACAAACGGATCCTGCAGTGTTGGGGTGATCAGCTCCGTTGACATCGCTAATCGTTCCTTCAGTTGTTGAAATGTTGACTCATGAATTTCTTTCC
The DNA here is from genome assembly GCF_044657685.1 of Stegodyphus dumicola. Lineage (NCBI taxonomy): Eukaryota > Metazoa > Arthropoda > Arachnida > Araneae > Eresidae > Stegodyphus > Stegodyphus dumicola. The sequence continues at coordinate 43,396,299 of NC_140771.1, read as the reverse complement.
ATTCGAGTATTTCCGGTTGTTTATTTTTCGTGAGTTCTGTGAGTGGGTAGGCGATCTCTGCATACCCTGGGATATAATCGCGATAATAATTACATAGTCCTAACAGACTTTTAAGATCTCTTTTCGTTTTCGGCGTTTCCAGCTTCTTGATTGCCTCTATTTTCTCGGGATCTGGTTGATGTTTTCCTGATCCAATGATGTGTCCTAAATATTTAATTTGAGGTTTTGCAAACGAACATTTCTTCGAATTGATAGTAAATCCAAGTGATTCTAATTTGGTAAAAACTTTATCCAGATGTTGGAGATGAGTGTCGAAATCCGTGGAAAATATAGCTATGTCATCAATATAGGCTCTTGAAAATTGTTGAAATTCTTTCAGCGCGTTATTCATTACTCTCTGAAAAGTTGCTGCTGCGTTCCTTAATCCAAAGGGTAGCACTTTAAACTGATATTGACCTCGATGAGTTTGGAACGATGTGTACTCTTTACTTTGTTCCTCCATGGGAATTGCCCAATATCCTTTCAGCAAATCTAAAGTTGTTATGACGTTGGCTCTTCCTATACTGTACATTAAATCAATGGCATTTTGCATAGGAAAGTCATCTGGCTTCGTCACTGCATTCAAAGCTCGATAATCTAAGCACAATCTGATATCTCCATTTTTTTTGCTTACACAAACTACTGGATGAGCTATTTCTGCATTACTTTCTTCTATTAGTCCCGATTTCAATAATTCTTCTACTTCTTCATCGACCTTGGGTTTCAATGCTTCAGGAATCCTATAAATGTAAGGTTTCTTCCTCTCCATATTGGGTATTAATCTAATTTTATGAGCTTCAACTTTAGCTATTTTCAGCTTTCCGGTGAATAGTGCTCGGTGTTTGTTGATAAGAGCTATCAATTTTCTTCTCTGCTGCGGATTCAAATTTTCTAAATTCAGATTTGCATCTATTTTAAAATCTTCCAGGGGGGTCAAGAGATCTTTTCCTGGTAAAGTTATAATTTCTCCAAATTCTTCTTCATTTTCAAATATCACTCCAACTGCATTGACACTAGCTTGGAATTTTCTAATTTTATTTGCATGAACATGTTTGATCTTTCCATCAGGTAGTTTTACTTTATAGGAATGAGGTGGGCAATGATTCACGATTTCTCCTGGACCAGTCCATCGTGCATAGAGTTTGTTATTTGAATCTGGTATGAGTAAATAAACTTGTTCTCCGATTTTGAAATTTTTTGGTATTGATCTCCGATTAAAGTACTCAGCATATTTTTGTTGTTTATCACTTGCAATTAAATTGGCTTGTTCGGCGGCTTGTTCTAACCTTATTTTTAAAAGTTGTAAGTAATCCACTGCCGATTCACTTAGATTAGGTGGTATAGGTATTTCTCCTGACCATGAAGACTTCAGTACTGCTAAAGGACCTCTTGGTTGTCTTCCATACATCAGCTGAAATGGTGAGACACCCGTGGTGCAGTTTGGTACTTCTCTGTATGCAAAGAGCAGGTATGGGATGTGCTTATCCCAATTCGAAGGATCAGTCCTGATGACATGATGTAACATTTGCTTGAAGGACTTGTTCCATCTTTCTACTAATCCATTTGAAGCACTGTAAGCAGGTGTAGAGAACCTAGGGTGAGAACCTAGTCTTTTCTGGAATTCTTTAGTTAATTTTGAAACGAAGTTACTTCCGTTGTCACTAGCTATTGTATTAGGGATTCCTGTTCTCATGAAAATCTCCAAAAGCGCGTCGCAAGTGGCTTTTGCTGTCAAGCTTCTCAGTGGAATGGCTTCTGGCCATCGGGAATGTTGATCTACCAGACATAACACATATTTATGTTTCCTAGCAGAGGAAGGTTCAATAGGTCCAATAATGTCGATGTTAACTGTTTCGAAAGGTAATCCTGGCCTTCTGACCGGTGTGGTGGGAATCTTGTCAGATCGCTTTTCTGGACTTTTCAACTGACAATCTTTGCACGTTTTACAAAAGGTTTCAACATCTTGTGCTAATCCAGGCCAATAAAATGAATATCGTATTCGCTCCTTTGTTTTTCTTATCCCAAGATGTGCACCGAAAATGGAACTATGTGCTAATTCCAACACTTGTGCTCTTCTACTAAGTGGAAGCACTAACTGAAAAACATTCTGTCCTAATATTTTTTCTTGGTGATGTAAAAGATGATCAATAAATAAATAATTTCCTTTTTTTTCTATTGCTAGCTTCCATGCTTCTCTCAGCGAGGGACAGTTAACTTGCTCTTCGCGTAGGCGTTCAGCAGACGATAAGTCTGTGTTTACATAAACACTCGCCTTCTTCCCTTCCTCCTCTTTGTTTTTCTCCTCCATAAGCATTAGCGGGGGGGAATCGACGCTGTCGTTTGACTGTGCATTGGCGAAAAAAGTTTGTAAGTTTTCGCTTCCGTAATTATTTCTTTCTGGTGTTGGTGTATTTAATTATGGCAAAGCACACGAGGGCTATCTGCCTAAATTATTTCTTTCTGCATTTGGTTCTTCTGCCGCAGGATTAATCAACAGTTTGTATATTTCTGGAGTTATTAGGCAAGGCACATTTAGCTTATCAGTCACTGCAATTAATGTATCCACAAAATTAAATATATTGCTTCCATGATCTTTATGGTAAATAGGCACACGGCAAACTTTTGCTTCAATTGGTTGTCCGAAAGCAGGTGTTAGCAATATTTTACCTCCTTCTCTCTCCTCTAAATTTGGAATGAGCGATGAATGTACGATCGTTATCTGTGTTCCAGAGTCTACGACAAGGAGGTTAGAATACATGGAGATGGCGTCTCTGCTGTCGCAATACGAGGAGAGTGAAGCCGGGGAAAGCAAATAAGCCACGCCTCGTGAGGGCAAGAAAACGCTTCCCTTACTATGTGAAGTGAGGTTAAACGTCAGCTTGTTTGAAGTTTTGAGTGTGTTTTCTGATTTCTTATGTGAAGACGTGAGAGGGTTATAAGATACTGAATGGTTACATTGAAATAATGTCTACATTCTGGATTTCATTTCCATATAAAAGAATGTTTTTTTTAACATGCATAAATAAGTAGAATAATTGAAATGTGCGTTTGAAAAGCCGTCAGAAAAGAGTTTGAGTATTTTCTCGGTGTGACGTGCGCGAAGAAACATCTATAATTCTCAGATTTTTCTTCAATTAATGGTTTGAGTATTATACTCGTAATTAACTGAGTTGTAAAAGCAAAACGGTAAGTAAACAAGGGAAGGGGGAGTGGTCAGCTCATCGTGGAAAAGAAAACGCGTTATTTTAAAGGTGTGATCATATTACATTACAAGTCATATTTTATGTATTTAATTTTATTTTCTGTTCAAGTAAATATTTAATAACAGGATTTAATTTGGGGTGAAATTTGTGGGAGTTTTAAAAATAACAATGCAGGATTTAAATATTATTTTTTATCATTGTTCATGCAATTTAATATTTTTCAAAACGTAAGTAGTATTTCTAACGTGGAAAATTGAGAATTATACCTGTATATATTTAGAATAACTAAAATATAATCAATTAATGGTTTGATTATTTATTTATTTATTTTCACAATACCTTTATTGCTAGCATTCATTAATGACAGCATGTAATTACATAATGCATTTCTCATTTAACTCATTTTAATGGAATCAGTCCCTTTGTACATATATTTTCCCTCTGCATATCCTGATAATCATTAGAATTGATACAATTATCAGCACTTGCAGCCGTTTCCTTGGATATGTTTTAAACATGCACAGCAACTTTTTATCTAACTTTGAGCAAAGTATAATTAAATAAATGATAGTATATATGTTAAAAGAATATTTACCTGTGAAATGTAATACCGGATCCTGCTATTCTTCTATTTGTACAGCCGAAAGCGACGCAGGAATTTACCATTTTGGCAGGAATAAAAATTGCTTCTCGGAACAATATTGCAGCCGTCTACAAGATGATAGAAAATGTAGAAATAAAATGAAATGGCGGGAAAAAGTGAAGGAAAAAGCGCGCGAAGAATCCACGGTCTTTAATTTACGAAACTGGGTGTGGCTAGGTTCTGCCTCATTGGCTGAAGAGCTCGTCAATCTTTCTAAAGCCACGACTACTAAGGGCATGCTTTCCCCCACTTTTTGGCTTCACTTGGACTGCGCGCAGGGCATCTCCATGTATTCTAACCTCCTTGGTCTACGATAGCTTCGATTTTCTCAGAGTTAATAAAAATATCTACTTTTTGCAGTGGTTGAACGATGCGTTCTGCGAATTCAGATCGTAGATGGGATGAGTCTACTTTAGCTACGATGGCTTCTTCTTTTGATGTTCTGTTTGAATTTTTTTGAGTTTTGGAATCATCCTTTCCCTTCTTATTTACTGCAGTTTCGTTCTTTCTTCTTTTGTCTGGACAATCTCTCGCGATGTGTTGATAATTTCCACAAATATAACATTCTTTTCTTCTCGCGTGAAATCTTTCGTGTTTTGGATATTCTTTTCTCATGGGTGGTGGAATATATTTGTCGTGTGCACATGTTGTATCCAGGAATCTCGGTGATCGCTTAATTCCATTTCGAACTTTGTCGAAAGATTTTCCTTTGGCCGTGAAATAAATATCACATTCTGTAGCTAATTCTTGAGGCTTCAGCCATTTATTTCTTTGGCGTATTGCGACGTGTGCAGCTGTTTCTTCATCTAATGCTTGGAATAATTTATCGGAAATAATTAATTCCTTGAGTGTTTCGAAATCCTTTACTTCTCTTGACTTGCAGTAATAGTCCCATGTAGCTGTTAGTCTTGAAGCGAACTGGATATGCGTTTCGCCGGAATAACGTTTAGTTTTTCTGAAGTTTTCTAAACAGGTTTGAGGAGTAGGTTGATATTCCTTCAGAACAAGAGTTTTCACTTTTTCGTAATTTTGCAGATCTTCCTCCTTTATATAAACAAGAACATTTGAAGCTTTTTCTCCAATTAATTTCAATAATATTTCTGATTTGTATTCTTCAGGAACCTTCTTGTGCTTAAATGCTCTTTCGATAGAATCAAAAAATATATTCCATTCTTCTGCTCTCTTCGGTACTGGTATAGTCAGTGTTTCTACTCCTTTGATCAGCTTGTCCAGTGAAATTTCGGTTTCTCGTTCTGTGTTTTGGATTAAAGGTGTTGGACTTCTACTTCCTTCATTTTGAGTTGCTCGAATCTTCGCTAGTTCTATTTCGTGTTCTCTTTCTGTTCTTATTCTTTCTTCTTCCATTTGCATTCTTTCCATTTCTTCTTTTCTTTTTCTATTCTCCACTATAGTAATCAGAATTTCTTTCATGAAATCAGCATCTTCGATGTATTCCTTGCTATTCAGGAGTTTGTGTTTCAGTTCTACCAGCTTCAAATCTGGGGATGCTTCTTCGCCAATTTCCAATAGAACTGTTACTAAATCCTCTTTCTTTGCGTTTTTGAACATTTTCTTCTATTTTCCTTTAGAATCAAGCCTTTCAAACTCTCAATTAAATAATTCTCACGTTTTTACTCTCTTTTGCAAATGAACACTTCTTTCGTTAGTTAGGCTTAACTTTACGCCTCTTCCGTTTTCAACGCTCTAAGCTTCTAACCTCTCTGGTTTTCTCGTAAGAGAGCGTGTTGTGATGACTTCGTGGTTTAATAAGGCACCATTTAGCAAGACGAAACAAACATTTATTAAATATATAATTCAAAGCATAATATAATAGTTACTCAGAGCAGTACGTCGCTCCTACCGCATAGTACAATCTACTACCTTCCTCTTCCGAGGCTAACATGCAACTCCTAATAAATACATTAACCCTTCTCGAAGAAGAGCTACCTGCGCCAAGCATGCTCTGTTGATCGCCAAACAGTCGCCAGATATCACAAATATGTTTACTGCCTTTTCTGTGTCAGAATGACACTTATGCACCTTTTCTGTTATTTCACTCTGTAATATTTCTGATGCTACTAAAATATCTCTTTCCTTTCCAGATCTTTATAAAATATCATTTTGTAGAAAGTAACAATTTTCTTCACCCTTTTCAGCTAGTCTTTATTAATTTAAAATGTTTGTCTTTATTTTGTTATTGAGTGAATCGAATCCTGTCAGTTAACTCATCAGTGTGTGACGTCCAGCCTGCCGATGCATTGTAAAGCATTTCTTCACAAAGCTTTGTCATGCTGTATCTGATTTCTTGGCTGATGAACAATATCATAATCATACTCTTCAGTATACATTGCACATTAAGTGATTTTTGGATTGAGATCTTTTTTAAATACACTGCAGTCAGTTGAAAGTTTTCAGATTTTATATGACGCCCAAAGGGGCTTTTTTTAATGTTTTGTGTGTTACCTTTATTTATTAAATATCATGTTCTTCACACTTAAACCATAAAATTCAATTCAACGGCAATGTCGCGAGCAAATTTTAAAAGAGCATATCTTTCCAATACACAGTCTTGCATGCTGCATAATTTTTTACCCCCTTCACCGTACAGTGTTGCCATTGCTCACTTTGAAATTGTTGAGTTTCTTAATAAAAAACTCATAAATGCTTTGCACTATATGAAAAAGAGGACAAATTCCAGATTCTAATTTGGACTTCAATATGCTCATATTCAAGTGGAGGACTGTGTTATTCAAAATTTGTTGTCTCTAGGTACCGACATTTTTTCACAGTTCGAGAAACACAAATACATACATTCATGCAGATTCTTCATTATTTAATTTCTTTAAATATAATGCAGGTCTCTAATATTTGGTGGCAAAAATATGAAAACTGAACAAACGCAGAATACCAAAACGAAATTAATAGCCATTCTGGGCAAATTGCCTCTTTGGGCAAATAAGAAAATGTTTGAAATTTTTATGTACAGTGTGTTTGCCTTTAGGGAAATGTTTAGAATCTTCGACCAGTAGAACCATTTGCATTTAAGAATTATTAACTGAACTTTCAGATATTAATTAGTTACTATTTAAAATTAATTCATTGTGAAAAAATATGTTTTCTTACTGCGTATTTTTATCATTAAAAAATATTTTTGTCATTTAGAAAATTCTCCTTTTTTTACCGCGTTAGTTGGCAAGTATGTTGTCATAATGTGCTGTTACTTTTTCATAATTTTTCTAGTATCAGATTCAAAAATACCATCAATTATGTATTTAATAATACGGCTTCCACATTGTTACCCTGAAAACTTAGTTCTTTCATTATTAAAAAATATTCACCTGGAGATTCATTAGACATTAATTTATGATTTGACAACATTTCATGCAATTTGGGCAGACTAAAGGCTAAAATTAATTCACATTTCAAGAGCTCTTTTAATTTATACCAATCATTGTTTTTAATTTTGCTCTGAATGAAAAATTTTGCCTTTCCTTTTGTAAAGTTGCTGGACACTGGTTTGGTCCGGGTTCGAATCCCAGCAAATGGGCTGGTTGCATGGAGATTTTCATGGTTGTCCTCCACTGTAATGTGTATACAAGGTGGTTTTCCAATGAAAGTCCTCCACAATAGCATCTCTCCCTTTAGGCAGGTAGTCTCTTCCCTCCCCCATAGTCAAATAAATGAAATTAATTTTCTTTTATCAAAAACCAACTTATGTAAATTTTGAAGAATTTATTACATCTCCAAAATAGTCGATCCAGTTGTCATTTGTATATGAATTTCCACAAAATGGAATAATAATACTTTCAATGTCAGAAAAATTGATATAAGACTTTAAGAAAATTCTTGAATTGGAAACGCAATGCTTTTGCTTACGTTAATTGTCACTTTCATCATTGTTAAACGTTAATTTAAAGGTCTTGTCAAGATTACTAGTTTTGTGATCACTTTCCCTATTGTTTTCATTTTCAGGAATAATATTTTTACATAATGCACTTTTCATTTTCAGGAATACAATTTTACATATGTTGCTTCTATCACTCTCATCCTTAAAAATTTGTGAAAATTTTGGATTTTCAAACATTTTTCGTTTTTTTAAGTGACTTCCAATTATGGTATCTCAACCAATTTCATATTCAAAACAAAAAAAAAAAAAGTATTTGTACTTGCTAAATAAGTAGGATGATAATTGTGCAGTTTAAAAGCTGAGTGACAGTCCTTATATAAAAAAACACTTCCATCCCATGATCTTACACCAATTTGTTGTGAATTTCATATCGATTTCTGAACCTGATGCTATAAATTAACACTTTCTCGTCCAATAAGACATGAAATGAACGAAACATGCAAATACAAATGTATACACAGTTTAAAAAATGGCTAGGTTCAAATTCAGTTCATGTCAACCATCATTTGAAACATCAATAGCTTCTAAATCATGTTTTCCTATGAAGTCCCACCATAGTTGATCACTGCATGTATGCAAGTATCGGTATGTTTTAGCTGTAGGAGACATCTTTCTTTAACAGCCATCTGCTTTAGTTGTATGCAGAATATATCATTCTAGAAAAAAGGTCAAATAACAGATACAGTATATGTGATAAATTCAAACTCAGAAGCAAAGACCAGGAGCAGGAATTTGGATGGCATAATTATGTTGATCCATGATTAGGAAATTGGAGGCAAAGGCAAATTTATTTCAGCAAACTTTCGGCCACAAACGAGTTGGCACATTAAATGTGCCTATTTGAAAAAGTTTACATTTTCGATAACTTTGTAGCAAGAAAGCAGCAGCAGACAGACAGCAGTCCAGCTAAGGCAAAGTGTGGAAAGCAAGTGCGTAATCTTCAGGATGAAATCTTAAGTCAAAAAGTTAGTTTTGGTTCTCAAAGCATTTTGATTGGATATTTAATATTGGTGTAAAATTATTATTGGCTACCTGAGTTTTAGTTCAACTTACATCACCAGAATTACATAAGAGTCATATGGCATAGATTTTTCTCGAAATGACGCAGTGCAAATAAATTGCTATTTTTAGAATAGAGAAGTGAAATTAATTTACACTGCTCATTTAATCTTTTACATATTCTTTTTTTTCCCTTACATATTTATATATATATATCAGGCATGGCCAAACTGCAGCTGTCTGACACCTTAACTCTGCCTCTATGGGGAATTTTTGACATATATTTGAATAGAAATGAATTTGACAGACATTTTGAAATAGAAAGCGTGCAATGATGCATTTCTTTAGTAATTACTAATATGATTTCTTAAAATTATATTATGCATGTATCAATTTAATTGATTTCACAATTTCCTCTACTGGTTTATCATCAGAATAACAAACAGATTTGCAAATAGCTCCACTTCTGCCAATTACTATCACAGCCATGTATTTGTAGAGCAGATAATGGCCACCGGAATAGCATAAAATATACAAAACGGGGGGGGGGATTTAAAAGTAATGCTCTCCAATTTTTTCCCCCTCAGGTTAATTTTATTTTAAGCAGCTTTTGCTTACATTCTTTCTGTGGAAGCGCCTTGTTTCACAATGATAGTTTTGATCCAATGTCTTGCAAAATTTTCTATTTCTTCCAAGATAATAGTTTTATTCATTCCTTGAATAGCTTGGTAACTATTGTAAAAAACTTCCAGCAACGGAAATCGCTGTTCACGTGAAGGCTCTTTTAATTTGGGGAAGAATTTGAAATCTGAGGGTCTTATAGTTAGTCCTTTTACAGGTGTCCTTCGAAGTTAATTCCTAAGCCTTAAGTATTTCAGGTTGTTTTTATGCAATGTTTTCCACATACTTTTACAACTACTTATACTAAATGCAGCAGCGACACTTTTTGTACATAAAACATATTTATCTCAGGTTAATTTTCGCAATAATGCCTTATTTACAAACAATACAAACACCTTATTTAATTAGCAAAAAATTAATTGCTTCTTCTAAAATATTTTTCAATGTCAAATTCATATGATATATATATATATATGCCTGATGTGTATATATATATATATATAAGGGATATATATATATAAGGGAAAAAAAGGAATATGTAAAAGATTAAATGAGCAGTTAAATTAATTTCCATCGCAAGCCGCAACAAGCAGACCAAAACGTACTCTTTTGACTTCAGTTCACTTCTGATAAAAACTGACAACAATTATGAATGAAGAAGAAAGGAAGCCAAAAGAAAATGCTTGTTATTTACATAAAAGAAGAATGCTTAAATAAAATGTCTCAAATATATATTCAGTCAAAAGTCGTTAATCCGGACTCGTCGGGACTTCGGCGATTCCGGATATCGAAAGTAATGCTCTCCAATTTTTTTTTTCCTCAGGTTAATTTTATTTTAAGCAGCTTTTGCTTACATTCTTTCTGTGGAAGAGCCTTGTTTCACAATGATAGTTTTGATCCAATGTCTTGCAAGATTTTCTATTTCTTCCAAGATAATAGTTTTATTCATTCCTTGAATAGCTTGGTAACTACTGTAAAAAACTTCCAGCAAGGGAAATCGCTGTTCACGTGAAGGCTCTTTTAATTTGGGGAAGAATTTGAAATCTGAGGATCTTATAGTTAGTCCTTTTACAGGTGTCCTTCGAAGTTAATTCCTAAGCCTTAAGTATTTCAGGTTGTTTTTATGCAATGTTTTCCACATACTTTTACAACTACTTATACTAAATGCAGCAGCGACACTTTTTGTACATAAAATGTATTTTTTCACATCTTTCGCAATAATGCCTTATTTACACACAATACAAACACCTTATTTAATTAGCAAAAAATTAATTGCTTCTTCTAAAATATTTTTCAATGTCAAATTCATATGATATATATATATGCCTGATGTGTGTGTATATATATATATATATATATATATATATAAGGGAAAAAAAGGAATATGTAAAAGATTAAATGAGCAGTTAAATTAATTTCCATCGCAAGCCGCAACAAGCAGACCAAAACGTACTCTTTTGACTTCAGTTCACTTCTGATAAAAACTAACAACAATTATAAATGAAGAAGAAAGGAAGCCAAAAGAAAATGCTTGTTATTTACATAAAAGAAGAATGTTTAAATAAAATGTCTCAAATATGTATTCAGTCAAAAGTCGTTAAAGTTAATTAATAATTAATTAAGTTTAAATTTCGTCGGGACTTCGGCGATTCCGGATTATCGATTTTTTTCTGTTTATAGATCATCAGTTTAAATCTCGTAAGATGGCATGCAGAAATTCTAAAATTAAAAATATGAAACCTTAATTTATGAAATAAAGAACAATTATAATCTAAAGGGTATCAAAATTTACAAAAAAAAAAAAAAAAGCTTAATATTTATTTGTTTACTTTATTAAACATTTTTTTCAATGTAAGTTGTTTTAAGTTGCTTCATTTTAAGTGATAATACTTTCTCTTTAATTCTATAAACAGACACAATTTCTTGTTCAGTTACAAAGTTCCGCTGTTCAAGTCCCGTTAATTGTTGTGCCGAGAATACTGACTAGCTTGTCAAATCGAATAATTTTTCGTTTTCACTAACCTCTCCGTCACATTCTTCATGTCTTTATCCATTTTTTGCAGTAATTCCACTTTTTGTTTGATGGACATCGAAACATACTTTCGTTTTGTATGATCCTTTGGGAGCTCCAGCATCGGAAATTCTATTTGACATAATCGAAAGTTCAAGCTTACTTTTATAAAATTGCTCTAGCAGTCTGCAAAAAATAATAAGCGAGATCCAATTCGAAGATTAACGAACAACGCAATCATCAACGTTAACTGTAATAGATTATTAGATAATTTTAGGTTATACCGTCCGTTATACATAAAACGCGCACACGAAAATGTATTCTGCGCTTGCGCACACACATGCGTAGTGATGCTAAAGCAAAGTTTAAAGTTTAAAGAAATTAAACATTTAGCAGTAGTAGCAATGAAAGCTCCCTGAGATATGTTGTGCAGACATTGAAGACAACAAAAGATTTTGAACTTAACCAATTTATTAACAATATAATAAAGAATAAAAACACAAAAAATAAATGTCAACAATATTAGAGTATTAGGAAAAATATAATATAATCATTATTCATCAAATATTTTTACCTGGTCTCCAAAACACTGGCATTCTATACAAGCAAAAAATGTCCTAAACAGTGACTATGCGGTCTAAAAATAAAGCTGGCTACCCATTCAATAAGTCCATAATCAATGGTCAAGAAAAACACCTGAAAATTTAAATGAAGTTCTTGAAAACACTTAAAACCGGCCTAACTCCGTTTGCACAAGGAATCGCCGTTCACGTATTTTTAATTCTGCCTTCATTGAAGAACATGGATGCCACCCACGGCAGTCACTCGAATGGTAGCCTCTGGAACCATCATCTCGCAAACCGGAATCAAGGCATTTTTATTCACCGGACTGCATGCATCCTTTTGAAGGGGCTGGAAACCGCTCACTCACTTGCCGGGAAACCAGGAACTAGAAGGGTTGATCTTGGATCATATCTTTACTGCTGGCTTTAGCTACTAGGAGCTCTTACCAGTATATTATCATTTTACCATAGGCCATAAAGTTAAAAATTTAAGAGGTGTATTTAAAATACACCGCGCCCGAAGGCGAGATCAATAAATGAGAGAACTCATAAAATAAGTTTTGCTAAATTGCATAGCATGGGTGATTATATACGTAAATGGTGGCGAGAAGCGAAATGAAAGTCTAAGCTACTGCGTGAATCAAGAAGAGCAGAAACACGTGATCAGCGTTAGGCATTTAGATTGGTCGAGGAGTCAGAGTTCGAAAAATGAAGTTTTTGTAGTTTTTGGCAATAAATAAAGTTCGAACATAGTAAAAGCAACATCTATTTGTGAATTTAAGAGTCTTATGTCTTTTGAAACACTTGAAAATCTTCTAAACTTGCGATATAATCATTAAATGAATAGGAAACTGTAAAAGGCGAAAATGAGGTCATGTAGCTTACTAGGGCTAATGAGTGAGAGTAAGCACTTGGTGTTACCACGAACTTTGATTTTAAAACACACGATACGAAATAGTAAAAATAAAAAGTAAAAATCTTGGTTAAATAAGTAGTAAAACGAAGAACTCATCGATGAAAAATAAAGTCCTAATTTTGCAAAGTTCAATTTTCTTGAATAGTAACTGCAAAGGAATAGTAATTTTTTTTTTTTTTTAAATACATTATATACACTACCACCACTTAGAATTGTGGTGGATCGTTCGAGGTCTTTTCACTACGTTCTCAATAGTAGGGTCATAGTCTGTAAGCGATTTAATAGCTTCATAGGGAGAATTTCTCATATCTTCAAAGAAGTTGTGTGCAGAAATTAGGATTTGGTCGTGAATTGGATTGATATCCAGGTCTTTGTGAAATTGAGAATTTCTCACGAACCAGGGTGCGTTCACTATGCTACGTAAGATTTTGTTTTGAAGTACATTTAATTTTTGTCTGTCTATTTTTCGGGGAGTAGCCCAGGCTGGAACTGCATAGAGGATTATTGGTCGAATAAGTGAGATGTAGATATTTTTCTTGGTACGAAGGTTTAACTTAGAGTTTCTTCCAATTAATGAGTAGAGAGCAATGAAAGCAGCGTTAGCCTTATTTGTAACATATTGAATATGATCTTTGAAATTTAGGGTTTTGTCAATATAGACACCTAAATATTTATAGGAGTTGGCAACAGGAATATCTTGGTTATTGAGTCGGATATTTATATTCACTGGGATATTTTTTCTGTATCTGCGAAAGAGAACTACACAGCATTTATCAGTATTTAGTTTGATTTTCCAGTCTTGACAAAATTTGTTAATAATGTTGACTTGGAGCTGAAGTTTCTCTAAAGCATTATTTGGACTTCGTGAACTGGTGAGGATGACTGTGTCGTCGGCATATTTGAGTATATTAGAATGAAAAGGTAGAGGCATATCATTTATGAATATTGTAAAAAGCTTCGGTCCTAAAACACTGCCTTGAGCTACTCCACTGTAAATCACTTTTTTTGAAGAGATTGCTTCACCACAGCGCACTTGAAAAGTACGATGTTTAAAATAAGAATGCATAAGCTTAATAAAGCTGTTTGGTAAAAGGAAGTTAGATAGCTTATGAAGTAAGCCAGCATGCCACACTCGATCGAAAGCTTTTTCGAAATCGAGGAAGCATGCCGCTACTCCGTTCTTTTCTGTAAATTCTTGGGCAATAAATTCAACTAAATTTAATATTTGATGTGTGGTATTGTGGCCTTTGCGGAATCCAAATTGATGCTTGTCTATTAGATTAAGGCGTTCTAGATGATTGGTGAGCCGAGCACTAAGTACTCGTTCGAAAACGTTTCCAAGCGCAGGCAGAAGACTGATGGGTCTGTAATTTTTTGCTAGCTTTGGATCTTTTCCTGGTTTGGGGATTGTAACAATAATCGAATGTTTCCACTGCGATGGAAAGTAGCTGAGTCTAATACAAGCATTAAAAATATTTGTAATTAAGACTATGCATCTTCTAAGTAAAGCTTGCAACGCTTCATTAGAAATCATGTCATATCCTTTAGCTTTGCGCTTCTTTAATTTTTTAATAATTTGCTGAACTTCATTTGGAGATGCAGGCGTAAAAAAATTAATGCTGGGACTGTTGAGGATGCTATTGAGAGAGTAATTAATATCTTTTTCGTGATCATAATTTTTATTTTCATGTTGTTTAAAAATGTTTTCTAATTCTTTAGCATGAATTTTAGCTATGGAGTCTTCGGAGTGGTGAATTTTGCCCATGTGATACAGGGGGTGAATTTGATTGGGTGAAAGATTTCTGAGTGATTTAGCTACTTTCCAAACAGAGTTTGGGTAAAGATCCATGTTTTCTAGGAAATTATCCCACGAATTTGATCGATGGGTGGCGATGTCTTCTTTTATTTTTCTGTTTAAATAATTAATATGACGTTTTTCAGTAGGATTGCGAGTAATATGCCATCTTTTTCTAAGTCTATTTCTTTCTTGTATGAGGGATTTAATTTCTTCTGGGATGCCATAGGGATTTTTATTCTTGACTGTATAGGTAGCATTATTGACAGCGTTTTAAATTTTGGAGTTTAATCTGGTGATTTCCAGCTCAATATCGCAGTCATAACGAAGTGTGGCTCTGCTGTTAACAGAATTTAGCTGTTCGGTAACCATATACCAATTAACTTTTTGTATGAGCTTTAGGGAGAGGGGGATAAAATCCATAGAAGTTGAAGACTATAGGGAGATGATCAGACGAAAGTTCTGGAAGAACATCAAGATTAGGAATATTAGGAAGGTTTTTCATCAAAACTATATCTAAAATATCCCCTAGTCCGTAAGGGTTGAGCCAGAGCGACGCGAGATACTTATAGCAGAAGTAGGAATGACGTCATCTCACGGCAACCAATCAGCTATCGGCACGAATCGGCTTTTCAGATGACGTAACATCATGTTTCGTTTTTGCATCTCAATTAGGTTGAAACAGTCCGTTCTCAATGCAAACAGTGGCAGCAAGAAAAAGAAGTAGAAGTAACTACTATATTACATTAAAATAAGGACTAAACTAAATAAACATTTCAAGGAGGAGAGATGATGCAGTAAAAGGTTTAAAAATAAGCTATATTTTACAACAAATGCCCCCCACATCATCATCTCCGACCTGAAATAAAAACCGAATGCCAGTATCTTTACAAAATTAAAAACAAGAATAAATAAATATCAAAATTTTATTCAGAAATTTTTAAGAAAATTTTCCTTTGGGAAAATCTTATCCCATTATTAAAAAATTTTACCGTAGCAAGAAAGTCCAACATGTTACAGAACAATACAAAGACATATATGATCACACGCTCAATACTTTTACCCAGGGCCCTGGTCACTCATACAACATTCTACACTATACAATTTTACATTTACCTAATATCCATCATAATATGACTTATAACATATTTTCAAATTAACAAAACTCTTAATTTAAATACACACAAAAACAAATTTCGTAGGAAAATTGTTCCACAAAATCTTATCAGGTTATGCTTAGTCAGCGGTTTTGTCATGGGATGAGCCAGATTATCTTTACTTGGGACATATTTTAAATCAAAAATTTCCCTGTTCAATAGATCACGAATGAAAAATAGTTTCACATCTATATGTTTTGTCCTCGAGTTTTCAATGGGTGATTTTGTAAAACATATAGCAGCCATATTATCAGCAAACAATATTGGCCTCGAAACATAGTTACTTGCAATTTTAAACTGAATGCATTCATCCAAAATGTTTTTAAACCAAACTAATTCTTTTGCTGATTTAGTCATGGAGATAAATTCAGCGTCCATAGTAGATAAACTCACTCCCCTTTCTTTAAATGTACGCCAAGATACAGGTGATTCTCCCAACAAAGCTATTTGTCCACCAATAGACACCATATCATCCCTGCTTGAAGCAAAATCCGAATCTGAATATATATTGAGCTTCAGTTCCTTCCATACCAGCTTGAGTTTGTGCTATCTGGTATTGGAAACGTACCCTAAAAGTTTAAGTAATCCTTCCCAGTGAAAGTTACCAGGATTGCATTGGAACTGAGAAAATATATTAACAGCATAAGCTATATCCGGACGAGTACGATTGCAAAGAAACGAGAGACATCCCAAAACATTTCTATAAGGATAATTCATTTCAGTCGTTTCTTCTTGTGTACTGGGACTTTGAGACTTTGAGTATTTCACACCTTTAACTATTGGAAGGGAAGTAATTTGTAGTTTAAAAGACTTAAATCGATCAACTATGTCTTCTATATATAATTGCTGATGAATTAAAACACTATTTTTCTCATATTCAAACTCCACACCCAAAAGCTTTCTTGTTTTACCTAAAATTTTCAAATCAAAATGTGAACTCAGGACTTTTAATATCCTTTTGGCCTGAACTTCACTTTTCCCAAACACAACTATATCATCAACATAAACCAACAGAATGACAAAGTCTTTAAAACGATAGACACAATTACACCACTCAAACTTGATAAACCCTAGGTTACATAGTGTTCTATCCAACTCGTAGTACCATAATCGCCCACTCTGATGCAAACCATACAAGGCTCTATCTAAACGACACACAAAAGTTTCTTTATCTCGCTCCACAAAACCCTGAGGTTGGGACATGTAAATTTCCTCTGATAAAGGAGCGTAGAGATAGGCGCTTTTCACGTCACATTGTATATTTGCCCATCCAAGGTGTGCAACTAAAAGGGAGAAAAATAGCCTTATTACTGAAAAGTTGACTACAGGAGAGTAGGTTTCATCATAGGTATCGTATTTAATTTGCCGATAACCCCGAGCCACTAAACGAGCTTTAAAACGAACAATGTTTCCAAATTCGTCCCGTTTAATGTTCCACCTGCAACCTAGTGGAGTGTTGTCTTTAGGAAGTGGAACAAGATGCCATACCTTATGCTTTCGCATGTTGGCCATTTCCTCTTCCATTGCCTCTATCCATTTAAGCTTTTCTGCAAATTTCATTGCCTGGTTATAAGTGTTTGGAATTGAAACATCTAGTCAGCTATCTCGGGTATACGACGTTGAAGGAGTACCAGTTGGGTCGATTTCACCACTATAAGTATTGCTTCCCTTGAAATCAAACAAGGTAGGATCATACTGAATATTATGTTCAGTGCAATACCTTTCTACATCATTTGGTGATCGTAGTCTTTGATTAGACCCCCTCTCAAAATAATACACATCTGTACGAGTGCCGTCTGGCCTTGGAACAGGTTTACGAAGCCAAGTTACTTGTCTCAATGTAGATTGAGTGTCAGTGCCAATTGTAGAAGAAGGTATATTGGTATCGATTCTTTCTTCTATTTCAAGAAAATAGCCAACTGGAGTATCAGTGGATTGGAACTCTACTCTTTCTTCAGATTTCAAATCAGGAAGGGTGCCCAGTGCAGCTCCACTGCCACTTTTCTGCATTCCAATCGACTCTTTAAAAGTAGCACTTAGGGTTTCTACTACCTTTTGCTCATTTTCCAACCAAATCTTGTACCCTTTTGTTCGTACACTGTACCCAATCAATCGGCCCTTTGTTGCCTTTGGATCAAGTTTAGAATTTCTTTTAGACTTTGGAATTCCCACATAGGCAATTCTTCCAAATGCCTTAAGATGACGTACTGATGGTTTCCGCTTAGTGTATAATTCGAATGGGGTTCTGTCTTGGCCCTTATGACAGATTCTATTAAATGAATATGCAAAATACATTACTGCATCTGACCAAAATTCGGAACTCATTCCACTATCGTGTAAGATTGCACGTAATTATTTAGAGCTGTCTGATTAAATCTCTCACAAACTCCATTCTGTTCTGGAGTATAGACATCTGTAAATTCGTGCTTTACACCAATTTTATTACAATATGACCTGAATTGATCATTATCATATTCTCGCCCATTGTCAGTCCTAAAGTACTTCAATCTAAGGTTCAAAGATCTTTCCGCACGTGCTATATGCCTTTCAAATACTTCAAACACCTGACTTTTCTCCACAATGGGGTACACTACCACGGAACAAGAATATTCGTCAATAAAGGAAACAAAATAACGTTCACCATTCCTACCTGGAATGTTAATAGGTCCCCATACATCAGAGAAAACCCTTTCAAGTGGTCTCTTTACTTGAATACCTTCTAAGGGTCTATAGGAGATTCGTCTTTGCTTATTGATTTGGCAATGTTCACAAAACAAATTAGGTGAGTGCTTTAACACAGGAAGACCTTGAACTGAATGTCTCTTACTAGTCCTGACAATAGTATCATAATTTATATGACCAAACCGATCATGCCATAATTCACTATTATTATGCTGAACTGTGGATGCCTCAAATTTTACAGATTTGTCCCCCTTTTCGATTATTTTCGGGAACACATGATAGTTACTTCCTATCAACTTAGCCTTGTACAAAGTTGAATTCTCATCATCAGTAAATTTAATTTGCCAATTTTTTACCATAAAATCTTGCTCCATTGATATCCACCCTAGGTCCAGATATTAAATTTCGTCTCAGTTCAGGTGAATATAAGACATCTTTAAGCAAAATAACCGTATCCCCAAATTTCATTTTAACAGTACCCTTCCCATGAATTGGAAAAGTTACCCCATCAATAGCTACTAGCATATTCTCATTTTTCACAGGAGAAAAGGTATCAAACAATTCACGGTTTTTACAAAAATGATGAGATGCAGCCGTATCAAAAATCCAACTATCATCATTTTCTTCCACATTGTTAACATTGGCTTGAGCTATAAAATGGGACTGTGCATGGGAATTTTTACTTTTACTCAACTTGGGTTTATTCTTACACTTAGAAGATGTTTTATTACTACTAGATACAGCTGAGGAAACAGAAGAAGCAGGTGAGGGTGATCTGGAAAAGTTACCTCTCATTCTACCGTATTTTTGAACATGACCTGGACGGCCACATTTATAACACTTGAGCCCTTTAATCTGCTTACATTTGGGTTTACAGTGAGTACTTTGAACTTCTATAGTCTTACTGGAGTTTTCCCTATCTATCTCTCTTAAATTAAGACGTGTTTCCTCTGCTAGAATTTCAAGTTCAACATTTTTAAAAATGAACTTTTCATCTGGCCACCTCAAAATATTCTGAACTACTTGATCAAATTTATCTGAAAGGAACCTAAGAAACTGGAAACATATATATACGTCTCTTACAGCCTGATTAATATCAGCTAACTGTTCAGTTACGCGTTTTAATCTAGAAGAAAAGAAACTAATACTTTCATTTGGCTTAATTTTACAATTTAAGAACTCTGAAAACAGGGACATATGTCTTGACCGATAATCTGGCTGGAAATATTTGGCAAGCGTATTCCATGCCACTACCGGGTCATCAATTTCACATATCAAGTTTCTATACTCAGGGCTTACATTCATATAAATTAACGATAATGCCAATCGACTCCTATTTTGATAGTCGGCAATGATTTCTTTTGCAATACCCTTAACATCATCCAAATCAGGACATTTTTCAATACCTTTGACCAAAAGCCATGCATTTTTTTCATTCAAGACAAACTTCATATCTTTGGACCATGTAAAATAATTACATGCATCAAGTTTAGCAATATTATGCATGACACTAACAGTAGCCATATTTGAATTTTAACAAAAACCGCCCCCAATCTCTTAAGTCCTAAATTAACTTTAAACTTCAAAAGTCTGCACTAAAAATAACTCAGGAGCTGGTGGCCCATAACCAAAATGATGCTAAAGCAAAGTTTAAAGTTTAAAGAAATTAAATATTTAGCAGTAGTAGCAATGAAAGCTCCCTGAGATATGTTGTGCAGACATTGAAGACAATAAAAGATTTTGAACTTAACCAATTTATTAACGATATAATAAAGAATAAAAACACAAAAAATAAATGTCAACAATATTAGAGTATTAGGAAAAATATAATATAATCATCATTCATCAAATATTTTTACCTGGTCTCCAAAACACTGGCATTCTATACAAACAAAAAAATGTCCTAAACAGTGACTGTGCGGTCTAAAAATAAAGCTGGCTACCCATTCAATAAGTCCATAATCAATGGTCAAGAAAAACACCTGAAAATTTAAATGAAGTTCTTGAAAACACTTAAAACCGGCCTAACTCCGTTTGCACAAGGAATCGCCGTTCACGTATTTTTAATTCCGCCTTCATTGAAGAACATGGATGCCACCCACGGCAGTCACTCGAATGGTAGCCTCTGGAACCAAAGAACTTTATTCTGGAACCATCATCTCGCAAACTGGAATCAAGGCATTTTTATTCACCGGACTGCATGCATCCTTTTGAAGGGGCTGGAAACCGCTCACTCACTTGCCGGGAAACCAGGAACTAGAAGGGGTGAGCCAGAGCGACGCGAGATACTTATAGCAGAAGTAGGAATGACGTCATCTCACGGCAACCAATCAGCTATCGGCACGAATCGGCTTTTCAGATGACGTAACATCATGTTTCGTTTTTGCATCTCAATTAAGTTTTTAGCTTTGAGGTCCGGATTATAGATCATTCCGTATTATGGGTTTCCGAATTAACGACTTTTGACTGTAATTTGTTGTTTCTGTATACAAAGTAGGAGAAATAAAATGTATAATTTCTCTGCAAGCATAATAGTTGCATAAAATGCAAAGTTCTCATTAATTTACTTGACATATTCATTATTTTTTTAATATAAATATAGATTTGCATCTCTTGGAAAATCTTGCTGCGGCTGTCGAACTTTCTTGAAATCTACCATGCAGCTCTTATCATAGTGAAGTTTGGCCACATTTGATATATGTATACTAGACACATTTCTTTTAATATTGTGACTTTTTAGGAAGGAAGACTAAAACATAATTTATTATTTTATCTTTAAAATGTTGTTAGTTGTATATTTTTATCAGATTTAAATTTGCATTTAAAATTTGGGCATTCTTTAAACATTGAGGAGGGTTTATTATTAAATTGGTTGTTGATGTCTGGAGAAAGGTACTGCTCCACACATTAAACACAATATTATGAAAAAAATTTGATTGAAACAACTTTATACAGTAAATGCATTCTAAAAAAAAAAAAAAAAAGGATTTGATTTTAAAAGAATTACATATACATTATTATGGACATAAGAAGTTTAATAAATAACTTAATATCTTGCAATTACACAAGAGGTAGGACCTACAAAAAATGTATAATTCAGGGTGTGGCTTTTTTTTATTACTCCAGAACTTGTTCGGCAGTTTTCGATTGATCTTACAGCTTCATCCTAAAATTCCAATTGAGTAATAAATATCTTGTCATTTCCATCATGCATGGCTTTTTTCTTTCTGTTCTATTGTGCTTTAATATGTGTCGCAGGTTTGATGTTTTATTCCTTTCTCTTTTAGAAAAATACTCTCCAATTTCTTTGTGTTTTCACCTCCAATACCTGTTCTTAAGTTTTTTTACTTTCTAAATTTTTTCTTTGTTGTGGTTATAAATTGCTTTAGCTTAGAGACAGATTCATCTTTTGTAGCTGCCAAATATAGATCGTTGTGTATCTCGAATAATCGTCAGTAAATTTGTGAATTATTTCTTTCCTCGTAGTAATGTCTGGCCACTTGGTCCAAAAATCTCCGATTATATCAAGTCAAGAATTGATTTTTCTTTCTATTTGTTTAGCTTGGGATACGACAATTCAGACTTTTTGCTTCTGATGGACCATTCGCGTTCTTTATCTTTTCAATTTCTTGGTCGATTCTAATCCCGGTTGCCAGGACATCATTCTTCAGCTTCTTGATTGCTTTATTTTTTGTGTCCTAGTATTCTATACCAAAACCATGCTATTTTCACTTCTTTTTATGACTGTTATTTTGGCATTTCTCTTTTGCAATTCAATTATGTTATATAAATTTTCTTCTCTTTTAGTAGCTTTCCTATAGTTTTATTTTGCAAGCATCTTCATCAAATTCAACTGTAAATGCCATGCTTGCGATTTTTTATATGGATATCCTATCCAAGTTCAGGAACATATAAAACATTATGAGTTTCTTTTTTTTTTTTTTTTCTATTTTGTTATCATCATCGTCTATACAGTACATATATCTTTCTCTGATGCCTTCGGACTTCATCTGAGAACCATTAGCAATTCTTATTTGCTTCCATCGAATTTCATAAGAAAATTTATTTTATTTGTCATGTGATATTTGCCTTTTGATTCAACAATTTGCGTTTTAAAATTTTCTTTTCTTTTCTTTGTAACTTAGAATGTGGAATGTTCAGTCTTTTCCAATCCCCCCCCCCATTTCGTCTATCCTTGTTAAAGCAACTTTCCTTTATTTACTTGCTCTTCATTCTTGAAAAACGAATTACTTTCGTTTTTGTCCTTTCTCTGTAGTTATTTAAGTATCTACATTCTTCTTCTAAATGTCCTAAATTTTCGCAGCAATTGCATTTTCATGACTTGAAATGTTTGAATTTTGTGCTTAAGTATTTTTTCAAAGCAGTTGTCTCTTCAGTTCGCATGCTTTCTTTCCTTCCTGAGCATTCGTCGATCAGTTTCAGTTTTACATTTTCCGACATTAGTTTGGCTTGCTAGTGGCCGAGCGGTAAAGTCTCTGAACACTGGTAGCGGTGTTTGAGTCCCGGCAAACCGGTTGACTGTATGGATGTTTTCGTGATTTTCCTTGTATGTAACATGTATACAAGTCAGTTTCACTTAGAGAATCCTTCCTTAGATAGCCCTCGCGTGCTTTGCCATAACTAAATAAACCAAACCAACTTCTGTTCTTCTTAAGAGTGTGCTTCTAAAGCTGTAGCAATATTTTCGTTCTGCAATCTAACTGTCCTCTATTTTTTCACGGATTCCTCGCAGTTTGTCTACAATCTTGAATGTTTTGTTAATATGTTCTTCGAGGTTGTTTTCGTTTTCTGCTTTTAAAGTATGCAGTTTTCTGAGAAGGAAAAGTTTGCTTGAGAGTTTTTCTGCTTCGTGAATTTTCTTTAATTCGTTCCATATTTCTTTAGCTGTTGTTTTATTTCTTATATGCAAGATTTGGTTGTCTTCTACGAGTTAATGTCACCTTACAGTTAAATTTATCTCGTTTTATCCACTCAGAGGTGATTTCTTATGGGGTATCGTTTGCGATTCTATTCCAAAAATCTTCCATTTTCAGCATCATTTCTAGTGTGTATTTTCTACAGCTGATAGTTGTTATTGTTTAATTTCACAACTGACTACTTTTTTCAGAGCTAATAGCCGTTCTTCTTTCTCATTTTCAAATAACACAACACACTACAGTAGTTTTGTTTTAGAGGACAGGCTTGGCTTTTTCAGACTATCCAGTTGTAGTTTATAGCAAAGTTTCTTTTCTGTGCATTTTTATTATTAATAGCTTAAATCTTTATATGCTGTATGCATTCGGATGAAGTAAACATGCACTCATGATCGACTGCTGTAAATCAAAGCTCCTTTGTTACCTGAGTAAGGGATAACCCAAACTGCGAAGACGAGGATGTAGAAACATGTTTATTATTAGCTATAAGAAAGAAAAAAATATTGCGCAGTGATACAAGCATTATCACCTTCCCGCCATCAAAATGTAATAAGTTATGTGGGATAAAGCGTTTCTGTAGAGTCAAGTTTATGTTGCTCTCAAGTCGGATAAGCAGCTTCTGCTAATTTTAACCTTTTTACGTCTTCATTTGCTTCAGACTAAAGCGATAACTTGTTTCACAATTTGTAAGATCTGTAGGAGTTAAGCCTCTAAAACACAGGAAAACCGTACAGCCTCATTCCAGCTTAAAGTACTGTGAAAGGACCTATTTATGTGTTTCTGCCTATATTTTTAATTAGTTAAATTCCATTGCTGTTTTGAAAAGCTTCTTTTTCCATATCGTTTACTATAACAAAGTACTCGTGGACAAACCTGACCATATTAAGTGATGCTTAGTGTAGGTGCAAACCATAATAATAGACTTGATAATCTGAATCAATAAATCATCTAAATTTATATTTTGAAATTTTCCTATTTTTGATTTTACATGCTACTGTACATGTACACTGCTCAAAAAAAAAAAAAAAAAAAAAAAAAAAAAAAAAAAAAAAAAAAGGACAGTACTATATCTCCCGTTCTACTCGGGCGATTCACGAAATTCAAATTGCGTTCTTCATGTCTCGAAAGTGCGACTTAGGATATATATTAGATTTATATATAGCACTATTCTAACATAGGTATTTTGACACAAAATCGGACTTTTTCTGAAATAACATACCAATTTTTTTACATATTTCGATTCTACGACTCAAATTATGCCAGAATACCAAGTTTTGTAAAAATCATACGAGTAGTTTTTGAAATATTAGCTCACAAAATTTTAGCTCCTCAATGTTAATTGAATTTGGCAAATATTTATTTATATCTCTTTTTTTATTAAATTTTTTTGATTTTTTCTCTCACATTTCGAAATTTAGGTTCATTCCAAATAAAATTTACCCATTTTTTTGTGTTTTAGTTTTTAAATTTCTATTTTTAAATAATTTTTATAAATTTTTCGAAAAAAATTTTGTATTATAACCTATAAAATTTTTACCATCATCTTAAAGTAGGTATATTTTTAAGCATATCTGCAAAAAATTAGACTTTTTTATTCAAAATTTTCTAAGATATACACAAATTTACATATTTTCGCGTTTTGAAATTTGGCATCTTTTTTTTGAGCGATAATAACGCCAAATGTGGTCTATGGATTTTTGTTACACTGTATTGCCACAGCTATTTTTAACCTTAAATTTCAAGTAAAATTTTACGGAGAATTAATTATATGACATTTTTTCCTTCAATGATGCGTAATAAATATTTATTAATACTATATGAAAAGCTATTTTTTAAATATTTTTTTTTAATTTCTCTTTCTCTCTCTCTCTCTCTTTTTTTTTTTTTTTTTTTAATAAGAGTAAATTTTTCTAAGAGTAAATTTTTACCTTCGGCATTTATCGTCTGCTACTTTACTTCGTTTAAATCGAATTGTCTAAAACTGAGAATTTTTGTTTGATGTTTATTTGAATTTTATGACATTAACTGCACAATTTATTTCTAAACAAACTGATGCTTTTGAAGTGGCTGAAAGAGCGGCTGGTACTATCATCCATTTTAAAGCACAGTATATTTTTATAGAAACATAAGATTTAGAATAATCATTTTTATAAAAGTCAAATTATGATATAAATATACAACCCTCTAGAGACTGAATTAATGGAAGTTCAATGGTTATGTAGAAATGATCTGCAGCTACTTAATCGCTGGATTTCCGTGGACAAGTAAGAATAATTATATAAACGACACCCAACATTCTGAATTCAATTAACAACGAGGATACGATGTTTATTAAATGAATTCAAGGAGTTTTAAAACATAAAAAATCAATTCATTTTTTAACCTAAAATGTATTTTTGTGCGTAGCGTATTTTCATTATTCTAATTTAAAATTCTAATAATTCTTAAAATTCTAATTTAGAATGTAATTGTCAAGAACTGATTCCTAATCATCAGTAATATAATAAGTAATTATTACGGTTATTAATAAATCCTTCTTATAAAGTAATTGCAAATATTTCAAAAAACTTTCTGTCTGAAAGCAAATATTTTTAATTTTATATTAATCAAGATTGCACACGATATTATTTATTTGCACTTCAATTCTTAACGTCAGTTCTAGTAGAAGTTACAAATCAATTATATTTAATTAAGGATTCAATTGGATTGGATTGGATTATTTAATTATGGCAAAGCACACGAGGGCTATCTGCCTAAAGGGAGGGATGCCTTCGTGGAGGACTTTCTAAGGGAAACTGGCTCGTATACACGTTACACATCGGAAAAACCACGAAAACACCCATGCAACCACCCCGTTCGCGGGATTCGAACCTCGGACCGAACTACCAGTGATCAGCGTCTTTACCGCTCGGCCGTTTGTGGGCCTTAATGAAATGGAAGGCGATAACTTTATTTAAAATGATTGTCAGAAATACCAAAATGTTTCGAAAAGTTGGATACTTTTTAATATACTTTCAGAATGCTTAAAGAAAAAGAGAAGAAAAATAAATTTTTTCGTAAAATTTAGTATTTGCATTTTTTTTTTAATTTAAAACTTTTCAATGTTATGATATTTGATTCTTGCGATTTCAAAAATAAAATATTTGACTAAAATATGAATAACATTTTAAGAAACCAAATGTAGGATAAAATTGTGTAAAGCAATGGGCACAATGATAAAACTGTTTAAAGCAGTGTATGCAAGTCATCCTAAGTTAAAATATCGGTTATACATCTCTCTTATTTATATATATCTTTTCTGAAAGGAACATTGAAAGGCGTGCAAAACTGTGCTTTACTGTATTTTCTCTTTTAATATAGTATGCAGTTTTCAAACTCATCGTAGTCTGGGTTACAAAGTATTCTTCCGAAAGAAACGCAGTTTAAATAAAATCAAATTCTGGAAAATTAATATTAATAAATATATATAAAATGATCAGTTCGAAGGAATAAATAGAAAATTTTAAAACAATTATCTGAAGAGACAATGCAACACAAAAACAATTAAAATAAAAGTATAAAATTTTAAAAATTACCTAAAATAATAACTATGACGAAAAATATATATAAAGAAAACTATTTGAAAAAAACTAAACGCTGCACCTTTATTTACGCAGTTCGAATAGGTAAATAGAAATTTTTAAAACAGTTATTCGAAGAAAAAAAAAAAAAAAAGTGCAACTTAAACAATTAAAATGAAATTCGAAAAAGAAAAAATTACTTAAAATAATAAGTTATAATTAAAAATATAATATAAAGAATATTATTTGGAAAAAAGGAACGATGGTGACTTTTTTTCCTCTCACGGGAAAGGAAACTAGGTTGCCATATATTAAGAAGTTGGCCAAGTGAAGTATTCTTGGCGCAAACTGACAAAAAAGTGCCAATATAAATTTGTGAATTTCTCCGTAAATTTCGCTCCAAATTTTACAAAATTACATATTTAGGCGTAATTTGAGTCGTAGAATCGAAATATGTAAAAAAATTGGTATGTTATTTCAGAAAAAGTCC
The DNA here is from genome assembly GCF_044657685.1 of Stegodyphus dumicola. Classification (NCBI taxonomy): domain Eukaryota; kingdom Metazoa; phylum Arthropoda; class Arachnida; order Araneae; family Eresidae; genus Stegodyphus; species Stegodyphus dumicola. Next base: position 43,368,779 of record NC_140771.1, on the reverse strand, counting down.
GATTTTGTGTCAAAATACCTATGTTAGAATAGTGCTATATATAAATCTAATATATATCCTAAGTCGCGCTTTCGAGACATGAAGAACGCAATTTGAATTTTGTCAATCGGCCCAGTAAATCGGGAGATATAGGACTGTCCCTTTTTTTTTTTTTTTTTTTTTTTTTTTGAGCAGTGTACATTTATCTTAACATTTAAAATTTTAGTTAATTTATCACAACTTAATGTTAAGAAAACCTTTTTTGAATGTTCACCAGTTCTAAAAAGATTTACAAACTTTATTACTCCTCTTTAGAGTCGAGGCGTGAAAAAATATGGATTTTTTTTCCTAAATTTAAATCAGATTTTCTACATAAATGGTTACCTCATACACTGAAGGTTTTGTAAGTAATTAATCCCGATTAGGTAATATAAGAAGCAAATTGTATATTTTTATACATAACTAATACAGTGAAAACGTCCGAAATTCAGACCTCTGAATCACCAATAACATTTTTCTTTTTACGCTTTACACTTGCACATTTGATACCTTTTCATAATAAAACATCTAGGGAATCTCAGTTCTCTTTGACACTGAGTCCAACCTGGAGAATCATTTAATTATTTTTTGCTTTCACCAACTCATTGATTATCAACATACTGCAGCTTCAAAAACAACTCACGCAGAGATGTCTAAATATATATTTTTTTACTGTTAGTAGCTGAATACCAAATATCATGGTAAAACTTCTATGTTAACATTACGCTTGGAGAGTGATTACAGGCTGCTCAGATAACGCTGCTGGGAAGTATTGAGTATATTGAGGAGGAGAAACTTAAGATTCTTTCCATATTTAAAAGAAAAAGATTTTGTAAATAATATTTTTGCGTTTTTCTCTTCCTTTTGACACCAGTTGTTATGTTATTTTCTTCCTTCACGTTCGTACAGGGTTCGTAGATTTGGAGTGAATAATGACGACACTTGATGAAGTATCGAAACACACTTAATTTAGCCAATATTAGTCAGTACAGCTCCGATAACACTTTTTACAGTCGTTGAAGATCTACTATAAACGCGATGGAACAATCAGCAGTACAGCAGTGTCGGGCAATAACAGTGGAGACAGCTTCCTGCAAAGCACCCGAATCTGCTTGGTCGTTCTCGGAACTCCACATACTCTCGAGACTCTCCACACTACAACTTGCGATGCAAACGAGCACAGCTCCCGACTCTTCGTTTAAGTCGTTCCCGGAGCTCAACACACTCTCTCAACGATACACTAACAGTCTCCTTCAGTGCGCTCGACGACCCACTCGGCACTCGCTGCCCGGTTGACAACTCGTTCGACTCCGCAGGGATTGACTCGCTAGACGAGACACTAACTCGCACTGTAGGACGAAGCACACACACTGACTGTGGACCAGCAGGGTTTATATAGCTTTTGACTTGTGTTCGAGAACATTCTGGGCTAAACCGGTAAGAATTCGTTCCACAAGGTTCTCCATCCGTCCATGGTATATCGACAGTTTTTTCACAAAATGTGGCAACCCTGCCTTCCCTTTCCATTTTATGGCAACCCTAAAACTGCTTTGCAGGGAAGCCATCTTACCGCGCTTGCACATTTCGTAACACTGCCCCCTCCGAAGGACTGCACGTGCTGGGCAATACAACCCTTGGTCAGAAGCCAAATTCGGTACAAACAGAATTTAATAAAACAAACAAATAACATAACTAAAGAAACAAATATTTACACTACATATCCCCCATAGCACAAAACATCCTCAGGATGTCCTATTTAAGTCGCAATATCCCGGGACATACTTAGGATGTCCTAAGGATGTTGATTCTCAGATGTCCTGAGATCGTAATTTAACAACCTGAGGATGTCTTATTTAAGTCGCTATGTCCCGGGATATGACAGGATGTCCTGAAGATGTTGATTCTCAGATGTCCTGAGGAGTTCACCAATTTCACATACTTAGGACATTCATTCTGCATTGTCCGGAGGACTTTCGTTGTCAAACATTTTGAGGATATTTGTTCTCAAATTTACCAGTTTTAATTTTTTGACATTGCACATCTGAAACTTGCACATTATTTTATTTTTCATATGTATTTTGTTTCTAAATGCTGTACATTAAAAATATTGATATGATTGATGATTTATTCTTGTTATTTTGTTATTAATTTTAACTGCTATTTTTTCTGACGTTTTTAAAAATTTATTTAGTCATGGAAAAGATTTTTTTCAATGGATTAGCATTTTCTAGAATATTTGCAAAATTCTAAATAACATATATATTTTTTATAAAAAATGTATAAATTACATGTATAATTACTTACAGATTACAAACCCTACTACAAATATAGGTAAAATTAGATATAGATATATTTAATTACGGAAACGAATTTTTATTTAATTACGGAAACGAATTTTTTTTTAAATTTGGATATAGAGACATTAGGTACTTTTTTGGAAGCAGGAAACATGAAAAATTAGCAACTGCCTTCGCCGGGAATCGAAGGACGGACCTCTGGAATACCGGCCCAGTGTGCAGAACCACTACATCACGAAGACACGCTAGGTGTGGTGGTGGTGTATTTAATTATGGTAAAGCACACTAGGGGTATCTGCCTAAGGGGAGGGATGTCTTCGTGGAGGACTTTCTAAGGGAAACTGGCTCGTATGCACATTACACGTGGGGAAAACCACGAAAACACCCATGCAGCCAGCCCGTTCGCGGGATTCGAATCTCGGATCGCACTACCAGGGTTCAGCGACTTTACCGCTCGGCCGCTGGTGGGCCGAAGACACGCTAGGAAAGCGGGAAAAATACCTTATATTACTTCACTTTTTAAAGGCCGACTTTTTTTTTAAGGGAATCCAATCACTAAATCCTGGGTGTGGATATACCTCATCCAACACCTTTTTAGTTCGGGCGCCACTGTAGAGACATTAGGATTTTTTTGGGAAGCCGTAGAGATGAAAAATTAGCAACCGCCTTCGCCGTGAATCGAACCACGGACCTCTGAAATACCGGCCCAGGGCAGAACTATTACACCACGAAGGCACGCTAGGAAAGCGGGAGAAATACCTCATAAGGAAAAATTTTTCCTCTAATTACAGGACAGAAAATGTTTTTCAATCGCGCGATCTCTTATTGATATTGAATTACAGTCGTGCGATGATTTCGCAGTAAAGATACATCTCTGATGACTATCCAAGATTCTAGAAACTTTGGTCTTATATAGAGATGGTCGTCTTATAGAAGTAATGCTTAATATCAATATTTATTTATAATCTCAGAACTATCGGTCACTTTCAGAAGTGGTCGTTTGAGAGGCGATATTCTATATATTTATTTACTGATACTCTCAGATTCCAAAATTTGTGTATATTCTCAGAAATATTGGACGGAAGGTGGTCATCCCATACATGCAAAATTTTACATTTCATTAAAAATGAATTCGGCATTATTTAACTATTTCCCTATTAATTAATTAATTATATAAAGAAAAAATTAGAAAATAGTACTGTTTATTACGGAATAATGTAGGAAGTTCTACAGAACTATATTCTTTCGCGTCATTGCACATTGTATCCGGCAAACTATTAGTTCCTCGTATTCTTCCGCAAATCCGTAAACATCTGTCTGATTTGAAACGAAATCCAAAATGGCTGCGCCATGTGGTTAACTTGTATGGATATTTTTTGTTGCATGAAAGGTAAGTTCAGTTGCAATACTTGTATGTTTACTTTTTTTGCTTTTCGAATTTATGTTATTTATGTCATTTTGACAGTTAAATGTTTCACAGCTTTATGAATTGTTACCATTCTTTCGTGAATTACGTGTATCTCAATGGCTGGCTGTCTTTTCAAATATCTAATTTGCCCTGCTATCCAAATGTTTATGACTGAATTTTTTTTAGTCTAGTTTATGCATTCAGTTTCAAAATAATATGTGTGATCAGATTGCTTATTATTTTACTGCAGCAATAAATTTATGTTAAATAGTTTGAACAATTGTATAAAAATAAGAGTTTGCATTGTTTTGTCCAAAATATGTATGGTTGAAACATTATCTTAATCTAGTTTGTAATTCAAGTTTTTTTGGGGGTACTGTTCTGTTATCGAAACCAGAATCGGAAATGTATGAACCTGTGTTCGTAAGTATGTGCATAGATGTGTATATGTAGACACACACACATACAAATATACAAGCATACATAAATACATTTCTGAACCCGGCCTGATAACAGAACAGTACCTTTTTTTAATCTTTTTTGAATATTTTATAAAAGGATTAAGCATTTTTCAAACTGCATATCATTTTAAGATTCGACTTGCAGGAAGACAAAATATGGTCATTCAATCAAATGCTTATGATTGCTTTTAACATTTTCTCATAAATATTGTTTGCATTTTTATTGTATTTTAGATACTTTAGTTATGTAAAGTGAACATGAGAATATTAGGAAAGCTGAAGAATATGAATAGCTACCATAATACATGTATTTTTTCATTGAGCCCATTGTTTTAGAAACCAATGCACCATTATTATATGCTGGCTTATTTTATAGTTATATGCAGTTTAATTTTATGTTCATGTTACTGTAGTATTGTCATTATAATAAAAGTATTGATAATTTTTGTTGAATCTTGCAAGTTGCCTAACATTCAGAATTATTACTACCGAATTTTACTGATAGGTTTTTTCGAGTTGACATAATCTGTCTGATAAATAAAATAAACTGGTGTTTAAATTATATGCATTTCTCTTAATGTTATGGAAATATAAATGCTATCCAGAAAAGTGAATTCTTTTTGCCTGAAATAACAAACTGTACTAAATGATTAATGTTTATATCATTTTAGAAATGTCAATATTAAAGTTTCTCCCCCTTCTCTTCTTTGATTTTGAAATAATTTATAATAAAATAATATATGCATAAGTGTAATTAATGTAAAGTGTCATTCAATAATATAATTTATTTTTACTGATATTTTTATATTTCTTATCTGGGTTTTCTTTTGGTGTTAGAAGGAGGAAAAGACTGTAATGTTTTAATTAAGATAATAATTAAAACTTTACAGTCTGTTAAATAACACAGTTACAGTAATGTTTATTGAAGCAATCAGTACTGTGTGATTGCCAGTGATTGAATAATGTTAAAATGCATTGTTCATAAGGAAATTTGCTTATCTTTGTGTTATAGATTTTATTTTGACACAAGCTGAAATTTGAATTATTGGAAGCACTTTGAAAACCCGAATTATTTCCTGAATCATTAATCAGGCCAATATATAACATACACATTTTTATACAAAATTATTTCTTTGAGCATATTATAAAGAGCTCATTTAATTTTATTATTTGTACAAATTTTAGACAAAAGTAGCATGTAACAGTTAAAGATTTATTGAAGCCTACTTGTTACTTGTGGTAACAAAGAAGTGTGAAAGATATTGCCACATTAGCGAACATGACGATCATTGATGCTTAGTTTAGTAATTTAATAATATATTGAGAAATGCTGGGAACTTTCAGAAGTAGACATTTCGGAAATGATGGGCTTAAATAAGAAATTTACATGGTTTTATTATTTATTCTTTAGTTAAGAATGGATTTTAGATGTTCATGTAAAAGAATTCTGTTTAATTATATGTGAAAGAATTGTTAAACTTTGGCATTTAAAAAAATGAATTAATAATATGCAATTATCTTTTTATTATACATATATTACTATATATTTCTAATGTGCTATGTAAATGTCAGTGCTAAACAATTGAGATACTATTGTCAGGGCAATCTTTTCTTATACATGAAAAATTCTGATACTTTCTTATCATCTGCCCTCACAGCTTCAACTTATGCTAAAACAGCAAGAGTATGTATGCACACGATAATAGCAAACTATGAATATGCATACCACACACATGTATTTACACGCTTTATATTTAATCTTTATTTCTGAATAGTATTCCATTGGAGGAAAAATATGTGAATATTGACCCAATGTATATATTTTTGTGTGTGTGTGCATCCTAAAATTTCTTGTTTCTTATAAAGTGTTTATTTGAATTACTACTTGTGAACAGAGCAGTAGATATGAACCATAAACTAACCATTTTGCTAATTTTCACAGCTTTGCAGATAGTCAGAAAGCACCAAAATTTGTAATAATGTTAATTTTAAATGATGTTCTATACTTTTGTGTTAATTTTTCTATTCTATTAATTTTATTACTGTGTTATCAAACTTTCTGCAGGAATTTCAACTGGTTAAGATGTTATTACCATGTGGAGAAGAATTTGGTTTTCAAGCGAGAAAAAATTGCAGCTGAAGGATTTTGTAGAAGGTCAGTCAAACTGGTTTTAGTTAATTATAATTTAATTTTGGGTGAAGAATTCTCAAATTTATTTATCATAACTGTCTAAAGGTCTTCTAAATTAAATTCTGCTTGTTTTTGAAATTTTTCATGACATTCATTCTTTGATTATTATTATTATTATTATTTTTTTAATTTACTAACTTATATCCAGGCACATAATGTTGCATTTAATGCCATACCTTAAATATTGTAAAATGTTAAAATAATACATTTCACTTAAAAATGTGGTTGTGACAGTAAATTTTCTGTTACATTTAATCATATCTATAAACATTAGTATACATCATTTTTCAATAATCTGTATATTATTTTTGCATTTCTTTTACATCTAAGATCTGGAATGACTTGCTTTTCAAACAGATAACATGGTGTAATAATGTAATCTAACGGTTAAAGTTTACTATGGAACAGGCCAAATTTAATAAATTATCCTTTGATAGAAATTTATTCATGTGTTCAGTGTGTCTCATCTCTTTAAATTGCTAAAGTAAATTTTATATGTACTTGCATTTAGGAATTTTGACTGTATCAGAGTAATTTTGTTTCAGGTATTATAACATGCAAGGGAAAAAATTCATTCATAGCTCCGTATTTAAAATTAGTTAATTAAAGTCCTTAATAAAGAGGGACGTTTTGTTGTTTTTAATGTCGATAGAGTTTAATTCAAAAATATGCCACATAAGGGTTACTTTTTAACCTAATTTAAAATTTTCATTACTTTAACATGTCCAATAATTGTTATTTTAACTCCGATATTGTAATAATATCAAAATTCCTTACTTTTTGATAGGTAATCCAAATGTTAAACAAGAAAAGAAAAAATTAAAATCTAGTATATTTATTTCATATCTCTAACAAATAAAAACAACACAAGCACTTTTTACTGTCTATTTGCATAGTGTGGCATGTCCCGTAAGACTGAGATTTGTATGGTCAAATCCATTTTCAGTTAAAGGAAAATGCATGCACAGTCTTCTGATTTTCCCTTCGATTAAGGATTCTATATATACTAGCATAAGAAATATATTAGTTAATGCAGTGTTATACATCAATATTTATAGGCAATTATTGTGGCTATGTTTATTATAATTTTGTTCACTGTAATGGCTTTAGTACTCAAAACTCAAATCTTCATCTCTGCATACTGCTCCACTAGTGTTTAAACCACTGAAATGGTGATTATGGTAGAACATCTTTGGTAAAAATTTACTCTACTGTAACCCTTGGCGAATCGTTTTATATATATATATATATATATATATATATATATATATATATATCAAGATCGTCACCTGAGAGGATCGACTCCAATTTCAAGGTGGCCGCTACACAAAACCAAAATAAGAAGTCAAAGACATACACAAACTCTGTGTCCATGTACACATCGACCTATTAAAACAGAGAACTGCACAAACTGGGCATTGTGCACTGCCTTAAATTTGTCCATGTAACACATTGATCTATTTTCACTTTAAGAAAATCAGAAAGTTAAAAATATCATAGTTACCAGAAAAAATTCGCCACTGTCTTAACACACAGACAACCAAAAATACACAAACAGAGAGGAATAATTACCAAAAATACATATTTCCTAACATAAAAACATTAAACAACAAATCTTCTAACAAAAATTAACACACAGAGACAAAAAAATAAATGAAACGTTATTTTTTTAACATACCTTTTTTTTCACATGCATATGTTTAGGCTTCCCACCACCATCCTCCAGGTAAGCAATTCAATTAAATTTTTCGTCTCTTAGTCACCTCAGACATACTCAAGCGATGGTACCCACACCAAAATAATAAATAGCATGTTCAAAATACAAGACCATGCCACTTCCGTGCAACCAAACACAGCAATTGAAAAGAATGGTAAGAACCAAAAACCTGGGACCGTACAAAAGGTTTACTATTAAAAAAAAGTAGCCCAAAACTAAATTTATCACAGCACGTTGGCAATATTTGCAGAAATAACTCCTTTTTATTGACAAAAAAAAAGTTTTTTTTTCCCCCAAAGGCTACTTTTGCCAACGTTATCAACATTAGGGTTACCGAAAAACTTATTTGACGCAATGGGCTTCCACATTTCACAAACAACCAATACCACTTTGCGATTTTTTTTCAGACAGAAACCAAGGTGTACCATACAGTAAAGATTAGCCACATCTTTATTTACTACTGTTACAAGTACTTCTTTGGTAAATTTCTGCAGTTAAATTCAAAAGTTTAAAATTGCATTAACATGATCAGATTCAGAGTCATAGCTAGGGTTTTCAGCGCTCAGGGACAACTGAAGATTTCGCGCCCCTACTGCTTGCCAAGGATGGAAAACATTTAATTCTAAAATGTTCTAACATCAGTTTGGCGCCCCTTGGATTCTGCACCCGGGGACAGATGACCCCTCTAGTTACGCTTCTGATCAGATTTTATTTTCTGCACATAGCTAACAATTACTTATGTGTTGTCAGATAAATGTTACCAGATACAGTTAATTATTTTTTACTTGCCAATCTCATGAGACAAGTTTTTTTTGCTCCTGCAAGACTTTACTTTGTGTTGCAAAATAAATTCATTCTCACTCTTTTTGGACTTGCCTACACATTAAATTTAAAATAGTTTTATGAATAGGTAAGATGTGATTATCATAATTTTGTTTCTCTCTTTATCTTGGCAACTTTATATGTTGATTCAGTATCCAGGTTACCTACCAGTGGCTGATTGATAAAACTGCTATGTTCAGTTGGTGGTTTGAATTTATTTTCTGACATAAAAAATTTTAAAAGGCATTCCCCATGTTTATTTTACTATAATCGAAAAATCAAATAATTGCTACTCTGTTTATAGGTACTAAATGTTAAAATATTTTAAATGCTTCCTTTAATTTGCATTCTAATAGTCATTTGTTTAAATTTAATTATGAATTATATTCACATATAGTAATTGTGAGTGTTTTTTTTATTTTAGGTGCTGTGAAAGGCAATGACAGAGATCCAATTTATCAAGAGTTCTTATAAGAATACATGGATATATACATGGATATACATAAGAATACATGGATTTTTCATGAATTCAAATAAAATGTGATAAATTGGATTAATAAAAACTATTTTGAATTTTGAAAAGTGTTTTTCCTCTGTTAATCATAATATAGTGCCATAAATTTCTGAATGTGTTTATTTTTCATCCAAATAAATAGGTTTACAAAAATTTGTCATATTAATAGATATTGCATAATTTAGCATTATTATACATATTTATTATAGCAGATTTAGCTGAACTACGTTTTTAGTCTCTTTGCAGATGAAGTCACAAAGGTAAGTGGTTAGATATTTTTCTGTATTCCCCATTAAGTAATTTTATCTGGTAAATTACCATTACTTATATACTAAAGGTGAAAGAATAAGCTTTCCTTGAAGATACAAAAATTTGCAGATATTTCAAAAAATTGGTATACGTAAAAAAGTTCTTAAATTGCCACATATGCGAAACTGAAAATGTTATATATGAAATAGTTCAGAAATATAAATATTTTCACTATTTTTTAACTATAATTCACTGCATTTGTTATATATAATCACAGTTTAAGGTAGCAGTGCTTTTCTCACTGTGATTTCTCATGTATTTTGATTCATAAATACACGTACATAAATCCACGTATTTTGATTTCTCTTATGAGACCGAATAAAAAATGAACTAAACATTCTGGTTGACATTGAGAGTTAAATAAAAGCTCACCTCAAAATAAAATGAATTAATAAATTTATGGAAAATTTTACATTGCATATATTGAGCAGAAAGAGTAAACTGAATATACTTAATGGAATTAATAATTGGTAGAGTTGATAGCAGAATAAAATGCCTTAATTGCATGGTAAACAGTAGATCTTTTGAAGTTTTTCTATGTTGCGTAAAATGCAGATTTAAATTTTTGATATTGATTATCATATAAATGGCAATTACTGTTTTATTTTGCTCTGAAATGAATGGTTAGTAATAAAATTCTGGATGAGACAACCTTTAACATGCGCTAGAATTTACAAAGTTTAATTTGGTGCTGATTTCAACGGGTAAATTTCATTTTACTGAATTTTGCGTAAAATAATACCAATGAACCATTGCAAATTATTTTCAGAACTTTTTTTTTTAAATCTAAAAGGGCTATTAGTTTTGAAATGTGACTTCATATCGTCAGTCGTAAACTTGTTTCGCTTTTCATTCAAGTCTTGCCATTTATTTAACATATTTACCTTTAAAATCTGATATATTATTGACTAACAAGCCAAGCTATTTAAAAGCATTACACACAGTTCTTAACAATGCTTTTTTTAATTTTTAATCTGATTGATTTAAAATGCATTTAATTCATGATATATTCTAATTGAAAACATTTTAATATTTCTACATAATTACATGATATATTTCTTCATTTTTCAAATATATAGAAGATATGTAACTTTCTGGTGTCAGTATCTTGTAAAATGTTTTACTATTTCCACTGCCCCATCTGTACTGATAATCTATGCATTCATAAACTTTTAGTCTCTTTGAGTGACTGCTAAAATCTGAGTCCTTTCAGATTTTTTTTTAATTGTGTGAGCAGAAAGATAGAATTTTAGAAGAGCTTCTTGAGTTACCTTTTGAATGATATAAAGAATTGTTAACATAATGTCAAATTTTTACAACTAAATATTAAATATATAAAAAAGCCTGCAGCATTCTCATGTTACGAAAACATATTTATTTATTCTGAGGCTAGGAATTGATTTAGTTTTAAAAATACAATTTATTCCTTTTAACAATTTTCCAACAGTGTCATCAAAACACTATAAATTCCTTACATGTTTTAAAGAAAGATGATTCATTTATGTAAAGATTATTAAATGGCTAATTTTATTATTCAATTTTTAATACAAATTAACTGAAATTAGAAACTGATTTTGTATAAAACAATTTAATTATGAATAATTCAATTTGGGGGCTATTGGATGTTTAAAAATGATCAAAAGATTTTTAATATCTTAAAAGCAAAATTTTCAGTTTTAATATTTTGTATTAATAATTCATTTTAATTTCCTTGCTCAGTTTTAATATATTCACAAATTCAGATTTAAAAACAAAATAAGTTGTATAAATATTTTCAACATTTCTGATTTTTCCATAGTAACCATAGGAGAACGATTTGAGACTGTGTAAAAAAAAGTAGGTTTTAGATCATCACACCTTCACATACTTTCACTGGAATTTTCCTCTGTATATATACTGGGATGTGACACTAAGCAGTTGAGAGTATGTATTTAAGAGGTTAAAGGGATACTGTAACTAGTGTTTCAAATCCTGATAACATCCCATACGCTGTCGGTGGGACGTAGATAGGATGTCCTAAGGATATACTGGGATGTGACATTAAGCGCTCAGGAGGATGAGTTTAGGAGGAAATTGGGATATTACGGGATGTCCTGAGGATGTAGTAAGTACTTTAAATCCTAATAACATCCCATATGCTGTCGATGGGACATAGATAGGATGTTTTTAGGATATAATGGGATGTGCTTAGGAGGTTTGTGGGATATCCCGAGATGTAGTAAGTAGTTCATATCCTAATAACATCCCGCACGCTGTCGATGGGACTTGGTTAGGATGTCCTGAGGATATCCCGGGATGTGACATTAAGCACTCGGGAGGAGGTGTTTAGGAGGTTCGCGGGATGTCCTGAGGATGTGCGCATATCCCGCGAGCAACATCCTTGGGATATCCCAAGGATGTTTTTGTGCTATGTGGGATACAAACTTTACACAGAAACTAGGTAAGAAAACTTATGCGCAAGAATTATGGGTACCCCTATAAATGAGAAGCAAATATTTACACTATGTACAAGTTATATACATAAATTAAACACATCACAATTTCAAATAATACAAATTAAAGTTCTGAATGAATTTCAGTCTCTGTCTTTTCATTAAAATATACCCGGGTCAAATACTTTTCCACTGCAGTTTTCAGATGTATTTCTGTTTTGCATATCACAATCTGGAGATTCAGTTCTTTCAGGCTTTTCATCTACAGGAAAATCTAAAAGAATTCGTACACCACTCTGTAGATCATACGCAGCATGCACATAGTTCACCTTGGTATCTTTAGCAGATGGTACATGCTTATTTACCTCTATTTCCTGAAAACCAGTTTCGATGTTTGCACCAGGGTCATGAATAGAATCCGATCCTTTACAAGCAGAAGTATCCGGGTTTAGAATCAAGTCCTTGTCTGCAAAACCTGCACTATGAGACGCACACATAGTTTGCAAAGTGGGTGAATTTTCTTGCAATACTGGAGTACACTGCTTAAGCTGCACATAGGCTTCTCCCATCTCTGCATCACATGCACTTTCAGATGTTTCAACACTTGCTGCCTGCGACTTCGTAACTTCACTATCAGTTTCGACGAACTTAACAATTGCATTTTCATGTTCATCCACTTCAGACACTTGACAATCAAAATCTTCTTTTCCGTCTTTTATTTCTTGGTGTTTTCATTCTTTTTCTTTAATCCTGTTAGATAATTCATCGTTAATTTCTGGGTCTTTCTCAGGCAGTTCATTAGCTACTTCTTTCATTTCTTCATCTTTGGATTCTCCAGATGCCACTACTGTCATTTTCGCATCATCTTTTATGGCTTCAGTTTCTTCTGCAAGCTCCACTTTCAGCGGTTGGAGTTGCTCTCGCATCTTTTCTTGGCCGACATTTATTTCTTCCCGCTAGGCTTCCTTATCTTCAAGTACGGGTTTCATTTCTTTCAGTCCGTCTTTGATCTCAGCTGTCATTTCTTTATATCTAGCTTTTATCTCATCATGTCTGGCTTTCATCTTTTCTTGGAATTCAGCAAAGGCAGTCACGAGCTGTCTTACTAGATCTTCCATTGGTCTTGTCACTGGCATTCACCCTCAAACCCCACTCCTGACACCAATTTTTACGTTTTTCTCTTCCTTCTGACACCAGTTTTACGTTATTTTCTTCCTTCACGTTTCGTACGGGGTTCGTAGATTTGGAGCGAATAACAACAACATTTGATGAAGTATCGAAACACACTTTATTTAGCCAATATTAATCAGGACAGCTCCAATAACACTTTTTATAGTTGTCGAAGATCTACTATAAGCACGCTGGAACAATCAGCGGTACAGCACTGTTAGGTAATAACGGTGGAGACAGCTTCCTGCAAAGCACCCAACTCTGCTTTCCGGAGTACGTCTGCCAACTTTGCTTGGTCCTTCTCGGAACTCCACGTACTATCGAGACTCTCCACGCTACAACTCACGATGAACTTGACGACACACGAGCACAGTTCCCGACTCTTCGGTTCAGTCATTCCCGGAGCTCGACACACTCTCTCGACGATACACTAACAGACTCCTTCAGTGCACTCGACGACCCACTCGGCACTCGCTGCCCGGCTGTCAACTCGATCGACTCCGCAGGGATTGACTCGCTAGACGAGACACCAACTCGATACTAACTAACTGCGGATCAGCAGGGTTTATATAGCTTTCGGCTTGTGTTCCAGAACATTCTGGACTAGTAAGAATTCGTTCCAGAAGGTTCTCCATCCGTCCATGGTATATTTCCAATTTTGTCACCAAATGGGCAATTTCTCATCATATGTGACAACCCTGCCTTCCCTTGCCAATTTATGGTAACCCTAAAATTGCTTTGCGGGGAAACCATCTTACCGCGCCTGGACATTTTGTAACAATATTCATAGGTCAAAATATTATATTTAGTGTTGCCTGAATTAAGAATAACTGATTTGTTATCCAGATGAGCCCATGAGCGGTTCCCATACTCTCATACTGTTTTTAATATTCTCTCTATTTGCATTAGTGATGCTGTTAATCATTTTACCTTCTTCTACTGGTATGCTAAAAAAAAAAAAAGACTGGTTTTTGTTTCTGTTATCTCTTGAAATAGTACGTTATAGCGTATATTCAGTGCTTAAATTCAGCCGGACCTCGCCTGAGCTATTTTTGAATGACACATTGTCCGGAGCCCTAAATAAGATGAGGTCCAATGTTTTATTTCTTTCATTTAACTATTTGCCATAAACTTTATAATTTATTAAATTTTAATAATATTTTTATATTTTATTGAATTTTAATTTAATTATTAGTTATTTTATTTATTTATTATATTTTTTCCATTCTTCCTGATGGTGTAATGAAGTTTTAAAGAATTCTCGCCATTTTTGAAGGAACAACAAACTTTTATTAGTCAAAACTTGCAAAATAAATGGAAAAACATTTTTTAAGCACGCATCGTCTGCGGTAATTTACATTTCTTAGTGGAATTTTGTTGGTAGCGTAGCAATGCGAATATGTTACAGTCTTAAATTCCTTCCCTCACGAGGAACTTTTCGAAGAAAAGTTTTTTTCTTTCAAATTGATGCAACTTTCAAGAAAATTGTCAGTTTCATTACAGTTCAGTACAGTTACGGTTCATTTCATTCAGTTCAATACATTATTTTTTTTAACAAGAGAAAGATGTTCAGTTTAAATAAACATATAAAATGTGATATTTTAATATTACAAAATTTTAAACAATGAAGTTTTAAACTTCCTAGAATGTATATTTTAGTTGTGAGATGTTTGTATACAGAGTCGTAGCTAGGGTTTTCAGTGCCCAGGGACAACTGAAGATTTCGCGCCCCTACTGCTTGCCAAGGATGGAAAACATTTAATTCTAAAATGTCGTAACATCAGTTTGGCGCCCCTCGGATTCTGCGCCTGGGGACAGATCCCCCCTTTAGCTACGCCCCTGTTTGTATACAACGACTTAAACTGTCAGCATTTTGATGGTGCTTCCTTTTTCTATGCGCAACTTCATAGTTAAAAGGTTGTAAAATCGTAAACCCATCGTAATAGTCTAGGATTAGTCCCAGTGTTTTTATCCAACCATACTAGAGGATTATGATCAGTCTGAATGATGAACTTATCCATCTAGGTAGAATTTTAACCTTTGTACTGCAAAGACGATGGCAGCACACTCCCTTTCCATTGTACTGTACTGCTGTTCAGTAGGTGAAAACTTTTTGCTAAGAGATATTATTGGATGCTCTTCCCCTTTAGCATTTATCTGTGATAATACAACGCCAATAACAGTATTCGAAGCGTCGCACTGAACGATAAATGGCTGAGAAAAGTTCGGACCGTATAAGACTGGATTTTGTGTTAACCATTTCTTGAGTTCTTCAAAAGCGTTTTGGCAATCATCAGTCCAATTTATGGTTGATTTACAACATTTTCCTTTTAACAAATCTGTCAGTGGTGCAGAAATCGCAGAAAATTCGGAAATATACTTTCGATAATACCCCATAAGTCCTAAAAATGACTGGACTTGTGTTTTCTTTGTAGGTTTAGGAAAGTCCTTTATGGCTTGGATTTTTATTTCTGCTGGTCTTCTTTGACCTTGTCCTACTACATGACCTAGATATTTAACGGTTGTATGAGCAAACTGACATTTCGAAGGCTTAATATGTAATTTAGCAATTTTCATCTTCTCCAAAATAATTTCTAAGTGCTTCAAATGTTCTTCCCAGGTTTGTGAGAATACTGCAACATCGTCAATATCGGGTACAGCAAATCCTTTACAATTTCTTAATAATCCTGCCATCAAGCGGCTAAAATCATTTGGTGTATTTTTTAGCCCGAAAGGTAACCTTAAGGGTTTAAATGTTTCAAAACTTTTCACAAACACGCTGGCTGGTTTAGTTATTGCAAGTTGTTCGTTTTCACCCAATCAGCTATCAGCTTCGAATGCTATCAGCTTGTTTGTAGTGGGGAACCAGTTTCCCCTGTGTTAATCCCAAAGCAATCTATGGTGATTGGCTGTTGTGACAAAGCAGAAAAATTCTCCCAAACAGTTGTTCTTCCGAAACAAACCGACGTGTGATAGCAGCTTAAGTTTCTGCCATGAATTAATTCTGCGGGTGAGAAACCGTTACTGTCGTGAATAGTCGTTCGAAGAGCAAATAAAGCCTGAGGTAAGATTTTATCCCAGTCCGGACCAGATTCTAGACATAGGACTCGAAGAATTCTTTTTAAAGTTCTATGCATCCTCTCTACAGGATTGCTTTGTGGGCGGTAAACAGAACTTCTTACAACTTCAATTCCGAATTTTTCTAGGAAATTCAATGTCAGCGCACTCGTAAAAGATGTAGCTTGGTCGGTTTGGATTTCCTTTGGAAATCCCATTCGACTAAAAATTTGAAGGAAAACATCAACAATCGTGGTTGAACGAAGATTTGTGAACCAGAGGTAATTTTCAAAGGTGCTTTCTTTTATTCTTGCGGCTTTCCAATTCTTTGACATTTGTCACAAGTTTTAACAAAATTCTCGACATCTTTGTAACCATTTGGCCAATAAAAATTTTTGAATAATGCATCTTTGGTCTTTGTTGCACCAAGATTAGCTGCCATTTCTTCATGACAAATAGTCAACAATTGTTTCCGATATTTTTCAGGAACAGTTTATGTTCAATCACAGTCTTCTTTTTTGAAAAAGAGCATTTGGCCTTTCAACATTGACCTCTTACTCTTAGAAGATTTTATTTTAGCTTCTTCATAAATCCGCTTCAATTCGACGCTCTCCTTCTGTCCTATAAATATTTCTGGAGAGGCCTTTATCAGATCTAATTCTGAATGCTCATATTCACAGGAGGCAAACTTTCATTTTCAGTCAATGTGTCTTTGTCGTTAAGTTCAGTTTCAGAATTTAACTCAATTGCTGAGACCAGATTTTCCCTTTTCTTTCAGTCGTCGCTGTTGAGCATGAGTTTGTATGGTGTTTATCATATGAATTTGAACTTCTTCAAGTTTTGCTATTTCAAATAATGCAGAGGTTTTGTTACCTAGAAGATACCTTCCTTAATCTAATGAATCTCTTAGACTGCAGCCTTTGTTATTATATGACCAAGATCACATTCAAGCTCTACTTCAGCCAAAGGTAAGCACACTGGATATTCTTCCAGAGATGTTTGTATCCACACGGTCTTGCTCGTATACGTGGAAAGCTGTACATACTTTTGGTAAATTAAATGCAAAGTTGCGCCAGTATCTCTATGTATGGCCATAATATCCTTAAAACTATTTTGGAAAAATTCATTTGATGGTACAGTTTCTAAACTTTTCTTGAGTTTATTACACTGAGGTCGAAGATGCAAGTAGGATCCGCATTCAGAACAACAAGGTTGTCTCTTTTTCAAATTCTTTTCATGAATTTTATTAGTACATGCTGTCCTAATTATAGGTTTAGGATTAAAATCTTTCGAGATTTCTTTAGAATTATGTCCAAGTTTCAAACCTTGTTTTCTAGGATTCTCCCTCTTAAAGCTCTGTTTAATACTGTCATACTAGTCTAATTTTTCTGCTAGCTCCTATGGATTTTTTAATTTCATCCACTGGTCGAGAAAATGATCTTTTACTTCCATGGAAACCCTATATTTAATTTGCTCGGTAACTATTAAATCTTTCAGATTCTCAAATGTCTTAATTTCTAAATCCGCAATCCACTCTAAAAAATAACTATAAAGTTCATGAGCATAATTTCTCCAAGATTTTTCAGGAGTATTTTGATGTCGATAAAATCACTGTTTTAGCTTTTCACTGTTAAGTTTATATCTTCTTAAGATTAGATTTTTCACATATTCGTACTTAGTCGCATCTTCAGATGGTTCTCTGGCTAACATATTAGAGATTTCGGTGGGTAAAACACCCAAAAGATAAGCCACCCAATCTTTCTTAGGAACCTGAGCCATTTCAGCTTTTCTCTCAAAATTTATAAAATATAGTCCCATTTCATCCCTTTTTTAGTCAAACTTTGGAGTAATTTGTGATGACTGGATTTTGTTGCTTGATTCTACTATATTCGCTGTTGATTCTCTAGCTCGAATTACTTGATTTTCAATTTCAAGCCGCTTTATTTCCAGTTCATATGCCCTTGCTTCTTGAGCTAGGCGTTCTGCTCTCGCTTTTTGAGCCAGGCGTTCTTCTTGAGATAGGCGTTCAGCAATTATTCGGTTTAGAATTAATTCATTCTTCCTCGGTGGTAAAACTCACTTACAGTGATTATCTTTTTAATTTCTGGGACCTTACTAGTTAGCGGCACTTCCTCGCCTAATTCTTCGGCTACTTCTATTAACACGTCAGCACACGCGCTGGGTTAAAATCTACCCCTCGTGTAGTGTTTTTTTAGAAAATAAGGTAAGGTCGTACGTGTACTTTCTAGTACTTTATGTACCTTTCAACTAATACTTTATGTAACTTTCTAGTACTTTATGTACTTTCTAGTACTTTATGTAACTTTCTAGTACTTTATGTACTTTCTAGTACTTTATGTACCTGGTCAACTTTCTAGTACTTTATGTACCTTTCAAGATCAAGGTTAGGAAAGGGTCGTCTAGAGGAATTTTTCTCGTGTTCTAGAGATTTTGTGTTTTCAGAGAAGTAATGTGCAATGGGATTGTAGCTACCCCGCACGTGTACTAACGTTTCACTTCTAGAGAGACATTCGTTGAGATGAGTTCGTACGAGCGAGAACAGTAACGACTGCAGGTTCTTCTCGCTAGTATTGAAACTGATAGCGAAATTAAAGATTCCAATTCTGAGTGGAAATTTGAAAAATCCAACTGAGTGTTTATTGAAAATTTTTGATGAAGAAATAATGGAAGATTTGGTGAAATCAACAAACATGTACATTTCATCAATAAGAAACAAATTCTCTAGAGAACGTGATGCACAAGAAACAAACATAGCTGAATTGAAGGCGTTGTTTTTCCTAATATATTACGCTGGAGTGCTGAAACTAGCACTTGTCAAAGCAAAGATTTGTGGTCAACTGTTTCTCAAATAACAATGTCTATCAATCGATTCTACTTCCTGTTGAGGTGTATTAGGTTTGATGACATAAATTTACGAGCAGAGCGAAAGATGACGGCTAGACTTGCACTTATTAGAACTCTTACTTCATATGCTCCAAAAAAGAGTAAATCGGTTCTTGTTCTATCATCCATGCATGAGGATAATCAAATCGATCCATTGTCTAAAGAGCAGCTCAAGCTCGAAATGATAACTTTTTGCAACTCTACGAAAGGTGTTTATACTGTTGATGAGTTATGTGGAACTTAGTCTGTTTCAAGAAAATACCGCCGCTGGCCTCTAACGGTAATTTTCGAACTAATGAATATTGCAGGTATAAATGCTTTTATTATTCATCGATCAAATAACGACCAAGTGAATATGAACCGAAGATCTTTTCTCAAAGATTTAGCATTGGAGCTTGTAAAAGAGCATGTCCTAAAAAGGACTGCAATTCTATCTCTCTCGAAAGAACTCAAAACTGGAGTAAAAAGGTTGGCAGGAATAGAAGATGCAGCAGACCTTCACCCTAAGAAATTGTTTGTAAAAATATGTTGTCACACTATGTGAGGATTGTTCAAAACTAGATTATTTGAATAATTAAACTCAGATAGGAGGGGGGGGGGGTCGGAAAAACCTATGTGTTACTTATATTTTTTAATATTCATATCTAGAATCTATTCTTTGATATGAATAATTGTATGACATTATATTGAGTTTTAAGGAAAAAAGCTAGTGAGAATGCAGCCTTTTCATATTCCTCTAGTGCTTTATCAAACCACTTTTTATAATAAACATTTATGTTTAAAAAATATGTACATATGAAAACTGATTTTTCTAATATAAGAAAGCATATATGTATCTTATATAAGTTAGTAATTTTGCATAAATTTCGATTTTTATGGCTTACTTTAGGTAACCAGTATGGAAATGTTTGTATAACTTAAAGTAAGATCATCTGGAATTAAAACTGGAAAAAAAGTTTTAACAGAATTCCCAAAGCTATTAGTCATTTATATTTTCATTTAAAACAAAGAAAATGCATTTATTTATATGTTGGGGGAGTGAACTTCGAAAAACAAACATTGGGGTCAAATTTGTCCCGCGCGTGTACTAACGTAGCGCAGTGATGCGCGTGTGCTGAAGGGTTAAATCCTGTTTTCTACCCTTGGCAAGAAATGACATGTTTAGAAATAGAAAAACTCTTCGAAAGCGTTTCCAAAATTAATTTTAAAAGGCTCAAAAATTCAAATCAACGTGCTCAATCTAGCCTTTTTTTACTAGAAATTCAAGTATAACACAACTTTTTTTTTTTTTTTTTTTCAAAAACACTTAATGCAATAAAACTTATGTGCTTTACGATAAACAAAAATCTGCGAAGCTTAATAAATTATACTAAAATAAATAAAAAACAATTCAAGCCTCTAACTTGATTCACACAACAAAATTCTTGATTTGCAACTCTAATACAAAAGCTCAAATTTTATAATAGAAATATTATAATATCAACGTAATAAATTTGCCAATCTAATACAAGAGCTCAAATTTTAAAAGAACGTTAAATATTTTGATGCTTTAATCGAAAAGCTTAAACATAGAATATCGTTCTATTAGTTGAATTCAATAATAAGATGCAATATTTTCATACAAAATGGCACACTATTCATTAAAACTTATACTCACAAGTATTGTTTTTCTTTTCTTTTAAATAACCACCGGTTTCACCTTTCTATCCCAGCGACCACCACCAGATATTTATTCTTGTATACGTCTGTAATGAAGTTTTAAAGAATTCTCGCCATTTTTGAACGAACAACAAACTTTATTAGTCAAAACTTGCAGAATAACTGGAAAAACATTTTTTAAGCGCGCGCATCGTCTGCGGATATTCTTTGCGGATAATCGTCTAAGGTAATTTACATTTCTTAGTGCAATTATGTTGGTAGCGTAGCAACGCATATACAGTGTCTCACAAAAGTGATGGGACACTTGTGCTTTACAAAAGGAAACTGTAGTAAAATAAATTAAGAAAACATGTAAAAATTTTTTGTGGGTGTGTTTCATACTTAAATCTAGTAACAATTATTACATAACATACATTTTCTCAAAATATTAAAATATTAATTTAATAAAAATATAATTGTTCAGAACGGAGCCAAAAATGGCTCACATAAGTGATGGGACACTTACTTTTCCATCAAATATTTATCCAAAAATTTTACTTTTTAAAAGGTTTTAATATTTTGTTGGATTTCCTTTTACTTTTAAAACATGATTTAATCTTCTTGGAATGGATTCGACTAATTTTTGGTGTGATTTCTGGAGTGATTTTACCCCATTCTTCTTGAAGCACCGATTTTAATTGTTGTTTTGAAGAAATGGTGTGTTTGCGAATTCTTGATTCCAATTCTTGCCAAATATTCTCTATGGGATTTAAGTCTGGAGATTGTGGTTGTGTTTTTATTATTTCAGGATAATTATACAGCAGCCAGAGTCTAACGTTCAAATGACCCCAAGCACATTGCAAATCAAAGAACTTAATATTTATTTGTTTGACCCCAAGCAATGACCCAAGGACGTGCTTGGGGTCATTGTCCTGGTAGAATTTAAAATCGTTATGAAGGTTCAATTTTCGTGCTGAAGATTTCAAATTTTGATTTAAAATATCAATGTACTTGTACCGATCCATTATACTGTCAATAAAAACAAGATTACCATCTCCAGCGGGCGACATACACCCCCATACCATAACTCCTCCTCCACCATGTTTTAGTGTTGGCACCAAGTTCTGTTTACGAAATTCTTCCCTGGGTTTTCTCCACACCAAGATTCTACCGTCAGAACCAATTATATTAAATTTACTCTCATCAGCAAATATAACTTCATTCCAGTAATCAGAATTATTATTTATGATGGATTTTGCGAAAGCCAGTTAGAGTTTTCTATTCTTTTCACTTACGAAGAATTTTTTCCCGGCTGCTCTACCGTGATATCCAGCAGATCGAATTACTCTTCTAATAGCCTCAGGATTAACAATTACTCCATATAATGCTTGTAAATCAGGCAGCAACTTTAGGAGCACTCATTCTTGGATTTTTTTTTAATATTTCGAACGATAATTCGCTTTATTCCATTGGATAGCTTTGATGGTCGGCCAGGTCTTCTTTTATCCTGAATCATATGATTCTTTTTATATCGTTTAATGATATTGAAAACTGTTGAATGACTCAAGTTAACTGTTTCAGCAGTTTTTCTTATAGATTTTCCCCGTTCAATATGCAAATTAATAACTTATTTTCGAACTTCAGGCAAAGTTTCTTTTCGTTTAGCATTCATGGCTGCACAGAGCTAAAAAACACAAAAATTCCAAAACAAACTGGAGAGAAATACTGCAGACGATTTTATAAATTATTGCCAATTGCTTTTGAGTAAAAATAAAAACCCCCAAAAATATTTTTATTGTAGTACGTAGTAGTATCTAATGGTGTCCCATCACTTATGTGAGCCATTTTTTTGCTCCGTTCTAAACAATTGTATTTTTATTAAACTAATATTTTAATATTTTGAGAAAATGTATGTTATGTAATAATTGTTACTAAATTTAAGTATGAAACACACCCATGAAAAATTTTTACATGTTTTTTAATTTATTTTATTACAGTTTCCTTTTGTAAAGCACAAGTGTCCCATCACTTTGATACACTGTACGTTACAACGGCTTTCCATAGGTCTCCGGCATTCCGGATTTCAGAAGGCTCAGGTGCGAGGCACTTCAACAGGTTCCTAGGCTGGAAAAGCCACATCCTGTGCGTAGTGTCGCGTGGAAAAGCATATCTTTCCTGGCATAACAGTGTATTTCATTACTGAGAGAAAAATTTCTCGTGATAAGCGATGAATGACTCAGCTAAGTCTTAAGCTTGTATGAGAAATAGGCATATGACTAACATAATTCAGGTTTAACTTCGTCAGCACGCGATAGAAGAAAGGCAAAATTTTGCGGAAAATCTTGTCTTTAGTCGCCAATCTCATGATACATCGCCAGTAGTGTACAGCGGACGCTAGTTAAACTGATGATTAGCCGCGAATTTGAAGGTGTTCAGATATCGCAAACAGCGAAATTTTCCAATTAACGGAATTTTTGAAGAAATGTGATAAATGAAGGTAATATGACAAAAGTTTTTCATTGCGATAATAGTGCCTCAGTCATCAATCAACTAATGTACGGCGAAATCTGTTGTATGGTTCTAAATCCAGAAATATCACTACTGATAATTGAAAAAAGAGGAGAGAGGATGTTGAAAACGAAAAAAATTCGATTGACAATTTAGAGGGAATTCTTGAGGCTTGAAAACTGCAACTTTGTAACTGAACAAAAAATTATGTCTATCTATAGAATTAAGGAGAAAATATTAGCACAAAAACAAAGAAAATAATACAACCTACACTGAAAGAAATTTTTAATAGGAAATGTCTAAGACAAACAAATAAATATTAAGTTCTTTGATTTGTTTGTTTTCTGTTTTGTAGATTTTGATTCTTTTAATATTAAAAATTTATCTTATAAATCATTATTTTATAGTTTTAATTTTAAATCTGGCAAAATGACAAGTAGAATTTATAAACTGATGATCTAATATCCGGAAAAGTATCCAATCCGGAGTGTCCGATGTCCCGATCTCGAACCTTTCACTGTATAATAATAAACATGGATAATATGAAGTGCGAGTTATTTTATTAATTAGTAGCTTGAAAAGTCATTTTAGTCATTCAAATGTAAACTTACATACACGTATATAGAAGTTAAAAAAAAAAAAAAAAAAAAAAAAAAAAAAAAAAAAAAAAAACACTTTTTATAATTATTTCATTTATATACATAATTTAATACTAATGTGTTATCTTGTAATTATTTCTTTTATATGTTTTATAACTATCTGCTATACCTTATAATTAGAAGAATGAAATTTTATGGGAAGAAGTAGTATTTAACCTTTGGAAATGTCATATAATATTTGATCATTTGCTTTACTTTATAGCAGATATTCCCTCTTTTCCCACGAGACAAATGCACGTCCATTTCATCAACTAACTTTTGCTATCGTTTTTGTTGTCAACGGCCATGGAACCCCTCAAGCAAAAAAAAAAAAAAAAAAAAAAAAAAAAAAAAGTATCTCAAACACTGATTTTTTTTGACATACCTGTGTGCTCCATAATCTGTGTTATGGTCACGCATCTGTGATTTTTTGATGATGAGTTCATCACGCATTTTCATCGAATGTGGCTAGACTTCGTTGTTGCAATCATCACCCCGAGATCTCTGAAGCCATTGTTACACATTATTTCGATTCACTGCATTGTCCCCATAGACTGGCAACATTTTATTGCAATTCGATGCTGCTGAGTTATGCCCAGATTTGTGGAGAAATTCGGTCAGTGTACGTTGACATAGTAGGTTCTTTTAGTAGTTGATCATCCATGGTGACGTTCTTGCAACAACGAAAAAGTGAAAATATAGAATAGGGTTAGGTAGGAAAGGACAAATGCTTCTACTCCCAAAAATTTGTTTACCTAATGCTGTAGCATTATCGAGCTACAGTAAACTGTGCGCTAATTTTTGACGCACCCTATATACAACAGTTTTCGTCAAATATATTGTGTATCCTATAAATATTCATTTATTCTGAAATTCTTCTAATATAAATAAAAATTAAGTTTTTAATCATTGAATTTAAACAATATTTATTCATAATTTTAATATTTGATTTTTCCACCTTTATCTTGAATCACAGCAACAACAGCGCTCGGCGTACTATCCACTAATTTACAACACCTTCCCCCCTTTTTTTGTTATTTTAAACTTGATCAAAAGTATTTTTAAGGAACATTTTTTGGATGTTATTAAAGCTTTCGGCTTTATATAAACAAACAGGTGTTCTATCGGATTAAGATCCAAGGACTGTGGGGGCCAGTCTAAAATATCACTATTGTTATGAAGAATCTAAACAGTTTTAACCTGTGATTTATCCTATTAATATTTAATTTTCTGTTGTTAATGAACACATGTGCTTTGCGAATGTGGAAAACAATTTTTGCTCCATTATGTTATGATGTGGATTTCTAAGAGATATTTCTGTGTAACTCAGTCTAGAAAAAAGCTTGCTGAATAGGTAAAGTAAGAAGAATGGGTAATAAAAGTAAAATTCCGACTTAAGAGGAGGCGGGGCACTCTTTTTTTTTTTTTTTTTCATTAATACATTAATCTGAATGTCATCGTCTTTTCTGAAACTGTATTTTTCATTAGGCCATCTTCTTTACTAAGCTCTTTTATTCAGTTAATTATTTAGTTTTCGTATGATAAACAGATGAATACGTTTTATAGCACTCTCTTCATTTTGTTAACTTGCCATCTACAGTCAATTTATCATAAGATTTTATGGAAAATATTCCAATATGTTAGACAAATTTGTTCAGAAATTTGTGTTAAACGTGAAGATAAACACAATGTTGTTTTAATGTCTTCTAATTTATTAAGTAAAATATTTCGTCGTACTTTAAATATTGAAATATTTCAAAATTAAAGTGCTATTCTATTCGCAGCTAACCATTTAAACAGAAGGAATAGAAGAAAAAAAAGAAGAAAAAAAAAAAAGAAAAAAAAAACATAAGAAACACAAACACTGCAGTTTCATTTCTGTGTTAATACAGAAATGCGATACTGCTTGTTGGCATACTTATATTTAATTAAACATCGGTAATTTATCGAGTAAAATAAAACAAGCAACATAACATGTTGCAAGGAGAATTGAATTTAACCATGCGGACAACATGTTATATTAAGGACAATATGTGTTAGGAATACTGAATAAATCAGTTTAAAGAGACGCAAATTTAAAGTATCTAATCGCAAAACCATTTTCATTGAAAACAGTTGGAAATCGGACATAGGAAACAGTGCCTGATTTTTTTTTATTCTCTTTATATACGAGTATTAGTGCAACAGTTCTAGATTCATTTGAATTTTTGCTCAAATTCTATTTCAGGACATATATGCTTAAAAAATACAACATATATGTGTTTATGTCTATAAAATGATGGTTATAAAATATTTCTAACGAACTATGGATGTTTCACGTAGTCATTAAGCAAAACTATGAAATCTTTATTATTTACAAAGATTGATTGGTTGATTGACTTATTCGAATATGGATAACCATTAAGACACAATAACACGCCGAATAAATACCAATTCAGAAGTCAAACAACAAAAATCAGCGTTATATCTACAAAATTTTCACAGGACTAGTTTCGATGGTTTTACCGAACCACCATCTTCAGCTGCAAAACCGCAAATGCGGTTCTGATTTTTGTTGTTTGACTTCTGAAATGGATAACCATGTAAGAGTTATCTGCTTAAGAGTAGGAATGCGTTTGTGGAGGATGTTTCAAGGAAAATCACTCGTATCGATGTTACACAAGAAGGAAACCACGAAAACGCTCATGCAGCCAGCCCGTTCGCTTCGAATCAAACATGGTCGAGCTACCAAAGTTCAGCGACTTTACCCCTCGCCTGGTGGTTTTAAAGGGTTATTCATAATATTGCAAAATATTTTTAAAATTCATGGCAAACAATGCAAGCGCCATCAAACTTTAATAGGTGGAAATATAGCTCACTCTTTCTGTCTGTATATAGAACATATGTTACGGTGAAACACCGAAATCTGGAGAATGTCAACATTCACATAGTCTCTTGGTGTATGTCCGAAATATTTTCCAAATACTCTTATTTCTGACTTACACCGGTCAATGTCGACATTCACCATGTACTAATGGTGAATGTTGAACATATAACAATATTATATTTTCTTCTCCGTAATTCAGTCGCGAAGAAACGCACTTGAGACTTGAAATAAGAACATGAGAACCTAAAACACACAATACATTCAAAATGAGAAAGGAAAATAATAGAAGTTAAAAACTTACTTAATTATACAGTACGTTCCAAATGAGAAAATAAAATAATAGTAATAAAAAACTTACTAAATTATGGGATTCAAATCTTATTTATTGCAACAACTTAAACTATTATGGCAGTTTATGACCTCTCTTTTCGACTTACCCCAGAGCATATCTGTGATTGTCGACATACACCAGTGAGGGTCCGAATATACAAGAATGTAGTGCAAAGTTGACATTCTCCAATTTCGATGTTTCACCGTAACTTATATATTTTCTCAAAGATTACTAAACTCACCTTTCCTGTTACGACAGATATTTATGCGTTAATCTATTCCGTCCCTTACTAAGTGACGTGCCAGCATAATGGAATCACACTTATCAGCATACTCGTCAACTCTGGTCGATGTAATTAATATATTGGGAAACACATCAGGACAATATCTTCTCTCAGCACGCCACAGTAACTATGTAATCAATTTAATAAAGTTAAAAATGGGTGTCTGAACAATGGCTTTTTTAACAGAATAGCAGTTTCCATAATCTATCGGATAGATTGGTAAAATCTAAAAATGTTTGATATTATACATAATCCTGTATAAGCAATTACTAAACATTTAATCCTGATAGTAATTCAACTTTTGGTTGGCGTTAATTTTAGGCACGTATAAAAGTTCATTATATGCTGTAATTTAGCACCAAAGTTCAACATTTTTTTAAACCTATCATTTTTTAAATCTGTTTTTATAACACTGATAAAGATGCACAGAATCTGAACGATTTTCTAACACACTGGGCAGGGTGCATTTATCACAGTTCTTAAACACTCATGGAACTTTACTAGATTTTTTTTCTTCTTTTCATTTTTTCTTAATGACTACAAAGGTAAGATGTAACTTGGACATAATTTTCTAAATCTTTTCTTGCACAGGAAATCACAAGCCTAATAGTTTCTTCTGGAAAATGCCAGTTCATTATTTAAACATAAAATTAAACCACGTCAGCTCATTGTAACGCTAAAACCGAGCCATCATGCCGTGCTGACTACGACCATTCTCACAAGAACAGTTTTGAAGGTCATGACTCTTACCCAATTGAGTCTTCATCTACGAAGAGCAAAAATATTAATTAGCAACAAAAAAAAAAAAAAAAAAAAAAAAAAAGAGGGAAAAACTAAGTTTAACCTCACCTCCAACTAACCTTTGTGTTCAAAGTTATTGAACCCAAAACCCGTTTTATCGCCAAGTTATTATAGTTTTTACAACATGCAACAAGTTATAAAATTAATATACACAAGTATTCAAATATTTATCTCCTGCCCCAAAAATAATTGTATGTGAAATACATTCAAGGTACAAGCAAACCGAATTGCAAACAACTATTGGCAAGAAAGAAAAAAAAGTCGCCTAATTGATAGAATCGAAAGATAATTATATATCAAAGCAAGCTTTACCTAAAAGTCTGATAGGGATACCACATGAATTCATTGTAAGGTATCAGATTTCATATGCTTAAAAATCAATATTAAAATAGAAATTTGGATGTATAATAGTTTTAGTTTACTTTCTATCATGTTTACTGAAAGTACAATCCCATGGTACTTCATGTGTCAGCCCTGGAACCGTCGTCATGCTTTTTTTTGGGGCGGGATACAAGAATAAATTACTCCCATCGCCAACCGACATATGCGGTAAGTCGATAAAGCAAATCCACTCTTAGTACACCAAATTGTATAGTAGTGCACAGAATATAGTACATTGTGCACAAGATTAGAACTGAAAACTTATAACTGGCTAATTGATTTCTTGTAAAGGGCGGTTAAGAATATTAAAAAAATTCTCAAATGGTCTAACTGCAACACAGTATAATATATTTTTCTTGTGAATCTCTATCACAGCTTCATTCAAATTTTATTTCCAATTTTATTTTAGATTTAAAATTTTCTTCCAAAATTTTACATACTGAAAGAGAATGCCTCATAAACTGCACGGTAAATTTTACATGAAAAACGAGATCAACATGGAACTTGCGCTGTAATTTTCAATGGTTGGTTGGCTGAACACAGCAAAGCACACGAGGGTTATCAGCCTAAGAAGGAGGTATAACTTCATAGAGTACGTTATAAGGGAAACTGACTCGTTCCTATATTACACATGGGGAGAATCAGGAAGACGCCCATGGAGCAACCCGTTCGACGGAATTCGATTATCGGTATAATTAACAGTATTCGGTGGTCTTAAACTGTCAGTTGCTGGTGGGCCTAATTTTTTTATGGAAAAGTTTTTGCCTGTAATGTTATTTGATAGTATCCTTTAAAATAATATTTCAGCAAACTGGAAATTAAAATTAAACTTATGTGGTTAGTTAGTCATGACAAACGAGGCTGAAGCTAATTCAAGGGTGTCTTAACAGAATCAGGGGACTAACTTGCGCAACCCATTTGCCAAAATTTGGACCCCCACTTTTCGTTAAAGCCACGGAAAATGCCATACATTAAGACATATACTTTATATAAGATGCGATGAAAGTCACGAAAATTTCCATGTCTGTCTCTTCGCCGTAATTCGCAGCCAAATCGAGGCAAAAATGTTCATCAGCTGATATAATCACTTAAATAGCGGTAGGCTCAATAATAAGTTATGAAAAGCGAGTTTATCTCTTAACACTTGCATGCTTTAATTTGTCCGATATAAATACTTTCCAAGAGTTCTATTTCGGGGGGGGGAGTTCTTTTAATACGTAAGTGTTAATATGGAAGTAAAATTTAACAAAATAAGTCGGTTACTTATTTTCGATTTAGGTAAAATACAGGAGACTATCTTATTTATAGGCAAAGATCTCTTCGTGGAAGACATTCAGGGAACTGAATCTTATTACTTTATGCAAGTGGAAAACCATGCACACAGCTCGTTCTTTGACATTTCACTCACCACTGGCGATTGGTTAAGACCACTGAATGGTGGTAGTTGAAACTGGGTTTGATCCTAGACGAACAGGCTAGATACATCGTTGGTTTTTCTCATGTGCAACTCTAATACGAATCAGTTCTCCTTACAAAACACCGATCGTCTTCGTGTGTGTGTGTGATTAATGGCAAAGCCTCGAGGGCTATCTGCCTAAGAAAAGGGATGCCTTCGTGGAGGACTTTCTAAGGGAAACTGGCTCGTATACACGTTACACATGGGGAAAACCACGAAAACGACCATGCAGCCAGCCCGTTCGCGGGATTCGAACCTCGGACCGAACTACCAGTGTTCAGCGACTTTACCGCTCGGGGGCCTCCGATCGTCTTCGTGTGCTTTATATTAAAAATAGTTAAGTGGATGAAATTCAAATCCAATAACATTTTCACTTACATATTGCTACTCTCTTTTACCAAAGTATTTGTAACAAAATATCCAAATCAACGCAACTCGTATTGCTTTAAATTGGTAGAATTAAATCTTTCCAAACTGGAATTCGAAACTCCATACGGATAAAAATCATTCATTAAAATACAGAATTATTTCTCTTGTCTGCGATAAAATCAAATTTCTCTTGCCTGGAACATGTAGTCTTTTGGATAATAGCGCTTTATGCAAAACGGTTACCGCTCATTAAAGTCAGCCCTTGCGTTTTAACGAGCATTCCCTATAACAAAATTTAATATATTTTCAGACGAGGACTTTTTAATACCAGCTATTGTAATGGAAAAGTCATAACAAGCGCGATCACTGACCGTTTCAGGATTAGAAGGGCAAGTTTTCACAAACATTTTTCTTACTTTCAACCCGTCCCTTTTCCTCTATATAACAAACTATTGTAACTGCATAACATTCTAATACGTTACCTACTATTTATGCTGTGTTTCATGGTTTTACTTAACAGTGGGGCTTATTGTACATAGTTCTGTCAATGTTTCATTCGTAAATGTTTTACCGATATAGTCTCATGACTAAGTGAGAATTGCTACATTTTCGTTTACTGTTTTATAGAGCTCTAGATTATTTTACCATTTTGTTCTTGATTGTTAATTCGCGGATAACCGAGTTTCTGGAAATTGTTACTCTTGTTGGGTTTAGCACCAAAAGTTGCAGTTCAACAAACCAATCCACAAAAGTATTAACACAACAAAAGTATTAACATAAGTAACGCTTATAACCACGAGGAAAATTTCAATTTCTTGATTCTTGGCATTTTATCCTTATAAAATAAAAGTGTGGTTAAGTAGCATATTAAGATTTCCTACAACAATCTTAAGTGCATATAAGGAAGCTTTGAATTGGCATACAAGTTTACCGATAAAATTTTCTGAATAAGAATAATGGTTTAAATATATGTCACAAGTTTTCTAAAGCAGTTGAACTTAAGAAATTAATGTTGAAAGTGAGATATTCAGTTAATGCAAAAGTAGAAGACTATTCAAAAAGACATTTACAGGTTTAATGGCCGGTTCAAAATCCAACTTCAGGTAATTGCGCATTTCAGCTCAGGAAATGTCGGAAGTTTGATATGAAGCTAAACTTCCGAATTCATTGGAATTTACAGTAAAGCAATTACATTATTTCCCCTTGTAGCTTTTCCGCTGTATTTTGTAATGTTTTAGCTAATGGAATATATACCACTAAAACACGAAGTTTAAGAAACAGTACTGCTTTTTACATAACGGAAATAGTAAAATGCTTAGAAAGTTTCTAACTTCAAGAATGACTAATTGAAACACGACGTGCATAAAGAAAGCACGAAATTTAAGAAATTTTAACATTTCGTAAGTGCGGTATATTTGCCTAGAATTACGGAAGTTGCAAGTAATTTAATGTAGTTCTAAAGGGAATTTCACATTTAAAAGACCTTTGGAAGAGTTGTATTTAACAGATATACTGAAAACTGATTTTAAGATTAAAATTTTTAGAAAGTTGAATTGAACTTGCACATGGAATGTTGATTACACTGTTTAAATGAAAAGTCAGAATTGAGTGGTAGTTTTATATTTTAACCTAAGCATTACAATCTCCATTATACCCGAAACACGTCAGAAACAGATTCATTTTACATCACGTCTCTTGGGATTTTTATACTAAAATGCCTTTGCCATGACAAAATTAGAATAGGTTAAAATACTTATCAATATCTATATGTAGCCGAAGTTCAATAGTGAAATTTAAATTGAAGAAAGTTTAACGTATCGAGCAAGAGGACGTTGTAAAAATTGCTTGTAATTTTAAAAGAATTTGAACTGAAAATCTCGAAAATAGAAATTTTTATAAAACTACAATAAATAGTAACGGATTTGTACAGAATTCATGAACGTTTAGTTAATTACACAAATTAAAGAATTACCCTTCAGCTTGTCTTGCAGTCCAATTCCAGTTTATAAAGCAAAATTCAAATTAAATATTGTCTGCAAGTCTTCGAGTTGTGGTGACACTGAGTTTTGGTGTTCTTTGTTTTCTTTGCAATCATTTTCTTCCAGTCTTCTTAGAGGAGTTCAAATGTTGGCTCCGTTTTTGAGGTGTCAGCAACATCCGATGTTCTTGGGCTTGCTAGGCTCAGCGGGACCTCTAATGTTTGTTTCATAGTGCGTTTGACGTTGGCAAAGTGTCTTAATATTTGTCTTCTTATAGCTTCCTTCGAAAGATGACTTTCCGAGCGTGTCTCCCTTATTGCTGGCATAGCAGTTTTCTGTTTTCTTCTCCCGGATTTAGGTTTGGCGCCTTGATGTTCACTTGTGCCACTAGTTGAGGGAAGTGTTGTTGAGGTCGCAGATACAGATTCTTCTGACACAGGAAGAGAAGACCGACTGGGTTTACGCTCATCACCGATGTTAATACAAAATTTTTTAGCAATTGTTTTAAGAGCAGTTTCGTCGAGATTACGATCCTTTAGCGTTTCTTCCCAAAAATGAATTTCCTTAAGCTTTCCTGTTAGATTTGATAATTTTTCTTTAAATTCCTCTGCAGTCGCAGGCTTAGGAGAACGTGTTACAGTTTTAGTGGTGAGGCCGATTGGTAGGACCTCACACGACGGTCCAGCTGATGCATCACTGCGTGAAACACTTTGATCAGCTTGCTGGGTTATTTCACTAGGAATGCTAGCGGACGCTTCTGGGTCCTGCAACCTCTCACTTCCCGAAGGCGTATGAGCTTCGGCAAGGCTGCCTTCTGCTGTGGCGGACGCCGTTGCTCTTTTCTGAAATTCTGCCCAACCTCCATTGGTATTGAATTTGCCTCGTAACTTTTGATGAAAGAAATTTGACCACATTTTCGGTGCCATTTCCAGATAGTCTTTGTTTTCTCTTTTGAAGTGGTACAATGCAAATTCAGAAAAAAATGCGCATGAAGCGCAGGTTCGATCGAAAACATCAGTAGGCTTCAGTAATTTTAAGTTATTCTTCACGAATTCAAAAAATTTTGGCCCATCCATTCTCATTTTATAGTGTTTAGAAAAAAGCTCTTGCATGTCATCTCTGAAATCGATTTGCATTTTAAGAACCATTTTGCCGATTTCTGGGGTATAATCAGATGGTTGGCCTTTTTCCAAGCGATACTCCTGCGGCTTGTCTGGAATACCTCCTTCCAATTCATTCCATATGAAATAAAATAAGTGGCCAGCAAAGTATTCAGCTTTACTACGACTTGCCATTGTTTTGTTGAGTAGCTCGAAACTCCAACACAGAAAGCCAGTACAAAAAAGGTTTAAAAACGAACGCTTTTATAGGCACTTGCTTCCGCGACTTTGGAAGTACGTAATTTGTTTAGCTTCTTTGAATTTGCTTTTTCACTAATACTTCTTCCTCACGGCATCCTTTTTCTGAATAATAGTTGATTTTAATTGACTCATAAGAATTTTGACGAACGTTTTGATTACTTGCATATGTTAGAAACTTTATTCTTAGTCATTTCAGTGCGTTAAATTTTAATATTGCGATATTATAATGGAAAAGCCTAAAATAAACGAGCCGAAAAAAAATTGTGAAACTGAGAAAAATGAATTCATGATGCTTGTGTTTAATGCGTACTAAGTTTTGGCTGTGAAATGACTACAAAAAATAACAACTGGTACTGATAAACATATTCTCCTGAAAATTATGGCTGAAATTTATATGTTTCTAAATCTGCACATTGAATACCTCTTTTTAGAGGGTGGCCAAAATAATACTGGCTCGGAAAATATGTATAATTCTGATACTAAATTAACTCTTGCTAATGAATAGGAGAGCTGCTTTTCGTCGGTTTCGTGCCATTTTATTGCTAAGCTTTCCGTTGCATATTTTGCTAGAGGTTTTGGCAAGACACTTCCATCATTATCTTTGCGAAAAGTGTTCAATACAATTCTTTCACGAACTCTGTTTGGCATAACACTTAATAATGAACACGCGTTGTTTATTATTAGTAAACGTTTTGTGTTGTAGGAAAAATGATTTCTACGCAACGCCTGTTCTTAAGAATACTTTTTTATCGGATTGATTTAAATAAAAATTTCATTAAATTCATATAAATTATGAGATGCCCAATTAGAAATATTAAATAATTTTATAAAATTAACATTAGCTGGACTCATTAGAATCATTACAGCAGGCAGCACTAAATGAAATCGTGGTTAATGTTATCATTCAGACATTGTTATCAAATTGGGGAATTCCCGCCCACTTGTATAAGAAAACGTGGAAAATTCATCACTTATTGTACTTATCTGAAAACTGCAACCTGAGCCCTAGACGTGTGAGGTGTTCGAAGACACAGAACCAAATTCAGAAAAAATTGCGTATGAAGCGCAGGTTCGATCGAAAACATCAGTAGATTTTTGATTACTTGCTTATGTTAGAAACTTATAACTTAATTTTTTTTTCTGTTTTTAATTAGGAAAAATTAATATGCCCACCTATTGCAGCTACGAGGAAAAAAGGACATTCTGCATCGAAATTGGTTGTTCGAAATTTCCCACGAAGAGAAACAAAAAGAGAAGTGTAATACAACCTAGACTTAGCTAATCCAGTGCCTCCTAAATACACATTGTCACAAAAAATATATGCACCCAGAAGAAATCGAGTCACAATTACGAAACTCGGCAGGCATGTAGTCTGATAAGAGATATGCAAATTTAAATTTCGACGCCAATGAGACAACGGTAAGCGCTATGCTCATATGAGATGCGTAGCTGGAGAGTTTAAAAGCATGATTGCATGTGCCGCAGGGCTAGTCGAACGAATCTGTCGGCTTGGATAAACGGTACTGTGAATAGAAATGCCTTTGAGACGTAACCGGCGGCAGCATGAACAGTTGTCGAACTTTGAGAAGGATTGTATAGTAGGCCTCAGAGAAGCAGTTTGGTCGAATAGGCGAAACGGCCGCTATCTTGGTCAGAGCTATATGGTAGTTGCTCGGTGTTGGCGATAATCGATCACAGAAGAGATAGTCTACCGTCGCGGAGGGTCAGGGCGTCCCAGGAGCAGAAATGACTGCGAGGTCGTTCAATCATAAGAGCGGCCACTTCCGCACCAACAACGCCGCTAACATCGATCCGACGCCATTTACCATCTTCCGGGCATCCGGTGGTATCAAGAAAAACCATTCGGAGACGCTGGCCGAGGCTGGTATATGCTGCCGACGTCCATTAAGATACCTACCACTGACCCCCACATCATACGCAGCGTCGACTGGATTTTTGCCAATCTCCGGGCAAGCTGGAGGCGTGTGATCTTCAGCGATGAATCCCGATTCAGTCTCATTGCTGATGACAACGCACACGCGTGTGGAGCGGCGAGGCCAGTGGTTAGATCTGGCATTTGTTTTCGAGTTGCACACGGCGATTACGCAAAGTGTGATATTGCGGGGAACGATTTTTTGGGCCTGCTCTGTACATATGTTAATTTATTTAACGTCTTGTTTTTTTTTTTTTTTTTTTTTTTTTTGCTGTTTTTAATTATATTTAATATTGTGATTAATCCAGACCTCATTTAACGTATTCCACAATTTGTAATGTATTTGGTCATCTTTACATCTGTACCTGATTTTTATAGCACATTCTTAATATAACTGTATGCCTAACATGTACGATAATAGTAAAAAGTGTTCCGCTTAGTCTCAGCAGTCCCCACCATGCACCTTCTTTCCATATTCTGGTTCTTACTTCAATGTTCCTCGTTTCGTGGCCAATTCCCGGAGGACACAGTACTAAGCTCTTTATTTATGTTTATTCGTGTATTTATTTTTAATTCCATCGACGGGATCCAACAGGCTGAAAAGCACCTAACCCAGTGGGGCAGCTGTTCCGTCGATGGTGAAAAGAAAGAAAGGACACACGATCACCTCTAGTTGTCCATGAAGGCACTATGATGGCTCCCAGTTACGTGTGCATTTTAATGCCGATTGTACTGCCTATGCTAACAAGTTGTCCAGGTGGCACTTATCAGCAAGACAACGCTCGTCTACAAACCGCGCGACTCTCCCAACAATGTCTTCAAGGATATGACGTGCTCCCGTGGCCTTCCTGATCACCAGACTTCTCGCCAAGAAAGCCCGTTTGGGACATGCCTGGAAGGCACCTGTAGCCGTCCCGAATGATTAACTACCCAGTTACAAAGACTATGGCATGATCTTCCGCTGGGGCTCATAGGTGACCTACTTGACTCGATGTCATGCCGTGTTTCGGCCGTTTCGTGATAGTATTTCGTTTTCTTCTGGGTGCATATATTTTTTTATGTGTGACAGAGTGTGCATATTTAGGAGGCGGTGGCTAATCTTAGGACTTGCTAGGAAAATCCT
Organism: Stegodyphus dumicola; assembly: GCF_044657685.1. NCBI lineage: Eukaryota > Metazoa > Arthropoda > Arachnida > Araneae > Eresidae > Stegodyphus > Stegodyphus dumicola. The sequence goes on along the minus strand of NC_140771.1, from coordinate 43,331,812 downwards.
TTATTCCCGGTAAACACAGAGATTCCAATAATACACAGGTTAATCCGTCAGCCGCTGTTCACTTACTAGATGCTGTAAATATGTTACACTCAAAGAGCCCAAAAGCTCCTAAAATAAGCATTAATAACCTGAATAGTGTACTTGCAGGTAAGTATATTCCTGCATTGATCAAAGATTTGGTTAAGAGAGAAGAGACAAAAGAGAAACACAACAAAGTTAACATAAAATTAGCAAAGTAAGAATCTTGTGTTTCGCGCAGTTTTAATCAAGAACTCTATCAATTTAGGCGGTAAACATATAACGTTGCGCGCCTCTAACTAGCACGCAACCAAGAGGTGACTGTGAAAGCTTGTATAAACCACAGAGTCTTATAAAGGGTTTAAGTCCCTTTTTATTCAACGTACTAATTTACAATTGCGTTCTCTTGACGCTTACAAACGGTGCCAACTCGGCAGTCAAAATAAAAATAAAAACCTGAAAAGAAATTAAAGACAATATTCTAACTACGAGGCTCTCTCAAATAACTAACTCACCGCGTTTTACAATACGGCTGCTAATTCAGCAGACTTGAAGCTCACTGGAACAATTGCAACTACTTCCCGCCAAGCACATAGGCCGCAACGCGGGGTTTTTCAAATCTCTATAACTACCTCCGCGCTCGCTAAGTAAGAATAACTCTATCTCTCACCGAACTTGTTTCCTTCTATTTAAATCATACTACTTCCGCTGATAATTTGAATGCTTGCGCGTTCTACTCAAATTTACATATTCTGGCATTGGCAGTTCCAGGGGAAAGTAAGGATTGACAGGAAAGATAGTTTAAACTTAAAATAAATGTTAGTTAAAATAAATATAAACCCTACAAACAGGTACAAGTCTTTCTTCATCAGGAGCAAAGAAATCTGTAATTTTATGTCAAAATACTATAGAATGAATTTTTAAACTCAAGTAAAATTGCCAGATAAAGTCGAAATAGAGCAGTTGTTCTCAAAAAGTGCTCCCAAGAAGATTTCCGGGTGTTTCTATGGTATTTAGAGAAATATATGCTCAGATATATATATATATATATATAAAAAAAAATAGTAACTCTATTATACATTATACCATTGCATTAGGGTTCAAGTTAATTTCTCTCTCCTTACCGCATGCCTTCGTGGTGTAAATGGAATTTTTAAAGCTAACTTTGGAAGCTTTGGAAGCCATTTATCCTACATAGCTTTTTTTAGCTTAATTTTGAGATTAATATCTTAAACTAAGCCCCTCCTCCCATTATCATTCGACTATCTCTTCAAAACGTATAGTTATCATAAAATAGGTTAACCCGCACCCCAACAAATTGCCTGAATTCCTATGTTGCACATACTTTTCTCACGGCCATTTCTGACGTTCCTGACCATTTGCCACGCCGAAAGACCGACAGTTTCTATTTACACTTCCTTCATTTGAGCCACGGACTCCACGCAAGCGGCGGCGTCTCTTCTCTGTTCAACATTTCTTCGAATTTCTGTCTTAAGACATTATAAATGAAATCTTCCTTTTCTCTTGAGATGACATGTTTCTAAAAATAGATGATGACTCATACATTCTTGGAAATCTATTTTTAGAAACATGTCGTCTCAAGAGGAAAAGGGAAGAGTTCATGTATAATGTTGTCTTAAGACTTTCGAATCACAGCAGTGATACTACACATCAGTCATTACCTCATTTTTATAGTTTTGTAAAATTTATGAAACAGCTGTTTGGAGTTTTTACATTTGAAGAATCGGTGAATCCAATAGCTTCCAGTGACTGGCTATTAAATATGAATAAGCAAACCTAAAACAAAATACTTTCTTTATATGCATGTACATTTAATGATTTTCTCATTACTGTCCATCCTAAATAAGTTCCATTTGCAGTTAATTCGCATTCAGTTGCTAATCGCCTTCCTAGCAATATCTGTGCTAATACGAAGTTGTATTTTTAAGGGATTTTAATTATTATTAAAGTCACTCAGCAGTATTAATAAATTTTAAAATTAAATTTATAAGATACTTCTATATATTTATTATTTATTCAATCCTTTTATATTCTTGAACAAATCTCATACTTCCAAAAGAGGCTCTGTTTAATTTTTCTCTTCACTGTCTGGTTCATGCCCCTTGTCTACCAGTTTTTCCATAATATATGATGAATGAGACCTGGTGTCGCTGAAGATTCTTGAAGTCAAATATTCTCACTTACATCTGTTCAGACTTCCGAAATTTGCGTCAGTGCTTCTGGCAAACTTGTTTGATTTGTCAGAGCATGTCCTTTAATCTCAACCTCAACAACTCAGGTTTATCATTTTCAGTTACTTTGCACTTATTGACTTTGAGATGCACAAGTAAATGTTTGTTAAAATGCTTTGTTTGTACGTTTAGAAAATTGTCTGTCATCTGCAGATAAATGATCTGGAGTTAAATTTCTATCTTTAACAAGTCTGTTTTCGTTGTTCTAGTGGCATATCTTTAACCTATTTACATTTTATGGAATCATGGTTCTCGTCGCAAAATTACAACCATTTCATAAATTCCCTTTTTGTAGATATTCTTTTTCCATTTCATTGTTCAAAAGCACCATGGTTGTTGGAATTTGAGGAATGTGCTTCTTGTTTTTGTTTTGAAAGTTATAAAGTCTTGTATTCTTGTAATTCTTAATATCAACTTTATGAGACTTTTGAAGAATTATCTTATACTCCTGTGAAACAAAACAAAAGTCAGAAGAAGGGTGTATAAGACCCTTTTATTTGAACACAAAGAGGTAACAATGACCCAGCTTGGATTTACAAAAGCCAACACTTCTGGCTAAACTTAAATACGTAGTGTGACTAAATCAAATATAATAGATTAGTCTAACGGCTCACAAGATAAAGTAAGGCACAGAAAGGCTTTGGTATAGGAAACCGGTGAGACAAAGCCGAATGGTTAGAATGACTCAACGCCACAGAATCAAATCGCTTATAAGTCATCGCAAAATGTGGCCTCAAGTAGGCAGAACACGCTTCAAAATTAACAGAAAAAGGACTTAAATCTGTTATTCAATTTTTATCTGTAAAATTGTATTTCTTAAAATAAAAATTCAAAAATTTTTTCTCCCTCAGCTCAAATAAATCTTGAATTAAAATTACTCAGTCTGCTGTTGCAGATATCATTATATGTTACAATAAGAGTAAAAATGTATCAAAATAGAAAATCAAATTTGTTTTGCACTTTACGTTCTGTCATTCCACATCCATCATCCAAATAATCCACAGTAGCTTTTAAAACTTTAGTTTTTTTTTTAAACTTTAGTTTGAACAGACTCACAAATATATACATCTTAATATATTTACTGTTCTTGACTTGCTTTTAATGTTAAGACCTTTTTCGATACAAAATAAATAAATAAATAAATAAATAAATAAATAAATAAATAAAATAAAAAAATAAATCGTTGTTAATGTACAGCAAACAGTCATGAATCATGAACTGGGCAGTGCCGTGACCTTCGTGAATAGATGGCCTGGTCAGCTTCAAAGTCACGTGATTTGACGTCAAGAAAGGCGTCTGAACTTTCACCCTTCGCGCTTTTCTGTGGACACTGTAAGCGAAGAATTCCTATGTTAGTTTGTGTGCTGTTCATTAACGTTGCACTGATTTTTCATTATTCATGTATTTTTTATTACTAAATTTGAGTTAAGTAATTTAAGTAAAACAGTTACGCTGTTTTGGTTTTTAAGTTCACGCTGGTAGTTAAGTTTACTTATTTGTTTAGTATTTGTTAATAAATATAGCTATCGACTTCTATGTATAGAGCTAAAATGAGTTACGTCTACTTTCATGCCTGCACGATGTTGAGTTTCAGTCTGCAAATCGAATTACGTTAAAACCAGTGAATATATACAGATATTCAAGTTTCCAAAAGATACATAAAAACGGGATTTCTAGATTTAAAGGAAAAAAAAAAAAAAAAAAAATTCCGAATGAGCGTTGTATGTGAGAAATATTTGAAGATGATATCATTCGGGTACGATTATTTATCAAAAGATGAAGGCATTGTTGTTTAAGTTTGTAAAGGACGCCCTAAATTATAAACGATGCTTATCCATGCATTTTTTCTGATTGTCCAAAATAGTTATCTGATAATCCGACACCTCCGAGGATGAGCATAGAGGAAAAAAAGAGCCAATACGGATAAACATATTTTTATTCAATTTTTGAAAAAGGACAAAATTGCATCTTTTGAGGATTTTTCTTCTAAGGAATAAGCTAAATATTTCAGATGATTCAGATTTAATTTGACATAAAATCTGCTGATGGAAATTATATTTTATTGCTCAGTTTTAATCTACAGCCTAAAGTTGGGAAATGTATCTAACTATCACTTCATATGAATACAGCAGTGTCTCTTGGACAAGAAGCTGTTGAAATGGGAGTATGTAAAAATATATTAAATGGAAATACTAAACTTACTTTATGGACTGAATTTGAAAACATTTATAGTTATGTCACAAGCATAATAATTAAAAACATTAAAATCGAACTATGACTTAACACTATATAACTAGGTAGCATACGTTGAATAAAAATCATTTGAGAATCTCACTTGAGGAATAGAACATTTTATTTTGGAACAAATTAAGATGTGTAATAAAAGTAAAATGGCTAGAAGGTACAAGTATTTGCTTATTCGTTATACATTATCCCACCAGCCACAGAGCGGTAAAATCGCTGAACACTAGTAGTTCCGACCTGGGTTCGAGTCCGGTCGAAGCGGATGGCTGCAAAGGCATTTTCGCGATTTTCCCCACGTATAAAGTGTATATGAGCCAGTGTGCCTTAGAAAGTCCTCCGTGAAGGCATACCTCAGGCAAATACCCTAGTGTGTTTTGCTATAATAAACTAAATCAAGTCATATCAAATCGTTATACATTAAGTAAGCTGCTTGTTATAGTTGCCTCTATGACAGTCAACTAATCTGCCTTTCATGCACTGACCATTTCTGAAAAATCGTAGGCCTGTTAAAGCTTGATGTACCAACGAACAATGAAGCAAATTACAAGTATGTAAAAGGTAAAGTTAAAAATTTACTGGGGCATTAACAATTCGTGAACTTATATATATTGATGAGGTTCGAGTGAAAAAAGGTGACAGAAAGGTAAAAAAATAATAAAATAATTGACTTTCCTAAGAATCTTGAAAGTATTGAAGCATCATCTGTTCAATATTTTATGATTTCTTCTTTATTATCACATTATAAAGATATCATTGCATTAATAATAATTCACTTGCTGTAATGCAGCACAAAATGACGCTTTATTTAATTTATGTTGGCAAATCCCAAGAGGATTTAAGGAAATTTTAATTTTTCTGCGACTTTTGATCTCCATTTCTTTTTGTTAGATAATTACTGAAAGGAATAAAAAATACATTTGCATACTTTTTGAAAGCTCTACAGTAAAGCATTGGATATATTACTGATCGTTCATTCAAGTTATTCTTAAAATTAAAAACAGCAGTAATTATTAATAAATAATTATATTGTGATAAGGTAATAAAAATCGTTTCTACGTCTTTTAATTGGTTAAATAGGGTTTATATTTTGTCGGTTAATTATTTATACTTTGGAATCCTTTCATTCCTTTCCTTCCATTTTCCTTCATCTGCGAAAATAAACCTGCAAAATTTGGGATCAGTGAAATCAACAGTAAATTTTGTAAATATATTTTTCGGAGTATTTATTAAAGAATTTTATTTTAGTATTTAGTGGAAGTAAGAACAATCAAACTGTAAAGATTTATTTATGTTAATAAATAGCAATCTTTATTTATTTTAAAACTTTGTTTTTCAGCAAATCTTAAAATGTCATTACTATGCAGTATAAAAATAATTGTACAAAATATTGTAAAGCATTGACTGGAAAATTTCATGAATATTTCTTAAAATAATACCTCTGAAGCTATCAATCTTAACTATAAATGTATAAACGACCTTTTATATACGTTTTTCCGTAAATCTCTGAAAATTTAATTACTATGCATTATTTAAAACAAAAGAATCTAAACATTTAACGAAACGCGCATATTCAAACCCGAAGCAAAGTCGCGGAAGACTCACCCCTTTCGTGACGTCACTCGTAGCTAACCAGCCCATGTTATATCCAGTTGGCCGTGGCAGTCACATTTTATTCATTCTAATAATTCTCTAAATTCAACTTAAATTGTTGCATCACATTGAATTTCAACTACGCTGACCAGTTGGCTTAATGGTTAAATCTGTAGTTAAATCATCAGTTCAACAAAAACATTATGGATGGTATCTGCTAGTTGAAATAAACCTAACAATATTTAAGTAATTTATTAATTTTTCTAGTGTTCAGCTTTATTCCGTCACCTTTAATTTTTCATAATATAGAAACACTAATTCCAGAAAATTATACTAAGTAGGTGCCGCCCAGTCGGTATGGTGGTCAGGGAAGCTGACTAAGTAAGTAATTTTTTACAATCTGCCATTGGAAAAAGAAAAAAAAAATCTCAAGATGGCAGTAGTTCTTTTTCTTTGTACATGAAATGCCCGTTATGGCGCCAAACCACCAATCCTAACTGGCGCCAGACTTTTAGCCTCAGTAGCAAGAATGAATTTGTTTTGTGTTAGATTGATATTGTTACGAATTTGGTATTTAAAAAGCTAATGTTAGTTCAATTATAAATTAAATGGTTTTATTTCTCGCGCAGTGCAGCGCGTGACGAATATTAAAAGAAAGCTAAGCCGGAAAATTGAAAATACAAGAGCGCGTGCATTAAATAAATAAATATCTCTTTTTGATTTCGAGAAAGTACTGGAAAATTCTAGCACGTGATTTTAAAATCTTATAAAAGGAGGAAAACATCTCAGTAGTTGTAGTAGTTGCTTAGTTTGTTGTTATTTAGAAAACTGCTCTTGTCGATTATAGCGAATTCGCGGATTAGCGTTCTTTAGCTGTTTTGAATTAAGTTCTATTGGACATTTGAGTAGTTAAAAGATAACTACTGTGAGATATTGTAATACTGCATGATAATTTGAGAAAATTTAAGCATTTTTGTTGTGATAATAATAAATTTTTATTCCTTTTTCATCGGACTTGTGCATTAATTTCATAACGAACCCGTACGCACGCAACAATTTTTGGTGTCAGAAGTGGGATTTGAATGCCAATAACAAGAGCCATGGAAGAACAATTCAGGCAAATGATGACTGAATTTGCTGCTTTCCAAGAAAAGATGGAAGGAGCCGTCAACTCCGTTAAGGAAGATATAAAAGCTGTACAAGAAAAGATGGAAGCTGGCCAAACATCTTTTAAAGAAGAAATTAAAGAGAAAATGGATGCTGGTCAAATATCCGTTAAGGAAGAAATGAAATTGGGGCAGGAATGCGTTAAGGAAGAGATGAAATCCCTTAAAGACGAGATGAAAGCAGGTCAGGACGAAATGAAAAGAGAAATTACCTGCGTAATAGAAAATAAATTTGAGGCTATGGAAGGCAGAATAGACGCGGTTGAAACTAAAGTTGGACAAATAGAGGAAAGAGTTTCTTCGGTAAAAGAACAAGTAGAAGAAAGAATTTCTTCTGTAAAAGAACATATAGAAGAGAGAGTTTCTGCCGTTGAACAACAAATTGATGATAGGGTTTCTGCTGCCGTCGCCAAAGAAGTTGACAGCCTAAAGAAGTGCATAGCGACGGTAGGAAACAATTCTGAAAGTTTTAAATTTTTATCGATGCCTGCTCGTTCCGTTCTGAAACTATCTACATATGATGGGAAGACCTCCTGGCAGGTGTATAGGACACAATTTTCTATCGTTGCGGATGCGAATGGATGGGATTCCCAAGCTAAGGCCTGTCATCTCGCCGCTTCTCTGAGAGCAGACGCAGCGGATATCCTGCAGACGCTTCCCGAAAATCAAAGGCTAGATTTCGAAGCTCTATCCGGCGCTTTGGAGCTGCGCTTCGGCGAGAAATGTTTAAAAGACTACAGCAGGCTCCAATTAAAATCTCGTCAACAGAAGCTCACCGAAACGCTTCAGGAGCTCGCCACGGATGTTGAAAGGCTGTCACTTCACGCCTTTTCGGAGTGCCCGACAGAAACAAGGGAAATCCTGTCCCTGCAATATTTCATCGATGGCATCCGGGACCCTGATATACAGAAAGCACTGCGAATGGCGGATGTTAAAGATCTGAAAAGCGCTTTAGTGTATGCCATGAAATTTGAGGCAGCCCAGCAAGCCACCCGTCGAGACCGCCATCCAGTCAGAGCTGCTCAAGTCCAGGAGCCAGGGGATCAAGTCACTGCTCGTCTAGACGATTTAACTAGACAACTGAACGCCTTGAGACAGAATATTGGTGACAAGAAACCGACTGTAAAGTGCTGGAACTGCGGTGCTGAAGGACACATCCGACGAAACTGCAGAACACCCCAGGGCACGGATGCTAAGACCGCTCCTAACAAACAGCAGGGAAACAAATTAGTGGCCATCTCGCGGGGCGGAGGTTGCCAGATCATGAAAAGCCCCAGTTTAAAGCGCTTCAGATTTCTGCAGTGAGAGGCGGCAGTAATGGACTTTTCATAACAGGACATATTAATGGAGTTCCCTGCAATATGACGATAGATACAGGAGCCAACGTTACCATCATCCGAAAAGATTTAGCTCAACAACTGGGAAGCAAACTTATCTGGACGCCGCCCTGCGTTACCCTACAGACTGTGTCCGGTGAGAAGCTCAACATCGATGGAAAAGTAAATGCTAACATCACGTTTGGAAGTGCCGCTTACCATCACACGGCATATGTAGCAGAGATCACTGATTCTTGCATACTCGGATTGGACTTTCTAAGGAAATACAATTTTTCCTTGGACTTTAAAAATAACGAATTGCATTCTACATCTGAGGACATAGCGTTATTTGGAGTCAATGATGAAGTTAAATCTGTCCATAAAATCATAGCACAAGACAATATCACAATACCGGCAAGAACAGAAATTTTACTTCCTGGATCCATAGCCGAAAACAGAAATTTCCGCTACGGCATCATAGAATATCCCAATAACTGTAATAGCCCAAAAGGAGTACTAGTAGCCTCAACACTGGTCGACCTATCCAGAACGGTTATCCCGGTGAGAGTCGCCAATGTAACTGAGAAGGGGAGAATTATTAAGAAAGGTGAAGTGGTTGCAGCATGTACTCCAGTAACCACTGTTGAAAGAAAGAGTAACAACCAAGAATCCGTGTCCTCAGAGAGCATTACATCGGAGTTATTGCAGAGTGTGCAATTAAACGATAAAGAGAGGAATGCTGCCGATCGCGTCATTAAAGATCTTCAAGTTGTTTTCTCCCGCTCGTCTTCTGACGTGGGTCGAACTAGTTTGACACAACATAGAATAGATACCGGCGATCATCCCCCGATCAAGCAACATCCAAGACGTCTACCGTTTGCTAAACAGGAAGAGGTGCGAACACTGTTAAAAGATATGGAAGAAAGCGATGTCATCGAGCCTTCAGTAAGTCCATGGGCATCTCCCATCGTCCTAGTCAGAAAGAAAGACGGCTCAACAAGATTTTGCGTCGACTATCGCCGGTTGAATGAGGTTACGAAGAAAGACAGTTACCCTCTTCCTAGAATTGACGACATTCTAGACACTCTTTCTGGAAGCAAGTGGTTCTCAACACTTGATTTAAAGAGTGGGTATTGGCAGGTAGAAATACAGCCTGAAGACCGAGAAAAGACGGCATTTACTACGGGACAAGGGCTTTGGCAATTCAAGGTGATGCCGTTTGGACTGTGTAATGCGCCGGCAACATTCGAACGTCTTATGGAGACTGTTTTGAAAGGTCTTTCCTACGAAGCCTGCCTGATATACCTGGACGACATCATCATCGTCGGAAAGAGTTTTGAAGAACATTTAGAAAATCTTAGGAAGGTGCTTCAGAAACTGAAAGAAGCCAATCTGAAGCTGAGTCCCGCTAAATGCAAATTGTTCCGAAAGGAAGTGACTTACCTGGGACATGTCATCTCTGCAGAAGGTGTGCGCACGGATCCTGAAAAGGTATCAGCGGTTAAATCCTGGAAACGTCCTGAAAATGTCCATCAGCTGAGAAGCTTCCTAGGGCTTTGCACCTACTATAGGAGATTCATGAAGGACTTTTCTTCCATCGCAAGACCCCTTCACAAGCTGACAGAGAGCAAGCAAAGATTCTTGTGGACAAAAGAATGCGAGGATGCATTTAAAAACTTAAAGGAGGCTTTAACATCTGCTCCAATCCTGACGTATCCTCAGCTCGACCGACCATTTATTCTTGACACCGACGCGAGCAATGAAAGTGTCGGTGCTGTTTTGTCCCAAGAAATAGACGGCCAAGAACGTGTAGTGGCCTACTGGAGCAAGTGCCTGTCTAAACCGGAGAGGAATTATTGTGTCACCAGGAAAGAGTTGCTCGCCATAGTCAAAGCCGTAGAACAGTTCCATTACTATCTATATGGCAGAAAATTCCTGCTCCGCACCGATCATGCATCATTGACCTGGCTTTTAAATTTCAAGAATCCTGAGGGTCAAATAGCCAGGTGGATACAGAGACTCCAAGAATATGACATCACTATCCGTCATCGTAAGGGATCATCACACGGAAACGCCGACGCCCTGTCTAGAAGATCTTGCCAAGAAAGCTGCCGATATTGTTCCAGGGTGGAAGCGAAATACGAGCTGCTGCCTCCGGTCGCAAGACAAATTACAACATCAACATCGGCTGATCGAGAACCGTGGAGTGATGATGAAGTCAGGAAAGACCAGCTGGAAGACCGCGACATTAAACCGATAATTGATTTAATGGAGTCATCAACCAGAAAACCTACCTGGCAGGACATTTCTATCTGTAGTCCTACAACCAAACAGTATTGGGCACTCTGGGATTCACTTCACATTCGAAACGGCGTCTTATACCGGAAATTTGAATCGGATGATGGGAAGACGTTCCGATGGCAGCTGATACTTCCAAGATCCCGCATTCCTGATGTCCTTAAAGAACTACATAACAGCCCTACGGGAGGTCACTTTGGAATAATGAAGACCTTACAGAGAGTTCGTGAGCGCTTTTACTGGAATAATGCAAAGGATGACGCGCAAAAGTGGTGCCGATCCTGCGATGCCTGTGCAGGTCGGAAAGGACCGAAGAGACGCAGCCGAGGCAAGCTGCAACGTTACAACGTAGGGGCGCCTTTTGAACGTATCGCCTTTGACATCTTAGGACCTCTGCCACGAACTGCTGATGGCAACAAATACATACTCGTTGTCATTGATTACTTCACCAAGTGGCCTGAAGCGTACCCTGTTCCTGATCAAGAGGCTGTCACAGTAGCTGAGGTAATGATACAGCACTGGATTTCCAGGTTCGGAGTGCCTCTTCAGTTACATTCCGATCAGGGAAGGAATTTTACCTCGGCAGTAATCAAAGAACTATGCAAACTACTCGGCATTGACAAAACTCAAACGACGCCATTGCATCCCCAGTCGGACGGCATGGTAGAGAGGTTCAATCGAACCATCCTTAATAACCTCTCATTAGTGGTTTCCAGAAACCAACAGGACTGGGACAAGAAATTACCACTCTTTTTACTGGCTTACCGCAGTGCTGTCCACGACACTACCGGCTATTCTCCATCACAAATGCTCTTCGGTCGTGATCTTCATCTGCCTTGTGATCTATTGTTTGGCCGCCCTCCGGATGCTCCTTCATCGTCTGAGGAATATATTCAAGATCTCCAGGCCCGGTTTGAAGTGATGCACAACTTTGCACGAGAGCGAGTCAACTTGGCGACGGAGAAGATGAAGTCACCTTGGGATGGCCCGTACACAGTCCTAAACAGGCTGAATGACGTCGTGGTTCGGATTCGTAAGTCTTCGAACTCTAAACCTAAAGTCGTTCATTACGACAGGTTAGCACATTACTATGGCCATAGTACATAATGTAAATAATTGTAAATAGTATAAGACCATGGTCCTTTTTGTTTATAAATGTGTATTTAGTATTTGATTTGTATTTAGTATTTGTTTTGTATTTAGTATTTGATAGCATTTGATTTGTTCAAGTTAGTTATTGCATTTATTGTTTATATTGTTTGATATTGTAATGTAATGTTTATGCCTCAGTTGCATTTATGCCACAGTTGTAAATTTAGCTTCCTGTCCAGGGATTGTACTGCCCGGGACGTGCAGTCCTTGGGAAGGGGGCAGTGTTACGAATTTGGTATTTAAAAAGCTAATGTTAGTTCAATTATAAATTAAATGGTTTTATTTCTCGCGCAGTGCAGCGCGTGACGAATATTAAAAGAAAGCTAAGCCGGAAAATTGAAAATACAAGAGCGCGTGCATTAAATAAATAAATATCTCTTTTTGATTTCGAGAAAGTACTGGAAAATTCTAGCACGTGATTTTAAAATCTTATAAAAGGAGGAAAACATCTCAGTAGTTGTAGTAGTTGCTTAGTTTGTTGTTATTTAGAAAACTGCTCTTGTCGATTATAGCGAATTCGCGGATTAGCGTTCTTTAGCTGTTTTGAATTAAGTTCTATTGGACATTTGAGTAGTTAAAAGATAACTACTGTGAGATATTGTAATACTGCATGATAATTTGAGAAAATTTAAGCATTTTTGTTGTGATAATAATAAATTTTTATTCCTTTTTCATCGGACTTGTGCATTCATTTCATAACGAACCCGTACGCACGCAACAATATAGCAATGTATAACAAAGGAGAGTTTTTTTTTGGCCACACTACCGTCAGACATGAATTCGACGATCATGGTGTTGCCGACAGAAGGAAGATTGGTCTTTAAATGGCATTATGCCATTTTTCTGTTCGGTAAGGCACGAACTGCGCGAAATTTGATCGAAGATCTTCTCCCCCCTCTTATCTAATCCATGAACTGCGCGACGTTTCCTGTCCCCTCTTTCTTTACCAAGAAGATTGGGTGCTACAAAAAGTCATTTATCGGCATTAATGGGACATTTTATTGAGACTGCAAGCCTCTATTTTCGTTTATCAATATTGTAAAAATTGGGCATACAAAATAAATACTAATTTAAAATCTGGCGTGTGCTAAAGTAAAAATGAATTTCTTTTACACTCATTTTAAAGTTTTATGATGCTTAAAAGAATGATGAGCCAGATCTTTTTTATTCTCTGTAAGAATTAAAAACTTTCCAAGTTGTAGATTTTAGTTCTTGATATATATCAGTTTTGAATAATAAAATTGATAGATTAATGACATACACAAAACTGATACATAATCAACCTATCAAATATCGGATTTGTAGCGCACTTTAAATAAGTTTCTTGTATAAATAAATATTAACAAATCCTCTTAGATAGCAGAATGATTTTAACTATCAAATTTACCATTTCAGGTAAATAGTTCTAATTTAATTTAAACAATTATCTTTATTAAATCTAAAAATTGGATTTCTTAAGTGGTTCTAAATTCACACTAATATTATTGCAATATATTGCCGTATTAAGCTTTCCATTTTTAGTCATTGATAAGTTATTTAACTATTTATGGTTATTTTAAGTTTATTTAACTTTCTTACAAATTCCATATTTTAATACTAGAAATGTTTAAATATTTATTCTGTTTTCCAGTTACTCTACTTGAAGTACTTTGGCATACATTTAATTTCTAATGCACATTTAATTAATAAATTGATAATTATGAGCATCTACAGAATTTTCATTATTAACAAAAAAAAAAAAAAAAAAAAAAAAAAAACCGAACTCCTTTATATTCTTATCTTGGGATTTTCAGTTCCCTTTTAATCCATTCCTTTTTCACATATTGTTGCACTGTTATATAAGTTATTGTTCAATTGTTATCCAAGTTTCATATGTATGTTATCATAATAATTAAAATTTATTTACAATTTATACATCAGAGTTCCAAACGCATACTAATGTTGCTATAATAGATTTCACGCTAAGCTTTTTTTTTTTTTTAATTTAACTATTAATTTCTGTAAACATTTACATGATTACTTTAATTAACAAAAAATATTTCTAGCATCTATTGAAGGCCAGTGAGCTATACTAAATTTTCCAGTCTAGTTCAGACATCATGACTATTATTGATGTCATTTATAAAAAATACAATTGGTATGTTTTATAATTATTTAATTTATGATATTATTATAATATTCTTTGCTGTAATATTGTAATTAATGAAAGATGTTTGTAATGCTAATATGTTAGCTCTCGCATTTATTACTGTTATTCAAGTAATTACCCTGCTTGTTAAATATCCTTTACTTGTTCTTGTAATTGTGATATGTAATTCTATTTCTTTATTTTTATTTTCCCCTTGGCTACAATTGGCTTCGAAAGGAAAAATTGTAACCCTGCAGGCAACGGGGGGTAAGAAATTTTGATTGGCGCAGATAGACTATACCAGAACGAGGGGGAAATTTTCATCCGCGCAGTTGGAGTACACCTTTCTGTTCATCTATGACCTTTTAGGCACCATTTTATTTACAGATGCTGCTGGCATACAATCAGAGGCAGCCAAAGTAATGGGTGCCTTGCAGAAATTTCCAGTGTTACATTTAACCTTTTAAGGCCGGGGCTTTGGTAGGAGTAAAAGCTACCAAAGGACGGGGAATCTTGAACCGAATGCTTTTCCCCTGTAAGAAATTACCTCCTATTTGCAACAAAGATTCTTGTGTGTAGTTTAATGGATTCTCAGAGAGTTGCATCTACGTCGCAAAAAGCAGACCTTTGAAAAAGATAGATGGTTAAAACCCTAGGGACGTCAAATTTGACATTTCACTCCACTTTTCTGCCTGGAAAATGGGGGAAAAAGACATAGCCACTAAAATGGACAACCCCGTCTTTTCAAAGAGAGGACTCTATGGCCACTATAATGACCATCCCGTCTTCAAAAGGTTAATGTTGAATCGTATGTATGGTGGTTAGTTGCTTTGTAACACACATAGCAACTAACCATCCTAATCCCTTAAGCAGGAATTTATAATGTATGTTCAATATCTGTTATAACCATATGATTTTCTCTTTTTGTATTTGTTGAAGTGACGAGACTATAAAGATCTTTCATGTTCTATTAGTTTCTCCTTGCTAAGTTCAATTTCTTATTCATATCAGTGCGTTCCCAGATAGCAGCAGTTTTCAGACTGGATTATTGAGATTGTGGCAAAATAAACACTAGTTATCTGTCTTTGGCAGAGGCTAGGGTTTTCGGCGCCCGGGGACAAGTGATGATTTTGCGCCCCTTTCTCTGTGCCAAGAATGGGAAAGATTTCATTCTAAAATTTCGTAACATCAGTTTGGCGCCCCCTGAATGCTGCGCCCGGGGACAGATGTCCCCCCTTGCCCCACCCTAGCTACGCCACTGGTCTATGGAAAGGAAATATTTCATAAACTATTATCTAAGGGCTAGCTGATTATGGCTTTGCTAAAGTGTAATTTAAGCCATCTTTTCAGATGTAGAGATAAATATCAGTTAGATTTGGATATAAGAGGTTATCAGTCATTATCCCCACATATTAACGTCTAGAAGAGAAAGCATTCGTGAGGACTTACATGAATCCTTGGGAAATTCTTGGTGTCAGCTTGGCTTCAGTGTAATAACCTATGTTAGGCTACACAAGTGTCAAGGCAAGTTGTTTCCAAGTACAATAAAGAACTGCAAATAAAATAATAATTCAAATTTTGTTTTGGCAACAGCTTTTTATATTATTTAAATTACAATACATACTGAAGAATTATTATCTGCAACAATTATAGCAGCTGCCCTAAACCAACTAACAACAGCTGAACTATCTAATCCATTATACACTTAGGAATAGTCTAGTTGTAAAGTTAGTAATTCAGCTTCAATTTTCATGGCTTATAATTCTTGGTGACTCACAAGGAGCAAAACTTTAAAGCTGCAGGTATTGAAATAGGAGATAATCTTAGCTAAGCATGAGTTTTAGTCGGTTTTGCTACGTCGGGTCTTGATACTGTTGCTATTTATAAAAGTGCTTCCACTGCTTCACTATATTTCTGGTTATCGGGAAAACTGTTCTCTTGCTTGTTTTTACTGTTCATAAAGTTTGTAGCAGCTTAGTTTCTTTACTGATTCTCCATCGAATTTCTCGATTAGTAGTTTTCAGGTCTAC
The DNA here is from genome assembly GCF_044657685.1 of Stegodyphus dumicola. NCBI lineage: Eukaryota > Metazoa > Arthropoda > Arachnida > Araneae > Eresidae > Stegodyphus > Stegodyphus dumicola. The sequence goes on along the minus strand of NC_140771.1, from coordinate 43,315,618 downwards.
ATATAGAAAAGCTGTTTTTACGTTGAAATGGTTTTACATGCATGTCTTTTGAGCTGCTGTTACCAGGATAATCTTTATTGTTTAATTTTGCGACTGGTGCAAATTTTTTTTTATCGTAGTCATGCCCAATTTTTTTGTCAAATCCTTTAGCTACAAGACAGGCTTTATATCTGATAACATTCCCTGAAGCATCGATTTTTGTTTTGAATGTCCATTTACTTCCATTTGCTTTCTTTTCTTCTTGAATGATCAACTAGTTTGCATGCTTTATTTCTCTTTGTGATTCCATCTCGTCTGTCGTCAATTTCAACCACAGTTCCTTTTCTTTGGCTGGGAAAGCTTGCAATTCTTAGCCAGTCTTTAGGACTTTTGATTTCTTCTTTCTTTAGCCATATACGAGAATCTGTTTGGCGGGATTCCCTTAGTAATTTTTTAGAATCTTCTCGGTAATGGGGGAACTTTTCTGTTTCGATTCCTCCTTCTGTTGCAACATCTAGACACGGACGAGGTATTGCTTCCTTTTAGTTTCATTAGTTCCTTTTCGAATATTACACATCTCTTGATGTCAATATTGTTTGTATGGGGAGTATAAATTCTATATCCTTTAATAGGATCACTGTATCCAACGAGAATCACTTTTTCTGTTCTTTCATCCAATTTATTTCTTTTCTGCTTTGGAACTAAACAATAACCTGTTCTGCCAAAAGCTTTGGGATACGACAATTCAGACGTTTTGCTTTCAATGGACCATTCGCGTTCTTTATCTTTTCACTTTCTCGGTCGGTTGCCAGGTCATCATTCTTCAGTCTCTTGCTTTATTTTCTGTGTCATAATCTTCTATACCAGAGTTTCAGCAATTTTAATTTGTCGGCTGTTTTAGACTCTTACATGTTCTATCTAGTTGTATATTTGAAAGCACAGTTCTATCTTTCATGGTTTTGAATATATTTTAATTTGAAATTGTAGAGTGAGCTAGGCCTAACGAGGCTGACATTTGTTTATATTAGAAGATTTATGTTATTGGAAGGAATAATCATTTGGTACACATATAATCAAGTCTTTCTGCCCGGTGGAGGAACAGCTCTGACATATTTTGGTGTACCATATTCGACGTCTTTCAGCCCGTTGGTCGATTTGCTCAATTTTTATGCTAGAACTCTCGTTTTTATTGTAAAAATTATTTCACGCATTGCAGATGCTGATTTTAGCATTTTATGGATATTTTATTGAATAGAACTTTTATGAATTTTTGAAGAGAACTTGCTGTATTGGAAATTGATTTCTATCTTTTTTAAGAAGTTTTAACACTATAGATGTATTAACTTTGAACTTTTAGGGTTTTTAGAGTTTTATTATATTAGGATTTATCTATATGCATTGATTTTTATGAGGTAATTTGATTTGTTTGTCCCCAAGCCGACATAATATAATTTCTGATCCAAAGATGAGTCAAAACGAGCTTTCGGTTACTGATACCATCTTAGATTTTGCAAGTAATGAATATGATATTCTGACGGTTATGTGTAATATGAATAAGATCGTTGACACATTGAGGGAAAAGAGAGTCCCGAAGATTCTTATTGCGAATTTAAGTAATGGTCTAAATTTTATAACTGACTGGATTGCTAAAAGAGAGACAAATAATGCAAATGATAATGAAAGATTGATAGTGAGTAAATTGGATGCGATTGAAAAAGAGGTCTATGAAATTAAGGAGAAAATGACCAATGAAACTACTCGAGAAGAACCATGGATTGAAATTAGATCAAAAAGAAATGGGAGGAAGAGAGAAATGAATAGAGAAGATAATTTAAGAGAAAATGAGGTCATCTTACGCCCGATGAAGGATGGAGTTGATGTTTATGAAGAAGTTAAATCCAATGTAGACCCACAAAAGATAGGAATTGGAATAGGTAGTTCCTTTTGCCGTAAGAACGGTGATATGGTGGTAAAACTTGAAAATCGGAATGAATGCAAGAGATTAGAGGAAGTAATTAAGAATAATGAGAAAATATGTTCTTTAGTAAGACCAAGAAGAAGGAAATTTATTAGACCAAAGATTGTTATTTATAACGTTTCAGAAGAAGTGTCAGACGATAAGATTACGCAAGCACTGAAAAGAAATTGCTGTTGTGAAGGGAATTGTGTCAAGCCGTTATTTAGAATGAGGGCCTCAGAGCAGTTCGTGTCACATCGTGTGTATCAGGTTACTAGAGAATGCCAGGGTAACACTATTGAAGATCAACGATTAAGGATTGATTGGAAGGCCTATAGTACTAAGATCTTTTTAAGACCTAAACGTTGTACTAACTGTTTGGCCTTTGGACATTCAAAAAGATTTTGTGAGAATGTCAAAATATGTGTCGCCTGCTCTAGGGAGCATGGAAAGGAAGATTGTCAAAGTGAAGAGTTTATTTGCATTAACTGTGTGGAATTCAATAAGAAATTTCACACAGATTTTGATGTACACCATCATGCTTTTTCTAAGGATTGTTCCGTATACTTAGAGGAAATGAAATTTATAAAGGATCATTTGGACATCTAGATTTTATTGAGAGACTAGGTGTCGGCGGGGACTTTTTGTTTGTTTATTTTTTAATTCAATACTAAAAAGGAGTGTGATATTGTTTATGTTATTTTACTTTTTTCTGTTATTATTGATTGGCCATTGGATAAGTATTTTATTTTGGAAGCCAGTAAAGAAGAAGAAGAAGATTTTGCCCTCACCCCTGGTAAGTTGCTCTGGTTTTAATAAAGACTTTGAACCTTCTGGTGTTGATTTTATTTATTTATGTCAATTGAACTTTTGCCAAGACTTTTATTGGATTTTAATTGATTGATTTTAATACTATTTTTATTTGTACATATTGATTTTAAAATATTGCTTTTAATGTGGATTGGTTTTATTTTGTTATACAGGAATATTTTAAATATTAATTTAAATCATTGTGCGGCCGCTTCTTGCCAGCTCTGCAATTAATGATATCATTAAAGAGCCTTTGAATGTGATTACGCTGCAAGAGCCCTATACTATTAAGGGTAAGATTGCCCATCTACTTGGAAATTGGAGAGTTGTAGGAATTGATAATGGCAGGACTGGTATTATTGTTGCGGATAGCAATTTAGAGTTTACAGTAGATGTACTTCAGGATTGTATTGTCGCAATCACTGTTTTCCTGGATCAAGTTAAATTAGCTCTTATTTCAGTTTATTTTTCACCTGCAGAGGATTTGGAGATGCATTTATTTCAACTTGAAAATGTTTTTAAACTCTATACTTATGATTTTATAGTTGTTGGTGATTTTAATTCCAAGAATTTTAATTGGGGAGCTAGGGAAATTGATCAAAGAGGAGTTTTAACTTATGATTTTATTGTACAATATAATATGAAGCTTTTAAATATTCAAGATTTTACTCCAACCTTTTTTTCCTCTGTGGGGAGTGGCTGGACTGACCTTGCACTTTGTTCATCTGGTATGGATATCAGTAATGTTAAATATGAAGTTCTAGATTTGGATACCCTTAGCGACCACAGATATATTTTGATTAATTTGAATGATATTAAAGTCAATAGTGACATTAGAAAGAAGTACTCTAGAAACATTAAAAGAATTGAAATAATGGTGAAGAAGAGTCGCAGGGATATTTTTGATATTGAAGACAAAGTTAGTTGTTCCTCCAACGCTTTAGAGTTGAATAATTGTATTAGTGAAATGGAGAGACTGTTGATTAGTAATATGAATAGATATCTATTGATTAAGAAGACCTTGCAACATAAGAACTATACCGTATGGTGGACTAATGAATCGGACAGTCTTAGAAGGAAATTAAGAGCCTCTAGGAAAAGCTACCAAGTTAAAAACATTCCTGATGAGTTGCGTATTAAAAGGAAAGTGGATTATAAAAGAAACCTTGCATTTTATAAGAAAAAGATTAAGTTTACTAAAAGACAATATAGAGAAGAAATATTTTTGAATAGTAAATATTATTATGATAAGTATTACAGGATTGCTACAAATAAAAGAAGACAACATATTATTTTGGATAGGGAAGATAAGAATAATGATTCAGTCGAACAGTACTATGACTGTATTATCCGCAGTGCTTTGAAATTGGATGATGGCCATTCCGGTGGAGTGGAGGACTCTGTGATGAGAGACTCTTATGAAGAAGATATAGGACATGAAGAAAATAGTCAGGATTATAGAGAAGTTTATGATTCCCCTTTTACGTACGAAGAAATGTATTGTGTGATTTCAAGATTAAGAACAAGATCTGCTCCTGGTTTGGATGGGATATGTGCTACTATTATTAAAAAATTGTTTTGTGAATATCCTTCCATTTTTATAATTTTATATAATCGATGTTTAATTTTATCTGTTTTCCCCGACTGTTGGAAAATTGGAAAAATTGTTCTTGTTCCGAAGAGTGAAGGTCGTTATCGTCCAATCTGTCTTCTGAAAGTTTTTGGTAAGGTTTTAGATAAACTTTTCACAAATCGTCTTAATTTTATTCTATACAAGAAAGATTTTATTAGCCCTAAACAATATGGATTTAGAAGAGGGCGTTCTACTGAACTTGCACTTTATCACACTATACAGTTGATTAGGGAAATGAAGAAGGACTTTCATGTTGCACTTGTCTCATTTGACATACATGGTGCCTTTGACTCTATTGCCTGGCCTTTACTCCTTTCTGCCCTTAGGAAATTAGGTGTTATTGGAAGATTATACTACTTAATTGAAGATTATCTAAGAAATAGACAAGTGTTCTTTCAAGGTAATAGTGATGGTGTTAACCTGAAATATGAGATCATGAAAGGATGTCCGCAGGGCTCTTGCAGCGCTCCCCTGTTCTGGAGCCTTATAATTAATGAAATACTTATCGATTTACCAAATATTGAAATTAACTGCTTTGCCGATGATATTCTGGTCTTGGTGTATGATTCTTCTTTGGAAAAGTTGGAACAGAGGTTTTCCCAGATAGATCATTTATTTAATAGATGGAGCCATAAACAATTTATTCGCTTTAATTTGGATAAAACAAATGCTATTTTCTTTCCAAAGGGTGGCTTCCATTCTAGACCACCTAGGTTGAAATTTAACGGAAAAAATCTACGCTTTAAGGATGAGATGAAATATTTGGGTGTTATTTTAGACCAGAAATTAAATTTTATTTCCCATTTTAAAGATATACAACGAAAGATAGAGAAGGTTTTAACTTTTTATGTTTATAATTTTAATCCAAGTACTCTGGCTCAGAAAGGTGCCAAATTTATATCAGCGTTATTCTTCCCAAGATCATATATGGCATTGGCGCATGGGGTGTCCGGGCAGGGGAGCTCCTCCGTTTAAGAACTAAATTAGACTCTTTGCAGAGAGGCTGGCTCTTGGCTGTTACCAGAGCTTTTAAGACGGTCTCGACGGAGGTTCTGTGGATACTTGCCGGTGTGCCCTCTCTCTCGATTTTTTACCAGTTTTATTTTGAAAAATTTTTACTAAGTAATGGATTGAGAGACTCTTTTAATTATAATGATTTTAAAGTTTGTGCCAATTTTATTAAATATTTTAATCCAGAGAGTGTTTCTCCTATGGACTATTGTAGCATTGGTTTTGATTGCAATAAATTGGACCTACAGGAAATTGAAATTTATACGGATGGCTCTGGCTTCGAGGGGGGAGTCGGTTCAGCCTTTGTTGTCTATTTTAATGGACTTGAGATACATGTAGAGAAATTTAAAATGTCTGAACATAATTCAGTTTATCAGGCTGAGATGGCTGCTTTGAGGGAAACTCTTAACTGGATATTAAGAGAACTTACTAAGAGACACTGTATACATATATACTCAGATGCCCTATCTGTGCTAACGGCTCTCTCCCAGCCAGAGCCTAAAAATGAAATTTTGGAAGACATTAAAGATCTGTTTAAAAGAGCATTAGGATATCATGTTATCCATGTTCACTGGATTAAGGCACATATTGGACATCCTGGCAATGAGAGGGCGGACGCACTGGCAAAGGAGGCTGCCCTGGGGGATGGTATGGATTATTTTGATGTAAGACCGGCTAGAAGAAAGATGATCTCAATTATGAAGAATTTTTACTATGATAAATGGAAGCAGGTTTGGTCTACCTCTATTAAAAGAAATAGGTTCTTGAATTTTATTGAAGTTTCAAACAGAATGAAATGTTATATGAATATTGATGCCAACCAGATTATAACCAATCATGGAAGATTTCCCTTCTATTTACATAGATTCCATCTCCAGGGCAACGATAAATGCCTCATTTGTGATAAGATCGGTGACGCAGATCACTTCGTCGAGTCGTGTATTCTTACCCGGGGTGTGAGGCTTAAGTATGGAGACAAGAAGATTGAAGAAATGATCGTAAATAGTAACAGATTTAAAGATTTTGCTCAAGAAATAATGAAAATTATTAATGGCAATAAAGAAAAGATCGGAATTGAGAGTTAAGATCTTCTGACCTATTCAATAATTTTGTGCTCATTCGAAGGCTGATCAAGATTTTACAAGAAGTTCTTTTTATGTTTTGTATGAATGGTTCTGTGTTGTTTTGTCTTGGTTTCATGTTATTACTAATTTTGTGGATTTTATTATTTTCCTCAGTTTCATTTTTGTGTGAATGATGGATTTTTGTTTTAACTTGGCTTGCAACCATTTGCTCTCGTAATTTTGTGTTTGTTATGTTTTCTTTTTTAACCCTTTTTGTTACTCGGGTCTCGGGCGTTGGTTTCTCGGTTGTTTAAATATTGAGTCTTTTCGGGTAAATTTTGAATTGTGGTTTTCCTTGTGTAAATTTTGAGCACGGCCGGGTCGGTGGCTTCTCGTTTTTGTGTTGGACGGGCCTGTCCCATTTTGGCCATGTGGCCGATTTAAATCGGCTGGGGGGGGGCGGGGCTGCGCCCATACAAAATACAAAATACCAGAGTTTCTTAAACTGGGGGTCGCGGGATCTGCAGCAGGGAGTCGCCAAAGATTTTAGCGGTTTTGAAATTTCTTTAACTCATGATAATTTTACAATTACCAAATATTTTTACACAATGTATATGAAAATAGATGAAGATAACCCAATACAGACAAAGGAAAAACGAAAACAGTTCGACATATTCCTTTTATAATATAAACATTCATTTTACTTGCTTTGCATTTACGCTGTCATTTCGTCTGTTACTTATTTAAAATTTTCACATTGTTCTATATCTTAAAATTAGGAATTAAAGTTAATGACCTAAAACTGCAACAGTATGTTACAGTAGAGTTAGGTTAGGTTAGGTTATTTAATTACGGCAAAGCTTCGAGAGCTATCTGCCTAAGAGGAGGGATGCCTTCGTGGAGGACTTTCTAAGGAAAACTGGCTCATATACACGTTACACATGGGGAAAACCACGAAAACACCCATGCAGCCAGCCCATTTGCGGGATTCGAACCTCGGGCCGAACTACCACTGTTCAACGACTTTACCGCTCGGCCGCTGGTGGGCCAGTATATTACAGTACAAGTGAAAAAAATTGACTGTTTTAATCACGCATGTGTCGGATTTGCACAGTGTTTATGGGGGTCCCACAAAAGTTTCCAAAATATTATGGAGTCGCGACTGAAAACAATTTAAGAAATCGTGTTCTTTACCAGAACCATGCTATTTTCACTTCTTTTATTGACTGTCATTTTGGCAGTTCTCTTTTGCGATTCAGTTATATTATATAAACTTTCTTCTCTTTTAGTAGCGATCCTATAGTTTTATTTTTCTTCTTTATTTTGCAAGCATATCTTCATCAAACTCAAATGTAAACGCCATGTTTGCGATTTTTTATATGGATATACTATTCAAGTTCAGGAACGTATAAAGCATTATGAGTTTTATTTCTATTTTGTTCTCATCGTCGTCTATACAGTACATGTAACTTTCTCTGATGCCTTCGGACTTCATTTGAGTACCATTAGCAGTTCTTATTTGCTCGGTTTTGCTTCCATCTAATTTCGTGAGAAAATTTATTTTATTGGTCATGTGATATATGCCTTTTCATTCACCAATCTGAGTTTTAAAATTTTGTTTCATTGTTAACTTAGAATGTGTAATTCTCAGTCTTTTCCAGTTTCCCTCCCCCCCCCCATCTTCATGTCTATCCTCGTTACAGCAACTTTCGTTTTTCCCCCCCCCCCGTAATTTCCTTTATTTACTTGCTCTTTATTCTTTGTCCTTTCTCTGTAGTTATTTAAGTATCTACATTCTTCTTCTAAATGTACTAAATTTTCGCAGCAATTGCGGTTTCGTGACTTGAAATGTTTGAATTTTGTGCTTAAATATTTTTTCAAAGCAGTTGTCTCTTCCGTTCGCATGCCTTCTTTCTTCCTGAGCATTCGTCGATCAGTTTCAGTTTTACATTTCTCAGCGTTAGTTCGGCCCACCAGCGGCCTAGCGGTAAAAGTCGCTGAAAGCTGGTAGTTCAGTCCGATGTTCGAGTGCCGGCGAACGGGCTGACTGCATCGACGTTTTCGTAATTTTCCCCCCTCATGTGTAATGTGTATGCGAGTTAGTTTTTCCTGCACGAAGGCATCCCTCCCCTTAGGCAGATAACCCTCGCGTGCTTTGCCATAGTTAAACAAACAAACGTCCCGAGTATGCTTCTAAAGCTGTAACAATATTTTCGTAGGTTTTTGGTAAGGCGCAGAGTAAGAGTTCTGCAGTATGACTGTCTTTTATTTTTTCACAGATTCCTCGCAGTTCGTCTACGATTTCGAGCGTTTTATTAATGTATTCTTCGAGGTTGTTTTCATTTTCTGCTTTTAAAGACAGTTTTCTGAGAAGGAAAAGTTTCCTGAGAAGGAAAAGTTTCCTGAGAGTTTTTTTCCTTCGCTAATTTTCTTTAATTCGTTCCATATTTCTTTAGCTGTTGTTTTATTTCTTATATGCAAGATTTGGTTGTCTTCTACGAGTACACTTATGGCAGCTTACAGTTAAATTCCTCTCATTTTATCCACTCAGAGGTGATTTCTTTTAATGTATCGTTAGCGATTCAATTCCAAAAATTTTCCATTTTCAGTATCATTTCTAGTTTGTATTTTCTGCAGCTGAATTTTATTATTGTTTAATTTCACAACTCAGTACTTTTTTCGTAGCTAGTAGCCATTCTTGTTCTAATTTTCAAATAACACAACACACTACACTAGTTTTGCTTTACTTTTCGAGGACAGGGTTGGCTTTTTCCGCCTATCCAGTGGTAGTTTATATAGCAGAGTTGCTTTTCTGTTTGTATTTTTATTCGTAATAGCTTAAATCTTTATGTGTTGTGTGCATCTGGCTGAAGTAAACATGTACTCAGTCTCATAATCGACTGCTGGAGGAACGTGCAGCTCATTCATTTGTCATCTAAACGCAGTTAGCGGCGATAAGCAATTAGTAAAGTAAAATCAAAGGTTCTTACCTCATTAAGGTATAACCCAAAATGCGAAGACGAAATTGTAGAAACATATTTATTATTAGCTGTAAGAAAGAAAAAAATATCGCTCGGTGATACAAGCATTATCAGCTTCCCGCCAACGAAGTGTAATAAGTTATGTGGGAAAAAGAGTTTCTGTAGAGTCAAGTTTATGTTGGTCTCAAGTCGGATAAGCAGCTTCCGCTAATTTTAACCTTTTTACGTCTTCGTTATTTGCTTCAGACTGAAACGATAATTCGCTTCCCACTCTTGTAGGGTCTGTAGGACTTGGAGTTAAGCCTCTAAACCAGCGGTTCTCAACCTTTTGAGTAACGCGTACCATTTAAACAAAAACTGAAAACCTCTAGTACCGCCTCTACAAAGTACTACTACCACCACCATTCTTGAACAAAGCTCAGATCGCATAAATCTACGAGTGTTAAAGAAAAAAATCAGGATGTTGAGGTTTTAATTTTATAGTTAAAAATACTTTTCTTCTTTGTGTACCACCTATTTTTCTCTTGCTTACCACCGGTTGAGAACCCCTGCGTCTAGCAGAACCTTACAACCTTTTCCCAGTTAAAGTACTGTGAAGGGATCTATTTATGTTTTTCTGGTTATATTTTAAATTAGTTCAATTCCAGTGCTGTTTTAATGTGCATTTTTCCCTTATCGTTTACTATATCAAAGTACTCGTGGACAAGTGTGACCATATTAAGCGATGCTTAGTGTAGATGCAAACCATAATAATAGATTTGATAATCTGAATCAATAAATCATCTAGATTTATGTGTTGAAATTTTCCTACTTTTTATTTTACATGCTACTGTACACATACATTTATCTTAACATTTACAATTTTGGTTAATTTACCACAAGAACTTAATGTTAAGGAAACTTATTTTGAATGTTCACCAGTCATAAAAAAATTTACAAACTTTATTACTCCTCTTTATGGTCGACGCAAATCGAATCAGATATTTTACATAAATAGTTACCTCATACAATGAAGGTTTTGTAAGTAATTAAACCCTTGGTTAGATAATATTAAGCAAAATACACTGAAGTGACAAAAGTCATGGAATAGCAATATACAAATATACAGATGGCAGTAGTATCGAGTAGAAAATGTATAAATGCGAAGTGCTTTGGCAGGGCTTTTATTTGTGTTCAAGTTATTCATGTGAAGAGGCTTTGACGTGATTATGGCCGCTCGACGAGAATTAACAGACTTTGAACGCGGAATGGTAGTTGGAGCTAGACGCATGGGTCATTCCATTTCGGATATCGTTAGGGAATTCAACATTCCGAGATCCACAGTGTCAAGAGTGTGCCGAGAGTATCTAATTTCAGGCATAACATCCCACGATGGACAGCGCAGTGGCCGACAACCTGCACTTAACGACCGAGACCAGCGACGTCTGCGTAAAGTTGTCAATGTTCACAGACAAGCAACACTGCGTCAAATAACCGCAGAAATCAATGTGGGACGTACGAGGGACGTGTCCGAGAGTGCGGCGAGGGACGTGTCCGAGAGTGCGGAGGACAGTGCGGCGAAATTTGTCTTCCTTGGGCGATGCCAGCAGAAGACCGACTCGAGTGCCTTTACTGACAGCACGACATCGCCTGCAGCGACTCTCGTGGGCTCGTGAGCATATCGGTTGGTCCCTAAACGAATGGAAAACCGTGGCTTAGTCAGATGAGTCACGATTTCAGTTTGTAAGAGCTGATGGTAGGGTTCGAGTGTGGCGCAAACCCCACGAAGCCATGGACCCAAGTTGTCAACAAGGCACTGTTCAAGCTGGTGATGGTTCCATAATGGTCTGGGCTTTTTTACATGGCATGGACTCGGTCCTCTGGTGCAACTGAATCGATCATTGACTGGAAATGGATACCTTCAGCTACTTGGAGATCACTTACAGCCATTCATGGACTTCACGTACTCAAACAACGATGGGATTTTTATGGATGACAATGCGCCATGTCACCGGGCCACAATTGTTCGCGATTGGTTAGAAGAACATTCTGGACAATTCCAGCGAATGATCTGGCCATCTAGATCGCCCGACATGAATCCCATCGAACATTTATGGGACATCATCGAGAGGTCAGTTCGTGCCCAAAACCCTGCACCGTCAACACTTTCACAATTATGGACGTCTATAGAGGCAGCATGGCTCAATATTCCTGCAGGGGACTTCCAACGACTTGTTGAGTCGATGCCACGTCGAATTGCTGCACTTCGCCGGGCAAAAGGAGGGCCAACAAAATATTAGGAGGTATCCCATAACTTTTGTCACTTCAGTGTATATATATTTACACATAATAATACAATGAAAACGTCCGAAGTTCGAACCTCTGAATCACGAATAACCTTTTTCCTTTTACGCTTTGCACCTTTTTCCTTTTGCGCTTTTGCTGCTTTTTCGTAATAAAACATGTAGAGAATCCCAATTCACTTTGGCACTGAGTCCAACCTGGAGAATCATTTAATTATCTGTATCATGATCATGCATCTGTGATTTTGAATGAGTTCCTCACGCATTTTCATCGGATGTGGTAACTGACGGTCTATCTGACCGTAGCTAGAAAATTGAATGGTGCAATCATCATCTCGAAAGTTCTGAAGCCATTCATACACATTATTTTAATTCACTGCGTTATTCCCATAGATCGCCATAACTCGATACTGCTGAGTTATGCCCAGATTTGTAGAGAAATTCGGTCACTGTACGTTAGCATAGAAGGCTCTAACGTTGATCATCTAGGCTGACTTTCTGCAACAACAAAAAGTAAAAATAGGTTATAGGGTTAGGTAGGAAAGGACAAATGCTTCTAGCTGCAAAAATTCTTTTATCTAATACTGAGTATTATTGAACTACAGTAAACTGTGAGCTACTTTTTGACCGACCCATATACAACAGCCTTCGTCACATGTATTAGGTATCCTATAAATATTCATTTATTCTGAAATTGTTCTATTTTTGTGTGTGTTTGTGCCCCTTAGGCAGATAGCCTTTAGGCAGATAGCCTCGAGGGCTATCTGCCTAAGGGGAGGGATGCCTTCGTGGAGGACTTTCTAAGGGGAACTGGCTCGTATACACGTTACACATGGGGGAAAACCACGAAAACGCCCATGCAGCCAGTCCGTTCGCGGGATTTGAACCTCAGACCGAACTACCAGTGTTCAGAGCCTTTACCGCTCGGCCGCTGGTGGGCCCTGAAATTGTTCTAATATAAATAAAAATTAAAAGTTTAAGCATTGAATATAAATAATATTTATTCACAATTTGAATACTTGATTTTTCCACATTTATCTTGAATCACAGCAACAACGGCGCTCGGCGTACTATCCACTAACTTAGAACACCTTTTCCCCTTTTCTTATTTAAAACTTGATCAAGAGTACTTTTAAGAAACATTTTGGATGTTATTAAAGTTTCGCTTTAAATGACCAAAGAGGTGTTCTATCGGATTGAGATCTAAGGACTGCGGTGGCCAGTCCAAAATATCACTATTATTATGAAGAATCTACACAGTTTTAACCTGTGATTTATCCTATTAATATTTAATATTCTGTTGTTAATAAGCACATGTGCTTTGTGAATGAGGAAAGAAGTTCTTGCTCCATTTTTTTTTTATAATGTGGATTTCCAAGAGATATTTCTGTGTAACTTTATTCTGGAAAACAGCTAACTTCCTCTATTTGGATACAAGCTTGCTGAATAGATAAAGCAGGTAGAATAGGTAATAAAAGTAAAACGTAGTTTAACAAAAATGAATTATGTTTCTATTTTCTACTTAGTATATTAGTCTTCCGATTTAATAGCGGGCTTTTTTTTTTAAATCACAAGTTTGTTTTTCATTAAGACCTATTCTGAATTTTAATGTCTGTTCTGAAACTGTATTTTTCATTAGGCCATCTCCTTTACAAAGCTCTTTTATTCAGTTAATTATTCAGTTTTCATACGATAAACAGATAAAAATGCTTTAATGCACTCCCTTAATTTTGTTAACTTGCCATCTAAAGTCAATTTATCATAAGATTTTATGGAAAATATTGCAATACGTTAGACAAATTTGTTCAGAAATTTGTGTTAAACGCGAAGATAAACACAATGTTCTTTTAATGTCTTCTAATTTACTAAGTAAAATATTTCGTCGTACTTTAAATATTGAAATATTTCAAAATTAAAGTGCTATTCTATTCGCAGCTAACCATTTAAACAGAAGGAATAGAAGAAAAAAAGAAAAAAAAAAAAAAAAACATAAGAAACACAAACACTGCAGTTTCATTTCTGTGTTAATACAGAAATGCGATACTGCTTGTTGGCATACCTATATTTAATTAAACATCGGTAATTTATCGAGTAAAATAAAACAAGCAACATAACATGTTGCAAGGAGAATTGAATTTAACCATGCGGATAACATGTTATACTAAGGATAACATGTGTTAGGAATACTGAATAAATCAGTTTAAAGAGACGCAAATTTAAAGTATCTAATCGCAAGAACAATTTTCATTGGAAACTGTTGGAAATCGGACATAGAAACAATGCCTGATTTTTTTATTATTCACTTTATATATTAGTGCAACAGTTCTAGATTCCTTTGAAATTTTGCTCAAATTCTATTTCAGGTCATATATGCCTAAAAAATGCAACATATACGTAATTGTTTATAAAGTGATGGTTTTATAAAAATTTTCTAACGTACTATGGATATCTCACGTATTCACTAAGCAAAAATATGAGTGAGTGAGTGAGTGATTATGGCGCAAAAACCAGAGATGATTATGACGCGCCAAACACAAGATGGGATGATTACAATTGATGACATTAAAATTCGATAATTGAAAACAAGTAGATAAATGTACCAAATCCAGAGGATGAAGTCATATAAACACAAGTTAAAAGCACACATTAAAATTCAAGACACAGTCTTCAAAACAAATTACATTAGGTAATAAAAGCCAGTCTTACAATTGACCTCTCTTCCGATTAAACGGTCGAGAGGTAAGTCACAGCTATTAAAATATTTCTGGCGAAGACTATTAAAACATGGACACTCAATTAAAATATGGCGAACAGATAAACAAACATTACAATTAAAACAAACAGGCTCATTTTCAGCTTTGAGAAGATAGTTATGTGTGACTCTAGTGTGACCAATTCTGAGACGAGTCAACAGAACGTCCTCCTTACGATTTCCAGCAAAATCCCAATGCTCAATTCTAGGCTTGACGTTTCTCAACTTGTTGTGATGCTGACCATCCCAAATTTGCTGCCATTTTTTTCGGACCTTTTCCTTGATGACACAGCAGATGTCTCTAAAAGGGATAAGGCGACTGGACGGTTCAATAGCAGATTTGGCTGCGATGTCTGCAAGCTCATTTCCCTTTATTCCAGCATGTCCAGGAACCCAGCAGTACAGGACTTCATATCCTCAAATCGATAAATTTATATGAATTTTGAGAACATCCACTACCACAGGATTCTGAGTGTTGGGAAAAGCTTCCAAGGATTTAAGAACACTATACGTGTCTGTATAAACTATGAACTTTTTGTGGCAGAGCTTTGAGATGTACAAAAGACCATAATATATTGCAGTTAGTTCAGATGTTAGGACTGAGCAAGCATGGTGCAGGCATCTGCCCTCAATGTAATCTTCAAATACAAAAACCATCCCGACATGATCATTTGACTTTGATCCATCTGTGTATATCGGATAATAACTGCTATACCTGTGCCTGTGCTCAGCAAAGAGTTGTCTGTAAACGATCTCGTTAGTGCTCGCCTTCACGTGATGTTTGAAAACATCAAGGAGCTGAATCCGTGAATTTTCCCAAGGTGGAATTTCAAAATTCTGTACTGCTTTGGGGTGCATATCAGAGAGGGAAAGTTCCTCAATGACCGGGCGAACTCTTAAAGGAAAAGTAGGAACACAGGATGGACGTGTTTCAAATAATGTGTTACACTCATTATCAAGTAAGCACAGCTTATTGGGATGTTCAGGTTGGGATAAAATATTAAAATATTGCAAAAGGGACAATTGCTCACGCCTCAGATAAAGTGATGGTTCGTTACAGTCAACGTACAGGCTCTGGACGGGAGAGGTCCTGAAAGCTCCTGAACAAATTCGCAGAGCTTGATGGTAAACAGGATCCAGTTTTAACAATACTGATGGCCGAGCGGATCCATAAACAACTGAGCCATAGTCCAATCTAGAGCGGATAAGCGCTCAGTAAGAGCGAAGCATGGAGCAACGCTCTGCACCCCAGGAGGTGTTCGTCAACACTTTTAAAATATTTAGTATTTTTAGACACTTCTTTCTCAGGTTTAAAACATGAGAAAGGAAAGTCAATTTTCGGTCGAAAGTCACTCCTAAAAATTTTACTTCAGGCGCAACTGGAATAATTGTACCATTCAGATATAATTCAGGTTCAGGATGGAGACCACGCTTCCTACAAAAGTGCACGCACACAGTTTTCTGTTTCGAAAATGTAAATCCCTGTTTGTTTGACCATTCTTCGATCTTATTCAGAGCTATCTGTAGTTGCCTCTCTACGTATCTCATGTCTGCCCCTCGACAGCTAATCTGCAGATCATCAACATATAGAGATCCCAAGATGGTGGGAGGCAGTTCTTTTAATACAGAGTTTATTTTTAAACTAAACAGAGTTACACTAAGCACACAGCCTTGAGGCACACCCTCTTCCTGTTCAAAAACATCTGACAAAACAGAGCCAATTCTTACTTGAAAAGTTCTAGCGTTCAAGAAATTCTGAATGAAAATTGGTAGGTTGCCGCGCAAGCCACTCTCGTGAAGATCGCGAAGTATACCGTATCTCCATGCCTTATCATAAGCTTTCTCAATGTTGAGACAATGAATATTGAGACAAGGTGACTTCTTTTGACAAAAGCTTTTCGAATAGATGTCTCTAAAAGAAGCATATTATCTACGGTTGTTCTTCCCTTTCGAAAACCGCTTTGATAAGGCGATATAATATTATTCTTTTCCAAGAAGTAGACTAAGCGGCTGTTTACCATCTTTTCAAACAGTTTGCATAGGCAACTCGTAAGGGCAATTGGCCGATAGTTGGAGGGATTCCTTGGATCTTTCCCTGGCTTAGCAATAGCTCTCCTCCATGCAGTGGGAAAGGTACGCTCTTTCCACACTCTATCGTAAAGAGTGAGAAGGGCAGTCAGTGACTTATAGGACAGATGCTTTAGCATTTCGTAATTCACGCCATCAAGACCCGGAGAAGACCTATGTGTCTGCAATAAAGCACTCCTTAATTCAAGTATAGTAAAGTCTCTATTGTAAGGCTCAGATTTAGAAGAGCTGAATGCGATAGGATTTATTTCAGAGTGCTGCTTCATAGAGAGAAATGCAGGTGAATAGTTTCTGCTGGAAGAAACGGCAGCAAATGCCTCACCAATAGTATTCGCAATTTCTTCTATGGAGCTAATCACTCGGCCATCTTTTTCCAAAAAGGAAAGTGAGTGGTCTTTATATATGCCGCATGCTTTATGCTTTTCTAACTCTTTCCAAACCCGCTTACTAGGCGTGGAGGATGTTATTGACGACACATATGAAATCCAAGAATTCCTTTGGCTCTGCCTCCTTACTTTTCGTGGATTTGCTTTGGCTCTTTTAAATGCTATGAGGTTTCGCAGAGTAGGATATCTACGAAAAATACCCCATGCTTTTTTCTGTTTTTTCAGTGCTTCATGACAGTCGCGATTCCACCATGGTTTTGAATATTTTAGTAGTTTTCCTGATGTTCTAAGAATGGAAAGCATAGCTGCCTGAGTAATAGTATTAGTAACAGCTTCAACAGCGTCATCGATATGCCCATTTTCTACCATTTCATCTGTTAGCTCTGCAATGGAAGAGAAGAGTTCCCAGTCTGCCCTATCGAGTATGAATCGAGGGGATCTCGACATGGGGTTTGCTCCTCTTCGTGCAAGAGATATAAAAATGGGATAATGATCGCTGTTGTAAAGATCATTTCCCACACTAAAAGTGCAAAATGGCAACAGAGATGGTGAACAGATGGCAAGGTCGAGAGCATGGAATGTCTTTGAAGGCTCATGGAAGTAAGTATCCTGCCCATTATTCAGGAGACAAAGGCTATGATCTTCAATCAATCGCTCAATTTGTCTTCCTCGGCAATTTGCATCTTTACTACCCCAGAGCGGACTATGGCCGTTAAAATCACCTATTATGATGAAAGGCTCAGGCAGCTGCTCTATAAGGCCATTTAAATCTTGCTCATCAATATTCTCATTTGGAGGCAAATACAAAGAAACGACTGTAACAACAATATCAAAATTTGTTTGAGTAGCGACAACTTGGAGGGATGTCGTCAAAGAAAGTAGATTTGAGGGATAACCCAGTGAGGTGAGGAGACCTGCACCTCCACTGGCACGCTCACCTGCAAGGTTATCTTTCCTGACGAAAGAAAACCTCCGAAGTTTTGCCTGTTGTTCTGGTTTTAGATTTGTTTCCTGTATTGCGAAGCATACAGGATGATAAGCATTAATTATGTCTTTGATGTCGAGCAAATTTCGGTGGAAACCGCGACAGTTCCATGAGATGAGGGTGGCCATTATGATTGGTTTTTGTTCTTTCTGTGCTCTTGTTTGGTTTTTCGTGGAAGTAGATGCCTGGGAACTTCTAGACCCTCCTCTACTTCCATAGTGTCTGAATCCGCAGATTCAGAAATCATTTCATCAAAAGAGCTATTGCTGGAACTTCTATTTTTATTTGATACTTTTTAGTGGCAGTTTTGGGTTTACTTTGAATGACTGTTTCTTTATTTTGTATTAAATGAGTTGAATTTTTCCGATTTCTTGTTGGATGTGGTCGGTTGGGTTTTATTTGGTACAGTCTGCGTGCCTATTGATGTTTGGGGGGCAATGCTACGTGTTGTTTTAACGGCACTGGCATATGATTTGTTGAGTTGGAGCTGTGTGCTTTGAACTAGTTTTCTGGCTTCAGCATACGAGATGTTCCTGGTAACTTTTGCAGTCTGCACTTCTTTTTCGGATTTCCATTTTGGGCACAGGCGTGAAAATGCTGGGTGCTGACCCTTGCAATTTAATAACGAAGGCGCAGCGGTACAATTTTCAGAATCGTGGCCAATCTGTGAGCATCGGGCGCATGTGAGGCTGCCACGACAAGACGTCTTAGAATGGCCGAAACGCTGGCACTTGAAACATCGCATAGGGTTAGGAATATAAGGTCTTCCAGGAAGATTTAGATATCCGGCCTTAATATTCTTAGGCAGATCAGGCGTGTTAAAGGTCAGGATCACGTGTTTCGTGTCAATCAACTGGCCTTCCTTTCGCA
This sequence comes from Stegodyphus dumicola, assembly GCF_044657685.1. Lineage (NCBI taxonomy): Eukaryota > Metazoa > Arthropoda > Arachnida > Araneae > Eresidae > Stegodyphus > Stegodyphus dumicola. Next base: position 43,296,820 of record NC_140771.1, on the reverse strand, counting down.
TCTTGATTCGCCTAGCACCACAGATATTTTGGTCAGCTAACTCGGAGACGAACTCTTCTTCTGAGACACACAGAAGGTCGATCTCCGAGATCACACCTCTACAAGAATTAAGTGTTTTGTGCGCTGACACAGTTATAGATATTTCTCCAAATTTGGTTTGTCGGGAAAGAGAAGCAGACTGGGTGGCCGACATGGTATCAATAAGCAGGTCTCCTGATCGGAGACGCTTTATGTTCCTTGGTTCACCTATGCATGAATATATATATTTGCTTACGAGAAAAGGAGACATCTTTTGCAGTTCACCAGAAGGACTAGAGGCAACAAGGAAGCGAGGATTTTCATAGTTTCGTTGGCATTTGCATTGGTACGGATCTTCTTGCTAATCGTTTTGTCTACAATTTCAATATCTTTGGCATTTGCTTCAGTTCGGATCTTCTTGTTAAGAGATTTGTCGACAATTTCGATATCTTGGTTGGTTTCATTCGACTCGGGTTTTTTAAGAATAAATAGAGAAGCCATGATTGAAAGAGAAAAAATTCGGGTCCGACGGCTCCGCTCACGGAGCCCAACAAGGGAACACAGATTCCTATGTTAGGGCTAGCCGGACCTATACGCAAACTGAAGCCCCACAGTCGGCTTTCCCGAAAGCAGGTACTCCCAAGAGCTTGACCCCAAGCCACTGACACAAGGACTAGTGACCAGCCGATTGACACTCGTTTAGCTGAAGCAGAGGCCAAAGTAGTGTGTTGGGGACAGTACCTCGCCCCTCAACTACCAGGACCCTCCTTTCCAGCGACACGGGTCTCCACGCACGGCAAACACGTGGGCAGTTTTCTCTCCACTCGAAAACTAGAGACAAGGTCTGTTCCAGTCTCTCGTGACGAGCCCCAAACTCCGTAGAGAGAAACCACAAAGGAGAAAGGAAGGGGAAAATTACCAGCCAAGAGGAGAGGAGACGGAAAAGAGGATAGATCACTGGGGCTCCAGGATCGTGACACCCGTCTCATCAAGAAGATGATGCCCTGAAGGGCTAGGGTACCTCGGGATTGCCATACCCGTACTCACAAAAGTGAGCTCCCTGAGGGGTAAGCAAAAATATGAAATTATTATTAGTTGCAAAGGTGAGTATTTGGTTGACTTATTCGAGTATGGATAAGCATGTAAGAGTTGTCTGTCTAAGAGGAAGAATGAGTTCGTGGAGGATGTTTCAAGAGAAATCATTCGTATCGATGCTGCACAAGAAGGAAACCACGAAATCGCTCATCCAACCAGCCCATTTCCTTCGAATCAAACAGCGTCGAGCTACCAGAGTTCAGCGACTTTACCCCTCGCCTGGTGGTTTTAAAGGGTCATTCATAATATTGCAAAACATTTTAAAAATTCATGGCAAAAAATGTAAGCGCCATCAAACTTTAATAGGTCGGAATATAGCTCACTCCTTCTCTCTGTATATAGTATGTATATATATATTATATAGTATGTATGTCATAATAAAAGCACAGGAAAAGGAAAAGACGGAACACTGTAGATGTTTGATTAGACCCATACTGAAGAAGAATTTGATTGCGTAGTATGCTAGTAATGCTAACTTGGTAATATCTAAATAACTTGGCAGTCGAAGCAGTTTTAATTCCATTTTTATTTCCAATTGATATTTGTGGCCACAATCACTTGGCACTCTAGTCGTGCCTTTCCACAGAAGATTTACATTTTTGATATTGTTGAGATAGAAAGCAAGCCAGCGAAATTACATCTTAGCACAGTAGAGAGCAAAAGCTGAAGTGCGTCGTTATGAAAGATGGAAGCACGCGAAGAGAAAAGTTTTGGTTTACAATTCGGTGATTGGTCGTCAAGAGGCATCTGGTATTAACGGTTACATAAGATCGCATGATTAATTTGAATGACGCAATGCAGATAAGTTATTACGATTTTAGAATAGAGAGGAAGAATTAATGTTTATAGTTATATTATAATTCTGATTCATACATTTTTATCTTACATATTTCCCCCCTTCAAAAAGAAAAAAGTCGTAGCGACAGAGGAAACTTTTTAAAGAGAAAGAGTTAAAGCACTAGCAAATGTTTTTTTTTTTAAAAAAAAAAAAAAAAAAAAACATAAGTCATCAAATTTTTGTTCTGTAAAGTATAATTTATAAAGATCAATTTTTTTTAAATAAATTTTTAATTTTTAGAGTCCTATTGAATTTTTCAGCATTTCAGTCCAAAAGTCTTTTTCTTTGAGAATTCACATCATCATAATTCTTCAGGGAAGGTTCTTGTTATTACAGAATATCACAAAATAAACTTTTACACAATCATTACTTATAATAAAATGTAATGCACATAAATATTTATGATACTTATTTCTATACTGATAAATTATAATTTAACATGATAAATAATAGGATTAAGATTTTCAGAATTTATGGTTTCACCGTTATCATCTTTCATTTACAATTCCTGATTTTACCAAACTGGAAGCCTCGCAATACTTCTAAACAAACATATCCATCAATAGGGCTGTCCTCTTCAGCTAACCAGTGTGTTCTCTGCACTAGTGGCCCAGGGTGCCTAGGCAGTTACTTGAAAAGGCCTCCGTTCCTTGCATAAGGTAACTGGCCTTTGAGAACTGCACTAATACATTCCATAACAAAAAATATAATAATAATAATAATAATAATAATAATAATATAAAAAAATTACACACACTCATAAAATGAGAGCCTCCAACATTATCTTGCATGAAGAGGGTAACATAAGGAACAACTGTACAGAGGTAATTACAGGCCTCTGTTGAAGGAACCAGTACACCCTCATCATACTATACTTAACACACAATCACCCATAAATTTAACATGCATTTACCATAATTTCATATTACGTATCTGTAATAATTTCACTTATTTTTTACACCTACTTCATTTTTAGAATAATTATAAAATTCGTATTCAAAATTCTCAACAAAATTTCAAAAACATAAAAACTTATCTTAATATCCTTCCCTATGAATAATTTAAATAGCTTAAAATTAATTACTTAATTTGCTCACACATAATTATGAAAAATTAGAAAAATTAATGAACAAGAATTTCAGATTTCCTCAAAACAAATTGCAGAAATTTTAACCAATGTTGAAATGAAAACTATAGAATTCGCAGCACATTAAATAATTTAGTTCCTGAGCTAGATTCACACGAATGTAACAATTTTTGAGCTGTCGAAAAAGCGGAAGTGCAAATAATTTTCTGTCGCACATACTTGCAAACACTAACTCGGATCGACCTTGAACCCGCTGTAATGCTGAATTCCTAAACGGTAATTCACTGATGATTTAAAGCACTTTTTTTTTCTATAGTGTAGAGATCGGCGAAGCAAATTCAATATTCCTTTTCACTAAGCATTCGAACTTCTCAATTTATCGAGAGATTACTTTCAATCTGTAAACACTACATGAGATTATTTTTTTTTGAAGCACTTGCAAAACACCACAGCAGAAGAATGATCTGTTATTTTTTAAACACTGAAAAAAATTTGATTATTCACTTCTTTCACATTATCTTGGATTTATCACAAAACGATGATTTGAAGAGCTGAATTAAATTTTCCATTGAGGTTTCAGGCTAAAATGATCTTAGTACTAAAAATTGTGGTGATTATTTTGAAAATAGTAAAAATTCTGATAGTAAATTACAGAAATTGTTGAATGATTATTGGTTGTATAATGGTTGAACCTCCCAGAGTTATATTAACTTCTGAATTACCAATAAATAGCCTATAGACCATATAGAGCATCTCCTAAAGATAATAGTGAAATTAAAAAACAAATAGATGATCTCTTAAAAGCTGGAATTATTAAACCTTCTTATAGTCCTTATGCTGCTCCTGTAACTTTAGCTTATAAGCGAGATGAGCAGTCCAGAAGCAGATTGTGTATTGATTTCAGGAAGCTTAACCAAATTACTAAAACTGATTCTGAACCTATTCCTAGAATTGATGCTGTATTAGATCAATTAACAAATGCAAAAGTCTTTTCTACATTGGATTTGGCATCAGGCTATTGGCATATAAAATTAAATGAAAAGGATACTGAAAAATTGGCATTCACTACAAATTTTGGACTGTATGAATTTACTAGATTACCTTTTGGTTGGAAAAATTCCCCAGCTGTTTTTCAACGAGCTCTTAGACAAATTTTAAACAAATATCAGATTCAATTTGCTTTAAATTATTTTGATGATATTATAGTATTCTCTCCAAATTTTGATGAACATTTAAATCATCTTAAAATAATATTTGATATATGTGAGAAAGAGAATATAAAATTAAAACAATCTAAATGTAATTTTGCTAAAGAAAAAATAAATTTTCTAGGATATGAAATTCAAGCAGGTAAATACCAGCCCAGTAATGCAAATATAGAGGTTATTAAGAAATTGCAACCCCCTAAAAATATCAAAGAATTACAAAGATTTTTAGGAAGTATTAATGTTTACCATAAATTTATTCAAAATTATGCTAAAATTAGAGCCCCATTAAAAAATTTACTTAAGAAAGATACTCCTTATAATTGGACTTATGAATGTCAAAACGCTTTTCAAAAATTAAAAGATGCATTGATTTCTAGACCTATTTTAATTTTGTTTAATCCTAAATATCCCTGTCATGTATTTGTTGATGCGTCCAAAGAAGCTGTTGGTGCTGTTTTAAAACAAGAACATCCTGATGGTAGTTTACATCCAATTGCTTTTCATTCTAGAAAATTAAGATCTTATGAACAAAATTATGCCATTACTGAGCTGGAATGTTTATCTATTATTGGTGCAATTGATAAATTTTATTATTATTTACATGGTAACCATTTTACTGTACATACTGATCATGCTGCTTTAGTTTGGCTTAAAAATATAAAACACCCTACTCATCGTCTATTTAGGTAGTCTTTAAAATTATCTATGTATGATTTTGATATAAAATATAAAAAAGGATCTACTAATGTTGAAGCTGACATGCTGTCTAGAAATCCTATGTGTCAACATTTAAGATTGCAAGTTAATTTATTATCATTAGAAGAAATAAAACAATATCAAAATTTAGATAATGTTTGCAATACTAAGTATAGGAAAATGAATGATGTCTTAACTATCAAAAAACAGGGATTGTACAAAATTGTGATACCCATGTCTCTACGTACGAAATTACTTGAAAAGGCCCATATACAATTTGGTCATATTGGTGTATCATCTATGCTAAATTTGTTATCTCCACAATATTATTGGCCAGGAATTGTTCAAGATGTTAGAAATTATTGTAAACATTGTGAAGTATGTCAGTTTAATAAGAAAAGTAAACAAAAGAAATTTGGTTTAATGCAAAATTTACCATCAGTTAGGGAACCTTTTGAAATATCATCTATTGATACTGTAGGTGGTTTAAATTATTATAATTCTACTAAAAAGTATATTCACATAATTATTGATCATGCTATCAGGGTCAATGTTCCTTCTAACCTTCTTCGGGAACATACAAGGACCTGACTCGGAACAGAGAGCTTACTAAAGCTATGTTCACTAATTGTGGTAAGTAGACAGGATACAGACGAAGGGTATACAAAACCCTTTATTTTTCTCTATATACAATAACTTCCGTACTTCGGAATACACTGACCCGCTACTTGGGGTCTAATGTAAAAGTATAAAAATAAAACTAAACTCTAATTTAACTTTAGAATAATAAACGTGGAAGATTGGCCTTATAATAACAGGAAGCGTATGTAGTACAGAGACTGTGAACACTACAATACGTTTGAATTTATCAAGAGGATTAAAACCTCTGGCCTGGAAGGCAAACAGCAACTGCGTAACTTCTAAGGTAAGCGGCCTGCTTTGACTCCACTGCTTCTTCTCTCTCGCTTGGCAAAAGGCCACAACTTAAATACTTGGCGTTCGCCAGACAAACTTTGCATAAAAACCTTAACGCTTATAATTCTGGCCGGAAGTAGAAAATAAGAAGTGATAGTAAAGATTTAAAATAAAATAAACGTTAGTAAAACTTAAGATCCTTACATACTTCCCGCCAGAGTTAATTAGTTTGAAACTGAGGTCTAAAACGACCTTGTTGAAAACTTTTAGCTCTAGAATCTAACGCGAGGCCAATCTTTTACAAACATACTTCCCTAGAAACTAGAAATTTAAAAGAAAGAAATTTGTTACAATAGCAGCTCCCAGGCTATACAACATTTTTTTTCATCTGTACTGCATCTAAACAGGAGCTTTTATTCAATTCTGGTTCCTTCCAGAGATCTGGAAGGAAAACTAGTTTAATGAAATGTTACACAATGAAATGGCAAGTAACATATACAATTATACTTCTCTTAACATTCTTATTTCATTCATGACTATTTTAATTATCTCTCCCCGTGCTCTCTGACATGTGTTGTAAAAGAACACCAAACACGAATGTGTTTCTGTCTACGTGTGCCACACTTCCTCCTACAATCAAAACACTAACGTGTTAAAATTCAACATAACGAGACCTCTTAACACACCCTAATTTCAACTCTAAACCCTGAGGTACTATTCTAAAAGTGGCTAACTCTAAAGTGTAGCGTCAGAGAGCCTAACTACATCATTCAACCTTTAACACATATTCGCCATGCTTTAGTCTTTTTACAGTCACACGAATAAAAAATTTTAACATTCACTTTTACCATATCACGGTATTTCTTAACATTTAAAATAACAGTTCACATTGTATATAAGAACATATCAACATGCTGTTAATTTTACACATTTGAAAACATACATTAGTAGTACATTGTTAACTTCTATTCTTTTCAAAGCAAGTGCCAATTCTTTCTACATTGAAATACTACATTTCCAAAAAAAGTTTTTCAGACTAAAACTTCTCTCTTGCTAGAATGTTTTAAATAAAATTTATACAATAACTTTTTTCAATATTTAAGCCTTTACACAACGCTATTATACATCAACTTTAGTTTTACGCGCGAGTAATTTAAAAACATAATACGAAAATCGGTAACAACTCATTTCTCGCCCTTTTGGCGATAAAGGTAGACCTCGCATGAGGTAAAACTTCTTGAAATCTGCCACTTGCAGTAAGAATGAAAGATTAACTTAAGTTTGCAAAGTAACATAAAATTTTACTTATCTTTGTAATATTCGGACATCCTTTTCTGGGCCCAGTCTTTAAAGGTATTGCAGATAGTAGTGTGATTTATCCTCCTTCTTGTACGGGCTCGCCCTTCAGTGCCTTCCTCTGGAAGCTTCCTTTTTTCACCAGTTCGGCCACCCTTGAATACCTTCTTTTTCTCCTCTGCTTGTGGTCTTGGCCGTTTGATGGCAGCTGGTCTTGGCGGAACCGGGAAACTTCTGTCGTGTTCCTGCTTGGACCTCGTTGTTGGCCGTTCAAATTTTCCTTGTAACTTTTCCTCCGCCGCTGATGGCCCTTCCGCAGTTCGGCTACATTTACTGCGGAGAGTCCTGTCGGATGAGTCGATCTTCCGTTTTAGAGCCGGGTTATAGTTGCCGTCATTTCTCCTGGTTCTCTTCACATACGTCGTCCTTCTCCCTTCTTCATTCTGGGGGTGTTCGTGAACTCTCTTTTCTGGACGGTGGAACGGCTTCTTTTTCTTGCTACCTTCAATTTTTCCGCGGGGCAATTTTTTTTTCACTTGCTCCTGCCTCTTATTGGCTTGTCCTTGTACTTGTCGTTTTTCCACCTCTGGAGCTTGTGCCTGCGGTGTCTGCCGTGCCGGATCCTGCAAAAGATCTGAAAGGATTTGCATTTTATTACGATCGATGTAGGGCTTGATTTGATCAATGTTTGCGGAACAGGTTTCACCATTTCTGGCTTTTAACACTACTACAGCGTGAGTTATTTTTTCTATAACATATGGTCCTTCAAATCGTGGAAAAAATTTGGCAGTTTTATCTTCTGGTGCTGAAGAAAGTGAATGCTTAATTTTTAAAACTTCATCCCCTACTTTATAAGTTACTCCCCGTCGTTTCAAATCATAATAGAGCATCTGTTTTCTTTGTGCTACTTCCGTATTCTTTTTTGCTTCTTTTATTAGTTTTTCTATATCACCCATTTTAAATTCTGGGGCTCTTTGTTGCACATAAAAAAATTTATCTAACGGTGTTATAATCTTTCTGCCTAGAAATAACTCAGCAGGTGTTTTGCCCGTTGTATCATGTTTTGCGGTCCTAAGGGCGAAAGCAAATTCATTGACATAGTTATCCCAGCTTTTATGAAAATTTTTAACATAACTACGGATAATTTTCACTATATTCCTGTTGACCCGTTCCGCTATATTTGATTTCGGCCGATACGGGACCATTTTTAAATGACGTATGCCCAGCTTTTGGCACATGTCTTCAAATATATTACTTACAAATTGAGGACCATTATCCGATATAACTTTTAGGGGCGCCCCGTATTTTAAAATATATTTATTTAAAATAGAATCAGTAACTAATTTCGCGGAGGCTCGTTTTAAGGAAACAATTTCGGTCCATTTACTAAAATGATCAACCATAACAAGGAGATAGACTTTTATTTAACTGACTTTTTGGGAAAGGGCCCAATAAATCGATGCCAATTATTTCATTTGGAAATTCGGATTTAATACTATTTAGAAACCCGGCCGGGCGGAAATTAATATAATTAACTGCTTGACATGTTGGGCAGGACTGGACATACGCCCTTGTTAACTTTTGCAGTTCAGGAAAGTAGACTGCCTCGCGTACGCGTTGGATAGTTTTTCGAATACCAGCATGAGAAGCTAAAGGGCTGTCATGGAGCTCCTGCAGGATATTTAATCTAAGACTAGCTGGGATAACAGGTCGAAATTCGTTGTTGGAATTCGTAGTTTTTGTATAGAATAATAGACCATCTATTAGTTCGTAATGGGCCGCCCTATTTCTTATCGCCACAATATCTTGGTGGCTAAAATTTTCAGGATCCTTCAAATACTCATAAATGTTTCCAAACTCAGGATCCTTACCCAGTTCGGTTATTACAGTTTCTCGGGAATTTATTGTACATGCTGTAAGCATTGCCATCTTTACGGTATTGCCTTGTTCGTCTATTTTAATCCTTGATAGGGCATCTGCTACGATATTTTCCTTTCCAGGGGTATGCTTGATTACCAGATTATATTCTTGCAGCTTGAGTGCCCATCTTATTAACCTTGGGGATAAATTTTTTCCTGAGTACAATCTACTTACCGCCGCATGATCAGAGTATACTGTTATCGGCGCCTTTCCAAAATAGACTCGGAACTTTTGCACTGCTAACAGAACTGCAAGTGCCTCTCTCTCGGTCGCGGAATAGTTTCTTTGTGTTTGACTTAAAGTTCGGCTAAAAAATGCCACGGGCTGCTGATTTTGCGAAAGTACCGCTCCTACCGCATAATCCGAAGCATCCGCTGAAATTTCTAAATTCTCATCCTTTTCAGGAAATTTCAACACAGGGGCTTGCGTTAATGCTTGTTTTAATTTTTCGAAAGCACTATTGGCTTCGGCCGTCCACGAGAATCTTGCCTTTTTCCTTTTTAATTTTAACAATGGCTCCGCGATAGCCGCAAAATCTTTTATAAAGGACCTATAATATGAACAAAGTCCTAGAAAAGAAGAGAGCTTCTTTGCCGTGTTTGGAGTCGGATACTTTTGTACAGCGATTATTTTTGATTCATCTGTCTCGATCCCTTTTTGAGATATTTTGTAACCTAAATATTTTAATTCAGGGGCTGCAAATTTGCACTTTTCGACATTAACTTTTAGTCCGGCCTCATTTAATAAAGAAAACACCTGTCTTAAATCCTGTACATGTTGGTCGAGATTATCACTAGTAATAATGATATCGTCTAAATAGATAAATGTGGACTTTCCAAGAACAGGTCTTAACACAATGTCCATGCATCGCTGAAATGTTGCTGGGGCCCCTGAAAGGCCAAACGGCATACGCAAAAATGCATAAGTGCCAGACTTGGTTATAAAAGCAGTCTTAGGCACGTCTTCAGGCCTAACCCCTATTTGAAAATAACCAGTCGTTAAGTCTAAAGTCGTCATAAATTTGGTTGATTTTATGTTCCTTAAAATTTTTTCTATGATCGGTAACGGATATACCGGATATTTAGTTATGGAGTTTAATTTACGGTAATCAATAGCGAATCTCCACCTTTTTGGATGCTCCAAAGGATAGTCATTATTTTTCTTACATAAAACCACCGGGCTAGCATAACTACTTGAGATGGGCGTTATGATCTTTTTACGTAGCATATCGGTAATATGCCATTCTATAATTTTTTCCTTATTCTTATCATACCGGTATGGTTTTTGGCGAACTGGCATTGCATCTCCGGTGTCAATGCTATGGTTAGTAACCTGAGTAAATCCTGGAATATCACTAAATAACGAAGCAAATTCACTTACCTCTTGTCGGATTCTATCTTGCTCGTCATTAGGCAGGTGGTCAAGTTTTAACATCGGCGGTTCAGCGTTTTTAGTACGAACTGGTTTCATTGTCAGCTTAAGGGACGCTTCATTAAAATCCAGCGTAGCTTGTGCTTCTGAAAGAAAATCTATTCCTAAAATTAAATGTGCTTGCAGATTCTTTACTATAAAAGCATCACCTTTATTTGTTCGTCCTTGATACGGATATACAAAGGTACTTTACCTACGCACTTACATTTTTCTCCTTGCGCCGCTAACACTGTCGTATTATCCGCATTATATATGCGGTATTTGCGAAAATACTTCCTAAAAAACTCTTCTGCCATACAGGAACACTGCGCGCCGGTATCCAGGAGTGCGGTGGCTGGGAATTATTCACCAAGACTTCAATCTTCGGAGGAGTCAAATTTTTCACCATTACTGTATTTAACTTGTAGGAAGAGGGGTTTTCGTGGCCTTCGGATTTCCGCACCCTCTCGTCAGCAGAAATCCGTTTTAGTTTAAATTATTTTTCCTTTCCGTGCTTTCCTTCTTTTTCCCCTGGCCTTGAGACTTTTTTCCTGAGTTGCTATTGAACTGTCGACGTTCGCCGGCTGTTTTTGAATGCTCGGGTTTCCTTGCCCACTGATTCGCTTTGCCTCCGTAGCCGTGTGTTTGAGTTTGCTGTAGTCTTGGCGTACCAAATTGGTTTCGCTGTTGATATTGGCGTCTTCTTTCGACGTCCGCCGTTCTTCTACTTTCAAACTGGATTGCTAGCTCAAATAACTTTTCCAGTGTAGTCGGATTTCTTAATTCAATAAAGTCTTGCACTTGGGGCAGTAACCTCGGCAAAATCACTTGAATTATTTCAGGATCCGGACGGTTTCCATACAAGAGCTTGAAAACGTGAATTTTTCTTAAAATAAAGCTCGAGAGGTTTTCGATTCTTTGTTGATATATACTGTTGATATATACTTTGTTGATACTCGGCCATGGTTATTCTTCTACGTTGGGCGCCACTATCAGGTTCAATGTTTCTTCTGATTTTCTTCGGAAACATACAAGGACCTGACTAAGAACTGAGAGCTTACTAAAGCTATGTTCACTAATTGTAGTAAGTAGACAGGATACAGACGAAGGGTATACAAGACCCTTTATTTTTCTTTATATACAATGACTTCCGTACTTCGGAATACAATGACCCTCCACTCGGGGTCTAACGTAAAAGGTATCAAAATAAAACTAAACTCTAATTTAACTTTAGAATAATACACGTGGAAGATTGGCCTTATAATAACAGGAAGCGTATGTAGTACAGAGACTGTGAACACTACAATACGTTTGAATTTATCAAGAGGATTAAAACCTCTGGCCTGGAAGGCAAACAGCAACTGCGTAACTTCTAAGGTAAGCGGCCTGCTTTGACTCAACTGCTTCCTCTCTCTCGCTTGGCAAAAGGCCACAACTTAAATACTTGGCGTTCGCCAGACAAACTTTGCATAAAAACCTTAACGCTTATAATTCTGGCCGGAAGTAGAAAATAAGAAGTGATAGTAAAGATTTAAAATAAAATAAACGTTAGTAAAACTTAAGATCCTTACAATGCAACTAGATATATTTGAACTTTTCCATCTAAAAGTGTAACTACAGATACTTATATAAATTGCTTAAAACAAATTTTCCAAATTCAGGTCCCTAAAAAGATTTTAAGTGATAGGAACGCTGCTTTTACATCTTCAAAATTTAAGCACTTTCTAAGGAATCATAATGTAAAACAATTGCTAACTACTGCAAATAGACCCCAAACTAATGGTTAAATTGAACGTGTTAATCAAACTATTATAACTAGATTAAAATGTAAACTAAATTCTTATCAAGGTAATATAGCATGGACAAAATTATTACCCCAAGTAACTGAAGAGTATAATAATACCCCTCATTCTGTAACAAAATTCCCTCCATCATATTTAATGTATGGAAAATTACCTTATGATTCCTTAATTCAAAATCAAGAATTGTATCCGTCAATAGAAGAAGCCAGAAAAATAGCTCAAAAGAGATCTGATGATTATCATAATGTAAATAAAGAAAGATATGATACTCATTTTAAACCTAGTAATTTTAAAATTGGTGATTTAGTAATTTATGAAGAATTTCAATACCCTAATACACGTAAATTATCTCCTCCATTCTCAGGACTTTATAAAATTTTAAAACAATATTCTGAAGTTACTTATGAAATTGATAAACCTAATCCTTTAACTAAAAAGAAATCAGAAATTTTTCACTCAACTAGATTAAGACCTTTTAATCCAGCAAGTGAGTTTAAGTTAACTGTCAGAAATAGTAGAATTCCTATCTCTGTTCAAAATTAAAATTAATTTTTTAAAAACTCTCTTTTAAACATTTTCCTGATTATGACCTTTAATACCTGATTTAGACTTAAACCCTAACTATGACAAGTTATTTTCCCGACTGTGACAAATTATTCTCCCGATCTTGACCTTTTATATCTTTCACATAATTTGAATTATTTTATAGCAAAAATTTTCTTCTTATTGTAGGATAATATTTGTTTCTAATTTACAACATTATAAAAAAGACTTAAACTTGATTATACAAGTTATCTGTCTTATAATTTTGATTTTATATGATCTTTTATTTTTCTAAAACCACTTTGAGGTAATGTACAATGCCAAAAACTAGTTACCTTCTATTAGGCAACGGAGGTTTTTCGATATTTGTACCTAGACATTTTTAACAAAATTGAGGACTTTTGTAATTATAACTTATTTATTTATCAGTATTCCATATTTATTATGTTATAGTCTTAAAATTAGTCATATATTGTATATTTATTTATAACTCATTGTTTTAATGTTCAAAATTTCATATGCTATAAAGTCAAAATTTTATATGAGAAAGTCATGAACTATGATAGGCCATAGTTAAAGCTTGTACGCTATGTTCTAGATGTTTTCATGTCTTTTCTCATACTTTTGCTTCACTTCTGTACTAATGCTTTTCTCACCCCGGCCTCTCTTTTTGACGGGGGGAAAAGATGTAAACTAAAAAAAAAAAAAATTACGATGGCTTTGCTCTTTGCGAACCAGCAACCTTTAATTAATTTTCTGCAATTCAGCATCTCCCCTTAGACCATTACCTTCTAGAACATTCGCACCTATTACATAACCTCCTCATATAAATGCTGCGTCATAAGTTTTTCTACATTTTTCTAGAAGCTACTCTGTTACATAACCTTTCATATAAATGCTGCGTCATAAGTTCTCCTACACAGATGCCTTCTCGCCTTCGTCCTGCTAACGCTTCCGCTATGCTCCTATTTCTTTGTTGGAACGTTATGACGTATTAAAGTTTAAAGTCAGTCGTATCTAATAGTTCAATTACTGAATAAGTTATTTGATTAACTTCATCTGGAAAAAAGTCATCTGCTATAAATTAAAATAAAGATATGCTTGCTGTTAAAAATGAGAGGTCCTGAGTCGTCGTTTTTCTCCGTACTTCAATCATCTCAGCTTCGTCAACCATCTGCCGGGGCGTGTAATGGAATAGCCTCACCATTCGCCCACGATGTGATGGAATAACTGAAAACATTACATGTATATATGTTACCGTGAAAGACCGAAATTGGAGAATGTCGACTTTCACCGGAGAATGTCAACATTCACCAAATACGTCGGTGAAAGATCGAATATTGCATTACATTCTTGCACATTCGGACCCTCACCGGTGTATGTCGACAATCACAGATATGCTCTGGTGTAGATAGAAAAGATAGGTAATAAAGTGTAATAATAGTTTAAGTTGTTGCAATAAATAAGATTTGAATCACATAATTTAGTAAGTTTTTTATTACTATTATTTTATTTTCTCATTTGGAACGTACTGTATAATTAAATAAGTTTTTAACTTCTATTATTTTCCTTTCTCATTTTGAATGTACTTTGTGTTTTAAGTTCTTATATTCTTAAGTTCTTATTTCAAGTTTCAAGAGCGTTTTTTCGCGACTGAATTACGCAGATGAAAATATAATATTCTTATATGTTCAATATTCACCATTAGTACATGGTGAATGTCGAAATTTGCCGGTGTAAGTCAGAAATAAGAGTATTTGGAAAATATTTCGGACATACGCCAAGCGACTATGTGAATGTTGATATTCACCGGTCAGAAGTCGACATTCTCCAGATTTCGGTGTTTCACCGTAACATATATATTATATATTTCTCCAAAGATTACTGAATTCACCTTTCCTGTTCCGACAGATATTTATGCGTTAATCTATTCCGTCTCTTACTAAGTGACGTGCCAGCATAATGGCATCGCACTTATCAGCATACTGGTCAACACTGGTCGATGTAATTAATATATTGGGAAGTATATTAGAACATCTTCTCTCCGCAAGCCACAGCAACTATGCGATCAAGTTAATAAAAAAAAAGGAGGCCTGAATAATGGCTATTTTTAACAGAATGATCCATCGGCTACTTTGGTAAAGTCTTTAAAAATGTTTCAGATATTATGCATAATCCTGTATAAGCAATTACTAAACATTTAAGGGGGCCCACCAGCGGCCGAGCGGTAAAGTCGCTGAACACTGGTAGTTCGGTCCGAGGTTCGAATTCCGCGAACGGGCTGGCTGCATGGGTGTTTTCGTGGTTTTCCCCATGTGTAACGTGTATACGAGCCAGTTCCCCTTAGAAAGTCCTCCAGGAAGGCATCCCTTCCCTTAGGCAGATAGCCCTAGTGTGCTTTACCATAATTAAAATACACACATACACACTAAACATTTAATTCTTATAGTAATTCAACTTTAGGTTGGCGTTAAATTTTAGGCATGTATAAATGTTCTTCTGTTATCAGCTGTAATGTAACACTAAAGTTCAACTAATTTTTAAACCTGGCTCTTTTTTTTAAATCTGATTGTATAACACTGATAAAGACGCACACAAGCTGAACGATTTTATAACACATTGGGCAGGGTGCACTTTCACTGTTCTTAAACACTGATAGAACGTTACTTGATTTTTTTTTTCTTCCCCTCCTTAATGGCTACAAAGATAAAAGCTTACTTGGGCATAATTTTCTAAATCCTTTCCTTTGCAGGAAAGCACAAGCCTAGCAATTTCTTCTGGAAAATGCCAGTTCATTATTTAACACGTTGAGGACGGCGCATATTTAGCTATATTGCGCCACCAGACGGCAGCGCCTTTAGCTGAAGAACTTTTAGATAAAACAACGAATTTACGTGGTTCTGTAAAAGTAAATAGAAATTTTCTACCGGCAGAAGCAAAACTAAAACAAAGATTAGGTGACATTGTGAGGGTCCAAAATCCTAAAGGAGACCAAATCCAAAATCCTAAAGTATTTCTTAAATAGCCGGACAAACGGTCAGTTTGCATGTTAACTACTTCCAACAATCATACTTACACTATGATTGAAGAAACAAGTGGTAAACTAAAACCTAATGATATTTTTGGATCGGATTGGATTATTTAATTATGGCGAAGCACACGAGGGCTATCTGCCTAAAGGGAGGGATGCCTTAGTGGAGGGCTTTCTAAGGGAAACTGACTCGTATACACGTTACACATGGGGAAAATCACGAAAACGCCCATGCAGTCAGTCCGTTCGCGGGATTCGAACCTCGGACCGAACTACCAGTGTTCAGCGTCTTTACCGCTCGGCCGCTGGTGGGCCTAATGCTATTTTTGACTACAATAATTCGAAAAAAGGCGTTGATTTATACGATCAAATTGCATCATATTACAATTCCTTACATAAAACCTTTAACTGGTGCAGAAAACTTATCACAGAATTGATTTGCGCAACATCAATTGTCAATGCATGATATATTCATAAGAAGTGGAGTTCCAAGCATTTGAATATTTTAAAACTTAGAGAAAATATTTTGATTGGCTCCTGGATGAAATGTCTATAGAGCCACAAACACCTAAAAGAAGAACTACACATTTTCTTGAGAAGTATTCCGGAACTGCGAGAAAGTCGCGGAAACAATGCCGTGAATGTTATAAATCCTAATCTGCTCGACGAGGTAGAAACATTGCTGCAAATAAATCGAAAAGGGTTACAACGTTTTGCCGATTTTGCGAAAGTGATCCACCACTATGTCTAAAATGTTTTAAAAAACACAGAACAATAAATAAATATGTAAATACAGTATACTATTATAGTCTACCTGTAAAAATAAGCTTTTCAATTTTTCAATAAAAAACCACAAGTTTTTTTAAGTTTTTTTTTTCATCTAACAAAACTGTGTTATAAAACTATAGCTGATGGGAGCCACCGGTGGTACAAGCTGCGAGACGAACCATTCGCGTGTGAGCCACCGGTGGTACACGCCGTCCTCAACGTGTTGAACATAAAATTAAACCTCGTCAGCTCCTTTTGCAACGCTGAAACCGAGCCATCATGCTGTGCCGACTGCGAGCACTCTCACAAGACCAGTTTTGAAGGGCATGACTCTTTCTCAAACCAATGCTCAGCACTAGTCAGCCAAGGAATAAGATATGCAGATCGAGTCTTTCCATCTACGATGAGCAAAAATTTTAATTAGCAAAAAGAAAGGAAAAAAAAAAAAAATGGAAAAACCAAGTTTAGCCCCCCCCCAAACAAAGTTATTGAACCCAAAACCTGTTTTATCGCCAAGTTATTAAAGTTTTCACAACACGCACAAAGTTATAAAATTAATATACATACATTAATATTGAAATATTTATCTGCTGCCCCAAAAATAATTGTATGTGAAATACATTCAAGGTACAAGCAAACCGAATTGCAAACAACTAATGGCAAGGAAGAGAAAAAAAGTCGCCTAATTGATAGAATCGAAAGATAATTATATATCAAAGCTTTACCTAAAAGTCTGATAGGGATACCACATGGCTTCATTGTAAGGTGTATCAGATTTCATATGCTTAAAAATCAATATTAAAATTTTGGATGCATAATAGTTTTAGTTTACTTTCTATCATGCTTACTGAAAGTAGAATCCCATGGTACTTCTTTATGTGTCAGCCCTGGAACCTTCTTGATGCTTTTGGATTCGAGAATAAATTATTAGTCCCATCGCCAACCGACATATGCGGGAAGTCGATAACGCAAATCCACTCTTAATACAAATTATATAGTAGTGCACAGAATATAGTACATTGTGCACAAGATTAGAACTGAAAACTTACGTTACAACTGGCTTATTGATTTCCTTTAAAAGGCGGTTAAGAATATTAAAAAAATTCTGAAACGGTCTGACTGCAACGCAGTATAATATATTTTTCTTGTGAATTTCTATCACAGCTTAAATTTTATTTCCAATTTTATTTTAAAACAAAATTTTACATACTGATAGAAAATGCTTTATAAATTGGAAATTTTACATGAAGAATGTCGGGATGAAGTTGTTGGATGTGGTCGGTTGGGTTTTATTTGGTACAGTCTGCGTGCCTATTGATGTTTGGGGGGCAATGCTACGTGTTGTTTTAACGGCACTGGCATATGATTTGTTGTGTTGGAGCTGTGTGCTTTGAACTAGTTTTCTGGCTTCAGCATACGAGATGTTCCTGGTAACTTTTGCAGTCTGCACTTCTTTTTCGGATTTCCATTTTGGGCACAGGCGTGAAAATGCTGGGTGCTGACCCTTGCAATTTAATAACGAAGGCGCAGCGGTACAAGTTTCAGAATCGTGGCCAATCTGTGAGCATCGGGCGCATGTGAGGCTGCCACGACAAGACGTCTTAGAATGGCCGAAACGCTGGCACTTGAAACATCGCATAGGGTTAGGAATATAAGGTCTTCCAGGAAGATTTAGATATCCGGCCTTAATATTCTTAGGCAGATCAGGCGTGTTGAAGGTCAGGATCACGTGTTTCGTATCAATCAACTGGCCTTCCTTTCGCATCTTGATTCGCCTAGCACCACAGATATTTTGGTCAGCTAACTCGGAGACGAACTCTTCTTCTGAGACACACAGAAGGTCGATCTCCGAGATCACACCTCTACAAGAATTAAGTGTTTTGTGCGCTGACACAGTTATAGATATTTCTCCAAATTTGGTTTGTCGGGAAAGAGAAGCAGACTGGGTGGCCGACATGGTATCAATAAGCAGGTCTCCTGATCGGAGACGCTTTATGTTCCTTGGTTCACCTATGCATGAATATATATATTTGCTTACGAGAAAAGGAGACATCTTTTGCAGTTCACCAGAAGGACTAGAGGCAACAAGGAAGCGAGGATTTTCATAGTTTCGTTGGCATTTGCATTGGTACGGATCTTCTTGCTAATCGTTTTGTCTACAATTTCAATATCTTTGGCATTTGCTTCAGTTCGGATCTTCTTGTTAAGAGATTTGTCGACAATTTCGATATCTTGGTTGGTTTCATTCGACTCGGGTTTTTTAAGAATAAATAGAGAAGCCATGATTGAAAGAGAAAAAATTCGGGTCCGACGGCTCCGCTCACGGAGCCCAACAAGGGAACACAGATTCCTATGTTAGGGCTAGCCGGACCTATACGCAAACTGAAGCCCCACAGTCGGCTTTCCCGAAAGCAGGTACTCCCAAGAGCTTGACCCCAAGCCACTGACACAAGGACTAGTGACCAGCCGATTGACACTCGTTTAGCTGAAGCAGAGGCCAAAGTAGTGTGTTGGGGACAGTACCTCGCCCCTCAACTACCAGGACCCTCCTTTCCAGCGACACGGGTCTCCACGCACGGCAAACACGTGGGCAGTTTTCTCTCCACTCGAAAACTAGAGACAAGGTCTGTTCCAGTCTCTCGTGACGAGCCCCAAACTCCGTAGAGAGAAACCACAAAGGAGAAAGGAAGGGGAAAATTACCAGCCAAGAGGAGAGGAGACGGAAAAGAGGATAGATCACTGGGGCTCCAGGATCGTGACACCCGTCTCATCAAGAAGATGATGCCCTGAAGGGCTAGGGTACCTCGGGATTGCCATACCCGTACTCACAAAAGTGAGCTCCCTGAGGGGTAAGCAAAAATATGAAATTATTATTAGTTGCAAAGGTGAGTATTTGGTTGACTTATTCGAGTATGGATAAGCATGTAAGAGTTGTCTGTCTAAGAGGAAGAATGAGTTCGTGGAGGATGTTTCAAGAGAAATCATTCGTATCGATGCTGCACAAGAAGGAAACCACGAAATCGCTCATCCAACCAGCCCATTTCCTTCGAATCAAACAGCGTCGAGCTACCAGAGTTCAGCGACTTTACCCCTCGCCTGGTGGTTTTAAAGGGTCATTCATAATATTGCAAAACATTTTAAAAATTCATGGCAAAAAATGTAAGCGCCATCAAACTTTAATAGGTCGGAATATAGCTCACTCCTTCTCTCTGTATATAGTATGTATATATATATTATATAGTATGTATGTCATAATAAAAGCACAGGAAAAGGAAAAGACGGAACACTGTAGATGTTTGATTAGACCCATACTGAAGAAGAATTTGATTGCGTAGTATGCTAGTAATGCTAACTTGGTAATATCTAAATAACTTGGCAGTCGAAGCAGTTTTAATTCCATTTTTATTTCCAATTGATATTTGTGGCCACAATCACTTGGCACTCTAGTCGTGCCTTTCCACAGAAGATTTACATTTTTGATATTGTTGAGATAGAAAGCAAGCCAGCGAAATTACATCTTAGCACAGTAGAGAGCAAAAGCTGAAGTGCGTCGTTATGAAAGATGGAAGCACGCGAAGAGAAAAGTTTTGGTTTACAATTCGGTGATTGGTCGTCAAGAGGCATCTGGTATTAACGGTTACATAAGATCGCATGATTAATTTGAATGACGCAATGCAGATAAGTTATTACGATTTTAGAATAGAGAGGAAGAATTAATGTTTATAGTTATATTATAATTCTGATTCATACATTTTTATCTTACATATTTCCCCCCTTCAAAAAGAAAAAAGTCGTAGCGACAGAGGAAACTTTTTAAAGAGAAAGAGTTAAAGCACTAGCAAATGTTTTTTTTTTTTTTAAAAAAAAAAAAAAAAAAAAAAAAAAAAAACATAAGTCATCAAATTTTTGTTCTGTAAAGTATAATTTATAAAGATCAATTTTTTTTAAATAAATTTTTAATTTTTAGAGTCCTATTGAATTTTTCAGCATTTCAGTCCAAAAGTCTTTTTCTTTGAGAATTCACATCATCATAATTCTTCAGGGAAGGTTCTTGTTATTACAGAATATCACAAAATAAACTTTTACACAATCATTACTTATAATAAAATGTAATGCACATAAATATTTATGATACTTATTTCTATACTGATAAATTATAATTTAACATGATAAATAATAGGATTAAGATTTTCAGAATTTATGGTTTCACCGTTATCATCTTTCATTTACAATTCCTGATTTTACCAAACTGGAAGCCTCGCAATACTTCTAAACAAACATATCCATCAATAGGGCTGTCCTCTTCAGCTAACCAGTGTGTTCTCTGCACTAGTGGCCCAGGGTGCCTAGGCAGTTACTTGAAAAGGCCTCCGTTCCTTGCATAAGGTAACTGGCCTTTGAGAACTGCACTAATACATTCCATAACAAAAAATATAATAATAATAATAATAATAATAATAATAATATAAAAAAATTACACACACTCATAAAATGAGAGCCTCCAACATTATCTTGCATGAAGAGGGTAACATAAGGAACAACTGTACAGAGGTAATTACAGGCCTCTGTTGAAGGAACCAGTACACCCTCATCATACTATACTTAACACACAATCACCCATAAATTTAACATGCATTTACCATAATTTCATATTACGTATCTGTAATAATTTCACTTATTTTTTACACCTACTTCATTTTTAGAATAATTATAAAATTCGTATTCAAAATTCTCAACAAAATTTCAAAAACATAAAAACTTATCTTAATATCCTTCCCTATGAATAATTTAAATAGCTTAAAATTAATTACTTAATTTGCTCACACATAATTATGAAAAATTAGAAAAATTAATGAACAAGAATTTCAGATTTCCTCAAAACAAATTGCAGAAATTTTAACCAATGTTGAAATGAAAACTATAGAATTCGCAGCACATTAAATAATTTAGTTCCTGAGCTAGATTCACACGAATGTAACAATTTTTGAGCTGTCGAAAAAGCGGAAGTGCAAATAATTTTCTGTCGCACATACTTGCAAACACTAACTCGGATCGACCTTGAACCCGCTGTAATGCTGAATTCCTAAACGGTAATTCACTGATGATTTAAAGCACTTTTTTTTTCTATAGTGTAGAGATCGGCGAAGCAAATTCAATATTCCTTTTCACTAAGCATTCGAACTTCTCAATTTATCGAGAGATTACTTTCAATCTGTAAACACTACATGAGATTATTTTTTTTTGAAGCACTTGCAAAACACCACAGCAGAAGAATGATCTGTTATTTTTTAAACACTGAAAAAAATTTGATTATTCACTTCTTTCACATTATCTTGGATTTATCACAAAACGATGATTTGAAGAGCTGAATTAAATTTTCCATTGAGGTTTCAGGCTAAAATGATCTTAGTACTAAAAATTGTGGTGATTATTTTGAAAATAGTAAAAATTCTGATAGTAAATTACAGAAATTGTTGAATGATTATTGGTTGTATAATGGTTGAACCTCCCAGAGTTATATTAACTTCTGAATTACCAATAAATAGCCTATAGACCATATAGAGCATCTCCTAAAGATAATAGTGAAATTAAAAAACAAATAGATGATCTCTTAAAAGCTGGAATTATTAAACCTTCTTATAGTCCTTATGCTGCTCCTGTAACTTTAGCTTATAAGCGAGATGAGCAGTCCAGAAGCAGATTGTGTATTGATTTCAGGAAGCTTAACCAAATTACTAAAACTGATTCTGAACCTATTCCTAGAATTGATGCTGTATTAGATCAATTAACAAATGCAAAAGTCTTTTCTACATTGGATTTGGCATCAGGCTATTGGCATATAAAATTAAATGAAAAGGATACTGAAAAATTGGCATTCACTACAAATTTTGGACTGTATGAATTTACTAGATTACCTTTTGGTTGGAAAAATTCCCCAGCTGTTTTTCAACGAGCTCTTAGACAAATTTTAAACAAATATCAGATTCAATTTGCTTTAAATTATTTTGATGATATTATAGTATTCTCTCCAAATTTTGATGAACATTTAAATCATCTTAAAATAATATTTGATATATGTGAGAAAGAGAATATAAAATTAAAACAATCTAAATGTAATTTTGCTAAAGAAAAAATAAATTTTCTAGGATATGAAATTCAAGCAGGTAAATACCAGCCCAGTAATGCAAATATAGAGGTTATTAAGAAATTGCAACCCCCTAAAAATATCAAAGAATTACAAAGATTTTTAGGAAGTATTAATGTTTACCATAAATTTATTCAAAATTATGCTAAAATTAGAGCCCCATTAAAAAATTTACTTAAGAAAGATACTCCTTATAATTGGACTTATGAATGTCAAAACGCTTTTCAAAAATTAAAAGATGCATTGATTTCTAGACCTATTTTAATTTTGTTTAATCCTAAATATCCCTGTCATGTATTTGTTGATGCGTCCAAAGAAGCTGTTGGTGCTGTTTTAAAACAAGAACATCCTGATGGTAGTTTACATCCAATTGCTTTTCATTCTAGAAAATTAAGATCTTATGAACAAAATTATGCCATTACTGAGCTGGAATGTTTATCTATTATTGGTGCAATTGATAAATTTTATTATTATTTACATGGTAACCATTTTACTGTACATACTGATCATGCTGCTTTAGTTTGGCTTAAAAATATAAAACACCCTACTCATCGTCTATTTAGGTAGTCTTTAAAATTATCTATGTATGATTTTGATATAAAATATAAAAAAGGATCTACTAATGTTGAAGCTGACATGCTGTCTAGAAATCCTATGTGTCAACATTTAAGATTGCAAGTTAATTTATTATCATTAGAAGAAATAAAACAATATCAAAATTTAGATAATGTTTGCAATACTAAGTATAGGAAAATGAATGATGTCTTAACTATCAAAAAACAGGGATTGTACAAAATTGTGATACCCATGTCTCTACGTACGAAATTACTTGAAAAGGCCCATATACAATTTGGTCATATTGGTGTATCATCTATGCTAAATTTGTTATCTCCACAATATTATTGGCCAGGAATTGTTCAAGATGTTAGAAATTATTGTAAACATTGTGAAGTATGTCAGTTTAATAAGAAAAGTAAACAAAAGAAATTTGGTTTAATGCAAAATTTACCATCAGTTAGGGAACCTTTTGAAATATCATCTATTGATACTGTAGGTGGTTTAAATTATTATAATTCTACTAAAAAGTATATTCACATAATTATTGATCATGCTATCAGGGTCAATGTTCCTTCTAACCTTCTTCGGGAACATACAAGGACCTGACTCGGAACAGAGAGCTTACTAAAGCTATGTTCACTAATTGTGGTAAGTAGACAGGATACAGACGAAGGGTATACAAAACCCTTTATTTTTCTCTATATACAATAACTTCCGTACTTCGGAATACACTGACCCGCTACTTGGGGTCTAATGTAAAAGTATAAAAATAAAACTAAACTCTAATTTAACTTTAGAATAATAAACGTGGAAGATTGGCCTTATAATAACAGGAAGCGTATGTAGTACAGAGACTGTGAACACTACAATACGTTTGAATTTATCAAGAGGATTAAAACCTCTGGCCTGGAAGGCAAACAGCAACTGCGTAACTTCTAAGGTAAGCGGCCTGCTTTGACTCCACTGCTTCTTCTCTCTCGCTTGGCAAAAGGCCACAACTTAAATACTTGGCGTTCGCCAGACAAACTTTGCATAAAAACCTTAACGCTTATAATTCTGGCCGGAAGTAGAAAATAAGAAGTGATAGTAAAGATTTAAAATAAAATAAACGTTAGTAAAACTTAAGATCCTTACATACTTCCCGCCAGAGTTAATTAGTTTGAAACTGAGGTCTAAAACGACCTTGTTGAAAACTTTTAGCTCTAGAATCTAACGCGAGGCCAATCTTTTACAAACATACTTCCCTAGAAACTAGAAATTTAAAAGAAAGAAATTTGTTACAATAGCAGCTCCCAGGCTATACAACATTTTTTTTCATCTGTACTGCATCTAAACAGGAGCTTTTATTCAATTCTGGTTCCTTCCAGAGATCTGGAAGGAAAACTAGTTTAATGAAATGTTACACAATGAAATGGCAAGTAACATATACAATTATACTTCTCTTAACATTCTTATTTCATTCATGACTATTTTAATTATCTCTCCCCGTGCTCTCTGACATGTGTTGTAAAAGAACACCAAACACGAATGTGTTTCTGTCTACGTGTGCCACACTTCCTCCTACAATCAAAACACTAACGTGTTAAAATTCAACATAACGAGACCTCTTAACACACCCTAATTTCAACTCTAAACCCTGAGGTACTATTCTAAAAGTGGCTAACTCTAAAGTGTAGCGTCAGAGAGCCTAACTACATCATTCAACCTTTAACACATATTCGCCATGCTTTAGTCTTTTTACAGTCACACGAATAAAAAATTTTAACATTCACTTTTACCATATCACGGTATTTCTTAACATTTAAAATAACAGTTCACATTGTATATAAGAACATATCAACATGCTGTTAATTTTACACATTTGAAAACATACATTAGTAGTACATTGTTAACTTCTATTCTTTTCAAAGCAAGTGCCAATTCTTTCTACATTGAAATACTACATTTCCAAAAAAAGTTTTTCAGACTAAAACTTCTCTCTTGCTAGAATGTTTTAAATAAAATTTATACAATAACTTTTTTCAATATTTAAGCCTTTACACAACGCTATTATACATCAACTTTAGTTTTACGCGCGAGTAATTTAAAAACATAATACGAAAATCGGTAACAACTCATTTCTCGCCCTTTTGGCGATAAAGGTAGACCTCGCATGAGGTAAAACTTCTTGAAATCTGCCACTTGCAGTAAGAATGAAAGATTAACTTAAGTTTGCAAAGTAACATAAAATTTTACTTATCTTTGTAATATTCGGACATCCTTTTCTGGGCCCAGTCTTTAAAGGTATTGCAGATAGTAGTGTGATTTATCCTCCTTCTTGTACGGGCTCGCCCTTCAGTGCCTTCCTCTGGAAGCTTCCTTTTTTCACCAGTTCGGCCACCCTTGAATACCTTCTTTTTCTCCTCTGCTTGTGGTCTTGGCCGTTTGATGGCAGCTGGTCTTGGCGGAACCGGGAAACTTCTGTCGTGTTCCTGCTTGGACCTCGTTGTTGGCCGTTCAAATTTTCCTTGTAACTTTTCCTCCGCCGCTGATGGCCCTTCCGCAGTTCGGCTACATTTACTGCGGAGAGTCCTGTCGGATGAGTCGATCTTCCGTTTTAGAGCCGGGTTATAGTTGCCGTCATTTCTCCTGGTTCTCTTCACATACGTCGTCCTTCTCCCTTCTTCATTCTGGGGGTGTTCGTGAACTCTCTTTTCTGGACGGTGGAACGGCTTCTTTTTCTTGCTACCTTCAATTTTTCCGCGGGGCAATTTTTTTTTCACTTGCTCCTGCCTCTTATTGGCTTGTCCTTGTACTTGTTGTTTTTCCACCTCTGGAGCTTGTGCCTGCGGTGTCTGCCGTGCCGGATCCTGCAAAAGATCTGAAAAGATTTGCATTTTATTACGATCGATGTTGGGCTTGATTTGATCAATGTTTGCGGAACAGGTTTCACCATTTCTGGCTTTTAACACTACTACAGCGTGAGTTATTTTTTCTATAACATATGGTCCTTCAAATCGTGGAAAAAATTTGGCAGTTTTATCTTCTGGTGCTGAAGAAAGTGAATGCTTAATTTTTAAAACTTCATCCCCTACTTTATAAGTTACTCCCCGTCGTTTCAAATCATAATAGAGCTTCTGTTTTCTTTGTGCTACTTCCGTATTCTTTTTTGCTTCTTTTATTAGTTTTTCTATATCACCCATTTTAAATTCTGGGGCTCTTTGTTGCACATAAAATAATTTATCTAACGGTGTTATAATCTTTCTGCCTAGAAATAACTCAGCAGGTGTTTTGCCCGTTGTATCATGTTTTGCGGTCCTAAGGGCGAAAGCAAATTCATTGACATAGTTATCCCAGCTTTTATGAAAATTTTTAACATAACTACGGATAATTTTCACTATATTCCTGTTGACCCGTTCCGCTATATTTGATTTCGGCCGATACGGGACCATTTTTAAATGATGTATGCCCAGTTTTTGGCACATGTCTTCAAATATATTACTTACAAATTGAGGACCATTATCCGATATAACTTTTAGGGGCGCCCCGTATTTTAAAATATATTTATTTAAAATAGAATCAGTAACTAATTTCGCGGAGGCTCGTTTTAAGGAAACAATTTCGGTCCATTTACTAAAATGATCAACCATAACAAGGAGATAGACTTTTATTTAACTGACTTTTTGGGAAAGGGCCCAATAAATCGATGCCAATTATTTCATTTGGAAATTCGGATTTAATACTATTTAGAAACCCGGCCGGGCGGAAATTAATATAATTAACTGCTTGACATGTTGGGCAGGACTGGACATACGCCCTTGTTAACTTTTGCAGTTCAGGAAAGTAGACTGCCTCGCGTACGCGTTGGATAGTTTTTCGAATACCAGCATGAGAAGCTAAAGGGCTGTCATGGAGCTCCTGCAGGATATTTAATCTAAGACTAGCTGGGATAACAGGTCGAAATTCGTTGTTGGAATTCGTAGTTTTTGTATAGAATAATAGACCATCTATTAGTTCGTAATGGGCCGCCCTATTTCTTATCGCCACAATATCTTGGTGGCTAAAATTTTCAGGATCCTTCAAATACTCATAAATGTTTCCAAACTCAGGATCCTTACCCAGTTCGGTTATTACAGTTTCTCGGGAATTTATTGTACATGCTGTAAGCATTGCCATCTTTACGGTATTGCCTTGTTCGTCTATTTTAATCCTTGATAGGGCATCTGCTACGATATTTTCCTTTCCAGGGGTATGCTTGATTACCAGATTATATTCTTGCAGCTTGAGTGCCCATCTTATTAACCTTGGGGATAAATTTTTTCCTGAGTACAATCTACTTACCGCCGCAGGATCAGAGTATACTGTTATCGGCGCCTTTCCAAAATAGACTCGGAACTTTTGCACTGCTAACAGAACTGCAAGTGCCTCTCTCTCGGTCGCGGAATAGTTTCTTTGTGTTTGATTTAAAGTTCGGCTAAAAAATGCCACGGGCTGCTGATTTTGCGAAAGTACCGCTCCTACCGCATAATCCGAAGCATCCGCTGAAATTTCTAAATTCTCATCCTTTTCAGGAAATTTCAACACAGGGGCTTGCGTTAATGCTTGTTTTAATTTTTCGAAAGCACTATTGGCTTCGGCCGTCCACGAGAATCTTGCCTTTTTCCTTTTTAATTTTAACAATGGCTCCGCGATAGCCGCAAAATCTTTTATAAAGGACCTATAATATGAACAAAGTCCTAGAAAAGAAGAGAGCTTCTTTGCCGTGTTTGGAGTCGGATACTTTTGTACAGCGATTATTTTTGATTCATCTGTCTCGATCCCTTTTTGAGATATTTTGTAACCTAAATATTTTAATTCAGGGACTGCAAATTTGCACTTTTCGACATTAACTTTTAGTCCGGCCTCATTTAATAAAGAAAACACCTGTCTTAAATCCTGTACATGTTGGTCGAGATTATCACTAGTAATAATGATATCGTCTAAATAGATAAATGTGGACTTTCCAAGAACAGGTCTTAACACAATGTCCATGCATCGCTGAAATGTTGCTGGGGCCCCTGAAAGGCCAAACGGCATACGCAAAAATGCATAAGTGCCAGACTTGGTTATAAAAGCAGTCTTAGGCACGTCTTCAGGCCTAACCCCTATTTGAAAATAACCAGTCGTTAAGTCTAAAGTCGTCATAAATTTGGTTGATTTTATGTTCCTTAAAATTTTTTCTATGATCGGTAACGGATATACCGGATATTTAGTTATGGAGTTTAATTTACGGTAATCAATAGCGAATCTCCACCTTTTTGGATGCTCCAAAGGATAGTCATTATTTTTCTTACATAAAACCACCGGGCTAGCATAACTACTTGAGATGGGCGTTATGATCTTTTTACGTAGCATATCGGTAATATGCCATTCTATAATTTTTTCCTTATTCTTATCATACCGGTATGGTTTTTGGCGAACTGGCATTGCATCTCCGGTGTCAATACTATGGTTAGTAACCTGAGTAAATCCTGGAATATCACTAAATAACGAAGCAAATTCACTTACCTCTTGTCGGATTCTATCTTGCTCGTCATTAGGCAGGTGGTCAAGTTTTAACATCGGCGGTTCAGCGTTTTTAGTACGAACTGGTTTCATTGTCAGCTTAAGGGACGCTTCATTAAAATCCAGCGTAGCTTGTGCTTCTGAAAGAAAATCTATTCCTAAAATTAAATGTGCTTGCAGATTCTTTACTATAAAAAACATCACCTTTATTTGTTCGTCCTTGATACGGATATACAAAGGTACTTTACCTACGCACTTACATTTTTCTCCTTGCGCCGCTAACACTGTCGTATTATCCGCATTATATATGCGGTATTTGCGAAAATACTTCCTAAAAAACTCTTCTGCCATACAGGAACACTGCGCGCCGGTATCCAGGAGTGCGGTGGCTGGGAATTATTCACCAAGACTTCAATCTTCGGAGGAGTCAAATTTTTCACCATTACTGTATTTAACTTGTAGGAAGAGGGGTTTTCGTGGCCTTCGGATTTCCGCACCCTCTCGTCAGCAGAAATCCGTTTTAGTTTAAATTATTTTTCCTTTCCGTGCTTTCCTTCTTTTTCCCCTGGCCTTGAGACTTTTTTCCTGGGTTGCTATTGAACTGTCGACGTTCGCCGGCTGTTTTTGAATGCTCGGGTTTCCTTGCCCACTGATTCGCTTTGCCTCCGTAGCCGTGTGTTTGAGTTTGCTGTAGTCTTGGCGTACCAAATTGGTTTCGCTGTTGATATTGGCGTCTTCTTTCGACGTCCGCCGTTCTTCTACTTTCAAACTGGATTGCTAGCTCAAATAACTTTTCCAGTGTAGTCGGATTTCTTAATTCAATAAAGTCTTGCACTTGGGGCAGTAACCTCGGCAAAATCACTTGAATTATTTCAGGATCCGGACGGTTTCCATACAAGAGCTTGAAAACGTGAATTTTTCTTAAAATAAAGCTCGAGAGGTTTTCGATTCTTTGTTGATATATACTGTTGATATATACTTTGTTGATACTCGGCCATGGTTATTCTTCTACGTTGGGCGCCACTATCAGGTTCAATGTTTCTTCTGATTTTCTTCGGAAACATACAAGGACCTGACTAAGAACTGAGAGCTTACTAAAGCTATGTTCACTAATTGTAGTAAGTAGACAGGATACAGACGAAGGGTATACAAGACCCTTTATTTTTCTTTATATACAATGACTTCCGTACTTCGGAATACAATGACCCTCCACTCGGGGTCTAACGTAAAAGGTATCAAAATAAAACTAAACTCTAATTTAACTTTAGAATAATACACGTGGAAGATTGGCCTTATAATAACAGGAAGCGTATGTAGTACAGAGACTGTGAACACTACAATACGTTTGAATTTATCAAGAGGATTAAAACCTCTGGCCTGGAAGGCAAACAGCAACTGCGTAACTTCTAAGGTAAGCGGCCTGCTTTGACTCAACTGCTTCCTCTCTCTCGCTTGGCAAAAGGCCACAACTTAAATACTTGGCGTTCGCCAGACAAACTTTGCATAAAAACCTTAACGCTTATAATTCTGGCCGGAAGTAGAAAATAAGAAGTGATAGTAAAGATTTAAAATAAAATAAACGTTAGTAAAACTTAAGATCCTTACAATGCAACTAGATATATTTGAACTTTTCCATCTAAAAGTGTAACTACAGATACTTATATAAATTGCTTAAAACAAATTTTCCAAATTCAGGTCCCTAAAAAGATTTTAAGTGATAGGAACGCTGCTTTTACATCTTCAAAATTTAAGCACTTTCTAAGGAATCATAATGTAAAACAATTGCTAACTACTGCAAATAGACCCCAAACTAATGGTTAAATTGAACGTGTTAATCAAACTATTATAACTAGATTAAAATGTAAACTAAATTCTTATCAAGGTAATATAGCATGGACAAAATTATTACCCCAAGTAACTGAAGAGTATAATAATACCCCTCATTCTGTAACAAAATTCCCTCCATCATATTTAATGTATGGAAAATTACCTTATGATTCCTTAATTCAAAATCAAGAATTGTATCCGTCAATAGAAGAAGCCAGAAAAATAGCTCAAAAGAGATCTGATGATTATCATAATGTAAATAAAGAAAGATATGATACTCATTTTAAACCTAGTAATTTTAAAATTGGTGATTTAGTAATTTATGAAGAATTTCAATACCCTAATACACGTAAATTATCTCCTCCATTCTCAGGACTTTATAAAATTTTAAAACAATATTCTGAAGTTACTTATGAAATTGATAAACCTAATCCTTTAACTAAAAAGAAATCAGAAATTTTTCACTCAACTAGATTAAGACCTTTTAATCCAGCAAGTGAGTTTAAGTTAACTGTCAGAAATAGTAGAATTCCTATCTCTGTTCAAAATTAAAATTAATTTTTTAAAAACTCTCTTTTAAACATTTTCCTGATTATGACCTTTAATACCTGATTTAGACTTAAACCCTAACTATGACAAGTTATTTTCCCGACTGTGACAAATTATTCTCCCGATCTTGACCTTTTATATCTTTCACATAATTTGAATTATTTTATAGCAAAAATTTTCTTCTTATTGTAGGATAATATTTGTTTCTAATTTACAACATTATAAAAAAGACTTAAACTTGATTATACAAGTTATCTGTCTTATAATTTTGATTTTATATGATCTTTTATTTTTCTAAAACCACTTTGAGGTAATGTACAATGCCAAAAACTAGTTACCTTCTATTAGGCAACGGAGGTTTTTCGATATTTGTACCTAGACATTTTTAACAAAATTGAGGACTTTTGTAATTATAACTTATTTATTTATCAGTATTCCATATTTATTATGTTATAGTCTTAAAATTAGTCATATATTGTATATTTATTTATAACTCATTGTTTTAATGTTCAAAATTTCATATGCTATAAAGTCAAAATTTTATATGAGAAAGTCATGAACTATGATAGGCCATAGTTAAAGCTTGTACGCTATGTTCTAGATGTTTTCATGTCTTTTCTCATACTTTTGCTTCACTTCTGTACTAATGCTTTTCTCACCCCGGCCTCTCTTTTTGACGGGGGGAAAAGATGTAAACTAAAAAAAAAAAAAATTACGATGGCTTTGCTCTTTGCGAACCAGCAACCTTTAATTAATTTTCTGCAATTCAGCATCTCCCCTTAGACCATTACCTTCTAGAACATTCGCACCTATTACATAACCTCCTCATATAAATGCTGCGTCATAAGTTTTTCTACATTTTTCTAGAAGCTACTCTGTTACATAACCTTTCATATAAATGCTGCGTCATAAGTTCTCCTACACAGATGCCTTCTCGCCTTCGTCCTGCTAACGCTTCCGCTATGCTCCTATTTCTTTGTTGGAACGTTATGACGTATTAAAGTTTAAAGTCAGTCGTATCTAATAGTTCAATTACTGAATAAGTTATTTGATTAACTTCATCTGGAAAAAAGTCATCTGCTATAAATTAAAATAAAGATATGCTTGCTGTTAAAAATGAGAGGTCCTGAGTCGTCGTTTTTCTCCGTACTTCAATCATCTCAGCTTCGTCAACCATCTGCCGGGGCGTGTAATGGAATAGCCTCACCATTCGCCCACGATGTGATGGAATAACTGAAAACATTACATGTATATATGTTACCGTGAAAGACCGAAATTGGAGAATGTCGACTTTCACCGGAGAATGTCAACATTCACCAAATACGTCGGTGAAAGATCGAATATTGCATTACATTCTTGCACATTCGGACCCTCACCGGTGTATGTCGACAATCACAGATATGCTCTGGTGTAGATAGAAAAGATAGGTAATAAAGTGTAATAATAGTTTAAGTTGTTGCAATAAATAAGATTTGAATCACATAATTTAGTAAGTTTTTTATTACTATTATTTTATTTTCTCATTTGGAACGTACTGTATAATTAAATAAGTTTTTAACTTCTATTATTTTCCTTTCTCATTTTGAATGTACTTTGTGTTTTAAGTTCTTATATTCTTAAGTTCTTATTTCAAGTTTCAAGAGCGTTTTTTCGCGACTGAATTACGCAGATGAAAATATAATATTCTTATATGTTCAATATTCACCATTAGTACATGGTGAATGTCGAAATTTGCCGGTGTAAGTCAGAAATAAGAGTATTTGGAAAATATTTCGGACATACGCCAAGCGACTATGTGAATGTTGATATTCACCGGTCAGAAGTCGACATTCTCCAGATTTCGGTGTTTCACCGTAACATATATATTATATATTTCTCCAAAGATTACTGAATTCACCTTTCCTGTTCCGACAGATATTTATGCGTTAATCTATTCCGTCTCTTACTAAGTGACGTGCCAGCATAATGGCATCGCACTTATCAGCATACTGGTCAACACTGGTCGATGTAATTAATATATTGGGAAGTATATTAGAACATCTTCTCTCCGCAAGCCACAGCAACTATGCGATCAAGTTAATAAAAAAAAAGGAGGCCTGAATAATGGCTATTTTTAACAGAATGATCCATCGGCTACTTTGGTAAAGTCTTTAAAAATGTTTCAGATATTATGCATAATCCTGTATAAGCAATTACTAAACATTTAAGGGGGCCCACCAGCGGCCGAGCGGTAAAGTCGCTGAACACTGGTAGTTCGGTCCGAGGTTCGAATTCCGCGAACGGGCTGGCTGCATGGGTGTTTTCGTGGTTTTCCCCATGTGTAACGTGTATACGAGCCAGTTCCCCTTAGAAAGTCCTCCAGGAAGGCATCCCTTCCCTTAGGCAGATAGCCCTAGTGTGCTTTACCATAATTAAAATACACACATACACACTAAACATTTAATTCTTATAGTAATTCAACTTTAGGTTGGCGTTAAATTTTAGGCATGTATAAATGTTCTTCTGTTATCAGCTGTAATGTAACACTAAAGTTCAACTAATTTTTAAACCTGGCTCTTTTTTTTAAATCTGATTGTATAACACTGATAAAGACGCACACAAGCTGAACGATTTTATAACACATTGGGCAGGGTGCACTTTCACTGTTCTTAAACACTGATAGAACGTTACTTGATTTTTTTTTTCTTCCCCTCCTTAATGGCTACAAAGATAAAAGCTTACTTGGGCATAATTTTCTAAATCCTTTCCTTTGCAGGAAAGCACAAGCCTAGCAATTTCTTCTGGAAAATGCCAGTTCATTATTTAACACGTTGAGGACGGCGCATATTTAGCTATATTGCGCCACCAGACGGCAGCGCCTTTAGCTGAAGAACTTTTAGATAAAACAACGAATTTACGTGGTTCTGTAAAAGTAAATAGAAATTTTCTACCGGCAGAAGCAAAACTAAAACAAAGATTAGGTGACATTGTGAGGGTCCAAAATCCTAAAGGAGACCAAATCCAAAATCCTAAAGTATTTCTTAAATAGCCGGACAAACGGTCAGTTTGCATGTTAACTACTTCCAACAATCATACTTACACTATGATTGAAGAAACAAGTGGTAAACTAAAACCTAATGATATTTTTGGATCGGATTGGATTATTTAATTATGGCGAAGCACACGAGGGCTATCTGCCTAAAGGGAGGGATGCCTTAGTGGAGGGCTTTCTAAGGGAAACTGACTCGTATACACGTTACACATGGGGAAAATCACGAAAACGCCCATGCAGTCAGTCCGTTCGCGGGATTCGAACCTCGGACCGAACTACCAGTGTTCAGCGTCTTTACCGCTCGGCCGCTGGTGGGCCTAATGCTATTTTTGACTACAATAATTCGAAAAAAGGCGTTGATTTATACGATCAAATTGCATCATATTACAATTCCTTACATAAAACCTTTAACTGGTGCAGAAAACTTATCACAGAATTGATTTGCGCAACATCAATTGTCAATGCATGATATATTCATAAGAAGTGGAGTTCCAAGCATTTGAATATTTTAAAACTTAGAGAAAATATTTTGATTGGCTCCTGGATGAAATGTCTATAGAGCCACAAACACCTAAAAGAAGAACTACACATTTTCTTGAGAAGTATTCCGGAACTGCGAGAAAGTCGCGGAAACAATGCCGTGAATGTTATAAATCCTAATCTGCTCGACGAGGTAGAAACATTGCTGCAAATAAATCGAAAAGGGTTACAACGTTTTGCCGATTTTGCGAAAGTGATCCACCACTATGTCTAAAATGTTTTAAAAAACACAGAACAATAAATAAATATGTAAATACAGTATACTATTATAGTCTACCTGTAAAAATAAGCTTTTCAATTTTTCAATAAAAAACCACAAGTTTTTTTAAGTTTTTTTTTTCATCTAACAAAACTGTGTTATAAAACTATAGCTGATGGGAGCCACCGGTGGTACAAGCTGCGAGACGAACCATTCGCGTGTGAGCCACCGGTGGTACACGCCGTCCTCAACGTGTTGAACATAAAATTAAACCTCGTCAGCTCCTTTTGCAACGCTGAAACCGAGCCATCATGCTGTGCCGACTGCGAGCACTCTCACAAGACCAGTTTTGAAGGGCATGACTCTTACTCAAACCAATGCTCAGCACTAGTCAGCCAAGGAATAAGATATGCAGATCGAGTCTTTCCATCTACGATGAGCAAAAATTTTAATTAGCAAAAAGAAAGGAAAAAAAAAAAAATGGAAAAACCAAGTTTAGCCCCCCCCCAAACAAAGTTATTGAACCCAAAACCTGTTTTATCGCCAAGTTATTAAAGTTTTCACAACACGCACAAAGTTATAAAATTAATATACATACATTAATATTGAAATATTTATCTGCTGCCCCAAAAATAATTGTATGTGAAATACATTCAAGGTACAAGCAAACCGAATTGCAAACAACTAATGGCAAGGAAGAGAAAAAAAGTCGCCTAATTGATAGAATCGAAAGATAATTATATATCAAAGCTTTACCTAAAAGTCTGATAGGGATACCACATGGCTTCATTGTAAGGTGTATCAGATTTCATATGCTTAAAAATCAATATTAAAATTTTGGATGCATAATAGTTTTAGTTTACTTTCTATCATGCTTACTGAAAGTAGAATCCCATGGTACTTCTTTATGTGTCAGCCCTGGAACCTTCTTGATGCTTTTGGATTCGAGAATAAATTATAGTCCCATCGCCAACCGACATATGCGGGAAGTCGATAACGCAAATCCACTCTTAATACAAATTATATAGTAGTGCACAGAATATAGTACATTGTGCACAAGATTAGAACTGAAAACTTACGTTACAACTGGCTTATTGATTTCCTTTAAAAGGCGGTTAAGAATATTAAAAAAATTCTGAAACGGTCTGACTGCAACGCAGTATAATATATTTTTCTTGTGAATTTCTATCACAGCTTAAATTTTATTTCCAATTTTATTTTAAAACAAAATTTTACATACTGATAGAGAATGCTTTATAAATTGGAAATTTTACATGAAGAACGTGATGAACATAGAACTTGCGCTGTAATTTTCAATGGTTGGTTGGCTGAATACAGCAAAGCACACGAGGGTTATAAGCCCAAGAAGGAGGTATAACTTCATAGAGTAAGTTATAAGGGAAACTGACTTGTTCCTATATTACACATGGGAAGAATCAGGAAGACGCCCATGCAGCAACCCGTTCGGCGGAATTCGATTCTCGGTATAATTAACAGTATTCGGTGGTCTTAAACCGTCAGTTGCTGGTGGGCCTAATTTTTTTATAGAAAAGTTTTTCCTTGTAATGTTATTTGATAGTATCCTTTAAAATAATATTACAGTAAATTGGAAATGGAAATTTAATTTGTGGGGTTAGTTAGTCATGACAAACAAGGCTGAAGCTAGTTAAAGAGTGTCTTAACAGAATCATGGAACTAACTTTCGCAATCCATTTGCCAAAATTTGGACCCCACTTTTTGCGAAAACCCATATATTGAGACAGATACTTTATATTAGATGCGAGGAAAGTCACGATACATTCAATCAGTTTTCCTTACGAAACCCTCCACAAAGGCATCTTTTCCCTTAGGCCGATAGTCTTAACGTGCTTTATATTCAAAAGAGTTAAGAATTATATCTTGAATTTCATTCACTTATTTAATATTTTCACTTATACATTGCTACTCTCGTTTTGCAAAGTATTTGTTTGCATTAATAAAATATCTGAATTAATGCAACTCTTATTGTTTTAAATTGGCAGAATTAAACCGTTTCAAACTGGAATTCGAAACTTTATACGGATAAAGATCATTCATTAAAATACAGTATTTCTCTTCAGAGATAAAATCATTGCTTTTTACTGTTCTAAATCAAACTTCTGTTGCCTGGAAAATGAAAATGTAGTCTTCTTTTGGATAATAGCTCTTTACAATGCGAAATAGTAACCGCTCATTAAAGTCAGCCGTTTTGTTGTAACGAGCATTCCCTAGACCAAAATTTAATACATTTTCTGGTGATGACTTTTTTTTAATACCAGCTATAGTAATGGAAAAGTCATAACAGGCGCGATCATTATTAAGAGTTGACCGTTTCACGATTACAGCGGCTAGTTTTCAGAAACCTTTTCCTTACTTAACAGGCGCGATCATTATTAAGAGTTGACCGTTTCACGATTACAGCGGCTAGTTTTCAGAAACCTTTTCCTTACTTTCACGCTGCACTTAGTCTTCTATATAAACAAACTATTGTAACTGCATAACATTTTAATATGTTTACTTACTGTTTTTAATGCAGTGTTTCATCGTTCTACTTAACAGTGGAGTTTATTGTACATAGTTCTGTTAATGTTTCATTCGTAAAAGTGTTTTACCGATATAGTCTTAAGATAAAGTGAGAATTTTTACATTTTCATTTACTGTTTTATAGATCTCTAGATTATTTTACCATTTTGTTCTTGATTGTTAATTCGTGAATAACAGAGGTTCTGGAAATTGTTACTCTTCAAGCACTGCAGATAACCTTGTTGGGTTTAGCACCAAAAGTTGTAGCTCAACCAACCAATCCACTCAACAAAAGTATTAACATAAGCAATTCTTAAAACCATGAACAAACTTTAAATTTTTTTATTCTTGGCATTTTATCCTTAAGAGATAAAAGTGTGGTTAAGTAGTATATTAAGATTTCATACAACAAACTTAAGTACATATAAGGCAGCTTTGAATTGGTATACAAGTTTACCGATAAAATTTGACCCATTATTATAAAAGTGAGATATTCAGTTAATGCAAAAGTAGAACACTGTTCAAAAAGACATTTACGGATTTAATGGCTGGTTCAAAATCGAACTTCAGCTCAGGACACCTGGGATGTTTGGATATGACGCTAAACTTCCGAATACTTTGAAATTTACATTAATGCAATTACATTTATTTCCCCTTGTAGCTCTTCCGCTGTATTTTGTAATGTTTCAGCTAATAGAACATATACCTCTAAAACACGAAGTTTAAGCAATAGTACTGTTATTTATGCAACGAAAATGCTTAGAAAGCTTCAAACCCCAAAAACAACTTACTGAAACACGCGCTCCATAAGGAAAGCATGAAATTAAAAATTGTTAATATTTCATAAGTGCTGCATATTTGCCTAGAATCACGGAAGTTGCAAGTAATTTAATGTAGTTCTAAAGGGAATTTGACATTTAAAGACCTTTGGAACAGTTGCATTAAACAGAGATACGGAAATCTTGTTTTTCAAAATTAAAATTTTTAGAAAGTTGAATTGAACTTGCACATGGAATGTTGATTACACTGTTTAAATGAAAAGTCAGAATTAAGTGGTAGTTTTATATTTTATTAACCTAAGCATTACAATCTCCATTATACCCGAAACACGTCAGAAACAGATTCATTTGACATTACGTCTCTTGGAATTTGTATACTGAAATGCCTTTGGCACAACAAAATTAGAATAGGTTAAAATACTTATCAATAAGTGTATGTAGCCCAAGTTCAATAGTAAAATTTAAATTGGAGAGCTTAACGTATCAAGCAACAGGATTTTGTAAACATTATTATCAATTTTAAAAGAATTTAAACTTAAAATCCCGAAAATAGAAACTTTTATAAACTACAATAAATAGTAACACATTTGTACAGAATTCATGAACATTTAATTAATTACGCAAATTAAAGAATTACCCTTCAGCTTGTCTTGCAGTCTAATTCCAGTTTATAAAGCAAACTGCGAATTAAATTTTGTCTGCAAGTTTTCGAGTTGTGGTGACCCTGCGTTAAAAACCTCCCCATTCGGTACTGTCCATTTTTGGTTATTTTCTTTGCAATTATCTTCTGCTAGACTTTTTGGAGGACTTTGAGCGTTGGCTGCCTTTTCGAGTTTTCTGTGTTTTTGGGGTGTCGGCAACATCCAATATTCTTAGTCCTTCTACAATCATTGTGAGCCCCAATACTTGTTTCATTTGCTCTTTGGATTCGGCAAAGCGGCTTAATAATTGCATTCTTAGAGCTTCCTTCGAAAGGTCACTTTCAGTGCGTGGGTCCCTTACTGCTGGCATAACCGTTTTCTGTTTTCTACTCCCAGATTTAGGTTTGGCGCCGTCGCAGATACGGATTTTTCTGACACAGGAGAAGAAGACTGACTGTGTTCACTCTCATCCCCGATGTCAATCTCCATAGTTTTTTTTTTTTTTTTTTTTTTCTGTTTTCTAATCCCGGATTTAGGTTTGGCGCCTTGATGTTCACCCGTGCCACTAGTTGAGGGAAGTGTTGTCGTCGCAGATACAAATTCTTCTGACACAGGAGGAAAAGACTGACTGGGTTTAATCTTCATAAATTTTTTAGCCATTTCTTTAAGTAAATCTTCTGGAATGTCAGGATTCATTAATTTTTTTCCCAAAACTCTATTTTCCGAAGGTATTTAAACCCATCGCTTCTTACATCTGAAAGTGCTCCTTCTAATTTTGCCGCAGTTGCAAGCTTAGGAGAACGTGCTACCATTTTAGCGGTAAGGCCGAGTGGTAAGACCTCAGACGACGGTCCAGCTGTTACATCACTGGTTGGAACACTTTGATCAGCTTGTTGGGTTACTTGACTAGAAATGCTAGCGGACGCTTTTGGGTCTTGCAACCTCTCAATTCCCGACGGCGTAGAAGCTTCGGCAAAGTTGCCTTCTGCTCTGGCGGACGTCGTTGCTCTTTTCTGAAATTCTGTCCAACCTCCATCGGTATTAAATTTGCCTCTTAACTTTTGATGGAAGAAATTTGACCACATTTTCGGTGCCGTTTCCAGATAGCCTTTGTTTTCTCTGGTGAAGTGGTACAATGCAAATTCAGAAAAAAATGCGCATGAAGCGCAGGTTCGATCGAAAACATCAGTAGGCTTCAGTAATTTTAAGTTATTCTTCGCGAATTCAAAAAATCTTGGTTCATCCATTTTCATAGTGGAATGTTTTGAGAAAAGTTCCTGCAGGTCATCTCTGAAATCGAGCTGATTTTAAGAACCATTTTGCCGATTTCTGGGGTATAATCAGATGGTTGGCCTTTTTCCAAGCGATACTCCTGCGGCTTGTCTGGAATACCTCCTTCCAATTCATTCCATATGAAATAAGTGGCCAGCAAAGTATTCAGCTTTACTACGACTTGCCATTGTTTTGTTGAGTAGCTCGAAACTCCAACACAGAAAGCGAGAACAAAAAAGGTTTAAAAACGAACGCTTTTATAGGCACTTGCTTCCGCGACTTTGGAAGTACTTAATTTGTTTAGCTTCTTTGAATTCGCTTTTCTAATAATACTTCTTCTTTACGGCATCCTATTTAACAGATATACGTAAAGTTGGTTTAAAGATTAAAATTTTTAGATAGCTTATTTGAGTTTGCACATGGAATGTTGATTAAACAAGGTAATTTAATTAAAATGTAAATGAAAAGTCAGAATTGAGTGATTGTTTATATCGTAATTACTTAAGCAATCTCGATCATAATAATATTTTATTTTAACTGACATATGAGAATTTTGACAAACATTATAATTTTTGGTTACTTGCATACTTTTAGAAACTTTATTTTTAGTCATTTCGGTGCGTTGAATTTTTATATTGCTATATTATATGGAAACGCCTAAAATAAACGAGCCGAAAAATAATTGTAAAACTGAGAAAAATGAATTCCTGAGGCTTCTTTTAAATGCATATTAAGTTTTGGCTGTGGGTTGACCACAAAAAATAACAACTAGTACTAATAAACATGTTTTTTTAAATTATAACTGAAATTTATATCTTTATAAATCTGCACATGTAATACCTCTCTTTAGAGGGTGGCCAAAATAACACTGGCTAGGAAAATATGATACTTAATTAACCTTTGTTAATGAATAGGAGAGCTGCCTTTCGTCCGTTTCGTACCATTTTATTGCTAAGTTTTCCATTGCAGATTTTGCTAGAGGTTTTGTCAAGACACTTCCATCATTACCCTTTCGAAAACTGTTCAATACAATTCTTTCACGAACTCTGTTTGGCATAACTCTTAATAATGAACACGCGTTGTTTTATTCTTAGTACCGTTTTGTGTTGCATCGAAAATGATTTCTACGCAACGCCTCTTCCAATTTCTAATGATCTCTTTGCTGTTCAGAATAAACTTTCAAGAAATTATGAAAACACTTTTCCGGTCCCGTTATGTGTTGGCCAGCCTGTATAAGATGATTTCCAGTTCATCTTCTATAAATGCAGCTAAATTTCATTCAATCTACTACTTTGCCTCTGATAACAATGACTCATTTAATGACACTGTTCATTACTGAAGCTTTTAACATCATTTGCAAAGTCTGAATGATCTCCAGTAATTGAAGTAACTATTTATTCTGTCTCCCCCCTTTCCCTTACGTGAACATTTCGAAACATTTAAAAATTTCTGTTAAAGGTCATTGTTGATAACATTAAAATAGA
Organism: Stegodyphus dumicola; assembly: GCF_044657685.1. Classification (NCBI taxonomy): domain Eukaryota; kingdom Metazoa; phylum Arthropoda; class Arachnida; order Araneae; family Eresidae; genus Stegodyphus; species Stegodyphus dumicola. Next base: position 43,255,104 of record NC_140771.1, on the reverse strand, counting down.
GTTAATGGGTCCCAAGACGTGTACACCTTGAGAGAGAGTCAGCGTACCATCAAGACTGCTCAAGCCCCTCATGTTGGGAAGCCAACCACAACTCATTGGCGGTCATTATTGATAACAGTTCGAAATGGTGATTAAATGAAAATATCAGTTATCAAATTTTAGTTAATGAAAAGGATAGAGACAATCCAAGTGATTTCGACTTAATACTGTCACATATGGCACTGCCTCTGCTTCATAATTGGCTACTTGCACTTTATACCAACTTCCGTATGATGAGCAAATTAACTATTCTTTAGCTTCGAAGGCTGTGCTTCAAAACTTTTTTGTAGACGATTGTTTAGTAGGTGCTCAAGACACTGAAGAGTGCAAAATTCTAGTAAATCAACTCTTGCGAATGTTAGAACGCGGAGGATTTTTTCTGCGTAAAAGGTCATCCAATGACTTGTGTTAGAGAATATACCCAAGGAGTTGAGAAATGATTCTGAGGCAATGAAAATTCAAGATGATAGCTCAATCATCAATCAAGTTTTAGGAATTAGTTGGAACCCCCGTGAAGACTACTTTAACATTTCCGTGTCCATTTCTGGAGAAAAGTTTAATACACTAAAAGAGATATCCTTTCTGATTTAGCGAAGATATTTGACCTATCGTGTTGGCTAGCTCCTTATATCATTTATGTCAAAACATGTGGAAACTCCATTTATTGTGGGATGAGCCTCTTAGTGATGAGACTGATAACAAATGGAACAATTTCCGAAGGGATTTACATCTTTCTTATTCAGCAATTAAAAATATCGAGATTTTTTTTTTATTCCCAACGTAAACTACACTGATATTTGTACTTTTTGTGATGCCTCCGAGAAAGGCTACTGTACAGCAATTTATTTGTGTTCAGTAGCACGTAATTTGGACCTCAAAGTCTCACTCTTAACATCAAAAACGAGAGTTCCTCCTATGAAGGTGCAATCATTACCACGATTAAGCTGCGTTTACACTGATCCGTTGGGGCGGAAAAAAAAAAAGCGGCAACGTGGAAAGAAGAACGCTTTCTTCGTACGTCAGTTTACACCAGCGCGGCAACTTTCGCTAGTTGTCATATGCTCGCATTAGATCGCGCTTCATATCGGAAACTTGGGGAAAAACGTGAAATTTTTTATGATATTTTGACTTTTTATGATTGCATTTTTTTAAATAAAATGAATTTAATTTCTGCTCGATTAAAACTTATTTTACTTCTTGCTTTGTGTAAGAGAAGCAGAATGCAGTGGTTTATATTAATATGTGATAGATGACTGCAGTAAGGATATGCAAATAATTTAATCGAAGAAATGCGCTTGAACGAAACGAAATTTCTTTCTTTCTTTTCGAACGAAACGAATAATTACTTTCGCATGACACCTCATCCATTCGATGAATTTCTAGCCCTCATTGAACTATTTATTCAAAAGCAAAACATTAATTTTTGTCAGAATATCGCAGAAAAAATCGTTTGGAAGATAGGAATAGGATATCCCAGAAAAAGATCATTGTATATATCAAACGCTGTATATATCTAATTTAATTTATCTATGAATTTTGTTGAATGATAATTAAAAAATCCTAATTGCATGATTCTATTTCGGAGAGTAAATTTTTCATGGGGTAGAATACTATGAATGTTTTTATATGAAGTATGAACTTCCCTGAAATGCTTCCTTAAATAAACTTCCTTTAATTGGTTTAAAAATGCAATATAAACTTATGTTTTGTTTAAAGACGAAAAAGTGTTTTATGATATAAAGTAATGTTTACTCTATTATTTCTACTATTATTTTGGCAACAAAGCAGCAAGCAAACGAGAGCTTTAACTGTCTAATGTAGCAATGAATACCAAAAAAAGTATTCGTCAGCCTAAAATCTGTTTTATATAAAAAAATATGTTTTATATAAAAGTATATGAAGCCGTCATACGATACAATGATGGCTGTAGAGCAGGGATGTCAAACTCATAGGTACACTTGGGCCAAACAAACAAGGTTTAACTTTAGGCGGGCCGAAAAAAAAAAAAAAAAAAAAAAAAAATCAATATTCATAGAAACGTAGATTTATTTCGAATAATACAATAATAAACATATATATATATATATATAGAAAAGAATAAGAAAAATTTAATGTTTACGTCCTGATACTTGACATCTTTTCTCTGCTATTATCTTTCCTATTTCGGGAGAAAATTTGTTTGCAGTGATAACTTTCAACGCTGACCAAAGGTGAGCATCATTAATACGATTTCTAATAAGAGACTTATTACCTTTCATGACTAAAAATAACTGCTCGCACCGCTAAGTGCTACCAAACATGGAAATAATTTCATATGCGAATTTTCGAGTATTTTCAAACCTGGCTGGTAAATATTTGTAAAATTCAGGCACGCCCACTTCAATGAATTTTGCTTTCAAATTTGAGTTACACTGAATCTCGATCACCTCCATTTGCATATGGCTGGGTACTGAGTCAATACCTATTGAGAAAATCGGAGAAAACAAAAAACAAAAAAACAAAAAAAAAAAAAAAATTGTCTTCGAGGGAAGTAAAATCATTAAACCTCGTTTCAAATTCAGTTGTTAAATTTGCAATTTTTTCTGCGTATTTTTGATACGAACAAGTATCATCTAAACTTGATTTGTTCATGCTGCACGTCGGGAAGTGCGTCAAATCTTCATTTTTAAGTTGTTTTTCCCAAAGAACTAGTTGACATTTGAATGCTTTAATTATGTCAAACATGTTCGTAATGATATGATCTTTTTCTTGTAACGATAAATTTAAATCGGTTAAGTGTTTGGTTATATCAACCAAGAAAGATAAATCTTGTATCCATATTGGATCGTAAAACAAACTTACGTCTTGATTTTTCGTTTTTAAAAACTGACATATTTCTTCTTTCAAATCCCAGAATTGTTTGAGAATCTTGGAGCAAGATAACCAACGTACCTCGGTATAGTAGAACAAACCCGAATATTCACTATCTAACTCACTTAAGAAAGCAGTGAATTGACGCTGATTTAAGCCTCGAGATCTTATAAAATTTATAACTTTTTTATAAATGACAAAACATTCTCCATATTTATTACTTTCGTGCATAGAACTTCTTAATGTATAATACAATGCATATGATGAATGTTTGAACCATGAATTTCACTAAGTTTTTTTCTTAGTAATGCTACGAAGCCCTTGTTTTTCCCGGTCATTGATGGAGCGCCATCTGTAGCTACAGAATTTAATTTTGCCAAAGGTAGATTGTATTTCTGCAGAAGTCCAAAAACACAAGTAGATATACACCTAAGAGCCAAAACATTATGACCAGCCCTACATTTTGCGATGAAACGCGCCTGGATGACGTGGAAGGCACGTGATCAGGTGGAAGTGGTATTTAACTGATGCTGGAGAGTCTGAAAAATTATTCTTTCACTTACTTCTGTGTCTGATGGGAATGGCTGCGGATCTAAGCGACTTTGAGAGAAGGAAGATTGTAATGGCTCGAAGGCTCGGAACAAGTATTTCCGAAACTGCACGACTCGTGGGTTGTTCGCGATCTGCAGTTGTTAGTACGTATGAAAAGTGGATGAATGTCGCTGAAACCAGCAGTAGACGACATGGCGTTCGACGTCCACATGCTATCAAAGAAAAAGGTCGTCGGAGACTGTCTCGCATGGTGAAGCGAAACCGAAGCCAGACAGTGGCTCAGCTGACAGCCGAATACAATGCAGGGCCAGGTAGAAAAGTATCGGAGTACACTGTTCAGCGGAGACTGTTGGATATGGGGCTACGCAGCAAACGTCCCACTCGTGTGCCTTTGCTGACCAAGCGTCATCGCCAACTTCGCCTGCGCTGGGCCCGGGTACATCGCGACTGGTCCATGGATCAGCGGGAGAGAGTTGCCTGGTCAGATGAATCACGGTTTGTCAATCATAACGCCGATGGCCGTGTCAGGATATGCCGTCTTTCAGACGAACAGTTGCTCCCTCAATGCACAGTAGGTCATACACAGGCCGGTGGTGGCGGTATTATGCTCTGGGGGACGTTCTCTTGGGCGTCTCTGGAACCCATGGTTGTGGTAGAGCAGACCATGAATGCTACAGGGTATCTGAACATCATTGCGGACCATTTGCACTCTTACATGGCCTCTGTTTTTCCAGCTGGAAATGGAATGTTCCAACAGGACAACGCCCCGTGTCACAAGGCTACAATTGTGTTGGAGTAGTTCCAGGAACATGATGCTGATTTCCAGTTAATGTCCTGGCCGCCTAACTCACCGGATCTCAGTCCGATAGAACACATTTGGGATGTCATGGGACGGCAAAAAACACAAGTAAAACACAAGTAAAGTGGAGTTCAAAGACCACCAATTCGCAATATCTCGAATTTGCGTGACCGTTGCTACAACATCTGGTACAATCTGTCTCCGGCCATCTATCAAGGACCTGTGGCATCCATGCAAAGGCGGGGTGAAGCTGTGTTGCGCGCCAAAGGTGGCCCAACTCGTTATTGACAAGTGGTCATAATGTTTTGTCTCTTGAGTGTATTTTCTCCTGTGGTAGTACCAGGCATCGGTATTAGTTCCAGTAATTCCTCAAAAATGTTAAAATTCTTGTCACAAGAACGAAGAAACACTGCTAATTGAGCTTTGCCACTAATGTCCGTGCTCTCGTCACAGGCAATGAAGAAACTTTCGAAACTAGATGATTTTGCTTTGATCTGATCACTTAAATTCGCGGCTAAATCAGTAACTCTTTCCGCAACTGTATTTCGAGACAATGAAATTGATTGAAAAGCCTTCACATTTCCAGGACAAACAATTTCTCCAGCTTTCATTAGGCATTCCTTGATGAAATCACCGTCAGTAAAAGGCTTCGAATGTTTAGCTATCAACTCGGACAAGACGTAGCTTGCATGTACCGCCGCTTCACTTTCTTGCAATACTTTACTAAACATGGACTGTTGCTTTTTCACTCCTAACTTGAGCTCTTTCAACTTTTCTTCTCTCATTAATCCTTCGTAATTGTTATATTTCGATTTGTGTTGTTCGTAATGACGTTTAATATTATATAACTTTGATACATTAATAGCATTATTACATATCAAGCAGATTATTTTATCTTTTACTTCACAGCAAAAATATTCTAATTCCCATTTTACTTGGATTATTCTATGTTCGTCAGCGATTTTTCGTTTAATTTTACTACCACTTGGTTTTGATATAGACATACTGAATACAAAGGGCTGGAATAAACACGGTTAACGTTAAAAAGTTAACAAAAATTTATTCTTTCCACAAGAGATAAATCAAAATGCTGAAATATTTCTTCAAAAATATTCTAACAATATCACAAAATGTCAAACGTTTAGCAAAAATCAATTCAAAACAGAGAAACTAATTCTATCTCACAGCGAAATCGCTACAAATAAAATCACAGCATTAAGTAAACAAACAGTTCGCTAGAACTACAGCTACTACTGAGATGAGTTGTTTGTTCTCGGCTTTTATAAGCTTTATAATTAATTTCTCGAATATACTGGAAACATCTATAAATATCTGGATTTTTGTGGATGGCAACAGCAATTACGAGATATTTATTTATTAGGTATTAAATGCACGCGCTGTTCTATTTTTAACCTTCCAACGCAGCTGTCTTTTCAAAAATCGTCTGCGTTGCTAAGGCAACATGAAGCAAATCTAATTACAATTCTAAATAAAAAAAACTAACTAAATAAATAACTATGAAATCCGTAACAATATGAATTAAGTAATAATTAATAATAAAGCAAAGTGCATGCACATGCATGCACCAATATATCGTACAAAACTATGATTGGAAAACTGAGACCATGTGTTCGGCCACATTCGGCTATCGGGGGATGCGTACAAGTTCTGAGTGCACGTGTTTCCCAAAAGCCGAAGGTAGCTGAACGCAAGCTACTCACACGCATTTGTAATTTAAGTAGTGTGTGTGTCAGCTCGCTGTGAGTAATCTAACAACACTGAATAAATTATCGTTAATTACTTAGCAGTAAACATTTCATATTTTAATTCGTCGATATGCTATTTTATTATTATATATTATTATTTGCCGATATATTGGCCGGGCCGCAAAAATATTTGTTGTGGGCCGCGAGTTTGACATCCCTGCTGTAGAGGCTGCTTTAAGAGTGAATTTTGAGAAGTATGAATGTAGCCTTTTGGCAATAGATGGCGCTGACCGTTGCTCCTGTTTTCTGACGTCACAATAACGGGTTGCTAGATTTGGCAGGATTCTCGCCGAGGTGAAAATGAAATTTTTTGCCAAAGAGAGTTGACGCTAATGACCCGGGTAACCATAGCAACACCGCATTAGGATTTAAATAACACAACCCCTTAAGCTAAGAACACCATATGGAATACTTTGGAATGGAAAAAGACTTCATAGGTGGTCTATAGGCTTTTTTTTTTTTTTTTTTTTTTTTTTCAAAGCAGAAAGGATATACATTCAGTGATTGTTTTTCACTTGTGCAATGTTAAGCTCTGTAATGAATTAATACTTTCTATTCGTTCATTGTCTTCTGTAGATTTAGTAAATTTCATTTCCAATATTTAAAAACGCTAATTCGCTTTTCGACATGATCATAAACTCTAGGATAACAATTATTAATAATCAAAGCTATCTTTCTTTCTCCCCCCCTTTTTTTTCCCTTGTGTTGCATTGGTACTATTTTTTTTATTCTTGTCTTATTTAGGAATTTTTATTTGCCTCTTCTGCATCGGACATTATAAAATTTTTACCGCATGAAAAAGTAGTAGGAGCTGTAAAATAAAAATGTAACTCATATGTTTTATAGCCAAATATTTTGTGTGATAACTTAAGACGACCACCTCTTTAAAATGACTAAGTCTTTCTAAAAATATACATAAAGCATTGCTTTTAAACAACCGTCTTCATAGAAAAGCAAATCTTTTAGACATGTTGAAGATTGTCTTAGAAAGGCTATAATGTATTCTGTAAATTTCTTCAATTTAAATGATATTCGGCATAGCTAGAACATTTGGCGCCCGGGCCAGACTCTGAGTGTGTCCGCCTAGGCAGTCTTTGAATTTGTCTCTCCTCTTGGTATAAGCAAATGACTGAATGTAAAAACAACAAAGAGAAAAATTAAAAATCTACCTTTAATTCTGAAAAAACTTTTAATTCCATCATTTTAAAATTTCAAAACAGACAAATATTTGTTTGCAAAGCCACCTATTATAGAGTACTACGCTGACAGAACTATTTCTTAAATGAAAAATTAATCATTTGTAGTTCTAAAATGATTTTCATTTAAAAAAACTCTTATCACAACTAGAAACACAATTGTGAAAAAATTCTCAACAGTAAAAAATTACATTATCTGAAGAACTGTATTTTAGAACAAGTAGTAAAACGTCAATAGGACCCACATTTTCATATTCCCGTTTCGCTTTCTTTAGTAATAATAACGGAAATAAAACTTTCAAACACTTCTCTCTAACTGAGGGAATACTTCCTTATTAACCTTTTGATAGTCCTCAACCGAGTTCAGCTCACATTCCAGTTATGCACTGCAGTGGGCGCAAACAAACGCAGTTCGTATTACAAATTTACGTCCGACAGATATTGCTCGTATTTGGAAAGAAAAATTTGCTTAATCTCGCTACCCCCGTAGGTCTAATGCACCAAGATCACAATTTAATTGATATTCGTAATTTTCAAGAATTGAATCAATAAAAATGGTATAAGACTGCGTAGCTGTGGAAATTCATAAAGTAGTTCAGAATCACAATGTTCTTTATTTTCTTGAAAGATTCACAGGACTAACCTCCATCAAATATTATTTCATATGAAATTGGCACCTCAAAATTATGCTGTCTGTGGCGAACTAGCCCCCTCTATCTACGCTACTATGTATAACATCACATGAATTAAAGAAATGAAGATGGAATTTTCGTATATAATTAAAAGCCTTAATAAACTTTATAAGAAAAATACAAAGAAAATGGAAGCAAATTATCTGAATAAAAATATGTGCCTATAAATTATAAAACATGTGAATATATTGTAAATTTAAGTTCTTATTGCTGCATTTCAGCTCTTTATTAGCACTTGGAAGTAGGTCTTACAATTTTTACTCAAATGGGAAAATTAAAACTGGCTTCTTTTTAAAATAGGAAACTTTGCTAAACCGCGTGCTATAATACCTATGATAAGGAACTCGCTGACCAATTATGTATTGATATGCAATATACATCAACTTATGCACCATAAAGAATATAAGGAGCAGTGTTGCAAATTATGCATTCGCTTCAAATTTTTATCAATATTAAAACTATTTATTGTTAAGATCCATAAGCGGCCCACGGTAATATTGCTGAAAACAGCTAGATCAACTCCATTTCACATTCCGGCGAATGAGCTGTCTGTATGGGAGTTTCTCGTGGTTCCCTCCCCAAGAAAAGATGTATACTTTTATAACGTGTAAAAATACAACCAGGATCTCTTGAAGTGAGGTTGGTAACATTAGCAAAATTGGACTGGTTTTTTATGGATGAAAAAAGTATTAAAAAAAGGTATGACATATTGTTTCTTATATTTTTATTGTTTTTGGAAGTTTCTTATATTCTTATTGTTTTTGGAAGTATAATTGAGATCATAAAGATTCCGAAGATTTATATAATACCTTCTTTATTTAATAAATCAGTAACTGAAATTGAAAATCGTACTTGCATAAGGATGCCGATAATCAATTTCAAGGAGAAACTGAGCTTCAATTTGTGCACGTTACCTCTTGCTGCGACACCGTTATGAAGGCATCCCAATTTGATTGCATCCTCGCCTCATGATAAAGTTCATTGAATTACCTAAAAAAAAATATAGTTCAGCATTCTAACCGTTACGTAGCCAGGGACTGTTCCCGTCACTGGGGGGGGGGGGAACTTTAAATATATTTCTTCGAAAATTCCTTCTTCAAGTGGCATCTTGAAGTGGCAAAATTTACTTTAACGAATCTTTACATAAAGTAACACACTATACCTAATATTTGAAGACTATTTTAAATGCGTTTTAGTTATACTTAATTTCAGTGTATTCAATAAAGTGCTGACCTAATATATAATGAGATTATTAAAAAAATATGAGTATAATTTGAACGAATTCTTTTCTCTGATTAAGTTCTTTAAATTACTCCATGTAAATATCAGTTAAGCATTCAAGATTTTAAGTATAATGGTTCAAAATTGGTAACCGAGACAGTTTTAGAGATATCCCTAACGCTCTCTGAAAAAATATCGAATGATCTTTCCACGTTCTCGCATAACCCTTAGCTGAATATTTATTACTAGTATTAGTCAAATAATTAATCATTTGAATTATATTTAGCGGGGAGTCAAAAATTCCTCTTGAGAAATTTTTCGTTCAATGCACTATTCCGTTATGGTTTCCAGACTCTGCAGATGGCTATTGAAAGCGTTCAACGTTTTGTTATCTTGATTGGCTAAAGGCTAAAGAAAGCTTTCAACGTTTTCTTTTTAGTCCAGCCCACCAGCGGCCGAGCGGTAAAGACGCTGAACACTGGTAGTTCGGTCTGAGGTTCGAATCCCGCGAACGGGCTGGCTGCATGGGCGTTTTCGTGGTTTTCCCCATGTGTAACGTGTATACGAGCCAGTTTCCCTTAGAAAGTCCTCCACGAAAGGCATCCCTCCCTTTAGGCAGATAGCCCTCGTGTGCTTTGCCATAATTAAATACACCAACACCAACTTTTAGTCCAAGAGACTCACCTTACCCCAGGGAATACTCCCAAAATTGGGAATTATGACATTTATTGTACTGACAGGGTGTCACAGGGTAGAAATCCCTGTGGTGGCACTTGTATCTATATGAAGCGTTCGTTAAAGCACCACATTATACCGTCCCCTGATTTAAATTTTTTGGAAGCGACAATCATCAAAATTTTCCTTCAAAATTCCTCCCCGCTGACAATAGTCTCAGCTTATCTACCTACACTGTCTAGAGCACGTGGAAGGCCAGCTTTTCCTGTCAGTGATTTTGATAAACTTTTGAATATTTCAAATCACCTAATAATTGCTGGTGATCTAAATTCACGCCATACCGCATGATTTTGTTCTAATATGAACAGGTATGGTATTAGTCTAAATTCATGGTGCCAGAGTAACCATGTACAGATCATAGCTCCTACCCTCCCGACTTTTTACCCTGTTAGAGGGTTCCCTGCAGTTCTTGATCTGGCTGCCTTTTATAATATATTTTTTCCGCATGAGATAAAAGTGATTCAAGAATTGGACTCTGATCACTACCCCGTTTTGATAACCCTAGATATTCAAAATCGATACTCAAAATTAGAGGAGCAAGTCTCAACAAATTGGGACGACTTTAGATTTATTTTGGAAAAAACTTCACTCCCTCCCATCAAAATTTCCAGCAATTCGGACTTTGACAGGCATATCAAAAGTCTGGAGTCTTTACTGAAAGAAGCGAGAGCTGCGGCTTCAAAACCACGCAAACACCCAGGTGCTAGGCTCCCACCTGAGACTAAATTCAAAATTAAGCAGCGAAATTACTTGCGAAGAATTTGGCAAAGGTCACGAGATCCCAATATCCGTGCCCAATTTCGCAAGATACAGAACGAGATAAGGACCGAAACCCGCTTATTAAAACAAGCGGAGTGGAAAACATACATTGAGTCCCTAACGACTGAAGACAAATCGATTTGGCGCGCAGCCGCCCGATTACGCAAACATAAAACATACATTCCGCCCCTTCAAACGGCCGATGGCGCACAGATGACCTACACTGACTCAGAAAAGGCGAATGTCATAGCTGACAGCTTTGCAACTCAATTCACACCAAACCACGACTCCTACTGTAACCGCCCGGTTACACAGGGGCGCATACAAGCACGGGTTAAAGATTTTTTAACACAACCTATCACAACTGAACTCAGGCCAACGGACCCTACTGAAGTCATGGTTTTCATAGATAAATTGAAACCTGACAAGGCACCTGACATAGATTCTATTTCGAATCGAATGATCAAAAACTTCCCCCCTATGTTTATCGTATGGATCACGGTACTCATAAATTTAATGCTCAGGAGAAGCTATTTCCCCGACTGCTGGAAAATTGCAGCAGTCGTCCCCATTCCAAAACCGGGACAAAATTTAAACTTGCCCGTCAACTACAGACCCATAAGTCTGTTATCTTCTCTCTCTAAGATCTATGAATTTGTCTTACTTAATCGCCTGAATGAATTCTGTCGGGATCAAAATTTACTAATCCCGGAACAATTCGGCTTCCGACCTAAACACTCCACGGTACACCAGTTACTCCGTGTAGTGGAATTCATTCATGAAGGTTTTCGTAAGCGAGAGAAAACTGGAATTGTCTATCTGGACGTTGCTAAAGCCTTTGACAGGACTTGGCATGACGGGATTATTTACAAGTTCATGCGGCTTGGTTTTTCGGCTCATCTCATTAAAATTATTAACTCGTACTTGACCGGACGCAGTTTCCGCGTGCGAGTTAACCACCAATTCTCCTCTCCCCGCCCAATCTATGCTGGGGTAGCTCAAGGTAGCCTCCTCGCCCCTGCAATCTTTAACCTTTATGTAAATGATATTCCTAAGGCCCCAAATATCGATCTTGCGTTATACGCAGACGATACAGCCATCATTTCACAACACCCCAACACCCTCCAGGTAATCTCACAATTGCAGAGTTACCTTTCGACCTTAGAACTCTGGCTCGGTCTGTATAAAATCAAAATTAATGTCGCAAAATGTGCTGCCACTATGTTCATCCAAAGAAACATCCCAAGTTTACCTAATTTAATGCTCTTCGGTGAACCCATTCCCTGGGTTTCTTCTTACAAATATCTAGGTGTTTTACTAGACTCAAAATTAACTTGGCAGCCTCACATCCGCAAAATCATAGCGGGTGCGACAGCTGTCAAAACCGCCGTACGCCCCCTTTTAGCTAGTCATAGCGACCTGTCAACTGATAACAAAATCTTGCTCTACAAATCAATGATTAGGCCGGTTCTTACGTATGCGTGTCCCGTATGGGGCCCATGTGCACTGCCTAACAGAAAACATGTCCAAATTTTTCAATCTAAAATGCTTCGGCAAATTCTAAAAGCTCCGTGGTTTGTACGGAACGAAGAGATTCATAACGACCTCAAAATTATGCCCATTAATCGCTATATACAGCGACTTTCGGAAAAATTTTTCAAAAATATTCAACGTGTTGCAAATCCTGTGCTTCATATGCTACCCGTATACGATCCTGCTGTTGCTTCTTCCCGGAAAAGACCCAGAGCGGTTCTTAACAGGGATTATTCAGCTCTGCCATTTAAACGGGCTAGATATGAGCACAATGATAGCCACGTGAATAACTACCTCTCGTTTCTTAACCCCCCCCCCCGCCTCTAAAGTTCTTTAATGCACACGGCATTAACTCGAGGAACCTCCTTTAACGTTTCTTTAATAAGAAACATCACAGTCAAATAGGACTGATTTAAAATACTTTAACCTATCAAATGAAATAAAACTGAAAAAGATTTTTAAACTATAGCTTCTCTCTTCCTTTAAAAAGGAACTTTCTTAGGCGCTTAACAGCGTCCTTTTTGGTCTTTAAAAACCGCATTGAATAGCGGTCAAAAATGAAACTTCTCCCTCCCAGCTGATCACTGGCAGAACTACTTTTTCGACCTGTAAACAGGTTCCCCCCTCCCTCCCACCTCGAAGAACGCGCATCAGAATTCCCCTGCGTATTCTTCATCTGACGTATGCAAAGAAAATGATTATCAAGGTTCAAGGAAACTTCACCTTTTATTTTTCTAGTCAAAATTTTTATGGCTGCCCCTATCTAAATTATTCTGGCCCTTTTTCGGCGCAAAATTAAGACCTTCTGAGTTTTTTGCCTTTTTTTGACTCAGTGTGAAGGCACTTACTCCAAGTCATTCGGCTTATCAAAATTTTACCCTATTTGACAATCCCCTCTTTCGGATGATTTAATTTCCTTTGAAGATGTGGAGGTAAAGGCGTAATTGCCTATGAACTCCGTAAATTGCACTTCCTTGATCCTCGATCAACGTTTTCTCGTCCTAAATTGCTTTTTGCAGGGAGGTTATATACATTCGAAACCTGTTCGACTATGCAGACGATCTACAACACAGGCACGAAAAAAATCGCCAAATTTCCTACTTGGCGAAAGATGCAATGACGTTACCGAAACCTTTAGGTTTGCAAAGTATTTGAATATAATCTATGTATGTGCACATTTTGTGCTGTGGAAATAACATTTTGATGAATGAAACGTGTTATGGTGAATCTATAAATGTTACTTCGTTTCCTAAGATAAAAATATTAACCATTTTAATGCAGAAAAATTAAATATTACCCCAAAATGAAAATTTGACTATCCGCTGAAATGGAATTGTGGCCCCCTCAATTTTTCAATATTGATACTAATCGTAAAAACGCTAAAAAAAACAAAAGTGATATTAGACAAATATTTATTTATAACATGATAAACTATGCTATTTTTTTAAATCAGCAGAATTTCGAGGATGTATTCTAAGTAGCAGCAGACTTTTCCAGTACGGCATTGCATTTTTTTTATGAGATAATAAAGGGGTAAATTTGCTTATATTGAACGAATAGGCAGACATTTGTCAACAAACCGCCTTAATATCTTTAGAAAATTAGGTGTACATATCGCTTACTATACTACAAACGAGTAAGTAAAGTTTAATATTAACCGTATCGACAATGCAAAGCGACATTCTCTGATTGGCTTTAAAAAGCAGAGAAAAATTTTAAAAGCTGCTAAAAAGCAAAAGAATATAAGTTCCGAAAAAAAAAAAAAAAAAAAAAAAAAAAAAAAAAAAAAAAAAGAGGTCTCATGTTATATCTCAAAGGAATTTTAAGTTTACAAACTGATTAAAAATAAGTAATCGAATGTCTGATTTCTTTAAATGTGTTTAATATCTGGTGTTTTCATTTTTCGTGTCTTAAAAGGCTAGCAAGAAACACAATATCTGTCGAGAGCAACTCAACGGTTGTATAAATGTAATTTCTTTAAACGTTAAATTTTACGGTTTGGCAACATTGTATCGTTTTTATGTTATAAAATAAAAGAAAATTGCCGCCCAACCGGTATACTGGTTAGCGTTGCTGACTACCGTGCCGAAGGGTCCGGGTTCGAATCCCAGAGAAGGCATGGAAGTCTGTAAATGTTTAATAAAAAGTTGTAAAAACGTTTGTTGTTAATTTCAATATTAACCCTCACGGATTGGAGGCAACGACGTTCGCCAAAGTCCTCATCTTCTTTCTTCTTGTTTAAGAAGCAAGATTGATACAGAAAAGGAAATTGCACCATGATTTTGCATTAAGGTGGATTGCCTGTTTTATAGTGAATTAATTGGGTGGATTGCCCGTATTACTTAATTATAAGTTTCTTTTAATGGAGTACTGACTGAATGAACAAAATTCAGGTGACATGGTGACCGTATGACGTGATATTAAAGGTACGTTATTTTGAATTACCTATTATTCTGAAAATGGAATTACTTGTTAAAAAACGCTCTCCTATAAGAGCTAACTTCACAAAGTGTTTTAATGGCTTGAATGACTTATTAAAGGCAGATAATGTTAAAGAAGAGAGCATTAGATCTAACTTTGCTAATTTACGTAGAATTTATTGTCAGCTAACTGAATAACTGAATCAGGAACAAATAAGCTCTTTATTATTAGAAGATAAATACGATAAAAAGTATCAGAACGAGTACGCGGTAATAGAAGAATATAATGAAAATTTTGTAAAGGCGGAAGTAAACGTAGAAATGTATTTAAATAGAATTTCTAAAACTGAGAGTTCTGTTGACTCTTCGCCCGCTCAAAAACGAAAGTTAAGTTACCAGAGATCAAACTTTTGAAATTTGACGGGGAAATCAAAGATTGGCTTGCCTTTTGGAGCCAATTCTAAAGAATACATGACGATGAAAATATTGCGAAAGAAGATAAATTTAAATATTTAATTCAATGTATGACTGAAGGCTCTAGAGCTCGCGATATTGTCAATAGTTATCCACCGATATGTGAAAATTATGATAAAGCTATTACATGTTTAAAATCAAGATTCGGAAGGGAGGAATTACTAATTAAATTTTATATACGCGAACATTTAAATTTTGTTGTAAAAAATGTTACCGAAGAAAAAAGAAAGTTAGACACGTCGAAATTATATGATAAATTAGAATCCCATCTAAGAGCGTTGGAGTCCACAGGCTTAACATCCAATACATATTCAGCTGTACTTTTCCCTCTTGTAGAATCGTGTATTCCGGAAGACATTTTTAGAGTTTGGTTAAGAAACCCTATAGTTAACACCAAATTCGATTCTTCTGAAGAAAATGCTTATGGAGAGAAATTAAGAAATTTATTGTTGTTCCTGAAAGCTGAAGTTGAAGGGGAAGAACGTATTCGTTTAGCAAAGGGATTTGTTAGTAAAGAACACAAATTTCAGAAGAAACAAATACAGCGTTCTGTTCCTAGTAATCTACCGACGGCAGCAGATTTGTTTGCGGGAACAACAGAGAATAAAAGAAAAAATGTTTGTATATTTTGTGACAAATTGCACGAAAGTAAAGATTGCTTTTCTGCACGTAAACTCAAGTTTCAAGAAAAACAAGAAATTTTAAAAAACGAAAAGGCCTGTTTTGTCTGCTTAAAAATTGGATATCGTTCTAAATTTTGAAAGTCCAACATCAAATGTATTCTTTGCAATAAAAAACATTCGATTTTGATGTGCCCAGAACTCCCTGGAATAGTACTGGTGATGATCCACTGATAGTACTGATAGTAAGATGAAATGTGACGTACAGGAACTTGAGAAGACGTTGTTGTTTGATTTTATTTCGTCTAACTTATATACTTCTGATGAAATATTGCTTCAAACGTTACAAGTGAAAGTGAAGACTAAAGAGAAAGAGCTATAAGTACGTATACTCATTGACACTGGCTCACAACATTCTTACATTCTTAAAGAAACTAGGTGTGAAGCCTACAGAAAAGAGAATCTTAATTCACTCTCTATTTGGAGGAATTACAACTGAGAAAAGGGAACATTCCTGGTGAAGAATGTAAAAAAAAAAAAAAAAAAAAAAAAAAAAAAAAAAAAAAAAAAACTCGTCTCTGTTCTTGGATTATTATGGGATAAAAGTAAAGATGTTATGTTTTGTGATCTCGAAAAAATTGATTTCAAGCAAAAACCCATTACTAGAAGATGTATTCTTTCGACAGTTCACAGCATCTTCGATCCTATAGGAATTCTGTGTCCAGTAAGGATTCGTTTGAAACTGTTAATACAGAATAGCTGGAACCTGAAGATTGGTTGAGATGAAACCTGTCCAGAAGATATTCGCCTGGAGTTCAATAAATGGCTTGAATATTTACATCTGTTGACAGAGATCAAAATTCCAAGATATGTTCAAAACAATGTCCCGGAAGAAAAATTAAGTTTTCATACTTTTTGTGATGCGAGCAAGTCCGCCTATAACGCAATCGTATTTCTACAAAGCGAATGTGAGAAAGGAGTAAAAGTTCATTTGATTGAAGCTAAAAGTAGAGTGGCTCCTTTAACAAAGATAACGATGCCTTGATTAGAATTGTTAGCATGCTTGATCGGAGCTCGTCTCACTGCAACAGTGAAAGAAACGATGGATTTAAAGGGAGTATCAAGTACCTGTTGAACTGACTCCTCTGCCGTTATGTTCTGGATCAAGCATGAAGATAAATGGGGAACATTTGTAAATAATTGAGTGAAGGAGAGAAGAAATTTAACATCAAAGGAACAATGGAAGCATATTCCAGGAAGCGACAATCCGGCTGATCACCTATCCAGAGGATGTTCCGCTGGAGTTTTGCTCAGATCCAGATGATGGGAGGGTCCACCGTGGCTTAAACAGCCTGAAGAAAATTGGCCCGTCTCTGAAATTAAATTAAATATAGAAGACGTTTCTAAAAAAAGAAAAAAGGGAATAACTGCTTTAGCTACCTCAATTGCTCCTAACGAAAAATGGTACTTGCACCGTTTTTCTAAATATTCGAGAATCATTCGGCTGATAGCTTGGATTCTGCGATTCTTTCATAATTCTAGAAATTCCGATCACAAACTGAAGGAAGAATTATCTGTTCAGGAAATAGAAGCAGCTGAGAAAAGGCTTTTCTTAATTGTTCAGAAAGAATCTTTCTAAAACGAATCTACAAAATCAAGGTTGAAAACTCTTTGCATTTTCACTGATAAAGAAGGTTTAATGAGACTGAAGACAAAAATCCTTCGAATTGATGATACAGATTATTTCGTGTGTCCCATACTTTTACCTTCTGATCATCAGATTGTAGAAAAGTTAATTTTCGAAAGACATACGGTACTTTCACACGCTGAAGTTCAAATTGTTTTGATGGATATTCGTCAACGGTTTTGGATTTTAAGAGGACGCAAAACAGTTCAAAGGTTAATCGCAAAATGCATTCGATGCAAAAGATATAATTCAAAAAAAAATTGAAACAGTTCCAGTCCCACTGCCTGAAGATAGAGTCCGAAACGCTCTGTTTTTTGAAGTAACTGGAGTAGACTTATCTGGGCCTCTTTATCTAAAGGATGGATAGAAAAGTTGGATACTTTTATTCACCTGTGCTGTTTATAGGACCATGCATCTTGAACTGATACGATGACTTTCCACCGATAATTTTTTGTTGGGCTTCAGAAGATTCATAGCCAAACGTGGACGACCAAAAACTATGTATAGTGACAACGGTACGAACTTTGTTGGGACTAACAACCTCTTTCTTTCACTTGATTGGAACAAAATTATGCAAGAATGTTCTATTTTGAAGATTGCATGGAAGTTCAATCCCCCAACAGCTGCGTGGAGGAGGGGTGAGAGCGTATTATTCAGATGGTTAAGAAAATTTTGAGAAGAATATTAGGAAGAGCCTGCTTGAGATATGAGAAGCTGTGTACCATTCTCTGCGATACGGAAGCTGTAATCAACGCAAGACCGTTAAATTATTTGTCTGAAGATCCTGAAGATTTAATGCCTTTAACACCCTCTATGTTCATTCAGGATATAAGAACGATGAGAGTTCCGGACTTGGACCATATAAATGATGTCAATATCACTAACAGATATAGATATCAACAAAAATTACGACAAGATCTCAGAAAAAGATTTAGGGACGAATATTTGAGTCTCCTAATTCAGTCCAGAGATAATAAAGCTACTTGAAGACAAATATATTTAAGAGATGTGGTACTTGTCGGAAGTGACAACAAAAAAGATTGGACTGGCCACTGGGTCGAGTTAGTGAACTATTCCAGAGTCAAGATAATTATGTTAGAGCGGCAAAGGTGAAAACAGCTGCAGGTGAATTGATCCGTCCTGTGCAACGATTGTATCCTTTGGAAGTGATGGACGACGAGAACTTGTTTTTACCTAAACAAAACCAATTTAGCATTCCTGCTAATAAAGAAATTAACTTTAAACCTCCTGATAAGATAATTAAAACTAGATGTGGTAGAACTATTGTAAAACCTTCGCGTTTTAATTAGTTTTTTTTCTTTTTATAATTATATTAATTATTGTTTAATCTCGTTGTCAAGTATATTGTATTTTGATTTATGTTCCGCCCACCATAAATCAAAAGGTGGGAGGAGATGTCGCGAGCAACTCAACGGTTGTATAAGTGTAATTTCTTTAAAGGTTAAATTTTACGGTTTGGCAACATTGTATCGTTTTTATGCTATAGAATAAAAGCAAAATGCACCATGATTTTGCATTAAGGTGGATTGCCTGTTTTATAGTGAATTAATTGGGTGGATTGCCCGTATTACTTAATTATAAGTTTTTCTTTACGCTTCTTTTAATGGAGTACGGACTGAATGAACAAAATTCAGGTAGAGTCTCGTAACAATATCTTTGAAAATTATTTAAACAAATTTAAATTTAAATTTTAACAAACACGTAAAAAAGTAAAAAAAGAATATGATAGAAATCTTTATGAAATTCGGTTTGCATATTTAGAAAGACATACTATTTACAAATTGATAAATTTATTTGGAACAGCTTTTCTATATCTCACCTTCAAAATTCGGCGAATTTTTTTTTTTTTTTTTTTTTTTTTTTTTTTTTGAGTCAAATACCGTGTTTTGAAAAATGGTTAGCATTAAGATTTACAAGGAAACTCCGTGTTTCAAAAATGGCGACCATCTTGCTTTTACCAGAAATCGTAAGTAAATTTACGAGTCCGGCGAGCCTGTTCGCCGGGACTCGTAAGTTGGACCGAAGTACCAGTGTTCAGCTTTCTTGCGCGGGCTGAGCCCGCTTTATTAACTTATGCATGGAGAAGACATTGCATATACGATACACATGCGTAAAATCACAAAAACACCCGTGTAGCCCGCCTGCTCGCCGGGATTCGAAAGTTGGACCGAACTGCCAGTGTTCATCGGTTTTGGGCATACACGATACACATGCGGAAAATCATGAAAACACCCATGCAACAGCCTGTTCGCCGGACTCGTATGTTGGAGCGAACTACCAGTGTTCAGTTTTCTTGCGCCCGCTTTATTCATTTATGCATCTAGAAGACACTGCATACACGATACAGATGTGTAAAATCACAAAAACACCCGTGTAACCTGCCTGCTCGCAAGGATTCGAAAATTAGACCGAACTACCAGTGTTCAGCGGTTTTGAGCGGGATGCGCCCTGATTATTCATGTATACATCCAGAAGATACTGAATATACTATATACATGCTTAAAATCACGAAAGCACCCATGCAGCCAGCCCGTTCGCCGGGTTTCGAAAGGTGGACCGAACTACCAGTGTTCAGTGACTTTACGGTGCCGCTAATGGGCCGTTGTAGAAAGAGAAATCGCGAAAATTTTCGGGTTTGTTATTCAAACAATAGATACGTTATTAAAATTCCTTTATTTTTTATAAACTTCAACATAATCACACACAAAATTGTATCAATATATATATATTAATTAAAAGTTTTCATATACCGTCTCCAAGGATAACATGTTCAATTTAAAACCTAAAACGAAAAAAAATGTTTAAATTTCCAGAATCCGCACAAAGTTTCAACAAAATTGTTTCACAAGAATATACTCAAGTTAAATTAAATTTAAATAATTCTTTTGCGTCGTTGCTGCAAGGAAAAGCTCATATTCAATTAAAATTTAATTAAGAAATTTGAATCGTAAAAAAAATTAATAATTATTATTGTTGCGAACTAATTTACGATATCATTTAAATTCAAAAAGCATATGTAAATTAAGTGGACGTATCCAAAAGCATGAAAAGATATATTATTCAAAAAGATTAAATTTTTTATTCCAAAAAATAATAACAAATTTTAGAAAAAATAGCGCTTTCAGATTTTTTAATTAATATCTCAGCTGATTAAAATTGTACACCTTCAAGAACGCCATCATTTAAATTTAATGTAATATAACAACTTTTACTCAATAGTAATAAACCCATGCAGGCAGTCCATGGGCCGGGGTTCGAAAGTTGGACCGAACTACCAGTGTTCAGCGACTCAGCCGCTAATGGGCCGTTGTACGAAATATAATCACGAATATTTTAGGGTTTAATGTTCCAAGAGTAGATTCGTTATGAAAATTCATTTTTTTATACTTAAACAGAATACGCACAAAATTACAAAAAAATTGTTTCACAAGAATATAGTTAAATTAAATTTTAAATAATTCTCTTGTGCCATTGCTGCAAGGAATGAAATTTGAGTTTAAGAAATATTCTCTATTCGTATAAAGCTAATATTGAATTAAATTTTAATTGTAAAAAAAAATAATAATTATTACTTTTGCTGCGCAATAATTTACAATATAATTTAAATTCAAACAGGATATGTAAATTAAGTGGACGTATCTAAAACCATGAAAAAATATATTGCTTGAAAAAAATAATTGGTACTTTTCCGTTTCGCCGGCGCAAATCTCGCCAAGCAGACTTTATTGGCGACAACATACAGTATACACATAAAAAATTTTAGTTCTAAGAAATTTTTTTTTTTTTTTTTTTAAGGCATAAACATTTTAATATCGCTTAAAACTTTATAAAAAGCCAATAAATAAAGATAATTTGTAAAAAGACATTAATTTAAGAATTTACTATGCTTTCATGGTTCAACATCCTAATTCGCCGTTTCATATCACGTGACTCCAAGCGATCTCATCTCACGTAAATTATTCTACAAAAATCTAATGCTCTCCGTAATTATCTACATTAATTTCAAGTTAAATCTTAATTTGGAACACAAGTTTAAATGCAAGAAATATTTCAATGCGTACGAATAGCTTACTCAGAAATTATGTAAAACTGCAGTGCTTTACTTCACTAATGCATTCTCATTAGAATTGATGAATTTAACCCTTGACTTTTCTTTTCTATATTTTCGGCTTCCGGTAAGCGCTGTGATTGCATCCTAATTGACCTAATTACCGAAAATGGCTTTAGACATAAAACTGAACTATCTGATAAAAATTCTATGTAATTATATGCCAGTATTGAAAGAAACAATCAATCTGATAAAAAAAAGCTGCGACTTGTTTTGAAAATGAGGCGTAAAAGGTTACCAGCGAGAATATTCCGTTTGGCATCGGTTGTACCATTATTGGAGACTTTATCGCTTGCGCCGGCAAAACGGAAAAGTACCAAATAATTTATTATGCCAAAAAATAATAACATATTTTAAAAATAATAGCGCTTTCTGATTTTTTAATTAATATCTCAGCTGATTAAAGTTGTACAACTTCAAGAACGTAATCATTTAAATTTAATGTAATATAACAACTTTTACTCAATATAAATAAAAGAATTCACATGGGAATAACATATCGTGGCATTTATACTAACCTGAAACGAAAAATGTTAATTTAAAATGCTGACATTAACGAAATATTTTCAACATACAGTGAGGTAACATGCAATCGCGTGCTTTATTTAACCTCAGAATATAACCTTGATTTTTATCTGCTGCGATTCAAGAAACTATTGCAGTAGGAAAAAAAAAAAAAAATTTGGCACTTAGCCAGAAATTAGCGTTTTGAGTTTTTAATTAATATCTGAGCTGATTAAAGTCGTACGAAGATGAGAGTGGTATCAATGCGTTCCGAGAATTTTTTGCAATCCGGCGATACCTGTCTCGAATTCCAACTCAGCGCCGTTCCATAGATATTTGAAAAAAATTAAATTGACACGTGACCTTTCGCCAGCACAAATCTCGAGCGGAAGCAATTCCCCCCCCCCGACGCTTTCGAAAAAGCAATTTTATCTCAGCTAAATCCGAGACTGCTGCCACTCCGAAAAATTAAATAACGTTTTCGCAGTTTTTAATTAATAACTCCGCAGATTATTGTCGTACGAAGATGGGACCGGTATCGATGGATTCGTTGAGTTTTTTGGCATCCGGGGATATGCGTTTCGAATCGCAACTCGGAGCCGTTCCGGAGATATTCGAGAAAACAGAATTTGGCACTGAGCCAAATCCCTAAAATAGGGAAAACCCGTGAAAAAAGTGCAAAACGTAGGGAAACGTAGGGGAAAAGTTAGTTTTTAATTAATATCTCGGCTAATTAAAGTCGCACGAAGATGCCAATGGGCAAAATGGCTTCCCACGGACATTCCGAATCCAACGGTACCTTCCGCTAAGCTCTACACCCAGCCGTTTTGGAGGAGATGATGTTACACCCAAACAAACAAACAGACAGACGCGCACTGCTAAACATAACTGAATGGATGCCTCTATCGCTATTTCGCTACCGACTTATCGCTAAAGCATAATTTCATCTCGTTGGTTGTTCAAACGTAATTTTCTATAATGAATGATGCCTTTTCTTTGAAAATATTCTCGGTAAAGTGCAGAATAGCTCACTTATTTGTTCGCCGCTTTCTGCAAGGGTAAGAAGAATTGGATTTTTGTCAATTTTCTTTTACTTTTTAAGTGAAAATAGGTCGATGCGTACATAGATAAAGTCAAGGGTGTGCGCAGTGCCATGTTTGTGCAATTCTAGGATTTTTTTTAAGTGAAAATAGGTCGATGTTCACATGGATACCGAGTATGGGCAATTCTTAAAAACGCGTCAAGCAGTGGGTGATTCTGCACTTTACCCAAAATTCTATTGCCGAGTTTTCGCCATGGGCAATTCCCAAATTGTTAAATCCATAGGATATCAAAAAAGGATTTAAAATCAATAAAGGATTTAAAAATTAAACTAGTATTTCAATGGCGTCGTAAGAAATATAGAACTATATAAACTTACGCAATGTGAAATCAGCGCGTACGCTAGATTTGGCGCGCTGTTAAATGGGCGCGTTTGCTAGATTTGGCGCTTTTGCGCGTACATTTTCGCTGCAGTTTTTTACGGCCCTCGAAACCGAATACACCAAAAATTCTTCTGCAAAACTGAAAATATGACCAACACTTTGGCTTATTTGATAACTTTCAAATTCACTCCTTTGTTTGCATTTAGAATTTATAACTTTGATTTTTCACAGAAATTTGTTTTTGATTTTAAAAAATTTCACTGGCATAATTTCATTAACTTCAGCATATATTAATAGATGCAGAAGGTTTTTGTACCTTATATAATTTTAAATCTTAGGTAAACTAACGTAATTAATAACAAAATCAAAACATAGATCAGAAACTGCATAAAATTTAATTAATAATTACTACTAGTGTCACACGAAATGCTATGAAATTAATTAATAAAATAAGAATGAGATAAAATATATAGAATTAATATTCCCCATGTGTGAAATTTGGAAGTTTTACGTTAAATATTTTTTTTTAATTAAGTATTTTTAAAAATGACCCCTTAAAGCATGGGACCTTTCGTAATTGGAACTTGCAAATCCACTTCGCTAGTCTTTCATAACATTGCTTTTCTTTTATTAACAAGAAATCTTGCATTCAGTTTTTTAATTTAAGATTTCAAAAATAATGCTACTGAAAGGCATGAACACTTAACTTAAATTTGAAATTAATTTGGTTGACTAATTAAGTCGTTAAAAGTCGTTAATCCGGACCTCGTTGGGACTTCGGCGATTCCGGATTATCGATTTTTCCGGATTATAGATCATCAGTTTAAATCTGGTAAAATGGCATGCAGAAATTATAAAATTAAAAATATGAAACCTTAATTTACAAAATAAAGAACAATTATGATCTAAAGGTTATCAAAATTTACAAAAAAAAAGCTTAATATTTATTTGTTTACTTTATTAAACATTACTTTCAATGTAAGTTGTTTAAGTTGTTTCGTTTTTTATGTGATAATACATTCTCTTTAATTCTATAAACAGACATAATTTCTTGTTCAGTTACAAAGTTCCGCTGTTTAAGTCCTATAATTGCTGTGTCGAGAATACCGACTAATTTGTCAATCGAAATTTTTTCGTTTTCAATAACCTCTGTCACTTTCTTCGCTATCGGAAGCGAATTATAATGACGAGGCATTTGATTTAAATCATATCAAAGACGAGATGAAATACTACATTGAGTAAGCAATTATAAGCCAAATAAAATAAAAAGATCTGCTCTTAAGATAAGGATAGTGCTGATAGATCAACTTCCAATTCATTGCACGCCGCCGCGGCGTTAAAGATAAACAAAGTTTAGATAAACAAACGTTAAAGTTTAGATAAACAAACGTTAAAGTTTAGATAAACAAAAGATATGCTTTTATCCATTTTTTGCAGCAATTCCACTTTTTGTTTAATGGACTCCGAAAGATACTTTCGCTTTGTATATCCTTTACATATTAGTAAATATATATCGGAAATTCTATTTGACATAATCGAAAGTTCAAGCTTACTTTTATAAAATTGCTCTAACAGTCTGCAAAAAATAATAATCCGGATCCAATTCGAAGATTAAGGAACAACGCAATCTGCAACATTAACGGAAATAGATAATTAGATAATTTTAGCTTAGCTTATCCCGTCCGTAATACATTAAACGCACATTCGTAAACGTATTTTGCGCACGCGCACACGCGAATTCGCAGCGGTAAAGGTCTTACGCGCATGCGTCGACGCATGCGCAGAAAGTTTGTAGCTTTGAGGTCCGGATTATAGATCATTCCGGATTATGGGTGTCCGAATTAACGATTTTTGACTGTATTTAAAAAAATAAATCTTCATATATACGTCTAAAAATCAGACCTTATTAAGTTTCTTTTATTTGAAGGATATCTGAATTCTGCATTAGTTTGGACTAGTAAATCATTGGGCAATTAAATGCCAAGCTATAAGAGAACTAATGTAGTTTACAAATGCACTGAATTTTATTTCCGGTATTAACTTTCAAAGAAAGTA
Source organism: Stegodyphus dumicola (assembly GCF_044657685.1). Taxonomy (NCBI): domain Eukaryota; kingdom Metazoa; phylum Arthropoda; class Arachnida; order Araneae; family Eresidae; genus Stegodyphus; species Stegodyphus dumicola. The sequence continues at coordinate 43,229,649 of NC_140771.1, read as the reverse complement.
AAATTTTCTGCATATTTGCATCATTTGGATTGATAGAATATGGCAAAGCATGCAAAGGCTATCAGCCTAAAGGGAAGTATATATTCATGGGTGGTTTTGTAAGGAAAAATAGCTTGCACTTCCATTTATTCGTGTGTATGTATATATATATATTTGCATTGTTAATGCTAAAATCAATGCTTCATTAAAAATTCATTATTATTTTATTTTTAATACGACATACAGATACAGAACTGTTTTAAATTCCAATAAACAATAATAATTTATTTTTAAGAAAACTTATTTTATGATTTATATATTATATTATATGAATAAGAGAAACATTTTTCAAGAAAGGTATTAAACTTGTATTAGCAGATTCATGCTATCCTAGTAACAAGACTATCATACTTCAAAACTGTATTAAAACTGGGCAAAATAAATCAACATAAATTCTACATTAAATGTTTAAAAACTTATAAGTATGCAATGGTAGTTATATATACAATATAATAAATGTTGTCATTTATAAAATATTAATGAAATGATATTTTTGGAAATAATGCACAAAATATTAGTTTTGTTTTATAATTAGTTTAACGAATTGTTAGAAAAATATTTTAGGTCATTTCCATTTTTCCCCTGTTGATATAGATATATTAAAATATATGGAATAATTATTGCATCTAGTTAGTAAAACAAAACATTACGAAAAGTATGATACAGCATATTTTTAATCAATATAATTACTTCATTTTGGAATTATAATATTTTCGTAAGAAATTAATACCACTGAAAAAAATATTATTACTCTAAAGGAATAAACGAGATTCTCGACCGCGTTGTTCAAGTTTTTGTAATTTTACTTCATAACACACTCATACATAAACATATTAGACTGAATTATAAACCAAGTATAACTAATTAGGTAATCCTAGAAAAAGAATAAACTAAACCTAGTAAGCAAAAAATATATACATTACATTCAGAATTCTAAATGTTTATATAAACGTTTCTCGCAAGGCCTGCCGGGAAAAAGATGTCAAACGTTCTTTGGTCAGACGATTGCAAACGAACGCTAACATGATTAGTTTTGTTTTCAACAATCACATTACCATTCCAATTAAATACCACAAATAGTGATTAAATTTTGGAGTTTTAAATAATAATATGGGCAATTTAAGGCGTAATTTATCGGATGCACAATGACAAAATACTACTATTAGATCTGCATTTGGAATAAATATTTTGCGCTCTTTCAACTCATTAGACATTAAGAACAGATATTAATTAATCGCGAAGCTTAAACGTTTAAATACTTACTCACTGCATATAGCAGTGCAAAGTGCATGAGAATAATATGCATAAAATGAACAAAAGATATTTCAAGTAGTAATTGTAAACATTTTCTTACTCACCTGCGCTATACAACCAACATGCATTCAGCCATGTTTTTTTCTGCCAATGCCAATGATTTAAAAATTTAGGAGTTCCTATGGTTCAAAACCATCTACCTCCACATCAGAATTACTAAAAGCGAGCAGAAATAGGAAAAATTTTGCATAAGTGATTTACTTGATGCACACTAGAGGGAGCCACAGGCTCAAGAAAGTTTAGGGATAGAGATGAGAAATAAAAACTTAAGTATCATAATCTTTTTATAAGTTTTTAGGTTTTTAAAATTTTTTTGTATTTTATATTTTAAACTTTTTTTTTTTTTGGTTTTTTATAATTTTTTATACACAGTACAAACACTAAAGCAAAAAGTGGATAGGAAAGATTTTACGATTAATAGGCTCATTGGCATGTGGCTTGTGTTGGAGAGTGCAAATAATTACTGAGATCGCGATGAAAATATTCTTAGGCAGATTTAAAGTCTGCGGGAGATGTGATTCTTAAGTAAACAGATTGATAACTTTGCTTGAAGATCTTGATAGTAGTAGCAGAGGATGAAATAAGCAATTATATGGCAGCTCGCTGAAGAGACGTCCTTCCTTCTTGGCGCGGGGGCTGGAACTGAAGTTGAGAGGGCGTGTCTTGCCCTTTTGGATGGCGGATAGATGCCAAACTCTCGGCCAATCACGGCTCTCGGTCTCTTCTGTGAGCTGCGAATAGCAGGATCGTATGCTGGAATCTGCTGAAGTGCTTGGTTATCAATCTGTTCAATTTTGAGGAATAAATTTTGACTAAGTTTTTTAATATGGTAATCTACAGGTTTAATATTTAGGTCCGAATGAATCACATCTGTACGGACGTACCAGGCTGCATTCAGGGCCATACGTAAGGTTTTACTTTGAAAAGATTGAAGTTTTTTCACATGAGTTTTTGCAGCAGTACCCCAGATTGTACATGCATACATAAAGACAGGTCTTATAATGGATGTATAGAGAAGGATTTTGTTTTTAATTGACAGATTGCTCTTTCGAGCTAAAAGTGGGTAAAGTTGGGCTCTAGCACCTTTCGCTTTGTTGAGAACATTTTCAATGTGAAGGCGCCAGGTTAATTTTGAATCAAGTACAACTCCTAGGTACTTGTAAGAATTTGACCAGGGAACATAGTCATCAAAGAATTTAATATTAATGGAAGGGTACGGGAGGGGGCTACGTTTGAATATCATAGCAGCACATTTAGCAACATTAATTTTTATTTTCCAAGTGATGAGCCAGTGCTCAAGGCTAGAGAGATATCTCTGAATGATTTGGACCAAGTTTTCAAGGCGTGTGTGTTGAGCTAGGATGGCCGTATCATCTGCATAAAGTGCAAGAGTGATACTAGGTGATTTTGGTATGTCATTTATGAGAATGTTGAACAAAATTGGGCCTAAAAGTGACCCTTGGGGGACGCCGCTTAGTATAGGACGGGGTGCCGAAATGAAAGAATTAACTCGTACAGAAAAAGATCTATTAGTGAGGTACGAATTAATAATATGAATTAGATGGGCCGAAACGTCAAGTCGTATGAGCTTGATAATAATTCCTATATGCCAAGTCCTATCAAATGCTTTGGCTATGTCAAGAAATAAAGCGCCAGTAAGCATTTTGTTACGAAACCCTTCGTGAATGAACTCCACTGTCCTCAGCAGCTGGTGCGTGGTGCAGTGTTTTGCTCGAAATCCAAATTGTTCATCAATCAGAACGTTGTGATTTCGGAGAAAATCATTCAGGCGTTTAAGTAACACAAATTCGTATATCTTAGATAACGAGGATAGGAGGCTGATAGGTCTATAATTTTGAGGATTAGAAAGGCTTTGGCCTGGTTTTGGAATAGGCACAATAAGTGCTTGTTTCCAGCTTTGAGGAAAATAGCAATGCTCTATCATAAAATTTATAAGCATTACTAAGAAAAATAGATAATTGGTGGGTAAATTTTTAATCATACGATTAGAAATAGAGTCCATACCAGGGGCTTTTTTGGGTTTGAGCTTGGTAATATATTCACTTACCTCGCTCATGGATGTATAGTGTATTTCTCTCGCGAAAGGCGAGGAGAGGAAACGTTCAACATCTTGTGGGAAAGAACTTGCGCTGTTCGCAAAAATTCCTTCATTATGTGGTGTAAATTGAGTTTGAAGAGAATCCGCAATTAATTCGGATTTCTCAGCGTCTGTGTGAGCCACCACTGCGTCCGTAGCTAAGGACGGAATGTTAGATTTGTGTTTGCGTAGGCGGGCTGATGCGCGCCAAAGACTGTTATCATTGGTCGTTAGGGACTGAATGTAATTCGTGTATTGTGATTGGAAGAACTGGTCACATGATGCCTTGATCTCATTTTGGAGAGCACGGAGTTGAATTTTTAAGCTTGGATTTCTATTTCTTTGCCAAAGTCTCCGTACTTTATTCTTTTCTTTAATTTTAAGTTTAATTTCTTGAGGTAATTTACGAAAATTGGGTCTAAGGGTGGGTTTTGATACTTCCTTATAAGTATCTGTTAAAATGGTCGTTAAGTGATCAACTGCCCAGTCTATATCATGGCTGGATTTAATTTCAAGGGAGGGCAAATTTTTACTTTTAAGTTTGAAACCAAAATTGTCCCAGTTTGTAGAGACGAGTGCCGGAGAATTTTGATTAAAAGTAGTACAGTTAAGGTCTATGATTACGGGGTTGTGATCTGAAGATAAACAGTTTTCAACAGCCACGTGATATCCAAAAGGGATGTTTCGAAAGAGTGCCAAATCTATGAATGAAGGGGCACCCCGTGAACCATATCTAGTAGGGGAATCCGGCGCAATAATTTTAATTTGGGCGCACTGAGCCCATTTTAGAAGGCCACGACCAGCAGGGTTTGATCTATGACAACGCCAATGCTGATGGTGACAATTTAAATCACCAGCTATGATAAGATTATTTGGAAAATTGAGCAGTTTATTGAAATCTACAACAGGAAAATTTCCACCTGGTGGGAGATAGGCAGAGATCATAACTAGGGATGGTGAATTTTGAATAAAAATTTCGATGATTGTTGCTTCAAGTTTGCTCATATTTGGTGTGTCAATTCTACGATGTGGGATGGAGTTTTTTATGTAAATACAAGTGCCACCATGATAAACATCACGTGTATTTGAAGCTTGTCTGTCATTTTTATATAGTGCATAATCTACAAGCTTGGGAGCTCTCCCTGGCTGGAGTTTGGTCTCTTGGACAAAAATGATATCAAAATCCTTCTCTTCTACATAGTCTCTAAACTCATGGAATTTGGAAAGAATGCCTTTAGCATTCCAGGTGCATAGTTTAAGATTTTTCAACCCTTTCAAAGTATTGAATTTTAATGAATGTGGGAATCAGAGAATTGGAGAGTAATATAACTCTCAAAGATGTAGTAGGCCGCGTCAGCACCAGATGGAGCCACTCTGAGCTGCGGTAAGGCGTTTTTGAATGCCAGAAGTAATTTGCTCTGGTCAATGCCAGGCTGATTTGAAATTTGGATTATAGCCAAAAGGATCTCGGTACAATTTAGAGTCGAATTTGCTCCTAGGGGGACCGATAAATTTGGAAGAATTTGGGGTGCAATCTGTTGCATACCCGTAAGGGCAGCAGAGTATGATACTCCAGGGCGAGTATTATTTGCACTGGGAGTGTGTGCAGCCGGCAGAACTGGAAATGTATTATGTTGTAAGTTAAATTTGTTTGTGTTGTCAACGGTCTGACTGGGTTTGGTACTTGGCTTTGGAGGTTGTCTGTTTTTGGAGCCTGGGAACTTCGGACAGGAACGCCAGTTAGCAGCATGGTTTCCCGAACAATTTGCACATTTGTTCGGCTCTTCAAAGGGTTTAGTGCATTCCTTGGCTTGATGCGGCCCAGCGCATCTGACGCATCGTCTTGGTAAGGTGCAAACTTCAGATGAATGAAAAAATCCCTGACAACGCCAGCATTGGGAGGGACCCTTCTGTCCTTTGAAGTGCTCCATGGATACTTCAGTTCCAAGGAGTTCGGTTATAGAATAGATTTCTTCGGCTTTGAGGCTATTGAAGATTTGTAAGTAAAAGAGAGGCATTGGCATTTTGGTCTTCCATTTCTTTAGTTGAGAGATTTTGTGAATTTTGAAGCCAAGCACTTCAACCGCAGTCTGCACAACGTTGAGAGGTGTATTGGTGGGTAATCCCCTAATGACAACTTTAAGTGGTCTATCTGCTTTGAGTGTGTGGGACTTGAATTCAATGTTATTGTCTGTGAGGAATCTAACAATTGTTCTATAGTCAGTTTCATTAGTGGTGGTGAGTTTAAGAAAATCTATGTTTTGTTTGGAAAGAACAGTTGGTGCATGTCGGCGTAACTGATTGAGGAGAAAGAACCAATCAGCTCGCGGTTTTATGAAAATTGGAGGTGGTGCTTGAATTTTTGGTGTTTGAGTGACAGCCGGCTGCTGCGTCGAGTGTTCAGTGTTATCAGAGTTTTGTATGTTTGTGAAAGAATTGGATGTTGTAATGTTTTCATTATTATTAGTGTTGGGAAGTGGTTTTTTGGCAATTAAATGTTTAGGAGGAGCTGCAAATCCTTCATTATCAGTAGGTCTGGTTCGTTTTTTAGAATCATTTTTGGGATTTTCTTTTGGAGGATTTTGTTGGCTGAGGATGAGGGTGGATTTGAATTTTGAGTTTTGGCGTTAGAATTTTGAGTTTTGGGATCCGAATCAGGGGTTTTAGAAGTCTTTTTGCATTCTTTGAAGAATTCCTCTTCGGTGGCAGGGAGGGTAAATAAATTTATGCCAAGTTTAGTGCAGAGGGTATGTAAGGAAAATAAAACTTTCTCACCCTCATCCTGTAACTGCTTGATCATCAGTTCCTTATTCGGTGTCTCTGATCGTTGAAGACACTGGATGTCGAAAAGGAGGTCTGTATGCCTATTTTTGAGAGAATATATCTGGATAGCGCTCTTAGATAGCTCTAGTGCTGAAGGAGAGGCAGGTGGAGTAGTTGCTGTTACTTCCATTTCAGTTTGAATCAGTCTAGTCTAGTCTGCACGGTTATTGCCGAAATGTCACGGAGCACGCAACTTATCCGGCTCTTGAAAACTAAGCCCGGAGGGCGCAAGACTTTGAATTTTTCATGACAAGTTACAGGAGGTCAAAGGTGGCTACAGGGGGCGACCATGAGTCGCAAGGCCAAGGAGTGGCGCGCGCATCAAGCAATAAGCAAAGCAGGAGCCGTGAGGGTCTGTATCATATGTTTGCGTTGTATCATAAGAGATCAAAGACATAATCCAGAAGATTCAGTCACTATATCTGAATACATATAAATCATAACAATTAAGCATAATCATACACAAGTAAATAAAACAAGTGAAAAGAAATACAACAAACATACAACATAATAAATGAGAAGTAAATAAATAAAATACACTATACACTAAATACAATATATATACAGGCACTGTACATTCCCATCAAGATAAATTTAATGTGGGAAAATTTAAGTCCCGGGCGAGGTGGGCCGCGAGCGGTCTAAGTGAAGCATCTTCTTCGAGAATAACATAGTCTAAAACATTTAAATCTGACATGTGATTGCGTTCTTGCGCTTTACTGAAGAATTTATCATTCGCTTTGTGTAGATAAGTTTCTACCGTTTCCATTTTCAGGTCATTGTGCAATGTTTGATTTGAGACGTAGTAGTGCGCATTTGCTATCATTCTAAGTACCTTATTCTGGATGATTTGTAGCGTGTTCAACTCCTTTTTCTGAACTGTTGCCCAGGCCGGAGAAGCGTACGCAAAAATAGGGCGTATGATGGAGTTATAAATATGTCTTTTTCTTTTGATGTCTAATTTGGAGGTCGCAGACAGAAGCGGCTTTAGACTTTGAATTACTCCAATAGTCTTACCTCTGACACATTTTACATGCTCTTTCCAAAGGAAATTAGCACTATATTTTAGACCTAAATAAGTAGCAGTTTTTACAACTGGAACTACCGTATTAAATAACAAAAGTTGTTCAGATAAAGGGTGATTCATTTTGTTCTTTTTAAAAATCATAAGCTTAGATTTATCTGCATTAATTGCAATTTTCCAGTTGGTACACCAAGTTTCAAGTTTTGGCATAAATTTTTGTAGTTTCTTAATCGCAAAATTTGGTGACCCAGACTTAACGGCAAAAGCTGTGTCGTCTGCGTAGCAGCCCATGAAGAAATTTGGATCTAGATGTTCTGCAGGTAGATCTGCTACATAGAATAGATAGAGCACAGGCCCTAAAATAGATCCTTGAGGGACCCCGGCCTGCACTTGCTTTTTATCTGAGGTGCTATCATCAATGTGAATGCTGAATGTTCTATGGGAAAGAAACGAGTGAATAATTTTGATCAATTCGGTGCTGAACTGCAAACCGATTAATTTATAGATTAACCCCTCATGCCAGACGCGGTCGAACGCTTTCGCCACGTCTAACATGAGTAAGGCAACATATCTTTTATTGTGCAGTGCACTACCAATAAACTCATTAAGTCTAACCAGTTGCTTTGTCGTGGATAGGGCTTTCCGGAATCCAAACTGTTCAAGTGGTAATTTATCTAGATGTGGTTGAATTCTGCTGAGGATAATTATTTCGAGTATTTTTCCCATGCTGGGCAGTAGGCTAATGGGCCTGTACCCATCCGTTTTCGTCAGATTCTTACCCGGCTTTGGGATCACAATCATTTTAGCAGACTTCCATATATTTGGAAAATAACTATTGAACAGACAGGCATTCAGAATACCTGTAAATCGATTAATCATATTTATTGGCAGCCATTTTAGCGCCACATTATTAATATTATCCTGCCCGGGGGCCTTTCTATTCCTGAGCTTTTTAATAATATTCATGACTTCATGTGGTGAGGTAAGTTCTAAGTGATTTTGTAAATTATTTTTGCAAAGCCATTCAGACACTGTGGAGTTCACATGAGTTGTAAAATCCTGATTACACGGATAAGAGTTAGTAATGAATTGCCTTTCAAAGTGCTCAGCGAGTGTATTGCATTTTTCAATATTTGTGAGCGCAATGCCATGCTCATGGTAAATTGGTCTATTAACTGTGGGTTTATTTTTGAGACGTTTTACAAACGACCAGAATGAGCTACTAGGCTCGTTAAAACTCTCAAGTTTCTCATCCCAGAGCTCTTTACGGTGGGAGTTTATCTGTTTTTTAATCTCTTTACTAAGTCTATTCATCTCTTTTTTGGTATCAGGATTGCACGTGAGATGAAACCTTTTCCTGAGCTTATTTCGATCTCTGATGAGACTTTTAATCCTTTGTGGTAGTTTATTAGTAACTTGTCTTCTAGGAATTTTTCTAGTGGCCGCATGGTAGGCACTTTGTATGTCTTTTGTAAGATGCTTGGTCGCAATCTCAATATCCTCCGGAGTGCGTAAAGTACTGTTAGTATTACATTTTGAGAGAATTTCATTGAAAATTTTCCAGTTAGTAGAATTAATTTGCTCTTCCATAATATCTTTGTCTGTACCTAGGGTCGCAATGACCGGGCAGTGGTCTGAGTCTAAATCTTGAATAACCTCTAGATTGAAAGAGAGGGAGATGGTTGAAATGAAAATATCCAAAATGTCCCCTGTATTGGGATTGTTCGGCAGATATGTGTACTCACTTGGTACATGAAAGTAAATAGGATAATTATTAACGAATTCTGAAAGCTTTTTTCCGTTTTTATTTGTTCTCCTGCAATTCCAATCCTGGCTTTTAGCATTTAAATCCCCTGCAAGGATGATTTGTTTATTGGTGTCCAGTAATTTTGCGAGATAATTTATATCAAGCATATTCTGTGGAGGATTGTACATGGAAGTGAAGTAAACGTTACCATAATGCGGCAGAAATACCGACACAGTCACAATTTCATGCCCATTATGTCGCTCTTCGCAGATCAGACAAGATTGGAGAGAGTTGCGTACAAAAATCGCGACCCCCCCCCACCTCGGTGACTTAGACGGTCGCATCGATAACATGAATAATTTGGAATCTTCATCGGGGTGCTTGGCGTAGCGAAGGTTTCAGTAATGAGCGCCACGTCAATATTATGACATGAGATGAAGTTTGACAGTTCAGTGAGCTTATAGTGAATGCTACGGGCATTCCAAGTCATAATAGAAATGGGAACTTTTGTTGGTCTAGTTTGACCCATTATCTATAGTAGTAGAAGTATTTTCCTCTTGATTATTATCTTTTATTTCCTTGACTTGTTGCGAGATCTGAAATCCCGCATTTTTTATTACAGAAACTAGTTCCGCAAGGTCCGTGAAGACTTGTTTTGATTCACTCAATATATCCGAGTAAAGGCCTGTGGAGAGCGCCTGCGAATAGGATTTATTTTCAATTACCCTACTGGGGAAATTGATTGGTTTCTCGGATTTTCTTTTGGGGAACTTCTCACACCCCCTGAAACTAGAAGTGTGGGAACCCCCGCAATTGGCACAGACTGGAGGCTTGTCATTGTTGTCTTTATCAGGGCATTCCTTAACAAAATGTCCTTTGCCGCATCTGACACATTTGGGTGCATAATTGCAACCCGCTTGTGTGTGATTAAACCCCTGGCAACGAAAACATTGCAGGGGTCCTTGTCGACCTAAATACTCTTTGATTTTAATTTTCATGTGACACAGAAATCTCTCATTGTATATTTCCTTGGATTTGTCACATTTAGGTAGTGAAATTAAAAACAGAGGAAGCTTGGTGACCTCTCCATTACGCCGTCTTGTCATCTGTTTAACATCGTTGATTTGATAATCAAGTTGTTCGAGTTCAGATTTGATGTCATCAATCAGGGTATGTTCCGCAAGTCCACGAAGGACAACTTTTAAATATCGGTCTTCCGGGAGTATGTACGAGTGGTGTTCAACCTGTTTTTCCTTAAGTATTTGGACAACAGTCCGGTAATCGTCAGGTGTTTCGGTAATGACTTTAATACTTCCCGAAGGAATATGTTCCCCGTGAAATTTGATTTTTCGCTGTAGGAATATGGATCGAATTTCACTCCATTTCAGTTTATTTTCTTTAAGAGTAATTGGCGGAATTTTTGAATTCCTATTATCTTGTTTTTGCTTATTTGTGGTCATGTCAGTGTGGTTTTCGTTACCTGGTGCAGTTGTATCCATTGTCTCATTAATTTGCGTATGAGTGTTTTGATTAACTGCTACCTCAGTAGCTGGTGTAATTGGGATACTGTCCTGATTTTGTTGTTTTTGTGTAGTACTTTTAGGGGAACTACTAAGTTTAATTTTCTTAAAATTTTGTCTCTGAGATCTAACTCTGACTGTTTGATCACCTTTAGTCTTTGGTAAGTCATCATCTGAGCTCGTGGGCTGATCCAGTGGTATTTCACTCAGAGCATCAAAATTGTTGCGTAATTTAATTGGACTTCTGTCCCTATCATTATCTGGATTTTTATCATGTGAGGATTTATCCAGAGTTTTATCCTGTTGTGTTAACTGTGTGTTAACAGCAACTAGCATTTCAGTCATACTTTTTAGAAAATTGTACATCTTATTCTCAGTATCAGTGAGTGTACCATTCTGCAGGCGAATGGCATCGAGTTCACTAATCTGTACCCTCACGGCATCCAAAATCGTATCCATAATCGCAATACAGAATTAAGAAATCCTGCGCCCAATCAGCAGTCCAGAGTCCCGCGCCCCGGAACCGGACCCACTCGACGGTGTTCCGGCAGACGGATGAGCGGGCGAAAGTCTGCTAGGCCCCTATCTCACACCTGACAGCGTGAGCCTGGGGGTAACTAAGCAGACACACAACCAAAATCCGAAATTTAATTACTCTCACGCAATTAACTTAAAATCTGATAAATAATTTAATTTATAAAATTAATACGCAAAAATACGCGCAGAAAAATCAGTATCAATAGCGCGGTATCACTCGTACCAGCAATTAGGCATAATTCGCAAGAAAAGGCAAACTAGCATGAAAATTCTGAAAATAATACAAAATAATAAAATTATAAAAGCAACCAGGCTTTTAAAAATAAATACAGACCGAAGATTAGCATTTAAAAATGCTGATGCATGCAGATAAGCGTTTGCACGTGGTCACACACCGCAGCACACGCAGATCGGACAGGGCGTACACGTGAAACAGGATCGGAGGCAGGCACAATATCGACGACGAACCTTCTCCTTTGGCGTCCACCCCTCGAAAATGAAAATGATGAATGAGTTTGAATCTTTCCTTTCCTTTTCCCACTATTGCCGTGTGTAGCTTGCTGATAGCAAGCTGTATACCGGCTGTCATGAATTAAAAAGTACATTGCAGGTATAGCAAATGCTTCAGTGTGTCCGGAGGACAGGATGCAAAATGAAAGAAGGTGTGACTACTTTGTCACGTGAGGCTATAGCGGTGTCTGGTAGGCTGGAGAGATGCTGGTCCGAGTTTCAGGTACAGTGTGCATTTTTACAAATATTCAGTGCATAAACTCATCAAAGTGCATTTTTCTCACAACTAGAAAGACTATATACAAAAGTAAAATTCCGCAGGGAGTCCAGCAGAAGCAGTCAAAGATATCTCTTAGTAGAGGTCTTTTGATTGGCTGTTGAGACGTGTATGCGAAAATCATGAGAATTTGCTATTTACAAAATATTCAATTGCAGAGACATAAAAACATACTTTCCAGTAAACTAAAAGTTAAATTAAATAAAATAAAAGAAATTTGAAACCAATAGGAGCAGTGAGAGATCTACAGTAAGCAGTAGAAGACTTTAGTTCGTAGTCCCGTGGGAGGTCACCCTCCCGTGCCTTGACCCCGATAGTGGCTGCTTAACTTTAAGCATTTCAGTTTTCCAAGTAAACACAGGGTAAAAACTTAGGTTGGAAAGTTCTGATTTTCATTGAGGATAAATGCAGTAAATGGTCTAAGGTGCCTGTCTTCGTGCAATATTTCATATTCAAAGAGGTTAAATTGACGCATATGATTGCAGTCCTGGGCTTCTCTGAAGAAATTCCGATTTTGCTTTGCGATGAACTTATCTAAGGGGTCGATCTTGAGGTCATCTTGTAGACACTTATTTGTCACGAAATAATGAGCATTCGTAATAATCCTGAGATAGCGGTTCTGCACAACACATAATTTATTGAGGTCAGTTTTGGTCAGGGCGGCCCACGCTGGGGAGGCGTAAGTCATGATCGGTCTGATCGCAGACGTGTAGATGAGCCGCTTTTTTCCCAGGTCGAGAGTGGAGTATTTACCAATAATTGGGAAGACATTTGATAATTTGTAAGGCCTTATCCCTGACGTAATTTATATGGTTAGTCCACGTTAAGCGATCATTTATAATCACTCCGAGGTACTTGGCATGAGGAACAATTGGAACAATTTCGTTAAATAGATAAAGTCCTCTTTTGACAGGTGTGTTCCTTTTATTTCTGCGTATGAGGAGAAGTTGAGATTTGGCTGCGTTTATTTGGACTTTCCATTGCGCGCACCATCGTTCAATGCTAGGAATGACATCTTGTAGTTTTTTGATGGCGTGATTCATATTAACAGACTTTACTGCCAGGGCAGTGTCGTCTGCATAACAGGCCAGAATAGCGTTATTTTGAGATGCTTGAGGAAAGTCAGCAGCATAAAATAGATACATATAAGGTCCTAGAACTGACCCTTGCGGAATACCGCTATGGATATTTCTAGACGAGGAGATAGCACCGTTCACACAAACACAAAAAGTCCGGTTTGTAATGAAGGAGTGAATTGTCAAGATCATTTCTCGGTCCACGTTAGCAGTAATTAATTTGGATATGAGCCCCTCATGCCAGACGCGGTCGAAGGCTTTCGCCACGTCCAACATGAGGAGAGCAACACTTTGTTTGTTATGCAAAGCAGAGCCACAAAAGTCAGTAATGCGTAACAACTGCTTCGTAGTAGAAAGGTGCTGGCGGAAACCAAATTGTTCCGGAGGCAACATGTTTAGATAGGATTGCATACGTGAGAGAATAATGCGCTCATAAATTTTTCCGAGCACAGGCAGGAGACTAATAGGTCGATAGCCATCTGGTTTCGTGTGGTCCTTTCCAGGTTTAGGAATTAAAATAATTTTTGCACTTTTCCACTGCTGTGGAAAGTAGGAGTTAAATAAACACGCATTTAAAATGCTAGTGAAATTCGCTACTGCACAGGGAGGTAACATTTTAACTGCAGTATTAGAAATGCCATCATTTCCGGGAGCTTTGCGTGATTTGAGTTTTTTAATAATTTGAGACACTTCTACAGGGGTAGCAAATTTGGGAATATTTCGTGCTGTGGGGGCATTTAGCCAATCTTTCACATGAGTAAGGGTGAAAAGTTCAAAGTTTCTGTCCACAGGCCAATCATTTGGCGTAAATTGTAGTTCCAAATGCGAGGCGAAAACATTTGCTTTATCTTCATTTGAAAGGGCAACAACTCCGTTATGGAAGATGGGACGATTGGTAACAAAATTTGCTCTGAGGTTTTTTATTAAAGTCCAAAGAGATCCGTCACGGAAATCTAAGTTGCACATTTTTTCACACCAGAGTTCGTCCTTGTGTTGCTTCACAGCAGTTTTGATGTCCCGGTTTAGGCGATTTATCGCCCTTTTGGCGACAGGATCCCAGGTAAGGTTGTAAATTTTTCTGAGGCGATTTCTATGCCTCATCATTTGACGTATTTTAGGCGGCAGTCGGAAGAGCGTGTTTGTATTTACAACTGTATCACTAGCATTTTCAATAGCCCTTTGAATTTTTGAGGTAAATGAGGATACTGCAGAGTCGATGTTATCAACACAGATCAAATTTCTGACATCAAGAACACTGTCTTTCATGAAGAGTTCATAGCGCTGCCAGTCAGTAATTTTCCTAGTGGAAGCAGTATTACCTTTGTTCACTCCTAAAGTAGCAATGATCGGCAAGTGATCCGAGGATAGTTCGTGCAATACTTCAAGCGTGATAGGGATAGTTGTGGTGGACAAAACAATATCCAGAATGTCGGAATATTCTATTCTGTCTGGGCGATAAGTGTATTCGTCCGGTGTGTAAATAACAACAGGATGGCTTAAAATGTAATTTTGTAGAGTTTTACCGTTTGTATTTCCTTTACGGCAATTCCATGCGATGCTCTTGGCATTTAGGTCTCCTGCCAGGATCGTAGGAGTATCAGGAGGAAGGATTGAGTCTAGTAGGTTATAAGTTAACACATTATGCGGTGGATTATAAAAAGCACTGAAATAAATATTTTTGTACACCGGAAGGGTAATGCACACTGTAATCAGCTCGCAACCAAAGTCTTTACACTCTTTAACTAGGCAAGATGGTAAATTTCTCTTCACATAGATGGCGACACCTCCGCCTCGATGGCTAGTTCTATCACAGCGATAGATTCTGTAGTTGGAGATATTCAGACTGTAACATCTTTGAGCATGTGTCTCAGTAATGAGCGCGAAGTCAATATCGTGCTCGTACAGAAATTCTTGCAGTTCTGAGATTTTATTGCGGAGACTATTTGAATTCCACACCATGAAGCGGATTAAATTTGCCTTATTAGTGTGTTGGCCCATTATCTGAGATCACATTTTCTTGAGGTAGAGCGTTTTTTTCTTGGGTTAGTTGCTTGAAGAGCAGGGGAAGTCCAGAATTTTGAATAATTGCGACAAAGCTTTTAAGTTCATGTAGAATGGTTTTAGCTTCGCTTACCGCTTCAGGGGCAAGTCCACTGGCTAAGGCTTGCGAGTAGGATTTGTTACTAATTACTCGATCTGCATAAAATGATGGCTGAACCTGAGCTTTAGGCTTTGGAAACTTTTCACAACCACGAAAGTTCGCAGTGTGTCCAGTCATCTTACAATTCGCACACGTAGGGGGAGTATTCTTGTCTTTTTTACATAAAAACGATTGATGAGCGTCTCCACACTTAACGCACCGAGGTTCATGGTGGCAATGTGTCTGAGCATGGTGAAATCCCTGGCAGCGAAAACACTGCAGGGGTCCAGCTCTACCTCGGTATCTTTCTACGTTAATCCTCATTCCTAGGATGAATTCTTCGTCGAAGATATTTTTACTTTTTTCCTTACGATCCAGGGTGATCAAGAAGAGAGGCATATTTATGACTTTTCCGTCTCGTCTTCGTTTGAGTTGATTCACTCTGATGATGCTATAACCTTTTTGAGTTAAATACTCAGCAATTTCGCTTTCGTCCGTGTCATTGGGGAGATGTCTAATAACAGCCTTAACATATTTGTTTTCAGGCAATTCGAAGCAGTGATATCGAATACCTTTGTCTTTGAAGACCTGTACGATTTGTTTATAAAGCGCAGGGGATTTGGATTGGATTTTAAATCCACTCTGAATTAATTGACCAAAGTAATCCTTTTCAGCCTGCAGATTATAACCGATGAGGAGTGCTTTAACTTCTGAAAATTTGAATATTTCATCTTTAACCATGATAGGCGGTGGTTTTCTTGAGCTCGTGTTAGGATTGGTCGATGGTAGCGTCAGCATTGGTTGCGGACTGGGAGAAGTGTCCATGACGTTATTTTTTGGTGTTTCAGTAGCCGGATCTGCGACCTGTACTTCTGGGGCTGTATCCATATTATCAGAAGTTGTTTCCGTGGTCGGCTCAGCTGTCGAATCAGAGGAATTCGTCAGGGTAGGCTTTCGAGAGGGTTTTCTTGGTCTTCTAGTAATATCTCCTTTAGGACCTGAGTCCGTATCGGAGCTGTCTTCATCCAATGCTTTATATTTTTTCGATTGCTCTTCATCTGAGCGCGCAGGGCTGCTGGCTCGTCTGGCATTAGTTTTGTTGATTCCAGTTATTGAAGAATCGTTGTCATTAACCTTAGGAGCTATGTTTGGTTTGGGAAGAGAAGTAGAAGAACGATCAGCATTCAATTCTCTGTCGATGAAAAGTTTGAGACGACGAAGGAATTTAAGGTCTCGTGCATCTTTAGATGAGAGAGATCCATCAGCTTCTTCAACGCATTCTAAGTTGGTAATCTCAGCGGCAATAAAATCAATCATTCGATCCATGATGGAGCGGATGGCAGAGAATATAGCAACGGGGAAAGCAATCAGAGTCTATTGCAATGCCGGCCTACTGTTACAGCGGCATGCACTCTGATCAGGTATAATAAAAGAAGAGTTCTAATATCTCAAAATCAGGAGCGAGCAGATGCACGTCTTACATGTACGATAGTCAAAACTCGAAATCTCTGGGCACGTGGCCACGCAAGCGCGGCGATTAGGCCTAGGACAGGATGATGAAATCGAAGAACCGGATCTGGTGGAACGAGCACTCGCAAGCGACGTGCTACTCTCACGAGGGATACGACGAACTCTCTGAGGTCGAGTTTGAATCAGTAAAGGCGGAGGAGAAGTAGGTTGATTGCCCGCTGGCGGCGCCGTATTCAGGATACCATTCGCATCCTGATTGGCTAATTTCCAGTCAGTCACGTGATTCTTCCGCGCGGCTTCTGAAACGCACACACAAATCGTATTTCAGTATATATATCAGTATATAGGGAGCGGGGACTTGGTGGGTGAAGGTTCACCGTTTGATATTGTGCCTGCTTCCGATCTGTCTCTGGAGTACGTCCGTTCAACGGGGTTTGCCTTTGCGAACACGTGCATTGCTTATCTGACTGCATCAGCATTTTTTAATGCTATTTATGGTTTGTATGATTTGTGAAATGCTGATACGCTTTCACTAATTTATTATTTTCGATTATTTTGGCCTTTTGAGTTTTAAATTATGAAATTTAATACCGCGTGTCTTGCCAAATAGCCTAATTGCTGGTTACTTGTTTTTGCCATTTTACGATAAATTTCGCTTTACTGCGCGATTTAAATTAATCAGATACTTTCTCTCTGTTCTGCGCGAATTTTTTGGATTTTATAACGCACGTAGTTACCCCCAAGCTTTCACTTCAGGTGACTGTCAGGGGCCTCGTGTGTTTTCCGCCTACACATCCGTCTGTGGAGAAGGCTGTCGAGCCAGGGCTCCATTCCGGGGTGTAGGACTACTGCCTTATGGGCGCTGGATTTCTGGATTTCTCTGCGTTTTGCTTTGGCTTAGCGCGACCATGGAGAGGCTCGTAGAAAGTTACAAATTACAAATACATGAGTTGGAACAACTCAAATTGGATAAAGGTGAACTCACAGAAATTGAAACAAAATTCTTAAATTTTTTGTTAAGCTCACTTGAAATTGTCAATGCACTCCTTACTCAAAGTAAAACTGACTCAGTTTTAAATCAAGATAAGACACAACCTCAAATTCCTACCACAAGTAAAAATTACGAAGAAAATGAGAGGGCACGTAGCCCAATTAGTATTCATGATAACGCAATTGTTTCTGAAGATGAAAAAACATTAGATAAAGATACTAGCTCTGACGAAGACTATCCACAACGTTTTGGAGACAAAACAGTCCGTACAAGAAATCCCAGACAGGGTTTTAAAAAGATTAAATTAGATAATTTCACGCAAATCATTTCACCAGTTATCACTCAGAAAGATAACAATGGTACGAATGTACCGCAGGAAAGTTCAAAGAATACTAGTCAAGAATCAGTCATTCCTGAACAACACACTATCTCTGATAACATTGAAATGGATACTTCTAATGCTGATGATCAGCAAAATTCCACTAATGATAATAACACACAGGTCAAAACACCTAAAAAGAACAAACTCCCTCCGATAATTCTCAAAGAAACCAAATTCAAATATAAAGCGTTGACTGGATTATTCCATCAACATAAATATAAATTCATTGGACAGAATATCAAGGATGGTGTTAAAATTATTACTTCTGATCCTGACAGTTATAAGGGAATTGTTAGGATCTTAAAAGAGATGAAAGTGGAGCATCATTCGTACATTTTGCCAGAGGATAAAAATCTCAAGGTAGTAATTAATGGACTACTTCTCACGACTGAAATTGAGGAAATTAAGGAAAGTTTAACTGAATTAAATTATCAAATAATTGAAATAAAGCAAATGTCACGACGTAGAGGCGGTGAAGTTCAGAAACTTCCACTTTTCCTTGTTACCCTACCAAAAAATGAAAACTCTAAACAAATATATCATGAACGCTATTTATGCGACCGCAGAGTCAAAATTGTTGAATACAGAGGCCGACAGGGACCATTGCAATGTTTTCGATGCCAGGGTTTTGGCCACACTCAGGCGGGCTGTAACTATGAACCGAAATGTGTCAGGTGTAGTAAAAATCATTATGTAAAAGACTGTCCGGACAAAAATAAGAAAGATGTTCCTTTAGTTTGTGTAAATTGCGTTGGCAATCACACATCCAGTTTCAAAGGATGTGAAAAATTTCCAAAAAATAAAACTGAAAAGCCTAAAACTTTTTCTAATAGAATAGTTGAAGGTAAATCTTTCGCAGCTGCTCTTTCGACTGGTATCTACACAGATACTATTACTGAGGCCAAAAAAGTTTTCACTGATCTCGCTGAACTGGTTTCAGCAATAAAATCCGCTGGTTTTTTCCAGCTCACACAACAAGTTAAGGACTTGAACAGAAATCATCATGAAAGCAATCAACCCAACAATACTGATAATGGGCCCGCACAGAATTAATAGAGCTCCTATCCAAATCATGATTTGGAATGCTCATAGCATCTTAAATAGAATCCAGGAATTTCATAATTTCTTACTAACCTATGATATTGATGTTGCTCTTGTCACCGAAACGTTTGCGACGCCTTGTATGAATATTAAGATCGCAAATTACAACTGTTACAGATGTGACAGACTGAGTCACCGTGGTGGATGGGGCAGCTATTTATGTTAAGCACTCCTTGCAATCATGCCTGATTAGCGAAGATAGAGATAACGGCTATGAAGCTGTTACAGCTTCTGTTTTATTACCAAACTATGGCATAATTTATTTCATTGCATTGTATAACCCTCCACATATTCCTATTGATGAACATAAACTCGCTCAATTGCTGCCTAATTCAGAACATATCATCTTAGCTGGCGATCTCAACGCGATGAATGTAGAGTGGGGTTGCAGACGCACCAACAGAAATGGAGAACTTTTACTAGAATTTATTAATAGTTATCCTATTTATTTTTATGCGCCTACTGAATATTCCTATCTTCCTGATGACCCTCGAAAAGGAGACATCCTGGATGTTCTTCTTACCACCACTTCAATCCCGATTTATCTTGATGTGAAAGTTGAATTAACTTCAGATCATGTGCCGGTTTTAGCTACGCTTGGTACAAATAAAAACACTGACGAAAGATTTAAAATCACTACGGACTGGAATAAATATTATAATTTCCTCTTTGAAAACCCTCCGGCTATTAAGCAACTTAAAACTAAATTTGATATTGACTATGCAATTGATGTTCTCAATAATAGTATACTTAGTGCATATAACAGGGCTACTAAGAAAATTCCTGCTGATAAGTACAGTGCTAGATTGCCTAGTAACATTCGAAACCTGATTTCACAAAGAAACAAACTGCGCAAAAGATGGCATATTGCCTGGGATCCTAGGATCAAAAAAGAGTTAAATAAACTGAACAGAGAAATTAAGAAAAGTATTTATAAACACAGAGATGAGTCTTGGAATGCAAAAATTGAAACATTCAATGAGCCAAATAATGCTTTCTGGTCTTTTGCAAGGAATCTTCGAGGTAAAAAACCGAACAATAAACCAATTTACGGTGATAATATTATAGCTGTCACTAATAAAGACAAAGCCAATGTAATGGCTGACTTTTTGGAAAAACAATTTGTTCCCAACCAAGATCCAAGCGACCCTTTATTTTCATATGACACTAGATATTTTATTCAAGACTGGATTAATGGCCCGGGACCCAAAAACAAGACTAATTATACTTCACCTAACGAAGTTAAGGAAATTATCAAAAGAATGAAAAATAGAAAAGCTCCCGGTTTTGATAACATCACTAACGTCGCCATCAAAAACTTGCCTATTAATGTTATCACGAAATATGTCAGCATATTAAATGCCTGTCTTGAAAATAATTATTTCCCAGATAAATGGAAAACTGCTAAAGTAATTTTATTACCCAAGCCTGGTAAAAATGCTACCTCCCCGGAGGGTTACAGACCAATTAGCTTACTGCCCGGTCTGGGCAAAATCTACGAGCGAGTTATCTATAAGAGAATCGAGCCTTACATGGATAAGATACCTCCTGAACAGTTTGGCTTCCGTAAGAAATTGTCTACGACCAAGCAGCTTGTCCGACTCTGTGAATACATCGGTTCTGCACTTTTTAAACATCAGAGTGTCGCCTTACTCATGCTAGACGTGGCGAAAGCTTTCGACCGCGTCTGGCATGAGGGGCTTATTCTCAAGCTCATATCCTTGGATTTTGACAGAGATCTGATATTACTCATTTATTCTTTTATTAAACACAGAAAATTCTTCGTAAATATTGCTAATGACAACTCTGATCCCAGAAGACTCAATGCTGGTGTAGCTCAAGGATCAATTTTGGGACCAATTCTTTTTATTTTCTATGTTTCTGATTTCCCTAAAATTTGCACTGACTCAAATTTTTATTTAGGATGCTACGCCGATGATACGGCGCTTGCATATAAATCTCACAATCAAGAACTTGCCATTTGTAAATTGCAGGATAAAATTCCAGAAATTGAGCAATGGTGCACGAAATGGCGCATTGCCATCAATGCACAAAAATCCCAGCTTATTATTATTGGAAAAAGGCACTCTAGAAGTCCATTTGTTAATAAAATTAAAATCTTTAATGTTGAAGTTCCGCTTGTGAACAAAACTACTTATCTTGGAGTTATTTTAAACAATAAATTCACATGGAAAGACCACATCCAGAAAGTAAGAGGCAAAACTGTTGCGGCTATCAAAGATCTTATTCCTTTAATCGGAAATAATTCAAAACTCGACCTACGCAGAAAAAGACATATTTATACTGCCATTATTCGGCCTATCTTTTCTTACGCGTCTCCTGCCTAGGCGACTTATTCGAAAAATGATATCAAGAAGCTGCAGATCACACAAAACAAATTTTTAAGGCAAATCACCAATGCTCATTTTTATGTTTCCAATGAAACTCTGCACAGAGACTTAAAAATAGAGAATGTCGAGAACTTTCTCCATAATGCAAATCGGAAATTTTTTGATAAGGCGAGAAACTGCTCGTACATGAAGCACTTCAAAGTTTTCGACTACACTGTATTCCCAGAAGATAGTAAAATCAGACCATTAGCTGCCTTCCTTACCAGGGACACTAATTTTCCTACTTAGCTATCTTTCATGAAACTTCATTTTTGTATATATTGTACATAAATTGTCGTATTATAACTCGTTTTATTTTGTATTTTGTATTGTATTTGCTCACTTTTTGTATTTTCCGTATGTATTACCTTATTGTTTTTTGTTAATATTTCACGATTTATCATAACATACCCATCAGGAGTAATTTTTACCATGACACTTCACACATTGCTGCCTCTCCTGGTCTTGGGCTTTTGTTCGTTACTCTGTTTGTGGCGTCATGTAGTCACCCCCTCTTCTTTCATTTCCTATTGCCTCCTATCACTCGGCCCAGACACTGTTTATGTCTTGTGCCCAATGGGCGTATTTGTCATGAGCCGGACACGTTGCATCACATGCAATATTTCGGCATAAATTGTAATGAATGAATAAATGAATGAATCGTATTTTATGCTCGAGTGTCAAGATGTAGAAACATCTTTTTACTCGACTTCTGATAAGGAACGGGTGGGGGGAGAAAGAGAAGGGTGAAAGGAGTGTGGGAGGCGGTTGAAAGAGAGTGAGGTCCGCACCATGGAGGTAGGAAAGGGAGGAGGGGCCATTCCGCGCTAGAAGTGAAGCACTGCTTTGAAGCTTGGGTCACCAGACGGAGTGTTTTTTGTTTACATTCAGAAGCTCGCTTGACAAAATTCTGATAGTATTTCGACACACGACAGTTCCATAGAAATCGAAAAAGGGACACTCTCGCATGAAAGAAACATTCATAGTGTGATGGATAATAGCAATTTGTATAGTTTACTGACATTTACGCAAAAATCACATCTTGGTTATTTTTCGATAACTAACAACAGCGATTTTGATTATGAATTTGTTTTATAAAATTCTAAGCTGTTGCACTACAAAAATATAGATTTTAAGAAAATTGCTAAAAGAGATCTGCCAAAATTTATTTTCTAGAAGATTTGAAAAGTTTGAAACTTGATGGCTAAATGTAAATATAAAATTATGTATGTTAAAATATTTGTAATTAGGCACATAGGTCAGATTAAGTTTTTATTAAATAGAGTAACGCATGCAAGGGCTATCTGCCTAAAGAGAGAGATGCCATCGTGGGGGAATTTTGAAGAAAAACTGACCTTTGAGTGGGTATTAAAAATAATACTTATAATTTTCATTCAAATTATATTCATATATATTTTTTATGTAAAACTTTCGGGTGTATGCTAAATTAGTGTAAATTACTTTACACGAAAAATATAGTGAATGCACAGAAATTAAAGATTTGCACATGCCGGAAATGATAAATAGGAAATATGTATGGGAATTTATGCATGTGCTTGCAAAAAGCATGTATCTGCCTTTGACAAAATACTTAAATATTCATTAAATTATTTATAAATGTATTTGAAATGAAGAATTTATTCACTTATAAACAACTGTGATAGTACTGTGAAGAAATCTAATGATTAAATGTATCTAATTTATAATGATTATAAATGTTATCTAAATATATAATAACCTTAATATTGAATTGTAAACATAAATTGAAATCCTGTTGAAAAATACGTTATAAAACTATTTAAGCAAGAATTGTTCGTATTGGAAAGCAATCTGTTAAAAGGTATTGTAAAGCAAATGCTGTGAGATGCGCACTTAAAAACGTAATAAAGAGTTTTGGAATATGTATTGTTGAAATGAAGGGTAAAAAAAAAAATCTGATAAGTATAATTAAAAGAATTATTCCCTTTACATTTTATAATAACTCAGTTACAAGTTTTAAAAAAATCTGATAAGTATAATTAAAAGAATTATTCCCTTTACATTTTATAATAACTTATCAGGTTCAATGTTTCTTCTAACCTTCTTCGGAAACATACAAGGACCTGACTAAGAACAGAGAGCTTACTAAAGCTATGTTCACTAATTGTAGTAAGTAGACAGGATACAGACGAAGGGTATGCAAAACCCTTTATTTTTCTTTATATACAATGACTTCCGTACTTCGGAATACAATGACCCTCCACTCGGGGTCTAACGTAAAAGGTATCAAAATAAAACTAAACTCTAATTTAACTTTAGAATAATACACGTGGAAGATTGGCCTTATAATAACAGGAAGCGTATGTAGCACAGAGACTGTGAACACTACAATACGTTTAATTTATCAAGAGGATTAAAACCTCTGGCCTGGAAGGCAAATAGCAACTGCGTAACTTCTAAGGTAAGCGGCCTGCTTCGAACTCACTGCTTCCTCTCTTTCGCTTGGCAAAAAGGCCACACTTAAATACTTGGCGTTCGCCAGACAAACTTTGCATAAAATCCTTAACGCTTATAATTATGGCCGGGTAGAAAATAAGAAGTGATAGTAAAGATTTAAAATAAAATAAACGTTAGTAAAACTTAAGATCCTTACATACTTCCCGCCAGAGTTAATTAGTTTGAAACTGAGGTCTAAAACGACCTTGTTGAAAACTTTTAGCTCTAGAATATAACGCGAGGCCAACCTTTTACAATCATAACTTCGTTAGAAACTAGAAAATTTAAAAGAAAGAAATTTGTTACAATAGCAGCTCCCAGGATATACAACAATCTTTTTTTCATCTGTACTGCATCTAAACAGGAGCTTTATTCAATTCTGGTTCCTTCCAGAGATCTGGAAGGAAAACTAGTTTAATGAAATGTTACAGAATGACATTGCAAATAACATATAGAATATACTTCTCTTAACATTCTTATTTCATTCATGACTATTTTAATTATCTCTCCCCGTGCTCTCTGACATGTGTTGTAAAAGAACACCAAACACGAATGTGTTTCTGTCTACGTGTGCCACACTTCCTCCTACAATCAAAACACTAACGTGTTAAAATTCAACATAACGAGACCTCTTAACACACCCTACTTTCAACTCTAAACCCTGAGGTACTATTCTAAAAGTGGCTAACTCTAAAGTGTAGCGTCAGAGAGCCTAACTACATCATTCAACCTTTACCACATATTCGCCATGATTTAGTCTTTACAGTCACACGAATAACAAATTTTTTAACATTACTTTCACTTTTACCATATCACGGTATTTCTTAACATTTAAAATAACAGTTCACATGTATATAAGAACATATCAACATGTCGTTAATTTTACAGATTTGAAAACATACATTAGTAGTACATTGTTAACTTCTATTCTTTTCAAAGCAAGTGCCAATTCTTTCTACATTGAAATAATACTACATTTCAAAAAGTCTTTCAGACTAAAACTTCTTTCTTGGTAGAATGTTTTAAATAAAATAATAAAATTTATACAATAACTTTTTACAATATTTAAGTCTTTACACAACGCTATTATACATCAACTTTAGTTTTACGCACGAGTAATTTAAAAACATAATACGAAAATCGGTCACAACTCATTTCTCGCCCTTTTGGCGATAAAGGTAGACCTCGCATGAGGTAAAACTTCTTGAAATCTGCCACTTGCAGTAAGAATGAAAGATTAACTTAAGTTTGCAAAGTAACATAAAATTTTACTTATCTTTGTAATATTCGGACATCCTTTTCTGGGCCCAGTCTTTAAAGGTACTGCAGATATTAGCCTGGTTTATCCTCCTTCTTGTACGGGCTCGCCCTTCAGTGCTTCCCTCTGGAAGCTTCCGTTTTTCACCAGTACGGCCACCCTTGAACACCTTCCTTTTCTCCTCTGCTTGTGGTCTTGGCCGTTTAAAGGCAGCTGGTCTTGGTGGAACCGGGAAACTTCTGTCGTGATCCTGCTTGGACCTCGTTGTTGGCCGTTCAAATTTTTCTTGTACTTTTTCGTCCGCCGCTGATGGCCCTTCCGCAGTTCGACGACTTTAGCTGCGGAGAGTTCTGTCGGATGAGTCGATCCTACGTTTTAAAGCCGGGTTATAGTTGCCGTCCTTTCTCCTGGTCCTCTTCACATACGTCGTCCTTCTCCCTTCTTCATTCTGGGGGTGTTCGTGAACTCTGTTTTCTGGACGGTGGAACGACTTCTTTTTCTTTTTACCTTCAATTTTTCCGCGGGGCAATTTTCTTTTCACTTGCTTCTGTCTCTCATTGGCTTGCCCTTGTACTTGTCGTTTTCCCACCTCTGGAACTTGTACCTGCGGTGTCTGCCGTGCCGGATCCTGCAAAAGATCTGAAAAGATTTGCATTTTATTACGATCGAAGTAGGGCTTAATTTGATCAATATTTGCGGAACAGGTTTCACCATTTCTGGCCTTTAACACTACAACAGCGTGAGTTATTTTTTCTATAACATATGGTCCTTCAAATCGTGGAAAAAATTTGGCAGTTTTATCTTCTGGTGCTGAAGAAAGTGAATGCTTAATTTTTAAAACTTCATCCCCTACTTTATAAGTTACTCCCCGTCGTTTCAAGTCATAATATAATTTCTGTTTTCTTTGTGCTACTTCCGTATTCTTTTTTGCTTCTTTTATTAGTTTTTCTACATCACCCATTTTAAATTCTGGGGCTCTTTGTTGCACATAAAATAATTTATCTAACGGTGTTATAATCTTTCTGCCTAGAAATAACTCAGCAGGAGTTTTTCCCGTTGTATCATGTTTTGCGGTCCTAAGGGCGAAAGCAAATTCATTGACATAGTTATCCCAGCTTTTATGAAAATTTTTAACATAACTACGGATAATTTTCACTATATTTCTGTTGACCCGTTCCGCTATATTTGATTGCGGCCGATACGGGACCATTTTTAAATGACGTATGCCCAGTTTTTGGCACATGTCTTCAAATATATTACTTACAAATTGAGGACCATTATCCGATATAACTTTTAGGGGCGCCCCGTATTTTAAAATATATTTATTTAAAATAGAATCGGTAACTAATTTCGCGGAGGCTCGTTTTAAGGGAACAATTTCGGTCCATTTACTAAAATGATCAACCATAACAAGGAGATAGCGACTTTTGTTTAAGTGACTTTTTGGGAAAGGGCCCAATAAATCGATGCCAATTATTTCATTTGGAAATTCGGATTTAATACTATTTAGAAACCCAGCCGGGCGGAAATTAATATAATTAACGGCTTGACATGTTGGGCAGGACTGGACATACGCCCTTATTAACTTTTGCAGTTCAGGAAAGTAGACTGCCTCGCGTACGCGTTGGATAGTTTTTCGAATACCAGCATGAGAAGCTAAAGGGCTGTCATGGAGCTCATGCAGGATATTTAATCTAAGACTAGCTGGGATAACAGGTCGAAATTCGTTGTTGGAATTCGTAGTTTTTGTATAAAATAATAGACCATCTATTAGTTCGTAATGGGCCGCCCTATTTCTTATCGCCACAATATCTTGGTGGCTAAAATTTTCAGGATCCTTCAAATACTCATAAATACTTCCAAACTCAGGATCCTTACCCAGTTCGGTTATTACAGTTTCTCGGGAATTTATTGTACACGCTGTAAGCATTGCAACTTTTACGGTATTACCCTGTTCGTCTAATTTAATTCGTGATAGGGCATCTGCTACGATATTTTCCTTTCCGGGGGTATGCTTGATTACCAGATTATATTCTTGCAGCTTGAGTGCCCATCTTATTAACCTTGGGTATAAATTTTTCCCTGAGTACAATCTAGTTACCGCCGCATGATCAGAATATACTGTTATCGGCGCCTTTCCAAAATAGACTCGGAACTTTTGCACTGCTAACAGAACTGCAAGTGCCTCTCTCTCGGTCGCGGAATAGTTTCTTTGTGTTTGATTTAAAGTTCGGCTAAAAAATGCCACGGGCTGCTGATTTTGCGAAAGTACCGCTCCTACCGCATAATCCGAAGCATCCGCTGAAATTTCTAAATTTTCATCCTTTTCAGGAAATTTCAACACAGGGGCTTGCGTTAATGCTTGTTTTAATTTTTCGAAAGCACTATTGGCTTCGGCCGTCCACGAGAATCTTGCCTTTTTCCTTTTTAATTTTAACAATGGCTCAGCGATAGCCGCAAAATCTTTTATAAAGGACCTATAATATGAACAAAGTCCTAGAAAAGAAGAGAGTTTCTTTGCCGTGTTTGGAGTCGGATACTTTTGTACAGCGATTATTTTTGATTCATCTGTCTCGATCCCTTTTTGAGATATTTTGTAACCTAAATATTTTAATTCAGGGGCTGCAAATTTGCACTTTTCGACATTAACTTTTAGACCGGCCTCATTTAATAAAGAAAACACCTGTCTTAAATCCTGTGTATGCTTGTCGAGATTATCACTAGTAATAATGATATCATCTAAATAGATAAATGTGGACTTTCCAAGAACAGGTCTTAACACAATGTCCATGCATCGCTGAAATGTTGCTGGGGCCCCTGAAAGGCCAAACGGCATACGCAAAAATGCATAAGTGCCAGACTTGGTTATAAAAGCAGTCTTAGGCACGTCTTCAGGCCTAACCCCTATTTGAAAATAACCAGTCGTTAAGTCTAAAGTCGTCATAAATTTGGTTGATTTTATGTTCCTTAAAATTTCTTCTATGATCGGTAACGGATATACCGGATATTTCGTTATGGAATTTAATTTACGGTAATCAATAGCGAATCTCCACCTTTTTGGATGCTCCAAAGGATAATCATTATTTTTCTTACATAAAACCACCGGGCTAGCATAACTACTTGAGATGGGCGTTATGATCTTTTTACGTAGCATATCGGTAATATGCCATTCTATAATTTTTTCCTTATTCTTATCATACCGGTATGGTTTTTGACGAACCGGCAATGCATCTCCGGTGTCAATACTATGGTTAGTAACCTGAGTAAATCCTGGAATATCACTAAATAAGGAAGCAAATTCACTTACCACTTGTCGGATTCTATCTTGCTCGTCATTAGGCAGGTGGTCAAGATTTAACCTTGGCGGTTCAACCTTTTCTACACGCACTGGTTTCATTGTCAGCCTAAGGGACGCTTCATTAAAATCCAGTGTAGCTTGTGCGTCTGAAAGAAAGTCTATTCCTAAAATTAAATGTGCTTGCAGATTCTTTACTATAAAAAACATCACCTTTACTTGTTCGTCCTTGATACGGATATATAAAGGTACTTTACCTACGCACTTACATTCTTTTCCTTGCGCCGCTAATACTGTCGTATTATCCGCATTATATATGCGGTATTTGCGAAAATACTTTCTAAAAAAGACTTCTGCCACACAGGAACACTGCGCGCCGGTATCCAGGAGTGCGGTGGCCGGGATATTATTTACCAAGACTTCAATCTTCGGAAGAGTTAAATTTTTCACCATTACTGTATTTAACTTGTAGGAAGAGGGGTTTTCGTGGCCTTCGGATTTCCGCACCCTCTCGTCAGCAGAAATCCGTTTTAGTTTAAATTATTTTTCCTTTCCGTGCTTTCCTTCTTTTTCCCCTGGTCTTGAGACTTTTTTCCTGGATTGCTATTGAACTGTCGACGTTCGCCGGCTGTTTTTGAATGATCGGGTTTCCTTGCCCACTGATTCGCTTTTTCTCCGTAGCCATGTGCTTGAGTTTGCTGTAGTCTTGGCGTACCAAATTGGTTTCGCTGTTGATACTGGGGTCTTCTTTCGACGTCCGCCGTTCTTCTACTTTCAAACTGGATTGCTAGCTCAAATAATTTTTCCAATGTAGTCGGATTTCTCAATTCAATAAAGTCTTGCACTTGGGGTAGTAACCTCGGCAAAATCACTTGAATTATTTCAGGATCCGGACGGTTTCCATACAAGAGCTTGAAAACGTGAATTTTTCTTAAAATAAAGCTCGAGAGGTTTTCGATTCTTTGTTGATATATACTAAAAAGTTCCGTTTCTAATTTCGCACGATCCCTTACAACAGGGAAGGCTTTTAGTAGGGCAGTCTTGAAATTTTCGTAAGTATAGGTGGGACTTCCTGCTTGACCCAAGAGACTTCTGCCGATACATTTGAACCAGTTAAGCGCTTGGCCCCTCAAAGCGCTGGTAGCTAAGGTAACTTTTTGAAACTCGTGCACGGGGTAGAGCATGAAGTGGTCATCCAATTTTTCCAAAAAACTGGTTACCGGTGAGTTTCCATTAAATGTTGCTTCTGGTTTCTTCGAAGCGCGCATGGTCTGGACGATGTACCCAAATCCTTCCAGGGCGGCAGCTGGCATTTCTGGATTCTGAGCCGTTTCTGCAGGCAGCACAGGTTCTTCCTGAAACTCGGCCATGGTTATTCTTCTACGTTGGGCGCCACTATCAGGTTCAATGTTTCTTCTGATTTTCTTCGGAAACATACAAGGACCTGACTAAGAACTGAGAGCTTACTAAAGCTATGTTCACTAATTGTAGTAAGTAGACAGGATACAGACGAAGGGTATACAAGACCCTTTATTTTTCTTTATATACAATGACTTCCGTACTTCGGAATACAATGACCCTCCACTCGGGGTCTAACGTAAAAGGTATCAAAATAAAACTAAACTCGAATTTAACTTTAGAATAATACACGTGGAAGATTGGCCTTATAATAACAGGAAGCGTATGTAGCACAGAGACTGTGAACACTACAATACGTTTAATTTATCAAGAGGATTAAAACCTCTGGCCTGGAAGGCAAATAGCAACTGCGTAACTTCTAAGGTAAGCGGCCTGCTTCGAACTCACTGCTTCCTCTCTTTCGCTTGGCAAAAAGGCCACACTTAAATACTTGGCGTTCGCCAGACAAACTTTGCATAAAATCCTTAACGCTTATAATTCTGGCCGGAAGTAGAAAATAAGAAGTGATAGTAAAGATTTAAAATAAAATAAACGTTAGTAAAACTTAAGATCCTTACAAACTCAGTTACAAGTTTTAAATAATACTAAAAAAAAAAAAAAAAAAAAAAAAAAAAAAAAAAAAAAAAAAAAAAACTTATTTTATTCCCTTTCAGAAATGTTCAGAGAAAGTCAAATACTATTTTCCTAATAATTCTCTAATTTAAAATGAACCGAATGGAGCATTAATTATAAATTGATTACATTTTTCGATTTAAAAGAAGCCAAAAAATCATGTCATATTTAAGAAAGTATTTTAGGAAGAAGCTCTATAAATAGAAAAGAAATAATGCATAATTTTAATATTAATAATACAATAAACTTTGATCTTAATTTTTGTACCTTAACCGAATAAAATCGAATTACCTTAATTTTTTTTTTCTAATGTAATTAACTAAAACTTGTGAAAATATTTCATTCAAATTAAACCATTCTGAGAAAACTGTCCTGTGAAAAGTATAGCATTTAATTCCGTTCAGAATGAAATGTTGTTTAAAAATATGTTCTTTTCACATACTTAGGACTCTGAAGTGTTGTAGAAAAAGAAAATATATACATTTATATGTATATTTGCGACGTAATTACAAAATATTTACACCCGAACGCGTCAAATCCCATAGAACTCAATGGTAAATGACCCAATGTTTTGGTCACCACGTAGGGATCGCCGGTGCTTCAGAGCAGGGTACGGAGAAACTTGTTTAGGGCGACTCCTTCTTACTTCCTACCTCCATGGTTCGCACTAGCGGCGGCGAAAAAAGGGGGTGTCAAGTTCAGTGTCGTTATAAGATGTAGCCGCGGGTGGTAAAACCGCAGTCAGTTTTGCGTGAATGAGTCAATTAAGGTTGTGAATCTTATGTGGGGAGGATGTCACAAGGGTAGCGATGTTTATCTCTGGGACGCGGAGAGTGTCTGAGAGTGCTAATAAGGCTATTACTGTGGGTTTGTACTGAATAAAAGAAGTTGACCGCTAATCGTTTAATATACTCTTGAATAAGTTCGATTCGAAGGTCTCTGTGAATATAGATGTTGAGAATATACCAAGGAGCATTGATAATTTCTCGTAAAATTTTATTATGTAGAATTTGTAATTGTTTAATATTGGTTTTAGCTGCATGTCCCCAGATCGGTGCTGCATAAAGAAGAGCTGGACGCAGTATGGAGCGATATAGAATTGATTTGTTTGTAGTAGATAAGTTTCTTTTTCTACCAAGAAGAGGTCGCATAGTAGCTGTGGTGATTTTAAATTTTTGTACTACGGACCGGAAATGGGTTCTGAAGGTAAGTTTTTGGTCAAGGGTGACTCCAAGGTATTTGGTTTCATTAATCCAGTCTATTTCTTCGTCAAATATTTCAGGGGGTGGAGGATAGTATTTCATGTTTCCTTTACGGAAAATTATTGCCTTGGTTTTATCAGTGTTAATTTTAATCCTCCAAAGGGTAAGCCATTTTTCCAGTTTTATGAGATAGCTTTGGAGTTGGTTTCTTACGGCGATAACAGTGCAGGCTTTATTAAGTATGGCGGTGTCATCGGCAAAGAGTGCAAGATTAACAGAAGGGTCTTTAGGGATATCTTGTGTATAAATATTAAAAAGGTACGGCGAAAGTGCCGACCCCTGTGGGACACCAGCATTGATTACTCTGCTGGTAGAGTAAGCAGTACCGATTTTGATTCTGAATGTTCTGTTGCTGAGAAAAGAGGCTATTAAGCGAATAAAATGATCTGGAAAATTGAGAGTGATTAGTTTGTAAATAAGGCCTCGATGCCATACCCTGTCAAAAGCTTTCGCGATATCGAGAAATATAGCACCGGTCGGAAGTTTGCAGTTGTAGCCTTCAGTGATAATGTTGATAACTCTAAGAAGTTGGTGGCAAGTGCTATGATGATTACGAAAACCGAATTGTTCTTCTGGGAGAAAATTCATGGAAGGGTGAATTTTTTTATGTGGAAAAGTAGGATTTTCTCAGTAACTTTAGACAGGTGGCTAAGTAAACTGATAGGGCGATAATTCTGTGGGAGAGTTGGATTTTGTTGCGTTTTAGCAAAAACAATTATTATAGCTTGCTTCCATGAGTTAGGAAAATAAGCGAATTTGATAATGTTGTTGATTATCTTAGTTAGGCAGGTAAGAGCGTTGATCGGAAGATGCCTGTTGGTAAATTTTGAGACTTCGTGTTCTAAATCTTCTGTATTGTTGATGCATGGGTTACCTTGTATGGAGTTATTCAGAATTTCAGAGTATTTGATCCAATTTGTAACTCCTATACTTCTGTCAAGTGAGGGGAGGTATTTATTAATGGGGATTTCAAATACAATGGGGTTGTGGTCGGAAGACAGGGCTGAAATTACAGAGATATTGCATCTGTTAGTAATGTTATTTGAGATGAAGAAGTCAATTGTGGTGGCGCTATTGTACCCGTAACGGGTGGGCTCGTCTGGAGCATGAATGTTATAATTATTTGATTGAATGAGTTTAAATATGTCATTTCCTTTTTTGTTAGCAGGTCCTCGGTTCCAACAGGGGTGTTTGGCGTTGAAGTCCCCTCCGACAATGGTAGAAGTATTAGAATTAAGGAGGCGAATCAATTCTTGTGCGCTGGGATTATTATTTGGTGGGATGTATATATTCGAAATTTTGAATTTTTTATGTTCTATTACGATTTCTATTGTGTTACTTTCGAAAGTGGTACTGGGATTAGGAATTTGAGCGTGTTTTATGCTCCTTTTAACAAATGTGATGATGCCACCGCCTCTTCCTGTCTCACGATCCGTACGGTAGGTGTTATAATTAGCATAAAGTACTTTGAGTGCTGGTTTAAGGCGCGTCTCTTGTATGAGTATTACGTCAGATCCAATTTCAATAATGAGGTTGGATAATTCATCTTTTTTTATGGTAAAGACCATTAGCGTTCCAAGAGAGGATTTTTATGTTGCATCTGTTCTTGAATTTATTAGCACTAAAGATGATTTCCTATTTTTTTAATGATTTCGACTACTGCGATTATTTTATCAAGAGGTGATTTCTTGGTCTTCTGAAACATTACCTGTAATGCTACAAGCAAATCAGCTGTTACCGCTACAGTTTGCTTTCAACCTGTTACCATTACAGGAAATTCTTGTGTAACTTTTTGATTTCTGTAACTTTACAAAACTTTTGCCTGTAAAGAAAGATTTTTTTTTTTTTTTTTTTTTTTTTTTACCGTGTACCCTTAATTAATTCCCATGTTAAGAAAAACTTCTTGTAAATTAAGCTTACTGCAGGCGAACCAAGATCCTAGCCTAATCGATTTTTCAGCCCTACACTTCTTGCATCTCTAAATACTGCCATTCGATGACTTTTTTTGACTACTAACCCGCATTGCATTTTTTACAACAAACTCTATCCTTCAGAATCCATCAAAAATCCTATAAAAAGTTCACACTCTCTTGTTAATTCATACATAAAATATCTGTTTGGAATGCCCGGCATTCCCAAATTTTTAGGCTTGTTGGAAAACTCCCACCTTAAATTTGCCTTTAAGGTCTCCTGATACTTAATTACAACATCACTAACAGCAAGTTTACAGCAAGTGATAACTAAATGCAAAAATCTCACCTCCAAAATGGTATTCTACAATCTACATGATGTCTAAGCGTTAAATAATCACCGATAATAGTGATATAAATTTTCTCTTTTCACGTGCAATGCAGCACAAGACAAATTTTAAGAGAAAGCTATGTCGGAAAAGTAAGAATACAGGAGCACATGCATTTGACTTAGAGTAAACAGATGTCTCGGTAATTTGTATTGAAACTGAATAAATGTGATTGACCACTATGTTAGCTGTAACCGTAATTCCATCCTCTTATTGCTTTCCATAATACTAGAAATTTACGGTTGTTTGCATTACGTTTGCCGAATGGTATGGGTTACCACATGCTCGTACACCGGTATGGGTTGCCACATCCTAGAAATTATCACCACTCTTGACGATATTTTTTGGTGAAAATTCTGGGTGGACTTTAGGATAGCCATTCATTTTTTTATAAAGTTATTATGTGTTAACTATGAATTTTAATGAGAAAATATGTTTTTTGTTATATTACACGTTATAGCTTAGTTTTTTTTTTAAATAACTTCCTATCTGTAAATAATAGTCTGTCACCTTGAGAATATAATTCTGATGGGTTTGCATTTTCCAAAATGTGAAAAATCTGTCACTCATATTTTATTACTATGTTTCTAATTTATTATAACTACTGCTTCTTTTTGTGCTTATCTTCTTACTTTACTACAAAAATTCAAAATTAATAGTCATTAAATGACTAGGCCATTTAATTTTTTTCAGCATTAATTATTTTAAAGCCAAAAACAAACGTAAAAACTCAAAAAATAAAAAAAGTTTTCGAAGGTATACAGACAGACCCCTTAAACACAACGCAATGCAAAGCTCATCTAAAAGGCGAAACTCCCACGGATATCTCAATACTCCGAATTCAGCTCTGAACTAACAATCCTATCCTATAAATGTTTTCACCCAGACGCCGAAACATCTCTACCTTCTAATTCTCAAAATTGCTGGAAGGCATATATGGTTAAATTTACACCTAACGGCAGGAGACATTTACAGTTGCAAATACGGATCATTGACATTTAGTCAGTTAGTACCAATTAGTTATTCAGGAACAAATACCGCCAAATGATCGCCAAGTCTGGCGACTTCTGGTGATTTCTCGCCAAATTTGGCAACAAAATTAGTTACCAAAATTACTGTCTGCTTGCTGATATCTCGCCAATATAGCGAGATAGCCATTTATTTAATATTAAACTTGCCCTTGCATTTTTAATTTTCCAATAACTCTTTGTCCCTTTCAAGCATTTTAAGACATATCATGCAAAATAATAATAAAATTTCACATATAATTTCACTAAACTTATTTATTTATATACAAAATTCATAACGTTACCCCCTTCCCAAGGACTGCACGTCCCGAGCAGTATAATCCATCCACAGGAAGCCGTACTTACAACTAGGGAAAATTAATACAATAACAAAACAACAATATCAATAAATAACATAAAACAAATCAAATATTAAATCAAGAAACAAATGCGTAAATTTACAAATTTATATAAAATAGGACCATGGTCTTGGTACATCATATACACTATGGGATATACGTTACAATGGCCATAGCAATCGGCTAGCTTGTCGTAATGAACAATTTTGCACTTAGAATTTGATGACTTCGTGGCAGAAATCCAGAACATCAAACGTGATGCATTCAAAAGGAGCTTCTACACTGTAACGTTGCAGCCTTCCTCGGCTGCGTTTCTTCACTCCTTTCCAACCGCACAAGAATCGCATGATTGGCATCACTTCTGCATGCCAGCCCTTGAATTCCTGCAGTAGGTGTGGAAATTATTTTGATTAATTGATAGATGGCGCTAGCGTTGCGTGTTAACGCGACGCGACGTGCCTTCTGAATTTCGATAGACTCTCCACCGGCAGTTCGATAGATGGATGTCTGATGCTTTGCACACTCTTTGATTAGGAACACTTCGGTTCCTATTTGATTTCAATTTTCGATTATGAAAGCATACAGATTTGTTTGTCAACTGAACCACCATATTTTGATCAATGATCTGTACATATTGTACATATTAAAAGTTACATTTTAAAGTGATTGATGTCGATTTATAGATCTTAGAATATTTTGAAACAGCTGGGGCATCGGCCGGGAAGAATTGGATTTAGCACGTTGCAAGTGTGCGAAGTCAGCAAAGGTAAGACTAAATTTTCTAATTTGTAAAGTAACAATGGCAGAAGAGTCTGTTGTTAAATTAAAATCGAAACGCAAAGTTATCAGGACCACCGTGTCCAAGATTCTAAAAAAAATCGAATCGTAGTTGAAAAAAGAAGAAATTGATACAAGTACATTAGAAGAAAATTTAGATCAATTAATCACGAAATCGAAAGCTCTGAGTGAGTTACATGCTCAGATAGAGTGTGACTTGAAATCAGAGGTCGAAGAGTTTGAAACAGAAATTCTATCTTGTATCGAATACGAAGAGAAAATTCAGTTATGGCAACTCAGAGCAAATAAAAAATTGAAAGAATTAAATAAAGTAACAAATTCGGATAATGAAAACTCTCTTAACGAAACTAATTCTAAAATCGAAAGCAATAAATGTACGCGTCTGCCAAAATTAACCATCGCTAAATTCTATGGAGATTACACCCAGTGGACAAGTTTTTGGAACTCTTTCAAGGTAGCAATCCATGATAATGAATCTTTAACAAAGATGGAAAAATTTAATTATTTAAAATCGTACTTATGCGGCAACGCTGCAAACGCGATAGAAGGTTTTTGCATTTCCGGAACAAAATTACGATGAAGTTGCCAAAATACTTTAAAACAGGTTTGGCAGGAAAGATATAATTATAAACTCACATATGCAAAAACTCCTGAATCTTACCCCAGTAACCAAATCCAGTGACACTTTAAAACTTCGCAAACTTTGTGACACTATAGAAACTCAAATACGCAGCTTGAAATCATTAGAAGTCATACCGGATAAATACAGTTATATGTTTATTCCAGCCATAATGAAAACGGGTGCGCTGATGAAAATCCCCCCCTCGTCCTGAGATAGTCCAACTGCGCCAATCAAAATTTCTTTCCCCCGTTGGCCACAAGGTTACGATTTTATTTTTCGAAGCCAACTGTAGCCAAGAGGAAAATAAAAATAAAGAAATATATTTTTACGAATTTGGTATTTAAAAACTAATGTTAGTTCAATTATAAATTAAATGGTTTTATTTCTCGCGCAGTGCAGCGCGTGACGAATATTAAAAGAAAGCTAAGCCGCAAAATTGAAAATACAAATATAAATTATTAATATGTGCATTAAATAAATAAATATCTCTTTTTGATTTCGAGAAAGTACTGGAAAATTCTAGCGCGTGATTTTTAAAATCTTATAAAAGGAGGAAAACATCTCAGTTCGTAGTAGTTGCTTAGTTTGTTGTTTAGAAAACTGCTCTTGTTGATTGTAGCGAATTCGCGGATAAGCGTTCTTAAGCTGTTTTGAATTACGTTCTATTGGACATTTGAGTAGTTAAAAGATAAATACTGTGAGATATTGTAATACTGCATGATAATTTGAGAAAATTTAAGCATTTTTGTTGTGATAATAATAAATTTTTGTTCAGTTTTCATCGGACTTGTGCATTCATTTTATAACGAACCCGTACGCACGCAACAATTTTTGGTGTCAGAAGTGGGGTTTGAATGCCAATAACAAGAGCGATGGAAGAGCAATTAAGGCAGTTAATATCAGCCTTTGCCTCATTTAAATTAGAAATTAAGGAAGAAATGAAA
This sequence comes from Stegodyphus dumicola, assembly GCF_044657685.1. Taxonomy (NCBI): domain Eukaryota; kingdom Metazoa; phylum Arthropoda; class Arachnida; order Araneae; family Eresidae; genus Stegodyphus; species Stegodyphus dumicola. The sequence continues at coordinate 43,191,860 of NC_140771.1, read as the reverse complement.
TTAGGCCAAGATTCCGTTAAAGGAGATATGAGATTCGTTAAAAAGGAAATGGAAGCCGTTCACGAAAAGTTGGAAGCTGGTCAAGTAACTTTTAAAGAAGACATAAAAGCTGTACAAGAAAAGATTGAAGCAGGTCAAGACAAAATGAAAAGAGAAATAACCTGCGTAATAGAAAGTAAATTTGAGGCTATGGAAGACGGAATAGGAGCTGTCGAAAATAAAGTCGGGCAAATTGAAGAAAAGGTTTCTTCTGTCAAAGATGAAATAGAAGATAGAGTGTCGGCTGTGGAGCGACGAGTCGAAGGAAGAGTTTCGGCCTTCCAACAACAAATTGAAGAAAGAGTTTCTGCCGTCCAAGGACATATTGAACAACAAATCGAAGACAGAGTTTTTGCCGTCCAAGGACATATTGAACAACAAATCAAAGACAGAATTTCTGCTGTCGTCGCCAAAGAAGTTGACACTTTAAAGAAATTCGTAGCGACGCAGGGAGCACTTCGGATGGTTTAAAATTTCTACCCATGCCTCCTCGTCCCTCTCTGAAGCTATCGACATATGATGGGAAGACCTCCTGGCAGGTGTATAAGACACAATTTTCTATCGTGGCAGATGCGAATGGATGGGATTCCCAAGCTAAGGCCTGTCATCTCGCCGCTTCTTTAAGAGCCGACGCAGCGGATATCCTTCAGACTCTTCCAGAAAACAAAAGGTTAGATTTCGAAGCTCTGTCCGGCGCCTTGGAGCTGCGCTTCGGGGAGAAATGTTTAAAAGACTACAGTAGGCTCCAATTAAAATACCGTCAACAGAAGCTCACCGAAACACTTCAGGAGCTCGCCACGGATGTTGAAAGGCTGTCACATCACGCCTTTTCGGAGTACCCAACAGAAACAAGGGAAATCCTGTCCCTGCAATATTTCATCGATGGCATCCGGGACCCTGAAATACAGAAAGCACTGCGAATGGCGGATGTTAAAGATCTAAAAAGCGCTTTAGTGTACGCCATGAAATTCGAGGCAGCCCAGCAAGCCACCCGTCGAGACCGCCATCCAGTCAGAGCTGCTCAAGTCCAGGAGCCAGGGGATCAAGTCACTGCTCGTTTAGACGATTTAACTAGACAACTGAACGCCTTGAGACGGAATATTGGTGACAAGAAACCGACCGTAAAGTGCGACCGTAAAGTCCATGAACTGCGGTGCTGAAGGACACATACGACGAAACTGCAGAACACCCCAGGGTACGGATGTTAAAACCGCTCCTAACAAACAGCAGGGAAACTAATTAGTGGCCATCTCGCGGGGCGGAGGTTGCCAGATAATGAAAAGCCCCAGTTTAAAGCGCTTCAGATTTCTGCAGTGAGAGGCGGCAGTAATGGACTTTTCATAATGGGACATATTAATAGAGTTCCCTGCAATATGACGATAGATACAGGAGCCAACGTTACCATCATCCGAAAAGATTTGGCTGAACAACTGGGAAGCAAACTTATCTGGACGCCGCCCTGCGTTACCCTACAGACTGTGTCCGGTGAGAAGATCGACATCGATGGAAAAGTAAATGTTAACATCACGTTTGGAAGTGCCGCTTACCATTACACGGCATATGTAGCAGAGATCACTGATTCTTGCATACTCGGATTGGACTTTCTAAGGAAATACAATTTTTCCTTGGACTTTAAAAATAACGAATTGCATTCTACATCTAAGGACATAGCGTTATTTGGAGTTAATGATGAAGAAGTTAAATCTGTTCATAAAATCATAGCACAAGACAATATCACAATACCGGCAAGAACAGAAATTTTACTTCCTGGATCCATTGCCGAAAACAGAAATTTCCACTACGGCATCATAGAATATCCCAATAACTGTAATAGCCCAAAAGGAGTACTAGTAGCCTCAACACTCGTCGACCTATCCAGAACGGTTATCCCGGTGAGAGTCGCCAATGTAACTCAGAAGGGGAGAATTATTAAGAAAGGTGAAATGGTTGCAGCATGTACTCCAGTAACCAGCGTTGAAAGAAAGAGTAACATCCAAGAGTCCGTGTCCTCAGAGAGCATTACATCGGAGTTATTGCAGAATGCGCAATTAAACGATAAAGAGAGGAATGCTGCCGATCGCGTCATTAAAGATCTTCAAGTTGTTTTCTTCCGCTCGTCTTCTGACGTGGGTCGAACTAGTTTGACACAAGATAGAATCGATACCGGCGATCGTCCCCCGATCAAGCAACACCCAAGACGTCTACCGTTTGCTAAACAGGAAGAGGTCCGAACACTGTTAAAAGATATGGAAGAAGGCGATGTCATCGAGGATTCAGTAAGTCCATGGGCATCTCCCATCGTCCTAGTCAGAAAGAAAGACGTCTCAACAAGATTTTGCGTCGACTATCGCCGGTTGAATGAGGTTACGAAGAAAGACAGTTACCCTCTTCCTAGAATTGACGACATTCTAGACACTCTCTCTGGAAGCAAGTGGATCTCAACACTTGATTTAAAGAGTGGGTATTGGCAGGTAGAAATACAGCCTGAAGACCGAGAAAAGACGGCATTTACTACGGGACAAGGGCTTTGGCAATTCAAGGTGATGCCGTTTGGACTGTGTAATGCGCCGGCAACATTCGAACGTCTTATGGAGACTGTTTTGAAAGGCCTTTCCTACGAAGCCTGCCTGATATACCTGGACTACATTATCATCGTCGGAAAGAGTTTTGAAGAACATTTAGAAAATCTTAGGAAGGTGCTTCAGAAACTGAAAGAAGCCAATCTGAAGCTGAGTCCCGCTAAATGCAAATTGTTCCGAAAGGAAGTGACTTACCTGGGACATGTCATCTCTGCAGAAGGTGTGCGCACGGATCCTGAAAAGGTATCAGCGGTTAAATCCTGGAAACGTCCCGAAAATGTCCAACAGCTGACAAGCTTTCTAGGGCTTTGCACCTACTATAGGAGATTCGTGAAGGACTTTTCTTCCATCGCAAGACCCCTTCACAAGCTGACAGAGAGCAAGCAAAGATTCTTGTGAACAAAAGAATGCGAGGATGCATTTAACAACTTAAAGGAGGCTTTAACATCTGCTCCAATCCTGACGTATCCTCAGCTCGACCGACCATTTATTCTCGACACCGACGCGAGCAATGAAAGTGTCGGTGCTGTTTTGTCCCAAGAAATAGACGGCCAAGAACGTGTAGTGGCGTACTGGAGCAAGTACCTGTCGAAACCGGAGAGGAATTATTGTGTCACCAGGAAAGAGTTGCTAGCCATAGTCAAAGCTGTAGAACAGTTCCATCACTGTCTATACGGCAGAAAATTCCTGCTCCGCACCGATCATACATCAATGACCTGGCTTTTAAATTTCAAGAATCCTGAGGGTCAAATAGCCAGGTGGATACAGAGACTCCAAGAATATGACATCACTATCTGTCATCGTAAGGGATCATCACACGGAAACGCCGACGCCCTGTCTAGAAGACCTTGCCAAGAAAGCTGCCGATATTGTTCCAGGGTGGAAGCGAAATACGAGCTGCTGACTCAGGTCGCAAGACAAATTACAACATCAACATCGGCTGATCGAGAACCGTGGAGTGATGATGAAGTCAGGAAAGACCAGCTGGAAGATCGCGACATTAAACCCATAATTGATTTAATGGAGTCATCAACCAGAAAACCTACCTGGCAGCACATTTCTATCTGTAGTCCTACAACCAAACAGTATTGGGCAGTCTGGGATTCACTTCACATTCGAAACGGCGTCTTATACCGGAAATTCGAATCGGATGATGGGAAGACGTTCCGATGGCAGCTGATACTTCCAAGATCCCGCATTCCTGATGTCCTTAAAGAACTACATAACAGTCCTACGGGAGGTCACTTTGGAATAATGAAGACCTTACAGAGAGTTCGTAAGCGCTTTTACTGGAATAATGCAAAGGATGACGTGCAAAAGTGGTGCCGATCCTGCGTTGCCTGTGCAGGTCGGAAAGGACCGAAGAGACGCAGCCGAGGCAAGCTGCAACGTTACAACGTAGGGGCGCTTTTTGAACGTATCGCCTTTGACATCTTGGGACCTCTGCCACGAACTGCTGATGGCAACAAATACATACTCGTTGTCGTTCATTACTTCACCAAGTGGCCTGAAGCGTACCTTGTTCCTGATAAAGAGGCTGTCACAGTAGCTGAGGTAAAGATACAGCACTGGATTTCCAGGTTCGGAGTGCCTCTTCAGTTACATTCCGATCAGGGAAGGAATTTTGCCTCGGCAGTAATCAAAGAACTATGCAAACTACTCGGCATTGACAAAACTCAAACGACGCCATTGCATCCCCAGTCGGACGGCATGGTAGAGAGGTTCAATCGAACCATCCTTAATAACCTCTCATTAGTGGTTTCCAGAAACCAACAGGACTGGGACAAGAAATTACCACTCTTTTTACTGGCTTACCGTAGTGCTGTCCACTAGACTACCGGATATTCTCCATCACAAATGCTCTTCGGTCGTCATCTTCGTCTGCCTTGTGATCTATTGTTTGGCCGCCCTCCGGATGCTCCTTCATAGTCTGAGGAATATATTCAAGATCTCCAGGCCCGGTTTGAAGTGATGCACAACTTTGCACGAGAGCGAATCAACTTGGCGACGGAGAAGATGAAGACCCGATACGACACAAGAGCTAGTGAACATCAATTCCACGAAGGAGACAAGGTGTGGTTGTGGAATCCGACTCGACGGAAAGGACTTTGTCTGAAATTACAGTCACCTTGGGATGGCCCGTACACAGTCCTAAACAGGCTGAATGACGTCGTGGTTCGGATTCGTAAGTCTTCGAACTCTAAACCTAAAGTCGTTCATTACGACAGGTTAGCTCATTACTATGGCCATAGTACATAATGGAAATAATTGTAAATAGTGTAAGACCATGGTCCTTTTTGTTTTTAAATGTGTATTTGATTTGATTTGTATTTAGTATTTGATTTGCATTTAGTATTTGATTTGTATTTGATAGCATTTGTTTAAGTTATCTATTGCATTTATTTTTCATGTTGTTTATTATTGTAATGTAATGCTTATTAATGCATTTACGCCAGAGTTGTAAGTTTGGCTTCCTGTCCAGGGATTGTACTGCCCGGGACGTGTAGTCCTTGGGAAGGGGGCAGTGTTACGAATTTGGTATTTAAAAAGCTAATGTTAGTTCAATTATAAATTAAATGGTTTTATTTCTAGCGCAGTGCAGCGCGTGACGAATATTAAAAGAAAGCTAAGCCGCAAAATTGAAAATACAAATATAAATTATTAATATGTGCATTAAATAAATAAATATCTCTTTTTGATTTCGAGATAGTACTGGAAAATTCTAGCGCGTGATTTTTAAAATCTTATAAAAGGAGGAAAACATCTCAGTTCGTAGTAGTTGCTTAGTTTGTTGTTTAGAAAACTGCTCTTGTTGATTGTAGCGAATTCGCGGATTAGCGTTCTTTAGCTGTTTTGAATTACGTTCTATTGGACATTTGAGTAGTTAAAAGATAAATACTGTGAGATATTGTAATACTGCATGATAATTTGAGAAAATTTAAGCATTTTTGTTGTGATAATAATAAATTTTTGTTCATTTTTCATCGGACTTGTGCATTCATTTCATAACGAACCCGTACGCAGGCAACAATATTTTTTATAAATGAATAGTGGATTTGTTGCCAATCTAGAGAAACTAAGCTTCGGCAACAACAAAGATAACGCCTTCTTTTATTATTATTGCGAATTAAGTCATGCTTAATCCTTTCTGGAATTTATTCCAGGAAATAAGTGTTTAAGATTTCTAGAATAAATTTCTTAGGGGTTGAAATTTAAAAAATACAGCAGAAATGAGAAGAGAATTTAGATCTCTTTCATATCATAAGTTTATTAAGCATTATATACCCTACACGGAGCACGCATTCCTTGAAACTGAAATACGGACATAGCGGCACAGAAAAATATTTTTTGAAAAGAACTATGTAGTAATGCATAAATGAAAGAAATTAAATAAAAACTATCAAAGAAAATATATAATAATTATTACATCAAGCACTCTCTTGACCGCAAGTGATAGAATTTTGTTTTCTCGTTTATCTTTCAGCAAAGCTTATACAATTAAATAATCACTTTCTTTCGCGTAAAATTATAAACAAATGTAAATTATTATAGAAACGCAAAAGTTAAACACTACAGTGTGAAAGGAAAATTCTGGAATAAAAATGTTAAGAAAATTAGATGAGAAATAATCCATAATTTATTGATATCCATATAAACTCTATGCTTTTGGGAAAAGTTACACATAATTTGCACTGAGGTATCAATCACCGAAACCAAGTTAATTTCTTTCCTTATTTTTTCTTATCAGAGGGATTTGTAAAAAGACACGCTAATGTGAAAAATTTTGCAATATTTTTAAAGAGTAAATTTTAAAAGTATTTTTACTTCATGAACTGAAATTTTTACTATACATTTTTACACAGTAAATAAGTACAAAAAAAGAAAGAGTTGGGGGATCACTGGGACTAGAAACTCGGGTCGAACTACCAATGTTTAGTAACTTTTCCGCTTGATCATAAGACCTTTTGAAATTAGACTGAACAGTATATTAAAGAAAATAGAAGATACAGCACACGTAAGAACAAAAGTGGGCTGAATTAGAGATTTACATGTTTAATGAATAAGTTAAACTTACCTGTATGCCATTATGAAATATTAGGAAGTAGCATAAAAGCATGAGTGAAGAAGGCAATGGCAACTAAATCATTCTAATCTAAATGTGTAACATTATCAGTATCTGCTATTAATTTCAATACTGCTGAAAAAATTATAAATGAATTATATTATAAATCGTATGAACTCGTTGCATTATAAATTACAACAGTTAGAAATATCATTAGCGTGATTTAGCGACCATCTTTGTTAACAAATAATTTCAAGTAAGTAATTTTACAAATAATTCAGCCTGAAACTAGGTTAGAAAATAAACTACATGCTGAAGATTAAGCTTTGCCAAGGTGTTAGAACCATCTTCTGTTAACTAGAGTTATGAAGCAAGAATTTGTAAAAATTATCATTTAAATATAAATTGTCATAAATACAATACAAATTATATAAATTTTACATACATGAAAACTTGAGTACAGTGCAACAATATGTGAAAAAGGAATGGATTAAAAGGGAGACTGAAAATCCCAGGATATAAATATAAGAGATTTTGAATTTTTTTTTTTTTTTTTTTTTTTTTTTTTTTTTTTTTTTTGTTAATTATAAAAATTCTGATGACGCTCATAATTATCAATTTATTAATTAAATTATTGTATTAGAAATTAAATGTATGCCAAAGTACATCAGGTGGAAAACAGAATAAATATTTTCTAGTATTAGAATATGGAATTTGTTAAAAGTTCGTTTCTAGTATTAAATATAATAAAGTTCGTTTTTAGTTTTAAAATACGGAATTTGTAACAAAGTTAAATAACCTTAAAATAACTTCAATGATTAAAAATGGAAAGCTTAATACGGGAATATATTGCAATAATATTAGTGTGAATTTCGAACGACTTAAGAAGTCCAATTTTTAGATTTAATAAAGATAATTTTTATAATTAAATTAGAACTGTTTACCTAAAATGGTAAATTTGAAAGTTAAAACCATTCTGCTGTCTAAGAAGATTTGTTAATATTTATCTAGACAAGAAACTTATTTAGGGTGAGCTACAAATCCGATATTTGATACGTTGATTATGTATTAGTTTTGTGTGTGTCATTAATCTATCAATTTTACTATTCAAAACTGATATATATATATCAGCGACTAAAATCTACAATTTGAAAAGTTTTTAATTCTTACAGAGAATAAAAAAGATCTGGCTCATCATTCCTTTAAGCATCATAAAACTTTAAAATGAGTGTAAAAGAAATTTATTTTTTAGCACACGCCAGACTTTAAATTAATATTTGTTTTACATGCACAATTTTTGCAGTATTGATAAACGAAAATAAAGTCTTGCAGTCTCAATAGAATGTCCCATTAATGGCGATAAACGACTTCTTGTAGCACCCAATCTTCTTGGAAAGAAATGGGGGACAGGAAACGTCGCGCAGTTCGTGGATTAAAAAAGAGGGGGACGGGGATTTTCGATCAAATTTGGCGCAGTTAATACCCTACCAATGAAAACTCTGCCGTCTGATATAACTTTAGAATTCAATCGTAAAACGGATTCGTCATCTTTTTTTAATGTTGACGAATTATTGCAGTTTGTTCGATTAGAATTGGAAAGTCGCGAGAGAAACCATCTTTTGCTCTCCACTCATAAATCAGAAAGCACTTCCTGTGTTTATAAAGAGAAGGGAGGGAAGGGGAGTATCGTCCATTCCACTCAGCAGCTGCTGGCACCGGTTAAAGAAAACAAAAGTACTAATTGCTGTCTGTTTTGTAATTCATCCAAACATGTTACTATGAATCACTGACAGTTGATGAGAAGAGAAATTTATTACATAAACATGCCAGATGTTACCTTTGTCTGAAATTAAACCACCGCCTAAAGCAGTGTCGAAGCGATCTCGTCTGCTGCAAGTGCAAAGGTCGACATAACCGTTCAATATGCTTTCGCGCTGAGAAAGAACTAAATGAAAAAAATAAAAGTATAGAAGATTTGCATGTTCTTTTAGCATTCTCACGCAGCAAATTAAAACTATTGCTCTTCAAACGTGTTGCGTAACTCTTCGAACGAATACGCAGGCGGTTTTAATTAGAGCTGTACTGGATTCAGGCAGTATGCGTTCCTTTCTGAGAAAAGAAATCGCAGATAAATTGAAGCTTCCTGTTATTCGAACAGAGACTCTTTCGGTATTTACGTTTGGAAATAAAACACCCATTAGAAAAACATTTGACGTTGTTAAGATAAAATTACAGAACAAGGAAACACCAAATTTAAAAATCGAAATTGAAGCTCTCGTGACTGAACAAATTTCAAGTTCTGATTTACCACCTCCTAATCTTGATAGACATATTTTAGGCAAACAGTTAAAAGGTTTACAACTCGCAGATTCTTGGGATTGCAAAGAAAAAATTACTCTTTTGATAGGAGCTGATCATTATTATGATATAGTGACTGGGAAACTTAAGCGTATAAACAAACATTTAGTAGCTGCTGAAACGTTATTCGGTTGGTCTCTGCTAGGTTACACTAAAGGTACAACACACACGTCCACAGCCTTTAATATTGTAGTTGAGGAAGATATAATATCTGATCAGATAAAGAAATTTTGGAAGCTTGAAAGTTTAGGAATTAAACCTGAAAATGAATCATCTGACCCATTAGACAATACCATAATGTAAAAATTCGAATCGGAAATTTTATACAGAAATTCTCGTTACAAGGTTAGGCTGCCATGGAAGTCTGATAGAAAATATGAGTTACATGACAATAAAGCGATTGCGCTGAAACGATTTGAGAAACTTGTAAAACGATTTCAGAATAACCCTGAACTCTTTTATTCGTACCAAACAGTTCTACAAGATTATTTACAACAAAACATCATCGAACTAGTTCCAGACACTGTTGATAGTGAATCTCAAATCACATTTTATTTGCCTCACAGAGAAATCGTTCGTAGTGATCGAACTACTAGTAAATTACGTATCGTATTCGACGCGTCTTCACATGGATCTGGTGAAATCTCGTTAAATGACTGCTTGCATATTGGTCCAAATTTGTATCCTGACATTTTTGAACTTCTGTTGGCCTTCAGGCTTCATCCTGTAGCATTTACAAGTGACATAAAGCAGGCTTTTCTTCAGATAGAAGTAGATGAGAAGGACAGAGATGTAACGCGTTTTCTGTTTACTAAAAACCCATTCTATGATCCACAAAATTTTATAATTTATCGATTCACACGTGTGTTATTTGGCGTAAATAGCAGTCTGTTTTTACTGGCTGCAACCATTAAACACCATTTGAAACAACATGAGAAAACCTACCCTGCCACTTGCGAATTTCTAAATGATCACATTTATGTAGATGACATCGTTGGAGGACACCAAAACGTTGAACTTGCTTTCAATACCAGTTTAGAATGCGTTAACATTTTTAGAGACGCTAGTATGATTCTACATAAATTGCACACCAATTCTCAAGAACTGGGCGAATTATAGATTAAAGAAAGTATTGAATCCGAGGAATCTAATCATATTTCGGAAGCTAAAAATCCTCCATTGAAAGTGTTAGGAGTCGCTTGGGGCAACCAAGGTGACATAATTTACTTTGATGTAAAAAATTTGATAACATTTCTATCAAAACAAGTTAAAGTTAATACTAAACGTTTTGTCCTACAAGCAATAGGACGAATTTTTGATCCTGTAGGTCTATTATCACCGTTTGTACTTAGAGTCAAAATCATATTGCAGCAAATTTGGACACTTGCTTTAGATTGGGATGATGAACTACCAGAAAATTTATGTTCTGTATGGAAAACATGGTGCAAAGAAGTTTCCAATTTAGACGAAATCGGTATTCCACGATATTATTTTTCTGCAATCGGTAATAGTGATGTGGAAAGGATTGAACTGTACTGTTTTTCTGACGCTAGCAAAAAGGCGTATGGTACAGTAGCGTATCTGCGTATAATTTCTAGCAATGAACAAATATTTACGGTTTTTGTTGCTTCAAAGACTAGAGTAGCGCCTTTAAAACCGCTCACCTTACCTAGGTTGGAACTGATGGGAGTTACTTTTATCAGCCAAACTGGGCACTAGCATCACTAAAGTTTTGAAGTTACAACTTTCTCGTTTTTTCTGGACTGATTCGAAAATCACACTTTTCTGGATAAAAGACTGCGCAAAGAAATTTAAGCTTTTCGTTAAAAATCGTATTCAGGAAATACAAAATTTGACATTCCCAGAAAATTGGCATTATCGCCCCGGTAAATGTAATCCCGCTGATTTGGCTTCGACAGGAGCTAAACTTCACGAGTTGAAAAACAATCCTATCTGGTTTCAAGGACCAGAATGGCTTAGAATGTCATCTGAATTGTGGCCTCGACAGAATGAAGAGAAACCTGTCATTGAAGAAGAATTAGAATACCGTAAGAACATTAATGGTATTTATGAATTTGTGTGCACGGCAGTTGAAGAAAGGGCAATAGACATCTCAAAATATAGTAATTTAAGAAAATTGTTGAGAATAAGTGGTTGGATGAAGCGATTCATTGGCAAAATTAGGAAAACAAACCATTTGACAGGTCCATTAACGACTGAAGAAATAGTGGATGCCGAAAATTATTGGATTCGATCTGAACAAGAACGTTTTTATACCAAAGAAATTGAGTCTCTGAAGAAAGCGAATAAAGTCGAGAAGAAATCATCTTTATATCTTTTTAACCCATTTTTAGACCAGAACAGGATACTGAGAGCAGGTGGAAGATTAGAACATTCTAGTTTGTTACATGATGAAAAACATCCGGCAATTCTTTCAAGAGACTCCTGGCTAACGAATTTGATAGTACCAAGTGCACATGTTAAAATGATGCATGGAGGAGTAGCAATGACCTTAGCTGAAATTCGAAGTCGCTTTTGGATCAAAAAAGGGCGTCAGCTTGTCAAGAAAATAATAAACAAGTGTCTTATTTGTAAAAGATATTCATTGAAGTCTGCTGACCAGACCACTTCTCAACTTCCAGAAGATAGAATCAATGAGACACCACCATTCTACGTGTCTGGTATCGATTTTGCTGGACCGATTTACATAAAAAGCATCGAAGGAAGTCAAAAAGAATATGTAACATTATTTACATGCGCTATCACTAGAGCCATACATCTGGAACTTGTACCGAATCTCTCGACAGGTTCTTTCTTGATGGCACTCAAAAGATTCACATCTAGGAGAGGCAATTGTCGAGTAATTTATTCGGACAACGCGGAAACTTTTAAAAAGGGAAAAAAAGAACTCGAACATTTCTCTAAACTATTGTTGAATGAGAAATTGCAAGATTTTCTGTCGAATGAAAGAATCAGTTGGAAGTTTATAATAGAACGAGGGGCTTGGTGGGGACGCTTCTACGAGAGATTAGTAAAATCAGTGAAAGAGTGCTTACGAAAAATTCTCGGTAAAGCTTTACTAACGTTTGAAGAATTGTCAACAGTTTTAACACAAGTGGAAGCTGTTTTGAATTCTCGTCCTTTGACATATGTGTACAATGACCACAAGGAACCGTTGCCTCTGAAGCCAGTCAATTTTTTGATTTTTGGAAACAAAGATTCTACATTATCTATCAACTTTAATTCCATTGTTAAAGATGGCTCTACCAAGTCCTCTCAGACCAAAAGAAAGATTTATCAAGATTTATTGGTTAGGCAATTGTGGACTAAATGGAAAAAACAATATTTAATGGATCTTCGGACAGCTCATCAATTAAAAAATCCTAACGTTTATGATGATCTTGTTTTAATTGAAGGCAACAATAAGTGCAAACTTTTGTAGAATTGTGGTAGAGTGATAAACGTTTTTCGTGGTCGTGACAACAAAGTTCGTTCTTGTGAACTAAAAACTGCTGATGGAACAATAATAAAACGACCAGTTCAATTATTATATCCTTTAGAACTTTAAAAACATTTTTTTGTCGTTTAATAATATGAATATGATTGAATATGTTTTATGCAATTGTTTATTTTGCTAATTTAGTTTCATATGATTAGATTAAGAATAGTTTAAATTTACTGAGTGTCAAATTATATTTGATGATAACATACCTTTTTTTAGAATTTAGTATAGTGATTATAATTTGAATATATTTTCTATTCATTTAATATACTTATCAATTGTTTTATAATTATATGTTAAAATACTTATTGATATAAATTTGATTGTTGTTAGATTGATGTGAACTCTTGACAGAGTTCAGGTGGGGAGTGTGTGGATATTATTTTGATTAATTGATAGATGGCGCTAGCGTTGCGTGTTAACGCGACGCGACGTGCCTTCTGAATTTCGATAGACTCTCCACCGGCAGTTCGATAGATGGATGTCTGATGCTTTGCACACTCTTTGATTAGGAACACTTCGGTTCCTATTTGATTTCGATTATGAAAGCATATAGATTTGTTTGTCAACTGAACCACCAGATTTTGATCAATGATCTGTAAATATTGTACATATTAAAAGTTACATTTTAAAGTGATTGATGTCGATTTATAGATCTTAGAATATTTTGAAATAGCAGGTGTTTATGTGAGTATCGTTTGCTTCATTTTATTGTTGCAAACAGCGTAAATTTTTGATTTTCTTCCTTTAGTTTTGAACTTTATGTGTGGCAACAAGATAATTGATTGATAGAATTGTGTTTGTGACAGCCATGTAGAATGGCTCGCTTATTTTGTATCAATTATTTCACCTCGCTAACATATTATTTATAATTAGTGTAATGAAATAAAAAAGTGTAGGAATACAGTCCATTTGTTGATTGATTATAGTTTGTGAAACATATTAAGTTTAAGAACATTTATTGTTGGTCAAAAGTCTAGCCGGAGAGCTAGTGAAGATAGTGACTGTTCTAAGTGTATTCTAACAACGCAAATATGCATATGGTTGGTGAAAAATTACTCCAATTTGTGAGGTAAGTGGATTTTGAACAAAAATTCGTTTAATTTGTTATTAAATTTTAAGAATAATGTTGTAATACAACATAGAATTCGATTTCATTTTAATAATAGTGTTAAGTGATTTAAGAACAATTTCTGTTTTTGAATTGATCAATTATGAGTGAACTTATAACTTTTAAAACAAAAAGAGCGGTCTTACGCAGGAGTGTTTCTAATTATGTAAAGAAAATTTAAACTATTTTAACTGCAGATGAAATTAATTTAATAGAACCAGAGGAATGTGTCGAATTATTGACACAAAAAGAAATTGAGTTAAAGAAGCTTGATTCTGAAATCGAAAGTTTAATTACAGAGACTAAAGAATTAGAAAACGAAATAGATAATGTTCAGGAGTACACAGATAAAATTTATTTGTGGAAATTTAAAGGTGAAAAAATATTAAAAAATCAAAATAGTAAAAATAATTCTAATGGTGTAATTTCAGAACAGGTTCTTGACAATATTAAATTACCCAAGTTATCATTACCGACTTTTGGTGGTAATATTACAGAATGGATAGCTTTTAAAGATCTTTTCAGTGCTTGTGTAAGAAATAATACAAATTTATCTAATGCTAAAAAATTGCAGTATTTGAAGGCTTCGTTGAAAGGTGAAGCATATCGCATTATTCAAACCATTCAAATTTCGGATTGTAATTTTGAAATAGCATGGAATCTGTTAGACGAAAGATATTCAAATAAGAGAGAACAAATTTTTGCATATATTAAACGTTTTCTAAGCTTACCAACTATTCAAAATGAATCAGCATTTGCTATTTTAAATTTAGTTGACAATATTAATGAAGTAATTGGTTCTTTAGAAGTATTGAATCAAACCATTGATAATTTTGGTGACACTTTAATGACTTATTTAATTTTGCAAAAATTAGACCCTTCTACAAAATTATGGTGGGAACGTCAGTTAAAATCTAATGAAATTCCAAAACTTACGACTTTAATTGAATTCCTAAAAAACTATGCAAGAACACTTCAAAATAGCAAATCAACAAGTAATAATGTACCTAAATCTGTGTTTCAAAATAAGAATAATGTTCTGGTTGCTACTTTGGGTTGTGGTTATTGTAAAGAAGATTAGTTTAGCCAAACGTTCGAAATTTCTAAATTTATCGGTTCAGCAAAGGATAGAATTTGTAAAATCTAATCGTTACTGTTTTAATTGTTTATCTAATATGCACTTGCTCAAAAAATGCAAGAGTTTAAATACATGTCAACATTGCTTTAAGAAGCATCACAGTATTTTGCACATTGTAAATAATTCAAAGAATAAAACTCAGTTAAACAGTATATCTCCGCCTACGCAATCTATCCCTAAAAGAGATGAATTAACGAGTCCTAAGGATGTTTCAGCCACAGTTTGTGCCTCTCATTATGATTCGAATGCAAAAGGTAATCAAACCAGTCACATTTTATTGTGTACTGCTTTAATAAAAGTTCAAAATTCTGAACAACAGTTTGTGAAGTGTAGATGTTTATGTGACACTGGATCTCAGAGATCATTTATTTCAAGGGATTGTGTGAAGAAATTAGGATTACGAGTGAAAGATAATTCCATTTCTGTATCATGTTTAGGAGAATTTAATACTATAAGTAATGGAGAAGTCGATTTAGTATTCACTTCTCATTTTAAAAGTGATATTCGTGTATCAACATCAGCGTTTGTACTGGACAAGGTGACAGATAACATTCCCTATGTATCTTTGCCATCAATCATCTTCGATAACTTCAGTGATTTACAATTAGCTGATCCATTATTTTACAAGTCACAACCAGTTGACATTTTATTTGGAGTAAATGTATTTCTGCATTTAATGACGGGAGAAATTGTCAAACGTGGTCCTGATCTACCATTTGCTCTAAATTCGAGGTTGGGATGGATAATTTCGGGTACTACAAATTTTGAATCTACAAATTTTGAGCCAGTATATGTAAATCATTTGAATACAAACACAGATGAGTTAGTAAATTCTTTCTGGGAGTTAGAAAAGTTTCCAAATGTGCAACCTTTAACAAATAAAGAAAAACTTTGTGAAGAACATTTTAAAAACTCGCATTTTAGAGACACATCAGGTCGTTATTCAGTTGCATTACCATTCAAACATAATAGAGATATTCTAGGTGACTCCCGTGAAATGGCGTACAGAAGATTTCAATATTGGAGAAGAGGCTGTTATCTATGAAAGAAATTTACAACCAGTATATTCAGTTTATGAAAGAGTACTTTTCACTAGAACACGTAGAATTAGTGCCAGACACAGATTATGAATTAGAGAACAAACACTATTATATCCCACATCACTTCGTGTTGAAGGACTCTAGCTTAACAACAAAATTGAGAATTGTTTTCGATGCGAGCGCTAAAACAACCACAGGTGTTTCTTTAAATGATACACTAATGATAGGCCCAAAAATACAAGATGACTTAATTTGTATTTTACTAAGATTTAGACTTCATAACATTACAATAACCGCTGATATTAAAATGATGTACAGACAGATAAAGGTTCATGAAAAAGATAGAGATTTTCAGAGAATATTATGGAGAGATAGCCCGTATAAACAAATACAAGTTTGTCGTTTGAAAACAGTTACATAGGGAACTGCAGCTGCTCCATATCTTGCAACCAAAGTTTTGAGTCAGTTAGCGATTGATGAAGGATTAAACTTTCCAAAGGCAAAGAATATGGTTTTAAGAGATTTTTATGTTCATGATATGTTAACTGGTGTAAAAGATAGTTCGGAAGGTATTGCATTGATAGACGAATTGCAACAACTGCTAAAGAGTGGTGGCTTTGAGCTTCACAAATGGTCGACAAGTGAACCGTCATTGTTAAAAACCTCTGGCTTAACAAACACAGATAGTGACAATATTCATCGTGTAATAGAAGACAAAACATTGAAAGTTCTGGGATTGGAATGGCATCCGGACAAAGATGAATTCAAATGTAATGTCGGTGTAATAGAGTATCAAAGTGTTCCGACTAAAAGGATAATTTTGTCATTCGTAGCAAAACTATTCGATCCATTGGGGCGGATAGCTCCGTTTGTAATTCTCGCTAAAATGATCCTTCAGCAATTGTAGAAATTACAATTATCATGGGATGATCCTGTAACAGAAGAGATTGATCGAAATTGGAGAAATCTATGTAGAGAAGTTAAACTTTTGAATTCTATAAATATACCTAGGAAAATTCTGCTACCTGATTATTTTCGATGTGAACTTCACGGATTTTGTGATGCGTCTGAAAGAGGTTATGCAGTAGTTATTTATATCAAAACTTGCAATAACTCTGACATTAATGTTAAACTCGTAACAGCTAAAACTCGTGTAGCACCATTAAAATCTATTACGATTCCAAGACTGGAATTATGTGCAGCAGTGTTATTGGCACGCTTGATTCAGTCTGTAAAAGCTGCATTAGTTATAAATTTTGATTTAGTGCAAGCTTGGAGTGATTCACAAATCGTGTTGTTATGGCTAAGGTCAGATCCTAAAAAATGGCAAGTATTCGTATCCAATAGAGTTTCTGAAATACAATCCATCTTACCACCTGAGAACTGGAGTCATGTTGATGGAAAGGAAAATCCAGCTGATTGTGCTTCACGTGGGTTATTTCCTGCAGAACTATTATCTCATCAATTGTGGTGGAATGGTCCTTCTTGGTTAAAGTGCAGTGAGATTGCCTTGTCTAAAAATATTCTTATAGATGAAGATGCATTACCAGATGCACGTAAAACAGTCTCATTTGTAGTTTCTGAACCTGTACAGGAACTTGCTATTATATCAAATATATCTTCATTTCCAAAGTTACAACGCATATTTGCTTGGATATTAAGATTCATATCGAATTCTAAAGTGTAGCATATCTAGAAAGAAATACGTCTTTTTTTATCTAGTAATGAAATTCGAGCTGCAACTTTCTGTATTGTCCGAATAATACAGCGATTTCACTTTTTTAAAGAAATTCAATGTTTGGAGTTGGGAAAGGACTTACCTACAAACAGCAACCTCTTTAGCTTGTGTCCAATTTTAGATGACAACAAAGTGTTACGTGTAGGAGGAAGACTGAAAAATGCGCAACTATCAGAAAATGAAAAACATCCAATCTTATTACCTTCAAAACACAATCTGACAGAAATCATAATTAGACACTTTCATGTCAAATATCTGCATGCAGCACCGGAACTTCTTCTATCTTTAATTAGACAGCAATTTTGGATCATAGCTGCTAGATCTGCTATCCGAAAAGTAGTAAGATCTTGTATCACGTGTTGCAAACTTAGAGCTAAAACTGCAAGTCAAATAATGGCTGATCTACCGGAATTTAGAGTAACACAATCGCGACCATTTCATCGAACTGGAATAGATTTTTCTGGACCGTTCATGATTAACCATCGTGCAGGACGTGGACAAAAATCATTTAAATATTACGTATGCTTATTTGTGTGTTTTGTAATCAAGGCAGTACATCTTGAAATGGTAGAAGATTTGTCAACAAAGGCATTTTTAAGTGCATTGAAACGATTTATTGCAAGAAGAGGGAAACCATTTGAGATTTATAGTGACTGCGGTACTAACTTTAAAGGTGCAGACAAAGAAATCAGAAAATGTTTTTTGCAATGTAAGCAAAATCAAGAAATTCACAAATTTTTGTCTTTAGAGGAAATAAAATGGATATTCATCCCGCCATTATCTCCCCATTTTGGTGGACTATGGGAATCGGCAGTAAAGTCAATGAAATTACATCTAAAAAGGACTGTTGGTGATACTGTGCTGACCTATCCGGAATTTCAGACCTTGATAGCGCAGGTTGAGGCTTGTCTCAACTCTAGGCTATTGTGTCCAACATCGGCTGATCCAAATGGTTTAACTGCATTAACACCTGGTCATTTCCTAATAGGAACGTCTTTAACTGCTATACCTGAACCAGACCTAAATTATAGTTCCTTCAATCACATTGACAGATGGCATGTGAGACAGTTTATTTTTCAGCACTTCTGGAAAAGATGGAGTCGAGAATACCTGTCTCAGCTTCAGCAAAGACCTAAATGGCAAAAAAGTCAAAACAATTTAGAAGTCAATGACTTAGTCCTCATCAAAGAAGACAACCTTCCGCCTCTTAAATGGAGGTTAGGGAGAATAATTGCTGTTCATCCGGGCTCAGATCATAGAGTCAGAGTTGTTAGTATTAAAACTGGTCATGGTGTCATAAAACGACCAGTCGTGAAATTGTGTCCTCTTCCTATTCAGACTAAAAACTATGAACTGCTTCGCATATAATATTTTGTATTATTTTTCTTATGTTTATCTTTTATTACAGACTAAGAAGTTTCAAAATGCTCCAACTGTTGAAATCCCTTGGGATTTCAACGAGGGCCAGGATGTTTATGTGAGTATCGTTTGCTTCATTTTATTGTTGCAAACAGCGTAAATTTTTGTTTGTCTTACTTTAGTTTTGAACTTTATGTAAGGCAACAAGATAATTGATTGATAGAATTGTGTTTGTGACAGCCATGTAGAATGGCTCGCTTATTTTG
This sequence comes from Stegodyphus dumicola, assembly GCF_044657685.1. Lineage (NCBI taxonomy): Eukaryota > Metazoa > Arthropoda > Arachnida > Araneae > Eresidae > Stegodyphus > Stegodyphus dumicola. The sequence continues at coordinate 43,172,667 of NC_140771.1, read as the reverse complement.
TATCAATTATTTCGCATCGCTGACATATTATTTATAATTAGTAAAATGAAATAAAAGTGTAGGAATACAGTCCATTTGTTGATTGATTATAGTTTGTGAAACATATTAAGTTTAAGAACAGCAGGAGTGCTCTCGATCTCTATGCAAAGTCTTCATTATTTCGAAGCGGCTTCCAATTAAATTGCTTTGTAGTTCTTTAAGATTTTCTGGGATTCGGCATCTTGGAAGTATCAGCTGCTACCGGAATGCATTGCCATCATCCGATTCAAATTTCGATACAGGATGTCGTTTCGAATATGGAGTAAGTTCTAGAGAGCCCAATATATTTTTGTCGTAGGACCATAGATCGAAATGCCCTGCAGGTAGGTTTCGTATTTTAAGACTCCATTGAGTAAATTATGGGTTTAATATCACCGTCTTCGAACTGGTCTTTCCTGACTTCTTTGTAACTCCAATGGGTCTGGGTCAGACTATTTTAAATTTGTAACTTAATGTACAACCAGATTAAGCAGTTCATATTTCGCTTCGAGCCTTGAAAAATATTGGCAGCTTCCTGGGCAAAGTCTTCCAGACAGGGCGTCGGTGTTTTCGTATGATGATCCTTTCCGATGACGGATAATGATGTCATATTCCTGTAGTCTACGTATCCATCTGGTTATCTGGCCTTCGGAAGTTTTGAAATTTAAGAGCAAGGTCAACGATGCATGATCTATGCGGAGCATGAAGTTCTGCCGTAGATAATGATAGAAATGTTCTACTGGCTTTGATTATGGCGAGCAACTCTTTCCTGGTGACACAAAAATTTCTCTTCGATTTAGACAGTCACTTGCTTTAGTAAGGCACTACATGTTCTTGGCAGTTTATTTCTTGGGACAAAACAGCACTGACACTTTCATTGCTCACATCCGTGTCGAGAATACATGATTTATTGAGCTGAGGCTACGTCAAAATTGTCGCGGATATTAAAGCCTCCTCAGTTTGTTAAACGTATCCTCACATTTCTTGGTCCACAAAAAATTTTGCTTGCTATCTCTCAGCTCGTGAAGGGGTCTTGCGATGGAAGAAATGTCCTTCACAAACCTCCTATAGTATGTGCATAGCCCCAACTTCTAAGCAGATGGACATTTTCGGGAACTTTTAACTGCCGACACTTTTATTACTTAACTATTAACTGCCGACACTTTTATTACTGAACTATTAACTGCCGACACTTTTATTACTTAACCATTAACTGCCGACACTCTATCTGGATCTGTACACATACCCTTGGCATAGATGACATGTCCGAGGAAAGTCGTTTCCTGTCTGAAAAATTTACATTTAGCGGGATTTTAGATTAATTTCCTTCAATTTTTGAAGTATCTTTTAAATGCTTTTCAAAACCCTTCCCGATGATAATGATGTCATCTAGATATATCAGACGGGCATCGTAGAAACGATCTCACAGCACAGTCTCTAAAAGACGTTCTAACATTACCGGGGCATTACATAATCCAAAAGGGATCACTTTGAACTCCCAGTTCCTTGTAGGGTAGTAAATGCTGTCTTTTCTAGATCATCAGGGTGTATATCTATCTGTCAATACCCACTCTTTAAATCAAGCGTTGAAAACCACTAGCTTCGAGAAAGAGAGTCCAGACTGTCGTGAGTTCTACGAATTCGAGAGAGGGAATAGCTGTCTTTCTTCGTGACCTCGTTAAATCGCCGTTAGTCAAAGAAAAATTTAGTCGAACCCTCTTTCTAGCGGACCAGGACGATAGGAGAACCCCAAGACTTAGGACCGATGATTAAAGAAGCCTCCATCGCGTTCTTGCGTGCTCTTTAGAAGTTTTCCTACCTCCTCCTATACAGCAATCGGTAGACGTCTTGGATGGTGCTTGGTTGGTGGATGATCTCCCGTATCAATTCTTTGCTTAGCCAAACTGGTTCGTCAAAAGATGTGGAGAAAACATCTTGAAATTCTTGAAAGACATGTTCGGCAGCACTCTTCTTCATCGCTTAGATGTGCATTCTGTAATAATTCCGCTGTTAGGCTCTTCGAAGGAACAGACTCTGAAGGACTTCCGGTTCTTTAAACGAAGGCCACTGAAGTACCAGCTGCAAGCACTTTGCCTTTCCTAATGACTTTCAGCTTGTCACTTAACGTTGGCAATTCTAACCGGGATAACGGTCCTCGACAGGTGCCAATGCTACTAGTACTACTTTCGGGTTGTTACAGTTTTTAGGATATTCCATTATTCCAGAAATTTCTATTTTCATGTATAGATGCAGGTAGTGAAAATTCTGTTCTTGCTAGTAGTATTATATCATCTTGAGATATTGGGCCCTAGTCTGGACACCGTCGAGATGGAAGAACGGGTCGTTTTTTGCGATCTACTCGACAGAGAGCGAGTCTGGTGGTAATGGATATTTTAATTTCTTAAGATTTGTGAAAAACTCGAATATTTCGCAATAGAAATAACGCATTTGATACTATATTATTTATTTATTCTACAGTAGAATTCCTTAATTAAATTTTAGGATACTTTTAATTTAAAGTTGTAATTTTTAAACTAATGTATATATCAATGTACTTTATTTTATGTTTTGATGAGTAATTTATAAATTTTGAAATTTTATGTTTTAAATTATAATGTATCCCTCTACTTTTACTTTAATTTGTAGTGTATAAAAATGTAATATATTGACACGTTGCGTTAAAGAATATGCCGTATATAATTCAAATTATTCCATTCCTAAATCCAACATTTACATTAAATTCTTTGAGTTAAAAAAATTATTTAAGCAGATTTAACTATACCGATATGAAGGTCAATTTTCAATAGTTTCTAGAATCTCCTGTATAAAACAAGTTAAATTCCTGTATAATTTTCGGTTAAATTCTTGTAAATATTATAATGCAAGATTTATAATTAGTTATCAGACTTTTTAATGTGGTCTGCTTTTAGATATTCCATCAGCTTTGTGTATTTTTATTCAGATCTTAAAGTGCGTGGTTTTGCTTTTAGATAACTACCGCAAAGCCTCGAGGGCCATCTGCCTAAAATGAGCGTTGCCTTCGTCGGGGACCTTCTAAGGAAAACTACAGCACATGGGGAAAACCACGAAAACGCCCATGCAGCCAGCCAGTTCACGAGATTCCAACCTTGGACCGAACTTCCAGTGTTCAGGGATTTTACTGCTCGGCCGCTGGTAGAATCGATTTAAAAAGAGTATAAATAGGAATATGTACTGCAATTTCTTTCACTGCATATGTTAATATATTTATAATATTATTTTATATACACATATAGTTATTTATGTATCTAAAACAGGTTTTGTATGCCTTAAATTTTTATGCTTTTGGAATTTACGAGAAATATGTTGGTAATGACAGATATATTGGTAATGACGCACATGCAGCAAGCCCGATCGCGGGATTTGAACCTCGGACCGAACTATCAGTGTTCAGAGATTTTACCGCTCACCCGCTAGTGGGATCGATTTAAAAAGGATATAAATAGGAATATGTAGTGCAATTTCTTTCTGCATATGTTAATATATTTATAATACAGTTATATATGTATACATTTATTTATTTAAAACAGGTTTTGTTTGCCTTAAATTTTTATGCTTTTGGAAATTACCAGAAATATGTTGGTAATGACAGATACATTGATAATGACAGGTATATTGATATATTGGTTATCAGAGATGTATTGGTAATGCAGGCAACCCGTTCTCGGCATTCGGACTTCCGACCGAACTACCAGTGTTCAGCGGTTTTACCTCACGGTCGCTGGTGAGTTCGATTTAAAAAGGGTATAAATAGGAATATGTACTGCAATTTCCTTTCACTGCATATGTTGATATATTTATAATACAGTTATATATATATATATAATTAAAAAGCTAGGTAGTTATATATATATATATATATATATTATTTATTTATTTAAAACAAATTTTGTTTGCCTTAAACGTTTTTGCATCTGGGAGTTACCAGAGATATATTGGTAATGACAGATATATTGGGCTGAGAAATAAATATCATGTTGGTGCATTTGAGAGGTTACGTATGCTATTAGTTCCGGTATTTTCACCAAATGGATATTATTTATATAGTTTTCAACAAAACAAAATCAAATTGCGATTCAATGGAAAGTTTGGATGTTCTGATGTCATCGACGCTGTAGGATGGTACCCACGTATCTATAATTGCAACTAGTGACACAGAAGAATGCCAGAGTTCATTTTTATAAACAGAAAAATCTTCCTATTCTCTTAATATGCAGCTGTTATGCAATTTTTCCTTCCATTTTATATAATATATATATATATATATGTTTGTGTGTGTGTATTTATATGCAAGATGATATGTTTTGTGATTTAACCTGTAGTTATTTAATTCTTTTTATTTTCCTTCCTATTACTTTTGTTAAAATTTTTTTATATTTTTACTCGCTAGTAAAGTGTCTTTTAATGCATCAATCCAAAGTTATCTGTTAATTGGTATCTTCGATATATAGTATATTTGTAGCTACGTTATAGGTAAATTCCCGAATAAATAAAATTACTGATATATAATCATGGGTTGCTAAAAATTAAAAAAAAATTTGATCAAATTCAACAGGAATATTAAACTCGCGACGCGATGCTATATTTCAGTGATTTGATTTATGGCATTGTTGCATAACCGTTTAAGACAAAAAAGAATATTTTAACCATAAAACTGTTAACAAATAGTTTACAAACATGTAACCTTTTAGAAAATTTCCATTTTGGAAAAGATCATACGTAAAATTATCCTTACGTTTTTCACATATCTGAAGTTTTGGAAAGGCCATTTCTTTTTGCGTTTAAAAATATCCATTAACTCTTCCCATTTCTTTTTTCTGTGCTCTTTACTAAATGTGCTATTAAGTTTATCACTTAAGAGCTGCGGAGTTTTTCGAAAAATTTCACCATTTACTCCAACTGATTAGCAATTTTTTTTTTTCCCCCATCTTCTACCGTCATCCTCATTGAAAAGCACGAGCGAAACAGCACTTTTGACAACAAACTTCCCCCTTTCCCAGAGCCTCGAGCAATGTAGAGGTGAGACAGACTGGTTGCTATGCAATCCGCGATTCAATTCACCTATAGGTGGCGCTTTCACACATTAGTATGGCGGATAAAAATCGGTATTTTTGATTTGTGATCAGACTTCGTATATTCAAAAATGGAGTTGCTTAGCTCTTCCGAAATGTTTGATTTTGTTCGAGGAGGCGTAAACTCTCTGTATTACTGAAGCAGAGAGAATTTTAAAAAGCTGATCATTTGGTAATGCACGGAATTTTACTTGAAATCCAATGTACAAGTTTTGGCTTTCTATTTAAGGATAAGTTCTATAGCGTCTTGATCGCATGAAATCGAAGGACATTTCATTGTTCAGAAAGGACAAATAAAAATTTAAAAAAAAAAATCCTGTTCATGTAAAGGAGGAACTGCTGGCTGTTGTAGGAAATTGTGTCGCTGTTTTATTGTAGTGTGACAGGTAGCTGATTTTAACGTTCACTGATTGTAAACAAATGATTTCATATGTGCTTTACTTAGGATTTCCAGAAAATCTGTGCAGTCAAAAGTGTCTTTTTTCCCTCCATAAAAATGATATTGAAACATTATATGTATACTAAAAATATATTTATCTATTATATACATCTATTGTATTTATTATACACATGATAGCACTAATTATCAGATGCAATTTTGAGAATACCAACAAGCAAAACACTTAAAAATGAAAAAAAGACACTTGTTATAGAACTATTAATATTCTATATGTATTATAGAAAATACATGCAATGAATAATACCATGACCAAACATTAAAAAAAAAAAAAAAAAAAAGAGAGAGAGAGAGAGAGAGAGAGCAGATTAAGTATTACCTACCTCAGTACTTGAGAAAGCAATCCTGGCATATAAAATGTAGTTAACTTTTGATTGCATGATATTACAAGCCTTTTCTTTAGATTTGTCCTACGAGTGGTTTAAACGACTCAATACTGGTAGTTTAATCTCAGCTGAAATCCTGGTGAACAAGCTGGCTGTGGAGTTTTTATTTTTATTTATTTATTTATTTATTTATTTTTGCATGTGTTTTGTGAATATGAACCAGTTTTCCCTATAAAGTTCTTCATAAAGGCATTCTTCTTCAAGCTGATAACCAACGTGCTTAGCCATATTCAAATACCCTAATTTAACCTTACCTTTCCTTTAGATTCTATATTCACATGTTATATCTTTATCTGTTAAGATTTGTTCATAACAGGATCACCAGGCTTCTACCAATCTGGCAGGAGCATACTCAAAACATGTCAAAACCATGTGATTTATAACAAAATTGATCATGGGGTAGAGTAGACTTTAAGGTACCCCTTGTATTATGACGAAGTTGTTGTTTGATTTATCGCCAAGTTGTTGTTTCATTTATGGTAGCCTGAGTAGTTGAATGTTATGTAAATTCTATTGTGACGTAATCGGGTGCATGATTCTGGGAAATTTTGAATCATGGGATGTTTTGTAAGCGTTTTTGTGGTGTGTGTTAAAACCGTTTAGATGGATTTGAATGGGTTTGTAGGAAGAAAGGTTCAGATGGTCACTATGTGAAGCATTCGATCAGAAAAATACCTGGTTTGAAAAAGTCATTTGAATATGATTGATATTTTGATTTTTAAGTGGCTCTGGGTGTACGAAGCGAACTCGAAAATCATGGTAAGTGAATATTTGCTTTTGGTAGTGCTTAAATGTACAACATGTTTCTCCTTTTTTATGTTATTTTATTGTTTGGTTTAAAATGTATTTTATTGAGATTATGTATTTTTTGTTTGCCTATAATGTAGAATTTGGTGCTCCTTTGACTTTTTAAGTGAAAATATACCGATGTGCACATGGACAAAGTAAAGGGAGTGCGCAATGCAAGTTTGTGCAATTCTGGGATTTTTTTTAAAGTGAAAATAGGTCGACATGTACATGGATAAAGTCAAAGGAGGGCGCAATGCAATTTTTGTGCAATTCGGGTTTTTTTAATGAAAATAAGTCGATGTGTACATGGATACCGAGTTTGTGCAATTGTCACTCCTGCACGGAATCTTCACTTCATTTTCCGCCGACGGAATTTGAAGGAGTCAGACCAGTAGAGTCGGTGTTGGTCAGACTCGCTCTCCCGTTTGGTGTCGAGTGGAAAGAGAATCTCGACTGGTTTTCCGATATCGATCTCGACATGTGTCCAGACTAGACCCCATTATTTGGTAGAAGGATTTAACTCCTTCATTTTTAATTCCGAACAGGATTATGTCCTCAGAGGCAGAATGTCTCATGTAAAACCTGGGAAGCTACTGATTAGGATCTGTACCTAGGCAGTCTCGGCCACCGGTGTTTAAAATCAGTCTCCACAGGACTGGAGTCATCACTGACAATGGCTGTTTCAGGCTTGACAGGGACCGTATGGTTCTGTCTTGTCTGTTCCGTTGGTTGTGCTGGAGCTATATATTCAGATATTCATTGTTGCCCGAGGCGAAACTCCCCCGTCTATGGAGTTGACGAATTCAGCGAACCTTTGAACTGCCTGAGGTTTTCCAGCGGGCGCCTGGAGCCTGAAAACTGCATTATTCATCTTCTACCTTGGTTTCGCCCTGGAGGGGCCTAAAGCCGACATCTGCGTACCATGATGTAGTGTTAGCAGGCCAGATTGGTGACCGGATCGGTTTTGACTAACGCATACCAGCTAAACCAAAACTGAAAAACTTTAGTAACACCACTACATTTTACAATGATTACTTTTCAATTTCTCAAAGGCTAAAAAAATGTATTTTGCCTTTTGCACAACTTGTTAACTATTTGTATTAAATATGCACGCATAAAAAATATTCGATTAAAAATTGGTTACCATTTTAATTGTCAAAATGTAAGTTATAATACTTGTAATTGTAAAATTTAGAGTGAAATTTTGGCCTGTTTAAGAGAGATCAATTTCTTTATGTCTGGTCTAATTTCACTTATTTTTAACCGTAAATTAGAATCCACTTTTAACTTCATTCTCTATTTATTATTTAAATCCTTGTTCACACAAATAGGTTTTGCAAAAAGGCAATAAAAATTTAATGCCTTTATTTGAAATGCCTTTAATTAGTCCCCCCCCCGTTTCATCCAAAAGTTAACAAGTCTGTTATTTTTAAAATCTCCAGTTAGAGTTTGATCACAGGTAATTTCTGTCAAATGTTCTTTTTCTTCAGGAGACTTTTGAATTTAATAGTTAAAATTTCTTTGTTTCTTTGCGTACCACCCATTTTTCGTTTGCGTACCACCGGTTGAGAATCGTTGCTCTAAAGTCTTTAATAATAATGTTCGCCCTCCTCCGGTCTTATATGTTGTAATACAAAATACCAAAAACCTTTCTTCGATACCTCATGTCTGTATTTTCTAAATTAAGATACCTCATACAAATTGCTATCTGCTCTTGATGGTCAGGGGTACAATCAAGTAAAATAGAAAAATGTTTTGCCTGTTTGACCTTATTTAAAATAATTTGCTCTATATTATCCCTTAATAAGCTAATTTTTGAATTTTATCTTCAAGGTAATGAAGCATACTTTTTTAGTTTGAATTTTATTAATATATACAAACATGATAGGATCATATTTTGCGATCATTTCTATATACTTTAAAAAATTATTATTTCTTTCGAATAATTTGTTACTTGAACCACGGAAAGCTAAATTTTGTTTGGCTAAAAACTGAATGGCATAGATAATTCTTTCAATAACATCGCGCCAATGCTTAATCTTTTTTTTAATAAAATTTGAAATTCCGAATTAACAGGTTTATTCTTTCGTAATCGCTCTCACAAATCGGATTAACTCTTTCGTTGTCTGGCAAAATTCGGCAAAAGTACATCTAAAAAAATTTACGCCCATTTTTGTCTTTTGGTAAACTGAACTCGAAACCAGCTTTGGGTAATATCCAGGACCATTTTCTATTAAGGATTGAACAGGGCTTAATTTATAAGATTAGAAGTGCCGGAACCCTATGGAAGACCGTCAGCAAAGAGGAACAAGAGTAAATAAATAAATAAAATGACTATTAAACTCATTAATAATTTTAAATTTAAATAGTTAATCATTATCAAATTAATTAATGTTTATAAATTGTTATTTAATTATATAATTAATTAATTATAATTTAATTGATTATTATTAGATAACTAATTATTATTTATTGAAATAATTAAAGATCGAAGTAATTAAATAATTAAAATTAAATAAAATGTAAAGACATAAATTGAAATTTAATAAGCGATTTATAATTTTATTGTTAAAATAAAATTTTCGAGATAAAATTTCTACGAAATTGTTATTTAATTACATAAAAGAAGTGCCGCAGCTTTCTTATTCGGGGCTCCTGCGCGTTCCGGCTAGAATTATGATTTATTACAAAAACTAAGAAGCACTGAAGCCAATATTCGGTGGGCTCCGGCCCAATTTAAGCTCTGGTCATGGGGGGGGGAAGTTCTTTTATCATCACAAAATTAAATATACTCAAAGTTTAGCTGATGAAAATTCCAGAGCGAAACAGAATGAGAGTATGAGTGGGTGGAAACAAAAAACGAGGAGAATCTTGGTGAAAGAGAACGCTCTCTTTGAGCTCGACTCTCTGCTGATATAATTATAGCCATCAAGCAGATGTATGTCAGGGGTAAAATGAGTCCTGAATCTGACTCCTAAGGATGAATGTAAAGTTGTTGGTTACGCTTTCCCACCCATTAGTGGATACTGTGGGAAAGACGATGTATAGGACGTGCTTGAGCAGTTTATCTCAGTATTTCACTGTTATTGTACTCGCTGTCCCTTAACGCACATTTAAGAACACAAATTTTCCTTCCTGCGAGGATAACTAACTAACTGTAAGCATCGATAACAATACACTAGATACGATGGCATGGCGAGAAATTGACGCGTTCCTAAACAAACTCCCCAAAATTTATTGTCCTTCTTAAAGGGAAAGGTTTCCGCATGTGAGTGAGGGGACTTTACTTGAACGTCTCATGTGCTCATGAGTTCGTATTTCTAGGGAAATAGAGTATTGCAAGGTCTACTTATTGTTAAATTAAAACGTTAGGAATTCTAAATTTTTTTCCCTTTAAATTGTGGTTCAGTTTTATAAAAAGAAGTACCGGAGCTCATCTTATTTAGGGCTCCGGTACGCTCCGGCTAAAATTGTAATTTACCTAAAAATTGAGAAGTACCGGAGCTGGGCTCCGGCGCAATTTAAGCTCTGGGATTGAACTTGGGATAGCAATAATGGACTTGGGCATAATCCGGAATCATCAGGAAAAGGCAAATGCATATCTGCTGCAGAAATTGTAGATTTCAATAGTATTTCTGTTGTTTTTTTCGACCGGCTGCATTGAAGTTAAAGGTAATTCCCGAGTGAACATTTCGAACTTTTTCTGATTATTAGCTTCTTTTGGTAATTTCAATGGGAGCTGAGATGTTGATGGACAACTAGTACTAGTAGCAGCGGCTTAGGTATTCTTTGGGTTTTGGAAAAATTAATTTTAAAGTTCTGATTTATTGTCTTCTTCTCACTTTCTTTTCTTCATTACATTCTGATAATCAGACAATTTTTTCTGTTTTTCTTTCGATATCTTGGTGAAAATAAAAACAGAGAAAGTGTAAGTAAAAATAAAAGTAGAAAATAACTATTATAAGGACTACTGCATAAAACACTTTTTAAAAACACTCAGAAAGTCACTGTTTGAAATATTTTACCTTACTTCTGAAAAAGTGAGTATATCTTAAACCATTGCTTAGAAAATATACGAAATATTAGACCAATACCAAATAATTCAAGAAGGTGGTGGTACTCGTTTGTTTATTAAAGTAAATAAATCAAATGTAAAGTATGTATTTAGGACGTAATGAAATAACGAAACATTTTCCTTCGGTTTTCCGTATAGCTAAAAATCGGAAAATAGCCAATTTTTGATTTCAGAATACCTTGTATATTTTTACTTCACTTCAAATTTCAAACAGGTATACTTTAAATTCAGTGGTACTCCGTAAATATGTCAATCCTTTCTTCTCGAAACATAATGATTTTTAGTTTAATAAACAAATGGTTCATGTAAAAAAAAAATTTCGAGTAATTATGCTCAAACCGTCCTAAGTTTAACATAATATGTACCTACATTTACCTTTTTTTATCTAGTATAACAAATCACAAAAAGTTTAATGTTGCGCAAATTACTACGAATGCAACTGTAGGCACAAAATAAGGACTAAGTAATTTGTCGAACGCTTCTACAGCGCCCTCTGTACCAGGGCTGTGAAGTCGGTAGGGAAAATGACCGACTCTGACTCCGAATCCTGGAATTTTAAAGACCCTCACTCTTGACTCCGACTCCCACATATATATGTAAACACATACACATGGGTTACAGCTTATTTTTTTAATATAAAAGAAGTAATAGATGCTACAGGGAAAAAATTGATAGCATAACAAACTATTTATATTAATTAACATTTATTATGAAATGGAAAAACTGGCATTAGTTATTTCTAAGAAACAGTTTAGCTTCGGCAAGATCTTCTTTGTTGGAGGGCCATAGATCCGATCTGATAAACTTCAGAGCTGAGTAGTCTTTTCAAACTTGAGCAGGTGGAAGAGCTATTACTGTTAGGGCTACTTCTTTTAATTTTTCAGGATAGATTTTTATAAGTTCTAAAAATGGTGTCTTGCACAATCATATTTCTCTATTTCTTCAAAGGCCGTGTAGAAATCTTATTTATATCGAAAGGCTCTTGGTTCTTTATTTTCATTCGCTTTGCCTTAGCCTTTTCAATATAACCCAAAAATATTTCTCAAAACCTAATTCATCACTGCAAGAGGATGGTAGAGACTTGACTGTCCTGATTTAAATTCTCCAATTGTTCTGAGAATAATTTCATTCTTACTGAAAGTTCATCGATGGCCTTTTTTCATTTTTAATTTGTTCGTCATCGAAGAAAATTCGATGTTTCGGATCTACATATATTGAACCCAGCAAGATCTCATTGTCTAGCAAACTAGTTTCTCTTTTCTTCATTGAAGAAATGATTTCTTCTGCAATAAACCCTCCATTTCAGAAAGAACAAACTTCACATTCTTCCATTCTCGCCTCCTATCAATTCTTCAGACTGCAGCTTTTTTGTGGCTATATACGGTGTAGAAAGAAGAGTTTCCAATTCTGCAAGATCATTCCACAGTGTTTCTGTTAGTGAAACATTAGGGTTATCTACATCTTCTAAAAAAGTTGTTAATTCTAACAACCTCTTTATCGTCAAATATGTACTTCCTTAGCGCGTTGCTTGATCAAAAATTGCTCCTTTTCCTGCTAGCTTCCTAAGAATGGCATAAATTCTGGGAGTTCTTGCTGCTAACCTAAATTTACCAGTGAGACTTGTAACTAAATGAATCAGTTTAATCACTAATGGCAAATATCACATCCATCCTTCTCCCTTATATTTATTTATTAATATGTCAATAAAATAGAAAATAATTATTTTTTAATGTATATAGCTCATAAATAAACATAATAACTCAGATTGTCAATATTTTGTTTTCAATTCATTTTAATTTCATTTCAAATTCAAACCGTCCAACATAAACTGGAGTCGTACTCGACCTGTTTTTTTAGCGAAGCTCCGACTTCTTTTACCTCAAAATCTGCCCGACTCCAATTCCGATTCTATAGGCCCGTCTACACGTAGCGATTTCCTCGGCCGACTTAGCTGGCCGACAATATCTGAGATAGCTCGCCTATCCACACGAAACGATTTTCTCGTTAGTACATGAATTCACTCAGCCAATCACTGTGAAAATCGCTGTAGAGGGCGAGAAGTGTTCCCGCCCTCTACAGCGTCACACTGTCTACGATTTGTAAACGAAGCTTACGGTATTGTCAAATAGTCAAAACAATGGATGACTATTTTACTTTAAATTGCTATTATAGATACAGCTACAATTTTGAACTTAGCTACTGCTACAGAAGGAAAAAAAAAATGCGTTTGGACCAGAAATTGGGTCAAACGACGAGAAATTCATGGTGCCTTCGTAATACCCTGCTCCGGGAGGCGTAATGGCAGACCGCACATTGAGTTGATAGTGTTAAGCGAATTTGGCTTACTGCGCATGCTTAATGGTGTACATTTGACGCAGGAAGAAATATTGGCGCGTATGCAACCTTACATTAGCTTATTCGCGATGTCCGTTGCTGTCCAGTCTGGTTCAGTGATGTTTACAATTGCAATATTATGGAACTTTGTTTACTCGTTATTTTAACGTCCTTACTGATTGAATGTGCTTTTTTTATTAATATATGTTTTATTTTAATTTAGGCTAATTTACTGATAACGGTGCATTTAATATTTTAACGGTGCATTTAACATATGTTCGTAATAATTCGTTATTTAGATTTAATTTGTTTACATGTTACAATTCAGTAATGTAAACTGGATTTTCTCTCCTAGTTCGGTAATGTATGTTGGCGTGTTTTTTTTTTTTTTTTTTTCAAAGAATTAAGTAAACAGCTTTAAGTAACTGTAAAATTCTTGAGTGTTATTTACAAACACTTGCTATATTCCTCTGAAGGAAACAAATCATTCCTTAAAACTTTTTTTCTTAATGTTACAATATATAAAAATTTAGAAAATGTTTAAAAAAAAAAAAAAAAAAAAAAAGCTAATGAACTGTATGTGTATTTAGAAAGATGACACTGTGACATAGTACATAGACATACTTGCATTTATAAGATATCAAATTTACTGAAATGGGAAAATACATACCTGAAAGCAATCTTGCAATAGCATTTGGTTTGCAGTTCTTGCGCTGGGCATTTGTATTTACGCTGATTTCCTTTACCCATTTTTTGCACTCTTCAATCGAATTCATACTTGATCGTATCATTCAGCTTTCCAGTTGTTCGAGCAGTACAGGAAAAAATCGTATTTTAACACAGTAATTACTTTACATTTACATTATACTCTGCGAAGATTTAAACGCTAGATTTGTTTTTACAATCAGATGGCGGTACATTTACCATATACCGTATTTATCTTCTTTTCAAATCGCGCCAACATAATAATTACGCCAACTTTTTTTCTGGGCATGCGCAGTATGCGACATTCGTTTAACACTATTCAACTCAATGTGCGGTCTGCCATTACGCCTAAGGGAGTTGCGTACAATGAGATACATTCCCCAAGAATTTCCTAGGGTTCGCCGTTTGATTTTAAGCAAAATTTCAAAGTAAAAATTTAAAACTAATATAGAATAAGGAGATTAGAATACAGCCAAAGAATAACATATAAATTTCTTTTCAAACAATTCCTTTTATACCCTAAAAAAAGTCTGGAAGATTTCTTTGAAAAATGAGGGTCTTAAAAAACTAAACATGGCTAAAATATAGGGACTGGTTTGTGTTGAGCTGCCATTTATTATAAATAAAGAAGGTTCAGAGTAACCTATAAATCCTTTTTCATTCAATTTTTCTGTGCGTACAGAAGGAAATTTTTTGGTGTGTTCAGATCAGACACACTGTGCCGTAATGGGTTAAGTATGTGGTTAATAAGCTTGAAATGATGAAACATTAAGTTCTTCGCTTGATTACAAGAGCTGTAAGGTCCACACCTATCGTTGCGATGTTATTATTGACAGGAAATAAACCCTTCCAGAATATTATGAAAATGAGGGCCTTGGTTCTGTATGAAAAGCTGCTGCAGATGGAGGATCCCTACTGGAGGGAGTACGCAGTCAAGCATAGGAAATTAAAAATCCGATATGGATTTATTCAAAAAGTTCAAGACATTAAGAGAGATCTTAAGATTCCAAGTAATATACAACCACTCTTGACAACCAGAAACCATTTTGGAGTGATTAATACTGAAATAAGTCCAGACCTAGTGGAACCATCCAGAGAAAGAGCGATGTCGCACTAAGTGTTTTGAAATGTCTCGCTTTGGAGACCATTGCGCCTAGATATCCACCTACTCAGTGGCTACATATTTTTACTGATGGTTTGACTTGTCATTTTAAAGTTCGCGGTTTTCGAATCTTTTTTCGCCTGCTTGTGTTATAGGCTAAGGTAATAATGTCTTTTCTTAGTTTTATTAAAAAGCACAACAATAATATATGCGATACATTACTTAGAACTGAAGTTCTCGACAACTGAAACCGATGCGACTTGGTGCCAGCAGACGAACGAACTAACATTTTCCCGTCTAGTAAGCGACATTCAAATTTCAAGATCGCCGAGTTTGGCGCAATTACAATTAAAAGCAGCAACAACGCGCCTCTAGGATACATTGGTACCTCCTTTTGATGGTGAAGTAGTAGCCATATATATAGCCCTAAAGCAATTATTAGCTATCCAAGTTAGACTTCGGGAGAAAGCGGCATATTTATATTGCCATTATCAGGCCTTTTTACCTATACATCGCCTGCTTGGGCTGCGGTTCGCACAATTGACGCAAATTGCAGATTACTCAAAATAAGTTTTTACGACTGATTACCCGTGCTCATCGCCTATGTCTCCAACGTTACACTCCATAAAGACCTGCAGATCGAGACTGTAGATAAATTTCTCCATCGAATGAACGGCAACTTCTTCAAAAAGGCCCGGACTTGTTCCCACCTGGGACAGTTAATGTTTCCAATTATGAAATTCTCGATATGGGCTCAGATATTAGACCTCTCGCGGCCCACCTCACCCGTGACTCAAACTTTCCTACCTAATTTTTGTGCATATTCATGTATATATTGCTCTACCTTGTTTTATCCTTTATGTATCTTGTAACTCAGTAATATTTTATTGTAACATTTTCCATTTATCTTTTAACTTGTATGTTTAATTTGTCATGCAGTGTATTTATTTATGATTGCTTAAATTATCATGCTCTTGTCTTTGTCTTCAAGCATAGCGCAGACATGCCTTTCAGTTGGTCCTCACTGCTCCGATTCGTTGTATCCTCCTCTGTCTTTGGCCATTTTCGGACTGTGACTCTGGTCACCCCCCTCTACCCATTTCAGACATCCACTCTATGTCCGGCATTTTCTAACGTCATGTGCCTTCATGGCCTTGCTTATCATCGAGCCGGAGACGTCGCGCCTTGCGCGATATTCCGGCAATATTTGTGCGGATAAGGATTAGTTATCCATTATAAGTTTGCAAAGCCAGTCATTTTTCTGATTTTCACGCAGCCATTCAATCAATTAGCTCTGTTGAACACCCATTAACACCTCAAAGTTTGCGTGGAAGTTCACAAATCATTCTTCTGGCCATTGTGGCAATGAACAAGCGGGCTTACTTGCAAAAAGAGGTTCCATCTTATTACAACATCCTAATACACCCATTCCTTATTGGAGGATTAGAGAGTTTTAAAAAAAAATATTTATATCTAATATCTTACAAGATCTTCAGACTCGTACAGCCTTAAAACGTTGGAGAATGCTATGTTCTTCTCTTATTCCCGATAATCCAAGACGCAATGCAGTTACGGCCCCTCTCTCTACCGGTCATAATTGCCTTGTCGCCGACCTGCACCGCATAGGCATTTCAAGCGATCCTATTTACTCACTTTGTGATTCTGGAGAAGAAATGGACAGAGACCAACCACCTGCTCCGATTTAAAGCTTTTCGTGGTCTTAGAGAATAATTGAGATACTGAGAGGCAAAAACGCTCTTTAGGCAATGACTTTGGTTTTTTTGTTCTTAGTTCCATTGTTTGTAGCCTCTGTTTATAAGATTTTAGTACTTTGTAGCTTTTTGCCTAACCATCGGAAATAAATAAAAAAATATATCCTCACAAGACTAAACTGTTACAGCGTACACTAAACAGATCAAGTAAAATTTTAAAGGAAACTTATGATTTGGTGTTTATCACGAGTAGAAATTTACATCCAGAAATTTATCATTTGAGCAACTGTGTTATATTATCATCACAATGCATATATTTAATTATAGTATGTACTTTTTTTTTTTTTTTAGAATAGGTAGCTAGATATTTAACACAATTTTATGCTAGAATAGTTATATACATTTAATGAAATTAGTGTGAAACAAAAATAATAGAAATATTTCCTTTTTAAACAATTTTATATCCATAGACATTTCAAACTAAACATTTATTTTGAAGATGTCAGTAAACTGGTCACTGAGTCGTTAGAATTATGATTCGTAAATATTTTTTAATACTGTGCAACATTTATCCAAATAATTAGCCATCACTGGTTACCTAGAACCGCATAAAGTACAAGACTGATAATGATAAATCTGTAAGCAGCCATGGTCCATCAAAAGTCTAAATTTTGTGACACCAACATCTCTTTTTGAACTCAGGATCAGTGACAAATCCATATAAAGAATACCTCAAATCTTTACACTGCTTGAAAAGTCTGCTTAGAAGTTAAATTTGTCAAGAGCTTTGAAGAGTGCATGGTATTGCTTTTGTTATATTTCTACATGACCATAACTCTCCTCTTGGTGAAGAAATCATAATCATGGATTTTAATCAAAATTTTATATAGAATTTTATATAGAATGATAAATTCAATACATATTGACAAAAAATATCAAGCTGTATTATATAACAAGAATACCTTTTTTTTACAAATCTTGAAATCTATCAGTTTTAATATTTTTTAAGCCACAAATGAAAACATTTTTTTTGCAAATGGTAACATATGTAATTGTAAAAAAATTACCTAATGTTAAAATATTTTAAGTGTCTCCTATGGATAAAAAAGTTGCTTTGATTTATTTAATATTTTATCATTGATGTATTAAATATTGTGAAAATGCAACACATACCCACATTTTTATCATAAAGCCATTTTTTATTCTTAAAAAAGAATAACATATTGAACTAGATGATGTTTACTTAAATCTATGTGGAGAACAGCAATCATAAAGAATATTATATTTACACATTTATTCTGACCCTATATATGAATATTCCAAATGAAGAAAAGTCAATAAATCACTTTGTAAATGTGGAATTATCAGTTGTCATACACCATGTAATGATAAACGTCACCCGATGATTCTGAAGATTATATTCACAACAAAAAGGAGGAAAATCTTTAAACAAAGTGAGCAAAATAAGTAAAGAGCTTTCAGATCAAGAAAAATTATTACCAACTTTTTTTAGTGTCCATCAGCAGCTGAATAGACAAGACCATTGAGCAGAAATAGTCTAACTTAGGTTTTAATCTTGGATGGAATTTTTTCCATTTTTCCATTGTATCACATAACTATGAGCCAGTTACTTTTAGAATGTATTTCATAAAAATCTCTCCCTCCCCCAAGGACCTCTTCCATGTTTTGTCGTAATCAACTAAACCAAAAAATAATTCTTATTTACTTAGTCATCAATAAAGAACATAAGCAGACAGGTTCATTACTCAAAAATTCATACAATCTCTTCCCCACCTGAAATGTTTTCACTTATGTTCAGTAAAAATATATTTGAATATAAATCTGTAGAGCGCAGAGTGTTTACTAAAAATAATAATAATATATAAATAAATAAAATAAATCAATTTCCTACTTCTTCCCCTTGACTAAAAAAATATAGAATTCTGAAAAATCAGAAATCTCAGAATCTCAGAATTCTGAAAAATCATTATACAATCACAAATGATGGCAAATTTTAAGAACATAAATAATACATCTGCATAATAATTTTATTGCTGTTCATAGAAATTAAATGGTGCTGGCTGTTATTTGCATATTTTACTCATACAGAAAAGGCAAATGCATGGAATCATGTCTGAATTGCAGTTTATCCCAAAATTATAGAATTTCAGCTAGAAACTACCATATGACATTGAAAATAATAACCATTTAGAGCAACCATAAATAAAGGTAGATTAAATCATGAAACTTATTTTAATCAGTTCCATCTATAAAATAATGATAAATACGTGATATAAAATATGTGATAACTTTGGGGATGGCAGCCGCATTGTCGATGAATGTATGCTTACCCGGAGTGCAAGAGAGAAATATAGAAAGAATTTTAAGGAAGATTTTAAAAGGAATTATTCAAATTTGAAAGATTTTGCAGAGACAATAATCAAGATTATAAATACGAACAAAGACAGAATTGGAATTCAGCACCAAGACTCAAGTTTTGGGCTTTATATGTTTTTTTCTAGACAGTCTCATTTTTTTATCATATGGCCAGCTTGTGCCGGCTAGGAGGATCGGGGCTGGGCCCTTATAATTATAATGAAAATGAGCCGACGACAGATATAAGCCATAAACAGGCAATAAAAAGTGAGAAGTAAGTGGTAAGTCTCGATGAAAAAGTTCACATTTTTATCCTCGTGCTATGGCGAGCAGATGTCGGAACGCCACACATACTGCAGAGCAAAAATAAATTTTGCCAATCACTGCAATGAGGATTTCTGCCATAGATGTAAATATTATAGCTGTGAGATAATAATTATGCACAGCACTTACAGTATAATATTGCATGCAAAATGTTTCGCAAACAAAAGTAAATTTGTACCAGAAACTATGCTAATATTGTAATTTTGCATTGATTTCATGATTCAAATAATTGCTTTTGTATTTTTATGTATCAAGACCAAATGTGTAATTTAGATTAGGAATAAAGCACAAAATTTTTACTGATTTCTCAATTATTTTCTCTTTTGGGAGTGATTGGGTGTGTACACAGCTTTATTAGTCAGCATTTTAAAGTACAGTTTATCTAAATAGATGATGCCTTTTGCATATTTAAGTATCAGTTTTTGCTAGTATACTTCTCCCAACTGAAAAATACATCAAAAAGGGTTTTCTAAGATTTGCTAATAGTAATATGAGGCTTAAATCTCTACTAAATTGAACTAAGTAATTTCACTATAAAATAATTTCTACGAATCAACAAAATAAGGATAAACTGCAGTAGCTAGAAACTTTAAAGTGTTCCATCACATATCAAGGCCAGCAAATTGAGTAGGATATGTGCCTATTGTTTTTTCGCAAACAAGTTCAGATTTAAATTTTTCACAATAGTCGCTATATTAAATTTAAGATCAAGTTCATCCACAAATGCGAAATAATGACACACACACAACACGAAAACTTTGTCCAATAAATTACTATGAAAGTTACTACAACTCCGGTCATAATAGTTGCATATGGCAAGAGGAAAATAGTGCCAAAAACTCTTTCACAGAACCACTTTTTTAATGCTTGAATTTTCTTCAGTTGCTGGTGGGATTTAGTTACTCATTCAAATTTTAATTTTGCTCACATTGCTATTTTGAACATCAATGGGGCTGTATTAACTATTAAGCAATAGTATAAGCACATGCCTAGGGAAAGGCCCATAAATATCCTTAGGTATTTAAGAAAGGGGCACCAAAAATTTCCCATTACTGCTTTTACCATGTAATGTACACTGCTCAAAAAAAAAAAAAAATGGGACAGTCCTATATCTCCCGATCTACTGGGCCGATTGACAAAATTCAAATTGCGTTCTTCATGTCTCGAAAGCGTGACTTAGGATATATATTAGATTTATATATAGCACTATTCTAACATAGGTATTTTGACACAAAATCGGACTTTTTCTGAAATAACATACCAATTTTTTTACATATTTCGATTCTACGACTCAAATTACGCCTAAATATGAAATTTTGTAAAATTTGGAGCGAAATTTACGGAGAAATTCATAAATTTATGTTGGCACTTTTTTGTCAGTTTGCGCCAAGAATACTTCACTTGGCGAACTTCTTAATATATGGCAACATAGTTTCCTTTCCCGTGAGAGGAAAAAAAGTCACCATCGTTCCTTTTTTCCAAATAATATTCTTTATATTATATTTTTAATTATAAATTATTATTTTAAGTAATTTTTTCTTTTTCGAATTTCATTTGAATTGTTTAAGTTGCACGTTCTTTTTTCTTCGAATAACTGTTTTAAAAATTTCTATTTACCTATTCGAACTGCGTAAATAAAGGTGTAGCGTTTATTTTTTTTCAAATAGTTTTCTTTATATATATTTTTCGTCATAGTTATTATTTTAGGTAATTTTTAAATTTTTATACTTTTATTTTAATTGTTTGTGTTGTTGCATTGTCTCTTCAGATAATTGTTTTAAAATTTTCTATTTATTCCTTCGAACTGAGCATTTTAAATATATTTATTAATATCAATTTTCCAGAATTTGATTTTATTTGAACTGCGTTTCTTTCGGAAGAATACTTTGTAACCCTGACTACGATGAGTTTGAAAACTGCATACTATATTAAAAGAGAAAATACAGTAAAACACAGTTTTACACGCCTTTCAATGTTCCGTTCAGAAAAGATATATATATAAATAAGAGAGATGTATAACCGACATTTTAACTTAGGATGACTTGCATACACTGCTTTAAACAGTTTTATCATTGTGCCCATTGCTTTACACAATTTTATCCTACATTTGGTTTCTTAAAATGTTATTCATATTTTAGTCAAATATTTTATTTTTGAAATCGCAAGAATCAAATATCATAAGATTGAAAAGTTTTAAATTTAAAAAAATACGAATACTAAATTTTACGAAAAAATTTATTTTTCTTCTCTGTTTCTTTAAGCATTCTGAAAGTATATTGAAAAGTATCCAACTTTTCGAAACATTTTGGTATTTCTGACAATCATTTTAAATAAAGTTATCGCCTTCCATTTCATAAAGGCCCACAAACGGCCGAGCGGTAAAGTTGCTGAACACTGGTAGTTCACTCCGGGGTTTGAACCCCGGTAAACGGGCTGGTTGCATGGGCGTCTTCGTGGATTTTCTCATGTGTACCGCGTATGACAGCTGGTTTCCCTTAGAAAGTTCTTCACGAAGTATTTCGTCAGAGCCTTTATCAGTCTTTAGAGGCTAAACATTTTGAAGCTATGAGATGAAAGGAAAGACTGGTTTCATCAAAAGGTTTTGGTTTATTTTATTATGACAAAGCACACTACGGCTATCTGCCTAAGGGGAGGGATGCCTTCCTGGAGGACTTTCTAAGGGAAACTGGCTCGCATACACGTTACACTTGGGGAAAACCACGAAAACGCCCATGCAGCCAGCCCGTTCGCGGGATTCGAACCTCGGACCGAACTACCAGTGTTCAGCGACTTTACCGCTCGGCCGCTAGTTCATCAGGAAGGGAAAAAAACATCTTTAAGTGACATCCACATACATCACTGGATAAACTCCTGAATCTTCAAATAATTCGACTGAGGAAATCATGGGATTCACCATTTATGATACGATATGATGTTCTATAACGTAATTTACACAACCATATAGTTTAAAACCAGTCGCTCTTCACTTTAATCTGCAATGATATCGTTTTGTCTTTTCTGTTAACACAAGCTCAATTGATGGTATTTGCTGGTGTGCTCGTCCAAGTGTTTTCTCTTTGAATACCTAAATTCTTTGAAGTATCCTGAAAGTATATTCGAAAGCGTCCAACTTTTTGAACATCTTGGTACGTCTGACAGCCAAATTTCCCTGCAAATTTTTGCTTACTTTTCTCCCTAATTTTCTTCTTTCCTTCTACAGTTATTTTCAGTGCTCACACAAGAAAATTAAGATTTTTCGACTGCTAGACTTCCATACATTTTGCATTCTTGTCAATTTTTTAAAATATCAATTACATGAATTGCGTTTCAGCTAAAGACAGCTTTTCATTTTTTAGTCATTTTAGCTATAAATAAAGTTTAAAGCGAAGTCCAAAGGATAAATAATTTAATTAAAAGATTTTTGCTAAATGACAAAGAAATAAAACAGTCCAGCAGGGTTTATTCTGTACCACAGAGTAACCCGATTCTTATATCGGCTGAAACAATCTAAATCATATTAAAGATCATGTTTTTTTATACAATCTATATAACGCGAGAGAAAAAATTAGCTTCTTAAAACATGCTTTCTAAGAGAATTAATATAAAAATTTATATTTATATAAATATTTTTTAAAGTTGGGACTTGAACCAAACTGTCAGACTTTTAAAGCTTATTTTACATGGTGGTTATTATTAAAGTTCCACTTTGAAATGGTCATAAAAAGAAAACTCCAAATGTTATCAAACTTGGGAATAGTGTAAAGGAGGTTATGAGAATTTTTATTTTCGGCGGAAAAAAAAAGAGTTAAAAAAACTCACCATCAGGGGGAAAATGGCGCTGTATACAATATTGTTAAATTAAATAAGACACGAAAACATCTGTTTAAAATGTGTTTAATATTTTCCGAAACGTGTTACAAAGCATGTTCAATGTAGCGTCCAGCATTTTCCGAAAGCAAGTTAAATCATGTTACTGCATTCTCAACAGCAGCTCTTAGCATATCAGGTTTGGTTTTGGTTTGGTTTATTAGATTACGGCAAAGCACTCGAGGGCTATCTGCCTTAAGGGAGGGATGCCTTCGTGGAGGACTTTTTAAGGGAAACTGGCTCGTATACACGTTACACATAGCATATCAGGAGGAATGTTATCAGTGTATCACATTTTTCATTTCTGCCAAATTGTTTAGATTATCACCATAAACAGTGCTTTTGAGATAACCTCATAGACAAAAGTCACAGAGGTTGAGGTCTGGTGGGAAGAGGGGAAGTGTTGGCCTATAAGACGTTCATTTGTGAAATGTTGCCTAAGTAACTATGCGACACTCTTGAGGTGGTGCCCAGCCCTGCATAAAAATCGTAGTATCTAAAATGCCACGTTACTGCAGTTCATGTATCACGAAACATTTTAATATTGGCTCTAAGGAACTGCAATCGCTGTGGTCGACTTCTCTTCAGAAAAAAATGGTTCAGTTATAAAACTAGCTGTCATTCAAGAGTAAACGGTGTGAAATGACTGTTATGCAATCGAATGCAGTAGGAGAATGCAATGGAACTAGATAGATAACATGAGAGATTTCTTTGGCCCAAATCGATTAAAAGCGTTTTGAATCAGTATCTTCATGTTTTAGTGCCGAATTCAGGCTTAAAAAATTACAAATTAGCGATCTGTAAGAAAACGATTTCCAGATTGTACGCACTTGTGAGAGTGATTTGCGATCTCACATTTTCTAATCGCTAATTCGTGGTTTTCACGGACGAAATTCTCACTTACAGGGATGGCGCACTCGACATTTATCGAATTTAACGTCTTTAAATAATAATTTGCCTACTTCAAAGTTTCTTAAGGGTATACAACATATTAAACCCGTTTAACAAAAGGTTAAGTTAGATTCCGACCCATATTTCGTTTAACAATATTGCATACAGCGCCATTTCCCTCCCTGGTGGTGAGGTTTCGAACTTCCTTTTTTTCGCGGAAAATAAATTCCCATGACCTCCTTTACACGATTTCCAAGTTTGATAACATTTGATCCAGTAGTTTTCCTTTTATGACCGTTTCAATGTGGAACTTTAATTATAACCACTCTGTATATTATTAAATTTTAATTTGAAGCTATGCGTTATATGTATACCATGCGTAAAATTTTCGCTTTTATGGAAAAATAAAAAATCGAAGCAAATATACTTAGTATAATGGACCAAAACTGAAAACATTTCCCCTCCCTCCGAAAATAAAATATTGAAATTTCGAACTTGAATTTACTGGGTTATCGAAATATTTAATTTGACTTATCTTCTAAGTCCTAGTTCCGACAACAATTCCGTCAAAAATTCCGAATTACTTAAGCTAAAGTTAAAGATTTAGTATATATTCACTGTATGTTAATAAAGTAATCAGAGTGTAATAAAAATAGATTATAGAATTTACGCTGATGTAACTTTTTGTCTGACTGCACAACATGTAATGGAAGAGAAGGTTTGTAGAGATCTGTTTTTCACATGCCTCTAAAAGTAGATGTCTTATTAATTTTGTCTCTTCAATGTCAAAAAACTTTCCTTTGAGAGGCAACTTTAGTTTTTGAGAAAGAAAAAAAAATCACAAGAAGACAAATTTGAAGAACATGCAGGACGATTGAATATACATAATTATTTTCCGAACACAAGCGGTTCTCCGACTGGTTATTGAATAATGAAAAGATGCATTGTCATGCAATACAAAACATTTGGAATACGTTTTCTGGCTGAATAACGTAAGATTAAAAGTCATCTGCTTAATTCACATCCATTTACAAGTCAACTACTCGGGCAATAGCAGAATCGTTTTGATCCTGAGCTTGTAAGACAAGCCTAATATCACTGGATTTAAACACTTCTTTAATCTTCCGAGAACGTTCCTTCTTTAGCTCATATTCCAAGAATATTAAGTGAATACAATTATTGCCAAAGAAATTGAATATTCATTTGCACTACGGCTTGGTAGTTTACTAACGAGTTAACAAAACTTAAATTCTGCTTTTTGTGTCAAAGAATACAACAATATTTTAAATATTTACAAATAAAATATTAAATTGGAGATTTAATTGGAGCCTCATCAGTTGCCTAGCATTTGAAAAAGAAAATATTGTTAAATACTAATTGTTTGCTGCTCAGTCTAACCCAGGCTGCATGGTTGGTTTTCGTAGATTTTTAGGTTCTCTTTACAAAGATTCTCTATGAAAGCATCTTAATCAAATAGCTCTCACGTTCTTTCTATGTTCAAATAACCAACTAAGCTAGTTTAAGCGCGATTTCCAAGTGAAGTTACTAGTAAAATCCGAATACTCATTAAAAATCCTGTAGCTAGCCAATCGGGAGTAACATGAAAGATACGGAACCAATAATTGAAATGTTGTTACGGTACGCTGTTTCTTAACTTAGATGGTCATTCCTTAATGAAATAGCCCACCAACAGCCGAGCGGTAAAGACGCTGAACACTGGTAGTTCGGTTCGAGTTTCGAATCCCGCGAACGGGCTGGCCGCATGGGCGGTTTCGTGGTTTTCCCCATGTGTAACGTGTATACGAGCCAGTTTCCCTTAGAAAGTCCTCCACGAAGGCATCCCTCCCTTTAGGCCGATAGCCCTCGTGTGCTTTGCCCTAATTAAATAATCCAATTCAATCCTTAATTAAATATAATTGATTTGTAAATTCTACTAGAACTGACGGTAAGAATTGAAGTGGAAATAAGTAATATGGTGTGCAATCTTGATTAATATAAAATTTAAAATATTTGCATAGAAAAATGTTTGCATTCAGACAGAAAGTTTTTTGAAATATTTGCAATTACTTTATAAGAAGGATTTATTAATAACAGCAATAATTACTTATTATATTACTGATGATTAGGATTCAGTTCTTGACAATTACATTCTAAATTAGAATTTTAAGGATATAATGAAAATACGCTACGCACAAAGATACATTTTAGGAAAAAAATGAGTTGATTTTTTATGTTTTAAAACTTCTTAATTCATTTAGTAAACATCGTATCTTCGTTGTTTATTGAATCCAGAATGTTGGTGTCGTTTATATAATTATTCTTACTGGCCCACAGAATCTGCTGACTTATCCAGCCATTAAGTAGCTGCAGATCATTTCTACATAACCATTGAACTTCCATTAATTCAGTCTCTAGAGGGTTGTATGTTTATATCATAATTTGACTTTTATAAAAAATGATTATTCTAAATATTATGTTTCTATAAAAATATATTGTGCTTTAAAAATATGGATAATAGTATCAGACGCTCTTTCAGCCACTTCAAAAGCAACAGTTTGTTTAGAAATAAATTATGCCATAAAATTCATAAAATTAATTAATGTCATAAAATTCAAATAAATATCAAACGAAAATTCTCAGTTTTAGACAATTCGATTTAAACGAAGTAAAGTAGCAGACGATAAAAACGCCGAAGGTAAAAATTTACTCTTACAAAAACTTACTCTTTAATTTTTTTAAAAAAGAAAAGATACCAGAGAAATTTAAAAAAAATAGTTAAAAATTTGAATAATATCATCTATAATTTAAAAAAATAGCCTTTCATATAGTATTAATAAATATTTATTACGCATCATTGAGGGAAAAAATGTCATATAATTAATTCTCCGTAAAATCTTACTTGAAATTTAAGGTTAAAAATAGCTGTGGCAATTCACTGTAACAGAAATCCATAGACCACATTTGGCGTTATTATCGCTCAAAAAAAAGATGCCAAATTTCAAAACGCGAAATTATGTAAATTCGTGTATATCTTAGAAAATTTTGAGTAAAAAAGTTTAATTTTTTGTAGATATGCTTAAAAATACACCTACTTTAAGATGATGGTAAAAATTTTATAGGTTATAATTCAAAATCTTTTTGGAAAAATCTATAGAAATTATTTAAAAATAAAAATTTAAAAAATAAAACGCAAAAAGTGGGTAAAATTTATTTGGAATGAACCAAAATTTCGAAATGTGAGAGAAAAAATCGAAAAAGTTTAATAAAAAGAGAGATATTAATAAATATTTGCCAAATTCAATTAACATTGAGGAGCTAAAATTTTGAGAGCTAATATTTTAAAAACTAATCGTACAATTTTTACAAAACTTGGTATTCTGGCATAATTTGAGTCGTAGAATCGAAATATGTAAAAAAATTGGTATGTTATTTCAGAAAAAGTCCGATTTTGTGTCAAAATACCTATGTTAGAATAGTACTATATATAAATCTAATATATATCCTAAGTCGCGCTTTCGAGACATGAAGAACGCAATTTGAATTTTGTCAATCGGCCCAGTAGATCGGGAGATATAGCACTGTCCCATTTTTTTTTTTTTTTTTTTTTTTTTGAGCAGTGTAGCCGATTGACAAAATTCAAATTGCGTTCTTCATGTCTCGAAAGCGCGTCTTGGGATATATATTAGGTTTATATATAGCACTATTCTAACATAGGTATTTTGACACAAAATCGGACTTTTTCTGAAATAACATACCAATTTTTTTACATATTTCGATTCTACGACTCAAATTACGCCTAAATATGTAATTTTGTAAAATTTGGAGCGAAATTTACGGAGAAATTCACAAATTTATATTGGCACTTTTTTGTCAGTTTGCGCCAAGAATACTTCACTTGGCGAACTTCTTAATATATGGCAACCTAGTTTCCTTTCCCGTGAGAGGAAAAAAAGTCACCATCGTTCCTTTTTTCCAAATAATATTCTTTATATTATATTTTTAATTATAAATTATAATTTTAAGTAATTTTTTCTTTTTCGAATTTCATTTGAATTGTTTAAGTTGCACGTTCTTTTTTCTTCGAATAACTGTTTTAAAAATTTCTATTTACCTATTCGAACTGCGTAAATAAAGGTGTAGCGTTTATTTTTTTTCAAATAGTTTTCTTTATATATATTTTTCGTCATAGTTATTATTTTAGGTAATTTTTAAATTTTTATACTTTTATTTTAATTGTTTGTGTTGTTGCATTGTCTCTTCAGATAATTGTTTTAAAATTTTCTATTTATTCCTTCGAACTGAGCATTTTAAATATATTTATTAATATCAATTTTCCAGAATTTGATTTTATTTGAACTGCGTTTCTTTCGGAAGAATACTTTGTAACCCTGACTACGATGAGTTTGAAAACTGCATACTATATTAAAAGAGAAAATACAGTAAAACACAGTTTTACACGCCTTTCAATGTTCCGTTCAGAAAAGATATATATATAAATAAGAGAGATGTATAACCGACATTTTAACTTAGGATGACTTGCATACACTGCTTTAAACAGTTTTATCATTGTGCCCATTGCTTTACACAATTTTATCCTACATTTGGTTTCTTAAAATGTTATTCATATTTTAGTCAAATATTTTATTTTTGAAATCGCAAGAATCAAATATCATAAGATTGAAAAGTTTTAAATTTAAAAAAATACGAATACTAAATTTTACGAAAAAATTTATTTTTCTTCTCTGTTTCTTTAAGCATTCTGAAAGTATATTGAAAAGTATCCAACTTTTCGAAACATTTTGGTATTTCTGACAATCATTTTAAATAAAGTTATCGCCTTCCATTTCATAAAGGCCCACAAACGGCCGAGCGGTAAAGTTGCTGAACACTGGTAGTTCACTCCGGGGTTTGAACCCCGGTAAACGGGCTGGTTGCATGGGCGTCTTCGTGGATTTTCTCATGTGTACCGCGTATGACAGCTGGTTTCCCTTAGAAAGTTCTTCACGAAGTATTTCGTCAGAGCCTTTATCAGTCTTTAGAGGCTAAACATTTTGAAGCTATGAGATGAAAGGAAAGACTGGTTTCATCAAAAGGTTTTGGTTTATTTTATTATGACAAAGCACACTACGGCTATCTGCCTAAGGGGAGGGATGCCTTCCTGGAGGACTTTCTAAGGGAAACTGGCTCGCATACACGTTACACTTGGGGAAAACCACGAAAACGCCCATGCAGCCAGCCCGTTCGCGGGATTCGAACCTCGGACCGAACTACCAGTGTTCAGCGACTTTACCGCTCGGCCGCTAGTTCATCAGGAAGGGAAAAAAACATCTTTAAGTGACATCCACATACATCACTGGATAAACTCCTGAATCTTCAAATAATTCGACTGAGGAAATCATGGGATTCACCATTTATGATACGATATGATGTTCTATAACGTAATTTACACAACCATATAGTTTAAAACCAGTCGCTCTTCACTTTAATCTGCAATGATATCGTTTTGTCTTTTCTGTTAACACAAGCTCAATTGATGGTATTTGCTGGTGTGCTCGTCCAAGTGTTTTCTCTTTGAATACCTAAATTCTTTGAAGTATCCTGAAAGTATATTCGAAAGCGTCCAACTTTTTGAACATCTTGGTACGTCTGACAGCCAAATTTCCCTGCAAATTTTTGCTTACTTTTCTCCCTAATTTTCTTCTTTCCTTCTACAGTTATTTTCAGTGCTCACACAAGAAAATTAAGATTTTTCGACTGCTAGACTTCCATACATTTTGCATTCTTGTCAATTTTTTAAAATATCAATTACATGAATTGCGTTTCAGCTAAAGACAGCTTTTCATTTTTTAGTCATTTTAGCTATAAATAAAGTTTAAAGCGAAGTCCAAAGGATAAATAATTTAATTAAAAGATTTTTGCTAAATGACAAAGAAATAAAACAGTCCAGCAGGGTTTATTCTGTACCACAGAGTAACCCGATTCTTATATCGGCTGAAACAATCTAAATCATATTAAAGATCATGTTTTTTTATACAATCTATATAACGCGAGAGAAAAAATTAGCTTCTTAAAACATGCTTTCTAAGAGAATTAATATAAAAATTTATATTTATATAAATATTTTTTAAAGTTGGGACTTGAACCAAACTGTCAGACTTTTAAAGCTTATTTTACATGGTGGTTATTATTAAAGTTCCACTTTGAAATGGTCATAAAAAGAAAACTCCAAATGTTATCAAACTTGGGAATAGTGTAAAGGAGGTTATGAGAATTTTTATTTTCGGCGGAAAAAAAAAGAGTTAAAAAAACTCACCATCAGGGGGAAAATGGCGCTGTATACAATATTGTTAAATTAAATAAGACACGAAAACATCTGTTTAAAATGTGTTTAATATTTTCCGAAACGTGTTACAAAGCATGTTCAATGTAGCGTCCAGCATTTTCCGAAAGCAAGTTAAATCATGTTACTGCATTCTCAACAGCAGCTCTTAGCATATCAGGTTTGGTTTTGGTTTGGTTTATTAGATTACGGCAAAGCACTCGAGGGCTATCTGCCTTAAGGGAGGGATGCCTTCGTGGAGGACTTTTTAAGGGAAACTGGCTCGTATACACGTTACACATAGCATATCAGGAGGAATGTTATCAGTGTATCACATTTTTCATTTCTGCCAAATTGTTTAGATTATCACCATAAACAGTGCTTTTGAGATAACCTCATAGACAAAAGTCACAGAGGTTGAGGTCTGGTGGGAAGAGGGGAAGTGTTGGCCTATAAGACGTTCATTTGTGAAATGTTGCCTAAGTAACTATGCGACACTCTTGAGGTGGTGCCCAGCCCTGCATAAAAATCGTAGTATCTAAAATGCCACGTTACTGCAGTTCATGTATCACGAAACATTTTAATATTGGCTCTAAGGAACTGCAATCGCTGTGGTCGACTTCTCTTCAGAAAAAAATGGTTCAGTTATAAAACTAGCTGTCATTCAAGAGTAAACGGTGTGAAATGACTGTTATGCAATCGAATGCAGTAGGAGAATGCAATGGAACTAGATAGATAACATGAGAGATTTCTTTGGCCCAAATCGATTAAAAGCGTTTTGAATCAGTATCTTCATGTTTTAGTGCCGAATTCAGGCTTAAAAAATTACAAATTAGCGATCTGTAAGAAAACGATTTCCAGATTGTACGCACTTGTGAGAGTGATTTGCGATCTCACATTTTCTAATCGCTAATTCGTGGTTTTCACGGACGAAATTCTCACTTACAGGGATGGCGCACTCGACATTTATCGAATTTAACGTCTTTAAATAATAATTTGCCTACTTCAAAGTTTCTTAAGGGTATACAACATATTAAACCCGTTTAACAAAAGGTTAAGTTAGATTCCGACCCATATTTCGTTTAACAATATTGCATACAGCGCCATTTCCCTCCCTGGTGGTGAGGTTTCGAACTTCCTTTTTTTCGCGGAAAATAAATTCCCATGACCTCCTTTACACGATTTCCAAGTTTGATAACATTTGATCCAGTAGTTTTCCTTTTATGACCGTTTCAATGTGGAACTTTAATTATAACCACTCTGTATATTATTAAATTTTAATTTGAAGCTATGCGTTATATGTATACCATGCGTAAAATTTTCGCTTTTATGGAAAAATAAAAAATCGAAGCAAATATACTTAGTATAATGGACCAAAACTGAAAACATTTCCCCTCCCTCCGAAAATAAAATATTGAAATTTCGAACTTGAATTTACTGGGTTATCGAAATATTTAATTTGACTTATCTTCTAAGTCCTAGTTCCGACAACAATTCCGTCAAAAATTCCGAATTACTTAAGCTAAAGTTAAAGATTTAGTATATATTCACTGTATGTTAATAAAGTAATCAGAGTGTAATAAAAATAGATTATAGAATTTACGCTGATGTAACTTTTTGTCTGACTGCACAACATGTAATGGAAGAGAAGGTTTGTAGAGATCTGTTTTTCACATGCCTCTAAAAGTAGATGTCTTATTAATTTTGTCTCTTCAATGTCAAAAAACTTTCCTTTGAGAGGCAACTTTAGTTTTTGAGAAAGAAAAAAAAATCACAAGAAGACAAATTTGAAGAACATGCAGGACGATTGAATATACATAATTATTTTCCGAACACAAGCGGTTCTCCGACTGGTTATTGAATAATGAAAAGATGCATTGTCATGCAATACAAAACATTTGGAATACGTTTTCTGGCTGAATAACGTAAGATTAAAAGTCATCTGCTTAATTCACATCCATTTACAAGTCAACTACTCGGGCAATAGCAGAATCGTTTTGATCCTGAGCTTGTAAGACAAGCCTAATATCACTGGATTTAAACACTTCTTTAATCTTCCGAGAACGTTCCTTCTTTAGCTCATATTCCAAGAATATTAAGTGAATACAATTATTGCCAAAGAAATTGAATATTCATTTGCACTACGGCTTGGTAGTTTACTAACGAGTTAACAAAACTTAAATTCTGCTTTTTGTGTCAAAGAATACAACAATATTTTAAATATTTACAAATAAAATATTAAATTGGAGATTTAATTGGAGCCTCATCAGTTGCCTAGCATTTGAAAAAGAAAATATTGTTAAATACTAATTGTTTGCTGCTCAGTCTAACCCAGGCTGCATGGTTGGTTTTCGTAGATTTTTAGGTTCTCTTTACAAAGATTCTCTATGAAAGCATCTTAATCAAATAGCTCTCACGTTCTTTCTATGTTCAAATAACCAACTAAGCTAGTTTAAGCGCGATTTCCAAGTGAAGTTACTAGTAAAATCCGAATACTCATTAAAAATCCTGTAGCTAGCCAATCGGGAGTAACATGAAAGATACGGAACCAATAATTGAAATGTTGTTACGGTACGCTGTTTCTTAACTTAGATGGTCATTCCTTAATGAAATAGCCCACCAACAGCCGAGCGGTAAAGACGCTGAACACTGGTAGTTCGGTTCGAGTTTCGAATCCCGCGAACGGGCTGGCCGCATGGGCGGTTTCGTGGTTTTCCCCATGTGTAACGTGTATACGAGCCAGTTTCCCTTAGAAAGTCCTCCACGAAGGCATCCCTCCCTTTAGGCCGATAGCCCTCGTGTGCTTTGCCCTAATTAAATAATCCAATTCAATCCTTAATTAAATATAATTGATTTGTAAATTCTACTAGAACTGACGGTAAGAATTGAAGTGGAAATAAGTAATATGGTGTGCAATCTTGATTAATATAAAATTTAAAATATTTGCATAGAAAAATGTTTGCATTCAGACAGAAAGTTTTTTGAAATATTTGCAATTACTTTATAAGAAGGATTTATTAATAACAGCAATAATTACTTATTATATTACTGATGATTAGGATTCAGTTCTTGACAATTACATTCTAAATTAGAATTTTAAGGATATAATGAAAATACGCTACGCACAAAGATACATTTTAGGAAAAAAATGAGTTGATTTTTTATGTTTTAAAACTTCTTAATTCATTTAGTAAACATCGTATCTTCGTTGTTTATTGAATCCAGAATGTTGGTGTCGTTTATATAATTATTCTTACTGGCCCACAGAATCTGCTGACTTATCCAGCCATTAAGTAGCTGCAGATCATTTCTACATAACCATTGAACTTCCATTAATTCAGTCTCTAGAGGGTTGTATGTTTATATCATAATTTGACTTTTATAAAAAATGATTATTCTAAATATTATGTTTCTATAAAAATATATTGTGCTTTAAAAATATGGATAATAGTATCAGACGCTCTTTCAGCCACTTCAAAAGCAACAGTTTGTTTAGAAATAAATTATGCCATAAAATTCATAAAATTAATTAATGTCATAAAATTCAAATAAATATCAAACGAAAATTCTCAGTTTTAGACAATTCGATTTAAACGAAGTAAAGTAGCAGACGATAAAAACGCCGAAGGTAAAAATTTACTCTTACAAAAACTTACTCTTTAATTTTTTTAAAAAAGAAAAGATACCAGAGAAATTTAAAAAAAATAGTTAAAAATTTGAATAATATCATCTATAATTTAAAAAAATAGCCTTTCATATAGTATTAATAAATATTTATTACGCATCATTGAGGGAAAAAATGTCATATAATTAATTCTCCGTAAAATCTTACTTGAAATTTAAGGTTAAAAATAGCTGTGGCAATTCACTGTAACAGAAATCCATAGACCACATTTGGCGTTATTATCGCTCAAAAAAAAGATGCCAAATTTCAAAACGCGAAATTATGTAAATTCGTGTATATCTTAGAAAATTTTGAGTAAAAAAGTTTAATTTTTTGTAGATATGCTTAAAAATACACCTACTTTAAGATGATGGTAAAAATTTTATAGGTTATAATTCAAAATCTTTTTGGAAAAATCTATAGAAATTATTTAAAAATAAAAATTTAAAAAATAAAACGCAAAAAGTGGGTAAAATTTATTTGGAATGAACCAAAATTTCGAAATGTGAGAGAAAAAATCGAAAAAGTTTAATAAAAAGAGAGATATTAATAAATATTTGCCAAATTCAATTAACATTGAGGAGCTAAAATTTTGAGAGCTAATATTTTAAAAACTAATCGTACAATTTTTACAAAACTTGGTATTCTGGCATAATTTGAGTCGTAGAATCGAAATATGTAAAAAAATTGGTATGTTATTTCAGAAAAAGTCCGATTTTGTGTCAAAATACCTATGTTAGAATAGTACTATATATAAATCTAATATATATCCTAAGTCGCGCTTTCGAGACATGAAGAACGCAATTTGAATTTTGTCAATCGGCCCAGTAGATCGGGAGATATAGCACTGTCCCATTTTTTTTTTTTTTTTTTTTTTTTTTGAGCAGTGTAGCCGATTGACAAAATTCAAATTGCGTTCTTCATGTCTCGAAAGCGCGTCTTGGGATATATATTAGGTTTATATATAGCACTATTCTAACATAGGTATTTTGACACAAAATCGGACTTTTTCTGAAATAACATACCAATTTTTTTACATATTTCGATTCTACGACTCAAATTACGCCTAAATATGTAATTTTGTAAAATTTGGAGCGAAATTTACGGAGAAATTCACAAATTTATATTGGCACTTTTTTGTCAGTTTGCGCCAAGAATACTTCACTTGGCGAACTTCTTAATATATGGCAACCTAGTTTCCTTTCCCGTGAGAGGAAAAAAAGTCACCATCGTTCCTTTTTTCCAAATAATATTCTTTATATTATATTTTTAATTATAAATTATAATTTTAAGTAATTTTTTCTTTTTCGAATTTCATTTGAATTGTTTAAGTTGCACGTTCTTTTTTCTTCGAATAACTGTTTTAAAAATTTCTATTTACCTATTCGAACTGCGTAAATAAAGGTGTAGCGTTTATTTTTTTTCAAATAGTTTTCTTTATATATATTTTTCGTCATAGTTATTATTTTAGGTAATTTTTAAATTTTTATACTTTTATTTTAATTGTTTGTGTTGTTGCATTGTCTCTTCAGATAATTGTTTTAAAATTTTCTATTTATTCCTTCGAACTGAGCATTTTAAATATATTTATTAATATCAATTTTCCAGAATTTGATTTTATTTGAACTGCGTTTCTTTCGGAAGAATACTTTGTAACCCTGACTACGATGAGTTTGAAAACTGCATACTATATTAAAAGAGAAAATACAGTAAAACACAGTTTTACACGCCTTTCAATGTTCCGTTCAGAAAAGATATATATATAAATAAGAGAGATGTATAACCGACATTTTAACTTAGGATGACTTGCATACACTGCTTTAAACAGTTTTATCATTGTGCCCATTGCTTTACACAATTTTATCCTACATTTGGTTTCTTAAAATGTTATTCATATTTTAGTCAAATATTTTATTTTTGAAATCGCAAGAATCAAATATCATAACAATGAAAAGTTTTAAATTAAAAAAATACAAATACTAAATTTTACGAAAAAATTTATTTTTCTTCTCTTTTTCTTCAAGCATTCTGAAAGTATATTAAAAAGTATCCAACTTTTCGAAACATTTTGGTATTTCTGACAATCATTTTAAATAAAGTTATCGCCTTCCATTTCATAAAGGCCCACAAACGGCCGAGCGGTAAAGACGCTGATCACAGGTAGTTCGGTCCGAGGTTCGAATCCCGCGAACAGGCTGGCTGCATGGGTGTTTTCGTGGTTTTCCCGATGTGTAACGTGTATACGTGCCAGTTTCCCTTAGAAAGTCCTCCACGAAGGCATCCCTCCCTTTAGGCCGATAGCCCTCGTGTGCTTTGCCATAATTAAAGAATCCAATCCAATCTAATCCAATCCTTAATTAAATATAATTGATTTGTAACTTCTACTAGAACTGACGTTAAGAATTGAAGTGCAAATAAATAATATCGTGTGCAATCTTGATTAATATAAAATTAAAAATATTTGCATTCAGACAGAAAGTTTTTTGAAATATTTGCAATTACTTTATAAGAAGGATTTATTAATAACCGTAATAATTACTTATTATATTACTGATGATTAGGAATCAGTTCTTGACAATTACATTCTAAATTAGAATTTTAAATTAGAATAATGAAAATACGCTACGCACAAAAATACATTTTAGGATAAAAAATGAGTTGATTTTTATGTTTTAAAACTTCCTGAATTCATTTAATAAACACCGTATCGTCGTTGTTAATTGAATTCAGAATGTTGGGTGTCGTTTATATAATTATTCTTACTTGTCCACGGAATCTGCTGACTTATCCAGCGATTAAGTAGCTGCAGATCATATCTACATAACCACTGAACTTCCATTAATTCAGTCTCTAGAGGGTTGTATATTTATATCATAATTTGACTTTTATAAAAATGATTATTCTAAATCTTATGTTTCTATAAAAATATACTGTGCTTTAAAAATATGGATGATAGTACCAGCCGCTCTTTCAGCCGCTTTAAAAGCATCATTTTGTTTAGAAATAAATTGTGCAGTTAATGTCATAAAATTCAAATAAACATCAAACGAAAATTCTCAGTTTTAGACAATTCGATTTAAACGAAGTAAAGTAGCAGACGATAAAATGCCGAAGGTAAAAATTTACTGTTATCAAAAAAAAAAAAAAAAAAAAAAAAGGATAGAGAGAAATTTTAAAAAAATATTAAAAAATTTATTTAGAAAAATAGCTTTTCATATAGTATTAATAAATACTTATTACGCATCACTGAGGGAAAAAATGTCATATAATTAATTCTCCGTAAAATTTTACTTAAAATTTAAGGTTAAAAATAGCTGTGGCAATTCAGTGTAACAAAAATCCATAGACCACATTTGGCGTTATTATCGCTCAAAAAAAAAAAAAAAAAAAAAAAAAAAAAAAAGATGCCAAATTTCAAAACGCGAAAACATGTAAATTCGTGTATATCTTAGAAAATTTTGAATAAAAAAGTCTAATTTTTTGCAGATATGCTTAAAAATATACCTACTTTAAGATGATGGTAAAAATTTTATAGGTTATAATTCAAAATCTTTTTCGAAAAATTTATATAAATTATTTAAAAATAGAAATTTAAAAAATAAAACACAAAAAATGGGTAAATTTTATTTGGAATGAACCTAAATTTCGAAATGTGAGAGAAAAAATAAAAAAAGTTTAATAAAAAAAAAGAGATATAAATAAATATTTGCCAAATTCAATTAACATTGATGAGCTAAATATTTGAGAGCTAATATTTCAAAAACTACTCGTACGATTTTTACAAAACTTGGTATTCTGGCATAATTTGAGTCGTAGAATCGAAATATGTAAAAAAATTGGTATGTTATTTCAGAAAAAGTCCGATTTTGTGTCAAAATACCTATAATAGAATAGTGCTATATATAAATCTAATATATATCCTAAGTCGTGCTTTCGAGACATGAAGAACGCAATTTGAATTTCGTGAATCGCCCGAGTAGAACGGGAGATATAGCACTGTCCCATTTTTTTTTTTTTTTTTTTTTTTTTTTTTTTTGAGCAGTGTACATTACGGTGCAGCTACATCAAAACTGACACACAGAGAGAAAGAATGTAGAAAAAACTGGCATAAAACTTATGTGCAGTCAACAAAATCTTTTAAGTGCTTAGGGCCTTTGAAGGTCTTAATCCAGAAGTGATCGTTAGTGAATATTTCAGAATTCAGGGCTAGCAAAGAAACTTACAGAGTCAACTTTCCATCACATATTTGCATTTGTGAAATAAATTCATGATAGTATTCACAGGTATAAAGTTTGTTATAAATTGATCAGCCACTTATTAAGATTTGCAAAAGATTTAAAATATTTATTGCTCAATTCAAAGCAAGAAAAATAATTTAAATATGACTAACAATTTTAAATTATCCAAATATTACAAACCAAAATTTAATTTACTTATGAAAAGATATTTTGTTTACCTCTGATAATTCAACTGTTATAAATATAAGCAAAGATTTCGACAATACTGGAACTACTAAAATTTTTAAAAGATGGACATTGTATTTCTCTACTTTAAGGGCAATAATAATAATAATAATAATACTGTAGCATATACCAAAATAACATTATACTCACAAAACTGTTGTAATTAACTTTTTTTAGAATCGAAAACATATGCTTGAGAGATAGGTATACTTTATCTATTAATATTAGTCCAGCTAAGTAAGTGTCAACATTTTTATAAAGTTGCACTTCTTCCTCATCTATGGCAGCAATAAGACATAACTGAAATTGCTGCTCTGATATTTCAAAATCTTTGCATACACTAAATTAGTGACAATACAAAGTTTTCAATTTCTGCAGTTCTCCCTCATAAACAAGCAATATCATTTTAGATATTTTATCTGCAGCCTCTGTATAGCAGTTCTAGAACAGACACAAAATTTATCATGTGAGATTAAAGAGAAAAGACCATAAGAATAATGTGTTTCTAAGGAGTGTATCACCAGAGCATTGCATCTGCAGAAGGTTCATGGAACAGGACAACTTAATTTATAAGGTATTTCTCCCGTCTTCTTAGCATGCCTTCCAGGTGTTGTGGTCAGCACACTTGACACATATTCGTGAGGTCCGTGGTTTGAGTCCCGGAAAGGGCATTGCTCATTTTTCATCTCTCCTGTTTTGAAATAACCTAATTACTCTACAGTAGCACCAGAACTAAAAGGGTGGTGGATGATGATTCTCCACCACTCAGGATTTGGGGATTGGATCCCCTAATCTCCAGTCGCCCTTTAAAATAAATGTATTTCTCCTGCCTTCTTAACAGGCCTTTGTGGTGTAGTGGTCACGCTGAATGTAAATTCGAGAGGTCCGTCATTCGAGTTGCAGCAAGGGCATTGTTAATTTTTCATGACTCCTGCTTTTGAAATAACCTAATGACTCTA
Organism: Stegodyphus dumicola; assembly: GCF_044657685.1. Lineage (NCBI taxonomy): Eukaryota > Metazoa > Arthropoda > Arachnida > Araneae > Eresidae > Stegodyphus > Stegodyphus dumicola. The sequence goes on along the minus strand of NC_140771.1, from coordinate 43,133,115 downwards.
CAGATTCACTAGTAACAAAAGAATTAATACACAACAAAAATGCATGCTCACATTCTACTCGTTGTGATTTTATTGCAGTTGCTTTCATCTAAGTGCATTCCCCCCCTCGAAGGCAGAGCCCGACTTAGCCTAACTAGGGCCTGGGGCAAAAACTTTTTTGGGAACCCCTATATTTCACTACTTTCATAATGAACACGCAAACTTTTTGAAGATATTTAAATTTTTATAATACTAAACTTTATTCGATTTGGGGGCCCTTCTGGGATGCGAGGGCCTAGGACAACTGCCGTGTATGTCCCTGCCTTAGTCAGGCTCTGTCTGAAGGTAATGAAATTTCTGATCTTAGTAATGCATATCTTACCTTTGTTTAAAACTTAATTTAACTGCTACTACATAAGTGAAAATTATCTTGCTTTTTTCCACCCAAAGTTTTCTTAAATTTGTTGTAGCAACTGCAATGTAGTGTGGAAAGATGAATTCACCAATAATTTGGCCCAAGTTAAAAAATATGTAATAATTAATAATCAACAGAATATAACATTTCACTGAACATTAAAACACTCTTATTGGGATACAAATTACATTAATCATTTTATTTTTACAGTTTATATTAACTATTTGTAATTAATTTGTGGTGCCTTCTGGACATGTGTTACAACACATTTATGATATACTCTTTAAGCTTTAAAAATAGTCTGTAAAAAATTACAGAAGCAGTATCACTAGTGTTCATTTCAAACTACAGTAAAAGCTTAGGAAACGCCAAATGCCAGGTAAATTGAAAATTCCAGATAGTTGAGTGTATAAAAAGTGCAAACTCATGACAGAAAAGCCAAATGAAGGGGAAAAGAAACTTCTGGTCTAAAATTTTAAGTTATCCCATTTGATACCAAAAGCCTAATCTGATATATATAACGTATACCATATCTATAGTGAACCGTAAATAGGAAATATGGTTAATCTTCGGATTATGGTAACTTGGCAATTTTTTGGCAACCAACCCTGCTACAGCAACCTGCTAGTTTCTTTTTTTTTTTTTTTTGGATGCCATTTTGTTTTCACAAAACAAAGGCTTTTTTTTTTTTTTTTTTACTCAACGTTTTTTCCAACAATCTGCTAGCCAAATTACGCTTATGCTAGAACTTTTATGGAACAAAAGTGCTTAATCATGACGAAGATTAGGTGCAAAATTGGGAGAAAGTGCAGAATCGCCCACTGCTTGCCGCGTTTTTAAGAATTGCACATACACGGTATCCATGTACATGTCGACCTACTTTTACCTAAAAAAACATCCCAGAATTGCACAAAAATGGCATTGCGCACACTCTTGACTTTATCCATGTATACTTCTAAAGTCCTAGCTAGTAACCTTTATCGCCTTACCAAAATGTCGCCAAAATACCTGTTACCATATTCCAAAGATTAGGCGAAATACTGTATAATTTTTTTGTACAATGAGCAACATTTATAAATATTAAATTAATTATGTGTAGATCACACTGCTTTTATATCTAAATCCTTTTCAGTACATTTGTAATACACTCTAAAAAAAGAGCAATATTTTTATTTAACAAACAGAAGAGATATTAATAATTAAACAGAATACAAACTATTCAAAATTTAGTAAATCGATATCATATTTACTCTTTGTTACAAACTTATCAAAGTAGTTACAGAAATTGCCATAACATCAAACTTAAAGCTTTAAAAAACAATTTTAGATTTGTCTGTTACAAATGCTCTGTACAACTCAATGCATGTCAGTTAGTAAGTGTAGCTTAGATATAATTGAAGACGTAGCTAGAATTTAATGCCTTACCCTCTTTCAGAACGCAGATTTAGTTTTTATAAAAGATTCAAACTACTTTCTTGACTCCCTATTTACCATGACCGGCTTTACCTGGTCATGAGAATTTTTTTCGTCACTTGGTATACATTAGCTTATAATTTAAGATATTTTGCTTTTACTTTTTTTAATAATATAAATGTCGGTAAAATCCTAGTATACAGTGCAGCCTTGGCACGATTTTGAAAATTATCGCCAACACCACAAATGACCCAAAGAACGTCTATGAGTATACTATACACTATCACTATATACATAGTATATACTATGTATAACTATATATATTCTTTGAATGACCTGTTTACTACTCATCGTATATGTATCGTTTTTACTGCTCATCATAGAAGTCGCCAAAAGTAGCCAAATCCCATGTGCACCGGATACTAGGATTAAACCTTAAATGTCATCTTAATAAATGTAAGTTTATGAAAATAGAGACTAAAATAAGTAAATATACAAATTTAGCTAATAAAGGCTTTTTATATACAGGTCTTCATAATGGATTCATAAACCTGTGCTGCTCAGAGTATTAATAAAAAAGTTTTAATATAACAGTTTAGTTCTCTTACTGTTAACTTTTTAGGTAATCTTAAGCAGATGGCATGATCAGCAAAACGGTAAGAAAGGTATGCCTGATTAAGACTTCCATGAAAGAGATGTTTAGCTTTAGGCTAAAAATGACAGAATGTGCCAGATCACTTTTACAGAGCCTGTCCTCTTTCAATACTGAAAAACGATAAGGCAAGTCAATTTTTTTTAAAAAATGGTTCTGTTATTTCCAAGTTCTGTACTGTTTAAATAACCAATAAAAACCAATATGAAAAAGATCTTATGACTTTGGCGTGAAACTATGCTTATCTAATTCAGAAGTCAAACAACAAAAATCAACGTAATATTTTCAAATTTTCACAGGACTAGTTTCGATGGTTTTACCAAACCACTATCCTCAGCTGCAAAAGTGCAAATGAACGAGATAGGATATAATGATTAGATAAGAAAGCCTGGACAGAAAATAAGATAGTGGTGCCATTTGTTGATGAAACCAAAACTAAAACATAATTTCTTTAAAAGCCGAAGGCAAAGATGAATTGGAATTAGGATTGTTAACTAGAACAGAAAGATTTTTTTGAATGTGAAATGCCTCTAGAAAATCCAGTTCTCCAATGGAAGATGTTTTTTGAATAATTTTTCTAAAATTTCTAATTCCAATCCATCTTTGCCTTCGGCCTTTAAAGAAATTATGTTTTAGTTCTGGTTTCATCAACAGATGGTGCCACTAGCTTATTTTCCGTCCAGGCTTTCTTATCTTATCTAATAATCATATCCTATCTCATTCATTTGCGCTTTTGCACTTGAGGATGCTGGTTCGGTAAAACCATCGAAAGTAGTCCTGTGAAAATTTGAAAATGTAATGCTGATTTTTGTTGTTTGACTTCTGAATTAGTATTTGTTCGGTGTGTTATTGTGCCTTAACCCTTTAACTGTCAAATTATTTTGATGATTTGGGTACACAAATTGTCACATTTTTTTATTGCAAAAATCAAATGTTTAGTATAAAATAAAATAAATCTTCAGTAAAGTGCTGTCATCTATTGAATTGAGCACACATTAACTTTTCCCGAGATGTAGTCAGGTTTGACAGAGAGATGAAGCCGAAATAAACGTCTCCCGATATATATTCGGGTATAACAATACGAGGCACTCAAAAAAAAAAATTACCCCAAGTTATACTCGGGCGTGACATTTTCGAACATCAGTGCAATGCCCAAGATTATCTCGGGCATGACAGTTAAAAGGTTAATTATGCTTATCTATTATTCAAGATAAATTATACTGTTTAGCAACAGTCTCCAGTACGTGTTTTACAAATCTTCCTTATTTGCTTGCTTTATCAAAGAATAGGAGGAGTTTTTAAATTCTAAATTATCCTGGTTAGCTGACTGCTGGATAGTTGGGCTTTTACTGTACCTTCTTTGAAATGGATGAACACTTATAACATATTTCATTGCAGCAGTGGCATGCTTATGTCTTACTCTTACTCTTTGTACATTTTGTGAAAACAAAATAGTATAGAGTGGGATGCACTGAAAAGTTAATGAAAAGATCGCTGGACACACAACAATAATATGAAAAAACCTTGAACAGATATGAAAAAAACCTTAACAGAGAACAAATTATTTTATTGCTACCACTCAGTGAATACTCTTAGAACATGAGATATCTTGTCTGTAATGATGAAAGTGTTAAAGCTTTTTTTCTTGGGGGGGTGGAAGGGACAGTAAAGGAAGAATCGCTATATGAAAGATTAAAGTATATTTCTTGGAAATGTATTAAAAGAACACAAGATACCTGAATATTTTGATCAGGATAAATTAAGTCTTTTGTGATATTTCCTTTGATAATGGTCTACGTTAAACAGATATGCTTTGCTCCAGTTCTAAAGAGGATATCACAAAACCGAATATTTCATGCTTTTGAATTATTTATAAAATGTGAAAAGTGAAATCCAATGCAAAAAACTCTACTTTTGGGGAAAAAATAAATAAAGAGACATGTCTTGTATTATCATCTCCTCTGATGAGCAAATCAGTCTTAATTTCTTCCTTTATCAGAAAGACTTGTTATAAACAATGGATAAGCTAATACTGCGTTAAAACAGCTTTCTTTGAAATCATTACCGACTCATCTTGCATACTACTTATTTTCTGTGAATAAATAAACCCTAAGTATTTACTAGAATGGCATATTACACATCTTTACTTGATGAAGTTCCTTTGCTATATGGAGGAACTATTACTTAGATGAATAAACAAATGTTATTATTATTACTAAATTTACTCCAAAAGAAGTGATATATAGAGTTTGTGGTACAACTCTAATATACGCCCTAATTTCACCAAATGTGGCGATATATATTCTGCGCTGGTTTTTGGCACGATTGCATGTTCTATAGTAACCCTGTTGACGTTGAAAAATCTTTCGCTGGAGCTCGTTGGTTCGCCTCTGTGTCTGAGAAGATGGGAGGGAAAGATAAAATGGTAGTTGTTGAATTGAAGTTCGGCAAAAGGAAATATGATTGTGGTTATCCTGTTGAGGGGTAGTGGGTATTTGGAAGTGTGGAAAGAGGGTCTGGAAGATTATTTTTAATGGCAGTGCATGATAGAAGTAGGGATTTGTGATTTTATTTATTTGTGAACTATAGTATAAATTTTCTGGATAGTGTGTCTGGCTGTCATGTAAATATGATAGTGATTACGTGGCGGCATGTTAAAGGCAGTATGAAATTTATATTTCTGCTATTCGAAAATGCATTAATTCATGGTAAGTGCATTTTATTTTATCCTTGTTCTTATTTTGTAGAATGTTATGTTCATTGGTTCTTTAGTATGAATTTCTGTCGTTATTGTTGTTTTTTTAAATTGTTTGAAATTTATTTTAGTTTATTTTGTTGTTTAGTGTCTAGACTGTACAATTCGTAGATGTTTTTTAAAGTTGAAACAGAACGCTGTGTACATGGTATTATTTGAAATTTATTGTTGTTATTTTATTAAAGCGAGGAGTGCGTAGATCGTAGATTCCTTCCTTGCCTAAATTGTGCAATTCGTAGAAGTTTTTTTAAATTTAAACAGGATGCTGTGTACATGGTATTCTTTTATTTGGTTATTCATTTGGTTTAAACAGGATGCTGTGTACATGGTAATTGTGCAATTCGTAGAATTTTTTTTAAGTTTAAACAGGATGCTGTGTAGATGGTATTCTTTGAAATTTATTGTTGTTATGTTAATTTATTAAAGCGAGGTGTGCGTAGTTTGTAGATTCGTTCAATGCCTACATTGTGCAATTCGTAGATGTTTTTTTAAGTTAAAACATGTCGCTGTGTACATGGATTCTTGTCAAATATTTTTGGTTAGAAACTTTACGTTTTTGCTATCTAAATTTTTTGTTTTTGTTTCGGATTTTTAGCTAAATTGTGTGTTCAAAACATAGTTTTTGCATGAGCAAAAACCGCGTTTTTGGAGACATTTTAGGCTAAAAGTTCAAAATGTAGACAAAAAATTTAGATAGTAATATGGCAGCGTGAAGTTTCTCGCCAAAAATATTTGGCGACTTGAGGGCGCATATCAGAGTAGTTCCGAGTTTGCTTTCAGTATAGACAAGTATGTTGTGTCTTCAAACTACTTTTTCATCAAAATGATTTATTATACACTGCACACATGTCAGATTTTTCTCAGCTATGGATAAGCATATGCCGATTTAAATAATTTGTATGTTTAAATGATTTGTTACATATCCCACACACATGAGGTCTTTCTTCTGTGTGAACAAGCATATGAGACTTTAACTTATTCTTTTTTATAAATGGTTTCTTGCATACATCACAGATATGGAGTTTTTCTCCTGTGTGAAGACGCATGTGCTCATTTAAATTACCTTCTTCTCTAAATGACTTATTACATACTGTACAGGTATATGGTGTCTCTTGTGTGTGAACAAGCACGTGTGCCTTCAAACTTCTCTTCTGTCTAAATGGCTTATTACATACTTCACACACATAAGGTTTCTCTCCTGTGTGAATAAGAATATGCCTGTTCATTTCATCTTTTTTTCTAAATAACTTGTTACACACTTTACACATATGAGGTTTTTCTCCTGTGTGAATAAGCATGTGCTCATCTAAATTACCTTTTCGTCTATAAGATTTGTTACATACTACACATATATGTGGTCTCTCTTCTGTATGAACCAGCATGTGTACCTTCAAATTACCCTTTACTCCAAATGACTTATTGCACACCTCACACACATGAGGTTTTTCTTCTGTATGAACAAACATATGCTTCTTCAATTCACCTTTCTGTTTAAAAGACTTGGTACATATTTCACATTCAAAGCACTTTTCTCCTGTGTGAATAAGGATATGTCTATTCATCTCACCTTTTTCACTAAATGACTTGTTGCAGATCTCACAAACATGAGGTTTCTCTCCTGTGTGGATACGCATGTGCTGATTTAAATTACTTTTGTGTCTATATGATTTGCTACAAACTACACATACATATGGTCTCTCTTCTGTGTGAATAAGAATATGCTTATTTAAATCGCTCTTTCCTCGAAATGATTTGTAACACACCTCACAGACATGAGATTTCTCTGCTGTGTGGATAAGCATGTGCTCCTTTAAATTACTCTTTCGTCTGTATGACTTGTTGCATATTACACATGCATATGGTCTCTCTTCTGTATGGACAAGCATGTGTACCTTCAAATAACATTTTAGTGCAAATGACTTGTTACACACTTCACACACATGAGGTTTTTCTCCTGTATGAATAATTGTATGCTTGATTAATGCACTCTTCCGTTTAAAAGATTTGTTACAAACCTCACACATATAAGGCTTGTCTCCTGTGTACAGAAACATTATGCTTGTTTAAATTACTTTTTTTTATTTAAATAACTTGTTACACAAATGTCATTTCTCTCATAAGTTTAATTCAAACAGCTTTGATATCCTGATCTCCTACATGCCTTGGAATGGTATTCATGCTCTGCATGAATAGTCAAATGAAATTTTAGATGCTTCACACTAGTTTTCTGTATACTGTACAAATATGCTGCAATTATATTTCTGAAAACCACAAATAACATTACACATGAAATTCATCTGTTGTGTGATGCAAATATGACACGATTTTCAGTAATATGTCATTAAAAATTCTGCATTTCATACAAATATGGTTTTGGCCAAAGAATATATTCAACCTTTATGTGATTTATGTTACCTCAGACGAAGTTCAAGCTGCTCCAGGGCGTTTATGCAATGCTTAACACTTTCCACATGCTATTTCTGATATCAATTTCATCTGTTTATTCAGTACATATTGTTCTTGACTTAAATACGATTTTGAGTAAGAAAATTAGTGCACCTGATGTAGCATCCCTTAGAAATATAAGTATTTAAATTAGAGTATTATGAAGTATTTCCCATATGCACAGTTCACGCAAAATTTCTGTGCTAAAGGTTAACACTTGCACCTTCTTTGTATGATGCTTTCGGCTGCTTTCATAATTTAGACAAAAAATATAATATCAGTTGTATTTTTCTGACTTGAGAACGGCTCAATGCAATAAAACGCTCAGCAGAGTTTACATTTCGCCGCAGACACTTGTGAAATATTATGCGGTAGGGAATGAAAATTTAACAAGAATTTATATTACAAAACTGTTTATTTTAACGTCTCAATCGCAATACAAATAGATATACAAAGTATTATGCATCTGCTAAGTCTTTCTGCCCGCAGGGCAAAAATTCTAACTTAGGTGCGAAGCAGGACTTAAAAGAGAAGGGAACTTTTCCCCCTGATCATAGAACTTTTCCCCCTGAAACAGGAAGTGGGGAGTGATGACGTACACATGATGACCCTGAGCGCGGAGATGCAATTGACAACATAGAAATTAGCGTTTAAATTTGAAGAACCAGCGTTTAAAATGAGCTGTGTGTGAAAGATAGTTATAATTTGGAAGAGACAATGTTACTGCAGTATGCATTTTACACTGAACATTAAAAAATTTAATAGTACTTACTCAATTTTAAAATATTAGATAAAATGCGCTACTCTTAGCATAAAGTTCCTTTTTTTAAAAAAATTTGCAGGGTTTTTTTTTTCTTTAAATGCCTGTTTGTAATAAAATAAAACCCTTAAATCGGCATAGTTTTAAACATGTATGTTTATATACGGCAAAATTTTTGCTAATCTAAGTTTGAGTTTCAGCCTAATTGTAAATTTTACATTGGCATATTTTTCTCCCGATTCAATATAATAACATATATATTTTTAAATAATTTTGTAACTTAGGCTTACATCAATATTTCATTTAAATAAATACATGTAAGATTGTTATCTTAATTTAGGTAAAACAACTTTACTCTCAGTACCTAAAAAATTATTTAATTTCTTAAAGTGGGAGTTAAGGGGGCAGGTCTTCTTATGCCAATTACTTTAATGTTATACTTTATATAAAGGGTGGCCATAATTAAACTGACAGTACTCACAGTGTTCTGTAGCGCGACCTATTTGCGAGAATGACGCCACATTTTGTAGGAGGATTAAACAAGACAGGGGACAAAGGATTCCGCGAAAAAACAAATTAGTTCCAAAAGTCACCGCTAGGGAAATATTTGGCGCTGTCTAATAGACAATAGAGTTTAACAAATGCAAATCAATACGGAAATTACCTTTTATTTTAAATTCAAATGAGGTTCGATGTGGCTGCCGTTGTTGTGGACAACATATTGCATTCTGTGTACAGTATGCACAACAGCAGAAAGTAACATGTCTGCAGGAATCTCCCGTACAGTTCGTGATATGTTATCCTTCAACGTAGCCAGGTCCTGGACCACTCCTTGATAGACCTTGGACCTAAGGTAACCCCATAGCCAGAAGTCGCATGGGGTAAGATGGTGGCCATGCAGTTGGAAAGTAGCGGCTAATGACTCTTTCTGTTGTGAATTTCTGTCGTAGCACCTGTTGCACCCGTGCAGCAACGTGTGGAGGGGCTCCATCTTGCATGAAAATGATTTCTCCCAGGCATTGTCTTTGCTGAAGTGCCGGAATGACAAAGCTGTTCAACATGTGGCGATATTTCTCTCCGGTAACAGAACAGATTTCCGGTCCTGTCGGGGTAATGTTCTCATATAAGAATGAACCTACGATAAATTCTGCTGTGAAACCACACCAAACAGTTACCTTTGGTGAATGTAAAAGAATTGCTGTGACTGCATGTATTGGTTTGTCATCCCAAATTCGGCAGTTCTGGGTATTCACAGTTCCATTCAGGTAAAAGTGGGCCTCGTCTCCCCATAAGAATTTCCACGACCAAGCATCATCTACCTCCATTCTGGCAAGAAAGGTGAGAGCAAAAGTCAATCTCTTATCATGGTCGAGGTACAGTAACTCCTGTGCACGGCTGATCTTGTACGGATAGAATTTGGTAATCTTTCGTAAGATTTTCCATACCGTACTGTAAGGCATATTTATATTCCGAGTTATTCCACGAGCGCTAGAGGTGGCAGCAATATTGTCTGGTTTTCTGTCGACAATCGTTGTGGCAACTGCTTCGATTGTATCCTGTGGTACAGGTTTTCGTCCTCTGCCTGACTGAACCTTCAGAGAACCTGTTTTCTCAAACGTCGAAACCATTGCATTTAGCCCATTAACTGACACAGGACCGTTACCTTTACGCATTTTTGGGCCGTTCTAAAAGTACGAAGAGCGGCTGACGCGTTGCACTGGTTGAGGTAAAAGAATTTGACCAGTAACGTACGTTCGACTAAAGGAGAACTTGCACATAAACTTTCAATCCGATTGTTTCGAAACGTAACACATTGCCTTTTAAAACCCAAGCAGCTGGCACTGTGCGAATGGATGTAACGTGAAATTTGAATAAAGAACTTCTTCTTCTGCTCAGCGTGCGTGATATTGCAGATCACGAGACTTTATCGGTGTTTATGTAGATTTTACGCTTATTTAAAAGTGTTGCCATATTGCACTTGAACTAAATCAGAAAATGTGCCTAATAAAAGGTAATTTTATTCCGTATTAATATGCATTTGTTAACACTCTATTTTATATTACACAGCGCCAAATAATCCCGTAGCGGTGACTTTTGGAACTAATTTGATTTTTCGCGGAATCCTTCGTCCCCCGTCTTGTTTAATCTTCCTACAAAATGTGGCGTCATTCTCGAAAATAGATCGCGCTACAGAACACTGTGAGCACTGTCAGTTTAATTATGGCCACGCGGTATATTTTATCTAGAATGCTAAGCTAGCACAAAATCGAATCAATAATAACAGAGGATACAATAAAAATAACTGTAACAATAACTTAACAGAATTAGTTCTCATTTGAAATATGCTTTACGCTATTAACTTTTAAAATGTCACCTAGAAATATTTCAAATCAAAACATATTATATATGCTTACTTGTACAGTCGCAATGCAACTACAAGTTGTTGAAACATTATTTATTGGCTGCCACATTCGGAGCAATCCATTTTTTTGACTTTTGGGTTGCTTTTCTTTGGGGAAAAAACATATGCATTTCTATTTAAGAAACGTATTCTAATAAAATTTCGCACTCTGCAAAATAAACGAATTGCTTCTCTGTTAACTTCAGGATAATGTTTCTCCAGTTTATTAATTAAAGAGCCAATTACATGCTTCCCTTTATAGTAAGTTGTACCATGAAGTGCACAAAATATGTTTTCGAACTTATAAACTGTATTCATCCATGAATGAGAAGGTGTACTCAAACCTCCTAAGGACAATAATTTAATCCATTCTGAATTAAATATTGGTTCATCAGCACTATTTTTAGATATTGTTCCCAATGATGGGTCTTTGTCTCGCACACGATAGGCAATATAACCTGCAATATATGTTAATGCTTCTTTTTCGACGGTCGAAAATTGTCTGTCGGAATTCAATTCTAATTCCCAAGCCATAGGAGAAGGTTCCTCTATGAAATCCAAATCCAAATCATCAATACAGTCAAAAGTCGTTAATCCGGACTCGTCGGGACTTCGGCGATTCCGGATTATCGATTTTTCCGGATTATAGATCATCAGTTTAAATTTCGTAAGATGGCATGCAGAAATTCTAAAATTAAAAATATGAAACCGTAATTTATGAAATAAAGAACAATTATGATCTAAACGGTATCAAAATTTGCAAAAAGAAAAAGCTTAATATTTATTTGTTTACTTTATTAAACATTTATTTCAAAGTTGCTTCGTTTCATGTGATAATACTTTCTCTTTTATTCTATTAAACAGACATAATTTCTTGTTTAGTTACAAAGTTCCGCTGTTCAAGTCCTATAATTGCTGTGTCGAGAACACCGACTAATTTGTCAATCGAAATTTTTTCGTTTTCAATAACCTCTGTTACTTTCTTCGCTATCGAAAGCAAATTATAATGACGAGGAACTTGTTTTAAATCATATCAAAGACGGAGCATATCGAGATGAAATACTACATTTGGTAAGGAATTATAAGCCAAATAAAATAAAAACATCTGCGCTGAAGATAAGGATAGTGCTGACAGATCAACTTCCAATTCATTACGCGCCCGCCGCGGCGTTCCCCCCGCCGAGCAGCGTGAAATTGATAAACAGATTTCGGATTTCAAAGCATACTTTCGCTTTAGATCCTTTACATATTAACAAATATATATCGGAAATTCTATTTGATATAATCGAAAGTTTAAACTTACTTTTATAAAATTGCTTTTACAGTCTGCAAAAAATAATAAGCCGGATCCAATTCGAAAATTAAGGAACAACGCAATCATCAACATTAACTGAAATAGATAATTAGATAATTTTAGCTTATACGTCCATTATACATAAAACGCGCACGCAAAAACGTATTCTGCACTTGCGCACACTCATATGCGCAGTCGTAAAGGTCTTACGTGCACGCGTAAACGCCTATGCGCATGTGTCAACGCGGCGCATGCGCAGAAAGTTTTTAGTTTTGAGGTCCGGAGTATACATCATTCCGAATTATGGGTGTCCGAATTAACGACTTTTGACTGTAGTATTTAATGGAAAAGCATCTTCCACCTCAGTTTTTAAAGCCCTTTCAAGTATTTCTGATGCTAAATATGAATCAATATTTCTGCTTTTAGTCATGCATACTTTTGAAGATAAATTTGGCAGCTTATTAGCGAGTATTAATTGCTTTAAGCGGCGTATAACTTCACTAGGTGATGGATGGTCGTTAAACCTACCAAGCCCTCGAATCTGACTAAAGAGACTTTCAAGTGCATCCTGAGTTAATCTAGAGGTTAAAATATATTTAGCATCATACGATAATTTCAAATCCTGGTGTAGGCCAAAAAGAGAATTTATTGAAATTATTATTCTTTTTGGAAAGGCAGTAAGTTGGCTCTTCCCTGAACTCTTAATCCACCAATGACTTTCTTCATTAATTCCAAAACTTGAATTTGTTTTCATGATGTCATTTAATCCAAATGCTGCTTTAAGTTTTATCTGAAGGAGGGTATGGTTTGGCACTATTCATAATATGGAAAAAATTGTCGATTAACTCAAAGAAGTCGGATGCTTTTTTATTTTCTGTGAGGTGGAGTATACCTTTTGCGGTAGTTCTTGAAAATAATGTTTTCGCTGGAGCGACTTTTTGTCTCTCGTTTCCCTTGACCTTGTTTTAGTTTGTGACACAATTTAATTTCTCCTGAATCTTTATTTAAAACCTCTTTAATAATATCAACATTTAAAACAGTTCCATCTTTTAAAACAAATCCTTTATCTAAAAAGTGGTTTCTCAGTAATTTGAGGCAGTGCGCTAAATCTGCAAAAACCCATATTTTTTTCGTTTGCAATACTGGATTTGGAAACTGAGAACTATTAATCGAAATCTGTAACTCTTTCCACAAAGTACTAGATCCTCCTAAATCAGACACTATTGCTTTCACTTCTACTCCAGATGATTGAATATGTCTTATGAGTGAAAAAAGAAGTTCTTTCTTCATTGGAGTGTTAAAATAAAAAAATATTGGTTGTTTCCACTGCGAAATGAGACCTCTGATTAAAACAAACTGCACTTTTTGAAAAGGACCGAGAATTTGGTCCAGTTTAGAGTCACAGCAGAGTTTAGAATCTATGTGCATTTCGTCGAAACTGAGAACGCATATTTTTTCTACAGAATTCAAATATTCGCATCTTTCCTTCATTACAGCAAGAACATCACTCTGAATTCCTGGACTACATGAAAATTTAGCGCACCATCTCTTTAATGTGCTAGTGCTAGGTAAATTAATTCCCATTTTTTCTTTCCAAAAATCGTAGCTTTTAGATGACAGAGCTCTTATGACAATGCAACGTGAAATATCTTCACTAGTCCACCTGATTTTTTCCTTCTTTTCTAGCAATGCGTTAATCTGCGTCTTTGTAAATATATGCTTTAGACGTTTTTCCAAATTCTTCGGTGTGGGCTGTTTTTTTTCTAAATTTCGCTGTTTGGGATTTTAATTTCTGAATTTCCGATACAAATTTCTTTCTAGATGTCGTCCACCTACTTTGTCGATGAGCAAACATTCTAAAATTTTTCTTTTCTCTATTTTTCTATATTTCTCTATTTTTCTATATTTTATTACAATTTTCTAAGGATATTATTTTGTTCTTCAAATTATCAATACATTCTTGTTTATATTTACACTTAGGGCGCTCAGGGATATTGTCACACAGGGCATTGTCACTTGTAAGTTTTATTTCAAAATCATTCACATTTGATTTATTATTGTCGGCTTCAATTTCGTTCTCGACCTCAAAATAAATTTTCTTTGGGCTTAAGTCGTGTAGTCTTTCAAAAACACTTTGCATTAGTTTTCTTTTCAAATGTCTCCGATTTCTTGGTATTATTTCGTTTACTGCACAGGATAAATATACTTTCGGCACAGTATTGCATTTCAATAGTTTCTTTTGCGGCAATCCAAGCAAGCGATTTCTCATGTCATCTTCATAATCACTGGACAGAAAATGTTCGCTGCAAATTCTTGCGTTTTTCACATTAATACAATCCTGTCTTCGACATTTATGTAACCATTCTTTCGTCAAAAGCAAATTGCCCTTTGGGAAAGCATGAAATACAATATCTCTTCCTTTCGTATTTCTATAAGTGTTACGGCACGTTGCTACAGCACAAGAAGCCATATTACATAAAGGATACTTTAAATATAGAATTTAAAAGGAAAACTGACTAAAACTATATATATATACACAAATTATTTTAAATATTTGCATTATTAGAAAACAAATATGTATGATTAAAATTAATTTGGGATATGCGACCTCCAGAAAATCGTCTCGCAACTGAATGAAACTACAGTTTTAAACGCGCGAAATCAGAGCAGGTGCAACAGAAACACGTCAGATTACTTCCAGTTCACCCCCTCCATGAGGCTCACGTCGGCGAGGAGTCGAACAAAGAAATGACCTAGCCCTTCTATTTATCCCTGATTCGAAAGCAATGAGATACATTCCGAAAGAGAAGAAGAGGAAGAATGGCTTTGCATTAGCTGTACATAAGTAAAGTGATCTCTGAGGTTATCTGCATTGTTTATTTACAAAAGGGTATACATAAGTCACGTGATCTATGAGGTCAGCGGAATGTATCTCATTAGAAAGAGGCGAATTTATTTGAGAAAAAATAATTTCGTAGCAGTTAATTAGACACTTTTAATGACAGATGAAAAAGTGAGTTAAAAAAAGAGAGGAAAATAAGGCCCAGACCGTATAGAAAAAGAAATACGCCCGATGACCTGTGATTTGTATTTCTTTGCCCCTATCGCATGTCTTATCACGGTTGAATTGGGCCCATGAACGTTGTAGTTGGGCGCTAGAACATTGGAGTCACATAATCTTTCCGGAAGATTCTCAGAACGATTCCTGAAGGGCAATGATACAGCGAGATCCAGGGATACGCTATCAGGTACCAAACATTGTCAAAAGAGACCATTATGGAGGAGGGTTACTTGTATGAGCTGCGATAGCCAATAAATGGCCGTACCGATCACTACGTGATTCCTATCGGTTCCGTCATAGCCGTCCAATATGGCGACGAAATTCCA
The DNA here is from genome assembly GCF_044657685.1 of Stegodyphus dumicola. Classification (NCBI taxonomy): domain Eukaryota; kingdom Metazoa; phylum Arthropoda; class Arachnida; order Araneae; family Eresidae; genus Stegodyphus; species Stegodyphus dumicola. Next base: position 43,117,614 of record NC_140771.1, on the reverse strand, counting down.
CACTCCCTTGGGTACCCTTTACTCCCTGCAATGTGTATTGACGTGATATTTTCTTACGATAACGCCTGCCCGCAAGTTCGAGGGTGGTGCGAAGTTATCTGGAGACTGAAGCTATTCTACATCCGTCGTACCCTGCTAGATCACCGGGACTGAATCCCATAGAGCATGTGTAGGACATATTAGGACGATGGGATAACAGCTCGCAATGTACCGCCAGGTGCCCTCCAAGAACTCCGACATGTATTGCTGCAGGAATGGACACTACTGCTATAAGAAGCGATCAACGACACTATTGCCAGCTTGCCTCACGGTTGTTTTAAGCATACGTTTCAGCTAGAAGGTATCATACTCGTTATTAGCGTGATGTTTCCATCGCACGCTCTTCCGTGTAATGAAAATGAAAGAAATTTTCTCCATTTGGTCTTTCGCGATGTGATAGTCGTAATACGTGTGTTTTTGCATGTCTTTGCTTGCCACACCAACCTGTTGTATCGATTTCACGCATATCCATTAAATAATAGCTTTTGTTTTATTCCTTGTTTTGCCTTTGTCGCTTATTTTTGGAGCAGGAGTGTATTTTGGCTCTTGGTACAAAATTTGTTCCTGTTTTTAATAACGGTCATTTCAAATAGTTGTGTAAAAACATTTATGACTTAGGAGAATAGACCTTGCTATTTCTGAAGATACTTAAAATCACTCTGTATGTACATTATCATGATAATTATAAGGCCTCTATCTTCCTAGCCGGGACAAGTATAATAAAAAAATAGTACTGACCAGAAAAAAAAAGCAACTATAAGAAAAAACATATAAAGTCCAAAACCTGAGTTTCAGTACCGAATTCCATTCTGTTTTTGTTTGTATTTATAATCTTCATTATTGTCTAAGGAAAATGTTTCAAATTTGAATAGTTCCTTCTAAAATCTTCCTTAAATATTCTTTCTATATTTCTCTCTTGCACTCCGGGTAAGCGTACATTCATGGACGAAGTGCAAGGCGTCCCCAACCTTATCGCATATTAAGCATTTGTCATTATTCTATAGATGGAACCGATTAAAATAAGCCGGGAAACGCCAAGACCTGATTTATATCAACATTGTTTATAATATTCATCTTCTTACTAATTCAGAAGTCAAACAACAAAAATCAGCGTTAATTTACAAAATTTTCACAGGACTAGTTTCGATGGTTTTACCGAACCATCATCTTCAGCTGCAAAACCGCAAATGAACAAGATAGGAAATAATGTTTAGATAAGATAAGAAAGCCTGGACAAGAATAAGCAAGTGGCGCCATCTGTTGGCGAAACCAGAACTAAAACATAATTTCTCTAAAAGCCGAAAGCAAATTTGGATTGGAATTAGGATCGTTAACTAGAACAGAAAGATTTTTATGAATGTGAAATGCCTCTAGAAAATCCAGTTCTCCAATGGAAGATGTTTTTTGAATAATTTTGGCAGCAGAAAAATTGAAAATGTGATTTTCGGACCAACAATGTTGAGCAACAGAAGACTTCTGTGTTTCCTTTTTTCTAACATATGCCTCATGTTCTTTGACGCGAAATTTTAAGGCTTTCTTAGTTTGGCCAATGTAAATTAAACCGCACTGGCAAGGAATCCCATAAATACCCCAGGAATTCATATCCGGAATGGGGTCCTTGAGTATAGAAGTTGGAATTTTATTGATGGGAGAGTAAACAACCCGAAAGTTAAATTTCTGCAAAATATGTGGAACTTTATAGCTAATTGATGGAAAGAAGGGAATGACAACAGAATTTTCATAATCTCCTAAAATAAGAGTGTGGCTTTTAGTGTGTTGAGATGAGAATTTTTTAACTGCTTGATTAATAATGTTGGGTGAAAAGCCCCTGTCAATAGCTATTGCTTTTAAATAATTTAGTTCTTCATCAAGGGCTAGTTTGGAGGAGCAAACTTGAAGAGCACGGAAAACATAGGAATAAAATGAAGCTAACTTTTGTTTAGTCGGATGACATGATTTAAAGTGTGGTGGAAGGCAAACCGATGAAGGTTTACGGTAAACCGTAGTACTGAAGTTGGATGTGTTACGTGTGACCAGAATGTCGAGAAACGGAAGAGAATTGCAAGTCTCAAATTCAAAAGTGAACTGAATAGCAGGATCAATAGAATTCATTGTTGAAAGAACTCTATTTAAATCATCTTTATTACCTTCAAACAGGGTAAAAGTATCGTCTACGTAGCGGAACCATGCCGGGAAGTTTAAAGTTTCAAACAATTTTGATTCATAATAATGCATGTAGATATCAGCCAGGATGGTACTGAGGGGGCTTCCCATGGCTAATCCCTCAGTTTGCTTGTAATATTTATTTTGGAAAACAAAATGTGTTTGTTTCAAACAGAGTTGAGTGAGAGAAATTAGCTCATCGAATTGTGCCAGATTATATGCTCTTCCCAAAATTCATAAAAGTGGTATTCCTTTCCGCCCTATTGTGTCAAATTTAGGTACTGCCTCGTATCCATTAGCTAAATATTTAGTTTCTAGATTTTCCACTCTATTAGACAATAACATTTACACCATAAAAAATTCAATAGAGTTTGTAAAAAAGGTTAAAAACATTTCTCCTCGTAATTTACTCATGGTTTCTTTTGATGTAAAATCATTATTCACCAATGTCCCAGTGGAGGGTGCATTAAGATGTCTAGAAACCAAACTTCGCGAATTTCATTTCTCTTGCATCGAAATTGATGAGCTAATTTCTCTCACTCAACTCTGTTTGAAACAAACACATTTTGTTTTCCAAAATAAATATTACAAGCAAACTGAGGGACTAGCCATGGGAAGCCCCCTCAGTCCCATCCTGGCTGATATCTACATGCATTATTATGAATCAAAATTGTTTGAAACTTTAAACTTCCCGGCATGGTTCCGCTACGTAGACGATACTTTTACCCTGTTTGAAGGTAATAAAGATGATTTAAATAGAGTTCTTTCAACAATGAATTCTATTGATCCTGCTATTCAGTTCACTTTTGAACTTGAGACTTGCAATTCTCTTCCGTTTCTCGACATTCTGGTCACACGTAACACATCCAACTTCAGTACTACAGTTTACCGTAAACCTTCATCGGTTTGCCTTCCACCACACTTTAAATCATGTCATCCGACTAAACAAAAGTTAGCTTCATTTTATTCCTATGTTTTCCGTGCTCTTCAAGTTTGCTCCTCCAAACTAGCCCTTGATGAAGAACTAAATTATTTAAAAGCAATAGCTATTGACAGGGGCTTTTCACCCAACATTATTAATCAAGCAGTTAAAAAATTCTCATCTCAACACACTAAAAGCCACACTCTTATTTTAGGAGATTATAAAAATTCTGTTGTCATTCCCTTCTTTCCATCAATTAGCTATAAAGTTGCACATATTTTGCAGAAATTTAACTTTCGGGTTGTTTACTCTCCCATCAATAAAATTCCAACTTCTATACTCAAGGACCCCATTCCGGATATGAATTCTTGGGGTATTTATAGGATTCCTTGCCAGTGCGGTTTAATTTACATTGGCCAAACTAAGAGAGCCTTAAAATTTCGCGTCAAAGAACATGAGGCATATGTTAGAAAAAAGGAAACACAGAAGTCTTCTGTTGCTCAACATTGTTGGTCCGAAAATCACACTTTCAATTTTTCTGCTGCCAAAATTATTCAAAAAACATCTTCCATTGGAGAACTGGATTTTCTAGAGGCATTTCACATTCATAAAAATCTTTCTGTTCTAGTTAACGATCCTAATTCCAATCCAAATTTGCTTTCGGCTTTTAGAGAAATTATGTTTTAGTTCTGGTTTCGCCAACAGATGGCGCCACTTGCTTATTCTTGTCCAGGCTTTCTTATCTTATCTAAACATTATTTCCTATCTTGTTCATTTGCGGTTTTGCAGCTGAAGATGATGGTTCGGTAAAACCATCGAAACTAGTCCTGTGAAAATTTTGTAAATTAACGCTGATTTTTGTTGTTTGACTTCTGAATTAGTATTTATTCGGCGTGTTATTATGTCTTAATTATTCATCTTCTTGTTTAACTTTATATTTTTCGTTAATTCTTTTTACTTCCTTGTACGAAGTAAAATGAAGTATTGTAACTGCGAAAAATTTCGGGTATCATACTTCAACGAAAAAGCTATTTTGACCTCTATCGAATGCTATTTAACGATGTTTTTGCGCGACATCTGTGTCTAAGGAGAGAATAAAGGACTCTTTTTCTCAAATATATATATATATATATATATATATATATATATATGTATATAAAACCGATTTAAAATGAATTCTGAAGAGATTTCTTGGGGGGCGTCTGTACGTACATACACGTACGTATCTCGCATAACAAAAAACAAAAAAAAAAAAAAAAAGAGTCGCCTCAGAACGTTGAAATTTTGTATATAATACTGCTGTAACATGTATATGTGCACCTTTCATTTTGGTTGCAATCGGCAGCTCCAAAAAGTATATAAATATATGCATATGTATTATCCACTCTGTTACCGGGCTCAGTGAGCTCAGTTTCTTTATTCTTATATGTTTGTAAATTGATTGAATTATGTTGGTCTTATCTACCAGTTAAGGTTTTTATGCCTTTAGTTAACCTGCATGCAATAAGTGTAGAATTATGAACAATTTGAAAGTTTTTTAACTGCGCCTAAGCCTAATTTTTGTTTACATAGCAGCCATATTTGTTTACACTTGAAACATAGCAAATATTGGATTTGCTGCCAATCTAGAGAAACAAGCTTCGCAACGACAAAGTAACTTCCGTTATTGCGAATTAAATTATGCGTAATTCACTGTGCAATTGTCATTTAAGTTATTAGCTTGTTTTTGCGTAGAAACTGCAATTTTAATTGTAAAAATTGTTTTTTAATTGTTTTAACTGTACTTAGTGTTTTATGTTTTCTTATATCTTTCAAATTTAATGAAAATATTTGGATTTTTTAGTATTTTTGCCTTGCCAATAAGTGAGAACTGGATAAAATTTCACAACAACAAAGTAACTTCTTTTATTATTGCGAAGTAAATTATGCGTAATTCACTGTGTAATTATCATTTAAGTTATTAGCTTGTTTTGGGGTCGAAACTGCAATTTTAATTGTAAAAACTGTTTTTTAATTGTTTTAACTGTACTTAGTGTTTTATGTTTTCCTATATCTTTCAATTTTTAATGAAAATATTTTGATTTTTTAGTATTATTGCCTTGCCAATAAGTGAGAACTGGATAAAATTTCACAACAACAAAGTAACTTCTTTCATTATTGCGAAGTAAATTATGCGTAATTCACTGTGTAATTATCATTCAAATTATTACAGTCAAAAGTCGTTAATTCGGTCACCCATAATACGGAATGATCTATAATCCGGACCTCAAAGCTACAAACTTTCTGCGCATGCGTCGCGTTTACTTATGCGCATAAGATCTTTACCGCTGCGAATTTGCGTCTGCGCGTGCGCAAAATACGTTTACGAATGCGCGTTTAATGTATAACGGACGGGATAAGCTAAGCTAAAATTATCTAATTATCTATTTCAGTTAATGTTGCAGATTGCGTTGTTCCTTAATCTGCGAATTGGATCCGGATTATTATTTTTTGCAGACTGTTAGAACAATTTTATAAAAGTAAGCTTGAACTTTCGATTATGTCAAATAGAATTTCCGATATATATTTACTAATATGTAAAGGATATACAAAGCGAAAGTATCTTTCGGAGTCCATTAAACAAAAAGTGGAATTGCTGCAAAAATTGGATAAAGGCATATCCTTTGTTTACCTAAATTTTAACGTTTGTTTATCTAAACTTTGTTTATCTTTAACGCCCCGGCGGCGTGCAATGAATTGGAAGTTGATCTGTCAGCACTATCCTTATCTTAAGGGCAGATGTTTTTATTTTATTTGGCTTATAATTGCTTACTCAATGTAGTATTTCATCTCGATGTACTCCCTCTTTGATATGATTTAAATCAAATGCCTCGTCATTATAATTCGCTTCCGATAGCGAAGAAAGTGACAGAGGTTATTGAAAACGAAAAAATTTCGATTGTCAAATTAGTCGGTATTCTCGACACAGCAATTATAGGACTTGAACAGCGGAACTTTGTAACTGAACAAGAAATTATGTCTGTTTATAGAATTAAAGAGAATGTATTATCACATAAAAAACGAAGCAACTTAAACAACTTACATTGAAAGAAATGTTTAATAAAGTAAACAAATAAATATTAAGCTTTTTTTTTGTAAATTTTGATACCCTTTAGATCATAATTGTTCTTTATTTCGTAAATTACGGTTTCATATTTTTAATTTTATAATTTCTGCATGCCATTTTACCAGATTTAAACTGATGATCTATAATCCGGAAAAAATCGATAATCCGGAATCGCCGAAGTCCCGACGAGTCCGGATTAACGACTTTTGACTGTAGCTTGTTTTTGCGTAGAAACTGCAATTTTAATAGTTTTAACTGTACTTAGTGTTTTATGTTTTCCTATATCTTTCAATTTTTAATAAAAATATTTTGAATTTTTAGTATTTTTGCCTTGCCAATAAGTGAGAACTGGATTAATTAGTAGCGTATGCACATTAGGTAAGCGGCGCTGAATCGTCTGTGAGAAACTGTTTCTTTCTTTCTTTTTTTGTTTAATTTCTTTTATGCATCGTTTAAGATTTATTATAGTATTTGAATAGAACTTGTGGTAATTCTCCAGATGATATAATTTTTGTGCACTCTGCGTTGCAAAATGAATGAGATGTAGCGCAGTTAAGTGAACCTAGTACCAGAGTGTCGTTACGGTAAATAAATATAATGAACTTTAAGTGCATTTATTCTATTGTGGTTTATGCGCTATCGAAGAAATAGATTTAATTCAAAATTTTTTAAATTTTAATTCAATACGTTTAAATAAAATGCAGGAAAATTGCGTACGAGGACGTCATGTGGTGTACACATCAGAATTTTTCTTATTAGATGGCTCCTAGCAAAAATTCCATTCTGTATAAATCCAGTTTTCCGTTTCAGGAATGGTCTTTTTTTTTTTTTAATCCTGGATATCAAAATTATCGGTCCCATCCCCCAAGTGCCGTCATTTTAGCAAGGGTTTCCGCCCTTTCATTTCCGACAATTCCACTGTGTGCTTTCACCCAGTGTGAAAAATTGTATCTTTCAAATAGTTACAAACGTAAGTTATTATTTTGCTTATATTTTATTTTTATCTTTAAATAATGCTTGCTGAATTTCATTTTTGACATGTTTGTAACTGCGCGAATTTTTAGTAGTTAGGTTCCGGCAACAGTAGAATATTGCTAAGTCTGTTCTATTTCTTTTTTACTTTTAAGAGGAATTTATGCTGTGTTCTTGAGTTATAAGAAGAGAAGGCATCTTTTTGTGATATTTAAAGATTCACATACTGAGTTTCGATGTGCTTACGTCTAATAAATGTGTTTTATTAAACAACTTGGAGTTTTAATGAATCCTTATTGACTTTGGAGTATTTTTGAGAGGCAATGGCGTCCGCAAAAAAGGATTGGAACTACAACTAAAAGTAAGCAATTTGTTTTCATTATGTTTAAGTATGGAAATTTTAAACTAGCACGTAAGCAGCATCGTAGAGTATTTTCTAAAACGTGTAATTAATTTGATCAAAGAGAAAATAATTTAAGTGACGAAGAACAAATTTTAGAATTAAGGGTTATTCAAAAGAAATCAAAATTAATGATTTTAGCTTAAAAAGATTTTAAGCAAGAATTATTTAAACAAGTTATTGATGAAAAAATTATCGAAAAAGAGGTTGATAAGTCAGAATCATATTTAGATGGATGGAGAAAGTTAGAATATAAGACGAATAAATTATTACAAGTGTCAGAACAGAAAACTGGTTTACATATACGATGTGCGTCAATTTCGCGAATTTCTAATACAATGTTGCATTATTATAAATGCAGATAAAATTACCAACATTTAATGGTGATTTAAAAAATTGGCTTAATCTTTGGGGACAATTTAAGAAAACTGATAAGGACTCTAATATTGATAATCAAGATAAATTTACATATTTATTCCAGGCTATGCAACAAGGTTCTGTTGCAGAAGAATTAATTAAAAGTTTCCCGCCAAGTGGCGAAGGTTATGAGAAAGCTGTAAAACAATAACATGCGCGTTTTGGAAAGGATGAACTGCTAATTCAAGTTTATGTAAGAGACTTATTGGCTTTAATACATCAGAGGCAAAACACACAAAGGTTCCACAAATAAAAAAAATTCCAAATACCAAGTTTGGGCTTCCAGATGCTCATATTAGGTTGGAAACGTGCATTATTCAAAATTTGATGGCTCTAGGTGTAAGGATCTTAAGTTTTACTAACGTTTATTTTATTTTAAATCTTTACTATCACTTCTTATTTTCTACTTCCGGCCAGAATTAAAACCTTTAACTTATTTATGCAAATTTGTCTGGCGAACGCCAAGTACTTAAGTTGTGGCTTTTTGCCAAGCGAGAGAGAGGAAGGAGTTAGTAGAAGCAGGCCGCGTGCCTTAGCAGTTTACTCGGTTGCTGGTTGCCTTCCAGGCCAGAGATTTAATCCTCTTGATAATTTTTAAACGCATTGTAGTGTTAAAAGTTCTCTATACTACATACGGCTTCCTGTTAATATACGGCCAATCTTCCACGTAGGCCCTTGTTTATTATTTCAGAGTTAAGTTAGAGTTTAGTTAATATTTTTATATTCTTACGTTCAGACCACAAGTGGTTGGTCTCTGTATTCCGAAGTCCGGAAATTATTGTAAAGAGTGAAAAATAAAGGGTTTCGTATACCCTTCCTGTGTATCTTGTCTACTTCCCACATTTATTGAACATAGCTTTAGTAAGCTCCCTGTTCCGAGTCAGGTCTTTGCATGTTCCCAAAGCAAGTAAGGCGGAACAGCTGAACCTGATAGTGGCGCCCGACGAAGAAGAATAACCATGGCCGAGTTTCAAGAAGAACCTGTGCTGCCTGCAGAAGCGGCTCAGAATCAAGAAATGCCAGCTGCCGCCCTGGAAGGATTTGGTTACCAGACCATGCGTCCAGACCATGCGCGCTTCGATGAAACCAGAAGCAACATTTAATGGAAACTCACCGGTTACCAGTTTTTTTGGAAAAACTAGAGGACCACTTCATGATGTATCCCGTGCACGAGTTCCAGAAAGTTACCTTAGCTACCAGCGCATTGAGGGGCCAAGCGCTTAATTGGTTCAAATGTATAGGCAAAAATCTCTTGGGTCAAGCAGGAAGTCCCACCTATACTTACGAAAATTTCAAGACTGCCCTAGTAAAAGCCTTCCCTGTCGTAAGGGATCGTGCGAAATTAGAAACGGAACTTTTCAGCATATATCAGCAAAGACTCGAAAATCTTTCCACCTTTATTTTAAGAAAAATTCACGTCTTCAAACTCTTGTATGGAAACCGTCCGGATCCTGAGATAATTCAAGTGATTACTTCCCCAAGTACAAGACTTTATTGAATTAAGGAATCCGACTACACTTGAAAAGTTATTTGAGCTTTCAATCCAGTTTGAAAGTCGAAGAACGGCGGACATTGAAAGAAGACGCCAATATCAACAACGAAACCAATTTGGTGAGCCAAGACCACAGCAAAGTCAAGCACACGGCTACGGAAGCAAAGCGAATCAGTGGGCAAGGAAATCCGAGCATCTAAAAACAGCCGGCGAACGTCGACAGTTCAATAGCAATCCAGGAAAAAAAGTCTAAAGGCCAGTGGAAAAAGAAGGAAAGCATGGAAAGAAAAAAAGGTTTAAACTAAAACGGATTTCAATTTGTAAGACATGGTCCTCAATTTGTAAGTAATATATTTGAAGACATGAGCCAAAAACTGGGCATACGTCATTTAAAAATGGTCCCGTATCGGCCGCAATCAAATATAGCGGAACGGGTCAATAAAAATATAGTAAAAATTATCCGTAGTTATGTTAAAAATTTTCATAAAAGCTGGGATAACTATGTCAATGAATTTGCTTTCGCCCTTAGGACCGCAAAACATGATACAACGGGCAAAACTCCTCCTGAGTTATTTTTAGGCAGAAAGATTATAACGCCGTTAGATAAATTATTTTATGTTCAACAAAGAGCCCCAGAATTTAAAATGGGTGATATAGAAAAATTAATTAAAGAAGCAAAAAAGAACACTGAAGTAGCACAAAGAAAACAGAAGCTCTATTATGATATGAAACGACGGGGAGTAACTTATAAAGTAGGAGATGAAGTATTAAAAATTAAGCATTCACTTTCTTCAGCACCAGAAGATAAAACCGCCAAATTTTTTCCACGATTTGAAGGACCATATGTCATAGAAAAAATAACTCACGCTGTAGTGGTGTTAAAAGCCAGGAATGGTGAAACATGCTCCGCAAACATTGACCAAATAAAACCATACTATGACCGTAATAAAATGCAAATATTTAAAGATCTTTTGCAGGATCCGGCACGGCAGGCACGGCAGGCACAAGCTCCAGAGGTGGAACAACGACAAGCACAAGGACAAGCCATTAGGAGGCAGGAGGAATTGAAACGAAAGTTTGCCCGTTGGAAAATTGAAGGTAACAAGAAAAAGAAGTCGTTCCACCGACCACAAAAGAGAGCGCACGACCACCCCCAGAATGAAGAAGGGAGAAGTACGACGAATGCAAAGAGAGCCTGGAGAAATAACGGCAACTATAACCCGGCTCCCAAACGGAAGATCTACTCATCGGACAGGACTCTACGCAGCAAATGTCGCCGAATTGCGGAAAGACCACCAGCAGCGGAGGAAAAGATACAAGGAAAATTTGAACGGCCAGCAGCGAGATCCAAGCAGGAACGAGAGAGAAGTGTCCCGGTTCCGCCAAGACCAGCTGCCATCAAACGGCCAAGACCACAGGCAGAGGCGAAAAAGAAGGTATTCAAGGGTGACCGAACTGGAGGGAAAAGAAAGGTCCTAGAGGAAGGAACTGAAGGGCGAGCTCGCACAAGAAGGAGGATAAATCAAACACGAATCGTTGCTACCTTCCAGGACTGGGCAGAGAAAAGAATGTCCGAATATCACAAAGATAAGTAAAATTTTATGTTACTTTGCAAACTTAAGTTAATCTTTCATTCTTACTGGAAGTGGCAGAGTTCAAGACGTTTTACTTCATGTGAGGTCTACCTTTATCGCCAAAAAGGCGAGAAATGAGTTGTTACCTATTTTGGTATTATGTTTTTCAATTACTCGCGAGTAAAACTAAAGTTGATGTATAATAGCAATGTGTAAATACTTGAATATTGTAAAAGTTATTGTATAAATTTTATTTAAAACATTCTGGCAAGAAAGAAGTTTTAGTCTGAAAGACTTTTGAAATGTAATATTTCAATGTAGAAGAATTGGCACTTGCTTGGAAAAGAATAGAAGTTAACAATGTACTACTAATGTATGTTTTAAAATGCGTAAAATTAACGGCATGTTAATATGTTCTTATATACAATGTGAACTGTTATTTTAAGCGTTAAGAAATACTGTGATATGGTAAAAGTGAAAGTAATGCCAAAAATTTTAAACTTATTCGTGTGACTGAAAAAAAAAAGAGAAAAGTATTGTGAATATGTGTTAAAGGTTGAATGAATGTAGTTAGGCTCTCTGACGCTACACTTCAGAGTTAGCCACTTTCAGAATAGTACCTCAGGGTTTAGATATAAAGTTAAGGTGTGTTACGAGGTCTTGTTATGTTGAATTTTAACACGTTAGTGTTTTGATTGTAGGAGGTAGTGTTGAACACTGGTACATAAACACTTTCGTGTTTGGTGTTTTCTTTTACAACACATGTCAGAGAGCACGGGGAGAGATAATTAAATTTAAGTCATGAATGAAATAAGAATGTTAAGAGAAATATAAATATTCATGTTACTTGCCATTTAATTGTGTAACATTTCATTAAACTAGTTTTCCTTCCAGATCTCTGGAAGGAACCAAATTTCAACTAAAAGCTCCTGTTTAGATGCAGTACAGATGAAAAGTAATTGTCCATGGAGCTGATAATGTAAAAACAAATTTTTTTCTCAAATTTCTAGTTTCTAATGAGAAATGTTTGTAAAAGATTGGCCTCGTGTTAGATTCTAGAGGTAAAAGTTTTCAACAAGGTCGTTTTAGACCTCAGTTTCAAACTAATTAACTCTGGCGGGAAGTATGTGAGGATCTTAAGTTTTACTAACGTTTATTTTATTTTAAATCTTTACTATCACTTCTTATTTTCTACTTCCGGCCAGAATTATTTTGCTGAAATAGAGGAAAGAACCGATACCAATGTACCTTTTTCTACAATTGGCACTGACACTCAATCTACATTGAGACAAGTAACTTGGCTTCGTAAGCCTGTTCCTAGGCCAGACGGCACTCGTACGAATGTGATATATTATTTTGAGAGGGGGTCTAATCAAAGACTACGATCACCAAATGATGTAGAAAAGTATTGCACTGAACATAATATTCAGTATGATCCTACCTTGTGTGATTTCAAGGGAAGCAATACTTATAGTGGTGAAATCGATCCAACTGGCACTCCTTCAACGTCATATACCCGAGATAGCTGACTAGATGTTTCAATTCCAAACACTTATAACCAGGCAATGAAATCCACAGAAAAGCTTAAATGGATAGAGGCAATGGAAGAGGAAATGGCCAACATGCGAAAGCATAAGGTATGGCATCTTGTTCCACTTCTTAAAGACAAGACTCCACTTGGTTGCAGGTGGATTTTCAACATTAAACGTGACGAATTTGGAAACATTGTTCGTTTTAAAGCTCGTTTAGTGGCTCAGGGTGTAAGGCTCTTAAGTTTTACTAACGTTTATTTTATTTTAAATCTTTACTATCACTTCTTATTTTCTACTTCCGGCCAGAAATAAAAGCTTTAACTTATTTATGCAAATTTGTCTTGCGAACGCCAAGTACTTAAGTTGTGGCTTTTTGCCAAGCGAGAGAGAGGAAGGAGTTAGTAGAAGCAGGCCGCGTGCCTTAGCAGTTTACTCGGTTGCTGGTTGCCTTCCAGGCCAGAAGTTTAATCCTCTTGATAATTTTTAAACGTATTGTAGTGTTAACAGTTCTCTGTACTACATACGGCTTCCTGTTAATATACGGCCAATGTTCCACGTAGGCCCTTGTTTATTATTTCAAGTTAAGTTAGAGTTTAGTTAATATTTTTATATTCTTACGTTCAGACCACAAGTGGTTGGTCTCTGTATTTCGAAGTCCGGAAATTATTGTAAAGAGTGAAAAATAAAGGGTTTCGTATACCCTTCCTGTGTATCTTGTCTACTTCCCACATTTATTGAACATAGCTTTAGTAAGCTCCCTGTTTCGAGTCAGGTCTTTGCATGTTCCCAAAGCAAGTAAGGCGGAACAGCTGAACCTGATATAGGTACCGTTGTTTTATCACAATGCGAGAAACATTTATGCAGATTTTTCAATATTTAATTTCTTTAAATATAACACAGGGCGATAACATTTAGTAGCAACAGAATAACAACACAGCTTCAAAATATCGGGTTAGTCATGTTGGAGCGTTTACTGCCCATTGAAAAACAATCGCCAAACAGTGGGCTAAACCGCATTTCAACCGCTTCGTGCTTTGGAAGCTCTAGGGGTTACTAGAGATAAATATGCAGCCACGCTTTTTCCTCTTGTTGAGTCTTCTTTGCCTGATGAGACACTTAGAGCATGGGAACGTTACCGAGCAGTTAATTGTAGAATCTAGAGATTTAAATCCACAAAATTGGGAAAATTCTGAGCAGTCAAAAATAATCTAGAAAAGTGATCTAGAGTATTTACTTGAATTTCTTCAAGAGGAAGTAGAATCGGAAGAGCGAATATCCCTAGCTTCCCAAACATTTGATCGAAAGGGAAGCCACGAAAATATGAATACCTTTTGAAATAAAATACCTTTTGAAAATAAAATCAGGAGTACTAAATTGAAATTTGGCAATCCATTGCCTGTGCCTAGTACTTCCGAACTGTTTACATCAGCCAAAGGGCAAAAATTGTGCATATTTTGTTCAAATCCTCATAATTCTTGGGACTGTAGGCATGCAAAAAATATACCTCTAAATTAGAGAGAAGGTATTGTTGGGAAATCGCTTTGCTGCTTTCTCTGCTTTCAATGCTTATATAACAGAAAAATGTAATGAAATGTAATGAGAAATAGAGTTGCGTACTATGTGGGAAAAGACATCGTGTACTTCTGTGTAGAAATATATCTACAGTAAGTGCACAACATTCTAATAAAAAGGAAACTGAATCTATTAAAACTGATTTAGAGAGATTTCAGGCACGCGTATTTCCAAACCCTACCCCACTTTTCGAATTTTTGACGTCATGGAAAAATCGACTAGTTTCGCCTGGATGGTAATTGTTGAACATGCGCTGCAGGGCGAGAAGTAACGTAAACAGAACTTTGGCTTACGTTTGTAAACAGTATTAAGCATATAGTTTGAAGGTGCATTCGCTTATCAGATAAAATTTATTTTAATGTTATTATCTGGTTATAGGATACTTATTATTTATTTACGCTTTGGAAACACATTTATATTTGACAAATATTTATCTCCGCTGAAAATTTTTTGTTTGTTTAAAAACTATGTTTGTCAATAATGCAATAAAAACTCACTAATCTAGTGCTTCGTAGATCAATATGACAACGAATTCAAAATGTTTTAAAAACAGTTCTTTAATCTTTAGTTTGTAGTAGATGCAATTAAATACCACAGAGAAAAAAATATTTCAATAAAAAAGTTCTCCATGTTAATATATAGCAAAATTATTTCTATTTCAGTGACAAATCCGCTTTCAATGCTTATATAACAGAAAAATGTAACATAAGCCTTTTGGAAGTTTTAAATATTAGCTAAAGGTTTATTATACAATTTTATGTGAGAAACGTAATAATTTAGTTTCATTCCTTTTAAATCGGCATATTCGTTTCCAATAGATAACTAAAATTTTTTGCAAGTTAGAGACTTAACTTGAACACACAGTATTCCGTCACTTAAAATATCAGTTAATTGTTCTTTTTCATTTAGAGATACATTCGAATTGAAAATACAAAAAAAAAAAAAAAAAAAAAAAAGGTCACAGATCCACCTAATTCTTTATTTGGAAATTTTTCAAAAAGTTTTCTGTCAATTTTAGCATATGTTGTTTTAAACAAGAAATCTGCATTATTTTCTTTAGTAAATTCTGAAAACATGTTTCTGTTCAATTCTCCTTGCCAAAGTATTAGCTTAGTTTTAAAAGCTTCAGTATTGGTGCTCAGTATTAAAATGTTTAGGTTTTTAGAAAATGTCTGCTATGAAACTGAGTTTTCCTAACTAATCGTTATTAATGAATGAACTTGCTGATGTATGTTTCTTTTCTTCCAAAAATATGTAAACTATATTTCTCAAATCGAAAATATGATTCAGTATTTTTCTGTGTGAAAGCCAACTAATTGACTTTGGTAATAATGTCTCATACACAGAGCTTATCTCATTACATCGTATTAAAAGGAGACAACTGTTTAGGATCTTGGCTTTTAATGTAATTAATAGCAGTAATAACCCTGAAATATCGTGTGCAATTCTTCACAATGATGGAATATTATATGAAAAGCAATTTTCATTATTAACCCTCTTAGTCCTTTATAATTACCTGTTAATGCTGCAGCATCATCAGTACAAACTGCGACACAATGTGTCTAGGTAAGATTATACGTTTCAAAATATCTGTTAATAATTTCAAATATTTTCTCTCCAGTTGCTTTTCCTTCTCAAATATTATAACATAAAAAATATTCTACTGTATCGTCTTCGAAAATGTATCTCAGATAAGCGATGAATTGAGACATTTTAGTAATGTCGGTAGTTTCATAAAGTTGTATAGTAAAGACATTTTGTATTCTATAGCGTGTGATATGACAGAATTTTGGTGAGAAACGATATCTTTTGATAATGCTATTGTTTTTAAATCATTACTATAGTTTTCTGTATGCATAAATGATGTCATTTTAACTGCTGAAGGAAGAAGGAGCGATTCTCCAATTGTAGAAGGTTTTAAATTTTTTGCAATTAAATATGAAACTTTTAAGGATGCCTGTAAAGCCTTCACAGGAACTGTTGTATGTTTTTTCAAAAATACATTTAAATTTTTCATGCTCTCAGCTCATTCCTTACAAAAAATTCTTCAGATTTACTTACAAAATCTTTATGTTTAGTTTCTGAGCTACTTTTCTGTTTTGCCGGCGCAAATCTCACCAAGCAGACTTTGTTGGTGACAACATACAGTATACATATAAAAAAATGTTAAATGTTAGTTCTAAGAATTTTTTATTTTGAAGGCATAAAGGCATAAACATTTTAATGTGGTTTAAAATTTTGTAAAAAGCCAATAAATAAAGACAATAAGTTAAAAAAAAATTGTAAAAAAAAACATAAAAAAAAAAAAAAATTAAGAATTTGCTTTCATGGTTCAATATCCTGATTCGCCAGTTCGTATCACGTGACCTCATCCCACGTAAACTACACTACAAAAATCTAATTCTCTCAGCAATTATCTACATTAATTTCAACTTAAATCTTAATTTGGAATACAAGTTTAAATGCAAGAATTATTTCAATTTGTACGAATAGCTTACTCAGAAATTGTGTAAAACCGCAGTGCTTTACTTCGCTAGTGCATTCTCATTAGAATTGATGATTGTGCCTTTTCTATATTTTCACCTTTGGGTGAGCGGTGTGATTGCATTCTAATTAACTTAATTACCGCGAATGGTCTTAGGGCATAAAATTTAACTATCTTGTAAAAATTCTATATAATTGTATGCCAGTATTGAAAGAAGCAATCAATCTGATAAGAAATGGCTGCGACTTGTTTTGAAAATGTGGCGTAAAAGGTAACCCAGCGAAGATATTCCGTTTGGCATCAGTTGTACCATTGTTGGCTACTTTATCATTTGTGCTGGCTAAATGGAAAAGTACCGTTCCTAAATGTATTTTTAATTTCACAGGTTTCATGTTTTCCATGTGCTAAGTTTTCACTGCATTTAACACACAATGGATATTCATTTTCTACTGATAATGCAACATGTAAATAATATAGTATAAAATAATCTCTTCTTGATATTTACTCAATTTTTTTTAGAAGTAGAAAGAGAGCCAGTGGATTCATTTTTGTGTGCCTTTTCATTAATAGTTTTTCTCTTTATTTGATGTTGGTCCATCCATCCTGGTTCTCTTGTGAACATTGGGTATCTATTTTGGGCCATTTAACCATCCTGAACAAAATTGCAACTAAAAAAAAATGTTTTTATTCTCCTTCGAGATAATACTGAGTTTTTCAATACTTAGGAAATGTTATATGCTTACTTGAAAACAAATTTGATTAGAAATAAGAAACATAGTTTATAAATGATGTGTATTGCAATTACAAATTGCATGCAAGACACTACTAAGACAGCCGAAAAAAACTACATCTCCGCTGCACGTATGCAATTGCTTTGAAATTCGATTCGAGCTTTTTGGAAATCATCAAACATAATACACAAATCAAGTGGAAAGCAATAAAAATCAATATTAAAATATGGAAATGTTTAATTTAAAATTCCTGGCAAATGTTAACAAATGTTAAAAAACATCCAAAATTCTCTTCAAATTCCTTATATCTTTTATTGTCAAATAATTTTTTTTTTTAATTTGGTGACCCCCCGACAAATTTGATCATGACTCCCAGGTTTAAATTTTGTAAAAAAGAATACAAGTTATCAATTGCATTTTGAAAAAAAAAAAAAAAAAAAAAAGATTTCAGACTTGTCTTCAACAGAACAACATGCAATAGAGAGTATTTTCAAAATTACTGGAAAGTACGACTTATGTGAAAATGGATAAACATTGGATCTCCAATGTGAAAAGTGAATCACGGTTTAATATGTTATGTCCATGGCTTGTGTATTTTGATTATCTAATTAAATACAGAATGATCCGTTCCTTCAAGCTTCTGCTGGAGTAACTGCTATCAGATCTATCCCATTTCAGATGAACAAGCAAGTGTTGTATTCTTATTCAACAATGGCAATACTCTAGCATAATACTTACAAGGAATAAGTTAGGTTTTTTTAACTAAAGTGCAATCAATTTTATTCCTTATTTACATGAATAACGTATTACACAATGTTGTGTAGGCTGGTGACCTAGTGATGATGACTCAAAATGCATCTTTGCATTCAGGCATACAGTCCTTATAAGAATATAACCATGCACTAGAGGCCTAGCTTCAGCAGGTACATTTTGCTGTGTTATGCAATCTCTGTGGGTCCTAAATTCTAAAAACTTTTCCACTCCTAAATTCAAAAATTTTTTCTACTTGACATTTCTGTAAATTCCAAAATTTTCCACACCTACCATAACCACACTGGCTGTGGCATCATTTATCAAATGTTCTAACAAAGTCAAATATTAACGATGTTTTTGCGTGATATCTGTACGTAAGGACAGAATAAAATACTCTTTTTCTTCAAAAAAATTATTAAACTGCTTTAAAATGAATTTTGAAGAGAATTTTTCGTGGCGTCTGTACGAACGTATGTACGTACGTATCTCGCAGAACTCAAAAACGAGTAGCCTCAGAACGTTGAAATTTTGTATATAGGACTGCTATAACATGTAGACGTGTACTTCGTATTTTGGTTGCAATCGGCAGCACAAAACGTATATAAATATATTTATATAAATATCCACTCTGTTACCCGGCTCAGTGATCTCAGTTTCTTTACTCTTATATGTTTATAAATTGTACATTTTTTGCTTTAAAAAATGATTGATTATGTTGTTCTTATTTTCCGGTTAAGGTTTTTATGCCTTTAGTGAATCTCTATGCAATAATTTTAGAATTATCAACAATTTTAAAGTTGTTTAAGTGCCGCTAAGCCTAATACTTCTCTTGATGGCGGCCATTGTTTGTTTACATTTGAAACAGCAGGATAGTGGATTTGTTGCCAATCTAGAGAAACTTACCTTTGCAACAACAAAGATAACGCCTTCATTTATTATTGCCAATTAAATCATGCTTAATCCTTTCTGGAATTTTTTTTGAGGAAATAAGTGTTTAAGATTTACTTCGTAATTTTTAATATAGATATTTTGAGTTTTTATGTATTTTTGCCTTCTCGCGAAGTGAGAACTGAATTAATTGAATGAGAAATGCTCAATCGTCTGTGAAAAACTGTTTTGTTTTTTTTTTGTTTTTAGTCCAAAGGGATTTGAATCCCGAAGGACTATTAGTTTCGTTTTGGCATTTTGCGTCGGACTCATAAATGTCGGTTCACTTTTCAAACTGTTGCCATAAAATGTTAGAGTCCTACATTATATTTGAAGAAATTAAATAATGAAAATCTGCGTAAATGTATGTATATTTCTCTTGTCATAAAATAACGGTACATAGAGTCATCGAATTTTGAATAACGTAATCCTCCAACGAATATGAGCATGTGGAAGACCAAATTTGAAATTTGAAATTTGTTTTATGATCGATTTCCTATTTTTTAAAACTTTGACGAATTTTTGATTAACAAACTCAAGGATTTCAAAGCGAGCAATGACAACGTTGTGCAGAAAAAACATTTTTATCTCCAGCGCGTGAGTCTCTGTATCGGAAATTCTAAAGATAGGCTCGCTTTAAAACTATTTTGCGATATTGCTGTTGCACTGGATCTTATGGTTTAAGTGCGAAGAACATGATATTTAATAAAGAAAGGTAACACACAAAATGTTAAAAAACGCCCCTTTGGACGTAATTTAAAATCTGAAACATTTCAGATTTTTTTTTTTTTTTTTTGGTTTTGTTTGCTTAATTTCTTTTATACATCATTCTAGCTTTATTATAGTATTTGAATAGAACATGTGGCAACGATTAGATAATTATATTCTTTAAATGATATAAATTTTGTGCATTCTGAGTTATAATACGAACGAAATAAGATACTGTTAAGTGAACCTAGCGCCAGAGTGTCGCTATGGTAAACAGAGTGAATTTTAAAGAATGCGTTTATTCTATTGTGGTTTATGCGCTGTCGGCGAAGTAGATTTAATTCAATCCGATAAGTTTAAATGAAATGCTAGAAAAAATGCGTATAATTTAATATTCCGTACAAGGAAGTCATGTGGTGTACACATCAGATTTTTTTATAGTATAAATGTTCATTTTACTTGCTTTGCATGTGACGCTGTCATTTCATCTGTTACTTAATAAAATTTTCACATTGTTCTGTCTTAAAATTAGAAATTAAAGTTAATGACCTAAAACTGTAATACTATCTTACAGTACAAGTGAGAAAATTGACAGTTTCACTCACGCACGTGTCGGATTTTCGCAATGCTTATGGGGTCCCACAAAATTTTCGTAAATATTTTGGTGTTGTGAATAAAATCTGTGATAAAAAAGGGTCACGACTGGAAAAAAGTTTAAGAAGCTTTGCTTTAGACCAATCAGTTTCCTGACGCCAACCCATTTTTTTTGCCTGTTTTGTTTCTCACCTGAACACCTGAATGATAACCCCCCCCCAAAAAAAATAGTATAAAAGAACAAGAAAGACGATGAATTCAACCAACTTCAACATAATAATATCGTCAAGAGGAGGTATGTCGAATTCAATTACATTTTCTCTTCTAAAACAAAATCCTTGCTTTTCTGTATCCAGAATCAGCTGGTGAACCATTTCAGTATATTTTTTATCTTAATAGTTCACCCGAAAATTCTGGTCCTCCTCAAAGTGAAGGAAAATCATTAAAAATATCTTCCAATTTAAAAATATTTTTCTAATCTAAAAAGAATCTTAAAAAAATTAAAACATGCCCTTAAAAATGTAAAAAAAAAAATAAAATCCTACAGTAGAAAATCTTTGAAAGTTCAAAATAATCTTAACACAAAACTTTACTAGAACCTCTTATCAAACAGCAATAGTAAAATGGGGGGCGGGAAGTCAAATCATTAAAAATATCTTCCAATTTAAAAAGATTGTACTAGTCTAAAAAGAATATTTGATATTCTACATTTACAGGATTTTATCAAGTTAATTTGAATTTGAATTTTTATTCTTTGTGAAAAATTGGTTCTAAATTTCTTTCTTTATATATTTACTGATCAATTTTTAGAAGGATTATAAATTTTCCTTTTAAAAAATTATTTGTATATACATAGTCCAAACACATCTGTGTACAGTGGAATACGTTTAACATGAAAACGCTTAAAACGAAATATCGGTTAACATGAAATAATGCAAAGGTCCTCACAAACTACTATGTATTTTCATGCATTTTTTTTCTCTTAGCACGAAACAAAAATCGCTTAATACGAAAAGATATCCTTTCTGGAAAATAACAAAATACAGAAAACGCCGCCATCGCAGGCGAGAATTGAGTGGGATGTGAAATGAAAGAGAGGTGGTTTCACATGTTTTCGTAGAAGGGAGGCTAAATTGCTTTGAAATACCCTCGGAATAATGCCCGTGACATGAGCCAGTTTTGTTTATCTATGTTACTTTCGCCTTCCACCTCTACAAATGCTACACAAACATCTCATCTCTCATCAGTTGGCTTTGGAATTCGGTGACAAGTACATGGCAGTGTGAGTAAAAATTAGTGAGTTTGGTTCATCTGTTGCACTGTGGATGGAATTCAGTGAATGAAAATTGTTTTCATTACACACGATTCTCAAAAGTATCAGATTCTTTGACACCAAAAAAAATGGAGAAGTAGGATATTGACACTGAGCTGACACTTTATGAAATGTTTGAGAAAGTTTTTGTATTAATGAACTGTCCTACTGTACTATTGGAAGAATTTGTTGCAGTAGTTTATGATAATGTGTGGACAGCTCCAATTATGGCAGACAAAGTTATTTTGGAGTTTGTTCAAAGCTAAAAAAATTTCATTGATGCAGATTCCGACGACGAAAATAAAATTAATAATGCAGTTACTGTTCCCCCGTCATCCAAAATGAAGAACATCATAAATTTATAATTATTTATATTAAATTATTTAGATGCACATTCCAATGGTGAAATGAATAACAAAATGTTCGACATTGAACAATTTGTTAACAATTTGATGCTAAAAAAGACAATGGAAAGAAAAATATCAGATTATTTTCTCAAAACTCAATATTTTGTTTTAAAAAAAAAACTTGGAAATTTTGTTTAACTTTCATTAATTTCTTGTAGATGTTTTTTGTTTCATTGATTTTTATTAAATACATGCATATATACATACATATATATGCAAATAAAATGTACTGTAATAAACTTAATTTTGTTGAATATATGTTTTTTTTTTTTTTTTTTTTTTTTTTTTTTTTTTTTTTTCAATATTCTTTAACACGAAAAAATATTTCAATTCCCTCAGTTTTCTGTTAAATGATTTTCACTGTATATCTATTGCACATAAATCCCTTTCTTACATAAAATATATATGTATGTATAAAATAACTAAATAAATTGTAAAGGAAGTTTAATTAGCAACTATGAAATCTTAAAAAAGTAGTATGAAATTTATAGTGGCAAACATTAAAATAGATGAAAGTAAATAAAATTTAGAATTTATAAAATATAACAAGTGGTTAAAAATATATATTTTAATTACTTAAAACATGGACGTTATTTGGCAGAGATTGTTGGATATAAAATTACTACTTCAAATTTTCAGATTACTATTGTTCATATTTAAAGTCTCAACTTGCAATCTTAATCCACTTAACAACCATTGCAAAAATCACCTGTTATCATATTCCAAAGATCAGCAACCTACATTTTTTTTTCAAAATCATGCATATTAAATATTGGCTTTTGATAGTCAAGTTGATACAAATAAGATGAACTGTTTTTATGATTTTAGACTAGTAGTCTATTCTTCTATTAACTTACTTTTCTACAGTATTTCATTTTTTTGTATGCTCGACTACCCAAAATTTCAAGAGCTTTCCGGATATTTTTTTAGTTGAGTTTTTACTGTACACACATTTTAGTATTTACATCGTCAAAAGTGCACAGACACTTACTTGAAGTGAATTTACTTTTACAGCTAAATACAGGAACTGGAAAACAAAAAAGTACTTATTCGGAGATTGTATTTCTTTTTCGTTCATGAAAATCAAAGTTCACTGCACAAACATGCAATCACACTGAACAAGCATGTATGGAAATTCTTAACACATTTAGTAATCCTGATAATTGATTACACGTTTAATAAATAAATCAGAAAATATTTTAATGTATAACAAATGAATAAAGTAGTTGAGCTTTCATAAAACAGAGCATAATACTACAGTTACTAAGATATTTAATGTTATAAAGTTAGGTAATTTAGTAAATTTCAGTTTTTCATGAAAGTAATGAAGTATTTCGATAATTATGAAGTTCCTTGTATATCTTTATAAATGAACATTATTGCTGTTCTAAGTAATTAAACAACTGTGCAAGTTATTTTTATAATTTTGAAATATATACACTAAAAGAAACATTAAAATGTATTAATCTATTTGTCAACATTGATTTTGGCACGAAAGTCTGCAGAATGCTTTGTAGTTCACGTAGAGGCACTGCAATTCTTTCTTATTCCTTGATCTGAAGTTTTCTGCAAGTGTTTTTTATTTTTTATTTTTTATTAAAATTGCTGCATTGGCAAACATACAATTTTTGTATAGTGGCTTCAGATGTGAATAAGTTTCTCTAACAATCTCGTTTGTTTTACAGGCGTCGCTGAATTTTGCCAGCCTTTTCATACTGTTAATGTACATAGTGAATTATTCTCCTCTTTCCTCAAATACACTACGGCGATAAGCAATAACCGTTCACTAAAGATTTTGCTTAAATTTCCACTCATAATAATTTAAAGTGCGGAAATCTCACAATTAAGCACCTAAACACACTATTCAGCACAATTCTTTCGAAAGCGCGCCGTAGTATTCAAAAGGGGGTAGGCCGTCTTGCCAGGTTAACCTAGTCGATATTTCCGTGACGTCAAAAATTCGAAAAATGGGGTAGAATTTGGAAATACGCATCAGGCACTTGCTAATGTATCAAGTGCACCTAATGTTATGTTACAAACATTAACTGTGATTTTAAGATGCACTGGTAAAAAGCGTAAAGCTCCCATTATTGATTCTGCTTCTCAGAGGTCTTACATTCTGAGTAAAACAGCTAAAGAGATGGGGTACAAAGCCTTAGGAAATGAATACCTTCAACATTCGCTGTTCGGAGGAAGTAATACTAAAGTATATAAACATGATGTGTTAATGATATATTTATCAAATATGAAGTGTACATATAATTGTTATTTCGAAGCATTAAGCCAGCCTGTAATATGTGAGGAATGTGGGCCTATTGAAATTTTAATTGGAGCTGACATATCGGGCAAGTTGATGACTGGCGGTTATAAACTTCTACCCAGTGGTCTTGCAGCTATTGAAACAAAACTAGGGTGTGCGATTATATGTCGCATCCCAGCAGCGTCGTCCAGTGAGAGTACAACTTTAATTTCAATGTTAAATAAAAATGCTTGTATGAAAGATTTGTGGACATTATGTAGTTTAGGTATCAGAGACCCATCAGAAAGCAAAACAAAATCCAAACTTGAGGAAACGGCTAAGTCCCATTTTTAAATATCGTAAAAATCGAGAACGAACGCTTTATGGTAAGTCTACCATGGATTGAAGGTCACCGTCTACTTCCAAACAACTGTAACTTATCTCTCAAAAGACTGAATTCTACATTGAAGAAATTAAAAGCTGATGGCCTGTATGAAGATTACGGAAATATATTTCAGGATTGGTTGAAAGAAGGTATCATTTGAAAAAGTACCATTGAGTGAAAAAGATGTTCCTTGTCATTATCTGCCTCACAGACATATCGTTAAAGAAAACAGTACAACACGAATCCGAACAGTATTTGATGCTTCAGCAAGGGAAAAGTCACAATGAATATTTAGACAAGGGCCCAAACCTCATAGGACTGATTCCTTCCATTTTTACTAGATTTCGTTTAGACAAGATAGGTGTCGTTGCAGATATTCGAAAAGCTTTTCTCTAAATAAGCCTTTATCCAAATGATAGAAATTTCCTAAGATTCCTGTGGGTAAATAGCAACAATGAATTGAAAATTTATCGTCACTGTAGAGTTGTGTTCGGAGTTTCAAGTAGTGCCTTCCTCCTTAGAGCTGTTATTCAGCATCATTTATAGACAGTTCTAAACCATTGCGTAGACGGACAGTCCATTTATCGAAAAGAAATTATATAGAAACTTTTTAGTAGTTTTAGTTGACAATCATGTCACGAGTGTGAAAGATGAATCTGAATTGTAAACTTTCATAACAGTGGATTCAGAAGTAATGGAAGAAAGATGGTTTGATTAGAGAAGATGGGAAAATACAGATTCTTCAAGATTTTCTCTTACCTCTACAAATGTTCTTGGATTAATATGGAACAAAATGAGAGATACCCTCAAAGTGAATATATCTCATTTCGAGAATCTGTGTACTGAGAAAATAACGAAAAGAACTATTCTAGCTGCTGCTCACAGAATTTTCGATCCTTTGGGATTTGCTTGTCCAATAACCTTAATTCCCACACTTCTTTTACAACATTTATGGAAAGGAAACATCAGCTGGGATCAGGAAGTAGATGCAGATACAAAGAAAGAATTTTTAAAATGGATGAAAGATGTACCTTTTTTGTCTAAAGCTGAAGTCCCAAGATCGATAAAATTTGGGAAAGTAAATGATAAGCATTCTTTACATGTGTTTTGTGATGCAAGTCAATTTGCATATGCGACAGCAGTCTTTCTTTGTGTTGAAAAAGAAAACTCAGTGTATACTCAACTTCTATAAGCTAGAGCAAGAATTTTAGCCTGTGGAAAAAGAAGAACTAGCATTACACGATTGGATCTTCTTGGTGCTACTATCGCTGCACGACTTTTGCCAAGCATACTAAAAGATCTTCCAGTTAAAAAGATTTACTGTTGGACTGACTCAACGATGTGCTCGCTTGGATAAGAAGAGAAGATTCGTGGAGCGTTTTCGTCCATAATAGAGTAAAAGAGGTATTAGATTTGACATCTAAAGAAACCTGGAGATATGTTCCCGGTACAATGAATCCAGAAGATCTTCCTAGCAGAGGTTGCTCTGCACTACATTTTGAGTCTTTGAAATGATGAGGGTCCTTCGTGACTCTATCTACCAGATGAAATGTGGCCTGTCACTGAAGATATTACATGTGAAGAGGAAGTAAACAGAGAACGAATGAAGAAAATCGTATCTTATATGTTGACTGCTGGAGTGAGCCCTTTCCTAAATTCTCATCTTGCGGATTATAAAAAAGCAGTAAATATCCTGGGATAGATAAAGAGATTTGTCTACAATTGTCGACATAAGCAAGAAAAGAAAAGAGGGAATCTCAGTGTATCTGATATCCATGAAGCATAGAAAACAATAGTGTATTTAATACAACAAGAATCCTTCGGTGGCTTAAGAGATAAACGATTACAATCGTTGGACACATTCCTTGATAAAAGAACTATACGATTGAAATCAGCTGTACTCAGAAGAGATGATCATGAAGAATTTAAAACGCCAGCAATTTTACCAGAACATCCACTCGTGAAAAGTTTGGTGTTAGAAGATCACCGGAGAAATGGGCATGCTGCTGTCTCATACACTTTAAATTCTTTAAGAGAGAAATACCGACTTCTCTGCGGAAGGAGAGTCGTTAAACATGTATTGAGATTTTGCATTATTTGCAAGCGATTTTCAGCTAGAGGTAATAATCCTCCCACTGCGCCACCACCAGAGATAGAGTTCAAGACGCTGCTGCATTTCAGATAACAGGAGTGGACTTTGCTGGCCCAGTGATTCTAAGAGATAACTCAAAAGCTTGGATTGCTCTTTTCACCTGTGCGGTGTATCGTGCCGTCCACCTCGAATTAGTAACATCCATGTCAACGGAGACATTTCTACTAGCTTTTCATCGTTTTATTGCTCACAGAGGGAAACCTTCAGTCGTATACAGTGATAATGGAACTAATTTCAAAGGAGCTGCCAGTGCCTTTGCGTTAATCGATTTTGAGAAATTTTTCTTGAAGCAAGAGAACACATAACTTGGAAGTTTATACCATCTAATGCTCCTTGGTGTGAAGGTTGGTGGGAGAGACTTGTAGGAATGATGAAACATATTTTAAACTTTTTAATATTAGCAACTATATTTACAAGTTAACTTTCTATATTTTAGTTAACTTAGGTGGGAGTATATGAAAAATTGTATCTTTCAAATTGTTACAAACGTAAGTTATTATTTTGTTTATATTTTATTTTTATCTTTGAACTTTCGTCTGGCTTTTAAATGTACCGGGAAAATGGCTGAAGGGAACGCCAAACGTTAAATTTAAAAACTCCGTAGAATTTTAATCTGCAGAACAACTTCATAAAAAAAGTTATTACGTATAACAAAATTACACTGAAATAAGCAATATCCTTAATACAAATATTAATTATTCTAATAAATAAATTAACCAACTTCCTTTTGCAAAATCTTAAGAACTCAAATGGTATAAAGGAGGTTAAGAACTTTGTTTCCTGAAAAAATCACTCAAAACTTTTCAATATCTTAAAGACAGTGAAATGAGCAATAAATAACATAAAAGAATACAAAAAACAAAAAACTCTGAAAAGCAAAGTATAATTAATGATATTTTATCTTATATTTTCAAGAGAAAAGAATTACAATGAAATAAGCTATATCCCTTAATACAAATATTAATTATCCTAATAAAAAAATTAACCAACTTTCCGTTGAAGAAAGAAAATCAAGCACAACTTTTAAATATCTTACAAACAGTGAAATAAGCAAAAAATAACATTAAAGCAACTCAAAAAACAAAAAATTCCCCGCAGAATTTTACTCTGCAGAACTACTTTATCGAAAAAAATCAATAAAAATGTATTATATATATAAAAGAATGATAATGAAATATGCCAATCTCTTAAAAACAGTGACATAAGAAATACGATGAAAAATTGTTGCCAAACCCATATTTCTAAAAGAATGAAACTATTCAAAATGATGCGACTTCGTCAAAAATCTATCAACAACAATAAGACAGGAAAATTGTTGCCAAAATCACATTTCTAAAGATATGAGAAGTGTATTCGGAAGCTTCATTTAAAAAAATATTAAAAAATACAAAATATCATCATTTTTCAAAAATTCTTTTTGTAAAAGCAGTCGCAAGGAGGAAAGTTTAACGTGTCCAAAAATCAAAGAAAAATAAACTGTATATTTTTAAAAATAATCTTTTTGAGAAAAAATCCCGTTGAAAAGGTGATAAGCTCACTTTGTTAAATAAATTCGTATGTAATCGATTTATTGAAACACAAAATTTATTTTAAGTTCGTAAAATAGCTAAGTGCCTACGTTTCATGACGATGTGAAAATGGAGTGTGTAGAGTAAAATCTTGCTTCCCTATAGCCCATTATGTCTCAAAATGACGCGATTTCGTCACAAAACATAAAATAGAAAAAATTCGAATTCGAATTTCGAAAAAATCGCTTCGAGGTGCACTGGCTCTTGTCTACATGCACCTATGTACCAAATTTCGTAGCCGTGGGTCTATTAGCTTACACGCACCGCGAACGAAAGACACACACACACACACGCAGAGACAGACTCTTTCTTTTATTATATGTAGAGAAGAGATAATGCGTGCTGAATTTTATTTTTGACGTGTTTGTAACTGCGCGATTTTTTAGTAGTTAGGTTCTGGCAACAGTAAAATATTGCTAAGTCTGTTCTATTTCTTTTTATTTTTAAGAGGAATCTATGCTGTGTTCTTGAGTTATAAAAAGAGAAGGCATCTTTTTGTGATATTTAAATATGCACATATTGAGTTTCGATGTGCTTACGTCTAATAAATGTGTTTTATTAAACAACTTGGAGTTTTAATGAATTCTTATTGACTTTGGAATAGTTTTGAGAGGCAATTATTTGTCACCCAGTGTAATTTCATAAATATTTTCTTTCAGCCTTTTTAAACAAGTCTTTTATTTTATTAACAGTCGATTTTTATGATCTGTTTGAGCGAGTGCCTGTAGCGCAGATAGGGCGTCAGTATAAATATTTACAAAATATCGAACTGTTAATTTTTTATTAATCCAGTTCAAAGCCTCTGTTAATGCGTATAGTTCTGCTTGATAAACCAAATTCATTGGTTTATATTTTATTCCGATATTATTTATCTCCACTCCATGAAAATAAATTACCACAGCGCTACCCACTCCCCCATCAATTCCGGAACCATCTGTAAAAATGTCTATTTCGTCACCAGAAAGAAAACCAAAATCATAAATAATCCAAATAGTGTCATTGGGTGAATAATAATCTCCTTCTCTTTTTGAAAGGCCTTACTCATGAGTGTTGTCCAATTTCAGTATGTATAATAATTGGATTAGATAATAGAAATTTTTGTAGTATAATTTGTATAAAATCGAGAGGGGCGGAACACACACAAGAGCACAGGCAACTTCAGTCGAAATGGTTCTGGAGCCTTCAGAACCGTTTCGACTGCCCCATTCTAATCCTAAGTATCTTCTCTGCCCGGCAGCCCCAAGCTCCGACTCCGTATAATATTTTAGAGATGACCACATTTCTAAATATCTCTGTCATTGTGGAACTCTTTCTATTCAAGGTATCAGCACTAAAATTATACTTATAAAATTTTAAAATGTTATCTGTGATTCTATGTACATGCTTAAAATGTTCCGCAAAATTTAATTGCTATCAATACTAATTCCTAGGTATTTCATATTTTCACTGAATTTGATACGATTAACCTTAAATTTCAGTTGTGTGTGTGTGGGGAGGGGGGTTAGTCTTTCTCCCACTCCGAGGGAAAAAAGTCCGCAAGATTTTTCATTATTAAAATATATTTTCTCTCTGTCACTCCATTCTTTTAAGTCATTTTCTACATTTTTAAATACATTCTCCATTTTTTTTTCAAGACAGTCTCCTTTCACCATAACCAATATATCGTCGGCATAATAGATAATCTCACAATTCGAAATATTGACTTTCTGCAGTGAATCATTAACAATGAGGCCCGGAACAGAGGAGCGCTGCTAGAGCCTTGGGGGCATCCTTTGTAAATGTCAAAAACCAAGTTGATTATCAGATGGACAATTAAAAACCGTCATTAAAGCCTTTTAAGTTAACTTTTTATAACTTCATACATATTCTTAGTAATTCCAATATTTTTCAAGCGTCGCACCATGGGGAGCCACTTTATATTGTCAAAGGCAGCTCTGGCGTCAAATTAAACTAAAGCCACATGCTTAGTCTTTCTTTTCCCTCTAATGCCAGATATGACTCTATAAAGAGCCAGTTCGGTTGACCTCTTTCTAAAACTGAATTGCCTTTCAGAAATAATATCATTCGTATTTAAAATATATTGCAGTCTATTAACTAAAAATTTGTCATAAATCTTTGCAAATGTTTTCTGTAGGCAAATTGGACAAAATCTTCCTTTATCCTTTGGAATCAAGATTAATTTTCCAATTTTCCATACCTCTGGAAATATCCCCAACTTAAGCATCTATTATATAACACTATGAAAAAGGAAGGCCAATCCTCAAACAATGTCTTCAACAATATGATCCCGATCCCATCCAATCTAGGAGTAGACCTTATCCGTAGACTTTTCATCACAATCAAAATTTCATTATAAACAAAGTTTTTCTCCTCTTCATTCCACTCCCTATAGAAACTGCTAAGCTATGAATAAATATAAATTATTTACTTAAAATTTTTTGTTCTGATGTAGTTTGAATATTTAGTAACATGCTCCATATGAAATTTTTTTTAAAAAAGTATTTATATAATTTATTCCTGATTAATTAAATATTAAAAATGCTCATTTATTAATATCACAGTAGTAGTTAATTTTGTCTGTCAGTAATGCTTGTGTTAATTATAATTTAAATCTGAGTATAACATTACATTGAAAACAATTAAGTAGGTTAAAACAGATAGAGGAGTTGGGGTTGGAATAACAATAAAAAACAAATAAGATTTATATTTTCTTTCTCACCCTAAATTTTAAGAGGTTTCATGTGAAACGTCTAGGCAATTTAAAGATTAGAAACCACATAATAGGTTATATACACAATTTTTTTTAAAGTTGATTCCTGATAAGTTTCAAAAATTTAATTTCATTAAACTTTTCTCATACATACGCTTGTTTAAATTAAAAGTAAAAAATTGGAAAGAATTTCTATAATTCCTCCAAATTTTCAATCTATAATTTTTAATTAAAATTTTCAGGCCACCTTTTGAAACAAGATGATGTCTCCAAAAAGCGTGTAACTTCATTTTGCTCATGAAACTCCGGAAATGTACGAACATTCAAAATTTTTAACTATCGCAAAGTAAACAAATTACTATGTTTAAATTCCATCCTATGATGTTATTTCACTGCATTGCCTGGCTTCCCAATATAGCAGGGCAGCAGTCAAACAGTTTCACATTGTGCCTATAGAAGCTTTCATTCTTCTAGAAGTTCTTCGAATCAGTCTCTCTCTGGCAGCCCTCGGTGTAACATCAATGTGACTTTGCTGATGCCACAAGATATCGGCTGACTTCCTAACTGACAAGTTTGCTACCATTGTGGAACTGCCGTATGACTCTTTCCTCGATTGTGTTTAATGACTTTCATATGATGTTTATCTTTGTTACTTATGCATATGTGTTAAGCTAATATATTTTATTTTAAAATCTGATGAAAATAATGGATGTAAAACCAGGCATATTCATCTTCATTTTTTCTTTGACATGTGTCTTTATGGAACGATGATTCTAGTACTCTAGTCTTGACTAAGATAAGACGTAACTGACTATGTACCAGCTGAAAATCTACTTGCATATTCAATTTTCGTGCCTAAAATGCACTGTAAACTGCAAAAACTATCTCTTAAACAGAATTAGTATTTGAATCTATCATTATTTTTGCGACATCGACGTTGTAGAGCAGGGATGTCAAACTCATAGGTACACTTGGGGCAAACAAACGAGGTTTAACTTTAGGCGGGCCGAAAAAAAAAAAAAAAAAAAAAAAAATCAATATTCATAGAAACGTAGATTTATTTTGAATAATACAATAATAAACATATATATATATATTTATAAAGAAAAGAACAAGAAAGATTTAATGTTTACGTCCTGATACTTGACATCTCTTCTCTGCTATTATCTTTCCTATTTCGGGAGAAATTTTGTTTGCAGTGATAACTTTCAACGCTGACCCAAGGTGAGCATCATTAATACGGTTTCTAATAGGAGACTTATTACCTTTCATGACTGAAAATAACTGCTCGCACCGATAAGTGCTACCAAACATGGAAATAATTTCATATGCGAATTTTCGAGTATTTTCAAACCTGGCTGGTAAATATTTGTAAAATTCAGGCACGCTCACTTCAATGAATTTTGCTTTCAAATTTGAGTTGCATTGAATCTCGATCACCTCCATTTGCATATGGCTGGGTACTGAGTCAATACTTATCAGGTTCAATGTTCCTTCTAACCTTCTTCGGGAACATACAAGGACCTGACTCGGAACAGAGAGCTTACTAAAGCTATGTTCACTAATTGTGGTAAGTAGACAGGATACAGACGAAGGGTATACAAAACCCTTTATTTTTCTCTATATACAATAACTTCCGTACTTCGGAATACACTGACCCTCCACTCGGGGTCTAACGTAAAAAAGTATAAAAATAAAACTAAACTCTAATTTAACTTTAGAATAATACACGTGGAAGATAGTCCTTATAATAACAGGAAGCGTATGTAGCACAGAGACTGTGAACACTACAATACGTTTAATTTATCAAGAGGATTAAAACCTCTGGCCTGGAAGGCAAATAGCAACTGCGTAACTTCTAAGGTAAGCGGCCTGCTTCGAACTCACTGCTTCCTCCCTTTCGCTTGGCAAAAAGGCCACACTTAAATACTTGGCGTTCGCCAGACAAACTTTGCATAAAAACCTTCACGCTTATAATTCTGGCCGGAAGTAGAAAATAAGAAGTGATAGTAAAGATTTAAAATAAAATAAACGTTAGTAAAACTTAAGATCCTTACATACTTATTGAGAAAAATCGAAAAAAAAAAAAAATTTCTTCGAGGGAACTAAAATCATTAAACCTCGTTTCAAATTCAGTTGTTAAATTTGCAATTTTTTCTGCGTATTTTTGATACGAACAAGTATCGTCTAAACTTGATTTGTTCATGCTGCACGTCGGGAAGTGCGTCAAATCTTCATTTTTAAGTTGTTTTTCCCAAAGAACTACTTGACATTTGAATGCTTTAATTATGTCAAACATGTTCGTAATGATATGATCTTTTCCTTGTAGCGATAAATTTGAATCGGTTAAGTGTTTGGTTATATCAACCAAGAAAGATAAATCTTGTATCCATATTGGATCGTAAAACAAACTTACGTCTTGATTTTTCGTTCTTAAAAACTGACATATTTCTTCTTTCAAATCCCAGAATTGTTTGAGAATCTTGGAGCAAGATAACCAACGTACCTCGGTATAGTAGGACAAACCCGAATATTCACTATCTAATTCACTTAAAAAAGCAGTGAATTGACGCTGATTTAAACCTCGAGATCTTATAAAATTTATAACTTTTTTATAAATGACAAAACATTCTCCATATTTATTACTTTCGTGCATAGAACTTCTTAATGTTTAATACAATGCATATGACGAATGTTTGAACCGTTGAATTTCACTAAGTTTTTTTCTTAGTAATGCTGCGAAGCCCCTGTTTTCCCCGGTCATTGATGGAGCGCCATCTGTAGCTACAGAATTTAATTTTGCCAAAGGTAGATTGTATTTCTGCAGAAGTCCAAAAACACAAGTAAATATATCTTCTCCTGTGGTAGTACCAGGCATCGGTATTAGTTCCAGTAATTCCTCAAAAATGTTAAAATTCTTGTCACAAGAACGAAGAAACACTGCTAATTGAGCTTTGCCACTAATGTCCGTGCTCTCGTCACAGGCAATGAAGAAACTTTCGAAACTAGATGATTTTGCTTTGATCTGATCACTTAAATTCGCGGCTAAATCAGTAACTCTTTCCGCAACTGTATTTCGAGACAATGAAATTGATTGAAAAGCCTTCACATTTCCAGGACAAACAATTTCTCCAGCTTTCATTAGGCATTCCTTGATGAAATCACCGTCAGTAAAAGGCTTCGAATGTTTAGCTATCAACTCGGACAAGACGTAGCTTGCATGTACCGCCGCTTCACTTTCTTGCAATACTTTACTAAACATGGACTGTTGCTTTTTCACTCCTAACTTGAGCTCTTTCAACTTTTCTTCTCTCATTAATCCTTCGTAATTGTTATATTTCGATTTGTGTTGTTCGTAATGACGTTTAATATTATATAACTTTGATACATTAATAGCATTATTACATATCAAGCAGATTATTTTATCTTTTACTTCACAGCAAAAATATTCTAATTCCCATTTTACTTGGATTATTCTATGTTCGTCAGCGATTTTTCGTTTAATTTTACTACCACTTGGTTTTGATATAGACATACTGAATACAAAGGGCTGGAATAAACACGGTTAACGTTAAAAAGTTAACAAAAATTTATTCTTTCCACAAGAGATAAATCAAAATGCTAAAATATTTCTTCAAAAATATCCTAACAATATCACAAAATGTCAAACGTTTAGCAAAAATCAATTCAAAACAGAGAAACTAATTCTATCTCACAGCGAAATCGCTACAAATAAAATCACAGCATTAAGTAAACAAACAGTTCGCTAGAACTACAGCTACTACTGAGATGAGTTGTTTGTTCTCGGCTTTTATAAGCTTTATAATTAATTTCTCGAATATACTGGAAACATCTATAAATATCTGGATTTTTGTGGATGGCAACAGCAATTACGAGATATTTATTTATTAGGTATTAAATGCACGCGCTGTTCTATTTTTAACCTTCCAACGCAGCTGTCTTTTCAAAAATCGTCTGCGTTGCTAAGGCAACATGAAGCAAATCTAATTACAATTCTAAATAAAAAACAAACTAAATAAATAAATAACTATGAAATCCGTAACAATATGAATTAAGTAATAATTAATAATAAAGCAAAGTGCATGCACATGCATGCACCAATATATCGTACAAAACTATGATTGGAAAACTGAGACCATGAGTTCGGCCACATTCGGCTATCGGGGGATGCGTACAAGTTCTGAGTGCACGTGTTTCTCAAAAGCCGAAGGTAGCTGAACGCAAGCTACTCACACGCATTTGTAATTTAAGTAGTGTGTGTGTCAGCTCGCTGTGAGTAATCTAACAACACTGAATAAATTATCGTTAATTACTTAGCAGTAAACATTTCATATTTTAATTCGTCGATATGTTATTTTATTATTATATATTATTATTTGCCGATATATTGGCCGGGCCGCAAAAATATTTGTTGTGGGCCGCATGCGCCCCGCGAGTTTGACATCCTTGTTGTAGAGTGTGCTTCATCGAAACGTGCCTACAAGAGATACGAAAAAGTTGTTCATTATCTCTAAAGTGAATTATTAAACTAAATTATAAAAATATTTAAGAAAATTAAGTAAAAATATTAAACATAATATATTTAAAATATTTTTGATAATTTTTTCCAACAAGTGGTTTTTTCCTAACGTTGAATCCGCTACTGAGTTCATATTTCTCACATAATTCTGAGGTAAGCCACCTAAATTATTAGTCATTATCACTAAAGCTTATCTTTAGAATGCCTCCCATAACATGCAGAATTGTTTTCTTTTTAATGCTTCATATATCCAAATTTACCTTAAAAACTTATTTCGCTCATGTAGTATGTTATGTTTGCACATTCTTCATATAATTTTCGTAGCCTTTAAATCTTCGCTCGAAATTCGATATCATTTGCACTAATATCGCATAATGTTTGAAGGTTGTTGAGAATGATACGCAGTAGTATAAAATGTGGTTCCCTATTCAAGGAATACAGTTGCTGTAAGTTGAAAACATAAGATTTGATGGGTGCTTTCCTTGTGTTTAACAAAATAGGTGAATATCTCATGTCAGGTTTGGTTTGGTTTATGCGATTATGGCAAAGCCTCGTGGACTCTAAAGAGAGGGATGTCTTCATGGAGGACTTTCTTTGGGAAATTGGCTTGTATTCACGTTACACATGGGGAAAACCATGAAAATGCCCATGCAGCTAGCCCGTTTGCGGGATTCGAAACTCGGACTGAACTACCAGTGTTCAGCGAGTTCTCCGCTCGGCTACTGGTGGGCCCCATATCATGTCAGATTGTCACATGTTAGTAAAACCATATGATGAATAATAGATGAATGTACTTGACTGGTACAACACGAGTCTACTTGACAGTTCATTCGGTCAGGCAGTACTTGGCAACGCAATAAATTATCTCAGATACTGTGCTAGATTCCTGTTACAATCTAGTATTGCGTAGCTATACTCCACTGCAGGTTTCCATGCCTTGAAATCGCCATGCCATGCTGGAATGATTCACGGCTGTTGACCACGTCGATAAGAGACATTGGGAGGACGCACAGTCTCCATCTATCGGGAAGATACAGAGTCTTCCCCACCATCGGAAGGAATCACCGTCTTCATATTTTTTTGGATTCTCTGCGGGATTTTTTTGGAGCCGCAAAGGGAGGAATGCAAATTCCGAACAGTCAGTAAGCACAGCCCGTTGTAGACAACCTTAATATTTCACGTGTTTCTGTCAAGCCTCATCATTGAGATCAAAATCAAATTCTACTTCACTGTGGCAAATTAGGCATTTAAATTACATAGCTCAATTCAGCATGGTATATTATAGTACAAGTGAAAAATTTGACACTTTCACTCCCACGTATGCTGGATTTGCGCAATGCTTATGGGGTCCCACAAAATTTTTGTAAATATTATGAGGTCCCGGGGTCTCGAAAAAATCTCAGTGATAAAAAGGGATCATGACTGAAAAAAGTTTAAGAAACCCTGCTTTAGGGAAAAATGACTGCATACCTACATTATTTCAAAAGTTCACGCTACTAATTTTTTTTTTTTTCATTTAAAAAAAAAAATTTCATGTTTTAGTTTTTCATAGGCTAGATCTTAACAATGTAAATCTGTATTTAGAATTATTAACAATGAAATTTAGCTTATTTTTCTTTGCAATTATAACATACACATACCACAAAGTTGCAAAAAAAATTGAGTAAGAAAAAAAATTACTACAGAAACAATGATGACGTTTTCAAACAGCATTAAAATTTTCCTTTTATTTTATATTGACATTAAGAATGTTTATCTGTTAATTCATTTTTCAATATTTTAAATAACAAAAAAAGCTGAAGCACATTTTGAAAAGGAACTGTTAAGTCATAAAATTATGCACTTTTTTTCTATATGAATGGCTTTTACTTTTCCAGTAATGATTTTCCGTGTAGAAACTCTATGAACTTTTCTAACACTTTGACCTGTACAGAAAATTATTTTTTCTTTGCATATGAAGAATGGGTATATTGCTAATTATAAATAAGAGATTCATTCATATTTACAGAATATTCTATTCATTATGTATGGCAGTTCAGAATACATATATTTGAGGATTATTGCATTCCAAATGAGTATAGAAACAATTCCTCCGGCAAATACTTTTAGCATATACAGTGGCTTAAAGACATTTTAAATCGGTACTGCTTTTGTAGTCGAACAACCTCATTCTACCCTGCCCTTTAGTGTGTGTGGGGGTGTGTTTGAATAAGTTAGTAATTATATAACTGATTCACAGCTGACAACCTTGAAGTATGGAAAACAGACTTTTGTGTTGCATAACATTATTTCAAAAGAACACTGAATTGACTTCATTTACTTGCATGATTAGGTTACTGATTTAGTTTATACTAGGATTCTGATGTAAAATATATTTATATTTAATGTAATTTCATTTTGTAATTTTCTTATATTTTTTTCAGGAAGGGAGTAAGGAAAGAAAGCTCTTATTTATCAAAATATTTTTAAATACAACAAAAATAAAAATAATAATTGTTGTACATGCTGTTTGTAAGATGCAGTCGTGTCCGGTGGCATAATTAATAGACTCAGATTTATCTTTTAATTTATTCACACCATCAACGTAAACTATATACACTTTGTACAAATAGAAATATATAAAAAAGTAGGATTGTTAAATTTATAAAGTTACCACACTGAGCATACTGAACAATCGGCCTCTCTCACCGAAAGCCAGTCTCCAACTTACCGTTTTTCCGCCTAGAGGGCGCTACCTATTTTCAGGGTTACAGTTTCGGAGGACCAGGCACTACACCTTCCCCCTAAGATTGTGGTTGGGCAGGATGTTCAAACACATTCTGATAATAAAGCCTGGTGCTCACAATTCAACATTATTAAATACTAATCAACTAAAAGAAAATATAAAATATTACAACATTTGCATAACAAAAGAGTTAACTCTTACAAGTATACATTTTAAAGAAAAACTTCTAAATGGTTAAGAATGCTACATTTAAATCATCTAATTGCTGTAAGTAACTAATTTCAATAACTTTACAAATATTACTTAGCAAAGATTTATCTTGCAGTAAGCTTTAAAGAAAATAAGAAAATTAACAATTGATTTAAACACCAAATTAAAGTCTTTATGAATTGTCCATAAATGTTTTGGTCCATAAAAAGACATAAATAAAAAAAAAGGATATTCATCCTTCTATCAGTCTGGATAAAGCATCTGCATTACCCATTTTTACTCCTGGTAGATGCTTCATGTCTATTTCGTATTTTTGTAAAGCAAAAGCCCAACGTCGTAATCTAGATGATTGCGGTGCACATTTTGTCAGGTAAGGTAAAGGATTATGGTCGGTGTAAAGTTCAACTTTGGATCCAAAAATCCAGGTTTCAAATTTTTTCAAACTCCACACAATAGCATATGCTTCTCTTTCTATAGCAGACCACGATTGCTGAGCTCGAGTTAACTTCTGACTTGCATAGGCTATGGGATAATTGCGTTCATTGAAATTTTGTGACAAACATGCTGCAACTGCTATTTGTGAGGCGTCACAATGTATAATGAATGGTTGTCCCAAAACTGGTGTATACAACGATGGACCTTTAATCAGAGCATTCTTAAGTTCCTCGAAAGCAATGTCGTGCTCTTCTTTCCATGGTATTTCCTCAGGTATCTTCTTCTTTGTAAGTTCAGTAAGTGGATATACTAATTCAGAATATTTTGGAATATAGTCCCTATAATAGTTACATAGACCTAATAAACTTCTGAGTTGCTTCTTGGTCTTCGGTTTTGATAATCTGGAAATTGCTTCTATCTTCTCAGGATCGGCTTGATGTTTTCCAGATCCGATTACATGACCCAAATATTTGATTTGCGGTTTGGCAAAATCACATTTGCTGATATTGACTGTAAAGCGAAGCTCTTCCAACTTAGTGAGTATCATATCCAAATGAACTATATGAGATTTCCAGTCCTTTGAAAATATTGCGATGTCATCAATATATGCTCTGGCAAAGTCTTTGTATTCATGGAGTGCTTTATTGATTTCCCTTTGAAAGGTTGCTGCAGCGTTTTTCAGACCAAAATAAACTCATAACTTTAAATCTGTACTGTTGTCGATGGGTTTTAAACGAAGTGTAATCACGAATTTCAGGATCCATAGGAATAGCCCAATAACCTCGTAGTAAATCCAGTGTTGATATTATATTAGCTTGTCCTATTGAATGTATAAGTTCTGAAGCATTTTGCATAGGAAAATCATCAGTAATTGTCACAGAATTCAATGCAGGATAATCAACACACAGTCGAATTCCCCCGTCTTTCTTGTTCACACAAATTATAGGATATGCAATTTCTGCACTGCTTTCTTCTATTAAATCAAGTTCTAACAGCTCTTCAATTTATTCATCAACTTTGGCTTTTAAAGTTTCCGGAATCCGGTAGATATGTGGCTTTTCCCTTTCTTCATTGGGTTTTAATTTTATTTTGTGAAAACCCACTTTTGCAATTTTCACTTTACCTGTAAATAATGATTCGTGCTTTCTTATGAGTTGTTGAATTTGCTGCTGTTGATCACCCGTTAAATGTTCAAGTTGCAATTTTTGGAGAACAACTTCCATATCTTGAGAAGAAGCTTGCGGAGTTGGATGAATCTCTCCAAATTCTTCTTAGTTTTCGAAAATAACTCCCACAGCATTTACTCTAGCTATATACTTTCTGATTTTATTCAAGTGAACATGTTTTACTTTCCCATCTGAAAGTTTGACTTTATATGAATGCGGTGGACAGTATTTTATAATCTTCCCTGGACCAGTCCATTGGACCAGTCCACCTGGTCGAATTGGGAATAAGCAAATCAACTTTGTCTCCTACTTTGAATTGTTTAGGTATAGCTCGACGATTAAAGTAATTCGAATAAGCTGCCTGTTTCTCAGATGCTATCAAGGATGCTTGATCAGCTGCTCGTTCTAAGTTTATTTTCATTTCTTGTAAATAATCAAC
The DNA here is from genome assembly GCF_044657685.1 of Stegodyphus dumicola. Classification (NCBI taxonomy): domain Eukaryota; kingdom Metazoa; phylum Arthropoda; class Arachnida; order Araneae; family Eresidae; genus Stegodyphus; species Stegodyphus dumicola. The sequence continues at coordinate 43,076,939 of NC_140771.1, read as the reverse complement.
AACTGATTGCTTCATATTTAAGGGTATCGGTATTTCACCACTCCAACTAGATTTCAAAACACTCAGTGGACCACGTATCTCTCGACCATACATTAACTTGAACGGAGAAACCCCTGTAGTATAATTGGGAACCTCGCGATAAGCAAAGAGCAAATATGGTAGATACTTATCCCAATTAGATGGATCCATACGGATGATGTGATGTAGAGCGTTTTTCAAAACTCGGTTGTACCTCTTGACAAGTCCATTACTAGCTGGGTATCCTGGGACTGAAAATCTAGGATGACATCCAAGACGCTTCATAAATTCTTGTGTCAGTTGAGAAATAAAGTTAGTTCCTTGGTCACTTGCTATAATTTTCGGAATATCAGTTCTTGTAAATATTTCCAACAGAACATCACAAGTAGATTTTGCCGTTAAAGAACGTAATGGAATGGCTTCTGGTTAACGTGAATGTTAATCCATTAAACATAAAACATATTTATGTTTTCTATCCGAAGGAGGATCTATAGGACCTATAATATCGATATTAACAACTTCTAATGGTAAATAAGGTCTTAGAACTGGGGTAATAGGGATTCTATCAGTTATTTTTTCGGTACTTCTTAACTGACATGGTTCGCAAGATAAACAATATTCGGTAATATCATTATTCATATTGGGCCAGTAGAAATTATATCTGATTCTCTCTTTTGTTTTCTTCATTCCCATGTGAGCCCCGAAAACAGATTCATGTGCTAATTTTAAAACATCTTTTCTTCGACTCTTTGGAAGAAATAACTGCTGAACCGAATCTCCCATTACTTTACCCTTATGAAAGATTATATTATCAAGTTCCATAAAATTTCCTTTCCCCTGCTTTAAATTAATTCTGACTTCTAAAGTCGGGCAAGACATTTGCTCCTCTCGAAATTTTAATACATCATTACGTTGATTATTTTCTAATATCTGTATTGGAGTCGTTACTGAATGCGTGTTGGCATATGAATTATCCCTATTTTCCATTTTAGTTTCTTCATATCGCTGAGGAATATTTATTTCAGGCGTATTTGACTCCACGTAGTCTAAACATTTATTCGTTTCGCTTTCCAAATTCATTTCCCCCTTCAAACCGCATCCGTCGCGCAAGAGTTCAAATGTCTGTATGGGTAATAAACAATCTACATTCAAGCGATCTGTTACCGCCGCCAAAATGTCTACCGGGTAGCTTAATAAATCAGAATCCTCATCTTTCAGTGACATAAATAATTTTATTAATTTCGCTTCTATTTCTTCGCCAAATGCAGATATTAACTTAATTTTTCCATTATCTTGATCGGTTGACGGTACAATATTACTGTTTAATACCGGAATTTGTGTACTTGAATCGATGATAGCATCAATTTCTTTATTTTCAATTAATATTTTCACATATTGCAAAGGCTGAACTTCGATTTGTTTCTTCTCGAGGTACTCTGTATTAATCTGGGCCACAACCGCATAACTTTTCCGTGATTTATTACTTTCGGAAGTGATTTTATTTTGATTTTCGCGTTTAAATTTTTTCTGACAGTCTTTAGCTATATGTTTGGAAAGATCCACAAATATAACAATCCTTTTTAAATTTAGTAATTTTGGGCAACCCATCCGGTCTTTGCATAGGAGGGGGTACATAGCGGGTACTTTTAGTTTTAATATTCGGTGTTTTCTGAGAATAACTACCGATATCATTTAAAGATTTTCTCTTACAAGCGAAGAACGTGTCACATTCCTTTCCGATTTCCGCGGGTTTTAACCAAATATCGCCTTGTTTTGTATTTATATGCATGGCTGTCTCGTGATCAAGAGTTTGCATTAATTTATCGGCTACAATTAATTCATGGATTGTATTTAAATCATTTGCATTCCTTAAGGTGCAATAGTATTTCCACTGTGTCATTAACCGGGCTGCAAATTGTGCATGTGTTTCCCCTGAACTGACGTTTAGCCTTTCGAAACATATCCAAACATGCTTGAGCAGTTGGCTGATATTCTTTTAAGATTTTATTCTTAACTGCTTCGTAATTTTTGACATCATCTTCACTAACATAAATCAAGGCGTTTGTTGCATTTTCACCTAAAAGATTTATCGAAATTTCGGCTTTGTATTCTTCTGGTAATTTTTAATCTTAAATGCTCTTTCTAGCGAAGAGAAATAAAGTGTCCATGATTCCGGATAAGTCTGAACGGATATCGTTAAAGTTTTTATGCTTTTAATTAAATTCTCTAACGATGTGTTATCCGAAAGATTAAAATTAGATGAAGCTCTAAGTTTTGCGATTTCTAATTCATGTTCTTTCTCTAATTTAAATTTTTCTAGCTTCAATTCTTCAGTGGATTTTCTATCGTCAATTATGGATATTAGCATAGATTTAACGAATTCAGGATCAGTTTTGTAATCATTACTGTTAGTAATTTTATCTTTCAGTTCTGTGAGTTTAAGACTTTCATCAGCATTCTGACCTAGTTCTTTTGCCAATAAAACTAAATCTTGTTTCTTGAGACCTTTAACCGAGAACATTTTGCGACTTTCTTATAACGTCGTAATACAGCGCTAATTAGTTCAAACTATTATAGTAACTTATAATTTTCTCATTATACAGTTTACGTAACTAAAATTTAAAGTCACTTTAAAATACTAGGTAAGCATAAATCGCTTACCTTTTCTCCGTTGAAGCGTTAGTTTCGATTCTAATCGTGTCGTACTGCGACAGTGTAAGATGCAGTCGTGTCCGGTGGCGTAATTAATAGACTCAGGTTTATCTTTTAATTTATTCACACCATCAACGTAAACTATATACACTTTGTACAAATAGAAATATATAAAAAAGTAGGATTGTTAAATTTATAAAGTTACCACACTGAGCATACTGAACAATCGGCCTCTCTCACCGAAAGCCAGTCTCCAACTTACCGTTTTTCCGCCTAGAGGGCGCTACCTATTTTCAGGGTTACAGTTTCGGAGGACCAGGCACTACACTGTTAATGTGGATAAACTTAATAATGTATCAAATACTAATAGCAACATTAAATACAAATATTAACTAACCAAGCATCACTTAAATCTCCCCCCCCCAAAAAAAACCTCTACAAATGTCTACAATAAATTAAGACAATTCATATTAAATAAAATTTAGTAAAGAAAATCATGTTGAAAGTCACCAAGGTTCAGATAAAGAATTTGTTCAATTTAAATTCCATCGATTCAAGAAATTCCATTTGCTGTCATGAAAAAGTTTCCTTAGTGAAAGGCTGAAAACTGGAAGATTTGACTATCTGCTAGAACATGTGATGAAACGACCAAAAGAATTGGCAGATATTCCATATGCATTGGCTATATATATATATAACACATGGAAGATGCGATTTTCTGGAAAATACTGGGAATGTCTCGGACTTCCTCAGCAGCTGTCATGATGCATGCAACAAGCTCCTCAGAGCTGTTAAAAGAGGTTTCATACACCAGTGTCTTCACATAACCTCAGAGGAAGTAGTCAGTACCAGTGAGGTCTGGCATGCTGATCCAATGTTGAGAATATATTGCATTCAGGTGAAGATGCACCATGAAGAAACTATACATAGCATAATGCATCGCAGCTGGTACACTATGTCATTCTGCTGATACAGTAAAAGTCCACGAATTCGCAAATCTTGGGACCAGAGGTTGTGCAGATTTTAGGACAGAAAAGATAAATTATAATATTCAGACTAAAAGTGCAAAATAAATAAGGCATATTAGATACATTTAATTCAATTATTATATACATTATTACAATAATTTATTATATGCATTAAACTATTATTATTATATATATTGATTATTCACATTCACATTAGTGATTACAGGGATATTTAAAAGCATTAGGGATGTAATCAACAGACGTATAAAAATAAGGGATATTAATAAAGTATAAAATATTTCATTTTTTTTTTACATGTTTAAAAATTTTTTCTGATGAAAACGTGTTAAAACTTTAGGGTGCACCAGGGTAAGTTTTTTTAAATTATATTAAGTTATAATTATATATTTAATTTTTAATTATTTTAAATATATAGAGTCACAATCTCTTGCTGTGTGACACAGCTGTATTGTTCTAAAAATAAGTATTTTTCACCATGTTCCAAACCTTCATTAAAAGATATTTTATCACTTCTATCAAATTCACTATCTGTGAATCAAATCACTCTGTCGTCATCATCTTCTTGCAATGGTGAATTCAAAACAGAGCCAAAGATTTCATCATTGATCATCTGATATGCCAATGTTGGCTCATCTGAACACATCATCCATTCAACAATATCTTCTTGCAAAGCCTCCTCATTTATTCTTTCTTTTGAATATAAAAGCAATTCTCTTGCTTTAACCCTTGCTGCACTGACCCTAAAACCAGGAAATTCACTATTATCACTCTTTTTCAATAAACAGAGAAGATGGCCACACGTTATGGCAGGCATTTATTAAAGATGTTTGAAAAACATAATTCCATGAATGAGGTAACAAATAAATGCAATCTTTGATGGTGAATTTATTTTTTTAAATAATCACAAGGTAAAATATAGAATAGCCGCTTGAAAGAATATTTTTCAGAAACTCTGATTTATAATAACATTTAATAATTTTTTCTTTATTCTTACCATATCGGTATGGTTTGTGGCGAACTGGCAGTGAATCTCCGGTGTCGATACTATGGTTAGTAACTTGAGTAAATCCTGGAATATCACTAAATAACGAAGCAAATTCACTTACCACTTGTCGAATTTTTTGTTGCTCTTCCTTTGGCAGGTGGTCAAGGTTTAACATTGGTGGTTCTGTTTTTTCTTCTCGAACTGGTTTCGTCGTCAGCTTAAGGGACGCTTCGTTAACATCCAGCGTTGCTTCTGCCTCTGAGAGAAAATCTATCCCTAAGATGATATGTGCTTGCAAATTCTTTACTATAAAAAACATAATCTTTACTTGTTCGTCCTTGATACGAACGTATAGCTGTAATTTACCTATGCACTTGCATCTTTCTCCCTGCGCAGCTAACACTGTCGTATTATCCGAATTATATATGCGGTATTTACGAAAATACTTCCTAAAAAAATCTTCTGCCACACAGGAACACTTATTTATTTTGCACTTTTAGTCTGAATATTATAATTTATCTTTTCTGTCCTAAAATCTGCACAACCCCTGGTCCCAAGCTTTGCGGATTCGTGGACTTTTACTGTATCAGTAGAATGACATAGTGTACCAGCTGCGATGCATTATGCTATGTATGTGCCACACAGGAACTGCGCGCCTGTATCCAGGAGTGCGGTGGCTGGGATGTTATTCACCAACACTTCAATCTTTGGAAGAGTCAAATTTTTCACCATCACTGTATTTAACTTGAAGAAATAGGGGTTTTCTCGGCCTTCGGATTTCCGCACCCTCCCGTCAGCAGAAATCCGTTTTAGTTGAAATCTTGTTTTTTTTCTTGCTTTCCTTCTTTTTCCACTGGCCTTCAGACTTTTTTAGTTTAAATCTTGTTTTTTTCATGCTTTCCTTCTTTTTCCACTGGCCTTCAGACTTTTTTCCTGGATTACTATTGAACTGTCGACGTTCGCCGGTTGTTTTTGGATACTCGGGTTTCCTTGCCCACTGATTCGCTTTGCTTCCGTAGCCGTGTTCTTGACTTTGCTGTGGTCTTGGCGCACCAAATTGGTTTCGTTGCTCATACTGGCGCCTTCTTTCAAAGTCCGCCGTTCTTCTACTTTCAAACTGGATTGCTAGCTCAAATAACTTTCCCAGTGTAGTCGGATTCCTTAATTCAATAAAGTCTTGTACTTGGGGAAGTAACGTCGGCAAAATCACTTGAATTATCTCAGGATCCGGACGGTTTCTATACAAGAGTTTGAAGACTTGAATTTTTCTTAAAATAAAGGTGGAAAGATTTTCGATTCGTTGCTGATATATGCTGAAAAGTTCCGTTTCTAATTTTGCACGATCTCTTACGACAGGGAAGGCTTTTACTAACGCAGTCTTGAAATTTTCGTAAGTATAGGTGGGACTTCCCGCTTGACCCAAGAGGCTTCTGCCTATACATTTGAACTAATTAAGCGCTTGGCCCCTCAAAGCGCTGGTAGGTAACGTGACTTTCTGGACCTCATGCACGGGATACAGCATGAAGTGGTCATCCAATTTTTCGAAAAAACTGGTTACCGGTGAGTTTCCATTAAATGTTGCTTCTGGTTTCATCGATGCGCGCACGGTCTGGACGATGTAACCAAATCCTTCCAGGGCGACAGCTGGCATTTCTGGATTCTGAGCCGCTTCTGCAGGCAGCACAGGTTCTTCTTGAAACTCGGCCATGGTTATTCTTCTTCGTCGGGCGCCACTATCAGGTTCAGCTGTTCCTCCTTACTTGCTTTGGGAACATTAAATGACCTGACTCGGAACAGAGAGCTTACTAAAGCTATGTTCAATAAATGTGGGAAGTAGACAAGATAAACAGGAAGGGTATACGAAACCCTTTATTTTTCACTCTTTACAATAATTTCCGGACTTCGGAATACAGAGACCAACCACTTGTGGTCTGAACGTAAGAATATAAAAATATTAACTAAACTCTAACTAAACTTTGGATTAATAAACAAGTGCCTACTTGAAGATTGACCGTATATTAACAAAAGGCCGTATGTAGTACAGAGCACTGCTAAGACTACAATACGTTTAAAATTATCAAGAGGATTAAACCTCTGGCCTTGAAGGCAACCAGCAACCGAGTAAAACTGCTATGGCAAGCGGCTTGCTCCTAATCACTCCTTCCTCTCTCTTGCTTGGCAAAAAGCCACAACTTAAGTATTTGGCGTTCGCAAGACAAATTTGCATAAATAAGTTAAAGCTTTTAATTCTGGCCGGAAGTAGAAAATAAGAAGTGATAATAAAGATTTAAAATAAAATAAACGTTAGTAAAACTTAAGAGCCTTACACCCTGAGCCACTAAACGAGCTTTAAAACGAACAATGTTTCCAAATTCGTCACGTTTAATGTTGAAAATCCACCTGCAACCAAGTGGAGTCTTGTCTTTAAGAAGTGGAACAAGATGCCATACCTTATGCTTTCGCATGTTGGCCATTTCCTCTTCCATTGCCTCTATCCATTTAAGCTTTTCTGTGGATTTCATTGCCTGGTTATAAGTGTTTGGAATTGAAACATCTAGTCAGCTATCTCGGGTATATGACGTTGAAGGAGTACCAGTTGGGTCGATTTCACCACTATAAGTATTGCTTCCCTTGAAATCAAACAAGGTAGGATCATACTGAATATTATGTTCAGTGCAATACCTTTCTACATCATTTGGTGATCGTAGTCTTTGATTAGACCCCCTCTCAAAATAATACACATCTGTACGAGTGCCGTCTGGCCTTGGAACAGGTTTACGAAGCCAAGTTACTTGTCTCAATGTAGATTGAGTGTCAGTGCCAATTGTAGAAGAAGGTATATTGGTATCGATTCTTTCTTCTATTTCAAGAAAATAGCCAACTGGAGTATCAGTGGATTGGAACTCTACTCTTTCTTCAGATTTCAAATCAGGAAGGGTGCCCAGTGCAGCTCCACTGCCACTTTTCTGCATTCCAATCGACTCTTTAAAAGTAGCACTTAGGGTTTCTACTACCTTTTGCTCATTTTCCAACCAAATCTTGTACCCTTTTGTTCGTACACTGTACCCAATCAATCGGCCCTTCGTTGCCTTTGGATCAAGCTTAGAATTTCTTTTAGCCTTTGGAATTCTCACATAGGCAATCGTTCCAAATGCCTTAAGATGACGTACTGATGGTTTCCGCTTAGTGTATAATTCGAATGGCGTTCTATCTTGGCCCTTATGACAAATTCTATTAAATGAATATGCAAAATACATTACTGCATCTGACCAAAATTCGGAACTCATTCCACTATCGTGTAAGATTGCACGTACATTGTTGAGAGCTGTCTGATTAAATCTCTCACAAGCTCCATTCTGTTCTGGAGTGTATACATCTGTAAATTCGTGCTTTACACCATTTTTATTACAATACGACCTGAATTGATCATTATCATATTCTCGCCCATTGTCAGTCCTAAAGTATTTCAATCTAAGGTTCAAAGAGCTTTCCGCACGTGCTATATGCCTTTCAAATACTTCAAACACCTGACTTTTCTCCACAATGGAGTACACTACCACATAACGAGAATATTCGTCAATAAAGGAAACGAAATAACGTTCACCATTCCTACCTGGAATGTTAATAGGTCCCCATACATCAGAAAAAACCCTTTCAAGCGGTCTCTTTACTTGAATACCTTCTAAGGGTCTATAGGAGATTCGTCTTTGCTTATTGATTTGGCAATGTTCACAAAACAAATTAGGTGAGTGCTTTAACACAGGAAGACCTTGAACTGAATGTCTCTTACTAGTCCTGACAATAGCATCATAATTTATATAACCAAACCGACCATGCTATAATTCACTATTATTATGCTGAACTGTGGACGCCTCAAATTTTACAGATTTGTCCCCCTTTTTGACTATTTTCGGGAACACATGATAGTTACTTCCTATCAACTTAGCCTTGTACAAAGTTTCATTTTCATCATCAGTAACTTTAATTTGCCCATTTTTACCATAAAATCTTGCTCCATTGATATCTACTGTGGGTCCAGATATTAAATTTCGTCTCAGTTCAGGTGAGTATAAGACATCTTTAAGCAAAATAACCGTATCCCCAAATTTCATTTTAACAGTACCCTTCCCATGAATTGGAAAAGTTACCCCATCAATAGCTACTAGCATATTCTCATTTTTCACAGGAGAAAAAGTATCAAGCAATTCACGATTTTTACAAAAATGATGAGATGCAGCCGTATCAAAAATCCAACTATCATAATTTTCTTCCAAATTGTTAACATTAGCTTGAGCTATAAAATGGGACTGAGCATGGGAATTATTTTTACCTTTACTCAACTTGGGTTTAATTTTACACTTACAAGATGTTTTATTACTACTAGGTACAGCTGAGGAAACAGAAGAAGCAGGTGAGGGTGATCTGGAAAAATTACCTCTCATTCTACAGTATTTTTGAATATGACCTGGACGGCCACATTTATAACACTTGAGCCCTTTAATCTGCTTAAATTTGTGTTCACAGTTAGTACTTTGGACTTCTATAGTTCTATTGGAATTTTCCCTATCTACCTCTCTTATGTTAAGACGCGTTTCCTCTGCTAGTATTTCAAGTTCAACATTTTTAAAAATGAACTTTTCATCTGGCCACCTCAAAACATTCTGAACTACTTGATCAAATTTATCTGGAAGGAACCTAAGAAACTGGAAACATATATATAAGTCTCTTACAGCCTGATTAATATCAGCTAATTGTTCAGTTACACGTTTTAATCTAGAAGAAAAGAAACTAATACTTTCATTTGGCTTAATTTTACAATTTAAGAACTCTGAAAACAGGGACATATGTCTTGACCGATAATCTGGTTGGAAATATTTGGCAAGCGTATTCCATGCCACTACCGGGTCATCAATTTCACATATCAAATTTCTATATTCAGGGCTTACATTCATATAAATTAAAGATAATGCCAATCGACTTCTATTTTGATAGTCGGCAATAATTTCTTTTGTAATACCCTTAACATCATTTAAATCAGGACATTTTTCAATACCTTTAACCAAAAGCCATGCATTTTTTTCATTTAAAACAAATTTCATATCTTTGGACCATATAAAATAATTACATGCATCAAGTTTAGCAATATTATGCATGACACTAACAGTAGCCATATTTGAATTTTAACAAAAACCGCCCCCAATCTCTTAAGTCCTAAACTAACTTTAAACTTCAAAAGTCTGCACTCTAAAAATAACTCAGGGGCTGGTGGCCCATAACCAAAATGATGCTAAAGCAAAGTTTAAAGTTTAAAGAAATTAAACATTTAGCAGTAGTAGCAATAAAAGCTCCCTGAGATATCATGTTGTGCAGACATTGAAGACAATAAAAGATTTTGAACTTAACCAATTTATTAACAATATAATAAAGAATAAAAACACACAAAATAAATTTCAACAATATCAGAGTCTTAGGAAAAATATAATATAACCATCATTCATCAAATAATATTTTTACCTGGTCTCCAAAACACTGGCATTCAATACAAACAAAAATGTCCTAAACAGTAATTAAGCGGCCTAAAAAATGAAGCTGGCTACACATTCAATAAGTCCATAATCAATGGTTGAGAAAAACACCTGAAAAATTTAAATGAAGTTCTTGAAAGCACTTAAAACCGGCCTAACTCCGTTTGCACAAGGAATCGCCGCTCATGTATTTTAATTGCCACCTTTATTGAAGAACATGGATGCCGTCCACGGCAGTCACTCACATGGTAGCCTCTGGAACCAAGGATTTTATTCCGGAACAATAATCTTGTGGACATGAACCAAGGAATCCCATTCCGGAACAACCATCCCGCGGACAGGCACCAAGGAACTTTATTCAGGAACAGCCATGCCGCAAACCAGAACCAAGGCACTTCATTCACCGGACTGCATGCATCCTTCTGAAGGGGCTGGAAACCGCTCACTCAAGGTGCCAGGAAAGCAGGAACTAGAAGGCGGTTGAGCCTTAGACTTAGACTTAGACTCTATAATTGACCGAGCTATTGCGAAGAGCAATGTTGCCGGTTCCAAAATTAAAGCGCAAGGGCACTTGACATAAATAAATCCGGACGTGGAGAAAATCTCAGATGAGAAAACGGAGGTAAGGGGAAGAAGAGAAGTACCAAAAGGAGCAAGACAATCCAATCGGACAAGTTCGCAAAAGGTGACGAGCGATCATAGCTTTCAAGGAGGACCCAAGACAATGGAAATCAATGACAACAATACGAGAAGATACACTACAGCAATAGTTCCAATGACAAATTCAAATATAATTAAACAACATCAATCAGTAGTGCTAAATACCACACAATACAAAACAACTATACAACACAATTATTCAACGAAGCAACAGAAGAACTTCAATCAAAATCAGATGCATTGGAAGTGTAAATAGCTAACAATTGAGGATCTAAGTGAAAAAGTTGTCGTCTCCTCCCATGAAGGTGTGAGCTGCAAGTGGTCTGACGCTTCTATCTTCGAAGAGAATTTCATAATTAAAAATTTGGGAGTAATTAACAAAGTCACATTGCACAGCTTTGTTGAAGAATTTTTCATTAGATCTTCTGATGTAATCTGGAATCGTCTCAAGTTTTAAGTCTCTGTGTAAAAGTTTATTGCGAATAAGATAGTGAGAATCAGTAATAATGCGCAGAAATTTGTTTTGCACTACTTGTAATTGATGCAGTTGAGTTTGAGTGACCGTGTTCCAAGCAGGAGCAGCATAGCAAAGTATCGGTCGAATGCAAGTGGTATATATATGTTTTTTGGTACGCAAGCTAAGATTTGAATATTTTCCAATGACCGGGAGAAATCTGCATATTATGCCCATGGCTTTGCTCTTGACACTATTAATGTGATTAGACCATGTGAGCCTTTGGTTCAAAATAATTCCTAAGTATTTGGCCTTAGTGACCAGAGGAACAGCTTCCTGAAAAAGGTAGAGGTCTTTAAAAGCAATGTTTTTCTTATTTTTGCTAAGAATTAAAAGTTGTGACTTGCTAGCATTGATTTTTACTCGCCAATTTGTGCACCAGTCTTCTACGGCATAGAGGTAATTTTGCATTTTGTCTATTGCATGATTAGCTTGAATGGATTTAATTGCAATCGCCGTATCGTTGGCATAACATGCTAACAGAGAGTAATTGTCCAAACCAGGATGAGGAAAATCTGATATGTAGAAAAGATATAGTACAGGACCGAGAACACTTCCTTGTGGGACGCTGGATCTTATAGGTCTTGAATTGGATTTTTCATTTCCTTGAGCGACGAAGAAAGTGCGGTTTTGCAAAAAGGAGAAGATCAGAAGAATGAGCTCTCTAGGAAGTCCCAAGTTGATAAGCTTGAAGACGAGCCCCTCATGCCAGACGCGGTCAAACGCTTTTGCCACGTCCAGCATAAGGAGCGCAACACTTTGCTTGTTATGGAATGCAGATCCCACAAATTCTACAATTCTTACTAGTTGTCGAGTAGTACTGAGGTTTTTTCTGAATCCGTACTGATCATTAGGTAGCAGGTGAAGAAAAGGTTCCAATCTAGTGAGAATAAGTCTTTCATAAATTTTACCAAGGCTGGATAACAAACTGATAGGACGATAGCCATCAGGCTTGGTCACATCTTTACCCGGTTTGGGAAGAAGAAAGATCTTGGCTTGCTTCCAAGGATCAGGGAAATAGTTGAGAGCAAGACAAGCGTTGAGAATACTAGCGAATTTACTGATAAGTTTTCTAGGTAAGTTACGAAGCATTTTATTTGTAATTTGATCACTTCCAGGAGCTTTTTTGATGTTGAGATATTTAATAATATTAGTAACTTCCATAGGAGAAGTAAGCCTTGGGATGTTATGAGCCGAAGAAGAATGAAGCCAGGAATACACATAGTTTTCGAGAACATCTTTAAAGGTCTGATTCATAGGCTCCATATTAGGAGTAAACTGCTTTTCCAGGTATTCAGCGAAAATATCGACTTTATCTTTAAGTGAGTAGGCAATTTTAGTATCCGTATGAATAGGTCTATTATTAATACTACTTCTTTTAAGATTTTGAAGATACTTCCACAGAGAACCATCATTAATATTAAGTTTAGATATAAAATCTTCTCTTGTTTCCTTTTTAAAATCAGTGATAAGTTTCTTGATTCTTCTATTAAAAATATTGATTTCTCTTTTAAGGGCAGGGTCCCAGTTACGGTGCCAAAGCTTCAGCAATCGGTTTCTTTCTTTGATAATGTCTCTGATACTGCGAGGAAGTCGAATATTATTGTTAGTTAATTGAATGGTAACTGTAGCATCTCTGAAAGCTTTCAGTATACTGTCAGTGAAGATATGAATGGCAAGATCGATATCCTGTTTGGTAGAAAGTGAAGTGAAAATAGGAGGATGTTTGATTAAGATATTGTGAAAAGTAATCCAGTCAGTATTATTTCTGGGAATAGGAGGGTCTTCTTTAGAAACACCAAGAGAAGCAATGACAGGTACATGATCAGATGCAAGTTCTGGCTTGACTTCCAAGGAAATAGGGATAGAAGTATTTGTAAGGATAATATCCAAGATGTCCGAGAGATTTGGAGAGGCAGGACGATAAGTGGCTTCAGAAGGTACATGTAATGCGACAGGATGATTGCAGATAAAATTATGCATAATACGTCCATTGGTGTTAGAACGACGACATCCCCATTCGAGGTGCTTAGCATTCATGTCTCCGGCAATAATAACTTGCTGATCTTCAGGAAGTAAATTTTTTAACATATTTTCAGAAAGTCGGTTTCGTGGTGGATTATAAATAGCCGTAAAATGGATGGTACCGAATTGTGGGAGTATAACAGCAACAGTCACACTTTCGAATCCAGAAGCAGTTTGTCGAGACAAGACAGGATTGCAGAGAGTTTTTAACAAAAATTGCAGCTCCTCCTCTTCTTTGTGAAAGTCTATCACCTCTGTAGGTGCGATAATTAGCAATATACAGTCTATCGGCAGGAACCGGTTGAGCCAGAGCGACGCGAGATACTTATAGCAGAAGTAGGAATGACGTCATCTCACGGCAACCAATCAGCTATCGGCTTTTCAGATGACGTAACATCACTTTCGTTTTTGCATCTTAATTAGGTTGAAACAGTCCGTTCTCAATGCAAACAGTGGCAGCAAGAAAAAGAAGTGAAGTAACTACTATATTACATTAAAATAAGAACTAAACTAAATAAACATTTCGAGGAGGAGGGATGATGCAGTAAAAGGCTTAAAATAAGCTATATTTTCCAACAAAAATGGTTATTCGCTGCAGCGCCTACGGATGTAAAGAAAGTTTCGTGAAAGGAGGACTTGTAACCTTTCATAGGTAAGTTAAAACTGCATGATTTATTATTTTATTTTCAGTACTTTTGTCATTTTACTATCTCTGTTGTATTGGTTGGAAAGTTTCAGCCATATTGTATAAGAAAATTGCCGCCGTATATGACATTTTCAGCATGTATTATTAGCATCAAATGTATTAAATACTGTGACACTATTTACTGGAATCACCCTTTACAAATAATTGAATTTTATATGTTTTTTCCGTGTATTCCGTTGAAATAGAAAGCTGCGCCAATTGGCGTTAACCTTTTTTCGCCAAGTCGTACGCGTTTTGATTTCATAAACAATTACTGCCTGCGATAAAAAAAGAAAAACGCCATTATTAGCATTAAATTATTGAGAAAAGATTGTGCGATATGTTTACTTTGTTAAAAAAAAAGCTAAAGATCTTGATTCATGCAACATTGAACATAAACAGTTAAACAGCATTATTTTAAAAATCAGATTACTTTTATAAAGCTCAATGCTTTATCATTATTTTCTATAAAATCAATTAAAATAAAAATAATCTGGATTATAATTCTGTCTCATCTACGATGCTGTTAGAAATTTATTGTAATTGAAAAAATGCGATGTGAAAAACTTACCATATTTTAAATAGTATTTAAAAAAGAAAAGGAGAGTGAGAGAATTTTTAACTGTAATATCGTTTAGATCCTAATAATAAATAATGAGTTGAAGTTTGTTACCGTTTGATACATATTCAATATAAAATAATTTTTATAGTTAATAAGATGCATTGATCCCCCCATGACATACACATGAGTGTGGAAAATCAGTAATTAAGATTGCATTATTTTGTTCCAGTAATATAATCTCAAGAAAAGAGAGTGCATTATTTTGTTCCAGTAATATAATCTCAAAAAAAGAGAGGCAACCAATGGCATAAATACATGTAATACAATGTGATTTTCTTTTTCTCTTTAGGATGCAATGCATTAAAATTAAACGAGATTTTTTTTACCTTCTCAAATATTATAACAGTAGTGCAATTAATTTTTTAATGTTATTCAAAATTAAAGTTTCCATCTCAATTTTTTATTATTTATTTTAGATTTTATTCCTAAAATTATTTAACCTAAACATCTTAAACAATGGTGCAAATAATTTAAAGCAATTATTAAAAATATAGATAAAATATTCAGGAAAAAAGGAGTTAAGTTATATCTAAAGATAATTGTAAAAAATCGAACAACCTAATTTGAGGCCGTTGTCTGCTGACTGCTAGCAGACGGAAATAAAAAGTACTACCTGCCATATCAAAAGCGGGCCAAACTGGCAATGAACAGCCTAAGCTATCACTCCCCAAGAGCACCAAGAGCATTAGTCATGTGGTATATGTTGGAGACACCCTAGCAGACGAATTCTCTGTGGGTGAGCCGTCTAACTGTTATATGAAGTCGTTGATTGGTGCTCTTACCCATCACTGGTTTACATTTGTAAGTTCAGCTGCATTGCTGCTTACTAAAATGGCAACTCTTTCTTTAGCTTCTTTCACCCCTGATGGTGCACTTTCTTCGCTTGTCACAAATGTCTTTCTTGGCAAACATCGCCAAAAAAGTCCGCTCTCGTCCATATTAAAATCCTGTTCTGCCCCTCACACAGAAAATCCGTTAATAAACTCCTTTGCAGCATCTTTATCTGTTGAAAGTTTCCCCCCACATACTTTCAGATAACTTATACCGTGTCTCTGCTTAAATCTGTTCAGCTAACTGCTGCTGAAATCACACGGCTCCTCTATTTTTAAATTAACAAGAATCTGCTTTCCGTTTTGTCTCAGAAGCAGTCCTGAGATGGGTACTCCATCATTCCGCCTCTCCCGGAACCACTCGTACAAGACAGCACCGAGACTTGCCGATTTCGCCTCCTGCAAAGATTTCCAGTGTTACGATCACTGTTATGTAAAATTTCTACAGCTTTTCTTTATTTTTATATCATACACGATCCATATCGTAAATTCCATACAATTCTGCTATAAACCGAGGAGTAGCACCTGCCTCCATCTTTTGTAAAATTTCCACTTTTGCATTAACATCAATGCAACATGTTTACATTTTTCAACATTGCAAGCAGTAAAATCATGAGTGTGTTTCTTATCTGTCATTGTAATTAAAAAGCACTGAAATTTAAAATATTCTCAATTTATCCACAAAATATCTGGATTAAAAAAAATGGCAGCACTATATGATCTCATGAAATAACAAAGCTCAGAAAATACAACAACATGAATCATGAACTTGAAAGAAGAGTTGAGTGAATAGTCTGCTTTTTTACCTCAGTGCAGATTGGAGGGGGGAAAAACTTATGATGTCAATAATTCGGTATTTCCGTTATGACTTATTATTATTCGCAAATTATGATGTCATTATTCGGTAACTATTTCCCCTTTGGTATTTCGGACTCCATGTTGCGGTTTTCGGAACCTATAAATTGAATGTTTACATTTTGAGAGGCAACGCAGATTTTCAGTATTTGATTGTACTATAACACCGTGCTTCGTGTTACCTGCCATCCTACTTCCACTCTCAGGTGAAATGAAGCTTTATAGTAAGTGTGGCTGCAAATACTGCACACACGCTATGTCATCTCCTGTTTCGGTGTATGTAGCGTCATCTACCTCGTACACCAGTCAAGGCCATCCCAACATTCAAGCTCAGCAGTCGTCGGTCCACAGAAAATTTGAGACATTATTTATATTTTTATGAAGATTCAGTTTAAAAAATGACAAGTAACAAAAACCTATTATGGAATATGGATTATACTTTTTTTCTCTTTTTTAAAATTTAGCTGCTACTTTTAGCAAAATTTATTCTGAGTTTAGTGACTTTTTAGCTCCTTTTGCAGGTGTATCTAGCAACATTTGAAAGTGAGAGTTGGCATCCATAGATATGCTGCTGTTATCGATAATAGTGCGAACTGGAATTCTTTTTCCTTTTGAATTACAAACATATGCTAATGTAGTCATTAATAACACAGTTTTTCTCCATGTCAGTAGGTAGCTTGATGGGCTTTTATGAAAACCATCTGCATTCTTGTTTATAATTGCATCACTGGAAGCTTCTGTTTTGTTTTGTCTAACCGTTGATCGATGGCGCCATTGTCGAGTAAGTGATGATTATTATGTTTATAATAATTAAAAATTGACAGCATAACACTTTCAGTTTACTGACATTGCTCTGCGTTTGCGGGTTTCTTCTTGCTTTTCATGAAGTTCCTTTTCAATGATATTGAAAGCTTTATGTACAAGAAGGTAAGACTTTTGTACTTTTTATAATTTTTCAATGTGAACAAAATATGTGTATCAGTGAGATGTTAATAGTGTTTTAATTGTTACTCATAATCAGAGGCGTAGCCTGAATTTCCATAAAGGCGTGCTGCTGAACACCAAATGTTTCGAAAATTATATTACCAAATGAAAATTAGAATTTTATGTATTGGAAAGTTGAATATTGTTTTTGCATATTAGTTTGTTGTTTTTAAGGTCCGATTTAAGATGTTCCCCCTCCATATAATGGTCCACCAAATATAAAATTATATATGTAATGGTCCGTGAAGTATTAAGGTTTGATGACCACTGATCTAGCTGAGCTAAGCATAATAAACATGTTTTCTCACCCTGTTTGTGTCCTTCCTTTCTTGTCTTTTGTATCATCACTAGCATGCCAGGAAAGCTGTATAATATATATAAAAGAGGGCATTCAATATATATATGTATTCTTTTTTTCCATTTTAGATGTAACTTATAAAATCATACAATAAGGCACTTATTACTAATTAAACACTTTTTTAACTATTCATCTATTAAATGTATTTTCAAATCTTTTTTCCTTTGCATATTTTGAATCATAATCATACAAGTGTTTAAAAAGGGTATGCATAATTAATCAATATTATGATAAAAACATAAATTAAATAAAATATTTTATTTATATGCTCATCCTTACAAAAGTATTAACAAATCTTAAGTTTTAATACTTGACACATTGATGAATATTAAATAGAAAAAAATATATACATTTTTTCAGCCTTTTAAAAATTTGATAAAATGAAATTGTGCAGCAGTTACAAAAATAATAGCAACCTCACAAAAACCAGTCCACGATTTAGTCAATATATATCTTTTATACTTCAGCAATTGGAATTTTTTCGGTGTTTGATGAAACTAAAGGTTTTCGTCCTGAGATTGGTGCAGGTTTTGCAAAAACCTTTTTCTTTGGAATTCGCTTGGGAAGGCGAGATTTCTTCTTGGATAAATAACAGTTTTCTTTGTTTTTACTTCTATCTACACTGGCGTCTGACTGCAAAAGACAGAAGCAATTACTTATATTTTACAAATCAGACACAAATTATTAAAAGAATTTGTTTCAAAACACATTGGTCAGTAATGCACTGCTCTATGCAAGGAGGGATTATCAAAGCAGAAGTCACAGTACAGTAGAAAGCCATATTATAATTAAGGTCGAAGAAGCATTTAAAAATATTATATTTTATGATGATTTAGGTCTATAGTCTCAAATTAGCAGGCCATATCTAGTTTCTGAAGCAATTTTACATGGCTTGTGAATACATTTCAGTCATGTTTTATGAATAAAGTGCTTATGGCTTTAGAGATATAGATTGAGCTTATGCATGTGATTGCTGTTGAAGGGAAAAGAGATAGAATGAACATATTGGAGCTTTTTAACCACATGCTTATATGGCAGACCACATTACTGGGGCAAGGTGGGAGAATTTCCTACATCAGTAAAATTAATAAATTTAATTTTCCAGCTGACAATGCTTTAGTATAATGAGACTTCCATTTTTTCCTATCGAGTTGGTATTTCTGGTATATCTTTGAGTCAATCCCTGTAGTTGGTTAGCTGAATGCACAGCTACACAGTTCTTATTGTTATACAGATGGAGACAAACTAATGTATGACTATAAAACCTGTTTATTTGCACTTGTTAGATCTACGAGGGGGAGTCAAATGAAAACCATAATTATTTGTTTAAATATTATTTATTGGTCACACAGAGTACAGAAGTAAATCACTTTTCAACATAGTTCCCTCCTCATTCAATGCAAGTCCGCCAGTGCTTCGGAAGAGCCTGAATACCTGCAGACAAAAAGTCTTTTGGGCGACGGCGCAACCACTCGTGCACCGTGTTGCGTACCTCTTCATCGGAGTGGAACTTCCTGCAGCCCATTGCTTCTTTGAGAGGACCAAACAGATGGAAATCGCTCGGTGCGAGGTCTGGCGAGTAAGGGGGATGTGGGAGGTATTTAAATTTCAGGTCTGCGATGGTCGCAAACGTTGCACGCGCCGTATGGGACCGTGCATTGTCGTGTTGCAGCAGCATACCGGCTGACAGCAATCCACGTCGTTTCGTTTTGATGGCAGGCCGGAGATGGTTTTTTAGGAGGTCCGAGTATGTAGCACTCGTCACAGAGGTTCCTCGTAGCATGTAGTGTTCCAAGATGATGCCCTTTTCGTCCCAAAAGAGGGTCAGCATAACCTTCCCTGCAGACGGCTGTGTCCGAAACTTTTTGGGTTTTGGTGATGAGGAGTGACGCCACTCCTTGCTCGCTCACTTTGTTTTAGGCTGATGGTAATGCACCCATGTTTCATCACCAGTGATGATTCGTGACAGGAAGGCATTACCGTCACGTTCAGCACACCACAAAAGGTCTTCGCACGCATCAACACATCGCTGTTTCAGTTCAGGCGTCAGTTGTCGGGGCACCCATCTTGCAGACACCTTATGAAACTGGAGAACATCATGCACAATATGATTTGCCGATCCATGACTCATGTGTACACATGCTGCAATTTCGTCTATTGTCACACGGCGGTTTTCTAAAACAATGGCTTCAACGGCTGAAATGATCTCTGAGTCACTACGCGCCGAGCCTGGCCAGGGCGTGGAGCATCGGCCACGGACGTAACACCATTTGCAAATTTCCGGCACCATTCATAAATTTGTGGCTGTGACAAACACGCATCTCCATACTGAACCTTCATTTGCCTAAAAATGTCAACTGGTTTCACACCTTCACTTTGCAAAAACCGAATCACAGAATGCTGCTCCTCGCTGGTGCATGTGGCTAGTGGGGCTGCCATTTTGGAACTGTTGTTGTGCCGGTGTTTGTGCATCTGCCACCTAGGAGACATCCGGCATATTATCGCAAACAGGCATGCCAACTTACAGCTCACTGGCGCCATATGCGGATTTTTATTTCTACTTTTATGGTTTTCAGTTGACACCCCTACGTACCTTGTATCAAAACCTATCATTTGGAATTGTGCATGATTTTTGAATGCTGCTTTCATATAAAAATTCAACTTGCTGAATTTTGAAAATATAATAAAAATAAAAACAGAAAGGGTTCAGATTTTATAAGCCTTCCATTTTTACATATTTTTATTCCCAAATTTGGAAACTGTTCTGCTTTAATTATTACTTAAAATTCTTATTATTTATCTTAATAATTAAAAAATATTCAGGAAATTTACTTTTTCTCGCACCTTTTTTTTTTTTTTTTAATGTTTCCATTTTTAACAATCATCTCGATATAACTCAGAGACGTAGCTCTACTGAAAACTTCTTTGGCTCCTTGGAAAAGACCAAGGAAGTTTCGGTTATTTTTTTATATTCGATATCACTTTTATTAAATTGTTTTTCTTTCAATTTTGAAATGTTTATGATCCGTTCACCCACTGAAATGAATCTGAATCAGTTCTTTTTAACGATTCACCACTCACTAACAATGACCTTGATGAATGCGCTTGAAACAGGCGTGGATCAAGAGCAGTGTGCAAAGATAGGAGAAAAGCAGAAAGAATTGAACAAGGAGTGGGATTGGTGTAATCAACTCAATAAAACTGCTCATTTCCTGGACTGATTTCTTTCAATTGTACTTTTGAGACTCCCTAAAAACACCCTTCTACATAGAACAACAATAAAATTCTGGAATAAGAATATGCTTAAAAATAATGAAAATTAAACTCATTTTTGTGGTTAAATAAAGATTACATATTTTATTGCTAATTATTAAAAATAAATTTTTAAATTGGAGGCGGATCCCAAAGAACAGGAAAATTGTTGGCTGACAATACCAACATTTTCTTTTTCTTTTTTTGTATCTAATTTCATAAAATGATACCAAATATCATTTGAGATTTCTTTATGCGGTAGGGCCGCCTTTTTGTTCTACAACCTTGAAAAAAATGCACTAGATGGGAAAATTTATGTTTATAAATATATATTAATTCTAAAGAGGATTGAAGGAAATTCACAGCTCTTGACTACAAGATGTTAATAAAATGAGTAAATAAATAAAAATGTAACTTATTACTTTATATAAATGTTATAACAATATTGTATAAGAAAGGAATGTCTAATTTACATAGCTATACTATAATACAGTATTCGAAGAATTGAGATGAAACTCAAAGCAAGAGATCCGAGGAAGCGAAAAGAGCAAATAATCAAGACTCCGTAGGAGACAGATTTGCGGCTAGAGAAGGAATGCCGGAGCAATGGAAAGAGCATATAATGATAAGATTCCATAGGAATCAGATCCATAGCTATGAGCTATGAAAAGAGCTAATAATTAACATTTCAAAAGTCTCAGATCTGCAACTAGAGAAAAAGCATTGAGTGATCACAGCTGAGAATCTGAGGAGGAGACTGAGCACCTATAACATACTTTAAACAGATCCTTACACTGACAAATGGGAAAAAAAAATCTTCATCTATTTTCAAAACGGTGTGGTCGGTTTATTTAGTGTTTAGTTTTTTAAATACTAGATGGAACGCATGCAAACTAAAAGCACATACATAACACATATATGCACACACACACATAAAAAAACTCAGACACATTTTCAGTAAACAATAAAGGAAAGAATCTTATTGTTTATATAAGAGGAATCAAATTTTTGGCACGCTTCCCAACAAGAGCTCTCCATGAGCTTGGAACTGCCACTGCATTTTTGCTGGATCGGAGATCAGTCAGTCAGTGGCTCTTTGAATTATTTTTGGAACAGATCGTCATCTCTAGCACATACATGCATATTTGGAATGTGAATCTTAACATCTTAAATACGTGCAAATTTAAAAATTAGTTTTTTTAAAAATTTGTAAGCATTTCCAAAAAATGTAAAAGTTTCATCGAAGATATCAATACTGCTTGTTATATTCGATTTTCATGATCTTGGAGGTTTATTACAATAGTATAAAATAACATTAAATGCATAAGAAACTGGATGAAAAGGTTCATTTTTCACATCCAGGGGTTTGCTTATGCATATATGTATATTATTTTACATAATCAAATGAATGAAATCCAACTTTGATAGGAATACTCCTATCAAAAATGCCAATTAAGTCAAAGCTAGAAAATACAATTTGAAGTCTACAATCATTCCAATCAACTAAGTCATAAGAAAATAAAGAAACTAAAAATTAAAATTAGAAAAGTATTTATTGCAAAGAATTTTTAAATAAAGGAAAAGTAAAAGATGGATTAAAGAAATACCATCTTTCAAGCAATAGCTAATAGTTGTAGAAAAGCAAATTCAGTTGAAAAGCAAAAATTGAAATGCTAATTAAATGAAAATTTAAAGAAAAATGACAGCTGGAAAGCTAGCAAAATAATGCTCAGTCATCAGGTGAATTAGCTTATATCATCCTTGTCATGCACATATAACTTAAAAATTTCTATTCTTAAATTTTCAATACCCAAATTTAGCAAATTCATATGCATGCTAAGAATTCCCTTCTTTAACATTATTGGCATTTTTGTATGCTATCTCATGAGGGGAATTCTTGATTGCACATGGATTAGATAAATTTGGGGCATTGAAAATTTAAGAATAGAAATTTTCAAGTTACATATGTATGAGAAGGAGGAAACACGGTGTCTGAGCAACTGGAAAGAGGGTTTAAATTAAATAATTAAACTAATTACTCTCAATCCAAATTTTATTTATTAAAATACCGTTTTAGAGCCCATACCAGATTTTAGAGCAAAAACACAGAAAAATGGGTGGGGGTCTTATTTTCAAGTAAATAAAGTACATTTTTTTTCAAAATGTATAGTATACTTACTACAGAAGAGGCAACTGAAGAGTCAGTTTCGCAGCTAGAATCTTCACTTACAGATGAATTCAGGTTTGTAACTTCAGGACTTACATCATTATCTGTGTTTTTCAGCTCTTCACTTTCCTGTAATGATATTAGAAAAACAAATAATTAAAAATGTTATTTTCTTAAATTCAAAATCTTTGACCACTTAGCTTCAACATCTCTTTTTAGCTGGTAAATTATTGATACAGTACAAAGTCCGTAATCCGGGCTCATAGGGACTTCGGTGATTCTGGATTAGGTTTTTTTCCGGATTATAGATCATCAATTTAAATCTGGTAAGATGGCATGCAGAAATGATACATTAAATATGAAATCGTAATTTATGAAATAAAGAACAATTATGATCTAAAGGGTATCAAAATTTACAAAGAGAAAGCTTAATATTTATTTGTTTACTTTATTAAACATTTCTTTCAATGTAAGTTGTTTAAGATGCTTCTACAAAAAATTCAAAATGTTCCCTTTTCTTGTGTCATATATATAATGGACTTTCCAATGCCATACTTCTCGCATAATTTTGAGACGGATAAGCCTTTATCCGTTTTTTTTGCAGTAATTCCACTTTTTGTTTAATGGACATCGAAACATGCTTTCATTTTGTAGATCCTTTGGCAGCTCCAGAATTGGAAACTCTTTTTGACATAATCGAAAGTTCAATCTTAATTTTTAAAAAATTATTCTAACAGTCTGCAAAAAAATAATAAGCCAGATCCAGTTAGAAGATTAAGGAACAGCACAATCTGTAACATTAACTGAAATGCCTGAGATAATTTTAGCCTAGCTTATACATCCGTTATACATTAAACGTGCATACGTAAACGCATGCGCATAAAGTTTGTAGCTTTGAAGTCCGGATTATAGATCATTCCAGATTATGGATGTCCGGATTACAGACTTTGTACTGTATTTACAAAATCCACATATAGTTTTATCAAGCTAACGCAGCACGCAAGTCTCCCCCCCTCAAGCAACACATGAGTTTCGAGTGAATTCTGCTTAATTAACAAATAAATGTGACCTATGTATGATTAAGTGAATATGTAACTTACTCCTATCATGGTACCATATACATCATACTTTTTATCACTCTCTGCATATCTGATAATAATCATACAAAAAGTACAGACAATGACATAGTAGATACAGAGTTCAGGAGGCCCATCTAGAATATGAATTTTAAAAATTCTATTTTATGATACAAATTACCCCAAACAGATGTATGTTTAACATTTAATCAAAATTATTGCAAGATTCTAGTTTACATTTAGTGCACTAAAATCCCTGTATTGGATTTTTGGTATTAATAAAAGCTTTCATTTTTTGAATTAACACATATGAACCTTTTGTTAGAAATGAATAAATCTTCCATCAGTAATTATTACTGAATGTCTTAACCTTCCGCGCACGGCTCTAGCGATTTTCATGTGATAAGAAATCTGTCTCATAATATGGGTCGCACAGGAAAATAGCATGTGTAAGTATGTTTTTAAAATAAGAAAAAAAAAAACTGATACAGCTCTGAGATTATGAACAATTAATATAAAGACTTGTAACAAAAGTTTAACTTTTACATAATACTGTTGAGTGCGTACAGGTTAGTAATAGATTGAATGCACATAAAATCGATGATCGCTTGATAAAACTTATTTTCCCAAAAGAAACACTTTAGAATTCTGGAACTTTCTACAGAAGTACTCATACAACTTAGTAGGATGGAGCAGAATCAGTAATTACCACCTCAAACTATTAAGAACATTAAACACAACACAATGCAAAGTGCATCTAAAGAGCAAAACTCACATACAGATCTCTCAATTCTCCAAAGTCAACTCTAAACTAAAAACTGAGAACTGATGCGCTCTCCAGTCTTGTATAGTTTTCCTCCCAGCAGCTGAAAAATCTCCAGTACCTTCCATTTCTCAAAATTACTGGTAGGCATATACAGTTAAATACATGTAAGGGATGGATGCACTTACATTTACATATAGGGATAAATAACAGGGACTGGACCAAAATGTTGCCACGTTTGGCGATTTCTCAGCAAATCTGGAAACGAAAAATGTATCATCAGCTTGGAGAAATCTCATCAATTTAGCAAGATAGCCATTAACCACAATGTTAAGTAGACTTGCCCCTGTAACCTTACTTTTCTGGTAAAGCTTCACTTTTCCTGGAGCCATTCATGTTACATTATATAAAATTCATAACAACATTATTCAATTCACACTTTTTAAAATAAATTAGAATTACACTGGGATACTAACTCATTTTTTAACTAAAGTGAAGATGCAGTAACTTTATCTAGAAAAGATATACTAAGAATGCAGCCAAGAGATCCCAAGTTGGTTTCCACCATTTTGATGCCTTCATTTTCTTTATGTACACATTTTTAAGTTACCATATACTATTTGTTATAAAACATATTAACAAGCACGTATTTAATTGTAATTATTATGTTTGGTTTTCATGGAATTTATTTCTCTTTTACTATCCTGTACAGATAATCATTTTCTCATATTTCAACTATTATATTGTTTACCCTTAATAATTGTGGAAAGATATTAATAATGGGAATTTTCTCAGACCGTTGTGTTCTCTATATAAAATGAATGAGGCAATCAGATTATATAAATTTTGATGTCAGAAATGCCTATAATCTATTCTTTCCAATTTCTCTTTTCTACTATGCTGTATTACGTTACTAATGTTTTAATCAACCTCACGGACTGGCAAATTACCATTGTCATTCCTGGATGAAAATCTTTATTTTATCTTTTAAATTATAATTCATATGGCATACCTCAGGCAATAAATTGATAGACTTTAATATAATGTTAATATTTCCTCACATTTTTTTGCAACATATCTATCTGATAATAAATATAAACTGATAATTTTTACATTTACCACCAATGCAATTTATAAAATTGTTTCTAGCCATATGAATAACTCATCACAGACAAATTGTTTGACCTTAACAATGAATCAGCTAACCTTTATTTTAAATTAAATTTGTCAATGCATATGAAGGTCATGAAACTGGACTGAGTGTTGTTGCAATAACTATATACCAGTTGACTAAAAAAAATGTAAGAAAACTATAAAAGCAAATACAGTTAAGAATATATTAAACATGGAGGCAATTTTTTTTTAAAACAGAGGTATTCAAATTATCTCAATATTTAATATACTCTAAAACTGCAAGCAGATATACAAAAAAATAAAATAATATAGAATAATATTGTAACAAAGTGAAATATTGCTCTATCACCAAATACAAGCATTTTTTTTGACAGGTCTTTTGTTAATGTAATAAAATATTTCAGTTGAATAGAAATGCATTTGTCTTAAAGAAACTAGTTCAAAAGCATCAATCTTCACCATATTTTAAAAAATTGCAGAAATCATTCTCCACCTCCCTTCTCACACTTTAGAGGCAAAATTTTCAATTTGTAGCTTGTGAATGTGTGTAAAAAAACATTTTCTCCAAAATGAAATTAATTGCATTTTCTAAAGGTTTAATTTACACAGTGATATGGTGGGTCATGTCTTTACAAAAGTGTGTGAAACTTTTTCTTTGTATTAATGGGTTTGCTGCTGCTAAAAAAAAAATAAATAAATAAATAAATAAAATAAATAAATAAATAAATAAATAAATAAATAAAATAAAAAGAGAGAGAGAGAGACAGAGAAAAGAAAGAAATCTTTCTCTCTTTCTTTTTCAAAGATGCATCCCCCCCCCGACGTTTTGTGTGTTACCTTTATTTATTAAATATCATGTTCTATGTACTCAAACTATGAAATTCGGTTCAACAGCAATATTGCAAATTAATTTTAAAATGAGCACATCTTTAGAATTTCCGATACAGAGTCTCGCACGCTGGAGATATTTATGTTTTTTCGTACAGTGTTGACATTGCTCGCTTTGAAATCATTCAGTTTTTTAATCAAAAATTCACTGAGTTGTTACAAAATCTGAAATCAATAATAAAACAAATTTCAAACTCAAATCAGGACTTCCACATACCCATATTCTATGGAATATTACGTTATTCAAATTTTGATGGCTCTAGGTACCATTGTTTAATCACAATGCAAGAAATAGAAAAACATATATACATTTATGCAAATTCTTCATTATTTGATTTCTTTAAATATAAGACAGGGCGATAATATATGGTGGCAACAATTTGAAAAGTGATACAGCCTTTTAAAGTTTTCTTTGCAAAATGCCAAAACAAAATTAATAGTCCTTCAGGGCAGATTGCCCCTTTGGACTAACAACAAAAGCCTGAAAAGAGTTGCTGCTACTAGAACGGAACATAATACCAGAAAATCATGGTGTGGAAACGACACATTATGATGAAAAAGTTAAAAAAAAAAATTATAAGATGATGAAAAGTCAAAAAGTTTTAAAATATGATAGGATGATGAAAAGCTGCTAATCATTCTACATGGTACACATTGAAATATTAAACCTATAAATTTAATTTTATATGAAGAATAGCAAATAATTCAGTTAAGTTCTTGACTATATATTTTTCAGTCTTTTGGATCAATTGTTGTCTTCAAGGAAAATTTATTCATTTGGATAACAAATATTTGATTTTTGATACCTTACTAAATGGCATTTGCAATTATGAATTAAAAACACAGGACAAATTTTAATTCTTGTTGAAAGAGAATAAATGAAAAAAGCATGTTAGCCAGTTTTTCTGAGGCACAGTATTCTGCTGTTCCAAAACATTCATAAAACAGTTATACAATATTATGCGCAAGCCAAATTATACATACATAAATCTACAAAAACAAATATGCTGCAATATCACTGTAAATTATAGAATGACAGTGCTATCAATATTTATCCTTATGGGGGAATTTTTTTAAATATATCTTGTTAGATAAAGTTTAGAAATATTTAGATTATACAAAATTACATAGATAAATGTGCTTATTGATAAAAAATCAAATTTATCATATGAAAATAAAGAGATATAAATCAGAAAAATTCTTACATTTAAACTTGAATCTAAAGGCAAGTTTACTGCAACTGCGGTGTCAGCCGCCAATTGTGCGTGAAACCTCTGTAGTATGCGGTCATGAGGAGATGTTGCAACAAGCATCTTTGGATAAACATATGTTTTTCGCACAGGTGTTGTTCCTGAACAAATAATAATTACAATATATCAATAGTTTAAAAATTACTTTACCAAACATTAATATTTATTACTAAATGAGATCAAAATAATTTAAAGCTTGTAATCTTAGTAACTAAATACGTATATATATATATGTAAACACATTACCAGAAGTATGTCTTAATGCAGGTATTACCAAAAATAAGTTGTAAGCACAAATAAAGTAAAGAGGAATTATATAGAATTGTAAGGAATTAAAGGCATTCTTCTCGTGTATGCTTATGGTGATACTATCAGCACACCCAACTAGCAATTACAATGTCACAGATTCAATTCCTGATGAGGGCATGGTTATTTTTTCAAGGTTTCCCACGCTAAATATCCTACTGACAGTCACTACAGTGGCATTTGCATTGAAATGTGGTGGATGGTAATTCATCACGGCTAATCAACCAACTTTTATAAGTGAATAAATAATTTATCCCTAATTTGTTTCATTGTTGTGAAATGATATAATTATATCATTAATTTTAACAAGCATGATATTTAGCCTTTTAATTAAAAAAATTACATACACACCTGTAGAAACATCTTTAACTAAGTCTTCTGCAATGAATTTCTCAAATTCAAGATCTCTTTTAAATATTTCATTTTTAAGTTTTGCTGCTGCTTCGTTAATAGCCTTTTCAGACTCATTAACAGTATTTGTTGATTTCAGAGTAACGGTCTGCAATACTTCACTGCGTTTTTGAAGTAGAGAGCTATCATTTCTGACTTTATTTAGCAAAGATGTTTCAATATCCTGGAAAATAAATAATATTAATATAAAAATCTGACTCATCCACATCCATGTATAACAAGGGGGGGGCAATATATATATATATATATATATACATATAAAACACTTCCTCAATATGTGAATCCCTAGCGACCTGCTTAACCAAATGAAATGAAATGAAATTTCAGATGTTATTTAAATGTATGTACTCAAGATTTTGAGGATTTAAAACAATAGAGTTCTCACAGTTACGGTTAAATGATTTTAAAATTTTCGAATGACATAACCCACCTTCTTGCTGAGTTAATCGATCAGAGCATTGTAAAAACAAAAACTGTGTTGGAACGATACACATATGACGAAAGCTAGTGGTGTAACATTTGCAAACAACAGTACTGTAAAAGAAGAACAGCAATACAAGAGAAAAGAAGCGGAAAAAAACTTTTACTGCAATTATAAGCTTTCAATGCCAGTATTTACAGACAATAACACATTACATTTGGGAGACCGTTGATAACAACGATGAACGAACATCGCAGAAAGAATCAGTACAACTTCACGCTTAATGGCATCTTTCAATTCAGAGAAATCTCATGGATTTAGTGTATACATCTTAGAGTTCGGATAACATCAGAATGAAGCCGGGGGATCGTGATGGCCACGAAACTGCAAAGCTGCAGGAGATGACTTTATTTAGAAAACATACAATTCCAATAAAAGTTTTCCTCTCCTCTCTTGAGTTGTCACTGGATGTTTATAATGTCTTTTTCTTGGCAAATGTTTTACATAAAAAATTTTCATCATAATGTGTTGTTTCAACACCATGTATAGTTATTCAATCAATTTGCCAAAGGAAAAAGGGTGTTGTTATTCAAAAATTTCGAAATTTTTCCACAGTAACTGTGAAAGCTCTATTGTTTTAAATCATCCCAAGCTCAAGTATATACCTTCAAATAACAATATCTGAAATTTCACTTCAATTGGTTGAGTGGATAGATGGCTAGGGGCTCATATATAGGGGAAGTTTTTATGACCATCCTGTATACATATATATTATAAGGCAGGCCTATACACATACAAACAAAGATTTCAGTTAAAAAAACTACTACATGTGCAAAATTACCTTATGCACATGAAAAGATTCTCCCAACTCAGTAAAACTGAATGATGTTAGACTAATTGAACTAGCTTTCCAATGCATATCATATTTAGAAAGCAGTTATAAATGCATATGAATTCTGAATAAAATTCAAGATAAATTTATTGAAAATGAATTTTAAACAAGTTTTAATAAATTAAATGATTTAAGTATAGGCTAAAGTTTTTGTCAGAACAGATATATTAAAAGAGACTTTTATCATTTTGCATTGTAACTTCCCTTGGCTTTCTCTTTCTGTGCTGATCCCCAAAATTTTCAGAAAAATTGAAGCTATTGACACATATATTAATTGCCAAATGATGACAGTTTTCATAGCAATTCTGATGGCAATGTTATTCTTTCTTATGCAATATTAATTTTAAGCAAATGTAAATATTTTGTTTGCAAGTAATATTCCTTACACTAACATAAAAGATATTCAAAATTGCAACATGCAGACTTTAATGAGAAAATGTTTGAAGCAAGTAATAATAATTCTTTTATAAGCATTAGTTTCATTCTTTCACTAAATCAACTTTCAAGTCTTAAGATACATAAAGAAAACTGATGGTTTGCAGTAGTTCTATCTGGCATATCTCAAACAGATTATTTATATGATAGTGATGCTCCTTGTGTTATGGTTTGCTACACTCTCAAAACAAATTTTGAGAGTGCAGCAAAACAATTTGGAGAATAACTTTTTGTAGATGACTGGTGAATTAATTATTCATAATAAGTGTTTGTGTTAACTGTTCATAAAGATTTCCTTTATGCTAATTGCCCATAAAGAGCAGAAATACAGCACTTGGTGCAAGCATTTTGTTACAGATCATCAAGGCATGAATTTTTTAAAATTTAACCATACTTTTATACAAATTTATTTATATGCTAATGGATATATTACACATGAAAAAATGGAAAGAAATTGTAATACTAATTCAATTTTTTTTGTATAATTCTTGTAAACTATAAATAATTTTTAAACTCAAAGAATAAAGTAAAATAACCAAATTTCAAACATTTTACATTAATCAATGAATTTCAAACATGTTTAAAGTTAAGCAGGTAATTAATACTTAATTGGAAAAAAAGTTTTTCTTAATTACTAATACATACCACTTGGGCATATTGCTTATAAGTTTAAGGTTATCCATTTGAATTACATAAAACCAGCATGAAATTACAGCTTCAGTTAACACTATTCTATAGCTCAAACTCTTTAAGCTGATTTTCTATTTCAGTATTGTCCAAATATTTTCTGTTGGCCTGAGATCTAATGACTAGGCAGGCAACTGCAATTTTTAAATTGATTTAAAAGAAAGTTATTACTATCAGCGTGACGGAATAGTGAATTAGCAACCTGCAAAATGTAAACTTTTACAATGTGAAATCAAACTGCTGATATACAGCTCCATATCATAGGTGCAAAAGGATGCTTACTGTTGCTGTAGTACAATATGGTTTAAATTTTTCATTATGTTAGTAATGAGGCTCATTTATTGGGTATCAAAGAAAATGTAATTTCATTACAGATACTGTATTTAACGGTATATAAACCGCACCCTTATTTAGAAGGCCCCCCACACAAGGGAAAAAAGTTTCAATGTACCACAATAACTTAAAATGTGGTTTCTTTTAGTTCTCAGTTTTCTTGCCAGACATGATGATGACAGACAGTTTTCATAGCAATTCTGATGGCAATGTTGTTCTTCCTTATGCAATAATAATTTTAAGCGCATGTAAATAGTTTGTTTGCAAGTAATATTCCTTACACTAACATAAAAGATATTCAAAATTGCAACATGCAGACTTTAATGAGAAAAAGTTTAAAGCAAATATTTATTTTTTAATACAGTTTTATATTTTTATTGGCTAATTGTGTTTTTAGCTTTAGTGCTTTTAAAAAATCTATATAAAATTGTTAAAATGATTAACACTTTATAAAATTTAGAAATGAACAGGGTTGCCACTCAAACAGGAGAATGAAATTCCCTGACTTTTCCAGGTTTTCCAGGTGTGTTTCAAGAAAATTCCAGTCTATCCGCGTAATGTACGTTGGCTGTGCTAAGAGGTAAATTAATTACGGTATTACTTGTATTGTGTAGCAAATTCACTTAATTATTCAATAAATCCCAGAGGACATTTATTCTTAATTATTCTTGGTATACTTTGTTTGATAATTTTGTTTAGTTTTCCACTTAAGAAACTTAATAAAATTTAAGATATATATATTGGATAACAAATGTATGTTTTATTTAATTATTACTCATGATCATCACCAGTTTAACACGAGGCTAATCCGGTCCTTATAAATCACAACGCAATGCTAAATAGTTAAGTTAGATTTTAGGTAAATTTAATTTGCGTGAGGTATGTTCTTAAAAAGCACCTTAACACTTGAAAACACAAATATAATTATAATAGTTGTTGTTTTCTCCACTGAAGATTGAGATTAGAATCTTCCCAATCTGGGATAAAATAAGGCTTTTTTTGCAGACATTCTGCAGCTAAACGAAAGAAAGAAATCTATTTTAATAAATTGAGGTATTTTATATTTATTTTGCAGCATACATAAGGAAAAACTATGTGCATTAAATTTCGTGATGGTATGTCATCATACTGCTATAATTAATTTCAGGATTATGCCAGAGAAAATTTCCTGCAATTTGGAAATATTATTTACTAATGATAAATAAATTTAGAGGGAAGAAGCAACATTAAATTATATGAATAACATAAAAATAATTATTTAAAAATTGAATTAGAATAATCAACGATATTTTAGGGAATATAGTTATATTACATGGCTAGCCTAGATGACTGATTACTATTTTTTTATTTTACTGCAAAGTGGCAAGGTATTTATTAAAAAGAAAAGAAAAAAAAAAAAAAAAAAGGTTTAAAAAGATTTTGCGGTAAAATTCTAGTATACGGTAAGGCTTTGGCGGTAAAATTCTAGTATACGGTAAGGCTTTGGCACGATTTTGAAAATTGTCGCCAAGACCAAAATGACCCGTTTACTGCGCATCAAGATGTCGCCAAATCCCATTATTATCTAACCAAAGAACGTCTATGTAAAGAAGAAAAGGTTCCATACAAGTAAAATGCTATTACGACGCTAGAATGCGGAGGGAAAATTTGCCAAGGGATTTGGCGACGGAACCTGGCGGCCAGAATTTCCCTCTCCGCGATGTGTACAGGAAATTGAGAAACACGTGTTAAGAAGAAACGCTTTTTGACAAAAAGAAAACTACGAAAATCCGTTTTTAAATTATTGCAAAAAAATCCAAGAAGAAACGTTTTATCAAAGGACGTTTCTTCTTGGATTTTTCGCAATAATTTTAAAAACGGATTTTCGTAGTTTCTTTCCCCCCCTGAAAATAACTAATCCATGAATTAATTTACTTGCGCAAAAAAATATTTTCTTTTCCTTTAGAGTTTAACCACTTGCGCTAAGACTAAACTTCACGGTTGCGGTGCCGTGCGCTACAATATAACAAGCCGTAAAGTGTCTCATTTATGCCGCTCCACATCTGCGAGTGCAATCCAGAGCTGTAACTCGAGAAATTAACAATCTCGTTGTTAGGCGTCGCGTGCACCACATTATTTTCATTTTTGCGATAAATGCTTATCAACGTGGTGTTCACGTCGCTCGCGGTTTGAGACAAAAGCATCTTGACGTGCGTGGCACGTCTTTTTAAGCGCAAGTGGTTAAAGAAATTTTAAACGATATTCATTTTATGAACTCTTGATAACGTGACCTTCGAACTTCGACACCGGTTTCGAGCTTTGGCAACAGATATATCAGACATGCACAGCTGTTTTCCCTCTATGATGGAACGGAGCCACAGCCACGTCTGTTGCAGAGAGGTTTTCCTTCTTTACAATACATATTCTTTGATTCTAACCTCCATGGTACCGTATAATAGGATTAAACCCATTTTGTTTTATTCATTCTTTAGTTCATGCATTGCACATGCGATTCTCGAGAATATTGGAAACCAAAAGTTGCGGGAAAGTTGCTTTGCCTTTCTAAAAGACAATCAAATTGGAGCTGCGAAAATTGGCTCTATGCCAGCTACCCGAATGACACTCACGTGATACATAATTCGCCAAAAAAGTTACCTCTTCCGACGTCGGCGCAAAAATCGCTTTTTTTGGCGGGATCGTTGTATGAACTTCCCTGACTTTTCCAGATTTTGACAAAAATACTTAAATTCCCTGACTTTTCCCTGAATATTTTGGTCAATTTTCGAATTCCCTGACTTTTCCCGGTTCTCCAGGTAGCGTGGCAACCCTGAATGAAGTTAATTTTAAAAATATGATTGTACTGCTGTAAATTTCTGTAAATATGTAAACTCGTTTGATTATATTGCTGTTTTCATGTACTGTTGTGATATTGTGCGTTGTTTTATTTATTTAATTTTTCAGCGTTCGTACACATTTCTGCACACACAAATTAAGGACATTTAAGGACCATTAATGAAAAAAAATTAAGAACCTATGAGCAAATAGGAACTGAATAAATTCAATTAAAAATATTATCTATGCCTGAACTTCACTTTTGTAATACCATCCTAAAAATAAATAGATCCGTAAGTAGGATACATTATTATTAAACCAAACTTAATCAACATTATTATTAATAAGCTTGAGAATAAAAAAAACTTTATGAAATTTTCAAGTAGCATTAAATATTTTACATTTATGATAATTGGACATATTTGAAAGAAGACAAGTGAAATTTTATTTGCATTTTACTAACAGTTAGCTATATGATTTTTTTTTTTTTTTTTAAGTCACATTTTGTTACCTACTTGCTCAGCCTAGAGGTTTAGTAAATAGTAAGCAGATTTTATGTCAAATGGCATAGGTTAAAATGAGAACTAAAATCATAATCAGCATGATTCATAGCAAAAGACTAGCTGTTGTCACCATTGCCTAGAGAGAGACTTGTTGATTAAAACAAACCTGAAAGGCCTGATGTAGGCACATTTGCCTTCCAGAATTTGTGACTCAGTTAATATACTTTAAGGTTCTAATAAGCCACTAAAGCATCAGAGGAGATAAGCAGTTTCTCATTATTTTAAGTCTCCCTATATGCGATGAATAATTTTTACATTTTTGTGTTTGATTTTGTGACCACGGTAAGGGTGTTAATAAAAGGCAATACCTCGCTTTAATATGCCGAGATAATTTTTTAGTTACAAGTAATTAAATTAGGTATTAGATAACCTTAGTCATTATGGATTTACATTTATTAAGTTTTATTTATTTTTTAACAATATTTGGTAATAAAGCCCTATTAAAATCACAATCTAATAAAATTTCATAGTTTAAAATACATGTAATTTATGACATTTATTCTTAAACAATATTAGGATAATAACACATTAAAAGCTACAAAACATAATGTTTTGTAGCAACAACACTCAAGAAAATATTTATGTCTTTTTAATTTGAAGCCTTCCCAGACATTTAGGCTAATTTATATTGATTTTCTTCTCTTTAAGCATCTTTTCTAACAAATAGAAATTTATCTCAATACGCAAAAGAATGTCCTCACTAGTTTCTGCGTGTTTTATCTCCTAACCTGTCAACCTCTCTACAATGTACCTAAGAGGGTTTTATTTGATACGGTAAAAGTTAAATAGTTCAAAGGCAGATGTAAAGCAGATTATCGCTATGTCTGAAAGTAACTACAAAGTCAGACAAAGTTTTAAATAAGATTCTTATTTAAAAAGAACTTAGAACATAAAGGCATGTTCTTATGCTAACAAAATTAATTACAGCTCGTGGTGATGTAATTAAACAAGAAAAGTCAAATTCAAAATAAAAAGCCAGCGGTAATGCAAAGACAAATAATTACAAATTATCAGAGCTGGCAAGAACTAATGCAGGGAGCAAGCAAGTGGAGGTCAGAAACACACTCATGTCTTACACTTCAGAAATCTCAGTTTAAAAACTGTCTACGTGATTTGCATTCTGGTGAGAAAATAGGAATGGGAAATTATAGCAAAGGCTAAAATTGTAAACAAATATGTAATTTACATAATAATAACTGTACATATCTCTGAAGAATAATTTTCTTTCTCTTTATGTATTCAGTTTCATTCTTCCATGTTTACTTTTCATTTTAGAATTTTTGGATTTAATTAAAGATTTCTGTTATTCTAAATAAACTAAATGCATTTAGAATGTATACAAAAAGTGGCTATTTTATTTCTTTACTAAAATGAACATTGAGAACAGATATAAAATATATATGATAAAGTCTGGTTACAGAGCTGATATAGCATAATTTTTAGAATTTAGTGACACAACGAGCAAGAAAATCTAGAAATGGCAAAACTTTTAGAATCTAGAACAGGCACTGGAAGCAGAATTTAAGATCCACAGAGATTACATCAGGTAGGAAAATGTCTAATGCCAGCCCTATGTATGATGCTTTAAGACATATTAGATGACTCTTTTAAATTGTCAGTTTTCAATTTCTTTTTTAATAAAAAAAATTCCTTTCTTTAATGCCTATCCATATAAGATTAGAAGCATTTTTGATATTTTCCATGCTTGTGTCTAGTGAAAAGTAGAGAAAATAAAGGGAACAAAAAATGTTAAGAAAAAGAGTCTAGTATCAGAAGTAAAACATTAAACTATAATGTTTTCATTGTTCTTCTAGATGTTCCCGCAAAAGTAAGAAATTATGTGTTTAATAGCATGGAGATATTTTCTCGAATCTTCTAGAATTGTGGATCTATAAATCTTGCCTCCATACCTTTCTAAACTTTCCAAGCTGCAATGTCTTAAATCCTAAAGAAAAATTATCCCTACCAATTCTGTAACAGCATAAAGCCAGAAATATTTTGAAAAACAAATGAGAGGAAAAAAGTATAAAATTAATTTTATAGAGAAAACCAGGGCTTAATTTCTAAAATTAGATGTACCGGAGCCTTGTTGAAAAAGGCTTACTGTTGGAAAAGAGGAACAAAAATAACTAATCAATTATTAAAAGCATTAATAATTAATTATTAAAATAATTCTATAATTAATGCTTAAAGTAATTAAATAGTTTAAATTAAAATTTAACAAAATATGAAGAGAGAAATTAAAACTTAATAAGCGATTTTTAATGTAATTTTATTAATAAAAATTTTTTTTGAAATCAAATTTCTACTGAAATTTTGTTCAGGTACATAAAAGAAGTGTCACAGCTTTCTTATTTAGGGCTCCGGTTAGAATTAAATTTATCCGCAAAACTAAGAAATAACGGAGCAGGGCTCCGGTGGACTGGGGCGCAATTTAAGCTCTGGAGAAAACTGATGCATATTCTGAAAATTTTGAAGTAATTACATGGGGCAGGGTTGCCACTCAAATAGGAAAATGAAATTCCCTGAAAATTCCCAGGTGTGTTTTAAGAAAATTCCAGTCTATCTGCGTAATGCACATTGGCTGTGCTAATTAATTATGGTACCACTTGAAAACACAAAAATTTGCCAATTACATATGACTTATAATATATAATCCCCAAAACATTACTATTATAACTATAATAGGAGTTGTTTTCTCCGCTGAAGATTCAGATTAGAATCTGCCCAATTTGGATAAAAAATGTCTTTTTTTGAAGATATTTTTCAGCTAAACGAAAGAATCTATTTAATGATATTTTAAAATAAATTCAGGTATTTTATATTTATTTAGTAGCATGCATAAGCAAAACATATATGCATTAAATTTCATGATGGTATGTCATCATACTACTAGAATTAATGTCAGGATTATGCTGAA
Source organism: Stegodyphus dumicola (assembly GCF_044657685.1). NCBI lineage: Eukaryota > Metazoa > Arthropoda > Arachnida > Araneae > Eresidae > Stegodyphus > Stegodyphus dumicola. The sequence goes on along the minus strand of NC_140771.1, from coordinate 43,038,928 downwards.
AAACTTTCCTGAAATTTGAAGGTTTTATTTACTAATTAATAACAAATAAATTTAGAGAGAAGAAGCAACATTAAATGACATAAATAACATTAAAATAAAGATAATTATTTAAAAATTAATTGGAATAATCAACGATATTTTGGCTTTTACATTAAAGGGTTAGCCTAGGTGACTGTTTACTATTTTTTTATTTTACTGCAAAATGACAAATAAGGCATTTATTAAAAAAAAGGGAGGGTTCAAAAGATTTTGTGGTAAAATCCTAGTACAATCAAAAGTCGTTAATCCGGACGCCCATAATCCGGAACGATCTTTAATCCGGACCTCAAAGCTACAAACTTTCTGCGCATGAGTGAACACATGTGCATATGCATTTATGCATGCACATTTAATGTATAACAGACGGATAATTAGATAATTTTCAGTTAATGTTGCAGATTGAGTTGTTCCTTAATCTTCGAATTGGATCCGGCTTATTATTTTTTGCAGATTGTTAGAGCAATTTTATAAAAGTAAGCTTGAACTTTCAATTATGTCAAATAGAATTTCTGATGCTGGTTACTGCCAAAGGATCTACAAAGCGAATGCATGTTTCGATGTCCATAAAACAAAAAGTGGAATTGCTGCAAAAAATGGATAAAGGCATATCCTTTGTTTCTCTAACCATTCCGAAATCTGTTTATCAATTTCACACTGCTCTGCGGGGAAGGGGAACGCCACGGCGCACAATGAAATGGAAGTTTATCTGTCAGCACTATCCTTATCTTCAGGGCAGATGTTTTTATTTTATTCGGCTTATAGTTCATTACTAAATGTAGTATTTCATCTCCATGTACTCTGTCTTTGATATGATTTAAATCAAATTCATTATAAATATCATGTATGCACATCAAATAGTTTTCTGGTTGCAATTTTCTAATTTCGACTATGCGTAATGTATGCTTTACGCATGCGTGCATTAAAAGAAATGTTTAATAAAGTAAACAAATAAATATTAAGCATTTTTTTTTTTTGTAAATTTTGATACCCTTTAGATCATAATTGCTCTTTATTTCATAAATTACGGTTTCATATTTTTAATTTTATAATTTCTGCAAGCCATCTTACCAGATTTAAACTGATGATCTACAATCCGGAATCGCCGAAGTTCCGATGAGTCCGGATTAAAGACTTTTGACTGTATGCGCTACGGCCTTGGCACGATTTTGAAAATTGTCGCCAACACCAAAATGACCCGTTTACTGCTCATCATAATATCCCCAAATCCCGTGTATACGGTACATGGAGGCTATTCTAACCTCCATGTTGCCCTATACTAGGATTAAACCGTTTTATTTTATATGAGAATATGTATTTTCCTTAGTTCAACATGCACTGCATATGCGCATGGAAGTCTCTTGATACTCGAGCTTACTGGAAACCAAAAGTTGCTGAAAACTTCCTTTGACTTTCTCTCAAGACAATCTGATTGGAGCAGCAAAAATTGGCTCTATGCCAGCTGACCGAATGATGCTCATGCAATACATAATTCACCTAGAAAGTGATCGGTTCCAATGTCGGCGCAAAACTCGCTTTTTTATGGGGATAATCTGTATGAAATTCCCTGAATTTTTTGGTCAATTTTCAAATTTCCTGACTTTTTACGGTTTTCCACGTAGCGTGGCAACCCTGATGGGAAAAACTCTTACCATGAAAAAATTCAAAATAATTTTTTAATTAATTACATAGCTATTTTGTTTTTGCTAAGAACTGTTTCATAAATGGTGCTTTATAGCATTATACCTCACTTATTTTTCACATTCAAAATATTGTATAATAAGTGGCCAAAATGGAACTTTATATTATGACAGCGAAAAATAAAAATGCTTTATTTTAATGTTATTTCTTAAATACAATTCCAAAAATATTACCATTATTTAAATGAAATTTATCAATGTGACAATGTTCTAAAAAAATCATCGAAACCTTCCCAGATCTCGGAATAAAAAATTTTCTATAGAAACTGATCTTAAAACCACTAAAATGTTGATAAGTTGCCAAATTTAGAACCGTGTAATAAAGGAATTCAATCCCCAAAAGCGAAAAGTTGTTTAAGAGCTCTTCATTAGAAAAAATGAAATAATTTTGAAACGCTCATGTTTCACTTCTTGTTCAAAATCTTGAGTATCCCATCATTTATATTAGAAATAAGAACAAATTATAACCCATGAATCCATTCAAAAGATAACCATATTTGTCAGTGGATCGCCAATAATATTCGTCAAAAATGTTAATTCACACTCAAAATGGCAGTCATAAAAGCAGACAGAAATTTCAGATGATTAAAATTAAGGATCTTCTGCCAATTTTGGCTGAAATTAAGGACCAAAAATCAATCCCAAAAAACTTAAGGACCGTACGAACCCTGATTTTTGCTTGCATTTAGGAGAACAGTTTTCAGGTTTATTTTGAGCATAATTGAATTTTTGGTCACATATTTTATATATAGTGTTTTTCCCCCCTCTGAATATAGAATTGTAGACCTTTCAACTTTGAACCCAGCAGGGCCTAGAAAAGCACAATCAGAATGCAAGATATGAACAAAAACACCTCTTGATGGTCTTCTGTCCCTATGTTAACAATATTTGGCGATTCTCATTAACCACTTGCGCTGAAAAGACATACCACACACATCGAGATGCTCATATCTCAAACCACGCGCAAAAATGAAAATAACGTGGTGCATACGTTGCCTAACAACGAGATTGTTTATTTCTCGAGTTACAGCTCTGGATTGCACTTGTAGACATGGAGCACCGTAAATGAGACACTTTACCGCTTGTTATATTGTAGCGCATGGCACCACAACCGTGAAGTTTAGTCGTAGTGCAAGTGGTTAATTTGATATGGGAAAAGCACATTTTTGAAAACATAAGAATTACCTCCTCCCCTAAAGCTTCTAGATGCTCATACAGCACCATGTAAATATAGCTCAAACAACCAGGATGAGTCAATTGCCATTCAGCACAAATATGTAAGCAGGATTTGAAAATAATAAACTATCTTACAACATTTCCCAGCTTATAGAAATGTTTTGATTCAAAAGCATCATCAAACTGTTCATAATGCTATTTGATATAGGGATAGTATTTATTTTTATTGGTTACACATACTGGGGAATAAGCTAAAAAATTACTTTCTCTTACTTTTATATAAAAAAGTATACTGCATAAGCACAGCCTCAAGTATATTTCATTATTATTTTATTTAGCAATGGCAAAAACTAATTACAGGAAATTTATGAATGAAAATTCCTAAATACCTATAATATGAATACCATATTAAATTCTGAAGATTTATGTTCCCAGTGTAAGTCTTGGCACATGTTGAAGATATTTAGACACATAAAATGATGATGTCCCTGTTATTTGCAGATGTCAGATAATATAAATGACCGAATTCTATCTATTCAAAAATTTTGCCACAGAATGTTTTGGAGCAGTAAAATTCATCTTGCACTCTTTTTACAGTCAAATCAAAACAGCAAAAGCAAAGTTGAAAATTTAATGCTATTTTTTTAAATATGTAAAATATAAATAAATGATATTATAATTTTATTTACATATCTGGAACACCAACTATCTGGATTTATTGAACAATTATAAGATATTCTTCAATGAGCTCATTTTTCTTAAAAAAGAAAAAGAAAAGAAAAAGTTCATTCCTGTTTAGTAAATTTCTGCATTGTTAAACTTATTGTATTTCAAGATAGTACTTTTCTGCATCTTTTCTCCTTTAACAGAAAACTGACGGGAAAAAACATGCAGTTTTTTTTTTCGAAGGTAGGTCTATACATAGACCTATTGGCATTTACAGAGTGACTTGAGTAACAAATTTAATATTTCAAAATTTATTACATACATTCTGGACAATTTGGAATTTTTCTTTACATACAGAAAGTATATATTCCATTTTCACTAAAAGACAACACCGAAAAAAAAAAAAAAAATCTGAATTAACAATAGACTTTTGGTGCCAATAATAATTAAAGAGAAGCTATTAAATGTGATAATTAACTCTGCTGTTTGCTATATAAATGAATGAAGTGAATTCAAATTCAGTCCATCAGAAGATAGTTGCTTAATTTTTTTCCTCTCCTTATTTAATATAATTGTTTCCAAAGGTATATCCTAGTTTTTCTAGAAATATTTACACACTGTGCTACCTCAATTCTGATAATTCTGCTTTTAAATAACTAATTTGCAAAATTCGCAATGAACTCGAAGTTGATCTGCCAGCACTGTCCTTATCTTCAGGGCAGATGTTTTTATTTTATTTGCCTTATAATTCCTTACTAAATGTAGTATTTCATCTCAATGTACTCCGTCTTTGATATGATTTAAATCAGATTCCTCGTCATTATAATTCGCTTCCGATAGTGAAGAAAGTGACACAGAGGTTATTGAAAACAAAAAAATTTCGATTGACAAATTAGTCAGTATTCTCGACATAGCAATTATAAGACTTCAACAGCGGAACTTTGTAACTGAAGAAGAAATTATGTCTGTTTATAGAATTAAAGAGAAAGTATTATCGCATAAAAGAAGCAACTTGAACAACTTACATTGAAAAAAATGTTTAATAAAGTAAACAAATAAATATTAAGCTCTTTTTTTTTAATTTTTTATTTTTTTTTTAAATTTTGATACCCTTTAATCATAATTGTTCTTTATTTCATAAATTACAGTTTCAAATTTTTAATTTTATAATTTCTGCATGTCATCTTACCAGATTTAAACTGATGATCTTTAATCCGGAAAAATCGATAATTTGGAAGTCCCGACGAGTCCGGATCAACGACTTTTCACTGTATAAAGGTTTAAATAAATAACTTTATTTAAAAAGAACTTGGAACATAAAGGCACGTTCTTATGCTAACAAAATCAACTACAGCTTGTGGTGATGTAACTAAACTGAGACAGTCAAATTCAAACTAAAAATGTAGACTAGTAATGAAAGACTGCACAATTTAATTTTAATCTAAACTAGCTCAGTAACTCTATCCTTATAACGAATCCAAATGTCGGTAGCTATAACGCAAAGACGAATAATAACAAATTATCAGAGCTGGCAAGAACTAATGTAATGTGTAAGTGAAGGCTGGAAACACGCTCTGTCTTACAATCCAAAAACCTCAGTTTAAATATTATCTAACTGATTTGCCTTCTGGTGAGGAAAGAGAAAGGAGAAATTATAGTAAAGGCTGAAATTATAAACAACTGGTTAATATACATAATAATATCTACATAAAAAATAATTTTCTTTCTCTTTACGTATTCAGTTCCTTTCTTCAACATGTTTCTTCTTCATTTTAAAAAAACTACATGCATTTAGAATGTATAGAAGAAGCTGCTAATTTTATTGCTTTAGTACAATGAACATTCGTAATAAATATGAAATAATATATATTCAGGGCTGGTTATAGAGCCAGTACGGCAGAATTTTTAGAATTTAGTGATGAACCGAGTAACAAAACTTTTACTTTTGTTTTATTTTAACATTATTTCTTAAAAATAATATCAATAGATTACTATTATTTTAATGAAATTTATCAATGTTATAATGTTTAAAAAAAATCATCGAAAATTTACTAAATCTCTGAATTAAATATTTTCTACAGAAATTTATCTTTAAATTGCCAAAAATTTGATAAGTCGCCAAATTTAGCACCATTTAATAAAAGAATTCACACACACCCAAAATGAAAAGTTGATTAAAAGCTCTTCATTATGGGGGGGGGGATTGGAGTAATTTTGAAATGCTTCTGTTTCACTTCTTGCCCAGAAACTTAAGTATCACACCGTTTATTAAAAACAGGAACATATTATAACCCATTCAAAAGATAACCATACTTGCCAGTGCATCGGCAAAAATATTACTCTAAAATGATAATTCCCACTCAAAATGGCAGATGCAAAAACATACAGAAATTTCAAATGATTAAAATTAAGAACCTTCTGCTTTTTTTGGGGGGGGGGCCTAAATTACTGTTAAGGATCAAAAGTTCATTCCAAAAAACCTAAGGACTATTAAGGACCGTATAAACTCTGATCTATGTTAAATGGGGCTGTATAGGGTTGGTTGGTTTGAAGGTTGAGAACCACCGACCTAAAGCATGCAGTCTTACATTTCCCATGTGAAAAATGCCTGGATATTAATATTTCATACCAAAACTACACAAAATACTTCAGAAATACAATGTGCATACTAATTTTAGAAATCTGTGGATATAAAACACAATTTTAAGTTATTTTTGAGTCTGCAAATATGAAATTACAAATGACATTAAAAATGCAGATAATAAATCTTGAGCTATGGAAGAATTTGAGCATAAACTTACTTTAAAAATGTCTCCTGCTGTTTGCTGATTTTGAGAAACAAAAAATGAATGATTTCCAAATGCAGTTTTAATTTCTGTAAAATTTTCCTCTTCTGCCTGTAAAAAAGTGCCATTTTTGAATTATTATATTACATACAAGAAATAAATCAAACATTACTTTTAGAAAACAAATTTATTTACACATACCTTTGTATTTTGCTCCATAAGATTGCAAACTGAAGATTTTATATTCTGCCCACTTTCAAATATGCTTTCATTTCTTGTAACAAACTAGATTAAATAACAATGATAAAGAACTAATGTCTAATTTAATGATACTGTTAACAGTATTTATTGAAAAAGATTTTAATGATTAAATACCATTTTTAAAGCAATTTTAATCACAACTTTAACTGCAGTAAAAATATGCTGTAGTTATTGATGTCCATTACGTGAGATTTTTAAAAACTATATTCTTACCTCTTTTACATTTATTGTACTTAATATATCATCTAAAATAGCCTTCTCTTTTTCAGTTTCTTCTGATGAGGGTATTAACATTTCCATAGGCCTAAGGTTAAAGGAAACATATAACTAACTAAAGAATGAATGAAAAGAAATTAACATCAACAGAAATACTTCTTTGAATCTGTTAAATTGTCATAAGTTAGAATATTAGGAAAATTGCATAACTTTGCTAAAGTGCATGTGAATTTTACTGCACAAATGTTAATTCTTTTTCCATTCTCATAAAAAATGGTCAACAAATTATTAAAATTTCAGATAAAACTGCACATAATATACTCATGTTACACAGAAAAATAAGTATTACAAAAGATTGCCTACCTTTCAATGTCTTTTAAGACTTCTATATTATCCTTTATTTTAAAACAAGTTCCTTCGAGCTAGGAAGGGAAATATATACTTAAAAATAAAGAGACTGAAAATTTCATTAATTCATACACTTTTCATAAAAATATATTCAAAATCTAGCTACAAAAAATTTTAAAAGGAGAGTTTTTAAAATTAATATATTTTTATCAAACATTGGATATTTTCTCTTCAAAGCAATTTAACTTTTTAAATATACTATATTTTCTTTTTGAAAATAAATAAATAAATAAAATAAAATAAATAATAATAATAACATATTTCCCATTGTTCAGTTCAAAACAAAGCTATTGCATTGTCAGGGACATTGTACCCATCTTTTTTTTAAATCTAGAGTTCTTCTATAAAACCATTATCAGTTTCTATGGATGGATTTTAAATAACTTTTATTACTCTTTAAAGATCATAAAAAAGTAAGACATTAAAATTAAAAAAATTATTAAAGTCTTCACCTAAAAATTTAGTAAAATTCTGAGAAAGCTTGACATTTGGGATATTACACAATTCTGAGCTAAAATACATATTACTGTTTTAAATAACACCAGTCACCACAATTTATATATTGAAAAAAGTTACCTCAAAAATACATTTATTCGTTTCTTTTTGACATTTGCTGTAAGTCTGAAGGGATGACATGATTTCTTGCAGCTCATTCAATTTCTTTGAGAAATCCTAGTTTTATTAAAATAAAACAATTACAGTGGTGTATTTAATAAATATAATACAATATTTTTGGTGCAAAAAATAGTTTAACAGTGTTCATTAATTTTGTTTAAGGCCTTCAATAAAACACACAACAACTAAATATTAAGATGCCTTTTTCATTAAAACTATAATAAGTTGTACTTAAAATTTCCAAATGAGATAAGGATATTTTCAATGAAGTGTCTGATGCACATTTAAATACTTGACTTGCAGCTTTTATATTGCATTTCCATAAAATTTGGTCCTTCTTTATAGAGAATTCTTACGTTTTCTATTGTTGGACAAAATGTCACATTTCTGAAAAAAAGTAATGCTTTTTTTTTTCTTTCCTCAACCAGCAAATTTTAAAGTCCCATTACGATTAATTGTGACAAAAACAAATGTACTCAGTACAAAAAAAAAAAAAAAAAAAAAAAAAAAAAAAAAAACCATTAAAAAAAATGACTTGGAATTTTGAAAAGTGCGAATTCACATGTGCCTGCCATATAAATACGTTTTGGTGATGATGTAAGTAGACAGAAAATGCACATTTTTCTATGGCTTTTATATATTGCTTCTGATTTTTAAATTGCACAAAGTTTATTATTTGCATGCTATAAACATTTAGAAGTTATAAAATGTCTATCAGAGCAATCATAATGTTTCAAAAAATGACAAGTAACTATATGTTTTAAAATCAACTAATAACAGGGTTTAAAGTTTGCACTTCTAAAAGTTACTTTTCAATAAATATTATTTATTGCATATATTCTTTAACAATTTAATATCAACCTAATGAATGAAGGGTTGATGATAATCATGTAGCTGTCGTGTTATGTGAGCTACCACTTTTAAATGGTGACAATAAACACAATTTTAAAATCTGAATGCCTGATAAAATGGCAAAGGGAAAAACTATTAAAACAACAACAAATTTTAATGCTGCCATCTAAAAAATATATAACTAATTAAAAGTGACATGTTGCATACCAAACGGTTATTAAAACAATTAATAAAATAAATATTTATGTCAATATTTATTTTATTAAATAAATAAATAATAAAAATAATAAATGTTATGCCACTCAGAATGTTAAGTAGCAATATTTTATAATCTGAACTTAAAACACATACATGAAATACCCTTATCACTTCCATAATGTCAAATTTTTTTAAAATTAAAAATACAACTAATAAAGGCAAATAATATTCATATTAAGAAAAGAGAAAAACACAATTTCTTAAAATCTTTTAAGTAAACAGAAAAAATAGCATACCTCTTGCAGATTAGTTTGAGTAGTCGAAATAAATTGTGTCTGCTGCTGGAATTCTTTAAGCAACTGCTCATGATGCTCATAAAATGTCTTCAGATTTTTCTTTATATTATTCAAAAAATCTTTTTTTTCTGCAGCTTTACAAATAAGTGCACCTTTCTGTTTTTCTATCTGCAATCAAGTCACACTTAATATATTTTTCCAGTACTTTCATAAAATTAATGAATAAAAATAGATTAATTAGTAATTTTACTATAAATATCGAAACATGCAATTAGCTTAATATTTCTAATATATCATACATATTTTGAAAATAACTACAAAATTAAATCCAAGCACACATGAAAATGTTAAAATAGTATGGCAATGAGATAGGATTTTAGCTTTTATTAAATTTCAAAACAATTGATATTTTGTATTTGATTTTAACTGGATACTTTGAAAGACGTGTAGTTATGAAACATCATAAAGTGATTAGAATTTTCATGGATGCTACAATGGATATATATATAAACAATTTGACAAATATTAATAAAATTTAGTCAAATTTTTATATTTAAAATAATATTAAGCACTAAAATATGATAAATATTTCTAAAAATTTTGTATATCTCATGATATTTCATACTTCCCAACATTTTACCTGAATTTTCTCACATTCACAAATTTAATGGTTCAAATTCAACATAAAAAATTCATTGAAAAAGAGAATTAAGGCCACAAAATATGTTTACACTTGGAAACGTATAAGTGGTTTCAAATTAATCTTGAAATTAATATCTCAACATTAATCACGGACATTAGTATTCTGTTCTACCTGTGGCTGAATGGTAAGGAATGAATTAGTGAATGCTAGTAGTTCGACCTGGTTCTGATCCTAAGCATGTGAGCTGGTTGCATGTTTGGCTTTCATGGGTTAACTCATGTGTAATGTGAATACAAGCCAGTGTCCCTTTCTCCAGGAAGATAATCCTCTCCCTAGACAGATAAATCCTCATGTGTTTTGCCATATTCAAACAACCTAACCTAATCATTAGGTTGCTGTTATCACGGACACAAGTCTTCAACTTTTAAAAATGCACTACATCCAAAATAAAAAACAACAGAAGGGCAAAAAATTAAATTTGAAAAAACTGTCTTAAAACATTTAATCTCTTGAGGGTATCGAAATCATTGATTATAATAAATGAATATTAATTTGTACAAGTGAAAAAGATTGTGCTTCAAGTTTTGAATTATAATAAAACTTTTTCCTCAGAAAATCATCATTAAATAAAATTTACATAATTCTAAATTCTTCCCAGTTTACATGAAAATATTTGAAGAACTTCATGTTGTAGTTAACAAGATCTTTAGGATTTCTTCCAATTATGTCATATACACTTTAAATCCATGACACAAAAAACATTACAGGAGATATGAAATTACTTTTGTACTACTTAAAAATTATATGAAAAGATAGAACTAACAATAAAGGCACATTTATCAAAAATGCAATAACATTAAAATTATATACCTTTTGATGTATATTAGAGTAGGCATTTTGAAAGCAGTCTCTCATTTCAGTGTTAACTGCATTTAATTGATTGAGCAATATTGGGAATTCCTCAGATAAAAACATGTGTTTATGAGATATATTTGAATCCTGGAAGAAAAAAGCACAACAAATTTAAAGAGGAAAATATATAAAAACTCTCTTAAGAAACAATACTTTATCCAATATGAAATAATATTTTGCCCATTCCATATAAATAAATAAACAAACAAATAAAAAGCCTTTTTTAAATACAGAAAGTTTTTACAGTTATTAAATTATCTAACGTACATTTAACAAGTAAATCGATTACAGGATTTAAGCGAGTAATACAGTACCCCCCCCAAAAAAAAACACGAGACCAAGGTGGGGGTTGTTTAACAAAATTTCACCTGCAAATGCATTTTAACCCAATATGCAAATTGCATAATTTTGGTAGCCAATGAATGAATAAATGAAGCTACAGAGCACTACAAAAAAGCATCTGGATAGTATACAAAAGAAGGAAAATCCAATTCTATTTCATAACATTCACTGACCCACTTTAACTGCAAAAGTACCTCATAAATTGATTTGTATATTGCACACCAATTTTCAATCAGCCTTAGATGTGCTCGAAGTTTGGCTTGGAGTAATGATGCCATTCGATGTTGGAAGGTTTGGCTGGCAGGGTTTAGAAAAAAGCAGCAGTTGATTTAGGAAGACGACAATGCGATTGTTAGACCAGATTTAGTGTCATCTGATTCATCGTTATCAATGATCTGCCATGTAATTGGGATACCAGTGACCTAAAACTAATAATAGAAAACTCATGAATAGGATCTAAACTCACAATACCCACTCCTTCTCACATCTGCATGCCAATAAGTGTGTTTGCAATGATGTCAGCATTATTCAACCTGAAATTTCACTGAATTGTTGTATTCAATTACACATGATTGTAGCAGAATGATATTCAGTGATTCCTGCTTCGAAATGAGCCATGATCACAAGTGAAAATATGTCCGAAAAAACCCAGGCCAGCAGTTATACATTGAACTAAATGCTATCCATTACAATTCTGATAACAGGGCTGTCAACTTATGCTGTTGTCAGTGACACTCTTACAACAACACACTGCAGATAATCTATGCCCCACTGTGTTGCCCTTCCTTCAGGACTTAAACTTCAACGGTATAAAGGCTTGCCACATATGGGAATAATTTCTAATGATTATCTTCATACTTATGGAATATTTTCTTAGCTAGGATAGACTGCCAGATCTCTTCTCAAAGCAGCATGTTTGGCTTCTGATTGGCAGATGCCTCCGATCTTCCAAGGATGTCACTCATCTAACTCAATAATTGGAGAGAGTCAGGCAAAAAATCCTGAAGGTCATTTGCCAACTCTATGAGTCATTGCCAAGCCAGATAATAATTTGCATAAAGTGACAGAAATGAGCCAATAAATACTTAATGGATTTATTTGTTATATGCAGCTGTATGTCTAAATAAATTATTTCAAATCTACCAAAATCCATGCCATTTAGATAATTCCTTTTTAATGTCCCTCTCTCAGTCTTCATTCAGCAGCATTCATTCTCTGATAAGTGACAAATAGTTGCAGCAATATGAAGAATTCATTTTAAAAATCTGATGTATGCACCACGACTTCCTTGTACAGAATATTAAATTATATGCATTTTTTCTTGCATTTCATTAAAACTTATTGGATTGAATTAAATCTACTTCGTCGATAGCGCATAAATCACAATAAAATAAATGCACTCTTTAAAATTCACTATATTTGTTTACCATAGCGACACTCTGGCGCTAGGTTCACATAACAGCGTTACATTTTGTTCATATTATAACTCAGAATGCACAAAACTCATACCATTTGAAGAATTATCTAATCGTTGCCACATGTTCTACTCAAATACTATAATAAATCCAAAATGATGTATAAAAGAAATTCAGCAAACAAAACAAAAAAGAAACAGTTTTTCACAGACGATTCAGTATTTCTCATTCAATTAATTCAGTTCTCACTTCTCGACAAGGCAAAAATACATAAAAACTCAAAATATCTATATTAAAGATTACAAAGTAAATCTTATAAACACTTATTTTCTCGAATAAATTCCATAATGGATTAATTCGCAATAATAAAAGGTGGCATTATCTTTGTTGTTGCAAAGCTTAGTTTCTCTAGATTGGCAACAAATCCGCTGTTCTACCAAGTCTCAAATGTAAACAAACATGGACACCATCACAGAAATAATAGGCTTAGCCGCACTTAAACAACTTTTAAATTGTTGATAACTCTAACAAATATTGCATGCAGATTTACTAAAGGCATAAAAACCTTAACCAGAAGATAAGAACAACATAATTCAATCATTTTTAAAGCAACAAATGCACAACTTACGAACATATAAAAGTAAAGAAACTGAGATCACCGAGCTGGGTAACAGAGTAGATACATATATTTATATAGATTTGGTGCAACCGATTACAACCAAAATACGAGGAGCACATCTACATGTTATAGCAGTCCTGTATACAAAATTTTACCGTTCTGAGGCTACTCGTTTTTGAGTTATAAGACATACGTACGTACATGTATGTACATAAGAACAGACCCCAAGAAAATTCTCTTCATTTTAAATCAGTTTTATAACTTTTTTTTTTGGACGAAAAGAGTCTTTTATTCTGTCCTTCCGTACAGATATCACGCAAAAACATCATTAAATTGCATTTGATAGCGGTCAAAATTGATATTTTCGTTGAAATATGATGGCTGAAACTTTTAGTGATTGCAGTACTTCCTTTTTACTTCGTACAAGGAAGTAAAAAGGTATCGAAACATTTTTGTTTTTCTCTTTGTCTGTATTGTCTTATCTTTATCTATTTTCAGATACATTGTACAAGGAAGTAAAAAAGGAAATAGAATAATATTTAATTTCAAAATGCACATAACATGAAACCATAAAATATAGTTGGATACACAGCTTCAGCAAATATAAAAAATTTTTTCCCCTTAACCTTCTAAGCACCAAACCTTTATAGTTGTTCGGCTTAATATAGCACCCTCTTGTGAGAGGAGCCAAATTTAGTGGAGTTGGTTGTTGAAGAATGTATGCAGCGGACCTATGGTGCGTTCGCTCATTCCACCTTGTCTGTGCTAATGGAGCACTTAACTTGTAACTTTGTACATTATGTAAATAATTAAATATTTGTGTGGCCTAACTTAGTTAGTTTTATTTTGGAACCAGCGCCATTATCTCTCGTAACTCATTGCATTTTATACCAAACAAAATTTATGCCTGAAAAGGATGATACTTCTGAATAAGAAGAGGAATTATTAGATATAGAAGCAAGAAACGACGATTTAGAGGTAAGTTTCAATCAAATGTTAATTGATAATGTTGCTAGTATTAATAAAGTTGATATCATAAAGAGTAGTTGTAAAATAAAGTTACCTGAAATTCCACTTCCGCAATTTAGTGGAAAGTATGAAGAATGGAGCATGTTTAAAATTGAATTTAATAATATTGTTACCTTGAATACTCAATTAACAGATGCACAAAAGCTACATTATCTGCATGCCACTCTTAAGGAAGAAGCAAAATTGTTGCAAACTCAGGAAGATACTTTAGAATCATTATTTAAGGCTTTAGAAAATCGCTTCGAAAACAAGAGAATTCTTGTTAATATTCACATTAAAGCTATCAGTAAAAATCCTTTCCTTATTTCAATATAATGAATATTGAATCTTGTAGGAAGAATAAAGCTAATTTTTCAGAATAAACAAAATACCTTTATTTAAATTTTAAAACAGAACCAAAAAAAAATAAATACTGCAGCTCTAAACTATCAAAATTTTAAACTCTTAATTACTGCAGTTAAAACTCTTACAACTATTCAAAAATTAAAAAAATTCAACTCTCTAAACAAATATATATATAAAAATCTTTCGAATCCTCTTCTTGTTGCCACACCGTAAAATGCAAGTTCTTGTCCTATTATTTATATTTCACGTTCTCTTTAAGTCACGATCTTTACAAGTCATGATCTTTACAAATCACGATCTTTACAAGTCCTCCCACAAGAAGCACATTCGTCACCGTAGAGACAATGTTGCTCAGAGTTCATTGAGAGAGAAAGAGTTAACAGCTAACCTTGACAAAGCATCAGCATTCCCATGTGAACTTCCTTTGCGGTATGTCACAGTCATGTTATACCGTTGTAACGCTAAGGCCCAACGAGACAGTTTAGCACCATGAGGGGCGCTTTGGGTCAAGTAGGTGAGGGGATTGTGATCAGACACAATCTGCACTTTGGCACCGAAAATCCATGTGTCAAATTTTTTCAAGGCTTCGATGACACAAAATGCTTCTCGTTCGATGGTTGACCATCGTTGTTGACAGGGCGTTAATTTCTTGCTGAAAAATGCTATGGGCATTTCTTTGCCATGTTCGTCGTTTTGAGCTAAATACGCTCCAATTGCGAAAGCAGATGCATCCGTATAGAGTTGAAAGGGCTTGCTGATGTCCGGAGTATGCAGAGATGGCATTTTAATCAACTCTTCTTTAAGTTTGTTAAAAGCTGCTTCTTTTTCAGAGTCCCATGGAATATTATTTGGAACACTCTTCTTTGTAAGGTTTGTTAGAGGTAAAACAATCTCAAAAAAATTTGGGATATAATCCCTATAGTAGCTTGCTAGCCCTAAAAGACTCCTGACTTCTTTTTTTAGTGGTAGGCTTAGACAGATTTCTGATGACTTCTACTTTCTCAGGATCTGGAGAGTGAGTGCCAGAACCTATTACATGTCCTAGAAACTTCACGTGGCTCTTTCCGAAATCACACTTTTCTAGATTTGCGGTTAGACCTGCGTTTCTCAGTGTCTGAAACACTTGGTCGATGTGATAGAGGTGGCCATCCCAAGTTTCAGAAAATATTGCCACATCATCAATATATGAACGGCAGTAGTTCTTATGGTTTGCAAGCACCTTATCCATCGATTTTTGGAAGGTACTTCCAGCATTTTTCAAACCGAAAGGGAGAACTTTCCATTGGTAATGGCCGGAATGAGTGATAAATGCTGTGTAGGGTTTAGCTTCTTCTTTCATAGGAATTTGCCAATATCCCTTGGTTAAATCGAGAACTGTTATGAATTTGGCTTTCCCTATTTCGAATAGTAAATCTTTAGCAATCTTCATCGGATAGGCGTCCGGAATTGTGAAGCTATTTAAAAGCCTGAAGTCTATGCACAGTCTAACGCCGCCATTCTTTTTTGCAACACATACTATAGGATGTGCCCAGTTACTGTCACTGGGTTCTATAAGATCCCATTCTAACAGTTCTTTAACTTGACGATCGACTTCCTCTTGAAGTGAAACAGGAACACGGTAGGGCCTCAATCTTTTCGGATTACATCCTTCTGTAACCTTGATGTCATGACCATCAACATTGGCTTGACCAGGTTTGCTACTGAAAACATCTACATAAGATTTTAGTACTTTAAATAGTCCTTCCCGTTGGTAATATTTTAAGTCACCTTTCAAATTTTGTAAATGGGTCCAGATATCATCAGCAGATTTATTCATAAGATCTGCTGGTGCATAGTGGATATCTCCAAACTCTTCATCTTGGTCAAAAATGATACCAACGTGATCTACACGAGCAATATATGGCCTTAACTTATTTATATGGAGTTCCCTAATACTTCCGTTTTCCATTTCGATTTTGGCAGAGTGTGGCCTGGTAAGTTTGATCACGGTAGCTGGTCCTTGCCACGTGTTGAGCAATTTATGTGATGATGATGGCATTAACACGAGGACTTTGTCCCCAACATTGAAAGTCTTTTCTTGAGAACGTAAATTGTATCTTGAAGTGTACTCTTCTTGAGATATTTTGGAATTTGCTGATGCAATGTCATGAGCTTTTCTTAATTTTTCTAAAAGGTCTTGTAGATAATTTTCAATTGAACGGGAAGCTGTAACTGGAATGCTACGTTCACCTGTCCATATTTCTTTCAGCAAAGATAATGGTCCTGGTGGTATTCTTCCATATACCATCTGGAAGGGAGACAAACCAGTGGTGCTATGTGGCACTTCTCTGTAGGCAAACAGGAGATAGGGAAGATTCAAATCCCAGTTTCTGCCATGTTCTTGGATATTTTTGTTCATCATCTCTTTTAAGGTTCTATTCCAACGCTCGACAGCACCCATACTCTCGGGGTGCCCTGGAGTGGAGAATCGTGGAGACACACCAAGTAAGTTCTCAAAGGCTCGAGTGAGTTTGGCTGTGAAATTAGTTCCCTGGTCGGAACAAATCACTTTTGGAAATCCAGTTTGAGTAAAAAACCTCATCAAAACGTTGCATGTTGTTTTCGCACTTATGTCTTTGACGGGGGTGGCTTCTGCCCATCCCGTGCATAGGTCAACTGCACATATCACAAACCGATGACCTCTCCTGGATGGAGGTTCTAATGGCCCGATACAATCCACGCTCCATACTTCAAAGGGTGTTTCCGGCCTAACAATAGGTTGAATTGGGATTCGATCATTGTACGTAACTGTTCTCCTCAATTGGCATTCTTTACAACTTTCACAGAATTTTTTAACATCTTGCTTAATAGTAGGCCAAAAGAATGAGTACTTGATTCGTTGAATTGTCTTTTTCTCACCGAGGTGGCCGGCAAGAGGGATTTCATGTGCCATTCTTAGGACTTCCCTTCTTTTTTTTAAAGGTAATACAACTTGCTTAATGTTTTCACCACAGATATATTCGGAATGAAGTAATATGCCATCATCGAAAGTATATGAATTTTGATTTTTATTTGTCCATTCAAAGCATTTTTTCAGAGTTTCGTCTTGTTCTTGATGTGTCTTGAATTCTAGTCTTACCTTGTTCGGTGTTTTCAGAGACTCTATGTTTTCTTGGGAAATCTGATTAACAACAGCCAAATTTGTAGTAATGTCTTCAACTGGTGAGAGTTTATCATCTGTCTCTTTGTACTCTAAGGGGGATGCATCCCAATGACGATCACAGTTCCACAGTTCGATATTTCCACAGAGTGTTTCATAAGCTGAAGAACTCAATAGCAAGTCGGTAACTAGCTTTTTTGAAACAGCACACGTAATGGACACTCTACCGTGAAAATCATCGTCAATTTTCATCTGGAAAATCTTTAGTGGAGTAATTTCGTTTTCACCAAAAGCAGAAGATATCTCTATTTTACTTTCTCCTTCGCA
The DNA here is from genome assembly GCF_044657685.1 of Stegodyphus dumicola. Taxonomy (NCBI): domain Eukaryota; kingdom Metazoa; phylum Arthropoda; class Arachnida; order Araneae; family Eresidae; genus Stegodyphus; species Stegodyphus dumicola. Next base: position 43,020,947 of record NC_140771.1, on the reverse strand, counting down.
AGGTATGTTGTCAACCAATTTCTCACGGACTACTGAAATTTGTGCTCCCGTGTCTACGATTCCATTTAGAATAATATCTCCACATTTAACTTTGACCAGTTTTAATTCATCTATGTTTCTAGATACGTCCACTGATTTTGAGACAGGAATAGAGATCTTGGCAGTTAGCACTTCTGGTTTTTCTTTTTCTGCTAGGGGTGCTTGTGTTTGTATTAAGTTGTTTTGTGTTGTTGCAGAAGCACTTCTTGGTATCCGATTTTTGGTACATAACTTAGATGTATGACCTTCTTTTCCACAATTATAGCAAGTTAATTTGAAATTAGTCTTTTGTGGTTCGTCACTCTTACGGGATGGGTACACTCTTGGCGTGTTTTCAGCGTACAGCGATTTATTTCTGAAAGCTCTTTCTGGAAGTGGAGAACGAGGTTGCCATTTTTTATTAGTTCTGTCTGCTGATGGATTACCACCATTCTGTTTTGAGATATTACGAACACTGTCATATTCGTCAAGTTTATCAGCTAATTTGGTTGGAGAAACGAATTTCGCCCAGTCGTCAAGAAGATGGTCTCTTACTTCATAGGGTACTCTTTTCTTAATTTGGTCAGTAATAATCAAGTCTTTTAACGCGGCAAAATTTGTGATTTCAAGACCATTGATCCATTCTTCAAAATAACTTGTAATTTCGTAGCAAAAATCTCTCCATGATTTTTCAGCGCTCTTTTGGTGCATCACAAATTTTTTTCTAAAGCTTTCAGGATTTAATTTAAATCTCTTCAATAAAATGGCCTTAATGTACTCATAATCTTCAAAATTTTCTTCAGATTCCCTACCAATTAATTGAATGATTTCAGATGGCATTAAAGTCAATAAACATGAAACCCAATCTTTAGGATCAATCTTTGTCCTTTTAGCTTGTCTTTCAAATAAGGATAAATAAATCACAATATCATTGTGTCTTAAATTGAATTTGGGAATAAGCTTAATTAAATCAAAATTATGATGTCCATTTTCATTTGTTGGTGGAGTTTGTGTTAGTCGAACACGAGATTCAATTTCGAGTTTCCTCAATTCAAATTCCATTTGCTCTCTTTTCTGCTGTGCTTCTAATTCTTCTTTCCTCAATCTCTTCTTTTTCCTTTCTTCGGTGTTCCTCAATCTCTTCTTTTCTTTTCCTCTCTTCAATAATCGTTAAAAACACTTCTTTAGCAAATGCTTCATCATATGTATCACTTTGAATTATTTCATTTTTTATCGCCACGATTTTCATACTTGGATCTACTTGAATTTCTAATTCAGCAGCTAAAGCCAGCAAATCCTCTTTTTTCCCACGTCCCATAAAAGCCATGTCTCGATTTTATTCAGCCAATAGACTCTTAGTTTTATGAAAAGCTATTTTTTTTTCTTTTCTTTTTCTATTTAAATATAATTCACAATGAATTTAATTTTATTCGACACGAAAATCAATCAGTAGAATCAATACTTAATGTGTTGTTCACCTACTCTGGCGAGTCAAACGAAATTACATTTGAACACTGGCGTATTCATTACTTTGAAAATTACATTTGAACACTGGCGTATTCATTACTTTGAAAATTACATTTGAACACTGGCGTATTCATTACTTTGATAAGTAAATAAATCAAGATTCTATGACGGAAACAATAATTAACTTTTCATAATCTTAATTAACTATTTTACGTTTCCAAGGTAAATTGATCTCTCACCTGAGTTATTTTGGTTCGTAATTATATGCGGGGAAACTCCGATCCTGTCGACTGCGCCAGTAAAAATCCTTTCCTTATTTCAATATAATGAATATTGAATCTTGTAGGAAGAATAAAGCTAATTTTTCAGAATAAACAAAATACCTTTATTTAAATTTTAAAACAGAACCAAAAAAAATAAATACTGCAGCTCTAAACTATCAAAATTTTAAACTCTTAATTACTGAAGTTAAAACTCTTACAACTATTCAAAAATTAAAAAAATTCAACTCTCTAAACAAAAATATATATAAAAATCTTTCGAATCCTCTTCTTGATGCCACACCGTAAAATGCAAGTTCTTGTCCTATTATTTATATTTCACGTTCTCTTTAAGTCACGATCTTTACAAGTCATGATCTTTACAAATCACGATCTTTACAAGTCATGATCTTTACAAATCACGATCTTTACACTATCTTAGAATTCGAAAAAATTATTCATGAATCATCGAAAGAATTAAGGCGTCTAGTAGATGCTGTGAATAAAAACATTACAGCTTTAAATAATTTGGGTTTCGAACAAAACAAATTCTCTGATATTTTAATTACTACTGTCATTTTAGACAAAATAGGCAAGGAAACTCAAAAGCGATTCGAATTATCTGTAAATGCTTCAGATGTTTCTAATTTCGATAACTTGATGATGTTCTTAGAAAAAAAAGTCAAACTTTGGAAAATATTAACATCGTATACATGCCCATGAAGGACTCGTATACATGCCCAACTGAATTGTTGGGCGAGTCTAGAAATTTAGCAGAGAAAAGACTTAATCAAGTTTGGCAGCGATTGGGTCGGGACTCGAATTTGCAACGATTGTACTCAGAATTCATGCAAGAATACAAGGGTTTAAACCATATGGAACCAGTTGAGGGATCTGAATCCATAAATGATTCATCCTACCTGCCTTACCATGGGGTTTACAGACCAGACAAAAGTAGTACACGTTCAAGAGTGGTTTTTAATGCCTCCACTGCCACTACATCGGGATTGCCATTAAACGATATTTTGTCGAAGGGCAGAATTCAACAGCAGGAATTATTTTCTATAATGGTTAGATTTAGAAAACACCACTACGCCTTCACAGCAGATGTACAAAAAATGTATCAACAGATTCTAGTCCATCCTCCACAAAGAGACCTGCTCAGAATTCTATGGAAAGACAGTGTTGATGCACCAGTGCAAACTTAAAAGCTCAACACAGTAACGTATGGGATGTCAAACGCTCCCTATCTAGCAACTTGAGCTCTTAAACAGTTAGCTACACATGAAAGCCAAAACTTACCTCTAGCATCGTCCGTCGCTCTTACTGATTTCTATGTCGACGATATACTTTCTGGAGAATCATCACTCGAAAAGGCTAGAATTCTACAAGGCCAATTAATAGATTTGTTGAAATTAGGAAAAATGGAATTGCATAAATAGCGTGCAAATCATCCAGATCTGCTTGTGTCTGAAAATAAGGTTACCGCTCATTCAGAATACACTTTTGCAGAGCAACAGGAATCTTCGCCCGTAAAAACTCTTGGTGTCCTATGGAATCCTCAGATTGACTGTTTTTTGTTTACAATGACCATTCCTCACTCTAACAGTTATAGTAAATGAGATGTTCTGTCACTAATTTCGAAAATGTTCGATCCACTTGGTTTAATTGGGCCAGTGGTCACAAAGGCCAAAATATTCATACAAAAGTTCTGGCTTGCTAAACTCGATTGGAATGACACATCGCCATGGATTTGTAGATGCGTCATGTAATGTATGTTCTATGTTCTGTAATCTATGTTCAAGCTTTACCAGTTTCAGGATTACCAACCGCTCGACTTTTGTGTAGCAAGTCATGAGTTGCACCTATAAAAACCTTATCAATTCCTAGATTGGAACTGTCAGGTTGCCTTTTGTTATCCAGATTGATGGATAAAGTGATATCTTCGTTGAATGTAAAGTAGAAAAATTAATTCTTTGGTCTGATTCTACAATTTTTCTTGCTTGGATTAGAAAATCATCACACTTACTAAAAACTTTCATGAGTAACAGAGTCGCTTTAATACAAGACCTTACGGGGTCATACCAATGGAAATATGTGCCATCTGAATGTAACCCAGCTGATGTCATATCGCGTGAACTGGATGCCAGTGACATTCTTACGTGTGATATCTGGTGGAATGGACCAGACCTTCTCCGTGAGGACATGCATTATTCAGAACAACCTCTTGGGCCTACCACCAATAATGAGTATGCCAAGGAACTGAAATGTTTATCAGACTCTAATTTTGCAATATTAGAAAATAATTACAGTTTAGCCTCTCACTTAAATAGAACAAATAATTATATGAAACTAATCAAAATTTGTAGTTTTATTTTTAGGTTCTTCAGAATCATTAAGAATAAGGAAAGGGTTTCACAGCCTATATTCTTAGAGGAACGGAAAAAGGCCGAGTTGACATTGATTCGGGAAGTGCAAAAGGTTTTATACTGATATTCACTTAAGAGGGATAGCCAGGTACCTCGTAGGATCAAGCTTAAATCGTTAAATCCATTCGTCGATAATGATGGAATCTTGCACGTTGGTAGCAGACTTGCACAATCTCAGGTAAGCTATGATTGTAAATATCCAATCATTTTGCCAGCTAGGCATAGGTTGACTTATTTGATCATGTACTATTATCATATGAAATACTTGCATCTTGGACCGGAAGCTCTATTGAGTACTGTGAGACAAAAATTTTGGCCCATCAGCGGCAGGAATCTTGCTAGAAAAATAGTACACGAATGCGTACAGTGTTTCAAACACAGACCTGTACCAATATATCAGATAATGGGTGATCTGCCTGCTGAACGAGTGTCAGTTGAATCAACCTTTAACAAATGTGGACTCGATTTTTGCGGTCCGTTTCTTATAAAGGCAAAAAATCAAAGAAAAGGAGTTTTTCTAAAAATGTATGTTGCAGTATTTGTGTGCCTTGCTACAAAAGCAATTCACTTAGAAATTGTCTCAGACTTATCTTCGGAAGCATTAATTGCTAACCTAAAGAGATTTTTTGCTAGTAGAGGGAAAAGCTCAACCATGTTTAGCGATAATGCTACAAACTCTCGTGGAGCTCGAAATGAATTAAGCAAGCTGTTTAAATTAGCCACAGTACCAGAGCAAGGATCATTCGACTATTTGTTGTCAGAGGAAATTGAGTGGAAATTTATACCCTCCAGAGCTCCACATTTTGGTGGGCTTTGGGAGGCGGGAGTTAAATCGTTCAAAACAGATTTAAAAAAAAACGGTTGGGAATTCAAAATTAACTATGAAAGAATTTTTAACTTTAGTAACACAACTAGAGGGAATACTCCAGATCAATTTCACCTCTCTCTTCAGATGCAAGGGATTTTAATGTGTTAACGCCTGGATACATTTTAATTGGCCGTTCTATAACAGCCCCTGTAGAACCAGAAATTATAAATAAGTCTGACAACAGATTGTCTAGATGGAGTCACCAAAATGACTTAAAATATTGATTATTTATCGTAATTTTATGAGAGAACGAAATGGCAATTTAAAAAAGATAACTTTAAATCAGGAACTAGGGTGCTCGTGAAGGAAGAAAATTTGCCTATTTGTCACTGGGTTTTAGGTCGAGTTGAAGAAGTCATACCCGGATTGGATAAAAGAGTTAGAGTAGTTAGTGTAAGCACGGCAAAGGGTCTCTTTAAAAGGCCTGTCACACACTGTAAGTTTTTTGCCCATACCAGACAACTATCAGATATAAAAAATTTCCATATTATGAATGGACATTATTACATTATTCATTTAGTGTAAGTGTAATATTTTTGTGTGATATTTTTATTTCTTATTATATGATACTGAATTTAATTGTAATTGAAATAATTTGTGTTAAATTGCATTTCATATGTATGTCTAAATTTGAATTTGATTGTAAAAATTTTATGGCATTATTGAAACTTGTTTCAATGGGGGCTGGAATGTTCATTTTAATATAGCGCCCTCTTGTGAGAGGAGCCAAATTTTGTGGAGTTGGTTGTTGAATGTACGCAGTGGATCTATGGTGCGTTCGCTCGTTCCACTTTGTCTGTGCTAATGGAGCACTTAACTTGTAACTTTGTACATTATGTAAATAATTAAATATTTTTGTGGCCTAACTTAGTTAGTTTTATTTTGGAACCAGCGCCATTATCTCTCGTAACTCATTGCATTTTATACCAAACAATGGTTATTCATAATTTGTTGTTTTTACACTGATTTAGCATTAAGATTTGTGTAATTAGTCATTTTCCTATGTATATTAATTAAAATGATATCATAATGATTATAGCTAAAAATGCCTTCTTGAAAATTGTCACACATCATTTATATATGCCTGATATCTAGATGTCATTAAGTTTTTGTCAAATTTTAATTTTACGACTCATACAGTTTTTAAAATGGTGGAAATAAGATAGAAATTTTTATTAAAATTATTCATTACAATTATGAGTGTTTGCGGTCCAAATATCTAAAATTCAGATGATTAATTAAATGGCATGCACTGCATTACTGACACCTGTCTTTATAACTTTAACCATTCATCCCATTTATCAATTTTTCTTATTAATATGTGGGAGAAGGATAAATTTTTTAATCCAGCAATGCTGCCATCCAGACAATATGCTTGAAATAGTTTCAGCTCTTTTTAATTTTTATGTGCATACATTCTTAGCCCATATTTATGATTATTTAATTTAAATAAAACATTCAATAAATTAGTTTAAATATTGAAAACTACCTTAATGAGGCAATAAGAAGCAAAGAGTTAAACACTGATCTTTTATATACAGTGAAATGTTTACAAATTTCAAATCAATACTTAAACAAGAATGCTTAGTTCTAGAGAAATAAATTAACAAAAATTCATGGAATTGTAATTTGTTTAAAAGAAAAACAATACAGGAAAGGGGATGGACAGTTTGTCTAATTTTGATAACTTCCCTTTTCATATAAATGTAATAAGAATATTTATCCTTATTATTAACAAATAATGCAATCAAATTATATTTAATGAAAACTGTTTATTTCATTAATTCATTTTCACTTTTCCCCATATGCATGAAAGTACAAAGAGCTGATAAATAAAATCTTTATGAAAAAAAAGGCAATAACAATTGCAGAAATATATTACAACAAAAAGAAACCAACATATTAATGTATAATGATGATAAATCTTTATTTACAAAATATTACAAAAGGAAATGCTTGCTGAGAGTGTTCTTTCTATAAGAAACTAAATTTTGGATATCTGCATATTATGATGCTAACATAATTAGGATTAAGCACGACCCTTTTTAGAACAGAAATCCATCATTTAAACCCAATCCAATAAAATTAGAAAAAACATTTTATCAAATAAAAAATTTAGTATAAATAACTTTTTGTCATCCTGTTCTAATAATAAATATTGTTTATTATAATATTAGTTAAGTATGAAATATTGGTGTTTGATTACTTGAGACTAAGACATGTGAAAAATCCACATATTAATCAGATGAAAACAGTTTTATTTCCTATTTCAGATGATTAACAACCCTTGCCTTGTTAGATGATTCTCACCAATCAGAATACTAAAGATATTATCAAGAACTTTCACAAATCAATCAATCACAAAGACATTTTACCTACCATCAGTGTAGTGAATTGATAGCTTAGGTGTGAGCATTAAATGATGATAACTTAGGACTGAGCATCAAATAATGATTGATGTAGGGAGGGAGTTAAATGTTAAGTAAAACAACATTTCTTAAAAATTTATTTTAAAATTTTCATAAAAGAAGATAGTCAAATAATATAAATAAGTTAATTTTTTTTGGAAGCATCAGAAATAATTATTGCGTTAATGAGAAAATTATGTACCTTTTTACATTTTATTTTTTCAAGCAAGCAATCACCCCACTGCATATCATTTGCTGCTTCAGCTTTCATGTGTGATGATAGATTACTCATATTAATCTTATGATAATCAAGCAAATCAGTTAAACATTTAACTGATTGTTGCTGATACTCTTGGAAACCATGTATAGCAATATCTGAAAGGGGAAAAAATTCAAAATGTGGTCACATTAAAAATTAAATCAAGTTAAAAATTGAAAACTTCACGATTATAAAATCTTAAAAAAGTTATTTCATATATAGGGGAAAAATCAATAGTTAAATCGAAAATTCATCAATAGAAAATAAATGAAGAAAAATACTTTACACAAAATACTGATTTGATAAAATGAAAATATAAACTTCTTTTAAAATATTATACTTAAGACATTTTCATAAAATTTATAAGCATTCTTATTATCCTGAAAATATGCAGATATTGCAAATGGAAATTAATAAGTAAAGTTTCAGAAAAAAAAATCCCAATAACTATAAATGGCACTGTAACTGAAAAGAGTAATACCACTGTTCTCTGGCATGCGTTAGTGTAACAAAGTACATGCATAAGTTGAAGGAACAGTATCATTATTAAAATACAATTTAATATAACAATTATACTCATTTTGTTTATCCATGCTTCATATCTACATTTTATCCCACAGTTTAAAAACTTCAAAGATTTTTCAAACCTTCCAAAACTATAACCAAGTCAAAGGTTTTTAAGTAAAAATTTCTGCAGAATGTTGTTGAGAAGGAGATACCAATTTTAAGATAACCCATCCTCATTTATTTCATGGAAGGAGAAAAAGAACTAAGTTGTTTTAAATGCCAACATTTTTCTACATTGTATTATTCATAGCAATGTGTTTCTTATTTTGGTGTTTCCATATTCTTGTCTAAGCCTGTACATGATTGTAATCTATACGATTGTATGATTTGGTTGGAATCAGATGTATTCGCTAAGAAAGCACAAATTTCCCAAAACTACTATGAGAACAAATTATGCTTTTGATTTCATAGTAAAAACTCTCCTAATATTTCATACCTGGATTGTGTGTGATATATTGCCTTAATTTCTTTGATATATTTTAATATGCACGTATATATACGTTCTTACAGATATCACAAAAAATATTCTAGGCCATATATTTATATATATATACGGCCTTGCCACTTAGAGGGTTAAAGATTTCTGTTATTCTAAAAAACCAAATGCATTTAGAATTTAAAAAAAAAAAAAAAAAAAAAAAACTGATAAATATGAAATGATGTATAGTAAGGGGCTGGTTTCAGGGCCGATGGGGCAGAATTTTTAGAATTTAGGACAGGCAGTGGGAGCAGAATTTAAGTTCCAGAGATTGTATCAGGTGGTAAAATGCCTTGCGTCAGCCCTGTGTATGATCCATCCACTGGGACATATAAGGTGAATCTTTTAAATTGTCGGTTTTCAATTTCTTTATTAATAGAGAAATTTTTTTTTATAAATGCCTGTCCATGCGAAAAGATTAAAAACATTTTTGATATTTTCCATACTTGTGTCTAGTGAAAAGTTGAGAAAATAAACATGTTAAGGAAAAGACTTCTAGTATCAGAAGTTCAATATTCAAACATTATGTTTTCATTGTCCTTCCAAAAATTCCCCAAAATGTGAGAAATTCAACACAAACTTTCTGTAAAATACATCCATTATGTGTTAATACAATGAAGACATTTTCATTTTGCCAATTTTTTCTGGAGCCTTCTAGAATTCTGGGTCTGTAAATCTTGCCTTCAAATCCTTCTAAACTTTCCAAGTTGCAACGTTTAAAATCCTAAAGAAAAATTAGCCATACCAATTCTGCAAGAGAAAAAGGGCTAGAAATATTTTTTTTTTTTTTGGGGGGGTGATCAGTGGAAAAATAATTTTATAGAGAAAACTGACACATATTCTGAGACAATTACACGGGAAAAATTCTTACCATGAAAAAATTAAAAGGAAGAAATTTTTAATTAATTACATAGCTCTTTTGCTTTTGCAATGAATTGTTTTGTAAACAGTGCTTTACAGCATTTATTACCTTGTTTATATTTCAGATTAAAATACTATATTACAAGTCGCCAAAATGGAAAGTAATGCCACTTTATAATATGACAGCAAAAGAAAATAAAAATGTTTTATTTTAATTTTATCCCTTAAATGTAATTTAAATATATTACCATTATTTTAGTTAAATTTATCAATTGTTATACTGAAAAAAATTGTCAAAAAATTCCCAGATCTCCGAATTAAAATTTTTTTTATAGAAATTAATCTTAAAATCACCAATATGTTGGATAAGTCACCAAATTTAGAGCTGATTAATGAAAGAATTCACATCCCCAAAAGCAGAATAGTTGCTTAACCCGGTCGGTACAGGCGTGTCATATATGCATCAGCAGAGAACATTACCACACAGCCAGGTGTGTCATATTTGAATCGCCATTTAATTCACTGTATGGCCACGCGTACCACATATGACTTTTTAGATAGAACGTTTAATTAGTATTTTTTGTTGCCACTAGATGTAGCTGTATATCTGTTATGGGGAAATATATCAAAAGTTATGTGTACCTTCATTCCTATGCAATGTTTTTTATTTTTGGTATTTTGTTTCGGAATGAGAGGGAGATTCCTGGGTGGGTGTTGAGCAATGTAATGTCTCTTTAACTGCGTCATTTGATATAAACAAATGTACGTGTTCTCGATGCTCTGAGGTACTTTTTATTTTTATTTTTGCGATATAGGTATCTGAACGTAGAAGAATATACACAAATGCTAATTCGTAGGTGTTGAGTAAGGTGATGGTTCTTACTGTGTCATTTCATATAAACAAATGAACATGTTCTCGATGATCTGGAACACTTTTTAATTGAATTTATTTATTTTTTTTATCCCCCTATAGCAGAGTAGATGTTTTATCATTAGAGACTTTTTTATTACTGTTAGATTTTTCTGGCATTGAGACGGATATTTTGTATGGCTTACCAAACATTTTCCCCCCCTTCTTTTTCTTATGGCAAAACAGCGCTATCTGACCGTAGAAGATACACAAATGCTAAATGAGTCAAATTTGCTGATATTCTATTCCTGTGATACTTGCAACGTTGCACTTAGTGTACATCCATGTTTCAAAGAATATCATATACTGTCTTTTTTGAAATATTGCTTCTTTTTCTTTGTTTTCACATTGAATTTTTATGAAAGAGTTTTAATATTTTTTAATTTTAATTATATGTTGTGTTAAATAAAATCTGCGATTGTTTGGATATTTTTCTATATATATTTAATTGTGAGATAAAGGAAAAATTATATTATTCTAGAATGATTATTTTATAAATATAACAATAAAGGTTTAAAATTAATTCTGACAACTACCTGAATGTTCTTCTCAAAAATTGTCCCAAAAATTGGAACAATTGGATGAGAAATTTAACTTATACGAATTTTTTTCCAAAGTTAGGCTTAGCAGCGCGACTTGCCCGTCCCCACAAGACGACGCATCCGGTTAACACGCTGTCCCAAGATAGGTGCCTGTCGTGAACGGGTTAAATGCTCTTAATTAGAAAAAAATGAAATAATTTTGAAATGCTTTTGTTTGACTCCTTGCTCAGAAAATCCAGTATCCCACCCCTTACTTTAGAAATAGGAACAAATTATAACCCATGAACTCACTCAAAAGATAATCATATTTATCACTGAATTGTCAAAAATATTCCTCTATAATGAAAAGCAGCAGTAGTAAAAGCTAGACAGAAATTTCAGATGATTAAAAATTAAGGACTTTTCAGGACCGTACGAACCCTGGACTTTAATACAAGAGCCCCCCCCCCCAAATGCTACTTGAATACAAAAGCTTAAATTTAGAATATCATACTATTAGTTGAATTCAGTAATAAGTTGAAACATTTTCATGGAAAATTTTGCTGTATTCATAAAAAGGCTACATCTCATGTGTCCTATATCCCTTTTGTTTTTAAAGGCTGCCACCAGATATCTTTTAGTGCGTAGTGTAGTTTTTAAAGAAATTTCACCATCTTGGCCAAACTTTTTATTTTTCAAACTTGAAGAAAACTAAAACACTTCCATCACGAGAATCTTGAATGCATCTTTCAAGCACGAGGACTTTTCGCATGTGATATTTATTTGGTTGCATAGCAATGCAAAAACATTACAGCTTCTAGATTTTTGACCAGTTGCAAATTAGAAGATAATACTTCGAAGAGCAGCCATCTTATGATAAAAAGAAGCAACAGGAAAGTAATGATTTATTAAAAAATAAAAGTTACCTAAATCCTCTTTAATACTTTGAAGATTTTCAATTTGTTCCTTTTCAGCATTTGAAACCATATCTTCCAATTTAGCAAACTGTTTTTGATACATCATTCTAAAATCTTGACATCGTTCTTCATTAGTTTTTTCCACCATTTGTTTTCGCTCAAGTTTAGCATGAAGTCCACTCACATCATTAGTTGTCTGATCTGCAACTTGTAATAACTAAAACAATATAATAATACAGTTATTCCTTCTCCAACGAATGCAATTGAATAAATTTAATCATGATGTTCAATTTTAATCTTTCTTACCACTTGTGCTTGTTGTGATAGCTTCTTTTCAGTAATTTTTTGAATGCCAATTAAATACTGATTTTCATCTCTCTGCAGCGTTGTTTCACTGAGAACCTATAAAAGAAAGAGTTAAAACCAAATATTCTTTTTTAACATGTTAATTTTTTAAAATAATAATAAAAACACCCACTACCTTTCGTGTATAGTTCAATGCATCAGTCTTGCTAGAAAGTTCGGTAGCAGTTTTTTCGTACATTTTATGAGTTTTATCCAGTTTTACACTCATCTTGTAAAGTTCATCTTTTGTTGAAGTAAATAATTCTTCAATCTAAGGTGAAAGAATATGTATTTTATAGAGAAGATGCACAGTAATTTATTAATAATTTTAAGAATATTATATCTGTTATACCCCCAAAAAAACCCTTAAAATTAAAATTTCCAAAAAGAATGATTATACTTTTCTGTTAAAAGTACTGAACAAAAAAAAGAAACTGACAACAGGTAACAGCAGGTATATTGTCTAGCTCAGCAGTGAAGTCAAATATCAAATTTGAATAACAACATACAAACGAGTATATCAATCATGTATCTGTTGAATGATACAATAATAACATAACCTGAAGCATCTCATCATCATTAGCAGTCATAACACATCTTGGTAATACTGTATATATATTACCTAAAATGCATGAACGTAAAGGTTCAATTTAAATCACAGATGTTTTCCTTTCTAAGTGACATAAATAAAATTTTGAAATTAAGAATAAATTACAGTAATTAGATTAATGTATATATATATATTAAAAAAATAAAAACTTTGAAAAGCTTTTAAAAAAAAAAAGGAGGGACATATTAAAAATGAAAATAAATAGTTTTTCCTTAGAAACTAGATTTTTATTTCATTAAGTCATTTATTGAAATTTTTAATCATTTGATTTCAAATTTATTGTAGAAGAAATAACATTTATGAATGTAATCAAAGCTGATATATTTCCCAAGCTTAAATTGCAGCACCAGATGAGCTTTCAATTCTGAATTCCAATGCACAAAGAACATTATCATGTTAAGCAATGATTTAGAATACATGGATATGCATAGATAACCTGAAATTTTTTAGACAGAGGCAAATAATATATGCTAAAAAATTATTTATTGGATATGTAAACTTGAACTCTTACGTCTGCAGACGATAATTTGTGGCAACAACTCCAATTCATTTATCACAGACTATAATTCTATGATAGAAGAAATCAAATTGGAGCTGTTATGAGAGAATCATTATGCTACGACTTTCAAGTGGGGCTAAATCAAGAATGATTTCAAGGGCTACAAATGATAATTGCCGTACCTACTAAATGATACAGAAGGAACTTAGCATTGGATCCACAGCTATATATAAAATTATTCATGCAGAATCCATATGAAAGAATAAGTTATTTATTGAGTCGTTCATAATTTAACAGAACATCAAAAAGCAGAATATAATGATGGTGGTTATCACATTATTTTAAAAGATAGTATTTACTATTTAAAGTAATTAGCCATTTTGTTTTTCACTTCATCCCAACTTACTTAAAGCTATGTCGAGCAAGACACCATCTTGAACAATTTCTTCCTTCTTCAATAGATTACCACCCCCTCTCACACGGAGTCAGATTGTGCCAACCATCTGTCACTTTTCATTGGCTCTTTATTCATGACGTTTCTTCCCCTTTTACATCATCCTGCCTCGTTGGTTAGCTACTTTCTTATCTTTTCTGCAGGCAATCATCCATTTGTATAAACTTGGCTCTTCACAGTAGATGTCACCGATCAAGGTCTGCTTTTTTATAAAAAAATTTTCTTTCCCTTGTTTTAACATTTGGTCATAACAAAACCCAATTTTTTTGCTTTTTATTTAAATTTCAATTTTCTCCCTTCGTTTACAAAGTTTAAACTCTTTAAGCTAGTAGGTCCTCTCTAAAAATCTTAAATAATAGCAATTTGCTATTTATTTTATTTTGTACATTTGCCTAACCAGGCCAGTTTGTATACTTTTTTCTTACACCATTAATGTGTTTTTCATTTACTTTTAAAAGCGGACGCGTCGGGAAATGAAACAGAGAAATTGAGACTAAAGTTTTTATCTAGGTTATTTTTTCAGTTAAATATTCAAAAAGTTTCGTGTACAATTTCAATTTTCTATTTTGACGAAACGCAATATGGAATTAGCTGGATTCGAAAACCATTATGTATTTCCCCTGAAGAGTCATTAATGAGATTCAAATTGGGCTAATTTACCATTTACTGCTTTTTTGTTATTTTTGTATTTTTGCTTACGCTTTATACCATAATTGTATTTTTATTCAAATGTTTAAAGTTTGTCTTAACTTTAATCAACATATTACTTCCAATACGATTTGAGTTTTAAATACGCTTTTTATTTGTAAGTATTCTAGTGATAATTTCGTTTATTTAGTATTTACACTTTTCATTGCACTTTATTTTAACTTATGTTAAAAAATTTTTCATCGGAACCACAGTATCGCAATGACTTTTAAGCGACATAATTGATAATTTTCATTAAGAATTTTCTTTTTACCTTGTTTTCTAATTTTTACAGCTCAATATGCAAAATTTTTGAGCACAAAGGTCTTTTCTAGTTTGTTCTCCTTTCTTTAATTATATATACACTGCTGGTCATCCAAATTGCAACACCAAGAAAGACAAGAGATATCACAACAAAATTTATTTAGTAGATAACATGTTAACCAAGTATCAAATGATTAAATTTATAGACTTCTGTGAAGTGTGGTTCCTTCGAGAATCAGTAGCCAGAGTAGCCGCCATTGTTGGAGATCACCACTGCCACACGCCTCGGCACTGATTCAAAGAGACTTTAGATGTGTTCTTGGGGTACAGCAGACCAAGCAGCCTCCACATGTTGCCAAAGTTGATCTGGTGTGGCAGCTTGGGATGTAATCTGGGCCAATCGTTCAGCAACCATGGACCACATGTTTTCTATCGGCGAGAGATCCAGAGAGCGAGTCGGCCAGGGAAGCAATTCAATCTGGTGATTGATGAAGAACCCTTGGACAATGAATGCATGCCACGTGTGGTCGCGCATTATCCTGTTCAAATATGGCTGTGGGCAAGCCCTGAAGGTAAGGAAGGACAACTGGCTCCAACACCTCAGAGATGTAGCGTTGGCTATTTAAAGTACCGGCAATGCATACTAGAGGAGTGCGAGAGTGATATCCAATACCGCCCCATACCATAATACCCAGTGCAGGACCAGTGCGGCGTAGCGTGACGCAGCTGTTCAGCATGCTCTCTCCACTCGAATCCGACCATCGTGATGTTGCAGACAAAAGCGTGACTCGTCAGTAAAGACAATTTCATTCCATTCTGCCGTCCACATCCTTCTTTCATCGCACCATTGGCGGGGGAGATGTCTGTGGTTCTGCGTCACGGGTAGACGAAGCAGTGCACATCTTGTGGACAGACCACTCTGCTGTAAATGGCGTCAAATGGTACCAGCAGACACTGGATGATGCGTTACAGACTGAATGTGCTATGGTTCGTGACGTGACTGAGCGATCCGTCACTGCCATGCGTACAATGTTCCCGTCATAACGTGAAGTGGTGCACTGAGGTGGATGCGATCGAACACGTCAGTCCGTCGTACCCTCCTGCATCCAATGGTCACATATCCCCATTACAGTTGTTTGGTTTCATCCAACACGACTACCGATTTCCCTGAAAGATAATCCACACTCTCGGTCCTTACTCTGCCGAACTCGGATACTTGATCAAACGGTGATCGCTGTTTACTACAAGGCATAATTGATCCCACCTTTTTTTTGAAAAACCACAAGAAAAACAAAATTGCTGAACTTGAAATTGTCGAAAACTCCAAGCCTTAAATAGCGCTTTGAAGTGGCACCACAGGCGCGCGTGATTTGCATCTGCGCCAAAATTCTAATCATTTGCATATCTCACCTCTGCTAATGCATGTTGTAAAATTCATGTTATTTGCATGCTTTCTTCAGGGTGTTGCATTTACGGTGGCCAGCAGTCTGGTTATTATAATGAAGTTGTGATTTCAAAACTACTGGTCATAATGACTTGATATTTAACCAGAACAATCAAGAGTTGATGAAATTTTGTTTGGCTGAGGGGAAAAAAATAGTTCCAAAATGTGTCAATGAATGACGCTGTCAGAATTTACATTGCTGTTGTGGAGGTATGCAGATTACTAGATTACTAAGACATGACAATGTGTACCGTAGACATACCTCTGATAAAAATGCAGAACACTACAGGACACCCAACGCTTTGCCTGAGTGCTTAATCATGACTCTGACAAAGAAGGATTGCACTCTGCTCATGAAGCATTTTTATCAGAATGGTGACTGCATGTTAACAGCTATCAGGAAGTTCCAGACATTAAAAGGCGTAAAATCCAACCCAGAGACCACATATGCTCTGCATAAAATGATACATAAATTTGAAGAGACCAGTAGAATTTAACATGAAACAACGTAGAAAATGAAAACCAGTTTTGGTGGCAGCAGTGAAAGATATGGCCACAGCATTACAACAATGATGCGGAGTCAATGTCAGTTACACAACTGACAAACAGTGATGCAGGAATAAGCAGTGCAAGAGGAATTGTCTGAGTATCAGATATGTCTATCAGCAGACTATGTAAAGTCCTATGGAACATTCTGTGCAGATCTGTTCAAGATAATTCATGTAGAGCAGTTGCTACCTGCTGACTTGGAAATATGTGAATCATTTAGTCCAGTGTTTCTTAAACCTTTCTAGCAAGTCGCACCCCATTGAATCTGAAAATATATCTCCCGCACCCCATTGAAAAATGTGTTTTAATTTTTTTAATCTAGAAAAATACATTTTTTGCAAAACTTATTATTTGCTGAAAAACATTGTACATTTTATATAAATACAAAACAATATTATTTTGATTAATGACTAGTCTCTTGTGGTTTGTTCATTATTATACTGGCGAAACGAGGTTCCTTTTTTGAAAGACATACGCGTAAGTCATTACTTGCATTTAAGCGATTTCTCGCTTTAGATTTTATATGCAAAAGCGATGAAAATCCCATTTCGCACAAGTAGGTGGTAGCAAAGGGTAAGAGTAACTGCAGTGCTCCATTCGACAACTCTGGATAACGTTGTAACTGTGAACACCAGAATTCTTGCAATTCTAATTGTTCGAATTCCATTTGAACATGTCCACTTGCGTGCATTTCAATAAGTTGATCTTTTTTTCAGATCACTATCATCCATCAAATTTAAGTCAAATAGAAATGGATCCAGTATCCATCTCCGAGTTTTGGTAATATTTCTGGTAGAAAAGTATCCTTTGAATGATTCGCTCAATCGTCTCAAATGTATTACAATGTCGGGTATAATTGTATTCTTTTCATTTTTCGCAATAACAGAATCAAGCAAGGGAAAGTTTGCAAAATTCCCCTTTTCTACTCGACGTATCCAAATTTCTAATTTTGCGATAAATGAAGATAATTTTTCACTAGATATTATTATATTTATACTAAATCCTTGCATTGATAGATTCAATTCATTTAAATGGCTAAATATGTCTGCTAAGGAGGCCAGCCTCAACATTGCATCATTACTCTCAAAATCTTTTACTAAATAACAGTTTTGACTAGTCAGTAATTGAATAATTTCCTCACGCAATTCAAAAACTCTGTTAAGCATGCAGCCCTTAGATAACCATCGTATTTCGGTGTGATATAGGAGCATGGTATGATCAGCACCGATTTTTTCGCAAAATGCACAAAAAATATGCTCTAGTTAGATGTTGTTTTAAACTTTTTGGCAATGCTTTCGACGCAAGTGCATGACGATGCAACATGCAAAGCGTTATTGTAACTTCCAGTAATTCTCTTTTCATGTGTGAAAAAAATCCTGAATTTTTGCCTAACATTGCTGGGGCTCCATCAGTGCATATTGAACCAATCACATTCATAGGTAATTGATATTTAGTAAAAAAATCTTTGATGCAATTGAAAATATCAATTCCTCTCGTATTCACTTCCAGTGGCTCACAAAATAGAAATTCTTCTATCACCTCTTTTTCCTTCACATACCTGACAAATACCAAAAGTTGGCTACAATTATCAACATCAGTTGACTCATCCAGTTGCATGCTTATTTTTATGTCTTCAATTACTTGCATTAAAATATCTTCACTGAGATCTTATATTCGCGATCGTATAATATCCATACTTGCCAACCTATGACACTCAAAAATCAGGAGATTTTTCACAATGTTAAAAGACTTTTTAAATGATAAAAATACAGTTTTTATAATAATGAATTAACTTTAAATAGTTACTAATTCTTAAATACAAGCAACAAAAGTACCTTACACATAAAAAAACATTTTTAATACTTGCATTGTTTAAGGGGGAAAAAAACACAGTTTAATCAGTTTTCATACAAATGTTATGAACAGTGGCAGATTTTGCTTTCGTTAAGAAAGAAACTTCATAATTTTGTTCATAGCAATTGCCACATAGGCCTGCTTTCGCTAATAAAAGTTTTTCTAATGTGTCATCACTAACATTATATCTAAATTTAGTCCTCGTTTTCGCAACAACACTGAAAATCCTCTCACACTCTGCATTACTATGGGAAACTGTCAAGATGGCCAACATAATTCTAGACAGTTCTCTATATTTTAAAATTCCATCAGCATCTTTCAGTTTTCCAATTAAACTCCACTGGGTGTCAATCCTAGCTGATTTTATAACTTCATCCAAGTTTTCTAATTGTAAACTGCTATTATGCAGCTGTTGGACCTGTTTCAATTTTCCCTCCTTTTTAGAACTCCTTTCAAGATTATAATAAATATCAACAATGTGTTCATCCACATTTATTGGTAAAGAAGCTACTCCTTTTTCAGCTGCTAAATTTAAGAGGTGACAGGTGCACCTCATAATCTGCAAATCTGAATTTTTCTTTCTGAAGATACCTGCAACACCAGTCTTCAAGCCTACCAATACTGGTGCATTATCGGCACCTAGTGCTAAGCAATTATCCAGAGGGACTGCATTTTCTTTTAAAGTTTTAATAATTAGCTGTGCTATATTAAAGCCTGTCAAATGTCCTTCCAAAGTGGGGACAGAAAGTAAACTGCACTCAATTTCTGAAGACTCTGGATTAAAAAAAGAAACAACAATTGGATACAGTTTTGAATCGGTATTATTGCTTCCATCCGTAGAGAGGCAGAACGGAGCTGTTTTAATGCGATCAATAACTGAAGATTTATTTTTCAAATCCATTTCTTTAACAATTGCACCTCTTTTGGTTCTTGCACTTAAGTATTTCTTAGCGATTTCACTATCAGGAAACATTTTTCTAAATAAAGCTGCAGCGTGATGCGATGCATTCAGTGGCAGGTTGTGCTCCAGTAAAAAGGCAGAGAACAGACATTCTGCATTAATAACTTTTAGATTTTTTGTTTCCGAAGAAAAATTTAATTTTTTTTTTTTTTTTTTTTTTTTTTTTTTTCAAAACAGCTCATGTTGCCCTTGTGTTTTTGTGTACGCACATGTTTGAGACCATCCGCCCTTCCACCATGCGAAATCGAAAAATCGCAACGACAGGCGGTACACATCGCAAATTTATTACATTTCCTTGAGGAAATAATGGAAGGAAAGTCAACTGTGTACGATTTTTGAAACGTAAACGAGTATTTCAATTTTCTCGCAGACATAACAAAAGATGATAATTTCTAAAACTGTTTCCCAAACGCACGTGTACTCACACAACTCAGGACAAAATGACCGAAATAACTAAAGAACATCCAAATAACAGCTTGTTTTGTCCTCATTGGCTAATATATGCCAGATGACACGCAGTGGAGCACGATGCCCATTGGAGAACTGGAGAAGGACGTTCTGGATACGTATATGCTCTCACTCACAAAGCAGAAGTTATCTAATTCGCAAGGTTTTGTTTTAGATATAATCTAGAGAAAATTCATTTGCTTCGGACGTCCAAAATCACTTTTTTTGTTCACATAATAAAGTATTAGGCCAAGTTCCATAAAAATCGTGAGAAATTTTAAGAATAAGAAAAAGTCGGGAGAAATATATTGTAAATCGGGTTGGCGGGACAGCGGTCGAAAATCGGGAGTCTCCCGCCTAAATCGGGAGAGTTGGCAAGTCTGTAATAATAATAATAATACCCCCGGGGGAAAAAATCCACATATGTAAAGTGTGTTATGCTTTAATTTTTGTTTTGTTTGTTTGTTTAAAGCTAAGTTTTATTTTATCTCTCCTTTAAAAATTTTTATTTTGCATGAAAATTCTGAAAGAATTGGTGCAGATTTAGTTAATTTGTTTTCGTAATGACTAAATTTATTCACTTTTTTCCCCCTCTATTTTAGAATAAATCTACTGAAAACAGAAAATTAACTGTTGTCTCAAACTCTGATAAAAGAGTAGTTTCATGTGATAAAGAAAATCACATTACTCCTAAAAGGAAGGCAAAGAAGAAAAGGAAGGGTTTACTTATCAGGGAGCCAAATAAGAAATCTCTTATAACAGAAAAGAGTACAACCACTGTAAAGGAAACAAAAAAAGAATCTGTTAATGAATTAAAAAGGACATCTATAGTGAAAGAAACTTACCATGAATATTCTAAACGTAAAGAAAATGCTGAAAGACGTAGACGAATAAAGAAGTGGCTCCCAGCTTCAAGTAC
Source organism: Stegodyphus dumicola (assembly GCF_044657685.1). Taxonomy (NCBI): domain Eukaryota; kingdom Metazoa; phylum Arthropoda; class Arachnida; order Araneae; family Eresidae; genus Stegodyphus; species Stegodyphus dumicola. The sequence goes on along the minus strand of NC_140771.1, from coordinate 42,999,951 downwards.
TTCATCTCCATTCGTTAATCTAGTCTGTTCACCCATTAGATCACATGCCTCTCTTGCCAACTATTTCCTGAAGGCACGTGTACTCGCACAACTCAGGACAAGATGAACAAAATAACGAAACTAAGAATATCCAAATAACAGCCTTGAGCTTGCTTTGTGCTCATTGGCTAATATATACCAGATGACACGCAGTGGAGCTTGATACCCATTGGAGAACGACGTTTCTTGATACGTATGCTCTCACTCACAAAGCAGAAATTCTCATCTGATTCGCAAGATTTTGTTTTAGATATAATCTAGAGAAAATTCAATTGCTTTCAGACTCCAAAATCACTTTTTTTTTTAATTCATATAATGTAGTATTAAGACAAGTTCCATAAAAATCATGAGAAATTTTAAGAATAAGAAAAAGTCGGGAGAAATATATTGTAAATCAGGAGTCTCCCGCCTAAATCGGAAGAGTTGGCAACTCTGAATATCAGTCGATAATGGAATCTGTTGGATTTTTTTATGTGCTTCCGAATCTAAAACTGTATTAGCAATAATTAAAGCAGAAGGTTTAATCAACTCTTCAGCGATCATGTGAGGTTTCTTTTTTTTTCTGCACATAAATATGCCACTTGATATGACGCTTCTAATAAAGGTTTTTGAACTGCTGGTCCGCACAATTTTAGGATAGTTCCACTGGTATCAAATCGAGCCTTCTTTGACTTCAATCTGTTCATGCTATGTGCTTTTTCGCCACCATGCACATTGTTAAAATGCTCTAATAACTTTGATAGTTTGAGATTGCTGTTTGAAAATATCTTGGAACACAAGATGCATTGCGGTTGTTGCATGCCATCTTTTTCGGTTGTGCAGGTAAATCCATAACCGGCATACTTATCGTTCCATTGTCTTTTTTTTTTTTTTTTTTTTTTTTTTTTTTTTGACATAGTGGGGTTCACCATAATCGATTTAATTATTTAGAAATAATGTAATATAATATATATAATGTTCTTACGTTTGTAATATCACTGAATTCTATTCAGCTTGAACGGGCAATTAAAAATGTATTAGTCTCAAGAGGTTTCTGGACAAGTCAGAATACACAATACACATGCCGCAGACACAATAGTTGACTCAACACAGGCGCAGTAGATGCAGATACAAATCTGTGAATCCGTAGATTTCATTGGAGTAGCACATGTTGAATTCAGTGCATGCGCAAGCTGGGATAACGTTCTCTGCTTGTAATGTGGCTATCAAGGTTTCTCGAAGGTCACGCTTGTATTCCCACAAAGTGTTTTTTCTTTTCTCCGTCACCTAGCTGCCTGTTTGCGTTTGTTTATAGCGTTTCATGCCTTTTCGTAGCATAGTGTATACGCCCATCAGCACCGGCTCTTTCCTGTGTTTTTTGCCGATAAGTGAGCTAGGTGCTACCAATTTTTATGAGCTTCAGTATTGGGGACACTATTGCAGATTTCAAATATTTTATTACAAGAAATTTAATAAATGATATTTAATAATTTTTACGGTTAGGTAGGGGCTTCTCCCGCACTCCCAAAAATACATTCTCACATCCCCGGTTAAGAACCTCTGATTTAGCCTATGATTTCTTGCTTATATGGAAGTGGACATTGGGTGACCATGGAACATTCTGTTGTTTGATGAAGCTCATTTCCATTTGCAAGGCTCTGTAAATACACAAAATTGCAGGATATGGGTAACTGAGAATCTGTTACTGTTTGGTGCGGAATAACTGCAGTGTTTGTTATCAGTTTGCTCTTCTTTGAGCAGATAAGAACTGTGGGCCCCATTACCAGCAAGCAGTTTGAAGCACTTTTGCATAACCATGTCCTTCAGTTACTTTAGCAGTGTCAGTGTGTGAATCGTGCAATATTTATGCAAGATGGCGCTACTGCTTCTTGTGTGAAGTAGCTGCTGATCCCTCATTTTGGAAATAATAGAATCATAAGCAGCTTGGCCTCCGACTTAAAATTGCGTGATTTTTGGCTTTAGAGATACCTGAAGAATTCTGTTTACAGCGTGCGGATCGTGAATTTGGCCCATTTGAAGGCCAGCATCGCACACCACATTCATAGCCCGCTTGAAGGCAAGTATCACACACTACATTCAGAGCATTAGCACAGATACCCTCTGATCTGTTGTGGAACATGCTATTTTGCACTTCTAACCAGTAGCAGAGAAAGGTGGAGGGCTTATCGAACAAATCATCTTGAATCATCCATGAGGTATTTGTTATATGAAGTTCCTCTTTTTCTATTATCATTATCACTGTTTTCGCTGTAAACATGTAGTTTCATCTTTTTGCTATCAGATTTCCTGTACACCCTTGAAGTCTATCTTTTCTTTCGGCTAACAACATTTCTGTGCTTGATGATCCATTTAGATCTTTCCCCTGACAGTGCCATCTATCAGTACATATAGGAACTAGTATTTTTTTCCCTTGCAGAACAAAATCACAGGCTCATGCCTCCATTGCCTGTTCTGGCAAAATATCAGGTTACTCTAACTGGTAGTTTTAAAGCTACAATTTTGAAACAGTTTTAAAGCTTATCGAACAAATCATCTTGAATCATCCATGAGGTATTTGTTATATGAAGTTCCTCTTTTTCTATTATCATTATCACTGTTTTCGCTGTAAACATGTAGTTTCATCTTTTTGCTATCAGATTTCCTGTACACCCTTGAAGTCTATCTTTTCTTTCGGCTAACAACATTTCTGTGCTTGATGATCCATTTAGATCTTTCCCCTGACAGTGCCATCTATCAGTACATATAGGAACTAGTATTTTTTTCCCTTGCAGAACAAAATCACAGGCTCATGCCTCCATTGCCTGTTCTGGCAAAATATCAGGTTACTCTAACTGGTAGTTTTAAAGCTACAATTTTGAAATTGGAACTCTCTCCCTCTATATATCTATATATATATATATGTATAGAGAGAGAGATATATATATAACTAGATTAAGAATTATAAAGAAAATATAAACTTTTTAAATTAAGAGGTTAATTTCATACAGTTACAGAAAATTTATAATTTTAATAAAATTTGCCAACATGCTGTTATGTGACACTGCATAGGCACATTTAAATAAATAAAACTACCTACTGCATGTTAAGAAAACAAAATTAAGACTTAAAAAGACAAAATTTCTGTCTGTAGACAAGAACTGTGTATGTAAAAACATATATATATATATAAATTATAACAAAACACACACAATCTATAACAAATAACAATAGTTGAAATTTTAATTATAATGAAGAAAAATTCCAAACCTTTGTATTTTCTTCCGTCAACTCCTCAATCTTTTCAGTAAGTTCTCTGATAAGTTCTTTCTTAACTTCAATTTCATTAATCATATTTCTATTCCAAATAAATAAATGTATTATAAAGAATGTCATTAATAAGATTTTCCAAAAGATACAAATTAAAGTTACATTTTCAGCTTACGTATAGTTATCTAAGTCAATGTAAAAACCTTCTTTGCTTCTTAAGGCAACAAGGTCTTTCCTCAGTCGTTCAATTTCTTCAGTGTATTCCTAAATAAAGAATACTCGCCATTGAAACATACATATACAATTTAATTTAAAGAAAATACAGCACTAACATACAAGATATATTTAGAATGCATATCTTTGAGAAAGTTAATTTACAAAAAACCAATCAAAATTTTTCATAGTTTATTATTTTTATTAATTTAAAAGTACATATAGATACTGAGAAAGTTTCACTATGACAAAGTACATAGATTTTAATTAAATTTAAGAGATAAGGAAGAAGACAATTAAATGTTCACAAACTGGATTTCTTTGTAAAATTATCTATTTCTTTGCAAAAAAGGAGAAAATGAAGTATATACCCTTTGTTAGTATTCATACATTCTTCAGCTAAGTCTTTAATTGCATGCAATTCAATTACTTCTTGCCCTGAAACTGGGTGAACTCTTTCATCAGCCTCAATATAATATTTATTTATTAGACAGACAAGAAACTCATCACTGAATACTACTTGCTCACATTCTGTCATTTAGTTCATGAAGAACCTACATCAGGTTTGCTCTTTTTAGTGGTGATATAAAATTAATGATATATATTACAACAGATTACAGCTCTGCTTCAAGTAACTGGTCCTAAATTGTTCCTCAAGGCCATTTGCTTCTTATAAAAACTTATTTTATATAGTATGATTATAAAAACTTGGATTTATATACTATGAACTCTATGATTACAAGAGTTATTCAAACAATCTTCATTTTTGGTAACAGCGATCTTAACCACCTAAAATAACTGTAAACCTAACTAATAAAGACTAAATTTTATACCACATTAACTTTTTTATGGCAAGGTTTAGTAAAATTACAATAGTATTGTTATTTATCTCTCCATTGTTAGCCAATCAGCTGCTTCCTTCCAGCAGCAAACAGCCAGAAAGGAAGATAGACCAGCAGTTGAAAGGTGGCAGTTGTCTGGAACATCAATAGGGTGGTTGCACTCGAGTTTGAGGTTGGTTTTTAGCTGATGGGGCTGTTATAATTTGGAACAGAACATCCAAGTTTAAAGACTTTTAAACCTGTGATATGAATTATATTCTTTAACTTATGTAACTATTTCTGTATATAAAGTTATGTTTATAGAAAATTAACAAAGAAAAAAAAAAAAAAAAAAAGTAAAAATTAAGATTTATGTGAAACATAAACAATTGCCAATCTGACAAGCAAGACAACATACTCTCAAACATACAACAAGAGCTCAGAGCGGTGAACATGAAAGTGGATACACCTCAGATTTGAAAGAAGCTGCATTTCTGAATCAGAATGAGAACAGAATTTGTACTCATCTTTGCATGTGGAAATTACACACTTTTAAAGACCATTACTGAAAAAAATTAAGGAGCTATCAAGCAAATGGGAACTGAATAAACTAAAGAAATTATTTACATGTTTGTAATTTGTAAGACTAAAATAAATCTGTAAATAGAATACATTATTATTACACAAAATCTAATATTTAACTTAATTATAAAGCAAATTCAAGAATAAAATTTTTCCAGATATTTTTGGCTAATTTACATAAGTTTCTTTCTCTTTAGCATTTTTTCTAATTTTATTTATTTCAATAAACAAATCAGTGCTCCCACTAGCCTCTACTTCATCACCCAATTTGGTAACTTTTCAACAATGTACCTTTGAAGAATAATTTCCTTTTTCTTTATGAAATCAATTTCTTTTTCAATGAAATTCTATTTCTGTTATTCTAAAGAATTGCTTGTATTCAAAATGTATAGCAAAAACTGCTAATTTTATTTCTTTAATTTATTTCAGGCACTGAGGTATCTATGGTGCACTGGGACATATAAGATAAATCTTATAATAAATTATCAGTTTTCAATTTCTTTGCTTGTGCTTGTGTCTAATTGAAAGATAAGAAAATAAAGGGCAAATAAACATGTTGAACGAAAGACTTCTGGGATCAAAAGGAGAAAATTCAAGAAATTTTGTTTTCACTGTTCTTCCAAAAATTATCTAAAAGATGAGAAATTAAACATTAATTCCCTATAAAATATATCCATTATGTGTTAATACAATGAAGATACTTATTTCATTACATTTTTCTGGAAATTGTAGCTTGCTTTGAAAATAATAATCTATAAAGCTTGCTTTTTGTCCTTCTGAGGTCCAAGATCTAAAATTCAAAAGACAAATTACCCCTACCAAATTTGTAAGGGCAAAAAGCCAGAAGATTTTTTGGGAGAAAAAAATTGAGGAAAGAGAAGTGTATATGGCAGAAGAAAATAAAAATGTTTTATTTTAAGGTTATAATGTTAATATATAGTCATTATTTTATCAATGTTATTATGTTTGCAAGAAAAATCATCAAAATTTTCCAAATCTTCCAATAAAAATTTGCATATACAAACTGATCTTGAACTCACCAAAATGTTGATAATTCAGCAAATTTAGCACCGAACGATTTCAAAAGAATTAAAACGTTAAGCCATCAAATACATGTTTGTCAGTGTATTGCTAAAAAATATTCCTAAAATGTTAACTTACATTCAAACTGGCAGTTGTACAGGGGGAAAAAAAAAAAAAAAAAAAAGACAGAAATGTCAGCTGGGTAAAATTAAGGTTATTTTGCCGATTTGGGTTGAAATTTAGGACCAAAAATCGTTTTAAAAAACCCAAACGGGACCATATGAACCCTGTAAGAAGCATAAGAATTATTTAATTCTGAAGTTCGAAAAGTTTAAAAAAAGGAAATAAAACGTTTAAAAACGTGAAGAAAGAAGATTTGGCAACTGTTTTATTAGAAACTGGGGAAGAAGCAATTGCAGATTTGAAACTGGCAGAACTAAAACACAAACTCCAGAAAAGCAAGGAATACATCGAAGATGCTGACTTTGTAAAAGAAATTCTGATTACTACAGTGGAAAATAGAATAAGAAAGGAAGAAATAGAAAATGAAATTAGAAGAGAAGAAATCGAAAGCATACAGATATGGAATAAGAAAGATTGAGAATAGAAAGAGAACATGAAATTGAATTAGCGAAGATTTCAGCAACTTAAAATGTAGAAAGTAGAAGCTGAAATAGTCTCGAAAGTTTACATAAAGGAAGAAGATCTGCAGAATTATGAAAAGGTGAAAACTTTTATTCTAAAGGAACATCAACCCATTCCTCAAGACAGCTCAGAAAATTTTAGAAAAGCTAAATGTTATCCTGGCGAAACACATATCCAGTTTTCTTCCCAACTAACAGCCACATGGGATTAATTTAACCCTTTGACGCGCGCTATATTATTTTTATAATTTTTTTAACTAAAAACTCTGGAAATTGAATATTATGATCCTAGAGACAAGTAATATATGAATTTAAAAAACTCTATTCTTGCTTATTGTTCTGTGGGTGATGGTTGCACTGTGAAACCAGGGCGTGTCTAGGACTTTGAAACTTACAGAGGTAGTAAGAAAAAAAAAAAAAAAACTTACCTTTTTCCATGCACGTTTACAATAAATGACGAAGTTTATGAATTTAAAAAATATGTACGTAAGAATTGTATTATATGTAATTTTTTTACATTATTTTACAAAGTAAATTGTCAGAATAAATGGATTAAAAAACCTCAGTAAAGTAAGGATTAAAAAAAAAAAAAAAACTTTTTTAGTCCAAAGGGATTTGAATCCCGAAGGACTATTAGTTTCGTTTTGGCATTTTGCGTCGGACTCATAAATGTCGGTTCACTTTTCAAACTGTTGCCACAAAATGTTAGAGTCCTTCATTATATTTGAAGAAATTAAATAATGAAAAATCTGCATAAATGTATGTATATTTCTTGTATTGTGATAAAACAACGGTACATAGAGTCATCGAATTTTGAATAACATAATCCTCCAACGAATATGAGCATGTGGAAGACCAAATTTGAAATTTGAAATTTGTTTTATGATCGATTTCCTATTTTTTAAAACTTTGACAAATTTTTGATTAACAAACTCAAAGATTTCAAAGCGAGCAATGGCAACGTTGTGCAGAAAAAACATTTTTATCTCCAGCGCGTGAGTCTCTGTATCGGAAATTCTAAAGATATGCTCGTTTTAAAACTATTTTGCGATATTGCTGTTGCACTGGATCTTATGGTTTAAGTGCGAAGAACATGATATTTAATAAAGAAAGGTAACACACAAAATGTTAAAAAACGCCCCTTTAGACGTAATTTAAAATCTAAAACATTTCAGATTTTTTTTTTTTTTTTTTTTTTTTAATTTCAAACAACACATTTATTTTGTGATGCTGTTCAAAGCATGTTTTCTCTTTTTGGTACATGCATAGACCCACATTGCACATTTCGCATATGTATCTTGTTCTATGAGGTTTCTTCCTAGTGCTACAAAATGTACTAGTACTTCACTGGTATATGTCCAGCGCTATTTAGTTTCTTTTCATCTGGCACATGAAATTTGTGGTTTTTTATGTTAATGGTGGGGGCTTGGTCTTTTTGGCTTTGGTGCGGATTATTCGTTTCCCATTCCTACTTATTTTATTCGTATTTCGTCCCAAAATATTTTTAACTTAAATAAAACTTTTACGCAAATTCTATTTTTATTATAGCAAAGTATATTTACACTAAATTTAAACCACACCAAATAATTTATAAGATCACAATACTAGCTTGGGAAGCTAGTATGTTGAGATCAGAGAAAAATCTCTGGAAAAGCACACTGAGCAGGTGCATGCATTGTTTAGTAATAAAATAACTCTGTGGCTTCAAAGCACCTTATCTATATCCGGGTAAAAATAAACATTCCTATTTGAAAAGCAAGCAACTGCCATTGTGAAGAGCAGTCGTTTCAAGGTGTGACCACCGAGACTCTAGAGGATTGTCAGCATTGTGACACAATGCTCTAGTGGCGCAGTGGTTGCACCCTGAAACCACAAAGCAAATGCCATAAATTTAGATAGGTTTTTTTAATATATGCAGTTCAATTATCACAATTTGTTATTGTTCACGATAGAAATCCTGATGTGCGATAAACAACTTTTGAAATTTAAAGTTGTTTATATTAATAAAAGGAAGTTTTTTGTCTGCTTGAAAACAAATTTTAAAAGACATCCGATTTGACGTACTAAGATTTAAAACATGTATGATTCTGCAGTCATTTTGTGTTATTTAGAGGTAAAAGATCAGTAATCAACTGATTTTCACTCAAAAATTTTGGAAAGAAGAGAAAAAAAATTCGAAAATTGGTGGTTTCACATCACGACCACCGCGAGTCAAAGGGTGAAATCAAGAAGTAGAAGATTTCAAAACACTTTAGGAATTATTTATTTCTAATAAATTGTTTCAAGCTTTAGATGGAGATACAGCAGCACAGGTCGCAATATGGCATGGAAATAAATGATTGAAGTGGCAAGAAATAGCTATGGAATGTGATACCTATTTCGCAGCAAAACAAAAATCTTTTAACTCATTCCAAAACAAAACAATAGCCAAGATTCATGGATACAACATGTATACAAGATGAATATATTTCCCCACACGTGAGAAAAGAATACTCAAGACAAGAAGAATATTCAACAAGAAGAAAAGAACGTTATATTTGTGAAAGCTATTGATACATCGCAAGAAATTTACCATATGAAAGAAGAAAGCATGAAACTAGTAAAGAAAAATGAAAAAGATAATTACAGAGCTAGAAATTCAAATAGAACATCAAGAGAAGAAGCCATAGTAGCTAAAGTAGACTCATTCCATTAACTCTGAGAAAATCAAAGCTATCACGGTCTCTGAAACACAAATACATTCATCACTCATTCCAGATTTAAAAGACAGAAAAGGAAGTAAAATCATGTTAAACCATGCTTTCAGACAGCTGATCGAAGCAAAAATTCACCCTGTACCTATTCATTACAAAAATTATGGAAATTACTTAATTTTGCAGATACATTAATTGCAGTAACTCATAAGCTAAATATGTCTTGTTTAATAACTCTAAAAATACAGGAACTTTAATCCTTCAAAAGAATCAAACATTGACATTTAAGGAAATATACAAAGTCTGTTCGCTGAAACACAAGCAAAGAAGAACATAGGGTTACCCACTACCATTTTTAGAGAAGGAAATGGAGAAGGAAAGCACAGAAGCAATCACAGACATTTTGGCAACTGAAAACATATTAAGAGAGCAGCAGTTTTGCTGTTGCTGAGAAAGGCATGAAAGTTAGCTGAAGGAGAAAAGGGAAACTATTTATGTATTGATCATCTTTTACATTACCAAGAAAAAATATCAGGGCAGACTGTTTTCCAATTGGTACTTCCTATCAGTAGTGCCTTTTTGCAAAACATGCAAAAATTGTCAGTTGAAAAATCCAGAAACATGGTCTGGAAAGACTCCCATTACACCTGTCAGAAGAGCAGAATTACCTTTCCAAGTAGTGATTAAGCATAAATGGATATTTTGAACTTCATTCTGTTAGAAAGTATAAATACCTGCTATGACTAGTAGATCAACATTCCCGAGGGCAAGAAGCAATCCCCTAAGAAGCCACTTGTAATGCACTTTTAGAGATTCATGAGCACAAACGACTATAGAAGCAACTTTGTTTCAAAATTAAATAAAGAATTTTGGAAAAGACTAGGTTACCACCCTAGATTCTCCTCACCTGCTTACAGTGCTTCAAATGGATTGGTGGAAAGATGGAACAAGTCCCTCAAGCAAATGTTACATTATGTCATCATGACTGAACCTTGAAACTGGGATAAGCACATTCTGTACCTACTCTTTGCTCACCAGAAAGTACCAAACTGCATCACTGAAATTTCACCATTTTAGCTAATGTACGGAAGACAACCAGGAGGCCTTTTAGTAGTAGTGAAGTCTTCACAGACAGGAGAAATACATACCTCTACTACATAATCTAAGCGAATCAGCATTGAATTAGTTACAGCATTTAAAAATAAGATTGGAGCAAGCAGCCGAACAAGCCAACTTAATTGCAAGTGAGAAACAACAATATTTTTCAAAGATCAGTACCCAACATTTTCAGAATCGGAGAACAAGTTGACTTGCATGTCCCGAATTCAAATTACAAACTCTGTGATAGGTGGACAGTACCCAAGGAAATTACTGAAAGAGTAAACCCTTTTTCTTATAAAGTTAAATTATAAAATGGTAGTGTGCGATATGTTCATGTAAACAAAATAAGAAAATTTCATGTTTGAATACAGACCCTAGGAGTAATTTTTTAGGATGATTCTGAGTTTGGAGATACTTATCTGCCTCCAAATAAAGACGACTGTGAAGCAACTAAAGTGACATTGGCATGGATATTTGTCACTTAACAGTAAAGAAAAGGAAGTTATACAAGTTCTTACTCAAGCATACTGCATTTATCTCTGGTACAACCCAAATAGGTAGCGTTGCTAAAATTCATTTGTTACTAGAAGCTAAAAGGAAAAGGCCATATATTTATAAGATCCCTAAATCTTTGAAACCTGAAGCAGATAAACAGATTAAAGAATTAGAGAGCTTCCGTCCTTACTAAGACAAGTGAAGTTAACATAGCATACCCAGTAGTATGTGTGGCCAAGAAAGATAGAACTATGCAGTTGTGCATTGACTTCAGATTATTGAATGCAGTGTCCAAGCCTGTTGATTTTCTAGTGGAGAGTAATCTTCTAATTAATCAAATTGGAACAAGCAAATATTGTTACTTGTCTTGATGTTTTAAAAGATTACTGAAAGATATCTTTACTCTTTCAGTAATTTCCTCAGAAAAAGAATGATGTGATTTAATATTAAGCAAGACACATCGTTCCCCATATCATTGGAAAGTGATGCCTTTTTGATTGAAAAATGAAATGCAACTGTTACTTTCCAAAGACGAATAATACGTTAAAAGGTCATATTTATCTTTGCAAAACGTATATTGATGATATAGCTATCTTCTCACCAGATTGGAATCCAAATCTCAAACATTGAGATGCCTTTCTAACTACGTTAAGTGATCTCAAATTTATGATGCGAATATTTAGGACATACAGAAGATGGAAGACTTCCTGAAAAATTACGAGCCACTGCATTTACAGCAAGTCCTACAATTAAGACTGCTCTAATGAGGGCATTAAGCCTGTTAAATTGTTATCAGATTGCATAAAAAATTATACAGAAATAGTACACTCATTACCGAATGGAAGATTCCAGAGAAAATTGCATGGAACACTAAGGAAACAGCATATCAAGATCTCAAACGTTGACTGTATGTAGCATTGAAAATTTACACTCCTGATTCGAAGAAACCGTACACCATTCAGTGTGACTCTAACTCTCCTATGGCATTGCTGCATGTTTATCACAAAGAGACAGTACAGGCAGCTTCCATCCTATCAACTTTGTTCATAAAAAGCTTTCAAAAACTCAGCAGAACTGGTCCACTAATGAACATGAAGCTTATACTGCTGTATGGTCATTAAAATATTTTGAGTGTTGGATGTTTAAATCAAATATCTGGTTGATCACAGACCATAACCCATTATTATATGTTCAAAAGTCTGCACCTCATTCTACCAAATTATAGAGATGGGTAAAGGCCCTATGTGTTACAATGTTCAGATTTTGCATTGTCCTGGTGCGCAATTAAAAAAATGCTGATAGTGTTTCAAAATTACTCGGCGATTAAACTGTACATGAACTAAAAATGAACCGATATACTTAAAATTTTGTATTAATTATTTTTCTTTTGTTCTGGAATCGTACAAGAGCTATTTGCTGTCTGTTTTGAAAAAATTAGTGTTTTTCATTTAATGTTATTATTATAATATTGCGTTTTTGAATATACTGTTGCATATATATGTTTTATTATTAACAAGAATGTGGTATTGTAACAAAGTGTCTATTCATCTGCTGTGGAATGATTGTTTATTGCACTTATTACGGAATTATCTTTATTACATCATATATACACGTTGTATATTTTGACCTTGTTTAGCTTTAAAAAAAAGGTAATAAAATATTACTGTAGAAGTATCCATATATTATTTAAGTATTTCATTTTTACCTTCTTGTACGAAGTATTGTAATCACGAAAATTTTCGGGTCTCATATTTCAATGAAAATATCCATTTTTACTGATATCAAATGCAACTGAACAATGTTTATGTGTGACATCTGTATATAAGGATAGAATAAAGGACTCTTTTCCCCAAAATGTGATGTCTGTACATACATATGTAGAGCGTGCAAAAAAAAGGGGGGGGACAGTTCTATATCTCCTGTTATACTGGGCCAATTGACAAAATCCAAATTCCGTTTTTCATGACTCGAAAGCGTGACTTAGGATATATATTAAATTTATATATAGCACTATTCTAACATAGCTATTTTGACACAAAAATCGGACTTTTTCTGAAATAACATACCAATTTTTTTATATATTTCGATTTTACGACTCAAATTATGCCAGACTGCCGAGTTTTGTAAAAATCGTACGAGTAGTTTTTAAAAAATTAGCTCTCAAAATTTTAACTTCTCAATGTTAATTGAATTTGGCATATATAGTCAAAAGTCGTTAATCTGGACTCGTCGGGACTTCGGCGATTCCGGATTATAGATCATCAGTTTAAATCTGGTAAGATGGCATGCAGAAATTATAAAATTAAAAATATGAAACTGTAATTTATGAAATAAAGAACAATTATGATCTAAAGGGTATCAAAATTTACAAAAAAAAAAAAAAAAAAAAAAAAAGCTTATTATTTATTTGTTTACTTTATTAAACATTTCTTTCAATGTAAGTTGTTTAAGTTGCTTCGTTTTATGTGATAATACTTTCTCTTTAATTCTATAAACAGACATAATTTCTTCTTCAGTTACAAAGCTCCCCTGTTGAAGTCCTATAATTGCTGTGTTGAGAATACCGATTAATTTGTCAGTTGAAATTTTTTCGTTTTCAATAACCTCTGTGTCACTTTTTTCACTATAGGAAGCAAATTATAATGACTAGGAATTTGATTTAAATCATATCAAGACAGAGTACTTCGAGATGAAATACTACATTTAGTAAGGAATTATAAATCAAATAAAATAAAAACATCTGCCCTGAAGATAAGGATAGTGCTGACAGATTAACTTCCAATTCATTGCGTGCCACGGCGCTCCAGTTGGGGCACGGTTGACAGTTTGGGTCATGTCCCAGCTCTAATATTAATATATATATATATATAAATTTTTACATTAATCCTTTTACAGAGGCTGTTCACACATTTTTTAGACGATTTTGGTAAGCGGTAATATAAAATCGTTTGCTGCAAAAGAAGTAATTTCAATTATACTATGTTTTTAAAAGTCAAAATTATCGTCCGTGGCTTGAAAGTTTTGTTTTTATTAAAAATGGCGAATTTAACAAAGCAGTGGTTCGAAGGCTACATTTACGCTCTTTCCGAAGAGAAAAATGCATACTCCATTATCTAAAAACGATGTAAGAGTTATGGTTTTGTGATATCTAAAGCATCGATAGGTAATATCATCAACAAGAAAGGAAAAAAATGTCAAATTGGAGCCTCAAGTGAGACAAAAATTCCAAACAAGTATCCAAGGAAAAAACGGACATTTTCGACTATTGGAAAGGTATGTTGTTTAACTTTTTGAAGCCGGCTGGTACAGCAGTTGTACCAGGAAAATGACTTCCTCTTACGCCGGCTATGGTACAACTGTAGTACCACCCATTCCCTCCCTACTTTGGAGAATCGCCTATCTGTAAATCTCTGGGTGGTCCATTGTCGCTGCTCAGAACAGCCGCTGGCTACGCATTATTTCCCTCTTCTTATCAGTTTGGCTACATTTTGGCAAAAGCCGCAGGTTTCGTCTCGTGCCAATATACTTGAAAATCAAATAGAGGCCATCTCTAATTTTTTTAGTACTGACTTTTGCTATGATTAAAACGTCAGCGATTTTGCACGATGTTTAAGCTTACCAGATTTAATGCTTTTTAATCATAGCAAATAAGAATAGATTGATTTTTTAGATTTAATGCCCTTCTAGAAAATAGTTAAAACTGCTTTTATCGTTTACTTCCTTTTTATACTTATGAATAATAAGATTTTATTTTGGCATTTTTTTGGAGTGCATAAAACCCTTAAGAACTGTTAACGCTTTCAAAGTGCTTCTATTATGTAGGCAATTTTGTCTGATTTATCAGGAGATAAATAAGAAACAATTGTATGCATAATAGTTTCTGCGATTTTCATTCATTCTGTGATTTCATTCAATGATTGCTTTCAATGATTTTCATTGATTGTAAATTAAATAAAATCAATTTATCTTTAGACCCTCTTTTAGGATGAGATCTGCCAAAAAATATTTAAATATCAGTAAAGCTCATGTTACTTCTAAATTGAATCAAAACATCAGTTACATTGTATAAAATTTCGGCCAGGTTTATTTGCTGAAATTCTTACACTCCTCAAGAGATGAAGGAAATTCAGACAAGTTAATAAAAAAAAATCTTTAAAAAAGGTTGTTATTTTGTCTGTAATAAGGTGTATGTCAACTTACTATTAAATGTATGAGAACTAGGATTGGATTACGGAAAAGCACGCGAACGCTATCTGCTTAAGGGGATGGATGCTTTCGTGTAAACCTTTTTAAGATAAAATTGCTCGCATTAACGTTCGGCCCACCAGCGGCCGAGCGGTAAAGTCGCTGAACACTGATAGTTCAGTCTGAGGTTCGAATTCCAAGAACAGGGTGGCTGCATTGGTGTTCTTGTGGTTTTCCCCATGTGTAACATGTATGCGAGCCAGTTTCCCTTAGAGAGTCCTCCACGAAGGCATCCCTCCCCTTAGGCAGATATGTATGCTCTGCCATAATTAAATACACCACCACCGCATTTATGTTCCTGGTGGAAAACTCCACATGTAATCAACCCGTTCTTCGGGTTTGATTGGATTAATTTTGTTCGTTTACTGAATTACATCAAAACACACAACAATTACCTGTATAAGGGGAGGGATGCCTTCACGGAGGACTTTCTAAGGGAAGCTGGCTTGCACTTACGTTACACAAAAACTATGAATCCCACCCTTTAGCTGGGATTCAAACCTGAGCGAGCTATAAGTGTTCAGCCACCTTTACCGCTCTACTGATAAAGAAAATTGATAAAGAAAAAGTATTGAAATAACCGGTTTAAATTACTAACCTATATTTCTCAATCGACAATACATAAATTACGCATATGAGGGGATTATTTGTGAATAAATAAACTATATTGCACTTTTCTCCACTATTTCATATTACGATGGAATTATTGCATTTCAAAGTTATTTCTCATGAATTAATTTTGCTCCGTTCATGATTTTTTATATTTTCCAAGAGAAAATTCCACACTTTAAATAAAAAATACACAAGAAGATACTTTATGCAAAATTTGGCATAAACAGTTTTCTTAATTTTGCTTTGAAAATATTTCAGGGTAACTGTTTTTATTTCTGGAAGAAATATGAAAAACAGATTTAGTACACCGTAAGTGTCAACACCCAGTATATCCTTATTCTTTTAAAAATGTGAAAGATTACTCTTTCTAAAATAAATTAGAAAATATATTATGTGCAAATAGAATATTCGTTGAAAATGAAATAGACTTCAACCTTTGGATATAACGATGGTTTTAGACGAAATTTCTGCCTATGAAAATAAATTGACATATAATTAATTCTTCACGAACATTTAAAACTGTTCTGAAAAATACTTTTGATGACTTCATGTATAGATCACAGATTTTTTCTCTCTGCTAACATAAACAAAAGCCAATTTTATAAAAATTCTCGTTATACCTCCTTTATATATACCTCCTATTTAGATATACCTCCTTTGCCTGATAGTCCAATGTAATATTTGTTAAAGTTAAATGATGAAATGCAACCAATGTATCTCCGATTTTCTTTTTTATATTATAATAACAAAATTATCGATAAAATCATATTTAAAGCTTAATTACTGCTGTAAGTTCATCTCAAAATCTAATTATATTAAATCTTATTCTAATCATCTAATGGTAATAACTATTATTATTTCATTAAATTAGTCATTACCATTATTTTGTTAATGAAAATATGTTATTAAAAATCGCAATCTGCAGACTTACAAAGCTAGTTCGTATTCATTATATTTTGTAAAATTTTGTTGTCATTTTCTAATTTCTAATACAAAAATATGCGAATATAAATGAAGTGTGAAAACAAAGTTATAAAATTCACAAATTATTGCCGAGATTGATCAGAAATAGTGAGTGAAATATAAACATTGCATGCATTTTGTTCTAAATAAATAGTGCAATGGATATGCATATCCGATGCACTATTTATTTAGAACTTCATTTAAATGAAAGCAAAATAATCATCGAAAAAATCACAAATCTAGCAACCCATCTACTGTGGGACAGCGTCCGACAAACATGTAAATTTTAATGCAACTATGGAGGGGAGTAACGACTTTTCTCATTAGGAAAATGTCAAAGAGGGGGCAAAACTCTTTCGGATCGCGCCGGTCTGAAGGCTATATTATGAGAATTTCGGCCCGGATTTAGAAGGTTAATGTTAAAAGAAAATCCCCCTGGTCAAAGGACAGTTGCAAAATCATTAAAATGCTCGGTGTCCACTGTAAACAAAACGATAAACATTGATTTAAATCTTAAGAAAGCAAAAAAAATGCAATGTGCATCGTCTTCTTCCAAAGCATATCGCTCAACGCAGGGCACGCTGCAGAATTCTATATGAGAAACACTTATCCAAAGAAAAATGGAAAACAATTGTCACAATAGATGAAGCATGGGTGTATTTAAATGACTGTAACAAAAAAAGAGCCATTTATTATCATAAAAGGGGAGAAAAAAATTTAAGTACATGGTTCAAAGAATCGAAAAAAAGTTTTTCTAAAGGATTCATGATTGTTGCTGGTTTTTCTTATAATGGCAAGTTAAAAATAAAGAGAGTGCAAAAAAATGTCAAGATTAACTCCAAATACTATCAGGAACCTATTTTATCGCCAATTTTTCTGAATGAAATACCATCGCTTTTCCCACAGTACCATCAATCTGTGAGACTCCATCAGGACAAAGCTAGCAGTCACACATCAAAATCCACTGTAAATTTCCTAAAAGAAATGGAACAAAAATCTGATATCAAGGCCATACCTTTCACTGATATCCCTACTAAATCTTCTGATGTGTCACCTATGGATTTTTGTGCTTTCGGACTTTTAAAAACTGCACTATCCAAACGTTGTCCCAAAACCCTAACAGGGCTCTGGAAAGCTGTTCGGGAGGAATGGGATAGAATACCTCTTCTGCCACTTCAAAATGCATTATTATTATGGAAATTGCGGTGTCGAAAGATAGTTCAGAATAAGGGATGTCAAATAGAACCTTTAAAACACAAGAATTTTATGTAATTTAGTTTTGTGAATACAATATACATCGTCTAAAAAATGTGTGAACAGCCTCTGTAGAAAGAATGTTTTAAATAGTAATTTTGTCTCGTGTTGTAGATTATATAAAAAAACATGTTCTTTAATATAGAAATTATTAGACTTAAAAACTCTAAATAATGTGATTTAGATTGTTTGCACTCCATATTAAAAATCGGGCCACTCCGTGGTACAGGATGAGTGCTGCTGGAGTGGGTTATTTCTTTGTTATTTAACAAAAATCTTTTGATTCAAATAATTATCGTTTGGACTTTGCTTTAAACTTGCATTTGATGCAATTGATATTTTTTAAAAAAATGATAGGAATACAAAATTTATGGAAGTGTAAAAATCGAAAAATCTTAATTTTCTTTGAGCACTGAAAACAAATGTAGAAGTAATGAAGGAAACTGAGGGGGGGGGAGAAAATTTAAAGGGGAATCTACTTCAAGGAAGTTGAGTGTTCAAAGAGAAAACACTTGGACGTGTATGCCAGCAAATAGCAGCAATTGAGTTGGTACTAACAGAAAAGACAAAAACCATATCATTGCAGATTAAATTGAAGAGCGACTGGTTTGCGACTATAGGGTTGTATAAATTTAAATTACATCATAGAACATGATATCGTATCATAAACAGAACATCCCATGATTTCTCAGTCAAATTATTTGAAGAATCAGGAATTTATCCAGTGACGTTATAAAGTATTACTCCCGCCCCTGCCTTCTTAGCTTGCATTCGTGGTGCAGTGGTCTGCAGGCTCGTTGCGTATTCATGAGGTCCATGGTTCGATTCCCAGCAAGGGCATTGCTCATTTTTCATTTCCTCTGCTTCCCCCCCAAAAAAACTTAATGTCTCTACAGTGGCACCCGAACTAAAAGGTGGTGAATGATGATTCTTCACCATCATGATTTGGTGACTGGGTACCCTAATCCCCCTTTAAGGGGGGAGTATATAAGGTATTTCTCAAGCCTTCGTGGTGTAGGGGTCTCAGCCCGTATCCGAGAGGTTCGTGGTTCGATTCAGGGCGAGGGCATTGCTCATTTTTCAAGTCTCCCGCTTCCAAAAATCCTAATGTCTCTAAAACGTATATGGATATCATCTAAAGGTGTTTTCCCTTTTGATGAAACTAGTCTTTCCTTTCATCCCATGCCTTAAAAATGCTTAGCCACTAAAGACTAATACAGGCTCTGACCAAATACTGATGAAATGGATTATTAAATTACGGCAAAGCAGGGCTATCTGCCTAAAAGGAAGGATGCCTTCGTCAAGAACTTTCTAAAAGAAACCAGCTGGCATACAATGAGAAAAACCACGAAAACGCCCATGCAACCAGCCCGTTCGCCGGGATTCGAACCCCGGATCTAACTACCGCCGTTCAGCAACTTTTCCGCTCGGATGTTTGTGGATCAGGCTTTATGAAATGGAAGGTGATAACTTTATTTAAAATGAATGTCAGAAATACAAAGATGTTTCGAAAAGTTGGATGCTTTTTAATATACTTGCAGAATGCCTGAAGTAAAAAAGCGAGCCATTAAGAAGAAAAAAATAAATTTTTGCATATAATTTAATATATTTTTTTTAATGTAAAACTTTTTAATCTTATAATATTTGATTCTTGCGATTTCAAAAATAAAATATTTAACTAAAATATGAATAACATGTTAAGAAACTAAATGTAGAATGATAAAATTGTGTAAAGCAATAAGCACAATGTTAAAGCTATATAATATACTTCTCCCGCCTTCTTAGCGGCCCTTCGTGGTGTAGTGGTCAGCACACTCAGGGCGTAATTGAGAGGTCCACGGTTCGATTCCCGGCGAAGCCGTTGCTAAGTTTTCATCTCCTCTGCTTCCAAAAAGTACCTAATGTCTCTACAGCTATTTAAAGCAATATATGCAAGTTAAAATGTCGGTTATACATCTTTCTCATTTATATATCCTTTTTAAACAGAATATTGAAAAGCGTGTTAACTGTGCTTTACTGTATTTTCTCTTTTAATATATTCAGTTTTCAGATGCATTGTAGTCTGGGACATAAAGTGTTCTTCCAAAAGAAACGCAATTCAATTAAATAAAATAAAATCCTGGAAAATTTATATTAATAAATATATTTAAAATGTTCAGTTTGAATGAATAAATAGAAAATTTTAAAACAATTACTTGAAGAGACAATGCAACACAAAAAATTAAAATAAAAGGTCTAAAAATTTAAAAATTACCTAAAATAATAACTATGACAAAAATATATATATAAAGAAAACTATTTGAAAAAAAATAAAGGATGCATCTTCATATACGCAGTTCGAATGGGTAAATAGAAATTTTTAAAACAGTTATTCGAAAGAAACCATGCAACTTAAACAATTAAAATGAAATTTGAAAAAGAAAAAAATTACTTGAAATAATAACAATTATAATTAAAAATATAATATAAAGAATATTTGGAAAAGGGAACGATTGTGACTTTTTTCCACTCGTGGGAAAGGAATATAGGTTGCCATATATTAAGAAGTTCGCCAAGTGAACTATTCTTGGTACAAATTGAAAAAAACACCAACATAAATTTGTGAATTTCTCCGTAAATTTTGGACCAAATTTTACCAAATTTCATATTTGAGGCATAGAATCAAAATATAGAAAAAAATTGGTATGTTATTTCAGAAAAAGTCCGATTTTTTGTCGAAATAACTATGTTAGAATAGAGTTATATATAAATCTAATATATATCCTAAGCCGCGCTTTCGAAACGTGAAGAACGCAATTTGAATTCCGTCAATCAGCACAGTAGAATGGGAGATATAGAACTGTCCCCCCTTTTTTTTTGCGCACTGTATGTATATATCTTCCATAACTCCAAAACAAGTAGTCACAAAACGTTTAAATTTTGTTGAAAAGCTCCTATAACATCTAATTGTGCACCTCCCTTTTTTGGTTGCAAGCAGCATGAAAAATATATAAATATATATACACACCAACTCTGTTACTCGACTCCGTGAACTCAGTTCCCCCCTTATATATTGATAAATTCTGCATTTTTTGCTTTAAAAAAGATTGAATTATGTTGTTCTTATCTTCTGGTTAAGGTTTTTATGCCTTTAGTTAATCTGCATGCAATAGTTGTAGGATTATCAACAATTTAAAAGTTGTTTAAGTGCGGCTAAGCCTATTTTTTTTTTTTTTTAACCATAGCAGCCATATTTGTTTACATTTGAAACATAGCAAAATAGTGTCTTTTTATTAAGTGGAATGAAAAGTAATGTTACGAAATGTACAGGCGCGGTGAGATAGCTTCCTCGCAAAGCAGTTTTAGGGTTGCCATAAAATGGCAAGGGAAGGCCAGGTTGTCGCATTTGGCAATATGCCATGCACGGATGGAGAACCTTCTGTACCGAATTCTTACCGGTTTGGCCCAGAATGTTCTCAAATACAATCCGAAAGCTATATAAGCCCTGCTGGTCCGCCGTCAGAGTGTGCTTCATCGAAAGGGCAAGTCAGAGTGCCTCGTCTGGTACGCGGAGAGTTAGTTAGTATCGAGTGCGTGTCCCTCATCTAGCGAGCTGATAGTCAGTCATTGAGCGAGTGTCTCGAAGTCTAGCGCCAAGTTGGTCGTCGAGTGCATCGAAAGAGTATCTTCGAGTATCGCGGTTAGTGCATCGCCCAGAGAGCGTGTTGAACTCTGGGAACGACTGAACCGAAGAGTCGGGAGCTGTGCTCTGTGTGTCGCCGAGTGCATAGCTAGTTGTAGCGTGGAGTTCCGAGAACGACCGAGCAAAGTCGGGAGCTGTACTCTGGCGCTTTGCAGTGAAGCTGTCTCCACCGTTATAGCCTGATGACCTGAAGGCTGTGTCGCTGATTGTTCCAGCGAGTGTATACAGCAGATCTTCGATGACTGTAAAATGTGAATTTGGAGCTGTCCTGATTCAATATTGGCTAAATAAAGTGTGTTTCGTTACTTCATCGAGTGTCGTCACTATTCACTCCAAATCTACGAACCCCGTAAGAACGTGAAGGAAGAAAATAACGTAACAACTGGTGTCTGAAAAGAAAAACGCAACAGTAAGCTTTTAGTTTTGTGCATTGAAAAATCTGTCTTCTTGCCCGCTAGCTGAAATTGCTTATTTTTGCATTAGCCCAAAGGAGCAATTTGCCAAAAGGGCTAGTAATTCCTTTCAGCATTTTGGGTCGATTCACTTCCGAAATTGTTGAAAATAAAATGATAAAGTGATCTCTGGCGATCATTTGATAGCTCTTTCCTGGCAGGCCTTGCGATAAATGTTTATCTAAATAAATACTGAGAATTCGGAATGTAACGGATATTTTTTGCCAACTAGGTTAGTCTATTCCTTTTCTCAGATTATCTGATTAATTATACTTGGATTATATTTCAGTCTAATATGCTTATGTTTGAGATGTGCTGTGAATAAAAATTAGAAAAACTTGGACAACATGGTCTTCATGCGAGAATCACAATTATTCTTTAGTGTGTATTTTTTTTTTTTTTTTTTTTTTTTTGATACTGCTGTTGAATTGAATTTTATTGTTCAAATGTAAAGAACGTGATATTTAAGAAATAAAGGTAACACCCAAAGCATTAAAAAAAAGCCCCTTTGGGCATAATATAAAATCTGTAAACTTACAGACTTTTCTCTTTTTACATTTTTTGCCTTGTTGCAATGTAAGAACTGAATTAATTGAATGAGAAATATATCTCTAATGAAATTAGAGGAATTACGTTTAAATGAAATGCAGCAAAAGATGTATATAATTTAATATTCCATACAAGGAAGTCGTGTGTACACATCAGATTTTTTTATTTCAGCCTGAGAAAATTTAAGTGTTAATGAGTATATAATTATTATTAAGTATTATTTTCATGATGTATTATTCTTTAAGCTTGTGAACTCACATGCTGGTTCATTTGTCAGATTCTGCTTTGCTTTGGCATACACAATAAAATTGAGGCACACTCAGATTTGGATTAATTTCTTGAAATGAGAAAATTTTTGCATGAATTATATTCATGTAATTAATCTTTGTTACCCTAAATTTAAATGTTTAACAATGTATCAGTCCCCCCCCCCCATTCTAACATATAGGGACAAGAAAATTGTACACTTTTCTGCAAGGGTTGAGCAAATTCTTGATCTGCAGCAATCATAACTATGAAAACTTGCTAAAGAAAATGCCTCATTGGCAAATAATGAAGAATAATTATCATTATCTGTACCTTAAATGAAATTGAATATGATATTTTCATATGACGGTATTACAAAAAGATTAAGAACAAGCAATAAAATGAACTGATGTTTTCTAAATTACTATTTATTATACCTTCTCCTTAAAAGGATGTCCTTTAAAACCATTAACCTAGATAAATTGCACTTTTTAAAAAAATCACCAATTTTCAGTATAAAGGAAGTTCTTTAAAAGTTTTGCATATTTAATTTGTACTAAGAGCTTTATTTTAAATTAAAAGAAAAAAGGAACCTGCAATGGTAAACACTATAAGGAGAAACAATCATATTACTGTTTTGCATTTTTCAGTCACAGAAATGTGTAAAATATAATGTTCAAAATAAAATTCCCATTAGTTTGCTTAAATAAAAAATCACAGCAAAATTTGTTTAAAAAAATGATATTTATAAATTATACTTTACAGGATCAAAATGTTATGATTTATTTATTATTTTTTTTTTTTTTCCCAATTGCTAGGGCTTTAAACACGTTTTCTTTAAAAAGGCTTCTCTGTCGCTACGCCTTTTTCTTCTTAAAGGGCAGACAGACCATATGAAAAATACAGTCATATGTACGAAAAATAAAAGAATATGTTAAAAGATTCAATTAGCAACATAAATTTCCCTTCCCTATTCTAAAAATAGTAACCCCTCTCTGCACTGTGTCATTTCGAGACTATTCTATGCCATATGATTCTTACATAATTATGATGATGTAAATGGAACTAAAACTAAACTAGCCAATAGAATTTCACAGCAATATTAACTATCCAACCAAAATGCTTTGAGAACCAAAACTAACTCAGTTTGACTTAAGATTTCATCCTGAACATAACACACTTGCTTTCGATGCTTGGGCCTAGCTAGACTGCTGTCTGTCTGTCTGTCTGCTGCAGCTTTCTTGCTATAAAGTTATCAAAAATGTAAGCCTTTTGGAACAGGCACATTTAATGTGTTGACTTGTGTGTAGCCGTAACATGTTGTTGAAAATAAAACTGAAGATTTAACTGCCTTCGCCTCCAATTTCCTGGTCATTATGGATCAACACTACACCATCCAAATTCCTACTCCTGAATATATTACGTATATATACATTCACCTTAAGTTCCTGTGACATTAAAAATCACTGCTGCAGTGTATATATTATTATTAATGACTTTAAAACTTAAAATAAAGTTGTCACCTGACATATTAAAACTGCATCAATTCAATCACAGAGAGAAGAAATATTTTAAGCTAACATTTTAAATTTACTTAACTCTTCTCTATTATTATTCATCACCATCACAATTTTATTTTCAAACAGACTGAATATTTTTTGCATTTACAATAGTCTCCTTTTTGCAACTTTTGTGAAAATCTATCTATTTATTAAACTAAATTATACAGTTAATTTACATATTTATAACAATAGCCAAAAGAGATGTGCATACAAAACTAATTATACTTACACGAATAAGAGCTCTTTTTGTCATTTTTTGGTTCACTTCAGGCTTTATTGTTATACTCTTTGCCTTTGTAGCATAGTCCAAAGTGCTTATTGTTTCATCAATATTACATGATGCAGGAGATATAGTAGCAATGATAGATGTTTTTGTATGCCCACCAAGAGAGTCTTGAAGTAGTCTAGTTAGCTTACTTTCCCTAAGTAAATAAAAACAGAAGTATTACATAATTTATAATATTATGCAAAATACAGCCTTCCTTTCCAAGTAACAGTTATAAGGTTAATTGAATGAAAGCCTCCAAAATCTGCACTTTACTATATTATCTCCTCAGTCTTTGAATTAGAAAAATATTTGTGTACATTTACAATCTGAACCACAAAATAACATAAGAAATATACTTTTTAAATGCAAGAGCACTTATAACATTAAAAATAGCACATAGCTTTCAATATGAAAAATAAGCATTAATAAAATTTTAATAAATGCATGTGTGCACCACTAAAAATATGCATGCATTTTATAAATGTTTTTATGCTTTTTAGCAAAGTAAGAAAAATATTCTACTTCTAATATAAACACATATCATTATTCAAGAAAATATTTTATATTTTTATGCTATATAGTTACAATAGAAGCATTTTGCTATAACACTGTTTCTTAACAGAAATCTTTAACAATAAGAATAGCCAGCTTTCTGAGAAAATAATTGCATGTTTAAAGAAAAACATTCTTAGTCTCTTTAACTAACCAGTTAAAAATAAACTGATATCTTTTTATCTCAGCAGGACATATTGGCATGGCTATAAAATGACCCTGATTTTTGAATTTTTTTTACAAAGAAAATTAAAGGCACATATGATAGCCTGAGAAATATGAAGTTGATATGTTGCAGATAATTCTACTGAGAAATATAATAAATGAACTTAGTACTTCATCTTAAATACCTTGAATAACTTTAAGTAGATATGTTTCTTAGCACAATATCTGACAAAATCATGGAGATTGATAAACTCCTCTTCACAGAGCAGAAGAATAATGCAGGTAGAGTGAATAATAGGCAGTATTTGGCACAACAGTAAATAAAAGTTTTGAGGTTAAAAATACTGAAAAGAACTGCAACTGCTGAACTAAGACAACCAAAAAGTAAAATTGGGATTATGTTAAAATTTGAATATTCACAGGTAGCAGCACGGATATGCTACTTGTTAATAATCTTAAATAAATTGCTTAAAAATTGTATTAAATAAAATCATAAATACAGATTAATGTTAAATTACTTCTTCATGTATATATTAAATAAATTATGTACTTGAGCGGGCAAAAACAATTCTTCCACATGATCAGAGATCAAAGCAGTTTGCTCACTAAACTGAATCTTCAAAACACCATTTACTATCAGTAACCTTGATGATTAAGACTGGGAACAAGGAATGAATCAAGAATGGCATGCGAGAATGGAGTGAAGAGCAAAAAGAACTGAACAAGGAGTGGGACTGAAGAAATGAATCGCCAATTTCCTGTTCTAATTTCTTTCAACTACAGTTTTAAGATTCCCTTTTCTACATAAAACTAACATTAGAATTCTAGAATTAAAAAATGTTCCAAAAGTAAAGAAATTATACAAATTAAATTCATTCCCATTATAGAAGAGAAACATTCCTTCCTTCTCTAAACAGGAATCCAGTTTTCCTGGATGCTTCCAATAACAGCTCAGTTTTATTGGATCGCTATTTGCAAGCAGATTGTACACCTCTATAATATACTGTAGACAAAATCAGTTTATTCAATGTCTATAGTATAGTTAAAAAAATAATAATAATAATAATTAAAAGTCACGACCAAGATTCTTCTCTTCTCAACCAAATTCTCTTTGGTGGTATTTGGTAACCCACACTACTAAAGTCACAATCAAGAACCAAAAGACATCTGGTAACCCACACTACTAAACATTTAATACTAAAAATAAGGAAAATCACAGAACTTCATGCAGTCGGTTTGCTCTGTTTTCAGGAAGAAAGCCCTATGGCAAACTATTACTATTTTCCAGCTTTGGTCACTTAATTACTCATTAATAGTAAAAAGTAAAAGGATAAGTGATATTTACTTTATTGTACTTTATAAATATAAATTTAAGATGCACATATAAAATGGACTTTGTTTTTACAAAGAAAGAAAATTCACATTTTCACAGGAGAAACATCACTTTATACTTGGATCAATACGACATTAAATTTTTTATAGAGCTTCCACACTTTTCAGTTGCTAATGAAAAATAATCATTAGTATTAAAAAATTTGCAAAGTTTGATACATTTCAGATAATTTTAAATATGCAAATAATTTATACTGCAATTCTTCAAATCCTCTACAACTACAACTATATATTGTGTTTACTGATGAATGTTAATATTTCAATTGATATACTAATATTTGATAGGCCAATATTTTACATTGATACAGATCTGAATGCTCTTTTCCAATGAAACAGAATAATTTCAAAGAGTAGGTAAAAGAAATAATTGTAACTATACATCTTACAAGCCTGCTCCGAGTCAACAAATACTGGTACAGAATCAAATTGTTACAGATGGTTTAACAGAATATTTTTGTATAAGCACCTGAATTAATCAAGGCGAATGGAAATGAAGGCCATAACAAATGTCCCATGGTATTATAATATCATACTTGCCAACCTATGACAATAAAAAATCAGGAGATTTTTCACAATGTTAAAAAGACTTTTTAAATTATAAAACTATAGTTTTTAATAATGAATTAACTTTAAATAGTAACTAATTCTTAAATGCAAGCAACACAAAAATACCTTACACATAAAAAGCATTTTTATTACTTGCATCGTTTAAGAAAACAACAACAACAACAACAAAAGACACTTTAATCAGTATTCGTACAAATGTTATAAGTGGCAGATTTTGCTTTCTTTAAAAAGACACTTCATAATTTTGTTCATAGCAATTGCCACGTAGGCCTGCTTTTGCTAATAAAAGTTTTTCTAATGTGTCATCACTAATATTAGATCTAAATTTAGTCCTTGGTTTTGCAACAACACTGAAAATCCTCTCACACTCTGCGTTACTATGGGGAACTGTCAAGATGGCCAACATAATCCTAGACAGTTTACTATATTTTAAAATTCTATCAGCACCTTTCAGTTTTCCAATTAAACTCCACTGGATGTCAATCCTAGTTGATTTTATAACTTCATCCAAGTTTTCTAATTGTAAACTGCTGTTATACAGCTGTTGGAACTGTTTCAATTTTCCCTTTCTTTTAGAACTCCTTTCAAGATAATAATAAATATCAACAATGTGTTCATCCACATTTATTGGTAAAGAAGCTGCCCCTTTTTCAGCTGCTAAATTTAAGAGGTGACAAGGGCACCTCATAATTTGAAAATCTGAATTTTTCTTTCTTAAGATGACTACAACACCAGTCTTCAAGCCTACCATTGCTAGTGCATTATCGGCACCAAGTGCTAAGCAATTATCCAGAGGGACTGCATTTTCTTTTAAAGTTTTAATAATTAGCTGTGCTATATTAAAGCCTGTCAAATGTCCTTCTAAAGTGGGGACAGAAAGTAAACTGCACTCAATTTCTAAAGACTCTGAATTAAAAAAAGAAACATCAATTGGATACAGTTTTGAATCGGTATTATTGCTTCCATCCGTAGAAAGGGCAAACGGAACTGTTTTAATGCAATCAATAACTGAAGATTTATTTTTCAAACCCATTTCTTTAACAATTGCATCTGTTTGGGTTCTTGTACTTGAGTATTTCTTAGCGATTTCACTATCGGGAAACATTTTTTTAAATAAGGCTGCAGCGTGATCCGATGCATTCAGTGGCAGGTTGTGCTCCAGTAAAAAGGCAGAGAACAGATATTCTGCATTACTAACTTTTCGGTCCTTTGCTTCCGAAGAAAAAATCTCCATCTCTGTAAGATGATCCATATCTCTCATCTACCATCTTTCTAAGATGGTCATTTTTAAAAGTGAGATGAATGTTTGAGAAAATAATTAATTTTAGTGTGCTTAATTGCATACAGTGAAGTACCTGAAAGTAAGCTGCAGATTATCAAATATATTTCTAAATATGATCAATTATCATCCTTCTTTAAATTGCATTCTTAAAAAAAAAATTAGATTTAATGACGCAGATACTGTCAGTTTACTGTTAATTTTTGAAAAATGTTTTTATTGCTTAAATACATATATCTATTTCTAAAACTTTTGAATAAAGAATTTTTTAATTGTTTAAAAATGATCCATTTAAAGACAATATGCAAATTTTCATAAGTTTTAACCAAAAATTTTTAAAGCTAAATTATATAAAATACAGACTTTAAATCGTGCCAAAATTTAAAATCAAATCAAAATGCCAGAACTTTAGATTATGCAAAAAGAAAGTATGAAAATTTAATTAAAAAATTTGATGTATACCATATGACTCCCATGTATAGAATATTAAATTATATACAACTTTTCCTACATTTCATTTAATATCATGAAATGTAGAAAACCATGATATCACAGTACAAATTTAATTATCAGAAACTGAAAATAGAAAAAAAAAGGGGGGAAGGAAAAAGAAGTAAAAGATAGAGAAAGGCTAACAGTTCTATATGCTTAACCATTTTAATTGTAAAACAACAATTTGTAGCAATAGGCTTAAGGCAACAAATCATTGTTTTATAATTAAAGAAATTTACATGATAAACTGTAGTTATTATATATCTTCAAGCTTCAATTAAAAAACATTCATTTTACATGTTTTTCAATTACTTTATCAATAAAATAAAAGCTTAATTGTAGAACTTTCACTGCATTGATAAAACTCCAATATTTTTGCTTCTCTCGTTAAGATTACTGTTCTTTATACTCTTACTAATACAGTTTCATTGGACCTCATACAGACAGAATTTTACAAGTGCATATTCAAATTTAGAACAAATCATATTTCGAGAAATCAAATAAGGATTTGATTACTACCTATAAGGTACATGTGGCTGTTTCTCAGTCAAAGCAGTTATCACTCTACCTAAGGTCAAAAGGCTCTGGTTTATGTTACCTGAAATATAAAAAAATGTTATAAGATTCATCCTAAAAAGAAGTAGATTTTACTTCAGTTGCAAGAATAGCATTACCAGCCTCTCTGGCTCTCTTGTCAACAGCTCCAGAACGTCCAACATTTTCACTTCCGGCAAGATCAACCTTTAATTTAAATTAAGTATATAAGGTAACTGAAATGTGAGAAAAAATATATAACAAATAATGACAAAATTTTACATTTTGAACATAGTTCATCCTCCCACAAATATGCTGCATACAATAGTAAATAATATTTTTCATATTTACTATTTGATTGTATTAATCCGTATCTTAAGAACAAAAATAAAGCAGTCCAATTTTGAAAGTATATATTTAAAAATATTACTACTGCAGATTTCCTACTAATTTTTATAATTGATTTTGCAGACATTTTCTAAATTATTAAATTTTTATAAAACACAATTAATAATTTATTTTTAGCTACAATCATTAATTCAAAGAAATTTAAATGATTATTATCTAAATTTCATAATTACCAAATTTAACTTTCCAGTTTTTAAAAGTTCTTCTCCTTCAATAGTATTTTCTTTTATATGCACAGTTACTGAAAAAACAGTATGACTACGGCTAGACGTAGCATTTAACATGGTTGCAGCTGTTTGTCTGCGAGATGTGCCTTTTTCTAAAATAGCATATACTTCATCTCTGCTATTCACCATGATTTCTTCTAAACCTTGAATAATTACAGAACCCTGCAAATAAAACAAAAAATATGAGTTAATTATAAAAAAAGTAAAATTTTGATACAAAAACATATTTATTTACAAAAACAATAATATTTGATATTAAAAAAAAAAAAAAAAAAAACTCTGAATGTATCTGAATCTCTGCTTGCTGATTAAACGTTACATTTTATATTGAAGATGCTAGTTACTGAGAAAGCAATCAGCATGTTTCTAGTATTTTTATGTAACTCCAGTTGAGCAAAAACTATATGAGCCATATGCCTTTAAATTAAAACAGCTGAATTCAAAAATGGCTTTAAAAATATTAGTGGTAATACAAGTAAAAGAAATTTTACATTTACAAATTCATTTTTTCTGTTAAACAACAAAAATTAATAAAATCTAAATGCAGGGTACAAAAGTAATGTAAAAATTTAAATTAAGGTGATTTAAAAAAGGAGGAGGGTATGATAGTTAGTTATACATATAAACCAGTTTAAATAAACTGTACAAGCACCTGTAAATATAGCCGAACCTAGAAGTTCTTTCTATAAGCCAGTTCTTTTAAAATAATAAAAATCTTAAAATTATTTCATTTCTGCTTCTTAATACAGATAAGATTATCCATTTAACTTTTTATTATAATAATAATGTTGACTAATAATGTAACAGTTTAGAAGTTCATTTTACTATAGCAACATAAAAATGCTTCAAAAGAGAACAAACATAGACACAGACAAAGACATACATGTGATCAATTTACTAGCCATACCTATTTTCTTATTAGAATTCATTCATTACAGATTGGCAACAGTATTTCATATTTAATTTAAGCACTTCATACGGATGAAAAGTAATAAACATCTTTATGCATACAAATAAAATTATACTTTTTGTTTCTAATAATAATTGTTCTACTACATATTAAGAGTAATTCACTTAGCTGTAAATAAGGTTGGGTTATTTGATACAGCAAAGCCCTGGCTATCTGCCTAACAGGAAGGATGCCTTTGTTGAAGACTTTTCGAGAGAAACTCATTCATATTATTACATAGAGGAAATCCACGAAAACCAACCATGCAATCAGCCGGTTCATCTGGGTTTGAACCCAAGCCAGGTTGAACTACCAGTATTTAGTAGTTTTAACCACTTGCTCACTGGTGGGCCCTATTTATTTAGAAAAAAATTACGTTTCATTTTGTACAACGCACACAAGCAAATGGCTACGTATGGATCGATTTAACATTAAATTATAGTCCAACATAAAAAGCAGAAGAAAAAAAAATTACATAATCAGGAAGCCTCAAATATCATTGACTATGCAAATATTGTGGTATTTAGTCATGTTGTGTAATTTGAAGAAAAAGGCTAGAGGGCGCTGTTGCTCGCTTAGTAAGAGAATAAAGTTTGTTCATGTTGAAGGCGGCGGCCTAAGAATACGCTCTGTATGTAGTAATTAAAATATTATTAAAACGTAAAAGTGTTAAAATTAGTAAACCCACTGAACCACCATCATCTGATTTGGAGATGCACAAAATTATTAGATGGTGCATCGGCGTAAGGAATTAAGGCTTTGTGAAGATTTTAGGTGTTCGATCCAAGTGTTTCGATTTCAATGGATATTTCATATTCAAGTGACAATGGAATTCCAAATAAAGGTAGGGAAATCTTAAATTAATTATTTAGTGATTATTTGTAGTACATTAGTAAGTATTTATTATTGCTGTCGTGGGTGTATTTAAATTAAATAAAATGGAAGAGAAGTTAGATAGATTGAAACGTAAACGTTCCACATTGAGATCGTCTGTTACTAGGTTAATTAAAGTGATTGAAGATAAATTAAAAATTGAAGGGGAGGAAAATTTGATTAAAGAATTACGAGAATTGTTTGAATTATTAACCAAAAAGAAAAATAATTTAAGAACGCTTGATGATGAAATACAAGAGTTAATTGATGTTAACTTAATTGAAGAAGATTGTAGTATAAGCGAAGAATACAATGACAAATGTATAATTGCTTGTAGTCAAATTAAGCAGTTTCTAGGTGCGGTTACCGCAGTACCGCCAGCGAGGAATCCCCAAAGTTCTGATTTAAACCAGTCTAGTGGTAATGGAATTTTGCATGTAAGTTCCAGTTCTAGTGGGAGTAGTACGCTGAAATTACCAAAATTAATGATTGACAAATTTTGGGGAGACCCCAAACAATGGAATGAATTTTGGAATAGTTTCGAAAATTCGATACATAAAAACGAAACGCTTTCAAAAATACAAAAATTTGTATACTTAAAAACATTCTTAACGGGACAAGCTTCGAAGGTTGTGTCAGGCTTTGAGTTAACAGAAAGTAATTATGATAGTTGTGTAGATATGGTCGAAAAGACCTGATCATTAATTCATTCATGAATAAAATTCTCAATTTAGAAGCTGTTAAAAATTCTGCTAACGTAAAGGCTTTACGTAAATTATATGACGAATTAGAAGTTTCGATTCGTAATTTGGAAACTTTAACTTCTGGCTCATATGGACATTTATTAATTCCAATATTATTAAAATTAATTCCAGACGATTTAGTTTTGGAATTTAATCGGCAAAGAGGATCGAAAGATAAAGTTGAAGTTTCGGAATTAACACAATTTATTAAAACGGAAATAGAATGCAGGGAAGTTTCAAATCTAGTATTAAGCGAAAGGAAAAATCCTGTGCCTCCGCGAGTCGACCAATCAAAATATGAAACTAGAAAATATGTAAAAAATACACCCACGGCTGCATTTCATACTGCAGTTAACCGAAAATGCATCTTTTGTGATAATTTGCACGAGTCATTTAAATGCGAAGTGAATGTTTCTGATAAATTAAAGAAACTAAGATCCGAAAACCGCTGCTTTTCTTGTTTTAAAAAATTCCATACATCAGAAAGGTGCAGAAATAAAACTAAATGTAATAAATGTGGCGGTATGTATCACAATGAATCGATTTGTACTAATAAATCCCTTGTAAACAAAAAGTTGGAACAAGGTTATTCCGAAAATGCAACTGAATCTCTGACTTTGAATTCTGAGGAAAGAAATAAAGTTCAAAACTTAAAATTGATTGCTTCTGTTCCTCAAGGTGATAATAATAATGACTGTAATGCCAGGGAAATATTATTACAAACTTGTACAGTTTATGCTTGTTCTAAGTATAAATCAAAATTAACTAGATTAATTCTTGATCAAGGCAGTCACAGATCCTTTATAACGAAAAAATTGGCCGACCATTTAAAACTTACTCCAATCCGTTATGAAAAACTTTCTGTTTATTCATTTGGTGCGACGAAGGCAATGAATCATACCTATCCGGTCGTTGAAATCGAAATTCAGAATTGGAAACAAAATAATAAAATAAAAATTGAATGTTTGATCTCGGATGTTATTTCCTCGGCGTCCATCAGTGTGCCTAGTAAACAAATTGCAGACTTCATGGAGCATATGGGGTTGCAGATCGCCGATTGCGCAAGAAAAAATAACATAGATGTTGAGATATTAATTGGAGGGGATGAATTCTGGAATGTAGTTTATTCTGAAAGAATTAAAATATCTGAAGGGTTGTACGCAGTCAGTTCTGTGTTTGGTTGGGTTGCCGCAGGAATCGAGAAAAATAAAACAAACAAAAATTGTTCTGAAAATTTAGCGGTAATGACAAACACTGTTGTGTTGAAAGATTTAAAAGGTTTTGGGGAATTAGAACATATGGGAATTAATGATTCTGATGACTATTCCGATATTGACTGCGAAATAGTAGACCAGTTTGAAAGAAATTTGCAGTTTAAAAACGGAAGATATGAGGCAAATTTAATCTGGAAATACAGTCCGAATAATTTAGGAAATAATTTTGAGGTAGCTAAGAAACGATTCGCAAACCTTCACAATAAACTAAGTAAAACTCCGGAGATTTTTCGGGAATATAAAAATATAATTGAGAACCAGATATTAGAAGGAATTGTGGAGGAATGTCCAAATAATGATACAAATTTGGGATATTTTATGCCGCACCGAGCAGTGATACGACCTAGTAAAACTACTAAGGTAAGAATTGTGTACGATGCTAGCTCAAGGACAGAGGACACGAATTCGTTAAATGACTGCCTTGAATCGGGACCTAATTTAAATCCAAATATACTAGACATTATGTTAAATTTTTGTAAGTTTAAGATAGCGTTTTGTGGAGACGTTAAAAAAGCCTTTTTGATGATAGAAATTGCTGAAGGCGATAGAAAATTTCTAAAATTTCTTTGGTTTAATGAAAATAATGACTTCTTTAAGATTATGCAAATGTGTCGCATAGCTTTCGGTTTGACTATATCTCCTTTCATTTTGGCCGCCACTATAAAATATCACATTCGAAAATATAAAGATAAAATGCCGGACAGTTTCCAAATGTTAAATTCTTCTGTCTATGTCGATGACCTATATTTTGGAGCAGGAACGGTTGAAGATGCATATCGGTTATCTGTAGATGCGGTTAATATATTTAAGGATGCTGGGATGAATTTCAGAAAATTAAGAACTAATTCTAAAGCATTAAACGATTTATGGGTCTCAGATGGGATTAAGGAATCAGACAACAAATTAACTAGTGAATCGAATTTCTTAGGCATGATTTGGAATTCCATTGAAGACGATATAAAGTTAAATTTAAAAAATTTAATTGACTTTTCTACTGGAAACGATTTTGCTACAAAAAGGAAACTTTTGCAAAGCATCGCCCAAATATACGATCCATTTGGATTTATTGCACCCTTTGTTATTCGGGCAAAAATTATTATGCAAGAAATCTGGTGTTCCGGTTCTGACTGGGATGAGGTTCTTCCTGCAGAGATTAAGGACAAATTCAACATTTGGCGGGAGGAACTTAATGATTTAACTGAAATATCGATACAGAGAAATTTCATTGATGACGATCCAATAAATATAAGCCTTCACCTATTTTCGGACGCTAGTCCTAAAGCATATGGGGCCATCGCATATTTCAGATATTGTACGAGTGATTCTAAAATTAAAACTTTCTTTATCATGTCGAAATGCAGAGTTGCACCTTTAAGAGCAATCACGCTTCCTCGTTTAGAGTTAATGGGAGCACTCATGGCTGCTCGAATGTATAAATATTTGAAAAAATTGTTTGGTGATTTAATTGAAGATGTTTATTTTTGGAGTTATTCCGAAATCGCCATTACTTGGATTAAAGGTTCGCCAAATAATTGGAAACCATTTATCGCCAATCGTGTTACAGAAATACAGAGTATATGCAACAAAAAATTGTGGAACCATTGCGAAGGGAAACAAAATCCTTCCGATTTACTAACTCGAGGAATTAGTGCTCGGTCACTAATTAAGAATGATTTGTGGTGGCATGGGCCACACTGGTTACGTTTTCCTATTGAAAACTTTCCAAAACAAAAGAAATTAAAACCAAATTCAGAATCGTTGGAGTTAAGAAAAAGTATTATTTTGACTGCACCTGTAATTAACAATGAATCCCCAATTTTGCATATAGAAAAATTCAGTTCTTTAGGAAAATTACTTCGAATTACTGCCTATGTATTTAGATTTATTGGGAGGCTTCGGAAAAGGTCTACAAGGAATGGACCTTTAAGTGTTTTTGAGATTAAAGCAGCTGAACATTATTGGGTAAAAATTACGCAACGAGAATCGTATCAAGCGGAAATAATTAAGTTATCAAATAAAAAATCAATTCTCGATTCTTCCATCTACTCCCTTAATCCAAGGCTTGATGAGAAGGGAATTCTTCGGTTGAAAGGTCGCATTCAATTTGCAGACTGTCACGAGAATTTAAAACATCCTATTCTATTACCCTCAAAATGCAAGTTTACCGAGTTGATCATCATGGACTCGCAGGAAAGGGTATTCCATGCTGGAGTTAATTCGACACTAACTCAGATCAGAGACAAATATTGGATCATTAAGGGAAGACAGCGTGTTAAGACTATCATCAGCAAATGTGTGATATGCAAACGATATAGTGCTCGTCCTGGGGTACAGGATATCGCTCCACTTCCTCCAGACAGAATCCAAGAGTCGCCTCCATTTGCTGTGACCGGGTTGGACTTCGCCGGTCCATTTTTTATGAAAGACAGGCATGGTAAAGATTACATGCTGTTGTTAACGTGTGCGGTCACTCGTGCCTTACATATAGAGATAGTAACTGATCTCAGCACTGAAAGTTTTTTGCTAGCTTTCCGAAGATTTTTAGCTCGCCGAGGACTGTGTACCACCGTGTACTCCGATAATGCCAAGACTTTTAAAAAAGCTGATAAAGAACTAAAACATATTTTTAAAACTTTGAGTGATTCATCTGTGAAAGAATTATTTTCTGCTAGAGGCATAAATTGGAAATTTATTATTGAGAGGGGTCCATGGTGGGGAGGGTTTTGGGAGCGTATGGTACGAACCATAAAATCTAGCTTATGCAAAATTATTGGTCGAGCATCCCTTACTGTGAAAGAGCTTGAAATCCAGGCAATGATTAATTGTAGACCAATTACCTACGTGTTTACCGATCCCAATGAACCTTCTCCACTAACGCCCTCTCAATTTCTGATTGGTAGACGATTACTATCTCTGCCCTGCTAATCAAATAACATCCCAGAAATCTCTGGACAATAGGGCAAATTTTGGAATTAATGCCAGGCAGAGATGGTAAAATAAGATCTTGCATAATTAAAACACCTACTGGTACCTTAAAAAGGCCTATACAATTGTTATATAATATGGAACTTAACTAATGTTTGTATTTGTACTTTTAGGTTTGATTCTCCTGACCTTGCTGATAGGTATCGTTTAATGTTTTGTAAAATTTTATGTGCTTATAATTATGTATGCATGTTTGTTATATTTAACCATTTCTCCAGGATTTATTGTCGAAATATTAATTGAATATTCTAGAATATATTATTGAAAGATGAACTCTCCACCGAGTTCAGGTGGGGAGTGTTGTGTAATTTGAAGAAAAAGGCTAGAGGGTGCTGTTGCTCGCTTAGTAAGAGAATAAAGTTTGTTCATGTTGAAGGCGGCGGCCTAAGAATACGCTCTGTATATAGTAATTAAAATATTATTAAAACGTAAAAGTGTTAAAATTAGTAAACCCACTGAACCACCATCATCTGATTTGGAGATGCACAAAATTATTAGAAGTCATATTGATTGAATACTGCAACCATTTGCATTTATATCTTTGTGTTTCTAAATAAAAATTTGTAGAAACATAACTTCAAAAGAAAGACATCTATAAATCATTGCGTTTATATAGACACAACATGTCTATATAAAAGCAAGTTAACGCAAGTCTATATAAAAACACATGTCTAAATAAAAGTAAGT
Organism: Stegodyphus dumicola; assembly: GCF_044657685.1. Classification (NCBI taxonomy): domain Eukaryota; kingdom Metazoa; phylum Arthropoda; class Arachnida; order Araneae; family Eresidae; genus Stegodyphus; species Stegodyphus dumicola. The sequence goes on along the minus strand of NC_140771.1, from coordinate 42,962,134 downwards.
AAATATAAGTAAACGCATGTCTATATAAAAACAAGTATAAAAAAAAGCAATATGTGATTTTGAAACAGTTAAGTTGTAAAATAGGAATGCTAAGAGATTAAATTACTCTGAATGAATTAAGTACTTGCCCATATGTGTATGCACTAATACCCAATGATGTCAAGATACATATATTGATTTTTCCCATACTATTTTAGTTAACTTTCAAGCCCCCCCCATAGCATTTTCTGTGCTAAATTATATTCAAAATCAAAGACCAATGCAACAGCAGAAAAAGTAAAACACAGAAGGCCCACTTTTGATAGGACTTCAAGCAATGCCAACCATGGAAGATACAAGAATGCCAATAGCATGGACTGAAGACATAAAGAAACAACACACTAAAAATTATTTCAAGGAGAAAGATCAAAAAGAAGTAAGACAAAGTTAGAGACAAGTTACAGATAAGGCATTAGATTGCACGAAATATAAAGCAAGATCTTCAAAGGCAACATTACAGGAGATAAAAAGCAAGACTGGTTTCATTTACCAACTTGGCATTAAAAAAAATGAATGAAATTGTCAAGATATAAGTGCATCTCTGAATAATGACATGGCAAAAATTAATTTAATTTGTAAGTCATTGCATGTTTGATGCAACTACTATCATAACTTTAGACAAAAATTAATTTAATTTGTAAGTCATTGCATGTTTGATGCAACTACTATCATAACTTTAAAAAACAAAAATATTTTTATTATTTTTTTAGTTTTAATAGTATTTGAAAAATCCTAGCAGTTTTACTAGTACATCTGAAAATACCATAATATATAAATAAAATTGATAAAAATAATGCATTTTCTGAAATCTTACCTTACGGTTAGAATCCTCAAATAAGCGCAATCTGGACAATTCGGTTGAACTGAGCAAATCAAATAACTCTTCATTATATAGCTCAAGGAATGACACACGAACAGAAAATTCTACATTTTCTTCTTTATTTAATTCTTCAAACAACTGATGCAAAGAACGTGGAATAATTCCTGCTCCTGGGTCCTTTCAAGAATAAAAAATGCATTTTTTAAAATCACTGATAATCATAAAAGATATTTTTCAGTTATTAATGTTTTATATTTTAAGATAGAATTAAAGATCTAAATTCTATTTCACATACAAATAACAGCACTGATATACATCAACACTGTGTGCAATTTTATGGTAAATTAATTTGTCTGTTACATGTTATTTTAGAACTTTGATATTATCTTAAATACGAGGGTTGGAACTTTAATAGTGGCAACTATTTATTTACAAGGAATACAAAAGTGATTCATGTCACCATGTTTTACAGTCCTTCAATATAGTCGCCAGCATTGTGTACAACCCGTTTCCAAAAATGTGGAAGTCGCAGAATACCTGTAGCAGCACCTGTTTTGTTGATAGTTTGAATGGACCGGTCTACTGCCGCAAGAATCTCAGGAACAGTTTGGAAGCGAGTGCCACGAAGTGGTTCCTTCCTCTTAAGAATTAAGTCATAGTCACAAGGGCTTAGATCGGGGGAGTATGGTGGATGGTAAAGCACTTCCCAGCCCCATCGCTTGAACAAATCAAACACAGCTTGTGCTGCATGCGGCCGAGCATTGTCATGCAAAATGAGAGGAGCATTCTGCAGAAAGTGTCACCGTTTTTTTCTCAAAGCTGGTCGGAGATTGTGCTCCAAAAATGAATTTGTCATTTGTTTGATTGGCGTTTCAGTTCTGGCTGGTACGATCAGGCCCAAGTCTCATCCAGCGTAATGATATGGCGTAAAAAAGCATCTCCTTCGCACTCATAGCGCTCCAGGTGGGTTCGGGCAGCATTGTATCGTAGCCATTTCTGCATTTCCGTCAATTGATGTGGAACCCATTGTGAAGCAAATTTTCTCATGGACAGGCGTTCCTTCAGAATGTGCAGCACAGTCGTATGCGCTAATCCTGTTTGTCCAGCCAGCTGACGAATCGTTTGGTGGCGATCACTGTCCATTAGTGCAGCAACAGCTTGCACGTCTGCATCGCTGACACTCGGATGACCTGGCCGCAGCATGTCTGCCACGTTTTGGCGTCCTTCATTGAATGCTTTCACCCATCTTGCTATGGTTCTGCAAGGCAATGCAGATTCCCCGCAAGCCTCTTGAAGCCCTTGATGACACTGTCGTGCTGTACAACCTCTGGCACATTCAATTTTTATCCAACACCGTTGTTCTTGTTTTGAAAACATCCTGACAACACTTACTTTAGAGCGCGAGCTAATACAAGGATTCGTTCTTCGCGTGACGTAGGCAGGACGAGTCTTTTTGCTGAGAGGTTAGGTAGGTATGTAGTTCACATGTGGTATACGCGATATTCTTTGGTTTTGTTGCATAGCGTTTTTTCAGCTGTGTTGCCACTATTAAAGTTCCAAACCTCGTAATTTAAAACTCATGAATATAAAACATCTGGTCAATTTATATGATATATCTCTCCAAAAACTTCTCCCCCCTTTAATATATTAATTTTTGATTAAATGATATAGTCATGCTTATTTTAATATTATATTACCTTATATTACTACCATAATAATTTTATAACAGAAAAAGTTCATAATATAAATATTAAAATTTTATGCTTTACAATACACTATAAGCTTCAAGGCAAAAAAAAAAAAAAAAAAAAAAAACTAACATTCTTGTGCTTATGGTGAACTTTAATAATTAATTTTAAAGATTTTTTTGTTCATATGAAAAGCTCCTTTACTGTACTGCTTACTTGCTTTTTTTTACATTAAATTAAAGATCAGCATATAAAAACTAGTTCAAGTATGAGAGACTTTTAGAGCTAAATTTAACTGATGGCATGTAAACTATCAACTTGCTAATTCAAAACCCAAGAGTATCTTGAAGATCACATAATGCAATTTTTAGCCAAGTAAATTTGGCTTGGAATTTTAAATAGGATTATTTTGAAATATACTTTTCATTAGATCCCAATAAACGTAGCATTAAATAAAAAAATAAACAATTATAATAGTAATATAAAAAATAATAGGGAGGGGGGGAATTTGGAGTTGGAATACTTACTTGTTACATTTGCTGTACTTTTTTATTTGCACTGTATTAAAAAATACTGCCATATTTATAAAACAACAGATAATTTAAAGACTATACACATACACTGCTAAAGAATTACATTTATATATAAAACATTAAACATTGTCTCACAATATCTTTTAATATCATTGTTTTAAATATATCTTTCCCCCCCCCCTCAAAAGAATATTAATTTTGTTTAAAACCATTTTAACCCTCTGAACGCCATGCAGTGTTGCCAGATTGTGCGATTTTTCACAAATTTGCGACTTTTGACAAACTTGTGCTACTAAAATTTTAATAGTTGCGATTTTGTGACTTCAAAGTATTTTTAATATATTGAAAAATGCTTTTATGTTAAAACAATGTATCAATTAAATGTAATTTATATTTAAAAAAGGTAGTTTATTTAGGCTTAATCAGAAGTTGGCATCTGGCATTCTTGTTTACATGTGGGCTTTCCTTTACAAGCTTGCACAGCCTGATGCCTGAGAGGGGAAAATGGGAAAGAAACAAAAAAACTGCTTCGGGACCTCTGATCTCCCCCCCTCGTCACCCATGTGTTTTGTTTTTAAGTCAATTCCTGGCTTCCAGTTCTATGGTGATAACGAATTGAACAAAAGAATTTGTAGATTGCGTTCTCCTGATTATAATACTTTAAAGAACTAAGCAATGGAAATAACTTAAAAATCAAAGCAAAGGCATTTTTCTAAATAACAACACAAATAAATTTAACAGTGAACAAACAAGGCTTTCTTAAGTAAACAGAATGCTGAAATAAGAAATGGATATTTAAACAATTGACAATAAGCAATATAGTTTTAAAATTTTCTTTAAAGCAAGGCTACGTTATTAAAAAGACTTTGAATTGAATACAGCCTGCAACTTATAGAACCAATAAACAGTAAATTTGTGATGACGTCAGAGGTCATGTGAGCACGCGGAACTATTATGTCTAAAAAATCTTGTGATCTCTGATGTCAATTGTGATTTTTTTAGTCTTCTTTTGCTACTTTAGTTGAAAATTTTCTGGCAACACTGGCGCCATGACCGGCTTTATCCGGTAATGAGGTTTTTTGTCACTTGTTATATACTAGCTTATATTACTTTGCTTTCTTACTTGCATTAATAATATAAATGACATCTTGATGAATGTAAGTTTATGAAAATAGAGATTAAAATAGGTAAATGTACATATTTAGTTAATAAAGGGTCCTTAAATACAGGTCTTCATGAAAGATACAAAAACCCAGACCGCTCAGAGGGTTAAAGTAGAACATACCCATTTTTAGCTCACTCCTTACTTCCTCATATGAAGTACAGGAAGTATTGCAATTACGAAAATTTTTGGGTGTCATATTTCAATGAAAATATCCATTTTGACCTCTATTGAATGCAACTCAATGATGTTTTTGGGTGACATCTGTACGCAAGGACAGAATAAAGCACTCTTGTTCCCAAAATGGGTTTCAAAAAGCATTAAAATGGATTCAGAAGAGACCTCTTCGTGACATTTGTATGTATACTGCATACCTCAGAATGTTGAAATGTTGTATATAGGACTGCTATAACATGTAGTTGTGCACCTCCCTTTTTGGTTGAAATAAGCCACACCAAAAGTATGTATATATGTACCCACTCCGTTACGTGGCTTCGTGGGCTCAGTGTTTTTATTTTTATATGTTGGTAAAATGTGCATTTTTTGCCGTAAAAATGATTGAATTATGTTATTCTTATCTTCCGGTTAAGGTTTTTAATGCCTTTAGTTAACTTGCATGCAATATTTGTAGAATTATCAACAATTTAAAAATTGTTTAAGTGTGACTAAGACTTTTTTTTACCACAGCAGCCATATTTGGTTACATTTGAAACTTTGCAGAATAGTGAATTAAGTCAGTTTTTGCAACTTTTTACTGAGTAGGACCAAGAGTAAACTTTCAGTTTTCTGCACCAAATAATCTGTCTTCTTGCCTGCTGGACGAATACTTGTTTTTGCACAGAAACTATAATTTTAATTGTATAATTGTTTTAGCTGTACTAGAGTAGAAGTTTTCTACTCTTAATTGACATTTAATTAATCTTAATTCTAGTCATTTTCTTGCTATTTCTCAAAATTCCACAAGTTTAAATTCTTTTTTAGTAATTCACAACATTTGGTTTTGAATTTTACTTTTACCCTTGCCTATATGGATGACAAAACACAAATTGAGTAATTCAAGAGTTAGGTTTGGAGGCAAATTCCCCTTCATAAGTCTGTCTCCTACCTGCTCAACAATTACTCACTTATGCAATTTAATTTTTTGCAATAATATATTTTTTCATGGTTTTTGATATGTGCACTTAATTTACATATGTTCTTAGAATTTAAATGATACTACAAATAAGTTCGCAACAATATTGAATTTTATTTTTATTTTTACAATTTAAATTTCTTAATTAAATTTTAATTTTATATTAGCTTTATACGAATAGAATATTTATTATACATATATTTACATACTTTTGGTGCAGCCGATTGCAAGCAAAACAAGAGTTGTATATCTGCATGTTATAGCAGACCTATATATATAAAAGTTTAACATTCTGAGGCTACTCGTTTTTGAGTTATGCGAGATACGTACATACAGATGCAAAAAAAAAAAAAAAAAAAAAAAAAAGTTCTGAATCCATTTTAAAATTCATTTTGGGAAAAAGAGTTCTTTATTCCGTTGTTAAGGGTGTATACAAGATAAGATACAAGCCAGTTTTCCTTAGAAAGTCCTCCACGAAGGCATCCCTTCCCTTAGGCAGATAGCCCTAGTGTGCTTTGCCATAGTTAAATAAACCAAACCAACTGTCCTTAATGTTTCTCTTTATTCTCTCCTGTAGAGATGTCTGTAATTGGTATATTAGATGTAAGAATATGAAGCATAAATAGTTTATACAAACTTTAAAAGTTGCAAGTAAATAAAATTGAGTAAAATGTCTTATCATTTAAAACTTCTTAACATCAAATTCAATAAAATACAGGAGTTTGGCTATGCAGCTTGCGCATTCACTGGGATTGGAAACCCAGTAATTGATTAAGATAGGAAAATAACAATTCCTTCAACAATCAGTGTTTTAAAATAATCAAAAAAGGAAAGGATTGTTGGTAATTATTACAAGGACTTCAACATTTCTATTCAGATTAGTAACTTTCATGCAAAATTTTTTAGTTAAAATGTAAATCAGTCGCACAGCAAAGAGAGAAATATCGTAAGTCTTTATTACTAACAGTTGCAATTTAGCAACCATTTATGAAGTACTGAACTTTTGATACAAAATTCTAAACTGATGCTAATAGGTTTAAGTTAAGGTAAAAACAAATACAATTAATTTAAATGATAAAAACATTTGGATAATTAATATTTATAATTCATTTGCATAATTATGCATCTATATTAACAAACTTCCAAAGTTAATCAATTAAAGCATAACATATTTACCAATATAAACAAAGCATATAATATAATAATATTTAAACTTAGTTTCAAGAATAGAAATGAAAAAAAAAAGTGCTTCAGTAAAATGAATGTTTCAAAAAATGTAATAAATAATTCCAATGCAGAATTTTATTTTTATTATTTATTTATTCATTCATTTTACACTTTTTATGCTTCTTAAAACAATTTGATAGAAAATAATTGTGTAACCTGGAACAGAAACTTTTGTTTACAACATTTATAATATTGGAACTTACATCTTCCCAAGAACATGTTGTACTGTTTCTTTCACCTTCCATTGTATAGGTTTTTCCTGTTCCTGTTTGACCATACCTATGCAAATTAAAAATAAATAAGTAATGCACTATAAGCATATAGCTCCTATCAAATATTAGATCTTAAAACTTGAAAAAATATTACAGTACACAATATTTGAAGATTAAAATTAACGAAAATTCTGCAACTAGGTGTCTTCATGAGATAAGTAATCATTTCATACCTCTAAAAGTCTGCCATACAAGTTCTAAAGCAAAAACTACCTAATCAAACCTAATACAAATTTTTGAACTCCAGCTAATTTAAACCTGGGAAAAAATGTAATAAAAAATATCAGAATTTACCTCAATAGCTCATTTCATCTTCAGGCACATTTTTTCTTTGTCCTGACCTGTCTGTTACTGATACACTAAATCAGGGTTTCTTAAACTGCGGAACACGACCTGCAGTAAGGGGGTCACCAAAAATTTTGGCAATTTTCATATTTATTTAACTCATACTAATTTTACAGTTACCAAATATTTTTACACAATATATCTGAAAATAGAGAAAGATAAGACACATACAGACAGAGAAGAAAAGGAAAATGTTTCAACACATTCTTTTTATAATAGAAACAGTTCATTTTACTTGCTTTGCACGTGACACTGTCATTTCGTCCATTACTTATTTAAAATTTTCACACTGTTCTATGTCTTAAAATTAGAAATTGAAGTTTATGACCTAAAACTGCAATAGTATATTACAGTATAAGTGAAAAAACTGGCAGTTTCACTCGTACATGTGTCGGAATTGCACAATACTTATGGGGTAACACAAAATTTTTGTAAATGTTATGGGTTCCTGGAGGTCACGAAAAAATCTCAGTGATAAAAAGGGGTCGTGACTGAAAAAAGTTTAAGAAACCCTGCACTAAATGAGTGGAAGACGAAGGTTTCGTTCAACACAAACATCATGCTTGTTGTCAACCGTTTTGAAACAACCGAATAACAGTTCAAATGTGCAAATAGTAATTTATTTTTTTGATGCAATTTGAATGGCAAGCATAAGCGTTAAAAAAAAATCACACCACAGATGATTATGAACTGCTTTTGTACAGTGGTAAGCTTTGTAAATATTTAAACAATTTATATATATATATACAGCAAACCCTTGTTGAACATTAGTTTGCATATAAGTATTATCTTAATTGTTTCCATTTGATTTCTCCAATATAGAATTTCAATTATAAAAGGTACGCTGCAGAGAGTCGGCTGCATTGCACAGCTTCTTTAATGACTGGTTGAAAATCCATTTATTTTCTAACTCTCGATAATGCTCCAGGACAATGTACTCAGAACATTGCATTCAAATGTAAAGGTTTTATTGTTTCCACCTAATAAAATTTTTTTAATCCGGCCAATGGATCAAGGAATCATAAAAACATTCAAAGCGTATTATGTCAAGCAGGTTTACATCTCTGCAAATAAAGTACATTAAACTAATCCATACTAATGGAGACAATTTAACATAAAATACTGTATAGAAATGATTAAACTTGCATGGGAATAAATGAATGCTTGCTGGCATCAGCTTTGACTAGAAGTTTTTACAATTTTAGAAAATTTCCATGGACGGAAAATAAAGCCAAGGAAATTGCATGAATTACAAAAGTAAAGCGGTAAAGGAATTTCAGATTAGGAAGAAAGAGAAATTGAAGAATTAGTTCAGAACGATGATTGTGAAATGATACACGAACGAAGGAAATAGCCATACAACTGTGATTGTAACTCAGATAATGCTAAAATGCCATCTAGAAGCAGATGAGATGTTAACGATGGCTAATGCAGACTAGTGAAATTAATGTGATGATTATTCTTTTTACTTTTCATTTTAATTTATGCAAATAAATCATAGTTTAGTAATAACTCGATGAGGTTTAGTGGTGATTGTAGTAATATTTAGTACTGATGTTTTCCTTACTTAAATTTTAATGTCAGAAGTGGGATAAAATCCCTGCCCCATAGTTCCTTTCGAATTCATGGATTGTGCTTAGTGTAGCATTCTTGTTCTCAACAGTTAAGAAATAACAACTTTCAAGTACAGTCAAATACCGAAAATCCGCCCACCTGAAATCTGCGTTGCCTCTCAAAATATAAACACTCAATTTATAGGTTTCAGAAACCACAACATGAAGAATGAAATACCGAAGGAAAAATACTTACTGAATAATGACGTCATAATGGAAATACCAAATTATTAACATCATGTTAAAAGTTTTTTCCCCCTCTAATCTGCATCAAGGCAAAAAAGCAGACGATTCACTCAACTCTTCTTTCAAGTTCATAGTGTTGTATTTTCTGAGTTTTGTTTTTTCATGAGATTATTTAGTGCTGCTGTTTTGTGGATAAATGAAGAATATTTTAAATTTCAGTGCTTTTTAATCCCTTTTGGTGCAATATACTTTAAAGTCCGAATTTCAATAAAAAAAAAGTTGTATCAGTACAGCTACGCCTAAACGAGTATACAGGTAAAATTTTGTAAAAATTGCACTTACTGTTTTAATTCTGTGGGTGTTCCATGAGGTGGAACACTGCGGCGATAGAGCTCTTAAAAGTGCCACTTAGCGAGCATTGCAGCGAAGCACGGAAATAAGTAGAAGCTTTAGTATAGTAATGAAAAAAAAAAACACTGCATTATGGCTGTATACATGGTTTTCTGGATATACACAACATTTTTGAACATATACGGATAAATGAGATAAATATATGTATATACACAAGTCCTATGTACAAAAATATTTACGAATTTTTCGATTTCTTAGCTTCGTGAAATTGCTCAAAGCATGTCACACCTTTTTGATAGAAGCACAAACCAACTTTGCAGGTTTTGAACACAAAACTTGTTTTGTGTGGCTTCTGTTCCATGCAACAATGTGTTTAGAATTCCAATTAAAAACTTGAGGTTGCGTAGAGGGGCCTGGGTGAGATGGATCATCAACCTTCTCATCTAATAAATGAGTTTCACATGACATATCATCGGATTACACAAATAGTTCAGGAGCATATATCTCAGTATCGTTTCTGTCTTCATGCTCTGATTCAGAAGAGGATAATTCATGAAGCACTTTTAGAGCTTCGAAAAGAGTTAGACCTCTCTGCACCCATTTATGGAAAATTAATAATAAAAATTTAACTACAATTAATATTAACAATAAAGAAAAATAAGCTAAAAGATATACATACACAAAAAATATCTACACAATTATTGAAAATAAACGGAAATGAAACTAAAAAGCGACAGCAAAAAATTTGCGCAGCTCCGTAAGTAAAGTTGACTTGAGCTACTGATAAAATTCCCACCTGAAAACTACTCACAAAAATTTCAAGATACCTATATTAGGGCTTTCATAGCACAAACCACACCTCATCTCTCAAGACTGCTTTGTTTGAATTCATTCCCCCAAAGCAACGGAAATAGAAAACATATACAACAGATGTTCTGATGCGCAATAACATGAGATTGCTAAAGGCGCAGTGTTCCCGCTAATGGAACACCTCGTTTTACTTAATGATTCAGCACATGCTTTTTGTATGAAAAATGTACAAAAAATATAGAGTACAACCATCAAAATTATAGAGATTTTTTTTTTTTTTTTTTTTTTTTTTTTTTTTTTTTTTTTGTATTACCAAAAAAATTTAGAAAATTGCTAGAAAATAAGTGAATTTTAATAACTCATCATAAATGGAAATTTGGGTGCTCCTTGTGATATGTCCATCTACTATTTAAAAAGAGAAGTTTTTATCCATTTACGGCTGAATTTAGCAGTTTCAGAAGGGATTCAAGATGGGTGTTCCATGTAGTGGAACACTGAGCAAATAAGGGTTAATACAACGACAGGTAAGAAACGCACTCATGATTTTACTGCTTGCAATGTTGAAAAACATAAAGACATTGCATTGATGCCTGATTTCAGCAGCAGTTGGCTGAACAGATTTAAACAGAGACACGGTATAAGTTATCTAAAAGCATGTGGGAAAAAACTTTCAACAGATAAAGATGCTGCAGAGGAGTTTATTGATGAATTTTCTGTGTTAGTAGCAGAAGAAAACCTCAGCCCAGAACAGATTTCTAATATGGATGAGACCAGACTTTATTGGTGATGTTTGCCAAGAAGGACATTTGTGATAAGCGAAGAAAAGTTCATCATCAGGGGTGAAAGAAGCTAAAGAAAGAGTTATCATTTGGAACTTACAAATGTAAATCAGTGGTAGTGGGTAAAAGCACCAACCCCAGAGCTCTGAAAGGAGCAAAATCCTTACCTGTGATTTACAGGAATAATAAAAATTCCTGGTTCACAAAACAACTTATGACTGAATGGTTCATGCAGCATTTCATTAAAGAGGCTAGAAGGCATTGTAACAGCGTGGGATTAACATCAAATTGCAAGATGTTACTATTGTTACACAACTGCTCTACACATCCAGATGCAAGCATTTTAACACGTGATAATGTTATAGCCCTTTTTTTGCCCCCAAATGTTACATAATTGATCCAACTAATGGACCAGGGCATAATACACAGTATTACATGCTGCTATAAATCAGTTTTTGAAAAAAAAAATTTTTTTTTTCAAGTGACCATTCTATATTTCACTTTGTGATTTAAAAAAAAAAAAAAAAAAAAAAAACCCCACAATCAAAGACTGCATTTATTTGTTAGCTGAATCATAGAATTATGTTTACTAAACAACATTAGTAAATGCCCGGCGTAATGTATGGCCATCTTCTCTGTTTATTGAAACTGAGAGTGATAACAGTGAATTTTCTGATTTTAGGTTCAGTGTAGCAAGATACACTGAGACTTGCTTTTATATTTGCAACAAGAGAATTGCTTTTATATTCGAAAGAAAAAATAAATGAGAAGGCTTTGCAAGAAGATATTGTTGAATGGATGATGTGTTCAAATGAGCCAACACTACATAGCAGATGCCTGAGGATGATGAAATCATTGGCTCTGTTTTAAACTCACCACAGCAAGAAAACGATTCCGACATAAATAGTGAATTTGATAGAAGTGAGAAAATATCTTTTAATGAGGGCTTGGAACTCACTAATGTAAATGAATAATATAATACATATATATAACAATTTAATGCATATAATAAATTATTGTAATAATATATATATATATAATTTAATTAAATGTATCTAATATGCTTTATTTATTTTGCACTTTTAGCCTGAATATTATGATTTATCTTTTTTATCATGAAATCCGCAATCTCTGGTTCCAAGCTTTGTGGATTTCTACTGTATTTTCAAGAGGACTGCAGGTGAGCATTTTATATTTATAACTTTCGCTTTGAAGGTATAATTCTTTAAAATATAAAACATGGCTTCTGAAGAAAATTTTGGAAAATTAAAACACAAATGTAGTGTTGAAAGAAGTAATACTACTATTTAACTAATTTCAGGAATTAATGTTGCTTTAACAGACGAAAATGTTGCATGTGATATCTTAGAGGAATATCTAGAGGTTTTAATTGAAAAACTGAACTGTACTCAAGAGACCCTAAATATCGGAATGAATTTTGAAATTCATTTGAAAGCACTATCAAGCGAAATGATTCACTTTGGAAAATTGAAAAAGTTGCCTATGTAAAAACATACTTAACTGGAGGAGTGTTAAATGTACCTGGTTTTCAATCAACTGATAAAAATTAAGACTGTGTAAAGTTACTTAAAAATTCGGTACTGTTATGTTATTGGGACCAGATTCAGAAGTGAGTGATATATATACATACATTTATTCTTACATATATAGATGCACAGATTTCTGAATCTGGTCCTGATAACAGAAAAGTACCAAAAATTATTTTGGTCATAAAGATATCATTAATTCTCTTATGAGTAAAATTTTAAACTTGCAAAAGGTTAAAACTTTTTCAAATATTACAACTTTGAATAAGTTACTTGATGAGCCCGTTATTGCTATACAAAATTTAGATGAAATGCAAGAGGATTCAAAATTCTATGGTCCACATTTGATTTCAATTGTTCTAAATTTAATTGCCAGTAAACTTTGCTTAGGATTTTAAGCGAAACATACGTTCAAAATATGTTGTTAGAATTTCTGATCTTATTTCTTTTTTAAAATGTGAGATTGAGTGTCAAGAATCAACATTTTTAGCTTTATGTGACAGGAAAAATTTCTCAGCAAATTCCAATAACTACCAGATATCCAAATGTTATAATTGGATTTTGTTATTTATATAAATTTTGCTCCCACAAATATTTCAGACCCACAAGTTTATCTTATGGGAGGGGGAATTCTAACATCTCAAAAACTAATACTGTCACATTAATCAAATTTAACACACCAAACTTACTACATAAAGTAATCAAAATTAATGATATATCTCTTACAGCTATAACTGAAGTGGGAAGTGAAGGTACGCTTATCTCTAATGAAATTTATAAACAAATAGGAAATTCTTCTTTAAGTGTGTTTCATAATATGTTGACTGGCTTCAGTAATGACAAAGTAAACCAATCGGTTATTTTACAAGTGACATTTTAATAGATACAGAATTATTTATGACTAATATTTATGTTGTAGACAGTAATATAATACCATTTGATGCAATAGTCGCCAATCTAAATCTTTATATCGCAGAACTGAATTCCTAGGTTATGCCATTGAAAATGGTTAACTGTTCCCATCTTCCCTTGAAGCAGCTGCTGTTATCAAATCATCCTGAACCTAAAAAGTTACTAAGATTTATAAAGCTTCCTTGGTCTCGTCGGATATTTTCGTAAATTTACTCTAAATTTTTCCATGATTGCTCAACTATTACCTGATCTCCTTAAGAAAGGTAATGACTTTCACTTTGGTGACAATGAATGAAAATCTAATCTTTTGAAATGTTTGTGTTAAAAACCCATAATTAGCATCTATAATCAGGACAGTGATACTGAAGTACACACTGATGCCAGTACCTATAATTATGGTTGTATTCTTATGCAAAGATTTATAACTGATAATTGCCTACATTCTGTTTATTACATGAACAAAAGATGTGATGCTGAAGCTTGAGATATTAACTGTAATTCAAGATATGAACTTGAAACATTAGCTATAATTTAAGTTTTGAAAAATTTAGAGTTTATCTTTTATGCAAACACTTTAAAATTATTACTGACTCTAACACTTTCAAAATGACTATGAAGACGAAAGCACGTGCTATTTGTCTTCATAGTTTCAAAATGACTATGAAGACAAATAGCACATTAGGCAACGATAGAAGATTTCAACTGCAAAATAAAATACCGAAAGGGAAAATGATTCACACATATTGGTACACTGAACAGATCCCTGTGATGGTCATTACTCAAGATAGCCTCATTTTGAAAATACAAAAATGCTCAAGAGCAAGATGATCCATTCAAATATTCAAAGAAGTCTTAAATGTTATGATGACTCATGATTATTATTGTGTTAGATCTAATAAAATTGTGTTAAATTTGAAGATGGTAATGAATTACTTGTTGTTCCAAAATCAGTGCAAACCAATATAATTAAGGATGCAGATCTTTGTGAACATTTCGCTTCTAAATGAACTGAAGTACTCATCAAACACTAATTTTATATACCTAAACATAAAGACAAAATTGTAACTATATTGCAAACTTGTATTAATTAAACTTGTCCCTCGCGTTAATTAAATATAAATGAGGAAAACAAGAAAGTATGCTATACCCAAACAAGATGTACCATTTCATACGCGTCACAAAGATAATTTAGGACCACTCCAAAGTACCGTAATTTCGCACGTATAGTCCACCAACTATCTGTGTTTAAAATGCGAATTTTTGAAGCTGCGGACTATCCACCAATACGCTGGTTGTTCACGGTTAAAATCGTTGAAATTTAAAAAACGCGCTGTCGTGAACTGCCGATGATCAAATATAAAAAATGCAAGAGATTCCAAGAAAACATTCGTATATATCGTATCGATAGTAAACCATAGAGCATAGAGCATAGTGCACCATAGAGCATAGTGCAGAACGAATGAGTAGTAGCAAGTAGAGCTCCTAAAATCCAGGCTGGCGCATCAAGCGATGCCGGGATATGAGCCAAAGAAAGTCTTGTATGAGCACTCACTTAACGCAACTGCTGGGAAGGGGGAAAGTAGTTGATGCGTCAGCTCGATTTTCAGGAGCCATAGTAGCAAGTACCTGTAGTACGGAAAAAAAGCGTGATTCATTTACTTATAGCGTGGTTTGGCAACACCGAGTGAGTGGGGCCGAAGGTCACATTTCATTACCCACTTATGAGGATAGCACGTTGCACAGTATTTTGTCTTTCATCTTCGATAACGTTGATGAAACATCGCCGGAGTTTTACTGCTGAGTTAAACTCAAGGTAGTTGAGAAAGCTGAAAAAAATGGAAATAGAGAAGCAGGCTGTTATTGATTTAATCCTAGTATCCGGTGCACCCGGGATTTGGCTACTTTTGGCGAATTTATGATGAGCAGTGAAAACGGGACATATACGATGTGTAGTTAACGGGTCATTCAAAGAAAATATATAGTTAAACATAGTATATACTATGTATATAGTATATATACTATGTGCGTATATACATATACTATGGGTGTATAGTATATATATAGACGATCTTTGGATCATTTTTGGTGTTGGTGATAATTTTCAAAGTCACGCCAAGGCTGCACCGTATACTAGGATTTTACCCCGTTATTTTGAAGTGGACGAGAAAGCGGTGAGAAATTGGTGCAAACAAAAAGATGTATTTAAAAAGCATAGGAATATTGCCGTATTAAAAAAACGTAATTTCGGACGTAAAGTCCGCGGACTATCTGACGATTTTTGAAATTTTTTTATATAACATCGTGTATGCGGACTATACGTGCGAAATTACGGTACTCATAAAAATTGCAAGTATACATTTGTTGCTTTTGGTTCTTTCACAAAGCCTTATGGCTTTTGTTGGAAAATATAGTTTATTGTAAACCTTTTACTGCATCATCTCTCCTCCTTGAAATGTTTATTTAGTTTAGTTCTTATTTTAAAGTAATATAGTAGTTACTTCTACTTTTTTTTCTTGCTGCCACTGTTTGCATTGAGAACGGACTGTTTCAACCTAATCGAGATGCAAAAACGAAACGTGATGTTACGTCATCTGAAAAGCCGATTCGTGCCGATAGCTGATTGGTTGCCGTAAGATGACGTCATTCCTACTTCTGCTATAAGTATCCCACGTCGCTTCTAGTTCTCCCCCTTCTAGTTCCTGCTTTCCTGGCACTTGAGTGGGCGGTTTTCAGCCCCTACAGAAGGATGCATGCAGTCCGGTGAATAAAGTGCCTTGGTTCCGATTTGCGGGATGGCTGTTCCTGAATAAAGTTCCTTGGTTCCAGAGGCTACCATGTGAGTGACTGCCGTGGGCGGCATCCATGTTCTTCAATGAAGGCGGCAATTTAAAACACGTGAGCGGCGATTCCTCGTGCAAACGGAGTTAGGCCGGTTTTAAGTGTTTTCAAGAACTTCATTTAAATTTTCAGGTGTTTTTCTTGACCATTGATCATGAACTTATTGAATATGTAGCCAACTTTATTTTGAGGCCGCTTAATTACTGTTTAGGACATTTTATTTGTATTGAATGCCAGTGTTTTGGAGACCAGGTAAAAATATTATTTGATGAATGATGGTTATATTATATTTTTCCTAAGACTCTGATATTGTTGAAATTTATTTTCTGTGTTTTTATTCTTTATTATATTGTTAGTAAATTGGTTAAGTTCAAAATCTTTTATTGTCTTCAATGTCTGCACAACATATCTCAGGGAGCTTTTATTGCTACTACTGCTAAATGTTTAATTTCTTTAAACTTTAAACTTTGCTTTAGCATCAGCTTTATCTAACAATATCTACTAATAGCACCAATGTAATATCTAAATTGGAAAATCAAAAATTTGTCTAGAAATCCTTTGCATATAATTTCTGATGCCCTGCCACATGTTTTAGTTTGGCTTTATATACACATATGTGCCTGTGAATGATACTCTCTGATACTCTATGAAGCACGATCTGAGGACCAAACCGTGTGTGTGTTTACAATTAAAAACCCATCTAAGTACATGGTAAGTGCATAACAGAAAAGTATTGCAAATTCAAATAAACATTACTTACGCAAAAACAGTACAATTATAACCCATCAGAACTTCCTGAATCAGTGGTCCAACAACAGCTTTGTACACAGATATCTATAAAATTAATGCATAGTTTGCTGATATAAAGCTTTAATGTAAATATATCTTGATTAAACAATTTCAATAAAATTTTTATGTATGTATACTGAGAAAGAAAAGTAAAATAACTGTCATATAAGTTATAAGGAACCAGTTGTAAACCCATATTAACTTTAAAAAAAGAAGGGGAGAAGCAAAAAGAAGTTTTGTGTCTCCCATTACATACACAAATATAAGGCATAAGCTAAAGCAAAAAACTTAACTCTCAGCCCCACCCCCAAAAAACTAACTGATCTTGAAAATAATTTTTGAAAAAAAAAAAAAAAAAAAAAAAAAAAAAAAAATGGGGGTGGGAGTACGTAATCAGCAGATTAAAGATTTAGTTTAAATGCCAAACTTTTAGAAAGTTTTTCTTTAATTTCAAAACAAATTTTAGTTTATAAGTGATCTTTCCTTGCAATTTATGATAGAGATACTAAAAGAAGCCTTAATTAAAATAAGATCAATAATGCTACAATAGGAAGGAATCTATTATCACTTAGTGAAATTTTGAGGATAGTTAAATTTTTCCCTACCAGGCAAGTCATAGTTGCGAATATTATCAACAACTACACAATTCTGACTAACAATCTTTCACAATTTTTGGCACTTGCATTAAAACAGAATATTTTCCATTGTATGTTGGAATTTTTTTTCAGTTCATATAAAGTGGATTTGTCACATGTAATGTTTTGTTTAAGAAAACTTACAACTGATCCTGATTTGTAAATGTACAGGTGTCAAAACCACCAATATACATATTTTATGAGAAGACTACAGGGTTCTGGTTGAATATTACTTCACAACTTGACAGTAAAATTGCGCAAGATAACATTATTATAACACTGGCAATAGAGTTGACAAATGAGTGGAAACTAAAAAAAAATTTGGGGGGTGCAAAGCTCATTTTAATAGAAGTACTTTCAGATACTGAATGTAATTACCTTCAATAAGCAGGACTGTAAATTATTTATTGTAAATAGACAGAAAATCTACTGAGAAATGGCAACAGCTAGCTCTAGTTGTCGTTCTATTCACATTTTAAAAGATAAAGATAGGTACTTAGCAGTATGATAATCTGTTACGAGATGTACGTATGGTTTAAGAATAAGTTACGATGTTGATTTTATCTTTATACACTTCTTGTCTTTTAAAAATGCCTTATGACTGACTAGTTTAAATATACAAGAAGCTAATGCTTCTTCTATTGCAGCTAAAGAAAATAGAAATACTTAATTGCTAAAAATAAAAAAAATTATCCCAAATAATATTTTTTCCCCTCAGAGTTACTTGAGGTGTCATTCTTCCCTGTGTTACCAAAAATTTTTAACTATTTTTATTAAAATTAATGCTAATTTTCTACTATTGAAACTAGTCAAAAGTGTAACATTAACTATGGTTTTATACAGAATAACCAAAATTAAGTTTTATGGAATCCAAGCTGGACATTTTGTAATATTCTGGTACAAACTGATCTATTAAAACTGCATAGAACTCATAATACACTGCTAAATATTCATCTGTTAAATACCTTTAATGCATAAAGAGCGAAAAAAAATATATAAGCTAGCAAAAAATATTGTGCTATGAAAAAAGCATAGAAAACACTAGAGACCTAAAGACAAAATAATAAGACCTTCTCGAAAGAAAATCTGGCAATACTTATTCTTTCTTCATGCTCTCATAACAATTATTCCTTTTCCATGCTGCTACATCAAATGATGCAGTAAAAAATTGGCAAATATAAAAGTTCTTACAAATAACGCTTCTGCATTATTTTTCAGTGACCTTCAGTGTGAGCCCCCCTTAAAACTTCTTCCTCATCTTTCACTTAAACAGCTTCTGATTCTTCGTGTTTCTTCTGTCAATGCAACAGTTTCAGTGTCTTCTAGAAAGTGATCATGTTTATCTTGCGTCATTCACTCATCAACATCAGCAATTTCCTTGCAGCTTAGAATTCCTAACTACTAATACTACTTTGCCCAGAATTAAAATACTGCTTGCAGCTACTAGTCCAGAATTTTCTTTCTCTTCCATACTCTGTTAAGACTAATTTTTCACAGGAAAGAATAATGATTATAGGTCCAATGATTATCCTGAGATTTGGCAGTCTACCTCACAGAATACTGTGAGTTATTTTCTTTTAACTTTTCTATTATATTTCATCCTTACTTCATAAATAAAAGTACAAATGAAAGACATTTATGCTTGCAGCTTTTTAGTATTATGAGATTACCTTGACCCAATGGTTAACAGATATTGTATACTAATTAGCACCTGCCAACCATCGTCAACAAGCTATTCACACCTTTTTTTTTTTTTTTTTTTTTTTTTTTTTTTTTTTTTTTTTGACATCAGCAGATCAACAAAACACAATTTTTAATTCTTGGCAAGCCTTATTTGGCAGTCGAATTCAGAATTACATCTGATTATGAGCCTCCATGTGAATTCTACTAAAATAAAAAGGCAAGTGACTTCTCTTGAATCAGTTTCCAGCTCTTATTCTAAAATTCTGTTGGCACAACAGTTCCACTGTATATCTTCTGTTGTGTACAATTTCATTATGAAAGAACTGGAACAGTCATAATTTTGAAAGAAAAATCATACGCTTGAAAACAATGCATTTGCTTCTGCTTAATTTCTCAGCAGATCTACTAGATGAAAAATGTAAAAGAGCTGTAGAAATTTACATAAGACAAATAAACATTGCCGACCTTTGAATTTTCCATAAGTTGACTTCAAAAATGATACAATGCGTATATGCACTTGTTTGGTTCGATTGTATTATTTTCCCAACCATCCCACAAATTTCCCAGTTGTTGGCGGTTACTTTTTCACCAAGTTAACACAAGAAACTCAGTAGCCTTTTAAAAAAAATAGCGGTGTGCTGAAAATTACATAAAATAGCAACCAATTAATGAAACTAAAAATGCAAGAAACATACATAATGAACTAGTAAAAATTACATAAAGCAAATATCCATAATGAACGTTCCCAAATGTACTTAGTATGAATTTATATTTACCCACTAAAGAATTATTTTCTTTAACTATATTCTAATATATTTACCCACTAAAGAATT
Organism: Stegodyphus dumicola; assembly: GCF_044657685.1. Classification (NCBI taxonomy): domain Eukaryota; kingdom Metazoa; phylum Arthropoda; class Arachnida; order Araneae; family Eresidae; genus Stegodyphus; species Stegodyphus dumicola. The sequence goes on along the minus strand of NC_140771.1, from coordinate 42,941,940 downwards.
ATTTTCTTTAATTATATTCTAATATATTTACCCTCTAAAGAAGTCCATGCATGCAATACTCATACTAAGTTATAAAAAATATCACAATAACGAGACATTAAATTGAATGACAGAAGAAAATTTTGAATTTTATTTTTCCTTACAAAAAGAATTACAGCAACCTGTACATCAAATGACACCATTAAAATCTGATTCTTCACTATCTGAATTAAAACGATTTAGCAAACCATGAAGATGTCCACGATCCAAGTCTTTCATATCATTACATTCATCCTCTTGGTTTACTGTCTCTTTATCTAGGGATATAATTCCAGCTTCTTTGAACCCTGCAGTTATTCACAATATTTTCTTTGCAATTTCTTCATAATATGCTCTAAGTATTTTGCTACGTATTTGCAAGAGAGTCAAAAGCTAAAGCCGTTTTATCCATATTTATTATCTGTGATGGAAGAAGTTTTCTCTTGTCAATAATATCTGGCAAATATTTTATGAAAAGATGCTTTTTTATGCTGCCAGTCTGTTGGTAATTGTTTCCCGACCGTTGTTCTAGTACGCACAGAAATATTATTTATTTTTCTGAATCTGCTAAACAAGCAAAGCCCTCCTTTGAAGCCATTTACGTTTACTTCACTATAAATTTTGCTTGCTAGCAATATAGCCGAAATTGCCATTCTTTTTCCTCGTTGCTCCTTTATCCCATTTGCAAGGTCGTTCTCTAGATTTGGCCACCATACAGTATTACTTCTTTTGGCTCGTTTCTGTTGTGGCAAATTTTAAAGTTCTTTTTCAGTCCTCCAACATCAAATGCATCTCTCGTGCAATTCAAATTCTCGAGCTGCTGCTCTATTTCCAAAATACAGATACAGAAGATATACTGCTAAAATTAGTAGTACATCTTCAGTACCGTTCAGGTGCCATTTTCAAAAATTTCCCCGCTTCCTTCTTACTTAGAAATTATGCAACAAGTATTCATACCAAAGTTGACAGGATCTGTATCTGGAAGAATGCTAAGAAGAATTGATTCGTGCTGAATGGGGAACATATTGGAGTTCGTTATTGCAACACATGTAAAATCATATCCACATTTGAAAATACAACTGATTTATGATGGAAAGGGGAGAGCCAGTGAGATAATGGGTTCTGGAAGATTATTCAAACTGATGAGACTCCTCATTTGAAAGAATGTCATTGTTCCAAGATCTTGTTTAGAGTAAATAAGGCAGGTCCATTCAAGGGAAAAATTGTAAACAAAATAAAGTTCTCAGAAAGCAAATGAGTGTTCTTTTGTGTGGGAAGATCACCAAGGTCATCCAAGCTATGTACAATGACATCTTATAAAATATTTTTTTAAGTGCACGTAAGCGCCGCACCCACTGAAAATTTAAGTTTTAAACATGTAAATGCTGTGATGTTTCTTCCGGAAATTATGGTATATAAGAATTTCTTGAAGCGTTTTATTATAGATTCTTCTTAAATTTTATTGATTTGTTGTTCTTTTATAGAATCCTGTGTTCTGCCATTTTCAAAAGACCATTGCTCTTCACTTAAAAGTTTGGTGAAAAACTAATCGAAAATGAGTTGGCAATTTTTCAGGGAGAGAAGCAGATAATCAGAAGGTACCAAATTTTGAGTCACCTTGATGCAAATATACATGATTTAAAATTAATTGTAAGTACAGTGTTTAATTATACTGCATAATAAGCACTATAAAAAATAACATTTAATCAAATTGAATTTGAGATTACAAGATTAAATAGAATAAAACTGGTTTGAATTTCAATTAAGTTTCAGCTGTGCTATTATTAAACTACAATATAGCTTACAAGAAAGATATAAGACTATGAAAGACTCTACAAATAATTTGGATAGCTACATCTTGCCAGAATGCTAAAACACAAAGAATAGAATTTCAAAGAATCAACTTACTTGTTTTGTATCAGGAGGAAATACCTTGTCAAAAAAGAATTCTCTAGTTGAATTTCTGTCCTTTACTACAATTTCTTTTTTTTCTGGTATAACTTCCACCACTGATGTACAGAACTGTTTACGTTCAATATTATTTAAAGGCCTAGATTTTGAAAAAAGATAAACAAAAATTTTAGGCAAATAAAGCTCAACTGTATACTGACATTTTAAAATACGCACACAAAAAGAACACATATTTATTCAGGAAGTTTAACATACTCTACACATAAAAAGGTGCCAGTCCTATGTTATAAAATTACGATGTGTCATTAACCTTCTAGCACATGCGTATGCGCAAAATTTACGACAAATTCAGTTTTTAATGCACATTTTTTACATACCGAAGCTGAGACCTCTAAAGGTCATTTCTATTTCTCCTTTCTACCCTTCCCCACATCATGGAATGTGCCAAGAGGAAGTCATTCAAAGTTTTTTTTTTAACTGGGCTTTTGTGCTACGTGGCAGCTTTTTCATAAGAGTTTCGACACACATGTGGTCGTGTTTTAAAATTCGGAAAATAATTTTTTTCTCAAATATTTTGTAGTTTTGTGTTATTAATTGCCATGTATTATTTTAATTTGAATACATATGGCTCTGTAAATTTTATATCAGTTTTCATGGCAAAAAAAATATGTGCAACCAGCTGATTTTGCTCGGATTCTTCAAGAATTATCTGATGAAGAAAAGGAAGACAAAGAAACCTTTGGATGGAAGAACAATAGCGATTTTCATTCCTTATTTTCTTTTATTTCTACTTTTTTGAAATAAATAAAAACATTAAAAATAGTTCAAAGTACATTCTTGTAACCAATAAGAAGTAAATTTCCTTGCAGAAGTAAGTAATGTTAAACTTACTTTTTTTCCTACCATGGTGTTTTCCTTTTTTATTGTCTATACTTGTCTTTGATGAATATTAAAATTAGCTTCAATTTTAAAATATAATTATTAAATATTAAATTTAAAATTTTCTATAATGAAATACATCATTGCATTTCCACCTCCCCAACATAAAAATAATTTACTTATATTTGAATGTAATATCATTTGTATTTTGCAATTACTATTTTATTTCTTAACAAATATATTATCAATATTCACTCATTTCTATCATTTTTCATGCCAAAAACGGTAAAATAATGGATGTCATAAAAAATACGATGCGCGCATGCTCATGTAAAACTGCCAAGCTGCCAACGCGCGTGCTGGAAGTTTAAAGGGAAGAATTACAGAGAGAGAGAAGTTTTGCTATTCAGTTTGAATGAGCTTTTAAATTTATTAGCATCAATTTAAACAATGTGGCACACAAAAATTAGCCTATATGAGTATACAGACAGATGCTACAATGCGCACACGAAATTGGTAAGCACAAGTTCATAGTGAGACTAACTTTTGTCACCAATTTCATTGCTCAATTCTTGTAGACTATCCCATTGTCAGTGTGAAATCCATGAAGACATGTGAAAGAGTTCAGCGAGACACAGTCTCTTCAACAAAGAATTCCAACAGTAGAGGTGGACATGAGTATCGGTTCCATTAAGGAAATGTGCGATATTTTTACAAAGAAGTTTGCTAATGTTGGCCTCCTAGAAAAAGAAGTATTCGAGATTCAGTAAAAACATGGTGCTCGGGTGGTCACTTGGAAGTGTGAAAAAGAATAGAGTCCTGTCTATTTGTATAATTGCCATAATCAAGGATGTTGACAATGAATTTTATACAACCTACAGATGATGACCTACAGAATAATATGTGTCTAACTACTGAGAGAAGAAAACAAGAGAAAATGTGTGCACTACTGCACGTAAGTACTTCAATTATGAGAGAATTGCTACACATACTATTGTGTTTCATGAAAGACTAAAGACAGGTTTCACTCCTAGACTCCAGCAAACAATCTTTATATGTTTTATCAGGAACTTTTCCCTCATAAATAAGGGTACTTTACCGTTTCGCCGGCGCAAATCTCACCAAGCAGACTTTATTGGTAACAACACATAGTGTACACATAAAAAATGTTAACAAATTTTAGTTCTAAGAATTTTTTATTTTGAAGGCATAAACATTTTAATATCATTTAAAATTTTGTAAAAAGCCAATAAATAAAGACAATAAATTTGTAAAAAGACATTAATTTAAGAACTTACTATGCTTTCAGGGTTCAACATTCTAATTCGCCTTTTCATATCACCTGACCCCAAGTGATCTGATCTCATGTAAACCATGCTACAAAAATCTATTTCTTTCAGTAATTATCTACATTAATTTTAAGTTAAATCTTAATTTGGAATATAAGTTTAAATGCAAGAATTATTTCAGTTCGTATGAATAGCTTTGCTCAGAAATTATGTAAAAGCGTAGTGCTTTACTTTGCTAGTGCATTCTCATTAGAATTGATGAATTTAACCCTTGACTTTGCCTTTTCTATATTTTCGCCTTTGGGTGAGAGGGGTGATTGCATCTTAATTGACTTAATTACCACGAATGGCCTTACGGTATAAAATTGAACTATCTGGTAAAATTTCTATGTAATTGTATGCCAGTATTGAAAGAAACAATCAATCTGACAAGAAAGGGCTGCCAATTGTTTTGAAAATGGGGCATTAAAGGTTACCAGCGAAGATATTATGTTTGGCATCGATTGTACCATTATTGGCGACTTTTAACGCCTGCGCCGGCAAAACGGAAAAGTACCTAAAAAAGTTACGGTATACTGCAGTCTTCCATCTAAGATTGTGAGTTCCATATTTTTTAAGACAATGGTGAGCACTGATGCACATATGAATATCTTTGGGCAAATCCACCTGTGACTTTTATCTGTGGGGTAGTTTGAAAAGCAGAGGATAAAAAAACGGTACTATTCCGTTTTGAGGACCTTAAAAAAATTGCAGCGAAAATGTATGCGCAAAAGCTCCAAATCTAGCAAATGTGCCCATTTAACAGCAAGCTAAATCTAGCGTATGTGCTGATTTCAAATTGCGTAAGTTTAGACAGTTCTATATATCTTAAGACGCCATTGAAATACTAGTTTAATTATTAAATCCTTTTTTGATATCCTACGGATTTATCAATTTGGAAATTGCACATGGCGAAAAGTCTGCAATAGAATATTTCCAAAGAAAAGGCATCATTCATTTTAGAAAATTATGTTCGAACAACCAACGAGATGAAATTATGCTTTAGCAATAACTCGGTAGTGAAATAGCGATGCAGGAATCCATTCAGTTATATTTAGCCTTTTTTATATAAATTATAATAATGATCTGAAAAAGTTATTTACTCTTATGCTTCCATTCAGTTATGTTTAGCCTTTTTTATATAAATTATAATAACAAAAAAATATTATATGAAATTAACCTTTCATCTAAATTAAAACAATAATTTCAGATAGTTATTTACTATTATACTTCCTTTCTTGCGGTAGGGTTGCCGTAATTATTTTTGGCAGCACTAGCATCAACAATAGTTTGGCGATTTTTTACGGTCCTCAAAACGGAATAGTACCAAAAAAACATTAGAAGACTTCAAGGTGAGTGTTCATAATGAAATCGTGAGACAATGTCACAAAATTGCATCATGCGTATGACATGCTACTGCACACACTGCATTGCTGTACAAGATCACTTCAGATCTTTGCAAATGTATATTTATTTATTTAAAAGTGTATCACTGTATATACCTGCACTCAAAAGAGACAGGCAGTTTTTCATGCACCACACTGTACCATGTATTGAAGAACGTGGACATGAATAAACGTTTAAAGATACAATGGTGAATCGAGAATTTTTCCTCACTGCAAGCTTTTAATAAGAAACATTAAAAAATACACACTTTTTAAATTAAATTTCTAAAATTACTTTCTCAGTTTTTCATGTAATTTGTCGCAATTTCATACAGCTATCTGTTAGTGTCAAATTCCACTAGGGAAGTCATCTTGTCACAGCCTTCAAACCAGTCCTCAACAGAATGACATTCTAAATTGACAACTGTTCTTGAATCCAAACGAAATTATTTCTTTTGGTTTCAAAAACTGTAGTAATATTTCCATAGTAGTATCATTTCAAGTGTAGGTCTAGTAAATATGGTAGAAAGGAGAAAAGCTGAAATTTGCATTCCTAAATAACAGCTAGCCTAATCTAAGCCTTATGTACTACAGTAGGGGTTTTCAACCAGGGGTACTTGTTCCCCTTGGGGCTGCAAGGTAGCATTCCAGGTAATACATGATGTTTTAACTTTTTAAAATAAATTAAATAATTACTTAAAAATTACGTATACGACACTGGTGAGCGCGTAGAATTGCATTGTAGACATTTTGCAATGTAATGCATGCTGGCTAATTTTGAGTGCATTCTGTAGTAATCATGCATTTGTACCCTGCACATTTCTCTCCTGTCTTAAATAAACAGCGAGTATACTTATACAGTACAATGTCTAAAATCCAGATGTCTAGTATCCAGAATGATCCGAAATCTGAACTTCTAAATCAACAGAACCTTTTTCTTGCATGCTTTATGCTTGCACGTTTAATAGTTTTTTACAATAAACATGTGAAGAGTCTTGATTCTCAATTTCACTTTGGTACCGATGCCAGCCTGTCAAATCGTTCTTTATTATTTTTTTGCTTTCATCACATATGCATTATCAGTGCACTGCAGCTTGATAAATGATTCACACAGCCAAACACTTTTATGTTTTAATATTAATTATCAGATATCAAAGAGCTTGGTAATCTTTTACATTGCCATTATGCTTGGGGATTATTACAGACTTTAGCTAACTGTACTGTTGAGTATGCTGATAAGGAGAAATTTCTTTCCATATGCAAAAAATAGATTTTTCTCAATGATACTCATAGATCAAAAGATAACATTTAGTGCTATTTGAATTAAAACAATAATGATTCGATATTCAGTTACGGATAGGACCAGTGCCGGAGCTTTTGCGGAAGAATTTCAGGGTGGGGTGTAGTGTCTAGCATTGGCTCTGGCTGTCTTAAATATGTGCGGGAATTTATTTATTCAGAACTCAGAAAAGCAGAATATTAATTTCAAAGTTATGGAATCTTACTATGAAAGAAGTTTATGGTCAGCTAAATATGGTTGAAAAAGAGTTGACCATTATTACAACAATAATGAAACAATTACCTGCATGAAATTTATACTCACAGCATATTAAATAAAGCTTTTGATAAAATTGGAAAGCTTAAAATAGTAGAAATTAAGGAAAGCCTTTTTACAAAACGCAAAAACAAATTGGGTTGAACACTAGTTGTTTGTTAAATAAAGAGACATCCATTCCTTCAGAATCCCTTAGTAACACAACTTTAATCGAATCTCCACATACGTAAGTACCAAAAAATAAATGCTCTAAAACTGCAACAAAGTAAAATTTTTTTAAAGTTTTTAATTTAATTAATCATCAAGATATAATCTACTTTGATATGGCCCTAAAATAAATATTTTTCACTACCAGTAGCGATATTTTCTGGATTTAGAACCATACTACAGATTTTGTCATTTGTTAGTAGACTGATGATAGTCATCACTTTGAAAAACTTCCGAGTAACTTTTATTACCAATTCTTCACAAATTAACTAGTTAACTAGAAAATTTTGCTTTTTGTTTGCAATATCTGAAATCTCTAAATTCATAGCTATCATCATAAAGACAGCTAGAGTTTACTGTGCAATACTGGATATTAGAGACAAGCAGTCTGTTAAATTTTCTCATGCACCTACCTCATACATTATTTCCCTTACTTATTATATTTGGTAAAAGTTTACAATTGGGTGACCTTTGTTTTTTGGAGGTTCTTTATTGACGCCAAGAAGGCACAATTTCAAAACGGCCACTACACAAAACCAAAATAAAAAGACATAGAACTGCACAAACTCTGTGTCCATGTGCACAGCAATTTATTTTCAATTAAAAAAAGCACCAGACAATTGCACAAACTAAGCATTGTGCACTGCCTTAACTTTGTCCAAGTACACATTAATATATTTTCATTTAAAAAAAATCAGGAAGCTAAAACTATCATGGTAACGAGAAATGAGGTTCATCGCCAAAATGTAACAAAATTTGTTGCTAATCAAAGGGACGCTCAATTCTACACTACAGCCTTATATTTAAATCTATTTCCCACATATGCTTAAGGCTTACTTGAGTTCTGAATTAATTCACATACATACATAACAAATTGGTTATTATTAATTAAAACAGAGAAAAATGTAATCTTTTAGCCTACGAATATCATTTACATACTTTTTTTTTAAAGAAATTTATGTTAAATTTTTCTTGTCAACACACTCGACGCTTTGCAGCATTTTTACCTGAAATGTTTAATCATAACCAAATGCAATGTCAACATAAAAGACTAATATGCTGTTTGGTATCCAATTACTCATATTTAAAAGACAATTTCTTAGATATTACTGCATGAGTCATCTCTGAAGCTGTCATGTTTTGATAGTCATGCGTATGTGACAGCAAAAAAATAATGCATAATGACTTGTCAGATTGGCGTCAGGAATGTAAGTCACTCAATAGGCGTAAAATCAACAGTGTTTCAGTTTGAGATGCAGAGCAAGCAAAGCGGAGTGGAGACAAATTACTGATGATTACATATTGATTTATCATAAATTATTGTTTCTTTAATACTGAGGCATATTATTTAGTGCTGAAGTGAAATTAAGAATCAGGACATCACACACATTTAAAAAAAATAAACAAACCTGCACACATAAAGCAAACCAGGGGGGGGGAAAGAGAGAGAGAAAGAAGAAAGGTTGCTGGAGGTCCAGTACTATATCATTAATACATATTTCATTTTGTCACAGTTTTTCCCCTAGATTTTTACCCTAGAAGATTTTTGAATTTTTTAGTTGGTAAAAGTATAGTTTAGGGTACCCCTTGGCGATTTTTGGCGGTACATGGATACCGATTTTGTGCAATTCTTTGACTCATTATTTTGGCTTGCATAAAAATCGCCGCTACACATACGCTAAAGCCAAAATAACAAGACAAACAATTGCACAAACTCGGTATTCATGTTACACATCGACTTATTTTTACTTTAAAAAAAAAAAAAAAAAACTTGAATTGCACAAAAATGGCATTGCGCACTCCTTTGACTTTATCCATGTACACAACGACCTAGTTTCACATAAAAAAAATTCCCGAATTGCACAAAAATGGCATTGCACACTCTTTTAACTTTATCCATGTACACGTTGACCTATTTTCACTTAAAAAAAATCCCAGAATTGCACAAACTTGCATTGTGCACTCCCTTTACTTTGTCCATGTACATATCGATATATTTTCACTTAAAAAGTCAAAGGAGCACCAAAGTCTACAATATAGGCAAACAAAAAATACATAATCTCAATAAAATACATTTTAAACCAAACAATAAAATAACATAAAAAAGGAAAACATGTTATACATTTAAGCATTACCAAAAGCAAATATAGTCAAAAGTCGTTAATTCGGACACCCATAATCCGGAATGATCTATAATCCGGACCTCAAAGCTACACACTTTCTGCCTATGCGTCCCGTTGACACATGTGCGTAAGACCTTTACGGCAACTCATATGCGTGTGCGCAAGCGTATAATACGTTTACGCATGCACATTTAATGTATAATGGACGGTATAAGCTAAAATTATCTATTTCAGTTAATGTTGCAGATTGCTTTGTTCCTTAATCTTCGAATTGGATCCGGCTTATTATTTTTTGCAGACTGTTAGAGCAGTTTTATAAAAGTAAGCTTAAACTTTCGATTATGTCAAATAGAATTTCCGATGCTGGAGCTCCCAAAGGATCTACAAAGTGAAAGTACGTTTCGATGTCCATCAAACAAAAAGTGGAACTGCTGCAAAAAAATGGATAAAGGCATGAAGAAAGTGACAGAGAGGTTAGTGAAAACGAAAAAATTTTGATTGACAAGTTAGTCGGTATTCTCGGCACAGCAATTACAGGACTTGAACAGCGGAACTTTGTAACTGAACAAGAAATTATGTCTGTTTATATAGAATTAAAGAGAAAGGGCTAATCTTTGGAATATGGTAACAGGTAGTTTGGCGACATTTTGGTAAGGCAATAAAGGTTACTAGCCAGGACTTTAGCAGTGTACATGGATACAGTCAAGAGTGTGAACAATGCCATTTTTGTGCAATTCTGGGATGTCTTTTTAAGTGAAAATAGGTCAATGTGTACATGGATATGGTGTTGAATGTGCAATTCTTAAAAACGTGGTAAGCAGTGGGCGATTCTGCACTTTCTCCCAATTTTGCACTTAATCTTCATCATGATTAAATACTTTTGTTCCATAAAAGTTCTAGCATAAGCGTAATTCGGCTAACAGATTGTTGGAAAAAAATGTTGGGCTGATCTCTGGAATATGGTAACTGGTAGTTTGGCGACATTTTGGAGGCGATAAAGGTTACTACCTAGGACTTTGGTAATAATGTGAGAAGTACTCAGTTTCGATTACGCATTATTATGTGTGAGGGAAATGAGAGATCATGAGATATGTCATGTGACATTAATGGACGAATTACAGTTCTTTAATTATAAAAGGGAGGAAATCTGGAAAAAATCTGGAAATTTTGTATTTAGCTTTATTCTGTGTTGTGTGAAACAGTGTTGGTTAATTTTTGGATCCCATGGCCCTAACTAAAGTGAATTCGAAATGGGTATTTAGTGGGATTGAAAGGGGTAGTAATAAGTGTTTTTTTAAGGTTGTGCGAGATAGAAGTAAAGATGTTTTATTAAGTTATTTATTTTACCTGGTACCTTGCTGTGAACTATAAGTATGATTTTAAAGATCCTGAAACAGGTGCACATATGCTTCCTTTTTATTTAGCGGAGGAAATAAGAAAAGTTTATCGGCCACGTAATCAAGATTCTGAAGAAGATTAGGTAAGTTAGTATTTTTAATTATTTGAGGATATTATTTTTATGCATTGTTCTAAATGTAAGGAGTAAATAAAGTAATATGATATTATTGGAAAATTGTTATTAGCAATGATTTAGTTTAAAGTAATTAGGATTGTAAGCTAATTTTTAATTTAACGTATGTGCTTATTTATATTTTAAGTAGTGTTTTTGAATTTAATTATATTTTAATTAAATGATAGTTATTTTGTGAATTATATGCTTGTAGGAATTTGGTATATGTTTGAGTGGAAGTGGAAGTAAACGTGCATGGAAATAATTTAAATATTTGACACTAGGTATTTGTAACCATTTGTAATGTTTGTGGTATGAATTCGTTGATGACGTTTATAATATAATAGATAATTTAGAGGTACAAGTTTTTGGTTATTTTATTTATTTTATACGTGGAAATGTTCATCTTTGGAAAAGGTATATACTTTTTCGCGATCAGGTAATTTCATATATGTGCTTTTTACCGAGTTTAAAGATTCACAGAATATTTTCACATTTTCGTGCAAATTTTTGTAATTTATGAGAAAATAGCAGTGTAGATGGATAAAGTTAAGAATGTGTGCAATGCCATTTTTGTGCAATTCTGGGATTTTTGTTATGTAAAAATGAGTCGACGTGTAAATGGTTTATGTGTATGTACTATTCTGAAAAACGCGCAAGGAGTTTGCGATTGTGCACTTTTTCCCAATTTTGCAGTTAATATTTGTCATGATTAAGCAGTTTTGTTACATAAAATTTCTAGCATAAGTGTTATTCGGCTAGTAGATTGTTGGAAAAAGTGTTCAGTAAATAAAAAGAAACGAAACATGTCTTTACTTCGTGAAGACAAAATGGCGGCGGAAAAAAAAAAAAATAGAGGGTTGCTGTATCAGAGTTGGTCGCCAAATTTTCGCCAAAAAATCACCAAGTTACCATAATCTAAAGATCAACCAAATGTTGAGTAAAAAAAAAAATGTTGGCTGATCTTTGGAATATGGTAACTGGTAGTTTGGCGACATTTTGGAGGTGATAAAGGTTACCTAGGACTTTCGTAATAATGTGAGAAGTACTCAGTTCCGATTACGCATTATTTTGTGCGAGGGAAATGAGAGATCATGAGATATGTCATGTGACATTAATGGACGAATTACAGTTCTTTAATCGGAAAAGGGGGGGGAATTCGGAAAACTGTAGTACTATATTATTTTGTATTAAGCTTCATTGTGTCTTGCGTGAAATAGTGGAAGTGTGCGTGCCACGTAATGAAGATTCTGAAGATTAGGTAAGTTAGTATTTTTAATCATTTGAGGATATTATTTTTATGCATTGTTCTAAATGTAAGGAGTAAATAAATTAATATGATATTATTGGAAAATTGTTATTAGCAATGATTTAGTTTAAAGTAATTAGGATTGTAATCTAATTTTTATTAATTTAATGTATGTGCTTATTTATATTCTAAATAGTGTTTTTTAATTTAATTATATTTTAATTTAATGATGTGATTTTGTGAGTTATACGTTTGTAGTATTTTGGAATACGTTTGAGTAGAATACGTTGAGTATTTTCATGCATTTTCATGAAATTTTTCTAATTTATGAGAAAAAAGCAGTGTACATGGATATAATGCAGAGTATGCGCAATGCCATTTTTGTACAATTCTGGGATTTTTTTTAAGTAAAAATAAGTCGACGTGTACACGGTTTAGTGATATTTTAATTAAATGATAGTTATTTTGTGAATTTTATGTTTGTAGGAATTTGGTATACGTTTCAGTTGAGGTAAACGTGTATGGAAATAATTTAAATATTTGACACTAAGTATTTGTAACCATTTGTAATGTTTGCAGTATGAATTCGTTGGTGACGTTTATAATATAATAGATAATTTAGAGGTAAAAGTTTTTGGATATTTTATTTATTTTATACGTGGAAATGTTCATCTTTCGAAAGGGTATATACTTTTTGCTATCAGGTAACTTCATATATGTTCTTTTTACCGGATTTAAAGATTCACAAAATTTTCATGCATTTTCGTTAAACTTTTCTAATTTATGAGAAAAAAGCAGTGTACATGGATATAGTGAAGAGTGTGCGCAACGCCATTTTTGTGCAATTCTGTGATGTTTTTTTTAAGTAAAAATAAGTCGACGTGTACATGGTTTAGTGATATTTTAATTAAATGATAGTTATTTTGTGAATTTTATGTTTGTAGGAATTTGGTATACGTTTCAGTTGAGGTAAACGTGTATGGAAATAATTTAAATATTTGACACTAAGTATTTGTAACCATTTGTAATGTTTGCGGTATGAATTCGTTGGTGACATTTATAATATAATAAATAATTTAGAGGTAACAGTTGTTGGATATTTTATTTATTTTATACGTGGAAATGTTCATCCTTGGAAAGGGTATATACTTTTTCGCGATAAGGTTATTTCATATACGTGCTTTTTACCGAGATTCACAGAATTTTTGTGCAAATTTTTGTAATTTATGAGAAAAAAGCAGTGTGGATGGATAAAGTTAAAAGTGTGTGCAATGCCATTTTTGTGAAATTCTGGGATTTTTTTTAAGTAAAAATAAGTCGACGTGTAAATGCTTTATGTGTATGTGCTATTCCGAAAAACGCGCAAGGAGTTTGTGATTGTGCATTTTTTCCCAATTTTGCAGTTAATATTTGTCATGATTAAGCAGTTTTGTTACATAAAATTTCTAGCATAAGTGTAATTTGGCTAGTAGATTGTTGGAAAAAGTGTTCAGTAAATAAAAAGAAAAGAAACATATCTTTACTTCGTGAAGACGAGATGGCGGCGAAAAAAAAAATAGAGGGTTGCTGTAGCAGAGTTGATCGCCAAATTTTCGCCAAGTTACCATAATCCAAAGATCAACCGAAATGTTTAATAAAGTAAACAAACAAATATTAAGCTTTTTGTTTTTGTAAATTTTGATACCCTTTAGACCATAATTGTTCTTTATTTCATAAATTACGGTTTCATATTTTTAATTTTATAATTTCTGCATGCCATCTTACCAGATTTAAACTGATGATCTATAATCCGGAATCGCCAAAGTCCCGATGAGTCCGGATTAACGACTTTTGACTATACTCACCATGATTTTCGAGTTCGCTATGTACACCCAGAGCCATGCAAACATCAAAATATCAATCATACTCAAATGACTTTTTTCAAACCAGGTACTCTTTCTGATCGAACGCTTCACATAGTGACCATCTGAACCTTTCTTCCTACAAACCCATTCAAATCCATCTAAACGGTTTTAACATACACCAGAAAAACGCTTACAAAACATTCCATGATTCAAAATTTCCCAGAAACATGCACTGGATTACATCACAATAGGGTTTTCATAACATTCAACTAATTAGGCTACCATAAATGAAACAACAACTTGGCGATAAATCAAACAACAACTTCGCCATAATACAATGGGTACCTTAAAGTCTACTCTACTCTTTCAGTTAAATCGTAAAATGAATTTTAAGAGAGAAAGTTAATACATAATCTGAAAGTATTTAAAGAATTACAGAGAAATACACTTATAATACAAAATTAGATAAATGAGAATAACATAAATATAGTAGCTTTTTTGTTTTTCCTGAAAGGAAATTCAGAAATTCAGCTGTTACCTTGTTATTTATCCTCTTGTTTATATATCATAACCAAGATATTGAAAATGGCCAGGTAAAGATATTTCAAAACATAACAACAAACAGAAATACAAATATTTTACTATAATGATAGTTTTCTTACAATGTAATTTTAGTTCTCTGTTATTTTAATGTTGTTGTAATAATATCATTATATTTGCTAAAAAAAAATTTATTATGAAATTCACAAATCGCCAAACCAAAACTTCTATAGACAACCTGATTTTATAATCACCAAAATGTTGATAAGTTGCCAAATTTAGCAAACACAAAAGTAATTCACATCTCAGAAACTGAAAAATAATTGCTTTTAATACAAAAAAGTGCAACAAAACGTAAACAGTGATCCACTTGTCTGTCAAAAGTATCGCTTTAAATACAAATCTGATAACTAATAACTAAACTGGCATAATATTTAATGCCTCTGTTAAAAACAAATTAACAAGATTTGTAAAAAATTCCAAAAGTAATCGGGTGAAGTGCAGAATTGCCCACTTATTTGGTGCTTTTTACAAGAGTTGGATTTTTTGTCAACTTCCTTTGACTTTTTAAATGAAAATACATCAATGTATACATGGACAAAGTCAAGGGAGTACACAATCTGAATTTGTGCAATTCTCTGATTTTTTTTAAGTGAAAATAGGTCGATGTGTATGCATACCGAGTTTGTGCAATTCTTAAAAATGCACTAAGCAGTGGATGATTCTGCACTTTCCCCAAGTAACCTATCAAAAAATAATCTCACCCATTAGATCTTAAAATTAGGGAATGTTTTTGTAAAAATTTGTGAAAGTTGACAGATAATGCATTAATTGCAGATAATGCATTAATCTTGATTAAAAAACTGCCTCAAAAGCCAATCACTATCCTTGATTTTTTCCCAATAGAATAGAAAGGGGCAATCTGCATAATTGTGTCACTACAAGTAATAGACAATGTCTATTACTTCTTGTCACAAGAAGTAATAGACACCCTACAAAAATTCTAAAATAAAGCATTTTGAATCATGCTTAATTTTCCCTGCTTTGTAAAAAATTCTGTCAACTACTTCAGTTTCAAGATCAAGCCTATAAATAATAAAATTCTAGTTCACACATCTAAATTTTACAAGAACTGTGAAACATACTCTAGAGAAATATAAAAAAAAAACACTCAAGAACTTTACCACTGACCAGCCCATATAAATATCCTGAAACTATACATCACAATACAAAGTAGTAACTTCACTAGATTACAACTGCATATAATGTAAATAAATTTTATTCAAGATTTGTTTGTATTTACTCAAGATTGTTTTTGACTTTACTTCTGCTTGTACCTTTTCATATCCCTGTGATTACAGCACTGGACTCTCGGCTACAAGATCGCAGGTTCAAATTCCGTGAAATGATCTTGTATTAGTTTGTACATTTTTTTTACATGCTGCATTTTTTGCTACTATAAATTACTAATGCCAAAATGTTATAAAGTAACACCGTGCATTCCTTAATATTGATATTCAATTAATGTGATATTTATAAGAATTAACACATTTAGATGGTTTATGTGTATTTTTCATAATGCCACATCTTTGCATAAAACTTGCACATCACCATATAAAATGAAAGATCATATTTCACTGAGTGCAAAGAATTTATGGTAATAAGAGAATCAATGACTTCAAAACAAAAAAAGTTCTCTAATATTACAAGTAAACATTTGATAGCATAATCCTTACTAATAATTTTGTATTATGCTGAAAATATAGTTTTTATAAAGATCAAAGTATTTAAATGTAAGCACAATTTTTATATACAGACAAACAATACATTACTACCAGAATCAAAATACTACTCAACGAATATTGTTTTCTGGTAGCTCTGAAATACCAGATTTCTTATTTATCTTCATTTTTTAATGCAACAAATACTTATATGGATGTTTTCGATTTTTAAGAATGATTCATACTATTTACATTTTATAATGCAAGAAATCATCATTCTCAGCTTTTCTTTAAAATAATAAAACTGCAATTGAAAGAGTTAATTTAAGATGTTCAAGAAACCACAATAATAATTAAGAAACCATGAGAACAATAAACAAAAACGAGGAAATAATTCATTTCTCAAGAAATTTCGACAGGCAGGTTTATTTCTGAAAAAAAAAAAAAAAAAAAAAAAAAAACACTTATTCAGACATCAACACAAGTTTCAAACCAAAAGATCGTTACTCTGCTTCTGATGAATAAACTAATTTAAATGTCGGGAAAAAAAACTGCGTCACATGAAAAGTGCCATAATCCATAAAACATAAGCCATAATCATGATTGATTTAATTAAAATGATGGTAAATTTAAACTTAAAAGATGAGAATTACACAGCATTAACACTATAAAGGTTACCTGCAACGGGCAAAGACCTGAATTCGTTGATTTTTATGATTTTCAGATTTTTTACTCATTTTCGATGTCACTAATGTTCACACCACCAAAGAAATAAAATATACTTTCCGCTACTGCGTAAAAATGTAAAGAAGCCAGAAAGAACAACAAACATAAAATTTCTTTTTCTGCATTCATACACAAAGCAGTTTGAATCCCATACTATACGGACTGCACTCATATTAGCCAATCAGCACTTTCAACATATATCACGTGGTGATTCGTTAAATTATTTTAGCAATAA
Source organism: Stegodyphus dumicola (assembly GCF_044657685.1). Taxonomy (NCBI): domain Eukaryota; kingdom Metazoa; phylum Arthropoda; class Arachnida; order Araneae; family Eresidae; genus Stegodyphus; species Stegodyphus dumicola. The sequence goes on along the minus strand of NC_140771.1, from coordinate 42,924,709 downwards.
TTTTAATGCTGCATTGTTAAAATTTAAAAGTTGTTTCGACAATTATTATTATGATTATAAATTTATCTTAATACATATATATGCATGATATAACCATTCATTCTGAAAATTGTGAAATAGAGGGCGCTTCTGTCTCTCATACAGTTAAATGGAATAGTGTGAAACTGCGTGTTGTGAGAATTACGTGTGCAGTACATGTAGAGTTTACGGTTGGAAGAAGTATGTGAATAATGTAAATCATTTCTTCTTGGAAAGTAATATATTTTTAATTATCGCTTAGAAGTGTTTCTGAGTCAATTATGGCCTCGAAACACGATAGACAAACATTTATGTCTGGTGTACATTACCTCAATCGGCAACAATATTATGGAGAAAGTTGGGGGGCACTGCGAATGATAAATTCTAGATTTAAGTTCAGTAAAAATCTGTACAGTAAAGATTTATATGCCCATTATGGTTGCGTAAATGCAATTGAATTTTCAAATGATGGCGAATGGCTTGTTTCGGGCGGTGATGACAAAAGAGTTCTGATTTGGAACGTCGATAAAACATTGTCAGGTTCCTACCAGCCTAAAGCTATGAAAGGGGAGCATAATAGTAATATATTTTGCTTAGGATTTAGTACAGCACATACAAAGTTGTTTTCAGCAGGAAATGACGAGCAAGTTATTCTTCATGATGTAAACACAGCAGACATTTTGGATGTATTTATTCATGATGAAGCGGTGTATGGTTTGTCTGTTGATCCTGTAAACGAAAATGTTTTTGCCAGTGCATGCGACGATGGTCGTGTTTTAATCTGGGATATTAGGCAGACATCTAATGATCCATTTGTACTTGCAGGATGTTCCTCAGCATATCATGCTGTAATGTACAATCCTGTGGAACCAAGGTTTATTGCTACAGCTAATGCTAAAGATGGGGTTTGTTTATGGGATATTAGAAAGCCCAAAGTATGTTTAATGAAATATGGTGGCTCCTTATTATCTCAGAGTGCAATGAGTGTTCGGTTTAATTCTACAGGAACTCATTTGTTAGCTTTAAGACGAAGGCTTCCACCTGTATTATATGAACTGACTTCTGTTCTACCAGCTGCTGAATTTGATCACCAGGAATATTATAATTCATGTACAATGAAAAGTTGTTGTTTTGCTGGAGATAAAGACCAATATGTGCTTTCTGGTTCAGATGATTTTAAACTGTATATTTGGAAGATACCAGATGCTGCAAATTCAAAAAAAGGGTTCTGGGTAAGTAAAGCTCATTTAGTTTTAAGAGGTCATAGATCAATTGTCAACCAAGTCAGGTACAATAACACTTATGGAATTTTAGCCTCTTCAGGGGTGGAAAAAATTGTAAAATTGTGGAGTACATTTCCAATATCTTGTAGTGAAGACAATAGTGGTTATGTGTCCAGTACAGATGGGCTGAGAAAAGTGTATTCACACGAGGAATACATCAGTTTAGTACTTGAAAGTGGACAGTTCATGACTCATGATTACAGTCATCATTCTGTTCAGGAAGATCCTCGAATGATGGCATTCTTTGACTCTTTGGTTCAACGGGATATAGAAGGTTGGACATCTGATTCTAGTGATGCCACTGATTTGTTAAATACATGCTGTGAGGTTCAGTCATCTGGCTCACCATCAGCTAGTTTTTCATCTTCATCAGATGATGAGAGTCACCAAAATGAAGTGAAGATTTCTGCAAAAAAAAATTCTAGTGCTCCGCAAAGTATTAGTGCTACACAAGCTGCACAGAGTCTGTCATACATAATAAAAAGAGCTTTAGCTAACAGTCACTGTGCATCTCTGCCAAATGATGTTGAGGAAAGTGGGGATCCCTCTCTTGATCGAATATCACAACTCATAGCAAAGAAACGCCATGAGCAAATGCTAAGAACTGCAAGAGCTACTATGAAGTTGAGTGGGAGAAACTGTAAATTAATAGGCATTAAATTAAAGGAAGCGCATTCTGACTCTTGTAAATTGATCACTGGAGAAAATGAGAATTCAGAAACTAATGTGAAAGGTTCAGCCATTGATCATGAAATTGGTAGGAAGGCTTTTAATTTATTGTTGAAAGCTAAGGATAAAAGAAAAATGTTGCGTAAAAAACGTGCTAAGCTAAATAAAGATGCTACTTTGGGAGAACACAGCTCTGATTCAGATGAAAACAAAGAGTTAACTGAAGTAAATACAAATGTAAAAGGTGATAAAGAAGAAAGTGAAGTCAAAACTGATCCAGTAGTGACATCAAAATCAGAGGAAAATGAAACTGGATCAATGAGTAATGGTGCAATTCATAAGAAAGATACAACTGAAATTGATACTGTTCTGCCAAATGGTACACAAAATGGTTTAAATGGGACTGATGTTACCACTGTGGCTACAAACTCAAATTCATTTGGTTATTTTCCAGCTAAAAGTACTAAGCGTAATAGTAGGAATTACCGAAAAAGAAGTGCTGAAGACCTTGATGATGATTAATTTCATGAAATTGTAATATTTGATTCATGCTGAACTCTTAAAAATTAATTTTTTATATGCTCATTTTGTCTTTTATAGCTCAGCGTGTATTGTATATGTTGCTTAAATTCTGAATATTTATTTTACTTATTCTGCCTAAGTTTAAATTCTAGATTTAATATGTAAAATAATCTGTTTGGTTTGATTCCCCTTGTTTTTTTGTTGAAAGTTTTATAAAATAATAAAATATTTAATTAATCCAAAGAGGAAAATTTGTAAAAGAAATAATAGGAGTGAATTGTAAAAATATTGCCACATTATGATCTTTAAAATTCTGGAATATCTAGAATATCTATATATAATAATGGTATCTTTGTATAAAAATATTAATTTTTAAACCATAAAGTCTTGGAACATAAAATTTGTGCATTTCAACTGTATGTAATTTGTAAAGCTAAATAAATTAAAAATCCACCCGGTGCAAAATATGCAAATGTTAATTTTGTAGCTGTTAAAAGTAAGAAGGAAAGAATCTTTACTGAAATAGCAAGAGTTCCTTATATTAGTTCAGGAGTGCTGTTACAGAATTATATTAAATTCTTTTACAAAGCAATTTAATATGTTCATATGATGATATTACTATTCTTTACAGGATTGGTAAAAGGCTCTGTTTTAAAGCATCTGTATAAAAATAAATGTATATTTGTATCCAGAATTGGCATACAATAAATGTATAAAATTTATTCATTTTTTTATATTGATAAGTATTTTTTGGGGGAGGGAGATGTTATTGAATTTTGAAGTATCATAAAATACGGAAAACAAAAAGGAAAGCTGAAGAGTTTTTAGGAGACTGAAATCTAAAGGATTTTGACTGTCTAGTAATAAATAAAACAAATATGGAATGCAAGTCAATATCTTAAAAATGAACTTGTAGACATATTAATTACATAAATTGTGTTGAAATTTACTCAAAATTTCAGAGAAATGATTAGTTATTTCTGAATTACAAGAAATATATTATTGATGACCTTTTTAATGTGTGATTATTTGTTGCTTCATTTTGCTTTATTTTAATGTGTTTAAGACCTAAAAATATCATTTTTTAGAAGACAGTTTTCAAAATAATCTGTTGTTAGATTTCTGTGCAAGCCACATATCTGCAAAATACCCTTAAACATCCAATTCTGTTTTGTGTTTCATAGAATTTTTTAATTAAGGGAGTCGTAGATTAAGCTATTTTAATATGTTATTTATGAACATATTTTGCCTTTTTTTAAGAAATTTGACATTTTAAAATTTGTTTCAATTCAGTTGTTTATTTTTCTAAACAATAACAGTAGTTAAAAATTTATGTTGGGAATCCTGTATTTTCATAATTGGTGCAATAACCAAAACAAATAATTTTAGTATACAGGGAGAATCTATATTTAAAACGGATATTTTAGTTTAAAAAAAGCTTTTTCTTCGTTTGTGTAATAAACCAAATAAATAAATAAATAAATAAAAATTACTGAGTTATTTTAATAATAAAAATAGAAAATTTAGGAAAGAACTGAAATATACATATACAGTTTTAATTTATGCTATTAAAGCACATAATCTATTGGGTTGAAACATAAGTAATGGTCATTTTTTTAATTTAAAAATTTTTATTTTAACAAAACAAATGACAATAAATTAGTCAATAATATCTGAATTTTTGGATTTTTCCCATAGACCCAAGATGTCGAACTATAGTCATTTGGCTACAGCTCATTCGTTCAGCTAATTCTTGAGTGGTTTGATGCGTGTTTTCATGTAGAATTTGATTCAAATGCTCTTCATCAAACTCATTTGGTCATCCAGAATAAGCAGTCTTCGAGGTCAAAATCTCCATTTTTGAATTTGAGAAACCAATTTCTTGCAGTTCGTTTAGGCATTGCACCTTCTCCATACACTTCACAAATTTCTCAAGCAGCACTGGCAGCTCGATGAAACGCAGAAAGAAGGTGTCGAAAATGCTTATTTCTGTCGACTTGACACTCCATTTTAATGATCTGAAAAATAACAAAAATTAGCTCAGACAAAAAGATCAAATACGTCATCTTGCAGAGAGAGATATTCTCTTTCAAATAACACAAAACATTATGCCAATACATTTTACTTTTACCGCATAATTTTAAACACAACATAAACGGCCATTACTTATGTTTCAACCCAATATATCATTTTATATTTTCCTATTTAGACATGATAAATGAGAATAATATTTTGATCTGTTTAAAATTTCAATTCTATTAGCAGAATGTCACTGTATTATTTCAAAGTTATACCTATGATGAATTACATAAACAATATATAATTTCATTTTATTAGCGCTTTTTTTTTTTTTTAATACTTAGGTAGTTCTGATAAATTATATGAAAAAAATTTAAATAATAAATTTTACAAGTTTTATGTAGCAGTTATTTTGAAAGTTTAAAAAAGTGTCATTAATGTTAAATATTTTCAATTTTTCAAACTTTTAGAAATTTTCTATCCAGAATTTTATTTTCTTCAATATAAATATTTTGCATAAAGCATAATTTCTTATGTCTGAAAATTTATTTCTGGCAAAATATTTGTCCTTAATGTAATTTGTAATGCCACTTCATTTGGCTGTTTTAAGTATGCATGATAGCTTAATCAAAATAATCAATGAGTAATCAAAATAATGCAAATAAAATACCCTTTTTATAAGTATCTGAAAAAATTGAAACAAAACTTTAATATCCTTTATTCTGGACTCAGTTCTGCAGTTTATGAATATTTATAGTCTTCCCTCTGGTTAGGTGGTAGGCTTTTTGCTGCCTAGTGCTATCTTTGGGAGTCCTAAATTCTTTTCCCCAGTGTTTTCTTGAATTCCAAAAATTTTGCTGCTTGGTGTAACTGCACACATTTCACTGGCTCTGCCCTATCTTCTACGAGCCCTGCCTTATCAATATCTTAAAAAAAAAGTTTTAGAAATATATTTTCTGGCAAGAGGTACTCTGAATTTTTTTTTTTTTTTTTTCCAATTTTTTCATAATATTTTAATTTAAGCTATTACTGAAGATTAACATTTTTATATGTATATTCAGAAATTGCTTTGACTTTTTTAATGATTCGATCATATGATTAATACATATGTAAATTTTAGCAAATTGTTTTAATATGTTATTTGGATTGGTGGTAAGAGCCAGTACTATTGGCAGCAGAATTCAGGGGTGACAGAGCTTTTAAAATTTAGGGAGGAACAGTGTTTAGAAGTATTAGAGTTTGTACCAGGCAGCAAAAAATAGCTTGGCTCAGTATTCTAGTAAGTATTACTAGCAGTGATGATGTACATTTAAAATCCTCCATAATGTTCTTGTATTAAAAATCTTCCATAATGTTTCTTGTATTAAAAATTAAATTTAGATTATATACTTTGTCATTATAATCAATCACTTGCTTTAAATCTAACCCCATGAAAAGCTCAATTAAAAGAACAAAATTTCTTGATTTAAATAATTTTTTTATTGATAGCTGTCACTGTTATTAATATTTTTGGTACTATTCGGTTTCGAGGGCCGTAAAAAATTACCAAACTATTGTTGATGCCAATGCTGTCAAAAATAATTGCAGCAACCCTAATAATTGCTGCAAGAAAGGAAGTATAATAGTAAATAACTATCTAAGATTGATGTTTTAATTTAGATGAAAGGTTAATTTCATATAATACTTTTTTATTGTTATAATTTATATGAAAAAGGCTAAACATGACTGAATGGAAGCATAAGAGCAAATAACCATTTCAGATCATTCTTATAATTTATATAAAAATTGCTAAACATAACTGAATGGATGCCTGCATCGCTATTTCGCTACCGACTTATCGCTAAAGCATAATTTCATCTCGTTGGTTGTTCAAACAGAATTTTCTATAATGAAGGATGCCTTTTCTTTGAAAATATTCTCGGTAAAGTGCAGAATCACTCACTTATTTGTTTGCTGCTTTTTACAAGGGTAAAAACAATTGAATTTTTGTCAATTTTCTTTCACTTTTTAAGTGAAAATAGGTCGATGTGTACATAGATGAAGTCAAGGATGTGCGCAGTGCCATTTTTGTGCAATTCTAAGAATTTTTTTTTAAAGTGAAAATAGGTCGATGTGCACATGGATACCAAGTATGTGCAATTCTTAAAACCTCATCAAGCAGTGTGTGATTCTGCACTTTACCCAAAATTCTATTGCCGCTTTTCGTCATGGGCAATTCCAAAATTGTTAAATCCATAGGATATCAAAAAAGGATTTAAAATCAAAAAAGGATTTAAAATTTAAACTAGTATGTCAATGGTGTCTTAAGAAATATAGAACTATATAAACTTACGCAATCTGAAATCAATACGTACGCTAGATTTGGCGCGATGTTAAATGGGCACGTTTGCTAGATTTGGCACTTTTGCGCATACATTTTCGCTGAAATTTTTTTACGGCCCTCAAAACCGAATGGTACCATATTTTTTATTATCTTTTAAGTTTTATAATAAGAAAAATTTAATTAAAGAAATATATGTAATATATACAATTTTGACATTTAGACCTAGTGGGGAAATCTTATGCTTTGAATGCTCATGTTATATTTAACTTATTCAGTCACTGAGCAAGGATATTAGACATAATTTGAATCCTGATAAAGAGGCTGGCTGTATAGGTTTTTCATGGTTGTTTTCTCCATATGTAACATGAATATGAGGGCCAAAATGGTGTTCTCCATTTAAGGAGAGGTACTTTTTGTTTTATATTGAATGGGACAAAAACAAAGCATACCTTTGAATGCTGTAATTGCTTTATTTTGGTAAATCAAGTTTACAGTGAAACTGCAGTTATCCAAGTTTGCATAGATGTTCTTCGTGAGCCCGTCACAACACATTGATTTTCTAGTAACATAGCAAATATTTATGTGGTATTCCAATTCCTGCCACACTTGTGATAGAAATCCTTTGTTAATGATTCTAGCACTTTGGTTATCCATAGCTTCAGTTGCTGTAAGTCTTAGGAAAATGGAGGCATGAACATTTTGTCTTTAACAAAATCCTATAGGAAGAAATCACAAGGAGTTATATCTAGGGATCTCAATAGCCAACAGTCTTGGGAAAATGGAGGCATGAACATTTTGTCTTTAACAAAATCCTATAGGAAGAAATCACAAGGAGTTATATCTAGGGATCTCAATGGCCAACAAAGCAATGGCATATCGTTTCACCCAGCATGGCCAATCCAGCGATGGAATAAATTATCATTCAGGTGCTAGTGTAAATTTTTTTGCTAATGTGGTGGAGCACTGTTTATCTGCAGAATAAAGTCGGGAACTGTTTCCTTTTAATTGAGGGAACAACCACTCCGATAGCTTGTTTTGATAAATCTTCTCGGAAATCAATTTTTTTTTTTCATGAAGAAAATAACACTAAATTATGACTGTTAGAAATGGCACAGAAAATGTTCACCTTTGTAGAATCATGTTGATGTCCCATTAGAAATAGCAAATTTTCCATATACCAAAATAGTAAATTATGGAGATTGACTTTGTAAGAAATGTGAAAAGTGGCTTCATCCAGAATATATAGCGGGTGACCAGTTTTTGTATACCATCGTTAAAAAAACTTCCCGCCAGTTTCGATAACCACGACTCCACAGCATTTTTCGTGTCATCGTCAGATCCAAAGCGCTTGCCACCAAGCTCGCGCTTCATGTGCAGGAACAAGTGATAATCGGACGGCGCCAAGTCCGGGCTGTACGGCGGGTGATCGAATAGCTCCCAGTGAAACTGTCAAATTAACGATTGAGTGACACCAGCAGTATGGGGCCGAGCATTGTCTTGGAGCAACACAATTCCTTTACTGAGCATTCCTCTTCGTTTGTTTTGAATGACATGCCTTAGTTTTGTTAAAGTCTCACAATATCGTGCCGCATTAATGGTTTCACCTCTGGGAAGAAATTCAGTAAGCAAAACGCCTTTCCTATCCCAGAAGACAGTGCACATGTTTTTTGTGATGACATTGTCACTTTGAACTTTTGTTTTTTCTTAGAATGAGTGTGTCTCCACTCCATCGATTGTTCTTTCGATTCTGGTGTGAAATGACACACCCAAGTTTCATCACCTGTCACAATTTGGTTTAAAAAGTTTTCTCCCTCATCACTGTACCACGTGAGAAATGTCAGGGCACTACCAAGTCACTTTGTTTTGTGAACATCAGTGAGCATTTTTGGAACCCATCGGGAACACAGTTTGCGATAATTCAAGCTGTCAGACACAATTTCGAACACAACAGTACGTGAAATTTGTGGAAATGCCTCTGAAAGAGTTGTCATTGTGAAGTGTCTGTTCTCATGAATTGCTTCATCAACTTTCCTTACCAAATCATCGGTGACAACAGAAGGCCGAGCCTCGGCGTGGACATTTGTTCGACCTGCATTAAACATTCTTACCCACTTTCTCACCATTCCATCACTTATCGCGTATTCACCGTAAACTTCTGTCACTTGACGATAAATTTCGGCCGGTTTAACATTTCTCGCGTTCAAAAATTTAATCACGGCACGAATCTCACAGTCAGCGGGAGAACTAGTTGTCTTAAACATTTTGAATGTGCGCAGCAAACTGAAAACACAACATAGAGCAACCAAAATGGCGACAATTGAAAGTCAGTGAACAAGAAAGACTAGTGTGCATGTGCGGGACGCCTACAACAGCGCTGCGACGGCGCTAGAATGAAACGGTACTTAGTTTCCGAATACGCTACACATATAACATATAGCCAGAATTGTAGATGTTTCTGTAACACAGGCCACACCATTATACGAGGCACTTTGAGTTTAGAACTTACACAACACTTTAATTTTGTGGAACTTCATAAAAATATTTCACAAATTTTTTTCAACCACTTTGGTTTTGGCTGTTCAACTGGGCTGGTTTTCTTTTACAAACAGCCTTTGTCTTGAAACTTCTAATTGCAAGTCTGTTCGTGAAACCATCTACTTCCAGCTTATCATGCAAATTGTTAGAGAAAGCTATATGTGGTTTGCTGGAAAGTTTTTTTTTTTTTTTTTAATGCCGGCACCATCTGAAAGGCGTATTCGGAAACTAAGTACCATATATGAGGCGTATTCGGAAACTAAATACCGTTTTGAAAAAAAAAAAAAAAAAAAAAAAAAAAAACAATTTATTTCGAATCCAATTTTATTTTTACATGAAAATGCATGTCTTAAACTATTTTTCAACATAGTTTCCGCCAATGATCAAACACTTGTCATAGCGGGTGACCAGTTTTTGTATACCATCGTTAAAAAAACTTCCCGCCAGTTTCGATAACCACGACTCCACAGCATTTTTCATGTCATCGTCAGATCCAAAGCGCTTGCCACCAAGCTCGCGCTTCATGTGCAGGAACAAGTGATAATCGGACGGCGCCAAGTCCGGGCTGTACGGCGGGTGATCGAATAGCTCCCAGTGAAACTGTCAAATTAACGATTGAGTGACACCAGCAGTATGGGGCCGAGCATTGTCTTGGAGCAACACAATTCCTTTACTGAGCATTCCTCTTCGTTTGTTTTGAATGACATGCCTTAGTTTTGTTAAAGTCTCACAATATCGTGCCGCATTAATGGTTTCACCTCTGGGAAGAAATTCAGTAAGCAAAACGCCTTTCCTATCCCAGAAGACAGTGCACATGTTTTTTGTGATGACATTGTCACTTTGAACTTTTGTTTTTTCTTAGAATGAGTGTGTCTCCACTCCATCGATTGTTCTTTCGATTCTGGTGTGAAATGACACACCCAAGTTTCATCACCTGTCACAATTTGGTTTAAAAAGTTTTCTCCCTCATCACTGTACCACGTGAGAAATGTCAGGGCACTACCAAGTCACTTTGTTTTGTGAACATCAGTGAGCATTTTTGGAACCCATCGGGAACACAGTTTGCGATAATTCAAGCTGTCAGACACAATTTCGAACACAACAGTACGTGAAATTTGTGGAAATGCCTCTGAAAGAGTTGTCATTGTGAAGTGTCTGTTCTCATGAATTGCTTCATCAACTTTCCTTACCAAATCATCGGTGACAACAGAAGGCCGAGCCTCGGCGTGGACATTTGTTCGACCTGCATTAAACATTCTTACCCACTTTCTCACCATTCCATCACTTATCGCGTATTCACCGTAAACTTCTGTCACTTGACGATAAATTTCGGCCGGTTTAACATTTCTCGCGTTCAAAAATTTAATCACGGCACGAATCTCACAGTCAGCGGGAGAACTAGTTGTCTTAAACATTTTGAATGTGCGCAGCAAACTGAAAACACAACATAGAGCAACCAAAATGGCGACAATTGAAAGTCAGTGAACAAGAAAGACTAGTGTGCATGTGCGGGACGCCTACAACAGCGCTGCGACGGCGCTAGAATGAAACGGTACTTAGTTTCCGAATACGCTACACATATAACATATAGCCAGAATTGTAGATGTTTCTGTAACACAGGCCACACCATTATACGAGGCACTTTGAGTTTAGAACTTACACAACACTTTAATTTTGTGGAACTTCATAAAAATATTTCACAAATTTTTTTCAACCACTTTGGTTTTGGCTGTTCAACTGGGCTGGTTTTCTTTTACAAACAGCCTTTGTCTTGAAACTGCTCCGCCCATGTCCCGATGTTGTGATGATATGGTGGTTCTTTATCAAATTTTGTACAAATATGTATTTGAACAATGATAAGCAATGTTTTGGCATATTCTTAAATAGAGTACACTTTTCTCTTCATGGATGGTACCATTTTAATTAACAGTGCTTCTAATTGTAATTTGGTAGGAGGAGGAATTTTCTCTGTTGCCAAGATAAAACTTCTATAATTGTAGTTTCAAAATTTATTTGTTTCTGCTTAATAAATCAATTACAGAATTGCTAGTATGCTGTTCTTTTTGTCCCATTCAATATGAAACAATCTGTGTTTAAACTAGGCTGTATGTGGCCCTTGGATCTTGTTCACGTAACCATCATCATACAAATAAAAAGAGAGTTGATTGGTGAATTTTTAGTGGATGTAATTATTAATTTAAATATTTAAATGAACTCAATATGCATTTTATTGCCAAAGCAATTAATTAATTTATGATTCTATGAATGACAGCATTTGAAATTAAAATTGCAGTAATCTTGCATTAAGAATGGCAGTCCATTTCATTATGTAACTCGTGCATAGAAAGTCATGAATAGTAAAAAATATTTGGTGCTGATTGCCATTCATTCAAAAGATTTGAGAATATCTATTTCAAGCTGTCTGAAAGCATAAACTGCATATCAGCATGTTTGCTACTCCAGCTGATAGTGACATCAGAATTACCTGCAAATTTATAAATAGAATGGGAAAAAAATGCAGTCAGATATGGCTACATGAAGAAAATTTATTTCTGTCTACTCCTCTATATTAATAGTGTAATGTTCAGCAGAAGAACAAGGGTTTAGTAAGTGCTTATAATTATTGTAAATTAATATTTTTACATTTATTTTTTAACTTTTAGTCTGATCTGAATTTTTTTTATCTAGTATAATAAATTGAATTTAGTGCAAGGAACAGGATATTGCTTTTTTAAAAATGCATTTGTGAGATCAGAAATTCTTTTAAAATATTCAGCTTATTTTTTCTTCCCAAATTCAAATTGTTATATTGGCTTTAAAAACTAATAGCTAAAACATTGTATCTGGATTATGTTTTTGAATAATAGAAAGTTCCAAAATATATGAAGTTTTTTTGGGGTAGGGAGTGGTATTGTTCATCCTCCCCCCCTGCAAATGATTGACAGATTGTTTTAAAATTTTCAGAAATGATAAATGTATTTAAAAAATATATTTGGGTAAATTTTCAGTTACTTAAAATATTGATGGTTAATATAAATTTTAAATAATTTGTGGTATGTCTTTAGTAAATTTTATCTCTTTATTGGGCAGTTGTTCAAAATAACGTTCCATAGAAAAACGTGTGCCCTAGTTTGATATTGCAAAAGCGGAAGCATGCTTTTATCATTAGCTTATTTTATTTATTTATAGTCTTCCCACTGGTTAGGTGCTAGGCTTTTTGACAGTGGTAAAATTTTTCCAAATATAAGAAAGAAATGTCTTCGATTAGCTGTTACAGTTAACAAAGGATAAAATAAAATGATGTATTTTAAAAAAAAAATTTGTTGAGAATATTATAAAAACAAAAGTACTGTTATAAAAGATAATGAATTTAATTTTACAGTGGTCTATAGTCAATACTGGTGCATATATCTTTCTGCAGAAGTTTATCTAATGTGTGTTGTCCTATAAGAGAACATTCAAATTTTATAATTTTTTAATAGTCCCCTTTCTATCAATCTTTCTGCTCTGTAAATGGTCTTAAATCATCAAATGAGTGTATGTTCTAATTTTCGAGACGTTTAATACTAAATGTAATATGTTTATTTAATTTATTCCTTAAAATAACTTTTGGAATTCTAATAATATTACACAGAATCAAATGATAAATTATAAATTAAATTTATGTACATGAGCATCATATGCACTATAAATCAATACAGGTTAACATTTGTTTGCATGAAGGCTAGTTTAGGGTCATGCACTGAGGTAGCATGCCACATAATATGTTTTGTTTAACCAATATTTAGAAATGCACATGTAATGGAGCTGAATACATGGATTATGTCGAAATATTGTTATATTGACTTCAAATTATCTTTGTGAACCTTCATGCAAAGCAATAAACTCATCCAATTCACATTTCACCTGCAAGACTGTCAGAAATTTACTTTATGCGTTTTGTATCCCGATATTATAAGCATTTGAAGAAAACATGAGAATAGACATTGATCGGGAAGTCCATTCAATACTAATGTTTTCTAAACATTTTTTCTGTGGGCTACAGAAAATGGACGCATTGGAAGTACCTAGGCCACCCCTCAATGAAATCTATTTATTAAGTGGATTAAAAAATATGTATGTATATATGTTAGGGTGCTTCATTTTGTGAGGACAAAAATGCATACTTTGGGTATTTCCCAATGTTAATTATTTTTATTCGAAAAACTAGGCATTACAAAATCAAAATACTAATATAACTAGCTACTAATATTAATATGTAGTATGACAGGCAAAACGTGTATTATATTAGTCAACTTTGAACGATGCAGTCCTTTCTTTTCGCTGGGTGAAAACTTTTCTGTGATGCCCGACAACCCTTAACAAAAATTGTTTTTGTTGTTCGTCCCTGGCTGATTCGTTAAACGTTTTTATCAGAGGAATTTCTCTTTTTGCGGTATTCTGAGCCAATATTCTGTCACGTCGTGAATACCAACAATTCAAAGAACGCCTTTGTTTTACTACTAACGAAATGGCTCAGGTCATTTCCTGCAAAAACTGGGTTTTTACTCTCCAATCGTTTAATTTCCTTTTTCTTTGCAGGTTTGATTTCTAAATTTTTAGTCGTATTTTCCTTATCAACCTCAGTAATACGGTCGTCCGAAAAAGCCAATCTTACGTTTGTTTCGGTTCAGGCGCGATGCGATGCCGACGCTCTCTTGGGTACCCGCGATGATTTTCGCTATCCCAGTATAACATGACATGATTTTCGAACACATGTGAGATCATAATTCTCTTCTGGTTCGGTGAAGTCCATAGAAAATGTGGAAGAAAGGAATAAAATCATGTCGAGGTAGAATAAAGAGTCCAACGTTCATCAAGTGATGTATGCGAACACGAAAGATACTCAGCTCAAATCAACAAATGCTACAGCAAGCCCAAATCAGGCAGAAGACACTGTGAGGCGTTTAGTAATGTGCGAATCAACAGATAAGCAGGTTTACAAAGATATGCCAGTTTTAGTCTGTCATAATAATAGCAGTAAAGAAGAGAAAGCATACATGAAAAGGAGCATGAGAGGTATAACAAGGTATGAATGGGGCTGAATAACATTAGAAACATAGGAAAACTGAATATTGCAATACAAGCATTATACAATACAGAGATACAACAATACAAAAAAAAAAAAATATGTGATGTGTCTTAAAACAGCCATTGGGTTTTTTTTTTTTTTTTTTTTTGTTGTTGTTGTTGTTGTTTACATTTGCAGTTACATCATAACTGAGCACAGGAATAATGCTATTGTTGACATCCGGGATTTTCCGGAAGAATTTTTCTTCCAATTTGGCAATATATACTTGAATTTCAGGAATGTTTAACTCACGGTGGATTGCCGTGTTTCTTATGAACCATCGGCAGTTCACCATCTTCCTTAAAATCACGTTCTGTGCAGTTTGCAGTTTCTGCATGGTATTATTACAAACATAGTTCCCCCCCCCCGGGGCAGACGTAGGTGAGGATTGGTCGCATCATGGTTTGGTAAATGAGTAACTTGTCAGTCGAGAGATCGCTGTTCCGATTAAAAGGCAGCAATTAAAGGGGAGAGTGTAAGTTTACGTCCTCGGAACTTGGTTAAGATATTTGTTACGTGTGGGGACCATGTGAGGAAGTAATGAAGTGTAAAACCTAGGTAGCGGGCTTGCTTTACTCAGGGGATGGGGGTGCCATACATTAAAACATGGAGGTTCAGATCAAGTTTCCTCTTTTTTTGTGAATAAAATAGCATCAGACTTGGAAACATTAATTTGAATCTTCCAGGAGTTTAGCCAGCACTCCAGTGCATAGATGGGATTTTGTAATGCCTGTATAACTGGGCTTTGAGATGCACTTTGGGTAAGAATTGCAGTGTCGTCTGCGTACATTTCCAAGGTGGTGTGGTATCTGTGAGATATCGTTCGTGTAAATATTGAATAAAATAGGGCCTAAAAGACTGCTCTGATGGGCCTGGGGGATGAGGTAGTGTGATTGACACGAACGATAAAGTGTCTATCTGTTAGATAGGAAGTCATGATGTTGGTGATGTATCCTGGCAAACCCAGGGTGATTAACTTGTAGAGTAGGCCCTCCAGCCAAACCCTGTCGAAGGCCTTAGAAACATCTAAGAAAATTGCAACAGTAATACCTTGTTTTGGTATCCTGAGGCAATCATTTCAGTCACACTGTATAACTGATGCGCCGTTGAGTGCTTTCTTTTAAAGCTAAATTGCTCTGCAATAATCACATTGTTATCGTCAGCATATTCCAGCACTTTTTGAAGAATGACAGATTCCGCTATATTGCTCAGAGCTGACAGTAGGCTCACTGACCTATATGAGATTGGGTCTGTAGCAGGTTTTCCTGGTTTCAGAATTGGTGCAATAATTGCTGTTTTCCAGCTTGCTGGGAAATATCCAAGGCGAAGCATAAAGTTGATGATCTGAATGAATTTGAGAAGCATGCGCATTCCCATTTGCTTTATCTTGTTTGAAATGCAGTCAATGCCTGGACTTTTGTTGATTTTAAGCTTGGAGATATACATAAAGACCTCCGATGGGATAACAGGAGGAATGTTGTCTATATATGGCTGTGAGGTATAGTTTGTGAGTGTCTGTGCAACTATGCTTTCTGTAGGAGGGTGTGGCATGTTGCTTGTGCAGAACTGAGAAGCAAAGTGATCGGCAAGTGACTCAACTTTCTCAGACTCAGTGTAAGCAATTCTGTTTTGGCCTTGGGGCGGAATGTTGGAGTGGCATCTTCGCAGTTTGGAGGTTACCCTCCAGACTGAGTTGTCTTCCCCTGACAAGGAGGAGAGGTAAGTGGCTCAGTCAGAGTCAGTGTGTGTGCGTGTCAGAGGTCTGACTTGATGGTTGAGCTGGTTGAGAAGAGTTTTGTCCGGGGGATATCTGGATCTTTGCCATTGCTTTGGCATTGCATTTGAGGTCTCTTAGTTGTTTGTTACAGGGCTTTTTCCTGCTAGCGACTTCCTTACTGTTGCTCCTCAGAGCTTCCTGCATTTCTGCAGTGAAATTCTCCACTAAGGCATCTAGCTCATCATCTGTGTATGGTGTTGGAAGGAAGAGTGGCGTGTTTAAGGCTTTGGTAGCCAGACCAATTCGTAACGAAAGCCTCTTTGTCTGATGTACTATAGCCAATGACATCCAGCTGTATAATAACTGGGTTGTGGTCTGACGACAGCTCCATACCTTTGTTTCTGACTGATTACAAATGTGTCTCTTAGCAACTGTGAGAGCACTTTTTTTTACGTCTGCATCTGGGTAAGTGCTCAGAAACTGTAACATATCCAAATCATTCTTTGAACCCCATCGAATTACAATTGCCTTGTGGCGAAAGCGACCATATATACGAGGCTGACAAAATGTGCAACCTGTTTCATTCCTTTCAATTCTCTTTGAGAAATATTCAACTGTTTAGTGAAGAGGATAATTTTAAGTGCGTATATTGCCTTTTGCCATCCACTTTGCTTGTTGCAGAGTCTTTGGATCCTTAAACTGAAGTCGTTTTGAAACCAAACTCCTAGGTAGATGAGTGAGAGTTGTAATAACTCTTTGTAATCTCTTCTTGAATGACTTCTGTCTTTTAGGATATTTTGGATAAATCATTTTCACTCATTGTTCTTCTGGTAGCCTTGAATGAGACTTTCTTCATCCAGCATTGTTGTATATGGCTTCTTATAAAGTGAGGCCAACAAACTTTGAACTTCGAAAAATCTGGATGTCAGGACCACCGGTGGCAAACACTCATTTCAATATATTATTTCCTGGGCGTGATGACGACAAACTAACCACAACAGTATTCGTCCGAATTCCTTTTCAATTCTGGTACATGGCCCTTGGATCAGTCCTGTATCTGTAGTATCAAAACGCTGTTGATACTACTATATATCAAACACTGTTATTTCAAGGCAACAGGTGGGCCAAGCAAATGCTCAAAATCTTTGCTAGTCACTAGAACTGCAACTCTATCTTCAAAAGTTTTGACATTCCCTTGAGAA
Organism: Stegodyphus dumicola; assembly: GCF_044657685.1. Lineage (NCBI taxonomy): Eukaryota > Metazoa > Arthropoda > Arachnida > Araneae > Eresidae > Stegodyphus > Stegodyphus dumicola. The sequence continues at coordinate 42,907,311 of NC_140771.1, read as the reverse complement.
ACTAAAGGCAATAGTTTAGTATCCCAATTTAAAGACCAAATGAGAAAGATTTTCAAAGAGTGACCACGATTTTCTTTGCCATTTTACTTCTATTGATCGCCCGAGCTCAGTAAACGTTAACTGGAGATAAAAAATTTTTTTAAACATCGTGCCCCCAAAAAAAAAGAAACTCCTCAGAAGCTCTTTAGTAAAAAGCATTTCAATATTAGAAATTTCACTGGTTTGAGATAAAAGTGATAATGTGTGCAACCCCTAAATTTGCTTCTTGAAATTTGGCATATATATATATATATATATATATATATATATATATTATTGCTTCTTGAAATTTGGCATATATATATATATATATATATATATATTATATCACTGAGACACTGGACGTAAACAAAATCACATCTTTAGAAAAATGACGCACCCTAATGTATGTGTACTCATTAAAGGCAGTTATATTCCCCCTCCAAAAAAAGTATTTCTTCTTTGCAATTATACTTATTTATTTTAAAAAGTTGCCCTATAACTTTAGCTCTTTAAATTCTACTGTATTCGTCAAAGTTATATAACTGAAAAGTTCGACATGAGCTCTGAATAAGAAAAAAATATAATAATTATTAAATATATATTAAAATGTAAATTAGAAAATTCTTGGTAATATAAGCATGAAGTAGATTTAGAGGAAGGTTTCAGTATAGTTCTTTCTCATAATAATGCAAATTAGTATTTACATTTTTATACATATATTTTTCAGATTATATATTTTATTCAGGTAGAGTTAGTTCTCTTCAAATGTAGGAAATACATTTTTACATCTTCACTGTTAATGTGGTATGGGAAGCCTACTGCGGTACCGAAAGGCCCGGATTCGGTCTATGGTAAATTGTAAAGTCTAAAAACTCTATGTTACATTTAATTTTTAATAAGGTAATAAGTATATTGTTACCATCAAAGATTATTAATGCATTTTGTGTTTTTTTTTACAGTATAATTATTTACGTACCATTTCTGATATGCATAGGACAGTTAATGGAATATCATATGTCTGTGAAACCAAAATTAGGTATGAGACTGAAAAAGAGCATTTATTCCTATAAGAGCGCTTGAATGAATATATTTGTTTATTTAGATTAAAATTTTTTAAATGTCTTAAATCTATTCATGGAATTAAAAACTCGATTTTTGATTAATAAACTCAAATGTTTTAAGTGCATGATTTTCTGATAGTATTTTTTTTAAAGGAAATGCAGAAATCGTCCTCTACCGCTCCCCGTCAGGAGCAGAAAAGAGCTTAATTATAAGAAATATCTCATTTTTAAACTCAGAAAAGTTGAAAACAGTTAAATGATACTGACATATTTTTCATATTTTGCGTTAATTAAAAAATAAATAATTATTGCAATCTTCCTTGTTAAAGTCATTGCATTTGTTATAAATAATATTGGATTGCTGTGGAAATTCTGGTGACTCAGCATGCCATGAAATGAAAAATTCTGCCAACATCTTATTCATGTGGCTTTAATAAGTAAAGACCAGGTTTAAAAACATCATTTTCTGTTCTAAGGACCTTGGGCAAAGGAGCTGCCCTTGATGTAGCTATAAAATGTGATGCAAAGCCTCATGTGTACAAAACAATGGGCGAAGTTTTCCGGCTTAGTTTTCTAATAACTTCTTGAAGATTGTTTAGGTTAGATAAACTCTTCAGCTGATTTGAAAGAATAAAAAAAAGTACTGTATTGCATACATTTGTCATAGAAATGTTGCAGTTGCTAAAAGTGCTGGTATCAGTGGATAGTTTTTAAAGAATTAATGCGGATTAAAACATTTTTCGAAACGTGATCATTCATGATGGTGACGTGTACTTTTCTAAGATCATGGGCAGTTGCGTAATTAGTGCGATCCACAGCCGAATGCTCTTTTGACTGGAACTAAAATTTAAGGTAAAAAATGCCATTATAAGGTATGAACCAGTAGTTTTTCATTCTATTTTCTTGCTGGCCCTTTTTGAAGGTACTGTTATCTCGGTAACATTGAATCCAGGTATGAAGCTCTAAAATAGACAAAGTGGCTTCTCAGAACTCATAATTAAAGGATGAGTGTAAGTTTTATATTGCATCACATTTCTTTTGTATAGTTTTTGCAGATACTCAAAACCATTGCAGTGAAAATATTTTTTTTATCAGGATCAGAAATAGCACCACTTCAGCACAATCCATCATTCATCGGTTCCTTTTTATTTGTGCTTTTAGTTCAAATCTTGAAATCAGTTTTTCCTTTTTCCTTGAAATTTTATGTTGTTATTGCTAATGCTGACTTGTCTGATCTATAGTCAGCCCAACCCTACGAAAATCCTCGTCCCCGGGTAGGGAACGGTCCAAGAGTCTCCCACCGAGAGTTTACATATATATATATAAGCTGAAAGCATCTAAAGTTAAAAGTAAAGGGCGTTTTTTTAACGTTTTGTGTGTTACCTTTATTTATTAAATATCATGTTCTTTGGCCTTAAACCATAAAATTCAGTTCAACAGCAATATCGCAAAATAATTTTAAAATGAGCATATCTTTAGAATTTTCGATACACAGTTCCGCGTTGGAGATAGAAATGTTACCCCCCCCCCTAGAGTGTTGCCATTGCTCGCTTTTAAATCGTTGATGTTGTTAATCAAAAATTCGCTAAAGTTTTACAAAATTTGAAATAGGTAATAAAACAAATTCCAAATTTGGGCTTCCAGAAGCCTATATTCGGGTGGAAATGTGCGTTATTCAAAATTGGATGTCTCTAAGTACCGTTGTTTTATCACAATGCGGGAAACATACATGCATTTATGCTGATTCTTCATTATTTAATTTCTTTTAAATATAATACAGGGCTATAATATTTGGTGGCAACAATTTGAAAAGTGATGCGGACTTTTATAGTGAACCAATACAAAATGTCAAAACGAAAATAATAGTCTTTCAGGGCAAATTTTCCCTTTGGACTAAAATTAATTAACCTGTTTCTGAACTAACAAAGACACAAATTAAAGCTTAAAACTTAAAATAATCTTAAAAAAAAAATCAAAGTAGTATGTATCTGTATGAAAGCGGACGCCACAAGGCAAAGTAATTAGTGTAGAAAATTGTAAAATTATAGCATCAAGAACATAAATTTAAAAAAGCATAAAAGTGTTATTTTGAGAACAAGCCCCCCCCTCCAGAAAAAAAAATAAGTGTAAATTCATATAAGGAATTTAAAACATGCAAATTTTAACACCATACAGGCCTTTTTTTTAATTATAGCATCAAAATTATAAACAAGCAAAAGAGCTTAAAAATCTATAACAATAATTTTCATTTAAATGGACAGGGAACAAAAAACAGTTCAAAACGTAAACGAGCTGCGCACTAAAAGCAGCAACAAGTGGATAATGCAAAATAAAATAAATAATACGTTTAAAATTCATTCCATATTCAATTCGGAATAAATCATATGCAAAAACTAAAAAACAGAAGTAATGGCAAACTGGAAGAAAAGGGGCAAAACATGTCAAAAAAAAAGTTTATTCCTTTTGTTCTATGTTTATTCCCTTTACAAATTATTCATTTTTACTATGCTATATTTAATATTTCTATTTATTACTATCAATCAGTTTAAAATTCGTAATTTATCTAAATTCATTCCTTAGCACATTTTAGGCTTAGCAACAATATACTGTTATTGAACAGGTAGAATGTACATTTTTTCATTTCAAAATTTGTTTTGCTTTAATATGACAGATTTTAAGAATTAACTCCTCTTTTTAACCCAAACGAACCTAAAGGTCTCGGAAAATGCGAAGAAAATGATGCTAAAGGTAAAAGGACACAACCAAAAAAAGGGGGGGTGCGACGTACATACTGTTAATTGTAAAGACGGTTTTTGACCCAATAGATTTCACCTGCCTTTTTACACTTCATCCAAAATTTTACTTGCAAAAGAGCTGGGATGCAGAGTTACCTGAAGATATCGAAAGAAAGTTCTTGAAGTGGGTCAAAGAATTGTCCTTATTATCATCTCTGAAGATTCCCAGACTAGTTCCACTGACAGAAGGACAATAATTTATTTTGCATACGTTTGCCGATGCTCCACAGGGATCTTATGCAAGTACAGTATATTTGAGGAGAAATCAAAGTGATTCCACTGTAAGCCAAAGCACGAGTAGCTAGCTCAAAGAATATGTATACATAGACATTCTTTGGCTAGCTCCCTTGAAAAAAACAAGTATACCACGAATTGAATTGCTTGCTTGTCTTACTGGAGTACGATTAGCCTCATTTGTCAAGAAGAACCTTAAGGTCGAAATTTCAGAGGAATATTATTGGACCGATTCTTCAACAGCACTATTCTGGATAAAGAAAGTTTCTTTAAATTCTGGAAAGTTTGGGGCACTTTTGTAAATAACCGAGTTGCAGAAATTAGAATCCAATCGACCGTGAAAATTGGCACCATGTACCGGGTGCAGAAAACCCAGTCCATATATATGCCATCAAGAGGATGTTCTGTGAAGAAACTTATTGAATCAAGATGGTGGGAAGGCCCACCTTGGTCGGTACTACTGGAAGAAGAATGTCCTCGTTTTATCCCAATCGATAATAAAGAAGAGGTTAATACTGAAAAACGCAAAGCAGTTATAGTTTCGTTAAGCAATGTTAGCGATATGCCTTAATGATTCTTTGGGTATATTTTAAAGTATAAGAAAATACTGAGAATGATTGGGTGATACACAGATTCATAGGAAATACCCGAAAGAGAAAAGAAGAAAAATAAGCAGGAGAGTTAAAAGTTTATGAATTGGCAAGAGCTGAGAAATCTATTGTGAAGATTATTCAAAATGATTTATTTTGATCTGATGATATTAAGAAGATGAAGTAAATTAGTGTGTTCAGAGATGACGAAGGCATTTTACGTGTCAAGTATAGAATGACTGAAAGGAAGGAAAGTGAACATTTTATTTATTCGATGTTACTTCCGAAGAATCATAAAACTGTGGAGAAATTGCTAATTGATAAACATCTATCTATGTCTCATGCAGGAATTCACATACTGATGTCAACACTTAGAGAGACGTTTTGAATCCTGAAAAACAGAGTTGCGATTCGAAAAGCTTTATATGCATGTAGCAGGTGCAGAAGACATGGAAGTAAACGACTGCAGACTGTGCTTGCTACTCTACTAGAAAACATATTTAGAAATGCTCGTGTTTTCGAGATTGTAGGAGTTGATTTACTGGCCCATTAATTTTGAAAGATAAAAGAAAAGCTTGGATTTTACTTTTCACCTCTGTTTTCAGGCGGTTCATTTGGAACTGATTTTGTCTCTTTCAACTCAAGGATTTTTACTTGGCCTTAAAAGATTTATTGCTCGTAGAGGGAGGCCATCTATTATTTATAGCGACAAGGGAGATCCAATAATCTCTTGAGATCAATTAATTGGAATACCATCGAGATATAAGCCGTCACAAACAAGATCGACTGGAAGTTCAGTCCATCTGCAGCACCATGGTGGGGTGGCTCGTGTCTGAATTATGAAGAACTGATGAGTGTGCTGTGCGATTGCGAAGCAACTGTGAATGCCACTTATGTGTCTGACGACTCTGATGGTTTCATCCCTTTGACACCGTCCTTATTTTTAGGTGAAATTCCAGTCTTTGGAGTTCCTGACTTGGATCACCTTGATAAAATTGATTTCAACAAGCAGCTGAGACATCTACAGAATTTACGAGAGCTCTTGAGAAAGATATTTAGAAATGAATATCTCGGCCTCCTAGTGCAACATCCATCTACAGTGTCGATTTCTCAACAGATAAATATCGGGAACATAGTTCTTATCAAGTGTGATGACAAATGCAAGCTGCTGTGGCCTCTAGGAAATGTGATTGAGCTATATCCAGGAAAAGACGGCGACATTCGAGTAGTTCATGTCAAAACCATGTCTGGAGAATTAGTTCGACCAATCTAGAGAATATTCCCTCTCGAAATACCTTCATCATTGGAATCAGATGAGGCAAATGAAACTGAAGCGCAAGGTGAAGACAATTAATTTCAAAATTACCGAAGGAAAATTTAGCTCCAGATTTATCAGAGGACATTAAGACTCGTGACTGGAGGTGCACGACAAATTAAAATTCCATCTAGATTTCTTACCTGGACACTACTTGAGTCATTTTAATGTAGAAATTTAAGAACTTAATTTTCTTTTTGTTTACTATTTAGCCCTGATATTTGTATGGGCAATATTTTTTATATTTTTGTTTTGATTGATTAAGTTGAAAGGATTATGTTAATTTTATTAACAGTTAAATTTTAAGTTAGAGTTCCTTTTCTGTCAAATTCTTAACTTCAACTTACCACTTCCGGCCAGAACGTAGTTTTGGAATCTTGCTGAATATTTAATGAGGAGGAGCGGTATTTAAACCACGAAGTTACAGAGTTAGAGAGAATCAGAGTTTCTGATTTACTCGCGTCTGCCTTTTTGGCCATTCTCTCTCTCAAAGCTGTTATTACGCTCGGCTGTACTCAGGCCTTTCCTAAGCTTCGTAGTCAAATAAGTTAAGGGGCCAACTCGATTTGAATCTTGATAGCTTTGGCTATATTTCTTTAGTTAATCTTAGTTTTAGTTTAATTCTTAGTCTCTTAAGTTCAAGCCCAAGTGCCCGCTTTGTTTGTACACAGTGAAAGTCTTACAAAGTCATCAATCAAAAGGTGGGAGTATTGTTAGAACCAAGCCTCAGTTGTTATCTTTTATTTATAGTTTGATAATGTCTATGACTGGCAACTATCTGATCTTTGTTGTAGTTTTTTGTTGTTCTACGGATTTTGAAAATAAACATGACCCTTTGGAATATTACATGTAAAACTGTTTTAAGTTTCAATTCAAAGTTTTTTTGTGTTTCCGCGCCGCTAAGTAGCGCGCAGCCATGGAGGTAGGAAGTAAGCCTTTCTTACTTCCATGCGCGCAGCACAGGGAAGGAAAGTGAACCTCCCTCCCTGAGTTTTATTTTAAGTTTATTAGGAGAACGGTTAGTTCTTGCAAATCTCGAACAATGCTTACGTTGTAATTACTGATTTCACTGCTTGTCTAAAAGTCTGAAATTCGGAGTATATTTACGAATTAATCAAAATTGTCACAGACAGACAAAGTAGCAGTTGTTTTGCACCCGCTAAGTCCTTCTGCCTGCACTGGTGTTTGCGTCTATGAGATTACGGTTAAATGCATCAACCACGCCACACTGTCGGGTCGGTCTGGCTTTAGTCGGCTCCGCTCGATAATGAAACGTTTCGAGCAGTGGCTATGTAATAAAGTGGCTATTTGATGCATATATGTAAAAAGTGCATTTTGTAAGCATAAACCAAAACTACAAAATTACGCAGAAAGCAGAATAATTTGGTGCCGGTGCATTGGGATAGAGCGGCGGGCATCGCGTTGCCGACCATTGTTCTAGAATATCGACGGGTTATCATTACCGAGGAAAATTGAAAGCAGAAAATTAGGTGCGCAGCAGAGAACTTTGGACTTCTTAAATGCAAACTGATCACGTGATTGGCAAAAACTGATGGAAGTCAGGGTAGCTGTGAGTTAAAAAAACTGTTCTAGAAAACCGACAACTATTTGTAAAAAAATGCAACGCATGCTTATGTTCGAGCTGCTTTTTTTTTTTTTTTTTTTTTTTTTTTTTTTACCACTTCATTCAAAAGAAAGTTTTTGAGAGAAAATAATGCCTTGTAACATATAGTAGTACTAGAGTTGACCATCCTCCTATAATTACAATTTTCGTAAGTTTTACAATTTATTATCGTTTCTTACCTATTTAGAAGACAAAATTAGAAATTTCAAACAAGGATTTTTAATTTCTTTGGTAAAATATGGGTTAAACGGAAACAGATCGCTGTGCGCAACGAGAGAAGAATAATGCAAAACGTTACATACGAGGTGAATAAGAATGTAAGTGTTTTATTTTTTTCCCTAATGTATCAGGTAATACTTATTTAATAATTAAAATTTATATTTTAAATTACTAAAGTATATTTTGTTTTCATATGTTGATAATGTTTACCAACTTACTATAAATATACATAGTTTGAGAATCGTCCTAAAAAAAAAAAAAGCCCACCAGCGACCGAGCGGTAAAGTCGCTGAACACTGGTAGTTCGGTCCGAGGTTCGAATCCCGCGAATGAGCTGGCTGCATTAGTGTTTTCGTGGTTTTCCCCATGTGTAACGTGTATATGAGCCAGTTTCCCTTAGATAGTTCTCCACGAAGGCATCCCTTCCCTTAGGCAGATAGCCCTAGTGTGCTTTGCCGTAATTAAATACACCACACCACGTCCTAAAAAAAGTGCTGAAACCACCAATAAGTAACTTTCGATTAGTAATCTCTACTTTTTCATGTATAAAAATTCGCCAAATTCCGCCAAGGTAGTTGCGTTAATACGGAACAAAAGTCTAAACTCTCTAAAATTGTACTATTTCAGTAGTAGATGTTTTATGTAAAAGAAATGAGTGACACTTTATGCGCAGTTAAAAAAAAGAACAAAAGCTTACAAGCTTAAAATTAAAAAAAGAATGATAATAATAATAATCTAAATTGACCAACTACAGTTCTGGATAATTATGTTGTTCTTAGTCGTCAATCGTCAAAATTGAAATGGGTTCATCTTAGAGAAGTCGACAATCAATGAGATAACTAACGGTTTGCTTAAATGATTTAAATTTTTTTAATTTGTTTAAGAAAATACTGAAGTAGAAATGCGGTACGTTGGTTTTTTAGTAGTAAAAATAATAAAATTACGAATTAAAGATAAATATGAATATTTTTGGCTCGATTTTCTAAAGTGCTTGTAAGTAAATAATATTTTAAAATACACAAAAAAGAGTTTTTTTACTCGTAAACTAAAAGCTAGTAAATTTTGTCGCGCAATTTCTAAATCTAATTGCTTATTAAAATCATCCGCAACGTTAATCTGGTTTCTAAACTTTTATTTTTCAATTCGAAACATTTTAACCAAAGGAACGCATGGAAATCAACGCAACGAATTGACGATAATAATTAAAAACATGGATGAACAACTTGTAGCGCCATTTAACATTAATTTATTACAGGAGATATGAATGGTTTTTACCATTCAGCGCTGATTTATTATACAAATATAGCCGTCAGCATTGATTTATTATACGAAACCACCAACCAGTCAGAGAAGAAATGAAAAACTTAGTATAAACAATGCCAAAATGTGATAAATCATTTAGAAACATTGCTGTTTCATTATCCAAACAGAGCCTGTGGGATAAACTACATTAGGCTTTTGCGTATTCAATTAAACAAACTAGCAAAAATTAGCGATCTCTGTTCAGTAAACATAATTTTGCAGCTAGATAAGAGCCGGAAATGTAATTTTTTGATTTATCAAGCGCATAGATAGAGTTACTGTATTTTCGGAAAGATAACCCTAATTATTTTATAAAAAATTAGTATTAAACGCCTACAACTTCTCAGTCACACGTATATAGCTTCCTGAATGACAGAAAAGGTTGATATGAAGAAATGAAATGAAAAATGCAAAGATCTCCGTCAACAAAATATCTGAAACTTTATTGCGTACATTTTGCAACTATGTTGTGAAGACGTAGGTTATGCAGAGGTATATTAGAGAAATCACTTGCTATTTCCACTAAGTCCCGAAAATTACCTGATCTTACTGAAAAATGATGGGCATTCTGGTAAAGAAGCGTTATTAGAGTTTAGTAGAATTCCGATTTCTACAAAATTTTATCTTTCAACTTTTATAACTATTCATTAAAAAATCCAGGGCACAGTTCCAGACGACGTAATTACGAATGCAGTGCTGTCCTTGCCAATCCGGGACGTCTGGTACTTTAGTTGTTCAGTAAGGAAATTGGACATTTTAGACGTAGTCATACTTCATATTTGTCACCCTCGATCGGGTTAGAGAGCGGTCGTTTTAGAGAATGCTATTACAATTATCAATACTGATCACTTTTTTGGGGTCTCAAGTGACCAGGAAAGAAAATCGAAGACCATGAATTGGGTTCCGGAATTAAGAAAAAATGTGTTTTTGATGCATGCATAGTATGTGTATACTATATGTGTTTGTTTTTGTATTCATGTAATACTGTATTCTATAATCTATAAGTAAAAACCCCAAATTAATAATTAATTAAAAACGTATTAATTTAATTATTTGTTTCTAGTCTTTGCCCTCTCCCGTCCTGGAAAGTTTTTTTGCAGATCCCAGGTCTAGAACACTTTACGAAAAATCGGTTTCTGTAACAATAAATCATAAATATGTAAGTTATACAAACTTATATGACATATATAATAAAACAAATCGATATGAAGGAAATCATCTGCAATAATAACAAAAATTCAAAATACTGAAAAAAAAAAAAAAAAAAAAGACTGCATGCCTTTTGTAAGCCTATGAAAGATAGAGCATTTTTTTTCCTTTCCTCCCCCTCAATTTTGCGTGTTTCTCATTAGATTATATATTTATTAGAAAACTTTTGTTGGTTTTATGCGTTTATGAAAATCTGTACAAAATGTTAGGAATTCACTTTAAAAATTCCTTAAGGTCGACACATGTAATTGACTTCCTTCTGGAGATCAAATTCTTTATATTACTGATATATTTAACGTCGAAACTCGTTAACTAGATGAAACGATCGCTGTCATTTAAAAAATCTCAGGCTCAGCCCAGATGTAATTACAAATCCCAGACTACCCAGGGTAATCCTAGACATCTGATGATCCTGAACCTATCTCAGAAGCATAGGCCATTTTGATGGCATACTGCATGTTATTTATATTTATTACAGAGGTTTCTTTGGAAAGGTGGAATGTTTCAATGGAGTATTCACGTATAAGATAGCTTGTATTCCAAGCACGTTTCTTTTCTTATGTCACTAAAACATCGGAGATACAGTGAGTGTTTTATAACAACACGTTATGATTCACACTGATGTTTTTACAATATAAAAGTGCAAGGTTCCAATGGAAATAATTCCTAACAACTTATAATAATTACGTGCCATACAGTCTTTTGTAGTTGTAAAATCGTTACTTGATTTTTTTTCAATAGACGTAGTAAACAATTTTTTTTTTTTTTTTTCCTTTGGAAACGTATCTGGTTTCAAACGCAACCTTAAAATGTTCCGAGTAATCAGAAATATGGGTTATCAGACATTTGGAAAATTGTGCTTAAAAATTTGGAATTCTACTTAGCTAGTTGCGTAAAAATATGTCATATATTAATGAAGAAAGGTGACAATTAATGCATATATTAATGAAGAATGCTATCATGATATATAACAAAAGACAAACTTTAAAATGAAAAATAAAAGTGTAAACAAACTTAAAAATCAAGAAATTTAAATATTTAATCGCATATTTACGCATAAAATAATACATTTAGTAGTAGCGGCAAGAAATCACCTGATTTTAAAGGAGAATGAGCATACGCCTACTTGAAAACCGTAACGAATATTAACAAAATGTTTCTTTAACTTCCTTGTACGAAGTAAAGGAAGAATTGTATTCGCGAAAAAGTTTAAGGTATCATACTTCAATGCAAGTATCCATTTTGATCATTTTGGAACCATTTGGACGATTTTTTTTTGCATTACATCTGCACGTATAGACTGAGAAATCGTACCCAAAAATTTAGACGGACTTTTCGCTAGCTTTTTAAGAAATGAAACGCATTCAAAAGAAATTGTTTAAGTGACAATTTATTGAATTCGTTAAGAATTAGAATACGAATATTAAATTCATTATGAACTAGTATTAAATTCATTATGCAGTATGAGTTAATACGGAATACATGTGATTTTTCGCTTCTTCTATTCACTCATCTAAGCCAAAGGCTTCCCTTCCCTCGTCTTTGTTCTGGTTCTGTATTACTATTCCTGTTTTCATTCTGTGGTATAAATATCACTAGAAAATGTATGCATAAAAAGTATAACAACAAAAGCGGCATTTTAAAGACAGTATCTTTTGATATTCTACGATAATACATTACGTGCTAAGTAGTAATACATTGCGTGCACAGTAGTAATACATTACGTGCATAGTAGTAATACATTATATGCTTATTAGTAGTAATACATTACGTGTTAAGTAGTAATACATTACGTGCTAAGTAGTAATACATTACGTGCTAAGTAGTAATACATTATGTGCCAAGTGCTTAAATGTAGTATAAAAGTGTAAAACAAAGTTTCGCGTTCCAAATAAAAGTAAAGAATGCCAGATAGATATTTATAAAATAAACAATTACTTCTAAAATAAGCAACAGTTTTCTTGAAAATGCATTCTTAAATGCTCACAAAAGTACTTTTTCTTGTGTGTATGACTATTTAACAAAGAAAAAAGAAAATGCGAATTACTTTACATTTAAAAGTTCTAAGAAAGAAGTTTGGGGTTTGACTTCCATAACTGAGAGTAATACCTGGCTTCGGGAGCAAGAAATGTGCAGAAAATAGAAAAATGTCAGCATATTTCCAATAAAAGAAGTTTGATTTATGCGCAAAATTTAACAAAAATTTTTAGCGAATTTAATATCTTCGTGACATTAAGTCCGATTAATAAAAATTTTCTAATTATGAAACCTGAGTAATTTTTACTACAGTTATTTTTAAGATCTTTAAGGGTTTTGGTTTAAAATGATTTGAAAAGTTTACCCAAATTATGAAACGCAAATTAAAAACAAAAATTTTTATTTTATAGTGGGCGTGTATATTGTGTTATGTGAGATTTGCACACTTGCCAGCCAGGTTTTAAAATCTTTGCTGGAAATAAAAATTTAATTAAAAAATTCTGACTATATAGCTGACTATCTGATCTTTTCGCCTGTATGGTAACCAAGGAGTGACATCGTAATCTGTTACTTCTAATCTCTGTCGGATTTTAATAAAATTATGATGGAAGTAAAAGAACATTTTTTTACATTATAACACTCTCAAGTTACGTAAGTAATTTTTTATACGGAGAATTATTTCAGAATTCTGCTAAGAGATGGCAGTACTCACGAAAATTAACTACAGTACATTTGCTTTTAACCGGCATCATCACTGATTTCGGATAATAGATTTTCCCGGATAATTGAATGTTAACGTTGATACGATGCGCCGAATTCCAAACCTATCCTCTGTTTAAATACATGAGAGGGTTGGGGAAAAGCATCAAAAGAATCTACCATCCTGCCTCCCTTCCCTCTCAATAGGAAAAGCAGGAACGTAAGATTAACAAAATAAATAAATCATCATACGTAGGAGCACAAGGCGCCGAAGGGAAGCCAAGCTTCACAAAGTAGTAGTAGAAGCAGAGATAAATAATTTTTAGGGAAATCTATTCGAGAAAAATAATGTGACGTAATGAAATTATATCTATGAAACTATGCCCCAGGATGTACTGAGACATTAATTGTTTAGCAATCCTTCAATGGTCCCTAAGACAAAAAGGAAGATTTTCCGAAAAAGTTCAGGTTTTGTTTTGATCGATTTCTGGGAAATAAATTTTAAATTGATAATTATTGTAATATAATTATTTTTTATCTTAATTTGTCTGATAAAATATAAATAATGTTTGCAGTCAATCAATCAAATACCTACGTATGCAAAACGTTCTTTCTTCTTTCTTTCCGAACACTTTATTTTTCTAAAATGGTGAAATATTTTTATTTTTTGACCGAAATGCACGTACAGCTTACGCTTGTTATTTCAAAACGATAACAAACAATGCACTATAGTCTTTTATTATACAGTAAGACCCCGCTTAACGCGGGGGATACGTTCCATCAAAGTAGAGCGTAATGCGAAACAGCGCTAAACGAGGCTATCTTTACATGTAAATATTGGGGTTAGGGGAAGATGGCTAGAAAATTGGTTAGGTATTAAATTTAAAAAGTATGTTTTTTTAATAAAAATAAAACCAAACATTTATTTCTTAAAGCCCAAATTAATATCACATTATTATTTCTTGCAAAAATAAAAACAAAATATAAATAACAAAACGAATATTCTTAAAAAAAAAAATAAAATAAAATAAAATAAAATTCTCAGTCATATTTAGTTAGCCTTCCGCGTTTTCAGTGTTCTGCCTTTTTGTGACAAAAGCATCTAATGTTGTTTGCCTTTTTCTTTTGCGTTGTTCTCTTAAAAGTTCTTCATAAACGGATAGAGCATCTCTAACACCACGCCTTACTTTTGAGCTCCTGTCAAAATTCGGATCATTTTCAATGAATTGATCCATTATTTCAGTTATGGTAGACAAACTCCTTTTTACAAACGCCATCGAAAGTTCTTTTTGCTCTTCTTTTGAATCACTGCTGTCAACATTTTTGTTTTCTTCTTGTTCAGTTAATTCCTTGAGCTCATCATAAGAAAGACTTGAATTCTTGAATTATTTCTGCTTCTTGAATTATTTCTTCGACATCTTCCACATTTACCCCTTCAAAATATGTCTGTACAATACCGCACCAAACAAGAAATACAAGTACACTCTTTCGGATATGTATTTGAAACTTATCGCTGCATAATATTTCGGGGAATCCCCGTATGCTGCGAACGATTTCGGGGAATCCCCGGGTTGAAATAAAAGAGCGCTAAACCGAAACAGCGCTAAACGAAACAGCGTTAAGCGGGGTCTTACTGTATTATAAGCTCTTCGCCTTTGAACTGTTATTAATTCGTCCGCCAAACTCAAATATTCATCTAATAAGTGACATCAAAGAAATAAATATTACGAACTTTTATTTGATTCAACTTCCTGATATCGCTCATCGAGAATAAATGTCGCAAGTCTTAAGGCTTGTATGTATTTATTTTACTAGCAGAAAAGTTTCTATCAAAGAATCCTTTTTGGGATTTATTGAAATACATGTTAAAGATGCATCCTTAGTTGAAAATACAGTTTTAGGAAAATCAATTCCGATCAGATTTCATTAACAAACTGTAGATCGCATATGTGACCAGACCAGCGTTATGATAGCGCTGCCGTGATGTCAAGTCACATATCTGGCGTTCAGCAAAGAACTATAGAAAAAAATAATGAAGCATTATTTGCAAACTGTGATAACCACTTGCTAAATTTAGTAGGAATTACTGCAGCTAAGCAAAATCCAGTTGTTGTAACATGTTTTGGAATAACTGGAAACATATACCTCTTTTCTCTCAGGATCAACATTACGATGGAATTAGAACATGCTTTAAAGAAAACTGTTAAACATGAATCTGAAACAGGATGACGTGCCAGAGCACAAGCATTTAGTGTTACTGTCGATGGGCTGGAAAAATTAGTTGAACAATTAGAAAAATTAGAAAAGGACAATTGTACCAGAAGTGAAGCTATAATTTTATTGCAAAATACATTGAATTTTAATCTTTAACTCCATTTCTGGCATTAACTCTTGAGGAGCTCGTGTGCAACTCAGATTACAAGGTCCTAAAATGAATTTTAGGAGTGTTGCATGATCTTGAATCATTAGCGACTGACCTTGCGGAAATTCGAGACGAGGTCTATGAAGAGGGAATAGAAAAGGCTAAGTCTCTTTGGGGAAAGTTGGCTACAATTAACAACAAACCGTGTTAGAAGACGCTGAAAAATGCCCGGAGAATTGGCTAGAGATGTTGGCCTTTTCGCAGAAAGTTAAATTTCTCGCATTATGAAAAGCATTCTTGATCATTTTAGTATGAAATAAGTACACGATTTACACGACTAAGTGTATCTTAATTACAAATTTGAATTTTTGATGGACTTTGAAAATTTATAAAACAAGGACAATGCTGATAACGATCTTGAAAAAAAATTGTAAACATTCTGGTGAATTTCCTAATACAGATTTTAATAGAGCAGAACTCTGTGTCTAAATTTGTGACCGCAAGATGTTTGCAGTAGAAAAGAAATCGAACCTAAAACTCCATTACAGCTTCTTATTTTAATGATCTCATAGAGAAATGTTTTTCCAAAATTGACAGTCGCACTTTAAATACTTCTTACTATTTTAGTAGCATGAATTGCTAGCTGTAAACATTCATTCAGAAAATTAAAATTAATTTTTGCATATTTACGATCAATGATGGGACAGAATCTCCTAAGTGGCCTAGCATTTTTAAATGTGGAAAGAGAAAAATTTGAAATAATCGACTTTGACAAAGGAATTGATAAATTTTTTCCATCAAAGACAAGAAAAATGTATGCATAGTAATTAATTGTATTAATGTATTATAATATTACATTATTATTAATTAATATATCTACTTATATATAATATATATATTGACATTTTACATTGTTTAAAAACTGTTTTTTAAAACAGTTATATTAAATTTGCAAAATGAATAATATCTTTTTAACTAATTCTAGACGAACGGATGTCTGACCTTTCCACTGGCATTTGCGAGTCCAATCCTAATACCATTTTGTAGAAGTGTAGTTAGGTAGTAACTATTTGTAATATATTATACAGTATTTTAAGGATAAAATGCACTAGATACTACATTTTATTATTATTTGTTTATAGTCTTATTACGAGTATGTTATATTACTAGATGTTTTGGGGGGGCACCAAAAAGGGATTGTGCCCCGGGTGCCAGTTAGGCTCGCTACGCAACTGCCAACAGCGATGTAAAATAACATTCCTTATATCTTTAAGGCAGCCAAAGTAAATACGGCGTCTTTCGGTATGAATTGTTTCTGAAAGTCATGAACACTATCTTAAAAGCTCAAGCATCATAAAAAGGGATCAATCAATAGTTCATTTTTATATTCTTAGATAATTAATTGGTTAGATAAGACTTTTAGGTTGGGCAGCCGAAATATAAAACAAATATTTTCCACATTTAAGTCTTTAGAGTATTAGCTCATTACATGTATTTTATCTCATAGGCCTAAATTTTTGATTTAAAATTAGACCTTCAAAAGTGCCGTTATTTTGATATTGCCTTAAACTGAATGCCGGTTACTATAATGTGCTTGCTAGAGAAATGGAGTGTAGTTTTCTCAACTGAGCAAGCAGTAATTGGATCAAATAACAGTTTTAAAATTCAACACTTCCCGAGATCTAAATATATGTAGAGTCAAGTAGCACGTATAAATTAAACATATAGATTCAACTGTAGAGACTTTTAAGTTATTTCGGTATCAGGAAACTGAAAAAATGAGTAATGCCTCCGCCGAGACTCGAACCTCGGACCTCTCGAATACGCGCCGAGCGTGTTGACCACTACACCATGAAGGCAAGCTAAGAAAGCGGGAGAAATACCTTATATACTTCCCCTCTTAATGGGCGACTGGGGATTAGGGACCCAATCGCCAAATCCTAGTGGTGGAGAATCATCATCCACCACCTTTTTTTAATTCGGGCGCCACTGTAGAGACATTAGGTTATTTCGAAGCAGGACACATGAACAATGAGAAACGCCCTCGCCGGGACCCGAAACACGGACTTCTCGAATACGCGCCGAGTGTGCTGACGACTACACCACGGAGACATGCTAAGAAGGCGAGAGAAGTACCTTATAGAATTATCGTATCATGATGAATGTAAAGCTGATCATAAGACTGTATTTTCATTATAAATATATTAAAGGAAATCGTTCAGATTATTAGCGATAATCTATGAATATTAGAAAAAAGTAATGTAATAAATAAAATTTTAATTATTGAAAGTTTCTTTAAAAAAGGACTGAAATAATAATGTTTCATTATACTTTGTAAACATAACTGAATTTCATCAGAGATCATTTATTATATATATATATATATATATATATATATATATATATCGTATTTCCGACCCCACTTTTTTTTCTAACTTTATCACCCGAAAACTGTGTGTGGGGGGGGAATTATGAGAATAATTTAATTTCCGAAAAACGCGGTTACAGTAGGAACAAAACAAATGAAAACTAATCATGCATAAACTACAGGTAAATATCACAATATTATTTCTTTAAAAGGAACCTGTAATATCAACATTTACAGTACCTAACAGGATATCTTCATTTCTAGTTCCATATAATAATCTCTCTTTTATTGTTGTATCTGCAACTGGTACGTTTCAAAGATGCCACTCGTAGCCTATTTCAAATCATTCATAAATGATTAGAGAAGGTGAATGTGCAGCTGACTTAGCAAAACTAAACCGAATGCCATTTTGTGTTTGCTTCGCTGTAATTGGTCGTTTCTTGTATTAGGAAAGCATAAAGTTTAACAGTTAGGATGGAAAGGTTCGGCGTGACCGTTGTAAGTAGTTTGCTAGGATTTGCTTTTGTAAGTAAAATGAAATTAATCACTCCGTGGACAAACCCATTTTAAAATTTATGGGAGCTCTATCTCTGAAGAAGAGGAAAATTACGCAAGTATTTAAAAAAATTGTCAGAACTAAAAAGCTAGGAAGAAAAATACACGAAGAAACTCGATATAGCATTGGTATGAGGATAAAAATACAATGTGTGTTCGAAAAGTTCGGTGATTGGTCTCATAATTAAAAAACCGCGCCGGTTAGGATCTTGCACTCACGCAGACGCAGTGAGAGAAATGTCATCTAGAGCCATCTAACGGCCATTTTACGACAGATAAGAGGAAGCGTACGCTATGAGCAGTTTAACACAGTCAGTGTGAGAAAGATTGTCAATGTGACATGGAGCAACGCATAAGCATAAAGTTTTGCTTCAAGATAGGCAAAACGGCGACGGAGTCACATGACATGTTAGTAAAAGTTTACGGTCAGGAAGCAGTGAGTAAAAAGTGTGTTTATGAGTGGTTTAAACGCTTTACAGACGGAAAGGAGGATGTCAAAGATGAGCCGTGGTCGGGGCGCTCTACAACAAGCACAACTCCAGACAATGTGGACCTTAGGCAGATAGCCCTCGAGGCTTTGCCATAATTACACATACATACATACATACCAGACAATGTGGAACGAGTTCGACGGATGCTTGCGGCAGATCGACGACTATCTTTAAGAATGATAGCTGGCGAATTGCAGATAAGCCTAGACAGTGTGAGCACTATTGTGCACAAACATTTGCATAAACGTAAGATATGCGCCCGGTTTGTACCGTACTCGCTGTCAGACGAGCAAAAGCAATACCGGATGGAAACCTCTGGAGATTTTATCGACATGTGTGACCGGAATCCGCAATTCTTGGAAAAAATAATTACAGGGGATGAGTCGTGTTGCTATCAATACGATCCGGAGACCAAGCGGCAATCCATGGCATGGTGTTCAACGTCGTCACCCCTTCCAAAAAAAGTCGTTTGACACAATCCTAGATCAAGACGTTGTTGATCGTCTTTTTCGACAGTAAGGGTTTGATCCATCGTGAATTTGTACCCGTGGCTACAACCGTCAATGCGGAATACTACGAGGGGGTTTTGAAACGGCTGCTGCTACGCATACACCGGATTCGGCCACAGTACCGGAATGGACAGTGGAATCTGCTCCATGAAAACGCCCGGCCGCACACTGCAATCCGTGTAACCCAATTTCTCGACAGGCACTAGGTTCCAGTTTTGGATCACCCTCCATATTCTCCAGATCTGGCTCCCGCAGACTTCTTCCTGTTTCCTCGCCTCAAAGGAGTTCTGAAAGGCCAACACTTTTCTGACATTACTGAGATTCAACAATGTGTGACAACGGTGCTTCGAGCCATACCGAAAGAAGCATTTGCAGACAGTTTCTAACAATTGTACACTCGATGTCAAAAGTGTATTGTTGCTAATGGCGAATACTTTGAAGGCCAGTAAAGCTATTTTGCTTGTTTCTCTTGTTTCCTTTTTTTTTTTTTTTTTTTTTTTTTGATGGTAAAAATCTTCCTGTTTCCTCGCCTCAAAGGAGTTCTGAAATCTGAAAGGCCAACACTTTTCTGACATTACTGAGATTCAACAATGTGTGACAACGGTGCTTCGAGCCATACCGAAAGAAGCATTTGCAGACAGTTTCTAACAATTGTACACTCGATGTCAAAAGTGTATTGTTGCTAATGGCGAATACTTTGAAGGCCAGTAAAGCTATTTTGCTTGTTTCTCTTGTTTCCTTTTTTTTTTTTTTTTTGATGGTAAAAATCACCGAACTTTTCGAACACACCTTGTACATTACAAAAATCAGGTATTATGCATTTCAGCTTAAGAGTTTCACAATAAGACGTTAGACGTTAAGCTAATATCTATGAAAATAGACAGCAAACACTTTTAGTAAACAACAACAACAATTTGGGCATTCCCCATTCCGCAACTCATTTACGGTTGCACTACAGGTCCCCCGACTTCTTAGAACCAGAGTCGGAAGTTCAACCTCCTTTTTGGCCCCTTAGAGAGAGAGGCGCACCACCCGAGCAGTCACCCGGACGGCACTAGTCGTCATTTGCTACCCACCAGTCGCTCGGGCTGCCCGTCGCAGCGAGTCATTACCCAGCGTACCCGAGGGAGAACCCCCGGGCTACTAGTTCCACGCCGCGCTAGGACGTGCCAGACCCCGGGGCCGGCCAATGAGTGATCTTTCCCAGAGGCTTCAGAACCACCAAGTTCATAAATTTTATACCTCCGTGGCCGAGACTGCCTAGGTACATATCCTAGCCAGTAGCTTCGCAGAGTTCTCTACGTCGACCCCCGGGAGGAACTTTTAGTAAACAGCCGGCTTTTTAACTTTATATATTATTTGTCAAAAGATATTTATTTTTATAACTTTTATTGTATATGTATATTATTACTGCGGGAAAATTTATGTTTGTTCTGGTATACACAACGAGGTCGGTACCGCCCACCAGTGGGCAGTGAAGAGATCTAAGGGGGCGTTTTTGTTCCAAAGGAAATTAAAGGGGGCGTTTAGGGCTAACTGCAGCACCCTGGGCAATACTTGCAAGAACGTTCTGAAACTTTTGATTAAAAGTAAAAATCATCGAACGCATGTTTCAACAAATAGGTAAGTAGAATGGTGCACTTCCAGAGTTCTCATCAGACCTTGTCTTGTAGAAACAAAATTTGTGTCGAACACAGTTCAATCAATTTCTAAATCTTTCCTCTATGGAAACAGATGATGACGGCATTCCAGTATTTTCCCACCATTTAAAGCACTTAAAGAAGATTTTAGAAGTAGATTTCAGGATATCCTCAACATGAGCATTCTAGATTAGGTCCTAGAACTTTTTTTTAAAGTTACAAACAGCAGAATTATACATGTAGAAGAAGGTGCCAGAATTGTCAACAAACGAAGAGTTAAAACCGAAATAATAATAATAAAAAAATTGGATTACAATCATTTTGTCTTCAAAAGGAAATTCCAGTATTGTACCTGGCTTTATAAGCTGCATCAAAGAAGATTTTCCTTGCATTCCCATCATAATTTTAAGTCATTTAGCGTAGTAAACAATTTAATAACAAAGAAAAGAAACTGCCAAGAGAGGAACGTGCTGATTTAAGGTTGCTGATGACAACTATACCAAATATCGAAAATTTAGTGTCATTATACCTGGCTGCGCTCTCTTATTAATAATATTACATTACTCTTTTAATAATATACATATATTTGTTAATCAAACAATGAGCAATACACCAATAGGTTAATATCTTTTAACAAAGTAACTTTAAAAACTGTTCTTGTTTTCCATTATATAACATAGTATACTTCATATAAAAAAGGCGCCATCGAATCAGTGTTTGAAAAAGTGCACTATAACCCATGAAAGTTGAAAAACTATTGGTTACATTACTGATTTTTTTTACCAGTTCAGAACTTTTTTTAAAATAACGGGTGGTGAGTAACGTTTTTTACCCCCGAAAAGAAGCGGTAAGCCAGAAAGCCTATGACTTAAATGGACTTAACCTATACCGTAAATCATTCTAGTTTCTAGGTAAGTACAGCGAACCCTCGTGGCGATTACATTCCATAAACTAGTACTTCTCAGATCAGTATTGAAAATCATAATATATTTCTTTTAAGGATCTCTCCGATGAAGTTTTACAAATGTATTTATTCGTGACCATCAAAATGTCAAAACTTCGTTTTCAGTGTGGAATATTTCCGAGTGTTATACAGATGAAGAAATGCATCTTCAAAAGGTAAAAGTAATTTTTATGTGAAAACAGCGTTTTTCATGCATTTCTAGAAAATAAATTTGTCTATAACTCAACAAAAGATAACTCTTCCTACAGACCAGTGAATGAAGTAATACATTGTAAATGACTCTTTGCATTCGCAAAGTGTTTATACTAGTTTTTCCATTTCCTGGCTGTATAGTTGACAAAATATAGCGAATTAACGTTAACTGGCGCCTCTGTAGTTCATTTTTGCTTTTGAGATTATTTCTGTCTTCCGCTTTTTTTTTTCCGAAGACGTTGCTCAGTGAGGAATGTTTAAAATAAAATATTATAAATCCTAAGTTATTATGTTAAAATCCTGCAAAAGCCAAATTTAAAAGTGTTAAATTTAGAAATAACATTAAACGACATTGAAAACGCTACTGATAGAGAAGTTGTCAGAGAAGTGCTATTACAGTAAAATGCACGTTTAAAAAAATTTGAAAAGAAAAGAAGCAATCAAGTAAGCGGATTTCACTGCATAAACAGAGAGTGTTTTTGAAATGATTGAATATGTATATATATATATGAAATAAAACTTTTGCATTTTCTTTCCCCATTTATTCAGAAGATTTATTTTTCATATTTTAAAATGTATTCACTAACTATATATGAGAGAAAATGAAATATGACATAAATGATATCCTAGTCTGATTGCTTTTTTTATGATTAATTTATAATTTCACGAATCTAACGATTTTAATAAATTAGTAGGCCGCACTAGTGTTTTCATTTGATTTTTTTTCAAAAAAAGATTTCATTTATCAGATCCAATAGAAGCGAGTTTTATTATGCAAATCAAATACTCGCAGTTATCAATAGTCGTCTTCTCTCCACATAAGACGGAACATTGTGTAGCATGATGGATTCATTGTTTTTGAAAGACCTCTAATGTTATATTTTAGCAAGAAAAATTTACTATTTATTTTTGTTTTATGTGTTATGAAAAAGTATAATACTTTTTGAAAATATTTTAAATTTAACCAGTTGCGCATAGAAAATATCTTTTACCACAAATAAATGTTTTTTAAGTAATAGTTTAGAATAATATTACAAGATGGCAGCACTAAATTCTTTAGACCAGTATTTCTCAACTGGATTTACTCCAAGGAGCGGTAAAATGTTTCGGTACGTTCTTGTGGACAAATAAATTTAATAATTCGACCCATTGTCACAATTGTTTCACATAAATAAATCATGAAGACAAAAAATAACCGGCAAATATTTCTTGCAAACCGACGGTTGAGAAACATTGCTTTATACCAACATTGTCGAAAAAATAGTTTGGACGAATAACGTTACAAGATGGCAGCACCAGTTTGTTAAGACCATATGAGTTGGCATGAATACTTACGAAGAATAACGTTAGTAGATGTCAGGACTAGGTCCCTAAAATCATTTTATTTTTTTAATATCGTTAAGAGTAATTTCGTAAATGGAATCTCTACACTTTACGAGTACTTGCATTGATTTCTGGTGAAATAATCTAGATAACATATTTTCTTTTTAATGGTACTATTATTTTACTGCCCCTGACCTTACTTTTTAAAATTTAATGGAAAAAGTTTCCTATCTTTTGCATCTCCTACCAGTATGCGTGCATCAAACGCTCTGTAATCTCTAATAATTAATACACGGATGTGCTCAGATAACTATAAAACATGAATAATCAAAAATAGCTATGTGAAATTGCAATTATTGGATGGATATCGTAAAAAAAAAAAATGTGAGCTCTTCTTAAGTTTTAAAGAAAGGGCTCATACGCCACACTATTTAAATACAACTTGTGATGTAGCCGTTCCTCAATAGACACTAATGCCGGCTAGCTTTAAAAGGATTTATTAACAGAGCACACAGGAACGGTTACAAGCAAAAGAAATATACATAAAAATGAAACATATACCAAATGGAACATCAAACATTTGAATAACATAACATAGTAAACTATCATCATGGCGGCTGGAGGTCGACTGACGTTTTTTCATATCGCCACGAGATGGCGTTTAAATAAAATAGTTCGGTTACAGTTCATGAGTTCATGGCGTGAATAAAATAGTTCAATTACACTTAAATAGGTCTGTTACATCCTCCCCCTCTGACTTCGTAGACGTCTCGGCAAGAAGTCAGGAACTGACCTTTGTCTACTTTGTGCAGCAGGCGGAGAATCAGATGAATGTGCTCCAGTTTGACAAGCAGGAAATTTAGCGTCACCTGCACCTTGTGCAACAGGTGCAGATTCGGATGGTATTACACGTTTCGGGCGTCGTCTTTTCTTTAAGGGAACCACTGGAATTACACGAGCTGAGTTTTGCTTATTTCCATCTTGATATGATTTCAAGGCTGAAACATGATACTTGCCGAGAATTTTGTCTGGTTCATGAGGATCGGCAATATCATAAGTGGTTGGAGATCTTGTAGTCACTATCACATAAGGACCATCTCTCTTGGGCATGAATTTAGCAGTTTTCTTCAGTGGACCTTTGCTGATTGGGTGGAAGGTGACCCAAACTTTATCTCCAGGAACGAATTTCGGTGTTTCTCTTCGGTTTTTGTCAGCATATCGTTTCTGCTTATCTTGATGCATTTCGACTCTTTCTCGTACCTGTTGTACATTTCTTGCAAAACGTTTCAAATATGGAGTAATTTCGGGAACAAAATTATCGTTCTCAATTACGGCTTTTATATCATGCTTTACATCATCTAAGGTTCGTAACTCTCGTGCAAATTGAAGAAAAGCAGCAGAATGTCCAGTTGAATCACATTTGGCTGTATTCAAAGCAAACCTTATTAATAGCAGTTTATCCTTCCATGACTGACGGTCGTTACCAACAAGTATTGCTAAACGTGGTTTCAGATCTCTATTCTTTCTTTCAACTGGGTTAGATTGTGGGTGATAGACAGGAGTAAGACTTTGATCAATGTTCAAGATATAGCATAGTTGTTGCATAACAGCACTAGTAAACTGGGTACCATTATCACTTATTATTTTCTTGGGTAACCCAAATCGAAGGGCAACTTCCTCCAAAAGAATAGTGGCCCATTCTCTGGAGTGGCTTCCTTTAAAGCAAATAGTTCTGTCCACTTCGTAGCACAGTCCTGCACAATAAAAATCCATTTTTCACCAGACGGTGTTTCGGGAAGGGGACCGAAAAGATCAATTGACAAGGTTTCAAAACGTTGAGCATAGACTGGAATTTGAAGTAAGCCAGATGGCTTTTGATTAGTGGTTTCTCCCCTTACTTTGAAGACAGTGTGATATTTGTTAAGCAATGCATCAGTTGCAAGCCGTTGGGCTGTAGTTAATTGCTGTTCTTCATTTTCTCTTAGTCGGCAGTTGTTTACAACAATTGGGGTTTCTTCCAGTACTTGGGATTGATGAGGTTTCACGAAGCTATATTTTCTTCGAGGTTCATCAGAAAAGTTCCACTTATTTTCAGCAAGATTTAAAACAATTTTAGCTTTTTGAAGAAAGTCAGTTCCTAACAGAGTCGAGTTATTTTTGACATCAGGCAACACAAGGAGCGGAGTTTTGAACTCTCTGCCTTCGAGAAGAATGATTTGTTCGGTGCGAAGTACCTCTTTTTCAGATACCAAACCATCAGCGAAAGACACCTGTAGTGTTGTCTTTTCAAATACTGCATCTTGTTTTTGCAGAATATGATAGAGGGATTCACTTGCAATTGAGTGACTAGCACCAGTGTCGGCGAAAGCTGTACCGGAAACACCACCAATACTAATTGGAAATACAGCAGTCCGAGTGGAAGATAAACAGGATCGGATTTGGATAGTGCCAAAATTTGATGAATTTGAAGTCTTTGGGGGGTTACAGTCTGGATATTTAGACTTGATAAAACCAGTTTTTCCGCACCCATAGCATGTTAAAGGAGGTCGCTTTTCCTCTGTTTTTTGGTGACTACGATTTAAAAAGGTTTTATGAGTTCCCTGTACGTCACTTGTTCAATTTTCTACTTTGTGTTTGGATGGATTAGTCGGTTTGTAAGAATAGTTCCGCCTGCCAGGAAGTTGAGTTTTATAGTTCGTATTTTTAACACGTACAGCTTCATAATCGTCCAATTTCTGTACTAATTCAGATGAACTCTTTATTTTTCCCCAAGTATCAATAAAATGCTCCTTAACGTCACTACTGACTCTTCTTTTAAGCTGATCTGTCAGGACCAAGTCTTTGAGTGATTCAAAGTCTGTAACATCGAGACTATGGAGCCACTCTTCGAGATAATTGTTTAATTCGTAAGTAAAATCTTTCCATAAAGACCCAGGGTGTTTTTGGTGTGTAGTAAGTTTAATTCGAAATGATTCAGCATTTAATTTGAATCTTTGTAGCAGAATCTTCTTGATGTAAGAATAATCTTCTAATTTGTCTTTTGGTTCTCTTAAAATAATTTGCGAAATGTCTATAGGCAGAAGAGGTAGGAGATGAGTGATGTAATCTATTTGTTTTATATTAACTTTCTCACATTGTCTTTCAAAAATTTGCAGGTAGGTTGCAATGTCAGAAGTTCCTGTAAATTTAGGGATTAGGTGTTGAATATTTGTTCCAATAGCTGCATTTGAAGCAAAGGCGACATAGTTAAGGTTTGAGCTAGCAGCTGCCAGGTTTAATTTTAAACGTTCCAATTCTAATAAAAGTTCTTGTTCTTTTCTTTGACGTGTCTCCAGATCGTTGCTTTCACGTTGTATTTGTTGTCTAGTTTCGACTAAAGTTTCCAGAAGATTCCTGGTAAAAGCCTCATCATAAGTGTCAGAATTGACAATAAGATCTTTAAGATCTATTACTCGCATAGTGTCGTTTACAGTGAAACCCAGTTCTGTAGCGAGAGTTTTTAAATCCTCTTTTCGTGCTTTGGCAAGGTAAGCCATAATTATATGAGAGGTCAGGGAGGAGGGAAAAGATGAAGTTGAATTTGTTGTTATTTCGATTTTATTCACAATACAGTATTTTAGAATTAATAATTATACCTTTAAGTAAAATGTATATACACCTATTAAACAGCATGTATGAATGTAAACAATGTTACTCGTACATTTATATACCACTATTAAACAGTATTTATAAATGTAAACAATAATACTCACAAAGTTTATTATTTCGAAATCGTAAAAATATCATAAAATGCCCTCATAAATTCAACTTGTATCAAGAAAATAACATATAATAAATTGCTCAAAAATTGTTTACTACTTAGCAAAACATACAAAACATACATAAATGTCTTACCATAAGCTTTTATATTTAAGCTGAATTCTTCGAAATCTTAATCTTAACAAAATATTAAGCTGATTAAGCAACACACACTTAGTAACTCTTTTACTTTATTTAAATAGTCATTCGATTTTATTCATAATTATTTTCTTTCGCTTCAAGAAATATTTTTTAAGACATGCATTCATTAAATAGAAAACAATTATATTTACCTGTAGTATATTATAATCATTTTCTCAAAATGTTCGTCGAAAGATAAATCAACAAGTACAATATTTTATTTTATGTAGAATAAAACATTTAATAAGGAACTACAGCACTCAAAGGAAATAAAAATAATAAAAGATTTGACGTAAACACATCATAAATCATCGCTATTCTAAACATTTCCGCGGGGGGGGGAAACTTCTGCTGCTGTATGTCAGAAGCGAAACTAATAAATTCTAATGAACAACGTCAATGAATATATTCAAACTTTACCATCAAAACATGTATTCAGTGAAACAATATTATCTACAAATTAATTTAATATGCGCATTAACATTTTAAAATAACGCGCATTAACATTTTAAAATAACAAATTACAGTTCAAGAAATAACGTTTGGTTAACAGAAAGCCGTTTGCTTTCGTTTAATACTCTTATGTAGTATCAATAAATGAGATTTCAGTAAAGAATTTACATTTGCTTTAAGAAGCAGCTTATAATAAATAATCAGTTTAAAAGAACTTTAAACTCAGATTAAACGATAATGTAAACGAAACTTATCTTTTCCGTTGAAATTGTCCAGTTGATGATTCGATGTGCTAGCAGCACGGTATGACAATTTTAATTACAGAATTCGTTTCCAGAATATTTGACCAGTAGTCTACACCTGAAAAGAAACTGAGCCGATCTCCAGCAACTAAAAGTTAAATTCGGGAGTAAGAGCTTGTTAAAGCCAAACAGAAATTCTAAACATTTTGTTGCGCCATTTTGGATTCAAATTTAGTTGGGCGCCAATGTGATGTAGCCGTTCCTCAATAGACACTAATGCCGGCTAGCTTTAAAAGGATTTATTAACAGAGCACACAGGAACGGTTACAAGCAAAAGAAATATACATAAAAATGAAACATATACCAAATGGAACATCAAACATTTGAATAACATAACATAGTAAACTATCATCATGGCGGCTGGAGGTCGACTGACGTTTTTTCATATCGCCACGAGATGGCGTTTAAATAAAATAGTTCGGTTACAGTTCATGAGTTCATTTCGTGAATAAAATAGTTCAATTACACTTAAATAGGTCTGTTACAAACTTAATTAAAATAGCATCAAAAGTTTTGCTTTCGGAGTTTTCATATAACAAGTATATTTTAATCTTCTTTATCTAATTTAATTAATTTATTATTTTTACTTTTATTTATTAATTGTTAGGGAAGTCCATATAGATATTTCTCTGGCGACTCTATGGCGAATATTTACCTAAGCTATAACGTCCTTAAACCCGAACTTATTTGTTAACCATTTATTAACATATCATCCTGTTTACAAGTTTCAGTATCTTACAGCAGTCTATTTATTTTTGGCCTTTCACATTCTTTTTCCTACTCTTCTAGTCATTTTGTCTTCCATCAGCTTCTCCATATTTCGTCCTTTACAGTTTGAAAACACTGGAAATTATTTCATCAGGACTCGATCTTTAACTTCTTCTACAGAAAAAATCTCTTTGCGATACCAGGATGCTTTTTTTCAGTCATGAACTTGTGGCGTAAAATTTTTAGTCCCGTTTTAAGTTTAACAATGAAATTTATTAAATAAAAAATCAATAGTTTCTTCCAAGCTCACTTGATTTCATCTCCTAATCTTGATAAAATACGAAACTGATTGTTATACGCCGCATATTTTTACAACCTGCAGAATATCTGTTTTCTTCCAAGAGTAAGGCGTAGTAGAATTTACTGTAAGTTGACATTAAAGAAATCAAGGAAAAGCATTTGAATAATAAAAAATTCAACTGAAAGCTAGCATTAGTTTTCAATTCTGTATTTGGTCATTCATTTCCATTTATCAAAGTTTTGCTGGAAGTATGTAAATTTTACAGTAAAAAATATGTTTATTTACTTGTATAAGTATCCAAGAATGAATGGTGAGATTTCATGAGATTTCTGTGAAGCATGTTGAAAGTGCTTTTATTTCATTCAGTCACTGTAAAAGATTATATGTTTATCAATTAGGTGCTTACGAAATATAGTCTCATTTTGTATGGAGTTTACGATTGTGTAAATCATTACAGATATCGAATTTGGGGCTGTAAAAATCCATATGTTACACATGAACACATTCGAGATTCTTCGAAGTACAATATTTAGTGTGGGCTAATGAGTAACACTATTTCTGACCCTTTTTCTTTGTTGAAACTGGAATTAACTTCGACAATTGTCGCCGTTCGATCCTTATACGTGTTATACGTTATTAATAGAAGTGAAAGCTGCTGAGCTATAGATCTACTTTCAGCAAGATGGAACTCCACCCTACTTTGAGAACAATATGCGAAATGAGTTAAATCATCGATTTTTAAGAAGACTGTAGATTCATAGAAATGTTCATGGCTTGTAAGAAGTCCAATGTATTATCTCGCTGGCTTCTTCCTCTATGACTTTGCCAAAAATGAATCTTATAGTGAAAAAAATTGATAATCATGACCACCTTACAGAGAGATGAAATGAGCAAGTGACACTAGACCTTTCTTGCCAAAGTAGGGACCGAAAGTGAAGACCGCTGTAATATCTGATACCAATGGGTCACATACTGAAATTTAGACATTTATTCGTGATCTTTTTGGGCGAATAAAACAAAAATCTAAACAGAGGGGAAAAAAAAGAAAGAAAAGAAAATCTGAAGGGTTGCAGATTTTAAATTACGTCCAAAGGGGCTTTTTTTTTTAACATTTTATCTGTTATACTTATTTGAAATATCATGTTCTTCACACTTAAACCATAAAATTCATTTCGAGAGCATTATCGTAAAATAGTTTTAAATTGAGCCTTAATTGAATTTCCGATACGCAGTCTCACACGCTGGAGATAAAAATGTCTTTTCTGTACGACGTTGCCATGGCTCGCTTTGAAATACTTGAGTTTGTTAATCAAAAATTCGTTAAAGATTTACAAAATATGAAATCGATAATAAAACAAATTCCAAATTTTAAATTTGGGCTTCCACATGCCCATATTCGCAGTAGGATTACGTCATTCAAAATTCAATGGCTGTATGTACCGTTGTTTTATCACAATGAGAGAAACATACATACGTTTATGCAGATTTTTCATTATTTAATTTCTTCAAATATAATGCAGGACTCATTTGGTGGCAACAGTTTGAAAAGTGAAACGGACATTTATAGTGAACCAACGCAAAATCGCAAAACGAAAACAATAGTCCTTCAGGGACAAACCCCTTTGGGCTAATAAAAATAAATAAGTCATTAGAAAGTATTTTTCATTAACTTCAGCATAATGCAGGACTCATTTGGTGGCAACAGTTTGAAAAGTGAAACGGACATTTATAGTGAACCAACGGAAAATCGCCAAACGAAAACAATAGTCCTTCAGGGACAAACCCCTTTGGGCTAATAAAAATAAATAAGTCATTACAAAGTATTTTTCATTAACTTCAGCAATAAGTAATTTGGCAAATGAATAAGCTGAGAAATAAACTGAATTCTAATTAAAAAGTTTCACTTTCTTTGAGTACATAATTCTCTACTATAACCCCTTGCATCATATTGTTTTGAGACACGACTATTCTAGAAGAATTATTTTTCCACTCAGTAGTGTATATGCTAATGTAAAATGAAACAAATGCTGTTGTATCTTTCCAGCTATTTGTATGGTCCTAAACAAGAATACTAGGGTTATTTTGAGGGAGAGAATAATGGCTTATAATTTTTAATTATATGTTCCCTTTTAGAACTTTCTCAAAAGCCTGTTGTTTTAAACGATTTGCATTACAATAAGCGTTAGTTTTACATTGTCTTTCTTTAAATTTAATACTGGAAGATACCGGCAGTTTTTACGCCATAAAATGAAGACTGTCATTAAGTTTTCTTGTTTATCTGAAGACTATGATGATCTCGTACATAAAGCCGATGTTTCGCAACGAAAATTATCAATCAGCTGCTCCGCTAACCATAGTGCAAACGTAAAATAAGATATGGGCAATTTGCTTTAAGAATGAATTGAATGGTTTTGCAATACATATCTATGAATTCTACATTTAGTTCCACAAAGATATCCAATAGATATTTGAAAGCATATTACTAGGACAGTATATAGCTATACCAGAATTTATAAACTTGCGTTCCAGTTACATCGGACCCTTTACTGGATGGGTACCTTTCTCTGACCAATTTCTGAATGTCTCACATGTAAGATACAAATTCGCAAAATTTATATACCTTCTCCTCTGTGACTCGAAAAACAAACCGAACGAAATATTTTATACTTTTAATGCTCGTGGGGCTTGAAAAGTTAGATTCCAACTTTTTTTTTTTTTTTTTTCAATGGCGGGCACTTCCTATGCCGACATCGGTCACTCCTTAGAGGGCAGATATGGTGTTCTCTTTATTGTGGAGACACCCAATAGGTGAGCCGCTTTCGCCTCATATGAAGGGACAGACAATTTTTACATCCATGCCATTCTCCGGGATTCGAATTCGGGCCTTTGACTATTGCAGTCAGGTGTAATAACTTACTTACATCTTCTTTATCGGTGGTTCTTGTGTTCTATTGGCCAAACAAAGACACTTTCCTTTAACTAAATCTATTTAATGAAGAGAAGACTATGTACAAATATTATATACAGATTACAGAGATTCTAGTTTATGTCACTCTCAACCACTGTCATCAACCTCTCAACCCTCTCTGCCGAAACTCTTAATTAGCGAAACATACGGGCGGCGCAGCGCCCTCTATCTCTTTTTTCTACATCACTCCCCACCTGTACTCTTTAATAAGAGTACACAAACTTACTTACATAACAATATCAACATTAATTAATAATGGATTAATACTAAATGGTATGACATATATAAATGAATAATATAAAAGAATAATCTATACTAGTATATATCAAAGCCACAAATGAACATAATAATTAATAATATAATAAAACTCAATAATATCAAAAGTTCTAAATTAAATCTCGAAAGGATATAACATCTGGATCGATCTTCTGAATTGTCCTTTGGGCGTGCGAACGAGGCACGCTCGAACATGTCCATCTCTTCCTATAATCACGTTTTCAATTACACCCATGTCCCAAAGTAGTTTGGATTGTTTTGGTCCTTCTACCAACACAATGTCTCCAGTCTTAATGTTCCGCTCAGTTTTAGGATTAGCAAAGTTATGCGCATTTCTAAGATGGAGTAAATATTGCTCTTTCCACTTGATCCATGTTAATTTTAAGAGCTTAGATTGGTAAAGCTTCCTTCTGGTTAAAGTCTCTTTGTCGAATACCTTGTTAAAAATTTCCAAGAAATGCTCGGGAAAGTTAAATGTACCACGTCCTGGCAATAAAAACTGTGAAGGTGTGAGCGGGCGAGGTTCACCCAGCTCGTTGCTCTCGTATGTTAGAGGTCTATTATTTAGCACACACTCGAGTTCAGTTAATATTGTAGAGAGCTCTTCGAAAGTCAGTAATGCTCTCTCTAAGATTTTCTTCAGAGGTTCCTTGATGCTTCTCATCAAACGCTCCCAGAACCCTCCCCACCATGGGGAACGCTCAGGTATGAATTTCCATGTTACCTCTTTGGATGTCAAGAAATCACTCACACTTGGATCTGCTTTGATTCTTTTAAATCCTTTAATTATTTCACATGTGCTGCGGAAATTCTTCGCATTATCTGAATAAATCACTTTGCAGCTCCCTCTTCTTGCTAAAAAACGTCGTAATGAAAAAATGAAACTTTTTGCTGACATATCTGAAACCACTTCAATGTGTACAGCACGAGTGACGGCGCATGTAAATAAGGCTATGTACACCCTTTTTTGGTTACCCGCTTTTCCTCTAATAGTAACTGCTCCCGTTAAGTCGATGCCTACAACTGTGAAAGGATTACTTTGGACTACACGATCTCTGGGTAACTGACCCGTTAACTGTTTGGCGGGCTTCACTGCAAACTTTTTACACACCAGGCAAGCGTTAATAACTTTCATTACTACTTGTCTTCCTTTAGGTATCCAAAATTTATTCCTGACTTTGGACAATGTTGCCATGACTCCTGAATGGAATACTTTTATGTGTTCACTAAATATCACTAGTTCGGTGAACTTCGTTTTGGGCAGAATAATGGGATGTTTTTCGTCATCTATTAATTCTGCTTGTTCCAAACGACCTCTGACACGCAAAATACCTCTACTGTCCAGATATGGTGCTAAACTGTAAAGCTTAGAATCTGGTGTTATTAGATTATTCCTCTCTAGTTGTTGAATATCCGAAAAGTAATTCGCTCTCTGTACTTGTTTTATCCAGTACTCCTCAGCTTCTTGGATCTCCAATACAGTAAGAGGACCTTCTTCACAGGCACGTTTTCTTAGCTTGGCGACAAACCGCTTTACCCAAGCTGTAACTCTCAACAATTTTTCGAGACTGCTGAATTTGGTAATGTCTAACGCATTTTCTTCTTCTGGAATAGTCACCTGAACATAAGTGCTTAAACGTTCCAAATTTTGAGAATCAGTTTCTACTTTTAAACTTCTGCTCAGGCCATTGATCTTCAGAATCTTTCAACCATGATGGACCATGCCACCAGTTATTATCTTTTACCAATGCATTTGCTGTTTCACCACGAGTTAATTTATCTGCTGGGTTTTCCGACCCTGGACAATATTTCCACTTATCAGGCGAGGTACAGTCTTGTATTTCTGCAACTCTATTCGACACGAACTGTTTCCACTCACGCGCTGACCCCTTTATCCACCACAAGCAAATTTCGGAGTCCGTCCACAGAACTAACCTACCTACCAAATCCTGAAACATTTTCAATAAATATTTCCCTAACCTAGCTGCAACTA
Organism: Stegodyphus dumicola; assembly: GCF_044657685.1. Taxonomy (NCBI): domain Eukaryota; kingdom Metazoa; phylum Arthropoda; class Arachnida; order Araneae; family Eresidae; genus Stegodyphus; species Stegodyphus dumicola. The sequence goes on along the minus strand of NC_140771.1, from coordinate 42,872,921 downwards.
CAGCCCCCATCAATTCCAACCTAGGGAGAGACCACTTTTTTAACAGAGCTATCCTACTCTTCGACATTATAAACGACGTACATACCTCTCCTCTCTCATTCTTATATCTAAAATATGCCACCGCTCCATATGCCACTACTGACGCATCACTGAAAATATGAATTTCAAACGACTGACCTTTACTTAGAACTTCTGTAAAGTAGTACCTCTCTATTTTCAACGCGTTTAATTCCTCAATTTCAGCGCACCACTTTATCCATTTGCACCGTAACTCCTTTGGCAACTCTGCACCCACTCCAAACCTCTCTCCCATATTTCCTGCATCAGTCTCTTAACTCGCACCACAAATGGAGAAATAAATCCGACTGGGTCAAACACCTTAACTGCTGTGCTTAACACCGATCATTTACTATTTCTCAACGATTCCAAACTACTCAACAATGATGTAACGTCTACTTTCAAACCATCCTCTTCTAAGTTCCACACCAAGCCTAACACTTTCAACTTACTATCTCTCTCAGACCTACTTTCTTCACACAACCCTTCCTGAACCCACAAGTCATACAGCTCTTTAGAATTAGTGTTTAGCTTTCTCAAATTAAAACTCGCGTCTCTCAAAATAGATACCGCCTCTGATGAAAGACTGAAAGCTGATTCTACACTTTTCCCTCCATAACACAAATCGTCTGCATACAGTGAGCTATTTAGCATCTGGACACAGTTTTTGTTTGTTTCCGCATATGTCTTTAAATGATGTTTGATCGTTGCACTCAATAAAAACGGTGAACAATTACATCCAAATAATACTCTGTTCCTTTGCATAATTTTAAAGTCCTCACTGTCATTATCAGGATACCAGAGAAATTTTAAATATTGCCTATCTTCCCTTGCTATCCCAATCATCAAAAACGCCTTTTCTATGTCACCGCAGAATCCAATTTTAAATTTTCGAAAGGAAAGAATGATATCCAAAATATTCGGATTTAGGTTTGGGCCCTTTTCTAAGCAATCGTTTAACTATAGCTTTCCTCTTTCGCAACTGCTGCAATTAAATACCATTCGAACTTGAGTGCTTTTTTTATCTTTACGGACCACTGCTCGGAATGGCATAAAGTATCCCTCTCTCGTATCCTCACACTCTTGAATAATGTTGTTTTGTGTCTGAAATTTAATTATTTCCATAAACTGTTCCCTCACAAAGCTGTTACTTTTTAACTCTCGCTGCACCCTTTCGAACTGCCTTTTCGCTAAACCAAAATTATTTTCCAAATGCTCTGGACTCCTATTCCACAACAAGCGAGCCTCATACCTCCCGTCTACATATTTCAAATCCTCTTCAAATTGTTTAATTATTCGCTCATCGCCAGAACCCCTTTCCGACGCGCACTCAGAGATTCCTAGACTTTCAATCTCCCAAAGCTGACGAATCTGATCCGATATTTTTAATTCCTCTTCCGAATCGATGTGTATAAACAAGCCGGTGGCTTCTGACCCTGAACTTAACTTCTTACTCTCTCCCCCCACTCTACCACTCAATGTCCAACCGAATATGCTTTCATGCAGTACTAAATAGTCTGTTAACCGATGTGTTTTCCCCGTTAAGATGCAGTTCAAGTAATCATTCCCAATTAAAATCTGTACCTCTGCCACTTCACTATCGCAGCTGTCAGATAAGTGAAATCCTTGTTGGCGAAGATTGTTTATAATTTCTGCAGATGGCTTGGGTAATGCACTGGAACATATGGTTTTTACTTCGAGTGCTTCGATGATTAGAGTGAACCCTGTCTTATTTTTTAGAGAAAGTCTTTTTCTTTTAAATTCTCGCACTGGAGGATTCGAAGATGCAAATGTATGAATTCTTAATCTTTCTTTACCAATAGTTGGTAAACTTGCTTTTCTGGAAATAGACTGACAAACATAAGATCTTTCGGAAGCTGAATCGCATAACAACCTAACGTTAAATGTGGAATTATTTCCTACCAGTTGACCTTTCAATGTTTGATAATAAATCACGTCATTAGGAATTTGCTTGCTCAGTGTTTCGAGGAATAGTGAACTAACGTTTGTCTCTTTTGCTGCGCTCGCAGTATTTTTAATGGATTTATTTTCTTGCCCTTCTGCATCACACAGGCTCTCTAAATGCGACAAAGATTTGCAAATATTACATTTAACCCATTTTGCCTTACAAAATGGTTTTTTGTGACCCTTTTTTAAACAGCGCTTGCACTTAAATTGATCGTATAATGCTTTGTGTTTCTCTGAAATACTTAAGTCGCAGTCTTTAGAAAGGTGAGATTTAAGACAAAAGTCGCACATATAATTTTCGACTGATGTATTAAGCGTCGCCGCTGATACCATTTTCTTTTTAATTGGAGCAACACTCTTACGATAGTTGTCGGTATTTCTTTCACTGGTTATCGAAAGTGTTTGTTGTTTAAGACTCATAGTTAGTGACTTTTCGCGCGCTTCTACTTCTCTCTTTAGAAACAACAATAAATCTGACACTGTTGACTCTGTGTCGACCTTTTGCTCCCTACTAAACTGTAACACTAAATCTTGCGGTATACACTTATATAAAATAGGAAGTAATAGATTGCCGTAAGAATTAAAATTAATATCTAATGTCTCTAAACTTCTTGTTTGAACTGTTATTTCATCATATAGTTTTCTTAAACTGGATACATCACTTGATCGGCGTACTGGCTCTAAAGCTAGTAGAACGTTCATATGCGCGCTAACTAATATTTCTTTTTTCCCAAATCTGTCAGTTAAGATTTCGATGGCCTTTATATAGTTTTCTCCTATTAATGGCAATCCGCTTATAGCTTTTGCAGCTGAACCGGTGAGTAAAGATCTTAAATAGTTAAACTTCTCAACATCTTGAAGCGTATTGTTTTCGTGAATGGCAGCTTTATACTGAGCCCAAAATTCAGTAAATTTACATAAATCGCCGCTGAAAGTTTCTAAGGTAATGCGAGGCAATTTAGTATTATAATTAGTTTTGATTTCCGAAACTTGTGAAATTGTTCCGGTTTTACCCACATTTTGAATATATCTACTGACTTTAGATTTACATCTAATGATGGATTCGCTGTATTCTAAACAATGTTCTACTTCTGTCTCTAATTCCTGAACAGTGCTTTGAGCATTAATAACTTCATCATATTTTAACAAGCTACTTTCTCTCTCGATTAACACTGAAAGCGATTCCTGCAACACTTCTAGGTTCGGATTCTCGCTTTGCAATTCCTCATCCAATATCCTTATTAATTTTGTTACACTGGTACGAACCGAACCTCTAATTTTTCTATTTCTCTCGACAGTTTCTACAGAACTCATTATCAAAGATAAATTGCATGCAAATAAAATGAAATGACTCACCTTCCCGGCCGATGCACCAAAAACTTGTTGTATGTAATAACTTACTTACATCTTCTTTATCGGTGGTTGTGTTCTATTGGCCAAACAAAGACACTTTCCTTTAACTAAATCTATTTAATGAAGAGAAGACTATGTACAAATATTATATACAGATTACAGAGTATCTAGTTTATGTCATTCTCAACCACTCTCATCAACCTCTCAACCCTCTCTGCCGAAACTCTTAATTAGCTAAACATACGGGCGGCGCAGCGCCCTCTATCTCTTTTTTCTACATCAGGTTCTCCTAACCACTATACCGTCTGGGCGACTAATGCCAAAGTATTCACACCTTATTTATTCAATTCGTATTTATTTTATTTTATTTATTTATTTTGCGATTAAAAGAATAAAGTTCAAGATTAGGATTTAAAATCAAGTGTATGAGAAACAGAAATCGATTGAATTTATTATCGAAATTTGAACGGCAGCAACTGAAGAAACCAGATTTTTAAACACCCTCTAGCCATCTTGGGAATGCTACATGAGTTTTCTTTCATACTATGCATATTTTTTCATCTCAATATGTGTATTTTTGTAATTTAATTTGCTTTTGGAGGAGGGGTTCTTTCAGCTGATAGGTTGCAATATTTACGGATAAAAAGGCATATTATGGAAAATTAATTCTATATTACTTCTCTAACACTGTAAGATTAACTTATATATATGTTCTGAATAATGAGTTAATATGTTCTGAATCCTCTACGCCTTCCATTGGTTATGACTGGAAATTGAACTGAGTTCAGTTTAAATAGCGAGCGAATTTTTAAAGAGAGCTGGTGGCAATCCACCCAAGAAGCTGCTCTATTCCTAAGATGCCCATTTGTAAGCTGATAGAAATTTTAGTAAGTGGGTTTCTATTTGTTACTACCAGAGTAACTGGTTTAGAAGTTTAGAAGTCAGGGTAATAGGCTAAGGACGTGTTGGAAGTTATGTTCTGTATTGTGCGTATTTCGATATTTGAATTTATGGGACCCTACAAGTGATGAGGGCTAAATTTTGTTAAATTTTAAGTTGCATTATAAGATGCATCTTTTTTTTTCCTCAATAAATCTTAAGTTTAACTTTTTGTCCATGTTCTTTTGAGTTTAGAACTCTGGTAATTACCAAACCGAGAATTCTTCTAAGCACAGAAAAGTTAAACAGATCGTAGTTTAAGAACTAAGTTTAACCTTAGAACTTTACATTTGTCTTTAAAAAGTTAAATGCTTTTAAATATGGCATCCTACAGTAATTGCAAATCGTTGCTTGATAAATGCAACTTTTTTAAAAAAAAATTCTTTGTTAGTTTGTGAAACACCACCGATATCAGATTTCATCAAACTCAAATCCATTATTTCCAAACAGGCAGGAATGTCGTTGCCATTTCCTCCTCAATGATAATTTTTCTTGCAACAAGTAAAAACGTATCTTGTTTTCGATAAACATGTTGAATGGATGAATTGTTGTTGTTGAATCATGTTGAAAAGACGATTATTTCATCTTACACTGCTAATTTTCACGGCTATCAGTGTCCGAGAAACCATTTGGAAACAAAAGCTGAGTAATAATTGGCTGCTTGGAAATTTTTTTTAAACATTTTTTGGTGCATTATTTAAAGCTTATCGAGCATAAGATGGAAGTAATTATTGCATTATCTCGTGCGTGCTGTTTTGGTATAAGTGCCCCAGATGGGTCCTTTATTGTACTGGCTAAGATCTGCACTCTGACAGTAATCAATTCGAACTGGTAGCATGAAGATCCAGCCTCTTAGACATCGGTTCGGTTATCTCCTACGCTTAGAAAGTTGAAAAAAGCAGTCTTTCCTCATTTTGGGTAGAGGTAGGCAAGATTTCTGCTCAGCGTTTTAAATTCCGTTCGTGGAACAGTTTGAATATCTCTTCTGTCGCCTTATAAGGAGTTAAGTCAAAAGGAAACCTCAAACAGTTCCGGAACACATACACATTTACTTACTTATAGTATTAATGTTTAGCACTTATTACTAGTTACTGGAAGACCCGCGGTTTGTATCTCGGCGAAAGCGTAGCTGATTTTTCCCATTTCTTATTTAGAAAAATCTAGTCGTCTCTACGACTAGTTGTTCGCTTAGAAACGTAAATGAGAGTGATATTCAATGGCAAGCAAGTATACTCAAAGTATTGTTGACGTAAGTGCAGACAACTCAAATTAGATAAAATTATTATGGAAAATCTCTTTAAATATGAACATTTATATGAATCGAAATTCATGACCCGATCATATTTCTAGTAATATTTTACAGTAGCTGAATTTCTCGACTTTGCCCGGGCTTTACGCAGAGAGAAAAGGCTTCATTTAAGGTGATGGGGATAGTTTTTCGGAAATCTCATGTAGACAGTGATTTTCCTCTTATTTTACTTCAGAGTGAATTGTGCAAAATTTTACCAAGCTCGAATAAAATTGCAGATTTTATTTAGATAGAAAACAAACATTATTTCTTCAAACCTTTTAACTCAAAGCTTGAGAGTGCACGAAGTTTTTCGTTTGCACGTCCGGAATGTAAACAAACAAATTATTCGGCGTGCCGACTGTTGAGCAAGCCATGTGAAAAATATGGCGTTTACAAGTCACAAGGTGCTTCCAAGTTAATATCTGCTGTGCAAAGGTTTTGTTCCTATGCTTAGTTGATAACCATAGCAAATGTAAGCCGAATGGGATACTACAAACGCTTGAAATCTGGTAAGATTCTTTCTATGTTAATTAATCAGTTGTTTTATGATTTGGATCTTTATTGTCACGTTTCTCTTCCGTTTTCCCGCCAGAATACAAATTAGTTCGAGTTCACTTAAGATTAGGGTTTTGGATTCTAAGACAGAGTATGTTCTTCCTCTCGAGGCCACATTACTAGGATGCTAGATTTTCGGCCTTTCATCATAATCGTTGATATTGGATCTCTACGCCGTTTAAGGTGAGCCAACTTCGTATTAAATTGGATTGTACGGATGCTATTTTATTTAATCTAAATTTTACATTTGACTGACTATTACTCTAAGTTACATTGCTAGACAGGTTGGTTGATCTATAAGCATTCTGTTCATCTTAGTTTTAAATAAAAGAGTCTTTTACATCCTTCTCAAGTTTCAGTTGTTATTTTTGACTTAGCGATAATTCGCTGCCAATCTATGTAAAGTTTAGTTACAGTTTAATTGCCAAGAAAGTTTCTGAACTTAATAATCTAAGGACGTATTTGAATCTCTGTGTGTAAACTGAATCCGAGGAATGAATACATTTTCAACTGTGGCATACGCTGTGATGAAGTTGGCATCTATTACTTTCTGGAAGATTCTTCACACTGAGCCATGTCCCGTATCACAGCTTTGTCGGGTCGAATAATGTAATAAGAGATCCTTTATTAAACGTGAGCTTGTATGGCAGTATTCCTAGAGCTAAAAATTCTGTTGAGCAATTTACAACTTGCTCTGTATACATTCCTGAATCAACAAATGGATTAAGTTGCTGGGAAGCTTTTCCTGGATAAGCTTGTTATGTAATTAATGAATTAATATCTAACCTAGAATGATTATTGAAAGAGGTTAGGTTTGCTTCTTTAGCCTTTATGTCTTTTTTCGGAAATCAGTTTTCAGAAAATAAACATCCACTTTGGCCAATTTCTTCACGGTTTCCGAAATAATCGCAAAAAAGTCATACAGCGCTCACTTAAACAGTTCTAGTCAGTACTGATAGCGGGCATGCAGCAACTACGACATGAATCGAAGACGGGTTACATGATTTGAAAACTGAAATTGTGTAGAAATACTAATATTTATTTTTTGTAAGGAAAAAAATTATCAGTTCTTTGCTTAGCATGTATGACTTCCATTTATAGAGGGAAGGCAATAACGAGAACGTGAACTTAAAATTGGTGATGGGTAACCGAGATGGGTGTTGTAAATGCACCATTTTTCGAAACCTTGAGCAGACAGTGACCTCCCTTTTGCTTTGAAGGTCAAATATGCAAAAATTTTTCAAGATCGGAATAAAAGTGTAGAGTTGTATGAATGGCACTTACACTAACGGAACACTAATTTTTATATATATACGTAGATAGATAATTTAATGAATCCAGTCAGTGTAATTTCACGGTTTCAAAGCATAATTAATAATACCTAAAACGAATCTGAATTTATTGCTTTTAAATCGCTTACTTTATTAATACATAATAGAATAAATTTGAAAGAAATATTAAATATCTTACGCTCTGCTGAACGGTAACACACTTAAAAAATATTTTAATTTGGGCAGTGGCAACAAATTTCTCTTAAATTCCTGAGTTTGTTTATTAAATACTAAAGACAAATAAATATATTGAGTTTTCCTGACTGGCAATACACTTCGTTTGTAGTGATGAGTTATCTCACTAAATTTCAAACATAAATAACTCACGTTTTACAGAGTGGTAACACAAAGCTCTTAAATCACTGAGTTTTCAATCAAAAGTTCACTAAATTAACGTGACATGTATGCATATAAAAAGTGCGGAACCAGTGGGGTGGTTTTAGAAAAATGTTATGTAGACAGTGACCTTCCTCTTATTTTGAAGATCCTTGTCCAGTTTCATCGAGATCGGAATAAAACTGTAGATTAGTATGAAAGACAAACGCACCCTTCTTTACTTACTTGTATATAGAATGAAATGGCAGTAAATAAAGTTGTTTAAATGAAGAAATAAGATAAGTTAGCCAAACTAATAAGATGGTCAGATTAATAAACCTTATCATAAGCGTCGGCTAGATTTTTTTTTTTTTACGAACTACTTTGTAATTTATTGACGCGCGAGAAAAATGCAAAATAATAATTTAATAATGCAACAGATGGGTTACTCCTTATCGATTGTTAAGCACAAGGATATCAACCAGTATCTTGCGATCGACGTGTTGGACAGGTCCACTCTACAGAAATCGAGGGGACCTAAAATTTAGACCCCCCCGAAAAAAAGTCTGAAAGCTTTCAGATTTTATATTACGCCTAAAGAGGCGTGTTTTTTTAACGTTTTGTGTGTTTACCTTTATTTATTAAAAATCATGTTCCTCGCTCTTAAACCATAAAATTCAGACACAATAACACGCCGTATAAATACTAATTCAGAAGTCAAACAACAAAAATCAGCGTTATATTTACCAAATTTTCACAGGACTAGTTTCGATGGTTTTACCGAACCACCATCTTCAGCTGCAAAACCGCAAATGAGCCAGGTAGGAAATAATGATTAGATAAGATAAGAAAGCCTGGACAAGAATAAGCAAGTGGCGCCATCTGTTGGTGAAACCAGAACTAAAACGTAATTTCTTTAAAGGCCGAAGGCAAATTTGGATTGGAATCAGGATCGTTAACTAGAACAGAAAGATTTTTATGAATGTGAAATGCCTCTAGAAAAGCCAGTTCTCCAATGGAAGATGTTTTTTGAATAATTTTGGCAGCAGAAAAACTGAAAGTGTGGTTTTCGGACCAACATTGTTGAGCAACAGAAGACTTCTGTGTTTCCTTTTTTCTAACATATGCCTCATGTTCCTTGACGCGAAATTTTAAGGCTCTCTTAGTTTGGCCAATGTAAATTAAACCACACTGGCAAGGAATCCTATAAATACCCCAGGAATTCATATCCGGAATGGGGTCCTTGAGTATGGAACTCGGAATTTTATTGATGGGAGAATAAACAACCCGAAAGTTAAATTTCTGCAAAATATGTGCAACTCTATAGCTAATTGATGGAAAGAAGGGAATGACAACAGAATTTTTATAATCTCCTAAAACAAGAGTGTGCCTTTTAGTGTGTTGAGATGAGAATTTTTTAACTGCTTGATTAATAATGTTGGGTGGAAAGCCCCTGTCAATAGCTATTGCTTTTAAATAATTTAGTTCTTCATCAAGGGCTAGTTTGGAGGAGCAAACTTGAAGAGCACGGAAAACATAGGAATAAAATGAAGCTAACTTTTGTTTAGTCGGATGACATGATTTAAAGTGTGGTGGAAGGCAAACCGATGAAGGTTTACGGTAAACCGTAGTACTGAAGTTGGATGTGTTACGTGTGACCAGAATGTCGAGAAACGGAAGAGAATTGCAAGTCTCAAATTCAAAAGTGAACTGAATAGCAGGAACAATAGAATTCATTGTTGAAAGAACTCTATTTAAATCATCTTTATTACCTTCAAACAAAGTAAAAGTATCGTCTACGTAGCGGAACCATACCGGGAAGTTTAAAGTTTCAAACAATTTTGATTCATAATAATGCATGTAGATATCAGCCAGGATGGGACTGAGGGGGCTTCCCATGGCTAATCCCTCAGTTTGCTTGTAATATTTATTTTGGAAAACAAAATGTGTTTGTTTCAAACAGAGTTGAGTGAGAGAAATTAGCTCATCAATTTCGATGCAAGAGAAATGAAATTCGCGAAGTCTGGTTTCTAGACATCTTAATGCACCCTCCACTGGGACATTGGACCATATAATCCGATCCCTAAAGATCATTCACCTTCGGACTTGTCAAAAATAAAAACTGCGATCAAATCTTCGCAAATCATTTCAGGCAACTTAAAACATTCACTTATCCCATCTGTTGCGAATTGTGCCAGATTATATGCTCTTCCCAAAATTCATAAATGTGGTATTCCTTTCCGCCCTATTGTATCAAATTTAGGTACTGCCTCGTATCCATTAGCTAAATATTTAGTTTCTAGATTGTTTTAGGAGATTATAAAAATTCTGTTGTCATTCCCTTCTTTCCATCAATTAGCTATAGAGTTGCACATATTTTGCAGAAATTTAACTTTCGGGTTGTTTATTCTCCCATCAATAAAATTCCGAGTTCCATACTCAAGGATCCCATTCCGGATATGAATTCCTGGGGTATTTATAGGATTCCTTGCCAGTGTGGTTTAATTTACATTGGCCAAACTAAGAGAGCCTTAAAATTTCGCGTCAAGGAACATGAGGCATATGTTAGAAAAAAGGAAACACAGAAGTCTTCTGTTGCTCAACATTGTTGGTCCGAAAACCACACTTTCAGTTTTTCTGCTGCCAAAATTATTCAAAAAAAAAACATCTTCCATTGGAGAACTGGCTTTTCTAGAGGCATTTCACATTCATAAAAATCTTACTGTTCTAGTTAACGATCCTAATTCCAATCCAAATTTGCCTTCGGCCTTTAAAGAAATTACGTTTTAGTTCTGGTTTCACCAACAGATGGCGCCACTTGCTTATTTTTGTCCAGGCTTTCTTATCTTATCTAATCATTATTTCCTACCTGGCTCATTTGCGGTTTTGCAGCTGAAGATGGTGGTTCGGTAAAACCATCGAAACTAGTCCTGTGAAAATTTGGTAAATATAACGCTGATTTTTGTTGTTTGACTTCTGAATTAGCATAAAATTCAATTCAACAGCAATATTACAATATATTTAAAATAGCATAGCTTTAGAATTTCCGATGCACAGTCTCACTTGCTGGAGATAATTTTTTTCCCCCTTGTACCGTGTTGCCATTGCTCACTTTGAAATCGTTGAGTTTCTTAATCAAAAACTTATAAATGCTTTACAAAATATGAAATAGATAATAAAACAAATTCCAAATTCCAACGTACGTCACGTTACCCAAAATACATTATTCACGAGACGTACGTTATTGAAAATTTTATGGATCTAGGTAACGTTGTTTTATCACAGTGCGTGAAACATCCATACATTTATGCAGATTCTTCATTATTTAATTTCTTTAAAAATAATACAGGGCTCTAATACTAATTGGTAACAATTAAAAAAGCGATTCGGCGTTTATAGTGAATCGACGCAAAATACCAAAACGAAATTAATATCTGGGAAAATTCTGGGAAAATTTCTGGGAAAATTGTTTCTTTGCGCTAATAATCTTAGTTATAAGTACTGAAAATGTGGTCCTCAGGCATTTTAGTTACATGTGGACTAAATCATAATATAATAATAATAATAATAATAAAGTAAATAAAGGAATAATTCAATAATTATTTTTATTGTTTAAATATTGAATTAAAGGTTTATTTTAGTGAACATATTATTTTTATATTAATTCTTTATTACACTTCTGTTTCTTCCATCAGGTTCACCGGAATGTAAATTAGGTGAGATTTAAAACGAGCGAGAGTGTTAATTTCGTGAATCGCTCACATGGCCACATGCGCTTAAACGGATATTTTCTAGAATTTGTTAATATTTATCTTAGAAGAGTTAGTTTTAAAGTTGTGCATAATTTGGAGCCAGGTTAATAGAAATTAAATTTATTATTTGCATGATAACCATTTAACGTTTAACATTCTAAGACTGCTAGAATCGTTCGATAAATTTGCTACATCGTCAATTGTCCTGCAAGTCACATTGTGAATAAACTTTTAGCTTTACTCTTGTTTGCGCTCTTTAGATTCTAGACTAAGGATGATAAGTCGTTCGCAGTACAGAAAGGTTAAACAAGCGTGTGGTTTAGGAGAGAATTAGGTTTACCTTACAGAGCAAGAGTAATTTATTTTAAGTAGCTACATTTTACAAATAAGAACCTATTACATTTTAACGAATAGCAACTCTAATTGCTGCCATTTCTTATACATTATTTATACAAGCTTAAATATTTTAGATTGATGTTTCACCACATTTATTTTACCGCTTTCCAATAAAAATAATTTGACGAATTTCATCCGAGAAAGAGGTATTTTTTGTGAAATCTGTAGGCGAGGAAATTTGCATATTACTTAGAAAAGGAATTCTCTTGTCATCTGCTAGTCTTCATAAATATGAAATTTTTTTTTAGTTGCTCAGTTTCTCAAGCAATTGTGAAAACAGTTCCTATCAGTTTACTGACCCTTGTTACGTTCCGTGGGGTCTGTTCTTATGATCCCTCCTCCAGGTGAAATATAGAAAAAATTTCCAATATAATCAGCAGTTAGCCTGTTTCACACCTTCATTCTTGTTAGCAGTTAACCTCCGATCACGGTTTGGCGTGACCTTTAAAAACCACCAAGTGGGACAAGATATTTCAACAGATTGTTTACCCCGAGAAAAGTGGATGAGTCCTTGTGCCATTTTGTGGGCGATTTTAGCACCTTTCGAGTATAATTATGAAGTGGGTGCGGGTCGCGGACCGCTTTTGTTTTTGGAAGATGTTCTTCTCACCCCTCCTTTTGAAAATTTCTCTTCTTATTCCTTTGAAACCCTGACCTTACTTCCTCGAATACCTTTATTTATTATTTATTATTTTTTTTTTTTCATGTTTAAAATTATTTTCTGTTTCGTTCTATTTTCAAACTGAAATTAAGTACAGCTGGCATCACATTATTCTCTTTGGCAATACATTTTGAACCTTGCAGAAAATACCTTAAAGGAGTCGCTTTATATATCGGGGATTTTCATTTGTTCTTACTCTAGATGAACACACCATAAAATGCAACAATGACATAACGTCTTGTAAAATGTTTAACAAGAACGAGAAAAGGTCTTATAGGGCGACACATGGTTGTATGCAAATGTGGTTTGCTGAAGATGTTCTACAAGAAAGACAGACTGAAGTAAAACGTTTTACTTTATAAGCATCTTTTGTTAAAACATATTTGAAGTTTATGTTTTAACATAAAAATTAAGCAATACATTTTCCAATAAACCGTGCATGTAAGATAGGCATTATTTTCTGGAATGCATTTTAAACAAAGCAAAACAAAAAGCTAGTTTTATATTCTGAACAATATAGTATAGCTGTAAATGCCAAAGGAAAGAATATTATTACAATACTGGAGCATTGAGTTAAAACTCACAGTATATGTTTTGGAGGATAAACATTCCTTTTTCCTCCAGTGAAAAGTAGCAGACAACGTGGAGAAAGAGAGCACAGCAGAGACTACAGCAGTGTCCTTTGTCGTGCGAGGAAATACGCAGAACCGTCTAATGACAGAAAAAAAGAGGGAAAGTAAACTGCGAATTACTACCACCGACTAAATTTTCAAAATCAAGAAGCTATCTCTTTTGCTATTTTTATTACATACGTTTTTTTTTTTTTTTTTTTTTTTTTTTTTTTTTTTTTTTTTTTACATTACTTTTAAATGTTTTACATTCTCATTGAAGATAAGTTTATATCATGTGAGACAAATGTACAAGAATCATTGTGGAGAAGTCATATTTCGATTTTTCTCAAAACAAAGCGAGCGAAAAAACGAGTTTTGAAACAGATTTTTCGCGAATAAACAACTTTGAGGTTCGCGAGTTTGACGCGAAAATCGTAGTACAAACAGTATGTTTATAAAAAGGAGTGCCCGAAAATACGAACTATAATTTAACCAAAGAAGGAAGATTTTGATGAATATGAAGATAATCTAACTCACTAATTAGAATCAAGATATCCTAATTTGCCAATTTAAAAGGATTTCGTAAAACGATTAAAGAAATGTTACATCTCTTTTAAGCCCTAGGACAAACTGCCATCTCTCTAAACTTCTATATTTAGCGTTTCTATTAATTGGATCCAAAACATGAGCTTATCTCCCGCTTTCCGAAAACCTGAAGTGAATAAGGTCGAAGTTTGTTGCTTGCTTTTTAAGATACCATTCGGCATTAATTTAGAGATCTTTGTCATGGTATACACCACGAGCCAAGCAGTAAAATTGCAGAATATTGGTAACTTTACTGGCGAACAGACCAGCTGCATGAGAATTTAAGCGGGTTTCCTCATGTGAAACCATTTTCTCTTAAAATGTCCTCCACGAGGGCACCCCTTTTCTTAGACGGATAGCTCTAGTATAATCTGTCTTAGTCCAAATAATACAATCGATCACTTATGGCGATTGTATTATTTGGAGTATTTTTCAATTCATGGCAGCATTGACGAAGTTAGTGTGTTCTGCTTTAAAACTGATTTTAATTATCTACCACTAGCAGCTACGCGGCCAGCCTTCGTCTGGCTTTTAAATGTACCGGAAAAATGCCTGAAGGGAATACTAAACGTTAAATTTAAAAACCGCGCAGAATTTTACTCTGCAGGGAAAAAAAAAAAAAAAAAAATGTTTCAGATTTTAAATTACGTCGAAAGGGACGTTTTTTTTAATCTTTTGTGTGTTACCTTTATTAAATATCATGTTCTTTGCACTTAAACCATAAAATTCAGTTCTACAGCAATGTCGCAAAATAATTTTAAAATGAGCATATCTGTAGAATTTCCGATATAGAGTTCCGCGCGCTGGAGATAAAAAGGGCTTTTTTTCCCGTACAGTGTTGCCATTGCTCGCTTTTAAATCGTTGATTTTTTTGATCAAAAATTCGTTAAAGTTTTAAAAAATATGAAATCGATAATAAAACAAATTCCAAATTTCAAATTTGGGATTTTCGATGCCCATATTCGCAGCAGAATTACGTCATTCAAAATTGGATGGTTCTAGGTACCGTTGTTTTATCATAATGCGAGAAACATACATACATTTATGCAGATTCTTCATTATTTAATTTCTTCAAATATAATACAGGGCGATAGTATTTGGTGGCAAAGATTTGAAATGTGATACGCCGTTTAGAGTTCCGACGCAAAATCGAAAAACAAAAACAGCAGTCCTTCAGTGACAAAGCCCCTTTGGACTAAGCCCACAAATTAAAAAAAAAAAAAAAAAGTATTACATATAACAAAATTATAATGAAATAAGCAATATCCCTTAATACAGATATTATCCTAATAAATAAATTAACCAACTTCCCGTTGCCTTCTCTCAACAAACGTCCAGTATCCAAGAGAAACATTAAATTTAAAAAACTGCACAGATTTATCGACCTCATTTTTCCAAGTGCCAACAGTGCTGATTTTCAACAGTCAGCAGTCCAGTATACAAGTGAATGAAAAACTGCTGCCAAAACCACATTTCTAAAAGAATGAAACAATTCAAAATGATGCACTAAAATCGAAAAGATAAAATTAAAAAAATCTTATTCGAATTTTGAAAAATTGCTTCGAGGTGCACCTATATATACCAAATTTCGTATTCCTGGGTGTATTAACTTACGCACAGCACGAACAGACTCTTTCTTCTTATATATATGCGGCTTAAGTGTTTGTCACCGACAGTTTATTGGTTGCTTGCGTAACTGTACTAGCCAATGGGGTGAAGTTGCCACGGCATTCAAATAGTCCATATACACTGATACCATACATGCAGTTATCATTGTTTCAATTAAATTATCATGGTATTTAAGAACATTTAAAAATTTTTAATTCATACAATTGTTGCTTATTATGCATTTAACTATATTTACATATGAATTACCTAGTAGAAACTTGCAAACGTAGAGAAATTAAAGACGAAACCATCTAACGAGCTGTGCGTAGTACATCTCCTCAGGTAGGTTTACTCAAACTCCTATGCTAAATATCCTTTCGCGTAAAGAGTTTAAAATTTTGCCCGATTTTATTCCGACATTGTATTTTAAACAGAATTTTCAGCTGAACGCAAATTGAGCGTGTCAGGGGGAACGTGAACATTTGTTTGCATTAGCAAACATATCTTTTTGAAATGGTTTACAACTGAACGCAAGAGTTCGTGAGTTCCTGTTCAAGAGTTCGTGAAAGAACGGACGTAAAGTTAAAAATAATTGATGGTCCTCTGCAAGATCTGCAAGGTCCTCTGCAAGGCGAGCTTAAAACGGATGGAAAGATCTACACAAGAAATGTTGTGCACAAAGAGAGCTTTGGCATGTGAATTAACATTTTATTACTTAAATCATTTTTATTTATTCAGCTAGCTGTGGTTATTAAGAAATGTACCGCTAGTGGTTTCCTTCATTGCACTCTACTTTAAGCAATTAAGCAAGTAGAAGGGGGAATCCCCGTGGGGCAGTAAGCAAAGGGGTGTCCTAGCCGCCTGCCCTGGGTAATTCAGTTTGAATTAGCAGACATCTTTGCACAAATCATTTTAATTACAATTTATAATATCTTGAACAGCGGTCATTTCGTATGACTGCCGGACTTTCTAGTTTATATGTAGAGATTAACATGGGCCATGCTTTTGACTGGTGAGGGAATTCTCTTGCATTAGGACGCAACATTAACCATGGAACCATCCGTAAAAATGTCAATACAGTTCTTCCGAAAAAAGATACTTTTCTCCAAATATGCAGATAAAGTATTAAACATATTTATTTCTCTGCTTATCTCAAATAATTCTTTACACCAGAGGAAGTTTTTTTGAATTTTTCTCTCATTAACAGATATTACAAATGCTAAAGCATGACATTTGTTGGTTAAATCTGTAGATGGAAAAACTGAATTGAAAAAATTGCCATTTTTTTTCTGTTTATTACGCAAAATCTCTTCAACATAATGTGACATACCACTCATTCGTCGATTTACTGCATTGTTCGAAAGTGCAGTATTCTTCAGTTTTTCTTACTTTCTCCCAACATTTTACTCACTGTAATTTTACATGTGGGCATTATCAGAATCTCACTGACTGTGTGACTATTCCTTTTCTGTGCAATAAGTTTGCTACCAAATAATTGCTTCTTGAGCCTTTTCACTAAATCTGAATGTGTTTACGAAAGCTGTACTCTGTTAATTTTGAGATTTTAAGAGAGTTTTAAAATAATCAGCAGTTTTATTTTTTATATTGGCATAATTTGTCGTAAAATGGCTGCTCAATTTTGTTGGAGTCATTGCTTCAACAAACACAATGGAAGAAGACATTCTGCATCACCAATCCATGGAAACCCATTGATAAATAACTTTCAATGTAACGACGAACCTTTTTTGCATATCTTTCTTTAACAGACTTTTGAAATTTTATATGAGATTCCAAATTTTCATCAGTAGTCTCTTCTGATGGTTAAAATCTATAAAAGAGTTTAATAAAAGAATTTTAAAATGACAATAAAAAATTCGAATACAATACTAATAAAATAGTAGTAAGATAAAATAAACTAAATAATAGCAAACTAAAATACGCAGTAGCATTCTGTTTAACCAATCCAAGATCCTATACTTCTCGCATCAAAAAATAGTATGCAATATCACTAGATTTTAGTCCGTGATAATTGAAAAGCTGGTTTTGGCTGTTCAACTAGCTATATTAGTTTAGACTCGTGTTACATGCATAGCTTTGCAATACCAACGTATAGTTTAACGAAGATTGCTAAAGATTAGTTAGACTCGTGTTGCACGCATAACCTTGCAATGCCAACGTACAGTCTTGACGAAAATTTCTAAAGAATAAGTTAATCTCCTTCCATTAATAAAGAAATTTTTAATACAGTTGAACTGGTTCCGCAGAAACAAAGAAATTCACACATGTGTTGACAACGTCTGGCGAGTCTAACCGAGGACAGCCGAACAGCCAAAGGCAGCTTTTTAATTATCAGCGGTTAGACTCTTGTCACAGTTACACCCACTTCTCCCACCGACGTGACCCGAATACAATGAGTAATCAGGAAAAATTGTTTACCCTTTTAATGACGTACGTTTTATTCCCATATTTATTGCGGAACCGTAGGATTCCCGGTAACTCTGGTTGGGAAACGCTGGCCAGAGTGATGGTCTGGGCCATCATTGGATATGATGGGCGATCTCGTCCGCTAGGAATTGAAGGCATTCTCATCAGCAACAGCTACAATAGGGATGTCGTTGAGCTGGAAGTTGTGCCCTTCATTCAGCGCATTCCTAGAGGTGAGGTTTGTTTTGATAGAACCATTCCCGTCCACATAAACTAGAAGTTTTTATGATTTCTTCTTAACTCGGCAGGTATCTCTTCTTACTTTTCCTGCTTGTTCACCAGATGTGTCGCCTATTAAACGTGTCCAAAACAGAGTTGGATGATTCAGTCCGGAACTGATTTAATTTCACTGAGCGAATTTACTCCGATTCCAGTAAACGGAGTTGTAACTTGTAGCGTTGCGTGCCTCCAACTTGCACGCAACCAAGAGGTGACTGTTGAAACTGGATAAATGACAGAGTCTTGCTAAGGGTTTAAGTCTCTTTTTATTCAACGTAATAAATTACAAGTGCGTGCTCTTGACGCTCACAAACTACGCCAACTCGGCGGTAAAATAAAAATAATAACCTGAAAAGAAACTAATGACAAGACTCTAAATACGAGGCTCTCTAAAAGTAACTAACCTCACCGCGTTTTACAATACCGCTGCTAATTCAGCAAACTTGAAGATCACGTTGAACGATTAACAATACTTCCAGGCAAGCACACAGGCCGAAACGCGGGGTTCTTCAATTTCTGGCTAACTACCTCCGCGCTCGTGAAGTAAGAACAGCACACCTCGAACTCGTTTCCTTTCTATTTAACTCAGAATACTTCCGCTGATAATTTGAATCCTTGCGCGTTCTACTAAAATTTACATACTCTGGCATTGGCAGTTCCAGGGGAAAGTAAGGCTTGACAGGAAAGGTAGTTTAAACTTAAAATAAATGTTAGTTAAAATAAATATAAACCCTACAAACTCATTTACTGTTCTCAGACATCTGTTGTTGGAAGTGGGCCTGGAATAGAGATACGTTATTATTTCATGAACTGATTCATTATACCGAGCGAACGAACTCCTGACTCGTGATAAACTAGCAAAAGTAAGTTGGAAATGTGTCAATAAAGTTTGATTCCCATTTTAGAGTATTTAACCTTCCATATTAAACGTGAGTTTAATTTTTATCATTTCTCAACTTTTTTTAAAAATTGTTTATTCTAGAATGCTATTGTTAGTTCGGTGTAGAAAGATGGTTCTAGGGAAGCTCAAATATACAGTTGAAAGAAATCAGTTCAGGCAGTTAGCGTTTTGATTGAGTTGATTCTTCCGATTCCACGGCTCGCTCAATCCTTTTTGCTCTTAGCTTCTTGCTATCCGGTCGCTATCCCACTGCTCGTTCGATTCTATCCGCTCTTAGATCCCTTCTCACTAATCGCTTTTGATTCCATCCTCGTTTCGGATATCATCAAGGTTATTGTTAGTGAGTGGTTTAATCATAGAAAGTAACTGATTCATTTCAGCGAGCGGTTCTGACCGATCTCATAAAAGAATGTTTTGTCTATCCGTAATCTAGGATTCCATGCACAGGTAATTCGTTCATAACACTCGTATCGATTCAGCTTTGGGCTGCACTAGTAGCAATGCGAAGTGCTGTTCTTTAGGCATACATTAAAAAGGTTTTTGATTCAGTGTCACGGCGTGTAGAAGTTCTTACTGCAGCTTATGATGGCTTCATCAAATACTGACTTGTATTTAATATTTTTGTAGTACTTTGCAAATTTAATCGTTTCTTTGTTAACTACAAGTAGTGTGTGGAATGAGTTTTACTCAATTCCGATTGTTTTCTCAGAATGTAGCAATTTTCACAAACAGGAACATATGTAATTGCAGTAAGAAGATGCAATTAATAAATAAAATTCTCTGATTTACACTGAATAAATACTTAATCGCAAACAGCAAAATCAGGTTATTATGATCTATGAAATATCCGAATCATTTGTGGCCGCCATTTAATCCGGTCACTCGATGTTTACTTTATATGAACATGACAGAAGATTCGTAAATTCGTAACTTTCTTTTGTCAAAACAATGCTGAGAGAAGCTACTAAAAAGTGAAGTAACTTGAAAGTTCTTACTAAGCTTCTAAAATAGAATAGCTTCTAAATGCAAGATACAAAAATTTCATGACATTCGATGGGTAATTACCGACTTATAATTCACGCCGCAGTTGATGCTAATCACAAATGTGCCTGTGCCTTCAGAGTTACGAAAGCGGATTCCCTGCGGGAGGTGAACAAATCAGGTGAATTCCCAGGTACGCTTTGCTCAGCATTACTTTGAATGATGTAGGTTTATCTCCCCCCTGCTAATGTCATCGATCAAACTCCTAACTGTTGATGACACAAGCGCATTTAACAGCGGCTTGGATTTGTGCCTCGGCTGATGTTGTTATCTATCGCTAGTTGTCGGCGCAAATAGTAGAATGTGGGATGGAAATTATCACCGTTTCAATCATTTCTAGGTATTCATCTTTCATATAAACGCATATTTTATAATTAGTCTGTTGCTAGTAAGTCAGCATTTGTTTAATACGGCAATAAATAATTCAGCCAGAAGAGTAAAAGATCGATGAAGAAGAAGTTTGCTTGACAAACCATTAAAGGACATTGAATACATTAAATCAGGTCTTACCACTTAGGCTTTATCAATTGCATTTATTCTTATTTTATAAAAAAATTATATGTTGTGGTTTTGGATACTGTAGTGACACTGTTTAAAATCGTGTATAAATAGCGCAATATGGGAATTACATATTTAGCTACGAAACAAGTTAAAAAAATGATACTCAATGAAATTTTAAGTTCTAACGGAATAGAGAATGGGGATGAAAAGGAGGCATCAAATGACGCTTTCAAACAAATAGATGCTGAAAGTGATTGAGGCAGTGTCTTTAAACGAGACTGAATTAAAACTACACAGTTATTCGATAGTAAAAGTCAAAGGAGAGTAATAAAAGGCTAGACTCAGGAATGGAATGACGCTTTCAAACAAATAGATGCTGAAAGTGTTTGAGGCAGTGTCTTTAAACGCAGACTGAATTAAAACTACACAGTTATCAGCTACCGAATGTCAAACGAGTAATAAAAGGCTAGAGAAACACAAAAATTAATTTAAATGTATTTTTCATAATATCTGAATTTCCGAATTACTTAAGTATAACTTAAGTATAACTGCGATTCCGAAGGTAATCGCAGTTATACTTAAGTAATCAATATCATTGAAACGGAGGGAATGTGTGGTATAATCTTGACAGATCTCAAACGTTTTGTCATTTTCCGCAATCTCCCGTCCAAATTGGAAGATTCGTGGTTCTAATCCCGCCGAGAATACAGTTAATTTTTTGTGTTTTCTGGTTCAAAATAGTTAATCGCCCCTGTAGCATCTCGTACTTCAAAATAAGGAAAATTCAAAGAATTATCACATTCCCACGGGCGTGTTCGCGTGGTTAATTAGTAACTGGCAACTGGAAGATCTGATATTCAGACAAGGGCACAGCTATTTTTTCATAAAAAGTTACTAATATTGCTTAGTAAAATCTAATAGTCTCTGCACAATCAAATTCTCATAGATCTAGTTTCAGAAAAATAATTTTACCCAAATTCTCGTAACAAAATCAAAGGGTTTAGATGCATTGTATTTCTTGATTTTATTGTACCGGTTACGCAAGATAGAACGTATATTTTTAGCTACAGCATTCGTAACTGAGATTATTATATATGTAAAGAAAAAATCTGTAAAAAGGGCATTTTTCTTTTTGTTTTGTATAGAAATCGCAATCACGCATGTCAGAAGTTTAAAACAAAGCGAATTGCTCTAAATTTTGAAACTGTTTCATTTTGAACCTAGCATTATTTTTAATGAAACTGAATAAAAGTAACATTTTAGGACAACATTATAGAAAAAGATGCATGAAATTTTTAAGTAAATCAAGTCTACGTGTAAAAAAAATGAGAACAAGTTGTAGAGACATTAGGTGCTTTTTGGAAGCAGGAGATATAAAAAATGAGCAGTGCCCCTCGCTCAGAATCGAACCACGGACTTCTCGAATACGCGCCGAGCGTGCTGACCACTGCACTACAAAGGCATGCTAAGAAGGTTGGAGAAATACCTTCTGCAGTAACTAAAACAATCAAAAATGTCCAAGACAAACAAACTGACAAAAGCACGATTTCTCTGGAATTTCATTAGAAACCAACTATCTCTGAATAGTAATTCTGATTCTTTTCATTGTTTGTTGCGTGCTTCTCAAATACATGCAGCTCTCATGAGCAATTTTAGGATAATCTGGAGTTGATAGTGAGAAAACGTTGCTATATTATCATAAATTTAAATCCTGACGTCATACGTATACGTGTATTAATCAGAAGTGCCAAATGTGTTTCCTGGTTTGGCAGCAAAAAATTATCTACTAATTTGTTGTTGTTTGAAAAGAATAAATTGATTTCATTCATGTTGAAATGTTTTTATGCTTTTTCTTTTCAAGTATACACAGAAATTATAAATTTTTTGTCGCAGCCCGCTAGTTTATATATGTTGTAAAAAATTCTAGTCATTTTCAGAGGTGGTCATCTACGAGGAGATTCACTGTATTTAAAACGAGTTCTTCAAAAGGAATTTGCTATGATAGTATTAGGCTATCGTAAATTATTTCCACGTGAAAACTTTTGCATTTGCTTAGTTAAGAATAGACGGGGGTTATTCAAGACGCAAAGTGCCTAGTTTTTATTGGATTGTTTGACGGAGGAGATATTGTAAGAAATATTTATAGAAGTAGTCACATTCTGTTTTACAAGAAAATGTCCTTCTCGAAGTCAAAACAAAACATGTTCTTCAAGACGTAAAAAAGTGGAAATCATTCTTATCTGCATTAAAAAAACGGAAAGAAACTTATTAAAATTAAGGAAGATATTATTTTATATTTTTGTAAAACAAACGTTTATTTTCACTATAATTCAACTGAATAATTTATTAATGTAAAATATTAATTGGAGTTCAGTCAACAATGGCTCATGGTGTAAGCAAAGAAAATAGGCTTTTATATACAATACATAATTGTTGTTTCATACATGTTTACGGGCTATATATTTTCGGAACATTATATGCTAATCTAAGTCGTACTTACTAAATTGATTAGCAGATTTAAAAACCTGTATAAGGTTATCGTATTTTAGTCAACGAAAAGAATAAAATAGAAACATCCAATAAACCCACCGAGATTTAATTTTACTTGACTCTAAAAAGAGGAACAAGCAATTTGGCTGGAGTTCTGTATGTCTGGAATGTTCGTGACTGGAGTTCTACTACTCCTTGTAAATTTTCAGCTCCGGTAAAATTGATCTTAGAAACTACATTCATTCCTTTAACGAAGTCTCTTTACTTCCCTTGTTAAGTAGTTTGATATGCGATACTTTTTTCGCGCTACATGGTGTGGGGGAACAACACCTGAATGCAGTACTAAAGATTAGACTCCGCCATGTCAGTAGCGTCCGCGCATGCAGGGCGCTTCAATTATACCAATGATAAAAATCGGATACTACACTTTGCGTAATGAGAGAATGGGGATAAATTAGGCTCTGCCCTGCCTTTGAAAGCGAACACCGTGGGGGATGATAGGAATATCAGCAGGTAATCACGAGGGATGCAGCGCGATCGATTGTATCTACGATGAGAAGGAACTTCTGCTTGATGGATTGGCTGCAGTTCCCAGAACTCGAAATATCATAGTCACCACTGGTAAAAGGGATTCGGTTAGTTTTCTGCACAGCGTTTTGATTGATCTGTTGTCAAGATGTTTGGCTAATGCACCCCTGCAGGCGGGTACGAATCTTACATGCTTTTTTTTGCAACTGGGCATAAGATACAACGAAACGGTCAACGAATCAAAATGTAATGAATTTTACTGGACCGGCATCCAAATTCATTGAAAAATGTTGTTCTTGAAATCGAGACATATTAAAGTAGCTACATAAATATAAGAGTTGGGACGAATCCTAAATTTAAAAAAAAAAAAAAAAAAAAAAAAATTCCAAATCTTAAAAGACTCTCGAAACTTTCAAATATGACTACTGTTATTAATCATAATAATAAAATATTTTTTAATGTCAAGCACTTTTAAAAATTAAAAATATGAAATCTAGTTTAGTGAAGAAATAATTTAAGAATATGGTTTCTTAAAAATTCCTGTTTATTTATTAGAAAATGAAAATGAAATTTAAAAAAAAATGAATTAATGTTAATTTTGTAGAATAAACAAAAATTAGTTAAGTCATTTTCTCAGTATAATTTGATAAAAAACAGGCATGTTTAAAATGCACTAAAATTGCTGCAACATGAAGGAAACCAATAAGCAGCCTTATATTTATCATGTAAATAGATTATAATGGAAGGATGACATGATTCAACTGGCAGTACGGGTATTGCAGTCCATGAGGCTTCAATTCTATGTCGAAGTCCTTTGTCGTACTAGTTGACGGTGTTATTGTATCAGTCAGTTAATGACCAAACATTTCCACTTGAGGAGAAATTTGGTGAACGCTCAGGGAAAAGTAGGAGGTAAGTGTCCTGTGTTTTGAAGGAATATAGTGGTGAGAGAGTGGGTATCTCACAATAGGGCAATTCGCAATGTGGCCAACGAAGTCACGGGCATAAGGTTTCAATAATCTAATGGTGTCTCGTCAAAGTACCGGATATGCGGACTAGAGGTGAAAGGGATATGTACCCAGTGATACTTTCAACATCAGAGATGGGCAAACTACGGCCCGCCGGAAGGTTCTATCCGGCCCACGGATAGAATTTTAATTTGCCGGTCCGAGGCAAATTAAAAGAATTTTATATTATATAACCGTCTTCTTTTCTACTTTGTTTAAATATTATTTTTTTCTAAAGAACTGATGATTTTTGAAAAAAAGTACTTTTGCACTTTCTCTATTTTCGTTCTACAAAACATAAACTGACGGAAATAGCAAGCATAGACAGCTTTCAATCGGCAAAGTGTTAAAAGCGGAAGATCTTTATTAGTTACAGCTGCAGATTGGCGCCAACAAGCGTTATCTCTTTCTCGGGAAGCAAACATATGGGAATCCAATATAGGTGAATTAGACCTCTTATAAAAACTTAATCTTAAAACTTAATCGATTTGCTGGGTAGCTAGGTAAGAACGACTTGTCTCATTTCCTGAAGTTAAATTCAATACCCTCAGTAAATGAAGAGAAGCTTAAGAATTATGAAGATGGCTTAAAAAAACTGCATTTTGAGTTCGAACGAAGATTTCAAGATTTCAGTGCCATTCAAACAGAATTGGATATTTTTACCATGCCTTTCAACGTAAATTGTGAAGCAGTGATGTCAGATTTGCAGCTTAAATTAATTGAGTTGCAATCTAACAATCATCTCAAGCAGTTGTTTCTAAATATGCCAAAGTTAGAGTTTTACAAATTGTTATCAAAATTAAGTTTCCCAAATTTAATATCTCACGCCCAGAAAAGTAGTGCTATATTTACTTCATCTTATATATGTGAAGAAGTGTTTTCAACTAAGAACCTTAGAAAGAACTATTTCAGGAGTAGACTGACAGATGAGCATTTAGCCTCGTTCCTTAGAATCAGTACATCTCACTTCGAACCTCGATATAAGGAACTTATAAAAATGAAATGGCAATTTCTTTCACTTCATTAACATATTTAAATTGTAATACTTGTATATGTTAATATTGTTTTTAAAATCTTAGAAAAATTTATATTGGCTGCCAAACTTTTTTTTTTTTTCGATTTTTGGTCCGCGACCGAAAACGTCTGCCCATCCCTGCTCTACATCATTCCAATCAGGTCGGCATGAGAATGAAGAATGTAACCTTCCAACGTTCACTTGCCCCTTCTCACGCGAATATGGCTATCATGATACTGTAAGCAAAAACGTCTCAAAAGACATCACGCCACTCATGCATCCTGATCAGAGTATGCGATGTGGCTTATACAATCTCCAACAGTGATGCGAACAAGATGATTTTCTTCTCGGGCATAAGCGAGTGGGCGCCAAACTGAGATCTCGCACTCTGCTCTCTCTACCTTCTGGACTCAATCTTGTGCAAATTATCGTAACAGTCATTAGCTCTCGGTCAACGCGAGCAACAATACGGTAATTCATCTGCCCCGGGAGGTCACGATTCTCCTGCTATAGGATTTTAAGATGAGCTGGTATGACATTTTCTTACATGAGGAATAAGATGGCACACACTGATGGAACACAAAAGTCAATGAGTATGTACATAATTTTCGAATT
The DNA here is from genome assembly GCF_044657685.1 of Stegodyphus dumicola. Lineage (NCBI taxonomy): Eukaryota > Metazoa > Arthropoda > Arachnida > Araneae > Eresidae > Stegodyphus > Stegodyphus dumicola. Next base: position 42,846,698 of record NC_140771.1, on the reverse strand, counting down.
AAAAATTAGAATTTCAATCTGCTTTTTATACTACTTCCAGGTATTATTACTCTTGTCTATAATATGCGCATGCCCTGAAATTCTAATCATATATTTTCATGGGAAGAAGAGATTTTAAATAATTATCTTTACAAAATTCATTTACAATTTTATATCAGAAAATAAAAAGCATGGGCGCCCAAATAATGTAATTTATCAGTCGAATTGCGTTACCATAAGTATAAGCCATTACCTTTATAAATTTATCAAGGGCTCCCCACGTATTTATTTATTCGTGATATAAAATTGCGGTGGAATGTTGTAAAGAGAATTATTTAATCTCTTATTCCCATGAAAGTATATGATACGTTATTTTTTTCTTTCACTTCATCAGTTCTTTTATGACTTTTAAATAAATGTTTATTTAAAAAAAGAAACATCTTTTTAACCTTATTTGTTTATCAGATACATCAGATGTCTTCATAAGATAAAAGTAGTGTGATAAACTTCGAAGTTCTGCAATAAGGAAAAAACTCCATTTTTAATATATTCTTTTAAGGAAGCTGTGCAGTCTGTTCTCCACTAGTAAAAAAACTCGATATCTAGTTAATTCGTTTCACCTGTCATCGTTCAGTGTTTTTCATTTCCCGTCCTTCTCTTAAAGCATCAACACTTCCTAAAGGACTTGATACCCGATCTCGCTTGTTCCTATCAACGCGAAAATAAACTCAACAAACTCTTTCAAGCGGTGTCCTTTGAAGTAAAATTATGGACCACTTCTCTAATTCAGCAAGGTCTATCGAGCAGATTAGATAAAAATAGTTGTGTTATATCAGTGCTTATAAACAAAGATTTCTTCTTGGTAAATATTTCGAATCACTGTATGTTAATTTCACTCAAATTCTTCTTCATCCAAACCAATTGTTCTTCATTTTTTTAAATTAATATTGTTTCTTTATTAAGAAGAATCAAGGAAAATTTTTATTCTCATTACAAATGAATTGTTTATTCAACGATCTAAAAAAATGGAATCTTCTAAAAATTGGCTTTTAAATTCAGATAAACAGTACTTTTTGGCAAGACTCTTGTTGGCATTCAAATCCGAGCTCACGAAAAAATTCGGACAGTGACATATTAATTTATTTATTTATTGCATTTATTTATTTATTAGAGTTTTTAATGAATTTTCTTATTCCTCATTGTCGTGTAATTGAAAGCCCGTCCGGTTAACAATCGAGTGGTCTGAAGTTTGAATCCCGCTTTTAAGGGTATGACTGATTTTTTTTTTAATATTTCCTACTTTGATAACTCTAATAGATTTTGAAAATGCCCCTGAACTAAAATATGATGGACAATGATTCGTTATCATAAGGCTTTGATGGTCAAATCCTCTTTAGCTGCCTTTTAATGAGGGAGAATGTGAGGAATTTTCTCTTTTCTTACCGCTTGTCCTCGTGGTGTAATTGAAGGCACTTTTAGATTTGATTGAAAGCAATTTTAGATGCGCTTGGGAGGTTCATAATTGGATTTCCGGCGACGGCGTTGTTTTTCCATGTTTTCCCCCTGCTCCAAAATAAGCCTTAAGTCCAAATAAACCTCAAATTGTTTTCAACAGGAGTTAATCTAATGAGACTTACTGGGAGTTAGCATTTTCCTCCCTCTATTTTCTAGCTAATTAGTTTCAATTTTTGTCGCTGTTTTATCATACATACGGAAAATGAACTAAAAAAATTAAAACAAACGCTAGTGCTGCAGTTGAAAAAATAAAATTCTGTATTTTGTCAGCAGGTACCAGCCTGAAATTCAACATTAATAAGATAAATTCTGCAACTGATTCCATTATCCAGTACCAGTGCAATCGAAAGTTATAGGAAATAACTTGATGTTTATTAAGCTCCCTGGAATATTCTTAAAGAAAACTAGATATATAATATAAGCTCCCTGGATTTTAATGTTCATAATGAAAACCAGTAATTTTAATATTTAAGACCCTGAAAGTAGGTATTTTTTTTCGCTGCTTAAAAACTTCCTGTTTGCTGTTACTCGAAGATTTCGCAGTTTTGCAAAACGGGAGAATATTAGCATTTTTCTAGCAAAGATATTTATTTACCTTTTAAATTAACTCTTAGCCGGCTATGAAACATAAGATTTGAGCAATGGAATTAAGGAGATTGCGTTCTTCTTATTAACATTCCTGTACTTCTTGACACCAGGGATTACCCCTCATCCGCAAGGCAATTTTTTTTTTCCTCTTTTTTCTTTAATTCGGTGTTTTACATTGTTCTCTGGCAACTCATTCTTTTAAACGATGAATTTCGGATACTTTATTAGTCATTTTATGTTTCCAAGAAATGTTTTGCGAAATTCATTTTTAACGGTCGAAATGTTACGAACTTCTTAGGGGCTAATTCATTTTTCTTTCAAACTGACAGATCTACAGCTGCTTTTTCAACGTTAAACTAGAATGTGAACTTCAAAATCTAATTGAAGAAATAAGTTATCGTAATATACTTTTAAAATTTTAAGCTGTTCTTATAAGATTGTTGAGACATTCTCAAAAGCATTTCCATTTCTATAAACTTTATCGTAAAACATGTCCAATGCGACATACGTTTCGCTTAATTTCGAAAGCTATTTAGAAAAAAAAAAATTATGCATTGCATGAAAGCGGCTGAATTTATTCCCAACATTTTCATTTTTACTTATTATCTTAAATAATTTAAGGGGCGTCATTAATTTTAAACGTTAAAAAGGTTAAGAGAAAAAATATATTTGCGGCATTAAAACATTTAAGATGAAATATTTTTTACTGTATGCCCGTAATCGCATACAGTAAAAAATCACTGCAGAAAGAATCTGAAGATTGTACTAAACTGGAGTTTACACACGTGATTTAAAGTTCTAGCGCTCTAAAAAATAGTTCGTGTACACATAAATCAAAATGATCCTACTTGGTTCGTAAAAATTTCATATTTCTGAAGCATTATTTGAACGAGTTGTTCAGGTTTTCCTTTTTTATATTATTTTTTTAATAAATCAAAAAATTAAGAAGCAAACTTTATCCAGCGCAATGAAATATACCGTTAATTTCACCAATGTATTAATCCAAGAATAAGTGATACAGAAATAAAGTGTAGATTGTTGTTATTGGGAGTAAGAATAAAGGTAAGATTTCTTTAACGGTATTTGCTTGTTTAGGCTATTAATGTAAACAATGGTTATTGCGAAATAGTTCTGAAATCTGAAAAGTTTAGTCAAATCCTTAAAGCTTTAATCTCTCCAAAAGAAAATAATAATAATAAAATTTAACGTAATAATGCTTAAGAAACGATACGAAACAAAAGATACGATGCAAATCATAAAATCTTTAATCATTCTTTCTCTTCTATACGTCAAACAGAAAGGAAACCAGTGTCCAATCGTCTTCGAAATCGAAAGAGTTTTAAAATCTACGCCAAATTAAGGCTGATTTTTGCCTAATTTTAAATCATGTAAATCCCATGTAGAAGTAGATATATTTTTTAAAATTAATGAAATACTTAATCTTTTTAAATCATACTCCCAATTTTAAGAAAATATTCAAAAAATTGCTGTAAATATAAATTAATTGCTTTTTTTTTTATTATTATTATTTTTTTTTAGTCATAGTTTGTGAATTTTGTTAAACAAAAACCGTGTAAATTGCTTATAATCTAACCAAAGTTTCAAAATTCGTTAATTTTACGACCTTGTTTATGAGACTGTAAGTGAAGTTTTGCCTTCGTTTCCTACATGCGGTTGCGATCAGATGGATAGAAGAGGGACTGGAAAAAGACTAATTCTAAGAGAACTTCCTTTGCATTCCCTAGCAGGTAATAATTGTCACACTTTGTACACAACTTGATTTCCGAGCAATGAAGTGTGTTTTTCTTACTGTCAGCAACTTGAAAAGAACGCACTCCAGCCAATCATATCCAATGGATGCCGCCGTGGGTGACGAAAGGATAGCTGCTTTCCGAAGATGTCCTCCTCCTCAAAATTGATAAGATCTTTTCTGAGGGAGGAGAGTCACTTTCCGAAAGCAGATTGGACACATATAATTTGTTGACAACAAAACTTAACTACAACTCAAAACAGTATATGTGGATTTTGCATAGTAAGGTAAACTTGAAGAAGACGTGACAGCATCTATCAGTAGCGAAAATTCCCGAATTAAACATCGCTTAAAATCTCAAAACAATTTTTGCTGTTGGTGAAAGAAGGGCCATTTAATCCACAAGTATGTTTACAAATCAGCAAGGACTTTTGTTATTATCTATCTTATAGCGTGACGAAATTCCAAACAAAAATAACACGCAAGCAATTACCTATATTTAGTGCAGATTTGGAATGGTTGCCGCTTGACATATGTACTTTTTTTTATTAACTTTTTAAAATTTAATTTTTTTTATTAATTTTTAAGTTCTTCTGACATTAATTAAGGATATTAGTAGTAGGTAGGTTTGAAATAGGTATAAATTCTGTTTAGCATTAATATTCAGAATTAGTCTCGTAGGTTAATTAAAATGTTATTTAAAGAGTACTAATATCCTTAATTAATACTTATATACATTCGAGATGAGTATCATTGTAACATCTATATCGTAAAACTTCATTTAATTTTTTTCACAGAGAGTGTATCATTACTAAGTTTATCGAAGAACTCTGTTTTATTCAAAGCAGTTGGCAACCAGTAATTACAGTTTGAGGGTCATTTGGCATCAACCAATGTGTATAAGGCAAAGCGATAAATTTAGCTATTTTAAAATAAACATTAAAATGGAGAATATCGGGGCTTTTCAAATCAGTGCATATCGGTGTCACCGGTGGCCTGTGGGTTAAGGATCGTCAGAAAGTTAACAAGTAACCACTATGGCTCAGTTCAGTAAATTTAGGAATTTAAATTATTAATGTTTAAATGTTACAGGTTTTTAATCAAAATTAAATTGAAGCACACTGATGCTCGTCAAAACTACTGATCGCCAACACTTGTCAAGATCATAAGTGATCTGCAGGTTGAAGATCACTTTAGCATCAATCTGTAATTCACCGATATAGGGCACTATAATTAAGCTTCAGATAAAATCAAATTGTAGCTTACAACTGCGTTTGAAGGATGTTCACTAGTGGCTTAGAGCTAGGATCATCTGGGGTTAATCCATAAGTTACCGGTATGGCATTGTGTAAAAATTAAATCGAAGTCCAATGGTGGCCGTCAAGGCCCCTGGTCAGTGGTAACTTACAAGTTGAGGGTTATGTAGGATCGATCGATAAGCCACCACTAAGGGGAGGTGGGAAGAGTTTTAATTAAAATTATAATGATGCTTAGTAGTATTCAGAAAAACTACGGTCACGGGTGATCTATGGGTTGACAGTCACTATCCAGTGACCTAGACATTGACAGTCTCTGCCTCACATCAGTGGATCATTAACATGAGGCGATGCAGTAAATTTAAACATATTTTGAAATTAGAATGAAAATGAAGCACATCAATGCCCTTCAGGGATGTTGGTCTTTGGAGGTCAACTCATAGGTTTTCAGTATGGGGCGGTAGAGTAAATGTGAATTATTAAAAAAAAATTAAATCGAAAGTCACGGTGCCCTCAAAGTTTTTTGTTCCTGGTGACTTACATTTTGAGTAGTGACCTATGCGTTGGTTACTGGTTGCACAAATCCATTGATGTGGCGTAATGCAATAAATTTAGATTAGATTGTTAAAGTTAAATGAAACTGAATCGATGACCATCAAAAGCATGGATTATGGATTTTCACTCGCTATTTTTAAGCTGTGCAATATTTTTTCAGTGGCAATCCTAACTAAAGCAGAAAAGGATGAAAGGGGGAAGGGTCTTCGGAAACGTTAGTAACGTTAACAATTTTACTTTTAGCTTCATCGACATAGCAAGATTTTATTGCGGTACATAATCTACAATCGGGACGATTTCTGCTAGGGAATTTGCAATCGGAATGATTTCTTGTATTTAACCTTAACTCTCATGGTGTAATTTTTCATGTTAAGCCACATAGAAGAGGATGAGCTAGGAAAACTATTTTGTAGGAAAACTAGATGGCTCTTCCGGGGACTTGAACTCAGAAATATCCAAATTATATACACTACAAAACATTTGAGAATAACTTCTTTTCTTTATAAAATAGTACAACTAAGATTTTAGAGTATTTTATGTTAATTAATCAATTTAGTATTTGTATTGAATGAAATACAATTGAAAGTTTATATTCGAAGATCTAAGCTGAGTTATCGAATATCATATGAACTGGATAATTAAAAATATGTGAGGAAGAAGAAAATTTGGAATAGTTAACCTCAAACATTTCTGAAATTTGATTGTGAATTCGTTATTGTTCAACTTTGTAGAATGGTTGGTACATTATAAAACTTTTTATTTTTAATTGACGTATAGTTTTAAATTTCTTTGTTTTCATTTGCTGGTTACTATTTAATGCAGACTTCGAAATTTACGTTGGATATTAATCGAAAATATGTAACAAAGAAATCGTAATAGCTTTAAAATTTCTGTTCTTCTTGAAAGCTTATTTTGAACTGATTTAGTGAGAGAACAATAAAATCGAGGAATTGAGAGAATAATAAACTCGAAACTCGCTAAATTTTTAAATATCTCCTATTGTTTAATTTGGTTTATTTTATTAAGAACGGTAAGGTTATCAGAGAAGGGTACTTTTGTGGAGAACTTTCTAAAAGAACAAGCTCATATCTACGTTACACTTACAGGAAACCATGAAAACGCCAATCAGCAGGTCCTTTCGCCTGGAATCAACCTAGGTTGAATTACCAGTATTCAGTGATTGTTATCGCTCAGCAGTTGGCGGAGTGGTCTCTTTCATGCGCCCTGAAATAAAAAGATAACATTAAACTGCGAATAAAACTAGATACTTTCACGGTATATTGGGAAAATAATTATACTTTTAAAGTGTATCACATTAAAAAATACCATAATTTGATTCGTATAATGTTTAAGTATTTAGATAAAATTGAAAACTTCAAAAGCGATAAGTAAACATACTTCTTGTTTTCTATATAGCTGTATAAAACTAACTGAAATTGCTTTTTTATTAATGAATCTTTTAAAATATATTACTTACCACAGGGTTACAAAAATTTAGTGCATATACTTATAAGGTATTTTCTCCCGCCTTTCCGCATGCCTTCGTGGTGTAGCTGGAAGCATGTCCGGCGCGTATTCGGAAGACCTGGAGTTCGAATCCCGGCGAGAGCATTGTGGATTTCTTCAATTCCCTGGCTTCGATAACCTAGTGATTCTGCCTACTTACCACAGAAAGGTTTCTCTAGCTAAGGATATCAGATAAATTTTATTTCAATACTTAGAGATGTTTAGCTAATTTTAAAATCTAAAACCATTATTAGCATCAAAATTGATTTCAGTAACCTACAGAAGTTTTTTTTTTTTTTTTTTTTTTCTCAACTTCAACAACTCCCATGTTGCACAAACTAGACTTCTGATTATCACCTCTATCCCTTTTTCAACTATTTAGTTTTGTTCACAGGAATTTTCTAGCATATTTAATTCTATTCTTAGTAAAAATAAGGTATTTTCAATAATTTTCTTTCACTTTCTATATTTAAATATTCTTTTAGTAATACTAGAATTAATAACTAATAATATTAAAATGCTAATATCCAAGATTAATCATGTTAAAAAGAGTATTAAATGTAATGCAACTAAAGTTTTGTCTTTATTTTTAATGTTATTAAGAAGATAACATTAAGATTAATTTACGCAATAGTACCAGGCTAATTGTTTATTTGTTTGATTATGACAAAAGCACGTAAGGGTTATTTACTTGAGGCGAGGGATACCTTCGCGAAGGACTTTCTAAGAGAAATTGGTTCTATGCCTTCGTGAAACACTTCCTAAGAGAAACTGGCTCGTATAAAGATTACACATGGGGGAAAACAACTAAAACGCCCCTTTCGCTGAGTTTCGAGTCCCGAGACACAGCAACCAGTGCTTGGTCCTTATATCAGCCTAGTATTAAATAGAATAAGACAACTTCTGCAACGGATTCCATTATCCAGTACCAGTGTAATCAAAAGTTATAGGAAATAACTGGATATTTATTAAGCTCCCTTGAATATTATTAAAGAAAACTAGATATTTTAATATTTAAGACCCTGAAAGTAGGTATTTTTGCTTTCACTACTCAAAAACTTCCTGTTCGCTGCTAGCCGAAGAACTCCTAGCCTGGTAAAACGGGAAGAGTTCTAACAAAAACATTTATTTGCCTTTCAAATTAGCTATTAGCCGGCTATGAAACATATGATTTGCGCAGGGAAATTCAGGAAATTGCGTTCTTTTTATTAACATTTCTGAACTTCTTGATAGCAGTGGGCTTTTTTTTCGGGAGGGAGGTAGACAAAGTTCTTTTCTCACTATTTTCTTCATCTCAGTGTTTTATTTTGTTCTCTGGCAACTCATTCTTTTAAAAGATTAATTACAGATGATTTAGTAGTCATTTAATGTTTTCAGGAATTGTTTTGCGAATTTCGTCTTTAACGGTTGAAATGTTTTGAATTTTTTAAGGGTTAATTCATTTTTCTTTCGAACTGGAACTTTCTACTATGGCTAACTAGCTGTTTTTTCATTATCAAACTAAAATTTGAAATCAAAAGCTAAATTGCAAATTTCTATTTCCCCCTTGCATATGGATAATATATTATTGTATCATGAGAGTGACAATAATGCAGTAAATTTATCATGATTGTAAGAAATATATACCGAAAAGAGTCAACATTTTGTTTTGAAATTTAAAGACCAGCAGCCAACAACAGATGATCACCATGAAAAAGACTCCGACATTGTTTGATTTGACACCCTTGTTGAAAAATCACTCGCCGTTGACCATTTCATTTTTCAGATCCAACTCTTTCCTTCCGCCGACTCCACACCGCGATCTCCAATCTGCGGTCGGATCTAGATCCACCGTTTGACCTCATTAGAGTCTCAGCGTGGACAAGCCGTGGAAATTCCATACCCTGGAAGATTAAAAACCTCTCGCGTAGTTTCTCGGATGGCATACAAATCAGAAACCTCGCATTCCATACTGTGAGTGATTGCGCCATTTCCAGATACAGGGAATTTGAAATGCTGCAATAAATATCTTCAATTCAGGGATGTCGCTTCGAGACAATGCCCCTCGACAGAGTTCCCTTGTTCTTCAGCTGAAGATGAGCGCTCTAGCAATCCTTATCGTTGTCTAAGATGGATGAGACAATGGAAAATTTATAGAAGTTGCGATTTCTTCTCTCGGGAATGCTATCCATTTTTAAGCAAAGGCTTCGGATGAACCATTTTTGTTCGCTGCTGAGTTTCATTATCTGTTGATGAAATGATCCTGCCAAAAATTACGGTCAGCCATATTTCAACGTTAAGTAATACAATAGGATCGGAATGCAATGTCTTTCTCTTTTTCAAGATAATCGAATTAAATAAAAGGAAAAGAATGGGTTAGTTGGTTCAGAGTTGTACGGTTCAAAGTCAAGCTTTCATTTTCGTGATCTGGTACAGAAGTATTCATAGTGGAAAAAATTATGTTAATATTAAACTTAAAAATTATGCCATTTTTCCCTCTTAAATTTTGGATTTATTGCTTTAAAGGAAAAGATGTTTAGAAAGACATTGGAAAGAAGGACAATATTAGCACGAACTAATGATCTCATTCAAGGTCTTTAGATATTCAGTTATTTACATCTTTTGTCTTATGCAACAAAATAATATACTTAAGCCTCGTAAGTTTAGCAATTAGATACTACAACTTTCAGAAACAGTTCACATTGAACGACGTCATATTTAATTTGTCTCATGTCTGAAAGGATTTAGTTCACATCGCTGTTGGTGTAAATTATCGCCTGCGATCATATTAGTAGATGACGAGTCAAGAGACGAATATTCTCTTTGCTTTAGGAACACATCCTGTGCCTGAGTCCGATATCTTGGATTCAATTAAATATTCGAAAATATTTAATATTAGTGAAAAGGAAGTGTACAGTTGGATGGATATAGACAATTCTGTTCTTGTAATGCTCTCAAGATGATGAAAGAAAAGGAAACGAGAAAGATGAGAAAAAGATGAAGGATGAAGATGAAAATGACACGCAGAATAAAAGTTACATCGAAGGAAGCATACGTAGGACTGCTTACCTTTCATAACATTTGTCAAGCAATATTTATCTGTATCAGTACATGATGTTACGAAGCTTTGTTATATATACTGAGGAATTTTAAAACTCCGGCGACAGTCTCGTAGTCACCACAATAAGAAATTCGTAAATTTCATGTATACATACATATGGTAACTTCAAAATTGCTTAATTTTATTTTTCTGAAATTTAAAATAATATTTGTGTATTTTAATTTTAGATAACCAGCACGATTTTTGAAATTATTTATGTAATAGTAGCCAACAGATCAAAAACGGCTTTGCATGCTTCAGTTTCTATGCATATAGCATCACAAAACATCATAAACAGGTCAGTTCTAGAAATACGCACTCAATTAACCAGGAAAAAATCTATTATCCGAAACAGGTATGGTTCCTAGCTACCGGTTAAGAGAGACTCTACTGTATCATTTTTGCTTAACCTTTGAACAAAGAAACGAATCTAGGGTTGGGATGAAATATTTTTCTTACAATACTAACCACACCTCTCTTCGAGGGCGTGAATTCGTATGCATTATTCGTATTCCTTAGTTTTTTTATTATCAATCTTTGTACAATTCTTCCTTTGAATTCCAGCTATATCCAAGAGTCTTACCTGGCATAGCATTAAGAACTTTTCTCTGTTCAAAGTTTAAGCAAAAATGATACAGTAGCACCTTTCTTAACCCGCAGAAAGGAACCATACCTGATTCGGAAGAGAGATTTTTCCACATAATTGAGTATAATATATTTCTCACTGAATCTGTCTTGAAGTAGCTGTACACTTTTTCGCAACGTACATGTAATGAATACGGCACGCAGTTCCCCTACTTTCTAAATCAAATATTTTCTTTAAAATATGAGTTGCTTCTAAGTTTTCGTTTCGAATAATAACCTTTATTACTCTTATTTCACAAGGCTTCAATCTGATTAGCGTCAGTCATCTTTAATCAGCTGAATCACTGTGTAATCAATCCGCTGAATCAACGTGTAATCGGGTTCAAATCTGCTGAATATATATCCTAGTTTTGTTTCCATTCCCAATAAAGATCCTGCCCCCATAGCACAAAACATCCTCAGGATGTCCTATTTAAGTCGCAATATCCCGGGACATACTTAGGATGTCCTAAGGATGTTGATTCTCAGATGTCCTGAGGAGATCGTAATTTAACATCCTGAGGATGTCTTATTTAAGTCGCTATGTCCCGGGATATGACAGGATGTCCTGAAGATGTTGACTTTCAGATGTCCTGAGGAGTTCACCAATTTCACATCCTAAGGACATTCATTCTGCATTGTCCGGAGGACTTTCGTTGTCAAACATTTTGAGGATATTTGTTCTCAAATTTTCCAGTTTTAATTTTTTGACATTGCACATCTGAACTTGCACATTATTTTATTTTTCATATGTATTTTACTAAGTTGTTTCTAAATGCTGTACATTAAAAATATTGATATGATTGATGATTTATTCTTGTTATTTTGTTATTAATTTTAACTGCTATTTTTTCTGACATTTTTAAAAATTTATTTAGTCATGGAAAAGATTTTTTTCAATGGATTAGCATTTTCTAGAATATTTGCAAAATTCTAAATAACATATATTTTTTTTATAAAAAATGTATAAATTACATGTATAATTACTTACAGATTACAAACCCTACTACAAATATAGGTAAAATTAGATATAGATATATTTAATTACGGAAACGATTTTTTTTTTTTAAAATTTGGGTATAGAGACATTAGGTATTTTTTTGGAAGCAGGAAACATGAAAAATTAGCAACTGCTTTCGCCGGGAATCGAAGAACGGACCTCTGGAATACCGGCCCAGTGTGCAGAACCACTACACCACGAAGACACGCTAGGTGTGGTGGTGGTGGTGTATTTAATTATGGCAAAGCACACTAGGGCTATCTGCCTAAGGGAAGGAATGTCTTCGTGGAGGACTTTCTAAGGGAAACTGGCTCGTATACACGTTACATGTGGGGAAAACCACGAAAACACCCATGCAGCCAGCCTGTTCGCGGGATTCGAACCTCGGATCGCACTACCAGGGTTCAGCGACTTTACCGCTCGGCCGCTGGTGGGCCGAAGACACGCTAGAAAGCGGGAGAAATACCTTATATTACGTCTCTTTTTAAAGGCCGACTTTTTTTTAAGGGGATCCGATCACTAAATCCTGGGTGTGGATATACCTCATCCAACACCTTTTTAGTTCGGGCGCCACTGTAGAGACATTAGGATTTTTTTGGGAAGCCGTAGAGATGAAAAATTAGCAACCGCCTTCGCCGTGAATCGAACCACGGACCTCTGAAATACCGGCCCAGCGTGCAGAACTATTACACCACGAAGGCACGCTAGGAAAGCGGGAGAAATACCTCATAAGGAAAATTTTTTTCCTCTAAGTACAGGACAGAAAATGTTTTTCAATCGCGCGATCTGTTACTGATATTGAATTGCAGTCGTGCGATAATTTCGCAGTAAAGATACATCTCTGATGACTATCCAAGATTCTAGAAACTTTGGTCTTATATAGAGATGGTCGTCTTATAGAAATAATGCTTAATATCAATATTTATTTATAATCTCAGAACTATTGGTCACTTTCAGAAGTGGTCGTTTGAGAGGCGATATTCTATATATTTATTTACTGATACTCTCAGATTCCAAAATTTGTTTATATTCTCAGAAATATTGGACGGAAGGTGGTCGTCCCATACATGCAAAATTTTACATTTCATTAAAAATGAATTCGGCATTATTTAACTATTTCCCTATTAATTAATTAATTAGATAACTAAAAATTAGGAAATAGTACTGTTTATTACGGAATAATGTAAGAACTTCTACAGAACTATATTCTTTCGCGTCATTGCACATTGTATCCGGCAAACTACTAGTTCCTCGTATTCTTCCGCAAATCCGTAAACATCTGTCTGATTTGAAACGAAATCCAAAATGGCTGCGCCATGAGGTTAACTTGTATGGATATTTTTTGTTGCATGAAAGGTAAGTTCAGTTGCAATACTTGTATGTTTACTTTTTTTGCTTTTCGAATTTATGTTATTTATGTCATTTTGACTGTTAAATGTTTCACAGCTTTATGAATTGTTACCATTCTGTCGTGAATTAGTGTATCTCAATGGCTGGCTGTCTTTTCAAATATCTAATTTGCCCTGCTATCCAAATGTTTATGACTGAATTTTTTTTAGTCTAGTTTATGAATTCAGTTTCAAAATAATATGTGTGATCAGATTGCTTATTATTTTATTGCAGCAATAAATTTATGTTAAATAGTTTGAACAATTGTATTAAAATAAGAGTTTGCATTGTTTTGTCCAAAATATGTATGGTTGAAACATTATCTTAATCTAGTTTGTAATTCAAGTTTTTTTTGGGGTATTGTTCTGTTATTGGGACCGGAATCGGAAATGTATGAACCTGTGTTCGTAAGTATGTGCATAGATGTGGATATGTAGACACACAAACATACAAATATACAAGCATACATAAATACAATTCTGAACCCGGTCCTGATAACAGAACAGTACCTTTTTTTAATCTTTTTTGAATATTTTATAAAAGGATTAAGCATTTTTCAAACTGCATATCATTTTAAGATTCGACTTGCAGGAAGACAAAATATGGTCATTCAATCAAATGCTTATGATTGCTTTTAACATTTTCTCATAAATATTGTTTACATTTTTATTGTATTTTAGATACTTTAATTATGTAAAGTGAACATGAGAATATTAGAAAAGCTGAAGAATATGAATAGCTACCATAATACATGTATTTTTTCATCGAGTCCATTGTTTTAGAAACCAATGCACCATTATTATATGCTGGCTTATTTTATAGTTATATGCAGTTTAATTTTATGTTCATGTTACTGTAGTATTGTCATTATAATAAAAGTATTGATAATTTTTGTTGAATCTTGCAAGTTGCCTAACATTCAGAATTATTACTACCGAATTTTACTGATAGGTTTTTTCGAGTTGACATAATCTGTCTGATAAATAAAATAAATTGGTGTTTAAATTATGTGCATTTCTCTTAATGTTTCATTGAAAGTGAGATGGAAATATAAATGCTATCCAGAAAAGTGAATTCTTTTTGCCTGAAATAACAAACTGTACTAAATGATTAATGTTTATATCATTTTAGAAATGTCAATATTAAAGTTTCTCCCCCTTCTCTTCTTTGATTTTGAAATAATTTATAATAAAATAATATATGCATAAGTGTAATTAATGTAAAGTGTCATTCAATAATATAATTTATTTTTACTGATATTTTTATATTTCTTATCTGGGTTTTCTTTTGGTGTTAGAAGGAGGAAAAGACTGTAATATTTTAATTAAAGAAATAATTAAAACATTACAGTCTTTTAAATAACACAGTTACAGTAATGTTTATTGAAGCAATCAGTACTGTGTGATTGCCAGTGATTGAATAATGTTAAAATGCATTGTTCATAAGGAAATTTGCTTATCTTTGTGTTATAGATTTTATTTTGACACAAGCTGAAATTTTAATTATTGGAAGCACTTTGAAAACCCGAATTATTTCCTGAATCATTAATCAGGCCAATATATAACATACAAATTTTCATACAAAATTACTTCTTTGAGCATATTATAAAGAGCTCATTTAATTTATTTATTTGTACAAATTTTAGACAAAAGTAGCATGTAACAGTTAAAGATTTATTGAAGCCTACTTGTTACTTGTGGTAACAAAGAAGTGTGAAAGATATTGCCACATTAGCGAACATGACGATCATTGATGCTTAGTTTAGTAATTTAATAATATATTGAGAAATGCTGGGAACTTTCAGAAGTAGACATTTCGGAAATGATGGGCTTGATAAGAAATTTACACGGTTTTATTATTTATTCTTTAGTTAAGAATGGATTTTAGATGTTCATGTGAAAGAATTCTGTTTAATTATATGTGAAAGAATTGTTAAAGTTTGGCATTTAAAAAATGAATTAATAATATGCAATTATCTTTTTATTATACATATATTACTATATATTTCTAATGTGCTATGTAAATGTCAGTGCTAAACAATTGAGATACTATTGTCAGGGCAATCTTTTCTTATGCATGAAAAATTCTGATACTTTCTTATCATCTGCCCTCACAGCTTCAACTTATGCTAAAACAGCAAGAGTATGCACACGATAATAGCAAACTATGAATGTGCATACCACACACATGTATTTACATGCTTTATATTTAATCTTTATTTCTGAATAGTATTCCATTGGATGAAAAATATGTGAATATTGACCAATGTATATATTTTTGTGTGTGTGCATCCTAAAATTTCTTGTTTCTTATAAAGTGCTTATTTGAATTACTACTTGTAAACAGAGCAGTAGATATGAACCAGAAACTAACCATTTTGCCAATTTTCACAGCTTTGCAGATAGTCAGAAAGCACCAAAATTTGTAATAATGTTAAGTTTAAATGATGTTCTATACTTTTGTGTTTATTTTTCTATTCTATTAATTGTATTACTGTGTTATCAAACTTTCTGCAGGAATTTCAACTGGTTAAGATGTTATTACCATGTGGAGAAGAATTTGGTTTTCAAGCTAGAAAAAATTGCAGCTGAAGCATTTTGTAGAAGGTCAGTCAAACTGGTTTTAGTTAATTATAATTTAATTTTGGGTGAAGAATCCTCAAATTTATTTATCATAAGTGTCTAAAGGTCGTCTAAATTAAATTCTGCTTGTTTTTGAAATTTTTCATGACATTCATTCTTTGATTATTATTATTTTTTTTTTAATTTACTAACTTATATCCAGGCACATAATGTTGCATTTAATGCCATACCTTAAATATTGTAAAATGTTAAAATAATACATTTCACTTAAAAATGTGGTTGTGACAGTAAATTTTCTGTTACATTTAATCATATCTATAAACATTGGTATACATCATTTTTCAATAATCTGTATATTATTTTGTGCATTTCTTTTACATCCAAGATCTGGCATATGACTTGCTTTTCAAACTGATAACATGGTGTAATAATGTAATCTAATGGTTAAAGTTTACTATGGAATGGGCCAAATTTAATAAATTATTCTTTGATAGAAATTTATTCATGTGTTCAGTGTGTCTCATCTCTTTAAATTGCTAAAGTAAATTTTATGTACTTGCATTTAGGAATTTTGACTGTATCAGAGAAATTTTGTTTCAGTTATTATAACATGCAAGGGAAAAAATTCATTCATAGCTCCGTATTTAAAATTAGTTAATTAAAGTCTTTAATAAAGAGGGACGTTTTGTTGTTTTTAATGTCGATAGAGTTTAATTCAAAAATATGCCACATTAAGGGTTACTTTTTAACCTAATTTAAAATTTTCATTACTTTAACATGTCTGATAATTGTTATTTTAACTCCGATATTGTAATAATATCAAAATTCCTTACTTTTGATAGGTAATCCAAATGTAAAACAAGAAAAGAAAAAATTAAAATCTAGAAGTATATTTATTTCATACCTCTAACAAATAAAAACAACACAAGCACTTTTTACTGTCTATCTGCATAGTGTGGCATGTCCCGTAAGACTGAGATTTGTATGGTCGAATCCATGTTTCAGTTAAAGGAAAATGCATGCACAGTCTTCTGATTTTCCCTTCGATTAAGGATTCTGTATATACTAGCATAAGAAATATATTAGTTAATGCAGTGTTATACATCAATATTTATAGACAATTATTGTGGCTATGTTTATTATAATTTTGTTCACTGTAATGGCTGGAGTGCCTAAACCATCATGCTGTGTAAACAAAACTCAAATCTTCATCTCTGCATACTGCTCCACTAGTGTTTAAACCACTGAAATGGTGATTATGGTAGAACATCTTTGGTAAAAATTTACTCTACTGTAACCCTTGGCGAATCGTTTCTTTTTTTTATATCAAGATCGTCACCTGAGAGGATTGGCACCAATTTCAAGGTGGCCGCTACACAAAACCAAAATAAGAAGTCAAAGACATACACAAACTCTGTGTCCATGTACACATCGACCTATTAAAACAGAGAACTGCACAAACTGGGCATTGTGCACTGCCTTAACTTTGTCCATGTACACATTGATCTATTTTCACTTTAAGAAAATCAAAAAGTTAAAAAATATCATAGTTACCAGAAAAAATTCGCCACTGTCTTAACACACAGACTACCAAAAATACACAAACAGAGAGGAATAAGTTACCAAAAATACATATTTCCTAACATAAAAACATTAAACAACAAATCTTCTAACAAAAATTAACACACAGAAACAAAAAAATTAATGAAACGTCATTTTTTTAACATACCTTTTTTTTCACTTGCATATGTTTAGGCTTCCCACCACCATCCTCCAGGTAAGCAATTCAATTAAATTTTTCGTCTCTTAGTCACCTCAGACATACTCAAACGATGGTACCCACACCAAAATAATAAATAGCATGTTCAAAATACAAGACCATACCACTTCCGTGCAACCAAACACAGCAATTGAAAAGAATGGTAAGAACCAAAAACCTGGGACCGTACAAAAGGTTTACTATTAAAAAAAGTAGCCCAAAACTAAATTTATCACAGCACGTTGGCAATATTTTCAGAAATAACTTTTTTTTATTGACAAAAAAAAGTTTTTTTTTCCCCCAAAGGCTACTTTCGCCAACATTATCAACATTAGGGTTACCGAAAAACTTATTTGACGCAATGGGCTTCCACATTTCACAAACAACCAATACCACTTTGCGATTTTTTTTCAGACAGAAACCAAGGTGTACTATACAGTAAAGATTAGCCACATCTTCATTTACTACTGCTACAAGTACTTCTTTGGTAAATTTCTGCGGTTAAATTCAAAAGTTTAAAATTGCATTAACATGATCAGATTCAGAGTCATAGCTAGGGTTTTCAGCGCTCAGGGACAACTGAAGATTTCGCGCCCCCTACTGCTTGCCAAGGATGGAAAACATTTAATTCTAAAATGTTCTAACATCAGTTTGGCGCCCCTTGGATTCTGCACCCGGGGACAGATGCCCCCCTCTAGCTACGCCCCTGATCAGATTTTATTTTCTGCACGTAGCTAACAATTACTTATGTGTTGTCAGATAAATGTTACCAGATGCAGTTAATTATTTTTTACTTGCCAATCTCATGAGACAAGTTTTTTTTGCTCCTGCAAGACTTTACTTTGTGTTGCAAAATAAATTCATTCTCACTCTTTTTGGACTTGCCTACACATTAAATTTAAAATAGTTTTATGAATAGGTAAGATGTGATTATCATAATTTTGTTTCTCTCTTTATCTCGGCAACTTTATATGTTGATTCGGTATCCAGGTTACCCACCAGTGGCTGATTGATAAAACTGCTCATATGTTCAGCTGGTGGTTTGAGTTTATTTTCTGACATAAAAAATTTTAAAAGGCACCCCCATGTTTATTTTACTGTAATCGAAAAATCAAATAATTGCTACTCTGTTTATAGGTACTAAATGTTAAAATATTTTAAATGCTTCCTTTAATTTGCATTCTAATAGTCATTTATTTAAATTTAATTATGAATTATATTCACATATAGTAATTGTGAGTGTTTTTTTATTTTAGGTGCTGTGAAAGGCAATGACAGAGATCCAATTTATCAAGAGTTCTTATATACATAAGAATACATGGATATAAGATTGTTTTTCATGAATTCAAATAAAATGTGATAAATTGGATTAATAAAAACTATTTTGAATTTTGAAAAGTGTTTTTCCTCTGTTAATCATAATGTAGTGCCATAAATTTCTGAATGTGTTTATTTTTCATCCAAATAAATAGCTTTACAAAAATTTGTCATATTAATAGATATTGCATAATTTAGCATTATTATAAATATTTATTATAGCAGATTTAGCTGAACTACTTTTTTAGTCTCTTTGCAGATGAAGTCACAAAGGTAAGTGGTTAGATATTTTTCTGTATTCCCCATTAAGTAATTTTATCTGGTAAATTATCATTACTTATATACTAAAGGTGGAAGAATAAGCTTTCCTTGAAGATACAAAAATTTGCAGATATTTCAAAAAATTGGTATACGTAAAAAAGTTCTTAAATTGCCACATATGCGAAACTGAAAATGTTATATATGAAATAGTTCAGAAATATAAATATTTTCACTATTTTTTAACTATAATTCACTGCATTTGTTATATATAATCACAGTTTAAGGTAGCAGTGCTTTTCTCACTGTGATTTCTCATGTATTTTGATTCATAAATACACGTACATAAATCCACGTATTTTGATTTCTCTTTTGAGACCGAATAAAAAATGAACTAAACATTTTCGTTGACATTGAGAGTTGAATAAAAGCTCACCTCAAAATAAAATGAATTAATAAATTTATGGAAAATTTTACATTGCATATATTGAGCAGAAAAAGTAAACTGAATATACTTAATAGAATTAATAATTGGTAGAGTTGATAGCAGAATAAAATGCCTTAATTATATGGTAAACAGTAGATTTTTTGAAGTTTTTCTATGTTGCATAAAATGCAGATTTAAATTTTTGATATTGATTGTCATATAAATAGCAATTACTGTTTTATTTTGCTCTGAAATGAATGGTTAGTAATAAAATTCTGGATGAGACAACCTTTAACGTGCGCTAGAATTTACAAAGTTTAATTTGGTGCTGATTTCAACGGGTAAATTTCATTTTACTGAATTTTGCATAAAATAATACCAATGAACCATTGCAAATTATTTTCAGAACTTTTGACTTCATATCGTCAGTCGTAAACTTGTTTCGCTTTTCATTCAAGTCTTGCCATTTGGCAAAATTTAACATATTTACCTTTAAAATCTAATATATTATTGACTAACAAGCCAAGCTATTTAAAAGCATTGCACACAGTTCTTAACAATGCTTTTTTTTAATTTTTAATCTGATTGATTTAAAATGCATTTAATTCATGATATATCTAATTGAAAACATTTTAATATTTCTACATAATTACATGATATATTTCTTCATTTTTCAAATATATAGAAGATATATAACTTTCTGGTGTCAGTATCTTATAAAATGTTTTGCTATTTCCACTGCCCCATCTGTATTGATAATCTATACATTCATAAGCTTTTAGCCTCTTTGAGTGACTGCTAAAATATGAGGCCTTTCAGATTTTTTTTTTAATTTTGTGAGCAGAAAGAATTTTAGAAGAGCTTCTTGAGTTACCTTTTGAATGATATAAAGAATTGTTAACATAATGTCAAATTTTTACAACTAAATATTAAATATATAAAAAAGCCTGCAGCATTCTCATGTTACGAAAACATATTTATTTATTCTGAGGCTAGGAATTGATTTAGTTTTAAAAATACAATTTTTTCCTTTTAACAATTTCCCAACAGTGTCATCAAAACACTATAAATTCCTTACATGTTTTAAAGAAAGATGATTCATTTATGTAAAGATTATTAAATGGGTAATTTTATTATTCACTTTTTAATACAAATTAACTGAAATTAGAAACTGATTTTGTAAAATAATTTAATTATGAATAATTCAATTTGGGGGCTATTGGATGTTTAAAAATGATCAAAAGATTTTTAATATCTTAAAAATAAAAGCAAAATTTTCAGTTTTAATATTTTGTATTAATAATTCATTTTAATTTCCTTGCTCAGTTTTAATATATTCACAAATTCAGATTTAAAAACAAAATAAGTTGTATAAATATTTTCAACATTTCTGATTTTTCCATAGTAACCATAGGAGAACGATTTGAGACTATATGTGTAAAAAAAAAGTAGGTTTTAGATCATCACACCTTCACATACTTTCACTGGAATTTTCCTCTGTATATATACTGGGATGTGACACTAAGCAGTTGAGAGTATGTATTTAAGAGGTTAAAGGGATATTGTAACTAGTGTTTCAAATCCTGATAACATCCCATACGCTGTCGGTGGGACGTAGATAGGATGTCATAAGGATATACTGGGATGTGACATTAAGCGCTCAGGAGGATGAGTTTAGGAGGTAATTGGGATATTACGGGATGTCCTGAGGATGTAGTAAGTAGGACTTTAAATCCTAATAACATCCCATATGCTGTCGATGGGACATAGATAGGATGTTTTTAGGATATAATGGGATGTGCTTAGGAGGTTTGTGGGATATCCCGGGATGTCCTTAGGATGTAGTAAGTAGGAGTTCATATCCTAATAACATCCCGCACGCTGTCGATGGGACTTGGTTAGGATGTCCTGAGGATATCCCGGGATGTGACATTAAGCACTCGGGAGGAGGTGTTTAGGAGGTTCGCGGGATATTCCGGGATGTCCTGAGGATGTGCGCATATCCCGCGAGCAACATCCTTGGGATATCCCAAGGATGTTTTTGTGCTATGTGAGTGCATTCGTTTCATTTTTCTAACGCCAATAATCCAAAAATTATCTGAAATAATTAACAATAATATTCTTAAATGTTCAGTATTTAATTTATCAGCCACTCGTATATTCATCTGTTTAAAATATTGCTAATTTCTTTACCAGGACTTTCAATTATTGCTTTGGAAACACATGGAATTTCGATATCTTTCAAAACTGTAACACCTTTTGGGGACATAATCTAACTCAACTAGCTCAGGTACTATTGACTATTATTAAGTACAATTGAAAGATAGATTGTACAATTCAAGATATTTCAAGGATTAATCATTTATTGGCATAATATACGGGGAAGGCAACTTTACACTCTTGACGATACACAACAGATCTTAGATGCACTAAAACGTTAACTAAATTTAAACAGTTGTAACGTATCAGCGCCATCTATAGTCCAGAGTTCGCAACATTGTGAGTAGTATTTTTGGATGAAAAAAATCTCGCTATTTTTAGCTGATATTTTTTCCCCAACCTCGATAAATAATGTATGACTAAAATGACCTACTTTAAAAATAATCGAATTATATTTTTCTAAAAATAATATTTTTACATTTGAGACTTAAAATCGACTATTTTTTTTAATAAAATTTAATAATAATTTCTAAAATCTTTATGCGTGACATAGTTGGTCATTTTATGTATATTCATATAGGGTTCATAGGAGATACCTTGCTCACAAGCTGGAACATGAGAAATTTACTTAAAGATATAATTACCTTCAATCCTATAAATGCACAAGGTATTAATAAAGAAATATAAATCTATATTATAATTTTGTAAATCTACATAATTATTTAATTATAATAAACTATATAATTATTTAATCTACATTATTCTTGTTTATATTAAACAATATTACATACAATATCACTAAAATTTTGACAGTGAAATAAAATCACTAAATATAATCACTAAAATAAAACAGTGAAAGATGTGGAGAAGAAATTTTAATATGATTTCAAATAAATATAATTCTAAAAGTTCATATGACAGAAACACAGGAATAGGATATTTGATACACATAAAGTGTTCACACAGTTCATAAAATTTCTTGAATGGCTTTTCAGTTCAGAGAAAGCGTACACTCAAGCACGAAAATAACATACAGTTATAATTATTGGGGGGGATGAAGATGCTTAGAAGAAAATAATATTGATAAGAGAATTAATGACGTTAATAAGAAATAATAACATAATTATTATAATAATAATAAGTAATCTATTATTAAATATTTCCTTATTAATATTATAATATAAATAAATAAGGCTCTACTCTTATATACGCCCTAAGGTCGCCAAATGTGGCGATATGTGTTCTGCGCTGGTTTTTGGCGCGATTGCGTATTGTGCGTTGATTTGGGGGACGATGTTCTTTGTGTGGCAACCCTTTTGACGTTGAAACTAACTCTTTTGCTGCAGTGGTTTTATTTGCTCGTTGGTTCGTTTCATGCGTGTTTTGAAAATGCCTATGTTGCAATGAGAGACGTGGTGATAAGATTTCAATCGCGTATTTTAGATTGTGCGCAAAGTAAAATTCTAAATCCTACAAGGATTCAATACAAGAAGGTTCTGAACATTTATTTGTGAACCATAGTATCAATTTTGTGGATAGCTCGTCTGGCTATCATATAAATACCATAGAGAGTACGTGGCGGCATGTTAAAGCTACGTTCTGCTGTCCGAAGAAGCATTCATTATGGTAAGTGCATTCTATTTTATGGTTTTTATTTTGTAGAATGTTATGTTCATTATTTTTTTACTATGAATTTCTGTTGTTATTGTTATTTTTTGATTTTTTAAAATGTTATTTTATTTTATTTTGTTGAATTATGCGCAGTGCCTAGATTGTGCAATTCGTAGATGCTTTTTTAAGTTTAAACAGAATGCTGTGTACATGGTATTCTTTGAAATTTATTGTTGTTATGTTAAATTATTAAAGCCAGGTCTGCGTAGATCGTAGATTCCTTCGCTGCCTAGATTGTGCAACTCATAGATGTTCTTTTAAGTTAAAACATATCGCTGTGTACATGGATTCTTGTCAAATATTTCTGGTTAGAAACTTTACGTTTTTGCTACCTAAAATTTTTTTTTTTTTTTTTTAAGCTTAAATTGTGTGCTCAAAACGTGGTTTTTGCATATGCGAAAACCGCGCTTTTTGTAGACATTTCAGGCTTAAAGTTCGAAAAATGTAGACCAAAATATTTAGATAGTACTATGCCACAGTGGAGTTTCTCGCCAAAAATATTTGGCAAGAATTTTGTCTCCAAATGAGGGCGTATATAAGAGTAGTTCCATAAATAGTAGTAATAAATTATAAAAACATATAAATCTATTAAAAATTGAATAACTATAAATTAATTATTAACTACATAATAATTATGCAGTAAAAAAAGACTGCATCAAAACTTATCACGACTCAAAAGGAAAGAGACAAAAAAAGAAATAAGTTAACGAGCCAGCCAGGATTCGAACCTGGAATCTCCTGATCCGTAGTTAGGAGCGTTATCCGTTGCGCCACCGGAAGGGTTAAAGCCTAGCAGAAGAATTTGGTAGCAAACTGCTTCCAAAATTTCTTTCAGTCGCTGTTTTCTCAATACTTAGTCGCTCAACCACTTCATAAAAGTATTTATGAAATGGTTGAACCGTTAATTTAATGTTTCCGTAATTTATTCTTAATGACAAAGATAATTAAACTTTATCACCAAAATGTTGCGTAAAAAATATAACAACTTTCAAATAAATTCATAGTTAGCCAACGGTTCAGAAGCACAGAATTTTTCTAGAGATTCGAGCGGTTTTAAAAATCATTTCTGAACATTTCCGTTTCGCCGGCGCAAATCACTCCAAGCAGACTTACTGGCGACAACATACAGTATACACATAAAAAAAAAATGTTAACAAATGCTATTTCTTAAGAATTTTTTATTTTGAAGGTATAAACATTTTAATATGGTTTATAATTTTGTAAAAAGCCAATAAATAAAGACAATAAATTTGTAAAAAGACATTAATTTAAGAATTTACTATGCTATCATGGTTCAACGTCCTGATTCGCCGGTTCGTATCACGTGACTCCAAGTGATCTCAGCTTACGCTTAATTTCAAGTTAAATCTTAATTTGGAATACAAGTTTAAATGCAAGAATTATTTCAATTTGTACAAATAGCTTGCTCAGAAATTATGTAAAACCGTAGTGCTTTACTTCGCTAGTGCATTCTCATTAGAATTTATGAATTAACCCTTGACTTTGCCTTTTTTATATTTTCGCCTTTGGGTGAGCGGTATGATTGCATCCTAATTGACTTAATTACCGCGAATGGCCTTAGGGCATAAAATTAATTATCTTTGTAAATATTCTATGTAATTGTATGCCAGTATTGAAAGAAACAATCAATCTTGTAAGAAATGGCTGCGATTTTGTAAATGAAGCGTAAATGTTACCAGCAAAGATATTCCGTTTGGCATCAGTTGTACCATCGTTTGGCATCAGTTGTACCATTATTGGCGACTTTATCGTTTGCGCCGGCAAAATGGAAAAGTACCATCATTTCTTTTCCAAATATTATAGCTGGCCATATGGTCATATTATACCCTTCATATAATTAATTTACATTTGGGAGCATCTTGTTATTTATGGAAAATAGATTTAATTCTAAAGAACACGAAGACAGCCAGGTTTGAGGAAAGACTGCTTCTAAAATGATTCAAAAAGCAAGTAACGAAACAAATAACGTAATGTATTAGATAATTTTTCTGGTAACGAAAAACAACCACAGTCTCACACAATTTTGAATTTTAAAGCAATTTAGGAAAAAATAATTCATCAAATATTTTCTTCGAAGTTGTAATAAATTGTGGTTATCTCTAAATCTGGGCAAGACACTCAAGTAAGGATACCTCAGGAGCAGTTGACAGAGGTGCACCTGTTGTTGCTCGTAGAATCTGAGCACCCGCGATGACAATGCGAATTACTAGCTCGATAAATTAAGGCTAAAATATGGAATTCGATGGTTTTGTTTAAGCGAGAGTTTTCGGAACTAAAGATTTTATGTTTTGTTACGTGCGTAGGTATTCGTAATGGATTTAATGCACACAGAACCAATTATAGCTTGATGAAATTTATTTTTCCAAAAGTACTTTACAGTTCTGGAACTTTTTCACACAAAAGTACTCGTACAGCTCTTCTTAGAATGAAAGAGTACAATCAGTAGTTACCACGTTAAACTACTAAGAACTTTGAACAAAAGGCAATGCAAAAATCCTAAAATGCATACGCTCGCATAATGACCCCTCAATACTCTCAGTATTATTATCAGGACTTGTGTTCCTCTTGACTTGCTTTGGAAACATGAATTATCCTGACTCGGAACAGGGAGCTTACTCAAGCTATGTGCAATAAATTGCGAAGTAGACAATACACACAGGAAGGGTATACGAAACCCTTTATTTTTCTATCTTTACAGAGATTTCCGGAACTTCGGAATACAGAGACCAACCACTTGTGGTCTGAACGTAAGAATATAAAACTACTAACTAAAACTCTAATTAAAACTAACTTTGGATTAATATACAAGTGCCTAGCTTTAAGATTGGCCGTTATTTAACAAAGTCTGTATGTAGTACAGAGAGCTGCTAAAACTACGATACGTTTGAAATTATCAAGAGGACTTAAACCTCTGGCCTTGAAGGCAACCAGCAACCGAGTAAAACTACTATGGTAAGCGGCTTGCTTCCAATAACTCCTTCCTCTCTCTTGCTTGGCAAAAAGCCACAACTTAAGTACTTGGCGTTAGCAAGACAAATTTGCATAAATAAGTTAAAGCTTTTAATTCTGGCCGGAAGTAGAAAATAAGAAGTGATAGTAAAGATTTAAAATAAAATAAACGTTAGTAAAACTTAGGATCCTTACACTATAAGCAAAGAAGGTGAAGGGTATTGTTGTTTACTCCGATGTTGTTACTCCGATACCCTATACATTGTTTGCTCCGATGTTGTTTAGTTGTTCACAAGTTTTCTGGCTTTAGAACGCATGCGTAAACGAATTTCAAGATATAGCTTCCCGCCTGTAAAGTTTGTCAAAGTCTTGCGCATTGTAGACTCAATTTTTCTCCATGGGCGTTGCTCTTGTGCCGTTGAAGTTTAACTCCTTCTCTCTATATACTATGCTTTGACTATAAGCCAAACTCAGAACTTAATACTGAACCCAAACTGATGCTCTCTCCGGTCAAATATAGTTTTTCCCCGATCGCCGAGAATTTCCGGTACCTTCGATTTCTCGAAATTGCTGGAAGGCATGCACAGTTACAATTACATAGAGTCAGAAACAGTTACAGTTACGTAGGGATCGAAACAGTTATAGGTACTCAGGAATCGGACCAAAATGTCTCCAAGTTTCGTGACTTTAAACGATTTCCGGCCAAAAGGTGACAAAAATTAGTCGAGATATCCATTTATCTCAATATGAAAGAGACTTACCCCTGTAATCTTGTTGTTCGGATGATGCATCACATCCCGAGGCCTTTCATGTTATATTATACAAGAGCTACTACAATTTATATATAAATGCACCAAAATGATTTGCATGTATACAAAATTCGTAACAGTATCTTCCATCTGAAGAGACAAAATACATATAATAGCCACAAACAGTGACGCTTGCTCTTTAATTCGAATTTTAACTTAACGAACCTGAATATTAGCCTTCGATAACTGCCAAGTTAATAGATCGATTATTAGTATTATATTCAGATGACAGATAATAAAACAAAATATATTTTATAAATTTTATTTAACCCTACATGTATACAGTGCAATATTCCTGCAGTAAAAGAATAATTTTTATAGTTGATATAAATTTAAATATTTTGTTTCCGTTAATTTATTATTCTTATTTGTTTGTGAATTTTATCTTAAAGGCTTAAGTAGCAGTTTAGATTGGCTTTTTCTAATATATTAACGTTCTATGAACAAGTTGTTCCAATTTTATTTCTGCGTGTCCTGTTTTTTCCATGAATATATTGTTGATTCTCTTATTTATAAGAGCCGTAAGCACAGGATATGTTTGACAAGCAAAATTTTAAATCCATTAGTTATTTGCAAGATAAGATTAATTTTCGACTTTTCAGTACTTGAATGTTAACATCTCTTGAAAACTAATTTTCAATCTTTTCTATACATCACTCTTAAAGGATATGTTAAATTGGTATCGAATTGCTTATCATAATAATTTGATATTTGAAGGCGAATAAGTCTTGATTTCAGTTGATATAATTTGCCTTAAATTTGATTTCTGAATTAGGTTAAAGACTGTTTATGCGTTATTCAAAGCCCATTCTTTGTCATATCCTCTAAAATTGTGTCTCATCAGTCCTCATTATTTTATTTACTTGATTATGGCTATAGCTATCTGTACTATAAAAGGTATTATAAATGACCAGATATATTATTTGGAAAAGAAAATATTTTTAAAGTCTCTCGAATCTTTAGAAAACTTCTGTGCTACTAAACAGTTGACTAACTATGAATTTATTTGAAAGATGTTATTTTTTTACGCAACGTTTTGGTAATAAAGTTTAATTATCTTTCTCATTAAAGTACGTTTAGGAGCTAGTTGAACGAACAAGTGTTAAGAAAATAGACAGACACAGTCTCAAATTCTTCTGCCAAATTCTTCTTCCTAAATTTAACTGTCTCTAGCGTGGGCCAGTGGCGCAACGGATAACGCACCTGACTACGGATCAGGAGATTCCAGGTTCGAATCCTGGCTGGCTCGTTAGCTTATTATTATTACTATTATTTTTGTCTCTTTCTTTTTGAGTCGTGATAAGTTTTGATGAAATCTTTTTTTATTGCATAATTATTATGTGGTTAGTGATTAATTTATAGTGATTAAATTTTAATAATTTTATATGTTTTTATAACTTTCTTATTGATATTATATCTTTCTAAGTATCTTCATGTCTCCCTAATAACTATATATGTAATTTTCGTGCCTGAATTCACGATTTTTATGAACTGATTAGACATTCAAGAAATTTCATGAATTGCGTGAACACTTTATGTATATCAAATGGCTAATAGTACACTACAGTTATTTGCCTAAGGCAAGTGGCGTTTTTGTGGATGACTTAAGAAAAACTGGCTCGCATTCACGTAGTACATAGAGGAAATGAGGAAAACGCCCATGCAACCAGCCTGTTTACCGGATTTCAACGTTGGTCGAACTACCGGTGTTTAGCGGTTAAGCTTATTTGCATTAGGGCCGAAGCACACGACAGCCATAAGTGACGGGATGGATGTTTACATGGAAAAAGTTTTAACGGAGATTGGGTTGTGGTCACATTAAACGGGGGGGGGCATGAAAAATCCCAGAATCAATATTCAGCTATCTTACCACTCGGCTGTTGGTGGGCTTCAGTCTTCAAGAACTAGGGATAGAATCTTTGTGTTCTGATCTCAGTTCTTGAGCGTTGAGCATCCCCCCCTCCCCAAGCTGTGAATTCGTGCTTTAAAAGATATAAAAAATAATCGAAAGAATGAAATTATCGTAATAATGGTTAATCAGAAAATCGTAGTGCTAATTCATCCAGACTTCATGTAAAGTAAAATTAGGCTTGCCGTTAATTTATTTTTGATTTTTTCCCTTGATTTAATAACATGAAATGATATGCATAGTTTATATGATGCACAGTGCATTCATGGTTTTAAGAAGTTATGAAACAATTTTAGTCAATGTGTAAGATATATAGACTGTTAAATTTTAGCAAATATATGTAATCTATAAATGTTAATTGAATAGTACTTACTTAATGAAGAATTGAAAAAAGGAGTTGGTTACATGCCGCATAATCGAAAAGCATTTACGCACGACTAAGTGGTATATTGCTTAAAAAAATCCTTTTTTTCTAAATAGGTAACTGCTCTTTTATTTAAATAATGCTCATTTTTCTAAATAGATTAGTAACATTATATTATTTTTCTTCTCTACTAAAATTTTTTATTTATAATCTATTTGCAAAAGTTATTTTTCCTTTCATTTTGATGCAGGCAGATGAAAACTAATTTCATTGCTTAATTTTATCAGACAAACGGTACTGCATTTTGATTTTCAGAAGCAAAATAATTTTACTTTTCATGATGGAATAAATAATGCTTGTTAAAGTAAAATATGCATTTGCCCGATCAAAAGGGAGATAAAGAGAGTGGGAATATAATATTCCGAATTTTTTTAATAACAGCATGAGTTGTGGTCCCTATTAATCAAAATATTGGGAGTCATGCTATATCTTTCTTAGCGATAAGCTTGCAGTTAGCAGAAAACTGTTTTAATATGAAGAACGTTTTGGATCAACAATTAAAAAAACACTATAATTGTCTCTAATTATTTATAATATCTTTGCATAGTAGGATAGACATATATTGCCTTTTGAAATGCTTCCCTTTCCTTCAAAACTTCTCCGATCTTCTTCTATTTTATTCTAACTAAAAATGAAGAGACTAATAAGGTGTTGTCTTCATCAATAATTATAATATCAAAGTCCAGAGATTAATATGTTTCACTCCATAAAAAGAACATAGCAGTGATATTAGATTTTTAACATCTGAGGCAAATCTAAAAGTTATGCACTCCAAATATTTCTTTTTATCACTCCAAACATTTCCTTTTATCAATTTCCCAATGGTAGTTAGTTTGAGGTATATTAATTTTACGCGTCTTTTCTTCACTTGCGAGGCAAGTGCTCTCTTATACCACTTTCATCGTAGCTATGAACAACAGCATTAGCCATGCAACAGCCATTAATAGCAGTAATAATAAACATGTTAATATTTAATCCTAAGTTTTCATCTCAGATGCCTCTTTGCAAGCTATTTTGTAAAAGCATTCTTTCACTTTCATGTGCAATGAAAAATTCAATCGCAGTTTTAGTGCGTGACTGACTACGTTCCACTCAGATAATCATTAGAGACAGTCTAATTATGACGTACCACTGTCGCGACAGCGGTTGAGAATACCGCAATTTAAAACAAATTTTAAGGAATAAGCAGTCGACCCACACCATTCCAGGCAGGGTTTTAATTCGGGGAAGACGTGCATCAGTTGGCAATGCAATCGGATTCGCGCCCACGTTTTCGCGAACTGCCATAGAAACAGCCATCCGTCGGGGTTTTGACGGTGGTCGTTGCGAAACCGGCCTTTACCGGCTTTTACCTGCATATCCGCAAACAAAGTCATTTCGCGTTCGCAGCAGGGAAGCAGTCGCCAAGGGCCCTTAATGAGCTGTCAAAACAACGCGCGAGAGAGCGTCTCAAAGGTCACAGCTCTTTGATATGCCTAAATATGGCTGTGGTTTGTGAATTATATAAGAGAAAACGGCGTTCCCGCATCCCAAAGAAGTGTTCTGCGTCGAATTTTCCTTGCTAGGCGCCGCTAATCTTAATGGTTACAGATGAACTTCAAGACGACTGTCGGGCCAAAGATGATGCCAGATTAGATGGTTAGAAAACTGAAACTTCACGAGTAAGCTTACTCGTTTAAAATTTTGATTAGTATACAGTATTTAAATTCTGTATAAATAAATTATCTAAATGATTTATGTAACTCATACATTCTGAGCGTGAAAACAGATGAATCGAGAAAGCACTATAATTTCCACAGATATCGATATTTAGTTTTGAGAATTCTGAGATTTCACACTGTTTTTCGAAAAATATAAGGAATGGTACAATTAAAGAGAATATCTTAGTCGTTGTATTATATGCAACTCGAAGTAAGTCGGTTTCATTATAAGAAAAAAATCTGATGTGTACACCACATGACTTCCTTGTACGGAATATTAAATTATACGCATTTTTTCTTGCATTTCATTTAAACTTATTGGATTGAATTAAATCTACTTCGCCAACAGCGCATAAACCACAATAGAATAAATTCATTCTTTAAAATTCGGGGCCCACCAGCGGCCGAGCGGTAAAGTCGCTGAAAACTGGTAGTTCGGTCCGAGGTTCGAATCCCGCGAACGGGCTGGCTGCATGGGTGTTTTCGTGGTTTTCCACATGTGTAACGTGTATACGAGCCAGTTTCCCTTAGAAAGTCCTCCGCGAAGAAGGCATCCCTCTCTTAGGCAGATAGCCCTCGAGGCTTTGCCGTAATTAAATAACCTAACCTAACCTAACATTCTTTAAAATTCACTCTGGTATTTGTTTACTATAGCGACACTCTGGCGCTAGATTCACTTAACAGTATTAATAATTATATAACAGTTAACTTATATAATAATTATATAACGGAAACTAGGTTAACTGTTATATAATTCAATAATTACATAACAGTTAACTTATATATCTCGTTCATATTATAACTCATAATGCACAAAATTTATATCATTTAAAGAATAGAATTATCTAATCGTTGCCACATGTTCTATTCAAATACTATAATAAAGCTAGAATGATGTATAAAAGAAATTAAGCAAACAAAACAAAAAAAGAAACAGTTTTTCACAGACGATTGAGTAATTCTCATTTAATTAATTCAGTTCTCCTTTCGCAAGAAGGCAAAAATACATAAAAACTCAAAATATCTATATTAAAAATTACGAAGTAAATCTTAAACGCTTATTTCCTCGAAAAAATTCCAGAAAGCATTAAGCATGATTTAATTGGCAATAATAAATGAATGCGTTCGTTATCTTTGTTGTTGAGAAGCTAAGTTTCTCTAGATTGGCAACAAATCCACTAGTCTCCTGTTTCAAATGCAAACATCAATGGCCGCCATAAAAAAAAAAAAGGCTTAGCGGCACTTAGACAACTTTAAAATTGTTAATAATTCTAAACATATTGCATACAGATTTACTAAAGGCATAAAAACCTTAACCGAAAGATAAAAACAAATCATTTTTAAAGCAAAAAATGTACAATTTTACAAACATCTAAGAGTAAAGAAACTGAGATTACTGAGCCGGGTAACAGAGTGGATATATATATATAAATATATTTATATACGTTTGGTGCGGCCGATTGCAACCAAAATACGAGGTGCACATCTACATGTTATAGCAGTCCTATAGCGCACAGGCTTACAGTTGTAAACACACTGGATTCCCTCCTACCTTTAGAACATCTAGAGCAGTAGGTTGGCCAGATGTAACTTTAGCATCCTCCCCAATTGTACAGTATATGAACAACTGGGTTGTTTCTGACCTCCCTTCTTTTAGTGACCATCAGGTAATCCAGTATGAACTGGTAAATTCAGTGTCTTTCGAAACAAAACAAAGATTTAAGACTTGCTTTGGGGGACACAAGAAATTTCTAGAAAAGCTCAGGCCGTATGTCGTAATTAACCAAGAAAATTTAAATAATTGTACCACACCAGTCCAACTAGATGAGGCGTATGATACTCTAGTAAAGAATATCACTCAGGCAGCAAGTGCTTCCTACAAAAGGAAAGCCATTCAAGTTGACAAACCATTGTCCTGGTGGAATCCCAGTCTCACAGCTCATAGAAGCAAAGTACGGGCCTTGAGGAGGCTGGCACAGGCAGAACAAGAAGAAGAAGTAAGATCCGTAAAAATGTTAAAGTGCAGGAAAGAACGTGCTCTCTACAAAAAGCGCATACAGAAAGCGAAAACTGAATCTTGGAAAAAACATTGTTGCAATCTAAAAGAGACTTATGGCCCAGTGCAAAAAATCGCAACAGATAGAGTCTTTCGCCCAACTCAGCTGGTCGCAAAACTGGCACCAAGTGCCTCTAGCATATCAGATGTCCTCCTGTCAGTGTTCACCACTATCTTTCCCAAGGATGATGTAAGGGATGACTTTGATGAGCATGGGCAAACAAGATATAACTTTCGAAACTTTCTTTGGACCAGCAAAAAGCATGACCATCAGCTCCCTTCCATTCAGGAAATTACTAGAATAGTCAAAGGCCTCGTAAACAAGAAAGCTCCGGGACCGGATGGCATCGATAATATTATGATCAAATATATTCATCATGAGTTCCCTCAACTTTTTCTTTCGTTATGTAGGGCTTGTTGGAAAATAGGACACTTTCCTAGGGCCATGAAGTGGGCAGAAGTAGCATTGTTCCACAAGCAAGGTAAAGATCCATCGGATCCGGGAGCATATAGACCAGTTAGTCTTCTCCCTTCCATTAGCAAGGTACTAGAGAAGGTCATCTTAGCGCGGCTCAACTACTTTCTTAAGATTAAAAATTACATCAACAAAAATCAGTTTGGTTTCTGTGAGGGGAAGTCTACGGAGGGGGCACTTAAGAACCTTCTGGAGAATATCGAAGCCAGCAGGAACAATGACAGATACACAATAGTAGTGGGAATAAATATCAAAGGGGCATTCGATTCGTTATGGTGGCCAGACGTAATTAAATGCCTGGATAATGCACAAATCCCTTTTGAAATTATCAAGCTCTTGCGAAGTTATCTGCAAGATAGAGGAGTACAGGTTACTACGAATAAAGGGGTTATCAATTACCAACTGCAAAGAGGATGCCCCCAAGGTTCCTGCTTGGGACCCACGTTATGGAATTTGGTGGCTAACACAGCCTTTACTCTGTTTGATAATAATCCAAATGTGAATATACAAGCCTTCGCAGATGATTTTCTTCTAGTCATTACTAGCAGGAAAGACGTGGTACAAAAGGCGCAAAAGGCAGTCGACGACTTTGCAGCCTGGGCCAAGAGTCACAAACTGATCATCTCTGCAACGAAGACCCAATTGCTCTACATAGGTAGGAAAGGTATTCCTAAAAGAAACCCGTCCATTAAAATGAACGGTATACCGATCAAATGCGTGCCCAATCTGAAGTACTTGGGACTGACTTTTAATAATAAATTATCTTGGGTTCCACACCTGAAGGAGGTGAAACAGAAAATAAACAGCCTCACAAATAACATGCTCAAAACAGCAAGAATACAGTGGGGAACGCCAGCCAATATTCTGAGAAGTTGGTATCGTACTATATCCGAGAGGATTATCTTGTATGGTGCAGCAATTTGGGGGGAAAATATTTCCTCACATATGAGTAAACTATTGCTCACAATACAAAGAATGCAATTGTTACTGATATGCAGAGGATACAGAACCACTTCTACAGCAGCACTTCAAGTGCTTGCTGGTATACCACCATTAGACTTACAAGCAGAACGGGAATCCCTATTGGCAAGAGTGTTGAGATTGGATGAGAATGCAACATTATAGAATCAGAACTATTATCACACAGACTATGAAAAGCACAAACCAGTTCTTTTAGGGCACCCCGCAGACATAGACTTGTCCGATAGCATCCAACTTGTGTACGCATCTTCAAAAAAGAACAGCTTCAGCCTCTACACGGATGGATCCAAAACAGAGCGAGGCGCCGGTAGTGCATTTTGCGCTTTACAAGGGGAGACTATTATTAAAACATGGAAAAGAAGACTAGATATTAGAAATACAGTCTTTCAGACAGAGGTTGCAGCACTAAAAGCAGCAATTAAATTTGCAGTTTATTCACTTAGAATCAGAGCAACAATCTTCAGTGACTCGGCCTCTAGCCTGGCAGCGATTAGAGGAAATAAAAGCAGGAGCTCTTATGTACAAGAGCTCAAAAAAATTCTTTTGCATTGCCCTCCCTCCTTACGTCCACACTTGGTCTGGGTCCCAGCTCATGTGGGCATCACAGGCAATGAAAAGGCAGATGAGCTTGCCAAATCGGCAGCAAATGATAAAAGCCTTAGAGAATATCCTGTGAAACTCCCAACCTCTTATCTCAAGAGAAGTACTCTTGAAAATTTGTTATGCCACTGGCAGGAAAGGTGGGACTCAGCACCCACGGGTAGAAGGACCTACTCTTTTTTTCCAAAAGTGGGAACTGTAGCAAAAGTCACGAACGGTGCACAGACCCACTTTTTTTCTGGACATGGACCATTCCCTACCTATTTAAAGAGGTTCCACTTAAGCGGAACAGAATTCTGTGAATGTGGAGAGGTAGGTGATCCAGATCACTATCTCTTCCATTGTGCATCCACCAAACCTTATCACCTGAGGAGACCAATTGATTTGTTTTGGCCACAATGGGCAGAAACAATCTGCAAGAATAGTATTGCTAAACGCAAATTGAATGAGGTATTAAAGTACTGTGCACAGAGTCATGCAGGCATAAACAGAGCGAACACTTCAGAATAATTGACAATTACTGCACACATCTGTACCTTGTACGCTCACAATTAAAGGATCATCTTAGGGTAAAGACTTCCTTGTGAATGACATAACATTAGCTTTATTACCATTGCAGAACCTTGAACTGTTCAATGTTTGTGTGATTTAACCACATTGGTGCATAGATTCTTAATTTTTCATTGTACACATCTTTGTGACTTTTAGATTACCCTACAATTAATAAGTCTCATAACTGAAAGAATCATTAAAACGTATTGTAAAAATTACTAGTTATATAACTGTATCATTGTTGAATTGCTTCTATTCCATCATTGGCAGAATTATATTTATTTATTTACTCAGCATAGATGGAGGCATAACCTATTGTTACCCCCCCCCAAAAAAAGGGGAAAAAAGTTTTTTTTTTTTTTTTTTTTTTTTTTAAGTTAAAGTACAGAATATAAATTGGATTATGCTTTATGCTTGAAATATCAATGTTTAAATCATGTTGTTGGTAGTTCCACTGTATTTGCTAACTAAGAATGGTTTTGAAAAGTGTATTGTAACCTAACCTTAGCATTTTTCATTTATAGTATTATCTTTGGGTACCTGCATCAATAATGAATAACAGTGTATGGTTTGATTAACATTGTATATTATTTCTTAATTTTGTAATTATATGGCTAACTAGTACAGTGTGAATTGTAATCAAGATATAGAGCTACTGTATTTACAGTAATTGTTCAGTATATCTGTATAAGTAGTAGTATGAGGTTATGCGACTTTAATGCTTATATATTTTGTAAATTTTGTACATATATATAATAGAATCACAATGTATTGTACCCAATGTAAAATGCAATTCTAGCCGAGTTTGTACTTTTGTAGCTTATAGTACTAGAGTGTAAGGTTTTGTAGGCATTGTATGTACTCGAAATTTTGCGATAGAAAAATTATCTAATATTATCGTATTATATTTATAACCAGGTTTACTATGTCTTGCATTTATATATGATATTCTATGTCTTGCATTAATATATTCTTCTATGTCTTGCATTTATATATGATATTGTTACAATGTATAGTACTCAGTGTAAAATGTATTGTGGTCCAGTGTAAAACATTGAAGTAGTATTGTAGTGTAAAGGAAGTATAGCAACATTGCCCATGTTAAAGTAGTGTAGTATAGTTAGCAGCGTAGTAGTTAAAATAGAACCTGAGTTAACAACCAGGCAGTTATAGATACTAAAAACCTATGTAAAATAATGAGTGATTATGAAACCTAAGATTTTGAAATAATAAATGCTGTCGGATCAGCGAGTCATGATTAGACAGCATCTGCCAAGTGGAAACAAATACCGTAAGGCTTACTATAGTTAAGGGCGGCAGTCCACTTGAGCAGCGTTCAGCAGTCCTATATACAAAATTTCAACGTTCTGAGGCTACTCGTTTTTGAGTTATGCGAGATACGTACGTACATACATACGTTCGTACAGACGCCACGAAAAATTCTCTTCAGAATTCATTTTAAAGCAGTTTCATAACTTTTTTGAAGGAAAAAAGTATTTTATTCTGTCCTTACGTACAGATATCACGCAAAAACATCGTTAAATTGCATTCGATAGCGGTCAAAATGGATATTTTCGTTGAAATATGCTGCCTGAAATTTTTCGCGATTACAATACTTCCTTTTTACTTCGTACAAGGAAGTAAAAAGGAAGCAATTTCATTCATTATTTGCCATCATTCATTTAAAAACGGTTAATAACCTTCTTTTAGTAGAGATTAGAAACAGTCACTGTATAAGGTATTTTCTCTCTGCTTCCTGCGTGCCTTCATGGTGTAACGTTAGCACACTCGGCGCATATTCGAGAGGTCCAGGTTCGAGTCCCGACGAGGGCTTGACATTTTTCACCTCTTCTGTTTCAAAAAAAGAACCTAATGACTCTACAAGTCTTCTCGAAATCATTTTGGATTTAGGAAGGAGCATCAGTGCCAGCAAAACATATATCCTTATAATATAATCAATAAGAATATGATGTTCAGAACTGAACGCCAAGAAAAAAATGCGTTCTCTGGCTATAAGAAGGGGCATTATTGTATCTCAGTAAAAAATTATCTGTTACTGTACATACAAAAACTAAGAACCTCATCTTATATCTTATAGAATTCTTGTGTTTTACAGGAGCACATACAATACACATTAATATTTAGTTATCCCAATGAGAGATGCTTCCATATCACGATACCTCAGTATGCGTGTTCCTTTGATGGATATTTATGCATTTTTTAAAAGTACTGATGATTTCTTGAATGAAGTATATAACTCGGGCGTTGTTAATGACATTTATTATATCATCACCATTCTGATTTAAGCAGAGCGAGGCTTATGGCAGCACCTAATAATAATAATAATAACTATATCCTCGTTCTTCTTGGATCAATATACATTTTCAAAACTGCTTTCAAAAGTGAACTTCGTTTCGTTTGCAAGTAATAAATTCCAATTTAATTTAATTTAAACATTTCCCACTTAAATCTCTTTTTCTCACCTTATAGAGTCTCATTCTCTTAGCTAGCATAAACTATCGAGCTCTAAAAGACTGTATGAGAAATTATACCCTGGTCTTAATACAATAGTAGATTCAGAAGAAGGGTATAAAGAACCCTTTATTTAGTCCAATATAATTGCACAGATGGCTCAACTTGGCATAAAGGCCGGACATAAAGCCAACACTTCTGGCTTAACTCAAACAGGTAATGTTGAAATTAAAATAAAATGTAGTTAATTTAGACTAACGGCTCACAGGATAAATTAACGCGCAGGAAAGCTCTGATTCGTAGAGGCCGGCGGAAACAAGCTTAATGGCTAGAAGCATTCAACGCCATAGAATCAAATCGCTAGTAATTCAAAATAACAATGAGGCCTTCAAGAAGGCATAACACGCTCTAAAATTACCTTCCAAAACCTTCGCTTAAATAGCACTTCTTTTTACCTAAATTTGAACACATGTGCGCCAGCTGATTAGTATTCTTGCAGGAAAGCGGGGGGAAAACGAGACTGAAAAGAAAGTTGCTTTAACTAAAAATTAACTATTAGTTAAACTAAATGGATTCCCAAACTTAAACTTTCTTCTTTTGTAGAAGGGTGAAGGGAAGTATACTTTTGTCGCGTTGCAAGGATAGCTGCCCGAAAATGACTCAGTATTATTATGCCTGCATCATTATGAAGGCTAGTTTTTAAATGGAATTGCCAAATCTTTTCTGTAGTGTTGGTTCTTTTTGACTCGAAAAGGACAACTTTTACTACGGGTCCGAGATTTGTATGACAGATTTTGGTCGGTTGAGGAGACTACTGGCATCTTTATGTCAAGATATGCTATATACTATATACGAAGAGTTTAGTTTTGCTTTCATGATTAATTTCTTGGAGATGAAATAAAATCTCTTAACCTTTGTACAATATAAATACAAATTATGCAAAACCCGGTACTTTCAGAATGCAGCTGACCAGCTTTGCACTTACTTGGACTTATGTAATAGCGCTTGCACACTAATGCAAGTGTGTGAGCGCTATTCCCTTGCGCATATGGCAGTATCGGCACCATTATGCAAACTAGCCCTTTAAGTATTTCTTTTAATTTGGTTATTTGCTTTTTATATCTTAAAAAGAGTAATATTCTTATAATAAATCTTTCTGAAGTGCATTATCTCAAAATTAATAAATTTAGTCGTTTTTAATTCATAAAATTATTGTACAATGCTAACGATGATACTTACCTAATGGCACAAGTCAAGATAAAATCTCTTATTCAATTAGAATTAAATCGAAACTCAACGAAACGAATCGTGATAAAGCGATACTATGTTCCTCTAGTGAGAAATTAACTAAGTTCGCCAAATTGCAATTTTTAAATTTTTTGATATGAGATCTATGGTTATTAATTCTGCGGTTGAGAGGGTTTTGAGTTTGACCTATATAAGTAAGGGAACAATCCTTTCATGTAATTTGGTAGATACAATTGTAAGTTTTTTAAAGTGTATGTTGTCGCAGAGCTATAGAAGGAGAAAGCGTGGCATTAAGTTTTCAACATTTACAAAGCATATTGCTTCATTTAATTATTTCTAAATTTGTTAACTGAGCAAGTAATTGAAAGAAAAGAGGGAGCTAACCTGCTTTACAGTGTTTTTTTGAAAGGAAGACTAACCTATCGTAAAACTGGAACTGTAAACAGTATCAGGTAACCAATCAACTTAAGCCAAAAGAATGTAAATTAAAAGTAAAAAATCAAACAACTTTTTGCGCTTAAAGCTGCGAAAAAAGTAAGATAATTAAAGAAAGGAGAACAAACCAAAAAAGACCTTTGTGGTCAAGAACTTTTGCGCATTGAGCTGAAAAAATTAGAAAACAAGGTAAAATGCTTAGTGCTTCCGCTAAATGTTGCTTTGATACTGTGGTTCCGGTGAAAAATTTAACATAAAAAGTGCAATGAAAAGTGTAAACACTAAATAAGCAATAGAATATTTACAAATAAAATTCAGATCTAATTGTAAGCAATATGTTGATCAAAGTAAGGCAAACTTTAAACAATAGAATAAAAGTGTTACATAAGACTTAACCAAAAATACAAAAACAAAAAAGCGGTAAATGGTAAATTAGCCCAATTCGAATCTCATTACTGACTCACAGGGACTTACAGGGAAAATTTATAATGATTTTCGAATCCAGTTAATTCCATATCGTGTTTCGTTGAAACAGACAATTGAAATTGCACACGAAACTCTTTTTGAATATTAACTGAAAAAACTTAACTATAGTCTCAATTCTCTGATTCATTTCCCGATGCGTCCGCTTGAAAATGCAAATGAAAAAACACATTAATGGTGTAAAAAAAAACTCTCTCTCTCTCTCTCTATATATATATATGTAAGAAAAATAAAGAATATGTAGAAGATTAAATTTTATTACAATTGCCCGGAGTTGCAATTACATTCTTAACACCCTAATGTGTTTTTCAGCGGACGCGTCGGGAAAAAAGAACAGAGCAGTAAAGCTCCAAAAAAGATTTATTCGGGACTATTCATGTTTTTTATAAAAAAAATTTTTCGCATCAAACAAGAGCTTCAATGGTCTGTTTCGGCGAAATGCGTAATGGTATTTAGCCTAGTTCGACACTCAGTCATTTTTCCCTTGAAAAGCCTGGCAGAGGGTACGAGTGGGTTAATTTACCATTTTCCGCTTTGTAATTATTGTATTTTTGCAATTTATGTTTTCATGATAATTTTTGCATTTTATGTTTTGGTATATTTTTTTCCGTCAATCTATTTTTTATGTGTATTAACTTTTCACATATCACAACGGTCAGATATTTTTTCGTGCATTCGCATGTCTTCCAACATTAATTTTAACGGTTTTTTTTCGCGTGTTTACAGTTTTTTTTCCAGTTTTTCCAGATAATTTTTTTTAAAGAAATTCTTCTTAGTTCATATTTTAGTAATACAGCGTTGAACTATTTCGTGGAGCTACAGCTCCTGGTAACTTTTTTGCAAGATCGCTGCAATGTTTCTACCTACTATTATTTCGTATCTTTTTGCAGCATTATGCGCAAAAAAATTTTGAGACCAAATAGGTCTTACGTCACATTACTAGTTAGCTTTACAATTTCTATTTCAATTATGCATGTATATAAATATAGTATATAATTTTTTAATGCACTCGTAGTGGCTGTGTGTGAAGGCTTGATGAAGTAGCTAACAAAACTGAATTGAAGAATCACCATCTTTATTTTTACACATCTCAAATCATCTCTTTGGCAGACAAATCACTTTTCAATCATTTGTTGAATACAATAAATTATTATGTACACTTCTTTAAAAGGTACGACGTAAACATCTTAGACAGCATAAGCGGCGCAGAGTTTTTGCATAGCAGAACTCAGGAAGAAAGGAAGGCGTCATTGCCCACGACGCAGTATTTATACTTATATATAATATATACATAATAGAAGGCCCGGCGGTCATACGAAATGACCGCTGTTCTAGATATTATAAATTGTAATTAAAATGATTTGTGCAAAGATGTCTGCTAATTTAAACTAAATTACCCAGGGCAGGGGCGAAGACGCCCCATTGCTTACTGCCCCGCAGGGTTTCCCCCTTCGACTTGCTTAATTGCTTAAAGTAGAGTACAGTGAAGGAAACTGTTGGCGGTATATTTCTTAAGAGCCCACCGCTAGCTCAATCTATAAAAGTGATTTAAATAATGAAATGTTAATTCACATGTCAAAGATCTCTTTGTACACAACATTTCTTGTGTAGATCTTTCCATCATTTTTAAGCTCGCCTTGCTGAGGACCATCCGATATTTTTAATTTTACGTCCGTTCTTTCACGAACTCTTAAACAGGCAACATAAAGTTGATCGTGTCCAAATGCAGGCTCATGTAAAAAAATGCCAACACGCTTAAGCGTTTGGCTCTGAGACTTATTGATGGTCATAGCAAAGGCAAGTTTTACAGGAAATTGTCTACGTCTCAATTGAAGCGGCAACCCTGTGCCGTGGCAACTTCACCCTATTGGCTAGCACAGTTACGCAAGCAACCAATAAACTATCGGTAACAAATAGACTCTTAAGCCGCATATATATATATGGGGTGAAGTAACATTATCTTCTCCAAAACGGCTGGCTCTCGGGCTTAGCGAAGCACACCGTTGGATTCCGCAGGTCCGTGGCACGCCATTTTGACCATTCGCGTCTTCTTGGGACTTTAATTATCCGAGATATTAATTAAAATCTAATTTTTTCCCTACATTTTCCACTTTCTTTCTTGTGTTTTCCCTATTAGAGGGATTTGGCTACGTGCCAAATTCTTTTTTTTTTTTCGAATAACTACGGAATGGCGCCGAGTTGAAATTCGAGACGCGTATCCTCGGATTCCAAAAATTTCTCCGAATCCATCGATACTGTTCTCATTTTCATACGACTTCTCAACCGATTAGAGATATTAATTAAAAACTGATGAAACGTTAATTTCCGCGCTCATTTTTCCGAGTGGCAACAATAAACTATCGGCGACACACATTGACTGATGACTCAAGAAATTGGGATGTCAATAAACGTTACATAAATTGTCAGAAGATATCAGAGGCAGATGATGGAAACTGAATTACTCTGTTATGAATCATTCACTGAACGTGCATTATAAAAAGCTCAATTTCAATATTGTAGCAATGAATATGTAAAAAAAAAAAAAATAGTCATAGGAATTAAATTACAAATATGATAGATATAACGATGTTTTGAAGTAAAACCATAATTGGAAAATTAGCCTTTTTCATTCTCAGAATTATTTCGTTTTCGTCTTTTTGTTTTATGTTAAAAAGTGTGGATTGGATTTGCGTATTACTTTCTAGTAAAGCGCTTTAAGGATATCTGCCTAAAAGGAAGGATGCCTTAATAGAGGTCATTCTAAGAAAAAGTGGCTCGTATTCATGTTACATATAAAAAAAAAAAAAATTGCGGAATATTCAGCCCATTCGCTAGAATTTAAGAATGAAATTCTCAATATTCCCAATTGTTTTTCACATGTAAATAGCCTTTATAAAAAGAATTATTTGTTATCTTTAAGAAAAAAGGCATAATTTGCAACATAGCTTTCGGAAGGTAATACAACTGTTATATAATTGAGTTTTATATTGAATCAAAAATTTCATGAATTAAATATTAAATAAGTATAAATTCTAAGAAAGAATTCGGAATTTTTGTGAGTTTTTCTCACAAAAAATCCGAATTATAACTAACAGTTTAGTAACAAATAAATATTTTATGGCGTTTTACTTAAAATGTATTTCACAACGGTAAAATTAAAATTAAAAATTTTTTTTAAAATTTATTTTACTAGAATATTGTTAAATGATGTAATGTATCATGAAATTCTAGTGCCATTCATTA
Source organism: Stegodyphus dumicola (assembly GCF_044657685.1). Classification (NCBI taxonomy): domain Eukaryota; kingdom Metazoa; phylum Arthropoda; class Arachnida; order Araneae; family Eresidae; genus Stegodyphus; species Stegodyphus dumicola. Next base: position 42,802,926 of record NC_140771.1, on the reverse strand, counting down.
TTCAGTTTCGACAGGGGACTAGAACTGAAGGAAATGTGTTTTATTTGATTAAAACTGGAAGCAGAGTTTTCTTGATTAAGCTGAAATTAAAATTTAATTCCCCATCGAATATGGAAAATAGTGTGGATGCAAGACCGCGATAATTTTGGTAAATTATATCCAAATAAATTGTCAGTTCAAGGCATTTTAAGTTTAATTAATTTTTATTTAAAACTGAATATATAGTACCTGACGAATAATAAAGATATAATCGTTTACGTCAAAAGTAAAAAAGTTTGAATGGATTGAGCCAGCCAGTTCCAAGTATCAAGCAATGTCTTATCTGCTGTCTGAACATATAGAGCCCTAAATCCCTAGTGCACGATATTTCGAAAGACAGTAAAAATAATTATCATCATAAGTTTAATTTCAGCTTTGTCTGACAAAACTTCATAACAAAAATGGGTTGGGTTAACTATAAAATGGCATAAACTCAGAATGGGCATAACGGCTTGAACTGATTAGAAGTTGATCGTAGAGTATCCCATTTTGATATAATTGTTTTGGCATTACTTCAGAGAAGATAGTGTTTTGAAAAACAAGGTCGAACTTAGCTTTTTTTTTAACCACCAAATGGCGGTCAGAGCATTTGTTGTTAGCAATAAAATCACTGAATTTTAAGTAAATTGACATGTAGGATTCCCTACTGTGTAATTCTAAGTTACTGTTGGAAGTGAAGAATCTTAAGAACTAATAAGCGAATAATCTCTTGAGTTCGTGTGACAGGCAACAACAAGATAGAAGGGTAAAATAACCCTTTATTATTCCTATTAAAATTTAACAAACTCCATCTTGGAGTTGTACAATAAAGCAGACACTCGGGCTTAAGACACTAAGAATTAAACTTAACTAATCTTAACTAAAGAGATATAGCCGAAGCTATCAAGATTCTAACAGAGTTGGCCCCTTAACGCTAATTGACTGCGAAACTATCAATGGCCTAAAGTACTTCCAACGCTTCCTTTCCTTTGGTATTTTTCACATCCCATATGAATTTAGTTAATCTACATAAAGGATATTGAGCAATGAAATTTCAGCGAAGCGATGAACACGTTCTTGAGCTCTGGGTTCACCAGTCAAACCTATTTGACAAATGAGACTAAAGAGACATGGCTATTCTCTCAAAGGACTGTACCGTTTCGGGATAACATTACTGTCAAATAAATAAAATATAATAAATAGTTTTCTTTGCTATCAGATTTCGAAATTTGGTTCGAAAATTTTATATGAAACTCTATAAAACTTTGAATTTATTTTGATTTTATATATTTTTTATTTGATATGAAACTCAGTTTTAGGATGTCTATATTATTTTACGTATACATGCAATTAGAATTACTCCATTATTTTGGGAACATTGCTGTTGTGAATTTCATGTTAATTAACCAGTTTTTATAATTTCAGTATTTACTATAACTTTTCCTTTTCGTATTCTATACCAGAATGAAAACTAGTAGTGAGTATTTAAACCAGATTTTTGGATTTTGAAACAGCAAGTTTTCTGTCATCGTGAGTGCGCTACATGGTTAGTTTCCCTCCAGCTCTAACAGCTGTAATTATTTGGCTTTGCGGTCTCTCGCTGCCGATACTTTGATTTCACGGGATGGCAAAATTATTGAGCCAGCCTTTTAGTTGAGTATTTAATTGTGTAGTTTTTGACTGTTGTTCGGCGTTTAATTTGGACTATTCTATTTATTTACATCACCACGAGTTGCGGTTCACGACAAATAATACTAGTTACATGGTGATTTACTAACAGCTCAGAAATGAGTAATACTATCTTCATTGACTAATAAAGTACCAACATGCAAGTTTCGGACAGATGCACTAAATAGGATGAAACAAAACATTGAGGAGTTTTATATATGTTCTCAGATATAAGGAAATCATTCTGATTCGATTAGTTCGTGTTTCGGCTTCATAAATAATGCCATAAATGTAATAGTGACAGAAGGTTGTTTTCAGCATTGGGAAATTATTTAACATATTTTCTCTACCTACATTATGATGTTTAGTGCCTGGAAATTCCCTCCTAAGTAGTAGTAGTAGTGGAAGGAAAATGAATGATTTTCTTTTTATTATTATATCATCCTTTGAAATAGTACATTATGCTGTACAGCAGACGAATTGCGTTTCTCTATTTCTTACTCGTCTTTCACGGATTAGACTAAAATGTCAGAAACTTTTATTTCCACATATATAAAAATGATAATAAAGGGTGTCACATTACTTTGTTTAGCAATCCTGTATGTAATGTAGTGCAAGACAGACTACGTTTTATTGTTTTATTCAATATTTGTCTTTAGTAACACAAATTATTTTGGACTCTTATTGTGTATAATTTAGCAATCAAATTTAGCCATAGTTATGCATGCTACACGAAAATCGTTTGATTTGACTTTCGATATTATACATAGTATGTCTTGGAGCATATCAGTCGCGGCTACAGCTGTACTACCCCACTCAAGTTATATCAGTTCTTCCTATCTTCATTAATGTGAAAAGTCTATCTTCTCTGTCAGCGATAGAGACCATATGGTCTGTCAACGAGAAAGAGAAAGATAATTGAAACATAATAGTCTTTTCAAATCTTATAAAACATATGCTTTCAAAGCAGCAATGAACTAGGTTAAAGTATGAACCTCGGCCTCACATATTTTATCTACTATTATTTCTATATCTTCCAGCTACACCACAAAACTAGAAAACAGCATAAAATATCCAAGATAGACAAATAGATAGAAAGTCTTGTCTGACAAATAACACGCAGCTGAAAGGACACGGAAGCGACAACTATTTCAGTGAGAAACCTCCATAATTCTACCGAACAATAAATCCTTGGAACCGGTCTCATTTGTTGTAGGAAAGATGGCTGGTAAAAATCTCTGCCACCTTCATGATATTAATTCGGAAACTGCAGTTCCTCCTTCAGCAACAATGCACATTTAGAGAAACAGTCCTAGTCGTTTTGTTTCTCGATCCTTAGCGCTGTGAATTACGATTACGTTTTGAGGAGTGTGGTGAATGCTGCAAACATCCTCCGCTAATTTGATCGCATCACTTGACGTAAATCATCAGGCCGCCTACTGATGCAACTACAGCCGCATGATAGTGGCTGAAGCACTAAGCAGACAGAAATAAATTTTGTCTGATAAACATTTTTATGTCCATTCCTTTTGAAATGAGTATGATAAAGATCTCAGAGAAAATCAGATTAGCTGCTTGATAAAAAAAGAAATGTAGTATTAGACTTCCCATTGTCATTCGCTTAAACTACATCTAAAAGATACTAAATTGTTTGTAAGATTGCATAGATTAGCATTTAGCTTCAACAAACTTTCTCAAATAGAACTAAAAGAACTAACAGTCTGTACAATGGAAGGAAAATACAAGAAATGCAAATAAAATTCTCAAGGGTCTGTAATTGATTTCCAACAAGAAAAACCTGTATTTGATATTCCTTTTGGGAATTTCATCAATGACTGTGAAATTATATGTCGATAGGAAACAGCAATGACCCCCCAAAAAGTACACATTCCCCTCTTCCCCCAAAAAAGTAATGGGAGAGCTGTATACCTCCCGTTCTATTGCGCCGCTTGACGAAATTTAACTTATGTGTTTTTCACATCTCGAAAGCGCGACTTAAGATATATATTAGATTTATATATAGCTTTGCTCTAACACAAATATTTTGACACATAAACGGACTTTTCCTGAAATGGCTTACAGAATTTTGTTCTATACTTCGATTCTACTACTCAAATTATACTAAAGTGCCAAGGTTTGTTAAGATCGCACGAGTAGTTTTTAAAACATTAGCTCTCAAAATTTTAATTCCTCAGTGTTAACTGAATTAATAACGTATTAATTTATTATCTTTTTTTATATAAAACTTACTCCATTCCTCCTTTGACAGTTAGAAATTTAAGTTCAGTCCAAATAAAATTCGCAGATATTTTCGGATTTATTTAAGTTCAGTCCAAATAAAATTCGCAGATATTTTCGGATTTATTTTTCAATTTTTACTTTTTAGTAATTTTTAAAAACTTTTCGAAAATAATTTTGAATTGCAAACTAAAGCATTTTTACCATCACCTTAAAGTAGATTTACTTCTAGGCATACCTGGAAAAATTAGAGTTTTTTATTCAAAATTTCCCAATTTAAATACCTGAATTTATATACTGGCGTTTTGAAATTTTGGCCATATTTGTAGTAACCGATAATAACGCCTAATGTGGTATACGCTCTGTATTAAAATTATTTGAAATAATGAACGGTGCACATTTTTTTCTGCTCGCGCACAATGAAAGGGAAAGGAAAATAGGTTAGCATAAATTAAGAATTTCGTCAAGGGTATTATTATTCTTGGCGCAAACTGAAAAAAGTGCACCAAAATAAATTTTTAAACTTCTTGGTAAGTTTCTGACCAAATTTTACAAAATTTAATATTTAGGCATAATTTATATTAAAACAGTGCTATATAAAATTCTAATGTATATCTTAAGTCGCGCTTTCGAGAGATGATAAACGCAAGTTGAATTTCATCAACTAGCCCAATAGAACGGGAGATATAGAACTGTTCCATTATTTTTTTGTGCAAAGTGTGTTAGAAAAATGGAAATTAACTTATTTTTGTCTACGCGGAATGAAAACCTGCTTATTTGGAAAGCTTTCTGTGTGGTCGGTGTTAAGGAATGAAGAGTAGCAGATGCCACGCTCTTGACTAAAGTTTGCTCTTGATTCAAATTTGGCCAAGTTTCGTACCAGATTCTCTTTGTCAAAACTGGGATAATGCACTAAACAAAGTTTAACTCTTTCGATAAGGAATGTTCATTAATCTGCGGCCTAGTTAAATATGCTTTAATTTTTCATTTAGCATAATTTCTTAGGTCCTTGCCCAATGGACACCGATCAAGTAAGGAGGATAGAACTGAACTAGATTACATTATTTAATTATGGAATAGCATACTACGGCTATCTGTTTGGTAAGAGGGATGTTTCTCTCTAGAACTTTGAAGGCTCTACCTCAGAACGATTAAGTAACGCATCCCGTTTTACAACCACTAAGCGGATTCTTGTGTTTCGCAGCTTTAGGCATTGAACAGTTGGCAGACCAAGAAGAATGCGAGATTTCTGTAGAATGCTGTTCCTAGGATGTAAATGAGATACGAGCATTTAAGCCAGAGTTCCTTGAAAGTTTAGACACAGAACTTTGGGCAGCGACGCTAATTGTAGTACAAGCTTTTCACCCAGCTCTTCCACTTAGGTGTCTGGCATTAGCCGATTTGTTGGCGGAAGTCATTCGCGTACTTAGTAATTTAAACCAAAGCTTGTTAGATTGTTTGCATTTAGTTTCCAGCATCTAATTATTAAAATTAAGCCCACTTTCCTGCTACTGATACTCCGCAAGCTGCGGAGCTTTAACAAATAACCACATTTTTTTTTTAAACCTTCTTTAGTTTCACTAAAAAAGTAGTGATTTCATAGACAAGGTTAGGAAAAAGGAGAGTCAGGAACTTGCTCGTATTTTATGTTACTTATAGAGTAAACTACAAAACCTCTTATGCAATCTTTTTTAATAGTTGGGAATAGAAACTAAGAACTAAGAGAATTTAGCGGCTTATTTTTAATAGCTTCTCAGACACTCGCTATCTTTGCTATTTTGTGTTGCAACTGACTAACATAAGTAGCACATGTAAGTCAGTGCGTAGAATGTTACGACACATGAAATCAATGCGTTTTGTTTTGTGACACTATAAGGTATTTCTCCCGTCTTCCTAACGGACCTTCGTGGTGTAGTGGTTCTGCACGCTGGGCCGGTATTCCAGAGGTCCGTGGTTCGATTCCCCGCGAAGGCGTTTGCTGTTTTTCATCTTTCCTGCTTCCAAAAATATACCTAATGTCTTTACAGCACTATACAAAATTTTGTGGCTACGAAGATACAACGTATAACGAATATTTCATATAAAAGAGAACCTTTCGCATCAAATTTTCATCTCAGCAACATGAAATTAATGTAAATTTTCAGTGGGCAAGAATGAAGACAGAAATGTAAATTTTCAGCTTATCAGCTGTTATTAAATGAATAAAATGCAAAAAAGGGATCGTATTAAAATATAAATAAAATAATGCAGAAATTCTCCAGTTCGCGCCAATAGGCACGCATTCAACATCGCGTTTATGGTAACAACATTTTAGATTCACGATCTTTATAATTTTCAAAAAATAAAAGTGGAGACAAACATTAGACTGTAAGATAATTTGCTTCGAATTATTTAAAAATTGCTCAATTATTTCACGTTATGCTTTCTTTAAAAAGATGGATGGCTTTCATGATTTCAATGCTCATCACTTCTTTCAAACACTTCAAAAGAAAACTGGATTTCAAACCATTCGAGGCTTGTTTTCGGAGAAGAGTTTAATAACCAAGTTATGACGGATGTTTAACTTTGAGCGACGTGATGATTATCTCATATTTTTGATGAACAAGCATGCATTTTTTTGCAAATTTTTTTTAATGATGTTTAATTATTTATATGCTTTAGAAAACTAGCATTTATATATCTTTGGATTAAATCCCCAGATACCGAAAGCGTTTTACTTACCACAGAAAAATGAATATACATGACTCAGAATTCTACAGCTGGATGATCGGGTTTATTCTTTTTCGTTTAACGAATTGGTAGAAAAAGCTCGTGAAATATAATTTCTACCACTGTAGATTACTGCTGTTAATTTTTTCCCCTCAAAATTCAAAACTCTATTTAAAGTGGTTGTTAAAAATATTTCTTTTCTTTTCTTTTTGGTTCTGAATAATTCAAATCTTGGGATATTTATTAAAACATTTCGTGAAGTCCAGTTAATCGAGAGTATTGTATGAATTATTAATCTTCTAAAATGCAACAGTTTTCATGACACCTTCACACCTAGCGGTAACGGCGCTGAACACTGGTAGTTCGGTCCGAGGTTCGAATCCCGCGAACGGGCTGGATGCATGGGTGTTTTCGTGGTTTTCCCCATGTGTAACGTGTATACGAGCCTGTTTCCCTTAAAAAGTCCTCCACGAAGGCATCCCTCCCTTAAGGCAGATAGCCCACGAGTGCTTTGCCGTAATCTAATAAACCAAACCAAACCTTCACACCTAAAGTTCCTGCTGTGGATCTTTAAAAAAAAATTTGGTACTTTTCCGTTTCGCCGGCGCAAATCACGCCAAGCAGACTTTATTGGCGACAACATATAGTATACACATAAATAATGTTAACAAATATTAGTTCTAAGAATGTTTTTGTTTTGAAGGCATAAAAATTTTAATATCGTTTAAAATTTTGTAAAAAGCCAATTAAATAAAGCCAATAAAATATAACAACTTTCAGATAAATTCATAGTTAGCCAACGGTTTAGAAGCACAGAATTTTTCTAGAGATTCGAGCGGTTTTAAAAATCATTTCGGTACTTTTCCGTTTCGCCGGCGCAAATCACGCCAAGCAGACTTTGTTGGCGATAACATACACATAAAAAATGTTAACAAATGCTAGTTCTAAGAATTTTTTATTTTGAAGGCATAAACATTTTAATATGGTTTATAATTTTGTAAAAAGCCAATAAATAAAGACAATAAATTTGTAAAAAGACATTAATTTAAGAATTTACTATGCTATCATGGTTCAACATCCTGATTCGCCGGTTCGTATCACGTTACCCCAAGTGATCTCAGCTCACGTAAACTAGAATATAATTCTCTCAGTAATTATCTACATTAATTTCAAGTTAAATCTTAATTTGGAATACAAGTTTAAATGCAAGAATTATTTCAATTTGTACAAATAGCTTGCTCAGAAATTATGTAAAACAGTAGTGCTTTACTTCGCTAGTGCATTCTCATTAGAATTTATGAATTAACCCTTGACTTTGTCTTTTCTATATTTTCGCCTTTGGGTGAGCGGTATGATTGCATCCTAATTGACTTAATTACCGCGAATGGCCTTAGGGCATAAAATTGTACTATCTGTTAAAAATTCTATGTAACTGTATGCCAATATTGAAAGAACCGATCAATCTGATAAGAAATGGCTGCGTTTGTTTTGAAAATGAGGCGTAAAAGGTTACCAGCGAGGATATTCCGTTTGGCATCAGTTGTACCATTACTGGCGAATTTATCGGTTGCTCCGGTAAAACGGAAAAGTACCAAAATGTTCAGTTGCATATCACAGTTACCGCTTATGATTACATTATCGTATCATATATTCAGCGCAAGTATTTTAGTCACATAAAATACATTATTCGTTTTTATACAGTTGTGTTTAATATCAAGATTTCAAAATGGATTCCTTTTCTCATTTTTTCTCTTAAAAAAGAATAAAGAAAAAAGAGTATTCTTATTACTTGCATTATAGTTCCAAGGGTTTTTAAAATGAAAGCTGAGTTTTTTTAGAGTTAAATCATCAGGAATTGATTATCCAAAGACTAAACCACTACAAAATGTACAGACACAAATACTTACATTAACAGTAAAACAATTAATATCCAGAGTTAAGTTTTGCTAGTGACAAATTCATTCTTAAATGAAACAAATCAAATAAATTTTAAAGAATCAGGATACCAAAGATATCATCTAACGATCCATTTCATAATAATCGTTTTTCGTTCGCAAGGAAAAATCGCGTTTTGCAAAGTAAAATTTCTATGGGAAAAAAAAAAAAAGAAGTGTTAGATATAGTTGAAATTAAGAAAGTATGCATGATTTAAACAATAATTAACACCTGTGTTATTAGAAAGCGGAAATAAAATAAACGTTAATGAAAAGAGTTCTATTACTGCTTGTTTAATAAGTACGTATGATACAATATTTTTTTTTTTTTTTTTTTTTTTAAAGCTGGTGAATTTTGCTTGGGACAATAACTGGAGCAACTTTAAAAATTTCGCGGTAAGGAACGCGAAGGTTTTTCAATGCCTTTTGTAAAGTGTCCTTTCCTTTCTTCCTTTGGGTCAATCTTCAATGCAAAATCAGGTATTTCCTGTGTCTTTTTAAAATAATTTTAACTTTTTGTTAAACATTTTATCTTTCTCATTATAGGTGCTTTCGCTGTCGACTTCTGTTATAAGATCAACCAATTCTTCATTTATCTTTTCTCGATCGTCATTCCGAGTTTCTCATTATAGGTGCTTTCGCTGTCGACTTCTGTTATAAGATCAACCAATTCTTCATTTATCTTTTCTCGATCGTCATTCCGAGTTAAATCTTTGACGTCTCCTTCTTCCTTTCTAAAAATTCTTCACCATTAATTGCTTTAGAAATCTGTACGATTTCTTTTGTTTCATTGTAAGTCATGGAAATTCTTTAAAATTCTTAACAACTTCTGGCCAGAGCTGATCTCGACAAGCATTCAAAACTGTTTAATTCACTTGTTCCCATGCGAGTTTAATCATTTTGTAGTGGTTTATGCTGAAATGCTTCCAAAACTCCATTAGCGTGTTTTGCTGTCCTTCATTTAATGCTTTCTTTGCAGAGGGTGTAAACATGCCGTATCTAATAGGCTTTGAACGCTTTTATGAATCCCTTGATCCATTTGTTAGATTAAGGAACTGATATTCAGTGGGAGGAATAAAACCTCTGTAAAGCATTTAGATATCTTCACAGGTGACAGGTGACGGAGGACGGGGACGCCTGGTGTTTAACAGAGGTAAACAGGCATATGTCCCGCGCCCTCCCCTATCTACCGGGGTTTATTGATATCTTAAAAGATTTATTACATTGCCATACAGGGGCAGATGAGAGATACATTGGCTATTTATATTGTATTACAGATTTTAGGTTTGCAAGGTATACGTTATATAACATACTGGTTACACATTTAAGAAAAAGAGGAAAAAAAAAAAAGAAAAAAGAAAAAAAAATTATTAACATAACACATACATGACATGACACATAAATACTATTACTAAAGAAGGTACATGCGCTTAGCAGAAGGAAGATACTGTATTTCCTTATATGCAGAGAAGTACTTACATTCACTTAAGACCCTAAATTAGTGGGGTTGGCATAGGTCTTGCCCCAGGGCGGTTATCTGGCTGATTATTCTGCAGATGGTATTCACTGTGCCTTTGTTATTAACTATGAATCGTTTAAAGGCTATTTGGTTGTCTGCTGGCAAGTGGAGGTGATTATCCTCCGTGAGCGGGCATTCAAAGATGTAATGGTCTGGAGTTCCGAGCGACCCACAGACGCACAAGCCTGTATTAGAGATACCAAATCGCTCAAAATAGGTGGGAAAGGGCCCGTGCCCCGAGATGTAATTAGTGATGGGAGGTATGGAGTAGTGGCGCTCCATTTTCACTCTAGGCAGAAATAAATTGGTTCTGCGACCCGTATCACAGGTCTCCCATTCAGCTTGCCACTTCTGCAGACCTTTTTCCTTAAGAGTTCTCTTGAGATACGAGGGTGGCGCTGGAATAGTTACCATCTGTGCAGCTATGTTGCTTGCTGCCTCCTTTGCCAGTTGGTCAGCTGTCTCGTTACCCTCGTTGTTAACGTGTGCCTTAGTCCATATTAAATTTACAATTAGTTGAGGATGTGATTGTATAATATTCTGGAGGTCCACTACCAATGGGGAGGTGTGGTTATGGTTGACTAGGGCGAATAGCGTTGACATGCTATCTGTAAACAGCATTGCATCGGTGATCCCGCTGTCAATTGCATGCTGAATCGCAGTGGTAATGGCTATGACTTCAGCCTGGAATGTACTGTTTATTGGTTGAAGATGCCCCTTCCACTCGATTTCCTTGCATCCTCCGTGGTACAGGACGAAGGCACTACCTGTACCCTCGTCGAGCTTGGATCCATCTGTATAGTACTGCATTGGGTACCGCGGATCCTGTATTGTAATTTGCTCGCCACTTCTGCTGACGTGAATCCTTATATTTCTTCCCTTGTGCGCAGGGTGCGTCTCCAGGGTATTCCTTGGATGCTCATACTGAACTGGACTATAAGTGTTTCCGCAGAAGGTAGCTTCCTTCTTTAAATGGATAACAGTAGCGTAAGCAGCTTCAGTTTCTGCGCGTATGTGCAGTGGCATTAGACCAGATAATACCACTGCTGCACTAGTGGCCGTTGTTCTGTAGGCCTTACACAAGAGTAAGGCGTAAGGTCGTTGTATAATTCCCAGCTGTTTGACTTTTCTACCACTCATCGGATAGGCCCATATTGCTGAAGCGTAAAGGGCTATTTTCTCTGAGACTGTGAGATAAAGAATTTTCTGTATGTAGGGATTTTGACCCCAGTTTCGCCCCTGAAATAGGCGGGCTTTTCTTGCTATTTCGGAATATCGCTGTTTAATACTTTGGAGGTGGGGGATCCATGTTAATTTGTTGTCCCACAGAAGGCCAAGGTACTTCAAGGTGTTATTGATTTTAATGTTCCTCTGCATTAACTTGATGCATGGTTTGCGTCTCAGGTTGGCTCTTTGCTTCGGTATGATCAGGGCACAGGACTTTTCAGCAGATAGTTGAAGTTTAAGTTTGCCGCAGAGTTCTGCAAATAGTGCACAAGACTCGGTGCCATTCTTCTCAAGCTCGTCGCGGGTTCTTCCTTGTACTAACAATGCGGCATCGTCAGCGTAGGCGACGATGGACGTATGTCTTGGCCATGTGGCCTCCAGGATGGCGTTGAAAGTAATCGTCCAAAGAATCGGTCCCGCACACGAGCCTTGCGGACAGCCCCTTTCTTGGTAATTAGTAGTAACTCCGTTGTTATGAGTTATTAGTAGACTTCTGTCCTGCAGGTAGTGGCAGAGGACGCTGTAGAGATTGATGGGGCATTGCGCTTTCCTGAGTGCCTGCTTGATTGCTGGCCACCAGAGTGTATCAAAGGCACTCTGGAGGTCCAGCGAGATGAAGGCGGTGTGCAGGTTGCCTGATCTATTCCTTTGTATTTCCTCCAAGATAGCATGCAGAGCATGAGTGGTGGATTGTCCAACTCTAAAGCCGAATTGTCTATTACTGAGATAGCGGCTGCGATGAAGGTGAAATCTGAGTCTATTGACTATTAACTTCTCATATATCTTCCCTAGGGAGGATAGAAGGCATATTGGCCTGAAGGAGCGCGGATTTTCTGCATCTTTATTCTTTTTTAAGAAGAGGACGACTTGTCCCTCTTTAAAGACGCGAGGGAAAACTCGATGGTGCAAGAGCTGATTGAAGAATTTAGTAAAGAAGGATGGTCTTGCCTTGTAGGCTATTCTAAGGATGTTATAATCGATGCCATCGGGTCCCGGTGCCTTTTTGAGAGGGAGATGGCGGTAGATCTGTCTGATTTCTGAGTCACCGAAGGGCTCGTCGGCTGCAGTTGCTGGAGGTGTTGAGTATGCACGTATCTCCCTTTGCTCTGTTGTGTCCTGTGTTGGATCGTCATTCGGGAACAGTGCGTCTAAGTAGGTGGCAGCTGTGGCTCCTGCGATGTCTGTTGTAAGAGAGGGGTGGGCGAAGATCTGTGATGGCTGGTAGATTTTATTAGTCGACAATTTATGGAGGACGTTGTATGGATTGTTATTCTGCGTGCAAAAAGTTCTCCAACTTGTTATCTTTGCTGCGAGGATGTTCTTTTTGTATGATGCCCTTTCCTTACGGAAAATTGAAAGGTAGTGCATTTTTGTGTCCTCGTCGGTTGCTGTTCTTATTCTGCGCCTTAGAGCACGACATTTCTGACGCTGTTGCCTGAGTTCTTTACTCCACCATGAAATGCTGTGCCGTTTCTTGGCAGCTCGCGTTGGAAGCAAATTTGAGCAGATGGTCTTAATATTATCCAGAAGATGTTCTGTAAATTCTTCCATCTCGTCTTTGCCGTTGTAGGCTTCTAGTGTCTCCTGTTCTGCTGTTAATAAAGTAGAGAAGGCTGCTGTCAGAGGACGGATTTTGGCTTTTGGTAACTTAAAGCGCTTTAAAATACAGATGTTGGTGTCACAGTTGATTGTGAAGGTTATGTAACGGTGATCCGAGCAGCTTAGTTCGTCGCTAACTTTCCAGTCCTGTACTTGCGATAGAGCCGTTCCTGTTGCCAGGGTGACATCTGGCCAACCTTTGCAGTACGTATTATCAAAGGTAGGGGGTGCGCCGCTGGTATTGACCAAATGTAGGTCGTTTGCTGTTAAGTAGTCCTCTAGCGCTTGTCCCTTGGGAGTGATATCTTGGTATCCCCAGTTTACATGATGCGCATTAAGATCACCCCCATAGACTTGTGGCGTTGAATGGCATTTAGATCGGACGTACGTTGCGTTTGCTACGAAATTGTCGATGGAGTCTGTTGGGGAGGAGTACGCAGATATAAGAATCAGTTGTGCATTTTTGAGCACAATTAAAACGGCAACAAAGTCTCTGTCCTGTTTAATTAGCAGCGGATTCCAGGCTGGGTTACAACATATTAGACCCGCTCTTGGTGCTTGATCTTGATTCCTTGCTTTTGACTGGAAGACCTGCCATGCTATAGGGAAACCTGAAATGCATCCTTCCTGGCAGTACGGCTCCTGGATCATCAGGAAGTCTACAGAATGCTCCGTTGCATGTTGTATCGCCTGTGCTGTAGCAACTTCTGCTCTTTGCAGGTTTATTTGTGTGCAGCGGATTATCTGTGCTGTCGTAGGGTTATTTGATTCTGTGGGTATCTGTTGATTATTACTTGTTGCTATTAGTTGGTTCAGCATTTAGATATAATGCTGTGAGGCCGACACTCTGCGGCAACGCGTTTGGTGCAGTATCGCGTGCCGAGTCTAAATGAAATTCTAGCGTTGAACAATTTGAATGGAAAAATTAAGATAATGGGTAACCGTGGAAGCGCTTTCGTCAAATGCGAACTCGGCAAGAGTTTACAGTAATTTAGTAGCAACAAGATCTCAAAAATGAACTTTTATTCTTCTTTCTTCCCTTCTAACAGCTGAAAGAATTGTTGTTATTTTTGACTTAGAAGAACTATGTCCGATCAAAATAAAAAGATGGTGCCAGTTAACCCGGCATAAGTTGTTTTACTTACGTGTCTGGGTTTTTGGAACAGAAAACATGAAATATCAACTATGTTTCCGGGATTCGAGTCATGAATTTTTCAACTCATAGATGGAGGTACTAACTACTAGTACTACAAGAAACACGCGAGAAAGAATATGATAATTTTTCATGTTCTCCTATGGCTGAAGTGGAACTATCAAAGGTACGATGCCTAGTTCGATTATTCTGAACAGTGACGAGTAATTGTCCGCCGCAGTTTAGTTCGGACACTACTTTAGATACCGCTAAGGTATCGTATCGGAGTAGGAAATATGAAAAATCACTTGTACACATTTTTTTCCCCCTGGGTTTCGAATCACTGAGTTTACACTCGCTTGCTAGGTGTGCTAAATGCTTGCACTATGAGAGCAGGTAAGGAGAAATGCATTAAGTTTTAAATTACAAAAAACTTACGTTATTATTTCAAATTATCAGTGTAACTTGGTAAATAACTCTATATAACAGAATCTGCATTTAAACATTGATAGTTCATGGTGACAACAAAATTAATAATAACATTCTGTTCATATACCTTTGGCTTCATGCAAAGAGTTCATTATTTGGAAAAGGTTATCGATTTTCATTGAAAATTAATTATTATACAGCCTTAATTTAATTAACGAATTTTTCAAATTGTTAAATAATTGGATGTATTACATTGCATAATATTTAACACACCTAAAAATATTTATGTGATTGATTTTCTGCTGGTTTGCAGTCAACGAATACATATAAATCGAAATCTTTACTATTTCTATTAAGTTAACATGTGATATACGTGTATAGATGAGTATTGTCACGAATTTTGTATTTAGATAGCTAATGTTAGTAAAACTATAATTAAAATTGTTTTATTTTTTCCGCGCTAACTATAATTAGAATTGTTTTATTTTCCCCGTGCAATTCATCACGAGACAAATATCAAGAGAAAGGTACGCCGGAAAAGTAAAAATACAAGAGCACGTGAATTTAACATTTAATAAATGAGCATCTCTTTAATTTGTATTGAAATTGTATAAATGTAATTGACTAACAGCTGAAGCTGTAACCATAATTCCATCCCCTTGTTGATTTCAGGAAATCTCGAGAAGCAAAGAAATTACTAGAACTCTCTCGCGACCGATTGGAAACTTTAAAAAAACGGAGAGAAACATCTCAGCTCCAGTTTCTTAGTTACTGTTAATGCGATTTGTTTAGTTTTCTCTTTCTCTTTGCATTGTATTTTAACGTTTTTAGTAGTTTAAAGTCTAGCTACTGATTATAATGCTGTGATGTAGCCGTTCTTCAAGAGACACTAATGCCGGCTAGCTCTAAAAGGATTTATTAACAGAGCACACAGGAACGGTTACAAATGAAAAAAAAATATACCTAAAATGGAACATATACCAAATGGAACATCAAACATTAGAATTACAGAGACATGTAGTACATAGTAACCTATCATCATTACGGCTGGAGGTCGACTGCCGTTTTTCCTCTTCGCCATTAGATGGCGTTCAATAAAATAGTTCGGTTACAGTTAAATAGTTCTGTTACAATGCGTGATATTATCGAACTTGTGCATTCAGTCTATTACGAACCCGGTACTTATAATTATTGAAAAACTAATTTTTAATTGACTTTTGCCAGATTTATACCGAAGGAATATTAAAACGTAACATTTTAGACTTTATACGGAACTTTGAAGGAACAGAATGCTGTTTATAACAGTATTCATTAGAATAAAAAATACAACCAGATTATGTGTTTGTGATTTTGTTTAAATATCATTATTTAAGCACTTTTTTCAAGTAATCAGAGACATCGTCATTAAGTACAATTTCCTGTTATTTTGTTTCAATTTTTTTGACAGAGTTTCTCACAAAATTTTCTATCTGTAGAGTTAAAATAACAAATATAGAAAGAAGAGAGAAAGTATTAAAATATTAATGAATGGAAGTCGATAAGCTTCACTTACTAATATTATTCATCCTTTACTATACTTTGCAGACAGGTTTAACATGTTTTAAAAGGATAGTTATTTATCAAAAACAATCCCAAATTTTGAAGCGCAGCTTAATTACTAGCAATCATAGATGTCCTTCCTTATATGCTTAGACTTTTATTAACATGTCACGAATATCCTTTGGAATCCTTTCTAAAGAAAAATTGCCATAAAATATTTGGCCGGATATGCCCTTCATCATAAAGATGCATGGAATTCATTTAATTTATTATACGAAACGGATTTAAAAGCAATTTGACAAATTTCGAAAAAGAAACCAAAGTGAAAATTCGCGAAGTCTCTTTCGGAAACGAGGTTTATTATCTTTGAAACTATAAACTGGCAATAATGTGTTTAAAAGCCTATTGACCTTTGCCGATGGTGCAATACCCGGATGTGACTTTCTTAGCTATAGAGTCAGCAGACCAGACTAATTACATGCAAAACGTCAAGTGGAAAGGTGATGTTTCTGGATAGTTCAACTCTTTGGGAAAACTTTATTTTCTCTCCAAGTTATTATTTATACTTCTATTAGTCTCGGACCTTACCAAACCCGTTTAAGAATTTTAATACATACCTATTTTCTATGGAATATTTTGTCTTCCTGGCTGAGGGACATTAAATTTTTTCCTCTTGAAATGATGAACCAGGGCTCAATGATGCCAATGATGAATTCAGCCAATGATGAATTTTATTCATTTCTTTAACATCTGTATTCATTTGAGAGATAGGTAAGATTTTATCATGACGTATATTTTTACAATGTTGCTCAACTCACTGATTTCCAAACTTTTTAAATAACGATAGACAAAAACGATTTCCGACAATTTGATGTTCTATATTTTAAACTATATCTCCTGTTAATGTAAAAACTGTGCTTCAAGCATTCATTAAGCTAAAAAAGCACTTGCAAACTAAGCATTATTTCAAGTGTTGGTAGCTTAATACAATTTATCTCAAGATTACATGCAGATAAAAGTTTTTATAGCACACACAACAGATTTTTGTGTAAAGCCTCTCTGAAATAAATCACTTTTATGTCGCTATTCCCAAAGGATTTTTAATAGCTCATACGATTGATACTTAGATATTTAAGGAAAACCGAGTTTCTGATAAATGCCGATGAACCGAAAAGCTTTGTCTTGGAAGAGCTATAGCGCCTATTAACTAATTTTTTCTTAGGTATGGTTAATAAAATGGTTACTCAAATTACAATATAAACAATAAAATGGATTTTTCTGGTCATAGATATGGTCTGCATCCAGTCAGAAAATATATGGTTATAGTAAATGTTCTATCCTTTCTGAAAAGATGATGCTTTTCTTATAGAAGATTAGTTTGCAGATATTCTTATATTCTTTTTAAATTAAAATAACACCCAGTTTTGCCTTTCATAAAGCTAAAATTAAAAACGGAACACTTAGATGATTGCAATATCTATGCTACTTGAAAATACATTACTGTAGTTACTTTTATGGACAGTTTCAAAAATTATTTTTATTTTTACAAGAAGAGAGTTGAGATTTTCTCCCGTAGAGAACTTGGTTTCAAGTGTTTTTTATATAAATATTTTACAATCCTATTTTTTATATTTCAGTTTAATACATGAAACTACATTTTTATTCAAAAGAAAGAAAATAAAAATTGCTCTGAAAATTATTAAGACGACTAGTTGAATTACTTTAGTGACTGTCCCAAGAACAAGGCAAAAGCACAACACAATGCACTTGGAATTGCTGAGTAAAATGATTTGGGTAAGAAATGCACTACTCAAAACACTTAGAAGATAAAATTGCACATTAACAAAAATTTTAATATCTGATATATCATCCACAAGTGTTGTAAGTTACGAAAAAAAATTATGCATCGAAGAAGGGATTTTATTCTGGTTTTTTATCCGGAAAAAAGTGCACTTTTTGTACATATCATAAAAAGGGACAAAAAGTGTGATTTTTGGTATAGGAAGGAATTTTGTTAAGGGATATAATTTTTACTGACCGCAAGCAATGTTGCATACCCATCAGCTATGGAGTCAAGAATGAGCGATGGGGTATTCTCTCCTGTTCCCGTAGAAGATACTTCCAGTTGCTAAGCTGTTTCTTGGGGTGATAAGTGATCAGAAGTTCTTCTCTCCAGAACATCCCGAACATGTTCGATTGGATTCGTATCTGGAGAATATGCTGGTCAATCTAGGATTCCTTTATCGAAAAGGAAATCATCATCTAACCTAGCATATTCCATGAAAGCTAGCACGATAAAGTCATGAGAATGAATCCATCTCCAATTTATCATTCATGAGGGTTAACTCATCTCCAACTGCGACAGCCTAAGGGACTACACAACGTTTGAGGCTCTAATGAATATATCCTTGAAATCCTAGAGATCCATATCTGATTATGTACAAGTCGGCACGGCAATAAGTACAGATGCGGACCAAGATCATGACTTCATCTCCTCCAAATCGGACACTCACATTTACAAAAGCAAGATCATTCCGAGCGCTACATTCTATTGATAAGCCCCTTATTGTCATGTTAATATTGGGGTAACTGGCGTCAGGTAGAGTTTCTGACTCCTTATAATGATTATAGTTCGACCATCTCAAACGCAACCCTGGCTGGCATTCTGCCAAAACACTTAGACTCGTCCAAAAGGGGCGTTATTACTTGCTGCGACGTTGAAAGGTCACGTGAAAGTCTTCTCTTCTTCGGAGAGAGATATGCTGGAGGGAAAGAAAGTCCCTTTTCTTCCACACTATTTTGACAATAATTCGGTCCGAATGGCACATGCGTGTTTGCGCTCGTGGTCGTGGATGAGGCGGTCGAACTACATTACATTTGTCAGGTTGCATAATACTTACTGCATTTTTGAACTCAAAACATATTTATTACAATTACGAGAATCTCTTTACATATATATAATTCATGGATAAGCTAGAACAGTTATTGTAGTGAAGTATAGTACTCGTGACGTGAGAAACCTGCTCTCAGGTATTAAATAATAGCTTTTTAATTATGAGCTTTTGCATATTTAAGTATGAACTACCCACATGATTCTTACGATTTTAAATTTAACTTTTAAATGCAAAATTTGTTTTAAAAAATTTAATTTTAAACGGGTAAAAAGTTTGAAATTTGAAACATTTCTCCATGTTATTTGCTTTACATTTTCCCAAAGACAGGAAAAATAATAATTAAAATAATTAAAAAAGAAAAATATTAGGTAAAAGAAAATTTTATTGTATTTTACTAAAATTATTAAATCGTGTTACTTAAAATTTATTTTGTTCTTTATTTATTAGAGAGTCAGATGATACACCCATCCCCAATTATTTTACTATAGAAAATGATAGTGAAAAATCCTTTTGGAAACAAAATCAAATGCAATTTAATATAAAAGCGAAATCGGTGTCTGAATAATTTATTGCTCATCGAATCGTACTTACATTCTCAATGTATTATTCTTCCTTGGCTTTGTTCAGAAACTATTTGAGGAAACAATTGAAATGAACTTTAAAGGCAAGAGCCACTCGACACCAAATGAGCGCTTTTCAGACGATACTGACTTGTTGACACATACACTTCCTTTCAAGTTTAAAATGAAGTCTCGAGTGGTTTGTGACCATTAGGAGAAACAAAAACATTTTTCTTTACTTTTATTTATTAGCTTATTTTTTCTTCTTAATATTCGAAGTGGGATGGCAGCGCTTTCTGCGTGCAGAGAATGTAAGGGGGAAAAAGATTCAGAATAGTATAATAAAGATAGCTATTATTATATCGCTAAATGAAGGTAACTTTTAAGACATATATTTCATATATATATATAAAGAGAGAGAGACATATAAGTATAATTAATAAGGGATGGTATGAATAAAAATCTTTCCTTTCCTGAAAGCAATCAAAAACATTTTATGGCTGCGATTTTACACTGAAAATTACGTGTACATACCAGTATACGTAAGTAACTCGTATTTTTGAGAATTTTTAAGAAGGACAAACAATAATGTTAAAAACAATTATTTGCTAGATAGGTAAATTTGAACTCTT
This sequence comes from Stegodyphus dumicola, assembly GCF_044657685.1. Taxonomy (NCBI): domain Eukaryota; kingdom Metazoa; phylum Arthropoda; class Arachnida; order Araneae; family Eresidae; genus Stegodyphus; species Stegodyphus dumicola. The sequence continues at coordinate 42,782,828 of NC_140771.1, read as the reverse complement.
TTATGTCCGCAGACGATCATTTGTGGCAATAATCGCCATTTATCTATCATAGAATAACTTCGCGCATAAAATCTATAAGGTATTTATCCTGTCTTCTTAGCATGGCTTCGTGGTGTAATGGTTAGTACACTCGGCGCCTATTCGAGAGGTCCGAGGTTCGAGTCCCGGCGAGGGCATTGCTCATTTTTCATGACTCCTGCTTCCAAATAACCTAATGACTCTACAGCTTTTCAAATTATGCGCCAAAAAATTCACTACCACCATGTAGAATAACTTTTGAAAGAAAGGAAAATGGAGCTGATGCGAGAATAGTATCGCGTCATCATTTTTAATGATTTTAATGTAGGACTAAATCAAGAATGCCTTCAACATATACAATTAGAATATGGAAATAAAACTCCATTTCGTGTCACTATTTGCAGAATTTCGTAGAAAAATTGGCATGAAATTCTCTCCTAGATAAAGAACAAGCGGGAAAAGCTTTGATAGCTGTGGTTCTAGAAAATGTGTTGGCCATACGAAACATTTCAATCAATGATAATCGCTGTATATACTAAATGATACAGAAGGAACTTAACATTGGATTCGCAGCTACACTTTAAATTATTCACGAAGAATTACACGTTAACAAATTAATTTGTCTTTCTGTCCTCCATAAATTAACAGAGCGAAGCGTGTTAGAATCGGAAAAGGAATCTTAAAGTTACTTTATAATGATGAACACTTCATAATTTCTATGACACGCATATACCGTTTTGTTTTTTGAATGTTCCAACACTTCAAGAAATTGAAATAGCGATGAAAACAGTAATGCATGCCGTTTTCTTCAGAAATGCACGTCTGGTCAAAATCATCAAGTTAGGGAAACAGAAAATAGATACATCTAACTGGTTCACCATTAAGTATATTGTAGAAATTCTTCGAGAAGTGAATATTAAGGAACAAATGCTTCACCATTATAATGTATCTTCTCATTCAGCAAGACTGACAATCGAATTTTTAGAACAAAACCATATCAAAGTGATAGAACATTCATTCTATTCTTCTGATTTATTCATTTATTCTATTCCTTTGGCTATTTTTAAATCTAAAACATTTATGTGGTCATTGTTTTCCTTCCGAAATTGAGTCTAATGAATCGGTGATAGCATATTTTCATCGATTTCAGGAAATAGATAGTTTGAAGAAATTAATTTAGAAAAGTCGCCTGTAAAAGTTTATTGGAGTTATAGAAAATTAATTTGAACACGCCTATGATTTGGTAAGTTTAACTATTTGGTTGTATCTCAGGATGACCCTCGTTCAGTAAGGAAATTTCTCTTTCGGAAAAAGATATTTATTAACTTATGGTGGGATTCGGCCACATCTGCACTTATGTTAGTACATTATCTTAAGATGAGGAGGGCAAATAAAATTTGTTGTAGACATTATGAAGTCCAGTGAAAACACCGCGGATGAAAATGATGATGATGGTGTGATGACGATTGTGATTAAATTAAGGGAACGAGATGAGGATCCTTGGGAACAGGTTAAACAGCTGAAGAGGAACCAAAGATTTAAGTGCTCTTTTACCATTCTCATTAGCTTTTTGTCTTTCAGTGTAGAAGGTAACTTTTGCATTTGATTTTTCTTCTTCCTGTTTCTATCATATCCTAAATATTGACTTCTCGCTAATAGCCAAGATATATCACGATTTATCTTAAGCTTAGAAGCACTGGTAACACCTCTATTCTTACGCTCTGATATAAGAAATTTCTAACAATGAAAGTTACTTGTGAGAATAATGAGATTTCTAAAAGCAGAGGAAAATTAAAGGGGAAACACTGCGCAAGTACAGAAAAGTTGCTTGAACCGCTGTCCCCTATTGACATTTTTATAGTCATTAGGGGAAGAGATATACTAAGAAAATCGTGATTCTGCTAGGCGCCTTGTAACCTGAGTATATGCATGAGATTCTGAAGTTAACCATTTTCATCATCCTCCCATTCAGTTACATCCGTTAGGGAAGAGTATGAACGTCATGGAGTAAGGAAGAAGATCGTACAAATCCGTGGATCTGGAGGTACGACTATAAAGGATAAGTACAAATATCTCAAGTATTCAAAGAAAACAGCAATATTACTAGCAAATCAGACAGCGCAATGTTGTGAAGATAAATAAGTAAGCTTAATACGAAATCATAAGGGGGGGAAATTGCAAACTGTTAAATTAGAATTCATAGAAGTTAACTAGAATAAACAACCATATTTAATATCTGAAACTTACATTTAACTATTCATAAAATCCTAATTTTATTTCTTAAAGTTTAAAAAGAAAGCTTTAATGACACCTCAGAAAATTTAAATGTATATATTTCAGAGAAAACTGGTTGTTTATTGCTGATATTTTAGAAATATTAATTTACTTTTAGTCTCAATTTGTTTTAATTGAACAAAGAGTTATTTTCATTTTTCTGCTGAAAGAATTGTAAGACATATTTCAATAAAACGGAACTGTTTATATAGACTTTAAGAAATAAAATTTGGATTCGGTAATGTTGATTGATACAAATTCCGACTTTTCTGAGATTACCAACGAATTTAAACTTGAACTGACTAACATTTAAGATTCTAACCTAAAAATGTGCTACATAAGCTTGGGCTGCAACTGAAATCGATCTGGATAAAACATGAAGTGCTTTAAGATTTTCACCGAATTGCAGTTTCCTGAAGATGACAGATAATATACTTACATATAAATATTGCCTTCAATCATAATAAAATTATAATATAAGAAATAAATTTAAATATTGAAAATTAAGACGCTAAGACATGCGCTAGCAAAGATTTTAAAAGGTATGTAAAGTTTACACATATTTACACACATATATATATAATAGTCATCAAATACAACGCGGTGTAGATTTTAAACAAATGTAGAGAAAACATATTTAATAAACAATAAGTCAGAACTACTGTTCATTAGCCAGGTGAGCAGACTTTGCCAATTTCTCCACCAAGCACAACCGGAACCAATGTCGACAGTACGTCATTTGTGTCCTCAAATTATTCACACCCATAGATTCCATCCAGTTAATCTGCAATCCTAATGTCAGTGACATCTTCTTATGTTTATAATAGGCCCAACAACAGTTCCGGCTAAGAGAGAGGGGAAGGTCAGGTTGAAAGATCAAGCGACCTCATCCAAGATCCAAGGTTGTTCAAGGATCCTTCAGGAAGGTCTCTTCCGCCGGTGCATCCTTTTCAACCGAAAATGGGCGCTCATGGGTGGATGGCTGGCCATGAATACTCGATGAGATTGGTGCCTGACGGATGCGAAATGAGATATAAACCACGCTTTGCACATAACAATTTTTGTTCTATATGGCTGATAGCTAAGCTGGCTCACATTATGTCGCCATGACGGGTCAATTTCTTTTTCCTTCAGACACTTTAAAGTTCCAGCCAGTGCTCCAACGCCTTTGTGATGAGGAATGCGGAATAAGAGAATAGACGTATTATTTAGAAGACTTAATTAGATACTGTTTGTTTTTCGGGGAAGTGCAAAACTTCCTTGCTTTCTTTATGTAATAGCTTTTGCTGAATACGTACATTTAATAATTTACTTGCCGAAAGAAACAGGATCTGTTGGTTAAGTGGCTTCGAGAATCAAATAAATTGCATTCGAAAATTCTTAATTTTTTAGAAGGTAACTGAACTCAACTTCATCATTTACTTCTTAGAAATTGTCTAACCATTTAAGAATTTATGGAAGTTTTTGGATTCTTCGATTTTAAGCCTTGAGTATGTGATCTGATCGCACTACGCTTTTAAAAGTATTGTAGATCATACTTTAGTTAATTTTGAATGAAATTTGGTTAATATCATGTATTTATAACGATATTGCAGTTTTAAATAATGATGACCTTAATTCACATAGCAAGCTATTTTTTACATGTAATGTAGTAATACCCTGATCAACATTCAGAATGCGTTCCTGGAATACAAAACGCTTTATGAAACTGAATTAAATAGTCATAAATTTCGATGCAACACATATGAGGCCTCCATTTTGCAAGCTTTTTAAAACTTTTTACTTTGTTTCATAGATTTATTTAATACACTTCTTTTGAAATATTTTTTTAAATTAAAGTTAATTAATCAACTTAATTAAATAGATAAAAATACTGATGTTGCGAACCCTTAAAAGCAAAAATACAACAGTAATCAAAATGCAATGTACTATTTTATTTCAGACATTTTCTCTTTGGGATCAAACATCTTTTTACTTTTTCTGTATTTTCTTAAGAATTATCTGTATTCATTAATTATTCTGTATTAAATTGGATATAGCCAATTTCGATCCATTTTTTTTAACATCCAGAAAAAATATATTTGATGTGTTTATTGTGCTCAGTTCGCAGATTTTGTGTCTTGGTAAAATAGAAAGTATTGCCACATGAGAGAAGTATCTGCTGCAAGGCTCGTGAGGAAGAGATCGAGTGACGACTAAGTCTTGAATGTCTTATCTTTATTCAACTAGTTAGTCTTCCATTTATTAAATGACAAGTCTTCACATGCTGTAATTTAGGATAAAATAACATCATAAAAAACTTTCTTATAGCATTTGAATAAGATTTTATGTTATATAAATTTTATTTCTGTGGTTCTAATTTTAAGTGATAAATTAAAATCTGCATACAAAGATCAGATTGCAGTTTTTAAAATTATATAATTCATTTATTTTCCTTTTGTAAATATCTTTTAAACTTTATCAGGGTCAATGTTCCTTCTTACCTTCTTCGGGAACATGCAAGGACCTGACTCGGAACAGAGAGCTTACTAAAGCTATGTTCACTAATTGTGGGAAGTAGACAGGATACACAAGAAGGGTATACAAAACCCTTTATTTTTCTCTATTTACAATAACTTCCGTACTTCGGAATACACCGACCCGCTACTTGGGGTCTAACGTAAAAATATAAAAATAGAACTAAACTCAAATTTAACCTTAAAATAATAAACGTGGAAGATTGGCCTTATATTAACAGGAAGCGTATGTAGTACAGAGAACTGTGAACACTACAATACGTTTAAAAATTATCAAGAGGATTAAAACCTCTGGCCTGGAAGGCAACCAGCAACTGCGTAACTTCTAAGGTAAGCGGCCTGCTTCGACTCACTGCTTCCTCTCTCTCGCTTGGCAAAATGCCACAACTTAAATACTTGGCGTTCGCCAGACAAACTTTGCATAAAAACCTTAACGCTTATAATTCTGTCCGGAAGTAGAAAATAAGAAGTGATAGTAAAGATTTAAAATAAAATAAACGTTAGTAAAACTTAAGATCCTTACAACTTTGCTTAATTTTAACAGTAAATTTTAATATTTCGGAGATTGCAGATTTTTTTCTGTTGAATTTGTCCTGTCAGTCGCATTATTTTCAGACTGATTTATCTATCCAAATTGAAACACTTGGCTTTCGAAGCTTGATTATTTTCTCTTGAAGTCAGTCCCCTCCCTATAGTTAATTATATTTCTGTTACTGACTGTTAAAACGACTATAAATATCTGAAAATAACGAACAACATTTGTTTCAAAGCTACCCAACGGTTATTTCACGAAGCAGAAGCAAAATTAGCATTGTTCTCTACCAAGAAGACTTGTTTCTCATTAGGACAAGCTGTTCTCAAAGAATTCAGCCGCTCCGCATATGAGCTGTGAATCCGCTTTTCACAGCTTGCCCTGTCGGTTAGAAAATTATGTACGTTGAGAAGTTTTTGATTGTTATATTCTAAAGTTTCTGCAACATCTGGATTTTTGTCTCCCAAACGCAGAAACGAATGCCGACACTAACGCCCAAACATATGTTTGTAAAATGACTGCGTTTTAAAGGTAAGGAACTAGGTAATTTTTACCTTCATGAATTTCTGAGATCCGTTACATTCAGAGCAAAGCACAGCTTTGCTATTATGAGCTTCTCTATTTTTTTAAATCATAAGCAAAATAACAGACTTCATGGCTGATAGCCGCTTCCTGAAATGAGCAGGTTTTTAAGTTTTACTCAGTTAAAATTCATTAAGGAATTGTAAAAATCACATATAAGAGTACGCGAATGCTGATAGAAAGTTTAAGGCAGTAGTAGACTAAAATGGTTTTCATTGAAAATCTCTAAATTTTTCGAAGAAGAGTGGCGTGAGTCTCTCCTTTTCAAAGAGCAAAGATATTTTGTTAATTTTAAATAGAAAAATTTCTCTTCTCATTTTCAAAAACGCAAATCGAAGTATAGTGGAAAAAAGCAGTTTTGTGACCCAACATTATTGCATGTAATTTCATACTCTGGAAATGATGAGGAAAACCTTTACAAAATATTGTACCCTATTAACCTTATTTTATTTCAAAAAATTTTTGTATAACATTCCAGCAATAACTGATTTTTTTGTGATGAGGAACCTATTGTAATTATTAAAATTATGGGCACAATATTATATAAATATTTGGATGTTCATTCACGATAGAAAAATACAGATCAGCAGAAAAAGGACTAAGCACAGTATTCTGAACTGGAAAGAAAAGCATATTCGATGCTTGAAGAACAGATGAAATTGTAACAGATTCCTACAAAATGTAGGAATTATTACATGTCACAAAAATAGTTTGTCTCACCAAAAGTTGGCAGATTGTGTGACACTTCATATAATAGTTTTTTTTTTAAATTAAAATCGAATGTTCTTATATGAGAATTTATTTGAACAAGCATATCCGAATAATAAAAATTTGAGTCTAACAGTCTTTAACATATAAATGATTGAGAGTAATTAGAGGTAGGAAAAATTTAAAATTTTCTCAGATCCGAATAAGAATTGTGAAAATTTCTCGAAACCTTCGACTCTCGAAAAGCAAATTTTGAAATCTTTTTTGAATAACGAAATGACCTTGAATAATGAAAAACAAAATTTGAAATACAGTTTATAAAATGCAATTATATCTATTAAAACAATATAAATAAGATTTAACAAATAAAGTACATGATTAAAACTTTCGAATTTTGAGGTTCATTTTCTTAACATAATTTGACAAAAAAATACTGGAATGATAGTTTAATTTTTAACGCTTTTCCAAAATATTTTTAAAGTAAAGCAAATAAATGTAAAGGGGATAGGATTATTATAAAAATTAACTTAGTACTAAACACGGAAAGTTAAATTATTAGCATAAAACCAAAAAATATGGTACATAATGCTACCATGAAGTGATATTAGTAATTCAGATCCACTAAAATTGCAGCAAACGTGTTCTCCTTTCGAACTTTAGTTTCTATTGGGAGTCAATAAAGTTAATATTTCCGAAATTTTGAGTTAAAATATTTAACGATTTTTTTTTAAGATTCGGAGATTCGAATGATGAAAAAGGCTCTGTGAAGAACTAAATAATTGAAACTCAGTCTTTTACAGAGTTTATGGGATTCGATGATTTGAATGCCCCATTCCTAGAAATAGTAATGTTCTTAAAGTCTCAAAAGCACTGAAGTTTCTTAAGATGCGGAACTTTATTATATTATTAATGATTTTTTCTGAAAAGAATGCTGTTGAGAAATTTACAGATATCGAGTTTCTTCCACATCAATTTCAATAAGACTAGACCCAGATGCGCAGCACGACACAGGCCCTTGAACTTTGAAACTACATATTTACGTATCTTCGTCTCCGCTTGTCCAAAGTTCGAAGCACATGGTCCAGGTTCATTAGCTGGCCGCAGACAGGACTGTGGCCCCCAGGAGAGAAAAAATAAGGCTGGCGCTCTTTTTAGAGCGCTTGCCTTTGAAATGCACACCATGAGGTGGAGAGGATGGGCGGGAATCCAGAATCCAGGCATTCTTTTTATGATTAACCTGTCATGTACCCATAGCGAGAAACAATCCCAAGGCCTGAGTTGGTCATCAAATATTCAGTATGTACGGACAGGATAAATTACAATATAACAAGCAAGCGAAGAGGTTTAAAATATTTCAGGCTAGATTTTAAACGTTCATGATAAAAGAAACTTTTTAAGTTCCTTTTTCCGTTTGAGGAACATGTAATCTTCTTTTTTATGTGATAAATATTTTTCAAGACCTATATTCTAAATGAGTACATAGAATTTCTATTTTCCAATATATATGTTTATATATAAATATAGTTTTATATAAATATAGTTTTTAAACCTACTCTAATGGCTTGTTTTTATTATGGATAAATATTTTTTTCTTCTGCCATTTGACAAATTGCAAAGCGGCATATTTCCAAAACGAATAAACATGGATCCATTGACATACCTTTTAACATTTGGAAGTGAAACATGTTGTATCAAACTTTAAGTCCCAAAAAAGCAAAATCTAATCGAACATAAAATAATTTTATAATTGATAAAATGTAAATTAAGAACGATTATCTCTATGGAACTTAATATATTTCCCTGAGAATAACATAAATTCGAATCTGTCCACTTTAGAAAGCTCTTCACGATGAAGATCCTTCAACAGATATTTCACAAGCATTTTCCTCATATTTGCTATTATATATCTGTTTATTTCAAATACAGTGGCAGAATGCATTTTGAGTAAAGAACGTTTTTGAAGACAAATTATTAAAAAAGACAGTCCTTTTATCATGAGGAATACTTTCTTCTGCAGAACAGAGTCAGGGGCTTTTGCCTTTTAAAATACATTGAAATTTTTAATTTCAAAGAACTGGTAAATAAACTTTTAATTTTACTATTGTATACTGATCAAGAAAAGCTTTTCATTTGATAGCGCAATAATTATTATTTGAATAATTACATGATGATGAAAATTTATTTAATTACTTTTAATAACTTTATGATAAATAGGTAAATTTATTTTACATAGCACTTGCAAATGTCCGTGACGTTCAGCGTATTTATATTCTTCATTACACTGTGATAAACAAGCTATGTGCTTCGCATATTATTGCAAAAAAAAAAAAAAAAAAAAAAAAAAAAAGCTGAAATACAAAAAATGATGCACTACATACGAAAGGTATTAGTGGGATGGCAGAATTTCCATAATGTGTATTATTATTTTAACACATTTTCATTAACGATTTAAATCTATTTAATGGAAACAGATTTTCCGAATACATTTACTAAGTTACCAAAATTTTTAAGCATTGCTGAAAAGAAGCTTTGAGTAAAATATTGTTAAAACTCAAGACTGAATTTAACTGTTTGTCAGTTAAATTTATGCGCATTTAATCTTCTGCCTTTTTATATATTCTTTAATTTTTGTTAGCCAGTTAGCAGCATATATAGCAGCTATTGTGAAGCAAGACGTTCTATACAATTTTATGACATGATCCTTGACTTAAAAGTAACCACATCTAACTTACTTACGTATACTTTCTCAATGATAAACTTCGTTTACATCTTTCCGTCATAAATCTGATATCTGCCACTAAGTAACTGCTGAGTAATTTCGCAGTTAATTTGGAGGTTTTCTGTTGTTTCTTTCCTGTGAAATATAAAAGTAATCATAAATGTTTTAAACGCTCGTTAACTAAAAAAAAAAATAAATAAAAAATAAATATCCAATGCCTTGTTGGTTAAAACTAAAAGCTATTCACTGAGATAAAATTTAGCTGTTAATTGTGAAAAAATAATTACAAACAATCTGGGGAAAACATTTTTTAAATTACTATGTTTGCTACTTGTTTAATCTCAAAATAATGAATTTAAAATCAGATTTATGGAAATCTAATTATATTTCCTGTTCTCAAGAAATCTTTCCTTAATTCAGTGTATGATAGAAAAGGAAACCTCACATCTTGGTTTCATAGAATCTACTAAACTCTTGATTAAGTCTTGTTGAAATGCAAGCGATCTTCCGAAAAGGCATTTTTCAGAACTTGGAGAGCCCACGGTGGCATTTGTCGCTTTGTAATTCGGTTGTCTAAGGCATCTCATATCTGTTTACTTTCAAATATGGTGACTAAGTTGACCAAGCCATTCGGATGATATCTTCTCTTTACAAGCGTTCTGTTACCAGATGCTCGCTGCTGATAAACAATGTCCCCCTTTAGAAAAATTTGGGCCAATAACATCCCTAAATAGCCTTATATGTGGTTTCAAGACCTCATCCTCCTACCAGTGGCCGGTTACAGAACCTCCATCAAAGATATGCAGAAATATGCAGCTCAGTGCGTCCTTTGAGATTTCACCCCAAACCATACACTGGGTATGCAAAAACTGGAACTTTCAGGGTCAATAGAGGGCAAGGTGCGGGTCCTCTCTCCGGATCAAAATACGTCTAGAATCAGAGTTCAGGCATCATCTGGACTCATTAGTAAACAGTACACAGTGCCATTCATTTTGGTTCTATTAAACACCATTTTAAATGGGCTTGTGAAAGGTGAGGCCGAAATTATTGGTTTTCTTGGATTGAGCCTAACATTGCAAAGCCTCTTGTTTGGTAGCAGAACGGCTGATTCTAGTTCCTGTGGCAGCCCGAATGTCTAAAATCAACTCACTTATAATCACTGCATGGTTTCTTCAAGCCAAAAGTGAAAGGAAATGGTCTTCAGACGCAGGTGTTATTTTTGGCTCCTTGAATCGATTTTCTACTAATTCTTTGTTTAAACAGAAGTTCCAGTTTCTTAATATGACTGTTCAGATCTTGAGCGAGCTCCATTTGTGTTTGTGCCTCCATGAGCTTAACAATCAACCGCCATTTTTGCCGTTCCTTTAAATTATAACTAATGAATATTGATCACCCTGAGAAATACTTTTATCTTTAAACAATATTAGACTAGAGCTGGAACAAGGCAGAGGGCCTCAGTTGAATAACTAGAAAAGATGCAGAATTATCTATGAAAATTTAGAAAATAATTTTTTAAGAGAGAAATTACAATAATTAACTTTCAATTCTGGAACAAATCTAGAAATATCCAAAGAATTATACGTTATAAAACAATCCAGCTGAATCAAGAGAAGAATTAATCACGTTACTTTTTTCTCAAAACTTTTGATGCTGTACAACACTATATATATTACTTTTAACATTACAATTTATTGTTGGAACTAATGTTTTGAAGCTAATTTGCGCTTGTTTACGCTAACGCATTGGGATGCATAGTCTAAATGTTCCTAGAAAACATGATGTTGCTTACATAAATAATTCTGAACAATCTCTCTTTTAATTTGAATTATACATCTTATTGCCCTTAATTCGTCGTAACAATATTTCTAAAATCCGCTAGCTGAATATGGAAAGCGACCCAACTGCTTACAGTTTTTACAACAGACTTGTTGCTTAAAAGCTAATTGGAATAGCATTGAGAGGCTGAATACGGATGTTTAAAAAATATATATAATATTTTCAATATTTTCTTCCTCTTTTGTAAAATGTGCTATTGAAAAAGTTGCATAGTTTGAGGTTTTGTCTTCTTGTATGCATATTTAATTTATACAGAACTGTACAGTTGGTTCCACTTATGGTTATTTCTGAAGCAGTTACAAATATTGCTGGACAGATTAACTGCATAGGCACACCAGTCAGCCTCATTCTCTGAGACGACTAGAATGTAAATATATAAGGAAAGACATAATTTCTATCTCTCTCTGTCTGGTTTTTGCGCTTGTTTACACAAAGTGGAACAATAAAATTTATTGTTTAATGTGTATCAAAGAAATTTTAAAAAATGATTTATAATATTTAATTTTTATGGAAGATTTAAGACAAAACATTCTAGCTAACTGATATTAATATAAAAGAGCATGTTTTAAAAAATTTAGTTTCGTTCTTATGATTCTAAAGTAACCGATGGAAAGGAATATTAAATTCCTTGTATTGGAATATTAATTTATACGCATTTTTCTTGCATTTTATTTAAACTTATTGGATTGAATTAAATCTACTTCGCCGACAACGCATAAACCACAATAGAATAAATGCATTCTTTAAAATTCTCTCTAGTATTTGTTTACCATAGCGACACTCTGGCGCTAGATTCACTTAACAGTATTAATAATTATATAACAGTTAACTTATATAATAATTATATAACGGAAACTAAGTTAACTGTTATATAATCCAATAATTATATAACAGTTAACGTATATATATTTCGTTCATATTATAACTCATAATGCACAAAATTTATATCATTTAAAGAATAGAATTATCTAATCGTTGCCACATGTTCTATTCAAATACTATAATAAAGCTAGAATGATGTATAAAAGAAATTAAGCAAACAAAACAAAAAAAGAAACAGTTTTTCACAGACGATTGAGTATTTCTCATTTAATTAATTCAGTTCTCACTTCGCGAGGAGGCAAAAATACATAAAATCTCAAAATATCTATATTAAAAATTACGAAGTAAATCTCAAACACTTATTTCCTCGAAAAAATTCCAGAAAGAATTAAGCATGATTTAATTGGCAGTAATAAATGAATGCGTTATCTTTGTTGTTGCGAAGCTAAGTTTCTCTAGATCGGCAACAAATCCACTAGTCTCCTGTTTCAAATGTAAATATCAATGGTCGCCATTAAAAACAGGCTTAGCGGCAATTAAACAACTTTAAAATTGATGATAATTCTAAAAATATTGCATACAGATTTACTAAAGGCATAAAATCCTTAACCGGAAGATAAAAACAATATAATTCAATCATTTTTAAAGCAAAAAATGTACAATTTACCAACATATAAGAGTAAAGAAACTGAGATTACTGAGCCGGGTAACAGAGTGGATATATATATATATAAATATATTTATATACGTTTGGTGCGGCCGATTGCAACCAAAATACGAGGTGCACATCTACATGTTATAGCAGCCCTATATACAAAATTGCAACGTTCTGAGGCTACTCGTTTTTGAGTTATGCGAGATACGTACGTACGCACGTACGTACATACGTTCGTACCAGGCGCCACGAAAAATTCTCTTCAGAATTCATTTTAAAGCAGTTTTATAATTTTTTTGAAGGAAAAGAGTATTTTATTCTGTCCTTACGTACAGATATCACGCAAAGACATCGTTAAATTGCATTCGATAGCGGTCAAAATGGATATTTTCGTTGAAATATGCTGCCTGAAACTTTTCGCGATTACAATACTTCCTTTTTACTTCGTACAAGGAAGTAAAAATACATTTTACGATAAAGTAATTTAAAAAAAAACATAGTTTCCTAAAACACTGAAATATGAAGAAAGAGAAAACAATGAATGCTATGAAGCGGTTGCTTAGGAAAAACTGAAAGGAAAATATCAAAATAAATTAGATCATAAATTTGTTAGCAAACTTGTTTATTGGTGAAAATAAAAATTAATATGAGCAGCTTAATATTCCGGAAATTTAATACACTGAAGTCTTCAGAGTTAACTTTTGAAGAGGGGTAAAGTAAAAAAAAAAAAAAAAAAAGCATGAAGCAACATTAAATCTTGATAAGTTTAAAATAGTGCTTTTATTGTAAGAATAAAATGTAAAATTTATCTAACAGGCACTATATTGGTCTCATTTAACATAGAGTAAGCTATCATATAATATTTTACTCAAGCTCAAATAAGTCTTTCTTACAATAACAATTTATTTGATTGCTAATTCAGTATTAATTCGATTACGAGTTTTTAAGACTATTTCTTTAATCAATAGATTCAATTAAACAAGACACACTATATTCCTTAGGAGGGATGCTTTCTTCTAGAATGCCCGAAAGGAACTGTCTCGTATTTGAAGTTACATATGGGGAAATTTCGAAAGTTGTACGCAGCCAACCTGCTCGCCATGTGCAGTTCCGGGGCTAGCTGCCAGTGTTACCACTCGGACACATGACAACATGAATTTTAACGAAATAACCACAAGCAATTCCAAAACTACATGAGGTTTCCAAAGATTACATCCTAAAACATGACTAAACTGGAATCTAAGTATTTGTACATTTTTGAAAGAAAAGTCTCCAAACCATTAGATTGGTCACTATGGATCGACAACAGAATTTTCTGAAAACAACACTCCTCTCCCGATCTTTCTTATGTTTTTGGAAGTAATTCCACGGAGAATACTGTAAATGAAATGTGCGCAGGTAGATGGAAAAGTTTTTGGCCTGATATACTGTTAAAAGAAATAAAAAAAGTTTTTCAGTTTATTTTTCAGTATGATTTTCTGTATCTCGATACAGTTTTCACGTCGTTTAATGAGCAGCTCTTTGCTCCTGAAAAAATTATCTGAAGGCCTGTTCTGAAAATTTTCCATAACTTTTTATTCCACGCCATCATCATCGCTAAATCTGTTTCCATGAAGGTCAAATTTTAATTTATAGAGCAGCTAATAATTACCTGAAGCTAAATCTGGGCTGTAAGAGCGAATCAAACTCCTTAAACCCACACTGCCTTTGAATAGCATTGGTATGTTCCTAGTTTTGAATTGCTCAAAGAAATCGGGGTACTCATCTTAAAGAGACTTTGCTTTTCTTAAGTGCTAATGGGGAATGAAAAAAAAAAAAAAAAAAAAAAAAAAAAAAAACAGTTTTAGATAGAGCCAATCTTGTAGCTGTCTTACCGACTTTTAATCTCCTATCACTTAATATTCCTTCATAGAGACGCGTAATATTTTCTGATGTCAGTGCTACCAATAACTGACGTTCACAATAATCATCATCTACGATTCTCGACCTATGCGAAATTCTTTTACCCATTCTACCACTGAAGAATTGGAAAGATAACGAAACATTATGCACTGTACATATGATCCAAACACTGTCTCATTTTTTCGGAGTCTTTTATTTCTTTTATTTTTAATAAAAAACTTCTGTGTAATATTTTACTTTTAGCGGGAGATAAAAACAATTCACGTTCTAGTCATGGCTGAAACTACTGCTGCGTAGATGAATGGAAATTGCGTTATACAGGAATGATTCGATGGAATGTTAGAAGACGCACGACTAGCTTGATAGATATACATAATTTATTTTTGGATGACAAATTTCTTAGCACATATCTTCATAACCGGTAGAAGATTAGGGTTGCTATGCAGACCGACACGCTGTTCGAACCAAGCGAAAAGGCGGCAGAGAGAGAAAGACTATAGTTAGTAGCTATTTATGCTAGATAGGTTCATAAGTATAACTAATCTGTGATTGGTTAACTTAGATTTAGTTCCATTTTTTAAGCAGCGTTATGTAACATGGAAAGATCTCGAATTTGGGAGAATAATGAATTTAGGGGGGTGAACACCAAATCTAGAGTAGTTAATTTTCAGGTCGCCAATTATTTTTAAAGCAGCCATCGTATTTTGGTATATTTTACATATTTACATATATATAAGCATATATATCCATTTTAAATTGGCATTTTTGTTTTGTTAACTGATAAAAGTAAATTTTTATTGCATAATACAATTAAACTCAGCTAACAAATAATTTTAGTTAAAAAAAAAAAACTTCAGATTTTGTTTCTGCATTTCATTTTCAAACTTAAATTGTAAGAACGGTGTTTACAAAGCTCTAGGTATTGAGCTTTAGTTCACTTCCTAGAACTTAAGGCCACGCTATCGGCCGGAGACAAGCCTTGGTATCTTTATGTAGTTACCCTGTACTATTTAAGGCCCACCAGCGGCCGAGCGTTAAAAGTCGCTGAACACTGTAGTTCGGTCCGAGGTTCGAATCCCGCGAACGGGCTGGCTGCAAGGATGTTTTAGTGGTTTTCCCCATGTGTAACGTGTATACGAACCAGTTCCCCTTAGAAAGTCCTCCACGAAGGCATCCCTTCCCTTAGGCAGATAGCCCTCGAGGCTTTGCCGTAATTAAATAACCTAACCTAACCTGTACTATTTAGTCTGATTCAGTTGTTTGACTGACGCAGGCATATTTTTCCAGCACTGTTTTGAAACCAGTAAACACGTGAAAAGCAATCATTTTAGTTTTGCCGAATGCTTAAGAAAATGTTCTGTGTCTTCGAGAAGTATTCTGTTCCCACATTTCTGTTCCCGCATTTGAAAAAACCTTTACAGATATTCAGTTGGAGAGTTTAACCATACCACAAATAGGTGGATTGAGGAGATACCGTAAACGTTCTTTGAAAACGCCTAAAAAATTAATTTTTTGTTGAGATAAGTGTATTCAATTAAACTGGGATATACTGCATTGTAATATTGATGAAAACTGTTGAAATAAAAAAAGAAAGTGCGCAAATTTCTAAAACTTTGGAAACACGTAATATAAACAAGAAGTGTAAAAAAATAAAGTTAACATTTACTTTTTAGTTTTTAGCTTTTGAAAAAAAAAATATGTTATATATAAACGAGTGTGTGCAATACATATATTATTAACAAAATTTCATCATTATTATCACTTTTTTAGTTTTAGAGAGTCAACACATGAAACAGAAATTTTGCTTCCTGCATATTATGAGTTGGTAGAAGTTTGCTTTATTTATTATGCTAATGGCATAAAGTATAACATTTCTGTAAATTGCTATAAAGAGAGCAGATTGTTTTTTAATGATTCACTTTGTTATTCTGACGAGCACCGTGTTTTATAATGCGGAAGATAAATGAAAAATTTTATTCTTGTTAATTGGCAACAACTTTCTACTCCTGTTTCGTGTATTTGTTTGCAACCTGTATTCTTTTATCCATTAACCGAGAATAATGACATACATTCGAGGAGCTAACAAAGTACTTTAGTTAAAACAAGTGATTTTATAAACTATTTCCGTCAAATGGTGTTTGAAATAAATGAGTGAACACATTTAGTTTGAAAAACATATAAATGAAGCACTTTTTTGACAAATGTTTTAATGTCAAATATTGTCTGGCAGATGGCTAAAACAACGTGTCATTTACAGTTATCAATTTATCCTCTACCTGGAAAGAAGTATTTTCCGTTACTAGAATATTAAACGGCGTCGCTGCTTTACGGCTGCCATTTTTTCGTTTGTTTTGACTTTTATTACGTGTAAAACCAGTTGTAAAGAAATAATGTATATATTATGAAAGTTAAAATCAGACCCCAAAAGGAGAACTCTCATCGGGGCCGCTGCTGTAGCAATTGCACCAGCAGTGAAAAAAAAAATTGTATGTGAAAAGAATAAAGCACTGCTCATCACCCAGGTGTGAACCCCGTCGTCTCAGGAGCTGTGCAGGAGTGAGAGAGAAGGGGCGCCTACGCGCCCCGGCCCTCCTGTAACCGGCCGGCGCCAAAGCGGGCGTCGCGAGGCCTCCGCTTGACCCTCGACCCTAACCCGTTGCATCATTTCGAATGTTGCGCTCTGTAGCAATCTCTCAACCACACCGGATTTGTATATTTATATAACGGTCGAGGAACCGAAGACAGCTTTTTTGTTTTTCACTGTACAAATCGTATAATCCGTGACATAAAATCTGAACAATGTTACAATAAACAAACAATAAAAACGATAAACAATTAATAACAAGAAGTATTTTACATTTGAACTCACAAATACTCTTACACGAATATATGATTTGCATGTATATATTTAAGTATATAAATTACCTATTCCATATCTTCCCCAGTGGTTTCAGATAAAATTAAAGACAATAAAAACAAATATTCGCAATATTTCACTTTTCTGTGAGCTTAGAAAACCGAATTTTACGTAAGAAATAATATTTATTGTTATAGGCTTTTACATTTGTCCCCTCCTCCCCCCCGCGTAGTAAGAACGTCGAGATATAAATTTCTTAGGCCTAAGAAAGAATTTTGTTAGAAGCAGACCAACGGATCAGTGGAATGTATATAGAATGGATATAAAATGGGAATTTTTCCATTATAACACTACTTTTTATAGGAAGATATATGTGCAAACTAATGCTTCCTCGTATCGAAGTTTATTTTATTCCTATTTTCCTGAATTCGTACGAAGACATGGGAATAAAGACAAAAATCCTTTGAACAGTTCTCATCCATTACTGTTGCTTGTTGGCCACTTTTAAATTAAATGTGTTGTTGCTGTGTCTTATAAAAATGCCCTTTATTTTAAAGTAAGTACTGTGAATGAAACGTTTTTAAAGTGCGTCAGTTTTTTAACTTTTTTGTTTAACGAAATACATAGACGTAATTCTCACATTTTAAAAAGGCTAAACACCACATTATCCTTTTAACAGCTAAGATTCATAAATGAATAGTACTGGAAGTAATAACTGTAACTGATTTTTCTCTGAATGCAGTAATATAGTAGATTCAATTATCCTTGGTAACTGGGACCGTAATTTTCTCGGATAGTCAAAAACTCAGTTTAATAGAAACTAATTTTTCTTTTGACAAGGTTTTCTAAAATCCTTTATTTAATAAATAATCCAATTAAAATTTTATTTTATGAAAGAACAGTTAAGCATAAAACATGAATAAACAAACTCCATCAAAATCTACAAACGCTCAGAAATTTTGATAAATTTCTTACATGCATTATGAAATATTTTGTGACCTATAAACTAGCCAACAGTCGCGCAATCATGCAGGTTTTGGATCTAAAAAATATTCATAGTTAAAACATTAAGACTTTCCTTTACCCAGATTTCAGCGCATATTAGTAAAAACCGCTGAACTCTGGATCGACTTAGCTTTCTAGCGCAAGGGCAATCTCCGGCAAACGGACAGATTCTCATGCTTTTTCCCTATATATATATTTGTAACGAGAAAAACGACCCAATTTTTCTTAAAAAATTCGCCATGAAGACATACCTACATTTAGTCATGTAGCCGTCGCATGCTTTGGCAAAAATAAATAAATAAATAAATAAACCGAAACTTCAGCATTGCTCATTTTACACTATCGGTTTGGACTTCGTCGCCATCCTCGGCATCACTGAATTTTTTACTGTTCTCCGGATCTCCGTGGACGATGAAAATTTGACTTAAAATCGTTAATCAAATCAAAACTTGAAAAACCTATCCCTAATTGTGTAATATTAACTCAAAATCCTTCAGAGCCTATTATACTGATAAGCGATTTATCGCTCCATCTTTACGAAGGCTTTAAATAATCTCGTTAGTTGATCTTGAACAGAAAGAACAACACATGCGTAAAGTCATAATTCCGTCACTTGCGAATATTTAAACTAATATAATGTTAAATTTACAGCTTGAAAAAGATCGTTGTCGGACTACACAAATTTGACCTAACTAAGCTGGCTCAAAACTTTAATGGTGCATTTTAACGTCTGCTAACAAATGACTAAAACTGGCAAAGTTGGGCTGTAGAAACTAAAGCTGCAAATGGTTTTAGCTGGAGGTGGAGTGGCAGCAGATCCTCTGGTGGCTAGAGTCCGGAAGGCCTCTGAAATGGTCAAGAGTTTCTTTCTTTGCTCTGTCGGTAACAGGTACTTGTTACTTTTTGTACTGGTGCCAATGTCTTTGGCTTTCTCGTAGAGTGTATTGATCTTTTGTTCGTAATTAAGACTGTCAGTTACTACGATTGTCGAATTTGCAATTGTTGCAGCACTATGCCTGACACTTCTGCATCATTCTGCTGGTTTTGTGCTGGAAGGAATATGGGTGATGAGTAAGTTGAGTATGGTAATTAAGGGGTATTTTGGTGTATTTACCAGTGTACAAATGCGGCTAGATAAGTTGTATGTAAGCTGTATGAGTATACATAAGCACTGGTCATACACTGCTCAATCAAGATAGTGAAAATACTCTGCTCAATCTGGAAAAGTGACAAGTAATGCAAGTAATACTCTGCTCAGTCAAATATGACAGGTAACACACTGCTCAATCAATACAATAGCAGTAGCGCTGTACACTGATTAATTAGTAAAGATCAATTAATAAGTCTAAGGGCCGCATAATAAAGGTATAGGACATGATATCACACAGAATACAAGCACTGAAACTATTCTCTGTATAAAAACTAAAACAATCAAATTGTTATTATTAGCTAGAAGTATATAACACAAAATATCAGCATAAATACTTAATTAGTTAAATTATTGTAAGCCAGAATTATATAATTATACAACACACGTTAAGGGGAAAAAACTTGATTAATTAAATTTTTTAAGCTAGAAATATATTACGCAAGATATTAGCACTTACTGATATATAAACACTCACACGTATAAGTATAGTTAAATGTATAAAACAGGAAAATATACAAGATACGATCACTGAAACGAGTCCTTGCAAAATTGCTAATATTTAGGAGGGTAGTATACAGGATTAAGGAATGAATACGCAGCTAATTTACCAGCTCCTAATTGAACGCACAAAATCATAGGTATTAAACAGCTATTATTACCCTGATGCTATTTAGGTGCCTGCTATTGTGTAAATGTAACGCAATCTTAATTATTGCTCGTAGGATTATCGGATATTTTGTTGACCGGATAATTAAAAGAATCCTACCTTGGTTGCAGGGCTTCTTCTGCGATTCCTTTGTTCTCTATGAAGTGTAATTAACACAATAACATTTATTAAGCACTAGTAGTGTTGAGTACATATACACATACACTGTAGAACACTGGTATGCGCACAACACTATCACCGTATCACTAATTAGCTCACGCTACTACGCTAATTGTTGGTTTCAGCTGAGAAAACCGAAGTTTAAAGAACTAGCGAGAAAAGTTATGGAAAACGTACAATCCGGCGGACTTTTCCAAATTCTGAGTCTTACTATGTTCCTAATTCGTACTGCTACGTCACACTCCTATGTGGATTGCTCTTTTCAGCGGGGAAATCCTTGGTCGTTTATCTTCTGTGTATTTCATCTGTTTAATTAGGTAATCCAAAAGCGAAGGCACAACGCAATTAGAACAGATCACTATAACACGCACTAATAACCACTACATTGTAAGAACTGATGTCAACACACTCACCATGATACGCACTACGCTGTAAGAACTGATGTAACACACTAAGATCAATAATTGAGCTTTAAAAAAAAAAGCGTAATTTTCGAACCGCTAGTCAGATTTTTACCAGATAAAGAAACTTGGATCCATCTCGATGTGCAGAGAGCAAAGATGTTAACCCTCTCTTGGTACACTAATTAGTTCTACTATTAACACTGTGTATAAAAACGCCCACTTCTCTAATTTTACGTCAAAAGGGTTGCCATACAACAGGCAATCGCGCCAAAAAACCAGCGCAGAACACATATCGCCACATTTGGTGATCTTAGGGCGCGTATAAGAGTAGAGTCCCGTTGAAATATGATACCAAAAATTTTTTGTGACCAAAACACTTCCTTTACTGCGTACAAGAAAGTAAAAAGCATCCCATTTACTTTTCATGTATGCATGAAAAGAAACATGATTTAGTGGAGGGGGAAAAACCCTCCAGTGTAGGAACTTTGGTTATAAGATATTTTCTCTTTTCACTTTCCTTCGTGGTGTAACTGGAAGCATACTCGACGCGTATTCGGGAAGTCCAGGGTTCGAGTCCCGACGAGGGTACTAGACATTTTTCACGTCTCTTGCTTCAAAATAACCTAATGAATTTATAATATTACAGCTAAAACCTCGAAGGAAAGTTTATCATTAGTACTTTAAAGTCAATATATGGGGCAGTAGCTCAGATAAGCTAAGTTTCATTGATTGTTATTCACTTGAAAACAGTGACATGGTGCTGATTGTTAGAAAGCTTGATAATCAGATTTTACGAGGTATAACAGTTAAGAAGGCTATAAAAAATTAATAATAGAAAATAAAATAGCGAACTATAACACAACATAAAACATGCAGAGGGACGAAGAAACTGCATTTTAAAGACTTCATGTTATATTTTAACTCCTCACAAAAGCGTTTATCATTAAAGATTTAAAAAATTTTTAAAAAAATTAAGATATTAAAAAAGTAAAACATTATTGAAAGTAGAAAAAATAAATGTTGCGTAGTACTTGGCATTAGAAAAATCTTTCTTTATTAATTATAACAACTCTAAAATTATCAGATATAAATTAAGTGAATTTGACTTAGATGTATTGTAACGTATCTTATGTTAATTAACCATAATTAGGATTTGGATCTGTACTGTATTTTCGTTTTTCCGTAGTCCTCAACCAGAATACAAATTAGTTTTGACTGTATTCAAGCTGAAGATTTTAAATCTTAACAAAAGAGAGCTTTTAGCAATCCAGTTGCTATTAGTATTTTCGCCAGCTCTATTTTAAAAGTGATATTCCGGCTTTGGTATTCTCGCTAGCCGATGCTTCCAACTTAAGCGCCAGTAAAATAACTGAGCCAGCTTATTCTAGTGAATGTGTAGTCTTAGACTATGTTATCAGAATTTGACTGAATTGACTGTTATTGTTTAATTTAAATAAAGTGGTGTTTTTTGTTTGTAGTTAGCTTTTATGTTCGATTTGGACTAAATAAAAAAGGCTTTTTAAACCTTCCTCAGTGTTTGTGAGTTGTTAAGACGTAGCGAAAACTCTCTATTTGTTTATAAGGATCTTCAGAACTTTAGTTTGCAAATACAATAGGAACCTTATAGTGTTATTGAAAAATGTAGAATAGAAATTTAAATCATTCAGAACTGTGCTTATCACTTTTAAAACAGATTATTTTTTGAAGCTCTTTCGTTCAGTGACAACAATTGTTAATAGCTGCTTCTATAGGTTCTTTCTATTTTTCTCATTTGTCGATTTTGCAAGGACAGAAATTTGTAAGTTACGTGAAAACGTATACCTTCTTTGAGGTGTACAAATTACAGTGTATGTGAACCCTCGTAATGCTATTGATGGGAACTTAAAAACTCATTAAAAGTTAAACCATGCAAGGAATGACAGCCTTGCAGATTTCTTCGGCTAAAGCTACCTTTCATTACCTCCCGACATATTGATTAAAGAAGAGGAAGTTTTAAAATGGTATTATGTGAACTCGTCAATTTTACGAAAATTGATCTGAGGTTAAACTGTTTCGTTTTTAAGGGCAGATATTACAAATGAGCTTGTTGAGACATTAGTTTATTTCGAAGCAATAGCGATGAAAAATGAGCAATGCCTTTGCCGGGAATCGAACCACGGACCTCTCGATACGCACCGAGTGTGCTGACCATTACACCACGAAGGCATACAAAGAAGGCGGGAGAGATACCTTCTCAGCGTTCCGCATCATTTATAAAATAAAATCAAAATGACATAAAATGTAATTGCAATTAATATTTTCGTGTCTTACTTAATACACTCTGGCTGCATGTATAAATTTGTTCTAAACATAACCTTCTACGTTAAGAAGCTATTTATAATGCTATGAACAAGTTGCAAGCTGCTAAGAATGAATTAACGTCACTGCTTTGGTTATTGGTAATTCAGCTGAGTGCTGATATTCTACTTTCAATCATTTTTATTGAAATTTATGTAGGAATATGGATGAAAAAATTACATGCGCATCTAATTGTAAGCCCATAAAACAATTAAAGGCAGCTAGTAAGCTAGATTGAGCTGCTCGCAATTAAATAATTTTTTTTTATTTATTATAATTTTTCAGTTTGCTTCTTATTCTTCGTAATTAGTAATCACTTTTGTAACCAGCCTTCTAAAATAGTTAATTAACCGAATAAAAAACGAAACACAAAATGACAGTGAGATGAATAAAGAAAAAGAGAATCTGAAAGGTTTCAGATTTTAACGGTCACCGAAAAGGGTTTGGTAAGATTTATGTTCTCGTGAGCTCGCAGTCTACCAGTCTGTTACGCTCATCCCCTTTTTTTATTTGTCTTTGTAGCTTTCTTACTAAGCATCATTGTCTTCACATTTATGCCATATTCAATTCAACAGCAAAACTATAAAAATGTTAAAAGCAGCATAGCAGTATACGTTTAAAATTCTCGATGCAGCGTTAAGTGTTGGCATGCATTTTTCTGATTTTTTCAGTCTTTTCCCAGTTTATCATATCAATGTTCAGTTTTCCTTCTAAGATGGCTTTACAAAAAAATTCGACAGAAAATCACAAAATATTTGAAAACAGAATATTTGCGATAAACACTCTCACACGCTGGAGAACAAAAATATTTTATTCCCTAGTGTTGCCACTGCTCGCTTTAAAATTGTTGATATTTTTAATCAAAAATTCGTTAAAGTTTTACAAAATATGAAATAGACAATAAAACAAATTCCAAATTCGGGCTACCAGGTGCCCATGTTCGGCTGGAGGACTATGTTATTCAAAATTTGATGATTGTTCCATTGCTTTTCCACCGTGCAAGAAACATGCATACATTCATGCAGATTCTTCATTATTTAGTTTCTTTAAGTAAAATACAGGGCGATAATATTTGGCAGCAACAATTTGAAAACTGATACATCGCATTTAAAGGATTCCACGCGAAATACCATTTCGTGACTAATATTCCTTGCTGATTAACATCCCTTTAGGCTAATAAATAGAAAAAAACATTGAAATTTAAAATTCAAGCTTCGAGGTTTGAGTGGAGGACTATGCTTGTTTAAAATCTGATGGCGCGAGTTGTCACCGATTTTGCGCAATGCGAGGAACAATCATGCAGATTCTTTATTATTTAATAATAGAGATTAAAATGTGTAAGCTTTATTCATGCTTATTAGTTACTTATACAGGGTGAATCTGAATAAGAGGGCAAAATTTTAGGGGGTGATAGAAGGCTATACGAGCAATATTCGTCATAGAATGTCTGGTCGGAAAGCAAGTGATGAAAAGTTAGGGAGTAGTTAGTTTTCCACTGTTACATTAAAAATAATAATAATAATAATAATAATACAAGAATGAGAGGAGATACTTCAGAAAACATTTCATTAACAGGAATATAACTAATACACATGCTAAAAAAAATGCTCAAAAGACCTTCCTCCAGCTGTAATGCGCCCACCAGCGGCCGAGCGGTAAAGTCGCTGAACACTGGTAGTTCGGTCCGAGGTTCGAATCCCGCGAACGGGCTGGCTGCATGGTCGTTTTCATGGTTTTCCCCATGTGTAACGTGTATACGAGCCAGTTTCCCTTAGAAAGTCCTCCACGAAGGCATCCCTCCTCTTAGGCAGATAGCCCTCGAGGCTTTGCCATACTCACACACACACAGACACACACCAGCTGTAATGCAGGCTTTACACCTGCGCAATAGGGAAATGACGCACATTTGCGAAGACACCAGGCATTCCCCGTGTATCGGCGGCAACAATGGCAAACCTGACGAGTAGATCCATATTTGTTTCAACGGAGCATTCGTACATTAGGCTTTTCATATGGCCCACAAAAGTTCAAACACGAGGTGATCTTGGTGGCCAAGCTATGAGACCACCTCGATCAATCCATCGCCCTGGAAATTTCGTGCTTTGTATAACCAGCCATTGTCTCGGCAGTCCTTACCCCGGGGGTTGACTCAGGCGAACGCCTGGGAAGTATTGGTTAGAATCTGTACCTAGGCAGTCTCAACTACAGGGGCAGCAGACTTCACAGAAGGCCTGAGGACTCTCGGGACGCGTAATGGCAAACCGCACATTGAGTTGAACAGTGTTAAACGAATGTCGCATACTGCGCATGCCCAGAAACAAATTTGGCGTAATTATTATGTTGGCGCGATTTGAAAAGAGGATAAATACGGTATGTGGTAGATGTACCGCCATCTGATTGTAAACAAATCCGGCGTTTAAGTCTTCGTAGAGTATATGTGCAATGTAAAGTAATTACTGTGTAAAATTAGATTTTTTTCCTGTACTGCTCCAACAACTGGAAAGTTGAACGATACGATCAAGTTTAAATTCGATTGAAGAGTGCACAAAATGGGTAAAGGAAGTCAGTGTAAATGCAGATAGATGCTCCAGTGGATAGCGCGAGCTTTAAACCAAATGCTATTGCGATATTGCTTTCAGGTATGTATATATTTTCCCATTTCAGTAAATTTGATATGTTATATGTGCAATATGTGATATATTGTATTTTAACACATATACAGTTCATTAACATTTTTTAACATTTCCTAAATTTCTATATAATGTAGCATCTTAATCTTTCTTAATGAAAGATGTTTTAAGAAATTTGTTTCCTTACTGTTTTAATTTTTTCGAAAAGAAACATCATTTTCGAGAAACTTCAAGAAGAAAGTTATTAGCGTAATTTTATTACAGCTAAAACTGATGCAAGGTACTTGAGTCTTTTATCACAAAATGTGCTGAAATGTTTTGGTTGAAGTTAATATAAAATAATGTAATGAACTCGTAATGTAATGAATTGTGGTATAACTGTAAAGAATTGGTAAAAATAAAATATAATTAGCTCAAATTTACTTAACTCCTTATATTATCAAATATCTATTGAATAGAAAAACCTGTTGAAATATTAAATGTAACAAGTTCTATTTTTAAAAGGCAGATGATTGTACAGCATGTAGGAATTGATGATGATTTTTAATAATCCTAAAGTAATAGTAAAGTCAACAATAAAGTATATTTTGATGTATGTAATTTTCATCAATGATTACATAACATTGCACTTTAATATGAAGTATGCTTGGATTGTTTTCATGTATGCTATATATTATTGAAAATTAGTTCTTCATAAAATTGTATATTTCTGCTGTGAAAAAGTATGTATGCAATCATGCAAGTTGTAGGAAAACATGTACGTGTACTGCACATGTACCAGGAAGACAAGATAACAATTATGACTGTCAATCATCATTTGCTGACTGTATCTGTCAAGCTGACTACACAGACTATAGTAGGAGTTGTAGAAAGTGTGTTTCAGAGTTGAATATATGAATTAAAGTTAGTAGGATAATTATTCTTAACTAAATAATAAAATTTAAATAAAACCCCTTATTTCATTTTTTATAAATTCTCTTATTATTATGATGTGATTTCACAACCATTGACGCTCTCCTATTGTTAAATAATCCATTCAGCACTGAACAACATATTATTTTATTGGTATAAAAAATAATATATTTTGTGTGTATGACCAAGTTATGATCTAAGATTTTTCAATACTTGAATCATCCTTTTAAAGATTTTTATAAAATGATTTTTTTTTAATTTCAGGCATTGGCACAGTGAATGGCAGCTGAAAAATTTTGACCCTTGTTTCTGGAAGTGAAATGTTAGATGTAAGTAATGATGTCTGAGACCCTTATCACACGGCATTTGTTTCACATGAACAACTTGTTTCGGACAATTTTTCTGCCTGGTTTACTATTGAAAGAAAGACATGCAACGTTTTCCTTCCTTTCTAAAAAAATTGCAAATTGTTCGTTTTCAATCAATCAACTATCAGCTTGTTTTTAATGGGGAACCAGTTTTCCATGTTAACCCCAAAGTGATCTATGATAATTGGCTGTTGTGACAAAGCAGAAAAATTGAGCCAAACAGTTATTCTTCCGAAACAAACTGACGTGTGATAGCATCCTTACTGCTAATAATACTGTGAAGCACGTAATTGTATGCTTTGCTAATGAATATGTACTAGGCAATTGTGGTTATTATGAAAGAGGTGAAATTTCAAATACAATTGTTTCAGTTACAATTATTACAGATATTATTTAATTTTGTAATAATGCTAATTAAAAATATGAATTAAGAAAATGCAAAAATTAGTGTATAACCATACTAAATAGTTCAGAGTAAGACTTGTACTTAATTTAGAGTACGCACTCATTCACACATATGATGACTCGTACACTGATATAAATTTGATATGCTTTTATATTGTTTACATGTCTTCTATATTCAGATTTGAATCATCATCTGCCAACAAATTCAGTTAATCAGGCATTGTTGACCTTATTAGTTTCTTGCAGATGTGTGAACTTTGGAAACATTTTTAGATTTAGTGTAGTTTTTGTTTGCTTTTCAGGTTTTCACATAATATCAACTAGAAACATTACCTCTTCATTTTAAAGGTCAAAGAGATAAAATTAAAAAAAAATTAATTAGTTAATATCAAACCTAAAATGTTCTTTTATTACACAACTATTATTTAAGCCATCCAAATGGGCACAATATTTTTATAATACTTTTATTTAATTTTCCAGTATATGTTATTGAAGCCATTCAAATCCCACTTGGGCATTTTCAAGCATATTAGTTGTTGAATATTATGTCTGACTGTAAACACACAGGCAAAGTATGTATAATTATTATTGTAATTTAACCTATCTTTCCTTCAAATATTTCTTTAAAATTACACGAGACAGGCATACATTTGAGCTTTGATTAACAGACTTAGTGTAGTCGCCATGACGGATAAGAAAACAGATGAATAATAGACCACCCATAATCACCAACATATAATGCAAGGATTTGAGAATAAAGATTGCTTATTAGCATAATAGTGCACTGAATATTAGATATAAAAATTATAGAACTGAAAGATTTGTCACGTATCATCTTTGCTTATTATTATATATATTGAAAATAAACAGTTTGCTTCTGCAACAGAATAAACATCAAGTGTCTTGAAATGTTTTGTATACCTGGAGCTTTACAGTTCAGTACATTATACAAAGAGCAGTATGTATAATGATTATCAGGTCTGCACAGAAATTTTTAATGGAAAATTCTTATGTATAGATTTAGTTGATATTTCTTATCTTGTGTACAGATTTAGTTGATATTTTGCAAGACATGGCAATATTTCAGACTTTTATTCTAATTACTGTGACAAAACAATCATTAGAAAATTATACACATATGAAAATTATTAATATTACATTATGTAGCTTATATTAATCATTTTCATACGTGTATATGTAATATTTTGGCAGGCACAGGAATGACCAAAGCTTGACAATATAACTACATCATAGGCCAGGCATTGTTATGGCTGGATAGAAGGTTGCAAAATGACGACAAAGAAGGATTTAGCTTTTTAGATCCCACATCTTTATTCAATTCTCTCAGCAGATCATTTTGCCTTTAGATGAAATTCTCAAAATTATATATTCAATATTGATTTAAACTAAGTAAGATTAAATTTAGACTTTACGTCATATCTGCTTTAACAAAGGAAAGAACAAGATGGGAGGAGCAGCTGCAAGGTCTTGTAGCAGCGGTAGAAGAAAGCAGTCTGACGAAAAATGGCACGTATTCAGTATGTGTACTAGCGGTTATATAACATGCCAGAATGTTCTCGAAATTACTGGTCTAGGATAAGATCCTGAAACTGCAGTAAGTTAATTATAGGTTGCATGCTCGCGCACAGCAAAGCCACTGTATTTTCTATATTTTACATGTATATAATACATATTCTTTGTGTCTTGGTGAATACATTCTACCTCGCTGGCAGGTAACAGAAACTGACGATCAAAAGATTGATGAATATTTAATAATTTTGATGAGATTATCTAGGAAAGTAAAATAGTTTAAAACGTATTAAATATGGTTTTCCAGAATGTTTCCTAGCATAGTTTTTAATCTCAGACTAAATGATACACATTATCTGGAAGTTCATATTCTTGTGTCATAAAGTATGCTTTATTGTAATTAGTCTTAGATTGTAAAGTTAAATTTATGAAAATATGATGAGTTAAAAATGTATTGCAGATATTAAACTAGATTTTTATATGCAATTTTGAAATTTTAGAGATCTTGCTTCATGTAATTATTTTTAATGTTTTTATTAAATTCTTAATTAATGCTATTATGCATGCATTAGAAAGTGAAATGAAATAATACTTAGGGATATCATTTGGCTGCATTCTGTTGTTTCTCAGTTAAACTATTCTGCATTCAAAAAATTACTCAAGGATTCTCACGAATACCAGCTCAAACAGTTCCAAAGTATTTCTGCAAAATATACGTAATTACTTAAGAAGAATTGTATCTTTTTGATAATATTATTTAGCTTTACAAGTTACTGCCAAAATTATTTTGTAAATCAGAAATCTTTGAGGGGATTAGTGTGTCTCGCATAGTTACCCTGGTGCCACACTATAACACTGAAATTGATAGATGTATAATTGAATGTTTAATCAAAAATGTCTAATTCCTCTTTTATGATATTTCAATAATTGATACTACTGAAACAAGAAATATTGGTACATTAACATTTTCTTAATATTCATTGTGTATTTGTTATGATGCATGTATTAATAGTTAACTTAGTTACTTAAGTTAGCATTTGATAATACTTGTTTCAACAATTTAGGGTTTGATGAAGTGCCACAGAGATTATCGCTTAAAGAATGCATGCAGGCTAACCACCAACACAAGATATTAAAAGAGCAATGAAAATGAAGATTTAACTATAAAGAAAAATCTGACTAATATTATTACTCATAACACTTAATTGTTTCGTATTATTGTAAATTTATGCGAGTTTTCCTGTATTCTGTTTATTTTGCAACTTATGTTATTGTAAATTCATGTATGTTTTCATTCTTGCTCTGTCATGCATTTTATACTAATCGTTTGTTGTGCATATTAATTATATGTGTATATTACATCATTGAATTACTGTATTTGAATTTTAATAAACCTTTTTACCATTCAGTAGTACTTTTCCATAAAACCCTGAACATTGTAAACATCCCATATCACTAATCCTCAATTCTAAATAATACTTGAGTTTACTTAATTCATGTATTAATAACGAATTTGAAAAATAATACAATAGTGACATATTTTGAGGTAAAATAAATACTGCTCAATTGGACATTTTAAAATGTTTTTCCTTTTAATAGAGGAACATTTTTAAGGATTTAATTATTAGTATTTGAATATTGTATTAATATAGTATGATTAATCAGTATATGAATATATTGTGTGTAATGAATAAGTAAGGCAGTGAATAAATTTTGAACAATAATTTCATATGAAGAAATATGATCTGCCTGGGTTAAAAAATTAATCTTTAAATCCTATTTATGAGATTATATGGCTGAAATGTGTAGCCCAAAAGCAGATAAAGCAACCCACCCCCAAAAAAGAAGACATTTTAAATAGTTTCTTCCAAAACTTGAAATATTTAAACATTACACGACCCTAAATTTCTAGTGAATTTAAAATACTCATTTCATTCAGTTCAGCTACTAGCCATTATATGAAATTTTCCTATATTATTAAAATGTTCCTCATGATTTTGCAAGGTGAAGACCACAAATGTTCTGCCCTCATAACTAATGATGATATAATAAGCATGAAGTAGACTTCAGCGTAAGGAATATGGAACTATATATTTTGCTCTTTGTTTATTAATTAGCTCACTTTTAAAAAATTCATATCATATAGTAAGTAGTATTCATAATTTTTCTCATTTTCTTAATATTTCATTGAAGTATTTAAATGTTAATTTAATTAGCAATACCTAAAAATGTCAAATGCATATATTATTATACAGAATGGGATTCTGACCATAACACTCGGGCAAAGTGATATACATGTTAATTTTTCAACAAGTTTCTGCGTTATGCTTTTTACTCTCTACACAGTGTTTAATTTTTAATTATTATAAAAAAATAATAGTAATACCAGAAAGTGTGACTTTCTTATATTATCCAACAGGAGACCTATGTTCACATCTTATATTTTGAATTTACAGTTTTCTTTTGTAGATGACAGACACCATACATTCAAAAGAAATTAACATGCTGCTGGATATATGCATGTGTTTTTCAAATTTACAGCTGTTGCATGTCATGTTATGTAATCGGGTAAAAAATGAAAGAATTAAGTTTATTGACACCAAAACAAATGCATACTTCGACATAAAGGCTGCATAAAAATGAAAATGGCTAAATTAAAATAGTGAATTGAGGTTGTAGAGTTCTCATTTATTTTTATTAACCAGCTATTTTATGATAATTAGCTTTTCTTTTTTCCTTTCCATTTTCCTGCCAGAATGCTAATTTTGAGTGTATTCAAATGAGGTGAATTCCTTTCGTTACTTTTGATTTACGCCATAATGCTGGCTGATTCTGTATGAACAAGCTGTGCACTCTGTTAATTTGTCCGAGTCTATAAAAGGGTTTTTTTACACCTATTCCAAACCTCTGTTGTAATTTCCAAAACATAACGAGAAGTCGCTTAATTTTTCCAGAGTTCTCACACAGTATATATTACCAAAGTGGGTGAAACTCGTATAAGGTGTAAGAAAGACCAAAACGAGATTTATTAAATCAAGAAAAGTAATCGGTGGAAAAGGCATTTAATCTTAATAATGCAAAATCGAATTTTACACCAAATATTCAGACTTTTGTAACTGTTTTATATTTAATTAGCGAGAGTTAAAAATAAAAATTACCTTTATATTCATAACATAGGTTACATTCTGTTAATTTCCCATAAATAAACATAAAGAATACATTGACAAAATCATTGTACTAAGCTATTTTGGTAAAATAAAATCTACTATTTTCATTGTACTTCAAATTTAGGTTGTTTTCATGAAATTCTTTTATTAAACATTAACTTATACTTGATAATCAATCTTCAAGTTCGAAAATAAGTTAACTGTAATTGCATTTGTTTTATGATCAAATATTTTAATTTGGCATTTGAGCATTTCTAATGGCATTTCTTTTTCTGTTTGACATCTCTGCTCTGTTAAGGTTATAACCAGTTAAATTGTTACTGTGTCTCTGAAAAATAAACAGCATTCTTAAACACCATTTTAAAAATATTTCTGCGTGTAGTATTTTATCAGTAGAATTTTTCCTAAATAAATACAGAAGTTGTTATGAAAACATTTGAGAGTACATGTCTTGAAAGAGAAACAGCATTCGAAGTGTTTAGTCAATTATGATATATTAACAGCTATCATAACTTTGCATGTATGTTGTATGCATTATACATATATATATGCATAAAGACCCAATTTTGGCAATAAGTAGAGCTGTTACAAAATAATCATGAAGTCTAATGGAACGTACTCATCACACATACTGGGGGGAAATTAAATTTATGTACGTATTTGCCACTCTTAAAGAATTTTTTGGGGGAATTACAAATGTACCAATTTCTTATTAATATATAATCATTTGTTAATATTAAAGAAAAATTTATTTCTTAACTTAACTAAGGCAGCTAAGTCATAGACCAAAATATGTGTTTCTGCAGATATTCAGAACTTCCGGAACTACGAATACATTCACAGTTACAAAATATGTAAAATATATTTCTTTTAAATGCTTGGAATATTCGGAAAAATATCTAAATTCAAAGAAATGGTAAAATACGTTTCACTTTCAGATTCTTTGTTATTTATTTGATTATATCACCATTAATAACAATGTTCACCCTCCCAGAATAAAAAATATATTGTTTATGTACTGAAGTCTTGGTTTGTTTCCCTTGACAAGTCAATTAATCTATCATCAATGACAATAGCTACCTTTTAAATACTTTTAATTTTGGCACTTAAAATGTTTGCATTTCAAAATAATATTTCTATGCAGCTTTTAAATCATTTTTAATGCAACAGAAATCTAAATAACTTCAAATGCTGGGTAAAATTCATTCCAATAATTCATCGCTTTAAATTTCTGTTCCTTGCAGATGATACTGGAAAAACCTTTTCTAATAATATATTTCTAATTCTACTAGGAATTACTGATAAATAATCCGATGAAAAAATTGATACAGGCATAGATGGAGGAGATGTAAATAATTATTACGAAGTAATGTGAAGCAGTGTTTGCATTCAAAATGTAAGATGTTATACTTATGAAATTCTGCACTTCACTTTGGAACTGTACGAATTTTCGCTCAGAAAAAGACTGAAACTCAGGATATATTAGTTACACTTTTAAGGAATAAAAACAATTCAGAATTTACCATACGTTACATTCGTACATACACAAAGAAACACGGACATACGTAAAAAATATAGCAAGTGTTTGCAAATAACATTGAAGAAATTTTACAATTCCTTAATGCTGTTTATTTAATTCTTTTAAATAAGAAATAAAAGCGCGAATATACGTTAACAAACTAAGCGGGAAAATCCAGTTTACATTACTGAGAATTACAACATGTAAACAAATTACATCTAAATAACGAATTATTAAGCACAATATATGGTAATAATTATTAAATGCACTGTTAGACAAATTAAAATGAAACATATATTAGAAAAATAAGCAAGTGCAATCGGTATGAACGTTAAAATAACTAATAAACAAAGTTCGACAACATTGCAGTTGTACACATCACTCGACCACACTCGACAGCCATGGAGAGAGCTAGCGTAGGGTTGCTTTTAGTCGCCAATATTTCTTCCCGCGCCAAAGGTACACCATCAAGCGATAAGTACACCATCAAGCGCATTGAGTTGAACAGTGTTAAACGAGCAGTAAGCGAAATTCGCTTAACACTGTTCAACTCAATGTGCGGTCTGCCATTACGCTCTCGGGACAGAGAAAGGCTCGTCAGGGACCGTACTAGTACTGCCTTGTCTGCCCTTGCTCTGTGGGGTCGCAATATTGTGGATTGATCAAGGGCGCGGCGGCACTTAATTCCGATAGGAGCCCCTATTAGGTCGCATTAGGACGGAAGATGTCCCGTTCCATCAGCATTGTCTCTGCAGTCCACGGTAGAAAATGCAGCTGGGTGAGATGACTGATCCTTTACATACCATTTTCAATGCCAAGATCGCATTTAAGCATTAAAAACATACATTAGTCTGATACTGCGTTTCATTATCGGTACTATCGAGCCAACGGCTTAGTTTCCATTACTCATTTTTTCTCAATCATCTATACCCACCACACGCAGAGCAGAAAAATCGCTAACGCTGGTATTGGTAGTTCAGGCTGCCAAATCATATACGTGACCGTTTTTGTGATTTGCTCACATGTAAGTGAATGCGAGTCAGTTTTCCTTAAAAAGTCCTCCAAAAAAGCATCCCTTCTGAAAGAAAATAGTTTTTATGTGCATTTCTAATCCGAGTCCTCTACTTATTCAAGCTGTCGACTTTCAGTTATCATTTCATACAATGTAGTATGTTATCATTGTATGAAATGATAACATACAATGTAGTAATGTTATCATTTCATACAATGTTTCATAATGTAGAGTCTAATAAACATTAAATTATTTAAATATCAATTAGCTAATTTCCATTATAACTTTCGGTTACAAATATCTTATGCAGCTGCGTAAGACAGAAAGCAAAATGTACCGTATATCAGTTTATTGCTTCTTTTTTTCGAATAAAGTTAAACGAGACTCATGAAGTAAAGATGAACGGGACTCATGGAGTAAAGCTGAATGACACTCACGGCTGGAGTCTTTAATGTCCTGTTGTATCCATACTTAATTCATCTTCGAATATTTATTTAGCTTTGCAATTATTGCTGAAACTTACGCAATCATTGTTGGTTGTTAAAGCTTATCCTAGTGTCAATTTATCTTAAGGTTATTTACCACTTTATGGATTTTAAATTGCAGACGATATAGCAAATTCAGGAGTAAAGAAAAAAAATTAACTGTGCATCAACGGAATAGCAACAGAAGATATTCGACTGACATTTTGTTGAATGCAACTAATTAAATTTTAAGATATAACTTTATAAACTGTTAATATTTTTGTGTCTGTAAAATATTAAAAAAGTTATGCTAAAATTATCAGAAATAGTAATTGAAGAACCATAAGAATTTTTGTTAAAGAATGAATACAAATAGCTGGAAGATGCATCTCAACAAGGAAGAAATTTAACTATTAGTATGAGAAGATACAATGTAAGATATGATTTATCATTTTCGATATTGTTCTGTTGTTTGTATGAAGCAATAACATGAAATGTTTAACATCAAAGTGCGTAAAAAAGGTTTTGAAATTTGTCTTGAAAAAACTAGGTAACGAAAAGATAAAGCCCTTTCTAATTCTGAGATAATTCAGAACAAAAGAGTTTATTTTGAAAAGCTCAGCTCAATTCCTCTTATTCTAAGGTAATTAATATTAAAGAATATATTTTAAAATTTCTTACTTAAAATTTAAAATTACTTGAACAATAGAAGCTGTTAAACATGGATAGTCACTGGATAAAACATGAACTATTTTTCATTCATGAATTTATAATTTTCAAAGTTAGTTTGGCTCAATTATCAAAAACGTATTTTGTAATATTGTTTGTAGTTTCTGATCCCAAAACTAAAAACATTTTGGGATTACTTGTAGAGACATTAGGTATTTTTTTAAAGCAGGAGTGATGAAAAATGAACATCGCCTTCGCCGGGAATCGAACCGTGGACCTCTGGAATACCGGCCCAGCGTGCAGAACCACTACACCACGTAGGCAAGAAAGGAACGCGGGAGAAATACCTTATATACTTTTCTGGGAATATAAAACTAACATTAAAAATTATTATAAAAGTTATGGCAATTCGAACTAAAATATTTATTGAATACAAAAATATACAGGTATAATTGATTTGCGCTTACAGGGGCTCAAATTTACCCTCTTGCCTCTAAGAAGAACTTAGTTTTGGATTTATTTTAAAATAATATGTTTATTTCAATAACACTTAAATAATATCACATTCGTTACATGCAGCATTATCTCATCTCCATCGTAAACTGTAGATAGATAACTTACAAAAACGACCCTTCCTAGGGAATTCTAACACAAAAGAAAGCAAAAAAGAATGCGAATGGAAGGGAAAATATAAATTAATTTATATATAAAAAGATTAAAATATGATTATTTATTACTACGGAAGTTTAAACTCTTATTATTTGACATATCAGTTCTGTCTGAATATCCAGCAGCAGAACAACAAACCATTGCATCACTTAAAATTTATAATCTATTGAAATTATTGTCAAGATAATTTTCGACCCCTTTACCATCTTTTTGTTCCAAGATAGTGGACAAAGGTCGATGCAATAAAAGGACTGTAAGTGAAAATTATACTATTTATCTGGCATCAAATTTGACAAATATAGTGAATTTTAAAGAGTGCATTTATTCAATTGTAGTTTATGCGCTATCGACAAAGTAGATTTAATTTAATCGAATACATTTAAATGAAATGCAAGAAGAAATGCATATAATTTAATATTCCGTGCAAGTAAGTCAAGTGGTGGAGTCCATTCCATCTGCTTTTTAACTGCATGGGTGAATTTAGTGTTGATCATAGCTAAAGAAATCTGTATTGAAATAGATGTATTTAAGTATAAAAATTTATTAAGTTCATATTGTAAAAAATCCAGGTTATTTATAGAAAAGTCTGTAAAATTTACTTATCTTAGAGAAAACATTGATTAGTTAAGTCTCAATGCATTAAGTGATTTTATTGTGCGTGAATTTTCAAAAGTAACTTGAAATCTTAAATGAGTTGAATAAAAGAACTTTTTTCAAAACAAATAAGCGATAGTCCTTCATGATAATAGGCATTATCATGAAGTATCTGTGTATCAAATTTTGATGTCACAATTTTTCATTACAATTATTTGACGCTACAAACCTATAACGTCGATGACAATTAATTGTTAATACAAGTAACAGATACACGCCAACTTTAAGATTAATTACTAAAAAAACAAGTCAGCTTTCTTCAGCGTTGGTTTCAAACGGATATAGAGTCATTGATTCACACACCATTGAAAAAGCGTAACATTTTCAAAGCTGAAAGAATTCTCTGCTATCAGTCGGGGCATTACTGTTAGGAAATGGATGGGAAAAACGCATGAAGAAGAGAATATGGATCATTGTTACTGAAATTTATGATTTATCGTCATTGTCTTATTTTTATTACATTGTCCATATTATTTAGTTTATTACAAACAGATATCAAACATATAAGCTGAAAGATTCTGTACATATAAATATATATTTAAATTTTTAAAGTATTCTTAGATTATTTTTATACCAATAAATATTTCTGTAAAACTGCGAAAAACAAACCTCTAAAAAATATCTTTAAGTAGATAAAGAATTATTCATCTTGGTTGAGTGGTGTGTGTTCATAGCTACTTCCTGAAGTAATAAGGTTAGATGGGCAGAAGACATTGAAACTTTATTCAAGAAACAATTCTCATAGAGAAGATAAATAATTACGTGGGGAACTGAATGGCTTGCAGCAAGAAGGGTCCAGGTCTACTTTGGTAGATTTTGTGTTCATGGGTCCTTTTCGTTAAAAAATCGTTCTCTGCAATACAGTAAACTGCTATTGGAGTATCCGTAAAAAGTCATTTTTACTAGTTTTTTTAATGAAGACAAACGTTTAGAATATAAGTTAAAATTTTTTTTTGAATTTTTTAAAATTTTCCAAAAATTTAAAAATGTGGAGCTGGACACTTATTGCTGCAATCCATTCTGTTGTTTCAAGTAACTGCAAATGATAATTTATTCCATGGGCAGAGAAAATTCTGTCCTTATGAAAGATGCTTTAAACTGGAAATTGCTTTTCATATACTGTGCTTTCAAACTAACTTTATCCGACATTTTACCATCGCTTAAAATGTTAAAAAGCGCCATCATTGAATCACAAATCGGACGTTGTACGGCATCACAACTTCCACTTGTAACCATTTTTCCAACCAATGCCCCATTTCAGGTTTTAAGATTAATGCATCTGTCATTGGCAATATGAATTGGGAGAGTTTTATAGATTTCTAACATCTTTTGAGAGTACATGTAGTCTGCATCACTAATTTAAGACATGGTATTTATTTAACACCATAAGCAAAGATTTCTTTTCCCCTGTCTGATATTATTATTTATGTATACAAAATAGAAGATCAGCTTTCTCAATCAAAAAAATCAGAATTTTTCCCCCTATTTTTTAGTTATTATTGTCATCACAATCAAAGTATAAGTCTTGAACACTCATTGCGGTATAAATTGCATAGTAATATTTAATGTTAAATCTAATCCTACTTAAAACTAAAGAAGCTAAGAAATGTAAAGGAAACTAAACTGTATCTGAAATAATAATTACATGAATAATGTAATAATAATTGTAAGATATAATGTATAAATAAAATTAAATTGAAGTCATTGAACTTGCCATGTTAGAATCTATCTACTATTTATATTATATCTTATAACTTGTTACTGTTTTTTGATTATTAAAAAAGTGTGCAAATGAATCCAAAAATATGTATTTCTAAAATTGATTTTGGAAATTTTTGTTTGATATTCATATTTTCTCTCTCATATATATTTGCCTTCCCCTCCAGCACGTTTGTGTATACTTTTACCCTTTCGTTACTTACGATTTCCGGTTATACTACTAATAATACTGCAAGCGATGAGACGTAAATGATGTATGACATAAAGAATAAGCGTTCCTTTAACTAAATGAATTATGTAACTGATTTAGCTTCTAGTATACTTCTAAATTAAAGCTCTGGAGTAAAAGAATCACTTTTTTATATGACATAATGATTAAAAACTGTTGTTTTTACACCTTGAGAAGCCCCGTCGGGCAATATTTGGCCATAGATCTAACTCTATTAGCATAAAGCACTCATTAATGGGACCGCACAC
The DNA here is from genome assembly GCF_044657685.1 of Stegodyphus dumicola. NCBI lineage: Eukaryota > Metazoa > Arthropoda > Arachnida > Araneae > Eresidae > Stegodyphus > Stegodyphus dumicola. Next base: position 42,743,490 of record NC_140771.1, on the reverse strand, counting down.
AGATATCATCAATAAGAATATTCAATTAGCAAAATAATGTAATGATGAAGGGCCGTACGTGAGACTACGCGTTGTGCTATGATTATGCTTCAGTACACGACTCCCGAATGATGTCAAGGCTTCTTGATAATATTAGACACATTATTCGTGTGATATCGCCTTAGATCCTACATGCTTCACAGTAAGATGGGTATAATTATCGGACAGGATAATAACTAGTTATTAATGAGCATTGTCATTAATTTAGCGGCTTGTGTAGCTAAAGGAGAGGTACAAGTGATGACCTGATTGTTCCCAGAAAAGGGTATGGTAAATGGAATATTTATTTAGGATACCTATTAAATTTGCAAGGTGTTTAGAGAATGACGAAACGGCGAAAAAATTAATTCCTTTTTGTTGACTTTTTCAATATAATATCTCCATATCTTAAATGAGATAAAGGATTTACAGCCGAAATTGGGAACTGGAGAACATTTTTAAGACGAGTACAAATGAACAATAATATGAATTTCGTTTCTCTGAGCCAGAAATAATTTCACTTATTTTTTTTTAAATAAAATATGAGGTAATTCTTCGAAAGTAATAATGTGCCTTTTGTAAATTTTATTTCTTCGGTTTAGAAAAGTAATTAGATAATTAGGTACTAGTAATTCGTTAGTCGTATAAACTAAAGTGGCTTGACTGGAGGCTGCGGGCCGCATGGGTCCAATAAATTTCTTTTCAGAAACATTTTATTAATAAAAAATTTGAAACAACTCCATACAGTCTAAAATATTTTGCTACGAGAGATAACCGAGAAACTAAGAAACCGAGAAAACCGAGAAAAAGCTGTTGTAACTCGTCTTGATTCAACCATTAAATAACAGGTTTCGCTGTAGTGGAACGATGAAAAGCATAGACCAAGCGGTTGTGTGTTCGATTCTTGAATAAACTTTTAACACCCTAAAAATATATTATTGTTCTATGGTTAAGTTAGGGTACAGGAGTATGGTAAAGTTCACAGGATCTAGCTGCCTAAAGGAAGGGATGACTTCATGGAAGACTTTTTAAGTGAAAATGTCTTATATTTACGTTACAAATGGACAATATCAGGAAACACAACCATGCAGCCAGCTCATTCGTCTGGGATTGAAATCCCAGTATTCAGAACCTGGATCGAACTCAGAGGCCTTAATCACTCGGCTACTAAGGGAAGGGCTTATTGTTCTGTGCCCGTGCCTTTTGTGCTCTGGTAAAATATAAATTCCTGACGTTTCCACGGGCAGAGAAATAACTATTGCAAGCCCTGTACGCATGCGGTGAAAAAAGTATAGTTCCGCGGAAGTGTACCTCGAAATAATTAAGAATTTTTGTTATTGAATAAGAGCAGACTCTGATCCTTGAATGTTTGGAAAATTCCTCCTTAAACTAGTAGGCTTATCATGACTGTTTAATTTAAAATTAATTTAAGTGTTAAAATGGAATCAAAATGAATTAATTTTATTATTTCTGTTTTTCCTCATATTATGTTCCAAAGCAGGATATTTTTTGCTGCAATTCCCTTTTCCTTCTTTTTCTGCTACAAAAGTCCCTACACATCCGAAGTGACAGATAATCATCTGTCTGCGGCAGCGTCACATCTACAGGATTATACTGCCATTCCTTTATTATTATTTACTTATTTATTTCGTTCACCTTGGCTTCCAGCTGTTCCATCTTCCACCCCTCCTCCCTCACCAGGTTAGCATGTTGGCGCCATAAATGCCATGCGACACGACATTGCACGTGCTGCCAATTTATTCTGTTTCTTGTGTTGGCGTCCGTCCGTCAGGCAAATTAGTTTTCCGCGGTTTTTCATTTGACCCCACGGGGTCGCCCGAAACTAGAACGAAAGATAACTTAAAGACGGCTGGCATATAAATCCATCTAATTTTATTTTCAGCACCCAAAAGTGAAAAGAAATTGCCCAAATAGAGTACATGATAAAATGTTGAACGCTTCTGAAAACTCCATGATTATGAGAACAAGTAAATAAACAAAACTGCCCATGTTTCGTCATTTGTTATCGGACTATTTAATTTTTAATAAATCTTTTCATAATCTTTCAATAAGACCTTTTGAGTATTCATCTGAACAACAGTTCTTAGAAATTGCTATCAGAAGTTTTATATATAAAAAAAGAAGGCATGGCATTCTTCAACGCACACATGCACTGCATTTTGCATAAGGCATATGGCAGAAAAAAAATGTGGGTTTAAAAAAAAACTGTGGTTATTTTTTAAAACCTTTTTCATTATCTGCTATTATCACAGCATTTAAGTTTTCCAAGCTTATTGTATATTTTCAGTTAAAAATTTTGCATCCTTATTACTAGAAACCGGCCATACTGTCATTCTGTAACTGAATACGTTATAATGAAGTCTGTTATTAATTACACTAATGATGTAAACATTTATAAAATTATTACTTAATTCAGTGTTTTCCAAATTTTTAATTACATCATTTATCAAAGTGAACACACTGTGGGAAACACTGGCTTAGATAAAAAGTAATCAAATAGATATGTTAATAAAAATAAAATACATAAAATTTATTGAGAATTAAGTATACTTTGTAGAGTCCCTCACTTTGTGAATGCTAAGTTTTTGTGGAACGTGAAGAATCTTAAGAACAGTTAAGCGAATAATCCCTTGAGTTCGTGTGACAAGAAACAACAAGATGAAAGGGTAAATAACCCTTTATTATTCAAATAAGATTTAACAGAACTCCGTCTTGGAGTGTACAATAAAAGCCGACACTCGGGCTTGAACTTAAGAAGCTAAGAATTAACCTAAAACTAATTTAAACTAAAGAGATATAGCCGAAGCTATCAATGTTTTAATGCAGTTGGCCCCTTAACCACGAGATGACTGTGAAGCTATCAAGGGCCTGAGTACGGCCTAGCGTAACAACAGTTTTGAGAGAGAGTAGCCAAGAGGCAGACGCGCGCAAATCAGAAACTGTGATTCTCTCTAACTCAGCAAGTAGAACTTCGCGGTTAAATACCGCTCTTCCTCATTATGTATTCAGAGTGATTCTAAAACGACGTTCTGGCCGGAAGTAGTAAGTTGAAGTTAAGAATTTGACAGGAAAGGAACTTAAAATTTAACTGTTAATAAAATTAACATAATCCTTACAACTTTTTAAAATTTTTAATCTTTTTAATGTGCTGAAAATCATAGTTGAAAAACTGCCAACTCTTAGTGAAGACTAAGCAAAAGATAAGATTATCGAAATTCCGGTAGCGTAACAAAACACGAAAAATGGAAATACTGAGCTGTAGACTTTTCTGATACCCCAAATAACTTAATTTTTGCTACAGCTAAATTTTCCGGTTCCCAAAATAGATAAAAATTAGATTTTATTTTTCTTTTCATATCAATATTGCGTAAGTTTCAATATTCCTGTAATAATTTAACAATTATTTTCATAACATAATTGTCTGTATGCTTTTTACTTCAAGAGTCCAATTGTTCATAATTCTGAGAATGCGTGTTTTAGCTCTTCGTACAATGAATTATATTTTTGGACATAAAAAAATACTATGAAATCACTATTTCATGAAGTTTAACAAATCAAACATAAAGGTATTATTCAGTTCTGTAAACTTATTCAAATGAAAATGGTAGACCACATCTTCGGCATTATACGAGACTTAAACCTTCACGTCTGTTAATGATAATTTATTTCAAGTAAGCTGCATAATTAGTTACATTTCCAAAATTAATTTTTTAAATGAAATATTTCAAAAGCATGGATTTACATGCGATTCAAATATGTAACCCCTTACATTTAAGAAATAAACATGTTTTTATAATTTATGATGCAGTAAAACCGCTATAGCGAACTTGATTTGTAACCAACCTCGAACACAATGAACAAATATGTCGAATCGGACAAATCAGATGTAAGCGAACTTTAATGGATATGCTTAATTCAAATGGTTTATGTAATTTTCAGAATTTTGTCAAGAGTTTCGGTGAGTTTTCACTGAAAACTTACTAACTCTTAAAGATTAGGACACTTTAGGACACCATCTATGATAGAATAAGTGAAAACAATCTTTCACATTACAGTTTTTTTATCTTTATCTTCATCTTCTTCATTTTCTATATTCTTAAAAAAAGCTATGAGAGGCCGATTGCAGTGCTCAATTCTGGAAAACCAGGACGCAATAAGCATATCTTAAGACATTATGTGATATCCGTGACTATTGAGGCAAAGAACATGAGTAGGTTCTCTGATTCGATTCAATGTTTTTGAACGAAGTGACTGTTGGAGATCTGTTCAAGCCTGGCATTATAATAGAAATTTTGAAATTGCTGTTCTTCATAGAGAGAAATAGTGAATAGATTCTTATGAGCTTGAACCTAAACAGATTCGCCTTTCAGGACCTGAGGATTTTTTCTCCTTTTCGATTTGTTTTAATTCTAATTCAGTACTTAGTATTCAGTATTTCTAATTCAATTCAGTCTTCTGAATGGGAAGAGATGTTTGTATTATTTCGATCTTCTGCAGGACTTGAGGTATTCTTTAGAAAGGTTATGAACTTTTGCTTTGCAATCTTACATATCTTGAGCGAAAGGAATAGGTCCTTACTAGATATTGGCGGGGGAGATAAGTAACGAAATAAGTATATTCTCTTATCACATTTTGTAGAAAGGCGAAACTTTACCACTTTTGCATTTACCTAAACATCTTCACTCCGCACTGAGAAAATTTCCGGTGTCAAAAATTTATCCTGATGCCAAACGGCAAATGTATAGCATTCTCTATCGAAATAAGACGAGTATTATTAAAAAATTACGGAATGGATACAACTAAATCCATATCCGATGGGAAATCAGTTAACCCAAATCTACAGTTATACCGGAAAAAAAAAGACTCCATTATTTGAACACATGGGAAAAAATTGGATGCTAAGAAAAGGTTTTAAAAGACCGATCATAAAGATATTCAAAAAGAATTATTGAACTGGTTCACCATTCAAGAAGCCATGATTTTTATGCTAATCGCGAAAATTCATTAATGATGGTGAAACTGAGGGACAACGGAAAAGAAATTTAGCAGTTTCATGTAATAATAATTGTAATTAACCCTGAATATGATTTTTTAAAAATTATTCACTTCTTTGGGGAGATATGATATGCTGATCAGCCCTTTTTCATCCATCTATCAATTTTTCCATTATTTTGAAAGACGATTTTTGTTAATCATATCGTATATAAAAAATCACAGATATAGAGAACTAAACTTTCAGTCCCTTAACGTTCGTTATAACGCAATTCGAGTGCTTAAAAACCTTCTATACCTTTACATGATTTGTAGTACCAGAAAAGTTAAAATATATATTTTAAAGCAAAAATTCTAAGAAAAGATTTACAAATTTAGTTAATGATGAATCCTAACCGCTACATTGTCTAGTGATTTTGATCTGCTTGTTTCACGTTCGTTGTGAGCTTATAATACAATGAAGACTTCTGATTCATGTTTGGATATAAGATAAAGTTTTAAGGGGGCTCATACACCTTAAACCCCTTATGATCTTCGAATATGGGACTGTTGCAAGAATTGGGATAACTTATTAATTTTAATAGCAGTTACTTCCAACTTTTTATAGCTGACTACATAATATAGCTGCTTTCTGAAATGTTAATCAGAAAGTTTGTGTTGCCACAAATATTTTTATAATTAAATCCGCTTTGTGACAAAAATTTTCGTCGTGTTTCCACCTTGCGCGCACAGTTCAAAACATTCTGTTGCATAATTTAATTCCATATTTAATATATAGCTTTTATAACATCTGGAAACTACTGCAAACCTAAAATTCTAAGAATTTTATCTTAAATTTTTATTTTATTTGGAGTTGAGTTTATAAAATGTATTTTATTAAAAAAAATCTGTAATGTTTTCGTGTATAAAATTTTTTAATATTAAAATATTCATCAGATTTTTGGTTCAATTAGAAAATAGTGCCCATATTCCATCAAATTTCAAGTATGTACCATTAGCCATTTTTAAAATATCATGCACGCAGGGTGCAAAAATGACGAAACATTTTGTCACAAGGCTGATTAAATTACAAAAATATTTGTGGCAACACAAACTTTCTGGTTACTAGTTTCCAAAGCAGCTATATTATGTAGTCAGCTGTGAAATGTCGGAGGTAATTACTTTTAAAATAAATAAAATATCTCAATTTGTGCAACAGTCACATAATTCGAAGCTCATAAGGTGTTTAAGGTGTATGAGCCCCCTTAATGCTCTTCATGAATATTCCATTGCTAATTATTACACCTGACTCCGTAACCAGAAATGGAGTAGAGGAGACTAATTGTCGAAATTTCAAAATGCCATATGTTCTTAAATATGACCTGTAATGAATTTTTCAAAAATGCACTCTTATACAAAATTAAAAGAATTTGCAAATTATGTCTATTTTTACGAAAAATATTGAACGAAAGATATGAATTATACCGCCGAAAAAATATTCAGAGTCAAATACGTAAGCGTACACGTGCATGTCTGCGGAACTATTGATTGTGGAAGTGATATAAGCACACGAGAGGTTTTTCAGCGATTTGTGTGCTCGTACTCCTTCACGACATTCGCCGTGTTTCTCGCGAGAGTTGGGTAAATTTTATAAGGTAAAAGGAGTAGCTCCGATCATACGGATGACGAAATGAGATGGAAAATTTTCGGTAGATTGGAGACAAAACAATCACTAGCGCAGGTGGCTACACAGCTCAATGAAACGCCCAGTGTCGTCTGCGATTGTGGAAACAGCTTCAGGACACTGGATCCATATCGAGAAGACATGAACAAGATCGGTCAAGACCCACAACAACGAATAAGGATCCTTATTTGGCATATTCAACGCGGCGACACAATATTGTTACAGTTTTACAGCTCTCACGTGAGCTGTATGCTTCTACTGGAGCCCGAGTTTCATTTAGTCTATAGTTGCTCGAAAGCTTCATGAGATAGGGTTGTGTGCGAGAAGACCCACTGTTTGCGTCCCACTCACTGCAGCACGCAATACAGCATGGTTAGCATGGTGCAGACAACATGCGCCTCGGATCAGATTTCAATGATGCACCGTGATTTTTAAAGATGAGTCGAGATTCAGCTTGGAGACTGATTCTCGGCGTCCTTGTATCTGGAGCGCCTGGAACACAATACATACATTTCTCATCAATGAAAAGGATCATTACGGTTATGGAGGTGTAATGGTTTGGGGAGGCATTATGTTGGATGGTCACACACCCCTGCATATATTGGACAAAGGCTTCTTGACTGCTGTGAGATACAGAGAAGAGATCGTAGAGCCCTATATTCGAAGTTTCAGGGGCACACTTGACCCTGAGTCCTACTGATGGACGATAATGCTCGTCTACATAGGGCTCAGCTGGTCGATCATCACCTGAAAGTGAGGATATTCGCTGCATGGATTGGCCAGCCAGATATCCTGACCATATTCCTATACAGCATGTCTGGGACTCGCTTGAGAGGTAATTTCATCTCCCTATCTCCCTCCGAGAACCATCCCGTAGTTGAAAACTGCCTTGCTGAAGGAGTCGGATCGACTTGCTGAAGAAGTCGGATCGACTTAAAGGAGTCGGATTCTGTTCAACTGTGTTCTGTCCAGTATTCCGTCACTCACGCGACTTGTTTGGCTATGACAGGGGACTATATTAAACGCATTTTCAGTTCCATATCATTACGTGGATTTTAGATATCCCCGTACTATGAGCTTTGCTGATAATCGTACGTACGTAAAATGACTTTTGAATGCTAAAAATGTATGTTCATCCAAAATTTTATTAAAATATGCCCATTAATTTTTCAGAAATTCGACATAATATGAAAATTCTCTTAATTTTGCAGAAAAATTCCAGACATTCCAGAAAAATCTAATTCTGATGATATAAATGGAACTGAAACCAAAAATTTAACCAATCACAGATTAGCTGTACTTTGTGCACCTATCTTGTATAGATAGGAAATGAACTGCGCAAAATTTAATTGAAGACCCCCCTTCTTAGCTAATCCACAAACTGCGCGATGTTTCCCTGTCCCTTCTTTTTAAGAAGAAGGGTGCTACAAAAAGTTATTCATCGCCATTAATGGATCATTTTATCGAGACTACAAGCCTCTATTTCGTTTATCAGATATTGTAAAAATTGTGCATACAAAACAAATACTAATTTAAAATCTGGCATGTGCTAAAGTAAAAATGAATTTCTTTTACACTCATTTTAAAGTTTTATGATGTTTAAAAGAATAATGAGCCAAATCTTTTTTATTCTCTATAAGAATTAAAAAAAATTCCAAGTTGTAGATTTTAGCTGCTGATATATACTATATAGTATATTTCAGTTTTGAATAATAAAATTGATAGATTAATGACATACATAAAACTGATACATACTCAACCTATCAAATATCGAATTTGCAGCGCACCTTAAGTAAGTTTTCTTGTTTAAATAAATATTAACAAATCTTCTTAGATAGCAGAATGGTTTTTAACTTTCAAATTTACTATTTTAGATAAACAGTTCTAATTTAATTAAAAAAATTCTCTTTATTAAATCTAAAAATTAGATTTCTTAAGTGGTTCTTAATTCAAAATAATATTGTTGAAATAAATGCCTTATTAAGCTTTCCATTTTTAATCATTGTAGTTATTTTAAAGCTTTCTTACCAATTCCATATTTTAATATTAGAAATATTTAAATATTTATTCTGTTTTCCAGCTACTCTACCTGATGTACTTTGGCATACATTTAATTTCTAATACACATTTAATTAATAGATTATTAATTATAAGCATTTGCAGAATTTTCATAATTAACAGAAAAAATTCGAACTCCCTTATATGCATATCTTGGGATTTTCAGTTCGCTTTTAATCCATTCCTTTTTCTCATATTGTTGCACTGTATTCAAGTTTTCATATATAGTATACTTATTTAACATATTATTGCATTGTATTCAAGTTTTCATGTGTGTAGAATTTATGTATTTTGTATTGTATTTGTGCCAGTTTATATTTAAATGATAATTTTTATAAATTCTTGCATCATAACTCTAGTTAACAGAAGATGTTTCTAATACCTTGACTCGATTATTAATTCATTGGAGATTAACTTGGTTTCAGTGATCGATACCTCGGTGCAAATTATATGTAACTTTATCCAAAAGCATAGTCTTATCCAAAAGCATACAGTTTATATGGTTATCAATAAATTAAGGATTATTTCTCCATCTAATCTTCTTAACCTGTTTATTTCAGAATATTCTTTCACACTGTTGCGCTTAACTTTATAAGTTTTCTATAATCATTGTTTCTCTAGCTATGGCAACTATGTATACCTTCTGACAAGTAGTCATATTTTTAGCCACTGTATTTTAATTCCTGTTGACTATCAGTACATTATTCACTTGTTCAACAAGTGCAACTTTTATTTTATACGCAAATTTAAAATAGCAATAAAAACTTCAGTTATGCTGAGCTCCTGATCGGTTGTTTGTTTTAGATTAAATGAAATTAAACCTAATGTTGCTGTTAATTAGCTTGTTATTAATTTAGTTATACGTTTCGAATTAATTATATGTTCAGATATTTTCTAGTATATTACACAAACGTTTGCATTCCAATTTTTAGTTTCTGGTTTAAAAAAAAAGGAAGTTTTTATTTATTGAGAGGACTAATTGATTATATTAATTTGCAGTACTGTTTATCTAATTCTTTTCTTCTAGATAAATTTTAGAAAAATATTCTTAGCATAATAATTTAAATTTATTTACAATTTATACGTCAATGTTCCAAACGCATAATAATGTTGCTACAATAGATTTCATGCTAAGTTTTTTTAAATTTAACTATTAATTTCTGCAAATATTTACATGCTTACTTTAATTAACAAAAATATTTCTAGCACACTTTAACTGTGATACCGAATAATGTTTTGCCCACCAGTGAACTATATTAAATTTTCCAGTCTAGTTCAGACATCATGACTATTATTGATGTAATTTATAAAAAAATAATTGATATGCTGCATAATTATTTAATTTATGATATTATCATAATACTCTTTCCTCTAATATTGTAATTAATGAAAGATGTTTGTAATGCTATATGTTTGTTTACTAATACCTTTACTTGCTTTGTTAGCTCTCGCATTTATAATTATTAGTCAAGTAATTAGCCTGCTTGTTAGATATTCTTTACTAATTCTTGTGATATATAATTCTATTTCTTTATTTTTATTTTCCTCTTAGCTACAGTTGGCTTCCAAAAGTAAAATTGTAACCCTGTAGTTCTCCGGCCGGAAACGGGGGAAGAAATTTTGATTCGCGCAGTTGGAGTATGCCTAGACGGGGGGAATTTTTTATTCGCGCACTTGGAGTATACCCCTTGTATAAATAGCTAATAAGTGCATAGTCTCTTTCTTCTTTGTCTCTTCGCCTGCGTACTGACAGCTTGTCGCTCAGCCTCTGATAGCTATTCGCTATTATTTAAAATGTAATTGCATATCTAAAAATATGGGGCGCATTTAGCACCCCTAGTGTTCTACAGTTATGTACTAAGAAATTCGTCATTCAAGAATAAATAATGTTTTAACTATCAAGCTGGTCGTGCTTCTAAAATTTCATCCGATTATCCATACGCCATAATGTCCGGTCATCTACGTAGCGGTTTTTCCGGCCATGACTAAACGTGAAGCGTTTTCATCCTCCGCCAAAAGCGCCATTATTACATATGAAGTATATATAAATGCATAAAGAAGCATAATAAGAGGCTAAAAATTTAAAACCAAGAATTTTATACCCGCGCAGGATTGAAGTAAAATAAACTTAAAGCATCTAAAGGTAAAAGTAAATTAGAGTCAAAGCAAGGCAATTCTTCAACAATGTTAATAATTGGAACAGTGTAACTACGATATCAAAACAAATCAAAAATAAAATAAGAATTCAAAGTAGTATATACTCGAAAAATAAAAATGCAAAAGGGAAAAAATATACAAGATAATAAAAATATAAAATTAATCTTATTTTATTGAAACTCCAATTCAGAACTCATCAGGGAAAAATAAATTAAGGCTTCATAAATATCGACTGATACGTTTCAAAAACGTGTTTCGTTCTTCTGGTCCATCTGAGATCAAAAACCGAAAAAAGAATGAATTAAATTTTCATTTAATATATTAAAATTCATATAAAACCGAAAAACTGAATCTCAAATGTACCAGAATTTTCCCTATATACCTTCGAAACAATCGGAATAAAGAATAAAACATAACTTTTTGCAAATTCACTATTTAAAAAAAAAAAAAAAAAAAAAAAAAAAAAAAAAAAAAAAAACATAAAACATAAAACTTTACATTACGTAAAATGACCATTAAAAAAAAACAAATTGGTTTAAAATCATTATATGCAAATCCAAAATTCAAAACCAAATACAAATGAAGAGCAAAACAAATATACTTTAAACCAAATTGTCATATAAACAACACTCAAAAATTGGATGGTCCTCGATTATGCTAAACTAAACTTTTAATACCGAAAACACGAAAAACTTTTGAAAAAGATTTCTTTAAATAATAAAATCAAATATTAGTCAGCTGAAAACTAAAAACCTATAGGAAAAAAAAAAATTAAAAAAAAAAAAAAAAAATCCCGCGAACTTACTGAAATCTTAGGACGACCTTCTAAACGAAAATTCACTGAATTCTGCAGACCACCAAACTGTGTTCCTTGTAGAACTCAAAGCTGCTTCGGTGGAAAAGCAAAAAATTGTAGTTCTTAAAAAAAGTATGCCATAAGGTTGAAAGTGTCCAATAGCAGAACTAAGTATTTAAACATGTATTCAAAATGTCCTATCCAGTTAAACTTTGTGTGCTGGGGTGCCAAGCATTGGGTGCAAAGTATATATATTTATATACTTTGGTGCGGTCGATTGCAACTAAAACGAAAGGTGCACAGCTTACATGTTATAGCAGCCCTATATACAAAATTTCAACGTTCTGAGAGTACTCTTTTTTGAGTTATGCGAGATACATATATACATACGTACGTACTTACAGACGCCCCGAAAAAAATCTCTTCTGAATCCATTTATATCAGTTTTATAATTAGTTCGGGGAAAAAAAGAGTCCTTTATTCTGTCCTTACGTATAGATGTTACGCAAAAACATCGTTAAATTGCATTCGATAGCGGTCAAAATGGATATTTTCGTTGAAATATGATACTCGGAATTTTTCGTGATTACAATACTTCCTTTACTTCGTACATGGAAGTAAAAACGGGTTAGGCGTAACTCATATGTATCATTTAAACAAACTTATGTGCCGCTGTAATTAAAATACGAAAATATGTGTGTATGTGGTAATGGCAAAGCTTCGAGGGCTATCTGCCTAAGGGAAGGAATGCCTTCGTGGAGGAATTTCTAAGGGAAACTGGCTCGTATACACGTTACACATGGGGAAATCTACGAAAACGCCCATGCAGCCAGCCCGTTCGCGGGATTCGAAACTCGGATCGAACTACCAGTGTTGAGCGATTTTACCGCTCAGCCGCTGATGGGCCAAAATACGAAAATAAAACAAATGTTAAATTGAACGGATTTCTATTACTGTAGGTACTGTGATGCAATTATTTTTTTTAAATAGCTAATTTTTGCTTGGGACTGTGTCTGACGAAACTCCTTAAACGCTTCGTGGTGAGGAGTGCAAATTTTTTTCAATTCCTCTCATAATATGGCCTCTTCGTTTTTCATTTGGGTCAATCTGCATTGCAAATTGGACAGTGCCTTTTCCTTTCTTAACAATTCGTTTAACTTCTTTGCATGTTAAAGTTTCTTTATCTTCTTCACTATCGCTGCTTTTATCGTCGGGTGGTGTTAATAAGATCATCCAATTCTTCAAGTGTCATTTCAGTATTGTCATGTTCGACTAATTCTTTCATTTCTCTTTATTCCATACCTCGAAATCTTTCGCCGCCTATTGCTTTTGCAATTTGTACTATTTCCTTGGCTTTATTTTCAGTTGATGGGAATCCCTTAAAACTGGACAATTTCTGGCCAGCAAGCATTGATTGTTGATGAATTCATTTGTTCCCATGCGAGTTCAATCATTTTTATGCAATATCTTATGTTGATATCCTTCCGAATTGCCATTAGTGTGTGGTTTAGTGATTTATTTGCTGAGATGTAAACTTAAAAGGCTTTAAATGTTTTTATGATTCCTTGATTCTTTGTTTTAATTAGAGAAATGGTGGTCGGTGGAAGGAATAAAACCTATGCAATGTTTCATGAGTGCTTAGCACCGTGTTCTGGAGCATTATCGAGAATCAGGAGAATTGTAAATCTCAAGTTCTGCTGTTCTGATTAATAAATGACTTCTTCAATGAATGAATTTTCAAACCAGTTATTAAAGAAAGCTAATGCAGCCAACCGACGTTCCGAGGTGTACCGCATATAACTGAAATTCTCGCGCTGGACAAGTTAGAGACAATTGATAATTCTTATAAGCAAAATCGACTGCCACAAGGTCTGCATTCGGCAAGGTTCTACTGGAGTCTTTGCGTTAAAAGTCATATCGATTGGAAAATTGTCAATTCTAAAAACTATCAGTCGCCTTGCGAGTAACACTATATAAATAATGCTATATATGAGAGTAACACTATATAATATGAATTAACGTAATTTATTTATTTAGCATAACGTATAATAGTATATTGTATAATGCAGCTGGTATGAAGAGGCTAACAGAACGATGTCGAGGCAGTTTGTTTATCTATTAAGTTACTATCGGGCAACTTTTTTTTTTTACAAAATATAGTGAAGAAAGAATTTATTTATTTATTATTTATCTTACAAAGATTCTTATTTGTTTCCATTTTGGGTCCAAATACTTAATGTAAATCTGCAGATTTGTATTTAAAATTTATGAAAACAAATTATTCTGCTTTATTAATATACATACCCCACCATGAATTCTTGGTAGCAGATGAGAACAGTGATTAACTTTTGATTCTCATTAATAAATTTTCGTAATCAACTTTTTTATGTGTAAATATTCCTAATCAACATGCAAGTTTCTTTAATATGTATGTATGATTTTTCAGAACTGAATGTCTTTTCTGTAAAAATATTCAACTCACGCTTATTACGGATCTTTTAGTCATTTTTTAAGCCATGTTTAAATACCTCTAATTTAAGTCATATGTACGTTGCCTTTAATATGCATACAGAAATACTGTTATAACTGATATAGCTCTACTGCGTATATAAAGGATTTTAATATTTTTATAAAGTTTTACTGTTTCTTTCCAGTTTATAAGAACGTCTAATTTCTGATGACATGCGTATTACAATACAAGATGACATCTGTTCTAGGTCGAGCCCTGCGAAATTGAATGCATCTCAGTGGGAAATTTTATTGGGGAGGTGGTTGGAAGAGATGTGTGAATATAAGAAAAAAAATAATAAAATAGATACGTAACCCAGCATAGAAAATTATGTATTACATAGATTTTGAAATGTTTCACGACAACGATATTACAAATTGCACATAATTATCGTTATCAATATCATTAATTTCAGTTCTCTACATGTACATACAGGCTCTTAACATTACTTATGTTTTAAAGCAGAACATTATCACGCTTGTTATAGATATACCTATCGTTTACGTAAAAATTACATAAAAACGTTACGTTTACGTAAAAATTACGCGTTTAATGTTAAGTATTGACGTAAAAATGTATTTAAGGATAAATTTGAACATGTATAAAAACCATGATATAATACACGGGAAATAAAGAGAAAAAATATACAAAATGCATAAAATGCACAAAATAAAATGATAATAATATATAAATACCTACAAAATAAACCGCAATACATACATGATAACAAAAAATATGCAAATTGCATAGAGTATATAATATTACATAAAAAATACATAATAAAACTTAATAAAAGTATTCATACAAAATGCATAAAGTTAGATATATTGTGCATAAAGATCTTTACTTTTCTCAAAGGCCGCAGTTTTTACTGACGATAAGAAATTTTATGATAAGTGGAAGAACAGGTCTGTATACTTTAATTAATAAATCATGTTTCTCCCATCCATTTATTATGCCATTTATTAAAACTTCGCTTGAAAAAAAAAAAAAAAAAGAAAAAGGCAATTTCATTATCTGCATTTTAGGTCCAAAAGTGAAATGGCATAAACAGAAAAATAACAAACGTATACTACTGTTTGAATAAAATTCAGTAAAGGAATACTGATATAGAATCACAATCTGTAGATTACTACAAAATTTCATCATCACAGTTTGGCTTTATTTTAGATACAGATGTTAATTATGTGTACATATAAGTGTTAGAAATATTGCACTCGTTAAATTATATGTAAGGGACAATAATTGTTGCAAAATATTATTAAGAGATACACATGAAATAATAAATTAAATGTTTTATTTTCTTAGGATGATTTTCTACAATATCGAAGCCAAATAATAGAAATCTTACGCATCGTTGATTGGCAACAATGTGCTCTTTACAAAAAAAGATCGTGTTTTCCCGCTTTGTAACGGATACAAATTTTGTCTTTAACTGAAAGCACCGAAGAAAGAAAACAAGAGATCTGTATACTGCCTATTACCAACAACTTACTCTCATGTTTCTGACTTTTTATTTGCAAACGAAAACTTCACTATTAACTGAAAATAGTAAAGAGGTATTTATAAAGGGAAACAAAACGAATATTGAAGTCTTAAGAAACGACTTCCTAAATAATGTAGCTATGGAAAGGTAAAAAATGATATCTCGAATCAACACTGTATCTAGTTTTGAGTATTGTTCTTCTAAATGCGTATATTGTTTATGTTTAAAAATAAATGCAAAGGCAAAATTTCAAAATTCAGGGAAAGTTTAATTACGGAATTGTTTATGATCTAAAAATAATAAAGCTGGTAATATGGACTAGAGTAAAACACAATTTGATAGGATTCCGAAGAACAGTTTCATAGTCAGAAAGTTTGGAATTAGGTAGCCAGAAACACTCAGAATTGGACCAATGTAGGATTTTTGGTTATAAAATAAATTTGCAGATCCTAGACCGACGAAATATTTTGATATGTCTAAAATGAACTCAATCGTATTGCCTCAGCCATCTTAAAAATTCCACAGCTTCGTTTGTTTCGAAGAATACTATAAAAGGCAAATTATAATTTTAAACCATTATTTTAAGAATAAAGTATTTATAAGTACTTGCGCGTAATTTCGTGAGCTAATGCTGTTAAATACTTTTATTTGATTAAAGAAATTTGCGAACTATTTATAAAACCTAATTATATACATAAAATTGTCCATAAAAAGGGTTAAATAATTGCATGGTCTACGTCACCACCAGGTGTTGATGAAGGTGCTCCTTGGATTACTTGCTCGTTACACACTTTTTGGAGTGCTGCAAATATAAAAAACAGAAGGAATACTTCAGAAATAGAGGAAAATATTTTTTTCCCTACCGAAAATTTTGATTTTTTTGTTAGTATAGTGAATAAAGAATTCACCTCATGGCTGTAGTGAGACTTTTTTTTTTTATTTATTTTTTTTATTTTTACTCATTTATGTTTTATTTTGTAGAAAAAGAAAGAAAAAAAAAAAAGTAATTTGCCCTTCAGAGTTTGATACATGCGTGGCTTCATTGCACGTTATAGGGAATAAGGAAGGGAATTTTTGTACCGAAACTGGGGGAAAAAATCGACAGCTTTCTCTCAGCATGGACATCGGTCTGAATTTTTACGTTTTTTGGCGACAAATTGCGAATTAGATCGTTCCGGGGGGCGACATCCGAATCATTGCGTGTGGGCGGGGGCCCCGATGAGGTGACCGGTATGCAGGGCCCCTTCTGACGGACGGAGCGACGAAATGAAGTGACAGGTGTGATATAAACGGGGCCCTCGGGCAAGTCAGGGCTCCGGACTGACTGATTCTACGGGGCCGCACCCCTTTCGTTTGATTCGTAGATTGTTGCTGCTGTTTATTTTTTTCTTTACTTTTATATAAGACTGTGGCCTTTTTTTGACCCTTCGCATCGACGCGCGCTAATTTACTACGTAATTGGTGTCGTAATTGTGAAACAAAAACGTATTTGCTTATTTTTTGCTATCGTTGGGGTGTCGAAACTAAGCGAACGGAAATAATTTTTAATCATGTGACCCTGCAAAGGGTGCCGAATCTTTCCAACAAACGGAGAACTAGGACAAAAAAATTACACGTGACATATAATTCCAGTGAAATCTTGTTTTCATGCATTATACTTTGCGCAAATCTGCATTAGACATGGGCGGCTTTGTATTTGATAGTAATCTTTGCAATTAATGGGTTAAAATTAATGTGTTTTGAGTTGGCTGAGGAGCATCTGTTGAAATAAAAACACTCTAGGTTTTAATAAAAATTAATTCCAGAACTTTTTCCAAGAAACATATTCTGAAGTTAATAATAATTTCCAAGTTGATGGTTTGGAAAAATACATTTAAATACGACCAACTCCAAAATACTATGCAGTGGTGTTATGAACTTTCGATTAAGTTTTCAAAAACTGTCCTTAAAAGTATTTATATTATATATATATATATTTAAATTATACTTATCTTAACAAAACTTTAGATTTTTATTTCTAATTTTCAATTTTCTAAGGAGAATAAGTGTAATTTTTTGGAAATTATGAATTGAAATTTAGGTTTACTAACAGTATTTTTTTGCAAAAATTATACATATTGAATTGACAATAATCTTACGCCTTGGAAAAAGGAATTTCTATTTCTGCAATAAAGAAGTATTATGCAGTAGAGGAAGCTATTTTTGAAAAATTTTACATCCCCTGATGATAATTTCATACGCAATATTTCAGTTTGCTCAAACATGCGGCTTTTCATTCGTGATAAAAATTAAAATTTATAAATAAAATTTGAAGTGTGCTGTACGTCAATAATTACGAAAGATGTCACATGCTTATCTCACAGATAGAGAAAAAAATTATTCATAAATAACATAAATATTTTAACTTTTTATAAACGTATTTCGAGGCAAAGTACTGAAAACTGCCAAATTTGAAAATCACGTTATTACGAGATATCAAGACTACGTTAAAAAATGTTCTGGACGAGTTTAGATTTTAACAATCACCCAAAAGCGCTGTTTTAAACTTTAATGTCGTTTACGAGTATATAAAACGTTTTATAGGATACTAGATGAATATGCATTCAGAATAACATGGGAACGTTACATGCTATCCTCTGCGCCTTTGAAAAATGAAAAAAATGTATAACGTAATTCTATAAAAATGTTTAATATTTCTAATTAAATATATCATGAATTAAATTCACTTTTATTTAAATTAAATATATTTGATTTTATTTAAAACAAATATATTTTACACTTTTATTTAAATTAAGAATAACTATATTCACTTTTCTTTAATCAACAGGTTAAAATATAAAAAAACTAATATTTTTAAAAATTGCATCTGTTTCTTTTAAAAAGTTTAGATTGTTAATCAGTGTATTTGAAAGACACATATCTTACATTTTAGCCAATGGTAACAGATTCGAATGGGAAGTGAAACAATGTGTTTGAATCAACGCAGAGTGAATCATTTTTAAAGCGAATCAACGCGAAAAAATGTTTTTAGACTAATAGACCTTTTGGAATAATATGTATATATATATATATATATGTAACAGGATTAAGTATCAAGAACAAACACAGTTGCAAGCTGAAAAAATATCATAATCTAACATCTCAAGGAAGAATTTGCCATAATTTTTTTTTTTTTTTTCAAAATTAAAAGAATGTAAATGAATTATGAAAAATTATACAAGTGTATATTTATACAAGTTTTTTCGTGTATAAAATATTATACAAACAATTCAATTTATTTTTTTTTTCATGCATTTAATTTTGTGTATTTATGCCTTGCAAATTTCTAGTACATGTGATTAGTTTCATGGTTATATATTTTTTATGGATGAAATAATGAACTTCATATGTTTTACTATGAGACTTGCACTCAAGTTTCATATTATACATTGCGAATGTTTCTTATATACATTGTGGAAAATGTTAGACATCACACATATGATGCAAGTGAAGCACATAGAGTTAACTAATGTTAAAATAATTCGGTTTCTTTCTTGAACAGAAATTATATATCTTGTTATCAGCTTTCAAGCTAAATTTTTACTAATAAATAAATTTAAAATTCAACTCATTTAGACTCTGGAATTTGCTTTGTTTCTTTCTTTCTTTTTTTTTTTAATGTAAAATATATGTAGGAAAGTTGGCGTTACGTAGAAGTATAATAGTATGATGAAACTTGCAGACATGGCTGTATTAGAATGCTTTTTTTATTTCTCGTTAGCCAAATATTCTTCATCAGTACCGTCATATTTTAAAAATGTAATTCTGATGATAGCAGAAGTAGCAAGTTTTTTTTAATAAGAGAAGCATAAACTAAAAGTGGCGTATTTCAAGATCAATGTCCAGTTGAAAAGGAAAATTCTGGTTTGTTGTCCTCTCATTTTCTATTAAAAGTTTCGATATTGATTGTTTGAATTTCAGTTTGCAAATTTTTTGAGTAAACATCTTTATGAAAAAGATGGAGAAATAAAATATCCAAATTAAAACATAATATTACTCAGTGCTAGCTTTTGAGAATTTATCATTAGATTATCGTTTGTATTAACTAACTTTAAACAATTTAGGAAAGCGAATAAAAAGCATAATTAATTATTTACGATTTAATATTTAAAGTGAGAGAAAAGAAAACAATATTATGTATTCTGTATAATTTTCAGCTTAGGATTCTTGTTTTATGTTTACATAAATACTTCGAATTTATATAAGGAGTAAAGTAATAAATCATTGCAATAGATTGAAACTAATAGCCTCTTTATGTAAATCATTTAAAATTTTATGCATGCAATTTAATCCTGTAAGGAACTGAAAAGAACCATAGAACTTTGACATCAGTACCTTTAAATGTATATGAAGCTGCACGTTAATAAAGGGGAGAATGTAATGTCGAATCTCGGCGAATGCATTCGTTACATGGATGATTCCGTTGTTTTCTCCATGTATGAGGAAAATACATTCCAAATTTCCTTATAAAATCATCATCGAAGGCATTTCTCTTCTTAGGAAAGCAGCCTTCGTAATGCTTTGCCATACTGAATTAAACAAACAAACATTATAGAAAGACAATTTCCTTTTTTACAGAAAATGAGAGAAAATATTTTTGACAAATGTTAAAATTTAGTTTAAAGAGGAGTAAATCAACACAATATATTAAGAGAGGAGAAAAAGAAAGGTAGTAAATCAGATTGTATGAGATAAATTGATAAAAGAAATAATTTTTCAAAAAATATTTTTTATAGTAGAAATAAAATAAATGATAAGATATTTTAATCTGAGCCCTAAAATAGAGATACGAAAAATCAACGAAGTACCCTTTCGATAACCAATACTGCTGAAAAATTAATGTCATTGGATTTAGTTATTTTAAAAGGAAAAATTTATAACTTTATATCTAAATATCTAAATGTTATAAATGCTTTAGATATTCCATACGAAATGGCATGCTATTTTAATAATTCCGTTATATATATAACGGAATTATTAAAATTACATATATATATATATATATATATATATATATATATATATATATGTACTAAGTACCTTGCTTGTTAATTTTATATATATATATATATATGTGTGTGTGTGTGTCTGTGTGTAATAATTCCGTTACATACTATTTTAATAATTCTGCCGTTTAAATAATATTAGATATTTTAAAGTTTATTCAAGATCACAATGTAGTTCAATAATATATGAATTTAAAATTAGATTGAGAATATTTTAATGCTGCCAGTTACTACCGCTAAGAGGAAAGAAACTTAAGAAAAATTAAAAAGAAATTAGTCTGAAATTTTTCAGATTTAAGCGTTCGCCCAAAAGGGTTTGTTAAGGTTTTATACGCTCTCGCTGAGCTCGCAGTTTACCAGTTTGCCCTTACACTCACTCCTAATAAGCCTTTTTTTTTTTTTTTTTTTTTTGTTTTGTCTTTTTAGCTTTATTATTCAGTATAATGTTCTTCGCACTTATGCCATATACAATTCAACAGCAAAATTACAAAAATTTTAAAAGCAGCATAGTACACGTTTAGAATTTTAAGTCTTTTCTCAGTTCATCTTATCAATGTTCAGGTTTCTTATCAAGGGGACTTTGCAAAAGTATATTTTGTCTTTTTATTATCAACGTTTTGTGTGTGAACTTTATTAAATACCACGTTCTTGGCGCTTACGACGCATAAAATTCGATTCAACAGCAAATCACAAAATATTTAAATACAGCATGTCTTTAGAATTTCCAATAGTCAGTCTTGCGTACTGGAGATAAAAATATTTTATTTCCTACAGTGTTGCCACTAAATTAATAAAACAAATTCGAAATTCAAAATTCAGTCTTCCAGGTAACTCTGTTCGGGTCCAGGACTACCTTATTCAAAATTTGATGGCTCTAGATACCGCTGTTTTTTCACAATACGAGAAACATGCATACATTCAGGCAGATTCTTCAATACTTAATTTCTTTAAATATAATAGAAAGCGATAGTAATATCTATTGGCAACAATTTGAAAATAAATACGCAATTTACACTGAAGTGACAAAAGTCATGGGATAGCAATATGCAAATATACAGATGGCAGTAGTATCGCGTAGAAAATATATAAATGCGAAGTGCTTTGCCAGGGCTTTCATTTGTGTTCAAGTTATTCATGTGAAGAGGCTTTGACGTGATTATGGCCGCACGACGAGAATTAACAGACTTTGAACGCGGAATGGTAGTTGGAGCTAGACGCATGGGTCATTCCATTTCGGATATCGTTAGGGAATTCAACATTCCGAGATCCACAGTATCAAGAGTGTGCCGAGAGTATCTAATTTCATGCATAACATCCCACCATGGACAGCGCAGTGGCCGACCACCTGCACTTAACGACCGAGACCAGCGACGTCTGCGTAGAGTTGTCAATGTTCACAGACAAGCAACACTGCGTCAAATAACCGCAGAAATCAATGTGAGACGTACGAGGGACGTGTCCGATAGGACAGTGCGGCGAAATTTGTCTTCCTTGGGCTATGCCAGCAGAAGACCGACTCGAGTGCCTTTACTGACAGCACGACATCGCCTGCAGCGACTCTCGTGGGCTCGTGAGCATATCGGTTGGTCCCTAAACGAATGGAAAACAGTGGCTTGGTCAGATGAGTCACGATTTCAGTTGGTAAGAGCTGATGGTAGGGTTCGAGTGTGGCGCAGACCCCACGAAGCCATGGACCCAAGCTGTCAACAAGGCACTGTTCAAGCTGGTAGTGGTTCCATAATGGTCTGGGCTGTTTTTACATGGCATGGACTCGGTCCTCTGGTGCAACTGAACCTATCATTGACTGGAAATGGATACCTTCAGCTACTTGGAGATCACTTACAGCCATTCATGGACTTCACGTACTCAAAAAACGATGGGATTTTTATGGATGACAATGCGCCATGTCACCGGGCCACAATTGTTCGCGATTGGTTAGAAGAACATTTTGGACAATTCCAGCGAATGATCTGGCCACGTAGATCGCCCGACATGAATCCCATCGAATATTTATGGCACATCATCGAGAGGTCAGTTCGTGCCCAAAACTCTGCACCGTGCTGTCTATAGAGACAGCATGGCTCAATATTCCTGCAGGGACTTCCAACGACTTGTTGAATCCATGCCACATCGAGTTGCTGCACTTCGCCGGGCAAAAGGAGGACCGACAAAATATTAGGAGGTATACCATGACTTTTGTCACTTCAATGTATAGTGGTGTAACGCAAAATGCCATTTCTAGAGTAATATCCCATTTGGGACTTAAGTCCCTTTGAGCTAAAAATATGCAAAATTTTCCCTTATCCTCCCCCCCCCGAAAAAAAATTTCAAATATCGCTCTTTTTTTAAAGAACATGAATTAAAAATCAAGTAGTATTCAAGAAAGGTATTCTCGACTTTACTTCGTTAAAAGCAAGAAAAAGTAATTCACAAATAAGGGCTTGAATATTGGCGTAATAATTGTTATAGAAATTGTACTACTTTTTATGTTGTTTCCATCTTATTTGCTATTTATCAAAATGTACTTTTTAACGCTTTCATTTAAAAGCTTATATGCATTATTTATCTAATATGAAGTTACGATTAAACAATATAATTTAGTATAGTTATCTTTTTTAAATATGAAATTACATATAACGGTGCGTATTTACTTCTTTACTTCAGATGAAAAAATGCTTAGACGCGTCTCTAATCTGAGTACATGACTAATATTTAGAGAAATAAAGAATGTAGTCACCTTAGAAACTACACTTAGAAAGACTATAAAATAAAAATATCTAGAACCTATCTCAATGGAAAGTACGATTTTATTTCGATCTAAAATGCCTATTATTGCATTTTCGTATTTATGGAGGATTGAGATAAAGTCAATTGTGCACAATAAATGTTATGATAGTCGTATAGATTTAAGATGCCATTCTTCATTTTATACGGTTTTATCTTTATGCGAGTGAAGGTAGGATCTACGCTTTGTGTGCTCTAATACACACGTCTGGGAGATGTCACGGATTCGAAGCCGCGGTGGAAGTTTTAATACCAATTGTTCAACACCTGTGGGCTGATTAAACAGCTGCATTAGAGGGATAAACGCGTAAATAAAAAGCAATATTTCTCAGATAGGA
Organism: Stegodyphus dumicola; assembly: GCF_044657685.1. Lineage (NCBI taxonomy): Eukaryota > Metazoa > Arthropoda > Arachnida > Araneae > Eresidae > Stegodyphus > Stegodyphus dumicola. The sequence goes on along the minus strand of NC_140771.1, from coordinate 42,719,623 downwards.
ATGAGATAATGTTACTTCAGCTGTTTTTTTTAAATTTTTTCTTTACTTTCTTTGAAGTAATTTTATTTTCCTTGCCGGAATCGAAAGAGTTTAGAATTTATGTTAAAAATAGCTAGATTTATGCTTACCCAAGTTCCGGTTTTGCACGGTTACTGAACACCAACTTTCACTCCATGCGAAACAATTGAAAATTTAGTTTTGGGAAAGGCACTCATAGATAATAGTGAATGAAACATTTAATAGCAAAAGCTTCTCTCCCCCCCCCCCTTTTTTTTTTTTTTTTTAACAACGAGGTTTCTGTATTTTTTTTTGGTTTAAATGTTGAAATTAACTTTGACCCACTTCTATAAAATCGATTTTCTTGAAAGTTTGCTCATATCCGCATTTGCAATGTCAACGCACTATTTCAGAGGGGTTGTAGGTTACTTTTATGTAACGTTAAAGCCATTTTCTACAGACTTTTCGCACATATATATTCTTAAATTGATCAATGGGCTGCTAACAATGACCTAGTATTTAAGTCGAACTTGTCAAATAGAAATTCAATTAAATGTAATTGTAGATTATCAGATAAATAAGAAGGCTATAAAAAGTAACATTATGTACTTTATTATTATATTGATTAAAAGGAATTTTTCTGAGTAAAGATTCAGTAATTTAATTTTTTTTTATCTTTCTGCTGTATAGAATAAAAAATATGTACACTGGTCAAAACAATTAGAGGATATTGAGAGTTCGGCATGAAGTAACCATATTATTGACAAATGTTTTAGCAAAAACAAATAGAAGATGTTTAAAAGAAAACTTATAAACTCTACAAAGTTGGCAATATGCAAATTTTGTGTCTGATGTCGAAAACTAAGCGTTTTAGATACGAAGTAAAAAGCGACATGTAGCGTTATTTAAGAGGAGATTAAAAACAATTGACATGCATTGAATGTTTTGTAACAGAGGTTAATGTCCCAGAAAAAAGATTTCACTAAATTGGTAGTATAGAGGGCCATCGATCGTTTAGGGGCGTGTGAAACGCAATCCGTTGTAGTAGAAGCGCCAGGAGTTTCTCAAAGTGTGGTTTCCAAACTGTGGAATTGATTTTTGGAAACTGAAAATGTTTGCCGAAGTTCTGGACAAGGTCATATGCCTGCAACAACACAAAATGAGGATCGGTATTTAACACTAACTGCCAGAGTAAATTATACTAAGAGCGCGACTTTTTTGCAACAGTACTTTCAGAAGACTCCTACTTTCGACTCAAACTGTTCGAAACCGACTCCATCGTGTGGGTTTGCATACTCACAGACGTATGGTTTGTGTCTCGTTGACTAAGGACGGGACCATCGCGCTGCCCGTAGAAGATGGGTGTAGGAGCATCTCATATGGGGACGAGATGAGTGTAGCAACGTGCTGCTCACGGATGAGTCCTGCTGTAGTGTACTACCTGACAATACGCGGACTCTCCTAGGAGAGTCCCAATACATGGAATATTACAGTATTTGTGAATGAAAGCGTCTGAGGCGGAGTGATGTTTTGGGCCGGTATTTTTATTAATGCCGTACCGACCTGTACATTGTCAGGAATGGAAGACTAACAGTTCAGCTATTTAGGGATCAGATCCTCAGACCTATTGTAGTCCGTTATGCTAACGGGTGCAAAAGTAAATTTGGTACAAAAATTAACCACAATAAAAAATTTCATTCTCAATATTTTACATATGATTAAAAAATTTAATTTTTACCGATCCATTTCTCTAATGTGAGAATCTGATTCGAATTTACTTTGTTTATAATATGTATTTAATGTACATATGAAATCCATTAAAAAGTGACAAATAATTTTAGCTATCACAAAACCGCCAGCTAGCAAAATTATACTTGTCAACCTAAGTTACACTGTTGAACTGCTGATTTCCCAGAAAGGCTACATCTAAACCTATTAAGCGGCTTAGACTAGATTGAATTCGATACCCCTCCCCCCCACAAAAAAAGGCTTACACTTCGTAATAAGAAATATTTAATATTTTCTTACTATCCTTTTACTAACTAAAAGGGCCAGCTTTGTTTTCAAGCCTGATGAAAGTCCGCATGAGTGAATTCAGTAATCTGTAACAACAAAACTTATTTCGTTTACCAAACTTCTTTATTATTATTTGAAACTACTGTAACTTCCTTCAACATAATTTCCTAAAGAAAATGTTTTAAAATTTGTTTCTGTAATTCGAATCAGTGTTATTATTCAAAACATTTCAAATTTATATGCAGAATTTAAACTCATTTGAATTTAAAATAAATATTTTTGAATTTAATTTAGAGTTTTTGTTTTATAAGAATTATCATATTTTTTTTATAAATTGTTCTCGATAAGATACTGATTTCTAGTCTGTTGAAAGATCTATCTATGATACTGAAAAAAGTATTCGCATTGTTTCAAATTGCAGTATTTATTTGTTTGCAAATACATCTAAAAAAAAAAAAAAAAAAAAAAAAAAAAAATCTGAAATGTTTCAGATTTTAAATTACGTCCAAAGGGGCGTTTTTTTAACGTTTTGAGTGTTACCTTTATTTATTAAATATCATGTTCTTTGCACTTAAACCATAAAATTCAGTTCAAGAGCAATATCGCAAAATAATGTTAAATTAAGCATATCTTTAGAATTTCCGATACACACAGTCTCGCGAGCTGGAGATAAAAGTGTTTTTTTTCTATATAACGTTGCCATTTCTCGCTTTTAAAGCATTGAGTTTGTAAATCAAAAATTCGTTAAAGTTTTACAAAATATAAAATCTATAATAAAACAAATTCCAAATTTGGGATTTCAGATGCCCATATTCGCTGTAGGATTTCGTCATTCAAAATTCGATGGCCCTATGTACCATTGTTTTATCACAATGCGAGAAATAGACAATCATTTATGCAGATTTTTCATTATTTAATTTCTTCAAATATAATGCAGGACTCTAACATTTTGTGGCAACAGTTTGAAAAGTGAACCGACGTTTATGAGTCCGACGCAAAATCCCAAAACGAAAACAATAGTCCTTCAGGGACAAAGCCCCTTTGGACTAAAAATTATAAATTTTAAATTACTTTTTGTACTTCACTTTTTACATTTGGATCTCCATCTTTAAATCTGGGCAAGATACCTTTTCGATACCAGCCTGTAGGAACTGGTTTGATAGATGCAGAAAATTTTGATTTACGTTTTATTTTCACCAGACCTCGTCTTATTTGCGGCTCCGGCTGGAATGACAATTTCACTTAAAAATCTAAGAAATAGTGATCTGGCTCCAGTTGATTTGAAGTCCTGAATACACTGTATTTCGAGGGATCATATAAAAAAAGAACGTTCTTTTTGCAGTACCCTAGTGAAAAAATGCAAAACGATCAAAATATCACTGATGAGAATAGAGAGAATGCCAGAAACAGTAAGAGAATATGGAAGGAAATTTTAAGAGAAATGTGTAAGTAGAAAAACGAAGAGGAGTCCAGTACTTTTTTACCATGATCCCTTGCGGATATAATTCCAGCTATCAAGCAGAATGTGACAAAGATAAAAGTTTCCCCTGGATCCGATGGTTGATAATAGCAGAACAAAAGGAAAGTGGCAATTTTAGTTCACCGTATTTGGTTATATAGTTCTTAAATGTCTGCAGGCGTCCTTTTCTATGCGGAGTCACTAGCGTTGAACGTGCACGAAAAGGTTGATCATTTCTATCACTTACGGGAGCAGAAAATTTTCCTGCTTTTATGAATTCATTGCACTTGTTGGAGAAGCCTTTCACATGTGAGTGGGATTTTCTTTTCTTCGAAGTCTCAACCAACGACAAAGCGTTTGTTTACCAGGAAAATGCATGCATATATACAGAACTTAAAACAGATTTTAAAAGCTTGCTTATTGTTAAAATAAAATTTTCGAGAGAAAAAAATTTGCTGAAAGTGTGCTTCAGTTCAATAAAAGAATCCTCTTATTTAAGGGCTCCAAAGCGTTCCTGATGGAACTATGACTTATCTAATACGACTGATAGCCTTCTGTGCAATTTAAGCTTTGCAGCTGAGAAAGCGAATTTAATTATGAATATTTCTGGATTTGAGACTTTAACTGAATTCTTTCATTCTTATGACTTTTATATACCTTTCTGTTTTTCTTCAAGCCAAATGCAGTAGGAAATGTATATTAGGGCCTAAGGAATTTTCTGCATACGGGTATATCTGAAATTCTAAGTAACTATTCATTTCTGCACTGAAACGTGTTAAGAAATAGCTGTCATACTGCGTAATATCCTCCATATATAGGGTTACTAGACATGCAAGATTGATCTGAATAATCCTCAATTCAAAATTTCTTCAGTCAGAAGCTGCGTCCTGGACTAAAGAAAGGACTGGGATTTTTAAATAAGTAATCATAAGAAAAAGAATAAAAAAAAGAATAACAGAAATTAAATATTTCTTCTTATTATTGAAAAAGGAAATAAAAAATGGGAAACTTTGCATACTAATAAACACTCTATGTATTTTCGAGAAAATCATGTCATTCTTGGGCCTTGGACGGTAGTTTCGCTAGTGCACCGTCATTTTGGCAAACTTGTTGCAAGAACATGATCGAAAACTACGTTTCAGTGTAATGAGTATTTTGTTGACCAAATTCTTTGCTTTATCATTTACGTATGTCATGCAGAGTCGCATACCTAAAGAGGCGAGAGTTTTCCTTAACATCGATTTTTTTTTCTTTTTTATTTATTTATTTTTTTTTAATGTCCAAAACTAACCATTAAATATGGCTATAAATCTAATTTATAAAACTATTTAATTTTCAAAAGCATAATATTCTGTATATGAGCATCAAGAAATCTTTCTTTGCTGAATTTGAAAGCAATGCGAATTAAAAATGAAAGAAAAGAGGACAATAGTATACTTATGTTTTTATTTACACATAAATTTCAGAGGGAAGGGAAGATAACCCACGAAACTAACCTAACATTTTTTGACAAGTTTACAATTGTGTAAACTCTTGATTTTTATAACACATCATAATAATAGGTACGAAAACTCTTTAACTATAAAATTTTCTGTTCAAATGTTTCTAAATTTTAGGAGTCTGATGTTTTATTTCTATTTAAGGAAACCTATTTTATCTCATGAACTTTCGATGAAAACATTTCGAAAATTTGTCATAGAAGACCGGGTTATGAAGTTAAGAGCAATTATCATTATAGTAGCTTTCATCTGAGCATCATTTAACTTATATTTCATTTGCAATTTTTTTAAAATACTTTTTAAATGCTGATTTATTTAAGAAATCGTCTGCATGTTTCGCTAATGCTCTGTTTTGCTGTTAGACCACTAGATGGCGCTGAATCTACATAATGCGTGAAAAGTGCAAATAGAAACAAATTGAAATTTTAAAGCTTATTTATTCTCACTTCTGAGCATACCATAACAGAATATTTTTAATGGAATTATACAAATGGGAACATATGCATAATTAATGGTAGTCTCTCTTCCGCGTTCTGCTCTGTTAGCTTAACAGAGGTAACAGTCATGATAAAAATTAACATATTTTAATAAAAATAATTTTTTGAACTTAATAACAATTCATGCGCAACATGCAAATAAAGTTCAAGAGAAATTATTATTCATTCATGTCACTCATACACATTGTCAAATTGTATTCTTTTAAAAAAATTCTTCGGGCCTAAAGAAAGTTACCTATGCATTGAATTATATCGAGTAACATTAAATTTTCTATTTAAATAAGTTCAAAAATAAAATTCCATTCTTCATTTCATAATGATGTAAGCAATTTACACGATAATTATTCAGTAGAATGAGGAACTGTTTATTACAATAACTGTATTATTTGTATTTAAATATCTGTTTATGTTTTTAAAAGTCATTAATAATACAAGAAAACAGATTGATTGTTAACTTAAAAATGTTAAAAAAGTTGGAAGGTTACATACGTATTTTTGAATGTTTTTCCTAAATAAATGTCATAAAATACGTTTCAAAATATTTCTCTATTTTTTTACGTAACCTCTCTTAAATAAACATATTTTTTAAAGGCAAACTTTTTTTTTTTTTCCTAATTATTAAATAAAACTGTAGAGTTTCTGTTGAAACTGAAAGTTCTGCAACTCTACTGGACTAATAGCAAGTTTTAAACTATTCACAAAATACTAAAAAAGTTCAAAATAACACTTCTTATTTAGTCTTAAACTGAACAGAACAGGCACAACTTGTGCTACAAACTAAACTTCCAATACTCGCGGGTATTTAAATTAACATAACAATTAAAAAAAAAACAAATTTAACATAGCAAATTTAGAAAATAAATTCAATTTAACGTAATCGGGGACTAAACACAAAATAAATTAAATTAAGTTGCCTCCGAATTTTACCGGCGCGTATTTTAAAACATTGGCTAGCGAGATGCTAAAACCGGAATGTAAATTTAAGCAGAGCTGCAGGAATAATAAACAGTAAGATGTCATTGTTGGAAGCTCTAATCTAAAGATTCAAAACCCTCAGCTTAAGTACATGTAAACTAATTTGAATTCTGGTGAGGAATACGGAAAGGAGAAGTTAACCTGTTAACGTAAAAGTACTTTGTAAAATAAAATAAAAAAGTACAATCTAAAGAGTTTAGATTACAGTCTAATAATAGCTCAATGAAAAATTTACTATTAAAAATTTTCAAATATCTTTTAAAAACTAAAAAGTATAAATTTATAAAAATAAAAAAAAATGTTGCTGTGTTCAAATTCTAATTTAATAACTGCTGTGCTAAAAACTTACAAGTCTAATAATTTAAAAATTAATATCACGGAATTTTACATACAGAATATAAATTCATATATTTAAAGCGAAATTTCAAAGTACAGTGCCAAGTGAGGCAAAAGAAATTTGTTTTGATATCATATCATCATAAATTACCGCTATATGGAAATTTCTGTACTTATTTAATAAAGGAAAAACTTCACTATTCAGATGCAGCTGTGAATATTTTCCAGTTGATCGCCTACGCAAGAGGTTTGCGATAAATATTTTTGGCAAGTGAAGTGTTCATGGGCTGGAACACGAAGTCCTCGTGCAGAAAATAACAACTTCTTTTGAAATTTAAATTTTATATCTCAAATTAAAGACAAAATATTAATACCAATAATATAATGACAACTACATTTACTGAATGATTATAGAATGATAATTGCATTTTACAGCGCAAGGAAAAAAATCCTAATAGGGAAAATGGAAATTAAAAAAAAAAAAAAAATATTAGCAATCTGTAAGAAAAGAAAAAAAATTAGCAATCTGAAAACTTCAGACTGCAGTTTTACATTTCAATTTACTACTAAAAAATTTAAATAAAATAGTTTAAAAGAAAATAAGGGTTTCAATATGAGGTACATAATATATGCATTAAATTTTTTTTATTATTGTAGCACTGCATATACTCATAAAAGTTATCAATGAAATATATGCTACGAGTATATTAAATGTATTTTAGTTTATATAAATAAGATATTCTACTAAATGAAATAAAGATTTTAGTTATTGAGAAAAATGTTTATTGCTTTTAAACGACTCAGTTTTGAAGCATTTACTTAGTAATTAAATTTAGAAAATAAATAAAAAATCGTATATTTTGCACAGTCGCTATACTTTGAAAAATAGCTATAAGAAAAGCCAGGTGGATGATAAATTAAAGGCCACGTGTTTCCCTCAATGACGATATTTACGAAGGCAGGTAGATAATATACGACGGTCACTCTGAAAATTTTTAGATACAGTTATACGGTACAAATTAAAGTTACTTAAGCTTAGGGTTGTTCAAAGTAATCCCTTCTAACACTGATACAGTTTTGTAGGCGAATTTTCCAAAGATTAAATGCTTCAAGCTATCCATTTCTCAAAACCGATGAAAACATACTTTTATACCACATTGATCTGATCTTCGGAAAGAAAACGACGGTCAGGTAAGTTTTGTTTTAGATTTGAAAAGTAGTCAGAAGACACACATAGCAAGATTAGATAACAGGATGGATGTTCTGTTATTTTAACGTGTTTTTCTTCAAGCCATTTAACTGTTAATCCTTGCTAGATAAGAAAATGTATTATCACGGTGAAGCATGAGTTCCCTAAAATTTTCATTTCTAAAGAATTTCTAGAACACATACATACATCTATAACTTGATGATTTTGAACAGTTATGCACTTCTGAAAGCAAAATGGCATACGTTTCTTTTTTGATTAATTGTCGTCTTTTCACCATTGTTGATGATTCGTATTCAAAGACCCGCATTTAATTTTTGGACATGTTGGAACATCCAAAAACGTTATACACGTTTTATCACCGGTTGTAATTTTAGAAATAATGTGTTGTTCATCATCACAAAGTAATTTTAGGGTTTCTTTACTGATTCTGACATGCTCAGCGTTTGGGTGTTCTGTTAATTTATGGGAAAGCAAATGACAGATTTATTTTTTCATATGCAGTTCTTTATGAATAATTTTATGTGTTGCTGCAAATACAACGTCCAGTTTCTTCTGTATCATTTGATAAGTACAGCGTTTATCATTGATTAATACTTTTTCTATGGTAGCACATTTTCTAGGACTGCAGTTGAGAAAGATCTTCTTGCGTGTTTTTCATCCAGGAGAGAATTTCGACCTGTACGAAATTCTGTAAACCGTATGAATACAGTGCCACGAAGTGCAGCTTCATTTCTTTGTGCTAATTATAGATTTTGATTTTGAAGGCGTTCTTCTTGATTTAACTTCACATTTAAATCATTAAAGATTATAGCATGACTCTGCTGTCGCGTCAGCTCTATTTTCTTTTCTTTCCAAAATTATTCTACAATAAATTAATTGCAATTGTTGCTATAAATTACTATCGTTTGCTAATATAAAAGAGTAACTTACACATCTAATAAATAATTTTCTTTTAGCGCATGTGCTCTGCCTTTGCTACGAAAATTTTAGAATTACCTGCTCGCGTAGTAATGTAACATAACGCAAAAGACCAAAAATCTTGAAAAGAGTCTGTTAAGTACATTTCTAAAGCAAAAATATGAAAAAGCATGCAATATTTCTCTTCTCTTCTTAAATAAAAGTAATATCTACTGCAACCACTCGCGAAACTAAATCTGAAACATGGATAAAATTAAAGTTCAACTCAGAAGAGTATCAGTCCTAAAAGCTACTTTTTGGGGGGTCCGTGACACTTATCCCGCAACAGCTTGACCAACAGGACATTTAGCGGACATAGACAGTTAGCTGATAGAACATTTAGCCGTCACTGACATTTGCACAGACAGCACATTTAGCAAATCGAAACTGTAAATGAATTAATGTAAATGTTGAAAAATATATAAGCCAGCTTATTTAATATCTAGTATATTTAATATGTAGCTATGCTATTTAATATGTAATAATCTTAGACTTTGTTATCGACAGTCGAATTTAATTGTCTGTTCTGCTAATTTAAAATATCAACAAGTTGTGAAAATTTCGTCTGTAGCACAAGTTTTCAAATTGAGAGCAAAACAAAAAGGTTATTTAAATCGTTTATATTTTATGAGCTGCTCAAGACGTAGTGATAAATCTCTATCTTTCTAGTATGGTCTCCAGGATTTTAACTCTAGCTTCCAGGAATAATAACAATCTACCGATTCTAATTTATTACTTGATTTTCAAATACTTAGAATAGTTTTGCTAACGAGTTTTTTTAAACTGCCAAGCCGTAATGAAAATGGAAGCTCAGTTACATTTGATGTTATTGTATTCACTCCGTGCTCTTGGAATCTAAGCTAAAGACGGAGTGATTATCTCCCTGCGTTGTTCCTGCGTCTAAGCTCAGACGGGATGATTATCTCCCAGCGTCCATCATGGAGAGATTAAATAAAGGTTTAGATGAAGTGACATTAGGTTTATCTTACAAGCTAAGGTGTCAAAACAATGCTGTAATTTTAAATGTTTTGCTGAGTCAAAAAGCTGAGGATTAAACAGACGATTTTTAATCTTACGTTATTCATTCGGAAACCGTTGTATTGTCCAATAATACATTTCCAAACGGAAAATAATCACTTTCCAGAACCGCTCTATCCTGAAAATAAGTATGTGTACTTAGCCATCCCATGTGTTCTCTAGATTTGTCTCCTTGCAATTATTTTGGTTTCACGAAACTCAAAGACTTTCTTGTCATGGAAGAGATAAAAGGAATGCGACATTCTACTTTTAGACACTAACTGCTTCTATAAACTTTCTCTTTAATTACCTGTAATGTTTGTATTAAGACAAGAAGCCGCATGCATCCATGTAAACTCTGCAACGTTTCTATTTTTTAATGTACTGTGATTACTAACTGCAAATTTTTAATGTAACTCTGATTACTAATTAATAGTGAATATGCACTAAAACTTCGATGACTTGAACCTGAGTTACTTGGAATGTTTGTTACAACTAGAAATTCGAAGTTTTATAAAGATAAGTCAAAGCGAATATCTTTTCGATATTCACTTTGACTCACAGATAAAGTCAAAGTGAATATCGAAACTTACTTTTCCAAAAGTAGAAATTTTAATATTTGTTTCTTCTTGAGGCGGCTGTTTTTTCAAATTTGGTTTATTGAAACTTTCCCTGAATCAGGTAGATTGATAAACTTCCCCTGAATTAGAAAACCCTGAATTAGATAGATAGTTCTCTTTTTCTCCATAAAAACGAAAATCTTATGCACTGTATTTCTATATCGTAGCACGTACTTTCAAGCTATTAGTATTTAACAATATAAACTAAGTTTAAGAGCTCGACGGTTTTGATCACATTTCGTCTTTTAGCAAAAATATATGAACGATAAATTTTATATTAGCTTTCTTACAAAGAATGTTTCAAATAGCTAGTTTTTCTTTATATTATTATAGATAATTTTGAAAAAAGGTGTGCCTTTTAACATGTCATTTACTGGTCTTCAAAGTTAACAAAATTATATGATTTAGAATATTTGCACTCGATATTAATTATCAGATCACTTGGTGGAAACGATAAACGCTGGATTTAGTCTACCAAAAAACGTTTGGGCGATGCTTTATTCCTCTAACATTTGGTAAGCAAATTTTAACTCAACTATTGTTCTCTGGGTTTTACTTTAATCTTAATATGCAGTTAAAATATCTCCTGAAAGGTACAACTAAGTTAAACTAAAGTTTCAAAACAATTCGATAAAAATACAAAATTTACGGAATTTACTGTCGAAAGAGCAGTAAGAGCAGTGTGTCGAAAGAGAGTGTGCGGAAAAGTTTCAATCTTGTGTCAACATTGAAAACAAATATTTCTGAAAGACGAAAAAAAGAAAGACTATGAATTTGCAGAAAATCGCTTTAAAGAAACTGCATGTTCAAGAAGAAATATCTGGAGACTGAAATCATGTTTTGCTGAGGTTTTCACTCAGTGCATAGTGCAAAATATTCCAGCGAATAGGCCTATACTAAGGAAGAAGTGAAAGAAATAACATCGAAAACAGCAATTGTTTTTTTTCATTGAAGAGTTGTATAAATTTAAATTACTCCATTGAACTTCGTATCCCATCGTGAAAGGATGATTCAATGATGATATTTATTTTAGTCGAATTTATTGAAGATTCATGAATTTATCCAAAAACGCATATGCACGGTAAAAAAAAAGTTCGCTCTTTACAGGCAAAAGTTTTGTAAAGTTACAGAAATCAAAAAGTTACAGAAGAATTTCCTGTAATGGTAACAGGTTGAAAGCAAACTGCAGCGGTAACAGCTGATTTGCTTGTAACATTACAGATAATGTTTCAGTAGCCACTCGGAAGAATCACGTGACTGACTGGAAATTAGCCATTGAGGAGAAAAGTGTTTGAAAGCTAGTTGCAGAAAAAAACATGGCTGAATGCATGTTGGTTGTATAGCGCAGGTAAGTAAGAAAATGTTTACAATTACTGCTTGAAATATTTTTTGTTCATTTTATGCAGATTATTCTCATGCACTTTGCACTGTTATATGTAGTGAGTAAGTATTTAAACGTTTAAGCTTTGCGATTAATTAATATCAGTGTTCGTAATGTCTAATGAGTTGAAAGAGTGCAAAATATTTATTCCAAATGCAGATCTAATAGTAGTATTTTGTCATTGTGCATCCGATAAATTACGCCTTAAATTGCCCGTATTATTATTTAAAACTAATTATTCCAAAATTTAATCACTGTTTGTGGTATATAATTGAAATGGTAATGTGTTTGTTGAAAACAAAACTAATCATTTTAGCGTTCTTTTCTAATCGTCTGACCAAAGAACGTTTGACATCTTTTTCCCGGCAGGCCATGCGAGACAAAGCTGTATGTAAGTTCAGCTTTGATGCGAGAAACGTTTATAGTATAAACATTTAGAATTCTGAATGTAATGTATATATTTTTTTGCTTACTAGGTTTAGTTTATTCTTTTTCTAGGATTATCTAATTAGTTACACCTGGTTTATAATTCAGTCTAATATGTGTCGTACATAAACGAGTGTGTTATGAAGTAAAATTACAAAAACTTGAACAACGCGGTCGAGAATCTCGTTTATTCCTTTAGTGTAATAATATTTTTTTCAGTGGTATTAATTTCTTACGAAAATATTATAATTCCAAAATGAAGTAATTATATTGATTAAAAATATGCCGTATCATACTTTTCGTAATGTTTTGTTTTACTAACTAGATGCAACTTAATTATTCCATGTATTTTAATATACCAATATCAACAGGGGGAAAATGGAAATGACCTAAAATATTTTTCTAACAATTCGTTAAACTAATTATAAAACAAAACTAAAATTTTGTGCATTATTTCCAAAAATATCATTTCATTAATATTTTATAAATGACAACATATATTATATTGTATATATAACTACCATTGCATACTTATAAGTTTTTAAACATTTAATGTAGAATTTATGTTGATTTTATTTTGCCCAGTTTTAATACAGTTTTGAAGTATGATAGTCTTGTTACTAGGATAGCATGAATCTGCTAATACAAGTTTAATACATTTCTTGACAAATGTTTCTCTTATTCATGTAATATAATATATAAATCATAAAATAAGTTTTCTTAAAAATAAATTATTATTGTTTATTGGAATTTAAAACAATTCTGTATCTGTATATGTTGTATTAAAAATAAAATAATAATGAATTTTTAATGAAGCATTGATTTTAGCATTAACAATGTAAATATATATATATATATATACACACATGAATAAATGGAAATGCAAGCTACTTTTCCTTACAAAACCGCCCATGAATATATACTTCCCTTTAGGCTGATAGCCTTTGCATGCTTTGCCATATTCTATCAATCCAAATGTTGCAAATATGCAGAAAATTTTACTTTCTTTGAAAGTTAATACCGGAAATAAAATTCAGTGCATTTGTAAACTACATTACATCTCTTATAGCTTTGCATTTAATTTCCCAATGATTTACTAGTCCAAACTAAGGCAGAATTCAGATATCGTTCAAATAAAAGAAAATTAATAAGGTCTGATTTTTAGACGTATATATGAAGATTTATTTTTTCAAATATTATTTTAAGTCAACCAAATTAATTTCAAATTTAAGTAAGTATTCATGCCTTTCAGTAGCATTATTTTTGATATCTTAAATTAAATAACTGAATGCAATATTTCTTGTTAATAAAAGAAAAGCAATGTTATGAAAGACTAGCGAAGGGGATTTGCAAGTTCTAATTACGAAAGGTCCCATGCTTTAAGGGGTCATTTTTAAAAATACTTAATTAAAAAAAATATTTAACATAAAACTTCCAAACTTCACACATGTGTAATATTAATTCTATATATTTTATCTCATTCTTATTTTATTAATTAATTTCATAGCATTTTGTGTGACACTAGTAGTAATTATTAATTAAATTTTATGCTGTTTCTGATCTATGTTTTGATTTTGTTATTAATTACGTTAGTTTACATAAGATTTAAAATTATGTAAGGTACAAAAACCTTCTGCATCTATTAATATATGCTGAAGTGAATGAAATTATGCCAGTGAAATTTTTTTAAATCAAAAACAAATTTCTGTGGAAAATTAAAGTTATAAATTCTAAATGCAAACAAAGGAGTGAATTTGAAAGTTATCAAATAAGCCAAAGTGTTGGTCATTTTTTCAGTTTTGCAGAAGAATTTTTATACTTTGCAGAATGGGAATATGATGTTTGGTTTTGTTAGTATTAATTATTACAACTGAATTATTGCAACTTACATTGCAACACGTAATTTAGCTTAAAATTTATTTGAACTTAATTTTCTAATTTATTTTGATCATGTATATTTCATATGTCATAAGTCTTTGAAATGAACTTAATTCTATTTATTTACACAATTTTTTTAAAGAAGAAAAAGTCACATTTGGTTTGCTTAGTTGCACACGAAGATACATACCTATATATATAGAGAGAGAGAGAGAGGGAGAAAGGGGAGTTATGTTTACTTGCAGACTTTTTTCTTCCTTTTTACTAATATTATAGTATGAAAATCAAGGGGGAAATTAAGCAATCAATTTAATTTTGAAGGATGTGATTACAATAAGATCATAACCAATCAAAAATATTCATGAATGAACTACTGGTAACTATCATAGTATTATTATTTAAAAGAAACCTACATTCCAATAAGAACGCTTAGTAACATAACCATTTAAGTTATCTGATAAAAGTAATTTTCATTCCTACTTCCCTATACCTTGAATTTCACTCTTAGTATTGCCCACTGCTACTCCCTAGACCTCAAAGCATTTAATGCATCTGGAACTGCAATTTGTGTCTTCTTCTACAGCATGCAAGTTATCACCGTTTAGTTTGTACTGCCACGAGCAATGATCTTCAGAATTACCATATTGCGTTGCATATTCCACCCCACCCAGCTTTAGAACCAGATTCTGAAAATTAAAAAAATATTTACATAATTTTCCCCTTTTAATGCATTCAGAAAATGAATATCCCAAGATTTTAAAATGGATTTATCAACATAATGATTGTTTTCGTCATACTAACAAAGGCAAACTTTTGCACACTTAAGGCCCCGTTGAATCTTTCTCTTCTAACTGTTGAATATTATGTCAGCCTAATACAAACAATGATCTATGATAGTGAAAGCAAATACCAACTGCCATTCACTGTGCAATTTTGCCATATCAGCTGAATGTTCACCCTAGCAAGCATCGGATCACAACCTTCTCTAATTATTTATGTATGATCTGAGGCCTAAGGATTTGCAAGAACAACAATGAGAATGACAGAAGTTCAAATTATAAAGAAGAAATGAGATAACTTATTAGATGTTGCAAATATGTGTATTCTTATTGAAATAGAGGTTTCTTTTAAATAAATAATATTTTGATAGTAGTAGTTTATCCATGATTACTTTTCATTTGTTATATTCCTACTGTTAATGTGTCCTTTGGAAATTAAATTATTCGTTTAATTTTTCCCTCTTAATTTTCGGAAGATAAAATTAGTAAAAATAAGTGGGAATATGGCATCAAGAGCATTAGATATCCCCATTTTCTTGAAGCTGTTCACTATTATTGTTTCATCAATGATAGGCCATGCACCCAAAATCCACTAGCAAATCAGTTAGTAAGATGAAAATGACCACTATGCGGACAAAACATTTAGGGTAACTTGTTTTGTGAGCGCCTTAAGGAAGACAAACATTACCTAAATCTTTAAAACATATTCAGAATCCTGTGCTAAAAGAAAGCTAGGGGAAAAATGTTGTCCGAGTCCCAGTGATTCCTTTGGACGAATATGTAATATTGTTTTAGAAATTTAAGGTAATAAATATAATATTTTTCGAATGCTAAAACAGTTCGAGAAATTTATTCAGGTTCTGAATTCTGAATATAAGTATACTGTATATTATATTTAATAACTATGGTGGCTTCATTTATGAAAATATTTGAATATTGGCTGATTTTGTACAATGAGCCTTCTCTAAGCTAGCTATACGTGATTCCTGAAAATTTTGATCTTTAAATGATAGTGGGCATCCTAGAAGTTATGTTTACTAATTAGTTATTTTATGAGGAATGCTGGTTAAATTTAAAAAGTGATTGACTGAGGTAGCTTGTCGTAATGAGACGGTTCACTGTAATCCAATTTTTTAAAGAATTTAAGCTGTTCTTAATTAATTAAGATATTATAAAGAAATATGATTAAAAGTGTTATATAAGCACATGTTTAAAACATCTATTAAAATAATTTTTATAAGCTTTTTAAGAGCATGATTATGATTTTAAAAGAAATGTTTTTTTCTTTATTTAGGAGACATGGTTTACAAAGAGGAGAAAAACCATTCATTTTTTCCAAGCAGTCGAAACGAATTTTTATGAAATGTTTATTAAATTATATTACGTTATTTTTTAATTAATTCTTTTTTCAGGTTTTATGTAAAGTTTATGAATTAAGTAATAAATTATTTTTACTTCTGTATTTTAATTAGCATATTATTTGCTTCATAGTGTTTCACAATAAAATTATAAATTCAATAAACTTCTTAATTAACATGCTGTAATATAGAGAGAGCATAAAGTTTGTTTTCTGTTGTCACATGTTTATTTCACAATTTTGTATTTGAATCTCGAAATTTATAATAACTAGGAATACGTTTTAGTATCACTTTCGAAATGGTAAATATTAAGCTTAGATTTATTACATATTATGTTTGTAAAAAATTATACGTAAAATTAAAATGCATTAAATTTTAAGCTAAACTGAAGTATTAATTTTAGAAATAAATTTCTTAAAGGAATAATTGTATTAAGAATTTTAAGGGAAACAAGGCTTTAAAAATTAAGGTCAGTTGGCGAAGTTTTATGCTTATTCAAAAAGCATGACATTAGGTTTTTAATGAAAGACTTCTATCTGTTAATTCAAAGGAAATTATTTGAAGGTAAGTAAAAAAGTTATGCATTATTTCAAACAATAGCAGACTGTTGAAAAACACTGAGTGCAGATAAGAATAAAAAAATTAGTTAGACGTTGTAATTCAAGCGTATGAACAAAATTTGAATTCCTTGCAGTAACAAAATGAAGTTCATTGCTAAGTTGAATTCTTTAATTTACTGAAAATGTCATTTTTTAGAAGGAGAGAATATATTTTTGAAATATGAAGAACAGCTGTTCTGAGTTCTTCATAGAAATATTTTACAAAATGTCTTTTACTGTAATAATATGATCATATCAACATGCAACACGTTTACTCATTTTACTCATATAAGTTAAATCTAAAGCAACATGTGTCTATTTTAGTTAAAATTACTAAAAAGGAAGTTCTAGAACATATCTTATTAACTGACACTAAAACATGCAAATAAAACATACTATTTTTTTCAGCTATTTTACAGGGCAAATATAAGGAGTAGCATATCAATTTTAAATTAATCAAAATGATAATATGAAAGGCCTTTCAATAATATCAGACATAAGTTTCTCTTCATAAAACAAAAATACTCTGCAACAGACTAATGTTACTTTTTGAAAAAAGAACATTGCTGTTGAAAGCACATCTTTTAAATTAATTAATTAATTAATTAATTAAATTAATTAATTTATTAAAATTCTAAATTATGCAAATTGACTAATTTAAAAAGCCAAACTATTATGCTTCACTTGCATATATCTGTATAATGATATACACATGCAGATATTGTTTTACTCAAAACATCTTGATTTCAATATATTTTATTATAATAAGCATCATTTTAGACAAAAAAAGTCTATTACTTTTATAGACATATCCTTTAGTATTATCTATGAAAAATATATTCTACACACATAATTACTTAATGGGATATTAGAAGGAAATAATCTGAAACCTTTACAGATACAACCATTGGAATTTTACGTAAGAAAAATATCTTCTACTCACATAATAACTTGCTATAATAATACAAGCAAATAACCTATAACGGTTACACTGTTGATATTTTACATGAGAAAAACATGTTCTTTTTACATAATTATTTGCTGTAATATTACACGCAAATAATCTGTAACCATTACAGATATATCGTTTGGGATTTTACATGAGAAAAACATATTCTTTTTACATAATTATTTGCTGTAATATTACACGCAAATAATCTGTAACCATTACAGATATATCGTTTGGGAATTTACATGAGAAAAATATGTTCTACTTACATAACTATATGCTGTGATATTACAAGAAAAAGATCTGTAACTATTACAGGCAAAACTCTTGTAATGTTACAAAGAAAACACCTGTTTCTGTTACTCAAATAACCTATGGCATCCCAGTTTCCATGAGTTTTCTTAGTAACCTTACAGACTTTTTTTTTACAGTGTGGATATCAGAAAAAATATTCTCAGTGTTGATAAAACTATTCTTTTCTTTCATCACATGCCTTCGAAATGTCGCCTCTAAAGACGTTCAGTATTATGGTCAAATTGTTTCATTATTTTATTCTGATTACTGATGAAACGAAAGGCGACATTTTTACTCATAAGATTGTCGCAGAAATGAGTATAGTATATAACGAATAAAAAAGGATGGATGACTGCGGATATATATCTCTGCAGAATTCTTCAAGAAAATTATGAAGGTTTTCTTTAGACAATAAGGCATTAAGAAGAAAAATTTAAGGCATTCAGAAAATGAAATATTGTAACAGACCTATTTAAGTGTAACTGAACTATTTTATTCACGCCATGAACTCATGAACTGTAACCGAACTATTTTATTTAAACGCCATCTCGTGGCGATATCAAAAAACGTCAGTCGACCTCCAGCCGCCATGATGATAGTTTACTATGTTACGTTATTCTCAATGTTTGATGCTCCATTTCGTTTATGTTTCATTTATATATATATTTCTTTTGTTTGTAACCGTTCCTGTCTGCTCTGTTAATAAATCCTTTTAAAGCTAGCCGGCATTAGTGTCTATTGAGGAACGGCTACATCACATTGGCGCCCAACTAAATTTGAATCCAAAATGGCGCAACAAAATGTTTAGAATTTCTGTTTGGCTTTAACAAGCTCTTACTCCCGAATTTAACTTTTAGTTGCTGGAGATCGGCTCAGTTTCTTTTCAGGTGTGGACTACTGGTCAAATATTCTGGAAACCAATTCTGGAATTAAAATTGCCATACCGTGCTGCTAGCACATCGAATCATCAACTGGACAATTTCAACGGAAAAGATAAGTTTCGTTTACATTATCGTTTAATCTGAGTTTAAAGTTCTTTTAAACTGATTATTTATTATAAGCTGCTTCTTAAAGCAAATGTAAATTCTTTACTGAAATCTCATTTATTGATACTACATAAGAGTATTAAACGAAAGCAAACAGCTTTCTGTTAACCAAACGTTATTTCTTGAATTGTAATTTGTTATTTTAAAATGTTAATTCGCATAGTAAATTAATTTGTGAATAATATTGTTTCACTAAATACATGTTTTGATGTTAAAGTTTGAATATATTCATGGACATTGTTCATTAGAATTTATTAGTTTCGCTTCTGCATACAGCAGCAGATGTTTTTCCCCCGCGGAAATGTTTAGACTAGCGATGATTTATGATTTGTTTACGTCAAACCTTTTATTATTTTTATTTCCTTTGAGTGCTGTTGTTCCTTATTAAATGTTTTATTCTACATAAAATAAAATATTGTACTTGTTGATTTATCTTTCGACGAACATTTTGAGAAAATGATTATAATATACTACTTCAGGTAAATATAATTGTTTTCAATTTAATGAATGCATGCCTTAAAAAATATTTCTTGAAGCGAAAGAAAATAATTATGAATAAAATCGAATGACTATTTAAATAAAGTAAAAGAGTTACTAAGTGTGTGTTGCTTAATCAGCTTAATATTTTGTTAAGATTAAGATTTCGAAGAATTCAGCTTAAATATAAAAGCTTATGGTAAGACATTTATGTATGTTTTGTATGTTTTGCTAAGTAGTAAACAATTTTTGAGCAATTTATTATATGTTATTTTCTTTATACAAGTTGAATTTATGAGGACATTTTATGATATTTTTACGACTCCGAAACAATAAACTTTGTGAGTATTATTGTTTACATTTATAAATACTGTTTAATAGTGGTATATAAATGTACGAGTAACATTGTTTACATTCATACATGCTGTTTAATAGAGATATATACATTTTACTTAAAGGTATAATTATTAATTCTAAAATACTGTATTGTGAATAAAATCGAAATAACAACAAATTCAACTCCATCTTTTCCCTCCCCCCTGACCTCTCATATAATTATGGCTTACCTTGCCAAAGCACGAAAAGAGGATTTAAAAACTCTCGCTGCAGAACTGGGTTTCACTGTAAACGACACTATGCGAGTAATAGATCTTAAAGATCTTATTGTCAATTCTGACACTTATGATGAGGCTTTTACCAGGAATCTCCTGGAAACTTTAATCGAAACTAGACAACAAAAACAACGTGAAAGGAACGATCTGGAGACACGTCAAAGAAAAGAACAAGAACTTTTATTTGAATTGGAACGTTTAAAATTAAACCTGGCAGCTGCTCGCTCAAACCCTAACTATGCCACCTTTGCTTCAAATGCAGCTATTGGAACAAATATTCAACACCTAATCCCTAAATTTACAGGAACTTCTGACATTGCAACCTACCTGCAAATTTTTGAAAGACAATGTGAGAAAGTTAATATAAAACAAATAGATTACATCACTCATCTCCTACCTCTTCTGCCTATAGACATTTCGCAAATTATTTTAAGAGAACCAAAAGACAAATAAGAAGATTATTCTTACATCAAGAAGATTCTGCTACAAAGATTCAAATTAAATGCTGAATCATTTCGAATTAAACTTACTACACACCAAAAACACCCTGGGTTTTTATGGAAAGATTTTACTTACGAATTAAACAATTATCTCGAAGAGTGGCTCCATAGTCTCGATGTTACAGACTTTGAATCACTCAAAGACTTGGTCCTGACAGATCAGCTTAAAAGAAGAGTCAGTAGTGACGTTAAGGAGCATTTTATTGATACTTGGGGAAAAATAAAGAGTTCATCTGAATTAGTACAGAAATTGGATGATTATGAAGCTGTACGTGTTAAAAATACGAACTATAAAACTCAACTTCCTGGCAGGCGGAACTATTCTTACAAACCGACTAATCCATCCAAACACAAAGTAGAAAATCGAACAAGTGGCATACAGGGAACTCATAAAACCTTTTCAAATCGTGTTCAGCAACAAACAGAGGAAAAGCGACCTCCTTTAACATGCTATGGGTGCGGAAAAACTGGTTTTATCAAGTCTAAATGTCCAGACTGTAACCCCCCAAAGACTTCAAATTCATCAAATTTTGGCACTATCCAAATCCGATCCTGTTTATCTTCCACTCGAACTGCTGTATTTCGAATTAGTATTGGTGGTGTTTCCGGTACAGCTTTTGCCGACACTGGTGCTAGTCACTCAATTGCAAGTGAATCCCTCTATCATATTCTGCAAAAACAAGATGCAGTATTTGAAAAGACAACACTACAGGTGTCTTTCGCTGATGGTTTGGTATCTGAAAAAGAGGTACTTCGCACCGAACAAATCATTCTTCTCGAAGGCAGAGAGTTCAAAACTCCGCTCCTTGTGTTGCCTGATGCCAAAAATAACTCGACTCTGTTAGGAACTGACTTTCTTCAAAAAGCTAAAATTGTTTTAAATCTTGCTGAAAATAAGTGGAACTTTTCTGATGAACCTCGAAGAAAATATAGCTTCGTGAAACCTCATCAATCCCAAGTACTGGAAGAAACCCCAATTGTTGTAAACAACTGCCGACTAAGAGAAAATGAAGAACAGCAATTAACTACAGCCCAACGGCTTGCAACTGATGCATTGCTTAACAAATATCACACTGTCTTCAAAGTAGGGGGAGAAACCACTAATCAAAAGCCATCTGGTTTACTTCAAACTCCAGTCTATGCTCAACGTTTTGAGACCTTGTCAATTGATCTTTTCGGTCCCCTTCCTGAAACACCGTCTGGTGAAAAATGGATTTTTATTGTGCAGGACTGTGCTACGAAGTGGACAGAACTATTTGCTTTAAAGGAAGCCACGGCCAGAGAATGGGCCACTATTCTTTTGGAGGAAGTTGCCCTTCGATTTGGGTTACCCAAGAAAATAATAAGTGATAATGGTACCCAGTTTACTAGTGCTGTTATGCAACAACTATGCTATATCTTGAACATTGATCAAAGTCTTACTCCTGTCTATCACCCACAATCTAACCCAGTTGAAAGAAAGAATAGAGATCTGAAACCACGTTTAGCAATACTTGTTGGTAACGACCGTCAGTCATGGAAGGATAAACTGCTATTAATAAGGTTTGCTTTGAATACAGCCAAATGTGATTCAACTGGACATTCTGCTGCTTTTCTTCAATTTGCACGAGAGTTACGAACCTTAGATGATGTAAAGCATGATATAAAAGCCGTAATTGAGAACGATAATTTTGTTCCCGAAATTACTCCATATTTGAAACGTTTTGCAAGAAATGTACAACAGGTACGAGAAAGAGTCGAAATGCATCAAGATAAGCAGAAACGATATGCTGACAAAAACCGAAGAGAAACACCGAAATTCGTTCCTGGAGATAAAGTTTGGGTCACCTTCCACCCAATCAGCAAAGGTCCACTGAAGAAAACTGCTAAATTCATGCCCAAGAGAGATGGTCCTTATGTGATAGTGACTACAAGATCTCCAACCACTTATGATATTGCCGATCCTCATGAACCAGACAAAATTCTCGGCAAGTATCATGTTTCAGCCTTGAAATCATATCAAGATCGAAATAAGTTTCAAAACTCAGCTCGTGTAACTCCAGTGGTTCCCTTAAAGAAAAGAGGACGCCCGAAACGTGTAATACCACCCGAATCTGCACCTGTTGCACGAGGTGCAGGTGACGCTAAATTTCCTGCTTGTCAAACTGGAGCCCATTCATCTGATTCTCCGCCCGCTGCACAAAGTAGACAAAGGTCAGTTCCTGACTTCTTGCCGAGTCAGAGGGGGAGGATGTAACAGACCTATTTAAGTGTAACTGAACTATTTTATTCACACCATGAACTCATGAACTGTAACCGAACTATTTTATTTAAACGCCATCTCGTGGCGATATCAAAAAAACGTCAGTCGACCTCCAGCCGCCATGATGATAGTTTACTATGTTACGTTATTCTCAATGTTTGATGTTCCATTTGGTATATGTTTCATTTTTTATGTATATTTCTTTTGTTTGTAACCGTTCCTGTGTGCTCTGTTAATAAATCCTTTTAAAGCTAGCCGGCATTAGTGTCTATTGAGGAACGGCTACATCACAATATTTATTTATTTATTTTTATTTAATTATTTTAATTCATTAATTTATTTCCCTGAATTACCGTCTTTTTTATGTTACGTTATTTGATTTTTGCGATTTTAAAAATAAAAAATTTGAACTTATCTGGAAATATGGATAATATTTTAACAAACTAAATGTAGGATGATAAAATTATGTGAATTAATGGCAGAAGGATAAAACCGTGTAAAATTGTTTGTGTGCATATCATTCTAAATTAAAATGTAGTTAATACAACTTTTTCATTTATCAATCTTTCTTTCAGTTTTACGCATCGAAAAATCTGTCTTCCTGCTGGCCGAATTGCTTGTTTTTGCGTAGAAATTCTAATTTTAATTGCAAAAAATGTTTTTCTTTAACTGGTTTTTAACTGTATTTGTTGTTTTATGTTTTCTGCATTTTTACAAATTTTAATGAAGAAATTTTGAGTTTTTGTGTATTTTTGCCTTGCCGTGAAATGAGACCTGAATTAATCGAATGAGAAATGCAGCTCTAATGAAATTCGAGGAAATTAGTTTAAATGACATGCAGCAAAAAAAGTTTATAATTTAATAGGCCGTACAATGAAGTTTGCTCACATCAGAATTTTTTTGACTGTGTATGTATTAGCTAAATGTCTTGTCGGCTAAGTTTTTCGTCAGCTTAGTGGTTGTCGGCTAAGTGATCAGAACCGACCTTTTTCACTTCATTGCTGTTTTCAACATTAAATGGTAAAATTAGAAAGGAGCAAAACTATATATAACTACGAAATAATCATAACCGTTGGCATTATTGGTGGAAGCAGACGATAGCGTATACAAAAAAAAAAATAAAAATAAAAATAAAAATAAAGAAGTTACATTTTTCCATTCGACCTATTATAAGTTGTTCGAAACCTGCTTTGTTTATGACACTAATTATATAAAACGAAACAGTTATAAAATAATGTAAGGAAATCCAAGTAAAGTGATTCTTTTAAGTGATTTTTACGCTATAGTGAGCAATGCATTTTCATAACATGGAAGAAAAATAAAAGAATTTATGCGTTGACAACTGGTAACAGCATAAGAGCATGTTTACTATGGACAGGATTTTATTACAAATTAAAAACAATAAAGAGGTAGAAAAGATTTTTCGTCTTTGTGTTCGGATGCTAAAAAAAGTCTGATGCCTTTTTGTAAATCTGCTATTTTTTTGCACTGCATGACATGTATTTTAATAATTTGAAAGATAAATTAGAAATTTGAAAGTCTTCTGGTACAACAGTTTTAGATTTAGCAATTTACCGGGATAAAGATAGATTAAATTACCGGGATAAAGATAGATTAAAGATATCTTCTGCAAAATGACCAATGAACCAACCAGCCATGAAAATGTGAATTACTTGAAAAGTTAGATTCACGTGTGCAGTATTAGAATGGCATTATTTTATATTTATTTCAAATCTTTACTTATAACTATTATCTGTTTTCCGTTATCGTTATTTTATTTTATATTAGCATTCGGCGTAAAATTGATTGTAAAAATTTAAAAATTCACGTTATTCATTAATTCCCAGTGTTTCCAGTTTCCATTAATTTCATACATTAGATTTACCTCCCTTTGTTTCACGTTTAATTATTACTTGAAAAATAGCTTTCATTTGCATGAGTAATAAATAAATAGAGGAAATAAGTGTAAAATTAGCACAAATGAGCATAAAATTTATTGTCTGATTGCACTTTCGTTGGCACTGAAACTGAATTTATCAAAGCATTCTTTTTTCTGTTTGTTAACCCGTTCATTAGGGCTATAATGTTGCCCACAAAATTGAAATGTTTGATTCAGATAGAGCTCGTATAGACTTTTCTATACCACTGATAAGAAGGAATTAGAAACTATGCCGATCTCAAGGTTACAAACGAAAATTTTATAAGCTTATAACGTATTTCTCCCGCCTTTTTAGCATGCTTTCGTAGTGTAGTGGTCTGCACGCTGGGCGCGTATTCCAGAGGTCCGTGGTTCGATTCCCGGCGAGGGCGTTGCTCATTTCTTATCTTTCCTGCTTCAAAACAAACTAATGTCTCTGCAGTGGCCGCCGAACTAAAAGGATGGTGGATGATGATTCTCCACACCTAGGATTCGGCGATTGGGTCCCCTAAACCCCAGCCGCCCTTTAAAAATTGGGAGTATATAAGGTATTTCTCCCGCCTTCTTAGCATGCCTTCATAGTGTGGTGGTCTGCAACCTGGGCGCGTATTCCTGAGGTCCGTGATTCGATTCCCGGCGAGGGCGTTGCTCCTTTTTTTAAGTCTCTTGCTTCAAAAATACCTAATGTCTCTACAAGCTTTTACGAAATCCAGATTAGGGATGAATTGATGTTAGCAACAATTGGGCTAGGCTTTATTTTTCTAATAGTTACTTTTGTTTTGGAATAAGCCTTTCCTTTACCTTTTAGTTTCATACCTACATTTCCCTGCCAGAATGAGTTTTCATGATTAAGATTTATGCAAATAAGAGTTACTTTAGTCGCCGGCTGGCTGCATGGGCGTTTTCGTGGTTTTCCCCATGTGTGGAGTGTATACGAAACAGTTTTTCTTATAAAGTCCTCCACGAAGGCATCCTTCCTCTTAAGTAGATAGCCCTCGTGTGTGGTTTATCGTAAACAGATAAACCAAACCAATCAGTAGGAGAGTGTGTTCTGCCTTTCAGCCACGTTGTTGCTATTACACTCATGTCCATAAATTAAGGATAATTCGGAATCACCTGTAAAATCACTACACACATCTTCAAAAATCATATGCAAACTTCAGGAAGTAACCAGATGACACCGATGGTACGTCACAATGACGAGAGTGTAAGAGAGTGATATATAAGGAATACAGGCAAAGAAGTAAAATTGTTCGCAGGCGCTTTATAAGCATTTCCGTGCAATAACCGAATATTTATGACACAAAGGACGCATTTGGATGATTTTTTACGTGGTAGAATTATCGGCCGTCTGGAATGTGGGCGTACCCAACTGGAAGTATCAGACGAACTTGGAATTGTCCCAGAGTGTCATCTCCAGGCTTTGGCAACGATTCCAAGATGATGGTAATGTGAGTAGACGTTACAGCACAGGTCGCCCCAGAGTTACAACGCCGAATGAGGACCGGTATTTGGTAGTTACTGCCAAAAGAAACAGGCGAAACACAGCCTCAGACTTGTCTCGTCAGCTCTCTTCAGCCATTGGTACGACAATTTCAAGGCAGACCTTGTGCAGACGCTTAGGGCAGATTGGTCTATATGCTCGTAGACCTGTCAGATGCGTTCCACATACTGCAACTCACTGTCGCCTGCGGTTAGTCTGGAGTAGAGAGCATGCATTGTGGACACCGCAACAGTGGGCTTGTGTGATGTTTTTCGACGAGTCCAGGTTTAGCTTGCAGTCTGATTCTCGCCGGACTTTCATATGGAGAGCTCCAGGTACGCGTTACCACCAAGAAAACATCATTGAACGACAGTGTTACGGTGGTGCAGGAGTGCTCGTTTGGGGTGGAATTATTCTGGGTTCCAGAACTGACCTGCATGTTCAAACTGGAACCATGACAAGCCAAATCTATAGGGACGTCATTCTGGAATGACATGTACGTTTGTTTCGGGGCGCCATGGGCGCACAATTTGTGTTTATGAATGACAACGCCCGTCTTCACCATGCAAACATCTTAAGCGAATGCCTTCAATCGGAGGATATCACTGGCCAGCATTCTCACCGGACTTGAATCCAGTAGAGCACGTGTGGGACATGCTTGGCCGACGAGTTGCAGCCCGTCAACCTCCTCCTACATGTCTACCGAAACTTCGGAGAGCATTGCTTTTTGAGTGGTGTAATATCCCTCACGATCAGATCGATAATTTGATACTCAGCATGCCTAGGCGTTGTACGGACTGTATTGCATCGTCTGGGAGACATACAATGTATTAACAATCATACCAGCCATGTAATATTGTTTTTTTTTTTGTAAATAGGTTTTTTTTTTTGTAATTTGCTGTATGGAGAAAAAATCGCTAATTTTTTTTAATAATATCAAACATATAGCATCTTTTTTGCTCTTTACCTTTTGTTTAATAAATAAGCTTTACAAAGAAGTCAAATTTGTTTTGCTTCTAATTCTTCCTTTGCCTGATTTTGAATTATCCTTAATTTATGCACATGAGTGTAGTTTAAGCTTTCTATACTATGGCCGTACCTAGTACGTGTCTGCTTAGCATACGTCCGTAATCTTTAAGTAAGGGACCAACTATGCGAGTTGATTCTGTGCAGCTTCGGCTGATTAATTTTATTTAGTATTAGCTAGTTTTGTATTTCCTATTTTAAGTTCTATTATTATTTCTATTTTAAGCCCAAGTGGAGACTTCTTGTACGCTCGAGAGATGCCAACTGTTAATTCATTTTAAGCTGAACAATGAAAGGGTAATTTAACCCTTCTTTGGACTTGTTACTTGCGCTTAAGAACTCAGTGAATACTCGCTACATAGCTTCCAAGGAACTCTGTTCTGGCTAGGATAATACAAATTTTAAACTTCGGAAACTGAAAATTAGGATTCTTATCTCAACATGGGAATGCTATGGTGGACGCTTTTACTTCCTCCTTAAAGATGCATAGTTTTTCAATCCTTTTTAGGTGATCAGCCATTGAAGTCTCCCTTCAGATTAAAATTTATTCAGTGGTTCATCTCCTTGCATAAATGATATAATAGTTGATTTTTGAATGAAATCTTAGGGTATTGACTGTAAACGCTTAAAAATATTTAGGCATTTATTATAATTCATCAAACTATTAACAAAAACTTGATATATAGTAAAGGAACACAATGGCAACGATAAAGAGTTTTCAAACCATTTATAGATCTAACAAACCATGCAGATTCCTTACGCAGCACACGAAGGGATGTGTATTGGAAGTACATGCTAATGCACGCACTGAACGAACTTTGCGAACGCATGCGCATTAATGCACGTATGTTTTTAAAACATTAGATTGATGATTTACAGTTTTATTCTTCTGATATAGAAAAAAGAACCCATAAGCAGCTGGGTGCAACATTTGTAAAAAATGAAGAGCCATGATTTAAAGCGATTTTTAACAAAAATCCGTGACTTCAATTTCTGTATAATGAAATGAGTGTTTAAGTGTTATTTCAAGTGTTTAAGTAAAAAATATTTCAAATTTGATTTTACTGTCCTCCTGCTTTTCAATGCCCCTCGGATTAGTAACACTACTCTCATAGATCGACCATTGGTGGGCTATAACGTCTGAATTAGGAAAATATAATTTAATGTACTGAAAATGTTCATACTCATTTTTCATAAATTTTAAGGATTTGTTTGGTTGTCTTCTGTGGAAAAATGAATTTGCAAGAAATTTTTATATATGTCTTATGAATGAAGACCAGTTCCATCTTTTACAGAAAATATCAATTAATTAGACCTTTTAGATTTCATACCGAATGTACTTTAGAAAAGATCAAAACATTGTACATTCTTGAAAAGTACAGACATTTTTCTTAAACTAATCACACACGCTTTGAACACACCTTTTCTTAACCATCACCTGCATTCAAATTTCTGTAAGGCATAGTTTAATATATCGACTATATTCCTATTCATTTATCATAAGTTTTAAAGATTTATGGTAGTCTTATTTTTCTAAACTGAATTTTCAAGGAATTTTATATGCACTTCATGAATGAAGATCAGTTACGTCTTTTACACAGAATATCAGTTAACTAGCCCAACTAAATTTCATACCCAGAATACTTTCGAAACAGGGAATTGGAAAGCATATAAGCTCAAGAAAAACGGAGATTTTTTTTTTTTTGGTTAACCAGTCACTGATTTCAAAAACATTCTTTTCTTTCCAATCAATCGCAATGTCTGCATTTATTTTACCTTTAGGGAAAATAAAGGCTTAGATAAGATATCGCAGTGAAGAATTGCGTAAAGTAACAAAGCCAGATACACACCTTTTTTCTTTATCTTTAAGGAGAAACGATGGATATTTTGGACATTATAAATTTCTTCGATTCTGGCACAGGCCGTAGTAAGAACGTTTTCTAGAATTCTGGAGAATATCGCCTTCATTCCCCTTCAGAAAGACTTTCGGTAAGGGTTTCCTCCCGATGGGTGGTGTCGCACTTCAACCAAACTTTATGTTCTTTATCAGATGCGGCTCGCGAACGAGACACGTGGGGACTTAGGGACTCTGTATCCCTCCACTCTAGAAATCACCAAAAAGACAGGTTTATGGAAAAGTGTTTTTAGTGTCGGAGATAATACCTCTTTTTTGGAGTCGCAGTTTCAGCTTTGGAAATTTATGACTTGTCTGGTTCGCTTCCAAAATATCCATTTTAGTTTACAGTTCAGGAAATCTAGCACTTCGTAGTGGATCACTGACAAGAAATTAATATCTAAAAGTTCAGCAGTTTAAAGTTCCTTCTTCTAAAATTTAAATAGGAATTTTTCTCAGAAATGTAGATATTTTGCCTTGTGACTGAAAGGTATCTGCACTAGGCTCTCTCACCTTTTTTCCGTGTTTTGTCAGTATCTCCTGTTCTGTCTGTGCTCCTGACATAAGAATCTGGAGTTAATTTAATCGCAAGCGTAGTTCAAATACATGCTGGCAAACGAAATTATGTGTTGCAATATTCAAATGATATTAAGGATTGATGAAAATTGGTACACATTCAGCAGGCCTTCGTATCCACTTTCCTAACATCTCAGACTTTTTTTGAGGGGGGTGGGAATCCAAAGAAATTTATTATGAATTAGAAAAATTAAATAGTTGAAAAATTACAAAATGCACAACAAATGAAATTATGTGTTGCAATATTCAAATGATATTAAGGATTGATGAAAATTGGTACACATTCAGCAGGCCTTCGTATCCACTTTCCTAACATCTCAGACTTTTTTTGAGGGGGGTGGGAATCCAAAGAAATTTATTATGAATTAGAAAAATTAAATAGTTGAAAAATTACAAAATGCACAACAAATGAAAATGAGTTGAGAATTTGGCGAACTCATAGACGCACTCATAGACTTTAAGCACAAGTGCGCATGCGTTATTTGTGAAACATGTTTTGTTATATGCTGATAGACAGAAAAGTATGTTTTTTAATGTTTGAAAGTATACGTGATACTGCACAGAGCAGCCAATTTTCATCTGTTCGTGTTTTGGATAAAATGCCAGAATTCTTTACTTTTCCACATACTGGAAAAATGTCTGTGTATTTAAATTTTTCACTCAAATGGCCAAAAAGAATGAAATATGTATTCAAAACTCTTTAAAGTGCTATTGTAGTGTTTTAATTAATTATCCTCTGATGAGTCTATTTGGAACATTAAAAAATTAATAATTAATTTAGAGATAATTTTAATTTAAATATATTTTAAATATTTTAATTTAAATTAAAAACTGACTATTTTTTAAAAAAATATTGTTTATTTTTAATATTATTTTAAAGGTTTAGAGCTATTCAGTTTTGATTAGTTTTTTTTTTTTAATTTCCAGAATAGTATAATCCTTTCCTAGTAAAAAAATTTCTATTTCGTAAAGTTAATAAAATTTTCAATCTAAGCCACTTAAGCACTAAAATTTACTATTTTTTTCCTAATTATTCTAATATATATATATACATATTTAAAAATTTAAAAAATTTAGAATCAATTTTTGGAATATTAAATATTTTATTATATTTTTAGATACTTGCACTTATTAACATATGTTTTCTGAATTTAAATTATATTGCAAATTAATTCGCAGCAATAATTCACCTTTTATTTTTTTATGTTACCGGCAGAGTATGAAACGCCGGCATTCTATAGAATGCCTAGGCATTGTATAGAATGCCGGATGATTTTAGGCAAAGTATGAAATAAGAGAATCATTACATACTTTACCTAAGCAGTGTATATTATAGCTAGGCATTCTATAGAATGGCAAATGCTCTTTAGGCAAAGTATGAAAAAAAATTTATGATAAGGCTATTATTTAAAAGATGTTCATTCCTCTAAAATACGAATGATATTTTGAAAAATTAATGAAAGAGTGCCATTAAAAAATTGTTCTTCGAAATATGTAAAGAAAGATAAGGAAGTGGTTTTGAAACAGTATAACACTTAAAGAGAATAAACTGAACTTGAGAACTTAAACAGAACAAATTTGTATTTTCTATCTGGCTGAGACTGGGAAACGCTAAGATCTACTTGGCAACGGAAGTTAAATTCAGAAACAATCATAAGTTTCACATTAGTGCCCTTTTTAATACCTTTTGTTTTTTCCGGGAAGGCTCACAAAGGTGGTCGTTACAGTTCAATATCATTACGTGTAACGTTTATGTAATTGGTTGAGAGTTCTTTCGACATTCTGTCACGTCGTTCCTAAGCAGTACTCAAATGAGTTTTCATGAAATACGGAAAATAACTCAGCGTCTGCGACGTAATACTATATAGTAGTAACCCTTTCTTTAACAGGGTGAGTAAGTGCATTTTTGTTTTCTACAAATATCTCATTCTAGCGATCTAGCGCCCAGTAGTCCCTGGTTCCTTCTTAGTAGTCATTTTGGCTTTTGTACGTCATTTACTAACTTCTGAGAAGTAGTTTCGACTATTCAAAACGAACTGGAAATGTATTTCCTACTTTGTCGGTTTGTCATTTGGAAATGTGTGAAATATGAATCGTTTCATACATTGCCGGCTAGCTTTAGGCGTTATATACAATGCCAAGACATTCTGTAGAATGCCAGATTTCATACTTTACCGGTAACATATACATTGAGTTTTCAGAGTTTAAAATTTAAATTAGATTTATATACTAAAGAATATTTGTTAAATTCAAATATATACTATATATATATTGAATTTAACAAACATTCTCTATTCGTAAAAAGCAAATTTAAAGTTAATAAATTTAAATGAAATTTAATGCAAACAAATAAATGATTAATTTTGCGAACTAACCTACGATATCATTTAAATATCTGAGAGCATATGTAAAACAAGTGCAAGTATCAAAATCCATGAATAAATATAAAATTAAAATTCCAAAAATTATTTAATCCTAAAAAATTTTATTTCCAAAAATGCATAAGTGAATGATTGGTGAGCAAGCAGGAGACAGACTTATCAAGGGGAAGTTGCCTTCGAATCTAACTCTTCAATCATTCATTTCGTGTTTCGTCATACATATAGGCAAGGGTAAAAGTCAAACCAAAAGTAATACCAAATGTGGTGAATTACTAAAAAGAAATTTAAACAACTGAAATTTTGAGAAATTAGAAATTAAAAGACTAGCATTAAAATTAAAAAATTAATAAATAAGAGTAGAAAACCAAATTATTAGAAAACCAAAACAATTTAGAATCAATCCTACAGAAATTTCCCCGACACGAATTATGCATATAAATCAAAAAGAAACTAGACATTAAAAATAATGCATAAATTATACGTAAATAATCTTAAAAGACAAGTAAATAGTAAGTTTTAATTTAACTTACCAACTATATTTGTTTTTGGGGAGTGGAGAAGCATTGCCAAACTAAGTGATGTGAAGAATGTGTTCTGCAAACTTTAAATGGAGGGCGCTAATATAAGGTCGAGTGTAAAGCTGCTATCTGTGATCAATTTAAAAACCTATTCTGTAAACTTTTAAGTGATGTAAAATGTGTGTTCTGTTGTAAAAATGTGTAAAAAAATGTTAAAATGCAAACTGTAACGTTATGTGAAAAAAATGCAAACTATTAAGGAGTGTATTAAGGAAGGTAAGTAATGTAAAATATTAAGGAATGCAAAATATTAAGGATGTAAAATATGAAAATGTTTTTGAAACAAAGTACGAATAAAATTAATTTGAAGTAAAATTTAATTCAAATTTATATTTTGAAATTTTTTAAAATCTTTTTTAAAAAGTTATATTTAAAGAAAGAATTTATTGTAAAATTCTAAATTTATTAAAACTGAATTTCAACTGGTTTAATTAAAACTTTACTAAATATTGGCCTATATTATATAATAGAATAGGTTTTTTATTATATGGAACAAAAACTAATACTTTGAAGAGTTTATCCCTAAATCTTCAAGCAATCAAAAAATATAAAAATAAAAAGGTTTAAAAAATTGCAGTTTAAGCTTGATACCCAGATTTTAGTTTAACACGCTCAATAATTTTAAGCTGAGCAGTTACGATTAGATACGCTTTGTTCTCTGGCTAACGGACTCAAAGAACCGATTCCTTTATTGAGCGAGCGAACGGAGGCTCGTCAAAGAGAGTGATAGAGCTTTCACCGTTCACCCACTGAGAGATCTTGTTGCAAACACATTTTTTTATTCTCAGATTTTATTGTTAGCTCTCTGTAGGACAGGTTTTAGAAAATCTTGGAACTACAGCTGAAATAAATTAGAATCCTGGGATTCTTCCGATCTCACTGCTCATTCGATTTTTCGCGGTGTTCCCGACATCCTCACAACGCCACTCTTGATTCACTCTCTTTTCCCGATCTTATTCGTCAAGATTACTGCTAGTGAGCGGTGAGTCATAAGAAAGAACCGAATCAATTTAGAAAACGAGCAGTTCTGATCTAATCCAATAAAAATATGATTTTGCTCACATCTAATTACGATAAGTCTGCCAGTTTAAAAATGAATCTCCCATATATTAAATGCGCAGAACATAAAGTCTTACTTTTAAAAGAAACTGTTCAATAGCGTTAAGGTAAGCAGTGAGAAAACATTCTTGTGATTTCTTCTTATTGTTACGTGGAGTCGTGTACAACCAAGAAAAGTCTTAATGTCTCACGACAAACCATGCAATTGACGGCTTTACAAGGTATTTAACAAACTGCGCAAAATTCTTAACGCCTTTCTCTTTATAGTGCTATTACAATGCTTCTTGTGTATTTATAATGGTATTGTTGCTTCGCATATCTAAAATCAAAAGTTCATCTTAGCAGCCTAAAATCTTAGCGTAAACTTCTAAAATTTAACGTAAAATAACTTCCACAATTGAAACTTCAGATGATTTGAAACGCCTTTTATGTCATGTTCAGTACAGTACAAATAAAAGAAATATTTACGTAGTTATACAAATTTTCAATGTACCACTTGCGAACGAGGACTGCAACAAATATATCAAGTGGTGCAATACTTAGTTTTGTCAGACGTGAAAATCCACGAATTGAAAGCAATAAACGCCTGAATGAAGTTGGTCTTCTGCGAAGTATTTAAAACTTTTTACACTATCTCCTTAGATTACAATGTTAGACTAATAAAAGATTATGCATGCTTTAAGTAGTAAGTAATTCTTTCAGTAGTAAAATTCTGGATATTTAAAAAAATAAGAAATTAGAAAGCTTTACATTTTTACGTGTAAAATTTGTGGAATTATTCGAAAATGAATCTATTGATTTAGGTCATTTTCTTGAAAGGTCATTCGCGCCCACCATCAGTTAGGCAGGAAAGCTTCTGAACACTGATAGTTCAACATGGGTTCGATATCAGGCGAACGGGCTGGCTGCATGAGTGTTTTTATAATTTTCCCTATGAGTAACAGGGATGCGAGCCAGTTACCCTTGGAAATTCCTCCACGAAGGCATCCCTCCCCTTATGCAGATAATTATCGCCCTCTTTACCATAGTCAGTTAAACCTGAAAGTTAAGTTTCACGGATTTTTATCATCTAATGAGGACTGATATAATACATTCTTACTGGTCACAATATAATATCGATATGATTTTGGGACTAGTTATGCAAAAGCATCTCTAGTTAAACCTGTGTAAAAAAAAAAAAAAAAAAAGTACCAACACTTAAGGCTGCTTAGGGAATTCTAAATGTATACTGCTATGCTATCTTTGTAATTTTACTGTTGAATTGTATATGGCGTACGTGTATACAATTGTTACACATTATTACACAATTATACAAGAAAATGATGATTAAAAATGAAGCTGAAAACGCAAAAAATGGGTTAGTAGGAGTGAGTATAGCAGCAGACTGGTAGACTGCGATCTCAGCGAAAGCCTCAGAAACTTAACAAACTCTTTTGGGTGACCGTTAAAATCTGAAACATTTCAGAAATATTTTTTTACTTACCTAAGCACACCAACTATTTTTATTTTTTCTAAAATTTTTTATTTTTTATTTTTTCAACTCTCAAACTAAACACATTTTTTACAATTACACACATTATTACACAATTATACAATTAACACATTATTACATAAACAATTACCAACACATGAACAAATAACAAGTTTAATATACTTAGACCAAGAAAGAGCAAACTCCAATTATCTCGATTCTTAAAATCCAGATAATCGGAATTTTATTGTACTTTTAACAGGCTAAA
The DNA here is from genome assembly GCF_044657685.1 of Stegodyphus dumicola. NCBI lineage: Eukaryota > Metazoa > Arthropoda > Arachnida > Araneae > Eresidae > Stegodyphus > Stegodyphus dumicola. The sequence continues at coordinate 42,683,846 of NC_140771.1, read as the reverse complement.
ATAATTTTACAATAGAGCAGGGTTTCTTAAACTTTTTTCATTCGCGACCCCCTTTTATCACTGAGATTTTTTCGCGACCCCCCAAGACCCTATAACAATTACAAAAATTTTGTGGGACTCCCTATAAGTATTACGCAAATCCGACACACGCATGAGTCAAACTGTTTATTTTTTCACTTGTACTGTAATATACTAGTGCAGTTTTAGATCATGAACTTTAATTTAAGACATAGACCAATGTGAAATTTTAAGTAAGTAACAGACGAAATGACAGCGTCACGTGCAAAGCAAGTAAAATGAACGTTTATATTATAAAAAGAATGCGTCGAAACGCTTTCGTTTTTTCCTTTGTCTGCATTGTCTTTTTTCAGATACACTGCGTAAAAATATTTGGTAATTGTAAAATTATTATAATAAGTTAAAGAAATATCAAAACTGCTAAAATTTTTGGCGGCCTCCTGCTGCGGGTCCCGCGACCCACAGTTTAAGAAACCCTGCAATAGAGTTTCAGGCTTGGGTAATGTGTCATTTTTTTTTTTTTTTTTTTTTATATGGCTGGGTCAAGATGAAAGGCAGTCACGAATTCCAGTATAAATGTCAGTCAATTTTACTACCCGACCTTTGTTTGGTATAAATTTATATTCAACTCCTAGTTTTATTTATATTATCATCTATATAATATATAACACTGGAGATTCTCGGAAAGATTACAATTTTGTCAAATTTTGATACTCTATAACTATAAACTTTTGCGGTTTCCGATACTAGTTTCTTATTGAAATTCAAGAAAAGACAGCCGTGCTCTCTCAGGTAAGATATAAAAGCATAGTAAAACGGACATTTTATGAGTACATTAATCACAAAATGTCATCGAAATGACAAATCCTGTCTAGAAAATTTTAGCAATTCTACGTAAAGAAAAAATAACTATTCATAAAATTCACGGCTCAAGATAACAGCTGTGAAAACGATAATAAAAAATTTATCACTTTTAAAATTAAACGGTGTCTCAACGTAAAGATTAAAGTTCCTTCCTTTTCTCTTTCTTCTGTTTGTTTCTTATTTTTAGTCTTGACGTTCGATGAAAAATTTACCTATTAGAGATATATGTATTTTGAAGATCTGGGAAGCTGTTTCCTCTGACTCCATTGTAGGTAGTACGAGTCGGTTGCACGGATTTTGGCAATTTTTTGGCGATTTTCCTTTGCCGAGTAATACAAGTTATGGTAAACCCATTGCTGGATAAGTTATTTATGGTAACCGATACTTTGTTGTCATTTTATTTAAAAAATAATGCGTTTTGTTGTGCATAAATTCTGTGTTTAAAATATTATTTATGGATTTTAAATATTAAAAATAAATTTAATTTTGCATTTTTATTTGAAATAAAAATTTTATTGTTTATCATATTTTATGAAATTTTATGTTGTGGATGATGTAATCAATGACGTCACCTTACTTTAAAAGTAATTCGTTTTAATATGTATACATTTAATCTAATGTTTTAAACATTATTTATGGCTCTTAAATATTAAAATACAATTTAATTTTGCATTTTTTTAAAAAATGATTTTATTATGTATGAATTTTTAAATAATTTTAATTCTAGCCGTGATGTAATAAGCTTTCTGATTGGTTATAGAATATTTGTGCATTAACGAGCTGTAATCAGCTCCCTGATTGGTTACTGACAATTTGTGCATTTCCGCGCCGTTTTAAAATTTAATTTATATCTTCGAATTCCTTCAAAGATGTCTTCAAAGATGTTATCGAAATTATGATTCTGATTTTTTATTGTGGTACTTATCAGTAAAGAACAGGTTAAACACTCAAAAAAATGTAAGTACATATTTTTCTTTTATTTTATAATTGTATACTTCAATTTTTGTTAAAAAAATTAATACACTACTTTCAGAAATTGCTGAGATAATTATTGTCCATATGTTTTAATGTTAATTATATTCTATATAACGTATTTTAAAGTATTTGAATTTAATAATATTCTAATTCTTTTAAATGTTGGTATGATGGTTTTTAATTCGATATTCAATTTCAGTAATATTTTAATCTAATTAAACGTTGGCCCAATGTTTTTATAGTGGTGTTTTTATTCTCTTCTTTGCTATATGAAAGTAATAATAACCTTACTTTAGTATTTTATACTCACAGTAAATGTATTTATTTACACTTGCCTGCCATCTTAAAAAACGACATTTTCAACAAAAAATTAATCCATTACTATTAACGATATTTATTTATTTATTTTTTAAGTTTCGAATACTTTACTATGCGTAGAAACAGCGTTTTTCAAGATGGCTGACGTTTGTAAAAATCGCGCCAATAATTCGGCCAACGTAAATCGCCAAAAATCCATGCAACCGTCTACCAAAGTAGCACCGAAGATCTGGGAAGCTGTTTCCTCTGACTCCATTGTAGGTAGTACGAGTCGTTTTTTTCCTTCCTGGTACAAAGTTAAGGAAGTATTGTAATAGTCTAAGAATTTCGGTTTTAAATTTCAACGAAAATATTCTTTTGACCATTTCCGAATATATTTTGACTATTTTTTTATTTCTCGCCTATACGTCATATTACAAAACGGAATGTAAAATGGATTTAAAAAAGGATTTTTTTTCGTGACGTCTGGCGCTTATGTAAATAAAAAAATCTGACGTGTACACCACATGACTTCCTTGTACGGAATATTAAATTATACGCATTTTTCTTGCATTTCATTTAAACTTATTGGATTGAATTAAGTCTACTTCGCCGACAGCGCATAAACCACAATAGAATAAATGCATTCTTTAAAATTCACTCTAGTATTTGTTTACCATAGCAACACTCTGGCGCTAGATTCACTTAAAAATTATTACTGTAACTAAATTTGTATTACTGTTAGTTTGCGCGCAGTGCTTCAGTACAAATTTTAAATTTTCGAAAAATACAGTTAGTTTTTTCTTTATAAAACAAATTCTTATACACTATAAGTAAAATAAATCAAGAAAGATAATCATCTATGTATAAAGATGACACACTGAAAATTTCATATATGTATGACAAAAACAATTTGACTTATTAAAACTCAAAAATCAGCTAAAATTCTCACTTTTTGTGTTGCGCAAAACTGATGCTCTCCCTTCAGTATTATATTTCGTTAAACTCCCTTCAGTATTATATTTCGTTCACATTACAACTCATAATGCACAAAATTTATATCATTTAAAGAGCAGAATTATCTAATCGTTGCCACACGTTCTATTCAAATACTATAATAAAGCTAGAATGATGTATAAAAGAAATTAAGCAAAAAAAAAAAAGAAAGAAAAGAAACAGTTTTTCACAGACGATTGAGTATTTCTCATTTAATTAATTCAGTTCTCACTTCGCGAGAAGGCAAAAATACATAAAAACTCAAAATATGTATATTAAAAATTACGAAGTAAATCTCAAACACTTATTTTCTCGAAAAAATTCCAGAAAGAATTAAGCATGATTTAATTGGCAATAATAAATGAAGGCGTTATCTTTGTTGTTGCGAAGCTAAGTTTCTCTAGATTGGCAACAAATCTACTAGTCTCCTGTTTCAAATGTAAACATTAATGGCCGCTATTAAAAAAAGGCTTAGCGGCAATTAAACAACTTTAAAATTGCTGATAATTCTAAAAATATTGCACACAGATTTACTAAAGGTATAAAATCCTTAACCGGAAGATAAAAACAACATAATTCAATCATTTTTAAAGCAAAAAATGCACAATTTACAAACATATAAGAGTAAAGAAACTGAGATTACTGAGCCGGGTAACAGAGTGGATTATATATAAATATACTTATATTATATATTTATATACGTTTGGTACGTATTATTTATATACGGTGCGGCCGATTGCAACCAAAATACGAGGTGTACATCTACATGTTATAGCAGTCCTATATACAAAATTTCAACGTTCTGAGGCTACTCGTTTTTGAGTTATGCGGGATACGTACATACGCACGTACGTACATACGTTCGTACAGACGCCAAGAAAAATTCTTTTCAGAATTAATTTTAAAGCAGTTTTATAATTTTTTGAAGGAAAAGAGTATTTTATTCAGTCCTTACGTACAGATATCACGCAAAAACATCGTTAAATTGCATTCAATAGCGGTCAAAATGGATATTTTCGTTGAAATATACTGCCTGAAACTTTTCGCGATTACAATACTTCCTTTTTACTTCGTACAAGGAAGTAAAAACACTCTTAAAACAAAGGTGGAGAAGAAGCCAGTTATATATCTCCCGATTTACTGGAGCGATTGATGAAATTCAGCTTACTCTTTTTATTTTTCTAAAGCACGATTTAGAACATACGAGTATATTAGATTTATATATAACATTGTTCTAACATACATACGCATTTTGACAAAAAGTAGCACTTTTCTAAATGAAATCCAATTTTTTTCCCACATTTCGATACCACCACTCAAATTATGATTAAATACCAAATTTTATGCGATTTGGTGAGAAACTTACGGAGAAATTTGAAAATTTACCTTGGCACATTTTTAATAAATTTGTGCCGTGAATAATTAATTTGGAAAATTCTTAATTTATGCTAACTTGTTTCACTTTCCCTTTCACTGCTCACGATGGAAGAAAAAATACATTGTTTATTCTTTCAAATATTTACCTTTGTGTTATATTTTTTAATCATAGTTATTATTTTTAGATAATAGTTTCCTTTTTAGAATATCCTTTTAATTTTTGAATAGCATGGTTGAATTATATCTCTTCAAATATTTATTTTAAAATTTTCTAATTATTCATTCCAACTACTTACTTTAAGTATATTTTTTAGTACCAGTTTTCGAGAATTTGGTTTTTATTTACCTGAATTGCATTTCTTTCGAAAGAATACTTTGTTACCCAGTCTATGATGCATTTAAAAATTGCATGTATTGAAATAGAAAATGCTGTAAAGCACAGTTAATACGCCTTTCAATGGGACGCTCAGAAAAGGTGCATAAACGGGAAAGATGTATAACCAACATTTAAAATTTAGGGTGAGTTGCATACATTACTTTACACAGTTTTATCATTGTGCCATTGCCTTACATAATTTTAACAATTACTTTTAAGTTTTTTAAATTATTACTCATATGTTACATTTCAAATGTTTCATATGTCAAATGTTACAGTTTTAAAATCCTAAGAATGGAATAGCGTAACATTAAAGCAATTTTTATCTTTAAATTAAAAAAATACTATCAAATGTTACAGTTTTAAAATACTAAGAATGGAATAGCATAACATTAAAGCAATTTTTATCTTTAAATTAAAAAAATACTAAATTTTATACGAACAAAATACTTTTCTTCTTAACGCCTTTTCTTATTCAGGCATTCTACAAATAGAACGTAGCTGATACTTAATGAAAAATTATTAATAGAAATTTGTACATAAGCATTAGTTAATATGAATTACAAAGTTTGGCAGTTAATTATTCGAAAAATATTGAAATCAAAACCAAATTTATGGAAGGTTTAAATAAGACGCCGAAAAAATGCTAATTTAGAAGTGAAACAACAAAAATCAGCGCTATATTTGCAAACTTTCACAGAACTGGTTTTGATGGTTTTACCGAAGCAACAGCCTCAGGTTGTGCAAATGAATCAGATAAGATATAGTGATAAGATAAGAATGGCTGGACAGGAGTTAAGCTACTGGCACCATCTATTGATGAAACAAGAAAACTAAAGTCTAATTTCCTTAAAGGCTAAAGGTAAAGATGGATTGGAATTAGGGTCGTTAACTAGAACAGAAAACATTTTTGACTGTGAAACGCATCTAGAAATTCTAATTTACCAACGGAAAATGTTTTTTGAATAATTTTGCCTGCAGAAAAATGGAAAGTGTGATTTTCGTACCAACAATGCTGGACAACAGAGGATTTTTGTGTTTCCATTTTCCTAACATAGCCTCATATTCTTTAACTCAATTTTAAGGCTCCGTTTCATAAAAGCTCTTCTTTTTTAAAAATCTTGATATTTTGCAGACTAAAAATATATTTGAAGCTATTCAAAAACCTAAAAATTAAATGAGCTTAAATAATGCTGACCGACTAAAAAATAAATGAGGTATAATTGGCAGTTTAAAAATATTTTTGAGTTTATACTTAACAGTTAAAAATGTATTTATAAAAGAAAACTGAAACTTTCCTTGAACTGGAGGAAGGTTCACTTCGATGCAGGAAAACAGGCTGAAGTAAGTTTTGTCCAAAATATAATTTGATTAAAGAAATGGTAGGTTAGTTGCAGATAGTGAACTTGTTCGGTCATACTCTAAATTATTCGAGAATCCGGTTCTAAGAATATCGCTTGTTCTGATATTGTTTTTTAAAGAGGGTAATTTAGATTTTCTAAGTAATAAATTTATAGAATTTTGGGTTAAAATTTGCAAGAAATATTTTACGGAAAATTTTCAATTAAATATTTTACAGACAGATATTATTGGGTTCATATGCACATTTTATTTTCCTTATTATGCATGCAACTATTCTAAACATAAATATTCCATTCTCAGAATTTTGTGTGATCAGATTCCAAAATTAAATCAAACTCCGCGAGTAAGAAAATCGTGACTGATGTCACGAGCAACACTGTCTATCGAGAGGCCGGAACAAATATCATGAAAAGACTCAAAAGTCTGTCAAGGTCACAAAATTGTTATTATTAACTTAAGGTCCCAAGTTAATTGCCAGTGTTTGCGAAGTTTCTTTCTGAACTTAATCGTACTCATAATGTGCTAAGGAAAGTTACAAAAGTTGAATATTTTCATTTAAGGATTTGTGTAGCTACTTGACAAACGTCTTTAACAAAATATGTGAAATTTTCAATTCCATGATAATTTAATTTTTATTGATTCATTGCAGCATTTCATTTTCATTTCAGAATCCATTTGACGTCCTTTTGCATAGGAAATGTGAGTCCAGTGATGGTTTCGATTTTTAGGTAGTTAAGTGTTTGACGGCCGAGGAACATAATTGGAACATAATCAGAGAATAATTTTGTCAAGACATCCAGCGCCATTGGATCCCCGCTATTAGTCTAAATCAGATTCAGAATTATCGGTTGCGTTGGATAGAGGGCCTGCAGATAGCTCTGCTAGTGCATACAGAAAGACTGAGATACAGAGATGTAACTTAGAATAATTGATAGAGAATTTAGCCATTAAAATTTGTACCTTTGAAACCTTAACGAGTAAGCTTTGCATTCATATTTCCGGCTAAAATCATGGTAGCGCTGTCTAGAAAAATTATAGTCATTGACCTATCCCAGGGTCTGCTATCTGCACAACTGTATGCAGCTCCAATGAAAGTATTTCAAAAATTGGAGAAATAGCCGAGGTGAGCACTAATTCGCAGATCTTTGTATATATTATCTTGAGAAACCAAAAAATATGAGACGGGATTATTATTATAAATATTTACATCTCCTTCCCTGTACATTATTCTTACGTAGATTACAGTTGCAGGATTTTGTATTCCAGAATGCAAATGTTGTTTTCATAATCTAATATGAAATCATGAAGTCTATCAATCTTAGTACGTAAACAAATACCCTTATTGTACAGATATTCAGACGGATATCCTTTAACTAGTTTTCATTAACTGGATACTTTATACGTGAGAACTGAAGTGTTGACTGTAGCAGCGACTGTTAATGCTGAATAAGACTTGGTACTGAAAATTTTCTCTTGTTACGATTTCGGCTTTCTATTTTTGTTTAATGCGGGAAATTTTCACAGACTCTAAAACTAGCGGTTTGTGCCTTAGGACAATTCGCACCTTTAGGGGGAAGGAATCTTATGCATGCTTGGTTTTCGTTGGTTTGTTTGGTTCCCAACATATTTAATATACTGCGGGTAGTCTTTACATACTGTCTGAACATGAAGAAAAGTCTGGCAACGATAGCACTGAACAGATCTTCGTCACGATAATATTTAACCTTGATCATTAACCCTTTGAGGCACAGTGTGTCCGGTCTGGACATACCTAAAAATTTCCTTCTGTACGCACAGAAAAATTGAATGAAAAAGGATTTATAGGTTACTATAGGTTAATCTGAACCTTCTTTATTTATAATAGATGGCAGCACAACACAAAGAAATCTTCCAGATTTTTTTAGGGTGTAAAAGGAATTGTTTGAAAAGAAATTTCTATGTTATATTTTTGGCTGTATGCTAATCTCCTTATTCTATATTAGTTTTAAATTTTTACCTTGAAATCTTGCCTAAAATCAAACGGCGAACCCTAGGTGTGCCCAGACCGGGCTCACTGATAATCTACGACAGCTGAGAGTCCGTATTCTTTGTTTTTCCGCATTGCATCGGTCAGTTAAGTAACAACAATGCTCGTTTCAGCACTCTTTTCGAAGCTCTATTCAATCGGTGTGCCACTTTGGGCACACCCACAGAATTAAAACGATAAGTGCTATCTTCACAAAATTTTACTTGTGTACTCCTCTAGGCCTAATTAGACTGCCTACCTTTTTATCAAAGCTCCGACTTTAAAAAGTAGCGTGCCGGAAAGGGTTAAGTAAAAATAATATATTAAATTATATATTGTTCTGCGTAAATCAATCTTCAGTAGAGAATTAATATTCAAAAGCTTTATATAATCACCGTTTCTTCATTCTATTAACTGATCGTTATATTACTTTTAATTTAAATATAATACAGCTCTAATATTTGCTGGCAACAATTTAAAAAGTGATTCGCCGTTTATAGCGAATCAACGCAAATTCCGTGTACAATGGACTTTGAAGCGATTGTAGAAGACAAAATCATTTAGCAATAATTTTATGCATTCTGGGAATTTGCCGAGATCATAAATTCCAAAATTCTGACAGCCTGACACTGTGATCTCCGCCCGTCCAGCACAATACGTTTTGGCATACGTTTTACACTTGTCAACCGGACGCAATACGTGAACTCAACTTTTAGGGTTCGACTCATCGAATAATACAGCTAACTTGAATTATTTGGTAGTGTCATACGGTAGCTTCTTTTCTTTCGCATTAACAATGTTATTATTAATCAATATTATTAATCCTCAGTGATCACTTTGGGTTTAAATTTTTCTTCTGTTTAAAATGTAAGTACCTGTTCTTTGTTTTAAATCAAATTGCTTTTCTTACATATCTATTTACTTGATAAATGAGCATTCTCGGCAACAGATCTCTAAACTGCGGTTATTACACTGAGAGAAAAAATAAGGGACAGTATTACAAATATATTTAGGAATAGCAATAATTCAATTTAAATTAAGATTTCTGCATTTAAACCGTAATAAATATATTGTAAATTTAATAGACTTTTGTAATTTGAATATATCTTTATTAGATTTTAATACACTTGCATTGCTGTGTCCGATCATTTCTTTCAATGTAACGGAGATAATAGCCGCAGTTCATGTTTTTTGAATTTTCTAGAAAAATATTTAGTTCAGTATTTATTCTTTAAATTGTCGTATTTCTTTGCATTCTAGTATAAAGTTCGAGTTTAAAGTCCATCACTATTAAGAAATGAACCACAGATATTAAAAGTAAGGAGAAAGGGGAGAAAAACTGGACAGTTTTAGAAAAAACTGCTAAAACTGGGCAAATTATCTCTGAAATTCCTACAAAACGTTCACTGAAAAGATTAGTTTTCAATTTATCTGATAGTGATCAAAATTTTATGTTGGTCTGGCCGTTAAGTACACAAAAACAGTTCTAGAAAATCATATCGGTAAGATCTGGTGCAAAATTATTTTCAAGATTTGACCTTACAAACAGAGAAACTAAGTTAAATGAAAAATGCAATTAAAACAGAGATTCTTACACTATTATGGCAAGCAGAGAGCAGCGTTAAATGTCATTGTTACCAAAAATAAAATATAATTTTAAAAAAATGTACATTTAATCAAATATAAAAGTAGTAAACTGATCACAGTTTTTTATTTCCTTTGGTATTATTGCAAGGCGAAATAAACTTTTGTCATATCACTTCTTTCAACTGAACTGACAACAGAATCGAAGACCAAGCGATGATAAGGTAGCAAATAAAAAAAGAGTCAAAGAACAAAAAGAGATCAAACAATTCAGTGCTGGTGAACTTATTTGCTGATTCGTCCTCGGGATAGACCCCCCAAGGAGTGAGAAAGGCCAAAGTCTACAGAGCTTTCTCAACGCTTCAACAACTCATGATCTTCAGATTTTTTATCTCGCATTGTTATTTCCATTTCTTTCGCCTCATTATTTAAACGCGGATGGAAGCTAAAACTTTGAATTGTAATGACAATAAAGGTTGCCAGAAATAAAATAATAAAAACATTGTAGACGATATAAAAGATAGGTGTTTACCATCATCAGAAAGTTAAGCTTTTACCAACATTTAGAATTGTTTTTTACAACATTTTACCTCTTTCATTTTCACAAGGCGAATGAAGAATGGAAAGCAAAAATCTGCGTTCGCACATTTTTTTTAAACCTTGTAATGAGCTTGCTATACAAAAGGGAAAAAAAAAAAAAAAAAAAAAAAAAATCAAATAAATAAAATTAACACCTTTAAACAGTCCATTGTTTTTTTCAAAACTTTCCTTTACATTGTAGAATCATTAGGATTTTCCTTTTTGGATGCCGGAGAGATGAAAAATTAGCAATCGCTTTCGCTGGGAATCGAACCACAGACCTCTGGAATACCAGCCCAGCGTGCAGAACCCCTACACCACGAAGGCACGCTAGGATAGCGGAAGAAATACCTTATATACTCCCCTTTTTAAAGGGCGACTGGTGCTTTTAGGGTACCCAAATTCCTGGGGGGGGGCGGGGAGAATCCTCATCCAACATCCTTTTAGTTCGAACTCCACTGTAGATAGGATTTTTTTTTTTTTTTTTTTTTTTAAAGTAGGCAAGATGAAAAATTAGCAACCGCTTTCTCCGAGAATCGAACCACGGACCTCTGGAATACCGGCCCAGCGTGCAGAACCACTACACCACGAAGGCACGCTAGGAAAGCGGGAGAAATACCTTATAAAATGATTATATGTTATTTCTCCGGCTTGCTGTTCGTACTTAAAAAGCGGATGCTTTCTTAGTAAAGATGTAATTTGAGTAATTAAAGATTGGGTGTTGCTTCTAAAAAAATGAAATGCGGCTTGAACTTGTTTTACTTTTTCAATCTCAGCGCATTTATGCAATGAATATGATGCTTCCCCCTAATTGATAATAATAGATGAAGAAAAAAGTTATATTTGATTCCGTTTGTTTAATTTATTTGATTGCGATGTTAAAATGAAGTCATGAGTAGATGAAAACTTGCTGAATTATTTTTACTGCCATTGCTATTACAAATAATAAATAAAAAAAAAAAATTTAAAAATCTGAAAGCTTTCAAGATTTTATATTACGTCCGAACGGGTGTTTTCTTCATTTACAGACACATACACGTTACGAGAGCATCTGGGTTAACGTCACATTGGGCTAAAAATATTTAAAAACAGCATATCCTTAGAATTTCCCATAGACAGACTTGCGCGCTGGAGATAAAAATGTTTTATTCTTTACAGTATTGCCACTGTAAAGTGTTATTTACAGTATTACTGCCTTTGAAACTGTTGAGTTTTTTAATCAAAAATTCGTTAGTTTTCCAAAATATGAAATACTGAATAAAGCAAATTCCAAATTCTGGCTTCCAGGTGTCCATGTTCGGGTGGAAGACCATAGTCTTCCAAAAAAAATAGTTATTCAGAATTTGATGACTCTAAGTACCGTTGTTATTTGACAATGCGAGAAACATACCTACATTCATGTAGATTTTTCATTATTTAGTTTCTTTAAATATAATACAGAGCGATAATATTTGTTGGCAACAATTTGAAAAATGATACAGCGCGCAATAGTTGATTCGATGCAAAATGCCATTTTGAGATTACTAGCCCTTCCGAGCTAACGTCCATTTGGGCTAATAAATGAAATTAAGTAAAAAATAAAATTTAAAAAATAGAAAAAGAATGTTTCTTTAGATTTAGTTTGAAATTACAAAAAGTAAAGAATTAAGTTTTAATGAATGTAAGTACAGGGTTATTTATAAGTCCGTAAAACATATTAAAAATCTGCAAAAAGAAAATTATGCAACCGATGCTAAATTTGATTATACTAAAAATAAAGGCAAACTTACTGAGTTTTTTTTTTCCCCTTTTCTCCTTTCCTTTCTTTCTTGCGTTTTCCCTTCCGCCACTTTTTTTTTTAACATATTTTATAAATAATGAATTATCCACCTTTGTTGATATTGTGGATGTCTGTACAAAAAATCTTTTCTTTCCATTTACGTACCAGTATATCGCAGTCAACCAGAATCACAGCATCTGTGGATAATTTTATTGTGACAGATCCTGGAGATAAGAAGAGCGAGTGTAAGCATCAAAGGAATATCTTTTGCGAAGCCCGAAAGAAAAGACTTAATAAGCGACGCTCGAGCTAAAGATGGTTGGCGATAATTCGTCACCATAGGGATTTGGTGACTGAACCCTTTATCCCGCGTCCCCTTGAACATCGGTATGTGTATCAAGTATTTTCACTCTCCTTTCCACGTGCCTTCCTACCACTTCTTTCCACGTGCTACTTGAATCGCATATCTGGCTATAGTAATCGGGAGGTATGGAGTTCGAATTCCGGCGAGGGCATTGTACATTTTTCATGTTCCTTCCTCTAAATAACTTAATGACACTACATCGTATCTTGCTAAAAGAGGTAACCTTCACTATTTTCCTTTAACTTTGACATCAACAAGTAATCCTATTTATTAAAAACATCACTTCTTAGTTAAAATAATGCTGAAATTGTTTAGAGATATTATTTGGATGCATAAAAAATTAAATTTATTTTAAAATCTATCAGTTAAGCATATTATTATAAAAGAAATAAAGATTTAAGTTGGAAAGAAATATATTTGTTACTTTTAAATCATTCGCTTTGTTAAGTAGTTAGAAGAAGGTGTTCTAGTTAGGAAAGGTAATACACTAAAGACTTACTACTCGCCTAACTATGGAAGTAAATAATTTTCCTTCGTGCAGTGGCAATACTGTCAGAATACGGATAGGGTAAATGGCATAGTAATATAATCTAATGCCCACAAGGTAGAACGGCTCCGCTAAGGACATTACCAATGTAATTTGCAAATTCAAAACGTATAACATATCCCCACTTCAATTAAATAAAATAGTTGTTAGTATGTTACAGTTCAAATTTATAAAATTTTGTAAACTTCCAAACCACACTTGCTTCCAAGAGGCAAATGATTTTTACGATATATCCATAATTAATTGATCCCCAGTCCCCCTTAAAACCATGCTTCCTTTGTATGAGAACAGTGAAACTGTAAACCAATTTAACCTACAACTTAAATGCAGGTTTAAAAATTAAAAAAAAAAAAAAAAAAAGTTATATATAAGTATTTCCCTTCCTTCTGACTTGCGCCATTCGTGCGAGAACAGCAAGGCGACTGCCACATAGTGAAACTTATTGCCTCCACCGTGGGGGGTACGAAGTGACGTCACGGTCCGATATTGATACATTGTTTATCGGCGCGAGATAGCAACTTGAGAGAGTTATTCTAATCTATTGAGGAAGCTAATAGGGTCGGGACTTAGAACCCGGTTAAAATAGCGAATCGCAAGAATGTAAACATCTCCTGGGAAGAAGTCTTGTTCGTAACACTTTGCACTTTTTTGTTTTGTTATTAATAACATGCGAAGGGGGATGTTTCCACATTAATTTAATAAATGTTGCTTTACTAATTAATGCTATGAACTTAGGTTTCAATCAAACATTGGTATAACCAAGCTTTTACAGAGTTCGCTGACGTGAAAGCAGTAACAATTATGAATATTTGGTTGCTACTGTATGACTTTACGCTAATGAAACTTTTTATCACTATTTATTAATTAGAACTTCAATTTCTTAGATCAAACGGGATTTTTTACAATAAATTTCTCAACATCGCCATTACAGCATAATTTATTCTTTTAGCGGCTTATGTTTCCATTTAGGAACATTTCCTGAAAAAATAATTATTAATTCCCCCCCCCCCCATTTTTGCTGTGCACTTGCGATAAACCGCAAAATTCCACGCAATTAAATCGTTGTTTAGCAAGAACCTAATCTGGAGTTGCTCAGTGGCATTTCGGCCACCGATGGAATTTGTCTTATAAAAGCTTTTACGTTATTAAGCCGTTGCCAGACATAAATAGAATAAACTCTTACCTATGTGAAGATTTCCCAGCAAGTATGCTATTTATTTTTGAAGCTGGTTGCCAAAATTCCAGTGTCTGCAGTCAGCAATTTATGCTTTTATATAAGAATAATGTCAAATGGTTCGTATTTAATACAATATTTTTTATATTTCATGGAAGACAAAAGAAAACATCAGAATGTTTCTTCATTAAAAGTGGCGTCGAAACTAAGATGAACTTTGGGAACATGACTGACTATGATATTTACGTACTTGAAATCGATGATTTTACATTTGTTATGACTAGCACAGAGCCTAGGGTCTCATTCTCGGAATAAAACTGAATAATTTGTATTGAAAAGCCTATTAATATCTTAGACTTCAAACCCCAGAGAAATAAATCCGCATTTCTATCCGGAAGTGCGACATCAGTCTAAAAGCTCTTGTTTAGGCCATTTGTAATGCCAATATGCTCCATTGTACTGTTTGCAGCACGATGTTCCGAACCATATGAAACGTTGTTGGAAAGTCCGTACTTACCTCTTTCAAAGTTCTATGCATTAGAATCTAGAAAAGAAGAAACAGAAGTAGAAAGAACTTTTAGAACTTAAAATTTTCGAATTCCACAGTTTTATTTAACTTATGATACGATATCTTTTTTTCCGGTTGGCTAGAAAATCTGAGGCTAATGCATTTGTTTGATTATTATTCGAAACTAACTAGTTATTTATAATTTCATCTATTATTATAACTTCTCCTTTTCGTTCCCTCACCAGAATTCAAATCAGTTAGATAGTATTTATTCTAAGGGTTTTTGATTGTAAGACAGAGCGTGTTTCTGCATTTCGTACCACATTGCGTTAGTTCCTACCAGCTTTAAGTTTGTACTCATTCGACGTTTTGTTATTGCTGTTGACATTGCATTTGAATTTGATATGCAGGTTATTTCGCTATTGCATTTTAATTTGATACGCATAGGAGTTCTGAACCAGCTTAGATTTAAATTTAATTGTGTAGTCTTTGACTGCTATTTAAATTCGAATTTCACTGTTACATTAGTTGCATCGTCACGTGTTATGGTTGACTCTGTTAGTACAAGAACATGTATTTATATTCATAATTATATAACATGTATTCACATATTATATTATTTAAGTTTAAATAAAAAGGATAAATTTAAACCTTTCCGAGTCTCTGTATAGTTACTTCCCCACATACCGATAATGTCTGTTAGGATTCTGGACTATTTAGCTTTCACTAGATCAAGTAAAACCCTATAAGTTATTTAATTATTCTATGAGCGTTAAAATAGCTATTTAGATAGTATTAGAAATTACTGCATTGAAATCATATTAGTTAAGACATTAAATACTGGTCGGAAATGATTTAAAACTGGTAAATGATACTGTGTTATTTTGTTTGAGTTTTTAATTGAAAGATTTTATAATTCCTTTTGACAATCATTTTTAGTGCTAAAGCATCATGTTTGCATTAAGAATGAAGAACATGGAAATGCTATTAGACGTTTATAGAAAAGATAAACATAATGAATATGCGAAGCATAATAAATTAAACTATGCTAAGTTTAAAGTTGCTGGACAAGTTAATAAATTTTAGGAAAATGACAATTTTCCTGAGTACGCATCCAGCTGAAATTTGATATTTCAATGATAAGTTTATACACCATGCAACTTTGTTGAATCTATTTTAAATTCAAAACCTGTACGATCTCTATTAAACTCTGTCTAGGTAAGACGAAACATAGCTTCAAAATTGGAGAGACCGAGAAATATGTAAAATCATTTTCTGCACAGTCCCTCGTCATTTAGATAAGTCGAGTATTTTTCTTTTCTGTATATAATAGAAGTATCTCTTTTAATATGATTGTTATTACTTTTTAGTCATCAAAAATCGAGGCAATGACCCATAGAATAGTGAGGCAAGGACGGTTGTGAACGTCCTTGCCGAACAGAGGGCAAAGATAACAAATGCCTCAACAGGTATTCACCACAACCGTGCCTCGGACGCGCTTTCCGTACATCTGCTCATCTACAATAGGTCTCCCGCGCAGAATTTTGATAAATGCAAAATTTCAGAATGCTAATGAAATCTAGTGTTATTACGTAACGTTCGACACGCATCGCGCAGGTTCGATAATAATAGCAAGTAGAGATGGACAAATTTTAAATCTCCTCGAATCCTAATCTTAAAAGGTTGTTGAATGGCTTAATTTTTTTTTTTTTTTTTTTTTTTTTTTTTTTTTGAATTTCCAATCTCCGTATAGGTATAAGAAGGAAAAAAAAAGTTAAAACTTTAAATATATTAATTACGAAATGGAATTTAAGAACTGAAGTGGATAATTAATTATCTTGAACTTTGAAAGCTTACTTTCTGAATATTATTTAACAAAAAAAATTCTTTTAATCAAAACAAATATGAAATGACGACGTTTTTCAAGAGTTAACATAGGCAAACCGTATAAGACGCCTTCTTAGTATGCCTTCGTGATGTAATGGCCAACACACTCGGCTCATATTCGAGAGGTCCGAGTTTCGAGTCCCGGCAAGGTCATTGCTCATTTTTCACATCTCCTGCTTCGAAATAACCTCATGTCCCTACAACCATAAGCAAAAATTTTCAAAATGTGGCACTTAGGATCTCTGTTTAGTAATCCAGTATAAGGTTTTATAGCCTTCCTTCGGGTTGTTTCCGAACTAGTAGCAGTTCTGTCTAAAGTTTTGAAAATCCAGAATTCGAATCCCGGTGAGGGCATAGCTGATTTTTCCTCTTTCCTTCTCTGCAAAACTTCATAAATCCACAGTTACACCCGACAAAAATACTCAATGTTTTAATCAGGTGTATCATGCATTAAATTCCTATTTATTTAAACCAATCAGATTAAAGTGTAAAAAAAATATTATTCTTAAGAGTTGCACCTATTGCTTTTAAACGGTTTAGTTTATTATTCGAATGAACTACTGGAATGAATGTCGAATGAAGTGAACTCCACTCATTTCATTCGACATTTGAATGAACTCGATTCAACAGACTCGAATGTGTTTTGAGACTAATATCCCTCTTGGGCTAGTAAAAATTGTCAAGCTATAAGTGTGCGCTTGCATAAATTGATTGTCGTCAAGGTGATAATTTGTCGACAATCGGAATGGAACTTTTAATGAAGTATCATTAGATGAACATATCTTTCGAAAGTAAATATTTGATTTCCAATATCATGCACCTCAAAATCTTTCACAGCAAACATTATAGCTTTCTTTAATACATGCAGCTTTACATTTTTCTTGATTTATAAATTTCAAATCCCGGATTCAAGTGAACCTCAAAATCTTAACTGCTTTGTGTTATCAGGAATTAATTTCTAATTAATTTCATTTGAATCGTTTACGCTAAAGTTTACTGCATGCCTCTGACGGAGTTTTTGATTTTCTTCGAGTGAAAAAATGTTTTAGAAGACTATATTTGGATAATCAAAATAATAACTAGAATGTAGATAATCAAAATTTAATCTGTGGGTATGGTGTATCTGAATTTTTTGGCATTTTTTTTATAAACAGGATTTTTTGTGCAAATGAAAGCAATAACATTTTTCAACTAATTTATTCAAAGAAAGCTGACTGATTTAATTATTATAAATGCATGCGCAGTTTACCTTTAAGCAGTGGTGAAATTAATACTGTCGAACCCCTTGCATGAAACTTTTGACGCAGCAAAACGTAATGATTAATATATACTTTTAAAATTAAGCAAAAAAAAAATCAGTCTTGGAGTGGAATTGATTTTGAATAAAATTTTGTCAATTTGATAGACATATTGAGCAGACATAGATATCTTTTCCATCGAAGCAAAACATTTTTGCAATGGTGGGAAGAGTAATAGCCACGATTATTAAGAAACCACTAGACAGATCAAAGAAGAAACAGATGTAGCAGCCTCTGCTAAAAAAAAGAGAGTGGAGCATTGAAATTTTAGAAGGTTAAAATGGTAGGATTTTGAAAACTGTTGGAGGAAATGGTTTGCAGTTGAAGCCCATAACTACAAAAGGCAAATGTGCATGAATGTGAAAAGTGTTATGGAAATCTTACTCACCATCTGAAGAAGTTTTTGTGGATAATTTTTGTAGTAAAGTTACTAACTATGACTAACCATCGAAAACTCTCCATTTCTTCTTTTCTAACATTGGATTTTATGCTGTTAAAGACAAAATTTTAGCGTCGGTTTAGTTTGGCCAACTAATGTCAAACTACATGAACAAAAACTGCTCTAAGTTCCTTAAGAATTAAAATCAAAGATGACACCTGTAAGAATCGAAAAGTGAATTTTACTAACATGTAAAAAATGTCTTTACGTCTGATCATTCTCGAAATCTACGTATTCATAATCTGCGCTAATCTAAAATTACTTTTTGGTTAAGTTTTAAAAATTTGAATTGCGGTATTTTCCTTCCATTTAATCAATTACTGTTGACTGGCAGAGCTGGCTGTTACCTAAACAGTAAGTTAACACGTAGTACGTTGCATGCATAAAATTTTCTGTTCATCTATTACAGTACGAAGAAAATCACAAAGAATAGAAAATACGTGTACAAACACTGCAGTCTACTTATTGATACACAATTTTACGTCTTCTGTTCACAAGTGAATTATCTAACTACCTATACTTGCATTAATATTGTATATATAAAAAATTAGTTGCATATGCCAATTTCTTACATTATCGCAAATCTCTAAAATATTTCAACGTACTTTTAAAAAAAATGTGTGTAAGTGAAGCTGCACATTTCAGACTATGAATTATGTATCTAATAATAATAAATCGTGTACCTTTACCGATGATGAAGATTACAGTGAATACAGAATATTTAATCTTAACGGTCAACTAAACGAAAAAAAATATTCAGTGTCACATTTCCTAACGTTCTAATCTTTAGAATGATAAACTTTCAGTGTGCTTGAGTCTAATTTCCCATTTTTCACAGGTCTGTTGCGTAACATGCACCCCTGTAATAGAAACCAGTTCTTGCCGATTAGAAGTAAACTAATATATAACTACAGACTATAAGCAGGCAATTTATATTCATAATTCTTTCTCTTGAGATGTAATCCGAGGTCTCACCCTTGCACTACTCAATTGCTTTTTTGAAATAGTGGTTGAAGATAAGATTAAAGAAAAAAAAAATGTTGCTCGTAGAATTTGACGGAGAAGAAAACGGACGTTTAGAATAATGTTGATTCCATTTCGGCAATTTTCAACTCACTTAAATTCCTGTCAACTCAATTAGGCAGAATAGATGCGGTGAAACCTAAAACTAAAGGGCTATCGCCTAAAATAGATTCTATGCAAATAGATGCAAATGTTATCATTTATCTCTTATACTACAAGCAATAAAGAAAAGCAATGCTCGACACGGTTAAGCATTTAACAGTAAATGTTCTTTTTAATAGATAAAAAAAAACTTTTACAAGAGCTTCTTTTGAAATGGAAAGTGATAAAAATGTAATCAGCTTGTTTTATTGAAAGAAAGCCAACTCAGTTTTAAATTACCAAATTCAAGTATATTCGCTACATCGATTTTTTTAAATAAATCCGTCTATAGAATGTTCTACTCATAGAAAATTCCTAATTATTGTTTTTTATGCACGAAATATACAAGGCAGCCAGACACAATTATGGCCGTATGAATTTTCAGAGATGCCCGACTTTATCGAATATTATCAGGTATTGCAAGAAGTCTTCTTCTGCCTGTGTAGTCCAATGGTATTGACGGTACGTAATACCTACGTAGTAGCAAAAATAACGTTATTAAATGTACTGTAGCTTTATTAAAAAAACTCAGAATAAGTTGAATGTTACTAAAAAAAACGGATATAATTTATAACTTCTATCATGAACAGGCGACGTTCTAAATTTTCAAAAGGCTTAAGATCTGTTCCCATTAGTGCTGTCTGCAGGCGTTGCATATGTAGTCCTCTAATTAGTGAAAAAACTGACTTATGCCAATTTCTGACTGACATCTGTGATATTACGAAAAGCGACGGACCGCAAAGAGTTGAACCATGTTCGACATCTATCTGCATGTCTACGGAAGCGTTGGGGGTCACTTTATGAAAGAGTAGCTGTGTCTGTTAAAAATCATGCGGAAAAAACAGCGATGAGCTTCCAGAAAAGAATAAATTTATTAAAAATAATTTTTTCTGAATTTCAAAAGTGTAGACCAGGGGTTCTCAACCGATGGTACGCAAGAGAAAAATAGGTGATACGCAAAGAAGCAAAGTATTTTTAGCTATCAAATTCAAAAATTAAAACCCCAACATCCTGATTGAGTTTTTTTTCTCTAACACTGGTAAATTTATGCAATCTGAGCTTTGTTCAAAAGTAGCGGTGGTAGTAGTACTTTGTAGTGGTGGTACTGAAGGTTTTAAATTTTTGTTTAGATGGAACGCGGTAGTCAAAAGGTTGAGAACCGCTGGTGTAGACAATGTAGTGGAAAACCTGCATGAAAACGGTAATTAACTGAATTTAACCTGGGGAAGGGGCAAGATAAGTTCATCTATAGCGCTAGTTCGCATAGACTTAGCCCCAAATTGAGAAATTCAGGTATAAAAATGTAATTCAAATGATTAATTAGCATATTATGTCTGACAAGTATTTTCCAAGCCTAGTTCTGCATACACATTCACTTTTAAAAAGCGGGTGGGGAAATATTCAGTATTTAAAAAATTGAAAATTCAATGATTTACGTTAATTTTATGTAAAAGCAATGCGCATTTCCACGAAATGTGACATAAGTTCTATTTTTCCAGCGGGCAAAAATATTTTATTCTATTTTGCCCGAAATTCTTCGTAATTAAATTGGATGAGATGGAAAAGAAATTTGAAACTGCACCGTTATGTATATTATACTTAATAAGGAATGAAAGGATCAAAATAAAACTTTTTCATTACTTTGGAAGAAGTATGGATTGGAATTAAAATCATTAAATAAAACTTATAGACTTTGGCAAATACTCAAAGTTTCAAAATAATTTAATTTATATAATCATACCAGTTTCTATAATACATAATTATATATTATAGACACATAATTCGATATAATTATAGAAACATATTAATTATGTATTATAGAAACATAATGCGATATAATTATAGAAACATACAGGGTGATCAGCAAATAAGCCCTTATTTCAAAATTAAATATCTCTACAATAAAGATCGATAGAATTATGCGGTAAACTGTACGTTTATTAGCAAAACTGTAAAAATGGTGTACAAAAGTTTAAAAAATTTAGTTATAAAAATCGTTAACAGATGGCGCTCTAATTGCGATGACATATCAATAGCCTTTAAAATGTGCTTCGAAGTCGACAACTGTTGGCTAGTGAAAAGAGGCTAGCGTAGAAAGTGAAATAATGTATTCCATTGAACAACGTGTATTTTGGTTCTGGAATTTCACCAATTAGAACATAGTCCTACGGCAACACGTAGCAGTTTTCAAAACCGATTCAATGTTCCAGTTGGACCCGATGCGAAAACCATTCGCATGCTCTTCGCGAAATTCGAATGGAATGGCAGCGTGGCTGATGATCGAAAGGGAAATGTTGGACCTAAGCAAACTATAGTCACTCCTGAAAATGCAGCCAAAGTTTCTGGATTTGTTCAGCAAAATCCTGGGGAAAGCATCAGATGGATGGCATCAGAGACAGGTTTGAAGTACCCAAGCACGCAAAAAGTATTAAAAAATAGCCTACGTCTGTTTCCATACAAAATCCAAAGTCATCAGGCCATACCCATGAAAGCTGTGCAACAAAGGGTTGACTTTGCGAATCAGATTCTAACAATGATCGACAACGACAGATTTGATATGAGCTGCATCTGGTTCACAGATGAGGCACATTTTCATTTGAATGGAATCGTTAATAAACAAAACTGGAGATTTTGGGGTACCGAAAATCCTCATTTGTATGAAGAAAAAAGCACTGCATTCGCCTAAAGTTATGGCATGGGCTGCGGTATGCGCCAGAGGCATTATCGGACCCTTTTTCGTACGAGAAACGATAACTACTGAACGTTACGTTACAATTTTGGAACAATTTGTCAGCACTCAACTAGCGTTGGAGGATCGACCAGGTATCGACTGGTTTCTGCAAGATCGGGCTCGACCACATCGAACAAATAAAGTTTTTCACTTTCTTCATGAATACTTTGGGAATAGAGTAATTGCGTTAGATTATCCTCAATTTACTGACACAGGAATAGCTTGGCCTCCATATTCTCCCAATCTGAGTCCTTGTGACTTCTTTCTGTGGGGCGCATTGAAAGACGCTGTCTCTCGAAACAATCCTATTTGATGAGCTTGAATCGTTGATTGCTGTTGCAAGTGATTCCATTTCCGTCGAGACATTGCAAGACGTGATGTCAAATTTCATTGTTCGTTTACGCCACCTCATTGTTTCGAACGGTGAACATTTTGAAAAAAATTGTATTTTGATTGTAAAGGCTGCTTCACTTTATTTTTTTAATTAATTTTTTGACTCCTTTCAGAGAAAGAGCTTTCAGTGTAGAGCGCCATCTGTTAAAGATTTTTGTAACTAAATTTTCTAAACTTTTGTACACTATTTTTACAGTTTTGCTAATAAATGTACAGTTTACCGCATAATTCTATCGATTTTTGTTGTAGGGATATTTAATTTTGAAATCAGGGCTTATTCGCTGATCACCCTGTATTATATAATTCGTAATAAACATCATTATTTTGAAAAGGAATTTTACATATTTTACGTGTCTGAATGGTATCCAAATGATGATGCTGAGTTTGAAAAATAAAAATTTTTAAGTAACTTCCAATAACCTTAAAACTATGTTTTTAAAACTAATGCATTGAACTCCTGTTCAAGGGAAGATAAAATATCACAGGCTTCCTCCTTTGTCTGAACGCAACCGGAAGTGGAACGAGATAACACCTCGTTCCACTGTATTTATTATAGTATATTACACTTAACTCGAGATACGAGCACCTCTATATACGAGACCCCCCGGGGGTCGACGTAGAGAATTCTGCGAAGCTACTGGCTAGGATCTGTACCTAGGCAGTCTCGGCCACGGGGGCATAAAATTTATGAACTTGGTGGTTCTGAAGGCTCTGGGAAAGGTCACTTATTGGCCGGCCCCGGAGTCTGGCACGTCCTAGCGCGGCGTGGTTCTAGTAACCTAGCGGTCTTCCCCGGGATCGCTGGGTAATGTGCCGCTGCGACGGGCTCGCCCAAGCGACTGGTAGGAGCATTTGACGACCGGTGCTGCCTGGTGTCGTATCCAGGTGGTGCGCTGCTCTCCTGGAGGGTAATAGTGGAAGTTGAACTTCCACGATGTGCCCAAAGGGGGAGTGGACCTGCAGTGGGATTGATTTCTCGGAGCAGGGAAGCCAAAACTCTTATCTTATCTATATACGAGAAATTCGAGATACGAGGAAAGTATGAGAAAAATTCGTCTCTAAATACAAGCATTGACTCGAGTAGTGAGCAATGAGCCAGACCGTTGGTATGCATGGCGCTATTTCCCGATCTGGCTAGACTCGGGGAATCCCCTCGTCAGATCACTCGGTGTTCTTTGATTTACCTGTTTGTGCGCTTTTGAGTCAATTGTTTATTATATATAACGTGAAAATAATTATTTCACAATGCCTGCCATGAAGATTGTTGCCTCAGATAGTGCTGCAAATAAAAATAAGGAAGCCATGGCCACTGAAATTAAGAAAGAAATCATAGATAAACATAAGCGAACTGTAAGAGTGACGGAATTGGCGAAGACTTGAATGGTTTTTGATATCGACGAATGGTTTTTGATATATCTGCAAAGCCAAATTCAGACTTAATAAAGCCCTGAGCTATTTTAAGATGCGGGGCCCTTTATAAGTCTGTTATAATATATTTTAATACTATTTATACTATATTTTAGTTTTTTGGGGCCCCCAAGAAAGTGGAGACCCTAAGCTATAGCTTGTGTAGCTTATATGTTAATAAGGCTCTGACGATCCGCACTATTCTGAAGAAGAAGGAAGAAATTAAGAAATTTGATATGGCTAAAGGAGTTACTGTTATTTACCGTACAAAACTCCTAGAAAATGCTGAGAAGCTGTTGTTGGTATGGATTAACGAGAAGCAGTTAAAAGGCGATTTGGTGTCGGAAGCTATCATTAAGGTAAACTACGGTTATAATATTTACCAGTGTTATTTATTAGAAAAATTGATTTTTATGTCGATATTTTCGGGGGTGCGAAACGGATTAACTGGATTTCCATCATTTTCAATGGGGAAGTTTGTTTCTAGACACGAGAAATTCGCTATAGGAGCTTAATGCTGGAACGAATTAAACTCGTATCTCGAGGTTCCACTGTATGCTTCGATGGCTGATTCTACTTGCAAAATAATGCATACTATTATGTTTGAAAAATTCTGGGAAACTTTTTGCAGTGTAAAAAACTATTATTTAGTCACATGTCAAGCATTGGTAGAACACCTAGTATATCGCAGACTGGGCGTCGCATCGTTTCGGTAACTTGGATTTTGTGAAAACATTGATTCCATCATCATCAAACATTGATTCCATTGATAACAGAAACCAGAACCACCTTGATAACAGAAAACAACGAAGGATGAGAAATCTGGCAATTATGGTGATTGGAGCATGACAGATATCTAAGCTTCATTGCCCAAAATGTGATGTCCCGCTGAGTGGTCGAAAGATACTTTAATTACGTTTGTATTAAAACTCAAACTACTCTCTCACAGACTAATTCATATCATATATTTCTTTTAAAGCGAATACGCTAACGTTCTACGTAAATTCAATGTTTCAATAATTGCAAATTTTACATGCATGATATGACTTTACCATCAAAATTTTGGACAGTAGAATATAATGTTTAGTTCTCCAAAAGTTACTAATATTGACTAGAAATCTTAGTAACAGGATAATCAGTCAATTGGCACATAGTTTCTATCAATTAGATGCTATATTGTTTCAATGAGTCACTAGTACGCAGATGCTTCCTGCCCCATACCCAACAAATATGTCGGAAAACTAGAAGTTTGCAATAAATTAAAAACTTAATAGGCGAAGTACGGTAGTCATAAAATTGATATGTCAGAAATGAATAAACGTACATCACAAGGAAAGGAAGATACGTTTATAACACCGTACTGCAGCTATCTATACCTATGTTTATGCCGTATGCTTTCGAAATGAATTATCCATTTTTCTGTACCTTGATCCATATTGATAATATACTTGTGAACACTGCAGATGTAACTGTCACAGCAACGAGTATAAAAGTTTCAGGTAATTTTAATACGCTCAGCTTTTCTCGATATTTCATTTGTGAATTTTACGTAATGCTCTCAAATCTTTAATTTTCCAGTATACTTATTGAAAAATATCTTTATATAAATCGAGCCGTAATGTGGATTCTACTTTAATATAAAAATGGGAAAGCAAAAATTTTGTAGCGAATAATAAGTGATTCATTAAATAACTTCTAGCAAATAATAGCCGCGAGCCTATGGTAATTGAGTGTTAAATTCGAATAATGAGCTATAAAAATATAGAATAATACCTTAATTAAAAACAAATAAAAGACACTGAAGAATGAAAATTTGCCAAATTCCTTATTTTTCCCTAAAAAGATCTTAAGATCGCATTGCTGTCTTTTGCACATAAATCACAGTAGTTTTGAAAAAAATGGGGGAGAAAGAATACCAATTCGTTGTAAAAAAAATCATTAATTCCTTTAATCCCGACATCTTAATCCCCGAATGAAAGACGATTCGCAGTGGGTGGCGTAATCCCCCAATTTAGAATTCTACTTCTCCCCACGACGCTGTTTGTACCACCCATTGCACAGTTCTCAATAAGGCGTTAAAAATATTTATGCCTTCTCTCACACACATACACAAAAATGCTCTATCCAGCTTCCCCAGTCTCTCATCAAATTACAGAGGTACCGATAAGACTTAGAAAGGTGTCATAACAACCCAAAAAAGCTTGGATTAAAGAAATAAATTGGGATTAGCATTCGAGTGTTATCGGCATTAGAACATTAATAATCGTATATACAGAAAATACGAAGTGTAATGAGATAATTATATGCAGCATTACGCCGCCGTTAGAGACAAATAGTTTTACTTTCCTTTTTTTGCCCCCTAAGGGATTAGGGTTAAAAAAAACCTGACAAGAAGCTAGCATAAATCGTCACAATTTTTGTCATATATTGAACTTTATACAAGTATTTTTTTCGTGTGTGTACTTTTAAAGTTGTTGATTTATACACAGTGAAGAAGCAAAGAGAATGATCTCATATTTATTTGAAAAACTCGCTAATTATCACTTTTGTAAGTGAACGCATATGCTTTCATTTCCTATTCCCATAATGTAGTACGATACAGTAGAACCTCGGATCACGAATGTCTCACTTTAGGAGCAGTACTGTTCAGAAACAAATTATCTAAACAAAAGAACGCCCCAAACCGATGATGAACGATGTCTTGAGTTACGAAGACTTACATCGACAACTTATGACTTTCAAAGGTATTTTGAGGTTATCTACATTCAAGGATTTATCAAAACATCATTTTAATATTTTCCATTTCTTAACTCTCATTTACAAAGCCTGGCAATAAGTAACTTGACAAGATCATAAATTCTGCCTGGAGGAAATTATGTCCAGACTGAGTTGCAGATAGAGACTTTAAGCGCTTTAAAACTTAAGACTTTTTAGTTGTGTAAGATTTTTGGGTTAAGCGAAAGCCCAGTAAGCCTTAAATAGAGTCTAGTGACGCCTAAGGACAAACAAAGTAATAAAAGGAGATGTCTTCTAAAAGCATTTGCCTAATATTCTTATGGAAAGTTATTTCGCATTCAAATAGTAACATCTTCTACATTTTCCACTTATGCCGTCCAATACACTTCATTCAGGTGCAGTAAAATCAAACTAAGTTTTCGTCTATTTTATCTGTCTTAATATTGCGCTTATTGTCTTTGTTTTAATGATCTTCAATGATTTTTTATCATGAACTTTTCCAGAAAGTACTTCTGTAAACAACAATCTGTAGTCCAGGAAAGAAATTAATTTATTTTACAATTATATTTACAATACATGAATTCATTTGGGAAAAACAGTTTCGAGTTATTGACATTTTGATTCACGAACGACTTTCAAAAACGATTTAAATTCGTGAACCGAGGTTTCCAAGTATTTAGCTGTGCGTTAAAAAAAAAGGAAGGATATTCTTTCCCATATAGAAATGAAGGTCATTTTTATTAGTATATTCTGTTCCAACTTTAAGGCTTTTTTAATATTTGTAGAGGGA
Source organism: Stegodyphus dumicola (assembly GCF_044657685.1). Lineage (NCBI taxonomy): Eukaryota > Metazoa > Arthropoda > Arachnida > Araneae > Eresidae > Stegodyphus > Stegodyphus dumicola. The sequence continues at coordinate 42,656,216 of NC_140771.1, read as the reverse complement.
ACATTCTTTAATTTCTTCCCAAATTAATTTGACAGATTTATCGGATTGTTTATAATCAAACACTCTGTCCTTAGGTTTTCAGTAATTGAAAGAAAAAAAAAAAAAAAAACCTGAGTAAGCCAAATTAACCTCACATCTCTTCTGAAGTTCTGTCTGCCGTCATAAATATTACTTCATAGATGAGACTTCCAATAACTAAAGTGAACAATCTCTAAGATGACCATCTAAAATGCCAGATATTTTCCATCTTCTGTGAAAACAGTCGTCTTACAAATGTGATGATGTTCATCACCAATGTTTATTTATGTTCTCAAAAATTCTGGTTCCTTACAGTGGTGATTGCCTACACCAAAAGTCTCAAGAGAGGGTTCATTGTCTTTGAAGAGACATTTACATCAGAATAAATCTGCAAGCCATTTAGATAGGCATTTGCATGCAAAAAACTGAGACACTTTCATCAGTATAAAAATTTACTTAAAATGCTCTCTTAACAATACACAGAATAACCTCTATTATCGGAGGTAACTGGGACCATAAACACCTTGCAAAATTTTCAAGCTTTATGATATACCAGTCGCTAGCACGACCAGCCGCCTAAAATATTTATTATAAAAAGGGGTAAAATATGCAATGATGTTGATGAATCCAGCTAAGGTGATTTCACGAGTCCAGCTAGTAATTAATAAGAAGTGAAATTCTTATTAATTACTAGCTGAATGAAATGTGTGTTTATTACTTTTACATCCCTTAAACTGTCGATTGAAAACAGAATAAATCTGAAGGAAAAACAACAATATACTGCCGCATGGAAGATAAAAATATTTTAATTTGAGCAGTGACAACACATTTCTTTTAAACCGCTGAGAAATATATTGCTTTTTGCCGGTTGGGAAGGTGTACATGTTCGAATGAAGAACTGTGTAATTTCAAAATTTACTACCTTTAGGTGCCGCCATTTTTCCAGAGTGCGAGGAATATACAAACAGATTTTTCATTATTGAATAATAGATTAATTTTAAGATTTTTTTTAATGATTCGTTAAATTTTGAAATTTAAATGGTAAATTCGTCGAAGTGTTAGATCTCAACCTAAAGTTATCAGTCTAGATTTTATTTATTTATTTACTTTTTAATTCTAATTTGACTCTGAAAAAAATTTCCTCAGTAGTTCTTTTACCTACCCGGACAGTAATTTTTTTTGTTTTGTTTTTACTTTAACTAAAATAAAATATGTCTTGTGATCAAAAGGTCTTAGATTATAAGAACATAACTAATTGAAACGTTTCGTATTCTAAGAGTGTATCGTATTTGATTCATTTCTGGAATCGATATAGTTTGTCGAGCACTGTTTTTAAAATATCTTATATATGGAGTGATTTGAAACATATTCTACTGAAGTATATGAGATTTATTTGAAGTAGCTGATTTATAGCACTTTTTGCAAGTGCTCAGTTTAACAGAAACTCGTATTTTCTCAATGCCATTACTTCTTTTCAGTTTTAGTTCAGCTTTGTGTCATTTCCGCAATATTTCCTCAACACACCCAATTCGAGTAGGCGAAAATGGATGGCCAAACTTCTGCAGTTTTTCTTTGCTTTTAGCTGCTAGTGTCTTGTAAACTAAATTTATTAGACAGGAACCTTGGATTCCAACATAAATTAAACACGTTCGCTTAGTAAAGTAGCAGATTATAATTAAGATTGTAGTACAAGAACTACACTGAGTTCGCTATAGTTCTGTCGAACGATTTTCATGGCATAATTATGGAAAATTTTAGTTTTCCTAAAAATGTTCACGACTCAAAATAAAATACCTTAACAGAGCATATTGCTAGCAGAGTATGTAAAACCGTTGAAGGCTGTACAAAGTACAACCATGACTTATTTACTTGGTTGTACTAGAATTTGATATTTGATACTGTTTATTTCCAGTAGAAGTTTTATTTATTAAATGTCAAATCATCATATTGTTATCATAAAAATTGAGAAATGCAAATAATATAAGAAATATACGTCGAAACTTTAAATATAATTGGCAATTTAGTTCTTGAAGTAAGTTACAATATCTTAAATATAATGCAGATTTTTTAAAGGTCGAGAGAAAAGGATGGATAAAATTCTTAAAAGTATCGATTTTTCGAATATAGATCAAGAATTTTATCTATTAAAGCCAAAGTCTGGATACTGTCCATTTCTTGAAATCGTCTACCGCTTTCGGAGCTGCTCAGCTGATCTGGCCGAAGTCCGAAACACACAACAATGGTAACTGTTATATCAATCTTCGACGGCCATTTATAGATTTGACGGAGAGAAACTAATAGATATAAATAGTTTTTGTTTCGTCTCTAATCGTTTTTAAAAGCTTTCATGTTACGAAGGGAATGTTTTTATTAAACGAAAGAACTTTAAAAATGCATATTTTTATCTTTGGTATCTAACTAGAAAACTTATAACGCATTCTGTGAGTCACAAATATAAGATAAAACATAAAAACGAGTGAATAAAAAGAAAAACGAGTGTGTATTTCTCAAAAATTATATTCGCAGATTATATTTGAAAAAAAAAATCTTAGGTCTTAGGCCTTTTTCATTGAAAAGACACTAGTGTGTGGAAGATAAATATATTTGGTTTCAGGCAGTTGTAACATTTTCTTTTAAATTGATAAGTTGTTGATTAAATTTGAAAGACAAATGCATTACGCTGCGCCGAATGGCAATGTATTTTTTTTAAATCGCTCAGCTTTCTGATTAAATTTGAAACATAAATATTTCATGATTGCCGAGAGGTAACATATTGCTTTTAAATCGTCGAGTTTGTTAAAAAAAGTCGTTTAATTAATACAAAATGTTAAATAAATAAATAAAAAAAAAACCGAATTCAATATTCAAAGATGTTTGTTTGAGTGGCATCTGTACGTAAGGCCAGAATAAAGGACTCTTTTCCCCAAAAAAATTATAAAACTGATTTAAATTGAATTCTAAAGAGAATTTTGCGTGGCGTCTGTGCCGTACGCACGTATGTATGCATGTATCTCGCATAACTCAAAAACGAGTAGCCTCAGAACGTTGAACTTTTGTATATAGAACTGCTATAACATGCAGATGTGCACCTCCTACTTTGGTTGCAATCGGCTTCACCAAAAGTATATAATATATATATATATCCTTTCTGTTACTCGGCTCAGTGATCTCAGTTTCTTTATTTTTATATGTTTTTAAATTGTGTAATTTTTTTGCTTTAAAAATCATTGAATTATGTTGCCCTTATCTTCCGGTTAAGGTTTTTACGCCTTTAGTAAATCTGAATGCAATATTTGTAGAATTATCAACAATTTAAAAGGTGTATAAGAGCGGCTAAGCCTAATTATTTTTACTACAGCAGCCATGTTTGTTTACATTTCAAACTTAGCAGAATAGTGGATTTGTTGCCAATCTAGAGAAACTAAGCTTCGCCACAACAAAGATAACGCCTTCTTTTATTATTGCGAATTAAATCATGCTTAATCCATCCTGGAGTTTATTTGAGAAAATAAGTGTTTAAGATTTACGTCGTAATTTTTAATATAGATATTTTGAGTTTTTATGCATTTTTGCCTTGTCGCGAAAAGAGAATTGAATTAATTGAATGAGAAATATTGAATCGTCTTTATTATAGTACGTGAATATACCATGTGACAACGATTAGGTAATTCTTCAGATGATATAAATTTTGTGCATTCTGAGTTATAAAATAAATGAGATGTAACGCAGTTGAGTGAACCTAGCACCAGAGTGTTGCTATGGTAACCAAATACAGTAAATTTTAAAGAGTGCATTTATTCTATTGTGGTTTATGCGCTATCGACGGAGTAGATTTAATTCAATCCAGTAAGTTTAAATGAAATGCAAGAAAAAATGCGTATAATTTAGTATTCCGTACAAGGAAGTTATGTGGTAACTGTAAAAATTTAGACTTCCTGAAACATAAAAAATGCTTTGCTACTGGCAGATGCAATATAATGTTTTTGAAAAATTTTCCCTCCTGTGCCTCAACCGAGTTTAAATAACAATAGAAATGTAGCTGAAAATATTTTACTGCTGCCAAAATTTCCGAAAATTTTCGCATAAAAGTTAAATAATTGTCAAGCAACCTGTGTCAAAAAGAAGATTCTCCTTACATAAGAGGAAAACGGATCTCAGATATATTACGGACTGGATGGATCACGCTTCTCGAGACGAGTGACACATTAGGCTATTTTATTGGTTGAGATAGTTTCGCTATAAAATTGACTTTAAGATGTTCAAAGAATGAGAATTTTTGTGATAATCGCCGATAAGCTCTGAATATTTCGCATACCTTCTGATAAATCAGTTTCATAATATACGATATGTTTCTCATATCAGTTGGAAAAATAAGCTGCCTCTTTTTTTTATATGACCTTACTTCGGGACATCGTGACTTGTCAGAAACAGTTGTATGATAATGATATCAAAATTAAGTTCCTATTACAATTTTTAGTGACTTTGCTTCACTTGTACAGACATGTGATATTAAAAATTCCAGAAATGTAACGTCTTTTACAGCTAAACCTTGTAACCTTAATAACTGAATATAAATCTAATTCCATTTTTGAGCGGATTATTTTATATGAATGGGGTTTCACGGAGTTTGAAAACATAAAGTGATCTTTTTATATGATTTAATTTGATCTAATTCATTCCTAGTGGAATCAAGTTGAAAATCTTCGTTAATTTCGATTATGAAAAGATATTTCTGTTCAAGAAGAGATACTAGCATTTACATTTATAATGTAGGTACAGCACATTTTCGAAATAATTTAAATTTTGTAAAGGTTAAATTGGCAACACTGAATTCTGAAAACACCGCTCAATACATTGAATTAAGCAGAATTCAATTTTTCGTTAAAACGAGAGAATTTTAATCAAGCATTAAAAAATATTTGGCAAATATGGCTAGCATGTTTAAAGAATTTACCTCAAGCCTTGTATCGGCCTTGATAGGAACGACTCAGGAACAATCTCGGGTCAACAATTTTCTGGAATTAGTATCAGTGTTAGATACCGTGAACCCAGCAGGCTCAAAAAGATTTGAAAATGTTCCTTAAAATTTCGATTTCCAAATAAAGGGCTACAATAGACGAGTGGATATGTGTTTTATAAGCCTTATTCTTTTCTTTCTTTTTTATATTGTGTAAATTTATAAAGTATAATCTCAGCAGTGCGAGTATTTTGGTCTTAACTTATATCACAGAAGCTGTTGTTACTAATGCTCACTTGTTTATCGTAGTTAGCCCAAGCTCACGAAATTCCTCGTGACAAGGAGCTCAAGACTACGCCTGTTGTTGGCAACAGCCTGGGGCACCATTCCGGCTGTTGCCAACAACATTCAGGCTGCTGCCAGTGCGAATTAGCTCAGTTCCGCCACCATGGATGGAGATTTGATGGAGAGCACCCCGGAGGAACGGGTCCGAGGGTCTCCCCTTCCACCAAACCACACGAGAGGACTTTCGGCTCGCCGAAAATTTAGAGTGCCGCCATGCCGCACCGGTACTATACATTTACAAACATCCATGCCTTTCTCCGGGATTCGAGCTCGGGTCCTTCGGCTCGGCAGTCAGCGACGCTAACCACTATACCGGTTGAGAGGCATATCACAGAAATAAAACTAATGAAGACTTTTTTTGTTAGGGTTTAAGTTTAATTAACAGCTATCTTTATATCAATTTCTTTAATTCCCTTACGTTATGTCACGCAACGTTATTTGTTACACAAGAGGGTTATGCAAATTGTACAGCAAGTGACACAGATTAAAATCATGATGCAATTTTAAACGAGGACTCAGTGTAATTCAGTGTGGTATACAGCCGCTTTACTAAAGGAAGTCTCTCATAGAGCAGGAGTTTAAAACTGTCAATGGCTGATCAAGTTCGGTAACAAACTTCCGTCCCAAAGGTGTCGCAAGTTTTAACAGGTTTTTATTGTTGTAATTATGTAACTTAACTTACCAGCCAGTTGACGCATTAATAGTCGACGATATGTTACACACTTTATTTTGTTACAATGTTTAGTTGTATTACCACAAATTCGTGGTTAATAAAGACTTTGAGTTTTATCTTGTGTGTTCAGTAACAGAGGCGATTTCTAGATTCTCATTAGATATAACTTTTTAAGGCGAGCGATTAAATTTGAGAATAAGTTAGTTTAACATTAATTTAACTTGTATTCCTTAGCAAAATGAAATCAAGAACGCAATAAATATGAGATAAAATAGAAACTATAGAAATCAGAAGTATTGAATCTGGTCCTGTTGTATGGGAAAAAGTATAAAAACAAGAACCAATCAAAAGATGATAGAAGACAGCAAATCAAATTGAACGGTTTCTCATGATTATTACTGGTGGTTATAGAAACGATGCCTCTTACTGTGCCTTTGAAAATGAAATGAGAAATGCCTGGAGTTTATGCTGGATCACAAATATTTAAAAAGTTTTAAAATATTTGAAACTATTTTACACTTTTCCGTCCGATTGACACTCGTATAAAGTAAGACTGCCTTAAATTAAAGTCAAGCATAAACAGCTTTGTTTTAAGCGTTCATAATTGCAATGACTTGATTATATTTTGACTTTCGTTAGAGAAAAAGAATGTTAATATTTTATATGTTTGTCTTTTGTTTCTTTCTGCAAAGTAAATGGAAATACATGTTCATGTACATACGTAAATATTAATGAAAAACATATTTTACATCTCTGCATTGTTTATTACGATAATCTTCCTTTATTACGCTAAACTTGCATTAGGTAAGATAAATTACGTATGCTCAAAGGTATTCGAGTGCATTTGAATTTGCATACTTCAACCTTCCCGGTATCTCCCAGTGGATTATTTCCTAATGCTACTTTTCTTTTTTGTCATTGAAAATTTTAATGGCAGTTAGGTTAATTGCTAAAAGGAGCCAGATCCAGCTCACGCCTTTTGTGGGGCATATCATTTGAATAATAAATCGCTCCATTTTTTTCCCTAGAACTTTCGTGCTCTCTTGACAGCATGAATTGTGTCTATACTTACTAATTTCATAATGATATTTATCTCGCCATTAATTATGTGAGAAGTCTTAATATGCATGTTATTTTTCGCAAACATAATTGGTAGCCATGAGATCTAGCTCTGAACAAGGATTAATTAGGAAATCATAGCACGTGATTGTAAGCTAAAAGTATATTAATATACACAGTTTGAAACATTATAACAGTTATAACAATTTTAATGGCAGTTATATTATAACAGTTATATTATAACAATTTTAATGGCAGTTAGGTTAATTGCTAAAAGGAGCCAGATCCAGCTCACGCCTTTTGTGGGGTTATTTTCCGCAAACATAATTGGTAGCCATGATCTACCTTTGAACCAGGATTAATTAGGAAATCATAGCACGTGATTGTAAGCTAAAAGTATATTAATGTACACAGTTTGAAACATTATAACAATTTTAATATTATAACAATTTTAATATTATAACAATTTTAATGGCAGTTATATTATAACAGTTATATTATAACAATTTTAATGGCAGTTAAAAGTATATTAATATACACAGTTTGAAACATTATAACAATTATAACAATTTTAATATTATAACAGTTATATTATAACAATTTTAATGGCAGTTAGGTTAATTGCTAAAAGGAGCAGATCCAGCTCACGCCTTTTGTGGGGTTATTTTTCGCAAACATAATTGGTAGCCATGATCTAGCTTTGAACCAGGATTAATTAGAAAATCATAGCACGTGATTGTAAGCTAAAAGTATATTAATATACACAGTTTGAAACATTATAACAATTATAACAATTTTAATATTATAACAGTTATATTATAACAATTTTAATGGCAGTTAGGTTAATTGCTAAAAGGAGCCAGATCCAGCTCAGGCCTTTTGTGGGGTTATTTTTCGCAAACATAATTGGTAGCCATGATCTAGCTTTGAACCAGGATTAATTAGGAAATCATAGCACGTGATTGTAAGCTAAAAGTATATTAATATACACAGTTTGAAACATTATAACAATTATAACAATTTTAATATTATAACAATTTTAATGGCAGTTATATTATAACAGTTATATTATAACAATTTTAATGGCAATTAAAAGTATATTAATATACACAGTTTGAAACATTATAACAATTATAACAATTTTAATATTATAACAATTTTAATGGCAGTTATATTATAACAGTTATATTATAACAATTTTAATGGCAGTTAGGTTAATTGCTAAAAGGAGCCAGATCCAGCTCACGCCTTTTGTGGGGTTATTTTTCGCAAACACAATTGGTAGCCATGATCTAGCTTTGAACCAGGATTAATTAGGAAATCATAGCACATAATTGTAAGCTAAAAGTATATTAATATACACAGTTTGAAACATTATAACAATTATAACAATTTTAATATTATAACAATTTTAATGGCAGTTATATTATAACAATTTTAATGGCAGTTAGGTTAATTGTTAAAAGGAGCCAGATCCAGCTCCCGCCTTTTGTGGGGCATATCATTTGAATAATAAATCGCTCCATTTTTTTCCCTAGAACTTTCGTGCTCTCTTGACAGCATGAATTGTGTCTATACTTACTAATTTCATAATGATATTTATCTCGCCATTAATTATGTGAGAAGTCTTAATATGCATGTTATTTTTCGCAAACATAATTAGTAGCCATGATCTTGCTTTGAACCAGGATTAATTAGGAAATCATAGCACGTGATTGTAAGCTAAAAGTATATTAATATACACAGTTTGAAACATTATAACAATTTATATTTTATTCTAATTCTCTTCACAGATAACAAATAAGCGTGTACGAAAATTGAATTTTAGCCCTTATTTTGCCAGTTCAGTGATATTCCGGCTAACTTTAAGGATCGTTCCTTAAAAAAGGAGGCGATAAACTAGAATTAAATGAGAATCGTTTAAAACATACTTAATAGGCATAAGCAAACTAAACAAGAATATAAAAGGGTTATTTTTATTAATTTTTTATGCTAAATAAATCATATATTTTCATAAGAGTTCAAGGACTTTTAGGAATTATGAAAGAGGTTTTTTTTTTAAAACAGGAAAATCTTCTATACAGAGCTCAAATTACTGGTTTTAGCCAAATGTGTTAATTATTTACATCGTAACAGCACGGACAGGAGATAGCTATAGTTCCTTATAAAATTACGCATTTGCTATTAATTTGTATTCGTGATGAGTAATAATAATACTTTTTTCTTACTTTAATGAATTAATCACCGAATTTAATTAAAAAAATTAAATTAATTTAATGGTGAATTCTACTGTGACAGTCACAGCGAATGTTGTGGCATTTAAGTTCTACTAATGTTTAAGTATGAGTTTCTTCTCTTCACAAATATTCGCTCAAATTTGAAACTTAAGCACTTACAAGAGCTTTACGTGCAGGTGAAAGTTAATTGCAATTAAAAAGCTTTGCGTCCAAAGCTTCCTCGCATCGATAATAGTTCGCTCATAGACAACTTAGCAGTAACTGAGAAAAACCTATATTATAGGAGCTGAGTGATGATTTTAAATCAAAAATATACATCTTTTAACCATCAATTAAATGAAAAGCATTATTTTAGGATTATTTGTTGATCTCGCTTTTAGTATATATTGTTGCGAAATGCCCATTTGCAGTAAGATAGCTTCTCCGCAAAACTCAGTTAGGCTTGCCAGAAAGTAATGAGAAAAGATAGGGCTGCCACATTTAGCGCGAAATCGCCCAATTAGCGACAATTTTGGCGATATGCCATGAGAACATTCTAGAACGCATTTATAGCCGTTTTGCTCGGGAATGTTCTAGAAAGTAGGTTAAAGCTATATATATATATATATAAACCCTGCCTATACGCGGAGAGGGTAAAGTCTCTTAAATACAGCAGTGTACTAGTGGCTTGAGTTCACAGATTAGCTTGAGAGCTATCAACCGCGTCGGGAGCTGTACTTAGTGCTTTGCCATGAAACTGTCTCCACCGTTATAACCTTCAGGCTGTCTTGCTGATTGTTTCAGCGTATTTATCCTTATCGACGGCTGTAAACGTGTCTCTGGAACTTTTCTGTGTAATACTGGCGAATAAATTGTATTTTGATTCTTCATTAAGTGTTATCATGAATTACTCCAAATCCACGAACCCGTAGAATGCAACAATATATTTTAGCTTTCTCTTATTGAATTTCGAAAATTTTTTTCCACATGAAGAATAAAATGTGTTTGATCATCCTTAAAATCGATAAAGTTTTATTTAAAATCTACGCCAAACTAATTTTTACTGTCTTGCCTAATTTATACTGGTGTGTTTCTCTTTCAGTCTAAGTACGAAATGCATTTAAAAAGTTGCATCCAAATCCAAATATTTCAAATTTAGGATTATATTATACTATAACATTTAAAAATGCTTATAGTACCAAACATTTTCCCAGTTCTTCTTGTAAAAAATTACTTTCAATGAGCAGGAAATGATTTATGTCATTGACATTTGATTTAAGGACATTGTTTACATGTGATAAGTTATGCAAAGATTATGTGACTTACTCATAACGACTGGAAAATAAACGTTGATTTTTTAATATGTAATTTAGTTTTTGGATAAAAAATAATCTAAATTTATTGTTTTGGGATAAAAAATACTATAAATCTTTACACAATAATATTCAGTGTTTGAATATTTGCTGCAAAGTTAATTTCAACTAAGAAGCTTTGCCTTAAAAAGCTTGAGTGTTATCGAATGATTTAATTGTTCACTCGCAGATCCAGCCAATTAATTTTTACTAAAGAGACCCTAGTCCGGTTTCTTGCTGTTCTACGTGGTAAGTGAATTCTTTCCATAACTAGATAAACCAGGATCAAACAGATTTGTTAAGACTGAAAACTTTTGTATATCATGCAAGACGGTCGCTGACTGTAAAAACTTAAAGTCGACAATTAAAGACACACATTTTTCTTTTAATTGTAAACCACACGTGGCAATCGAGTAAAAGTTTATTGGATTTAAATCTGTAATCATATAAATCTTATTTTAAGTTGATCTATAAATATGGATACTTGAAATACATCTTTGAACCACACCTGAACGGATCTCTACGAAAGATTAAATATAAAATTATAGTGTTAACGAAGTTAACACTATAATTTTATATTTAAGTTATTATAATTAAGTTCTACAGGGCATGAATAAATGTACATTTTACTGATCACTTTATTCAGTGCTCTTGACAATTCTTCTGTGTTTTTAATAACTTAAATTTTTGCTAAATTATCTTCACGAAAATATTCTTTGTCAAATATGATGCCTATTGCTTACACTTTTCAGAGCAACGTTGTCTCTTCAGTGATATTGCTATCCTATCAGGTAGTTGAAAAATTTATTTGGATTATTAAATATCATTACTTTAGTTAGTTTATCTTCCAAAGTTGTCAACTCAAATTTTGCTTAAGAAAATTTCGACATTTATTTCCGTGAAGAATTTATAAAAATAGGCAGCGTTACCATATGTTACAGTTTTCCAGAAAAACTATGAAATATGACATATAAAAAAATCGAACCACAGTGAATCAACTAAATTTATGATTTTGGATACTATTTTTAAATCATGATATACTGCTCATTTTTTAAGAAATAAATTTAACTTTAAATCTGATCCTATACTTATTTTAGGTAATTGAAATGTTCTATTTAGCACTGGTCTGTCCTCTTGACAGCCTGCAGTTACTTAATCTAGATTCTATTTTTTAGACTGGTCTATATATCAGCTGTTGAATGCCACCAAATTGTAGTGTATGCATGATAAATTACAATGCGCTTCCATTTTCAAAATTAATCATATCAAATAAATTGCAGGTGATGTCGACCATAACTTTACCTATCAGCTCTCAATAGAAGTAAACTGAATGAATTATTATTCTATTCAAACATTACCAATTATGTAAATTCTAATCATAGGATTACTTAAAAAGATACAAATTACAGCTTAATAAAGTGTATATAAGACGTCAGGGTCATGCATGTATAAAAATGAATAAACCAAAGGTACTGCAGGATTATTTTCAGTTATTAGTAAGGTTAAGGAGTGTCTTTTAGTTGATCTGTCAGTTTTCACCAGAAATACAAAGCTAAAATGAAGAATATAATTCTTTGAATCTAAATCTTAACATCATTTATACAATTTCTCTTTTTTTAAATTGATATTACTGTTATTACTTCCTCATACGAAGCAAAGGAAGTATTGTAATCACGAAAAATTCTGAGTATCATATTTCAACGAAAATATCCATTTTGACCGCTATTGAATGCAATTTAACGATGTTTTTGCGTGACATCTATACGTAAGAACAGAATAAAGTCTCCTTTTCCCCAAACGAATTATAAAACTGATTTAAAATGGATTCAGAAGAGACTTTTTTCCTGACGTCTGTACGTACGTACGTAGGTATGCATCTCGCATAACTTGTAAACGAATAGCCTCAGAACGTTGAAAGTTTGCATATAGGAGTGCTATAGTATGTAGTTGGGCACCTCCCTTTTTGGTTGCAATCGGCCTCACCAAAAATATACATAGATAGAGAGAGACTTGAAGAATCTAAAGTGAAAAGTAAATTGGAGTCAAATCAAGGTTATTCCTCAACAATATTAATTACAGCAATCGTGTAGAAGAGGTTTAACACAATATTCAACCATATCAAAATTAAAATAAGAATTTATATTAGTATAAACTCTAAAAATAAAAATTAAAAAATAAAAATGCGAAAGGGAAAAAAATACAAGTTAATAAAAAGATAAAAATAAAAATTAATTTCCTTTCCCTGAAACTCCATTTCAGAATCCATCAGGCGAAAATTAACTAAAGCTTCATAAAAGTCGATTAATATGCTTCGTTCTCCTGGTTCATTTGAGATCAAAAACCGAAAAAAAGAATCTGTTGAATTTTCATTTAAAGACTAAGATTCATATAAAACCGGAAATCGAATCTCAAATGTACCAGGTTTGTCCTTACACGCCTTCGAAACACTTGGTAAAACGAATAAAACATAACGTTGTGCTAAATTGACTACTAAAAAAAACCTCACAAAACTTTACATTATATAAAAAAGACCATTAAAAATGAAATTGGTCTAAAACCATTATATGGAAATCCGAAATTCAGAAGCAAATAAATATAAAGAATATTCGTATAATTAAACACAACTAAACCTTCATAGTTTTAGTCTTCTCTACCAGGTACTGAGTAAAGTAAGGGTTTAATGACAGCTTATACTCGATAACCCCGTAGAAATACTTATGACCTGTTCACTGTTCGAGCTCTGCAAGATCTAAGCCTAAGGCCTCAGATTTTAGAGGTTTCCAAGTTTTCAAAATCAGCTCGCAAGTTCTTATAACACTTCATTTTTTTTTTTGCGAAAGCAAAGCAAAAGAGCACTGCAGGTACCTGAAAGAATTCTGTGCTCAGAGTACACTCTCTTAATCGAAATATAGAAATATTCTGGATGGATTTAAAAATCACAAAGTTATAGAATTTTAGATGTTAAAAAATATTTAAACGCAAGAATTTCAGAGTTCCACGGCATCCAGAAGCTTGTGTTAGTGTCTTACTACACACTAGACGTTAGTTGAATGGAAGCGAGTTGTCGTTTAGTCTGAAACAAATCATAAAGACTGTTAAAATAACCTTTTCATTTAAGTATTAAATTAACAGTTAGGCACTGCTTGTGCGACAGACGAACTTTCGCTACTTGTGAGAATTTAAATTAATATAAGATAACGTTAAATTCAAATGTATATTACATAGTATTAGACTACAACACAGATAAACTACTTAAGTTGGCTGAAGACAATTTCAGTACGTATTTTGAACTTCAGTTAGCAAGATGCTAAGGCCGGAAATAAAATTAGGCAAAACTGGCGATATTAAGTAACAGCAAAACGAGGCTGCCAGAAGCTCTAATCTAAACATTCAAACGCTCAGCTTAAATACACAAACAACTAACTTGCATTCTGGTAAGGACTGCGGAAAGGAGAAGTTGTAGTATAAAATCATAATACTTGATTAATCAACATGAAATGCCTTATAGAATGTTTGTATATTGTAAAAGAAAGTATGTGAGATAAATTCCTGTGGGTCTGTGGCAGCATAAGAACTATACTCTAAGTTCTATCTGGCCACCTAGTAATTTAAAATAACATATTGGTCATTCGCATTCTCAATCTTCAGTATTAATTTCAGTCAATATTAATAAAATTTTTATAGCACACTTAATTATGCAGTAGCAACAATTTCACATTCGGTACAATAAAGTCGGCCAAAACATATCCCCAAATGAAATGGACATCATAAAAACAATTAGATAAGACATATACTTCAGATGCAAGATGCACCTCTATGGAGTAATAAATATGCACTCTAAGAAGGAATGCAATATTGCATGGCCTTCAGCAAATGTGCTAGCATCCATGCTAATTGCTACAGAACATTATACAGCATTTTATCCCTCTAAACAGTGAAGTCCGTAGCCGGCATTCAGAGATCTTGCAGTTATTGAGTCCCTCACCTGAAACCAGAAATATACAGAAGCAATTATTATTAATATTAAAGCAATACTCGAAGGCAAAAAAGGGATATACATCTATAGCTTGGTATATTTTATGGATTTATGCTTCACAAGTACAGGGTGGCGCCCAAAATATCATACTGTTTGTTTTGTTATTTACATATTTATTTATTACCGATTATTTATTTATTATCAAAATTAACGCATTGTTAATTGTCTGAACATGAAAAGTGAGTTTAGTGCAGAATTGGTTCAATATGTTTATATTTTGTTTCACAACCTCTTACAAGCGAGCCTTTGTATCTGTCATAACCCACCAGCGTACGTCTTCTGAAACCGCTAGGCACAACTGTAACGTCTCAGCAACTGTTCTCCTAGCTAATTTGCTAGAACTTCGCTCGAAGTGATTCAGTGTTTTCAGGTGGGGTGGGAGAAATTTATAGGCGCCATTAATTCTTCTCCAACAGAAAACCGGTGGCTTCCAACTGCTGACACAATCTACGAATGGTATGTTTGCAGGAAGCCCATCTTATACCAAAGTGTACTCGGAAACACTTTTGTGTTCGCCACCAAACTCTTCGTCTGTGAGAAAACATTACAACTTTCTCCTTACAACACTCAACAAGTACTTATCCACCATTTTGCAAAATGCTGTTTCAGAGCAAGTTGGAGTCTGATATTTACTTTTCCTGATGTCCACCGGGTTTTCTGTGAATAAATGCACTCGAATACGCGTTTTTATCATTAAATATACAACATTAAAATGTTATGGAGTGATGGTTAAAAAGGTATCGTGCGTCACTTTAAATATAAGATTAATTTACAAGTATCTGGATGACATAAATTTTAAAGTGTAATATTATGATTTAGTGCCAAGTTGTGTGTTAACATCCTGAACTGAAATATAATTGGTTTAATACTGTGATAATACACGACAAGCGAATGTAGCAACACTTGACTACAATAGCACGTGGGACTTCCACGATGATGCAGGACCTCTTGGGTTGACTAATACAAATGTATATGGTATTCCTTTTATTTCCACTTCATAGCGTGAAGGTTATTTGCTGAGCCCTATATATTCTGATGCGAAATACAGCTATTAGCGAGACAGTGCGTGATAATAAAGTTTTCTATGCAGGCTGCTTCTTTGGAGTTTCTATTTTTAAATTTTATTTTCAATGGGTAGCTCTTACTTTTAACAGATGTAACATTTGTATTCAGATAAAAGAATGGAAATAGGAGTTTTTTTTTAAGCCTATGAACAATTGTTCTTTTATAATGGCATGGTTTGGATGAGATCGTTGTGACTGAGACGAAAGACCCACCCACAGAATTCTCTGTCTCTCTGTTGTAATGAGTAATGCCTGAGAACAAATGAAATAAATAATAATAATAGAAAAAAAATGGTAAAGAAGAGACGCGATCATTTATGTAAGTGGAGAGGACACCTAATGAAAGGCGACTGCGCATAGAGGAATTACCTCTTCCCTCCTTTTAACCTCACTTTTCTTCAGTGATGGAGCGGGGGGGGGAGACATCCTTGATCCCACCCTGTAATTAGACTCGGCGCTGTGGCAACACTTCGGAAACACCCCTTGCCTCTCATTAATGGGGAGATCGTTATTAGGAGAGCTGTCTTCGATTAATCGACGGCACCTCGGGGATCGTTACGGTGTGTCTGATCGATTAGGTGGCAGGGTCGAGGAGGGTGTGGGAGAATGAAAGGGTTAGGTGTTAAGAAAGAAATCACTTTTGAAATGGGGCCCTTTTTTTTTTTTTTTTTTTTTTTTTTTTGGTTGCTAAAGCGCCTAAAACCAACAGATTAAGATCTGGTTTATTCACGCAATTATCTGCTATGATATATAGCCGTGAAATATATACCGACTTATAAATAAAGCCTAATATAATGAAGTAATCATTTGTAATCCAGGTATGTATATGAGATATGAAAAAAGTTAAATGAAATAAAATTCAGCAAAAATACAAAATATGAAAGGCATTTAAAAATAATGCGACTACTTATATTTATTTGAAGTGTGGATGCTAGCTTTTATATTGTTATTTCTACTATACGATAACTCGATATCCCGGATGGTGCAGGAAAATGCCACATTCGAGAGCAGCGCCTTCTTTCCCCACGTGTGATAGGGAATATCCCGGATTCTGTAAATATATCCAGATTTTCTAGAGTTTTTCAAAGGCATATAAGGGATAGAAATACTTTAATGACGTCAGAGTCAAAAGATTTGTAAATCCGGAAATGTTTTAGAATTATCCATAAATAAAAATGCAGTTATAGCAAAATGCATCCTTTGAAACATA
The DNA here is from genome assembly GCF_044657685.1 of Stegodyphus dumicola. Lineage (NCBI taxonomy): Eukaryota > Metazoa > Arthropoda > Arachnida > Araneae > Eresidae > Stegodyphus > Stegodyphus dumicola. The sequence continues at coordinate 42,639,286 of NC_140771.1, read as the reverse complement.
AAAAATGAACCAAATTTTTCCAGTTTTAAGATTAACGATGCTTTTTAAAACTTACCCTATTATCAAATAAATTATGCCTGTTCCAACGCGGTTAATAGAGCAAGAATACCTGTGTGTTTTGTTAAAAACAACTGGAGCATTATGCTTGAGTTTCACTCACTTACAAATGTTTATTTAATTTACGTCTTTTCTGTTGCCTCATTTCTTCACAACCTTTGCTTATTCCAGAATTTATGCAGATTTGAGTGACAGCAGTTTTACTTTAAATTTAGAAGAGCGCATAGCTAGCTACATGTGAGCGTTTTGTTTTTCCCGCCGAAACTAGATGCAGTGGGAATTCTTTCCTTTGGCGTGTAGAGTTCCTCATTTTGGAATTCTAAGTTAATGTTGGAAGTGAAGAATCTAAGAACTGATAAGCGAATAATCGCTTGAGTTCGGTGACAAGAAACAACAAGACAGAAGGGTAACTAACCCTTTATTATTCCGATAAGAATTAACAAAACTCCGCCTGGGAGTGTACAAGCAAAGCCCGCACTTGGACTTGAACTTAAAAGACTAAGAATTAAACTAAAACTAAGATTAACTAAAGAAGTATAGCCCAAGCTATCAAGATTCAAATCGAGTTGGCTCCTTAACTTATTTGACTACGAAGCTTAGCAAGGGCCTGAGTACGGCCGAGCGTAATAACAGCTTTGAGAGAGAGTGGCCAAAAAGGCAGACGCGCGTAAAGCGCGTAAATCAGAAACTCTGATTCTCTCTGACTCAGTAAGTAACTTCGTGGTTTAAATACCGCTCCTCCTCATTAAATATTCAACAAGATTCCAAAACAACGTTCTGGCCGGAAGTAGTAAGTTGAAGTTAAGAATTTGACAGGAAAGGAACTTCAACTTGAAATTTAACTGTTAATAAAATTAACGTAATCCTTGCAGGCGAAGTACCGCTGTCTCGAGTTAGATAGACCGCAGAGATGGATTTCATTTGGTAAGTCCAAAGTCTGAATCACGCTTGCGTGATGAATTTTTTTCGCCTATGTTTATAAAATTAGAAGAGTTTAAAGAAGTTGTGTTTTCAATCTAAATTACCCATCACAAGTGATGAGTTGCAATAAATTTAAGGTTGACGTATATTTGTTGAACGTATGTTTAAAAAGTTTAGCTGTTCTGGTGGCCAGAGTCCCCCCCCCCCAACGGAATCAACGTAACACTTATTGTATTTTCCAAGATAGTTCGTTAAGATTAGTTGAAATTCAGATAGGTTATAAGCTGCTTTATCCCTGTAGCAAACATCCTAGCGGCCTGAGAGATATATTTAGTGGCCATTAACCAAATGTGTTAAACATTATTAGTAATTTTAATGACTTCACAAAATTGATGGTACTTTAGAAATTATTCTTTGATGAGGTTAACAAAATTCTTTGTTGTCTTTATCAGTTATTATCTGTATATTATTGACCAGGAACTTTCTGGTAAATCATACTTTCATGCATTATTTCATTTGACAAATTGCACATAGAAGGCGATTACAGATTTCTGGCAAAGTGCAGTGTGTAACTGACTTTAAGAAATTTTCTGCTTCTCATCTCCACTACATTCTCAATTACTTATATATTACAAACAAAATTTAAAGATTTAATTAGTTTATTCAAAAGTGTATCAAACAGTCTTTTTAATTCTTTAATTAATTTTGTCTTTTGATTTTGGTATTGCTGTATTCTTATAAACTGTTCACAAAGGTACTTTAAAATCAATCTCCGAATTATCATTCCAAAGCATAATCCTAAATACTGCAACAAAACGTTATTGGCACTTATTTTACATCTTGCGTCACAGATCTGGTCTAAATATTCGTATCGCAATTCACTATAAAAACACAAAAAAGTTTTTTTTTATTCCCACACTTCTTGATGCTTCGAGGAATAGCATTCAACGAGGCAGCAGCCAACCATAACTTCCAGGACAAATTTACTCACCTAAAAGCAACCATTTAGTGGACAAGGTTAAAGTCCATCGCAGTGCTGTGCAACAACATGATACGAATTGTAGCAAATAAAAGTAAAACTTCGGTGAGGAGAAAAAAAATCAATGTACCCAATTTTCGTAGAAGCGAGAAAATCCCACGCGATGTTTCTTGTTTTCAATCATTAAAGCTATCAACAGTCGCTATCAAATTCCTCTGTTAAACAAACACCAAGCGCTGATCTTCGGATCAAAGCGAAAGTAAACATTAAACATTCTCACTGAAAAATCTTTTTTTCTTGTCATAAATAAATAAAAGTTTTTGACGTTTAGCAATGTTGTTAATAGACATAGGAAGCCGTAGGATATCGTGGCATTGTAAACACTCTCCTCCCGCTGCCGTGAGAAAATAGGCTGGCGAATTAAATTGTGGGACAATACTTAATTAAGGTTTTTGATTTTGGTTTATTTAATTATGGCAAAGCACACTAGGGCTATCTGCCTAAGGGGAGGGATGCCTTCGTGGAGGACTTTCTAAGGGGAACTGGCTCATATACACGTTACACATGGGGAAAACCACGAAAACACCCATGCAGCCAGCCCGTTCGCGGGATTCGAACATCGGACCGAACTACCAGTGTTCAGCGACTTTACCGCTCGGCCGCTGGTGGGCCTACTTAATTAAGAAAATGTGTATTATTTTATAAGGCGAAAAAAAGCCGTAATAGGTATATATTGAAAATTTACGAACTTTTCAAATTTCCTATAATACGGTTAGTTGCCAATTAAAATCGGTTTACCTGTAACTTACCGATATATTTTCCTAAAACGTTTATTGAAAATATAGAAGTATATAAGGTATTTCTCTCACCTTCTTGGCGAGCCTTTGTGGTGTAGTGGTTTTGCCAGAGGTCCCAGGTTCGATTTCCGGCGAAGGCGTTGTTAATTTTTCATCTTGCCTGCTTCCAAAGAATACTTAATGTCTTTCCAAATCAGTAACACAAAATTGGCGTTTGTTCAAAGCTTAGCGAGCAATATGAAAAAGCATGAATATAAATTACATTCTGAATACAAAATGCAAAATCATATAGCATAAATACAAAAGTATAATTTGTGACATATTAGCAAATCATTCATGTATATTTTTTCAGTTTCTTTTTATACTCTATTCATAAGGTTTTTATCACGAAAAAAAAAAAAAAAAAAAAAAAAAAAAAAAAAAAAACCAATAGTCCTTCAGGGACTGAAATCCCTTTGGACTAAAAAGATTCAGAAAATTTTTCACATGCATGTATAGTTAAATAGTTTTTATTTATTTTTAAAGAAGGCATACAACAAATACAGTTCGTACAAACTGCAATCTAGTGAAAGGCTAATAAACGAGCCGCTTCATAGGTATTACATTTTTTGGTCTAAAAGTCATTAGAAATCACATTTTAGTTCTTCTAATACAATGTTATACATATAATAAAGTAGGCATACAACAAATACAGTTCGTACAAACTGCAATCTAGTGAAAGGCTAATAAACGAGCCGCTTCATAGGTATTACATTTTTTGGTCTAAAAGTCATTAGAAATCACATTTTAGTTCTTCTAATACAATGTTATACATATAATAAAGTAGGCATACAACAAATACAGTTCGTACAAACTGCAATCTAGTGAAAGGCTAATAAACGAGCCGCTTCATAGGTATTACATTTTTTGGTCTAAAAGTCATTAGAAATCACATTTTAGTTCTTCTAATACAATGTTATACATATAATAAAGTAGGCATACAACAAATACAGTTCGTACAAACTGCAATCTAGTGAAAGGCTAATAAACGAGCCGCTTCATAGGTATTACATTTTTTGGTCTAAAAGTCATTAGAAATCACATTTTAGTTCTTCTAATACAATGTTATACATATAATAAAGTAGGCATACAACAAATACAGTTCGTACAAACCGCAATCTAGTGAAAGGCTAATAAACGAGCCGCTTCATAGGTATTACATTTTTTGGTCTAAAAGTCATTAGAAATCACATTTTAGTTCTTCTAATTCAAAAACAACTTTTTGTTTCGACATACGCGTTCATCCAGTTGTATAGTTTTCTTTATGATTGCAATTTTACTGGATATATTAAAAATTCCGTAATCTACGTTTAAAATAAACTCCGCATCGAATATAAGACTCTTCTTACATTTTAAACTAATATTTAAGAAATAAAAATATGGGTAAATATCTATTTTCTCTTGCCGTAATTTTGAGAATTTTCGTTTTTCCCTTTCTCCAAAACGTCCTTGTAATTGGAATAACGGAATTATATGTATAACCTTGGACCTTGTAAGACTTGGATGCACCGTTAGCTGCATTCCAAGGACATTCTTTGATACATAGTTATCCACTTGCTTTCAAGCACTAAGCACTAATGGATGCCGACCTACGCTCACCTAGACGTGGCTATTACAATTAAAGGTAGTTATGCAGCTTATATATACGGTTAATTAAAGAAAATTAATTATATATAGTATATTTAAAATAAATACTTTGAAACGAATATCATAATTTAATTTTCTTCTGTGTCATTTCCATACTATCAATAAATCTAAATTAATTCTATGTAGTTCCCTACGATATTTAGGGAAACAATACTCATTAATTTCTGGAATGACAGATAAACAGTGACTACTGTGCGTTCTGGGATCAATAAGAAATAAAGAGCAGGGGGGGGGGGGAGGCAAGATGGAGCAGAGCACGTAGGCAGCCAAATTTAAGGGCGGCAAAATGATTATAAAACAAATTATATATCTGTAAAAAAAGGGCGGCTTATTTTAATTTCTATGTGGGCGGCCGACGATCTAGGATCGATACTGCTCTTGTGCTTCGGTGTCATCATCACTGCATTATATGGTAACACGCCTGCGTTAAACGGGTCTTGAAGTTCTTCGAATGAAACGCGGTTATGAAAATAATTCTCTCCGATGGCATGATATAAATAAATGTAAGCTTGGCATCTAGGAGATTTCTAGACAGACAAAACACATCTAATTGACTAAATTATTTAATTTAGCTCTTAGCAGAGCTACACTATTGACTATTTACAAAAGAAAAAGAAGTGATGATTGAAAGTTTACATCTTCGCTTCCTCGGTATCACGTCTTATTAGAGGAAGCGCGCACACTGCTCTTACTTCCCGTCATCCAGCTGCTTGCTAGACTGTCAGTCGTGATCGGTTGTTGCTCTCCTGACAGTCATATAAATATCATTTGTAAATATAATAGTTAAAAAAAATATAGTAAGTTGTTCTCAATCATGTTCCTGTATGAATTGTCAATGAATATACGAGTTTAGTTTTGTTTTATATTATGATATACAAGGGTGCCCCCAAAACGCCGCTACCAAATTTAACATGCTGGTCTGTCATACCATGACAAAGAAAATTTACATAGGAACGTGTGTCCGAAAATGCGAACGGCGACCGCTGAGAGCAATGTTTGCAAGCGCAGAGGGGAAGAAAGGAAAGATGTCAAAAGAGGTGTTAATATGACTTTTTTTAAAGAACATAGTTAAATCATAGAAGATATTCAAAATTCCTTCCATTCACCACAATGCATGCTTCATAAAAGCATGAATTCACGGACCCGTTCAAAATGCGCAGGCGGGTCACGGACACGTGCCGCCGCTTCCAAGATCCTGGCAACGAGATTCATGTCCGATGTTACGATCGTCTTGTCTCGTACACCATGGACATCATGTATCTCACAAGTAGAAATCCAGGGAAGCAGGTCGGGAGATCGCGGTGGCCATGCGACTGGTCCGCTTCTGCCAATCATCCAGCGATACGTCCTATCAAGGTATTCGCTGCTAAAATGTGCAGGCGCTCCATCATGCTGAAACTAGATCTTTCGTCGTGTAGTTGCTGGAACTTCAACCGTGAGATCCGCCAATACTCTTTCAACAAAACGTCACGCAAAATTCTCATAAAGAATTGAGTTATTAAACCAATTCATCCCTTTCCTGGAAGGTCCTCGCCTAAAATTATACTTCTCACTCATCCATAAACCTGCGAAAAATGCCCTCCAGCGGTCGCCGTTCGCATTTTTCGACACAAGTTCCAATGTAAATCTTGTTTGTTATGGTTATGACAGACCAGCATGCTAAGTTTGGCAACGACCTTTTGAGACACCCTGTATTTTTCACAAAAGTCTGTTCACCAAGTACAGTATCACTTTCGGTTTATCGATTTTAATCAAAATCTAATATGTTGTTTGCATTGATATAAAAATCCTAAATATTAAAACTGAAAATTTTGGATTATATTTTAATATAATTTTTCATTAAAAGTTGTTAACGGCCTTCAAGCACCATTGCAGGCTGTCCAGGTTTTCCTTAAATCTAATCAGTACTTTGTATGAAATTCAGAAAGCGTGAATAGGAGAAACAGATGTTTTCAGATGTCTCATATAAGAGTTATGGTGAATGAAAAAAATCGTCACCCTCATACAGATAGTAAAAACGGGTTGTGGAAATTCTAATTCACACTTATTCACTGAAAACTCACTTTCGACATTTTGTACCGAAAAATTTCTTCAGTTATTTAGGCTGGCGAGAAAAAGGGAATCTCATTTTTGAGTAATTAGAGGGAATCCCTTTTTGGGGTATAATGTTCAGCTATGTATAGATTACGTTTTTAGAACAAAATATATCAATATCGGATTTTATCGATTATATTCTAATGTTGTATCAGAAAATCAGATAATTTTCATTCCTGAAGATCGTAAATCAGATTTTAAACTTATGAGAACTTTTCAAACACACAGAATGCGGAATTGAAAAAAAATGTTTATATACATAATATCATATCAATGTATGTCATTTACTGAAACACCGATAAAATAACTTCGATTTATCGGATAAAACGTTCGATAAACTTTTAGTGTCTTATTGAGAAACCGATATTAGAATCCCTTAATCGTACGAAGGAAAGTTGTAATTGGATTATTTACAGAACAATACAAATTGAATCGGTGCTATCAAAAAACAAATAATAGAACATCATATATTCGGAATAATTGGGATCACTGCTCATCCGATAGTCGAAACAACCAGGTAGCTGCTTGTGATTTGCATATATGATTAAATATGTAGATACAAAAAAAGTATAGTAATAGGCCAAAAACTGAAAACAAAAATTTTTTAACCAGTCCTGCGCTATAGCTGCAGGATTTTTTTTTCCTTTGAGAACATACAGACTCCCCGTGCACCACATATGTACAACACGGGACTTACAGAAGTAAGTTAACTAGAATATTAAAGGTTACATGTATAAATAAACATTAAAAATTCCATGCATAAATAAAGCGAACAAAAGCAGAGAACAGCAGTCTGGACTTCACGAAAACAGATAAGTTCACTGGCCAAGTCACTCCGAACATTTTCAAATCGTTCTGTAAGCATAATCTAGGGTCATCAAATGTAGGGCACGAGAAAATCAAATGCTCCACATCCTGAAGAACTCTTTTTTAACATTCACATAAATTGTTTGATCGTAGATTAAAACGAAACAGATAACTTGCAAATTTACCGTGACCAGATAAAAACTGAGACACTTTAAAATTTAACGAGAGGAAAGACTCAATTTAGTCTATGGTAAGTAGAAGGAAGGAACTTTTTGGTGACTTCAGCATTACAAGATGAAATGTATTCCTCATTCCACATAGCTAAAAGCTTTTTATAATGAAAGGACTTCCAATAACTCTTTGGAATGCTAATGTTGATATCAATGGGTAAATTTAAGGCATCTTTAGCTAAGAAATCAGCTCTTTCATTTCCGTAGAAACCATGATGAGCACGAACATAAGCAAAGCAGATATCAATACCTCTAATTCTAAGTGAACTAACAGTTACTAGGGTTTCGATAACAAATTTATCGCAGCTGGTAATACTGTTCAAAAGTTGAAGAGAAGAAAGAGAATCAGAACAAATAAGGTACTTTGAGGATGTTGTCCCATGATCCTGGATCCATTTGACGGCAAGATAAATGCACAGAAGTTCTGCTTGAAAAACTGTACATTCATTCCGTATACGGTGTCTAAGAAAACAAATCTCGGAATGGCCTTCAAAAAGAACAAATGCAAGGCCAACCTTGTTGTTCATCTTTCTGCCATCTGTAAAGAAAACCATATGAAAACTTATTACAGCAGTTTCTTTATAATCGCAGAAATTTATGGGTTCTAAAGAAGCGGGATGAGGAAGATCAGTGAAGGGGACAATTCCATTAATACAGTCTTCCGAAGCATGAGCTGCCAATGACTCAAAAATATTATTCTTATATGCAATTTCAAAATCAATAGGCGGAACTCCTGCAAGAAGCCTCATAGCTTAAGGTTCTATAACCACTAAGCTGCAGGATTGAAGTAAATTAAACTTAAAGAATCTAAAGTTAAAATTAATTTGGAATCAAAGCAAGGCAATTCCTCAACGATATTAATTGCAACCGTGGATAAAAGGATAATACTGAATCTAAACATATCAAAATTAAAAAAAAGAATTCATCAGTAGAACAAACTCGAAAAATAAAAATGCCATAAGGAAACATTATACAAAATTATAAGAACATAAAAATGTAAAAATTATAAAAATTAATATAAAAATTAAGCAGCCTTTATTGGAACTCTAATTTAGAACTCATCAAGGGAAAATGGATTTAAGTTTCATGAAAGTCGATACATGTTTCGTTCTTCTGGTTCATTTGAGATCCAAAAACCGAAAAAAGATTCAATTAAATTTTCATTTAAGAGACTAAAATTCATTTAAAACCGAAAAATTGAATCTCAAATGCATCCAGAATTTTCCCTACACGCATTTTAAACACTTGGAAAAAAATAAACATAACATTGTGCCAAACTGACTACTTAAAATAAATAAATAAATAAATAAACAAAACTTTTCCCAGTTATGCCTTCTTAAACTTTTAATGCCAAGAAAGCAAAAAACTTTTCAGAAGAGATTTCTGTAAATAATATAAAATTTAATTTGAGCCTGAAACAGCTAAAAGCTGAAAAACTATTTGAAACAAAAATTGAACAAAACGGTAAACTTACTAAATTCTAAAGACGACCATCTTTGTCCAAACTGTGTTCCTCGTAAAGGAAAGTTGAATTCAAGGCTACCCTAGAGAAGCAAAAACTTGTACTACTTGGAAAATGTATGCAAAACGGTTCAAAGTGAGAACAAAGTATTTTAATATGTGTTCAAAATGTCCTGTGCTGTTAAACGTTAGGTGCAGTCTGTAAAAATTATTATCGACGGGAAGGATGATTGTCAACTCCAACATGGTGGCGGAAGAAACTTTCTAAAAGATGCTGTCCTCTGTAAAAACTTAAAACGTAAAAACAGAACTAGCTTAAAGTTAAGGAAAAGGAAAAATACATCTTATAAAAGGTAAAAGTCGTCTCGTAATCCAGATACAATACGTCTTTGAAACTAGAAGCCCCATTTTTATTAGTAAAAGAAACATTTGCCAGATTATTTAAATTTACAAAATAGTCGAAAGATAAATAAAGATAAATATAAATAATAATTAAAAGGAAAAGAAACAAGATCTTTGTACATATTGCTACGGTTTTTGTATTTATTTAGCAATTTTTAGTAGAATTTGTAAGTTGTTTTGATGCAGCACGAGATTCATTTGAAGAGAAAGCTATACGTCGGAAAAATTAAAATACAGGAACATTTTTAATAAATAAATATTTCGTAACTGTACTCTTTTGCTGTCCAGAAAAATAGAGAAAATACCAGAATATTCTTGTGCTGATTAAAAAGCTTATAAAAGTGGGAGGAAAACATCTCAATTCAGTTGTTTACTTATTGCTGTTATCGATTGTAGCGAATTCGCGGTGAGATCGAATTAGCTTTCTTTGTGTTTTGAATTTGAGTTCTATTTATATTTTAGTAGTTTAAAATATAACTACTGTGAGATACTGCGATATTGTACGAATATCTCTGTGGAAATTTCAACATTTTGCTTCATTTTTTGTGATAAGAATAAATTTTATTCACTTTTCGTCGGACTTGTGCATTCAATTTATTACGAAGCCTTGAGCACGCAACAATATTTACGTTAAATTTCTTATCGTAGTCATCCAACTATTACCTGTGATTAAAGTTTAAGTAATAATTATCAATTTACTTTAGATGAGGAATTTTAAAAAAGTAGTTAATACCAGCTTTCTTTAAAGATACAGACATTTTGAATACAGATGTTTAATTCTCTAAGAGAATTTTGGCCAAGTTAGTAATTTCATCTTGCAAGTATTTCGACATCGTTGCAAACATTTTTTATTCTAAGACGTTGAGTATGTATGGTATTAAGTATTATTCTTTTGAGTGCCAATGAATGAGTTTTATAGTAGGGAAATCAAAATCTCTTCTTTTGTCGTAAATTTAATATCTTTAAAATTGATAATTTGCAAATCTAGGTAGTTAATATCTCCTTGTCGAAAGTTAGTCTTACTGAGTCTCAAGCATGAGGGATAAATCTGATCGTTTTCTATTTTATTGAAGTTGTTGATTGCAATAATATCATCCATGTATCTGTAAACGTTAGAGTAATACGAACGTTGTAATTGAGATAACTGTTGTTGGAAATGAAATTCCTTAGTGAAAAGGTACAAATTTACAAATCGTAGAACTTGTGCTACTACTCATCGGGATGCGGTTGATTTGTTTAAAATAAGCATTATTAAATGCAATGTAGTTATTAAAAAGAATACTTTTTAAATACAGCTTCCATTCTTCTTTGGTAATAATTTGTGGAAATAAATCTGGTAGAGTTAGTAGATTCTCAAAGACTTCTTCTAAAGGAAGAGCCATGCATAAATTCGCAAAGTCGTAACAGAAAATATTTTTATTGTTTAAAGTGCGAAATACTTCTAATATCGGTTCGGTGTTACTTATTATCCCGTTGAAACTGTGGTCTTTCATCTGTGCATCTTTAATAAAGTACAGAACTTTTCTTAAGTAAAACGGTAGTCAATTTCTTTCATATAATTTCTGGTCACGTTAGCTATGAAGCAAAATCTGATTGGCGTTTTGTGAAATTTAGGAATGAGGATTCTTTATATTTCACCAGAATCGAAAATCCACGAACAGAAAAGAATAAACAAAATCGTAGAACGGATTTTATTTCTTTCGAGGTGTTTAAAATTTAAAACCATAGACTTCGTGTAGAAATTTCCTTCGGTTTATTTAAACTGATTAGAGTTATTTCCACTGATTAAGATTTTAAAGACAGCTGCTTACACTACATATATATGCACATGAGAATGACCTCATGATTTCCTCCTCTGTTATAAGGTTTGTTATGGTATTCGAATACTCTTTGTTACACTATTTCTTGGAACCTGCGCAACAAATTTGTTGACACGTTTTGCTCTTTTCGTGGAAATTCCAATCCATCCCATTCCTCTGAGTAACAAAGTGGTTAAAAGAAAGTCAGGTAGTCATTACGGATTGCTACTAATTTTCCTTTGCTGTTAACCATTAGCGGACTTGCTTGAGAGTTTACCGCATTACTAATATTCCTGGATGGTTGCGCAAGTGCCGGCCTTGTCTCAACTAGTACCTGTACGCTACTATAAACTAAACTTTCAGTTCATTCTAAGTAGAGGTTCTCAGTTTATATCCAGGCTTTTCAGTGTCGTTTTGTGTTGTCTGTATATGTGAAAATGTCGATCGAGGGGAAAAAAAGAAAGCTAATTACCATGACAATGGAAATGAAACTAGATGTTTTAAGAAACGAAGAAGATATTAATAAAATTCCATGGATTTAAATTTTCGTCGAAATGTTATGAGTTGTGAATAACCTATCCCTTCTTCCACAGAATTCAATATTTTCGATAGCTCGTCACCTTCTAAGTCAACATTAGGATAAGTTAGAGGAGTTCTGCCGTAGTTGCTTTTCAGTAGACTAGGAGTCAGTGACGTCGTACAAGAGCAAACTTTGTACTATAGTAACCATGGAGAAAACCACAAAACGCTCATGCGGCCAGCACATTCGAAATTTGAATCCAAGGTTGAACAACCAGGGTGACCAACCAACAATGATAAGCATACATTCAAATACTCTTTTAAATATATTATTAACTAAAGACATATCAAACTGGAAGTGAAACATGTCATGTAAAATTTTAAATTAAGCAAAAAGTCATTCTTAATTTGACGTAGATTTGAATTAAACTACGTATGTTAATTTTTAGGTGTGATCAGATGCAGGTTCTTTTTCTTCAGAAGAAGGCGGAATGCAAACATTATAGGTTGAAAGCAATCACCACAACAAAGCGGAAATGAGCATATCGAGGAAAATACTAATGAAACATAAAAAACAACTATATTAGAATTCTGAAAGCGTTAGGAAGAACAGGATTGAAATATCATACGTATGATGTTAATGATGGGAGATGTGTGGGCTTGATTTTGGACAGAATGTAGTATTTGTTGTGGTGATCCACGGTTTGAAAATGGTTTCTGAATCAGAAGAGATTCGTGCACTAACCTAGTGCTTCGCATTAGAGAGTAAAGAACATCTATGATATAAAAATATACTTTTATTTACACAGCGAAAACGCGCAGCAACATTATTAACGAAAGCTCATTCTCCTAATAACATACTTCGTTTTTCACTCCACTTGCGCATGCGCATTGGCAATTACCAAAGGAGCTTGGCAGATACTGCCATCTGTTGGATAAACTATTCGCTACATATTCCTCCCACCTGAATTTACTGGGAGGTAAATTCACACATCTGTTAAGTATAATATATGCATAATAGTACAGTATACAATATTGAAGTATAAAATTATGCCTACCAAGATGTTCTAATTAAATTGAAATACAAATTTACCTGGAGATGCAGCATTCCATAATTTTCTAGACATATTAACAGATAATACTAAACCTAGAAAAATAAAAATAAATCAAATTATTAAAAAGTATTCAAACAAGTACAAAACATTTCACAGATGTATCACTGGTTTCACAGTTCTACCAGTTCTACCACTGCTGGTAGTCATAGGAATATTTTCAGTCATATCCTTTTGGACTGGGTTATCCAGCTCAAGTCTGTACAGTCTTTGCACTGGTCTCAGAAACTCAGAAGTCTCTGTTTTTATGACAGCAAGTCTTATTTGTCCATCACGACCAGGTAGCAGCTTTATGACACGCGCCAGGTTCCAAAAAGCACGTTTTTTGTTGTTATCTTCAAGTAGAACAATTTCACCCACCTGGAGAGGTTTAGCTATAGAGTTTTTAATGGACTGCTGACGTAACTGTCCTAGATATTCCACACGGAATCTTGCTCTAAGTTGTTCTCTCACCTTTTGTAGATACTTAGCTCGTTTACTCAGTTTTTCCTTATCCACTGTATCGATATCAGGTACTCCTGATTTGGAAATCTCCCGCAGGAACATTTCTGGAGTTAATGGGGATGAATCTTCAACGTATTCCGACACGTAGGTAAGTGGCCTAGTATTGATTACTCTCTCACAGTCGCATAGTACTGTAAGCAACTCCTCGTAATCCAGGGCAGCACGACCTAGAACTTTTCTCAGAATCTGTTTCACCATTTGAACTAAACGTTTCCACCAACCGCCCCACCAAGGTGCGGAAGGAGGAATAAATTTCCACTGAATTCTTTGCTCAGCGGCTTTTGATCGCAGACTCTCCCAATCAATTGTATGCAGAAGGCTCTCCGCTCCTTTAAAATTACTGCCATTGTCTGAGTATATTATAGATGGTCTTCCGCGACGAGAAATGAAACGTCTCAATGACTGGAAAAAAGCTTCAGTTGTCAAGGATGTTACTGACTCCAGATGAATGGCCCTATAGACCGCACATGTGTAAAGAACAATATAAGCTTTTCGACCATCCTTAAGGTAGAGGGGTCCTGCCAGATCGACACCCACTATCTCAAAAACATTTGCATCACGTACTCTATCTTTCGGCAAAATTCCTGGAGTTACATCACAACTTTTGGATTTAAATCTTTGACATTTAACACATTTTCTAATGCAGTTTCGTACTGTCTTACGAGTTTTGAGGATCCAATACTTTTCCCGCAAATGAGACATCACCATAGAAGTACCAGCATGCAACAGCTCATTATGTGCATTCATTATTAGTAATTTTACTACTGCATGATCAGATGGCAAAATGACAGGAAACTTAAAGTCATCAGTATCGTCGCGATAAGAAATATTGGTTTTAGCTCTGATCAAACCATCACGATCAACTATAGGTCTGAGGTCTTTAATTTTATCATCGTTCACACTCTTAAATGATTCTCTTTGAACCAATAACATAAGAGTTATCTCAGCTCTTTCAATTTCCGAAACTGACAAAATTTTGGAGGTTTCGTTTGTAATTCTTCGTAATTTAAAGTAAAACCTAAGAATCCAACCTAACATGCGTACAATTTTCTTTATGGATGAAAAGTACCTGTAATACCAATTGTCAGGTTTAGAATCTTTGTTAAGAGTTGTCAATACTGATTTACGCCTTTCTGAATTTATGATCTCTTCGTCCGGCAAATCGGTGCCTCTTGACCATGACGATTCTGGTTCTAACAGCCATGATGGCCCTCCCACCATTTCGACAGCAAAAACTGTTTAACTGAACAGCCTCTAGAAGGGAGATCGGCGGCATTCAGCTCCGAAGGGATGTAATGCCAATCTTCTATTTTTGTAAGTGTTCTGATTTCTTGGACACGATTCCAAACGAAAGTTCCCCACCGTACGTCTCGCTGGATCCAGCACAAAGCGGTTGTTGAGTCAGTCCAGAAGAATGTTCTTAAATTTGGCATGTTCAAATCTGAAAAGACCATACGTCCCAAGCGTGCTCCGATTAAGCAGGATAATAATTCCAAACGAGGAATGGATATACTCTTTAAAGGCTTAACTCTAGTGCGTGCTTGCACAAAATTTAAATAAACCTTATTTTCGGTCTTCACTCTTAAGAAAATACAGGTAGCATAGGCATGCTTGCTGGCATCGCTGAAAACATGAAGACTTACATCTCCGTTAACCGATCTGTCAATATTAAGCCATCTAGGAATTTTGACATCAGACAGCAGTTTCATTTCCTTTACCCGTTGTATGGACTTCTTTTCTAAATGTTCTGGCAATTTTTGATCCCAATTTAATCGTAATTTCCAACATTCTTGCAATACCACCTTTGGGAACAGGGTAACGGGAGAAAGGAAGCCTACTGGGTCAAATAACTTATGCGCGCAAGAAAGGAGTGTTCGTTTACTCGCGACAATCTCCTCTTTCTTTAGTGACTCAATTTTACAGGAAAGAGTATCATCCTTCAAATCCCAGTTTAACCCTAAAACGCAAACGAATGTATCTAATTTAGAGTTGGGAATTATTTCGGTTTCACAATTCGACTGCCATCCTCTAAGATTAAACTTTCCCAGTGACAATAACATTCTCGATTCTAGTACAAATCTATTCAATTCTTCAACATTCTTAAAACTAGTCAGGCAATTATCAACATAGAAGGACTCCTTCAAAATGTTGGCTGTAACTGCAAACTGATCTGGGGCACGATTTAAATGATAGTTCAACGTAGCGGCTAACAAAAATGGACTACAGTTAAGCCCAAAAACCACGCGACAATGTCTGTAAATTTTAGTATTCTCTTCTTCTGCACCTTTCCAAAAGAAACGCAAATAATCTCTATCCTTCTCTCTTATACCAATCTGCAAGAAAGCTTTCTCAATGTCTGAAATTACTGCAAGAGGATATTTCCGAAAACGATTCAACAATGTTGGAATTATTTCTATTAGGTTGGGACCTTTCTCAAGACAATCATTTAAGGAAAGTTCTCCTTTGGCGTGTGCCGAAGCATCAAAAACTGGCCTTACTCGCGTAGTTTCACTAGATTCTTTAAAAACCGGCCTATGAGGCAAATAGTGCTCTCTATCTACTTCGCCTTCATTTACCTCTTCAATAATTCGTTCCTTCAACCAAGTTTTAAATACTTCCTGATAAACTTTAATTTGATTCGAATCTAATAATTTCCTTCGCGTATTAGTCAGGCGTTTTTCTGCCAACGTTTTATTATTAGACAAGCGAGAGGGGTCCAGTACCCAAGGTAATGCAGTTTCATATCTCCCGTCTGAATCCAAATTCAAATTTTCCTCAAAATATTGCATGGTCTCCTCATGAATTTCAGCTTTCTTTTTAGACTCAACTGGGTCATTTATACCAATAACGTCTAACTTCCACAAGTTTTCTGCTGATCTTTCGTTTAGCAATAAAGAAACACATGCAAGAGAATCATTTATACCCGAAGATTCCTTCGCTGGAATTTTACCCATTAAAATCCATCCCAAACTTGTTTCCATCGCGACCGGACCACTTTGTAAACATTTAATATTTCCGGTGAATAATTTTCCAGCAATATCAGAACCTATCAACAATTTAATGTCACTTTCGTTTTCGAGAGCATTACCCTCTACATCTGACACTTGAATATTTAATTTACGAAGTTCTTTCAACCAAGGACCTTTAGGTATTTTCTTAACATCAGAACAGATAACAGATTCACTTAAACAATGCACACTACATACATATTTATTATCAAGGCTACTCAAATTAACTATATATTTAGAATGCAATTTTTCTTTTGTTTCTACACCTCCGAATAATTTATGAACTAATTTCACTTCACCAACACTGTTACATTTCAAAGAATCTGTAATATCTTTCGTTAAATAACTTCTCTCGCAACCCGTATCTATAATCCCTCTGACTATCCTTTCCCTGTTGCCATTTTTTACCCTTACGATTAATGTTTGTAGTAACACATCGGAGCTCGCGGATCTGCTAGCCAAAACATTGACCTCATTTTTCGCCACAGGCTCTACTTGTTTAGTCTCTTTCAATTGAGAAGGAACTTGTTGATACATTACTGCCAAATGCCTTTTCTGGCAAATTAAACACTTAACCTTGGACTTACAGTTACGAGAAATATGGTTTTTCTTCAAGCGTAATAGACATAAACCCTTCTTAAATATTAAATCTTTTTTATCCTGATATGTAAGCGTACTAGCTTTAAAACATTTTTCTGTTAAATGTGGCTTATCACAAAATAAACACGATTCCTCAACTTTCTTAATAGGAGCATTTTCTTTAAATTTGTCTCCTGTATACAAATCATTACAAGTAGGAATATTAGACTCATCCTTAATCCTAACTTTTAGATTTTCTACTTTTATCAAAAGAAAAACGCGCTAATTTAATTCTCTCTTCAGATATCACTTCATTTTTCAAAAACAGAAGAATAGATTCAAGATCGCTCTTACCTTGTTGTGACGAGCTCTCCCGTTCCCTCTCCCACACGCGTAAGATGTCAGGGGGCAGGCAAGATTCAACTAACGGAAAAATAACACTAGCGTATTTATCTTCAGTCACACCGAGAGATTCCAGAGCACGCAATTTTGTTTCTAAACTGTCGTACAACGATGATAGCGCAAAGTCCTTTTTGGTTGCATTATTATTTATCAACACAAGATTCAATAAATCCCGAACGTACACTTGTATAAGAATATCTTCACGTCCAAAACGATTCTTTAAATGTTCGATGACTTTCGGATAATTTTCTTTAGTTGTCGGGAAACTCTGCACTATTTCCCGTGCTTTCGATTTGGCAGCAGTAGCCTGGATCAGATATACGAATTTCAAATGATCATCTAGCACTGGATCTTCGTGTATCTTACTAAAGGTATTCCAGAAATTCAACCATTGTCGTGGATCACCTGTAAATTCAATCAAATTTATTTTCGGAAGCTTCAAATTCGTTGCCGTTGTTCTTGAATCAACAGTTCTGGTTTCATTTACCGATGCATGAGTCAGCAAATTTTTCTCTAGTTTCACAGTGATTTGCTTCACTTTCATCCTGGCTGCTATTAATTTCTCCTTGTAAGTCTCACATGACTCAAATTCTTTAGTATATTCTTCTTGCGAGACTTCTTTCGATTTTGATAGGAGATCCAATATTTCTTCATCCAACTGTTGTAGTCGAATTCCTTTATCTTCCAGGATTTCCAGGGACGATAATAGAACATCACTGTTCAATTCTGACTCATTCAAATGTCCATGTAGGCTATTATATGCTTTCGTGAAGGCTGCACGCAGTGGTATTCTTCTTACTTTCAAGGCTTCCATTTCTGCTGTTAAACCATCAAAAGTGTCCTTTACCTAACTAATGCGTCCTGTCGCGGACGCCACTTTTTATTGTGGTGATCCACGGTTTGAAAATGGTTTCTGAATCAGAAGAGATTCGAGCACTAACCTAGTGCTTCGCATTAGAGAGTAAAGAACATCTATGATATAAAAATATACTTTTATTTACACAGCGAAAACGCGCAGCAACATTATTAACGAAAGCTCATTCTCCTAATAACATACTTCGTTTTTCACTCCACTTGCGCATGCGCATTGGCAATTACCAAAGGAGCTTGGCAGATACTGCCATCTGTTGGATAAACTATTCGCTACAGTATTTCTCTCCGCAGAAGAACATGGGTGGTCACCTCAAGAAAGTTTCCTTGCAATATTTTTTCTTTATTTCCGCATCAATGAAACGCGTTACAGCTAATGCACAGATACATCTATCTCAGAAGAGTAATACTCAGGCAAAATAAGAGCGTCCGTAGAGAAATGTTGCGAGCTTTGAAGAAGGACGCTTTCGTAAGGAACATTTTAGAAAAAATTCTCCAGTATTTACTACACATGAGGAAAAGTGTGAACACTTCATGCGACTAGCCTTTTCCATTGCCAGAGACAGCTCCAGAGGCAAATTACTTGCTCAACCACTGTTCGGACATATTGCTAGATTTCGGAGAGGCCAAAAACAATTTGCAAAATTAGAAATACGGGTTCAGCTTAGTGCATATTTTTCCCCGCCCCACGATGAAATGAAAAAACTATAAATAGATCCAAATAAAATAGAGGTACATTTTCCCTTAAGAATTTTATCTTGAAATAATAACCTGAAATTCTTCAGCTTAAAATGATAATCTAAAATCTGAAATTAAAAAAATGCCAAAAATGTTAGAAAACCCTTTTGTGTCTACTTTAATGAAAAGTAAGATTACATTCACGGTTCAGTGGGAAACATTTATGCTATTGTATTATTATTAAAGCTATGGCGAATTAAATTTTTAACGAATTCAAGAAGCAGAACTTTCAAAACACATTTCTGCTTGATCAAACAAAAGACAATTTCTGTCAAATTCTTTATGCTATTTAATTAATATTTTTAATTAAATCTCATTGTTTGATAATATCATAGAGTTGTAATAAAAGATACATAAGAAACTGGTAATATTTTCGCCTCAGTAATAAATTAATCTAGCATAATAATAAATTATAAATTATATCACAGCATGAACATGAATCATATAATTCGAATAGTTATTCTATCATCATCATTCATGAACTGCCATACTTCTTTATAGCTGTAAAAGAAAACGAGTATCGTGGGAAGGTGAAATGGGTACAAAATTCTTTTGAACATAAATTTTCCAATTTCCATCAAAAATTCGGGGGTTGTTTCTTTCCAGACCCAGGGTGCGTTGAGGGTTGAGAGAGAAAATTAATCTCATGCTATAAATAAGGATATTACTTACCCACGAAATCCCCCCCCCGATCCTTTGCCAAGATCTCGAAGAAAGATTAGAGTAGGAGGAGGGAATGTGTGTTTTCGGTGGGTGGACTTGGGGGAGAGATATAATTATGCTTGTAAGAATTTACAATAGACTGAGCTAATTGAAAAATAAAAAGCAAATCCCAAAATGTCTAGCTTCCGTCGAAGAAGGATGTGGTTTTTTTTATCCGGTTTTCCATTATATTCTTTACCTATTTTTTTTCATTTTTGCATTATTTCCCCTTTTTTTGAGAAATTATATTGTACTTTTTTTAGAAACTGTATCCTAAAATTCAATAATGGAATGCAAAAACTGAAATTCAGTGAAGAAAAAATAGATAATTCTGGGATAATATTGTACTGGGTGTGTATTCTGGGATATTTTATTTTACATTAGTCAACAGTCATGTCGCAAATGGGAAAAAGTAAATGCAGAAATACAACAAGTTTCCAACAGAGTGCTTCAGCTAATTTTTTTGCGTGGTAGGTTTCAATAAGACGGTGCATTTTATTTACAGTGGTGTGATATCGGTTATCAAGTCGTAAGATACTTTTTCCCTCCTTGCCGCTTCCTTTCCTCCTTTCTTTGTGTAATTGGAAACACGTCCAGCTGACAATCGCAAGGTCCGGTGATTGAGACCCGCCGAGAGCATTGCACATTTTTTATGTCTCCTTGTTTCAAAAACCTAATGATTCTATAAAAACATAAAGCTTAGAAAAATATTATAAAAGTATGCACGCACTGGTAGTTCCATAGCAGATTTCTGACTTTTCCTAAAGTAAAGATATGTAAACAGAATGTAATTATCATAATTGTCCTAGGCAGATAGTAATTTAACGACACATTGATGAAGTTCAGCTCAAGAAAAGAGTCGAATATTTTCTTAAAGAATTTGACCTCTATCTGAAAATGACATTCCTTTAGTCATGATAAATCTTTGAACTGAATCTGGGAATAGTTATGGAATTAAAAAAAATTGCAAATAAATGTCAGAAAATTCTTTTATAAACAAGGTTCTCCAAAAAATTAGCTAATAAAGTTAGTTGTTACTTGGTAGTTGAACTTTAAAAGTCATTTTGCTCCAGGTGATGATGAGTCTGTCGGTATATCCCTTATCACTTGTAGAGACATTAGGTATTTTTGGAAGCATGCAAGATGAAAAATAGCAAACGCCTTCACCGAGAATCGAACCGCGGACCTCTGGAATACCGGCTCAATGTGCTGACCACTACACCACGAAAGCACGCCAAGAAGGTGGGAGAAATACCTTATATACTCCCCCTTTTAAAGGGCGACTGGGCTTTTTAGGGGACTCAATCGCCAAATCCTGAGTGTGGAGAGTCATAATCCACAACCCTTTTAGTTAGGGCGCCACTGTAGAGACATTAGGTACTTTTTGGAAGCAGGTAGGTAGGTAGGTAACGGGGAGCACGGGCACTGTCCCTTTACCATAATGGTTAATCGGTATTGCACCGTGCCCACCACTGTCTAGAGCCAATGTGTAGGAGCCAAATTTGCGCCCAGCACCAAAAGCCGAGGCCCAACGCTCGGACCATCCAGAGGGCAGTCAAACTGACCAAAAGCGCCCTCCACACAACGCTCACCCAACCGTCCAGGCATTAGTACATATGATAGCAAATACTGAGATTCTCTGACGATTATAATACAATGTGCAATTGGTATATAATGAAATTGCAATTATAAATATACTGCATAATACAACTCCAATAGTACAATATCAATGTAAAAAGTAAGATATAATTACAAATGCAAATATTTCGTGAACCATAAGTGCAAAATAATAGTAAGTTAAAGGACTACTGCTTCAAATATTAGTACATATGATAACATACTGAAATTCTCTGACAATTATAATACAATGATCAATTGGTACATAATAAGATTGTAAATACAAATAGACTGTATAATACAATACAAGTCGAACAGTACAATATAATGCAAACACGAGTATGTAATTACAAATGTTAATATTTCATGAACCATCAGTGCAAAACAATACTAAGTTAAAGGACTATGTATATCAATGCAAAACGTAAAGTTAAAGAGTAGTAGTATACAATGTTAGATATAGATATACTATACAAAAGAAAGTCATATTCGTACAACAGAATGGTATTGCAATTTAAATACCAACAGTATTAAAATATAATTATAATAATAAACTAAAATAAAAATCCGAACATATGACCAATACAAAAGCAAAATGTTATTCTTAAAATATCTATGCAATGCATATTCAAATACAGTCAGTAGATATATACTGATATAATTATAAATGCATAACAAGTTAAAGACATATCGAGAAAACAACCCAATACAATCGATAAGATCTAAACAATACAAATTCAAATACTAAAATAATCCAGATATTAATAGAAAAGTAAATGCATATATCAAATGGTACTTCTAACAAAGATAAATAATATATATATATATATGTAAACATTCTTATTGAACAAAATTCAACGAAGATTCAATGAGACAAATCCCAATCCAAGCATGTGATAAGTTGACATATGGGAATAGTAGATTAACACTAACATGTATGCGTACAATATAATAAAATTGTAAATTATGTTACCAAGCACAAGTCAGTACCATAGGAATGAAGTATTTCCATAATTTTGATCAGTTTTTTAACTAAGTATTTTTGTTTAATTAAAAACTTACAAAATGCACGAGTGTTAGTATTTGGTATGGGAATGTGATAATCTTGTGTAATAGGACACTGAGTCACATAATGTTCAGGATTTCCAAGTTCACCACATACACACATATCAGTATTTGAAATCCCATGTCGATAATAGTAAACTGGATAGGGTCCATGCCCTGTAATATAACGTACCAAATGATGATTGGTAACCTGTCTATGTATATCAACATATGAAATATGAAAATAAGTACGACGACCTGTGTCGGAGTCATCCCAGTTTGTTTGCCACGCAGAAATAGTCTTGAGTAAAATTTCCTTTTTAAAATACGAAATTGGCCGTTTTACCATTAGGTTTTCAATTTCACCAATATGATCAATACGTTTTTGGGCAGCTATTTTTGCAAAGAAGTCTGCTTGGATATTGCCAATGTTATCTGCATGACCTTTTGTCCAGGTCATCAGTATTTTAGAATTTCCGGACATGAGCAATTCCTGCTGAATGGCAGAGATAATAGGCGAAGAATGCCTTGGATTTTTAATTGCAAAAAGAAATGAAAGGCTATCTGTTATTATTATACCTTCCATCTCGCCGGTTTGTTTAAGATATTGAACAGCTTTAAGAATAGCCATCTTGGTCTTCATTGTGATAAGCCACAAGGGCACAACCAGTTTGTTGTTCAATTTTCGAACCATCAGTGAATATCTGTAAGTGAGGTAGTTGTGGCAAATTGTCACATTTCAAAAAGACATTGAGTCCATATCCTTGTTGAGCAGGATGATTATCCAAATGCTGTGTTTGCTTTTCATAGTTGGTTGGAAGAAATATGTCATCATGAAAATTTACAGATTGCTGCAATTGGCGAACTGTTTGATAAGCTGCCTCCTGTAGAGTGCGTAGAGGCAATGGAATAATGCCTGCAAGCACAGTCAAGGCATTAGAAGAAGTTGTACAAAATGCGCGGGTAATCTGTAATACAAAGGGTCGTTGTAAGCTTTGCAATAGTCTGGCCTTACGACCCTGCATAGGGTCGGCCCAGACTGCAGCTGCATATATAACCATCTTCTCGATTACAGTTTGATATAATATTTTTTGTATGTACGGACTAATACCCCAATTGTGTCCATACATACGGCGAAGATTAGTTGCAATGATAGTTGTTCTTCTTTTCAATTCCTGCAGATGCAAAATCCAATTTAATTTCTCATCAAATACTATACCGAGAAATTTGAGCTGCCTTTTAATACCAATTCTGGTACCATTTATTGTAATTCTCGGTCGTCGATTTAAAGATTTTCCTTTCTTTGGGACAAGGAGAATGGTTGACTTTGAAGAGGAAATTGTAAGTTTGATATTATTACATAACTCATAAAAAAGATTACAAGTTTCTGTGGACTTAATTTGCAGTTCATCTCTTGTTCGCCCTGTGACAACAAAAGCTGTGTCATCAGCATAAGCATATAAACGGGTATGTGCTGGCCAAGTGGAGGATAGAACATAATTAAATGTTACATTCCACAAATCAGGGCCAGCACAGGAACCCTGGGGACAGCCACGATTTTGTATCTTGGTTATTACTTCCCGGTTAGTTAAATACATTAATTTTCGTTCAGATAGATAACTTCTAAATACCAAGAATATATTCTTAGGGCAATGAGCTTTTCTTAATGATTCCAGAATTGCTGGCCACCACAGCGTATCAAAAGCATTTTGAAGATCAATACTAATGAAAGCGCTGTGGTGACCACTGATTCTATTAGATTGCAAATCATTAACAATCTTTGACAATACCTGAACAGTGGATCTACCAGGTCAAAAACCAAACTGATTATCAGACAAAAAGTTTTGCACATGCAAATGATGTTTTAAGCGTAAAACAATTATTCTCTCATATACCTTACCCAATGCAGAGAGTAAGCATATGGGTCTGTATGATGCAGGATTATGTGGGTCTCGACCCTGTTTTAGGAATAAGACCACTCTGCCAATTTTAAAAGCCCTAGGAAAAAGTCCTAAATGGAAAAGTTTGTTGAAGAAGTCCTTGAAGAAATAAGGATGAGAATTAATAGTTGCTCGGATGATAACATAATCAATTCCATCTGGCCCTGGCGCCCGTTTTTTAGGAAGATTTCGTATTGTAGTTTTAATTTCGTCTAAAGTTATATCTTGATCGTCTGCAGTATCAGGAACTGTTAAGTTATTTCTAATTTCTGTCTGGAACTGAGAATCTGTGGAAGGATCATCAGATGGAAACATGGTGGTTAAAATTGATTCTATTGTGTCTTGTGTTGGGTGCTCAGTCGAAGTAGAAGATGCTATTAGATGAGTTTGCGAAGGTTGAAAAATTTTTGTCCTTGCAATTTTGTAAGGAAGTCCATATGGATCATGATTTTGAGTGCAATATTGCTTCCATGCTGTTAATTTAGATTGAATAATCATGCGTTTATAAATTGCTTTTTCTGTTTGATAATGTTGCAAAGTATTTGAGGTGATACCATTTCGACGGTCAGATTTTAATTTTCTTCTAAGCGCTCGACATTTCTGTTGTTGAGTTCTTAATTCACCGTTCCACCAATGGAGAGCTGAAAGTTTTTTATTTGTTTTCCTTGGAAGAAGATCTTGACAAATATCTTGGATTGTAGTTAAAACCAAGTCCGTAAATTGTTCCAAGGCAGCTGGAGTTGTTTGCAAAGATAGTTGTCTTCTCAGTTGGTTCAATTTTCCTCTAATTTTTCTCGTAAATTGACGATATTTACGACCTGGGAGATTATATCTAATGAGAATAGGAACTGAGCCATTGTTGGTTATTTCAAACGTAATGAATTTATGGTCCGATAAACTTATTTCATCATGAATAGTCCAGTTATGAACCAAATGTGCAGTATTTGCTTTAGTAAAAGTTAAGTCAGGCCATCCAATAGCATATGTTCTATCAAAGGTAGGCGCAGAGTTTGGTGAGTTAAAAAGCACATAATTTTTTGAAGATATAAAATCCTCCAATAGGCGACCTTTAGGATCAGTTGTTGTATAACCCCATGCTATTGAATGGGCATTAAAGTCCCCACTGATGATTTGGTGTTTATTACCAATAATGCGAAGATTCTCTTCTAAAAAGGCAATAACTGGGGTAATGTCATCCGTAGGAAAAGAATAAATTGAATAAATAACAACTATTAAATTTCGAATTTCTAAAACTACAGCAACTTGATCTCTATTAATTGATAAAATTGAGGGAGAGATTTGTGTATTACAGTTAATAATTGCTGCACGTGGAGGTGCTAAAGTGTCTGCCTTGGAGAAAGTTGTCCAAAGAAGAGGAAAACCAGCAACTTGACCGTCTCTAGTGTACGGCTCCTGGGCCAATATGAGATCAATGTGATTTCTTAATGCAAATTCTATTGTCTGTGCTGTAGCTGCCCGAGATCTCTGCATGTTTATTTGTAAGCATCTAAATGATTGCAAAGCACTCTGTGATACATGAATCGCACCTTTAGACATATGTGGTATTCTGGCGCATTCGTTCGACTTGTTTCTGATAGCAAAAGCATGCGTTGGAGTTGGCGGTATGATCAACTGGGACTGGGTTTCTGGAATTCTTGTTTGCGTCGAGACAATTGATGCAGGCTGCAAAATCCGAGGAACAGTCTCGGGAGTCATGTTCACCGGCACAGTACGTGCAGTAGAAGTTGCTGCGACATTCCCGCTGCAAATGTCCAAATCGCTAACATTTATAACATCTCTTGATGTTAAAATGTTCTGTGATTTTGTGAGACTGCCATCCAATATGGAGTTTGGGGTATCGCATAATTGTATTGAAAGCTGCGGGCTTACATTGGAAGATCCACTTAACATTTTTCTTTTCTTTTAATCGAAAAAGAGGTTTTATGTCCTCTGTGTCTAAACCAAATTCAGTAAGAAATGCTTCCCCTAAATCCTCTTGAGGAAGATCTGTAGGAATGTTATGAATGGCTAGTAAAGGATTTTTTAATGTTGGTTGCTTGATAGTAACTAGTGAGGAAGCTCTCTCAGATGTTAAGGTATCTTTTAGTTTCTTCTTATCTGACTCTGTTGAACAGACAACAGCAAGACCACCCTTTTTAATTGAACGTATAGCAGTTACCTGAGCTCCAATTTTTGGAAGTGGGAACTCCTTAGCAAGTTTATCCTTCAATTTACGACTAGTTGTCGTATGTTTTGGATATATTAGCAACGTCGGTTGAGGAGCTGCTGGAAGGATGGAATGCTGCACTGCAGCAGCGTAAGAATAGCCTGCGAGTGGAGTTGGCAAATTTACTGTATCTTGCACAGGAAATGAGATATCTGAAGCCTGTTTATGATGGACAAGTTCACAACAAATAACAGTCGAGGTATTGCTACCAGTATCAGTTGTGGGAGGCTTAGGTACAAAATCTGGGCCTTCTTCAGCTAATTGTTTGAAGGCGTCTAAGGATTTACAAAGAGGTTCTCTTAAATTTGAGGGAAGGACAAATTTGCTTCCTTTATATGTTACTGCTATAGTATGGATAGTTTCATATAATACCTTTATTTTTTCATGATAAGAAATGTCTGAATATATCAATGTAAATGGATCCAAATCACTTATTGAAGGAGTTTGATTACTATCAACAGGTATTACAGAAGGGCGAGACATTTTACAGAAAGTAATGTAGCATAAACACCATTAAACATATATATTAATCAGCTGTATAATGAGTAAAGATAAAATTGTACCACAGAATTATGCAATTCAACAAGAAGTATAAAGAGCAAAATAATATAATACAAGTAAATTTACCAATACTGCATAATAACAACAATATTTAAACATAAAGTATATTAAAACATCAATTAAAATGATTTAAAACAGTTTAAACATTAATTACTGTTACAATAATACATATAGATAGTATTCAACACTTGTCGAAATCAGAGTGAAAGTGTCGTAATAACACTCGTCATCGAGTTCAAATAACGACGAAATATAGGGCAATTCAACAGAGTCAAAATTATTGCAATTTCAAAGCGTCTAAGCCAGAAGGACGAACCCTTTGGCACTATTAAATATTTAGCTTGAGAATATAGGTTTCATAGTAAAATGATTGCAGACCAATTAATAGAACAATAGAATTTTCAGTAA
The DNA here is from genome assembly GCF_044657685.1 of Stegodyphus dumicola. Lineage (NCBI taxonomy): Eukaryota > Metazoa > Arthropoda > Arachnida > Araneae > Eresidae > Stegodyphus > Stegodyphus dumicola. Next base: position 42,611,822 of record NC_140771.1, on the reverse strand, counting down.
AAAGATCAAGTCCGAAGATACAATAGTTAGCAATAAAAGAACTGTACAGAATAATAGATCATGAAAAAAATACCTTTTTCCCGAAAACCAGGTAAGCCTAGGTGCAACTGGAGGTAACATATGATTTTTTCAAAATTACACACCAATTTCGGGACTTAGAAATAATTGAGCACTTTTCTTAGCCCTACCAGGGCACCACATGGTAAGCTGGCGGAAGGCGATCGTAACAATGGCGGCATCACATATGAACAAAAGTCCGGCACTTTTGCAGCGGCCTAGAATCCTTTGTTTTCGGCACTAAAACACTAATAACTAGAGAAATACTTCGTGCACACGCAAAAATGATATATCCTCGGATGCAGCGTATATTCACACACAATTTAAAACAAACAATACACTTCCGGCGGCACTTTTTCCACCAAAAATCTCAAAAATACAGGAGCGAATCGAAACGACGTCTGTCCTCGATGAGGGTCCACACGGCTCTTTTGGAAGCAGGTAAGATGACCAACTCCTTTGCCGTGAAGGAGTAACCACGGACCTCTGGAATACCGGCCTAATGTGCTGACCGCTACACCACGAAGGCACGCCAAGAAGGTGGGAGAAATACCTTACACACTATTAAATGTGTTATTCTAGTTATCAGTTTTTAAAATATTTAATTTTCGGGTTTTTTTTTTTTTTTTTTTTTTTTTTTTTTTTAAGTTGTAAAGAATTGTTAGGATAATCAGTGTATAAGAGAAGCACTGGAGACATCATAATATTTAAGATTTCAAAACTCCTTCCATCGACAAGTGTCAGCACGGAAAATATTGTGCATGTGATAATAAATTGAGCACCCGTTACTGAAAATGAAAAAGAAGATCAGGTTTAAAAAAATGAAAAAAAAATCATTCCTAACGGTTCTATCTCTATAGTTAAATGAAGTAAGGTTAGTTCTATTTTCAAGCAAAGTGTTATCTTTTTATCTGATGAAATCGCAAAACTGGTAAACTTTTGGAAGTCAAAAGTAACTTGACCGGCGTCCAAAGTAACTTTTAGAGGCTTAAGCTATGTCAAGAAGAATAAATCTAAAACATATTTTGAACAAAAGGAAAATACGATCATTATTATTCAATCCAATTTGCCCAATCGTTTTCTGTAGCTCTAAAAACTGCAGCAAATCATCTAAAGGCATGGCAAGCGCTTTGCACAAATCATGCTTAAATGCAAAGTTCTGCAATTTAGGGTTTGATTTCTTATGTCTAAGTATTTTTCGGGTACGCTTTAACATGGTGAGTTGTTGGAAACAGGGCGGATAAAGCCGAACAGATGGATACCCCCCCCCTCCAGCTGAACAGACGGTTAAATTACTGAAGCTCTTACTAGTAAGCTTAGAAGAAAACCAACCTTTTCTTAGATCGGTTACTGTTTGCAATTGCCCGGGGTAACAGAAAATTGACTGCTAGATAAGTAGATGAACTTATAACTTAAGCCTTTACTGACATTTTTATTTTGTGATATATTACAGACTTTCATACTAGAAGGTTAAAGATTTTTGACACAAAGAAAGTCCGCCAGAATTGACGCAGAGATCAGCGCTGTGATCTATAACAATGAACCTGTGTTTTCTTCAGAGAAAGTCGTTGTGTATCCCCCCTCCACATAGTCGGCAGTACTTATCTATAACTGCTCGTTTTACATTTCATACGTTAGATTTGCAAGGGAATTTGACTTTCTTCTCATGGATGATTAAGCGTGTTTACATTAAATGAATCTAGTTGATGAGTATCTTGTAGACTTTGAAAGAATAAACTGGTCAGTCATATCTTCTGATCTGAATCTCAAAGAGACTCACAAGTTGCCTTTGGTAGAGCTGCTGAACAGCGAAATTCTCCTTCTTGAGTACTCAGTATCTTGAAAATTACATTGATCTTCAAGCTCTACTTAGAGGAATGAGACGTGAACTTCAGAACTATAATTAATCATTTCTGATTCTAAACATAATCTTTTTTAAAGAACTGACCTTTGAATTGCTTCAGAGCCCTTTGATGTTAAGCAGTTATCATTATGACTAAACTCAGACTTTAACAAAGCACAGATTAAAATCAGCTAACTCTTCCTTGACCACAGCTAGTGATTATAACTAAACAGAAAGAATATAACTTAAAAGTTTTCGATTATTCGTCAACAAGTGCTTTGTAACTAACCCGGTGATTTGGCCTTTTACCTAATGCAATATCAAGGTTATAAATCTTTAAACAAGAAACCTTCTTTGATCTTTCTCAAAATAACTACAGAAGGGATTCATTCATCATTTAAGATAGTACAGAATTCAAAGTAGCCTTCTAGATCGCTTTTTTCCTAACGCATTTATAGATGACTTCACACGAACAGTCACCAATAGAAGTAATTCTTCATGTGAATTTGCATGAGCTGCAGTTAAACTTCTTGCTTATGTTCTACATTTGTACAGCAGCAGCAAATGTCATATACTATAGAACGCATGACACTTCTGACAATAAGCTATTATATGTGACATGTATCAAATGCAAGTTGTTTAACTTCAAACTGAATTCTTTTTAGAATTTAATAATAAATGCCACAATCTTACCGAGAGCGTTAAATCATGTCGTGGTGACTGCACAGGTATTGGGAAAACAAAAATTCATTGATGTTCGAAAACAAAAATTCATTGATGTCCAAAGTCTGCAATGGTTTTCATAGCATTAACTATTTTCCTAAATATGTTGTCTTTGCATAAGATACCAGTTTTATTTGTTTATACATATTCTAATTTTGTGTTTTAAATGTTTCATACTGGATTCACTGTATTCGATTTTCGGCAAGAAATATTTACATGCTGTGATGTTATATATTAATCCGGATTCATTCAGTTTTACTGAAAATATTTTCGAGAAATATGGATTTCGACGAATACGAATACTCGAAAGTTTTTCCAGCTCTGGGCATGACGTTTTGCTTTATGTTGCAAAGAATCAGAAAGCGCTCAAATATATTTCTCGTTTAAATTTATCGTAATTTTTTCTTCACTCTACATCAGCGGTTTCCAATCTTTCGACTGACGCGTACCATCTGAATAAAACCTGAAAAACTTTAGTACCATCGCTACATTTTATAATGATTATTTTTCAATTTCTCAATAGAAATATTAAAAATAAATATATTTTGCCATTTGCACAACCTATTGGCTATTTGTATTAAACATGCATGCATAAAAATATATTAGATTAAAAATGGGTTACTATTTTTATTATCGAAATTTAAGTTATTCTAAAATTTAAGTTCTAAAAGTAGTGCTTAGTAGTTCTTAGCAGTATAGTTCTAAGTTCTAAAATTTAGTGCGAAATTTGGGCCTGTTTAAGACAGGCAAATTTCTTTTTGTCTGGTCTAATTTCTCTTAGTTTTAACCGCAAATTAAGATCCACTTTTAATTTTTAAATAAAACATGGAAGAACATCCTTGTTCACACAAATAGGTTGTGCAAAAAGGGAATAAAAATTTAATAGCTTTATTTGAAATGCCTTTAAAGTTAATTTCCGGTTCAGACAAAAGTTAACAAGACAATTATTTTTGAAATCTTCAGTTCCAGTTCGGTCACAGAAAATTTCTATTAATTTTTCTTTTTCTTTACGAGATTTTTTAATTTAATAGTTAAAAGTACTTTTTCTTCGCGTACCACCTATTTTTCTCTTGCGTACCACCGGTTGAGAAGCCCTGCTCTACACCATTTTGGTTTACTAAAGACTTCACAAGAACTCTCTACTTTAGCATAGCGAGAAAAAAACTGCATTTTTTATAAATTTATAATATTTATTTTCCTAAATTGGTCTAATTTGAAGGATGTATGCTCTTTTTTAAATCCAAATTCTCACAAACGCTCCAGGCATAGTCTCCGCGGCAAAACAGACACGATTCTCCGTAATATTCGCATCTCTGTCGCTGTACTTACTGAGAAAGAACTACCTATTAAATTCGTACCAGACTGCCTCGGAAGCTAAAAATTAGAAGCTTGTTAGTGTCACGCACCGATTTTTTAAATGATGTATGAGGTAAATTGCCCATACGAACACCCCCCTTCAATATGATATCTATCATAATTGCTATCCAGCATAATTTCCGACAAAAACTGTCTGTCTCGATGTGTAATCTCTTTTCCAGCTCTGGGCGTTACAATTGAAACGGTTGCAGACTCTAAAACGAAATAGAAATCTGAGTCTTGGCGGTGACGAGTTTTGAAGATTCTTCATGTTTTGAGAAGGTGTAGCTATTATCTATGGGACAGTTTTATCCCACAACCTTTAGCGCTGGAGTGAAATATATTATTTCTTATATTTTGTCGTTTTTTATTACTTAAACCCCTTCATTATCGATGCTAGCCAGTCAGCAAAAAATAAAAATAATGAATACTGGAAGCTTCTGTTGAGTGATTCCAGTTGCAGATAGAACGGGTTTCTCATATCGCTGAGTGAACGGAAAGCCAACTTAATTTTAGGTGCAGGGCTAATTTAAGGGTTTTAGTATTGTATTATGTAATTTAGGCAAAACACTGTTGCCAGATCTCCACCCCACTATAAATTGAGATCATCCTGAAGGCTCATGTAAATGGTCACATCTAAACAACAAGATACAAAGCCATTTATGCAGGGCTGAAATTTTGCTTTGCCGTGCTCAGAAGGCTTTCGATCTAGGACGAAACCAGGTAGAACTGATTACTGTCTCACATGAGATCATTTTCAGAGTCTTGAAAGATATCGCTGAAATTTATACAGAACTGAGAATTTTCTTTGCTACGCTGTGACGGCTTCCGACCCAGGAAGAAACTATGCAGAATTGGTTGCTCTCTCACATTAGATTTTGATCAAAGCCTTGCGAGATACCGCCAAAATACTTACGCTTTTCCACGGAAATGCAATAATAGATGTAAAATCTACATACATTCTTTACATATAGTTCTCGGAATGTTGGATTTTGTGATTACGACTACTGCAGTACTGTAAAACTAGATATTCCGACTGTAATGTGTAACTATAATGCACTAAGATCTTAATCTTACCAGTTTACTGTGGTATATCTGAGACGGATGAGTAAGTACGATGTGCTTCTGTTTATGGAACAAAAGATTATTATTACGTTTTTAGAAGGAAAACAGATTTCAAGATACCAGTTTCGACCAGACTTTGCAGAAAATATACAAAAGAACGTCTGCCACGCATTAGTAAGGGTGGCTTGTTATCATATTTTTGTTATAGTTCAAATTTATCAGCCAGAGGTTTTCGAAAGTAACAATCAAATATACTTTTAGAAGAGGAAATAAAACTTCCACAATGCTGAGAAAGACGTATTGCAGTTCTACGGTATAATTTCGAATAATGAAAAACTTTGTGAGTATACAGCTGTGCCCTTTTTTTCAATCAATTTATTTATTTATTATCAAATATAGGTCATATTTGAAAGTCCTTGTCTCATCGATAAACGCTTTACAGGAAACAAATTAATATTACGTTCTTAAATTTTTATACTTCATTGTAAAACAAAAATGTTTTTAACTTTAAGTATAAATTATTACCATTATGACCATTAGTAATAAGGTTACCTCATTCTTCTTCCGGAACAATGTATTGCATAAATTTAATAATAAGCTGATATATATTTACTTTAACTTAGTTCTTCAAATTTGTTTCATCAGAAATATATTCTAAGAAATATTTTTGAATTTTTCTAGGACAATGTAATATTACAAGCAATGAGTCTACTGCTTCAGATCCATATCTGAAGTTAAGCTTTTGCAAGTTTTAACCTATTGGAATTAGAATAAAATATATTATGCCCTGTAAAACATGATTCACATTAAAATTTCACCAAAAATTCATTTTGCTTCACATAAAAATTGCATGAAATATTCATTCTGTTGGAATTATTTAGAATTAATAAGTAAATATTACACATAGTTCTTCGAGAAGTAGAACTTAAATGCGTCATTTTCATTATCTCATTTCTTTCGCCAAAGAGACAAATGTACTTTCTTTAAAATATAATAAACTATTAATGGCATCCAACATTCACAAATTAGCCAGCCTGCTCATTTCTAAAATGATTAAATGACTATTGATTCTATTCAATGTTATATTTAACTTGCTTTAAAAGTTCCTATTTCTAATACTGTGTGTAAATCTAAAATTACGAAATGATTTCAGTGTCACTTGACTCTTAATAAAAAAAATCAATACGATATTTAATATAATTTCTTTAAATCAACTGAAAGCTGCTTAAAGCTGATTTAAAGTTGAAAGTTGAAAGCTAACTTTTATAAATATATTTTAATTTGTAGCAATGAGATATATTATTAAAAATCAAATGAATATTTAAATTAATTGCAAATGATTTTAATGATTTTAAATTAACTGGTTTGTTAAGCAGTTACAGACTTATTAAGGTTGAATAATAAATTAAAGACATTATGTTCTGCCGATGGCTATAAGCAAAGTTGTCTGACAAACAAACTAAAATTAATGGTTTCCCGCACTTGCAATTATTGGCCAAGCCCAGAACATAAGCTTGGTAGCGTAATATAACGCAACGTAGGAGCTCAAAACTTTTGATAAAACTTAGCTGAGAAATGTTTCTAACGCTAAAATGCAAATATCCGCTCTGACGCCTTCATCTATCTTTGGTCCGTCAAACTAAACTTGAAAATCTTTATTAATTGGTAATTGTCATTAATTTGAATTCTTCCTGAGTGTGCATATTATTTATTTTTCGTCTAGCAGTCCTTTTTAGTGCGCCTTCAATCTCTCGAGAGAATTCGAATGATGAAATTATAAGTGTCCCATTTCACAGAGATATCACCATTACAGATGTCCATATATTTACCGAAATTCGAATTACAAATTTAAGGAGTGGAAATACTCAGTCTTCCCAAACAGCAGTATCCTCTGCAATAGCTAACGATTATAAAAAATTATCGTCAGTCTTCAGGTGTTCCTGATAACCATTTGCGACAGGATATTCATCTTTAAACAAAATTTTGAATAATTCTCCATTTAAAATAGAAATAATAATTAAAAGTTAGAAGCAAAGCCTGACTCCTTTGAAGCAGAATGAACAGTTTTATGATCAAAATTGTACGCAACGGAGTTAAAACTCTAGGAGAGACAAAAAGAATTTTCTTTTTTACTTTTCTCTCATTATTCTCTAACGTCAGCGTTTGTAAATCTCGTGTCTTTATTACCCTTCTTAGAAGTGCTACTTCCGAGTTCTCGCATTTAACGGAAGCTTTGTTGGCACTTTTAAATCTCCTCACTTGCGTGGGTGGGTTAGTTCAGCTCGTTAATTCTCCCGTTTTTCTTTTGTTCTTCCAGAGCTATTTAGAAGTTTAAAAATAGGCATAAAAATAAATTCCAGTTTATAATTGGAATTGTCGATTTATAAATAGACCTCTTTCGGAGCTTTAAATAGTTCGAAATAGTAGCAAAGATAGCTCAGGCGTTTGAAATAAAGAGAGTATTTCTTTTTCCGTTGGTTTTTTATGACTGTTCTCGCCGTTGTTTGGGCGGCGTCTTTTTTATGTCTTCATTCAGGGCTTGGAATGTAACACTGACAGCGTTGTGTTCGACAAACTAGGTGGCACTGAGTACTTGAACTCTTTTCTTGACTCTTGGCATGTTTCTTGCCGATCTCTCGGAAGTTTCACACGCGGGTTGAAACAGCAAAATGGTATTTATTACGTGGAAGGATTTCTATGGACTTGTTAAGTTCCGAACCAGATGATTCGGGATGTTTTATGTATGACAAATCCACTGCGTCTGTGTGGTTTAAAACGCCTCAAACGTTTTCATGGCAAAGCTGAAATTGCATACATACCTAGAAAAACATTTTTTAAAGTTTTTTTACATCTAATTTCAATAAGATTTCTGACTCTTACCATGTGCGAGTGTATTTTGTTTTTCGGGTTGGGGAGACTGCATATTATATAGTTTTCCCTCAGCATATCCTAACCAAAATTGGCGAGAAGAACGAAAAATATGCTTCTTCCCCCCAATGAACAACATTTCTTTGGAAACATTTTTTTAGGCGATGAGATATGAATAAAATGTAGGGTATATATACAGATAGAATTCGATACCAGAACCTGAATTTAGACAACTATAAAAGACAAAGAACAAAAGTTTAAAATACTATAAAAAAATCTCGATCTGGAGTTTCCCAATAATGTTTAAATATGGATCTCTCTGTTAGAAAGGGACAAAGAAGGAAGTAATCACCATCCATGAATCCGGAGTTGAAGAGAGGACACTCAGAACTATCGAAAATTCTAATCTTGTACAAGCCATGTTCAGCTGTTTGTCAGAACACAGGTACCACACTTTCATGAGGGCTATCTGGTATTCCAAATCGCATTGCCGAAATCCTTGTTTCAGACTTTTAATGCGATTTCAGAACTTACAAATAAAAGAACTTTTTACCTTGTTGCCTGTGACCTTACAAGATGGTTTAAAAGATATTTTTTGGAGGTATTTCGTGTTATTTTGGTACATTTCTTTACCAAATCATCCGCTGTCTCATTCTCTAATATTAGTTGTAGAATGACTCTCTTGGAAATCAGGTAAATATTTGAGTAATAATCAGCATTCTTAAACGAAAAACAGGTTTACCTTGGTTGGCTTTGCTACGTTAGGCAACAGATGAATCTGAAAGGATATCAGCATTTGAGAATTCTGGAAGTCTGTATTTTAGAATCAAAAGTGATGCTCGAAGGGTCCTCAACTTCACCATCGAAGGACGTGCTTTAAAAATCTGGAGATAAATAATGGAAGAAAAGACTGAAACTACCATCCCCAACTTTACTTTTTTTTATCAAGTTTAGAGCCATCTGTGTAAATATATAATGCCATTCAGTATTTAGATAACGCACTTCAATTGTTTCCATAGCTAGGGAAAACGAAACATCTGAACTGAGACTAGGCTAACAAAGATCCAATCGCAAAACAATATTTTTAGTAGGAACACCGAGATCTAAGGAGCTAGATCAAAATACATAAATTCATTATTCGGTTTAAGCCCTGAAAACAAACGGAACAAAATTTAAGCCTTCGTGGTTGGCACTTAATCATAAAGCTCTTGGGTATCTGAAGAAATCTGAGAATTTTTCCAAATGCTTCAAGTTGGAAATTTGTATCTCGTGGGTCATGCACAGCTGCGCAGTATAATGTACATATTATGTTGTACGGAAGACTTGGAAAGCGTTGCAGGGAAAAATTGATCTGAATACTTCAGAAGTCAAAAGTGTTGCTATTTGAGCACTTAAAATTCCAATCTAAGACTTTAAAAAGCATCTACAGTTTAAAATTTTAAGAAAAAATTTTTAAATGCAGGAAGTTTTAAAGTTTAAAAAAAAAGAATCTGTTTTTTATTCGTGTAACAAAACTTTTTCTCATTGCCAGAAAGCTGTCAAATTTCATAATATTATTATTTGGATAACTTGAGAGTTATCCAACTGCTCACTCTGAGAATTTGCTAAGATTTAAATTTTCACTTTGTTTGAAAGGGAAGAAAAATGTTATTATTTTTTTTTTCTAGAAGACTTTGCAACTTAAATTTATCATGCCGTATTAGATAATTTACATATGACAGTTAAACAATACTTTATGGAGGGGAGAGAAGATGCTTCTTTTATCGAGGATTTAATAATAATATCACTCTTTTTATCCGAAATAACCAATCTTTTTGTCCGAAATACCCGAACTATTTTGGGTAAGATTCTTTTTTAAAAACTAACCTGTGGTTAGGCTTATTATCATCATCAAGAGAAATAGTCCATTTTCGTAAGCTTCAGTTTCGGGTTTAAAATTAATTTGGAAACATTTAGAGTAAAATAAACTTCATAATTTCCGTTTTAAACTTCTTAACTCTTCAAGACTTATGGACTTCAAGATTTCATGAAGAAGAATGGATTTCCATTTCATTATACATGAAAACGTTTGCCAATTCCTGATGTATCCGATTTCGGTTAGATATATATATAGGAAGAAAAAGAGTCAAGGCAAAAAGTGATAGGGTCAATTTGGAATTGCAATCAAGAAAATAACACTTATTTACGACATTTTGAGAAATTTAAATTTTAGAGCCACATCCGTAACTCTTGGATGATTTTAAATCGCTCTTGGATGGTTTTAAATAGCATAAAAATGAAAAGTATACATAATACAAAAATAAAGTCATACACTTGGCAATAAGAAAGCAGCATATTTTTTACCAGAATTTAGATGGTGTGTGGTGTATTTAGTTATGGCAAAGCACACTAGGGCTATCTGCCTAAGGGGAGGGATGCCTTCGTGGAATACTTTCTAAGGGAAACTGGCTCGTATACACGTTACACATGGGGAAAACCACGAAAAGACCCATGCAGCCAGCCCGTTCGCGGGATTCGAACCTCGGACCGAACTACCAGTGTTCAGCGACTTTACCGCTCGGCCGCTGGTGAGCTCCAGAATTTAGATGAGACTAATTCTTCCGCACTTCAGCTGTTTTATGGCACAAAATGTATTGTTCTTCAAAGAATAGCCAAAAAAAAATTCCTTTACGATGAACTGCTAGGTTTTATTTCGTGCTAGCTTTGATTATTCCATTAATGGTACGTTATTCAATTTCAAAGAATTCTTTAACTACACAGCAAATTTTAGCTAATAATTCCGTCGCTGAAAGTAGATACTGAAAGTCTATTATTATTCTATTTTGTATAAAATTATGTTGAGATCATTTGTTTAATTTCTAATATATATATTTGAATTTTAACAATGAGGAAAACCATTAAAAATTTGAAATCACTTAGATTTAGGGTTTAAGGATTCATTTATTATTTCACTATTTGAGATCTGGGTTAAACAGTATTTTAATGTAAATAAATTTCCAAATAATTTATAATCTTAAATTTCTGAATTACATTCTGCGCCATACTCAGGTTACTTATTTAGTGCGCATAATATAGAAGAATTAGCTGCAAATTACATGGCGGAGATGCATAATAACATTAGGCATTAGAAACTGCCTCTATTAATTATACGAAAGATATAAACATTTTATAAAATTTGTTGGAATGAATGTATTGATAAGAGAAATATAACATCTTATATAGTCTGGGTAATCGATTCCACCAATATCTCCAATAGTTTAAAACTCTAACTAATAAACACAAAAAAAGATATTTGGTTCCAAATAGTTTTTCTCTTTCTTTCTTAAAAATAAAACGCATTTAATAAATTCAAATGTCTTTATTAGAAAAAACTTTTGAAAATGGATATCTTTCAAATTAATTTTTATTTCTGAAAATTACAGTACCGATATTTACACATTTTTCTTTTTTGGCCTTTTCTCTTCACATTTCTCATTCTTTATTTTCGGAGAATCGTACGTCTACATTCAGTATTGAGATCAATGTCCATAATATGCTCTGACAAATGCATGAAACATCTGACAAATGCACAAAACATCTCTTTGCGTATGTGTTTCAAACATTTCAATAACTTTTCTTACTAATTCAGCTGATAATATTCGTCCAGGAACTTTAACAGAGGTCTTCGTTGTCTAAATTATTCTCTCGTTTCTGATAAATCCGTCGTCTATCTATGCTAATAAGTGTTTCATCACCAGTGTTCGATTTAATACTCCAGTTACGTTGACGGAATACATCTGAATCCAAGTTATTGCTTATTGAATTCAAGTTGGTCTCCAATTTCCACTATGTCATGAGTGACTTCAGCGAAGTAAGTTTCAAATATTTACACAAGTGGTGTGATATGTTTCCTTGCTCCCTTATGCTACTTATCGTTAGTTCAATTCATGCAATGCTTCTCCTGTATTTTCGATAACATTTCTAATATTGCAGTTCTTCCAAAATTTCATTTTAAAGTAGGTGAATTTTCTTCTCCAGCGCTAGCTGAACGACTCGAGTATAGGTAGATATATACGTACATGTAACAGGATGTCTTGGAGAAATCTCCAACGGATTCATGATGGTTCTTTGCGTTGGAAAGGCTTTACTGAGTAGTTAGAAAGATGACACTCGATGACAGACGTAGCAGTAAATTCTGCATATAATTTTATTCTTTGATAACTAATTCTTAGCACGCATGTTATTTTTCATTGCACATCATCACTGTGGGTGCACTATGCACACCACATACTTATACAGATTATATCTTAGGACAATGGGAAATAGCTAGCAGAATCTAAGCGACAAGTCAGCGAGCGAAGTGACATATTAACGGCAAGAGAGGTAGAAGCAAAATTTGTGCGCACTTATCCAATATGGCAGCCTATTAAGAGAAGGTTTTGTGTTAACTTGCTTATTAATAAAAAATCTCCAGCTATGGAAATGCTGAGTTCAAGTTCCGAATTAGCTACGTCACAGCGTTACGCAGTGCAGAACTATTTTTAGAATGGAGGGTGGAATTATAAGACTTTTGCTAATTTAAAGTATAATTCAGAGTGACATAATTTTTAACTTACACATACACGCATACACATATATAAATATATAAACATATAAATATATGCATTTGAATCCGGATAAAAAAAATGCCGAGCGAAAAGAGACTTAATTGTATAAAGGAAAAAAAAATCATTTATGCATTACAAGTAAATATTTTGTAGACATTAGGTATTTTTTGGAAGCAGGCAAGATGTAAAATTAGCAACGCCTTCGCCGGGAATCGAACCGAGGAACTCTGGAATACGCGCCCAGCATGCAGACCACCACACCACGAAAGCATGCCAAGGAAGGCGGGAGAAATACCTTATAGTGTGTCTTCATTTTTACCTCCCACCAACCTTATATCCGTAGCTAAAGAAAGTAATGTTTTCGGTACAAAAATTCGATAGTGAGTTATCAGTGAATAAGCACCACTTAAGGCCCCCACAACACGTTTTTATTACTTTTATAATGATCTCTCTTTGCGTATGTGTGTGATGATATTTTCATCCACAATAGCTCTTATATGAAACTTCCAAAAACTTCGGTTTTCCCTAATTAAGCTTTCTGCATTCATATTAGATTTTAGGGGAAAATGGATAAACGGAAGTGGTGCTTTACTTGAAGCCCATCCCAGTTTTGAATGAAAAATTATATAAAAATGTAACACAAACGTTTCCGATTTTAGTCTTTAAGGCTTTTCTGTTAACCCTTTCCGGCACGCTACCTTTTAAAGTCGGAGTTTCGATTTAAAAAAAAAAAAAAAAAAGTAGGCAGTTTAATTAGGCCTAGAGGAGTACACAAGTAAAATTTTGTGAAGTTGTGAAGATAGCACTTACCGTTTTAATTCTGTGGGTGTGCCCAAACTGGCACACTGATTGAATAGGGCTTCGAAAAGAGTGCTGAAACGAGCATTGTTGTCAATGAACGGACCGATGAGATGCGGAGAAACAAAGAATACGGATTCTCAGTTGTCCTAGATTATCAGTGAGCCCGGTCTGAGCACATCTGGGGTTCGCCGTTTGATTTTAGGTAAGATTTCAAGGTAAAAATTTAAAACTAATATAGAATAAGGAGATTAGCATACAGCCAAAAATATAACATAGAAATTTCTTTTCAAACAATTCCTTTTATACCCTAAAAAAAAAAAAAAAAAAAAAAAAAAAAACCTGGAAGATTTCTTTGAAAAATGAGGGTCTTAAAAAACTAAACATGGCTAAAATATATGGACTGGTTTGTGTTGAGCTGCCATCTACTATAAATAAAGAAGGTTCAGAGTAACCTATAAATCCTTTTTCATTCAACTTTTCTGTGCGTACAGAAGGAAATTTTTAGATGTATCCAGACCAGACACACTGGGCCGCAAAGGGTTAATGGGAATAACATGTTAGATTTTGGCTGAAACAGATTAAACGGAGGTGATAATTTGCTTGAAGCTTTTAACAGATTTTCGTAGAAAAAGTATATCAGGGCATAATCCAGACTTCTCATATTTGGTACTTAAAATACGTATGTGATTGAAAACAACATATTAAATTTACAAGCATTTGCAGAAATATATCCCAAGACGGAAGTTAACATGATTGGGAGGGAAGGAGTAACTGATACTCTGGCCCAGATACAAAGGCATATAGGTATAAGACATAGGATGAATCCTATGGTCACTCGCTTAAAGTGACAGTCCATAATATTTTTATGGGAAAATATCCGTGATACTTCATGTCATACACTAAACAAAACAATTCTTTTTCATAGATCTTAAATAACATTCTCCCTTTTTGTTGGCCTACCAGCCATCGCTGAACAGTGGTAGTTCGGTTTGGGGTTCGAATCCCGAAGAACGGCTTGGTGTATGAACGTTTTCGTGGTTTTTCCAGTATTACTTCTAAGCTAAGTATTTACTTCTAAACAAAATACGATTTTAAGGAATTTGCTGCGTTGTTGTTGCTAATGCTAACTTGTCTGACCTATAGTCAGACCAAGCTCACGAAATTCCTCCTGTCAAGGAGTACAAGATTACGTCCATTGTTGGCAACAGCCTTGAGTCCTTACAAGTGACTGTGCGACTTAGCTCAATTTCGCCCCCAATTTTGATGGAGAGCATTCCAGGGGGGTGGAGACGGGTCCGAGGGTCTCCCACCCCTCTTTCCCTACCACTAACCTCTCGAGAGGACTTTCGGTCAGAAAGTCTTTCTCTCCTTACTGAGAGGACTCTCTCTCGAGAGGACTTTCGAGAGGACTCTCGAGAGGACTTTCGAGAGGACTCTCGAGAGGACTTTCGGGTCGCCGCATATTTAGAGTGCCCACATGCCCCACGGACACTATACATTTACAAACATCCATGACTTCTGCGGGATTCGAATCCGAGCCCTTCGGCATGGCAGTCACCGATGCTAAACACTATACCTGTTGGGAGGGGGCTCAAGTGATTTAAATATCATTAAAAACGTACTTCTTAAGGTATCTGAGACTTTAGACAAATTTTTGGGAGTCTCTCTCCCACTGCATGTCGAAGGTTGTTTTATAGAGGATTTTCCTTATGTTCATAATATAGAAAGTCGGAGAATAAAGGGAGAATTTCATAACATATAAGGTATTTCTCCCACCTTCTTGGCATGCCTTCGTGGTGTAGTGGGTCTGCACGTAGGGCCGGTATTCCAGAAGTCCGTGGTTCGATTCCCGGCGAAGGTGTTGCTAATTTTTCATCTTGCCTGTTTCCAAATATTAACCTAATATCTCTACAAATTGAGCTAACTTTTATATATACGTACTTTCTGTTTCTTTATATCGGCTTTCAATCGCCAATCGAGTAGTCTATGTACACTAATAGTATCATATCTCTGGTGCAAAGAATCAAAAATTCCTTTCTATGCGATGTGAAAACGTAAAATACGTAATATATCGTTAATCATTAGTTTTTAAATATACTATAACTTACTTGAATTAGATATATTAGGAATTACGTTAGTTAAATACATTATAAATAAAGATATAATAATAAGACCCTGTGCTGATTTTAAATTGCATTGCATTGTTAAGCAGTGTATAATTTTAACTTGTAAAATGAAATTTCAACGCTGGTAAAATGGCAGCACTGTTGCGAGCTGACAGTTTGTAAAGTTGCGTGGGTGATAAACTAAAGATTTTACACACTGCATATCTCGTTTAATGGCTATATTAGGCCGTATAAACTTTGTTTCCTGATTATATCCATACTTAATTTTCAAACTTTAATAACAGAATAAGACGTTTTATGTAATATTGTTATTATTCGGCAGTAATCAATAGAAGTACCTTTCTAACCATATTACTTTTATTAGACATCATTGCATGGAAAATAAGAAATTTATTAAAGGATGTGATACTTCTTTCGCAATTTGAAGCAAACTCCATTGATGGAACACAGCTATAATTTTTATTTAACACTCAAAATGGTGACGCACAAACAAGAAGAGAAAACGTATTCTAACATTTAAAAATAAAATAAATACATACTTCGTGCGAGAGCCACACGTGGCTCTCGAGCCTGCGTTTCAAACATTGCCGTTAACATATAACCTTAATGTTCATCTATTACAAGATTTTAATAACAATATTTAAAGCTGTTACAAGGAGTAAAATATATGGTAATGTGATAATGAGGATTTCTTCTTGAAGATAAAAGCACAAAAAAAAAAAAAAAAAAAAAAAAAGATTAAAAAAAATATACAACGATGTAGTGTACATTTCTTTTTGTTTCTTCGTTAAAAACTTTTAACTTTAAACTATACATAAGGAATCATATTTTAAATTATAAATTTCATTATTTAGAAGTATTTATTATATTATGAAAGATGAAAGAGCACAAAGTTGATCCACAAGCCGAGCCTAAATATACGAAGATAACATCACAAAACAACAAAACGCATTATAATTTATATTCTGCAAAGAAAACCCGAAATAACAATTACTTGCGAAATTTACATCATTGATTGTTTCTGTCTATGAATTTCGGGGATCATTAACATCAAACGAGTATTCTACATTTTCCCGTCGGTTCCCCCCCCCTTTTCCCTAATATATGGTGGGAGTCTCCCGTTGTTTAACCTTTGGTCGCTGTATTCTAATCTAATAAACCGAGATGTTTTCTTCGCAATCAGTTGCCAACTTGGCGACGTTATCGCTCCTGGGTTAATGAAAAGAATATGAAAAGGAATTAGTTCTTTATAAAGAACTACGCTAAATTAAAATTAAATTACTATAAAATTTTAAAGTAATCTAAATTAAAATTTTATAGTAATCTAATTTCAATTTTAAATTAACAAAATTCAGTTTCGCCTTTTATATCTTAAATTTAAATTTTACTTTAACTTAAAACATGATGGGTTTCGTAATTTACTTTTTTACCAACCCAAAATAATTAAGTCAGAATTTTACTAAACCACCAGTGGCCTAATGGATCATATCGCTGAACACTGGTAGCTCAGTGTTCTACGAATACACGAATGCATCCCTTTTCTTGGGTAGATCCCAAGAGTACTTTGCCATTATCAAATAATCCCAATCTTAGAATTTTTCTAATTATTTTAAATTTTCTTATACGTCCCATATAGTTAAATGATAGTCGTTGAGTAGTAATGAATTTCCTAACTGTGCATTATTATTGTAACCACAGGAAGAACTTCCCACATTGGAACAACAAACTTGCAAGAGTTGTCACTGAGAATCACTGTCAAATTCTGTTGTTGTCAAATTCTGTAAAACTGATCAGCAAAGTCCGTCGATTTGCTGGTCAGTTTTATTTGCAAAATAACTAAAACTACAGTCACGTACAAGAAGACTCCAGTATTTGATTAACTGAATTTCTAAAAAGTACGAATGTATGTTAGATACTCTGCAGAACTTTTCTTGTTTTCCCTTTTCACGCAGCTCTTGCGGTGTTGGGCCCACCAGCGGCCAAGAGGGAAAGTTGCTGAACACTGGTAGTTCGGTTCGAGGTTCGGAATCCCGCCAACGGGCTAGCTGCACGGGCATTTTGGGGTTTTCCCATGTTAAACGTGTATACGAGTCAGTTTGCCTTAGAAAGTCCTCTATGAAGGCATCCTTTCTCTTTGGCACATAGCACTTGAAATTTTATCTTAATCACATAAACCAAAACCAAATCTTTTTCATGAAACATCACGTGAGCGAATTTTGCAGTTGAAGCGCATTAGATTTTAGAAGGCTGTTCTGTGGTTGCGAAACCAGTGTGCACTTAGGTAATTCTTGAGCAGCAAGGGGGCTAAACATTGATAGTTCCATGCGAATTTAAAACTCTGTGAACAAATGGGCTACATGTGATTTTTATTGTTTTTATACACTCTGTGTAACATGTGTACGAGCTAATTTAAAGTCCTTCACAAAGACATTTCTCTCCTCAAACAGGTAGCTCTCGTATGTTTCGAAGTAATCAGAATAAACACTCCACATAGCTAACAGAAAAATATAAATATTATGGGCGAAATATAGTGTTTACATATTTTTATAACAATTTTGATAAAGAAGTTTAGAAAAACATTGGAATTAACGTTTTTGTCAAATTTATTATTTAAAATGAGAAATATCGTCTGCTACTTTTAAATTTATTCTTTTAAGATGTCGCACATAAACAAGCTGTGGATTAAAGGCTATGTTTTAGTGCTTTCCAAAGAGAAATATTCATATTTCATAATTCAAGAATGTTGTGAAATGCGTGGTATTAAAATTTGTAAGTGAAAAATAAGTAACATTATTAATCGGAAAGGGTAAAACCGTCCGTCACTACTTATGTATGGAAAAAAAAGACTCGAAACGAATACCCGAAAATAGGTGCGTACGGTTTCTTATGTTTCTAAAGTTAAATCGTTTGTAACAACAGAAAATCTGCCGGCGCAGAAATCGATTACGAAATCTTTAAATACATTTATAGCTACAGTGAATAAAATAATAAAGCAAGATTTACAACTTTAAAAAGCTAAAACATATAACGTTCACCAGCTTTTGCCGAGGCATATGACTCAATAGAAATACATTGTGGGCCTTGATGAAGCATGGGCTTCCCTAAATGACTGCAATAGAAAACAAGTTTGTTTATTATCGAAAACGAAGAGGAAAAAAATGCACAGACCTGGTTTCATTAATCCAAAGAAAGTTTCAGTGAGGAGGTTTATGACTGTCGAAAGATTCTTTTACAATGAGAAACCAAAAATAAGAAGAGTGGAAATAAATGTTAAAATTAACTCAACGTTCTCTTATGAGAAAGTTTTACATCCGATATGTACAAAAGAAAAATTCCTTTTCTTCATCGCAAGGCTTTCAAAGAGGGAAACTTCCTTCATCAAGGCAAAACAACAGGTCATACTGTCGAAAAGAAACACTGCGTTCCTTAAGAAATGAAGATTGGTACAGGTATTGCATATCTGCATTTTCAACGTACTCCTTCGAAGTCCTCTTAGGCTGTTGTCACACGTCGTTTCGTTTCGGAAGAACAACTGTTTGGAACAATTTTTCTGCTTTGTTACAACAGCCAATCACCATAGATCGCTTTGGGCTTAACACAGGGAGAAACTGGTTCGTCATTATAAAACAAGCTGATAGCATTCGAAGCTGATAGCTGATTGGTTGAAAACGAACAACTTGCAATTTTTTTTGAAAGGCAGGAAAAAGTCGCACGTCTTTCTTTCAATAGTAAACCAGGCAGAAAAATTGTCCGAAACAGTTGTTCGTGTGAAACAAACGCCGTGTGATATGGGCCTTAAGTTTCACATACGGACTACTATGCTTTTGGTCATTTGAAAAGAGCTCTTTCTAAGCGCACACCCACCACGATTAATTAACTCTGGAAAATAGTGGAAGAGGAATGGAGATCAACACCACTGGAAATTTTGTGAAAAGTCCAACTGTCATCGAATTCACAAATGCGGACTTTCAGTCCATGAAAAAAGCTATCAGATAGAAAATTTAAAAAATTCTTTACGGTTTAAATATTAACTAAACAGTCCTGAAATTATTCTAAAAATGTATAAATACCCTCTGCAGTTTCCACATTCTGTAGAATTTCGATTGCCCCATCGATTATGTGAACGATTAGTTATCTGAACTAATTTAAACCGCCTGTTAAAGCTATCCTTGCTTATTTGATATCTGATTCCTGTCCTTTGCACAGTCACTTTTTATTTCTCATCTTTTCATATTCACAAAGGCCTTAAGGGACAATGTTGGTTTCACGTAGTAATTTCACACACATGCATCATACATAGGACATATTATGACACTCTCACATCTCTGTGTTCTTGCAACACAATAATTACAGGCAAGGGCCTATATTTTTCCTCCTCCACCTAGTTCACCCATTAGTTGCAATCCAAATGAGGTCTCGTACGCGTGGAATCCCTGTTAAGGGGCACCTGAGGTGCTGGTAAGAGCGCGATGAAGTTCGCGCTGAGACCAGCCTAAGTAACAGTATCACAGTATTCTTGCTTAATGAGGATAGCTGTATGGCACTTTCCTGCTTTCAGTTTGCTTTAAGATGTTTGGATTAATGTGACTGATGTAGCGAGCTCTATGGAATTGAGTTACAAAGTGCCACCAACTTCCTCTCCCTTGTTATCAAGATGGAAGGAATAATTGCATTCAGACAAAGACTTGATAGCATTTAACATTAAAACTTTAATGCGTCTCTTCTTCAGCATTGCAACAAAATACATAAAGGTAACAGTCTACTTGACGAAACTAAAACTCACACATCAAAGATAATAAAACGAGGAACCAGAAATAACTACTTTTCATCAGGCATAAAATCTTTAGATCTGGACAAGATGTTTACCATCGTTACTTACTCCAGTATGAATAATCAACGGCTAGTACTTCCAGTGGTTCTATTCTTATGATCTGCCACGCTTATATGACCATATTCGACTAAGTCCTTTAGGCAGATTCTAACTTAGACGGGATCAAACATCCGACATAAAACAATTACAGGCTACCGCCAACTGAACCCTCGACTGACCGACTGCTCGACAACCGGCTCAGCTCCTTAAATCCTTACGCTCTTCTCAAAATCTGCATAACTCTCTGGAGGGAACGAGCTCGTGACTAAGTTCGAAGTGATACAACAACATGCAAATTTCCACAAGTGATGTATATATATTGTGTTTGCTCGCGTTCGTTTTTCCTAGCTTTTTAGAACCAGGTATTTTAAAAATATTCCCCTTCCTTAGTGCGTTCAGAGCAGCTCCCGTAAATTTTAAAATGGATTCGTCCACGTAGTGATTGTTTTTGCCTTATTAACAAAGATAAACCCTTGCAAACTCTCTGGGAATATCACGCCTTCTAACAGTTGTATTTTATGCCAGCGTAACGGAACCATCATCACAGCGAAGCAAACAAGAACTGAGATTAAGTTTCCGATTTCGCTGAATAAGCTGCACATTCACCTTCTTTAATTATTTATGGATATTTTTAGGTCTAAGGCAGTGATGCTCAACCTTTGGCCTCTCGCGAGCACATTTTGGCCTATCGAGAGCACATTTCCAAAACATCAACATTTTTGTTAAACATATTTCCGATCTTATGCAATACATTTTAAATATTAATTTCGGCAAATGGGTTTGAAATGAATAATAATATTGGTTGAACTTTATGGAAATCAGAAAAGCGGAGTTCAAATTTATTTTTCAGTGCATTTAGGTTTTTCGAGTATTTCTCTGTTTCAATTGCCTTGTGGTTATTAATATGGCTTGATAACTGAAAATGGGTGAATTTGTTTTCTATCATCTGATTTATCCACAAATTTTATCTGAAAAGCAGTTACAGTTCCAGTCAATTGAAAAAGGGTTTTTCTTTTCCCTAGAGATCTTCTTCAGTTTAGCTGTTGTATCCGTGAGAAAATACAGATCGGATAACCAATTATTTTCGTCCAGTTCTTTATGACTTTCGTTTCCGGATTCCCAAAACTGCTTTATTGGCGAAAGAAGTTCTACAAATAGTTCAAGTACTTTTTCCCTGCCGAGCCATCTAACAACGGAATGAAGCGATAAGATTCCATGATCGCTATCAAGTTCATCAATCAACAATTAAAAATTTTATAACGTCTTGCAAGATATCTCTTATGACTATAAATGCTTACCATATTTTAATAATTAAGAAATATAAATGAATGGTAATTTTTGAAGTTCTTTTTGTTCACAGTACCTAATCGGGCTGGTAAGCACATACAAAACGATCGGCCCACTTGTGCTCGCGAGCACAAGGTTGGGCACCGCTGGTCTAAGAAGTAGAAGAGACAATAATAAGACTGGGCGATTTTCAATTTGCAGAAAAATAGTAATGAAGATATCTCATTAGATAATGTAATATGTTAATATTACTATGTATCTTTATTGGAATGTAAGTTTCTTTTAAAGAAATAAAATTAACCGTAGTTTATCCATAAAATGTGGTTATCCGGTTACATATAGTAATATTCATGACTACTTTTTATTTTTTACTGTAACTGCCTCCTTCGAAAATTAAATTTTTCACATAATTTTCCTCTCTCGATTTTCGGGCTGAAAAATGGGATGAAAAACTCGAGGAAATACGGTATATTGCACATTCGTAGATTTAGATGTTTAAGATGTCATAAGTAATGACATCAAATGATGTGATCAAATATCGTTCATCAACTTTTAGTTCGGGCGCCACTTAAGAGTCATTAGAATTTTTCGAATCAGGAAACTGAAGAAATCCGCAGTGCTCTCCCCGGCATTCGAACTCCGGACCTCCCGAATGCACGTCGAATATGCTTTCAGTTAAACCACGAAAGCGTGCGGAAAGGACGGAGAAAATACCTTATAAACTATCATGTGAAATGAGTAGCCACGAACGTATGGATGACGGAATGAGATGAAGAATTGTAGGTAGATTGAAGGCAGGTTAATCGCAAACTCCCAGTGTCGTCTGCAGTTTGTGAAAACAGTTTCAGGACACTAGTTTCATATCGAGAAGACCTGGATAGGGTCAACCAAGATCCACAACGACGACTGAGGATCGTTAATTGGTTCTTTCAGTGCGGCGACACAGAACTGCTACAGCTTCACAGCTCTCACACGAGCTGTAGGCTGCCACTGTTGGGTTTCACGGTCTACAGTTGCCCGAAAGCTTCCTGAGATAGGGCTATATCCCGCTCACTACAGCACACAAAGGTGCTCGTTTAGCATGGTGCAGACAACATGCTTCTTGAACAAGACTTCAGTGGAGAACCCTGCGTTTTATAAATGAGTCCGAGACCTGGAGGCTGATTTTTGGCGTACCTGTATCTGGAGAGAGCCGTGAACACGATACCATCCCTCCCTCATCAGGGAAAAAGGATCATTAGGGTAGTGAAGGTGTAATGATTTGGGCAGGCATTATGTTGGACGGCCGTCACCGCTATATGTGTTTAACAAAGGCTCCATAACTGCTATCAAGTACAGAGAGGAGATCTTAGAGCGGTATGGTCGACTTTGCAGGGGCGCCGTTGGTCCAGAATTCCTGTTAATGGACGATAAGGCTCGTCCATATAGGGCTCAGCTGATCGAAGATTATCTGGAAAGTGAGAATATTCACCGCATGGATCAGCCAGTCAGATCGTCTGATTTTGACCCTATAGAGCATCTCTAGGACACTTTTGGGAGGGCAATTTCATCTCGTCATTCCCTTCCAAAAACCATACGAGAGTTGAAAACGGCCTTGCTGCAATAGTGGGATGAACTGCTTCAGGGAACCATCAGCTGCGTCTTGTCTAGTATACCGTCATGTTGCGTGACCTCTCTGGTTGTGAGAGGGAACCGTACCTCATAGCAAACTCATATGCGGTTCGATATCACAATATGGAATTTGAAAATCCTCGAACTATGAACTTAACTGATAATCATGCGAACATAAAATTACTTTTGAATGATACATCTCTTTCTCTGTTATAAATATGAAATCATACCAAATTTCAATAAAATCTGTAAATTAGTGTTTTTAGAAATTCGACATAATTCTCTTAATTTTGCGCACCAGTGCATTACAGTTTTGTGTGAGGGAAAATATTAACCTATATGATGCATCGCGAAAGCCATTTTATCTCTTACGAGAAAAGAAATAAGAAACGATTTATACGCGTCGTAGAATATTTTTATTTATTTCTTTATTCATTTTCCCAGTTCTGTTTGCATCGGAACATAGAATATTGGTTTGAAAATACCATTTTCCTAATTTAAAAAGCTTGTGTTTGTTAAGAAATGTTTGGTCATAGATCATTTAAAACTGAAGTTACATGCTACTGAAATTTAACAACAAAGGCAAATTTTACAAGCATACGCAAAATACATATCTATTGTAGAATTTACTTTTGGATCGAAGTTTTACATAAAAAAATGCTAAAATCTATGTCTACAGAGATTTTCATAACTATGTGTTTTAATTCCTGTTAACTATACGTTTTAATTCCTATTAAATGACACAACTGCTTTCATAAGACCTAAAAGTGCTATTACAAAAGCAATTTTCGTTATCATTCAACTTCCTTACTAAGTTCTGTGACAGTATCTTTACTCATGTGATACTGTATTTGCGGACCACACAGGAAAAATTCAGTAGCAAGTCTTTATATATATGTTCAATCACATTTAGATGGCAAGACATGAACCATTATTTTGAAAGGGAGAAAAAAAAAAGAAAATGAATAATGTTCTCAGAGTCTGCTTCAAGAAAGGGTATGCAACATTTAATTAGGGCAGCACAAAATGGAAATTTAAGTCACGACCTTGAGATTTTTCAGAGAGATAGAAACCAACCAGTTCGTGCTCTAGAGAAGTAGTCAGCAAAGATATGAACAAAAAATAAGCCTCTGTTATGTCTTTTGAGTTCTGAACCTTACAAATACATTCCTTTTCAGAATTTGACAAAAGTAATTCACCATTTCTTCCCCTCCCGCTGTCAAAATGGTTCTTTTCTGGGGAGAAAAGACAAGCAGTTTGTAAACGATTTGACCCGAGGTTAATCCGGTTATAAATGATATCAGAAGGCAATGTCGGAGTCAAAATAACTATACAGCGGAAAGAATGCCCACGCCTGTCAAGATTATTAACCATTTCGTTCTTCGAATGGCGTTTTTGTCTTCTTGGATATTGAATGCTGCTTTCTTTTCCTTTCCTTGTGAAATCGCTCCACTTTCTTAAGACATCGATAAGTTTTGGAAGTCTGTTGAGTATAACTAACTAACTGATCACTCTTTGGTGTCAACAAATGTCTAATTTCTATCGAAATTTTGTCCTTCGCAGCTTTCACACTTTTATAGGGTAACCGAAAACACATTTTTTTGCTTCGACGCCATTTCCTAATGAAGTTATCTTTTTAGGACTAGAAAAAGAAAATAAAAAATTTTGAAAAGAGCTTTCTGTTGAGAAATATCTAAATAAGTCTGTACTTTTTTAGCTCTTTTCTTTCCTTACGTTCGAAAGATTTACATTGACGCTGGAATTCGAAGATATTGTTTTCTATCTAGTACAAACATTTGTCCATGGATGTATTTTGTCAATTCTAAATTTCGATTCTAAACGTGAAATATATCCGAGTTCCTTTTCTAAGTATTAGAAAATGTAGTAACTTGAATGTGCTTCAGTGGATAAGTATGTTAGTCAGCAGGAGTACCTCCTCTCTCCCTCACAGTTTACTAAAGCTTAATTTCTGTGTTAAAGCTTCTTAATAAAGTGCAGAAGCACAGTGGAAGGCGTGAAGGAATATCATTAAAAATGACAATAAAATAATATGTGTGCAAAAATTTGAAAAACTTAAAGTATGCATAAAAACCATCGAATAAGATTCTGTTAAAATTGGAGTGATGACACTGATATGATACTGATGCAACG
The DNA here is from genome assembly GCF_044657685.1 of Stegodyphus dumicola. Taxonomy (NCBI): domain Eukaryota; kingdom Metazoa; phylum Arthropoda; class Arachnida; order Araneae; family Eresidae; genus Stegodyphus; species Stegodyphus dumicola. Next base: position 42,586,478 of record NC_140771.1, on the reverse strand, counting down.
GAGACATAAAATTAAGTAATTTAGCTTCTAAGAATTTATTAATGTACTTGTTAGAAGTGTTTTCTTAGACGTTTGACTTTCTTTTCGTGTTCTACCGTATTACATGATCTGAAAACTTTTAATGTTCATGCACATCTTATTGAATTGACCTTGCTTTGATATAGCTTAACACAAACTTCCGACATTGGATGCCATCTACCTTCCTTGGCTTTAGATGTTGCGCTTAAGAACGTAAAAAACACAATATAAGAATCAATCAATGCATTATTAGAAAATAAGTATCAAAATATATATATGTGAACAAGATTTCAGTGATGATGACAACAACAACAGAACATTTTGTTAACGTATTGGCAGGCAGTAGCAAAAAAAGAGGCTATGATTCTATAGTTGCAAAATCCTGTTTTAAATTTTTCTTTGTAATATTTCGAAGACACAGAAAACAGTTTTCTGAAAATTTACAGCAAAATCAAGTCTAGAAATCGACAAAATTTGTAAACTAACACATTTTGCTCAAAATGGGCGTGCCATGTACAATGACGCAATATAAGAGTTAGAAACAGGGATTTAAATTGATTGTAAAATTTTAATCATCATTTCAATCATCTTAATTTCCCTAAAATAATTTACTTCTTTTCGTTATTTTTTAGAAAACAGTTAAATAAAAAGGACTGCCTCTGAGTATATGTCGATTTAAATAGTGAGTCCAAGGTGCTAGTGTTGTCGACAGTCGACTTTGTAACAATAAATTCGTTTTGTTCAACTTACATTCAATCGCGATATCATCTTTCATTTTATTAATGGCTGTTCACATATCACTGCTATCGAACCGTCAGAACATACGTTTTATCTTTTATCACGATGCAGACTAACTACGCTAACCCACGTGAAGCATTCATATTAAAAAAATTCATCTTTTGAAGAGCAAACAATAAAATGCATAACGTTTAGTTTCTTTGTTTAAGTACTGCTTAATCTGTTTACCTGAAATTTTCTGTGGAATTTTTTCATCTCTGAGCTCATAGAAGATGAGCCTCGTGAGGGATAAACCATACGAAGGATACCTCGCTTAAGGTAGGGGTGTCTTCGTGGCGGAATTTCTAAGGGAAACTGGCTTGTATTGGCGTTATATTATTATATTATTACAGGCATTGTGGTTACTGAACTATTGAAAGGCACATTTCTATTTCTAAAATCCTTCTTGTACCAAATATTCCACAAGTTATGAAAGCTATGCGTCGAACATAATGTATAGCAAAAACTACAATATATTTACAGTATGCCGCGTCTTCTACTTTAGAATACACCAGCCAAAGATACTTTCTAAAGCATGCATACAAAAATAATTCTCAGGAAGCGTTTCCCTTGAAATTCTACTTGATGGGAGTTTTCAATTTTAGGACGGCTGTTAGGGTTCAACTACTACAAATAATCTGAGTTTATTGCAAGTTTCTTTTCTTTTTTTTCCAGGAGCACGATGTCGTTGCCACGTATACTTAAATTTTGAGTGCACAACAAACTGTCTTCATTATTTTCATTATTAGTAGTAAGACAGCTACCACAGCAGGGGAACTAAGTTTGCCAATGCCCATCACTAAAACCCAGCTGTCTACTATCGACAAGGAAATACTATGATCACCATCGCCACTGTTCTTGACTACTTTGGCGTGTTCACCATATTAGTCTTTTTCTTTTTCGACTTGGAAAAAGTTCAGCATAGAAATATCTTTCTTTTTTCCTTGTTTTAAAAAAATCTGGAATAATAATAATAATAATAATAATAATAATAATAATAATAATAATAATAATAATAATATGCTAATATACTACTCATATAAGAATTTATATTATCACGAAATGAAAAAAAAAATAATAAATGATTAGAGCACTAGGTTATAAGGTATTTCTCCCACTTTCCTAGCGTGCCTTCGTGGTGTAACGGTAGCGCGCTGGGCCGGTATTACAGAGGTCCGTGGTTCGATTCCCGGCGACGGCGGTTGCATATTTTTCTTCTTTTCTGCTTCCAATTAACCTAATGTCTCTACATACAAGTGGCGCCCGAACTAAAAGGGTTGTGGATGATGATTCTCCGTACCCAGGATTTGGCGACTAGGTCCCCTAAAACCCTAGTCGCCCTTTAAAAAGGGGTGTATATAAGGTATTTCTCCCACTTCCCTAGCGTGCCTTCGTGGTGTAACGGTAGCACGCTGGGCCGGTACTCCAGAGGTCCGTGGTTCGATTCCCGGCGAAGGCGGTTGCATATTTTCATCTTTTCTGCTTCCAATTAACCTAATGACTCTACAAGGTAACCATAATAGTTTAATAATAATAACATACTCAAATTCTCATAAAATCTTGCTCAATTACAATAAGTTTTATTTTCAAGAATATTCTATAAAGAAAATTTAAGCAATTTGGCAAAGCGTTAATCACTAATGCTAAAGTTCCAGAGTAATCGAATATCAGACCTCACGGCTTATTTATATCAAAACACTTTAAAGACTTACTCACTTAGTAACAAGAAGAACAAAGGGTGCTACAGTATCTTCGATAATTTAATAAAACCACAATGAAATAACTAGTCAAAACTATTTTCAACTACGTCAACACTGCAATTACATATAGAATAACTACAGAAACGGAGAAATTGTTATATTTATAAGGCGATTAAGAATAAACAGGTGTAGTGGTTTTAAAAAAATCAAAAATTCTGGTTTATCTCTGGGGGGGCATAGCACTCCCCCGTTTTCACCACTGAGCAAAGTATATATTTCCGTGCCTTCGAGAACCATTTACATATCCTTTTCAAATTCTGTCATTGTATTTTACCTTTAAATATAAATTTTTGATTAACTTCAACTATCCAGTTTGCTGAAAACTTTGAAGTCCTAGATTTAATAACTGGGATGTCAGCTGATTCTAAATTGGACTTAAGCCTCGAATCGAAGTCTTATCCGTGTGCCTTTCTTGGATGAATTTCTTTACCTTTTTCATTGAAATAACTCCATGTAATGTATTTGCATCTATGAATTTTAATACGCAAAATCCAAGGTCCGTACTGTCCGTACAATGTACAGTTTTACTGTACGGACCTTGGGCAAAACCTACTCACATATTATAATTTTCCAAATATGCTTCAAACTAAATAATGCAAAAAGTTATACTTGGATTTAGACGTGTATTATCGAGAAAATTTAATACTTATATAAAAACATATTCCTGCGCATGACCTGCGCAACGATAGCAGAAGTTTTCATTTTCAAAATGTTTCAGAAATATTTCAATAAATTAGTTTGCTTTTCCTGTTGTTTTTACGTTGCATAAGTAGCGGAACATTTCAATTACAGGTTATTTATTCTAAAAACACTTTTTGAAATTATTCCATCCACGCATCGCTGCATATACCATTAAAAAATAAATCAATACGTGCAACTTTATTGAAATTTGTTGCTCCAAGAAGAAAGCTCTTTTTCCACTCAAAGAATTAGCAAATATTCGTAACACGTAAGAAAAGTATTCGGTAGAAGTTTCTTTTTAACATTTTCTGCTTCGGAAGTTGACACGAAAAAAAACTACTGGCAAAAATAAAAGATTTTGTGGTAAAATGTAATTGTTTACAACGACAAATGAATGGTGTCTTAAAATAAATAATAAAGAGAACAGTTACCCGTCATATAAATGGGAAAAAGGCATCAAAGTCGGTGACATGTTCATTTACGAAATCATGAAATAGCTAGTTAACGGCTTTACCTTAATGCATAACAGAATGAAGTAATTAGATATTATAATGAAATGTTGAGAGATTATTAGAAAAGTAATAAAAGCAAATAAAGATTTAACGACACTTCCAGTGTGTCCTCTTGTATATTGGAAACACAAGTAAATTCCTAAACGAAAAATATAACTCTTTTTAACCAAATTAAATCCAATAAAAATATTAACGAAATGTTTCATTAAAAATCAATAAAATTTCAATTACATTTTTTTAGAATGATGAAGGTAGTAATTCACTTTTCTTAGACATCAGCTGTTGGATGGATGAGTAAATAAAAAAAATATATAAGCCTATATATTTCATAACATTTTTAATTTTCAAGAAAATAATTCTAAATCATATGAATATAAATCATACTGGTAATATTTTGTAGTCCTAGTACCCGGGAAAATAATATCAAAAAATACTTTGGAGCTACTGAAGTGGTATGCAAAGCAATGAAATAACAGAAACGAATGTACAAAAAGACTTAATTCAAAAGTGGTTACATTACACATTTTTGCAGTAGTACTAATAAATCAATGCAAGAAGTGAAATAAGCAGTCTTAAGTAGAGTTACGAATATGACGATGTATATGTTTTGCCTCTCAGATCCATATTTCAAATGAAGTTGTTTGAAAATTCTTGCAGTTTTAATTCCTATCCTTTATCACCATTTTTAAAAATTATTGAATAATATTAAAGCCCGAAATTGGTAGATCCTAGGTTTTATCGATAAATCTTGCATTAATTATAGTGAGGTGTTTAAAATTAGAAAAACGTTAACAGTTTTGGGGCATTTATAACACTATGGCATGTTAAATTAGTCTGCGCAAAACGAATAAATGCATGTACCAGGCCAATCCTTTGAATATTTCCCAATGCAAACGCTACCGCTCGTAGACACTTATTACACAGTATTAAGCTGTGCTTTAATGACTAATCGAATAAGCTGCCTCATGTTGTCCTCAAATTCTTGTAAATGGCATGAAAATTCGACGTCGAACCTGCGCAGCAACCCCCCCCCCCAGTGGCCGAGCGGTAATGTTAACACCTGGAGGTTCGAATTCCAGAACGGGCTGGTTGCATGGGCATTTTCATGGTTTTCCCATGCGTAAGTTGTATCCTTTAGAAATTCCTCCACGAATGTATTCCTCCCTTCAGTGTAGTGCCTTAGTACGTAAATAATAATAAAAACCGTACGTTTACTCGTAAATAATAATAATAACATGCGCAGGAGCGATATCATTTCCTAAGTTATGGTATTGAAATTTTATTGTAAGTAGTAATTTAGACTCCAAGCTTGATGTGACTACTGCTACTTCCGTGATCGATACTGGTGAGGATATATCGACGTTGGAAACCACGTCTGTTTGTTTTTAAATATCCAATAAAATAACCTTTATTAACGCAATTATTGAAAGGGAGAATAAATTCGTTTATAACAGATTAATTACATCTTATTTAATCCTTCAAAGTACACTCAAAATATCTGATAGTCATAAATGGCATCGCAACAAGACTTCAATGCCCGCTCGCTACATTGCTATACCTTATGTAAACAGACAATTTACTCTGCTCTTAATAATGTAGACATTTCGTATGAAAAGTTCGTGTGTAATAAAAGCAATATTATTTAAACGTTAGACTAATTAAAAACTTATAAAAGCATTAACAATAATAAAAAATCTTAAAGCTTTAAGATTTTATACTACGCCCAAAAGGCGTTTTTTTAACGTTTTGTGTGTTAGCTTTATTTATTAAGCTTCATGTTCTTTGCACTTAAATCCTAAAATTCAATTCAATAGCAATATCACAAAAGCGCATACCTTTAGAATTTCCGATACACGGTCTCGTGCGCTGAAGACAATTTGTTTTCCGACGTAAAGTATTGCCCATTGCTCACTTTGAAATCGTTGAGTTTGTTTATCAAAATTCATTCAAGTTTTACAAAATAGGAAATAGATAACAAATTCCAAATTTGGGCTTTCATAATTTATTTATATAAAGTGGATAAATGACGGCGAAACCAGCAGTAGATGCCAAGGCGTTGGACGTGCACGCGTCATCGAAGAGAAAGGTCTTCGGAGATAGTCCTGCTTGGTACAGCAAAATCACCGCCAGAAAGTGGCTCAGTTGACAGCCCAATGCAGTGCAGACCCAAGGACAAGTGTTTCGGAACACACAGTTCAGGGGACACTGTTGGATATGAGACTGCGCAGCGAACTTTACACTTGTGCGCCTCTGTTGACCAAGCGTCGTTGTCAACTACGCCTGCAGGAGGCCCGGAAACATCGAGACTGGACCATAAGTGGAAGACAGCTGCCTGGCCGGATAAATCACGATTTCTCATTCATTGCCTCGATGGTCGTGCCTGAGTACGCCGTGTTGCAGGGCAACAGTTGCTCGCCACCCCTCTACAGCAGGTTCTTTCACAAGCTGGTGGTGGCCGTGGACGTTCTCATAAGTTGCTCTGCAACCCTTAGTTGTGGTAGAACGGACCATGAAAGCTTCGGACTATCTGTACATAACCGCTAATCACTCGGACCCTTACATGGCTTCTGTCTTCCCAACTGGAAACGGAATCTTCCAGTAGGACAACGCCCTGTGCTATAAGGCTCGAATTGTGATGGAGTGTTTCGAGGAGCATAAGGATGAATTCCAGTTAATGCCTGGCCACCTAACTCGCTGGATCTTAACCCGATAGAGCCCATTTGGGAAGTCATGGAGCTGCAGTTCAGAGTTCAAACAGCATCATGTCTGAATATCTAGACTTTGTGTGACTTCTGCGCAGACATTTGGAGCAACCTGTCTCCAGTCATCTACCAAGAACTTGTGGCATCCATGCCAAGGCGAGTTGCAGCTGTTTTTCAGGCAACGCTTTATTGAGTAGGTGGTCATAATCAGTGTACTATAATCTGCAAATAATGAGAACATTAATTGAACCAAATTAATAGATGAATTATATCTTATATCATTGATAATTTTGTCTTGTTTTGCTTTTGAACTGAAATTCGAATTGTACATTTTCGATACGTGAGCTTGCTTGCTTTAGTTACTTTTAATCGGGTTTCATTTTAAATGAAACAAAACTAGGGCTTCAGTAAGTAACTTCACGACATGTTCTGAAGCTCTTTCTACAGTTCTTTATAAACCTTAAACAGAAGTTTCAGTGGCCAATATGTTATCGAATAATGGAAGTGCTGTCATTGTCGGAAATTCCTAAATCTTCACTTACACTACTGGTGGACTGGTCAAGACTACAGAATAATGGGAGTTCGATCTAATCCCAGACGAATGGGCTGGCTGCATGATTGGATTTGATAGTTTTCCCAATGTGTAGCGTGAATATGAGTCAATTTTCCTTAGAAAGTCTTCTACGAAAGCATCACTCCCTAGGTAGACAGCCCTCGTATGCTTCGCTGTATTCAAACAACTGAATATAACCTTAGTCTTCAAAACATTGCCAATTTGGCAGCATATTTCTAGGCGCTTTTATAAATACGTAAATGCGTTATTTCCGTCATAATCATGTTACATGCATGCTGTAAATCGCGATATGTATAAAATTTTCTACTCAGCAGCATATTGTAATAACTAAGGCTATATTTAAAAAATAAACATTAAGGAATACTTAAATGATTCAATTGCATTTGCTTTATCATTGTTTGCTTTATATATATATATATATATATATATATATATATATGTAATAATAAAAGCAAAGGAAATGACGGAACACTGTAATATGTAAGATAAAATTATATGAATCAGAATAACTAAAAACATTAATTCTTCCTCTTTATTCTAAAATCGTAATAACTTCTCTGCATTGCGTCATTTCTAGATCACTCTAGGGCCCGCGCAACTCTGATGACGTAATAATTAAGAACTGAAACTGACCTTGTAAACCAAAACTTTTCTCTTTTAGGAGCCAGCTTGAAACTAACAGATTCCACAATGGTGGAAGCACTTACGGAAGGACTTCCTGAGTCTCAAAGAATGCTGTTAATTTAATTTTATCTTACATATTCCCCCCTTCAAAAAGAAAAAGGTGTAGCGACAGAGAAGCCTTTTGAAAGAGAAAGAGTTAAAGCACTAGCAAATGTAAAAAACATAAATCATAAAATTTTTGTCCTGTAAAGTATAATTTATAAATATCAATTTTTTTTAATAAATTTTTAATTTTTAGAGTCCTATTGAATTTTTCAGCATTTCAGTCCAAAAGTCTTTTTGTTTGAGAATTCACATAATCATAATTCTTCAGGGAAGGTTCTTGTTATTACAGAATATCACAAAATAAACTTTTACATAATCATTACTTATAATTAAATGTAATGCACATAAATATGTATGATATTAATTTTCATATTGATAAATTATATTTTAATACCATATAATAATAGGAGTAAGCTTCAGAAATTATGGTTTCACCGTTATTATCTTTCATTTGCAATTCCTGATTTTACCAAACTGGAAGCCTCGCAATACTTCTAAACAAACATATCCATCAATAGGGCTGTCCTCTTGAGCTAACCAGTGTGTTCTCTGCACTGGTGGCCCAGGGTGCCTACACAGTTACTTGAAAAGACCTCCGTTCCTTGCATTAATGTAACTGGCCCTTCAGAACTGCACTAATACATTCCATAATAAAAAAAAATATAATAATAATAATAATATAAAAAAATTACACACACTCATAAAATGAGAGCCTCCAACATTATCTTGCATGAAGAGGGTAAAAGGAACAACTGTACAGAGGTAATTACAGGCCTCTGTCGAAGGAACCAGTACACCCTCATCATACTATACTTAACACACAATAACCCTTAAATTTTAACATGCATTTACCATAATTTCATATTACTTATCTGTAATAATTTCACTCATTTTTTTACACCTACTTCATTTTTAGAATAATTATAAAATTTGTATTCAAAATTCTCAACAAAATTTCAAAAACATAAAAACTTATCTTAATATCCTTCCCTATGAATAATTTAAATAGATAAAAATTAATTACTTAATTTGCTTACACATAATTATGAAAAATTAATGAACAAGAATTTCAGATTTTCTCAAAACAAATTGCAGAAATTTTAACCAAAGTTGAAATGAAAACTATAGAATTCGCAGCATATTAAATGATTTAGTTTTTGAGTTAGAGTCACACGAACGTAACAACTTTTGAGCTGTTGAAAAAGCAGAAGCGCAAATAATTTTCTGTCGCACATACTTGCAAACACTTAACTCGGATCGACCTTGAACCCGCTGTAATGCTTAATTCCTAAACGGTAATTCACTGATGATTTCTTTTTCACTAGGCATTCGAACTTCTCAATTTATCGAGAGATTACTTTCAATCTGTAACCACTACGCGTGATTATTTTTTTTGAAGCACTTGCAAAACACCACAGCAGAAGAATGATGTTATTTTTTTTTAAACACTGAAAAAAACAAACTTGATGATTCACTTCTTTCACATTATCTTGGAGTTATCACAAAACGATGATTTGAAGAGCTGAATTAAATTTTCCATTGAGGTTTCAGGCTGCAGGAAACTATCCTGCCGACTTAATTGTCATAATAGCAGCAAGGAAAAAGTCGGAACACTGTAGATGCGTGATTAGACCCATATTGAAGAAGATTTTGATTGCGTAGTATGCTAGTAATGCTAACTTGGTAACATCTAAAGAACTTGGCAGTCGAGGCAGTTTTAATTCCATTTTTATTTCCAATTGATATTTGTGGCCACAATCACTTGGCACTCTAGTCGTGCCTTTCCACAGAAGATTTACATTTTTGATATTGTTGAGATAGAAAGCAAGCCAGCGAAATTACATCTTAGCAGAGTAGAGGGCAAAAGCTGAAGTGCGTAGTTATGAAAGATGGAAGCACGCGAAGAGAAAAGTTTTGGTTTACAAGGTCACTTTCAGTTCTTAATTATTACGTCATCAGAGTTGCGCGGGCCCTAGAGTGATCTAGAAATGACGCAATGCAGAGAAGTTATTACGATTTTAGAATAAAGAGGAAGAATTAATGTTTTTAGTTATTCTGATTCATATAATTTTATCTTACATATATATATATATATATACAGGGTGATTATAATTAAAGTTTAAGTTTCAAAACGCTATAAAAAAAAAACCACTGATGAAAATGATGTGAAATTTGAAAGGAATGTTATTGAAGAAGGCGGAACGAGTATGGCAGAAGAAAAAAATTTAGTTTCAAAAGTTAGCAACAGATGGCGCTGTAAGCGGCAGAATCACGACGAGAAACGAGAAATGTTTCGTAAAACAACGGCTAAGGTGGCAGTTACACATTAAAACGCATTGACAAATTAGAATTGTTGAATAATTTTATTTGCATGACTGTACATATCACATCGGAAGGGACAAATCGATTGGTTTCAAGAGTTTTGCGGCGGCATACCGCATAAGAACCATTCATCAAAAGAAGTTCGGAACTGTCGCAAAACATGTTCAATATGGTGTCCACCGTTGTGTGCAACAAGTTGAAAGCGACAAACAGCATGTTCCACAACGGATCGCAGTGTCTCCGGGGTGATGTTCAGAATGTTTTGCGAAATGCGTGCCTTTAATTCCGCTAAATTTGCAATTGGAGCATGGAACACAACATCCTTCAGATATCCCCACAGCCAGAAATCACACAGAGTAAGATCAGGCGATCGGGACGGCCAGGCTGTAGGGAAATGACGGCTGATAATTCGAGGATTTCCGAAATGGCGCCTCAGCAGCTGCTTCACGGGATATGCAATGTGCGGAGGAGCGCCATCTTGCATAAAAATGATTTCATTCACACATCCACGCTGTTGCAGAGCTGGAATCACGTGGTTGCGCAAAAGAGACGCATACCTCTGACCAGTGACGATTGCGGTAACAGGACCGAAAGCACCCGTCTGCTCGAAAAAATATGGTTGTAAGATGACTAATGCCGTAAAGCCACACCATACCGTGACCTTTTCAGGATGAAGTGGTACGGGGTGCGTTGCCAGTGGATTTTCTGTTGCCCATATTCGACAATTCTGGGTATTCACGTATCCTGTCATATGGAAATGGGCTTATGGTCATATGGTCATATGGAAAGTGGATAATGAATGGCCGTGGAAAATTTCCAACGTCTCCCTAGCTGTCAGGTCAGAAGGAAGCAACTCCTGCACATGGCCAATTTTGTACGGATAGCATTGCAGGATGTTTCGTACCTGTCGTTTCGAATTTTTGCATCATTTTCTTTAGACCTACGACACTCATTGGACCAATACCTTCTTTTATACCCTTCAGTGTCCTGAATTTTTGCAGAGCTACTCTTGCACAATCATCATTCTTGTAATACAGCTTTACCAGCAGAGGGCGGTCCTGCAGTGAAACACCCATGGCGAACGCCTGAGTCGCGAAATGAGGAACAGCCTGGTACCTGGCGGCTTTATAACACTGAAATTTAACTAACATTTTAATTTACGTCTTCTTCCGCTTGCAGCGCCATCTGTTGCTAACTTTTGAAACTAAATTTTTTCTTCTGCCATACGCTTTCCGCCTTCTTCAATAACATTCCTTTCAAATTTGACGTCATTTTCATGAGTGGTTCTTTTTTTATAGCGTTTTGAAACTTAAACTTTAATTATAATCACCCTGTATATATATATATAAACAAGGTTTATTCAAATCCTTTAAACTTCAATTGTATGTACAAAACAAAATTAAACGAGTGACATATTAGAAAATTTTTAAGAAACAATGAAAAGATCAGCAGATGGTCGTGAAGGATTTATGAAGCTGTTCCAACACATAAAATGAAAAAATGAAAAGCAACAGTTTTTTTTTTCTCATTTAAGTGTTCAAAAACAAAAATGTTGAAGCATCTTAGCTGCGTGGCGCCATGAATAATTTCTGAAGCAGTAGGTGCCTGGCACTTAATTATGTTAAACTGATTTTATTTTAAAGTCTGAGCTAGCTTCTTTAATCATTTTCAACAATATTTAATGAACTTCATTCATCCTTTCGCGTGGAATACGTATGAAGAAACCACAGGGTGTACAAAATACAGGGAAAACTTCATAAGCTAAACTTGCAAATGGATTTGATTTTAATGATTTTTAAACTTTTTATACACTTCAGTTGTATAAGGATTTGAATTTAAATTTAAAACAGACATAAATTGTCTACAAAGACTGTGGTAAAAGTGAATTAGCTTAGCAACGAAACTTCAATAAACTGATTTTATTAAGCAAATAAATTGATATGTGCAGGTGGTGAATTATAAAGAACATAATAATCAAATACACAAGATAGAAAAACTACTGTATATACTATGTATACATTTTGCTTCAGGTAAAGCACGAACCATCTTTTAAAAGAAAAGTATAAGTCACTTCCTGCAAGGTTTTGCGATGTTTATAAGGTTGACGTGATGCATACTAAATTTTATTATTCTAAAGTGAAGATCATGTATAATGTATTTGATGCTAATTTAATTTCAGACAAATTATTTGTTATATATTCGCGGAAGAACAGCTTTTCAGTTTATTTAATTGAAAAACATTGCGCTTTAATCTGATTCACAACATACGACTGTAAAAACAACAAGGAATGTTCTATTCTGCACAGTGTTTTAAGGCATAGTATGTCCTATTAATCCAATATGAAACAGAAGACATGTGTCTTTGAAGAGTATAGTTATCAATTTTTAAGGTAATACTTGACTATTGATTTAAAAAAATTCTTTTATTTTTCTTAAAATAAAAAGTGACGAAGGACACGAGATATTGTTTACCGTACCATTTTCGATACTACAGTGTCTGCACGATCGCTAGAAATATTTGAGACGTCTATAGTAAAGTCATTAAAACTGTCAAACTCTACCCTCAATAGAATGCTTCAAATCATTATTATAACCTTGTAGAGACATTAGGTATTTTTTAGAAGCAGGAAAGATAAAAAATTAACAACGCCTTCGCTGGGAATCGAGCCGCGGACCTCTGGAACACAGGCCCAGTGTGCAGACCACCACACCACGAAGGCATGCCAAGAAGGTGGGAGAAATACCTTATAACCTAATCAATCTTTCAAAATATGGCAAAACATCAGAAATAGATATCATTTAGCAGCTATGGTTGAAGCTGATTCCAAAATGCTCAGTCGTAAAAGGACTATTGTGATCGCGGTGTCACTTGCTGCTAACTTGCATGAACCCGGAAAGGTACAAAAAAAAAAAAAAAAAAAAAAAAAGAGGAATTTGAACACTTGGAATGGATTTTGGGTCAATGTTTAGCCAAGAGCGTGTACCAGCGCTCGAACATTGATCTTTCACTTTTCACACGGTAAAAGATTAACTCATCTTTTAACTGTATCGTCAGCAGTGATGAAAAATGTTTCTTTATGTTAACGCCTAAAGTGGTCAAAGATCATTAGCTCAGTGACTAATGGCTGAATTCAATGGCTATTTCCAACTCTTAAACCTGGTCTTCTTTCAAACAAAATCATGTTTTTGTGTGGTACGTGTGGTAGGTTCTTCAATTACATACATTGATGGGTCAACAATTGTAGGAAAAGTTGGTTCAGCAGTCTACTTTCAAATTGTACCTTCAAATATCATCAAATGGTTCATAATAATAATAGCGTTTTCCAAGCTTAATTGCCAGCCATAAAACCAGCAACTGAAATAGCCATTCCCAAAAATATCTAATTTAGCACAAAATGTAATTCCCAAGCAGCTATTTTAGAGATTAAGAATCCCTTATCTTCCTGTCCATTGATTTCCGACATTAATTTTCTTCTTACTTTAATTCCAAACTACACAATTCAAATTTCATGGATCAAAGGACATAGTGGCCATTTGGGTAATGATCAGGCAGATGAATTAGCCAAAGAAGCAGCTATTAGTCAAGATGGTATTAAAATAACCCTTCCATGGCCTCGCTCAAATTTCAAGTACTAACTAAAACAACTTGCTTCAAAATATTGGCAAGATTTGTTTAATAATGCTTCAGAGGGATAACGCACATATAACTTGATCCCCTTCGTATCTTTGTTATCGAATCCTTCATTAAATTACTGTACAATAAGACACAGACCCTTCCCCACATATTTCTACGCAAGAAATATGGCGAATTCCAACATCAGCATATGTGGAGAACAGGACACTTTCTCATGCCCCTTAGCTATGTTCTGGCATTCCAAATGTTTCTAATTAAAGAGAAACATTAATATCCGAAGTTTCAAAAAGTTATACAATGACTCTTCCTATGGCGCAATCCTTTATCAAGTTCTCATGTTGCATAAATTTTGTGAACTTTTACACCCGGTAAATATGTTCAAAAGGATGCCACTTGTCAACTTAATAACCTGTAATAACCCCGTAGTCACCTTTTTCGTATTATTATTACAGTTCATTATAACATTGTGTTCTTAGTACTTATTATATTCATCTGTTAGTTACTATGCTTATAAATACTCTAGTATTTATGTAACGTGGGGATCTTTATGTAAGGCAGGATGTAAGGTGGGATTTCATGATGTGCCATAATAGGTAAATTCTAGATCTTTTGGAAAGCTGCTAGTTAGTACGAGAAGGCATTACCAGTTGACCCATGGTAAATCGCTTGCATTCCCCTTACGTTTACCTGTACCTGTACCTGTGGTAGGATGAAGAGGACATTGTCTACTTTGGGTTCTTAGAAGAAAAAGAGCCAAACCATCATTTCCGAAGTGTAAACCATATGTCGATCATTTATATCAACCTTTGCTTAGCATACTTCCAGCACTCGAATGTGGAACAAGATAATTCCTTCAGCAAGACAATGCTAGGCCACGTAGAAACAAGATATCTAAACAAAAAATTCAGCAATTTAACTGGGAAATCCTTCCTCATCCATTATATTAATTGGACATGGTCCCATTAGAATAGCATGCATTTTTAAACTCTGCAACACTTTCTAATAGAGAGAAAAATTAAAGGATCAAGAGGAGGTCCATCAAGTAGTCTTTAGATTTTCAATGCGAAACCAAAGAATTTCTGCAAGGATGGGATTATGAAGCTGCCAAAAAATATAGGAGACGATAGTAGAAAACAGTAAAGAATATATCATTAACTAATGAAACTTCCTTGGATAAAACGTTCTTTAGTTAAAGACAGTAATCACTTTTTTACAATCTTATATATACGAATAAATTCAATAGCGGTAGTCCCATGAGCAATTCAATCATCAACTCGATAAGATTTGAAGCATGTTGTATATCATTTTTATCTCAGAAATCTCCCTCTTTCAAAACAGCCCATATTATAATGCCGTGAGGGAACATGATATCAAAAATCGTATTTTGAAATTATAATTTTTGAATAACGTTTTTAAAAACAGTAAAATAACTTTGTAGGGTTTATATTTATTTTAACCAACATTTATCTTAAGTTTAAGCTATCTTTCCTGTCAAGCCTTTACTTTCCCCTAGAATTGCCAATGCCAGAGTATGTAAATCGTAGTAGAACGCGCAGAGTATTCAAATTTTAGCAGAAGTAATTTGAGTTAAATAGAAGGGAAACGAGATTGTAAGTGTGCTTCTTGAATCACGAGCGTGAAGGTTGCTTGGTAGAAAATTTAAGAACCGCGCGTTTCGGCCTGTGTGCCTATTTCGACAGTTCGTTGAATCTTTCAAATTCTTAATCAGAAAGTTTGCTGAATCTCAGCTGTATCTTAGAACGCGGTTTAGTTACGATTATAGAGCCTCGTAGGTAGTGATTTCGTTGTTTATTCATCCTGTCATTTATTTTTAGTTGCACTTTGTCTATTTTGTTCAACCGCCGGGTCGGCATAGTTTGTGAGCGTAAAGTGAACGCAACTGTGATTTCTAAAGTGAAATAAAAAGGGAGTTAAACCCTTCTTAAGAGTTTGTGTAATTTCCAGTTCATAGCAGTCACTACTACTGTTGCTGGCAAGTTGGGGCCACGCAACATCACAACTTTATTGCAACAAGTTAAAGTTTGATTTAACAAATTTGACTGGCCGGTTGTTGTTTTTAATTAATACGAAAAACACGAAAACTGCCAAGCGAAAGATGTCACCCATTCAAATGATAGCTATTGCATGGAACAGAATTAATAACATTGTTTTAAGAGAAACTAGTTTATATTTACATTACACATGAGAAAAACCACGGAAATGACGATGTAACTATCCCATTCATCAGTATTCGATTCAGAGTCGAAATACCAATATTTAGCGCTTTCCTCGGCCACTAATTAGTCTTCATTTAATGAGAAAAAGATGGGTAAATCTTTTAAGATCAGTCCAAACAATAATATTCTTTGAACCTTTTTGCTATGGAAACCTTTTTTTGTTTCAAAGAGAAATCGATAAAAAAAAATTGTAATCGATGAAGTTCATATCAATGCATAAAAAGACAGACTCAAAGAAGTTAACCAACCAATTTATTAACGATAAGTAGTGTTAATAGTTATTATGCTTTCAGTCGAATGTTATGCAGTTTCAGACATGAAATTAACAACGATAAATGAAGGAAACATTACATTAAAACCAAGCAAGACCGAAAGGCAAATCGGCCTTCTGTAGCAGATTGCCTTTATGTTGAACCCCTTGAGTCGGGGTTTTACATGCTCTACAAAAACAGGATTCTGTTCCATAAGGTTAAAAAAGTTTCAGAGACTTTACTTGGACAAAAGGTTATACGTTCTACCAAGATTAAGTTCTTTTCCAACGTCAAAGTGCAGTAAAAATGACTTAAAGTGATAAAAGTGCTTCAATTACTCTCCCTCTTCAGTAAGGCTTTCTATCTTGATTTAATTCTGTTCCATGCTATAGCTATCACTTGAAAAACAACGGAAAAGTATGAAAAGAAAAGATTTAAGACTTAAAATACTAATAGAAGTCAAAAGAATTCTGCGAAAAATAAATTATCTGAATTTATTAAATTATGGCAAAACATATTAGGACTTATCTCATTAAAAGAATGGATGCCTTCCTAGAGGATTCTGAAGGAAACTAAATCGTATTCTTGAAGAAATGTACGAAAATGCAGATAAAGCCAGCCTATCCCCCGGAATTTGAATTCGGATCGAAAAGTTCAGGATTCTTAATTACTCGGTCACGGGTGAACAGAAATAAATGAACAGACCTTTGTCGCGTGGGTTACGTTATTTCGATATAGGAAATTCATAAGGGCTATCTGCCTAAGAAGATGAATGCCTTCATGGAGGTCTTTCTGTGGAAAATTGGCTGATATTCAAATTACACATACACGACATTTTACATATATTCAAATTAGACGTTCGCCTGGTTTTTGAAACAAGCCAAGTTGAACTACTAGTATTCAGCGATCTTAACCACTCGCCACTGGTGATATATTGTCGCGTGATCAAAGTATGGAATTAAAGATTTGAAGCTAAATTTGTTCATATCGAAAGTTATATGTGGAAATATTTATTTTTAGTAAAGTTAAATACTTTAAATGTACTCACCGGTAGTATGAATCAACCTGTGTTTAAAATTACCAGAACTAATTTCCCCCATTCATCCATACCATGGAAAAAAAAAAAACAATGCAAAACAAATGCATGAAATCAACATCCATGTATTACTTTCCATTCCTGCATACCACAACGAACTTTTGCGCTATAAAACTCGCACTGTCACATTTTTATAACTTCTAAGTTATTTATGAAATAAGTCAGGAAAAGAAAATTCTCCCACAACTGCTGCTTTGCACTGTTGCATACTACAAATGTTACTGTTGCAATACTATCTGAACGAGTATCTCGATAAAAAATTCTCGATTTGCACGTTTTCAGACCTTCATAATTATATCTGTAATAATTTAGGAAAAGCAAACTGTACCGTAACTTTATTTTTCACTGCTATCAATCTATGCCGGAAATAAAAAGTTCCGGTTGGTTGGATTTTTTAGCATTCCAGAGTGAGAACTAGACAAGAACCTCCGCCGTGTTCTCCACTTTCATGAAAGGTGACCAGACCGCATCTTCGTCGGAGGCGAATGCGCGTTAAACCAATTGACCCCAACGTAATTGTTTTCCTTTATGGCCAACCAAGAAACCGCCAATTCGTTGCACCTAGAATCACCTTCCGCTTTTTATGATCGCCGCAAACGAGGAGGGGGAACAGAATATCAGGGAAGAAAACAAGGAACAAATAATAATCATGCGACACGGGGATCGTAATTTTTTTTGTAATGCCCTTGTTTCATTGAACAATTTTTCACCCATCGCTACAGGAAGAGGGGTTTGACCTTGCACCCTACTTGAAGTAAGCTAATGGTTAATGCACCCAGGTACTATACATAATACTTGGCAACACCTGTTGGAAAATCCGAAGGCACTCAAGAAATATTTACAGAAAACTTATCTTATATTGGGAGATACGGTAAGAGAAGCAAATGGCTTTTAACCATCATCGATTCATGAATTTAAGCTTTTTTTTTAATCATTTGTTCAGAGTTAGATATTCACTGGAAAAAAAATGAAACTCGTAATATTTATTTTGAGTACTTAATTCTGTGTTGTCTTAACAAATAGACATTATGGGCATAGCTCTCCACCCCAGGGTCCTATATTTTGTCAAATCTGTTGTTATTTTTTAGCATACTGGTGCAGGTAAGAGCTTTAAGATAGAACTAAAATCGGGGGCAATGATTTAAGTTGTCCCTTAATTAACCAAGTTTTTATTAACTATATATCTTCCATTCCTTCTGATTTCAAATACAAACGGCTTTATACAAAATGTTTAGCAATCAAAGAAAGCTTTGCAAGCAGATTAAAAAAAAAAAAAAAGAACATGATTTTTGATCTCAACAAAGATTCAAATCTAGCTTCATGATGATTATATACATGGGCTTGTCTGCGAGAGTCGCTTTTAAGTCAGAGAGATCTCTAAAATATTTAGTTGCCTGATTCAGAAGTCAAACAACAAAAATCAGCGTTAATTCACAAAATTTTCACAGGACTAGTTTCGATGGTTTTACCGAACCATCATCTTCAGCTGCAAAACCGCAAATGAACAAGATAGGAAAACATGTTTAGATAAGATAAGAAAGCCTGGACAAGAATAAGCAAGTGGCGCCATCTGTTGGCGAAACCAGAACTAAAACATAATTTCTCTAAAAGCCGAAGGCAAATTTGGATTGGAATTAGGATCGTTAACTAGAACAGAAAGATTTTTATGAATGTGAAATGCCTCTAGAAAATCCAGTTCTCCAATGGAAGATGTTTTTTGAATAATTTTGGCAGCAGAAAAATTGAAAGTGTGATTTTCGGACCAACAATGTTGAGCAACAGAAGACTTCTGTGTTTCCTTTTTTCTAACATATGCCTCATGTTCTTTGACGCGAAATTTTAAGGCTCTCTTAGTTTGGCCAATGTAAATTAAACCGCACTGGCAAGGAATCCTATAAATACCCCAGGAATTCATATCCGGAATGGGGTCCTTGAGTATAGAAGTTGGAATTTTATTGATGGGAGAGTAATATAAAGTTGCACATATTTTGCAGAAATTTAACTTTCGGGTTGTTTACTCTCCCATCAATAGAATTCCAACTTCTATACTCAAGGACCCCATTCCGGATATGAATTCCTGGGGTATTTATAGGATTCCTTGCCAGTGCGGTTTAATTTACATTGGCCAAACTAAGAGAGCCTTAAAATTTCGCGTCAAAGAACATGAGGCATATGTTAGAAAAAAGGAAACACAGAAGTCTTCTGTTGCTCAACATTGTTGGTCCGAAAATCACACTTTCAATTTTTCTGCTGCCAAAATTATTCAAAAAACATCTTCCATTGGAGAACTGGATTTTCTAGAGGCATTTCACATTCATAAAAATCTTTCTGTTCTAGTTAACGATCCTAATTCCAATCCAAATTTGCCTTCGGCTTTTAGAGAAATTATGTTTTAGTTCTGGTTTCGCCAACAGATGGCGCCACTTGCTTATTCTTGTCCAGGCTTTCTTATCTTATCTAAACATGTTTTCCTATCTTGTTCATTTGCGGTTTTGCAGCTGAAGATGATGGTTCGGTAAAACCATCGAAACTAGTCCTGTGAAAATTTTGTGAATTAACGCTGATTTTTGTTGTTTGACTTCTGAATCAGTATTTATTCGGCGTGTTATTGTGTCTTAATTATTTAGTTGCCTATTTGGTACTAAGAGGAAAGGAATTAGCTAGAACAGCTGTGCTGTAACTTCACGAGATTTGCGATTATTGAAATTAACTGCCGGAGCCAGTTTATATCTTATTTTAGTTTTAGTTTCTACTGCGAATATAAAATTATATTTGATTTTGCATAAATTTGGTAAAAGATTACATTGCTATTTAGCTAGATATAAATTAAACGCAAATAATATGTCAACAATTACTCTAATTGCTTATTAATCAACCCTCTGGGAAATTAACTAACGGTTTGAAATAGTTTACAAGTTACTAACTTAGTATGATTGATGATACAACTTTTCTGATGCCCAAATAGAAATTTCTCAAAAGGAGTATGCAGGAAATAAAATAAATACACAATACACATCTACAAAGTTTTAGGATTAAGTTCACACAAATTCGAAAATTGAAGTTTCAATAATTGCGATCCTTATAAGTTGTATGCTTATAAAGTTCATACAGTTAGATTCTCTTCCAATTCATACAGTTAGATCTTTATCAAAATATGGAGTTCATCGTAATTTCTTCAGAAACGAAATCTTTGTGAATTATGCTTTTCCAATCAAAACTATTCGGTCTTTACTTGAGATTTCTGAGGCTTTGGTGAACTTTCTCAGGCTTGAGAAGATGTCTGTTGCTTTGTCTCAGTAGCATAATTAATTTCAAAATTTCATCTTCAATCGCAATTTGTTAGAAAAACATCAGAATTAATATTTGTCATTTGATCAAATCATGACATCCATAAATTCGTTCTTTCAAGTCCATAACAACAGACATTTAAAGGAAAACTATTAACTAAACATAGACAATTTTGTCCAAGATGATATTTTAGGAAAAGCAAGTGAAGATGTTACAGAACTAAATGTTGTCAATTATTATTTGGCGAGTTTTTTAGAAGTTGCTGAAACAAATTAGTTTTAAAACTTTGTAGATCCACTTTATAGGACGCTACTTGTGAAGAGCTGAAATGAAATTTTTATATGACAGCAGAATGGCAACGGTAAAGTATTCGTAGAGAACGAGAAATGTTTTGTTTGATGTGATAATACTGGCTGTCAGAAACGAAAGTGAATTGGCATTTCGTTTCTGGTTTGTTCTTTAAATGTAAGTAAAGTTGATTTAATAATGATTGATTGAGTATTGCTTGACCTTCCATTCACACTTCTGGTATCTCCGAGCGTGATGTTTTTATGAACGTGATGTTCGAAGCAGAAACGGAAGCTTACTTTTTAGGAGAGTATTTGGGTTATTTTAAATTTAAGCAGGTACTCTTCTGTTATCCGTAGCAGATTCAGAAATGTATGAATGTGTGCCTATATGTATGGATGTACATATTCATGTACGCACGCATACGTATATATCAATATGTATATGTGTGCATACTTATACACACATGCATACATATATTTCTTAATCCCGTCCCGTTACCTGAAGAATACATTTAAGCATTCAAGGTTTAGATGCTTCAGAACACAGACCGCTGATTCACTTTAAATGTTGTCCACTGTAAGTGCATTTTTTCATTTTTGATTCCAGTACTCGGCAAAATGCAAGATATTTATCTTTCAAATTTAATCTATCTGTTATTAATTAACGAACTAAGCTGTTAAAAACCAATAGGTGCATTTCTTAATATTATTTTTTTTATTTGTTAATCTGATTGATTTAAATAAAAGTCCATATAATTCAAGAAATATCTAATTAAAAAACGTTAAATACTTTTATAGTGACGTTACACATTTTTTTCGTTTTTTAAATACACAAAAGATATAAGTATATATATAAGATATATAACTTTTCTATGTTAGTCTAAATGTATATTCATCTAGGATCCTCTAAAATGTTTCGCTGTTCCTTTTTGGGCCATTTCTGTTGATAATCCCTACTGATCTCTTTAAACTTTAATTGTCTATCTCTGACAATGGATCTGTCTCCTTTTCCCAGTTTACAATTAACCTCTTGTTACCTCAGCCATTTACAGTGCAAATCGGAATCATTTCTACGTGCATAAATATCTCTAAATTTGTTTAATTAAATACTTAAAACTTTATGTACTTTTATTTATTTCTTTATTATTTATTACTTGTCTTATTTATTTTTCTTGTCTTTATTTATTTTTCTTCCCCTTAAAGTTCTGTATGCAACCATATTTCCGCCTTCCCTTTAAAAAAGTTAATTGATAAGGCCAAGGTGCACTAAGAAAGTCAATTTTTTTTTCTAACAGGAAAATGGCCGTAATGTGTTACAAGAAAAGTTTTTGAAATTTCTTGATTAGAGAAGATTAAAAAGAAGAATTTCTTGAAGTTAAAATTTCTTGATACTTAGCCAATGATACGCGAAATACATATCATAATTTGTAGAATATCACAATTTGTTTGCTATTTCTGAGGAAAAGAGAGAAAAGAGTAAAAAAATGTGCCAAGGGAAACTGAGATCTCCTTTTCATAAGCCTTTATTTGATAGGTTAACAAATTCAAATTTTTCACGCATACTGTTTATAAATGGCAATGCAATGTGGTGAAACGATTTTTTTCCAAATTGATTTGGATTTCTTTTAAATTTAATGTTTAAACAATTTTTCGCATATATAAAATTTACTGATCAAAATAAAGAACTGAGAAATTTATTTTTTGCACTATCTGATAGAGTGGAAAAAAAGTATGTTGAATGAAATATGTAACATAATTTATGATCGTTTGAGGAAGTTTCAGAAAGCGTTCGATTTCATTTTGTCGACTATTTGAAGTTAACGATTTTAAAATCTCAACTGCAAAAATGCATCGGTCACAAAGTTTTCAAATTTTCTTGAATATTAAAGCAAATACTTCGCTTTCTTTTAAAATAAAAATGATAAAAAATATCAAATGAGTGATTTTCTACATTTAAAAAAGTACGCTGTAATATGGAACAGAGGGTAAAGTACTGGTTTTTTTAGTTCAAAGCTACGACATTTATACACCATTCTATTTTTCTTTCTTCGATTTGTAAGGGAGTAATTATTCATTGTTAAGAATTGTATTTTCAATTGATAAGAGTTGTATTTTCAGTTGAATAATTTAATTGATAGCTTGTCATTAATAGTAAAAAAAAAGGTCTGAAAGTTTTCAGATTTTATATTACGCCCAAAGGGGCGTTTTTTTAACGTTTTGTGTGTTATCTTTATTTATTAAATATCATGTTCTTCGCACTTAACGGTAAAATTCAGTTCAATAGCAATATCACAAAATAGTGTAAAAAGAGCATATCTTTAGAATTTCCGATACTCTGTCTCGCGCAGTTGGATATTTTTCTCCCCGTTTGTTAATCAAAAATTCGTTAAAGTTTTAAAAAATATGAAATCGATAATAAAACAAATTCCAAATTTGGGCTTCCAGATGCCCATATTCAAGTGCAGAGTCAAAATGTGGTGTCTCGAGGTACATTTTTTTATTTTCAGAGTGCGAGAAACATACATACACTCATGCAGATTCTTCATTATTTAATTTCTTTGAATATAATGCAGGGCTCTAATACTTGATGGCAACAATTTTGAAAAACGAAACGTCGTTTATAGTGAATCAACGCAAAAAGGCAAAACGAAATTAATAGCCATTTTGGGAAAATTGCACCTTTGGGCTAAAAATTAATGTGTTTATAAAATAAGCTTTTATTTAAAACTTGTAAAATAAATGATGAACTAAAAAGAGGGAAATAATTAATCATATAATTGAGTGGGAATAAGAGATTAAATAATTCTTTTTACAAAATTCATCTGCAGTTTTATAATAAAGGCATGCTGCTAAATAACGAAATCTATTAATCGAATTCCATTGTCCAAAGTGTCAGCCATTATCTTTATAAACTTATAAAGGGCATTCCATACTTTTATTACTTACTCATCACGCGAAATTGCAGATGAGTTATGTAAGGAGACTTATTTAATCTCTTGTTTCCATTAAACTGGATGATAAATTGTTTTTCCTCTTTTACTTCATTACTTATTTTATGAGTTTTAATTTTTCCTCTTACTTTTCAGGAAATCGTTTCAAAGTTGTACAGGTTGCCACAAAGCCATGAAATGATAAAGTTATTTTAATGGAAACTAGTTTCTGTGTTCTTTTGAAATTAACGTGAAAATACTCTTATGCTTAATTCTTTAAAGTCGGAAATGAGCTTATGTAAACATTCAAAAGTTTAATAAAAGCGAGAAGTTATTAAAATCTTAATTAAGAGAAACCATATCCGGGAACCTCCTGAAACAGTAATTATCTTCCCACCTTTGGGTAAGAAGGAGACAATAAGACATTTGGGCAGCATCTAGAAAAGTCAGAGTCTTGTGACTAACTTTCTTAAAACAAATACATTTTTCATAAGTATATCTGAACCTGTACTGACGTCAGGGATACCTTGAAAGTGAGAAAAGTTCACCAGGCTCTGATCCCGGACATCGACGTGACGATATGCGTCTCATGGTTTCCTGTCCCACATCCGGAATCTCTTTTCACCCGATTATCAGATACAGAAAATTGCGGGAGGTCGCATTCGTCGCTTAAGGTGCTTTATTCACCTTCACCTTCTTTTCCTGTAGTCTTCGGCGTCTTTTCGGCTGTGTGACCAGCATTGTACAACACACCTTAACTCGTGCATTACCTTGTTGCAATGAGATCCGTTCACCGAAAGCGCCGGATTGGCTAATTTGTTCTAATAGGAGTGGGTAGCTTAGTTTACTCTTCCGAATTTTGAATCCACCCACAACTGTAGAGGAGAAAGTGACGTTTGGAAAACTAACGCAACTGTGAGCGAGGACAGAAACTGACCCAGATTTTAGATAGATCTTGCGTAAGAAAGGAGTGGACGTCGCATAAGTAATAAATAACGTAAGCACATCACAAAGAATATCTATCACTGGTGCAACATGTGGTTTTCTGAATTTGGATTCACTTCGGTGAAAACAACAAGAACCATAAATTGGAATATTTTGGAAACAAAAATATTCTTTACAATGAGGTACAAAATTCTCAAAAGGCAGGTGTTACGATTATGTGGTTTTACAGGAAAGGATGTTATACATCGAAAATGCTAGGACTATCTGTCTAAAGGAGAGATGTCCTCATGGAACACTTTTTGCGAAACACGAATGTAGTTTTTCATGTGAACAGCTCAAACATCCACTTAGTCAAATCATTCGCTAGGATTTGAAACATGTAGAAAAATCAGTGACGTTACGGTTTTAACCTCTCGGGCACTAGGGATTCTTAAATGATATGATTACTGTAAAGCACACTGCGACTATCTAGGAGGAAGATGCCTTCGTAAGCATTTCCCATTGAAAATACGCTTGCAGTTAGCCCATTTGTCGGGATTTGAATACAGGCTGAAAGACTGGAGATATGAAACTTATGCAGTTAGTCAGAAGCAGGGGGGGGATGATTCTCCAAAATAATTAACGAGTTCCATTACCAGCACAGGCCTACTAATGGCCGAAAGGAAACACCACTGAAGATTAGTTTGGCATAAATTTAGTTCTAGTGATTAAATATGCTGGCTGCGTGAAGTTTTAGGATTTTCCTTTTCATGTGCAACTTAAATGAAATGCTTGTGTCTAAAAATATTAGATGAAGGCTTTCATCCTGCAATATGATTTGCCGTCTGTAATCTAATCTTTAATAATGATACTTTTTGGTTGTGATGGTGAAGAGCTACCAGACATTTTTACTTTAATCAAAAGCTCATATTACCAAATTTTGTTCAAGCGAAATCTTTTCTTCCAAAATTCACCTGCCGAATTATAGCTGAAGATTTTCGTTCCTCTTCCTCTTCAGTTTTGGGGAACACTATTCTGCGCTCTCAAGCAAAGCCGTGAGCCTTGACTCGTTCAATGTGTAGTTACCTACAAAATATGAAAAAGGACAGAATATGACTTAATCGGGTTGTGGAGTCCACTTGATTAATTCCTGTGCGAGAACTGTAAGAGCAGTGACTGCACAGAAGAAGAGGTAAAAGTACCCTTTATTTAACTCTTTAAATTTTATAATGCGCCTACTCGCCAACTCGTTTTCTTGGGCGGTAACTGAAATTCAGATAACGAAACTAAAAATTTGAAGTTATGTATAAATAATAGAATGACGCTACAGGGCTCAGCTAAATCCCGTTTCTTAAGCCCCCGTCGAAAACTAGTGGCAGCAGGTAAGTGCAATTAAGCCACGCGAACCAGCAATAACTCTGGCAGCAGACGCGTAAGCAACAGAGGTGACGGCTATAGCTTAACTCTCCTTCTTTCTTACTGCTCTTTGGTTTTTAAACTCTTTCTTCAAGGTAGAATTTGCATTCTTTCAAGAGCGCTACCAAATTTAAATATTCTGGTACTGACAAGTAGGGGAATGAAGGCTTATAGGAAAGAATAACAAAATAAATAAAATTGGTTATTTAAAATAAATATAAATCCCTACAAGGTTTCCAAACGTTAAGCGGCAAATTGAAAAATCTCGGTAAATCATCTAAAAGTAGCTCAAAATTCTTAAAATTTGGATATGTTTCGAATAAAAAAAAGCTGCACCGAGTAGCATTATGCGAAAGAGTGATGCTACCATTGCTTAAAGTAAATATGATTTAGCTCAAAACCAGCTATTTAGAAGGGAATCGCTGTCCACTGAAAGGCGATATATTAAACAGTTTCGAGATAGCAAAAAATGTAAACGTTAGCTCGAGGCCATATTTGCGAGTCGAATTGCGTAATGGCGTAATATAGAGACGTAGGCCGGTTAGGAGCAGGTCAGCAGCGACAGTCTGACGTTGCAGAATGGCTAAATGTTGACTGTCCCGCGGTACACAGGTTGTGGAACGAATTTCTAGCAATTGGTTCAGCCTCTCGAAGAACAATTAAGGGTAAGCCAAGGGTTACGACATCGCAGATGACCGTATTTGCGACTTAATGCATGTTGCAACACGACTTCAATTTCATTTAAATCTAGATTCGCTCTTACTTCTGCTACAAGAGGACAGTATCAGCCACGACAATATGCAGAAGGCTATACAAGTTGATACTCACTGTGCAATTCCCTTACTTCTCGCCACTGAAGGGAGTCGTGTAAACTGAACAGAAAACTATTGGGTGTCTCGTCTGTTCACCGGTGAGTCTCGCTTTGCTTTGAGGGATTCTAGAAGTATTTATATATGGAGAGGAGTAAACACTTGATATCTTCCGTCTAGTAAACGAGAAAGAGATACTTATGCATAAGATACTGTTCTTGTATATACAGCAATATCTTTATATGGACGCACAGATCTGTATATGATACCACGTGGAACCGTGAATGCTCAGAGGCACAAAGACCACATACTGGATTCTAATGTTCGCCTCTATGCTGCCGCAATTGGTGATATCTTCATTTTGCAAGCAGAATACCCTCTGTCACACTGCTCTCCTTGTGATTCAATTTCTTGAAGAAGGAACTATAGTTTCAAATAGCCCACTTCTCTACATTAATCCTATTGAGCATGTATGGAATACTTTTGGGTGGTGAGTTGCTGCTCTGCAAAATGAACGAAATGACTCTATCATTGCTGCGGTAAAATGCCATAATTTTTTATACAAACGTCAAACTCTCTTCTTTTAAGAGAAAACTTATTGATTAGAATGGGTTGAAAAGGGAGGTATGATTGCATCCCTCTTAAAAAAACGTTTCACAAAAGAAAATAACATCAGTATTAAAAAAAAAGTATCGAAAAATATTCAGGTGTAGTTTGAAGCTTTGTAAGAATTATTTAAATTTTATTTTGTGACAGTTTGGTGGAAGGTGCTTGAATGACTCTGAATGCATACTGAATATATGTTCATCATAAACAAAAAAAAAATATCCAGCTTAAACTCGGTAGAATGCGAGGGCCTTATAGATTTGACATCTCAAATGCCACGTTTCAAAGTCCACCGAACTTTGAGTTGCACAAAAGATGAGTTCAAAATTTTGTCAGATGTGACAAAATTAGTGCCTGCTGTCTTTTTTAGCTATACGTCTCTATGAAGCAGGGTTCTCTGCCTGTACAGCTGCCAAAACAATATACAGAATCCGTGTCAATACAGTAAGGACTCCTACTCTCTCCTACTGAAGTAAGCTGAATCTTCCTTAAATTCTCCTTCTACATTGTTACATGCAACACGATACTAAAACCTGATTCTGGTAGGGAGTTGTAAATAGGAAACTATAATTTATAAGAAAGGGTTTCAAAATTAAAAATAACTATTATAAAATTAAAATAAACCCTGTAACTTAAACATAAAAATGCATATTATGTATATGTAATAGTAGAAATTTTTGGGGGTGATGTGGAACATAATGATAATGATGACCGCTTCATGACCGCTTGATATTTTTCAGTAAAGATGCATTCATAGACAGTTGACGTGTTTCTTTATTCTTAGCATAACATTCGTTAAATATGTAGCTCCTGGCTGGGGTATAAATTAAATTAGCTAGCTCAGCTAATATTAACTAAAAGTCTTACTTGTAATCTGCAGGTGAATGCTCACTACAAAACTTTCTAAACAAACAGACATAAGATAACTTCTACTTCACGATTAATAAGAGTTAAATAAAGTATACAGCAGGGATGGCCAAATTTTAAGTCGATTCCGTGTGATAGATTTTATTAACGTTCGAAAGCCGCAAATCCATATTTATTTAGTTTCAAAAATAATGAGCCAGGTTTTGAATATAAAGGAACTTTTGAAGTAAATTAATAAATATATGATTAACATGATTGCATATAAATATGAATAAATACATCTTATATCTATTATTAGATCTTATATCTACTGTTTTGTGTTTAGAAACGTTAAGTCTCCAAAAAATAAAAATTTGTAACTCTTGTAGAGCGCAACTGAGCGTTTTTTCTTCGAGTAGAGAAACCAAATATTTCCTTCTGATTTCCTTTATACCTCTCCGTTTATAATTGTTGATATTTTTAGAAGTAAAATTAATAGGGAGCATATTCATTGGTCTACAATTACATAAACATGTTATCTGAGTGAATTACAAATCATTATTTAAAAGAAAACTGAGTTTTTTTAACTCATGAGCAGCCGTTTAGAAAAGGAAAAGGATACATTAAGCGATACACGTCAACGCGCGCTGCGTAGAAACTGTTATTCGAGAAAAAATATTTATTTAAAAATAAGCTATTAACTTGTTTAGGCTTTTGATTAAAAAGTAATTTTTTCTCCACGCAATTAACACAAGGACCAACATACTGAGATCATTCGAATCTTTGGAAAGAATCTTGGATAAGAAATCGTTAAACATTTTTCCTCAAAATTTTGGAATAACTACCTTTATTAATACTCATTGTAGAAGAATTCACCAAAAAAAGAACGTGATTGCAATTTCAGTGGTATCTGAATAATCAGTATTTCTCATGACAGCCCTGATTTATAAAGTATTTCAGCGTGGCATCCAAATGAATCTGCCAGAATTTTTTAGTAATTAGTACACTACGCATTATTGAAAATTCTGAAACTATCTCTCGAATCCCGATAATTTTGGACACAGCTAACGAAGCTCAGGCGCATCATTGACATTGCTTGAAACTATCTCTCGAATCGTCTTGATAATTGTGGGCATAATTAACGAAGTTCATGCTCATCATTGAAAATTCTCGAAACCACCTCTTGATTCATTACGATAATTCTGGACATACATTACCTATTTCTAATAAATCTAGAAGTTCATGCTGAGCTATATAAAAGCTTCGTTGAGCGTCGCTACTATAATGAATTTATTTCTCAAATTTAGATATAACATGATTGCGTAACTCTTCATATTTCTATGGACATGTACAGATGTTCGATGTGGAGGTCTTCGTAATACGACACATGTCTGCACAGTAGGTTAGTTCCTAAGCTCTTGCCAAATAAGTGCTCGGGTCCACCATATTCTAATTGTTGGACCCATAAAGGCGATCAAATGACTTTACCGTCTCGTGTTAAATTGCTAAGTATAATAAATCATAAAGTTTAAAATAAATAATTGTTGGCCTACTTTCCATTGGGTTACCTAACTGTGTACATAAAGTAAATCTAAAATGGATTCTGTAGGCAGAGGATACTTTAGAAAATAAAAGATCAGACTTTAAAAGGAAACGCTTACAGGAGCAAATTTTCACATTATTGCCTGAAATTGGTAGTAATCAATCAGTGGATCACTGTACAACTTTTCGTTTGACTACTAAGCCTTCATGGAGGAAGTGTCAGACGGACATGGTGATCAAAAATTAGGAAAACAAAAAACATCAACACTTTAAAAGAAGTGCAATGCTGGCATCAGAGCCGGAGCAACCGGTGCAGCTGCACAGCGGCAGGTGACAGGTGACGGAAGACGGGGACGCCTGGTGTTTAACAGTGGTAAACAGGCATATGTCCCACGCCTTCCCCTGTGTAGAAGCAGCAACTTTAAATTAATAAAAGTATTTACAGTGCAACAAGAGCAGATGAGTGATTGTGTTACATTGCAGTTCAGGTTACATTAGCATGTCATAAATAGTCAAGTGCAAGACATAAAGAGAAAGGGTCTTAAATTAAAAAAAAAAAAAAAAAAAAAAAAAAAAAAAAAAAACCACATTAATCACATAAACATAAGGCGTAATTAGATGCCAATACTCTTCACTCAATACATAAACTTAAGCATATTGCCAATGCGTGATAGTGTTGTATATTGGGAATACTGAGGTATCTAGAGATTCTATACTTACTACAGGGTGTACAGACAGTGAACAAAAGCTTAGTAAAAACATGATACTTGATAAAATACAGGACAAAATACATGATACAATACATGAGACACGGAATACATTGATAAAATACAAGAGACATGAAATACATTGATAAAATACATGAAACATGATGCAACTTTAGAAATAGTACACAACACTAAAAATGTGATATACAGAGCGGAATACGTATACAAGGGTATTAACAGAATACAAAACAGAAGATAGTGCATTAAAGATTTATGTACAATGGATATATACACAGAATACCCACACAGGTGACAGGTGACGGAGGACGGGGACGTCTGGCGTCTAACAGAGGTAAACAGGCATATGTCCCACATCCTCCCCTATCCAGACGCAACAATTACACATTACACATTAATATGATACATAATTAAGCACACACATTTGAAATACATGACAAATAAATATACATAGAGAAAACACAGTTCAACACAAAATATACAAAACATAACAGTACAATGATACAAAGTACACACAATACGACATTAAACAGCATAAAACATATATAAACATTACGTTAAACACACACATTGCATTAAACACATAAAACATATAAGGTGCACAGTTATAGTGGCAGTTCAGTATAGTTTCAGGGAAAGTACTTTACAGTGGCAGTACTAGGCACATTGCGCAGAATGTACGCAATACCCACAAGTGAAACACTAGCAGTATACAGCATGCAGTATGTATTGTTGCACAGTTTGTTAAGGCAGAATGCAGTCACTGAGACCATTATGAATAGCACTGTTTTATAATGGGAGGCAAAGGTCTTGGCCGTAGGCCTTAATGGTGTTAACGATTTTGCACACTGTGTTGATTGCCGCTTTATTTTTAAGGATAAACTTGTGGAAGGCAGGTATGTTCGTGGGTTCC
Source organism: Stegodyphus dumicola (assembly GCF_044657685.1). Classification (NCBI taxonomy): domain Eukaryota; kingdom Metazoa; phylum Arthropoda; class Arachnida; order Araneae; family Eresidae; genus Stegodyphus; species Stegodyphus dumicola. The sequence continues at coordinate 42,554,896 of NC_140771.1, read as the reverse complement.
GGGAAATGGTGCTGTTCTGTGAGTGGGCACCGGAAGATATAGTGATCGGGTGTCCCCTCTTCCCCGCATACACAGCGATCCGTATTAGAAATAGTGCGTCTGTTGAAGTAGTCCGGGAAGGGACCGTGCCCAGTTACAAAGTTAGTAAGTGGAGCGTTTGCTATGAGTCTCTCCGTTGTCACCATCGGTAGAAAACCATACACTCTTCTTCCTGTGTTTCCATGTTCCCATACTCTTTGCCACCACTGGACTGCTGCGCCTTTCAGCAGTCTTTTAAGATGGGAAGGTGGCGCCGGAACAGCGATGGGACGTGCGTTGATGTTTGAGGCTGCCTCTTTGGCGAGCACGTCCGCTGCCTCATTACCTGCATTGCCTTCGTGAGCTTTCACCCATGTCATGTCCACGTGTACCTGTGGGTTATCTTTTAAGAGTTTTTGAAGGCGGATGATCAACGGGGAAACATGGTTGTGTTTGCTTAGGGCCAGCAAGGCAGACATACTATCCGTATAGAGATAAGCTTTTGAGATTTTTCGGCTTATTAGATATTCAACAGCAGCTGTAATTGCTATCACTTCTGCCTGAAAGACGCTATTGCTGTCACCTAGGTGGCCTTTCCAATGATGTAATTCTTGGCTTTGCCAACAGTGCAGGAAAGCACTGCCAACGCCTTCAGCATGTTTAGAACCATCAGTGTAAAGTGTATGGTTGCTGATGTGCTGTATTTCATTGTTGGGCTGTTGCATGATGTGGGTGTGGACCCCTAGTCCTTTATGCGCTGGATGTGTGTGCAGCGGTGTCTTGGGGTCCTCATAAAGTGCTGGACTGTAGAGAGTACCTGCGAAGGAGGCGTCTTTCCTCAAGTGAAGGACTCTCGTATATGTCGCCTCTAGCTCGGCCTGGATGTGTAGAGGGACTATACCTGCTAGAGTAAGGGCGGAGCTCGTGGCTGTTGTGCAGTATGCCCTGCAGATGCTTATGACAAAAGGGCGTTGGAGTGATGTTAACTGCTTGATTTTCCTCGTTGTCATCGGTTGAGCCCAGATTGCAGCTGCGTACAGCGCAATCTTTTCCACCACCGTGCTATAAAGCACTTTTTGAATGTGGGGATTTAGTCCCCAATTTTTTCCTTGAAATTTCCGTGTCATTCTGGCTATAGCGGAGGTTTTTGCTCTCTGTTGCTGCAAATGTGGCACCCATGTTAAGCCAGAGTCCCAGACCACTCCTAGATACTTCTGTGTATCCGTGAATTTAATGTTGCGGCCAAGTAATCGGATACAGGGACGACGTACAGGCCTCGTGCCCGGTCTCGGGATGAGGAGTGCAGAAGACTTGGTGATAGAAATCCTCAGCTTAAGGTCTTCGCATAGGCTTGCGAACTTGGCGCACGCTTCGCTGCCATTGGCTTCAATTTCGTCTCGTGTGCGACCTTTAACAAGGAGAGCCGCGTCATCAGCATATGCAATGATAGTTGTGTGATCAGGCCACGTCGCTTCGAGGATTTTGTTAAATGTCAGGTTCCAGAGCAAGGGCCCTGCACAGGACCCTTGTGGGCAGCCTCTGACTTGGGTCTTAGTAACAATGCCATTATTGTTTGCCATAAGTAATTGCCTATCTGTGAGATAACTCTCAAAGACTTGGTAGATGTTCTCCGGGCATTGCGCCTCTCTGAGGGCCTGCTTGATGGCGGGCCACCAAAGGGTGTCGAAAGCGCTCTGGAGGTCTATTGAGATGAATGCAGTCTGAAGATTCTGTGAGCGATTAAGCTGGACTTCATCATATATTCGTTGAAGGGCATGTGTGGTTGAGCAACCTGAATGGAAGCCATATTGCTTGGGACTGAGGAAGTTGTTTTTGTGAATATGATACTTCAGCCTGTTAACTATGATCTTTTCATAGATCTTACCCAACGCTGAAAGGAGACAGATCGGACGAAAGGAGCAGGGGTCTATTGGGTTCTTATCTTTTTTGAGAAAAAGTACCACGTGTCCCTTCTTGAAAGCTTGTGGAAATACTCTGTGGTGCAGGAGTTTATTGAAGTAGAGGCGAAAGAAGGTGGGCCGTGCTCGGAAGGCGACCTTTAAGATTGCATAATCAAGTCCGTCCGGACCCGGTGCCTTCTTCAGTGGTAGATGGCGGAAGATGTGAGTGATTTCCTGCATTGTAATGGGGACATCTTCTGGCGTTCTTGGGATCTCTGTGGAGTTTCTCAAAAGTCGCTGGGCCGTCGTGTCATCCTGTTCTGGATCCGCTGGGAAGATTGCATCAAGCAGTGCTGTGGCCGTGGACCCTGCTAAGTCAATTGTTTGTGGTAGATTCCCTGGCTGCACTGGCACTTGTGCCGGCTGGAAGATTTTCTGCGTGGCCAGTTTATGCAGGATTCCGTAAGGATTGCTATTGCTGGTACAAAAATTGCGCCAGCTGTTGATTTTGGCTTCTAGAATTGCTTTTTTATAAGTAGCCCGTGCTTGTCGGAATGCAGTTAGCAACCTTTCCGTTTCTGTGCCGTCTACAGCCGTTCGGAGACGGCGACGTAATGCTCTGCACCTTTGGCGCATTTGTCTCAGCTGCCTAGTCCACCACGTAATGCCTTGCAGTTTCTTGGCAGTCCTGATTGGTAGAATTCGCTCGCATGTGTCCTTGAGAGTGGTGAGAAGATTATCTGTGTAGATATTCATATCATACTGGTCATTATGCGTATTAAGCTCCATCGGCAGTATACCAAGGGGTGAAAATGCTTAGATATAGCGCGCAGCAAAATGCCTCTAACATACGATACTTACCGGCAACTCTAGCCTAGTGCAGAAAAATGCCTCTAACCTAGTGCAAGGTAGAATGAAAGGTCATCAAACAAGAAATCGAAAAATACGAGACGTTTGTGTTCTGTTGATCCCTTATTGCCTGATGCAATGTTACTGATATGAAGGTTTGATGATTAAGGTGGAAGACCTCTGTCTGAAATAACAATATTTGATACAATGGGAATTAAACATTTTCACTAAAATTTAATCGTTGTCAAACCAGTGATTCTTCCCATGATGATTTGAGACACAAATATTTCAGCATGCTCAACCACTGGTGAAATAAATTATGATCTCTGCCTAGGATTACCAAGAAATTATTAGGAAAGATAGAGTTCCATGTGGGAAAAGTGTTCATTAAGCATATTATTGTGAATGGTTGCGAAATCTGTGAAGCAATTGCATAAAAATGCCTAACTTGTTTAGTAAGAGGAAATTAATTTTAAAGGAGTTCCTCAAAAAATTGCGACAAGTCTCCTAACCAAGTAAGGGGCTGAAAGTTCACTCCACCAAAAATAAAATCCTCATAAAATTCTTCCACAGAGTAAAAGAGCTCTATATGGATTGCAAGACGAAACAGGTTTCTTCAGCAGTTACGCCATTGAAAGACTGAATAGAAGTAGTACCCTACAACGAATAGAAAATCTTCCAGGTGGATCACAACTGTTGTGAACAATGGGATCACAAAGGAATGTAAGCAAATACTGCCTGAAGTAAAATTAACTTGAGAGAAAAATACTAGGGAGTGAATAATTAAACAAAAATATTATCATTGAGTTATAGATTAACTTCGTATTAGTATATTCCGATGGCCATTACCTGTTCAAAAAGTAACATAACCGGAATAACAATTACCAGAAATGGAATTATTTGAATACGTACTTGTTGCCCTGCAACAAGCCAGCAGTGGACAGTTTGAGATCAATTAAATTTTTACATGCATAATATCAGATATTAAATTAGTGATTAATTAAGAAATGTGGTACTGTAGGATTTCTATTTCAAATTCCATTTGTATTAAAAAATTAAACTATATTTACTCAAGTGTATTTCAGATGGCAAAGGATCGCTAGTAGTTCGCGAGCCGCAGTTAAGGTGTCGGAGAGCCGCAGTTTGGCCATGTCTGGTATACAGTATAAAGTTTGAAGTTAGCTGACTCTACCTGAAACACAATCTTTCTTCAAATTGCTATAAATTCAAGCAATTTAATCTAATCCCATCAGAGGCTGCAAGCGTAGACAGCAACAGAAACTCAAACATACAGCTTACCAACAGAAAGCTATCCTTATACTATTCAATTCAAGATACGCTTTGGAATCGCCAACAGAGAGGGAAACTTCAGGCAATGCATTTAAGAAGGAAAAACAAAGACACTCACACAATAGATCACAAGTATTCTAAGTGTTTAATTAAAGAGGCAGAGATGAGTAAATGGATCTTGTGGTAAAATAAGGCTGACAAGAACGATGCAAATGAAACATTTCGTTAGTAAAACTAAAATGCCACAAACGTACATAGATAAACTGGCGCAAGATATGGCCTTATGCGTTTCCCTTTCTGGAAGGATATTGAGTAGCTTCTGAAAGAAAGTACTTTGGCATCGTTCTTAAAGAATGATTCTTTGCATCTTATTTGAATAGCTGCATCTTTTTAGCCACAGTATCGCAGATAAAAGTGCATGCCGAAGAGCTCCGTTTTCATAAACAATAGGAATTGCTCGAAATTCGCACAGAGAGTAACGATTGACGTCAAGCGAGCGCTTTTACTTACCGTTTTATCTCAGCGCACCACTGAGCGCCAGTTCGCAACGAATTCTGCTATAAAATCTGTTTATTTCGGTCCCATCTATTTGCCTTTTCTGTTAGATATATTTTAACCCTTTCCATAAGAATAATATGACAGAGACTTATTTTGAGCTGAAGGACTTTCCAGGAAGATTTATTATCAGCAGTTTACTATTTATATAATAGAAACAAGAAATAACCCAAGTAAGAGAAATTTAAATAAATTTCAAAAGGGAGGAAAATAAGTGAAGGAAATCGCTGATTTCTTGTAAGTAACAAGTCTAAAGAAGGGTTAAATTTACCCTTTATTCCCACTCAAAATAAATGAACAAATGACTCATTCTCAGGCTAACAATATGCCTCCCCTTGGGCTTTAATTCAAGCTAGAAAATATAAAACTAATCTAACGCTAAATAAAATTAACCAGCCGCAGCTGCACAGAATCAATTAGCAAAGTTGGTCCTTCCTTAAGGTCACCTGCGTATACTAGCAGGTACGTAAGGTATGGCCGTATAACAGTAGCAATACTATAGCAACTTATACTAGTAACAACACCGTGGCCAAAAAGCAGCACACGCTGTCCTGGGAAATTAGAAGGAAAAGGGAAGACTTGTTCCAAAATAAAAATAACTATTAGAAAATTAAAGTAAACCCTACAACTTTTGCGTTTTTCTTTTAAAAATGAGTCATCTTCGCTTTGCACGTCATTTTCAACGCATTACTCTAAAAGTATTCGAGAACAGGATTCAAATCGAATTTTACAATTTCATAATTGAGAAAAAATATTGGGTGCTTAAGTGGGTTCATATTTCATAAAGTTGCTTTAATTAGCTTGTACAGGAAATGGAAAACAAACGATTTCAGATAAGCTGTGCTTCGTCAAACCATTATTCATAGCATTTTAAGGTTTATCGAAGTCCAGTGATAATACACGGGTGGTCGCATTCACGAAGACTCCTCTTTCAGTAACTAAAACTATTCTGAAAGCTTTGAGCAATTGGGAGAACTTGAGCCTAGGGAAAGATTAAAAGAACAGCTACCAACTGAGTTAAATTATTTATCGAGCAAACACGTTTCGTTACGAAGTACTTTTGCTTTAAGAAGAAAAAACATATGTCATGTATTTTCGAAAACTACAAAGTTTCGTTTTTAAATGAAATCTAGTTTTGGGCGGAATTCTGAATAATTCTAATTAGTAAGTTTGTTTTATGTTAAATTCATAGGTTTCTTTTTCATGATTTTCTTTAAAGAAAATAATACTACTTTTAATATTTAAATAAGGAAATCTGAAAATTATGCTTGCATGGGTGCTGAAATCTAATAATATCTTGAAGAAATTTATTTGCTACATGTGATCTTTTAGTAGCAGTGGAAAGGTAAATCTAATTAACTCGTAACGTACTATTTGTTTAATTTTCCTGTACTAAAATACGACAACATAACACTTGAAATTTAACTCGGCTTTGCCGTACGGCCGGTTGCCGGACGAATTATGCAAATCATATGATATGGATTGGTCTAGAAATAACGCAGTCCAGAAATAGTTAATTTAAATTATAATTTTGATTTATATATTTTTTCTATCTAACATGTATTATAATTACAAAACGTAACTATAGTATGTATATAATTACAAAACGTAACTATAGTATGTAGTATACTTTTACATACTACTGAAAATACTAGACAAAGTAATCAAAAAGAATCATTCATTATACAAATTCATTTCATTTACAGCAACATATTTTATGGAAAGTGATAATCCAATCCTTATTGCATTATCTTTGCACAAGTCCTTTAAATTATTGTGTTATTGTGTTGTGACTTAATTAACTTGTCTGATAGTAACATCAGAACAAGCCCATGAAATTCATCCTGGCAAGGAGAGCACGATACAGGAAACTTGTCGTTGGCAAGACCCTTGAGCATCATACAAGTGACAAATATTTGTGTCTTCGCTACAGAATGTATCGCGTAGATACAAGTATGTTAATATACGATTTTCTCCTCATATGTGATAACATTTTTTTCGTATGTGTTAAATACCATATTGATGAAAATTTCCCACATGCTTGAGATATTAAGCCCGTATCTCACCCATCGCTTGTGCATTTAGATTTGAAATGACCAAGACATACCTAAACAAATACCTCCAGAGCCGCTCGAAGCGCAGTAGTTGTAATATTGGAAGTATAAATGATTTAAATCTGATTGCGGATTACACATCAAGATTCCTGCTGTAAGGTGATAATTCTTTATGAAGAATAGAATTGTAACGCCATAGTTGCAACTAGCCGGCATGCCCATATTTTCCCGATAGGTCCACATCCTGAACAGAAAGCATTATGCAAATTAAAATACCCTCAATTTGGAAGCTGAATAGGGAATATATGCTCAATATATTTTGAAATCTTAGCAACTTACCCTCAATATAGAAAGCCTAAACGCAATTCATGTGGGTTAGTTTGTTTCCAAATATCGAATACGCTGTCATACATATTTTGTAAATGAATATTTTCCTCTGCTTTGATTCGTTACAGAGTCAAATTAATGAATTTCCTTTGTTTTCCGTCAAATACAGCAATCTCTCTCTCTGTCTCTCTTCCTCCAGTCAGGTATAGCGTGTATGGCTTGAGGTCCAGTCAGACATAGCCTGTCATATGTAGCGTGTAACGTCTCTGACTGGAGGTCCAGTCGGGCATAGCGTGTCTTTACTAGAGATAGACTTAACGTGTCTGGAACTGCTCATTCTGAAATAAATAAAGAACAAAAGACCTCCCAAAGGACCCTTGTATAAGACGATAAGACAGTCTGAAGATGTTTTACAAAAAATAGAAAAGGCCCTACAATATAGATTCACTTAGTTTAAAGCCTTTCATATAAAAGATCTTACTTTATTCATATATTATCACAACTTGTAAGGATTATGTTCATTTTATTAACAGTTAAATTTTGAGTTAAACTTCCTTTCCCATCGCTTCTTAATTTCAACTTACCACTTCTGGCCAGAACGTAGTTTTAGAATCACGTCTGAATGCTAATGAGGAAGAGCGGTATTTAACGGCGAAGTTCTACTGTCTTAGTCAGAGAAATACCAGATATTCTGGCTGCACGCGTCCGCCTTTTTATAGGCTACTCTCTCGTAAGTTATTATTACGCTCGGCCGTACTTTAGGCCCTGATAGCTTCGCAGTCAATTAACGTTAAGGGGCCAACTCTGTTAGAATTTTGATAGCTTCGGCTATGTCTCTTTAGTTAAGATTAGTTTAGTTTAATTCTTAGACTCTTAAGTTCAAGCCCGAGTGTCGACTTTATTGTTAAACTCCAAGACGGAGTTCTGTTACACTTGATTGGAATAATAAAGGATTATTTTACCCTATTTTGTTGTTTCCTGTCACACGAACTCAAGCGATTATTCGCTTAGCAGTTCTTAAAATTCTTCATTTTCAACGGTAACTTAGATTTATACAGTGGAAAATCCTACAAACTTATAAGAGAAAAGTTTGCTTCTCAGTATTTACTAAGGATGAGTAAAATTTAAAAAAAAAAAAAAAAAAATTTAGAAAAAATAATACGTACAAAATTTTTCGGTGTAAAAAAGTAACATATCACTGGCTTGTGTTTGAAAGACAGTATTCTATCTGGAGTGTGTTCGAGTAATCTTTCAGGGGTGAGGAAACAAAATATCAACATTTAACCTGCTGAGTATAGACTGCAGGAGGTCACGCATAAACGGCCGGGCCCTTAAGTTACCGATGCAACAGAGTTGGTACAAGGTGAGATAGGCGTTGTGAGGCGTAAGGCACCCGGTCTGGAGGGAATCTGTAATTGCGCGAGGCCATGGCGCCTCTAACGCCTACCCCTTCTCGTCTCTCGGCAGAGGTTATATATTACTGAACACGTGACTCCACCCTCCTCAGGCCGACCCTGGCATACGTAACACAGCTAATTCGAGGTCGTCCGAGAACGGCTTAAATACACTTTTACTCACGATGATCCATGTTACGTAAATTTATAGTTATGGCTTCTGAAGACTTTTATTTATCTGAGACTAGTCATTTGTCTCTGAATATTTTATTCCTACTAATGCGATGATAGCAGTTGTAAACAACGTTTGCATCGTAATAAATGGAACTAACTGTTGAGGAAGAAATAGGTCGAGACAACTCAGTCACAGTCAACCTTCTCATGGCTACTACTTCTGCAAGTGAATAGTAATTCTCAAAGTATAAATAAATGTCAATACTGAACACTACCCCTTAAGATAAACACTTCTACAGAAAAACAGTCATCTAGAGAGCGGGATTTACACTTGATAAGGCCCTAGGTTATTTGAAATCTGGGGACCTTTATAATTCTGTTATACTATATTTTAATTTTTTGGGGTCCTCCAAGAAAGTGGGGGGCCTAAATTCTTCTGTAGCTCATACGTACATAGTTGATTGGGAGGAATGTTTCAAAAAATGCAGAAGGCTGAAGATTAAAACAAAAAATGCAAAGAAACACTTATTAGAGATTGAAGAGGGAACTGACGAAGAAGAAGCATGATTTGAGATTGTTAATCGAAAGTGTAGAGAAAAGAAAATAGTTAGAATTGTAGATTAAAACGTAAAATTGACCGAGAAAGAAAATATTTAGAGTATCAAATTTAAATACAAAACTTAAACAGAAACAGAAAGAAAATATAGCATTGAAAATTATTATAAATCAAAACTCATGAGGAAAATATTTAAAAATATAGTTTAAAATTAAAACTCTCAGAAAGAAGGAAATATTTGGTAATGCTCATTAAAATGCGAGCTCATGGAACCCAGACATTTAGAGAGAATTGAAAATATTTGGAGTAGCAGACTAAAAAGAATTCAGAGAGAAAAGGAAATATCTGACATTGCAAATTATATGAAAAAATCACAGCGAGATAAAAATATTTATAATTGCAGATTAAAAGGTAAAACCAAAGGTTGTTTTTATAATAGGTTTATTAAAATAACAAATTCACTATTTTAATCTTCAAAGGAAATGTTTTGGAATTGTGCCTTAAAAGGCATTCAAAGAGAAAAGAAAATATACAAAGTCACAGATTAAAAAGCAAAACGTACATAAAAACAGAAATTCCTTTTATTGCAAATTATAAGAAACAAATTACGAAGAACGAAAAATATTAATGCTTAAAAGATAAAAATTATTTGAAGAAAGGAAATACTCAAGTTTTCAAATTAACACAGGGATGGTATATGTAGAAATATTTTGGATTGCAGAATCAAAGATAAATATTAAGATTGTTCCCAATTTATTATTTCCCGTTTCGGAACGAATAAAACAATAATAAATCAGTGCCATCTAAAAAAATAGCATTTCTTGCTTATGAGAATAATTAGAATTATTATTTAATAATAGCATGTGGCGACAAAGGTAGTTCTACGAAAGATACTGCGCAATAACAGCCCCTATATAAGAAAGACGCCTGTCTAACAAAATTATTATAAATCAGTTTGACTGAACAAATACAAGTTGAGTAGAAAGTTACGGAATTTTTAACTCTTCTGCGCCGTTAAAGAGATAAAAGCTACTTAATAATTCTACGTAGGTTCATTGAAAAGTGATAACCACAGACATTCAAGGGAATTAAAAACTGCTTCGTTTTATTTTTCTTCTCCCTACGCGCACCTTAGGTGGTATGCAGGAGGCTGTTTTATATGTATCCAGCTTCGAAGTGCTAAATGGATTTAAGTTGTAAATTATTGCAATCTTATCAGTGAGCTTTCTTTCTGCCTGAAATTTATGCTTTGTGGTTCTCATCGTATTCGCTGTTACGGTGACAGTTGCGTGAAAATGGTAAAGGCCCCAACGGGGACACTCGACGTGTTCCCGTGGTTTGGCAAACGAGAAAGAATCTTTGGACAACTGCTTGGGTGGTATAATACACAACGATGCATCATCTCTAAGGTTTTTTTTAAGAACAAGACTTGGATATAATTCAACAGACAGTGGTGCCTTCGTAAAAATGCAACATTTCCTCATAAATTCAGAAATGTAAGGCATTGTAATCTTTCTTCTGTGTTTCCAGAAAGATGAATATTTCGACATTTTCATGGATAAATAACAGGATAATTTTAGAACACTGAGTTTTTAATTGCTTGTAATAAAATAAATAAATAGGTAACAATTTCCAATCAAAAAACAAGTAATGAAATTTTTAAAAAATCTGAAAGCTTTCAGATTTTGTAGTAAGCCTAAAAGATCATTTTTTTTTAACGTTTCGTGTGTTATAAGGTGTTTCTCCCGTCTACGTAGCATGGCTACGTTGCGTAACGGTCAGCACACTCGGCGATCCAGAGGTCCGTGAATCGAGTCCCGGTGATGGCATTGCTCATTTTCTCTCTCTCCTGCTTCGAAATAACCAAGTGTCTTTACATTGGCGCCCAAACTAGAAAAGGTGATGGATGATGATTCTTCATCACCAGGATTGGCAACTGGGTCCCCTAATCCCCAGTTGCCTTTTAAAAAGGTGAAGCGTGATGATTCTCCATCACCATGATTTGGCGGTTGGGTCCCCTAATCGCCAGTCGCATTTTAAAAGGGAGAGTAATAAGGTATTTCTCTCGTCTTCTTAGCATGCCTTCGTGTTGTAATGGTCAGCACACTCGGCGCGTATTCGAGAGGTCCGTGATTCGGGTCCCTGCGAAAGCATTGCTCATTTTTCATCTCTCCTGCTTTTAAATAACCTAATGTCTCTACAGTGTTACGTTTATTTATTAAGTATCATGTTATGTACTAAATTCAGTTCAACAGCAATGTCACAAAATACTTAAAAACAGCATATCTTTAAAATTTCCAATAGACAGTCTTGCGCTGAAGATTAAAATATTTTTTTTTCCCGTACAGTGTTGCCATTGTTCGCTTTAAAATCACTGAGTTTGTTAATCAAAAATTCGTTAAAGTTTTTAAAACATGAAATAGATAATAAAACAACTCCAAATTCGGGTTCCAGGTGCTCAAATTCGGGAGGAGGACTACGTTATTCAAAATTTGATGGCTACAGGTACCGTATTTTTTTCACATTGCAGGAAACATACATACATTCATGTAGATTCTCCTTTGTTTAATTTCTCTTAAAATAATACAGGGCGATAATATTTGGTGACAACAATTTCAAAAGTGATTCAGCATTTTATAGTGATTCAACGCAAAATCCCATCTCGATGCTAATAGCCGTTCTGAGTTAACGCTCCTTTGAGCTAAAATGTTTATAACGTAAATTATGTAAGATAGTTAAGTACGGTTATATTTATAATCATGTAAATATTGCTGATTGATTCATTTCAATGTAATTATAGTCCTCAGAATCCGTCTAAAATTTATACGCATTATGGCAATGTTACATTTTCCCGTGTACTTTGTTTCGTGTCTTTGAAGATAAAAACCTCTTTAATTTTCCATATTATACATCATATTTACGTTCTGCGGCAACAATCATCCACGCGGCTTAGCAAACTGCAGATTCCCAAAGTTTTTGGTCTATCAGGAAATCTTAAACAAAATTGTATATCGATGTAACTAGCTAAGCAGTTTAAAAATAACGTACACCTTTTTCCCCACCTGCTAAAAAAAGTATCTCTTGTTGCCAACTCATAAGATTAAATTCTAACTATTGATTTAAATTAAAAATTGTACTTAATGAATTTCAGTTTTGAAGCCTGAACGCCTATTTCTGTTTTGATTTCGCCAGTGCTTCAAATTTATAAGCAGAATAATATCAAAATATTAAAAAACTACAGATGAAGAATGTACATCAATACGAAATTCATTATGGCATTCTGCACCACCATGTTAGGTGCAGATGAACAGTGTTCAGATGAATTGTTCACAATTTTTTCGATTGGTATGCTATACAGACAAACAGAAACCTGTTTGTCTATATAATCTATATAGCAAACAGAAATCTGTTTTATTTATCATAGTCATGAAATAAGACTCATTGTAAGATGTCAAGAAATAAAAGTAAAATAACTTTTGCGTGATTCCGTATGTTTCGTTGATTAAACGGCATTTGTACGATAGGGAACATACATAAAATAACTTACGCGTCTTTCAATTGGCAACAACGTGCTTTCGTGTTTTTGGTCTTCATTGTGTATATATCTCGTATATATATAATTTATTTAGTAAAATATTGATTATATTATCTCGTAAGATTAATTTTAGTAGAATTATCTAAAAAGAGTGAATCCATAGTTAGTAAGTTTAATTCCGAAAATTGTTTTAAAGTAACTTGAATGTAAATTGTTAAAAAAGTTTAACGGGGACTTGAATTAAATCATGAATAACAAAATTTCAATTGTAAAAAGAAATAAATTAAAAGCAAGTAATTAAATTAAATGCAAGTAATCGTTGCCATTGATCGGAAATTAGTTGACTTTTCAAGGGGAACAAACCAACTCCCGTTCAATGAACAATAATTAAGAAATAAATACGAAGGTGTTTCGTCCTTTAATCAAGTAATAAGGCGATGCCAAACTGGCAGTTTAAGTTAGGCCAAATATTTCCGTGAATTGAAGGGATCAAGAACTAATGCAGAGCACCAAAGAACTCATTCTGATTAAGCATTTTCGCTAATTCAATTTTGAGTGAATAGCAATTTATGCAATAAAATTGATAAATTACTTGAGTAATTGTCATGTATTGTTGTGAGTAAGATGATTGTGAGTAAGATGTTTGTCATACTGATGTTGTTGCCAGATAAAATATCATTTAATTAAACTTAACTACGTACTCTCCTCAATCTAAAATTCTACCAAGCGGTTTATTAACTTTCCAGGCTATATTTCTTATAAAAAAGAATTAAATTAAAGCTCAGAATTTCTCATAAATAATTGCATATGAAGTTTGCAATTTCGGAGATATACTCTTTTGAAATATTATCAACCTGATAAATATTCACTACAGCAATCAATATCTTTTACTGCAAAAATGTACATAATGAAGTTTCTTAATGATTATAGAAAAGGATTGTTGATCTTAAAAAAAATAATTGAACCACATGCAGAAGTGAAAACTTCTGGAAGACTGAAAGAAGAACATTACAAAATAGCCCGAAAATCTTTTAGAATGGAGTTTACCTATGATGTTACCGGGTTTAAAAGCTGTGACGTAGAATTTACCTATGCTATTGTAGTCCTTGGAGCGGAATTTGAAATCTCCTATCTTTCACATGGTTTAAAAAGAATTAATTTGCTGAATATTAAAACCAGAAATTATCCCAGTGCATGTGTATTTTGATATGAATAAAATAAAATTTTATCTAGATTTTTGAAAGAGATAAAGGTCTCGTAAGTTTACAAAAGCAGCTTTTCAAGTCAAATACTCGGAAAAGGAAAGAAACTTCTGTGTAACCTTCAGCTGATGAATTCAAACTAGAGTAATTGCGTTTGTTGCTTTCAAATATGTCCAAAATGTCAGCTGTACACTGGCCATGATTGTCTGAATTGCTAGCAGGGCGTGCTATTCACGTATATTACGAAACCATGTAAGGAGAAATGCGATACATTCTACCCTACTGAAAAGGTGAATGAAGAGAGCAGAAGATCCATACGTCCAAATCCAGGTGGCGTCAAATAACCATCCACAGCATTTAGTTTGAGCAGCACTATCCATAAAATTTGGGTTTCAGATAGCGATAGGAACATGGGAAATCAACTGCTTCCTTACCGAAATTTGGACAATGGACCTTCACTTGCTACCTAGATGTATTAACCACTTATATCCCAACAATACAGTTGGAAAGAATGTGATAACTCTTTCCAAATTGAAATCATGATAATTTAAAATAATTTCGAATTCTTGCATAGCAAATTTCAAATCATCTTTGTCTTAAAACTAGGCAAAACAATAACCTTATATTGGCACAAATTGTAACTATAACTATTATTTTCGAGGGTGATCAGCCACAGGTTCCTGCTCTTCAAGAGCAAAAACATTCTTCAAAGAATTGGCAATTCTCAGAGGAAAATTATATAATGTGTATTCAGTTTCAGGCAAATGTTTCTTATAATAGGACGAAGAACGAATACTTGGAATTTACACATAATTTTAGAAACGCGAACAGAAAATGTAAAAATACAACGGACTTGTATAAATTTGGACATGAAATAATGCATTTAAGCAAGGAATGAAGGTGATTAAAAAATCGGTTATTTAAAATCTACACCAAAATAAGGTATTATTTTCTCTAATATTAAATTTTACACTGGTGTGTTTTTCTTTCTGTTTACTTCTTTGACTATTTATTTCGTAACTGTTTTCATTTTACACTCGGTAACTTGTAACAGAAAAAAAATTTTGTCTTTTCGCTCATGTAATTATTATTTTGACACTCTTCACTTCTAAGTGAATGCAACATCATCCAACGTAACGTAAATATAACACCTGAGGAGGAAAAACTTCGAAAAATGATACAAAACTAGAAAAAATCTCGCAAACTAAAAACATTTGTCTTGTCCCTTAGAAGATTTCGAGAACTTAAAAAAGAATGCGCATTGCAGTATAAATTATTAGCCCAAAGGACGTTAGCCCAGAAGGACTATTAATTTCGTTTTGGCATTTCGCGTTGATTCACTATAAATGTCAGTTTACTTTTCAAATTGTTACCACCAAATATTATCACCCTGTAGTATATTTAAGGAAATTAAATAATGAAGAATCCGCATAAATGTATATATGTTTCTCGCATTGTGATAAAACAACGGTACCTACAGCCATCAAATTTTGAATAACATACGTTTCCACCCGAATACGGGCATTTGGAAGCCCGAATTTAGATTTTGTTTTATTATCTGCTAGCAGCTACGGAAAACAAACGTCCTCTCGACAAACTGGACAAATGTAGTATCCAAATACCTCTAAACAAATGTCCAGTATCCAAGAGAAATATTAAATTTAAAGACTGCACAGAGTTATCGTCTCCATTCTTCAGAGTGGCAACAGAGCTGATATCAGCAACAATGGCAACAGTGGATATATCGGCAAGAATGGGTGCGTGCCATCGATTTGATACTATTTCCTCAAAAAAATACCTTACTGCTGGTTCCATTTTTAGAATAATACTCTTATTATTTTAAACTGTTGAAAATTTAAAACAAAGCAAAATCGAAATCGATTCGAATAAAATTTATATCAAGCTGTAGCAGACCGACGATGCTTAAAATCCATCATTTTTTCTTCCATACTGGTCCATACGAGCTACTTTCTCTTAGAAAGTACTATACGAAGGCATACTTTCTCTTAGAGATAATAGCCCTCATTGCACTTCGCCCTATTCACCTAACTTGTCTGAATTCACTTTCCTTGAATTAAGAGTATTCTAATCTCAAGCCTGATAGAACGAATTTTTTCCGGCGTCTATTACAATATCAGTATGCTGAATGAGAATAAGATCAAAGAATTAATATTTATTGTAAATTTTAACTTGCAATACAAAACAAACGTAACGTTACTTCCGAATCTCACGCTAGGATAACCGAAACGCGTAATTCAAATTATGTATAATTCGCAGTTAAATTCTAACAGTTGAATGATAGCCTAATACCTGGCGAGTGAATTTCACGAAATAATTACTGAATATGCACTGTATACTGTATTTATTATGCGCCGTCAGTTGGCTTCAAAACCAATGAGATCTCCCTGCTAAGCAACTAGACATTTAATGCATTTTCTAAATTAATATGACTTAAGCTTACCAGCATAAATGCAAATACAATATAGTTGTGCAAGAATAGGCAGGGTCATCCGTCTTATTAAAGTGAGTTCCAACCTTTATTTAATTTTTATTTATTTAAATAAAGATTGCTAAAGCTCTAAAAGCCTTGAATTACTAAAAGCAACTATAAATTTTATTCTATTAACTCAGTTTATTAATATCATTATAAAATTAAACGAATTTTAATTCAGTGCACTTTTAAAATATAAGTATACCGGTAGTAACATATGCTAAAAATTTGCTTTCGAAAAGAATAAAATAAGGTGTTCCGCAAACCATTCTAATATATAAAAGTGGTCTCCACTTGAAAAACGTTTGAGAAACACTCTTCTAGTCTATTCACCTGTACATTCATTACAAAAACAAAACAAAACAAAACAAACCCCCCCCCCCAAAAAAAACACGCTGTTAAAATTGTAGAGACATTAGGTATTTTTTGGAAGCAGGCATGATGAAAAATGAGCAAACGCCTTCGCCGGGAGTCGAACCACGGACCTCTGGAATACCGGCCCAGCATATAGACCACTACACCACGAAGGCACGCTAGGAAAGCGGGAAAAATACCATATAAAACTTCTTCGAATAAACTACTCAATAGTTTCAAGTCATTAGCAATTTGAATGGCAAATAATGCGTAAAATGAATTCATAAGTCTGCATTTGTTACGCAAATGGCTGCAACAATTATATAAGGTAATAATTTTAAAGATTTCATTTGCGGTAAGATTGATTTAAAACGTTAAAAAATCTCCTATCCTTGTTAAGAAACAAACGATTTCCACAGCTGTTTGAGAAATTTGTCTACATAAGAGTGAATAAGTACACTTCCCCGTCAACTTTCATAGGTTTTGATTTACTATGGCCTCTGCTCTTCCCGTCATGCTTTTAAGGGGCCTCTCTGCATTGTATGAAGTAAGCGAGTAAACGATATTAGGGTTCAGAAGGCATTGATTACGAGCATTATATTTTTGCAGCTTTGTACCACACAGCTTTTTAGATGTTGTATTAATGGCCTATTAGTTAATAAAAAAGAAGCCGATCTTCCAATCGGGAATAGACGTCTTTCAGAATTTCACTTGGGCCAACTTTTTAATAAAAATACTCATTAGCTCCTTCAGTTACTTTTTTCAGATTTTGCGCTAACTAATGTGAGCTTTCTCAACAATGCTTTGCAACTTTTTATAACTTTTCACTGTGCAAACGGCTTCTGCGGACAAAGCCGACTCATTAATTTTGTTTTTCTCTTTCCTCAATGTGATTGTATGCAAACCTTGTATTTGTAAGTAATTATTTTCAAACAGATTAGCATTTTGATGATATTAGAATTCATAAAATAATTCCACTGAAAAAACTCTACATGAAAATGGAGGCTTTTGGAATAAAGAGGAAATATTAATTACTGATAATATTAAAAATAAACCACTGGTGTGCAAATAAAAAAGAATAATTAGATTATAATCTAACGCAAATAATTAAAGAAGAGTTAATTAAAATTTTAAAAATACATTAAAAATATGTATCTTAAATATTTAAAAACTGTAAAAATTCATAAAAATTTAACAAACCAAACGATTGTGAACCAAATATTTAACGTGTAGTGTTAAAAATATCTTTTTTTCAACTACAATAAAATAGCAAATATTCATAATTGTAAGTTGGATACAAAATATTTAGTTCATACCAGTTAGATATATTGTTTAAAAAAGCAAAGTAAATTTTTAAATTATTAAGGGAGACATTAATTGCTTTCATAATTCAGTAGATAATTCAGTCAATTTCATAATTCGTTTCATTCAGCTGGTTAATAAATTGTGAAATTTGAACGATCAATTTAAAACTATTTATGCTCTACGAACGGCAACACTCTGAAAACGTGAAAAATGTGTTCAGATCTCATCTTGAGACAACATGTTACTTTAAATTTCTCAATCTGTTAATCACTAAGAAGCTTTTTAAATTTGAAAGAGATCTCATTGATTAAAAATCTTATGCTTTGATACTAGATAGTACTCTGAGAGGCAGTTGTGTGTAAGGGCCTGTAGATGCATAAGGGTTAATCTACTTCAACTAAAACTTGACTAACCTTCCAGCCTCTAAGATAAATTTTCGCATCGGCTTTACATTATCAGTAAATTAAACAAACGTAAGAGAAGTAAAAATAACTAAAATTTATTGCGCTTTCAGTTCGAAATACAAAACTACGTTATCCACACAAATTGTCTTGGATTGGTGTTCGAATTACTTACAAATTACAAATTATCTAATAATGTCAAAATAGTTATTTGTTTGACATTATAGTGAAGCTGTCACAACAAATTTCTCAACTGAATGCTTTAAACAATTGAACAAACTACATAGGAGATTTTTGAGATTTCTCTCAAAATCGACATTTTTTACTGGAAAAAAAAGAGTATTTGCTAATCCATTTCGATGCTTACAGAAATAATAAATAATTACTTAATGAGCAACTTGCAGATATTCATTCATCAACTTATCTACGCGGAAGTACCTTTTTAACATAAAGAAAATGAATCTGGAAAGGTGTGCTTACTTGAATTTTTTTCCTTACTATTAAAAAAGTAGTGGCATTATTATTTTAACATTGATTTGAATGACGTTTACAAAATGATAAATACCCAAATATATAAGATCAGAAAGAAATTCTATTTTGTTTGTAGAAAATAAGAAAAGCTTGTGCAAGAGATATAGAGGAATAATTCGAGGCTCAATATCTATTATTTTTTGACATATAGTACGTTGCTTAACTTTGAAAGCTACTATAAGGTATGTCTACCACCTTCTTAGCATGCCTTCGTGGTGTAATGGCCAGCACACTTGGCGCATATTCGAGAGGTCCGATGTTCGAGTCTCCGCTAAGGTATTGCTCATTTTTCATGTTTCCTGCTCCGAAATAATCTAATGCCTCTACACTCGTGGGGGAGTTTCTAAGAGAAATTGGCTTTACCGCTCTGCCGCTGGTGAGCCCCGAATTTGTCAGACTGCACGAATGTTAAGCTCATCAGGTGATTGGGTCCCTTTATCTCCAGTCGTCCTTTAAAAGGGGGAGTATATAAGGTATTTCTCCCATCTTCTTAGCATGCCTTCGTGGTGTAATGGCCGGTACACTCGGATCGAGTCCCGACGAGGGCACTGCTTATTTGTCATGTCTCCTGTTTCGAAATAACCTAACGTCTATACACTACATCCAGTCTGTAACTTGGCTGGCGATAAGTCATTTATTTATGGTCCCTTGATAAAAAATCGTTCTGACAAATTTTAAGCTAATTTTTGTATGGAAATTATAGATAAAGTAAAGGAAATCGATACCTTCTTAAAAAAGGTTCCAGTTAGACTTAGATCAATTTGAATGTGTAAGATATTTTAAAGAATTTTTTTAATTAGTGACAGTTTTGAAATTTCCTGAAATTTTTATTTCGTGCTTCTTTTTAATAAACAGTGGAAAGAAAAAAACATAAATAAATAATAAATAAATAAATAAAAACGCTATTTGAACTTAAACCTTCTGATAACAATACAAGAAATAATTCAGCGTTTTGGTTCTAAAAAATAAACCTTTTCCAAAATTTTATCAAATAATCATAAATGATTTCAAAAACTAAAACTGATGTATTCGCTTCGTTACATGTTTTGGTTAATTTTTTTTTCCGAACGTGATTTACAATTCAAAATGAGATCTGTTGTCACAGATGTGATTTGTCTGTTAGAGTAAATAAGTTCATTTTCAGTAAAGAACTATTTTCACAATCTAATGCGGATTTAAAATTTTAATTTTGTGTAATTCGACGTTATTTGGTTATTTGACATTCTTACTGATGTACGTGACAGGTTTTGCAACTTTTGACTCTGTAGGTGTATAACGAGTAAATAGATAAAAAAAGTAGTCTGAAATACAGCTTCAGGCTGCTTGTTTATGATGGTTATTAAGAGATCATAACACGTTGCAATAAAACAATTTTATCATAAGTATGTCAGGTTTGGTAACTGAAATATGTAATTAAACTTAATTTTCTTTCTGGTTGTTTCCATCAAAAACTCGTTTTTAGTTTATTTCTTGCCATTTTGTGACTTGTCAGTTTCATTCGGCTCAGAATTTTGATTTTCAAAAGTTTAAAACACATTAATAAAGGCACTAGTTACCAGGCTTAACTAATCCCATCGTAATAATTGTTATTATTAAAGCTTTTCGAATATAAACAATTATATCATGGCTGTAATAATAAACATAACTTTATGAAACGACATCCATACTGCATATGAAAAGTTTCTGCGAGTATAAAAAGTGTGAATTGTTTTAAGGTCACGCTGAAGTTGAAGTACTGTTAAATTCATTATTCTGTTAAAATAAAAACTCAAAAGGCTTCATATATTTTAAGTTTTCATAAATACGAGTAGTCAATATTTTTATGAAATCAGCAACATATTTAATAACAAGTATTCTTTTATCAATAATCATTAAAACAATCAGCTTTTTTTTTTTTTTTTTTTTTTTTTGTAAATTCTTGAATTTCTATAGGCACTGAAAAATGACTTACATTCATAAAGTCATTTTTGAATGCTGACCCAAATTTTGTGTCTATAGTCATGGAACTTGTAAGGTTCTTCCTTTAAACTAAACCAGTTATTATGATTTGGATTTTAATTACTTCTTCTGTATTCCTCATCAGAATGCAAATGAGATGGCTATGTATTCAAGCTGAGGTTTTTGGATCTTGAGAGGGTTTTTTTTTCTGCCAAGCGCGCTACGTAGCTAGATTTTGCTAACTATAATTACAACAAAATCAAATCATAAAAAGTGTGAAATAATTTTTTTTGTTTGTATTTTTATCCCTTCTGGATTCAGTATCATAATAATTTTCATTTAACGTGAAATCATTAATATGAGTGAGAATTAAGCTACCTCGTTTTCTCAAGGGTATTTTATCCTTCATCCGAAAACGACATGAAATGCATTTATATCACCGCGGAAGCCATACGGAGATGCAATGTGACAATTTTTTAGGTGAAAAAAAAAGGGAAAAAAATCTGAAAGCTTAGATTATGCCCAAAAGGGTTTTCTTAACGTTTCGTACCTTACCTTAATTTATTAAATATCATGTTCTTCGCACTTAAACCATAAAATTCAGTTGAACAGCATAATTGCAAAATGAATTTAAAATGGGCATATCTTAAGAATTTCCAATCCACAGTCTCGCGCGCTGGAGAGGAAATGTTTTTTCTTTCGTACAGTTTTGCCATTGCTCGCTTGAATTGCGAAATCGCAGGGTTTGTTAATAAAAAATTCGTTTTACAAAATATGAAACAGATAATAAAACAAAGTCTACATTTCAAATTTGATACCCATAATCCGGTGGAAACGTACGTTATTCAAAATTTGATGGCTTTAGGTAACGTTGTTTTATCACAATGCGAGAGACTTGCATACATTTCTGCAGATTCTTCATTATTTAATTTCTTTAAATATAATACAGGGCGATAATATTTAGTGGCAACAATTTAAAAAGTGAATCAGCGTTTATAGTGAATCAACATAAAATGCCAAAACGAAATTAGTAGTCCTTCTGGGCAAATTGCCACTTTGGACTAAAAAATCTGAAAGTGTTCAGATTTTATATTACGCCGAAGTGGTGTTTTTTTAACGTTTTGTGTGCTACCTTTTTTTATTAAATTTCATATTCTTCGCACTTAAAACGCAAAATTCAGTTCAACAGCAATGTAGCAAAATAATTTTTAAATGAGCTTTTTAAACGTTAGAGTTTCCGATAGACAGTCTCGCGCGCGCTGGAGATGAAAAGGTTACTCCCCCCCTCGTAGAGTGTTGCCATTGTTCGCTTTAAATCGTTGAGTTTGTTAATCAACATTTCGTTAAAGTTTTACAAAATATCAAATAGATAATAAAACAAATTTCACATTCGAAATTTGGGCTTCCAGATGCCCATATTCGAGTGGAGGACTACGTTATTCAAAATTTGATATGTCTAGGTACCCTTTTTTTCTACAATGGGAGACACATACATACATTAATGCATATTCTTCTTTATTTAATTTCTTTAAATATAATGCAGAGCTGTAATATTTAGTAGAAACAATTTGAAAATTCAAACGCCGTTTATAATGAAACGCCGCAAAACGAAATTAACAGCCCTTCTGGTTAGAAAGGCCGTTTGGACTGAAAAGCCTTCGCACTGCAACTGGTCCGCTAATTTAAAAATCACATTCCTGTTACTAGTAAGCTTATCAGGTTCAATGTTCCGTCTAACCTTCTTCGGGAACATGCAAGGACCCGACTCGGAACAGAGAGCTTACTAAAGCTATGTTCAAAACTGCGGGAAGTAAACAGGATACACAAGAAGGGTATACAAAACCCTTTATTTTTCTCTATTTACAATAACTTCTGTACTTCGGAATACACAGACCCGCTACTTGGGGTCTAACGTAAAAATATAAAAATAGAACTAAACTTTAATTAATAAACGTGGAAGATTGGCCTTATATTAACAGGAAGCCGTATGTAGTACAGAGAACTGTGAACACTACAATACGTTTAAAATTTATCAAGAGGATTAAAACCTCTGGCCTGGAAGGCAACCAGCAACTGAGTAAAACTTTTAAGGTTAGCGGCCTGCTTCGACTAACTGCTTCCTCTCTCTCGCTTGGCAAAAAGCCACAACTTAAATACTTGGCGTTCGCCAGACAAACTTTGCATAAATACTTTAACGCTTATAATTCTGGCCGGAAGTAGAAAATAAGAAGTGATAGTAAAGATTTAAAATAAAATAAACGTTAGTAAAACTTAAGATCCTTGCAAGCTCACACTGGCGATTTATGGCCACCTAAAAAATAAAATTTTAAAAAATAAATTACAGCTATTTTTTTCTTAAGTAGGACTTTTCTTTAAGCTCAAAAGAGCTATTGATCTCAAAATGGGATTTTGCTTCGAGTCACTATATAAATACATCATTTCATTTTTCATTCGAGTCTGAGAGTTTGTTGCCGTTCAGCAAAACGTAAGATCTTTCAAATTGAATCTGTCTGTTGTGAATTAACAAACTAATCTATTTGAAAGCAGTAGATGCAGTGCGTTTCTTACGTTTGAGTTAAGATTGATTTAAATAACAAAAATCTGAAAATTTTCAGATTTTAAATTACGTCCAAAGGGGCGTTTTTTTAACGGTTTGTGTGTTATCTTTATTTATTAAATATCATGTTCTTCGCACTTAAACCATAAATTTCAGTTCAATAACAATGTCGCAAAATAATTTTAGAATGAGCCTATCTTTAGAATTTCCGATACACAATTCCGCGCGCTGGAGATAAAAAGGTTTTTTTCCCCCTCGTAGATTGTTGCCATTGCTCGCTTTCAAATCGTTGAGTTTGTTACTCAAAAATTCTTTAAAGTTTTACAAAATATGAAATCGATCATAAAAAAAATTCCAAATTTCAAATTTGGTCTTCCACATGCCCATATTCGTAGGAGGATTACGTCATTCAAAATTCGACGGCTCTATGTACCGTTGTTTTATCACAATGCGAGAAATAGACATACATTTATGCAGATTTTTCATTATTTAATTTCTTCAAATATAATACGGGACTGTAACATTTGGTGGCAACAGTTTGAAAAGTGAAACGGACACTTTTAGTAATTCAACGTAAAATCGCAAAACGAAAACAATAGTCCTTCAGGGAACGAAGTCCCTTTGGACTAAAAATGTATTTAATTCCCGATTTCTCTAATTAAAAATTTATATATAAACTTTAATTAAAAAGATTATGTAATATTTGATCTTCTTTTTATTTTGAATTTAATGTTTTAATATTAAAGAATGTAAAGCCTTTGTTTTTACTTTTGAATTTGTGTTTTAAATGAGAGTGTCAGGGAATATTTTTTCTAAAATAATAGTCTCGTTTAGTATATTCTGAATATTAATTTGAAAAAATATGTTACTAATTTTATTTTTTACGACAGTACTTTTGCCTTAAATTGACTAATATCTTTCTATTAATTAAGTATTGTTCGCGACTTATGATCTAGCTTCATACTGAAGAGATGTCTGATTTCGTTATATGCTGAAATGTTCAATATGTAATGATTAGGAAATTGGCAGCTGAGGCAAATAAAATCTTTTATTTTATTTCAGCAATCATGTTGCGGTCACAAACAACTTCGTTCAATATTTGTGTCTATTCAAGAGGTTTACATTTTTGATAACTTTGCAGTAAGAAAGAAGCAGCAGACAGGAATCCAGCTAGGCCGAAAAGCAGCGAGCAGTGTTTATGTTCAGGGTGAATTCTTAATTCAGACTGAGTTAGCTTTGGTTCTTAGTGCATTTTGATTAGATAATTAATACTGCTGTAAAATTATAATTTGGCTCTTTGAGTTTTAGTTCCATTTACATCATCAGAATTATGTTAGAGTCATATGACATGGATTAGTATCGACGGAGTGCAAAAAGAGATTTTTAGAATGCAGAAGGGAAATTAATTTACACTTTTAATTTAAATTTTATCTTTTGCATATTTTTTATTTTTCCTGCATATTCTCTCCTCCTTCATGGAGAAAAAGGGTATCGGCAGAGAAGTCTTTTTAAGCGAAAAGCGTTAAAGCAATAGCAAAAGAAGAAAAATGTAAATCGTAACATTTTGACGAACGTAATTAATTAATTACCGTAAAGTATAATTTTTAATTTTAATTTTTGAAAATAAATTTAATTTTTTTAAAGTCCTATTAAAATTTTCAGCATTTCCGTTCAAAGGTCTTTTTGTTTTAGAGTTCATATAATCATAATTCTTCAAGGGAAATATTCATCATCACGGAGTATCACAAAAACTTCTACATAACCGTTACTTATTAACTGAAATATATGACACTGATTTTCATACTGATCAATTATATTTTAACATCACAAACATTAGGAGGAGTAATATTGCAGAAATTATGGTTTCACTCTTGTTATCTTTTCATTTGCAATTCCTTATTTTACCGAACTGGAAGGCCCTGCGGTACTTTTAAACAAACATTCTCATCTGTAGGACTATCTACTTGAGTTAACCAGTGTCTCAGAAGTGTCTAAGGAAGTTAGTTGAAAAGGCCTGCTTTCCTTGCATAAGGTAACTGGCGTTTGGAAACTGCACTAATACATTCCATAGTAAAAAAAGTATAATACGAGTATATAAAAAAATTACAGTTAACCATAAAATGAGAGCCTTCAACATTATCTTATGTGATGGTTAAAGGAACAACAGCACAGAGGTAATAACAGGCCTCTGTTTCGGAACCAGCACTTCCTCAACATACTCTATACCAGGGTGTGCCAAACCAAGCTACCAGTATGATTCGGGATGCCGCACCGTAGGAAATATTTGAAACAATTCGATTCCCGCAGCAATGCATGCAGTGTTAGGGAACAGAGGTCCCTAACTCTGATATAGATTTAAAGCTTTTATTATAGTAGATAATTTATGCATCATTTAAAGGTATTTATTAATATAAAATAAACAAAATAAAATATAATTATTCCATCAATATAAATAAAAAATTTAAATTATACGTATATTATGCATTATGTAGCTTTTAAATATGTTTATTAAAATAAAAAATAAACAACATAATAACAAAACAAGGAGCACAATATCGTTCACTTCAGTATTTTCATTAAGAGCTACGCTAAACGTAACAGTTTCATGTAATCCAGACTTCTGTTTTGCTGTTATATTTTCTGCTATTTCAGTTATTTATTTTTCAACAATTCGCCCAAAAGACGATATTTCTTGAATTCGGGGTAATATTGTTTGTAGATCTGGTAAATCGCCGAACAACATTTCAAAACTTTTTGAAAATGTGTCCTTTAATATGTATATTCGCCATCTGTGAAAGTTTTGACTTTGACAACTACACAGTGAAGCAATTACGAAACTGCATTTGTCGCATTAGATTTAGTTCCAAACATTTAACAAAAAATGTAACTTGATTCTTATATCCAGAAACATATCTTTTTATAACTTCAAAGTTCTTATCGGAATTCTGAAATGTGGACTGATGTTTAGTTTGAAAATGTCTTTGCATACTTAATGTGCGACGTAACACACAATACGATTCATTTTATGTACGAATATATATTCCTTCGTACAAGAGTCTTGAAAACCGGGAACATCAAGCTTTCTTTTTTCACAGGACATTCAATTAAATATATAGGTATGTACTGTCTCAATAATTAAACAAGCAAAGTACAAGTTTTCACAATATAACTAAGAACGTGTAGTGAACATAAAAGTAACCTATAGTGCACGACGTGCATTGAATAAAGTCATACTCGATATCGATTAAAATCATACTCGATATCGGTTAATATCATACTCGATATCGATTAAAATCATTACTCGATACTCGTGCATCGGCGCAACGTACCGAACGAAAGGCAAGAAGTGAGTCGGTGCAGATAGGAGAGACAAAGCGATGTATCTTTATGTGATAACTCTGTAGAGTTGTGTAGAGTGCCACTGAGAATTGTACTGCGTGCCAAATCTGGCACCCGTGCCATAGATTGTCGACGTCTGCTCTATGCTTAATATAAAATCACCCGTAAATTTTAACATGTATTTACCATAATTTCATATTAATTTGTAAGGTATTTCTCCCACCTTTTTGGCGTGCTTTCGTGGTGTAGTGGTTCTGCAGGCTGGGCCGGTATTCCAAAGGTTCGTGGTTCGATTACCGGCGAAGGCGATTGCTCATATTTCATCTTGCCTGCTTCTAAGAGTACCTAATGTCTCTACATGTTACCTTCGCTTATTTTTTATATTCACTTCATGCTCAGAATAATTATAAAACTCTTATGCTTAATTCAAACATTTTAAAAATAACTCACAAATATAATCTTCCCTAAAAAATTTTTAATTCTTTGCTTATTTAATTCAATATTGCATCGGGAATTCTAAAAATATGCTGCTATGCAGCTTTTGAAAATTTTGTGATTTTGTTGTTGAACCATATGTGGCGTAAGTTTGAAGAAAACGATGTTCAGTTATAAAGCTAAAAAGGCAAAAAAACAGTAGTGAGGGCAAAAGCAGTCTGGTAGACAACGCTGATAGAACGGGACAGCTTCCGTCCTAATGCGACCTAATAGGCGCCTATCGGAATTAATGCCGTCTCGCCCTTTTATTAATCCACAATGGTGCGACCCCACAGAGCAAGGGCAGACAAGGCAGTACCAGTACGGTCCCTGCCAAGCCTTGCTCTGTCCCGAGAGCCCTCAAGCCTTCTGTGAAGTCTGTTATTATGCCCCTGTGATTGAGACTGCCTAGGTACAGATCTTAACCAGTACTTCTCAGGTGTTCGCCTGAGTCAACCCCCGGGGGGGCAGTCTGGTAGACAGCGAGCTCAGTGAGAGCGCAAAAAACCATAACAAATCCTTTTGCGTGAACTTTAAAATCTTAAACTATTTAGATCTATTTTTTATGGCATCTAATTGTCGCACCAGAAGTGTCATTTGTTTGCTATAGTGATTCCTAAACAATTTGACTTACTTCATTCTTACTGTATCGTAATGTTTTCCACGGCGCTTAAGTTCATTTGATCGGCCTTTTTAACACTTACATATGCATTTGATGCAGTTACGTTGGTTGAAGAGAAAAATAATGAAATAAATATCCAAATTCCGAAACAGTTTTAATAAAACGCTCTAAGAAGATATTTCATCACATCGAGGAGCAAAATTCCAGCTTTGCACAAACATGGTATTGCACAGACACTATTCATTTTTAATACCCGAAAATCAGCTAGTTTCCTGTTATCGAATTTTGTTGTCAGTACATTGTCGCATGACAAATCAGTAAGATTTCCTTCCACGGAAGTAAATTCAGACAGAGTACTCGCTCTGAATGCTTTAATCAATGCTAACTTGTCAACGCTATCTTTCTGGAAGTATTTTTCAATCTGTTGTGTTTAAAAAAAGGAGCGGTTTGAACACTGCCTGTTAGATGTTCTTCCAATCAAAGCACTCACACATCGATGAGCAGATTCCAAGATCACGTGAGCTGAGTAGCATTCTTATGAATGTAACGAAATAGTTCTAAAAAAATATGCTTCGTTGAGCCTTAGGCTTAGCATATTTCTAGAAAAGCAGCATGCATATAGCAACATGCATGGTTGTATCTCAGCAAAGAGTATACAAAGAATAATGTTTCTCTGTAACGTAATTGTTTTATCTGAATGCTTACTGTTTTGCTGAACATTGCAAGGATACACATTCATCTGAGTCAATTTAATAACATCTTAAAAGTAAACACTGAGCATGATTATCTTTTTTATTATTTAAATTAGCGGAATAAATAAACACACGTGTATAAATTTGCAGCAAGTTACATTTTGTGTGGCTCAGAAATAAGATCAAGAGCTACAGATAATTTGATAATTGGAATTTGAAGGAATCGAGTTGCGCAGTGGGGAAAAAAATACCTTTTGCTCCAATTTTTCAAACACTAAAACCTAACATCACTTTTTAACACTAAGTTTTATTGTCAGTTCAGAAAATGCTCA
Organism: Stegodyphus dumicola; assembly: GCF_044657685.1. NCBI lineage: Eukaryota > Metazoa > Arthropoda > Arachnida > Araneae > Eresidae > Stegodyphus > Stegodyphus dumicola. The sequence continues at coordinate 42,526,005 of NC_140771.1, read as the reverse complement.
AAACCTTTGAACCAAAAATACGTTTTTTTTCCTCCTTACAAGTTCAGAAAGTCCGAGAAAGCAATTTTTTATAAAAGCCGATAGTTTTACTATGAGATAATACTGCTTTTAAGTTCATGAAAACACAAATATCGGAATCGACACAGAATTATTGAAAAATGTAATTCTTAAAAATTGATTAATTTGATTATCGGTTTAGTCCTATGGAGAATCAAACTCATATTTAACTGGAGTTCATGAAGGAATAACCCCTTTGAAATTAATAACTATCCTATATACATAACCCACATTAAATAATCATTAAGATAATAAATTATTTAACTCTTAATCGTAATATTAAAAAGAAATATATTTCCTTATATTTCGTTAAATGTACAATAAGTAAATCATTTAATTTTCTATCATATGCAGAAGCTCATATACATGGTAGGTTGTCTTATGTATCAGCCCTTTTTGTTTTTTTTTTAAAGCATCTTCAAAACTATACGGTTATCTGATATGTGACTCTATCTTATATGATGGTTCATATGCTATTTAAATTGGTTAATTATTTCACGACATACATATGTTTTGGAATCAATCTTATTTTCAAAAGGTGACTGCTATTATAGTAAAACTGGGCGAATATGTATATTAATTGTTATTTTACAACGTCTCGTATTCTTTGCAAACATAAACAACGGGATGCTAGAGGACTGTGTGAAGAATTATCCTCAAAGCTGAAGTACGACAAAGTCAACAGAAATGTGTAAAGAACCCTTTATTAACTCAATATATTTTTCATATATGTCACCGACTCGTGTTTACAGAAGCCAACACTTTTGGCTTAACTCAAAAGGTTACAAATAACGTAAAATCAAAATAGAATTAAGTTAACTTAAAGGCCTTTCACAGTTCTGAGTTGTAAAAGTCGGCGTAAACAAGCCTAAGGGTAAGAAGCACCCAACGCCACAGAAATGTAATCACTAGTAAATCAATGTTAGCAACGTGGCCTTCAGGCAGGAATTACACGCTTTATAAAAACGCCTTCCAAAATCTTCTCTTAAATATTCTTTCTACCTCATTTAAATATACTCTCGCTGACTTTTTAACATTCTTTCAAGAAAGCGTTATTTGAAAAGGAGAATAAAAGAATGGTTGCTTTAAAATAAAATTAATTGTTAGATAAATTACATGAATCCCCACATTTTAATTACAAAATTGTAAGCGAAAGTAATAAGAGATTTTAGCAGTGATATTTTATGAATTTATTTCGAAAAACAACTCAAGCTGCATAATTCAAGCATTTTTCGTGTTACTCTGAAGAACCTCTTAAACTTATGTTAAAAATATATAAATTCCAGAAACAGACGTACAGAACTCTTTTCACAGACAAAATAGAATGCTAAATTTATACGTTTTTGTCTAATAAATTCTGTTTAATATAATTTTTGACGTAACACATGAGCTGACAGAATATCACATTATTCGTTTAGTTTGTTTTAAAAAAGAGGCATTTACTAAAGTTTAACAGTGTTTCAAATGAGCAAAGAATAATAAGTATATACTTCTATAAAATACGTAATTTTCTTTCCATTAATAATTAGGCAACATATTTGCTACTATGCAAATTAAATACATTCATCAAAATTAATATAATAACTTTAAAAATATATATGGTCTCTTATATTAGCTTTTCTACATTATTTATGATAATGGAAAAAGTAAAAATGCATAAACAAACCGACAACAGCTGAAATTTACTTATCAGAATGAGATCCGGATAATTTCAGTTCTAGGTATCTAGAGGAATGTACTTTATTAAAAATCTATACTATATGTAGTGAAGAAAGGTTAATTTGTCCTTTCGAACTATCCACACTCTGATAGTTTATAGCCAGTTTAGAGGACATTCTCTATGTTTTGAAGTGTATTGGTGGAAGAGCAAGACAGTGCTCTTATTCGACTCTCACAGTAGCTAACAGATTCAGACTTATGCATTTTCAACAAACCGACAATTTCTCTCTCTGTTCTATACTGCACTACCAAGAACGTTTCTTTTATTCATGTGCCACTGCTTCTTTCTGTGAACTACGGAGAGCAACTTACAATAAATGATAAATGCTTTTATCTGTACCTAATGTTGCAAGGTACTGTAACTAGATAATATGGAGTTAATCGGAAGTAAAAAATTAGACCAATACGAAAGAAGTTTATATTTAGACTGATAGAAGTTGTTCTCTTTATATGTTTCATGTGAAGAATCGTTTTTCAAAGTATAGGTCGCAGAATATCCTATAACTTAAAATTCCCAACAATCTGATGGTGTAAACCTTAGACCACAGACAAGATGTTGTTAGAGACCAGTTTCAAGAAACTGGTACTTACTCCTATGATTTCCTGATAAAAGTTCTAGCTTATTAACAATAAACGAATTTGACTGTAATTTAACGAATATATGAAAGTTTCTAAAACTTTGAGAAAAGCTGGCCACTTTGGGGGCCATTTTACATCTGTGCAGATCTTTCTTCAAACGCTTTCTGAAACAGTATGTTTTACCAAGTGGATGATGATCTCTACCTTTCTCTCCCACGCCCTCTCATTGCAATAAACGTGGACACGGTCGAGAATGCAATAAAGTAATGGACTTGGTGCATGAACAGAGGTAATTACATCTTTCACTCTTATGGCACCATTAATATCCTCAAACGGTTCGCATTCCACCCCCATTTGTGGCCTCGTCTTTAGCACGTTTGGAATGACCGATTGCTGCTAACAGTCACGATATGGACGACAATACCGTCGGTGATATATAATACGCAGTAGTACAAAGGCGGCTCCTCGGATTCAACATTCGTGCCAATTTGTTAGAAAGAGGCATTTAGTTTCTAGGGCTATTAAGGGGCACTTTGGAGATATGTCTGTCAGCAATGATGTTCGTTTTTGTAGAACATGATTTCGTTTTCTTGTTTTTCTTATCCCTTAATTTGCTCGGAGAGGGAGGGGTGAACTGATAATTCTTATCTTTGACCGCAATGGAACCCTGTCAGGATAAATTTGCTCTAATAGGTGCTGATGTAGAAACGCATTTATTTCCTAAACTGCTTTCATTGCATATTGTTTTAGGGGCAATTTGTTCCCATTTAACGTTGAAAGGATTCGCTTGTGAAGGTTTCAATAATGTTATGTAACAAGCAAATATTTACAGTGTTAATATATCTTGTCGATATCAAATCGAATGATGAATGCAAATTGGAGAGATCGTATAGAACGCCACGTATTTTATAGAATTAGCAGTTATATTTGCTGATATGTTTCATAAAAATTAACATTTTTATTTGCTAACTCTGTGTTTTGCAATTGATATATGTCACAAAACTTAATAAACGTATGTAAATGGATGTATTGTAGACGTTTTTAAGGAGAGTCTAAAGAAAAAAAACTGTCTAGCTCTCTTTAAAAATGAAAGAAATATCTAATTAACAGAAACGTCTTAACCCTATCAATGCATATTTGTAAGGTTAAACCCAACTAAATATTAGTTACATCTATTTAAATTTCCTGAGTTCTTGTCTTTGCATTTGCTAAAAAGCACGATAAGAAGAAAAACTTAAAGTTTACTAAAAACTACATCATGTAATGCATTCAAAATTTCACAAACTAACAACCGCTATTCACGGGGTCTTAAAAATTCAGATATGTGATCACCAACAGCAGAAAAGTTAACTTTCTGCACTTCACAAACTCAGCTCCAGCTACCACGGCTGCTAACCTACGAGCTAGCAAATGCGAAATTACTTTAAAAAAATACAGATTGCCACATAATTGGATATTTCGAGATAAAGTGTTTCCAGCGAGCTGCCAGAGTGCTCTCTTAGAGAGTGTTTAAACGACTTTTTACAACAAGATGGCAAGACAACTTCGGCTTAGACTCTACTCAACTGGTAGGAAAAAGCTAATGATTATTATGCCGTATGATTAAAACATTTGTGATATTTGAGATATTAGTGCTCGCGTGAACGCTGTCTTTAGCTAAACTCGTTCGCTATTTAAACTCAACCTAATTTGCATTCTGATGATGATACTCGAAAGAAAGGAAAAGTACAGAAAATAGTTTATATAAAAAAGTGTATTAACTAAAATAAACTTCACAACCTGAAAGATTTTCATTTTGAGATGAAAATATGAGGTCGAACTCAAGTTAGCTTAATCTAAAACTAGCTGAACTGTCTAGTCTGCCAAAAGAATTTTCTTTCCGGCTTTAATTAACAATATCAGAACACCAAATGAATACAACATGAATAAAAACATTTCATCTCTTAAGTACAGAAATAAAAAAACTCAATTAAATTGACTTCTGCTTCTCACGGAAGTAAGAGACATTTTACGGAATTAAATAAATTCAATTCACATGTTTAAATTATATCTTAAACGCGTATCACATCTACTACTTATCCTTAGCAGGGCATCGAAAGAAACATTTCTCGGAATTTCGGAATATATGATTGCTGACTTAGCGAAAACCAATTTTTTGGGAGAAACCTAGAAAGCAGAAAGATTCAAGTAAAAGTTTCATCTGTAATGCAAAATATTCCACTAGCTAGCTGGGACATCGCTGCTAGAGAAACTGTTTCGGCTAAGAGCCCCCAAATGGTAGGACATAGGGAATCTCATTTTTCGAAAAGGTTAATCCTAGCCTCATGCGTTGTTAGATGTTAACCACTTCATTTGATATAAATATCGCAAATGTCGGACACAAACAGAGAAGTTTTCTTTCTTATCTCCACAGTAAGTAGTTGACAGTCCTTTCTTTCTTAATCACAGATGCTTAGTCTTTGAAACGCTTCTCTACTACGTATTGTGGTGGAGCAGAAGTATATGATAGATTTTAATATAAGAAAAAAAAGTGTTAGTTAATAAACTTTACAAATATATATATATACACTCATGTCCATAAATTAAGGATAATGCAAAATCAGGCAAAAGAAGAGTTAGAAGCAAAACAAATTTGACTTATTTGTAAAGCCTGTTTATTAAACAAAAGGTAAAGAGCAAGAAAAGATGCTATATGTTTGATATTATTAAAAAAATTAGCGATTTTTTCTCCCTGGAGCAAACTACAAAAGAAAAACCTATTTACAAAAAACCACTATTACATGGTTGGTATGATTGTTAATACATTGTATGTCCCCCAGACGATGCAATACAGTCCATACAACGCCTAGGCATGCTGAGTATCAAATTATCGATCTGATCTTGGGGGTATATTACACCACTCAAAAAGCAATGCTCTCCGAAGTTCCGGTAGACATGTAGGAGGAGGTTGACGGGCTGCAACTCGTCGGCCAAGCATGTCCCACACGTGCTCTACTGGATTCAAGTCCGGTGAGAATGCTGGCCAGTCCATACGGGTGATATTCTCCGATTGAAGGCATTCGTTTACGATATTTGCACGGTAAGGAGGGGCGTTGTCATCCATAAACACAAATTGTGCGCCCATGGCGCCCCGAAACAAACGTATATGTTGTTCCAGAATGACGTCCCGATAGATTTGGCTTGTCATGGCTCCAATTTGAACATGCAGATCAGTTCTGGAACCCAGAATAATTCCACCCCAAACGAGCACTCCTGCACCACCGTAACGGTGTCGTTCAGTGATGTTTTCTTGGTGGTAACGGGTACCTGGAGTTCTCCATATGAATGTCCGGAAGAATCAAACTGCAGGCTAAACCTGGACTCGTCGGAAAACATCACACAAGCCCACTGTTGCGGTGTCCACAATGCATGCTCTCTACTCCAGGCTAACCGCAGGCGACAGTGAGTTGCAGTAAGTGGAACGCATCTGACAGGTCTACGAGCATATAGACCAATCTGCTCTAAGCGTCTGTACACGGTCTGCCTTGAAGTTGTCGTACCAGTGGCTGAAGAGAGCTGACGAGACAGGTCTGAGGCTGTGCTCCGCCTGTTTCTTTTGGCAGTAACTGCCAAATAGCGGTCCTCATTTGGCGTTGTAACTCTGGGGCGACCTGTGCTGTAACGTCTACTCACATTACCATCATCTTAGAATCGTTGCCAAAGCCTGGAGATGACACTCTGGGCAATTCCAAGTTCGTCTGATACTTCCAGTTAGGTACACCCACATTCCAGACGGCCGATAATTCTACCACGTAAAAAATCATCCAAATGCGTCCTTTGTGTCATAACTATTCGGTTATTGCACTGAAATGCTTATAAAGCGCCTGCGAACAATTTTACTTCTTTGCCTGTATTCCTTATATATCACTCTCTTACACTCTCGTCATTGTGACGTACCATCGGTGCCATCTGGTTACTTCCTGAAATTTGCATATGATTCTTGAAGATATGTGTAGTGATTTTACAGATGATATATTTATGTTAGAGTTCGATTTCCGCGTGACTCCGAATTATCCTTAATTTATGGACATGAGTGTATATATATATATATATATTAAAATTATGTATTAAGGGGGATTTAAATAATTATTTATTATCTAAATTCTAAGCTAGCTGAATAATATGAGTGGCAAATAATATCCCAAGCAGCACCAGAACATTCAGAGAGCATGTTTTATGACGATATTATGTGCATGTAGATCGTTCCACATGACGTCCTAAAATGTTGTAACAAACGTTTTCTTAGAAATTACATTTCAGCACATACTGTAGCACTTTTCGAAACTTTCCCAGCATATGGTATAAAGTACGTTTTACATGGCATAATAAAGAGATGAATCTTAGAACCGTGTTCTTAAAACTTTCAACGTACAACGCTGACATCTTCCAAAATGTTCCCAGCATGTGCTATGAAGTTCGTTCTATGCGGGGGCGCTAAAAGGATGCGTGTTACAACCGTATTTTTAAGATGCACATTTCAACGTACAGCACTAGTAAAATGTTTCCAGTATGCGCTATAAAACATTGGTTTCAAACTCAAAATGCATACGGGCTGGATGCACGATCTGAAAATAATTGATGGACCAGAATAGTTTTTAAGCAATATGAAAATTTTTTATCAAGAAAACGATACAAATATTTTAATTAAATTTTGCTTACTAAACGTTTATCAAAATATAAACAAACAATAATAATAATAATAACACAAAGGGAAAAAGTCAAATTTATATTTATTTTCCATCCGAAATCTGAAGTCTGGCACCTGCAAAACATTGCTGTTGGTTACACATTGTAATTCAAACTCACTGGCACCTAAATATTAATATTTCAGATCGTTTATTTCAACTAATTCTATTATGTTTAATTAATAAATAAGTAATTAATTTCAATTTCAATTTAAACTAAAAATAAACAAATCATGAAAACTTTCCAAGTGGGACAAAACGTGAGAATAAGTAATAACAGCTTAGTCTCCTTTCATTATTTATTAAATTTTTTCTAGGCATATAAATTGAAATGCGAACATTTATTCGTAAATAATTATAAATTTGGCATGTAAATACAAAATTTGTTTGTATAACATCCGGGAACTCAACAAAAATTACTAGAAATTATCTTCATAATGGATTTTAGACGCTCATCTGTAAATCATATTCTTTTCTTATTAATTTTAAACTTTGAAAAGAATCTGTTCACATCGCGTTCATTTTCAGTGGTAATGATAGTGATGGGTACTCAGATTTCAAATAATATTAAATTTTGCTATCTTTACAACACTATACTTGCAACAAATACATAATTTAAATGCATTCGCGGGTGGTACAAAATTTTTTCGGAGTGTGTAAATTTGAGACCAACGCTATAAAGTATGCGTTACTCATATTACATTTATAGCAATTACCTAGTTTTCATGCAACCTTCGAATGATTAATTTTTGATAAATATTTTAGTGAATAATTTTTATTTTGTCATAATACTGATTATAGGAAACATTCTAAGTATTCATTACACTAAAAACGGTTTTAATTGTATAAAATATCATAAATAAAAGCGTACTTATTATAGGAATTAGCATGTGTTTTTTAAATAAATATGTTTAGACTTTATAATTACCTAATTCTTTCTCACAAGTTTATCCCAACTAGGACTAGTACGTTTAGTGCAAGTGTTTCACGAATGAGTCAGGAACGTTCAAGCGAAATGTTCTGAATCACGTCTACATGCTACAATTTTAAGTAAAAATTTTTTATAATTTTACTTAAAAATTATGCAGCGTGCATTTAATGAAAATTGCTCAGATTTTCCAAAAATATTTAAAATATCATGCATTTTGTTTCAAATGAAATGGTTTCTATATGATTTTTTTTTAATTTCGAGTTAATCATTTGAGTCATTCTTTTCAGTTTCAGATTTTTTAAACATAAAATTTTAAGTGTCCTTATTAAGTGTCAGCTGGAGCAAAAATATTCAGTTAAACACATCGAAGATTTTAGACCAACATAGCACAACTATTTATTAAACTACATCAAAAATTGGTGATTTAAGTTTTCTTCTAAGTAAAAGATCTTCTTGATATTACAGAAAGAAATTACTTTTTAGATCTCGTATACTGTTATTATGTTACGTTCTGGCAGAACGTCGAAAAACTTTCTTGTGGAATGTTGCATCAAAGTTATTTGAAAATGCTCTTTGTACGTTGCATGATAATGCCGCTAAGTTCGATACTGGACACACTATTCGCTTGTCCTTTTAGAACTGTAGCATGTAGACGTGATTCAGAACACTTCGCTTGAACGTTCCTGACTCATTCGTGAAGCACTTGCACTAAACGTACTAGTCCTAGTTGGGATAAACTTGTGAGAAAGAATTAGGTAATTATAAAGTCTAAACATATTTATTTAAATAATGTCATCATTCCATACATTTATATCATCTATTTAAATACACTTGAGCCTCGCATCATGAACGATCCATTTTACGAACAATTCGGTTTAAGAACTAATTGTCTGAATTAAAATGCCTCGGATGACAAATGGTGTCTCGAGTTACCAATACTTAAGTCGGCAGCAAATGATTTTCAGAGATGTTTTAAGGTAACTTATAACTTATGCCACATAATTTACACTCGGAGACTTATAGAAATATCATTCTAATATTTTCTACTACGTAATTCTCATTAACGAAGCGTGGCAACAAGTGACTTACTTAAAGGAGCATGAATTCGGTCTGCGGGAAATAATAGTAAGACTGAATTATAGGTAGACTTTAAGCCCTGTGACACATAAAACACTTTTGTTGTTGTTGTTATTTCTGCGCAGGAAATTAACAATGAAGACACGGAGAAGTTACTAGTCTTTAGAAGAAAAAATATATTCTATTTCTCTAATATGTGAAATTTGTGCAATATAGAGGTAAGATGCAAAGTTTTCCCTGTATGATATCATCCCGATAAAGCAACTGCAAGCTGCAACATAAGCACATAAGCATTTCCGATGACAATATCGCTTTATAAAGTTTTAAAAGCAGGCAGCAACATTCCACAATGAAAAAATTTTGAGCAAAACAACTGAGGCACAGTGAGTTTCAAGGAAGTTGCTACATATACTGATTACGATTTATCCCTAACTTGTTTTTCTGCCATAATCAAATTTAAAAATTCTTTCGGAAATATTTATATCTCCGTCGTAGAGGGAAATTTTCTATATTTTTAAGATTTCACTTTTGCATGCTTTAAAGCTTTTTTTTTTTTTTTTTTTTTTTTTTTTTTTGTAGCATTGTCAATTTGTGAAGAATTATTCTCTCGAGTGTTATTTCTTAGTGCCTCCCCCTTAAAAAATAAAACTTAGTGATCTTATTCCTAACCCTTCTTTATCCTTAGCTTTCTAAGTTGACATTTTCGACTATAAATAAATGTTTCACATTACAGAATTATTCAAATCTAAAGTTTTGATTTTTAAAATATTGAATATTTATTAAACTCGAAATTTTTCTATTATGAAGAAGGAAAAGGAAAATAATTCTTGGTATTCCGAGAGTCGAAACATATACAGAACTCTCATGCAACTAAATCACTTAGAATATCCTAACTGTTCACATATAAATCACTAAAATAATTCATTTGCACATAGATGATCAACACATTACCTCTATTTTATTTTTGAAAAATCACTTAAAATCGGAAAATGGTATTCTTTATCTCATCAGAAAATGGTTCAAATCGTTTCATTATTTCACTACGAAACAGGACGTGTTTCATTGAAAATTCTCAGAACTAAAAAAATTCAATTTTAGCTTTCTGTTTCTGATACTTGTATAGGTATTATATTGTTTATTAGGGTTGTTATTTATTAGGGGCAATATTTTGTAAATCATATTTATAATAATCGTATCTTGAAGAACTATATATTATAGTAATGGAGAAGTTAAAAATTATTGTTGCATTTCGAGAAGATACACAGTGACTCCAAAAGTGTTCGTACACTTTAAGAAATTGTAGAAAAAGCGCTGTAACCCGGAACTGAATTCGAATATAAAGCCCAATATTTTTTCATATCATCTATATGTGATTTTGAGTAAAACCAAACTTTCCTTTTTTAATGCTCGTTTTCTTTTTCTAACATTGGAAATGCAAGGAGACATAGATAAAATACGACACGAAAGTGACCGTACACCGAAACATTTTCGTAAAATTTCATAAATAAAATTGTCGTCTACCATTTTTTTTTATTCTTCCATTTTGGTTATAAGGTATTTCTCTCGCCTTCTTAGCATGCCTTCGTAGTGTAGTGGTCAGCAGGCTGGGCACGTATTCCAGAGGTCCGTGGTTCGATTCCTGGTGAAGGTGCTTCCAATTTTTCATCTTTCCTGCTTCGAAAAAACCTAATGTCTCTACATGGTGGTGTTTAAAAATTCGTTTAGTTTTATTCTTTGCTTGCTTACTTGGTTATATTTTATTTAATATTTAAAAATAGCTCCTAGTCGTAAGGGAACAATCATCAGCATTCAAAAATTGAAACTTTTTCATCGTGAGGGTGACAAATCGATTCGCGATATCAGTAAATTAGTCAGTTTGTTCCATTTTACGGTGCAGTATGTGAGAAAAGGCTTTAAAGAACAAAATAGGATCCAAAATAAAGTAAGAAGAGGTTGTCAGGCAAAGAGGACTCGACGTGACTGAACGTGACCAGAGATTTATAGTTAAAAATGTGTGAGAAATCCATATTTGAATGCTGTAAAGATTTCTACAGAATTAACTGAAAGTTTTTCTACTTCAGTTTCACCTGAAACTAATCAACGAATACTCAGATCAGCTGGATTACATTGGCGCTCTGTTGGAAGAAATTTCTTTTTGCAAGTGCGAAAATAGAAAGCTTAGGCTTTTCTTCGTAAAATCAATGGTAAATAACCCCGAACCGTTGAAATCATGTTTTACTTGCAGATGAAAGCAAATTTAACATTTTTGGTTTCGATGGGCGTATAATTGTATGGAGGAAAAAAAATGAGGAGCTTAATCAAGACCTTGGTTGGAACAGTAAAGCATGGCGGTGGAGGTGTTCTTGTGTGAGGGTGCATCAGGTATTAAATGACTTAGTATTTATTGATGGCATAAAGAATCATGCTCTTTATTTAAGGGAGCTCATACACCTTAAACCTCTTATGATCTTCGAATATGTGACTGTTGCAAGAATTGGGATATTGTATTTATTTTAAAAGCAATTACTTCCAACGTTTTACAGCTGACTACATAATATAGCTGCTTTCTTAAATAGTAATCAGAAAGTTTGTGTTGCCACAAATATTTTTGTAATTTAATCCGCTTTGTGACAAAATTTTTCGTCATGTTTCCACCTTGCGCGCATGATATTTTAAAAATGGCTCATAGTACATACTTGAAATTTGATGGAATTCTTTATATGGGCACAATTATCTAACTGAACTAAAAATCTGATGAATATTTTAATATTAAAAAATTTTATGGACCAAAAACATTACAGATCTTTTAATAAAAAAATACATTTTATAATCTCAACTCCAAATAAAATAAAAATTTAATATGAAATTCTTACAATTTTTGGTTCACAGTAGTTTCCAAATGTTATGAAAGCTATATATTAAATATGGAATGAAATTATGCAACAGAATGTTTTAAACTGTGCGCGCAAGGTGGAAACATGACGAAAAATTTTGTCACAAAGCGGATTAAATTATAAAAATATTTGTGGCAACACAGACTTTCTGATTACTATTTAAGAAAGCAGCTATATTATGTAGTCAGCTGTAAAAAGTTGGAAGTAATTGCTTTTAAAATAAATGCAATATCCCAATTCTTGCAACAGTCACATATTCGAAGATCATAAGGGGTTTAAGGTGTATATGAGTCCCCTTAAATATATTTAAAGATAATTTATAAAATTTATTTATAAAACTATGGGCAATATTTTGTAAACCAGACTTATAATAATCGCATCTTGAAGAACAATATATTATAGTAATGGAGAAGATACAAATTATTGTATCATTTCGATAAGATGTACTATGTAAAGATTAGAACAGATGTCAAAAATAATATAAAAAAAAAGAATGGAAACTTGTAAGGTTTTCTCTAATGACAGTATCTCACAAGCATTTCTTGTGGGAATCACTCAATATGATTCGACAAATATGTATATTTGTTAACGTTCACGAACATTTCGCAGTTTTACGAAATCTATTCTTATTTTATTATCTTCCAAGCCAAATTATTTTTTTTAATTTAAACTTTTTTAAAGGCACTAAAAATTGCCGAGTTTGACAATTTGTCGCCAAATTTTTTTAAAGCGCATTCATTTGACAGACATTCGTATAATTGTTTGAATTCAACTGTTTTGTTCCACTAAAATATTCTTCCTTTTTTATAATGTTAAAAGGCCCAACAGCCACCGAACGGTGTAAAGTCGCTGAACACTGGTAGTTCTATCTAGAATCGATCCCAGACGAGCAGGCTGGCTACATGAGCGTTTTTGTGATTCTCTCTCAAGCAAATCTGGATACAATCCACGTCGTCTTAGACATTACTTTACGAAGGCATCTACCTCTTAGACAGATAGTCCTTGCGTGCACTGCCATAATCAAATAAACCAAACCAGAATTAGAATGAGTCTACATTCAGCGATGTATCAAGATGCTGGAGATTTTAAGATAATTATATTTGCAAAAATTTTGATTCTGGGTTTTGTGAATTTCATGATTTTTACAATTATAATAACGTTCAAATGGAAGAGAAACACGTGAATATAAAATTTTAAATTAGGCTAAAAAAAAGAGAACAACCTTATTTTGGCGTAGATTTTAAACAAAATGTTGTCGCTTTCGGTCAGACGCTGGCCTCTCTTCTTCAAGGGAGAGAAAAAAAGTTCTTGTTTTATTATCGAAGATTTTTTTTTTTTTGTTTCTTCTTTTCAAACATTAGATTAGTATAACTTTGGCGCGAAATTTTCATACTCTCATTCTTTACTTTGGCTGATATCCGACAAAATATACTGACACTTTTCCAATGAAGTGTAACTACTGATACGGAGAAGAACTGTACGAGTATTTTGTGGAAAGTTCCCAGGACTTTAAACTGTTTCTTTCTGTAAAATAAATTTATCAAGCTATCATCGATTCTGCGTGCATTTAATCTATTGCGAGCCTTTCTCACGCAACAATGTTATTAAAAAAGTTCATATCATTTGTAAACAGTCTGCTTTTTGCTTCGATGTATTTAATTGCATTCAACTTCCGATTAACTGAGTTTAAAAAAAAGATTGTTTATTGCGGAACGCTGGAAAGATAACTATCACAGACCTAGAAAATAAGCAAAATTTCTGCTGGAAATACAAAAAGGAAAAGAACATGCGTGAGATCATAGCAGTAACAAACAGCAGATGGTATCACAACACTTTAGGTTTGTTTTTATTCATAAGGGTACGTAATTTAATTGCATATAATCTGGAATATATAACCATTGCTAAATTATCCGTTGAAAATAAATTGTTAAATCATAAAAATAAATAAAGTTTACAGCCAGTAATATTCCGTTTCTCATTGATTCCTATCGGATTACAAGAGCAACATAAACAAAAACATTTTTTTCTAATTTGATGCGTGTTTTCTTGTTTTGAAGATTGATTTAATTTAAGTAAACAAATGAACTAATTCTCCAAATTAAACATCAAAAACTCTGGTAAATTTTTAAACGTATTTTTCTGTTAATTATAATGTGAATTATTCCTCTTTTCAGTGTATTTTAAATTGTTGTTGGATTAACAGGGATTCTGAGTAAAGCGCGGATATCGTGCCCAGTGTCCCCCCTGTTAATCAGAGATCTATTGTATTAATACGCAACACATGTTATTTTGAAGAACATTCAAACATTAGTGTATTCTTTATTTACTGTTACGTTAACTAATATTATACACATTTTCTACCTTCTGTTGAAAAAATTAAAATAATAATAATAATAAAAAATAAATAAATAAATTGCTGAAAGCCAAATAAGAAATATGAATAATAATTATTTAAATTGAACTTACTGGGGCAGTAAAAACGTGTATTTTATCAATTTTAACTATTATAATATTTTAAGGTGAAATCTCCGATTTTTTTAATCTTATTAATTGTCTGCATCATATACAGGTGCATACATCCTTCGCACTTTAGGTGCGATATGTGTCTTATAACTTTTATTCTCCAAATATGTATAATATTCCGTTCTTGGATTTGTTAAAGTAATGAACTATTAAATTCGTTTTATTAATACTTTTGTTTTGTGCATGTATTTATACAGTATGTATGTATGTATGCGTGTGTTATTTCGAAAAGCTCTTTCAAATTCGTAACAATATTATTTCCTGCTCTTATTATAAAGAACTGAAAATTAAGAGTTCCAAATATACTACTTCAATAATAAAAAAAAAACGTCTTACACACATTTAAGATTTTAATCATCTAAAAAGAATTACCTGTGAAGAGACTTAACCTTAAGATACTTAATCTGCGAAGAGATCTATGTTAACTTAAATATTCAAAATATGATTAAATATATTTGGTCCAAATATTTCTTAAATTATTTCTTTCTGGCTTGTCCTTAGACTGCTAGCAAATGGAAAAGTATCATTTCGCCTAACGTATCTGTAATCAATCCTATTAATTCGTGTGAGCAATCTAAATCAATTAGAATTGTAAATGTACTTCACTACATCCGCACGATAGGAACTCAAGCATTTGGTTCTGCATAGATTATTTACATCTATTAACATGTAATTGATGTTTTTTCCCGAATTTTTAATGGTGTTCATTTCGTATTGCATAAGCATAGTTATTTTTTACTAGGGCCGCCCAGACAGTATAGTGGTTAGGGAAGTCTACTGCGATGCCAAAGGGCACGGGATCGAATTCCGGAGAAATCATGGATGTATGTAAATGCATAGTGTCTGTGCCGCATGGGAGCACTCTAAATATGCGGTGATCCGAAAGTCCTCTCGAGAGGTTAAGGTATGGAAGGAGAGCTGGGAGACCCTCGGACCTGTCGCCCCGGGATGCCCTTCTTCAAAATTGGGGGTGGAACTTAACGAAGTCGTACTGCCACGAGGAATTTCGTGGGCTTGTTCTGTGCTACTGTCAGCCAAATGAGATAAGTCTCAACAACAACAAAGCAACGCAATTTTTATTAGGTCTATCTGCTTAGTTGTTCAAATTTGGCCAAACTTTTGAATAAATAACTTTCGTTCCACAGTTTCACAAAGAGAAATAAATACTGGTGGCAGATCAGCTGGCTTCCATAGCGAGCAGTACATGAGTCTTGGTATCCAAAGTTAATTCATATTCGAAATAAAATTCATTTACATTAATTAAAAAACTTTCTGAAATTGAAAGAAATTTTAATGTTTATTTATGCGAATTTAAACAAAGCGCCTATCTGTTAAATTCTTTCTCCACCTGCTTGGATGAAAATAACTTTAAGTTTTTATGATTATGAATTAACATTAAAGAACAAAAAAAAACTGGAACGTCATATTTTTTTGTTTTATATTAGAAAATAAATCTTGTTAACGATTATCTGCAGCAGTACAAGCTCTTCATAGCAAAAAGCAATTTTATGTTTCTGTCTTGATTTAAAATGTAGCACATCCTCTGCTTGTATTTTATTAAAAGTAAAGACATACGTTAGAGAGTGACAGTCATATAAATTCTTTTGGAAGTCCTTAAAAGTGATCCATAAAGGACATACAGACATTCAGCAGGGAAAATGTAGAGTTCTAGACGAACCCAACGGGAACTTCAAACTATTTTTCATTTATCATATGATTAGTACTTTCGTTCTTTCGAAAGTTTCGTCTTAACTATAAAGTAGTGTTATTGTTTAAAAAATGGCGACTTCAGTTAAAAAGTACTAAAGATTTCATTTGGATTAGATTCAATGTTAAGTTACAAAAATCAGCATAAAGCTCAATAGCCGCTGCTGCTTACAGAATAATAACGCAAGGTAAATTATAAACTATAAGACATTTTCTTTTTTGTAAAAATTCAAACAGTCGAAGACTTTACGTTTCTAACAAAGCACACAACTTCCAGTTAACATTTTTACCATTATATTCAATTGATTAAATGTATAACCTTTCTGAACTTGAAATCAGCTACTTTAATAAAAACTAATTTGCATAAAGAAACAGAAATTGCTTAGTTAACGCAAAACTTTATTCACTTATATTACAAAATATTAAGATAATTTTACAAAATCGAAATCAGAGATGTGCATGTGATGTTCTGTATTAATTAAGCAGAAAAGTGCATGTGATGCTTTGTGTTAAGGTTGCAGCATCCAAATCCTGTAAAATATTTGAAAATTCGTGTCTTTGCACATCATTACCGTTCAAATCTTCCTAACTGTAACCTGAAAACCATTAAACGTTCAAATGCAAAATTTTGGAAAGATTAACTTTATTGGCATCCAAAGCAAGAGTTCATTGAGAAAACGAGCACTGTTGTTGCAATCTCCATAATACTTACTTGGATAGAAGACCATACACCTTGATACATATACGAAAAGACTGCACACCTCCTTTGGCGACACGGAGTGCTATACTTTTCCAATACGCCATTTAACAAAATTTGCGAGAATTTTCAAGTAATCGGTGAGTTGCGCTATTCGAAGATGTAATTGTCTGCATAGATTTTGCACGGCGAAGTAATTTATTGAACTTTTTGTTTTTTTTTTCCTCCTCCTCCCTCCCCCCCCTTATACATAAAAGGCGCAAATATCGTTATTGCCTCGAGTATCCCTTCAGATTACGTAGTTGATTTCTGAAACAAATTTTACATTGACTGCACAATCATTCGAGCTTTTGCTTGTTTGAACTGTGTAGGTCCCGATATGTTTCGTTAATCGATATCCAACTCTATTTAAAATTTAAGCAATTTACAGCGGAAAAAAATAAAAAATTATATTTCTTTTACAGCTGAAATAAATTCAGCTCGGCGCTCTGGCGGGAAGAAACGGAATCACCATACTCCGAGCCTAAATTGTCAAAGCTTTCTCTACACTTCGATTTTCTTTTGTTAATTAAACGTACTTAATTTGCATTTACTGGCGAAGTTAACGAAATGGTAGACGTGCAGGAAGGGTTTAGCATTGGAAATAACAATTAAAACAAACCTTACAAATTTTAATATTTTCGGGAATTTTTTTCAAAAATAAATTAATAAAAATTAAACACAGGAGCTGTCTCAGAAAAAAAAATGCTTACTTCTGTCATTCATAATACAGTAAGAAGTAAGGAGGGACGCTTGCTACATAACACTGGTGAGCAGTATATAATTTTTGTGATAAGAAAATTTACAAAACGCCCCAAAAGCATTATTGGCGCAACTCATTATATATTTATTGAAGGCATCTTGTGATCGTGTTTTTTGCAGAGGGTGAATGTGTATAACTGTTTGTTAAGATCAATTAGCCAAACACGAATGGAAACTCATTGCGTCTATTAATAAAGTGTTTACTTCTATAGGGAGGGAAAAAAGGAAAGACAAAGGTCGATTTAATGCCATAAAAGAGGAAGGGAAAAAAGTTACGAGACATTTGAAGTTTCCTAGAATCTTTATAATTATTGCTGATTTGGTACAACAGAAAAACTGAGAAATGGCAAAGGATAAATAAATATGATAATATAAAATTTTATTTATTTTTAAAAATAAAATAAAGCAAGCAAACAAAATATTTAAATCAACTCTTTATACTACAGAAATAATGTTTTAACTCCTAAAGTTAAAAAAATCTGATGTGTATCTGATGAGTTATGCGAGATACGTACGCACGTACTTACATACGTTCCTACAGACGCCACGAAAAATTCTCTTCAGAATTAATTTTAAAGTAGTTTTATAATTTTTTTGGAGGAAACGAGTCTTTTATTCTGTTCTTACGTACAGATATCACGCAAAAACATCATTAAATTGCATTCGATAGCGGTCAAAATGGATATTTTCGTTGAAATATGCTGCCTGAAACTTTTCGCGATTACAATACTTCCTTTTCACTTCGTACAAGGAAGTAAAAAAGAATTTATACCTTTTTTATTCACAATCAGAATATACCCCATCACGATAAAGCTGGGAGTGAAAAAGGGGCGGACAGATTTGTATTTATATTTTTTACTAGCATTCATTCAAGGTTCATTCAAAGATTAAATTTGAAATAAAATTTAATATCTTACGTTTTGCCGAATGGCAGCATATTGGCGCGTAGAAGACGAAAATATTTTATTTTTATATAGCACGTATTTTATTTTATATATATAGTAAGAGTTATATATATATAATAAGAGTAGTTTCGTTAAATTGCTCAATTTGTTGATTAAATTTGAAAGACAAATATTTTGTTCTTTGCTACTTGCCAATATATTTTTTTACAGCACTGAGTTTCTCGATTAAATGCGAAAGCCAAATACTTTAAGCATCCTGACTGGCAACACATTTTTTTAAATCGCTGAGTTTTCTACTTAACCTTGAAGCACAGATATCTTACGTTTTGCAGACTGGCAACACACAATGAAATATTAGGGGGTCTAGGTACACATGTTCGAACGGAGGACTACTTGCGTTGAAAGTTTGGCGGCTGTAAATGGCGCTGTGTTTCCAAAAACGAGGAACACACATATGTAGATATTCTTCTTAATAATTGGAATTGCCAGATATATGCGTATAAATTATTCATGTTAAATCAAATAATTCTTAGTTAGAATTTTGGAGCAGTAAGAAGAATTAGAGATAACACTACTTGTTTGCTAACTTGATTTCGCTTTTTTTCTCTTCAACGAGTTTTGAACATAATTCTCTGAACAGGTCCTTTAAAAATAATTTCCAAATTCTAGGATCTAATTGCATAATGGCTATTGATTTCAGACTGAAATAAATCAGGATATAATTACATAAATAATTTCCTCATGAGTTAATTCAAAGATATAATTTCAATTTGTGAATCATATATGTGACTTACAGCACTTGTAATCAGACACATAAATGCGTTGTTCCAAACAAAGAGCCTTAGGAAGATATTAAAAATCCAAGAGCACTAAGAACCAAAGAGACTATAGAATAAGTGATCTAAAAGGCAGTTCTTTCGATGTGTGTGAAACCTTTCTTAAAGTTTAAAAATTATTCGGAGAATGCATTTACTCTTAAATTTACCTCGAAAGTTTAGGTGCAGAAGAAAGCATGTAAGCTTTCGCTCATCGCGCTGCAAGTGGCAAGAATAATAAGCCCTAGCCACAAAATTGGCACATCTTCCATTTTCTTCTTCACATCGGAATCCCCGAGTTGGGATTTGATCGTGACTTCTTTTTTGCCCCTTCACCCTGTTCGGGGTCCTCACACCCCGACCGCAAAAAAAGCGCGTGTGTCGGAACCAGATCACTTTTTCGCAAACGTGATCATCCGCTGCGGGAAGTCACGATCCGTTCTGGCGTTTTGACAGATGCTGCCGTGGATAAGAAAGGAATTGAGACAGTTATGAAAGATCCTCCACTCTCTACCAGACGCGGGAACAACTGTTGCATCGATAGATCCTGAAAGTAAAGGAATGGTAACCATCTTGAAACTACTTGTAGCAGCTAAATGACTTCAGAACAATATCTTGTCTTTCTCTGTGACGTTTATTGTTGCCTAGAAGTATAACATGAGATTTCAGAAGGAAAGACCTCTTACAGATTATTATTATTAAATTTCTAAATATACGGAAGCTGTTTATGCAGTTTAAGAAGAGTATTCTTCGTTGTTTTAAGTAAAAAAAAAAAAAACTTTTTGCTTGAAGATTCTGCCCTGGTAGCAAGCACTTTTTATAGATTATTATCATACATCCATATCTCCATCCTCCAAGATAAGAAAACATTTCGTAATACCAGTAATTATTCTTTTGTGATTTCTTTTTACAATGTTTTCTATTGTGCATCCAGCGTTTTCGGCCTGCCTTTATGTGCTCTTTTCAGCAATCCAGATGCGTAAGAGCCCAATCATTTAAAATTAATTATTGATTAACAAGATAACCGATTTAAAAGCAATAAACGCAGTTCCTCATCTCTTTTAGTATTAATTATTAGCTATACCTATGGAATTGCACAAGCTAGACTCAGTAAAATCATTATATATATTCTTTTTTATAATAATTATTTTAGACTGCTAGCCTACAAAAAGTCCTGGAAATACTAAGAACTTCTACATACTCTTCTAAAAAATTAAAGTGCAGCTGCGCTCTAGAGCAGGTTAAATATAACACTGTGAAAAATAAATTGGCTTTCCTTTTACTTTAATATGTGATATTATTTTGGCTTATATTATATCACGCATCTACAGTTTAGTTCTCCTTGTAAACTGAAAGATATGGCTGAAAAACAGGATATTTAAAGGAATTATTACATTAATTTTGATATGAAGCAGATTACCAATCAAGTGTTAGATATAGAGGATTCGATATAGAAAAGGATTTATATCACTATTTCATAAAATGATATTTTATGAAAGATTTCATTTTCATAAATTATATTTGCATTATATAAGATAAAGATGAAATTAAAATGGGCTCCTCGGGACATACGCTAATTCTATTATTCATAACATTTTCTAATTCAGTTTATAAACTCGAAAGCATTTAAACTTGATTTTTCTCTTGTTTTGCAACGTATTCTTTTCCCAGTCTCTCCTTCACAGGCAAAATCAACTTCCTCTCAGATTATTTTCGAAGAATGCGATAAATTTAAAATCAGTAATCGGAAATTTTTATTTTGTTTTTCCGTCCGAATATTAAACTAAAGATTTTTTTCATTATCCTACAGAAATGCAAAGTCCTGCATCCGGTTAGGATTTTCAGTTTCTGAGTGTTTGTTTGGTGCTCTTAAAAAACCGATTATTACAAAGAAGCTTGATTCCAGAATTTCCTTTTAATACTGATTGCTATATAGCTTAAAGCTCATTGTCACGAATAAAATAAAATTTTATTGTCTCATATACAAAATATAAATTTATTGTTTCCTATAATAATATTCTCACGCTTCTAATGTGTTGTGCTCAATTTTTGATTACTTTTAAAAGGCTTTATTAATAGCTTTTTAACGAATGATAACATGTACCGAAATTATTAAAAATTCAAGGCCATACGACCCATCAGTGGTATGGCCTTGAATTGTGCATTCAATTGTACATCATTCAATTGTACATTGAATGTTCAGATCAATAACTAGTGAAAGCTTTCCCCCGTGGCTGTGATGCATGCTTGTAAAAGTTGAGCTAAGGAGTGATA
Organism: Stegodyphus dumicola; assembly: GCF_044657685.1. NCBI lineage: Eukaryota > Metazoa > Arthropoda > Arachnida > Araneae > Eresidae > Stegodyphus > Stegodyphus dumicola. Next base: position 42,504,302 of record NC_140771.1, on the reverse strand, counting down.
AAGATTCCAAATCTCACCCTGCAAAACATTCTGCCAAGCATTCCTCAACCGTTTCTCCAGATCTGCAACATATTGGAGTGCCCGAATCTGGTGGACTACCATTTCCCATACATGTTTTATTTACGAAAGACCTGATGACCTGGCTGGCCAAGGAAAAGTATCAGTACCTCGGAGATAGTCCAATTTATATGCGAGCTTTTTGGAATCTAACATTATCTTGTTGGAAAATGGCTCCAGGATGGCATATCATGAAGAGTGACTCAAACAGATGCAGGATTTTATCCACGTACCGTTGAGCTGTTAAAATTGTATGCACGATGATTAGGATTGATATGATGTCGTAAGAGATAGCAATTCACTCCACAGCTGTTTACCACTGTAAAACAAAGACTCATTGAGACCGCTGGCCTTGCCCTTTACACACACGAACCCGATAGTTATCTGCTGACACGAGATTCATCACTAAAGACGTTGTGAGCGCAACTCTTTCAGCCATGCTCTATAAGATGGTGCAAAGTTCCACGGGTGCTATGAAAAATATTGTATCACGTTGACAGCACCTTAGGAAAGCCGTGTCCATAAGGTGGAGGTGACGGCCAATTGCTCGGCATGACCAGCCCTCTTTCCGCATCTCTACCATGCAACCACGTTTGAAGTAGTCCAGTTGTCTATAAAGTTGTCATAACAGCATTACTGGTGTGTCTCCAGGAAACAGCAACACCAGCAACAAAGAAAAGATAAACCGTCCGGAACAGTTAGCTGTTTTATTCGATGCTCGCGTTGATCAAAATTAACATTCATCGGCTTTGAAAATTTAATCATCTTGATACTTGGTATGAAAGAATCAGCATACAAAGTTTCGAGATGAAAGGATTATTTTTAAGGGTTCTAAATCTTTTTTTTTTCTCTCAAAAGAGTATAAATAAAACGTGGCTTAATCACTGAGATCCAAAAATGAAAAAAGAAAGCATAGTATGGAAACACAGTGGGGCTGTCTAATTTTACAAATTCATAAGCCAGAAGCCAAACAAAAAGACATTTTCACCATTTTGAGGATGAAAAGAGACTACTGTTTATTGATTATATGTCGCATAATATCACCATATCAGGTGTTTAATCTATTAACTAATTGTTTCAGCTCCGACAAATTGGTCAATTATAAAGGTAAAACGCCGTGGCAGATTCTTTTGAAAAGTGTTTTTTTTTTTTTTTTTTTTTTTTTTTTTTTTCCAATAAAACTCTTATACACAAAAGTCAATTTATAAGGTTTTAATATTTAAACTAACCAAATTTCTTTTTAAGTTACCCTTTCCTGTAAACTCTTATTTCAACTTCCCTTCAGAATGAGCGCGCGGTTCAGGTTTATGCTAATTTGTGTTGGAGCCAAGTTTTGTATTTAAAGGTTAGTGAGAAACTTCTCAAGTGTGAGAGAGCTTTTAGTCTCAGATCGCTTCGGCTCGGTGGACGTTCGCTAAATTAGTTAGTATTTAAATTCTTACGCCGTAGCGCTATTACTCTAATATTTATTGAAGTGATTTAAGTGCGTTAGTACTTAGCTAAGGCTTGCTACGCAACATCTCGCGTTTAAGGCTTGCTACGCAACATCTCGCGTTTAAGCTCTGAGAACTGCGACTATTTGAATTTCTACTTAAGCTTTACTTTAAATTGTTTGATCGTTCAGTTTAGACCCAAGCGGGGTCATTATTTCTCTGTTATCACTCCCGAGCTGGGAGTTGCTGTAAATAGTGATTTAAATAAAAGGGTCTTTTACACCCTTCTGACGTTGTAGTTCATCTAGCACTCACAAGAACATAGCTGCATTCAGCTCACTGTTCGAGATCAGGACCTTGATACTGTCACCACTATGTTTGCCAAGAGTATGCATAGAACACTTAGTCCTGACAAAATCTCCCGGATAAATATTCGGCAATACGGATTGGGCAGCTTCTTCTCCACCTGCCGTATTCGCCAGATCTGGTCCCAAATCACTTTTATTTACACTCATGTCCATAAATTAAGGATAATTCGGACTCACGCGGAAATCGAACTCTAAAATAAATATATCACCTTTAAAATCACTACACACATCTTCAAGAATCATATGCAAATTTCAGGAAGTAACCAGATGACACCGATGGTACGTCACAATGAGGAGAGTGTAAGAGAGTGATATATAACGAATACAGGCAAAGAAGTAAAATTGTTCGCAGGCGCTTTATAAGCATTTCAGTGCAATAACCGAATAGTTATGGCACAAAGGACGCATTTGGATGATTTTTTACGTGGTAGAATTATCGGCCGTCTGGAATGTGGGCGTACCCAACTGGAAGCATCAGACGAACTTGGAATTGCCCAGAGTGTCATCTCCAGGCTTTGGCAACGATTCCAAGATGATGGTAATGTGACAGCACATTACCATCATCTTGGAATGTATTACAGCACAGGTCGCCCCAGAGTTATAACGCCGAATGAGAACTGGTATTTGGCAGTTACTGTCAAAAGAAACAGGCGGAGCACAGCCTCAGACCTGTCTCGTCAGCTCTCTTCAGCCACTGTTACAATTTCAAGGCAGACCGTTTACAGACGCTTAGGGCAGATTGGTCTATATGTTCGTAGACCTGTCAGATGCGTTCCACATACTGCAACTCACTATCGCCTGCGGTTAGTCTGGAGTAGAGAGCATGCATTGTGGACACCGCAACAGTGGGCTTGTGTGATGTTTTCCGACGAGTCCAGGTTTAGCTTGCAATCTGATTCTCGCCGGACTTTCATATGGAGAGCTCCAGGTACCCGTGACCACCAAGAAAATATCACTGCACGACACCGTTACGATGGTGCAGGAGTGCTCGTTTGGGGTGGAATTATTCTGGTTTCCAGAACTGACTTGTATGTTCAAATTGGAACCATGACAAGCCAAATCTATAAGGACGTCATTCTGGAACAACATGTACATTTGTTTCGGGGCGCCATGGGCGCACAATTTGTGTTTATGGATGACAACGCCCGTCCTCACCGTGCAAACATCGTAAGCGAATACCTTCAATCGGAGGATATCACTCGTATGGACTGGCCAGCATTCTCACCGGACTTGAATCCAGTAGAGCATGTGTGGGATATGCTTGGCCGACGAGTTGCAGCCCGTCAACCTCCTCCTACATGTGTACTGGAACTTGGGAGAGCATTGCTTTTTGAGGGATGTAATATCCCCCAAGATCAGATAGATAATCTGATACTCAGCATGCCTAGGCGTTGTACGGATTGCATCGTCTGGGAGACGTACAATGTATTAACAATCATGCCAACCATGTAATATCGGTTTTTTGTAAATAGTTTTTTTTTTTTTTTTTTTTTTTTTTTTTTTTTTTTGGGAATTTTCTCGAGGGAGAAAAAATCGCTAATTTTTTTAATAATATCAAACATATAGCATCTTTTTTTGCTCTTTACCTTTTGTTTAATAAATAAGCTTTACAAATAAATCAAATTTATTTTGCTTCTAACTCTTCCTTTGCCTGATTTTGCATTATCCTTAATTTATGGACATGAGTATATTTTAAGCATTGAAGCATCATTTGCATAGTTCCCGTTAGAGAGACGACGATGATTTGAAAACTTCTATACGGGAATAATACGGCTAGAATTCGAACCTAAGTGGACTACTATACTAAAATTATACAGGAGGATTAAAATGCTCCTTAACCAACTTTTTTGGCAAAAGTTTTCATTTCTTACCTAAGTTCGAATATCATCTCCTTCGACTAGTCATCTTGCGCAGCAATGCATATGTCCCAGCATTCCTGCCACCGCTGGAATGTAGTCTCGAAGTCATTTTGCATAAGCGAGTATATTTCCTCTTGCGATTCGAGCTAGATATCGGCAATGGCGCGTAAATGGGAACTTTTCAACTGCATCTTAACCTTCCAGAATAGGAGGAATTGGGCAAGAATTAAATCTGGCGCGCAAAGCAGAAGCGAAAGCTATAATATGTTGCATTCGGCGAAAAACTCGCGAACGAGAAGGGATCGGTAACAAGGTCCATTGTTGTCATAGAGAATGCCCATGCTGTATGTTAAGATTGATTCGTAGGCTATAATAATAACGTCTGCAATGTGGTTGCTCGTCATCCGACGTCCCAAAGGCGAAAGTTTGGAATTCGTTCCACACTTTCGAGAGAAATGGTAGTGGACATTCTTCCAGCTTGTTCTTTTTCTTTGAGAATTTCCTATTTCAACAGGACAATGCTTCAGCATGTTTCATCTTTCTATTTATGCTGTGATCGCAAATTACCACGCGCACGTGAACAACTTCAGATGTCTGTAATAAATCCAGATGGTCACATGTTTTAGTACACAACCTTATCAATACTGAAGGTCATCATAACTGCTGTTGCAATCTTGTGCTATCATTTGTTGGTGCACTACAGAGATAATCCAGCTGTGTACATTGAAGTCAAGGAGAACGTATGTAGAAACCGAAAAAATAATTTTAGACATTCATGTTGTACAAATATTTCAGGCTTACAACTTATTCAGTGCCATCCCTCGTTAAGTATGATCTCTTATTCTCTGATGTTAGAAAGCGTAAGAATGTATTATATTGCCTTTACTTTTTTAATTAATACTATATTTTTAGGTATGCCGTTTTTTTTTATTCGTCAGAACAGGTCGAATGAACCTTGAATTCAAATTTCTAGTCCTACTAGTTTCTTTTAGTCTTCCTAGTTTACACATATTGCCATATAATATAAATCGCATGTTCAAATATACTAATATCTTGTCAGAAGCACGTACTTAGCATTTGAAATAAAATTCATATTGTTAATTCCAACCACTTCTTAATTGCGAAATATTATCTATATTACCATCATTCTTTGAAGTCTAAGGCCTTCCGATCAGGTAAAAATTCCTCCACGAAGGCATCCCTCTCTTAAGGCAGATAGCCCTCGAGTGCTTTGCCGTAATCTAATAAACCAAACCTCCCAATCAAGTTGCCATATTCTGTGGATACTTTACCTTCGTTTGAAACGTATGCGCTATTCAAAGATCCTCGATTTCAACAGTGATAGTAAGCTATAATTTGTTAGTGATACTGGTAAATTTCAGAAGCGGTCTTTCCTAATTTAAGAAATATATATCAATTTTTGTAGCTTTATATTTGAATAAACTATAACAGTTAAACTATATTTCCGATTTTCGTTTAGTAAATAAGTGACTACCATAAAATTTTATTCTAATTGTTATTCAAACTGTTGATATTTATTCTAAATTAATTTATAAATCCCAGACAGTGCTGTAATCACAGCAGATTTCAGTTAAATATGCAGTTATTTATATTTTCATTTAAAAACATTCTTGAATCGCTTCTAACGCACCTTTTATATACTTATTGTATCGGTTTTCAATATTACCTTTTAAGGAAAAAAATTCCCCCTTTCGCGAATTACCTAAAACGCATCGGTATCTCGCGATCAATTATTCGGCGACCTTAGAAGATGCTTTCTTCCAATGATCTAAGAAGACCAATCTTTAAAAAACAATTTATCATCTTTGAGAGTTCTACTTTTAAACATAAAATGACGGTTAATAGATCCATGTTACTGAGAATTAGCTTTAGGCACGAAAGCTGATTCAAATGCAGAACATCATTAAATAAGTAAAGTATGCAGTCATGGTATTTCCTTCAAACACTATGAATCTCCGTGGGGTTATTCCGGGCTACCCAGAGTTTCGCGAACCGCATATTTTCCATGAACCACAATTTCCGTTGGACGGTTGTTGGCACAGGTAAGCATTTGCAAATTTCTCTGGCTCTCCTTTTTTTTTTTTTAAATTTATTTATTCACAAATATAAAGAATATGGAGTATGGCAGTGTTTTAGTACCAAACGTATTTAAACAGATTAAAAAAAACTTTGATCGATATAAGAAAGTGTTTCTTATTTAACATAAAACTGATTAAAATGCGCGGATCGCAATGCCTTTTCTTCCGTACATATGATAGCATTCTTATACTTAAGTACCATTAAGAATGCAAGCAATTTCAATTGATAAACTAATGCTTATTTTATAGACCATATAACTTACCAAAGAACGAAAGCGTGGCAGTAAATATGTTCATAAATATTGTGTAGGCTACTTAAAATATACGGCAATGCGTGTTAGTAAAGTTTTATGTTTTTGAACAAACTATATATAGGCTTACACATCTGACTTTTTTCATGTAAGACTTCATTCAAGCTATGCTTCTCCCAGAATTATCATTAAATCATTAAGGGCATAATATTTTGTTTTAGCATGCGTAGTGTTACTTTAAAAGCAATCAAAATCTATGTGTAATATTTATTCTAAAAGAAAGCACAGGTTGCTAAATAAAAGTAAAAACGTCCCCAATCATTTAAAACTAGATTTTAAAATAAGGGTAAAAACGTTTTATTTATCGAAATTTGCTCTTTCTCTTTGTATACATGTACACTAAATTCCCAAATTTTGGAGCTAATTAAAACAGGAGTATGAATAAATAGCAAGAAAGCTCGGATAATCCATCGATGGCCCTGCATATTACTAAATGAGTGAAGTGTTTAGAACAGGGGCTCTCAAAATTTTTAATTTTGTACCACATAAGGAAGAATCTGCAAATATATCTATCATCATATATCAATACGTGTGGCAAAAGGAGGCGCCATTTTTTTATTCATTTTAAGCATTTCTTTAAATCTCTTGTGTAAAAATTATAACCCCCCCCCAAAAAAAAATAATGTAATATACTATTAGGGTATATGTACGATTCTTTTAGAAATCTTGGTTCAGAGATTTTAAGAGAATGATATTTAATGTAGACGTCAAAATAAATTTGAATTAAAATAATAACATACATTACATAATCTTTCAGTTTTTCTTTTGGAATAGTTTGCTGGAATAGTTGGAATAGTTCGTTTCTCTGTGAGCTATATTGGCTGTCTTCGAATCATATGGAGAATATTGTATAAAGTTAGTTACGCGGACAAAACTCAAAATTAGTTTTTAACTTCTTAGTATATCAGTATACATTCATTCTCATCTTTGCTGTTCTAACTCTAATTTTTTTTTTTTTTTTTTTTTTTTTTTTTTGAGACCAAAGGGACAATTTTCCCTTAAAGACTATTATTTTAGTTTTGTCATTTTGCGGGGAAAACTTTAAAAGGCTGTATACGTTTCAAATTGTTGCACCAAATATTAGAGCCCTGTATTATATTTAAAGAAATTAAATAATGAAGAATCTGCATGTATGTTCCTCGCACTGTGATAAAACGAAGGTACCTAGAGCCATTAAATTTTGAATAATGTTGTCCACCACCAGAACATGTGCACCTAACAGCGCGAAATTTGAATTTTATATTTCATATTTTGTAAAACTTTAATTGAACTTTTGATTAACAAACTCAACAATATGAAATCGAGTAGTGGCAACACTGTACGAAATAAAATATTTTTATCTCCAGCGCGCGAGACTTTCTGTCGGAAATTCTAAAGATGTGCTGTTTTTAAATATTTTGTGATTTTGACAAAAAAGACAAAAATTTTGCAAAGCCATCTTTCTAAGAAAACAGAACATTGGTTTGATGAAATGAGAATAGATTGAAAAAATATATGCAAACACTTAACACTGGATTGGGAATTCTAAACATATGCTGTTATGCTGCTTTTAAACGTTTGTCATTTTGCTGTTGAATCGTATATGGCGTTAAGTGCGAAGAAAATAGTGCTTAATGATAAAGCTAACAGGAATGAATGTAACAGCAGACCGGTAGACTGCGAGCTTAGCAAGGGAATAAAATACATTAACAAATCCGCTTGGGAGAATAATTAAAATATGAACTCTTTTAGATTTATTATTATTATAATTATTATTTGTATATTTTCTTGCACGAATATAAAAGTATTTTTAACTATGAATTATTTATTGAAACGACATATGATAAACAGAAATACCAAATTTTCTAACTAATACAACAATAAATACGTATTTGATGTGCTGTTGTGATACAACAACCCACTAATGGTACATTACATTCAGTGTTAACAAGTGTTAGATTAAACTGTTTGAATATAGCAAACTACGCAATGGTCTACGGAATGACTTCGTGGAGGACTTTCTAAGGGAAACTGGCGCGTATTCACGTTACACATGGAATAAGCCACGTAAACTAAGCATGCAGTCAGCCTGTTTACCTGCGATCGAAACCGTGTTAAAGTACCAGTATTTATAGGTCTCAGTTACTTGACTACTGTTGGGGGGGGGGGAAGAATACAGTTACAAGAATTTTTTTATTATGCAGTTAGACTTTAGTCCTACTTAGTTCGTAAATGTACACTTTTACATCTCGGTGGAACCTTAGCAGTTAGGCTAGCCTTAGCGGATAGGCACATTAGATGAAACCTTCCCCAATATGCTTATTTGGATGCACAGATGCCGGCTGTGCTTCAGCTTATGTACCTGTACACTCTGTGCTGACTGCTCGTACTAATATCTACACTTGTAAGTAACATATTCCTGTCTTGCATCAGAAAATGTTTAGCCTTCCAGGAAATGAAATTCATGTTTGCGAAGTTGTTCTTCCTACGTAAATTAGATTTAGATCACTTATCCACCGACCAGACTGGAGTTCGCTAACCGCAGTGCGGTGTGGTATTTCCTGATTTCCTTATTTTGCTCCATCCAAGCACTAGTTTTCAGTGCAAGAGTTCATAATAAAGTTATTTAAGGATTCCATAGTTAAGGAATAGCACGATCAAGAAATATGCAAGATTCTTAAGGACGGTCGAGTAATTAGGAACTGGAGAAAGACTTAAAACTAGGAATTTAGGAAAGAGAAAAATAAATCAGAAAAATGAGCTTGGTAAGAAACAAAAATGTTTCAAAAGTGACACAGAAAATATGAAGCATTTTTGTAATAAGTTAATACAATCTGATATACGTATTACATAATTATAAATATGCATGTGTAAAAACATGTGATTGAATATGAAACAGTGATGTTTACAGAACTACAGATCTTATGAAAACGGAGGAACTGAAGAGATTTGAAGAAGTGTAGGTGAAAATCCGCAAATGCATGACAAAATCTTAAGGCGTTTTTCCAGAGAGATAAGAATTCATCTACACCCAAAAATGAAGAAGTGTGAAATTATATTAGACAGAGACGTGGCAGTGGAAAATTTAAGATCAAAATTCTGGTCGAAGCAAGCATTTGATATGATGTACAGAAGGGATACTTTTGCTACACATTATGATCCGCAATCATTGTTAGCTGCACATAATGACTGCGGATATATCTGCATAATACCTCAAGAAAATCATTTAGGTACGTATTAAGGTTTCCTTGACCCAATAAGCCATTAAGAAGCGAAATTAAAGGCACTAAGAAAAAATTATTTATTTATTTATTTTCATTTAGTTATTTGTATTTACTTGTTTGCAAAAGATTTAGTCTTTTTTTACAGTATGCTATTTGATTTTAAAATAACTATAATTCAACCGTGCAACTCAAACAATTAAAACAAAATTCTTTAAAAAAATTAAAAAAATAACTACTGCTGTTACAAATATATTATGAAGTAAAAATATATATACGAAAGAAATACATTTTTTTCGCTCCTTCATAAATAGGTTGCCGTAAACTGAGAAGTTCGCCAAATGAATTAATTATTCTTGATACAAAGTAAAAAAAAAAGAGCGCCAACGTAAATTTCCGAACTGCTGCTTAAATTCCTTGCCAAATTTTACGAAATTTTGTTTTAGGCATAATGTGAGTCTTAAAACATGAAAAAAAATTGGCATGTCATTTCAGAAAAAGTTCTATTTTGTGTTAAAATACGTATGTTAAAATAACGCATATGTATATAAATGTAATATATATATATATACTAAGTTGTGATTTCGAGACACGAAAAAAGCAAGCTGAGTTTCGTCAATCAGCTAAGTTGAACGGGAGTTACAATTTTTTTTTTATTCCAAAGGAGCAACTCGCCCTGAAGGACTATTAGTTTCGTTTTGGCATTTTGCATCGAAAACTTTAAAAGGCTGTATCACTTTTCAAATCATTGCCACCATATATTATCGCTCTGTCTTATATTTAAAAAATTGAATAATGAAGAATCTGCATAAATGTATCTTTCTCGCATTGCGATAAAGCAACGGTTCCTGGAGCCATCAAAATTTGAATAACGTAATCTTCCATAAAATATGGGCATGTGAAAGCCCTAATTTGAATTTGAAATTTGTTTTATTATTGATTTCAGATTTTGTAATACTTCAACGAATTTTTGATTAAAAACCTAAACGATTTCAAAGCGAGCAATGGCAACACTGCAAAAAAAAAAAAAAAAAAAAAAACTTTTTTATCTCCAGAGCGCGCGAGACTCTGTATCGGAAATTCTAAAGAAGATATGCTTATTTTAAAATTAATTTGCGATATTGCTGTTGAACTGAATCTTACGGTTTGAGTGCGAAGAACATGATATTTAATAAATAAAGGTAACACACTTTTGGACGTAATTTAAAATCTAAAATCTTTCAGTTTTTTTTTTTTTTTTAACTGTGTGTACTTTGGCACAGAATGATCGTTTGCGAGCTATCCAACAATTAATTTAAATTCATGGGAGAAAACGTAGACATGAATACGAAACGTTAGTATGTAAAAGTACCAATTTCTATATTATTAAAATATGAAATTTAATCCAAAACAGCAGTTCAGTTTTACAGAATAAGAGCTTACTTAAAATATGACATTTGATTAATGTAATTCTGGTATTTTTCACAGCCCATGAGTGGCAGTTTTAACATCAAGTCACTTTACCATCTCGTGGTCTATCTATTTAGAGCTTGTTAAACACAATCAGAGTCATCCTGGAATTCTATTTTGTTCTTGTCGACTTTAAAGTTTTAATTCTTTATCGTTTATTTCTGAAAATGGAAAGTCTTTCCAGGTATTTCCATCGAACATTAAATTGCCTTAAATACCGTTTTTAGCAAAAAAATAAATAAAAAACAATAGTCCCTCAGGGACAAAGCCTCCTCGGACCTAAAAATCTGATAGCTTTCAGATTTTACATTACGTCCAAAGGTTTTTTTTTTTTTTTTTTTTTTACGTTTACTGTGTTACTTTTATCTATTAAATATCATGTTCTTCGCACTTGAACTATAAATAGAAAGAAGATCTAAGATTTACCTCCCCCCCGTATAGTGTTGCTATTGCTCGCTCTGAAATCGCTAAGTTTCTTAATCAAAAATTCGTTAAAGGTATTACAAAATATGAAATTGATAATAAAAAAAATTCCAAATTTGGGTTTCGAGATGTCCATTTTCCGAGGAAGATTACGTTATTCAAAATAAGATGGCTTTAGCTACCGTTGTTTTATCACAATGCGAGAAACATATACATTTATGCAGATTCTTCATTATTTAATATCTTTAAATATAATACGGGGCTGTAATATTTGGTGGCAGCAGTTTGAAATGTGAATCGATGCAAAATGCGATCGATGCAAACGAAATTAATAGCCCTTGTGAGCTAACGCTCCTTTGAGCTAATAAAATAACTGTACACCCTATTTGCTAGATTCAAATTGGGTAAACCTAATCCATTTAAATGGTAACTAACTGACTAGTTTAGAAAAAATCAGACACAAAAGCATGACAAAAAAAGCTAATTGACCAAAAGGAAATAACACAATTTTTTAAAGGGGGGGGAATTGTAGTTATATTATCAAAGCGCCAAATCTTACTTTTGCGACAAAGAATAAATATAAGAATCAAAGTGCAATCTCTCTGTTCCAGGTAAAAAAAGTGACCCGTGTCTATTCCCTCCCGAAATCGATAGAGTTTTATTCAAAATTTTCGCAAACTATGGTTGTTTTTTTACTAAATTTTAAACATATCAAAATTTATAATTAAACTTTTCATCACAAAAAATACATAGAATGAGGAGAGAAGACTGAAATAAAATTTTAAGTCATAAAAAATTAACAAGCTAACTATCTTATAAGGCAACATATTTTGTAATAGTTTTGTACAATCAAATAAGTTAAGGAGTTACTTGTACATATATTGTCAGCATTATACATAGACCCACAAACACATATACACACACATATATAGTGTTAGAAATAAATGCTCTTAATACGAGTTCGATATTTCGGAGCTGTAAATGATAATTTATTAATGTTAGAAAAGACTCGAATGAAGAATTTTCTTTCTTCCAAAATAATTAGATTATTAATAGTCGCCCATTTTTAAGTTTCATTGCTATTTTTCTCGACAGATGGCACTATTTTCCTTTTCAGTTAGCTCATTAATTTTCATGTAAAATGTAACTATCGCTTCGCCCGCCTTTACCGAAGTTTATTGCTTCAGAGAAAAAGAAACCCATGTCTTATAGCTCTCGAAAGCTATAGAATTCTACTAAAAATGTACGTCAATCTAAGGTTAATTCTTTGATTAATTTTAAATCAACACATTCGTTAACGTTTTCTTGGCATTACGTTCTGACGTCCAAAGTGTTTGTGGTCTGATCTTCTCATTTTTCATGATATAACAAAGTAATAAAAGACATCGTCGTCCACAAGCGATTAAAAATTACCAATGTTGTAAAGGGATCGAGCATACACCGCTTAAAACTTTCTATTTATCATGCAAATCATGACAATGCATTGCTTATCAATAAAGCAAATTTTCAGTTCAAAATATTGCTTTTTAATATTATTAAGTGTTTTGTGCCATGAAACTATTTAATGTTATTGAATAAGAAATAATTCTCTTGAATAAAGAGCATGAAATCTCTATATTTTAAGAAAATAGAAATGAAGTGTATTCGTACAACAAAGTAGCTTTGCCTTTTCTGTACCCATAGTAGAGAATGTGTTTTAGATGCATTGCCTTTAATAGTTCGAGATATGTATGTCAAGGTTGTAAGGATCTTAAGTTTTACTAACGTTTATTTTATTTTAAATCTTTACTATCACTTCTTATTTTCTACTTCCGGCCAGAATTAAAAGCTTTAACTTATTTATGCAAATTTGTCTTGCGAACGCCAAGTACTTAAGTTGTGGCTTTTTGCCAAGCAAGAGAGAGGAAGGAGTGATTAGGAGCATGCCGCTTGCCATAGCAGTTTTACTCGATTGCTGGTTTCCTTCAAGGCCAGAGGTTTAATCCTCTTGATAATTTTAAACGTATCGTAGTGTTAACAGTTCTCTGTACTACATAGGGCCTTTCTGTTAATATACGGCCAATCTTCAAGTAGACACTTGTTAATCCAAAGTTAGTTTAGTTAGAATTTTGTTAATATTTTTTATATTCTTACGTTCAGACCACAAGTGGTTGGTCTCTGTACTCCGAAGTCCGGAAATCATTGTAAAGAGAGAAAAATAAAGGGTTTCCTATACCCTTCCTGTGTATCTTGTCTACTTCCCACATTTATTGAACATAACTTTAGTAAGCTCCCTGTTCCGAGTCAGGTCATTTAATGTTCCCAAAGCAAGTAAGGAGGAATAATGAACCTGATAGTGGCGCCCGACGAAGAAGAATAACCATGGCCGAGTTTCAAGAAGAACCTGTGCTGCCTGCAGAAGCGGCTCAGAATCCAGAAATGCCAGCTGCCGCCCTGGAAGGATTTGGTTACATCGTCCAGACCATGCGCACATCGATGAAACCAGAAGCAACATTTAATGGAAACTCACCGGTAAACAGTTTTTTGGAAAAATTGGATGACCACATTATGATGTATCCCGTGCATGAGTTCCATAAAGTCACCTTAGCTACCAGCGCTTTGAGGGACCAAGCGCTTAATTGGTTCAAATGTATCGGCAGAAGCCTCTTGGGTCAAGCGCGAAGTCCCACCTATACTTACGAAAATTTCAAGACTGCCCTAGTAAAAGCCTTCCCTGTCGTAAGGGATCGTGCAAAATTAGAAACGGAACTTTTCAGCATATATCAGCAACGAATCGAAAATTTTTCCACCTTTATTTTAAGAAAAATTCACGTCTTCAAACTCTTGTATGGAAACCGTCCGGATCCTGAGGTAATTCAAGTGATTTTGCCGAGGTTACTTCCCCAAGTACAAGACTTTATTGAATTAAGGAATCCGACTACACTGGAAAAGTTATTTGAGCTAGCAATCCAGTTTGAAAGTAGAAGAACGGCGGACATTGAAAGAAGACGCCAGTATAAACAACGAAACCAATTTGGTGCGCCAAGACCACAGCAAAGTCAAGAACACGGCTACGGAAGCAAAGCGAATCAGTGGGCAAGGAAACCCGAGTATCCAAAAACAACCGGCGAACGTCGACAGTTCAATAGTAATCCAGGAAAAAAGTCTGAAGGCCAGTGGAAAAAGAAGAAAAGCATGGAAAGGAAAAAACAAGATTTAAACTAAAACGGATTTCTGCTGACGGGAGGGTGCGGAAATCCGAAGGCCAAGAAAACCCCTCTTTCTTCAAGTTAAATACAGTAATAATGAAAAATTTGACTCTTCCAAAGATTGAAGTGTTGGTGAATAACATTCCAGCCACCGCAATCCTGGATACAGGCGCGCAGTGTTCCTGTGTGGCAGAAGATTTTTTTAGGAAGTATTTTCGTAAATACCGCATATATAATTCGGATAATACGACAGTGTTAGCTGCGCAGGGAGAAAGATGCAAGTGCATAGGTAAATTACCGCTATACGTTCGTGTCAAGGACGAACAAGTAAAGATTATGTTTTTTATAGTAAAGAATTTGCAAGCACATATCATCTTAGGGATAGATTTTCTTTCAGATGCAGAAGCAACGCTGGATTTTAACGAAGCGTCCCTTAAGATGACGATGAAACCAGTTCGAGAAGAAAAAACAGAACCACCAATGTTAAACCTTGACCACCTGCCTAAGGAAGCGCAACAAAAAATTCGACAAGTGGTAAGTGAATTTGCTTCGTTATTTAGTGATATTCCAGGATTTACTCAAGTTACTAACCATAGTATCGACACCGGAGATTCACTGCCAGTTCGCCACAAACCATACCGATATGGTAAGAATAAAGAAAAAATTATAGAGTGGCACATTAGAGATATGTTACGTAAAAAGATCATAACGCCCATCTCAAGTAGTTATGCTAGCCTGATTGTGTTATGTAAGAAAAATAATGACTATCCGGTAACACATCCAAAAAGGTGGCGTTTTGCGATTGACTATCGTAAATTAAACTCCATGACTAAATTTCCGGTATATCCGTTACCTATTATTGAAGAAATTCTAAGGAACATAACTTCTACCACATACATGACGACTTTAGACTTAACGACTTGTTATTTTCAAATAGGGGTTAGACCGGAAGATGTGCCTAAGACTGCTTTTATAACCAAGTCTGGCACTTATGCATTCCTGCGTATGCCGTTTGGCCTTTCAGGGGCACCGGCAACATTTCAGCGATGTATGGACATTGTACTAAGGCCTGTTCTTGGAAAGTCCACATTTATCTATTTAGACGATATCATTATTACTAGTGATAATCTGGACCAACATGTACAGGATTTAAGACAGGTGTTTTCATTATTAAATGAGGCCGGTCTAAAAGTTAATGTCGAAAAGTGCAAATTTGCAGCCCCTGAATTAAAATACTTAGGTTACAAAATATCTCAGAAAGGAATCGAGACAGACGAATCAAAAATAATCGCTGTGCAAAAATATCCGCCGCCAAATACGGCGAAGAAGCTCTCTTCTTTTCTAGGACTTTGTTCATATTATAGGTCCTTTATAAAAGATTTTGCATTATAAAAGATTGCTGAACCATTGTTAAAATTAAAAAGGAAAAAGGCAAGATTCTCGTGGACGGCCGAAGCCAATAGTGCTTTCGAAAAATTAAAGAAAGCATTAACGCAAGCCCCTGTTTTGAAATTTCCTGAAAAGGATGAGAATTTAGAAATTTCAGCGGATGCTTCGGATTATGCGGTAGGAGCGGTACTTTCGCAAAATCAGCAGCCCGTGGCATTTTTTAGCCGAACTTTAAATCAAACACAAAGAAATTTTTCCGCGACTGAGAGAGAGACACTTGCAGTTCTGTTAGCAGTGCAAAAGTTCCGAGTCTATTTTGGAAGGGCGCCAATGACAGTGTATTCTGATCATGCGGCGGTAACTAGAGTGCACTCAGGGAAAAACTTATCCCCAAGGTTAATAAGATGGGCACTCAAGTTACAAGAGTATAATCTGGTAATCAAGCACACCCCCGGAAAGGAAAATATCGTAGCAGATGCCCTATCCAGAATAAAAATAGATGAAGAAGGTAATACTGTAAAGGTGGCAATGCTCACAGCATGTACAATAAATTCCCGAGAAACTGTAATAACCGAACTGGGTAAGGATCCTGAATTTAGAAACATTTATGAGTATTTGAAGGATCCTGAAAATTTTAGCCACCAAGATATTGTGGCGATAAGAAATAGGGCGGCCCATTACGAACTAATAGATGGTCTATTATTTTATACAAAAACTACAAATTCCAGCAACGAATTTCGACCTGTTATCCCAGCTAGTCTTAGATTAAATATCTTGCAGGAGTTACACGACTGCCCTTTAGCTTCTCATGCTGGTATTCGAAAAACTATCCAACGCGTACGCGAAGCAGTCTATTTTCCTGAACTTCAAAAGTTAACAAGGGTGTATGTCCAGTCCTGCCCAACATGTCAAGCAGTTAATTATATTAATTTCCGTCCGGCCGGGTTTCTAAATAGCATTAAATCCGAATTTCCAAATGAAATAATTGGCATCGATTTATTGGGCCCTTTCCCAAAAAGTCAGTTAAATAAAAGTCGGTATCTCCTTGTTATGGTTGATCATTTTAGTAAGTGGACCGAAATTGTTCCCTTAAAACGAGCCTCCGCGAAATTAGTTACTGATTCTATTTTAAATAAATATATTTTAAAATACGGGGCGCCCCTAAAAGTTATATCGGATAATGGTCCTCAATTTGTAAGTAATATATTTGAAGACATGTGCCAAAAACTGGGCATACGTCATTTAAAAATGGTCCCGTATCGGCCGCAATCAAATATAGCGGAACGGGTCAATAGAAATATAGTGAAAATTATCCGTAGTTATGTTAAAAATTTTCATAAAAGCTGGGATAACTATGTCAATGAATTAGCTTTCGCCCTTAGGACCGCAAAACATGATACAACGGGCAAAACTCCTGCTGAGTTATTTTTAGGCAGAAAGATTATAACGCCGTTAGATAAATTATTTTATGTTCAACAAAGAGCCCCAGAATTTAAAATGGGTGATATAGAAAAATTAATTAAAGAAGCAAGAAAAGAACACTGAAGTAGCACAGAGAAAACAGAAACTTTATTACGATATGAAACGACGGGGAGTAACTTATAAAGTAGGAGATGAAGTATTAAAAATTAAGCATTCACTTTCTTCAGCACCAGAAGATAAAACCGCCAAATTTTTTCCACGATTTGAAGGACCATATGTCATAGAAAAAATAACTCAGGCTGTAGTGGTGTTAAAAGCCAGGAATGGTGAAACATGCTCCGCAACATTGACCAGATAAAACCATTCTATGACCGTAATAAAATGCAAATATATAAAGATCTTTTGCAGGATCCGGCACGGCAGGCACTGCAAGCACAAGCTCCAGAGGTAGAACAACGACAATCACAAGGGCAAGCCATTAGGAGGCAGGAGCAATTGAAAAGAAAGTTTCCCCGTTGGAAAATTGAAGGTAACAAGAAAAAGAAGCCGTTCCACCGACCAGAAAAGAGAGCGCACGACCACCCCCAGAATGAAGAAGGGAGAGAATGCAGAGAGCCAGGAGAAATAACGGCAACTATAACCCGGCTCCCAAACGGAAGATCTACCCATCGGACAGGAGTCTACGCAGCAAATGTGACGAATTGCTGAAGGAACACCAGCTGCGGTGGCAAAGAAACAAGGAAAATTTGAACAGCCAGCAACGAGATCCAAGCAGGAACGAGAGAGAAGTGTCCCGGTTCCGCCAAGACCAGCTGCCATCAAACGGCCAAGACCACAGGCAGAGGCTAAAAAGAAGGTCTTCAAGGATGACCGAACTGGAAGGAAAAGAAAGCTGATAGAGGAAGGAACTGAAGGGCGAACCCGCACAAGAAGCAAGATAAACCAAACGCTAGTCTTTGCTACCTTCCAGGACTGGGCAGAAAAAAGAATGTCCGAATATCACAAAGATAAGTAAAACTTTGTGTTACTTTGCAACCTTAAGTTAATCTTTCATTCTTACTGCAAGTGGGAGAATTCAAGACGTTTTACCTAATGTGAGGTCTACCTTTATCGCCAAAAAGCCGAGAAATGTGTTGTTACCTAATTTGGTATTATGTTTTTCAATTACTCCCGAGTAAAACTAAAATTAATATATAATAGTAATGTGTAAATACTTGAATATTGTAAAAGTTATTGTATAAAATTTTATTTAAAAGATTCTGGCAAGAAAGAAGTTTTAGTCTGAAAGACTTTTGAAACGTAGTATTTCAATATAGAAGAATTGGCACTTGCTTGGAAAAGAATAGAAGTTAACAATGTACTACTAATGTATGTTTTAAAATGCGCAAAATTAACAGCATGTTAATATGTTCTTATATACAATGTGAACTGTTATTTTAAGCGTTAAGAAATACTGTGATATGTTAAAAGTGAAAGTAATGCCAAAAAATTTTAACTTATTCGTGTGACTGTAAAAAGAGCCAAATTATTGTGAATATGTGTTAAAGGTTGAATGAATGTAGTTAGGCTCTCTGACGCTACACTTCAGAGTTAGCCACTTTCAGAATAGTACCTCAGGGTTTAGAGATGAATATAAGGTGTGTTATGAGGTCTTGTTATGTTGAATTTTAACACGTTAGTGTTTTGATTGCAGGCGGTAGTGTTGAACACTTGTACATAAACACGTTCGTGTTTGGTGTTTTCTTTTACAACACATGTCAGAGAGCACGGGGAGAGAATTAAATAACGTCATGAATGAAATAAGAATGTTAAGAGAAATATAAATATTCATGTTACTTGCCATTTAATTGTGTAACATTTCATTAAACTAGTTTTCCTTCCAGATCTCTGGAAGGAACCAGATTTCAACTAAGAGCTCCTGTTTAG
This sequence comes from Stegodyphus dumicola, assembly GCF_044657685.1. Classification (NCBI taxonomy): domain Eukaryota; kingdom Metazoa; phylum Arthropoda; class Arachnida; order Araneae; family Eresidae; genus Stegodyphus; species Stegodyphus dumicola. The sequence goes on along the minus strand of NC_140771.1, from coordinate 42,485,178 downwards.
ATGCAGTACAGATGAAAAGTAATTGTCCATAGAGTTGATAATGTAAAAACGACTTTTTTTTAATTTCTAGTTTCTAGTGAGAAATGTTTGTAAAAGATTGGCCTCGCGTTAGATTCTAGAGCTAAAAGTTTTCAACAAAGTCCTTTTACACCTCAGTTTCAAACAAATTAACTCTGGAGGGAAGTATGTAAGGATCTTAAGTTTTACTAATGTTTATTTTATTTTAAATCTTTACTATCACTTCTTATTTTCTACTTCCGGCCAGAATTAAAAGCTTTAACTTATTTATGCAAATTTGTCTTGCGAACGCCAAGTACTTAAGTTGTGGCTTTTTGCCAAGCAAGAGAGAGGAAGGAGTGATTAGGAGCAGGCCGCTTGTCGTAGCAGTTTTACTCGGTTGCTTGTTGCCTTCAAGGCCAGAGATTTAATCCTCTTGATAATTTTAAACGTATCGTAGTGTTAACAATTCTCTGTACTACATACGGCCTTTCTGTTAATATACGGCCAATCTTCAAGTAGACACTTGTTTATTAATCCAAAGTTAGATTAGTTAGAATTTAGTTAATATTTTTTATATTCTTACATTCAGACCACAAGTGGTTGGTCTCTGTATTCCGAAGTCCGGAAATCATCATAAAGAGAGAAAAATAAAGGGTTTCGTATACCCTTCCTGTGTATCTTGTCTACTTCCCGCATTTATTGAACATAGCTTTAGTAAGCTCCCTGTTCCGAGTCAGGTCATTTAATGTTCCCAAGGCAAGTAAGGAGGAATACTGAATCTGATAAGGTAAGTAAATTAAACGCACTTCGCATATTTTGTCCCTTTTTCTGTGGATGTGTGACTGTTGCTCACCACCTCTTCATTATTCGGCGCATTTTCCCTTCTTTTACTCTTATATGACCGTCACTATAACCTCAGTTGTTCAAAACATAATACAGAAAAACTCGTGAAAGGAAAACCCAGAGCAAATATTTTGGCATATGCCTTTATTCCTAGAGATGAAAAGCAGTGTAAAAGACAAGAATAATCTGGGAAAAAAAATTACATAAAACAAATCTACGAGAATGCTTTTGGGGAATAAAAGAAGTAGTCAGCAAGAAAGATTCATGTTAGATGAAAATACTGATTCTAAATAGATTGCTTAATGAGTTATGCTCTTCAATAATGTTACAACTTGAAAAACAAATACCTGAATCGTAAAGCAGTCTTTTAATGTTCTTGTCTGATGGCTTCATGGGCAAACAATGCGAAAAGTCAGATTGTGAGTGATCAAGGCATTACATGCCTTCAGATTTCCGTAAGTTGAAGGTCATCTCCTTCAAATTCAGCAATGAGACATATATTGCACATAGATGATATTAGATTTGAGAGGATATCAGGAAAGTAGGATAAATGACTTCATTTGTACCATGAAGAAGATTTTTGTAACGGCTCCTTCCTATTCATAATGCTTTGTGAAAAAAAATAGCTATTTCTATAGATAGCATAAGGTACGTTTATTAAGATATCAAATAAACCAAATTAAACACATTTTATTGTACTTTTTTTTCCCTTTTGAAGGATATACACCTTTTCCCTCCCCCCTCCCCACTCTGATTAAAGTCACTGGGTCAGAATTTTCCATTAGAACTAGGGAGTTGATGAACAATCGGATGAACAATTTTAGTGTGCAAAACTCACGACAATCAGATCTTCGTATCTGTCTTAGATTCAACGGAAGCAGCAACCATCAAGTATGACCAACAAATGCTCAGTCACAAAGAAAATTTTAAGGGTATTTGGTATGAATATTTTTCTGATGTTATTCAAAATTTGAAAGAAGATATAAAAAACAGGAAAAATGGAAGAAGCTGGCAGTTGTAAAAGACAACTTCGATGGATTTCCCAAAGCCAAATTTGAATTAATTTTGAGGAATAATCTATATCTGTACCCCTTTAAAACTTCGATTTAACTCTTTCTGTAATTTTAAAAGATTTTAAAGATACGCTTTGTTGATGATGAATCGACTTTGTCCAAATACAAGGAAATCGGCAACTTATGTTCCAAAACATAGAAATGTTTAATACTTTCTGGTACAAGAGGCTTCCTTCAAAACAGAATAAATGTCATGTTTACTTTTTATATGTTATCCCTCATGTTAGCATTTATTATACGTAGCATGCAAATTATTATTTATTCAAGAATGAAGAAACATTGTTAGAATAACTGGAATAGAAATTGAACTGTTTTAGCATTTTTCTGCAATTTTTATATGCATTTTCAGAAGCTTTCTCTTTTATGAGAATAATTTTTCCCTAAAAAATCCTTTACCTAATTATTAGCAATAAATGTTTAACTATTTGTGTTCAAGAATAAGCGAAAAGATACATACATGCAGGTAGTGGTACAAGATATTGATTTTTAAATGGCGGAAGAGTAGAAACACGGCACATTGCATTATCTTCTAGTTTCATAAAAGAAGTAATTACACTAGTTAATAAAACGCGAAGTTTTCTTCCAAATTATTCCAGACCATTAATCTTGCACGAATTAGTTTATGGAGCCGCTACGTTTTTCAGTAAAAAACAAGCAGTCGAAAACTTCTCTTTAAAATGAAGTACCTTTTTTATACGCGAGAGCTATTCTAAAAAGAAAAAGTAACTTTACTTAAACAAAATTACCAATGATTAATTTGAATTAGGTTGGACTAGATTAAGAAAATTAGCATTCAAAGTGGGGTTATTTCCTTAAATTTAACTACTCCATTAATTTTGCTTTTCAGATTTTTTTATTCAGTTATGCAGTCAAGTTGCTGAGATGTTATGCTGGAAATTACTTTATGGAATATAAAAAAGAGTTTTAAATCATCCTCAAATAAATCGTGTTTATGTAAGATCACAGCAATGGGAAAAAAAGTGCAACAGATTTCTTTTTACAGGTAAGTTTACCCAACAAGTAACCAACTAACGTCTTTTGAGATAATATTACCAATTATCTTTTCGTGACAGGCATTGATTTTTGTTTATTACTTTGATTGTTTTTAAGCTTTTGCTGCAATCTTTCATTCTTTTATTTCCCATAGTCATTATGATCCATGTCAATTTAGTAACATATATTTACCAGATGCCTAAATACGGTGGAAGATTATGTTATTCAAAATTCGATGGCTCTAGGTACCGCTATTTTATCACAATGCAAGAAACATACATACATTTATGCAGATTCTTCATTATTTAATTTCTTTAAATATTATTCCCATAGTCATTATTTAATTTCTTTAAATATAACGCAAGGCGATAATATTTGGTGATAACAATTTGAAAAGTGAACCGACATTTAAAGTTTAGTTTTCAACGCAAAAAACCAGAATGAAATTAATAGCCCTTCTGAGCTAACGCCCTTTGAGCTAATAAATACAGCAATGCACTTCAATTGTGATTCCGATTCATATTAAGACGGTTATTTTGTAAATTCATGCTTTGGTTTACCTGAAATCAGAAGTTGCTTCTTTTTCCCCTTTACTAAATTTTAATTTTTGTATATATTGAAAATTGTTTTAAATTGATTTCATGATATTTATTTTGCAGAGCCTATTATTGCAGTTTCCCTTGATAGCATACTTTTTCCCTTCTAAGATTATTCTGCATTTGGCATTCCAAAATATTGTTATGTCGAGAATTTCAATTATTAATATGTGTTTTAAGTCATTATTATTCTAATATTTTTATTTGTATTCAGGTGTATTTTGATCTGGGAAAAAAAAAAGTATTCTTAAGCTCTTAAGGTTTTATTTAACTCATTATTCTTGAGTGGGAATTGTAACAAAGGCGAGAGACGGTTGCGAGGACACACATCTGGTTTATGGCCGTTTCACTAACAATGTCGCCCTTTTAGCTCATGCGTGTGAAACGGAAGTTGCTTTCCTGTCGCTTTGTAAGTTTCCAGTTTTATTACTTCAAGACAGTGGGGGTGGCTGGTAATTGGATTTTCGTAAAAGCTTATTTTCAATTGTTAGTTGGGGGGTCTATTTTTTTTCTCACGTTATGAGTGCAGATGTTTTTCGGATTTCATTGTCAGATTTTCTGGTGTTTGATTCGTCATGGGTGTGTCATTTTCTCAATTTAGATAACTTAAAATTCCGGGATTGGTAAGATTTAATTTTATGATTTTTTTGAAAGCCTATGAACTCACAGAGGCGGAGAAACCGAGATTTCCTGGGTGCTTGCACCAGGCTAGAGTTCATTCTGATTCTGTTTTCTGATTCTGATTTTCAAGAAGAGTAAGAGGAGAAAAAGCGGGGGCTTGACCCTTCGGGTCTTGCTTCTCGCGAGCCGCGTGAACAGCCGGCAGAGGGTATGATTTTTCTCTCGGCTTTTAGCTGGCGAGAATTTGCGTTGGCATAAGGCATAGAGCTCAGCAGAAAAATTTCGATTTCTCTTATCCCAAGAATTGTTCGGCAGATTCTCTTGGTGATCCTGACATCCTGATGCGGTATTCCTGTTTTTACCGGCTTTGACTTCCTAATTAGATTTTGTTCCAAAGGTGCTCTACGAGTTTCGGGGCTTCCAGAATGAAAGAGACTCGTGTAGGACCCTTCTAAGGTGTGCATTGCTGTTTATTCTGCCTGTGCCAGCTGCGTCGATTTTTTTTTTTCATCATTCCATGCTCTGGAATTTATTTATTGTAAGGACAGCTTCAATGGTGTTGCAACCAAGTCATCTTTAAAATTCGCAAGAACTGTCTGCCTCCATTAACGATGATTTTGTGAATAAAGGACAGCAGGAATAATGTGGTGCTCGAGTAAACTTTGGACGCGGGACGATCTGTTGAACTCTCTAAAACTCCGTATTAATCCGTCGATGATGGCATTCTCGATCTCTTCGAATGGTCAACGCAATGAGTAGGACGTTCTGTTGAACTATCAGCACTCCATATTAATCAGTCGATGATGGCATAGGAGTTGAATGTATGAACTTCACCCTGTGAGTGAATTTTTTTTCTGTCTTTTGTATTTAAATTGCAACCGAGTAATGATACTATATTAATATACGGTACAACCGCCTAAATTGTGAGTTATGTAATGTTAAAAAAAAATTAGTACACCTAACATGAGTATAAGATTTAAAATAATATATATGTTAATTTACATCTTAAGGTTAATTTGTAGGGGACTGATCAGTTTACCTAGTTATCATATGTTTGAATATTCTAGAAATTAATAAATGTGTTTGATATGTATTTTATGTTTCATTTGTTTAATTTAGTGTAGTTTCTGTGGTCTGTCATGTCCCTCCATTTGTTTGAGCCGGGTGGCTTTTAAGAAACATGGAGTTTACTTGAATTTGGAGTTATTGATTTTCCCTTTACATAGGTTACTCACAACGCAAACCTAAAAAGTTAAATTGTACTATACCACTATACGATTGTTTAAGAAACATGGAGTTATTGATTTTCCCTTTACATAGGTTACTCACAACGCAAACCTAAAAGTTAAATTGTACTATACCACTATACGATTGATTGATAGATATGATATACGATTGATTGATAGATATGATATACGATTGATTGATTTGATTGATTGATAGATTTACTGTACGAATATTTATAAGAATGTCGAAATGATATATGAATATTATGAAATAGTTTTTGAATGTGAATTATCTGATTTTGATTATGATATTTTTGTCCGGCACCATCAGTCAAAGTCCAAAGTTAAATGGTATTAAAACAACAACATAATAAATTTTTTTAATATAACAATATTAAATATTAGAAATTTTTTTTTCTGCACTGCGTGAAGAAAGTGCATTAAAGTCCATTTTATGTTCAGTAAGACTGTAATGTGTTTTGAAATTTCACGTAGGTGTGAAAATGAATGAGAAGGCTCCCGACAATCTGTTTTTAGAATCTCATACCACTGCATTCACGGCTTCCTATTATGAGATTAAAATGTTTAAGAAAATCGAACGATCCGTCGACTATAAAATACAATTAGTCATCGAGTTCTTAACGGCAAGAAATATAAATGTTCTGATATTACTATCAGATATATAAAGTATACGGTAACAATGCAATGAGTGACAATAAAGTGCAGAAAGGTGTGAGATTGTTCAAGAAAGCTCAAGGAAAATGATGAATCGCGCGCTGGTTGCCACCTATAATCATTGACGATTCGGTGCAAATAGTTGAGACCCAATTTGCACAATTATCAATAATTTATAAGTTACCTGTAAGAACATGATTATGACAATTATGAACAAATTTAATAAATTTAGAATCATAACAGTATCAGACAAATGCTATAACGTCATGGTTATTAACCAAATAACTTCGGGACAAAGGGGAGACAAGTTTTTAGCATATTTTAAGCAAATTTTGATATGATATTTGAAAACTGTAATAAGATTTTATTGATCAACAATTGGATGCAAGAAAGCGGTGATCTAAAAGTTCTCAAACATACTTTTAGAACCATAATTTATATTTTAAAATATCATTAATAATATTTTTAATAACAGAAAACTTTGGATTCTCTTGACAAAGTTGTTTTTCTAGAAATTTAAGTGGTTTTTTTTCCCTTTAGTGAGAAAATTATATTTTAGTATTCTGAATAAAATTACTTTGGTTGAAGAAATTTTATGTGGCTTTAATAATATTGCAAAAATTAGGTGATTGTAATCAGAGCCGGGACAAGGAGAAGACAATTGAGGCACTTTTGTCGGGTGAACAAACAGAAGGAGCGCCAAATTAACTACCAAAATATAGAAATTCGTTTTCAAAAAGACATTATGATTCTTAACTTTCAACTTTGGAATACGCCAAAGAGATGAAAATTTTATGTTATAAACTCAGGCGAAAAAGGAACTTATAAGACCTCTAAAGAGATTAGGTTTCAAAATAGTGAGCGCATTATTTTCTAACATTAAAATTTATTACTGAAAGTGACATATTGAAGTTAATTTACACATGTCGTAATGAGCAGCATATTCTTATCATGCATGGAAAATATTATTCTGCTCCCCCATATTAGCAATTCTCTACTATTTCTTTTATTGATTTTTATTGCTCCTACTTCACCTAACAGACTTTTAAAGACCACCAACTGCGCATAGACGGCGACGCGACAATGTCTTGTAGCATGACGCATAAAGGTCTAGTTCAGCGGTTCTCAACCTTTTTGCCCCGTGCAACCCTTTCACCATTGTCAGATGATCACTCCACCCTCCCTTCTTTCCGAAATTCGGAAAATACATATACATTTATTTAAATTTAGGAATTCTTAAATGTGTTTTATAAATTAAAGAAAAAAAAGTATAGAAAATGTTGATAAATACCAAAACTGAAATAGCTTTTTTTTACTGTATTCATAAACGAAAACTAAATACTTAGTAGATAAATTAAAAGCTGACCGCATTCTCCCCCTCTGAAGCTATAAAAATCCTCCCTGGTTGAGAACACTAGCCTATTGAAATAGTATCTGGTGACTAAGCAAGACTATTTGAAAAAGATATATACCGTATGATTAGAATTTGCTCTCCTTTTTACTTCCTTGTACGAAGTAAAAAGGAAGTATTGTAATCACGAAAAGTTTCAGGCAGCATATTTCAAAGAAAATATCCCATTTTGACATCTTTCAAATGCAATTTAACGATGTATTTCCGTGATATCTGTATGTAAGGACAGAATAAAACACTCTTTTCCTCCAAAAAAATTATAAAACTGCTTTAAAATGAATTCTGAAGAGAATTTTTCGTGGCGTCTGTGCGAACGTATGTGCGTACGTGCGTACGTACGTATCTCGCATAACTCAAAAACGAGTAGCCTCAGAACGTTGAAATTTTGTATATAGAACTGCTATAACATGTAGATGTGCACAACGTATTTTGGTTGCAATCGGCCGCACCAAACGTATATAAATATATTTATATATATATATCCACTCTGTTACCCAGCTCAGTGATCTCAGTTTCTTTACTCTTATATGTTTGTAAATTGTACATTTTTTGCTTTAAAAATGATTGAATTATATGTTCCGGTTAAGGTTTTTATGCCTTTAGTAAATCTGAATTGCTCTTGTTTACATTTGAAACAGCAGGATAGCGGATTTGTTGCCAATCTAGAGAAACTTAGCTTCGCAACAACAAAGATAACGCCTTCATTTATTGTTTAAATCATGCTTAATCCTTTCTGGAATTTTTTCGAGGAAATAAGCGTTTAAGATTTACTTCGTAATTTTTAATGCAGATATTTTGAGTTTTTATGTATTTTTGCCTTGTCACGAAGTGAAAAATGAATTAATTGAATGAGAAATACTTACTCAAATGTCTGTGAAAAATTGTTTCTTTTTTGTTTTGTTTGCTTAATTTCTTTTATACGTAGTTCTAGCTTTATTATAGTATTTGAATAGAACATGTGGCAACGATTAGATAATTCTTTAAATGTTATAAATTTTGTGCATTCTGAGTTATAATATGAACGAAATATAATACTGTTAAGTAAGCCTAGCGCCATAGTGTCGCTATGGTAAACAAAGTGAATTTTAAAGAATGCATTTATTCTATTGTCGTTTATGTGGTGTCGGCGAAATAGGTTTAATTCAATCTAATAAGTTTAAATGAAATGCAAGAAAAAATGCGTATAATTTAATATTCTGTACAAGGAAGTCATGTGGTGTACACATCAGATTTTTTTGTGTAAAATTTGCTAGTGAACGAGGCGCATAATTCAAGGTTTGTTTTCTTGCATTCATATTCAGTTTTCCCGGGAACTAATAGATGGCTTCATTTATAGTCATATTTGAAGCAGAAGCGTGTTGATAGAATGGTTGGTACATTAGTTTCTCGACTTTAATGCAAATATATAAAGTAAGATGTAACTTAACTTTTTCTGAGTAACAGAATAATATGTTATTTATAGTGAAACAGTAAAATTAACTTTTTTAATACCTCAATATTAAGTTATTACTCATAAATTAAATAAAGAAGCAAATTGATGTGGCAAGTACATGATCTCCCGTCAAGTCCCGTTAAGTCGTCCTCTGTGCAAAATATTGTATTCGGTGTATGACGTTCTCTATAGTTGCGCGTAATCCATCAGTTTGGATATTTGTAACAGTCCGTCTTATGTTCTTGAACAGAGCCAGCAGCAGAAGTTTGATTAATACAACCTTGACTTTGCTACTCTCAGGTCTTGTCAGGAAAATCCCCTAAACCCTAAGATTCCAATAATGCACGGGATAATCCGTTAGCCTTTGCTGAAATCAATACCTTACTAGATGCTGTAAATTTATTGCATTCAAAGAACTCAAAAAACTCCTAAAGCAAGCATTAATAATCCGAATAATGTACAAAATGCTTGTCTCCTTTGAGTTCCAGTGACTAGTCCTAGTCGTCAAAAACGAAATGAATAGCATTATTTCTGCTCTTAATAAGTATATATCTGCTCTTAAAAACTAACTATTCTACCACCATTGATAAATTCCATATTTTTTAACGCAAATGACTGCACAAATAAACGACAGCACCGCTTCTGAATTATGCCCAAAGCACCTGAGAAATCTTTAAACTAAGTTTATTTCTTGTTAAGCTAAGTTAAACTAAGTTGTTTCCTTACTTTGAATTCCCGCTCCCCCCTTTTCGGCCTTTCTATATCAGAATTATGTATGGCAGTGAAAGCAGCCCCCTCCCTATTGTTTATGATAAAATCTCTCTATTAATTATTTTTATTTTTGTATTAAATTTTTATGTATTTGATATTCTTATTTCTAAGTCCTAATGTGGGGTCATTTTGTTATTTTGACGCTGAAGACGTGAAAAATGTGCAGTGCCCTCACCTGGGCTCGAAACCTGAACCTCTCGAAAATGCTCCGAATGTGCTACCGTTACACCACGAAGACATGCTGTAAAATACCTTATATACTCTTCCTTTTTAAAGGGCAACGGAAGATTAGTAGACCCAATCGCCAAATCCTAGTGGTATAGAATTATTGTCCACCACCTTTTAGTTCGGGCTCCACAGTAGAGCTATTAGGATTTCTGATGCGGAAGATGTGAAAAATGCGCAATACCCTCGCCGAGACTCGAACCTGGACCTCTCGAATACGTGCCGAGTATGCTGGAAGGAGGGAGAAATTGCCTTAAACAACTTGTCGCAAACATGCTGCTATCTAGTGATCATTGTCTTAATTTTCCCAAACAAAGCCTGCACTATATTAGTGCCTTACCCTTCTGCCAGCTGTCAAAATACTAAGCTTTGCAGATCCAGCCATTCTACTGACTCTTTGTCGTCACTCATCTATGCCTCCACCTGCTAGAAACCCACACTTTTTCATTTGAGTTTCGATTTCTTTTCCATATTATGATCGTCTGTATTCAACACCTCAGCAACATATCTGAACATTATCTCGAATTATTGTTTATAATTCTTCACTATTGCTTATCGTCACTTCAAAATGAACTTTATGCTCATACTCAGTGCTATCTTAAAAGTTATCGACTTTTCTGCTGTGTTACACGAGGATAGGAATTCGGTCCAGGAATCCAAACTTTGTGGCCTCCGGCATTCATAATCATCAGATTTATGATTCCCTTAAAATTAACTATATTTTCAAGACCCATAACAATTTATTTCCTGATCACAAATGCAAAACAATACCCTGTTTGAAATTTACAAAAACCATGAGTAACTCAATTACTAATCACCATGAGTTAGAAGTCAAAACTACTTGAGTGTGCAAACAACCAAAACATAGCTCTTTTTCCAACCAGCACCATCAGCATATTATTACTAGAGATTTTCTTATTGTAAAAGCCCTAACTTTAAGACAATGTTGGGCAATTTGTTGGTCCGAAAATCACATTTTCAATTCTTCTGCTGCCAAAATTACTCAAAAAACATCTTCCATTGGTGAACTGGATTTTCTAGAGGCATTTCAAATTCAAAAAAATCTTTCTGTTCTAGTTAACGACTCTAATTCCAATTCATCTTTGCATTCAGCCTTTAAAGAAATTATAAAGTTCTGGTTTCATCAACAGATGGCGCCAGTAGCTTATCTCCTGTCCAGGCTTTCTTATCTTGTCTAATCATTATATATTATCTCGTTCATTTGCGCTTTTGCAGCTGAGGATGATGGTTCGGTAGAACCATCGAAACTAGTCCTGTGAAAATTGGAAAAATATTATGCTGATTTTTGTTGTTTGAGTTCTAAATTATATATCAATAATGTTTCTGAATTTTTTATTTTTATACAGTTCTGCTAATTTTTCTTTAACCTTGCTATAATTTTCTAATTTATATGTTTTAATTTTATTTTGTTTATTTTGCACATTTTTACTTTAAAAAGTTGTTTTATTTTTACTATAATTTTAATTTAAAGAGTGGGGACAAAATGTCGCGGAAGCTCTTCAAGATTGTAAGACTATCTGGGAAGTAATTGTTCAAAAAGAAAATACAACTGTTTAAAGTCTTACAGTGTCGAGAGGAACGAAACATGCTGTTCAGCACTCATTAATCAGCCCTGTTTAATGTTTTAGATACTTACCAATGATTACACCACTGTTTTAACAGTTTTAACTTCCCGTACAAAAAAGCTTAGATTGCCAGCTTTGACTATTCTAAATTTTCACTTTTACTATTCTTCAGATAGGATATCAAAATTTCTATTAAAGGAATAATTATTTCTCTCTCTTTATATATAAACTTAAAGCATCTAAATTTATTATTAAATTGGAATAAAAGCAAGGCAATTCCTATATAATATAATAATTGCAACCGTGTGTAAGAGGTTTAACATAATATCAAAACAAATCAAATTAAAGAAATAATTCGTAGTAGAACAAATTCGGAAAATAAAACTGAATTGGAATTTCAACGAAAGGAGATTAATTTTTATTTGTATAATATTGTATGTTTTCCCTTTCGCATTTTTATTTTTTGAGTTTGTTCTACTATCAATTCTTTCTTTAATTGAATTTGATATTGTGTTAAACCTCTTATGCATGGTTGCAATTATTATATTACAGTTATATTATATAGCAATTGCCTTGCTTTTATTCCAATTTAATACTAAATTTAGATGCTTTAAGTTTATTCAACTTCAATCCTGCAGCTCGCAGGACGGGCTTAAACATTTTTTAAATTTTAATTTTTAGCCTATCACCTGTATATTTCTTTATACAGGGTGATTAAGAATTCATCATCAACATTTGGTGGGAAGGAATTATTTTTTTTAAAGCAGCTATTGTATTTTGTTATATCTTATATATAATTATTCTCCTATATTTAGAGCGTTATACCTCAGGCAAAAATATTTAAATATATTTAATTAACTAAGCAAAAAAATCCCTTATAAGCTATTTTGCTTAATTAATCTTGTTTTAATTAATTATGACCATTCTTGAGTTACAAAAACTGAAATCAATAAACAGCTTTCTTACTACTCGCAGGAAAACAAAACTTTAAATTCAAACGTAAACATGTAATATGTATAATAGTAATGAAATTACAACGCAAAAAGGAATAGCTGTCAAAATTTCCTTCTGAATACGTCTTTTGCAATATTTTATACGGTTCCAGTTAGACCAAAAAATTTCAGTTGTGAAAATAGTTATTAATAAGTAGAGAGTTTTTACGTCTTTGCGTGAAAAATTCGAAGTAATATAGATAACTAATTTTCTAACTTTAGTACATTTTTGAAATATATTACCGATTGAAATTCAAGACTTTTTTTAGGAAGATACATGCCAAACATTTTGTCAGTTAATACTTGCATATTGAATAAAACAGCAATACGTAATATATTTGCATCTGATCTCTTCAAAAATATTAATTGCGCATACCACTGCGAATTTATGCGTAAAGGTGTGAAACTATGTGATTTTGACTAGTTGAAGAGAAATGAATATCTTATAAGCTCGAATTTTCCTTTGTGGAAACCATATAAAAAGTTAGATTTTATATTAGAATAAAAAAGTTATATAAAAGTTAGATTTTATATAGAATTTCAATATCCACAATATTGAAATTCTTTTCTTAGAATTCTCTACCTTAGTTTATGAAAGTTAGAAGTACATATGTAGGATGAACATTATTAAGGAAATAAATTTACTAGCCATCTTTTCCGAATGCTGTATGCATTTTCTGTCGACTAAATGCTATAGTATAAAACTTCAGCATCCATGTAGTATATTTCATGTCTAGAAACCATTTCCTGCCTTTGATTTTATGCTAATTTAAAAATTCCTCAGCCATGAGATCACTAAGCTCGCTTTTGCAGACAATAGAGGGACATAAATCGGAACTCTCACCGGCTTAAGGGAAAGGGAATTCTGCGATGACAAGGCGTAGACTCGGTTCGGTTGACTAGTGTCACATTTATGCTGTTGCCATTTTCGTATAGAATTCTTTTATGTGTTTCAACGAATTCGAAGCTGAAGCTGAAACGTTGACTCAGACGTTTTAGCCAATAAAACGTCCTTTTGAGCAGGTTTGTTTAGTAAGCATCATGTTAGAAATTGAACATATTTCCGTTTTTATTGCACCAGGTCACATGAGATATGTCGTACTTTTTTTATCCTTATTTTTATGAGATATTTTCGGAGGAGGGAAAGGAGTTATTATCAGAGTTCTTTTACATGGTAAATACAACACCAGATATGTTACAGGAGACCATCTAAACAGAATATTAACAGAGATTTTCGAATAAAGGATGGATGGACATGGCTGTAATTCTTAGATACTTAACTTCATTTTTGCAACCACTTGACTTTTCAAGTACGTAAATTTTCGAAAGTTTTACGCAAAATACACTCATGTCCATAAATTAAGGATAATGCAAAATCCGGCAAAGGAAGAGCTAGAAGCAAAACAAATTTGACTTATTTGTAAAGCTTATTTATTAAACAAAAGGTAAAGAGCAAAAAAAAGATGCTATATATTTGATATTATTAAAAAAATTAGCGATTTTTTCTCCCTGGAGCAAATTAAAAAAAAACACTATTTACAAAAAACCAATATTACATGGTTGGTATGATTGTTAATACATTGTATGTCTCCCATACGATGCAATACAGTCCGTACAAAGGCTAGGCATGCTGAGTATCAAATTATCGATCTGATCTTGGGGAATATGACACCACTCAAAAGCAATGCTCTCCGAAGTTCCGGTAGACATGTAGGAGGAGGTTGATGGGCTGAAACTCGTCGGCCAAGCATGTCCCACACGTACTCTACTGGATTCAAGTCAGGTGAGAATGCTGAGCAGTCCATACGGGTGATATCCTCCGATTGAAGGCATTCGCTTACGATGTTTGCACGGTGAGGACGGTCGTTGTCATCCATAAACATAAATTGTGCGCCGTGGCGCCCCGAAACGAACGAACATGTTATTCCAGAATGACGTCCCAATAGATTTGGTTTGTCATGGTTCCAATTTGTACATGCAGGTCAGTTCTGGAACCCAGAATAATTCCACCCCAAACGAGCACTCTTGCACCACCGTAACGGTGTCGTTCAATGATGTTTTCTTGGTGGTAACGGGTACCTGGAGCTCTCCATATAAAAGCCCGGCGAGATTCAGACTGCAAGCTAAACCTGGACTCGTCGGAAAACATCACATAAGCCCACTGTTGCGGTGTCTACAATGCATGCTCTCTACTCCATGCTAACCGCAGGCGACAGTGAGTTGCGGTAAGTGGAACGCATCTGACAGGTCTACGAGCATATAGACCAATCTGCCCTAAGCGTCTGTACACAGTCTGCCTTGAAATTGTCGTACCAGTGGCTGAAGAGAGCTGACGAGACAGGTCTGAGGCTGTGCTCCGCCTGTTTCTTTTGGCAGTAACTGCCAAATACCGGTCCTCATTCGGCGTTGCAACTCTGGGGCGACCTGTGCTGTAACGTCTACTCACATTACCATCATCTTGGAATCGTTGCCAAAACCTGGAGATGACACTCTGGGCAATTCCAAGTTCGTCTGATACTTCCAGTTGGGTACGCCCACATTCCCGACGGCCGATAATTCTACCACGTAAAAAATCATCCAAATGCGTCCTTTGTGCCATAACTATTCGGTTATTGCACTGAAATGCTTATAAAGCGCCTGCGAACAATTTTACTTCTTTGCCTGTATTCGTTATATATCCCTCTCTTACACTCTCCTCATTGTGACGTACCATCGGTGTCATTTGCTTACTTCCTGAAATCTGCATATGATTCTTGAAAATATGTATAGTGATTTTACAGGTGATATATTTATTTTAGAGTTCGATTTCCGCGTGACTCCGAATTATCCTTAATTTATGGACATGAGTGTAAATGGCTGAAGGTAACCATAATGTGTTGATAAAACATTAGACGAGTTTAAAATGATGTATGGATGAATTGAGGAAGCATGGATATCAATTTCACCGTGAATAATTGAGAAGAATTTTAAAGAAATTGCGCTTTCGAGCTCAACATATATTTCTTTTTAAGATTTAATCTGGCAACATCCTGAAAATGGCTAAAATCTGACCCCCTTCTTCTGGTAGAAAGAACGATTCATCGAACCAGTAAAATTAGGCATTTACTGACGTTTTGATTTATTACTGAGAACTAAAAGAGTTAATTAACCGATTTTTAATAACTTCTATGAGATTTTTGATAGATGCCGGTAATCAATCATTCATTTAGTTTTTTATTTCTGTTTTTAGAATATTCACACTTTACATGCTTTCTACTCAGAAAAATTTCACATTTTTTGGAATGTGTATGTTGTTACTTAAGATATTATATCTGTCTTATAAAACAATAGCTTTAATTAAAATATTATAAATATCAACACTGTCTGCTTTAAAGAAATTTTTCTCAGTTTTCGCCTCTCGGTTTCCGATTATTGAAAAAGGGCAAACAAAGAGCGCTAAGAATGCATTCAAAATACGACTTAAGAATTGAAGGTAACATTAACAGTGTATCCTTTTGATTTAGAGATGAATTCATTCAACTATTAACTAGAAGGTCTCTCTTTTGATTCCTCTCGAGAACTCTCTGGATGATTTTTCAAGATTTTTCTCTATATATATATGTGTGTGTATGTTTGTGTTTGGTGCGGCCGATCGCAACGAAAAAGGGGAGGTGCACAACTACGTATTATAGCAGTCCCATTCCCAAAATTTCAACGTTCTACTTCTACTCGTTTTTGAGTTATACGAGATACATACATACGTGCGTACGTACAGACGTCAAGGGAGAAAAAATCCCTTCTGAATCCATTTAACAATGCACTTTGGGAAAAAGAGTCCTTTATTCTGTCCGTACGTACAGATGTCATGCCAAAAGAAAATCATTCAAATGGCTTCGAAAGATATGATACCCGAAATTTTTTTTCGTTTACAAGACATCCTTCATTTCGTAGTAAAAATATGAAGGTCTCCCTTCCTTAAAATAAGATTATATATATATGTAAAATGAGAGAAAGAGGGGAAATTTTTACAGAAGAGCTCCTGCCGAAGGCAAATATGCGGGCGGCTTACATAGACTTCACACTAGTCGAATACAACCGTAACTGCGCAAGCGATATATCTATTAACGGCAATGCAAAGTCACAACTACGCGAAAATCAATCAAAAGAAATTAAAATCGACTGCCATTGGATGGTTTCCTTGTTAAAATTATACAGGAGAAACTATACAACTATACAGAACTATACAGGAGGAAATTGTACAGTGAGACAACAGACAGTAATGATTACGTTAATTAGCTACAATTCTTTCGAAGATAAAATGCGCGTTAATTTGTTTTATCCACAGTTTCTTTATATGTTTTGTGTTAATAATTTTATATTATTACTTTTGATTTGCAGAACGAATCATCTGAGTTTTCATTATTTCTTAAAAAGGAAGTCACTATGATATAAGAGGGCTTTGGGTTAAAAGCATGTTCTTGTAATGAATTATGCTTCCGGTACCAAAGAACTGCTGTATGATTTTTAGTGTATATTGCAGAATGTAGGTATTAAAAACACCTCATGTTTAATATAATTTTTCTCGTTTTCTTCCCTTTTAAGACAAGGATAATTCATTAAGTTCAGTATATTTTCATCAAACACATTTATTTTTCATTTATTACAAGAAATATACTTTTAATGTTTTCCGTTCAGAAATATTAAAATTTAGACCTTTAATTTAATTTCTCTCACGTGATAAATCCAAAGAATTACATTTTTAGGGAGGAGTATACATACTCTTCCGAGCATACTATAATTATACATCATATAATAAAAGCCACCTTTCTCCTGTGAAGAATAACTGCATGCCGTCCAAACCGGATAGTGGTTATTGACTCTGACTACCGTACCAAAGGGCCCATGCTCAAATCTCGGAGAAGGCATGGATGTTTGTAAATGTACAGTGTATCTGACACATGGAGGCACTCTAAATATGCGGCGAGACGCAAGTCCTCTCGAGAGGTTGACGGTAGGAGAAGACGTGTGAGAGACCCTCAAACCCGTACCCCCGGGGTGCTCTCTCTCTCTCTTAGAATTAGGGTCGGAATTAAGCTAAAGTCGGGCTGTAACATATTCGGCGCTGAAGGCTCGCCAACGACACGCGCAAATGACTCCTTACCATGATGAATGTTATAGGCTTTTGCTGACCTTTGTCAGACAAGTGACATTGGTAACAATGACAGAATAACTGCGTAATACTTACGTTTGCACTTTTGCATGACAATGCATTCAAAATCAACAGAAATATACTACTGCTATAAAATGTATTGCATGTACGTGTATATAGATGGGCAGAGGAAAAGGCGAGCGATGCATTTATTTCAGGTAAAGAAACGAGAAAAAATAAAACTATAGCAATTTAAAAACTTATAAAAAAATCGTTAAAAGAACATTTAAGAAACAAAAGTTTGAGATTTGTTCCAGTTATTAAATCTGCTCACTCGGCTCTCATGGTTACTACTATGTAAATGATTATTAAATTTGCGGAAATAGTTTACATCAGTATGAAGTAATTACTCATTGGCATTACCACTCTACGAAATAATAAAAGTAATAATTTCAGAATGCACAAATGAATAAAAGGTAAACGGGCTTTACAAATTCATACATTGCCTTTACATTCGGCTAGTCTCTATATGGCTATAAAATACCATTACCGACACTTGACATACTCTGATAGCTTTAGAATTATTAGTTTATTTAATACTGATTTAATGCATACAAAAGCAGTGGGATGTGTTAATCGAATGCCAAGCACTATTAAAAAAAATATGGCCGTAGTAATACTTTCAGTTAGTTATCATCTCAAACTGATAAGACTTTACATTCACAATAGAAGCAGAGTATCTTCCTCTGCGCCTGGCATTAAGAGATTGGTTTGCAGTCATACTTGCAATTTATAACACCTAGATAGAGGTATAATAGCTGAAGTCATTATCTAAGCCTATAACAAAAGCTTCCATATTTTTCTCTAAAAATCTATCGTTCTTCTCTACACATATTGCTGTCCTTGACTCTCGAAGATAACCGTTCTCAACAGCGTCTAGCTAGAGAGGACGTTGGAACACTAAGAAGTGACAGTCATTGGCTTTTGGAGACAGGTTATTTCATCCATAGCAGAAATGAAATCAGACAGAAATACCTGCCTGATTTCATTCTGGCAATAGGTATTTAAGAATTCTGGCAAAAGATATTTAACATTTTGAGGTATCAGCACGCATGCCCATTATAGGATTTAAGGGATTAAAGTGGCACAACAACTACATTTTGATCAGAATCTTTAATATCGTAAAAGTAGGTTTCAGAGATTTGAACTTCAGTGTCTTTATTATTTGTTCAGCAGTACTTTTCTCTGTCCCAAAAGACATATAACTTTGTTTTTACAAGATTCTACCAAAAATTTCATCGCAAATTGCACATTCTGTAGATCTTTCACCCATGAAAACAATTTAGAACATAATGAGACGACAGCTGCAAAAGAAATCTATGACTAAATTTTTGATAATTTGAATCGGTTCATATATCGTGAAGAAATTATATCCGTGAAATATGGCACGATACAGCACGGAGGAACATAGAATAAATTTTTATCATGCGAGCTTCTCCCTCGTCTCTGAGTTATCACTCATGCACGAAGCGGACCTACTGTACAATGATCTTATTTAAATTTGCTTTAATGATGCATTTTTCACGATTATGGTTATGGGATCCTTTTTCTTGTTTACATCTGTATTTTGTCCTTTCCTTCTTTCTTCATCAAAACCGTCTCTTCATTCCTTCGCAATACAAAAGATACCAGCAAATTAAAGATTACTTTAATTAGAAATCATTTGATTTCGTCTTTATTTAGTTGCTTTTTATGTTTGTTCAAGCCAAATTTTGAAATTAAGTTTTGATCCACTTGCATTGATTTTCTTGAATGTTTCCGCGCATACTTTTATATAACTAGAAAGCCCGGCGGTCATACGAAATGACCGCTATACTAGATATTATAAATTGTAATTAAAATGATTTGTGCTAAGGTGTCTATTAATTCAAACTGAATTACCCAGACCAGGCGGCGAGGACGCCCTTTGCTTACTGCCCCACGGGGTTTCCCTCTTCTACTTGCTTAATTGCTTACAGTAGAGTGCAATGAAGGAAACCACTGGCGGTACATTTCTTAAGAGCCACCGCTAGCTCAATAAATAAAGGTGATTCAAATAATGAAATGTTAATTCACATGTCAAAGATCTCTTCGTACACAACATTTCTTCTATAGATCTTTCCATCATTTTTAAGCTCACCCTGCAGAGGATCATCCATTGTTTTTAATTTTACGTCCGTTCTTTCACGAACTCTTGAACAGGCAACATAAAGTTGACCGTGTAAAAATGCAGGCTCATGTAAAAAAAATGCCAACGCGTTTAAGCGTTTGGCTCTGAGACTTATTGATGGTTACATAAACTCATAAACTTTTTGGTGGTATTAATTTGAATCACAAACACTCTATGTGCGCGCCATCAGTTATTACGCGGAAACATCGATGCGGTAATTCAGTTCCAACCACATGTTGTGAAGCATATCCGGTGTGATGGAGTTGACAGCAGCACTGATGCTTTTCCTGAAGATCATTCAGAGTTGGGGGTAACAATTTCCTCCGAGACGGAAGGTGGGCCAGAATGTCTTTTTCTCTTATCACAAATGCACTCTGTCTCACTAAATGTTTTATGCCATTTCAAAATAGATTTGTGTGTAGGTGGATCAACATCAAAGTTTCGTTTGAACTCACGCTGCACTCTCACAACATTGCTTGTTTTTGCAAATTGTAACACACACCAGCTTCGTTGCTACGGCGTGAACGCCATTTTCGATGTCACTGCCCTCTAGCAGTCGAAGTCATGCGTAGCGATTCTCTAAAGAAAAGAAATGAAAAATATTTGAGTTAACTGAGTGGTGAATATTGATAATGGTGGATATTGATAAAAGATAATGCAGACGACGATGGCCACTCACATCCCGATATTAGATACAATAATACCGCTCCAAATACTCCAGACGATGTGGAATTCCACTCACAAGAAATTTCAAAAATTATTAAGTATCTTCCGAATAATAAAGCTCCGGGACTGACGGATTAGACAACAGGATTATTAAGATAATTCACCACGCAATGCCTTTTCTGTTTCACAAACTACTAAACCTCTGCCTCAAATTTTATGTCTTCCCGAATTGTCTCAAACAGGGACAAACAATATTATTCAAGAAAAATAATAAAGATCCTACAGATCCGGAAGCCTTCAGACCAATCAACCTCTTACCTGCAATAGGTAAACTTCTGGAACGTGCAATCGCGTGCAGATTACGCCACCACTTAGAGAAAAACGGTACCATAAGCCCCAACCAATAAGGCTTCAGACCTCTCAAATCTACATCACATGCGATAGCAGAACTTCAAGAGCAGATCCGTAGGAATAAATCTTCAGCTCTCCATACAGCAGTACTCTGTATGGATCTCAAAAATGCGTTTGACTCCGTGTGGTGGCCTGGTATCCTTGAAGCCTTGCGCAACATTAAATGCCCTCAGAACATATTCAAGCTAATGAATAGTTTCCTAACAAACAGAGCAACGATAATCATCAGCAACAATAGTATAGTAGAAAGAAGAATAACAAGGGGCTGTCCACAGGGCTCTTGTCTAAGTGCAGACCTGTGGAACATCACTTTCAATTATATCACCTCCTACAAGTGGCCGGACCATACAAAGCTCATCGCCTTTGCCGACGATGTGGCCTTTGTAACAAATGGGCATTCAAGAGACATGCTAGAAAAGAATAGTAACGAGACTCTCTTCATATTCCATTCCCTCTGCGTCAATCAAAAACTAATAATTTCAGAGCCCAAATCACATATTATTTTATTTCCAAAACCGGGCAAATCGCTACAAAGGCTACCTTGCATTAAAATCAATAATAGAAGAATCAAGATCTTAAAAGAAATCAAATTTCTTGGATTGAAAATTGACCGAAAGTTTTCTTGGATCCCACACCTCATGGAAATTCGGAAGAAGACCCAAACTATTTCTAGAGCCCTCGCAAGGATGCAAGGCACAACGTGGGGCCTCAAGTCGAGGATGCAAAAGATTCTTTATAATACCGTGATCGAAAAAATAATCCTCTACGGGGCATCGGCATGGGCTCACCCTATGACAGTGAAAAGGAAAACACTCTTAGCTTCGATCCAACGCCCCTTCCTCTTACAAATAGCAAAAGCATACAGAACTACCTCAACTGCAGCACTCTGTGTATTAACAGGAATCCCACCCCTCCATCTGAAAGCAAAAGAAGATGCAGACTTAGCCACGTTATTCCACCTCAAGAAAAACATAGAGGTAGAAGATCAATACCTGTGTCCCCTTGATTTTGAACAGCCATGAAATCCTTACCTAAGACACCCTGCAGTACATGCAAAACTCAGAATATCTACATAAGAAGACACCCTCAGTGTACTTTCATTTCCAGTCGTGTACACAGATGGGTCAAAGTTAAACGAAGAAGTAGGATGCGCGTTCTTTGCACTCCTCTCAGAACAAGAAACTACAGAATGGAAAGGACGCCTAAGTAACAACAACAGCGTTTTCCAAGCTGAGCTTTCAGCCATAAAACACGCTATTCTATGGTCTCAACATATGTTACCATCTACAGTGATAGCCAAGCGGCAATTAAAGCTGTCAGTGATGCAAGAAACAAATCATCAATAGTGCAAGATATCTACGATTTATTATCACAGCGCAAGAGAACATATATAAAAATAAAGTGGGTAAAAGCGCATGCTGGACAAGCCTAAAATGAAAGGGCAGATGCGCTTGCTAAGAATGCAGCTCAAGACCCATCTCTACCTCCAGTAAATGTCCCATTCCCTAAATCGTATGCGAAACATATGTTGAAAAAAATTACATTAAAGAAATGGCAAGCTGAATGGGAAAATGCAGAAGTAGGTAGAAGGCTTTTTAACTTCTACAAGAAACCCACATATGATCCAATCTCATATAACTTCTTCATCAACATATTCTTATCTGGACATGGTCCTTTCCCCACGTACTACTTTGCACGAAATTTGAGCGATTCAGACAAGTGCGTATGTGGGGAAAAGGGAAACCCAGAGCACTATATTTTCAAGTGCCAGCTCACAAAAGAGCTACACTGCAAAGGAAGGTCACAAATTACGCCTGAGTACATTAAATGCATGTTAACGATCCCTCAATTACAACAAAAGGTTTCCTTGATTATGAAGAAACTTTTCGCATATAAAAGAGAAGAGATATGTCAAGATGTTATCACATCTGTTTAAATACCTCTTAGTCCATAACTTGCAATATTAATGCAAGATTTCAGAAATATTGCAAATGTCTGAAACAGGCTAAATATGGTATGAATAGTTTTTACAAAATAATTACATTAAGAATTTGAACTGTATTAGGACATGAGGGGGAAAAATCTTGTAATAATTAAATCATTAATTAAAAAAATAATATACGACTCTATTAGATATATTAGTGTAAATGTAAAGTACTACGCGATCTTCTAATACATATTTTCTGTGTTTATGATACATTAATATACAAAAATAATAATGTAAGACTTCAGTGCTGATGCAGTTGTGTGTAACAAGTTAAAAAATGAAAGGAAATGCATTAATAATATATTTCGCCTTAGTAATTCAACTAAGTATAATAAGATGCACACACACACACACACACACACAAAAAAAAAAAAAAAAAAAAAAAATTCTTCCCCAATTAGTTTCTTAAAAAGATGTTTATTGTAATTCGATATAACTAGATATACTAATGTAAATATATTGTTTGTATGAAGTACAATGTAAAATGAATGTTTGTATGTATGTTCGAAGTAATTATGTTATATTAATCTGCCATAATCCAACTTTTGTTAATAGGTCAATATCTTTGTAATAATTATACTGTGTCTTTGTAATTGTATATTCAAACGTAAGTCTAGTATTGATGTAAAATTACTATGTAAATGTCTTGGTAGGCTAACATCCGATGCGGGCCAACTAAAAGCCAAGCGGGGTACAGTAGTGCGGCGGGGCAACACCTGTAAAAGTCACTGACGAAGTTCTGGTGCTCCGTCCACTTTTCCCTGTCCCTGTCCCTGAGTGGTGGATATTACATTTATCAACATATCCAAGTAACTGTTAATTTTATCACACTTTGAAATCAGGGACTGTTTTTGTCCTCACCCTGTATTTATATATATTTATAGTATATGTTTACTTTTAGCGTATTTTATTAAAACTGTCTAATTTAAAAGATTTTCCCCCCTACCGTTGATAAAGAATGAATAAAGTGGAAAGAAAGGCATAGAAATTCAAAAGGAACAAATGTAAAGCATTTTGCAAACTGCCTTTTTTTCGGTTTCTATGCTGAAATAAACAGATAAAGCAGAATTTCTTAAACTGTGGGTCGCGAACTCCAAGGGGATTGCGGGACCTGCATGAGGGTGTCGCCAAAATTTTTAGCAGTTTTGATATTTTTTGACTTATTAAAATAATTTGACAATTACCAAATAATTTTACACAATGTATCTGAAAATAGATAAAGATAAGACAATACAGACAAAGAAAAAAACTAAAACGTTTGGACGCATTCTTTTTATAATATAAACGTTTATTTTCCTTGCTTTGCACATGACGCTTTCATTTCGTCTGTTACTTATTTAAAATTTTCACATTGTTCTATGACTTAAAATTAGAAATAAAAGTTAATGATCTAAAACTGCAATAGTATACTACAGTACAAGTGAAAAAAATTGACAGTTTCACTCGCGCGTGTGCCGGATTTGCGCAATATTTATGGGGTCCCACAAAAGTTTCCTAAATATTATGGGGTAGCGACTGAAAAAAATTTAAGAAATCCTGTTCTATACCAGAACCATGCTATTTTCACTTCTTTTTATGACTGTGTAGGGTTTATATTTATTTTAACTAACATTTATTTTAAGTTTAAACTATCTTTCCTGTCAAGCCTCACTTTCCCCTGGAACTGCCAATGCCAGAGTATGTAAATTTTAGTAGAACGCGCAAGGATTCAAATTATCAGCGGAAGTATTCTGAGTTAAATAGAAAGGAAACGAGTTCGAGAGGTGTGCTGTTCTTACTTCACGAGCGCGGAGGTAGTTAGCCAGAAATTTAAGAACCACGCGTTTCGGCCTGTGTGCTTGTCTCGGACAATTGTTAATCGTTCAACGTGATATTCAAAGTTTTCTGAATTAGCAGCGGTATTGTAAAACGCGGTGAGGTTAGTTACGTTTAGAGAGCCTCGTAGTTAGTCTCTTGTTATTATTTCTTTTCAGGTTCTTATTTTTTATTTTAACCGCCGGGTCGGCGTAGTTTGTGAGCGTCAAGAGCACGCATTTGTAATTTCTAAAGTTGAATAAAAAGGGACTTAAACCCTTCGCAGGACTCTGTCTAATTTCTAGTTTCAGCTGTCACCACTTGGTTGCGTGCAGGTTGGAGGCGAGCAACTGTACATTGGCGCCCGAACACTTGTCGAACTGAAATGGCCGAAAATCGGATGGAAGCCGCGGGACAACAACAAGAAATGGCAAGCCAATTGGAAGGATTTGGATACCTGGTCCAGACGTTGAGAGCGTCAATCAAGCCAAACGTCAATTTCGACGGAAAAAATTCGGTGGCGATATTTCTAGAAAACCTTGACAATCACTTTCAACTCTACCCTCTGCCTGAAAGACAAAAAGTTGCCATCGCCACATCTGCACTAAGAAGACAGGCCCCGCTATAGTGGAAGAATATAGGCAAATTTTTATTAGGGGAATTCGGAGGCCAGACCTATACATTTGAAAATTTCAAAAAATCGTTAGTAAAGGCCTTCCCCATAGTGAAAGATCGAGCAAGGCTAGAAGCCGAACTATATAGTTTCTATCAACGGGATATAGAAGAGTTGACGGACTTTCTTCTGCGAAAAATTAAGCTGACGGATATGCTGTATGGGAAGAAACCCGACGCGGATATTATTGAAATAATCTTACCAAGATTGTTACCTGCTGTTCAAGATTACTTTGAAATTAGAAACCCAAGCACATTGCAGGAGCTCTTCGAATTGGCGGTCAAGTTTCAAATTCGCAGAATAGCGGAAAAAGCTAGAGGGGCATCGTATTCTCAAAGTACCCGAAGGCAAACTTCAAATGAGCAAACCAGAAATGCAAACCGCTCTTATGGGGAAAAGAGCTATCAAGCTAACTCATCGAACCTCGAAGGTCAAGTCCCAAAAAGGAAATTTGAAAACAAACGTCCGCGTACCCAGAAGGCAGAAGTTGAAAGGAAAGCTTTAAACGAGAACAAGGGCCTGTGAAAGCGAGGGTCCAGACCCCGGAAGTTTTAAAAAAACCCTCAAAAAGACATTTAAATACGGTCATCGTAAAAAAGTCACATCTACCAGTTATACAAGTCCTGGTTGGCGATGTACCAGTAGCAGCCCTCATCGATACAGGAGCAGAAGGTAATTTTATGAGTGAGACATTCTTCAAAAAGAATTTTTATAGGTTACGATTATTTAAAAACAAAAACACAGAAATTATAGCGGCGCAAGGAAAAACCTGTCACTGCATCGGGAAAGTATCATTAAACATACAGGTAAAAGAGGAAAGCCTCAAGGTATTAATTTTTGTGGTAAAACATCTGCAAAATCCTCTTATTTTAGGTATGGAGTTTTTAAGGGCCGCGAGGGCCAAATTGAATTTTCAGGACAGTTCTATTGTGCTGGAGTTGGACCAGAGGGTTGTGGAACCTGTGGAACAACCGCAAGTTGACCTTAGCCATTTGAATGACCATGAAAGTCAAGCCATCCAGCAAGTGGTGAGTAATTTTTCTAACTTGTTTTCAGAAAAGTCTGGTAGCTGTCAAATAGTTACGCATCAGATACAGTTAACTGCCGAAAAACCTTGTAGGACTAAACCGTATCGTTATGATAAACAAAAAGACCTAATCTTCGAAGAACACATTCAGGAAATGTTAAAGAACAAAATAATAACGCCCATAAATAGTGAGTACGCGAGTCCAGTCGTACTATGTAGGAAAAAGAACGAGTTTCCTCCTTCGGATAAAAGGGCTTGGAGGTTTGCTATCGATTACAGAAAATTGAATAGTATTACTAAATTCCCAGTTTACCCTTTGCCGGTTATAGAGGAAATTATTAGAAACATTAAATCTACTAGATACATGACTACTTTGGACTTAACGTCTGGCTACTATCAAATAGCTATGAAACCCGAAGACATACATAAAACCGCGTTTATAACAAAATCGGGCACTTATGCATTTTTAAGCATGCCCTTTGGGTTGTATGGGGCCCCATCAACATTCCAGATAGCTATGGACATTGTTCTAAAGCCTGTCCTAGGAAAATCGACTTTAATCTATCTAGATGATATAATTATAACGAGTAGTACGTTGGAACAACATATTAAAGATCTAGAAGAAGTGTTTAAATTATTAAAAGAGGCCGGTCTTACAATTAACGCCTCAAAATGCAAGTTCACAACTAAAGAACTTAAATATCTGGGTTATAAAATTTCGCAAAAGGGTATAGAAACTCAAGATTCAAAAATAAAAGCAATCAAGAATTTCCCAACGCCCAACACCGCCAAGAAACTTACTTCTTTCCTTGGGTTATGTTCTTACTATCGGTCATTCATAAAAGATTTCGCTAATATTGTTGAACCACTGTTAGTAATTAAAAGAAAGAAAAGTAAATTCACGTGGACAGCGGAAGCAAATACCGCATTTGAAAGATTAAAGGAAGGGCTCATCAATGCCCCTGTTTTGAAATTCTCGGAGGGGGACGAAAACCTGGAAATTGCAGCAGATGCGTCGGACTATGCGGTGGTGGCGGTTCTTATGCAAAATAGCCATCCTCTGGCATTTTTTAGTAAAACGTTGAATAACACACAAAGGAATTATACAGCTACAGAGAGAGAAACATTAGCCGTATTAATGGCTGTACACAAATTTCGAGTTTATTTCGGCAAAGCGCCAGTAACAGTCTTTTCGGATCATGCGGCTGTTGGTAGACTTTACTCGGGGAAAAACCTAACGCCCAGGTTAATAAGATGGGCTTTAAAACTCCAAGAATATAATCTAATAATAAAATATGAACCGGGTAAGGAAAACAATGTAGCTGACGCACTTTCTCGTATAAAACTGGACGATGAAGGTAATGAACTTAAATGCGCTGTGTTGAGTTCAAAAAGTTTAGATTCTAGAGGTACAATTATCGCTGAATTGAAAGCTGATCCTAAATTTGGAAGTATCTATGCATATTTGAAAGACCCCGAAAGCTTTGAGCACACAGATATCGATGCGATAAGAAATAGAGCAGAAAACTATAAAATAATAGATAATTTATTATTTTATACGAAAACAACAAACGAAAATCTCGAGTACAAACCAGTCATCCCAGCCTCGCTTCGATTAAGCATTTTGAAGGAATTACACGACGCGAAAACAGCGGGTCATTTAGGGGTCAGAAAGACTTTAAGAAGGGTACGCGAGGCGGTATATTTCCCGCAATTATACAAAAGAGTAACTGCGTATATCAGGTCCTGCAATCAATGTCAGTTAATAAATGATATTAATTACAGCCCGCCCGGGTACTTAAATACCATTCGCGCTACATTTCCGAATGAAATTTTAGGCATAGATCTTCTTGGTCCTTTCTCCCAGAGCGAGTTAAATAAAAATCGTTTTCTTTTAGTAATCGTAAATCATTTTTCAAAATGGACAGAAATTGTTCCACTTAAACGCGCGTCAGCAAAAACAGTCGCAGATGCATTCTTACACAGATACATTTTAAAATACGGTGCACCGATAAAAGTAATTAGCGATAACGGTAAACAATTCATTAGTCAAATATTTGAAAAATATGCACTGGACTTGGCATACGCCATATCAAAATGGTTCCGTATAGACCACAGGCAAACATAGCAGAAAGAGTTAATAAAAACATTGTAAAAATAATTCGCAGTTACGTTAGCACACATCACAAGCGCTGGGATGGCTACATAAATGAGTTAGCTTATGCTTTAAGAACGGCAAATCACGATACTACGGGAAAAACCCCAGCAGAATTATTTTTAGCCCGAAAGTTAATTACGCCTTTAGATAAATTATTCTTTGTGCAACAAAGAGAGCAAGAATTTAAACAGAAAGATGTGCAAAAACTTATTGACCAGGCGATTAAAAGCTCGGACACGGCAAGAAATAGGCAAAAAGTACATTATGATAGAAAACGCCGTGAAGCAGATTTTAAAGTTGCGGATAAAGTGTTGAAGCGGAAATTTTCTTTATCAGGTGCCCCAGACAATTTTACTGCAAAGTTAGCTCCAAAATTTGAAGGCCCCTATGTAATTCAGGAAATCAAAGGAGTCGTATTGTAAAGAACGAGAGAGGGGAAATCTGTAAAGCAAGTCCCAACCAGGTGAAAAAATACTATAATCAAAATGATTTTGAAATCCTTAAAAGTTTCTTGCAGGACTCAAGCGTAAAAGAAGTAGAAGGTCCAGAAATAACGTCACCCGTTCCACCACCCAAGAAGCAGAGAACTGAAGAGAGACCTAGCCCTTCTACAACCCAGGCGACGGTACCGAAAAGAAAAAACGAAAACTTTCAGACTCCAGCATTTAAGAAAAACAAGAATGCAAAGCCACCGCGTAAAGAAACCTTGGTAAAGAGGAAAACACCACCTACAACGTATCGCAGTAGAAATTACTAGCGGGCTGAAGCCCGCTTATCTTTGCTCGTGTGTATAAAAGTTCCCATGTTAAATTTCACCGTTATGCCATAGTAGGACAGAACTACCAGTGTTCAGCGGTTATGCGTGGGTTCCTCCTGCTTTATCCTTTGCGCATCCAAAAGATACTGCATACACGTTACACATGCGTAAAATCACGAAAACACTCATGCAGCCAGCCCACTCGCCGGGATTCAAAAGTTGGACGGAACTACCAGTGTTCAGGGGATTTGCGCGGGCTGCGCCCACTTTAATCTCTTGTGCATCCAGAAGATACTGCATTAACGGAATACATTCGGAAAATCACTAAAACACACCTAGAGTCAGCCCGCTGGCCGGGATTCAAAAGTTGGACCGAACTACCAGCTTTCAAGGGTTTTGAGCGGGCTCCGCCCGCTTTATTCACGTATGCATCCACAAGATACTGCGTACACGATACAGATGCGAAAAATCACGAAAACACACATTAAGCCAGCCCGTTCACCGGGATTCGAAAATTGGACCGAACTACCAGAGTTCAACGGATTTGCGCGGGCTTCGCCCGATATCACACGTTACACATGCGTAAAATCACGAAATCACCCATGCAGCCAGCCCGCTCGCCGGGATTCGGAAGTTGGAACGAACTACCAGTGTTCGACGATTTTGAGCGGGCTGCGCCCGCTTTATTCACCTAAGCATCCAGAAGGTACTGCATACACGATACACATGCGTAAAATCACGCAAACACCCATGGACGCAGCATGTTCGCCGGGATTCGAAAGTAGGACCGAACTACCAGTGTTCAGCGGTTTTGCGCGGGCTGCGCCCGCTTTGCTCGCTTATGCATCCAGAAAATATTGCATACACTATACGAAGAAAATATTGCATACACTATTCGAAAGTTGGACCGAACTACCAGTGTTCAGCGGTTTTGCGCGGACTGCGCCCGCTTTCTTCGTATATGCATAGAGAAGATACTGCATAAACGATACACATGCGTAAAAGCAAGAAAACAGAGGCAGTCCGTTAGCCGGAATTAGAAAGTTTGACCAAACTATCAGTGTTCAGCGGTTTTGCGCGGGCTGCGCCCGCTTTATTCACGTATGAATCCAAAAGATACTGCATACACGATACACATGCGAAGAATCACGAAAACACCCATGGAGCCAGCCCGCTCGCCGGGATTCGAAAGTTGGACCGAACTACCTGCGTTTAGCGGATTTGCGCGGGCTGCGCCCGCTTTATTCACATATGCATGGAGAAGATACTGCGTACTCGATACACATGCGTAAAATCCCGAAAACAAACATGCAGTTTGCCTATTCGACGGTTTTCGAAATTTGGATCGAACTACCAGTGTTCTGCGCCCGCCTTATTCACGTATGCATCCACAGGATACTTCATAAACGTTAGAAATGCAGAAAATCTCGAAAGCATGCAGTCAGCCGACTTGTCAGGATTCGAAAGTTGGACCGAACTACCAGTTTTCAGCATTTTGCGCGGACTGCGCCAGCTATATTCACGTATTGATCCAGAAGATACTCCATACACGATACACTTGCGTAAAATCACGAAAACACCCATGCTGCCAGTCCCTTCGCCGGGATTCAAAAGTTGGTCCGAAGTACCACTGTTCAGTGGTTTTGCGCGGGTTGCGCCCGCTTTATTAACGTGTGCGTCCCCAATATCCTGCATACACGATACACACGTGGAAAAGCACGAAAACACCCATGCAGGCAGTCCATTCACCGGGATTCGAAAGTTGGACCGAACTACCACTGTTCAGCGACTCAGCCGCTAATGGGCCCTTGTACGAAATTTAATCACGAATATTTTCGGGTTTAATATTCCAAGAGTAGATTCGTTATGAAAATTCATTTTTTTATACTTCAACTGAATCCGCACAAAATTACCAAAAAAAATTGTTTCACAAGAATATAGTTAAA
Organism: Stegodyphus dumicola; assembly: GCF_044657685.1. Classification (NCBI taxonomy): domain Eukaryota; kingdom Metazoa; phylum Arthropoda; class Arachnida; order Araneae; family Eresidae; genus Stegodyphus; species Stegodyphus dumicola. The sequence goes on along the minus strand of NC_140771.1, from coordinate 42,453,978 downwards.
TTAAATGTTAAATAATTCTGTTGCACCATTGCTGCAAGGAATGAAATTTTTTGAGTTTAAGAAATATTCTCTATTCGTATAAAGCTAATATTCAATTAAATTTTAATTGTAAAATAATAATTATTATTATTATTGCTGCGAAATAATTTACAATATCATTTAAATTCAAAAAGGGTATGTAAATTAAGTGGACGCATCTAAAACCATGAAAAAAATATATTATGCGAAAAAATTAATTTATTTTTCAAAACAAAAATAATAACATATTATAAAAAAAATTGATTAATATTACATTAAATTTAAATGATGACGTTCTTGAAGTTGTACAACTTTTACTCAATATCAATAAAAGAATTAACGTGGCAATAACATTAACCTGAAACGAAAAATGTTAATTTAAAATTCTGACATTAACGAAATATTTTCAACATACAGTGAGGTAACATACAATCGCGCGCTTTATTTAACCTCAGAATATAACCTTGATTTTTATCTGCGGTGATTCAAGAAACTGTTGCAATATGAAAAAAGAATTTGGCACTTAGCCAGAAATTAGCGTGTTCAGTTTTTAATTAATATCTCAGCTGATTAAAGTCGTACGAAGATGAGAGTGGTATCAATGCGTTCCCAGAATTTTTTGCAATCCGGCGATACCTGTCTCGAATTCCAACTCAGCGCCATTCTATAGATATTTAAGAAAAACGAAATTTGACAGGTGACCTTTCGCCAGCACAAATCTCGAGCGGAAGCAATTGTCCGCCCCCCCCGGCGCTTTGGAAAAAGCAATTTTATCTCAGCTAATTCCGAGACTGCTGCCATTCCGAAAAAGGAAATAACGTTTTCGCAGTTTTTAATTAATAACTCCGCCGATTATTCTCGTACGAAGATGGGACCGGTACCGTTGGATTCCTTGATTTTTTTGGAATCCGCGGATATGCGTTTCGAATCGGCGCCGTTCCGGAGATATTCGAGAAAAACGAATTTGGCACTTAATCAAATCCCTAAAACAGGGAAAACCCGACAAAAAAGTGCAAAACGTAGGGAAACGTAGGGGAAAATTCAGTTTTTAATTAATATCTCGGCTAATTAAAGTCGCACGAAGATGCCGATGGTCAATATGGCGAGCCACGGGCATTCCGAATCCAACGGTACCTTCCACTAAGCTCTGCACCCAGCCGTTCTGGAGAAGATGATGTTACAAACAAACAAACAAACAAACAAACAGACGCGCACAGATTTTAATAGTATAGACTAGCGGGCAAGCCCGCCAGCTGAGCGGGCTGAAGCCCGCTTATCATTGTTCGTTTTTAAAAGATATCCTATGTTAAATTTGGCCGGTATTGAAAAGTTGAACCGAACTACCATTTTTTAGCGGCATTCCGCGGGCTTCCCCCGCTTTTTTCACCTATGCATCCAGAAGTTACCGCATACACTATACACATGCGTAAAATCACGAACACACCCCTCCAGCCAGCCCGCTGCCGATTCGAAAGTTGGACCGAAATACAATTTTTCAGCGATTTTGCGCGTGCTGTGCCCGCTTTATTCACGTATGCATGCTGAAGATGGTGCATAAACGATACACATGCGTAAAATCACGAAAACAAACATGGAGCCTGCCTGTTCGCCGGTATTCGAAAGTTGGACCGAATTACCAGTGTTATGTGGCTTTGCGCGGGCTCTGCCCGCTTTATTCACATATACACCCAGAAGATACTCCATACACTATACACATGCGTAAAATCACGAAAACACCCATGGAGCCAGCCAGTTCGTCGGGATTCGAAATTACCGCATTACCAGTATTCTGTGCCCGCTTTATTCACGTATGCATCCATGAGATACTTTATAAACGATACACATGCGAACAATCACGAAAACACCCATGCAGCCAGCCCGCTCGCCGAGATTCGAAAGTTTGAGCGAACTACCAGTGTTCAGCGGTTTTACCCGGTATCCGCGCGCTGTATTCACGTATGCATCCAAATTTTATATACAGTACCCCGGAATTCGAAAGTAGGACCGAAATACCAGTGTTCAGCGATTTTGTGGAGCGGGCTGCGCCCGCTTTATACACATAAGCATGGAGAGGATACTGCATAAACGATACACATGAGTTAAAGCAAGAAAACACCCGGGGAGCCAGCTCGTTCGCCGACACCGAAAGTTGGATCGAACTACCAGCGTTAAGAGGTTTTGAGCAGGCTGCGCCCACTTTTATCACATATGCATCCAGAAATCACTTTATACACTATACACATGCGGAAAATCAGGAAAACACCCATGCAGCCAGCCCGCTCGCAGAGATTCGAATGTTTGACCGAACTACCAGTGTTCAGCGGTTTTACCCAGTATCCGCGCGCTGTATTCACGTATGCGACCAAATTTTATGTACAGTACCCCGGAATTCGAAAGTTGGACCGAACTACCAGTGTTCTGTAGTTTTGCGCGGGCTGCTCCCGCTTTATTCAAGTATGCATGCAGAAGATACCGCAAACACGTTACACATGCGAAAAATCCCGAAAACACACATTGAGGCAACACGGTCGCTTGGATTCGAAAGTTGGACCGAACTACCAGTAATCAGATGTTTTCAGCGAATTTCGGCCGCTTTATTCACTTATGCATCCAGAAGATGCTGCGTACACGAGGCACATGCGTAAAATCACGCAAACACCCATGGACCCAGCCCGTTCGCCGGGATTCGAAATTAGGACCGAACTACCAGAGTTCAGCTTTATTCATTTATGCATCCAGAAGACACTGCATACACAACAGATATGCGTAAAATCACAAAAAACATGAGTGTAGCCTGCCTGCTCACCGGGATTCGAAAGTTACCGTATACCATCTCAAAGGAGCAAAGAAAAATCTTTAATCTAAAAAAAAAAAAAAAAAGTGTGAATTTAATTTTTATTGGTGCGAACTTATTTAAAATATCATTTGCATTAAAAGATAATATCTAAATTAAGTGCACGTATCTAATAACATAAAAAAATATATTATTCCAAAAAATCAAATTTATTATTAAAAAAATAACAACATATTTTAAAAAATAGCTTTTTCAGATTTTTTAATTAATATCCCAGCTGATTAAAGTTGTACAACTTCAAGAACGTCATCATTTAAATTTAATGTAATATAATAACTTTTATTCAATATCAATAAAAGAATTAACGTGACAATCATCCTAACCTGAAATTTAAAAAAAATTGTGAAAAGCAGCTGTTTATTTAAAATGCCTACATTAACGAAATATTTTTAAAATACAGTTAGGTAACATGCAATCGCGTGCTTTATTCAACTTTAGAATATAACCTTGATTTGTATCTGCGGCGATTCAAGAAACTGTTGCAATCGGAAAAATGAGCCCGAAAATTAGCGTTTTCACAGTTTTTAATTAATATCTCAGCTGATTAACGTCCTACGAAGATGAGAATGGTATCATTGGATTCGTAGAATTTTTTGGAATCCGCTGACACCTGCCTCGAATTCCAACTCAGCGCCGTTCCATAGATATTTAAGAAAAAAGAAATTGACACGTGACCTTTCGCCAGCACAAATCTCGAGCGGAAGCAATTGTCATCCCCCCGGCGCTTTCGAAAAAGCAATTTTATCTCAGCTAATTCCGAGACGGTTGCCACTCCGAAAAATGAAATAACGTTTTCGCAGTTTTTAATTAATAACTCCGCCGATTATTGTCGTACGAAGATGGGACCGGTATCGATGGATTCGCTGATTTTTTTCGAATACGGGGATATGCGTTTCGAATCGCAACTCGGAGCCGTTCCGCAGATATTCGAGAAAAACGAATTTGGCACTCGGCCAAATCCCTAAAATAGGGGAAACCCGTGAAAGAAAGTGCAAAACGTAGGGAAATGTAGGGAGAAAATCAGTTTTTAATTAATATCTCGGCTAATTAAAGTCGCACGAAGATGCTGATGGTCAATATGGCGAGCCACGGGAATTCTGAATCCAACGGTACTTTCCGCTAAGCTCTACACCCAGCCGTTCTTGAGAAGATGATGTTACAAACACACAAACAGACAGAGGCACACAGATTTTAATAGTATAGACTAGCGGGCAAGCCCGCCAGCTGAGCGGGCTGAAGCCAGCTTATCATTGTTCGTTTTTAAACGATATCCTATGTTAAATTTGGCCGGTATTGAAAAGTTGAACCGAACTACCATTTTTTAGCGGCATTCCGCGGGCTTCCCCCGCTTATTTCACCTATGCATCCAGAAGTTACCGCATACACTATACATATGCGGAAAATCACGAAAACACCCATGCTTCCAGCCCTTTCGCGGGTATTCGAAATTTTGACCGAAATACCAGTGTTCAGCGCTTTTGGGCGGGAGCCCGCCCAAAACAGTGTTCACGTGTGCATGCAAAAGATACTGCGTACACCGTACACATGCGTAAAATCACGAAAACACCCCTCCAGCCAGCCCGCTGCCGATTCGAAAGTTGGACCGAAATACAATTTTTCAGCGATTTTGCGCGTGCTGTGCCCGCTTTATTCACGTATGCATGCTGAAGATGGTGCATAAACGATACACATGCGTAAAATCACGAAAACAAACATGGAGCCTGCCTGTTCGCCGGTATTCGAAAGTTGGACCGAATTACCAGTGTTATGTGGCTTTGCGCGGGCTCTGCCCGCTTTATTCACATATACACCCAGAAGATACTCCATACACTATACACATGCGTAAAATCACGAAAACACCCATGGAGCGAGCCAGTTCGTCGGGATTCGAAATTACCGCATTACCAGAACCGCATTACCAGTATTCTGTGCCCGCTTTCTTCACGTGTGCATCCATGAGATACTTTATAAACGATACACATGCGAACAATCACGAAAACACCCATGCAGCCAGCCCGCTCGCCGAGATTCGAAAGTTTGAGCGAACTACCAGCGTTCAGCGGTTTTACCCGGTATCTGCGCGCTGTATTCACGTATGCATCCAAATTTTATATACAGTACGCCGGAATTCGAAAGTAGGACCGAAATACCAGTGTTCAGCGATTTTGTGGAGCGGGCTGCGCCCGCTTTATACACATAAGCATGGAGAGGATACTGCATAAACGATACACATGAGTTAAAGCAAGAAAACACCCGGGGAGCCAGCTCGTTCGCCGACACCGAAAGTTGGATCGAACTACCAGCGTTAAGAGGTTTTGAGCAGGCTGCGCCCACTTTTATCACATATGCATCCAGAAATCACTTTATACACTATACACATGCGGAAAATCAGGAAAACACCCATGCAGCCAGCCCGCTCGCAGAGATTCGAATGTTTGACCGAACTACCAGTGTTCAGCGGTTTTACCCGGTATCCGCGCGCTGTATTCACGTATGCGACCAAATTTTATGTACAGTACCCCGGAATTCGAAAGTTGGACCGAACTACCAGTGTTCTGTAGTTTTGCGCGGGCTGCTCCCGCTTTATTCAAGTATGCATGCAGAAGATACCGCATACACGTTACACATGCGAAAAATCCCGAAAACGCACATTGAGCCAACACGGTCGCTTGGATTCGAAAGTTGGACCGAACTACCAGTAATCAGAGGTTTTCAGCGAATTTCGGCCGCTTTATTCACTTATGCATCCAGAAGATGCTGCGTACATGAGGCACATGCGTAAAATCACGCAAACACCCATGGACCCAGCCCGTTCGCCGGGATTCGAAATTAGGACCGAACTACCAGAGTTCAGCTTTATTCATTTATGCATCCAGAAGACACTGCATACACAACAGATATGCGTAAAATCACAAAAAACATGAGTGTAGCCTGCCTGCTCACCGGGATTCGAAAGTTACCGTATACCATCTCAAAGGAGCAAAGAAAAATCTTTAATCTAAAAAAAAAAAAAAAAAAAAAAGTGTGAATTTAATTTTTATTGGTGCGAACTTATTTAAAATATCATTTGCATTAAAAGATAATATCTAAATTAAGTGCACGTATCTAATAACATAAAAAAATATATTATTCCAAAAAATCAAATTTATTATTAAAAAAATAACAACATATTTTTAAAAAATAGCTTTTTCAGATTTTTTAATTAATATCCCAGCTGATTAAAGTTGTACAACTTCAAGAACGTCATCATTTAAATTTAATGTAATATAATAACTTTTATTCAATATCAATAAAAGAATTAACGTGACAATCATCCTAACCTGAAATTTAAAAAAAATTGTGAAAAGCAGCTGTTTATTTAAAATGCCTACATTAACGAAATATTTTTAAAATACAGTTAGGTAACATGCAATCGCGTGCTTTATTCAACTTTAGAATATAACCTTGATTTGTATCTGCGGCGATTCAAGAAACTGTTGCAATCGGAAAAATGAGCCCGAAAATTAGCGTTTTCACAGTTTTTAATTAATATCTCAGCTGATTAACGTCCTACGAAGATGAGAATGGTATCATTGGATTCGTAGAATTTTTTGGAATCCGCTGACACCTGCCTCGAATTCCAACTCAGCGCCGTTCCATAGATATTTAAGAAAAAAGAAATTGACACGTGACCTTTCGCCAGCACAAATCTCGAGCGGAAGCAATTGTCATCCCCCCGGCGCTTTCGAAAAAGCAATTTTATCTCAGCTAATTCCGAGACGGTTGCCACTCCGAAAAATGAAATAACGTTTTCGCAGTTTTTAATTAATAACTCCGCCGATTATTCTCGTACGAAGATGGGACCGGTATCGATGGATTCGCTGATTTTTTTCGAATACGGGGATATGCGTTTCGAATCGCAACTCGGAGCCGTTCCGCAGATATTCGAGAAAAACGAATTTGGCACTCGGCCAAATCCCTAAAATAGGGGAAACCCGTGAAAGAAAGTGCAAAACGTAGGGAAATGTAGGGAGAAAATCAGTTTTTAATTAATATCTCGGCTAATTAAAGTCGCACGAAGATGCTGATGGTCAATATGGCGAGCCACGGGCATTCTGAATCCAACGGTACTTTCCGCTAAGCTCTACACCCAGCCGTTCTTGAGAAGATGATGTTACAAACACACAAACAGACAGAGGCACACAGATTTTAATAGTATAGACTAGCGGGCAAGCCCGCTAGTATAAGGGGTGTGATGCCTTTGTGGAGGACATTTTAAGAGCAACTGGCTTAATTTCACCGGTATTCGAAATTTGGACCGAACTACCAGTGTTCAGCGTTTTATCTCGGGCTGTACCCGCTTTCTTCATATATGCATGGAGAAAATACTGCATAAACGATACACATGCGTAAAAGCATGAAAACACCCATGGAGCCAGCCCGTTCGCCGGAATTAGAAAGTTGGACGAAACTACCAGTATTCCGCTGTTTTGCGGGGGCTGCGCTCGCTTTATTCACGTATGCATCCAAAAGATACTGCATACACGATACACATGCGAAGAATCACGAAAACACCCATGGAAGCAGCCCGCTCGCCGGAATTCGAAAGTTGGACCGAACTACCAGTGTTCAGCGGATTTGCGCGGACTGCGCTCGCTTTATTCACATATGCAAGGAGAAGATACTGCGTACTCGATTTACATGCGTAAAATCACGAAAACACCCATGCAGCCAGCATATTCGACTGTTTTCGAAATTTGAATAGAACTACCAGTGTTCTGCGCCCGCCTTATTCACGGTTGCATCCACAGGATGCTTTATAAACGCTAGAAATGCAGAAAATCTCGAAAACACACATGCAGTCAGCCCGCTTGCGGGGATTCGAAAGTTGGACCGAACTACCAGTTTTCAGCATCTTGCGCGGGCTGGGCCCGCTATATTCACGTATTCATCCAGAAGATACTCCATACACGATACAGTTGCGTAAAATCACGAAAACACCCATGCTGCCAGCCCGCTCGCCGGGATTCGAAAGTTGGTCCGAACTGAAAAAAAAGTCGGAAAGTTGGTCCGAAAAATGAAGTAACGTTTACGCAGTGTTCAGTGGTTTTGCTCGGGCTGCGGCCGCTTTATTAACGTATGCGTCCCCAATACCCTGCATACACGAGACAGATGTGGAAAAGCACGAAAACGCCCATGCAGGCAGTCCATGGGCCGGGATTCGAAAGTTGGACCGAACTACCAGTGTTCAGCGACTCAGCCGCTAATGGGCCGTTGTACGAAATATAATCACTAATATTTTAGGGTTTAATATTCCAAGAGTAGATTCGTTATGAAAATTCATTTTTTTATACTTTAACAGAATACGCACAAAATTACAAAAATATTGTTTCACAAGAATATAGTTAAATTAAATTTTAAATAATTCTCTTGCGCCATTGCTGCAAAGAATGAAATTTGAGTTTAAGAAATATTCTCTATTCGTATAAAGCTAATATTCAATTAAATTTTAATTGTAAAAAAAATAATTATTAATTTTGCCGCGAAATAATTTACAATACTATTTAAATTCAAAGAGGATATGTAAATTAAGTGGACGTATCTAAAGCCATCAAAAAAATATATTACTCGAAAAAAATAATTTATTATGCCAAAATTAATAATATATTTTAAAAATAATAGCCCTTTCAGATTTTTTAATTAATATCTCAGCTGATTAAAATTCTGCAACTTCAAGAACGTCATCATTTAAATATAATATAATATACAACTTTTACTCAATATCAATAAAAGAATTAACGTGGCAATAACATATCGTGGCATTTATACTAACTTGAAACGAAAAATGTTAATTTAAAATGCTGACATTAACGAAATATTTTCAACATACAGTGAGGTAACATGCAATCGCGTGCTTTATTTAACCTCAGAATATAACCTTGATTTTTATCTGCGGCGATTCAAGAAACTGTTGCAATAGGAAAAAAGAATTTGGCACTTAGCCAGAAATTAGCGTTTTCAGTTTTTAATTAATATCTCAGCTGATTAAAGTCGTACAAAGATGAGAATGGTATCGATGGATTCGCAGAATTTTTTCGAATCCGAAGATACCTGTCTCGAATTCCAACTCAGCGCCGTTCCAGAGATATTTAAGAAAAAAGAATTTGGCACGTGACCTTTTCGCCAACACAACATTGGAGCGGAAGCCAGCTGTTTCCCCCCCCCGTCGCTTTCGAGAAAGTATTTTTATCTCATCTAATTCCGAGACAGTTGCCACTCCGAAAAATGAAGTAACGTTTACGCAGATTTTAATTAATAACTCCGCCGCTTTTTGTCGTACGAAGATGGGACCGGTATCGATGGATTCGTTGATTTTTTTAGCATCCGAGGATATGCGTTTCGAATTCGAACTCGGCGCCATTCCGGAGATATTCGAGAAAAAAGAATTTGGCACGCCGCCAAATCCCTAAATTAGGGAACATCAGTGAAAAAAGTGCAAAACGTAGGGAAACGTAGGGGAAAAAGCAGTTTTTAATTAATATCTCGGCTGATTAAAGTCGCACGAAGATGCCGATGGTCAATCCGGCGAGCCACGGGCATTCTGAATCCAACGGTACCTTCCGCTAAGCTCTACACCCAGCCGTTCCCGAGGAGATGATGTTACAAACACACAAACAGACAGAGGCACACAGATTTTAATAGTATAGACTAGCGGGCATGCCCGCCAGCTGAGCGGGCTGAAGCCCGATTATCATTGTTCGTTTTTAAAAGATATCCTATGTTAAATTTGGCCGGTATTGAAAAGTTGAACCGAACTACCATTTTTAGCGGCATTCCGCGGGCTTCCCCCGCTTTTTTCACCTATGCATCCAGAAGTTACCGCATACACTATACATATGCGGAAAATCACGAAAACACCCATGCTTCCAGCCCTTTCGCGGGTATTCGAAATTTGGACCGAAATACCAGTGTTCAGCGCTTTTGGGCGGGAGCCCGCCCAAAACAGTGTTCACGTGTGCATGCAAAAGATACTGCGTACACCGTACACATGCGTAAAATCACGAAAACACCCCTCCAGCCAGCCCGCTGCCGATTCGAAAGTTGGACCGAAATACAATTTTTCAGCGATTTTGCGCGTGCTGTGCCCGCTTTATTCACGTATGCATGCTGAAGATGGTGCATAAACGATACACATGCGTAAAATCACGAAAACAAACATGGAGCCTGCCTGTTCGCCGGTATTCGAAAGTTGGACCGAATTACCAGTGTTATGTGGCTTTGCGCGGGCTTTGCCCGCTTTATTCACATATACACCCAGAAGATACTCCATACACTATACACATGCGTAAAATCACGAAAACACCCATGGAGCCAGCCAGTTCGTCGGGATTCGAAATTACCGCATTACCAGTATTCTGTGCCCGCTTTATTCACGTATGCATCCATGAGATACTTTATAAACGATACACATGCGAACAATCACGAAAACACCCATGCAGCCAGCCCGCTCGCCGAGATTCGAAACTTTGAGCGAACTACCAGCGTTCAGCGGTTTTACCCGGTATCCGCGCGCTGTATTCACGTATGCATCCAAATTTTATATACAGTACCCCGGAATTCGAAAGTAGGACCGAAATACCAGTGTTCAGCGATTTTGTGGACCGGGCTGCGCCCGCTTTATACACATAAGCATGGAGAGGATACTGCATAAACGATACACATGAGTTAAAGCAAGAAAACACCCGGGGAGCCAGCTCGTTCGCCGACACCGAAAGTTGGATCGAACTACCAGCGTTAAGAGGTTTTGAGCAGGCTGCGCCCACTTTTATCACATATGCATCCAGAAATCACTTTATACACTATACACATGCGGAAAATCAGGAAAACACCCATGTAGCCAGCCCGCTCGCAGAGATTCGAATGTTTGACCGAACTACCAGTGTTCAGCGGTTTTACCCGGTATCCGCGCGCTGTATTCACGTATGCGACCAAATTTTATGTACAGTACCCCGGAATTCGAAAGTTGGACCGAACTACCAGTGTTCTGTAGTTTTGCGCGGGCTGCTCCCGCTTTATTCAAGTATGCATGCAGAAGATACCGCATACACGTTACACATGCGAAAAATCCCGAAAACACACATTGAGCCAACACGGTCGCTTGGATTCGAAAATTGGACCGAACTACCAGTAATCAGAGGTTTTGAGCGAATTTCGGCCGCTTTATTCACTTATGCATCCAGAAGATGCTGCGTACACGAGGCACATGCGTAAAATCACGCAAACACCCATGGACCCAGCCCGTTCGCCGGGATTCGAAATTAGGACCGAACTACCAGAGTTCAGCTTTATTCATTTATGCATCCAGAAGACACTGCATACACAACAGATATGCGTAAAATCACAAAAAACATGAGTGTAGCCTGCCTGCTCACCGGGATTCGAAAGTTACCGTATACCATCTCAAAGGAGCAAAGAAAAATCTTTAATCTAAAAAAAAAAAAAAAAAAAAGTGTGAATTTAATTTTTATTGGTGCGAACTTATTTAAAATATCATTTGCATTAAAAGATAATATCTAAATTAAGTGCACGTATCTAATAACATAAAAAAATATATTATTCCAAAAAATCAAATTTATTATTAAAAAAATAACAACATATTTTTAAAAAATAGCTTTTTCAGATTTTTTAATTAATATCCCAGCTGATTAAAGTTGTACAACTTCAAGAACGTCATCATTTAAATTTAATGTAATATAATAACTTTTATTCAATATCAATAAAAGAATTAACGTGACAATCATCCTAACCTGAAATTAAAAAAAAATTGTGAAAAGCAGCTGTTTATTTAAAATGCCTACATTAACGAAATATTTTTAAAATACAGTTAGGTAACATGCAATCGCGTGCTTTATTCAACTTTAGAATATAACCTTGATTTGTATCTGCGGCGATTCAAGAAACTGTTGCAATCGGAAAAATGAGCCCGAAAATTAGCGTTTTCACAGTTTTTAATTAATATCACAGCTGATTAACGTCCTACGAAGATGAGAATGGTATCATTGGATTCGTAGAATTTTTTGGAATCCGCAGACACCTGCCTCGAATTCCAACTCAGCGCCGTTCCATAGAAATTTAAGAAAAAAGAAATTGACACGTGACCTTTCGCCAGCACAAATCTCGAGCGGAAGCAATTGTCATCCCCCCGGCGCTTTCGAAAAAGCAATTTTATCTCAGCTAATTCCGAGACGGTTGCCACTCCGAAAAATGAAATAACGTTTTCGCAGTTTTTAATTAATAACTCCGCCGATTATTGTCGTACGAAGATGGGACCGGTATCGATGGATTTGTTGATTTTTTTCGAATCCGGAGATATGCGTTTCGAATTCCAACTCGGCGCCGTTCCGCAGATATTCGAGAAAAACGAATTTGGCACTCGGCCAAATCCCTAAAATAGGGGAAACCCGTGAAAGAAAGTGCAAAACGTAGGGAAACGTAGGGGAAAAAGCAGTTTTTAATTAATATCTCGGCTAATTAAAGTCGCACGAAGATGCCGATGGTCAATCCGGCGAGCCACGGGAATTCTGAATCCAACGGTACCTTCCGCTAAGCTCTACACCCAGCCGTTCCCGAGGAGATGATGTTACAAACACACAAACAGACAGAGGCACACAGATTTTAATAGTATAGACTAGCGGGCAAGCCCGCCAGCTGAGCGGGCTGAAGCCAGCTTATCATTGTTCGTTTTTAAACGATATACTATGTTAAATTTGGCCGGTATTGAAAAGTTGAACCGAACTACCATTTTTTAGCGGCATTCCGCGGGCTTCCCCCGCTTTTTTCACCTATGCATCCAGAAGTTACCGCATACACTATACATATGCGGAAAATCACGAAAACACCCATGCTTCCAGCCCTTTCGCGGGTATTCGAAATTTGGACCGAAATACCAGTGTTCAGCGCTTTTGGGCGGGAGCCCGCCCAAAACAGTGTTCACGTGTGCATGCAAAAGATACTGCGTACACCGTACACATGCGTAAAATCACGAAAACACCCCTCCAGCCAGCCCGCTGCCGATTCGAAAGTTGGACCGAAATACAATTTTTCAGCGATTTTGCGCGTGCTGTGCCCGCTTTATTCACGTATGCATGCTGAAGATGGTGCATAAACGATACACATGCGTAAAATCACGAAAACAAACATGGAGCCTGCCTGTTCGCCGGTATTCGAAAGTTGGACCGAATTACCAGTGTTATGTGGCTTTGCGCGCGCTCTGCCCGCTTTATTCACATATACACCCAGAAGATACTCCATACACTATACACATGCGTAAAATCACGAAAACACCCATGGAGCCAGCCAGTTCGTCGGGATTCGAAATTACCGCATTACCAGAACCGCATTACCAGTATTCTGTGCCCGCTTTATTCACGTATGCATCCATGAGATACTTTATAAACGAAACACATGCGAACAATCACGAAAACACCCATGCAGCCAGCCCGCTCGCCGAGATTCGAAAGTTTGAGCGAACTACCAGTGTTCAGCGGTTTTACCCGGTATCCGCGCGCTGTATTCACGTATGCATCCAAATTTTATATACAGTACCCCGGAATTTCGAAAGTAGAACCGAAATACCAGTGTTTAGCGGTTTTGTGGAGCGGGCTGCGCCCGCTTTATACACATAAGCATGGAGAGGATACTGCATAAACGATACACATGAGTTAAAGCAAGAAAACACCCGGGGAGCCAGCTCGTTCGCCGACACCGAAAGTTGGATCGAACTACCAGCGTTAAGAGGTTTTGAGCAGGCTGCGCCCACTTTTATCACATATGCATCCAGAAATCACTTTATACGCTATACACATGCGGAAAATCAGGAAAACACCCATGCAGCCAGCCCGCTCGCAGAGATTCGAATGTTTGACCGAACTACCAGTGTTCAGCGGTTTTACCCGGTATCCGCGCGCTGTATTCACGTATGCGACCAAATTTTATGTACAGTACCCCGGAATTCGAAAGTTGGACCGAACTACCAGTGTTCTGTAGTTTTGCGCGGGCTGTTCCCGCTTTATTCAAGTATGCATGCAGAAGACACCGCATACACGTTACACATGCGAAAAATCCCGAAAACACACATTGAGCCAACACGGTCGCTTGGATTCGAAAGTTGGACCGAACTACCAGTAATCAGAGGTTTTGAGCGAATTTCGGCCGCTTTATTCACTTATGCATCCAGAAGATGCTGCGTACACGAGGCACATGCGTAAAATCACGCAAACACCCATGGACCCAGCCCGTTCGCCGGGATTCGAAATTAGGACCGAACTACCAGAGTTCAGCTTTATTCATTTATGCATCCAGAAGACACTGCATACACAACAGATATGCGTAAAATCACAAAAAACATGAGTGTAGCCTGCCTGCTCACCGGGATTCGAAAGTTACCGTATACCATCTCAAAGGAGCAAAGAAAAATCTTTAATCTAAAAAAAAAAAAAAAAAGTGTGAATTTAATTTTTATTGGGGCGAACTTATTTAAAATATCATTTGCATTAAAAGATAATATCTAAATTAAGTGCACGTATCTAATAACATAAAAAAATATATTATTCCAAAAAATCAAATTTATTATTAAAAAAATAACAACATATTTTTAAAAAATAGCTTTTTCAGATTTTTTAATTAATATCCCAGCTGATTAAAGTTGTACAACTTCAAGAACGTCATCATTTAAATTTAATGTAATATAATAACTTTTATTCAATATCAATAAAAGAATTAACGTGACAATCATCCTAACCTGAAATTTAAAAAAAATTGTGAAAAGCAGCTGTTTATTTAAAATGCCTACATTAACGAAATATTTTTAAAATACAGTTAGGTAACATGCAATCGCGTGCTTTATTCAACTTTAGAATATAACCTTGATTTGTATCTGCGGCGATTCAAGAAACTGTTGCAATCGGAAAAATGAGCCCGAAAATTAGCGTTTTCACAGTTTTTAATTAATATCTCAGCTGATTAACGTCCTACGAAGATGAGAATGGTATCATTGGATTCGTAGAATTTTTTGGAATCCGCAGACACCTGCCTCGAATTCCAACTCAGCGCCGTTCCATAGATATTTAAGAAAAAAGAAATTGACACGTGACCTTTCGCCAGCACAAATCTCGAGCGGAAGCAATTGTCATCCCCCCGGCGCTTTCGAAAAAGCAATTTTATCTCAGCTAATTCCGAGACGGTTGCCACTCCGAAAAATGAAATAACGTTTTCGCAGTTTTTAATTAATAACTCCGCCGATTATTGTCGTACGAAGATGGGACCGGTATCGATGGATTCGTTGATTTTTTTCGAATACGGGGATATGCGTTTCGAATCGCAACTCGGAGCCGTTCCGCAGATATTCGAGAAAAACGAATTTGGCACTCGGCCAAATCCCTAAAATAGGGGAAACCCGTGAAAGAAAGTGCAAAACGTAGGGAAATGTAGGGAGAAAATCAGTTTTTAATTAATATCTCGGCTAATTAAAGTCGCACGAAGATGCCGATGGTCAATATGGCGAGCCACGGGAATTCTGAATCCAACGGTACCTTCCGCTAAGCTCTACACCCAGCCGTTCTTGAGAAGATGATGTTACAAACACACAAACAGACAGAGGCACACAGATTTTAATAGTATAGACTAGCGGGCATGCCCGCCAGCTGAGCGGGCTGAAGCCCGCTTATCATTGTTCGTTTTTAAAAGATATCCTATGTTAAATTTGGCCGGTATTGAAAAGTTGAACCGAACTACCATTTTTTAGCGGCATTCCGCGGGCTTCCCCCGCTTTTTTCACCTATGCATCCAGAAGTTACCGCATACACTATACACATGCGTAAAATCACGAAAACACCCCTCCAGCCAGCCCGCTGCCGATTCGAAAGTTGGACCGAAATACAATTTTTCAGCGATTTTGCGCGTGCTGTGCCCGCTTTATTCACGTATGCATGCTGAAGATGGTGCATAAACGATACACATGCGTAAAATCACGAAAACAAACATGGAGCCTGCCTGTTCGCCGGTATTCGAAAGTTGGACCGAATTACCAGTGTTATGTGGCTTTGCGCGGGCTCTGCCCGCTTTATTCACATATACACCCAGAAGATACTCCATACACTATACACATGCGTAAAATCACGAAAACACCCATGGAGCCAGCCAGTTCGTCGGGATTCGAAATTACCGCATTACCAGAACCGCATTCCCAGTATTCTGTGCCCGCTTTATTCACGTATGCATCCATGAGATACTTTATAAACGATACACATGCGAACAATCACGAAAACACCCATGCAGCCAGCCGGCTCGCCGAGATTCGAAAGTTTGAGCGAACTACCAGCGTTCAGCGGTTTTACCCGGTATCCGCGCGCTGTATTCACGTATGCATCCAAATTTTATATACAGTACCCCGGAATTCGAAAGTAGGACCGAAATATCAGTGTTCAGCGATTTTGTGGAGCGGGCTGCGCCCGCTTTATACACATAAGCATGGAGAGGATACTGCATAAACGATACACATGAGTTAAAGCAAGAAAACACCCGGGGAGCCAGCTCGTTCGCCGACACCGAAAGTTGGATCGAACTACCAGCGTTAAGAGGTTTTGAGCAGGCTGCGCCCACTTTTATCACATATGCATCCAGAAATCACTTTATACACTATACACATGCGGAAAATCAGGAAAACACCCATGCAGCCAGCCCGCTCGCAGAGATTCGAATGTTTGACCGAACTACCAGTGTTCAGCGGTTTTACCCGGTATCCGCGCGCTGTATTCACGTACGCGACCAAATTTTATGTACAGTACCCCGGAATTCGAAAGTTGGACCGAACTACCAGTGTTCTGTAGTTTTGCGCGGGCTGCTCCCGCTTTATTCAAGTATGCATGCAGAAGATACCGCATACACGTTACACATGCGAAAAATCCCGAAAACGCACATTGAGCCAACACGGTCGCTTGGATTCGAAAGTTGGACCGAACTACCAGTAATCAGAGGTTTTCAGCGAATTTCGGCCGCTTTATTCACTTATGCATCCAGAAGATGCTGCCTACATGAGGCACATGCGTAAAATCACGCAAACACCCATGGACCCAGCCCGTTCGCCGGGATTCGAAATTAGGACCGAACTACCAGAGTTCAGCTTTATTCATTTATGCATCCAGAAGACACTGCATACACAACAGATATGCGTAAAATCACAAAAAACATGAGTGTAGCCTGCCTGCTCACCGGGATTCGAGAGTTACCGTATACCATCTCAAAGGAGCAAAGAAAAATCTTTAATCTAAAAAAAAAAAAAAAAAAAAAAGTGTGAATTTAATTTTTATTGGTGCGAACTTATTTAAAATATCATTTGCATTAAAAGATAATATCTAAATTAAGTGCACGTATCTAATAACATAAAAAATATATTATTCCAAAAAATCAAATTTATTATTAAAAAAATAACAACATATTTTTAAAAAATAGCTTTTTCAGATTTTTTAATTAATATCCCAGCTGATTAAAGTTGTACAACTTCAAGAACGTCATCATTTAAATTTAATGTAATATAATAACTTTTATTCAATATCAATAAAAGAATTAACGTGACAATCATCCTAACCTGAAATTAAAAAAAAATTGTGAAAAGCAGCTGTTTATTTAAAATGCCTACATTAACGAAATATTTTTAAAATACAGTTAGGTAACATGCAATCGCGTGCTTTATTCAACTTTAGAATATAACCTTGATTTGTATCTGCGGCGATTCAAGAAACTGTTGCAATCGGAAAAATGAGCCCGAAAATTAGCGTTTTCACAGTTTTTAATTAATATCTCAGCTGATTAACGTCCTACGAAGATGAGAATGGTATCATTGGATTCGTAGAATTTTTTGGAATCCGCAGACACCTGCCTCGAATTCCAACTCAGCGCCGTTCCATAGATATTTAAGAAAAAAGAAATTGACACGTGACCTTTCGCCAGCACAAATCTCGAGCGGAAGCAATTGTCATCCCCCCGGCGCTTTCGAAAAAGCAATTTTATCTCAGCTAATTCCGAGACGGTTGCCACTCCGAAAAATGAAATAACGTTTTCGCAGTTTTTAATTAATAACTCCGCCGATTATTGTCGTACGAAGATGGGACCGGTATCGATGGATTCGTTGATTTTTTTAGCATCCGAGGATATGCGTTTCGAATTCGAACTCGGCGCCATTCCGGAGATATTCGAGAAAAAAGAATTTGGCACGCCGCCAAATCCCTAAATTAGGGAACATCAGTGAAAAAAGTGCAAAACGTAGGGAAACGTAGGGGAAAAAGCAGTTTTTAATTAATATCTCGGCTGATTAAAGTCGCACGAAGATGCCGATGGTCAATCCGGCGAGCCACGGGCATTCTGAATCCAACGGTACCTTCCGCTAAGCTCTACACCCAGCCGTTCCCGAGGAGATGATGTTACAAACACACAAACAGACAGAGGCACACAGATTTTAATAGTATAGACTAGCGGGCAAGCCCGCCAGCTGAGCGGGCTGAAGCCAGCTTATCATTGTTCGTTTTTAAACGATATCCTATGTTAAATTTGGCCGGTATTGAAAAGTTGAACCGAACTACCATTTTTTAGCGGCATTCCGCGGGCTTCCCCCGCTTATTTCACCTATGCATCCAGAAGTTACCGCATACACTATACATATGCGGAAAATCACGAAAACACCCATGCTTCCAGCCCTTTCGCGGGTATTCGAAATTTTGACCGAAATACCAGTGTTCAGCGCTTTTGGGCGGGAGCCCGCCCAAAACAGTGTTCACGTGTGCATGCAAAAGATACTGCGTACACCGTACACATGCGTAAAATCACGAAAACACCCCTCCAGCCAGCCCGCTGCCGATTCGAAAGTTGGACCGAAATACAATTTTTCAGCGATTTTGCGCGTGCTGTGCCCGCTTTATTCACGTATGCATGCTGAAGATGGTGCATAAACGATACACATGCGTAAAATCACGAAAACAAACATGGAGCCTGCCTGTTCGCCGGTATTCGAAAGTTGGACCGAATTACCAGTGTTATGTGGCTTTGCGCGGGCTCTGCCCGCTTTATTCACATATACACCCAGAAGATACTCCATACACTATACACATGCGTAAAATCACGAAAACACCCATGGAGCGAGCCAGTTCGTCGGGATTCGAAATTACCGCATTACCAGAACCGCATTACCAGTATTCTGTGCCCGCTTTCTTCACGTGTGCATCCATGAGATACTTTATAAACGATACACATGCGAACAATCACGAAAACACCCATGCAGCCAGCCCGCTCGCCGAGATTCGAAAGTTTGAGCGAACTACCAGCGTTCAGCGGTTTTACCCGGTATCTGCGCGCTGTATTCACGTATGCATCCAAATTTTATATACAGTACGCCGGAATTCGAAAGTAGGACCGAAATACCAGTGTTCAGCGATTTTGTGGAGCGGGCTGCGCCCGCTTTATACACATAAGCATGGAGAGGATACTGCATAAACGATACACATGAGTTAAAGCAAGAAAACACCCGGGGAGCCAGCTCGTTCGCCGACACCGAAAGTTGGATCGAACTACCAGCGTTAAGAGGTTTTGAGCAGGCTGCGCCCACTTTTATCACATATGCATCCAGAAATCACTTTATACACTATACACATGCGGAAAATCAGGAAAACACCCATGCAGCCAGCCCGCTCGCAGAGATTCGAATGTTTGACCGAACTACCAGTGTTCAGCGGTTTTACCCGGTATCCGCGCGCTGTATTCACGTATGCGACCAAATTTTATGTACAGTACCCCGGAATTCGAAAGTTGGACCGAACTACCAGTGTTCTGTAGTTTTGCGCGGGCTGCTCCCGCTTTATTCAAGTATGCATGCAGAAGATACCGCATACACGTTACACATGCGAAAAATCCCGAAAACGCACATTGAGCCAACACGGTCGCTTGGATTCGAAAGTTGGACCGAACTACCAGTAATCAGAGGTTTTCAGCGAATTTCGGCCGCTTTATTCACTTATGCATCCAGAAGATGCTGCGTACATGAGGCACATGCGTAAAATCACGCAAACACCCATGGACCCAGCCCGTTCGCCGGGATTCGAAATTAGGACCGAACTACCAGAGTTCAGCTTTATTCATTTATGCATCCAGAAGACACTGCATACACAACAGATATGCGTAAAATCACAAAAAACATGAGTGTAGCCTGCCTGCTCACCGGGATTCGAAAGTTACCGTATACCATCTCAAAGGAGCAAAGAAAAATCTTTAATCTAAAAAAAAAAAAAAAAAAAAAGTGTGAATTTAATTTTTATTGGTGCGAACTTATTTAAAATATCATTTGCATTAAAAGATAATATCTAAATTAAGTGCACGTATCTAATAACATAAAAAAATATATTATTCCAAAAAATCAAATTTATTATTAAAAAAATAACAACATATTTTTAAAAAATAGCTTTTTCAGATTTTTTAATTAATATCCCAGCTGATTAAAGTTGTACAACTTCAAGAACGTCATCATTTAAATTTAATGTAATATAATAACTTTTATTCAATATCAATAAAAGAATTAACGTGACAATCATCCTAACCTGAAATTTAAAAAAAATTGTGAAAAGCAGCTGTTTATTTAAAATGCCTACATTAACGAAATATTTTTAAAATACAGTTAGGTAACATGCAATCGCGTGCTTTATTCAACTTTAGAATATAACCTTGATTTGTATCTGCGGCGATTCAAGAAACTGTTGCAATCGGAAAAATGAGCCCGAAAATTAGCGTTTTCACAGTTTTTAATTAATATCTCAGCTGATTAACATCCTACGAAGATGAAAATGGTATCATTGGATTCGTAGAATTTTTTGGAATCCGCAGACACCTGCCTCGAATTCCAACTCAGCGCCGTTCCATAGATATTTAAGAAAAAAGAAATTGACACGTGACCTTTCGCCAGCACAAATCTCGAGCGGAAGCAATTGTCATCCCCCCGGCGCTTTCGAAAAAGCAATTTTATCTCAGCTAATTCCGAGACGGTTGCCACTCCGAAAAATGAAATAACGTTTTCGCAGTTTTTAATTAATAACTCCGCCGATTATTCTCGTACGAAGATGGGACCGGTATCGATGGATTCGTTGATTTTTTTCGAATACGGGGATATGCGTTTCGAATCGCAACTCGGAGCCGTTCCGCAGATATTCGAGAAAAACGAATTTGGCACTCGGCCAAATCCCTAAAACAGGGAAAACGGGTGAAAGAAAGTGCAAAACGTAGGGAAACGTAGGGGAAAAAGCAGTTTTTAATTAATATCTCGGCTGATTAAAGTCGCACGAAGATGCCGATGGTCAATCCGGCGAGCCACGGGCATTCTGAATCCAACGGTACCTTCCGCTAAGTTCTACACCCAGCCGTTCCCGAGGAGATGATGTTACAAACACACAAACAGACAGAGGCACACAGATTTTAATAGTATAGACTAGCGGGCAAGCCCGCCAGCTGAGCGGGCTGAAGCCCGCTTATCATTGTTCGTTTTTAAAAGATATCCTATGTTAAATTTGGCCGGTATTGAAAAGTTGAACCGAACTACCATTTTTTAGCGGTATTCCGCGGGCTTCCCCCGCTTTTTCACCTATGCATCCAGAAGTTACCGCATACACTATACATATGCGGAAAATCACGAAAACACCCATGCTTCCAGCCCTTTCGCGGGTATTCGAAATTTGGACCGAAATACCAGTGTTCAGCGCTTTTGGGCGGGAGCCCGCCCAAAACAGTGTTCACGTGTGCATGCAAAAGATACTGCGTACACCGTACACATGCGTAAAATCACGAAAACACCCCTTCAGCCAGCCCGCTGCCGATTCGAAAGTTGGACCGAAATACAATTTTTCAGCGATTTTGCGCGTGCTGTGCCCGCTTTATTCACGTATGCATGCTGAAGATGGTGCATAAACGATACACATGCGTAAAATCACGAAAACAAACATGGAGCCTGCCTGTTCGCCGGTATTCGAAGGTTGGACCGAATTACCAGTGTTATGTGGCTTTGCGCGGGCTCTGCCCGCTTTATTCACATATACACCCAGAAGATACTCCATACACTATACACATGCGTAAAATCACGAAAACACCCATGGAGCCAGCCAGTTCGTCGGGATTCGAAATTACCGCATTACCAGAACCGCATTACCAGTATTCTGTGCCCGCTTTATTCACGTATGCATCCATGAGATACTTTATAAACGATACACATGCGAACAATCACGAAAACACCCATGCAGCCAGCCCGCTCGCCGAGATTCGAAAGTTTGAGCGAACTACCAGCGTTCAGCGGTTTTACCCGGTATCCGCGCGCTGTATTCACGTATGCATCCAAATTTTATATACAGTACGCCGGAATTCGAAAGTAGGACCGAAATACCAGTGTTCAGCGATTTTGTGGAGCGGGCTGCGCCCGCTTTATACACATAAGCATGGAGAGGATACTGCATAAACGATACACATGAGTTAAAGCAAGAAAACACCCGGGGAGCCAGCTCGTTCGCCGACACCAAAAGTTGGATCGAACTACCAGCGTTAAGAGGTTTTGAGCAGGCTGCGCCCACTTTTATCACATATGCATCCAGAAATCACTTTATACACTATACACATGCGGAAAATCAGGAAAACACCCATGCAGCCAGCCCGCTCGCAGAGATTCGAATGTTTGACCGAACTACCAGTGTTCAGCGGTTTTACCCGGTATCCGCGCGCTGTATTCACGTATGCGACCAAATTTTATGTACAGTACCCCGGAATTCGAAAGTTGGACCGAACTACCAGTGTTCTGTAGTTTTGCGCGGGCTGCTCCCGCTTTATTCAAGTATGCATGCAGAAGATACCGCATACACGTTACACATGCGAAAAATCCCGAAAACACACATTGAGGCAACACGGTCGCTTGGATTCGAAAGTTGGACCGAACTACCAGTAATCAGATGTTTTGAGCGAATTTCGGCCGCTTTATTCACTTATGCATCCAGAAGATGCTGCGTACACGAGGCACATGCGTAAAATCACGCAAACACCCATGGACCCAGCCCGTTCGCCGGGATTCGAAATTAGGACCGAACTACCAGAGTTCAGCTTTATTCATTTATGCATCCAGAAGACACTGCATACACAACAGATATGCGTAAAATCACAAAAAACATGAGTGTAGCCTGCCTGCTCACCGGGATTCGAAAGTTACCGTATACCATCTCAAAGGAGCAAAGAAAAATCTTTAATCTAAAAAAAAAAAAAAAAAGTGTGAATTTAATTTTTATTGGTGCGAACTTATTTAAAATATCATTTGCATTAAAAGATAATATCTAAATTAAGTGCACGTATCTAATAACATAAAAAAATATATTATTCCAAAAAATCAAATTTATTATTAAAAAAATAACAACATATTTTTAAAAAATAGCTTTTTCAGATTTTTTAATTAATATCCCAGCTGATTAAAGTTGTACAACTTCAAGAACGTCATCATTTAAATTTAATGTAATATAATAACTTTTATTCAATATCAATAAAAGAATTAACGTGACAATCATCCTAACCTGAAATTAAAAAAAAATTGTGAAAAGCAGCTGTTTATTTAAAATGCCTACATTAACGAAATATTTTTAAAATACAGTTAGGTAACATGCAATCGCGTGCTTTATTCAACTTTAGAATATAACCTTGATTTGTATCTGCGGCGATTCAAGAAACTGTTGCAATCGGAAAAATGAGCCCGAAAATTAGCGTTTTCACAGTTTTTAATTAATATCTCAGCTGATTAACGTCCTACGAAGATGAGAATGGTATCATTGGATTCGTAGAATTTTTTGGAATCCGCAGACACCTGCCTCGAATTCCAACTCAGCGCCGTTCCATAGATATTTAAGAAAAAAGAAATTGACACGTGACCTTTCGCCAGCACAAATCTCGAGCGGAAGCAATTGTCATCCCCCCGGCGCTTTCGAAAAAGCAATTTTATCTCAGCTAATTCCGAGACGGTTGCCACTCCGAAAAATGAAATAACGTTTTCGCAGTTTTTAATTAATAACTCCGCCGATTATTGTCGTACGAAGATGGGACCGGTATCGATGGATTCGTTGATTTTTTTCGAATACGGGGATATGCGTTTCGAATCGCAACTCGGAGCCGTTCCGCAGATATTCGAGAAAAACGAATTTGGCACTCGGCCAAATCCCTAAAATAGGGGAAACCCGTGAAAGAAAGTGCAAAACGTAGGGAAATGTAGGGAGAAAATCAGTTTTTAATTAATATCTCGGCTAATTAAAGTCGCACGAAGATGCCGATGGTCAATATGGCGAGCCACGGGAATTCTGAATCCAACGGTACCTTCCGCTAAGCTCTACACCCAGCCGTTCTTGAGAAGATGATGTTACAAACACACAAACAGACAGAGGCACACAGATTTTAATAGTATAGACTAGCGGGCAAGCCCGCCAGCTGAGCGGGCTGAAGCCCGCTTATCATTGTTCGTTTTTAAAAGATATCCTATGTTAAATTTGGCCGGTATTGAAAAGTTGAACCGAACTACCATTTTTTAGCGGCATTCCGCGGGCTTCCCCCGCTTTTTTCACCTATGCATCCAGAAGTTACCGCATACACTATACACATGCGTAAAATCACGAAAACACCCCTCCAGCCAGCCCGCTGCCGATTCGAAAGTTGGACCGAAATACAATTTTTCAGCGATTTTGCGCGTGCTGTGCCCGCTTTATTCACGTATGCATGCTGAAGATGGTGCATAAACGATACACATGCGTAAAATCACGAAAACAAACATGGAGCCTGCCTGTTCGCCGGTATTCGAAAGTTGGACCGAATTACCAGTGTTATGTGGCTTTGCGCGGGCTCTGCCCGCTTTATTCACATATACACCCAGAAGATACTCCATACACTATACACATGCGTAAAATCACGAAAACACCCATGGAGCCAGCCAGTTCGTCGGGATTCGAAATTACCGCATTACCAGAACCGCATTCCCAGTATTCTGTGCCCGCTTTATTCACGTATGCATCCATGAGATACTTTATAAACGATACACATGCGAACAATCACGAAAACACCCATGCAGCCAGCCGGCTCGCCGAGATTCGAAAGTTTGAGCGAACTACCAGCGTTCAGCGGTTTTACCCGGTATCCGCGCGCTGTATTCACGTATGCATCCAAATTTTATATACAGTACCCCGGAATTCGAAAGTAGGACCGAAAT
Organism: Stegodyphus dumicola; assembly: GCF_044657685.1. Classification (NCBI taxonomy): domain Eukaryota; kingdom Metazoa; phylum Arthropoda; class Arachnida; order Araneae; family Eresidae; genus Stegodyphus; species Stegodyphus dumicola. The sequence goes on along the minus strand of NC_140771.1, from coordinate 42,428,824 downwards.
ATCAGTGTTCAGCGATTTTGTGGAGCGGGCTGCGCCCGCTTTATACACATAAGCATGGAGAGGATACTGCATAAACGATACACATGAGTTAAAGCAAGAAAACACCCGGGGAGCCAGCTCGTTCGCCGACACCGAAAGTTGGATCGAACTACCAGCGTTAAGAGGTTTTGAGCAGGCTGCGCCCACTTTTATCACATATGCATCCAGAAATCACTTTATACACTATACACATGCGGAAAATCAGGAAAACACCCATGCAGCCAGCCCGCTCGCAGAGATTCGAATGTTTGACCGAACTACCAGTGTTCAGCGGTTTTACCCGGTATCCGCGCGCTGTATTCACGTACGCGACCAAATTTTATGTACAGTACCCCGGAATTCGAAAGTTGGACCGAACTACCAGTGTTCTGTACTTTTGCGCGGGCTGCTCCCGCTTTATTCAAGTATGCATGCAGAAGATACCGCATACACGTTACACATGCGAAAAATCCCGAAAACGCACATTGAGCCAACACGGTCGCTTGGATTCGAAAGTTGGACCGAACTACCAGTAATCAGATGTTTTGAGCGAATTTCGGCCGCTTTGTTCCCTTATGCATCCAGAAGATGCTGCCTACATGAGGCACATGCGTAAAATCACGCAAACACCCATGGACCCAGCCCGTTCGCCGGGATTCGAAATTAGGACCGAACTACCAGAGTTCAGCTTTATTCATTTATGCATCCAGAAGACACTGCATACACAACAGATATGCGTAAAATCACAAAAAACATGAGTGTAGCCTGCCTGCTCACCGGGATTCGAAAGTTACCGTATACCATCTCAAAGGAGCAAAGAAAAATCTTTAATCTAAAAAAAAAAAAAAAAAAAGTGTGAATTTAATTTTTGTTGGTGCGAACTTATTTAAAATATCATTTGCATTAAAAGATAATATCTAAATTAAGTGCACGTATCTAATAACATAAAAAAATATATTATTCCAAAAAATCAAATTTATTATTAAAAAAATAACAACATATTTTTAAAAAATAGCTTTTTCAGATTTTTTAATTAATATCCCAGCTGATTAAAGTTGTACAACTTCAAGAACGTCATCATTTAAATGTAATGTAATATAATAACTTTTATTCAATATCAATAAAAGAATTAACGTGACAATCATCCTAACCTGAAATTAAAAAAAAATTGTGAAAAGCAGCTGTTTATTTAAAATGCCTACATTAACGAAATATTTTTAAAATATAGTTAGGTAACATGCAATCGCGTGCTTTATTCAACTTTAGAATATAACCTTGATTTGTATCTGCGGCGATTCAAGAAACTGTTGCAATCGGAAAAATGAGCCCGAAAATTAGCGTTTTCACAGTTTTTAATTAATATCTCAGCTGATTAACGTCCTACGAAGATGAGAATGGTATCATTGGATTCGTAGAATTTTTTGGAATCCGCAGACACCTGCCTCGAATTCCAACTCAGCGCCGTTCCATAGAAATTTAAGAAAAAAGAAATTGACACGTGACCTTTCGCCAGCACAAATCTCGAGCGGAAGCAATTGTCATCCCCCCGGCGCTTTCGAAAAAGCAATTTTATCTCAGCTAATTCCGAGACGGTTGCCACTCCGAAAAATGAAATAACGTTTTCGCAGTTTTTAATTAATAACTCCGCCGATTATTGTCGTACGAAGATGGGACCAGTATCGATGGATTCGTTGATTTTTTTCGAATACGGGGATATGCGTTTCGAATCGCAACTCGGAGCCGTTCCGCAGATATTCGAGAAAAACGAATTTGGCACTCGGCCAAATCCCTAAAATAGGGGAAACCCGTGAAAGAAAGTGCAAAACGTAGGGAAATGTAGGGAGAAAATCAGTTTTTAATTAATATCTCGGCTAATTAAAGTCGCACGAAGATGCCGATGGTCAATATGGCGAGCCACGGGCATTCTGAATCCAACGGTACCTTCCGCTAAGCTCTACACCCAGCCGTTCTTGAGAAGATGATGTTACAAACACACAAACAGACAGAGGCACACAGATTTTAATAGTATAGACTAGCGGGCAAGCCCGCCAGCTGAGCGGGCTGAAGCCCATTACTTCAGGGGATGGATGCCTTCGTGGTATTCGAAAGTTGGACCGAACTGCCACTGTATAGCGATTTTACATTTGCTGCGCCCGCTTTATTAACATATGCATGTAGTATCTTCTGCATGGGGACAATCACGAAAACACACATGCAGCCAGCCCGCTCGCCGGGATTCGAAAGTTGGACCAAACTACCAGTATTCAGTGCGAAAAATCACGAAAACACCCACGCAGCCATGCCGTTCTCCGGGATTCGAAAGTTGGACCGAACTACCAGTGTTCAGCGATTTTACTGCTCATTAGCTAATGGGCACTTCTACGAAGTGTAATCGCGAAAATTTTCGGGTACGATATTCCAACAGTATACTCGTTGTTTAAATTATTTTTGGTAAACTCCAACTCCTGTCTATAAATTTTATACTTAACATCTCTTTTGTAATTATGTTTCATAACAGTAAATATATACTGGCATTTAAATGCCTGTAAAATAGTAGAAAGCATTTAAAAGCATTATTTTACAATTTTTTCATTCTCGGAAGTAATACTTTTTACTGCGAGCAAACCTTTGATCTTAGTCGTAACTGTAACTGCTTTCCGCGGCGTTTGTTTACATTTTTCATGCGTGGGTTTTTGAGCTGATGAGTGTTCGTCATTTATCTTTGTGTACCTTTTAAAAATGTTCTTCGAAGGGTCTTCTAAGACTCTTGATAATATTTTAGTCGTGAATTTGTTCTATTTTGATTATACTGGTAAATTTCTTTTTTTTTTACATATGCTATCATAATGCATACTATTTATTAGCAAGTAGTATCATAAACCCAAAGCATCAGCGGGTCTAAAATGAAACTCGTGGCATGTGTGAAGAATATTCATGGCAGATGGTCATTTGTAGATGCCGTTACAGCAGAAAAAATTGCTGAAACTTAAAATAAATCGCCTTTAGCGGATATGACAAATGATGAAAGTCCAGGGTGAAAATCAATTGTGAATACAACTGCGAGTGTAAAGGCAGCTGAGTTGAAAACAACTTTTCAATCTACATCAAATTCTAATCAAAATGTGAGTGAAAAGTGTTCCTATATTTTAATGAACAGCGAAATGTTTGTTGCATAAAGCTACAACAGTTCTTCAGATGTAATATGAAAGGGAATGTTTGGCTATTGAACTCATTTGCAAATTGTGTAAGAAGGTGTTAATTTTAAAAAATCAAAAATTGTAAAACCAAAACTTGCAGATTATAAAATTGCTAGTAAATAACATAATGTTAAATAATATGTGCAATGCTATGAAAATTCTAAGAACAGATAACAATTATCATAATATTTTGAATAATTAGGCAACGACCACAGGAAGTGTCATTTTTACCTCCGTGTGTAAAGTATTCAACTACAGCAAAGCACTCGAGTGCAATCTGCCTAAGGGGAGGGATGCCTTCTTGTCGGCTTTTTAAGAGAAAGTGGCTCGTATACGCATGGTGAAAATAACAAAAACACCCATGCAGCCACCCCGTTCACTGGGATTCGAATGTTACGCAACTTTGTGGAACATACTCATTTGCTCATTACAGTCCTATCCCTCGAGTAAATCAAATATCATGTGAATCATGCCCATGTCTTGCATCTGCTGCACACCTTGTTCCATCATTGTGTGGATATAACTCATATTGTGTCAATAGTGTTTTATGTGTCCAATATCCCCTGTATATACCGCCTGTATATTAGTCGCCTGTTTTTATCGCATTCAAAATAAAGAAATAACAGAAAATAATTTTTTAAATGTACCGAGTAAGTATTTGCAGATGGGTGGGCTGCAACCACTCAATTTGTGGAAATATTTTATATTTAAATGAAAAACAGAAAAATAACTTTAAATCTATGATTAAAATTCTTTTTCTCACTTTCATTATTATTAACACGAAACCGAAGGGACTGAAGAATTTTTTCGTGTTAAAGGATATTGGGGGGGGGAAACATTTTCAACAAAATTAAGTTTATTAGAGTACATTTTATTTGCACATATATGCATATAGGCACGTATTTAATAAAAAAATCAATGAAACAAAATCATCCACGAGAACTGCATTATTCATTTCGTTTTCTTTGTCGGAATCTGCATCAATGATATTTTTTTTTAGCTTTGGACAAACTCCAAAATGTCCTTGTCTCCCATTATTGGGGCTGTACACATATTATCATCAACTACTGCAACTGTTGTTCTTTGGATAACACAGTAGGGCAGTACACAGAAACTTTTCCAAACGTTTCATAAAATGTCGGTCGTGTGAACCCGTCAAATATTTTACTGTACCTATGTCTATAAAAGACACAACTTTGGGAAAGACGTTACAGGCCTATCCCTTGAGTATATTAAATGTCATGCAAAACAAAATATTTTATATGAATGAAATCAATTATTGCATCAATAGTTCAAAGAAAAACAGAAAATAATTTTTAAAATCCACCGAGTAAGTATGCCAGATGGGCGAGCTACAATCTGTATTTATCTGAAATAATAATAATAATAATAATTGCTTAGTTATAAGTTTATCCTAAACTCAAAAACTTGCACGGAAAAAAAATTGTAAACAGAAAAAATTGGTGGGCTTTTGACGGCATGAACTGCCTGACACCTGGGGTCTCCTCTGCAACCTCATGGACCAGGGGGTTATTTTTTCTCCCAGGTATCAGCCCCTTCCCTGGTCTGCTGTTACAGAATCATAGACAAAATTGCATCACTATATATAAATATAAATATATATATATATATATATTGATGCAATTGTATATATATATACATACACACACAATTAAGATATATATATATTTGTGTGTGTTTACAAAAATGCATGCAATGAATAAGAAAAATTATTTACATCTGAAAAGAAAAATTTACATGTTCTATGTACACCTGAAAAGAAAAACATTTTAATTCGAATGAAATCATTTCTATATACACCTGAAAAAAAGTATTTACAAGTTCTATGTACATCTGAAAAGAAATGTATAAAAACATTTTAATTTGAATAAAATCATTTCTATATACACCTGAAAAAAAAATTATGTGATTGAAATCAGTTCCATAAATACCTAAAAAAGAAAATACATAAAATTAATGACCGCAATTGCGTGTAGACCTGAAAAGGAAAATTTATAAAAAATATTTACAACATTGAAAAAATAATACAGCTTCCGATTGCCTAACTACGCCAAATTCCACTCTGTAACGACAGACATAAAAGCCGACTAATTCATAATTCTCAAACTGTTTCAGCTTCATCTTGACTTGCTTCAATTTATCCCAGTCATCCAAAAATCTCAAATCTTTTTCATTTTTCCTTTGGCTTCATTAACTTCATTTTGTGTTGCAAAAATCTCACTGTCTCAATGTCTCGAGTAATTTTTTTACTGTAGAACCTCCCTGTAAACAATATTTCTCGTGAATACTTTAGAACATGCGGGTATCAAACGGCCTTGCTTCTTGGTGTCTTTCACTAAAACACGAACATTCCTCATAGACGAACATCTTGAAAAAGCTACATAAAGCATTCCATGACTGAAAACTGGTTGCGGTAAATAAATTCCAACTTTCTTAAGCGTCTGTCCCTGTGACTTATTAATAGTCATACAAAATGCAAGCCTGATAGGAAACTGTCTTCGCTTGAGCTGAAAGAGGAGGTTTGAATCTGATGGTGAAAGTTCAACACGTGGAATGAAAACTCTCGATCCAGCATTCTGTCCAGAGATGACTTCACAATCTAAAACGTTTGGCATAATTCTCTTCACAATGAGCCTTGTTCCGTTGCAGAGTCCAACCGATGGATGTAGATTTCGTAGAAGCATAACTATAACTCCAACTTTCAAATTCAGACGATGAGGTGGCATTCCAGAAGGCGTCAGGCTGTGGATGAAATCCAGCTGATACGTTTCTTGTTCTTCTTCGTTATCGCAAATAACCGAGTCTGCACTGTAGTGCGTGAAAACTTGACCTGGAAACGTGGAAAGAATTTCTTCTTTAAGCTTCAGAGCTTCCTCGTTTTTTGGACATAAAATCGCTTTGCTGGCCAAGTCTTCTAAGTTGAATTCATTACTGCAGCCAAACATTTCTTCTACTATCGATCTGTTGACCACACACAAAGATGGAATTTCGATAATGTCTTCGTCCAAGCCACTGTCATTTTTAAGACGACCGTCTCCCAACTGCAGAAGCCATTCTGAAAATTCTTGTTCTTCCGGATTCAATCGCATATTGGTGGAAAGCGTGCATTGTTTGAAATGTGGCCACAAAAAGGAGTTCCTGAGGCAGCTCTCGATCGCAGAAGTTCGGTTTCCATGTGCGACAACAGGTAATGTTTGTCTCCAGTCACCTCCTAAAACTAAGGTTTTACCGCCAAAAGGAACATCCAGTCCGGTCAAGTCTCTCAGCAATCTGTCGACAGCTTCCAAAGCGTAATGAGGCGTCATGGTGCATTCATCCCATATGAAAAGTTTCGCAGTCTTCAAGTACCTTCCTTCAGCGCTATCTTGTCTCACACGGCACGAAGAATTTTCCAGAAGTGGAACGGGCAACTTGAAAGTAGAGTGTACAGTTCTTCCACCGGTCAACAGCACAGCAGCAATGCCTGTCCACGCAACGGGAATGGCAACGTGGCCCATTCCTCGAACAGCATGAAGGATCGTCCTAAAAAGGAAAGTTTTTCCAGCTCCGGCAAACGCATTAACACAAAATGTCTTCGGTGTGTTAGGATTCTCATCTCGTACAGCTTCCAAAACCAAGTCGTAAACTAATTTCTGTTCAGGATTCAACATCCCGTTGAACACTTCGGCTTGTTCGTTTTCATACTGGACATCGAACTGCGGGACTTCGAGAGAAACAGCATCAGTCAATGTTGGTTGCGGGAGACCAAGAGAACATAGCGAAACATTGTGCACTTCTAACTGGTCTTCTATACTTCTCAGTGCAAGGCTGAAACTGTCTTCTAAGGAGTAAGATCTCGCAAAATCTTCAGAAAGGGACTCTTTGAATTCATTCCACAAAGCGACGGGTTCCGCAGGGTTGCAGAAAACACAGATGAAGCAAAAAAGCTGTCTTAGCTGCGGTGGCATTTGAAAAGCTGATGCTTCTGCCAGAGTATTTTTCCATTCTTCGTCGTCTTGCAGCAGATGCCTTGCACGGCAGGCTTCCTTGAACGTTGAATACTCCACACCTTCGTAAGTTCTTAAGTCGGCAAAACTCTTCGCTCCTTTAACGTGACACAGCAGCAACCTCAGATGGAAACGCTCAACATCTTTCGGGCTAACAGAATACATTCTTGAAATGATGTAATCTCCAAGTCTAACTCGTGTCTGCCAGGCATGATTCCTCCAGGTGAAATGTTTAGGAATTTAGGCATACAGGTAACCATTCGCTTCGGGAACTGTCCTGTTCAGTTCAAACCATCCGGTGAGCATGGTATTTTTCTCGGCAGCTCTCTGGAAAGCATTCCTTTCTTCGGATTCGGCAAAATAGACGGGCTGCAGGTTTTCCAAATGAACCGGTAGTCGTATGATGGAGTGCGACTTAGAATGCATTCTTTTTTCAAACAGCCTCCACGCTGCTTCAGGGGCAGACACGTATCTTGCATTTAAGAAGCATTTGATCTCGTCCCACATTAAAGTTCTATCTCCAGATTCTTCCAGAACAACTTTAGCTGCATCATGACCCTTGTACACGTATTTGAACAAATACTTCACCGATTTTATGGAGCTGCATACTTCAACGTTTATGTGGGCGTTGTACTTTTTCGATAAATACGGATTGTAAGGAACGACCCATCTGTTATCGATGGCATGACCCTTGATCACGATAAAGTTTCCGTCGTCCCTTCTTCTGTAGAGTGGGTAGCCATTCCGTTCTCTTTAGTTTCTGCCTGAAACGGTTTCAGAAATCCTTTCGAACATACACCATCACTCATGCAGGGAGAGTTTCTATTCAGTTCACCGCAGGGTCCGTGAATCATCGATGACTTCACAATGTTGTGTAGCTCCGGATGTCGAGTAGCATCTGGAAGTTCAGCACACACCAGCGAGTCGATGCACTCTGCATCTCTTATTTTGTCTTCTTCCGCTAAAAACAACAAAAGGTGCATATGAGGCAATCCTCTCTTCTGAAATTCGATGACGTGTATATCTGCAATGGTCGCACCTAAGATGTGATTCTTTGTCAAATCTTGCATCAAAGCCGTTTTCTTCAGGTCAAATACCCTCGAAACGATGTCCGGGCGATCGTGAGCCTTCTGTCCTGGGAATAAGCTTTCTGTTATTTCCGGCCATTTAGGGTTGCACGTGAAAGTCAAAAACAGATCCGGTTTACCAAAGTCGCGCACAATGGCCATCGAGTCCTGATAGTTTTGCTGCATGCAGCGAGGGCTTCCTATAAACGTTGACGGAAGTATAACCGGTATTCCAGGGCGGACGCCCGTCTCTTGACCAACTCTGTAAATGTGATCAGCAAGACCCATGTAAGTTTCCACTCTCAGATTCGTCTGATGGCTCCGGAGGTAAGCAATCCTGTTGCCTTCAACTTTTACGTATGCATCCACGAGATACTGCTGAAACAATTTCCGGCCATACAAAATCGGGTTGTAGCAATCTCGTCGTACGGACACCCTGTGACTGTAAAACTGTAACTCTGTGTATTGCTGTCCGACTCTGAATCCTTGCTCGCCGTGAGGAAAGAAAAGTACGTACGTCATGGGTTCCAAGTTGGGATTTAAGGTACTGATGTTGATGAGACCGCCACCTCTCGGATGGATCACGATGTCTCGGTTCGATGGAGGAGCGCCGTCCGTACTCTTGAAGACGACTGCAACTTCATTTTCTTTCGGAGCATTGTAACGTCCCCTGTGCTCACCCGCAGCAACACTTTCACCCTTGATGTACATGCGGATATCCGCAGCAGTTTCGGCACCTTGCTCTCGTACAGTTTCTTCTTCGAATTCCTTCAGCATCTTGTAGGCTTCCGCATATGGATTAACGTTCCTTAAAACTGTGTCCAACTGTCTCAGGAGTTCGGCGTTCAGGGCAACATTTCCAAATATGTTCATTCTCTGCCTGAGGGCTTGATCCGAATCTAAAATGTACAGCTGAGCATACTGTTCTTGACCGGGATGAGGCGGATGAAGGTGGCTCGTTCGATGATATATGGCACCGTGAATCCTGAAGCAGTAGGGACCCGAACCCGAAGGCATTTCTATATTGGCACCCAATGAAGCAAAACTGAGCAGGCAGTTGTAAGTGCGTATGTTGGCAAAAAACTCTTCAGAAAATGGGTGGTTCCCATTCATTAAATTGCGCCAATCTTCTGGATATCTTCTTTCAGCTTCGACAATTTTCCCGTTGTTACAGCAGTGCATGTATCTTCCTCTTGCATTCCTTTCTCCCGTAAAGAACAATCCGTTGCAGAGATCGCAGGAAGCTTCCATTGAACCGGCGCTGTGCTGCTCAACGGAAACTTCGAGTCCACATCTTCCTGCACCGTGCAGAGTGCTACGCGAACGTTGTGCTGCATTTGTACGTAGTCTGTCTTCTCGTACTGACATGGTTTCTTCGGATAGGACTTGTCTGTGACGTGCAGCATCTCGTGTTCTTCGAGTAGCAGCATCCTCTTCCGATTCTTCCGCGCGAACTTGACGATGACGATGAGAGTCCAGTCTGCGCCTCCTGTTGGTTTCTTCTTCGCTTTCCCGAGCATGTAAGTTTTCTTGTCTTTCCGCTTCCCTGCTTAGTCTCCTACTCGTTTCTTCTTCGGTTTCTTGAGCGCGTAGGTTTGCTTGACGTTCTGATTGTATGCTTAATCTCCTACTGGTTTCTCCTTCACTTTCTTCAGCACGCAAGTTGTCTTGTCGTTGCGCTTTCCTGCTGAGTCTCGTAACAGTTTCTTCTTTCGTTTCTTGAGCACGTAGGTTTGCTTGACGCTCTGCTTGCGTGCTCAGTCTTGTAGCAGTTTTTTCTTCATTTTCTGCAGCTCGCCGTAACCTTTGTGCTTCAGCTCTTCGCCGTCTCAATGCTTCTCCCGTAATGCCTCTTTACCGTTTCGGCATTTCAGTACGTTAAAAAAAAATACTACTCTACTAAAGCAATAACTGAACTAAAAAAGTAATAACCGAACGTAAAAGATGAAAGAATAAACTTGCTAGTTAAAACAATACTCCTGAAAATAAATTAATGCAATCTAAATGTACACAACACAAATTTTATAATAATCCCACACTAAATGAAAAATTATACGCTCAAGAGCTAATTAATTTTAAAAAATCAAAAATGTAAAACCAAAACTTGCCGATTACAAAATTGCTGGTAAATAACAAATAATATAGGTAAAATACTATGAAAATTCTAAGCACACTTAACAATTTTGAAAATATTTCTAATATTTCAGCTAATCTGAAAACAATGCACATAAAAAGAAAATGAAAATTACAAACACAAAATAAATAAAAGTAAAAATGCAAATATAAATTAAAAAGTTATGAAATCAATTCTGAATTTTAAAAGCAAAAATGAACTAATACATCTAAAAAAAGAACATTCGATCGCCTTCAAACGATAGTTTTTATCGCACAACTCACATAAAAAAGAAAATGAAAATTATAAACGCAAAATAAATAAAAGTATAAATGCAAAGATAAATTAAAAAGTTATGAAATCAATTCTGAAATTTAAAAGCAAAAATTAACTAATACATCTACAAAAAGAACATTCGATCGCCTTAAAACGATAGTTGTTACCACACACAGTAAAATGTCAAAAACAAAAAACGCAAATGAAATTTTTCAAGCAACAAAAACACAAATATATAATACGAATGAATAGATCTTTAAAAAAATACGAAGAAAATATCAAATATATCACAAAAGTTAAATGTTCCAAAGAATTCTCAAGTCCTTAACTAACAGGAGCATATAAAAGTCTAAAATACTACTTTAAATTACTAAAACTACAAATAAAAATGCAAAAAACAATCAAATAACCTGTAAAAAGAAATAAAGATTAAGTGCAATGAGTAATAATAAGTATATTTACGAAATTTAGTATGTTGGAAAAAATTGCGACGGTCTCCTTCCAAATCCTAAATTCGTAAATAAATTTTTGTTGCCAAACCAGGAAACTAAACTTTTGATTCTATTTGATCTGTTGCCAGACCGGGAAACAAAACTTTTTATTTTATCTATGACGTCATTTACTCGACTTATCAAGGGCATAAACCAATCTACATTCAACTAACGACAACTAAATGAAGAGAATGTTTCTATTTTTAGTTTTATTTTAGCTTTTCAGTTTATTCCTTTAAGTTATTTTAATTTTTTATTCTTAGTTTTTTAGTGGCGAACGGCCTTGGCGTTCCCAATGCATTTTTATCTCCAACGGCTGCCGAGACTGTTGCCACTCGGAAGACTGAATGCCGAAATTATTGTTTTCGCAGTTTTTAATTAATAACTCCGCCGATTATTGTCGTACGAAGATGGGACCGGTATCGACGGATTCGTTGATTTTTTTCGAATCCGGGGATATGCGTTTCCAATTCGAACTCGGCGCCGTTACCAAGTTATTAGAGAAAAACGAATTTGGCACTCGGCCAAATCCCTAAAACAGGGAAAACGGGTGAAAGAAAGTGCAAAACGTAGGGAAACGTAGGGGGAAAAGCAGTTTTTAATTAATATCTCGGCTAATTAAAGTCGCACGAAGATGCCGATGGTCAATATGGCGAGCCACGGGAATTCTGAATCCAACGGTACCTTCCGCTAAGCTCTGCACCCAGCCGTTCCGGAGAAGATGATGTTACAAACACACAAACACACAGACAGATGCGCACAGATTTTAATAGTATAGACTAGCGGGCAAGCCCGCCAGCTGAGCGGGCTGAAGCCCGCTTATCATTGTTCTTTTTAAAAATATATCCTATGTTAAATTTGGCCGGTATTGAAAAGTTGAACCGAACTACCAGTGTCCAGCGGTTTCGCGCTCTCTGGGTCCGCTTTATTAAAGGTTGCATACAGAATATACTGCATACACGATACATATGCATAAAATCTCGAAAACACCCATGCAGGACAACCCTTTCACGGGTATTCGAAAGTTTGACTGAACTACCAGTATTTAGCTGCTTTGCGCGGGCTGCGCCCGCTTTATTCAATTATGCTATCATTCTTCGTTTTTAAAAGAATTTCCATGTTAAAATTCGCCTACATTCGAAAGTTGGACCGAACTACCAGTTTCCGGCGATTTTAACCGGTTTTTTCCCGTATGTATCCATACGGTACTGCATTCTCCTTACACATGCGGAAAATCATGTAAACACCCATTCAGCCAGCCCGTTTCCTTAGATCGAAAGTTTGACCGAATTACCAGTGTTCATCAGTCTTGAGCGGGCTGCGCTCGCTTTATTCACATATACATCCAGAAGATAATGTATACACGATACACATGCGTAAAATCACGAAAACACCCATGGAACCAGCTCGTTCGCCGGGACCGAAAGTTCGATCGAACTACCAGCGTTAAGAGGTTTTGAGCAGGCTGCGCCCGCTTTTATCGTATATGCATCCAGAAAACCCTTTATACACTATACACATGCGGAAAATCACGAAAACACCCATGCAGCCAGCCCGCTCGCCGAGATTAAAAAATTTGACCGAACTACCAGTGTTCAGCGGTTTTACCCGGTATCCGCGCGCTGTATTCACGTATGCATCCAAATTTTATATACAGTACCCCGGAATTCGAAAGTTGGACCGAAATACCAGTGTTCAGCGGTTTTGTGAATGTACACATATGTATGGAGAGGATACTACATAAACGATACACATGCCTTAAAGCAAGAAACACTCGGGGAGACAGCTCGTTCGCCGAGACCGAAAGTTGGATGGAACTACCAGCTTAAGAGGTTTTGAGCAGGCTGCGCCCACTTTTATCACATATGCATCCAGAAAACACTTTATACACTATACACATGCGGAAAATCACGAAAACACTCATGCAGCCAGCCCGCTCGCAGAGATTCGAATGTTTGACCGAACTACCAGTGTTCAGCGGTTTTACCCGGTATCCGCGCGCTGTATTCACGTATGTGTCCAAATTTTATGTACAGTACCCCGGAATTCGAAAGTTGGACCGAACTTCCAGTGTTCAGTAGTTTCGCGCGGGCTGCTCCCGCTTTATTCAAGTATGCATACCGCATACACGTTACACATGCGGAAAATCCCGAAAACACACATTGAGCCAACACGGTCGCCTGGATTCGAAAGATGGACCGAACTACCAGTAATCAGAGGTTTTGAGCGAATTTCGGCCGCTTTATTCACTTATGCTTCCAGAAGATGCTGCGTACACGAGGCATATGCGTAAAATTACGCAAACACCCATGGACCCAGCCCGTTCGCTGGGATTCGAAATTAGGACCGAACTACCAGAGTTCAGCTTTATTCATTTATGCATCCAGAAGACACTGCATACACGACAGACATGCGTAAAATCACAAAAAACATGAGTGTAGCCTGCCTGCTCACCGGGATTCGATAGTTACCGTATACCATCTCAAAGGAGCAAAGAAAAATCTTTAATCTAAAAAAAAAAAAAAAAAAAGAGTGAATTTAATTTTTATTGGTGCGAACTTATTTAAAATATCATTTGCATTCAAAGATAATATCTAAATTAAGTGCACGTATCTAATAACATAAAAAATATATTATTCCAAAAAATCAAATTTATTATTAAAAAAATAACAACATATTTTAAAAAAATAGCGCTTTCAGATTTTTTAATTAATATCTCAGCTGATTAAAAGTGTACAACTTCAAGAACGTCATCATTTAAATTTAATGTAATATAATTAACTTTTATTCAATATCAATAAAAGAATTAACGTGACAATCATCCTAACCTGAAATTAAAAAAAAATTGTGAAAAGCAGCTATTTATTTAAAATGCCTACATTAACGAAATATTTTTAAAATACAGTTAGGTAACATGCAATCGCGTGCTTTATTCAACTTTAGAATATAACCTTGATTTGTATCTGCGGCGATTCAAGAAACTGTTGCAATCGGAAAAATGAGCCCGAAAATTAGCGTTTTCACAGTTTTTAATTAATATCTCAGCTGATTAACGTCCTACGAAGATGAGAATGGTATCATTGGATTCGTAGAATTTTTTGGAATCCGCAGACACCTGCCTCGAATTCCAACTCAGCGCCGTTCCATAGAAATTTAAGAAAAAAGAAATTGACACGTGACCTTTCGCCAGCACAAATCTCGAGCGGAAGCAATTGTCATCCCCCCGGCGCTTTCGAAAAAGCAATTTTATCTCAGCTAATTCCGAGACGGTTGCCACTCCGAAAAATGAAATAACGTTTTCGCAGTTTTTAATTAATAACTCCGCCGATTATTGTCGTACGAACATGGGACCGGTATCGATGGATTCGTTGATTTTTTTCGAATGCGGGGATATGCGTTTCGAATCGCAACTCGGAGCCGTTCCGCAGATATTCGAAAAAAACGAATTTGGCACTCGGCCAAATCCCTAAAATAGGGGAAACCCGTGAAAGAAAGTGCAAAACGTAGAGAAACGTATGGGAAAAAGCAGTTTTTAATTAATATCTCGGCTAATTAAAGTCGCACGAAGATGCCGATGGTCAATCCGGCGAGCCACGGGCATTCTGAATCCAACGGTACCTACCGCTAAGCTCTACACCCAGCCGTTCTTGAGAAGATGATGTTACAAACACACAAACAGACAGAGGCACACAGATTTTAATAGTATAGATAGACTAGCGGGCAAGCCCGCCAGCTGAGCAGGCTGAAGCCCGCTTATCATTGTTCGTTTTTAAAAGAATTCCCATGTTCAAATTTGGCCGGTATTGAATAGTTGAACCGAACTACCATTTTTTAGCGGCATTCCGCGGGCTTCCCCCGCTTTTTTCACCTATGCATCCAGAAGTTACCGCATACACGATACACATGCGGAGAATGACGAATACACCCATGCTGCCAGCACCTTTCGCGGGTATTCGAAAGTTGGACCGAAATACAATTTTTCATCGATTTTGCGCGTGCTGTGCCCGCTTTATTCACGTATACATGCAGAAGATAGTGCATAAAAGATACACATGCGTAAAATCAAGAAAACACCCATGGAGTCAGCCCGTTCGCAGGGATCCAAAGTTGGACCGAAGTACCAGTGTTCATCGGTTTTGCGCGGGCTGCCCCCGCTTTATTCACATACGCATCCAGAAGTCACTGCATACACGATACACATACACGAAAACACCCATGCAGCCAGCCCTCTCACGGGGATTTTAAATTTGGTACGAACCACCAGTGTTCAGCGCCTTTGCCGCTATTCATTGTTCGTGTGCATAAGAGTTCCTAATGTAATTTCGCCGGTATTCGAAAGTTGGAACGAACTACCAGTGTCCAGCGGATTTTGTGGGGGCTGCCCCCGCTTTATAAAAGTTTGCATCCAGAATATACTGTATACACGATACACATGCGTAAAATCACGAAAACACCCATGCAGCCAGCAGGCAAATTTTCGGGATTCGAAAGTTGGAACGAACTAACAATGTGCAGCGGTGACTACTCATGCAGCCAGCCTGCTCGCCGGAACTCGTATGTTGGACCGAACTACCAGTGTTTAGCTTTCTTGCGCGGGCTGCGCCCGCTTTATTCACTTATGCATACAGAAGACATTGCATAGACGATACACATGCGTAAAATCACAAAAACACCCATGTAGCCCGCCTGCTGGCCGGGATTCGAAAGTTGGACCGAACTACCAGTGTTCATCGGTTTTGCGGGGGCTGCGCGCGCTTTATGCACATATGTATCCAGAAGACACTGCATACACGATACACATGCGGAAAATCATGAAACCAGCCTGCTCGCCGGGACTCGTATGTTGGAGCGAACTACCAGTGTCCAGCTTTCTTGCTTTTTTTGCGAGGGCTGGGCCCGCTTTATGCACATATGTATTAAGAAGACACTGCTTCCACGATACACATATGGAAAATCATGAAAACACCCATGCAACCAGCCTGCTCGCCGGGATTCATAAGTTGGAGCGAACTACCAGTGTTCTGCTTTCTTGCGCGGGCTGCGGCCGCTTTATTCATTTATGTATCTAGAAGACACTGCAGACACGATAGAGATGTGTAAAATCACAAAAACACCCGTGTAACCTGCCTGCTCGGGATTCGAAAGTTTCACCGAACTACCAGTGTTCAGCGGTTTTTAGCGGGCTGCGCCCTCTTTATTCATGTATGCATCCAGAAGATACTAAATATACTATATACATGTGGAAAATCACGAAAGCACACATGCAGCCAGCCCGTTCGCCGGGATTCGAAAGTCGGACCGAACTACCAGTGTTCAGTGACTTTACGGTGCCGCTAATGGGCCGTTGTAGAAAGAGAAATCGCGAAAATTTTCGGGTTTGTTATTCAAACAATAGATTCGTTATTAAAATTCCTTTATTTTTTATAATCTTCAACATAATCACACACAAAATTGTATCAATATATATATTTTAATGCGATTATCAATTCATAATTATTTATAATAAAAAAAGTTCTCATATACCGTCTCCAAGGGTCACATGTTCAATTTAAAACCCAAACGAAAAAAAAAATGTTTAAATTTACAGAATCCGGACAAAGTTTCAACAAAGTTGTTTCACAAGAATATAGTTAAGTTAAATTTAATTTAAATAATTCTTTTGCGTCGTTGCTGCAAGGAAAAGCTCATATTCAATTAAAATTTAATTAAGAAATTTGAATCGTAAAAAAAATTAATAATTATTATTGTTGCGAACTAATTTACGATATCATTTAAATTCAAAAAGCATATGTAAATTAAGTAGACGTATCCAAAACCATGAAAAAATATATTATTCAAAAAGATTAAATTTATTATTCCAAAAAAAAATTACATATTTTAAAAAAATAGCGCTTTCAGATTTTTTAATTAATATCTCAGCTGATTAAAATTGTACAACTTCAAGAACGCCATCATTTAAATTTAATGTAATATAACAACTTTTACTCAATAGTAATAAAAGAATAAACGTGGCAATAACATATCGTGGCAATTATAAAAACCTGAAATTAAAAGAATGTTAGTTTAAAATGCTGACATTAACGAAATATTTTCAATACACCGTGAGGTAACATGAAATCGCGTGTTTTATTAAAACTACAGAATATAACCTTGATTTTTATCTCTAGCGGTTCAAGAAACTGTAGCCACTCGGAAAGATGAGCGGGAAAATCAGCATTTTCACAGTTTTTAATTAATATCTCAGCTGATTAAAGTCGTACGAAGATGAGAATGACATCAATGGATTCCGAGAATTTTTTCCAATCCAGCGATACCTCTCTCGAATTCCAACTCGACCCGGTTCCATAAATATTTGGAAAAAAAAAAGAAATTGACACGTGACCTTTCGCCAGCACAAATCTGAAACGGAAGCAATTCCCCCCCCGGCGCTTTGGAAAAAGCAATTTTATCTCAGCTAATTCCGAGACGGTTGCCACTCCGAAAAATGAAATAACGTTTTCGCAGTTTTTAATTAATAACTCCGCCGATTATTGTCGTACGAAGATGGGACCGGTATCGATGGATTCGTTGATTTTTTTGGCATCCGGAGATATACATTTCGAATTCCAACTCGGCGCCGTTCCGGAGATATTCGAGAAAAACGAATCTGGCACGTAGCCAAATCCCTAAAACAGGGAAAACTCGAGTAAGAAAGTGAAAAAGTAGGGAAAGTAGGGAGAAAATTAGTTTTTAATTAATATCTCGGCTAATTATAATCGCACGAAGATGCCAATGGTCAAAATGGCTTCCCACGGACATTCCGAATCCAACGGTACCTTCCGCTAAGCTCTGCACCCAGCCGTTCTGGAGAAGATGATGTTACAAACAAACAAACAAACAAACAAACAAACACACAAACAGACAGAGGCACACAGATTTTAATAGTATAGACTAGCGGGCAAGCCCGCCAGCTGAGCGGGCTGAAGCCCGCTTATCATTGTTCGTTTTTAAAAGATATCCTATGTTAAATTTGGCCGGTATTGAAAAGTTGAACCGAACTACCATTTTTTAGCGGCATTCCGCGGGCTTCCCCCGCTTTTTTCACCTATGCATCCAGAAGTTACCGCATACACTATACACATGCGTAAAATCACGAAAACACCCCTCCAGCCAGCCCGCTGCCGATTCGAAAGTTGGACCGAAATACAATTTTTCAGCGATTTTGCGCGTGCTGTGCCCGCTTTATTCACGTATGCATGCTGAAGATGGTGCATAAACGATACACATGCGTAAAATCACGAAAACAAACATGGAGCCTGCCTGTTCGCCGGTATTCGAAAGTTGGACCGAATTACCAGTGTTATGTGGCTTTGCGCGGGCTCTGCCCGCTTTATTCACATATACACCCAGAAGATACTCCATACACTATACACATGCGTAAAATCACGAAAACACCCATGGAGCCAGCCAGTTCGTCGGGATTCGAAATTACCGCATTACCAGAACCGCATTCCCAGTATTCTGTGCCCGCTTTATTCACGTATGCATCCATGAGATACTTTATAAACGATACACATGCGAACAATCACGAAAACACCCATGCAGCCAGCCGGCTCGCCGAGATTCGAAAGTTTGAGCGAACTACCAGCGTTCAGCGGTTTTACCCGGTATCCGCGCGCTGTATTCACGTATGCATCCAAATTTTATATACAGTACCCCGGAATTCGAAAGTAGGACCGAAATATCAGTGTTCAGCGATTTTGTGGAGCGGGCTGCGCCCGCTTTATACACATAAGCATGGAGAGGATACTGCATAAACGATACACATGAGTTAAAGCAAGAAAACACCCGGGGAGCCAGCTCGTTCGCCGACACCGAAAGTTGGATCGAACTACCAGCGTTAAGAGGTTTTGAGCAGGCTGCGCCCACTTTTATCACATATGCATCCAGAAATCACTTTATACACTATACACATGCGGAAAATCAGGAAAACACCCATGCAGCCAGCCCGCTCGCAGAGATTCGAATGTTTGACCGAACTACCAGTGTTCAGCGGTTTTACCCGGTATCCGCGCGCTGTATTCACGTACGCGACCAAATTTTATGTACAGTACCCCGGAATTCGAAAGTTGGACCGAACTACCAGTGTTCTGTAGTTTTGCGCGGGCTGCTCCCGCTTTATTCAAGTATGCATGCAGAAGATACCGCATACACGTTACACATGCGAAAAATCCCGAAAACGCACATTGAGCCAACACGGTCGCTTGGATTCGAAAGTTGGACCGAACTACCAGTAATCAGATGTTTTGAGCGAATTTCGGCCGCTTTGTTCCCTTATGCATCCAGAAGATGCTGCCTACATGAGGCACATGCGTAAAATCACGCAAACACCCATGGACCCAGCCCGTTCGCCGGGATTCGAAATTAGGACCGAACTACCAGAGTTCAGCTTTATTCATTTATGCATCCAGAAGACACTGCATACACAACAGATATGCGTAAAATCACAAAAAACATGAGTGTAGCCTGCCTGCTCACCGGGATTCGAAAGTTACCGTATACCATCTCAAAGGAGCAAAGAAAAATCTTTAATCTAAAAAAAAAAAAAAAAGTGTGAATTTAATTTTTGTTGGTGCGAACTTATTTAAAATATCATTTGCATTAAAAGATAATATCTAAATTAAGTGCACGTATCTAATAACATAAAAAAATATATTATTCCAAAAAATCAAATTTATTATTAAAAAAATAACAACATATTTTTAAAAAATAGCTTTTTCAGATTTTTTAATTAATATCCCAGCTGATTAAAGTTGTACAACTTCAAGAACGTCATCATTTAAATGTAATGTAATATAATAACTTTTATTCAATATCAATAAAAGAATTAACGTGACAATCATCCTAACCTGAAATTAAAAAAAAATTGTGAAAAGCAGCTGTTTATTTAAAATGCCTACATTAACGAAATATTTTTAAAATACAGTTAGGTAACATGCAATCGCGTGCTTTATTCAACTTTAGAATATAACCTTGATTTGTATCTGCGGCGATTCAAGAAACTGTTGCAATCGGAAAAATGAGCCCGAAAATTAGCGTTTTCACAGTTTTTAATTAATATCTCAGCTGATTAACGTCCTACGAAGATGAGAATGGTATCATTGGATTCGTAGAATTTTTTGGAATCCGCAGACAACTGCCTCGAATTCCAAATCAGCGCCGTTCCATAGATATTTAAGAAAAAAGAAATTGACACGTGACCTTTCGCCAGCACAAATCTCGAGCGGAAGCAATTGTCATCCCCCCCGGCGCTTCCGAAAAAGCAATTTTATCTCAGCTAATTCCGAGACGGTTGCCACTCCGAAAAATGAAATAACGTTTTCGCAGTTTTTAATTAATAACTCCGCCGATTATTGTCGTACGAAGATGGGACCGGTATCGATGGATTCGTTGATTTTTTTCGAATACGGGGATATGCGTTTCGAATCGCAACTCGGAGCCGTTCCGCAGATATTCGAGAAAAACGAATTTGGCACTCGGCCAAATCCCTAAAATAGGGGAAACCCGTGAAAGAAAGTGCAAAACGTAGGGAAACGTAGGGAGAAAATCAGTTTTTAATTAATATCTCGGCTAATTAAAGTCGCACGAAGATGCCGATGGTCAATATGGCGAGCCACGGGAATTCTGAATCCAACGGTACCTTCCGCTAAGCTCTACACCCAGCCGTTCCCGAGGAGATGATGTTACAAACACACAAACAGACAGAGGCACACAGATTTTAATAGTATAGACTAGCGGGCAAGCCCGCCAGCTGAGCGGGCTGAAGCCCGCTTATCATTGTTCGTTTTTAAAAGATATCCTATGTTAAATTTGGCCGGTATTGAAAAGTTGAACCGAACTACCATTTTTTAGCGGCATTCCGCGGGCTTCCCCCGCTTTTTTCACCTATGCATCCAGAAGTTACCGCATACACTATACATATGCGGAAAATCACGAAAACACCCATGCTTCCAGCCCTTTCGCGGGTATTCGAAATTTGGACCGAAATACCAGTGTTCAGCGCTTTTGGGCGGGAGCCCGCCCAAAACAGTGTTCACGTGTGCATGCAAAAGATACTGCGTACACCGTACACATGCGTAAAATCACGAAAACACCCCTCCAGCCAGCCCGCTGCCGATTCGAAAGTTGGACCGAAATACAATTTTTCAGCGATTTTGCGCGTGCTGTGCCCGCTTTATTCACGTATGCATGCTGAAGATGGTGCATAAACGATACACATGCGTAAAATCACGAAAACAAACATGGAGCCTGCCTGTTCGCCGGTATTCGAAAGTTGGACCGAATTACCAGTGTTATGTGGCTTTGCGCGGGCTCTGCCCGCTTTATTCACATATACGCCCAGAAGATACTCCATACACTATACACATGCGTAAAATCACGAAAACACCCATGGAGCCAGCCAGTTCGTCGGGATTCGAAATTACCGCATTACCAGAACCGCATTACCAGTATTCTGTGCCCGCTTTATTCACGTATGCATCCATGAGATACTTTATAAACGATACACATGCGAACAATCACGAAAACACCCATGCAGCCAGCCCGCTCGCCGAGATTCGAAAGTTTGAGCGAACTACCAGCGTTCAGCGGTTTTACCCGGTATCCGCGCGCTGTATTCACGTATGCATCCAAATTTTATATACAGTACCCCGGAATTCGAAAGTAAGACCGAAATACCAGTGTTCAGCGATTTTGTGAACCGGGCTGCCCCCGCTTTATACACATAAGCATGGAGAGGATACTGCATAAACGATACACATGAGTTAAAGCAAGAAAACACCCGGGGAGCCAGCTCGTTCGCCGACACCGAAAGTTGGATCGAACTACCAGCGTTAAGAGGTTTTGAGCAGGCTGCGCCCACTTTTATCACATATGCATCCAGAAATCACTTTATACACTATACACATGCGGAAAATCAGGAAAACACCCATGCAGCCAGCCCGCTCGCAGAGATTCGAATGTTTGACCGAACTACCAGTGTTCAGCGGTTTTACCCGGTATCCGCGCGCTGTATTCACGTACGCGACCAAATTTTATGTACAGTACCCCGGAATTCGAAAGTTGGACCGAACTACCAGTGTTCTGTAGTTTTGCGCGGGCTGCTCCCGCTTTATTCAAGTATGCATGCAGAAGATACCGCATACACGTTATACATGCGAAAAATCCCGAAAACACACATTGAGCCAACACGGTCGCTTGGATTCGAAAGTTGGACCGAACTACCAGTAATCAGAGGTTTTGAGCGAATTTCGGCCGCTTTATTCACTTATGCATCCAGAAGATGCTGCGTACACGAGGCACATGCGTAAAATCACGCAAACACCCATGGACCCAGCCCGTTCGCCGAGATTCGAAATTAGGACCGAACTACCAGAGTTCAGCTTTATTCATTTATGCATCCAGAAGACACTGCATACACAACAGATATGCGTAAAATCACAAAAAACATGAGTGTAGCCTGCCTGCTCACCGGGATTCGAAAGTTACCGTATACCATCTCAAAGGAGCAAAGAAAAATCTTTAATCTAAAAAAAAAAAAAAAAAAAAAAAAGTGTGAATTTAATTTTTATTGGTGCGAACTTATTTAAAATATCATTTGCATTAAAAGATAATATCTAAATTAAGTGCACGTATCTAATAACATAAAAAAATATATTATTCCAAAAAATCAAATTTATTATTAAAAAAATAACAACATATTTTTAAAAAATAGCTTTTTCAGATTTTTTAATTAATATCCCAGCTGATTAAAGTTGTACAACTTCAAGAACGTCATCATTTAAATTTAATGTAATATAATAACTTTTATTCAATATCAATAAAAGAATTAACGTGACAATCATCCTAACCTGAAATTAAAAAAAAATTGTGAAAAGCAGCTGTTTATTTAAAATGCCTACATTAACGAAATATTTTTAAAATACAGTTAGGTAACATGCAATCGCGTGCTTTATTCAACTTTAGAATATAACCTTGATTTGTATCTGCGGCGATTCAAGAAACTGTTGCAATCGGAAAAATGAGCCCGAAAATTAGCGTTTTCACAGTTTTCAATTAATATCTCAGCTGATTAACGTCCTACGAAGATGAGAATGGTATCATTGGATTCGTAGAATTTTTTGGAATCCGCAGACACCTGCCTCGAATTCCAACTCAGCGCCGTTCCATAGATATTTAAGAAAAAAGAAATTGACACGTGACCTTTCGCCAGCGCAAATCTCGAGCGGAAGCAATTGTCATCCCCCCGGCGCTTTCGAAAAAGCAATTTTATCTCAGCTAATTCCGAGACGGTTGCCACTCCGAAAAATGAAATAACGTTTTCGCAGTTTTTAATTAATAACTCCCCCGATTATTGTCGTACGAAGATGGGACCGGTATCGATGGATTCGTTGATTTTTTTTCGAATACGGGGATATGCGTTTCGAATCGCAACTCGGAGCCGTTCCGCAGATATTCGAGAAAAACGAATTTGGCACTCGGCCAAATCCCTAAAATAGGGGAAACCCGTGAAAGAAAGTGCAAAACGTAGGGAAAAGTAGGGAGAAAATCAGTTTTTAATTAATATCTCGGCTAATTAAAGTCGCACGAAGATGCCGATGGTCAATCCGGCGAGCCACGGGCATTCTGAATCCAACGGTACATTTCGCTAAGCTCTACACCCAGCCGTTCCCGAGGAGATGATGTTACAAACACACAAACAGACAGAGGCACACAGATTTTAATAGTATAGACTAGCGGGCAAGCCCGCCAGCTGAGCGGGCTGAAACCCGCTTTTCATTGTTCAATGTTCATTGTTCAATGTCCATTGTAATTTCGTCGGTATTGGAAAGTTGGACCGAACTACCAGTGTTCAGGGGTTTTGAGCTTGTTCCCCCTGCTTTATTCCCGTGCGCATCCAGAAGATAATGCATACACGTTACACATGCGGAAAATCACTGAAACACACATAGAGTCAGCGTGTTGGCTGGGATTCAAAGTTGGACCGAACTACTATCGTTCAACGGTTTTGACCGGGTTACGCCCGCTTTATTCACGTATTCATTAAGCAGATACTCCGTATACGATACACATGCCTAAAATCACGAAAACACGCAATCAGCCAACCCGCTAGCCGGGATTCGTAAGTTGGACCGAATTACCAGCATTCAACGTTTTTTCGCGGGATTCTTCCGCTTTATTCACCAATTCATCCAGAAGATACTGCATACACGGTACACATTGTAAAATCCCGCAAACACCCATGCACCCAGCCCGTTTTCCGGGATTCGAAAGTAGGACCAAACTACCAGTGCTCAGCGGTTCTGCGTGGACTGCGCCCGCTTTACTCGCATATGCATCCAGAAAATACTGCATACACTATACACATGGGGAATATCACGAAAACACCCATACAGCTAGCCCGTTAGCCGAGATTCGAAAGTTGAACTGAACTACCAGTGTTCAGCGGATTTGCGCGAAGTTCGATAGCTTTATTCAATTATGCATACGCGTAAAATCCCGCAAACACCCACGGACCCAGCCCATTTGCCGGGATTCGAAAGTAGGAGCGAACTACCAGTGTTCGGCGGTTTTGTGCGGGCTGAGCCCGCTTTATAAACGTGTGCATGCACAAGATACTGCGTACACGTTACACATGCAGAAAATAACGAAAACACCCATGCAGCCCGCTTGTTCACCGGGATTCGAAAGTTTGACCAAACTACCAGTGTTCAGTGAATTTACCGCTCAGCCGCGAATGTGCCGTTGTATAAACTGTAATCGCGAAAATTATCGCATTTATTATTGAAACAGTACATTCGTTATTAAAATTCCTATATTTTTTATAAACTTCAATATAATCACACACAAAATTATATCAATATATGTATTAATGCAATTAATAATTCATAATTATTTATAATAAAAAAAGTTTTCATATACCATCTTCAAGGAAAATATATTCAATTTAAAACCCCGAACGGAACTACCAGTGTTCAGTGACTTTACCGCTCAGCCGCTAATGGGCCGTTGTAGAAAGTGTAATCGCGAAAATTTTCGGGTTTGTTTATTAAAACAGTATATCCGTTATTAAAATTCCTTTACTTTTTATAGCGTCAACATAATCACACACAATATTATATTAATGCAATTAATAATTCGTAATTATTTCTAATAATAAAAGTTTTCATATACCATCTCCAAGGAACACACATATTCAACTTAAGACCCTGAACGAAAAAAAATTTTAGTCAAAAATTAAATTACTATTTTAAATAGTAATTTCAGTTTCTCTTTTAAAAATCTGTAAAGAAAATATTTAATCTAAAAAAGAAAAAAATCAAAAGTAAGTTTTAAATATTGAAAAAAAAAACATAACAGAAATATATAACACGATACGTAAATTAAGTGGACGTACCTAAAACCATGAAAAAATGTATCATTCGGAAAAATTAATTATTCCAAAGCATAATAACATATTTTAAAAAAATAGCGCTTTCAGATTTTTTAATTAATATCTCAGCTGTTGAAAGTTATAGAACTTCAAGAACGTCATCATTTTAATTTAATGTAATATAACAACTCTTACTCAATATCAATAAAAAAATTAACATGGCAATAACATATCGTGTCAATTATCCTAACCTGAAATTAATAAAATAGCAAAAAGTAGCTGTTTGTTTAAAATACTGACATAACCGAAATATTTTCAACTTACAATGAGGTAACATGCAATCGCGTACTTTATTCAACTTCAGAATATAACCTTGATGTTTATCTTCAACACCTACCCAGAAAATGAGAGCGAAAAATAGCGTTTTCGCAGTTTTTAATTAATATCTCGGCTAATTAAATTCGTACGATGATGAGAATGGTATCAATGGATTCCCAGAATTTTTTCGAATCCGAAGATACCTGTCTTGAATTCCAACTCAGCGCGGTTCCATAGATATTTGGAAAAAGATGAAATTGACACGTGACCTTTTGCAGCATAAATCTCCAGCGGAAGCATTTTCCCTCCCCCGGCGCTTCCGAAAAAGCAATTTTAACTCAGCTAATTCCGAGACAGTTGCCACTCCGAAAAATGAAATAATGCTTTCGCAGTTTTTAATTAATAAATCCGCCGATTATTGTCGCACGAAGATGAGACCGGTATCGATGGATTTGTTGATTTTTTTCGAATACGGTGATATGCGTTTCGAATTCCAACTCCTCTCCGTTCCCGAGATATTCCAGAAAAACGAATTTGGCACTCAGCCAAATCCCTAAAATAGGGGAAACCCGTGAAAGAAAGTGCAAAACGTAGGGAAACGTAGGGGAAAAAGCAGCTTTTAATTAATATCTCGGCTAATTAAGGTCGCACGAAGATGCCGATGGTCAATATGGCGAGCCACGGGAATTCCGAATCCAACGGTACCTTCCGCTAAGTTCTGCACCCAGCCGTTCCCGAGGAGATTATATTACAAACACACAAACACACAGACAGACGCGCACAGATTTTAATAGTATAGAAAATCAAGGAGAACGCTCCCAGGGCCAGAGAATAAGGTGCAAACAAGGCCGCCGTTCCGGAAACTAAAAAGACAGCAGGAGGAACGAAAAGACCAGCAACAACAGAAGAAATTCAAGAAGAACTCCAGGCCGGAGGACGTCAAGACCAGCCGTCCAAGGGAAAAACGAAAAAGACAGCAACCCGACGATTACTCCGCCAAGAGTCCAGCATGCAGGGGACGCAAAAGAAAAACTAATGTGGACGACACTCGGAGGTCAGTAAGGAGAAGATTGTCGTCCATGAAACCTATAACGTGGGAACAGTTTTGCCAGAAAAGAATGACGGAGTTTCAATCATCGAAAACTCAAAGATAAGTTAAAATCTTCTATAAAATTTTTCTTTTGTTCCGAAATGTTATGCGTAAGTACGAAGTTCTATGTTTTGACGAAAGTCAATATGTCTCGGTTGAGACTTAGTTTTGTTTTACTTTATTTAGCTAAGGCAAAAGTATTATTTTCTTTAAGCATAAAATCTAAGAACAAGCAGTTTCTGCTGGTCGAAAGACTAATTCTGTTATGTTAAAGCCAAAATTTGGCCGAAGATAAAAATAACTTCGTATTCTTTTATTAATAAAAACTTTAGTTTCAGTGCCGCCAGCTTGGCGAAGAATGAGTAAAGTAAAAATTTATTTTCTCTTATTCATTTTATGGTAAATTGTAAAAATCATATGTCTTAGAATTTTGTAAATATACGTAAATACTTGAATGTTATGTAAAAGTAGAATTTAGTCTAGAAGCATAAAATTTTAGATGCTAAAAGTAAATGCTCAAAAGCAATGAATTCAAAATTTAAGTATTAAACTGTAGATAAAATCATGCTTTAGAGCGAAAGCCTGCATGTCTAAAGATGAATGAGGGGGAAGTTAGAATGAATGTGTTTTGTAGGGTTCTCCACCTACACTTGAATTTTAAGAATGTTAAAGTAGCTCATCGAGTTGTAGAATGTCGAGTAAGGTGTGTCTATTTGGTCGTAGAATTCTAACAAATCATGGTGGTTAGGGGAAGTGTTATAATACTAAAACACGAATATTCTCGTTTGACACCACACATGGTGGAGAGCTAGGGTAAAGCTAAATTAATGTTTGAATACTTGAATGAATGTGAAGTAAGCAGTAACTAAGGAAAATAAATCGTTTAAAAACAAAAATGTATTCAGTGTGAAGAAAGTGTAAATTATAATGTATTTAGAAAGATACTGATACTTATTCCTTCCAGATTCTGGAAGGAAAATAACAAGATTAATTGCTGAAGTCCAGGAAAAGTTACTGTAAGAAGAGATATTTAAATAAGTATCTACAGAAATTTAGTATACCTTTTGTTACATAAGATTTTTTTTTTTTTTTTTTTTTTGTGTGTGTGTGTGTGTGTGTGTGTAAACGAGGCTCTCAAAAGTTAGTTCAGAATTGTAGAAACTTTACAACAGGTCGTTTGTAGGACCTGCTTCCAAGTTTTCCAAATTCTGGCAGCGGCAAATGTAGGGTTCATATTTATTTTAACTAACATTTATTTTAAGTTTAAACTATCTTTCCTGTCAAGCCTTACTTTCCCCTGGAACTGCCAATGCCAGAGTATGTAAATTTTAGTAGAACGCGCAAGGATTCAAATTATCAGCGGAAAAATTCTGAGTTAAATAGAAAGGAAACGAGTTCGAGAGGTGTGCTGTTCTTACTTCACGAGCGCGGAGGTAGTTAGCCAGAAATTTAAGAACCACGCGTTTCGGCCTGTGTGCTTGTCTCGGACAATTGTTAATCGTTCAACGTGATATTCAAAGTTTTCTGAATTAGCAGCGGTATTGTAAAACGCGGTGAGGTTAGTTACGTTTAGAGAGCCTCGTAGTTAGTCTCTTGTTATTATTTCTTTTCAGGTTCTTATTTTTTATTTTAACCGCCGGGTCGGCGTAGTTTGTGAGCGTCAAGAGCACGCATTTGTAATTTCTAAAGTTGAATAAAAAGGGACTTAAACCCTTCGCAGGACTCTGTCTAATTTCCAGTTTCAGCTGTCACCACTTGGTTGCGTGCAGGTTGGAGGCGCGCAACTGTACAACTGTCATTATGGCACTTCTCTTTTGCGATTCAATTATGTTATACAAACTTTCTCCTCTTTTAGTAGCCCACCAGCGGCCGAGCGGTAAAGTCGCTGAACATTGGTAGTTCGGTTGGCTGCATGGGTGTTTTTCCCCCATGTGTAACGTGTATACGAGCCAGTTTCCCTTAGAAAGTCCTCCACGAAGGCATCCCTCCTCTTAGGCAGATAGCCCTAGTGTGCCAATTCAGTATTGCCATAATTAAATACACACACCACCTCTTTTAGTAGCTGTTCGATAGCTTTATTTTTCTTCTTTATTTTGAAAGCATCTTCATCAAACTCAACTGTAAACGCCATGTTTGCGTTTTTTTGTATGAATATCCTATTCGAGTTAGGGAACGTATAAAACATTATGAGTTTTATTTCTATTTTGTTATCATCGTCGTCTATACAGTACATGTATCTTTCTCCGATGGCTTCGGACTTCATTTGAGTAGCATTAGCAATTCTTATTTGCTCGGTTTTGCTTCCATCTAATTTCGTGAGAAAATTTATTTTATTGGTTATGTGAGATATGCCTCTTCATTCAACAATCTGAGTTTTAAAATTTTCTTTCATTGTTAACTTAGAATGTGTAATTCTCAGTCTTTTCCAATTTCCCCCACCCCCCATTTTCATGTCTATCCTCGTTCCAGCAACTTTCTTTCTTTTCTTTTCTTTTTTTTTTCCCCCGTGATTTGCTTTATTTACTTGCTTTTCGTTCCTGAAAAACGGATTACTTTCGTTTTTTCCCTTTCTCTGTAGTTATTTAAGTATCTACATTCTTCTTCTAAATGTCCTAAATTTTTGCAGCAATTGCATTTTCGTGGCTTAAAATGCTTGAATTTTGTGCTTAAATTCGTTTCGAAAGCAGTTGTCTCTTCCGATCGCATGCCTTCTTTCCTTCCTGAGCATTCGTCGATCAGTTTCAGTTTTACATTTTTCGACGTTAGTTGGCCCACCAGCGGCCTAGCGGTAAAGTCGCTGAAAGCTGGTAGTTCAGTCCAGTGTTTGAATGCCTTGGAACGGGCTGACTGCTTCGACGTTTTTGTGATTTTCCTCATGTGTAACGTGTATGCGAGTTAGTTTCCCTTACAGAATCCTCCACAAAAGCATCCCTCCCCTTAGGCAGATAACCCTCGAGTGTTTCGCCATAATTAAATAAACCAAACCAGCGTCCCGAGTGTGCTTCTAAAGATGTAATAATATTTTCGTGGGTTTTTGGTAAGTCGCAGTGCAAAAGTGCTGCAATATGACTATCCTTTATTTTTTCAGATTTCTCGCAGTTCGTCTACGATTTCGAGAGTTTTGTTAATGTATTCTTCGAGGTTGTTTTCGTTTTCTGCTTTTAAAGTATACAGTTTTCTGAGAAGGAAAAGTTTCCTCAGAGTTTTTCCCTTCGCGAATACGTTCCATATTTCTCTAGTTGTTTTATTTCTTATATGCAAGATTTGGTTGTCTTCTACGAGTAGACTTATGGCAGCTTACAGTTAAATAACTCTCGTTTTGTCCATTCAGAGGTGATTTCTTTTGGTGTGTCGTTTGTGATTGATTCCCAAAAATTTTTCATTTTTAGTATCATTTCTAGTTTGTATTTTCTACAGCTGATTTTTATTATTGTTTAATTTCACAATTCAGTATTTTTTTTTCGCAGCTAGTAGCCTTTCTTGCTTCTAATTTTTCAAATAACACAACAAACTACACCAGTTTTGTTTTACTTTTCGAGGACAGGCTTGGCTTATTCCGCCTATCCAGTAATAGTTTATGTAGCAGAGTTTCTTTTCTGTTTGTATTTTTATTCGTAATAGCTTAAATCTTTATATGTTGTATGCATTTGGCTGAAGTAAACATGCACACAGTCTCATAATCGACTGCTGGAGGAACGTGCATCTCATTCGTTTGTCATCTAAACGCAGTTAATTGGCGATAAGCAATTAGTAAAGTAAAATTAAATTCTTACCTCATTAAGAGATAACCCAAACTGCGAAGACGAGAATGTAGAAACATATTTATTTATTAGCTGTAAGGGACAAAGTATCGCACGGTGATACAAGCATTATCAGCTTTCCACCAACGAAATGTAATAAGTTATATGGGAAAGAGTTTCTGTAGGGTCAAGTTTATGTTGGTCTTAAGTGTCTGTAGATTTAAGCAGCTTCCGCTTCCGACGGTGATTCTACAATTTTAACCTTTTTACGTCTTCGTCATTTGCTTCAGACTGAAACGATATTCCGCTTCCCTATCTTGTAGGGTCGGTAGGACTTGGAGTTAAGCCTGTAAACGAGCGGTTCTCAACCTTTTGAGTAACGCTTACCATCTAAACAAAAATTGAAAACCTCTAGTACCGCCTCTACAAAGTACTACTACCACCACCACCACTCTTGAACAAAGCTCAGATCGTATAAACAAAAATTGAAAACCTCTAGTACCGCCTATACAAAGTACTACTACTACCACCACCACCACTCTTGAACAAAGCTCAGATCATATAAACAAAAATTGAAAACCTCTAGTACCGCTTCTACAAAGTACTACTACCACCACCACTCTTGAACAAAGTTCAGATCGTATAAACAAAAATTGAAAACCTCTAGTACCGCCTCTACAAAGTACTACTAGCACCACCACTCTTGAACAAAGCTCAGATCGTATAAACAAAAATTGAAAACCTCTAGTACCGCCTCTACAAAGTACTACTACCACCACCACTCTTAAACAAAGCTCAGATCGTATAAACAAAAATTGAAAACCTCTAGTACCGCCTCTACAAATTACTACTACTACGACCACTCTTGAACAAAGCTCATATCGTATAAACAAAAATTGAAAACCTCTAGTACCGCCTCTACAAAGTACTACTACCACCACCACTCTTGAACAAAGCTCAGATCGCATAAATTTACGAGTGTTAGAGAAAAAAATCAGGATGTTGAGGTTTTTTTTATTTTACTTTTCTTCTTTGTGTACCACCTATTTTTCTCTTGCTTACCACCGGTTGAAAACCCCTGCGTCTAGCAGAACCTTACAACCTTTTCCCATTTAAAGTACTGTGAACGGATCTAGTTATGTTTTGCTGGTTATATTTTAAATTAGTTAAATTCCATTGCTGTTTGAAGTGCTTATTTTTCCTTATTGTTTACTATATCAAAGTACTCGTGGAGAAGCGGGACCATATTAAGCGATTCTTAGTGTAGGTGCAAACCATAATAATAGCCTTGGTAATCTGAATCAATAAATCACCTAAATTTATGTTTTGAAATTTTCCTATTTTTGATTTTACGTGCTACATACATTTATCTTAACATTTAAAATTTTAGTTAATTTATCACAACTTAATGTTAAGAAAACCTAATTTTGAATGTTCACCAGTTATAAAAAGATTTACAAAGTTTAATACACCCCTTTACAATCCAGGCGTAAAAAAAAATCGATTTTTAAAAACAATTTAAATCAGATTTTTTACACAAATGGTTACCTCATGCAATGAAAGTTTTGTAAGTAAATGAACCCTTGATTAGATAATATTAAGAAGAAAAATACATATTTTTACACATAATTAATACAGTGAAAAAGTTCGAAATTCGAACCCCTGAATCACCAATAACCTTTTACGTTTACACTTGTGCATTTGATACTTTTTCATAATAAAACATGTAGAGAATCCCAGCTCAATTTGGCACTGATTCCAAACCTGGAGAATCATTTATTATTTTTTGTTTTCATCATCATATTTACTATCAACGTACTGCAGCTTGAGAAATGACTCAAGCATAGGTGTCTAAATATATATTTTTTTACCGTTAGTAACTGAAAACCAAACAACATGGTAAAACTTCCATGTTAACATTACGCTGGGCGATGATTACAGGCTTCAGATAACTCCCCTGGGAAGAATTGAGTATGTTGAGGAGGAGAAATTTAAGAGAAATTTCTTTCCATATTTAAAAAAAATTGTAAATGATATTCATAGGTCAAAATATTATATTTAGTGTTGCCTGAATTAAGAAGAATAACTGATGAAAAAAGACTGGTTGTTGTTTCTGTCATCTCTTGAAATAGTACGTCATAGCGTATATTCAGAGTTTAAATTCAGCCGGACCTCGCCTGAGCTATTTTTGAATGACAATGTTAAGTGCAGCCGGAGCCCTAAATAAGACAAGATCCGATATTTTATTTCTTTTATTTAACTAGTTGCCATAAACTTTATAATTTATTAAATTTTTATATTTTATTGAATTTTAATTTAATTATTAGTTATTTTATTTATTTATTGTATTTTTCATTCTTCCTGACGGCTTTCCATAGGTCTCCGGCATTTCGGATTTCAGAAATGAATTCTTTGTGGAAATTTATTTATTCGGGACTCAGCTTGTATGAAAAATAGGCGTATGACTAATATAATTCCGGTTTAACTTCATCAGCACGCGATAGAAGAAAGGCCAAATTTTGCGAAATATCTTGTCTTTATTCGCCAATCTCATGATACATCGCCAGCGGAAGTTAGTTAAACTAATGATTAGCGGCGAATTTGAAGGTGTTCAGATATCGCAAACAGCGAAATTTTCCAGTTTCTTCAAACGGAATTTTTGAAGAAATGAAGATAATATGGCAGAAGTTTTTTTTATTGCGATAATAGCGTCTCAGTGATCAATCAACTAATGGACGCCGAAATCTGTTGTATGGTTCCAAATCGAGAAATATCGCTACTGATAATGAAGAAGGAACAGAGAGGCTGTTGAAAACCAACAAATTTCGATTGACAATTTAGAGGGAATTCTTGAGGCTTGAAAACTGCATTTTTGTAACTGAACAAAAAATTATGTCTATCTATAGAATTAAGGAGAAAATAGTAGCACAAAAACAAATCCAAATGATACAACTTGCCCTGAAAGAAATTTTTAATAGGAAATGTTTAAGACAAACAGATAAATATTAAGCTCTTTGGCTTGTTTGTTTTCTGTTTTGTAGATTTTGATTCCCTTAATATTAAAAATATTATTTTATAAATCATTATTTCATATTTTTAATTTTAAATCTGACAAAATGACAAGTAGAAGTTATAAACTGATGATCTAATGTCCAAAATTGCTGACGTTCCGATGTCGAATTTTTCACTGTATAATAATAAACAGAGATAATATAAAGTGTGAACTATTTTATTAATTAGTAGTTTGAAAAGTCATTTTAACCATTCAGATGTAAACTTACATACACGTATATATTAGAAAAAAAACCCTTCCCAAGAAAAACTGTTATAATTATTTCATTTATGTAAATAATTTAATACTAATATGTCTTGTAATTATTTCTTTTATATGTTTTATAACTATACGCTATACCTTAACAATGGCATAAATTAGAGGAATGAAATTTTGTGGGAAGGAGTATTTGTCCTTTGGAAATGTCATTTAAATATTTGATCATTTGTTTTGCTTTATAGCAGCTATCCCTTTTTTTCCCCATGACGTACATTTCATCAACTGACTTTTGCTATCGTTTTTGTTAATTAAGATCGTTTTTGTTGTCAACAGCAGTTGAACCCCTCAAGGAAAAAAAACTGTATCCCAACACAAATTCTTTTGACGTACCTGTGTGCTCCATAATCTGTATCATAATCATGCATCTGTCATTTTGTACGAGTTCTTCACTCATTTACATCGGATGTGGTAACTGACGGTCTACCTGACCGTGGCTAGCCTTCAGTGTTGCAATCATCATCCCGAGAGCTCTGAAGACTTTGATACATATTATTTCGATTCACTGCGTTGTTCCCATACACTGGCAATATTTTACTGTAATTCGATACTGCTGACTTATGCCCAGATTTGAAGAGGAGTTCGGTCACTGTACGATGGCATAGTAGGCTCTTTTAGTAGTTGATCATCCATGGTGACTTTCTTGCAACAACGAAAAAGTGAAAATAGGGTATAGGGTTAGGTAAGAAATGACAAATGCTTCTACCTTCAAAAATTTTACCTAATGCTGAGCATTATCGAACTACAGTAAACTGTGCGATAATTTTTGACCCACCCTATGTACAACCGTCAAATATATTGGGTATCCTATAAATATTCATTTATTCTGAAATTGTTCTAATATAAATAAAAATTAACAGTTTAAGCATTGAATATAAATAATATTTATTCACAATTTAAATGTTTGATTTTTCCACCTTTATCTTCAATCACAGCAACAACGGCGCTCGGCGTACTATCCACTAATTTACACCTTCCCCCTTTTGTTATTTAAAACTTGATCAAAAGTACTTTTAAGAAACATATTGGATGTTATTAAAGTTTCTCTTTAAATGACCAAAGAGGTGTTCTATCGGATTGAGATCTAAGGACTGCGGTGGCCAGTCTAAAATATCACTATTATTATGAAGAATCTACACAGTTTTAACCCGTAATTTATCCTATTACTACTTAATTTTCTGTTGTTAATGAACACATGTGCTTTGTGAATGTGGAAAATAGTTTTTGCTCCATTTTGTAAAAATGTGGATTTCCAAGAAATATTTCTGTGTAACCTCATACTTTCAAAAAGCTAACTTATTCTAGTTGGATACAAGTTTGCTGAATAGATAAAGTAAGTAGAATGTGTAATAAAAGTAAAAAGTAGTTCAACAAAAATGAATTATGTTGCAATTTTATACTAAATATATTGGTCTTCCGACTTAAGAGTGGCCGCCCCCCTTTTTTTTTGTTATCCCAAGTTTGTTTTTCATTAATACATTAATCTGAATGTTAACGTCTTTTCTGAAACTGTATTTTTCACTAGGCCATCTTTTTTACAAAGCTCTTTTATTCAGTTAATTATTGAGTTTTCATATGATAAACATATGAAAATGTTTTATAGCACTCTCTTCATTTTGTTAACTTGCTTTCCACAGTCAATTTATCATAAGATTTTATAGAAACAAGTGCAATATGTTAGACGAATTTGTTCAAAAATTTGTATTAAACACAATATGTTTAAACACAATGTTTTAATGTCTTCTAATTTACTAAGTAAAATGTTTCGTCGTACTTTCAATATTGAAATATTTCAAAATTAAAGTGCTATTCTATCCACAACCAACCATTTAAGCAGAGGGAAGGGGGAAGAAACCATGAGAAACAGATACACTTCAGTTTTATTTCTATCTTAATACAGAAATACGATACTGCTTGTTGGCACACCGATGTTTAATTACTAATGATTTATCAATTAAAATAAAACAAGCAACAGAACATGTTGCAAGGAGAATTGAATTTAACTATGCGGGCAACATGTTATACTAGGACAACTTGTGTTAGGAATACTGAATAAATCAGTTTAAAGAGACGCAAGTATCTAATTGCAAATCAATTTTCATTGAAAACTGTTGAAAATCGGACATAGGTAACAATGCCTGATTTTTTTATTA
Source organism: Stegodyphus dumicola (assembly GCF_044657685.1). NCBI lineage: Eukaryota > Metazoa > Arthropoda > Arachnida > Araneae > Eresidae > Stegodyphus > Stegodyphus dumicola. The sequence goes on along the minus strand of NC_140771.1, from coordinate 42,392,616 downwards.
TTCTCTTTATATATTACTGCAACAGTTCCAGATTCATTTGAAGTTTTGCTCTAATTCTATTTCAGGACATATATGCTTAAAAAATGCAACATATACGTGTTTATGTTTATAAAATGACAGTTATAAAATTTGTCTAACATACTATGGATGTCTCACTTATTCATTAAGCAAAAATATGAAATTATTAGTTGCAAAGATTGGTTGTTTGGTTGACTTATTCGAGTATGGATAAGCATGTAAGAGTTGTCTGCCTAAAAGAAAGAAGGAGTTCGTGGAGGATGTTTCAAGGGAAATCATTCGTATCGATGTTGCACAAGAAGGAAACCACGGAAACGCTCATGCAGCCAGCCCATTCGCTTCGAATCAAACATGGTCGAGCTACCAGAGTTCAGCGACTTTACCCCTCGCCCGGTGGTTTTAAAGGGTCATTCATAATATTGCAAAACTTTTTTAAAATTCACGACAAACAATGCGCTATCAAACTTTAATAGGTCGAAATATAGCTCTCTTTCTCTCTGTATATAGTATGCATATATATTATATATTTCCTCAATGATTACTGAACTCTCCTGTTACGACAGTTATTTATGCGTTAATCTATTCAGTCTCTTACTAAGTGCCGTGCCAGCATAATGGAATCACACTTATCAGCATACTGGTCAACTCTGGTCGATGTAATTAATATATTGGGAAGCACATCAGAACACCATCTTCTCTCATCACGCCACAGTAACTATGTAATCAATTTAATAAAGGTAAAAAAGGGTGTCTGGACAATGGCGTTTTTCAACAGAATGGCAGTTTCCATGATACATCGGATAGATTGGAAAAATCTTTAAAAATGTTTCTGATATTATGCATAATCCTGGATAAGCAATTACTAAACATTTAATCCTGATAGTAATTCAACATTTGGTTGGCGTTAATTTTAGGCATGTTCTTCAGTATATCCTGTAATCTAACATCAAAGTTCAACTTATATTTAAACTTGTCTCATTTTTTAAATCTGATTGTATAACACTGATAAAGATACACAGAAGCTGAACGATTTTCTAACACATTGGGCAGGGTGCCTTTATCACTGTTCTTAAACACTCATGGAACTTTACTTGATTTCTTTCTCTCTCTCTCTTTTTTTTTTTTTTTTTCGTAATGACTACAAAGGTAAGAGGTAACTTGGACATAATTTTCTAAACCTTTTCCTGAACAGGAAATCACAAGCCTAATAGTTTCTACTGGAAAATGCCAGTTCATTATTTAAACATAAAAAAACTCGTCAGCTCATTGCAACGCTAAAACCGAGCCATCATGCTGTGCCGACTACGAGCAGTCTCACAAGAACAGTTTTGAAGGTCATGACTCTTACCCAAACCAACGCTCAGCACTAGTCAGCCAAGGAATAAGACATGCAGATCGAGTCTTTTCATCTACGATGAGCAAAAATTTTAATTAGCAAAAAAAATGATGGAAAAACCAAGTTTAACCTCACCTCCAAATAACGTTGTGTACAAAGTTATTGAACCCAAACCCTGTTTTATCGCCAAGTTATTATAGTTATTACAACATGCAAAAAGTTATAAAATTAATATATATATATATATTAATATTCAAATATTTATCTGCTGCCCCAAAAATAATCGTATGTGAAATAACATTCAAGGTACAAACAAACCGAATTGCAATTAATGGCACGAAAGAAAAAAAGTCGCCTAATTGATAGAATCGAAAGATAATTATATATCACAGCTTTACCAAAAAGTCTGGTAGTGATACCACATGGCTTCCTTTTAAGGCGTATCAAATTTCATATGCTTAAAAATCAATATTTTGGATGTATAATAGTTTTAGTTTACTTTCTATCATGCTTACTGAAAGTACAATCCCATGGTACTTGCTTCATGTGTCAGCCTTGGAACCGTCTTGATGCTTTTGGATATGAGAATAAATTATTACTCCCATCGCCAACAGACATATGCGAGAAGTCGATAACGAAAATCTACTCTTAGTACACCAAATTGTATAGTAGTGCACAGAATATAAGTACATTGTGCATAAGATTAGAACTGAAAACATGTTACAACTGGCTAATTGATTTCCTGTAAAGGGCGGTTAAGAATATTTTAAAAAATTCTGAAACGGTCTGACTGCAACGCAGTATAATACATTTTTCTTGTGAATTTCTATCACAGCTTCATTCAAATTTTATTTCCAATTTTATTTTAGAACAAAATATTCTTCCGAAATTTCACATAGTAATAGAGAATGCTTCATAAACTGTACGGTAAATTTTATATGAAGAAGGTGATGAACATAGAGCTTGCGCTGTAATTTTTAATGGTTGGTTGGCTGAATACAGCAAAGCACACGAAGGTTATCAGCCTAAGAAGGAGGTATAACTTCACAGAATACGTTATAAGGGAAATAAACTTGTTCCTATATTACACATGAGGGGGACGAGTTCGAGTTCAGTAAAACGCGCATGTAGGCAACCCGTTTGATGGAATTCGATTTCCGGTATAATTAACAGTATTCGGTGGTTTTAAACTGTCAGTCGCTAGTGGGCCTAATTTTTTATGGACAAGTTTTTCCCTGTAATCTTATTTGATAGTATCCTTTAAAATATTTCAGCAAACTGTAAATGAAATTTTGACTGACTGTGGTTATGTAGTCATGAGAAACGAGGCTGAAGCTAGTTCAAGGGTGTCTAACAGAATCAGGCAATGCATTTGGCAAAATTTGGACCACACTTTTTGCAAAAGCCCATACATAATATTAGATATGAAGATAAGACAGATACTTTATATAAGTTACGAGAAAGTCGAGAAAATTCCAGTGTCTGTCTCTTCGCCATTATTCGCAGCCAAATCGAGGCAAAAATTTTCATCAGCTGCTATAATCACTCAGATAGCGGTAGGCTCGATAATAAGTTACGAAAAGTCTGTTTATATCTTTTAACACGTGCATGCTTTTAATGTGCCCAATATAAATACTGTTTAAGAGTTCTATTTTGTTTTTTTCTTTTAATACGCAAGTGTTAATATGGAAGTAAACTCGAACAAAATAAGGCGTAAAATGCAAGAGACTGTCTTAGTATAGACAAGGATGTCTTCGTGGAGGACATGTAGAGAACTGAATCGTATTCCTTTATGCATGTGGAAAACCATGAAAACATCCATGCAGACCAGCGCCTTCTTTGACATTCCACTCACCAGTGGCGATTGGTTAAGACTATTGAATGGTGGTAGTTGAAACTGGATTGGATCCTAAACGAACAGGCTAGGTACATGATTGGTTTTTCTCATGTGTAACGCGAATACGATTCAGTTTTCCTTACAAAATCCCTCACAAAGGAATATATCCCTTAGGCCGATAGTCTTCGTGTGTTTTACATTCAAAGTAGTAAAGTGGATGAAATTCAAATCCAATTCTTATTTAACACTTTCACTTACATATTGCTATTCTCCTTTTGCAGAGTATTTGTTTGTATTAACAAAATATCCGAATTAACGCAACTCGTATTGCTTTAAATTGGTAGAATTAAATCGCTCCAAACTGGAATTCGAAACTTTATACGGATAAAGATTATTCATTAAAATACAGCATTTCTCTTGTCTGCGATAAAATCAAATTTCTCTTGCCTGGAAAATGAAAATGTAGTCTTTTGGATAATAGCGCTTTAGGATGCAAAATGGTTACCACTCATTAAAGTCGGCCCTTTCGTTTTAACGAGCATTCCTTATAACAAAATTTAATACATTTTCAGATGAGGAGTTTTTGATACCAGCTATTGTAATGGAAAAGTCATAACAGGCGTGATCATTATTAAGACTTCACCGTTTTATGATTAGACGGGCAAGTTATCATAACCCTTTTCCTGACTTTCACTCTGCCCTTAGTCCTCTATATAACAAACTATTGTAACTGCATAACATTTTAATACGTTTACTTACTATTTATGCTGTGTTTCATGGTTCTACTTACCAGTGGGGTTTATTGTACATAGTTCTGTTAATGTTTCATTCGTAAATGTGTTTTACCGATAGTCTCGTGATTAACCGAGAATTGCTACATTTTCATTTACTGTTTTATAGATCTCTAGATTATTTTACCATTTTGTTCTTGATTGTTAATTGTTACGCTTCAAGCACTGCAGATAACTGTTGGGTTTAGCACCAACAGATAACACAGTAACCAACCCACCCAACAAATTTATTAACATAAGTAACTCTTAAAACCATGAAGCAACTTTCAATTTCTCGATTCTTGGCATTTATACTTATGAGGTACTTGTGTGGTTAAGTAGTATATTGAGATTTCATACAACAGTCATAAGTAAACGATAGGGAAGAGAAACTCAAGTAAATATAAGGAAGCTTTTAATCGGTATACAAGTTTAATTCTAAAATCTTCTGAACAAGAGTAATGGGTTAAATATATGCTAGAAGTTTTCTAAAGCAGTAGAACTTTAGCAATTAATGTTATAAGTGAGAGATTCAGTTAATGCAATTGTAGAAGATTATTCAAAAAGACAATTACGGATTTAATGTAACGGGCCGAGATGGCACTTTCAAAATCAAACTTCATATAGTCGCACATTTCAGCTCAGGATATCTTAGAGCTTTGATACGAAACTAAATTTCCGAATACCTTGAAATTTAGAGTAATGCAATTACATTATTTCCCTTCTAATTTCTCCGCTGTATTTTGTAATGTTTCAGATAATGGAATATATACCTCTAAAATCATGAAGTTTAAGAAATAATTTCTAACCCCAAGAAAGACTAATTGAAACAAGAGCTCCACAAGGAAATTTTAACATTTCAGCCTAGAACTACGGAAGCTACAAATAATTTAAGAGTTCTAAAAAGAAAATTTCAAAGTTAAAGACCTTTGAAACAGTTATAGCCAACAGATATACGGAAAACTGGTTTTAAGATTAAAATTTTTAAAAGTTGAACTTGCATATGGAATGCTGATTACACTTTAGATGAAAATTCAGAATTGAGTGGTAGTTTATATTGTATTAGCTTAAGCATTCCAGTCTCGATCATACCGAAACACCTACGAGAAAGATTCATTTTACATTCGTTTCAGATTACCGAAACAGATTCATTTGAGTTTTCATGAAACTCTTCTACAGCAATATTTGAGAGTTTTGAGCATTTGCTCCCGTCTCTTAGTATTTTTATGCTTAAATGCCTTTAGCATGACAAAATTAGAATAGTTAAAATACTTATGAATATGTGTATGTAGTCGAAGATCAATAGAGAAATTTAAATTGGAGAAAGTTTAAGGTATTAAACAAGAGGACTTTGTAAAAATTACTTGTAATTTTAAAAGAATTTGAACTTAAAATCCCGAAAATAGAAACTTTTATAAAACTACAATAAATAGTAACACAATTTGTACAGAATTCATGAACGTTTAATTAATTACACAAATTAAAGAATTACCCTTCAGCTTGTCTTGAAGGCCAATTCCAGTTTATAAAGCAAAATGAAAATTAAATATTGTCTGTAAGTCTTTGGGTTGTGGTGACACTGCGTTGAAAAGTTCCACATTCGGTGTTGTCCTTTTTGGGCCATTTTTTTTTTTTTTTTTTTTTTTTTTTTTTTTTTCGTAATTATCTTCTTCCAGACTTTTTGGAGGATTTTGAATGTTGGCTGCCTTTTCGAGTTTTCCGCGTTTTTGAGGTGTCAGTATCACTCAATATTCTTGCTCCTGTTCGGTCCAACGCGACGTTCAATGTTTCGCGTCTCTCGTTGGCAAAGTATCTTAATAATTGTCTCCTTAGATCTTCCTTCGAAAGAGAACTTTCCGTGCGTGGATCCCTTATTGCTGGCATAGCAGTTTTCTGTTTTCTACTCCCGGATTTAGGTTTGACGCCTTGATGTTCACTTGTGCCACTAGAAAGTTGACTTTCCGCGAGTGGCTCCCTTATTGCTGGCATAACAGTTTCCTGTTTTCTACTCCCGGATTTAGGTTTGGCGCCTTGATATTCACTTGTGCCACTAGAAAGTTGACTTTCCGCGAGTGGCTCCCTTATTGCTGGCATAACAGTTTCCTGTTTTCTACTCCTGGATTTAGGTTTGGCGCCTTGATATTCACTTGTGACACTAGTTGAGGGAAGTGTTGTCGAGGTCGCAGATACGGATTCTTCTGACACAGGAGGAGAAGACCGAGTAGGTTCACCCTCATCATCGAGGTCAATCTTTAGAAACTTTTTAACCAACACTTTAAAATCTTCGTCTTAGTATCAGGATTCTTTGCTACGTCTTCCAAACACTTCAAACTCTTAATGTAACAATACTCCCACACTGTTAAATTTTCATATCCCTCTGCAAATTCCTCCTCATCCTCAGGAGAACGTGTTACGATTTTATTGGTGAGGCCGACTGGTAAGACCTCAGATGACGGTCCAGCTGTTGCATCACTGGGTGGAACACTTTTATCAGCTTGCTGGGTTACTTCACTGGGAATGCTAGCGGACGCTTCTGGGTCCTGCAACCTCTCAATTCCCGATGGCGTAGGAGCTTCGGCATGATTGCCTTCTGCTATGGCGGACGTCGTTGCTCTTTTCTGAAATTCTGTCCAACCTCCACTGGAATTGAATTTGCCTCGTAACTTTTGATAGAAAAAATTTGACCACATTTTCGGTGCCATTTCGAGATAGTCTTTGTTTCCTCTTTTGAAGTGGTACAATGCAAATTCAGAAAAAATTGCGCATGAAGCGCAGGTTCGATCGAAAACATCAGTAGGCTTCCGTAGTTTTAAGTTTTGTTTCACGAATTCAAAAAACTTTGACCCATCCATTCTCATACTGGGATGTTTTGAGAAAAGTCCCTGCAGGTCATCTCTGAAATCGATCTGCATTTTAAAAACCATTTCGCCGATTTCGGGGGGTATAACCAGAAGGTTGGCCTTTTTCCAAGCGATACTTCTGCGACTGGTCTGGAATACCTCTTTCTAATTTTTTCCATATGAAATCAAATAATTGGCCAGCAAAGTATTCAGCCTTACGCGGACTTGCCATTGTTTTGTTAAGTAGCTCCAAACTCCAACACAGAAAGCGAGAAAAAACAAGATTTAAAAACGAACGCTTTTATAGGCACTCGCTTTAGTGACTTTCGAAGTACTTAATTTGTTTAGCTTCTTTAGGTTTGCTTTTCCACTAATACTTCTTCCTTACGGCATCCTTTGTTTGAATAATATTTGATTTTAATTGACTCATGAGAATTTTGACGAACGTTAATTTTTGATTACTTTACATGTTAGAAACTTTATTCTTAATCATTTCAGTGCGTTAAATTTTAATATTGCTATGTTATGATGGAAAAGCCTAAAATAAACGAACCGAAAAACAAATTTGTTAAACTGAGAAAAAGGAATTCCTGATGGTTGTTTTTAATTTCTGTTAAGTTTTGGCTGTGGGATGACAAAAAAAAAAAAAAAAAAAAAAAAAAAAAAAAAAAACTAGTACTACTAAACATGTTTCCCTGAAAATTATAACTCAAATTTGTATCTTTCTAAATCTGAACATTTAATACCTCTTTTTAGAGGGTGGCCAAAATAACACTGACTCGGAAAATATGTATAATTCTGATACTAAATTAACCCTTGTTAATGAATAGGACATTATTCGTCCCTTTCGAATAATGTCCTGATGAATAGAACACTTTCGTCCGTTTCGTGCCATTTTGTTGCCAAGTTTTCCACTGCATATTTTGCTCGAGGTTTTGCCAAGACACTTCCATTCTTACCCTTGCCAAAACTGTTAAATACAATTCTTTCACGAACTCTGTTTGGCATAACACTTGTTCGGTGTCTGAAAGAGTATTGCTTGGCAGCATTGTTTTACGCCAAGCAGAGTTTGGCTTTAGTGTAACCCTAAAGTTATTTCGTTTTTGCCGTATTAGTATGTATGGTTTTGACTTGATGTAAGAGCATATGGTTGCTCGCTTTTAGCTAAGTTACATAGGTAACTATAAGCACATGCGCGTGCTGGTATTCAATAATGTTGTTTTTGTTAAAATAAATTTGTTATTGTTAATATTACACTCCACTTACTGAAGTTAAGTTTCTTTAAATAAGTTGGAGCTATCTTCGGCAGGAACAATACTTAATAATGAACACGCGTTGTTTATTATTAGTACCGTTTTGTGTTCTATGGAAAATGATTTCTACGCAACGCCTGTTTTTAAGAATACCTTTTTATCGGATTGAGTTAAATAAAAATTTCATTAAATTCATGTGCCCACCAGCGGCCGAGCGGTAAAGACGCTGAACACTGGTAGTTCGGTCCGAGGTTCGAATCCCGCGAACGGGCTGGCTGCATGGGCGTTTTCGTGGTTTTCCCCATGTGTAACGTGTATACGAGCCAGTTTCCCTTAGAAAGTCCTCCACGAAAGGCATCCCTCCCCTTAGGCAGTTAGCCCTAGTGCGCTTTGCCATAATTAAATACACACACACATTAAATTCATGTAAATCATGAGATGCCCAATTAGAAATATTAAATAACTGTATAAAATTAACATTAGCTGGACTCATTTAGAATCATTACAGCAGGCACCACTTAGTGAAATCGTGGTTAATGTTATCATTCGGACATTGTTATCAAATTTGGGAATTCCCGCCCACTTGTATAAGGAAATATGGAAAATTCATCACTTATTGTACTTATCTGAAAACTGCCATCTGAGCCCTAGATATGTGAGGTGTTCGAAGATACAGAACAAAGGATTGCCCTCAAGAAGGAAAACTTAATATACCCACCTATTGCAGCTACTAGGAAAAAAGGACATCCTGCATCTTATCGTGGGTGTTCGAAATTTCCCACGAAGAGAAGCACGATACAACCTAGGTATAGCTAATCCAGTGCCTCCTAAATACACGCTGTCACAAAAAAATATAGAACCCAGAGTCACAATCACGAAACTCGTCAGGCATGTAGTCTGATAGGAGATATGCAAATTATTTAAATTTCGACACCAATGAGACTATGGTAAGCGCTCAAAATCGTTTTCTTTTAGTAATTGTAGATCATTTTTCAAAATGGACAGAAATTGTTCCACTTAAACGCGCGTCAGCAAAAACAGTCGCAGATGCATTCTTACACAGATACATTTTAAAATACGGTGCACCGATAAAAGTAATTAGCGATAACGGTAAACAATTCATTAGTCAAATATTTGAAAAATATGCACTGGACTTGGCATACGCCATATCAAAATGGTTCCGTATAGACCACAGGCAAACATAGCAGAAAGAGTTAATAAAAACATTGTAAAAATAATTCGCAGTTACGTTAGCACACATCACAAGCGCTGGGATGGCTACATAAATGAGTTAGCTTATGCTTTAAGAACGGCAAATCACGATACTACGGGGAAAACCCCAGCAGAATTATTTTTAGCCCGAAAGTTAATTACGCCTTTAGATAAATTATTCTTTGTGCAACAAAGAGAGCAAGAATTTAAACAGAAAGATGTGCAAAAACTTATTGACCAGGCGATTAAAAGCTCGGACACGGCAAGAAATAGGCAAAAAGTACATTATGATAGAAAACGCCGTGAAGCAGATTTTAAAGTTGGGGATAAAGTGTTGAAGCGGAAATTTTCTTTATCAAGTGCCCCAGACAATTTTACTGCAAAGTTAGCTCCAAAATTTGAAGGTCCCTATGTAATTCAGGAAATCAAAGGAGTCGTATTGTAAAGAACGAGAGAGGGGAAATCTGTAAAGCAAGTCCCGACCAGGTGAAAAAATACTATAATCAAAATGATTTTGAAATCCTTAAAAGTTTCTTGCAGGACTCAAGCGTAAAAGAAGTAGAAGGTCCAGAAATAACGTCAACCGTTCCACCACCCAAGAAGCAATTTAAAAAAAAATTGTAAATGATATTCATAGGTCAAAATATTATATTTAGTGTTGCCTGAATTAAGAAGAATATCTGATGAAAAAAGACTGGTTGTTGTTTCTGTCATCTCTTGAAATAGTACGTCATAGCGTATATTCAGAGTTTAAATTCAGCCGGACCTCGCCTGAGCTATTTTTGAATGACAATGTTAAGTGCAGCCGGAGCCCTAAATAAGACAAGATCCGATATTTTATTTCTTTTATTTAACTAGTTGCCATAAACTTTATAATTTATTAAATTTTTATATTTTATTGAATTTTAATTTAATTATTAGTTATTTTATTTATTTATTGTATTTTTCATTCTTCCTGACGGCTTTCCATAGGTCTCCGGCATTTAGGATTTCAGAAATGAATTCTTTGTGGGAATTTATTTATTCGGGACTCAGCTTGTATGAAAAATAGGCGTATGACTAATATAATTCCGGTTTAACTTCATCAGCACGCGATAGAAGAAAGGCCAAATTTTGCGAAATATCTTGTCTTTATTCGCCAATCTCATGATACATCGCCAGCGGAAGTTAGTTAAACTAATGATTAGCGGCGAATTTGAAGGTGTTCAGATATCGCAAACAGCGAAATTTTCCAGTTTCTTGAAACGGAATTTTTGAAGAAATGAAGATAATATGGCAGAAGTTTTTTTTATTGCGATAATAGTGTCTCAGTCATCAATCAACTAATGGACGCCGAAATCTGTTGTATGGTTCCAAATCGAGAAATATCGCTACTGATAATGAAGAAAGAACAGAGAGGCTGTTGAAAACCAACAAATTTCGATTGACAATTTAGAGGGAATTCTTGAGGCTTGAAAACTGGAACTTTGTAACTGAACAAAAAATTATGTCTATCTATAGAATTAAGGAGAAAATAGTAGCACAAAAACAAATCCAAATGATACAACTTGCCCTGAAAGAAATTTTTAATAGGAAATGTTTAAGACAAACAGATAAATATTAAGCTCTTTGGCTTGTTTGTTTTCTGTTTTGTAGATTTTGATTCCCTTAATATTAAAAATATTATTTTATAAATCATTATTTCATATTTTTAATTTTAAATCTGGCAAAATGACAAGTAGAAGTTATAAACTGATGATCTAATGTCCAAAATTGCTGACGTTCCGATGTCGAATTTTTCACTGTATAATAATAAACAGAGATAATATAAAGTGTGAACTATTTTATTAATTAGTAGTTTGAAAAGTCATTTTAACCATTCAAATGTAAACTTACATACACGTATATATTAGGAAAAAAAAACCCTTCCCAAGAAAAACTGTTATAATTATTTCATTTATGTAAATAATTTAATGCTAATATGTCTTGTAATTATTTCTTTTATATGTTTTATAACTATATGCTATACCTTAACAATGGCATAAATTAGAGGAATGAAATTTTGTGGGAAGGAGTATTTGTCCTTTGGAAATGTCATTTAAATATTTGATCATTTGTTTTGCTTTATAGCAGCTATCCCTTTTTTCCCCATGACGTACATTTCATCAACTGACTTTTGCTATCGTTTTTGTTAATTAAGATCGTTTTTGTTGTCAACAGCAGTTGAACCCCTCAAAGAAAAAAAACTGAATCCCAACACAAATTCTTTTGACGTACCTGTGTGCTCCATAATCTGTATCATAATCATGCATCTGTCATTTTGTACGAGTTCTTCACTCATTTACATCGGATGTGGTAACTGACGGTCTACCTGACCGTGGCTAGCCTTCAGTGTTGCAATCATCATCCCGAGAGCTCTGAAGACTTTGATACATATTATTTCGATTCACTGCGTTGTTCCCATACACTGGCAATATTTTACTGTAATTCGATACTGCTGACTTATGCCCAGATTTGAAGAGGAGTTCGGTCACTGTACGTTGGCATAGTAGGATCTTTTAGTAGTTGATCATCCATGGTGACTTTCTTGCAACAACGAAAAAGTGAAAATAGGGTATAGGGTTAGGTAAGAAATGACAAATGCTTCTACCTGCAAAAATTTTACCTAATGCTGAGCATTATCGAACTACAGTAAACTGTGCGATAATTTTTGACCCACCCTATGTACAACCGTCAAATATATTGGGTATCCTATAAATATTCATTTATTCTGAAATTGTTCTAATATAAATAAAAATTAACAGTTTAAGCATTGAATATAAATAATATTTATTCACAATTTAAATATTTGATTTTTCCACCTTTATCTTCAATCACAGCAACAACGGCGCTCGGCGTACTATCCACTAATTTACACCTTCCCCCTTTTGTTATTTAAAACTTGATCAAAAGTACTTTTAAGAAACATATTGGATGTTATTAAAGTTTCTCTTTAAATGACCAAAGAGGTGTTCTATCGGATTGAGATCTAAGGACTGCGGTGGCCAGTCTAAAATATCACTATTATTATGAAGAATCTACACAGTTTTAACCCGTAATTTATCCTATTAATACTTAATTTTCTGTTGTTAATGAACACATGTGCTTTGTGAATGTGGAAAATAGTTTTTGCTCCATTTTGTAAAAATGTGGATTTCCAAGAAATATTTCTGTGTAACCTCATACTTTCAAAAAGCTAACTTATTCTAGTTGGATACAAGTTTGCTGAATAGATAAAGTAAGTAGAATGTGTAATAAAAGTAAAAAGTAGTTCAACAAAAATGAATTATGTTGCAATTTTATACTAAATATATTGGTCTTCCGACTTAAGAGTGGCCGCCCCCCTTTTTTTTTTGTTATCCCAAGTTTGTTTTTCATTAATACATTAATCTGAATGTTAACGTCTTTTCTGAAACTGTATTTTTCACTAGGCCATCTTTTTTACAAAGCTCTTTTATTCAGTTAATTATTGAGTTTTCATATGATAAACATATGAAAATGTTTTATAGCACTCTCTTCATTTTGTTAACTTGCTTTCCACAGTCAATTTATCACAAGATTTTATAGAAACAAGTGCAATATGTTAGACGAATTTGTTCAAAAATTTGTATTAAACACAATATGTTTAAACACAATGTTTTAATGTCTTCTAATTTACTAAGTAAAATGTTTCGTCGTACTTTCAATATTGAAATATTTCAAAATTAAAGTGCTATTCTATCCACAACCAACCATTTAAGCAGAGGGAAGGGGGAAGAAACCATGAGAAACAGATACACTTCAGTTTTATTTCTATCTTAATACAGAAATACGATACTGCTTGTTGGCACACCGATGTTTAATTACTAATGATTTATCAATTAAAATAAAACAAGCAACAGAACATGTTGCAAGGAGAATTGAATTTAACTATGCGGGCAACATGTTATACTAGGACAACTTGTGTTAGGAATACTGAATAAATCAGTTTAAAGAGACGCAAGTATCTAATTGCAAATCAATTTTCATTGAAAACTGTTGAAAATCGGACATAGGTAACAATGCCTGATTTTTTTATTATTCTCTTTATATATTACTGCAAAAGTTCCAGATTCATTTGAAGTTTTGCTCAAATTCTATTTCAGGACATATATGCTTAAAAAATGCAACATATACGTGTTTATGTTTATAAAATGACAGTTATAAAATTTGTCTAACATACTATGGATGTCTCACTTATTCATTAAGCAAAAATATGAAATTATTAGTTGCAAAGATTGGTTGTTTGGTTGTTTGGTTGACTTATTCGAGTATGGATAAGCATGTAAGAGTTGTCTGCCTAAAAGAAAGAAGGAGTTCGTGGAGGATGTTTCAAGGGAAATCATTCGTATCGATGTTGCACAAGAAGGAAACCACGGAAACGCTCATGCAGCCAGCCCATTCGCTTCGAATCAAACATGGTCGAGCTATCAGAGTTCAGCGACTTTACCCCTCGCCCGGTGGTTTTAAAGGGTCATTCATAATATTGCAAAACTTTTTTAAAATTCACGACAAACAATGCGCTATCAAACTTTAATAGGTCGAAATATAGCTCTCTTTCTCTCTGTATATAGTATGCATATATATTATATATTTCCTCAATGATTACTGAACTCTCCTGTTACGACAGTTATTTATGCGTTAATCTATTCAGTCTCTTACTAAGTGCCGTGCCAGCATAATGGAATCACACTTATCAGCATACTGGTCAACTCTGGTCGATGTAATTAATATATTGGGAAGCACATCAAAACAACATCTTCTCTCATCACGCCACAGTAACTATGTAATCAATTTAATAAAGGTAAAAAAGGGTGTCTGGACAATGGCGTTTTTCAACAGAATGGCAGTTTCCATGATACATCGGATAGATTGGAAAAATCTTTAAAAATGTTTCTGATATTATGCATAATCCTGGATAAGCAATTACTAAACATTTAATCCTGATAGTAATTCAACTTTTGGTTGGCGTTAATTTTAGGCATGTTCTTCAGTATATCCTATAATCTAACATCAAAGTTCAACTTATATTTAAACTTCTCATTTTTTAAATCTGATTGTATAACACTGATAAAGATACACAGAAGCTGAACGATTTTCTAACACATTGGGCAGGGTGCCTTTATCACTGTTCTTAAACACTCATGGAACTTTACTTGATTTCTTTCTCTCTCTCTCTCTCTTTTTTTTTTTTTTTTTTTTTTTTTTTCGTAATGACTACAAAGGTAAGAGGTAACTTGGACATAATTTTCTAAACCTTTTCCTGAACAGGAAATCACAAGCCTAATAGTTTCTACGGAAAATGCCAGTTCATTATTTAAACATAAAAAAACTCGTCAGCTCATTGCAACGCTAAAACCGAGCCATCATGCTGTGCCGACTACGAGCAGTCTCACAAGAACAGTTTTGAAGGTCATGACTCTTACCCAAACCAACGCTCAGCACTAGTCAGCCAAGGAATAAGACATGCAGATCGAGTCTTTTCATCTACGATGAGCAAAAATTTTAATTAGCAAAAAAATGATGGAAAAACCAAGTTTAACCTCACCTCCAAATAACTTTGTGTACAAAGTTATTGAACCCAAACCCTGTTTTATCGCCAAGTTATTATAGTTATTACAACATGCAAAAAGTTATAAAATTAATATATATATATATATTAATATTCAAATATTTATCTGCTGCCCCAAAAATAATCGTATGTGAAATAACATTCAAGGTACAAACAAACCGAATTGCAATTAATGGCACGAAAGAAAAAAAGTCGCCTAATTGATAGAATCGAAAGATAATTATATATCACAGCTTTACCAAAAAGTCTGGTAGTGATACCACATGGCTTCCTTTTAAGGCGTATCAAATTTCATACGCTTAAAAATCAATATTTTGGATGTATAATAGTTTTAGTTTACTTTCTATCATGCTTACTGAATGTACAATCCCATGGTACTTGCTTCATGTGTCAGCCTTGGAACCGTCTTGATGCTTTTGGATATGAGAATAAATTATTACTCCCATCGCCAACAGACATATGCGAGAAGTCGATAACGAAAATCTACTCTTAGTACACCAAATTGTATAGTAGTGCACAGAATATAAGTACATTGTGCATAAGATTAGAACTGAAAACATGTTACAACTGGCTAATTGATTTCCTGTAAAGGGCGGTTAAGAATATTTTAAAAAATTCTGAAACGGTCTGACTGCAACGCAGTATAATACATTTTTCTTGTGAATTTCTATCACAGCTTCATTCAAATTTTATTTCCAATTTTATTTTAGAACAAAATATTCTTCCGAAATTTCACGTAGTAATAGAGAATGCTTCATAAACTGTACGGTAAATTTTATATGAAGAAGGTGATGAACATAGAGCTTGCGCTGTAATTTTTAATGGTTGGTTGGCTGAATACAGCAAAGCACACGAAGGTTATCAGCCTAAGAAGGAGGTATAACTTCACAGAATACGTTATAAGGGAAATAAACTTGTTCCTATATTACACATGAGGGGGACGAGTTCGAGTTCAGTAAAACGCGCATGTAGGCAACCCGTTTGATGGAATTCGATTTCCGGTATAATTAACAGTATTCGGTGGTTTTAAACTGTCAGTCGCTGGTGGGCCTAATTTTTTATGGACAAGTTTTTCCCTGTAATGTTATTTGATAGTATCCTTTAAAATATTTCAGCAAACTGTAAATGAAATTTTGACTGACTGTGGTTATGTAGTCATGAGAAACGAGGCTGAAGCTAGTTCAAGGGTGTCTAACAGAATCAGGCAATGCATTTGGCAAAATTTGGACCACACTTTTCGCAAAAGCCCATACATAATATTAGATATGAAGATAAGACAGATACTTTATATAAGTTACGAGAAAGTCGAGAAAATTCCAGTGTCTGTCTCTTCGCCATTATTCGCAGCCAAATCGAGGCAAAAATTTTCATCAGCTGCTATAATCACTCAGATAGCGGTAGGCTCGATAATAAGTTACGAAAAGTCTGTTTATATCTTTTAACACGTGCATGCTTTTAATGTGCCCAATATAAATACTGTTTAAGAGTTCTATTTTGTTTTTTTCTTTTAATACGCAAGTGTTAATATGGAAGTAAACTCGAACAAAATAAGGCGTAAAATGCAAGAGACTGTCTTAGTATAGACAAGGATGTCTTCGTGGAGGACATGTAGAGAACTGAATCGTATTCCTTTATGCATGTGGAAAACCATGAAAACATCCATGCAGACCAGCGCCTTCTTTGACATTCCACTCACCAGTGGCGATTGGTTAAGACTATTGAATGGTGGTAGTTGAAACTGGATTGGATCCTAAACGAACAGGCTAGGTACATGATTGGTTTTTCTCATGTGTAACGCGAATACGATTCAGTTTTCCTTACAAAATCCCTCACAAAGGAATATATCCCTTAGGCCGATAGTCTTCGTGTGTTTTACATTCAAAGTAGTAAAGTGGATGAAATTCAAATCCAATTCTTATTTAACACTTTCACTTACATATTGCTATTCTCCTTTTGCAGAGTATTTGTTTGTATTAACAAAATATCCGAATTAACGCAACTCGTATTGCTTTAAATTGGTAGAATTAAATCGCTCCAAACTGGAATTCGAAACTTTATACGGATAAAGATTATTCATTAAAATACAGCATTTCTCTTGTCTGCGATAAAATCAAATTTCTCTTGCCTGGAAAATGAAAATGTAGTCTTTTGGATAATAGCGCTTTAGGATGCAAAATGGTTACCACTCATTAAAGTCGGCCCTTTCGTTTTAACGAGCATTCCTTATAACAAAATTTAATACATTTTCAGATGAGGAGTTTTTGATACCAGCTATTGTAATGGAAAAGTCATAACAGGCGTGATCATTATTAAGACTTCACCGTTTTATGATTAGACGGGCAAGTTATCATAACCCTTTTCCTGACTTTCACTCTGCCCTTAGTCCTCTATATAACAAACTATTGTAACTGCATAACATTTTAATACGTTTACTTACTATTTATGCTGTGTTTCATTGTTCTACTTACCAGTGGGGTTTATTGTACATAGTTCTGTTAATGTTTCATTCGTAAATGTGTTTTACCGATAGTCTCGTGATTAACCGAGAATTGCTACATTTTCATTTACTGTTTTATAGATCTCTAGATTATTTTACCATTTTGTTCTTGATTGTTAATTGTTACGCTTCAAGCACTGCAGATAACTGTTGGGTTTAGCACCAACAGATAACACAGTAACCAACCCACCCAACAAATTTATTAACATAAGTAACTCTTAAAACCATGAAGCAACTTTCAATTTCTCGATTCTTGGCATTTATACTTATGAGGTACTTGTGTGGTTAAGTAGTATATTGAGATTTCATACAACAGTCATAAGTAAACGATAGGGAAGAGAAACTCAAGTAAATATAAGGAAGCTTTTAATCGGTATACAAGTTTAATTCTAAAATCTTCTGAACAAGAGTAATGGGTTAAATATATGCTAGAAGTTTTCTAAAGCAGTAGAACTTTAGCAATTAATGTTATAAGTGAGAGATTCAGTTAATGCAATTGTAGAAGATTATTCAAAAAGACAATTACGGATTTAATGTAACGGGCCGAGATGGCACTTTCAAAATCAAACTTCATATAGTCGCACATTTCAGCTCAGGATATCTTAGAGCTTTGATACGAAACTAAATTTCCGAATACCTTGAAATTTAGAGTAATGCAATTACATTATTTCCCTTCTAATTTCTCCGCTGTATTTTGTAATGTTTCAGATAATGGAATATATACCTCTAAAATCATGAAGTTTAAGAAATAATGCTGCTATTTACGCAAAGAGAATAGTCGAAAATGTCTAGAAAGTTTCTAACCCCAAGAAAGACTAATTGAAACAAGAGCTCCACAAGGAAATTTTAACATTTCAGCCTAGAACTACGGAAGCTACAAATAATTTAAGAGTTCTAAAAAGAAAATTTCAAAGTTAAAGACCTTTGAAACAGTTATAGCCAACAGATATACGGAAAACTGGTTTTAAGATTAAAATTTTTAAAAGTTGAACTTGCATATGGAATGCTGATTACACTTTAGATGAAAATTCAGAATTGAGTGGTAGTTTATATTGTATTAGCTTAAGCATTCCAGTCTCGATCATACCGAAACACCTACGAGAAAGATTCATTTTACATTCATTTCAGATTACCGAAACAGATTCATTTGAGTTTTCATGAAACTCTTCTACAGCAATATTTGAGAGTTTTGAGCATTTGCTCCCGTCTCTTAGTATTTTTATGCTTAAATGCCTTTAGCATGACAAAATTAGAATAGTTAAAATACTTATGAATATGTGTATGTAGTCGAAGATCAATAGAGAAATTTAAATTGGAGAAAGTTTAAGGTATTAAACAAGAGGACTTTGTAAAAATTACTTGTAATTTTAAAAGAATTTGAACTTAAAATCCCGAAAATAGAAACTTTTATAAAACTACAATAAATAGTAACACAATTTGTACAGAATTCATGAACGTTTAATTAATTACACAAATTAAAGAATTACCCTTCAGCTTGTCTTGAAGGCCAATTCCAGTTTATAAAGCAAAATGAAAATTAAATATTGTCTGTAAGTCTTTGGGTTGTGGTGACACTGCGTTGAAAAGTTCCACATTCGGTGTTGTCCTTTTTGGGCCATTTTTTTTTTTTTTTTTTTTTTTTTTTTTCGTAATTATCTTCTTCCAGACTTTTTGGAGGATTTTGAATGTTGGCTGCCTTTTCGAGTTTTCCGCGTTTTTGAGGTGTCAGTATCACTCAATATTCTTGCTCCTGTTCGGTCCAACGCGACGTTCAATGTTTCGCGTCTCTCGTTGGCAAAGTATCTTAATAATTGTCTCCTTAGATCTTCCTTCGAAAGAGAACTTTCCGTGCGTGGATCCCTTATTGCTGGCATAGCAGTTTTCTGTTTTCTACTCCCGGATTTAGGTTTGACGCCTTGATGTTCACTTGTGCCACTAGAAAGTTGACTTTCCGCGAGTGGCTCCCTTATTGCTGGCATAACAGTTTCCTGTTTTCTACTCCCGGATTTAGGTTTGGCGCCTTGATATTCACTTGTGACACTAGTTGAGGGAAGTGTTGTCGAGGTCGCAGATACGGATTCTTCTGACACAGGAGGAGAAGACCGAGTAGGTTCACCCTCATCATCGAGGTCAATCTTTAGAAACTTTTTAACCAACACTTTAAAATCTTCGTCTTTAGTATCAGGATTCTTTGCTACGTCTTCCAAACACTTCAAACTCTTAATGTAAGAATACTCCCACACTGTTAAATTTTCATATCCCTCTGCAAATTCCTCCTCATCCTCAGGAGAACGTGTTACGATTTTATTGGTGAGGCCGACTGGTAAGACCTCAGATGACGGTCCAGCTGTTGCATCACTGGGTGGAACACTTTTATCAGCTTGCTTGGTTACTTCACTGGGAATGCTAGCGGACGCTTCTGGGTCCTGCAACCTCTCAATTCCCGATGGCGTAGGAGCTTCGGCAAGATTGCCTTCTGCTATGGCGGACGTCGTTGCTCTTTTCTGAAATTCTGTCCAACCTCCACTGGAATTGAATTTGCCTCGTAACTTTTGATAGAAAAAATTTGACCACATTTTCGGTGCCATTTCCAGATAGTCTTTGTTTCCTCTTTTGAAGTGGTACAATGCAAATTCAGAAAAAATTGCGCATGAAGCGCAGGTTCGATCGAAAACATCAGTAGGCTTCAGTAGTTTTAAGTTTTGTTTCACGAATTCAAAAAACTTTGACCCATCCATTCTCATACTGGGATGTTTTGAGAAAAGTCCCTGCAGGTCATCTCTGAAATCGATCTGCATTTTAAAAACCATTTCGCCTATTTCGGGGGTATAACCAGAAGGTTGGCCTTTTTCCAAGCGATACTTCTGCGACTGGTCTGGAATACCTCTTTCTAATTTTTTCCATATGAAATCAAATAATTGGCCAGCAAAGTATTCAGCCTTACGCGGACTTGCCATTGTTTTGTTAAGTAGCTCCAAACTCCAACACAGAAAGCGAGAAAAAACAAGATTTAAAAACGAACGCTTTTATAGGCACTCGCTTTAGTGACTTTCGAAGTACTTAATTTGTTTAGCTTCTTTAGGTTTGCTTTTCCACTAATACTTCTTCCTTACGGCATCCTTTGTTTGAATAATATTTGATTTTAATTGACTCATGAGAATTTTGACGAACGTTAATTTTTGATTACTTTACATGTTAGAAACTTTATTCTTAATCATTTCAGTGCGTTAAATTTTAATATTGCTATGTTATGATGGAAAAGCCTAAAATAAACGAACCGAAAAACAAATTTGTTAAACTGAGAAAAAGGAATTCCTGATGGTTGTTTTTAATTTCTGTTAAGTTTTGGCTGTGGGATGACAAAAAAAAAAAAAAAAAAAAAAAAAAAAAAAAAAAAACTAGTACTACTAAACATGTTTCCCTGAAAATTATAACTCAAATTTGTATCTTTCTAAATCTGAACATTTAATACCTCTTTTTAGAGGGTGGCCAAAATAACACTGACTCGGAAAATATGTATAATTCTGATACTAAATTAACCCTTGTTAATGAATAGGACATTATTCGTCCCTTTCGAATAATGTCCTGATGAATAGAACACTTTCGTCCGTTTCGTGCCATTTTGTTGCCAAGTTTTCCACTGCATATTTTGCTCGAGGTTTTGCCAAGACACTTCCATTCTTACCCTTGCCAAAACTGTTAAATACAATTCTTTCACGAACTCTGTTTGGCATAACACTTGTTCGGTGTCTGAAAGAGTATTGCTTGGCAGCATTGTTTTACGCCAAGCAGAGTTTGGCTTTAGTGTAACCCTAAAGTTATTTCGTTTTTGCCGTATTAGTATGTATGGTTTTGACTTGATGTAAGAGCATATGGTTGCTCGCTTTTAGCTAAGTTACATAGGTAACTATAAGCACATGCGTGTGCTGGTATTCAATAATGTTGTTTTTGTTAAAATAAATTTGTTATTGTTAATATTACACTCCACTTACTGAAGTTAAGTTTCTTTAAATAAGTTGGAGCTATCTTCGGCAGGAACAATACTTAATAATGAACACGCGTTGTTTATTATTAGTACCGTTTTGTGTTCTATGGAAAATGATTTCTACGCAACGCCTGTTTTTAAGAATACCTTTTTATCGGATTGAGTTAAATAAAAATTTCATTAAATTCATGTGCCCACCAGCGGCCGAGCGGTAAAGACGCTGAACACTGGTAGTTCGGTCCGAGGTTCGAATCCCGCGAACGGGCTGGCTGCATGGGCGTTTTCGTGGTTTTCCCCATGTGTAACGTGTATACGAGCCAGTTTCCCTTAGAAAGTCCTCCACGAAAGGCATCCCTCCCCTTAGGCAGATAGCCCTAGTGCGCTTTGCCATAATTAAATACACACACACATTAAATTCATGTAAATCATGAGATGCCCAATTAGAAATATTAAATAACTGTATAAAATTAACATTAGCTGGACTCATTTAGAATCATTACAGCAGGCACCACTTAGTGAAATCGTGGTTAATGTTATCATTCGGACATTGTTATCAAATTTGGGAATTCCCGCCCACTTGTATAAGGAAATATGGAAAATTCATCACTTATTGTACTTATCTGAAAACTGCCATCTGAGCCCTAGATATGTGAGGTGTTCGAAGATACAGAACAAAGGATTGCCCTCAAGAAGGAAAACTTAATATACCCACCTATTGCAGCTACTAGGAAAAAAGGACATCCTGCATCTTATCGTGGGTGTTCGAAATTTCCCACGAAGAGAAGCACGATACAACCTAGGTATAGCTAATCCAGTGCCTCCTAAATACACGCTGTCACAAAAAAATATAGAACCCAGAGTCACAATCACGAAACTCGTCAGGCATGTAGTCTGATAGGAGATATGCAAATTATTTAAATTTCGACACCAATGAGACTATGGTAAGCGCTCAAAATCGTTTTCTTTTAGTAATTGTAGATCATTTTTCAAAATGGACAGAAATTGTTCCACTTAAACGCGCGTCAGCAAAAACAGTCGCAGATGCATTCTTACACAGATACATTTTAAAATACGGTGCACCGATAAAAGTAATTAGCGATAACGGTAAACAATTCATTAGTCAAATATTTGAAAAATATGCACTGGACTTGGCATACGCCATATCAAAATGGTTCCGTATAGACCACAGGCAAACATAGCAGAAAGAGTTAATAAAAACATTGTAAAAATAATTCGCAGTTACGTTAGCACACATCACAAGCACTGGGATGGCTACATAAATGAGTTAGCTTATGCTTTAAGAACGGCAAATCACGATACTACGGGAAAAACCCCAGCAGAATTATTTTTAGCCCGAAAGTTAATTACGCCTTTAGATAAATTATTCTTTGTGCAACAAAGAGAGCAAGAATTTAAACAGAAAGATGTGCAAAAACTTATTGACCAGGCGATTAAAAGCTCGGACACGGCAAGAAATAGGCAAAAAGTACATTATGATAGAAAACGCCGTGAAGCATATTTTAAAGTTGGGGATAAAGTGTTGAAGCGGAAATTTTCTTTATCAAGTGCCCCAGACAATTTTACTGCAAAGTTAGCTCCAAAATTTGAAGGCCCCTATGTAATTCAGGAAATCAAAGGAGTCGTATTGTAAAGAACGAGAGAGGGGAAATCTGTAAAGCAAGTCCCGACCAGGTGAAAAAATACTATAATCAAAATGATTTTGAAATCCTTAAAAGTTTCTTGCAGGACTCAAGCGTAAAAGAAGTAGAAGGTCCAGAAATAACGTCACCCGTTCCACCACCCAAGAAGCAGAGAACTGAAGAGAGACCTAGCCCTTCTACAACCCAGGCGACGGTACCGAAAAGAAAAAACGAAAACTTTCAGACTCCAGCATTTAAGAAAAACAAGAATGCAAAGCCACCGCGTAAAGAAACCTTGGTAAAGAGGAAAACACCACCTACAAAGTATCGCAGTAGAAATTATAAATCAAGGAGAACGCTCCCAGGGCCAGAGAATAAGGTGCAAACAAGGCCGCCGTTCCGGAAACTAAAAAGACAGCAGGAGGAACGAAAAGACCAGCAACAACAGAAGAAATTCAAGAAGAACTCCAGGCCGGAGGACGTCAAGACCAGCCGTCCAAGGGAAAAACGAAAAAGACAGCAACCCGACGATTACTCCGCCAAGAGGCCAGCATGCAGGGGACGCAAAAGAAAAACTAATGTGGACGACACTCGGAGGTCAGTAAGGAGAAGATTGTCGTCCATGAAACCTATAACGTGGGAACAGTTTTGCCAGAAAAGAATGACGGAGTTTCAATCATCGAAAACTCAAAGATAAGTTAAAATCTTCTATAAAATTTTTCTTTTGTTCCGAAATGTTATGCGTAAGTACGAAGTTCTATGTTTTGACGAAAGTCAATATGTCTCGGTTGAGACTTAGTTTTGTTTTACTTTATTTAGCTAAGGCAAAAGTATTATTTTCTTTAAGCATAAAATCTAAGAACAAGCAGTTTCTGCTGGTCGAAAGACTAATTCTGTTATGTTAAAGCCAAAATTTGGCCGAAGATAAAAATAACTTCGTATTCTTTTATTAATAAAAACTTTAGTTTCAGTGCCGCCAGCTTGGCGAAGAATGAGTAAAGTAAAAATTTATTTTCTCTTATTCATTTTATGGTAAATTGTAAAAATCATATGTCTTAGAATTTTGTAAATATACGTAAATACTTGAATGTTATGTAAAAGTAGAATTTAGTCTAGAAGCATAAAATTTTAGATGCTAAAAGTAAATGCTCAAAAGCAATGAATTCAAAATTTAAGTATTAAACTGTAGATAAAATCATGCTTTAGAGCGAAAGCCTGCATGTCTAAAGATGAATGAGGGGGAAGTTAGAATGAATGTGTTTTGTAGGGTTCTCCACCTACACTTGAATTTTAAGAATGTTAAAGTAGCTCATCGAGTTGTAGAATGTCGAGTAAGGTGTGTCTATTTGGTCGTAGAATTCTAACAAATCATGGTGGTTAGGGGAAGTGTTATAATACTAAAACACGAATATTCTCGTTTGACACCACACATGGTGGAGAGCTAGGGTAAAGCTAAATTAATGTTTGAATACTTGAATGAATGTGAAGTAAGCAGTAACTAAGGAAAATAAATCGTTTAAAAACAAAAATGTATTCAGTGTGAAGAAAGTGTAAATTATAATGTATTTAGAAAGATACTGATACTTATTCCTTCCAGATTCTGGAAGGAAAATAACAAGATTAATTGCTGAAGTCCAGGAAAAGTTACTGTAAGAAGAGATATTTAAATAAGTATCTACAGAAATTTAGTATACCTTTTGTTACATAAGATTTTTTTTTTTTTTTTTTTTTTTTTTTTTTTTTTTTGTGTGTGTGTGTGTGTGTAAACGAGGCTCTCAAAAGTTAGTTCAGAATTGTAGAAACTTTACAACAGGTCGTTTGTAGGACCTGCTTCCAAGTTTTCCAAATTCTGGCAGCGGCAAATGTAGGGTTCATATTTATTTTAACTAACATTTATTTTAAGTTTAAACTATCTTTCCTGTCAAGCCTTACTTTCCCCTGGAACTGCCAATGCCAGAGTATGTAAATTTTAGTAGAACGCGCAAGGATTCAAATTATCAGCGGAAGTATTCTGAGTTAAATAGAAAGGAAACGAGTTCGAGAGGTGTGCTGTTCTTACTTCACGAGCGCGGAGGTAGTTAGCCAGAAATTTAAGAACCACGCGTTTCGGCCTGTGTGCTTGTCTCGGGCAATTGTTAATCGTTCAACGTGATATTCAAAGTTTTCTGAATTAGCAGCGGTATTGTAAAACGCGGTGAGGTTAGTTACGTTTAGAGAGCCTCGTAGTTAGTCTCTTGTTATTATTTCTTTTCAGGTTCTTATTTTTTATTTTAACCGCCGGGTCGGCGTAGTTTGTGAGCGTCAAGAGCACGCATTTGTAATTTCTAAAGTTGAATAAAAAGGGACTTAAACCCTTCGCAGGACTCTGTCTAATTTCCAGTTTCAGCTGTCACCACTTGGTTGCGTGCAGGTTGGAGGCGCGCAACTGTACAACTGTCATTATGGCACTTCTCTTTTGCGATTCAATTATGTTATACAAACTTTCTCCTCTTTTAGTAGCCCACCAGCGGCCGAGCGGTAAAGTCGCTGAACATTGGTAGTTCGGTTGGCTGCATGGGTGTTTTTCCCCCATGTGTAACGTGTATACGAGCCAGTTTCCCTTAGAAAGTCCTCCACGAAGGCATCCCTCCTCTTAGGCAGATAGCCCTAGTGTGCCAATTCAGTATTGCCATAATTAAATACACACACCACCTCTTTTAGTAGCTGTTCGATAGCTTTATTTTTCTTCTTTATTTTGAAAGCATCTTCATCAAACTCAACTGTAAACGCCATGTTTGCGTTTTTTTGTATGAATATCCTATTCGAGTTAGGGAACGTATAAAACATTATGAGTTTTATTTCTATTTTGTTATCATCGTCGTCTATACAGTACATGTATCTTTCTCCGATGGCTTCGGACTTCATTTGAGTAGCATTAGCAATTCTTATTTGCTCGGTTTTGCTTCCATCTAATTTCGTGAGAAAATTTATTTTATTGGTTATGTGAGATATGCCTCTTCATTCAACAATCTGAGTTTTAAAATTTTCTTTCATTGTTAACTTAGAATGTGTAATTCTCAGTCTTTTCCAATTTCCCCCACCCCCCATTTTCATGTCTATCCTCGTTCCAGCAACTTTCTTTCTTTTCTTTTCTTTTTTTTTTTCCCCGTGATTTGCTTTATTTACTTGCTTTTCGTTCCTGAAAAACGGATTACTTTCGTTTTTTCCCTTTCTCTGTAGTTATTTAAGTATCTACATTCTTCTTCTAAATGTCCTAAATTTTTGCAGCAATTGCATTTTCGTGGCTTAAAATGCTTGAATTTTGTGCTTAAATTCGTTTCGAAAGCAGTTGTCTCTTCCGATCGCATGCCTTCTTTCCTTCCTGAGCATTCGTCGATCAGTTTCAGTTTTACATTTTTCGACGTTAGTTGGCCCACCAGCGGCCTAGCGGTAAAGTCGCTGAAAGCTGGTAGTTCAGTCCAGTGTTTGAATGCCTTGGAACGGGCTGACTGCATCGAGGTTTTTGTGATTTTCCTCATGTGTAACGTGTATGCGAGTTAGTTTCCCTTACAGAATCCTCCACAAAAGCATCCCTCCCCTTAGGCAGATAACCCTCGAGTGTTTCGCCATAATTAAATAAACCAAACCAGCGTCCCGAGTGTGCTTCTAAAGCTGTAATAATATTTTCGTGGGTTTTTGGTAAGTCGCAGTGCAAAAGTGCTGCAATATGACTATCCTTTATTTTTTCAGATTTCTCGCAGTTCGTCTACGATTTCGAGAGTTTTGTTAATGTATTCTTCGAGGTTGTTTTCGTTTTCTGCTTTTAAAGTATACAGTTTTCTGAGAAGGAAAAGTTTCCTCAGAATTTTTCCCTTCGCGAATACGTTCCATATTTCTCTAGTTGTTTTATTTCTTATATGCAAGATTTGGTTGTCTTCTACGAGTAGACTTATGGCAGCTTACAGTTAAATAACTCTCGTTTTGTCCATTCAGAGGTGATTTCTTTTGGTGTGTCGTTTGTGATTGATTCCCAAAAATTTTTCATTTTTAGTATCATTTCTAGTTTGTATTTTCTACAGCTGATTTTTATTATTGTTTAATTTCACAATTCAGTATTTTTTTTTCGCAGCTAGTAGCCTTTCTTGCTTCTAATTTTTCAAATAACACAACAAACTACACCAGTTTTGTTTTACTTTTCGAGGACAGGCTTGGCTTATTCCGCCTATCCAGTAATAGTTTATGTAGCAGAGTTTCTTTTCTGTTTGTATTTTTATTCGTAATAGCTTAAATCTTTATATGTTGTATGCATTTGGCTGAAGTAAACATGCACACAGTCTCATAATCGACTGCTGGAGGAACGTGCATCTCATTCGTTTGTCATCTAAACGCAGTTAATTGGCGATAAGCAATTAGTAAAGTAAAATTAAATTCTTACCTCATTAAGAGATAACCCAAACTGCGAAGACGAGAATGTAGAAACATATTTATTTATTAGCTGTAAGGGACAAAGTATCGCACGGTGATACAAGCATTATCAGCTTTCCACCAACGAAATGTAATAAGTTATATGGGAAAGAGTTTCTGTAGGGTCAAGTTTATGTTGGTCTTAAGTGTCTGTAGATTTAAGCAGCTTCCGCTTCCGACGGTGATTCTACAATTTTAACCTTTTTACGTCTTCGTCATTTGCTTCAGACTGAAACGATATTCCGCTTCCCTATCTTGTAGGGTCTGTAGGACTTGGAGTTAAGCCTGTAAACCAGCGGTTCTCAACCTTTTGAGTAACGCTTACCATCTAAACAAAAATTGAAAACCTCTAGTACCGCCTCTACAAAGTACTACTACTACCACCACCACTCTTGAACAAAGTTCAGATCGTATAAACAAAAATTGAAAACCTCTAGTACCGCCTCTACAAAGTACTACTAGCACCACCACTCTTGAACAAAGCTCAGATCGTATAAACAAAAATTGAAAACCTCTAGTACCACCTCTACAAAGTACTACTACCACCACCACTCTTAAACAAAGCTCAGATCGTATAAACAAAAATTGAAAACCTCTAGTACCGCCTCTACAAATTACTACTACTACGACCACTCTTGAACAAAGCTCATATCGTATAAACAAAAATTGAAAACCTCTAGTACCGCCTCTACAAAGTACTACTACCACCACCACTCTTGAACAAAGCTCAGATCGCATAAATTTACGAGTGTTAGAGAAAAAAATCAGGATGTTGAGGTTTTTTTTATTTTACTTTTCTTCTTTGTGTACCACCTATTTTTCTCTTGCTTACCACCGGTTGAAAACCCCTGCGTCTAGCAGAACCTTACAACCTTTTCCCATTTAAAGTACTGTGAACGGATCTAGTTATGTTTTGCTGGTTATATTTTAAATTAGTTAAATTCCATTGCTGTTTGAAGTGCTTATTTTTCCTTATTGTTTACTATATCAAAGTACTCGTGGAGAAGCGGGACCATATTAAGCGATTCTTAGTGTAGGTGCAAACCATAATAATAGCCTTGGTAATCTGAATCAATAAATCACCTAAATTTATGTTTTGAAATTTTCCTATTTTTGATTTTACGTGCTACATACATTTATCTTAACATTTAAAATTTTAGTTAATTTATCACAACTTAATGTTAAGAAAACCTAATTTTGAATGTTCACCAGTTATAAAAAGATTTACAAAGTTTAATACACCCCTTTACAATCCAGGCGTAAAAAAAATCGATTTTTAAAAACAATTTAAATCAGATTTTTTACACAAATGGTTACCTCATGCAATGAAAGTTTTGTAAGTAAATAAACCCTTGATTAGATAATATTAAGAAGAAAAATACATATTTTTACACATAATTAATACAGTGAAAAAGTTCGAAATTCGAACCCCTGAATCACCAATAACCTTTTACGTTTACACTTGTGCATTTGATACTTTTTCATAATAAAACATGTAGAGAATCCCAGCTCAATTTGGCACTGATTCCAAACCTGGAGAATCATTTATTATTTTTTGTTTTCATCATCATATTTACTATCAACGTACTGCAGCTTGAGAAATGACTCAAGCATAGGTGTCTAAATATATATTTTTTTACCGTTAGTAACTGAAAACCAAACAACATGGTAAAACTTCCATGTTAACATTACGCTGGGCGATGATTACAGGCTTCAGATAACTCCCCTGGGAAGAATTGAGTATGTTGAGGAGGAGAAATTTAAGAGAAATTTCTTTCCATATTTAAAAAAAATTGTAAATGATATTCATAGGTCAAAATATTATATTTAGTGTTGCCTGAATTAAGAAGAATAACTGATGAAAAAAGACTGGTTGTTGTTTCTGTCATGTTTTGAAATAGTACGTCATAGCGTATATTCAGAGTTTAAATTCAGCCGGACCTCGCCTGAGCTATTTTTGAATGACAATGTTAAGTGCAGCCGGAGCCCTAAATAAGACGAGATCCGATATTTTATTTCTTTTATTTAACTAGTTGCCATAAACTTTATAATTTATTAAATTTTTATATTTTATTGAATTTTAATTTAATTATTAGTTATTTTATTTATTTATTGTATTTTTCATTCTTCCTGACGGCTTTCCATAGGTCTCCGGCATTTAGGATTTCAGAAATGAATTCTTTGTGGGAATTTATTTATTCGGGACTCAGCTTGTATGAAAAATAGGCGTATGACTAATATAATTCCGGTTTAACTTCATCAGCACGCGATAGAAGAAAGGCCAAATTTTGCGAAATATCTTGTCTTTATTCGCCAATCTCATGATACATCGCCAGCGGAAGTTAGTTAAACTAATGATTAGCGGCGAATTTGAAGGTGTTCAGATATCGCAAACAGCGAAATTTTCCAGTTTCTTGAAACGGAATTTTTGAAGAAATGAAGATAATATGGCAGAAGTTTTTTTTATTGCGATAATAGTGTCTCAGTCATCAATCAACTAATGGACGCCGAAATCTGTTGTATGGTTCCAAATCGAGAAATATCGCTACTGATAATGAAGAAAGAACAGAGAGGCTGTTGAAAATCAAGAAATTTCGATTGACAATTTAGAGGGAATTCTTGAGGCTTGAAAACTGCAACTTTGTAACTGAACAAAAAATTATGTCTATCTATAGAATTAAGGAGAAAATAGTAGCACAAAAACAAAGCCAAATGATACAACTTGCCCTGAAAGAAATTTTTAATAGGAAATGTTTAAGACAAACAGATAAATATTAAGCTCTTTGACTTGTTTGTTTTCTGTTTTGTAGATTTTGATTCCCTTAATATTAAAAATATTATTTTATAAATCATTATTTCATATTTTTAATTTTAAATCTGGCAAAATGACAAGTAGAAGTTATAAACTGATGATCTAATGTCCAAAATTGCTGACGTTCCGATGTCGAATTTTTCACTGTATAATAATAAACAGAGATAATATAAAGTGTGAACTATTTTATTAATTAGTAGTTTGAAAAGTCATTTTAACCATTCAGATGTAAACTTACATACACGTATATATTAGAAAAAAAAACACTTTCCAAGAAAAACTGTTATAATTATTTCATTTATGTAAATAATTTAATGCTAATATGTCTTGTAATTATTTCTTTTATATGTTTTATAACTATATGCTATACCTTAACAATGGCATAAATTAGAGGAATGAAATTTTGTGGGAAGGAGTATTTGTCCTTTGGAAATGTCATTTAAATATTTGATCATTTGTTTTGCTTTATAGCAGCTATCCCTTTTTTCCCCATGACGTACATTTCATCAACTGACTTTTGCTATCGTTTTTGTTAATTAAGATCGTTTTTGTTGTCAACAGCAGTTGAACCCCTCAAGGAAAAAAAAACTGTATCCCAACACAAATTCTTTTGACGTACCTGTGTGCTCCATAATCTGTATCATAATCATGCATCTGTCATTTTGTACGAGTTCTTCACTCATTTACATCGGATGTGGTAACTGACGGTCTACCTGACCGTGGCTAGCCTTCAGTGTTGCAATCATCATCCCGAGAGCTCTGAAGACTTTGATACATATTATTTCGATTCACTGCGTTGTTCCCATACACTGGCAATATTTTACTGTAATTCGATACTGCTGACTTATGCCCAGATTTGAAGAGGAGTTCGGTCACTGTACGTTGGCATAGTAGGATCTTTTAGTAGTTGATCATCCATGGTGACTTTCTTGCAACAACGAAAAAGTGAAAATAGGGTATAGGGTTAGGTAAGAAATGACAAATGCTTCTACCTGCAAAAATTTTACCTAATGCTGAGCATTATCGAACTACAGTAAACTGTGCGATAATTTTTGACCCACCCTATGTACAACCGTCAAATATATTGGGTATCCTATAAATATTCATTTATTCTGAAATTGTTCTAATATAAATAAAAATTAACAGTTTAAGCATTGAATATAAATAATATTTATTCACAATTTAAATATTTGATTTTTCCACCTTTATCTTCAATCACAGCAACAACGGCGCTCGGCGTACTATCCACTAATTTACACCTTCCCCCTTTTGTTATTTAAAACTTGATCAAAAGTACTTTTAAGAAACATATTGGATGTTATTAAAGTTTCTCTTTAAATGACCAAAGAGGTGTTCTATCGGATTGAGATCTAAGGACTGCGGTGGCCAGTCTAAAATATCACTATTATTATGAAGAATCTACACAGTTTTAACCCGTAATTTATCCTATTAATACTTAATTTTCTGTTGTTAATGAACACATGTGCTTTGTGAATGTGGAAAATAGTTTTTGCTCCATTTTGTAAAAATGTGGATTTCCAAGAAATATTTCTGTGTAACCTCATACTTTCAAAAAGCTAACTTATTCTAGTTGGATACAAGTTTGCTGAATAGATAAAGTAAGTAGAATGTGTAATAAAAGTAAAAAGTAGTTCAACAAAAATGAATTATGTTGCAATTTTATACTAAATATATTGGTCTTCCGACTTAAGAGTGGCCGCCCCCCTTTTTTTTTGTTATCCCAAGTTTGTTTTTCATTAATACATTAATCTGAATGTTAACGTCTTTTCTGAAACTGTATTTTTCACTAGGCCATCTTTTTTACAAAGCTCTTTTATTCAGTTAATTATTGAGTTTTCATATGATAAACATATGAAAATGTTTTATAGCACTCTCTTCATTTTGTTAACTTGCTTTCCACAGTCAATTTATCATAAGATTTTATAGAAACAAGTGCAATATGTTAGACGAATTTGTTCAAAAATTTGTATTAAACACAATATGTTTAAACACAATGTTTTAATGTCTTCTAATTTACTAAGTAAAATGTTTCGTCGTACTTTCAATATTGAAATATTTCAAAATTAAAGTGCTATTCTATCCACAACCAACCATTTAAGCAGAGGGAAGGGGGAAGAAACCATGAGAAACAGATACACTTCAGTTTTATTTCTATGTTAATACAGAAATACGATACTGCTTGTTGGCACACCGATGTTTAATTACTAATGATTTATCAATTAAAATAAAACAAGCAACAGAACATGTTGCAAGGAGAATTGAATTTAACTATGCGGGCAACATGTTATACTAGGACAACTTGTGTTAGGAATACTGAATAAATCAGTTTAAAGAGACGCAAGTATCTAATTGCAAATCAATTTTCATTGAAAACTGTTGAAAATCGGACATAGGTAACAATGCCTGATTTTTTTATTATTCTCTTTATATATTACTGCAACAGTTCCAGATTCATTTGAAGTTTTGCTCAAATTCTATTTCAGGACATATATGCTTAAAAAATGCAACATATACGTGTTTATGTTTATAAAATGACAGTTATAAAATTTGTCTAACATACTATGGATGTCTCACTTATTCATTAAGCAAAAATATGAAATTATTAGTTGCAAAGATTGGTTGTTTGGTTGACTTATTCGAGTATGGATAAGCATGTAAGAGTTGTCTGCCTAAAAGAAAGAAGGAGTTCGTGGAGGATGTTTCAAGGGAAATCATTCGTATCGATGTTGCACAAGAAGGAAACCACGGAAACGCTCATGCAGCCAGCCCATTCGCTTCGAATCAAACATGGTCGAGCTACCAGAGTTCAGCGACTTTACCCCTCGCCCGGTGGTTTTAAAGGGTCATTCATAATATTGCAAAACTTTTTTAAAATTCACGACAAACAATGCGCTATCAAACTTTAATAGGTCGAAATATAGCTCTCTTTCTCTCTGTATATAGTATGCATATATATTATATATTTCCTCAATGATTACTGAACTCTCCTGTTACGACAGTTATTTATGCGTTAATCTATTCAGTCTCTTACTAAGTGCCGTGCCAGCATAATGGAATCACACTTATCAGCATACTGGTCAACTCTGGTCGATGTAATTAATATATTGGGAAGCACATCAGAACAACATCTTCTCTCATCACGCCACAGTAACTGTGTAATCAATTTAATAAAGGTAAAAAAGGGTGTCTGGACAATGGCGTTTTTCAACAGAATGGCAGTTTCCATGATACATCGGATAGATTGGAAAAATCTTTAAAAATGTTTCTGATATT
Organism: Stegodyphus dumicola; assembly: GCF_044657685.1. Lineage (NCBI taxonomy): Eukaryota > Metazoa > Arthropoda > Arachnida > Araneae > Eresidae > Stegodyphus > Stegodyphus dumicola. The sequence goes on along the minus strand of NC_140771.1, from coordinate 42,359,071 downwards.
ATGCATAATCCTGGATAAGCAATTACTAAACATTTAATCCTGATAGTAATTCAACTTTTGGTTGGCGTTAATTTTAGGCATGTTCTTCAGTATATCCTGTAATCTAACATCAAAGTTCAACTTATATTTAAACTTGTCTCATTTTTTAAATCTGATTGTATAACACTGATAAAGATACACAGAAGCTGAACGATTTTCTAACACATTGTGCAGGGTGCATTTATCACTGTTCTTAAACACTCATGGAACGTTACTTGATTTCTTTCTCTCTTTTTTTTTTTTTTTTTTTTTTTTTTTTTTTTCGTAATGACTACAAAGGTAAGAGGTAACTTGGACATAATTTTCTAAACCTTTTCCTGAACAGGAAATCACAAGCCTAATAGTTTCTACTGGAAAATGCCAGTTCATTATTTAAACATAAAAAAAGTCGTCAGCTCATTGCAACGCTAAAACCGAGCCATCATGCTGTGCCGACTACGAGCAGTCTCACAAGAACAGTTTTGAAGGTCATGACTCTTACCCAAACCAACGCTCAGCACTAGTCAGCCAAGGAATAAGACATGCAGATCGAGTCTTTTCATCTACGATGAGCAAAAATTTTAATTAGCAAAAAAATGATGGAAAAACCAAGTTTAACCTCACCTCCAAATAACTTTGTGTACAAAGTTATTGAACCCAAACCCTGTTTTATCGCCAAGTTATTATAGTTATTACAACATGCAAAAAGTTATAAAATTAATATATATATATATATATATTAATATTCAAATATTTATCTGCTGCCCCAAAAATAATCGTATGTGAAATAACATTCAAGGTACAAACAAACCGAATTGCAATTAATGGCACGAAAGAAAAAAAGTCGCCTAATTGATAGAATCGAAAGATAATTATATATCACAGCTTTACCAAAAAGTCTGGTAGTGATACCACATGGCTTCCTTTTAAGGCGTATCAAATTTCATACGCTTAAAAATCAATATTTTGGATGTATAATAGTTTTAGTTTACTTTCTATCATGCTTACTGAATGTACAATCCCATGGTACTTGCTTCATGTGTCAGCCTTGGAACCGTCTTGATGCTTTTGGATATGAGAATAAATTATTACTCCCATCGCCAACAGACATATGCGAGAAGTCGATAACGAAAATCTACTCTTAGTACACCAAATTGTATAGTAGTGCACAGAATATAAGTACATTGTGCATAAGATTAGAACTGAAAACATGTTACAACTGGCTAATTGATTTCCTGTAAAGGGCGGTTAAGAATATTTTAAAAAATTCTGAAACGGTCTGACTGCAACGCAGTATAATACATTTTTCTTGTGAATTTCTATCACAGCTTCATTCAAATTTTATTTCCAATTTTATTTTAGAACAAAATATTCTTCCGAAATTTCACATAGTAATAGAGAATGCTTCATAAACTGTACGGTAAATTTTATATGAAGAAGGTGATGAACATAGAGCTTGCGCTGTAATTTTTAATGGTTGGTTGGCTGAATACAGCAAAGCACACGAAGGTTATCAGCCTAAGAAGGAGGTATAACTTCACAGAATACGTTATAAGGGAAATAAACTTGTTCCTATATTACACATGAGGGGGACGAGTTCGAGTTCAGTAAAACGCGCATGTAGGCAACCCGTTTGATGGAATTCGATTTCCGGTATAATTAACAGTATTCGGTGGTTTTAAACTGTCAGTCGCTGGTGGGCCTAATTTTTTATGGACAAGTTTTTCCCTGTAATGTTATTTGATAGTATACTTTAAAATATTTCAGCAAACTGTAAATGAAATTTTGACTGACTGTGGTTATGTAGTCATGAGAAACGAGGCTCAAGCTAGTTCAAGGGTGTCTAACAGAATCAGGCAATGCATTTGGCAAAATTTGGACCACACTTTTCGCAAAAGCCCATACATAATATTAGATATGAAGATAAGACAGATACTTTATATAAGTTACGAGAAAGTCGAGAAAATTCCAGTGTCTGTCTCTTCGCCATTATTCGCAGCCAAATCGAGGCAAAAATTTTCATCAGCTGCTATAATCACTCAGATAGCGGTAGGCTCGATAATAAGTTACGAAAAGTCTGTTTATATCTTTTAACACGTGCATGCTTTTAATGTGCCCAATATAAATACTGTTTAAGAGTTCTATTTTGTTTTTTTCTTTTAATACGCAAGTGTTAATATGGAAGTAAACTCGAACAAAATAAGGCGTAAAATGCAAGAGACTGTCTTAGTATAGACAAGGATGTCTTCGTGGAGGACATGTAGAGAACTGAATCGTATTCCTTTATGCATGTGGAAAACCATGAAAACATCCATGCAGACCAGCGCCTTCTTTGACATTCCACTCACCAGTGGCGATTGGTTAAGACTATTGAATGGTGGTAGTTGAAACTGGATTGGATCCTAAACGAACAGGCTAGGTACATGATTGGTTTTTCTCATGTGTAACGCGAATACGATTCAGTTTTCCTTACAAAATCCCTCACAAAGGAATATATCCCTTAGGCCGATAGTCTTCGTGTGTTTTACATTCAAAGTAGTAAAGTGGATGAAATTCAAATCCATTTCTTATTTAACACTTTCACTTACATATTGCTATTCTCCTTTTGCAGAGTATTTGTTTGTATTAACAAAATATCCGAATTAACGCAACTCGTATTGCTTTAAATTGGTAGAATTAAATCGCTCCAAACTGGAATTCGAAACTTTATACGGATAAAGATTATTCATTAAAATACAGCATTTCTCTTGTCTGCGATAAAATCAAATTTCTCTTGCCTGGAAAATGAAAATGTAGTCTTTTGGATAATAGCGCTTTAGGATGCAAAATGGTTACCACTCATTAAAGTCGGCCCTTTCGTTTTAACGAGCATTCCTTATAACAAAATTTAATACATTTTCAGATGAGGAGTTTTTGATACCAGCTATTGTAATGGAAAAGTCATAACAGGCGTGATCATTATTAAGACTTCACCGTTTTATGATTAGACGGGCAAGTTATCATAACCCTTTTCCTGACTTTCACTCTGCCCTTAGTCCTCTATATAACAAACTATTGTAACTGCATAACATTTTAATACGTTTACTTACTATTTATGCTGTGTTTCATGGTTCTACTTACCAGTGGGGTTTATTGTACATAGTTCTGTTAATGTTTCATTCGTAAATGTGTTTTACCGATAGTCTCGTGATTAACCGAGAATTGCTACATTTTCATTTACTGTTTTATAGATCTCTAGATTATTTTACCATTTTGTTCTTGATTGTTAATTGTTACGCTTCAAGCACTGCAGATAACTGTTGGGTTTAGCACCAACAGATAACACAGTAACCAACCCACCCAACAAATTTATTAACATAAGTAACTCTTAAAACCATGAAGCAACTTTCAATTTCTCGATTCTTGGCATTTATACTTATGAGGTACTTGTGTGGTTAAGTAGTATATTGAGATTTCATACAACAGTCATAAGTAAACGATAGGGAAGAGAAACTCAAGTAAATATAAGGAAGCTTTTAATCGGTATACAAGTTTAATTCTAAAATCTTCTGAACAAGAGTAATGGGTTAAATATATGCTAGAAGTTTTCTAAAGCAGTAGAACTTTAGCAATTAATGTTATAAGTGAGAGATTCAGTTAATGCAATTGTAGAAGATTATTCAAAAAGACAATTACGGATTTAATGTAACGGGCCGAGATGGCACTTTCAAAATCAAACTTCATATAGTCGCACATTTCAGCTCAGGATATCTTAGAGCTTTGATACGAAACTAAATTTCCGAATACCTTGAAATTTAGAGTAATGCAATTACATTATTTCCCTTCTAATTTCTCCGCTGTATTTTGTAATGTTTCAGATAATGGAATATATACCTCTAAAATCATGAAGTTTAAGAAATAATTTCTAACCCCAAGAAAGACTAATTGAAACAAGAGCTCCACAAGGAAATTTTAACATTTCAGCCTAGAACTACGGAAGCTACAAATAATTTAAGAGTTCTAAAAAGAAAATTTCAAAGTTAAAGACCTTTGAAACAGTTATAGCCAACAGATATACGGAAAACTGGTTTTAAGATTAAAATTTTTAAAAGTTGAACTTGCATATGGAATGCTGATTACACTTTAGATGAAAATTCAGAATTGAGTGGTAGTTTATATTGTATTAGCTTAAGCATTCCAGTCTCGATCATACCGAAACACCTACGAGAAAGATTCATTTTACATTCATTTCAGATTACCGAAACAGATTCATTTGAGTTTTCATGAAACTCTTCTACAGCAATATTTGAGAGTTTTGAGCATTTGCTCCCGTCTCTTAGTATTTTTATGCTTAAATGCCTTTAGCATGACAAAATTAGAATAGTTAAAATACTTATGAATATGTGTATGTAGTCGAAGATCAATAGAGAAATTTAAATTGGAGAAAGTTTAAGGTATTAAACAAGAGGACTTTGTAAAAATTACTTGTAATTTTAAAAGAATTTGAACTTAAAATCCCGAAAATAGAAACTTTTATAAAACTACAATAAATAGTAACACAATTTGTACAGAATTCATGAACGTTTAATTAATTACACAAATTAAAGAATTACCCTTCAGCTTGTCTTGAAGGCCAATTCCAGTTTATAAAGCAAAATGAAAATTAAATATTGTCTGTAAGTCTTTGGGTTGTGGTGACACTGCGTTGAAAAGTTCCACATTCGGTGTTGTCCTTTTTGGGCCATTTTTTTTTTTTTTTTTTTTTTTTTTTTTTTTTTTCGTAATTATCTTCTTCCAGACTTTTTGGAGGATTTTGAATGTTGGCTGCCTTTTCGAGTTTTCCGCGTTTTTGAGGTGTCAGTATCACTCAATATTCTTGCTCCTGTTCGGTCCAACGCGACGTTCAATGTTTCGCGTCTCTCGTTGGCAAAGTATCTTAATAATTGTCTCCTTAGATCTTCCTTCGAAAGAGAACTTTCCGTGCGTGGATCCCTTATTGCTGGCATAGCAGTTTTCTGTTTTCTACTCCCGGATTTAGGTTTGACGCCTTGATGTTCACTTGTGCCACTAGAAAGTTGACTTTCCGCGAGTGGCTCCCTTATTGCTGGCATAACAGTTTCCTGTTTTCTACTCCCGGATTTAGGTTTGGCGCCTTGATATTCACTTGTGACACTAGTTGAGGGAAGTGTTGTCGAGGTCGCAGATACGGATTCTTCTGACACAGGAGGAGAAGACCGAGTAGGTTCACCCTCATCATCGAGGTCAATCTTTAGAAACTTTTTAACCAACACTTTAAAATCTTCGTCTTTAGTATCAGGATTCTTTGCTACGTCTTCCAAACACTTCAAACTCTTAATGTAAGAATACTCCCACACTGTTAAATTTTCATATCCCTCTGCAAATTCCTCCTCATCCTCAGGAGAACGTGTTACGATTTTATTGGTGAGGCCGACTGGTAAGACCTCAGATGACGGTCCAGCTGTTGCATCACTGGGTGGAACACTTTTATCAGCTTGCTTGGTTACTTCACTGGGAATGCTAGCGGACGCTTCTGGGTCCTGCAACCTCTCAATTCCCGATGGCGTAGGAGCTTCGGCAAGATTGCCTTCTGCTATGGCGGACGTCGTTGCTCTTTTCTGAAATTCTGTCCAACCTCCACTGGAATTGAATTTGCCTCGTAACTTTTGATAGAAAAAATTTGACCACATTTTCGGTGCCATTTCCAGATAGTCTTTGTTTCCTCTTTTGAAGTGGTACAATGCAAATTCAGAAAAAATTGCGCATGAAGCGCAGGTTCGATCGAAAACATCAGTAGGCTTCAGTAGTTTTAAGTTTTGTTTCACGAATTCAAAAAACTTTGACCCATCCATTCTCATACTGGGATGTTTTGAGAAAAGTCCCTGCAGGTCATCTCTGAAATCGATCTGCATTTTAAAAACCATTTCGCCTATTTCGGGGGTATAACCAGAAGGTTGGCCTTTTTCCAAGCGATACTTCTGCGACTGGTCTGGAATACCTCTTTCTAATTTTTTCCATATGAAATCAAATAATTGGCCAGCAAAGTATTCAGCCTTACGCGGACTTGCCATTGTTTTGTTAAGTAGCTCCAAACTCCAACACAGAAAGCGAGAAAAAACAAGATTTAAAAACGAACGCTTTTATAGGCACTCGCTTTAGTGACTTTCGAAGTACTTAATTTGTTTAGCTTCTTTAGGTTTGCTTTTCCACTAATACTTCTTCCTTACGGCATCCTTTGTTTGAATAATATTTGATTTTAATTGACTCATGAGAATTTTGACGAACGTTAATTTTTGATTACTTTACATGTTAGAAACTTTATTCTTAATCATTTCAGTGCGTTAAATTTTAATATTGCTATGTTATGATGGAAAAGCCTAAAATAAACGAACCGAAAAACAAATTTGTTAAACTGAGAAAAAGGAATTCCTGATGGTTGTTTTTAATTTCTGTTAAGTTTTGGCTGTGGGATGACAAAAAAAAAAAAAAAAAAAAAAAAAAAACTAGTACTACTAAACATGTTTCCCTGAAAATTATAACTCAAATTTGTATCTTTCTAAATCTGAACATTTAATACCTCTTTTTAGAGGGTGGCCAAAATAACACTGACTCGGAAAATATGTATAATTCTGATACTAAATTAACCCTTGTTAATGAATAGGACATTATTCGTCCCTTTCGAATAATGTCCTGATGAATAGAACACTTTCGTCCGTTTCGTGCCATTTTGTTGCCAAGTTTTCCACTGCATATTTTGCTCGAGGTTTTGCCAAGACACTTCCATTCTTACCCTTGCCAAAACTGTTAAATACAATTCTTTCACGAACTCTGTTTGGCATAACACTTGTTCGGTGTCTGAAAGAGTATTGCTTGGCAGCATTGTTTTACGCCAAGCAGAGTTTGGCTTTAGTGTAACCCTAAAGTTATTTCGTTTTTGCCGTATTAGTATGTATGGTTTTGACTTGATGTAAGAGCATATGGTTGCTCGCTTTTAGCTAAGTTACATAGGTAACTATAAGCACATGCGTGTGCTGGTATTCAATAATGTTGTTTTTGTTAAAATAAATTTGTTATTGTTAATATTACACTCCACTTACTGAAGTTAAGTTTCTTTAAATAAGTTGGAGCTATCTTCGGCAGGAACAATACTTAATAATGAACACGCGTTGTTTATTATTAGTACTGTTTTGTGTTCTATGGAAAATGATTTCTACGCAACGCCTGTTTTTAAGAATACCTTTTTATCGGATTGAGTTAAATAAAAATTTCATTAAATTCATGTAAATCATGAGATGCCCAATTAGAAATATTAAATAACTGTATAAAATTAACATTAGCTGGACTCATTTAGAATCATTACAGCAGGCACCACTTAGTGAAATCGTGGTTAATGTTATCATTCGGACATTGTTATCAAATTTGGGAATTCCCGCCCACTTGTATAAGGAAATATGGAAAATTCATCACTTATTGTACTTATCTGAAAACTGCCATCTGAGCCCTAGATATGTGAGGTGTTCGAAGATACAGAACAAAGGATTGCCCTCAAGAAGGAAAACTTAATATACCCACCTATTGCAGCTACTAGGAAAAAAGGACATCCTGCATCTTATCGTGGGTGTTCGAAATTTCCCACGAAGAGAAGCACGATACAACCTAGGTATAGCTAATCCAGTGCCTCCTAAATACACGCTGTCACAAAAAATATAGAACCCAGAGTCACAATCACGAAACTCGTCAGGCATGTAGTCTGATAGGAGATATGCAAATTATTTAAATTTCGACACCAATGAGACTATGGTAAGCGCAATGCGCATATGAGATGCCTGTCTGGGAGAGTTTAAAAGAACGATTGCTCGTGCCGTAGGGCTATGGGCTAACTCGTGAGAATTGTTGAATTCGTTGGATCTGCATTTCACAATAAGCAAAGTGTTGCGCTCCTTATGCTGGACGTGGCAAAAGCATTTGACTGCGTCTGGCATGAGGGGCTCATCTTCAAGCTTATCAAACGGGGACTTCATAGAAAGCTTATTATTCTGATCTTCTCCTTTTTGCGAAAACGTACATTCTTCGTTGCTCAAGGAAATGAAAAGTCAACTCCAAGACCTATAAGATCAAGTGTCCCGCAAGGCAGTATCCTTGGTCCTGTGCTTTACCTATTCTACATCTCGAACTTTCCCCACCCTGGTTTGGACAATTACAATCTTCTAGCATGCTATGCCGATGATACGGTGATTGCCATTAAATCAGTTAAAGCAAATCACGATATCGATAAAATGCAGAATTATCTATATTCGGTTGAAGATTAGTGCACCAATTGGCGAGTGAAAATAAATGCTATTAAATCTCAACTTTTAATCCTAAGTAAAACCAAGATGCACATAACGTTTAAAGAACTCTTCCTCTTTCAAAAGTCAATGCCATTGGTCACAAAAACAAAATACTTAGGTATTATCTTAAATCAACGACTCACGTGGTCTAACCATATTAAAAGCGTTAAAAGCAAAGCCATCGGTATCATGTGTAAATTTCTTCCAGTCGTAGGAATATACTCTAATATCAGTCTGCGAACCAAGAGGGCACATCTACACTATCTGCATTCGCCCAATACTCTGCTATGCAGCTCCTGCATGGAATACTGCTACTCAAAATCAAATACACAAACTGCAAGTCGTACAGAATAAATTTTTGCGTATAATTACAGATTCCCACTATCTTATTCGAAATGAATTTTTGCACAGAGACTTAAAACTAGAGGCTATCCCCGAATATATCAAAAGATTCAATGAAATATTCTTCACCAAAGCCGTACAATGCAACTTCGTGAATTATTCTCAAGCTTTTAATTACGATTTTCTCTTTGAAGATCGAAGCATCTGGCCATTAGCAGCTCACACTTTCATGGGTGGAAACCACAATTACATCACTTAGCTCCTCAATTGGTAGCTATCTATACTTCCAATCCATCTGATTATTGCTTTGTTGTTTCTAAGCCGTTTAGAAGCAGTTTTTTTGGAAGCTGTGTTGTATTGTACGAAGATGTGTTGCATTAGTTGTGTTTTATTTTCGTAGTATTGATTGCTGTAGAATTTTTGTATTGTAGTATAGTCATTGAAGCCCGTTTTAGTATATTCATAGAACCTGCATTGTCTTAGGATCCTTATGAAAAACTGTTCTCTCTCGTCACTTTTGAGAACTTTTCAGATACTTGGCCTTGTTCCTTTTTGGTACTTCTCTCCTTTTCCTTTACTCCGTTTTCTCTTCAGAGATAGTCTCCACGTCCAGAATTCTATATATCATGTGCCCTAGGGCTTCAAGTCAAGAACCGGCAACGTTGCGCTGTGTAATAGTTCGGTTATATTAACATTCTAAGTCCGTAGGGCTATTTGAACGAACCTGTCGATTTGAATAGACGATATTGTGAGAGATGCTTCTGAGACGTAACCGGCGACAGTATGAACAGCTGTCGAACTTTAAGAAGGGGTGTATAGCAGGCCTCAGAGAAGCAGTTTGGTCAAATAGGCGAAACGGCCGCTATCTTGGTCTGAGTTATATAATTTTTGTATTGTAGTATAGTCATTGAAGCCCGTTTTAGTATATTCATAGAACCTGCATTGTCTTAGGATCCTTATGAAAAACTGTTCTCTCTCGTCACTTTTGAGAACTTTTCAGATACTTGGCCTTGTTCCTTTTTGGTACTTCTCCCCTTTTCCTTTACTCCGTTTTCCTTTACTTTCCTTTACTCCGGAGATGACGCTCGGTGTTAGCGATAATCGATCACAGGAGAGATAGTCTACCGTCGCGGAGGGAGCAGTTCTTCTCAAAATGTGCTCTTAAGGAAATTTCCGGGTAGTTCTATGGTATTTATAGAAATATATGCTAAAGTATAAACAAAATTAGTTACTCTATTCTACATTATACCATTGCCTTGGGGTACAAGTCAATTTCTCTCTACTTACTGCATGCCTTCGCAGTGTAAATGGATAGTACAGCCATTTATCCTACATAGCTCTTTTTAGCTTAATTTTGAGATTAATATCTTAAACTAATCCCTCCTCCCATTATCATTCGGCTATCCCTTCAAAATGTATGGTTATCAGAAAATAGTCTAACCCGCACCCCAATCAATTGCCTGAATTCCTATATTGCACATACTTTTTCAAGGCCATTGCTGACGTTAATGACCATTTGCCACGACTCCGGCCGAAAAGCCGACAATTTCTATCTACACTTCCTTCATTTGGGCCGCGGATTCCACGCTAGTGGCGGCGTCTCTTGTCTGTTCAACATTTCTTCGAATTTCTGCTGCCATGATGCCATATAACTGCTGTTTGTTCCTTCCCGCTATGATGCCTCTATTACTGCAATCGACGCTCCTTTGAAGTGCATCTTACATCCTATGAACCTTTTCACAGGGTTTTTCCCCGCCTCGGTTATTATTTATGCTATCAGGAGATGATATGTTACCTTTTCAACAAGTTCTATCCAGGATGAGACTCTCAAGCCTATGTGCCTGCAAGAGTGTAAATTGACACACCAACGAAGGGTAGTACAGTCGGTCACAAAAGTATTCGAACACCGGAACCCATTCAGAAAGTACCCTTTTCAGGTGGGGAAACAAAATGGTAGCTAAAGTCAATCTTGGTTAGGGAAAACAAATTGGCAGCTTAAGACAATCTTGGTTAAGGAAAACAAAATGGTAGCTTAACACAATCTTGTTTAGGGAAAACAAAGTGGTAGCTAAAGTCAATATTGGTCAGGGAAAACAAAACGGTAGCTTAAGACAATCTTGGCTAGGGGTAACACAATGGTAACTCACTCAATCTTGGATAAAAAAACAATATTGCTTTGTTTAAAAGTTCTCTCTTTCAGCTTAAATGCATCTCCTTTTCCATACTTGAATGTGTTAGACAAGTTTGGCAAAAAAGTTTAGTTTAAGATACGTGAATAATGTGGGAATCTGGAGTTTGGAACGAGTTTGCTAGAAATTGTGAATATCTTTAGCTGTTAGTAATTACAGTTCCCAAATTCCAATAAAGTTCTTTCGCTATTGATTTTTCTCATTATTGCAAAACATTCGGAAACAGAGTTCAACAAGGTTCAACCTTTTTCGATAATCTCTTCAAACTCGTCACAACCAAACTATATATCATCATAACATTGGGTAAAACACAAACTTGTAAAGGAAGAAGTATGTTTTTAGATTTGGCTGGAAAAAAATATTTTCAGATCTTGGAGAAAAAGAAAATTCACTATAGAGATCCATTATTACATTTCCCAATTATGGGAGAAGGTATTATTCAAGTTGGAGGTCCATGTTGTATTTGAACGTTCAACAACAACCTGTAGTGATCTGAAGTGAAACACGGAATGTATCAGTAGTAGTGCAACAATTTTTCCCTTTCATATCAATGAATACCGTTGATATTGAGAATTTGTAATGGGCGTATAAAATTCCAATACCCGAAGATTGTTGACACATTTAACTATAAATGTATCAGTATTAGTGTAATCATTTTTACGTTTGATTTCAAAGCATACCCTTAATGTTGAGAAAATGCCTCTAAAAATTTCCAAAACCAGAAGATAGTTAATAGGATAGACTATTAATGTATTGGTAGTATTGCCATCTTTTCACATTTAGATCATTTTTCCTTTTCATTTCAAAGAATTCTTTTCGACATCATTGATGTTAATTGTAATATTTTGGGCCAGGCTCTGATTAGAATTTCCCGAGACCAGAAAATCGTTCATAGGATTTATTATAATGTCTCAACAAAATATTTTTATAACATTTCATTTCATAGAAATCTACGTCAACTCCGTTGATATTGATTGTAATATATTTCGATTGGGCTATAAAAGTTTCATTAGCATTCCACTATCAGAATACCGTTCATAGGTTTGAGTATAAAGAAATCAGTAACAATGCAATCCATCCTCATTCCATTTTAAAATTATTTCCTTTTCACTTCCAAAAAAAAATCTATCTTAACAACGTTAGCAAACAGCGGGAACAAGTTTCTGTTATGGAGAATCCAGGTTGGAAGACCATGTTGTAGTGAATCTATCTTCCTTAACAGCACAGAGTGACTTGAAGCGAAACTGGAAATACTTTTATAGATAACGATGAGTTCATTCTGAAAGAAATGGTAAAATCTTATTGGCTGGAAAAAAATCTCTCAGATAATTTCTAAATCAGAATTTAAAAAAAAACTTATTCTTTTTGTTCATTTATAATGTTGTCTTAGACTTGGCCAGAATGAACTCATCGTTATCTATAAAAGCATTCCCAATTTCGCTTCAAGTCGCTCTGTGCTGTTAAGGAAGATGGATCCACTACAACGTACTGCTTCCATCAGGATAATAGAAAAACCTCCCTTTCTTTGAATGGTGTTGAAGAGAATACTATGAAGGGAAAATGAATGAATTGAAATGATGTGTGATATATTATATACTTCAACATTTGAACAATTTTTCTGGAGTTGGATCGTGAACGATGTTGAAGAGAATACTACGAAGGGGTCGTAAAGTACATAAGGAGTACCCAAAGTTGTAACATCAACTCCCTTTTATGCTAACACCGCAAGATTTGCAAGGGAGTCGCAAAGTACATAAGAACTACCCCAAAGTTATAACATCAATCATGTCGAAAAGTATATTCTTTGAAGTGAAACCATTTACTAGAGACTTTTCCATTAGCCAGAAACTTTTATCCAGGTTGGAGGATGTTGCATCTTCATCAGCACGCACTCATTTGAAGCGAAACTCGAAATGTTTATATAGATAACCGTGAGCTCATTCTTGACAAATTTGTAATATCTTACCGACTGGGAAAATTTCTCAGAAAGAAAAATCTCAACTCCAGAAAGCAAAATCTTTCTTTTTTTTCATTTATAATGTTGTCATAAGACAACATCTCAAGAGGAAAAGGAGAAGAGTTTATTTATAATGTTGTATTAAAAAAACATTATTAATGACAAAAAAGAAAGATTTTTAAAAAAAAATTCCGATTCAGATATTTCTCTGAGAGATTTCTCCAGCCGATAAAACTTTCTCCCATTTGTTTTAAGAAGGAACTCTCTATCTCTTATCTAAATAAACCTTCCGGGTTTCAGTTCAATTCAATGTGGGCTGTTGAAGATGCAACACGACAAGGTCTCTCTCCCTCTTCCAATCTCAAATTTCCACATAATGAAGGAAAAATATGTTCCATTGATCTCAAAAAGAATTCTTTGAACGAAACGCTTGAAATTTACATTGCTACTGTGGCATTATAACGAATAATTTAAATGCTTTTATGGTACTGGAATTCGTATGGGAAATTTCTATGACCAGTTCTAAACATCAAAGGTGTTGTTTGAAAGGATAAAAAAAACAACTGAAACTTAAAAAGATTTTACATTACGGTCAAATCTATGAAGGATGTCGGGTCATTGGAAATTATTTTTTGTAGATCCCTTACACTTTCTAAACCTCAACGGTATTATCTAAAGTGAAACGGCTTAAATTTATAAAAGATTACATTCTAATGAATCCTATGAACGGTTTTGCGGGTCCATGACAACTTTTAAATCTCAACAGAGTTGAGTGAATTGATAAGCAAAACAGCTTAACACTCTAATGAATCCTATGAACAATTTACTGGTATCGTCATTGGATCCCCTATAGCTTCTTAAACATCAACGGTGTTGTTTGAAGTGAAAAAGGAAACAAATAACTGAGATGTATGAAGGATTACATTAAGGACAAACCTATGAACATTTTTCGGATACCTTACAACTTCTTAAGCCTGAAAAGTTTGGATTTGGCTGGAAAATATTTTCTCTGAAATCGGAAAAATATATATCATATAATATAGATTAGATAGATTTTAGATACGTGCACGTAATTTACATATGCTCTTAGAATTTAAATGATATTGTAAATTAGTTCGCAGCAATAAAATTTAATTTTTATTTTAATTTTTATTTATTTATTTATTTTTGTAATTAAATTTCATAATTAAATTATATATTAGCTATTTACGAAAAGAGAATATTTGCTAAATTCAAATTATTATACAACATACAAGGTGTGTTCGAAAAGTTCGGTGATTGGTCTCATAATTAAAAAACCGCACCGGTTAGGATCTTGCACTCACGCAGACGCAGTGAGAGAAATATTATCTAGAGCCACCTAACTGCCATTTTACGACAGGTAAAAGGAAGCGCACGCTATGAGCAGTTTAACACAGTCAGTGTGAGAAAGATTGTCAGTGTGACATGGAGCAACGCATAAACATAAAGCTTTGCTTCAAGTTAGGCAAAACGGCGACGGAGACACATGACATGTTAGTGAAAGTTTACGGACAGTGGAATCTGCTCCATGACAACGCCCGGCCGCACACTGCAATCCGTGTAACCCAATTCCTCGACAGGCATCAGGTTCCAGTTTTGGATCACCCTCCACATTTTCCAGATCTGGCTCCCGCGAACCTGTTTCCCCGCCTCAAAGGAATTCTGAAAGGCCAACACTTTTCCGACATTACTGAGATCCAACAACGTGTGACAATGGTGCTTCGAACCATACCGAAAGAAGCATTTGCAGACAGTTTCCAACAATTCTACACCCGATGTCAAAAGTGTATTGTTGCTAATGGCGAATACTTTGAAGGCCAGTAAAGCCGCTTGTTGTTTCCTTTTTTTATGGTAAAATTTACCGAACTTTTCGAACACACCTTGTATATATGCACCTCATCTTAATACCTTAATACCGTTTTAGATTAAGACATACAGTGTGTCCTTTTCGTGCCTTCTTCCATGTCATTTATACCTTTATCCAACGTCTCATGGAACAGCTTTCCATTAAAGGGACTAATCAGAGAGAATTTCTTTCAAGTGAAACAGAAAACAACTGAAATGGAATGATTACACATCTTTACTGAAGGTATTTCCATGATGCAGAAGCTTTTATCCAGGTTGGGGGATATTGGATCTTCAACAGCACGGAGTGATCTGAAGCGAAACCCGGAAAGTTTATACAGATAACGCCAAGTCTATTTTTGACAAATTTGTAATGACTCATCGATCGAGTTAACTGGAAAAATTTCTCTCAGAGAAAATATCTGTATCAAAATTAAATATGTGTAATGATATAATTTAATGGGAAAACACAAACCAATTTCAGTCATCAGAGCTTAAATTTTTTTGGTTTGCGAAAACAAAAAAGTATTTTAGACTTCATTTTAAAGGAGAAAAAGAGAACAAAAAAATCTGAACTGTATAGAAATGTACTGAAAATGGAAGTTTGATATGGGTTTCAGTATATTTCTATGCAAATTCAAATGTAAACACATAAAAAATATTTTTGTGACCTCATAAAAGTTTTTGTTTACATTTGAATTTGTATAGGAAAATACTAGAAACCGACTCCAACCTCCATTTCCAGTATATTGCTATACAAATTCGAATGTAAACAAATAAAAAATATTTTTGTGAAATCATAGATTTTTTTTTTTTTATTTTGAAATTGTATAGGAGTATAGTAGAAACCGACTCCAATCTCCATTTTCAATATATAATAGCTATCAAAGTTGTAATAACTCCCACTTTACGTTAACACAGCAAGGTTTCCAAGGGAGTCGTAAAATATATAATAAATATCAGAACATATTTTTCTAACTTCCTCTTTACGTTAGCGCCACAAGGTTTCCAAGAGGAGTAGTGAAATATATAACGGTTATCAAAACTGCAACTCCCCTTTACGTTAACACCGCAAGGTTTCCGGGGGAGTCGTAAGATATATATAATGGCAATCAAAATTCCAAAATTGGAACAAGAACCATGTCGAAGAGTATACATATTCTTTGAAGGGAAACAATAGAAGCCATTCATGAACATATTATCCGCTATGAGGAAGCTTTTATCCAGGTTGGAGGACCATGTTTTCCAAGGAAGTCATAAAATATATATAATGGTTGTAGGATTCCCCATTGTGTAATTCTAAGTTACAGTTGAATGTAAAGAATCTTAAGAACTAGTAAGCGAATAATCGCTTGAGTTCGTGAGACAGTAAATAAACTTGGAAAGGGTTAAAAGACCCTTTAACAATTATTATTCAAATAAGATTTAACAGAACTCCGTCTTGGAGTTGTGCAATGAAGCCGACACTCGGGTTTGAACTTAAGAGACTAAGAATTAAACTAAACTAATCTTAAACAAAGGAAATATAGCCGAAGCTATCAAGATTCTAACGGAGTTGGCCCCTTAATGCTAATTGACTGCGAAGCTATCAAGGGCCTAAAGTACGGCCGAGGGTAATAATAGCTTAAGAGAGAGTAGCCTAAAAAGGCGGACGCGTGCTAGCCAGAATAACTGGTATCTCTCCGATTAAGACAATAAAACTTAGCGGTTAAATACCGCTCTTCCTCAATTTACATTCAGATGTGATTCTTTTGGCCGGAAGTGGTAAGTTGAAACTAAGAAGCGATAGGAAAGGAAGTTTAACTCAAAATCTAACTGTTAATAAAATTAACATAATCCTTACATAATGGTTTGGGATATAACTGATTTCTGTATTGCATTTGGGTTTATTGAAATTGTTTTAGTTATCGCTAATTCTGATTTTTGTTCAAGAGACAATTCCTTTTCACTATCAATATCGACATTAGTGCCATCATCATCTTCGACAACTGTACCGAATTCTGCATGTAGATAGGTTTGCGGGTAAAACATTTTAAGAAAATTTACTATAAACTTGATTAAATTTGATTTGGTTAGTCTCTTTTCTTCTTTTTTATTTTCATTTTTAAAATCATTATAATTATGTAAATACCGTAAAAAATTTTCTTCTTCGGCATGCCTTTCTTCTGTGCGATTTTTCAATGTAATAAATAATGCTTCAGATAGTGATGTGTGCTGTTCTTTCAATGACTGCAACATGAAATTTATTGTTGCATTAGCTGTTAATAAATTAGAATCTCTCTGGCCTAATGCCTCTACAGCCAGTTTTATTGGAAAAGGACGCCTCTTGCATTCCATTCGGATATGCTACATGCTGCAGTTAGCAGTGTTGTAACTCCTTTGCAAACTGTAATTTGTGGTGACGCTGACATCCAGAATAAGAGTGATGTGCTTGTAAACATTTGCCTGCACGCAAATAGTTTTCTTTGAAATGTATGATTTGCTCTCGTGCAGCGCTCTCTATCCACGAAAATTTCAACTATTTTTTTTTCTTTATCCCCCCCCCCAAAAAAAACACTCGTCTTCACCGGAATAATTTTTCTCAAACTGCGTTCAATTTTATCAAGTAATTCAATTTTTAAGAATATTTAAAGTATTTACAGACTTATGGGGCACCCTCTATATCAGAGTTTCTTAAACTGTGGGTCGAGACTTCCTTGGGAATCGCGAAACCTGTAGTAGGGGGTCGCCAAACATTTTAGCAGTTTTGATATTTCTTTAACTTATTATAATAATTTTACAATTACCAAATATTTTTAGACAATGTATCTGAAAATAGATAAAAATAAGATAATACAGACAAAGAAAAACTGAAAACGTTTCGACGCATTCTTTTTATAGTATAAACGTTCATTTTCCTTGCTTTGCACGTGACGCTGTCATTTCGTCTGTTACCTATTTAAAATTTTCACACTGTACTATGTCTTAAAACTATAAATTAAAGTTCATGACATAAAACTGCAATAGTATATTACAGTACAAGTGAAAAAATAAACAGTTTGAGTCACGCGTGTGTCGGATTTGCGCAATACTTATGGGGTTCCACAAGATTTTTGTAAATATTATGGAGTCTGGGGCTCGCGAAAAATTCTCAGTATTAAAAAAGGGGTCGCAACTGAAAAAATTTTAAGAAACCCTGAAATAAAGCAATAATTAAAAAAATAATAAATAAATTTTAAAATATGAAAATTTTCCGATTTATATTACGCCCAAAGGGTTTTCTTTTTAAAGTTTTTCTTGTTACCTTTATTTATTGAATATCATGTTCTTTGCACTTGCACCACAAAGTTCAATTCAACAGCAATATCGTAAAATAATTTTAAAAGGCATATCTTTAGAATTTCCGAATTTCTCGCTGGAGATAATTTTTTTTTCCGTACTGTGTTGCCATTGTCGCTTTGTAATCGTTGAATTTGTTAATCAAAAAATCGTTAAAGTGTTACAAAATGTGAACTCGATAACAAAACTAATTCCATATTCCAAATTAGCGCTTCCAGATGCCTATATTCGGTGGAGGATTACGTTTTCGATGGCTCTAGGTACCGTTATTTTATCACAATGCGAGAAACATACATACATTTATGCAGATTTGTCATTATTTAATTTCTTTAAATATAATACAGGGCGATAATATTTGGTGGCAACAATCTGAAAAGTGAAACGGGCATTTAAAGTTTTCGATGCAAAATGCCAAAACGAAAAATAGCCCTTTGGGCTAATTAATGTTAGCAAGCGAAATTTTTCACAGTGAATGTAATGAAATTTATAAAACAGTTTAAGTCTCTCCCTTCGTAAGCATTATTATATACTACTACTGAAAGTGATATATTGAGTAATATAACATAATATATAAATATATTAAGTTATATTTTTGACGAAAGCGATATATTGAATTTTTGGCTAGGACATTATATACTACGAGTAAAAGTGATATATAAGTGGAACTGATATTTTAAAAAACAGTCTTTAAAATATGATACTATCACAAAATTTAAAAATCTTATATTAGAAAAGGCAAAGAGAAACAAATGTATGTGCCGTGGATGCAGTCAGCTGATTAATGTTAACATTTACAGAGTGTTAAATGCTGCCATACGTTTTTTATATTCGCTATAATATTTATATTTGAGATGTAAATTGATAAAGAATCCGGATTTGCTGCTCATATCTTCAGCTATAAAAATCGTTACCGCTTGGTGTTGTAAAAAAAGTTCCATTTTTTTTTCTCTTCTGGCATATTTATTCATAAAGTTTATGTGAACTGTTAACACACAAAAATAGATAACCCAATATTTGAAAACACTGGAAAATATTTAATTGTTCGTAAGATTTTATGCGAATTAACCAGTTATTATATGTTGAACTTTTACTTTCCATAGCTTCTGCTTTCCTTAATCCTCACTAAAATGCAAATTAATTGTTATGGACTTAAGCCGAGGGCTGAATGTTTCAGAGACAGAGCTTCTTGCAGCCTCGTCTTGCAGTTACTATCCATGGTTCTACTGTAGTCATTCAGGTTTTAGCATCTTGCTATCCGATGTTTAAAATACGCGTCGTTAATAATCTTGAGCTAACTAATTAATGTTTCAGAGACAGAGGTTCTTACAGCCTCGTCTTGCAGTTTACTATCGATAGCTCTACTGAAGTCATTCTGGCCCTAGCATCTTGCTATCCTATGTTTAAAATACCGCTAACTAATTAATGTTTCAGAGACAGAGATTCTTGCAGTCTCGTCTTGCACTTACTTACTATCGATAGCTCTACTGAAGTCATTCTGGCTTTAGCATCTTGCTATCCGATGTTTAAAATGCGCGTCGTTAATAATCTTGAGCTAACTAATTAATTTATCTTTTGTATAGTCTCAAACTCTGTTACCTACATTACATAACCTTATCTTATGTTAATTTAAATGGCCGCAAAAAGTGGAGGTTCATCTGTCACAAGAGTAGTGCCTCCTGTTCATTTAAAAAAATGTTATTTTAATCTTCTTAATACTTCATTATTTGTTTCAGACTAAAGTAATATCATGCTTCGAGTCTAGTAGAGTCTGAAAGACATTGACACAAGCTTTGAGGTACAGCAGAAACCTACATATTCTTTATTTTGAAACTGTGGATGGCAATGATTTGTAAAGGAAATGAAGATGGAATCTTAAATATTATTTGGAAAGCAAGTAAGATTTATTTTTATACATTTAAAACTGTGAATTTTAAGATTCGAATAATACAATCGATAGGAAGTTATTATTATGATCTAATTTTATGATTTCCATTCTGCGAACTGTTTTGATGCTAATTATAAGATATGACATGGAGAGCTTTAACGCATAAGCTGACCACTTTAGCAGCAGCAAGAGTATATAAGGTGGACGAAAAGTCTATGCGCAACTGGAGAGAACAGCGTGATCAACTGGCGGCAACGAACAAAACAAGACGTGCGTTTCGTGTTTCGAAATGTTAGTTTCCGAACTTAGAAAAAAAGTAGTTGCGTATATTCGTGATGTGCGTGATCAAGGGTACGCTGTAACACGAGATATGTGCCAAATAAGAGCGCTTGCTGTGGCACGAGAAGACATTCCTAAGGCCAGAAAAGGCTGGTTGCGGCGAATTATGAAACGAAATGAATTTTCATACAGTGCCCTTCAGAACATTTTTTTTTTTTTGATAATGTGTGCAAGATATTAAAAGAACCAACGTTTATTTAATTTGTGTAAAAGTAAATATTAAAATTGCAAGTATTGGTTAATTTGTGCCTCTATATTTGTTCTCCTGTGCAAACTAATACCACCGAGTGTTGATAACGTAAACGGTGTAATTTATATTATATATGTGGATGAGAGAAAGTGAGTTTGTAAATTTTAGGCAGCTATTAGACACTAATATAAATTTTAGGCAGATACTTTTATTACTTTGTAGAGACATTAGGTTAATTGTAGAGGCAGAAAAGATGAAAAATATGTAACCGCCTTCGCCGGAAATCGAACCACGAGCGTGCTACCGTTACACCACGAATGCACGCTAGGGAAGTGGGAGAAATACCTTATAACTTATGCTATTTTCTTCCACTTAGAACTTAACTTGGCTGTTTGAAATGAAATTTAGACCAAAAATTACTCACGAGAAAAAGCGAGAACGACCCGTGTAATGTCCGCACCTGCATTTTAGTGATGTAGTTTTAGTAAACAAAGTGCGAGCATTACGTGAGCATATAACGGTATGTTATATGCGTTTTACTACTTTCTAGATAAATATTTACCTAGAATTTTGCTTTTAATAGAAAACTTTTATAGTATTTGATGACATTTGCAGGCTGATATTTAAGTTTTTTTACACAAATAATTAGTCTTTTGTTTGAAAGATCTTTGAGTTTTCTTGATTCGACAGACATAATAAAAAAAGGAAAAGTACGATCAAGGATTTATGTGCGCATAATGAAAGATGATTTAGAAAATTGAATTAAGACTTAGAAGCAATCTATTAAAAAAGACTAAATAATATTAATAAAAAGAAGTGAGGATTTACGTGCAGCTGCACGAGAATGATAGAATTACTGCTTTAATAACAAAATCATTAGAGGATAAACATAAACAACTTTTGCAAGATAAAGCAGACTAGGTCAATTTCTTTAATCATTCGCCGTTAATCTTTCTTCTTACAACAAACTGAGATAAATATCTAGTAGGTTGAATTATTATGAAACTGAATTTATGATCTAAAACTGAACTTCTTAAATTTTATTTGCATTGCTTTGATACCCTATGTTTTCTTAAGTGTAGCATTATTCAAAACTAAAAAGCATCTATAACTGATGTTGCCTTGTGGTTTATATGTTTATTGCAAGATTCCATGAAAAATATAAAATAACGGAAGAGAAGTATAAAAAGATGCATTTAAAAGAAACTCTGAGTAATTAAATACAGTGAATTCTGTCTACGGCTACCATCCACAAAACTCGAGTGCTCGTCTTAGAACCCGTCATGTCCAACCATTATAATAATTTCCAGAACACGATCACTTTCAAAGGTGTCTCGATTTAATTCACTGTCATTCAGACGTGTCTTTGGCGGATTTTGAGTGGTATTATGAACCATACAAAGAGCAATAGAAATATTTCCTTATGGTGGAGCTCTGAGGTCGTGTGTATAATGTGCTCCGCATTTAATATTAAGCGAATATAAAGGTCACTGTAGAATTCCGTGATTAGTGCTTGGAACTTGTGATGTCCATACTGTTAG
The DNA here is from genome assembly GCF_044657685.1 of Stegodyphus dumicola. Classification (NCBI taxonomy): domain Eukaryota; kingdom Metazoa; phylum Arthropoda; class Arachnida; order Araneae; family Eresidae; genus Stegodyphus; species Stegodyphus dumicola. The sequence continues at coordinate 42,337,099 of NC_140771.1, read as the reverse complement.
CGTTCTTACTATCAAATCTATGCAAAACTGTCTAATACTATAAGCAATCCTTTTTTTTATCTCGCTTGTTATTTTTGTCAGGTGCAACAGCTTTAAAAAAATAATTCTATTAAATGATATCACCTTATCTATTATCCCTAGGATCGTGAAACATCGCAGAGGAAACAAGCAAGAGGAAAACATTGTAGCATCATGCATCATGGAATCATGGAAGAAACGAAAGCAAGGAGTAAACATTGCAGTTCTAAAAACATGTAAGAAACGAAAGCAAGGAGTAAACATAGCATCATGGAAGAAACGAAAACAAGGAGCAAACATTGCAGTTCTAAAAACATCGGGATAGAAAATAAAGCGGTTAAAAATTTCGCAGTTTTAAAACATCGTCGTGAGTCGTGGTAAAAAATAAAGTGTCTACAAATTATTGAAGATGATAACATCGCACACTTGTGTTTTTAGACTTTAAAAGATTTAAAAGCGCATTCGCATAATGATTTGTGAGCGCAAGAAGGAATGAGGAATATTGTTGCTTCTATAATTCATATTTTTGAATAAAATAATATTTTAACTTACCATTCAAAATTTGAAAACGTAAAGCTAAGTGTATAAGGTATTTCTTCCATCTTCCTAGCATGCCTTCGTTGTGTGGTGGTCTGCATGCTGGGCGCGTATTCCAGAGGTCCGTGGTTCGATTCCCGGCGAAGGCGTTGCTCATTGTTCAATCTCTCTTGCTTCCAATTAACCTAATATCTCTGCAAGTGTAGCAGTTAATAGAACTTACGTAGTTAACTATTAAAAGTCATTATTTAATTAATCTGTAAAAGTAATTATTAAACTGTTAAAAGTCATTTTTAATTAATCTATTAATTTTTAAACTTACATAATTACCCATTAAAAGTCATTATATAATTCATCTCTTTCATAAAGTTGTTTTAGTAGTTTTCATGGAAAAATATAGTATAAAAATTAGGAAAAGGAAGCTGAGTCATTCATTGCATAATGTTATCTGCATTAAAATAAATTCATTACTTAATTATCAAACTGTCAGAGATTATTTTTAAGTAATTTACTCGTATTTTTTAATTGATACTTTGTGCGATGATCTTTCAAAACTGCGATGCTTTTCAATTACTTTACTTGCTTCGGCGATGCATTATACCACGATGTTTTCACTCAGCTTTCTTTTCTCCCATAATGTTTCCTCTTGCGTTTTTTTCTCCACGGCGTTTTTGTCTGCCGATGTTTTCGCCTGTAATTTTTTAAGCATATGATTCTACAATCCATATCTTGTTTGTGCAGTAGGTTTCATTTTCAGTCCTTTGAAAGAATATAGATTCTATTAAGTCGGTAGAATAAAAAAAAAGGTTGCATTTTAATTGCTGTTATCTAGCATACGAGAAATTTTTTGCAGAAAGGCATCTTTAACTAGTTCATCAATATAATTGCCCTAGCACCGCCAGCGATTTCTTACAAATACAGTGAACCTAAGATTTTTATTATCCATTATGTTTTTCCCATGATTAAAAAAACTCAATTAAAATTATTCGATTAAAAAGCCTACTTAAAATTCATGGAATTTCTTCTTTTGTATTAACTAAATTAATACAAAAAAAAAACAAGTCTGCACATTTTTCAGTTGATTGAATTACTATGAGAAGCGATTGGTATTTCGAAATACGGATTGAAGGAAAGAAGAGAATAACGCCTTTTACGTAACTCGTTATTCCGTGTCTCCGCAGTTTAGTTCCCCAAACGAAAGATAAGATTCGATAGATAGTTCTTTCATTAAGAAATAAACTAAATAGAAGAGTGATGGGGGAGGGTGAAAGAGGGAATTTCGAATTCTTTGAGGAAGAAAACGGAATCCATCAGAAAGTAGAATGAGGCAGAGATAATTTCTAATTAAAAGGCTGGCACCTATTTAACGAAGAAGATGGACACGCCAGGTGAGGGTTGAGAGGTCGCAAAAAGAAGAGAGGGGTGCAAGCTTTGTATGCTCCCCTTCCTCCCTGTAGTGGCCACGAATTTCGTGTTTGCGAGCCATTTATTTTCTGGATGCTTAGATTTTTCATGACCCTTGATCATTGCCTACAACCTGGGCTGTATTTGATTGACTGCCTATACGTTTACTTTTCAATGGCAGAGACGACTTTTCTACAATAATTCCTCATTGGCAACACATAGCTGTTCGGATGACTTCCTGTCAGTACCTAAAATATTAGCCCGGCCGGGAAGTAATGGAGGATTTCGGCTGCAAGTGCTCAGAAGTATACTAAAGCAGTGCTGCAATCGAAATTTTTGCGAATATTTAAAATCTTGATACATGCTATTTCCCTTGCACATCCACTAAAATTTCGTTAATTTTATTGATAAGTCAATAATGTTTCAATAAACTGCACATTGTCCATATCATGCTTTATAAGATTCATCCTCAGGAAAACATTTTTCAGTAGCCCTAGATGTTATCAGGAAAATTCCGGTAACAAAGATAACTTAAGAAACTCCAAACTGGATATTACAGTCTTGATGAAAGGCTTCGAAATGGACGAAGGAGATGATAAATGATCCATCGCAAATGCTGTTAGGACCAAATCCACATATCACATAGAAATAGCGAAAAGTCTTCATTGCAAATAGTAAATACCAGTAGGTTATTCAAAATGAAAAACGATGTTTTCTCATACTTTACTTCAGTTCAACTTGAACTTAAATTAATTCATTCATTTTCTTATAATATCTTTATAGCCTTTCTTTTCGTTAGCTTTCACCTAGATGCAACTGAGTTACGACGATTTAAGGTTAACTTCTTGAAAGTTTTACAGATAGACCTTTTGGCAGCGAAGCTCGCACTTGTATCTTTTTCTCACCCAGCTCTGCATAACCGCAAGTTAGACGGCTTTAGCCATTTTTGCTAGCCGAAGTTAAATCTTGCAATTTGAATTTGAGCCAACACTTAGTTAGACCATTTATACTGAAATCTTCGACTACAAATCAGTTTAAATTCGTGAATTGAATTATTTATTATCTAACAGGCTGTATATGAAGAGATTCTGTATATGAAGTATATATCTAATTCTGTGTAAGAAGAGATATCGAAGATGTAGTTCATTTTGAACTATTGGAAAATAATAAAATTATTAATTCGGAATTCTTTGGTCATAAGTTAAATAATCTGAGCCAGGCTACCAAGAAATATGCAGTGATCAACTGATTGATGTCATTATTCAGCAATATAACGTTCACATATTGCAAGAGCAACTCGGCAAAAGCATAACAGGAAAATCTTTAGCAATCCGTCTAAGACACGAGGTATTGCCTCTTTCAGTTATTACTGTTTAAGTCACTTCAGCCTCTTCTCATTGGCAGAATCTTCTACAGTAAGACTGGAAATGCGATAAACAAACCTTTGTAGGTAATACCGAAAAAAAAGTCTTCAAAAAGAGGATTTAAAAGTTGCTTCAAAGATAGGCAAATTCATAGAAAATCATGCCACGTATTTATAAATAAGATATGTTACGATATTTTTCTCCATTTCCTTACCAGTCGAGCAGCAGATTTTGATAAATGGAACAGTGGGGGGGGGGTGCGAAACCACATCCAATCAGAAGATACGAAAGTCTCTGAATATCTTAAATCAGCTTTATTTCTTTGTTTTAGTTGACAGTATTTTTAATAAAAGTTAATGAAGTCATGTGATCTCAATATACTGTAAGCAAATGCGATGAACTACGAAACAGCAAATCTTTGTTCTACATATAACTCTGTATTTGTCTGATACCTAGAGGTGGACAATACGCTTGTGAACTGCTTCAAAAAACCGAGTGACTGTACTGAGTGAAGGACTAGTGATTCGACAAAACAGAGCAGTGGCTCTTTTAGACTTTATCATACCAAGAAATCTCGTTGAAAGCATGCCAGAAAAGTACGATTCCCATTTTAGAGCTGAAAGAAATGTTCCATGCAATAAATGAGCATAATTTTTATCATTTCTTATTTTTTAATCATTTTTAATTCCGGAAATTTATTGTTAATTCTATGCAGAAAGAAAGTTTTATGGAATTTAAAAACTACAATTGAAGGAAATCATTCCAGGGAGTGAGTAGTTCGATTCTTCTGATTCCTTTTCGTTCGATTCTTCTTTCTTCTCTTTGTTCCATCCTCACGCGCTACTCTTGATCAACTCCAGTTCTCAAGTTTATTCATAAGGTTAGTGTTCGTAACCGATGAGTTATAAAAAAGGAAAGGATTCAGTTTAGTAAGGGAATGTTTCTTATCTGATTCCTCCCCCCCCCGAAAAAAAAGCTGTTTTCTTTATCTCTATTCCTTGAGTTCATTTGACGATTATATAAATTTAAATTTAGCTAAAACAGCTACCTGAAAGTTGTTGAATCACTAAAAATATGACCACTTAACAATTACAAAAAAATTTTTTAATGCATTCCGTGTAATTTTGGCATTCAGTGCGGATACCTTTCAGTGGTTAATCACTGACGCGAACTATATTCCAGGAAGGATTTCTAGATCTGGAAGCTTATGGTTATTTATGACATATTCAATCCCCTTCCTTTTGTGTAAGTATTGATAAGCACACAAGACTAGTAATTTTCACCGTACGTTCTCTAACTCCAGAGATTGAGTTTCAATGTTCACTTGTCGAACTGCTAGCAGTTTAAGGTCAGAGAAAAATGCACTGATAAACTTAAAGCGACAAGTATTTCATTATCTTCAGGCACTCATCTTAATTAAGCAAAAGCTATAGTCAAGTATCAACGTTATTTAACGTTTAAGCTGGCATAATTAGTAAAATTTACCTACTTTGTGCGAACTAATTTGATGCATGTAGAGAAGAACATGCTATAGTGAGTACTGAAAATTTATTATTAGGAAGTTTACAAATTTGCCACAACCTTAGCTTGACAAACATTCCAATTGGCAAGATTTAAAGTAAAAAGGACCAGATATCCTGGACTGTGCAGGATGGTTTCAAAGTTTGGTGCAATGTCCTTATTCAGAATATATCCGCATCCTCTTATTCTCTAATTAATCTCAGAAAATGTCTCGCATCCTGTAAATATTCTAAGATTTTTATCTGTAAATATAGTTGACATGAGTTTTTTTTATTATTATTATTATTTCGCTCCATACAGTCGTAAGGCTTCAAACAACATAGACTTAAGTAAAAAAAAAAAAAAAAGTCTCAAGGAAAACCTTTTTAAGACATTAATTGTTTCCAGTTAGCGGGTTTTATGTTCTTGGAAAACAGAAAGTATCGCCACTTGAAGGAAATGTTTGGTCCAATATTTTCCTCAAATGTCTGTTTGGTTTTGCCATTCATATAATTCATTTTAAATCTAAGATTTTATTCGTCGTATTTTTAATTCCTGGGAAGTAATTCTTGAACTAAAGACTAATCATAATCGCTTAGCATAAACCTGTTTTATGTAGCAAACAGAAATCTGTATACCTATGTCAGGTTACACTGAATTTTTAATCTTTTAAATTTTATGTTTTTTAAATTTCTTAAACTTTTGGAACTTCAACTGTGAGCTATTCAAATCATTAGACTGCTGCCTAAAGTTTTCAGATTGCAATCAACCCCACTCCTACATCCACCACTGTAATCGTCATATCGCCCGCTGACTTTGGAAAAATATGGTCACTTTAATTTGTAAGGTTTGTGTTTGAACTCGAAATAAAAGTCTTGTAGACCTTACTAGACAAATAGCGAGTTATTGCTACTTCTTAAACACCTCATAAAATACAGAAGAGTAAACTAACCCCCCTTTTCTGGTTAGTCTTACTGTTACAGAACAGCGTAACTTGTGCATATTAAATTAAAACAACATACTCTTAAATTCGAACATGATAACAAAGCCTAAGATTACACATTAAATAGAACAAGCTGCATCAAATATTTTATCGGCGCGTATTTAAAACATCGGCTAACGAGATTGCTAAAGCTATAATATAACTTTTAAGGAGAGCGGGCGAAAGTACTAATAGCAAGACGCGATTGCTAACTAAATATTACTAGCATGAAACTCTCATCTAAAGAATCAAAACCCTCATCTTAAATCCACACAAAGCTAACTTGCATTCTAATGGAGAATAGGGAACAGAAAAGTTATTGTAAAGCCTTAAATCATAGTAATGGTTAATTATTATTATAAGATACTTTACAAGAAATGAAATCATTAGAATGCAGACATTATGAAAATAAGAAAAACGTCTTAACTGGTCGAAAGGTACAGAAAGAAATATATATATATATCGTTGGAGTCATTACGTTATTTTGAAGCAGGAGACGTGAAGGGACTCGAATCCTAGACCTCTCGAATACATGTCCAGTATGCTTCCAATTACACCACGAAGGCATGCGGAAAGAAGAAAGAAAACACCTTAAACCAGTTAAGACCTTTTAAAAGACGACTGGGGATTAGGGGACACAGTCGTCAAATTCTGGTGAGGATGAATTGTTGTCCATCATCCTTTTAGTTCGGGCGTGTATACCAGCCAGTTTTCCTTAAAACGTCCTCTAGGAGAAACGCCCTCACCTTAGACAGCTAGCCTTCGAGCCTTTGCTGTAATCATATAAACCAAACCTTTTAGTTCGGGAGCCATTAGTTTTTATTGAAGCAGGAGACGTGAAAAAAATGCAATGCCCTCGCAGGGACTGTAACCCGGGACGTCTCAGATACGCGTTGTGTATACTTTTAATTACACCACGAAAGGGTATGGAAAGTAGGGAGAAAATACTTTACATCGTTTTAAACTGCTTTAATAACTGTATTTTATTTAACATTTGATGAAATTTTGCAAAATTAAAATTTTTTTTCGTGGAAAACACTTTTTAATTGCGCTTATGATTCAAAATACTTTTTTTCCCACTTCCAAAATAAATACTTTTGATATCAGCATTGACAACTGACTCAGTACTCATTCAGCGTACTCAGTATTATCTGTACTTGTTATCAGCATTATATAGTTATAATTTGCTGACCACCATTTAAGATCCATATATAAAGCTATTCATAACGGTATCCGATCTGCTACATATTTTATGGATAGCACTTAAATTTTACCATTAATTCTAAATTATAGCAGTTCTTTATAACTAAGATTATATTTCATCATTCGTAATTTTATTCCTTCGAGGAACTGCTATAATTAAATATAAAAATCGCGTATGTATAAAAAGTAAATTTGCAAATTCAATCATTCATAAGAAAGTCATACAATTTTCTTAAATATCTAACACATTTAAGTCAGAAGTCGCAATCAGGATTTCAATTTTCCTCGAATTTAATATAATTCGGTACATCAAACGGCGAGTGTTATTAAGTTAAACATAAACGGCTACAAATAAATCTGCCATCTGTTCCCCAATAAAACGAAAATAACAACATATATATCTGACATCGTTCTCGAAATTAATCTTGCTCTTGTTTATAAACTCAAAAGGAAGAGATACCGCGAACCTTCTATCTTTCTTTTTTAATGTCAAGCGCTCATTCTCATAGTGATAGCTTGGTGTCCACTCTTCACCGTAGTTCTCAATTACCTCTCACCGAAGACCGCTGAAAAAAATCCACGTCCATGTTTACTTATTAAACGCTGTGGCCACACGTTTCCGTGTTGAAATTCAGTCTCAATGACAACGTAAATGCATCATCAAAAGCCATTGAAGTTAACGCGTAGACTTGGAACAAATTCATAAATTAAACAATAGTAGCATAGATTATTATGTTTTTTTATTAAGACGAGATACATCAAGTCAATGTTCTTGTTACGTGACCGCCGTCACATCGTAGATCTTCAAGGTGGATTTCTCAATGGGAAACCGATATAAAGGTCACTCTGCGAAAGAAAAAATAAAAGAAAGAAAAAGAGAAACTGAATGGCTCTGCGTTAGAGTGACCGAACGAAAGAAACCCTTCAGGTGTGCTCGAATCTATCAGGAAGATCGTGATATAGCTTGAAAAAGTATATTGAATTCGCTGCTGCTGTAAACTTGGTATTCCGATGTAGGGAACAGTGCCTGTTACAGATTCGTGTATTGTTATCAAGAATAACAAATAAAGAATCTGAGATTTACTCTAATTCTTATCTCAGGCGTCAATTATGCTTAGCATGCGTAACTGACGGAAAGAAACATATTTTTAATTTTTAAAACCAGTGTTGCAGTTTTTTCCTCCCATTATAGTGGCTGTAAAAGGAAACGTAATACAATTTAGTGTTAAATAAAACTTCCCTTCTTTTATTCTAATGCCTAGCTTAAATTAGCTATTAATTTTTCTTTTCTGTAAAGTATTAAAAAATGTGCACATAAAAGAATAAATTTAAAAAATGTTCATTTCAAAAATTGCTGAAATTCATTCATCTCGTACTACTAGTATAACTGTATGTAGTCCTAATGCGTATTATATACGGTACATACGTGTGTGTACCTTTAATATGTATGCATTGCACATATGTATATGCATTTCTAGCCATTTATAATTATAAGCTATTTTCTCCTTTCTTTCTGCATGCCTTCGTGGTGTAACGGCAACATTCTCGGCGCGTATTCGAGAGGTCGAGGTTCGAGTCCCAGCGAGCGCATTGCTCATTTTTCATGTCTTCTGCATCAAATAATAATAAAAAAAACTAATGTTTCTCGAAGATTGTATTTGTTTGTGATAATAAATTAATATTAAATCATATTCATTGTTTGATCCTCCCATAATCCCTAATTCTTAATTCTGAGGTGAAAGTTATTCCAAACTTTAAAAAAATAATAAAAAAAGTTGCATAACATAGCAAAAATTATTTAAAATTTTTATTATAAGAATTTAACACCTCTGCTAAGAGTGAAAGACGCAACAGCAAAAATTAAATGCATTTTTCGAGAATTAATGAAAATATTTTTAAGAATAAAAGTTTATATTTTAGAGAAATAAATTTAAAAACAGTATACCATAGTTTAAAATGTTCTAATTCCTTCCTCCTGATCACCCTCAAATTCAGAAACGTCTTTTTCAGTAACAAACGTCTGACTTTCATTGTCCAATATTATCGTGCTCATCAGCGTTCAGCAGATAAAACTGTTCGAAAAACGTTAGTTTATTCAAAGTTTACTGTTGCATGAGCCAAGTAATTCAAGCTGCGAAGAATTCCCTTACGAAGAAATTGTCTGCGGACTGATAGAGTTTTGCATAAATTCTTGTACAACTAAGACTAATCTTCTATAGAAATGCTTTTCTATAGAATCCTAAAGAAATCTTATAATGCTATAGACATTAGGTCAGAAAAGAATTCTATAGCCGCTGCTTTTTCAAATCATATAGAAATGTTCTAAAGCCTTTATAGAATGATATTCTCTAGAAATTTGCAAAGTTTTCAAACTTTAATTAAGGCAAATGCTTGGTTTCTGATGGGATATAGAACACAAAAAATAGACATTTTTTAAATTCATGAATATTGAATAATTTTGTAATGAAATTTTTCCTATTTTGCCTATATCTGAATGTTTTTAGCATCTAAATTTATGTAATATTTTGTGCAATATTTCGCACACTCTTACTTACATATATATTATAATACAAAAATTTAATCTTATAAAAAGCTTAAAATTAGTCAAAAGATTAAATTTTTACTGCTGATTACAAAATTTTAATTCCTGAAATTCAAGATTTTAATTTTAATAGATGTACCCCGTGATAAGAGAAATGCTTACTTAATTTTAATTAAATTTAACTATTCTTTAAAACACATTTAGTGTTTAAATATTTCTTGAAATATAAACAATATTAAAATTTATTATTAGGAGAAAAAATCATATCTGTTTTCATTTTTTATAAGTTTTTATTCCCCCCCCCTCCTCAAGTCATAGATCATTCCAAAGTTTAGGTAAAAATATACTATTCAAAATTAAAAAATTGAATTCATTTTTTTAATCCCAAAAGAATTTCTTTTTTTTTTTTTTTTTTTTTTTTTTATTTTATAATAGTTTTAAATACTCAAAAGTTTCTATAGGGTATTTTATAGAGAATTAAAGCAAAGAAACACGTTTAGAATTACTAATTCAGGAGTCAAACAACAAAAATCAGCGTTATATTTTCAAAATTTTCACAGGAGTAGTTTCGATGGTTGCTGCAAAACCGCAAATGATTTGCGGTTTTGCAGCTGAGGATGGTGGTTCGGTAAACCATCGAAACTAGTCCTGTGAAAATTTTGAAAATATAACGCTGATTTTTTGTTGTTTGACTTCTGAATTAGTATTTGTTCGGCGTCTTATTGTGTCTTAATGTTTAGAATTCTTTAGCAATATGGTCTACTTTTCTACAAACTGAATTTGGTATTTTTAGCAGAAATCTATTAGTTGATTTTAAAACATTGTATAAAATTCTATACTTGGGACCTTCGGAAACTACAAATTTTTACAGAATCTTTGCACAGATATTTACAGAATATCTACATACATCCCTATAGAAACTTCTATACATAACTCTATGGAAGCTATATTTAAAATTTTATAGCATTCTATAGATCTGTCACCTAGTTTATAGGAAGCTGTAAACTAGGTGACAGATCTATAGAATGCCATAATTTTAAAGGATTCTAAAAGAAGTTCAGCGATAATTTTTTTTATCGAATTCTATAAGGCATTTTCACAAGGGTTGGTAGTTTACTCCAGGACCTATCCTTAGCAGATATACAAGCTGGTTTCTTATACTTTTGCGTGTTTTTTTAGATATATAATTGTAGTTGCATATCTCACATCGTTAAGATTCGAAAGATCCAAATTTCAAATCCCAGATATACGCAGTATTTCAGTTTTAGTACCAAATATTAATTTTCGTACATGCAAAGCAAGCAAATTTTAAATATCCTCCGTGCATTGTTAACCTCAGTTTGCGGATGATACCACTAACTCTATGCCCAAAATTGGGATTTAGAGATGGAAAAACGCAAAAAATATTTTATGAATTACTTAAAATTGGCATGGTAGCTCGTGGCTCGGCTGTCTAGGGGTATGATTCTCGCTTCGGGTGCGAGAGGTCCCGGGTTTAAATCCCGGGCGAGCCCAGTTGGGTTTCCGTATAGCTGAATGTGTATTTTTTCTTTCCCTCCTCTACGGAGTTACAATCTCTCTTTTCTCTGTTTATATATATATATATATATATATATATATCTTCTTTCTGTCGTAGTGAGTATCAGATCCCGGCTGCTTCTTTTTATAGTTTCCAGGCTTCATATCAAAAATTTATTATTTAAAGCATTGTTCATTTTCTGTGCTTAATCCTTCTTTCTTTTACCTGAGGGTTATAAGAGTTCTTACAAAAAAGGCAAAAGAATGTGATGGGATAAACCTCGCCTGAGTCATATTTCTTGCCATTTAATTAAAGAGAAAACATGCGAATTTCAAAGTATCTTTATAAGAGGTTTATAAGAGTTAAAAACCAAAAAAGGAAAAAACGAACGGGAAAACTGTGATAGTATAAACCTTGACTCAGTCATATTTCTCGCCATTTAATTAAAAATAAATTTAGTTTGTTCCGAATTCCAAAATTGCAAAAAAAGATTTTTATTTCGTTAATGTCTTCCTCAACTTCCAGCATTAATTTCGAAACAGCTTTTCTCAAAATGATAATGAAACAATAATTATCCAAAAATCTGTAATTAAGGTCATCATTTCTGTATCTTGGCTATAACGTGCATTCCATTCAATAAAACTGAAAGATATAACTTGTATGAAAATCTCCGTGTCTTTTAATTTTATTGCATGAAATGCAATATTTTCTAAATATGAAGCGTACTTAAAAATTCTCATAAGAGAAATAGAAATTTACATTTATTATGAGTGTGTTTTCCATAGAAATGATAAGTTCTTGAACTGTTGTTTTAAAATTAGCAGTTTAGAGCAGCAACCAATAACAAGCATAAAATTCTTACTGAATGTTTAGAATGAATACTTCGATTTGGAAGATTGGGAGTACGATTCTAAATGTGCTTGTATCAGATCCCGCATTCGAATACCCATACCCTCTAAATCGAAAACTTTTTCTGAACTTCCAGCGCTTCGTTTGAGATCGAAGATTCGTTGTACATTAATTACATATATGTAATTGATAGTTTAAAATATAATATATATATATATATGATAGTATAAAATATAGTAAATATATGATAGTATAAAATCAATATTAAGCATAATCGCTTCCTTAGAGTTCTGTGTTCTGAAGCAGCGATTCGTAATTTTTTTAAGTTCCGCCTCTTTCCGCCCTTGAGCACCGCGCTGTTGTTCTCTTATCCATAAAGCTCATGGAAGAAGGAAGCGTTGCCAGAGCCTCAAGGAGCTTGGCCAGTATATGCACCCCAATTTTGAGAGAGAGCACCCAGAGGGTTGGTCGTAGGGTCTCCCACCCCTCTTTCCTACCAATAAACCACACGACAAAACTTTCGGCTCGCCATGTATTTAGAGGACTCCAATGCCGCAAATACACTATACATTTACAAGCATCCATGCCTTCTCCGAGATTCAAACCCGTGCCCTTCGGCATCGCGGAAGACTCCGCTAAACGCTATACTGTCTAGAGGGCCTCTTGAGAATAGTGTTATAACTAAAGCTGCCCTATGTACATGCGAACACAGGCTCTAAATTTCGGATTAAATATTTGTGATATTATTCAATATCACAATAATAATATTAAATATGTGTGATATTAAATATGTGTGAAAATTTTCAGGTACGAAATATAAAAAGTTATGCCTTCTATATTTATCACTAACTGTTATTTCAAAAATTAAGAAAAACTGAGTGAATTTTAAATGATGAGTGAGTGACAATAGTGAATTCTATTAGTATTTTAGATTTAGAAAATGTTTTTAGAAGATTAACTAGTGTTTTTAGTCCAAAGGAGTTTTGTCCTTGAAGGATTATTGTTTCGTTTTGCGATTTTGCGTTGGTTCACTATAAATGTCCGTTTCACTTTTCAAACTGTTGCCACCAAATGTTAGAGTCCTGAATTATATTTGAAGAAATTAAATAATAAAAATTCTGCATAAATGTATGTATATTTCTCGCATTGTGATAAAACAACGGTACATCGAATTTCGAATAACGTAATCCTACTGCGAATATGGGAACGTGGAACCCCAAATTTGAAATTTGGAATTTGTTTTATAATCGATTTCATATTTTGTAAAACTTCAACGAATTTTTGGTTAACAAACTTCAGGATTTCAAAGCGAGCAATGGCAACGTTGTACAGAAAAACCATTTTTATCTTCAATACGCGAGACTCTGTATCGAAAATTCTAAAGCTATGCTCAATTTAAAATTATTTTGCGATATTGCTCTTGAACTGAATTTTTATGGGTTAAGTGCGAAGAACGTGATATTTAATAAATAAAGGTAACAGACAAAATGTTTAAACAAACGCACCTTTGGGCATAATTTAAAATCTGAAACCTTTCAGACTTTCTTTTCTTTCTTTCTTTCTTTCTTTTTTTTTTTTTTTTTTTTTTTTAAGTTATTTTAGATTGCTGTTCTGTTGATAATGGAATGTTATTTTCTAAAGTAAAACCATGCAAGGTAATAAACTTATCTCTGTTTACATATTTAAAATTAGAACACAACAATACAAATCTTTTTAACTTTTTAAAGGAAACTATTTTAAGACATTTATTGTTATTATTTATGTATTGTATTTAAGATATTATTTATTTAACACGAGGATTTTACACGTTAATGTACTGCCGCTTGAAGGCAACAGTTGTTAGGAACTTATATACAAGTGATCCAGTGAAATTAACGCAAACCTATGTCTTGAACAATTAAATCCTTTTTTAATAAAGTGTATAAATCTGCATGTGACAACAGTTTATGGTGAAATAATATGTAATACTAAATTCTCCGCTTTTCATTTTGGTGCTGCTATTTTTAACAACATGCTTTAAATATAAGATTTCATTTTGTATGCATTAAGTTTCGAGCGGGCTAATTCTTAAATTATTAGGATAATCGTTACTGCTTAGCTCAGAATTGTGTTAAATGTTAAACTGGAATCAGCATATGAAAATTAGATTGAAAGTTTTATATATTTTATAATTTTTACATACTTTTCATTTTGAAATATTTTGTTAACTTTCTCAAATTTTAATGGTAAAGCAAGTAGGTTGCAGAACTGTTATAGAACTTTAATGGCAGGCTCTAGAACGTGATCTTAAGTTTTCTGATTGCAATTCCCCTTGCAATAATAATAATAATAATAATAATAGAAACTTGCGTTTAGTGCTAACATGGTATTTTTTCGTTGTGAAGAGTATCAGCATTATGCTCTCAGTTTGTTTGAATTTGTTTATTAAAGTTATTAAAATAATAATATTAACATTTTGCTGCCCAACGATCAGTTCCTGTGTTTCTAAGGATATCGTTCCATATCAGTGGCCGTGGTCCACCTATTTAATAAGCTGTGTTTTAGGGGTAAGATTCAAGCTTAGTGACTGAGAGATACCATATCCAAGCACATGTCGAAAATGCGTCAATAAAATGTCTGCCAACAAAAGACTCCCAATTTATATAATATGCAAGATATGAGAGGAAAGGAAGGATTCTGAATTTCTGACTTCAAATTACAGTATTCTTTCTATATATTAGTTATCCGCCGTCTTTAATTTCCAGTGATAGTTCCGAGAGCTGTTTTATTAAGAGTTATGATCTAGAGCACAGTGTGACAGTAGTATATTATATAAACCTTTTATGATAAAATTGCGATCTAGTGCTTAGAATAAGATTTCTTTTTTGTCGCTCCGCGATTTAGGCATCTGAGTCTTGCTGTGAAGATGCTTATGTTTCAAACCCTATACGACCTATACTATTTCAAACCTTATACGTAATACTTTATATGTAATAGTACTTATATGTAAATAAATTCTTCATGGTTCGATTCCTTTCGAAAGCGTTGATAACTTTTCATCTTTCCTGCTTCTAAATATCCTAATGTCTCTACAGTGGCACTCGAACTAAAAGTTTGTGGATGATGACTCTCCACACCCAGGATTTGGCGATTGGGTCCTCTAAAAACCCCAGGACAGGACAGGACAGGACAGGACAGGACAAAGTATGGGAAGCACCAACACATCGCCATTGGCAGAACTGGTGTCGCTCCTTCACACTAACCGTCTTGAGAAGAACTCCTCCTCATGGCGTACTTACGCCATGCATCGGTGTTAATTGAAACGTTAATCATTAGGTCATAGAGAACTTGTGGTACAGAGCATGGCCGGAAGATACAGTTGCTGATGACAGTGGCATTACAATACAATACCATATATTACAGTTGATGGTGAAATTATAAATATTAATATATGTAATTAAGACACAATAACACGCCGAATAAATACTGATTCAGAAGTCAAACAACAAAAATCAGCGTTAATTCACAAAATTTTCACAGGACTAGTTTCGATGGTTTTACCGAACCATCATCTTCAGCTGCAAAACCGCAAATGAACAAGATAGGAAAACATGTTTAGATAAGATAAGAAAGCCTGGACAAGAATAAGCAAGTGGCGCCATCTGTTGGCGAAACCAGAACTAAAACATAATTTCTCTAAAAGCCGAAGGCAAATTTGGATTGGAATTAGGATCGTTAACTAGAACAGAAAGATTTTTATGAATGTGAAATGCCTCTAGAAAATCCAGTTCTCCAATGGAAGATGTTTTTTGAATAATTTTGGCAGCAGAAAAATTGAAAGTGTGATTTTCGGACCAACAATGTTGAGCAACAGAAGACTTCTGTGTTTCCTTTTTTCTAACATATGCCTCATGTTCTTTGACGCGAAATTTTAAGGCTCTCTTAGTTTGGCCAATGTAAATTAAACCGCACTGGCAAGGAATCCTATAAATACCCCAGGAATTCATATCCGGAATGGGGTCCTTGAGTATAGAAGTTGGAATTTTATTGATGGGAGAGTAAACAACCCGAAAGTTAAATTTCTGCAAAATATGTGCAACTTTATATTACTCTCCCATCAATAAAATTCCAACTTCTATACTCAAGGACCCCATTCCGGATATGAATTCCTGGGGTATTTATAGGATTCCTTGCCAGTGCGGTTTAAGTTACATTGGCCAAACTAAGAGAGCCTTAAAATTTCGCGTCAAAGAACATGAGGCATATGTTAGAAAAAAGGAAACACAGAAGTCTTCTGTTGCTCAACATTGTTGGTCCGAAAATCACACTTTCAATTTTTCTGCTGCCAAAATTATTCAAAAAACATCTTCCATTGGAGAACTGGATTTTCTAGAGGCATTTCACATTCATAAAAATCTTTCTGTTCTAGTTAACGATCCTAATTCCAATCCAAATTTGCCTTCGGCTTTTAGAGAAATTATGTTTTAGTTCTGGTTTCGCCAACAGATGGCGCCACTTGCTTATTCTTGTCCAGGCTTTCTTATCTTATCTAAACATGTTTTCCTATCTTGTTCATTTGCGGTTTTGCAGCTGAAGATGATGGTTCGGTAAAACCATCGAAACTAGTCCTGTGAAAATTTTGTGAATTAACGCTGATTTTTGTTGTTTGACTTCTGAATCATTAATACATGTACCCAAATAACAACAAATAAACAAATAGAACTGAATGGAAAAACATTAAACATTATTATCTTGACTAAGTTATTGTGATATTGATGTGATGTTTTGGGGACAGTGTAGCAGTTCATAGATGGTTCACTGTTTATTGACAGTTCATGAAAAGTTCAGGGATTGGGTCAGAATTCATACATACAGTAGAGTTCACCAGTTCCAGTTATGCCATTTTTGATGTGCATAACTGTGGTCGTATTGTCTAGATGCTAAATCAGTACTGACCTTGATACACTAAGATAAACTATTGCAATGACTATAAAAGCACCCCCATTGGAAAACTGGCGTTCGTACCAGAGAAGAAGAAGCACTTATAACAGTTGTGGTGCACACAGTTCCAAGCCGTGACGATGGAGTGTGTCAATTATGTTTTTGATACTAATGTGGATTTTCCGGTGCTTTATCAGGAAGCATTTGAAGTCTGTTCCTGGTGCTGTGGGATGGCGTATATGATAGTCTGCTATTATTGGGCATTGGAATAAATAATGATCTGATCACTCGGATTGCCACAAACGCATATTTCAGTTTCTGAAAGGTTTCGTTCATAGAAGTACTTTAGGTACGGTCCACGACCAGAGATATACTGAGAGAGATAATAATTATAAATAGTGCGCTCAGTATCGACACATGGGAGAAGTGAATGCGTCTTTCTGCCTTGCGATCCTTGATCCCATTGTCTCTGCCACTCTTCTTTGGCCATCACTTTTAGCGTAAACTTCAGTGTGGAGCGTGGCCATGGGATGTGGAATCGCCCTTTAAAGAAAGGGGAGTATATAAGGTATTCTTCCCACCTTCTTGGCGTGCCTTCGTGGTGTAGTGGTCTGCACACTAGGCTGGTATTCCAGAAGTCCGTGGTTCGATTCCCGGCGAAGGAGTTGCTAATTTTTCATCTTTCCTGCTTCCAAAAATTTTAATGTCTCTACAGTGGCGTCCGAACTAGAAGGGTGTTGGATAAGGATATTCCCTACCCAGGATTTCGCGATTGGGTCTCCTAAAAACCCCAGTCGCCCTTTAAAAGGGGGGAGTGTATGAAATATTTCTCCCACTTTCTTGGCGTGCCTTCGTGGTGTAGCAGTTCTGCACGCTGGGTCGTTATTCCAGAGGTTCGTGTTCGATTCCCGGAGAAGGCGATTGCTAATTTTTCATCCTGCCTGCTTCCAAAAATGCCTAGTGTCTCTACAACCTGAATGTTAAAATTCAGAAAAACTTTATACCTACTTATTATTGGGGAATCTAAAGCTGCTATGCTACCGGAAAATAATTTGAATACTTCGTCATTTCGAGGAATCTTTGCTCCCAGGAATTTTTCTTCGTTAGGTTATATTGTTGGATTCCGCCATCTTTCCATCTTTAATTGGTAAATTTACGCGTAAAACAGTGCCCCATGTAAGTTCTTTCCCTGTCGACATAAAATAATGCTCACATGAAACGTGCAATTTAAACTGGTTCTGAGAGAATGTATTTCTAAGTTCGGCATTGCATTTTCTTTCGCTGTTACGATTCCAACATGTAACACATTTCTGGTCATAAAACATAAACTTACTGATTTCGGAACATAAAAGTCGGAGAAAATTCATAGATGACCTGATCTTCACTCAAAAAATTATTAAAAAAACGCTGTTTTCCAACAAACACGTTGTACTATTAGTCTATTAATACTTGTTTAAATATTTTCAAAAGAATTCTTTAATCCATTAAAGGAATATTACTAAATTAAAGAGCAGTTCGTAGATTCAAACTGTGTGAGAAATTATCTCCTAGAAACACCATGCTGTCATTCAAGACCGCTAAACATAAAATGCATTATTTTATAACTTGCTATGATGCTGTTAATTTTCACTAAAATAAATATTTGATTTGCACATAACATACGGTGATCTATCACTAAGCATGTGAAAAGTGCTTTGTTTTGTGTTACAAATAAAAATGAGTTTCTTTCTTAATTTGGTTGAAATTCAATACTTCCACTTTAATCCGTCTTAAAAGTGCTTTTAAGAATTATAAAATATTCTGGCTGACACTGAGAAACAAATTAATGTTAACGTCATTCTTTTTAATATTTTCTCCAAGAACTTTCTTCAGAGAACAGAATAATAGTACTTTTAGAGAAAGCACTTTAAAATATCGATATTTCTCCTCATATTCTACTCTAAATTTAAAAAACCTGATGTGGACACCACATAACTTCCATTAATGGCCTATTAAGTCATACACATTTTTGATGCATTCATTTAAAATTATTCCCTCAAATTTCATTAGAGATATATTTCTCATTCAATTAACTCATTTCTCAGTTTGCCACAAGGCAAACATACATAAAAGCTCAAAATATATCCATTTTAAATTAAAATACAGAAAAGCATAAAACACCAAATACAGTTAAAAACAGTTTTAAAAAAAAGCAATTCTTAAAACTAAAATGAGAGTTTCTTCTCAAAAACAAGCAATTCGGCCAGCGGGCAGGAAACAAGACTATTCGATGCTCAAAATTGTTACTTTTGTGCATGGGATACAGTTTACTTTTGGTCCCTGTCGGCAAACGGACATTGAAGTTAGTGCATGAACTAACTGATTAACTATTCTACTAAGAATTTTAAATGTAAACAGATGGCGGCTTCGTTAGGCTTAATACTACTTAAACAACTAAATTATTAATAATTCTACAACTATTTCATGCAGATTTACTAAAGGCATAAACGCCTTTAGTAAATCTAGAACATAAGACCAACATAAATCAACACGTTTAAAGCGCAATGCACAATTTGCTAACATATAAAAATAAAAAACTGAGCTCATCGAGCCTGGTAATAAGAGTAGGTATATATATATATATATATATATATATATTAATCGAAATAGAATATATATATTATCGAAATAGAATATATAAAATTAATATATATCGAAATAGAAATTGAAAAGCTAACAAGTAATGATATGTAAGACTTATTTGGTCTTAAAAATTTTTTGCGCAAAATGCTGCAAAAATATGAAATAATAGGAAGAAACATTGTAGCGAGTTTGCTAAAAAGTTACCAGGAGCTGTAGCTCCACGAAATAGTTCAACGCAGTATTACTAAAATATTAACATAGAAGAAATTTTTTGAAAAAATTATTAACATGGAAAAAAGAAAAAACTGCTTACACGCGAAATAAAACTGTTTAAAATCAATGTTGGAAAACTTGTGAATGCACGAAAAAACTAATCTCAAAAATCATGATCGTTGTGACATGTGAAAAGTTAATACATATAAAAATAGATCGACGGAACAAGTTAAAACAAAATAAAAATGATTAAAACATAAATTGCAAAAATTATAATTAAAACATACATTGCAAAATTACAAAAATTATAAAAATTACAAAGCGGAAAGTGGTAAATTACCCCAATCGGACCCTCAACCAGGCTTTTCAAAGGAAAAATAATTGAATGTCGGATTTGGCTAAATACCATTACGCGTTTCGCCGAAACAGACCATTGAAGCTCTTGTTTGATGAAAAATATTTTTTTTTAAATAAACATGAATTGTCCCGAAAAACTCTTTTTTGGAGCTTCAATTCCCTGTTCTTTTTTCCCGACGCGTCCGCAGAAAAACACATTAAGGTGTAAGAAAAGGTAAATGCAACTCCGAGCAATACAAAATTAAAATCAAATAAATAAATAGCGTCTGCTATTAGTCAAAAATTACAATAACGTATGGGCTGGTCCTGCTAGCTTAAAGAAGAAGAAAAAAACCTTTATAAAGACTATGGTACTGAAATCAATTAATATGCAATTAAACTCGCATGAAAACAAACGCCGTGGGGCCTAGGACCAAGAAAAAATTTTAATTTTTTAAGAAACACATAAAACAAAAGAAACTAAAAAAAAACAGACCTGGGTTGTGCCGACCTCTGGATCGCGAAACAGATTTGAAAAGGGTGCAAATTCCCTCTCGTCGTGTGACGTAAGTGGGTGAAACAATGCTATTCCGTATAGGCCAATGCGCTTAGTTTGTAATTTTTGGCGGGAACTCTTATCCCCCCTTTGCTAAAGAGGGTTTGAGAGACGCGAAAAGACATGGAAAGAACTCAAAATGGCGTCAGTCAAGTTGTTAGAAGAACAAAACTGCTTCAAAAAAGTGAAAATGGCTAATTCAACTAAGATTACTTATTTTGGCCATAAAAGAAAGAGTAAACTGGAAAAAAAGTCATTTGTTAATAAAAGACGTCATTCTTCAAGCTAGAGGGCGGTCAAGCTACTATGAAAAATGAAAAGGCCCGATTTGTTAATAATAGTAGGATATGGCCATCTAAGTAATTCGAAACTATTAAAACAATAGTATTAAAGTATAGTGCCAAAATCTTTGGATGAAAGAAAATGTAGTGACGAGAATAATCTGTACATTTTTACAATTTTTACATTAGATTATCTGAATCAGACATCCACTTTATACCGTTCCATTGGGCTTTAAGTATAAAATTTCATTATCCAAAACAAATTATCTAAAAATTGGTAAGGCTAATGCCAGCTTTTTTTAAAGTATTTTTAATTATTTTATGAGGAATTTGGTTGTTTTTCAAAATTGTGACGAAGTAAAGTATTTCTTCTTGTAAGTGTTCTGTAGTATTACATATTCTTTTTATTCTAAGTAGCTGTGAAAAAATTGTGTTAATGATGATTCTTTTGGAAATATTAGAATTCCAGTTGGTTAACTTTAGTGTAGAAAAAGTGAATTCTCTCCTCTTGTCGTAAACTTTAATAAAATTGTAATCAATAATATTTAAGTCAAGGTAGACTACATTATTTTGCATCGTATTTGTATTACTTAGTTTTAAGCAAGTTGGGTAGATATTAGCAGCTTCTATTTTGTTGTGGTTGTTAAAGGCAATGATATCATCAATGCAACGATAGATGTGTTGGTAAAATTTATGTTCTTCTTTACTTAGTGAACGGACAAAGGTCAATTTTTTTGTGAAAAGAATAATTCACACACAGCCCTTGAAAAATTACCTCCCATTGGAATTCCCTGAATTTGTTTAAAGATGCTATTGTTAAATTGAATAAAATTATTGAAAAGCACACTTGAAAGAAAAAGTTGCCATTTTTCGGTATTAATTATTGTCGTAATCTGTGGAATTATATCCGGTAGAGCAAGTAAGCTTGTATAAATTTCTTCAAGTGGTAAGGTAGTATATAGGTTCTCGAAATCGTAGCATTGTATATGGTCTATTTTAAGTGAATTAATTGTCTTGATATCTAGCTCGTTACTTGAAATCATGCAGTTGCAATGCAGATCCTTAAAATCATAGTTATTAATTAAGTCACGTATTAAACGAAGTTCTTTTTGCAAAAAGATAATCTATTTCTTTAAGATAACTTTTGGTACCATTCGCAATAAACCTGAATTTAATAGGAGGCTTATGAAATTTTGGTAGCGCATAGAGATTTGCAAATCTGTTATTATATTTCCGGGGATGTATCTTGAGTCTTTTGTGCAGTGCGTTAAACTTATTGATAAGAATTTTAGTGCTGGCAGTAATTTTTTGGTAAGTGCAATTACTATTTAGTTCCTTATGCAGAAGGTTGAAGTAAAACTTTTTTCATATAACACTAAAATTGTTGCTGGCTTTGTCAATTTTTGTAATGATAAAATCATCTTGTTGTTTTTTAATAAGATTATAGAGTTGCTTCTTATTGTGTAAAGAGTTGAAAGAAGGTGTCTTGAAAAGTAAATGTTGAAATTTTTTAATCAAATTTCAACTAAAAATACCTAGCATTTTAAAAAAATATCAACACTTGCTTCCTGACCAACTACTTCAAATTAAGTCCTGCTGTAAATTTGAAAAGACCTTAGGTCAACTCGTTATCAACCACCACGAGGTACAAGAAAATAGCATATGTAATTGCCAACTACCTCATTACCATGAATATGTCGATCCTTTCCACCAACATGTTATAACCGGAGATCTTAATATCATTGAAGACTTAGAATTGCGAGCCCTTTTACAACTTGGAACCAAATTTCGTCCTACTTTCAGTATCAATAAACACTTTTGCCTCAAACAATTCAATCAAGATCTAGATCAATTTATCATCTTAGTAATAAATCCAATTTACCTTCTACTACTTTTCTTGAATGGAAAGCTGCACTGATTAAAAAATTTCAACATTTACTTTTCAAGAAACCTTCTTTCAACTCTTTACACAATAAGAAGCAACTCTATAATCTTATTAAAAAACAACAAGATAATTTTATCATTACAAAAATTGACAAAGCCAGCAACAATTTTAGTGTTATATGAAAAAGTTTTACTTCATCCTTCTGCATAAGGAACTAAATAGTAATTGCACTTACCAAAAAATTACTGCCAGCACTAAAATTCTTATCAATAAGTTTAACGCACTGCACAAAAGACTCAAGATACATCCCCGGAAATATAATAACAGATTTGCAAATCTCTATGCGCTACCAAAATTTCATAAGCCTCCTATTAAATTCAGGTTTATTGCGAATGGTACCAAAAGTTATCTTAAAGAAATAGATTATCTTTTTGCAAAAAGAACTTCGTTTAATACGTGACTTAATTAATAACTATGATTTTAAGGATCTGCATTGCAACTGCATGATTTCAAGTAACGAGCTAGTTATCAAGACAATTAATTCACTTAAAATAGACCATATACAATGCTACGATTTCGAGAACCTATATACTACCTTACCACTTGAAGAAATTTATACAAGCTTACTTGCTCTACCGGATATAATTCCACAGATTACGACAATAATTAATACCGAAAAATGGCAACTTTTTCTTTCAAGTGTGCTTTTCAATAATTTTATTCAATTTAACAATAGCATCTTTAAACAAATTCAAGGAATTCCAATGGGAGGTAATTTTTCAAGGGCTGTGTATGAATTATTCTTTTCACAAAAAAATTGACCTTTGTCCGTTCACTAAGTAAAGAAGAACATAAATTTTACCAACACATCTATCGTTGCATTGATGATATCATTGCCTTTAACAATCACAACAAAATAGAAGCTGCTAATATCTACCCAACTTGCTTAAAACTAAGTAATACAAATACGATGCAAAATAATGTAGTCTACCTTGACTTAAATATTATTGATTACAATTTTATTAAAGTTTACGACAAGAGGAGAGAATTCACTTTTTCTACACTAAAGTTAACCAACTGGAATTCTAATATTTCCAAAAGAATCATCATTAACACAATTTTTTCACAGCTACTTAGAATAAAAAGAATATGTAATACTACAGAACACTTACAAGAAGAAATACTTTACTTCGTCACAATTTTGAAAAACAACCAAATTCCTCATAAAATAATTAAAAATACTTTAAAAAAAGCTGGCATTAGCCTTACCAATTTTTAGATAATTTGTTTTGGATAATGAAATTTTATACTTAAAGCCCAATGGAACGGTATAAAGTGGATGTCTGATTCAGATAATCTAATGTAAAAATTGTAAAAATGTACAGATTATTCTCGTCACTACATTTTCTTTCATCCAAAGATTTTGGCACTATACTTTAATACTATTGTTTTAATAGTTTCGAATTACTTAGATGGCCATATCCTACTATTATTAACAAATCGGGCCTTTTCATTTTTCATAGTAGCTTGACCGCCCTCTAGCTTGAAGAATGACGTCTTTTATTAACAAATGACTTTTTTTCTAGTTTACTCTTTCTTTTATGGCCAAAATAAGTAATCTTAGTTGAATTAGCCATTTTCACTTTTTTGAAGCAGTTTTGTTCTTCTAACAACTTGACTGACGCCATTTTGAGTTCTTTCCATGTCTTTTCGCGTCTCTCAAACCCTCTTTAGCAAAGGGGGGATAAGAGTTCCCGCCAAAAATTACAAACTAAGCGCATTGGCCTATACGGAATAGCATTGTTTCACCCACTTACGTCACACGACGAGAGGGAATTTGCACCCTTTTCAAATCTGTTTCGCGATCCAGAGGTCGGCACAACCCAGGTCTGTTTTTTTTTAGTTTCTTTTGTTTTATGTGTTTCTTAAAAAATTAAAATTTTTTCTTGGTCCTAGTAAGACCCACGGCGTTTGTTTTCATGCGAGTTTAATTGCATATTAATTGATTTCAGTACCATAGTCTTTATAAAGGTTTTTTTCTTCTTCTTTAAGCTAGCAGGACCAGCCCATACGTTATTGTAATTTTTGACTAATAGCAGACCGCTATTTATTTTATTTTGATTTTAATTTTGTATTGCTCGGAGTTGCATTTACCTTTTCTTACACCTTAATGTGTTTTTCTGCGGACGCGTCGGGAAAAAGGAACAGAGAATTGATGCTCCAAAAAAGGTTTTTTCGGGACAATTCATGTTTATTTAAAAAAAAAAATATTTTTCATCAAACAAGAGCTTCAATGGTCTGTTTCGGCGAAACGCGTAATGGTATTTAGCCAAGTTCGACATTCAATTATTTTTCGCTTGAAAAGCCTGGTTGAGGGTCCGATTGGGCTAATTTACCATTTTCCGCTTTGTAGTTTTTATAATTTTTGTAATTTTGCAATTTATGTTTTAATCATTTTTATTTTGTTTTAACTTGTTCCGTCGATCTATTTTTATATGTATTAACTTTTCACATGTCACAACGATCAGATTAGTTTTTTCGTGCATTCACAAGTTTTCCAACATTGATTTTAAACAGTTTAATTTCGCGTGTAAGCAGTTTTTTTTCCATGTTTTTTTTTTTCCAATTTTTTTAAATAATTTTTTCAAAAAATTTCTTCTATGTTAATATTTTAGTAATACTGCGTTGAACTATTTCGTGGAGCCACAGCTCCTGGTAACTTTTTAGCAAACTCGCTACAATGTTTCTTCCTATTATATATATATATGTATATATTTTATAAGAAAGAGTAATGTTTAAAAGCCTATGCTAAAAAATACATTTGACTGACTCTATAATTCCTTAGCAAAAATGTAAAATCATGCAACAAACTAGAAACAATAATAAGCATTAAAAGCCATCTCGTAAAAACTAAATGTTAAAATTACAAATCGAGATGACTACAAATCAAAAAAAAGGGTGTGTAAAAAATTAATAAATTTAGACGCACAAATTTTTTTTAAAAAAAGACTCTTGTAAAAATTAAATATATTTTAAAAATACAGTAAATATGTACAAAAAAATGGTAAAGAGCTCAAATCGAAGTTTGAGTCGGATTTATCAAGGGAAAAGCAACTCAAAACTCGAATCAAGTTAACACCTAAAGCCCGTTTGGTCAAACGATAATATTAATACGACTATAAGCGTAATTTCACTAATAGAATATTCCAACTCAATGATCTAAAATGTTTGGTAAGTCTATACGCTTGGTGTGGCCAATCGTAACAAAAACAGAAGGTGCAGAAGTTCATGCTATAGCAGTCTCATATACAAAATTTCAATTCGTGTTTGTGTGCTATTCGTGTTTGAGTTATGCCAGATACATACCTATATAAGTACGTATAGACGTCCCGAAAAAAGTATCTTCTGAATCAATTTTAAATCCATTTTATAAACCGTTTTGAAAAAAAAAGAGTCCTTTATTCTGTCCATACAGATACAGATGTCATGCAAAAACGTCATTCAAATAAATTCGAGAGCGGTTAAAATGGATATTTTCATTGAAATATCATACCCGAAATTTTTCGCAATTACAACACTTCGTTTATTTCGTACAAGGAAGTACAGATGCCTATTTTAGCGAGCAGGGAAGTGAAAGTGAGAAATTTGCTCAGATTTATTAGCATTAGTCTAACTAATAATATAAGAAAAGTTAGCATCTCTCTTTTGGGTAGGATTCTGTTTATAAGGGCAAGAAAAGTGTTACCAAAGTAACAAGGAAATTGAGCTGATCAGGAAAGGGTACGAAGTAAAATCAAAGGAAGACGGAAGTAAGTTTGAAACCAAAAGTAATACAATGGTTTATTTCCTTTTACTTGGGTTGTGAAAATGTGCCAGCAGAAATCTTTTATCCTTGCACTTTAATTGATTTCCTTATAAAATGCTCTGTGTTTCACGAGAGAAGTTAACAGCTTGACTTTCTTTGGAAGCATAAACTAATATCAGATTCCTAATAGAAGTAGAGCGAATTATTGCTGTGTTTGGAATAACCACAGAGTCTTAAACGAACTTTTTATTGAATCAGAACTTGAACATAAAACGCACTTCTCGTGCTTAACAAACTTAACCATCAGTTGTGGCAAGGTAACCTAACGTAATGGTCAAATTCAAATTTAGTAGTCAAAGACTGCGTAATTTATTTAGCGCAAAGTTGGATCAGAACTTCTCACCGGCGTAACAGTTTAAATGTCGGCAGCAATAATACAGTCCGAAGAATTACAATCTTATCAGAGCTAGCGAAACCTAGTGGCATGGTCTAGAGAGGCAGAAACATGCTCTGTCTTAAAATCCAAAACCCTCGACTTAAATACTCTCAAAGTAAATTTACATTCTGGTAAGGAAACAAGAAAATGAAGCGATAGTACAGGATAAAATGATAAATAGCTGGTTAAATAAAATAATAATAACCTTGTACAGTATCGTTTAAATTTCTAATTCGTTATTTTAAGTACTTTTCCTTACAATTTTCATTTCATTTCCCTGCTAGAAAGCAAATTTCCAGAACACGCGATATTCAAATTAGGTAAAAAGAAGGAAGTATTTAACGGAAGTTTTTAGAGGGTGAAAAAAGCCGCATTATACTACTTGTTGCCTGTACATTTCCAACTAGAGAATTTTTATTTTATTTTTTTTTTATTATTTTTGTATCACCTGGTGTAATATTTAAGATATGTAGAGAGATGTTTTCATAGTGTGGGATCATTGTGTGAAGAAGTTCAATAAAAAAGGACGGTAATGTTGTCGAAGTATTTTTCAGATTTTTCGCCATTCCATTGTTTCACTATTGTATTTTCTTTATGAGCCCAATTTTTTTTAATCCTGAACAGCTTTCACTAAGACACAGATAGAGCCATTTAAGTCTTGAGCTAAAATGACAAATGGCCCAGTCCTGGATTTTAGTGAAGTTGTCTGCTTTAGGATATGATTTTAATCTATTTAATGTCCTGGATTCTGTGAATCATTAACAAGAATTTTGTTAAGATCACTCCCTGCTGTAAAGATGATGCTTTTATAAGATCAGAATAATAGTCCAATAATCAAACAGTCGCTCGTCGTAGATATCATTTAAGAAAATGCGTGAGTCCATTAAAAGAATGGTTTGTGAGAAACATCTTTACTTTTCTGTTCCAGCTCGAATTTGCACTCGAAAAAATGGGCACAGAAGTTTCACATCACCAAATTTTTAAGTGAATTATCTTTAGAAAATTATGTAAGGAGGAGAAAAGGAGAGGGAAGTTTAATTTTTTTCAAGAATGTGATAATAAATTGTTGAATCAAACAATATATTTAGAAAGATATGTAAAACTATAAAATTAAATAATTTTCCTAACATAAAACTGCATCGAAACTGAGGGGGAAATTAAGCCAAATAAATAAAGGCTTTCGCTTTTCAGAACTTTTTCTCCTTCCTGTCATTCGCTAAAATTACCTTATTTCAGGGCCACTTCGCAAAATCTGGCCATTTTGTCCTAAGAGACACTAAGGCTGTTCAAAGCCTAATAAATAACTATTAGTTCAAATCTAGACAGAGAAAAACCGTTAATACTGAGCAGACCAGAGCATATGCATGGGTTTCTTCTTTTAAACCAAAAGGAAATACTTCCAGTGGTGGAAAGCATTCGAGGTTAATGTTATATACACTCATGTCCATAAATTAAGGATAATTCGGAGTCACGCGGAAATCCAACTCTAAAATAAATATATCACCTGTAAAATCACTACACACATCTTCAAGAATCATATGCAAATTTCAAGAAGTAACCAGATGACACCGATGGTACGCCACAATGACGAGAGTGTAAGAGAGTGATATATAAGGAATACAGGCAAAGAAGTAAAATTGTTCGCAGGCGCTTTATAAGCATTTCAGTGCAATAACCGAATAGTTATGACACAAAGGATGCATTTGGATGATTTTTTATGTGGTAGAATTATCGGCCGTATGGAATGTGGGCGTACCCAACTAAAAGTATCAGACGAACTTGGAATTGCCCAGAGTGTCATCTCCAGGCTTTGGCAGCGATTCCAAGATGATGGTAATGTGAGTAGACGTTACAGCACAGGTCGCCTCAGAGTTACAACGCCGAATGAGGACCGCTATTTGGCAGTTACTGCCAAAAGAAACAGGCGGAACACAGCCTCAGACCTGTCTCGTCAGCTCTCTTCAGCCACTGGTACGACAATTTCAAGGCAGACCGTGTACAGACGCTTAGGGCAGATTGGTCTATATGCTCGTAGAGCTGTCAGATGCATTCCACTTACAGCAACTCACTGTCGCCTGCGGTTAGCCTGGAGTAGAGAGCATGCATTGTGGACACCGCAACTGTGGGCTTGTGTGATGTTTTCCGACGAGTCCAGGTTTAGCTTGCAGTCTGATTCTCGCCGGACTTTCATATGGAGAGCTCCAGGTATCCGTTACCACCAAGAAAACATCATTGAACGACACCGTTACGGTGGTGCAGGAGTGCTCGTTTGGGTGGAATTATTCTGGGTTCCAGAACTGACCTGTATGTTCAAATTGGAACCATGACAAGCCTAATCTATCGGGACGTCATTCTGGAACAACATGTACGTTTGTATCGGGGCGCCATGGGCGCACAATTTGTGTTCATGGATGACAACGTCCGTCCTCACCGTGCAAACATCGTAAGCGAATGCCTTCAATCGGAGGATATCATCCGTATGGACTGGCCAGCATTCTCACTGGACTTGAATCCAGTAGAGCACGTGTGGGTCATGCTTGGCCGACGAGTTGCAGCCCGTCAACCTCCTCCTACATGTCTACCGGAACTCCGGAGAGCATTGCTTTTGAGTGGTGTAATATCCCCCAAGATCAGATCGATAATTTGATACTCAGCATGCCTAGGCGTTGTACGGACTGTATTGCATCGTCTGGGAGACATACAATGTATTAACAATCATACCAACCATGTAATATTGTTTTTTTTTTAAATAGGTTTTTTTTTTTTTTTTTTTTTTTTTTCGTAATTTGCTCCAGGGACAAAGAATCGCTAATTGTTTTAATAATATCAAATATATAGCATCTTTTTTTGCTCTTTATCTTTTGTTTAATAAATAAGCTTTACAAATAAGTCAAACTTGTTTTGCTTCTAACTCTTCCTTTGCCTGATTTTGCATTATCTTTAATTTATGGACATGAGTGTATATATATATATTTTTTTATTTATTTCGGTTGTGGGGTGCACTTTTATAACATTCCTAGAAGTATTGTGAGTAACTTTTGAGGCCAGTTGCCTTAGATATTCTAAAAGCTCAACTAAAGTAGTAAAAATTTACTTTCCTGAACTAAGGATTGAAATTTATTTTTTAATATTATTATGTTTTAATGGTCTAAATTTATATTTTTTCTTAAATAATTGTCTAACATTTCTTTTTACCTAATACTTTATTTCTAAAGAATTAAAAACGACAAGAATCTGCACCGAATCTTCTAATTAATAGATAGCATTTATCAGAATTGCTTTAAAATCAATTCTTGTGAATGAACCTAAATATTTGCATCTTTTTCTTTCATTTACAACAGAGGAAATAATAAGTAGTTAGTCTAATTTATATCTATGTAAGTGATTGTGGATGATTGTAATGCAATGGAGAAACTATGATACCATTAATGTATGATTGTGTATGATTATAAGTAATGACTTATATGAGCAAAATGTGAACAAAGTCCAAAATAAATTGCAGTATGGTATCTATTACACGAATATTTCATATCCGAAAGCTCCGTCATTCGAGTTCATTAAGATCCACCGGAGAATTATTCATTGCCGCGAGCCTTAATGAATTAGAATAATCTAATTACGCAGCTACCGGTGGTACAGCTAAACATTAATAACATGTACCGAGCTCACTTTCCATTGAATTAGCAGCTTGGATTTTCGTTACTCTTCCCCACACAGGGTATTTCATAGATCATGGGACAAACTTGGAGGGGTGGTGGAGCGTATTAAAACATGCATTTTTTGTATAGGAATGAAGGGTCTAAAGTGACAGATTAAGACAGGAACACAAAAAAACGACACGAGAGGAAAGTGCGTTTATGTATAAAATCAACGCACAGTGCTTCTTTCTAGCAATACAGTATTCACAATAAATGTTCAAAATATCGACCACCAGCAGTGATACATGCTTGGTAACGTCGCAGAGAGGTTTGACGAACACTTTGAAAAACGACAGGCATTTCGCGCATGCTTACAGCCGCAATTGATAGTCGTGCAACGAGGTCCTCCAGTGAGTCAACCGGAGTCTAGTAAATGATCTTCAGATGGCCCCATAAAAAAAATCCAAGCTGGATAAATCTAGCGAACGGGGTGGCCATCGAATGGGTCCACCACTGCCAATCCATCGGCCCGGAAATGTCTCATCCAAGTAATTGCGGACCCGCACGTGGTTATGGGCTGGTGCACCATCATGCTGGAACCACATGCGATCACGAACGACAGCCGGAAAACCTTGCCGCAATTCCGGTAGCACCTCTTGCAGAAAAATATGATAACATAAGCCATTTGTACGTGCAGGTAAGAGGTATGGGCCTATAAGGTAGTCGTTAACAATACCCGCCCACACATTCACGGAGAAGCTGATTTGGAATGCAAGTGGACGTGTGCCGTGTGGATTATAAGTTGCCCACACGTGCATGTTGTTGCTATTGAAGATGCCGTCCTATGAGAAAGCTGCCTCGTCCGTGAATAGCACATGCGATAGGAAATGCGCCTGCGCCGCACACTGCTGCAAGAACCAATGACAGAAATGAACTCGAAGAGGTTAATCTGTCTCTTGCAAGGCTTGGACTCTCTGCAAATGGTATGGGTGCAAATCATTTTCATGCAATATTCTCCAAATGGTGGAATGACTCAGCTGCAGACGACGTGCAATAGCTCTTGTACTTGTCTAAGGTGATTCATGCACAATGTTCAAGATGGATTCTTCAATGCGAGGTTGTCATGCACTTCTTCTTCCACTCCTAGTGTCAGAGGTGGCTTCGAATGACCCGTTTTCACACAGAGACCGATGCAACTTTCGAACATTGTGTGCTTCGGCATACGCCTCTTCGGAAACCGTTCCTGGTACAATCTTAGCGCTGCTCTGCCGTTCCCATTAGCAGCACCATACATGAGATGCATGTCGGCTTTTTCCCAGTGCGTAAACTCACCCATCACGCTCGACATCAGAATTGCGAATGATTCTCTGATGCATCAGATCGTGGTTTGTCCGGCTCTACCGCTGCATTGCCAGCCAATCACAGCTGTAGTTCCTATTACTGTTAGTATTCCCTTTTTTGAACATTTATTGTGAATACTGTATTGCTGCAAAGAAGCACTTTGCGTTGATTTTGTACATAAACACATTTTCCTCTCGTGCCATTTTTTTGCGTTCCTGCTTTAACCCGTCACTTTAGACCCTACATTCCTATACATAAAACGCACGTTTTAGTACGCTCCACCACCAAAGTTTGTCCCATGATCTATGAAACACCCTGTAGAACTTCAATACATTCTAGTATCCTTTAGAAAGACCTTTTGAAAGGCATTCCTTTCAAGATGCCTTTGCGATCTTATACGATCAACTGACCACTCAGTCAACTGAATTTGTTAAAACTTGTTTGGACAGATATCATCGAAGATTCGAAGAAAGATATAGAAATAAGACATAACTGTGTTTTGTGTTTTATTAGTATTGAATAATTTAGTTCATAGACTTCTAAAACTTTATCATAATCATTATTCTTACATTCATCTATTCAACTGTACCTCTCCAGTTCTTTTATTTCCGACTGCCTCAGCCCCTCTCCATCGGCCAACTTTAATCTACAGGCATGGAAAGTAAGAAAGATGTGTTTTAGGAGTGCATTAGTTTCGGTGACTTCTGAGTTTAGGTTATTTGAATACAATAAAGCACACGAGGACTGCCTGCCTAAAGAAAGATATGCCTTCATGGGAAGACTTTCTAAAAAAAATTAGCTCCTATCCTCGTTACATATGAGGAAAAACTACAAAAACATCCACGTAGGCAGCCCGTTTGCCGTCCCGCAGCCGTCCGAACTCGCATCGAACTACCGGTGTTTAGCAGTCTTGACCGCTCGGCCACTTGTGGGTTCAATAATTACATTTAAATACAATCGATCTGTGCTTTCGGGTTAAAGAGAAGCTAACAGTTATCACTAAAAAAAGTGAAACACGAGTGCTTAATGATGAATTATAACGTGGGAAAACCATAACGACGTGTACTTGGTGAGGGCATTCAGTTTATTTTTTTTTAATTCATTTTTTCTAAAAACTCTGATTTATAGCAGAAATAAAATATACGCTTAAAAGCAAGTCTCTTTTTGGATAAAATACGTAAGGTAATATTAGAGGGAAAAAGGGACGAATATAATATTCAAAAAGCATATTATTTACCGATTCAGAAGTCAAACAACAAAAATCAGCGTTAATTCACAAAATTTTCACAGGACTAGTTTCGATGGTTTTACCGAACCATCATCTTCAGCTGCAAAACCGCAAATGAACAAGATAGGAAATAATGTTTAGATAAGATAAGAAAGCCTGGACAAGAATAAGCAAGTGGCGCCATCTGTTGGCGAAACCAGAACTAAAACATAATTTCTCTAAAAGCCGAAGGCAAATTTGGATTGGAATTAGGATCGTTAACTAGAACAGAAAGATTTTTATGAATGTGAAATGCCTCTAGAAAATCCAGTTCTCCAATGGAAGATGTTTTTTGAATAATTTTGGCAGCAGAAAAATTGAAAGTGTGATTTTCGGACCAACAATGTTGAGCAACAGAAGACTTCTGTGTTTCCTTTTTTCTAACATATGCCTCATGTTCTTTGACGCGAAATTTTAAGGCTCTCTTAGTTTGGCCAATGTAACTTAAACCGCACTGGCAAGGAATCCTATAAATACCCCAGGAATTCATATCCGGAATGGGGTCCTTGAGTATAGAAGTTGGAATTTTATTGATGGGAGAGTAAACAACCCGAAAGTTAAATTTCTGCAAAATATGTGCAACTTTATAGCTAATTGATGGAAAGAAGGGAATGACAACAGAATTTTTATAATCTCCTAAAATAAGAAAGTGGCTTTTAGTGTGTTGAGATGAGAATTTTTTAATTGCTTGATTAATAACGTTGGGTGAAAAGCCCCTGTCAATAGCTATTGCTTTTAAATAATTTAGTTCTTCATCAAGGGCTAGTTTGGAGGAGCAAACTTGAAGAGCACGGAAAACATAGGAATAAAATGAAGCTAACTTTTGTTTAGTCGGATGACATGATTTAAAGTGTGGTGGAAGGCAAACCGATGAAGGTTTACGGTAAACTGTAGTACTGAAGTTGGATGTGTTACGTGTGACCAGAATGTCGAGAAACGGAAGAGAATCCTATCTATTTCCTATCTTGTTCATTTGCGGTTTTGCAGCTGAAGATGATGGTTCAGTAAAACCATCGAAACTAGTCCTGTGAAAATTTTGTGAATTAACGCTGATTTTTGTTGTTTGACTTCTGAATCGGTATTTGTTCGGCGTGTTGTTGTGTCTTAAGCATATTATTTGCTTGAAACTGTCATAATTTTATTAAGAAAATCTGAACATTCCGTGTTCCTACTCAGCTCAGTTAACTGGAAGTTTTACTACAAAAACTTAAAAGTATAAAGTAATGTATTTTGAACTTTTATGGTCAGATGGCAGTAACTATATAATGATTCTTTCAGCAGGCGGTCAAATGTTTTTTAAATTTTGAGTTGAGACAATAGCGACAGCGAATTTTGCCCACGAAAGCAAAAAATATGCTTCCGAACTACAAGTAATATAGTAGTAGTAGAAATCGGCGACACAAGGTGCCCTGTCAAAGTCCGTCGCATACCTGCGACTGAGTAGTACTCGCGGGCGCCAATGATATTCGTCGCGTTAGCAATTCCTCAATCATATTCTACATTCTTGCAAAGCAGGAGGAATTCCTAACGAATTCCACGTGCGCTTTCGAGGTGTGATGCAGAAATTCTGTTGTTTACTTATTTTTGGAAAATGTTAGTCTGGTTATACAGCTACGAATAGT
The DNA here is from genome assembly GCF_044657685.1 of Stegodyphus dumicola. NCBI lineage: Eukaryota > Metazoa > Arthropoda > Arachnida > Araneae > Eresidae > Stegodyphus > Stegodyphus dumicola. Next base: position 42,302,259 of record NC_140771.1, on the reverse strand, counting down.
TCAGAAACAAATTTCGTACTTTAAAAATATGCATTGGGTGACTGTAATTGGCGTAAAATGGAATATCGAAAAGTCTTGCGCAGAGAGCCTTCTACTTTGTTAATAAAAATACTCATTTAGTTATTGCTTATCAAGTCATAAATATTATTATGTCGTATAAACGAAAGGAAATGCCTTTCGTTTGAAGACTTGAAGACGTCCAGAAGCTTCTGGATGTAGATGAGGTTACATTTCGATAAATCTACGGTGAGCTGAAAGCATTTAAATGTTAAGTTTAAAGTGGATCCGATTCAGCAAGTTACCTATCTGATCTTAACATATTCAGTTTCCCAAGAGACTTAGCTTATTGCAGAGTAAATTAGCAGAAATTTCGAAAGACTGCATAGAATTTTATTTTCCCAATCTTGCAGATTCTTTGCTCCTGAAGGAGAGGGGCCTGTATCTATTTGCCCTCGAAATCGATTGAGATCTTGACATGAATCTACGTCAAACTCAAGTTAGTTTAGTTACTAAGGTAGTAAACTCAAGGTGTTACTAATGTTATAATATACTCTATTTGATTGGCAGTATCTTCGTTCGTGTAGGCTGCACATATTGTTTAGTGTTATATGTGTATAAAATGCATAATACAGTGGTCTCAAACTCAAATTGCACTCGTGCCGAATGCATGACCTAAAGCAAGCAGACAAAAAAAAAAATGCTTCTTAGAGAAATAAAAAAAAGTGTTACTAAATTTTAAACTTCATTTACTAAACATTTATCAAAACACACATAAACTACAGAACTAATAATTTAAAGTGAAAAAAATTAAATTTGTATTTATTTTCTATCTGAATTCTGAAAAATGGTACATAGAAGAAATTTCTGCTAGTTTTTCTTTGTAGTTTAAATGCATTGACAGCTAAGTATTAAATTTTTAGAGAAGATTTATTTCAAACAGTCATAATGTATTGAATTAACCACAAAACAATTTTGATTTAATTAAAACTAAAAATAAAAATATTACGAAAACATGTCAAGTTTTCAGACGAAACTTTTTTCTTTTATTATTAAACTAGCAGCTACGCGGACAACCTTCATCTGGCTTTTAAATGTACCAGGAAAAGGCCTGAAGGGAACACCAAACGTTAAATTTAAAAACTGTGCAGAATTTTACTCTGCAGAACAACTTTATCAAAAAACAAACAAACAAAAAAGAAACCCACAATTTTTTTTTAAAGTGTATTATATATAACGAAATTACAATGAAATAAGCAATATTCCTTAATAAAAATATTAATTATCCTAATAAATAAGTTAACCAACTTCTCGTCGCTTTCTCTCAACAAACGTCCAGTATCCGCAAGAGAAACATTAAATTTAAAAACTGCACAGAATTATCGCCCTCATTTTTCCAAATGGCAACAGTGCTGCTTTTCAATAGTCAGCGGAGATCGGAGATCATCATTCGTTAAGTGGTTGTTCGACCCGAGGGCCTTTACCACTACATGTTTATCAATCCCCTAAGGACCTGTAAAAGTTCGTTAAATTTCATAAACTGGAAAAGTCCTGTGCACTTGTAATAAAAGTGCAAAGTCTTCAGTAGTGAAGAAGTTGTTCAGGGGTGGCGCCATATATCGGCCACAGATGAAGTCTTCGTTGGATAAGCTATAATAGCAACTAATAATTTTAGCATATCTTTTACACATTATCGTAGATTTGACATAGTATCGTACAATAGTAAGATGAAAATGATGATAAAGATGAAACAAAATCTAGATTAAATAATTGAAAATAATAAAATATATACAAGAACTACCATCTAACATTATGATGTATAGTTCTGGGCCATTTATGCGGCTGTTCGATTAGATAGTCGTACTTCCCTATTTTTTTAATAACTTTGTGAGTGGAGGAATCACATTTTTCGTAGAATTTGAATGTAATCTTTAGTAATTCGGCATCTAATGGTAAAATCTTTAAAGAATTATGGATTACAGTGTTCCTAACGAACTACGGAGAGTTCGATAGGAATCTGAGAGTTTTACTCTGAAAACTTTGAAGCCTTGCTCGGTTTGAGTAGTAGTAGCTGCCCACGCCAGAGCGGCATATAGAATTATGAGTCGGATTGCCTGTAGATAGAATGTTCTTTTAGCGTTGATATTTAACTTCGAATATTTGCACATCAGAGGGTATATGCTCATTAAGGCACGTTGTGCTTTGTCTCTGATATTATTAACATGAAATTTGAAAGTTAACTTCTGGTCGAGATAAACACCTAGATATTTTACTTGGTGGTCACGTGACACGATTTGTCCGTCCATTGTAATTTCTTCTAAGTCTTGAGGGATATTTCCTTTTTTAAGGTAAATCACTTTTGATTTTTCGGGGTTAATTTTAATTTTCCATCCTTTAAACCAGGGTGAAATGTAATTAATGGTATTCTGTAGTTTATTTCTTGCATGATATGGATTAAGTGAGTGACATAAAAGTGCCGTGTCATCGGCATAGCATGCAGTGAGAATATTTTCAATATTAGGAAGATCATTAATATATAAATTATAGAGAAGCGGAGAAATTACCGACCCTTGCGGTAAACCCGCGTGATTTTTTCTTGTGGTAGAATAGTTATCTTGAATCTTAACTTGAAAAGTTCTGTTCTTTATAAAATCAGCGATTAGATGGATGATGGCAGGTGGGAAATTATAGTTCATCAGCTTGATGATAAGACCGTGATGCCAAACTTTATCGAAGGCTTTCTCTACATCCATAAAAATAGCAGCAAGTACTTTCTTTTTATTAAAATTTTCACCTATGAATTCTACGATTCGGGTGATCTGCTGAGTCGTTGAAAATCCCTGGCGAAATCCGAATGAATGGTCTTTGATGATGTTATTTTCATTAATAAAAGTGGTGAGTCGAGACTCGATAAGCCTTTCGAAAAGTTGGCAATCGCAGGCAGAAGACTAATCGGTCTAAAGTTACTTGTGAGATTTGCATCTTTGCCAGGCTTTTTAATGACAGTTAGAATGGCGTGTTTCCAATTTTTTGGGAATGTATTAAATCTTAAACATGCGTTAAAAATATTTGTAATAAGAACGATATCTTTCCTTGGGAGGTATTGCAGGGCCTTATTAGTGATATTGTCATATCCAGATGCTTTCTTTGGATTAAATTTCTTTATAATTTTCTGTATTTCTTTGGGAGAAGTCGGGTTGTTTTCATTTTCAGGATCTTTGCAGAGGAAATCGGTCATGTGATTGATAATATTGATATCATTCGGGTGTGGGAAATTATTTATATTAAACTGTTGTTCATAGTTATCAACGAAGAGGTTGACAATTTTCTTATGATCGTAAATTTTGGTATTATTATCATCTAAAATGGGTCCAATATTGGAGGGAGTGCTTCGGATAGCTATAGCAACTTTCCACACAGAGTGGTCGGTGTGCGAAAGACTTTCAATGAAGTTATCCCAGCAATTGTTTCTGTACTCTTGGATAAGTTTTCTGAGGTTTCGATTGGCAGCATTTAATCTTCTTTTGTCTTGGGTGGAGTTGGAACGTCGATAAATTTTACTTAGCCCATTTTTCTCTGTAATTTTCTGTCTAATATTGTGTGGGAACGTATAATTAGTCTGTTTTGGAATAAATTTGGCGTGGTTGATGGCTTCGTTGATTTTACTGCTAAGATAGACTGTGGCATCATGAATTTCGCTGTTATAGTCAGCAGTCCAGTATACAATTGAATGAAAAAATGTTGCCAAAACCACATTTCTAAAAGAATGAAACAATTCAAAATGATGCTATAAAATCGAAAAGATAAAATTTAAAACAAATCTGATTCGAATTTTGAAAAAATTGCTTCAAGGTGCACTGGCTCTTGTCTAGATGCACCTTTATACCAAATTTCGTAACCCTGGGTTTATTTTAGCTTACGCGCAGCACGAACGAAAGACACACAGACTCTTTCTTTTATTACATGTAGAGATTTTTCTTCGACTCATGCAGAAAAAATACATATGCTTGTACGTAAATACTTATAAACCTAATTTCGTACTAAAAATTGAAACTGGATGGATTTTCCATTCTGATAAAGTTTGTAGCCTCAAATAAAAACTACTAGAAACTGTCTTTATCACGAATCGTAGTTATTCATCCGGAAATCAGATTCTTTTCTTAGACTTATTGATTTCCAACTGCGAAAAAACTCTGCTCACATATAAAGGTACCTTCTGATTATTCTGTTATTCTTATTGTAAAATTTCTTAAATGCGAATATTTATCTTTTGACAAAATCATATCTGCGTTTTCAAATACTTGAATAAAATTTATATGCGACTCTAAATAATTAGCTCCATTTGCAGACGTTTTGGTACAATATTCACGCTTGTTTTTTAATGGTGATAAAAATAACGTAAAATTGGAATCCAAATCGTTAAAAAGCTTTCTTCAAATTCTTGCCACAATAATGCTATTTTGCTTGCATAGTTTTGAGATTTTTCTTTTAAAAAAATAGGTCGATATTTAAAATACAGAATACGTACGAAATGTTTTTTTATTCTTACCGTGTTTCCCATAACTACAATTTAATTTTTTAAACTTTAAGACAAGTATAGAACTTTATTCTTTTCAAGCAGTTCCTTATTGAGAATATTTAAGTGACTGCGTAGGACAACAAGAAATTCTAAATCACAGTCACGTAACCTGGCATACAAGCATGCAATGACAAACTCCAACATATTTGTTCCTTTTCCTTTTTCTTTCAGTAGCAGTCGCGTGCTTTTTCTAAAGTAGTCTCGAGTCGTGTCTCTAAAACTATAAACATCATATTAAAACAAATACATAACTGAAATGCATTCGCGAACCATGTAAAATTTATCGCGTCTGAACGAGGCCAGTAAACCACCAGTTTAAGATCGCTAGGGTATACAGCATACATACAGCATGTATTACATATCCCTCCTCAGAAAAAATCATCATAATTCGGAGTACATTTTCTTATCAAAAGAATAACGTTTTCATGTCATCAGATAAAAAAAAACTGCCAAAAAAAATCCTGACGGAAAAAGAAATTTTTTTGGTAAAAACTAATTCGCTGATAAAGCATAGTTTTCTTTTCACATTCAGCTGGCCAGCTGTTTCACTAGCCGTGTATACCAAATTAAAAGCCTATCTTGTCGGAAAAGGGAATAAACAGAGGTGCTATATCCTGAGGAAGAAATTGCTGTCGTGGACACAAAGTAAAAGAATTGTTGTGGAGACAAAGTAAAAGACGAAGAAGGCAAACGTATAGCAGGATAAAGAATCCTGTACAGATCTGTACAGACTGTCAATGCGTTTTGGCCGAGGCTTTCGCAAAAGAAATCCCCTTTGATTATTCACTGCATATTTCGTTTTGTCTGATGAAGCGGGAAGCAAGCAGTTTATCATCATCTCTCTTAGATGCTGTCTCGATGACGATGTTTTCATATATTTTCTTTTGACGATTTTAAATTAGTTAAATCTTCACCTTTTGCGTCGCTATGGCCTTTTATCAAGCTGCGTAAAAGCTGCTTCCAGTTTATTTAATTCTATTTATTTTAACTTTCAAAATTCTAAAATGGGTCACTGTTATTTTTTAATATTTAATCATTCGCGGACCTCCTCACATTGTTCATACAACCCCAAATTAATTTTAACATGCCACAGAGGCCCTCAGCGATCTTAAGGACCCCTTTGGGTCCGTAGGAACCACTTTGGGAATTGCTGCTACAGTCTTTGAGGTACGTATTCATCAATTATTTTCTAACTAAACTACTAAAGGAAAACACCCTTAAGAGCTTATAAGGAATTTCTCCCGCCTTCCTAGCGTGCCTTCGTGATGTGGTGGTCTGCACACGAGGCTGGTATTTCAGAGGTCAGCGGTTCGATTGCCGACGAAGGCGTTGTTAATTTTTCATCTCTCCGACCTCCAAAAAAATCGTATTTTGTCTCTACAAGCTAACCAATTTGACATGTATCAGTGTGAAAATTTTTAAGAAAAGGAGAACAATATTAGTTGTTTAAATTGAATTTTACGATCTAAAATTAAGCTTATGAAAATAAAGAACTTGTAGTTGAACATTGAGTATTTTGAAGCAGGAGACATAAAAAGTGAGCAACACCTTCGCCGAGACTCGAACCTAGACCTCTCGAATAATTGTAAAATAAGTGAATTTATGAAATTAAATAATGCATTTTCGGAGATATAATTATATTTTCCCTGTTAAACTATTTCGTTGAAAATCTAGGTCCAAGAAGTCATTCCTTCACGGATAAATACGTTCAAGTAGGTAATTAATTTGCTTGAAAAGTGGTGATAAAATGTTTCTGGTGACCGCTTATCAGAGACATTTAATTCTAACTACCTATGAGTTATCAGTCATTTAGAAACTTACATTTTCAGTTATTTAATTTTTCTCTTTACATATAAAAATTTTATTTGTTTTAGATGCAATTTGTATAGATATATTTGATTTTTTAATTCAATACTCACTTATATATATTAAAACATCAGAAATACTTATTCATTATTTTTAAAAAATTCGCTGAATTAATTCATTTTTAAGAAATAATTAATTCTGTCTCGGATTAATGTTTTAACATTTTAATCCATAAGACTTGAAAGTCTGACATTTTATAAGATCTTTGATTTATCTACCAAAAGATCATTGATTTTAGTTTCATACATTGCTTACGTAAATTAGCAATTTAAAAGCTATATACTTAACAAGTGCCCATTTATTCTGTTTTTGATAATTTAATGAATATTGAACATGTCTAATGAATTTGAGTAATGAGATTTATAACTTATCTAGCTGATACTCTTTATAAATATTTGCTAAATTAAAATAATGAATAAAAGCTGTTTCTAATTCCATGTACGTCGATACAGAATAATAATTTGAATTCCGCCTAATAACGAGTTTGTGTCTTTTAACTTGTCTGACATAATAAATTGTTCATTCAAAATTTGTTTTTTATTTATTATTTTACATTGCGCTTAACATTTTCACAACTTCAAAATAGGTTTAGAAATTTCTCTTGATAGGATTATTGTAAAGAGAGGCTTTATAATTGTGCGTTAGTTTTATATTAAAATTAAAGAGTTTAATTTTTCGCGATGAATATTTTCTTATGCAAAAAATAAATGAATGAGCTGTCTCCACATTATGAAATATATCCGTGTTGATATCCGTAAACGAAAAATCTGTTCATTTCCCGAAAATTGAAATACAGATGTATTGAACTGTAACAGAAATCAAATTTACAGCACTGAACAGGAGTTGAACATGAGCGTAACCAATAAGAAGATTAAAAAGTTGAAGATGCTTACTTAGACAATACTTCAGTTCTTTGTAGTTAAAATAAAAAAAATAAAGTATATCGTGCATCCACAAAGCTGCGCGACTGAAATATTTCAACCAAAAACAATGGAATTATCAGTTCACAGTGGTCATGATTACTAACACCTTTAAGCATCTTCCATTAAAACATTGTCCGCCAACGGAAATAATTTGGATGATATTCATTGTTTGATTTCATATAACCAATACCTGCTATTATGGATTACATGGCTGAACAGTAACAAACAAAAACTTTTCTTCCCGCATCTAAATTGAAATATAGATGTTATTATTCATTCCCTTTATTCTTCAGATTTGGTAGCCGGATTACTTTATATCTAAAGCGACATCTGATTTTTAAGAGCACCGTTTTGAGAGAAATTATTTTAAGAGAAATTTCAAAAATCACTCTGAAGGAGTGTTCCAAAAGCTGACTTCTACGAAACGATTCAGAAGGCACAGATGCATAGCATTACACAAAATGTACACAAAAGTAATGCTAAATTTATTTTAGGATTTCGAACTTTTATGAATCAAATCCTAAAATTTTGGATACTAACATTACATATTTCTGAAATTGATTTTCATTAAAGATTTTATAATGCATTTACTATAACTGATCCCTTCAGAAATATAACTGTTAATATCTGTTTTGAAAGTGGCGCTTGAATGCGAAAATAAATAAATAAATTCAAAGAACTGTACAGATTTAGAACTCCGAGCTACGAAACAAGACTTTAAAATGTTTTTAAAGCTCTGAACAACATTCATCCTGAATAAAGAATAATTCTAAGAAGAAAAGATGCATCTCCGGTAACCGTGGAGAATACAGCATGAATCGGTAACCGTGGAGAATACGCATGAAATCGTTTCCTTTTGGTGAGGAAAAATAATAAGCGTATGGAGATCGAGGTGCAACAAGAGCAGGCATGCAGTCTACCGTGACTTAACTGCGACCACTCGCTGCGATTCCATGCATCTTATTGAGACGGAAACTTTCAGAAGCTGAGATGTATTCAATATTCGTCGACATTTTTTCCCAACAGAGCAAAAGACCTTTGATAGTTGAGTTGTGTTGTCTTGTGTTTGGCCTGTAAAAATTTCTCTTTAGAATAATATCTAGAACCCCTCTGCTTGAGATCTACAAGTCGGAGTAATTGTTTGTTACAAGGACCGGTTGACTTGTTTGAGTAAGCAAATTCTTAACAAAAAAATTCGTTGTCAATATCTAGAGTATTCGTTTTATCATGGTCTGAATTTTCGAAGATTAAAGGTGATTTCCTGATTTTTTGTGAATATCGAATTTTCTGTGCTGAAATATCAAAGGATTTAACAAATTTCACATTTTCCTATTATTTTCTAATTTTTATTATGGTAAATAAAAGATTAATTTCCTGATCTTTATTTCATAATCTAAAGGCAGCATGCAGTTTGTGAATTCTTTCTAAATCAGCCACCCATGGCTTTAGATGATTTTAGTTTCTTATGGAAATGATTTGTCTTAGAGATGCCCTTTTTGTTTCATCTTTATTTGTATTCTCAGAAATACTGGTCACTTTCAAATGTGATCTAAAGACTCGCTGTTTTTAGTAAAATTAAGCATTTTGACTCCCACGTTTTTCAACACAGTTGTTAAATAACACTGTTGGAGAATGTTTTCCTCCTGTATACACATTCTCGAGAAAAATAGTATAAATTACCTCTTCTTTACGTTTTTGTTTCCATACTGTTTTATTGTCCATGCAAAACCATTTGCTTAGTTTCAAGTTCTATTTGCTTTGTTTCAAGTAATTCTAGTAATCCTTTCTCTTTGAGCGATGATGAACTGATTTAAATTTTTAATCTTCTTTTACTTCCTATTATAGGTAATTTAAATTTCAAATTGCGTAAAGTTTAACTTTGTTCGTCAATTGGGAATTTCATTTTCGGTTCTTTCCTTTCCCCCTTTGTGTGTGGGTGTGTGTGTGGAAGTTATTACTGTAATACCTGATTTGCAAGACATAATAATCTACCTGAATATTCCAAAACACATATGTAAATAACATTCCATCTTTCAAAACATATTAATAACTAGCATTCTATATTCCAAATAAACATAGCTATATAAACATCCACATTCCAAATACATTTATAAATAGTATTTATATTCTGTGGTTATTATTTTAACTGAGAAGAAGTAATAATAGGTGTTTCGATTTTCCCTAAATTATTACATTCTGTATTAATTTTATGCGATGTAGTTCATTCTGATCTAATACATCAAATACATTTTACCGCTTCTATTTTCCTTTAACTCGAATTAGCGACGCCGGATCGATTATTTTGCTGACGTCTTGTATATAGAAAATAATTTAAATAAAATGTATTTTACATTGAACAGTTATAAGATCTATAACATAGTTTTATTAGTGAATGAAAAGTATGAAATGGCTCAATAATTATTTTAGTCGTGTATGTTTTGAAATAGTTGCAATAATTAATTGATTTACTTGTTTAAATTTAAAACAATACGTATTAGTAGTAGTATGGAGATAAAAAGGTCAGTGCGTCTAACCTTCGAAATAAGAACACGCAAAATCCTCCGAAACTGCACCGAATTTAGTATGCCAATCTTAGATGCTGGATGGATGAAAGTGATATTATAAAGTAGTGTGGTAATTTAATGCGCCATAACATGAAGTTGTATAATATGGGTTTATAGTTACCGTTTTCAATTAAATTTTGAGTTTCTGTATGAAAAAATATGCATATTCAGTTAAAGATGTTCATTGAAATTGCTGCATCTGTATTAATATTTCAACGAATAAATGAAGAAAAATTCTTTCGTAATTTTAATTACTAAGTTCTCAAATCAAGTATTGATTATTAACTAAAACTAGAAAAGAATTTTTCTTCGCTTTATTTCATAGTTTTCTATTTGTAAATGAAAACACCATTTTGGCGATGACATTTAATCATATAAATCCAATTATTAATTAATTACTATTCGATTAATTAACACCAACTATGACTATGTTTCGAATTCATCTGATTGTAGCGTCAGAAGAATGGCCTCTAAGATTAATTTAAATATGTCTGTCTACCCCTTGAAAAATCTTATCCTAATCAGTCTTATATTATTCTTTTATTTTTGATTTATGCCTGGCTGCTTAATTTTTGGCAACTTTTAATTTTACTGTACTGTATAAAAAAATTTTACAGCTAATGTTTAATTAAAATTTTGAATATGTTTGGTAAAATCTGTTTACTTGGTTTATTAGCGAGGAAAAAATTAAAGAAGTATTCGAAATATTATAATAAAAAGAAACCAATAAATTCATATAAACCAATAGCTAAATCATAAACTGAAAGCTACTGTTATTTATCAGTAATGAAATAAAAATAAAAATTAATTTTGTATTTTATTTTTCTCAATTTCTTTACATTTCTAAGTTTGTTCTGCTTTACTGTAAGTGGGATATGTTCTTTAAATTTACTAGCAATTTTATTTTAATTTTATATTTATATCGTGTAATACAATTTTAAAGCAGCTTTAGTTTGCTTTTAGTTTGCAAAACTCATTAAAACTAAATGCCTATATACAAGTATCTTTTCTGAACCAGTCTTATCGCTTTGGTTAGATCGAATTCCTAGACAGAGCAAAGAACGTCTACGTTATGAACAATTGTATATTCTTTGAACAGAGGTTTTCTACTAGGAGCGTATATCCTCCGCGGGGGAATTTCGTAGTTTCAGATGAGAAACGCAGTCAATGTTTTACTTACCTTTTAAGCATGTAGTTTTAGTTTGCGAGTGTAAAAGACTACTTTAAGTTTTGATATTTATCAACATTTGCTTTTTCTTTTTTAATTAAAAAAATAATTATAAATTTAAATAAATGCATATGTATTTTTGCAAAGGAGGGTGATGATCGTCTAGCAATATTGAAAGTGGTGCATCGGAAAAAAAAAAGGTCGAGAACCTACTCTATAAGTTCATTTTTGAAATCTATCAATTAAAATTGTTTTTTTCCAGTTAATGTGAACAAAAGTAAGTAGACTAATAACAAGTTCGTTTTCCGTCAGGGAAGGTTTACAAAAATAGTTCATTATCATGTAAGAGACATTTTCCAGGGCCACGCTATTTGTTATACTGAAGCACCAGATCTTGCAGGACTTAAGAACTAGTATCTTATTGAGAAACTGTGTTATCAGTAAAACCAGGAAATGCGTAAAGACAGCTCTAGCCATTCATCGGTTTAGAAAAGTTACATTCTGCTAGGACTGCAAAATGAAATCCGACCACAATAACCATACCACCGAGACTCGGCGCCGACCGCTTGAATGAGTTGGAACAGACTTGAAATAATCGTAACTTTCTTCGGAAGACAACGTGTGGGATGACAACGCTTTAAGTAGGGCGTCGGCCATACGTCCGGCGGAGAATTTTTATCTTTCATTGAGCCGTGCAGGCGACATTTGTAATCAAAAGGAATGAGTAAACTTCTAAAGAATGAGATGGAGATATTTCTATAAACGCGAGGAACAAGCGAAAAGGGACCAGGCCTATTCATTTCCTGTTTAGATGTTGCATGGAATGAAGTCATCCATAAAACAGTCGGCAAAAGATAATTCATTTTGTCGCTGTTGTGAAAAAGAAGGCGGTAAGTTACAGAGATATTAGCAAAGATTTTGCCATCATCAGCGAGCTGGGAATGGTAAGTAGGTAACTGATTGCGACAAAACACTCGACGGCTATCTGTATGGAATGCAAGATCTCTTAAGGAAATTTATTTATTTAAATTGTGTAATAGGAAGACTATGAAAACTACCGAACCGAGATCTGAAGCACAAAACTATATTTAAAATATTCGGATGTATTTCAGTAAATTTGTTACGAGAAATGAAAGTCGCTGACATTTTTCTCCTTATATTATATTTTTCGAGCTTTGCTTCACGATGCCTCCACCAAGTAAATAAACAAATTCTAACTGAACATAATTCCTTATGAAGGGAACTTTTCTAATTATTTCTATGCTATAAAAAACGGTGTGGGAGGCAATCTCGATTACAAAAGCTTTGGAAACTCTTTGCCTTCTTTCAAGATAATACTCATTCCACAATTCAGCCATTGTATTCAGATACAAACGTTTTCTCGAATCTTATCAAAAATCCTTTATTTATTATTATCCTTTATTTATTATCATATCATCTATTCCTATTTTCCTACTTAAATAGGTATCATATCCCTACAATTATAAGTATTTAATTCAATATTCTAAATTTTTAAAAAATTTTTAAACCTTAGTTCTTTTTCGTATCGCATTTTTATAAAATAAGGATTAGATTATGACAGTTGAATGACATCCTATCACCTTGCTGAAGTTTAATAAATGTTTAAAACACTTTTGACGAAACTTTTTTATTTCACAGGGAAACATCTGAACAAACTCGCATATAAGAATTAATGATGACACTAGCTACATTTCCTTCGTCATTTCTACAAGTAATTATACACGGCTAATTCAACTTAAATTACTGAAATATCGGAAAACAAGGATCTGAGTATAACAGATCCCAATTTTCTGACGCATCAGTTGTCAGTTAACAAGAATAAATGGGGAAGACAAATTCATAAAGTCGGGAAAAAAACCTCGGGAACAATGCAAAAAAGTGGAAATCTGAGATCAAGAAGGGAATTCCGCTTGTAAATCTCAACAGAATGTGACGAACCAAAACCGCAAACTGAAGAAGAAGATGGTAAATATCTGTTAGGAATGACATGCAGACATTTAAACGTTTGTTACGCACGTTAAAACTTTCACCAGAGTTAAAAAAAAGGCGGGAAGTTTAGCTGGCTTGTTGGAATGCAAAAGTTTAGCTGCATCCCGTTGAGACAAGAATTCTGTAAAATTGAGTAACATCCACAGATGAAAATACGCTGGGTTTTGATGTGAATGAAATCATCATCCATAAAAAGCGTTGATGCTCCTTCCTAACTAGTTTTCACGGAATATTCTATCTGTCTTGCGTTTTGTTTGCCACAGTCTAAGAACAACGTAAACAGCATTATAGAATTTTCAGCTGGAAAGGGAAGTTTCACATTACTGAAAAATTCCCAGACATTATATAAAAGGATTTTTGATGTGTATAAAGAATCAATAGGACTGAAACCAGAACTGCAAATAAACGTACCAGGTTTATTCGCTGAATTTATAAAAGTACCAACTGATGGATCTAAATCGTTTTGAAGTTTTATCCCATTCTTCAATTATTTTTCAGGTGGCAATTTGCTTTTTTAATTTTTTCTGGCTTTTTTCATGTTCTTTAAATTTGTGGATTTTCTGTGTTAGAGTTTTACTTCTTTGTTTGGTGTGTATGTAACTCTCTTCATTATCCTTATATACTTCGAAAAATCTTGAAGCTCTCAAAACTTCGATACTATAATTATACAGCCAGTTCACCATATATATCCGCATTTTGCTCTGGTTATATTGGTATCTTTTTGAGATCTTAAGTTTACTATTAGCTGTAACATCAAGTGAATCAGGGAATATGTAACCAAATCCTCTCAGTTTTTATAACTTAACCTTCTGGGTTATGTTACAAGGTATAAAGATATTGGCGATAAAGTAAGAAAAGGCTAACAATTAGTTTATGATTTCCCTGCACTGCCTATCTAAAACTTAACAAATTTGTGCAGTCTTTTCATTTTCCGGAAAATGAAATCAATCTTTTCGTTTCTGGTACAAAATATAAAATTTGAAGAAATATAACAAATGGCATACGATTAGACTACAATATGCTTCAGATTTCTAACTAAACTGTGTAAGTTTTTAGAGTTAGATTTTTTTTATGAAGAAAATCTTGATACACGAATAAAAATTACTATTTTCGTTTCAATTTACTTAAATTAGAAATGGTCTGTATGCTTAAAGAACTTCATTATTTATTTTGCTCAGGAAAAGTAATGTGTTTACTGCCTTGTTTCAAGAAAATAAAAAGATTTTTTATTTTAACTGAATATATTTTTTGTCGAAATAAAATACGACAAATGAAGAAATAAGTTTTTCTCTGTATCATTAAGTTTTTGATCTTGCCTTGCAATAAACATGAGAAAAACAAAAACCCAATTATCTGGATTTTTCAAATATTTGATTGAAAAATGGATACGTATGAAGAAAATAAGTTTCAAAAAAGAAATTAGCCTTGGGGAAAGTCAATTTTGCTCTTCTTTCCGAAATTTCATTTACTATCATGAAATAAATAAGTAGATTTAAATAATTTCTTTGTGCTAACATAATTAAACATTCTGTGTCTTAATGTGTGACGAAATGATCTGGAAAACTTTATAATTGCGAACGTAAAATGCTTAATAATATTGCTCTCCCTATAGTTCCTTGCACAATTCTCCGATGGATGACCCATAATGTTCCTTGTCCCACCCATCCGAACAATGCGGAAAGTGAGACATACCCGCCGCACGAGGAATAGAGGAAGTTAAAAAAAGCAAAAAAAAAAAAAAAAAGCAAGAATAAAGTAAAATAAAATAATCACGGAGTCGAGAATAAAAAGAATCGAAGTAAATAAACTAAACAGGAAATATCAAACGGAAGACAGCAGTAATGAAGAAATGAAGGGGGAACGGAAAAAAAGTGTCTCTTCGTTTTCTTTTGTTTTCTTTCTTTTTTTTCCCCCGCTTATGTGTAAATATCTAGTGAGTGATACCACAGACACGTCAACCCTACATTATTAGACACATGAGTCATAGAAGCGCCATCTTTGGCAGTCATTTTGAAAAAGTTCCGATCATATTAAACTTCGAAAACGACTGCCGAACTTTTAAGCCTCACTTTGATAAGTAATATTGCAGTCCAGATATATAAATGAGCAGTGCTGACGAATATTTCTTCTAAAGTGAAATATATATCATCGCCGATAGCATTTTATTGAGAAGTGCTGTCAGAAATTTTTGTTATTTTGCGAACTATTTGATTTTTCATTTGAAGGATTTGATGCAGTGATGGCATTAACAAAAGTTTTTCTCAACTTTGTTTTTCGTTTATCATTTATACGTCGCGTCTGAAGCTTTAGTAGGTCAAAACGGTTAAAAGTTTGCAGTCCTACCGACTTCAGCTCTTAGCTTTTAAAACAGCATGCGAAGAATATTCTATTCTGTCAGAATAATTTTAATTAAACTAAAATTCGAAGCTTTCTTGCAAAGTTAAAAACCGCTTTTCTCAACGAAAGCGATATTAAATATCGTAATGTAAGAACTGTCCAGATCTTCCTGCGTCATCGTTTTCCGATTTTCAGCATCATTAAAGTGGACACTAATTAAGAAACCCATTTTGTCCTGGAGCGTCGTCTTAGGGCATCAATGCAAACGGTGCATGCCTATAAATTGGAATTAGTTAAAAAAGAATTATTATTTTTTATTCCTTCGAATAATAAACTCCTTATTAATTACTTTAAATATACAGCTTTGTACAGTGTCATCTATTTTATTTAGCATCAGAAATTCAAAACAGAGCTCTCTAATTCTGCTTCTGCGTGCTATTTACATTAAAACTAGACATCGTTAAATTAAATATGTATTTCAGAAGAGCAAGGGAAAAATTGTATCCCTCCTTCTCTCCCGCAACGGCAGATGGTTGACCATTTTTTCCCTATTTGCCTGCTGTCTTTACGTAGCATTCAAATAGAAAGAAATGAATGTCCGCTGTTTAGTATTGAATTTAGTGCACTTTGTTAGTACGTTTTAGACATTACTATTATGTAAAGGCAAGTTTGCTGCTGCGAATTAAAGTTATGAAGTATTTTAAAGACCTATATTCGTATTTCTGGGCTTCTCTCAAAATTCGCTATAAGATTGTATTAAAACAGTAATATTATAAGAAGCATCTTTTTTTAAAAAGCCCACCAGCGGCCGAGCGGTGAAGACGCTGAACACCGGTAGTTCGGTCCGAGGTTCGAAACCCGCGAACGGACTGTCTGCATGGGCGCTTTCGTGGTTTTCCCAATGTGTAAAGTGTATACGTGCAAGTTTCCCTTTGAAAGGTCCTCTACGAAGACATGCCTTCCTTTAGGCAGATAGCCCTCGTGTGCTTTGCCATAATTAAATAATCCAATCCAATCCTCTTTTTAGAAATCTGAAAAACAGTTGCAAATGAAACAGAGGTTTTTTAAGACGCAATTCGACCGATATTTCTATTTTGATCAAGCTTCGAAAACATTACTTAAAAATCTGATGTGTACACCACATGACTTCCTTGTACGGAATATTAAATTATACGCATTTTTTCTTGCATTTCATTTAAACTTATTGGATTGAATTAAATCTACTTCGCCGACAGAGCATAAACCGCAATAGAATAAATGCATTCTTTAAAATTCACTCTAGTATTTGTTTACCATAGCGACACTCTTAGATTCACTTAACAGTATTAATATTTATATAACGGTTTACTTATATAATAATTATATAACGGAAAATAAGTTAACTGTTATATAATCTAATAATTATATAACACTTAACTATATATTTCGTTCATATTATAACTCATAGTTCACAAAATTTATATCATTTAAATAATAGAATTATCTAATCTTTGCCACATGTTCTATTCAAATACTATAATAAAGCTAGAATGATGTATAAAAGAAATTAAGCAAACAAAACAAAAAAAGAAACAGTTTTTCACAGACGATTGAGTATTTCTCATTTAATTAATTCAGTTCTCACTTCGCGAGAAGGCAAAAATACATAAAAACTCAAAATATCTATTTTAAAAATTAAAGTAAATCAAACACTTATTTCCTCGAAAAAATTCCAGAAAGAATTAAGCATGATTTAATTGGCAATAATAAATAAATGCGTTATCTTTGCTGTTGCGAAGCTAAGTTTCTCTAGATTGGCAACAAATCCACTAGTCTCCTGTTTCAAATGTAAACATCAATGGCCGCCATAAAAAAAAAAGGCTTGGCGGCCCTTAGACAGCTTTAAAATTGTTGATAATTCTAAAAATATTGCATACAGATTTACTAAAGGCATAAAAGCCTTAACCGGAAGATAAAAACAACATAATAAAATCATTTTTAAAGCAAAAAATGTACAATTTACCAACATATAAGAGTAAAGAAAGTGAGATCACTGAGCCGGGTAACAGAGTGGATATATATATAAATATATTTATATACGTTTGGAGCGGCCGATTGCAACGAAAATACGAGGTGCACATCTACATGTTTTAGCAGTCCTATATACAAAATTTCAACTTTCTGAGGCTACTCGTTTTTGAGTTATGCGAGATACGTACGTACGCACGTACGTACATACGTTCGTACAGACGCCACGAAAAATTCTCTTCAGGATTAATTTTAAAGCAGTTTTATAATTTTTTTGAAGGAAAAGAGTATTTTATTCTGTCCTTACGTACAGATATCACGCAAAAACATCGTTAAATTGCAGTCGATAGCGGTCAAAATGGATATTTTCGTTGAAATATGCTGCCTGAAACTTTTCACGATTACAATACTTCCTTTTTACTTCGTACAAGGAAGTAAAAATGATAAAATTTAATGGGCATATGCAGTAATTATAAAGGTAAAAATACGAGACATACTAAAACTACATAACGCAAGAAAACTAGACAGTTAAGAGTTTATGATATTTAAAAAAGGTTTCTCTGCCGTGATCAGTTGTAAGTTATGAACTTAACAATTATTAGTATCTATTTTATGTTATTAGTATGTATTTTAATACATGCAAAATTTCGCTTAGATCAATCAATACTTGAATTCAGCTTATGTGCTTCTCAATTTTTTTAGTGCCATCGTAATTCCAGCCAAAGCACACTGGATCTGTAAATCAGACAAACTCTGTACACCTGAATTGCAATATTAACGGAAAATACTATTAACGGAAAGCATTAATGCCATATTTTGTGTAGCAGTTAGTAAAACTGATACTGGTACTGGAAAGAGAGTGAAGAACTAAATTTCCATAACAAAAGCAAAGTGCGTGGAAAAACTTCAGCTAAAAAAGCTATAAACCCTTATCGACATGCAAAGGCAAAAAGAAATTTTTGTGAATTGTATTCACTTGGTTAAAATATCTTTAAATGTATTTAAGAAACCAAAATAAAAATACACACATACGACAGTGCTTAGAAATATACTTTTCTTCGCATTAAGATATAATTGCATTTTTACTTTTCCCTGAATGAAAATATTTATTTTTGTTTTAGCATTCACCTGGAGTGTATAGGGGTTAGCGGAGACTGAATACTAGCCTGAATGGCAGGGTCTGGATCTGGTGTAAAACTTGGTTAGGCTTGTTGTTCTTACGCCTTGCCCACTCCTAGTGGTATACCCTACACGGTGTTCTCGGTCATTAGACGGCTATATGACTAATCGTTTCGGCTATGCTGGGCAAATCCGTATGAAGTATGTGTCTGGCCATTTAAAAAAAGAAAGAGAAAAACCTATCTTTTATCCTTTATATGTGGTATTCAAAATGTGCTCCATGAACCCAAGGTTCTATATGTCCCTCCTCCTTTCTAGAGGGTATAATATCGATCTAAATCCTATGATGCGTTCTGGGCAACCCTGTTAGTGATCAGATGGATGGATTCCGTCATTCTTGGCAAATGCTTCACGAGGAAGTTCCGGGACATTTTTTCGGGGGGGGGGGGGGAAGTTAAAAAGTTCCGCTTATAAAGAATGCCTCATAAGAATTCCTGACCTCGTATATCGAAATTTCTATCATTTATTTGTTGCATATTGTAGATGAGCTCATCCTTCAGCCGTAGTTAACAACACGTCCTTATTAGGATACGTACTTCCTTTTCTGGCGGATCATTATCTTCCCAAATTCCTTTCTATGGCTGCGCCAACTGAAACAAAGAAACTAATAAAGTAAAATTCGGGAAACTTTCCAGTACGCTTTGTGATACAAACTGAGGAGACCGTCAGCCGGTATCAAAATCGAAGTTATAATTATCGTCGCATTCCACCGCTTCTTCTTCATCATCCATCAATCGCAAAGGTTGGCCATCTAATTACAATATTTACGATCCATGGGCAGCATACTGTCCGAGCAAAAAGACAGCCGGGAATAAAAGAGTTAGAAAAATAAACTAAGACGACTTTTCGTCGCGATCTGTCATTTCGCGCTGCGACATCTAGCGCTTGTCATCCATCACCCGCGGAGGCCTTCACCGGATGTCACATAAATTAACCTACTTAAATGAAACGTCGAACATTCTTCTTGTGAGCCACTGGCACGTGAAATAAGTCTTTAAAAATAATTTTAAATGTTACTAGAAAAAATCCAGAAAACCCCACGAACTTTCGAAACGTACGTAGACTCTCAAGTACGATGATTTCAACTGCATGCGAGGTTTCCCTTGAGGGCAAGTTTTTGTAAATAAACATAAAGGAATATTTTTTGGAGATTTATAACAATTAAAAAATATAGTAGTTTAAGCGTGTCAGCTTTTCCGCATGGACCGATTGAAAAGCATTTTTTAAAGCGAAGCGAGTGTTAATTATCGGCGTTATCTCCTATTTGAACTTTAAATTTGGCAACGCAGTAATTCAGTAACACTGAGCGGGTTATTAATCCACTTATGTGCCGGGACTTTTAGATTAAACATAGAATTAACGCATGATTCAAAGTTCGTTCTTCTCAGATACGTTGTTCAGTTTCGCCATATTTACCAACCAAATGAGACTGAATGTTTTAAATATGTTTACTATGCTAGAGTTGGAAAAGTATACATGCGTGAAAATGTACAAAACGAAATTTCAAATGCGTTTTTTTTTCATTGTTTTTAGTTAATATTATACTCGGTGGAAATTTTGTTATTGGAAAACTATGCAGCGTTCTCACCGACAGTTTTATACTACTAAGACAAAGAGATGCCAAAAAAAAAAAAAAAAAAAAAAAAAAACATAAACCAGTATTGGAATATGGAAGTGGCTGTTGAAAAAATAATAATGCACATTAAATTAGGACTGGATTTAGAGGTGAAAAAGCTGTTATCCATGTTTGAAATAACTTGATTCTGCGAATCAAATTTTTCTTAAATGAAGTTCGTAAAATCAAATAAAGATATAAAATTATTCATGCAAATTAAAGTACGTCTATCTCGGGCATGCAACAAGCATGAGTTTACCAATATAATTAGATTATTCACAAACAAAAATATCCGTCCACATTTTTATTTTTTACTCATCAACTGCCTCGTGTTCATTTGAAATAATATTTTTTAAATTGAGATTTTTTTCTATTGATTGTTATTCGAGTTCTAAGTCATGGTACATTTGTTTGTAATAGACTATAAAATAATAAATGTGTAGTTAAAATATTCTTTTTCATTTTTGTTAATATTTTAGGTAGCTATCAGAAAATTTATTGCACATATTTGGTTAGGAAAAGATTTCTATTTAAAAATTTACGGTATTTAAAAATTGATATAAGATAACTAATTTTATTAAGTGTTTTGCAGTAAATATAATAAAAAACCCACAAATAATAAAATGGTTTGCAACATATATAAAGTCATATCACAGAACGTATAAGTGATTTATAATATTAATGAATAAAATCCGTACACATCAAAAACTATTTACTTTTAAATGAAGAAATTAACTATAGAAGTTCAAAATGAATACAAAAGGGTATAAAATATTGCGGGCGGGGTGGAGTCGACATTTAGTAATTACTTTGTGCTTAAGGGCTAACTTTCCGATGCGCAGATTAGTATGAAAAGGACGATAAGTTACACTAGTTTAGAAATTTGTACAGGAAATGGCGCCAGGAAATATTATCATGACAGCAGACAAAACTTTATGAGATTTAAGTCATTGCCGTCATTAGTCTGTCTCGCCAAAAGTAAATATTTTTGTAGAAATCTTAAAGGTGTCGGCTTGTGCGCCGAAAAGTGCCCAAGTTCCAGAGTATTTGCCGCTGTTCTTAAAAATACAGCCTTTAAACTGATTTTTCTGGGCTAATTAAGGTGAACCATTCCGCGTTACGCTTTCCTTTCAAACAACCTATGGTTAGAAAGTAATTTTACATTGGGAAAGCTAAAAGAGTTACATTCTTGGAACGGTCGTGAGGTAAATCAGAAATTTCGCACCTCAGAATTGACACTAACGATTTTGCGGAGTTTCGTGAACATTCGTGCACTACGATAAAATTTGCGATAATTGTTTCGGAAAAAATTTTCAGCATAGAGTACTCAGTAATTTTTACTCAAGAATTTACTCTAGCATTTCTAAGTCAATTATATACGAAATGACAATATAAATTTAGAATAACTAGAAGTTGATTTTTCCTCCTTTAAATGCCATTCATTATTATTCTTTTGTGATTTACTAATGTGTGACATTCTTTAATTTATATATAATTTTGTTGCAATTTGTTGCAAGCCGAAAGAATTTTCATACAAATAATTTATAAATTTTCTACCATGCCTTTCAATGTAAATTGTGAAGCAGTGTGGTCAGATTTGCAGCTTGAATTACTTGAGTTGCAATCTAATTATCATCTCAAGCAGTTGTTTCTAAATATGCCAAGGTTAGAGTTTTACGAATCATTAATCAAAGGAAAGTTTCCCAAATTTAATAGCTCACGCTCAGAAAATCAGTGCTAAAGTGGTTTCAGCTATGAACCTTAGAAAGAATTATTTCAGAAGTAGACTGATATATGAGCATTTAAGTCTCGTTCTCTAGAATCAGTACATCTCACTTCGAACCTCAATATAAGAAGCTTTTAAAAATGAAATCGCAATTTCATTCATCTCAGTAACATAGTTAAATTGTAATACTTGTTTATTGGTTTAAAAAAAAAATTAAATCTATCTTGGCCCACCAAACTTTTTTTTTTTTTTTTTTTCGATTTTTGGTCCGCGACCGAAAATGTTTGTCAGTATCATTTATATTAGTGCTATCATCCATAACTATGGAGCAAAATTTAAGCTGCCCAATCTTTGACTCTAACTGTGATGTCAAATTTTTACCGATGTCTTCGATTCTGGAAGTCACCGTTTTTCGAGATAAGCTTACAGTTTCAAAATTATATTTCTTTTCTGAACATAAAACATGACAAACTTGGTGCATGCATTGTTTAACGAACTCCCCAGCACTGAGAGCTTTATTATTTTTAGCAATATTGTATGATACAATGCAATTTGCATGTGTAGCTGCTTCTTGAATACTTTTAACTTTCTTGAAAAATTTTGTCGACCTGGTAATTTTTCACAAACACTTTCTGCATTTTGTTTTCTTTCATATTCGGCATTGCTTCGCAATTGGAATTATTATGATTAAATATGAAATGAAGGAAAATGTTAAATTTTTTAAGGCTCTTACAGCTTCATTGCAAATGAGACACACTGACTTATCTTTTACAACTGTCAAAAACATTTCCAGGTCCATTTGTCATTAAAAGTACGGCACTCTGAATCAACTTTAGTTTTAGTACCCATTTTGGGGTTGAAATATTTTACGAATAACCCAAACAAGCACTAACTTCGCTGTGTTTTTAATTATTTTACCACTATTCACAATGATGCTATATGTTCGCAAACTTTACATACGCAATCAATAATATTAGAACTCGCGCCAAAAGAAAAAGTCGCTGGCTTGATCTTAAAATGCGCAGTCTGCTGTATGTGAGGTCTAATATGTCTGCTCCCCGAGAAAGAAATAACGCTTGTTGGCGCCAATTTACAGCTATAACTAACAAAGAACTTTCGCTTTTAAAACTTGGCTGGATCTTAAAATGCGCAGTCTGCCATATGTGAGGTCTAATTCACCTATATTGAACTCCTATATGTCTGCTTCCCGAGAAAATAACGCTTTTTGGCGTCAATCTACAGGTATAACTAACAAAGAACTTCTACCTTCCACTTTTACCATTTTTCCGATTGAAAGCAGTCTGTACTTGCTATTTCCGTCGATTTATGTTTTGTAGAACAAAAATAGAGAAAATGAAAAGATCATCAGTCCTTTGAAAAAGTAGTAACTTTAAAGGTACCTTTTTAACGAAGTAGAAAAGGTAATGGATATATAATATATAAATATATATTTCTTTTAACTTGCCTCGGACGGGCAAATTAAAATTCTATCCGCGGGTCGAATAGAACCTTCCAGCGGGCTGAATTTGGTCTGCGGGCCGTAGTTTGCCCATCTCTGTTTTAAATTATTCATTATTTATAAAAAAGCAGCTTATTGAAAGTGAAAATTCAGAAAAGGGAGAATTCCCAATATTCTCTAAATAGCCACAAGCTTCGAGTTTCACAATTCTATCCTAAAATATTGTTTGTAGGAGAGGTTGATTACTGATGAATTTTCTCCCAGAATGGCAGAAAAAGGTCACTTGAGATGTACTGCAAAATAGTATGAAATTTATTTAAATTCTATATTTTCCGTTTTTAGTAGTTTAGTAACTCTCGGATAAATTTTCACTAATTCAGTCCATCAATCAGATACACCAATGACCGAATAATTAAAACCACTGATTAATTGATAGACCATAACGGATTCAGTATCCAGCTATCTTAGAAGCTGCCTGTTTGAAGTTTTGTTGGTTTTCCTCAAATGTAATGGGAAGATGAGTTAGTTTGCCTTTCAATTTCTCTAGCAGATATCTCTAATTTTAGGCAAGTCAGGTCAGGCACGAGTGGGTGGGGTACCAACAGAGCGTCATAGACAAAATTCCTTATTTAGTAGATATTTTAGACAGGTGGCAGGTGGCAGGTGACGGGGGACGGGGACACTTGGGGACTAACAGAGGTTGACAGGTGTACGTCTCGCGTCCTCTTCCCCACGTTTATTGATGACTTTCATAAGCAAAAATTACAGTGACAGGAGAGGCTTTTGTAAATTTGTTCTACTACAATTTAGGCTTAATATATACATATAATAAATGTAACATAGTAATATAATAACTGACATAATATTACAAGTACATATTTACATACAATATTACATATACAATATAAAAGCTAACTATACTAAGACTAACACTGTAATATATTAATGCAGTAACACATCATACTATAAGATGTATACGATGCTACAGATGTATCTGATGCTGTATAAAGTGAATTCAATTAATATGTTGTTCATAAGATTTATAATAAATAGACTACAGAATAAACATTAAAACATGTTATTTGGTTGACATAAATATTGACCAAGTGCATTGATGTTATGCATAATTTTGCATATTTTTGTAACAGCTGTTTTATTTTTGATTATAAGCATATAGTAGGCCAATCTGTTGTTTGCTGGATGTGGAAGCAATAGCAGTCCTAAAAGCTTGTTCATTTGACTTTATATTGGAAGGTTTTTCAGGCTATGGGAAAACTGACTATTTATCCTCTTTTTACAATAAGATTCTTGTGTGATTAAAGTTTTCTTGTATTCAAGTCTTGTATCTATATGATTAAAGTTTTGTATATCAAAGTTGTGGAGAGAGCACGTTGGATAGCTTGGGATGCTGCTGCCTTATCTTTCTGAATAGAATTCTGCACATCGGATTGGATCTCTTTGATTCAAACTATTAATATTTATTGACGTATGCTGGCAATTTAAGTCTGATTGTTGATCAATCATAGATTGTGTTGCGTTTGATTCGTTCAATGAATTTTCCACATGTTGGGCAGGAGATGCCGTATGCTGGGTAAGCGCATGATATCTTATTTTGGACAGATAAATCTGGGATTTTTGCTAGGATAAATAAAACGAACCAAAGTCACTGAATGTTCTGAGATTTTTTAAGCCATCTAAACAGTGGATTGTTTCAGAGTTCTTTATTTTAGTGCAAATATTACGATGTCGCTTGCCTTCATCATTATACACGTTATTTGATCTTTCTTTTTTTCATTAAAAAAATATTCTTTATGAAACAGTGAAAAATTAGTTTAAAAAAGAATTGGAATAAACGAAGTTTTATTGTAAGATCTAAAATATCAGAAACAATTTTATTGGCTTAATAAATGCATTTTCTATAGAGTATAAAATTTCTTCAGCTCGAGAATACCACACGAGTAAGCCTGAGAATGCCATGCGTCTGATACGTAGGCAGAAACATGCTTCAGTCTCTTATAATGATGAGAATTGTAGATGAGGAGCTAAGAAGAATGATCATGAGGCAAATTTCCAGCGTGGGTTTGGCTTTTATATCAAGTAGAGAATTTGACTAATATCCTGTCAGTATCTCAATTTTTAACAGCAGAAACAACTTCTGAAGAATCAATAGCACCGAAGGAAGAGGATTTTATACTCAATCTTTTGTCTCTGGATTACTCTTTCTCAAAATCCATGTAATTTTTTCACGTTGTAATAAGCTATTATTCATTAATCATTCTTCAATATTATAGACACAGTTTTACCAATTATTAATTCTCAAATGAGTTTACTAATTCTCGTGTGTTTTAAATATGATAATTATTTGCCTTTTGATTATGCTTTGACCTTTTAAAAACGATATCAAGAAAAGATTTTATTATCAGAATAACCTACTCTGGTTTAAGACCATTTGCAAAAGAATATTTCGGTGCTGTGGGAAAATTTACTTTTAAATCCAGAATAAAAGGGCGTTCGAAAACATAATGGCTCTTAAATCTCTTCTTATGGAAGTTTCGCTCATAACTACACTTTGCGGAAAACCTCTTTTGGGAAATCTTTGGGTCTTTACTCATGAAAATTGTATGACAAGGGAGTAGATAGTACTCATTTGATGTCAGACCACAATTCTTGAAGAACTTCCTTCAAAGTTTACTTTTTCGTAAAATAAACAGTAAAGAAAAGTAAAAGGTTGGATTCCAAAAGTTCATAAAATCAAGGATCATAAAAACTTGAGTTGGGCAAGTAATAAAAAGCTTCCAAAGAGTAATGCCCCTGCAAAGTTTTTATTATTTTTCCAACCAATTGCTTATTCTAAATGAATTAAATTGGAACAAGGATTGCTGTACCTATCTATATTATGCCAATGCTCGTTCCTGTTCCAATATTTATCTATACTGAACTACTTGTTATTGTTCTCTCCGTATTTAAATATTTTTACGAATTTTGTATACATGTAAATAATTTTTGTGAAATTATATGTAAATTATTATATCTCTTGTATAATGTAACATGAAAGGCTTCAGAATACGGAAAAATAGGGTTACTGGGCAAGTCCGTTTAACATTGAGGAAAAGAGCTATCTCGCCAAATTGACGAGATAACGCCAAGCTAGCGATTAGCGACTAATTTTTGCCCCCATATTTGGTGATTTATCGCCAAAAGTTGACAAGCTTGTTGCCCCTTGGCGACGTTTTAATCCGATCTGTAACTGTAACTGTAATTGTATCCTGCCATTTTAAACTGTAACTGTGAATGCCTTTTTAGGAATTTTGAGAAATCGAGAGTATTGGAAATTTCTTGGCAGGGGGGGGGGAACTATATATAACAGGAACGAATATTTGTTTTCAATTTTAGCTCAGAGTATTGAGAGTTCAGATAACTGAGTTTTGAGTACTGAGAGATCATTGATAACCGTTATGCTGTTGATGCTCTTTGTATTTCTTTGTATTCAGCATTCTTAGTAGTTTTGAGTGGTAAGTACTAATTGGTAACTACTTTCATTCGTTCTGTGTGCATTTCAGTCCATTACGAATCCGTACGCATGTGACACTATACTTGTATCATGCCATTTTCATTCTGCTTCTAATTTAGATAGATTACTCTAATTCTCGCTGCTAACTTTTATTCTTGTTTTTAGTTAAATTTGCCTTAGGCATTTTCTATCTAATTATCCGTTCTTCACTCATTTATTCGAAATTTGTATAACTTAATGATTAAATAAATCAGAGTTAAAAAGTATGAATAAGTATGAATAACTCGTAGTTGGCAGGGAACGTGTTAGGCCTTTAAAACCAGTAAATTTACTGTTTAGTTAAAAAAAATAAGTTAAATAAGGGAGGGAGATGCACATATTTGAAAACAGAATTTTATTCACAATCCGCAAATCTTACGAGGAAATTATGAAAGCAACAAACTTAAAATCCTTTATAACTAAAATTAACACTGTTAAATTTTCATAAAATATTTTACGGCACAATATTTGAGATTATGGCCGTTTACCAGGCATCGGTGACGCAAGCAACCGCCTAGAATGCTGATCTTTAGAGGAGGCCAGCTAAATTTCTTTTCACAGGCAGCAACTAGTTGTTATAAAAGTTATACATTCCAAATAAATTAAACATGTTAATATATTGAATTTAATGTGAGTCCCTGACTGTAACCTAAAATGCAGAAAATAAAAGAGCAGGGACTGGTCAAGCTGTTTTAAATACTAACTCTGTTAACACAGGAATAAACTGTATACTTTTTCTCTCCTTTTCTTCTATTTCCTGTCACTGGGACATAAGAAATATGCCTTTCCATAAAAGCAAAGCTGCTTGCTTAGCCACAACCCAACAAATGCATGAATCAGCTGAATAATCATCAAGCACTTTATCTTCATTTATTTCATTCTCACAATCATTGAAGCCATTAGAAATAGAATGTTGTTTCTTGAGCACTCAGTTCATATTAAAGCTTCGTTGGAGGACTACGGCTATTAGGGTATTTCATAGCAGATGAGCGAGGAAAACTAATGCAGTCAGCACCCCACTAATTTGTAAGACTAAACATTAGAGAAAAAAATTTGAATCCCAGAGCTCTTCAAACCTACAGTTGTTAAAAAGATTCGAAATTCAGAAACTCGATACTTCCTGCTTTTCGATCATTAGAATCCCAATCAAAACTTTTAAACATCAATTCAAATTTTTGGAAAGATTAATTTTATTAACGTTCAGAGAAACTGTTCATTAAAAAAGAATGTAATATTCCAATTTCAGTAGACGTCGATCACAAAATTGTGGCCTTGAAGGTCACATTCTTATTTTTTAAAGATAATTTAGTATTCTATGTTTAGTATTTCTCTGTGCGTTTCTGTTATTTACAAATGTGGCAACAGAGTTACGCAGCAGCCTTTCTTTACTGATAAAATACTTCTCTGGACACAGTTTATTCTTAGCACATTTGCACCGCTTCCGGACCAGCGACACAGATCTTTGTGTACGTGGTGGGGGGTGAGGAACAGCTGTCTACTACGTATTTGACTATCCACAGACATCAGAATACCACTTTAAAAGCAGTTTCCACAAACTGGTCAGCATGTGCCTCTAACACTAGTAGTAACAGATCTGCGCAAAATAAAATTGACTCAGTCATAACATACTGTATCAGTGCTTACTTAGCCATGTCATACCGTATGTAGTCTGCCAAAACGTGTCCATAACATAAGTTTCCCACGGCATAGCAATAAAGCGGAACACTCCCGTTCTGTGTTCAACGCTGTTACCAATATTCAACTTCGTAATTAGTTCTGTGTTGAAATGTATATTTTCAATCTTATTATTTGTCTGTCAACTGCTCGTATGCTTAGATGATATGCTCTCCTACATAAGCTTACGCAATAGTTGCAGTTTAACATTACACGTACAACTCTGTTACAAATTTGTCTTTTCCTGATTGCTGAAATGATGAAGCGTGTTCTCAAACCTTCTGAAACCAAAGTGTCTTGTCATTATTAACTAGCTTCCAAGTTATATGCGGTCAGTTTAACAGAACTCATCTCACTGCCATAGTCGTAGTATCTTCCTACGAGTCAGCATCTAAACCCCGTATGGCTAACATCTTGGACGGAGGCCAACTCGAGCAATAACCAGCATTTCTCTGTGTTAACTCTTGAAGTAAGCCATCTTCTTTAAATTCAATCTAAGGAGTCAGGTACGTTCACGTGACTCAAAAATTCAAAATTTTGTATACTTTTGTACTAAAAATTCAATTTTTTGCTTTACGGATCACTCATTTCAAAGAGAAAGTGACCAGGAATGAATACAGTAATAAAACTACACCATACAGTCACGTAATCAGAATATAAAGGCTGTTCATGCGCAACATTCGGTTTATCAGTGCCTCATATGTGACATTTTTGAGTATTCACTGCTCTTTCTAGGCCAAAATGCCCTTGACTCACCACAAAAATTTTAAGGCCTTGTATTTTCGAAGGCTATTCTTTCCAAAACCAGAAAGCAGAATCAATACTTTGATGCGAGTCTTGAGGATGCAGCTTTTGCACCAGTGGTTCTTGATTGGATACTATTTTTTATGTATTGCAAAGCCTTTTGTACAGCAGTGTATCAGAATTGAATCTTAAGGGGTAAATTATGCTAACTGGGTACAGCCACTCGTTCAGACACAGGAGTGAGTACACCCCGTCTACGTCGAGGACCAAAGGATAGACAAATCACGTGACACTGCTCGAGTGTTTGTTACAGAATACCGGCAACAAGACATTTTGTCAATCACAGCAAAAGTGATTTCTTCTATAATTTAATTTGAAATATGTTCCCCTTCATGGCAGCCCACTCCTTCAATTCCTCATTCGCTTCAAATTTAGCAATATAATTTTTTAAACTATTCTTCGACACTAGAGCTTTTCTCAGCCTTTCAAAGCTAAACTATTTATTAATTTAGCTCTGGTAAAACAAATTGAACAGCAGCGCTCAATCTGTCTCTCTAAAGGTATAATGAAGAATGATTCTACGGTATTACGTAGCAGCATTTTAAAGACTTCTTCATTCGCATGATGTAGTTTCATTGCATGAGAAAGGCCACTTAACAGTCGAAATTTGAATTATTACTTTTACTAAAGTATTCTTTTTCCCCGTTGTCCATATAACGTATATATCAAGCTTCAGTTTACAGGTCCGAGTAGAGTAACTTTAATTACAACCAACCTGCAATAACGCATGACAGAAAAAATAACTTAGTAGCATATCTCTGTACATCTTTAATAATGGTAAAAAGTAATGTGCTTACAAGATTCTAAGGTAATTTCTTTTTCATTGAAGTTTTAATAAAAAGACAATTCTCTGCTTCATGCATGATTTTTCTCCGCCGAATGATTAGAATTTTAAGAACTTTCTGAAAAACTGAGTAAACATTTTATCTGCATAAAATAGCCAGTTATTGTGTAGAGACACTAGCTTATTTCGGAAGCAGGAGAGATATGGTCACTTTACTTAACCTGTTCTGCCAAACTAAGTTAATGGCACTACAGGGTTGGGAAGTCATCCCAGTCATTGCTAGCAATCTGACGGTTAGGCCGCCTTTTTAGCTTTTACATTAATCTTTAGTTTCTTGGATACAATTAATTTCATTCACTTGCTTCATTATCTTTAAGATGCCCTTGTTGCAGTAATAGTCCGTGAACAGTCTATTCACAGGGTATGTGATGTAGTCGGAAGGAAAGGACTCCTGTCGAAGGTGCTCTCAGAGGGCAGAAGAGCAGGTAATGAAGTGTGTCCGCGTCTTCCCCGCGAATACCGCAAAAACAGTTGACGTCCCGTCTGAGGAATCGTCTGTAATACGCTGGGAATTTCCCGTGGCTGGTACAGGCCTGGAGGAAGAGTCGGTTGCATTTGAGCCTCTTGAGAGTAGGTATTGGCAAGATGCTGTAAGTAAATCTTCCTGTGTCTTCTTCCTGCCATCGTGATGACCATGTCTCTTGGAATATTGTCTTGAGGAGCCTTTTTGCAACTTCTGAGGAAAGCGGCACTTCCTTGTCAATTTCTGATTTGAGAGCTGCGATCTGAGCTAGTTCATCCGCTCGTTCGTTGCCTTTCTGCCCGGTGTGTTCTTTTATCCAGTTGATCTTTAAAGGGATGGAGGAGCCTAACGTCAAGAGGGTCTCTCTCTAAGTGCTGGCGTGTGCGGATGTTTTCGAGGAAAGGAATTCAGCGCGTTCAGAACGCACATGCTATCTGTGAAGAAGGAAGTGTGAGCTGCTGGCTGCGTACCTAACCATATTGCTGCTTCTTTAAGTGCGAGGGACTCGGCTTGGAAGACTGAAGCATGGTTGCTTAGACGTAATTGTGCCTGATAAATGTCTTCATTGTTCGAAAAGACCGTGAATGTTGCCCCTACTCGTCCTGAAATTTTTGATCCGTCAGAGAAAAATCTCTCTTTGTGTCCTGAGGGAGGCGATTTGCACCAGGGAAGGATGAGTGTAAGCTCCTGGGTGTAAGACAAGGGGATCTTGGGAGCTTTCTATGCTGGCATAGGATAGATGTAAATCTTCTTTAGTATGAAGGTCCTCTTTGTAGTGTAGAAGTCGGTAGATTGATCTTTCTAATTCTGCTTTTAGGGCAAGTGGGTGCCTGCCTTCTAGAACCTGAAGTGCTGCGGTTCATGTGGTGCTAACGCACTGGTGATTTTTAACAGGTTTACTCGCTGTATTTGTTGTAGTTTTTGACATATTCTTGCTGTACCAGTCATCCAGACTGGGCAGCCGTAGAGGATCAGGTGTTCAATTGCATTTAGATTAGATGTTTTAACAGGCGCCACTTTTGGCTCCACTTGTCTGTGATTATACTGTTTAGTTTATTGATGATTCGATG
The DNA here is from genome assembly GCF_044657685.1 of Stegodyphus dumicola. Classification (NCBI taxonomy): domain Eukaryota; kingdom Metazoa; phylum Arthropoda; class Arachnida; order Araneae; family Eresidae; genus Stegodyphus; species Stegodyphus dumicola. Next base: position 42,270,424 of record NC_140771.1, on the reverse strand, counting down.
CGTCTTATCTTGGACTTCCGTAAGATGTGATAACCACGTGAGCTTCTTATCAAGCGTCAATCCGAGGTATTTAATGGTATCCTCTCGTCGCAGTGGATGCCCTTCTCACTTTATGCGTGGTGGATTCGCGTCTATTTTTGAGCACTTTGGAAAGGCTATCATCTGTGTCTTTTCAATACTGAAACACAGTTTGTTGTCTTGACTCCATTTTGTAGGCAATTTGAGTGCTGCATCTGCTTTACGCTCTATTGTTGTCCTGTTACCTCCGTCTATTATGAGTATAATATCATTGGCGTAAGCTTGTGTCTTGGCATTGTCTCCAAAGTTGATGTTTAGCGCTGAGTCTGCAATTATGTTCCACAGGATGGATCAGATATTAGACCTTCATCGTAATATTTAGGTATTCTACACTACGAAGGTGGAAGAAATACCTTATAATTGTGCTTCTGACTTAAGAACTTCTAAAACTGTAACTAAAATTGCATAAAAATTTTCACTCCTCACTTTTCACTGTTTCTATAAAATTATGGTTATCATGTACGCAGTACTGTTTAAATATATGATTACACGTACTTACAAACTTACAAATACATCTTTATGTGTTTTTATTAATACATTGTTTTATAACAATGTGCATTTGCAGGATCTGTAGGTAATTATATTTTTAAGGTAAGGTTTCTCAAAACGATAATTTTCCTGTTTGAGTGCATGATTTCTATAAACTGCAGATCAGTATTTCAAAACCTTTTGATCAATCGTAAAATCCTACGTGAGTATAAAATAATCATATTATGCTTATGCTATTATGCTTCTCGAATAAATTTTCAGAAATTTAATTTTATGTTGAAAAGTAGTCTGTTTTAGGATCTCAGAACCAAAAAATGCTATTGTTTAAAAAATATAAATTCGAGCATTTTTATCATCACATAGGCCGTTTTAAAAATACATCCAAATTTTCTAATTTGGAAAACATTCAGCTAAAATAGTTAACTGTTTATTAATAATACTGCATAGTATTTATTACAATTTTATTACAATTTTATATTGATAATGAAGAAAAGTATTTATTTATTTATTTTTATTTTATTTAAAACTTTTTATACTTAAAATATAATAAAGAGTAAATACCATATCAAGAATTTCGAAGGAAGATACAAAATTTCGTTATCAAAAGCCAGTTAGTTAATTATAATAATTTTGGGCTTAAAAATCTGTTATACTTTGGCATATTTTAACATTCTAATGTACCTGAACCCTTAAACAAGATTCCGGGAAAAAAAGCAAGAAACATGAATTGTTTTTGAACATAATTGGAAGAAAACTTTTCCAGTGTAAAGATTGAAAGAAGACCAAAAATAAAAAGGCCTTAAAATTTAACAACCTTAAGCACATTTTTTTTTTTTCTTTTGAAAAAGAGAAGATTTAAGTCTGAACGTCCTCATTGTACGCCAAACTAAGATTAACTTTTGGCTATTAATTTATTATACTGAAAATAAATCTCAAGATGCAAGAGTTTAAAAATTAAGTATTTCACTTATATCATTTCATTTGTATTATTTTAATAAATACAGGTAAATTTTGAAAAAAAATTTCTTAAATTTGTTTTTAATAAAATCAAATTTCAAATGTTTATCTAATTATTAATATTAAAGAAAAGTTTGTTTTTTCCTCATTATTTATCATATGAAATATCGGAGAACCTTTCAGAATTCGATTACGGATTCGAGGAAATTTTATATGTCTCAGATCTCTACTAAACGTTATTTAATAACAGATACATATATATTTGAATTATTCTATACAAATGCATCTCTTCGCGAAAGTAGGTCATTTTCTGTGGAACCTTATATTACACCGAAATGGGATGAGGCAAATGAATAATTACCATTAGTTTTTATGGAAAAAGCTTTCTGAGTTTTCTTATATCTTTGAAACCTATTAAATAATACAAAAATTTCTGAAAACCTTTAATAACAGTAAAAGAAATAATGATTCAATAAATACTAGAGTAGAACAAGTCCTAAATTTTTTTGAATCTAAAACCGAATCCGAATCCTAAAAGGTCCTCGAATCTTTTGAATCTCAGATCTCTCGGATCCTTCAAATAAGATCAATAAGAAGAACTGTAAAAAATTATTTAATATTAACAGTTTTTAAGTGGAACAAAATTTTAGATCTGTGTTTAGAGATAACCAATTTTAAGAATACAGATTTTAAAACTATCTGGATAATTTTACAGGCTGCAAATGAAATTTAATAAATGAATGACATAATTAAATTTCGAGAATCCAAAGTTCATCTTCTTAACATAATTAAACTGAGGAATAGTTGAAAATTCAATAGCTGTGATTAAGCATTGTAACTAGTAGATTACGCTCGATACAGCTCTGACACTATGACACGTGCTGTTAGAAATATCCAGGACCTCACAGTAATAGGTTCGGTAGTGGGAGACAAAAGTGCACTGTAAAAATACAGAAGGATATATATAATCACCTATTAATATTATATCATCCTTTATTTCCATCACTTTACTCTGTCTACAATTTTTAAACCCACCTGGTGTAATTCCGAAATTCGACATATGTTTCATGTGAAAGTTTGGAAGTAAAGCAGTCTGCTTGAATATAAGATTGAGTTCCCTCTTCCTTGGATATGGATGGTCAAAATAATTTGCAGAAATTATCTAGAATCATGTAGTGTATAGAAATAAAATTACTGATACTTTTCTGCAAGCATTGGGTAATAGAAACACTGAACCATGCTTTTTTCGCAAAAACGAAAACCCTCTTAGTATTTCTCTTGCTAACTGAAGAAAGAACGGATTTTTATAAGTCTTTTCTAAAATTAAATTATATATATTATTTAATAACAAGGGATTATTAACACGGGATTTATAACACGGGAGATGAAACTTTTGTATTGAGTTATGAGTAACATGGATGGATCTAATCAGTCAACCAGTAGTTGAAAAACTGTAAATATGCCACCTGCATTTTTTCGAATAATCCAGTCGGATTAAAAATTTTACATGGAAAAAATAAATTAAAAACAATCAAAGTGCTAACTGGGTTTTATATCCTTTATATTTCAGAATGTACTAATAATCACAATCGGTCTCTATCTCTGTACGACTTGGTAACTACATACCCGTCTGCAAGGTGTTAATGACTTAGAAATCATTTGCTTAAATTGTTGAAAATGAGACTAAGTAATTCAAAATTTATGCTGAGTGAGTTAATAAAAACTATGAGTGAATTATTAGTTGTAAACGAAAAGAACTAATATTCGAAAAGTTAAATTGATATAACCGACTAAACGCATAATTAGTGTGTTGTTGTTTCCGCCCTTCTTGTGAAAGATAAACTCTTCTTTAACTAAAGCTATGACTTTGCCTGCCCGCACATTCCAGCGCTGTCACTGTCATTGCCAAGGATTTGAATTTAGTTATTCTGCATTAGAAAAGCCCATTCCTCCTTTTTCTGGGTTTACCCCAGTCTCCCTTCATTTCGGGAAGCAGAGCTTCATTTGGAAGTCTCCAAGGTTTCACTTTAACTGCAAGTGACAATCATCCGTTTCTATTTATGTTTGTTTTTCTGTTAAGATTAGAAATATTTAATTCATATGCTTGTTGTCTTTGTATAATGAACTTTTGCACATGGTTCTGTAACTCATTAATTCTTCAATTTGTATTTTGTTTTGGATGATTACGTTCCATTTTTGTAAATTATACTACGTAGTTTTATAATTACAGCAGAGTTAAATATTTGTGGCAGATGGTAGATGTTCAGTCATTGCAAATATTGTTTTGTAGGTTAGGTTTTTTATACAAAGTTAACAGCACAATTCAACATATTTTTTAAAAAACACTTTGCGTTAAATATCTTTGACTAAATAATCGTAAACCCTTACCTCCAGTTTAAAAATGAATCAAATAATGAAAATTTCAGACTACTTTGTCAACATGTTATCATTTTTAAAAGATAACATTTAAAACTTTAAATTTATATAGCGACTACGTATAAAAAAAGTCAATGAGAAAACATATTAAATTTATATAACGACTACGTATAAAAAAGTCAGTGAGAAAACATATTAAATTTATATAGCGACTACGTATAAAAAAGTCAATGTGAAAACATATTAAATTTATATAGCGACTACGTATAATAAAGTCAATGAGAAAACATATTAAATTTATATAACGACTACGTATAAAAAGTCAATGAGAAAACATATTAAATTTATATAGCGACTACGTATAAAAAGGTCAATGAGAAAACATAGTGAGTTCTCACAGAAAAGAGCTTCAGCAGGCTTTTCAGGACAATCTAATTAAATACAGGGTATGAAAATGGTCACTTATACAGAACATTACGTTTGTTCTCACCTTACAAATTAATTCTCAAATTATGTATTTGTTCTCGAACCTACACTTCTCCGCTAAAATTTTCTTTCATACTTCAATTTTCTACGGTTTCTAGCATTCTCCCTTTTCTCATTAACCTCATTTTAACAGCTTTACAATTATTTCATTGGTGATGCCGGAAAAAGAATGATTTTTGTTTCTTCCCTACACTGTATTTTTCGGGCTGGGGAAGAGGAAATTCAGCCGGAGCCGTGGATTAACTGTTTCTCAGTTTTAGGGGGAAGTTGTAATTTTAGCTGAAGCTCCAAATAAGATAAAGTATTTTATCATATTTTATTATTTAGTTATTTATCTTTAAGTTTTTATGTATTTGTTTACATTTTATTGAATTTTAATTTTCATTATTTTAAAATATATTTATTTATTATTATTAAATAGTTTCTTATTTTGTTATTTATTTGATTTATTTATTTTTGTTCATCTTTCCTCACTGCCTTCTATAGGGTTCCAGCACTTCTAATTTTAGAAATTAAATATTTTGCCGGAGGTTTTATATATTAAAATTTTGGGAGAATGCATATCAGTGTAGCCAAGAGAGAAATGTGAGTAGCTCTTCGAATGCAAAATTCTAAGATCATATTTTTTTATCAGACAGACATAAATATTATCTGTTTTAAATTCTCATTTATATTGACGCTGGACGATATAAGACTTAGAAATTTAACAGTAGCACCTACGCATTTACAAATGATACAACAGACAACTGAGAAAATTTTACTTTCCATAGAAAAGTTACCAGCATCATGTGCAATTTGTTGCCACTGATGTGGAAGTCGTAATATATTTATAGCAGCATCTTTCCTACTGATAGTTCAAATGATGGCTGTCTGTTATCTGAAGAAACTTTGGAGCAATTCGGAAGCGAATGCTACGGAATGGTTCTTTCATCTTAGGAATCAAATCATATTCTTGAGGATACAAATCCGGGGAGAAAGGTGGTGGTAAAAGAGCGCTGCTCAGTTTCACCCACACAACAAATCAGCCACAAGCTGCTCTACATTCACCCAATAGGGAATAAATATATCTTTCAAAATTATGGAAGGTTTCTGCAGAAAGCGTTGCAGATTTAAATTTCAAAATTTAATAGTAATTCTTCACAGTGATGGTCTGTCTTTCGGAAGGATACGATTATGCATTAAGATTACATGATACATTAAAATCGTAAATGCGAATTATCATAATATTCACACTGCTAGGTTTCTGGTGAATTTTTGATTTTCGTAGTAATCTGTAATGATGCCACTTGTTTGTCTGGCGTTATAATTTTCTCTCGTATGATTTGGCCTGTGTTTTATGCAGCCTATTAAAACGATATGAGAAAGGCGTTTTTTTCGCGCTTATAATGCTCTAAGTGGATTTAATAATGCTATAAGTTTTATAATCACATCCCTAATGCTCTAAACTTATAATGCTCTAAGCCTTATAATCTAATGTCAATTCTGCATTTTCAACAATTCCGCTATTCCTGTTCGGGAACATCGTACCTACACTACTCATGGGAGACTCTATTCATCTCGTCAAATAATATATACGTAGCATTGGAAAGACATAGTCCATTCATTATGAGGTTTAGACTAATTGTCGGGGTATTCATTGTGATGTAGATCAACCACTAACGGGTTGTTAAGTGAGAAGCTTGCCTCTGTTTCAGAGCATAGTATATACATAATTTCATTTCAGCACTACTGTTTACAGTAAACCTTTTTCTGTTTGCTTGCCTCTAAATGTAAATCATGTCACCCGGCTAAGCAAAAAATGTTTTTTACTCTTATATCACGCTTCCAAATTTGCTTTTCGGAATATTTCCTTTTTAATGAACTCATGTATTTGAAATCATTTGACAGAGAAATTTTCTTCCATGGTCTTTGATAAAACTTTAAAAAATGTTCATCTTGCCATCAAAGAAGGCATTTTCGGTAGTAGAAATAATATTTGTAACTTTGCCGTCATTTCATTTCATCCATTTATCAATTACAAACCCGCGCGGATTATGCAGAAGTTCAACTTTCAAGCCATTTTCTAGCCTATCATTAAAATCCATTATTAGATTTTTAAAATCTCTATCTTGAAGAATTTATAACATCAACTTGGTTTGAGATATATCGGACAAACTAAAAGAGCGTTAAAATTTCGCTTCAAGGAATACGAATCTGATACTATTAAAAAGGAAAAAATAAACAAATTTTAGATAATTAATCATAGTTAGCATTTAATCACAGTTCTGGGTTTGTGAAAATTATCCATAAAGATTCTTCATTGGTGAAGTGGATTTTTTTAAGCTTTCAACATTCACAAAATTTTATCTTGTTTAGTAATGACATTAATCCCAATTCAGTCTTTCCTAACCCTCTTAAAATTCTAATATGTTAATTTTTTCATGTTTCTTTACTATTTCCCTGCATAGATGGCATTACTCTCGTCTTCCATCTTTTGTTTATAATATAAATATGGTCTTGGCTCTTATGAAAGGGTTAAACAAGTTTTTCTTATTAGCATCCTTTTATGAATTTTTCTTATGCAATCTGGTGTAAATGGCTCAGTTTCGTAGTCGATATCTGTTTCATAACCATAAATTTATTATCACAACTGTATAATATACCTAATTTATTTGATTTAGAATATACGAGATTTGATTTAGAATATACTCGTACATTATTGATGTCGCTGTAAACATGTGCACCATAATAGTAAAAAAAAAAAAAAAAAAAAAAAAAATTCAGATTCCATATGCGAAAAACCTTGGTACATAATAATCACATGTGCGTTATCTGAAAATTTTTATTATAAAATTAATTGCATCATAAAAAACAATATCTATACTCTACTTGTAATGGAGTTACATCCTAATAAACCCAACATAAAATGAAAATATCGAAAATTGAAAAATGGATCTACGAGTAGTGCACTGAATTTGCAGAACATCCTATTTTACTCTAGTTCAGTTCTTTAAAATGCTAAAAACATTAATTCCTGTTCACACACACACAAAAAAAGGGGGAAGAAAAAAATCCGCTATTGGAATTACTACGTGTTACCTTCCTACACAATCAACAATGGTCAAGATTTTGTTATTAAATTATATCTATGATAATATGTTCAAAAAGTTAATAACTGAATTAAATTAGTAAGATTACTCAAAAGACACTTTAATTTACAATTGGGTAAAATAATACATGTCCTATTTTACAATGAAATATACCTTTTGATTAATTGAACACCATTTTATGAATAATTATATTGTACGGATATTCATCATTAAAATTGTAAGGTGTTTTTTCGCTTTTTACAGCATTTCTTCGTGGTGTCATTGGAAACATGTCTGACTAGCAATCGGAAGGTCCAGAGTTCAAATCCCAGTGAGGGCATTGCTGACTTATCACATTCCCTAACTTACTAAATTTTAAATGACTCTACAGTGACGCTCTACCAAAACTCGTCGTGGGCGAGAATTCGTCATCCCCAGGATTGATTTCCTCCCCAGTCGCCCTTTAAGTGGCAGTAAAATGTAATGTATTTTATCCCTTCTTACCACGTGCCTTTGTTATGTAACCAGAGGCACGTCTGGTTAGCAGTCGGGAACCCGGAATTCGAATCCCAGCGAAGACACTGCACATTTTCCTTTCCTACTCCGTCAAAAATGCATTAAGGCCTGCACAGAGTACACAGATGCTCTACCTAAAGAATGTTTAAAGCGTTGAAAGAATTCAGAGTTATAATTGCTAATGACTATTCAGTGTTTTAGTCAAATATTTGTCAATAGGAATCTGTAAGGCCTTTTTGATTTGCACGATGTAGCATTCATAGAATCAAGCTGGAAAAAGTGAAAGTACAATGAGATATTTAGGTGAATACCTAGAGAAGGAGCCATTCCACCGAATTTGAAGTTATCCACTGAATCATATTATACTCAGCGTGTGATACGTATTGCCGGGGGGCATTAACAAAGTCAGACTTAGCATAGAATCATCAGCAAAATATATATATTTCGCTGAAATAAAGGCGAGAAATTTTATTTTGCCTAATTATGTGGAAGTCATAGCAATCACAAATATTCTCTAGCTTTAAATCTTCTATAACTGCATGATAATACAATATTTTACAGAACAAAACTAAGCCAAATAGTGTTAAATTATTTAATTTATTCAAGGCAGAATTTTTGTTGTTGTTTGGCTTGTTTACACTAATGATTTTAAAACTTAAATCTAGATAATGAAAAATTGACTTTCTAACTTTTCCAGTTTGCAGGAAATGCCAAATTTGTTAAGCCTAAAATATTTTCTCCTATATTTCTAAAATAGTATCTCCGATGTTTTTAAGTAGAATATATTTGCAAAATACAGGTGAAGACATCTGGTGACGTAGGCAAAGTTAACTACCGATTGTTTCAGAAATTCTGTTATCAATTACTAAGAAGCACCGAGAGGATCAAAGTTCGCGGGTGATTGAACGGAAAAGATATTTGTCTCTTCTTCGACTTTCAAAACATGAATTTTCTGATATCTTGCCTAGCTCGTACGGATAACATCTTTTCAAAACAGAAACGTCCGAAATAATTCAGTTTTGCTTTTTCGTGTTTAAATTTGCTTTGCTGTTTAAATTTGCTTGTTGAAATCACATGGCAGAAAAAATCTGAAGTAACTGACAGCTCAGTATATAGGCCCCATTTTTAATTATCCCTTGGTATACAGATTGGGAAATGTGATATTTTTACAGCATACTAAGATGGTAATATTTTTATAACCTGCTAACAATGTAATGTTTTTATAGCATCAAAAGTAGAATTAATTGAAAACTTAAAATTAGCCTCTTGTTTTCAGACAACTGTCCTAAAATGAAGGTCATACTAACTGTTTACATAATAGTTAAATCAATTCTTTTTTGAAAAGACTTCCCTGTGGTATTTTCAAAGATAAATAAATTTGTGAAACGTTTTGGAATAACTATATTTAAAAACTAGAAAAAATAGATTGGAATGTTTTGTCGTAGATCATAAAATGATATTATGACATATTTTAATTTTTCATTTATGAGAAACAAAAAAATGCAAAGCAAAGAAATAAGAAATTTTTAACTTTCTCTTAATTTGTTGAGGACGAAGAACTGACACCATTTCAAAGGTTTTGCACAGGTTTTTTGATATCATTCATATTGTGGCTTACAAAAAAAAAACAGTCTATTCACCTTGACCTCCAGATTTACTTCGAGAAGTACAACTGATTATATACATTTCAAAAGACTGTTATCAATTAAATTCAGCTTCTAGATACGTATAGAAAAAAGTATTAAATATGAAACGTTTCATCGCTAAAGACTTTCTGACAAAATGTAGCAGCATTTTTGACATTTCAGAAAATCACACAGAGCTTGTATTGCCAAATATTGATATAATTTATGTATTTATTATCTGCTTCTCTACAACATTTTAGCAAATACTTCCTTATCATTGTGTATATTTAGATAAGCAGGTTCACTCCACCACCATCCCCCCCCTAAAAATATCTTCTAAATACTAAGAGTTCAAGGTTGGTAAACCTTCTTTGCTAGTACTGTTTTATGTGCTTTAAAATTGTAAAGTCTGGAAATAAGATTTATGGAAAAATTAAATTTCACATTATATGACAATAATGGCTGTAAAATGTGTTTTCTAATGTTTTAGGGCTTTACCTCTGATGTAGTCGACCTATCCTTTAATAATTAGGGAAGCGCACGACCTCTGGCTCACTCATTTCGTCAGAGAACTTATATTTATAGTGAATGTTAAAAGTTACGCATTTTCAAAAACCAAGCAAAGAACCGGACGAAAATATGAGTATTATCAGAACATCTTTCTGCCTGTTATCTGAACACGAGTGTTTTTGCAAAAACTACTTCAGCTCAGAATCAAGTATAAAGATTTTCCATAGAAAGCCATAGTTAGAAATTCGAAATGCTTTTCATTGTTTTTTCATTTAAGATGAAAATCTATTTATAAAAGATATTTTTGAAAGAACAAGGAGGAAAAAAGAGGAATACATGCAAATCCAAAATGCTTTCGAAATTTCACGAAAATGTCCTGTTTTGTTTACGTGTATAATTATCCTCTTTACATTTTGCCAACCCTGATGGAAACACATTCAGAAAAATTAATTCAGATTAATATCTAAACTCAAAAAAGAAAGAACATTCAGTAAGTCTTAAGTGTCTCGTATCTACTTTTGGGCAATTTAAACAACTGTAGCTTTATATATTGATCAAAATTTTGTCTTCGCTACAGAGATCTGCGTCACAACATTACTATAAAGGACAAAATTAATTTCTATATTTATTTTCAAGAGTTACTATATAGAAAATTAATCAAATTTTTTCCGCTATTCCTCTAAAAATACTTCTTTGAAAAGATTTTTCTTCCAAAGGAAATAAAGTAGGGGAAGGTTGCTATCGATGTGCCACTTTTACAAAATCATCCTTAAAATCGTCAAATTTAGCACTTTTACAGTTTCGTACATGTTAATATAACTATTACTTTCCATACTACACATATCTAGGAATAGACGTTGTACTTATGAACTCTTCAGTAAATATTAGAAAAGTAAAAATAGATGCCACTGGCCCAATGAAGGAAACTGTGTAGGGTTCCCCTTTTTTTACATAACAAATTATTTTAAGCTTGATACCTTTCCTGAACTCCTAAACTTCCCCTCGCATTTACTCACCAGGATGTAAATTTAAAGTTAAGTGAAGTAAGTATTTAAAAGGGTGAATCTCTGAGTTTATTCAGAGCGTGTTTTCGTTAGCCAGCGCACGTTTCATTGCTATCTCGCTGTTACGCTAGTAAGCCCTTGGCCATTTCGGATAACTGTCACGCATTTTAGGTTTGATATTGAATCAATCTAAGTTAGCCGTATTTTAGCGAGCTAATCCAGCACTATTATAATTAGACTTTGAATTGGACAAATGACAAATGGACGGTGTTATTGTCAAGCACGAAGATCGTGCCTTTCTGTTATTAGTTGGAGTTAATAAAGGGTTATTTTCACCCTTCTTCTGTGCTGGTATTTCATTCACGCCTCTGCGAGAATTCGCCAGATTCATTTTAGAATCTAGTTTAATTAATGTGGAATAGAAGTCAGATCTTACAACTGGTCACCTTCGCTGAGCCGGGGAGTTGCTATGAATGGGCCAGTAGCTATTTTCTTTCTAATAAATACAGTATCATCTTAATGTAAATCAATAAAATAGTTAAAACTATTTTGAGCATGATTCGTAAATATAAAATTCTGGTTAGGCTGCTGAATATACATTGAAACATACTGGCTACGCATTATTCAAAAGCAATCAGAATATGGATTTTAGTTTAGTCTTATTCCTAAAATAGGCCTAAAGCGAGAATCCAAGAATCCACGAAATAAAATTGAATTTCGTGTACTAGAACTAGTTTAATAAAATGACAATTTGAGGGTAATTTGTAGTTAGGTTAGTATAAAAAAAACAATAACAATAACTGGAAAACATTCAAATAGCATTAAATAATTATTAAACCTACTAATTAATAATAGGCTACAAATCTTACACTTATTACTGCATCAAGTATTCGTTCTTGATGAGTTCAAATGCATTTTTGGCAATAATACATTTTGATCAACTTTCTACACTTGTCATGAACTCACAGTTTACACGATAGACACTGAATCATATCTTCCTTGAAGTCATCATAACAGATAGCTCAGAACCATGAATCCTAGTTGTAATTGTGGGTCCACTTATTGAAAACGATGAAAGTTTAGTTTTTAACTGTTTTCTCCGGTTCAGAAGTTTGGAGTTGCCTTTTCACAGCGGTGACCTCGATTTTATAAGGTTAACATCAAAATCGGAGATGTACGATAGAAAAGCAAAAAGGTACTATCAGATTAGAAAAAATATCTAGCGTATATTGTAAATTTAATATCTGGATTTGTTGCCTAAACTGTTTAAAAACCTCTAACAAGTGTGCATTGTTGAAAATTCTTGCAATTTTAAAACAACAAATAGGTAAGAATTACTCAAGAAATAATGAAATTCATTGCGATATTTCAATAAAATATTCATTTTACACTTGAATTAGGGATACTCCGGTTTAGATTAAAATTACATTAATAACTTATAATTATTTTTATAACAAAGAAAATGAGATCAATATAATAGATTTAATTACTCCTGATAGCTTTTTACTAATCAGATACAGTGACATTTTATTCTTCAACTTGAACAATTACAAAATATTAGCCTCGATATGGTTTCCACGGTTGGGCCACCAGGCCATTCACAACAAACCAGGCTAGGCTGGTTTGTTGAAGGCAACTAGCAAGTCGGTATGTAATGCGTGATTTCGGTTATAACAAAGCAAACATCCATTATTAATAGAGCCAAATAAAGCTAATTGAACACAGTTTTAAATTTATTAGCAATAGTAACAGTAGCAGTAACAGTAATCAGTGTATTAAGCAGCAGTAACAACTAAAACACTATTAACATCTCGCTGATATCCATATTTTCTTTACATTGATTAATTAGAAGAAAAAGTACAAAAGTCTTATCTTCCTGTAAGACAACCTTGCTTGAGCGTGGATCAACTCCCAATCAAGATGGCAGTTTATCAAGCTTCAAGCAATGAACAGGTAGTGCCTATTGTCAAATAATTAGAAAATAATGGAGGTGGCTCAAGAAAAAGCTAGCCCATCGATAGCAACCTTTTCCTATATATATAGTATGTATAAAGTAAAGGGCTTCAGGCTTTAGATTTTTAGCCACGGATCTTACGACTAAAATTCCCATAGCATTCTCTTAGCAAAGGAAAACTTTTGGTATTTTTATTATTATTACTTTTTTATTTAATTATCATATTTATTCATTTATTTTATTATTAAGTAGAAGGCTTAATTAGTTCCTAAAAACATTAGATAAATTTCTAAGAATATGGGACTCGAAATGTTGTAATAAATAACTTAATTTGTAAAATTATTATTCAATTCTAATACTATTTAAAAATTAATTTAAATAAAAAATAAATTATTTATAATATTAGATTCCATTCTGTTTACGATTCTTTACGATGTTTCGAAAGGAATGCGCTATTTTCCAAATGCACTGCTTTTAAGGTTTCCTGCAGCTAACTCCTGAATACTCTAACCAAGAAACGTGTCACCGTCTTGTCGTGATCTTGTCGTGTTCTACGATTTAATATAAAAAATTCCCCTAAGTAATTAGGCTAGATGCACAGAAAGACTGCAAACTTTATTTCGCTTGAGATGAATAATAATTCTTACAGGTAGTATACTAAATTATAAATAGCCCAGTGAGAAACTAAACGATAAGACAGAATTTTCCTTAACATGCGAAAAATATCTAAATTACCAAAATCACAAATACATCAAAGTCTAAAGAAATAATCACCGACCAACAGACTCAAGAGTAGAACTGCCTGTATCACATTTCAAGTCTCAACTCAACTATTACTAGCCCAGTAGCTGATTACGATTATTCAAGAGGGAAGACGAGCACTTTTAGAACTTTCTAAATAATTTCGAATTTAATCCTTCCTAGAAATTTCCTCCTTTCTTCTTCCTTTTTTCCTCCTTTTCTTTTTTTTTTTTTTCCTAGAAAATTAAAGAATGCTCTGAAGTTGGGGAGAAACCGCCAAATCTTGTTAACTTGGCGACAAAAACTGTCATTAAGGTACACCAGGATGATTTTTGCACATATCCCTCTACAATTGTACTTGAGCTATCCTTATAATCGGGTCCATGCAGAATTAAAAAACTCTACAAAATAATATAATAAACACGTACACACACAATCAGAGACGCTTAATATTAGACTAATAAGATGATAATAAATGAACGTAAATTTATTTCATAAAATGCGCTAAATAAGTAAATGGATGTTCACTAATACAGGAATTTATAAAAGCCAAATTACAAACATTTAAACACGAAGATTACAATAATATCTTGTTAACTTGGCGACAAAAACTGTCATTAAGGTACACCAGGATGATTTTTGCACATATCCCTCTACAATTGTACTTGAGCTATCCTTATAATCGGGTCCATGCAGAATTAAAAAACTCTACAAAATAATATAATAAACACGTACACACACAATCAGAGACGCTTAATATTAGACTAATAAGATGATAATAAATGAACGTAAATTTATTTCATAAAATGCGCTAAATAAGTAAATGGATGTTCACTAATACAGGAATTTATAAAAGCCAAATTACAAACATTTAAACACGAAGATTACAATAATATAAAACAAATGGTTATTTATCACCTCAACCACCAAGCTTCTAACAGAACACCTCTAAGAAGACGAGAGCGGAGAAGGTGCTTTTACGGTTTCTTAAAGGATGCTACCAAATGCTGGAGCGAGTTATCATTATTCTCCATTACACTGGTCGTCAGAATTAAAGAATGTGAATGTGGTTTCTGTGAGTAATCAGTATTCAGTAGTTGTGGCTCAAAAGCATCATTTAAGTGAAGGCTAAAAGTGGCGAATAATTAGTAGTATAAAAAAGAGGACAAACATAAATGGAGGTGGACCAAGATTTGAATATCCCTCAAAGAATCATAGTAAGAGTTTGGAGCCGCTTTTTAAGCACTAAATCAGTTGATAGACAGCCTGGTTAAAGGTGACCAAGAACAACAACTGCATCTTTCTGGAGTCGTCTCGAAAAAACCAAAAAGCGACTACAAGAGATTTGGTTTTAGACCTTCAGGCTGCCACAGAAACTCGAATTAACCGTTCTACTTCTGCGAAGGCTTTCTAGCATACAGGTTGGACTGCATGGGTGAAAATCAACGGTTTGTATTCCAACTCACTCCAGCTTCCAGAGGGACCCGTTTAAACTGATGCCGTCGTCATGTTCAATGGAGCCAAGGCAATTGGGTCCGAATATTTTTTACTGACGAGCCAAGCTATAGTCTGAACAATGAGTCTAGAAGTGTTCTGATCTGTAGAGACGAAGAAACACACAACTTGCCTTCTCTTGTTCGTTAAGAATCTCGTTTCCGCGACCGCAGTTTGATGGTTTGGGAAGGAATCATGACAAATGGCCTTGCAAATTTTTCAAGAAAGTTCTGTGACCGGAGGTATGTCGATGAAGTATTGGAAGGTTCGAATGTTTACGGGTGCTGTGCGTTCCATTCTGTATGTATAGTGGACTGTAAAGTGACTTGTAATTACCTAGTTGAACTTCAATAAATCAGAGTCATAACGTTGACCGAGTCTCTTTATGGGCCTTCAAACATCACATTGGTGAGGAACGGCGACAGTGCGACAAACCTCTAGCCTCAGAAGCGAATCTCAAAGAAACTCAGCGACGTTGGAACTCCAGTAATTCCCACCAACCTTGAAGCTCTAAACGCACGCTTAAAACCCTAATAAATGTGAGTCTGCGTCGCTTTTCAGCTAAACGACTAGAAATATAATTTGCACAACAAACAAACAGGTGCTGTTGACCCAGAGCTTTTGCTAATGGATGAAAGACAATGCTTGACCTCAGCATATGTGTTGTCAGAACACTTGCAAACAGAAAAGATCACTCCAAAGGATTGGCAACCTTACTCACCCGAATTACACCCGATTGAGCATGTGGGGGATGCCATAAGGCGCTGAATTTCAGCGCACTAAATTCCTCCTCGAACCCTCCGGGAATTGAAAAGTGAGCTTTTAGAAGATTGGTGTTCAGTTCCATAAGACTTGATCAACACTTTGTTAAAGTGTAGAAAATCAAGATACGAGGTATACATATCTGTCCAAGGTGACCATACACCATATTAAAGAAAACATTTTCCCCCAAGAAAGACTTATTTTTCCATCATTTTCCACTTTCCATAAATTTGGTTTTAATTTCAATGTTTTGAGAATAATCAACTGCCAAATATTGTTATTACGTTAGCTAATGCATTTTTACAAATTTCTATTAATAATTTTTCATTTTTCATTAAGTATCAATTACGTTTTATTTCTGTCGTTATCCTTTAATTTTGATGACCAGTGTATATATCAGTAGAACATCCTTCCTTATTCTATCTGAGCTACTTTGCAGGCCTAGCCGCCCGACGGGAAAGTGGTTAGTGGCTTTAACTGCCCTACCGAAGGCTAACTCCTGGATTCGAGTCTTGGAGAAAACATGGATGTCGTTTATAGGAGGCAACGGTAGCCGCCGATTAGGTGCCTCCATAATAAAATGATTGCCGTTTCTGGCCTTAATAGTGGTCAAAGCCTAAAAATGGCTATTGCAGACACACCTGATGTGATCTGAATGTCAGGGAAAATAGTTTACAACAGAATTTAAAAAAAAAAATTTTTTTTTTCTACTTCGTAAACGTGCAAGTCCATATAAATTTAGGGGAAAAAATTAATGGAAAGAAAACATGTCATTTTAAGACTAGTTGATATTAATAGCCTTATAAGGAACCAATAATCATATCTCTTCCAATAATGATGTCTTCTATACAGTAAGGTAATTAATTTATTTAATTTAACATTGTGTAATTTTTACTTTATGCGTAAGTTAAACTACTTTTAATGAAAATCAGAATCTTATTAAATAAAAGAACAGAAGCTTGAAGCACTCTTTAAGCAAATTGGCATTCAAAAATACTGAGAACTTTGCTTTACACTAAAATTGAAGAACTAAGTATATTTTACAAACGCATTTTATTCAACAATTTATTATTTGCTTTGCCGCATCTCTTTGACGATTTGAAGCTGATACGTATTATATAAATGATACTAAACTCTTGCTTTGGCACCCCGGAAAAAGTAGCATAATAACTAAACTAACTACAGTTCACAGATGTCAAAATATTATCTTTTTATTTTATATTACATGTTAACATTTTATAATAAATGCAAGATTGTAATACAAAAAGAACTTTTGATCATACGCAAGTTAAATACTGTCAGTATTCCACTGACAGATAGTATTTGCTCTATGTTAGATTATTGGTTGCAACCTTTAACAGCGTCCAGGAAACGATGTTAAAAATTCATCCAGAAATTAAGAAAGGAATTTTCCTTAATAAAATTATGAAAAACGGATTCAGATATGCAATATACGGATGCAAGAGCTCTTTCATTCTGTATCATCGAAAAATAAGAATTCATTTCACACATCTTCCATTTCGATGATAATAAGAGAACTCATTCATTCACACAGAGGGGTTATCAAAAGATTTCAAACTATTACTCATTTCGATTCATGATAAATTAAAAATTTAACAGCTCCGGAGACGAGTTAAAATACCCTTTTATTATAACTCAATATATATTTACAAATGACCCCTCTCTTGCGCACAAAATGCCTCTTCTTGGGCTTTAATTTAAAATAGAAAATGTAAAACTAAACTAATGCTAAATAAATTTGATCAGCCGAATGCTGCACAGAAGTCAGACTCGCAGAGTTGCCCCTTACTTAAAAGTAGCCGGCGTATACTAGCAGGCACGTATTATTTACGGTCATAAAACCAAACTAATGCTAGATAAATTTAATCAGCCGAAGTTGCACAACGGCGGTAGCATTTCTAATAGCAAAAACGTGGACGAAAGACAAAACATGTTCTGCTACTATAGTAATCGAAACTTCAACTTAAATACTCGTTTCTACCTTACTCGCATAAAGCATATTACTGAAAATTCATCAGGAATTAGATCCTCTACTAATAGAAATCAGCGTCTGTCGTCATCTGTCGTCAGAAAAGGGAACAACCAAATCTTATTAGCAGGTGACTTCAATGTTTCAAGTCCCTTATCGGGGGGCGCGAGGGGAAAACGTAAGAGGCAAAAAGGCTTTGGAATATGCAATGACAAACAGATTAAGCATCATAAATACGTCAGACTCACCGCCCACCTTTCGCACTATAACGGCGGACGGTTGGCCAGATTTAACCATGGTTTCTTCACAATAAGCAAATCGAATGTCGGAAAGGCATGTTATGGGCATTCGCTCTCTGAGCAACCACAGAATAATTAGATAACTAATGGGCACTCAGTTAATTTATACTCTGAAGCAGAGGTTCAAGACAGCTTATGGAGAACATCAGAAGTTCCTCAATCTGCTTCGTCCTTATGTAGATCAACTGATTTTTAACTTCCAAGCAAGCAACACCATAGACGGACTGAATAATGCCTACAGGCATTTAATTGAAACTCTAACAAGTGCAGCTAAACAAGCGTATAAGAAAAAAACACCGAGCCAGAAGAGACTAACTAACGGCAAACAGAAGCAGAGTTCGGGCGCTCAGAAGACTGGCACAGTCAAAAACAGATCCCATACAAAGGGCACAAGAAATGCAGACGTACAAGAAGACACTTGCGCAATACAAACTACAGATAATAATGGCCAAATCTGACTCCTGGCAGAAACACTGTAGTAGAATACCGAAAATGTTTGGGAAAATACAAAAAATCGCCACAGATAAGGTCTTTAGACCTACTTAATTGACTGCGAATGTGGCCCCTGACGCACCAAATACAAGAAACATTCTTTCGGTAATACTGAAACCGGTTTTTCCTTCAGATGATACCGCCAATGACTCAGAAATGCATACATTAATAAGGACGCAGTTTCAGGAAAAATACTGGTCTTCCAAAATGGAGACTATCTCCCACCAACAATAGAGCAGGGAGACTTAATCATAAATGGTTTGGCAAGGAAAAAGGTACCGGGGCCAGAAGACATTGCATAATGAGTTCCCATAACTGATCCCCTCAGTTTGCAAAGCATGCTGGAAAGTAGGACACTTTCCGAAAGATATGAAGCTGGCAGATATTGCTCTATTTCACAAAAAGGGGAACGATCCCTCAGATCCGACCTCCTATCTCCCGGTAAGTCTCCTTCCCACAATTAGCAAAGTCCTAGAAAAGATCATTCTAATGAGGCTCAATTATTTCCCGAATAAAAGTTCAGTAATTAAGAAAAAACAGTATGACTTCCGTGAAGGAATATCTACGGAACAGGCAGTAGCGGGTCTCCTGAAAGTGCTGAAAAAGAACAAAGAGGGAGACAATCACTCAATAGTAATATCTATTGACATAAAGAGAGCATTCGATAATGTTTGGTGGCCTGAAGTAACAAAAGACATATTCAGATCTTAAAGTTGATAAGGAGCTACCTTGAAGACAGACAAGTTCAAGTAACTACAAACGATGGAATAATCCAGCATAAACTGGAGAGAGGCTGTCCACAGGGTTCCTGGCTAGGGCCAGCCCTGTGGAACCTAGCAGCTAATTCAGCGTTCCAAATTTTTGACAAGGAGAGCGGGGTACATCTGCAAGCTTTTACGGATGATTTCCTTCTAGTAAGTTCCTTCTAGTAGTAGTAGAAAGAATGTCGAGAAAATTACACGATATGCACTAAATAGGTTCTTATAGTGGGCACAAAGACACAAACTTACGATCTCAGCAGAAAAAACTACCATGTTATTTTTAGGGCGAAAAAGAGTAATGAAAAGAAATCCTACCATTAGACTCAACGGCAGCTCAGTAAAATGCTCCCCAAACATAAAATACCTAGGGTGTATCCTCAACAATAATCTCTCTTGGATTTCCTACTTAAAAGAATTCAGGAAAAGATGTATCGCACTGACAAACACAATGTTGCGCACAACAGAACTGCAGTGGGAATCAACACCATAGGTGTTTAAGAGGTGGTACCAGGCAATTACAGAAAGAATTGTTCTCTACGGTGCAGCGATCTGGCGAAATACACTCAACGTAAGCATGCGTAACTTACTCCTGTCCATGCAAAGGCTGCAGCTCTTGCTCATCTGCAAGGGCTACAGAACTACTTCAACGACAGCTCTGCAGGTTATGGCAGGAATTCCTCCGCTAGACCTGCAACGGAAAGAGAGTCATTAATTGCAAGAGTGTTAAGGCTATGTGAGGACGGAGTTCTATGGGAACAACACCACTTTGCTGAAGACTGAAAAACACAAGCTAGTGACGCAAGGTCATCCGGATGAAACACATCTAAAAAGTGTATTCTAGGCCACTATGTGACACCACAAGAAAATCACACAGCTATATTTCCAGACGGCTCAAAAACTGAGACAGGTACTGGCAGTGCCTTCTATGTTTTAAAAGGTGATACGGTTGTGTATAAATGGAAAAGAAGACTTGGCAGTAGGAACTCAATATTCCAAGCTAAGCTGGCAGCACTGAAAGCAGCCATTAATTATGTTAAGATGAACAGACTTACCCAAATTACTATTTACAGTGATTCTGCCTCTAGCCTCGACGTAATCAAAGGTTACAAAGAAAAATCCTCCTCAGTCTTCTGCCATCAGAAAGGCCATGCCTCACGCGGGTTCCAGCTCACGTGGGCATAAAAGGCAATGAGGAAGCGGGATACCATGGCAAAAGAAGCGGCAAAGGTGGTGTCAAGAACAGAAGTGCCAGATAAATTACTTAAGTCTCATCTCAAAAAGATCGCTCTAAAACATCTGATAGACAGATGGCAAGCCAGATGGTACACAGCGGATACAAGAAGGAGAACATATATGTTCTTCTCCAAAAACAATGCTAGAATTAAATTGCAATAGTGGTAGTCAAACATAATTGCAATAGTGTTTTTTTTAATTTAATTTAATTTTTTTTAGTTTACTATGAGCAATAATTTAATAGGTTACGTCTTTCCTTCATGCAAGACCAACGACTTTACAAAAGACCAATAAGTATATGACATTTGTGTCAGGATTAGCATCCACATGTAGACATTTAGCAAGTCCAGAAAATCCACGGCAGTTAATTTATTTAGCTGTATTGACAATTTAGATAGATATATCTAATCATAAATATTTAAAATTATTTCGAAATGTAAACAAATACTTTTATTTTAAAGCAATCACTTCAAAATTTTAAATCTAGTGTTGTATAATATAATATTTTAAAGTGCCCAATTGCTGAAATCATAAATACACTCAGGTAACTTAATCATCTCGTCTGCTTTCTGCCTACAAAAATAGCAATCTATTTATTAACACGTTAATCCGATAGTTATACAAAACTCACAAATATAACAGAAACAGTCTCCGCAGTTTGCAGAGGATGCATAACAAATTTTCATGTCAAATTAAATGCGAAATACGAATTAATGTGAGCCTAATTAAACTCTGGCTCGGGGTCTAAGTACCGCGAGGCAAATATAGCTTGCCGAAGCTTAAGCCGATAAATTTGATTCAAGCAGCAGAGAAGCCTAACAATGTTCAGAAAAGGCTGCCAAAAGCTCAATAAGAATATAAGAATTCTGCGCGGGTTTATACTTTAACTAATTTGCATTCTGGTGGGAGTTGAAGAAGGTGAAAGTATAGGCAAATTAAAAAGATGACTGTTTTAATTACCCATAACGCTTATCGTGGAAATGAAATATCCGTTACTATGTCTAATTCTGGTTTACAAAATTAAAGAAACATTAAATATTAATGCATAAAAAATATGTTGCATATTGCACAAGCAACGCAAGGAAATTTAAGAGAAATCAAAATATATATGTGAGGTTTCTAGGTTTACTGGGAAGGGGAAGGGAACAGAAATACATGCGGTTCTAGAGCTCACGTTATGCATCATTTAATCTAAATGGTTACCGATCCCCTTCCTTTTAATTTTGTAAACAAATTAATAAAATTCTATGGTCAATTTCATACGTATACTGAACTCATTGAATCGTTGAAAGAATTTTGCCAAAAAGCTAATACTACTGTTTAAAATTTATGGTAACAGTAAAATGAGGTGGATGTTTTTATAACCTCCGATAAAAAGACGTTTGAAATTATTTATATATCCTCTAAAACTATATTTTCTTTCTGTGGAAAAATATCTTAAAATGTTATAAATATTTTACGAAAACAAAATATCAGAAACATGAATCCTCATAAATCATGCATATATATGTGGTAATACCTTCTTCAAAAAGACATCTAAGAAACTACTTGAAAGGACGGCACGTTTAATTACATTTTAAGTATTTACATTTTTAACAACTAAGTTAGTTATAAACTGATTTAACTTCTTCAATACATTTTTATTTACGTCTTTATCTTCGTCGTTCTTTTACTACATCATGAGTCCAATTCATCTGATTGCCGACTCACAAAACGAAAAATAAAACTTTAAAAGAATTATACGATGAGCAATCTGCACGCCATCTGGTATTCAACATTGGCACTGCATATTATATGTGTGTGTGTGTGTGTGTGATAAAAACTAGTGACTGCTGCAACAGATTGACGATGGTTCTCTGCATTATAACTTGGATAGAACTTATTACATAATTAAAAAGATGGCACTCGAATGAAAGATTTGTGGACAGACGTAACCGAATTGAGCGTAATCTTTATTGCTGAACACGAACTAATTATCTAAAGCATACTTTTCATTACATTATTTACATTACATTATAAGGCAGCGTTTCTCAACCTTTTGACTAACGCTTACCATCTAAACAAAAATTGCAAAACATCAGTACCACCGCTACATTTTACAATGATTATTTTTCAGTTTTTCAATAAAAATATTAAAAAAAGATATATTTTGCCATTTGCACAAGCTATTGGCTATTTGTATTAAATAAGCACACATAAAAAATATTAGATTAAAATTTGGTTACCATTTTAATTATCAAAATTTAAGTTATAATACTTTAATTCCAAAATATAGTGCGAAATTTGAGCCTGTTTAAGAGAGATCAATTTCTTCATGTCTTGTCTTATTCCACTTAGTTTTAACTATTAAAATTAGGATCCACTTTTAATTTTGTGTTCTATACTTATTTTTCAAATATAACTTGGAAGAAAATCTTTAGTCACAAAAATAGGTTCTGCAAAAAGACAATACAAATTTAATAGCTTTATTTGAAATACCTTTAAATTCTTTTTTCGGTTTAGCCAAAAGTTAACAAGTGTGTTATTTTTGAAATCTTCAGTTAGGAAGTAACAGGAAATTTCTATCAATTGTTCGTTTTCTGCACGAGATAAAATTTTAGATACATTTGAACAAAATGTATTTCTAATTCAATTTTTCAATTTGAGGGTTCATTTCATCTCCATTTCAAGTAAACCCAAATGAAAAATAACTTTTATTACATTTTCTATAAACAATTTATCTTTTCTTTCTAATATTCTTAGTGCTAGTAGACTGTACTGGATCCATGACCTGTCAATCATCACTTTTCCGCTTAGTCAATCCTAGCCATTATTTTGAAAATCTGGGGGTTTTTTATTATTTTTTCACAAATATTTAAATGCACAATATATTACGAGTTCTTCAAAAACAAACTCGATATTCTCTAATCACGTAAAAAAGTAAGGAATGCAAAGCAACAAGAAGGTAAAATACCTGCCGTTAGAGACAGCAAATCGACGCAAAAAAATTACTGTAATTGAAAATAGAGCAATATGAGCCCGGAAATGGTGGCGATATAAAGCGTGCACATGCTAATAAATCCATCAACTCTAAAAGAATTAATCAGATACCATTATCTTTTTACAGCAACTTATTTTTATTTCTTGTTAAATGAAACATCCATTTCTATTGCTGCTTTTAAAAGCATCATTTATGGCAAATTTTGTTATTTCTATGGCTAAAAGAATATTTGTTAAAATAAAAACAGATTATTTTGCTAAAGTCTATGAGCGGCTATTAGCCTTGAACAAAGATCAATTCGCATAAATTTACAACTGTTAGATAAAAAAATTTCAACAGGATGTTGGGGTATTTAACTTCTGAATTTAATAGTTAAAAATACTTTGTTTATTTTGCTTACCGCCAGAAGTACGCGTACCACCGGTTGAGAACCGCTTTTATAAGGTATTTCTCCCGCTTTCTTAGCATGCCTTCGTGATGTAATGGCCAGGACACTCGGCTCATATTCGAGAGCTCCGTGGTTCGAATCCCGACGAGGGCATTACTCATTCTTCACCTCTCCTGCTTCAAGAATAGCTAATATCTCTACAACATAATCATGAACATAATACGCACACTGCAATTTTTATATAGAGTATCAAACATTAAATAACCGTGTAGTTAGCAGCACGACAATGCACAGCAAAATGATATCGCTTCGAAGCGGCAACAGAGCTGCAAGGTAACTGTGCATTTATCAATGTGGCAGTCTATTAAGGGAAAGGTTTAAGTCAGAACGGTTTCGATTTTTAGAGTTACGTCATTAGCATTGCGTAAGCCATACAAAATGGATTAATCTAAAAATGACGCAATCCAAAGGAGTTATTACGATTTTTAGACTAGAGAAGGAAAATTAAGAGGTTGCCCTTAATTTAAATTATACTTTTGATTTACTTATTTTTCATCTTATACGAAGACTGTATATTAAGTAATGGCAACATAGGTATAAATCCATTTTTAATTATTTTACAAGTACAATTGAATTACATTCCTTCCATGTAATCACCAGCAAAGCTTATAACCTTTTGCCAAATGTCGGGAAGCCGTTGTAGACCAGTGGCAAGGTGTTGATTGTTGGTGTGAGCGACCGAGCGCCCTACTGCGTGAAATACAGATGAAACGTCATGAAATCGGTGACTTCGGAGTGGTTCCTTCAACTTTGGAAACAGATCGAAGTCACAAGGATTCATGTCGGGTGAGTAGGGAGGATGTTCCAGGATTTCCCACTGCCACCGTCGCAAAAGGAGAGTGACATTGTTTGCGACATGGCAACAAGCGTTGTCATGCAGTACGATAGGGAGATTGTTTCGCAATAAACGTGGACGTTTGCGCCGCATAGCCGGACGCAGATGGTGCTGTAGAAATCGGCAATAGTAATCTGCGTTCACAGTTTCTCCTTCAGGTACAGCATGTGTAAGAATCACACAGTCCCAGTCGTATGCCATAATCAACATAACCTTCGCCCGACTGGGTTCCTGTCGATATTTCTGTGGACGTGGCGAAGCTTGGTGACGTCATTCATTTTATTGACGCTTTAATTCAGGCTCATAGGCTCGTGCCCATGTCTCATCAATGGCGACAATACGCTGCAGAAATGCGTCTCTTTCATTGTGGTGTCTGTCCAAGTCGGTGCCAGCCAGTGCATACCGGTGCCATTTCTGTACTTCGGTTAGTCGATGTGGAACCCAGCGGGAAGCAATTTTCCTCATGTTGAGAGATTTCTTCATTATGCGCCACACCGTTTGATGACTCAGACCAGTCTCTAAGGATAATTCTCGGACAGTTCATCGGCGTGTCTATGGTAAAAAGACCGCTCAGGATGTCAATCTGCTCTTGAGGAATGGAGGGCCGACCTGTGCTTTGCAAATCCGCAGTCTCATTCCGACCCGAACGAAATGTTTGAACACATCATGCTACTGTCCTATACGGTAAAGCATTTATGCCAGAGGCTTCCACTAATCCTCGATAGCATTCTCTTGCATTTTTGGCACAGGCAACCTCGATTTTAAGCCACGACCGCTGATCACCTTTTGAAAACATGCTTTAGAGCGATGGAAACGAAACTCCTCACTTTAACGCCACACAACAACTACCCTTCTAAGCAGATCGATTGTTTTTTTGCACTCTACACATCAACAACAGCGCCACCTCACCGCTCCCATATCCTATTTGCGCATGCCCGCCCTTCTGCGAGTTTCAAGGTTAAGTTGCCACTATTTAATTTACAACCCCCATATATATATATAAATATATATAATGAAAAAACGTAATATAAAAGAATATCTTCCTTGCCACCGATTTCTCCTCTTAAGATTCCCACGTCTGGAACTCTACTATGTCGTGTGCCTCTAGGCATTAGCTTAAAGAAAAAAATAGGGGAAAAAAACACTTAATTTCATTACATATTCGAGCTGGATCAAGCTATTAAAAAATTTAAACTGTTTGCATTAGCAGCAAACATTGTGAATAAAAACTACAACACCATTGAGATCAATAGTGAAAGAATGCATAAAAAGGGCAAATAATAAAAGCAAAAACAGTGCAAACCAAAAATGTGGGGTAAATAACAATGAAAAATGAAATGCAGGGTAAAAAAAACTATACACTTTACTTATTTTGAAATATAAGTTATTTACTTCAAAATGCAACATAATATATCACTAAATTACTACAATTCCGTGTAGTTCCCCTTAGCGTCTAGGCACAATTACCACCATTCCACTATACTCTGGAACACTTCATGTAAAGTTATTGGTAATCGCTTCTTGTACGCCTTCCTCAACTTGTGGTGTTATCGAAGGTCTCCCAGAACGGTCTTCACCTTTAACACTATTAATTCGCTTGAATTTGTTTTAATAGATGTTCTGGTAGAAGCTTATTTTCTGAATTTGCGAGCGAAGTTCTCCTGCACCTGTTGATACGTTAATCCACTTGTACAAACATAAATAATGGCTACTCTTTCCTCTGTTGACAGCAGTCTTTCAAATCGTCTCAAAAAAAAAAGTGCAATTAGAACGTATTTCTCAAAAATGTTTAGAGACCTTATAAACACCCTGTATAAAGAATTTGCATCGCTCAGCACAACGTTAGGGGTTGGTGTAACGAGAGACTCATGTTTCATGTTTTCTGTGTTGGTTGCATACGTATTGTTAGATTAATTGATTATTTAGATTTAGACATGATCTGCTTGACATGTTTTATATTTTGATCGAATGAACGGTTTTGCAGTTGTTTTTTTACAATTGTTTGTTTTCGGGGGACTTTTGGAAAACTGGGAGTTTTGCTTTTCTTATTCCACTCTGTAGGAATTAGACTGATAAGGCGAGAAATTGTTTTGTAATTTATTAAAGCTTTAAGTTTAAATTTATAAATTTGTGTCATTGTTAGTTCAAAAACAGACTGTTCTGTTTACTTCTGTCGGTACGCCAACCTCTTGACTATGATGTGCCGAGAGAGATGTAAATTCTTTATATTTCATTTTTTATTACTATCTAATGAATTTAAATGTTTTTTCAATATTGTATATATATATATGTGTGTGTGTGTGTGTGTGTGTATGAATGTATTCCATACTTCAGCTGAGCGTAATGTTGATGATAGAATTATAAATACAAGTGTAATGAAAGATGTAAAATGTTCAATATTTAAATTATGACAAGGAATTGATTAAAACTTTTTTACACTTACCTTCAAAAATAAACATTTCAGAACAATCTAACCGAAGAAAAGACTTCCTTTATCTTGAGACGTGAATTTAAGAAAACTCAAAACACTTTTGGAAAAGTGAATTTATCAGTTGAAATTAACGTTTCAAAAAAATTTCAAGGAAATATAGCCCAAATGCTGGGCCGTTTCAGAGTTTTAAATTAAAGAAAAATGAAAGCGTAAGTACACCTTCTACTAGATATCATACTGAAAACACAATATGTTGCTGAAGAAATAATGCACGATTGAACTGTAATGTAGACTTAAACTGTAATGTAGTAATTAACTGTAATGTATATATAAAATGGACGGAGATCTGGACATTTTAAACATATTTCATACATGCTATGCCGACATTTATAAAGCTTTAGTTAAATTGGTACTTCCTGTCTTGCACTAATGCTTCAAATAAGATGGTATACCCGTTAATTAATTTGAATTAAAGTTGAGATACTGAAAAGTATAATGCAAAGCAAATATAGATCTATTGTTCTTTATGAAGAATTCTACAAAAATTGCTTTAAAAAATAATACAGTAAAGAAAAATATAGCTTTTGGAGGGAAAATAATCAGACATTTCGCTCATTCCTAGTGGCAATCAAAAATTTTGCTTGAAGAATAATTTTGTTATCTGTTTGTTCCCTATGTGAACAGAAAAGTTTGCTTATTTTAGGCTCATTAGAACGTCAGTGTTTCAAGATTTCCTTTCCGGTTTTGATTTTTCATATTATTAAACTATAAATTGTAGGTGGTGAAGTATAAATAACTTTTCTGGGAGGAGGGGCGTATTCCGTCGACCCTTACCAGAACATGCGGTTCTCAAGGTCATTTCATGTAAGTGAACATACCTTGATTTATTCGGCAAACTTTGTACATAGTCATCCGTGACTTGGGTGAGAAAAGGGAAACCTTTTTCATCACCAGTGCGTCACCTCCAACTTTCCGAGGGTCTCGAGGGCAAGCGAGACCGCGATGACAGGTTAATGGCTGACGCCGCCGTGTCGACGCACATTGAGAAAGAAAAAGGAATGAATTAATTACTCGAGTGCCTTGCTGAGGTATGAGTTGCATTTCAAAAGAGCGTCTTAAGTGGCAGCTCTAAAACAGATGTTTCGGGTTGTAAAACGTGAGCTAAATGAAAAGATTAAAGAAAAAGGGCGGGAAAATGTTTTAAGAAAACTTTATTATATGTCTTATTCTTTTCGCGTTTATTAATCACGTTTCCGAATTACACTGACAGAAGAATTTGCGTGAGGGAGGAAGAAAAAAAAAACTTTTTGCATATATAAAACAGCAAACAGCCTCTTTTGTCTCCTATTTAAATCATCTATTAATTTCGTAATTTTAAATAAAATTGAAAAAGGAATAGTTATCTGTTATCTGTATGTTGTTGTTGATTTAATTTTTAATAGTTTTATTTTAAGCAGATAATATACTATCTAAATGTAGGAAGGAGGGGAATGATGCAGCACTATATCTACGAAATGAAATCAGTGTCCAAGTATTCCAGGACTGACTATGCAAATGAGGGGAAAAAAGGACTAGTTATAGAATAGCAGACTGCCCGACTGCAGGAATACTCGTGTCAGAGAAAGTACATTAAGACTAAATCTCGAATACAGTAACAGTTGTGACAGCGAACTGTGCTTTTTTGAAGTACCCTAGGTTATAAGGATATTTTGATGCTGTATACGGGAACAAGCTGAAACTGTTATGCTGAACGAGGTGGAATTGATATGTTGAACGAACTGATATGTTCAAATTGTTATACTGAATGAGATTCAGTTGACCTATCGTTCAGCATCGGGATCGACAAGAGATGCAAATCCAATGATGTTGATGCCAGGAGCTCGTAGACGACACGATATAGCAGCACCTGCTGTTTCCATATCCACAGAGACGACAGAACTTCATCACGAAAATTTGTAAAAAAGATATGTGAAAATACCGATCATTTTGTTTCCTAACATTGAAGGCCCACATAATGCCGTTTTACAGGTACTAATATGCCCATCGAACAGTTACGTGAGCGAGAACTGCATTTCAGGGCAACAATTTTTTACCTACCAATAACCTAGCAGCATTGCTCTCACCTTTTGCAGTGGTGTCTGCGCTGACTATTGACCTGCGCTGGATAGCGATACAGAAATGAGATCGTGAGTCAGATTCATGATGTGTACAGTAGTGATTTTTACGAACAGAAATGTGAACGTTTTCATAGTTGTTTATAGTTTTCTCTATACAACCGCTCATTTCTAAGACAATCCTTCTTATGAACGGAAAGCAAATGTGTGTATGTATTTATAGTGTTCCCTTAATTTTATATACATTTATTTTTAACTTGATTATGAGACAGTAGAGAGACCATTATAAGAAAATAATTTTATTTACTTCCTAAACATTCGTAATATTCAAAACCATAAGCACCATATTTTTCTAAATTGGTAGGAAAAATGTCTCTTTCACTTCATTGAGTACATATTTGAGACAAACAGATTTTGAAACGTATTTTGTGATATAATGTGCGAGTATAAGCAGAAGTAAATATAATCCTTTAGTACATACATTTCCATAAAATTGCCTGGCTATGTCGACAGTCTGGCAGTCTGATATATCAGAGCCAAGGAGTTGAGAGTTTCTGTTTTATGAATAGCGAGCTCTTCACGGTCTATGAGTTTAGGATACTTCAAATCTTGATGGAGTCATGACGATGCGATTATAATTTGCGCACAACTCTTTCCACTGAGGGATTGTAAGGCTAAGACTACATTTCTCCATTCCTTTCACTATCAGTTCCTTTAACCTGAAGTTGTAACCATCATATTCAGCATTAAAATTCTCAAGTAACTGCATATTCATTGTAAACCACTTGTGGGCTGCGCCGAGAGAGGATGTCCAAACATGAAAGCTCTAAATTCACACCATTACGAGTTGGACAGTGTGCCCTCCCGTACTTGGTATATTGCCTGATGTTCACGGTGATCTTTCCGTTGAAAGGAGTAGGCCCACAAGAACATTGTTGCCAATATGTGTCAGCTCCTCTAGGATAGCGTTTTCAGTAAATCTCCGTTCCATTAAAAGAGAAAAAATAATTATGAGTCTTTTCATAAAAGAACAATAAAAATAAGTCTGGATTAAAGCAATAATAAACTCTTTTCGTAATACTTGCTTTCTTCTTAGAAGTATTATCTTCTTCTAGTTTTGTTTGCCATTAGCGTTCTACGAGAAAGGTGTTTCTTTGGGGTTCTCATGGTGCTGTTTAGAATTACAATCAGAATCCGAAATCTTCAGTATATCCGCGTTGAGCGGCACAGACTCGTTCTCAAACTGGTGTTTTAAATCCATCTGAAAAATATAAATTTAAACCATAAAAATAACATGAGAAATGCACAATTTTCATACTCAAATTAAACAAAAATGTTCTATGATAAAAAACAAATACATACCTCGAATAACATGTCTTGGTTCAAAACAGGGAAAGCGAAAACAGAAGCGAAGCATACAGCACGAACAGAAATGATGAAAAATGACTCAACGTCTCTCTCTATAGGTCTTGATCAAAATCCATGAGAACCAGACAGAAAGCGTCGTGGATGAGACTATTGCCCTTTAGCGACCGTTGCTGAACTAAAAAGAATGCACTAGAAACTTCTAACATGTATCTACATGTTGTGGATTCGGCATGACGGCAGAGCAGCGGGGAGTTTTGCGTCAATAGATAAACGTGTACATGAAACTGGATTACGACACAAACAGGATGAAATACTGACGTCCGTGATGACGTCACGAACAGGATGCAACGCGTCTGGGATTGAGCCACGTGGTTGATGACTTAAGCCCCCACGTACACCTCGGCAGATCCCCCCGTGAGCCCCAGAGCCCCATGGCCCTAAACCAACTTATTTTACCTAGTCCCATAGATAAAATGCATACGGATGAGTTCCATGTTCATATAGCGATATATACAACTAGATATATATACAGCTTCACACGGAAATAAAGATTTGCGCCATCAGGATGATTTTATTTACCGCTCAATAGTGTTATGTATCACCCCAACGCGCTTCAACGTTCCAGATTCCATTACACAATCTAATGTTTATTTTTATCCCCTTATAAGGTATTTCTCCCACCTTCTTAGCATGCCTTCCTGGCGTAATGGTCAGCACACTCGACTCGCATTTGAGAGGTCCGACGTTCGAGTTCCAGCAAGGGCATTGCACATTTTTCACTTTCCTGCTTCAGAATATCTTAATATCTCTACAGCGGCCCCTGAACTAAAAGGGTGGTGGATGATGATTCTCCACCACCAACTGGGTCCCCTGATCCCCATTCCCTTTGAAAGGGGAAGTATATAAAGTATTTCTCCCGCCTTCTTAGCATGCCTTCGTGGTGTAATGGTCAGCACACTCGGCGCATATTCGAGAGGCTCGAGTTCCGACAAGGGCATTGTTCATTATTCATGACTCATGCTTCAAAATAAACCTAATGCCTCCACACCCTCTAGCTGCCATTGCATTATTGCCAGATATTTTCAAATCACCCTGCATGCAACAAATGCAAATCATGTTAAAAATTATTGACATTTTATCATATTATTATTTAAAATTATTGACATTATATTAATTTTCATAGAAATATATTTAAATTCATCTGAACATTTATTCATAATATAATAGCATATAATCACAGCAAAAATACATTTTCCTTTCGTTAGAGCCTGACATATAGTCTAAAAGATGTGATTCGCAAGCTATCGTACGCCTGACACGAAATATACCGACTAAAACACTTGGTAAAAAGAGACGGGGAGCATTAATAATGGAGAAAAAGGCATATATCCACTGATAAACTTCTTAAATTTCTGTTACAATTTGTAAACACGCAAGTTGAGCAGAAATGCATACGATATTTATTTTTATCAAAATAAGTACTGCAATAAGCTGAACGCAGTTCCATATTTAACACGTTGCGCCGTGTCAGTCACCAGTGACTGAGACTGACACTATATTTCCCATTCGGACAGCGTCAGTCACCTACGACTAACAGTATACTTTTCATTCAGGTCGCATTAGTCAATTCTGACTGACGTTATGCAATATAAAAATTATATTCTTCTATCAAATCCTGCACAGGTCTTCAGCAACTAACATATCGGTGAAATCAGATATCGCGGGCTAAACGGGAGAAAAGACAAATTAAGCTTGTTAAAACTCTATCTCGCATCATTTGAACTTAACTCCAAAAAATTATATACATCTAAACAAGGTCAAAGATAGCTTTCACGGTTGAATAGTGTTGCATAGGAAACGTCTGTGGTAGATTTCCTTGATAAGTTGAAGAAAGGAAAAAGAAAGCTTAAATCCTCTGTTGCAGCTCCAAGCAATAATAATAGTAAATTAAATCAAATGGAGAGCAAAATATAGCTTCAGAAAATTTTAAAAAATACCACTGTGACGTATTTCTTAAACACGTTATGCATTTTTCTTAAACTACTTGAAATTTACCTCATGTAATTTATCACATAATTTCCGGTATTCTTGATTTTGTATTCATTTTATTATTGAGGTTTGAAAGTAAATACTACTTCATATGGATTATCTGTATCTCATTGTTTTCAGTCTCGTTGTTGTCCACGTCGGCTATTTATTTTCAGATACAGCGTACAAATTTGAAATTAAAATGAAAATAATAGTAGTTCTGATTACAAACGCTCTGTTAGTGTGAATGATAGAAGTTATGGTAACTGGCTGGTAAGGAGTATGCATGGGGAAAAAACCTAACTGATTTAAATGTTAATAAAATAACAAAAGAAGAAGAATTCTTTAACATTCATTATAAGAATTTAATTTTAATGAACCAACTTAGGATTAATAGTTACATCTTTAGAAATATTTCAAACTATATTTCTCACAAGCCATGCAACACTGAAATTTATATTCCCTAGAGATCGGTATGAACCTGCGTTCTTAAATAGTCAGCACGACATCCAAAATATCAAGATGGAATATACCAGATAGAATGTCCAAAATAGCAAGAGACTGAATACGTATCTTTTTAACTTCCTTGTACGAAGTATTGTAATTTCGAAAAATTTCGGATATCATATTTCAACGAAAATATCCATTTTGACCGCTCTCGAATCCATCTGATCGGTGTTTTTGCATGACATCTGTACGTACGGACAAAATAAAAGGACTCTTTTTCCCAAAACGGATTGTAAAAGGGATTTAAAATGGATTCAGAAGAGATTTTTCCATGACGTCTCTACGCACATATGTATGTATCTCGCATAAATCAAAAACAAGTAGTTTCAGAACGGTGAAATTTTGTATATGGGACAGCTATAAAATGTAGTTGTGCACCTCCCTTTTTGGTTGCAATCGGCTGCACCAAACGTATGAGCGCTGTTTTTTATTTCCTATATGTTGGTAAATTGTGCATTTTTTGCTTTTAAGTGATTGAATTATGTTTTCGTTTGTTCCGGTTAAGGTTTTATACCTTTAGTTAATCTGCATGCAATAGTTGTAGAATTACCAACAAGTTAAAACTTGTTTAAGTGCTACTAAGCCTACCGAGGTCACCATTTGTTTACATTTGAAACTCTAAATAGAACTGTGAATTGAGTCAGTTTGTGAACTAACTCCAGTGCCTTTCTGTCGAGTGCGACCAAGACTAAACCTTCAATTTTGTGCAGCGAAGTATCTGCCTACCTGGACGCTAGACGAATTGCTTATTTTTTCATACAAACTCTAGTTTTAATTGTAAAAATAATATTTTTATTGTTTTAATTGTATTTTATGTTTTATACTTTTCTGTATTTTACAATTTTTAATGAAGATGCTTTGAGTTTTTATGTATTTTTGCCTTGCCTCGAAGTGAGAACTGAATTAATTCAATGGGAAATATATCTCTAATGAAATTCGAAGATATAAGTTAAAATTAAATGCAGCCAAAAATGTATATTATTTAATAGGCCGTACAAGGAAGTCATGTGGTGTACACAACAGATATTTTTTTATAACCTAGCAAAACAGTTTTCTGGAAATGAAGCATGCCTTTTTTCCCCATTCAAAGCACTTTTTATTAAACTTTTGTTTTTGTGATCATATGCACATTTTATACGTAAGTTATTTCGCAAAACATACAGAAATGTTTTTTTTTTTTTTTAAATATTTATTTTTGCTTTAAGTTGTATATCGTCATTGGAATGCATTTTCGTAATATGTTGAATTCCATTCATGTTCATGCGGAATTAGTCTAAACATTTACGATAATTCTATACCTACTGAAAGAATTAAATTTTTATTTGATCAACTTATGATTTTTAATTTAAATAAAATAAACAGTAGAAAATATGGACATTTGCAATTTTTTCCGATGGGAAAGAGTAAAAATGCGTTTTCCGATTAATATTTTAATGTAAACTTGTCAACCCTGAAATTAATTAAGGAACGAAACGCTACAAAATTATTACAATTCATTCAATGTGAAATGTGACCGCCATGCGTAAAACTACACAGAATCTTTATATGCTATCAATGAAGTCGGTAATCGGTGTTTGAAACAGTTCTCTTGAGACTGTTTAAAAGCATACTACAAAAGTGTTCAATACTGAAATTGCAATACCAAGATGCGAAAACCCAAAAGGTTTCACAGATCGGGGGTAAACAAACTGTAAAGTAGGTAAGACATACAAATAAACATATTTTTAAGCCCCTAGCTTCAATCAGCCACATATGGGAAGAGTTCAAATCGTGTAAAAGTCTGATTCAATGCAAAACGTTTTTGTATTACATGAAAATTCGGAAATCGGGCTAAGATTCGATAGTGCGGCGTGCCTAAAGTTCACCGGTTCTGAATGATCATTACCTATCGGTAAATGTAATGGAAGAGGGCAGAATCTTTAAAATTAAAGATACTGATTTATTGCTACGCGTTTAGGTAAAAAAATTAGCAGTATTCAACACTGTACATCCTTATGGTAGTGAGAACAGAGACAAACTTGTAAGACAACTAGCAGCGACTATAAGTGAAATTCTGCTCCAGTAGATCGTCAGATAGAAGAATGGCGAGTAGCGACTCTTATTCTAATGTGAATGAATTTCAACGTCACACACTAAACTCAGAAGATCTAACGTCGTCTAAAAATCCATCAGTAGATGCTTGTATGTTTCTGGGCTGCTAACTAGACGACCTCCAACAAATGCTCCGTTGATTCAAAGCCACCATTCTTAAAAGCTTCGCCTAGAAGGGAAAGAAGACTGGAGGGCTGTTCTGCTCAATCCTGAGTCTTCCTTCTGTCGTGAAAGTAATGATGGTTGAAGATTACCCTGTCATTATTAGATTAGTAATAGGAGGCCCTGATCGTAGAAGATTAGCCAGCAACATCATTAACAAATTTTCAGCAAAGCACATGATTCCAACATGTTCTTGAAATAAAAATGTGGGTGGCATAAAAATGCTAAGTGTACTCCTCTAGTCCTTTTCTAGTACACTGACAGTTCAACGTTATGCTTATTTGGTCAGGGAGCCAGTAATATCAAATCATTTACAATGGGAAAATTCTTTGGCATTGTAAATGCTTAGGCCATTCCTAAAAATGCCATAAGAGCTGTTTTTTACATTGACAACAATAGACTACATATTGTGCAGGCCACTACGAATAACCTGCATGGACTACGTGGCCTACGTGGACTGCTGCATCTCCGGATTGGTATCCCATAGAGAACATCTGGAACATCATTGATAGGGTGTTGCAAAATGAAGAGTTAACTACCAGTTTTACTGTTTTAAGTCTTTGCAGTATGGTAAAACTAATTTCAAACACCGATTACCGACTTCATTGATAGCATATAAAGGTTCTGTGTAGTTTTACGCATGGCGGTCACATTTCACATTGAATGAATTGTAATAATTTTGTAGCGTTTCGTTCCTTAATTAATTTGACTTGATCCTTGATGAGATTGCCAAACACCCCATGTATGTAAAACCGTGGAGGCAGAAGTAATAGAGCGGATATCAGCAACCCTCACTCTACAGGACCGATTGAATCCATTTAGCTGATAAAGGCTAATAATAATAATACTGCTTTGTAATTAACTAAAAATCTTTCGTAACACTATCAAAATGCTGTTTAAACTTACTACAGTTAAATTTTTGAAACAATAGTGGTTTGCAATAAGCATGGAATAAGATATTAATAAATATCTTTAAATAGCAATGATAAAATAGAAATATATACGTAATTTCAAAGCCATTAGTTCTGTGCTGCTTAAATATCCATGAATAATTTAAATGACAGTAGTAAAATCTAAATTTTATCCATATACAGTATTAATAACTAATACTTTAGTAATAAAAATGATGGCAAAGGTAATATAATTTTTCCGGAAATCCTTCAACTGGTAAATGACCAGAAGAAAAAAAAAACTGAAGAAAATCATAAATTGACTTCTGGATAAAATACTAATATTTCTAAATTTATTTTCTATACTTAATGAAGAAAGTAACAAAGTATTTCATGAAGCACTGCTGATTTATAACGAAAAACATGAATTTCATCAAAAAATCAAAAAATTACATTCCATAAAGACAGTTAAGTTACACAATCTCTTACTCTCCTTAAATTTAAACACTAAACATTAAGGAATTTAAACACTAAAGAAGCAAAATCCTCGGCTGAAGTACACGCGAAGCTAATTTGCATTCTTGTGAGAAATACGAAAAGGAGAAAATATAGTAAAGACTTTAATCATAAAAACGGATTAGTTAACATAATATACTTTACATTTTAAATAAACTATTAAAAAATAAAATTTACCAAATCCATTCTAGCTTATAGAATAACAAAAGAATCAAATGGGATCAATTTTTTATCACAAAACATATCTCATGAATATCTACAATAATCATCAGTTGGTGATATAATATAAATATTATTTAATTTTACTTGATTTTACTGATATTTATTATCTACTGATATTTTATTATTTGATTTTACTATAAAAATATTTTAATTTTAATTAATTTTACATAAAATTAATTTTAAGTGATTTAAAATTACTGACATAAAATTATTAGTCCAAAGGGGCTTTATCCCTGAAGAACTATTGTTTTATTTTTGCGATATGTTTCACTCTAAATGTCCGTTTCACTTTTCAAACTGCCACCAAATGTGAGAGTCCTGCATTATATTTGAAGAAATTAAATAATGAAAAATCTACATAAATGTAAGTCTATTTCTCGCATTGTGATAAAACAACGGTATATAGAGCCATCGAATTTTGAATGACGTAACCCTACTGCGAATATGGGCATGTGGAAGCCCAAATTTGGAATTACCGATTTCACATTTTGTACAACTTTAACGAATTTTTGATTAACAAACGCAAGGATTTCAAAGCGAGCAATGGCAACGTTGCACAGAAAAAACATTTTTATCTCCAGCTGGCGAGACTGTGTCGGAAATTCTAAAGATATATGCTCACTTTAAAGCTATTTTGCGATATTGCTCTTGAACTGAATTTTATGGTTTAAATGCGAAGAACGTGATATTTAATAAATAAAGGTAACAGACAAAATGTTAAAAAAATGTCCCTATCTGAAACCCTTCAGATTTATTATTTATTTATTTAAATTTTTATTTAAAAAAAGCCTTCAAATAGTCATAATTAATATCCATATTTCTACTATGCTATAAAATATAATTTGACGTGTAGTATCCAGTAAAGAATTAAGAAACAACATTTAAGTAACATCACAATTCGTTGCATTCAGCATTATCTTATTTCCGAGCATTATTTTATGAAACTGCAAACAGTATTTTTTAAACTGAAGACAGTATTTTCGAAACAAAAATGACGAAGCCGTAGGAATTTCTAACACGAAAGAAAGCAGAAACATTGCGAAGGGAAAGGAAAGTATAAATTACTTTATGTATTAAAACGGCGTATCTGTGGAAACTTAGTCCCTTTTTTTAATGCACCAATTCTTTCCAAATATATAGTAGTACAGAAGCAAACCATTTCGTCTCCTTAAATTAAACATACATAGAGAAATAAAATACTGTCGAAACTACCATCAATGCTCATAGCATTCCGTTGCAACGAGGAATTGAATGAGTCTATAAAACGAGAGTAGATTGGTTTCCGGCCTCTGATTTTGGACACGATGTCCGCTCCATATATTTCTACCTCCATGATGAAAACAAAAGGTGGTACAGAAAAATATTTTAAGAAAATCTTTTTATTTAAACTTAACAATGCGCTACTTGTGCTTATAAATCAGTTGCCGCTAATTGCGAGATTTCAAGATAACATAAAACAGGAATTTAAAATAAATAATAATTCACTCCGGAGATTTAGACAGGCCTAACAGGCGTTGGCTCAATTCTTATTAATTGTGCCAGTAACTCGGCTGGCGAAACGCTAACACCGGATAATTTTATTCTTAGATCTAGGAATAGTTCAAAGTCAAAGAAGCTCTCTGTCTATTCTTATGCATACGTATCTCATTCATTCTGCTGAGAGCTAACGAAAAGTAAAAATGATAATAAAGTTTAAATAAGATAGTGGATCAACTAAAACTAAACAGGTTACAATTTGGATATTTCTTTTTCAATTTTTGATCATTCGCAGAGGATTAATACTTTTATCGATTCTGTGAATTTTTAATTTCTTCGACCTTTCTTTTTAACGCTACGATTTCGATGGTGAGTAATGTAACTGGGTCATTTCTGTAGCGAAATATGGTAAATTGGGTTATATATTGTCTAGGTGACATGTTAAAGAAGTTTGCAGGAAACAATGCAAGAAATGTTGTTTATTTTTTATTTAATTCTGCAAAGTAAGCAGTCATTTGTTTCCTGGAAATTTTATAGTAACAAGTGGTGAAAATAAAGTACCGCTTTCTGAGAATTAACAGCATAATGAACCTTTCATTCTAATTCAATCAGTTAAAATCTATAAAAACTACACTACACTGCACCAAGATACGAAATATAAAGCTTTAGAAAAAACCTCTTTCATTAATAATGTCATAATAGTGAATCATAATAATGTCAGTGTTCATACTTATCGACTAAATATACACTGAAGTGACAAAAGTCATGGGATACCTCCTAATTTTTTGTCGGTCCTCCTTTTGCCCGGCGAAGTGCAGCAACTCGACATGGCATGGATTCAACAAGTCGTTGGAAGTCCCCTGCAGGAATATTGAGCCATGCTGCCTCTATAGACGTCCATAATTGAGAAAGTGTTGACGGTGCAGGGTTTTGGGCAGGAACTGACCTCTCGATGATGTCCCATAAATGTTCGATGGGATTCATGCCGGGCGATTTAGGTGGCCAGATCATTCGCTGGAATTGTTCAGAATGTTCTTCTAACCAATTGCGAACCATTGTGGCCCGGTGACATGGCACATTGCCATCCATAAAAATCTCATTGTTGTTTGATTACGCGAAGTCCATGAATGGCTGTAAGTGATCTCCAAGTAGCTGAAGGTATCCATTTCCAGTCAATGATCGGTTCAGTTGCACCAGAGGACCGAGTCCATGCCATGTAAAAAGAGCCCAGACCATTATGCAACCACCACCAGCTTGAACAGTGCCTTGTTGACAACTTGGGTCCATGGCTTCGTGGGATCTACGCCACACTCGAGCCCTACCATCAGCTCTTACCAACTGAAATCGTGACTCATCTGACCAAGCCACGGTTTTCCATTCGTTTAGGGACCAACCGATATGCTCACGAGCCCACGAGAGTCGTTGCAGGCGATGTCGTGCTGTCAGTAAAGGCACTCGAGTCGGTCTTCTGCTGGCATAGGCCAAGGAAGACAAATTTTGCCGCACTGTCCTATCGAACACGTCCCTCGTACGTCCCACATTGATTTCTGCGGTTATTTGACGCAGTGTTGCTTGTCTGTGAACATTGACAACTCTACGCAGACGTCGCTGGTCTCGGTCGTTAAGTGCAGGTGGTCGGCCACTGTGCTGTTCATGGTGGGATGTTATGCCTGAAATTAGATACTCTCGGCATACTCTTGAAACTGTGGATCTCGGAATGTTGAATTCCTTAACGATATC
Source organism: Stegodyphus dumicola (assembly GCF_044657685.1). Lineage (NCBI taxonomy): Eukaryota > Metazoa > Arthropoda > Arachnida > Araneae > Eresidae > Stegodyphus > Stegodyphus dumicola. The sequence goes on along the minus strand of NC_140771.1, from coordinate 42,229,781 downwards.
CGAAATGGAATGACCCAGGCGTCTAGCTCCAACTACCATTCCGCGTTCAAAGTCTGTTAACTCTTGTCGTGCGGCCATAATCACGTCAAAGCCTCTTCACATGAGTAACTTGAACAAAAATGAAAGCCCTGCCAAAGCACTTCGCATTTATACATTTTCTACACGATACTACTGCCATCTGTATATTTGCATACTGCTATCCCATGACTTTTGTCACTTCATAGTATTATAAATTAAATGCATATTTAAGTAGTTTTGTTAGTTGTGATTAGTTGTTTTGTAGAGTCATTAGGATTATTTAATTTCAGGAAACGCCAAAAAATGTACTGCCCTAACCGGGATTTCATCTCTGGATCATCCGATTGCTAGCCAAATGTGCTTCCAATTATACCATGAAGCATGCAATAAGGAGGGAGAAAATACCTTACAATGTTACTCGTACTATATAGAAAAACAAAAATTTAAATTACAAAGACGTGCGTTTATTACTAATTGAAAGATAAATTATAGATCTTAAATCGTACTGACTTGCTGGAAACTGATTATCTACCAGTCCGAATGAAATATGAATTAAAAGTCTTCTTTCGTCTTAGATAATGGCAACACTTAGTAGGCCGGATGAATTATAAAATGCATGGTAGTGTGATATAATTTTAAAGCTCAAACATTTGGAAAGACTCCGCTAGACATGTTTCTATTGTAAAAATACAATGCATTGAAGAAACTAGTTAAATTTCGTCAACAGATGTCATCGTGCAAAATAGTTTAATTTCTTCAGTAAGAATTATGATCTTCAGTATTAATTTACAGATCTTTCGCAATTAGAAGAGTAAATGTGCCTTTCAATTTCCAAACTAATTTGCGTTGTAATTCCCGTTATCCGAGGCAGCATGGAATTATGTATGCCATATAGTTGAAAATTCGTATAGACTGGAAGCCCTTTAAGATGAAAATAATTTCGGGAAATTTATGTGAAGCATTATTATTTTTCAAACCACTTATTTTAGTTGAATTTAGTGAAGCTTTCGTGTTTTAGTGAATTTCATCTACTGAAAAACAAAGTAAAATGTATGTTGATATTTATTTTTTGTTTCTCGTTCATTATACAATATTATAGTCATAAGAATAAAAATCTGCACCGTATTTTAATAGGAATAGTTTATATACCTAGTTAAAAGCAAAATCGTAAAATGCAACAAAAATAAATGATTTTGTCAAACATTTTATTTTCGACTTTCTTAAAAATATCTCTCAATGTGTAAGGAAATCTAGCATATTCCTGTGCATGCTGTCATAGCGTAAACAGTTAATACATCCAGCTAGCATCTGGAAGGTTTGCGGTTCGAACTCTAAAAGCACAGTTGATTTTTCCGTTTCCTGCTCCGAAATTCTTAATGGTTCTATGAAATACCTTTCTATTCTATGTTGATTCCCCTCTCTCACAGTGTTTCTCTTCACTTCTGCACCAAACGTATTCTTCAAATGTATTGTCTATCTACCTTTTACTCTCCTTGTTTCGATAAATTTTAGATTTTCAGTGTAACATATCTTCCTCTTACGTTATTGTTCTGGATGTTTGTCTCACTATTCATTGCAAAAACTTTAATTATAGGAAAAAGGGTAAACCTACTTAAAACGGCTAAGCCTTTTTTCAATGAGTTTTGATCTACGGAGAGGGGCGGTCTTAAATATTCGATGTTCTTCCTTATGTTCATTAATGTTCTGAGAATACTGGTGATTTTCAGAAGTGATCACGGGGACAGGGTTCAGTATACTTGTAGGGTTCTTCCTGTGTAGAAGCTTAAATCAATGTCTTTCAGATCCTGCTAAACTAGCAAGCGGGTTATCGCTCCAGTCAGAATTAAGATGAAAGTTAGAATAACCTTTCTATTAACACTTTAAATTTAACAGAAAGCACCACTTTTGCTTACAAAACAAAACGCCGCTGCTTCCGAGTATTTAAATAACATAAGTCAAATTCAAGTATCATTGTCGGAGGCTACACTAAAATGGTCTACTTAATAGCTGAAATAATTAACAGCGCACTTTTAACGCTGGTTAATAAAATGGTTAAAGCCGAAATAAATTTTAGCAGAGTATGCAATAGGACGTACACTGCAAGCAAGGCTGTTAAAAACTCTAATAGTAAAACATTCAACCTTGTGCTTGAATAAATACTCTTACAACTAATTTGCATTCCGATGAGAGCTACGAAAAGAAGAAGTTATAGTAAAGGTTCAAATCATAATAAATGGTTAATTAACATAGAATCCTTACAGATTGCATAGAGATACGTATTTTAGATGCTTAATATATTATTTTGGCTCATAACCGCTGATTCAGTGTCCGATGCTTCAGTTGTTCCCTGGGTTTCCTAAAATTTTTAATATTAAAAAAATATAAACGATTTATAAATTAACGATATGTGAATGAATGTGTCATATCATAATAAAATATAAAAGCACCTAATGCTTTCTTTCTACAGCAGTTCCGATCGGCGTGTTCCACTCTGATCGATGTTTCATTTCTAAGGCTTTGAAGAAAGAGCATTTTTAGGTAGATACTTTTTTTGTTATCCTTCACATATTATTATTTTAATTTTGTAAGTACTTGTTTAATTTTAGTTAATTTTATGTTGGTGTTCATTATCGGAATGCCATTTTAGAGAAATGTTTGCGGCAAACCTCGTTTGCAGGTGAACAAATGAAATAAATGCCTATCCAGGTTTTAATTAATTACGTCTTTTCTTTATAAATAAGGGCACAAATTCTACAGTTTCAGTTAATTTACTTGGAAATAATATCATAGCTAAGGCTATGTTACTTTCGTATTTGCGAAACAGAAGTGAACAAATCGAAATTTAGTAGTATTAGACAGTGAGTGCAAAATACTGTTTGTGAATATTTTTAGCAAATATTGGTGAAAATAGTTAACAATAATTCGTTGACTCGCCCTGGGCATCTTTTTATTCAAGCAGTTCAGTCGTGTCACAGACTATGGCATAAGAGCGCGCACGCGCGTTCTTTCTTCAGCCCCTAAATATGTCTTTGAACGTACTGATCATAAATTTTTATTAGTATGGATCACCATAAGAAGGAAATAGTTGACAGAATAAAGAAGTTTACTCAAGAGGGTTGGTATTTAAGTAATACACATATCGTTATGTGCTAATATTGTAATGTTCGTTAAGAAGGCCAGTAAAAGGACACTCTAACGAAATACAGGATTAATTAAATGATTAAAATTTAAAGGAAAAAATGTATCTACTATAGTTCCATAAGGGATCAAGAGGCAGACTACAACTCTTAGTAGTGGCTACTTGCAAAGCAAGCGTGCCAAAATGGAGAGAGAAAGAATTTGTTGATGCGCCAGAATAAGAGACACCTAAACATGGGCATCGAGTAGCCCATATACGGTTTTTATGTACTCATACCTCGGAGGCCGAAATTCCCAAGGACAAACTTTTAAATTATTTAATATGTAGCAATCACATAGCCCGAGACAGACTTCACAGTCATCATATAGACGATGATTTTAGTCACTGTGAAGGCAGCTAATCTTCCCAATACTGTCCACTCCCAACATATGGAAGTTACGAGTTTGATGAAAAACAGTGAAAATGTTTTTAAAACTCATAAATTGAACCTCCCTGGTGACGACTTATTTATAAAAGAATTCGAAGAATGAAACATTATTTGAAAACTAGATGGAATACTTGGTTGGAAGCTGTCGTTTATTTGAAAGGATATATGCAGCATGTTGTTCGCTTTCTCGATACATATGAGGATTGCAACTCAAGTATCTACTTTTAAAGAAAGGTTTATAAAATGTAATTTTATTCCTTCAAATAAAGGCTCAAATGCTTTTTAGTTTTTGAATTCTGCCTCAAAATTTTGAAACTCATTCAGAATTTTGAAACTCATTCAGAATTTTGAAGGATTAAACAATGTATTTGCTCGCATCATGTGCAATCAGGTAGGTGACTTAAAGTCTTATCTTGAGTCCGAAATGGGTAGTTATTTTGGGGATACCACAAAAAGAATTTTGATAAACGAATAAAGTGAAGTTGATCAAACTCACAATCATGTGCCGATGACAGCAGCAGAGAAGAGTTTAGAACTGATTTCACATATGCTATCATTTTGAAAATTTCTACAAGATGCAGTGTTTTTAATAATGTTCTAGTAAAGGTACAATCACGCAAAAATTTAATTTTACATTGCAAAACCCTGGCACTTTGATTTTTATGTTAAATATCATTAAATGACCAAATGTACATAAATGGCATTGAAAACATCTTTTATTAATTACAAGTTATAAATACTCATAAAAGTTTAAAACTGGATATACGACCATTCCTCTTTAACGAAGATAATAAACAAATAGTTCATAATTACTTCCCGGACAAACGGGCAATTCCTGATAATAGACTAGCTTTAGTCCGTTGAGGGCCCGCTAACAAAAATTCTGCTATTTAATTCGCTTAGATAATAAACTGCTTAAAACTGAAATCTACAGTCAACTTCCGATTAACCGAGGGAGAGTTAACTGGGTTGCGAATTAACAGTTTCTTGCCTAAAAAACAGTTATGTTTGTTCATTGCGGAACGAGGGAAAATTACTATCACACATAAACATTTGTACGGAGAATACCAAAATAATACTAATAAAAAAGAAGAAAATGTGTAGTAAAACAGCGGGTGATCATAGCAAATGAGACCGTAATATTTTATTATTATTATTATTATTATTATTATTTCGAAAGGCTAGGAAAAAAAGTTATAAATAACACTAAAAATCTGATAAACAGAGGTTACAAACAATAGAATTAAGAACAAAAAGACCGAAGTTCATTGTCTAAAAGAGCGTTCTTGCCTCCCAGTATCTTGGCTCTTCAGTAAGACCACGAAGATTCCCACATCGAAGCAGGTGGTCCCTGTCCATTTCTTCTCCAGAACCACAAAAATGGGCAAATAGGATCGCTTGAAATGCCTATGCGGTGCAGGTGCCAGGCAAGGCAATCGTGTCCTGCAGACAGACGGAAAGCCGCAACTGCATTGCGTCTTGGACTATCGAGAATAAGTGAAAGACTTTAACATTCTCCAACTTCTTAAAGATGAACAGTAGGAAGGTTGCATGCCAAAAATGTAGATCACTTAGCCGCAAAATACAGTAATTTAAATAATAACATTTCTCCTTTTGTTTCGGAGGCCCAGTCGGTAAAGTCGCTGAACACTGGTAGTTCGGTTTGAGGTTCGAATCCCGCGAACTGGCAGGCTGCATGGGCGTTTTTGTGGTTTTCCCCATGTGTAACGTGTATACGAGCCGCATCCCTCCCCTTAGGCAGATAGCCCTAGTGTACTTTGCCATAATTAAATAAACCAAACCAAACCTTTTGTTTCGGAATGTGTTCCTCTTATTTTGAATGCTAATTTAATTTACGTAATAAAGTTAAATTATGCTGCGAATTAAACTGCTTGAAAATATAGGTAAATTGTTAGCAGTATTTTTCTGTGAATTGTAATGTAGGTTATACCTCTTTCCCCTCCCTTTTTTTTAACTGCTATCTCAATAACCTTGTTTTTGGAGTAATTGTGTACGCTTCTGTCAACGGTCGATATCGATGACGCGAGAAGGATAACTTTGCTTTATTTCGAGATATAAAGGGCTTATATCAATGTTTGTAATCAATACTGGAAAAATAAGATCTGTAACCGTCTTTTCTGTACACCCTGTACAGTGAAGAGTGGGATGCGGAGTTTTACATAATCCCTGGAGCTATTTAGTAAGCTTATATTACAATATATTACAAAAGCTTGTCTTTTCAGTTAATAAAGGCTCGCAATAATGAAGATTTAACTGCATTATTCAGTGATATCGCTAGAAAATAGTAAATTGTTTTACATTAATTTCATTTGTCAGTACTTCAAACCTAAGAGTAGCTAATGTTAAACTTCTTTTAAACAGGCGAATAGCAATTGGGCTTATGTGAAGTTTTTTTTTCTTCCAGATTGTATAGTTTATGGGCTGACGCCAGGAGCCACTTTTACTGCCTCCATTACTTCTGGAACCATTAAACTACTTTCAGGTACTGAGTCAACTTCTTTCTCGTTCAGACACAAGTCTTTTCAGTCCATTAGTCAATTCATGGTTCCCTTTTATGAACAAACGGAGCGTACATTGTAACTGAAGGGGTGGGAACAGCTTTTATTTAAACTATGATATCCAGTTCCCATTTAGAGGGTATGAAAGGCTCTTGCACAATATCTGCCTGAGGCATCCACCAGAAAAGAGGTTTGCTGTCTTCTCGATGTTCTCCAAAATTTAATTTAAAAGAGTTATAGAATAATAATGTTTCAATAGATTCAAAACAAAGAATTCCTCTATTAACAATCAATTATTGCAATAATATACTCTATCTCATTGTGTTTTTCAGTTTATTAATTACAAAAATTCAATGGCTGTATTCAATCGAAAGAAGAATATATAAAATGCACTTAAATCTGAAAACTTTCATATTTTATCCTTAGGGGCATTTTTTTCCATTTACACACACATATATGCTACATTTGGGTTAATGTCTCTTTGGGTTAAAAATATTTAAAAATAGCATATCTTTAGAATTTCCGATAGACAGTCACGCGCGCTGGATGTAAAAGTGCTCTTTTCTCTACAGTATTACCATTGCTCGCTTTGAATTCGTTGAGTTTGGTTAAAGTCGTTAAAGTTTCTCAAAATATGAAATAGATAATAAAACAAATTTGAAATTCAGAATTCGGGCTTCCAGGTACTAATATTCGGGTAGAGGACAACGTTATTCAAAATTTGAGGGCTTTGGTACCGTTATTTTTTTTCACAATGCGAGAAACATACATACATTTATGCAGCTTCTTCATTATTTAATTTCTTTAAATATAATACAGGGCGATAACATTTGGTGGCAACCATTTGAAAAGTTAAAAAGGTCATTTATATTGAATCTACGCAAAATGCCGATTCGAGACTAATAGCCCTTCTGGGCTAACGTACCTTTGGGCTAAAAGCAGTCACCAGCGTAAGTATTCATACACCATAAGTTACTTATTAAAAACTCCTAAAAGTGTAGCGTCTTTGTTGCAGATATTTATAGGCTTAACTCTAGACAGTAAAAAATGCACCGACTTTCGTCATAAATCTGTAAATCTCCCGCCTTTCTAGCGTGTCTTCGTGGTGTAATGGTTAGCACACTGAGCCAGTATTTCAGAAGTCCGTGGTGCGATTCCCGGCGAAAGCGTTGCTAATTTTTCATCTCTTCCGCTTCCAAAAATTACCTAATGTCTCTACAAATCAAGATTTGTTTTTAAATCCGAATCTATTGTTTGCCAGTTCAACCAACTCCTCACCGCTTACCATATTTCATTCTTTGAACTGCATTAATTTGGTATTGGTTGTATAAATTCAAATGAAAATTTACGTTTAAATTAATTTCCGTAAAGAAACGTATTTTAAATAAAAAAATTCGTGAGAGATATTGGTAGTAACTGTTATTAATTATATGGTAAATCTACTGGAACTCGCTGAAGAAACAAAGCCGCAAAACTTGGCATATAACACTATGTACGGTTTTTGGGCTAATTACATATAAATTATTATGCATGCTTTTAAATTTTCAAAGGGAGCAACTGAATAATGGGATAATTAATTAGTTAATTCGGAAAATATCCGAAAGCTTTTTTTGGCCCTAAAAAAGATACTTTCGTAGAAGGTTTTTAAAAGATATCTGCCATTCATGGGAGTAAAAAAAGAATTATGTATGTAGAATTTTTTCTTCTCGGTCACAGTGAGCTTAAGTAACTAAAATTACAGGGTAATAGTGTAAAATTGCATCGCTTTTAATATTTTTGATTTTTTGATGCCAAAATTAATTATTTTATGAAAAATTATTAACAAAGTCTCAGGGAATTCAATGGTACATTAAAGCTTCATAATTGTTTTAAATGCAATAAAAATTTTATTTTACCATGAGAAAACTATGTTCTCAAAGAGATAGAATTCTATCTAATTCACGAGCCACAATCCTTGATTTTTTTACACTTCCAGCTAGATGCATATTTTTTTTAATTTCTGTCTAAAATCATATTCTCGAGGAGCAAAATTCGTATATTCGATTATGCCTACGAAATTAACAAATGAAAAGAAAGGAAAAAATCTAGATGTAACCCTTGGCAAGTGTTATCACAATTCGAATCGTAAAACTCTTTCTTTATTTTCTAGGAGACTTCATGTCAAGCCTATTATTCGAGTGTTGCCATTTAGGAAAATACAAGATCTTCCAAATTTAGTCATCTTGTTGTTAAACATCCAGTTTCCAATGTGCCACCATTTGACGTGACAGATCTTAAATTATAAACTGCGTCTCACAAAATTCAATCCTACATCAAAGCAATGAAAGCAATGAAATTACAGTCAAACATGCTCCGTCTAACACATCAAACATTTCATGTTAACATGTCAAACATGACAAATCAACTGAGTAATTTAAACATTCAGTTTTAAATAATGTACCGAACAGAAGTAATTAAAAATACATTTAATTTATAATATAGCCATATGTTAACTTTATAAATATTTGCCGTTTTTACTCCGTTGTACGAAGTAAAAAGGAAGTATTGCAATCGCGAAAATTTTCAAGTATCATATTTCACCGAAAATATCCATTTTGACCACTACTGAATGCAATTTAACGATGTTTTGGCATGATATCTCTACGTAAGGACAGAATAAAGGACTCTTTTTCACAAAGCGAATTATAAAACTGATTTAAAATGGATTCAGAAGAGATTTTTTTTTCGTGGCGTCTGTACGTACGCACATACGTACGTATGTATGTATCTTTCATAACGCTAAAGCAAATAGACTCAGAGCTTTCTAATTTTGTATTTGAGGCTGCTATAACGTGTAGAAGCGCACCGCACCAAAAGTATATAAATATATGTATATACATACCCACTCTATTACTCGGCTCAGCCAGCTCAGTTTCTTTCTTTTTACATTTTTGTAAATTTCGTATTTTTTGCTTTAAAAATGATTGAATTATGTTGTTCTTATCTTCCGGTTAAGGTTTTTATGCTTTTAGTAAACCTGCATGTTATAGGTGTAGAATTATGAACAATTTAAAAGTTGTTTAAGTGCGAGTAAGCCTAATTTTTTTACCATAGCAGCCATATTTGTTTACACTTCAAACTGAGCAGAATAGTGGAATTGTTGCCAATCTAGTGAAACTAAGCTTCACAACAACAAAGTAACGTCTTCTTTTATTATTGCGAATTAAATTATGCTTAATCAATTCTGGAATTATCATTTAAGTTATTAAATTATCCCATATTGATTCAGCGTAGCGTTCACAACAAATTAAGTCACTTTCTACGCCTTCAAAGTCTTTTTGCCGAGCGATACGAAAAGTAAACTTTCCGTTTTGTGCACCGAAAAATATGTCTTCTTGCCCGCAGGCGAAATTTCTTGTTTTTGAGTAGAAACTGTAATTTTAATTGTAATTTTTTTTTTAATTTGTGTTAACTGTATTTGGTGTTTTATGTTTTTCTATATTTTTAAATTTTAATGAAGATATTTTGGGTTTTTATTATTTTTGCCTTATTTTGAAGTGAGAACTGAATTAATTGAATAAGAAGTATATCTCTAATGAAATTCAAGCAAATAAGTGTTTCATATTAGCATAAAATACTGTCGCCAGTCTGTTTGGGACAGAGGACAATGCTTACGAGTAGCGCATGCTCATTAGGTAAGCAGCGCTGAATTGAGAGTGAAAAACTGTTCATTTTTTATTTGTTTAATTTCTTTTATACATCGTTTTAGATTTATTACAGTATTTGAATAGAACATGTGGCAACGATTAGATAATTCTTCAGATGATATAATATTTTTGCATTCTGAGTTATAAAAAATGAATGATACTTAACGCGGTTGAGTGAACCTAAGCGCTAGAGTATCGCTATAGTAAATAAATATAGTGAATTTTAAAAAGCGCATTTATTCCATTGGGGTTTATGCGCTATCGCGAAGTAGATTTCATTCAATTCAATAAGTTTAAATGAAATAAAGGAAAAAATGCGTATAATTTAATATTCCATACAAGGAAGTCATGTGGTGATGTCATCAGAATTTTTTGTTGTAATTTATAATTGATGATTTTTGTGCTATATTTAATGATATTTTACACAATTGATTCAGAATAATTTTAAAAAAAATTTATGATGGTTTGTATTTTTTAAATTTGTTATGCTGTTTTGTTATTTTGAAACTTTTAATTGTGAACTCTCGTTCATAATCTGAAATTTTAAATGTACGCGTATTTTAAAAGTTTATGTTAGTTCTCATTCGTTACCCTGAAATTCGACATTCAAGCTTCTAATTTTTTTTTTTTTTTCTTCGCTTTTTAAGGAAATTTAATAAACCTTTAATTGAAAACTTCTGTTATGCAGAAACATCACTGATATCAGCTTCGTAACCCGGCTATTTGGTAGCAAACACTTGTTATCTTCATTTAAACATGCAGAAACACGTTGTAGGTGCATAATACCTTACACCTGTCTCTGGCGACTGCGGGGAGACGATGCGTGAAATGTCTTCATTGTGCATCATTTCTAACCCAATGATCATCACGACGCCAAGTGTGATTCAAAAGAAAAGGCTAAAGTCACAAGACTTGGAAGCGAAAGCTCAAACTACATAATAAGTATTTTCTATCACGTAGATTTCTATCTAGGAAGAATGCGTTTGACTGCAATATCACTGCTATAGTGTTTGACAATGAACTCTAAATACTTGAACGTTTTGTTATACATACGGTCTTGGGTTTGCTTCTATTGTATAAAGCTTGGATCTTAATTCTGGTCAGATTAGGGCAATGGGCCGTTTAAAGGGCTTAAAAGTACATCATTTTCCCAGAAGACCATTTCATAGTAATCAGAAACCAAAATAGAACTGTGCAAATATTTAACACATTTGTCCAAAGACCCTGAGTGCTGTCCAGAAATTCTCGAAAGGAATGTCTGCAGTTTGCGAGCCTGTTAAAACAAGCAGCAATTATTCACAGAAGAAAGAAATAAAGCTTATAGTCATCGACATCTGCAGTTTAACAGATCAAAGAATTGTTTGCTAATAAAGTTTTCTAATTTATACATATGATAAAATCAAGCAAATGTTTCACGTTTCTTCTTAAATAACAATAATATCTACTGGTTTCTGCTTATAAATATAGATCTTTAAAGTTGAATAAAATTAAGCTTCAGTTTTAAAAAACTACAGTTTAAAATGGTCGTAGGTTAGTTACGCTAATTCTTTGAAATGTAAAATGTTAGAAAAAAAATTATTAAAGTACGAAAGAACTGTATTAGAGTTTATTGCAAAATAAAATATGCTAAGAGAATTGCAAGCCGTACAATATCCCAAAGTTTCAGTATCAACTTTATTTTATCTTGACTATTACCGATGGAATACAGAAGAAGCAAAATTAGAAACTTTGACTTCGACAGTTAGAAATTTATTTTATTTGTCGATCTTCGGGAATAAAATGACATTTGTTACAAAATGTTATTGGAAACTACAAATAATATTATTTGTGAATAATTAATTTTTCTTAAATTAATCAGCAGTGCGCTTTGATAATACTGAAGATAAGTAAAAAATCTTACGTATCATCGAGTGGCAACAAAATTCGTTTCCCTGATAATAAACAGTTAATTAATATACAATAACACGCCGAACAAATATTAATTTAGAAGTCAAACAACAAAAATCAGCGTTATATTTTCAAATTTTCACAAAACTAGTTTCGATGGTTTTACCGAACCATCGTCCTCAGCTGCAAAAGCACAAATGAACGAAATAAGATATAATGATTAGATAAGAAAAGCCTGGACAAGAGATAAGCTACTGGCGCCATCTGTTGATGAAACCAAAACTAAAACATAATTTCTTTAAAGGTTGAAGGCAGAGATGGAGTGGAATTAGGGTCGTTAACTAGAAGAGAAAGATTTTTTTGAATGTGAAATGCCTCTAGAAAATCCAGTTCACCAATGGAAGATGTGTTTTGAATAATTTTGTCTGCAGAAAAATTGAAAATGTGATTTTCGGACCAACAATGCTGGGCAACAGAAGACTTCTGTGTTTCCTTTTTTCTAAAATTGAAATTGAAAGTGTGATTAAAATTGAAAGTGTGATTTTCGGACCAACAATGCTGGGCAACAGAAGACTTCTGTGTTTCCTTTTTTCTAGCATATGCCTCAAGTTCCTTAACGCGAAATTTTAAGGCTCTGTTAATTTGGCCAATGTAAATTAAACCACACTGGCATCGAATTAATATCTGGAATGGGGTCCTTGAGTATGGAACTCGGAAATTTATTGATGGAAGAATAAACGACCCGAATGTTAAATTTCTGTAAAATACGTGCAACTTTATAGCTAATTGATAGAAAGAAGAGAATGACAACAGAATTTTTATAATCTCCTAAAACAAGAGCGTGCCTTTTGTTGTGTTGAGATGAGAATTTTTAACTGCTTGATTAATAATGTTGAATGAAAAGCTCCTGTCAATAGCTATTGCTTTTAAATAATTTAGTTCTTCATCAAGGGATAGTTCGGAGGAGCCAATTTGAAGAGCACGGAAAATATAGGAATAAAATGAAACTAACTTTTGTTTAGTCGGATGACACGATTTGAAGTGTGGCGGAAGGCAAACCGATGAAGGTTTATGGTAAACCGTAGTACTGAAGTTGGATGTGTTACGTGTGACTAGAATGTCGAGAAACGGAAGAGAATTGCAAGTCTCAAGTTCAAAAGTGAACTGAATAGCAGAATCAATAGAATTCATTGTTGAAAGAACTTTATTTAAATCATCTTTATTACCTTCAAACATGGTAAAAGTATCGTCTACGTAGCGGAACCAAATCGGAAGTTTAAAGTTTCAAACAATTTTGATTCATAATAATGCATGTAGATATCAGCCAGGATGAGACTGAGGGGGCTTCCCATGGGTAATCCCTCAGTTTGCTTGTAATATTTATTTTGAAAAACAAAATGTGCTTGTTTAAACAGAGTTGAGGGAGATAAATTAGCTCATCAATTTCGATGCAATAGAAATGAAATTCGCGAAGTCTGATTTCTAGACATCTTAATGCACCCTCCACTGGAACATTGGTGAATAATGATTTTACATCAAAAGAAACCATGAGTAAATTTCTAGAAGAAATGTTTTTCTGCAGCCAAAATTATTCAAAAAGCATCTTCCATTGGTGAACTGGATTTTTTAGAGGCATTTCACATTTAAAAAAATCTTTCTGTTCTAGTTAACGACCCTAATTTCAATCCTTCTTTGCCTTCAGCCTTTAAAGAAATTATGTTTCAGTTCTGGTTTCATCAACAGATAGCGCCAGTAGCTTATCTCCTGTCCAGGCCTTCTTATCTTACTTAATCATTATATCTTATCTCGTTCATTTGCGCTTTTGCAGCTGAGGATGATGGTTCGGTAAAACCATCGAAACTAGTTTTGTGAAAATTTGAAAATATAACGCTGATTTTTGTTGTTTGACTTCTAAACTAAATAAACAGTTAGTTAAGATTCGAAGGCACCAGTTTTTAGCCGTCGAAACACTGTTATTCTACTGACAACTTTCTGTCATTTAACGCTTTTTTAAGGTAAATACTTCTTCAACATTAGTGCTTGAGATGATCTGTGAGAAAGAATGGGCATATATGTGGCCCTTGCTTTTTTTGTGATACAATACTTGTGATCAAAGTGTAAAAAGTTGTAATCAAAGTTACTAGTGAAATCAAAGCTAAAACTTTATGACAATGCATTTAATGCGTGCCATAGAACGATACCCTTGAGGCAAAAGAATAAAATAGGAAAAACAATTATAAATATTATTGAAAAAAAGCATAAATCTGAGGAGTCAAACACATTTAAATCCTTCATTTCAGTCAGATTGAAAGAGAAACACTTCAGCTACCGGACATAAATATTACAGACATTATTTCTATTTACACTGCCAATGTATTTTTTGGAAACTGGGATGCTCAAATTTTATTCTTATACAAATTAGTGACAACTGCTCGTTCCGTTTAAGCCATTTCATTTTACAAAAGATTCCGCAAAAAACTCTACTTTTGGAAAGCGAGAGAAAAAGAGCCAGATTCTGAAATAATTTACCTGATAACAAAAGAATAAATCAAATTATTAAATTTTCCCTAATGAGAAGTGAACAAATTTAAACTACAGTGAGAGAAATTTTGTAGTTAATTTAGTTACTACAAAAGTTTAGTTACTATTAGTTTTGCAGTTAATGTAGAAATTTTGTGTGGTTATAATGTAATTGAAAACAAAGATAAGATAAAGGCAGAGAGCAACAAAGTAGGGGGGTAAGGCCTTTAAAAAAAAGGAAGGGAAAAAAGTGGGGATGCTGAGATTAAGGGGGGGGAGTGCTCGATCAAGACTAAAACCTATATATGCATACTTTGCTTAACGGTTTTAACTTAACGTTGATAACATAATGCATACTTTGTTTATAAGATTTAACTCTTTCATGCTAGATGGATACTTTGTTTATCTTTTTTAACTTGGATAATTTGTTTATTTAACTGCATTTTAAGCAAACGTCGTCGTACAAAACGTCGTGGGAGAAAAGAAAGCAAAGAAAAAACATCTCTTCTAAAACATCGTTCTAAACTCGAAAATAAAGAGACTCAAAAACTTCGCAATTTAAAAACATCGTTGTCGAAAATATTATGGCAAAAATAAAGTACCTACAAATCATCTCATGACGATAACATCGCACACATGCGTTTTTCAAGTTTTAAAAGTTGTAAATACATTTTCGCATCATGATTTTAAAGAGCAAGAAGGAAAGAGGGAAAGAGGAGGAAAATGTTAACGACGCTTTAAGAATAAACGGAAACAAAACAGGATATAATTTCCTCTAAAACAATAACAGATTAACAAACGTGAAAGAAAATAATTTGATAATAAACTAAGCGATTTTTATAAAGATAACCTCATGCAGTTATTTATCTTCCTTTTTCTAAACACTTTTAGACTGTATTTTTCATGAAAAATTATCAGTAAAACTTTATAAAAAAAAGGTTAATTTATGAATAACCTTTGTTAATTAACTAGGTAAGTTTAAAATTCTATTAAGTGCTATATCGTTGCATTAACTTTCTACTGTCTTTCAATTTTTAAATGCTTCATTCAAAAGTAAGAGATATAGAAATAAAAATATCCTTTTTTCCTTCTTCCGCTCCCAGATCATTATCTCGAAATGCACTTATAACTTTTAGATCCTGAAAAACGCATATGTGCGATCTTATCCTCATGCGGTGATTTTTAAGTACTTTATTTTTTACCACGATTATTTTGACGACGATGTTTTAAAATTAAGAAGTTTTTGAACCGCTTTATTTTCGACCACGATATTTTGTACCACGACTGTTTTAGAACTGCGAAGTTTTCTCTCGCGATGTTTTGTACCACGACGTTTTCACCTTGCGTTGTTTTCTCCGCGACGTTTTCTTCAGCGATGTTTTCGGCGGACGCCCAATGTTAGGAAATATTGTACGAAACTGTAGTTTTTGACAAATAACGACAAAAAAGACGCCTATACATAGCAAGAAAAGACTACGAAAATATTTCGATTGTTTTACTCATGACATCATTTGAAAATTCGTATAATCGCATATTACGCATCATAAGGAATATGATGCGTCATAGTAATGCATAAAAAATGCAAAAGAAACAAAGTAGTATTCAAAACATGTACCACAACTGACTACGTAATCATAGAATCATATGGTATGTATATCCATATCACGTATGGAATTGCCATTTGAGTCAGCAAACATCAAATACACCATTATTTTAAGCAAAAAATACAATTCATAGTGATACATTTTTCAGTCTAATGCCATATGGAACCCACATAAAAATTTCGATAGAAGAATAGGTACTATTTTGTTAGAGCGGCGTCAGTTAAAAATGCGCCACTTTTTCTTTTGCCACCAAATTGTTGCTAAGTTTAAAATTATGAAATAATAATAGAGCTCAAAAGACTAAAAAAAAATTACTTCTATAAAAAGTAATTTTTTTAATTTCATAATTCTTTAAGGAAGGAAATTTTTTTTTAAAGTTTTTAATCTAGAATATTATGCACATAAATAAAAAATAACAAAACAAAACGAAATTTAATCTTAACAGGAGGCATAAAAATGTTCTACACATGAATAAAAAATAACAAAACAAAAGGAAATTCAATCAATTTGCAGATGGCATAAAATTACAAATATCATTTACTATTATAGAAAAAATTCCAGTTTTTGAATGTAACCGACGCCAAATAAATTCCATTAAGTATAACTGTAAATGGTGGCGAGCAGTGCCTCGCTGACCTTTGTTTCTTCATTTAGCACTGCCCCACAATCGTTCCGGTATGGCATCCTGTTTCGGGGTCTACAAAATTATCATTCACAGTGAAATGTTCATACCCAGTATTTCTTAATTCCTGTTTCTTATATCCTTCCCAGCAGTCTGAAAATATAATGCTGCTATATGCACTGTTTTCCTGAATGACAGTCATCAATGTTGTAGCACAAAAATCGGGAAAGGCGCCCAGAAAAAATCCTTTGCTTTCCCCGCATAAACCCCTGAATACCCATTGTTCCGGAAGAACACATCCAACATTTCTTTTTCCTTTTTGTGAAAAGATTTTCGACTATTTCTATGATTTTGTTCGTTCCACCGATTTTATTTCTTTTACGAGACATCAAACTACTTGCACACACCTCCGTCAAGTAGTTATTCCAAACTACTGGCAGTAGTTTCTAATTTCTAACTGAAGTTGGCAAAATTCAATCGACGTCAATTTCTGACAGCACTGTTAGATAAAACGAACGACATTGAGGAAAGAAGGACGCGAGCCTCCAAACTATATTTTGGTTCTGAATCCTTTTTTTTCGCAGCAAGAACGTACGGGACTCACACCATATAGGAGCTTTGTTTGTGTCAAAAGTTAACTTCATGGAATGATTTTGAGAGCAAAGTCAGTTGCCTTGTTTTATTCCTTTGTCCTGAAGGAATCTTATACAGCCTCTTCGTCATTAGATAATTTCCAAATTGTGTAGTAGATTGTACTAACAAAAAATGGCGAAATAGGGCAAAAAACATAACGTGAGATGATATTTCAGATGAAAACTGGAAATCTCAAGCCTCGATATTTGGCGTGTTGTTGTAGCATTGTTTTCTTCTCATTTTTAACTGACGCCGCTCTAAACGGAATAGTACCGAAACATAAACTAATACTCTCTTATTATATCAGCAACAATGACGTGCAGTTTTAAACGATTTTCGTCTTTCTAATCAAATGCTCGTAAAAGCTCAAAATCCATCCAATATTTCACCTATATTCAATTTTAGTCGGTTAAATGAGGTAAATTATCATAATTGATCAGAAATCAGTAAAATTATTCGAAAAAAAATAATCGATGTTCTGTGGTCACATTTAATCGATCGTAATCGAAATTAGTTGAAACAGACGCTACAAATTCAGCTTTGTATAATGTTGTTTCAAAGCAAAATTAGAAATCAATGAAAATGCGGGCTTTTAATTCTATTTTCTCCATAACGTTTGACATAAGAATCTTGAATTGTTCGTTTCCGAGTGAGCCTACATTACTTCAAAATTTTGCTGCCATTATATGCCCTTTCCTTTCTGTATTTGTGCACGCATATATATTAGATTGATAGTGATAGGAAAAAATTTCACAAATAAAAATTAAATAACAAAAGATTTTTAAATTTCTAAAATATTGGCAAAAGTGCAACTTGAAGAAGCGTGTATTCACTCGAGGAGAGAAAATACAGATGAAATATAGTTTAAATATGTGAATGCTAGTGCATGTGCGCTCAGACGGCCTTCGGCCGCCTCCGCTACCGATTAATTGAGTATTTTGCAATGCTGCAATTCTATTGGTGAGTTCCATAGACTGCCTGTAGCAAGAGAACGATTGAATTTTTTTTGAAAAAAAGTGGACGTCGACCTTTCTCAGCACCCAGAAAAGAATTGTAAAAAGTTAAGTGACGACTGCTATAGTAGTGACTGAGTGTATCGCGAACAAACAAACACACAAACATACATTCATTCTTCTTTATATAAACAAATGAAATCCGTTACATCAATTTACTTTAAAAACATCGAAATGAAACTTTAAAATATGTTATTTTATATTAACTACCTTATTAGTGCAATTAGAAGACTTGAGCTTTTTAAAATAAGCTCTGTTTTAGCAGTCATTTTAGATACAAAACTCATTACCTTAGATTTCCCCTGACGAATTTCACATTTTTTCCCCCATATTTTAAACACTTAATTTTATTGCTTCACGTAAACCACAGAACAACTCAGAAAAAGAGATGTCATGTCTTTTCGCCATGCTAGTACTTAATATCTTCCACGACGAGATTTATCTTCCATTTATTTTTAGTGGTTCTTCAAATAAAATTTCTAAATGAAATTATCATTTCCGACAATCTTAATATAATTTTATTTCTTTAATTTTCTGACAGTCTTAATTACTTTTATTCAACACGAAAATATTAACGGTGTACAAAATTCTATCTTTAAATTGAATCAGCCACATTAAATAAAATGGCAATAGAGCATCTTCCGTTGCTGTGATGCTTAGTTAATTTCTTTCTTTACTCGGGAATTAACGATTTCTCGTCTGAAATTTTAAATCCATAAAACGATATACTTATGTTGAGAGAAAATGAAAATACGATGTGAATTTCTTAAAAACCAGCAGCATTTTAAGTTTTAGCCATACTCATAAGTGCAAATAACTACGACTTTGAAGACGAATTAAATATGGATACAAAACAAAAACTCGACCTCTTAGTCTCATTCAATATGTAATGTTCCAACCTATAATTAACAGCTAAATGTGTGGAACCTTGAGAACTGGTGAGCGAATAATCGCTTTAGTTCAGTAGATAAAAAACAGATACTCAGGAAGGATTAATTACCCTTTATTGTCTAAGTGAACAGAAGGTCATCTCTCAGGACATACAAAAAAGCCTCTACTCAAGAATACTAAAACTTAACTAAAGAAGATATAGCCGAAGCTATCAAAATTCTACAGGAGTTGGCCCCTTAACGCAAACTAAACGGCGAAGCGCAAGTTACGGCGCAACTGGGCATGAACAAACTAGTGGAGGGAAAAATTCACTCACCAGCTTTGGACATGATGAATTTGAGCATGGACAAGAGAGTGAAGTTAAGGCAGTTTGGCAAGAAATTTTTCAGACTTATTTGATGATATCCCAGGGTTCACTGAGGTGGTAAATCATACAATACAAATGGCAGATCATCCCTCGTGCCGAGGAAAAGCTTCACACTGTGATAAGTTCAGGGAAGAAATTACAGAAAAGCATATTGCATAAACGGTGAAAAGTAAAACTATAACCTCCATAAGTAGCCCTTACGGTTATATACTTATAGTACTATAGCCCTTACGGCTTATAGTAATATGCCAAAAGAAAAATAATCTTCCAGACACTGATTTTTAAACCATATTGTTTTGCTATTGACTAAAGAAAACTAAATAGCACAGCAAAATATCCAGTTTACCGTACAGGAAATAATTGAGAAAATAATTAGGAAAATTAAATCCAAGAATACATGACGACGCTAGACCTCACCTCGAAATATTTTCAGATATGAGTGAAATTAGAGGACGGGCCCAAAACCATATTTATTAACAAATCAGGAGTTAATGCCTTTTTCAGAATTCCGTTTGGCCTGTGCGAAGCAAACGGATCGTTTCAGCGAGCTATCGATATAATACTAAAACCTGTCCTTGAAAAATACTTTTGTTTACGTAGATTACATAATTGCCAGTAGTGATAAAATTGATGAACACATTCGAGATTTGCACGAAGTCTTCTTGCTTCTAAAATAAGCAGGCTTAATAGACGAATGCATCAAAATGTAAATTCGCATTAAAAAAAAAAAACTTCAACACCCGGGCTGTCAGATATCTCAGAGGGTAACTGAAATGGAAGATTCTAAAATTGTAGCGATAAAAAGAAATTGTCCTCGTTTTTTGTGTTTGTGCTTCTATTATAGGACTTTTATAAAATATTTTGCTCACATAGCAGAACCTTTTTAAATAGTTCTGCTATGTGAGCAAAATATTGTCAATTTAAAAAGGGAAAAAAGAACCAGATTCACTTGGCTTGCAGAAGCAAACACGACGTTTGAAAGACTTAAAACGGCATGATTCTATGCTTCTGTCTTAAAATTTCCTGAAGCGGATGCTAAATTAGAAATCTCCGCAAATGCATCGGTTTTCACAGTAGGAGCCGTTCTTATGCAAGATGGACAGCCAGTTACATATTTTAGCAAAACACGAAGTCCAACTCAAAGAAATTATACCACCATCGAGAGAAAAACTTTAAAAGTCCTGTTGGCGGCTCTGAAATTTCGAATTTATTTTGGAAAAACGCCGATTACGGTGTGTACGGACCATGCGGCCAACTGTTCGTTTGTATTCTGGGAAGAATTTATCACTCAGACTAATAAAATGGGCTCTTAAATTGCAAGATTCTCGGGAAACAGAACTTTGTAACGAATGCTCTATCACGAATTAAACTAGATACGATGAAAAAGACTGAAACCTGCCATCTTCATTTTTAAACCTTTAGATTCAAAAGGAACAGCTTTCTCAGATGTATAAACACTCGGAATTTAAAAATATTAATGCATAGTTGAAACATCCCGACCATTTTGAACACCATGATATGACGGGTATTGGGAACAGAGCTGCAAATTACGCTTGACAGAAAGTTAACTACGCTCCTCGATAAACTTTTTTTTTTTTTTTTTTTTGCTGCTGTTGTTGAAGAGAGGGCTGCACAATTTAAAAAGTAGGCATTCTGAAATTAGTGGTTGAGGCAAATAGATATTCGATATTGCGCAGGCAAAATAAAAATTTTATTATGTTAAAAAATAAAAGGAGGAAAGTTTATTTTAAGATGAGAGATAAAGTCTTGAAAATTAAACATTCTATTTCGTGCGCACCAGAAAGAAAAGCTTGGAAGTTTTGTAATAAGTTTTAGGCCCATTTTTAGCTGAGCAAATAAGGGAATAACTATGAGCGCGCTCATATGCCACTGTTTAGAGAAACTCTGTAAGGATCACGTAGTAGGAACAATGAAGAAGCACAGTAATAGTTTTTCATTTCTTTTTTTTACGTGCATTTATCATTTTTTTTTTAAGATCAAACTCCAAGTGGGTTAATATATAGGTAAACCAGTAATTGCGAATACATATATAAATGCTTTATAGTTATAGATGCACACCTCCGGTTTTGCAAAATCACGCAATTTGGTACTGGCAGTAATACTTAACGTATGAAAATAAATTTCTGTTTTGCTCAAATAATCAGACAGTTTGCTTAAAAATATTTTTTTTCCTTTCTCCGCATATGAAATTCAGTTATCAGAATAGATTAATTATTCAAATTTAACTCAGTCCTCTCAGTTCGGATACCCAAGGAAGTAATGTGCAGTAAATCTCCTAATATCTGAAATTAACTGAGCCACCTGAATTAACAGCCTATTCAAATGTCCGAAAAATCACGATAATTGCACTGTAAGCTGAATATCTATATGTGTTGCAAGGAAAGACATTTTGTTTTCCTTTTATCGCATTTCAAAAAAGTTTTTTTTTTTTTTTTTTTTCTTTTTTTTTTTTTTTTTTTTTTTCTTTTTACGTTTTACTTTAAACAGGGGTTATCTTAGAGGATTAAAAGAAAAGTGAGGTTTATCCAAAAAAAAAAAAAAAAAAAAAAAAAAAAAGTCTTACACCTGGAAAGTGCTAATAGAAGGTATCTGACTACATTTGCGCTTTATACTGCAAGATAACAATTTCTTGGAGTGAAGATAATTGACATAAATTCACCACTTTTGTTTTATCGGTTTTCAGAAAAGAAGAGTTATTCCCGCTGTACAGAAAGAACAATAGACTTACATATTCGTAACTGCTTTTTCATGAATGTTTTATAGGTTTCATATTTTTCAAATATTGCATATATATAAATTCGTTTTAATTAATTTTGCTTAAAGTATCTGTTATTCTTTAATATTAATTCTCCACCAGAAGAGCTGCAACGCGGAAATTAACAGCAACCTTAAATTTATTTAAAAATGAGATCTAAAATTTTGACGAAGTGATCCGGATATTTAAAGTCCAAAATAATGTTCCAGTGTAATTTTATTTCATTTCGCCAATTTTTATCTCAATGTCAAGAAAGAGAAAAATCTCTTCAGGAAGCCAACAGACATTAGCGTGATCGTTTTGCTTCCAAACTTACCTGGGAGATCATTCAAATCATCGCTACTCCTCGCATCTCTTCGACGCTCTCTCTTCCCGCTAACTAGACAGCAAACGAAGGAAAACAGAACACCCAGCGCCAATCTCAATCTGCTACTCTCATTGGCGAGCAGTACGCGTCACGTGACGAAGCAGACGAATAAAATCATTGCACTCCGGCGGCGCTGAGCGATTTCTATGGGCAGCGAAAGAGAGTTTGCGAGTCATTTCAAGCTGCGAGACTCGTCGGTTTCGGACGGAAGCTCGTGCGCTTTTCAACTTAGGAAAAACTTGACACAGAGAAGTTCAAGAATTTTGTTTTTTACTCCTCCGAACGTTTAACTTTAAATTTCAGTTCTGGATGATATGACATCCTGTGCGCCGGATGGATTTTCCCTGTTTGTTAAATTTTATTTTATTATTTGTGGTGTCTTGTTTAGATATATTTCAGTGAGCGAGTGTTTGCGGATTTTTGCAGATACTTTTTCAAATTTTTGTCGTGTGAGTTGGATTGTAAGAGTGAATCGACTTTAAAGGTTCGATGCGTGCCAGCGGATCCATGAGGAGACATATGTCTCCATGGTTACTTGTTGATGCCACATGTTAATATTCAGGTAAGTCTAAGATTATTATTTAATTATCTCTTTAGGATAAATGATTGTTGTGTTGCAAGAAGATAATACAAACGTACGCGTTTTACGGAGCCGCAGGGCAATAGTATTCACTTGAAAACTAATGCTTTAAAAATATAATCAGCAGTTAATCAAATTTTACATAATTTGTTGATTTAAAAAAAATTTCCTTAATTATCTACAAAAATTAGTCTACAGTGATGAAGTAAGTGAAATATATTTCTAGCTAGGATTGCTAAATATAGGGATATATAATTTTATCGTGTTAAATTATGAACTGCTAAAGAACTTTTATTGTCGAAATTGACAATTTTAAAATGCCATGACGGTTTTCATTTGAAAAGTTGGCAGCTGTAAATTGTTAAAACACTTTTCGTTTACAAAGCTGGCAACTGTACTGTATAACATTTTTCTTTTGCAAAGCTGGCAACAGTAAATTATCAAAATACTTTTAATGAAGATACCAGGAAACAAGATTTCTATGACAGTTTTCGTTGGAAAAGCAGCTTGCCGTAAAATTTCTTACATTAATAAAATCAGTAAAGTAAAAAAAAAAAAAAAATATTTCTGTTTGCATCAGTTTAAATATATTTTACAAATAACTGAACTCACAGTTTCTTGTATTCATATAATTTAGTTGTAAAGTGCATTGTTTAGAAGTCTGGATTTCATATTTTTTTCTTTCGTATTGTACTGTGTTTTACAGCATGTGTATGTTTTTCTTTCGTATTTTACTGTGTTTTACAGCATGTACATTTTGTCCTATATATGCTCTTTTGTAATACATGAATTAATTTGTTTTAAGTATGCTATTTGCTTGCATGTTAAAAACTTAACAAGTGCATTATAGACTATTGGAAATTACTCTTTTCCTTGCAAGATAACACTTTAAAATAGTCGAAATGGAGCAACTGAACATTAGTAGAAATTCATTCTTATTGCATCAGAAGGCATCCAACAGACAACCATCGCGTACTTTTACGTAACTAATTATTTTTATCTTTGATTACAAATAATTTATCAAAATCTCCAAATTTCAATAATACATTTTGATAAATTATTTGTAATGAATTTTCAGTTCATTTCTTCGTAAAATCTTCAATTGAGATATTTTTTCAATTAAATTAGTATTTTATGTATATTTATACCCTAAAAATGGAGATTTATTTCCGTTATATTCTAATGAAGACTTCGCCTCTAATCACACGTTGATAATTTTCGTCTGAATTCTTAATTATTCCGAACTCTTTAACGCCTTCCCCTGTTTTGAGTATTTAATTTAAATGCACACAAAAGAAGTGCCCACATAAATAAAAAATGTTATATTTTTAAGTTCATTTTTTGTCAGTCATTAAGTTATTTTGGTTGAAAATATCATATTTCAGTTTGCGAAACATTTTTCTAAAATTCTGTAACATGTATTTTGATGTATTTAATATGCGTAAGACTGGCCTAACTGCTAAAGAATCGTGTAAAAGAATTCCGAAGATCGAGCTAGTCATCTGTCTGTATTCCAAATATGTAATTGCAAATAATGTGTTCTTAATCATTATCCAAAATTGTTTCCCAAATACTATTTTCAGCTTCACACAGTTTGTGGAAAATCAGTTGAGGATTATTTCATTGAATATACTGAGGTAATTTTCTTGTAATGCCAAAATAATAATAATAATAATAATAATAATGGCACTATGGGAGATTGGAATTACGGAGAAAAAATATGTTTGCGTTTCAAAAACGTTTCTTAAAAATTACAAGATCACTACATGGCGGGGGGGGGAAGTTTTGTTTAATTCGCAGAATTTTACTACACAAAATACGTAAACTAAAAAAAAAAAAAAAAGAGTAAAATTCAAAAAAATCCTAACATTTCTTTCATTGTATACATAAAAGTAAATTTTTATCGTCAACACTTATTTTTCTGAAATAGCGATATTTATTATTAGAAATTGCTGGAATATCTTCATTATTCTAAAATTCTTAAATATTTTCATAGCTTTCATTACTAAAGTTTTCCTCATTTACAGATATTCTACCGAGTAATTAAGTCATAAATATTCCCTTTTTACTTCCCATAACTATATATCGAAATCGCGTTGTGTAGGTATCACATTATACGAAAACTGCTACAATCTGTTTGCGTATTATATCGAAATCCCATTATTATGAGTGTCACATTATACTCAAGGGTAACTTGAAGTATCTATTATATTCTGCGAGCATTTAAGTACTTTGATTTGAAATTCTGAGCCAATATCTATCTTATCCCTGCTTTTAACTAACACACATATAATCACATATTTATCATTCATATTCTTAGCAATGCACGAAGCTGCCCAGACGATATAGTGGTTAGGGTAGCCTAATGCGGTACCGAAGGGTCCTAGTTCGAATCCCGGAGAAAGCATGGATGTTTGTATATGTATAATGTCTTTGCAGCATGGGGGCACTCTGAATATATGGCTTTTACTTGCCACGATGTATTTCGTGGGGTTGTTCTGATAGTACTGTCAGACAAGGAAGACAAGTCACAACACAATGCATGAATGTGTATGAAATTATAATTGTATAATGTATAAAAAATTTATTAAAGACATTTTTAATTAATGGATTTTATCCGTAGATAACGTAAAATATGCTTAATTTATTCTTTAGAAATATAGCTATTTATCAACATATATGTTATTTCAGCTTGTCGCTAACATGTTAGATTTATAAACTAATTATTTTCCAAAAAATAACAATGAATGTTTGTTTATCACATTTGATATCTCCGTAAAAATTTTTGAGAAACCAAAAAGTTTAATTAATTGAACATAAGAATTAATGGGTCTAAAAGTATTAATCTCATTTACAGAATACTATTTGGTCTAAATAAAATTATAAAAATAAAATAAAATAAATAAAAATAAATAATGATAAAATAATCTCAGTTTACAGGTGCATGTTTCACATTCTTCGAAAATAATAAGACTGTATTTTATCCTTAAAATCATATTACGAAATCCAAATTCGTCTTGCGTAGTCTGACATTTTAAAAAATAGATTATATATCTCTTATTTATTAAATATTAGAATAAAGCGAATTAGTTTCACCAAAATTATTATTTTCAGACAATTCAACAATCTTATAAAATATTTTTAGCACACTGAATGCAGTGAATTTCGCCGTCTTACTGGGTTCGCGATTCAAAGCCGATTTCTTTTATAACCTATTCTACGTAAATATCCTTCTTCTTAGGCAGACGGCCGAAGCGTGCTTTGCCGTAATCAAATAAACCAAACCAAACCTAGGCCTTCTTATATGCTGTTGCACAGTAATGGCCATCTTAAATATTCTTACACAGAGATGCTCTTACATCTAAAATGATTAGAAAATTTTTGTTTTCTAAATATGTAAGGCCATCTTATGTTAGAGGACATCTTTTTTCGGTGTGGGTTATTTTTGTCTTATTTCATGCAGTGCATGACTTTTGAATTAAAATAAGCACCTGTACTATTTTCTGTAAACTAATTAACCAGGCGAAAATTGTTCGTAGTAAGAGATGTAAGATTTTAATTTGTTGCTGTGCAAAATTCGCTATCCAGCTTGTTTAATTCCTACTGCTGTGGAATCTTCATTTTCAAGATTCATCTAATAAATGCCGGCATTAAATCATCTTAAATTCAAATACTTAGTACAAAAGAATATTAACCGAAAGTTCAGCTGTCAGAAAATGCAAAAATCAAAACTGTAGATTTGTTGCAATTTTAATAACATAATGATTGAGAATCTCCTAATAGTTACTATTAGTATATGCATAGCTGATGAATGCCGACAGTATTTAAGCCATTAACGTACATCCCAATCTTTTTAACCCTCCTTTTAAGATTACTTTTGCAAACTGCCGTTTCCCTTCCTAACAGCAGAATTAGAAACGACACAATTTAAGTATTCCACATCAATTTTTCAAATTCGGAAATATTAAAAAAAAAGTATTTAAATGTATTAAATGCAGTCGTTCACTAAATTTCTGCTCCTGCCAGTGGATTGCGCCTGCGCAGAAGCCTAAATTTATTGCTTTTCCCGAAGAACTGCATTTAATTGCTTTTAAAATCTAAAACAATATTATTGTATTTAAGCAATATTTTTCTAATTATATACGCTGTTTTTTGGATGATGAAGAACATCTTCTGTTCGGGCTTATCAGACTAACTATATGTAGCATAGAAAACTTGCAAGGACCTTCAAAAGTTTAAAATTCTTCATACTTGTAAACTGGCAGTAAATTCTCAATTCTTCGTGTTCTCAGCATCCATCGCTATCTGGGCTATGCACAGCTGGATGCGCCGATCCACATCTTAAAAATGAATAAGAATATTTCAAGCGGAAGCGAAGAAACACCATCCAGCTACAACGCTTCTGCCGACGCGGAAAAGCTAAAAACCGTTAACTAACTGTAGCTGTGCCTTTGAATCGCATTTCGGTCAGCGGCTTATTTAAATATGCAATTAACAAAATCACATAAAAATCCCACTTGGCCAGACGCAGGTCCAAGGTCCTAACTTGTTACCGAGATCCATTAATTTCCCACGCAGGAAGACCGGCCGATCAAAAAACACACCACCGACTGGCCACTGGATCTCGAATCGTTCGTGGCAGTGGTACGTAAACGCAAAATTGAAAAAATGGAAAGAGCGCATGCAGCTGGGATGCTATTTTCCAACGCCACCTGTTAACGTTTCGTCACGAATTCGGCGCTGCTTTTGACAACCAGAAGTTTATTGGTATTTCACGATCTGTTTTTTTATTTATTTTTGATATACTGTTCTTCTGTCTGGATAGCAGTGGGGCAACGCACTCGGCGTTAGGTTTTGAGTGATTCGACAAATTCAGTTGTTAGTGGAATGCTTACAACATTCCAGCTGCAACACTGTATAGCATCTGCATTCTTTCAGTTCAAAGTATTTTAATTATTTGCCTGCAGCGAAAATAGAAAAGTATCTGTGTCGTTTAATACCGGGATCTAGAAATCTATTCTTGATTTAAATATTGTCGTATTGCATTTTGTCGTGTATAGTATTTTTGGCAATGGCCGAGCAGTTAACGCCGCCGAGTACATAGCCGATGGTTAAACCCGCTGAATGTTGGTAGTTCGATCTTCGAGGTTTGGCAAACGGGTTGGCTGCGTGGTTGGTTTTCGAGATTTTCCCCATGCAACATGAATACGAGCCAGCTTCCTTTATAAAGTCCACCACGAAGGTATCCCTCTTTAGGGTGTGAGCTCTCGTGTGCTTTACCATAATCAAACAACCTACCCAGTATTTTCACATGTGACATTATATGAAAATGATGCGGGTTGCAAAAGTTCATGTAAGCCTACCTGTTTTCAGTAATAAATTTAAGAGCATTTGTTAAATCCTAGATATATTTAAGGATTTAAAGTAGTCAAGGTGTACGAAGTAACATAAGAAATTTCTTTGCAATCCGCTTGTTGTAGATATTGAAATGTTTCAGCTACTAAGAGGTAAAGGGTGGGGAAGGTAATACAGACTAACGGAACTCGTAAAAATTAACTGAAAGGTCGTTAAATACCTTTTCCGCGTAATTTCACTCACCCCTCTTCTGTATACCGTGACATCTCGTTAGCATGCAAATATAGCTGTGTAGTTAGGGTTTCACAATTACAAAAAATATTAGCATATCAAAATTATACATAGTAAGGTGCTTGAAAGAGACATTTAACGCTGCTATTCAGTGTTACATTCGGTTATGCATGTGGAGTTAATGATGTTAATTATGTTTATACAGTGAATTCTTTTTAGTTTTGCCCAAGGTCAGTAGACAAATAAGGTTGGACTGTTCCCATTGCTGACGTTACTTACATGCAGGAAACGAAGACATAAAGGGGGAAGGGAAGAAATTGCTTTTGAGCAGATTAGGATGAGTCAGTGACGTCATACAAAAGCAAACTTTATAGTACTATAACCTTAGTTTTATCTTCATGTAGATGATAGAATTCTAGTACGGGAAAAAAACATGTAAAGGAAAAATCAGGAAAGATAGAGTGAAACAAGCACAAAAATGAAATTGCTTGTCAAATATAAATAATACGCTTAAACTGAAATCGATCATTTTACTTAAAAATCAAAATTTAAAAAAAAATTACTCTTGTATATAGTTATTTGATAGAATAGGATGCACGAGCTACCAAGAAAATCCTAATCAGTCGTTACTTTCTTTTATATATACATATATAAATTTTAAAAAATGTATTATGATGTAGAGTTAAGGGGCAAGGGAAAAAATTGCACGGGCAACCGAGGAAACCTCGGTCGTTACTTTCTTTAATTGCGCTTAAAGGGATGTGTTTTGTTAATATATCTTCTTGTAGTTTATCCAGTTCTTGACTTTTCTGACATTGTAATGATTCGTTCCAGCGATATGGAATAACAGTTGTAATTCGTTCCACGCGTATACCATGACATTGTAGTCATTGGTATTATGTTCGCTTGTCTGAGCTGTGCGCAACGTTCAGCGTTTTAACGAGCGGAGGAGAAGAGGAGAGAATAATGTAACAGATCCCTATCAAAAAACTTCCTGGTTTCTTATCAGCTTCGAATGCTAGAAATATTTTAATATTGTTTGGCAAATGCAACATTTCACTTTTTTAATTTTGATTATTGTTATCATATAGCTTGCTTTAGCAGCTGATTTTTTTTCCTTGCTTCCAACTTATTTAGCATTGAAGAAAATGAATTTAAGTTTTTAAAAAAGATTTTATTCCGTCTTTTTATATAACATTTGGTAACATTTGTCATTTTACCTCATGGGTGCCATAAATAAAATAGGTTTTCTAAAGCACGGATCAGTTGTAAATTTTCTAATTGTACTTCTTATACCCACATTTTCTCCATCCTAAATAAAATCAAATGGCTATGATGACATTGTTTAACTTGAAAAATTGCAAACTTCTACATATGTATATTTTTTTATTTAAAAAAATGGTAATGCACTTATTTAATATTTCAATATTTTGCTGTTCGCATCATTTTCACATTCAAAAACGAAATGCAGAAATAAAAGCTAGAGATTCAAAAAGTGAAATTCTCTTTGAACTGTGTTTTATATTTAGTAAATTAATTGTAATTTTTAAGCAATAAAGAATTAATTAAAGCTGGTAGTATTAGAGCTGATGAAGGGAAGCAAAGTATTTTTGCATGATTTTTAAATTTTTAAATATTTTTAATGGTAATTCTCTTCTTGAAAGTAGTCTGTTAATTTCAATTTGGAAGTTTTTTTTTTTTTTTTTTTTTTTAAACTTTATTTTGTTTTATTCGTCATTATTATTGATGAGGCAGCAATTTGAAAATCGTTCTAAAATGATATGAGCAGCATTTGCGTTTAATTCTTTGTATCAAATTCTTTGATCACTTTTATACTAGAAATCTATAGTTTTGCGATTTATAAACTATGCTGCTTTCCACAGAAACCTGCTGTACGTTTTTCTTTCTTTCTTTTCTTTTCTTTCCCCCCCCCTTTTTTTTTAATTGCACTTAAACGAGAAGTGTAATTGTCCGCGATCAATTTATGTTACAGGGTTTATAGGATATCTATACAGACGCAAACAGAAAATGGTCATCGTAATTTCTACCAAAATGATGGTATTAAAAGACTGTTATGCTTTTAAGTATTTTGAAAGAAAGTAAATATATGCAATATAAATTACAGTCGAAATGACTTTTATTTAGAAAATTCAGTTCTTACCTCTTTGTTTCGTTTCAGAATACTGAAAATCTTAACACAGTTCGTTGTGCTTTCCCAAATACCTAGCGATTAGAGGCTGTAGGTTTATTTATGATGAAAATAGACCCATAGAGCTTGACGTGTGATAAAATACGAGGTATGCTGTTCTTTACTGCTCGTAGGTATAAAACCTCAAAAATGGTAATAAAATTGATACAATTTAGCAGCTGCTAAGGCAGCATTACCATACTATAGAAACTCCAATACATTCACTTCAAGAACATTCATACTATTCCATATGATATATCATGTTAGAACGTTTACAACCAGCGCTATAATTTTTTCATTGATCAGATCTCTTAACATTTGTAATACTCTTCACGTTTGAAGGAAGAAAGTACATTGCTATGAATAACATTATTAAGATGATTAGTATGCAGCTGTTTGTGAGTACTGGAAAAAGCCCGTACAAACCAAGGAACGCTTGTGTTTCTCTGAAGTACGTTGTTTTTAACACTACCGCGGCATTTTTCTCTGCGATGATGCAGTTGCTGCTGAAGTTAGGACTGCATGCAGAACTAGTCGTTACTATCATTAGAGTTATTATTCAGTCAGAGATCACACAATGTACCTTTATTTAAATTATTGAACATATTTCTTAAAATTTAGTTTTTATCTAAATTAAATCAGAATTGTTATAAAAATTAGTGAGTTGCCAAACGTAGATCATCTGAAACTGCAGCATAAAATAGAATGTATTCTATTTTTTAGTAAAAGTTCTAGACCCGACTGAATTTTTGCTTCATCATTTATGAAACCTGTTCAAGGCATTTATTGCTTTCAGGTCGGGGATTTCACAAATAGAAAATATTGCCAATTAAAAAAAATATTTGTTGCAAACTTTGTGTACAAGCGATTCAAGGAAATAAATGCACAACTATACATTGAACAACAAAGTATTTTGATTATGAAAGAGTGAACGACTTTCCACGTGGCGTTAATTTAGCGTAAAATAATGTCATGCTTATCTTTTTCCTCCCCTCTGCTTCATTTGACTTTGCTATTTTGAACAGCACATTTTTAAATATAAATAAGATTTTATGGCTTTTTACATTATTAATTCCTATTGAGGAGTGGGGGAGTGATACTTAAACAGAAATCTTAACGACTTGGCTTAAAATTATAAGGCGTTAACCTGAAATCTGAAAGCCAAAAATTTGACTGCAGTTTTTTTTTTTTTTTTTTTTTTTTTTTTTTTTTAATTTAAATTTTGTACTTTTTTAACATTTTAATCTTTTAAATAGTTTCTTAAAATTTTTTTAAAACTTTAATGCTAAAATCTTAGATTGTAATCTGAAACTGTTAAACTGCAGTTTTATTAATTATGTTTTTAATTAATTTTCTCTGTGTAGGTATTAGATATTAATGACTGCAATACCAAGAAGAAAGATATTCAGCCTGAAATTGTTTACAGAACATATCGAATAATATATTATTTTTCGGGTATTTAAGTTTTACAGTTTTGTTTTCAGTCAAAAGGCACTATTATTTTCAGCAAAATTTTAAAAGCGAGTCTTATCTCTAACTATTGTAGTCCCCCCCCTTTTTTTTTTGAAAAGATCACGAATTAAAAATTTATCTTTTCATAGAATAAGAAGTTTTTATGCTACTAAATAGAAAAGATAGCGGATAAAAAGGATTGCTGTCCAGTGATGAAATGTTTTAAACATGTTGAATTTCCTTCGAACAGGAAAAAAAAAAAAAAAAATCTGAAATGTTTCAGATTTTAAATTACGTTCAAAGGGGCGTTTTTTAACATTTTGTGTGTTACCTTTCTTTATTAAATATCATGTTCCTCGCACTTAAACCATAAGATCCAGTGCAACAGCAATATCGCAAAATAGTTTTAAAACGAGCATATCTTTAGAATTTCCGATACAGAGACTCACGCGCTGGAGATAAAAATGTTTTTTCTGCACAACGTTGCCACTGCTCGCTTTGAAATCCTTGAGTTTGTTAATCAAAAATTCGTCAAAGTTTTAAAAAATAGGAAATCGATCATAAAACAAATTTAAAATTTAAAATTTGGTCTTCCACATGCTCATATTCGTTGGAGGATTACGTTATTCAAAATTCGATGACTCTATGTACCGTTGTTTTATCACAATACGAGAAATATACATACATTTATGCAGATTTTTCATTATTTAATTTCTTCAAATATAATGCAGGACTCTAACATTTTGTGGCAACAGTTTGAAAAGTGGACCGACATTTATCCGTCCGACGCAAAATGCCAAAACGAAACTAATAGTCCTTCGGAATTCAAATCCCTTTGGACTAAAAAAAAAAACCATAAAATGTGCTTTTAGATGAGATCTCGCTAAGTCGCATCTCTATTGAGATACCCATTTTAAGTGTCTAGCTTACCTAGCTAGTGTAAAACACTATACGAAAATATTGTTCAGAACGTAGAACGTGACAGATGTAAACAAAAGAAAAAGAGAGGGAGGTGAAATTGATATGTACCTTTGATAGATAAATGAACACGTACTGTTTTTGGTTCTACATTAATCACTTACTTTAACCGAATAATAAAAATCCCGTAATTGCGTGTTTTGTAGTCTAAATTATTACAGTTATTTGTAAATTTGAACACTTTCATCGTATATATTATATATATATATGTTTTTCGTAAATCGACTAATTCTTAGCATAATCTTTATTTCTCGGAACCTCAAATTGAAGTACCTTGTCCTATTTACGCTATGTTCCCGGAAATTTGTCTGTGAATTTTTCAGATTTTTCATTTTATTTATTTATTTATATTTTATTTATTTATTTATTTATTTATTTATTTATTTTTGTCTGGCCGTCTATTTCACAACCTGAAATTATATATTCTCTTTGTACTTTTACATAAAATGGTGCTTACTGCGTTTTATGCATTTTTTCCTAACATAATTTTAAGTAATAAATTATTATTTTAAAAAATGCAGCGCATTTTAATGGGAGTCACATAAACTTGTCTTGTCCTGTTAAAAGGTAAAGTATCTCTGAGTTGAGAAATTAGTCTCCTGACAAGAAAATTATCACATATATTTTTAAGTATCAGTAAACAATGAGACTTTTATATTAAGTATGGAAATGCGTTTACTTTTATTTATCTCTGCTATAATAAAATTATTTCATAACAAAATATTTTAATAGCTCTTTTATGCAGCAACTAGATGTCGTAATATGCATAAATATATATTGAAGTTTAATGCAGCCATAAAAATTCAAATATAATTGTAAACAGTCAGAACTAGTTGCAACAAGCAGGTATAACCCGATCATAATGTATTTACTTGCTAAACCGTGTTTAATCACAGTACCGTTATTATTATGAATGAATTAATAGGCAAAAAACATTACAACTAGCTGAATTTTACTAAGCAGTAGTTTTAAATTAACCTTCAAAAATACAACGAATATAAAAAAGGCGTAAGAAAAAAGAGTGGTACAACAAATGCAGATTTTATTAAAACATGAGAAGAATCCGCAAGAAAAAACGTAGCAAATACATCTTACAGTTTCTCTCCCCGAAAAAGTTCGTACCGAGTTTCAATGCTCGTTCACAGCTCGTACCGACCCCAGTGGTGTATAATACCACTTCACTAATGCCAATCCTAAACACTGGCGGTTTCTTTATTGAAATTTATTCTGTCTTATCCGAAAAAGAATAATAACATTAAAAAAACTGTATTTTCTATTTTAAAAGCACGGAAGGCGGTAAATTCTTTTATCCTGAATTGTCCCTAGTCAATCTAGAATAAATTCTACGTTGTTGGTCAACTTATCCAAATCTTTACTTATCCGAGCTGTGTTTGCAATCGAGCGATTCAGTTAACTAGCATTTCACTTGTAATTGCTAAAGAACTTTTGAAGATTCAGCAGCATCAAAACACTAGATATTTCTTTTAAAGATTTTTTTTAATCATGATAGAATCTTTAAATTTTTATGAAACTTCATGGTCGTAAAATTGTGCGAAACTTACTACTTAGACGTATTTTTTTCTTAACAGAGTAATTTAATTCATACGAAATAACTAATGCTGTAATTTCAGGGCTTTACCTTGAATTTAAAAACTGTTCTCTTTTTAGTGGGAGATCAGTAATCTGTAAACAATACTAGTCACTTACATGTCCGGTTGGTAGTTGTTTTCAAAACAAAAGTCTACTTGCATCAAAACATTTCTTGGAAAAGTTATAACAATTCCTCTTTTTTTTTTTTTTCCCTAGCACGTTTGTTTGTTGACATTCTGAACGATGCATTTGAAAGAAACAAAACGCAAGAATGGAACAGAATTAAAAATGTTTCTTCTGCTGTCAGAGATTGCCATTCACAGAATCGGCCGGCGTTCAGTTAATAATTTCAGAATAGTAACGCTGCAATAAAAGCAATGCATGGAGCATTCTAAATTTTTTCTTTGAGATTGAAAGTCTGTTGTTATTTTGCGTTTCAAAAGAGGAAATCAAAAGAAGGCCATCATATTGTATTTTTATTTCATAACATTTTTATCGTAAATTTTACCTTAACCTCTAATTGATATAGCGAAAAATTTAGGCTTAACGATAGTCGAAATGCACATCCCCGTAAACAAACAAACAAACAAAAAAAAAAAAAAAAAAAAAAAGAGTAATGAAAATTTTTATTTTAAGATAAAATATACTTAGTGTTCACTTATAATGCTTAAGGTATCCGCATTCACATAATACTTCTTGGGCAAACAAAATGTCTCATTAGTTTAAACTTGATGTTCGGAGTATGCCTGCACAGCGTACTCCGTCATGAAAGTGCTGTCACTTGCATAATCAGCTTTCGCCAAGGCAGAGACTTTCAGTGTGTTGTCCGGTGTAAAAGAGCTGATACCTTTGAAAAGAGCGATTGCTAACTTGAAAAAATAATCTTTATAAAGGTGCCAATATGCCGAAGCATCACTGTATGTATAACGACTTCCATTCGCCGTATTGATCAGATTTAGCAAATTAATATCCTGCTTGTATAATTGTTGTAATAGGCACCTTTGTGAAGGTTTGTTTGGTAAGTGTCGGCAACTTTATGTCGGGCACTGTTGTCAAGGCTTCTTTCTGTCTCAGGAAACACTGACTTACCACTATAAAATTACTCGTATAAAAATGATAAAAAAAAAGGATTGGGGGAAGGGAGAAAACTATGACGAAAAACAGGGCTACCGTGTGTTATGGTCATATCTCATACCTGAAGATACAGCTTTTATTATTAAGCTTCCTGAAAGAAGCTCATTCAGGCTATTGGAAAACCCCTGCGGTGGGAAAAGTCTTCCTGTCCATGGGTCAGCACACCTGCTTACAGAAGATGCGTTATCTAGTCTTTTCAGCTTTGCAAATGATGTTGTAAATCGTGTTCTGACTTCAATGAAGTTAAGAAAGATTGATAGTGGTTTCTCATCACTTTAGAGGGTGATTTAAATTAGTATTTAAACACCACTTCTGGCATTTATATAAATATATTCTTCCTCGTAATAGGCCCACTTCGAAGCTTAATTTTTAAATCATTAAATTTTAGTTTTAGTATTGTCATATTTTTGCAGATTGTGTGAATAAGAATTAGAGCGTACTATATTAAGGTTCCATTTTAACTGTATAGTACATAGAGCAAACAGTACTCTTTCCCATACAATATTTTATCTTTGATAATATTGTATGATTCTAATTATCTGCATTTTAGATACTCAGAATTCAAATTAGACAGAAAAAAAAAAAAAAAAATATAAACAAATTTATTCTTCTCACTATATCAATGGATGACCTATTCCCCCCTTTTTTTTTTCATTAGAAATCATAAATTTATTACAAATTTTGCTAATATTTAATAATATATTGTTAATTATGTAATTTTTTATTTTATCTTAATTAAAAATAATCCATCAGTTTAATTTCATTTATATGTTATGCGTTTTGTTTTACACAATTAAAAAATACCTTCTTTGCTTAATTTTAGTATTTTAAAGAAGTTACGTGATTAGTTTCAGAGTTTATGAAAAAGAAATAAGTTGTGGGCTTAACCAAATTAAAATGATATTTCATTTCATTTTCCCAAAAACAATGTCATGCGTTTTGTATTTTATATTAAGCAAATATAAATGCTTTGATTTTGTTTAACTACATATTTTTTTATCGAAATAAGTTATGAAAGAAAAAAAATATATCTCATTTGCTTAGTAGCAAATTATTTGATTTCCCGGATATCTGGAGTTCTGGTACATTAATCTGGTGTTCATGAAACGAAATGTGAGAGATCACCGGATGGCAGTTAAAGGGAACTAAATGCCAGAGTTCACCATTTAGCTGATTAGTCAGTTAATCTCACCAATGGCTGCCTTAAAAAGTAGCTGAAGAGTTTTTAAAACCTTTCAGCTAACTACAAACTTTTTTACCAAAAATTAGTAACGGAATTTTTTGTGATTTTGCCATCAGAAAGATAAATGCAATCGTTCCTGCGTTGTTTTAGTCAATGAATATCTATGGCGTTATTTATAATTCCCTTCTTGTCTCTCTTTTTGACTTATCTTTTAGAAAAAGTTATAAAAATATCGATCGTGTACTTTTGACCACCAGTGTACCTTCAATGACCCACTTTAAATGACTCGTTTTCGTTTGAAGATATTGCCTCATCGGTGTCTAAATTATTTTTTTGAAATTAGACACGGTTCTGTCAAAACTGTGTAGCATGACCACATAAAGTTTGTTGCTGTCTCCATCAGATAACGTCATTCGAGTAAAGTTCATCGCTAGAATACAAACGTGCATTTCGTATCACATCGTAAGCAGTGAAGATGGGAACACCTAAATACTTTTTTCGCCTGTAATCTTCTTTTATATAATCTGGTTTTCTAGGGAGCCATACCAACGACCAGTTATTCTTTTTATCGGCGTCGCCGTTTGCTTTACGTAAAACGTCATTAAAAGATTTTATTTGGCACATTTATCGGACGGCAAAGAACTTGAAGCCACTCCAGAAACTACAATAATGGAAATCTCTTTTTCCGGGTTCGAAAAAATAATTTGATGTGACATTTCGCGCTTTATTTCTGCGGTAACGATGTCATTTATTAGGTATTTATGGAGGTACTCTTAACGTATTGCTTGCTTATGAAACTGCAGATATTTTCTACCTCTGTGTCAAAATGTCATGTCGCAACTCTGCACGCCTGTCTTTTAGTCTGTGCTAAATTACTGGCGTAACGAAAAAGTAAGCTATTTAGCAAGCAGTAAATTAGCTTTATTTTTTAAAAAAAGAGTTAAAGTGAGTTTAAAGAGTAGAGTCCTGCTGCTAAATTCAGAATTCACTGTCTTCAAAAGGTTTATTTGCTGTAATTCGATATTTGTATTTTATGAGTATTGTGTTTTCTAATTTATTCACTGCTTATGTATTTGGGCAAGTCATCACATTTAAATAAGAGATTCTTCATATTGTCAAAATCATAACTTTTATTTACTATTTTCTCCTAAATATGATTTTCAGAAGCAACTCTCACACCGGTTTTAGATTCAGCCAGTTCTCGTAGTCAATACAGGAATCTAGCTCCTTATCGAAGTAAAGTTCGTAATTAGGAAAATCCAGAAAACAAAGCACGACCTTCTTTTCTATTTCACAGCTCTTGAAAATGATGTAAATGGTTTCATTAAAGCATCAGTAGCTTTAATGCTCAAAGGATGTGGCAAATTATGTTGGTTATGTCAGTCTTCTGTTTCAAGATCGAATTGGGATTGATAGTTGGTTCATTGGCCCGAATTCGGTTCTTAAACAAATCAAATTTGGATTCCGGCCTAAAAAATATGAGATAGTGTTAGCTTCATATTAATCGCAGAGATAAGGCGTCCTATTAATCTTTGAAAATAAATCGGGAAAATTGTTGAATGAGTAGTTGAGGTTTCACATGGTGCAGTGAACTTCTTCGAGGCTACCAACTCCGTAGGACAATCCTGAGAGTAACCAGCATTTCCGAGAATATAAATGAACATAGATATTGGATATAATTTCTAAAAGATGATCTTCTCTACAGAAGACCAAAATCATCTGGAACTGTAAATGGTAATTTTAGAAAGAATTCATTGGGCTTAAATTTTATTGGAAACTGGGTTTTTTTTTTTTTTTTTTTTTTTTTTTTTTTTTCTGTTGTTGTAGTTTTTTTAGGGTACAGGCTGGATATAGATAAGAAATTATGGGCTCTCAAAAAGTAATTCTGCAGCCAAAGTTCATTGTTCAAAGTCCTCGAGTAACATTTCTTGGTTTCCAGTGTTACATTACGGACGTTGATGCATCGCAGGGTTGGGTTGCATTGTGTTATTAGTTGATCAGCAGTGTCATACTAAGTCAGCTAAGATTTAGCTTCTCTTGTCAACGAATTTAAAGAACGAGGAGTTTAAATCAGCAGCCTCGATTAATCATGTTGACGTTTTGTAAAATTGTAATCCATACTTTCTATCAGACTTTTGTTACGTGAAGAGAATTGGATTGTTATATAATAAAAAGAAAATTCAGCCTTAAACTCTTGATTCATCAACTTCCTAGAGCCAGCAAATCGTATATTGCTTTGTCACTACCGTTGTTAATCGATATTAAAACTTGCTCTGATAAGAACAAAATGTCTTCTGATATTGCATTTGCGTAACTTATTTAAGCATTATGTATCATTCCTTTTAATTTTTCATGTAAGTTTTTATCATTCCTATTAATTTTTCCTCTAGGAATGAAAGCAGGCAAAACCTACTTTTAGTCACGTAGATAGAATACCTCGATCAGACTCTTATACATCTATCGATGCATGAATATGCACTGGTTATCATTAATTAAGGTAAAATAAAAAAATGACGATTACTCAAAGAGTTACATGTGTTACATGAATTACTCAAAGAGTAATTTAATGAAACTGGCCTACAGTATACAACACATAGTAAGATATAAAATAACGTAAGAAGAAATTACCAGACAATTATTGTGTTACAGAAATTAGCACAGGTATGAAATGAACAAATCGGGTGTATCAGAGTTTGGTATAGGAAAATTACCTTCAATATGGAGTATGATCTGCCTAGAAGCAACATAACACATAGGTTGTACGATGCTATCAATTATGCAGTCAATCAGCTCCGTAGGAAGTGTGATCTCTCGAGATCCTTGCCATTGCTTGAGGAAGATTGAGAGCAGCTATACGTCTTTCTAAAGCATCCCAAACATGCTCGATAGGATTCAGGTCCGGTGATTGAGCTGGCCACTCCATGCCCTGAATTGTTTGCTGCTGAAGGTAATCATCCACCATTCGAGCCCTGTACGGCCTAGCGTTGTCGTCCTGTAGCAGGAAATTGTCATCTATTGTCTCGGCATAAGGGCGCATATAAGCATCAAGGATGTCATCTCTATAGGCCGGAGCATTCACTGTAAAGACATGGAGGTCTGTGCGTCCACCCAAAGAGATACCACCCCAAACACAGACACTGTATCCTCCGCATGCATCTCTTTTCACGGATGTTTGATGTATGATAACAGGTTCCAGGTTCTCTCCAAATAACGCTTACTATCGCTTCGGAAGCTAAACCTGGACTCATCCGTAAAGAGAACGGCCCTTCATTAATCAGATCTCCAGTAGACATTTTGACGTGCCCACCTCAAACATTCCCTTTTATGACGTAAGGTGAGCGGAACACAAATGGTTGGTCGCCTCGCGTACAAACTTCGCGTGAAGTCTACTTCGCGAAGTTCGTATAGTCTACCTCCTTCGTGAAGTTCTACTACACACGGTTGACGTTAACACCAACCTTCCAGTGGCTGCAGCATGGGAGGATCTGAATTAAGTCGAAGTTGAGGTTCTATTCCTTCGTGCGCATAACAACAAATATCAGTCATCAGCGCTCGTCGTAGCAATTGGATGCCGAATCTGTCATTAGAAATAGTTACCAAAGTTAGAAATCATTGGAAAATTGTTAGAATCATTAGAAATTGTTACCAAGCACAGAGGGCCTCATTTAGCGATCTGTCCACTTCTGTCTGACTTTGTCCTTCCTCTAGTCTCCCAATAGCTCCCCACCGCGGGCAAATGATGCCTGGAAGTCATTTTTACAAATTGGCTATCCCATATTTCTTATCTCAGTATCACAGCGAAATTTGCTGGCTTTCTGTGAAACTTGCAATTTTATGCTTCTCTCAGATGCCGTGTTTCGATTGCAGCGCCACTAATTTGAATATTGCAATTTTACTCAGCAAGTCTTATCTGACAACATATTCAAATTTTATACGGATTGGCTTATTTTTGAACGAATTATCGCTATTTTTGTGATTTTTCCTTAATTTTTGGAAACAAGTGTAATATAAAATATTTTATAAGATAATATTAATA
This sequence comes from Stegodyphus dumicola, assembly GCF_044657685.1. Lineage (NCBI taxonomy): Eukaryota > Metazoa > Arthropoda > Arachnida > Araneae > Eresidae > Stegodyphus > Stegodyphus dumicola. Next base: position 42,188,585 of record NC_140771.1, on the reverse strand, counting down.
CAAATGTAGCAGTACCTTTTTAAAGTTTTATTGCTAAAATGAAATTCGCATATGTATAACCATAAAAACTGGAGAAGCATCCGATGTCATGTTAATTTCAGTTTCCAATATTAGCAATCAATAACTTACTTTTATTTGTAATAATTCGGGAATAAATTTTTATTTATTAAATTAGTAATATTATTTTGTACTAATAACAACAGGAGAAAATGTTGAATTGTAAGTTATCATATAGATTGTTCAAGTATGCTATTAAGAATACCAGTTATGTTGCTTCATATTAAACTGCAGTAATTTCTGTCTAAGATGGCCACTCATGATTACAAACGATTTTGGTCTTCTGTGGAGATAGGTATTTAAGAACTATCGAACTTTGTGGTCTTTGTAATACGAATTTGAGAATTTATTTTGGAAGCTTGGGAAACTAATTTTATTGAATATCTAAATTTAAACAAATAATTCTGCACCATTTCCTAAATATCAATGTGCATTTTTGGTTTTCTTCATGCAAATATATTTTTGTAGGTCATCCGCTCTACTCGATATTTTATGCAATGATGAAAAAAGAAAAATCTCTCACGAATGCAAAAGAAATAAAATGCAAAAGTTGTAATTCGGATTTTCTCAACATTTAACATTTTAAGTGTCTTTGTCTCGAAATGATGAATTTCTAGAATCTTTTTTTTTTTTTTTTTTTTTTTTTTTTTAAATTTTGGCGTGGTTCCGAGCATATTTCAAATCTCAAGCGTTTATGACAGCGACCTGAGATCTTATAGTATTGACGATTGACGATGGGCCAAGGGAATCTAGGTTTTTATGGTCTCATAATTACAAGACCAAGGCTAGGAACGAAATACTTACGATTGGGAATAAATAAATATTACTTTTCACTAATTCGCTTTTCACTAATTATGCCTAGCACAGTCCGTAAATTTGACTTCCTTGATCATAATTCTGTTGGATAACAGCAGAAGCAGCGTTGGTTAATAATTTGGTACTGCACTTGATCAATAATTTCAAAATTAGTTCGCGAATTTGAAGTACTGGTATCATGCGTACAGAAATATAGAAGAAAGTGATGCTGAATATTGAGTTTCCTGTCTCTTTGAAATTTGAATCCATCTAAAATATTCTTTCTGCACGCCAATTAATAATTTCTATGAGAATAAATAGTATAGATCAATATTTAAAGTGAGTGTGTAGATTGAAAGTTATTATTAATAATTCCTTCAAAAGAGAGAATGAAGCTCTTTTATTACATGTCTTACCTCTGACCATGATTATGAAAAGCGATTAATCTGATCTTAGTGGCACAAAGGCGAGTACCACAAGGATAACACTAATTAGTATTACTTCATTTTCGGTTTTTGTAACCCTTTTGAAATCGTCTACAACAGTTTATTAAAAGAGGGAGGGGAGGAACAAAAAAGCTTACCTCTCCCGTGTATGTCAGGAGGATCATTATAATGTCATTTTTCCCCCAATTTTCAACACTGAGTGGGGGCATAGAGGAGAGGAGAAGGGAAGGAAGAAAGCAAAAGAAAATCAACTGCCAATCTAAAGAAAAGTAATAACAGAGGAGAAAACAATGGGGAATCCACTCCGTTACTTTTCCCCCAATTTCGGTAGTCTCGACCGCAGATTAAGCTTAGGGTGTATCTCCTTATTACATTTGTGGATAAACCTTGGACGCAAAAGAAAGCTCTGTGTCTGTTTTGAAGTACTAAAAATACTTTCTCATCGACAAAATGATAAAAGGGAATTAGTAAAAATACCACAACGCTTAAATGAGAATCTTATATCAACAACGTTTAGTATACATTTTTGCATGTTTCTAGTAGTTACGTTAGACAAATGTATCGAATTTGCTGAGGTCTGAAATTAGTTTATCCTTCAGATTATACTTCTTTTAATTATCTTCTTTTAAAATAATCAAGCTGATATCTGTAACGCAAAGTTATAGGCCAAGGGGGGCTTTCTTTCCTCTATTTTAGTACACGATGCTGACGAAAGTCATTTTATATATGAGACCATTTGGGTCAGTGATGAAAACGTGAGATAACTGTCATAAAATTATTTTCTAGTGTAACATTTTCATATTTTCAACAGCACGTGAAATGATTTTCAAAGAAAACAAACGTAAGTGAACCTTTGTCTGAAATTATTAAAGCACTAAGTAAGAGGAGGAAATTTGCTTTCATACTTCGGAGACAACTATTTGATGAAAATAATTTATTCTCGAACATCACAAAGTTTTTCTCTCTCTATATATATAGTGTAGTCCGCAGCTAATACGTAAGTATTTAAATGTTTTCTTAAACGATTGTTAGTTGTTAATTAGTCTTGTTAACTTGAACGTTTTTACTTATAGATGCAGTAATTAGGAATAATGCCATAACAAAATCTATTAGCCAGATTCAAAGGCAGAAGAAGAACGAATGAAAGAAAATAGTCTGAACTAAGCAGAATTGCATTAATGTCTACTGGAACACTGATTAGAAATCTCATCTATAGAAGCATCAAATTATCAAATATTAGATGAAGAATAATAAAAAAATATTAAGGAATTTCTCTTTCCATGTTTATACATTATCGTAGTTCTCTGAAATCTTGGCCGATAGCTGTCTAAACAAGTTTTTGTGAATTCAAATAATTACTGTTTTGATAACTGACTCATTTTTCCCTAAATTTAAATTCAGAATTTATTTGTAAGTAAATTCTTAATCGAATTATTTTTTGAATATCCTGTGTTTCATTAGACTCTTACATTCCGGAGTTTGTCAGACATGATGTACATTGTGGAAAGAGAAGGAGCATAAAATGAGTTTCGGTAAAGTTGTCAAATTAGATAATCATTAGAAAGAAAAATATGGAAAATAGCATTGACCGGTTATTTAACAATGATAGCTGCAACTTATTGATCGTTTTAATCACCATTACTGAGAGAAGAGGACATTTGTTTTTTGCAGGGGTTACTGGAGACCGATAAGGAATCATTGTATGCCCGTATGCCTTCTGTCCTGGTGTCCAGTTGTTAGTATATTCAGCTAGCAAATGCAAAATCCTTCGCTCAAATCATGGTGAAGGTGTATTTGATTTTTTATATTTCTTACTTCGAAAAACCTGATAGTCTGTACATTGGTACCTGAACTAATATATGATGGGTAATAACGTGTCACTGGCTAAATTTTGTCGACCGGGTCTGCACCTCTTCTCAGTCGCCCTTTAAGAAGCGGAGAACACTTTAAAAATGTCGTACTTTCCCGTGCGTGCTTTCATAGGGAAGCGACTAGCAACCCAGCAAGCAACTCGAAGATCCGTAGTTCCAATTCTGGCGAAAGCACAAATCTTTACACTATAATTTCAATATTTGCACTTTTAAAATAAATTAGTATTTTTTAACTAGTGCTCTGGGTGTTTGATCTAATGAATCATCAAATTTCAAGGATAATCCCTTTTCCTTTTTTGCTTTATAAGTAATCTTCTAACACTCTTTCCTTTATATTCAATGTAACAGCGTAATATGTTGAGTTAAACTGGCGAAATATTTAAAGCGGTGAGTAAGGAATTTTGTTAGTTTACATAAATGTCTCTAAAAAATAACTTTGAGCCAAACGACTATTTTTGATGCCATGTTAATCTTTTCTTAATTTATTCTTTGAAGAATGCACTACAGCAAGAACACTGTTCTCCATTCTTGCTTTTTTTGGTTGCAAGCGTTTCCTATGTTATATTTCCATGTTTTACTGTATTTTGAAAGAGACCGGCGCATATTTTAGAAAACAAATATATGAGAATTATTCGGTAAAAATGGAAAGCCAGTTTTTCTTAAATCATGCGCGTGGTCACCCTTAAATGCGATTTTCCTAAAAAACTGCAAATTCATAGAGTTAGAAAAAATTCTTTGAGAATTGGTTATTGAGGTATCGGGTTAATTATAAAATATCTAAAAGATGGCCTTTGGTTTCTGAGAATATTTTGCAAAGGAATTTGAAGATACTTGCGTATATGTACCTCACATGTGTGAAGCAAATCTCATGCATGGTGTACATGTCTACCAGAAATGATCAAATTGTTTACATAAAAAATTTTAAAATAATCTAAAACGTCTACATATTAGATACAAAAAAGACAAATGTATTTTTAAAAAATATTTTTTAAAGGGATAAAGAATAAGTTAAATTATTGCCATATATTTCTTTAAATGTCAGATCGTGCATATGAAATGGGCATGGCTTCTCAGGTCATTTCGCGCTTGTGTTGAACCCGATTAGGATACACTGAGGCCGTAGGCACAGCCGTCTTGCGGTCTCACCAATGCCTTTTTCCTTGTTTTTATAAAGGGGGGGGGAGATTGCCAAGAATCGTAGGAAATTACGAGGCCCCATAAAGTCTGGGATCCTAAACCTGAACCTTTGAGCTTAAGCTTTTAAGTCTGTTTCAATTCCTTTGCAACATATTGTTGCGTGCGTACGGGTTCATTACGAAATGAATGCACAAGTCCGATGAAAAATGAACAAAAATTTATTATTATCACAACAAAAATGCTTAAATTTTCTCAAATTATCATGCAGTATTACAATATCTCACAGTAGTTATCTTTTAACTACTCAAATATCCAATAGAACGTAATTCAAAACAGCTAAAGAACGCTAATCCGCGAATTCGCTACAATCAACAACAGTAGTTTTCTAAACAACAACAAACTAAGCAACTACTACAAACTGAGATGTTTTCCTCCTTTTATAAGATTTTAAAATCACGCGCTAGAATTTTCCAGTACTTTCTCGAAATCAAAAAGAGATATTTATTTATTTAATGCACGCGCTCTTGTATTTTCAATTTTCCGGCTTAGCTCTCTTTTAATATTCGTCACGCGCTGCACTGCGCGAGAAATAAAACCATTTAATTTATAATTGAACTAACATTAGCTTTTTAAATACCAAATTCGTAACAATATTTTAAAAACCTAATGTCGTCTTTCACATGTTTTATAATTAAGCTAATATGGGGTATGAACCATTGTGGTAGTTCAAAAGAAAATGCATGGAGCTTAAATGTAGCATTGTATGTTAGTTTTCTTAAAATAATAATTTTTAACTCTTATATGTTCCCTTCAGGGTACTTTCTCCTGGCAGGCATTGGTTGCTCGAGTGTGCGGAGATTGATGCCCGTATTGTGCCTTACTGGATTTTTCTCGCTGCGGCGTTTCCCCTTTTTTCTTCCGTAACTGCGGAAATCCAAGCTGAACCTTGCGTCTACCTCTTTTCTGTCTTTGCCTTCCTTCCACCCCTCCCGGCTTTCATTTTTTATTTCTTTTATTTTATTCGAACGAAGCTTTGTTTGTTTTTACCCGAAAGTACAGGTAAGCTCACGTCTGGAGAGTCCAAGAATATTTTCCTTTTTTCTGTACGATTTGTTTGAAAAGTTTTCTGCTAAAGCGGAAAGTTCAGATGAAGAAAAATGAAAGTTACGTGCTGAGGAATTCTAAAGATTCATTTTAATCTGATTCACTCGTCTACTGCTTCATTGTAATTTTTTTTTTAAATCCATGATAGAAATATATAAATAAATCTAAGACTTAAAAATATCTCTGGGTGTTTTGCTATTGCTAGAAGTCAAGATTTTTTACCTGCATTTTGAATCATGAAAAAAATTCGGTACACTGAAGGTAAGAGGTTAGACAAGATTTTTCAAAATCTTACGAGATTCTTGCAAATTTTTTTTTTTATTTCGGTAAATGAAATCTGATATGTAGCAATATATTCGGAAATGTACGAAATTCTTACTTTCAATGCTGTAAAACTGTGGGAGAAAGTAACCCTTCATTCCGTGAAGTAACAGACTTAGTTTTTATTACATATAATTAATCCTCAGCACTTGCGATGACTGAAATCATTTAGCTGACCCAGTTTACCAGTTTGTGATTTTCCTAAAGAAGAACCTTCTCCCACGCCCTCGTAATTTAAAGATGTCAGTTTAAAGTTTTATAAAATTATAACGTATTATACTTAATAAATTATACAGCAAACCTTCCTGAGAAGATTATCCAGTTCATACACCCAGTAAATTATACAGCAAATGAGAATAAAGATTGTGCTTAGTGATATAAAATCAATATAATTTCTTTCTCTTCAGTAACCCAAAATATGCAAGAGCTTTTTCGTGTTTAAAATAACGTGCTTTATTTCAAACTTTAAGAAAATAATAGCAGGTAAAGATATTTGACATTTAGCTATTTAGCTTGCTCAACAAATAATATTTATTGTAAAAGTTATCGCTGGCAAAAATGTGTATAAAATGTACACATTCTGACATGAGCTGCAAAGAGAATATTGAATTCTCTTTATCTTCTTTCTGCATTTATAATTGTCATAACTATCAATACATTCTAAGCTATCCTTTAATATTTCTAGTAACACTGTTTCAAATCAATAAAATCTTTTGCTAAAATGAAAGTGTAAGAAATACCTTTGGGAAAAAAAAAAAGTTTGTAAACATGTGAGTTTCCTTTATGTTAATTAACCAGCTATTTTATGTTTTGGATCTGTACTCCTACTTCTCCCTTTCCGTTTTCCCACCAGAACATAAATTTAGTTCGCGTGTATATTACTAAGATTGCTAGATAAGCTAAGATTTGCATTCTTCGGCCTCACATTATAATTGCCGATTGCTGAATTCCACGCCGGTTAAGTTTTGAGCTAACTTCGCGTTAAATTAATTGTGTAGCCTTTGGCTACTAGCTATTTGAATTAAAATTTTACATTTGACTTATTGTTAACTTAAGTTATATTTCAAGTGATTGGCTGATTTGTGAGCACAAAGTCTGCTTTCTGTTCTCATTTAATTTCAAAGAAAGGGTCTTTAACCCCCTTCCCAAGTTTTAATTGTTACTTAGCGATAATACGCTTAACATCTACCAAGATTTTAGACGTTCTAGATGATGGTTAAACACGTTAAACTCTACAGACATAGAGTTACAGACTGTAGTCTGTTGTAGTCTGTAACTCTACAGACAATTAGTTATTAAATGTAAAGATTCATTACATCCTATTAAATCATATATTCTTTAGATGCTGAAAACAGCGAGTACAAAAAGTGAGCATTTTCTTTCTGGTAGATGTGCTTTTTAAACGGTATATTGCCCCAAATAATTGGAAAAAAAGGTGGACGGTTTATCCATTGAAATCTTTAAGACTTTTCTCGAAAATTTCCACCAATATTTTAAAAGCTTGTTAAAAGGAATCACTGTATAATATAATTATATGCAAAACATCCACGTGTAATCTTTTCAAAACAGAGGCATGATAAGTATAAATTTTCATTAATGAATGTTAATTATTAATGTTTCATTAATGAATTAACATTGTTCATTAATTCATTCATTAATGAATGAATTAATGAACATATGTTTTCTTTTAGGCTATCGAAGCTTTATTCTGCTGTAAAAGGTCAGCGGCGATACTCTTAATGGATCTAGTTAAGTCAGTGGTTAATTCACACATTTAATATGTATGAATGATAATGAAGTCTTAAAAAATTACAAGTTTGTTTCGAAAGTATAATAAAGCGTAGTTTAATTAAAATTGTAAGTGAAAATTCAAATAATAATCTGTTGTCATCTTTCTATCTGTAGGTTTCAATAAAATACTGCAGTGCCAAAGATATCGAGATTAGGAAATTCTTAATGCTTTTTACTTCCTGATACGAAGTAAAAGAAGTATGGCAATTGCAAAAAATTTCGGGTATATTTCAACAAAAATATCCATTTTAACTGCTCTCAAATCCGTTTCAACGATCTTTTTGCGTGACATTTTTAAGTACGGACAGAATAAGGGACTCTATTTTCCAAAATGGATAGTAAAAGGGATTCAGAAGGGATTTTTTCCGTGATATCTGTTAAGTACGTACGTTCGTACATATGTATTTCGTATAATTAAGAAACGATTAGCCGTGAAACGTTGAAATTTTGTATATGGGATTGATATAAAATCTAGTTGTGCACCTCCTTTTTTGTTCCATTCGGTTCATACACACACGCATATATATATATTCACCCTGTTACCCGGTTTGCTGAGCTCTCTTTTTTATTCTTATAAGTGCATTTTTTGCTTTAAAAGAGATTGAATTTTATTGTTCTTATGTTCCAGTTAAGCCTTTTTTTAAACCTTTAGTACATCTACATACAATAGTTGTAGGATTATCAACAATTTAAAAATGTAAGTAGTGCTAGCCCTAACGTGGCGGATATTTGTTTACATCTGAAACTCTTCGTAGTGTAGATTTCGTAGTTATTTCAGTTGGTGCACCAAGTTCAAAGTCTTTTTGCACATTGAACCGCAGTTAACTTAAACTTTTTCTGCATCTAAAATTTGTCTTTCTGCTTCTTGGCAGAATTGCTTGTTTTAGCGTAGGAACTCTTATTTTATTTCTTTTAAAACTATATTTGGTGTTTTATGTTTTTCTATATTTTAAAATTTGTAATAAAGATGTTTTGAATTTTTATATATTTTTGCGTTGTCGCGCAAGTGAATTTGTAGAATGAGAAATTTGTCTCTAATGAAATTCCGTGAAATAAATTTAAACGAAGTGCAGCAAAAATTTGTGTATAATTTAATAGGCCATAAAAGGACGTCATCAGTTTTTTTTTCTGTTAGTAGACAGAACATCTTTAGTAGCTAAAAGACAAGCCGATGTATTGGCAGTGATCTTGTTAACAGACCATTCTGACCAACCATTGTATGGCTCAAATCGATTTTCGGTTAAAAATCATCACCTCCCAACTTGTAGAGAGCCTCCACAAGGTCAGCGAACAGAAAGAGGTTTCTTCATTCTTTCTGTCCGTCTACCTGGAGAAAGGCCACTGGGTAATGAGGTGTGTCGTGTACTTGTAAAAGTACCGCCACCAAGAACGGTATGTACAACACGCCCCTTTTTTCCAGATGATGGACAGGACGTGGTAGAAAGAGTAAGTACGAGTAGTTCGATGGAAGGGAGGGAGACCCTCTTTACTTTTCGTTAAGTTTCTTTCTTCCCTCCTGAGAAGAATGATTAAAATGCACGTTTTCGGAAAGAGGGTTTATAATTTTCCACATTTAATAAAGCAGTTGCTAGTCTTAAAAAAAAAATGAAATAAGAACGCTACTGAAAGTGATACTGAAATGGTGAACATTTCACTGAAACTGATGCCGATAATTGCACTGTTCGTGTTAAGGGTTTCTTCAAATGATAGTACTCAATTCCGCTTATTTTTTTTCCCTTGGGCACTATAAACTGTCTGTTCTCACGTTTAAAATTAAAGCAGCGGGCTTATGCGTTCATTGACATTTACTGTTAACAAATGATACCATCTCTAGATAAAGGATAAGAATGTTGTTTATAAAGAAGTAGTCCTTGCAATAATAATTTTAAAATACAACACAAACACACACAAAATAAAACAAAACAAAAAAAAAGTGGGAGAGAGAAAGAGAGAGTTGATGGGAAAGGAAGAATTCTACTTCCTACAGCTGAGAATCAAAAATGCGAAAATCAGTTTTTCGAAACAAAGGTATTTTTCATTTTCTATTTATTTTGAGGCTGTACATGTACAGATTTTTCTTATTTCTTTAGGTACATATTCGTGGTTCTTATAATAAGAGTACAGCACGTTTTGACACTTCGTTTTATTCTATATCATTCTTTCCGCAGTATTCAAACCCGAGCAGGGTTCCTAACTCCTTGTCTAAGATGAAACGTCGAGGAACCTAGTGACTATGTAGCGACTTAACGCTGAGTTCAAACAACTAAGACGTAGACTCGAGAAGGGTTAAATTCCTTTTATTCACTCAAATAAGAATAACAGTCGGCCTCTTCTCGGGCTTACAGAGAAGCTTCTACTCAGGCTTTAGCTCATAATAAGAAAATAAGAAACTAAACTGTAATTAACTAAACAAGACTTAGCCGAAGCTAGACACAATTATCTAATGTAGTTGACCTCTAAATTAAACTAGCCGGCGAATATCAATAGGCATATATAATACATCCGAGAGTAACAGTTTCAAGAGTAACAGTTTCAAGTAACAGTTTCAAGAGTGACTTAGGCAAACGCGCGCTACTAAGGTCTCCTAGCACTCTCTCCCGAAGTTACTTCAGCCTTCCTTAAATACTTCTTCAAACTCATTTGCATTCAACTTGATTCTTAAAACTCATTCTGGTAGGAAGTTGTAAATGGAAACAAGAATTGATAGGAAAGAGTTTCAAAATTAAAATAACATTTATAAAATTAAAATATACCTTACACCCGGCATTTCAGCTTTGTAAGTACAGCACCGTGTTTAAGTGGCTATCTAAAATATACCGTATGGTTCAAAATTTCCTAAATTCTAAATATGAAGATCTAAAGACGTCGCATTGTTGTTTTACTTTTGGTTTATTTTGCTTTAAGTGCACAGTATACAACTATAATATAACCAAATTACAACAAATGTAAACAAAAAGTATCTTTTTATAGAAGATGCTAGTAATGACATTATGATCTTCAATACATTGATCCACAGGATGGCTTGTTTCTAACCATATTGTTCGAAATGCAGATCGGGATATCACATAGGGGGTGCTACGTACTGTGTTTGGTGTTCCATGACGCTTTGCATATGAGTACTTCACCGAGGATCAAGCACATTTACCTCAAACACAGTACTCATAAAAGTTTTCCATTGTTGAACTTAATAATATTTATTGTGAGAGTTTGGAGACTTGTGAATTACATTGCAGAAGATCGACTATTGCTGCTACTAAGTTCAAAATGTTTTGGTCTATATAAAGGATTGCCGTAATTGTCGGTAGATTTCATTTTAAAATTTAAGAAAACATGAAAAATCAAGTTGATAATTTTCAAAGCTGTAGAAATTAATCACATAACAAAGAAAAGCAAATAATGTGCTTAAAAATAGGAATTATTTCTTTAATATTAAAATTCTTCCACTACCTATTCTCTTCTGTGCCGAAATACTTATAGTATCTTAGAGTTATTTATTTTAGAGTTTGTTTGCTGTCGATAAAATAGCTATTTTATTCTGTTAATAAGAACAATAATTATTTTGAGGGAGCGTTTGTTTTTAAATATTTATTTATTAAAAATGAGCAATCGTTGCTACTGCCGAGAGAATTTACACATTAAGGATTCTCATTATGCTTGGGATTAGCTGTATGTGAATACAATCAGTACAGATACATAACACATAAATTTAACCGACTCTTAAATGATTATTACGATTTCTACCATTTTTTGAAGTCATTAATTTACTTTAAAATAAAATCGGTGTTGTTTTTAAATGTAAAATGTGTTCAGTTCAAATACTTTCACGATTAGAAGAACATGGAAATAATATAAAAGGTATTTAGATATTTCTTAAATTTCTGGCTTCAAAAAGTAAAAAAATAAATAAATAAAATAAAACGATTTAGTAACTAAATAAATAAAATGAAGTATCATAAACGAAAACTTAATACTTTTCAAGTGTCTGCAAGCATGCAATTAATGTCTACATTTTCTAAATTTGATGTAATGTTTATCTCAGACGTTTAATTTCAATATTACTCATTTGTTAAAGTAACTGACTGCTTTTGCATTCTGTTTACTTAAAAGAACTCTTTGCCTAGAATTTAAAATTCTTGTTTAATAGTGGAAAATTTAAGTGCTGAAGTCAAAAGCTTTTATGTTTTACGTTTCTCGTCGTTATGCCTAATAGATATAATTATTAGTCCAAAGGGGCTTTGTCCCTGAAGGACTATTGTTTTCGTTTTGCGATTTTGCGTCGGACTCATAAACGTCGGTTCACTTTTCAAACTGTTGCCACAAAATGTTAGAGTCCTGCATTATATTTGAAGAAATTAAATAATGAAAAATCTGCATAAATGATTGTCTATTTCTCGCATTGTGATAAAACAATGGTACATAGAGCCATCGAATTTTGAATGACGAAATCCTACTGCGAATATGGGCATCTGAAATCCCAAATTTGGAATTTGTTTTATTATAGATTTTATATTTTGTAAAACTTTAACGAATTTTTGATTTACAAACTCAATGCTTTAAAAGCGAGAAATGGCAACGTTATATAGAAAAAAAAAATACTTTTATCTCCAGCTCGCGAGACTGTGTATATCGGAAATTCTAAAGATATGCTTAATTTAACATTATTTTGCGATATTGCTCTTGAACTGAATTTTATGGTTTAAGTGCAAAGAACATGATATTTAATAAATAAAGGTAACACTCAAAACGTTAAAAAAACGCCCCTTTGGACGTAATTTAAAATCTGAAACATTTCAGATTTTTTTTTTTTTTTTCTCTGGATTTGCTATTCAACTTGATGTTTTAATTTGGAGTATGAGGATGATAATAATAACAGTAAATAAATAAATAAACCTTTAATTTCATATTTCAATTATGTTTATGATAGAAATTCTCAAATGGAATTTTTTAAGTACAGAGAAAAAAATTTCTGTTTTTATATGTAAATGACATATTTCATTCGAAAACAGTGTTTGATGATTGGCGCAAGATTCAGTATAAGCGAGTTCCTAACAATGAAAATGATGAAAATGATTGAAATTCTTTTCTTGATGATAATCCGAAATGCATTTGCCAGTTTGTTCTTGGGCTCATTTCGTCATGATCTGCTGCTTTAATGATTTGGTCACATTTTACAATCTACATACATATATATGTAAGAAAAATAAAGAATATGTAAAAGATTAAATTAGCAGCGTAAATTAATCTCCCTTCTCTATTCTAAAAATAGCAACATCTATTTTTACTGCGTCATTTTGAGAAAAATCTATGTCATATGACTCTTACGTAATTCTAGTGATGTAAATTAAACTAAAACTCAAGCAGCCAATAATAATTTTACAGCAATATTAATAATTCAATCAAAATGCTTTGAAAACCAAAACTGACTCAGTTTGACTTAAGATTTCATCCTGAATATTACGCACTTTCTTTCTACGCTTTGCCTTAGCTGGATTGCAGTCTGTCTACTTCTTCTTTTTTACTGCAAATCTATCAAAAATATAAACCCTTTGGAACAGGCACATTTAATGTGCCGACTTGTGTGTAGCCGCAACATGTTGCTGAAAATAAAACTGAAGATTTAATCTGCCTTCGCATCCAATTTCCTAGTCATTATGGATCAACACTTCTACACCATCAAAATTCCTGCTCCTGAATATATTACATATATAATAACTTAATTTCGCAATAAATGAATTCAAGATCATACAATATATATATATATAATATGATATACCTCTACTTGAAAAGTGTAACTAAAACTAATATTAACCAATTATATCTTGTTTCTACAATTGCATCTACTTCGATATAAATACCGCTGGCGAATTAATCACGTCATTCTTCCATTCCTTTCTCTAAGTGCTTTTCTGCCAACCAAGCACCGCTTCGCTTCGCATATGCCTACGGCTTACTTTATATGTGTGTGTACTTGTTTCAAAGTATTGAAAAAATACTGTTTAACCAACTTGAATATACATGTATGACTTGGATTCCAGAGTTAATATATAGGGGTGTTAAAATAGAACGTCGAGTCGATAACATTCCGTTACTCAAAACTGTTGTGAAACCCATCGTAATGATTCAAAAGTGGAAATGTCCAAAAATATTCTGAAATATTTTAATTTTGAGTTAATAAACTTCGACATGTATTGCATCTGTTGATACTGATCACGAAACGGTATTTGAGTTCTTTTTTTATCTTCTCAATCATCTTTATCACTGAAATGCTTACTGTCATATTCTACTGCAAGTCCTGTAGATCCCAAATCTTTCCATTGTGTTCCGTATTCTATAAAAGATTATTCTTCACAAAGATGATCAAAAAAATAATATTGGAGCTTTTAGCCGACTAGGAATCTAGTGACTGATCCATCCTTCAAAATCTAGCTATTGAAAAAAGTAACTTCAGACATCATTGTAAGTTCTAAAGAAAATTCTTTTAGCGGACGTAGACAAGTGTGACTATGTTTTCGCAAGAATGCGCAATAGAAACAATCTAGGGAATTGGGCATAGCATTCTTTCCAGTCTTTGGCCATTTTTGTTACTTTTATGACTGAACAGCAGGATTATGAGAATTACAAGGTGATCTGGATAACCCATATCTGGGTTTTGTAGCCTAAGCGATGATTTGAGTCTCTTTCGGAGTCTGTCAAGGGGCAAATTCAACGCGTTTGGAAATCTAACGGAGGTAAGGCAACAATCTTAGATGACTCATAAGAATTTAGCATTTAAATCATTTCGATATGCTTAATAATTGTGGAATATGCATTCTTATCGTCGTGGCATTCTTTTTTCCATGTCTGTAATATTTAGAATAGATGTACGATTGCATAAATTTTATAGCTAAAATTAATGTATTTTTGTTTTATTTTTTCCCCGTGTTATTGAAATTTATATGTGCAGTATTTCTAAGCTATAACATCTTTAGCTTATGCGTAAATTCCATCCGTGTAACGATAATATTCAATGAAAGTTCCACGAAACTAAATAGACTTTATTTCTTATAAAAAACCGTTAATTGGTCAGCATATTATCACAAGCCTCCGGCAGCGCATGGAACTAGTCGCACCTTTTAGACGTGAAATTAGTGTTCACTGCAAGTAAATAAAAAAGATGTGCCATCCAGATAGATCGAATAGAAACGTTAACAATTTAATGAGAACTTGAGTGAGGAGTGTACTCTTTCGAGAGGTGATTATCACCTGTCGCAGTTATAATCCGCCCCTTCTATTGAATGGCGTGATGTGACTTTCAATCCACTTCCTTCAAGTAAACTCGTATAGACTTCATGTTAACGCGGGCATGAGTGGTGGTTTCGAAATTCAACTTTTCTTCTGTCTTACCCTTTAAGTGTCGGGCCATTACTCACTTCGGCAGGAGAAATGCTATTACAATAGTTAATTGGTCGGTAGAACACCAAAAAAATGTCGAAACAAGATGACGCCTCTTCCTGGAAGCTTATTTTTGTAAACTTTACCTGTTCTGTACGTACCTAACTCTACCTGTTTAACCTGTTAAACTAACATCTAAAAAAATATCTTAATATAATTTATAATTTTTTTTTAATGTTTATGTGAAAAGGAAATATTAGATTGATTATATTTAGTTTTCATTTATTGAAACAAGTACAGTAGTACCTGCGATATACGTCATTAATCTGTTCCACATTATTGGACGTAAACAAACTTTTCCAATAAGCAATAAAGGGAAAATAATTAATCCGCTCTTATAAAAAGATGCTATTTTTATTACAACACTGTTTACTACTAAAATGCAAATGCAATGTGTGAAATATATACTGAACATAAATAAAGCACTGCATATGATATTATACATAACTGTTTTTCTTCTAGCCAGATCAAAAGCAGTTTTTCAACAACGCCTCTGATCTTTGTTTTGGTGATCGAATTTGTCTCCATCGCAGCGTGTTAGCCGATTAAATAGCGTCTTTGGCTTTCTCACTGGCAGATACCTTTATATTGGGCCTATGGAATGCAATAGCCAAATCTCAGATACGCGTGCGAGCTTCGCACTTTTCAACAATCCCCTTTTTCACCTCCTTAGTAAACCTAACAGTTTTCTTCGTTTCTTTACTCTTTTTACTAACTTTTTTAAAACACGTTGTTAATGTATTTGCAAAAACGGTTACTCGAAAAAACGCAAAATCATTAAAAAAATTCATAGGTATAGCGCAGATTGTTTACTGAATAGTAGCGTATTGGCGCTCGTACAGTCCTTGCGAAAGTCTCAAAAGAGGTGAACAAGTGTAGTGAGCGCAGTTGTGACGCATTGAACTGAAGTCATATTCAGACAAACACATACATAAAAAAAAATCGTACACCATACCAAGTTTGATTCGACCTTTTTTTCATGTAAATTGTTCTTTGCTCTGAATGCAATATAATCAAAAAATCGTAATTGTAATATGAGAGAATCCAATTTATGTTCGATCTATTACGGTGCTTATCTCTGAGATTAAAATACTACAAGTATAGATTTCAGAAAATTTTTAGGAGAAACTTATCATACGATTCACCATATTTCTTCGAATCTAAAGCGCAACGTTTTCTAATATAAACGTCTAGAAAAAGGAGGCATGTCTTAGAATTATGTCCTCTAGTTGAGAACGGGAATACACGCCCCACATGTTGTATAGATGTATTTTGGTTTCGGATTTGATTTTGAAGTTGCCAGGATGCAAGCTTTACAAGCATGAAGATATGTGAACTGAAGAAAAATCTCAAATTCAAACTTAAAACTCAAGTACAAATTATTATCATTATGACAGAATGTGACAAAAATTTTACTTTGTTTGGGTGATAAATTTGCCAAATTGGATTGGTAAACCAGTGTTTCTATTGATGCCTGGTCCTTACCCATAAGAAGGTTGCTATTCTAAAAAACACCGTAGCGCGCATACACTTTACTTTGTGCGTTCTTCTATATTGTCATTTTCAAGGATAATATATAGAAATTTTTAAATTTTAAAGCACAAAATAATGAATTAGTTATTGACTCAACGGAGTGTTTGTGGATTTTTTTTTTTTTTTTTTTTTAGATTTATACACGAACATAAAGATAATATCTTGTATTTGCAAAAGAACATTCTTCTTTCGATCACGGTTGACCCAGCCCTGAAGTACAAAGTAACTCCTGAGCATTGACAGAAAAATACAATTCGAGTAGAGGGGTGGAAGGGAAAAGAAGTGAAAGAAAGAAAAACACTTCACACATCCTTTATTCCCTTTCGCCTTTCGTCTCAAGAAAGGAAATGGGAGGTCCAGGAGGTTGTGACACCGATGACACGCCGAATGGACAGGCCCAAGGATGGATCTTTGGATGGAGATGTCAGTCCTTCCTCGAGTGGACATTTCAAGTCTTAATCTGTTCCACTGACAGTAATGAGAAGGAAAGCAACCCTTTGTCATTGTTCCCGTTACCGGTCTTGGTTTTGAGTTTTTCTCTTCAGAAGGTTCCTGCGTCCCTCAGCTCAATTTTTTTTTAAGTTTATATAGAGTTTGTTTAGTCTTTTGATTACTAGGAAAGTGACAAGCTTTGTTGTCCTACTCGCCTGGATCCCGTGGTAACTAATTGCACAAATCGACAACTCAAAAACGTGAATTTCTCTTAAGAGTGCAGCGTATTTGCGTTTAACTGAACATTTTTAAGATGCGATAGTCATAGAAATATTAATGCTTATTAAATTATGAACCAGCTGTTAAGTATAAACAGAAAATATACTGTAGGCGTGAATTAAATTCGTCATAATTATGTATTTCAAATGTTTTTAGAAAATTCTTGAATTTTTCTCCTTCCTTAAACAGTAATATTCGTCATTTTTGCGATTGAGAATTTTTCAAATATATGACTTTAAAAGAAATGAGAAGTAGAATTTGAAAAAACATGAATTGTTTTCAAACAATTCATGCACTCTGTACTGCATTTCTCAATTTTGAACACAATTTAATGGAAACTTATAAAAAGTATGTTTTAAAACTTCTTTTATATCCGTCATGAAAATCAAATATATACGCGTAATATTGCCAGGTACTATGAAATGTACACTATTGTATTCTGTATTTGATAGTAAATGTGCGGACATATTCCAAGAGTATTACTGAAGTTTCTTTACCACACATTATGATTGCGTATTGATTTCTATAATTCGTTAACTAGTTAATATTTAGCTTAATATGTTTTACCATGTCAAGCAAGTTATAGACTTAATTTTACAGTGATTTTTTACTGTGGAAAATATGTACAGTGAAAGATTTTATGGTTAAAAATATGAAAGCATGATTAACTATATTCATATGTACATGTTAGTAATTTTATCAGAAGAGAAGTGGATTCATATTTATTAATAAAATCGTGAAACATTCGTAATCTAACATTTGCACGAGTAATTTCGTGGCTTAATTATATTAACAACTTCGAGAAACTTTGCAGTCGAGGAACAGTTTCCAAAAAAGGTTATTTGTCATTTAGATTTACTTGGTTTCAAGCAAAACTAGCGGCTACTTAAGAGAAAAGAGAAGTAGATAGATGATATGTTACAGAGTTGGGCAAAACAGTGCAAATAAACCCATTTCACCTCTAAGGCAGAAGAAATGCGTAATTTCATTTAAGATAAGAACGAAAATTTTCTTGCATTAGTGGTGCAATTACCTGATTAATTATCTGTGCGTGTACTTCCGATCTGAAACTCTGCAACAGCGACACATCATTCAGTTTATACAAGGAAGATAATGTAAGTGTGACTAACAACCTTTCGGTTGGATGCTAAATGTAGCAGTCCTAATGTTGCAGATATGCTGAAGGAAATGTTGAAAGGGCGTCGTTCAGTCTCAGGTCTTTTACCCTTCCGCTCGTGAAAGAAATCGCGGAAGCTCATATATGCGACGACATTAGTTTCTTAGCGATACTCAAAGGAACGGAAACATGGCAAGTTAGTTTTTGTCCAACTTACCTATTACATCGAGTTATGGTGATGGTAAAGACGGCCTCGCTTGAAAACGCGCCATGGAAAAAAAGTAATAAATAGAAGAAACCTATGTCATTGTGCTCAGAGAGAGTTAGGGTTGATTGATTGAGAAAGGCCCGAAACCGTAAATTTCTCGGCCACTTCTTAACCGGACAATAGTTAACAGAGAACTGTAGAGAGGAACTCTTTCTTTTCATGTTGCCGACGACATGGACAGCTCTTTCCTCTTCTCTTTTGCGATGTCCAGCATATTGTTGGGTTCACAATACGTTCTGATAATTCTCTTTATATTCAAATACGGCGTTTTCATATGTCTTAGTTTATCAATTCACTGTAACGTATTCACTATAAAAATATTTTATCTCTATGGCCAAAAGAAGCATGAAAATTATAAACTAAGCAAATTTCTACCTTAGATTGACATTCATTGACTTGTATAAAGAAAGTTCCATGCAATTCTAGAATATCCGACATTAATCTTTTTCAAAGAGCAATTTATTAAACTTTTTAAGACTTTAGCATAACTAATCAATTCTCGTGCTTATAGTTCTTTTGATAATAAATATGTAGAAACTTTGAAACACTTTACATATCCAGCCAAATTTTGGATATGTTCTTTTTATAGTTTTTACCACTTTTCGTGAGCAAATGCATCGCTTATGAAACATTTGAAAGTAATACGGGAAGGAGAAAGGCAATTGCTGAAGCTCGAGAAAATGACATAGAAAAACTGAACGTTAAACTCGTGTTTAACCAAAATACAAAAACAATATTAATCACGCTAATGAACATATTAAGAAACGAGCTGATAGAAAAGTACAGATTACTATTATTAGTGAATGCGAAAATTAATAGCATATATTTTTCCCACCCTAACTGTATTCAACTGTGATATTTTTTTCTTCTAAGTTTTGTTTTAAAAAACTTATCTTAAATGCATGTTCGTGTAAATCGTTATTGAATGTTTTTCTATCAACATCCAGCTTACCGTCATTCAGTATATGAATCACAAATAGCTTTAGTTTTCCATAGAATGATCTGGCTGCATAGGCATTTCTCGCTATATAACATTGCAGGAACCCAAAATTTTCTACTAAAACATTTTTATAAGCAAGTAATGCGGCACGTTATACGTGCACTGCAAATTATCCAGCTAGCAATTTTGTTTCCAAGTACAATGAAACCTTTCGTGGTAACCACTTCTGAAAATATCCAAAGTTTCTGATAACACAACAAACATCAGTATTCACTATCTCTTTGAAGTGACCAACTGTAAAGAAAATCAAAATCATGTGGAACCATGGGTAGTTAGTTGTCTTACACAGGGATCACTGTACTTCCCAGATTGAGGATATGCTAATGAGGAGAACAAACTCTTGTAAAACTGCTCCATTTACTTCTTCCAGATCAAATTAAAATATGTTTTCGCTTCTTTTAGGATATAATATAACAAAACATTTACCTTAACTCTCCAAATAATGCCAGTTCATTCGTTCATTGTCTGATAATAGTGGCGAAATTATGTTGACTCAGAAGAAGAATCAGTGCTACATGTCCTAGTTTCCTTTTGCACAAGATGGGAACACTTTGAGTAGTTTGTCGTACGGAGAAAAGAGGAGAATAAGGGTCATATTTACACCACCAAGACACAAAAAAGTCAGTCAGATTTTTAACACCAAATCACCTTAGAAGCTTTCAGTAACAGAGTCGTGTTAATTTCATAAATGCCCTAGCAATAATTCTGTTCATGCTATGTACCTCGAGGCAGACTAACAGGGCGATCTCGACCTATTTATTTGATACGTTATTTGATTATTATTTACACGTTTTGTCCATGTATTTGCAGACTGGAATGCAGCCTGTTAAGTAGCTCACGCTCACGAAACGTTTGTGTAGCCCTGCTGTACAGCAGTATCACGTAGCGATAGCTTCTAAAATTCTGTTTTAAGTCCTTGAACGTGAATAAAGCAGAACGCAAATACTGTTTTTCATGCAGCCCAACAAGAAAAACCGCAAGCTTCCTAATCAAGAGATATCGGCCGCTATTTCAGTAAACTTACGCAGCTACCTCTGGCACATTCTGTCCACTGTCTATATAGATTTTACGTCATCTAAAATGATGTAAAAAATTACATATTTATTCTTTCTGAAAATATGAATGCAGTGTTGATATCTGTTCTTGCGGTTTGTGTATATATATTACTGTAAGTGTTCTGTTATTTGTAAACATCTTATATTTTACTTTTTCCTTGATGTTACTGCATTTGGGCTGATATGAAAATATTTATTTATGTATGAATTTATTTATTTACTTATTTTCATTCAGTTTTCTTCCGGGTTATTTAGATAAATAAAGAGGTTTAAACTCCTATTCAGTCTCACGCAAAGGCGGTGATATCTTCTTAGTACTTCTAAAAACGACGTTCGAATATCGCATCGGAGCGGAACTCAATATCGATGCTCCGTTACATCCTGTAAATTTAATATTCTGTCAGACATAGCGGCGCCTACTTTCAAGCTGTCGCAGCCAGATAAATAAATAATAAAAAAAAGTAAATAAACTTAAGAAAAAAGGAACCAGCGCATCTTCGGTGGCGGCAATGCACCTACAGACCTTCGCAAATTAAACAATAGCAGGGTAACATCGTGTCTTTGTAAATAAATAGAAAGCAAAAGGAAAGAAAAGAAAAATTATGTCCCAGCCCGGAAGAATACGAGAGATAAGAGCTCTCGACCAGGATACGGTCCTCGCCGAGAGATGTCCTGAAATATATCCGTGAATTTAATCTCGTGTTTAGCTTTTGTCGAGTGCTCTGTTCTCGGAGGGACCATTGTTGCGGTGAAGTGGACGCTGCCGTTTATCGCAGGCTCGATCGCGCCTGCAGGTTTATGTCCTTCTAGCGCCTCTTTGATAGATCTTCATATTATCAGATATATCTATATTATTCAAAAACTTACAAAGCAAATCCTGGAGCAGTCGAACAGTCTAGTTTTAGTATTAAGCGAAAATATTATAACTACATTATAATGTATGAATTTAATGCAAAAGCGCATGCTGGCTGACTTCTAATGAAATATAGTAAGAAATTCTTCTAGAAAAAGGATATGTTTTGACTTGGTGAAGATGTTTTTACTCTAATAAGCAATCAAAGGAAAATATTCATGTTAAGTTGCTTTACTCTAATAATTATTAGTTATCCGAGTAAATCGTTAAATTTGTAAGGTATTATTTTATCTAACCAGTTATGTTATGTAAGTGTCTTTACTATTATTCTCCTTTTCAGTTTTCCTGCCAAATTTTAGTTTCCCAGTATTCAACTGAGGTAGAAAGAATAATTTTAAAATGAGCATATCTTTAGAATTTCCGACATACAGTTCCGCGCGCTGGAGATAAAAAAGTTTTTTTCCCCCCGTAAAGTGTTGCCATTGCTCGCTTTGAAATCCTTGAGCATGTTAACCAAAAATTCGTTAAAGTTTTACAAAATATGAAATCGGTAATAAAACAAATTCCAAAATGCAAATTTGGGCTTCCTTATGCCCATATCCGCAGTAGGATTATGTCATTCAAAATTCGATGGCTCTATGTATCGTTGATTTATCACAATGCGAGAAATATGGATACATTTATGCAGATTTTTCATTATTTAATTTCTTCAAATGTAATGCAGGACTCTAACATTTGGTGTCAACAGTTTAAAAAGTGAAACGGACATTTATACTGATTCAACGCAAAATCGCAAAACGAAAACAATAGTCCTTCAGAGACAAAGCCCCTTTGGACCAATATAAATAATTTTACAGGATTTATACTTTTTGACAGATTTTAATACTTTCATCAATGAAAAGGGGTTTATACGTAAAACATCATGCGACTTAATAATTGACAAATATAAACAAAAGTTGGATTATTTTTTAATGTCATCGTATTTAAAATTAAATTAAAGCGGTTCTTTAATTTAACGATAAACTTGATTTAATGATTATTTTCAATAGGCTCTTGATATTTGTTAAAACATAATTTGATTGTTACAATAAAATGAAAACATCGAATCACAGAAATAAAAAAAAAAAAAAAAAAAAAAGAAGAAGAAGAAGAAGAAAATGAAGTTTCAAATTAATAATGTCTATACAGCCTGATTTTTCCACTTTCTTCTTTGCATTACCAGATTAACATCTATATTTATATATATAATTTCTCAAAGAAAATGTTAGTGCTGCTTTAAGTCTGAAGTGTACAGCAGTTTGGAAGACAATTTAAAAATTGTCTTTTACTGTGTGCATCCAAAATTCATATATCTATTCTACCTTTCATAAATTAAATTTAGTAAATCGTATGAATTGAATTAACTGAATTCAGGTTTTAAACTTTTAGTGTTCACTTAGGCATGCCTTCCCTATCAAATGAATGCATAGAGGAATACTAAATGGAAAAATAGAAACACAACAGCTTCATAAAGCATTCTGGTCATTCCTTTCTGACATCCATTGATGACCGCCAAAATTGCGTAAGCAAGTATAAGCGCTAGCAAAAAGCGGTGCGTCATAGCGAGAAGCAAGTTCACGGCAATTCTTCATTCCCATTTGGAAGACAAACTCGGCGACCCGCTTCGGCAATCGCTCGAGGGTGGTCCTAAACACGATAATTTATGCGAATAAACGAATAAAAGTCTCTCGAGGAAAATGATAGTATGGTAATTGAGCTTTAGGATTTTTTAATTCTTGCACTTTCTTGCTGTGTGGTGTATTAAATCATGCAGCACGTGTTTGAGTTTTTCGTTTTAGAAGCGTTTGCCTTGTTGCTTTATTTAAAGTCGAATTTTCTTACATTATGTTTATTTATATGATTAAGGTATCTGCCAATCCCGCTATAATTCGTTACTCTTCCTGCTTGTGAGATAAATTTGTTGCTGTTCAAGTTGACGTGTCGCTTTAAATGATTATCGTCTGCTGAAGCAGTTAAATTTTTACGTCGAACATTTTTGCTACTGTGTCAGAATGTAGAATTTAAGGCTGCCTCTCAAAGGTATAAAACTGAAATTGTCATTTGCGTTCTCTTAAAATTACTTTATTGGCCCAGAATGAAAAGAAAATAAATTATTTCCGGTGACAGCTAGTTAAATAACAAAATCTCAAGCGGGAATTTTTACGTCTGATGTCAATTACGACCATAATACGTGAGTAATTTGTTAACTGAGAACTGTTATTCTTTACACGCCTAAACGTTTTTGGGGTATTAGTAGTGAATAATGTTAGATGCTTGCAGAGCATTCTATTAAGTCCGACAACTTTGAAAAAAACCCCTCAAGCTTGCAGAAATTTCAAATTAACTGGTTTGCATAAAGAGGATTTATGGTTAATGTTTATAATCATATTCTTCCAATTACAAATGAAAGCTGTATGTAATTATCTCCAATTGTTCGAAGCATATTATTCATCGCGATCGCATCTGATCTATTAACTGACGACAATATTTTTAGATACCAAGTCCTGAATGGTATACCTGGGCAATTTTACTCCCTTAAAATACATACTTCAAAAAGCCAACTTAGAATCGTTCTTTCTGCGGAACTAATAAATCCTGACCACAGTCGGAGTTTGAATTATGTTATTATCAACGTGAGGTTTTCTAGTCCAGTTGTTCTATCTTTTGAACTTAAAATATTATACAGTTCTGAATATCCGACCTTGAGTTATCTGACGACCTATGGAAACTTATTTGATACTCTTACTAGAAATTATACGTATCTGTTTCATTCATGATATGCCACTACTTTGCTTCCAAGTGAGTCAAAATTCTTAGAATAGTAAATCTAAACCAACCATTATCCTGATCTACTAACTAGCTTTCCCGCAAATTAGCTAATTGGTCTTTACGGAAGATATATAATCTCATAACTTTCGTAATATATTTCTTTTTTAATCCAAGGCACTGTAACATCTTTAATTTCTAGCAAAATAGTGTTGTTGTTATAGGTATGAAAAAGATAAAACTACAGACTAATTCCCATGAGCAGTAATTATGTCTTGTATTCTGTTATTGTGATAAAATTTTGTTTCTTCTTCCACAACCTTTCTCAAATGAATCTACTTTAATGGCGCGCACCGACCAGCATTCAGTCCTTTTCATATCAGATGATGGGGTTCTGCTGTATCTTATGTTGAACGATCATTCATTACCTGACTGAATCTATTCTTTGTATTAAGACTAGCGCACATATATACATAAGAAGACATTAGACTTCAGATAATCTGCTAACAAGCTCTTAAATATAAAATATACTTTCTTTCTTTTTATTAATTGAAAAAAAAGTTGCGCTGTTTTTTTTTTTTTTTTCCAGTCCTTTTTAATATTATCTCTACAGACGTATCTTTATAATGACCGAGAAAAGTAGGTGGGGTAACGTGTTCTTATGCAGCTCCCCGCGTGTTTAATATGCATCTGCACGAGAATCAGAAGGCTAACTATCATAATCTTCGACAATGAAGCTCAGCATTCTAATTTTGGAAGTGTGTGAAGGGGAAAGTCTTTTGTTATCATGCTGTATGATCTATTTTTTCAGCATTTTATTTGAATCTTTCTGCATGGAAACAATTTTGTTTTAAAAGTCTGCTATGGATTCTCAGCATGTTAACGAAAGTCGTCAGACCAAAATTTTTCTTGATCTTCCATTTGCCAGGTGTCTTAACTTTTGCATGTAGAATGCGTTTCGGAAGATTTTATTTAAGTTTCGTGAATTTGTTTAGTTCAGGAATGTTTTCATAGAACATGAAAAGTAATTGGTTAGAGGTCAATTTAAATAAATATTGAACCTAAGCAAGTACTTCGAATTATGGATGTTCTTAAAAACTAAAATAATAAAACAAATAAAGAATTTTATTTAAAAAATTCTTTATTAGCGGAATGAAGTTTCTATTGATATGAAACATGACTTTTTATAAGGGCCGCATAGAATAAAATTCTAAGGAGCAGTCTTCATGCGAAGCATCATACACATTTATGTTCAAAATTCCCAGAAATATGGTCGATTAGCAATTTTATGAAGGCAGCATTTAATTTAATAATGAACGCGGTTTTACCTGACGTGAAAGGCAAAAATTAATTATTAATAGCTAAAACGAGCATTTTCTTACAATGGCGAGATCTCAAATTCTTTTAATCTTCTTTTTATTCTTTTTCTCAAAATTAAGACTTTAACTAAATCAGTAAGCCAAAAATCTCAAGGAATTTTGCATATAAATGGATAAAAATTTGTATTTGTTTCATTAAAACACGAAAAGTATTATCAACTGAAATTTTTGTTCCACGGGACCATAAAAATATTAGAAATTGAAATTATTGAATTCTTGCACCCCCACTGTTGAAACTCTTTTCATAAAATTTCCTGTTTTACTTTGGAAAGCTTTTTAAATGGAAAATTATGTATTTAAGTTAGAGCTTGTAACCATTTTTATCTAATAACTCTAAATTAAGTTTATTGAATTTATTATCTCGGTTATGGTCGAACGCACACCAAAAGCAGAGTAAAGGAAACCCTTGCGTAGTTTTATTTGTCATTAAAATAAGTTTGAAGCATAATATTCACAGACAAAAACAATTCAGATTCGAAGAAAAATACACTTTTTCTCCAAGAATTTGTTTTTGTTCTAGAAATATAATTTACTTTTTGTTTTGATTTAATAATGGCATACATATTAGATACAGAAAATAAATTTTAATGCGTGCTTAAGATAATGTAGCAGAAATTGGGTGAAAAAATAACGGATAAGATTCAATGCCGTTTTTTTTTTTTTTGAATTATTATTAATAAATCTACGGTTATTATAAGTTGAGTCTCCTAATCAAATACGATTTTTTTCCGTAATATGTGCTAATCGAAATTGTATAATATATTGGAAGACCTTTTTTTTTCATTAATTCAGTATTTCATAAAGAATTTAGGATAATTGCAAATCGAATATCAGTGCGAATAGGGAAAAATAGGGGAGGTTCTGGTTTGGTTTATTTGATTATAGAAAAGCACACGAGGGCTATCTGCCTAAAGGGAGGGAGGCCTTCGTGCAAGAACTTCTAAGGAAACTGGCTCGTGTACACGTTACACATGGAGAAAAGCACGAAAACGCCCATGCAGCCAGCCTGTTAGCCGGGATCGAACTCCCGATCGAATTATCAGTGTTCACTGAATTTATCCCTTTGCTACTGGTGGATCAATTAAGAAAGAAGTTGTGATTTTGTGACCATCAACATGATCACTAAATAAAATTTCGGACTTTCATAGTCATGCTTAGACTAATAATTTTACTATACATCAGAAGATATAAAAATCACATTAAAAACAATATAGAAAATTTACGGGTTAAAGTCATGATCGACATGTATTTAATTGCATCAGTCTTTTGATTTCCTGAAATACTTCTTTCTAATCTGAATTAACTAAAAAGAAACCATTCCGTAATTAAATAGAAAAATTGTAAAAGCTGAGTTAGAAAGATGGTTTAAATGAACCATGCAGCATAGTGCATCACAAATCTGGTTCTTTGTTTTACGCTCATATCTGAGATTCTTCGTTCTAAAATTATGAAGGACACAGTCATATCCAAGATTGAGGAAGAACTTATTCGAAAAATGCGCGAAGTAGAAGCTACTTGAAATCAACTGCTGGTTTTAGTAGCTTAGTGTTTGAGCCATTTATATGCGTGGATAGGAAGTTTTGCATTCGGATCACAAGCAGAGCAGAAAGTGTTGCAATACTATACAGTCGATCATGTCACATTTTTAAGTTTCAATATTAATTAACTTAAAACAAGTCAGGTATTTGAGAAATTCGTATTAACTGAGCTGACCTTTATGCAAATACGTATTTATTATTTACTTCTCGACGTTGATGCAAGCATTTTCATTATTATTTCCTTATTGCATTTTATATCAAGATAAGTTCGAAGTTTAAAAATTTTTTATTTTCATAAAAAAGAGCATATTTTTCTCTACAAAGTTAAACAAAGAAAGCAAAATACACACACATATAAACACTGGCTCACTCTCTTTCACCACCGGCAATCAAAACACAGCTGACAGAAACTATCTGATTGCAGTTCTTTCTGATGTACAAAATTCTTCGCAGGAAACAAAACAAACTTAACATCACATTTTTTCAATCTATCAATCTATTTTTAGGAAAAAGAACCCTTATTATGGTTAAACAATGACCCGCTAATAAAACAAATCTGATAAAAGAAATAATTGCCTTAAATGTAATTGTTGTTTAATTAATAAAGAAAGCTACATGTTTGCCGAACAATGTAAGCCATTCTGTATATAGTGCAGTAAATAAATTAGTTTAATAGTTTTTTAAAATACATTTACTAGACTGTGTTACTTTTTAATATAATTTATATCAATGACAAAATTATAGTGCACACTTAAGTAGCAACAATTGTTTCTAATATAGAGTACATATCATGTGTTCTGAATTAGCAGGGTTCTACTCTCTATAATGAATTCCCAACATTTTCAGTTTGAAGCGAAAATTATTTTCTCTCGAACCAGTGTTGTTTCATTTCATGAAACCAGTCTACTTCTGTTTGTTTATTCATTCATAGTTTGGGATTCAACGAATTCGAAGTGCATCTGTGCAAATGATTCCTCAATTCTGTTTTGTCCGCGCTGTTTTAATCGATATTTAATCAGTTTCGAACATTCACTGAAAGAATAATAAAAAACTTTCTTATGCAAAGAAAATTGTGAGAAACTTTCTGTTTCTAGACCTTGAACCGTCTTATATCTCGTTTTGCATGCTTTTCAAATTGTAAACACAGCTGTTCCCGACACTGATTTTGGATCATGTTTTAACTAGCAGCTGTCGATGGAATTGTCAGTTAAATGATAACTACGAATAAACTCGGATTCTGTCGACAGCTACTTACACAGAGACCTTATTAGTTTACTTAGCAATTTTTAGCACTGAAATCACAGCTTTCGCATGAAACTGGTTAAAAGGAATAACCTTAATCATCAGTTGTTCAAATTTTTATCTTACTAAAGAGACAGTTTTTAAATAATAGGTTTCTTTTTTCTGGAAAATGAAATATTTTTCTTGCCTTTCTTCTTTATTTCAGAATAAATTAATTCACTTTTATTTCTCAGTAATTGAATCCATCATTTCCAGTTTTCATCATAGAACCTAACGATTTAAGTAATCTCAATGAAATTTTTAATTTAATTCCTTTTAATATGTATTGCATACCGATTGTGTTACACGGCTTTTCTTAGCTTCTTGTCAGTGATGACAAGAACATATTCAAACAGCAAGGCAGCGATTTTTATAAAACTAATCTACAGATTGTGTGCTTTCTGTACCAGAATTTCGCACAGATAAGAAAATCGTGCATCTGTTATCAGACTTTCAACAAAACTGGTTATATAATTCTAATAATAATAATAATGAAACTTCTAAAGGCAATTTTTTTTTCATCTATAAGAAATGGCATCACATGGCAAACTTTTTATTCAGTTTGAGGGATCATAGTCTAACTGGGCCAGAGGTTCTCAATCGGCCGGGGGGGGGTAATTTCATAATCTCAGAGAAGCGGAATATGACCAACCTTTTATTTAGTTGCCGAGTACATAATTTTAATTCCTGACTATAAAAAGTTACTTTTATTCAACTTTTGGTATTTATCAATATTTTCTGTAGTTTAACTCCTAAAACACGTTAAAAATAATTTAAATATAGATAAATGTATTTATATAATTTTCGAATTTATGAAAGGCAGGGGAGCTAAAGTGTTGCATGGGATAAAATAAGTTAAAAATGCTGCTGTAAATTATATTTTGCATTTACCCATTATAAAATTTGTTGTCCAATTTAAGAACTTTACCTGGCCAGCATCCACAAATTCTTCGGCTCTCCCTATGAAACGGGACTGAAATTAGAATGTATTAATGGCCTATAACTTAACCAGTGTCTACTACATGCAAAATTTCAAGTCCTTCATCAGTTGTTTGTGTAATTGAATAATAAACATATAAGGCAACATTTGATTTTTATAATTTAGGGAAAATGTAACTTTAAAATGCAATTTTTAAATTTAAATAGTAGTTACATTTTTTATTCTTATATTTATTTAAAAATTAATTTTAAAACTTCAACGTTTACAACTAATGATTATTGATGAAACCTATATATTATGGCGATAAACAAATCAAACAAAAAGGTCTTTATAGTCTCTATATATTATAGTTTATATATTTATTACAGGACAAAAAAATAAACTAAATTATTGTACTGATTTTATGCATACAAAAGCAAGCTGAACAGCGTTAACTGCAGAAGCATAGCATCTAATTAATAATTTTCTTAAACTAAGATATCTCCCGTTAAACTGAAATCTTACTGCTTGTAAAATTATTTTAAATTTTTAAATTACTGAATAATTTAGTTATTGAATAATTACGCAGCTGAATAACGTATGTTCAGATGAATACTTATTCTGAATTGAAAGCCTTATCATTCAACTTTCCTTGAATTCTGGCACTTAGTTGAAAACTAAAACTAATAGGAAAGCGAGTTTCACAGTGAATGAAGGAAATGACTGTGAACTTTGATAAATGGCGTAATAGTTTTTTTCCTTTGATGAAGAAGAGCCACGTTTTTCCTTGAAATATATCTAGCTTATTTCCTTTTTACTGAATTCAATTTACTGTTGTAATTTATTATTTTCCAAAATATTTCTCATATTTAAGATCACGAAAATGTAAATATTAAATAACAAAAAGTGCAAATTATTAGTAATTTTGAAGCATGAGAGGTGAAAAATACGGAATGTTCTCGTCGGGACTCGAACCCTTGACCTCTCGACTACGCGTCGAGGATGCTTCCAGTTCCACCACGGAGCAATAGAACGAAGGAAGGGGGGAAAACCTTATAAATTTACTTAAAATTTCGTTTTGTGATATTTTTTATAAGCTCATTAGCAAGGCATTTACTTGCGATCATATGCCGTGCAGTGTATTCGAAAATTATCGCAACTGGAACTACCGTCCTAAACTATAGTAACCCTAAACAAAAACATAAGTATCCAAGAATTTACCAGTTGGGGTAAATGAAGTGGTCCGTGAAGTTGGATCATTTACGTTTTTCTACATTTCTTTAATATACTATAAGTTAATAACAGAAACAGGAACTAGGCGATACCATAAATACTTATGGAAGGGGTAGAGATTATTATTTTAAAATTAATCTTCATATTTTTGATGAATCATTTATTAGTTGCTCTATGTCTACGCAATAAATTATTTAATATCTTATTTCCCGAAAATAATATCTAAGAGAATTATTCCATAAAATGGCAAGGTTATTTCTGTAAGAAGTGAAATTGTATTAAAACAAAAATCCAAACATGTATGCGAACTTTAGCGAAATCCACTGAACAGAATTTACCAAGCAATAGCAGTGAATATCAGATGTAGGCCAACTAGCTGAATGAGTATGTGGTAGATAAACAGTATTTACTTCTCTACAGGTGAGAGGTTTGGAGGGGGGGGAGAGATAGTGCGTGATATGAACTGTAAGCAAACAATACCGGTGAAATTCGGTCTTTCTTGTCATCTTGCAAATAAGTTAAAGGAAAATGTTATTTGTGGAAAATAAGGAATAATCGAGTTTGACTGATAAACTATATCGCTGGCGAAGGCAGTGTTTTTGTAGCACATGTTTTCGTTTCACGGTCAGACAGTGTGAAGTTTGTATTTTTTATGTAACAACTCTTAAACCCGTAATTTTTTCGTAATCTCTTTATATACAGTTTTTAGTTATTTTTTAAATTTTAGCTAAGGATTTCTTTCAGTCATCCTCCCCTCCCCCTCCACACACACACTGTAAACCGAAACTGTTTGTTTTCTTCTTCAAATCGAACACTTTGGCATGCTGTTATCGATTCATAAGTGAAAGCGCAATAGTCCAACGATCAAACGACTAAAATATATTGTCCACTATAGAGATATCGGAAAGAAAAAAAAACATCGGAATCATGAAAACATGTTAATCAGGTTTCAATATATGCTGTATTTATTGCATTGGGAACCTCAGAAAACATTCGATCTCCTTTAATGTTCACTAGTATATGCAATTGTAGCTATGATAATCTGCAATGAAATTTAAGTGCTAAAGCTACTCCTTACATAGTTAAGGACAAAGCCTTCAAATCCATCTATTCCGGATTCAGACGCTCAAGAACTTCTCATTCAAATATACCGAAACGGGTATTGTTTTCCCACATTTCAGCATTTGAATGTATGATTTCAGTTGTTCAAATGGTACTGTAGAAATATGCTTTTCTAATGATCTTGTATTTTAGGGAAAATGTAATCGTATCGTTGTCGTATTCTCTCTCTCCTCCCTCCAAGAGAAGTAAAATTGATACAGCCTCTCATTTTGAAGAGTATGAGATACTTAATCCACGATGCACGTGCAATTTTCTTTTCCTTGCTGAAGAACAAATTAAAATATCTTTTTTTGCAAAAAATGCTTTGCAGAAAAATGCTGTATCGCTATATTCATTGACTCAGTCTTCGTGGTGTATTGTTCTGCTTATCAACGAGATCCTGCTTTCACTTTAAGGATTGTCTTCTGTACAGCTAAAAATCATATTTGGTTTTATTTGTTCTAAATGGCAGAAAGTTGCAGTTAAAATACACAAAAGTATACTGTTTAATGAAATGCTGAGAAAAACGAGCCAGTTACATATGCGAAGGTCACAAAGCTATATGCGATTCCTGGTGGAATAACTAACAATTTGTACCCATGTAAAGATTGTGACCGAACTAAAAAGGTGGAGGACAATAATTCGTCACCAGTAGGATTTGGCGACTGAGGCCCCTAATCTCCAGTCGCCCAGTATGTAAGGTATTTTCTCCTTCCTTTCAGCATGCTTTCGTGGTTAATGGTAGCACACTTGGCACCTATTCGAGAGGTCCAGGTTTGAATTCCGCCGAAGTCATTGCATATTTTGCAAGTCCTCTGCTTCAAAAAAAAAAAACCTAATGATTCTACAAAGTGATATCATAATTATATGGCTTAATAGCAGAAGACTAAAGCATACTTCTGCTATTGATATTCATAAATAGTTAATATAAATTTGTAGTAAAAGTATTATGAGAGCGCAGCATCAGGGAGAATTATAGAGAGAAGTCTTTGGAGGGGGCACATAAAAATCAGTTTTAGACTAGCCATTAAAAAAAATCTGAAGAAGTTATTGTTGAGAATAGATGACGATAGGTACAGGATATTGCCACAGATTTAGTTCCAGTCTAAGGTAGTATTGTACAAGATAGTCATAGTCTGACGACAAGGGACAGCTAAATTTATCGTTTCCTGTGATGAAAGAAGGGCTGGTCCAGTAGTGAGAACAATTAGTTCATAACACCATTCCTTCAAAAAAAGTGTTACGAGAAAGAGTGCGTGTACTATAGTTACCAATGCAAAAGAAAGAAAACGAGAAAGCGTACTATAGTTATAAAAAGTCCAGAGGATTTTCAAGAGGCGTCTGTACACACAAAACAATTTTAAGCTGGTATTACAATGGGATAAATGTATGAATACTGTAAAAGATTGTGTTGAAAAATATTAATCAATACATTATTTTGCCCTGGTATTTTGCATCTTGATTTATTTTTCCATAGAAATTAATGTGAACCAGAGAAAGCCTGGCAAATTTGTCCTCCCTACGTAAATACTTTTCCTTTCTCCTTTTTAGTATCGTCTTAATACCTGTTCTGTAACGTGCGTTATAAAATAAACAAATAAATAAACAAAGTTGTTAAATATAACTGTGAGTTCTAAAATTGTTACATTTATGTCAGTTTAGCTGTTTAACTACTTCATAAAAATAATGTTAAGTTATAAGCGATCAGGTTGCAATTTATTAGTGTCTCAAACGCGTTTATTTTGTGACGTTTGACTATCATCTATTTCGTTAAGACAGAATTTTTCAACAGAACAATTGCACGTATACAGGATTTAGCTTCGAGCTCATAGTTTTTCTTTCAGTTATAGAGAGCCGGAAATTCTGACTCTAATGAAGTGGTAAAAAGTCGCGTAATATTATGGTAATGTATAATGATTATGGGGTAATTTGCGATGATGTTTATATTACAGTCCTGAAAATGGGTTTCTCCTTTACTTTACAGAAGTTTTTTGGTTGACCGAATGTGTTTTAGAAAAGACGGGAGGAAGAGGGAATTCCGCTCTAAAAATAATTCTGAGTGAGGACTTATAAGCCGGTGTCTCTTCTTGAAGCTGCAGTGGGCGCCGAAATGGGCTTTCGATACTCAACTACCGATCGTTAAGAACTATTACGCTTACACCCGTGTGGTCATTTTTTAGGGACCGTTTCTTATTTATGTGGTGCTTGTAATTTCCTAATAACTCATATTCGCATTGGGAGGAATGCACATGCATTGTTACTGGAAATAGAAACAGCAAACGAAACATTAATTTCACACACACACATTAAAAAAAAAAAAAAAAAAAAAAAAAAAATTAGAAACATTTTACACAGGGAAAAGAAACCTGGTCAATAAAAAATGTAATTGAACACGTGTCAGTTATAAAGTTCCTTTTTAAATCTGAAAAATCGCATAGGATCTGCAATTTTTCTGACGATACGTGCTAGTGAATTAATAATAATAGGAACCATATATTCAAATTTATGCTTATCTTCTGTGAACGTAAATTTGAGTTTTGATTAATTTAGGACCACTACAGCTTTATATCACCTACAGGTTCATCGTAATTTCCATCAGACAAAATATTTTTTTAAAATACTGTACCTTATACAATGAAATTTTATTTTTCCATACCCATCCGCAGTGGAGAAATAAATATTATAATGTTGACATACCAGTATACACAATTTCCTTAGGTAAATCAAAATTCCTTTCGAAGGTTACTACTGAACGTATATTGTCATCTCTACCGTTTTCAGCTTATAGCCATAAATGTTGAAAAATCAAAACCGAAATTGCAAAAATATGTAGCACGCGTATAGAACTAAAAAATACTTCACAACACTTGCATGTCTCATGTGCTGCGTGAGCCTTAGTTTAATTCTCTTGATGCTAAGCTGCAACCAGCTTACCAGCAAGAGGACTAAATTAACATTAATAGAGCAGACCCACTGTCTGAGACATGTGTTTTCAGCATAAACAAGTATTTCCCTATTCTTATCGATGTCGTTCATTGCCTCGCTACAGAAGCGTGTGTTACCATCAGCGAAAGCTTATTTCTTGATTACGAGTGATCGCCATTTAAACGTCATTTTCAAATAGGACAAAATTTTAGCTTTCACTAAAACCGTAGGACATCAATATAAAGGATGATACAGGATCAGAATAATGATATGGGAATGGGCCAAAAAATTTGAACCGAAAATCACGCTAGGGTACCTGAGGAGCAGATCCCCGAGTCTGCGACAATTAGTGTGGTGCGCACAGACGAAAATAAACAACTCCAACCAAAAAACAGCGGCCGTTCGGTTTTAAAGGTAGTCCCTCCTCTTTACCTGCCAACATTGCCGCGCGTTGTAATTACGCGCCAGGTTTCAGAGTATCCTTATTCACTCGCCCCACCGCCCCCACCCGACAGATTTGATTCCTAATAGGAAACCCGCATCATGAAGGGGAGAGGTGGCTGTCACTGGAAGGCCGTGTCGTTCAGGCTTTTTGTAATTTACCGGCTTGTCTATATCTTGGAGGCGGAGGTGAGGTGTGCTTGAGATTGTTGCGCCTCTGCCGATCGATGCCTGAATCACATGTCATTCAGATGAGTGTTTATAGGCTGGACGCCGGGTACTTTTGCTTTTTATTGGCATTTTTATGTTCGGCGTAAAAGTTTCAAGTCGGGGCCTCTGTCGATCCTTTTGACTTTGTTCCCGCCTGCAAGCGCCTTCCCAGCACGACATTAAGTATACATGCTGAGCGAACATGTGTAAACGCCATATCAGAATGGGGAACAGAGATCACATAAAATAACCCTACGTCGCTGAAGCTTTGCCATTTTCGTTTCTGTGCTCATGATTGCAGTGCTTGGACATTTTATGAAAGAAAACTGCTGCCCACTTGAGTCTAGACGTCGCTAAATGGTGTGAAACTGATCCAAAAGCAATCTTTTATTAAGATCTGAAAGCTCGTCTGGCGCAAAATGATTCATCATATAACTGACACTGACATCTAAACTTGATGACTTTGACCTACACATGAATCTGACCCGCGAATTGATCTCAGCCGAATGGAAGCGGAAACGTAGAAAAAGTGGATAGTTACTTTATCCTAGAAATGTGCGCAAATTCTTTATACTCTCTGAAATTATAAACTTTTGTATTTTGAGTCATAGTTGCTCTGCTGTGGAAATTTAAAATAAGTAAAGAAGTATGAATATTTAGGTCTGTACTTTTTTATTATTAAAAACAATATAATCTTACCTCACGTTTTTTAAGTGCCTTCTTTAAAAAAAATCCTATGATTACATAGAAAAAAGGGGAAAGACATTTTAATTGAATAGATCAGTTTTATTATTTTTCAGATAAACCTCTTCGCACGCATAATCTTTGAAAAATAATATTTCTTTTGCAGGAAGTTTGGAGTTAAAATTTGGGCCTACATTGATTGCTTTGGCTTCTGTGATATTCTGGATTACTTTTAAAAAGACCTTCATGAAGCTATTTATTTCTCTTTGAACTTAAAATTAGGCAAGAAAAAAACTTTTGGCGAAATCTTTGGCCTACTACCTTCAGAAACCTTTCTTACCTGAAATCTGATTGCTTGGAATTGATAAGAGTTTTATTCAAAATCTACGTCAAATAAAAACTGTCTTTTTTTGTGTGTGGGAGGGGAAGGTTTGTCTTAGTTTTAAATTTTACATTAGCGAGTTCTTCGTCCAAATGACGCTTGTATGGTCGTAATAAACATCTAACCTTCACACGACAGTTTCTAAAGGTAATCGTTGTTTTAAAATTTATATCTTTTACTTTATTTATACTTGATTATTTAAATAATATGTGGTTGCTGTAATACAAAATCGCAAAATTAAATGGTGTCGTGATTGTGCGTAAAAAAATTGCGCATATGTACTTTAAAGTTGTAGACAATTTATCATTGACTCTGTCACTGATGTTCCGAAAACGACGAAATGCAACTGATATTTAAAACAGTACCTAAATTTAGCACATGAGCATAATTAATTGTTAACCGTGTCAATGGATTCGATCTCATTTTAAACAGATTTACAATTTTGTAAATGAACGCAGAATTCTGTGAATGTCGCAAGTTTTATTACGATTCGAATTATTCAACTAAATGGGCATGCGTCCAAATGTTCGTAGCGCAACAAAGCGCTTCATTGTAAATTGAAAAGTCGTATAATTGATTCATGCTCGGTCGAAACAAATGAGGAGATAATTGCAAACTGACGCGCTGCGCGTGGACATGAGAGGAAATTTATGTTGAGGCCGGCACCACTTCTTCATTTCTTTTTCGGATGGATTTTCCTTTATTCTGCTATAAATTTTGTCTTTTCAAAAACATTCTGTAAAATTTATCAGCTGGACCGACCGGCGTCACAGTCCTATCGTCCTAGTCGTGATAAGGTATTTACATATGTCATCCTAGATTTATATCCTCGTTGACAGCCATGAATAACTGCGTAAAGATATAGTGTTATTTTTATGCGAAAAATAGTAAACTAAACTTGAGTGGGATTTGTGTTTTCTGTTTTGAGTAGTAGAAAAAGCTGTTGAAAAGACGATTTTTTGTTTGACTTGTTCATAAATAGAGAGCTTGTTAGCAATTGTCTTTGTTTAAAGGAGCAGCTGTATGAAGCTACAGGTTATTGAGCAGCTAGCTGAATTGAAAACCCCACCTTATCATAAATCTAACAACAGAAAATATATCCGCAGATCTTAAAACTATAAGCATTAATGGCTTTTCTGAACACTGCAGTTTGTCAAGAAACAGCAGAAGTAACTGCGTTTTTCAAAACAAACGAAAAATGTTCAGGGAGATTATCTGCAAGTGGACACTTTGATGTGTTAAACTCAAGGATAGGAATGTAAACGGGAAAGCTGTAATACTCAGTAATAGTAAATAATTTAAGAAGAACAGTTTTGTCTAAAAAATATCAGATTCTTAAAGTATGCAAAATTTTTATTTTAGAAACTTAATTTTAGAATAAACTTGCGTCAACGTAATAAAGTGTTCTGCCTTCAAGGTTTTAAACTATCTTTATTTATGCTTGGTTTATATAACATTTCAGGGGATCTATACTTTTTGTTGACATTAGCGTTTATGTTAACCACTCTATTTAATTCCTATTGTCTAATTAACAAATATATGTGTCTTTGCCTCTCTCTCTCTCTTTTATTCGTACCATTGAAATCTGAATTTTTTTTCTCATAAGAATTTGAATAATAAATAAATATACTACATAAACTGTTACACGAATTTTCGTGAAGTGAAACGGAATTGGGCTTAATACATATTTTGTTATAGCACATTGCCGAAGATTTTGTATCCTTCATATGATTTTAATACACATCATGCAGAATGTAGAGTTTAGAATACTTAAAAAATATACTTTGTGAAAATTAAAATCACCTGAAATCGAACACGGGAAGAATTATCGGAATCACTGTTGCACGCGAGAGGAATGTCTTAACTTTTTATAATATGAATTCATGTTCTTTTTAATAAGATCGCGTGTCTCCAGTCGAGAGTGAAATTCTTCCTGATATGATAATTGAAATTGTCGTGACTACTTTCTGGAGATTTAGCAACTTCTTTCTCTTTCTTAATTTGTGCATGCGTTGTTTTAATTCTTGCAAATAGAGATGCTTTTACACAACCAGATTAAAAGAACATCAGTGATTTATATCTAATGGAAAAATAGGAAATGTATATGAATAAGTTGATATTAGTGAATATGAACTTCGGCATACTTAATGAGCATGGGTTATAAAGTATTTCCCCCGCCTTCTTAAGCATACCTTCGTAGTGTAATGGGGCCCACCAGCGGCCGAGCGGTAAAGACGCTGAACACTGGTAGTTCGGTCTGAGGTTCGAATCCCGCGAACGGGCTGGCTGCATGGTCGTTTTCGTGGTTTTCCCCATGTGTAACGTGTATACGAGCCAATTTCCCTTAGAAAGTCCTCCACGAAGGCATCCCTCCCTTTAGGCAGATAGCCCTCGTGTGCTTTGCCGTAATTGAATAATCCAATCCGTAGTGTAATGGTTAGCACGCTGAGCGCGTATTCCAGAGGTACGTGATTCGATTCCCGGCGAAGGCGCTGCTCATTTTTCACTTCTTCCTGTTTCAAAAAAGAACAGCAAATCTCTATAAGGTATTTGTTGATATAAATTTAAACTTTCCGTTCAGAACTGAGTCAAATCTCTAAAAATGATTTAAAAGCGACGAAATAAAAGTTATTAATTTTTACAAATAGTTTTAAGACAAGTTTGTTAGATAACGATTTAGTTCTATGCATAAAATAACAATCATTAATTAGTTTTAGAATTTGTAGCCAGAAGTAGTAATTAATAGCGACTAATTTTTAGTGCAGCATATTTTAGAATGGCCCTAGAATGTTTCGATTTTCTTTAAAAATGGCAAAATATTCACTTCTGCCAAAGCTGCGATAAATTCCAGCAAAGATAACAACTGAAGATAAATGATTCTTACAGTTTTATTTATTTACTCTAGCATACAAGGATATTATGAAATAGGCCTGTGACACGTGTTAAAAGAATAAAATTTTTTGTATGTGTTAAAAGTAGATATTGAAAACTAGAGATAGAAAGATTTATTGTGCATAAGTAAAAACAAATATGCTCTTGTTGTACATAAATCTGAGTAAGTTTTATTGACAGCTTGAACTGATGGGAAAAAATTGCTAATTGTATGGTTGGGATAAAAATGGTTTAGTTTGTGGTGACGAAAAGCTTGTAAATGTGACGAAAAAAAAATGTGGCTACTGTAATTTTTTATATACATGTACTTATGACTATTTCTTGCAATGTTTAGTATTTATACCTACTAGTAGCTTGCGTACTAGCTGTCTTAAAATAGTTATTATAGAAAAAACCGTATAATGATTTTAATAAATCCGCTAGCGTAATTTTATAAAAAATATCTAATGTTTTTAATTAAATAGACCAGGAATTGGATGTACTTTTATTTATATCAAACAGGTTTAAAAAAGATATTATAAAGAACTGCGTTTATTGCTTTTCAGTCTTTTACTTTGTTAATCAACAGCAGACAGATCAAATATGAAACTTAAATATCTTATTCTTTGCCGAACGGAAACGCGCATAGAAATACAAGTATTTTATTTCTGGAAGTGGCAACATATTGAATTTAAATATCCATTTTTTTGATTGAATTTAAAGGATAAATAACTTACACTTTGCTGGCAACGCAATATTCCGAAGATTACTATTAATTATGATAATGATGTGTCCCATGGAATATTTTTCAAAGCATTTTGTCGAGTTATTGAATTTAGGCTAAAAACGTACAATTTTATAATGCCAAATAAATTGTGAATAGTTCTGTTAATAAAATACAGATGTACAAGAAACATGCAGTTTTTGCTGTTTTATAAAAAGAGACCCATGTCTGACCATTTATCGAAATTTATAGTTTTTGTTTTTCTCTTTCTCGGGAATTCCTGGGAATAGTTGTAGGTATCTGAAAAAACGTTTTGGGGAGAAAAGATTGAAACACATTTTTTTTTTTTTTTTTTTTTGTTGTTGTTAAAACTGAATTAAATTCGTTTGAAAACGAACTAATGTTATTTATTACAGTGCATATTAACAGAAAGTACTCAAAAAATAAAAAAAAGCTCCTTAGTACTACTTTTCAAAGATATTTTTACAGAAAATTATTTGCCTAGCAATAAATTTCCTTGCAATTTCTTCGAGAGTTTTCCTGTCTGCTAGCCAAAATATATTCATGAAGACAACACTGTTATAGTAGCTTATCGCTTATTTGAGCTGGTTTCGTGTTTTTAATTGCTGATGAGTATAGATGCAGTTGTCTGTATGGATAACATGATGCTTGTGCATCTAATTGAATTCCTAATTGTATGAACCCCTCTAATTTCGTATGTTCATTTATCTAAGGTAGTCGTGAAGCATGCCAAATTTGTAACGATGCATTTAATAGATAAAATGGGTTGGCATGGTTTTTATTTCTTACTTTATTTTTGCATGAGTCTCGTGCTTGTTTGTCGGACATCCACACGAGACTGTCTAAAGTGGTTTGCCTGCCAACGAGGGTCGCTCTTTCCCTATCTGAAACCGACCCGACAATATGTCAAACCATTTCGAATTTAATGCCAAATTTCACATAATTTTAAAATTCTGTTATTCGAATTGTAAAAATTAAAACATCACAGATGTTACACGTGTTTATAAATTTTAGATACTTTTCTTGAACTTTTAGACCTATCTTCTTCTAATTTTATAGTTTAATTCATTTAAGTATTGCCATATTTTTAATGTTTGGAAATTTTTCTTGTATACTTTCAACCATGATTTAAAAGTATTCAGAAATAAATGCATAATATATTCTTGCATTTTAAAATCATATTATGTCTTACAGGAGGAATTATATATATATATATGTTTGAATTTAGCAAACATTCTCTATTCGTAAAAAGCAAATTTAAAATTAATTAAAATTTCATAATATAAAATTTTAATTTTAATTAACTTCAGATTTTCTTTTTACGAATAGAAAATGTTTGTTAAATTCAAATTTCATTCCTAGCAGCAATGGCGCAAGAGAAATTTAATTTAACTTACAATCCACTATTTATTCTTATATATATAAAATCAAACTCAGAAGTAATGACCAGCAAGAATTTTGATGGCGTAGAAGTGTTGATCCATAATGACTAGGAAATTGGAGGCGAAGGCAGATTAAATCTTCAGTTTTTATTCCAGCAAACATGTTACGGCCACAAATAAGTCGGCACATCGAATGTGCACATTCCAAAAAGTTTACATTTTAGATAAATTTGCTGTAAGATAGAAGGAGCAGACGGACTGTAGTCCAGATAGATTAAAGCGTAGAAAGCAAGTGCGTTATGTTCAGGGTGAAATCTTAATTCATACTGAGTTAGTTTTGGTTCTCAATGCATTTTGATTGGATAGTTAATACTTCTGTAAAATTATTATTGGCTGTTTGAATTTTACTTCCATTTCCATTATCAGAATTATGTCATATTACATGGATTAGTTCCGAATTGACGCAGTGCAAATAGAGGTTACTATTTTTAGAATAGAGAAGGGAAATTAATTTACGCTGCTAATTTAATCTTTTACATATTCTTTATTTTTCGTACATATATATGCTTCTTGCAGTTCTTTTACTTTTCTGTTGGCATCTTGCTTCTGTATTTCCTGCCATCTGCCATTACTTTTACCTGTGACAACCTTGAAAATGTCTGGAAATGAAGTTTCCTCCTCCTTTTTTGAGGTGAGCTATTCGTTTCAAGAGATCATTATTTTTCACGAAATATTTCATTTAAGTTTGGGATTATTTTCTTATATTTAACTTATGGTCTTTGCTGTGTCCAAGACTTGAAATTAAAGAATTAAAAATTGGTAAGGACTTTACGTGAAAGCGAAGATACTTCACTAGTTTAAATATTCTATATTAAAAAATAATAAAAATAATAATTATCTCTCGAGGAAAGGACCTTCGGCCAAGCGATAAGGTTGTTGAACACAAGCATTTCGACGTAAGCGCGATTCCTAGCGAAGGGCTGGCTGCTTAGGCATTTTTGTGGTTTTCCCCATGTATGACGTGAATACGAGCTCAGTTCCCATAAAAAGTCCTAAACGAAGGCATCCTTTCTCTTAGGCAACCTTTAAGTGTTTTGCCACATTCACATAAAAATGTATCTTAGAACTTAAAAAAATAAAAGTTTCATGCATTTTCCAGTGTATTATTCTCCTGGACCTTTCCTTCTTGAACGGGAATAGTAAATTTTGTACTAATAAATCTGCTACAAGTAAAACTGAAATACCGGCTTTCTCTAGATTTTACTACTTCCTTAATTTGAAAGCCCGTAAAGAATTTGCATCTATTGTCAAAAGTGAATTTTAAATTCAACAATCTTCCTGTCATTGTTCTGTGGTAACTTTGGTAGTCTGAGAGTTTGTTGAAAAGCTTTCCGCCAGTTTTAAGTTATTCTGTATTTGGTCATGTTCACGCCGTTTATTTTTCTATTTGCTCCAGGCATATAAATCACGCGACGAACAATTGAATGCCAAAAGACAATACAACAAGTATGTGCCAGATAAGCCTTCTCTTACTTTAACAGAACTGAATGTAAAGATATTTGAAATATTTGAATTGTATATTTTGCATTTTGCAGCCGATGGAGACGACTTTGTGGAATAAATTTAAACTTTACGGCTTGAATCATATTGCTGTCTGAATTCCTCAATGGCTTGTGAGAAGAGTGAGGGAAAGGAATATTAGATATTTTAATTCTTAAGGTTCGTAACAGATCAAAATTCTAAATTAAATCCAAATAATTGTGATAATAATATGGTCAAAGCAAAACTTAAAGATTTTAAATAAAATGTAAACATATTTGTTGTAAGCTTCAGATCTGGGTACCACTATTATTCCTGCTGAAGGGGCTGAAATTTAATAAACATGACTAGATATGAGGATTTTTGAAGGTACAGTGTGACGTATTTTAGGCGTTAGCTCTTAATAGTAACTGGAGCAGCAGCTTTCCTGGAACTTTCAAATTACCACAAAAAGTTTCTGGCATATATATTCCCTTCCCCTACCCCTTTTAAAAAGGAAAGGAGAAATCGTCTCCATCACAGTATCAAAAACTGTGATTATCCACCATGGTCTAGAATGTCTCTTTAGTGAGTTAAAAATTTTGGAATTTTTAAAAAGTATATTTCATTGTCGATTTGCACGATTGTCAGTCTTTTAAAGTCATTTAGAAGGTTAAAGAAAAATTATATTCTTAAGATGGCTTTTACTCTTTCCAAGACCAACGTTTGAAATTGAAAAATGAAGAATTTGTAAGAACTTTACGTGAAAGCAAGAATATTTTTATATTTAAAAAAATTAAAAATAATATTAATCTTTCGAGGAAAGAAAAAAAAAACTGTTTGCAGTTTTCAGGAAAATAATTTTAGTCTAAAATAAACAAGAAAACGCGAATCTGGTCCGAAGCCACTCTGGA
This sequence comes from Stegodyphus dumicola, assembly GCF_044657685.1. Taxonomy (NCBI): domain Eukaryota; kingdom Metazoa; phylum Arthropoda; class Arachnida; order Araneae; family Eresidae; genus Stegodyphus; species Stegodyphus dumicola. The sequence continues at coordinate 42,144,767 of NC_140771.1, read as the reverse complement.
CTTCAGATTAAAAGTAGACTAAATAAAAACTATATTTTCAATGTGAATCTACTTATTCATTTGAATCACTTATTAATGATTACAAAATGATGAATAAAACTAATGATTTATTTCTAATTACAAAATCACAAATAAAAGACGCAAAATCATTTTTATTAATTATCAACTTTCCCATACCTATCAAGTTACAGTATTTACAAATAGTTCGAAACCATAGGAGATTCTGTGAAAGTGTACTTTGTACCCACTGGAATTCGAACGCAGCTGTGTATGGGAGGAGTAAAAATGACTTCAAAGTCAACGACCGAGCATTTGAGCCAAGGGAAGATATTCATCATTTTAATGAAATACTGAAAAGCAAAAAAACGTTTAAAGAGGTCAAAGAGAAAACCAAGAATTCGCTTATGAAGAAAAAATAAACATGTGAACCAATGATAAATAAAACATCATCAGCTCGATCATTCCATCAGCGAGGTGATTTTAGCCAGTGTCAAATTTCATGCATTTTCCAGTGTATTATTCTCCTGGACCTTTCCTTCTTGAACGGGAATAGTAAATTTTGTACTAATAAATCTGCTACAAGTAAAACTGAAATACCGGCTTTCTCTAGATTTTACTACTTCCTTAATTTGAAAGCCCGTAAAGAATTTGCATCTATTGTCAAAACTGAATTTTAAATTCAACAATCTTCCTGTCATTGTTCTGTGGTAACTTTGGTAGTCTGAGAGTTTGTTGAAAAGCTTTCCGCCAGTTTTAAGTTATTCTGTATTTGGTCATGTTCACGCCGTTTATTTTTCTATTTGCTCCAGGCATATAAATCACGCGACGAACAATTGAATGCCAAAAGACAATACAACAAGTATGTGCCAGATAAGCCTTCTCTTACTTTAACAGAACTGAGTGTAAAGATATTTGAAATATTTGAATTGTATATTTTGCATTTTGCAGCCGATGGAGACGACTTTGTGGAATAAATTTAAACTTTACGGCTTGAATCATATTGCTGTCTGAATTCCTCAATGGCTTGTGAGAAGAGTGAGGGAAAGGAATATTAGATATTTTAATTCTTAAGGTTCGTAACAGATCAAAATTCTAAATTAAATCCAAATAATTGTGATAATAATATGGTCAAAGCAAAACTTAAAGATTTTAAATAAAATGTAAACATATTTGTTGTAAGCTTCAGATCTGGGTACCACTATTATTCCTGCTGAAGGGGCTGAAATTTAATAAACATGACTAGATATGAGGATTTTTGAAGGTACAGTGTGACGTATTTTAGGCGTTAGCTCTTAATAGTAACTGGAGCAGCAGCTTTCCTGGAACATTCAAATTACCACAAAAAGTTTCTGGCATATATATTCCCTTCCCCTACCCCTTTTAAAAAGGAAAGGAGAAATCGTCTCCATCACAGTATCAAAAACTGTGATTATCCACCATGGTCTAGAATGTCTCTTTAGTGAGTTAAAAATTTTGGAATTTTTAAAAAGTATATTTCATTGTCGATTTGCACGATTGTCAGTCTTTTAAAGTCATTTAGAAGGTTAAAGAAAAATTATATTCTTAAGATGGCTTTTACTCTTTCCAAGACCAACGTTTGAAATTGAAAAATGAAGAATTTGTAAGAACTTTACGTGAAAGCAAGAATATTTTTATATTTAAAAAAATTAAAAATAATATTAATCTTTCGAGGAAAGAAAAAAAAACTGTTTGCAGTTTTCAGGAAAATAATTTTAGTCTAAAATAAACAAGAAAACGCGAATCTGGTCCGAAGCCACTCTGGACTTCAGATTAAAAGTAGACTAAATAAAAACTATATTTTCAATGTGAACCTACTTATTCATTTGAATCACTTATTAATGATTACAAAATGATGGATAAAACTAATGATTTATTTCTAATTACAAAATCACAAATAAAAGACGCAAAATCATTTTTATTAATTATCAACTTTCCCATACCTATCAAGTTACAGTATTTACAAATAGTTCGAAACCATAGGAGATTCTGTGAAAGTGTACTTTGTACCCACTGGAATTCGAACGCAGCTGTGTATGGGAGGAGTAAAAATGACTTGAAAGTCAACGACCGAGCATTTGAGCCAAGGGAAGATATTCATCATTTTAATGAAATACTGAAAAGCAAAAAAACGTTTAAAGAGGTCAAAGAGAAAACCAAGAATTCGCTTATGAAGAAAAAATAAACATGTGAACCAATGATAAATAAAACATCATCAGCTCGATCATTCCATCAGCGAGGTGATTTTAGCCAGTGTCAAATTTCATGCATTTTCCAGTGTATTATTCTCCTGGACCTTTCCTTCTTGAACGGGAATAGTAAATTTTGTACTAATAAATCTGCTACAAGTAAAACTGAAATACCGGCTTTCTCTAGATTTTACTACTTCCTTAATTTGAAAGCCCGTAAAGAATTTGCATCTATTGTCAAAAGTGAATTTTAAATTCAACAATCTTCCTGTCATTGTTCTGTGGTAACTTTGGTAGTCTGAGAGTTTGTTGAAAAGCTTTCCGCCAGTTTTAAGTTATTCTGTATTTGGTCATGTTCACGCCGTTTATTTTTCTATTTGCTCCAGGCATATAAATCACGCGACGAACAATTGAATGCCAAAAGACAATACAACAAGTATGTGCCAGATAAGCCTTCTCTTACTTTAACAGAACTGAATGTAAAGATATTTGAAATATTTGAATTGTATATTTTGCATTTTGCAGCCGATGGAGACGACTTTGTGGAATAAATTTAAACTTTACGGCTTGAATCATATTGCTGTCTGAATTCCTCAATGGCTTGTGAGAAGAGTGAGGGAAAGGAATATTAGATATTTTAATTCTTAAGGTTCGTAACAGATCAAAATTCTAAATTAAATCCAAATAATTGTGATAATAATATGGTCAAAGCAAAACTTAAAGATTTTAAATAAAATGTAAACATATTTGTTGTAAGCTTCAGATCTGGGTACCACTATTATTCCTGCTGAAGGGGCTGAAATTTAATAAACATGACTAGATATGAGGATTTTTGAAGGTACAGTGTGACGTATTTTAGGCGTTAGCTCTTAATAGTAACTGGAGCAGCAGCTTTCCTGGAACATTCAAATTACCACAAAAAGTTTCTGGCATATATATTCCCTTCCCCTACCCCTTTTAAAAAGGAAAGGAGAAATCGTCTCCATCACAGTATCAAAAACTGTGATTATCCACCATGGTCTAGAATGTCTCTTTAGTGAGTTAAAAATTTTGGAATTTTTAAAAAGTATATTTCATTGTCGATTTGCACGATTGTCAGTCTTTTAAAGTCATTTAGAAGGTTAAAGAAAAATTATATTCTTAAGATGGCTTTTACTCTTTCCAAGACCAACGTTTGAAATTGAAAAATGAAGAATTTGTAAGAACTTTACGTGAAAGCAAGAATATTTTTATATTTAAAAAAATTAAAAATAATATTAATCTTTCGAGGAAAGAAAAAAAAACTGTTTGCAGTTTTCAGGAAAATAATTTTAGTCTAAAATAAACAAGAAAACGCGAATCTGGTCCGAAGCCACTCTGGACTTCAGATTAAAAGTAGACTAAATAAAAACTATATTTTCAATGTGAACCTACTTATTCATTTGAATCACTTATTAATGATTACAAAATGATGGATAAAACTAATGATTTATTTCTAATTACAAAATCACAAATAAAAGACGCAAAATCATTTTTATTAATTATCAACTTTCCCATACCTATCAAGTTACAGTATTTACAAATAGTTCGAAACCATAGGAGATTCTGTGAAAGTGTACTTTGTACCCACTGGAATTCGAACGCAGCTGTGTATGGGAGGAGTAAAAATGACTTGAAAGTCAACGACCGAGCATTTGAGCCAAGGGAAGATATTCATCATTTTAATGAAATACTGAAAAGCAAAAAAACGTTTAAAGAGGTCAAAGAGAAAACCAAGAATTCGCTTATGAAGAAAAAATAAACATGTGAACCAATGATAAATAAAACATCATCAGCTCGATCATTCCATCAGCGAGGTGATTTTAGCCAGTGTCAAATTTCATGCATTTTCCAGTGTATTATTCTCCTGGACCTTTCCTTCTTGAACGGGAATAGTAAATTTTGTACTAATAAATCTGCTACAAGTAAAACTGAAATACCGGCTTTCTCTAGATTTTACTACTTCCTTAATTTGAAAGCCCGTAAAGAATTTGCATCTATTGTCAAAAGTGAATTTTAAATTCAACAATCTTCCTGTCATTGTTCTGTGGTAACTTTGGTAGTCTGAGAGTTTGTTGAAAAGCTTTCCGCCAGTTTTAAGTTATTCTGTATTTGGTCATGTTCACGCCATTTATTTTTCTATTTGCTCCAGGCATATAAATCACGCGACGAACAATTGAATGCCAAAAGACAATACAACAAGTATGTGCCAGATAAGCCTTCTCTTACTTTAACAGAACTGAATGTAAAGATATTTGAAATATTTGAATTGTATATTTTGCATTTTGCAGCCGATGGAGACGACTTTGTGGAATAAATTTAAACTTTACGGCTTGAATCATATTGCTGTCTGAATTCCTCAATGGCTTGTGAGAAGAGTGAGGGAAAGGAATATTAGATATTTTAATTCTTAAGGTTCGTAACAGATCAAAATTCTAAATTAAATCCAAATAATTGTGATAATAATATGGTCAAAGCAAAACTTAAAGATTTTAAATAAAATGTAAACATATTTGTTGTAAGCTTCAGATCTGGGTACCACTATTATTCCTGCTGAAGGGGCTGAAATTTAATAAACATGACTAGATATGAGGATTTTTGAAGGTACAGTGTGACGTATTTTAGGCGTTAGCTCTTAATAGTAACTGGAGCAGCAGCTTTCCTGTATCTTTCAAATTACCACAAAAAGTTTCTGGCATATATATTCCCTTCCCCTACCCCTTTTAAAAAGGAAAGGAGAAATCGTCTCCATCACAGTATCAAAAACTGTGATTATCCACCATGGTCTAGAATGTCTCTTTAGTGAGTTAAAAATTTTGGAATTTTTAAAAAGTATATTTCATTGTCGATTTGCACGATTGTCAGTCTTTTAAAGTCATTTAGAAGGTTAAAGAAAAATTATATTCTTAAGATGGCTTTTACTCTTTCCAAGACCAACGTTTGAAATTGAAAAATGAAGAATTTGTAAGAACTTTACGTGAAAGCAAGAATATTTTTATATTTAAAAAAATTAAAAATAATATTAATCTTTCGAGGAAAGAAAAAAAAACTTTTTGCAGTTTTCAGGAAAATAATTTTAGTCTAAAATAAACAAGAAAACGCGAATCTGGTCCGAAGCCACTCTGGACTTCAGATTAAAAGTAGACTAAATAAAAACTATATTTTCAATGTGAACCTACTTATTCATTTGAATCACTTATTAATGATTACAAAATGATGGATAAAACTAATGATTTATTTCTAATTACAAAATCACAAATAAAAGACGCAAAATCATTTTTATTAATTATCAACTTTCCCATACCTATCAAGTTACAGTATTTACAAATAGTTCGAAACCATAGGAGATTCTGTGAAAGTGTACTTTGTACCCACTGGAATTCGAACGCAGCTGTGTATGGGAGGAGTAAAAATGACTTGAAAGTCAACAACCGAGCATTTGAGCCAAGGGAAGATATTCATCATTTTAATGAAATACTGAAAAGCAAAAAAACGTTTAAAGAGGTCAAAGAGAAAACCAAGAATTCGCTTATGAAGAAAAAATAAACATGTGAACCAATGATAAATAAAACATCATCAGCTCGATCATTCCATCAGCGAGGTGATTTTAGCCAGTGTCAAATTTCATGCATTTTCCAGTGTATTATTCTCCTGGACCTTTCCTTCTTGAACGGGAATAGTAAATTTTGTACTAATAAATCTGCTACAAGTAAAACTGAAATACCGGCTTTCTCTAGATTTTACTACTTCCTTAATTTGAAAGCCCGTAAAGAATTTGCATCTATTGTCAAAAGTGAATTTTAAATTCAACAATCTTCCTGTCATTGTTCTGTGGTAACTTTGGTAGTCTGAGAGTTTGTTGAAAAGCTTTCCGCCAGTTTTAAGTTATTCTGTATTTGGTCATGTTCACGCCGTTTATTTTTCTATTTGCTCCAGGCATATAAATCACGCGACGAACAATTGAATGCCAAAAGACAATACAACAAGTATGTGCCAGATAAGCCTTCTCTTACTTTAACAGAACTGAATGTAAAGATATTTGAAATATTTGAATTGTATATTTTGCATTTTGCAGCCGATGGAGACGACTTTGTGGAATAAATTTAAACTTTACGGCTTGAATCATATTGCTGTCTGAATTCCTCAATGGCTTGTGAGAAGAGTGAGGGAAAGGAATATTAGATATTTTAATTCTTAAGGTTCGTAACAGATCAAAATTCTAAATTAAATCCAAATAATTGTGATAATAATATGGTCAAAGCAAAACTTAAAGATTTTAAATAAAATGTAAACATATTTGTTGTAAGCTTCAGATCTGGGTACCACTATTATTCCTGCTGAAGGGGCTGAAATTTAATAAACATGACTAGATATGAGGATTTTTGAAGGTACAGTGTGACGTATTTAGGCGTTAGCTCTTAATAATAACTGGAGCAGCAGCTTTCCTGGAACTTTCAAATTACCACAAAAAGTTTCTGGCATATATATTCCCTTCCCCTTTTAAAAAGGAAAGGAGAAATCGTCTCCATCACAGTATCAAAAACTGTGATTATCCACCATGGTCTAGAATGTCTCTTTAGTGAGTTAAAAATTTTGGAATTTTTAAAAAGTATATTTCATTGTCGATTTGCACGATTGTCAGTCTTTTAGAAGTCATTTAGAAGGTTAAAGAAAAATTATATTCTTAAGATGGCTTTTACTCTTTCCAAGACCAACGTTTGAAATTGAAAAATGAAGAATTTGTAAGAACTTTACGTGAAAGCAAGAATATTTTTATATTTAAAAAAATTAAAAATAATATTAATCTTTCGAGGAAAGAAAAAAAAACTGTTTGCAGTTTTCAGGAAAATAATTTTAGTCTAAAATAAACAAGAAAACGCGAATCTGGTCCGAAGCCACTCTGGACTTCAGATTAAAAGTAGACTAAATAAAAACTATATTTTCAATGTGAACCTACTTATTCATTTGAATCACTTATTAATGATTACAAAATGATGGATAAAACTAATGATTTATTTCTAATTACAAAATCACAAATAAAAGACGCAAAATCATTTTTATTAATTATCAACTTTCCCATACCTATCAAGTTACAGTATTTACAAATAGTTCGAAACCATAGGAGATTCTGTGAAAGTGTACTTTGTACCCACTGGAATTCGAACGCAGCTGTGTATGGGAGGAGTAAAAATGACTTGAAAGTCAACAACCGAGCATTTGAGCCAAGGGAAGATATTCATCATTTTAATGAAATACTGAAAAGCAAAAAAACGTTTAAAGAGGTCAAAGAGAAAACCAAGAATTCGCTTATGAAGAAAAAATAAACATGTGAACCAATGATAAATAAAACATCATCAGCTCGATCATTCCATCAGCGAGGTGATTTTAGCCAGTGTCAAATTTCATGCATTTTCCAGTGTATTATTCTCCTGGACCTTTCCTTCTTGAACGGGAATAGTAAATTTTGTACTAATAAATCTGCTACAAGTAAAACTGAAATACCGGCTTTCTCTAGATTTTACTACTTCCTTAATTTGAAAGCCCGTAAAAAATTTGCATCTATTGTCAAAAGTGAATTTTAAATTCAACAATCTTCCTGTCATTGTTCTGTGGTAACTTTGGTAGTCTGAGAGTTTGTTGAAAAGCTTTCCGCCAGTTTTAAGTTATTCTGTATTTGGTCATGTTCACGCCATTTATTTTTCTATTTGCTCCAGGCATATAAATCACGCGACGAACAATTGAATGCCAAAAGACAATACAACAAGTATGTGCCAGATAAGCCTTCTCTTACTTTAACAGAACTGAATGTAAAGATATTTGAAATATTTGAATTGTATATTTTGCATTTTGCAGCCGATGGAGACGACTTTGTGGAATAAATTTAAACTTTACGGCTTGAATCATATTGCTGTCTGAATTCCTCAATGGCTTGTGAGAAGAGTGAGGGAAAGGAATATTAGATATTTTAATTCTTAAGGTTCGTAACAGATCAAAATTCTAAATTAAATCCAAATAATTGTGATAATAATATGGTCAAAGGAAAACTTAAAGATTTTAAATAAAATGTAAACATATTTGTTGTAAGCTTCAGATCTGGGTACCACTATTATTCCTGCTGAAGGGGCTGAAATTTAATAAACATGACTAGATATGAGGATTTTTGAAGGTACAGTGTGACGTATTTAGGCGTTAGCTCTTAATAATAACTGGAGCAGCAGCTTTCCTGGAACTTTCAAATTACCACAAAAAGTTTCTGGCATATATATTCCCTTCCCCTTTTAAAAAGGAAAGGAGAAATCGTCTCCATCACAGTATCAAAAACTGTGATTATCCACCATGGTCTAGAATGTCTCTTTAGTGAGTTAAAAATTTTGGAATTTTTAAAAAGTATATTTCATTGTCGATTTGCACGATTGTCAGTCTTTTAAAGTCATTTAGAAGGTTAAAGAAAAATTATATTCTTAAGATGGCTTTTACTCTTTCCAAGACCAACGTTTGAAATTGAAAAATGAAGAATTTGTAAGAACTTTACGTGAAAGCAAGAATATTTTTATATTTAAAAAAATTAAAAATAATATTAATCTTTCGAGGAAAGAAAAAAAAACTGTTTGCAGTTTTCAGGAAAATAATTTTAGTCTAAAATAAACAAGAAAACGCGAATCTGGTCCGAAGCCACTCTGGACTTCAGATTAAAAGTAGACTAAATAAAAACTATATTTTCAATGTGAACCTACTTATTCATTTGAATCACTTATTAATGATTACAAAATGATGGATAAAACTAATGATTTATTTCTAATTACAAAATCACAAATAAAAGACGCAAAATCATTTTTATTAATTATCAACTTTCCCATACCTATCAAGTTACAGTATTTACAAATAGTTCGAAACCATAGGAGATTCTGTGAAAGTGTACTTTGTACCCACTGGAATTCGAACGCAGCTGTGTATGGGAGGAGTAAAAATGACTTGAAAGTCAACAACCGAGCATTTGAGCCAAGGGAAGATATTCATCATTTTAATGAAATACTGAAAAGCAAAAAAACGTTTAAAGAGGTCAAAGAGAAAACCAAGAATTCGCTTATGAAGAAAAAATAAACATGTGAACCAATGATAAATAAAACATCATCAGCTCGATCATTCTATCAGCGAGGTGATTTTAGCCAGTGTCAAATTTCATGCATTTTCCAGTGTATTATTCTCCTGGACCTTTCCTTCTTGAACGGGAATAGTAAATTTTGTACTAATAAATCTGCTACAAGTAAAACTGAAATACCGGCTTTCTCTAGATTTTACTACTTCCTTAATTTGAAAGCCCGTAAAGAATTTGCATCTATTGTCAAAAGTGAATTTTAAATTCAACAATCTTCCTGTCATTGTTCTGTGGTAACTTTGGTAGTCTGAGAGTTTGTTGAAAAGCTTTCCGCCAGTTTTAAGTTATTCTGTATTTGGTCATGTTCACGCCGTTTATTTTTCTATTTGCTCCAGGCATATAAATCACGCGACGAACAATTGAATGCCAAAAGACAATACAACAAGTATGTGCCAGATAAGCCTTCTCTTACTTTAACAGAACTGAATGTAAAGATATTTGAAATATTTGAATTGTATATTTTGCATTTTGCAGCCGATGGAGACGACTTTGTGGAATAAATTTAAACTTTACGGCTTGAATCATATTGCTGTCTGAATTCCTCAATGACTTGTGAGAAGAGTGAGGGAAAGGAATATTAGATATTTTAATTCTTAAGGTTCGTAACAGATCAAAATTCTAAATTAAATCCAAATAATTGTGATAATAATATGGTCAAAGCAAAACTTAAAGATTTTAAATAAAATGTAAACATATTTGTTGTAAGCTTCAGATCTGGGTACCACTATTATTCCTGCTGAAGGGGCTGAAATTTAATAAACATGACTAGATATGAGGATTTTTGAAGGTACAGTGTGACGTATTTAGGCGTTAGCTCTTAATAATAACTGGAGCAGCAGCTTTCCTGGAACTTTCAAATTACCACAAAAAGTTTCTGGCATATATATTCCCTTCCCCTTTTAAAAAGGAAAGGAGAAATCGTCTCCATCACAGTATCAAAAACTGTGATTATCCACCATGGTCTAGAATGTCTCTTTAGTGAGTTAAAAATTTTGGAATTTTTAAAAAGTATATTTCATTGTCGATTTGCACGATTGTCAGTCTTTTAAAGTCATTTAGAAGGTTAAAGAAAAATTATATTCTTAAGATGGCTTTTACTCTTTCCAAGACCAACGTTTGAAATTGAAAAATGAAGAATTTGTAAGAACTTTACGTGAAAGCAAGAATATTTTTATATTTAAAAAAATTAAAAATAATATTAATCTTTCGAGGAAAGAAAAAAAAACTGTTTGCAGTTTTCAGGAAAATAATTTTAGTCTAAAATAAACAAGAAAACGCGAATCTGGTCCGAAGCCACTCTGGACTTCAGATTAAAAGTAGACTAAATAAAAACTATATTTTCAATGTGAACCTACTTATTCATTTGAATCACTTATTAATGATTACAAAATGATGGATAAAACTAATGATTTATTTCTAATTACAAAATCACAAATAAAAGACGCAAAATCATTTTTATTAATTATCAACTTTCCCATACCTATCAAGTTACAGTATTTACAAATAGTTCGAAACCATAGGAGATTCTGTGAAAGTGTACTTTGTACCCACTGGAATTCGAACGCAGCTGTGTATGGGAGGAGTAAAAATGACTTGAAAGTCAACAACCGAGCATTTGAGCCAAGGGAAGATATTCATCATTTTAATGAAATACTGAAAAGCAAAAAAACGTTTAAAGAGGTCAAAGAGAAAACCAAGAATTCGCTTATGAAGAAAAAATAAACATGTGAACCAATGATAAATAAAACATCATCAGCTCGATCATTCCATCAGCGAGGTGATTTTAGCCAGTGTCAAATTTCATGCATTTTCCAGTGTATTATTCTCCTGGACCTTTCCTTCTTGAACGGGAATAGTAAATTTTGTACTAATAAATCTGCTACAAGTAAAACTGAAATACCGGCTTTCTCTAGATTTTACTACTTCCTTAATTTGAAAGCCCGTAAAAAATTTGCATCTATTGTCAAAAGTGAATTTTAAATTCAACAATCTTCCTGTCATTGTTCTGTGGTAACTTTGGTAGTCTGAGAGTTTGTTGAAAAGCTTTCCGCCAGTTTTAAGTTATTCTGTATTTGGTCATGTTCACGCCATTTATTTTTCTATTTGCTCCAGGCATATAAATCACGCGACGAACAATTGAATGCCAAAAGACAATACAACAAGTATGTGCCAGATAAGCCTTCTCTTACTTTAACAGAACTGAATGTAAAGATATTTGAAATATTTGAATTGTATATTTTGCATTTTGCAGCCGATGGAGACGACTTTGTGGAATAAATTTAAACTTTACGGCTTGAATCATATTGCTGTCTGAATTCCTCAATGGCTTGTGAGAAGAGTGAGGGAAAGGAATATTAGATATTTTAATTCTTAAGGTTCGTAACAGATCAAAATTCTAAATTAAATCCAAATAATTGTGATAATAATATGGTCAAAGCAAAACTTAAAGATTTTAAATAAAATGTAAACATATTTGTTGTAAGCTTCAGATCTGGGTACCACTATTATTCCTGCTGAAGGGGCTGAAATTTAATAAACATGACTAGATATGAGGATTTTTGAAGGTACAGTGTGACGTATTTAGGCGTTAGCTCTTAATAATAACTGGAGCAGCAGCTTTCCTGGAACTTTCAAATTACCACAAAAAGTTTCTGGCATATATATTCCCTTCCCCTTTTAAAAAGGAAAGGAGAAATCGTCTCCATCACAGTATCAAAAACTGTGATTATCCACCATGGTCTAGAATGTCTCTTTAGTGAGTTAAAAATTTTGGAATTTTTAAAAAGTATATTTCATTGTCGATTTGCACGATTGTCAGTCTTTTAAAGTCATTTAGAAGGTTAAAGAAAAATTATATTCTTAAGATGGCTTTTACTCTTTCCAAGACCAACGTTTGAAATTGAAAAATGAAGAATTTGTAAGAACTTTACGTGAAAGCAAGAATATTTTTATATTTAAAAAAATTAAAAATAATATTAATCTTTCGAGGAAAGAAAAAAAAACTGTTTGCAGTTTTCAGGAAAATAATTTTAGTCTAAAATAAACAAGAAAACGCGAATCTGGTCCGAAGCCACTCTGGACTTCAGATTAAAAGTAGACTAAATAAAAACTATATTTTCAATGTGAACCTACTTATTCATTTGAATCACTTATTAATGATTACAAAATTATGGATAAAACTAATGATTTATTTCTAATTACAAAATCACAAATAAAAGACGCAAAATCATTTTTATTAATTATCAACTTTCCCATACCTATCAAGTTACAGTATTTACAAATAGTTCGAAACCATAGGAGATTCTGTGAAAGTGTACTTTGTACCCACTGGAATTCGAACGCAGCTGTGTATGGGAGGAGTAAAAATGACTTGAAAGTCAACAACCGAGCATTTGAGCCAAGGGAAGATATTCATCATTTTAATGAAATACTGAAAAGCAAAAAAACGTTTAAAGAGGTCAAAGAGAAAACCAAGAATTCGCTTATGAAGAAAAAATAAACATGTGAACCAATGATAAATAAAACATCATCAGCTCGATCATTCCATCAGCGAGGTGATTTTAGCCAGTGTCAAATTTCATGCATTTTCCAGTGTATTATTCTCCTGGACCTTTCCTTCTTGAACGGGAATAGTAAATTTTGTACTAATAAATCTGCTACAAGTAAAACTGAAATACCGGCTTTCTCTAGATTTTACTACTTCCTTAATTTGAAAGCCCGTAAAGAATTTGCATCTATTGTCAAAAGTGAATTTTAAATTCAACAATCTTCCTGTCATTGTTCTGTGGTAACTTTGGTAGTCTGAGAGTTTGTTGAAAAGCTTTCCGCCAGTTTTAAGTTATTCTGTATTTGGTCATGTTCACGCCGTTTATTTTTCTATTTGCTCCAGGCATATAAATCACGCGACGAACAATTGAATGCCAAAAGACAATACAACAAGTATGTGCCAGATAAGCCTTCTCTTACTTTAACAGAACTGAATGTAAAGATATTTGAAATATTTGAATTGTATATTTTGCATTTTGCAGCCGATGGAGACGACTTTGTGGAATAAATTTAAACTTTACGGCTTGAATCATATTGCTGTCTGAATTCCTCAATGGCTTGTGAGAAGAGTGAGGGAAAGGAATATTAGATATTTTAATTCTTAAGGTTCGTAACAGATCAAAATTCTAAATTAAATCCAAATAATTGTGATAATAATATGGTCAAAGCAAAACTTAAAGATTTTAAATAAAATGTAAACATATTTGTTGTAAGCTGCAGATCTGGGTACCACTATTATTCCTGCTGAAGGGGCTGAAATTTAATAAACATGACTAGATATGAGGATTTTTGAAGGTACAGTGTGACGTATTTAGGCGTTAGCTCTTAATAATAACTGGAGCAGCAGCTTTCCTGGAACTTTCAAATTACCACAAAAAGTTTCTGGCATATATATTCCCTTCCCCTACCCCTTTTAAAAAGGAAAGGAGAAATCGTCTCCATCACAGTATCAAAAACTGTGATTATCCACCATGGTCTAGAATGTCTCTTTAGTGAGTTAAAAATTTTGGAATTTTTAAAAAGTATATTTCATTGTCGATTTGCACGATTGTCAGTCTTTTAAAGTCATTTAGAAGGTTAAAGAAAAATTATATTCTTAAGATGGCTTTTACTCTTTCCAAGACCAACGTTTGAAATTGAAAAATGAAGAATTTGTAAGAACTTTACGTGAAAGCAAGAATATTTTTATATTTAAAAAAATTAAAAATAATATTAATCTTTCGAGGAAAGAAAAAAAAACTGTTTGCAGTTTTCAGGAAAATAATTTTAGTCTAAAATAAACAAGAAAACGCGAATCTGGTCCGAAGCCACTCTGGACTTCAGATTAAAAGTAGACTAAATAAAAACTATATTTTCAATGTGAACCTACTTATTCATTTGAATCACTTATTAATGATTACAAAATGATGGATAAAACTAATGATTTATTTCTAATTACAAAATCACAAATAAAAGACGCAAAATCATTTTTATTAATTATCAACTTTCCCATACCTATCAAGTTACAGTATTTACAAATAGTTCGAAACCATAGGAGATTCTGTGAAAGTGTACTTTGTACCCACTGGAATTCGAACGCAGCTGTGTATGGGAGGAGTAAAAATGACTTCAAAGTCAACAACCGAGCATTTGAGCCAAGGGAAGATATTCATCATTTTAATCAAATACTGAAAAGCAAAAAAACGTTTAAAGAGGTCAAAGAGAAAACCAAGAATTCGCTTATGAAGAAAAAATAAACATGTGAACCAATGATAAATAAAACATCATCAGCTCGATCATTCCATCAGCGAGGTGATTTTAGCCAGTGTCAAATTTCATGCATTTTCCAGTGTATTATTCTCCTGGACCTTTCCTTCTTGAACGGGAATAGTAAATTTTGTACTAATAAATCTGCTACAAGTAAAACTGAAATACCGGCTTTCTCTAGATTTTACTACTTCCTTAATTTGAAAGCCCGTAAAGAATTTGCATCTATTGTCAAAAGTGAATTTTAAATTCAACAATCTTCCTGTCATTGTTCTGTGGTAACTTTGGTAGTCTGAGAGTTTGTTGAAAAGCTTTCCGCCAGTTTTAAGTTATTCTGTATTTGGTCATGTTCACGCCGTTTATTTTTCTATTTGCTCCAGGCATATAAATCACGCGACGAACAATTGAATGCCAAAAGACAATACAACAAGTATGTGCCAGATAAGCCTTCTCTTACTTTAACAGAACTGAATGTAAAGATATTTGAAATATTTGAATTGTATATTTTGCATTTTGCAGCCGATGGAGACGACTTTGTGGAATAAATTTAAACTTTACGGCTTGAATCATATTGCTGTCTGAATTCCTCAATGGCTTGTGAGAAGAGTGAGGGAAAGGAATATTAGATATTTTAATTCTTAAGGTTCGTAACAGATCAAAATTCTAAATTAAATCCAAATAATTGTGATAATAATATGGTCAAAGCAAAACTTAAAGATTTTAAATAAAATGTAAACATATTTATTGTAAGCTTCAGATCTGGGTACCACTATTATTCCTGCTGAAGGGGCTGAAATTTAATAAACATGACTAGATATGAGGATTTTTGAAGGTACAGTGTGACGTATTTTAGGCGTTAGCTCTTAATAGTAACTGGAGCAGCAGCTTTCCTGGAACTTTCAAATTACCACAAAAAGTTTCTGGCATATATATTCCCTTCCCCTACCCCTTTTAAAAAGGAAAGGAGAAATCGTCTCCATCACAGTATCAAAAACTGTGATTATCCACCATGGTCTAGAATGTCTCTTTAGTGAGTTAAAAATTTTGGAATTTTTAAAAAGTATATTTCATTGTCGATTTGCACGATTGTCAGTCTTTTAAAGTCATTTAGAAGGTTAAAGAAAAATTATATTCTTAAGATGGCTTTTACTCTTTCCAAGACCAACGTTTGAAATTGAAAAATGAAGAATTTGTAAGAACTTTACGTGAAAGCAAGAATATTTTTATATTTAAAAAAATTAAAAATAATATTAATCTTTCGAGGAAAGAAAAAAAAACTGTTTGCAGTTTTCAGGAAAATAATTTTAGTCTAAAATAAACAAGAAAACGCGAATCTGGTCCGAAGCCACTCTGGACTTCAGATTAAAAGTAGACTAAATAAAAACTATATTTTCAATGTGAACCTACTTATTCATTTGAATCACTTATTAATGATTACAAAATGATGGATAAAACTAATGATTTATTTCTAATTACAAAATCACAAATAAAAGACGCAAAATCATTTTTATTAATTATCAACTTTCCCATACCTATCAAGTTACAGTATTTACAAATAGTTCGAAACCATAGGAGATTCTGTGAAAGTGTACTTTGTACCCACTGGAATTCGAACGCAGCTGTGTATGGGAGGAGTAAAAATGACTTGAAAGTCAACAACCGAGCATTTGAGCCAAGGGAAGATATTCATCATTTTAATGAAATACTGAAAAGCAAAAAAACGTTTAAAGAGGTCGAAGAGAAAACCAAGAATTCGCTTATGAAGAAAAAATAAACATGTGAACCAATGATAAATAAAACATCATCAGCTCGATCATTCCATCAGCGAGGTGATTTTAGCCAGTGTCAAATGATAACAACGCCGGCGCTAACGATTACGATGAAAATGCCTGGAAACATGATCGCTATCATGGATAGCATCAATTGCCTGATACCTAGTGGCAACAATTTTGAGTGACGTTCGCTGGAAGCGAGCAGGAAGCGAGAGCGAAAATGCGTGGGAATACCCATTATTTTTATTGTTATTTTCTCCATCTTTTCGTTCGTTTGATTCTCGATTGTCATGAAGTATATTTATAACTATTTGCAACATGTGGCAGTTTTTATATTAACTTTCCTTTTTATGAAACGTATTATTTTTGTAAATGTCGGTAATCCAATAAATTGGTAAATAACCTGTAAAACATATATGATCGTTTCTGTCGGTCGTTTGGTTTCATTATGAATGCCTTTAATGTGATGCAAATCTTAATGGACATAATCTTACTTCGACAAAACGGTCAGTTTTTCCTTTTTAACTGGAAGAGAAACACGTCATTGTAAACATACAATTATGCAAAAAAGGCCTCTTAAATTGATGTAGATTTTAAATAAAACACTATTAGTTCCAGAGCAATCAGATGTAGATTCTTTTTCGTCAAGTGCAACCTGCTAAAGAGGGCCTTGTGTTCTGATTGCTCTCGAAATGATGGAATTTTATTTAAAATCTCAATGTCTAAAGTTGCTTTTCCATCTTAATTTTAAGTTCCTTCGTTTTATAGAGACAACATTCCATTTAACTGGGGCGTTAGCAGAAATGCGTCCCTGAGAGATTTTGACGAGTGCAGCGCTGAAATAAATATTATTAAATATCGATGACAACATTAATCGCAGATTTATGAAGATTATAAACAATATATTTTTTGATTTTTAGGAAAAAAATTACTTTATCAGGAAATGATGATGATACCTTATCAGGTTCAATGTTTCTTCTAACTTTCTTCGGAAACATACAATGACCTGACTAGAACAGAGAGCTTACTAAAGCTATGTTCACTAATTGTAGTAAGTGGACAGGATACAGACGAAGGGTATACAAAACCCTTTATTTTTTTCTTTATATACAATGACTTCCGTACTTCGGAATACAATGACCCTCCACTCGGGGTCTAACTTAAAAGATATCAAAATAAAACTAAACTCTAATTTAACTTTAGAATAAGATTGGCCTTATAATAACAGAAAGCGTATGTAGCACAGAGACTGTGAACACTACAATACGTTTAATTTATCAAGAGGATTAAAACCTCTGGCCTGGAAGGCAAAGTAGCAACTGCGTAACTTCTAAGGTAAGCGGCCTGCTTCGAACTCACGGCTTCCTCTCTTCTGCTTGGCAAAAAGGCCACACTTAAATACTTGGCGTTCGCCAGACAACTTTGCATAAAACTCCTTCACGCTTATAATTCTGGCCGGAAGTAGAAAATAAGAAGTGATAGTAAAGATTTAAAATAAAATAAACGTTAGTAAAACTTAAGATCCTTACATACTTCCCGCCAGAGTTAATTAGTTTGAAACTGAGGTCTAAAACGACCTTGTTGAAAACTTTTAGCTCTAGAAACTAACGCGAGACCAACCTTTTACAAACATAACTTAGCTAGAAACTAGAAAATTTTAAAAGAAAGAAATTTGTTACAATAGCAGCTCCCGGAATATACAACAATCTTTTTTCTTTTTCATCTGTACTGCATCAAAACAGGAGCTTTATTCAATTCTGGTTCCTTCCAGAGATCTGGAAGGAAAACTAGTTTAATGAAATGTTACAGAATGACATTGTAAATAACATATAGAATATACTTTTCTTAACATTCTTATTTCATTCATGACTATTTTAATTATCTCTCCCCGTGCTCTCTGACATGTGTTGTAAAAACACCAAACACGAATGTGTTTCTGTCTATGTGTTCAACACTTCCTCCTATAATCAAAACACTAACGTGTTAAAATTCAACATACGAGACCTCTTAACACACCCTAATTTCAACTCTAGACCCTGAGGTACTATTCTGAAAGTGGCTAACTCTAAAGTGTAGCGTCAGAGAGCCTAACTACATCATTCAACCTTTAACACATATTCACCATGATTTAATCTTTACAGTCACACGAATAACAAATTTTTTAACATTACTTTCACTTTTACCATATCACGGTATTTCTAAACATTCAAAATAACAGTTCACATGTATACAAGAACATATCAAGATGCCGTTAATTTTACACATTTGAAAACATACATTAGTAGTACATTGTTAACTTCTATTCTTTTCAAAGCAAGTGCCAATTCTTTCTACATTGAAATAATAGTACATTTCAAAAAGTCTTTCAGACTAAAACTTCTTTCTTGTTAGAATGTTTTAAATAAAATTTATACAATAACTTTTTACAATATTTAAGTCTTTATACAACGCTATTATACATCAACTTTAGTTTTACGCGCGAGTAATTGAAAAACATAATAAGAAAATCGGTCACAACTCATTTCTCGCCCTTTTGGCGATAAAGGTAGACCTCGCATGAGGTAAAACTTCTTCAAATCTGCCACTTGCAGTAAGAATGAAAGATTAACTTAAGTTTGTAAAGTAACACAAAATTTTACTTATCTTTGTAATATTCAGACATCCTTTTCTGGGCCCAGTCTTTAAAGGTGCTGCAAACCGTAGCTTGGTTGATCCTCCTTCTTGTACGGGCTCGCCCTTCAGTGCTTTCCTCTGGAAGCTTCCGTTTTTCACCACTACGGCCACCCTTGAACATCTTCCTTCTGTCCTCTGCTTGTGGTCTTGGCCGTTTGAAGGCAGCTGGTCTTGGTGGAACCGGGAAACTTCTGTCGTGATCCTGCTTGGACCTCGTTGTTGGCCGTTCAAATTTTTCTTGTACTTTTTCCTCCGCCGCTGATGGCCCTTCCGCAGTTCGGCGACTTTTGCTGCGGAGAGTTCTGTCGGATGAGTCAATCTTCCGTTTCACAGCCGGGTTATAGTTGCCGTCCTTTCTCCCGGTCTTTTCCACATACGTCGTCCTTCTCCCTTCTTCATTCTGGGGGTGTTCGTGAACTCTGTTTTTTGGACGGTGGAACGACTTCTTTTTCTTTGTACCTTCAATTTTTCCGCGGGGCAATTTTCTTTTCACTTGCTTCTGTCTCTCATTGGCTTGCCCTTGTACTTGTCGTTTTCCCACCTCTGGAACTTGTACCTGCGGTGTCTGCCGTACCGGATCCTGCAAAAGATCTGAAAAGATTTGCATTTTATTACGGTCATAGAATGGTTTTATCTGGTCAATGTTTGCGGAACAGGTTTCGCCATTTCTTGCCTTTAATACTACAACAGCGTGAGTTATTTTTTCTATAACATATGGTCCTTCAAAGCGTGGGAAAAATTTGGCAGTTTTATCTTCTGGTGCTGAAGAAAGTGAATGCTTAATTTTTAGTACTTCATCCCCTACTTTATAAGTTACTCCCCGTCGTTTCAAATCATAATAGAGCTTCTGTTTTCTTTGTGCTACTTCCGTATTCTTCTTTGCTTCCTTAATTAGTTTTTCTATATCACCCATTTTAAATTCTGGGGCTCTTTGTTGCACATAAAATAATTTATCTAACGGTGTTATAATCTTTCTGCCTAGAAATAACTCAGCAGGAGTTTTGCCCGTTGTATCATGTTTTGCGGTCCTAAGGGCGAAAGCAAATTCATTGACATAGTTATCCCAGCTTTTATGAAAATTTTTAACATAACTACGGATAATTTTCACTATATTTCTGTTGACCCGTTCCGCTATATTTGATTGCGGCCGATACGGGACCATTTTTAAATGACGTATGCCCAGTTTTTGGCACATGTCTTCAAATATATTACTTACAAATTGAGGACCATTATCCGATATAACTTTTAGGGGCGCCCCGTATTTTAAAATATATTTATTTAAAATAGAATCGGTAACTAATTTCGCGGAGGCTCGTTTTAAGGGAACAATTTCGGTCCATTTACTAAAATGATCAACTATAACAAGGAGATAGCGACTTTTGTTTAACTGACTTTTTGGGAAAGGGCCCAATAAATCGATACCGATTATTTCATTTGGAAATTCGGATTTAATACTATTTAGAAACCCGGCCGGGCGGAAATTAATATAATTAACGGCTTGACATGTTGGGCAGGACTGGACATACGCCCTTGTTAACTTTTGCAGTTCAGGAAAGTAGACTGCCTCGCGTACGCGTTGAGTAGTTTTTCGAATACCAGCATGAGAAGCTAAAGGGCTGTCATGGAGCTCTTGCAGGATATTTAATCTAAGACTAGCTGGGATAACAGGTCGAAATTCGTTGTTGGAATTCGTAGTTTTTGTATAAAATAATAGACCATCTATTAGTTCGTAATGGGCCGCCCTATTTCTTATCGCCACAATATCTTGGTGGCTAAAATTTTCAGGATCCTTCAAATACTCATAAATACTTCCAAACTCAGGATCCTTACCCAGTTCGGTTATTACAGTTTCTCGGGAATTTATTGTACACGCTGTCAGCATTGCAACTTTTACGGTATTACCCTGTTCGTCTAATTTAATTCGTGACAGGGCATCTGCTACGATATTTTCCTTTCCGGGGGTATGCTTGATTACCAGATTATATTCTTGCAGCTTGAGTGCCCATCTTATTAACCTTGGGGATAAATTTTTTCCAGAGTACAATCTAGTTACCGCCGCATGATCAGAATATACTGTTATCGGCGCCTTTCCAAAATAGACTCGGAACTTTTGCACTGCTAACAGAACTGCAAGTGCCTCTCTCTCGGTCGCGGAATAGTTTCTTTGTGTTTGATTTAAAGTTCGGCTAAAAAATGCTACTGGCTGCTGATTTTGCGAAAGTACCGCTCCTACCGCATAATCCGAAGCATCCGCTGAAATTTCTAAATTTTCATCCTTTTCAGGAAATTTCAACACAGGGGCTTGCGTTAATGCTTGTTTTAATTTTTCGAAAGCACTATTGGCTTCGGCCGTCCACGAGAATCTTGCCTTTTTCCTTTTTAATTTTAACAATGGCTCAGCGATAGCCGCAAAATCTTTTATAAAGGACCTATAATATGAACAAAGTCCTAGAAAAGAAGAGAGCTTCTTTGCCGTGTTTGGAGTGGGATACTTTTGTACCGCGATTATTTTTGATTCATCTGTCTCGATCCCTTTTTGCGATATTTTGTAACCTAAATATTTTAATTCAGGGGCTGCAAATTTGCATTTTTCGACATTAACTTTTAGACCGGCCTCATTTAATAAAGAAAACACCTGTCTTAAATCCTGTACATGTTGGTCTAGATTATCACTAGTAATAATGATATCGTCTAAATAGATAAATGTGGACTTTCCGAGAACAGGTCTTAACACAATGTCCATGCATCGCTGAAATGTTGCTGGGGCGCCTGAAAGGCCAAACGGCATTCGCAAAAATGCATAAGTGCCAGACTTGGTTATAAAAGCAGTCTTAGGCACGTCCTCAGGCCTGATCCCTATTTGAAAATAACCATTCGTTAAGTCTAAAGTTGTCATAAATTTGGTTGATTTTATGTTCCTTAAAATTTCTTCTATAATCGGTAACGGATATACCGGATATTTCGTTATGGAATTTAATTTACGGTAATCAATAGCGAATCTCCACCTTTTTGGATGCTCCAAAGGATAATCATTATTTTTCTTACATAAAACCACCGGACTAGCATAACTACTTGAGATAGGCGTTACGATCTTTTTACGTAGCATATCGGTAATATGCCATTCTATAATTTTTTCCTTATTCTTATCATACCGGTATGGTTTTTGACGAACCGGCAATGCATCTCCGGTGTCAATACTATGGTTAGTAACCTGGGTAAATCCTGGAATATCACTAAATAAGGAAGCAAATTCACTTACCACTTGTCGGATTCTATCTTGCTCGTCATTAGGCAGGTGGTCGAGATTTACCCTTGGCGGTTCAACCTTTTCTACACGCACTGGTTTCATCGTCAGTTTAAGAGACGCTTCATTAAAATCCAGTGTAGCTTGTGCGTCTGAAAGAAAGTCTATTCCTAGTATTAAGTGTGCTTGCAAATTCTTTACTATAAAAAACATCACCTTTACTTGTTCGTCCTTGATACGGATGTACAAAGGTACTTTACCTACGCACTTACATTGTTCTCCTTGCGCCGCTAATACTGTTGTATTATCCGCATTATATATGCGGTATTTGCGAAAATACTTTCTAAAAAAGACTTCTGCCACACAGGAACACTGCGCGCCGGTATCCAGGAGTGCGGTGGCCGGGATATTATTTACCAAGACTTCAATCTTCGGAAGAGTTAAATTTTTCACCATTACTGTATTTAACTTGTAGGAAGAGGGGTTTTCGTGGCCTTCGGATTTCCGCACCCTCTCGTCAGCAGAAATCCGTTTTAGTTTAAATTATTTTTTCTTTCGGTGCTTTCCTTCTTTCTCCACTGGCCTTGAGACTTTTTTCCTGGGTTGCTATTGAACTGTCGACGTTCGCCGGCTGTTTTTGAATGCTCGGGTTTCCTTGCCCACTGATTCGCTTTTTCTCCGTAGCCATGTGCTTGAGTTTGCTGTAGTCTTGGCGTACCAAATTGGTTTCGCTGTTGATATTGGCGTCTTCTTTCGACGTCCGCCGTTCTTCTACTTTCAAACTGGATTGCTAGCTCAAATAATTTTTCCAGTGTAGTCGGATTTCTCAATTCAATAAAGTCTTGCACTTGGGGTAGTAACCTCGGCAAAATCACTTGAATTATTTCAGGATCCGGACGGTTTCCATACAAGAGCTTGAAAACGTGAATTTTTCTTAAAATAAACCTGGAGAGGTTTTCCATTCTTTGTTGATATATACTGAACAGTTCTGTTTCTAATTTCGCACGATCCCTTACAACAGGGAAGGCTTTTAGTAGGGCAGTCTTGAAATTTTCGTAGGTATAGGTGGGACTTCCTGCTTGACCCAAGAGACTTCTGCCGATACATTTGAACCAGTTAAGCGCTTGGCCCCTCAAAGCGCTGGTAGCTAAGGTAACTTTTTGAAACTCGTGCACGGGGTAGAGCATGAAGTGGTCATCCAATTTTTCCAAAAAACTGGTTACCTGTGAGTTTCCATTAAACGTTGCTTCCGGTTTCATCGAAGCGCGCATGGTCTGGACAATATACCCAAATCCTTCCAGGGCGGCAGCTGGCATTTCTGGATTCTGAGCTGTTTCTGCAGGCAGCACAGGTTCTTCTTGAAACTCGGCCATGGTTATTCTTCGTCGGGCGCCACTATCAGGTTCAATGTTTCTTCTAACTTTCTTCGGAAACATACAATGACCTGACTAGAACAGAGAGCTTACTAAAGCTATGTTCACTAATTGTAGTAAGTGGACAGGATACAGACGAAGGGTATACAAAACCCTTTATTTTTTTCTTTATATACAATGACTTCCGTACTTCGGAATACAATGACCCTCCACTCGGGGTCTAACTTAAAAGATATCAAAATAAAACTAAACTCTAATTTAACTTTAGAATAAGATTGGCCTTATAATAACAGAAAGCGTATGTAGCACAGAGACTGTGAACACTACAATACGTTTAATTTATCAAGAGGATTAAAACCTCTGGCCTGGAAGGCAAAGTAGCAACTGCGTAACTTCTAAGGTAAGCGGCCTGCTTCGAACTCACGGCTTCCTCTCTTCTGCTTGGCAAAAAGGCCACACTTAAATACTTGGCGTTCGCCAGACAACTTTGCATAAAACTCCTTCACGCTTATAATTCTGGCCGGAAGTAGAAAATAAGAAGTGATAGTAAAGATTTAAAATAAAATAAACGTTAGTAAAACTTAAGATCCTTACAACCTTTGAGCACTTCATTTCAAACGGTGACAGGGATATGAGGACCTTCTTAGTTCTAGATATAAAATTTATTTTAGGAGAAATTATACTGATCTACGGATCACGGATATTTTCGTTTAGCTCAAATTTATTCCGTAAGTTTTCTTACTACTATTTCCTTTTTTGGATAGAAGAGTTTCCTTTTATTAGCCAGGAGAACTTCGTTGCAGTATCATTATCACACTGATTCCTAAATAGAAGGATAGAAGAGTTTCCTTTTATTAGCCAGGAGAACTTCGTTGCAGTATCATTATCACACTGATTCCTAAACTCTCACAATCTTTACTGAAATGTTTTTTTTCTTCGACAGGTCACATAATGTATGTTTATCAATAAATAACTACTCAGTATTATTAGAGATCATACTATTAATTACGATAAAATCATTTCTACTATTTTCATTCCACAAGTGGTAGAGTGAATAAGATCATTTAACATTGGCAATTCGATCCAGTTTTAGGATCCTAGCAAACGCTCTGATTGAATGGATATTTATGTGATTTTCTATATGTAAAGTGAATACAATTCAGTTTCCTTTAAAAATTCCTCCATGAAGGTGTCCAGCCCTTTACACACATACTTTGGTATGCTTTGTTAATAAAACAACTTAATTACTGTTATTAGACATATTTTTCTCACTAACTTCCATAAATTTTAATCTGAATAGACTTATCCCGGACAAATAGCCTCTATGAGCAAAATGTTAATTCTCACTAAATAATAAATAGTAGATAATAAATCTAAAGCTATATTTTAAACAATCAAAAACAACACGCAAGTGCTTTCTTCGTAATTCCTTGTATTTAGTTGTCTGCTTTTCCTCTTTCATTGTCAATATTTTTCCAGTACTGAAGAGAACTAATTCCTAAAGCGTTTGTTGCTTTTAAGTTTTTAAAACTTAATACCGATTTTATATTGATCCTGTTAAACATTAATTTGATATTATAATCGCATGGATTTGATATGTATTTTGCTGTTTCTGCATCTATAAACACGCTGTTAATTATTTTTAGTAATATTTCTACATTTGCTTCTGCGTTAATTTTAGAGTTTAATGGAAATATTGGATTACAATAAACACTTAATATGTTTGAAGTCAGTTTTATTACCATAATGCCCAAAACACAGATTTTTCACGTCTCTATTTTTAGGTTATTTAGAATTTACAAAATCGCAATTCTTCTGGATTTCCGGTTCTCAAACGAGTGTTCTTCACCGGCAACATTCTGCACAAATGAATTTCTAAACACTTTCACGTTTGAGACAAATAGCTGCACGTTCCGATTTTATTTCCTCTCCTTTCAGTGCATAGGCGTTCCACTCTATTTTGTTCGCCGCACAGCTAATTTTAATTCTTCTCCAAGGAAGAACTGTAGTTGTGGAAGGTTCGAGGCAAAGTGGGCAATTGAAAGAAATGAAATATAAAAGGAAGTTTTCCACTGTTTATTCTGGCTTCCTTTCCCTGGTTGGACGGATGCCATTACGTGAATGCAATGAAGTTTTAAAAGAGAACTATGCGACATAATGTGATTTTACCTAAGTTTCTTTTTCCAAACAGACTGAGGTGGCCACCTTCACCTGTTACATTCACAGAAACGGTAAATTATTATACTCGTTCAACCCTGAACTCGTGTTAACGAATCAGCTTCATTCGTGAGCTTACATACTCCAATATTGCATTTTCTATTTTATTACATTGAATTTATTATATTTATCACTAAATTGTTACGCTGCAAAACGCTGTACCTCATGGTAAGCTTTATTTAATTAAAAATGGTAAATTAAATTAAATTAATTATTAAAATATTAATGCTATTAAAAATGGTAAATCGATCAAGTGCAAAAGAGAAGGAAAAAAGGGGGGCAAGAACCTATATTGAAACTTAAATGTAGAATAGCAATAAATGTACATCAAAAAGGTATTTGATTTTGTTGCCAGTTTGCCAAACCAACCTTATTTCAGTCTAATTAATAAAAATTCGCTGAAAGTGGAAAAAATAGGATTAACTCGACGCTCCCCATTGAGAAATTTAAAGACTGCTGAATACTCAGTGAAAAAGAATTTGATTTCGATCTTTAAATGCAGTGTTCGTGTTAGTTTGTTTAGAAAACTGTCTAAATTGAGAGGAGGAAGAAAGAAAAGAAATAAATTTACATGGAAAATGAGTACGTGAGATAAAAGTAAACTTCAAAACTATTTTGTGAAACCTAACCTCTGCTAGTCAGAACCAGATATTCCCTGAAACACGAAGAGTGTAAAAGTAAGAATTCGTTTATGAACAAAACAATCACACGATTGCCTACCTATTCGTATTAAAAAAACGAACAAATCTTGATGTTATGTAAGAATAAGATAAAGAACAAAGGAATATTATAAATAATGCTCAGAAAAATATGTAGTACAACCAATTTTTTTGTGTAAATTTATAAAAACAACGAGAGTGTGTTAGGAAGATGCCAAGATTCATTGTAAAATCCCGTCTGAATGCATTCTTAAAACACGATCTTCTCCATTGTCTTTGTTTCCATTTGCATAGTTATAGTTAAGGTACCAAATTTTTTATATCATACAAAAATTTATTTTGGTCATAGCAAGGACGTTTGTAGCTTTGGAAGGCATCGTATTAACCCTTTACTAAAATTAAAATTGATACGCGAAACAGCAGACATAATATGAGGAAATCAAGCAGTATAACGCATTTTTATTCATTTATTTATTTTTTACCTATCTCAGTTAAACAATTGGAAATCTCTTTGATAATACTTGAAAAATAACGGCTTATTGGTTGATTCGTGCTAAATAATTTTTATTCTTTGTCTCTGAATCCTTTCCTTCGTCCACAGCTGAAGACAGATAATATATGAAGTGAAGTGTGTGGCTTAAGTATCATGAATTCTATACTAATTCAGAATTCTTTTCTTGCATTTGTCATAAATCCCGGATAAAAGTGTTCCAAAGAGATATTAGCCCTTTTATATTCTGATCTTTCAACTATAATAAGCTAAAACTAGAGTGCTGAGGAATGGCTTCAACAATGCTGGAGTCACACAAAGAAAAAAAAAGTGATAGGCAAGGAAAAAAAAAAAAATGTGCATTCCAAGCAACCGACATCCATTTGATGAAAATATATAGGACTGTAAAATTGTGTCGGCTTCTAAGATAGATGTAATGAAATCAAGATCTAATTTACATGCCGTTGTTCAT
This sequence comes from Stegodyphus dumicola, assembly GCF_044657685.1. Lineage (NCBI taxonomy): Eukaryota > Metazoa > Arthropoda > Arachnida > Araneae > Eresidae > Stegodyphus > Stegodyphus dumicola. The sequence goes on along the minus strand of NC_140771.1, from coordinate 42,117,194 downwards.
GACAATCCCTGCTTAAAGAGCATCTGAATCATGACTTCCCGAGGTTGCTTATCCCCAAGTCACTAAACTGTGACAGGTTTAACGTCTTCGTATGCAGGTGTAATAAAGAAACTGTGGATTCAGTACTGCATGTAGAATGAAGTGCCACTACGAAACGTCTTCAGGAAAGTATGCTTTGCATTTTATAAAATAGAATTGGCAACAATTCAAAGTGATCCCATTTAAAGATTAATTTCGCTCTTGATTGACCATTCTCTAAGAGAATTTATTTAATTAGTTTAGCAAATATGTTATTTCCTTGTATTTTTGTGTAAATCATATTATATAATAAAGAATTAATGGAGTTATAATATAAATTTTGATTAATAAAACTGAAAGGAATTTCTTAAGCTACATAATTCATACCCGATGCAAATTTTTAAATAAAGTGCTGCTGTGCTTTGAAACCGAAGGCTTTGTTTGACTAAAGTACAAACTCCACGGTATAATAATTAAACAATTAATTAATGCTTTTACAAATGGGTTATGTTGTAAGACCGTTGATCAGGTTTTCATAAAGGCCTTGTACAGTGCTATTTTGTTTTATTGACCTTCGCTGGGTTAAACCTTTATTATGTTTGCACCGCTCCTTTTTTTTAAATCGAAGCAGTGTGGCAATTCTGTTTTCAGCAAGTCGCTCTGTCCCATTTTGGCAACCGAATGTTCTTACTTGGTGTTTCTCATTCTTTTAATTTTGGAAACGTTTCAATTTTTTCCTTTATTACAACGTTCAGATGAGCCAAATAATCACTATAAATTGGTTTCCTGAGTGCTCAAAAACTTATTCTATATTTAAATTTTCTTTATTTTTAACTATTATTTAATTTTGTCTATTGTTTAAACGGCTCATCTAATGAAGTTATCTTCTTAAAGAATATTATTTTTTATATGAAGTTCAGGCATTTGGTATCTATCTTTAAATTCTTGCAATATTTCGAGCTAATATTATCCGTAAATTAGGGTTATTAATAATCTTGAGAAAGATCTATAAATATTCAAGTGAAGAAAATGTCCCTTATCTCTCGTTGTGAATCAGAAGTTAAGAATCAGGTGTCTTTCCTTAAATAGTTTGTGGCATCTATTTTAGGTTCTTTTGATAGTTAAATATCAGTTAACCACTATCCTATTTTCCATCATGAATGTTCACTCAGGCCAGAAACTTATGCAAAGAAGTTTAAATATTAGGGAAAATTAACTGCGACCCAAGCGACTATACGGTGACAGCCTTCAGCTTCATCGAACCCAATAATGCCATCTTCAGACTCATGATTCTGCGTTAGATATTGAGAGTAGTGCAAAAAATGCCTCTAAACTCCTATGGTCAGGAGGGCGCAAGATTCGGCAAATAGCACTAAACAGCCTTTACTTATTTGGCGAATTATTTAGGAAAAGTGTAAACCGTGTAAAATAATATAAGTTATTTAGAAGTTATTTTTAACAAAAGGCTGTTATGGAATTGTCATATTAAGCTAATCTTAGGAAAAGCCAGTGGTATAGCCAAACAATTTTCTGAACTCATAGGAAACTACTCTGGACTGTCTCTTAACATAAAGAAAATGATTAGAAGACCAGTTCGCCAGCTTGGGTTTCACCATCAAATGCGAACTTCCAGAAACTTCAGGTAGTACAGAATAAAATTCTGAGAACTGTAAATGTTCATTATCTGATTAGAAACAGACAAATACATCCTGGCTTGAAAATCGACTCTACAGTGCAACAATCGACATTTCTAAACTTAATGACCTTTTCTTCAAAATTGGACTTAAGTGTAATACTTAAAATTTTTTTAGAAGTATTTAATTGCCGAATCATTTCAGAAGATAATTCGGGCAGACCATTTTTCTACTCATCATGTTTTAGAGACCACAAATTTATAACCCAACTTGGATTGCTGACTTTTGTTTATTTCTTGTATATAGTTCATTTCATTTATTGTTTGTTGCATTTTCCCAATTCATGAGCTACTAATGACTGTATAGTTTACCTACTTCTCTTGCATAGCTTGTATCATTTATATTCCTATTGCGTCTTTTATTTTGTATTTTGCTTTAGGCGTGGCATGACTTTTGTCTCGTCACTTCTCATCTGACTGCCATCTTCACAGTACAGGAGACAATTGTCTTCTCCACATTTACCGCACTTCCTTGACTGTTCTCGAAATTTCACCTGTTAACTGGTCTAAGTTCTCAGAAGTTTTATTTTCTTATCTGGCTTATTAAGGCCCATCCTGGACTACATAAGCAGTTTCATAATCCGTACCCGTATCTGTATCCTGCAACTCAAAGATCCTTTGCATGAATAGCGTCTTCTCTGTTAGTAATAGTTCGCGATCTGATACAGGTAGTTGATCATTACTGTCATCGAGTTCCATATATCTTTAAGAAGTGAATCCGCTCTTATAGCTGGTTAAATCAAGGTTAATTCAAAAGTCTTGCTTTATTATTTATAGCTTTTGATAACAGCACTTGGTTCAAAGAAGATCACCTCTGTACAAGAGTTCACTGTTATTAAATAAAACTTTTTTAAAATTATTTATCTTTCTTGTAATCACACACTGAAAACCACAAATAAAGGTCAAGTAAAAGTTTTATACTAATTTTTTATTTATATAGGTTTTATGCTAAGTAGGATAATTCGCTGACAGTTACCTTTAAAAAAAGATTAGAGTTACAAAATAACTGATTTATGAAAGCTAAGGAAAAATTTTTATCGGAAATTTAAATAGTACTTCAACGAACATGCAAATCATAGTAAAGTGCGTAAGAACCTTATTGCATGTTGACTACATTATACAGAGATATAAATATATAATGTAAACTTTCCAGTAGTAATGCAATGTAACTAACCCATCCACCCTCAATACCTTGAAGTGCGCCTGCATTTTGTTTATTTGCCTCTTAGTAAAAACGTAACTTGGTTGGTCAAATATTCATCGGGGAAGTACGTTTAGTATTACTTAATAACAAAAATTCCAGCTTCAGGTCTCAATGACGCAATCAAAGTGATTCTATTGTAATATAAAGGAATGAAAAACAAATAAAAATGGTGAAGAAATTTGCTCTGCAGGAGGTATTCGCTCTTATCCCAGAGGAGAGAAAGGAAAAGAAAATGATAATAATAAAAAGTGCGATCGTTGATTTCTGTTTCAAATTCTGTTTGTATTTTTGATGTCCTTTCCGACTGCCTTGAGATAGCGGTCGCTTCTATCTGAGTGAAAAACCCATCATCGCCTTTGTTGTGGAACTTCAGATTAAATAATCATCTTTCGGCGGCACTCGGTGGGAAAGGGGGGGGGACAAACTGTTTGCTGCTGAAGTAGCATTTGTTGTTTTTATCGACTTCTTCCTTTGCATTTAAACAATCCGGAAAGAAGTATTCTACATAAACAGGGAATTGTTTTATTACTGATTGTACCTTTTTATCTTCGGTGGGAGAGGTCGTGTTTTACATATCAACAGTACACCAGAGCTATTCGAAGATCTTGTGTTTTATTGTTGCATTTCTTTCACCAAGTGTTAAGCAAAAGTAATCTAATGGAATTAGAATCTAAAGTGCAAGTAAAGCTTTCGCTTGTTTACGATCAAAGGCAATCATATGCTGGAAATAAACAGCCAACTTCTATTCTATTCTAATGACGGCTACGGAGTTAAAAAAATAAGTACCGTATAAGTCGACCCCCCCCCCACTTCGACATAAAAAACTCGTAGAAAATAAGAAACCCGCGTGTAAGTCGACCCCCCACTTCTGAAATCGATCGAGAAACTTCGAAAAAAAATTTTTAAGTACTACATTTATTCAAAATCACCTGAGGAAAAAAAAGTAAATATACGATAAAAAATACCTTGGTAAATAAACAAAATAGTATTTCATGAATGAACAATAACTATTATAAAGACTTATACGTACGTAAAAACTATCTGCATTTCTCTTTTCTTGGCGTGTTGGCGAAAAATTTTTATTGCTCGATATTGATCGAGTGTTCGGGGTAAAATTCTTTGGTTTAATCGAAACTTACTCTAGTTAAAGTATGAAACTCTGTGATTAGTTCGTCACATAATTTAAGTCATGAAATTACTTCAAGTAAGTGACTTATTTGATAAGTAGTCCAATTTGAGTGTGGGAAAAAAACAACTGCATTATATAAAGAAATTTTTGAACTTCCGATTCTTTTAATTTTTTATGGCCCCTCGTATAAGTCGACCCCCCACTTTGAAGTCTTTTTTTTTTGTCCAAAATATCTCGACTTATACGCGGGTATATACGGTAATGAATAATTATGCTGTCGGTAGTGTTATACGACATATGAGAAGTAATCTCGAAGCAAAGTTTGCATGATATTCTTGCCATAGGTTTTCAGTATGTCTGTTCTCATTTCATTAATTCGTGAGATTTCATTTATTGCTATATATAAGTAATGCCCATTGTTACCATTTATTCTATCAAATGCATTTGCGGGGGAAGACCTATGTACTTTATACGTTCATAAGAATTTTTTCATATTGCGTTAAGCGACTTTAAAAGTCATTAGTTTTCATTCAACTGTCTTAATCTACATACTTTAAAATCTAAATTCATACTTTTGCATGCATTTTATTGATTTATATTTGGCAAAAACCTTTTAGTTTTATTTTGTGAACATCTAAGAATTCATTGCTGGAAGCATTTCCGATTACTTAATTTCCATTTTCTTCATTATCTTCTCTTGATCTAGAGTGCTTTGAATCATCTAGCAGTATCTTCGTCGTTACTAATTTGCCTACCAACGATACTTGAACGATATTTTCCTCAAATTCGTGAAAAGTAATTCGGTATGGTCAACAAATAAGCATAAGTTATATTTTCCCCGTTTTCAACCAACGGTTAGGAACTATGAAGTGATTTCAAAACCGCAACTGCTGATTTCAAGTAACACGCATGGAGTAAATGCCCTAATTTATTCTCGCCTGTCAAGCACTTGCGTCGTTTTTATTACTACGAGGGCCATCCAGGAAGTAGATTACGTTTCCGTCTGTGTCCGCTAGGGGCGGGGCTAGCGCGGCCATCTTGGGGTCAGAGCATTGCGCAGCTCAGTCTGCATCTAGCCGTGCTAGTGAGAGGTTCGTGCTGTGCTCCGTTCAGATACTGTGACGGTTTGAAATGTCTGCGTTAATTGAAAATCCCGCGAGCTGCGAGGTGCGCTCAGTAATAAGGTTTCTGACTGCAAAAAACTGTAAACCGATAGAAATCTATCGGCAGCTTCGTGAAGTGTATGGGGACAACATTATCACTGAAGGTGGAGTGCGTCAGTGGGTCATAAGATTTCAAAATGGCCGAACCAATGTTCACGACGAAGATCGAAGTGGGAGACCCAGCATAGTGACCGCCGAACTTCTCGAAAAAGTCGATGCTAAAGTCCGTGAAAATCGAAATTTCACAATAACGGAACTTTCTTTGAGTTTTCCACAAATTTCGCGAAGTTTGTTGCACGAAATCATCAGCGAAAAGCTTGGTTACCACAAGTTTTGTGCAAGATGGATTCCAAAAATCTTGACAGAGGACGACAAAAATCAGCGAATGGCTGCAGCGTTGAACTTTTTGGACGCTTACCATAAGGATGGTGACTCTTTACTCGATCGCATCGTTACTGGTGACGAAACATGGGTGAAACATGTGAACTGTGAAACGAAATTGCAATCAATGCAGTGGGGGCACACAAGTTCTCCCCAAAAACCCAAGAAATGCATGCAAACAATGTCGGCAAGGAAGATGATGGCGACTGTTTTTTGGGACAGAAAAGGTGTAATTTTGGTGGACTTCCTGGAAAGAGGCACTACAATAAACTCTCAAAGGTATTGCCAAACTCTCCAAAAACTCAGAAGAGCAATTCAAAACAAGCGCAGAGGAATGTTGAGCTCTAAGATCTTGTTGATTCACGACAACGCCCGGCCCCACACGGCAAATGTCACTCGTAAAGTTCTTGAATCTTTTAAGTGGGAGTTGTTTCCTCATCCGCCGTACAGTCCCGACCTGGCACCGAGCGACTTCCACCTATTCCCAGCAATGAAGAAGTGGCTGGCTATGCAGCGTTTTGATGACGACGCACAGCTGCAAGAAGAGGTAACGAAGTGGTTGAAGGCGCAGGCGGCCGAATTTTTCGACGAAGGAATTTCCAAGCTCGTACATCGCTACGATAAATGCCTTAATTTGTATGGTGACTATGTAGAAAAGTAGTATTTGAGTGTGGCTTTCATCTGTATATAATAAAATTTGTTTCCTATACTTTGTTTATTTTTTTATTCCAAAACGTAATCTACTTTCTGGATAGCCCTCGTATTTTTGTTTTTCCCTTGTGAATACTCTGAAAAAGTGTTTATTATATTGTTAGTAATTTATTCCGAAACTGACAACCGCAATTTTCATTATCTTCTTCTTCTTTGCCGTTTCCCTTTGTCTCTCTTCCTTTTTCAAACTTACTGAAATCCTTTACTAAGTTTCTCTCGCTGTATTCCACTTATCCTCCAATCTTATGCCGAAGAGTTTTATTTTCATTACTTATGAAAATTGAGTTAGCAGTTCTAAATTAATTGTCAGAAAATACATAAGAACTCCAAACATTCGAGCTAACTAAAGTCACTGCATTTATTGTAATGGAGTGAAGGAACTTTACTTTTTCGTTTCGGTAATATTCATTTCCTTAAGGCAAAATGTAAACTCCCCCCCCTACAAAAATAGATCAATTTATTTTTTATTTATCTAACTGTAAAATTATTTCTATTTCACCTAAAATAAAAAGGTGAATCAAACTTTCATTCTCGTAGGCTGTAAACTAAACACGACTAAACATCTTACTGATATTTTTACTGCTCTGAAATTTTAACAAAATTGAATTTTTATTTGCCTAGAAACAAAATGCATCACCTCTGCCTATTCTAGCTGCATTCATCTAAAAAACTTTTAATCTAAAGTGAGGAAATAACAAAATTAACAATATAAAAACGGAAGAAAATCTGAAAAGTTTCAGATTTTAAGTGAAGTCCAAAGGGGCGTTTTTTAACGTTTTGTGTGTTACCTTTATTTATTAAATATCATGTTTGCACTTAAACCATAAAATTCACTTCAATAGCAATGTCGCAAAATTATTTTAAAATGAGCCTATCTTTAGAATTTCCGATTCACAGTTCCGCGCGCTGGAGATAAAAAGGGTTTTTTTTCCCCCGTAGAGTGTTGCCATAGTGTTGCCATTGCTCGCTTTTAAATCGTTGAACTTGTTACTCAAAAATTCGTTAAGGTTTTACAAAATATGAAATCGATAATAAAACAAATTCCAAATTTCAAATTTGGGCTTTCACATGCCCATTTTCGCAGCAGGCTTACGTCATTCAAAATTGGATGGATTCAAAATAGGCCTGGAGCTGTATAATTCTGACCTAACAATCTGGAGCGCTGTGCTGTTTATTAGTGAGATAACTTTCATTTGTCGTACGCGAGCAGGCACGTTAACATGGGAACCAGATTCTTTAATATTCGTTCGTTTATAAATTAAATTCTGTTGCATTCTTAGGCCGCAAGCAAAGGAAGTTTAGCTTCTGTGAATCATTTTAGTTGGGTAACTTCAAGCCGGAGATACCAGTAAATGTTTTAGTTGCTTTATACGATTGCTGTTATTCCTTTCGTGTTAATGGATGCTAGTTAGAGATGGAGCAAAAGTTCCTCCTGCTGTCAGCAAGGTTACCCAGTGTTAGATTTAATGCAATTAGATATGAAATTATTTAAATAAATGTTAACACCAAGCTTAATTTACCTTGGTCTAAAAAAACAAGTGATGCGAATTAATGGATCTCTGGATATCTGATGTCTATATAACCAGATTTCTATTGTATTTCATGCACAGTTGCGTTTGCCTTAGTAATAATAATAAATACCGTAAACATCATTAGCATATTAGTTATCGTAATGCTAAAAAAGTAATGTTGCTGTGGCTGTTATAGTAGAATTCCTTAATCAGAACCAGCTTCGGTCTACAAAGCTAATTTTTGCCTTTTGCTAGTAGTCTGGATGCAAATTAGTCTCGAATTCCGGATTGTTAATCATGACAGAGCATTCGGGTGCAATCTGCCTTAAAAAATGCCGTTGTGAAGGACTTTAAAAGGCGTATTAAACATTTCATGCTGCATTTAATACTTTAACGTAGTCATTAGGAAAATACATGATTGTTCGAACCTATCAGTTTTTCGTTCCATCCCCTTTGCCAGCTATAATCAACATCTCGGAGCATGAAGCTCACAACAATGCTGGACGGCGGGACGGTACTAGATTTTTGATTAATGCTAGTGCCATCCGGTCTCGAATTTATTTAAGAGTCAAAAATCAGTTTGAGATCTCTAAACCTGAAGTGTATGTTTGGTGCAAATGTAGGAAGCTCAGGCGAGAGCTGAAAATTAATCACATGTTTGTTGGTCGAGAAATATAACCGATGAGATACGCTGACTGACTGCCTTTAATGTATTAATTCGAGCGAATCGGAAAATATCATCACCGTATAATCGCTAAGCAACTGAAAATACGTGTTGCTGTTGTGACCAAACAAACACATTAGTTAAAAATAGTCCTAAAGTTAGCAAGGATATTAACAGGTTGGTTCTCTACCTTTTGATGCCTGAACTCTAAGAAAGAAAATTCTTTGCAATTACACAACACAAATAGAATGTCCTAAATCAGCCCTTCCCTAACTGTTCAGATTTAGCACCACCAGATTTTCATCTTTTCGGTCACCTTAAAGAATTTTTAGGAGGAAAGAAATTCAAATCTAATGAGCAGGTTATTGACCCTGTGCAAAAATGGGTCAACATCCAGTCAAAAGTATTTTATTCTTCTTAAATTAAGGAATTTTCCAGACGCTGGAACAAGTGTAAGGTGACTGCACAGAAAACAGAGTTTAAGTTGTTTTACTGCATTCAATACATACAGTTTAGCTGATAAAATTTATTATATTTAAATTCCTCTCGTTATTATTCTGCGTCCGCCTCTTGTCACATGTATATCGCTTGTGGCAGTTTTGATGCTGCATAATAAACTATTACACTTTACTTTGCACATAATTATGTTATATTATTGTCATAAATAAAATCATGCTGTCTGATATATCTGCAGTCTGAAAAGTAATATCAGTCTTTTAATATGTAATGCGTAAACAAAATCGAATAATCGAACGGCATCCAATTGGTCACTGAAATCTGTCTTAAGCTTTCAAATATCTGTACCGTTCATCTTCGTTTTAGTACCAAGATGACGCATCCAATCACAGTGTCTCATAGCAAAGCGTCTAAATCGAGCTGTGTCCATTTCATAAATACGCAGCAGTCAGCCGGCGCCTAGGCGAATTATGACGTCAGAACCCTTTTTGCCGATAAGGTCCGATAAACTCGGAACATACACGAGGGAAAAAAGGGAGAGGGAATAATTCATGACGTCATCATCCGTAGTCCTTTTATACTCGCTAACGCTTTTATAGAATAAGATTGACAGCATCGTTTTATTTATATTGTTTTCTTTTTTGTTTCATCTAAACAAGGTTAGTTCCTGGGGCCATCCTTACATTACGACTCTTTTCCGTTTGATTCGCTTTCATTTCCTTAAAAGAACTCTATTTTCTGCAGTACTTACTGTATAATTTCGAAATTTGTATGACTACATTTTGGTCTGGCAGTTTCTATATTGCAGAAATTTTACCTAATTGAAAAAGGATTCTAATTACATATATACGAAAAGGAAATTAAATCAAAAAATTAATTAAAGTTTAATAAGCTCATGTGTTATTTCATTACTAAATCTCTGTTTGTTATTTAGTAATAAATTAGTATGTAACTTCTTGATATAGTTACAATATCATTCATTATCTGTATAAAAATTTCTGTTTTGTAAACATATTCTTGATCATTCTGCTAGAAACTGCTGTAATGAAAAGTTCCAGTAACCGAAGTTGCCATTTTTACAGCCTAAATTTCACGTGTTATGAAACACGACGTTGCTTTCAGATTTTGTTCGGCCTCCTAAGAAAGAATATTTCTCTTGAAATAAATTCTCTGAAATAAATTTTGTTAGACGCTTCGCTTTGTTCAGCTGCACCCAGAAATTATTTTGTACTGCTATTTATTTATTTATTCATGACAAAGTAGTATGAATAATTGATGCTTACTTAAAAATAAATAGCTGTATACCTATTTACTATTTCCATGAATTCTTTTTTTGTATTCATTGCTAAGCGCCTGATTTTGTGCACCTGACCTACAATAATATGATTTATGGCTAATGATAGATAAATATCCATTAACTAGACATTGGAGTTTTATTTTTATTTGTTCTTTCATAAGCGAAAATTTAGGCAAACCGAGCTGGCTGCATAAACAAATTCTTTCACGACCTTCTTGCCCTTAGGAAGATGCCATTAATACACTTCCAGCGGTAATCCAGTGGTTTTCAACTTTTTCTGCCCCTTGCAGCCGTCCCACTACTAAAAAAAGATCATTCCTCTCCTTTCTAAAACTCGAGAAAATACATATACATTTATTTAGATTTAGATATTTTTAACAATACAGCATTAAGACTGGCCGCTTAACCTCTCCCCCCCCCCCCGAAACTATAAAATGTTTTCCAGGTTGAGAACTCCTGCCATAATCCAATCCACTACAGTCATTGCCCAGGCGAAAATAAATAAATAAAATATAAGATTTAACTAACCAACTCAAGTGATTAAATACTTGCAATTTCTTCACCTTCAAAATAGTACGAATTTGAGCTACTTTGAGTTACTGCATTTTAAGGATAATGTAAATATTGGTCAATTTAAAATAGCCTTCACAAACTTCTCATCACTTGTTATGAAATTGAAAAAGAAGAGTAGAGCGAGCAGAGCTTCGATAGAGATTAATATCGTATCTATTCATTTGATCCCGAAGAAAAAAAAGTTTGCCGACTTCAAGTGTCCAGTAATGGCTAAATGAGTAAAACTACAGAACGCTGATTGATATGCCTTATACGGCGACGACAAACTTTAAGGGTAAAAAAAAACACCACGTACTAGCTGTTTAAGATATCAATAAATTTGTCGAAATAATCTGCTGCTAGCTACTAATTAATAATTTCATAAGGTATTTTCTTCCTCCTTTCCGCATTCCTTCGTGGTGTAACTGGAAGCACACTCGACTTGTATTCCAGAGGTGTAGGATTCGAGTTCCAGCGAGGGCACTGCACATTTTTCACGTCTGCGGCATCAAAATCCTTAATGACTCTACAAGTCTCCTTATTCCCAGGCTCCCTTTGAAAGGGAAGAATATGTAAGATATTTGCTTCCCGCATGGTTTTCGTGATGTAACTGGAAGCGAGAGGTTCAGGATTTGACTCCCGACGAGCGCACTGCACCTTTTTCACCTCTCCTGCTTCAAAAAAACTTAATGACTCTACAAGTTCATTAATTTCTTTGGAGTTTAATTCTCAGGAACTAAATGGGCTGGCTGTATGAGTCTTTAACGTTTTTACACAAGCGTAACGTAAATGCCAGTTAATTTCCTTTACTATTATATTTTCAAAACTATTCAGATTTATATAAATATTCCTGCTAGTGATCCGACATTAAAATGCAGGCTTATCTTCTTCAGTGGGAAGCAGTTTATTTATTGGTAATAAAATTAAAATGGGCTTTACTTGTAGTACCAATAAAAGTTATAAAGTTACAATTCTGTTAGTTATTCAGACACATTTTTTTAGAATATTCGTAATTTAACTGTTGTATAGCTTTGTATTTGAATTTCTAAGCCATTTACAGCATAACCCATAAAAGACTGGCAGCATTTTGTCAGCTGATATTTGAACTTTCGTCTTATCATTTTTTTTCCCTCTGTTTTGTGTGTCCTTGGATTATCGTATTTATTCTGGAAATTAAACACAATGGAAACCTCCCGCAGTTTTTAATTCCTTCTTTGACATTTTACCTTGGTGTCCGGCTTTGAGCAGTTCCATGGTGAGTTTGAAACGTATTAGGATAGTATGTTTAATTTATGCACTTTTTTTATTTATAATCGTTTACGTGCAAGAGTGAAATCATAAATTTAACAAGAAGGAATAGATAAAGAAAGTTATCAGAAAGTTTCTTTAAAAGTGCTCAAAATGCGAAATGCCGAAAAGCGGAAAAAAATGCTTCTCATTTTAATATTCCTTTTTGTTATTGTTAACTGTAATTGAGAGTGCTGTTGCGAACGCAATGAAAGAGAAAACACCTGTCAGTTGTGAAGATAAAACTGATTACAAATCTTGAAAAATGAATTTCGCATTGAATGGATTGTATGTATTCCAAGCGAGGAGGGACCTTTTTATGAAGTCTTTTTTTTTTTGTGTGAGAAAGAAATTACAAAATTAATTTTAAATAGGTCTTTTATACTAGTGAATGAAAAACCTTCTAAAAGCGATTCAAAATGTCTTAATTAGATTTTCATCTATCTGGATAAAAATCACTTTTATGCGATAATTTAATATTTGCTTAAATTAAAATGTTTTGATCTTTAATATTAGTCTCTTAATTTTGAATTTAAACTAGCTTCTAAGTTATGGGTTATCTCTTTTGGGAAGTCTAAATTTTTCAGTTTGGTTTTATTGCTTCACTTCTCAAATTCAGAAATTAGAACTCTGCAGTGACAAAACTGTGACAATATATGTATTTATTTACTGGGGACTATTAATGAGCAATTTTAAAGAGGAATTTAATGTTGAATTTCAAAGGAATTATATCTTGTGCGATTTCCTTCTTTCTGTTGCATTAAGTTTTTTATTATATTGAGCAGTTTGGCACATTAAAGTCAGCAACCGTAAATATGACATTAAGTTTTCATTTAAAAAACGCATAATTTATTTTAATTTATTATTAATATTATTATTCAATTTCTAGTTTGCAAAGTAAAAGCAAAAATGAGTGAAAATTTGATCTGCAGAAAACTTTTCGTATACTTTATGCTCAGTAAATTTTTAAAAATAGGCAGTTTGTAAGTTCCTGTCATCACAGATAGTAAAACTGTTCAGCCTACTTCCTAAGAGTTCAATTACAAACAATTACATAGTTCAATTACAAACAATATTGCTAATTTTTATTCTGATAGAGTAACTACATTTTTAAGGATTATGAAAAATACAAATAAAATTAAAAGATGAGAAAAATAATAAAGATAAAACAAGTTAAATATTTTTTTTTCCGTCCCTGCTATGCGGAAAGCTATATTGCAAGTTTATTTTATTATTAAAAAAAGTAATAATGTGTGCAAAACAAATGTATCAACCATACGTGCAAAACTTCTATTCCTTCATTATAAATTCCATAAACAAGAAAGTTAAAATCATTAATTACTGTTACTTTTAAACATAAGATAACAGATAGATATCTCTATACTCCAATTGCTCACCACTGAATGCCCCCTTTTAGTGTTGCATTGCCATATAAATATATATAAACATCCGTATGTATATATAGGCGTATCTATTTATGCATTTATATAAAAGAATGCCGGGAAGATAACTCGGATAAAAAAGCAACAATCTGCGGAAGGGACGAGGGGTGCAGTCGTCTGAATGGGGCAGCTTCCCGGCGCCACGGCAAAGAAAGAATCTTCCTTTTTCTTATTCTTATATTTTATTTTTTAATCCAGCACTCCCACGCTTTTTTTATTTATAGCTTTTTGTTATATCGTCTTTGTGAAAACGTTTTTCATTGTTGATTTTATATGTATTATATTATTTTTCATTTTCTTCTTTTCGCGGGTTTTAAAGTGCTGGATCCAACGCTGTCATGCATGCTTAAGCCGTTCGGAATCGTCTTTAAAAGAGAGTTCCGTGACACAGTAGTATTTGCATGAATGAAAGTGAACGGAATATGCAGAGTACCGTTTTCCGCCTCCAAATTTACCATTCAATTTCGTGAAGAATATTTCATGAATGAAAGGGAAGGTTTTGTAATGTCATATGTTAAGTGATAGGACAGTAGAGCTCCAGTGATCCGGACTTCATATCCAGTGGACTTTCAGTGATCCGGAAAGTTAATTTTCATATTCCTAATTTAAGTAAATAGAGCTTGCATTTGCGAGTTCAAAAAATGTTCGCTTTCTTAGCTATCATGTAATAGTAGCAAAGTGTTCTATAGAGTTTTTTAAAAAATTATTCAATTATTTAACAGTAATGTATGCAACCAGTAAACTGGCCTGCAGTGTTTGGCAAATAAAGTGGTATTATAATATTAACAGAAAATCTTTTGCGCGGTATAAATAGGTATATTCTGGATTCAGTAATGTTATGCTAGTTTCCTCTGCATGCAATAAATTTTTATCTTGTAATTGGCAGCTTACTGCAGTCAGTTACATTCTCTTAGCTTATCCGTGTGTATCATTATATTTTTGTGACTTATTTTAACTGAATTAAATAATGTTGTGTGTTTAAGGTAATAAAAATATATCCAATTTTGCCGAATAAATTTTTAAATTTCATTTGAGGAAGCAGAATTACTTTTAGCCCTAAGGGGTATTAAGCAGAAGGGATATTACCTTCGAAACGCCATTTTATGTCGAATCACGTAAAGCGTTGAATCAATTTTCTGGTTGTTGCCATCAAATATTATAGCCTACTATTATATTCAAAGAAATTAAATAATGAAGAATCTACGTGAATGTATGTATTGTTTCTCGCATTTCGAAAAACAACGGTACCTACAGCCATCACATTTTGAATAACGGAGTCTTCCACCGAAATATGGGCACCTGGAAACACGAATTTTGAATTTCAAATTCGTTTTATTATCTATATTATATTTTGTAAAACTTTAAGGAATTTTTTATTACAAAACTCAACAGTTTCAAAGCGAGCAGTGGCTATACTGTAGGGAATAAAACATTTTTATCTCCAGCGCGCGAGACGGTCTATCAGAAATTCAAAAGTATGCTTTTTTAAATATTAGAGATTAAATAAGAGAGACAGACTATGGTGACGTATTCAAGAGTATTTACCAAGGAAAGGAAAGCCTTCGTGGAGGACTTTTAATATGAAATTGGCTCTTATCCACGTTATATATGGGAGAAACCACGGAACCTCCTTCGCAGCCAGCCCCGCAGCGACTTTACCGCTGGGCTGCTGGTAAGCTTTAATGATTATAATTGACTTAATTGAAATTCAACATAAATAATTTAGTCATAAAACTGTCGAACGTTATTTAAAATTGCGTTTGAGTATCTCAAAATCCGAAATTTTTGCAAAGCATTGATCGTCCAACAGCCACTCCGTGACCTACCATTAAAAAAGGCAACAAATGCATTTATCAGTCGCATTAAAAAAGTTTATAAATCTGGGCATTTTGCCTGTCGTGACAAAAAAGTGCTCAATCCGAAATTTCTCGATATTTCTTTTGCACCATTTACAGCAAACACAAGAGCTAAATGATTGACACTTGTTCGCCCGTCACCAAGAAACTGAAAATGGCTCGTGGCGTCAGTGATTAAAACAGTTGGTGTGTGTTTATTGGGAAAAAAAATACTTTTCTTCTCCCGCATCTCCATTACAATGGCCACCATGGCATCCCATACACAGTGTGATGGTGTGTAAAAAGATCTCTCCCAATCCATCAGAAACGGGGAAAGGCTTCTGTTTTCGCCGACTCTCGGAAAAAGCCATCCGTCTTCTCCTTGGTTTCGTTCTTTTTCTTGCAGTTGCGTTCTTTCGGTTATTAGGCACGTCAACTTGAGACGATCGTGAGTGATTTCGGCGCCAGGCACGTTATCCGCTCACAATGCGTCGATCACGCCGCCTGAATTATGGTACTAACGATATTATTATTAATAAAACGGATCGAGTTATTTATTGTTGCTAGATTGTCTTGGGGTGTGGCTGTGGGGTCTTTGTTTGAGAACCGTTAGAGAAGGATGAAACAAAAGCCATACGAATAGTTAGCTCAAGAGCCTACAGAAACTTTCCATATCATAATAAAACTTTGCTTAACTGAATCCTAGTTTCGCATAAAAAAGCAAAGCCAAGATTCGGTTAAGAAACATAATAATGAATAGATGTACTGAAAACCGGATTTTCTTAAAGAAGAGTAATATGGAATGAGTGAATCCAAATGCTCGTTATTTTCTTATACATAGTAACGAAAACAAGGCATCTGAGTTCGGTTGGTACAACGATATACAGCAAAATCAAAGTATAAAATTTCACGAGTAGTCACAGTTTCGTAACTAAAAGGATGCAATATCAATCAAACTGTTAGAAATATCCTAATACTTGTCTCGAAGATATTATATTGTGATAAAAGCAACTGCAGTTGAAACTTACAGGTTTCAACACCTGTCCTAGTCCGTATTCAAAATAAGTTCCATGACGTAGGTGTACGATGTTGTGGAGACTATTTTTGAATAACATTGTTCATTTACTGCTGGATGAAAAAATGAACAATGAAATATAAGCGATTATTGCGGTTGATTAATTAATTAATATACAATTTTTTAAACAATGCCCGCAAATAATTAAAAAAAAACTGTTCTGGCTTCTTCATAAACATCCAAAGCTGATGGATGTAAACAATTAGAATGTTTCTTCTGGATCTTTCTACTACTAACATAAAACAACGGTTAATTTTCCGGTGACAACAGCTTAACTAACTTATACTACACAACTTGCCATGCATGTTGCGACTGACCTTGTGGCAAAAGAACGCAGAATATCTTTGTAGTGTTCATTACAGCAAATGTGGCGGTAATGAATTCGAAACTTCCGCGATAGATGCATTATCCAAGGGGCATTGGGAACGAGTTGTAAGGTATACCACGCAATTTATTCACCCATAATAACTTCATTCATATTAGCAGCCGGAGCAGCTTAGATAGGTGTAAGTGTTTGATGTTTGCGCTTGCTATGTATCAAGGTCTCGTTAAAAGTTAAAAAGCACATTTATCTAGTTTTTAAGGTCGGTATTTCTGCGCTTATTTTCTGAAAAGCAGGAACTTCAAGAGAACTTGTGAACATTTTTAACGACACTTGAGGATTACCATTTTCACTCTCACTATTTAAAATTTTATCTGTTGTTTTGAGTTCGTTTTCTGTATTCGAGTTTTTTTTAATAATCGGTGAATAATTTATTCTGTAAATTCGTGACGCATCTAAATTTGGAATTATTGGGTTCAATAATAGTATTTATAGAATCATTTCAAAATTTTAAAATAGTTGCATTTATAGTTATTTAAATTATGAAGTTTCTTAGGAGAGACTCATTTATTAATTAATAAAAAACATAACCTCAAAATCAAGCTGTTATCTCATTTTTCAAAAATTTATTTGAAAGCTCATATGATAGCATACAATAGTTACTATATGCTCTTTAATAGATATTATATGCACACGAGAGCATATTGTAGTTACTATTTACTGTTTGCGTTCAATAATACATTTCATAAAATAAAGCAGTGTATAAATGCAGTTATATACTTCGCTTTGCGAAAGGAAGGAAATCAAAGGAGGAAATTATTCACTTCTTTGTAAAATGCGATAAGCCAAAATAGCTTTGATATTCATTTCATGCAACGGTTCCAGAAAATTATGTAATTTTGAAAGGATGCATAATTTTAAGGCAAGTAATTT
Organism: Stegodyphus dumicola; assembly: GCF_044657685.1. Lineage (NCBI taxonomy): Eukaryota > Metazoa > Arthropoda > Arachnida > Araneae > Eresidae > Stegodyphus > Stegodyphus dumicola. Next base: position 42,099,521 of record NC_140771.1, on the reverse strand, counting down.
TTAGTATTCATAACTAACTATATGACATGAAAATTAATGACTGTACACAGTGGGTTGTACTGTCATATTTAAAGCTTTTCACTTAGCAGATAATAAGCTTCGACTTTTGCTATAAAGTAGGGCGGAAGTTTTTGAGCGTTAGCGGTCTATCTGATATAGTGTACTCTAACGGTAGCGACGTAAATCCTCTTCTGTCTTTCATATCCTAGAATCTACTCCAATCTCCAATAAGGAAATCGGAGGTTGAAGTATGGTGCTCGGAGCTACACACTAATCATGTTCCAACCTCCGACAAATAAGCAACTTCTGATCCGGAAGTATGCTATTCTCGTTTCTGAAATATTAACCTACGATTGACAATATTTCAATTTGTTTTATATTATCTGTGTATTTATTGTATCATTGCCCCTTAATTCGTTCTTATGTTAGCATTATTTTTGGCTTTATGCGTTATAGGGTATGATTTGTGTGATAGGTTGTAGAAACATTTAGAAGTTTTCTGTCAGGAAACTCAAGGAATCTGCAGGTCCCTCGCTGGAATTTGAACTTTGGACCTACTGAATACGCGTCGAGTGTGCCTCCAGTTATACCACGAAGGCATGTGAAAAGGAGGGGGAAAATACTCCTTTTAAAGGGCGACTGGAGATTATTGGACACAGTCACCAAATCCTGGCGTTGACGAATTAGCGTTCATGTCCTTTTAATTCGGGCGCCCTTCGCCGGAATTCGAACTTTGGACCTCTCCAGTACCCGTCGAACGTGCTACCAGTTACACCATGAAGGCATGCGGAAAGGAGAGAGAAAATACCTTATAAAGTTACTTTTTTGTTTTAAGAAGGCTCAAACTTTTTTCGCATATGCATTAATAATAATTTCTTCTTCGCTTAACGCCACTTCTGAGTGCGAAAGTTTTCAAAACTCTACTTTCACTTAACGGGAGAAATCTATATTTGTATTCAACTCAAAACATCACTTCAAGTTATGTTGACAGTAAATTTTTTAATATATACTGAATAAAATTTTTTAATATATACTGAATAATATTTTTTAATATATACTGAATAATATTTTTTAATATATACTGAATAATATTTTTAATATATACTGAATGAATAATTTGTTCCTGTAGTATTTCGTCAGAGAAGACTTATATATTGTATATTGCATGTATAGAATGTTCAGTTAAAAGGGAATCTGTTATATCAAAATAAGTGCATATATTTATGATACATACACTGCATGCAGCAAGAATTGGAAATGATATCCTCCAAATCAGTTCATTTGTCAACACATTTCTCCATGCTTTTAGTAACCTGGGGAATTTTTCCTAAGTTCTGCTCTGGATGGTAGTAGGTGTGTTCATATAGGTCTTCTTGCTAAATATACGATAATTTAGGCACATTATCCTGAAACATTATTTATCCTGAAATATAAATACATTATCCTGAAATATACTTTATATCAGGCTCTTTCTTTAATACTGATTCGCAAGTTAATAACGCACTGTGTCAGAATAATACTCAATGACGAGACTGAAAATGCAGTCGGAATCAACATTTTTCTCTAAAAATAAGTAATCAATGTAAGTAATTTTGTGTTTTTAAATAACATTTTCATCCCCCCCCAACAAAACAGACTATCAACTTTTTATTCGTAATAAAACAATGTAATAATATAAGAACTAATGCAAACAAAATATGCACAAAATGTTATATTCTTAAATGGAACAACCCGTATATCTCAGTAAATACCTTGAATAATATTCGAAATGTAGAATTTAAAAGACAGCAGAAATCCTTGAAAGTCTTTTAAGCTCTTGACGTCAGGATAAAAATTGAAAAATTAACATGTTAATAAAATACGAATTTTTAAAACATTTAACAAAGTTTGTTTAAAATGAGAATCAGTAGTAACCCAAAATATCATTAAATGCAGTTTTACAAAATGTCAGTTATGATTGCAGTCAAAATTGACCCCGCGAATACGAGGTCGATTGACGATACCGCCAGAGGAGAATGACACTTTCCTAAATATTGAAGTGCTTGTTGCTAACGTGGCTGAGGACTGCTTCCAAACGGCGTTCTTTTCACGTCGCAACCCAACAAATGCTTTAGAGGCCAGTGATCAAGTCAACGATGCTGTTAAAAGCAATCATCCCGAAAGAGCTTAATTCTTTTAAGTGAGGGAGTGACTTAAGATCTAATCTCAACGGAATAATGTTCTCTATGCAAAAATTTGCATTTAGTGAATTTATTTTAAAATGTATGCAAGGTCTGTTACCGTGTATGTTTATATTATCTTACAGCTTTCCATGAAACTGAAGTTTAGCGGTTTTACGTGTTTCAAAAGGATTAATTTTTTTTTTTTGAAACATAAAATTACAGTTGAATAATGCAATTAAACTTGCACAGTTTCATTGCCGACTCATTTTTTTCTAACTTACCTAGCAATGCACGGAGGAAGGTAAAGAAATCTGTTTTACAGGCGTAAAACACATGTTATTCCCCTCCTTTAGTTGATTTCCCTTTTATAATTTGCGAGTAACTTAATGTACTATATATCCATTCATTGAATACCTAACATAAAGTAGATGAAGCAACTTTATGCCCTGCAAATGTTAAAATTTTGCAAAGGTAATAAGAAAATATAGGATGAAGAATACTCCGGTTTACAGTTTTATAAGGTTCAATTTCTGGCGTTGTACATAGCTTTGAGGCTATTTCTGCTTTCCTGTTCTGTTCTAAAAATGATTCACATTAGAAATTACGTGCTCAGAGTAAATATTTTTTAAGTATTTAATGTATGTTGAAAGCAAAAATATAAATATCAAAAGACTTCAAATAAATATTTCCAATGTATGTATTTCTACCAAAACAAGTATCAGTAATAGATTAGACATATTGCTTTAAAATCCAATCTACTACGCAGCTTTTCCTAGCTTAAGAATGAGAAATTATATTTCGGCATAACATGGCTCATGACGAGTTCATCTGATTATATTAAATACAAATATTTTTTGCTGCGCGTAAGAAAATTTCATCATTAAGTTGCATAATCGAAGAACATCTAAGTAACAAAATTCAATGAAATAATTCAGTATTGATGCCATTCGTCTGCATTACCATTCTTTGATTTAATAATATGTTTGCAGTGTCACGATGGCTTTTTTTTCCTTTGAAACAGGAGACAAAATCTGTGCAATACCCCTACTCCCAGCTATAAAGATTTAAAACTTAGGAAAAAACACAGAAATTGAAACAATACCTCTATATACTAATTTACCAGAGATTGCTTGGAATATAAAATATCTGGTTATAAGTTCAAATTATACAATCACACAAAACAAACATAAAAACTCAAAAGAAAAAAAAAAAGGGTTATAAAAAAATCAAACACATAAAGGGTAGCTGCTTTACGTGTTTTTTTTATAACCCCCTTTTTTCTTCTTTTGAGTTTTTATGTTTGTTTTGTGTGATTGTATAATCTGAACTTATTACCAGATGTTTATTAAGTTTGTTATATTCCATTATGTAACCATTTATTTTATTATTATTATTATTTTGGGGGGGATTTGCCTGTCTCGTCATACCGATGTGACAGGCTTAGCCTGCTAGGTGGGCTAGTGCTTAGAACTAACTAACCTCTACTCTCGACGTCGGACGTCTTTCAGTTACACCACGAAGGCACCGGGAAAGAATGGAGAAAATATCTTATATGTTGAATAAGAATAACTCCGTGCTAAATATGTAATAAAACATATCTACTTTATAAGCAACTAGAGGATTTGGTGCGCCATAATTTACATATCAAAATGTGCGTACATTAGTTTTTACTCTGCATAAATTTTACTACTGTACTATTGAAGACCGAAGGCGTTACAGATAATATGAGTGAATAATTAGATTATGTGTTATATAGTTCTAAATTACGTATTATTCTTTATTATTTAAGTAAGCTAAAGAAAAACTGTTACTAAGAAAAGGATAAGAAATGAATATACATTTATAAAACGACTGTTATTTTCTTTCCTTTAATGAGTATGTTTACAAATTGAATGATCTGTTTGTCTGTAATCATACTAGTATTCTCTTATAGCTATCTTATATGAGTGACACAATGTTTTATATCATGGATAAGATGCAAAATTTTGTATGTTTTGCTAAATATTATGGACAATAACAATAAATATCATGAATGGAAATTTTTTGCAATATATTTGTGTGTTGCAAAAACGCAGTGAACTTGTGTAATATTTTGTGGTAGAAAATGATAAAATAAGTAATGTTTTCATGTACTTATTCATGGCGTACCTAACATTTTTAGTTTATTCAATATTTCTTTTTGAAAAATAACCACGTTATTCAAGGATCGTTAGTGTTAAATTATGTGTTGACAGTTTTATGAGTGAAAGTAAAATTACGTCGCCTTTCCCTCCTGTTAAAATGATTTCTTCAGAATTTTAAATGGCTTACTTGGTGCTATATATCAAATGGTCAGGTTGCTGTTGTTCATATGACATATAAGTTTGAAACAAAGAAGCGTAAGTTTTTAAATTTTTTACATAAAAAGCGATAGCTTTAGATCGTAAGAGAATTTAAAGGAAAAGTCTGGACTACCGTCAGATTCTTAGCGAAACGTTTCACATTGAACTCTGTTCTTATAATGTGTTATGGTTATTCCTACTAGATTTCTTTACAGTTTTCTTACTCCCGAAATTTTTATAGCAGCTGTTGCAGCAATAAGCGAATTAAGACTGCTGAAGTGGAGGAAATCAAACCATAACCTACTTTTGAATAGATAAACTAGGCTGTAAAACGCAAATACAAAGTTGTTTGCGGTAGCATACACGTTCATGCCCTATATGTGAAACAATACTGAAGCGCATCGCATTATCTGTCGGAAACTCGTTATCTTCGGTTTAAGAATATATTAAGAGAAAATTATGTTCGCCATTAGATGTGCTTATATTTTGCATGTTTCGCAGTAGGTGAATTGATGTAATTAAAAATCCTAAATTCCGCTGTTGTCGAGGTTGTTAATAGTTGCATACATTGCAAAATTTGCTGCCCTGTCATTTGAAATCTAAGGCTTATTTTTCAATAATATAAAAATAAATTTAAAAAGAATTTTTAATTCTCTTTCTAATTTAAGTAAATGTTATTTTGATATCTATGATTACAGATTTAACTTTTTGGAAAGTTATATTGGCCTCCTTACATTAAAAAAAACGAACTAAAATTACTTTTTAATTGATCTTGAACTACTGCGTTAGTTTTATATTAAAATATGGTATTAAAATTATTTAATTATCTTTGCTGAGAGATAACCTTCAGCATCTAAAGTGTTTTATATAAAAGTTATATTTCTTGTAAAATAAATTCAAAACGTCAGGGTAATTTTATATCTACATCAATATATTTTGCAATACTGATGTTTATTTCATTAGCAATACTTCTGATTTTTATGACAGCATTTTGCTTATGATACTTACGCTGCTAATTAAGTGCGTAGGTTACAAGATCTAGGAAGAGAGAAGTAAAGAACTTGTAATATTATGTATATTTCTAATGCCAGAAAATGAAGTAGCGTGGCTAAATTCTAATAGCTGCTTTATTTAAATACTAAATGGCAAACACTTTTACTGTAGTATTTAGGGAAATATTTAATCAGGTCGTTCCGACATCCCAAATGTAACTTTTTGCGTTCGCTGTATATTTATCTGTATCTGAATCTTACAGAAATTGTAATGTTTTGTTAGAAATTTATGTATTTGTTTCACCCAAAGCTCTTCTGTGAGACATGGAGCAAAATCAAGGCTTTCAGATTTTCATCCTTGAATGAAATATTCAAAGTATCTCGTGTATTACATACGAAGGGACTTTTTTAATTCAATAATAAATGTAACAGAGAATGTTTTTAACAGATCAGAAAGGTGATTTTGTTTTGTGTGTGTTATTTTAGATTGTCGTGAATTACAACGTAGTATATTAGATAACGCTCAAAATTCCTGCATCCACTAAGTTCATTCCGTCCTAGTTCAGAGCCGGCAACTAACTCATTTACCTATGAAATTTTAATTGAACAGCCGCCAACACTTTTACGACACTGGTGACGGAATTTTGCTGCACACTCTTTTCGCCACTTTTCTCAATAACTCATTAACTTTTCTCAAGGCGTTCATTACTTGGCGAGAATTTCATCGACTGTCGTAGGGTGGGACGCAAGGATAACTACCTGTAGGGAAGATAATTGAGCGTGTTCTAAATCGTCAGGCGGTAGATTGCAGCCAATTAAAGGATTGCTGAACTCGCCTATTAAAAGTCGGTGTGGTGATAAAAGAGCTTCGCCTCTTATAAATCATCTCGTGAGGAGTCCATCTTCGCCTTCGCTGTCGATCAGAGGACCAGATTAAACAGTTGAGACACTCCGCTTCTAATCAGCACCAACTATTTTTATTCTGAAATTTGAATTTCATTGAAAGGGATGTTTATCTTTACCCCCTTGCGACATGGAAATTTAAGCGATGTAATTAAACGATTGTATCAAAACGTGCTTCCATTTCATATCTGGCTTCCGGGAATTCTCCTTTTCTAATTAGATTGTCAAATATCCTGATTTTCTCCTAGACTTCTCAGTTACAAAGAAGACTTTTTATTGCTGTGATTTTGAATAATTTGCGAAAAACAAAATGAATGTATTAAAGCGTAAATAATAACAGTAAGATTAAAAAGGCTTTTATTTATCAATATTTTAATCTCTCATTCATTATTATTGTCTTTATCCGAGTTTTGTGTTTTATAAAATTAACTTTTTCTTATTCTAAAGATCTTATGCTTGACCTTCCTTTACCTCGTTAATATGTTAAGTCAATTAATCTTTTATTCTAATTCTTTGATCTCAGAATTAAGTAAACTCAGTATCCCAAATCAAATCATACTTTCTATTCTGTTAACTACCTAGGATCCCCTTTTCCATTATATCTTTATACATTTCGATTTGGTAATTCTTTGTAACATTCGTAAACTTCTTTAATTTCACTGAAATTTCTTCAACGGAGTTTCTTTATTTTCCACCATTTTTTTTAACTTTTAATTAATTTATTTTTCATGAAGGTATGGTCATAGGATTTTGTAGTATATCCTTATTGATCAGAAAATAAAATACTGATACAAGAAAAATCACACAATAAATGACGGAGCTTTGTAAATAAAGAAAAATGGCTTACTTTTATGAGACAGCTTCACATATATGGTATACTGAATCTGAAAAAAAAGTAAATAAATGATCTGCAAAAAAGGTAAGTAAGCACGATACTTTGAGATAAGTCTGAAAAAAAAAGTTCTTTTTCAACATTACAATTAAAGTGATAAAAATATCTTTATAAAAAGGATAGTTAAAAAAATACTGGCACGTTTCAAAATTAGTTGCAAAATTATATAAATAAATCACAAAATCACAAACTTTATAATCGCTGCGGTAATTGAACAATATTTATCATTTTAATACCAGACCTAAATGTGTTAAATCTTTCCTCGCTCTAAGCACACCTAATCAGAACTTAATTTCCATACAAATACGAACCAAAAATTGATTGCTCCAAAATATCAGTAACAGTTGTCTGTACATATAATGTCTAGAGAGCAAGGAAAGCATCTTTACTTATAAGTTCATACATCGGATTTTGATAAAGATAAAATGAAATTTATTAATTGTTTTTTATTTATTTATTTTCTAAATATTATAGCAATCGATGTTGGAAACTTTGAGTTTCTGCTGTTCATATTTCTTTCGCAATTAATTTTTTAGATGCATCAAAATCTGTGCATAAAATGTGGCATATGGTCTGCAAAAGAGGCACTTAGTAAGGTTAAATAAGCATTTCCTCGTTCTAGTGCAGCAAAATGTTTTAAGTAACAAAATGTTCTTCGTAGTAGAACAAAATTAATCAATATATATTTTGAAAGTAAGTGTACAATGTGCATGCCGCTAAAACTCAGAAACGAGTCCCGGTACGATCATATGTTGTGGTAGACCTCTATGCCACATCCATGAAAAAGGTTCCCATTTTTACCTCAAGAGCGTGCTTTTGAAGATATAAGGGCTGGAAGTTTTACCCACTAGAAATTCCCAGAACAGTCTAGAATATCCGAGAGCATTCCGCAACATTCCAGAACATCCCGAAATATTCTGGAATGTTCGGGAACATTACGGAACATCAGTTTCTTATCAGTGAAATGGGGCGAGTGAAAAAAAAAATAAACAGTGAAGTGTGAGTAATCAAAGTGATACAGTGACTGAATATAAATGGAAAATCAAGTTTGAAAAGTATGTAAAGTGTACTTAATGTATTTCTTAATAAAAAGTTGATTTGATTTATATTTTTTAGAATGCCCAAAAGTAAAAGAGGAGGAGATCTTGTCAGTTCTGAAGCAAAACGGCAAAAACCAAAAGAACAGCGAAAAATCGAAACAGTTGAAGAGCGCGAACCACGTTTACGTTCCCAACGAAGGAGGATGAGCACCGTGAGAAGCAGAGAAACCGAAGAACAACGAAATGAACGAATTGAAGAATCAATTGCGACACTATCTTATAATAAAAGACTGTGAAAGCATTCCATCACCCATTTCATAACCCATGAAAATATCTTCCTACGAGAAGCCCTGACGAGGATAAGTAAACAGTACAACCTAACAAATGAAGCATTCCACTACGACCCGAGAAGAAATATATAAAAACACAAACACACCAATGCGGTGTGGATATTTCAATTTTGGCAACTAAAAATGATGTTTTGTCGATGATATCAACTTAAATATTCAAAAGAGGATTCCCGGTGAAGGGAGAACATACAAATCGATTGACACGATGGTAAACGTTGAAGAAAGTGTTTCCCTGTAGAATTTTTAAACTCTTTGCAAGTACCAGGAATGTCATTATACTGCCTTCGACTAAAAATTGGATCTCGATGATACTACTCAGAAATCTCAACTCACCAAATTATGTAATGGAACAAGGAGGGTCGTTAAACAGCTATTGAATAACGTCATCGAAGCCGAACTTATGACTGGAAAGAACACACAGTATTTATCCCCAGAATACCACTGATATCTATTGAACTGCCATTCCAATTTAAAAGACTGCAGTTTCCAATCAAATTAGCCTATAGTTTTACAAGGCTCAAGAACATACTTTAAAACATTGCGGCATCAACCTCAAAGACTACTGCTTTCCTCAAGGTCAGCTGTATGTAGCTAGTAAATTTGTACACATATACCTCGGATAACAAAATGAAAAATGTTGTTTATAAACAAGTATTGTAAATAGTTAGAATATGTTTACAATAAAAAAATTACCTTTTATATTTTAAAGTTTATTCCAGCTATCACACAATCTCATATCAACTCCCTGAACAAAGCTGGGTACTCAGCTAGTTAAAAATAATAGAATCCAATATCAAAGAAGAATTGCATAGAATTTCCAAACATACCGAATAAACACTATTAAATGTACTTATGTACGATGGAAAATGTGTGTTTAAGAAGTAAATAGTTTAATTACGTATCAAAATAAAATTCCTTTTAAATGTCATGCTTTAAACTTGTAAAACGTATTAAATAATAAAAAAATCATTATTTAATTTTTTTTGGAGGTGGGGCGAGGTTAGGGAGAAGAAAAAGTTGACTGCCATTTTTATTTAGTATTTTTTATACTCAGGAAATCTCTTGATCACAGTATCTGGAATTTATTTGATTTTGCATTAGAAATACTCGTAGTTTAGCTTGTTCGAAAGCTTCTTCTGTGTGAGAGAAAATTAATGCACTTGCGATCATAAACTAAATTAATTGAACTCTGTTGTGTTGCGATGCTTTAGAACTTAATTAAATAAAATATTTAAAAAAACTGTTTTTTTTCTTCCTCGTTTTAATGCTTCTGTTTTTATTCAATGCTTCTCTCTTTAGCAGGAGTTTAGTAATATTCTTTGGCTGACTCTAAAAACTTACCAGTTTGTAACATTACTTCGTCTTGATAACTGAGGACTGGCTTCTCAATCGGTACAACAACAAGTTAACTTACGACTTTATGCTGCAAAAACTTGGAATTTTCCAGATTTATCGTCTGTTTTGCAACAAGGAAATAAATTTGTTCAAACACGTCTATTACAAAGAATTTATGTTGTTATTTGAAAATAAATTTTGATAAAATAATTTTTTAAAAAGTGATTACGGATTTCTCATGTGGAGATAACACGAGAATTATGATTCTCTTTTTTATGTTTCTAAGTCATTCTAAACATGTTCGATTTGTTTCGAAATTTGTAAGTTCAAAATTAATAAACTTTTTTTTTCTTGCAGGTTTCTTCAAATTGCCTCCCTAGCGTACCTGTGTAGTTTATTCTTCAAAATGGTAAGTCATTATGAATATCATAAAATATTCTCTTTTAAAAATGATAATTAAATTTGCTTGTTTAATTATTATGAGTAGAAATACAAATATGCTATTGCATGCGTATATGCTATGCATAGAAATATAGATATGCAATGTATTAAGCAAATACATACAGCTTAGAATGTATTTTCGGTTACGAAGTGTCTAAACATAGCACAGAAATTTTTTTTAAAAATGACTTTAATTTAGAAGGTAGAAAAGTTTTATGAATCTAGAATTTATATATTAAGTAGAGAATAACCATACCATACATAACTACCATAAACTTGTACACAGTTTGTGAAGATATTAGTAATTAACAATTTTATAACGAATAGACGAGTGCTGTTTTAGATAATACAGAGCCATTAATCTCCAAACTGAAACTTTTTGTTTCATAATTTTATCTTAAATCAGTTGAAATATGGACAGAAGCACTGAAAATGATATAAATCAGTCATTTTGTACGCTGCGAATTTTGCTCGTAAAGGTATGAAAATTTTTGTCTTTGACTTGTTACACGAGAGAAATATTTTACCGTATTTGCTCGCGTAATAGTCGCACTTTTCTTATTATGAAAGTTTAGGTGCGACTATTATGAGGGGAAATCTACTATACAATATTGTACAGTTTTGACGACTTTTTTCTGCTTCAAAACGGGGGTGCGACTATTACGCGAGTAAATACGGTAGTTCCTTGTAAAATAATTCATTTTAAATTTATTCCTTGAAACGATTTTGACTGAAACTTTAATGTTGAAGCTTATGATTAACTATTAATTAAAATTTATTTAAAAAATTAGTATATTAGGTAACTTTAAAGGATACAAAAGAATTTTTGAACTCATCATAGAAAAAGAAGTTCGAATTATTCCTTGAAAATATTGTTTAGATGAAAGCGATTGTAAATTTGTACACATATACAACATGTGAAACATGCGTCTGACGAATGTGTTCGCATAGTGAAACGTAATTCCATAGTGACTGTAATAAAATTTAGAGGTAAGGCTTCTTAAGCAGTTTTACTCTCTATGTATTATTATGTATCTTTAGCAGATACCTTTTCAAAACTGTTTTGCTTTCAGTTATGTAGTATTGATATCTCTTTGATATGCAGTTTCTTGAATTCTTCAATGATATTGTTTTGAAAACATTTCAACTCAATCTTCTAAAACCTAGATTACAAAATTTAATTTTTTCCTGATTCTGAAACACAAGTCACGAGTAGTAATTTTACTTTCCTTCATTTTTAGCAGCATAAATGCTGGTAAAATAATAAAGAAAACGGCTAGCGAAAAAGAACCAAAGAAAACCTTTTTCGTCACGCTCTCGTCGTTGCCACTCGTTAAAAAGGAAATAAAAGGTGTCGTTTAGTCTGAAGCGAGACAGACTCGTTCGAAAGGGCAATTCGAGCTCGAAGTTATTATTATAAGATTGCTTCTGAAAAGGCCGAATTTCGACAGTAGTCATTAGAATGGTGGTTCAACTCCTCGTGGGCGGTTTATCACTCAAAAAATTATAAGCTTCCGTAAGAAGAGGGATTATTATTTTTCATTTGACTTGCCGGAGATGGAAGGAGCAGTCAATTAACTGTAATGCCATCTCAGTATTTATTTCAACAGTAACAGCTTTTGAGTATTCACAAGGAGAGCGATACACTTAGATAACCAAGCATTATAAGTCTGCAACTTAACTGTGCTACCTTTGTGTTTCTTTTTAAGGAAAACTTGTTTTGTGAGAAAGTAATTATTTCTTCCGCATTTAAATAATTCAGAAGTCGAAAGCACATAGATCAACTTTTGTTATTTTATAATGTTAATGATTACGTCTATATCAAATGGTCCAAAAGAAAAAAATCGTGATGAATTAGCGATTATTCTTATGGAAATGTCGATTTTTATATGGGTTATTTATCATTAAAATGATAATTAAAATTTGTTAATAGTAATCATATATAATAGTTAATATCTGGTAATAAAAAGTTTCATTATATGTTCAGAACTATGATCTGAGCATTTAACATATGTAAGTTAAAAAATATTAATATAAAATTTAATAAATACGACTTTGCCAATATTACTCAAAAATACAGTCTTTTCCTTTCTTAATCAAATGCCGAATATTTGCTGATTCAGCATTCTTTGAGCAATATAGGCGAACTCATCATTATTTAGTTGCCTGATCAACGACAGTGTTATTACAGCCGCAGGAAAAGAAGAAATGACGATACAGCCAAATTTTATGTGATTTGAACCCTTACCCTTAATTTCGGTGTAGCAATCAGTCTTCACTAAGTATTATACCGCCCAGGAAGCAAAAGCATAATCCTAGTTCTGTTCTCATCTATTTAATTTAATAAAATAAGAGTATATATTACTCCCAAAGGGGTATTTTTTTTTTCATTTACACGCACATAACACGTTTCGAGAGCATTTGGGGTAATGTCTCTTTGGGCTAAAAATATTTAAAAACAGTATATCTTTAAAGTTTCTGATAGACAGTCTCGCATGCTGGAAATATTTTTTTCCCTGTACAGTGCTGTCATTGCCCGCTTCGAAATCGCTGAGTTTGTTAATCAAAAATTCGTTAAAATTAAAAAAAATATATAAAGCAAATTCGAAATTTTAAATTCGAGCTTCTAGGTTCGGGTGGAAGTTTTTTCCCCCACAGTGCGAGAAGCATACATACATTCGTGCAGATTTTTTATTATTTAGTTTCTTTAAATATAATACAGGGCGATAATATTTGATGGCAACAATTTGAAAAGTGATACATCACATTTATGTGATTCGACGCAAAATGCCGTTTCGAGACTAATAACCCTTCTAGGCTTACCCTTTGAGCTAATGAGGTTTTGAGAACTTACATTAAATTTTAGAACTTTAATTGTTAAAAAAATCTGCACTCACTGTAACGAAAAGGAAAAGAAAATTAATTCAAAGGTTTAAGAAAAAAGATCTGTAAATCTTTGCTTGATTTCACTTAATTTTGAATTCAAGTGTGAAGATAATAATTTCATTTAGCATTCAGAAAGTAATCAGGAACATATCTCTATCTTTTAACTACATTGTGGCTTTACTCAACGCGATAAATAATTTTGAATGAAACGCTGACTATAAAATATAGTTATTCATTTGAAACTTCTCAGCTTACAACAACAGTTAAAGAACTAAAATCTTCTCCTAGCTCACACACGTTGGAAACAAACTCACAGAGTGAGATTAAACAATATGTAGTAATCGCAGGTTAAAATACCTAGCAGTAAATTACAATCTTTTTTCCTAGCAACATGTTTGTATAATCCAAGCAATCTTTTCCGAAATAATGCAATTTAATGAAAAAATACTCGTTTCTCAAGTCTAAAAATTTCCGCAAGAAATTTCCAAGAAAATTTCGAATTAATGAGACAAAAACACTTCAGTTATTTCGGTACAGCTATTTACATTTTGCACACACTACTGAAAACAAGCGTGAACTTACTCTGAATCATTATTCATATTTTAGGGTAGCGTATAGTTTGAGCGTTAGCTCAGTAATTCGTTTTTTAGCCTCCCATTTCTTCGGGTCTAATGATTGACGCTTAAGAGTTTCACACAGCCACTAAGTAGTTGTGTTGCCAATCTGTTAATAAAAATGTATACTTTTCCATGTATACTTTTCCTTAAAGGTTATCCTACAAGAAAACGCCAGGTGGAGTCAAATCTGGCGACCGCTTCCGGTTCACTGGAACATGAACGCAACAAACAACGACTCGCGAAACATTGCTTGTTGTTACACTTTCTTAGTGTTTACGAAGTGCTGTATTGCTACGTCAATGCGACGGAGCAACACCTTTAAATCTACTGGTATAAGCGAAGTTGTGGTGCTTCGTCCACATTTTCCTGTCCTGTAATGGATTGTCGCTGCGCAACCGGTAATTGAAAGAGGTACAGCCCCCAGCTCACCTAGCTAACCTTCGTTCGGCCATAAGGCTCGTTGCCCAGCCAGTATAGGGGTTAGCGACGCTCACTGCCTTGTCGAAGTGCCCGCCTTCAAATCCCGGAGAAAGCATGGATGTTTATAAGCATCTGTGCTGCAAGAGCGCACCCAAACTACCCGGCGAGCCGAAATCCTCTCGAGAAGTTGGTGGTAGGAAAGGAGGTGTGGGAGAACTTTGAACCGTCGCATGGGATTTTGTCCGTTTGAATTCCATCTGCAGCGGAGGCTGAGAAGTTAGCAAAGCCCGGCACACTTAATATGCCTAAATAGAGCCACATATGCCACATGGTCTTGCTTTAATCCGTACTTATAATAACTTTCACTGCTCGTCTTTCAAAATTAATCCGTTTCATGCTGTCTTATGTCATCATGCTGCACTGCAAGAGAGTATATATTGCTCTTTGCTGATGGATACACTTTTTTCCCACTTCGCTTGCTGCTGCGAATATGCATCGCTTCTCATCGCTCTACTTTGACCACTGTTTAAGGATGTAAATAGTTACACAATTGTGGGGTACATAGTTAACCTATAATGATGATATGTGAATCTATTTATACTTATGAAGGTTTGCTTTATTACAAAATAAACAAACAAAAAAGCTCTATGTTGAATCAACGGCCACATTTGCAAGTCCGTCATTTCATCTGCGCATAAAAACCTGTCCAAGTAATTACACGCATATAAACATCTTATCTTTAATATATATATATATATATATATATATATATATATCATATCGTTTTTTAATAACGACGTAGCTGCCTGATGATGAAATCCGATTCATGAAAAACTACTAGTTACAATCGCAGCAGTTTAGACTTTTTGTGCTAACAACATTTGCTATTTTTAGAATAGACACTGGAGATAACCAAATTAAACATATCTAAGGGGTTATTGCAAATTGAAGAGCAAATTTTTGTTTTACATATTTTTTACCTTGAATATATATATGCACGAGGTTTGGCAATAAAGTTTCAGGACTGTTCCTGGCTGGAGGAAAGTTAAAGGTTCTATAGCAAACTGTGGTTAGCATTATTAGAAAAATAGTATTTCTTCTGTGCTCGCAAATTTGATCTCTTCATGTGATATTCAAAATTGATTTTAAATTTAGGGATTAAAATAACTAAAATAAAATGTTTAACCTTTAAAATACCTTCACTTTTTAAAAAGGAGTTAATGTAGAGTCTATCCATAATTTAAAACGCGGGATATATAAGTCACCGCCAAAATACCCCTGATAATACATCTACCTCGTCACCCGGTTGCGTGCTTTGCATACAAAATTTCTCATTTGTACCGTACTCAACAAAAAAGTAATGTAAAAAAAAATGCATACCTAATATCATTTTCATATAACATTTGCTCGCGACATCCAAAAAAAAAAGTAAGCCTTTCATATTAGTGAAATAGTTTTGTAATAAAAAAAAGTATAAAAATTATGAAATTTCACTGCTGTCGTTTGGCAGTACTTTCATTAGTCCCCCCCCCCTCTTTGAAGCAGAATTCGAGGTAAAAAAGAATGTATCATTTGGATAGGGTGGGGGAGGAGAAAATTTTACCGGTTAATGTTAGAACAGGAACGTAGAACGTGTTATTTCGAAGGTCAGTGCCAGTAGAAAGAAAAAGTTGTCAGCCTGAGGGGGATTTAGTTGCCTGAGGCGGGAAAATTGGTTTTCTGTGATTACATTGCAGTCGGTGTATTAAAAAAGTAAATGTTACCGAAAATTAGAAATATAAGAAAGAAGGAGACTACTTTCGAACAGCAAATATCATATGCTTCCTAATTACAGATAAAATGTTTTACCTCTATCTAAAGACGAAATTTAATGAAAGGTAATGATCACAGCGCTGCTTGTTTTCCTTTTCTAGAACTTGAAGAACTGATAAAAGGAAATAATTTTAGATTTTAAAATTTAAAAAAAAAAAAAAAAAATTCGAACGGTTCGTTCGGTTTTATCACCTCTATAGTATTTATCGCTAGTTATAACAATGTTCAGTTTTTTTCATGAGCTTATATCGCTTGTTGAAAATAGTTTTCCAGTTTCATTTAAGTAAGTCTTGCGTTTGTTTTATTTTCATTGGTAACAGAAATCTCAGTTTCTCAGGTATTCCGGAATGTAATTTGATGCAAGGCATCATGTCTATCGGATACATTGTATACAAGTACGAAATTTCCTTTCCAAACTATTTTGACTTCTGTTAAGCTGAACATAAATTTGGATACAATATTATTTAAGATGAGAAATTCAGAATATTCAACTGTAAAATTAGGTAAAATTCAATCTTGGATTTCTGTTAGATTATCGAAAAACTCTCATTTACATTTCTCCCATGGAATGCAGGAATACTTTACTGTCTGATTTAATGATAAGCTTTTTTACAGATGTCTAACAGAACAAGAAAAAACATTTTTTCATAACATTTCTGAGAAAAATTTCATTGTTTTCTTCGTCTCAACGTTTTGAAGCTCAGAATTTTGACAATACAACATTGTTCTTGAGGAGCATTCTGGCAACATACGCTATATGGTTGTTTTGTGTGCAATCCATGCTTCTAGTACCACACAAATAATTCATTATTTTATGACATTTATTTTGGAATGAATTGTGTGCATTTAGAATTAATTTTATATTTAAAACGAAAATAAAATAAAATAATAAATAATGAAATAAATAAACTCAGACATGAAAGCCCTTATTTTAAATTTTTCATTCTAGATTAACGAAGTTCAGAACTTCTTAAACATTTTTTACTAACATCTACTTTTAATCGTTTGGAATTTTTCGCTTCTTTTCACTTCGTCAGGATTCCCTTACTTGAGTAAAAGTTTAATGTATTGAAAATACAAAATACATTAGTACTACAATTTTAAAACTTATTAAAACTAGAAAAATAACTTTTAAAAAATAAGTAATTAAAAAAAATTATGCTTAAAAATACTGAATAATCTTGAGATACTTTGAAATGTACAGTCGTCAAAAGAAGTACATACCATTTAGATGAAATTCGAATTAACTAATTATTCATAGAAAATAAAAATTCTAAAATGTATACAAAGATATTCAAATTTATTAACTGGATTTCCGATAAGCATGAATAACTACTAACTGTAAATTAATTTTCTACATATCAAATGAGAGAAAAAATTCTTAATTTTGTAATGCCATCAGAAGAAGGCTCTAAAATCATCATAACTGCTTAAAACAAAATAGGAGGAAACCGGAAGTACGCAGAAGAATGCTGCATCTTTCGTGGCTTCAGGAGGTAATCCCGTCCAAAGTGACTTTTTTTTTCCCCCTTTTAATGCACTTTGAAATTGGTCCACTATTGCTAAGAACATTCTCATCTGATAATGACAATACCAATAAACAGGATTGCCTGTGTAAATGCGGAATGTTCTCTCAGTATGTTATAAAGGCAAGACGAATTTATGACGCACAATTGGACTCTCAGGTGACTTGATCTGAAAGCACAATTGTTGCATGTTGCTGCAAAGACAAGATGACTTAATTTTCCATGATTTAGAATCCTAGATTAGTGCAATTATTGTATGTTGCTAAAGAGGCAGGGTAGTTTAATATTTCTTTACTGAACTCCGAAGTGATTGCATCTTAGGCTATACGGCTTTATGTTATGGAGATTTGTTTAAAATATTGGCTTTCTGATACATATGCTTGCAAGCCTGTATGATCTCATAAACTGCGTTTATTGCTACTGTAAAAGTATGAAATGAAGAAATGATAGAGCGAAAGTTTGATTATTAAGTTGACTTTTTCGTTTTATGGAATGAAGTATTTGATAACACTTCTATGTAAACCCTAGGCAAGATTCCTTTCGCTTCATGTGTTACTTGTCTTTTTGGGCTTATAACTGTAAAAATGGAAGCCAGTGGAAGCAATTCCATATAAATCTTTCAAGAATATCTGATTATTTTGGTTTTAGTGGCTCGAGATAAGTTTCATTCATTTCTCATAAATTCCAAAAACGCTCATTTTATTGATTTTCTATTGATAGGAGGGGAATGATGGAAATGAGCCTGTGTGAAATAAAAATTACTTTACAATTTTAAGTAAAATTTCTGAGCTTTTATTTATTTATTTATTTAGTTAGTTAGTTTTGAATTTTCAAATTATGGTTCTGTTGAAAGTTCATAAATTTCTTTTTAATTGTTTGCCTGAAATTTCATTTGACGACAGAGAACACCTAAAACTTAAAAAAACTTAATGTCCTTTGGCTTACTTTTTACTATTACTTAAACACAAAGCTATCGATTAAAAAGGAAAAACTAAAGACAAACATAGAGTTTCTTTATCAAATTAAAAAGAAACCTTTTTTAACAACTGGAAGACTCTTAGATCAGCAACTAAATTGGTAAGTACAAATAACAAAAAAGGACTAATTGGGAGGAAGAAGGAAGCTTAAAGAAATTACACTTTCTACCACAGAATTCCCTTCTTGTTTGCATTTGGCGTGAACTGTTATTTTACGAGATGATTCACTTGTTTATCCCCAGGCAATTGAAACTGGAATTACAGTTGTCACTCTGTGAATATTAACCCGCCTATTTCCGCGGAAATTATTATTACTTAGCTAATCAGTCGTTAATATTCTCCAGGTGATAGCTTTCTTTTGTATTTTAATAAGTAAATGGATTTTTCCCCTTCAACTAAAATCAAAATTCCTATTGTGCTAACACAAAGTTTCACATTACAGAAATGTGGATTAAACAAATTATTGAACTGTTAAAAATGAATATTTGCTAATTTTTGTTATGAAGGATTAATAAAGTATTGTTATTTGCTTTTCGAAGAAATGAAACTAATTTGATGAGTAAAGTCTGAAGCGCTTAGCATTCACCTATTCATTTCCAAACAACTAAAATAATAGTAGCCTACTGTTTTGATCGGACTTCACAAGCAACATAAATATTTGATTAATGTATATTGGGCTGGCGAGAAAGTACGGTTTTTTAGTATGAAATAAAACTCAGTTTTCTTTCTATACAAGAAATGAGCTTTAATTAATCAAATATTTTCCATTCTGTTCGATGAACTTTTGCAATCCTTCTGGTAACTTCATGGTTCCGCTCTCTTAGAATTTCTGGGCTTTATCAGCAAAAAGCTCAACAAAGTGCGATTTGAGGTCATCTTTATTACTGAAATTTCGACCATTTAAGAACTTTTACCATTAAACTTCGAAATAAATGATAATCCGATGGTGCAAGTTCAGGATATGTGCAGGATGCCACCACACTTCCCAACCAAGCTCCAACAATTTCCTACGTATTACTAAAGAAGTGTGAGGCCTCGCATTGTCGAGTTGTCGAGGTGAAACAGGATTCCTTTGCGATTTGACAATTCTTGCTACAGTTTAATAAGTTGCTGGCATCTCAGTTGATCGAAAGCAACTGAAAATATACATCTTCGTAATCCCACCAAATTGATAACATGATATTTTTCTGATGGAATTTAGCATTCGATTTGATTTTTGCTGATTCATCATGCTTGAAACATGATCTTTTTCGATTATTGTTATTGGAGATGATCTATTATTCATCACCAATGATAATTCGTTTCAAGAAAGAGTGGATTGCATTACGTTTAAAATGCGCATCACAAATATTGATTCGTTTTGTTAAGTGAATTTCTTTCAATTCATGCGGAAATCAAAAACCGAGCTTCTTAACGAGTCTAAGACTTTCTTATGTGATTTTTAGTTCTTGTGTGTGATTCGCTAAACCTTTTTACAAATCTATACCCCAAATATTATCATTCAATTCAATTATGGCTTTAATTTTGCCATCATCAACTTTGAGGGTCGGCCGAAACGTTGGTCATGTTCAAGCGAAAAATTTCCAGAACAAAATTTTTAAACCATTTCTGACGAATGCTTTCTGTTAAGCAGTCAACACCATAAACTTCACGTATGTCTTTTTGAGTTTCAGTTACTTTCTTGCCTTTATGAAAATAAAGAAGCAAACTGTCAGAAACGCACCCTTGTGCATAGCGGATTCTTAGGTTACTGCCATTAGGCAAAGCGTAAAACATTTAACCTAGCTTTCAAATTCAGTGTTTAACATCGGCAAATTGACCGATTTAAAAACTTTGCGTTACCTTTGCGCGAACTTAAAGACCTTTTTCCATCACGCACCGTCGAACGTACGCAGTTCTCAAGATACTGCCCATTCGGCGCACAATATCTTTAATTTGCCTTTCAAATTTAACCTGTGTGTTCTTAATTAATAAATTGAGGGATTTTAAAAACAATAAACGCAATCTTTAATAGTTTAGATCTTTATTTTCCTTTTTTATTGATATGTTTAACTGATATAAATTAAAATGCATTTAATTTACAGTAAAATGAATTTTTTCGTGGCGATATCTCCTTAGACAACCACTGCTGAATATGACCAATATTTCTAAAAATAGAAATAAATATTGGTATTGAACATGACCTATCTAGCTAAGATAACTTCAATAATAAGATAACTACACTGTGCTTCCTACGGGTAATTTTCATAAGCGTTTGCAGCTTTTTTGTAATTAATAAAAAAATTTAAGTAATTAATAGAGTTTTTTCTTTTTAATATCAAATTCTCCTTTTAATTTTATACTATTATCTTGAAAGTCTTTAGACTGCAATACTATGTTTTTAATTGGCCAATTATAATAGACAAGCAATCTGAAAGTTGATTAAAAGTTTAATCTCGACTTTATCTATGTTAGTCACGCATTAAAAGCTCGTTTCCGATATGTCCTTGTTTTTATCCATAAACACAAGCGAGACATACATATGAGATTTTTAACGACTTACTCCGCATTATTAGACTAGGTTGGGTTGAAATTTGGAAATAAGTTATCTATTTATAATTTTTATTATTTTTTCATTATAGTAGACTAAAATTATCTCTTTCTTGAAACAAGTGATCTCGAATTTCTGAAATCGTGAAAAGCGAAATTCACTTGAAATTCTGTTTCAGAAATGTATAATTTCATCCCGTTATATACTAGCTATAAGAGGTATACAGATTTTTAATTATGTTCGGTCATAGTTTTGCAGCCGGCCCATTTTCAAGGAATTCTCTAAACGATATTATTTCTATTGGGAACACGCACTTCATGGCCTTTGTCTTCATGTCCGTGTATCCCCTACAATTGAGCATTATGGAATTAAACGTTTTCATCAGTTCCTTTCCATATTTATTCTCTACCAAGTTACAGGTTTAAGTACTGAGCAACAAAATCAAGTAACAGGAGGCTTAGAACAACACAGTCATGCGAAACTCGAGGAAACTTTTTGATAAAAGTCTGACACCGTCTCAGAATTTAAGCTCTTCGTCATCTCAAGGTCACATCACTTGTATTATTTGTCTGTCTTTTCTTTATATATTATCTTAAGGGTCGATTGGTTCGACTGCGTTTGAATATAATGTTACGACAACAATGTTGACGTCTGAAATATTTTATTTTTCTGAAAAGTTTATGAAATAATTATTAACTTAGTCAGAGTAAATAGTAAGTCAATAACAGAAAAGAAATTTTCCCATTATCTGTGTTATTTAATGGGACAATATACACTGTGAACAATGTTTTTATTTTATTTATAATTCTATCTAATCGCTTAGCAATTTAGTAGTAGATAGGGGAACAACAGACGCTGCATCGAAATAAATAAAATTAAATTCGGAACACCTGAATCTGAATCTGGTATTTCTCATCGTATAACCTTGAATGTGGCTATATCATTAAGTATTTGTTCTTTTTTTATCCCCGATCAGGGATAATACTGAATCCCTGCGTTATCTGTAATAAAATTTATTTTGTATTATTTTGCTTTGTATTAAAATGAATCGTTTAAATTACATTAAGCTGTAATAAAAGCTAAACGTAGTAGCCTTTCTCAACCTCCTTTTACTAGCTTATCCCTTGACCTATTGTCACTGATCCACGTACCACATTTTCCTCCCCAATTATGTATAATTACGAGCATATACATTTACAGGTACAGTAATAATAATAATAACTATGATACAGACATTCCTATTTTTACCAGTTATGCAAAAATGATGTACACTAGTAATTATACACGTTTAATAAAATTATATATATATATATATATATAGTATATGAAATAATAAAAGCACAAGGAAAAGCCGGAGCAGTGTCGACGCTTGCTTAGATCCATTATCTTACATACAGTATATACATGTAGTAATTTAAATGCGTAGAATGAAGAATTCGGTACTTTTAACTTTTGGCTGTAGCCATGGCTGAGAAGATAGTAATGGCTGAAGGTGAAGGCTTGATGAAGCAGATAACAAAATTCAATTGAAGAAGCGCCATCTTTATTTTTACACATCTCAAATCATCTCTTTGGAAGACAAATTTACTTTTTAATCCTATTTGAATACAATAACGTCTTAGATACACAGATAGAGGGATACTACGTCATTCCAGGCAGGAAAGCATAAGCGGCGCAGAGTTGTTTGTATAGCAGAAGTCAGAAAGAAAAAGGGGACGTAGTTCTTCGAAAAGCCGTATTTATACTACGTAGGTGCAGAAAGTATTCTAAGCTATGATTGGTCAATATTAGTTTTGTTACCTTTTTTAAGCACTGTTATGTAACTTGCAATCATCTCGAATTTGGGAGAGCAGATGAATTTAGGGGGAAATTTCGGATTGGGGTATTAATGCTACTACCGAACTAAGTTAAATTATTAAGCAAGAATAAAATAAGAATTTTAAAATTATTAAAAATTTTTTATTTATTTTTAAATTCCTCATTTACTTAAGTAATCATAATTTCAAAGAAAACTTAGTTTTATATTACATAGAATGTAAGCAGTCTAGAAACTAGTTCTTCGCGAAATTGCGTGACAGATAAATATTTTATGTCTAACGTAATGACACATTTGTTAGACTGCATGGCTAAAAGGCATGATAGTTGAAAACTCGGTTAATTAATTAAAAACTCGGAAAAGCTGCTCTTAAGGGGTTTCTGACATTAAAAAAAAATGAAACTATGCTTCTGGGATCATTATATTTGGTGACTGCAGTGGTCCTGGTTTAACTTATGCATTTCTGTGCTCATAGTCACTGCTATCATTGAAAGTTATCCTATTCATTTATTTTTATCTATTACGGGGGCTGCGAATCTACATTATCGTCCACTTGCATAATGGAAGAATATGTTTCCCTTTAGCTATTCTAGCTACTTCAAGATGCTTCTGAGAAAAGTATTGTCGTTCTTACAATAAAGATTATTCTACGGTCTTTTATCTATTTTTCATGAAATTATGTTACAATAGCCTAAATTTATGATTTTCTTCCCGTCATATTGAATGAGAACAAAAGAAGCATTCAGCTGTAATTTCTGTCTTTTCTCTACAGAACGAGTCGTCTCAAAGTCGTGGGAATATTAGCATTTAAATAAACTGCGAATAGCTCACAAAATTATAATAATTTCATTCCACAATGAAGTTGCAAATTGTATTACAATGAATTCTCAGGATTAATTTTAAGTTTCAAAACGAATTTAATCAAAAGCGAAGAAATTTAAAACTGCTAAGTTCCTCCAGGGCGGTGACAGAGTTCTGGAACTGAAAAGAAGAATTTTATAATTATGTGAATATTTTTTTCTTTCTCTTTTTTTTCCAAATCTAATGGTCAGATAATTAATGATCAAGAATTATGGCCAAATACAAGTCATTTAGCCGTCTCAGCATCGAGAACGGTGACCAAGGTGTACCACAGGGGGCGATTAATAGTACACGCTTTAAGAAGGAAAAGGCAACATATATATAGCCAATCCTTACATAAGAGTCGAATTCATCTCTTTATTGGTTTCGGGTAAGTAGTCGACCTCCGCTGACTATCATATTTTGTGTTACTCTATTAAAAAAGATCGTTACTAATAAATTAGCAAAGCGAAAACTCATCAGAAGGAAACTGCTGGTAGAGAAACAAAATAAGAAATCTGTAAGAATGCTTTTCAGGTCTTCTTTACCATACTTTTAATAAAATTATGAACTGCAGGGAAAAAAAGTATCTGTCTTGTCTGCAGATTTCCAAACCCCAATGACTATTTAGATTCTCCAACCTGATGCATACAAGCTGAGAATATTTTGGTTAGAGAGCATAACAGAATGAATAGAGAGTGCCGAGATCTTTTGAAACTTACTTTGTCTCGCGTCGAATGCGATATACTGACATAGCTGAAAGTGACCTGCTTCCTCTGATAGGCATTAACTGACGCATCGCTGTTAGTCATTTTTGATTTTCACAGAAATTGTGCCTCAAATAAGGTAAGCACAGTGGTGTTTTGGGGAAGCCTTGCGACATGCCATGCATCTCGAGAGCTGATATCTAAATATAGAAATTTTTAATTACAGCATGATTTCCAAAATGCTTTGGTCATGTTGGCCCTCTGGATTAGCTTTGATTCTGTTTAATAAACTATCTTAAGGAACATTCGTAACAAGCTAGGTACAAATTATCTTGATTGCTGGTAGTAGAGATTTTTGCTTGAAAATCTAAAAATTAATATTTCCGCTGATATCATGAATGCTACTGGTGTGACACTGCTCAAGTGGAGATACAAAATGAGTTTCAAAAGTTCTCAGTAATTTTTATTGTCTGTTCATTCCTGATGGATACCAAATATTTAGATTTCGTTCTGATTAAATCAGTCTAAATCAGACTTTTTTTCGCGGATTTTGCAATATAAAACTCATTACTTCAAGCCAATTGAGAATGTCAACTATTCATTTAACTGTCTTATTAATGCCGAAAGTGATTTATATGAAGATTTATGTCGGTCAAGTCCTTGCTAACTAATTTCAGAACAAGGCATTATGAAAATAGAAAAAAAACCAGTATTATTTACGAAAATTTACTACATTAAATTGTCAAATCAAAACAACATTAACAGGACTAAGACAATTTAGCAGCAAAATATCGTAGGGACTTTGGTTGTTAGATGGTTAGGTTAAGTTACTTGAAAATTGTAAAGCACATGATGGTTATCTGTCTACTTTTGGTTGTTGGAAACATATACGAGATAATATATAATAATATAATAAATCTATATAATAAATCTATGATAGCTCAAAAGTAGCTATGATTAATTATGCTGCTGGTATGCTGGGCGATTTGCAGCGAAATTCCATTGGATCTGTTTTCACGTTAGCTTGCAGTGAAAGTAATATGTTTATAAATACCACATCGTTTACTAGATTATCTCTTTCGCTTAAATTTCATAAGTAAATACTTGGATATTTTGAATTTAGAAGGAAAGAACAGAATCGAGTTAAAAAATTAATAATTAAACGTTATATGTGTATTCCCCGCCGCCTCTTTTCAACAAAATGTTTTATTTCAAGTAAATGTTTTTTTTTTTTTTTTTTTTTTAAATATGCGATTTTTCTCAGAACGTTCTTGTAATTGCTGTTTTCAGGGCCTCTGAGAAATTCGTATTTCCTCCACCCAGGTTTGAAATTCCTTATTAGTCCTTCGTGTTTATTCCTTCTTGGCAATTACAGCTGTCTTAAGCGATGAAGGAGAAAAAAAAATGACTAGAATAAAAAATGGAAAAAGTCGCGTTTGGAACTCAAACGGGCGCTACCATCGAATTCCTAGATATGACGCCGCCATTATTTTAAGAAAAATGCTGTACATTCCTTTTCATTTAAAAAGAAAAGTCACCAAACAATGCATAGAGTGAGTGAAGGAGGAAAGATTTCTTATACGTAGAAATGCCGAAATAAAAAGAGAGTAATTTAATAGAATGTTCCTGGTAGTGGGGAAAAAGTAAACGTTTCCGATAAATTAAAATTAGATTTCTGAAGTCCTTTACATTTTGTTCTTTAATAAAGTAACTAAAACTTCATACATGATATTTGTGGAGCATCTTATTAAAGAAAACTAAAAAGCAATATATCATCACCATCAAAGTAAAAATAAATATAAATGCGCGAGTTCTCTCTCACTGCCTGTAAGTCTGAGCTCTTTTAAAAAAAAAAATCATATATACAGGCAGAAGAAAATTGAATGGAATGTTATTGAGAGAGAGAAATGAAGAGTTACTTAATTACAGTTGTATCAAACAAATAAAATGCTTCTTTTTCAACAAACAACCGTGGCGTTAATAGCTTGAAGTAAACAGGAGAAAAATTTTCCTGAAACGAAAGTTTGGCTATATTTTAATATTTTCTGTATGAATGTTTCATATAATTTACTGCGCCTTTCTTTTTACTTCACTTACAAAAGTTACAAAAGTTTGATATAATTTAGTTTTAAATTTAACTTCACTGTTAAATATGTTAAATTTAAAGGATAATTAAGCACTGAAATTTAATTTCGACGTAACAATTTGTTTTCATCTGTATTCGTTTTCGGACAGTGATATATTGTTTATAAATATGTCTTAGTATGTGTTAATTTTTGTTTGAAATTTTACTTTAAAATTTCACACAAAAGTCAAAACTAAAGTAAAACTATGATAAATAGATACTAAAAAATGGCGATTGTCAATAAATTTTGTTCCCAATTTCTATATTTCATTATTTTTATTCAATTAATGAGGTTAAAAGAATTCTAATTTTTCATATCACTAAACACGAATATGTTTCTTAACTTAATTACGGTAGAAAATTAGAAATTATTTTGCTTATGAAATTTGATAAAACTCGGAAGTATAATTACATTTAGCATAAATAAGGACATATCATTCTTAATTAAAATATAATGTTTCAGTCTTTCAAAAAACTGTGCACTTTGTTAAAATTTTACTTTGGCATATTGCATCTTGAAGATAAACGTTAACTAAAAGAGTAACAGACATCAAAAGAATGAAATGTTTCTATTTCTCGACAGAGATTGGTCAACGTATGTTTAAAGTATATTCCGTTATTAAAATAGCGAATGTGCATCGTATATGATTATTAGATTGACTTTTTTTTTATAACAGCGTTTCACAATTTGAATAAAATATGCTTAATCCCCCCACCGATCTTCGTCCACCTCCACTTTAGTATGTCTTTAGTATGTGCCTGTTAACAACACTCCTCAGGTTTTCCTTAATAAGTATTGTGCCTGTTATTAGTGAGGAAATGTTTATATTAATAAACCAAATTCCGTCATGAGTTTTCAAACATTTATTTTGGTCTATTTATTATTACTAAATTAATTATAATTAATAATTTTCGAAAATCGAAACTTTCAGGCTTTTGCGATTTAATTTTGTTATGACTTTAAATATTTACCCGTATAGGTTTTAAATAATGCAGTAATTATTTCTTAAATGCCCGCTAAATTTCAATATATTTAATTAAGTATTAACACAATAATTGCAGCAAAATATACTGCTCATTTAATACCTTTTCTTTTTTCATTTTTCCAGCAAGCTGACGAAAAGGCAAATAACTAATAAGGTTTAAGTATGTTTGCTGATAAAATAGAAATGTTAAACTATTTTCAAAATATAAAATGTTTTGCTCTGCAGACGGATAACTTCCTTTCTTTCTGTGTATAAGTAGCATAGATTTGTAATCTTAAAACTTCTTTGACTGGTTTTTCCTATTTTCATTTCCAAAAGTAGTGGTTCTATTATTATATTTTTTCCTGTTTATAATTTACGAGTGATTAGTTTTCTGGCCCTTGCTTAAAGTGTAACATCAGCTGTGGCCATATTTATTAGGTCTGAGTAGGTTTCATAAAACATTAAATGATTCTTTTTTATATATATATTTTTGGCATGCATTTATTCTACAATAATACTATTTTGATGTTGTTTTGCAAACAGGCTAACTGCGTGATAGTTTTCGCAATTTTCCTCATTTGAAACGTGAACACAATCCGATTTCCTTTAAAATGTCCTCCACGGAGACGTCCGTCTACTTAAATAGATAGACCTCGCGTGTTTTGCTATAACTTAACTTATCCAAATCTGAATGAATTTTTGAAAATAAATTTTAAAAAAACTTATTAATAATTTAAGAATTATTTAATTCACAAAGAATAAAATTAATAATTATATTAATATTAATAAATTATGTTATTACTTTTCTATTTTCATCCCATGAATACATTTACAATAACTCAAATTCTCCTATGGCTTCATTTTCATGAGCTAAAAAAAGATGACAGTTTTTATTCTGTATATGAGTACAAAAATTCATTATTGTTTCCCATCCTGTCTTTTCACTTAAGCGCTGTTAGATAACATCGTTAAAATGTTATTGCTCTAGCACCAGAATCAGAGTCGCAATGTTTAAACTAACAATTAATTAGCATACATATATGTTGGTGTTGTAATATGCGAAGCTAAAAGCATAAAAAGGCAAATAGTATTGGTATAAAAGCAGCTTCAGCATCGTAGTTTAGAAATAAATATACTATTAAGCCTTTATTTCCATGGCTTATACACTGAACTCGTAAAAACTGAATGTGAGGAAAATTTGGAAGAAAGCTGCACAATAAATTCAAAAAATGACTAAGCTAAAAATCCTAAAGTAACAAGGAAATAATATATTTTGTTGCGCTTCGTAACTTAATACATATTATAATGAACTTCACCCTTAGCATTACTCACACTATTATATCTCAATAAACGCTTGCCGGCATTTATTGTGTATGAATCTGTATAAATATCGAACATAGATGAATTATTGGTCTTTGGCTCCGCGCCAAAATGTGGACGCCCACTGTTATGTCAGAATGCCAACTGGAGTTTAAAAAAAAAAAAAAAGTATTAAGATGGACTGACTGCTGGGAAAATTTTTCTTGCGTGGAGTATTTTTCTTGGAAGTATATCTGTACATCCACTTCACGACATTTTCTTAAAAAATATTTTATTTCTTTATTTCTTCCCCCGCAATGGTTACTCGCTTTGTTTCCGACTGATATATGGGAGCACAAATCATTCCAGAATAAACAGGTCTATTAGATAATAATGACAGTGAAGTAGAAGTAGAAAGCGTTGTCTTGTGAACGGGCAGGACTCTTGCGATTGTCGGAAAATGCTTGTGTCGTACAGAAGTTTCGATTTTCATATGAATACTTGTCCCCCCCCCCACACACACACACACTCCGAAAAAAAAAAAAGAGGCTGTCGTTTTTTAGCATAAAATTCCTGTCTATAGAAAGCGAAAATATATGACTCTTCGCAAAATGCATACTGCCTCTTGACTGTGGAATTTTAAAAAAATCTTCTCGAAGCAAACACTTGTGAATTACAATTAAGTAGAATAAAAGACATACAAAACCTTGTCTTTGGAAAATTATCGATAAATTATTTATTTAAATACTCAAGACATATGTGTATTTATAAATAGTTTATCGATAATTTTCTGACTCCTTGGGGAAATTCTTAATGAACGGATTCATAAATAGTCTATGTACTATTTATGTATTCATATACGTGTATTTAAGCTATAATTCATCATTTAACATATGTTTGTTGTTTTCATTTTTTTAATTTATTTATTATATATCATCTACTTTTATTACATGTCTATTATTTGTTTATCTTAAGTTTATCTCACTATTTTCTCTTAAAAAATTGCATTCACTCTTGAGGAAATGCCGGTTATGAAAAGTTATTTATCAATGAATTGACGACAAATACTGTCCAATCATCTGAACTGTGTTCTTTAAATATATAAAACATATATCTTTGTAACATAAAAAAATATATAAATCAAAATTCTAACTTTAATTTGAAATAGTCACCTAACTCTCCATTTTTATTTGAGTATTTACGTGTTCCGTTCTAAAAATAGTAATTGCTCGAAATAAACCTCTTTAAACTGCAACATTTTAAAATCATATGCGCCATGATATGACCTTTACATGCCGCTGGTGAAGTAGATGATTTTGCGAACTGAAAACTCTGACAGCTAATTATAATTATTTTAGAGGGTTATTAATTAACCAATCGAAATCGAAACGAATTAATTTTGGACTAAGATTTTGTCTCGAGCACACTGCATTTGCTTTCTACTTCTCTTGCTTATTAGACGCTGCCGCGCTGCTTTCTTCTTAAGCAACGATGTCAAAAATGTAAAAGTTCTGGAAAAGGGTACGATTATTGTGCCAAGTTATTTGTAGTCTCAGATATCAACTAAAATGTTTAAACTGACATGACTGGAACTTAGCTATTATTCATCTACAAAGCATCGTATGCTTTCATCCTATCAAAATATTTACATATATGTATATATTTACATATATGTAAAATAAAAAACAGAACAAATGAAATTTTAATTTTATTTTCGAATAGCCTCTTAAATCTGCTTAATTTGGTTATTTTCCATTTCTGTCCTAAAATAGTAGCTATTAATAATAAATTTCTCTAAACTGCGTTGTTTCAAAATTTTAAGCTCTGCCATACAATTTTTACTGTGGGATTTAGTATTTTTGTCATCTTGCCTACTCGTGCAGAAACTGTACAAAATAAGTTCCAGTAGCAGACACTTTCAGGTTTTTTTCCTCTTCCACACATTACGTAAATTCTGCTGTCCTCGAATTTCGAAATAAGCTGAATTCTTCACCTTAACAAAATATATTATAACCACTTTCAACAATACTGTGAAAGAATCATGTGATATAACAAATTGTGACTCTGTAACAATATTTTTTAATTTAGATTCATTAATGCCGTCTGACTGCTGGCCTAGCTTTTCGCTGGGAGGTTCGCAGATAGTAGATGGCTTCTGC
The DNA here is from genome assembly GCF_044657685.1 of Stegodyphus dumicola. Lineage (NCBI taxonomy): Eukaryota > Metazoa > Arthropoda > Arachnida > Araneae > Eresidae > Stegodyphus > Stegodyphus dumicola. The sequence goes on along the minus strand of NC_140771.1, from coordinate 42,068,403 downwards.
CGAAGCAATAAATAAACACTTGAGACCGGTCATATCCTAAAATTGGTGATTGTTTCTTGCAGTATTAGTTTTGATAAATTTAAATATATATAATATAATATTTTCTTTACCTGTTTCAATAAACATATAAGATGCTTCCTGCCTCATTCAACATTTACCTGAATGGTACCACTACTCGAGTTTGGGAGAGTTAAGTAATGCACTGGATAGTATCTTCAATGATAATTATACGTCTGGTGATAGGACATTGTGAGGGGTATTAGTGTCCATGGCTGGGATATCTTAGACAAGTTTTTATTCCATTTCAATAGATAATTTTGTTCAGAATTTATTTTTTGGTGTGTGCATGTTTGGAAGCGAAGTTTACTTTGAATACAAAAATATCTGTGAAAAGACGCATATATTTGATTCATTTGGCTCGAATCCAGCTCCGAAATTTCATTTTGACAGTTTTGCGTCACAACGCAGGTAACATGCAGGTGTTATTGCAGAAGTGTACATGATTTAATTTGGAATGTTTCCGCGAAGAAAACTTTCTTATATGTGATTTTAAAATCAGGAACTGAAGCTTTCTATCAAGTGACTTCTTTTTTGAAGATATGCAGGAATTCTTCAATTACTAGCTGTCATTTAACAACCGTAAAAAAAAAAAAAAAAAAAAAAAAAAAAAAGTATGATTGACAAAATATTTCAGCTGGCATCTTAGGCTAGTTGGTACCTTTATTATGTTACAGTGTAAGACGGGCATTCTCAAATACATTTCGTATGTGTAAGACTACGTCTATCTTTTTATATCCGAATACCGAAACCAGACTAATGTCTCTTTCAAACCAGTTTTACTTAGCCGGTGAAGGCAAAATACTCAAAACAAAGACTTCAAAACCTTCCCAATTAATTATTAAAAAACTGTCTGGAGAAAATGAAAGGATTGTGATACTCGAAAACACGATACATTGTTCAACATACGCATTAGCCTCCTAAAGAATATGCTAGAAAGAGGATCGAATAGCTCTTTTCTCCCTCCCTGTAAATGTTGACGAGGCAGTGATCGAAAATCGAATTTACAAACATTGATATTTTTTTACATTCAAACAAGATTTCAAAGCCTTCTTTAGTTGGGAATTATACTATACGGTAAAACTCTTATGCTATCTAATCTTGCCTACTTCAAAATTTTTGATTTATAAAAGGAAGATAACATCATTATAAATTTAACGTGTGTTATCATAAGGAAAGAATAAAGTACAGACTGCTAAAGAAAAAATCTGATGTGGACACCACATGACTTACTCATACACCTATTAAATTATATACATTTTTTACTGCACTTCATTTAGACGTATTATAACTTAATTTACCTATCTCTCAATGCAAGTTGAAAATGACATAAAAAATCGTAAATTTGGAAGTTAAATATCCCGGCGAATTTTTGTTGTACGAGAGTCTAACTTCCTATAATATATATTTTAATAACGGGTATAAAACTTTCCCAAATATAAGCATAGGAACCAAGATATCGTATTACATGTTAGATTTCGTTCTTTGTCCAAAATTATTATTTCGTTTTAATTTGACATTGCCGTTCATAATTTAAAACAATACTGCAACTGTAACTGGAAATGTATGACTATTACCAACAACTTGGAAAATAAAGACCGGGTAAGGACTTTTATGCCGTGTAAGCTGTCTGACTATAGAATGTATAATTTTTATATGCCCATTCCCCTTGTCGTCGGACTATACTTTTGGTACTGCTAATTGGAATAAAAAGGGAAGTGACACTGCTAGATGTTAGATGTTATAGCAGTCTTATATATAAAATTTCAACGTTCTACGGCTAATCGTTTTTGAGTAATGCGAGATACTTACGTACGTACGTACAGATGTCACGAAGATATCCATTTTGCAATCCGTTTTGGAAGAAAGAGTTTTTTATTCTGTCCGTACGTACAGATGTTAGGCAAAACAATATTCAAAATGGATTCGGGCACGGTCAAAAAGGATATTTCTATTGGAATATGATACCGAAATTTTTCGCTATTACAATATTACCTTTACTTTTTACAATTAAGTAAAAACTGTACAAATATGTACTAACACCTTATTAAAGTAAAATATTCAGTGGCAAACTGATATGAGAGACGCTACTTTCGTGCTGGGTATTGTCAGAGAAACTGGCTGTTTTTTACTTTGCTCATTGACAATAACTTGAAAAGATCCATCCTAACTTGAAAAGATCCAAGAGAAGAAAATCTAATGATCTTATCCTCTTAACCACTTGCAAGTGTGTAGAGACATTAGGTATTTTTGTAAGCAGGCAAGATGAAAAATTAGCAACGTCTTCGCTGGGAATCGAACCACGGACCTCTCAATTACGCGCTGAGCGTGCAGACCACCACACCATGAAGGCATGCGAAGAAAGTGGGAGAAACTTTTAAAGGGCGACTGGGGTTTTAGGGGATCCAATCGCCAAATTCTGGGTGAGGAGAATCATCATCCAACTGCGTTTGAAATTCGGGCGCCATTAGGATTTTTTTGGAAGCAGGCAAGATGAAAAATTAGCAACGCCTTCGCCAGGAATCGAACCGCGGACCTCGCCGGAATCGACCGCGCTGAGCGTGCAGACCACGAAGGCATGTGAAGAAAGTGGGAGAAATACTTTATAAGCGCTATGCGTTATAAATTTATTAGTCCAGGCGCTTCTAAGTGAGTACGTACGAGTATCATTCAATACAGGTACAGGTAGAAGCTAGACCAGCACCTCTGTAGTACCACAGGTAATTGAGGTATTGCTGAACCTATCTAATTGTTAAACTTCCTCCCCCATCCAATTTTTAGGGAGACCACACCGGGAGACGAGTTCTACCTATGATCGCACTCGTAATCAATTCACATAGTAAGGAAGTAAATCTAAAAGTATAGATAGCGAATTACCACGGCGAAATAGATCAAACGTAGCAATAAAAATAATATATAAAATGCCCAGCTATTTTATCTTTGATGCACTTTTCTCCAAAAGTTATCGTTGTTCTCATCAAACATTTTTAAGCCCTGCTGTATTCACGATCAAAGGTACGATTACCTAGCAAGAAAATTAAGCAGTATCAAAGACCTGAGTGCTGCATTATCTTTTTCGTACACGGATATCTTAATAATCTAATTCCGCTTGTTTGCTGAGCACATAACTGGGTGTTGCTGGCTACCTGAATAATCTCTCCCACGCCGGTATCGAAACCCACCACACAGATCCGAGCCATCGTGTCAGAATCATTCATTTTCGAGCTTATCAGTGGCATGTCGCGGGACTGCATGTCATATGCGTGTACGTAGGTCCCCTTGGGCCTCCGGACCGCCGCAAACCATTCATCATGCCGAATGAGGACTACGCTGCCAATATCGTGAAACTCTGTAATCAATCGACGACAAGCTTTTGGGCGGGTCGGACAACCGATGGCTAAAATGGATCTTGTATTCTTTATTATTGCTTTTAGCTGTTTTATATTTAATTTAATACCTTTCGTAGGTGATAGTAGCTCAGACACTGTTAATTGCAGGTGAAACAAGGTGCTGTAACAAGTATGACTATGTATCAAGAGAGGCACTCGTTTTTCGTACTTCGGACTCATTTTCAAAACGTGTTTAAGTAGCATCTGAGAACCGATTTATTTCCGTGAATGATTTTTTTTCCTTTGCTTTACCTTTTCCTACAGAGAAAGAGCATAGTTAAGAGAATGAATAACGGACGTCACCCTTTGAAGAACTAAATAAACCGTTGAAAAGTTTTATAATAGAAAGAGAGTTTATAATTCTCTCTATGCGACGAGTTCATTTTTTGTTTTCATAAAGTGTAAAAGAAAACAAAAGTAAGACTCGGTTCCTTAAATATATTTATTTTTAATGATGACGCCTGTGCATCATATGTCACGGTTTGGTAGTTTCGACATTTGTGGTGATTCTCCAAAAATTTCTTCTGCTAAAAATGAAAGTTTTCCATTGAAATTATTGAATTACGAACTGCGAATGGATTTCGATATTAATTTTGTATTTTCCACAAACTGTACCGACCTGGGCTATCTGCATGGCTTATGAAATTTTTTTTGCACAGAAATATATCTCTTGGTATATTTCATTTTGATTACTTGTTGAACAGTGTATAGAACTTCGAGACAATTTCATGGAAAGATTGTTAAAAGAATAAATTTTAAGAATTAAATAGTTATTTCTTGCCTGCGTAAACATTCATATTCCCTAATAATAATGGATTTAAGTAGTCGTCATTTCTCTATATGAATTTAAAAATAAATAAAATTGGGAAAAAACTGTATTAACTCATATAAAACTTATTTCTTGCAAATAACATATATAACAAATTTTACACAAATGAAAATTTCAATATTTGATCCAAAATACTGTGTGAAGAAATTGTGTCACTAGATACCTAATATTCGCGAATAACTAAATAATATTAAGTTGTTGTTTAATTACTGAAATACTGAAAAGAAGAATTTCCTTTAACTTGTGACCTACCTGAGCACAGCTGCTATTGAAAATTAAACATTTGAAAAAAAAAAAAGAAAAAAAAAGACATCCACTCTGCATTTATGGACGATCCAGTCTTTCTTTCCGGTCTTGAATAATAACATCAGCAAAAGCAAATGGGAGCATAAAAAATATTTTTTCACTTTCATTTCAATTATTAAGCTGCTTGCTCAGAAACAGTAGTAAGAATCTAATGCAATCGCAGTGATCGTATCTCTTATGCAATGTAAAAGCATTCTAAACTAATTTACTAACTTTGTTTAAACGAAAAACATATCTTTTATCAAATAATGTAAATTTTATACAGGAAATTATTCTTTTCTTTTTCATTCCTTTTCTAAAAATTCAGTTTTAAACAGGAAAAAAAATTCTTGCAGATGCTATATAAAAAAAATGTAAAAATATTAAAACTGGTACTCGATGATCAGAATTTCGGTAGATGTTGTTAATATCGTCAAAATAAAGTTAGGAATCTTCAGTTTTAATTACCGTCGATCGAACAATTTTATTCGCTATGTTTACACTTCATATTTTACTGTATATAAGTAACTACACATGCATTTCAGCATAGACTTAAGTGCTGCATAACATTTCGTATAATGAGAGATTTTAACCATGCAATTAATATTTTAAAACTTTGCATATTAGCGTGATAATATTTTAGTGTTATAAGTTAAGTCGGGAATAGCTAAAGTTATATGAAACCGTATAATCGTGTAACATATTTATGATTACGTTTAATTCATAAATTATTCAAGTAAGCCATTGCCAACGTCACATAAAATATTTTGCCTATGCCGCATTATATACTATACCCCAAAATAAAGCAAAGTAAAGTATATTGCAGACTAGACCATTCTCTTTTTTTTTTCTCATATCTATTTAAGTAAGGAATTCTGATATTTTAATTTAATACGAAACAGCAGTGAGAAATTTAGAAATACTGTTCATAACAGCATAAAAAGAATAAGAAAATAAGAATTGCACGCTAATAGCACGTTAGCAGTTTCTAAATGCGTGCACTATCACTATTGTTACGTCATATTGCAGTTATAGGTTACTTATTGTGGTAAATAGAACTTTAAAAAGCAAGAGAGATGCGATAACACAAATGGAAACAGGAAATTTATATTACTTAAATCTCAGTCAAGAGAACTAGAATATCATTCAGAACATTTTCCTTGGCATAACACAACTTTGCTAAACTGAGATAGGTAGTATAAAGAATCTGTTGCAGCAGAATGTTTTAACAGTTAAATAATTTTTTACATAGTTGGTTATATTTCTCATTCGTAATAAAAAAAAACGAGTTTTTGGATGGAGGGACGCAAATGAGTCATCGTGATTATGTCTTAGTTCTCTATGTGATATTCTAGAGAAAAGGTATCAATATCTTTATCGTTATGGTATCCTCAAGTAAGATTTAGACGCATTCAAGTAATTTTGCATAGATCGTGATGTAAATGGACGCGCAATGAAAATTGCCGTAGCATATTGTTATAAATACCTCTTCAATTATGGTATTCTGCGTCAAAAATTAAGATGTACTTATCTGGAAGATTTTGTTGATGGAGATATTGTGATGAAGTGACTGATAACACTGCATACAGCTCTCTTAGCAGAGAAGCTAACTGCCCAGATTAAGGTAGGGAACTTCCGATTTGCAACTGCCAACCCTCTTTATAGCATATTTCTTTCGATAGTCTCTTATTCTTAAAATGTCACACGAATTTTATATAGCTTAGCGTGATATGTTGATTGCTTCCAAAAATCTAATTTGTGACGTCTGAAATCGTTTGATATTTTTTTTCTATAAATTAGTTATCAAAGAAAGCGAAGGCTGTGTCATCGATGAAATATGATGGCGCACAACCGCTGCATGTATATGAGCGTATGTGTCTGAAAATGCCATGTTTTAGATTACCAATGATCATCGAGTTCCACTGCGATAATCTGGAATTGATTGCTCATAAAACGAAAGCCAGCTCAAAGCTTTTCTTTGCGTTTCTCACGTCGCTAAATGATGGAAGTTGAAGGTGCTGCGAAAAGTGATTTAACAATATGTGAGATTCGGTCTTAGTTATTTTTGTGAGAAAAGTAAAATGCACATTCGTTTTTCTAATATACTTTAGAGAATTGCTCAGTTATTTTCCCTGTGTTTTTTAAGGAAATGTAACGTATACATTGTAAATGTAATGTATCAGTAGTCCTTAATTTTTAAAAAAAATCAATGTATTTTTAATGTTTATTTACTTTTGTCACTGAGAAAATTTTCCTGACTTCTTAAAATTTAATAAATAAATAAATAAATCTCCTGCTTTTTATATTTAGCACATCTTTCTTAGAAAGGTGCCTTATGGCAACTGTAGATAGGACATTCATTATCTTTGGGGATTTTGTCACGTCGCTTTGGAAATAACGTCTCAATTGGAGGAGCACGGTATGTTTAGTTTTTTGTTAGCAAAATGGTATATCTCCACTGAAATGCATCTTCTCTGCCTGAAGTATATAGTGACAGAATAATTTCAGCTCAGATGATCACAAAATATGTGCCGTTACCCAATCACTAAATGAAAGTATATGAACCCAATCACTAAATGAAAGTATATGAAAGTATATGAATATTGCTGAACCAGGTATTTCACATAAACGTGTGGAACATATCACCGCAGAGTGTATGAAATTTCAAATTTTATGCTGGACGAATATCTTGCGTATTGACAAACCACCCCAATGAACTATATTTACAAATATCTCTTGCATGTTTGTGTCATTGTCTGAAAATGACCAACTGGACAAAATCATAACAACGAATATTGGGTCCATCAAAGATGAATCTTGGATCTATCCTTTCTCAGAGGAAGGAAACACAAACCCTGCAGTTTTTATTTGTTCGAGCTTACAAAAGAAAAATTTTCGAAAAGGCTATATCGTTTCGATGAGGAAGACAGAAGTGTGAGGTAAGAATTGTTGTCGAAAGTTAGACGGGAATTTCTCGTACAAGAATGTCATACTGCAATAATTGTTTGAATTTTTTTAATAATTGTGTAAGAAAATATGTCGTTAATCTACATTCATATGCACAAAAGAATGATCATACATAGTTCATTTGCTGTGTCTATTATGACCTTGCAACTAACGTTTTGACTTTTAACTTCGTTCCGTTTTGGCATGCTATTCTAAATCCGTTTCGTAATTATCTTTCTTTATTCTGACAGGTTTCATGTAATCGCCTGCCTGTCGATTTAGAGAAGGAAGCCCCGACGTATCTGGCAGACTCTCGAATCCAAAGGACGTACAAACTCTACAACCAGTGTAGCAGTAAGCACGTACAGATCGTCGGAAAAGTGATCAACGCGAAAGGACAGTCAAGCAGCGCAAATGGTAATTATAGTTTTCCTTCCTTCGCGTCAAATAAATTACATAAAATTTTAATATTCTGATCAAAATTTCTTGCACAAATTGTATGCTCCTAGTTACAAACAACTAAGTAATAATAATAATATAGTAATCCTTTTCTAAGATGAACACGCATGTTCTGAAAGATTTCGATTTTCTTGGAGAATTAAAATTCAGTATGATCTGTATTTATAATCTGAAAACTAATGGTTTCAAAGAAGATCGCCACTAGAGAGTTTGCTGTACTTGTTTAAAAATATTTTTATAAAATTATACAAATATCTGGAGCTACTTTGATTCGATCTTCTTTTAACTTATGGATACGTATTTTAAAAAATAGTTAATAAATTTGAAATGATAATTCTTAGATTTATTTTAAATTAGTTGAAAACACGATCTATTCCGAGATATTACTTCCTTTTAATGCCCAAGACAAAAAAAAAAAAAAAAAAAAAAAATGTCATTTATGTTAATTATTGTTTGGGATGGAATTTCTTAGTTTTATGTTCTTGTTCTGTTTACCAGCTTTATTTATTTATTTATTTACTTAAGAGTTTTATTAGGTGAGCTCAGCAAATTTAACTAATATCTAACTTTCTTTGCGGATCGTTAAAATTACATCGATTGCCGACTATTGTAATCTATACAGGGGATTCTAAAACAGGAAGGAATTTTCCCCTGGGGAGATTTGATAATTTCAGGGGGAGGATGAGGTCAGCCTATTTTAGCTGTTAAGCGGTTTAGTTTTAGTTTATGAATATAAAAAAACTACTTATAAAAAAACTATTTTTTTAACTTTATCATCATTTCCTATACTTGTTTAATTTATAAAACACATAAAATAATCTAAACTTTGTAAGGATTATGTTAATTTATTTAACAGCTAAATTTTGAGTTAAAGTTACTTTCCTATCTCTTCTTAATTTCAAGCTTACAACTTCCGGCCAGAACGTATTTTTAGAATCGCGTTTGAATGCAAATGAGGGGAAGTATTTAACTGTGAAGTTCTACTCACTTCGTTAGAGAGCCAGTGATTCTGACTAGCACGCGTTCGCCTTTTCAGATTACTCTCTCTCTCTCTCTTAAGCTATTACTACAATAGCTTAAGAGATAGGCCCTTGATAGCTTCGCCGTTAATTAGCGTTAAGGGTCAACTCTGTTAGAATTTTGATAGCTTCGGCTATATCTTTTTAGTTAAGATTAGATAAGTTTTAGTTCTTAGTTTCCTAAGTTCAAGCCCGAGTGGAGGATTTATTGTAACTCCAAGAAAGGAGCTCGTCTGTTAAAACTTTATTGGAATATTAAAGGATAATTTCACCCATCTTACGTTTTGTTCTCTGGCTCACGAACTCAAGCGATTATTAGCTTGCCAGTTCTTAAGATTCCTCGACTTTAGATTAAAACACCTAGGAATCTTACAACTTAAATAAACGTATATGCATTTTTCGAGTTTTTGAAATAAAGGGGATAATGATCGTCTAGCAATGGTAAAAGGGATACATAGGACAAAAAAAGTTGAGAGCCAGTGAGGACAAAAAAAGTTGAGAGCCAGTGATCTATAACCATTAAAGAATAATTATTTTATATTACAGATCATAAGTACGAGAAGGAGAAAACTTCTTAGCAAATGCTCGAAAATGAAAATTCTATAGCATTTTTAGGGCTTAGTCAACTATTCTAATCTGCATCATAAATCGTATGAAAAAATTCATATCAATCCGTTATCATTTAAATTTCGAATTCGATCTTCACTGCGCTATGAATACAAATATAATTATTCCTGCAGTATATTATAAAGCACTTAGCGCATGTAACAACAGTTTTAATATATAATATTTGGCATGCGTTTAGTATTACGCAGAATTGCTTAACGATACTCTATGCAATTTGAAAACATCTGGTTGAATTAATGATAAAGTATGAAATTATTCTACTTTGCGGAGAATCAGCATAAATTGCAAGGTCATGTCTGCAAGCTATAAATAAGCAGGCTCCGTTTTTCATTAATTCATCTTATCTGCTAACGAAGACCTTTTTCATTGGTATTGAGGGCTAGGCAAATGAATTTATAACAAATATTTACACAAGATGATCGAGAAAAGGTGGCGGTAGATGGTTATTTCCTTAAGTATACCTACGGATTTGTATTGTCGATGTAAAGTTTTCTCAAAATATGAAAAAGATTTTTGTAACAAATATTTCAGTCTTACAGATGGAAGTATTATGTAAATATAAAATCTGATTTCTTACATGTTCTTCATAAAACGAAATTCGTTATTTAAAACTAATTAGTTAAATGTAAAAAGTTCTACGTCTTTAAATGAAAAATTGTAGAAAGAGACGAAGTTAGTAATTCTGAAGAGCCAAGTTAAAATTTAACAACGAGTGCTCATTTTCCCAACGAAGAGCCATTAATTGCCAAAACAAGTAGCTTTCGATTTATAATGTTCTTACTAAATATGGACAAAAAAATCTCAAATCTTGCTTTGTAATATACATTGGAAAGTAATCTTACTGTGCACATTCTTTTTGGAATGTCTCTGCAAATTTTGTAGAGGTATGGAACTTTTTCATATTTAATTTATTAAACATGGTGAATATATTTTACGAATTAGAATTTTTGCTATAGATGCCATGTATAAAGTTAAATTTTTTTACCTACATTCAGAACTGGAATTATTCGTATGAATGTGTTTATCTTATTTTTCTAAAATGTAGAAATATATGTGATAGGATTAATAATTGAGGAAATAAAGAATGCAAACGAAGTTTTCAAATACCTACAGCTGTGCTGTAAGTTTTAAAAATCTTACTGAAAATAATAAAGTCCTGCGTTATGAATATACATATATATCTTAATTTATAGCGGAAGACCAGGTTGTGAATTTTTACAGTTTGTCATGGTGATTTACAAATGGAAATTCACCACTGTTGATTCAAATGTATTTCTTTGTTCGCAAAAATTACAGTTAGTACTGCAAGCATCAAAATCTCCATTTGTTGCTATAAGAAAGACAAACACCTTCTTTCCATTCCATACTTCCTACTTCTTCCGCAATTTGAATATTTATGTTCAACTCTATATAGCCAGATCGCCTTGATTAAGGAAAATTAATTATTGCGAGTATGACTGATGTATTACATTGTGTATAATTTTATCCATTTTGCATACCACACAGCATAATGTAATTTATTTCACATAACATATTTAAATGAAAACATAGGCATTATTCTGATACATAAAATGGATTTTTTCCTCCCCAGAATTACTATAAAGTATATTTATTGTTCTTACTATATATTTATTTGTTCATCATACTACAATTCTATTTAATAATGCTTCTTTTGAAAACTGCATAAACGGTTTGGAGCGATCATTATTTGTTATTAGTTCTTTTTGTCTTTCTAGATATTTTCCAGTTAATCATTTTTAACATCATGTTTAAACAACAGATAAAATGCATGTGGCTTCTAAAGCTTTCATTTTACTAAATTCTCAAGCTTGCATTTTGAAGGAGTAAAAGCTTGGCCAGCCGAAATAAACCATCCGTAAAGAATGATACAAATGAAAATGTCTAGTATGAAGCACACTGCATCTTATTAAGTAATGCCATATCCAAATATTGCTGACAAGATTCAAGAATATGAGTGAATATATACATACTGGTAATTAGCACATTGCCTGCCAGTTGTTCGGGGAAAAAAAAAAAAAAAAAAACGTTATATATCTGCAACATGCAGGATATTTGAGTTCTACGCTATCCAACATCTATTATACCTTATGAAGAGCTACATATTTGAATAAGTATGCTAACAATATGTTTTAGTTACAACGAACTTTCATTCATATGCTTTCGAGATAAATAGCAGAATTTTTGCATGTTGAAATAAAATGGTGATAGTTATCTCCACTTGAAATCGACACGAATTTTAATGCGTAAACAAAGTTGCAAATTATTTTGAATTGCCTGAAGCGTTACATCTGATCAGGCCAAAAATATAAAACAACATTTGATAATTACGGCATTTTTTTATTGTTTGTATTCAAAGGTCTATGACTCACGCTCTCCTAAGATAGCGCAAATAAATATACAAACAATTGTCATCGATTGTTTTGCTTCGCCAATGACATTCAACAGGTTGGATGTACAGAAATAAAGCTGCAATCTACCCTCTAGCCTGGGGTTGCAGTCATACCTTTTCAAAGATATTTGTTGCATAGCTTTAGACAGTAAGCAGAAGAGATGCAAATATGTTTTGTTAAATGAGGAAAATGAAATAGCAGAATCACCGATGAGAATGTGACCTATTACAACGTCATAGCTATTGTGGAGGTATTCACCGATAAGAGAAGAAGGCAGCTCGCGATAGCAGCAACGCAGGAGGCATCTGGACTTGGAACCTCTCTCTTTCTCGATAAGCGGACTAGGGTGCTCCAGACCGCGTGGGGTCTCACCTTCGCTGTCACTCGTCGATTCACAATGAGATCGACCTTGCGGGAAAACCACCTTTGACCTCCTTTTTTTCCTCTGTTTCTTGCTTTCACTTCGATGGTACAAAAATATCTCTTTCCAGAATGACTCTTCAGTTTTTGTCAAAAATATTCCGCACCGCTGTTGGGTGAATATACAGAGGTAGGCCTTCTTTAAAGCACGCACTTGTAATTTACTAACTGAGCTCTGTGTAAGCAAGAATTAACGTATTTTGTAGACTATTTTTCTTACTGCTATCTTAATGCGTAGTTTATGTAATTTGTTCTCCCTGTCTTAGAGCAGATTGCTGTTTCTTCCGCCTACTGTATGTAATTTATGTAACGTGCTTTGGTTAAAATGTGCAGTATATGGACGACAGTAATGTTTGTACAGTAATGTTTGTGTGGTTTTTTCGTAGTTTCTTACAACCGATTTGTTATTAAATAGGTTATAATCTTCAAGTGTGTAAGGGGAAAAACTTACTAATTAATACCTAATAACTAATTAGGTTACAAAATTAACCAACCGTAAAGAAGATTTGATTTTTTTTAATGCTTGACCTATGCATTATGTCTAAGTGTAACTTATTTAAATTATAAAGTTCAGTTATTTGTTACGCAAAGCGTTCGAAGATTATTTCGGTTAGAAAATGCCTTTATAAGGAAAATCGCCTCGTATTCGCATTAAATATGGATGGAACACGATAATCTGGGCAAAAGATTTATTCATTCGCCAGGTATCGCACTCTCGAAAAACTGCTTGCGTTCAGAAGCCTTATCCACTCGGGTATTCGAGGGCCAGTTTTATTTGCTAATATTATTTCTTTGTTTTATGTTATGTAGCAGAATGGAAACTTCTTTAGTAGCAGAGGAGGAGGGGAGATTAATAATGCAAATGAAGAATTTAGTGCGTAATACTTAATATAATTAATTCTGAGCTGCAATATTAAGGTCGTCACTGATTATTTTTCTGACTTAAAATACGTTGAGCATTTTCTACCATTAAATTATCTGAAATATATATAGAGAGAGAAAGAGAGAGTTAAAAATTGAAGAAAATTTAATGAAATAATACTAATAATTTCAAGGAAAGTCTGAGAAATTAATTAATTAATAAGAGAATGAGATAACAATATATAGAATAGATATCTGCTAGGTAGTGCAATCTATGTAACAATAAGGCACAAAAGTTGATAATTTCTTGGTCTGTGTCAAGGAGCAGCCAAAAGAATTATTAATAAAGTCACGTTTCTGCATTGTATCTGGATGAATATACGACTGAATTCTAAATTTAAAAAAGTCTGTAAAATTGTCTGAAACGCATAGCAGAACCTGAGCCGGAAGACATCTGTACCCAAAAAGAAACAAAATGAGAGAGCAAAGGCCGCATTTGGATGATTGACACAGTGATGATGTTACAAGCATGGTTATTAAATTTTATGTTCCTAAGCTAATTGGGCTCTGCTTAAGATATTGTAATTAAAAAGAACATTGTACAACATAACAGATATAGGGACATCTTAAGAACAAAAATGAATGAATAAAATAAGATTTCTGAGACAACGTGACTCCACAATAATACTATGTAACTGAATAGCATAGGAAAAGAAGAGGAAAAAAAGAAAAATAAAAGTCCTGTTTTCTTCTATTATGCCTCAGTTATTATCGTGTCATTTAAAACATTCTTTTACTTTATGTCCTTCTCTTTACTGACACACGCTACTGGTCAGAATAATTACTTCACAGTTCTGATGTTTATTTGTTACATTTTGAATTTGTAACACAGGAACAAGAAATATCGGGCAAGATATCTGAATGCATTAAGAAAGATTAAAGTGAAATGATGCTTCTTTTTTTCCTCTTTTGAGCAGATTCCTCACCCCTTCCAGATCAAACCTATTTACATTTTCCTATATCTGTTATCATTTTTCAACCATTCCAGTTACGAACTATTCTCTAATGCAGGGGCTCCTAACCCTATGCCCAAGGGCACCAAGGCGCTCGCCGATCGTTTAACGTGTGTCCGCCGCTCTGCGATCACAATAATTTTTTTTTTTTTTTTTTTAGTTTTCAATCAAATTCTTTGCGAAAGTTTTAATATTTTAATGAAATAGAAATTGTGTCTAACACAGATACCAGCACAAAGCGAAATGCGACCGATCTCTTTTTTATGTGTATGCATTATTAACTCTATCCGACTATAACTTCATCTTGAAAACGTAAATGGTGTCCGCCGTTCAACAGATATTCTAAAATGTCCTCTTAGGGACAAAAAGGTTGGGAACCCCTACTCTAATGTAATAGGAATTGCTTTCTATATTCAATAACACTAATATTCAGACGTGACTTTAGAAACGAGTTATTTCCCTTGTGATAATCTCAAATTTATAGAAAGATACACTCATGAAGAATATTTTTTAAACATTAAATACGTCTATTTCATTAAAAGTACAATAAGAGAAAGAATTTGCAATTCTTTGTCGTATTGTTGTTGTATTTAAGTTGTGTTGCGTTCTTCACCGGAATAAAACTCGAGACTAAATTTACTGACTCATTGCACTTTCTTTTACAGATTAAGAAAGTCCTACCATGATAAGCCGTAGTTTTTGTTCTTTTTTTTTTTTTTTTTTTTTTTCCCCATCATTTTGAAATATTCCTTTCCGTTTCAATTTAAAGAGAATGAAAAAACAGCAATTAAAATAGCAAAACATCATTTTTAGGACTACAGTCGAATCAAATCATTTAATTCAGGTTTTCCTACTTCAGCTCGGCACATATTTACGATGATGCGAATGACGGTATTTTATATTATTTAACTGTTATTTTTTGTCTTTTATCCTATTTAATTCAGTAAAAATTGTACTGGTAAAAATAAATAATTTCTTCACGACTATCTCCCTATTTCTGAAAACATAATTAAGCATCAGTATTGACATGAACTCTCTAAATGACTATTTCCATTAGAGATCAAATCATCTGGAACCGTGAATGACCGTTTGAGAGAGTTCATTGCATTTATATTTCCATTAAATAAAATGCAGATTAGTCTTATTACAAGGCCCACCAGCGGCCGAGCGGTAAACACGCTGAACACTGGTAATTCGGTCCGAGATTCGAATTCCGCGAACAGGCTGGCTGCATGGGGGTTTTCGTGGTTTTCCCCATGTATAGCGTGTATACGAGCCAGTTTCCCTCAGAAAGTCCTCCACGAAGGCATCCTTCCCTTTAGGCAGATAGCCCTCGTGTGCTTTGCCATAATTAAATAATCCAACTAGTCTTATTACATTAAAATTAAATAATGATATTATTCTTAAACACTTTATGTACAAGAATGAACTAAAAAACAAAAAAAAATTGCGTAAGGGGGGAAACCCGCTATATAAAGTTAATAACAAGTAACTAACTGCAATTCTATAACGGACAGTAAGACATAATTCCATATACAGTACATCACGAAATGTATACGACGACATATTTAATGGCTTGCGATAAATAAGTTTTTATTGTAAACTAATAAACAAGAAATATACACTCATCAATATTAATTTAAGCTCTTTACTAAACAATAGATGTTATACTGTTTTTATCTTCTGATATTATTTAAATAAACGAAATAAATAAGTAAACAAACAAATAAAAATGTTTAGCTAAATTATTAGCAGTCTAAATTTTAATTGGTTTCTAAAGAACAAACGACTTGGACTACTAGAATCCACCGGTAATTTAAAGTCCGGACAGCTGGGGTTCTACTTTGACAAGTTAGGAGCAGGTTAATTACGTTTTTCCTTATTATCAGTAATCTCCACTATACTGTAAATGATACTTTTCTTAAGATCACGGTGAAGATTTTTGTAATTTAAGTTTTATGTGCTGACTTCCTCCCTGAAGGCAAGTTACAACTCGTTTAATAATAAATATTCTGCTGAGTGTAACGAGTGTAACATCCTAATACATGCTGAAATTTGAAACTTTAATATTACTTCTACTTCTGTATGTTCCTACTATAAATAAAATAGCTGCCCTGTTCCGCATGGTAGTAAAAGAGCCACTTACCATAATATTAGGCGGTTTCGAATCCTGGAGAAGGCAGGCATGTTTCTACTGAACAGTGCCTTTGCGGCATGGAGAATAACATCGTCGAGCAGAAAGTCATTCCGACAAGCTAATGGTGGGGATGAGGGGTAGAAGATCTCGGTTCTGTCTTCCAGGATGTTTCCCATCAAAATTTGGATGGAGGTGAGCAACCTAGTACTGTCATCTGTAAGATGTCCAAGGCCACAAGCAATGATAGGCTTAAACCTTTTTCACTTGGCTCAATGAATTTGTGGACCTGATCTAGACGGTCTTTATTAGTCGCAACAATAACGTAAACGAACTAGACCTTCCTTTATTTCTGGTATTAGCGAGGATGTGCGTTGATGATGCGGCCGTCGCGTAGGTGTTTGGATTAGTAGCACTTCCCTTTTTGATGAGTTAGTTAACAATAGGGATAGAAAATCAATGCGAAAGCAATTATAAAAAACTTCTGAACTTGAGAAAATGGATAATTGTCTTTTGCGAAATCCAAGAAACTTCTGCCCTCACAACTTATTGTAAATTTGCCGGATAAAAAGTGGGTAAAAGCAAAAGAAAAAAAGAGAAGAATAAGAATACTTTAATAAATTTCTGCATATCATTTTTGGCTATTCAGTTTCGCTGATTTTCATAGCGAAAATATGAAGTTAAATTAGAAATTATCGAAGAGATTAAATAGAATACAGTGTTTTTATTATTACTAATAATTGTATGACCCTTTCTGCAATAGACCATCAAAAAATGCTTATGTCTTTTCAAGTAATTGGCACTGGCATTACATCTTCTTACAAAATACTCAAAATTTATTTAGGATATTGAAAGATTATCAATATTTTTGAGAGTAGGAGCAAAAAGTGGTAACCCAAGCCAAAGGGTCCTGCTTTTTAGTCCGTGACAGAAGCCTAGTACTTCTTATCTGAGCAGTATACAACCCCCTAAATTCCTTGTTATATTTGAGGCACTGTCTTTTTCACCAACAACATCGCAGCGGGTATTTGGAAGTAACCCCGCACGCGCTCTGTAAACCTCTTACTTTACGTGACATCTTCAGCAAACATTCTGCGAAAGTCAGAAATTATCAATACCTTGCCATACTCATAAATCTCGAGTCTAATCTCTCTAGAAGAGTTTCTTTTTCTCTTTACTCTCCTTCTTTTCTCGCATCGGGACTTCCTTATCTACCTTGAAATATCTTCCTTGTTTTTGCTTCCATAAATTTATGGTCTTTCCTCTATTTCCCTCTCTGTGTGCGACTTTTCATTTCTTTGTCCCTTCCTTCATTGTCATTGCTTCACAGTTACAGAAGCGTCGATTGCAGCTGAAGAGACTTGAACGCATCAAAACAAGTGTGTGGGATTGAGAAATACTCTTTTCTAGAATATGAAGATAACTTGCGATCGGTATTTTCAGAGTAGAGATGTTATATAATGCATTTTCATTCGAATAATTTATTAAAAAAATTTGTGTTTGTAAATCAAAGTTCATTAATGTTTTAACGTAAAATTACCGTTGCTAAACAACTAAGTTATAAAATAAAAAAAAGGAAGGATATGAAAGATGAAGGAATAAAGAACTGAAAAGTCCCACAGCATCCAGACAAATGAAGCCTAGCCTTTCAGTATAAATCCATTAATTTTCTAGTAAACATTTTAATATGATATTTAGAAAAGCTTATGGATAAGAGGGATATAACTAATGCATTGATAAATAACTTCTGATAAATAACTAATGCATTGATTATTAAACCTAAGATTCAGCCCTTCTACATTTGAAAGATTGAACGCTTGCGGAACGGAGGAAATAACTAGAGCTCTGAGACCATAATCCGAGAATCAAAACATTCCTTGAATGCTTTGGTATTCATTAAAAGCGTTTTTAAAAAAGAAAATGCAAATGATTGCCGAGCGTCTTTATTTAGAAAAGTGTTGAGCTGTAAAAGCACCGCTGCAGGAGTGGTACCTCCTGTTGCTTCTGAACCCGAGCGAAACATGCGGTGGTGTGATCGCGCTCTTTGTCCCGGTTCTGTTGCGCCCAGTAGGGGAGGAATGATCCAGCGTGAGAAATTTCCCTACAGTATTATCAATTAAGATCTTAGGCAGCGTCTGGTGTGAAGTTGTGCTTAAGGCGGAAATTTGTGAAGGAAATTATCATTAATTAATTCTATATTTTGTTAAAAAATTCGAAGTTATTTTCTCCTTCTTTTCCGTATGCATTTGTGATGTAACTGGAAGCGCACTTGCCACGTATTCGGGGGGTCTGAAACGCGGATTCTAGCGAGGGCAGTGTACAATTTTTACGTCTCCAGCATTAAAAAAATAAATAAATAAAAGTAAAATTTAAAAAAAAAATGGTTTTAACATGAAAGGTTTCAGATTTTAAATTACGTCCAAATGGGCTTTTTTTTAACGTTTTGTGTGTTACTTTTTTTTTATTAAATATCATGTTCTTAGCACTTAAACCATAAAATTCAGTTCAATATCAATATCTCGAAATAATTTTTAAATGAGCCTATCTTTAGAATTTCTGATACACAGTTCCGCTCGCTGGAGATAAAAAGGTATTTTTTCCCTCGTAGAGTGTTGCCATGGCTTGCTTTTAAATCGTTGAGTTTGTTACTCAAAAATTCATTAAGTTTTAGAAAATATGAAATCGATAATAAAACAAATTCCAAATTTCAAATTTGGTCTTCCACGTGCCCATATTCGTAGGAGCATTACGTCATTCAAAATTCGATGACTCTATGTGCCGTTGTTTTATCACAATGCAAGAACTAGACATACATTTATGCAGATTTTTCATTATTTGATTTCTTCAAATATAATGCATGACTCTAACATTTGGTGTCAACAGTTTGAAAAGTGAAACGGACATTTATAGCGATTCAACGCAAAATCGCAAAACGAAAATAATAGTCCATCGGAGACAAAGCCCCTTTGGACTAATAATGAACTACTTGTTCTACAGATTGTTTTCTTTTACTGATTAATTAACTTTCTTTTAGGTAAGTTTACCAATCGATTGCTTTATTAATACAATATATTAGTATAACCCAGAAGCAAAATTAAATTGGAACAAGATTTATAGTTTATAAATTACTTGCTTCTAGCAAATATTTAACCATTTCATTTAGCATTTAAAGTAGCATACTATATATGTCGTTGATTGCTGTGCCTCTTGAGCTGAAAAAGGAGCTATTCCCTCAAATTGTAAGGATTATGGAATTAAGCATTTGTAGTGTTCCTCTCTTTCCTCTCCCCTTGCTTCTTATAATAAAGTATTTTATAAAAGTAAATGATGGCAGTTTTACATTGCTTTACTGAAAGTGTGAAAGAAGGGCCTGGATGGTTTCTTTTTTTTTTTCTCTTAATTAAACATTGTTTATTTAAAATAAAAATAACGAACTTGGTGTCTTTTATTTTTCAGCACATTTTGTATCTTATGCAAAACAGACATGAGACGTTAAGAATTATGGCTATTAATCACAGAACTGTTATTTATTCACGTATAGTAAAAACAAAATCATTATATTGGTGTTTTTCCATGAGCCAAATAGTATGCTTATTCGTGTGTTTTCAATTTTGAATGTGTAAGTTGACGTGATTCCTTTTATTGTATTTATGTTATTCTTAGAAATATGGTTATTAACCCGAAGCGGCATTAAAGCCAAGAGGCTATTTATTAGTCTCAAAACGGTATTTTGCATCGTTTCACTTTCTGCGTTGATTCACTTTTCAAACTGTTGCCACAGTATATTATTGTCATATATTATATTTAAAGAAACTAAATAAGGAAGAATCTGCATAAATGCGTGAATGTTTCTCGCATTGTCAAAAAACAACGATACCTAGAGCCACCACATTTTGAATAACGTAGTCCTCGAACCGAACATGGGGACTTGGAAGCCCGAATTTTGAATTTCGAATTTGTTTCATTATCTATTTCAAATTTTGTAAAACTTTAACAATTTTTTATTAACAAACTCAACGATTTGAAAGTGAGTAATGGCAACGCTATACGAAAAAAAAAATTTTTTTTTAAATCTCCAGCGCGCGAGAGACTGCGTATCGGAAATTCTAAAGATATGCAGTTTTTCTTTTTTTCAATATTTTGTGATATTGCTATTGAATTTAATGTTATATGATTTAAGTGCGAAGAACATGATATTTAATAAATAAAGGTAACAGACAAAACGTTAAAAAAAGCCCATTTGGGCTTAATATAAAAAAGCTTTCAGATTGTTTGATTCTTTAAATATCTTTTCCGCAAATTAATATCAATTTAATATTTTATATGCATATCTTTGGTGTTTGCAAGCATACTGATGCAATTTGGATACTTCAGAATTTTGCATTAATTTATTTCCTTTCTATGATTCCAAATTTCAATAAATAATTCAATGAGTCGCATCTTCGTATTTCTTAGCTTTCTTTTGACAGTCCCTCATATGTTCGTTATTGAGTTCATGTCTGAGTTGCTGCCTGGCCTGAAAGTGTTCTGATGTTAAACAACTGAGGGAGAGATTTCGCTTTTGCATCAAAAAGCTCCATCGCGCATCAAAACTTAGACAAAAAAAAATTAAGCTTTTAAGTTGTGGCAAAAATTGTCCCCCCTTCGAAGCGCAATATATATATATATATTATTTTAGTCTTTATTTATAGTTGTTATTATACGCTCAGTATTGCATAGATTTTCTTTCCATTCGTGGGCTGAACTTTGTCTTCCCGAACACGTTTGGCTGTGTAATGTCTATCAGGGATCGATTGAATCTGCTCTGATATTTGCAACATTTTAAATCTATCTGCAATTTCTTTTTTGGCACACCTTTTTCTTACACTTTATTATTTGGTAAATATGAGTTTCTTTGTAAAGGATCCTTTGCTATATCCGTAAATGCAAAAAATAAATAAATAAATGAAATAAATAAATAAAAATAAATAAATCAAAATAAATAAATAAATAAAAATAAAGAAAGAAATAAAGAATTTATAAAATTTGCTTACTTACGAAGAAGCTACAAAATTCACTTTCATTACTAAAAGGTAATCAACCAAGAACTAACGTCAAGAGAAAGTGGTTAAGGAGAAAAAAAGAAAAAGCTACTTAACAATCTATTCATTAGGGGGCATTTTAGCCAATTTAATTTTTTGAATATTATAGTGTTGCCAAAAATATATACAGTTTTATAAAATACTTAATAAAAACAGACTTAAAACAAATTTTGATCCTAATAAAAGAGATTTAGCTTAATGTTTTAGAATAAAATAAATAATTTTTTACAAATCTGAAAGCTTTCAGATTTTATATTACTCCCAAAGGGGCCTTTAAAAAAATGTTTACACACATATACACCTTTCGAGAGCATTCGGGATAATGACCATTTGGGCTAAAAATATTAAAAACGGCACTTCTTTAGAATTACCGATAGACAGTCTCACGCGCTGGAGATTGCCACAGCTCATTTTAAAATCGTTGAGTTTGTTAATCAAAAATTCATTAAAGTTTTATAAAATAGGAAATAGACAATAAAATAAATTTGAAGTTCCGGCTTGCAGGTATTCATATTTAGGTGGAAGACTACGTTATTCAAAGTTTGATGGCACTAGGTATCTTCTTTTTTTCAAAATGCAAGAAGCATGCATTCATGCAGATTTCTTCATTATTTCATTTCTTTAAATATAATACAGGGCGATAATATCTGGT
This sequence comes from Stegodyphus dumicola, assembly GCF_044657685.1. Taxonomy (NCBI): domain Eukaryota; kingdom Metazoa; phylum Arthropoda; class Arachnida; order Araneae; family Eresidae; genus Stegodyphus; species Stegodyphus dumicola. The sequence continues at coordinate 42,046,220 of NC_140771.1, read as the reverse complement.
GACAACAATTTGAAAAGTGATAGAACGCTTTTAGTGATTCAGGGTAAAATTCCGTTTCGAGACTTAGCCTTTCTGGGCCCCTTTGAGCTAAAAATAAAATTAATTTATGAAAAAATTAAGAATGTTTATATGCCTAATAAATTTTATGCCTCTTTATAGCTTTCAAAGGAAAAAATATCGTATTTGTTAGTGCGTTCTCTCTTTTTGCTTTTACTTCTGAAGATCGAGAGGGGAAAATTATGTGACATATATTATTCCTAAAAAGAGAGTTAAGGGAAACAAATCAAAACGTGTGTAGCAATAGATGTATTAGCTTTACCATATTATATGTTTAAAAGAAACCAGTTGCAATTATTATTTTCAATATTATTCGTTTCACCTCCCACGTTGTATTACTGCTACCTATCCATATCTACATACCATTCCTGTGAATATAAAAGTTTCTAAATCATGGGCCAAATGTTTTATGGAGAAATATGCGACTAAATGGCAAATGGGAATACTAATACAAATATTGCCTAATTTGACTTTTCTCTAACACCTCTTTTTAGGAAATGTCTTCTGCCATTTTTAACGCCATTTCAAACAAAATCTTATAAAACTGTGTGAAAAAAAAAGTTTATTAATTTCGCTTAATAAAGATGACACTTAGAAGTCTCAAAAATCGTTACTTTCTCCGCGTCAAGTCAGCTTATTCAGTGAAGATACGGATGTAATATAAATTTTATTTTGATTGGCGATGTATCGCATTGCCTCTAAATGTGTCAACACCTCATTTCGATATAATCACAGCTTGTTCGTGCTTCGTCAGAAGCCCTAAGGGATGCGATGAATAGCAGGGTATTACGTAGAAAGGCTGCTTGCCGAATGATCTATGGCATACGAAATCAAATGGCGAAGATGAAAATTGGCGTTCAAGTTTGCGTTGTTCGAGGAAGCGGTGCTTGATCAAAGTCTTCCGAAATACTTTTCAAAATAAGAAACTAGAAGGGAAAAAAAAGCAAGCAAAGAGAAATTTCCTTGAACTAGCTTTTTCTGGGCTCAACATTCTCGTGTTTCTATGTTTGTTGGGTTTGTGTAGCTGATAAGGTGAGAGAATATTTGAGTACGTGTTTTTGTGAAAGTAGCCGACTTGAAAGTAATGACAAAAGTCTATGTTATTTTATACATTAATTTCTTGGCTGCTTTTGATTTTCTTAAATGCTATGTCCAAGTGTTTTCTACTGGGGACTATGTTGAGGATCACGAGAAAATGCAATGTTATATTAATATTTCTTCAGTTAGTCTTGAAATAACATTCTAAGCATTCAGTTAATCTGATAATTTTTAACTGAAGTTCATATCATCAGCTCGTGAAAAGTTCTGTATCTTTATTTCGCTAAGACCACATTCAGATCCTAAAATCAAGTCCAAGCAAAAAATGAAGATGTTGCGATATATATATGTGACATTTTTTGTTCCGTTCCCGAAATCCTCATAACAGTATAGTGCTTATAAAGCAAAATAAATCATTTAGAAAAAAATTAAGAGAATTGTACAGCTACTTTTATTAATATTTATGCCATCAATATAATCAGTAAAAACATTTTTAACAGAAAACATTATTCATTTCTGTCAAAAAAATTTTTAATTTTCTGCTAATATATTCACTGATGATTTTTTTTTTTTTTTTTTTTTTTCCTGTTAACACTGAGATATCTGTTAGTAAACAGGTATTCAATGACTCGTTTTATAGTTTGCGTAAATGAAAATAAATAAGATTTTTTTCCTTTATTCATAATATATGCATTTGTAGAAATTTGCAAAAATCAAATATTTTCATGTATTTCATTGCAGTGAACTTAAGTTTCATCTCTGCACCTGACAAGAACCATCCGAATGCGATACAGATTATAGGGCAGAAATCTGGGCGCTACGTCTGTTTCAACAAGAAAGGAAAGCTAATAGCCAGGGTAAGTATAATAGCAGTTTTTGTCTCATGATTACTTGTTCAACATAAGTAACAGGTAAAAAATGAAACTTAGTTTCCTTCAATTATTTCATTTAACTGAATTTTTAATGCAATAATATTAACGATATTTTGAAGGCTGTACATCTATTGTATTGTATATCTATAATGTAGCGCATAGCTCATTATAATTTATATTAGAGAGAGGCTACCGTGACTACGGCGGCTATATTTCAAAGCCCAGGCCTACATCCCCAACTTTTAGGTACAACAAATAATTTTCTAAACCCTGATAATCCTATTTTTCTATTATAAAAACAAAGAATGTGGGCATTAGGGGCTCCAAGAAATATGTTGTATTTATGTTATATGCTGCACAAATAATGTCCTACACTAGCACTATTTGTGCAGGGGTCTATGGAAAGTATCGGGGGACGTTGATTATTATGCAATTTTTTTTATCGGAAATAATCTTACAGTAGGTTATCTTCTCAGCATTTCGAATAATTGTATCTAAATTAGAATTACATGCTGAATTTGAAATAATGCATATCTCTTCTTTCTTTAAAATATCTAATTTTAAATGTAGTATTATGCAAGTATGAGTACCTTCTAAAATATATGATATTTCCTTGAACTTTAAATGTGTAAAAAATTGTGTCGTAATTCAGATACTTCCCACTATATCGTAGACTTATATCTGAAAAATCGAATGATATTTATAAATCTGAAAAAATCGAATGATTTTTTTAAATCTGAAAAAATCGAATGATACTTATAGAAAAAGCTATTGAAGTGATGTACATTTTAGCCCACGCAGAAATGCCTAGTTGTTATAAATGATTTGTTGTCGTTTTATTCCTTAGTAGAACATTGTGTAAACATAGTTTCGGTTTACTGCCGTTTCTCCATATCCACGGGGTAACTTATTTGGGATTCAGTTCAGCGGATGAAAGGAAATTTCCCAAAAGTATCGTTAGTTCCGAAATTAAAAGAAGGGTTAACTGGGCATAGCATAGCTAAAATACTTTCAGTACTGTTTTTCGACTCATCTGCACGCTCATTACGCCCGATATCACTAAATATAAGAATGAATATAGTCATTACAGAACCTTATGTGTATTCTCAGGATACAAGAGTGTAAGCTCCAGTAAATCCTCCTCTCAAAATGTGAGCTCACGCCCATTCTTAATCGTCATAAATATATTGGTACGAATCTCGACTATCAGTGAATAGTGAATAACTTACTTATATCCCGTATCACATTCCTTTTTACTGTACAAAAACTGTGTTGCTTCATTTCTTACTCATATTTTGCTGATTAAGTTGAAGTATCAGAATCCCTTAGTTTCATAGGTTCCAGAGAGGGTATATTCTAATAAAAACATACTTCATATAAATTTTCTGAGTATGGAGTATATAGTAGTGCATTGTATACTTGCCTATGTTATACGAACATCATATTTACTCAAAAATAAGATGTAAATTTTTGTTCTAAATACTAATAGAGTCTTATGGGTATTTATGGTAATTAAATTATGGGTAAATTAAATTTCAGAATGAGGAACAGAGCTTTAAGTGCCCCAAAAGAATAATTATTCTTTTTTAGCATTAAATAAACACACAGTTAATTACTAAAAATATAAACTGCTTAGCCACCGCTAATTATAGCAATCGCGTCTAACTGAGCGATTTCAAGTTACGCCTGAATCCACTTTGCTGATTACTGATATGCCTAAAAAGGAAGTAGGTCATAATGTTAGATAGCTTAACTTTCATTTTAACCAGAAGCATGCTGTTATCAAATATTCACCTAAATTTTTATTTCTTAAAATTTAGCCTAAAATGTAAGGCGGTCTTAGTTTCGAGTAAATATAATTTAGTTCATGTACCTGCGGTAAATCTTGGAAAATCTTACCTTCTGATAAGGGGCACTACAGGACAATTGCTGTTTGAGGAACCTAGTTCGCGACAAAATGGACTCCCTTAAAATAGCAAGGGCTCACTTGAGATAGAAAAGGCAACACTCCAACTTGAAATTCATTGTGAGAAGGGGACAACGTCCAGGTATGTCAGCGGGAAACACCATCATTCACCCTTCCTGAATTCAACAAACAGATCTTCATTTACTCCAGATATCTCACTTCTGCTTCAATGGGAACGCTACTTGTTTTTGTTGTGTGTGCCCTCGGGGGTCGTTGTATCGGCTGTGTACCTGCCCAATTCACTTTGAATTTGTGCCGCCTATGGAAAAGAATCGTTCTGTCACGGCTTGATGTCTGTTTTTAGTTAATCTTCCTCGGAAGCTATTTTCGGAAAGTGACAGTTTTCGGTGCAGCTACACCATTCATTCTGCCACTGTATTTCACTTTTGTTGGCTTTTATTTTTGTTAGCAAGCCGATAGTTTTCTAGATGTCAGAATCAATTAACTTTTGTAGAAGCTGAAGAAAAGTCGTGTCCATCGCATTTCGTTTGAATGCGTAGAAAGCAAACAAAAATAGAAAAGCAATCTTTAAACAGTGTTATAAAAGGATGTGTGACGCACTAACGTACACCTCCCAATACGATTTGTCATTTCAGATTCATTGCGCTGGTATTCTGATAACGTGTTACATTTTGAAAATAATTTTCTGTTTATTAAAAATTAAGCTATATGTTTCATGAAGCGCAACGTAAAGTGAAATCAACACAGTTGCTTAAGTTCTTTTATGCTTTGTGAAAGCGGAATAAAAGTGAGATGTAAATTGAAATAATTTATCAAAGGTTAAAAAAAAAATCTTATGTGAACGCCACCTGACTTCCGTGTATGACCTATTAATTTATGCATTTTTTTTTTTTTTTTTTTTTTTTTTTTTTTTCCTCCCGCATTTCATTTAAACTTATTTTCTCGAATTTCATTAGAGATATATTTCTCATTCAATAAATACACTTCTTATTTCACGACAAAGCAAAAATACGGAAGAATTCAAAACATCATCATTAAAAACTGTAAAATACAGTAAAACATAAAACATTAAATACAGTTTAAAAAAAAAATTTTTTTTTTTACAATTAAAATTAGAGTTTCCATGTAAAAACAAGCAATTCGGCAAGCGGGGAAGCAGATTTTTCGGTGCAAAAAACTGAAAGTCTGTATTTGGTCCAACTGAGCAAAAAGACATTGAAGCTGCAGAAATTGACATGATTCACCATTCCACTGAGTTTCAAGTGTATACAAATGGCGGTTCTTAACTCGCCACTTAAAATTTTAAATTGTTGATAATTCTAGAACTATTGCATACAGATTAACATAAAAACCTTAACTAGAACATAAAAACTACATAATTCAATCACTTTTAAAGCAAAAAAAAATGCGCAATTTACCAACATAAAGAATAAAAAACTAAGCTCACCGAGATGCAGTTATGTGTTTTCAGACTCAACCACTGAACTACTAATGAGAGAATGTTTACAAACGTTTAACACAATGTTAGTTCAAAATCTATTAATGTATTTAAAATATATATATATTCATAAATCGGACCGCAAGTATTTTAAAATGCGCAGTCTAAATAATAAAATATAAATGTTTTATTTTTAATATCTGAAATTGGAAATTTCTTTTATTTTCTTTTGTTTTTATTTAGTTAGTTTTAAGAAGAGCCCCGGGGGGGCAGAAAAATCTTAAAATTCTACTAAACGTTTACTATAAAAGCAAATGAATGTATCAGCCATATGGTAAATGAAAAGTTATACATATATTCATTTAAAAGAGTTTAGTGTCGAATTGTTTGATACAATAAGTATCAGTTATTGGTTTTCAAAATCTTTCAGCGACTGAAGTGAATAGTAATTTAGCTGTAAACCATGATTTCTCAATGATTTTGGGAATGGAGCAATTAAAGCTTATATAAGCTTAATAGACATATATTGTACCTGTGATTTTGAAACAAGCAAAAACTGTAAAGCGTTATTTTACAGTTTTACCTTTGTTTACCGTTGTTTTAATGGTAATTTAGCGAATGTGGCCTATTTTAAAGCAAAATAATTTATCTTCGCTATACACCGAGAGTTTTTACTATCGACGCTAAATTTGCTTCGCGTTTCTATACATCTTTTCCAAAAGCTGAGGCACGATTCTGGTTAATTTCTGAATCTTATTTTCATTTCGATCGCTAAATTCTGAACTTTCACATTTCACACTTAGGTAATAATAGATGAAATGATACTAATAATACTATTTCTCCAGGCCGTTTGCGAGTGAAATTTTAGCAGTAGACACTCTTTTTCTTTCAAAGCTGTGAAAGTCTTCACTTCTTAGTCGGATCGCTCTGAATGAAAAGGCCTAACAACTGCTTCTCTTTGACAACTCTCTTCCATCTGATCAGTAAACAACAAGGTGGTCTACCTTTATAACCCATCCCTATACCCATTCAGTAAAACTCACATAGTTCGCGTTGACGGCTGTTATGGACTGTGTTATTTACTGTAGCCGCTTTTGTCCAGGAGAAAGAGTTCTCCTGCCCATCCCCTCATTTAACTTCATCCCTGTGGGGTAGCCTGCTCTCATATCTTCCGACTTCAGAAAAATTGTAGCGTTTACAAAAAAAAAAGGGGGGGGGGGGGGAAGCGAATACTTTTTTAATTGGCTGGATGTTTTGTAGCATTTACGTTTCGAAATAGAATATGAGCGTTCATGGACACTGTACTGCGGAAATTTAATATTGTGAAACTTGATTTGATTTTAAAGTATAGAATTGTGCAAGGAAAGAGTTTACTAGTAGAGCATTGTTGAGAAACTGGTAAAGAATTTGAATGTTGTTTCGGTATGAAATTTATCTGTATGACGTTTCGGAAGTGAAATGTGCAGCTTCTCGTGAAATTGTCGAAAATAACTTCAATACTGGACTTGTTATATATTTTAAAATAAAGAAGAAAAACCAACTATAAATCTTTTTTTTTTCTTTACTTATATTTAGCTTCTTTGCTAAGAAACATCTCTTTACTGATAATCGAAGCACTCTTAGTGGTCTCTCAAATATTTTCATACCGTTATGTTGTTTTATGCTACCACTGATAAAGCCAATTCGTATAGTTTAAAAATGGGTGCAGTATTACTGTAATTAATGAAGGATGTTTTAAAGAATCTTTTATTTTTTAATAAACGTTGTTCTTTCTTCTTCAAGTTTCAACCGGAACATTAATATTTTGTGAATAAAAATCATAACCATCCTGAATCTAATATTAATCCGTACTGCCTTTTGAGTCAGTATTATAAAGAATGAATAAATTCTTAAAAATCAGGTCATACCTTCTTTTACTAACCGTCATGCAGCTTTCTTGACATGCAATTAATAAAACAATGAGAGCTCTTACAGTCTTGCTTGTCACTGGTAAAGCAGGAATAATTATGTATAGTTTTTAACGTGTTAAGATGAGAGGCAATCAATAATACATTTAATAATATAAATAAAAAAGTTATGTTTTATATCAATGTCAAATGCAAGGTAAACATACTATATGCTGTGTTAATTATTAATATAAATATAAAGTAAACATAAATGTTGTCTTAATTACGAATATAGTTTCAAGGTAAACATATATGCTCTCTTAATTACTAATAATAAATTTTACGGGATTTCTGAAGAAAGGGGCAACATAAAATAATGAATATTCTGTGATTCAGCAATGTATTAGGCGAAAGTGTGGCATAACTTTTGTTTAAAGCTTGTAAGCAACGCGAAAGAAAGAAGGAAGAAGAGAACGAATTTTTGTTCTCTCTTTTTTTCTGCTCTCTGTCATTTTATTTTAACGAGTAAAGAAAAGGGAGTCGAGTAGTTTTTGCACCATATATACTTTCAAATAAGTTACAGTTTTTTAAAATGCAAGTGTTCAAAATTTAACGATTCGGTGAACGATGTTAAAATGAAAGCGATGAAAAAGTAATTAGAATCGAAATATTGCTTCACAAAAATGCATTAGATGAAAATCTACACATGTGGATAAATGTGAGAGAAAGAGAGATGTTATTAAATTAATATTTTAATTTATGAAAGACATTTTTTTAAAAAGTGTCAGCGAACGGTATTTACCTTCTAAAATTTCGATAAATTGTGATATTTAATGCTTATTCTTTTTAATAATTGTTTAAATTATCTCCTTATTTTGCATCCTGTGAGACAGAAGACTTCAATTACTCGATTTTTTTATGAGAGAAGCTTTTTGGTAAGTTGAAATAAAGAATTCGAAATTAATATTCAGTAATCACAGAGCTCAAATTTGACTTTTCACTGTTCTCACCAGTGTACAATAATGTTTAAGACTATCCATACCCAAACGAAAATTAAATGTCTTATGCAATGCAGTAATATAAGCTGCATATTTAGCAATTTTAAAGTCAAATTTTCCAAGTTATATATATATATATATATATGAACAAAATATAACTTTTCTATTTTCCCTAATCATCTTCCCTAATTTCAGAGGGTTCGTGGAGACATACATTTAGTATTCGGTCAAAAATCCGGCCTTAAAAAAGGGGGGGGGGAATATTTTACCTACAAATGATAAAACCAGTTCTCACGTGTACCTTGCTACTAGCGGCAAGTCTCTGGAAAAGCCAATAGAAAGCTCTTGAAAATATAGTCAATGTTCCTGCATACCATTTTGAACATGCTTAATTTCTAAGAAATTTTAAATTAATTCATTAACGTAAAGGTCATGAAATTGGGATATCTAAGTCGAGTTCCTTCGAAAAAATTATGAGATTTACAGAAGTCGGTTGATTAAGTAGAGACATTCGGATTTCTGATGCTAGAGAGACGTCAAAAATGTGCAATGCCCTCGCCGGGACTCGAACCACGGATCTCCCGAAGACGCGTCGAGCTTGCTGATCATTACACTACGAAGGCATGCTAAGAAGGCGGGAGAGATACCTTATATAATGTTTAAGTAACTATGACTTCCATACTGTGTAACCGTTCAGACACCTAGGATCGTAGTTCGTAATATTCGATAGTAACTTTTATTGACATTAGTGCGTAAAGGTCATTTGGATTTTTCCTAATTTTTTACTGACTTGTGGGACTATATTTCATTGATAGGCAAGTGTTGCGAAGGACGGTGCTTACTAAGAAAGTCCGATATTCAGTCTGTGGTCTAATACTCCTCTTTTCACCAATACTCCCATTCTTATCACTCACATTTATTGGATAAACAGGTAAGTCACAAGCCAGTGGAAACCTGTTTGCGCATTTTGACCTTTTAACCTTATCTGTGAGCCGAAAAGGTATCGTCGCTTTGTTATCTAAATGTCTCATTAGCGTTTGTGAGAATTTTGTCTTCACTTTTTGTTGTAATTTTGAAGTTGCTGTCTCAAAGAAATCCTTTGTCACTAAGTGTTGTTCAAGAAGCATTAAAAAATGTACTTCAAGTTGTTTAAGGTGATTGTCATTTTCAGAAATAAATTGGAAAACTCATTAGCTTTTGTTATCATATCCTGTACTTTTGAAATTTCTTTATCGAGACGAACGTCTTTCTAAGTCATGCGCAACGGAAATATGTTTAGTAATTTAGGACACAGAGTACACGGCAAATATAAAGAGTCTAATTAAAACATGTAAGAAATTTTATATGTTGTTGTATGATGCTAAGTATGCAAACACGGATTGAATATACTGGGAAAAGCGACACTCATTTATTGATATGGTCGCCAATTTCCTGCACTTTAAGCCTGTGATTTTTTTTCCAGTGAAATTACATCTAAGTTCTTCAATCAAAATTAAATTAAACTAAATCTAAGTTCTTGTTTATGTTATGCCTTTGGTATATCGGAATTAGAAGGAATTTGGTTTGGTTATCGGAATTTTTTTATTTCCTTATGGTTTATCGGAATCGAAGTTACTATTTTGTGAAAGAAAGACACTTAAGTATAGATAAATCGATTTAATATAGATAACCAAAACCAGGTTATCGCTTAGTCGCATAAGGCTGTATCTATGGCCATCTAATTGCAGCACTAAAACGATGCTGCAATTCTTCAGTCCTCGCATGAAAAAAGGAAAGTGAATGTAGAAGGAGTCTTGAAAAAGCATTGTGCTCAGAGTCCAGATTATCTTAATCGGGTGTTTTTGTCCTCCATAAAAAGTGCCTGAAGATCCTGATAATGATTTCTGAGGATTTATTAGTGAATTATAAAATCATAAGTAACTATTCTTTTAATAATACTATTCATTCATTTCTTAGCCATTTTTAGGCTATAATAAATATTTTTTTTTCAAATATTTCAAAAGAATAAAAAAAAAATCTATTCGAAATTTTGTATCTTTCATGTAACCTTTGTGAAAACATATGAGTTTTTTACTTTTTACTAATTACTTATTTCGTCAGTAGATATTTCCGCGTTCCATTCCATGAAGTTTGAAACTGATTCAGTTAATAATCAATGTACTTCCATTTTCCCCAACCGTCGTCTTAATTTATTCAATAACTTATTCAATCGCGTTTATTTCCTCCGTCTGAGCTTCTAATTTCCACGTAATTGGCCGAATCGCCAAACACCGATCGCTCAGACGCCACTCTAATGGACCGACATGACGATTGACCACCCAGGTATGGATACAGTCATCAAAGTAGTCAATCTGCTGATTACACTGTGGAGGATTTCCGTCCTGTTACATCTCAATCCAAGGTGCAATTTAGTTTTCAACTCATAGGTCCTAGATGATTGACAGTGCTGCCATCTCGTGACGAAATAATCACAAATTACCTGCTGAGAGAGCTGCAGTTGAGAGGAATGGGATCCCATGCGGGGCTGGATTGCCAGGATGATAATTATAAATCTTTTGAGGATTTACAGTTTAAAATTATTTAGCTATATTATTCCTATGCAGAAAAACTAGAGCATAGCTGAAAAAGTTCACTCCTAAATAAAGATGATACTGGTAATTTTATATTTTAAAAGTAATTAAGATAAAAGTAATACATTGTTTTAAAATTAATGACTTTGTTATGCTGTTATAATTTGAAAGGCAAATTTCTCAAAAACTTTCTCATGCAAGATTGTTCATAGCATTTAAAATTTTCCAGTCAGCATGATTAAATGTATTCCGTTCCATAGATTTTCAACTAGCAGATTTTAGAAATTCTTAGTAGTTTTTTTTTTTTTTTTTTTTTTTTTTTTTTTTTTTTTTTTTTCAGTAATGCAGGTTGTTTGGATATGGCAGAACACACGAAGACTATCTGCCCAAGGGTAGGAATGCCTTCGTGAAGGACTTTCTAAGCCAAACTAGCTCACGTTACACATCAGAAAACTGCGAAAAGCAAGCATGTAGGGCCGGCTTCTTCACTTGGGCTTGAACTTAGGTCGTAAAAGCAGTATTCTTAACCGCTCAGAAGCAGTTATTTACCTAAAGCCGCCCGACTGGCATAGTGGTTAGCGTCGCTGACTGCCGTGCCGACTGCCGAAGGCCCTGGGTTCGAATGCCGGCGAAGGCATGGATATTTGTAAATGTATAGTGTCGGCGCGGCATGGCGGCATTTTAAAAATGCGGCGAGCCGAAAGTCCTCTCGTGTTGTTTGGTGGAAAGGGAGACACCTCGGACCCATCTCCCGTGGTGTTCTCCATCAAAATTGGGGCGGAACTGAGCAAAATCGCACTGTCGCCTGTAATGTGCTCAAGGCTTTTGTCAACGACAGGCGTAAACTAGCGCTCCTTGCCTCGAGGTATTTCGTGGCAAGGGCTTGGGCTGATGTTACGGTCAGGCAAGTGAGCATTAGTAACAACAACAAGAATTTAATTAAGCTGAGATACTATTATAAAAAGCTAATAGCTGGATTCCATCCCACTGATCCTGGCGATCTTTGTCAAATGTTTCTAGTAGTTAAATCTCACCTGCTCTTTTATGCAATATGTTATCTTGAGCTGTTTGAACCTTATATTTCATTAAAATATTGCTACACTACCTAAATTGTGAAATTTTATTAAGAAACTAGAAAAGCGATATCTAAAAAGTGTCCTTGTGGAAATTTTGCTATCACAAAATATATGAATAAGATTATCACTGTTTCATTTTGACTGAAGATCCCAGCATCAGCGTAGAGTTTGCAGTATATTTAGTTTTTATGTGTTTTCTTTGGATGAGTGCATGAACATAAGCAATCTTTTATCATGCAAACAGGGAACAAGTTTTCATTTAATTTTTGGTTCATAAAAGGATGTTTTATGAGTTTAATATATTTACAAAAGATTTGCCTGTTATAATTTGTGGAAATTGCGAAATTTTATTTTAATCTTTTTTTCCTTTCATTTTTAAGTCACATGTACTTTCAGTTGCAAATTAACTTGTGAAAGAAATTTAACTGAAAGAAGAGAAATACGTTCCAGTATGAACTATTGAGTTTTTGAATGAGTAGACCTGCCGAGTAGAACGCTAGCTGCTTATTTTAGTAGATTAAGGATAAGGAGGGAATTGCCAGCAACTGAGATTTAATCTCTTGTGGTCAGATTCTAGGGTAATATTTAGTTTGGATCCTCCATTCTGAGAAGTCTAATTACTTCTTCGTGGCTGCTGATAATGATTGTCATTACAAATATTTATTCCATATTTATATATATTTGTAAGTGGCAAAGTTCTTAGTTTCTATAATCATTTTTTAATTAAGACACAATAACACGCCGAATAAATACTAATTCAGAAGTCAAACAACAAAAATCAGCGTTAATTTACAAAATTTTCACAGGACTAGTTTCAATGGTTTTACCGAACCATCATCTTCAGCTGCAAAACCGCAAATGATTTATGTAAATTAACGCTGATTTTTGTTGTTTGACTTCTGAATTAGCATTTTTTAATTGTTTTGATTTTGTGAAATCATTAGATTATATTTAATATATATATATATCTTTAGCATCTGTCTGGTTTATATACCTCAAGTTGTGTTTTGTTGATAATAACATGGTCTAGTCAGTGAATGCCTAGCAGATTGACTAGTATATATAAGAAAAAGGCTGGAGTTTTATAATCTTAGTCTGTTGTTGCCAACATTTTTGATATTCTGTTTTTTATTTTCGTTCTGTGATGTTGCATTTCTTAAACATGTATGTGTATGTTGCTTCATGATTTTATATTATTTCCAACTATAAGTGTTCGCTATAATTTGAAACTATCAATATACATTGAGCAGGCATTTTAAGGAATATTAGAAAATCTAGGTAATTAAAAAATTAGTAAAATTAAAGCAAGCATTATTTCTTCCATTTTTCGAATAAATAATGTATTTAAAACTTGACAAACAAGAGTAAAAGAAATTTGTGTGCATGCATATATATATTTAACAATCTGAATCATAAAAAATCCTATAATATATTGCACAAAGAATGGACAAAATGTGACTACGTATAATATTTCATTCATTGACCGTAGTAAGAAAATTTTAACCTTATCGTTTTATTTGATTTATACGTACAAAAACGTCATGTTCATCCAATTTAGTACTATACTAAAATCGGCAAATGTTTAACAGTCACATGATACGTATACTTGTTATTCAAGAAAAAAAACTGTTGCCAAATAACTGAATTATAGCTCAGAAAAATTATATTTAATAGTAGTAAATTAAAGATCGTAATTAGCTTTGTCTGTTAGTTTTCCTTTTCTTAATAGTTGCTTTGTTCTTTATCATCCGAAAATCAGTGCTGCCATAAACATTTCAAAGGGAATAGTTTTTCTTGTTGAAGAAGAGACGAAAGTAAAAAATAAATAAATGAATGAATATAATGAATGAAATGCTGGCTCTCATAAAGCATCGTAAGAATTTCGATCGTAGGGGAGGCGGAAAGCAGAACGCGAAACCCCCAGCGATAGCAATTTGCCCGCGAAAGTAGGAGATACAGCAGTTACATTTTTTAGAAGAAAAACGTAACGTAACATTTATCGAATGAATTCTTTAGATGTACTCGACCCACTTAACCTCAGCCCTCCCCGGACCTCCCAACGAAATCTACCAGTTAGGCAAAAAAAATAGGTTACCAATGTTGGCAAAATATCGCCATCTTTTCATCTAATGTTTCGCACTTTAACTTTCACTTAAAGAATGACGACACTACTCTGACTGTGTGCCTTCTATAAGCCTTTAGCTGATAGACCTGGGCTAAAGAAATTTGTTGATCATTGGGTGAGGAAGACAATATTTGTTTTCACCAGTAAAAGTGAATATCGACATTTTATAAGTATTTGCTAGTGGATAATAGAACATCATTTTTTGCCATGTTAGAGTAATTAGTAATGTGTATTCATAAATGCGATAATGTGATAATTCTATATATAAACTTATTTTTTTAGAATTTTACAAAAATATTCTTATAAACTTGAGATACAAATTTTAAACATTTTTATTTTGCCAAGAAAGTGTGTACAAATAGTTTTGCACTCACGATTTGCGGATGCGTTTATATGCAAACTCTGGCAAGTTAATATTTTGCATAAGAAAATGTTTGTGAATCTGGGAATTCGTAAATGACAAATTGAATCGATGATATCAAAATGCTTTCGCTATTTTGATAGCATCGGCGCGCGCACACTTAAGTGTAACAGAAAGAGTTAATTAAGGAAAATGTCAGAAAATGCTTTTGAAAATGTTAAACTGAATTAAGAACTTTTCTCTTTTTGTTTACCATGAGTTTTTTAGTTTAAACATTGTCACTGATTTTATAGTTTAAACATTGTCACTGATTTGATTTTCAAATCGCTGTTGGATTAGTCTGGCCAATGAAAAATATTAGGCATTTGTGTAATATAATGAAAGAAATACATTTGGTATTAGAATGAACGAAATGCATTAGATGTAAAAAATGCATTTGCTATTAGACTAGTGAAATGTAGTTCATGAAATTTGGTAATAATTTTATATTAGATATAAAACGGGAAAAATTTCGCTAAAGTTCCTGATTTTAACTGTTATACAAATTTTCGTTCCTTTGTAATACGAGCATTGTTATGAACTATTACAAAAAAGGGGAAGGACACAATTTTATGTTATATTAATTTTGCATTACACGCTTTACATAGGAGTTTTTGAGCTGCATGAAAAATTTGAAAAAAGAAAACACGCATCTTGTGAGCTTGTCATATCTTTGTCGAAGTAACTTCTGCGGCCCTACGCTCAAAATTGTCGCCAAGCGAAAGGTGCAGCAACCTCCCAATCCCAAGCCGTCAGATCCTGGGGGCAGCCCAGTAATGGAGGTAGCCATAAGCGCACAATATGCCTGCTCGTTTCTGTAGTGTTTCCCATTTATTCATACCCTCCAGGGCGTCAGACTTCTGGTCTCCAGATTCCATTTATATTGCCACTCATGCGTGTTTACTTTTATAACGCACGTTTCGACCGTGTGGGTGTTCACTGCAGTAAAAGAGAGAAAGAATAATAGTATTAATAATAAATGGTGACGACAGGTCTTGTTTCCATTCGGGGGCGCACGTACGGCAGTGTCAAGCTCTTCTGCAATACCTGAGTCATGTTCACCGCAGAGATGAATCTGAGGATGACTGGTTAATTACATCGTCGCATAAGTAGAACTAGTGTTTAATTACGATACGTCTTCTGTTTATGAGTTAATTAGAATCCGATCTTATATTTCAGAATATAACCTTTAACACTCGAAGCGGATTAAAAAAAAAGGAATCCTTGTAGTCTGAATTGAATCCCGGAGGAGGAATGGAAGTTTATAAGTGTATAGTGTCTGTGTGGCAAGGGAGCGCTTAGAATACACAGCAAGTCGAAATTCTTCTGTAGAGGTTGATGGTGAGGAAAGAGAAGCAAGAGGCCATAGACCGCCTCCGCCCTCCGTTGGAGTATTCTTCCTCATAATTGCGGTGAAAGCTTAACAGTTAGCAAGGCTTTGCGATATTTAATATATACCTGCGGAAATGCACAGGTGCGGGCCTTGCTTCAACCTGCGCCTGTAATTTAAAATGTTTAATTCATTTGCGCTTGTTACTTAACTCAGTTGAGTTATTTATTTTACGTAGAAAAGTTAGACAGCAATGCTGTAGCCAAGGTTCAAACAGTATCAAAGCTAGGCATTTTTCCGAGAGCTGCAAAGAAGCTTTTCGACTTAAATGATGGTTTTAAAGTTTATAATATAAATAATCCTTGAAAAATTCAAATTAGTGCATAGAGCAATCGCCATTAAAATAACAGATATACGACTAATTTTGTTGTTAAAAATAACAAAATGGGCTTAATATAGGTTTCTTATCCTGCAGTCTGTTTTTCTCCCTTCACTCTTTTAACACCTCGAAGAGGTGTATTGTTTTCAGTTGAAAAAAATTCTCATTCTTGCCAAATAAAATGTGTAGGCCCAATCATGACTCAAAAACCCACGAACGCAGAACGGAAAGAGCTTGTAAGCAGCATTTACTATCAATGCGCTTTGGTAAGCGTTACCTCTACCAGAAGCATAAAATCATTAAGTTTCTTTCACCGTGTCCTTAGGCAAAACCATTTCTCAGAGTGTTACCATTCTGTAAAGTATAAGCTCTTTAATTTTATCTATCACATTTAATCAATCTGCTATTGATTTTAAATGCTGAATGATTTTAAAACGGTGACCCTACCTTCCATTGATACAGTTTTTAGTCCAAGGGGGCTTTGTCCTTGTGGACTATTGTTTTCATTTTGCGATTTTGCATCGAATCACTCTGAATGTCACTTTTCAAACTGTTGCCACCAAATATTATCGCCCTGCATTATAATTGAAGAAATTAAATAATGAAAAATCTGCATAAATGTATGTATGTTTCTCGCATTGGGATAAAACAACGATACCTAGAGCCATCCAATTTTGAATGACGTAATTCTACTGCGAATATGAGCATCTGGAAGCGCAAATTTGGAATTTGTTTTTTTTTTTTTTATCGATTTCTTATTTTGTAAAACTTTCACGAATTTTTGATTAACAGACTCAAGGATTTCAAAGCGAGCAATGGCAATGTTGTACAGAAAAGCATTTTTATCTCGAGCGCGTGAGACTACGTATCGGAAATTCTAAAGATATGCTCAATTTAAAATTATTTTGCGACATTGCTCTTGAACTGAATTTGATGGTTTAAGTGCGTAGAACATGATATTTAATAAATAAAGATAACTTACAAAATGTTTAAAAAAAAACCGCCCCTTTAAACGTAATTTAAGATATGAAGCCTTTCAGATTTTCTTTTCTTTTTTTTTTTTCTCTGTATTTAATGTTTGTTACTTAAGACATGCCACCTGAAGTTCCTAGTTTATAAAAGATAGTTTCTATTTCTTAATACCTCAGGATTTTGTTTCCTCTGTTGATAGTTAACTTCGCCTTTGCAAGACAGTTAGTTGTACGTCCCATTCATAGATATGCCTGTCTTTATCTGGATTTACGTTTATGATTCCACAGTACGGAAAACTCAATCTCCTGGATTTCCAAACTAGTTTCTTTGGCTGTTTAGGAATCAAGAACCCATGAAAATTAGCAAGCTGTTTGCCATAATCTCTTTCATTCTTCTCCTCTTAAGCTATAAAAATATGAGACTATTAATTTAATTCACTGAAGTTTCAACTTAAAGTTTTATGCATAGCAGAAGGTTCGACGCTGTAATATTTTTGTTGCAGAGAACGGCCAGACAACTTAGGTACTCTCTTAATTAAAGATTTTTGACTTACTTTTCTGCAAAAATAACGTTATAGATAGATGATAAAAGAAAAGAAGTTTTGAAAGATAAAAGAAGTATCTTATGCAAGGACTCGATTTCCTACATAAGTCAGTATTAAAAAGTTTTTTCCGTCAAATAAATATTCTATATAGAATATGCATTGGTTTAGAGTACTGTCATTACTTTAGAAGATGATTTAAGAAGAAAAAATCCCATTCTTCTGAAGTTAGATATATTCTGAATTTAATTGATAACATCTGTTGCTGCACAAATGTGAGTTAATATAACTGAAAACATTTTCTTTGATATTCTTTAATGTTAATAATTTAAAGAAGTTTCCAATGTTCTTCAAAAATTCGTTTAACTGTCGTAGTTTTCTTTCGTTTGCTTATTAGAAATGTTAATGAGTTCACATTTAAATACTGTAACGGCATCTTAAAATAAAATGATATCTGATTACCACATTTTCTTTTTATTTTCCCAATGGTTACATAATTATTTCTTCAGCATTAACATAGCTTAAGGTGAAATATTTTATGGGAAATTAATGTCATTTCTTTATAAACATTTCTTTTGAAATCAGGGTTATGTTGCTTTTCATTTCAAAACCTAAATGCTTAAATTTTGTTACTTTATGACTTAAAAAAAAATAAATAAACCTAATATTCTGCATGTCTTAATTGCTTTTCTTTTTTCTTTCAGTTCAATGGTAAAAAGAGGCTTTGTATGTTCGAAGAAAATTTCAGTGAAGACCACTACACAGTGCTGCAATCGATCTTTAATAAAGATTGGTACGTAGGCTTCAATAGGAAGGGCAAGCCACTCAAAGGAAATTTACACAAAACAAAAAAGAAGTGCTACCACTTTATAAAAAGGGATCATCCATATGGTTTAAAAGACCCTATGGGTCCTGGTCCCAGAATCAAAGACCCATCGAAACTGAAAGACTTATTAACGGGACGTGGTCACACCCCTTTGCGCCATAGGAAAATAGTGCCAAGAACGCCTACAAGGTGAACCCACCACCGAAATCGACAAGCTTCAGATGTTAGATTTCTAATTTTTTGGTTGTTGCTTCTTTCTTTCCAACGTGAATTTTTTGAGAACCATTCTCCAAGGCAGGACCTTGGCGAGATGTAACTAGGCTGATGCTTCGATGTTCATCCATTTTTCTCGAGAACTATTGCTGGGGACCGGCTATGCGTTATTGCAACTAAAGGAAGTGCCAATTTGTGTTCTCTGAAACCGAAGACAGACTATACGCCTGCGGACTTTCCTCGAATGCAACTAGATGTTCGAATAGTAGCCACATTATACGTAGGTCTTTTGAACTTGATGTTATTTATTCGAAAATATAGAAATTTATTTATTGCAATGGTAGTAGGTTTTAGAACTCTAATAGTTACATTAGATAACACGTTGTGCATTTCGTATTGTGTCATGTCAACGTACGGGTTATAAATTTGCTTAGCCTTTTCGGAAGGTTCAGAATAATTAAAAGTAATATTGCCATTCCATGTTTTTACAATATTGCACCGAAAAGTATGAATTTCCCAAAGGGGCATCCTATCTAAAGTAATGGTTGTTAATTTTAAAAAAGAATTCTGTGTTACAAACTGATTAGTAAGAAAGGAAAGTCTGCTATCTTTTATCTTTACGTTATTGAGTCGTCGTGAAATGGCAACAGCTCGCCCGCACACGGCAAAAAGTCATGTATGTTTAGTGTTTTTGCCAATACCTGTACAGAACATTTTCTTTATATGTGTTATTCAAATCATGTGCCATCTCTAACTAGATGCTGATTGCATATTATGTTATCATCTGAAAGAACTTTGTTTTAAGTCATTCCAGTTATGTAGTTGATAAAAAGTTCTGACATTAAATGTATAGTACATATTGTAAAAATTTGAACGAAAAGGGGACAAATTTAATCTCTAATTTTCTTTTAATTTTTTTTTAAATTTTTAGTTTTTTTAATTATTTTCACTATACACTTTATATTTAATATCATGAAAAATAAATTAATTTCTTAATTTGTAAAATGTAAGAAATTATTATTATTTTGGAAAAGACCTGTTCTGTAACTTCAGGGTGTAATTAAAAAATTAATTATAATGCCATGCATTTTAAGTCTCCTTTTTTAATTGTAATAAAAGCAGTCTTAATTGTATCTATTTTTTCAATTGTGTGAAAAATATTAGAATTTGAATGTCCATGACACTTTATCACTTTTTCCCCCGTTCTTCAGGGAGAATAAATATTTGAATGTAACACCTTAAATTGCTGTTATCTATCATATGCTTCAATGTATTTGCGTCTATAGAGTACAGTATGGAAGAAATAAGCGTAAAAATGTGTCAGTTACGTAAATGAATTTATTTTCAAAATTCTGAACGTTTACAAAAAATGTGACTTTGTATTTTATTTTAACTAACTGTGCAATTTCTGTAATTACTTTCTCACTGCCAGCTTTTTAATATATGCAGGTGAAGATGGCTTATTTAGAAAGGTATTTTATTTTCATATTAAATACCGCGTACCTATAATGTTATATTCACGCATCTTCAAACACGTTTAATAAGATTAATTAAGGATGTAAATTCACCCTGTTACAACTCACCAACTGCTCAAACCGTATTTAGCGTCTTTGAATACTTGATCCTTAGTATACTGTCGATCATCGAAGTATTACGAATGCTACAATATTAAGTTTGCCATAAATTTAAAAGAAAGGATTAAGTATTCCATACAGATGTTGTATTTTCGGGCAATCATTTAGTTATAAACAAAATATTAGAAAATGTGTTTTTAATTGTAAATTGTTACTTTATATTGATGATTATTAAAACACACGTATTCCGTACTAGTGCGCTCGCAAACAGTGCTCTTTTGTTTTACAAATAAAATGCTTGGGATGCTCCTGCGTAAAGTCATTCGATAGTTCCTATTTTACCAACTACGTACTCGTATTTGTCGCATTCTAATAATTCTGACAACATTTCAATATTTTTTTCATTACTACCCAATGATTAATTCTATAGTCCAGAAGGTTATTTAATTATGTGTATTGTTAAAATTTCCCGTCTCATGAAAATCCCTTTTCACTGAATGTTACAGCTAGAGTATTTGTATGAATTTGTAGGATTCTCCATTGTGTAATTCTAAGTTAACGTTGAAAGTGAAGAATTTTCTAACGTTGAAAGTGAAGAACTTTTAAGCGAATAATCGCTTGAGGAAACAACAAGATAGAAGGATAAAATAACTCTTTATTATTCAAATAAGATTTAACAGAACTCTGTCTTGGAGTTGTACAATAAAGCCGACACTTGGGCTTGAACTTAAGAAACTAAGAGTTAAACTAAACTAATCTTGACTAAAGAAATATAGCCGAAGCTATCAAAATTGTAACAGAGTTGGCCCCTTAAAGCTAATTGACTGCGAAGCTATCAAAGGCCTAAAGTACGGCCGAGCGTAATAATAGCGTACGAGAGAGTAGCCTAAAAATGCGAACGCGTGCAGCCAGAATATATGGTACCTCTCCCTCTAAGACAGTGGAACTTCGCGGTTAAATACCGCTCTTTCTCATTAGTATTCAAATGCAATTCTAAAACTACGTTCTGGCCGGAAGTGGTAAGTTGAAATTAAGAATCGATAGGAAAGGAAGTTTAACTCAAAATTTAACTATTAATAAAATTAGCATAATCCTTACAAATTTTATTTACTTAATATACTGACTGATGATTTTCGCAATACTAAAATTTCACTCTTATTCAGTAACATTACTCAGTAACTGAGACTTTCAATAATCATAAAATTTCTTCTATATACTCAAATAAAAGTAAGAATGCCACATCTCTCATTGGAATCAAAAACTAAAAATAGCCCATCTTTAGTTTTTGATTCAAATCAGAGAGAGATCTCTTATTGAAAACAGTTAACTATCTGTACGGTAAAAACAGAGCCTTTATATGCACTGGAAAAGTAAAATATCTTTTGTAAAATAGAATAAAGCTACGGATATTCCTAAAAATTATCAGTTAGATATATTATATAATTAAATGTAATTAACATTATATTAGTGAGTAATATAATTCATTGGATATGCCTTTTATCAGCTAAAATAGCTCTGCAAATACTCGTAAATGATTACCCATTGGATATATTATAAATTAAATATATTTAAAATTATATCTACTGAAAACATTATTTAAAATGTAATAAAGATTTAAATTGCTAAGGAGCTCATTTATTGCTTCTCACAATTGAAATCTCACAATTTGTTAAGCAATTACAAATTTATTAACTTTGAAAAATAAATATAAAGAAATGGCATCCGGATGGCAGCAGTTTGAGAATTGACTATTTGTGAGACGTTGTGAAAGCTAAAGATCTTAAATTTTATTTAGCAATTTTATTTGAAAGTATTTCGTTAAAGATATTTCTGCTGTCAAAGCTGGTGTAACTCTTTTATTCATTTTATTGCTTGGACTGAAATCATATCTGCAGCATCTCATATACTGTACTGAACAAAAATTACATCTCACTAAATAAAGTAATTTTTGGATTTGAAATATGAAAAAATAAATAGGAGAGAGAGCTGGGCATAGCAAATTTCGCATTCCGCCCTTCTCCGTCTGTTAGCCCTTCAATTTCCTTGACTGAAGAGAGGAATATTTAAAGTGCTCTTTTGTGCACTTTCACCCCAAATAACGTTTAGCAATATTGTATATGCTTGTGCCGTTAGAAATATGCTTTGTACTTCTTTCCCACCATGTCTCGGTTGTTATTCCCCGCCGGACATATGTTCCTTCTCCCCTCTTGTTCACACCCGAAGTGGGAACCACAGTAATGTTAAACAGTTACATTGTTGTTCAAATATCGTTCCTACCACAATAAACTAATAATAGTAAAATTTCTGGTAGGAATGCTTAAAAGAGGGCAACTGCATAACATGCATATCTATATGATTGATGGGAAATTTATTCTTTTTCCCGTGTTGTATCGAAATGAATTACAAAGCTGCGTTTTATTTTTTTATGAAATTATATTCTTCTGTAACATATGGTGCTAATATCAGTTCTCTTTCCGTTTTTAGCTGTATATTAAATAAATAAGAAAGATATTGGTTAATTTTCGTATAGAGGAAAAGAAAACGAGCTCTCAGTTATTAATTCAATTTATTTTACTTCAAACAAGATATTAAATAAACCAAGACATCTTATGTATCTTTTGAAGGATATAAATTTCTAGGCGAGTGATCGATTATTTTAAAAGGACTCGGTATTTGTTTCCATTTAAAAGCAACAGATGGCATACTGCCATTTAAGTGCAGTGGAGGGGAATAAATACATGCCATGAATGAAATGTCAATAAGCGTTGCGGGTGGCAGAAAAGCAGAGCAAGAGGGTAAAATGAGGGACTTGGATTGATGTCATACTTTTTCATCATCATCTATTTGGATGACAGCTGGACACACGCAACTGTTTTCTCCAGTACTTGAATTTTGAATTCAATTGAATGGAAGTTTGCTGGATTTAAATCGTCTAATGTAATCAAAATATGTCCGTAAAATTTGCGTACTTAGAAACTAGTCTCCGCATGTTATTTTCTTAGATAGTTTTAGTTAAGTTATAAATATTATAGCCAATAACTGTTTCATATACTCAATAAAAACAAGTATTCGTAACACTTCCGTTTGAAGGATGTTATGTTAGCTGATATCAAGCAAATATAACTAGCTTTTCTCTCTCTGTGTGTTTTCAATCAGCAAGCATGTTAAATATTATTCATTGGAGTTTTATCCTAGTCCCGATACTGCAGTACTTCATAAATACCGAGATACTCCACGAAAACGCTTTGCCATCTTTGCTACAACAAACACAGAGCTCTTGAGAGATCTAAACAAGCACAAAGGAAAAGGTAAGGTGTTGTAAAAGTGTCCCATTGCCACATCCGTGTTTGATTTAGAGCCCTGTTGACATTATTTTGCTTCTGTTTGCCCAGCCCCCTGGAGAGGCCCAAAGCTTCATTCAGCTCTACGGGAGGTAACACGACAGGTGAAGTTGTGTTGAATGCTTAAAAGTACAGATAAGGCGCCAGATTCTTCGCTTTAAAGCTGTATTCTGCACTTTGACATTGCCGCTACCTGGGATTCATTAAAAAAGCTTAAAAATTATTGCAAGTACTTAAATTTATTATTTTTTAGAATTATATTGAATATTTTTATAAATTTAATGTAATTTAATGCATTTTATCCATTGCTCTACATGAAAAATTGTTTATTTTTCTTATTGCATACTGCATTGCTTAAATTCCCACTAAATGTTGGTCTTGATTCTTCCTTTTTTTTCGGGGGGACATTTTGTGGGAATAAATGTAATGTCCGAAGAGCAATCTTCAGTAACTTGCGTGATTCCTTCAAAAAAGGAGGGGAAGATATTGTCTAAATATCGGCAGTCAATTGGTGGTTCTGAAAGCCTGAAACTCAATATCCTCTCTGGAAAAGACCCAAATCTTGACTTGGATTCTAGGCACCTGTGCAGATAGATACTTAATGGGAAATGAACCCTTGAAAACACGGAGCGGACAAAGCAAAGAGGGGACAGGGAGAGCAATGTGGAAAAGGAAAACAGGTAAGGAGCAGGGGGAATCTCCGGCGCGACCACCCAGATTTTTAAAATGTATTCAGGGATTCTAGAGGAGGGCTTAATTAGGACTCTTTTACTGCTTTTGGAATGACATTATCAGCACCCTGTAATCCGATTATAAATGGAAATATCTCTTTCCATATTTTCTTGTCACCGTATTTAAAAGGGCAGTGAGAAATCTTTGATGCTGCTGGCAAAGAAAGCTAGTTGGCTTCTTCACTTCAGTTTGGTCCTAATGATATAAATTCAAAATTACATTTATATTTTATATTTATGAAATCCAAAGTACGATTTAAAGCCATTACATTTTTACAACAGACGGAAATGAAGACTATTTCAGGCTTATTATAACAGGGTGTCGATTTTGATACATAACTTGCACAACTGAGTTGCTTTCAAACTATAGAAATTTGTATATCTTCGTACTTAAATTATAAAAATTTCGGTATGTATGGATTTAAAGACTATTTAACCTTCAACGATACTCGTCTTTTTAATCAATAAATTTGTATTATTTGTTTTTAACAAATTAATTAGACCGCGTCAGTTAGGCCTCATAAATCGTAAGGAATATTTTGGATGATATTAATGTAAAACCTTTTATAAGACAAGAATTTATTCTAACTATATATTTAATAGAGTATTATTATTTTTACCGTAATCATATCTTCATTTTATGGCAAATTAATTTTGTATCGTCGAATTTTAATACATTGAAAATAATAAGAATACAATAATAAGAATGCAATGCAGCTGGGGTCTTCTTTCAGCGGCCTGATTTCGAATCTTAGTGAAAATATTCTCATAGCTTTTCACTTCCGTTTAATGTACTAGATTGCAATTTATCATGTTTAAAAGTTAACCGCACAGCGAAAAATCAAGCATAAAATAGAGACACAATTATCTTGTTATCTTGCTCAGATCTAATGCTCTGTTCTTCTGAACCACATTAAAGTTCTCAATAAGTACTCGCAGATGGTGTTTGAAAAATTACAGTTCAAATGATCTTCTTATATTTTTCTTTTTCCAATTATTCGACATTTATTATGAAATCGGTGAGCCTTTTAGAATTTAAATTTTGCTTGAGACATAAAAATCGAGTTTTTACTTGAAGATAATGTCATAATATCCTATAACGTTGAAACAGAGATTTTAAAAATACTACTATTTTGTATTATTTGATAAATGTGTGTGAAAGCTCATTAACTTGACTTGCGTTCAATAGAAATTTATAACTCCTATCTGCTTTCCATCTCTATTGTCATCAAGGGGAAGAGAAAAATTGTCGAGAAAGAAGAAGAAAGAAAAGACAACACTAGGGATGCCAATATATTTTAAGCTACATTGAAAAGGTATAACCGAGCACAGCTAGGTAACAACGGCTATAAATTCGGAGCTACCCGCCTCCGGTATCCCAAATCTTCGGGGACTGCCGCGATAAATAACGGTCAACGTTGTCTAATGACCACTACTTGCCCATTAAATATCGGCTTTCATGTTACCGCCATTGAATAGGTTCCCGTCTTCTTTCACCTGAAATTGTTCCTTTCGCAAACTGGAGTTGAATTCCCAGAAATGAAGGTCCTTGGGTCATCATTCACAAGTTTGTTACCTAGTACAGGAGAACAGGGGGCAAGGGGCTGTTATTTCGAGAGATTCTTTTCTGGTTCTTTAGAGGGGTGAAGGATTTCCTTTCGCAGGGTTTCTTTACAGTTCGCTAACTCATTTCTTTTCTATGCGGTTAGAAAATTTTGAAACCGTCCAAAAAGAATTTAAAAGAAGTCTTTCATTAATCTAGTTTTAAATTAAAATTCATATGACTGTTGTTGTGGTTAATTAGTAAATGTTCTTTACTTAAATTTGGAAGAGAAAGAAAGGCTTTGGAAAACTTTTGAAAAATAAGATTAAACTGAATTAAATTAAGGCTACGTTAATTGTACGAAATTCTCGTAGCTTATTTAAAATGGTGACTATTGTGTATCAAAAACTGAAAATAATCAATCGTTAATTAGAAATATCCTTACACTAATTCATATTTTAATTATAACATTTATGTTTTAATTAGAATTTTCATTATTAAAAATGAAATACTAATTATACTATATGCAAAAATTTTAATTCATTGGCTTTAATGACTTTCTCAATTCAGTTCATATTTTACGAACTAAATGTGTATAAATTTATCTTGGAGCCGTATCTTTCGATCGTTTCTTTCTTTTTAAGATTTTAAATGCTATTTCATTTGGTCACCATTTGTAAAAAGTTTCAAAAACTAAACATTCATTTTTGTATTTACTTTGAAAGGAGTATCAGCATGTATTTTTTATCAGATTGGTTGGATGCTGACTTAGATTAAGCATTAATTTCCTTTCCATAACTTTAGAATAGCTATGTTTTGGCTGCAGTAACAGAAAATGTTTAAGAAGTTACGCAATATGTTATTATCATTTCACGTTTATTTTCAAATAGTAACAGGTTAAGGAATTCTTTCTTTAAATAATTATCAATTAATTTTCTTAAAGAGGATTTTCTTGATAAAAGTAGTGAATTTAATTTCTTTAATGATAAAATGTAGAAAATGTGAAAAAATGTAATTTCATTTCTTTAACCCATTTCAAATTTAAAGTTCATATTCATATTTTAGAGATAAATTTCAGTAAAATTAATTGTAATACAGTAGATAATAATTGAATTATTTATAAACTGAGTTTCTGAAATATACTTCAAAAATAAAACATGTAAATATAAAATGGGGAGAAGATAGAATGAGTTTGAAACTGTGTTTTCTTCCTGTAGATTTTGTAAGCCATCTTCGCATATTCACATCTTTTATGTACAAATTGCTTCACGATATACTTTATTTGTAATTTACTTAACTAATGTATCATCACTCATGTTAATTTTTCATCTTAAGTATTCTGTTTCAAACAGATTGTATAGTTAATCATTCCAGTGTGATAATTGTATAAAGAATGAAATAAAAGTTGTCATTGTTTCTCTGTTTTCTTGTGCTGTTGATATTAACTCAATGAAAGAAATAATAATCAAAACACATACTTTTTTTTCCAATGGTCACATCATTGAATGTAAATATGTTCATAAAATTAATATTTATTCAGATGTTTTATAAGAAATAATAAAGGTAGTTGTTCACTTTCATGACTGAGAATTTCTTGATTCGTGTTTATAATGATTATGAAAACACCGCTTGTTTTATCTTAAGTTATCAAATTATTGATCGTAATCAATGCATTTAAATTTCTATTTAAATGGACTAGTTCGTATTTGATATAGTTTCATAAAAATGTATTTTCTTAATATTCCCGTCCCCCCATGGTGAATTTCAGTTTAAACCAGTGCATTAGATTTTATATTTGTGATACTTTCGTAATTCATACATTTGCTTTTAATTTTAATCATTATACATTTTCTAGAAATATAAAAATTAAGCTATGGATTTTTAAATTACAAATCCTTGTGTTGTGCCTTTCACATATAAATTCTAATAATCTATTTTAAACCCAGTACTTGCCATAATATCATTAATATGAATGTTGCAAACTCTTACAATTAATTACATTTTTGTCTCAAAAATTCGATTTGAATGCAAATTTCGATATCTCGGCAAGACTGTAAATATATATAACGTATTACCTAATAACTTTTGTGGAATGATTATGCCACTTATTCAGTTTAAAAGACGTTAAATAGAAAAAAATTCTTGACATTTCTTTTTAATTAGATATTTACATTCATCTAGATGCTTAAATTCGATAACTATGTCCAGAGTTTGAAGCCTCTTACCACTTTTAATTTGTCCCATAATATGGTCAAACTAAATGGGCAAGCTAAACATATTTTTCCTCATTTGTAGCTTAAATAAGAATAAATTTCCCTGAGAAGGACTTAACAAACATTCCTAGAAGGATATCCTTTAATTTCCAGAAGTAAAGTATCAGATAGATGCCTTACTGAGTTCTGATTAAATAATTCATTCATGAGGCTCGTTGTTTTAAGTTAATCAGAACTATCATGTTTAATTCAGCTATACATTGGGTTCATTTTCTCACTGACTTTTGCAAATAATAAAAACTTAACTCTTCTTTAAAAAAATGCCCTTTAGTAATACTCCACAAGAAATTTAGCGTGGTTTCTCTAAACACAATATACTACTGCGCCGAAGCTTGAAGCTTGACCACATTATCAGTTAAACAAAACGTCTTGAGAAATAAATTTATTTAAACATAATTATGGTTATGGGAACCCATGCATGTAAAAAAAAGTTAAGCTTTAAATAACGAGAGGGAAAGATATTAGGAAATGGTCTATCATTTAAATGTATTCTTTACCGAAGAAAAGATTATCGTTTGAGAAGTGGCCCACTAATTGCCGAGTAGGTAAGAACATTAAAACCCCAGTAGTTCATTTCAGGTTCAGAGTTTGACGACCGAACAGACCGTCTGCACCGAATTTTCATGATTTATCTCATGTGGGATCTATATACCAGCAAGGTTTCTTTGAAAATGTATTCCTTAAGGTAGTTTTTCTAACACAGACAGTTATGTAAAGCTCTTTGATAAGTAACCTAAAGCAACTTTTCAGAAATTACTGTAGTCGCTTTTGCTTGACTCAAAATATCATAAGAAACTAATGAGGAACTTTTACACAGAAAAAGAATGGTTGAAAGTACTGTAATAATTACGAAGAAAACGGAAAGCCTTCTCGGAGGAAATTTCCATCCTTCTACTAAGAAAGATCCGAGTTTCAGTAGAAATTTCAGAAATGAGTGATGATGTACATTTTTTCTCGCCAACGCTTCTCACACCCGTTAATAAGATTTAAGTGAGACAAATGTGCTAACCATGAAACGCACTTTATAACTTTATTTTCAAGGAAACGTAGGATTAGAAAATATGTGATATCTCCTAGTAACGAAATCTGATCAGTTTCATTCAGACATCCATACGACGTGATATAGTATTACTATTCAAAATAATATTCAATAAACTAACATACAAAAATAATATTCAATAAACTAACATACAAAAATAATATTCAATAGCATGTCTAAACATGCAAAATAATATTCAATAAACTATATACATAATAATATTCAGTAACATGTCTAAACATGATAAATAGTAGTCAATAAGCTAGCATGCAATTTAGTATTCAAAAAACTATATGTTTAGAAAGCGATGTCTTTTTTTCCCAAAACTGTAAAGTAACGATTTTTGCATTTTAAAGAAGCTTTATTTCGTGCATAAAAACAGTTTTTAATATTTTTTTTCCTCCCTAAAGTGCTCAGAAGAATTCTAAATAGTAAGAAAAGAAAAGTTTCTTTTACATTTTTTTAACTATTGCCACAATCCTTATACTATACTGCTGGCTTTTAAAATTATTACGTCATGGAAAATTTGCAGCAGAATCACATTTATTTTATAAACATATTATAATGGAAAGCTTAAAATTTCAGATAATTTTGAGGTATAGAATATGCAGAATTCAATGTGCCAACAATCTCAGCAACTGTTTTAAATCTACACTTGGAGTAGAACAGACTGAATTGTAGATACGTGCAACTGCAGTCCATGCTTATTCAGTACTATGCCACAGTTCATCTTCGCATTGATCGCATTGATCATTGCATACAAAGATCGCATATGCATTGATCAATGCATACAAAGATCGCATATGCATTGATCAATGCATACAAAGATCGCATATGCATTGATCAATGCATACAAAGATCGCATTGATCAAACGTTTTCAATTAGGAACAGATCTGAAAAACATGCTGGCCAAAACAGAAGTTGAACTGTCAGCCATATAGACAGCAACCGATATTGTCATTCTCAATAATCTCAACGAACTTACCATAAAATCTGACTCCAACGCAGTTATTTTAACAACGAAGAATCTCTTCTCCTCTTTTCCAATAGTTTCTCTCATAAACCTTATACTTCTTGTAATTCAAAATTCCAAAATCTTTTGGCTCAAAGGTTATAGTGGCAAAGAGCAAGCAAACATATTAGCCAAGAAAGCAGCACTTAAACAATATGGTACTGAAAATTATCCTACTATAGCCTCGTTCAAAATTCAAATACTAACTAAATTAGTTCACTTTAAATCCTGGCAAGATATATGGAAAGATGTTTTCCCGGAGAGACGCATCTATAATTTAATTCCTAATACAAACCGTGTAGAGCCATCAGGAATTTTTGGAAACAGGAAACTCAGAAGAATGAGCCATGACCTCACCGAGAATTGAACCACGGACCTCTCGAAATACGCACCGAGCGTGCAGACCACTACACCACGAAGGCACTCTAAGAAGGCGAGATAAATACCTTACATACTTCCCCTTTTAAAGGACGACTGGGGATTAGGGAACCCAATCGCCAAATCCTGGTGGTGGAGAATCCAAGAATCCACCACCTTTTTTAGTTCGGGCGCCACTGTACAGTCATTAGGATATTTTGGAAACAGGAGATTTGAAAAATGAGCCATGCCTTCGCCGGGAATCGAACCACGGACCTCTCGAAATAGGCACCGAGCGTGCAGACCATTACACCGCGAATGCACGCTAAGAAGGCAGGAGAAATGCCTTATAACCTCACATCCCTGAATGCGAATCTGACATTAAACTACTATATCGTGGCATGTTTCCCGCATATTTCCGCTCAATATCTCAAGTTCCAACATCTACATACGGGGAAACAGGGCGCTCCTGATCATTATACTTTCTCGTGTCCTCTATCGTTTATTCGGTGGTAGATTCAGGCTCGGCAGGGATCATATGGTACTATCTTATCCGTCCCTTTGTTATGGGGAGGCTACATAGTCAGGTATCGAAGGTTGTCTTTGCGGGTTTGGCTCTTCTTGGCCAATACTGGGGTACGGTCGATGTTTAACTAACTTTGTTCTCTTTGTGGTGGATGCGTTGTTGTCCACCCTTGACTTATGTGCTGTTATGCCAGACTGTATGAAATATTTAAGTCCCCTTGGGTTGACCGAGAGGTTATGTCTCCTGGGATCTTCTCTAGGATTTGGGGCGATTAACCGCATAAGCCTGCCTTGTGCGGTGCCAGATCAGGGTGGCCCTTCCTTCCAGTGCACTCTCCTCTATATGAGGAAAATTACATACGAATTTCACAAACGTGATCTCCTTCCATTCCAAAAGTTTTTAATTAAAAACCAACAGCAGTAAGTATCAAGAGATTATGAAATAGCTTTCTTTCTATAGTCTAGATATTTGTTAAGATACTATTAACGAAATTTTTGATAAAAAATATGAGCAAAAATAATCCACTTATGAACTGTTATGACCTATTCCAACTTACCATGCCTCGTACATTTACTATTTAAATTAGATTTTTTTTCCCAAAAATTATTTTCTTTATTTCCAGTTTATTACCTACTTTTCTAATTTTATTTCATGTACAAGTCATGGTCTTTATAGGACTAATCATTTATTTTATAGCTTATATGCATTAAAAATCTATATTCGATGCATATGAACTCAGTGCAGTCTCCAGGGGTTCATATTATTCCTTCACTTTTGAACATCAAAATTTAATTCTATTTTTCTTGGAAAGCTGACAAATTTTCCAAAGAACTTTCAGATTCTTAACTTCAAGTATTTTGACCCCTTCAGCATTATTAATACAGTTCATTGTATCATTGTGTTCCCACTGCTCATTCTCCTGTTATCTCTTTTTATATTTTTGTTTGTTTTTGTTCGAACAAAACGAATGTTCTTAATTGAATTTGTGAGTCTTAATTATATTTTCATCTCACTATGCCAAAGAATTATTTTTAATAAATATTCAATGCAGGGCACACGATAGGATAGCACGAAGACTATGGCAGGTATACTCTTAACTACAGTCGACTACAGTCGTTCATCTCCTCTGCGGAACTCAATTTTTTCCTTTCTGAAATCTTATGAGGCTCAACTTATGGCACATTGCTATGGGCGTATCTATTTTTACCTGTACAAGTGTATTAAGGAAAGCACAAGATGTACCTGCTGTTCATCTATTTGAGTTTAAAATAAAAGGGGTTTTTACACCGTTCTCAGGTTTCTGCACTTAGTTTTATACTATAGAGATAAGTCGCTTTACGTCTATCAAAAGTATGATCACAGTTTACTGCATTGAAAGATTTTAAACCTGATAGTGGCATCTGAAGGCTTAATAGTGAACACCGTGCGAACATCAATGAAACCCGTAGAGAATTTTGATGGAAAAAGTTCGGTAAATACTTTTCTTCGGCATTTAAATTCGTATTTTTTACTTTATTCTGTACCAGAAGTTCAAAACGTTACGATAGCAACCAATGCGTTAAGAGGACAAGCACTAAACTGGTACAAATGCATCGGCAAGTTCTTGTTGGTTGAACCAGAAAATGAGATATATATTTAATAATTCCTTAATAATTCCCTTATAAATGCATTCCACGTAGTAAAAGATAGAGTCAAGTTAGAAGTTTTCAGTAAATACCAGTTAAAGGTTGAAGAACTGACTGAGTTCGTACTAAAGAAAATGCAAGATTTTAATTTGTTATATGGAAAAAGGCCTATTTGAGAGGTAATTAAGTTATTTTACCTAGGTTGCTTCCGCAAATCCAAGACTTCTTCGAATTAAGAAATCAAAACACCCTAAAGAATTTCTTGAAATTTCTTAAAGTTCGAAAGCAGGAGAACAGCAGGATATGGCCAGAAGTCGAAAAAGCAATTTATAACCTTAACCCCATAGGGTACGCTATAATTTGATAGAAATAAACGTTTTAAAAACAAACAATTTTCAACCGCGAGAGGCGATCGACAAGAGAAAGGTCAAAAGAGGAAACAGGAGAAGGAAACAAGTAGAATTTAAACTAATCAGGTGTACTGAAAATAAGATGGCACAGTTACTTAGGAGGCAACAAAATACTTCTAGGATTCAAGAAGAAGCAGTGAGAAGGAAACAAGCAGAATTTAAACTAATCCTCAGGGGTACTGAAGATAAGAGGACACAGTTACTCCGGAGGCAAGAAAATCCTTCTAGGCTTCAAGAGGAAACAGGGTGAAGGAAACAAGCAGAATTTAAACTAATCCCCAGGGGTACTGAAAATAAGATTCACAGTTACCCCGGAGGCAAGAAAATCCTTCTAGGCTTCAAAAGGAAACAGGGAGAAGGAAACAAGCAGAATTTAAACTAATCCCCAGGGGTATTGAAAATAAGAGGGCAGAGTTACCCCGGAGGCAAGAAAATCCCTCTAGGTGTCAAGTGGAAATGGGAAAAGGCATCAAGCAGAATTTAAATTAATCAAGGATATTGAAGATAAGAGGATATAGTTACCGCGGAGGGAATAAAATGCCTCTAGGCTTTAATTAAATACAGTAGTAATAAAAAGTTTGGCTCTGCCCGAAATACAAATATTTTTAAATAACCAATGTTCCAACGAATACACTATTAGACACCGAAGCTCAATGCAGTTTCCTAGCAGATTTTTTTTTTTTTTTTTTTTTTGAAAATATTTCAGAAAATTTGGGGTTCCAGAAGCAAAATTTATTTCCGGTCAAGGCAAGCAGTGTACATGCGTGGAAAAAGTCATGTTACATGTGCAAATAATGAATAAGCAGTAAAATGTAGTGTTTTTTTGTTGTAAAAATTCTCCAGACCCCAGTAATTTTAGGATGGTAAATTTTTTAAAGGCGGCAGGGGCCACAGTAAGTTAGGGTGGTCTTGCTGCAGCTAGATATGAAAGAAGAAGAAGCATTCCCCCTGAAAATTCAGTTAACTCACCTACCCACTGAAGGCAAAAGCAAGTTGTAACACTTGGAAAGTCGTTTTTCTAAAGTAACTTGATGAGAAGCCACTCCACACGCAAATTGTGAGCTACAGTATCTACAATGCCTTCCCTGTAAGAGCAAAGCCCTATCTTTATGACAACGTTAAAGAACAAGGTATCGAAAAGCACATATAAGAAATGATAAAGAATAAATTAATAATTCTCATTAGTAGCCCAGTACTACTATGCCGTAAAAAAGAATTATCTTCCTCCTACGGATCATAAAGCGTGGCGTTTCGTAGTCGGTTAATGAAAACTCAATAGTATTACTATACTATATCCTGTTTATTTACTTCCCATAATAGAAGAAATAATTACAGAAATTAAATCAACGAATTACATAGCAAAACTAGATCTTAATTCAGGATATTTTCAAATCCGTGTAAACCCAGAAAATGTTCCAAATATCGCATTTAGCACAAAGTCGGGTGTTTATGCCTTTTTAATAATGCCATTGGGTTTATGCGGAATTCCCGCGACATTTCAGAGCGCTATGGTACAGTTTTAAGACCAGCACTTGGAAAAAGTACTTTTATTTATTTAGATGACATAATTGTAACTAGTCAGACTGTAGATGACCATATTAGAGATTTGCACGAAGTGTTTTCGCTTCTAAACGAAGCAGCTTTTTAAAAACATTTTCTTCAAAATGTAAGTTTGCCGCCAAGGAACTTGCTATTACTTATGCCAACACCTTACTTTTCACGCACATTCCGCGTTTTTTTGTTCTCTTTCTTGATAGTGTAAAAATTTAATGGTAATTGTGCATCAGTCATCCGAATTACTCAGTTCTTCATTCTAATGTAAAATTTCGACAGTGAAAACTTGCTTGAATGTATTTAGTTCTTAAATTTTGGTATACTGATTGAATGACGATCCTAATAAGCCATAAATAAAAACGTATGCATGAAAGGCAACGACAGCTTTTTTTTATAGTAATCGATATTGAATGTTTTTACATATAAATTCTGTTACGTCTGGGTCAAAAGTATAGATTTATACATTCTGTATTTACACATTCCATCTATTATTTACACGTTTATGCGGCAATACTTTACCCTATGTCTCCTTTCCCAACACACATTTTACAATTATGCTTAACTTTATGACGTATATGGTTTAAGTTTTACTAACAATTAGCTTTGTGTTGATTTCTTTCCTATATTTCCTATCTTATCGCGATACTCGAGCAGACCAGAGGTTATATGCAAATTTTACGGCAATTCAATTTAAAACTAGGATGTAATCGAGAGCTTATTGGCCCTTGTTTCAAAGTACATTCCCGTCTTGTTGCAGAGTAGTATAATGAAGTTTTAAAGAACTCATGCTATTTTAGATCGAACAACCAACTGTATTAGTCAAACTTACAGAATAACTGGAAAGCATTTTAAGCACGTGCATCTTCAGGCACGGGTATTTTATGCGCGAGGTTTCTTTACATTTCTTACTGGTATTATGTTGGTAGCGTAGCAGCGCAAATACATTACAGCCTTAAATTCCTTCCCTCACAGAGAACTTTTTGAAGAAAAGTCTTTCTTTCAGTTCTATGGAATTTTCAAGAACAATTTTCAGTTTAAATACTTAAATAATTTGTTTACAAGACAACGATATTCAATCATATCTGTAACAAGTACAATTATATACCAGACCAAATGAGTATAGGTGTCTTTCAAAGATGCATAGTAATAAACATATAAAATTAAATATTCTGTTATTAGGAAAATTTAAACAGTGAAGTTTTAAACTTCCTAGAATATATATTTTTAGTTGTGTGATAGCTAGATACCCAACGACTTAAATTGTCAACATTTTAATGGCGATTCGTTCCCCTAATACTAAACAGAAAAATGCATCATCTAAATAAAAAAAATTGTAATTTAAATTTAGATACGTTAAAAGAATACAATTCCAGCTCGAGAAAAAAATATTTGAAGAAAATATTTACCTTGAAATAACTATACGTAACTATCAAAAATTAATATTCTGATAAAAAAAAAGAAACAGAAAAACCCGATTCCGTTTCTGCAGAAAGAAAAAAAAATTTTGACTAATAATAGTTCATTGTTACTCCTATTTCACTTTTAGAGACTGATGCTCAGAGAATAAATGCTTTCCAATAATGTATACCTAAGCGTAGTTTATTATATCAAAGACCGTTTTTACTTCTGTTACACTTTCAGAGTCTGGTGTTCAGAGACTAAATGACTTTTATAAAATATACCCCCATATAGTTTATTATATCACAGATCTTAAATGACTAAAATTTTCACATAACAGACAAAGGAAAAAAAATAGCAAACATGAAATTTCATTGCACTGATTTCTTTCTTTTTTTTTTTTTTTTTTTTTTTTTTTTTTTCATTTTTCAAATTTTCATTAATAAAAATATTTTCAAAAAGGCAAGTTCATTTTCCATCCCATTAATATTTTGTTATACTGAAACTCAACAATCATTAAAAATTTAAGCTCATAGTTATATTCAAGTATTTATAATTCAGTATCTATGCAAACAGTTTTCCATTAGAATGGATTAAAATAGGCCACAAAAGATGTCATTTACTAGGAAAAATTAAATAACAAAAATTAACATTAACAATGAAATTAAGAAACAACCCCCCTTTTTGCTATTAATTTCTTCACTTCCTCATCAATTTATTACGGATGAGACATTCGAATCCTTTAATACGACAGATCTTTCAGGGATTCGAAAACTCGAATCTTCGCACTTTTTTTGTCATTCGAAGCCTTTAATTGTAACCATAAATAAAGTTGGATGTTTCAGTCAGAAGTTTGGAAAAATTAGTTCAAGAAGCTCAGTAAAAATTACAAGGAATTGTTTCATCACGCCCGTCAGTGGCGGAATGAAGTTCCACATAGCTGGAATATCGGTGGTAAACATCCTGATGACAGCATAGTCAATTTTTCTTGTTTCTAGCTGCGAAAATCCTAATGTTTCTACAAAACGTCATTAAAAATTAACATTGTGGTTGCCACATGTGACATACTGCAAGTGTGACTTTATGAACCCATAAAGTAAATAATGTTTTTTGAATTTTCTTAAGTTCTGGAGAATACTGTGTTCGACCATTTAGTATTTATCTTTGTTAACTCTTGTGTTTAATCCTCTACGCTTGCTTTGATTTAAAAAGGTTCTGAAAAATTTTAAAGTATTTGAACTACTACTCAAACATTTATTTTTTCAAATTACACTGAGAAATGGTTCTCAAAATTTAAGAATTTTAATTACGCATTTTATTTACTAAATATATATTTTATACTGAATGTAGATGTATTTTTATAAAATGTTTTTTAAACAGATTTCAAGTTTTGCGTTAATTAAAATCTGAATGTTAATATTTTTCATTCTTATAAGAAGAATTCATGAGAATGGAGAACTTTATTATGATCTGAATTCAGATTCCAAAAATGTTAGGATTCTTCCTATTTCTAAATTTAATTCTATGCAATTATTTGTAAAATAAGTTTTCGCAAATCCTTTAAAAATTCATAAGAGAAATTTAACAGCAAAAATGTTAACGTCACAAATATTTCGCTTTCTCTACTACATGCTATTGTGGTGTAATTGGTAGCTCGTCCGGCTAACAGTCAGAAGATTAGCAGTTCGAATCCCACTAGGCTATAGCTGATTTTTCATGTTTTCCTCTCC
Source organism: Stegodyphus dumicola (assembly GCF_044657685.1). Taxonomy (NCBI): domain Eukaryota; kingdom Metazoa; phylum Arthropoda; class Arachnida; order Araneae; family Eresidae; genus Stegodyphus; species Stegodyphus dumicola. The sequence continues at coordinate 42,008,458 of NC_140771.1, read as the reverse complement.
AAAAATCTTAATAACGTGCACCCAAGTAAAATGGATTGGACGATAATTCGGGGCTCAGTCCTTCTTCTCTTAAGTTCCTTTTTATGTGGACGAAAGATAAGGAATTTTCTCTTCTATGAAGCCAGCTCTCATAGCCAGTTGGTAGTACATCCGGCTAGCAATCTGGAGATCCGGAGTTCAAATACCGGTAAGGGCATACATAATTTCTCACGTTTCCGGCTTTGAAAATGTCCCGACTCTATAGTGTCTTCAATCGGATCATTACATAAGCTCTTATTATTATTATTATTAAGGATAAGGATAAGGAACGGGGGACGTGGGCACTATGCTTCTACCATACGGTTAATTAGTATAGCACCACGTCCACCATGATCTAGAGAACCCTTAAGACAACACTAATTCAAATACGTGAGTACATTATTGAAAATGAATGATTGATTTCAAGCAATTGTGGTATACCTTGGCAGTAAAATTGTTGCATTTGTGTAAATAACAAGTTACGATAAAGACAAAGATGTAGTGATAGTCTGTAAAGTGCTAACGATTAGTATTCCAGTTGTTGCCATTAAAAGAGGATACTTCCTGCTGTTATTATTATTATTAAGAAAGAACATTTCCCAAAATAAAATCATCTTGATTATGTGCTTCATTCAACAAATAAATGCTGCATGGGACTCGATTATTATTAGCCAATTTTTTAGCTTCATTCAGTCCATTAGTTTTTGACTAAAATGACTGCACTAAAAAAGCAAGGAATAATTACTATCAAAATTATCTGTATTAAGCCATATTATACAGTAAAATATGATTGTTTTGCCACTGTATTTAGAATAAAAAGCTTAAGTTCTGTTTTAAAGAACGATCAAATAAAATTGCACAAAAAAATTTCTTTCCGAAAATCATTGTGCAGTTTCAATAAGTAACCATAGGATATCATTCTTCTTATGAATAATTGATCGAAATTTCAAGAACACCCTACAGGAAATTTTAACAGAACTTTATGTCTATGTACAATAATAAGAAATCAAATTGAACTATAATGTGACCACAACTCAGTTCTAATCTTGAATTTTATTTTGCAATACATGATGTTCTACGCTAAAAAATTAATATTCCGTTATCGCATTTTAAATCTCCCTTTTATTAGATTTTCCATGGTCTATTGCTGGTGAGAAACGTTTTATTCATCTTTTTTTATCCACTAAAATGATGCTCCTGAGACGGCAGATAATCAAGGTTCTACATACTAGCACTGATGCTGCAAAATCATTTTCAGGTCTGCACATTTTGAAGAAGAAATCCTAGACTGTAACCATGTAGAGACATTAGGATTTTATGGAAGCAGGAGACTTGAAAAATGAGCAACGCCTTCGCCGGGGATCGAACCACGGACCTCTGGAATACGCACCCAGCGTGTAGACCACCACACCCCAAAAGCACACAAAGAAAGCGAGAGAAATACCTTATAAACATTACTTTCAAACAGTAAGTAATTATCACGCTTTTTGTCAATGCATTCAAAGTGGAAACTTCCTGAAATAAAATAGGTTCGAAGACTACCTGATCAAAAATGCGAATTATAAATTACATATTTTTCAAGAATTATTTTACACTATTTATCAAATTTAATCTGGTTGCCAAATTATTTGAAAATCTTCTAATAATATATGGCGGTGATATCTTACTATGATTATTAGATCATTTTCTGGTATGCAATCCTTTCGAAATTATCTAATTTCCTCAGCCTGAGACAAAACGAGCCGGGCAGTCAGAGACAGCATTAATTACAAGGCGAGGCACCACACCGTTGACACCAAGGTCGACAATTTTTTTCTGTGAAGAAGAAACCCGTCCTTCTGTATTGTTTATGGAATCCCTCTGCTCTACACCGAAAATGGACTAGGTTTATTACGACAGCCGTAATACACACATGTCAAAATGTCTCTTCCTCTTCTGTAAAATATAATTGACCTCAAATAATAAATTGCAAGGCGCTCACTTTCGAGTTTTATTTTGAAAGGAGAAAGAAAAATGGAGCCAGTAGTGAACAGAGGTTATGAAAAATTGCAGAACACAGTGTCAGGTGTCATATTTATAGCCAATACATGTTTAATTCAGTTTGGCGCTCCGCTAATTGAAGCAGGTAACTCTTTCTCAAGTACAAATCGTAAACTAAGCGCAATAACTATTGACTAACTGCAAAAAGAATATTGAAAAGTCCGTGTAGAGTTAGACTAGACATAGGTAACTACCAATTTTGAAGTGGTGCTAATATTTCAAAATATAAAATGAAAAATATTTCTAACTTACACAAATAAACCAATTAAAATTTCTGAACGTTATGTAGCTGTAAGTGTTGAAATATAATACATTTTTATCTAATATAAATCAAAATATTTCAATGTCGTCCATTTCCACTACCTAGAGAAATTTAGACAGCTGTCTATCGTGGTTTAATATTTAAAAGATAAGATCAAACTATAAAACTGTAAGTGAAACAGAACTGCATGCATTATTGTTACTATGCATTTTGATATTATATTACAGCAAGCAGGTGTGTCAAGTAGATAACAATAAGTAGCTCAGAGTAAAAATGAAGTTCTTATATTAGTTATTCTTTCTGTCAGCATTGTTCACTAGGATATCGCGTATGTTTGTAATTGAACAGGAAATAGCCTTTCATGGCATTGTTTCTGTTAAAAAATCCTTAAATATGTAGAACCAAAGTCGACATGCACGGGAACTATCATTATATCGGTTTGGGAAGAAAGTAATTTTGATTTTCTTTTGTTTGTTTTTTGTTTGTTTGTGCGAAATAAAACTAAACTTTTTTCTTTACAAAAAAATAACTTTAAACAGTTAAAGATTTTCATGCTGTTTGATGACCTTTTGCCATCTTTCTCGTAAATTCATGATTCCGCGCTAATAAAACGTCTGTTATTTATCAGCAAAAAGCTCGACCAAGTGCGATTTGAAGTTATCATTATTACTGAAATTTTTACCATTTAAGAAGTTTTGTCGAAATAAATGATAATCTGACAGTGCAAGGTCGAGATATAATGGAGGATGTGATCTCATTTTCCAACCAAGCTCCAATAATTTCGTACATGTTGTTAAAGATGTATGAGGTCTCGCGTTGTCGTGGTAAACCACGATTCGTTTGCAATTTGCCAATTCTGGCCTTTTTCCTTTGATTGCTTCTTCCTAATTCCACAAGCTGCTGGCAGTAAACATCTGAGTTGATCGTTTGGTTGCTTGGAAGCAGCTCAATTTACACAATATTTTGTAATCCCACCAAACTGACAGCATGATCTTTTTCTGATGCAGTTTAGCTTTTGATATGACTTGTGCTGATTCATCATGCTTGAACGACGATCTTTCCCGATTAATGTTATTACAGACGGTCCGATCCATTTTTCATCATAGTAATGATTCATTTAAGAAAAGGGTCGATTTGATTACATTTGAAATGCGTATCGCAATATTGATTCGCTGTGTTAAGTGAATTTCTTTCAATTCATGCGGAGCCCAAATATCGAGCGTCTTCTTAATTCAAGACATCTCACGTAATTTTAAGCTGATGACGATTTAATTCAATTATGGTTTTGATTTGATCATCATCAACTTCACAAGGTCGGCCAGAACGTTAGTCATTTTCAGGTATAAAAACTCTAGAACGAAATTTTTTAAACCATTTCTGACAGATGCGTTCTGTTAAACAGTCAAGACCATAAACTCCACATATCTCTATATAAGGTATCAGCTACTTTTTGCCTTTATGAAAATAAAATATATCGAAATGTTTATTTTTGCACCCATGTTAAAATTGACCGTAAACTAACAGTTGTAAACAAAAATACTCGGAATTTGTTTCCATAGCAACCTAAAATTGTCAGCTGCCAAATCTCAAAAGGAAAAAATAAGATAAGATTGACAGAAGAATAAAGAATGAACATAAGTCTATCTATTTTTGTGCAAACCGAAATTACTTTCTTGCCAACCCAATAGTATAGTGATTGGTACTTCAACTGCAACTGGAAGATTCGTGGCTCGAATCCAGAAGAGATAGTTGACTTTTCTCCTCTCTCTGCTTCCTGAAAAATTTCATAATCTATACAAGTTTGTTAAACAACGTAGAACTATTTTACTTTAAAAGTTAACTTACAAATTTTATCTTACGGGGAACAGGAGCGTCTGTCTAAAACTCAAAATTTTAGAAATTTCTAGCTGAATGAATGATGATTTAAATAGCTATGTCACGAGGAATAGCAACATCTTTTCAGAACTGGCAAACTACCAAGTCGCGAAGATGATTAATTCAGTAATGCATAATGCAAAGTAAGTAGACTGTAACGTTTTCTAACATCAAATAGAATATATGCCACATCTTGGTTCGTTCTCACATACATAACCTAGGCAAGCCCGAAATTCAAGATCTGATAAAAAATTATGACTCGAACACTTAATTGCGTCTAGAAGTCAAAATTTAAAGAAATTTTATTATTAGTCCTGTAACAGTAGTATAGAAACAAATTTTGAGAGCTGTCCTTTAGTTCAACCCCAATTTTTTAATTGCTTCCAATTCATCAATTACTGCAAACTGTTCATTAACATCAAGTTAACTAACAAAGATACTTTTCTGTTTCACTTTTGATGAAACAGAATATTTGTGTGTACATACAAACTTATCTGTTCAAAATCTAATTTAAATAAGAAACTTTGAATTTAAATTGAGTTTAAACAGAGAATTCTGGTTATTAAATCCTATCTATGTTGAGATATTTTGTGTAAAAGTGGTTTAGAGATATTTTGAAAGGCTATCAATGACTATCCCTGATCTAAAAGTCTTTCAATACATTTTCTAATGTAAACAGAGAGTTTCGAAACGAATGCATGACCCTAAAATCGAGGGAAAGGATCACCGTTTCTTTCATAGGTGACAGTGGTTTAAGTTATTTAATGTTGTCAAATTTTTTGCCCAAGATCCGTTTTACATGCTACCGAACTTTCTCCTCCCTTTCTAAAAATGATAAAATTGCGTTCTGAGAAAGCCCATGTTACTAATTTCGTTCAATTTTACGAATAGGTATCATGTGGCTATAATTTTAGTGCTATAGAAGCTTACTTTATCTTACTTATTTCTTAAACAAAACCATAGGCAGATAAACACTAGCGTGTTTTGCCATAATCAAATGAAACAAACCAAACGTTCTCAGCCACAGGCAAAGGATGAAATGTTCAAGAGTTATTTAGCTACGCAGTCACTTTGAAACATTTTACATAAGACACAGACATTCTTTAATAAAATTTTTACTGTACTTTCTAATCGCTTCAAAAGCATCTAAACTCCAGCAGTTCCTAATATGAATTTGAATTATGTCTTTGAATGTAGCATACTCAACCTGAATTCGATACTGATTTCAAATGGAATTTTAATTGAATCGTTAAGTCTTGATAAAACTTTAAAAGGCTATTTCCGGAAAACTAAGGAATTTCAAACAAAATTCTTCATTTAATAATGTCTTAATTTATTTAAAAGTGTTAGCGGTTATTAGTCGTTCATGAAACAATTTACACCATTTCCCGTTATTTGATTGATTTCCTGATGTTTTGAAATGAAACAAACTTGAATAATTATAATTAAATAAAGAACTGAGCTTAAAATATATCGTTTACTTTTAATTTATTTGTTTCATAAATACTGTCAGACACAGAAAACTTCTAATTTTCTTATTTCTTGTCGATTGATTGAATAGAGTTAGGAAATTAGTCTATTAATCATTCAATTAGTCTACTAACAGAACTCGAATTATTCGTATTCCAGCTATCTGAAATTTCACTTATCCGAATAGCTTCTTCTTTCTTCTAAGCCAAGTAAAATTAAGTTCTTATTCATTTACTCCCTAGCATTTTGATTCTTTCCACTGATTTAAATGACTTTTCTTTAAAAATATCAAATTCATTTTTACAAAATGTAAAGGCAAAATTTTAATTATATGAATTAAATTTTTTATTATAATTTTATTCTTTACGTCATTTAAAATAAATTCAATTAAATAGCAATAGATTATGCGTTTGATTTTACACAAACGAGAAATAACTCCTTTGCTTAAATTTACTTGAGTCAACATAAAATTAAGATAATTTAATTAATTTTACAGGCATTATCAATAAAAGTTAAGCTTAATTTTCCCGTTTTGGATGAAATTGGTTGTTTGTTCTGGTGAACAAAATATAATTTCATTATTTCATTTGGTTGAAAGCACATGCAGTTAGAAAAATGAACTTCCTGTGCGAAAAGCTCTATGGAGGATAAATTTAATGAACGCGTTTTGATACATTGCAGTGGAAAACGGTGATGGACACTTAGCCGATATTTGTTAGCCTAGACGTACATTTAGCAGGCACAGACATTTAGCCGATATGGTCATTTAGCCAACAGGACATTTAGTCGAAAAGATATATTAGCCGATTTAACGTTAAATCTGATGGAAACTTTTTTTTAAATGCATTTCTTGTATGAATAAATAAAATAAAGTGGTTTAATTGCACAAATTTCAGAAAAAATTGTGGTTATTTTTTTTCATCAAATACTGTTAGGTCTTTAATGTTTCTCATTTATGAATTATAATATGATTTCTAGCAGAATATGTTTCATAGAAAACAGGGTAATGCTTTAAATTTTTGTCATTGCTTGATTGAGAACCATTTTTCAAATATTAAATAGGAACCAAGTGTTAAAGAAACAACTCTCAAACAGGAAATTTCAGTTATAGTGTCTCTTATACAGATCAAGTTTAGCTCATATATTCTTTACAGAATCTGAAAAATGGCTGTAGTAAGGATATTGAAGTATTTCTTATAGATAGTAAGGATATATAATTAATCATTTTCTTATAGATAGTAAGTAATGAATTAATTAGATAGTAAGTAATGAATTAATCATTTTCTTATAGATAGTAAGTATTCTTTACAGAATCTGAAAAATGTCTGTAGTAAGGATATTGAAGTATTTCTTAAATATTTTTAATGACACTGAATAGTTCTACTCTTGCCTGTTTTGTTTTCTATTTATTACTATTTTTTCTACATATAACGAAACTATTACATTGCTGTTACTATTTGTAGTACTTAAACTGATATTTTAGAATAATAACGACTTTAGAAAACTTTTTAGGACCATGAACGTCATATAACTACAGATGAGCCGTAAAAGTATTTATGACTGCAGATGAACGAACTTTTTAAACGAAACATTTAAACAGGAACATTAAACATTTAACATTAACTTGAGAACAGTTTAAACGGAAATTTTCTTATATTAATCAGAAAAGATAATACGTTACTGTCACTTATCCACCTATCTTGCAGCAACATTAGTTCAAGCCCACGAATCTAATCGTGGGTCGAAGCGCAGTATTGCGTCTATTCTTGGTATGGGCCTTGCGCAACTTATAGGTGACAGTACGACTTTGCCTAGTACCGCTCAATTTAGAAGGAGAATCTCCTGGGGAAGTGTTAAAGGACTTTCCTTTTCATCTCTTACTAGCAAACCAGTCGAGAAGGCTATCGGTACGTCGTTTATTTTAAATGCCCCTATGCCACAAAGACTTTACGCACTTCAAAGCATCCAAGCCTTCTACGAGATTCGAGCCGGGATATAAAGATAAGGCATTCAGCGGACCTTGAAGTCAAAAAAGCTAACCACTATACCGAGTCAGCCGGCATAAAATTAAATATAATTTTTTTTAAATGCTCCCTAATTTCATTAGAAAATTTATATTAGGAAAAATAGATGCATAAATGACATTAAATTTCATTTTTAAAAAATCTTCAAAATCCGCAGTCGAATATTACTGTAATTAAACAAAAGCCATTTTTCCAGTAATATTCTGTATCTAAAAACGTTATGACAAAAAAAAAATCACAAATTAGCTTAAATTCTCTATAAAAACTACTCAAAGTGAGTATGACAACTAAAATTTACACTTTACAACATAAACTAAACATAACTATGAATCAGAGATGTCTTTCCGCCTCCCTTGATGTATTCTTTGAACATCACCTTCCCTGAAGCACAGGTATGAGTGTCTTTACTTAATGCCATTTGTACAAACGAAAGCCATCTGGAATTTAAAAGAAAAAAGGAAAAAGGAGTCTACATAAAAAGCCCCCGCTGTTTACAAGTGCTATATTTACAGGCTATTGTCTGGCATACAGGTTATATTTACATTTCTGTGTTTGCATTGATACGCAATAGCAAGGAAGTGGAGCTTTCTTTCGCTTTAATATTCTGTGTATACTGTATTTTTAAGAGAATACTATGCTTTTAAGAAACATTAAATTTAACATTTGATATTACCAAAAATGAAACAATTTTAAATCTGACTTATACTTATGGCATATTCATTACTATGCAGTATTCTAAAAATTTTGGTGACAGACATTGATCCCATCATAAACTTCTAGTTATAGAAAAGTAAAAGAACTTGGAACTGCGTCGTAAAAAATTAATTCAACAATAATTGCAACGATTACCTACTATGAACAGTAGTAAAGAAGGCAAGGCGATTGAAACATTAGTTGACTAATGTTTTTAGTCAACATTTCAAGAATTGAAATTTTGCCCACCCACAAAAATGTAAGAATAAAAATAGGGCTGCTGTTATCATTTCTTACCTTCTTTCGCAGATCTTAGCTATAACGAAATCTTTTTGAAAACAATGAAATAATTAAAAATGGTTACAAATTATGGCTTGAGCTGAAATTATGTCTAATGATATTTGTTTATTAGTGAAATACTACGGGTAACTACGATACCATCTTTAAGAACCTCTCAATGACAGAGTTTGGAGAAGAACCACAAGCCCTTGAACTCCTCGATTTCGTTCATTCTTTGCATGATCGTAAACGATCATTAAGTAAATGTATTTGCAGATGCCTAGAGCGCACATCTTAGAAACAAGCAAGAAAAGCGAATGTATAGCTAATTTTTATATTACATCAACTCCTTTTTTTCCTGTCTGCTACTTAGAGCATGGTTCGTAACAATCGATGTCACAGAAGAAAAGTCCACTGTTCGAATTTTTGTAGTGGATTTTTCTATTTAACTCGTAATATAAATAATTCTTTTGTTTTAGTTTCTTAAAGAACATTTAATTATGAAATATATTTTAAAAAACAACTCAAAAATTTATCAAAAAAAGTAAACTATGGTTCATTTTGTTTCAACTTCTAACATGTTTTCGAAAATTTATTCAAACGGAAATATAAAATTTTGCCATTAGATGCATTGCATAAATGATGATTTATCACAATTTGGTTTTTATTGGAATAAATTTTCTTTAAAATTTCTTGGACTTTATAAATATTAATAAGAAAATATCCCAAGTTACATAATGCAAGACGTTAGAAACTTGTTTATCAATTATAATAACTCTGTTCATGATTATGAACCGAATATATTGCCATTTAAATGTATATTAAAAATCTTTCAGTTAGCAACAATATTAAAAACAAAATAATTTAAATTATTAAGAAATGCATTTATTGTTTTTGAATCCTTCGCTTTGTTCTGTAATACACTTCAAATTTGGAAGAAAAATTCGAAAATTCACGATATTCTGAAAATTAACTATTTAGTAGGCTGCATAAAAGTTAAAGATTTTAGGTTTCGCAACAGCACTACTTTCCAGATGAATGGTAACTACATGGTATCGTAACATTATCAGGTTCAGTATTCCTCCTTACTTGCTTTGGGAACACTAAATGACCTGACTCGGAACAGGGAGCTTACTAAAGCTATGTTCAATAAATGTGGGAAGTAGACAAGATACACAGGAAGGGTATACGAAACCCTTTATTTTTCTCTCTTTACAATGATTTCCGGACTTCGGAATACAGAGACCAACCACTTGTGGTCTGAACGTAAGAATATAAAAATATTAACTAAACTCTAACTAAACTAACTTTGGATTAATAAACAATTGCCTACTTGAAGATTGGCCGTATATTAACTGAAAGGCCATATGTAGTACAGAGAACTGTTAACACTACGATACGTTTAAAATTATCAAGAGGATTAAACCTCTGGCCTTGAAGGCAACCAGCAACCGAATAAAACTGCTATGGCAAGCGGCCTGCTCCTAATCACTCCTTCCTCTCTCTTGCTTGGCAAAAAGCCACAACTTAAGTACTTGGCGTTCGCAAGACAAATTTGCATAAATAAGTTAAAGCTTTTAATTCTGGCCGGAAGTAGAAAATAAGAAGTGATAGTAAAGATTTAAAATAAAATAAACGTTAGTAAAACTTACGATCCTTACAACATAACTTCCAGGAAGTTCAAAAAAGAAGAGGAGGTATTAGAAAAAATCGATTCTGCACGTAATATATCATGTTAGAAATACATTTTATTAATTGCAATAGTGCTGAAAATGTTCACAAAACTTACAACAGGATATGCTATAAATCAAAACTGTTTTAAATTATATCAATTATAAACATTTACATAAATTGCTAAAAATAAAGATTTAAGTGATTAAAAATTGCCTTTATTGTTTTTAAATCTCGTGAATGATTAAGCAGGTGCAAACTGATTTAATTGCAAAGGCAAATTAAAATTATTATGCATTAGGGAATAAGAATGCACTAAGATATAGCTATTTATGAATCAGCCTGAAAGATATTATTACGAATTTTGTATATATGTAAATAATTTTAGTGAAATTATATGTCAGTTGTAGTATCTCTTAATATGAACATACTCAGAATGCCAAGCATCGCCGTAGAAATATCCTTATCCCCGTATCCTTACAGGGTTAAGCCCATTTAACATTAACTCGCCAAACTGGCGAGATAGCGCCAAACTGATGATGGTTTTGGTGACTAATTTTTGTAAGCACATTGGCGAAAAATCGCTAAGCTTGGCGTTATTTTGGTCCGATCTCTGTGTAACTGTAACTGTGTCTGGCCTTTTGTAGCATTAAATGTGTATGCCTTTCAATAATTTCGAGAAATCGAAGTTGCTAGTAATTGCTCTGGTGGACGGGGAAAAACTATATCTAGGACAGGAAAGAGCATCCGTTTACAGTTTAACTCGGAAGACCCGAGTATTGAGAGATGAGCGTGCGGACTTCCGCTCTTGATGCGCTTGACATTGCTTTGTGTTTGACGTTCTTAGTAGTTTGAAGTGGTAATTACAAATTGTTCTCTGCCATTCTGGGAAGTACTTTTGTGTGGAAAGATCCAAAACTGTAAAGTGTTTTCGGAAAATAAATTTCATCAAGCTTTTATCAGTTGTGTGTGCATTCAATCCATTATGTACTTGTACGCAGGTAACAATATGCTACGTTTCGCTCAGTGACACTATCTGAAAGTTGCATAAATGATAGATGCATATGTTAGCGTAACAGAACGAACTATCCAAAATCTTTTTAACTCCTCGAAAGACGTTCTACCATCAAATATATCATAAATATTAAACATGCCCAAACTGCGGTTCACAGGTCCCTTATCTGTGGCTCGAGAGTCAAGTGAGACATTTTGACCCCTCAAATGCAAGTTGCCTGCAACAAACAGTAGTTTTATATTTGAAACGCAGTTTTAAGTCACACAACGACACTACGAATTAATCACTATAGTGCATTATAGTATCATATATTTTATAACCATTGTACCTCGTATACCTGCAGACTCCATTAACACTCATCACTTCAAAATACCGTACTCTAGAGACCTCCAGTATATGCTTCGTTTTGTGTCAAGCTTTCAACTGCAATACTGCAAATAATATAAATATACGAAACTTGTCCTGCTAACTAGGAATTAATCTAAGACTTCTAATATGGCATACGAAAAGCGTCTATCGTAACTGACTACAAGATCGCAACGGCAGCTTCTAAAATTGCACCCAATTGGTCCAACATCAAATAAATTTATGCCGTATCACATTAACTAATGGGCACTGCGTAAGGAAAAAATGGAAAAACGTAAAATAATATATATATATATATATATATATATACGCGTTATGTACAAACAATAGAATTCCTCACTCTTTAACTAATACAGGGTATTTTTAAATGAATATCGGGGTTTTAACGCTTTGTAGTATTTATTACGTAAAACGTAAAATTATAATTAATATATGAAATCAAAAAGCTATTCAAACGGTTATACCTACAAGCTTACAAATGTTCAATGTGAGCACTTTTCGTCACACGGTAAACATCAAGTCGAAAACCCTTGGTCCAACTAACACTTGATCGTCCCCGTACTCTTCCCTTTGCAAAGACAGCCGGTATTTTCAAACTGATGATACCATCTACGGATGTTATTATCACTTGGAAGATCGCATCTGTACTTAATCGGCTACACAATAACTACATATTCAGTCTTTGCAAACTGCAGAGCACAAAAAGCTTTCTGTTCAATTGTCGCCATTTCTGGGACTAGCGCTTTCTGGCGCATGCGCGTACCAACAACAGAACTGTTTGAATCGCTCTTTCATTTCACGTAGTAATTATGTTTTTAAGCTTTACTTAATAAATATTACAAAGCGTTAAAACCCCGATATTCATTTAGAAACACCCTGTATATATATATATATACATAAATGTAGTAAGCTCGCCTAAAAGTTCAACATGTTTTAAAAAAATTAATACATATGAAAATCAAACCATTAAACATGTAAAACATTAAAAAAGTTCATACAACATTATATATATATATATATATATATATATTATGTACATACAAAGTGAAAGAAAAGCTCTAAATGAACACATTGTTTCGAACTGTTGATTTAGAGGAATGACAACATTGTTTAGCTTTTTTAATTTCTTGTAAGAAGTAAATGGGAAGTATTGTAATCGCGAAAAATTCCGGTTACCACATTTAAACGAAAATATCCATTTTGAAAGCTATCGAATGCAATTTAACCATGTTTTTGCGTGACATCTGTACGTAAGGACAGAATAAAGGACTCTTTTCCCCCAAACGAATCGTAAAACTGATTTAAAATGGATTCTGAAGTGATTTTTTTCGTGGCGTCTTTACGTGTGCGTACGTATGTATATATTTATCTCGCATAACTCAAAAACGAGTAACCTCAGAACGTTGAAATTTTGTATATAGGACTGCCATAACATGTAGATGTGCACCTCGTATTTTGGTTGCAATCGGCCGCACAAAAAGTATATATCTATATCTATATCTATATATATATATATATATCCACTCTGTTACTCGGCTCAGTGATCTCAGTTTCTTTATTCTTATATGTTTGTAATTTGTGCATTTTTTGCTTTAAAAATGATCTAATTATATCGTTCTTATCTTCCGGTTGAGGTTTTTATGCCTTCAGTAAATCTGCATGCAATATTTGTAGAATTATCAACAATTTAAAAGTTTATTAAGTGCGGCTAAGCCTAATTATTTTTACCATGGCGGCCATGTTTGATTACATTTCAAACTTAGTAGAATAGTGGATTTATTGCGAATCTAGACTAACTAAGCTTCGCAACACAAAGATAAAGCCTTCTTTTATTATTGCGAATTAAATCATGCTTAATCCATTCTGGAATTTATTCGAGGTAATAAGAGTTTAAGATTTACTTCGTAATTTTTAATATAGATATTTTGAGTTTTTATGTATTTTTGCCTTGTCGCGAAGCAAGAACTGATTTTTTTTTTTTTTTTTTTTTTTTTTTTTGTTTGTTTGTTTGTTTAACTTCTTTTATACATCGTTTTAGATTTATTGTAGTATTTGAACAGAACATGTAGCAACGATTAGATAATTCTTCAGATGATATAAATTTTATGCATTCTGAGTTATAAAATGAATTCCTCATGCAACACTTAATTGTTTTCACGAAACCTTGACTCCCCTTTGCACGGCCGCAGTATCTTCGCCTTCGGGTGGGTGCGTTCGCCCCTTGATTTATTTACGTACGCAATTGGCTTAAGGTATATGCAAAACGAACTGGTTAAAATCCTAATGTGATTGGGTACCAGTATACCAGAGACTATTAGGTATTAGGTTATGAATGAAATGTAACGCTAAGTGAACCTAGCGCCAGAGCGTCGCTATAGTAAACAAATATAGTGAATTTTAAAGAGTGCATTTATCCTATTGTGGTTTATGCGCTATCGACGAAATAGATTTAATTCAATCCAATAAGTTTAAATGAAATGCAAGAAAAAATTCATGTAATTTAATATTCCATACGAGGAAATCATGCGGTGTACTCATCAGATTTTTTATTTATAATTTTCGACATGAAACTAATTAATGGGAACATAGGAATGGGCTCACAAATATATTGTTAAGTTTTTAAAAATAATTAATTTAACTATATGTTTAAATAATTTTTTATTTTCCTAAAAATTTAATGTATTAATTATAGTTAATGTATTTACTTTACAACTACAGATTAGAAAAAATATTTTATCCTATTTTTGCATGGCTTCCAGAGTCAATACTCGATGCTCCAGCATAAGGGACCTCTGCGATGCACTAGAGTTAGAGATATGCACAAAATAGATCTCTTTGCATAATTCTCATATGTATTCACGCTATATGTACACTTTATCATAACAGTTCTTGTTGCAATAAATAAAACTCTTGCATGGTGTACCGCTACATATCCACAATTTAATCGTACCATTCAGTTCAGATATCTGTTTCCATTTGACAATGTAACAAAGGCAACCTGTGTCGAAGCATCTTGCAAACGATCTTTACTACAAAATACTTCTCCACAATTTTGAAAAAATGTTTTATGGAGTATTAAAGCCCTAACTGTTTGCGCCTGACTCTGGCATATTTTAAGCCGTCTAACTACCCTGTCTCAAAATATAGTATATCCAACTATCTTCTTTCGGTCAATATTTATTGAACAAATCGAATTAACATTAGTGTCTTTGCTCATTAGTTTTTTGCTTAGCTTTAACTTTCTCCACTTTAGTTTTCTGCATCTGGATCGCTGTTATGTTGCAAAAGCGTCGAGTATTGGAACAAGACATATCAGAGTGGATTAGATTGGATTATGCATTTATGGCAAAGCACACGAGGCTACCTGCCTAAAGGGAGGGATGCCTTCGTGGAGGACTTTCTAAGTAAAACTGACTCGTATACACGTTATACATGGGGGAAACCACGAAAACGCCCATGCAGCCAGCCCGTTCGCGGGATTCGAACCTCGGACCGAACTACCAGTGTTCAGCGTCTTTACCGCTCGGCCGCTGGTGGGCCCATATCAGAGTAACTCATAATAAGTGGCTGGAAGCCAGCACATGTCAGTACTTGCTAACTTGTAATCCATAGGTATTGTAGAATCTCAGTACGATTTTTTGGACATGCGTTTGTTTTGAAATCGCTTAATAAAAAATTAATGTATTTACAGAATATTAGAAAAATATCTCAAGAAAGGTTGAAAAAACAAGTGAAAAAATAAAAATTTTTCATGCTGGATTTATGAATTGATGACACAAATTTACAATACGGTATTAAAATTAAAAATATTATCATACTTTAGGGCACTAAAATTATTCATGGATTAAAAATTATGTTTAGTTGAATGCAGTAATAAACTGTCTTGATTTTTTATAGAATTTTTAAGATTTTATTTTTTGAAATTGAAATAGAATGATTACCTGGGGAAAAAGTGATAATTCAGTATCTGCTTTAAATATTACAAACATTTAAATCTAAATTTGCAGTCTCTACAAAATATTTGTTTCAAAATATACTTTACCATATGTTGGGTAGAATTTTCCAAGAATAATATAATCCGCTCCCTTTAAAAACCAAGCTTAAAATTAAACATAGTTTTCATAAAAAGCTTTTTTAATTCAGAAATTTAAAAAATTCTAAGTATGTTAGAAAATGCAAAAAAACTAAGGCATTTCTTGAGTGCAGAAAAAAATGACTTCAAAGAAAAATTCTTTCTTGGACTTTATAAAAGCGTAACTCAAACAGAATAAACAAACAGAAGAGTTGGAAACCAACTTATTTTGGTATGTCGATATAGGGAAAAGAAAAAACAAATCACTCAAAAGATGAAATGCAATCTGACAGTAAAAAATACAAAAGCCGCTATATTTTTTTTCTTTTTTTTTCTTCTAAATTTACGCAACTTCAAGCTGTAACAGTAGGTTGCAAAATATGACACTGTTTACAATTCGCACCTCGCTCTCTCTCAGAAGGTAATGCAATAAGTAGTTTTTTAGAACGTGCTCGTAATGTTCAAAAATCTTTTTCCGCCTAATTCTTGAATTATAAGTTTAAATAAAATGTACAGCGAAATAATTTCAAGTAATTTTTAAGACATAATAATTTGTAAATTTTTCGGAATTCAGATAATAGGAATTCTATTTAGAGTTCCGGATAGTTTTTGTTTGCCTCTAAATCAGAATTTTAAACTGACGTTCTGAGTTCGAAAGTGCTTAAATTTATAAACATTAATCTGAATTTTCCAGGTTGTAAGCCATGTTGGATATGTTTGTAACTGAAATTCAAATTAATGCCTCTTTAAAACCGTTTGTAACGTTTGGGAAATTGAAAT
This sequence comes from Stegodyphus dumicola, assembly GCF_044657685.1. NCBI lineage: Eukaryota > Metazoa > Arthropoda > Arachnida > Araneae > Eresidae > Stegodyphus > Stegodyphus dumicola. The sequence goes on along the minus strand of NC_140771.1, from coordinate 41,991,893 downwards.
GAGGAATGCTGATGGATTTTCTGCGTTATCTGTTCACATCCTCGAGAATACGATAGCGGAAAGGACACGTTTCTTAAGCGGTCAACGAAATGCCTGCCTCTTAAATTCTTAAATAGGATTTATTTATGACTGTAATGTGCGAAATCTAGTTAGTCTCCCAAGAAGGGCATTTTGATTATGGGTTTCAGGTTTTTAATGATCATTTGAATGACATCATAATTAAGAACATCAAAAGCCCGTTTAACCGAATTTCATTTGGCTAAAACAATGTTGCAAAGTAACACTGAATCAGTGAGTCTGAAATTAGTCTTTTCCAATTTTTTTTAAAAATTTCATTCCTGTTCTTTAGGCATGAGTATATGATTTGTAATTATAATGTGTGAAATCAGTATTTTATTTCCAAAATGATGAACACGGAATTTTCTGCCAAGATATCATGCATGCTGCTCTTCAAACCTCGGCGTGACACAATTGCTTTTAAAAACGAAACGAAAAAAACCTGGATTGCTGGCTATATTAAATCACATGGTTATTTAAATAAACTTTGCATGTATGCATATTTTTATTATGAACGTATTGTAAATCATATTTTTGACAAGATTCAAGGAATAATTGTAAATGTAAATTTTGTAGTGCGGTACGATTACAATTAGATATGGAGTCAGATTTCTGAAAGATCTAAGATTTCTTAGCAATAAAAATCGCAATTCCCCCCCCCCTTTTTTTTTTTTTTTTTTTTTTTTTGTAAAATGGTAATCCCAAGAAATTATTACTAAAAAATGAGCAAAGAGTTACCACGTTTTGATCATATTTTTTTTTCTTCTGGAAAATGAAAAATTAACAACTAGTATACTTTTTTTTACTTAAAATTTAGTCATTTTTATCTCTTGTCAAGAACAAAAAAAAATTGCCATGCATCACTTATTTTGTTTCCGATTTTCTTGAGACCAAGACATATATTAGTCAGATAAATATTAACTTAGAATTAATTACAGAAATGTTATTGAATGTAAAATACTCATATTAAATTCCATTTGTAATATGATTCAAATTTCTAAACTGCTCATCAAGTGTCTGTTCAATCAGCAAAATTTTTCTTCTGCGATCCGAGATTCGAATGAATATACCGTAACTACACGCGTATTCCCTCCCTTCTAGCTTTCTCAGCGGAGGTTTCTGAAAATGCTTTAAGCATTTATGTAATTTTTGTATATTCCTTTTTCTCAAGACATTCAGAAAGACAGCTCCCCTAAATTTTAAAATGGGTTCGTTCACGCAGGGCTTGTTTTCGTCTTATTAATTGATTTGTTGGTAGAATTTGGGGTGCATGGTCTTTAATTGATGAAGCAGTAATAGTGAAACCTTCAAGATATAAGGGTAGGTAATGTATTGAAATAATATTAGAATGGAGTAGTATAGAATAATATTAGAAGTTGATTAGCTTTCTTTTATTAGAACTACATGAACAGCAACATTTAATTCTAACTGACAACAGCCGAACACAAATTACTGTTGCCACACATATTCAAATAAATATTTCTTTTTTGGTCCCTCGCGATGCAAAACGCAACCATGAATCTAACATTCGGCTCTGCTTAAAATGAAAATTAAACAGCCATAATGCCAGAATAAATTTCAGTTTGAAGTGCTTTTCCTCAAGCTGCCATCTTCTGTGTGGGCAACTTTCAAAAAACTTTTTCTCTGGTGTCATAAACTTTATCTCGTAGCGCACGGCTCCGGACAATAAAAAAATGGTCCGTTGAATTTAGGAGAAGGTTTGTGATCTCCTTGTTTCGGCCAATAATATTATATGAAGTTTCCTATCTTGGGCGAATGAGAACGGCGATTCAAAGTCAAATCTGTATTTTTTTCAGCAAATGTGCTTCATACACTTAATTTGCGGCTTCGGTCCTGGCCAAAGATAAAAGGTCAAGTTGATCCTCTTGTAGTCTATGAAGCTCCTAACGTGAAGTTCGCGGGAAGGGCATGGCTCATATCAATGAAGTATATAAAATTTGAATCTCCTGGTGGAATTTTATCTCGTGATATTAATGCCAGTAATGCTTATGGGAGTAATACATCCCAGTTATTTGAATTTTTGTCGATCATCCTCTTCAAAGCTAAAGCAATGATGCCATTGGCTCTTTCTCCGATAGTGGCGAATAAGTCTACATTGTTGATTGTGTGTTTCAATATTTTTGCATGAACTGCTGTGTGTGACATGCGGTGAATGCAATTCTTTTATCTGATAAGTCCATAACCGGTGGCCCATATCGAAATATGATGTGATACAAGGCATCAGTCCCTGCATAATACGACGAAAGATGCAAAAAGCGCTGCAACCACATAACGTGTGACGTGGTAATTTATGTGGTTTTATAGTTTTTTATGCTGAGTCGAAATTTGTGACCAAGGAGATATAGGCGAATTTGTCAGTGAATGTTCAGCGTTCAGCAGTACACTCCAGCTTACAGAAGCGAATTTCAGAAACTAAAGTGCGTGATGCATATGCAATGATGCGGCGATTTTCTTCCTGACCTTGCGTTAAAACTGCATTTAGTCCAGAATAAGATGCGCCAGTTTCTACGACGTTTGGTAGTAAACACTCAAGTAAACACACTTTAAAACACTCAAGAATAGGAGTTGTAGAAATTATGGTATTCAATCGTCTTGAGTGTATACTGTTCGTCATTAATTAAAACAATGGCACTATTGCTGGTCTTCTTTTCCACTCCTTTCAAAACGTTTGCAAGTGGTTTAGCAATAACAGCATAGTTATGAATCTGCGTCTTGAACTGATTGACAAATCCAAGGAAACTAAGGGACTTGATTGAACTGATTTGAAAGTATTCGTCTGATGTTGTGTTATCGTCACGTTCACCATCTCGAGAAAAATTCGTCAAAAAACAGTGATTCCTAATACTAAAGCACTTTTAAATGATAACTGAAGACATCATGTGAAGTTGAAATATCGTCAATGTATGTGTTTACACTGCGCGGTGCTAGATGATTGTAAGCCAATTTAATTGCTTTTGTCAGTGTAGATGGGCCATTGATGATACCAAATGGCATTTGGAGAAATTCATAAGTCTGTTGGAAGTGACAAAACCAGTTTGTACATGTCAGTATCCCTTCTACAAATGCTATGAAATGTAGATTTTACACCTATTTTAGAATTTTAGCTATTGTCTGTGGTGCGTTTAACGACATCCTCCATCTGATAAATTGGATACGGATCAATCTCTGTGATGGAATTAATAGTGGGTGGAAAATCACTGCAACAAATTTTAGGGTGCATGCGAAGGCTGTTCCACGATGAATGGATGAGCGGCATAAGGTGAGCTGAAAGGGCACAGATTCCTTGTTTTAACCGTTTTTGAATATGAATATTAAAAAACTTCCTGCAGATTTAGGGATGAGTTTTGTTTGGGACGGAAGAATACATGGCTTTGATTCTGGGAAAATTTCATTATATAATGGCGGTAATGAGATTTGCTAAAAGTAATGTAATCAATGCTAGGCTTCGATACATCAATACCTTCGATCCTTTCGGGTCATAAATGCATCTAGCTTGCACTTGCTGCTACCATCGAATCCCAAAATAAGTGAAAATGGAAGCTGGGCGCAGATTCCAACTTTAGGGCATTATATGTTACCAACATTAACTTCAAAGAGATCCAACTGACAGGCTTTATTTAGCGGTCGACAACTTGAAACTGACCATCAGTCCACGGATGAATAACAACGTCAGCTGGAAAGTAAGATTGTTGAATAACGGTGACGTCTGCACGCGCATAACATGAGGCTTGTACTTCAGAATCATTATTAATAATAACTGATATTAATGTACCTTATTCGCATGAATTCTAATATAATTTATAAAATGATATATTATTCTTATGCTTTTGCACAAATCTTTCAGTTGTCGATTTGCCATTCATATTGCGGCGTGAATCAGAAAAGTCTGAACTGGGACACCGCGTATTCTGTTTGGGTGTTTGGTGTTAGTGTGTTTGGGTGCTTCAAAGTCACGGTTAATCCGAAAGCTATTTAAAAAAGCACAGGAAAAAGAATGACATATATTATAATTAACAGAAAAATACTATTCGTTAATTATCAGTAATTGTGAGTTGTTTAATTGGGAGAACAAGTTCATTTGGTTTTGTAAAGTTATAAGATTCCTGTATGTTTCTCGTTACCAGGTTGCTAGATAAGATAAAATTTGTAATCTTCGGCCTTGGGCTATAATTGCCGATAGTTGAAATATATAAGTTTTGAGTCAACTTCGAGGTAATTTACTTATGTAACGTTCGGCTACTAGCTTAGTTTAATTTAAATTTTACATATGTATTTAAGTTAGCTCACCATAAGTGGTTGGCAGAGTTCTAAGCACAAAGCGTGAATTCTATTCTTATATAGCCTTATGTAAAGGGTCTTTTACACTCTTATCAAATTTGAGCAACTGCGTTAGACTTTGCTTAACTTCTACCAGTTAAGCGAATTATCGCAAAGTTTGACATAGCATAAGAGTTTGGACATTTTGTGTGATGCAAAGCACAAAAAACTCTCTATATTAAATCAGAATTCAAAACAAGGTAAAGGCTCTTCAAGAAAGAAAAAACTGTGTTTTTTTTATATTACTCTATTAGTACAATAGAAATAAAGAGGAAGCAAAAGTTTAATAGCTGTGAATACAGGGGTACTACTCAATATATAGAAAAGCTTGAAATTAAAAGTTGCTGAAAAATTTTATCGTTGCCAACAAATTTTGTTTTTTGTAGAGAACAGCATATTTGCAAATAAAGTTTAAAATTTTGCAGTTGCTATATGTATACATATAGAGAGAGAAATAGATATTTACGTCTTATAGCAGGCTATTAGAACTAAGTGCAAGTAATATCTGAAAGCCTAAGTACTCATTTTCCACATTTCTTCCTAAGCCATGTAAAATTAAGCTTGTTGTGTAACTTAAAGATAAAACAATACATAACTTTTTAGAAGCTACTAAATTACTTAAGTGAGTGTGTACAACAAATAGTTTTGCCGAGCATGTACAGATTTTCTTTTTGTTTTAAGCAATCACAAATTAATAATGTCTTTCTTTAAGTTTAATGCAATTAAGAATACAAACGAGATCACAAGCTGCATTTTCGGAAGTACCCAAATAAAAATTAATTCATTTTTTTTATTCATTTAAACGGAAAATTGCATTAATAGTTACTAGAGTCGATCGGGTCATAAAACAAACTGGCAGCAACACAGTGAAAGCAAAACTGTCACTTGTGATTAACTGTTTGAAAAAAGGTAAAATGTAATCAAATTAGCACCCAATTACTTATTGCTGTTAAAAGGATAGAAAAACAAAATCGTGATCTTGTCTTCTTGACTTTAACACAAGTTACATTGCCAAAGAAATAAATATAAGATTAAAGCACCAGGAGGCAATTAAAAAGCGGTGCCTAGCAAAGGAAATTTTTATCAAAGCCTTTGAAGTTGAAATAAAATTCTTATCGCGAGTTCAAGTGATACGATAACATTTGAAAAAACATCTAATAAAAAGAAAGATAAAAATAAATAAAGTATTAGAACTCGTTAGGTTCTCACCGACTAACATAAAAGTCTACATAAATCAGATATCGAATGACGTGTAAACACATTTAAGACACGACTGCTTTCTTTCGTGTTCGTAAGTTAGTTTATACAGCGCCGTGGAGAAACTTGTCGAATTCGAAACTAGAAAAGATTACTAATGTTTCTCCACCTTGAAGCTATCCAGCATTTCCTTTAGACCAAACTCATCGTAATATACTGTATAAAATAAACGTAAATGCTGTTTCTTTATAAATGAAACCATTTTTTTTTCCTTCTCTTTTCTGGGCTACAAATTTAGAAATAGATATGTAGGCGTATTATGGACAATTCCAAAGCTTTACTGAATGAGATTTTTTAACCTCTCTTAAATAACGAAAATGCAATAGGTCTCAGTTATCCAAACTGAATAAGATCTGGAGGATTCAGACAACCGATTTTCATAATTAAGAAAATGATAGTTATCTAAAGTAAAATATTTATTCTTGAGCATTGTATTATTTAGCTATATGGAGGTTATTTTTAAGCGTAAGGTATTTTAATTCAACAAAAAATTGTATTTTTCATAAAAATGGACAAGAAAAATGTAATATCCGTCATAAATGGAAATAAGTGTTCATTTTACAATATAATATTTCATTTGTGCTTAACCGATTTGGCAAGGCACACGAACCCGGGCCCTTCGGTATCGCACTCAGGCGACCCTAACCACTATACGGTCTGGGCGGCTTAATAAATATTTATTATTCATTTCGTTTTTGATTTTATTGATTTTGTGCGTTTATTTACAGTCTTAATATATTTATCGACCAGAGTTATGTACTCGGGCATATATAGCTCAGGTATAAAGACTGAAATACTGGTTTTAGTCTTCGCCTTGTGAGTGAATTTGCATTTTGAGATCCGAATAATCTATGATTGTGTTCCTGTGATAAAAAGAATTAGACTTAGATCTTCCGATTTTTGCTTGAACTACTTTCTATTCCCTCTTCATATGTAAAAACAGTTGTTACTTGGGACTGTAATAAAGATTTAAATTTTTGTCTTCAAGTTATCGGCTTATTCAAGAACCAATATATGGGTGTTTTAATACACCCCGATATTATCTTTCTACTGCTTTTATCGATGTGATATTCTAAATGCAAGATTATCATAGTGAATGCAGTTCCCATAGTTTAGGCAGAATGTACTTGACCCTTTCGCCGTCCTGTTCTGTCCGCGAAAATTTCTCCCCAGCCGGCCGTCTGTTTTTCGTAGCGTGTAATGTTGTTTTCTCTGTACATCATAACTTTCCCTACGTAACTTTCGTAGTGGATGAAAATCAATGAATATTAAGTAAAATTATAAGGAAATAAAGCATAATGGAAAAATAATATCTCTGCTTATTTCTAACAGCAGGATAATTTGATAACATCTGTTCCAGGTGGTACACTCCTCCCATTTTGTTGTTGTAATAATTTACAATTATTGGCTTTTTTTTGCAGTTCTTTTCCGTGTTCCAACATCAATCATCGAGTTATTAAGGACTGTACTCATCAAACGTATATCCTTCTTTTCTTTCCAATTCACAACCTCAATTTTCTCTTTTTTCTGCTGAGTAGATGTTGAAGCCATTTCTCACTGTCTTGTATCTTATGTAAAATGGCGCGAATATTCATAAAACCCGGATCAATTCAATTAGAAATAGAATGCCTGATTAGTACTGCCCTGTAGGAGGTATTAGAACAAACAAAAATAAAAACTCAAACAAGTAAACATTTAGAAAGCGTTTTAAACGTTTAAAAGTTTTAAAATGTAGAAGAACGTTTGTAGCGCGTTACGGCCGCCCTGCGGAAGTTTCACTTGAACGCGCTAGACGCGTTACGGACGACGAGGAGGTTAATAATATATTCCTCCTTTACGTTATTTTAGGCTTTAGTACACTAAAACATAAAACATGACGTACCAAGAAGGATTTATCCGACAGAGATAAAAATTATGTGATGCGCCGAAAAAAAGTGATTACTATTTCAGAAAAACGTAATGATCTATTCAAGAGCTAAAGCTACACAAAATGATGAAGAAAAGATCAGTAAAGCGTTGGTCTGCGTATTGAACTAGATGCACATGTTTGTCTGCGTATGAACTAGATGCAAACTCTTCCTAACGTGGACATCTAAGCTCTAGGGAAGATTACTCTTCTCTTTTAATTCTCGCCTCATTTTCTCCCACTATCACATTAATGCGCCTATATTATGAGATGGTAGAAGACTTCTCTCATTAACACCAAATGTTCTTTATGAGCAGAGATCTTCAGATCCAAAGGGCCAAGGAAATGTTTAACAAGCATATATATATGTATTAATCTACTTCACCTAAACACATATGCAGGGATTAATGGAACAATTTGGTACTAATAAATAAGACCGTTCAGTCTTCCTTGACTGAGTTAATAATAAATGACCTAATTATTAACTGGATAACCCAGTTGGCATCACCAACAAATATCTGTATTAATAATTGATAATTTTAATACATGTGCAATTTGACATGAAAAAGATAAGCTAACTTGCTGATTAACAGTAATGAGATCTAAAAAAGTGTAAATTTTACAGAGCATATACACTGCTGGTCACCGTAAATGAAACACCCTGATGGAAGCATGCAAATAGCATGAAATTTACAACATGCATTAGCGGAGGTGAGATATGCAAATGATTAGAATTTAAGCGCAGGCGCACATCACGCGCCTGTGGCGCCACTTCAAAGCGCTATTTAAGGCTTGGAGTTTTCGACGATTTCAAGTTCGGCAATTGTGTTTTTCTTGTGGTTTTTTCAAAAAAACGTTCAATTATGCCTCGTAGTAAACAGAGATCATCGTTTGATCAAGTATCCGAGTTCGACAGAGGAAGGATAGTGGCCTTCCTCTGTCCTTTTTCAAGGAAATCGGTAGTCGTGTTGGACGAAACCAAACAACTGTAAAGCGAATATGTTACCGTTGGATGCAGGAGGCTATGACGGACCGATGTGTTCGATCACATCCACCTCAGTGCACCACTTCAGATGATGACAGGAACATTGTGCGCATGGCAGTGACGGATTGCTCAGTCACATCACGAACCATAGCACAGCACATTCAGTCTGTAACACATCATCCAGTGTCTGCACCTACCATTCGACGCCGTTTACAGCAGAGTGGTCTGTCCGCAAGACGTCCATTGCTTCGTCTGCCCTTGACGCAGAACCACAGACGTCTCCGCCACCAATGGTGCGATGAAAGAAGGATGTGGACGGCAGAATGGAATGAAATTGTCTTTACTGACTAGTCACGCTTCTATCTGCAACACCGGTTGAATTCGAGTCTGGAGACACCGTGGAGAGAGGATGAATAACAGCTGCGTTATGCACCGCCACACTGGTCCTGCACCTGGTATTATGGTATGGGGCGGTATTGGATATCACTTTCGTACTCTTCTCATACACATTGCCGGTACTTTAAACAGCCAGTGCTACATCTCCGAGGTGTTGGAGTCAGTTGTCCTTCCTTACCTTCAGTTTCTTATTTAGTTTCTTGAGCACGTAAATTTTCTTGTTCTATGTACTTGAGTACATAAGTTTTATTGTCTTTGTGTTTGCCTGGTGAATCTCCTAGTCGTTTCCTCTTCAGTTTCTTAAAGCCGGAAATTTTCTTGTCGCTGTGCTTGCCTTTTCAGTCTCCTAGTGGTTTCTTTTTCATTTTCTGTACCTCGAAGTAATTTTTGTGCAAGCTCTTTGCCTTCTTAATGCATGTCCAGTAATGCCTCTTTTGGTGTTTTAATAAATTTAAAACAAATACCACTGTACTAAAATAATAATTTAACTAAAATATATTATATGCCTACAAAAGTTTAAACTGTACTCAAAAATAAAATATATAATAAAAAAACTAAATACTTGTAAACAAAGATATTAAAATGCACCGAAAAACTGAAAATATAATAAACTATTAATTAATGTACTGTACAGAAACTTGCTAGCTATAAGCTCTCTGGTTCTCTGTACACTTGAAAATAAAACGCATAAAAACATTTCAGCATGAATGAAATCAGTTCGTTGTTTCCAAGCAATCCAAGTTGACCGCTATCCAATGCAATTTAATGATGTTTTTGTATGATATCATCCGCAAGTAAGGACAGAATAAAGGACTCTTTTCCCCCAAAAAAATTATAAAACTGATTTAAAATGAATTCTGAAAAGAAATTTTTCGTGGCGTCTGTGCGTACGTACGTATCTCGCATAACACAAAAATCTAAAACCATGTGTAAAAGAAATTAAGCAAACAAAACAAAAACAAAACAAACTGTCGCCGTCTTCCAGCTGGTCTTTCTTGAATTCTTTCTTACTCCAAGGGTATCGATCAGCCGATGTTGATGTTGTAATTTGTCAACGTTCTGACTCAGAACGTTGAAATTTTGTATGTAGGACTGCTATAACATTTAGATGTGCACCTCGTATTATGGTTGCAATCGGCTGCAACAAAAGTATATAAATATATGTGTATATATACTAAAGAAATATTGATTATATTATCTCCTAAGATTAATTTTAGTAGAATTATCCCAAAAGAGAGAATCCATAGTTTAAATTATTATTAACTTACTTTGCAGCAATTGCGCAAGTAGTAGAATAACTCGATTTCACACTAAGTGAATTTAAGATCATACAATATTTGATATGTATATATATATATATATATAATAATAGTAGGTAGAAACATTGCAGCGATCTTGCTAAAAAGTTACCAGGAGCTGTAGCTCCACGAAATAGTTCAACGCTGTATTACTAAAATATGAACTAAGAAGAAATTTTTTACAAAATATTAATCTGGAAAAACTGGAAAAAAACTGCAAACACGCGGAAAAAACTGTTAAAATTAATGTTGGAAGACATGCGAATGCACGAAAAAATCTGACCGTTGTGATATGTGAAAAGTTAATACACATAAAAAATAGATTGACGGAAAAAAAATATCAAAACATAAAATGCAAAAATATAAAGAAAACATAAATTGCAAAAATACAAAAATACAATAATTACAAAGCGAAAAATGGTAAATTAACCCACTCGTACCCTCATATCCACTCTGTTATTCGGCTATTTACTCTGTTACCCGGCTCAGTGATCTCAGTTTCTTTACTCTTATATGTTTGTAAATTGTGTATTTTTTGCTTTAAAAATGATTGAATTATGTTGTTTTTATCTTCCGGTTAAGGTTTTTATGCCTTTAGTAAATCTGCATGCAATATTTGTGGAGTTATCAACAATTTAAAAGTTGTGTAAGTGCAGCTAAGCCTAATGAATTTGGGATGGCGGACATGTTTGTTTACATTTCAAACTTTGCAAAATAGCGGATTTGTGGCCAATCTAGAGAAACTTAGCTTCGCAACAACAAAGATAAGGCCTTCTTTTATTATTGCGAATTAAATCATGCTTAATCCATTCTTGAATTTATTCGAGGAAATAAATGTTTCAGATTTACTTCGTAATTTTTAATATAGATACTTTGAGTATTTATGTATTTTTGACTTGTCGCTAAGTGAGAACTAAATTAATTAAATGAGAAATACTGAATCGTCTGTGAAAAACAGTTTGTTTTGTTTTGTTTGCTTAATTTCTTTTACACATGGTTTTAGATTTATTATAGTATTTGAATGGAATATGTGGCAACGATTAGAGAATTCTTCAAATGATATAAATTTTGTGCATTCTGAGTTATAATATGGACGAAATGTAACGCTGTTAAGTGAAACTAGCTCCAGAGTGACGCTATAGTAAACAAATATAGTTAATTTTAAAGAGTTAAATTGTAGTTTATGCGCTATCGACGGTTTATGGTCTCCTGAAAGGGCTGTTATGTAGTTCTTTAAGGAAGTTTGTAATACAGGATCTTAGAATTATCAGCTACCATCGGAACACCCTTCCATCGTCTGATTTGAATTTACGGTATAAGATGAAGTTTCGAATGTGGAGTGAGTCCTAGAGAGCCCAATATTGTTTTGTCGTAGGACTATAGATCGAAATGTCCTGGCAGGTAGGTTTTCTGTTTAAAGATTCCATCAATTCAATTATGGGTTTAATGTCGCCGTCTTCCAGCTGGTCTTTCTTGACTTCTTTCTTACTCCAAGGGTATCTGAATAAACTTATTTTTCTTAAAGGTTATTTTTTATCGACGGACCAGCTTCACTGCTTCGTTTTTAATTATTTTATTTAGAAAAACATCATATACAAATATTTACAGTGAAGCAAAATACAATTTAATTGTGAGCTTCGGTTACAAGTAATTGCTCACGTCAGACCGGTTAGATTTCTTCTTCAAGTCTGCTGCCTCAATCGTAGGAGGCAATAATTTGGCGAGATTCGTTGGCGTAAAATGCGCCAACATCCCGCCCGGCCTTGCTATGTTCACATGCAAAAACTTAACATAAATTTAATTATGAAATACCAGTATTAAAGTTTCAGTTATTCATGTAAACAATCAAATATGTATAGAAAAATATAAAATAAGTAAACAAAACATGAATACAAAATTATTGAGAAAAATAATTTTCAATATAATTACTAACAACTGAGTAACATAATTCACAACTTGCTAAACTTCAATAGGCAATACAGCTATTTTATTAATTGTCCTTTTAAAGTCCCCTGTTTTGGTACGAACTTTTACAACACGGACTTTTCCATCAGAACCGTGGTACAATGATGTTATTCGCCCTAAAAGCCAATTGTTAATTGGCAGAAAATCTTCTTTAATCAAAACCATTTAGCCGATCATCAGATCATTTTTTTTTCAACCATCCATTTTGATCGAGATTGTAAGGTATTCAAGTAATCAGACTTCCATCTTTTCCAAATAAGTTGTATAGTTTTTGTAGTTTTTTGCCAACGACTTAAGCGGTTTTCCTTTAAATCCGTTAAAAACGGCTCAGAAATTGCTGTTATAGGTCGCCCTATCAAGAAATGACCTGGCGTCAGAACTTCGAAACTTTCTGAATCACTAGAAAGAGGAGTAAGCGGTCGCGAATTTAATATTCCTTCTATCTGAATGACAATCGTTTCGAATTCTTCGTAAGTGAAATGAAAATTGCCAATCGTACGTTTAAGATGGTACTTCACCGATTTTATCCCAGCTTCCCAAAGTCCACCGAAGTGAGGCGATTTGGGTGGAATAAAATTCCAATCTATATTTTCTTGCGAAAAATGATTAGCTAATTCTTGTCTGGTAAATTAATGAGCTTATAAAATTTTTTCAATTTTGAATTCGCTCCAACAAAGTTAGTAGCATTGTCAGTATAAATTTTGAAACATTTGCCACGTCTACTTGTAAAACGTTTAAGTGTTGCAATTAAAGCATCAGAAGTCAAATCTGTTAATGTCTCAAGATGGATGGCTTTTGTTGCGAAACATATAAAAATACAAATATACAATTTATTCAGAATACCTTTACGTTGATTTTTAAATTTCACTAAATAAGGGCCACATAAATCAATACCTGTAATTAGAAAATGGAGCTGAAACATTAACTCTTTCACTAGGCAAATTACCCATAATTTGTGAAGAAAGAGTGGGCTTACATTTAAAGCACGTTACACATTGATGTACTGTTTTACGTGCGAGACTACGGCCACCTAAAGGCCAAAATTTCAAGCGCACTGCATTTAGCAGACCTTGTGGTCCAACATGAAATAATTTCCTGTGTAAACTTTCAAAATAAATTTTACTTAATCTTGAACCCTTAGGTAAAATAGGAGGATGTCTTTGAGAATATGGCACTGAAGCATTCTTCAGCCTTCCTCCTACACGTACTATTCCTTTGTCATCAAAAAACGGAAATAAATTCGAAATATTACTTGGCAGTTTCTTTCCTTCAAGGAGAACTCGTTGTTCATGCTTAATCAACACTTCTTTAGCTTCTCTTACCTCCTCCACTGACAGTGGTCCTGTGTTTTTTACCTTATTCCTGCAATTGGAAATAAACCTGAAAATATAAGACAAAACATGGTTAATTTTATAATAATTGTTTGAAAGTTCTAAGAGGTCGTCCACAATAAAATGTTGAGAGCTGTCATTTAGCAGGGCTGTCTCTTTACAAGTCTCATCTTCAAAAGGAATTTTCCTTTCTCGCCGCAAAGTTTCTTTTTCGACTTGTTCTATGGTTTCAATCTCAGGAATAAATGGTTGCAAGTTCTTGAAACTGTCAGGCTGCATCAAGAATTCTGGACCTGTCCACCATCTAGAATCTGTCACCAAGGGATCAGCATTCATTTCACGTGAGAGAAGATCGGCAGGATTTTCTTTACCTGCACAGTGATGAAAAGAGTTGGGATCTGTCAAGCTGGTGATTTCGTTCACTCGGTTTGCCACAAATTGCTTCCATCGGGTTTTTGCACCCTTTATCCAAAAAAGTGCAATCTTGGAATCTGTCCAATGGTATTCAACAGAAGATCTTTGCAGATTCACGATTCTCTTTACCTTAGAACTAAGACGAGCTGCAACTAGAACACCCAATAGTTCTAATCTTGGTAAGGTTACACCGTTTAATGGAGCCACACGACTTTTTGAAGTTAGGAGTTTCACCGATATTCCACTGAGTGTCTTCACCTTCAAATATATGGCAGCGCCATATGCCTTTTTACTTGCGTCGCAAAAACTGTGTATTTCAACAGTATCTTCCTTTGATACAGAATCATTGACCAACCTAGGTATTTTCAAATTTTCTAAGTGATGAAGTTCAGCACACCACTTCTTCCATTCCTTTTCAATTTCCTTTGGTAAAGGTTCATCCCACTGAATTTTTTCATTCCAGAGATCTTGGATGAGGCATTTAACTCGAATGGTGAAAGGCGAAATTAATCCTAAAGGATCAAATATCTTCCCTATTGCTTGAAGTAAGAAGCGTTTCGTATTTTTGTCCATAGAAAGAAATTCCAAAATATTTTTAGTATCCATAGTTAAATAATCTTCGTGCGTCTTCCAAGAAAGTCCCAAGATTTTAGTTTGGTGTGCGCCCAAGCTGAGAGTAGCGTCTGCAGGATAGGTATCGAATTCTTCATTCTTCCATTGCTCCATTAATTCAGCATTATTGCTAATCCACTTCCTGAGGACCATTCCAGCCTCTTCCATAATTTTCTTGGCATTTTTAGATACTTCAAGTGCTTCTTCAAAATCCTCACTTCCAGAAATGAGATCATCTACATAAAAACACTGGTCTAAAATTTCAACTGTTTCGGGAAAATCTTCCTTGTATTTTTTAATATGATGTCTAATAGTAGCTGCTAACAGGAATGGGCTCGAACTGACCCCAAAATTTACTCGATTGAAACGGTAAATCTGTAAATTGGGCCTTTTATCAACACTTGGATCATCACTACTCCAAAGAAAACGAACTGCATCCTTATGTTCATCAGAGAGGCATATCTGCAGAAAAGCTTGTTTAATATCTGAACAAAATGCAATTTTGTTCAATTTGAAATTAATTAGTAAATCCAAAAGATTTGGATTTAAGTTAACCCCTGGCCACAAGCAGTCATTTAAAGAAAGTTCATTATTTTGATGACTACCCGCATCAAAGACGATCCTAGTTTTCGACGTTAAACTACTTTCTTTACGCACAGCCTGATGAGGCAAATAATATATAGGCTTATTTAAAGCATTTTCTTTTGTATCAGGATTTACGATGCTGATTATGCCTTCTTTTAAATAATCACAAATAATTTCACGGTATTGTTGATGTAACTCAGGATCATGACTAAATCTTCTCCACAAATTCTGAAAACGCTGCCGCGCCAAGGAATAATTATCAGATATTTCTTCATAATGTTTCCTAAAAGGTAATTGTAATACATAACGTCCATTTTTAAATTCAACGGTGTCATTAAAAATTTCCATTGCCTGATCCTTTTCATGCAAAACTGGATCATCACGAATACCAAGTCCCTCTAAATCAAAGAAAAGTTTTAAAGTATTTTGAAGAGAGTCATTTTGCACAAGAAAACAATGTCCCTGATAAGAAGGTTGCATTTCGTTAAGCTTCCCGCATGCGATCCATCCGAATTCAGACTCTTTAAATAATAAATCATCATTTATTTTATACGTATTATTTTTCAAAACCTTAAAAAATAAATCAGCACTTATAAGGGCATGTACCTCTGAAGCTTCATAAAATGATTTATCAGCTAAATTTAAAAATTGTGGAATTTCTACTTTCGAAATATCTAACGTAGTACACGGAGTTAGTCCTGTTATCTTATTTACAATCAAGAATTCAACTGGTTCATTAAAGGTACATTCTTCATTTGAAATAAATGTACTTTCCATTTAATATTTTGAATTGATCCATTAAGACCTGTAACAGGCATTTTAATTTTCTCCCTTTTTATTCCTAAGCATTCACTTATTTTATCTGTAAGAACACATATATTAGATGCGCTGTCTAAAATCGCACGGATTTTTATTCTTCGATTATTGGCGTTACGGACATAAATCTCTGCAGTAGAAAAAAGTACACTTTTTCTTTTTTGTTTATTCTTGTTACTTAAAACACTCAACGCTTTCAATTCTGAGTCACCTTTTCCAGCGGCGGCATCGAGCTCACTTTTGTTTTGTCTAAGTGGCGTCACCGAGCGACAAGGAGTCTTCGAATGACCTTCATTATCCATGCATATTAATTTATTGTGTTTTCCCCCGCAAGCGCATTTAAATTTCGAGAGACACTGACTTTTCTTATGATTTTGCTTTAGACATAATTCGCAGAGTTTATGTGAACGAATTAATTTTAATCTTTCATGAACACTTAACTTTAAGAATGTATCGCAAAGGAAAATAGGATGAAGGCTCCTACACACAACACAGTTTTTACTTTTATTTTCATTTGTCAAAAGAACCTTCGATTTATGGGAAGGAGTGGAATTCTTATTTATATTAACCCTACTTCCGGGTGTAATATTTCTATTTATAGATAACAAAACTGATTCACGCTGTTCCAAAAATCTAATAAACTCGTCAAATGTTGGAACTACTTTCGATTTGTGAGATAATTCAAAATTTTTTCTAGATTCTTTATCTAGTTTTTGAAGAAGAATATTTATTAGAAAAACATCACATAACTTGTTCTGTTCATATTTTAATACTTTCAAAGCGCGTAAATTCTTTTGTATACAATCAATCATACTTCTGATATCTTTCGCATTTTCGGATTGAATCTTTTCAAAATTTAAAATATTCTGCACATGAATGTCAACAATCAGACGTTCATTATCATAGCGAGATTCTAAAGCATTGTACAAAGATTCAAAATTATCAAAGTTACTACCTAAATGCTTAGCATCATTAGTAAGACAAGATCTTAGATAATACAATTTCTGTGAATGACTCAGCTGAACATTATTTGTAATTAAATCATCAAATTGAGTTTTAAATGAACTAAATTCTTCATATTTTCCTGAAAATTTAGGCAAAACTCACGCTGGGATTTTAGTTTTGATTTGAAAATTTTCATCTACATTACTTTCAGTAACATTTACTGCTTTTGCAGAATTTAACTTATTGTAAGAATTAATGAGAATTTCAATTCTTACCTCCAATTTTTCCAGACGATCATCACATTGGTTTAAGTCGTCATCAATTTTGGTCAGATCATCATCTTTCATTTCACTTTGTGCGTAGCACGCACTTCGTAGTTCATCAACTTTCTTTTGAAGAGCTTGAATGTTCTTTAGTTTAACTTTAAGTTCAACTAAGTCCACATCATTATTTGCAGTTTGCACAAAAGTTTCGAATCTAGTTATTTTCCCCTTTAGGGATGCTTTGCTTTTCATTAATAAATCCATACCGCTGAAGTAGGCTCCAGGGTCGACGGAGCCAGATGAATAAACTTATTTTTCTTAAAGGTTATTTTTTATCGACGCACCAGCTTCACTGCTTCGTTTTTAATTATTTTATTTAGAAAAACATCATATACAAATATTTACAGTGAAGCAAAATACAATTTAATTGTGAGCTTCGGTTACAAGTAATTGCTCACGTCAGACCGGTTAGATTTCTTCTTCAAGTCTGCTGCCTCAATCGTAGGAGGCAATAATTTGGCGAGATTCGTTGGCGTAAAATGCGCCAACAGTATCGATCAGCCGTAGTTGATGTTGTAATTTGTCGTGCGACCGGATTCAGCAGCTCGTATCTCGCTTCGACCCTGAAACAATTTCGGCAGCTTTCTCGGCAAGGTCTTCTGGACAAAGCTTAAACGTTTCCGTGTGATGATCCCTTTGGATGACGGATATTCAGCAAACTTCTGAATATTACGTTGAAAGATTAACAATCTGCAGAGGCAAGCACACAGGCCGAAACGCGTGGTTCTTCAATTTCTAACTAGCCACCTCCACGCTCGTGAAGCAAGAAAGCACACTTTCGAACTCGTTTCCTTTCTATTTAACTCAGATTACTTCCGCTGATAATTTCAATCCTTGCGCGTTCTACTAAAATTTACATACTCTGGCATTGGCAATTCCAGGGGAAAGTAAGGCTTGACAGGAAAGATAGTTTAAACTTAAAATAAATGTTAGTTAAAATAAATATAAACCCTACATTTGCCGCTGCCAGAATTTGGTAAACTTGGAAGCAAGTCCTAGAAACGACCTGTTGAAAAGTTTCCACAATTCTGAACTAAATTTTAAGAGCCTCGTTTACATAAAAATATCTGTTATCTCACAAAAGGTAGAATAAATTTCTGTAGATACTTATTTAATTCTCTCTTCTTACAGCAACCTTTCCTGGACTTCAGCAATCAATCTGTTCTCTTCCTTCCAGCATCTGGAAGGAATAAGTATCAGTATCTTTCTAAATACATTATAATTTACACTTTCTTGACACTGAATAAGTTTTTGTTTTTGAACGATTTATTTTCCTTAGTTACTGCTTAATTCACATTCATTCAAGTATTTAAACATGAATTTAACTTTACCCTGGCTCTCTACCATGTGTGGTGTCAAACGGGAATATTCGTGTTTTAGTATTGCAACACTTCCCCTAACCAAAATGATTTGTTAGAATTCAACGACCAAATAGACACACCTTACTCGACATTCTACAACTCGATGAGCTACTTTAACATTCTTAAAATTCAAGTGTAGGTGGAGAACCCTACAAAACACATTCATTCTAAATTCCCCCTCATTCGTCTTAAGACATGCAGGCTTTCGCTCTAAAGCATGATTTTATCTACAGTTTAATACTTAAATTTGAATTCATTGCTTTTGAGCATTTATTTTTAGCATCTAAAATTTTATGCTTCTAGACTAAATTCTACTTTTACATAACTTTCAAGTATTTACGTATATTTACAAAATTCTAATACATATGATTTTTACAATTTACCATAAAATGAATAAGAGAAAAATAAATTTTTACTTTACTCATTCTTCGCCAAGCTGGCGGCACTGAAACTAAAGTTCTTATTAATACAAGAATACGAAGTTATTTTTATCTTCGGCCAAATTTTGGCTTTAACATAACAGAATTAGTCTTTCGACCAACAGAAACTGCTTGTTCTTAGATTTTATACTTAAGAAAATAATACTTTTGCCTTAGCTAAATAAAGTAAAACAAAACTAAGTCTCAACCGAGACACATTGACTTCCGTCAAAACATAGAACTTCGTATTTACGCATACGATTTCGGAACAAAAGAAAAAAATTTTATAGAAGATTTTAACTTATCTTTGAGTTTTCGATGATTGGAACTCCGACATTCTCTTCTGGCAGAACTGCTCCCACGTTATAGGTTTCATCGACGTCAGTCTTCTTAGTGTCCTCCGAGTGTCGTTCACGTTGCTTTTTCTTTTTCGCCCTCTGCATGCTGGCCTCTTGGAGTGGTAGTCGTCGGGATGCTGTCTTTTCCGTTTTTTCCCTGGACGGCTGGTCTTGGCGTCCTCCGGTCTGGAATCATGCTTGAATTTCTTCTGTTGGTGGTGGTCTTTTCGTTCCTCCTGCTGTCTTTTCGTTCTGGGGAACGGCGGCTTGTTTGCACCTGACTCTCTGGCGCTGGAAGCGTTCTCCTCGATGTAGAATTTCTACTGCGATACGTTGTAAGTGGTGTTTTCCTCTTTACCAAGGTTTCTTTACGCGGCGTCTTTGCTTTCTTGTATTTCTTAAATGCTGGAGTCTGAAAGTTTTCATTTCTTCTTTTCGGTACCGTCGCATGGGTTGTAGAAGGGCTAGGTTTCTCTTCAGTTCTCTGCTTCTTGGGTGGTGGAACGGGTGACGTTATTTCGGGACCTTCTACTTCTTTTACGCTTGAGTCCTGCAAGAAACTTTTAAGGATTTCAAAATCATTTTGATTATAGTATTTTTTCACCTGGTCAGGACTTGCTTTACAGATTTCCCCTCTCTCGTTCTTAAGGTATAATACGACTCCCTTGATTTCCTGAATTACATAGGGGCCTTCAAATTTTGGAGATAACTTTGCAGTAAAATTGTCTGGGGCACTTGATAAAGAAAATTTCCGCTTCAACACTTTATCCCCAACTTTAAAATCTGCTTCACGGCGTTTTCTATCATAATATAACTTTTGTCTATTTCTTGCCGTATCCGAGCTTTTAACCGCCTGGTCAATAAGTGTTTGCACGTCTTTCTGTTTAAATTCTTGCTCTCTTTGTTGCACAAAGAATAATTTATCTAATGGCGTAATTAACTTCCGTCCTAAAAATAATTCTGCTGGGGTTTTTCCCGTAGTATCGTGATTTGCCGTTCTTAAAGCGTAAGCTAACTCATTTTAGTAGCCATCCCAGCGCTTGTGATGTGTGGTAAAGTAACTTCGAATTATATTTACAATGTTTTTATTAACTCTTTCTGCTATGTTTGCCTGTGGTCTATACGGAACCATTTTGATATGGCGTATGCCAAGTCCAGTGCATATGTTTTCAAATATTTGACTAATGAATTGTTTACCGTTATCGCTAATGACTTTTATCGGTGCACCGTATTTTAAAATGTATCTGTGTAAGAATGCATCTGCGACTGTTTTGGCTGACGCGCGTTTAAGTGGAACAATTTCTGTCCATTTTGAAAAATGATCTACAATTACTAAAAGAAAACGATTTTTATTTAACTCACTCTGGGGGAAAGGACCAAGAAGATCTATGCCTAAAATTTCATTCGGAAATGTAGCGCGAATGCTATTTAAGTACCCGGCCGGGCTGTAATTAATATCATTTATTAACTGACATTGATTGCAGGACCTGACATACGCCGTTACTATTTTGTATAATTGCGGGAAATATACCGCATCGCGTACCCTTTTTAAAGTCTTTCTGACCCCTAAATGACCCGCTGTTTTCGCGTCGTGTAATTCCTTCAAAATGCTTAATCGAAGCGAGGCTGGGATGACTGGTTTGTAATCGAGATTTTCGTTTGTTGTTTTCGTATAAAATAATAAATTATCTAATATTTTATAGTTTTCTGCTCTATTTCTTATCGCATCGATATCTGTGTGCTCAAAGCTTTCGGGGGTCTTTCAAATATGCATAGATACTTCCAAATTCATGATCAGCTTTCAATTCAGCAATAATTGTATCTCTAGAATCTAAAATTTTTGAAGTCAACACAGCGCATTTAAGTTCATTGCCTTCATCGTCCTGTTTTATACGAGAAAGTGCGTCAGCTACTTTGTTTTCCTTACCCGGTTTATATTTGATTATTAGATTATATTCTTGGAGTTTTAAAGCCCATCTTATTAACTTGGGCGTTAGGTTTTTTCCCGAGTAAAGTCTACCAACAGCCGCATGATCCGAAAAGACTATTACTGGCGCTTTGCCGAAATAAACTCGAAATTTGTGTACAGCCATTAATACGGCTAATGTTTCTCTCTCTGCATCTGTATAATTCTTTTGTGTATGATTCAACGTTTTACTAAAAAATGCCAAAGGATGGCCATTTTGCATAAGAACCGCACCCACAGCATAGTCCGACGCATCTGCTGCAATTTCCGGGTTTTCGTCCCCCTCCGGGAATTTCAAAACAAGGGCATTGATGAGCGCTTCTTTTAAACTTTCAAATGCGGTATTTGCTTATGCTGTCCACGTGAATTTACTTTTCTTTCTTTTAATTACTAACAAGGGTTCAACAATATTAGCAAAATCTTTTATGAATGACCGATAATAAGAACATAACCCAAGGAAAGAAGAAAGTTTCTTGGCGGTGTTGGGAGGTGGGAAATTCTTGATTGCTTTTATTTTTGAATCTTGAGTTTCTATACCCTTTTGCGAAATTTTATAACCCAGATATTTAAGTTCTTTAGTTGCAAACGTGCATTTTGAGGCGTTAATTGTAAGACCGGCCTCTTTTAATAATTTAAAAATAAAACGCGCGTTTAAGTGGAACAATTTCTGTCCATTTTGAAAAATGATCTGCAATTACTAAAAGAAAACGATTTTTATTTAGCTCACTCTGGGGGAAAGGACCAAGAAGATCTATGCCTAAAATTTCATTCGGAAATGTAGCGCGAATGCTATTTAATTGTATCTTAATTGTAAGACCGGCCTCTTTTAATAATTTAAAAACTTCTTCTAGATCTTTAATATGTTGCTCCAACGTACTACTCGTTATAATTATATCATCTAGATAGATTAAAGTCGATTTTCCTAGGACAGGCTTTAGAACAATGTCCATAGCTCTCTGGAATGTTGATGGGGCCCCACACAACCCAAAGGGATGCTTAAAAATGCACGTGCCCGATTTTGTTATAAACGCGGTTTTATGTATGTCTTCGGGTCTCGTAGCTGTTTGATAGTAGCCAGACGTTAAGTCCAAAGTAGTCATGTATCTTGTAGATTTAATCTTTCTAATAGTTTCCTCTATAACCGGCAAAGGGTAAACTGGGAATTTAGTAATACTATTCAGTTTTCTGTAATCGATAGCAAACCTCCAAACCCTTTTATCCGAAGGAGGAAACTCGTTCTTTTTCCTACATAGTACGACTGGACTCGCGTACTCACTATTTATGGGCGTTATTATTTTGTTCTTAAACGTTCCTGAATATGTTCTTCTATGATTAGCTCTTTCTGTTTATCATAGCGATAAGGTTTAGTCCTACAGGGTTGTCGGCAGTTAACTGTCATGCGTAACTATTTGACAGCTACCAGGCCGTTCTGAAAACAAGTTTGAAAAAGTACTCACCACTTGCTGGATGGCTTGACTTTCATGGTCATTCAAATGGCTAAGGTCGACTTGCGGTTGTTCCACTGGTTCCACCACCCTCCGGTCCATCTCCAGCACAATAGAACTGTCCTGAAAATTCAGTTTGGCCTTCGCGGCTTTTAAAAACTCCATACCTAAAATAAGTGGATTTTGCAAATTTTTTACTACAAAAATTAATACTTTAAGGCTTTCATTTTGGACCTGTATCTTTAAAGATAGTTTTCCGATACATTGACAAGTTTGTAATTGCGCTGCTATTTGATTTCTGTGTTTTTATTTTTAAATAATCGAAACCTATTAAAGTTCTTCTTTAGAAAAAATCACTCATAAAATTACCTTTTGCTCCTGTATCGATGAGGGCTTCTACTGGTACATCGCCAACCAGGACTTGTATAATTGGTAACTGTGAGTTCTTTACGATGACCGTATTTAAGTGTCTTTTTGAGGGTTTTTTCAAAACTTGCGGGGTCTGGACCCTCGCTTTCACAGGCCCCTCTACTCGTTTAAAGCTTTCCTTTCAACTTCTGCCTTCTGGGTACGCGGACGGTTGTTTTCAAATTTCCTTTTTGGGCCTTGACCTTCGAGCTTCGATGAGTTAGCTTGATAGCTGTTTCCCCCATAAGAGCGGTTTGCATTTCTGGTCTGCTCATTTGAAGATTGCCTTCGGATACTTTGAGAATACGATGCCCCTCTAGCTTTTTCCGCTATTCTGCGATTTTGAATCTTGACCGCCAATTCGAAGAGCTCCTGCAATGTGCTTGGGTTTCTAATTTCGAAGTAGTCTTGAACAGCAGGTAACAATCTTGGTAAGATTATTTCAATAATCTCCGCGTCGGGTTTCTTCCCATACAGCATATCCGTCAGCTTAATTTTTCGCAAAATAAAGTCCGTCAACTCTTCTATATTCCGTTGATAAAAACTATATAGTTCGGCTTCTAGCCTTGCTCGATCTTTCACTATGGGGAAGGCCTTTAATAACGATTTTTTGAAATTTTCAAATGTATATGTCTGGCCTCCGAATTCTCCTAATAAAAATTTGCCTATATTCTTCCACCATAGCGCGGCCTGTCCTCTTAGTGCAGATGTGGCGATGGCAACTTTTTGTCTTTCAGGCACAGGGTAGAGCTGAAAGTGATTTTCTAGGCCTTCTAGAAATATCGCCACCGAATTTTTTCCGTCGAAATTGACGTTTGGCTTGATGGACGCTCTCATCGTCTGGACCAGGTATCCAAATCCTTCCAATTGGCTTGCCATTTCTTGTTGTTGTCCAGCAACTTCCATCCAATTTTCGGCCATTTCAGTTCGACAAGTGTTCGGGCGCCAATGTAATGTTGCGCGCTTCAAACCTGCACGCAACAATAGTGGTGACTGCTGAGAACTGGAAAGTAGACAAAGTCTTGAGAAGGGTTTAAATCCCTTTTTATTCAACTTTAGAAATTACAAATGCGTGCTCCTGACGCTCACAAACTACGCCGACCCGGCGGTAAAATAAAATAAGAAACTAAGAAAAGAATAGTAACAAGTGACTAACTACGAGGCTCTCTAAACGTAACTAACCTCACCGCGTTCTAAAATACCGCTGATAATTCAGCAAACTTCTGAATATTACGTTGAAAGATTAACAATCTGCCGAGGCAAGCACACAGGCCGAAACGCGTGGTTCTTCAATTTCTAACTAGCCACCTCCACGCTCGTGAAGCAAGAAAGCACACTTTCGAACTCGTTTCCCTTCTATTTAACTCAGATTACTTCCGTTTACAATTTGAATCCTTGCGCGTTCTACTAAAATTTACATACTCTGGCATTGGCAATTCCAGGGGAAAATAAGGCTTGACAGGAAAGATAGTTTAAACTTAAAATAAATGTTAGTTAAAATAAATATAAACCCTACTGTTTCCCTTCTATTTAACTCAGATTACTTCCGTTTACAATTTGAATCCTTGCGCGTTCTACTAAAATTTACATACTCTGGCATTGGCAATTCCAGGGGAAAATAAGGCTTGACAGGAAAGATAGTTTAAACTTAAAATAAATGTTAGTTAAAATAAATATAAACCCTACTGTTTCCCTTCTATTTAACTCAGATTACTTCCGTTTACAATTTGAATCCTTGCGCGTTCTACTAAAATTTACATACTCTGGCATTGGCAATTCCAGGGGAAAATAAGGCTTGACAGGAAAGATAGTTTAAACTTAAAATAAATGTTAGTTAAAATAAATATAAACCCTACAAGTTGAAGATGAGTCTTTCTGTTATAGCCCATCTCTCAAGGACATCACATACCAATGTAAATCTTTTTTCTAATTTTACAAGAGACACATCGTAAACTACACAAAGTATGTCATCTGCATAACAGATGATTTCAACGTCCTCGGGAACACTCGTATTCAGCAAGTTGTAAATTACTGCACCCCAGAGCAGCGGAGCACTCGAGGATCCCTGTGGGCAACCTTTATAAACTGATTTAACCACTTCAGAATCCCCACCATATGAATAAACAACCTTTCTATTGTGAAAGTAGCTACAAAAAATTTCTAATATATTGCAAGGAATCTTAAAATTCACGAGTGTGGAGAGCAGCGATGACCATATAATGGAATCAAAGGCCTTTGAAATATCAAATGAGACAACAGTTACATGATAATCTCTTTTTTTCTCAGAAATAATATTGATCAATATATACAAAGCATCATTGGTTGATCTGCCTGCGACAAAGCCAAACTGTCTATCCGAAATAAAATTTTCTCTGTAGAAAAAATGATACAATCTATTGGTGAGAAGTCTATCCAGGACCTTACTAAAAAATTTTAACAAGCAAATTGGTCTAACCGCATGTTCATTTTTCGGTATAAATATAATTCTTGATATTTTCTACGCCCTCGGAAAAACCAACAAGCGGAAACATGTATTATATAATAAAACAAAAAAACTCTTCGTAATACTTATAAAGGCATTTCACAACCACTGCAGAAATGTTGTCCAGTCCAGGAGCACTTTTATTTCTTAGTTTATTAATTACATATCCGATCTCATTAGAAGTAAAAGGCAGATCATCAGCACAACAATTTGAAAATTTTAACAATTCATGATCAATAATACCATCCTCAAACTCACCACAGTCAAAATTCTTATTAAAATATTCCTCAATCACCTCAGTGTATTTCTTATGTTCACCCTCCTGAACTCTACTTATTATCTGTGGTAGCCGACGCTTTCCCTGGGCAAAACGAAAGTAACAGTCATGATATACCTTATTTTCCAAAAAATGTTTGATTTTACTCTCATATTTACTCTTCTTAATCTGCTTTCTATAAAGTGCCATCTCTCTTTTATATAAAACTTTTATCTTATTTCTTGTTTCTTCATCAATATCTCTGAACTGAAAACTCTTTCTCAATGCTCTCGTCCGTCGCTTCATTTTTTGCAAACTCGTTTTCTTGACCAAGTTTTTCTTGACCTTATTTCCACGTATAGTCAGGTACCTCTTAGCCCTCTGGACAATCAACCTTTCAAAGTCATCCACAAAATTCTCCAAATTATTTTCATCATCTATTGATCTCAGTCTATCCGTCATTAATTCCATATCCAGTTTAAGTTTTTTACAAAATTTATTTATTCTAACAAGATTTTTTGTAAAAACAGTACTCTCATGTCTCACAGGTTGAACATCTTCAATATCAACAGCAACATATCTATGGTCGCTAAGACTCTCCTCTTGATGTATTTTGAGTTCAATATGAAACGGGGAGAGAGAGGCAGAATTGAGAATCACGTCTGTCCAACCTTCCCCTACTTCGGAAACAAAAGTTGGTAATGAGTCTGATTGATTATATAAAATAACATTATTCTGTATTAAAAAATCCATGGTTAAAACACCCCTGTCATCCACAGTCCTAGAACCCCAATTAAAATGTTTCGAATTAAAATCTCCAGCAATAAAATAAAATGTATACTTGTTCAAAACGTCTTCAAGTCTTGTCAAATGTAAATTCCAGTTTTCCGCAGGGGAGAAGTATACCGACACAACACCCATTGTAAAGTTCTCCATTCTCAAGGAGATGGCTACTATCTCATTTGTTTTATAATCTATAATAAATTCAATCTCTTCTTTGGTAACAATTATGGCAGATCTTCTCCTTACATCATGCACCGCTCTCCAACCCTTATTTAAATATGGGATTTCTTTATTTACATAATAGGGCTCCTGGACAGTTATCAAGTCAAACTTCTATTCCAAAATATCCTCAACAGCAGCCAACTGGCAAGCTGCCACCGTACAGTGATTCAAGTTTATATTTAGCACTTTCATAATCAAGGGAGCAGTACAATAGCTAATAATAAAAAACAAAAAATTATACACCACAAGATAATGATCAGTATAAAATATAATAAAACAGCCCAATCGCAGTTCTAACCCTTAAAACCCAAAATAAATCATTCCACTAAACGTTTATATTCTGAAATAAATCTAACTTCACGTTTGTATAGTTCACAATCTCGTGATAAAACATGGTGATAAACATCCAAATGAGTACCATATTTCGAGTTAGAGTTCTTACAATTTACACAAATCTCTACATCCATTTTACATTTTTTAAATTCATGTGGTTCAGAACATCTAAAACATAGAATTTCATTTTTACAATTTTTGGTAGTATGTCCGAATCGAAAGCAACGCAGACACCTCTTCGGATTAAGATAGAGCTTAGCCGAATATGCCTTCCAACCTATACGAACTCTGCAGTCTTCCAGGACAACACCTTGACATCGAGGGTCTACACGGAAAACGCGATGAGAAATCTCGTCGGACTCTACATTTTTGTCTAAAGAGAGGACGAACACAACTTCCATCACAAACGCACTCCTCCTTCATTTTACCCATAATCTCCTTATCATCTATTAAATTGCATACGCCATATACAATAATCTTTGGTTGTGTAAACCTTTTCTTCCTTGTATAAAGTTTATCCCTTAAATTTTTCCTGGATTCAATAACATTCTGTACCGTGTCTACTTCTCTGCTATCTTTAAACCTCATCACCAAATCACCATTCTTTCTGTTATGGGAGCTCATTATTTTTATATCAACATCCTCTGGTCTAACGTTAGCAATTAACTCCTCGTATACATCAACGCCATTTGCAGCTGGTTTAACTATTAATTCATTTTCTCTCCAATCATTTACATCCAATACTTTATTCTTTCTATCCCTCATTTCACATTTATCTCGATCTTTCTGCAAAATAACCTTAATTTCATCTATATCCTGTTTAATATCAAATAAAATATTGGTTCTTGATTGCACCATGTCCTCTTCAATAGTCTTTAAATTCTGTGAGACAAGCAAATCCAAAACTCTATCTATACCTCTAGCCAGACCATCGGTAATTTTCCGTGAGACTCGTCTAGCTTTTAACTTGTCTACAAAATCATATAATGATCTAACAACAACGAGTACACTTTCAATTTTTCCTTCATCGTTAGGTCTATCATTACCACAGTCCATAATTTCTTTTATTTCATCCGAACTCTCCAAAGTATCTCCCTCAGCTTCCACAAGTTTACTCTCCTTATTACTCTTCAGTTGACTCATCACAAAAATCACGAAAAGTTCACACTATTATTCACCAATATAACTGCGACGGGGCCGTATTAAAATTTTCAGAATAAAAACATATATACAAATGTAAGATTTACAATAATTACAATTTAAAGTTAGATAAAATGACAAGAACTCTCATATGTACAATAAAATTCAGTAAAATACAAAGTGGTTTGTATCACATAAACAGAAACACACACAAAAACCATATTATACATTCTTACAAAATTAAGATGATTGCAAAACGCAACAAAAATGCTTTTACAGCACAATTAAATCCATCCAGCTTTAGCATCCGAACAATCCAATTTTATAAATATCAGGAGTAAATAAAACTAAAAACGCCTTAAAAGCTGAAAATATTGAGATTTACAAATTAAAATAATCAAAAATACTTAAAAACACCTCAAATCTCAAAAGCATTCATAGTAAAATATAAAATCAATCTTACATGCGAAAAATCTAAAAATTGTCCAACGGGCTGAAAAACATATATAATCAACGCACCAACTATATAATCAACACCCACTTAAGTCTCTCCTGCCATAATATTTAAAAATCCGAATTTTCAATATTTTCCAGTTGGCTAAAAGTTGACATGCCCGCGGTGCAAAATCACAAAGATTCAAACTTAAACAAAACGTAATATCAAATTTTCAAATACAAATAACTTTAAAAATACGCCATGAAATTGAATCAAATTCACCATACAGATAGCAAAAGATGTATAGAAACTAAATATCAAGACAAAAGTACTTCACCAAGTCGATGTAAAAGAATACAGGCCAAAACTTCAAAGTCATATGTAAATGAGCCCCTAAACACGCATGAATCCTAAAATGCCTGTAACTCGGTCAAAAATCCTCGAATCTTCAAACGCAAAACATATTCACAAACCGAAAGGCCTGTAGATTCCAAATACAGCACTTTTAGACACTAAAAATCAGTATGCACAAATATACAAGCCCTTCTACACAAGCGCAACAAACACAGCAAACCGAGGGCAAATAGGTACAGGTTTATCGCTTTGTATTATATTTGAAGAAATTAAATTATGAAAAATATGTATACATGTATGTATGTTTTGCAGAAATGGTTTTATGTATTTCTCAAACATCGGTTTTGTTCTTAGCTCAATGTAAAACTCAAATTTCTTTACAGACTACTTTTACTACAACACAATATAACCTAAATGACGCATGAAATTTCTGAAGAGTTTATAGAAATTTTTGAAGATGGGACATTCGAATTCTGTACTCTCTTCTCACGAACCTCAAAGATTCGAAAATTCGAAACTCAGCCCTTTTTTTCGATTCTTTTGAATTCTAATTTTTAAAAAAATGTAGAGTTATTAGGTTATACCGATGCAAGAATGTGAAAAATGTGCAGTGCCCTCTACGGCATTCATACTTCGGACCTCCCGAATATGCGTCGAGTGAGCTTTCAGTTACATCGCGAAGGCATACGGGAAGGGGGGAGAAAATACCTTATACACTCCACTTTTAAAGCGCCTCTGAAGATTTGGTCGGCAAATCCTGGTAATGACGAATTATCTTCCACCACCTTTTAGCTTGGGCCCAAATTGTAGAATGTTTTTAGAATGTTTTGACGTCAGCAAATTGAAGAAATCCGCCGCAGCGCCTCCGCCGAGATTCGAACTCCGGACCTCCCGAATACGCGTCGAGCGTGCTTCGAGTTACAACACGTAGGCATGAGGAAAAGAGGGAGAAAATATATTATATGTTCAATGTTTTAACTCAAAACTTTTGAAAGATTAATTTTATTCATGTGCAATAAAAATGTTAATTGGAAGAAAAAATAAAAATTAGAAACGAAAGCGTTTTTTTTAATTTCAGTACACCTAAATAACTAGTATCAACCCTTGGCGGTCATAAATGTCAGACAGAAATCCTAAATTTCTATAAAAAATTTAATGTTCCATGATTAATATTTATCTATATTGATTCTTAAAATAATTCTCCACACTCTAATTTTGATTTATAAATATTCTGAGAAAATTTTAAAAAAATCTGAATTGTTACTCAAATATTATCGGCCAAACTGAAATGAGAAAATAAACTTCAAAATTAAAAAAAAATTGACTGTCTTCTTCTTTTGCTAAATTTCAAAGCTATCCTTGTAATAAACATAACTACATTTTTAAAAATTGTATTTATAAATTCACTTTTTGTCAAACACATATTTGAAACTTTACTTTAATTAAAAACCTTTTCCATTAGGTAAAATCCTCCATGCTATTATTATTCTAATATGAAGGATTTGAGAATTCAAAATTCAAAAGATTCTAGAATTTTCTAAGACGCTGATTCAGACTAGCTTTCGAGAAAATTTAGAACTTTTCCCACTTCTATAATTTTTCCATTTCCAATTTGTGAAGCGGGAAAAGCATAGTAAATCAATATTCAATGACATAATTCCAGTTTATTTCTGCTTTGAGTATTTACTATCAGTCACCTTAATTTCGAACTTGTAGCTCAGTTTATATATGTGTGCGGTAAATGTCATAAATTTTAAATGATTAACATTTTATTAAGATCTTTATAAAACAAAATTTTAAAATGTTAAATTTAGAAACAGGATTAAATGCTATTCAAGAGACGTCGCTGGCGAAGAAGTTTGCAATTCAAGAAAGTGATAGTATGGTATAAAACGCACATCCAAAAAAATTTCAAAGGAAAAGTAGTCAAGTAAGCAGATTTGCATTGTAAGACTAGTGAGTGTTTTTGAAATTATTGAATGAAAGTTAAGTCTCTTTCCCCTTAACCTCATAAGGTCTCTTTTCAGTATTTTAAAATATTGTTCACTAGATGAATTTGTGAAAATTTAAACATACAATATTTGGGGTTTAAAATATAATTAAAGGAGCTGTACGGAAGGTCGTCAGGGAAGGTGAATAAAAATAAATAAATAAAATAACATATAAAATAGTTAAATTAAAATTTTAAAAAAGCAAAGAGAAAAATAAAAATTAAATAACTCAAATAAAATATAAATAGTTAAATAATAAAATAAAATACCAGGCTTCGTCTTATTTTGGGGTTCCAGATGGATTAAAATTGCGAATATACAAGTATATAATGCACTGTTTAAAGGCTTGACAGAAACAAAGATCATTCTTTTTCAATCACATCAATGAGAAAAGGTAAAATAGTTAAAGTGTCGCAAGAGAATAAAAAGAACGTTAAAAACAATTTGCGAGTATGGAAGGAATTTTTAAAGGAAAAGTGTAGGTATGAAAAGAAAGACAAATACACCATTGACCACGATTCTCTGTCAATATGGGGGGGGGGGGTTGTAATTCTAGATGTCAAGAAGAGTGTGATACGATAAAAAAATTGCCTCTGAATCTGAGCTCTGCAAGCTGAGAGTAAAAGTAAGGTTCTGTACATGTGACCATTTTCATTTCTAAGATTTGGTTCCATCGTTTGGAAAAGTTTGAAAGTGCTGTTTTCTGTGGAAAGTCGTTAGTGTCATTGGACATGTTTGAACTTTTTATTTTAATATTCCCACTTTTGCTCATTGTAATTTTGAGAGCATATAGGAACATAAATAACGGTTACCTTCCCTGTTCTATTGCAAACTGAGTGTAACCGAAACCACCAATGCGAAATCAGCGGAAACAACAGTATGACCAGGTGATTCCTTCTAGTATTTTCGGGAATGAAAAAATTACCCGTTCTGAAACAAATCTCATAAATTTGTTGCAAACTCTGAGATAATAAGATTTTAATAAATACGCGGGGGGCTTTTCTTTCCTTAAAGTCTTAACCAAGAGTACAAGAGTAACTTAACGTCCAAGAGTTTATGTCGTAAACACTTCTGAATTCATTCAGAAGTTAGAATCGGTTTTTAAGACGTACATATTATTAAAATAAAATTTTACGAGATCAGAAGAATTTACAACTGGAATTGTGGTTAATTTTAATGAAATACATGCGGGAGCCGCTCTTATTCAACTCTGTGGTGAGCTCCGGCTAGAATTAAGATTTATCTCAAAAACTAAGAACCAATCACAGCAAGATTCTGTGTCAGTTTAAGCTCTGCACATTATTTTTCCGATTAATTTGTAATTTTATTAATATAACGTCATTAAAATTCGATATACCTCACTTCTAAGACAGTATTTTTGTTTAATAGAGTCTAAAAATACACTCTAAAAGCTTTTTTAACAGAATCTGGTAGGATAAATTAATTATGCAAATTGATAATTGTAACCGTGAGGAGCACCATGCTTACAATCACCACCTACACAAAAGTAGGCAGAACACACCACCTACACAGAAGACTAAATTTGTCAGGAATCGAAGAAATGTTTAGTACATAGCTTTAATTTCAGCAAAAAAAAGTAAAGGAACGTACTGATAAACATCTGTCTCCTAGATGATAATTTTCGCAATCCATCATTGGCTTCTGTCTTTCAGGAAAATTTATTTTTCGCCAACAAAAACATTATTCCTTACATTGCGTTCTACCGGGAAAAAAAAAAATATTCAGAATTTTCTCGAACTTTCTTTCCTATTTATTGTGGGGAATTCCATTTCAAAGATTCACTGATTCGCTGCTGTTCCAGTAGGCTCCAATTTTACAATATTTCCCTAAATGCTGCTGATTGGTGTACAGATTTTGAACTGAAAACTACCAATATTATTAACAGGCTATAAATATTATGAAACAAAACAAATTTTTAAATTAAACAAAATAGTTAGTTACACATGTAAAAATAAATGTAGAAACAAAAGAGATCAGAGAAAATATTCACAAAAGCATAAGCAAGTACTATAAATTATGATAAAGGACTTAAAATTTAGGGAATGCTAATTTAAGTTTTCTTTAATTATTCCACTACAATCAAAGTGGACATGTATGTTAATAATTATCATTATGAGACGATAAATAAATCCTCAAACAATTGGCATCAAAAGAAGTCAATTTAATCAAATTCAATATTTCAAATATTTTAAACCATTTGTTTATTCTATTACGGGACTTCAACGCAGTATTTCAATAATTTTACTGATTTTTTTTTTTTTTTTTTTAAAGAAAAAAAGTAATTCCCCTTACTCCTCTAAAATTCTGTAGCTCGAATTCTCCGTATTCGTTCATCCCAACTGACAAAGAACTTTATCATCCGAAGAACTCTCTACTAGGTGGAGAAAATGTGATAAATTATTGAGGATTCTGCGATATCGAACTTTCAGAAGAATTACTCGAAGCCGTTCGTTAGTCCCCTCTGGACGCTTCACTTCAAACTAAGCATGGGGGGTTAAATCCCTCCAGACTTATCAGAAACGACTGACGAATTTATAGGGGGCCACATGTCCAGGCGATAAGTTCCCCGGCGTGCAGTTCTAAACTTACTTAAGTGGATGAAAGGAGTTCGTGACAAATGCTGTACGACAGTTTTTCCTTTTCACCTTTGGAAAGATAGACAATTTCCTTTCTGGGTAGGCGGTAAAGTGAAATGTTCAACCAAATATATCAATTTATTTTAATCTAAAATAACTCGAAGGGAAAAAAAGCTCTTTGAAACGTAGATCTAACAATTGTTACTCTATTTTTAGAGCAGCCAACAAAATCTAGTTTTCGTTTCAAACTTTAAGTGGTACTCTTGAAATGCTAAATTTATTCTAATTCATTAATAAATACTGTGTATAATAACAAGAGAAACATAATTTCGTAAATTTAAAATCATTTCACGCAACTTAAGCGTATAAAAGCAACGATAACAATTAAACTGCATTTTAAAGGTAGTAAAATAAAACTAATTAAATGATAATTATATATGGTAAAAAGTCAAAACTTTCGCACCGAATTTTAAAGCTGTAGTTTATGTGTAGCTTTAAATATTTTCTTCAGTCCCTATCCATAATATATGCCTATATAATAATATCTCTCTTTTTGAAAGAGTAAAAATATTCCCCTCGGTTTTGCCTGAAGTACATCATTTAATAGAAGAAATAAAGAAGTAGTGATTGCAACGCAATTTGTTGAAATAAAACAGAAATGAAAGGATAAAAGATTGACATAAAGCTTTTAAGTATTTGAAAGAAAACTTGATTGGAACTAATGTCGTTAATAGTAGATTTTTGATGAAGAATAAAAGGTTCAAAATTATTTAATTCATGAATTGTGAAATTATCGGGTTAAATTTAGCTGAGCTAAAACTAAAAAACCTGATGTCAACACCACATGACGTCCTTCTACACTTGTTATTTTTTGCTACACTTAATTTAAACTTATTTCCTCAAATTATTCTAATTTAATTAACCAATTCTTCAAAGCAAGCTGAATTACATCAAAAAGTGTAAATTCTGAAATTAAATATAAAGGTCAATTTTTGAAATATGGGAGGAAATTCTTGTTTTTTTATTTTTTCATAAGGAGTACAGCAATTTTCTAAGTATAGGATCCGGAGACCGCATTAAAAGTTAGATTTCGTTCATTGTCCAAAATGATTTTTTTAAATTTGAAATTGCCAAAACATGAATATTTTCGTCATTTATAATACTATGTAACTGGAAGTATATTTCTGACACCAACAATAGTGTAAATAAAGGCCGGGTAAGGAATTTTAATCCGATAAGCGTAGGTGGGTTTACATACTTTTGGTACTTCCGATTACAATAAAGAAAGGGAGGAGCACAACTAGGTGTTATAGCAGTCCTATATACAAAATTTCAACGTTCTACAGCTAATCTTTTTTTAAGTTATGTCAAGTACACGAAAAAATTCATTTTGCAATTCGTTTTGGAATAAAGAGTCCTTCAGTTTGTCCGTACCTTCAGAAGTCGCGGAAACAAATTGTCAAAATGGATTCAGTAACTGTCAAAATAGATACTTCCCTTAAAATCTGAAACTTTGCACAAGGAAATAAAAATAGTAGTTAAGAGACTGGAAGATATTAATTTTTCTTTTTTTTTTTCTTTTTCTTTTCTTTTTTTTTTTTTTTTTTTTTTTTTTTTTGAAGTAAGAGTCGTATACTAAATTTCCAGCGTTCTCTTAATATTTTCTCAATATAATTGTAGATATACGATAAAATACATTGACAAAAAATATTACAAATTTTCCCCAAATTAAAAGCCTTCAATTTTAAGTTCAAATTTGTGGGCCTGTTTAAGGTCTAAGAAAAGAATTTTACTAATAGGATATAAAATATTATGGCTGCTCAGATCATATAGAGTACGATGATTCTGAACTTTAAAAATAAAACTGAAAATGAGATAATTACAAAAGTATTATGACTACTTGCTAAAAGGAAGATTTAGGGATTCCTAACGTAAACTTCTTTTTTAAACTTTACCAATAG
Organism: Stegodyphus dumicola; assembly: GCF_044657685.1. Classification (NCBI taxonomy): domain Eukaryota; kingdom Metazoa; phylum Arthropoda; class Arachnida; order Araneae; family Eresidae; genus Stegodyphus; species Stegodyphus dumicola. The sequence continues at coordinate 41,956,173 of NC_140771.1, read as the reverse complement.
CAAAAAATCTCTAAGATTAAGTCTCAATTCGGAGTGTTTCTCTTCTGTATAAAGAACAGGCTTATTAAGTTGGACAAAATAAATGTATCTAAGTATTTATTTTGTCAAACTTAAGAAGCCCTTACGCACTTTAGACGTCAAAAGTACCCCAAAAAGTATTAATAACTTTTTTTAAGTATACAACACACAGTTTTAATTAGCCATGCCATTGGCTAACAATTCTTAAATAATTGCTTCTAAGTCATTAAAATTATTTTATGCTACTTTCTTTACTCTGTGATTAAAAAAGGTTCAAAAGAGCCGGTGAATTTCTCCTAAGATTCGAATGAACATACATAAATTCAGTTTAACAGTACAAAATAATTCACATAAAACTATTCTAAAGATTTTTGTATAAAACCGGAATAAACAGACAGAAGGTGTCGGGCACCGCATTGCCGACCCCTGGTTTATGTAATCTTCTCTAACATGGTTTAAATGATGCTTAAATGTATGATTAGAATAGTGGACATTAATTTTGTTTCAAAAGGAAAAGGAAATATTTACGATTGCCTACTTTTATAATTAATAAAATATTTTCGTTTAGAATACGGAATCTATAAAATTCATATTCAAATTACAAATCATACGAATAATTATTTGTCTTTATAAAAAATTCTAAATTTATATATTGAATTTAATGGATTGATATACGAGCAATATGTTTTTTTATAAAATTAAATATATAAGATAGATGGATGGAGTGGAAATCATTTAGCCTCTAATCAGGAAAAATTTAGCGTTATCAACCGTCATCTTGAAGAAAATAGTAAAGTAATTTCCACCGTTTATGAATTTTATCTCTCTCGCTACTGACCTAAATTCTATTTGTTGCATCAAAGCTGCTTTTCGTTCGGAATTCTTCCTCAATTTATCGCTTCAAAAAATCTCCCCCACTTTATGCATGTCTTTTAGAACCATTTTTATAAATTTCTCACGTTCCGCCACTCTTATTTTTTTATTAAATTCCTTCAAACATCGTCTGCTCATCGCCTTGGCTGAACAGTATCAGAGCCATCTTTCGAAATGTTATTTTTATCTTCCGTACTTGTCGCCGTTTTGCTTCCAAACCTTTAAAATGAAAAACTTTATGACCACAGCCATTCACGCGAATTGTGAGTTGGATGCTAAAGGGTTTAAAATCGCCAGTTCGGCGCCGATGACACTCCTTAGCTTATCTGCAATTAGAATTTCACTTCTAAAGTATAAATTTGTTTTAATTCGTCCCGGTGTAAATATGTATGTGACCAGGTCTTAGTCTGCTAAAAGCATCACGATCGCTTTAGTCTGGCCAATTATGAATGATGTCTTTGGGTGTAAGTTATAGTCAGGAAGAATTAAGATGACATATTAATTTGAAGTAATCAAAAAGAATTAATTTGAATTTAATTATTTGAACATTATAACCAAAATATTATTTCTAAACTAAAAATATAGTCAAAGATAAAAACTTTAAATATTAGTTCTTAATACACCCGAAAGACATTTGCAAAATCATACCTATCAATAGCTTCCAGATTTCTAGCTCTTGTAAAAGCATCATGTAACCAATAGCAGGATATATCTTGATCTTTTTTTCCTCCTTTCCAAATGCTTTGGTAAACATTCTTTCAGAAATTGTAATTATCTAGCTTTCCGCGGAATTTTATAATATCTAGCCTTTTCATATTAATTTTATTGCGTTTAACAGAAGAAAGAAATAAATATTTTACAAGCATTAGATATTATTTTGAAAATCTGTGATTATTTAAAACTCTTTACTGTTAATATCATTCCGTTGCCACTCTGGCTTTCAGAAATTTTCTGGTTGCTATATCAATCAGCATTCATATTATCGTTTGTGAAAAATAATTCACAATTGATATTAAACTGTATTATTTTGATTTTCTTCTTCTTTCGCATATATGAGCATTTTTTATTTGAATTAATACAATTTAATAAACTATTGTTTGATGAAGTGTTTTTTTATGTAGTATTTCCTAAGAATTTACATTCATAATGAAAATTACAAAATAAAACCCTTAGTTATGAAAAAACAACAAATTTTTCTAACTTCTAAGCAAAGTTTCAAATAAGTGAAAAAAAGTTTTTTTATTTTAAAATATTACACACATCTTAAATAATACTAGCCAAAACTTAATGACAAAACTTTGTAAAAGTTTGTGAAAAGTTTATTGAAAGAAGTAATGTAAAAAGGACTTTTTCGGACAATTGCTACAAATTTAGCAATAGAGTTAGTTCATTGTAAAAAAATACAACAAACTCTTAAGTATATTTAATTTCTTCGTAAATTTGATATTTATCATTTAGAAAACATCTGATTACTAGGTAAGATTTAAAGGTTTCCGATCTATAGATGAAATTTGAGTTTTTCATTTTTACTGTTGTTCTTTTGCACTTCTACACATTTTTCTCGTCTTAATCTGAATATTTATTTCGAAATTTTTTTCGACAATATTGCAAGCAATTTTTGATAAATGCAGATTTTAAAAATTATCAGTATCCAGTTTAGAAAAGTGTAACAAAAATTTGCATTTCTGTAAGAGAGAAATGTAATTTTGAAAATAATAACAATGTGCTTACTCTCATTTTTTACAGTCCATTGCAGTTACAGTTTTTGTGCTAGTACTAGCACGTAAAATACATAGAAATATGAAATAAAACATATACAAATTGGAACATATACAAATTGGCAACACAGTTACTATTATAATGTGTTATTGTTTACTTGTTAAATATTTATTTATTTTAATACAAACACGCTAGTTTTACATAAATGCAAACGATATATTATTAATAGGATTTGTGAGTGGCAACCAAAGAAAATTAAGTCTCCTCCATATGCCCCATGCATTGAAAAAAAGCCGCAAAACGTCACGACTTATCAAGGCCGCTGCTATAGGAGAGCTTCTAATTGGTTTTGTTTACATTCTAATCTGTGCTATCTACAGATTAGCTTTCATGATTAAATGTTTATGTCTTCCATTCTAATTTTAACACTTAACATGAATGAATTTCTACTTAGTACACAAAGAAAATACAAGGACTGCAATTAACTATTTCAAATTCAATAAAATTACAAATTTATGCAATATTTAAATTATAAGTTTAAACAAAAACTTGAAAGCTTTCAGATTTTACATTACGCCCAAAGGGTCATTCTTTTAACGTTTTGTGTGTTACCTTTATTTATTAAATATCATGTTTCCCGCACTTAAATCATAAAATTCAATTCAACAGCAATATCACAAAATAATTTTAAAATGAGCATATCTATAGAATTTCCGATACACAGTCTCTCGCGCTGGAGATAATTTTTGTTTTGCTTTGTTTGTACAGTGTTGCCATTGCTCGCTTTGAAATCGTCCAGTTTGTTAATCACAAATTCATTAAAGTGTTACAAAATATGAAATCGATAATAAAACAAATTCCACTTGTAGATTCTTCAGTATTTAATTTCTTTAAATATAACACAGGGCGATAAAATTTGGTGGCAACAATTTGAAAAGTGAAACGAATATCTAAAGTTTACGACGCAAAATGTCAAAACGAAATTAATAGCTCTTTGGGATAAAAATCTAGGGGCAGTAGAACTGCAGTTATCCGAATCAAATGGGACCGAACTCTATTTGGATAGTAAAAAATTCGAATAACTGGATTTTTTCCGAAGGAAGCTTCTACGTACATTTTAATTAGTTACTTGTATGTACTGTATGTTGAAAATGGGATAAAAAACTTTTTTAAAGAAAAAGAGGTTTTAATTTATTAAAATGAAAAGGCCACACTTATATAGCCAACATATTGTTGCGTTTTTCTTTTCTGATCCCAGTTGTTACGTTATTTTCTCCTTTCACGTTCGTACGGGGTTCGTAGATTTGGAGTGAATAACGACGACACTTTATGAAGTACCGAAACACACTTTATTTACCAATATCAATCAGGACAGCTCCAAAATACTTTTGCAGTCGGCCAAGATCTACTATAAACACGCTGGAACAATCAGCGACACAGCCTTCACACTGTCAGGCAATAACAGTGGAGACAGCTTCACTGCAAAGCACCAGAGAACAGCTTCCGACTCTGCTTGGTCGTTCTCGGAACTCCACATACTCTCGAGACTCTCCACGCTACAACTCGCGATTCACAAGAGCATAGCTCTCGACTCAGCACAGTCTAAGACGAAACTCGTCGATGCACTAATTCGCAATACACTAAAAGACTCTCTCGATGCACTCGACGACGAACTTGGCGCTAGACTTCGAGACACTCGCTCAATGACTGACTATCAGCTCGCTAGACGAGGCACACACACACTCGATGAGAGACACACTGCTGACTGCGGACCAGCAGGGTTTATATAGCTTTTGGCTTGTGTTCGGGAACATTCTGGGCTAAACCGGTAAGAATTCGTTCCAGAAGGTTCTCCATCCGTCCATGGTATATCACCAATTTTGTCGCCAAATGGGCGATTTCTCGCCAAATGTGGCAACCCTGCCCTCCTTTGCCATTTATGGCAAACCTAATACTGCTTTGCGGGAAGCCATCTTACCGCGCCTGTACATTTCGTAACAATATTATATAGTGTACTATACAGCATTTACAAGTGCTGAAAGTCATTGGCTTGCTGAACATCTCGGTCAAAGTAAGCTGTTTGACGGACACCGTGCCTGCACTTCAAATTGCTTAAACAGCCGTTACTTGCTTTAAAGGATGAACAACCAAGCTTCTGAGCTAGATTTTAGCTCTTTCACAAAGAATCGGACCCGAAATTGGGTTTCCTATAAAACGCTGCTGCAAAAACCACTTGAAAACGACATCTTCTAATATTTTTTTTTTTTTTTTTTTTTTTGGTGCTGTATGTATTTTTTTTTTTTTTTTTTTTTTTTAAGTGATTTTTTCGTTTTCAAGCAGTGACGCGAAGTTGAAAAGTGTAGGTTTCCTCCTTTTAATGTCTGAAATCATTGACTTTTTGGTCTTAATGTTTTTCTTAAACTCTGAAAGCGATTCGGATAGTCGGAGTTCGGATAATTGGAGTTGTACTGTACATGAAAGTGCATAAATGGTAATTATACGACGTGGTAAAAATCTAGAACGTCAGTGGAAGTCCCAACGTTATTCACGCAAATACACCTAAAGGTACTTTTCTGAGCCTCCGGACGTCGACATTTGCTTTCAAAGTCAGGGTAATTTTAATTAACAGTATGTTTTGTTATCAGTACGCTGTATGGCAGCCATGATAAGTCGTGATGTCACCTTGTTGATATTTCCTTGGCTTCTAACCTTCTTGGTAAATAATTTATTGTTAATTTATTGTTGCTCTAAAAATCATTCTTTAAAAAGTTATGTATTAGAATGAATTCTCTCGACTTGGCTGGTATAATTATATGCTGGAAATAAACGAGTCTTTATTTGATAATCTTTGATGTGCAATGTTTCTAATTAAGGCCTTTGTGGAGACTGGGGTTCAAAGGTATGAATATTTTAATAGCAGAAAATTCGTTGAATTTCGGATTGCATCTTACAGTAAGAAAAAGCAGGTACTTCAATAACTGATAGTAGGAAAATGTTAATTTTCTTTACATGAACAACAAGATTATACGAGGTTATAGTATTATGGCTAAGAAATATAAAATTTTTCTAATTTATTAAAACAAAGGTACGATAAAAGATATGACGATCAAATTCGAGGAGGTACCCTCTCAGCTGTAAAAGATATGGCCGAGAAGGAAAGGTGTCAAATATGAATTCCTCCTCCCTCTCAGCGTTCTATATTGTCATGTAGGTGATCACCGTACATCAAGTGACTGAGACAAGACAATGCTTCCATTTCTGCAGTGGGGAAATCGTTTCGTAGTTCAGAATTCAGCAAATTAGAGTTCATTACAGTGTTTTAGCAGAATTTTATTAAGCTCTAGAAAATCACTAGAAATCTATAATGACTAACAGGAAATCTATATACAGTTTATACAAGCCCTGAGCGACTTCTCATACCTGAGTAATAAACTAAACATGTTCGCAGCGCCTTTCTTCCGAGTCTTAAAAATTAACAAGGACGAATCTTGGACATCGAATTCTGCACCCTACAGTTTGTAAAAATTTTTGAAATTTAACAGTAGTTTTTCCTTACAAATTGCAACCATTACTGAATGAACTTAGCAAAGCGAATCAAATGCCTTCTAACTTACAGATGTAGCCATGTAATCCACGGAATCATGTAACATACAATGGTGGCCAAAATTGTGGACACTTTTGGAAATTTTTATGTTTTTGAACTTCGTATGCCTATAGAAAATGTTACGTTTCGCAAAATGCAAACTTGTATATATCATTTTAAAGAGAATTTATTACTGAATTCAATACAAAACACAAAATTCAATTATTTGCAATACAAAAAAAGTTATATGTACTTTAATATAAATAAAAAAACACAGTTATGAAGTGGTTTGTAATGTCTAGCTTTCCTGGCCAATCACTGTTCTTGTTCTGAGAACCAATCAAATGTTAGTAACTGCCAGTAGAAGCTGACATCATGCTTACACTTGAAACAATTCCTTATTTTGCTTTGTTTTGTAGAAGGAGGACCTGTTTCTTATGCACTGCAATTACAAGTAGGAATTTTTGTAAAAATTTTTAATATTTAGTCAAGAACCAATGACATCAAATAAAAGAGTAGATTGGACACCTAGAAAGAGATGTAATATTATTGTGTTACGAGAAAGTGGTCTTTCCTGTGCTGAAATAAATTTGTCTTTCCTGTGCTGAAATAAATTTGTCTTTTCTGTGCTGAAGTCACTGAACCACCCACCACCCACCAAGACAGGTGGGTGGTGGGTGGTTCAGTGACTACATCTGGAGTCCGAAAGTTTTGTTGACGATATTAGGAGACAAATTCAATAAAAAACAAAGAACGAAAAGGCCGAAAAAGGTGCACCACATCTATTGATGACAGAAGAATAAAAAACTATGTCTCCAAGATAGAAAAATGTGATTAGCGGTCATCAGAAGTGATCTGAATGATGCTGGTGCTTCTGTCAGTTCAAGAACAATCAGGAGAAGATTAACAGATGTTGGACTGAGAAGTAGAATTCCACGAAAAAAGCGTTATCTTAGTTTTCAGCAACGAAAAAAAAAAAGACTACAGTGGGCAAAGGAACACATTAATTGGACAGATGATCAGTGGTCACAAGTTATATGGAGTGATGAAACTAAGATATCGTTATTCGGTAGTGATGGGCGAAAATATGTGAGACGTAGAATAGAAGAAGAGCTACATCCTGACTGCATTCAAGCAACTGTGAAGAACCCAGTTAGTGTTATGATTTGGTCATGCATGTCAGCAGATGGTATTGGTCGCCTTCATGTCATCGATGGGACACTGAATACCAGAAAATACATTGATGCTATTCTAGAACCAAAACTTGTACCTTCCATCAGAGATCTCTTTCCCAACAATGCTTCGTTTATTTTTCAGCAGGATTCTGCTCCTTGCCCCACGGCCAAAATATCGAAAGAGTGGTTTCATACAAAGAGCATTAAATTGTTGTCATGGCCAGGAAACAACCCTGACCTCAATCCTATCGAAAATTTGTGGCACCGTTTGAAAACTCTTGTCCGAATGAGGCGCCCATCAAATAAAAAGGAACTAATTGAGGCTATAATTGTTTCCTGGCATCATGTAGGCAACGGAAGAAGAGCTTAAAACTCTTGTCAGCTCAATGAAACGTCGATGTGAAGCTGTAATCAAAAATAAAGGGTACCCTACTAAGTACTGATAACTCATTGCAATCATCACTATCTAATGTATATCGATAAGTATTATTGTTTAGCTTTTTTTTTTTTTCAAATAATTGAATTTTGTGTTTTGTATTGAATTCAGTAATAAATTCTCTTTAAAATGGATATATACAAGTTTGCATTTTGTAAAACGTAACGTTTTCTATAAGCATACAAAGTTTAAAAACATAAAAATTTCCAAAAGTGTCCACAATTTTGGCCACCACTGTATACGTCGTCTATAACTCCGCACAGAATGCTGGAAAAAACTTCATATCTATAAGCACACTACCTTTCAAATTTCTGTTCGATATCTCTCACGCTATTTTTTAAAAACTATTAAAACTATGCTCTAATTTTATAATCCCCCGTATATCTGACAACAGCGATTTTAAAGCAAACAACGAGAAAAACTTATTAGAGTTATTCATAAGTATGACATTTCTTTTTACTGCAATTTCTAACGGGTTTTCTCCGGACTTCGAAATTTGTGATATCATTATATCCAAATAGAAATATTGCAAATGACACAAACGGGAAAAATAAATTTAAAAAATAAATAAATACAAATTTCAATCTTTAACTATAATTGAAGGATGTTTCGAAAATATTCTTCGATCTGCATCGTGTTCGATAGATAAAAAAACTATTAAGCAATTAAAAGTTTGTTCCAATTTGTTTGTTTCTTCTTTTAAATTCTTACTCATATATCACATGACTCTGATATGCAAATATTACGAGCAATTCAATAATCATCTTAAAGCAAAGACCCTGGAAAGCAGATCTGTGGCCTCTGCAACAGGATGTCTAATATGAATAGTAAATGTATCCCTGAACTAGCCCTTTAAAGATCACATTGAGATGAATGGAATAATTGGACTCCAAGTGGCTTAAAAATTTAGAACGAAAGGAAATCTGCCCTCCATTCCACTTGGCATCGAATGAAAATTTATAACTAAATGCTATCGGCCGAGTTGAAGGGTATGACCAAATAGAATGAGGTTAACATGTAAATTGTTGTTAAAGTATTTCAACTATGCAAATCTCGATTTCGTGTTGAATGGAAAGCATCTGTAGCAGAAAATTTTGTTTTTGATGGATTGTAAAGCCATGAAGCCTAACAGATATGATACTGTTACGTGTGTACGGTTTCGTAATAGATTGAATGCACAAGTTCGATAAAAAGTTTCTAAAATTTATTCTTATCACAAGAAATATAAGAAAACGCTGGATTTTCCTTCAAAGACATTCGTACAATATCACAATATCACTCAGTAGTTATATTTCAAACTACTAAAAAGTTAAATCGAACGCAATCCAAAGCGCAGAGAAAGCTAATCCGATCTCACCGCAAATTCTCTACAATCAGCAACAACAACTAAGTATGCAACTGAACTGACATGTTTCTCTCCGGTTTTTTTAAAGCCCTTTAATCGGGGATGAGAAAGTTCTGGTAACGTCTGCTTCTCAAGATTTCTGGAAAACAAAAGAGTAGAATTGCGGTTACAGCTAACACAGTAGTCAATTACATTTATTCAATTTAAATAGGAATTACGAGATATCTATTTACTAAATGCTAAAAGTGCGTGTTCTTGTATTTTTTTTCCAGCGTAGATTTCTCTTAAAATATATATCTCGTACTGCATTGCACGGGGATATAAAACAATTTTAATTATAATTCTACTAAAAAATAGTTAACTAAATACAAAATCCGTAACACTGCCCCCTTCCCAATTACTGCACATCCCGATCAGTACACCCGCTGGAAAAGAAGCCATACTTACAACTGAAGCATCAATGCAATAATAAACATTACATTATAACAAACAACGCAAATAATAATTGCAATACGTAACTTAAAACAAATCAAACACTATCAAATATTAAATGCAAATCAAATCAAATCATATACAAATCTATAAATGAGTGCACAAATTTAGAAACAAATAGGGCCATAGTCTTATACTATTTACATTATATACACTACGTACTATGACCATAATAAGGAGCCGTAATGAACGTTTTTGGACTCAGAGTTCAATGACTTACGGTTCCGAAATACGACGCCGTTCAGCCTGTTTAGGACTATGTACGGATCATCCCAAAGTGACTGTAGTTTCGGACAGAGTCATAATGTCCGAAACTACAGTCACCCTGAGTCGTAATGAACGACTTTGGGCTCAGAGTTCAATGACTTACGGATCCGAAACATGACGTCGTTCAGCCTGTTTAGGACTGCGTTCGGACAATCCCAAGGTGACTGTAGTTTCGGATAGAGTCCTCTCCGTAGAGTCAGATTGCACAACCACACCTTGTCTCCTTTGTTGAATCGATGTTCAGTAGCTCTGGTGTCGTATCGAGTCTTCATCTTCTCTATCGCCAAGTTGACTCGCTCTCGTGCAAAATAGTGCATCACTTCAAATCGGGCCCGGAGATCTTGGATGTATTACTCAGGCGATGAAGGAGCATCCGGAGGGCGACCAAACAAGAGATCACAAGGCAAGGCAGACGAAGGTCACGACCGAAGAGCATCTAAGATGGGGAATAGCCGGTAGTCTCGTGGACAGCACTGCGGTAAGCCAGTAAAAATAGTGGTAACTTCTTATTCGAGTCCTATTGGTCTCTGGAAACCTCCAATGAGATTTGGTTATTAAGGATGGTTCGATTACCATGCTGTCTGACTGGGGATGTAAAGGCGTCGTTTGAGTTTTGTCAATGCCGAGTAGCTTACAGAGTTCTTCGATTACAGCCGATGTAAAATTCCATTCCTTATCGGAATGTAACTGAAGAGGCACTCCGTGAGTTTTTCGGTTTTTCCGACCTGCATTGGCATAGGAAGATCGGCACCACTGGTCCCCACTGGTTGCCATTGCACTTCATAGCTCTTATTGATTTTGTAGCCCAGCATTCTTTGTAATTTTTTAATTTTTTGTAATGCTTTGTTATTGTAGTACTATTATACCCATTCCATACAGCAATTTAAATATATACCTGAAAGGATTAACGATTATAATATATGCCTAAAAATGCAAATGTACACTTTGAAGTGATATATAGTCTCTAAATGATTTGAACATATGCCTTATAAATGAATGTTAACATCTCTAGTTTATCATTGTAAATCTATACTCAGATTTATTGTAAAACAATATCATAATGATGTCTCGATATTGGAAACATGTACACTCTTCAAGAGCCTTGTATACTCACGTTATTTTACTATTGGTAACATTCCATTCTTAACTTTATTACGCATTTTGTGTAACCCAGAGGTATATTGGGAAATTAATTGTGCTTTTATATTGTCTACAATAGTGTGCTTCTTTATTACACTTATCTGTACATTAAGATAGCTAACTATTGCACAGTGCTTATTATTTTTGCAGCGCAGCATTTTACAGGAATTCTTGATGGATTCTTGTAGGATAAAACGATAGTAATATATGCCTTAAAATGTAATTGAACACTTTGAAGTGAAATGTAGGCTTTAAATGCTTTGAACGTATGCTTTATAAATGTGTTAATATTATTCTATTTACATTTAACTGCATTTTTATCTAGTTACATATGATTGTCTGCAATAGTGTGCCTCCACCTTATGTATTCTACATTGAAAACATGTACTCTTTCCAAGACTCTTGTATGCTCATGTCATTTTACTATTGATATCATTTCCGGAATTTCTCTGCTTATTAATAGAACAACTCAGTAAGTGTCCCTTCGCTCAAAACTGTACCTTCTTCAAGAGCCTTGTTTGCACATGTCATTACTATTTTTTTTTCTTTAAAAACACAATAATGCTGTCTATGCTCTCATCCTAGCCCTTGGCTGGGGTTTGGCCGGAAGTAGCTCAACTTCTATGAGTAAGTGAAAATCCCGTGTGGTACCCTGGTGGGGGGCCTGTTCAGCGACGAGTAATAGCAGTAGAAGCGTTCTCGAACTCTCTGTAAGACCTTCATAATTCCAAAGTAGCCTCCTGTAGAGCTGATATTTAATTCTGTAAGGACATCCGGGATCCAGGTTCTTCGAAGTATCAGCTGCCATTGGAAAGTCTTTCCATCATGTGATTCGAATTTCCGGTACAAGACGCCGTTTCGAATAAGGAGTAGGTCCCAAAGAGCCAACGGATTATAGATCGAAATGTCCTGCCAGGCAGGTTTTTCTGCTTGAGGACTCCATTAAGTCAATTATAGGTTATATGTTACCGTCTTCCAGCTGCTCCTATGGAGTGATGACCCATGGACTCGATCAGCCGATGTTGATGTTGTAATTTGCCGTGCAACCGGATTAAGCAGCTCGTATTTCGCTTTGACCCTGAAAAAATATCGGCAGCTTTCTAGGCAATGTCTTCTAGACAGAGCGTCGTCGTTCGCTTGTGATGATCCATTCTTATGACGGATAGTAATATCATATTCCTGGAATGTCCGTACCCACCTGGCAATTTGACTTTCAAGATTCTTGTAATTTAAAAGCCAGGTCAACGAAGCATGTTCCGTGCGGAGTAGGAATTTTCTGCCGTAGAGATAATGATGAAAATGTTCTACGGCTTTAACTATGGAGAGAAAATCTTTCCTGGTGACAAAGTAATTCCTCTCCGGTTTGACAGCCATTTCATTGAGTGGGCTATGACATGCTCTTGGCCGTTTATATCTTGGGACAAAACAGCACCGACACTTTCATTGCTCACATCCGTGTCGAGAATAAATGGACTGCTGAGCTGATGATACTTCAGGATTGGAGCACATGTTAAAGTTTCCTTCAGGTTCTTGAATGCATCCTCACATTCTTTTGTCCACAAGAACTTTTGTTTGTTTTCTGCCAGTTTGTGAAGTGATGGAAGAAAAGTCCTTCCCAAATCTCCAATAGTAAGTGCAAAGCCCTAGGAAACTTCTCAGCCCTAGAAAACATTTTCGGGGCGTCTCCAGGCTTTAACTGCTGACACTTTTTCAGGATACGTACACACGCCTTCGGCAGAGATGACGTGCCCAAGGTAAGTTACTTCCTGTCTGATTAATTTATATTTAGCGTGACTCGACTTTAGATTGGCTTCTTTCAGTTTCTGAGGCACTTGTCTAAGATTTTCCAGATGTTCTTCAAAACTATTTCCGACGATGATGACGTCATCTATGTATATCATACAGGCTTCGTATCAAAGATCTTTCAAAACAGTCTTCATGAGGCGTTCGAATGTTGCCGGCGCACTACAGAGTCCAAACGGCGTCACCTTGAACTGCCAAGGTGATGCCGTTTGAACTCTGCAATGCCTTGTCCTGTAGTAAATGCCGTATTTTCTCGGTCATCAAGATGTATATCTACTTGCCAATATCCACTCTTTAGATCAAGCGTGGAAAACCACTTGCTTCCAGAAAGAGTGTCCAGAATGAATTCTAGGAAGAGGGTAACTGTCTTTCTTCGTAACCTCGTTCAGCCGGCGAAAGTCAAAGCAAAATCTGTTTGAACCAGATTTTGCTTTGACTTTGTCTTGCTTTCTGACGAAGACGATGGGAGATGCTCATGGACTTAATAAGGCTCGATGACATCGCTTTCTCGCATGTCCTTTAGAAGTTTTCCTACCTCTTCCTGTTTAGCAATCGGTAGACGGCTTCGATATTGGTTGATTGGTGGATGATCACCGGTATCTATTCTATGTTGTGTCAAACAGGTTCGACCCACGTCAGAAGACGAGCGGGAGAAAACATCTTCAAATTCTCGAATGACGCTTTCAGCATCATTCCTCTCTTCATCGCTTAATTGTGCATTCTGCAATACCTCTGACGTAATGTTTTCTGAAGACACGGATTTTGTGGTGTTATTGTTTCGTTTAATACTGGTCACTCCAGTACATGCTACAACCGCCTTACCTTTCTTAATAACTCTCGTTTTGTCGGTTACATTGGCGACTTTCACCGGGATAATCGTTCTGGATAGGTCGACGAGACTTGAGGCTACTAGTACTCCTTTTGGGCTATTACGGTTATTGGGATATTCTATGATGCCGTAACGAAAATTTCTATTTTCGGCTATGGATCCAGAAAGTAAAATTTCTGCTCTTGCTAGTATTGTAATATTGTCTTGAGCTATCATCTTGTGAACAGACTTAACTCCTTCGTCATTAATTCCGAACAGAGCTATGTCATCAGAGGCAGAATGCAGTTCATTATTTTTAAAGTGAAAAGAAAAATTGCATGTCCTTAGAAAGTCCAATCTGAGCATGCAATGGTCTGTAATCTCTGCGACATATGCCGTGTGAGGGTAGGCGGCTCTTCCAAACATGATGTTGTCTTTTACTATTGCGTCGATTTCGATCTTCTGCCCGGACACATTCTGAAGGGTAAGGCAGAGCGGCTTCCAGATAAGTGTACCTTCCAGTTGTTGAGCCAAATCTTTTCTGATGATGGTAACGTTGGCTCCTGTATTGATGGTCATATTTCAGGGAACTCCACTGATATGTCCCATGATGGAAGAGTCCATTACTCCTGCCACTCACTGCAGAAATCTGAAGCGCTTTAAAATGGGGCTTCTCATTATCTGGCAACCTCCGCCCGCGAGATGGCCACTAAATAGTTTCCCAACTTGTTTGGAGAGATCTTAACATCCGTGCCTTGGGGTGTTCTGCAGTTTCTTCGTATGTGGCCTTCAGCACCGCAGTTCTAGCACTTTAGGGTCGGCTTTTACTCTCTCCTATTTAGTATCAAAGCATTGACTTTGTTTGATTAAATCATCTACTCAAGCAGCGATTTAATCTACAGGCTCTCGGACTTGCGCAGCTCAGTCGGTCTCTGCTACTTGCTTGCTGGGCTGCCTCGAATTTCATGGCATACACCAAAGCACTTTTTAAGACTTTATTTGCTTAAATGCACTACCATTTCTTTTTCATCCAAATAAAATAATGCAGTAAATTTTTGTTAATGTGAAGGCTTTAAAATTAAACACATAATCTTATTTTTATTTTCACTTCGCTAAAATTTAGACAGGGAATTATTTTCATTTGTGTAAAGCAAAGCGCATAACTTACATTTATTCAATTAAAATGCTATTTTTCAAAGTAAAATAAGAAAATTATCACTATTAATTTTATTTTCAGCTAGAAAACACATTTGCTGTTTCACTTTAATTTTCTAGAACGATTCATAATAATTGTTACTTTCTTTTAGTTTAAAATCATTTTTTACTTTCCTTTGAGATGCTGTGGATATTTTTTTAAATCAAATGGCTAAGCATTTTGTAATTTAATGCCTTCGTGATTTAACCCACTGCTATTACCCTTGCGAAAACCAGGGAAAGGCACACACAAACGATCAATCCTTACGCAGAATTCGAACGCATATCCTGGTGTACGGGCTCCGCTTATCGCTAGAATTAGGAATAATGCATTCATGAAAGAGTTTTTTACGTTCAGTCCCTAAAGCATATGTATAAAAGAAACAAATTTGGAGTAAGAGAGAAGGTCAGATACGTAAATGCAGGAATAGTGATAACAATAAGTCTTACAGATCCAAGAAATTAATTTAACAAGGAATAGAGCACAAATGATAGGAAGAGTTCGGAAAATTTAACTTCCTAAAGCATATATCTTTTCTTGTGACTCTTCCAGAATCTTCGCCTACGTCTATCCAGATATCAGGAAAAATCCATTAAAACAAATTATGATAAGTTTAGATAATAAGTTTGAATTAATTGGTATTCAGGTAATAAATAGGTGTCTCTGAATAAACAAATTTTAATGAGTTCGGCTAACAGTTTGATGGCATAATACAAATGTTTGGATCATAAAAAGAAGTCGGCGACTAAAAGAAACTGTAGCAGATAGTTAGAAGAACTGATGTTCCAATAATAACTAATAAAAAAATCGGAGAAATAACCGTTTTAACACGTTTGGATAACATATACTTCTTGGAATAAATGATGGCTAGAATGTTAGACAGAGGTGGGCGAATAAACGAAACAGTTACAGGTTCGGATAGCAGATAGGTGAAATAATTGAAAGTTCAGATAACAGATAATTGGAACAATCGGTGTTTGATTATTCCAGGCAGTAATGTAGAAGTTTCCTAATTAAGCAATCGAAGTCGCAAAGGTTTGTAAAAGAATTTTCTAAGACAATGTGTAAGTATCAGTATCGGTTACAATTTTTTTTATTGAATTTTTAATCTGGTGAGCGAGTTGTGAATATTTTACTAAGGATATACGCCTTCTCCTCACGGAAAACGTATTTGGAGGACATCGTGTGTGAAACTACCATCATAGTCAAGACATCACAGAAGCCAAGTGGGAATAGTTTCTAACTTCAAAAGGAGCTGACAGGGAGCTTATCCACGGATTATTTACCTGACGCCTCGCAGAGGGTCCTTCTGTCCACGTACCGGGGCTTATCGCGGATTAAATGAGCCCCGGGCGTTGCCGACAGAGATAAGAGGCTTGCCTGCGTTTTTCTTCCCCAGGTACGGAGTTTATTTATGCCCCAGTGAATAAGGGGAGACTGACAGGTCACTCTCGCTTTCGCTCTTCGCACCTCCCACGAAAGAATGGCATTTTTTGAATCTCTAAATAAATAAGAAGAGTTTCCGGTGAGAAGCGGATAAACGAGCTTTGGAAAGAAGTGGTTGACGCCAAAGCTCGTCTTCGCAGTTTTATTTAAAATTCCGCAACTGACAAACAAATGAAAGAATTCTGCAGCGAAGATATCTGACGTATAAAATATCAGAAACATATTTTATTATTTTAGTTAGAAAATCATCGAGGTTTTTGTAAAACCGTTAAAAAAATCGGTTTTCATGCTTTGGGCCATATTACTATTTATAATATTAATAAATCCACTCCGCGCAATTCATAGAAAGATCACATGTTGAAAATGTTTTTGGAAAACATCAGGAGCAGATTTCTTATTTTAACAAGTTTCCATTTTCTGTTAGGGTTCTTATAAAGGATCAGAAGGAGATTTCCTATTTTAGTAATTCTCATTTTATGTTAGGCTTAGTATCAATCAGAAAAAAATGGAACACAGAACTAATATTTTTAAAATTTTTTGTTTTGCGTTTAGAAGATTTTATTTTATAAAATATTGAAGCTTCAATGCATCGCAAAATATGTAAAAAGAAAAACTGTCAATTAAATACAAATTAAAAAAATCAAAATAAAATAATTATTCAAACGAAGATTAAATTTAAAATTATATTTTATTAAGATTGTAACTAACCTAAAATTATACCATTCAGCAAGTACTTACTTTATTGTGATAAAATGAACTATATTAATTTTAACATTTACTAATTTTAAGTTACTTATTTTTAAGTATATGAATAAAAATTACCTTTTTCAAAAAGTAAAAATATTGTTTATTTGCTTTAGTGTAAATATGAATTTACAATGTAATGAAACTTTAAACTAATAAAATCTGAAAACGTCATATTACACTCTAATATACTCTTAGACAAAAAAAAAAAAAAAAAAAAAAAAAAAAGACGCACCGAGAAAATATAAAGCAAATTGGACACAAATTGATATGCATACAGATTTCGACGGAAAATGCAAAATTTTATATTTTGGCTGCCAATGAATGAACGGTTGTCGCTACAGCGCATCTGATCTGCGCTACTGGCAGGATATTTAAGAGGAGAAATTACGATTCCAGGTCATAAATTCTTCACGAATTTCATTCCGTGTACTCTGGTAGACAGTAACTATGCCTCGATATGGTGCGCGAACGATATGCGCAGATGTCAGAATTTGAGAGAGGTCGTGTAGTTGGCCTCAAAGAAGCCGGCTGACCTTATCGGCGCACAGCTCGACATTTGAGCAGGAGCTATGCCACTATTAGACGATGTTGGCAGGAATG
This sequence comes from Stegodyphus dumicola, assembly GCF_044657685.1. Lineage (NCBI taxonomy): Eukaryota > Metazoa > Arthropoda > Arachnida > Araneae > Eresidae > Stegodyphus > Stegodyphus dumicola. The sequence continues at coordinate 41,938,526 of NC_140771.1, read as the reverse complement.
GGTGAACCATGACCGCACACAGCGTCAAAAAGGAATCGGTATTCCTAGAGAAACGACAGAACTTGAAGACCAAGCAATCGTCAGAGCGGTACTCACAGCCCCAGATGCATCATTATCATCGATTGTACGTGCAACTAGTGCTTCAGTGACCGCAAGAACCATACATAGATGGCTCACAGAAAGGGGGCTGAGGTCACCATTGACTACCATTGACCTCTGCTTAACATCAAGCCCGTTTGCTGTGATGTCGGACTCATTCGCACTGGAATGTCACTGACTGGAGTAGAATAGTCTTCAGCGATGAGTCTCGCTTTGAACTGAGCCTCGATGACCAGCGAAGGCGAGTCTGGAGACGCCCCGGACAGCGGTGTGATACCAACCTGTCTTCCGGCAGACAGGCCGACAGCCAGGAGTGATGGTCTGGGGTGCCATTTCATTTCACAGTAGGCCCCCTTTGGTTGTCATCCGTCGCAACATTACAGCACAATGGTACGTCGAGAAAGTTCTAAGGCCCATTGTGTTGCCCTTTATGTCCCGCCACCCTGGGTTTACATTTCAGCAAGATAATGCCTGCCCCCACACCGCACATGTTTCTACTGCTTACCTTAGTGCTTGCGGAACATTACCTTGGCCAGCAAGGTCGCCGGATCTCTCTCCTATTGAACACGCGTGGAGCATTATGGGCAGGGCCCTCCAACCAGTTCGGGATGTTGACGATCTATCGCGCCAGTTGGACAGAATTGGGCACGATATCCCTCAGAAGGACATCCACAACCTCTATCAATCGATGCCAAGCCGAATAACTGCTTGCATAAGGGCCAGAGGTGGACAAACGCGTTACTGACTTTTTCACTTTGTGAAGCTCTATCACTTCAATAAATCATCCAAGTTTTCTCAAACTGTAATCATTGGTTTTTCTGTACATGTACATCACTTCTACCGATTTTCGTCCCATTCGGATAATGCCTTCTTGGTGCTTTTTTTTTTTTTTTTTTTTTTTTTTTTTTTTTTGTCTAAGAGTGTATTTTGAAAAAGAGTTTACTATTAAAAATTTCAAGAAATAAAAATAAAAAAAAGAATGAGTTTAAAAATTAAGCAATACAGTAGCACTTCGGTCTACGTCTTCTTTGAAATAAGTCCAATTCGATTTACGGACTGCTTGGAAGCGAAAATATTTCTTGGCTCGCAACTATGCCCACTATTCTAGTTTACCTTCCATGAGTGTGAGTACGCCTGTTGCTAATATTCAGTAAATAACCTACGCTGCAACTCAGATTTTCAATATGATTTTGTATTTTTTAGCGTAAAATTTGTGTAAATTCGCAAATTTGTGTAAACGTGTAGACACGTTAGGTATTTTTTGGAAGCAAGCAAGATGAAAAATTAGCAACGCCGGGAATCGAACTACGGACCTCTGGATACCGGCTCAGCATACAGAACCACTACACCACGAAAGTATGCTAGGAAGGCGGGAGAAATACCTTATATACTCCCCCCTTTTTAAAGGGCGACTGGGGTTTTTAGGGGACCTAATCGCCAAATCCTGGGTGAGGAGAATCATCATCCAACATCCTTCTTAGTTCGGGCGCCACTGTAGAGTCATTAGGTTAATTGGAAAAGCCGGAGAGAGGAAAAATGAGCAACCGCATTCGCCGGGAATCGAACCACGGACCTCTGGATACCTGTCCAGCATGCAGAACCACTACACCACGAAGGCAGGCTAGGAAGGCGGGAGAAATACCTTATAAACTCATGAACAATGATTTTAAAGAAAGTTAAAATTCAAAGAGTCAGACAATGAAGAAATGATTTCAAGACTATGGAGGTGAATAAAGAGAATTTTTGAAGAGTATGAAGGTGGCATGCGTATCAGAGACTTCGCTGTTGCATATCGTATGCTGAGAACGAGGCTATCTAAAACTATGAAAAGCAAAGACGCTATTAAATTGGCTAATGTTGCAGAGGGGCATGTAGAAATATTAGAAAGGGCTGAGAAATTCTTTTGATCTCTATAACAGAAAAACTTTTATGTATAGTATTTCATTTATATGAAGAATTTTATTTATATAGAAGTTCAGATCTGTGTTCCCAATAATATTAGCCCGACAAGAGAGTTATCGCTCTGCTCTGTATTAAGATAACAAAGTCTTGCGAAAGTTAAACTTTTTATTAACTCTTTACATGTAACGGAAGGCACCATTTATTTTACAAAACAAAACCCTCCCTTTTACAGGTATTTAAAATAACATCACTGAAACTTTAAGTAACTTAATCTGAGACTACATGCAAAATAATCTCATTTGTTTTCGATGCTTGTATTTTTTTTAATTTATTTTTATAAATCCTATACTAAATGCTGAAATCTAGACACCAAATATTTTTTCTAATGTACTGTTTTTCCTATATTTTACACTTTATTTGTTACAAAATAAATATCATTAATATATACCTTGCAATAAAACAATTGATTCAAAAACTGTTAATAAGTAACTCACAAAATAATACGGGTAGTCAAAAGTTTTGCTGAGATATTTTGGCAGATGTCATAATTTTTAGTTTTAAATAAAAATGCATCAAAAGAATTTGTGTGCGGATTTGTAAATTATGACGTGTTTAGCAAAATAGCTTAACATTTTCGTATCTGAGGAGAACATGGCAAAATGCTGCAAACTAACCGACAAATACTGTTAGAAGCTTAATAATTCACCATTTTAATGACGGCAAAAGTATTCTAAAAATTCATTTAAAAAATTTGTTGTAATACCTGATAACTATATTTGAATCTTGTAAACCGATAGAAATTGTTGCGTGGAACTGTTAAAAATGCACTACAAATCTCGACCGTATTTCAAGCTAATGAGGGCTGTAAACTTGCAGCGGATTTAGAGGAACGGTTTGCAATGAACGTTAACCCTGACACTCTTAAAAGAGAATTATAGGGCACATGGATACAATGGGAAATCAGAAAGAAGAAAGTTCTTCGTCAACAATAAAACGAGTAAAATACGCCTGGTGTTCTCAAAATCCATGATAAAAAATAAATAAATAAAAAAATGTTTCAAAAAGAATATACGTATTTCGAATGCATATATTTATTAAACTGTATGACATACGAATATGAAACTTTACACACATATGTACGAACCTCTCAAGTTCAGATTACAGATGTTTAATATGTCCTTCATCAGAGACACGTAAAATATCACATCGATACTCAAATTCCTCCCATACTCGAGCAAGCATGTCCGTCGTCACTGATGTTACGGCAATATGGATCCGGTTCTTCACCTCTTCCACGTTCTGTGGGAGTGGTGGTGCATAAACGTTGTCTTTAATGAAACCTCGCAGGAAGAAGTCTCGGGATGTCAATCCGGTGACCGTGGAGGCCAGCTGTGACATGCTAAGTCGCCACCTCCTTGACGACCAATCCGATGGTTCGGTAGAGTTTCATTCAGATAATCGCACACTTGGCGACATCAGTGAGGAGGGGCCCCCGTCTTGTTAAAAAATGAAGTTGTCTTCGTGCAACCTCGGAAACAACCAGTTTTGTAACATAGCGAGATACTGCTGACCGTTAAACGTGTTTCCATCAAAGAAGATTGGACCATAAAGAGATGATCGGGATATCGTACAAAACACATTGATTTTGGGTGAATCTCGTACATGTTCAATGGCTGCACGTGGGTTCTGTAGGCCCCAAATTCGAACACTGTGTTTGTTTACATGACCACTGACATGAAAAGTGGCTTCATCACTGAATACGATGCGTTGTGCGAAAGTGTTATCATTGTCAATAGCATCAATAATCTCGTTACAAAATGCCACACGTTTGCTTTTGTCATCAGGACGCAGAGCCTGTAACAAATGTAACTTGTACGGCTTCATAACCAACCGACGTCTCAAAACACGCCGTTGTTGTAGGCACTTGTAACTCCCGACTAGCACAACTTGATTTTGAAGGACTACGTTGGAAAGCAATTTGAATTCGTGCAACATTTTCGTCGGGAACACGAGGGCGGCCAGGACTCTTTCCTTTACATACACATCCTGTATTTACAAACTGTCAATACCATCTGCGAATGTTCCACCCATTTGGAGGATCCCTTTGGTACCTCAACGTGAAACGTCTTTGCACTGTAATCACGGAATTGCACTTCGCAAACTCGAGCAGCCATTTTAAACATGTGACGGTTACCAGGCAAAACAGAAGACAACTGACATCTAGCGGCTATTAATATAAACTAGATTATGTATTCGTTACGCCAATGCCGAGCCGAGGCGCAGTGATCGATAGTGGGTACAAAATAACACTTTGTAATACGTATATTCTTTTTGAAACACTCTGTATATCAAAACTTAATATATCTGAGTGCGATGGACAAATTACTGCGTGGAGAAACTTGGATGAAGAATTGAATTCCAAGAACATACTGCTAACTTTTGAGCACGCGGGTGAAAGCCTAATGATTTGGAGTTTTTATAGAAATTAATACATATCACTATAAATAAATAAATATTCTTAATGAAAGCTGAAAGAATCTGCAAGAAAACTTTTACTGCAATATGCATATGCATTCAGGTTCTGACATATTCAATAACGATACGGATAACGATTTTAAACATACAGCCTAAATATTATTTAGTAGCTATTTTACAAGAGATCTGAAGTTCTCAATACTCCTCCATATTCACTTAGCTTAAATCCTGTCGAACATTAATGGGGTGAGTTGGAGAAAGGAATAAAGAAACATGATGATTTTTCTACTCTACTAAAAGTAATACTAAAAGCTTTACTAAAAGTAATTCTTATGGAGGAAGGAAACAGAGGAGATCATTCTTAAACGAAAAAGTACAAACTGAGCTAAAGGTTATACAACAAAATATAGAAGGTATTGTTATCTTCCTGTTCTTATAAATACAAAGTGTTCATTTAAAATCTTCGATAGCTTATGCAAATTCATTTGAAGAACGTTTTGAATTTTCTTTAAATTAAAAACGTTTCTAATAGCTTTTTTGAAAACAGATAGATTTTATAAAAGATGATGAATAGTGTATGTGAAATAAAAATAAAATGAATTCTCTAATATTTAGTAACTGATATTTACAAATAAATTTGAAAAACACAAGTGTCCGAATTCAAATAAGAGCCACTATATGTTTAAAAAAGGAAAGAACTATTAAAAAAAGACCAAAGGGACTTTTTTAACGTTTTGTGTGTTAGATTTATTTACTAAATATCATGTTCTTCGCACTTAAACCGCATAGAATTCAATTCAATAACAATATAACAAAATATTTTAAAACAGCGCACCTTTAGAATTTCCGATAGACAATCTCGCGCGCTGGAGATAATTTTTTTTCCCTTGCAGTGCTGCCATTGCTCTCTTGAAATCGTTGAGTTTGTTAATCTAAAGTTCACTAAAGTTTTGCAAAACATAAAATAGATAATAAAATAAATTCGAAATCCAAAATCCAGGTGCACATGTTCGGGGGGAGAAATGCGTTTTTAAAAATTTGATGGCTCTAGGTACTGTCGTTTATTCACAATGCGAGAAAGATACTACATACTACATTCATGCAGATTCTTCATTATTTAATTTCTTTAAATGTAATAGAACGGGATAATACTTGGTAACAACAATTTAAAAAGTGATTCGCCGTTTATAGTGAAACGCCACAAAATGCCGTTTTGAGAATAAAAGCCCTTCTGCTCTAGCGCCCCTTTGGGCTAAAAAAAAAAAGGAAAGAAAGAAAAAAAAAAATCAAGGCATTTAATGTAGAATTAGAATTAGAGCTTACATTAATTGGTAACAGTGCGTTATGCTTAGTTTGCAATTCCACTATTTGATATAGTGTCCAAAATTAAGTTAAGAGCAATATATGTTGGTACATTACAGGCCAGTGTTGTTAAATATAATCGGTATAATTTCCAGAAATCTTTATTTTAGTAATTTTGCTTAAAGCAAACTGCTCTAGAATACATTATGCAAAATGGTAGTTACAAATGAAGAATTACGTTAAAAAAGAATAAAATTTAAAGCTTTCCCAAAACGAAGAATTATTTAGATACTTTTCTTGTTTGAATCTTTTTAACGGGGTTGCGCGCAGTCCTTTCCTGCTCTTCAAGAGAAATGCGAGTAATTTCTAAGAAGATTTCGCGGCTTCGAATAAATCTAATTCGGAATTCCTGTTTCCGTTCAGAAGAAAGAAATCGTTTGGATTCGCTGGAAGGTCAGTCACTGGCCTTAAAGAAGTGAAAGTTTATATCGCGTTACCTGAATAATGGACATTTTGCAACTGATAACATAACAGAATGGCTATCTTAGGACGGAGGGGTGTGTTACGAGAGGAGTTTTCAAACCCAGTTAAAAACAAATAAAATAATCCAACCTCCTAGATTTTTGACATTTTCCAGTTTTCAAGAGTTGAGGTCTTTCGGAAGATTCTACGGATGCAAAAAAATTACGTATTGCTGGGCTACAGCAGACGATAAACTGGCACTGAGAAAGTCACGTTGAAAATATATCAGGCGTTTCGTTATTTGGAAGCATTAAAGTTACATTCTAAATGAATCATTAAAAAGAAAATAAATTTTAACACATGCGTGTTAAATTAACGCTTTAGAAATACGATTGGCTCAATGATTCTTCATTATGATTATAACTTTTAACTAATTTTACTTTTATTACAATTTTGCCATGTTACTAGTTTAGTAGCATTAATTTAATGTTCCAAGTCATATTATTAAATAACAATTTTTATTAGTATTTTGAATTTTAAAAGTTTATTTTTACTCATAATTGTATTATACTTCGAATGTTATAAAAAATATCGTTTCATTGCTATTTAAAAAAAAGAAAAAAGAAATTCTTTGTCGCATCGTTTTGCTGCAACTAGTTGCACATATATTGTATACTGAACAAAAATAATATAATGAATAAAAAATGAAAACATGGTTATTTTTCTGATAATTTCTGGTAATTAAAATCATAAGAAGCGAAAGGGATGAAGTTGTACAAAAACGACAAATGATACTTTAATAGATGCGCCTATTTCCAATAATTTTTTTATTTATATAAAATTAAAACAAAAAAATCCCTAAAAATCGAATCATATAGATGACAGGTCAGGAGATTTGTGAATATGTCATCCCAAAATATTGTTAATGCCTCAAAAAAAAAAAAAAAAAAAAAGCTGCCTTCAGTTTCGATATAATAATTATCTGCCTTGACAAAATATATAGTGTTACCTAAGTTTTAAGAAATATATATACTGCATACTTCATGACCAAGCGATCCAGTACGGGGATGGAGAATGCATAACAAACCTTTGATAATCAAGACATTTTCTTTGTTAAATTAGCGCGAAAGTCATCTCGAGGATTTAATTTATGATGAAAAAATATCATAATAATTTTTCCTCTCTCCCATTGGAACTAAACACATTAACAGCTTGTTTTAATTTATTTTCATATAATTTTCTATTCTCCGACTTGAATTTTTGATTTTTCAATTGAATTATTTCTTATGCATAATGTAACTATTTAGCTTAAAATAGTTTTAAATTTTAAGCTGAAATTTGAATATAAAAAATAGATACCTATTTAATATAAGTGTAAATTTTTATATTTTTGTAACATTACAAAAAATTGTTTCGAAGTTTTTAATGATAAAATTTTCTTTATGTTTAGACAGTTATCTGGAATTTTCAGATTTCAAGTCCTCTCTCCTTTTAACATACTTTTATTTTTATTGAAATACTTGATGGTATGGAAGTAAATCTGCTGCTATGGCGTCAGGCTCGAATCCTGGAGATGATACTGACGTTTGAAAATATATGAAATCCTAACCCCATAAGAACATTTGTAATCTTTGAATCGAAAGTCTTTTCAAGAAGTAACTCATAGACCAGGACAGACGAGACAAATTCTTGATCAAAATTGAGGTACAGAAAGACAAAGTCGTTCTGTCATTCATGCCCTCAGAGTCGTTTATGAATTATCCTATTCGGGATAGCTCATAAAAGCATTTCGGAGTCTTCAGGGTCGGAAATGGAAATAAGAACATTTTTTTTTTTTTTTTTCGGATTATAAAAATTCTAAGTGAAAATTCCGAATTTATCTATGAAACCATAAGATGCAGGACACAGACAATATCTGACGCTACGTAAAGACAGTAGTCTCAACACACCCTCGAAGCAATGTTATACTGTTAGTGAGTGCATTTTAATTATATGTTTGGTGCAAATACGATTGCTTATAGTTTTAGAGGCATAAAAATATGGACTGAATTCATGTGCGCGACTGCTATTGAAGGAAAAATGATAGAATAAATAGGTTGGAATTTTGTATTTGTCACTATATGCTTATATGTCAGATCACGTGGCGTTTCTAGAGCAATGTGGAGAATTACCTCTTCGGTACAGTCAGCAAATTTAGTTTGCCAGTGTCGCATCTGTATTCTGAAATTTCCAGTTTTTCGGCTAAAGTTATCCAGTGATTAATTCAACACGTTGGAATTATCTGAAATAAATGTGAGTCGGAATTTAATATTTAACTGCCCATGCGTTTGTATTACAAAGTATAACCAACGGAAATTTCTTACATATTTAGACTTCGATAGAAAATAGATACAAATTTGAATTTTTTCCTCTGTGGGATAACTATTATTGTTCATATATGTTCCCATAAATATTTAATAAGTGAAATTTAAAATTTATTTTATTTATTGATTTTTCTTTTGGTAAAAATTTTTTAAAATTTTGTTAAAAAATGTGTTTTGGCGCGTTTGCCGCTGTCGAGCATTGGGCCCACATACAAGTCATGGGCTCGGAAAGACATTGTACTCGTGCTGTCATCTAGTGGCTATATGTAAAGTGAAATGTTGAGAAATTATTGAAGTAAGTTGAGTACTTCAGCGATGCTGGATAATCAAATATGCAGAGTCGTAGCTAGGGTTTTCAGCGCCCAGGGACAACTGAAGATTTCGTGCCCCCTACTGCTTGCCAAGGATGAAAAACATTTAATTCTAAAATGTCGTAACATCAGTTTGGCGCCCCTTGGATTCTGCGCCCGGGGATAGATGCCCCCCTCTAGCTACGCCCCTTCAAATATGTTTGTTACATTATTAGACTAAAATTGTATAATACCAATAAAAGATTTTTTCGCATTATATAGTGCTCTGAGGAAAGCAAAAAGTTCATTTATTTCATTTATTTTATTTCTCCTAACATATTCAATAAATCAAATTGATAAGTAAACATATTTATTCATTATTTTATTGCATTCAAACAGGTTTCGCTTTGAAATTTTCGTTATTCCAGTGCAGCCTTTTCGAATAAAATTGTTCATCTACTTCAACTATTCCCCTCCTTTTTCAAAGAAATCTTTCCGTAGAGTATAAATGTTCATTATTTCTTCAATATTATATCGATTATACTCTTTGACGAATTTCACAAGCGTATTTAACCCTTTTCCAGCCTGTTGCCAAATGACCTTTATTGAATTTTTTTTTCCTACGTTAATCGATCTGTTAATAATCTTTTTTGAAAAACATTGTTAATGGATCGTTTGAAAGAAGTTCTTGAATTGTTTTTCAACTGTATTCTCAGTGGTTGGCCACTGAATCCTCTATATTTTCGCTTTCTTCAATAGAATTTCGCTTAGTGGCATTTGGCCAAAGTTTCGTCAAGCTTTTTGTAATACTGTGTCGTCCATATAGTAGCAGCCCTGAAATTGCATTTTTTTTTTTTTTTTTTTTTTAAATCTTCAACGCTTTAACCAGAGCACACTATAACTGAAACACACTTATAACACTATAACTTTTAGTCGGCACATACGAATTCATATATTTATATTTAAAGTTTGGAATAAATGCACAATGTGTTATGAATCAAGGTTGCTAATGTTGATGGAAAATGTGGTAATGTTTCCTAATACGAATTCAGAGCAGGGCCGCGGCTAGAAGTTTTTGCAGCCTGGTGAAATCTCTACATATCCTACATTCTGCTGCCTTGCACCTTCCTTTATTCAAAATAGTTTGACGTCCCCAAATGCTGCTGTTTAATGCCTTCTCTAAATTATAAAAATTTAATCATCCCTGAATTTTTTGTTTGTTTCATCTCCAAATTCTAAAAATTTTGCTACCTCGTCTGTTGCATAGGCTACGGATGTAAGATGCTTTCGATAGGGTTCAAAAGCTTAGAATTGCTGGTCTTTAAAGTTTTACTTTAACTCGTACAAAGTTGCTGGAATAATTTTGTTACAGAATCAGGGCCGGCGTTAGACATGTTGTCGCCCAGTGTAATATCCGCGGCTTGCAAACTATGCCGCCCAATACCTGCGTAAATTCTAAAAATTGTGCTGCCCCTAAATCTCGCTGCTCGCTGCAGCTGCCCATGTAGCACTTTTAGCACCGGCCTAGAAAACAATAGCCAGCTTTTGGTGATTTTTTAAGATCTCATGTTTCCGTTCCATTTCCTTAAAAATACTTTTTTTCAAGTTTTCGACAAAATACAAAAAAAAAATTTCGAATAAGGAAATAAAAAGAGACATAAAGGAAAAGCTGAAATGTGAAATTTTAAATTCAATCAAGTTATGTGTTTTAAAATCCAAAAATAAATTTATTTTTGAAGGACAACTTTCTAATGTTTAACTTAATTCTAGACCGTTCTTAAAAATGTACTTTTATCTGTACTAATGGATCATTTTCATACATATATCTAAAGGAATTCAAAAAGAAAAGAAAGAAATATATATTTCCATATATCAGTCTTTTAAAAATTATTTCTTTTCTCCCTATAAATTATAGAACTGAAACAAAAACAGAGGAAGTGTGGTAAATTTCTCGTAACAAATACAGGTATTGATTGAATAGCAGAAGGAATTTCTACTTAGTGCGCTTGTTTAGGTGTTTATATTCAATTTGACATTTTGTGAAAACATTCTTAAACTTGTAACTTGCAGAATTCTAAATAAGTTACCAAAATGAACCATTGATTATTATTTATAATACGAATGCTCTTTTAGTACTTTTAGGTAGTATAGAACATTTTCAAATCGCCCTAGATTGCATTTTCATGACTTGCTTAAAGGTGCAAGAGTAAATAAACATTGCTTAAGATCCGGAAAAAGCAAATTACAATTAAAAATCTGTTAAAACTTTAAGTGAATTTAAAATTTTGTAATATAGCTGATCAGTTAATAAACGTAATAATAATAATAGACTGTAATGTAACAATATAAACAACAAAAACAAGTTAGGAAAATGGGGGGGTATAACTAGTGCTGCCATCTAGTGAATGTATTTGAAGGAAATGTTATATACAAAAAAGTAGAATATACATAATGTATAGCTATCTAACTACCTATATATTATCATATTGACTTATGAACTAGAACTACATCATAGTTGGAAGCAAACATTCACATTTATTAGTAATTGAACAATACAATGTGTGTTAAAGTTCATTTTATAAGGGGTAATTATATTTTATGGACTGAGTTCCAAAACACGCTACCATTTTGCACCTTTATTATTTCTATTTCTAGATTTTTGATATAATCAAACTAAAAATATGTAGATGTTAAAGCAGACGCAATACCATCAGCATTATCGAGAGATTTTATAAAAATGTTCGCAATAGGCTCTAATGCCATAAAATTGACGAATCTGCTAACAATACTTTTGTAACTTTTAAATATGATATAGCAATAAAAGCTTCGCTTTTCTGACTCTCAGTAATATGTTTTGTAGTAGGAACGCGTGTAACGAGTATTTTTACAAATGAGATTTCAACAACGTTAACCTCTGTTTGAATGCATTTATTGCGTTCACCATATGACCGATAAACAATTTTTCTCCTGCAAAGTTAAACTTAATTCGCCTTGTGATACTACAAAATTTAAAAAAAAAAAAAAAAAAAAATCGCTACAGCGCTTCACCACTTCACGAAGAAAGAAAGGCTAATGAAATAGTGCCTTTATCTTCTAAAAGTACTTAAAAACAGGTAATTGTGAAAAAAATCGGAAAGAGTTCAGATTTTAACGGTCGCTCCAAAAGAGTTATCTCTTGTTTTTGACGAATTAGTGTTTGCTTACTCAATTAAAGTGAATATTTTCTTTGATCAGTTCGCGAACGAATAGTACATCTCTAATGCAGTTAGCACGTTTGTTTGGATTCGAAATACCACTATTCAGCAGTCTTAACCAATCGGCCACTAATGAGACTGACCAAAATAAGAAAAATGCGGGAAACAGATTTTTTTCGTGCTTCTGAGAGGAACTAAGTGGAAGCCAAGATTGTTATGCATAAAACTTTTGAATGCTTTTGATAAATCATACCTGAAGAGCGAATATATGTGAGAAATAATGCATATCAATAAAAAGAAACTAAAAAAGAACTAGACATAATCCATATAAACCAATAAGAAATAAAAAGAACTAATTCACAATTTTTAAAAAGCAAATATATACTTAAAAAGATAATTTCATATTTAGAAAATACTTAAATACTACATAAAAAATTTTTAAAAAATACTTAAAGCAAGTAAATAGTAAGTTTTAATTCTAACTTACCTACTATGTGAGTTGGGGTCTGCAAAAGTGTTTTTAAAGAGAAGTAAGTGTGTTCTTCAAATTATATAGATGGCGCTAATGTAGGTAAAGTTGAGTGTCAAGCTGCTATCTCTGTTATATTAAAAATTTTTTGCAAGCATTAATATTAAAATATATATCATTAAATTAAATTAAAAATCTTAAGGTAGTAATTATCAATTATTTAGGGAGTTAAGTAGCTGAGCCAATCAAGAGATGTAAGTTTGCTTGAAGTAAAATAAAGTTAAGTGGTATTGTGAATTAAAATGTAAACTGTTTGCAATGTGAAATGTGTGTTCTGTTGAAAAATTGTGTAAATATTGTAAATAACGTTAAGTAAAAAATTGTTTCTGTGAAAACTGCAAATAATTAAAGTAATTAAGTAAAACTGAAATGTTTTAAAATTAAAGTTTTAAAATAAAATTTCCCAAAATTTTTTGAAACGAAGTACTTAAAAAAACTCTAAAAAAATTCCCAGAAATTTCCCAAAAATTCCTTAAGGAAGTTAATTAAAAGTTATATTTAATGAAAGAAAATATTAAAAATTTAATGAACTTGATTTCAATTGGTATATCAAAACTTAACTAAATACTGGCTAAAGTATGGAAAATTAGCAGAAAAAGATTAAAATCTTCACTCAATTCGGGCTATAATTGAGACTTTTGAAAAGAGTTGGCCCTTTATTAGTAAAAGGAAAGAATCCAGTATTGATTAAATATACACTGTTACAAATTTATTTACAATAAAAATTTACAAGATAATTTCTTTACTCTTCTATATTCTTCATTACCTTCCAGCTAAGGTTTAAGGTAATGTTATCATATCCAAAAGAGCCAAAAAATTATAAAGTAAAGTCAATGCCTGCCTTTTTAATATATAAATTAATAAATTTTGGTGGTACTTGGTTATCAACTTGAACATTAATCAGCTTTATTATTTCTTCCTTTAAATCGTCTATTTCAGTACATATACATTTTATTCTGATTATTTGGCTATGAAACGTGTTTTCTATTACTTTTCTAGAGATATTAGAGTTCCAATTAATTAGTTTAATAGTATGAAAATCGAAATTCCTTCTTTTATCAAATAAATTAATTTTGCTGTGTTTAATAATTTGCAGGTCTAGGTATTCAATAGTATCTTGTTTCGTATTCGTTTTATTAAGTGTTAAACTATTTGGGTAAATTTTGAATTGCTCAAAAGTAGAATTATTATTGAAAGTTATAATATCATCTATGTATCTAAAAGTATGAGCAAATAGCTTTAATTCATTTTTATTTAAACTTAGTTGGAATTTATATTCAAAAGTAAAAAGAAATAGGTTACAAATTTGTGTAGAACTGTTTGCTCCCATAGGAATTTGGTTTTGCACTTGATTTGCTTATGCTTCTGAATTTAAATGATATTGTAGATTAGTTCGAGAATTAAATCTTTTATATGTTTGCACATTTTTTAAAAAAATTATTTTGGCTTTTTTTCTTTATTTTGGCTTTAAATTTGCTTTATTACTTTTCTACGTGTTGTTAAAATTTAAATTTAAATTTGTTTAAATTTAAATATATATATATACAGGGTAATTCGCTACCATATCGACAGACTTACAGGGTGTGTAGAGGGTACAGAAACGATTCCGAATCACATAGGAATGCAGGGTCGCAAAAGCAGTAGTTGTGAGCTATGGTGCAAAGAAGCAGCGAAAAAGAACAGAAACAGCAACACGTTAATGGAATAGAAAAGATTTTATTATAAAGGTTACACTGCAACAGGTGTTCAAAATTACAACTGCGTATAGAGCTGTGCATGTATACGATTGTGTATGGAGCTACGGATTGTAATGGGCAAACGCCGCTCGGTGGTTGTACTAGGAACGTTAGCCGAACAGGCGTGCTCTACATTACAGGACTTTCGCAAGTGTGAACAGAAGGTTACGTGAGACTGGATGTTTAATGAGAGCTACAACGAATCGACAGCGAACGACGAGATCACCTGGCAATGGGGAGGCGGTATTACGTATGGTAGAAGACAATCCAAGTACGAGTACTTGAGCGATAGCCCAACAAGTGGGTTTATCTCAATCCATTGTCTGGAAAATACTTGCAGCAAACCAAATGAGCGCATACCACCTTCATCATGTCCAGTTATTGCAGCCTGAAGATTATTTACTTCGGAGGATGTTTGCTACATGGTTCCTGCAACAGAGTGCTACAGACCGCGCATTTTCTGCGTCCGTATTGTTTAGGAATGAAGCATACTTCACGCGTGAGGGAACCTTCAATCAGCATAACGCCCATGTGCGGACTTTGAAGAACCCTCATTGTACGCAAACACGTACAGCTCAAGTGCGTTCTCGGTCAATGTTTGAGCCGGCATTCTTGGAGATTGCCTCATTGGACCGTACCTTCTGCCCAATCCTTTGGACGGTAGGGTATGCTTGATCTTCTTACAAGTCTTGCCGGAACTTCTTGACGCAGCACATGTTCCTCCGTCGTTGCGCCGCTCGATGTGGAACCAGCATGACGGGGCTCCTCCACATTATAGGATTGACGTCTGTTGACACCTCGACGTAACCTTTGAACAGCGGTGGATAGATCATGGTGGTCCAGTTCATTGGCATGCTAGGTCACCGGATCTAACATATATGTAATTCTTCTTCTGGGGTCACATGAAGAGTTTGGTGTGCGAGACGCCCGTTCCTTCAGTTGAAGACCTCATCGCTCGAATATCTGTAGCTGCCGGGAGGATAAATGACATGCCAGGAATCTTCCAGAACGTAAGGAATTCCATTCAGCGCTGCTGTTAGGCTTGCGAGACAACTTCTGGTCTTAATTTCGAGCACCTGTTGTAGTAAAACCTTTAAATAAAATGTTTTCTGTTCCAGTAATGTGCTGCAGTTACTGTTCTTTTTCTTTGCACCATAGCTCGCAACTTCGGCATTTGCGACCCTGCGTATCTATGTGATTCCGACTCGTCTCTGTACCCCATACACACCCTGCAAGTTTGTCGGTTTGGTAGCGAATCACCCTGTATCTAAATAATGTATCGCGAAAAATGTTGGGTCTCATATTACAATGAAAATATCCATTTGACCGCTAACGAATGCAATTTAACGATGTTTTTGAGTGACATCTGCACATAAGGACACAATAAAGGACTCTTTCTCCCAAAATGGATTGTAAAATGTATTTAAAATGGATTCAGAAGAGATATTTTCGGGATGTCTTTACGTACGTATGCATGTATCTCGCATAACTCTAGAGCAAGGAGCCCCAGAACGTTGAAATTCCGTATACAGGACTGCTATAACATGCAGTTGTGCACCTCTCTTTTTAGTTAGAACCTTCCGAACGTATCAAAAATTTTTTTTCTTTAAAAATAATTGAATTATGGTGTTCTTATATTCCGGTTACGGTTTTATGCTTAAACTGTAATCTATATGTATGTTTAAACTGTAATCTGAATGCAATAATTGTAGAATTATCAACAATTTAAAACTTGTTTAAGTGCGGCTAAGTCTAATGGAGCAGCCATATTTGTTTAAATTTGAAACTCTTAGCAGAAGCAGTAAGTCAGTCTCTGCACTTTTAGTGTCTTTTTACCAAGTGGAACCAAAAGTAAACTTTCAGTTTTGTGCACCGAAAAATCTGCCTTCTTGCCCGCTAGCCGAATTGCTTGTTTTTGCGTAAAACTCTAATTTTAATTGTAAAAACTTTTTTTAATTTTTTTAACTGTATTTGGTGTTTTATATTTTTCCATACTTTGCAATTTTTAATGAAAATATTTTTAGTTTTTATGTATTTTTCCCTTGTCGCGATGTGAGAACTGAATTAATTGAATGAAAAATATATTTCCAATTAAATTCCAGGAAATAAGTTTAAATGAAATGCAGCAAAAAATGTGTATAATTTAATAGGCCGTACAAAGAAGTCATGCGGTATCCAGATCAGATTTTCTTTTTTTTTCAAAAAGGTCATTTGTTGTTCCATTATTACATTATTATGTACACATTGGCAGTAATTTAGCATTTGTGGCAAAAATTTGTTAAATTTGATAAGCACTGCGGTTGATTAATTAAGCATCAACATTTAGATGACTGAATGAAATATAGAATCACCGTTAAATTCGAGAAGGAGCAATCCCAAAATCAGATTAGAAAACAGCCTTGTTTTGTCTGTAATTTCTGAAACACGTTCGAAACACCGTGTCAGTATCTAAGAAGCCTTAGCAAAGGCGTCCAACAGTCACGACAACTGATGGAGATCGGTATGTGGCATTTTCAGCTAAGTGTCAGAGGATGTTAAAGTCACGGAGCTCTCTTGGAGCATTTTGTTACCACTGGAACATTAATTTCAGGATTTATTGTTTCCCGAAAGCTGCACAAAAGAAAGATCTTGGATAGAAGATTATTATTTGCGTCCCACCCACCTTAATACAAAAGAACTCATCTGACATGGTGCTGAAAACATCAGCCTAGGACCTAACTTCAGTGACGAGTCTAGATTCAGCCTAGACATTGACTCTAATATACCTTCATCTGAAATAAACCTAGAACCAGATACTCTTCCTCAATTCCTCAACTATCAGAAAAACTCAATAACCTGGGAGGAGATGTCATGGCGAGGATAAGCTTCATAATGGATAGTCGTATGCCACGCTTGACAAAGGCTTCCTGATTGCTTGAAACAGGAGTCAAACTAAGGTCCGTAGCTAAATATTGTTTCTTATATGAAATGCAAATCAAATCACGCGCTATAACGCAACTGCCGATAGTCGAGATGAGAATTCGTGAGTAATGACTTCAAGTAGCTCTACTGGTGTCCCATATTCGCATTTCGTTGTCTGCAGTTTCCTTGAAATAAGCGTTGTCTATACTGCCAATTTTTGTCTGTCGGCGCTTTGTGATAGTTTGTTCTCTTCACTTCATTTTATTTATGATTCACCGTTGCCACGATCAGATCAGAAGAAAAAAGAGGGCTTCCAATATCATGCTTTTAAAGTAAAGTGGAGAGTAAATTATTTTGTCAGAGAATTAAACAACAAAGTATTTTATTACGTAATGATACAATAGTTGCGCTAAAAGAGTACAGTATACATTCTCATTACCAAACGAAAAACGATATATTCAAGTTCACAGAAAATGAGTGGTCGCTAGAACTGGAAAGTTTAAAACAGAGTGCTTCATCGCTATGCAATTTACTTGTAAAAGGTAAAAAATGATATTGAAGCAGTAATTTAGTCAGCTTAAATAGCTTATTTATTAGCTAGGAAACGAAAACCATTTACCAACACTGAATTAATTAGATCAAGTTTGCTTGTGACAGTCTAAGAAATGTGCCTAGAGAATTTCGATTTCTTATAAGAGTTCGCGAACCAGAACTAGAATCAATTATAAAACAAGGCAGGTCTTAATTTCTAAAAAATCAGAATTGCCGGAGCCCCATGAAAAGGCCGTCAGGAAGAAGGGGGAAAAATGGATAAAATATCTAACAATTCAAATAATTAAATTTAAATTCAAAAAAATATAATATAAAAATTTATAAATAAAAATTTAATAAATTATTACATTTATGAAAAATAGTTAAATAAAAGAAATAAAATATCGGACGTCGTCTTTCTGGGGCCTCCAGATAATCTTGCAATTTCATTCAAAAACTAAGAAAAGCTCAACCAGGCTTTGGAGGAATTTAAGCCCTGAATATACAGTATAGCGTACTATTTCAAGGGTTGAGAGAAACAAAAATCATTTTTTTTCCAGCATGCCAATGGAAAAAGGTAAAACAATTAAAATGTTGCTTATGACAATTAAAGAGAATACTAGAAACAGTATGAGAATATCGAAAGAAATTTTAACGAAGTATAGCTTTAAGAGAGAACAGTTCAATGCTTTTTGACCGTGATTCATAGTCGATACAAGTCAAGATGTCATGCAAAATGCAAATAAGGAAAAAAATTTCCTCGAATCCGATCTGATAACAACATGAGAACTAACGCAAGATCTGCACAAGTGACAATTTTTGTCCTCTGTGTTTGGTTACATATAGTTCAAAAGTCTGCAGAATCTTTGCAATTGGAGGTCACTAGCATTGGACGTGTACAACCAAGGTGATTACTTCTAGTATTTTCACGAACAAAAATTTTACAAATTACTCATAAATTCATTGCATTATCTGGAAAACAAGCCTTTGATATATGGGTGGGAGCTTTTCTTTCCTCAAAAGTCTCAACCTCAGTCATTGTTCATTAGAGAAATACAGGCATGCATCCAGAAGTTAGAAACATTGTTTAAAGCAGAATTATAATTAAATTAAAATTTGTTGAGACTGTGTTTCACTTACATAAAAGAAGTGCCGGCGCAATTTAAGCTCTGAAACAAGGTAAAAAGAATTAAGTG
Organism: Stegodyphus dumicola; assembly: GCF_044657685.1. Taxonomy (NCBI): domain Eukaryota; kingdom Metazoa; phylum Arthropoda; class Arachnida; order Araneae; family Eresidae; genus Stegodyphus; species Stegodyphus dumicola. Next base: position 41,919,546 of record NC_140771.1, on the reverse strand, counting down.
ATTTTGTTGGCTATTGATTGTTGATAGACGTTGCTGTATTGCCCAATTGCTGCTGCTGCTTATTTGAGGAGTCAAAAATAAGTTTGAGATGAGTGAAAAATTAGCTTCTATGGATAGTCTACATGGAACAGCTATTGACAAAGATATCCTCAAGAAATTCGAGAAAACATTAACATTTGAAAATAGAATCAGTTAAAATGTATCACAACAATAAATATATCTATGGATCTGACCTCTGGCTTAGAGGTAGAGATAGGAAGTCTTAGATACTTATGTGCAACTTTTTCAAGAGCATAATCAGCTCTAATTTCTATTTATGGATGACAACTTCCGTTCAATACTCCTTAACCAGTGAATAAATATACGTAAGTGAGGATATTCCATGAATGGGTCGGCCAGCAAGATATCGTGACTTGAAGAGGATTGAATAAGGGCAGCATGCTTTTGGGAAGCAAACTGCAATTTGCGAACAGTCTTCGAGAAAACTACTCGGAAGCTAAGAATTGCTTTAGTGCAAAAGTGAGCACAGCTACTTCAGGAACTCGTCGACAGCTCATTAGCAGTATGATGACTCACTGTGTGTCTGTTAAAGGTGACCATATCCCTATTAGCCTCACTTTAGGCATTATCTCACAACGTCAATGTTGCATCTTCCTTTTATCGTGATCATAAGACAGTACTTTCACCTCTATAAATTGTTGTATTTTATTACTGTGTATCCATAAAAAATTTCATTAAATTCTGCCGGCTACTTTCGAGAAATTTAAAAACAGGTGTTTATTCTCTTAATTTTGAATATCAGTGTAGAACAATTAATCATACTTCCAAATTTCAAGTAGAAGAAAGCAACTAAACAAAAAAATAACATTTTTATTTTCTCTTTTCTTCATATTTTATGCTACATAGTTCGAGTGCAAAATAAAAATAATGATATTTTTTAAAGGAAGATAGTCAGAATATACTCAACTAAATACATAAAAATTAATGTAAAATGTAAGAATACATGTGTTTGTGCATAAAGTTATTTAACCCGTTAGCATAATACTACAATACTTTGAATACACATTATGGCATAAAGGGATTAAAAGAAAGGCATTAACAGATGCAATAAACAAAGAATTTTTAAATATCGAAAAAATATAACTCATTAAATTAATAAATCTAGTATTTATAATTTATAGAGAATATTTTACAGGAAAAATAATATATTTCATACATTTTTATATTAGAAAATCTCAATTAGGTCTTAGATATAATTTTATAATTTTTTTAAATTTTTACACAGATAACACATTTTTCAAATATCTCCTGGTCCCTGATCCTTGGCATTAATACTGAAAACTAAGACAAAATTATTACTTTATATTTCTGTTTCAAAATGACAAATTTTATATATTTTTCAATACAGATTAAAAAATATGTATGTGATAAAAATTGCATAAACATCCAATCATTCAAATACCAGTTTATATAACAATACATAAATGATGCTGACAGCCATAAATTTAATAAATAAAAAAATTTAAATATGACATCACAAATATAGTAAAGTAATTTATATAATTTTTAGAATAACTCTTAACTAATTGAAGTATTTATCACAAAGCAGGATATGCCACATGAAAATAGAAGGAAATAATGCATAATATATTTTAAAAAATAATAATAAAAAGAAAAATAATAACAAAACACATACTTATCCTGAAGTAATAGGTACAACAGGAAAGATATTTGTCATTCATTCTAAACATTACATTTGTATTATAATACACACAAAACCAATTCCTTAAAATAGAATTTTAAAAATATGTAAATCATGTCATTATACTCTTTACATGTGCATAATTATTTTAGCAGATTAAGATACACTTAATTTTCCTTTCCAACTGCATTCCTTTATCACAAATTTTTGTATACATCAGACATTTTTATGGAATGCATAAAAATTCTGAATGAGTTTAAATATTAAATGCTACAATGTAACAAAAGATAAAATTTTAAAAATTAATGAATTTACATTTTACATCAAATAAATATGCAATACAATTAATAAATTTTTATCACATCGATAATCACTGTTGTAAAACCTTGAGAAAAGTCACTGTTGTAAAACCTTGAGAAACGTCTAAGCATTCAGTTTTTGGATACAGAGTTAAGTAAGATCAAAATGCCAATCAATACTTTTTTATTGCATTCATAATTCAAATCACTGCTGACAAAACTTTGAAATATGTTTAATAATATAGTTTGTATATGTAAATTAAATAATGGTTATTGCATCCAGAACCAAACAACAGACCACAATATCAAAAGCGACATTTTGAAACTTTGTGTAACATATTACTTTTGCCATAATTCCATAGTTTCATCCTAATTTTTAAATGTGTAAGTTTATTGCATTGAGAAGTAATCTCATAAAAAATTAGATCCAATAAAACATTGAACATATAAAGTAATAAAACATTCTTCATTAGTACCTTTTTTTTTTTTTTTTTTTTTTTTTTTTGAGATTCAAGCATGCATTTTTACATATATTGCCTTAGCTTTAAAAGGCAAAGAGTATATACATATATAATCACAAACATTTCATTACAAAGTTTTTAATTATTTGACACTTGATTCCCCTGTTCTTCAATGACAATGTTCAGTTATATCAACCACAGTTGCTTTTCTCCAGCCAAACAAAAAGTATCCAACACCAGCACCTACTACAACTGGTAAGCATAACCAAACATTATATGTCATAAATATAAGCATCAGGAAATAGCTTAGAACCATTTGTATAACATGAAGAAAAGTCTGTAACATGTGGGGCCAACTAAGCATTCGATTCCTGAAAAGATATGAAAATAATTTTACAAAGACGTGTAAAAATTATTATACATAATGAGTACTTTGAAATAACTAAAAGAATCTTTTTGAGGTTTATTACAGAATTTATGGAAAAATAAAATGCATCTTCTATACTGTGTTTATTTGTGTACTTTCTTTTTTTTGCCCTACTAATTTTACCATTTGAAAAACAGAAGGAGAAAAATATATGGTATATATCATTACTAAAGAGACAGCATACATAATAAACATACCAGATTAAAAAAAGAACACATAAATATATACTAATATTATTATACTAAGCATTTCAAAATGCTTATCAGTTTCAATAATATTCTTTTTACTTATAAAAATTTCCTGTTTGTGCATACATTACATTGTTACCATAGACGAGAAGTTTTCAAATCATTTGCTAAAAAACTAGGAGGAAAAATACGAGTAAATATATAATGTATATATTTTTGCAATAACTGATAAATAAAGCATAGTTACTTAAATTAGTATTTATTATAGAATTAGTATTTAAATTAGTACTTATTATAGAACTATTTTCCTTGGTGCAAGAGTTCTATAATAAATGCAATATGGTGGAAATTATTTTACAATTATGTTTCTAATGGCAGAACTATTCATTAATGAACTGGTACATAATAGCAGTGCATTCTATTGCTGCACATATGATACACAATCAATAGCATTACAAATACAATAGACACATATATTTTACAATAGATAGCACTTGCAAATTAACATTACATACATACTTCCTGACAAGCTTTAGCAAAACAATAAAAAATTAAAGTGTGCTAATTGAGTTTAAATTAACTCGTAGGTAATTATTGCAAAGAATTTTCAATAATATATGCCAAAGACAAAATTAGTCATGAGATTTTTAAAAAAAATCTGCATTACAGTAATCAGAATTATATCATATTATAATCAGGATTTTGAATATGATAAAGTTCAATCAAATTGGCTTTTCAGATTTCATAGGGTAGTCAATAAATTAAAACTAATTTCATAACATCTGAACTGCCAGACTAAATTGTAGGTGTTAAAAATTATAATATGGTCTGGTCAGTATGTGCAGATCATGCTGTGATATATATTGTATTTAAAATTAGGCCTCTAAGAAAACTCCTTAGCTTGTTAGATTTAAATCTTACTCATTTTGCAGCATCTCACATAGGATTATTTTCTAATTCAGAAGAAGAAACAAAAATTAAGATTTCCCCTTCTCAGTTTTATATTTTGCAGACAGCAAAGAAAGAGATATAAACTGCAAAAGTAGATTGTTGTTACAGGCTATAAAGAGTTAGATATGTAACAAATTGATGGTATGCTTTGCCTAAAAGTAATAGTGAAAAGGTTAGTATGCAGAATCTTAGATCTTGAGTGTTTTCAAAACCAGTTCAAGGACCCTGCAGCATCCACAATTGTGATGGAGGGCCAAGAATCACAGTAGATTCATGATTTATAAATAACTTGAATTTCCCTCAGAAACAGGACTTCTTTACTTTTTTGGAATCTTGTAATTACTAAAATTCTGGTTCAGCAATAAACTGATCTCAGTGCAACAAAATTTCGAATCAGAATAGCATACTATTATATTCCTAGTTAAACTAGCATAACTATTAAAAAAAATCATGGCTGTTTTCTTTCCACAGAAAGTTAGGATTTTATTTATTTATTTATTTTGAGAAACCCTCATTTTTTGTATTCTTGTTGGCACTTTTCTTTTTCACACCCCATCTACACAGTGATGTGTTTTCACTTAAACAAAAGCACAGAATTATACAAACTCATCATCTATGCAACTTCCTATTGCATACAGACCAAAACAGACATAGCTTATTTGAGTAACAAACTGCTTTGCCTCAGGAATATGTTTTTCCAGTTTTTTGTATGAATGCAAAAAATCCAAAATTACCGAAATTAAATCCGATTAATCCAAAATTAAATAAATAAGTATAACAGTGTGAATATTAGAATGCTGGAAATTTGCTTATGCGACAGGTTTAAAAAAATTATCATGCAAATCTGTCTGGCATTATATGAAAATAATTATGAAGATTAAAAAAAATCTTTAATTTGAATAAAAGATACAATAATATTTTACAATAAATAATAACCTACAATACTTGACTGATGCAGTAAATATTGTATTACTTTGCAACTTTATGAACTTCTGTTACAGGTTTCCCATCATCTCCTAATACAGATACTGAAGAATACTCTAAAGATGTGAAATATTTTTTAAACAAATACTCTCTGAAGAATTTTATGCCTTCATACAGCATGGCCAAAATAAATATTCCAATAACAGAGCCAATTAAACCTAAAAACAAAGAAAGTCAAAAAATTAATTTATGGCAACATAAGTGATGCAATAATGCATAAAGTATAATTTGATTTTAGACTGAAAGTTTTCATTAACATGAAAACGAATAAAAAAGTTTGTGAATATTTATATGCCCATTTGTTTTAATCACAGATATTTACTGTGTATTTTTTTAAATTCATATAAAAACATCATACTTTGTTTAGAAGTGAAGCTTATGAATTGTCAATTTAATAATATTGTTATGGATTTTTGTATTTATTTAGTTTGCTATTTTTAACAGAATTGTTACTAAAATCGTTTTATATTCCCGTGCAATGCAGCAAGAGACTTATTTGAAGATAACCGGGAAAATTAAATACAGGAGCACACGCATCTAACATTTTAATAATAGATATCTCCTAATTGTACTCTTTTAATATCCAGAAAAATTGAGAAAATACGAGAAGTTGCTTGTGCATGTTTAAAAAGCTTATAAAATATTACAGTATAATTAGCCTTGATCTAATGAATGTATGATATAGTAGTTTTATAAAGTTTGTACTTTTACTATTGCTACTGTTCTGTGTACTGTCCTCAGCCTATTTAAAAAAAATTATTTAACAGAATACTAAACACAGTGTCGATACTAGACCGTCAAACGGCTACGTGCAAATTAAAATTGCTCTCCCCCTTTTTTAAGAGAAAAAAATTATGTTTGATAATCATTTCACCACCCTTAAATTTGCCTGCCAACATGCTGTGTACCATCTTGCCTCCCACTAGGATCAGCCCAGGCTATATAGACTTTTGAAACAATATTCAACTACTAATGAGCAATGAGGTAGAAGAAGGAGGAAGAGGAAACTTTGCTGTCTATTGCCATGCAAGTTTCGGCTAGTTTCTGAAGACTCATCCATGGTGCTGCTTTCAGTTAGCATAACTTAAGGCTTACTGCAATAAGCCTGAATGAAACCAGGTTGTTCAAGTAAATTAGTTGCACATCTTCTATTTAAGGTTAACTTAAAGGTAACGGGCTCAATAAAATTAGCCTAAAATTATCAGACCAATTAGAAAGTGCTTGATAATTTTCAAATTAGCCAGGTGCATTGTGAAATGATGGCGCTCATTGCAAAACACCCTTTTTTATTTTCCATTAGCCTACGACATCCATACTGTAAAGCTTTCAGATATTTCCCATGCATTAACTATCAGGTAACTGCCAGATGAAAGTAAGACTCAAGTCACTTAAGATATGCTAATGTTTTGCATAGATGTTCAGAACTCTTTCTTGGTGTATCATGACACCATCATTTAATGAAAGAAATGTCAGGTTTTTTAGCACTAAAGCTATTAGCTATCTTGCTTCCTAGTAGTTTTGGGTGACAGACAACCAATACATGTTACCTGTTTATAACACAAAGCAGCTACTATGCAATCAACATACTTCAGAAATGCTCTGTAGAAAAGAAGAAGTTAAAAAAAAAAAATTCAAAAATGATATTTGGCAAATTCAAGACATTATCACATGATTCATAGACAAATGCCATCTCAAATCAAATAAATTTTGGTTTTGTCCATAAGCAGTACCTGATGATAGTGAGTTAAAACCTACATCAAATAGACATGACATCGAGAGCATTTCATGCTGTAATATTTTAATTCAAACTGGCATCCATAAGATACGACCACCACATCAGTTCTAGTGATTGATTCAAAAACATTTCAAAGTTGAAGAGACATTTGGATTTAAAAAAAAATGTGCATTTTTAGATAAGAGAGATATTTAGATGTAGAAATCAACCTGTCTTTGACTAGTTATCCATATTTTCATGCTTTTAAAAGTACTACCACAACCACAGCATCATCTTTTATGAAAATGCAATGCAATAACACACCTTTAGGTCAAAACACCATTACTAAAAGTTAAAAAAATAGTTATTACTGTCTTCAGTCATTTTTATTTTCTTGATGCTACATATTTCTCTTTACAGCTCCTTGATCAGCTAAACAATGATATCAAAGTAAATTGCATGCAAGATGGCAGTACAGTGCTACTAGTGTGTTCACTGCTTATGTGCTACAGATAAATTTTTCTGTTGCACTAATCGACAATTTCACTGTTATCTTTGGCAATTATGTTGGATGAATATAAATATTTTTACTTTTAGCATCAATAATACTAATTATCATTTAATATGATAATACATGTACATGCACATTTTAAATAAGTTATTGTTTTCTAAATTACAGCTATTTTATGAGCAACAGAAGATATATCACATCCTACATTGAATGAAGTTTAAAAAAAAATTAAAACTCTCTCACACACATACCTTTTAAGAATCTGAAAATTTTGAAATAGATGTCATTGGCTGATCATCATCAATGAAAATTATTTGTATATAAGTAATTCAGAGCAGATATGCATTAGATGCAGTTAGATTTTGTTAAAAAAAAAAAGCAATGTAAATTTAGAAGCATAGGAGAAATTATTTGCTTGAATACTTCTCGTTATTTTATTACCAAACTGGAGAAAAATAAGCAGTAATAAAGAGAAAAAATAAAACATTTGAAAAAACACTGCATTCTTTCCCATCTCAAAATAAAATAATCTATGCACATGAATATGAAAGGAAGCAATATGAAACTACGATCAAACACAAGGTAAAGAAAAATTATTAGCTATTTTTTATCAAATCTGAAATTTGGAAATACCATATATTTGGATATTTGGAAATTTGGCAGAAATGCCAGAATACCTGCAGTTGTTGAGGTAGTCCATTCCTTAAATAAAATTATAGCATCTACTCCAAAGTGAAAATACATCTGAAAGAAATATATAACTATATAAATAAATACACATATCTATAACAGGAAAATTATGACTTAATAGCTTAAAATACAAAATACAATTAAATTTTAGATATTAGCTAGGTATATATTCCAATCTCACTCCAATGAGTGAAAGAATTTCTCAGTGAGAAGAATCACACATACTGAAAACAATATATGTATCTTGCAAAAAACTGCTATCCTCAGAAAATTTCAAAGTATTACATATTTCTTACACTATTAATTTTAAAATTTAGAGATTAGGCTACTTCCTGAAGTAATACTTCATTAAATATGAAATTCAGAGAATGATTCTAAAAACGAATTTTCAAAAACATTTTAAAATAAAAGTGCATAAGCCATATCTAACAGACATAATCATAAATCACGAAAAGCATTATTGAAAGACACAAAAGGTAAAAATTTGGAAATTAGAGATAATATTCTGATGGCCTGAATGCAAGTAGTTAGCATTTAAAATGGCATTACATTTTTTAAGATGTTTTATGAAGAAAGAAACAGGCTCATATGAAATAGTCTCATCAAATGGATATACTAAAGATATTTTAACAAGAAGTCAATTAAACAGCCTAAAAAAAAAAAAAAAACTTTATATACACTCTGTAGATACAATATGATTTTATATAATATGCTTTTATATTACACCCCAAAGGGGTATTTTTTAACATTTTGTATGTTACCTTTACTTATTAAATATCATGTTCTTTGCACTTAAACTATGAAATTCATTGCAACAGTAATATCACAAAATATTTAAAAGATATCTTTAGAATTTCGGATACACAGTCTCGCATGTTGGAGATAATATTTTTTTTCCCCCGTACAGTGTTGCCATTCCTTGTTTTGATATCATTGAGTTTGTTAATAAAAAATTCTTTAATTTTTATAAAATATGAAATCGATAATAAAACAAATTCCAAATTAAGGCTTCCAGATGCCCCTATTCAGTGGAGGATTACTCAAAATTTTATGACTCTAGGTACCATTTTTTTATCATAATGCAAGAAACATACATGCATTTATGCAGATTCTTCATTATTTAATTTCTTTATATATAATACAGAACGATAATATTTGGTGACAACAATTTGAAAAGTTAAACAGATATTTAAAGTTTTCAATGCAAAATAGCAAAACGAAAACATTAATACCTCAGGGACAAAGCCCCTTTGGACTAAAAATATCTGTCTTGTTATTTCTAAATATTTTAAATCAAGTTCACATTAATATTTAACTTATCACAGTGCTTTAATTTAGAGCTTGCTGCAATTTTTACCTTATTTACTCCTATATTATCCTCACCGAAGGCATCGGACATTTTATTCAGCGTTCTGGAAATATCATGACATATAAATGACAATTAAACATTACCCAAAACTAAATTATAAATGTAGGGATTCAAGCTATTGTTTTCTGGAGTTTCATCTCCTTTGGTAGCATAGATCAGATCTCTTAGACCTAAAGTTATAAGGTATTTCTCCCGCCTTCTTAGCGTGCCTTTGTGGTGTAGTGGTCTGCACGCTCACAAGGTATTCGAGAGATCCGTGGTTCGATTACCGGTGAAGACATTTCCCATTTTTGATGTCTCCTGCTTCCAAGAAATCTTTATGTTCTACAAAGTAAATTATCACTATGTCTTTGAAATTGCAAAAGAAATTACAAAGGGTATAAAAGACCCTTTTATTTAACTCAAATAAAAGTTTAACAGAAGGAACTGCTCGGGTTTACAGAACAGATAGTATTCATGGCTTAAATCAAAAATAACAAATTTAAAATTATGACTTAAGTTAGCCGAAAGGTTACACAGACACAAAACATGCTAGTTGGTTCCTACTTAAAGTCGGCATGATAAGCCTAATGGTGAGAATAAGGCAACGCAACAGAATACTTTTCTCAAGCAAATCAATTAGAAAACGCACCCTTCAGCAGGAGGATTACGCTCTAATTCTACACTCTAATGAAATTATTAGCCCTTCTGAGCTAATGCTCCTTTGGGCTACTAAAACTAAAGTAAATATGTTTTCCTTATTGAGTAAAACTGAAAGAATAAATGTTAAATTATCTAACAGATCTTTTTAATATTATGCTATAGTATACAGGATGAGTATCATTTTCAGAAAAGTGTTTTAAAGAAAAGATAATTAAGTAAATAACTATGTTAAAAAAATTTTAAAAAACGGGAAAGAGAGAGAGAAAAACAACTATTTGAAAATGTTGGTAGAATCAAGATTAAAGAAAAAATTTCTATGCATCATTTTGCTATAATAATAGTGTTTTTATAAAAGAATTCTTTCCATGTGGATTTATGAAAACAGAAGTCAAACCTGATGTATTGGCTCACCAGTGGTCAAGTGGTAAAAGCCGCTGAACACTGGTAGTTTGGTGCGGGGTTCGAGTCCCGGCAAACGGGCTGGCTGCATGAGTGTTTTTGTGGTTTTCCCCATGTGCAACAAGGATACGAGCCAGTTTCCCTTAAAAAGACCTCCACGGGGTATTCCTCCCTTTCCATGTAGTGCCCAAGGGCAAAGCAGGTAATAAGAAAAAAAAAAAAAAAAAACTGATGTATTGTACTTCATATGGAAATTAGAAACTAATATGCTTTATATGCTCATTGCTAGCATGTTAAAGAAGAAAATGAACTGACTTTAGAAAGGTAAATTTATAACCGAACATGCTTAAAATAAAGTTGAAGAAGTTGAAGACTTTTTGATTTAATATCATCAGTGTTTCTATTGATATCCCAAGGGAAAAATAATTACTCCATGCTTTTAACATAAACTCTAGATTTTAAATCATTTAAAATGTGTAAAAGTTAAATTACATTATTAATTCTCTGAATGTTTAAAAATGTGTTTTTGGTTAGTAAAAGTAGATGTATTAGATGCAGAATAAATGCTAACATTTTAAATAGGCAGAAAAATAGTGCATCTCACATACTAAGTTGATACAGCAAGACTTTCGACCTCGTTACACTTGATACAGTGGCTATTAAATACTTTTATAAAAACACATAATGAAATACTTCATTAAATATGCAACATTTAAGCAAAACAGTGACAAAGATTTGTAATTATATAAACAGTACACATATTTATCTCAATTTAAATTATAATTTCTAGACAATGTTTCTTAGTGATTGGATTAAGATAGAAATTCTAAGAATAGCAGTTTCGCACAGATTCTGTGAATATTTTGATTTATAAATGAAAGAAGATAAGTTAGATTAAAAAATATAATGCAACACATTTATAGAACTTTTTGTAACAATCCACTTCATTTGGGAAAAGTTTTAGTTTATTTACAGGTAAAACATTTATAAAATAGCATAAGAGTGTTTAAATTAAATTTGTAGAATTTAGAAAGATGAGCAAGTTGGAAATAATCAAGTTAATTAATAGAATGGATAATATTTTAGACTGGATAATATTTGAAAATACAAAATTCAATTCATTTTCCATCCATACTTAATTTGTAAATATTTCATTATGTGGTTTATTTAATAAGTAACAAAAATCCCAAATATTAAAAAAAAAAAAAAATCATTTTAACAAATTAACTTTTCTAAAGTGCACATATATCTGCTTATATAACAATTATAAACTATTTTTTGCATAGTATAAGGCACAAAATATATAAAAATGAATGCTTATCTTATTTGTTCAATTGAAGTTACAAAATACTGAAATAATTTTGCACATTATGCTGATTAATTCCAAAGTATGAGAAATCAAATTTTTACATATGATACAGATCACCCAAAACAATTTTCATGGGCACTTTGGAAATAAAAGCCATTGTTAAATAATTTACAAATACCATACTTACTCACATATACCCCTTTTTCCTACTACTTTCTTCATGTAAAAACTGGGAAGAGAAAAATGTGTAGTGTACTATTTCTGAAGAGATGGCTTAAATGATAAACATAGTATATTAAAATGCACATACAAAGACATACTAACATTATCATGTTATGTATTTCAAAGGACTTATGAATGTCAAAAATATTTTAACTAATACAAAATAGTTCATATGTGCATACATTTTATATTGTTGCCATAAATTAGATGTTTCTAAATCACATGCTGAAAAAAACTGGGGAGGGGGAATTAAGCAAAGGGGAAAACTTGTGAGTAAATATGATAATTACTTTATTACAGATTTTAAGCAAATAAATTTATTGTACCTAAAATTAAGCAACCCAATATCTATTTCATATTTTTATACATTAAACTGAACATTATATATAGAAAATATTTTATTTAATTAAGTTAAATATCAGAAGAAATTTAATATTAATAGAAGACGCTTAGCTCCAACTTTTTTTTAGGTGTGTGCAAAAGTACTACTCATTTTCCTAAGTCAAACAAGAAAAATAATGAATACAAAAGCTCCAATTTCAAATAATTGACAGCGATATTTTTGACTATGATAGAGATTTTTTCCTGCTACCTTTCTAGTAATAGTTTACTGCAGCAATAAAATTCCTCTTTTAGAAACGAAAAAATCTCACAAAAATACTTATTTTATTACATCATCAAAGATTTGCAGAGCATTCTGCAATGACTGAATGAGATGGTAGTGTCTAGAAGCAAAGGTCAAGGATATAACTCCGACATGGGTAACATTTCCTAAGAAAAGGTTAGTAATTTTTTTGAGTGGCAAAACATGAGGTCTGGTATTATCAAGAATAAAGACAGTGTATACCTAAGGCAGCCAACACTAAAGAATGTTGGCTTCTAAGATGTCAATTGTCTCAGTTTATTCAGCTGTTGGCCATACAGATCTGCATTTATTGTTCGGTTATATATCAGTATATTATTCTCTTGATATAACATTCCACATTAAAAAAAAAAAAAAAAAAAAAAAAAAAAACATCTTTTTAGGGTGCATTTTACTTTTTGAGGTTGAGTTCACAGTTTTGAAACTCACAACACAGGTTTTAGAACAGGAGTCCCCAACCTTTTTTACCTAAGAGCACATTCTAGAATATCTGTTGGATGGTGGGCACCATTTACCTTTTCAAGGTGAATTTATAGTTGGATAAAGTTATTTATAGTTGGATATATGCACATAGAAAAAGAGATTGGTCACATTTCGCTTTGTGTTGGTATCTGTGTTGGACACAATTTTTATTTCAATACAAATGAGAATATCTTCACATAGAATTTTATTGAAAACTAAAACATTTTTATTGTGATCACACAGCAGCAGGCACATGTTAAATGACTGGCGGGTGCCATGGTACTTTCAAGCATACGGTTGGGAACCCCTGCTTTACAATATCTCTTTCACATCTCCCATTAAGAAATGTTCCAAAAATTATTGTTTTCTGCAGTGAGAAAGCAAAGAAGTATGTGTACTAACTCTCTTCTCTTGTTGTTAAACATGCTCTCTTGGAAGCTTATATGAAACACACTGAATAAAGTTCTTAATGAACCTAGATACCTGCATATATCTTTTAGCTTTAGTTCTGCATACCAACAATATTTACACTTAACTACAGACAGTTGGATATGGTTCATGTTTATGGAATGGAATATCCACCAGTGATTTATGATGAATTTTATAATTTTATGAGAAAGCAGAGATGAATGCCCAAAATATAATTGATCCAAACACTTTGTCTCTGTTTCAGAATTTCTAATACCAGTGGTGACATATACTATCATTATCTGCATTCTTTCTGTACACATGATAAATGCTATAATAAACATGGCCTGCAGTATTATCAAACTCTTAATATGCTCCGATTGTTAACTTTTATAAACTATTAAATGCGCAAATTAATCTAACATATTCAGTGCCTTTGGATGCCTTATAGCTTTACTTTTTTATGGTAAAAAGATTCCAGTCAGTCGGTGTCATTAGAGCTGTAAATCAATCAAAGTTTGCATTGATAAAATGAATAGAATTTTTATACACAGCCAATATACTTCAGAATAAATTCATAACTTTAATGTTCAACTATTAGTATAACATAAATATTAAAGCAGTTGAAGGTCATTTACATACATCTTAAACCTTTATATGTATAGAAATGCATAAATCTATACTATTAATATATATAGGGGGGATTCAGAAAATTAAATTTGGGAAAAGCTTCATTTAAAAACAAATAAATAGCAATACAAAAATTTCCCCCTAAAAATGCTTCAAAATGTTTTATTCGAACAATATAAAAAGACAGCTAATATGTACCTGCATGTGATCTCCACTGTGTGCCACAGGACTTGAATGAACATGTGAAAGATGTGCAGAGTCTTGAGGAACATGCTCCATGTCCACACTATGTCCAGCCTGTGTTTCAATAGAAGAGTGATGATGGTGGTGTGAGGACATGACTGTTGTCATTACTGCTTGCATTAATGTTGCTGCAGTTGTGACAGGTATGGTATTGTAAATGGAATCCTCGCTGCTATTCTGCATCGCAGGATGAAAATGATGTCCATGATGTGAATGATCACCCATTATGAGATGAATAGCTCAACCTAAGGAAACATTAGATAGACACGGATAAGAATAATTGGAAATTAGTCAAAAATTCTAAATTAAATTTTTTTATTAAACTGAAAATTTTTTATCTAATTTGAATTGTAAAATCAACATAATTTTTCAAAATAATAAATGCAAAATTAAACTAAAATTATTTTTAAATAATATAATTGAGGCCCAAATACAAAGTAAATTTAACATCAACATAACATTAACACATGTAATAAAGAACCATACACAACTATTAACAGAGTACTGCATAAAGTTAAAGCTTTCAGAAGTAAATCACTTTTTTTTATGAAGAGCGAAGATCAGGTAGAAACCATTCCATTTAAGATCTGTCTCTGTTATTCCACATAAACGAAATTAGATCCTACAATGAACCTGTGAATAAATTACCAGCACAGAAGAAGGGTGAAAATAACCCTTTATTTAAGTCAATTAACAGAAGGGCACGATCTTCGTGCTTTACAATGGCACCATCAACTTGCGGTGAAACTGAAACATAGAATATAATTCAAGTCAAAATTCTAAAATAAAGTAGAGCTGGATTAGCACGTTAAGTAACAGGTTAACTCAAGAAAGTCCTAACAGGCGTGACGATAACCCGAAATGGCCAAGAGGTTTACCAGCGTAACAGCGATATAGTAACGAAACGTGCTCTGCCTAGCCAAAACACGCTCTGAATAAACTTAGAGATTCACCCGTTTAAATACTCACTTCATTATACTTTAAATTTACATCCTGGCGAGAAAATGTGAGGGGAAGTTGAGGCATTCAGGAAAGGTATCAAACTTAAAATAACTTTGTTATGCAAAATAAGGGAAAACCTACAATGTTTTACGCTTCATTCATCCTATTAAAAATGTTTTCTCTCTGAAGTGGCTTAGAAATGACTTTTATTAATAGCATTAATGTTATTAAGAAGTATGTATAGTTTTAATTACTTTTTGCTTTAAGAAATGCAATAGTATAATTGAAAAGATAAGCTGTAAAGATTTTATGCAGGATATAATGGCAGGATTTGCTGAATTTACAATATTTTAGGCTATGTAAAAGGCTTGAAGAATTGGTAATTTTTCCACGCCATATAAATGCTTAAGTCAATGGAGAGTATTATCTTTTACTAAACGTGTGCTAGTGTAATCACGCAATATGACATGAATCAATAAAACATAATCCAGCGTTTGTTTTGGAAATCATAGAAAATTATGAAGTGATTAAGAGAGAACGCACGTGTGTATTTAGAATAATTTCGTGCCATGTTTTCAGCACCTTTGAAGAGTTGAATAACAAAATAAAGTATAAGCAATGAAGGATACTGCTGGATTTCAATTTTCAGAGTAAGCCAATAATTGATATAAAGGTAAATGGAGACTACAATTGTAGATAGAGACCTCAGAATGCAAACATCCATAAAACGTATACGTTCATTTTTCCTTTCTCTTTCATAATCTCTTGCACAGTAAAGCATCATCATGATAATTATTAACTCCATCTTTCATGGTATTTATTACCTTCTCAGCATTAGATAACGAAATCACGTTGTATGTTTGTCATTTCTGGTTATATGAGGCGTATATTTATCAAATTATTCTTAATTTTACTAAATGTTAGTGATATTTTAAACTTTATTCAGTTGATTTCAGTGGTGTAGGCTAGGGGGGGTGTAGTTTGCTTGGAAGTCACATTTTTGAGGGCTGCATTTTTCGCGTAGAGAGTCGAGGAACGTAAAAAATAATTACATTCTAAATTGTATACCGAATTCAATTGAGGACAAAATAGCTTTTATTCGAGGTAAAGTATTCAAAGAAATCACCACGGGATTTCTAGAGCTACGATAGATATGTTACACTTTTTTTATTCCACTGAAACTTTTGAATAAAAATTACGAATATCAACTAAATTATGACTACTGTAACACTAACAATGAAGAATTCCTTGTTAAGAGGGAAGTATTTTAAGAGTTTTGTTTCCATTAATGGAAAACGAAACAGGAACTTTGAAAGACGGCCTTTTTGAATTTTTGCAATTTATTCTAAATTTACAATCTCGAGTTCTACAAGACGAAAGTTCCAAATATTGCGAACTTTCCTCACAATAGCTGTAAGCGCTGCTGGGTTATGAAAAGAGTTTTTAAATAAATATTATTTAGAAAGTACTTTAAAACTATAAAAGTTTATTTTGCATTTAAGATGTATTTAAGAACTATAAATGCCATTTTGCAAATAAGAAATCTTTCTATACCGAAGCAATTAAGTAGACTTGTACGCTATCATTGAGGGCTTTGAGAACAATATATATACACATACAATTTTAAAATATTGGAATTAAATTTTTCTTCAAAAATAAACGTAAAATTTTAATTTATTTCTTATGTGTCATTTTGACATTTTTATTCATTTTGTAAGAGAGGCGGTAAAAACTCTAAATTTTTCTATTAATGTTAACTTTTCCCTCATTTTACAAAGAGTTTTCATAGAAACAATCTAACTTTCAGAAAGCAGAACATTTAGTTAAAATTTAGGAGCAATATTTCAATATCCTTAATTTAAAAATTTTTCTGAAGTCTATGAACGCATTAGTCGAGTATTCACTTTTCACGTTTATTACATCCAGCTTTTCAAATAAAAGCATCTTAAACTTATGACACATCAAGACAAGATGAAAACTGTAAATTTACTGTTTTCAGATTATGCACCACGATTTTCAGGCCAGCACTCATATAAATGTGAAATATATGCCATATGTGTCGAAAAAATATGAAAATTTAATAAATTTGAAGCTTAATTTTATCAAATGTGAAATTAATTTTACGATTAAATATACTAAAATACACATATATACAATGTTCAAATTAAAATATTAATAAAAAAATTCACAATTTTCAATCTTAACTAATCAATTACACATCCCCCTTTTTTTACAGATTTATTTCTCAGAGATTGAAGTAGAAATAAAAAATTAATTTCTATATAGATTCCAAAATCAATTAAAACTGACTCATTCGATTGATTAAAAAAAATCTGATGTGGACACTACATGATTTCCTTGTACGGCCTATTAAATCATATACATTTTTTGCTGCATTTCATTTAAACTTATTCCCTCGAATTTCAATAAAGTTATATTTCTCATTCAATTAATTCAGTTCTCACTTCGCCGCAAGGCAAAAATACATAAAAAAACTAATTTTCATTAAAACCTGCAAAATACAGAAAAATATAAAACACCACATACAGTTAAAACAGTTAAAAAAAACAATTTTTACAATTACAATTAGAGTCTCTACGGACCATTTTTTTTCTCACCCAATTTTTCGGTGCACAAAACTGAAACAATTTTCAAATTGTTGATAATTCTACAACTATTGCATACAGATAAGCTAAAGGCATGAAAACCTTAACTGGAACGTACAAACAACAAACTTCAATCACTTTCAAAGCAAAAAATGCACAATTTACCAACGCATAAGAATAAAAAACTAAGCTCACTGAGCCAAGTTAACAGAGGGGTGTGTTAACCGAGGGATATATATATATATATATAAATTAACAAATAATTATTATTATAATAAATAATTTGAACGACTGAAGGAAGTGTGAAATACGTAGGTTCTCCCTGAAGAGTCGGTATTATTTCACTATCCTATTGATTGTTCATTTTTAACAAATTTTTATTACAGTTTTATGCATATCCACTACTATTGGCCATTGCTAGTAAAGCAATTTTTCTATACTAATTTGTCTTTTACTATTTAATACTTTTAAAAAATATAATTTATTTAATACTTTAAAAATAACGAATCTGTTAACTGGAATTTAAATTTCAAATTGTAATTCTCTTACTTTAATTTTAAACAATAAAATTTTAATAGAGGTATTCTCATTTTATTAATGCGAGATACATAGAAACGCAAGTTATGACGAAACGAAAAAATCTCTCCTGAATCTATTTCAAATCCATTTTTCAATCCGTTTGGGGGGGGAGTCCTTTATTCTGTCTGTACGTACAAATGTCACGCCAAAAACATCGTTCAAATAGATATTTTCGTTGAAATATGATTGACCCGAATTTTTTCGCGATTACAATACTTGCTTTACTTCGTACTAGCTTTCATCATTACAACAATTTTTTTTATCAGAAAAAAGTTCTTACACCGTCACTTAAAAAAAAAAAAAAAAAAAAAAAAAAAAACTATAAGAAATATAAATAAAGAATTTTTAATTTGCTAACTTCATATCTGCCAAATCGCTACGTTATTTAGTTTCAACTTTAGTTACCAAGTTCTTTAGTTTAAATTAGCTTGAAAATTCCCCTTTTCAGGATAACAAATAATCATAGAACCATCTTCGCTTTTTTCTACAAAAAACAAAGTTTTAAATCTATCAATTAAAAAATAATATTTGCTAACAATAATAAGAGGTAGGATAAAAGCCTCCACATACGAAGAATGATTACAAAATGAAAGAACTGTTAAAGAGAGAAAAATGGAGGAACGATTAACTAAAGGCTTTACTTCTTCATTTAGTCTCGTTAAGTTAGGATTTGCAACGCACAAGTTTAGAACTGATATGTTTGTTATTCGAATGTAATCTGGAACTCACCCGATGCCATTTGATAAATATGTTGTAGATGCTATGTATTGTAACGACTTCTCAATTTTAAGTGGGAAAAAAAATTGTATTTTATTTATTATAAAAATTTTATTTTAGCATTTTTCTCTGCTAACTAAAGTCAATATTCCTAAACGTTTTAGTATGGCAGCAGTTTAATCACATTCACTTTATATGGTAGCAGCTACTCTTTTAAGAACTAGAAATAAAAGAAGCAATACATACTCAAAAGTTCTACTTTTCTAATCAGAAATACTGAAATACGAGAGTTGTTTTTTCGCTCAAAGGAAAGGATTTCTCCGAACTGTGTTTCGCCAGGAGATCGAGCTGATACGGAAAACCGGTCCACACAATTAGCCCTAGATTTCTTAACGTGGAAAGTCATAAAATACTACGTTTTTTAAAATCAAACTGCATGATACTCTTAAATTTAGGAAGTGAAATAAGAAATTTATTTGAACAATACCAATGAAGGCATGGAAACAGAATGAATAAGGACTGGAATATTTGAACCACGAAAAAAGCGCCCACTGGAATGTTTTAAATTTGAATATACTATCTGCCATTTTTTTTTAAATGTAATATATAGAGCTATTGAATATATTTTTCAAATCAGTTACGATTTATTACTGACATGATCTCAATAATTTATGTCTACTTTGTGAATCCAAAATTGTGATAGTTAGGCAAAGGGAACTTTTAAAAATATTCACTAGCGTAATTTTACGTTAGCACTTCCACAGCATGATATGGACACTTACGTTTATTAACATAATTTTCAACTTAACCCAAGAGTTTAGGAAGTATACTTTTCTATAAGAATAACAGGTTTTTGAAATTTCACAGATTAGTATATTTTGCACATACATTTCAAAGCCATTCTTTCAACACTTCAAAATTTTAATCAAGGCCAGTCATCTTTTTCTCTTATGGAGATAAAGAAGCGGATACATATTAAAATAGCATACCCTAGAAGTTCAGTTTGTTTCTAGAATATACGGGTAAAGACTTGTTCTTTATTATTCATGGCATAAACGTTTCATCTCCATCCCAAAGAAAAAAAGGTCATTATTATAGTGGAATGGATCACACTGCCTTTCTCCTTATGCTCCTCCTTCAGCCACTAATTTTAATAGGATCTTAAAAACATATTTTGAATAAAACATATTTTGATCAAACATATTTTGAAAATTTCTTTTTCGTTATATCTTTTTAAAAGCATAGTTAAAACCTTTTACTGTTATAAAAAATCTCCAGATTTTATAAGACTTAGGTAGCAACGTACTATGTTGTGCATGTGTCTGTGAGCGCGGAGTTGGGAGGTTATGTAAGAAATAAACTAACCGTAATATTAGCATTCATATTTTTTTAATCGTATATACATTCTACCTTTAATCCTCCCGACAAAATTACTACACACAGCGTAATTTTCCCCTTTTTATTTCCAAGTGGGAAAACTGGAGGGAAGACGGGGACTGCATGAGTAAATTGAAATAACAATGCATTCTGAAATGTATATATTTCTAAAGATATGGATGTCTGTCTACAAAATTAGAATAAAAAATTCCTCTAGTCCGAAATACTTTTCATGAATTTTTTCCTCTTTGAGGTCTGAATATAGTGTTTCGAAACAGCTGCACGACTAATCTTTCGAGTGATTGATTGTAGATCCAAGTTTCAGGTTAAATTCATTAACTTTCCCACTAATTTTGGACATATACGGTATGTTTATTAATTTGCTGTCCATTTTTGCAAGAAGGATGCCAATATTTTAATGTGATTGCACAGTTAATTCTCTACAGTGACCAACAAATTTATTTTACGATTACACATCATCAGGACAACAGAGCAAAAGTCAACAAAAAGACCGAAAAACTGGCAATTAAAGAAATCATTTCAGTTTGTTAATAGAAAATATTTAATGCCAAGGTACATGTAGCTAAAAGAAAATTATTCTATATCGCTTCATTTTAAACTATAATAGTTTCCCCAAAACATTTCTGATGACATTAACAGAATTTGATAACTGCTTTAAATATTACTCCGAAATATTTTCTCTCCTATCATAAATTTAACTGAACGATGAAGTTTTCATCAGACTGAATATTCAGTCATTAGATTTTTTTTCGGGGGGAGGGGAGAAAACATGAAATGTCCTCGCCGGGACTCGAACCTGGACCTCTCAAATACGCGCCGAGTGTACTATCGTTACGCCACAAAGGCATCAAGAAAGGAGGGAGAAAATATATTATATCCTCCTTTTAAAGAGGGACTGGGGAATTAGGGGACCCAATCACCAAGTCCTGGAGGTGAAGAACAATCTTCCACCACCTTTTAGTTGGGGCGCCACTGTAGAGACATTAGGAATTTTCAAGCAGGCGACATGAAAAATGAGCAATGCCCTAGCCGGGACTCGAACCTGGACCTCTCGAATACGTGCCGAGTGTGCTGTTACACCACAAAGGCATCCAGAAAAGAAGGAGAAAATACCTTATATGAACACCAGAAAATTGCTACATGAAAACTCAGATCAAAAAGTCATGAATGAAGTTCAAAAGGTGGTTTATATTGCCCGAAGGAATGTCAACAAGTTTTGGGATAAGAAACAGAACTCTATAGCCATAACTGATGTTATGCTATAAGAATTGAAATCTTTAGGTCTTTTGAATTCATATCTAGAACCCCCCCCCCGAAAAAAAATCTTAACATAGTACGTAGAAGGCAAGCAGAATGGCTTCCCATAATATTACAGGAAATATTCATACCAGGATATTTACAATTTTAGTATGATTGCAAATCATAACCGAATACAGAACTCGGAGGAAACACATAACAGAAAGAGAAATGAACAGCATTTATTATCAAAATACAAAGTGGCAAAATATGCGAATATAAAATGTATTTTAAACAACTGCATTTTAAAATCTTTTGTAAATATAGAATACATAGCATTTTCTACTCATATAAAGTGTTTCTTTCATTTTACTGCATTTTCAGAGCACTATTTATTGCAAAATTTTCATTGATCTCTTCCTCTTTCACTCAAGTCTAATAAAGTATAGAAGTGAATGCATTATTCATAAAAGAGTTAATACAAATTACATGAAAACTGTCCGTAGTGGAGACAAAGTTTTTTCAGATTTATTATCCCTAAGAACTATTAATTTTTCTCAATGAATTTTAATTTCGCAGTTCTATGGTATTAAAAATCCATAATTACAGCATCAAAAACAGATGAATAAATTGAATGGTCTTATACACAATTAAATTTTCTTACGTTTTGCATCTCTCTTCCTCCCCCCGCCAAAGAAAAAAGATTACAGTCCCTGACCTATATCTGTAGAATTATGACAAATACATTCGCCTTCTAAATGTTTCGCTTTTCTCGCAAGACGGCATTAGAAAATGCTTTGTTCTGCACGAATACCCCTAGCTTGTTTTCAGCAACAGAAAATGAACACTAGTTTTTTCAAGTGAATAAATTCTCTCCATCCAAACTAGATGTCAGTGGGCAGGAATCTTCAGATACTGAAAATACGGTCGGCCGAGATAAAAACAGTAAATCAAGGAAAGCGGACTTCTCGTTTTCTTTTGATTCAAATAATTTGATGTTTCTGTGCACATAAGTAGACAACACGCACTTGCAAGCATTTAAAATTAATTCTTTTGGAACAAAAGAAAAAAAAAAAAGTATCGTACCGTTACAGTCGTATGTATTTAAATTTATAAAAAAGGCGATAACATAATAATCCCGTTGTTGCAAGCTACTTTTGATAAACTGATTTCTTTCGCAACAAGTTATGATCAACTGATAATTTTTAGAATATAGCATTTATATGCACAAGAAATTCAATTTTGTATCAGTCACTGATTATCTAACTGATGGATCTCTCGCATTAATGGAAGTGCGTGCAATAGGAATAATTGTAATACATATATCCATTGCTAGAAAATTATCACTATATGCTATTGATCTGCGTCTTTACATTTTCTCTACATTATGACATCAGACCAAATATTAGTTTATTTGAATATAGCAAAGTACACAAGGATTATCTGCTTAAAGGAGAGGATGCCTTTGTGAAGGACTTTCTAAGGTATGTCCCCATTTCTCAGGTGGTTCATATCCACGTTACAAATGAAGAAAACCAAGAAAATACCCATGCATAGCCAGCCCGTCCGCCGGGATATGAACCCGTGTCGAACAACCGTTTCTCTCAACATAAACAATATTTTCGGGTTTTCAAGTTGTATATAATGAAAAGAAATGCGATCCAGCTTTTCTTGAAAAACACCATGTCTGTTAAAATATCAGTAAGTATCCAAGCTTCACAGTGCCTTCTATTAGCTGACTCAAGCACCATGAGGACATAGTGATATCGAAGATCTAGTTTATTGTAGCATCCCCGTCATAAGACAATTTAGTGTTTTTTAAGCTACAAGGTCTTTTTAGTTGGACACGCTAGTATTGAAAACAATCATACTGTTTTTTTTTAATTTTAATTTTATTTTATTTTATTTTCTGTATACGTTACAAAAAATATTCAACGATTTATTATGCAACAAGAAAACGCGAAATGAAATGGTACATAAAAAAGGTTTCTGAACGCATTTTAAATAGGAGTGCTAAGTAGATTGGATGCATTAGATGTTTATTCGACTTTATTTTGAGATTATATTGGGCTTTAACAGGATACAATCCTATCACAAAGCAAAATACATCAGTTTTTAACACAGCATAATCTCCGTAATTTTTATTCAACATCAATTTCTGGGGTACATGGCATAAAAGAAGTAACACATACATTTTTTTCTACCCTGTTTCTATTGTCAAACATTTTATAGCCAAAATATAATTCAAATGCAAAATTATTTCAATTCGCAAACTCATTTTTCTGAAAAGGCACTGTAGATTTCTCCATCGTTCAGGTTTGACTGCCACGCCTAAAGATAGTTTCCAGTTTGAATGTTATTAAACACACATTCAAGTCAATCAATCTAATACGTGTAAAGAATAAAATATGCTTCAAATGAATGCAGGAAGTAACAGGCAAGGTAGAAAAAAAAAGTTTGTCCTCATCGTGCCATCTTGGAGCAGCTCCACACAATGTGAAAGCCGCCACGTAAAAAATGAACGCGTAAATAAAACAAAATAATAATAATAATAAAAAGTGGTACAAGCGGCCTCAGCAGACTGTACGAGCATTGCTCTATCAATGTCGATAACCCCATTAACTTCAAACATTATCGAGACAAAGCATCAGCCGGCGAAATGCTGAGAAAACCGCAAAACGGGCGACAATAAAGAAAAATTTATTGTCGCATTTCATTGTGATGTACGGAAGGTAAATAGCGATTCAGTTGGCGAACTGGAGTGAATCTGATAGCCCTTGCACAGTTAAGTTCATGGTCGGATACTATTCATGAGAAATCAAAAATAGGTTAAAGATTTATAAAACAGGTAAGGCAAGTACCTTTTCTTTAAAAATAAAAAATTCTTAATTTTAACTTTCAGCCATCTATCAATGTCGTTTAACTTTAAACATGTACAGTAGGAATAAGTTGCAAAATCACACATTTTTTTTAAAATAATGTGCTTTGAATTTTACAGAAAAATAATAATTTAACACGCGCAATGAGATCTGAAGTCACGGAACTCATCAACACACTTGTGTGCCATGTCATATCCAGTACAAAATGCCAAATCGATTTTTTTTTTTTTTTTATTTTGTATTTTGCGTGTTAATTCTGCAATTTTAATTGTAAACCAAAATTAAGAATATATGAAATTTCTTTATAAGCTACTACTGAAACCTCAACAGAAATAAGTATTGACGTCATTTATATCAAAACTTTACAAATAAATTATTTATTGTGTTTATTCATGTAAGAACGGCGAACATACGCAAAGAAAACACAATATAAAAATGCAGAACACGATATAAATGACAATACGATTCTTATACAGTACGCATAATAACAGCATGCAGCGTGTTAAAACATTTTCTTTTTGTTAAATTGCAAGCCTTATTTAGACATTTGCCTGCAATCCTTCTATGAATAAACAGGAAGTTTATAAAATATTTCAACCAGACAATTCATGGTTTGCAAGAAACAATAAAATCCATGAAGACTCTGAGATCTCATACATTCCACCTCATTTTGAAAGCTCCTGAAGTTCCTAAAATTTCGCCAATATCGACAGCAAGAAACTATCTTTATTGAACTTCAGTTAATATGAGCATTATTTGGTCGACTACGGGAAAGAATGCCAAGACGAGCTAAATGAGGGATAGCTTTGCGAGGCAGAAGCATTGAGAAATATGCACACCAGTGGTCAAACTTTGTCGACTCACGGACGCTTGGAACTATAAAATTTTTTCGGGGGACCACATCCCACCTTTAGAAAAATATATCTTAAGAAAATATTTAACCTCTTCGTCGTCCGTAACGCGTCTAGCGCATTCAAGTGAAACTTCTGCAGAGCGGCCGTAACGCGCTTCAAGCGTTCTTCTATATTTTAAAACTTTTAAACGTTTAAAACGCTTTATAAATGTTTACTTGTTTGAGTTTTTATTTTTGTTTGTTCTAATACCTCCTGGAGGGCAGTACTATTCAAGCATTCTATTTCTATTTGAATTCACCCCCCCGGGTTTTATGAATATTCACGCCATTTTACATAAGATACAAGATAGTAAGAGATCTTCAACGTCTACTCAGCAGAAAAAAAGAAAAAAAATGAGGTTGTGAATTGGAAAGACAAGAAGGATATAAGTTTGATGAGTACAGCCCATAATAATTCTATGATTGATGTTGAAACACGGAAAAGAACTGTCAAATAACCAATAATTGTAAAAGATTACAACAAAATGGAAAGAGTGGACCACCTGGATCAGATGTTATCAAATTAATCCTGCTGTTAGAAATAAGCAGAGATATTATTACTTTTCCATTACGCTTTATTTCCTTACAATTTTACTTAATATTCATTTACATTCATCCACTACGAAAGTTATGTATGGAAAGTTATCTATGTACAGAGAAAACAACATTACACGCTGCGAAAAACAAAGGGCCGCTGGGGAGAAATTTTCGCGGTCAGGAGAGGACGGCGAAAGGGTTAAAGTAGATCAACATAGGTACTTTATGTAGAAACAAAGAAAATCATTGCATTTTTTACTAAATCACCAACATAAAATTAACTTAATTTGTTAATTAAGTGCAATAACTTGTGCTCCGGTGTCAACTACACTTCCGTTATATTCAGCGGCAGGGGTGTGCTTGCACTTTTTTACTGATTGTCGAGGTCTAACTCTATTTATATGCAGTCGCAATTCTGCATGTAATTGGTTTCAATATTTTGTTTTTGTTGCCATAAACGTTAAAAAATAATTTTTGTTTAAATGCGTTGTTACAAACGAAACTAAAATTTTTATAGCTGTGTGGAAATATCAAGGTATTCTGCATGAATCTACAACTAAAAATTTAAGAGCTGCTCTTGCTTAAATTTACATTCTAAAGTCGAATACGTTGATATATCGATAAAATGTTTCATTTCCTTCTGATTTATCGTAGTATTCGAACGGATTTTTTATCCAGACATATTCAATTCTTTCTTCTCAATTTCTTTCTTTTCTTATGGTTTTTCTTCAACTGAAAATGATGCTTCATTATACAATTTTTAATACTGTCATCTAAATTCAATTAATTTTCCATTGGTAAACTATTTTGTTTTGCAAAGAATTACACGTTATCCTCTTTGAAATATGATTATTATATGTTAAGCTTTAAAACCATTATTTTTTTCCTTTAAGCTTATAACATGCACATTCAATCCTTGAAAATATATAATTTAAAACGTCGGCAGCCCATACAAGGACGCTTCTGATTAATTTTCAAAGATAATTAAATATATATTAAGAAACAGTCAACTAGTATGGATGCTTTATAATATTTAGCATCATTTTCGAATTTTTATTTTGATTGTTAGAACCCTGCGGTTTGACTCGAAGGGGTTCCGCGGAACACAGTTTGAAAACCACTGCTATACATGATCGAAACCATAAAAAGGCCACGCGATCAGCCCGTCCACTTACAAAACTTGCAAATCCTGCAAGTTAATCAGCGGCACATCCAGCGGAACTTGGAACCCGTATACTAAAATTCAAACCCAAATTTACCAGTCACTGGTGAGAGATATGAATAATGTACATACTGAACGTTGGTTCCGAAAGCAATCTCATTCCCTGCTACATTTAACAGAAAACAAATGTAGCAGAATTTAAAATGGAAAAAAATATTTAATTCCATGTACTTTTGGATGAAATTCATTTCACCAAAGGGAACACCTAAATTATTAAATTCATCACGCATACCACTCTAAATAATACTTCTCAATTAAAGCTGCATGCAAATAAATTTAAATGTCATTTTTACGATTACTTTTGTTACTGGTATGATTGATTACATTCCACATAAAATAAGAAATATTATATTGTCATTATTCATAACGCAAAAATCACCTTTAACAATATGCTTTTTTCTCTTCGTAGAGACTTTTATATATTTTTTTGGAGCAAAGAAACATGAGGAACCAACTACGCCTTCGCTAAGATTCGAAATCCAGATCTTCCAGCTGTCAACTGGACGAGCTTACACCACAAGTGCACGCATAACGAAATGGGATAATTCCGCACAAATCAACTACAGTAAAAATAATGAAAAAATGCAATGTGAAGCTGATACCAGACAAACAAAATGCATAATGTTAATTCCGAATTTTATGCATAAAAATATGCATAAAATATACTTGATTCATCCTTAACTCAAATATTTTAAAATGCTTCATGCCGGGATAAAGTGAAAAATAATCTCTCTTGTATAAAGCTTTATATAAAAAAAAATAATAAGATAAAGTAACCCCATTAATGACTATCCGCAGCAGCAATGCTTTTCAAGGTTGACTAGACACGTGACTCTCAGCTCTTGTTTAAACGGGAACTCGGACCATTATCATTTAAATAATCTTTTCAACAAACGTTTTAAGCAAAATATTGTCTCCTCCTACATATTTTCTACCGTACTTTTATGCAATGAAGACGTCATAAACACATTCGATGATACACTGAAGAAGTTAACTAATTTTTAATTTAGTCCAACTATTAAATGTATTCTATTCAATTAACTAATAAGCATCATTTAACAGTTCCTTTACATGATGGGATATTTCTAAAGTAAAATACAAATTATTTTTAAAAACAAGTGACTTTAAATAGAAATTGAATACCAAATTTTGCTTTAGAAATTATATCATAATTGTAACATATTTAAAAAATATATATATATATATTTTAAAACATTACTTAACTGCAAATTTGTAGGGTTGCCATTGACCTGGAAATTGAAGTTAAGTCCTGCATACCCTACTCACAGGGCGCTTTTAAAAAGGGGTCACAAGAAGCGTTGAAATCTCGTTATTACGAAAATTGTTTATACAGTCAAAAGTCGTTAATTCGGACACCCATAATTCGGAATGATCTATAATCCGGACATCAAAACTAAAAACTTTCTGCGCATGCGCCGCGTTGACACATGCGCAGAGGCGTTCACGCGTGCGCGTAAGACCTTTTACGACTGCGCATATGAGTGTGCGCAAGTGCAGAATACGTTTTCGCGTGCGCATTTTATGTATAATGGACGTATAAGCTAAATAATTATCTATTTCAGTTAATGTTGATGATTGCGTTGTTCCTTAATTTTCGAATTGCATCCGGCTTATTATTTTTTGCAGACTGTAAGAGCAATTTTATAAAAGTAAGCTTAAACTTTCGATTATATCAAATAGAATTTCCGATATATATTTGTTAATATGTAAAGGATCTAAAGCGAAAGTATGTTTTGAAATCCGAAATCTGTTTATCATTTTCACGCTGCTCGGCGGCGGGCGCGTAATGAATTGGAAGTTGATTTGTCAGCACTATCCTTATCTTCAGCGCAGATGTTTTTATTTTATTTGGCTTATAATTCCTTACCAAATGTAGTATTTCATCTCGATATGCTCCGTCTTTGATATGATTTAAAACAAGTTCCTCGTCATTATAATTCGCTTCCGATAGCGAAGAAAAGTGACAGAGGTTATTGAAAACAAAAAAATTTCGATTGACAAATTAGTCGGTGTTCTTGACACAGCAATTATAGGACTTGAACGGCGGAACTTTGTAACTGAACAAGAAATTATGTCTGTTTAATAGAATTAAAGAGAAAGTATTATCACATGAAACGAAGCAAAACTTAAACAACTTACATTGAAAGAAATGTTTAATAAAGTAAACAAATAAATATTAAGCTTTTTCTTTTTGCAAATTTTGATACCCTTTAGATCATAATTGTTCTTTATTTCATAAATTATGGTTTCATATTTTTAATTTTGGAATTTCTGCATGCCATCTTACGAGATTTAAACTGATGATCTATAATCCGGAAAAATCGATAATCCGGAATCGCCGAAGTCCCGACGAGTCCGGATTAACGACTTTTGACTGTATGAGCAGAAATGTTTTATATGAAAGATTTTTTATTTGACCAGAAATGTTTTTATCTCCCCAATTCCAACACTCACATCAAATACCGCCCACCAGCGGCCGAGCGGTAAAGTCGCTGAACACTGGTAGTTCGGTCCGAGGTTCGAATCCCGCGAACAGGCTGGCTGCATGGGCATTTTCGTGGTTTTCCCCATGTGTAACGAGTATACGAGCCAGTTTCCCTTAGAAAGTCCTCCACGAAGGAAGGCATCCCTCCTCTTAGGCAGATAGCCCTAGTGTGCTTTACCATAATTAAATACATACACACACACACACATCAAATACCTAAACAACTTAGCGAGCTAACGCTAAGTCTTAAAATTATTTTTGTTTACAGTTTTTCATTCGGGTTTTCTCGAGACTAATTATTACCATTCGGTTCAATAATAACAAATTTGTCAGTAAAAAATATGTTATTCTAAAAATAAAGAAATTGCATACTGTTGCAAATCTGCATGCAGATTTCTAATAACAGCTGTATTTTCTATTATTTTTTTGCTCGCAAGAGATTTTCATTTTAACTACTTTCCACTCTAACCTATATGCCCTTAGGATAACTTCCGTCATTTAAATTCTTCTTGCCTAAATTGTAATCTAATGGACATATTAGTTTCTTTTATGTAGATAGCTCGGCCATCGTCGATTTTTAAACAATTACACGTAGTCGATTACGCTGAAACTTTATGGTTTCAAAATCTTGAATTTCTTTTAGAACGAATGAATCATCCCACGTTGACAAATTCAGAATGCATAACATCTTATTTCATATTTTTATCTTACATCGATGCGTTTTATGGCAAGTTGAAACGCTAAAATCAGTTAAAAATTTCAGATGTATTTCGAGTAGGATTTTCCATGTAGCAAATATCCATTTTTTCCTGCACTACAACACTGAGGAAATACAAACTGATGTAGAGTATTCCGTTGTCAGCTACTAGAATTATTAGAAAAAAAAAAAAAAAAAAAGAGAGAGAGAGAGAGAGAGAGAGAATAAATTTATTGCCAAGTCTTATAAAAAGAATTTGAAAATACTACCATTTTGTTAACAGTTTAGCAAATAATCGCAAGTTCCAATAATACTCTGCGTTCTTTTTATATCTAACAACTGCTTTTTTGTTAATTTTCCAAAATGCTATTTAGAAAATTAGACTAACTTATATCATATAAATACAATATTGAATTTTATTTCGATCATTCCGTGTAATTTAATATGCTAGTAATGAATGTGCACCGTCATTTAAAGAAGCCACTGTAAACAAATTAATTTACACTAACAGCAAATCTAATTACAAAACAAAAAAATAAAAAGAATATAGTTTTGCCAGTTCGAAATTTTCAGGTGAATAATTTAGGAATAAAACAACATCATAAACTTTTCGTACACATCCGCTCATTTAGTCTCCCTAAAGATTGCAACCGATAAAAAGTCCACAGAACAATCAATTGCTTTGAAATGCTCAGTAAATCAAATAACTACCTACGGCGTTCAAAGAAAACTAATAACCCGCTTGACGGTGGAATGCTTTCGCAAAGCAAGCGTGCAGGATTAATTTCGCTTTCCTTTGAGAATTGGGGTGTAGGGTAGACGTAGAAGTTCAGTGGGGCGGCGTTAGACGACAAAGAACCAGGTGGAAAAAAAAAAAAAAAAAAAAAAAAATTAATTACCTTTTTGCAAGACGTCATCTGCAAAATACGGGAATATCCCATTTTTTTATAAAAGAAGTATCCTTGGAGGATTTAAGTAGCCTAAAGCCTTTATGACCCAAACTAGACAGAATCTATGACAACATCTAAAGAGAGATTCAAAATCATATAGAATGAAACACCACACCCACAATTCAGGAAAGGTAACACACACTATGTGGATATATAAGAATAGAATATGAAAAGAAAGAAATCACATCCTCCTAACACCAAAATCTGGTTAAGGACAGACAAACTCGACTCGAATTCATTTAATCTAAGCCAAACGTTTCAACTGTTTTCATTAAAAAAAAAAAAAAAAAAAAAAAAAAAAAAAAGTTTTACCACTTTATAGGGGAAAGTATGTAGAGTTTTTTATTTATTTGATTTTAACATACCCGAACTGAACTGGAATTGAAATTGTGTTTATTTTTTTAAATTATTCTTAAAAGATAAAATTTAATGAGATTAAAAAAATTACTTTCGCCTTTTGATCTATCTGCCTATAACCCTTTTAATTCTCTATTACTTGTTTATCATCATCTTCTGAAGGAACTTTGATTTTGATTCAGTCTGAACTAGATTTTTTCAGACTGAAGTCGGTAAACAGCCTTTTTGAGTTTTTCTTGTAGCTTAAAAATGAAAATCCCTACAATAAAAATTAAAAAATAATAATCATGCTTAAAGTTACAAAAATAAGAGAAGGTGCGGAAACATGGGTAAAGTCCTTTCATTGTACACGTTGTGTACTAAACTGCCTTTAAAACATTTTACTCGAAGACCAAAACGTTGCATTTACAATGGATCACAAAAGAT
The DNA here is from genome assembly GCF_044657685.1 of Stegodyphus dumicola. Lineage (NCBI taxonomy): Eukaryota > Metazoa > Arthropoda > Arachnida > Araneae > Eresidae > Stegodyphus > Stegodyphus dumicola. The sequence goes on along the minus strand of NC_140771.1, from coordinate 41,887,348 downwards.
ATTTGGCTTAACTCGGCATTAGAATCGCTCTATCGATTGAAAATCGCAATCAATTTACGCACAAAATTATTTAATTAATTACGGCAAAACACCCAAGAGTTACCTCCCTAAGGAGAATGATACCTACGTGCAAGTCTTCTTAAGGGAAATTGGCTTGTATTCACGTTATATGAGCATCTAAAGTTAAAAGAAAATTAGAGTCAAAGCAAAGCAATTCTTCAACAACAGTAACTACTCGCCAGTTCTAAAAATTGTTGTAAAGTCAAAAGTGATTTTTGAATGCAAAAGGTTAATTACAATATAGTATAATCCAGATACAATTATATCTGAAAATAACTCGTTAAATTAGGTCATTAGACATCCTTCCGAATTTTAATTTTAATCAAGTGGAAAAGATTAGCTTTTAATAGAGCAATATCTTTAATGATTTGTCAAAACATGAACTTCTGTTGGCAAATAAAAAAAGCACCGTAATAGAAATTGCAACACATGATCAGGAAATATCCCATTCACTCCTTAAAAATCGCTCAATATTAATGAAAACAATTAAAATAGTATCTAACTTTTACTGAAAACATTGAATGCAATGAAATCTCCAACTGCTAATGAACTTTTTTTTTTTAATGGATCCCCGAAAGGTGGTATTCAGTACCGATGTTCATAATGTACCCACAAATACTTATCACTTTCAGAAGAAGCCATATTTAAGGAAGTGGTCGCTGTAAAAAGCTTCATTGCGTTTATTAAATTTCTAAATGAAATGTGCTTTAAATTCGTACTTTTAAGATAAAAAATAAGTTGCAAGGGAAGATGCTACGATTTGTGGAAAATTTTTATACAGGCTTTTAGGTAAGACTATATATGAGTGAAAAAGATATTGATTTCTAATATTTTTATTGATTTAGAAATTTTCGTAGCTAATATGCTAAAATAGCCTAACGATCAGTTGCTATGCTACTATAATAAATATCATAACAGCGAGAAAAATTATACACGTTCGATATACGATATGCCAGGAAGACACGTCCTGGCATACACATATGATACATGTCCAATTCACACACAATATGGCTGCTTTCACAAGATTCATTATTTTGTAGAATAAAAAATTCACTAGACTAAGAATCACTTTCTGCATAACAATAATCATCATCCGAAATGCTTGTATGATTTGTAAGGAACAAAAAATTCATTATATAACATATAGCTTACTTAAGGAACATATTTTTGTAATTTCATAGCAGCTGCTGCTTTTTTCATTTTTCTAATATATGGTTGTTGTTTTCCTCGACAACGCAAATAAAATGCCTTTTTCAGTTTTTAAAGAACTATTAATTCTTTCAATTAAGTAGGAAATCGCTTTTAAATATTCAGAAACATCAGCACTCATTCGCAAGTAATTACTCGACGGCATTCCTAGACTCTCATTATCATGAATCTTACATATTTATCACCGAAATACTAACATGCAAAATACTGATTTTAAATCCAAAACCGAACAGTTTTAACATCTTCGTCCAGAATGAAGACTTTTACAACAAAGTCAGGTCAGTGGTTATCTCAGGCGGCGCTCAGAATGAGTGTTAAGGTTGCTGACAAACTTAAGGAACATACAAAGATATAGTATCAGAATATCGCAACTTTTCAGTATGAACCCATATCCTATACGAAACTTGTTATACTCTGATTGTAGCTTTCAAGGTGTCTTAAGTAAAGACCACTTCAGAAATTTTGGAATGTAATTTTTGGCCTTATAGTGCCTCTCCGCATACTAGTATTACTATCGCATCACAGTTCCTTCTCTTAACTGTAATGAGATGTGAAAGTTATATTTAAAAGCTTGATTTAGGATTACTTCGCGGACCAAGGGGACAGAAAGGAAAGCTATTATATTCCAAGCCTCCTTATGTGCTACTTAAGTTTATCAAAGACATTTAGATTTACAGATTTGTTTAATTAATTTCGGCAAAGCACTCGAAGTTAGTTGCCTAAGGAAAGAGTCTTTCGTGAGAACTAACTACCCAAGAGAAAACGACTAGTTTAACAATTTTACGCACGAAACACATACACAGTGAATCATGTCTTTGCGAATACCAATGAAAGTGATCATTATCTCCGAAAACAAAAAAAATGTCGGTATTGAAAATAACTTCTCTAAGACTAACTGCCTTCACAGAAGACTAAAATCGTCATGAATAGTAGGCGGTCGTCTTAGAGAGAGTTCACCGTAAGTTCTGACACTGGGAATTGAATGCCCTCAGCCATTCGGTCACTGGTGAACGTACAGCTGAGAATTTTTTTTATATGGATGTCGACTTACATAGTTTCGATCAGACCTTCAATAAAAAAATTTTGATTTGTGATTTAGAAAAATAAAGAGACAACAAATACGAAATTACTATTGACAAGAATTTAAACAGTTATATTTCTTTCCTAATTTATGCATTTAAACTACAGTATATACTAAATAACATCCACATGCCTCACGTCACTTAAACGATTCAAGGAAAAAAAAAAAAAAAAAAAAAGAATAACGAGAAAACAAGTTTTCGTCTAAAATTTTGACACCAAAAATTTCGTGACTGTTAAAAAATCCTGTTTAAAATGAATAACTAAAACAAGTGTTTCAGTTACTGAAATCAAGTAATTACGAGGGCCATCCAGGAAGTAGATTACGTTTCCGTCTGTGTCCGCTAGGGGCGGGGCTAGCGCGGCCATCTTGGGGTCAGAGCGTTGCGCAGCTCAGTCTGCATCTAGCCGTGCTAGTGAGAGGTTCGTGCTGTGCTCCGTTCAGATACTGTGACGGTTTGAAATGTCTGCGTTAATTGAAAATCCCGCGAGCTGCGAGGTGCGCTCAGTAATAAGGTTTCTGACTGCAAAAAACTGTAAACCGATAGAAATCTATCGGCAGCTTCGTGAAGTGTATGGGGACAACATTATCACTGAAGGTGGAGTGCGTCAGTGGGTCATAAGATTTCAAAATGGCCGAACCAATGTTCACGACGAAGATCGAAGTGGGAGACCCAGCATAGTGACCGCCGAACTTCTCGAAAAAGTCGATGCTAAAGTCCGTGAAAATCGAAATTTCACAATAACGGAACTTTCTTTGAGTTTTCCACAAATTTCGCGAAGTTTGTTGCACGAAATCATCAGCGAAAAGCTTGGTTACCACAAGTTTTGTGCAAGATGGATTCCAAAAATCTTGACAGAGGACCACAAAAATCAGCGAATGGCTGCAGCGTTGAACTTTTTGGACGCTTACCATAAGGATGGTGACTCTTTACTCGATCGCATCGTTACTGGTGACGAAACATGGGTGAAACATGTGAACTGTGAAACGAAATTGCAATCAATGCAGTGGGGGCACACAAGTTCTCCCCAAAAACCCAAGAAATGCATGCAAACAATGTCGGCAAGGAAGATGATGGCGACTGTTTTTTGGGACAGAAAAGGTGTAATTTTGGTGGACTTCCTGGAAAGAGGCACTACAATAAACTCTCAAAGGTATTGCCAAACTCTCCAAAAACTCAGAAGAGCAATTCAAAACAAGCGCAGAGGAATGTTGAGCTCTAAGATCTTGTTGATTCACGACAACGCCCGGCCCCACACGGCAAATGTCACTCGTAAAGTTCTTGAATCTTTTAAGTGGGAGTTGTTTCCTCATCCGCCGTACAGTCCCGACCTGGCACCGAGCGACTTCCACCTATTCCCAGCAATGAAGAAGTGGCTGGCTATGCAGCGTTTTGATGACGACGCACAGCTGCAAGAAGAGGTAACGAAGTGGTTGAAGGCGCAGGCGGCCGAATTTTTCGACGAAGGAATTTCCAAGCTCGTACATCGCTACGATAAATGCCTTAATTTGTATGGTGACTATGTAGAAAAGTAGTATTTGAGTGTGGCTTTCATCTGTATATAATAAAATTTGTTTCCTATACTTTGTTTATTTTTTTATTCCAAAACGTAATCTACTTTCTGGATAGCCCTCGTATAATTAATTTATACTCCCGCTTTCGAAATGTTTTTCGAAACAATTCTCTCATTACCGAAAAAAAAAAAAAAAAAAAAAAAAAAAAGAGAATCAAGAAAAATTGTCCCTAGAAAATCTTAAATAATCAACAAAATGGAAAAATAAATCGTAACACGCAATAAACTATGAAAGACAATAAAATTAAACGAAGTTGAAACTAAAAACAAACTTGACAAAAAAAGCAAGCTGAATCAGAAGCATAAGCAACAGCCCTCCCCTCCCCCCACTCTGTGTAAAATACGTATAACGTTAAGAGTCATCATCTTCAAATGATAATACCATACAGAACGAGAGGGAAAAAGTACTATGTAAAAAATAAATAAATAAATAAATAAAATAAAACACAAAACCAGTTTTACAACAAGAGCTTTGGATGAATGAAGAAATAACAAATTTGCAATGTTTTCCGATTTAGAAGTTGACGTAAGCGAACCAACGCTGACTTACGAAATAGTAGATAACTAAAGAATACTTGTTAAATATATTAGGAAAAACTACACGAAGCTTCCTGGAATTGCAACCAATTTCCGAGGAAAGATGCTCTAAAATAACTAATAAAGTATTCCCATAGGTTAGGAATGAGAGGAAAAGTAACACATCGCATGCAGGAAATCAATCATAATCCGGTAAGAAGCGTGTCGCAACATATGGTTTCTCCATGACGCGGTTAAGCTTCGTCTACTAAGCTGCCACCACCTTACACGTGACGTTAACCGTACAAAGTGTTGATATAGATTATTAAATTTTTAAAAGCCATATAAAAAAAACAGAAATAAAAATTAAATTATAATTTACAGTTTCAAATATTTTTCTGATTTTATTTACACAATATACACAGTAGAAAATCTACTATCCGAACGGTTCGTAATCAGAATTTATCAAAGACTATTCGGACAGATGTCAGTGAAAATTGGTTAAGTTTGAAAATAAGGTACCAGTACAGAGAACGAAATTTTTCAAAATATGGTCACTTTATACTTGATTATTTAGCTCTTAGATCACTTCTCGTAGCCTAGTATTTCTTCTCTCTTTTATTCCAGACTCGCCTCCTTTCTACGTTAGTCTTTGGGTCTTGACGAAAAAAATCTGCTCGTGGGGACAATAAATAACTTCTATTTTAGTTAAAAATAAGCATGGTATAATGCTCCAGAAAAACTTAATTATTTTAAATAATTTTTATATATTATTTCCTTGTACGAATTAAAGAAGTATTATAATCAAGAAAAATTTTGGGTATCATATTTCAACGAAAATATCCACTTTGACTGTTCCCGAACCCATTCTGGCTATTCTTTTGCATGATGTCAGCATACGGACAGTATAAAAAAATTATTTTTTCCAAAACGTATTGTAAAATGGATATTTTCGTGACATCTGTGCGTATGTATTTCGGATAACTAAAAAAATATTACCGTAGATCATTGAAATTTTGTGCATGGGACTGCTAAAACATCTAGTTGTACAGCTCTCGTTTTCATTGCAAAAGTGTGCGCATATATACACTGAAGTGACAAAAGTCATGGGATACCTCCTAATATTTTGTCAGTCCTCCTTTTGCCCGGCGAAGTGCAGCAACTCGACGTGGCATGGACTCAACAAGTCGTTGGAAGTCCCTTACAGGAATATCGAGCCATGCTGCCTCTATAGACGTCCATAATTGTGAAAGTGTTGACAGTGCAGGGTTTTGGGCACGAACTGACCTTTCGATGATGTCCCATAAATTTTCGATGGGGTTTATGTCGGGCGATCTAGGTGGCCAGATCATTCGCTGGAATTGTCCAGAATGTTCTTCTAACCAATCGCGAACAATTGTGACTCAGTGACATGGCGCATTGTCCTCCATAAAAATCCCATCGTTGTTTGAGTACGTGAAGTCCATGAATGGCTGTAAGTGATCTCCAAGTAGCTGAAGGTATCCATTTCCAGTCAATGATCGGTTCAGTTGCACCAGAGGACCGAGTACATGCCATGTAAAAGCAGCCCAGACCATTATGGAACCACCACCAGCTTGAGCAGTGCCTTGTTGACAACTTGGGTCCATGGCTTCGTGGGGTCTGCGCCACACTCGAACCCTACCATCAGCTCTTACCAACTGAAATCGTGACTCATCTGACCAAGCCACGGTTTTCCATTCGTTTAGGGACCAACCGATATGCTCACGAGCCCACGATAGCCGCTGCAGGCGATGTCGTGCTGTCAGTAAAGGCACTCAAGTCGGTCTTCTGCTGGCATAGCCCAAGGAAGACAAATTTCGTCGCACAGTCCTATCGGATACGTCCCTCGTACGTCCCACATTGATTTCTGCGGTTATTTGACGCAGTGTTGCTTGTCTGTGAACACTGACAACTCTACGCAGACGTCGCTGGTCTCGGTCGTTAAGTGCAGGTGGTCGGCCACTGCGCTGTTCATGGTGGGATGTTATGCCTGAAATTAGATACCCTCGGCACACTTTTGACACTGTGGATCTCGGAATGTTGAATTCCCTAACGATATCCGAAATCGAATGACCCATGCGTCTAGCTCCAACCACCATTCCGCGTTCAAAGTCTGTTAATTCTCATCGTGCGGCCATAATCACGTCAAAGCCTCTTCACATGAATAACTTGAACACAAATGAAAGCCCTGCCAAAGCACTTCGCATTTATACATTTTCTACGCGATACTACTGCCATCTGTATATTTGCATATTGCTATCCTATGACTTTTGTCACTTCAGTGTATACACCCCTTATCCCCTTATATACCACCCTGTCTTAAAATTAGAAATTTAAGTTAATGACCTAAAACTGCAATAGTATATTACAGTACAAGTGAAAAAATTTACAGTTTCACACACGCGCGTGTCTGATTTGCGCAATGCTTATGGGGTCACACAAAAGTTTCGTAAATACTATGGGGTCCTTGGGGTCGCGACTGAAAAAAGTTTAAGAAACCCTGCGATACATGAATGCAACTTCTAAGGATCCTCCCTTTTTTCTATTAACTAAGTGTTGAGGAACTTGGTGAACTACTAAGCGAATAAACGTTTAACTCCCAGAACAAAAACGTAAACTCAAGAAGGGTTAAGTACTCTTTATTGCTCCAAATGAAGATTTACAGATGGCCCCTTTCTCAGGACGTACAACAAAGCCTCCACTTGGCCTTAAATACAAAAATGTAAAGAATAAGAACTTAACTAATGACTAACTAATAGATTTAGTCAAAGCTAACACAGTTCTAAAGTAGCTGGTTCGTAAACTTATATTAGCCGGCGAACTATCAAAAGGCACGTAATTCAGCCGAGCATAACAACAGCTTAGAGAGACGTAGCCCAAAGGCAAACGCGCGCTACTCGGGAAGCCTAATTCTCTCTGTCGAAGTCAATTGAACTTAATTTAAATACTATTCTCTTTCTCATTTGCATTCAATGCAATTCTAAATCTCATTTTGGTAGGGAGTTGTAAGCTGAAGATACTACAGGAAGCTTCACTAAATTAAAATAACTGTTATAAAATTAAAATATACCTTACAATTTCATTACGTATAACTCCCTTCGCGTAAAAACTATTTTATCTAAACTTACACCACCACAGTTTACTGTTTGGCCCCTTTATTTTTTCATTAAAAATTGTACTTTATTAGGCAGTTTAATAACGAATCATTTAATTGTTTTTTAGTGAAAGAAAATATTAAGTATTTATAATATATTTTACTGCCAAAGTCCGGCCAATGCTTTCTTACGGATGCGTGGTCTGGATCAATGTTATTAACAAAAGCACATATTTAAACACTTTACAAAAGGTACAAAGGCTTGCCTATGCATTAGTGGGGCTTTAAACAGTACTCCTACTGCTGCATTAGAATTTTTATTGCAAATTCCACCCTTGAAATTATTTTTGAGCGAAGAAGCAATTAAAGCCATGTATAGGTTTAATAAAAATGGCACATGGTGCCAAAGGACAGGTTTTGCTCATAAAAGCCACAGTGACATATGCCTGGACTTGGGCAATGAGATCCCTATAATCTATATGCCCAAAAATGCAATTACTAAAACAATAGTTCCGTATAAACTATTCTCAACTTAAAAAAAAGGGATGAGGAAAAAGGAAGGAATAAGACAGAATATACCAAAAAGAAAAAAAAAAAAAAAAGAGAATGAGATAGATTCTGTAAATGACCTAATTCCAACAGGATCAATTGAATGATACACAGATGGATCAAAATCCAACTTCACCGGAGCTGGAGCTATTATAAGAACCAAGGGATCTGCAGATTTCATTAGATTTCATCTATACCTTGGTAAACTAGTAAGGTACGAACTGCGCAAATTTGATCGAAGATCCCCGTCCCCCTCTTATTTAATCCACGAACTGCGCAACGTTTCCTCTCCCCTATTTCTTTCCCAAGAAGATTGGGTGCTACAAAAAGTCATTTATCGCCATTAACGGGACATTCTATTGAGACTGCAAGCCTTTATTTTCGTTTATCAATATTGTAAAAATTGTGTATGCAAAACAAATATTAATTTAAAGTCTGACGTGGTCTAAAGTAAAAATAAATTTCTTTTACACTCATTTTAAAGTTTTATGATGCTTAAAGGAATGATGAGCCATATCTTTTTTATTCTCTGTAAGAATTAAAAACTTTCCAAGTTGTAGATTTTAGTCGCTGATATATATATATATATATATATATATCAGTTTTGAATAGTAAAATTGATAGATTAATGACATACACAAAACTGATATATAATCAACCTATCAAATATCGGATTTGTAGCTCACCTTAAATAAGTTTCTTGTCTAGATAAATATTAACAAATCTTCTTATCTTCTTAGATAGCAGAATGGTTTTAACTTTCAAATTTACCATTTTAGGTAAACAGTTCTAATTTAATTAAAAAAATTCTCTTTATTAAATCTAAAAATTGGAGTTCTTAAGTCGTTCTAAATTCACACTAATATTATTGCAATATATTCCCGTATTAAGCTTTCCATTTTTAACTATTGAAGTTATTTTAAGGTTATTTAACTTTGTTACAAATTCCATATTTTAATACTAGAAACGTTTAAATATTTATTCTGTTTTCCCCGATGTACTTTGGCATACATTTAATTTCTAATACACATTTAATTAATAAATAATTAATTATGAGCGCCTCAGAATTTTCATAATTAACAAAAAAAAAAAAAAAAAAAATTCAAACTCCCTTATATTCATATCCTGGGATTTTCAGTTCCCTTTTAATCCATTCCTTTTTCACATATTGTTGCACTGTACTCAAGTTTTCATGTATGCAGAATTTATATACTTTGTATTGTATTTATGCCAATTTATATTTAAATGATAATTTTTACAAATTCTTGCATCACAACTCTAGTTAACAGAAGATGTTTCTAACACCTTGGCAAAGCTTAATCTTCAGCATGTAGCTTAGTTTCAGGCTGAATTAATTGTAAGCTTAATTACTTGAAATTATTTGTTAAAAAAGATGGTCGCTAAATCACGCTAGTAATATTTCTAACTGTTGTAATTTATAACGCAACGAGTTAATATGATTTATGATATAATTAATTTATAATTTTTTAAGCAGCACTGAAATTAATAGCAGATACTGATAATGCTATACATTTAGATTACTATGATTTAGATTGTCATTGCCTTCTTCACTCATGCTTTTATGCTACATTTCTAATATTTCATAATGACATACAGGTAAGTTTAACTCATTCATTAAACATGTAAATCTCTAATTCAGCCCACTTTTGTTCTTACGTGTGCTGTATCTTCTATTTTCTTTAATATAGTGTTCAGCCTAATTTCAAAAGGTCTTATGATCAAGCGGAAAAGTCACTAAACATTGGTAGTTCGACTCGAGTTTATAGTCCCAGTGATCCCGCAGCTCTTTTTTCTTTTTTTTTTCTTTTGTACTTATTTACTGTGTAAAAATGTAGCAAAAAAATTTCAGTTCATGAAGTAAAAATACTTTTTTAATTTATTCTTTAAATATATTGCAAAAAATTTTCACCTTTTCCTTAGCATATCTTTTTACAAATCCCTCTAAAAAGAAAAAATAAGGAAAGAAATTAACTCGGTTTCGGTGATTGATACCTCAATGCAAATTATATGTAACATTTTTCCAAAAGCATAGAGTTTATATGGATATCAATAAATTAAGGATTATTTCTCCATCTAATTTTCTTAACATGTTTATTCCAGAATTTTCTTTTCACACTGCTTAACTTTATGAGTTTCCTATAATCATTCAATTTCTCTAGCCATGGCAACTTTGCATTACCTTCTGACAAGTAGTTATATTTTTAACCACTGTATTTTAATTCCTGTTAACTATCAGTACATTATTCACTTGTTTCACAAGTGCAATTTTTTTATACGCAAATCTACGTAAAATAGCATTAAAACTTCAGTTATGCAGAGCTTCTAATCGATTGCTTGTTTTAGATTGAATGAAATTAAGCTTAATGTTACTGTTAATTAGCTTGTTATTAATTTAATTATACATTTCTAATTAATTATATGTTCAGATATTTCCAAGTATATTACTCAAACTTTTGCATCCCAGTTTCTAATTTTTGGTTAAAAAAATAAACTTTTATTCATTGAGAGGCCTGATTGATTATATTAATTTGCAGTATTGTTTATCTAATTCCTTTCTTCTAGATAAATTTGATAAAACACTTCTTAGCATAATAATTTAAATTTATTTACAATTTATACGTCAGTTTTCCAAATGCATAGTAATGTTTTTAAAATAGATTTCGTGCTAAGCCTTTTTTAAATTTAACTAAATTTAATTTCTGCAAACATTTACATGATTACTTTAATTAACAAAAAATATTTTTAGCACACTTTAACACACTTTGATATGGAATAATTTTTTGAAAGCTGGTGAACTCTATTAAATTTTCCAGTCTAGTTCAGACATCTTGACTCTTATTGATGTAATTTATTAAAAATATAATTTGTATGCTTTATAATTATTTAACTTATGATATTATTATAATAAATGAAAGATGTTTGTAATGCTAATATGTATGCTTACCAATACCTTTTATTTGTTAGTTCTCGCATTTATTACTGTTATTCAAGTAATTAGCCTGCTTGTTAGATATTTTTTACTTGTTCTTGTGATATGTAATTCTATTTATTTATTTTTATTTTCCTCTTGGCTACAATTGGCTTCGAAAAGTTAAATTGTAACCCTGTAGGCAGCACGGGGAAGACATTTTGATTGCCGCAGTTGGACTATAGCTCGATACGGGGGGGGGGGATTTTCATTAGCGCAGTTGGAGTACACCCGGTAAACTAACAACTGTTTTCCAAGCCGAGGTTCTGGCGATCAATATGGTCGCCAGAGAGCTCTTAGCAAAAAATACAGTTGATAAGAATATATATAATTAAGACACAATAACACGCCGAATAAATACTAATTCAGAAGTCAAACAACAAAAATCAGCGTTATACCTACAAAATTTCACTGTGAAAATTTTGTAGGTATAACGCTGATTTTTGTTGTTTGACTTTTGAATAAGAATATATATATTCTCTCAGACAGCCAATCAGCCATCCTTGCCCTGGTTAATCGTATCAAGTTACAAAACTGTGTTTTGAACTGTACTCAAGATCTCAATTCTCTGGCTCAGGCCCATAACACCATTAGTTTAGTCTGGGTCCCAGGTCATTGTGATTTTGCTCGAAATGAACTAGCTGATAAAGTAGCTAAAGATGCTTCGCAACTACCCATGTCTGAACCAGAACCATTTTACCCAGTTTCATATAAAACTGTTAAAAAAGAATTAAGAAGCTGAATAAAGAACAAACATGATGATATATGGTCTAAACTACCAGACTGCACTCATTCTAAATTGGTGCTCAGTACACTTAACTTATCAGGTAAACTCATACACCTCAGTAGAACCAACTTACGCCAGGTAATTCAAATTGTTACCAGACATACTTATCTGGCCAGGCATTTCCACAAAAGTGGTCTTGTTGAATCTCCTCTCTGCCCAGCTTGTGGAGAAGAAGAGGAAACACTTTTTCACTTCCTGGGACGATGTCCGCTGTTTTCTGTGCCTAAAAACAAATTCCTTGGGCTTCCCTTTATTAGCTTTGATCAAGCCCTTCTATACAAAGGGCTCTCTGGCATAACAGCGTTTCTGATGTATACTAAACATCTACAGGTAAGGTGAATTTGAAACCACAAGAAACAAGCAAATAAGCATTGAGACGCCCTGTGAGGGTGGGTTGTTTTATATATATATATGCAGGGATTTTCCTCTCATAGCTGTGTTTTGGAATATAATTTGGAAATAGATATCAAATCTTTATACACCACCTGGCCATTTGGCTTAAGAAAGTACCTATTATTTTTTATTATTTATTTATTTATTATTATTATTTATTTTAGACTCACCATCGCACCCTTGTTTCGTCAAGAGTTTGCGTTTGGTGGTTTGGGAGGGATTGAATCTGCTCTTCATCCAATTGGGAAGTTTTCACGATTTAACCGACACCCTGAATTTAGAGATGGGATCTTTTGCTGACACTATATATTTGGTGTCAGTTTGGGATCTTATCTATTTATTTATTATTTACCTTTCACGGGAGTTACCATTTAAAACCTTTGACTTAAATGATCAAATGGCGGAAGAGCAATGGGCAACATTTCCTAAGCTTTTTTCCTTCTTTTCAAAAGAAGGATGCGCCACTAATGTTATGTTATGTTATAATATATTTAAAATAAATATTCTGAAGCGAACACCATTAATTTATTTTTGTTTCTGTGTTATTTCTATATATCTACAAATCTAAATTCATCTTCGTAGATACCCGTGATATTTAGGTATCAGGACACAATGCTGATTCAATTGCAACAATACATTATAGTCTTTAGATGGAACAACATATAACGTTGATTGTTGTAAAACCGTCATGGGTTCAATTAAAGTACCACTTTCGGTTGTCCACTAAAAACTGTTACAGGCTTCCAGTAAAGTACTGTTTCCTGTTGTCTAATTTCATTCAAAATGTAATCAACTCTTTATATAAATACAAAAAGCTTAATTACAGGAAACAAATTTTTTGGAAGTTTCATGTAAGAGTTACTGTAGACGAAAAATTTGTCACACATATATACACAGACATCATTGTATTGTATGCTGGCGGAAGGTAAAACTTGTGCTATTAACTATTTGTTGCATTTAACAGAAAATGAATATTTTGCAAGAAACTGACATGGATTATGAAACGGAATTCAAGCAACGAGGAGGAGAAGACACATTTTACAAAATAATCACAGAGACATTTCATATAAGATTAAAAACTCGAATGTCAGATACAAGTGAGACTCTAAAAGTATTACAATAATTAAAGAAATATACAAAGAGATAAGATTAACATGCGAATAAACGAAAAAAATGGGGATATTTTCAGGCTTACCGGCGTAGCAATTCAAGTTTGAAAAACAGAAAACTGTTAAATAGTAAGCACGCTTTCACATATTTAATTCAGCATTACAAATCATATTTTCAAATTTATTATTTGCTCTTGCCTTATTTACAATTCGCAGTTATACAAAACGATAAAGTATACATCAAATAATTACTAGTCCCATTACTATCAATATTTTGGAAACGAACACCTAACTTCTCATATAAAGTTTTATATAAAGACGATTGATTTCGCTTAAGGATTTGGTTCCAACAGTAGTACAATTCGAGTCTGAAATTAGATACTCTTAATATGAACTCTTAATAATAACCCTTACTACAAAATATGAGAAAAGTTATATATATCTGATGATTTAGCACAGAATTTGCAATTGAGAACAATCCAAATTTGATCTTACTCGTAAACTGAAATAGTTACTATACATCATAGCAATATAAAAGAATTCGATAATCTTGGCTTATCTGCATGGTTACAAAAAAAAATGAGGTTAAGTCCGCACGCAAACCAGGATACAGTATACGATTTCATCGAAAAGATGCAATAAATGATTCCATCGTTTATGATTCAAGAAAAAGGAAATTCGCCTGCTTGATGAAAATACAAATGCAAAAATTGATAGTTTTAAATTCGTGTTTCATTAAACAAGGACCTCGAAATTTGCTTCAATTAAAAACTCTAATATTAAGTCTTTCCTTTTCCTTTCTTATTATTATTGTTATATGAAGGATTGGATTCAAGAAAATTTAGATTTTGGCACAATTAAAAAATTTAGTCTTCGTGTATATACAGATCACCTACTACATCTTGCCATACAGTAGGCAGGCATTTGATTTCGCCTTCAGAAAACGTCATTCGATTGGTTAGTTGATTCGTAGAGTTGGGACAAATTCTAAATTTTCTCGTATCCGAATCTTTCATAAATGAATAAAACTACAATAAATAAATAAATATGCATATAAATATGTAAATAAAAACAAATATTTAATATTAGAAGTTTTCAATAAAAAAATTCGGAAGGTGCATTTAATGAAAAACCAATTTTAAAATCTGGTTTTTAATGTATATTTATTAAATAAATACAAATGAAATTTTGTAAATGAAGTATACAGTTAAATCTTCTGAATCTTGATGTTCATTTTCTCCCATTAATATAGCCAAAAAAATTATTAACTGTTCAAATTTCGTATCCTTTCCAAAGTCTTTAAATCAAGGAAATCAAAAAAGGGCTATTTCAAGGTTGGTTGATTTACGTTTTTTGGCACAAAACCTTGAAGATTATTATGGGCCAGACGATTGGTGAATAAAATTCAAATGCACAAAACTAAAATATATTAGATGAGGATCATATGAGTAGTGTTTCGATAGTAAAATAAAAAACATTCATTTGTGTACCATAGATAAAAAATAGAGCAAAAACTAAAATGCAGCATGAGGAGCGTTATACTGTATTATATGAATTGTTATCATATCCTGTAATGCTGATGAAGGTATATATATATGAGTGTGAAAAATGCTTTAGCAACAGTTACAGCAGGATAAAAGGAAAAATAAGTCATATGTAAAACAGATGTCTTTTAAAAATCCTATGAGGTTGATATGGGGATTTCTTCCAATGAGATCTGTTAAATTAATATTCATAAAGTAATACACACGTTTCTGACTAAAAGCAGCGCAACAGGTTAAAATATGATTGACTGAAATGGAAACGTTACAAGTACCACAAATAGGCTCATAATCTCCTTTCAATAGATATTGATGTGTCAGTCTGAAGTGACCGATTCGTAGGCGAGTCAACAGTACATCCTCCTTTCGATTCAGTCTTGACACCCAGTACTCGAAATTGGGTTTTATCTGCCTTTATTGTTCAGAGCCTGACATTCCCAGTGTTTTTGCCACCTGATCAATATCTTTGCTTTGATGTAATTCTATATGTCTGTAAAGGGGACATTATTTTCAGAAGTAACATCAGCTGATTTTGCTGCGACATCCGACAACAAAGGCGAGTTCATTTCCTTTGATCCCAGCATGTCCAGGCACCCAGCAGTACGCAATAGAATAACTTGCATTCCTTAAACAAAGGTGTGCCTTTAAGATTTCTAAGACCAAGGGGTGGCTAGTATTTGCATTTATTGATTCAAGAGCACTCAGAGAGTCAGAGTAGATGATGAACTTTCTGCTATTCTGCTTAGAAATAAAGATTAAGGAATTCAAAATGGCAAGAGTTTCTGCGGTAAAAAACAGATGCAGCATTATGAAGTCTAGTACTCTTGATTTCTTTATCACAAACAAAAGCTACCCGACATGATCATGATTCTTTGAGCCATTAGTAAAAGTTGCTCTGTAGTTAGAATGACTGCTTCTATACTCTAGGAAAATTTGTTGATACTGGACATCATTGGTACTGCTCTTCTTAAATCCTCCAAAAATGTCAAGTAAGTGAATATTCACTTCTTGCCAGGGAGCAATATCGAAAAAATTAAAGCTTTTGGCATGCAGACCATTTATGCTGAATTCTTCAATGAGTGAATGCGGAGATCAAAAGGTGGGATACATGAAGGCCGTGCTTGGTAGATACGCTAGTATTGATCAGATGTCATGAGTCGGACAGGATGTTCGGCTTGTGACATTACTTTATAATGAAATTCAAGGGACAACTGCTTGCATCTGAATTCCAGAGATGGTTCAAAACAGATGACATATAAAATTTGGACTGGAGATGTTCTGAAAGCTCCAGAGCAGATCCGTATAGCTTGATGGTGGACCGGATCTAACTTCATAAGCACACAAGGCCTTGCAGATCGACAGATAACACAACCATAGTCAAGTTTGGAACGAATTAAAGCTCAATATATGCAGAGCATAGTACAACGTTCTGCTTCCCATGAAGTATTAGTTAGGACTTTCAGTATGTTGAGCTTTTTTCTTTAAATTTAACATTTGCGGAAGAAAAGTGAGCTTTCTGTCAAATATGACTCCTAGGAATTTTACTTCCGACTCGATTCGGATCAAGGAGCCGTCAAGATGCAGATCTGGTTCAGAATGTAGATTTCTTTTGCGACAGAAATGCCCTCAGATTGTCTTTTGGCTAGACAATTTAAAACCATTGTTATTGGACCACTTTATTAGTCTGCTAAGAGCAATTTGCAGTTGTCTCTCAATATATCTCACATCTTGACCGTGACTGTAGATCATGAAATCATCAACATACAGGGAACCATACACTGTGGGAGTAAGTTCTCTTAAAATAGAATTTATTTTCAAGCTGAAAAGAGTGATACTGAGCACCGTACCTTGGGGTATACCTTCTTATTGTACATATACACGAGATAACAACGATCCAATCTTAACTGGAATATGCGGTCCCTTAGAAAGTTTTGAACGAAGGTAGTAAATTTCCTCGCAGGGCATTGTCAAGTGAAGGTCTTTCCTTACGGAAACCACTTTGGTAAGGCGATAGGCAATGATTATTCTCCAGATAGTAAGTGAGACGGTGATTTACCATTTTTACCATGATCTTTAAAGACAGCCCGTCAGCGCGATGGGGGCGATAATTCAAAGGATTTGTCGGGTCTTTGCGGGGTTTTGCTACAGGGATTACAAAAGCCCTGCACCAACCAGTTGGAGAATTTGTTCCTTCCATACCCTGTTATAATGAGCTAGAAGGACCTCTAGAGATTCTTAGGGCAGATGCTTTATCCTCAAATAACTTATGCCATCAGGACCAGGGCAAGTCCTACCAGCCCTAGATATTACACTTCTTAATTCTGACATGGTAAGATCTTTATTACAAAATTCTGCATCAGGATGGGAAAAGTCACTCTGAATCCTTTCCAAGCGCATCTTTGAAAGGAAAAACTTTTTTAAGTAATTGCTACTGCCAGATACAGCAGCAAACGTTTCACCTAAAGCATCAGCAATTTCTTCTCTAGTGCTTATCACCTTTCCATCTGTTTCTAGAGCAGAAAAGGAATAACCATTATATAGTCCAGAGGCTTTGCGGACTCTTTCCCAAACCTGTTTGCTAGACATTGAAGATGTAATAGGAGACACCTTAGGCTGTTCATGGCTTTCTCTCACTTTGCCGCCTCAATTTTCTTGCATTCGCCTTAGCTTTTTTTTTAAAGGCCAGAAGATTTGCCAGGGTTGGATATCGATGAAAGACACGCCAAGTTTTCTTTTGCTCTCTCAAAGTTTCATGACAATCACGGTTCCACCAGGATTTAGGGAACTTGGGGAACTTTGTCGACGACTTCGGAATACAGAGTTACGCTGCTTGTACAATAGCGCCAAAGATTTATTTTACAGCTGCATCAATCTCCAGATCATTTACCATTTCTTCAGTCTGCACAGCACAAGATGCAAAAAGATCCCAATCAGCTTTATCGTAAAGTAAGCGTGGTTGTCTTGAGATTCACCGACTCTCCAACAATATTTACAATCACCGGAAAAAGGTCACTATCGTAGATTCTCCCCTACACTGTGAGCAAAAGGGCAGTAGAGATGGAGAACAAATAGCCAGATCAATTGCATGAAATGTTCTACTCGGCTGATTAAAATGTATTCTTCATTATTAAGGAGGCAAGTAGAATGACCTTCCACCAATTGTTCGATCTGTCGGCCCCTTGAATTAAGTGTCCCTACTTCCCCATAAGGTACTATGTGCACTGAAGTCACCTATAAGCAGGAAAGGTTCTGGGAGCTGCTCTATTATTCTATTCCACTCTCGCTGATCAACATGCTCATTTATGAATAAATAAATATTGCACAGTGAGATTAAAAAGCGTAAATTAATCTGAATCCCTATATCTTAAAAGGAGATCGTCAAAGAGAGTACAGTGTATGGGTGATTGTGAGTGGCGATAAGACCCACATCACCACAGACACGATTCCCAAGCGAGTTGTCCTTTCTTAGCATGTCTACTTGGTTTTACCAATACGCTATCAATAGATACTCCTTTAAATTACATGATTACGCTGCCAATATATTAGATTTACTGTTCCAATATTTGAGATGACGAGATGTTTAGGCAGATGCATATACAAGTACTGAATCATCTGCAAGATCAGCAATAAACAAAATTCATCAACAAAGCTATTTTATAATTATTAAAGGTTCAATATCACTCCGTGTTGTTTTCACGTATACATATTTAATGATGAACCAATTCAAGAGTATGCCAAAGGCTACGTAATTCAGTTTTCGATAGTATTCGGAGTTTAATTTATAATATTACTCTCACCAACATAAAATACTCCAGGGAACTGTGACTCCTATTCAATGTGCATAAATTTACAGCCGATTAGTTTCCGCCACCAGCACATTGTTGCGGTTCATACTTCTTCCTTTTATTCAGATTCTTTTTACGAGAATTGATCACAGTTCACTAGCATAGCTGGGCTAGGAATACTCTCGGCAACATGTTTATTTCGTTTTGCAAAACACGTTTAATCGCGGTAACTTTATATTCTCTGAACACAAATATGGTTACCCGAGCTAAATAGCAGATTTTTAGTTTACATCGTTTTTACATGAACTTGAGATGCATCACCATTCACCTGCTACTTTCAAACACGTAACAGAAGCACGATTATAAAATTCTCGCTTTTCGATGTAGGCAAACATGTACAGTCATTATGCAGCGTTTATTTCTCAAACGTTATTCATTAAACATACACTTCCAATTGAAAAAAAAAAAAAAAGTTTTTAAAATGAAGCAAATATTCCTCTTTCGGCATTTTAAAATTTAAACCACAATTTTGCAAAAATTGCGAAATTAACTTTTTATATGTTTTCCTAGTCCTTGTAGTTAAATTTAATTGAAGTTGCTATTCATTATAAAAACTAAAACAGGCAATATCGAATAGTACACGCACTAAACATTAACTGAAACACGCAGTATCTAATATTTACTAAATAGATTTTAAAAGTTTTTAAATGCCAAAACGTGAAAAAAATGGCGTTATTTAAAACATATTTCTATTAGAAGTATATGTGTATGACCAACGATTGCAAAAATAAAGGCCACATAAGAACTTTTCTGGACACGATGTCTATTAATTTTATTAACTAATCACAGACCATTTTTAGGTAATAAGAGTAACGACTAAAATAATGAATTAAAACATCATGCAAACATAGCATATCAACAAGGAATTAAAAATTTGTGCTGCTATTTCATAATTAAAGAAAATTCTACATTAAAGAACCTGCAAAACTGTAAAATTTGCATCGAAGAATGATCGATCACTCAGTTCATTATAAGACGAAACATTTTAAGGTGTTGGTGTATTTAATTATGGCAAAGCACACGAGGGTTATCTGCCTAAGGGGAGGGATGCCTTCGTGGAGGACTTTCTAAGGGAAACTAGCTCGTATACACGTTACACATGGGGAAAACCACGAAAACGCCCATGCAGCCAGCCCGTTCGCGGGATTCGAACCTCGGACCGAACTACCAGTGTTCAGCGACTTTACCGCTCGGCCGCTGGTGGGCACGAAACATTTTAAGTGAATACACAAATAAACAACAACCGTAAATGGCACAAGAACATGCAACGATGGTAGAATTAATTGCCTTGTTACTGAATTTGTAGATATGTTTTGAATGTATTTTAAAACATTCCAATATAAACCCTGCAATATTAGCATCATTTCAGAATACTGACAAGCAACCTCGTGAAAACTTTTACTCTGTAAATATCCTTCACACTGCTAAAGCAGTACTCGCAGCTCACAAACTGGTTTGACTCTTCAATAGACATAATAACCAGAAATACCACATATTCTTCTTTTATTTAACTATTATTATAATTAAACGTTAGCTCGTAAATTAATTACTGTAAATGTTTACCATTCAAACATCGTCAGTTCTTTACTATTCTAATGTAAAACTAGAGAAAATGTTTTCTACTAAGGTAAATCTATTTTGGAATGAATTTTATTAAAGTTCAAATGAATGGACATAGATGCCGTTCTCTCCCGCTTAGACGATAAGCATGATGAGCAATTTGTTATCACGTTATCAAATTTAAATACTTCGTAAACAAAAAATTCCAGCATTTCTGATTTTTACTAATAAGAATAATAGATTTCTTGAAACGCATATTAAGGAAATGGCTAATAAACTGAAAATAACACAACCAAAAACTCGGATTAATAAGAGAATATGATTAAAATGACAGTTCAACAAGTTATGAACTTCCTAGTCCAGCGTCTCTAAACAGTTACCTAATTCACGAGGCAAAACGAAGCCAGTATAAAATAAAAAGCCTGCTACATTGAAAAAATAAATAATTCTTTGTTCAGCATAGATGTCAAATGTGCAACTGAATTTTCTTGCCGTGTGATTCTTTTCATCTTGTTTAGTGACAGTAAACCCATTCAAAGGGCTATAAATTACAGTAGAATATGGATGGACATGCTATAAAATAAACTGCGACATTTCACTCCCACTTTGCTAAGAACATGGAAGCAGGTAAAGAGGCGCAATTTCCAAAACGACCTCAATTGTAAGGATGACGAAACGTGGGATATTTATATTGTTACGTTTTTCTTCTGACACCAGTTGTTACGCTATTTTCTTTCTTCACGTTCGTACGGAGTTCGTGAGGATTTGGAGTGAATAATGACAATACTACTTGATGAAATATCCAACACACTTTATTTACCAATATTAATCAGCACAGCTCCAAAACACGTTTTACAGTCACCGAAGATCTACTATAAACACGCTGGAACAATCAGCGACACAGCCTTCACATTGTCAGGCAATAACGGTGAAGACAGCTTCGCTGCAAAGCATCAGAGTACAGCTTCCGACTGTGCTCGGTTGTTCTCGGAACTATCGGTACATTCGACGACCCACTCGGCACTCGCTGCCCGGTTGTCAACTCGATCGACTCCGCAGAGATTGACTCTCTCTAGACGAGACACCAACTCGATACTAACTCGCACTCGTAAGACGAGGCACACACACACTGACTCGCCCTCTCGATGAAGCACACTCACTATACTAACTGACTGCGGACCAGCATGGTTTATATAGCTTTCGGCTTGTGTTCGAGAACATCCTGGGCTAAACCGGTAAGAATTCGTTCCAGAAGGTTCTCCAGCAGTCCATGGCATATCGCCAATTTTATCGCCAAATGGACAATTTTTCTCCATATATGACAACCCTGCCTTCCCTTGCCATTTTATGGCAACCTTAAAACTGCTTAGCGGGGAAGCCATCTCACCGCGCCTGTACATTTCGTAACAATATGCATAAGTTAAACGATATTATTCCATATAGAATCACTTTGCTTGATAGAAAAGAAGTAGAGTAACAAACTCAATATGGGCAAGCACAAGGACAACTGCTAAAAATTATTAAAAAAATATGCACAAAAATGTTAGATAAAAGAAATATAAGAAATATGAAGTCAAAATTTAAAATTTGAAATAACCCTGTAAATTCTTCATTTTAAGTGGTGTATCTCCCCTTTCTGTTCTAAAAAAAGAGATTATTTATAATAATTTTCTGCACTGCGCCTTTCCGAATTAATCCGCATTATGCCAACTTATACAAGTGCAGCACTGCGGATATTTATTCTCCAATCATATTAAAGAAACTTTTAACGATATATCTCATGCTTTGTTGAATGCGTGTCCTTTTTTTTTTTTTTTTTTTTTTTTTTTTTTTTTTTTTTGCTTCGCCTTCATACTACTACCATGCATCACTTACCTCAGCGGTCTATTGTCCATTGTCTGAAAATGTAAGCTACACAAAATTGTGGAGTGCATATCGCACGCAAAAATGATAATGTGTGAAGAATATGTATCGCAAGAACTAAGTGTCCAGCAATAAACTATGTTTTGTCTTCAGCTACGTCTGTCTGTGAATGTCATCTTATGTATTTGTGAAGCCATCTCCTAATCATCAAGATATTTACAAAATTTATTACATATATACCAAGTTACACATATACACGAATGGACAAAAACTAGCAAATCAGGGGCAAAAAATATGTATTAGAGGTAATCGCATTACACTTGGGTGTTGGAACGAGTTGCTTGCGGCATTTTTCATATTTGCCCTCTACCTATCGTTGTATTAGATACGAAGTGCCTTTTAAGCAGTACAGCGCAAGCGTATACATACATTATATTACGTAAATGCAAGTTTTTATAACTTTCCGTGGTTTTTATCAAATGCAAGGTGAACACAAGAGTTTTCTTTCGAAAGACTCTACGAATACATCTTTTAGGTAGATAATCCTCATATGCTTTGCTGGATTTAATTAAAGAAATAACACATCCCTATTTAAAACAGTGAAATCTCGCATGCTCTGCATAATCGATCAACTCCCTTATTCACACCATAAAGACGTCCCTTGTTATTGTCTATTACTTTAAAACAGAAACTGACTTGCATAATTTACCATGGGAACAACAACTGCGGCAGATGGTTCGAGTCGCTAATTTTTTCAGAACACTTCATTTCCATTTAGTGCGTTTCGTTGAGTGGGACCAATCTCAAATGAGGTAGGCAAAGTAAAAACTCAATCACATTATGTTTCTGCTATGCGAGAGTTGACGTCGAAAGGCACAATTCTCAGAGGCCGCACAATTCCAGGAAACCCACGTAGTTAGGTTACCATTTTCACTTACTACAAAGACCTTGAACGCCAAACAGTAATCGACAATCGCTCAGATTGGGATCACGTGATGCATCAGAAGCAGAACTTTTGTCTGATTGGTTGTCTCTACCCGGGACAGAGGTCCAGCCGAGACATTTTCGGTGAGGTTTGAAAAAATCCCGCGTAGTCCCGTCCCTTTCATTATTAACACACACAAAAAAAAAAAGGAAAGTCGGAAATTTGTATGAAAAATTTAAATATTTTTGACTGTACATAGCGTTCCTAAAGGTTTTAGCACCTTATTTTTAAGGATTCTGATATTTTTTTTAATTTTTTATATTTATTTATATCTAGAGATATGGAAATTATTTTGACTTTTGAACCTTAATGACTCAATTTAATTTACACGTACGAAGAATGGGGAAAAGAATTCTAAATTTCATCAATAAAAATACTTTAAAAAAAAGGTCTTCCAAAATTCTTAGACAGTTACGAAACACCGTGCATTTATCACGCACTCGAGTCTCTAATAACTCGCACTTATGCAGTAAAATGTAAGATATTTAATTTCATCTTTCCAATTTAATTAACGTGTAATTGCTCAGAAACTATGCCATTCAAAAGCATTAACGCATTTCTTAAAAAAATTAAATATTTATTTTTTAATAATATATCTAACAGATGTAATTCAAAATATAATTAATTTATAAATTAATATATTAGACATAATTTAAACACTATAAATGGTATGTCTAAATTTTTGAGAATATTTCAGCATTATTTTAACAGATAAAAGGTACTTCGAATGCCGTGGTTACGTATCTCCGTACCAAATCGTTCCATTTGCAGTTACTTTTCAAGTAACGGTTGTATTTTAATAATACATTTAATAGATATTTAAACTATTTCATAGTATCTCCAACTGACAGTGGCGTAGCTAGAGGTGGGAAGGGCGGACACCTGTCCTAAGGCGCAGCATCCAATTGTGACGCTCAAATTTTTCGAATGAAATGCTCTTTTTTCTTTGCAAACAGGAGGGGCGCGAAACCTTCAGTTTCTCCAGGAGTTAAAATCCCTAGCTACAGCTTTGCCAGTTCATAATTTATGAGAGCAAAAATAACTTGTAATATATTCAATTAACAATTATGAATAATTTCGGATAAATTAAATAATTATAAAATATTACTGTTAAATAATATTAAATTATTAATAAAATAATAACTAACAACAATAATCAATAAACTACCTTTCTGCCACCATATAATACGTTAATGCGTGCTAGGATACAGAATCATCATCATCATCCCTCCAAAATTATAGAAAAAGCTGTACACAAAAATCAGTTTTTAAACATCGTGTACAAATATTCTTCCTGCTGAGGGCCTTTAAAAAGTGCACGATTTTCCTCGATAATAATAATTAAAAAATCTTAAATATTTCAGAACTGATATAATACAGACAGTCCAAAATTAAGCACAGTGATTACGAAAACTATAGCATTTTCATAATGGGGCATTAAAAATATTTCGAACATCTAAAAAAAAAAACTTCAATCTGAAAACTTTAGATTACAGCCTAACACCTTCAAGATTTTAACATTAAAGTTTTAAAATGTTAAAAAAAAATTAAGAAATCATAAGAATGGAAAGGAATTGCTATATGATCTCGGTACATAGATTTCAGATGAACACCTGAAACAAATTTAAGCTAAGGCAGTTACTACAGGTCTACTAGTTTAAGAACTAGTTTCTGAAAAATTAAAAATGTAGAACGTAAAATTTTACTTAACGGGAGGAGGGAAGAGAATTGCAATGATATAATGATAAATTAACCCATTGAGATTTGAACATTTATTTATGAAAAAGAAAATTGGCTTGCACACGAAGCTTGCTAACAAATATTTTCTTCAAATGGTAATACTTTCTATTTTGCCAGGAAAAAACATGCGAAATGAATACAATAAACATCTCGATGATGTGCCCTCCGAAACGTTTTCGAAAGGGGAAAAAAAAAATCACATACAGAATTGACCAAATTTGTATAAGAAAAGAAAGAAATTTTGAACTCAGTTTACACATACTGATAATTCAGCTCTCATTCTGAATTCTTGAAAGGGATAATTAGATAAAAAAGTAACTCATTAGTCTTTTCAATCAACTTTTCTCATTATTTTAATTTCTTACATTTTAAGAGTTAGTATTGACCTAATAATGTTATAATGCAGCAGCGAATTTCAGTTTTCTTTGGGACACTTTTTTTCAACCTCATTGCAACTACACAATAGTTAAAAGGTGTCATTCAACTGCTAGAAATTGTGACTCGACTTGTCCGCTCTACTGGTTATGTGGCTCTCGGAATGTAATTATCTGCCCGCAAATGCCGACTTCCAGGAAAATTGAACAAAACTTCAAATAAACTCCACTACTGAAAAAAGGAAAAGTATTTTTACTTATTTTTAAATAGCCGGTAAAAAAAGTTCGGTTTGAAGTGAGGTTTCGGTTTTCCTTCACAGAAATAGCCGTAATGCAAAGGACATGATCAAGTGAACAGAATAGAAAGAATGCAGGCTACCTCGAAGTATATGCAAATATTTAACGCGCATAACCGATAAAATAGACACACGATGAAGCTCATAGGTCCAAATTATTCAGTATTTCTTTATTTTGTGCATAGAAATCTTAAATAACAATCAAATATATATACAGCTATCTGCCATAGGAGAGATGTATTCTTAGAGATTTTTTAAGTACTTAGCTCGCATTCAAGTAAGACTCAAGACTCCTAAAATCAAATTGATAATCTAGAATTATATAACAAAGGAAGAACAAAATTAAAGTTTTATATTTCGATTAAAAACTAACGATTTGATCACAACTATCACACATTTGTTGTAGTAGTTATTTATTTGAATTAGGTAAAATACATTCTTTTGCAAAAAAAATCGAAGCACCAAGAAGTACTTTGGCGATCGTGACGAAATTTGGTATGTAAAAACATCCTGATCGAACATGCAAATGATCAAAGTTTCAAGCCAAATGAAAAAGAATTGTGATCATAGCGAGCATTTCTAATGCGTAATTCGCAAAGTATAAAACCAGTAACAGAAGCGGATTTTTTTTTTTTTGTTGTTTTTTGTTGCTGCCACTGTAATTCCGTAAAGAAGCAACTAAAGATGCCATTACGACGATATCAAAGACCTTACAGACAACTAAACGACTTCAAACGTGGTCGCATTATAGGGTTGCGTGAAGCTGGGTTCTCATATCGAGCAATAGGCCGCCTGCAACGTACAGACACTTCTGTGCACAGATGTTGGCAGCAATGGATGCTCAAGGAAATTGCCGACGAAATGAAGGCCCTGGAACGCCAAGGATCACAAATGCGAGGGAAGATAGGATGATAGTTCGCCAGGCCCGAAGCGCCCCAACGGTATCATTGTCAACTATTCAACGCACTATAGCCACGTCTACACTTCGAACCATCTCACGCGCTTCTTGTGAGGCTGGTTACGCTCACAGAGGCCTTTAAGACATTTGCCTTTGACCCTACAACATCGGCGGAGTCGTCTGGAGTGGTGTCGCAGCCGATCATCATGGCTGCCATCAGACTGGCATCGTATAGTGTTCACTCTTGAAGCAGATGACCACCTTGTTCGTTTCTGGAGAGGATGGGGCCAGCGGTCCCAATCAGCCTTTTTTTTACAAAGGCATACAGCTATAACCCGTGCTGGGAGGGTGTGGGGCGCAATTTCTTATGACAGAAGGTCATCTTTAGTCATCCTCCATACATCTTTAACAGCTCAACGAGATGTTGATACCATCCTGAGGCCGGTTGCATTACCCTTCAAGGCACGTCATCCTGGGACCATTTTCCAATAAGATAATGCCAGACCACATACCGCCCGCATATCTCTGGACTGTCTCCGTGCGGTTGATATTCTTCCTTGCCAGCAAAGTCACCAGACCTTTAACCAATCAAACATGTCTGGAACATGGTAGGCCGCCAGATTCGGGCACCACAAAATATAGCAGATCTGGAGCGACAACTGATGAATGCCTGGCAGAAAGTGTAGCAGGATGACATTAGGAACCTCTACCACTCCTTGCCTTGACGAATTCAAGCATGCATTGCCGCCGGGGCGGTTCGACCAACTACTAATTTGAACACTCAATGGGTGATTGTGAGCCGTGAACAGGTACTATGATCTTGATATTTTAATCATTTTATTATCTGTTTATGAGCTATACACATATTCAATTTCATCAAAAACAACCACATCCTTCACGGTGCTTCGATTTTTTTGCAAAAGAGTGTGTACGAAGTTCATTTGCCTAAGGGATAGGACGTCTCCATGGAGAATTTTCTAAGTGAAACAGGCTAGTATTTACTATGTTACACATGGGAAAAACTATTAAAAGACGCAAGCAACGAAATTCACCGGGATTTGGTCGAACCACCAGTATTCAGCAATTTTAACAGCTCTACAATTGGGCTGCTTCCTAACTGATCTACATTAACATAAGTGATTTCATTAACGGACATCGATTCATTTTTGATCGATGTCCGTTATAAGATATAGATAAGTTTCCGCGGAATATTCTCATACATTTAGAAAATATTTAAAATCAATAATGAAAATATCTACAAACAATATATTGACAATTATGCTGCACCAATCTCTCTTTTAAAAACGTTTAAGAGAACTGTAATTTTTTAAAAATTTTGAAAAAGAAAAGAAATACCAGAAAAAAGACGCTGAAAAGGAAACAGCATTAATAAAAAGTTATTTCAAAATGTCTTATGAAGCCGTGAAGCTTTTTTTTTTTTTATTAAAATAAAGTTTTAAACTGGACATTCATATTAAATCAGAAACGAGAACTTTAATCACAAGTTGACATATTTCAGATCATTCACAATTGAAGAACTTACGATATAAAAGAAAATGGAAAGTAGGCGGGAAGATTCAGATTTTGACTTTAAGAATTTATAGCCTCAAAATTACACCTTAATAATTCAATCGATAATATAAGGGCGAGTCAAATGAAAGTGAGCCAACCCCTCCTCAGCAAGAATGGTTCGGTCCATCATCTGCGGCGCATGCGCGTAGCACAGAGACAGCCTTCATTTACGAAAGTGGCGCGAAAGTGTGAGGTTAAAGTTCTTTAAGTCGCTCTTACACTGGGTTGAAGACGGTAGCGTGACATAATGGACGCTCCAAAAGAGGAACAGCGTGGTGTGGTCAAGTTTTTGACAGCTGAAGGTGTTTCCCAACATGAAATTAGTCGCCGTATGACTGCTGTGTACGGTGAACATTGCATCGCATTGGCCACTGTGAAGCGTTGGAGCAAACGGTTCAGAGAAGGACGTGAAAGTTGCAAAGACGATCCAAGACCGGGCCAAAGCCACCTTGCAATCACCCCCAACGCAATTGCACAGGTTGATAAGCTGATTAGACAAGAACGGAGGATAAGCATCGATGAACTGGCAGAGCGTGTGAACATCAGTCACGGTTCGGTTCACACCATAATTCATGATCATCTCGGTTATCGGCTTTTGTGTGCTCAATGGATGCCCAAGATTTTGAACGACCGCCAGAAGACGGAGAGGTTCGGCGCTGCTTTGTCTCATCTCATCCGGTATCACAATGAGAGTGACGACTTCTTGTCTGCAATTGTGACCGAAGACAAATCATGGTGCCACCACTACGAACCTGAAACACGCCGGCAAAGCTTACAGTGGAAACATTTGAATTCACCACGCCCGAAGAAAGCAAAGACTGTCATTTCCTCGGGAAAGGTGCTATTGACTTTTTTTTTCGATCGTCAGGGGCCATTACTGATTGAATTTGCTAAACGTGGAGAGACTATCAATAGTTCGCGATATTGTGCAACGCTGGATCGGCTGCGTGTCGCAATCAAGAACAAACGACCTGGAAGATTGACGAATGGTGTGATCTTGCTACACGACAATGCTCGTCCCCACGTCGCTGATGTGGTTAAGACACAACTGGCAAAGTTCAAGTGGGACACGTTGCAACATCCTCCATACAGCCCAGATTTGTCGCCATGCGACTTTCACATTTTCGGGAAACTGAAAATCATCTCAAGGGTACCAGATTCGTGTCGGACGACACCGTGAAGGAGTCGGTTACAGACTTTTTGAATCGACAGCCCAAGGAGTTTTATGAGACGGTT
The DNA here is from genome assembly GCF_044657685.1 of Stegodyphus dumicola. NCBI lineage: Eukaryota > Metazoa > Arthropoda > Arachnida > Araneae > Eresidae > Stegodyphus > Stegodyphus dumicola. The sequence goes on along the minus strand of NC_140771.1, from coordinate 41,858,056 downwards.
ATCACGCGGCTCATTTGTCAATGGGATAAATGTTTCAATGTTCATGGAGACTACCTTTAAATAAAGTACTCTGTTTGTCATATATTCGCATTGGCTCACTTTCAGTTGACTCGCCCTAATAATAAACACCAAAGACAGATCCTATACGTCATAACATATAATTACACACTCTGCTAATGCACAATTAATTTATTTTTCCAATTTTTTAAAAAGAATGATTTTAAGTTTCTCCAACTTTACAAACTGTTCACGAGTCAATATAAGCCAGATATTTTTAATTACATTTTTGGACTGGCGAAAAGGAAGGACAGTACAACCTTGTATATTTTATTGGTATTATGAGTTATCTTTTATAAGTCACTCAGAAGACAAAAAGTACTGGCTGACAATACTTTGATATACATAAGCGTTTTGGGTTCTATGGTAAACACATTACATTTCCGAAAAAACAATTATCCTGTAGAAAAATGCTATATTATTGCAATATCTCCTTCATATTAGAGGTCGCTTTAAGGCAAGCTTTAACTTGAACCTTCATACCATTATGAATTCCATTTTCAGGGCCATCTAAAATAAATTGCTTTTACCTTAGCGAAATTACCATTTGATTCCAGTCAGTCATGAATAGAAAATTACAGTTATTGCTAAAATTATTCCCCCTCCCCTTACAGCACTGGTTTTGACTTTCTGATTATTTCTTAGACGGCAATTATTACAAAGACTTTTAAAGTACTTCCATATAATTCTAAAAATAACTCTTGTTTTTATTCCACAACTATACCTTTTAGTCCTCAGTAAATCAGATTACCCTTCTCCGTTAAAATAATATTTTCCTGTTCTCTTTCGGTTTCGCTCGCATACTTGTATGTATTCAAAATGCCTGTTAATGTCGCATACTCGCACTTATTTCAATGCCTGTCTTAGCAGTTATTCAAATAATCGTTATCGACTTTTGTTCAGAAATTTTGAAGCTGAATGATTTAAACTTAAAAATTGCTCTGTGTATAGTACAGACATAGAATTCTTCTCTCCCCTCACAATCACTCTAATATTTACCCACTGGTATACTACTGAAGTACGTTTAAAATTCAGCTTTGGAAATGAAAATCCTGCGCAAGCATTTGTTATGCCTGAATTTAAATGCTTGTTACCTTTTGAAGCAATGAAATTGATTTTCTCTTGCTAATGCATAAAATTGCTTTCCTGATTTTACTACTTTAAGACAACTTTGTTTAATCTTTGTTCTTACATCTCTAATTAGTCTGTTTTCAAAAAATCACAATAGCTACATTTAGAATAGTTACAGTAAAAGAATCTGACAAAAAATATCTAACACTGTAGTTTTGGTGCTGAAGCTCAGATGGGAAAGTAGTTAGTGATTCTCACTACCGTATCGAATCTCGGAGAGGGCAATTAAAAAGAACATAAAGCTGTGTTCTCTTTAATTCGCTTTTGGAAAATAAAAAATGCATTTTGAATACAGAGCAATATTTACACAAAAACCTTAATTATATTCCCGATACAAATATATTCCAACGCATTTCTTGCATATACTACTAATAACAATAATAAAATGGCGGAATTAAAGCAGCTTATTGAAGTTGCAAACAGTGCATAATTTAAAAGTAAAAAGATAATAAATAAACTACGATCAAACTTCAGCAGCAATTAACCTGGAAAATCCTACGTAGATCTTCGAATCATTGGTCAATATCCTGCTACAAAAAGTAAAAATCCGATTACATAAAGCTACAGGAAAAAGCAGCTCGCTCTAGAATTCTGTGAAAATCGGACGATATTTTATTTTACTACGGGGTGGCTCGATCTTGATTTAAGTATGCAGCAAGCATTATCTTGATCTTCCGTTTTAGATCACCCAGATAAGAGATCGTTTCTGGACTTACGGGAAAAGAAAATGGTCTGCGCATTTTTATAAATAGAATAGAATACGATAACAAGTTTTATTCTTAGAATACCTTTCCCGTTGAGAATTTAAGCCCAAAGAGGACATTCTGCAATATTGTTTTTAACAGCTCAGTGCACCAAAGCATTCTGGACCACATGTGTGTATATATATATATATATATATATATATATATATAATTTATTTACTAAATAATATTTATTATATTATCTCCTAAGGTTAGTAGAATTGAGTGAATCCATACTTAGTAAGTTCTATTTCGAAAGATGTTTGGAAGTAACTTGAATGTAAATTGTTAAAAATGTTTAACGGGAACTCGAATTAAATCATGAATAACAAAATTTTAATTGTAAAAGGAATAAATTAAAAGCAAGAATAAAATTAAATGCAAGTAATCATTAGCTGGATTAATTTTTAGGAGTTCTGGAAGTCCTGTTTGTTCTCCTTGCATATCAGTTTCTTAATTTCATATTGAGCAGATGTCTGCATATTAAAAACCAAACTGCAGACTATTTTAGAACAGCACTTAAAGTAAATCTTCAGTTGCATCAAAAATAAGAAGAGTCTGATCTTTCCTTACGTACATATTGCTTTTAAAAAGTTAAGGAAGAATATTTCTTTTACAAGACGTGAACAAAAATCGCTCACTACGTTTATAAACTGGTTATCATAAATTAAGGAAAAATCACAAAAATCACGATTACTGAAAAAGTTACTCGTAGAATTAAATGAAACTTACCCACAATATACAACACATAGTAAGGTATCAAATAACATAAAAAGAAATTACCAGACAATTATGGTAGTATAGAAATTAGCACATGTATAAAATGAACAAAGCGAAGATGTCAGTTTGCTATAGTAAAAGCACCTTCAATATGGAATATAATCGCCTCTAGAAGCAATACAGCACATTCAGCGATGTGTATGCTTTCAATTATGCGATCTATCAGTTCCATAGGAAGCGAGAGCCATTGCTCTTGCAAAGCAGTTGCAAGCGCGGCAAGGGTCTAAGGGGGCGGATTGAGAGCAGCTAGACGTCTCCCTAAAGCATCCCAAACGTGCTCGATAGGATTCAAGTCCGGGGATCGAGCTGGCCACTCCATGCGCATAATTATTTCCTGTTGAAGATAATCACATACGATGCGAACCCTGTGTGGTCTTGCATTGTCGTCCTGTAAGGTCCCAATCACATTATGTTTCGGCTATGCGGGACTTGACGTCGAAAGGGACAATTCTTAGAACTCGCATAATTCCAAGAAACACTCGTAGCTAGGTTACCATTCTCACTTACTACAAAGATTTGAACGCCAAAATCGATTATCGCTCAAATTGGGATCACGTGATCCTTCAGAAGCAGAACTTTCGTCTGATTGGTTGTCTCTACCCGGGACCCGAGACATTTTCGGTTAGGTTTGAAAAAGTCCCCCGTAGTCGCAACACCGCTTCCGTAGCTAGGCGGGATTTCGCTTCAGGCTGGGCTCTTTTTTTTTAGGAATCCTCCCGGTTAAATCAGTGCCTCCAGAATCTCGTTTCTCAGAAAAGTCCCGTCTAGCCGGGACTGTAGCCAAGTGTGATATAGGTTTAACAGGAAAGCATCACCTATTGACCCGGCATATAGGCGCACATAAGCATCAATGATGTCATCTCTATAAACATGAGCATTCACGGTTTCTCTTGAAAAAATTTGTAGGTCTGTGCGTCCACCCAGAGATGCCACCCCAAACACAGACACTGCCTCTTCCGTATGCATCTCTTTCACAGATGTTTGACGGATGATAACGAATTCCAGGTTCTCTTTATATCACATAATGCCTACTATCGCGTTCTAGACTAAACCTGGACTCATCCGTAAAGAGAATAGCCCTTCATTGCTCAGGCGGCCAGTGGACATGAGGTCGTGCCCACTGCAAACGGTCCCTCCTATGGCGCGACTTGAGCAGTACGCAAATGGTTGTTCGCCTCGCATACAGACCACCTTCGTGAAGCCTTCTACGAACAGTTGACGTTGACACCAACCTTCCGGTGGCTGCAGCAAGGGAGTATCTAAGAAGAGTCGGAGTAGCGGTTTTATTCCTGAGTGCACATAATGTCAAATATCGGTCATCGGCGCTCGTCGTAGCAGTTGGCCGTCCTTGGCTGAACCTCCTATGTGCCGAATCTGTCATTTGAAATTGCCTCCAAAGTCTATGAACCACAGAAGGACTCACATTTAGCCATCTGGCCACTTCTGTTCGACATTGCCCTGCCTCTAGTCTCCCAATTGCTTTCTGTCGTAGTTCTGCAGGCAAATGATGTCTGGAGATCATTGTTACGAATTGGCTATCTCAGATTTCTGATTTCACTATCACAGTGAAATATGTGGGCTTGCTCTCAAACATGGCCTTTTATGCTCCTCGCAGATGACGTATTCTGAGTGCAGCACCACTAATTTGCATATGGGAGTTTTACTCAGCTACTCTTACTTGGCAACATATTCAAATTTTACATGGTTTGGCTTATTTTTGAGGGAATTATCGCTATTTTTGTGATTTTTCCTTAATTTATGATAACCAGTATAATAAGAAGCAAACATCATCTTTTCAAATGATATGAAAGTCTTCTGATTCGCTCATCTGCCGCTAGGCAGGATCTTCAGAATTAAAATATGAAAATTGCTTGCATCTCTTATATCACTAGCTTTTTTATAATCACTTTCTGACTTCTCTATTACACAATTTTCAGATGACATCCCGCCAATATTATCTAACCCGTGGTTTCTTAAACTATGGGCAGCGACCCCCAAAGGGTTCGCGGGACCTGCAGCAAAGGGTCACCAAAAATTTTAGCAGTTTTGATATTTCTTTAACTTATTATAATAATTTTACAATTACCAAATATTTTTACACAATGTATCTGAAAATAGATAAAGATAAGATAATACAGACAAAGAAAAAAAACGAAAACGTTTCGACGCATTTTTTTTATAATATAAATGTTTATTTTCCTTGCTTTGCACGTGACGCTGTCATTTCATCTGTTACTAATTTAAAATTTTCCCATTGTTCTATGCCTTAGAATTGGAAATTAAAGTTAATGACTTAAAACTGCAATAATATATTACAGTACAAGTGAAAAAATTAACAGTTTCACTCACGCGTGTGTCGGATTTAGCGCAATGCTTATGGCGTCCCACAAAATTTTTGTAAATAATATGGGGTCCTGGGGGTCGCGAAAAAATCTGTGATAAAAAAGGCTGGCGACTGAAAAAAAGTTTAAGACACCCTGATGTAACCCATTGAGTCAATATTTCAATGAGTCGAAAATATCGTATATGAATCAGCACGATATTTAAAACAATAATATGAGTAGCCCTGATAATTTGTTTAGACTTCTTTTTTTAACTTTCACGTGATTACTTTTTTATTGATGTGCCTCTTTCAAGTTTTATCCATATTCATGCACAATCACTCTAATGTACAAGACTTGGATCCTTATCAAAGTATCCTTAATAAACCGAAAACGCTTTGATTTAGGAAAAATCTTAATAAATCATTAAGCACACATGCATCTGAAATATTGTGAATTAGAAAAAGAAAATTAAGAGAAAGAAAAAAAAGAGATTAGAAAGAAATTAAGAAAGAAGAGAAACAAGAAAATAAGAGAAATTAAATACTCTGCTAATACTACGAAAAATATTTTACTTTATTAATTAAAATGGCAAGGAATTGACAGGAAAGGAACGACAATTGAAACAGAAATGTCAATTGCAGTGTCTGTACGCTATCAATTCAGTTGTTTAATGAACCCAAATTTTCAAAAGGAGTAGTCACAGGCACCCACAGGTTACACAGCATTATAAATAATTGTTTTTCACAAAGATATCACAAAGAGAAGATAACAATGAAGCTCAATAATGTTCACAGACGTTCATGATGTACAGAGTAAAGATGCGTGATATAAGCAGTTCGCATTCTTGAAATGGACACTTTCAGAAACGGTAGCATCTAGTTTAAGTAGGAATTTTCTTCACTGCTCACACTATCTCCATAGTTCACTGGCAGACCTTGAGGTACTATTTTAAAGCATACAATGAAGACTTTCATCACAGACCATCTGTTGACACTTTAAGTCATTTATTTGTTTAATGGATAATTACCAGTTGCATAGAGCAACTGTAATCAGCATTGAAGATTCAGAATTCAGAGAGCAGATTAGCTAGCTTGACCACCCTATAAATCGGTCAAGCCTACAGCTATGGAAATGTGGTCCCATTTAGGGGGGGGGGGGTGTCACATTTCTAGATAATCCCATAAATGTGATTTCAGTCCATGAACTGAATATTTATGCGGACTGTCTAGAAGAGCACGTAGTTACTCTATCCCTGGTCCCTCCAAGATCACAAAATGTTCTGTAACAAAAATAAGAGCCCAACTGCGCGAATTAAGAATTTGGCATAGCCCAACTGGGCGAATTCAAATTTCCACCTTTGCTTGCCCAATGAATTTAACAAGCACATAGAGCGAAAGAAGTTTTCCTCTCCCCTTAGACACTAGAAGGAGTCTTCACACTTAGAAGACCCATCCCTTTCAAAAAGCTGACGGTTACTATTTAGTGTCACTTTTCAAAGCCAATAGCAGCCAACAGAAAAGAAAAGTAGAGAAATACACTCATGTCCATAAATTAAGGATAATGCAAAATTAATTATCAGGAAGAGTTAGAAGCAAAACAAATTTGACTTATTTGTAAAGCTTATTTATTAAACAAGAGGTAAAGAGCAAAAAAAGATGCTATATGTTTGATATTATTAAAAAAATTAGCGATTTTTTCTCCCTGGAGCAAATTACAAAAAAAAAAAAAAAAAAAAAAAAAAAAAAGCTATTTACAAAAAAACCAATATTACATGGTTGGTATGATTGTTAATGCATTGTATATCTCCCAGACGATGCAATACAGTACGTACAACGCCTAGGCATGCTGAGCATCAAGTTATCGATCTGATCTTACATTTTGGAACAACAAGCGTACATGTTGTTCCAGAATGAAGTCCCGATAGATTTGGCTTGTCATGGTTCCAATTTGAACATGCAGAGCAGTTCTGGAACCCAGAATAATTCCACCTCAAACGAGCACTCCTGCACCACCGTAACGGTGTCGTTCAATGATGTTTTCTTGGTGGTAACGGGTACCTGGAGCTCTCCATATGAAAGTCCGACGAGAATCAAACTGCAAGCTAAACCTGGACTCGTCGGAAAACATCACACAAGCCCACTGTTGCGGTGCCCACAATGCATGCTCTCTACTCCAGGCTAACCGCAGGCGACAGTGAGTTGCAGTAAGTGGAACGCATCTGACAGGTCTACGAGCATATAGAGCAATCTGCCCTAAGCGTCTGTACACGGTCTGCCTTGAAATTGTCGTACCAGTGGCTGAAGACAGCTGTCGAGACAGGTCTGAGGCTGTGCTCCGCCTGTTTCTTTTGGCAGTAACTGCCAAATACCGGTCCTCATTCGGCGTTGCAACTCTGGGGCGACCTGTGCTGTAACGTCTACTCACATTACCATCATCTTGGAATCGTTGCCAAAGTCTGGAGATGACATTCTGGGCAATTCCAAGTTTGTCTGATACTTCCAGTTGGGTACGCTCACATTCCAGACGGCCGATAATTCTACCACGTAAAAAATCATCCAAATGCGTCCTTTGTGTCATAACTATTCGGTTATTGCACTGAAATGCTTACAAAGCGCCTGCGAACAATTTTACTTCTTTGCCTGTATTCCTTATATATCACTCTCTTACACTCTCGTCATTGTGACGCACCATCAGTGTCATCTGGTTACTTCTGAAATTTGCATATGATTCTTGAAGATGTGTGTAGTGATTTTACAAGTGATATATTTATTTTAGACTTCGATTTCCGCGTGACTCCGAATTATCCTTAATTTATGGACATGAGTGTAGAATTAGACAACAGAAAAATAGAGAAATAGAATTACTTATCACAAGAACAAATAAAGAATATCTCATAATAAGCAGGCTAATTACTTGAATAACAGTAATAAATGTATGAGCTAGCAGAAAAATGAAAGGTATTAATTAGTAAATATAAATACTCGCATTAGAAACATCTTTCATTAATTAAAATACTAAAGCAAATAGTTTTAAAAATCAGATAATTATAAAGCATACAAATTATATTTCTTATAAATTACATCTGTTAATGCTACTATCGATTTAACATTTTTCTTTGGAGCTAAGGTGGTCGTAAGTACCGATTTCTCCTATCTACCCAGTTTTTATAAATTCATCAGAGCATTTAGACTTCAAATTATATCATTAATTTTCTTATTCAGGATACAATAAACCTTGCTGTGCTGACCACCTCCTCAAGCGGCCAGTATTTCTGCAAACATAAATAAAAATTAGTACCAAATTTCACCTCCCTAAGGACCATTACCACTGCCATCCATGCACAGTCATCTCAGGATAAGCTTACAATTTCTCTTACCTAGTCCCCTTCGGTGAAAACATGGAGGTAAGAAAAAAAGGAGTGGCCAAATGGCACTAGAAGTGAAGCACTGCTTCGAAGCTTCGGTCACTAGATGGGGTGTTCTTTGTTTACATTCAGAAGCTCGCTTGACAGTGTTCTGATAGTATTTCGACACACGACAGTTCCATACAAATCGAAAAAGGGACACTTTCGCATGAAAGAAACATTCATAGTGGGATGGATTCGTATAGTTTAGTGACATTTACGCAAAAAATCACATAATGGTTAACATAACTAACAACAGCGATTTTGATTATGAATTTGTTTTATAAAATTCTAAGCTGTTGAACTACAAAAATATAGATTTTAACAAAAATGTTATACTTAAAGAATGAAAACTTTTATTCCCTACTTTTATTTTATGTTCCAAATGCCAAAATGTTTTAAATAAAATAATTTTTTTTTCACATCCATATATTACTGTAGCATGTACCTTTTAAAATTTTTTAGAGGAGAGGCTTTACCGCTGCTCATTTTAAACTCATCGTTTTAATTTTATATATCTGAAAAATAATCACTTTGGGCTTACACGTTTTACTTATTTGGGTTAATTAAAAATAAAATCCTTATTTTATTCCCTTTCAGAAATGTTCAGAGAAAGTTAAGTACTATTTAAAGTATTTCGCTAATTTCTAATAATTCTCTAATTTAAAATGAACCGAATATAGCATTTATTATAAATTGACTTATATTTTTCGATTTAAAAGATGCCTCAGAAGCCAAAAAATCCTGTCATATTTAAGAAGTATTTTAGGAAGAAGCTCTATAAATAGAAAAGAAATAATGCATAATTTTAATATTAATAATACAATAGACTTTGATCTTAACTTTTGTACCTTAACCGAATAAAATCGAATTACCTTACCGGGAATTTTTTTCTAATGTAATTAACGAAAACTTGTGAAAATATTTCATTCAAATTAAACCATTCTGAGAAAACTGTTCTGTGAAAAGTATAGCATTTAATTCCGTTCAGAATGAAATGTTGTTTAAAAATATGTTGTTTTCATATACTTAGGACTCTGAAGTGTTGTAGAATATATACATTTAAATATTACAATAAATAATTTCTTATTTACAAATATATACATTTACAAATACATATAAATTACAAATACATATAAATGTATATATTAAAATATATACATTTATATGACATTTATATGTATATTTACGACGTAATTACAAAATATTTACATCCGATCGCGTCAAAACCCATTGAACTTAATATTAAATGACCCAATGTTTTGGTCACCACGTAGGGATCGCCAGTGCTTCAAAGCAGAGTACGGGAGAAACCTGTTTAGGGCCACTCCATCTTCTTACCATGTGTAAAAAGGCCCAACAGAGGTAAAAAGGCACACCAAGCGGTAAAAAACATGTACAGTACACTTCCGATTATCCGCGGAATTGGGTGGCGCGGCCGCCGCGGATAACAAAAAACGCGGATAATCCAAAAAAAGCTAAAAACGGGTATAGCAAATAAGAAAACAGTCATTCAAAATTTGAAAAATCGTTTTATGTACAATAAAACGTAAAATAAACAGCAGGAAATGTTTAACGAACGCTTAATATTTTAGCTTATTACGCTTAATATATTATCCCCATGAAGTCCAATTTCTCGAATTCCATGTCGCTGCTTAAAACGAGTCAACCAGCCAGAAGACGCATCAAAATTTTCTTTCAGGCCTAATAACTCAAAAAAGGATTTGCCTTCGCCGAAATGATAGGACTATTTACAGGAGTACCCTCTTTTCAAACTGGAGCTAACCACTCTGTCAATGCCATGTCTAGCTAATCAAAGATAGAACCCTTCATAGTTTTTCGCGTTTTCATTGCGGAAGCACTGTCCGACATTGATGCAAAGTTCACCAGTTTGTCTTTTTGCTTTAGAATGTCACGCACTGTTGTTTCCGCGATTCCATAATCCAATTCCATCTGCTGCCTTGTAGCGCCGTTTCCTACTTTGGAAATTAATTCTAGTTTTTGCGCAATCGTAAACACAACCTTCTTTCGTTTTCCTGACATTTTAAATCGGTAACGAAAAACACAAAACCAAAAAGTACAAGCACCGAATACAATAAAAGATAAGAAATTAACTCCGACCGGTTCGCAAACACTATCAGTCTTAAACTAACAATGACGAGTGGGAGGAAGTGGACGTGTCAGTAAGTTTAAGATGAGAGAGGGCGGTGGAGCGGGCACTGCAAGGGTGAGTAAGAAATCACTTACTCATCAGAGGGGAAGGTTCCGAGAAGGCCTAGGATATTTTTGCTATAAATAAGCACGATGTTAGCAAATTTAACGTTTCTCTCAGTTTTGTGAACATTTTTATTTTCTTTCCTTTACGCTTGTTTAAAAAAAAAAAAAAAAAAAAAACTTTGTACGGCAGGCGCGGATAATCGGGAGTCTACTGTAGTTCGGTTCGGAGTCCTGGCGAAAAAGTTGGCTGCATGGCCGTTTTCGAAATTTCTCCATGTGTAACGTGTATACTCCAAAAGCATGCCTCGCCCTAGGCAGGTAGCTCTTTTGCCATTAATTAAATAAACCAAACCCTTTCGGAAAAAAAAAACACGGCACGTCATTGGTATTGATGATCTTGATTTAGAGCATGGAAAGCGGCTTTAATTTACTCCATAGTTGCATAAATTCTGTATAAAAGAGTTTTTATCATTCATTTAAAATTTTTTATGTTTTTTTCGTCATGCATGTCGTTTTTGAAAAACACTTTATTACTTCTTCAGGCATGCCTAAGCACAGTTACGTCCAATAAATTATTATATTATCTATATACGTATGTATATGATAAACTTTACATTTAAATTTTGCTTCTCTCTACTTATCTGTTTCTAAGTTTTTGGAGAGGACTGTATAGTAGTAAGCAACGCAGAAAAAATTATTTTTTTAGAAAGCTAACTTAATTTATTTAATCATATCCAGTTCTTAGCAGTGCTATTTCAAAATACTTTTCAAAAAGATTAATATCTTAAAAGAGGGGTGAAACATCAAGACTTTTAAAACAATAAAACTTATCTTAAAAGGGTTCTCAACTTACTTTGTTTCATGCACCCTTTTGACCCTTTTCACCATACCTAATACATTAGATGAAAACTTAAAATTTGATGATAATTCAAAAGACAAGATTATTACAGGCATTACGAGTAAAAATGTATTTATAATATGCTTAAGTACTTAAAAAGGCATAGTTGATAATGGCAAAAGAAATTAAGCACATGAATTTTTTTAATTTGTGTGAATAACATATCCTTCAGAGTTAATAATTCCTTTAAAATATTCTCTATTACTCCAGTATTATCTATACTTTATCAAAAAAAATTGTAGTATATATTTGAATTGAAAAATATTTCTTTAAATTTTGTACACATCTAAAATAAAGGTTTTCATAAAACTGCATTTTGTAGGTTCAAAAAAATTTTTTTTTTTTTTTTAATTCTATAACATAAGAGAACTTACATTTTCATTAAAATGATTTTTATGATGAATTCAGAAAATGAAAATATTACAAATCTTTGTTTAATACAAAATTCTCTTCAGATGCTTACTTTACACACATTTCTATCCTCAAACTGGAAGTTAGAATAATAAAAAAATTAGCTGATATATTAATATTTTTAAAAAATACAGCTTAAATATGACAGCCTTTCATAAATATATTTATCCACATAATTTTTATTATCTTAAATTCTAGGTGCCTGTATTATTTAAATTTTTTATTATTTTATTACTGTTTAAAACTTTTTACTGGAATTAAAATAAAGATTATTATGAAAGACTATTAATCCATTTATATATTACTACTGTTATAAAAAATATGTAATTGTACATAAATTATGCATAATCCTGCTTTAAAAATCCTTTTTGTTGATTAATCATATTTCAAAATTGACTAGCTAAATTTAAATTAGAATATGAAAGTTAAATATATTTAAAGAAGGATTTATAGAAGAATAGAGGACTTTTTCATAAAGCCTTTTCCTTCTGCCATCATAAATAGAATTCAGTTATTAAAAATAATTTTCAAAATTTTGACATCATTTGATCAACCACAAAGCTGCTTAAAATCTCCCCAAGTTCAACTGTCAAATTATTTTCTCATTTACCAATAAAGTTTGTTGTTTGATCTGTTAAAGATGGCATCTCTAACCATTTAGTCATTATGGTTCAACATATAAGTGAAACTAAAAGATTGTTAGAATTTCATGTTAAGGAATACAAGTTTTATATTTGGAAAAGGAAAAATTAACAAAGTCTCGATAGCTATTCATAGCTAGGCAATTAACACACTTTTGGCTTTGGATCTATAAAAAAAATTATCCATAAAGCTTTTACAGCTGGGGAGCTGGATTTCCTTGAAGTCTTTTACATTCACAAAAATTTATCTTCATCAATTAATGACATTAATTCAAATCCAGTTCTTTCCAGTGCTTTCAAATTTTAATATCTTAGCTTTTTCACACTTCACTGCAGATGGTTTTATGTTCACTTTTGTCTTCCTATACCCACTGCTTTCTGTATAAAATGGTAATTCTGCAGAAAGCTTTTACTCCTGAAGAAGAAAGTTTACAGCTGAAGGCTCTTGACATTGATAAAATTTTATTCAAAATCTACGCCAAACTCAAGCAGCTTTTCTGCTTAATTTTAAATTAATGATAAGAATTTTTTATTTACAGCAAAACACACTAACTTTAAAAAATCTATCTAAAATGTTTGGGTCATTATAGTATGCTATATTACCATTCTTTTATTATGTATGCTATTTAGTAAGTGTTTCCATTGCACAAAACAATCTTTTACACAGCTCATAAGAAATTCAGAGAGTACTGCCATTTGACAAAGCACAAGATCTTAAATTTATCTTCAGATTTAATCAAATTGTAACTGCATAAGAAGTTGAATGATTTAAAAGCAATAAATACACTTCTTAATAATTTAAATCTTTATTTTTTAATAATTAATAATGTATATACCTGATAACATTTAAATATATTCTATTTATTTATCCAACTAATAAATTTTTGAACATAGCAAGATTATTGTAATTAATAAAAAATGCTTCTTAACAGCACACACCTTAGTAGAGAATTATTTGATTTATATCAGTCATTTAAATAATTTTTCTGTTATTCTTTCTTAAAATAAAGTATATGAACCCAGTTCAAAGAAATAAAAAAGTTGAATGCCAGGCTGGGAATGATCTTGCAAAGAAATGCCCCTAACAAATGAAACTACCAGTGTTATTTACAAATTTATATCCACTACTAAATGTTAAACATCTAAATAAATATAACACATCTGTACAAGGGAAGATTTTGAGAAAGGAATAGGCTACTGTACTTAATTAACCTAATAAATCATTCCAAAGATAAAGCAGTTACCTTTCATTTGAATACTGGGCATGACTGCATTTGGGCCCATCTCTTTTGATCTGCAATTGCCTCTAAACCAGGGATTCTCAACCAGGGAGAACCATTTCAGGAACAAAATGTGGTTAACTTTTTATTTAGCAGTTCAGCATTTAGTTTTAATTTATGAATATAAAACAAACTGCTTTCATTCAAGTTTTAGCATTTATCAACATTTTCTGTACTAGTTGTTCAAATAATAAAACACACTGAAAAATAATTTTAATATAAATAAATATATACGTATTTTTCAAATTCAGGAAAGGAGACAGGGGAATGAAGTTCTAGCAGGAAAGAAGATGGAGGAATGAAATTCTAGCAGTGGTGAAAGTGGTGCATGGGGGAAAAAGGGTTGAGAACCCTTTCTTTAAAATGCCATACCCTCTCTGTAGGGAAATGCACCCTTGTTTCTCACAATGCCTTGTCTGGCATTCCTCTTTATTCCTAGCACTGAGAGACATAAGACAACTTTTGAATTTTTCGTATTTGTTTCTGTTTTTGGTATCTCATATTTGCATTTTGTACTGCATCTCATTAATTCCTTGGGTAGAGAGTAGACTTTAAGGCACCCCTTGTATTATGGCAAAGTTGTTTGATTTATTGTCAAGTTGTTGTTTCATTTATGGTAGCCCAAGTAGTTGAATGTTATGGAAACCCTATTGTGACGTAATCCGGTGCATGATTCTGGGAATTTTTTAATCATGGGATGTTTTGTAAGCGTTTTTGTGGTGTGTGTTGGTTTGATTCTTTAGACGGTAGAATGGCCGAATGTTGTAAGATTAATTTGAAGTTTCTGTACGATTTGGAGCGAAAGCTTTAATTGACTGGTGTGTAAATGAAGGTTTACATAGTAGCCATTATAAGTGTCCTGTATGTAGGAAGAATATGCGTCTAGTTGAATGTAAAACCTGTTTAGATGGATTTGAATGGGTTTGTAGGAAGAAAGGTTCAGATGGATTTGAATGGGTTTGTAGGAAGAAAGGTTCAGATGGTCACTATGTGAAGCGTTCGATCAGAAAGAGTACCTGGTTTGAAAAAGTCATTTGAGTATGATTTATATTTTGATTTTTACGTAGCTCTGGGTGTACGAAGCGAACTCGAAAATCATGGTAAGTGAATATTTGCTTTTGGTAGTGCTTAAATGTATAACATGTTTTTCCTTTTTTATGTTATTTTATTGTTCGGTTTAAAATGTATTTTATTGAGATTATGTATTTTTTGTGTGCCTATATTGTAGAATTTGGTGCTCCTTTGACTTTTTAAGTGAAAATATATCGATGTGTAGATGGACAAAGTAAAGGGAGTGTGCAATGAAAGTTTGTGCAATTCTGAGATTTTTTTTTAAGTGAAAATATGTTGACGTGTACATGGATAAAGTTAAAAGAGTGCGCAATGCCATTTTTGTGCAATTCGAGGATTTTTTTTTAAGTGAAAATAGGTTGATGTGTACATGGATAAAGTCAAAGGAGTGCGCAATGCCATTTTTGTGCAATTAGGGGATTTTTTTTTAAGTGAAAATAAGTCGATGTGTACATGGATACAGAGTTTGTGCAATTGTTTATTTTGTTATTTTGGCTTTTTAAGCCAAAATAACGAGTCAAAGAATTACACAAAATCGATATCCATGTGCCGCGTACCGCCAAGTTTCGCCAAGGGGTACCCTAAACTATACTTTTACCAATTCCTTTTCATCTCTGTCTGAGGGCTTCTGTCCATAGAAATTTTGCATTTCTGGGGGGGGGGAATATCTGACTATGAAGAATGCTGTTTGCATTTTGATGGGAAAAAAATTATCCGGCCATGAAGAATGCTATTTAAAATAGCAAGGAATCATCATTATCATTATCAATATCATTGAAGTCACTGATATTTTTTTATTTATTTATTTTTCATTTATTTTATATTTTCATTCAATTTTTTTATATGTTAATTTACTATATCTCCATTTACGATTAGTTAAACTTACTTATATTTTGACATTTCATTTAAATTTCAATTATGAACTATTTTTTGCTATATTAACTTACTTCATTTGCTTAATTCTCATAGCTATTCGTAGCACTCAGGTGCTAATTTCTCACTTCTAATTTTAGAAATTAGGCCCTGAATACGGGCAATCTACCAATGTTTAGTGCTGTGGCCACTCAACCTCTGATCAACTTGAGTAATGATATTTGCCATTAAATCATTATAAAACATATCTGCTATTTCTGTGTTTAACTTAATGTTTAACACTGGAGTAAAATACTTATGTCAAGATTTTAAGCTAAACCATTATAAAACCTATCTACTATTTATGTATTTAACTTATGTTTAACACTGGAGCAAAATACTTATTTCAAGATTTTAAGTTAAACTAATGCAAGAAAACTTGTGATCATTCATCATTTCTTTTAAATATGCAAAATGTGTTTTATTTATTTATTTTATTTGTTTATTATCTATTTTAATTTTTACCATAACACTCCTTGCATAGTAAATTTTCTGTTGACTCCCCAATTTTTTCTAAATATTTAATTTTCAGCAAATGTTTATGAGTGTTTAAATTAAATGGAGCTTTCTAATGCAAAAAGCTTTCCCATCCCTGAACTGAATTTATCATGAAAGACAGTTAAGAAATAAAACAAATAACAAAGTTCGAACTTCTATATACTCAGAATATTAAAGTAAACATTTAAGCCATACTTAAATTTCTAAATATCCAGAAAATATCTGTAGTACAGAGATGGTGCATGAACTTATGTTATCTGTAGTTGCCAGAATTGGTAAATTTAATAGCCTAATTTGTAATGCTAACATTTCAAATGCTTTTGCAACTACTTTAACAAGAAAATACCTAGTTTGCTAAAATAATCAATTCTTAACAATGTAAAAAAAGGTGCATTTATTCTGCATATACAAGTACAAAACTACTTGTACAAAGCACATATATAAAATCATTAACATGAACAAGAGAGACATAATTACTTAAAATTAGATATATGTACAAATATTATCACAAATAACATTAAAATACTACATCTGAAGAATGAAATAGCTATTTTAAAACATTAAAAGGATTTTTTTACTAATAACAAGCAAGACTAAATATATATATATAAACTTTATGGGGTGATAGAACACATCTATAAAAGCAATATTCATCATAGAAAGTTTGGGTGGAATACAAACGACAAGGCTCATAGATTAGCCTTTTGATGTCACAGGAAAAAGTCCAAGAGAGGCGGTAATCTTGGTGGCCAAGCTATTGGGCCACCTCGACCAATTCATCTTCCTGGAAATTTCATGATTCATATAAGCAGCCATCCTCTCAGCAATCCATGGTAGAAAATCTCGTTGGGTGTGAAGATCGACTCTTCTTATATTGTTTACAATGCCACCTAGTGACTGTGACTTGTCGTTTGTATTCCGCCCTAACTTTCTATGATGAATATTGCTTTTATAGATGTGTTCTATCACCCCATACAGTTTATAAATAAATATATATATATATAGTTATATTATGGATCTAGTTATCATGATTGCCGCTGTTTCCAGCGATACTCGGGAAATGCCTAGTGTTCACAGACATGCATCAGTCTTTATCCCACGATATAACTTTTGCTAGGAATACTATCCCGCAGGTGTGAAGCCTGCATTTCAGGCAGCAGAAGAGCTTTTGGGAATTTTCTTTGAGCATGTACACCAATTACATTCAAGTTAATAAAATGTTTTCTGAAGAGCCTTTCCTTCTTGCATTAATTCTTTAAATTTGACAGTGGAAAACTACTTTTTAACTTCTCTCCACTTGCGTTTTAATCATATACTCTATGACGAATATTGCTCAAATAGCTATATTCTACCAGCCATAAAGTTTTGTCCACTTTTTCAGATTCACCCGACATACATATGATATTATTTAAGTCAAGAGATTTCATTAGAATGTTTTTCCTTTTTGTATTTTTTAAATTTTTGTTTCCTTTCAAGTCTGAATTTTGTTGGGCTATATTTTTGATTATTTGAGCATGGGTGATTAGTTATAATATTTTGAATTTGTTCAATCCAACAGTCAAAAATGATGAGTCTGTTTGGAACATCAAATATGAATAATTAATTTACAGTTTACCTTTTGTCCTTTAAAAAAAATTCTTTTACATATTAAAAAAACTTTTTAAAAATTTAATGCTTACTCTTAAGATTATTCTAAGAATAAGACAGACTAACTTTTTAATTTATTTACAAAAAAAAAAAAAAAAAAAAAAAAAAACTTTTACCACAGTTTTTTTAAGTACTTCCAGGACAGTTCCATTTCCTAACAATTTTTTTTCGTAAAATTACCAAATTTTTCAATAAGCTGTTTAAGTGCTAGAATTTATTATTTTATTCCTAATTATTATACAAACACATTTCTTTGGAACAAAACGAAGTAAGTTCTATAAATGTATTTTTATCTAAAGAAATTTAAATTTATCTGCACAAAAATCAGATTTTACATAAGAATTTAAAAGTTTTTATACAAAGAAAATCTATTAGCATAAAAGCAGCACGGTATGTATTATGAAAGATATAAAATAATAAAAATTCGATACATAGTTTTTAACACAAACCACGAGATAACTTTTGCTAGGAATATTACAAGAAAAAAAAAGGGAGCAGATTAGCAAGGTCAACAAAAAATATTGTCTAGCAAAAAAGAAAACTTTACCGAAAATAAAATCACCTTTCTTCATCGTTCACTACTTAAAATATAAAATTTTCTGACCTGGGTTTATTTAATCACCATATATTTCTGCTCACGATATCTTAAATTTTAAGCAAATTTAGTGCAATAGCAAAAATATGCAACTTAATTGTAAACATCATTTCTAATTATAATAAACTAGAAAAGTTTCTTTTCTAAATTCAAGAATCGAATGATAGGCTATAATGAAGAGCCTAATTCAGTTACACTTTGCTGACAATATTTTTCCAACATTTAAATGTTAAATTACCGATCTACTGCTATATACTTACAAAAAACAAAGTGATACACACTTACTTAAATACGTATTTGATTTTAAAAGCACAATACTCCAAAGTTCTTAAACTAACCCGCTACAAAAGCGGGTAAACGATTGACACACGAGTTGTCCGCGAGTACCCACAGCATATGTTTACAATGTCAAAGTGAGCAGAATGAAAAACTTCAGCAATGGAACAACCTCAGACAATCTGTTGCCAATTCTGCACTTCCTAATACTCAATCGTCCACTTACAAAGATGAAATTATTTTATTTCCCTACTGATGAATGCATTTGCACCTCACATCAGAGAGATGTCAGGGCATATTATTGTAGTTACTTAAAAGAGATTTGTGGGAAAATATGCCGTAACTATTAATATAAATTCTTAGTAACTTTTTATACATTAACAGCTAATGTATGGTGACCAGATTTCGAAGTTGGAAATTCGGGGTATGTAATTTTTTTAACAAATATAAACTAAATCAAAACGCAGCATTATTTTTTTAAAAAAATATTAAATTTTTAACGCTTTTAAATTATTTTGATGAAGTAGCTTTATTCTCTGAAGCATGAAGCTTAGGGCATCTTTTTCTTTTTTGATCTTCGTATAAAAGTCCGTGCAATTTTCAGCAAAATTTAAGGCATTGAGCTGATAAGACGTTTTTCCCCTCCACTCCTGAAGTTTTGCTGTTCTACTTAAATTTTGAGTGAGTATGTTCTTTTGTTTCTTATTGTTATTCGCTAGCTGAAAGGTTATTTACTATCGACTGACTCTTGGTTATCTTTACGACTGACTCTAGCTGAATAGGGCAAATTTTGCTCATCGATGACTGACTCCCTCATTGATTATCTGACGATTTACGACATGGCTATAGACACGGACTGTTTTAAAGAAATGGAAACTCTTAAAAACTTAGAAAGGATATGGAAATTTTCAAATCTAAACTCCGTGAGAAACCCTCGGAAGAGGAAACTAAAATGTAAAAAAGTTTAGAATCCCAGTTCACTCCATCTGAAACTTTAGTTCTTATGCTTCTCGCAAATAAACAAGCTACAATGGAGGCTATTACTAAAAATGTACCATTATTTAGCGGCGGAAAAGATAAAAGTGACTCCAGCACCTTGAAATAAAAATGCGAGAAAGCTATCTGACTCAGATGATAACCTTCCCCCTACACAACTCAGCAATAAATTCCATGCACTAAGCATAGATCAAAATCTTGACATCCCCATGCCGATGCTAATCGCACTCGCTTAAGCTATTCGCACCAACATTAACCACGCATGCGCATTGAGTTGTCAGACCATCATTTGAACCCAATCGAAATTTGATTCTACGTACGTGAAATGCCTAAATGTTGTAGTGAATCTACAGAGTAGAGATAATTATTCACAAAGTTCGGTTTCGATACCTCCGATAAAGCAGAGAAACATACGACATGATTGTCTTCCTTAATGCCTTTTGGGGAGGTCCCCTATGACAGGCCCTCCCTCGGCGCGGCGCATAAGGCACTCCCTACTTATGCGGCCAACAGGCTCGACACCCTGCCATGACTGGTCTCAAGGGTAATTGATCACGGAGGAAGTTATATGCCATCACAGAAAATAGAATCATCGCTTATACGTGGTCCGTTCAAGCGTGACAAAAACCGTACGGGTGTCTTCAAGACTTGGACAGCGTGTATCATAGATTTTTTTTAAGGTATCACTGGCTACAGGTAATCCAAATCATGTATAAGCAGCCGCAAAGTTGCTTGTTCTCAGCCTGTTAGCTAGAGTTCTGTCCTTGGAAGTTATTGCTTAGATTTAGCTCATATAGCTAGCTATTGCACTACTCCGTGCTAGTCATAATATGAAAATGAGCATTGAATAGCTAAGGGAAACTCTCAAGTAACTTCTTGAGTAAATATGGATATAGTACTTGAGAGACTTTTAATTTGTAAGCAAAATATACATATAGGGCCCTAGTCTGGACACCGTCGAGATAGAAGAACGGGTCGCTTTTTGCTATCTACTCGACAGAGAGCGAGTCTGGTGTCATCGTCTCGATCATTACAGAGATCGACGCGTCAGAAATTTTTCCGTCAGCTGGACAGCTGCCGTTTAAGTTTCTGACTGTCGTTTTAGAGCTAAACTGAGGTAAGGCTCCTCTAAACCAGGCTGAATCACCAACTTTTCTCTCTTGGCGAGGGAGGGAACGCGCTACCAATTTTGGCGCGTTTATCGCACACGCTGGCTGAATGTCTGCTGTTTTTTTTTTTAAAGATTTATTTTATAGACGCGCGGCATTCAGCGCACATAAACTTTTCGGATAATTAATTAATTCTCGAATAGTATATAGACGTTTTCACTTAAGTAAAAATTTCGCGTATATTTTGTAAACATATTCAAAATAACTTATTCTTTAGATGTTTCAGTTTCGTTAGCAGACTAAAATAAATAAGATATGAATAAAAACTTTCAATAGTGTCAAATGGGGAAATAGTTAAAGCGTAGAGTGTGCAAATAAATTTATCTTAATGACATTTTAACAAAAATTTCCATAAAAACACTGTAAATTCATACTAAAAAAATAACTTAAGAATATGTTGTCATTTTAGTCTGAGGTATATGGAAATAATTGTGCAAGACTCTGAAGAAACACTTTCTTTTAAATGTGTGAAATATTTCATAACATATATGGAAGAAGAAAGTACAGCATTCTGTGTTTTGGATGACTTTCACCAAATGTAATATAAATACGAACTAGAAACCGTAATAAAAAGTCCTTCCTCTCCAATCAGATCACCTTTGTGTTGCATTGTATTTGTAATACTTCTAAAAATCCAATTTTTACCTAAATTAAAAAACAGTTATTCCATAAAAGATAATAAATTTGAACGTATATAGAATGAATTTTGTAATTTGAGTTATGTTACAAAATAATTCATAGTTTATATATTTTATACTAATAATTTAGATAAAACCTGTCCAATTTAAGAATGTGTGTTAACCACATTCTTAAATTGTAAAAGGACGACTTAACCACATGTAATTCATTTCAAAGCATAAAAGAAAACTTATTTTTTATTTTACACAGCAACAGCATTTTCATGCAGTCAAGTTTTTTTAATTGTTAGTTATTATACATAATACTTAATTTTTAACACATTCTTATTAGAAAGCATAACTAAGAAACTTCTTTTTAAAGCCCCACAGTAATTGCAAAGAATGTCGTTAAATTTACAAAAGTATTGAAGATATATTGAACAGCATTATAACAAGAAACTACTGTACAAAATATGTAAATTTAACATAACTTCTTTTTTAGTATTTGCATAGTTTCCTCCAAATGAACCTTAATGGGAAGTTATCTTGCAAAAATTTAAAAGTATTAAAATGGCCTCTATTTAAGATGTAACTGCATTTATAATTATTTTGTAATTGTGAATAGATTATATTATTGCAATTAGATTATGCACTTACAACATAATTGCATAAAGTAATGAAATTAAGAGTTCACAGATACAATGCAATATAATTACAAAGCAATTATCTAAATTGTAATTATAATCACTTATTTAATACCACAATATTATTACAATCACAATGTAATTTAAATTGGGTACTATATTTGTATACCCTCCACTCAAAAGGAGGTACTGATAAGCCTGGAAGTTATTATCAACGAAAAGCCTGTTCAGGACAGTTTGATGACAATTTCCACCGGGTGAAAAGTACATTCTTAAGCCCAGGCAAATCATGACAATAAAAATCATTTAGTCTCATGATTCACTATATTTCAAACCCTGAATTTGAATTCTGCACCAAATTATTTACCTATATTTTAATATACTTTATGAATTATTAGAAGCGATATGGCAAATATCTTCTAAAAATAACTGTAAAATATTTGTATCCATTAATTGATTCAGATACACACTTTTATTATTTAAGTATATCAAAATAACAGTTTCATGTTCCTGAAATACAAAAGTTATGAAAAAAGTTAAAGTAATATTCTTAGAAGCATATGATATTAGTCACCAGCTGCAAAACAGTTAATTTTTTGCCCTAAATACAAGTTTATTACACAGTAGTCATACGTGTAACTTAATAACATGGTATATAAAAAATTAATGATAATAAGTTTATCAGAAATGAATTAATTCTGCAAATAAACTTTCTGCATTTGAAAATTTTCTACACCTGAGGGGAGGGAGAGATCTAGTAAAATTAGATTTATTATAACTTCAGTTGGACCAAATACCTTCTCTCTCTATATATATATGCATCACTAAAGAAATAAATAAAATTATCATGCTTAAAAAACAGATGTACCATACCAGTTTTTTTCCCCTTGTTACCCTTTACTTTGAGAAATAACAAACAGTACAACGCTGAAAAATACTATCTTTGAAATTTTATTTAAATGAAGAAACACACACCATCTTTTTATTTAAGCATTACACTTCAAAAACAGATACACATACCAATTTATTTTCACTAGCCTTTATACTAATAACATGCCATATAAAAATGAAAAGAATTATCCTTGAAATTTAGATAAAATGAAGTAACACTATGAAAAATTTATGCACACGGACATTTTTTTTCTATTGCATGTTGTCTGACATGATCCACAAGTGCCTAAAAATGTACCCAAGGAAACACATTTCAATATTAACAAAAAATTGTTTACAGATTAAAATTCATTCATTTCATACCAGTATTATAAAGATCATGCATGAAACAAATCTGCTTTCCCATACTTTTAAATAAAACTGAACTGAAATTTTATACTGGAAAATATGCTATATTTCTATATATTAGAAACAAGAAAATAATACCATAATAATATACTCATAGCCTAGCAGAAAGTAACATATATAACATCAAACACAGAAATTTATATACTCGTAGCCTAAGAAAAAGTAATACATATTACATAAAACACATAAATTATTTAATATCAAACATACATACCTTCTAAAATTATTTTACTTTTTGTTTCTTATTGGCCGATGCTGATGAATATGAAACGTTATGGGCTCTTTTGTTGATAAGATGCTGTGTAAGGCCTTTGCATCTAGTAATAAAAAAATTATCAATAATTACTTTCTTAAGATTACAGCATTCTGGCATGGCCACATGCGTACATTTATCAATTATTCTTTCAACTAATTCTTTTGTGATGGCTGATTGTAAACGAAGGAGTACATCTTTACATTTTTGAAATTCTCGTTCAGCTTCCCTACATATTTGATACATTCCTGAAGAGATGACCTTCAGTCCACCTTTATTGCTATGTTTTGTAAGAATTGTGCAATGCTCGGGTATGTCAGGTTCCAGCATGTCCTCTGAAATGGTCATAGCTGTTTTACAATTTTCACATATGCTTTTTTTTTCAACAACTTATTATATATGGCTCCTGCGATGTAATGTATATCATTTTCTTCCGCAGCTGGGGGCAAGCGACGTTTCACTGCCACTGCAGAAGAGGTAGATGGCACTACAGAATTGGAGATAGGATGCAAGACCTCCTTTCTGATAGCAACCTCTAATTCAGAAGCATCAAAGAGGCTGTGGTCACTTTCAGAACAATAATTTGGATTATTGATATCTGAAATGAACTGTGATAGGCACACTAATTTCAGTGCTCTCTTGGCTTGCAAAGCAGTAGGCTTTGCACCCAACTTTCGTCTAATCTGTGAAAAGGCATTTTCCAGCGCATCTTGTGTCAACCTGCCTGGTAAGAAAAATGTAAACCCCTCGGAAAATAATTCTTTTGAGAGTTTCACAACACTCAATGTGCTCATAATAATGCCAGTTTGAAATGGCTTCCATGCTTTCCCAAACTGAACAGTTTCAGTCACATGAATGAATTTCAATAAAATATTAAATTTCTCATCTTGATTTTTGATAGTGATGCCTTTTTTTGGATGCCTTGTAGTCATAATTGTAAACCATTCTGCTACAAGTCTCAGCCACCATGCAGAAGTTAATGCTTCTTTTGCAACTTGGTGTAAAATACCTGCTTTTTCAATAGCAGCAGCTGTTTTTACAGAAAACAATTGCACAGCAGATGCCCCATTCATCGAGGAAAAGTGTGTTGGGAAGAGATGAACTCTGTTCAAGTGATGTAGAGATCTCAGGGCAGCATCTGCTTCTATCTCACTTGACCAGAGTCGTTTCACATACACTGAAGATACTATCCTCGATGGCAAGGCATGCTGGTGGCGAAATTCCTCTGGTAATATTATAATACTTGAAAGAAATGTATTTCTCATATTTTTAATGAGATGTGGTACATCTGCAATACTGTGAATGAAAACATCAGGTCCTCCAATGTTGTAATTTGTCTTCCTATCTCTCCTAGAGACAGACACATCCAATGACGACCACATTGCTCTGTTATTGCTTCCCATATCTGAAACAGAGGCTCTTACAGTTAAACCTATTTCTGTAGCTGCTACTACAGTTCTATGAATTAGATCTTTCATGTCAGAACCTGATGTTGAAGGCCCTGTTAATTCATTGGCAACAATCTGTTTCCATGATGTTTTAAGGCCTCTAAGCATTACAATAGTGTAATGCTTAGCTTCCTAACGTAACATTTCCAATGAATGACTTAGACGATGTATCAAAATCTTGATATGAAGCTATTTCCATTTCGTCAACTAAAAGGCAGCAGTTCCTATCAAGAGCATCCAATGAATGAACTTTTGTCTTGAGGAAAAAAAACAAATTTTCTAAAATGCCGAAATTAATTTTTATGTCCCTAATCCTCCTGTTCAAGGTACTGTACGATGGTGCTGGATATCCAGTACTTCTGAGGTAATTATATCCATGTTTGCTCAAAGCAAATCGCATCTTCAGTCCTTTTATAATGGACTTTTCTGACCAGTTCCTTTTTGACTGCACAGCAAGGTAACTTCCTACTTGCTCATCGGACAAAAATGATGTCAATTTTGCACCTTTTTCTTGAAGCTGTTGCTCAAGGAATTCTATTTTTTTAACAACTCTTCATTTGAAGCAGGTAGAGTTTCCTAAATTCAAAAAGAAATAGTAAACATGTTATGCTGTGATTATTTTTTTAAACAATGGTTGACTGAATTAATATATTTGTAATAACAATGATTTTTTCAACAATTTTTTTGGAGAATATTAAATAATTTACCACTTCAGTATTTGGCTTAGGACATCTTACTTCTCTTATCCTCTTGTCAGTTACAGATGGTGGTGGATTTGGAATGCTAAAGAGTGTTGGTACTGCAGTTTTTCTTAGTTTTTAACTATCTTTGCATAGTGACTCAAATTGAGATTCCTCAAAATGATCCTGTAAATACATAAAGTAATAAAAAAAGTATACAAAATAAATAAAAGTACAAAAAACAAACCACACGAAAGAAATGTGAGAAAAGTGTTTCACACAGTGAGGTTGTGCCAAAGGCAGCAAGCATGAACTGTAAGTAAGTATAGGCAATAAATAAATATGCAGGTAATTAAATTAGGCCCAGTATTATAAAAAACTGAAACAATAAACAAACCATGTCTAACATATCAGCAGCAGCATCTTGTAAGCTTGGGCAGAATTTAATTATCCAATATTTATTTTTTGCCTATAATTTAAAGTGTTCTTTAGAACATTATCCAAAAATTAAATGAAGTAGTGTTTTGCTATAAAATTAAAAACAACTAAAATAAAACTTTATATTTCTTGCTATAGTGCTCTTACAATAGATAAGAAAATATGAGTTCACTTCACCCAACTTTTAAGATACTAGGCCGATAAATACATTTATAATTAGAGCAGACTATGATTCTTGTTATAATTGTAGTAATGTTTATTGCTTTAATTGAAATATTTAATTTTTAATTATCTAATCATTCAAAACATAGGCCTAATTTCGAAGCACAGTGCCAACATGCATTTTAAAAAGCATCAAGGCCAGTTTAAACGACAATTTTTTAAATTACATCCCCACAGACATATCCAATTAAAGTTATTAAAAACTCTAGAACGTAGTTCAGTAGCTTTCTGAATTTGTAGGCAATTTCTTATTTAGAGATGACAACACAAAATAACGCTTCAGAAAATATTATTTATCATGTATAAAAATCTGCTTTGTAACACATATCAGTAGTAACTGTTTATCAATGTCATGAGGATTTAATTTGACGAGATCACATTCTTTAGAAGTATCAAATTCATGAAAGGATTTTGGCTTGGCCTTTGAAATTCATCATTATAGGCAGATTTATTTGATTGTTATGCATGCATTAAACATTACACATGCATTAAAAACACTACAATTATTTTTGAAAAATACACATGCAGTTTCACAAGTTTTCTGTGCTTATTTGAATGTTCTGCATTCATTTCTAAATCTTTACTCCATTGCCAAATTGTATAATACTGTGATTATAAATATATGGTACTTGCAATTATTGAAGTCAGATTATATATATTTTGTCTCATACTATTCAATTTATTCTATTGACTTCAGATGTCAATGTCAAAATTCTGGAAGTTATTTTAACCAAGAAACATTAGTGGGCACCGTGCATAAAAAACTGATCTAACTTTTTAACAAAAGTGATTATAAAATAAAGAAAAAAATTATATATCATTCCAACGATATTGCAACTATAGTATAATGTTACATATATCTTTAGCAAACATTCAGATTTTATCTTGACTTTCCAAATTATGATTTGTTTTTTAATAAATTTCAATATGCTAATGATTTTCATGTTACATTAGTATAATTTCCACAATTAGCACAGGAAAACAAAATTTGCGCTTTATATTAGAAGAGAAATTTCTTTTCCACATTCAAAACATCCACATTGGCGATGTTTGGCGACGGGTACATTAACCCTAGACTAATTTAATTATAGCTATTATTACAGAAATTAGCAGATACTTAGGTTATTGTACACAAGAATTTCACTTTACTTACACATTATAAACATCAGAGAAGATATAAACTCTAAATCAAGGCGTAATTAACATTATACTTACTAAGCAAATTTCAGCGCTTGGACCAGGTTTCCAATTGTCTCTTCGGCAATTATTTACCCATATTTTTCTTCTTTCTTCATTTTTAGGAAATTTTACCAATGTATGACCTTTCCGTGAATGATTTGAACAATTAATAGCTGCACATCCGCCCATTTTACACAAAAAAAAACACAAAAAATTGTTGCACCGTAACTACACAGCCGCCATTTAATCTCCCACTTGGGATAGCGAATGCCTGATGATTCAGCCTGGTATATAGGAGCCTTAGCCAGACTCGCTCTTCCTTCTGCTGTCGAGTGGAAAGAGAATCCCGATTGGTTTTCCGATATCGATCTCGACCGGTGTCCAGACTAGACCCCATAGGTATTTACAAATTACGAGCCGCCCAGACGGTATAGTGGTTAGGAAAGCCTACTTCGATACCGAAGGCCCGGGTTTGAATACCGGACAAGGCATGGACGTTTGTAAATACACTGCTGGGCAGACATGTTGGATGTGTTTGTGTGAGCTTTCGGAAAAATCGTCTATATATGGTGTATTTTGATTTTGTGAATGTGGTAGTTATGATTCCTTTAGATGTTCCGGTTTCCGTAGTGGTGCTTTTTATTGGATTCAGGCGCATATTGACGAAGATATAAGCATATAACGAAGATATAAGATATAAGCATATAAAAGTTATAAGTCTTATCCGGAGGTCATTAGGTTATGTTAAGGTTATGCTTTTTCTACTTAAATAGACTGTGCAAAGTACTTTTGTCGATATATTTGGATTCACTACACCTTTATCTATTGGAATACTGAATTTTATTGAAATGCATGGCGTATTTTTCACTTTATGAGCATTTTACGCTCGTATACGATGCAGCCTTGACGCAATTTTGAAAATTATCGCCAACACCAAAAATGACCCAAAGAACGTCTATATGTATACACTATGTATATAGTGATAGTATATAGTGTATAGTACTATGTATATATATTCTTTGAATGACCCGTTTACTACTCATCGTATATGTCCCGTTTTTACTGCTCATCATGGAAGTCGCCAAAAGTAGCCAAATCCCGTGTGCACCGGATACTAGGATTAAACGCATTTTACTTTTCGAATAGGCTGTTAGGCCTAGTGTGGCCGCCGTTTGTTTCGGAGATCGGAGATCATCATTCGTTAAGTGGTGTTCGACCCGAAGGGCTTTTACCACTGCATGTTTATCATTTCCCTAAGGACCTGTAAAAGTTCGTTAAATTCCATAAACTGGAAAACTCCTGTGCACTTGTAATAAAAGTGCAAAGTCTTCAGTAGTGAAGAAGTTGATCAGGGGTGGCGACTTATATCGGCCACAGATGAAGTCTTCGTTGGATAAGCTACAACAACTAAATTTTGGCATATCTTTTACACATTATCGTATATTTGACACAGTATCGTACGATAGTAAGATGGAAAGGATGATAAATATGAAACAAAATCTAGATTAAATAGTTGAAAATAATAAAATATATACAAGAACTACCATCTAACATTATACTTCTTGGCCGTTTATGCGGCTGTTAGATTAGATAGTCGTACTTCCCTATGTTTTTAATAACTTCGTGAGTGGAGGAATCACATTTTTCGTAGAATTTGAATGTAATCTTTAGTAATTCAGCATCTAATGGTAAAATCTTTAAAGAATTATGGATGACAGTCTTCCTAACGAACTACGGAGAGTTCGAGAGGAATCTGAGAGTTTTACTCTGAAAACTTTGAAGCCTTGCTCGGTTTGAACGTGCAGTAACTGCCCACGCCGGAGCGGCATATAGAATTATGGGTCGGATTGCCTGTAGATAGAGTGTTCTTTTAGCGTTGATATTTAACTTCGAATATTTGCACATCAGAGGGTATATGCTCATTAAGGCACGTTGTGCTTTGTCTCTGATATAATTAACATGAAATTTGAAAGTTAACTTCTGGTCGAGATAAACACCTAGATATTTTACTTGGTGGTCACGTGACACGATTTGTCCGTCCATTGTAATTTCTTCTAAGTCTTGAGGGATATTTCCTTTTTTAAAGTAAATCACTTTTGATTTTTTAGGGTTAATTTTAATTTTCCATCCTTTAAACCAGGGTGAAATGTAATTAATGCCATTCTGTAGTTTATTTCTTGCATGATATGGATTAAGTGAGTGACATATAAGTGCCGTGTCATCGGCATAGCATGCAGTGAGAATATTTTCAATATTAGGAAGATCATTAATATATAAATTATAGAGAAGCGGGGAAATTACCGACCCCTGTGGTAAACTCGCGTGAATTTTTCTTGTGGTAGAATAATTATCTTGAATAACTTGAAAAGTTCTGTTCTTTAAAAAATCAGCAATTAGATGGATGATGGCAGGTGGGAAATTATAGTTCATCAGCTTGATGATAAGACCGTGATGCCAAACTTTATCGAAGGCTTTCTCTACATCCATAAAAATAGCAGCAACTACTTCCTTTTTATTAAAATTTTCACCTATGAATTCTACGATTCGGGCGATCTGCTGAGTCGTTGAGAATCCCTGGCGAAATCCGAATTGATGGTCTTTGATGATGTTATTTTCATTAATAAAAGTGGTGAGTCGAGACTCGATAAGCCTTTCGAAAAGTTTGGCAATCGCAGGCAGAAGACTGATCGGTCTAAAGTTACTTGTGAGATTTCCAGCTTTGCCAGGGTTTTTAATGACAGTTAGAATGGCGTGTTTCCAATTTTTTGGGAATGTATTAAGTCTTAAACATGCGTTAAAAATATTTGTAATAAGAACGATGCCTTTCCTTGGGAGGTATTGCAGGGCCTTATTAGTGATATTGTCATATCCAGATGCTTTCTTTGGATTAAGTTTCTTTATAATTTTCTGTATTTCTTTGGGAGAAGTCGGGTTGTTTTGATTTTCAGGATCTTTGCAGAGGAAATCGGTCACGTGATTGATAATATTGATATCATTCGGGTGTGAGAAATTATTTATATTAAACTGTTGTTCATAGTTATCAGCGAAGAGGTTGACAATTTTCTTATGATCGTAAATTTTGGTATTATTATCATCTAGAATGGGTCCAATATTGGAGGGAGTGCTTCGGATAGCTTTAGCAACTTTCCACACAGAGTGGTCAGTGTGCGAAAGACTTTCAATGAAGTTATCCCAGCAATTGTTTCTGTACTCTTGGATAAGTTTTCTGAGGTTTCGATTGGCAGCATTAAATCTTCTTTTGTCTTGGGTGGAGTGGGAACGTTGATAAATTTTTCTTAGTCTATTTTTCTCTGTAATTTTCTGTCTAATATTGTGTGGGAGCGTATAATTAGCCTGTTTTGGAATAAATTTGGCGTGGTTGATGGCTTCGTTGATTTTACTGCTAAGATAGACTGTGGCATCAGGAATTTCGCTGTTATTAGTCATTTTAGTGGTAGCAGATATGTTTTCTTCAAGGTGATAAGCATAGTTTTCCCAATTAATGCGACACTTTATAGGCGGAAGACCATGCTTTAAGCCATATAAAGTGAAGCGTACTGGTAGGTGATCTGAAGAAAGTTCATTATCCACTTGGAGAAAAGGGATTTGAGGAACATTGAAGGTAATTAAGGTGTCTAATACATCAGAAGTATTTGAGATTTGATGAAGATGCGTAGGTTCATCTGGACCATAAATGTTGATATCAGGGTTGTTGATGATGTAATTATTAAGAATAATTCCGTCTGGATTATTTCGCCTGGAATTCCAGTTAGCGTGTTTACAATTTAGGTTCCCAGCAACAATAGTTGGATAACCTAAGTTGAGAATATAGTCAAGATCTTGAGTGTTGAGGCTATTGTTGGGTGGCTTATAAACAGCAATGATGAGATATTCTTTACAGTCACTGTTCAAAATACATGCACTTGCTTCAGAGCTCATAAGGGGAAGAGGAAAGATGGTACTGTTTAGGCATTTTTTCATGAGAATAGCTGTACCACCACCACGGTTATGAAGACGGTCAGATCTATAGATGTTGTAGTTGGGAATTTTAAATTTATCATTCGGTTTGAGGTGGGTTTCACTTAATAAAATTACATCCAGACTGTGCTGGTTGATGTAGTTTTGAATTTCAATTTTTTGATTTTTAATACCATTACTATTATAAAACATAAATTTGGCATAATTAATATGTTGCATGGTATTTGGATTAGCCGTATGGGCGTAATTATTCATGCTCGTTCTGGATGAATATCTTTAGTGTTGTCATTGCAGTCTTGAGCCTGGAGTCGGGATTAGAAGCCTGCTTGTATTGCTGGTAAATTTGGTAAATTTCAGTAATGAACCCGGTGAATTCTTCAAAGGATTGTTCTTCTGTGTCTGTGTTTACTGAGTTTCGTTTATTTTTGGAGGATTGATCTTCTTTATCGTTATTTACAGATTTCTTATTATTCTTGAAGGATTTCCTGTCGTTAACCGTCTTCGGGTTGCTCTTGGTAATTGCCGCATATGATTGGTTGTACAGAGCAGTGCCCAAATTACGTGATTGGCTGAGAGTAGCCGGAGTCTCTTGATCTTGCTTATTTTGGGAACTTTTTTGTATTTCTTCTTCATTAATTTTTTCAATAGCTGTATTTCCTGGTCTTTTGGGGCATTCCTTACTACAGGATGCATGTCCTCCTCCACAGAGGACACATTTCGCAGGAAATTCTTTACCTTTTTGAGGGCACTGGAAGGATTTGTGATTCTCGGCGCATCTGAGACACCGGGGCATATTTTTACATGCACCTTGAGTATGCCCGTACCGTTGGCAGTTGAAACACTGCGTCGGTCCGGGCCTGCTTTTGTACAAAACCACTTTTACTCTAATATCAGTAATGTGGCGTACATGATTAATTAATTTTCCAGCTTCAGTGCGTGGAGTGCCGTTTGTTTACAAGTGAAGACTTTCTGTTTTGCACCAAGGACATTACAACTTTCAGTCGATTGAAAATTATTATTATTTGATATTTTTGTACCTCTCGCTTGAAATGACTGCCCGATGAATTGGTGCACCGATTTTGTGTGTTTTATGCCCGTTGACCGATTTATTGATTTGTGAATTTTTGAAGAGTAATTATGTGTTTTTTTACATATTTTGATTTTTATATGGATTTTATAAAGGATTTATGTATTTTGGGGCATATTTAGAAACTTAAACGTTTTCTTATAAGTACTTATAGGTTTGAGAATACATTGATTTTAGAGATTATTGTTAACTGATTTTAAATAGCGTTGTCTTGTTTATTGTATTCGAGAGGAATTTTGTTAAATAATACTGTGTTTGAGAAATTTAATTGTTTGTTCATTTTTATGAAATCAGAGAGAATTTTGGTTTAAATTAGGATTCCATCAGTGCTCCTGGAATTTTGTAAAATAAGTGAGAGGAATTTTGGATGTATTTTATGTAAATTGTTGTGGTAAATAATTGTGTTCGTTTATACTAATTTTAGAGTAGGCAGATTCTTCTATTTTAACTGGTGAATTTGAATATTATTCTGGTATTTTATTGTTTTTATGCTGTTTTAAACTTTCAATCTTGGAACCCGGCCACTTAGTGTTTATTTAAAAGTAAAATGCCTAATACCGGAGAAAGAGTGGAGGATGAAATAAATACTCCTGAGGAGGAAAAAAGTGATAAAGTACTAATTGTAAATAGTTTACACAAAGTTGCAGACAAGATTAAAGCTCAACGTAAAATTGGTTGCACATTAACTGATAAACTAACGTATGGCTTGAATAAGATCTTGACATTTGCTAGTGGCTTTAATGATAAAAAGAGTTCTCAAGCAGTTTGTTCTGGTGCTTGTGGAAATACTAATGAGTTAACTGCTATTAAGGAAGAGATTACACGGATGAGAAGTGATTTGACTCTTAAATTACAGAAATTGCGCGGCGACGGCCCTCCCACTTATGCTAAAGTTGCAGCCAGGGGATTTGACGAAATTATGATTAAGCCTGTTGTTCCTGATGTAAATGCATATGATGAGATTTGTGAAAAATTAAAGCCAGAAGAGTTTGGTATTAGCATCAAGAAATCCTCACTTGGAGAACGGGGAAAACTAAGGTTAAAATTAGGTGATAGAGAAGAGGTGAAGAAGTTCGAGGATGAAATCACTGGCGATGAGAGTATACAGAGAAACCTGGTCACTGTACTAAAACTTTTTATCAGACCTCGAGTGATTAATTATAATGTTGATGGCAATACTTTGAATGCAGAATTGGAGACTCTTTTAAAGAAAAACTGCTCATGTTCAGGGAATTGTGTTAAACCCGTATTTAATTTACCATCGAAAAATCAAGTATTTCGCACAGAGTTTTTATTGTAAGTGGATTATGTCAGAGAGAATACTTAGAGTCAAATTGTATTAGTCGTGGTTGGAAAAATTATGATTTGAAACTTTTTCTGAGACCTAGACAGTGTACCAGGTGTTATTTAGCCACTCTAAGAGGAATTGTCAAGTTGAGATTTGTTTTTCAAGA
Organism: Stegodyphus dumicola; assembly: GCF_044657685.1. NCBI lineage: Eukaryota > Metazoa > Arthropoda > Arachnida > Araneae > Eresidae > Stegodyphus > Stegodyphus dumicola. The sequence goes on along the minus strand of NC_140771.1, from coordinate 41,823,708 downwards.
TGCACTGGGGAACACTTAAGTAAAGATTGTAAGAGTAAAGAGTTGAGATGCATTAATTGCACGTATTCAAATGAGAATTTTAAAACTAATTTTGATATTGGCCATCACGCAATGGACAAAAATTGACTGTATAAGTTGGCCAGTTTTCAGTGGCTTTCGCGAAGTTCATCACTAGGTGGCGCTCGCATTCTGCTACAATTTTGCTATACGCTCACTATTTGTAACGTAGCTCGTTATTAACAAAAAGTGTATTTTATGTCTAGCTGCTATATATTTAAGGGTTATACTTAAAAAGCTTGGTTTTTTTGCCTAACTTTATATGCATATAGGTTTAAAATTGTGTATATACCTCATTGAACTCAGTTCTGAAATTCTTCATTCTGCTTATTTAATTCTGAAATCTTTGTGCATCTAATGCTGTTACTTTCAAAACTTTGTGTGGAACTTTCTTCTGATTAATCTGGAATGGGAATGCTACACATGGATTTATGTCATGTAGGTAATGTATCAAGATGGCACTCATGTGTATGTGTGCTTAATAGTGATAATATTGTTTTGTGAAATTCAGTAATTTAATTTCATGTATACATTATGCTTGATAATGAACTATATCAGTATCTCACGCTGCCAGCCATAAAAGTTTGTACACATGTCATTCTGATAAATGTTGTATGTGTGTAAAAATGTCTACCTGCTGTATATTTAAGTGATGCATTTAATAAGCTTGTTTTTTTTTGCCTAACTTTAAATGCATATATATCTAAAATTGTGCATATACCTCATTCTACTTAGCATTGTGGGCATGTGTGATGGATATATTATTTATATTCAGCCATTGCAAGTTTTCAAATTTTATCCTTGATATACAGAACTGAACGTTTTCTTAAGTATATATTGTGATTACGAGAGTTATTATTTTTTGTGTGCTGTTAAAATATATTTTATGATGTCTGTGTCTCTTTTATTTAGAACAAACAGATTGATTTGATCAATAGCTTTATCAAGAATTTCATTATTTTCATTTGAAAAATTGAAGTTTCTCTAAAACTGAAAATGTAAATTGCTGCAATGCACTTAATTCAATTGCTAGTTTCTTAATTTTAACATCAATGAAATTTAGAATACAAATGAAAGTGAAGAGAAACACACCTGTGTAATATTAAAATTAATCAAAAAAGCAACTTTGGGTTTGAGTTTCATTCAAAATCTATGCCACAGTAAGACTTTTTTTTTTTTTTTTTGCCTAATAATTTTAGAATGTCTTTGAATATCTGCAATGCAAATACTGCACAGAGATCAAAATCTGCATTATTTAAACTTTTATTGTTTAAGATTTCCTAAAAACAGTTATTTAATAATTAAAAAAAATTCTTCAGTATGTAAAATTTAATCTCTTTAAGTAATATTTTTACTTAATCTCTTTAAGTAATATTTTTACTCCAATGCCATGGAAACAGATATACTAATTTTAGATCACGGTGTATTAATATGTTAATTACATCTTTGATAGGGGATACTAAATTTTTTTTTGGCCCAGTACAGCCGATAGAAATATTTTGGAAATTTTTCACTGAAATAGTACATGATCTGAAGCTATCTGTTAGCTTCTTACTATATAAATAATTAAAAAATAAGGTGTATACTCTGAATTACCTTTAAATTAGAATAAATAGTTGTAATGCGCACAATTCAGAATAATGCATGTCTAGATGAAAGCAGGAATTAAAATAATCGAGATCAAATAGCTGGTGTTTATGTGTAAAAAAAAAAAAAAAAAAAAAAAAAAAGAAAAAGGTGAGATAGCTTAAAATTCCATGCTTTCCTTCTAATTAAAATATTTCTACTAATAAGAAATCAACAATTTATGACTACTATGCATTATTAGTTTTTAAACTTTGCATATAACAAGACAGAATTCATTTTTGATACTTTTCCGATTTTTGTAAACATCGCAAAGTGTAGCAGAATCGTAGCGCCATCTTGCGGAATATCACGTAGGCAACCGAAAACACAAAAGAATATTTTCACACTGGCAGGCCTTGAGTATAAGCTGGCCTTGGTTTCGCTGACAGTCCAGCGAGCAGTAACTAAAATTAAGTGAACCGCGCAATCGCGCAGTATAGTACAGGAAATCTCCCCATGTGCCCTGCGCCCGACAGGTAAGGAACATTCAACCAAATTCTATCTTCAAATCGGCGAGGCAGCTAATGCTTGTTCCCATGTGAATGGGACACGTTGCAAGAACCGGTTTTCGCTACCGGTCGAATCTGCTCTTGTGAACGGCGCTATAATGAAGGAAATCCTCTTGTTTTTTTAATTATATAGGAAGGATATGTCCCATGATTTTGTTACAAAAATAGGAAGTAAGGAATGGAGACGATGTTTGCAGTTATGTATTTGAGAAATTGAATGAACTGAATGAGACATTGCTTGGAAAGAAGTTGTTCGCACATAAAATATGAAAGCAAGTAAAATAATTCAGAGCAAAACTAAGTTTAATTGCAAGGCAAGCAGGTAAAAGCCAATTTTGTTACTCCCATTTATTAGGAAAACAGAAAGTGCCTGACAATATTTCTGCTAAATTGTCATCTGCAGAGTTAGGAGGACGAGGTAACAAGATTTCAGGACTTTTAAGAAAATTGAGTCTGAATTCAGTTTACTTTCCTTGTCCTATCACTGCTGATATTTATACAGCACCTGCAGAGCTGCAGCTTGAAGTTATTGACATGCAGTCAGAACACTCTGTGAAAGAAATGTTTAATGCTGTGACATTACTTGCAAATCTTTGTCTGCTGAAAAATTTCCATGTATGAAGAAATTTGCTGAAAAAATATTCTCTAAATTTGGGTCTACATATATTTCTGAGCAAATTTTTCTTGCTTGAAGATCAACGAGAATAAATATAAATGCTATTTGATAGACATTAACTTTCAGACTGTGATGAGAATCTCAACAAGCAATTTCATTCGTGACTTGAAAAAAAAAAAAAAAAAATTGTAGAGAAGTGTGATAGGGCACATTTCTCATTAAACTGATTCTAAAATTAAATGTGCTTTTAGCTACAGATGATATGAAATTAATACGATAAATACAGTACCCGATATTGAAAATACACGAAGAAGGAGTGATTCGAAAATTATGCAACTTTCAGGGTGAACGCACGCCACCGAGTTATGCGAAAGATGTTAAATGCGCAGCTCTTCAGCGCACGCTGAAGAAGGTATAAGGAAAGGAACCTGCATCATGTTTAATTTTCATGTTATTATTTCTGCTAGGGAAATCATCGTAGAAAAGTTGTTTCTGTTTCAGAGGACGCGTGTAATATCAGAGAATGCCAGGCCGTCGTCAACGGAGGCAGTTCCAGCAGAGAGACGACTTTACGAGGAGCATGGTCAGCGGACTGAGAAGGGCAGGCTGGTCCATACGGCAAATCGCAACTGACACACACCTGGACGCGTCCACAGTACATCGGCTGTGGTGACGATGGTTGGAACAAGGAAATGTGGCAAATTCTAGGAGTGCAGGTGCATCCAGAGTGACGTCAGCACGCGTGGATCGACGCATCTGCTGGCAAGCGGTGGCGCACTCACAAGCCACTTCTACCTCCATTCTGTAGTATGTTCAAGACATCTTTTTGGAATGTTCCCATATCGACCAAAACCATTTGCAGTGGATTGATGGTTAGTGACCTGAACTCGTGGCGTCCGTTATAAAGATTGCTATTGACCCCCATCACACACGCCATTGTCTGCAACGGTGCCGGCCTCGAGCGATGATGAGGACGGAATGGCACAGGGTCGTGTTTCTCAGATGAGTCATGCTTCTATTTCTCCAATTATAGTCGCCGCGTACGAGAGTAGCGCCGATGGGGAGACAGGTTCAATCCGGCAGGAATTGTGGAATGCCCCACCTCGCGACATCGTGGTTTGGGGCGCAATTGCGTACGATTCCAGGTAACCTCTAGTTCGTATTTAGAGCACTATGACGGCCCAACGATACGTGGATGATGTTCTGCGGCTGGTGACACTTCCCTACATTCAGGGAGTGCCTGATGTCCTTCAGCTGCATAACGCCCGACCACACATTGGTCGCATCAGCCAACGTGCTCTGCAGGGTGTACAGATGCTTCCCTGGACACCGTTCTCTCACCGACCGAACACATTTGAGATGTGACTCTATAGGACTGTATCTTACAATTCAAATACAAGATAACCAAATATGTTCTTGCAGTTTTTTGATTGTCAGACATAGACTTACAGCTCATGGTATTCAGTGTTAGATCTCTTAGAAATTTTCATCAGCATTTAGCATCCTTTGTCAATGTTCCAGCAACTATGCAATGCTCTGCCAATAACACTTGGGGATCTTAGATTCAAAGAAGTTCATAAGTACGTGCTGCAAGCCTATCTTGTTATTGAAGGATTTTCCACGGAGGTGGATGTCCAAGGAATGGAATAAGTATTAATTTGTGGGTGCTAGGTCTGGTGAATGTATCTCCTAGCCAAGTCTCTAAATAGTCTGCCTTGTTGTCTTTGACCCCTGTAATCTTACATTGTTGAATAGGCATAGCACAACCTTGTGATTAATTAACACTGGCTCCTGCTGCAAGAACAGGTCCTCAGTGATAGTGTGGCCTGGCTTAGTTCGTAATGCATCACTTGGAGACTAGTCCACCAAATACAGCGATCATGTGTATTAGATGGTGTAAGACACAAAGTCATGTGGTGTCAACTAATGTCTGGTACTCTTATATGGGACATTCTTTTCATCATTTGACCAAAGTGAGCTGTGATGCTGCGACAGCAAGACAAAGTTAATTTCTAAAATTAGAAGAGCCGGAGCCTTATGGAAGACCATCAGCAAAGAGGAACAAGAATAAATAAATAAATAAAACGACTATTAAACTCATTAATAATTTTAAAATTAAATAGTTAATTATTATCAAATTAATTAATGCTTATAAATTGTTATTTAATCAATAATTATTGTATAGTTAATTTATTAAAATTTAATTGATAATTATTAGATAATCAATTTTTATTTATTGAAATAAAAGATTGAAGTAATTAAAATTAAATGAAATATAAAGAGAGAAATTGAAATTTAATAAGCGATTTTTGATATAATTTTATTGTTAAAATAAAATTTCTACTGAAATTATTATTCAATTACATAAAAGAAGCACCCGAGCCTTCTTATTTAGGGCTCCGGTGCGTTCCGGCTAGAATTATGATTTATTTGAAAAACTAAGAAGCACTGGCACAATTTAAGCTCTGACCATAAGGGGGGGGGAAGTTATTTTATTATCACAAAAATTAAATATACTTAAAGTATAGCTGATAAAATGAAAATAGCTGATAGATGAAAATTCCAGTGCGAAATAGAAGGGGGTATGAGTGGGTGGAAACAAAAAATGAGGGGAATCTTGGTGAGAGAGAACGTTTTCTTTGACCGCGGCTCTCTGATGATATAATTATAGCCATCAAGCAGATGTGTATCAGAGTAAAATGAGTCCTGAATCTGACTGCTAAAGATGAATATAAAGTTACTAGTTAGGCTCCCCACCCCAATACTGTGGGAAGACGATGTATAGGACGTGCTTGAGCAGTTTATCTCAATATTTCACTCTTATTGTACTCGCTGTCACTTAACGCACATTTAAGAACACAAATTTTCCTTCCTGCGAGGATAACTAACTGTAAGCATCGATAACAATACATTAGATACGATGGCATGGAGAGAAATTTAAGTGTTCCTAAACAAACTCCCCCAAATTTATTGCCCTTCTTAAAGGGAAAGGTTTCCGCATGTAAGTGGTGAGTGAGGGGACTTTATTTGAATGTCTCATGTTTTCATGAGTTCATATTTCTAGGGAAATAGAGTATTGCAAAGTCTGCTTATTGTTAAACTAAAACGTTAGGAATTCTAATTTTTTCCCTTTAAATTGTGGTTCAGTTTTATAAAAAGAAGTACCAGATCACATCTTCTTTAGGGCTCCGGTGCACTCTGGCTAGAATTGTAATTTATCTTAAAAATTGAGAAGTACCGGAGCCAGGCTCCGGCGCAATTTAAGCACTCCTTTAATGTAAAGCTTATATTTTAAGCTTCCAAAAATTACATTTGTTTTGTCTCTCTGGTGATTAGAAGTAGAGTTATGGCTGTTTTTGTTCTACACCATGAACCGGAAATTGGAGTTTAAAAGGCCGGAAGTTGATGTTTAAGGGACACAGACTGCTATAAACAAGAATATTTCATTTCAATACTGTTGGCGATATTCAAAAGATGATTTTGAAATATATGTATTATTATTATGTGCTTGGAAGTAAGATTACTTTCGAAATTTCGGTATTATATTTGGCAATATTTCTGTTTGTGTTTACATTCTGTTTTGATTATACTCTCATTTAGCATGCTTGCTGTTATTCAGTATTATTTCTTATCTCATTCTGCTTTGTTATTTTAACATTGTGATAAAAATATTTTCACTTTATTATTGTAAACGTCTTAATTGGTCGGCGTGGAACTTTTCGTTCTAAAACACGGCGATTTGCTGGAAACAGATATACTGTGAAAGCTTCTACCAGTGAATCGAAACTAGAAAACAATAAAACATTTTCTGAAAATTATAATGAAGCTAATAATGCTGCTGGTAATAGAATATTTGATGATGAAATTCTAAAATCTATATTTTCTGCATTATCCTGTCCAGTGTGTTTTGAAATTCAAAACAATAATGAGAGTTTTAATAACGTATCATATGAAAACAAGTGTTTGTTGAGTTGACATCATTGTGTCTTGGTTCCTATATAGGAGTAATACAGATTTAATAACGGATTTTTGGGCATATTAAAAATATTGGGAAACTTAATATGAAACATGGACAATATACTGTCACGGGATATAACTGTACTGATAAAACTCGAATTGTCGATTCAAAACAGTATTCTTTACATTCCATAAAAATCACAAGAAAAAAATTAAGAGCTTCTTTAAAGAAAAAAAATCTTCTAAAATAGAGTCGACAGAAGGCGCAATATACAAAACAGGGCACTTTTAGCAATGTAATATATCAATTTCTAATACATTTTCTAAAGATAAAACTTTAAATTTGTTTTTTGTAAAACTTGTTTTTGTCAACATTTCTAATACGAAAAACACCATAACTTATAATATTACTATAGCAATTTTATGATACTTCCCACAAATATTCTATAGAATATTGGGAATTAAATGGACTAAATTTTTAGGTTTATATACATATTTAAGATTTTTGCAGACAATTTTGTAAATGAAGAGAGAAAAATTTCTCGAAAAATAGTATATGTACTCAAACAGGTATATTTAATAGACATTTTGCTTTATGACTTAGATTTTAGGCCATTTTATTCCTTATGCTTTAATAAATATAAGTGAAAAAAATAAAAGTAAAATATTGATAAATAATTTACTAATCTCGTGATACTGAAATTTAAATACATTTTTGATCCAAAATGTGAGAAAAAGTAAAAATTACATTTTAATAATGCGTTTATAAACTGTTTCTATCATTTTAAGTAACATTATGCTAATTAACACCAAAAATTAATTTATTTGTACACTTTTTCAAAATTAGGGTATTGAACGCAGTCAGATAAACAACACTACAGTACAACAATATGCTTCCATAGTGCAACCACATTGTCAATCATAGCATTTGTTGCAACATTAATTTGGTGAGTATATTTGCTCTCTTTTTCCTTTAATTTTAATGACTAGTGTAGATTTTCATTAAAAACTCATAGGCTTCAAGTAAGGTACGGCTTCTGGTTGTTCAAGTTTACCTAAAATCTAACTCTTTATGTGAATATAGAAAGCAAATGTGGAAAGAAGATACATAGACGAAAAAATTGTGACACATATATATATACAGAATCATTGCAAAAACAGCAAAAAGATGTTGTGAGGAACTTAATTTGCACATATTAACTGAAAACTCATAATGAAATATTTGGACTGAAAGCATTACCTTCCTTACCTATGTATACAGGTTGGCGAGATGTAAAGTTTAAACGTCTCATAAAGAATAGCTCATATTCACATGAGAGAATCATAAATCTTGAAATAAAGTAATAAATTATTGTCTATTGTGATAAAAATAAAAAAGCAACAGTAATAACAAACAAAGAAATATATTTTATTTGGAAAAATAGCTTCAGTAACAATGTATCATGTACAATGCATTTTCAGAGGCAAAATGGCATAGGTGGAATTCCACTGGTCTAAGATTGCTAACAGCTGTCGGCAACCCACAAGATCAGAAACTTTAATGGATGCACATAGGATTTGTACATTTGGTTTAGCTCCGCATTATTTAGCCACTGTAATTCATTTTCTGTTATTATAAAACATCCATTTTTCATGAATAATATAAAAATGATACATAAAGATAACACTAAACTCTAATTTCTGGAAAGCAGCACAATATTCCTAAATGTGTGCCTGCCTGCTATTCAGCAAGTCTATGTGGAACCCAGTTATGTAGTTTTTAATCTTCCCCCTAGCTGTCAGCAAACTGTAGCTGGGGACAAGTTTAGCACTAAGTTCGCATACCATACATGTTCATTTTTGCTTGAACTATACAAACAGAAAAACAATTTCTGCAGAACTTTGAAAACTATCTGCAGTTAGTTTTATTGAAGTAATATTTAATGTTCTGATAACACTGGCAACTGGTCTGGACACATTATGGACACCAAATTTGAACCCCTATAAAATTACTTGTCTCATATTATACTGCTTTATTATAACACAAACTGAATTGATTTGACTGAAATATCTTAACCAACATGTGGACTGAATCTATTATTTTGCAGACATTTGGCAGTCCCTAGTGAGATGAATGTTTTAAAATAATTTTTGCCCAATAATTAAGAAATTAACCAATGATATTAATGACAGTTTTTTCTAATTAAAATACATTTTATTTAAATTAGAATATTTTCCCTATTGCTATATAATTACAGAGGTAAAAAACCTAAAATTCTCCAGTAGTGCTTTTTGAGAGCAAATACATAAGCTCTAACAGTATTTAACTCTATTTCTAACAGTTTCTGATTTATTGCCTGACTCAAAAGGTTACCATTTTCTTGCATTAGCCTTGGATATAATAATTAATCATAGCACTGAAAACATATATATTAATTACATGTGTAGTGGGAGGTAAAATCAGCTGCCTTATGAAGTTCCTATGTATCAAAGGCAGTTTAAATTTATCAAAATGTATGGAATGGGCAAAGGGGAACCGTTTACACAAAACATATTTATTTACTAAAATAAGAGCACAGTTACTTTAAAATTAACATAGCAATCATGATTTTAGCAGATTTAGGATTTTAGGTACTGTAAAAAATTATGTAATGTATACAAAATAAATAAAAATTTTATAAATATATTTTAACACTTAAAAATATTACATAAAAATTAATATGAAGTAGAGATAAAACTTATTATACATTTTATGAAAATATTATTTAATATAATTAAAGCATTTAGAGTCTATTTGTCTCCTAGTTTCATTTTAGTACTCAAAAAGGAAAACTTTTTTGAACTTTTATTGTAACAATGCATATCCCAATTAGCTCACAATGACAACAGCACTGCAATTAAAAATATATTTAATCATACATTAAAATAAAAACAGATAAGAAGCACATATAAATACAAGCACAAGCATATGTAAATTAGCATTTTTGATTCTATAAATGGTTATCACAAAGAAAAATTTCTTTCCCTTACATTTTATAAATAATATGGACATTTTTACATATTTACAAATGAATAATAGAATCACAGCTCATCAGTAATAATTTATAACACCAAAAAAGTTTCATTTTATTATAACTTATTTACAGCATTGCTACGCTACATTTATTGGATGCAGCTGCAAGAGTCATTAAAATTATACATCTAGCAAAAATAGCACTTATTGGCTATTTTATTTTACAATATAAAATAGATTACAAATATTTCACTTTCATACAATGACTTAAACATGAAAGATATATACATAAATAAATCTCAGTAACATTATTATGATGATTATGTTCATGAAGCGAATATTTCTAAAAACAGCTTTTTACCTTTTAAAGATGAACATGACACACATGCAATGTAATTTACAAAAAAAAAATTTAAAACAAAGATTCATTCAGGAAAATCTATAACAACTTCACAGTAGAATAGAATTAAAGGTAATGTAAATCCTCTTAATCATAATTTGGTTAATATACTTCCCTTCCTAAAATTTGCATAAACAATTCTTAAACACTAAGTAAAAACAACTTAAGATAGCAAAAATACAATATCAATAGAGATACAGTTTTCATTCAAAAAATAATTGGTTGAAGTTTCTGAGTAATTTCTTGAAGCAGCATTGCTTGTCCTGAAGGCAATTTTATAAACACATCCTCTGTTATAAGTCTCCAAGTAAGTACAGCCTAACAAGAAACATTTAAAAAAATGATAAATTTAAATTATTTAAATCTAGTTTACAGGTAACATAAAAATTGCTTTATGCCATCACATTAAAAATTTTGAAAAATTAAGATTAAAGAAATTATACCTGAAAACATTGGACTAATGTTTCATTTCCTGAGTAGTGTATATGCCATAATTCTACTTCTCTCCATGCTTGATCAGTATTCCAAAGATCATCCATATAACCTCTTTTAATCATTTCACATTTGACTTCAGCAGGGGTTTCCTCTTCCTGAAGAACTTCACAACAATTTCTAAAAAACTTAAGTAAAATACTGTTACAGCATTTTAAGATTATAAAATTGCATTACACATATCATTTCAGAACTCCTTTTGGACAGAAATTGATTTAGAAATCAAGTCCAGAATCGCATATTTTTCAAGTTTCTCTCACAGAATTTTACAAGGGGGGGGGACAGTCTTTTTGGCTAATTTTCAAATCAATAATTATAATTTGCTTATGTAGTGAATAAAGATTTATAAGAATTTAGAAGCATACAAATTGTGAACATTCATGAATACCTACATATTTCAATAAAAGGGTATACTGCTTAATTCTGGATTTAAGGGATTGGGTAAGCTTGAAAAATACACAAATTCAGTAAAACAATTTAAATATGAAATAATTGAAATATATTTCTAAACCTGACTCCCTTCTCCAATAAAATAAAAATTTTACAATTATTAGGCCTTATTAAATATGCACAAGAACTTGCTCCACATCAATAAGTTTGCCCAATTTACTGCGAACACAGATACAGTTCGAAATCAGAGTTATTGAAAAGATGAGACTGCAGCTTGAAGAACAAAAATTTCTTCATAGCTTATTATTAATAGAATATACTTTTAATATATTCTGTAAAAGTATTTATGTGAAGACTAACTGCATTATCATAAAATATTATGTTAGAATAACTGATTAACTTTTCTCACACAGCCTTTTCGAATACATGCATAAATATATAAAAGGTCAAGTTTGTAAAAGAATATGGCAAAAGTGAATAGGCCTAGGCAATATAAATATAGCACATGATAATGGAATCTTTGCACAGATACAAAACTAAATAAAATTATGCAATGGTAATAAGACCTACTAATTACAGAAAGATTTCTGCATATTTTCAAATGACCCTAAAATAAAGGATTCCTTTTAAAACTCACAAATAAAAATAATAAGACCTATTTTCATTACAACTAAATAACATTTTGGAAGGGGGAAAATAAAATTTGTCATGCAGAAAGATTTGAAAAGAATACAATATGGATCAAATAGCATAATTTAAAAATTTCCAAAAACAAGACAGGGAGATATCAATACTGATATTCATAACTAGCAAATTTTTGATAAGATTTTATTTATTTGTTTATATTATTATTATCTGTTTAATTTTGGACTCTCAATTTCAATTAGAAACATACTTTAACTATAATTGTAAAGTTACCTGGCCAGGAACAATATTTTAGTCAATCCAAATATGTTAAACAGGATTAAGTTCAGGACTCTAATTACTTTCTTTAATAAACCTCACTTTAACAAATGGCTCACACTTTGTTCAAATTCCATGCGACCAACTCATGCGCCAGGAACATAAACAGCATTCAGTTCCCTTCTTCGCTTAGATACTGTATGTCTTATAGTAATGTAACATAAAGTTGGAAGCACATACCAAATGCCTTCATAGTCAGAGATGTCCAATCAATTGTAAGAAGTGGCCCAGCCAAAGCTTACAATAGATGGTACAACCACATTGTTATACTTAGTTCAAAACTTTACATTAAATGCAAACCATTCAGATAATAAAATTTTTATGAGTATTTATTACAAATAGTTTGTTATGTATTGAAAAAGAATGATAATTTTACTTATCTTCAGTGCTCTGAATTCTTATGGTAATTAAAATTTAAGATACTCCTTATGATCACTTACATGTTTATGTAACTAATTATGGGCTTGTGTGTGGTTACTTGATGATTTTTGTCTAAATGTTTTGTTGGTCATTTATAAAACGGTATAGAAGTATCTTTTTAATGATAAAAACTAATGAGTTATTCACAGCAGTTCATTTTGTTTTAACAAAAGTTTTAGAAGAATGGAATACAATTCTCTAACTCAAATGTGTACATAAATTTTTCCTGGCTATAATGTTTCTGCTTATTAAGATGCACTACCTATGATATCTAATTTGATGATACTAATTTATAAAATTTATTAAGAATTTGACATTTATGTATAATTTACTTTCATAAGTTTTATATCATTCGCAGGACAGAAATACTTTAATTTCAACCAATAGACAAATCTTTTGTTGACTCAGTTGCATATGCATGATGCTAACAATATGTATTCATGTGACTGAGACAAAATTTTAAAATTTCATGTAGTTCCAGTTGATATAGCTAATATACATTGGATGGTAATAGGCAAGACAGATTAAATAGCCAATAAAATGAACCAGCACTTAAGCATACTACAGTTTATCTGCTTGCTATTAAAATCTTGTACCCGATAAAACAGAACTGCAGTAAGTAATAAGTACATAAATGTATGTATGTATATATATATATATATATATATATATTAAAAAAACAATGTATATATATAAAAAACTTAAGTGCTACAAAAACTGAATATAATAGGCTTAATTTATTACCCAAGACATCCTAGACAAAATGTGATAACTTTGCAAGTGGGATTAAAAAAAGAAGCTTGTTGTCACTGAAATAATTTTGGTACACCATTTCCTTCAAGATAAATGCAATTTCGAAAGTCATGAAAAAGAAAGAACATCTGTGACGCAATCTTGGGCATCCAGTGAAAAGCAGAAGATACATAATTGCTGTTGAACACTCATACGTGTTAGAAGTAATGGATCTTTGGGGACACTAAATAGATCCAGGATAAAAGAAAGCAAATAGGCAAGAGAAAGCATCTGGGAATCACATACATGTCTATCAACAATTACGGCCAAATTGCAAAAACATAATCCAGAGGGGTGGAGCTGGTTAGATTATTGGATTATGGTAAATCTTACAAGGGCTACATAACTAAGTATAGGATTGCTTTTGTGGAGGACTTTGTAAGGAAAACTAACTTGTATTCATATTACAAATGGTTAAAAATATCAGCCAGCCTATTCACCTAGAATCAGGTTGAACCACTAGAATTCAGTAGTCTTAACTTCTTGGCCAATGAAAGATGAACATGTATCAAATATACTACTTTGCGCATATTATCTTTTGCACAGTAACAATGTCACATTAGTGAATGATGGAAGTCAGCTGTTGATGCCTTGAATTACAGACTATCTAATATAAAATTACACAGAGCCACTGAGAGCTAGTAACGAGCTCCTCACATATAACTAATTCCATATTGGCATCATAAAATAAATTGGCTCATAAAAAGAAATTTATTGGTTCCAATTTTGGTGATCTGCAGACAAAGAACATATCACTGAAAATAAATCCATGGGTGTCTATTTGTTAAGTTGGAGTGACATCAGTAGATTCCGAGTTTACATTTCTCCTGAATGAAACATCATACTGAAACCATTACAACTGCATTTTGTTTCTTTTAGTCCTCCAAATATGCATGAAAAACTGCCACACTCTTCCTGTGACACCTTATTTACCAATGTATGAATTATGCTGTCTCTTTTGATGTTCATCATATTTTAAAGTTGTTCACTAACTATACCTTTGCTTGCAATTAGTTTTCACTCTTAATAAGTCTCCCCAGTTAAGATCATAAACCCCTAATTCTTGAAAACTTTGGAGTTTTACGGTATACAGTAAAAAATGCAAATATACAGTAAACTAAACAAATACAATTTTCTGAAACTGACTTACGTTCTGTCAACTTATTTGATACAGATTAACCGTTTGACTGCTACATGGCGCAAAAGCCCTGTGTTCATTTGTCTTGAAAACCATGACGCAGTTAGTTATTTTAGAATGCACTCATGCTACAAAGTACGCGCAAGGTCAGACTACGTTCACATCCATGGAGCAACAAATACACACTGAAGCTCGCAGCTCACGTTTTTCGAGACAAATGAACGCAGCACTTTTGTGCCACGTAGCAGTCAAATGGTTAAACAAGACATAGTATGGTAGTTGCAAATTTTTATTCAGAACTTAAAACTAGAATAAAACAGTGAATTTGAAAATTTTTGCATTCATCATTATATTGCTCCCCATAAATTTAATTCTTGTGTTTTCTTTTTCTTTTTGTATCATTCATGTAGAAAGAGCAAACTTTAAAAATAGTTATACAGGGTGGTGCAGAGAAACGGGAAATTTTGAATGTTACAGTTGGCAGCACTGAAGATTCGGCAGTTGTTCGAAACTTTGCACAATTGTTGTGAGCGCATTGCCATTTAGTAATCATGGATCGTTGGACTAGTGCAGAACGTGCAGTAGCTGTGAGAGGAATGTGATGTAGCGAAAGATCCCCTGATCTTAGTGTGTACGACTTCTTCCTGTGGGGATATCTTAAAGGCAAGGTGCAACAATACACAATAGGTGCAATAGTACACGTCCTGCAACAATCCATGAACTGAAGGAGAACATTGAAAAAGAAATCACTGCCATTCCCCAAGATTTGCTACACTGCACCTTCCACAGTTTTCATAACAGGCTGTTAGAGTGTGAAACGCCGAATGAGAGCACATCTTTAAAAAGTAAAGAGACACTTTTGGACATTTTGATTGTAAAAACATAAATGGCATGCTGAATACATGCACTTTACTAAATTACTAGTTTTATGAACTTATTCGTGGAAATGACGTTATTTCGAAATTTCCCATTTCCCTGCACCACCCTGTAGAAGTCATTTGAAATTTAAGACTATTTTGATGCCTTTTCTAAAGTAACTCAAAATTCTTTGTTGATGTTTCTGAGAATTATTTAACTGATTTGCATTAATGTTTGTATTTACTAGTTTACACTTAATTCTGGCATTTTTGTTAATACCTTTCTTTCCTAACTGAACAGTCAGTAACTTGCTATACATTATATCAACATTTTTTAAATTAATATTCATTATGTATTGCTATAAATTTTGTTAATGTCTCCCAAACATTTAAAAAACATAGCTTGCAAAATCTCAATAAGCAATAAAGTGAAGAAAATTACTAATAACAGCATAAGTCTGAAGAAAATTTTAGCTTATAAGAATGTATTTAGTAATTAAGGTATTTTACATAAGGACACTTTTTAATGCATGTGTGATCAGAATTTTCTATATAAAAATAGCTTACTGTACACTCAAGAACTTTCCAAAAATAATTTTTATGTGCATAGAAAGAACACACCATGCTAAATTAATTTTTTTTCTCTGTTATTGCTTGTTTCATTATTTCAGTGAATAAATCATTCCAGCTACTTCTACTATTTTATTAGCACTCAGTTTAAATTCAACAATCTAATTTTGTTTTGAGTACCAAAAAGTGCATAAAAAATTAAGAACTTTTTAAAAATTAAATTCAACTAATGCACAGATTTAAAATTTTCAGTTTACGTATTAATACACAAAGTTTAAATATTTGTCTCTTAAGATTTTTGCAGGACAGGTTCGAATAAATGCATAAAGAACGATACTTTTTCTTATGAAAAATCACATGGTGGTGTTGGTGGTTGAGTTAATGGCGCATAACCAGAAAGATTACATGCGGCAAACACATGGTAGTTTATAAAAAGATAGATAAACTTTATAAAACAACAATTAGCTAAGTCATAAAATCTACATGAAATAATAAAATGGTGAACATTAAAAGGAGTAGGTATTAAAACTCAGCAAATGATATGTAACAAGCGATGAAACACATTAAAATTACACTATAATAAAAGCTAAATTAAATTAAATAATAGAAACATGTTTCTTTTAAGTATAGAAATAAATTATTATTGGCCTCTTTCCCGATTAAACGGTCAGGAGGCAAGTCACACTCGCTAAAATGCTTTAGTCTTAGTCATTTAAAATTCGGACACTCTATTAAAAAATGACGAACAGATAAAATGCTATCACAGTAGGGACAAATTAGCTCCCTCTCTGCTTTGAGAAGATAATTGTGCATGATTCTGGAGTGGCCGATTCGAATACCAGTCAAGAGTACTTCTTCCCTTCGGTTTCGAGTACTTTCCCAAAATTGCACTCTAGGCTTCACACTTCTTAGCTTATTATTTAATTGTGCGTCCCAAATTTCTTGCCATTTATCTAAAATTTTCTGCTTGATGGTTTGGCTGATATCTGAGAGGAATGAGTTGACTAGATTCCTCGACAGCAGCTTTGGCTGTGATATCTGCGAACTCATTACCTTTTATTCCTATGTGTCCAGGAATCCAGCAGTAAAGAATTTTCCAGCAGATACAGTTTTTCGAGACTGAGAATCTGCTACTAGTTTTCTTGCTTCTGCATAAGGAATATTTCTAGTTATTTTTATATTTTGCACTTCCTTCTCAGACTGCCATTTTGGGCAAAATCGAGAGAATACCGTGTGCTCCCCATTGCAATTTGTACATAGTGGGCTGGCACTACAATTTTCACTGTCATGGCCTTCCACAGAGCAACGTGCACATGTGAGTTTGCCATGACAGGACATTTTTGAGTGGCCAAATCGCTGGCATTGAAAACATCGTAAGGGGTCAGGTATGTAAGGTCTTACGGGCCAGTGCAAATACCCGGCCTTAATACTTTTCGGCAGATCATTCGAATTGAAAGTCAGGATTACATGTTTTGTATTGACCAGCTGACCTTCTTTGCGCATCTTGATCCACCTTGCAGCACTGACATTCTGATTGGACAGTTCTGACAAAATTTGTTCTTCTGAGACAAAGATGAGGTCAGTCTCAGATATAACGGCCCAGCTGTAATTCAAGGATTTGTGTTTTGTCACATTAACTTCAACTTGCCCAAGTTTTCCGAGTTTGAGGAGGGTAGCAGATTGAGCTGGGAAAACTGTTTCAATAAGAAGGTCTCCAGAGCGCAGTCGTTTTATTGTCTTTGTCGCCAATAGTCGCTTGTATATGTTTTTGTATCAGGAATGGTGACATTTTTAGAAGTTCACCTTTTGAGTTTGTTATGACAAGGAATGTAGGTAGAGTTTCTTTAGCATTTGCATTCACATTCGTTTTTACTTTTTTTGATAGAAGACAAGTTTTGTATTTTTCATTTGAAGAGGCCATATTGAAGATGAAGTATGATTCGGACCCAGCAGCCCCACACACCACGGAGCCCAACAAGGGGACACAGATTCTTGCACCAGGGCTAACCAGGTCTATATGAAAACTGAAGCCCCACAGTCGGCTTTCCCGAAAGCAGGCACTCCCGAGAGCTTATCCTCAAGCCACTGACACAAGGACTAGTGACCAGCCGATTGACACCCGTGAGGACGACTAAGGTGCCTCCCATTTAGCTGAAGCAGAGGCCAAAGTAGTGTGTTTGGGACAGTACCTCGCCCCTTAACTACCAGGACCCTCCTTTCCAGCGACATGGGTCTCCACGCACGGCAAACACATGGGCAGTTTTCTCGCCACTCAAAAACTAGAGACAAGGGCTGTTCCAGTCTCTCGTGACGAGCCCCAAACTCCAAAGAGAGAAACCACAAGGGAGAAGGGAAAGGAAAAAGTTCCAGCCAAGAGGAGAGGAGACAGAAAAGAGGATAGATCACTGGGGCTCCAGATCGTGACACCCGTCTCACCAACAAGATGATTCCTTGAAGGGCTAGGGTACCTCGGGATTGCCACACCTGTACTCACAAAAGTGAGCCCCTGAGGGGAAAAAATCACATGGAATTTTTATTCATAATATTTTCCATCAAGTAGGGGAAGATATTTAAAATAACAAATACCATAAGCTACTTACATCTATCATATTTTCTTGAGTATTCCAAGAACTTGGAGCTAACTCCTTGGATTTGAATAACACACGAACAACATCATATTTTTGCTCACCCGGAACAAAACCCTTGACACAAAAAATTTCAAAATTACAAAAAATATATATTAGAAAAAGAAAGATGAGACTGGTTCAACAACGTTTTACAATTATGAAATTTTCATACTGTACAGAAAATTACTTTTTGTATTTGGTTACATATATTACAGTTCATTTGCCATATAAAAATGCATGAAAAGAATATAATTTAATTCATAAATTGTGAATCATTCAAAAACAATTTAAGATTAAATTTACAGCTTTTGTGAAGCTACAAAGGAGTGCCACAATCTTCATTTAAACACAGTTTTCTTACATTTATGAATACTGTAAATAACACTTTCAAACTCATTTAAATTTTACATGCATCATTGCTTTATTTGTATTTAATGCATATACAGATAGCAAAAACCCTGATCCTAAAAAAGTTGATTCAAGATTGACATGAGCACTGGTACAAGCAAAAACACATGAATATATGAAGAAAATATTACATAACTTACACCTGGCAATGATAACTGATCTCTTCTTTCTCCTCGCATAACAACAAATTCAAGACCTTTTCCTCCAGATTTTTGCCACCTTCAGGATAGGAAAAAGATAAGTTACCCTTTGGAATTTGACATACAGACAAACAGAAATAAGACAAGTGGAAAAGTTGTTTAAAAGTTATCTTATCACAATTCATAAAGAAAAATGAAACATGATCTGATAAATTAGATCAGTACTCTTAAATATATGCAGATAGACTGTTATCTTATAATGTATTTCAAATTAGATTTGTCAGGTAGATATTCATTAAAGCTAATCTACTTTTTCAGTGTTTCTGTCTTGAATGGAATTTTCATTTCACATCTTCATGGCAACTTGTGATATGGGAATCTACTGACACCCATTAGAAATCACACATAGCTGTAAGAAGGTACTTCAAATTTACTACAGGTGTCATGAGTTTTAACATAAATAAAAAACATAAAAATAATGATTAAATATTAAATGAAAGCTATATATATAAAAAAAGGGGTGAAAATATAAAATGATTTTCTACAGTTAATACTTGTTTAGATGACTATGACAAAGCATTTGAGAGCTTCATTTTTATAAAACATAAAAAGATTTATTTATGTTCAGAGAAATGTATAACTGCAAAGTCACATATATAAGCTTATTATTAAATTAAAAGAAAATTAAAAACACAATAAAATGACAAAGTTGGCAATAATTTCATAATTTAAATTATAATCTACTAAATCTGTTTGAAAATTAACCTTTTTTTTTTTCATATAACCCTTAAATGAGTGAAGTGGATAGCTGTAATAAAATTATAAACATTTTTATAAAAATGCTCCCTAAAATATTAAATTAAATCTGACCTGGTTATTATAACATGGACATAATGATTAGGACCCCAGCGAGGCAAGGCACCACGACCTCTCAACCCTGTTCTTCCATAGATATTCCTAGAAAAATAGTTTTCAATAAAAAGAAACAATAGATTGTGAATAATAAGACAAGTTGTTTTTATACTTTTATAAATGCATACTCCAATTTAAAATTACGCAAAACTTGTTTAATTGAAAATTTATTTTCCTTTACATATACCATTCCATTACAATAATTAAGCACTATTATTCAAAGTATAAATAAAACCAAACCAGATGAATAGCTCAAATAAATTCTTTTTAATGGAATTCCCCATTTTCTCAATGCATATGAAACATACTTTTAAACCAGTCAACTTCTTCATGCTTAATAACAGTTCACATATCTCAAGACACAATAAATTAATATGCATGTTATGTCTGAAGAGAAATCACTTTAAAAATTAAAGCATAAAATGCCATGTTTGCTTAAAATCAAACTTTTTATTAAAAATATACTTCTTTTACATCAATATAATACCAATCATCATGAAGCAGTTTTGAATAGTATTCTCTACTACTACTATGAATACTCTCTGATTCTTATGATGGCGTTGATCACATTTCACGATTAACTTTTATAACGAGTTGAGAGAGCATAAACTTAATAGCCTATCAAGAGTCAGCTTATCCATTTTCAAGTAAAGAACTCAAGAATGACAAGTTCCAATTGAAATACAGTAAGATTTAATGAAGAAACTATTTACAATATGTACATTATTCAAACATGAAATTTACATATACCATAATTTCCGGAAGAAACGCCGCGGCGTTTACGTGTTTAAAACTTAAATTTTCAGCGGGTGCGGCGTTTAGGTGCACTAAAAATAAAATATTTCCTATGATGGTCATTGTGCATAGACTGGTGCTGTTCCCACACAAAAGACCACTCAGTTGCTTTTTGCGAACGTTATTTTGTTTACATTCTTTCCCTTGAACAGACCTACATGCCTTATTCACCCTAAACGAGATCTCAGAACAATAAGATTCTTCCCTCTTTCAAATCAACATTCTCATCAGTTTGAATAGTCTCTCTCCTCTGCCATTCGATGAATCTTCCAGGACCCTTCCTCTCCCCACCCGCCTTTTCTGCAATTTTTTTCAAAGGCGGACACGACTCCACCTGCCTCGCAATAACAAACTCTGACGTATTTCCCATTCAGCATGAATGGATTTTTCTTGGTATTCTGCCAGATACAGATCCCATCAGTTTGGGTACAAGTACTTGTTGAATAGTTTTTAAGTAAGAAGGGAGCGGAAAATTTTTGAAAATGGCCCTAAACAGCACAGAAGCTATACTGCTGGTTTTAAGCTTAATGTAATTTCACATGCTGAACAAATTGGAAATCGAGCAGCAGGTCAAGAGGTTGAAGTGAAAGACAGATGTATTCGACATTGGAGAACTGAAAAAGAACTTCTTAAAAATATGCCACAACAGAAACGAGCCAAAAGAAGTGGTACTGTAAGGTGGCCCAATCTAGAGGACGACCTTGCAAACTGGATAAAAGAGCAACGAGAAAAGGGAATGGCAATTTCGACTGTAAAAATTCGCTTACAAGCAAAATTTATAGCAAAACGAATGAACATGAATGATTTCAATGGAGGTGTACTAGATTTATAAAAAGAAAAATATTTCTGTGCATACTAGAACAGCAGTTGTGTAACAATTACCAATGGACCGGCAGGATAAAAAGTCATCTTTTCTAAAATATGTGACAGCTATTATTGACAAAAAAAAAAAAAAAAAAAAAAAAAAAAAAATCTTCGGTCACAGATAATAAATATGGATGAAACGCTGTTAGCTTTTGACTCTACTGCAAACAGAACTGTTGATCAAACTGGTGCAAAAACTGTATCTGTGTTTATGACGGGGCACGAAAGAACGTTATTTACATGTGTGTTAGCTTGTGCCGCAAACGGTGACAAGCTAAACGATGATCATTTTTAAACGAAAGACTATTCCGAAGGGTGGTGTTGGTGTATTTAATTATGGCAAAGCACACTAGGGCTATCTGCCTAAGGGGAGGGATGCCTTCGTGGAGGACTTTCTAAGGGAAACTGGCTCTTACACATGGGGAAAACTACGAAAACATTCATGCAGCCAGCCCGTTCGCGGGATTCGAACCTCGGACCGAACAACCAGTGTTCAGCGACTTTACCGCTCAGCCGCTGGTGGGCCGATTCCGAAGGGAGATTTTCCTAATGACATAATTATTTGGGCAAACTAGAACGGCTAGATGTGTGAAACAATCATGCATGAGTTGCTACAAAAAGTTTGGCAGTGTCGTATGGGATCGTTTTTCCAGCCAAAGGGGTTATTGATAATGGATTCCATGCGTGCTCATTTCTTTCAGTCAGTGAAAACCAGATGTCAAAAATTGTCTACGACCGAAGCAATAATTCCTGGTTGGTGGTTTGACAAAAATCTTACAACCATTAGATTTGTCAGGTAATAAATCCTTCAAAGCTGAAGTCCGAAAGCGGTGGGAGTGTTGGATGAATGAAGGATTGCATATGTAAACTAAAAGTGGTAAAATTCGCAGTGCATCTTATGAAGAAATTGCCAAGTGGGCAGGAAGTGCATCGAAATCGGTAGAAACATCGTCAATAATAGCAGGGTTCAAAGAAGCTGAAATTATATCCTTAGATAAAGAGACTGTAAACCAAGAGGATGAATGTGACAATCTGGAAGACTTAGATCAGGATTTACTAAATCTTTTTAATTCAGATAGTGAAGAATCAGATTTTGATGGCTTCATATGATATATAGTTTGCTGTAATTCGTAAATAAAATTTTAAATTTCCTTTTGTCATCCAAATTTAATATTTCGTTGTTTCAACATTTTTTATAATATATTCTGAGTATTACAAATATGGACTTCTTTAGTGGGTAAATATAAGTATATACGTGAAGGTAAATATATTTTTCGCATTTATTACCTTTAATTTATTTTTGAGTTATGGTTTCATTTCATGCATTTTTCTTAACTGGTATGTCATATATCAGGACTTAGGTTCAGTTTTTGCATCTATACGGCCCACGACGATGTCACACGCAATTTAATCTATTGCGGCATTTCTGTGTAATTTTATATTTTTCCCCGCCATTTTTCTCGAGTGCGGCGTTTACGCTGATGCGGCCTTTCTTCCGGAAATTACGGTAGTATAAAATTACTCATCATAGGGCCAAGATTGAATACTTCAAGAACAATATTGTAATTGCCGATTACTGCCATGCTGCCAAGAAAGCTCATTTCAAGCGTCACTCTCAAGCTAAACTAAAAGAGTTATTACATTCTTTTTCTGCCGCCGGTCACGCGACCTAGTAGCGACAAGCGATAAAAATAAAGGAAAAATTGACTCCATCGGAGGGAAACAGAAATAATTTCAACAGGCAGTTTAGGTGGCTTCAGCTTCTTTGATCGATATCTTGCTTCTAACACAAAAATAACTCCATGGTGATAAATCTCAGAGACAAGCATATTATATAATACAATTTTGGGGGAGAAAGAAGGAAAAAAAAAAAAGAAAAATTTGAAAAATTTCAGATTTTACATTACGCCCAAAGGAACTTTGTTAATGTTTCGTGTTAACAACTTTATTTATTAAGTATCATGTTCTTCGCACTTAAACCATAAAATTCAGTTCAACAGCAATATCGCAAAATAATTTTAAAATGAGCATACCTTTAGAATTTCCGATACACAGTCTCGCACACTGGAGATATATTTTTTCGTACAGTTTGACCACTGCTCGCTTTAAAATCATTGAGTTTGTTAATCAAAAATTCATTAAAAGTTTACAAATTAGAAAATCTCTATATATAATAAAAGAGTCTGTCAGTGAGTGTGACTTTTGTTCGTGCTGTGTGTAAACCAATAGACCCAGTGCTACAAAATTTGGTACATAGGTGCATTTAGACAAGAGCCAGTGCACCTTGGAGCGATTTTTTCAAAATTCGAATCAGATTTTTTTTTTTTAAATTTTATCTTTTTTGATGAAATTAGATCATTTTGAATGGTTGCATTCTTTTAGAAATGAGGTTTGGGCAACAGTTTTTCATTCAATGCTTTGTATACTGGACTGCTGACTGTTGACTGTTGAAAATGAGGTAAAATATTATTAATTATACTTTCCTTTTCAGAATTTTTTCACTGTTTTTAAAATACTGAAAAGCTTAGCATTTTTTTTTTTTTCTTTTCAAGGAGAAGTTGGTTAATTTATTTATTAGGATAATTAATATTTGTATTAAGGGTCATTGCTTATTTCATGCTGCTTTTTTTCTTTTGATTTTTGGACACACAACATGCACATCCCAATCTTCTCATCCTGATGTGCATGTGTATTGTGAGGCACAGCTGAAAAAATTTACTTCCCCCTCTCTCTTTATCAGCTAATGGCAAAGATGTTTGTATATTTTGAATTATGTTATCCACAAAGCACAATTTTTGACTGGTTATTGCTTTCTGGTGATAGTATCATTCTTTTAGAAATGTGGTTTTGGCAACAGTTTTTCATTCATTGTTTTGGATACTGGACTGCAGACTGTTTTCTCTTGAAAAATATGAGATTTATTGCTTATTTCATTGTGATTTTTTTATATTATGTTTTAACTATATATAATTTTAATTATATAAAAGGTTAACTTCCTTTATACCACTTGAATTCTTAACATTTTGCAATGGGAAGTTAGTTAATTTATTTATTAGGATAATTAATATTTGTGTTAAGGGATATTGCTTATTTAATTGTAATATCTAATACATTTTTATTGAAATTCATGTTTTTTCATTCTTTCTTTTTTTAAATTTTTGATAAAGTTGTTCTGCAGAGTAAAATTCTGTACAGTCTTTAAATTTAATGTTGTTCTCTTTAGGCATTTTTGTGGTACATTTAAAAGCCAGACAAAGGTTGAACGCATAGCAGTTAGTAAATAATAAAACAAATTCCAAATTTGGGTTTCCAGGTGCCCATATTCGGGTGGAAACGAGCGTTATTCAAAATTTGATGTCTGTAGGCACCGTTGTATTATCACAATGCGAGAAACATACATTTATGCAGACTCTTCATTATTTAATTTCTTTATATATAATACAAGGCAATAATATTTGGTGGCAACAATTTGAAAAATGAACAGACATTTATAGTGAACCAATGCAAAATGCCAAAACGAAATTAATAGTTCTTCTGGGCAAATTGCCCCTCTTTGGACTCCCCCCCCGAAAAAAAGGGGGGGGGGGGAGTTTCAGATTTTAAATTACGTCCAAAGAGGTGTTTTTTAACATTTTATGTGTTACCTTTTTCTTTTATTAAATATCATTTTCTTCACACTTAATCCATAAGCTCCAGTTCCACAGCAATATTGCAAAATAGTTTTAAAATTAGCATATCTTTGAAATTTCCGATACAGAGACTCGCGCGCAGGAGATAAAAATGTTTTTTCTGCACAACGTTGCCATTGCTCGCTTTGAAATCCTTGAGTTTGTTAATCAAAAATTCATTAAAGTTTCACAAAATAGGATATTGATAATAAACAAATTCCAAATTTGGTTTTCCACACGGCCGTATTCGTTGGAGGATTACGTCATTCAAAACTCGATGGCTCTATGTACCATTATTTTATCACAATGTGAGAAATATACATACATTTATGCAGATTTTTCATTATTTAATTTCTTCAAATATAATGAAGGACTCTAACATTTTGTGGCAAAAGTTTGAAAAGTGAACTGACATTTATAGGAGTCTGACGCAAAATGCCAAAACGAAAGTACGAAAGTAGTCCTTTGGGACTCAATCCCTTTGGACTATAAAAAAAAAAAAAAACTGATTTCCTGAGGGAAGCACTACATGCAATATATACCAGCTTCATCACTTTCATTATTCCTGCCAAAATGTAAAATTTCTTTATCAAAGATAATTCATAACATTCAAGTTACAGTTTTACCTTCTAAATTAAATCTAAAGAATTCCTTTTTTTAAATGATCAGGATAATAATTCACAACTTCTATAAATGAAATACTTTGGACAAACCTGCAAATTTACATGATGTACATAGTTTATGGCATACTTAACCCTCTGAGCGTTACAGGTTTAGCCTGAAATTTCAAAGTTCCTCAAAATGTCATGAATAAGTGATATTTTCTTGATTTTAATTAAAAAATGACTCTCTCATTTTGTACCTTGATTCCTTGCCTTCCAATATACATCCAAACCAAAATCAGATACCCTAAAAGCTAGGAGAAATTTTCATGTATAATGAATATAGTAGAAGGCAGCCTTCTATACGGAATTTTCCAGCTGTAATGCTGAGAGGGTTAAAACACCATATCTCATTTATGTGAACAAAATCAAATAAAATCAAAGATTAGGAGCAGTTTTTAGTAAGCAGTATGTATAAATACATAATACAACTACAGGATTTTCTTTTCTTCTATTAGCTTGTGAGAAACAAAGTTTTTTTCTTATTAAGCTGGAAAGAACTGAAACCTTGAATACATCAAATTATTCAGAAAACATTCAGCTTGACCTTTTCAAATCAATAGCAATAGGTTTGCATACTTTTCAATTAGTTGACTAGTAGTTTGACTTTATTATTAAATTTCTTGTGTTCTGTTTAAAGTTCCATGTTGCATGAAAATTTGTGTAGAAGTTGTCATTAGACCCACTTTTGTAGACATATTTTACCGATATTCAACTATGATAACATTTTTCATCACATAGTATATTTTTTGAATGCTTTTTAAGTTAAGCTATGAAGAACACCTGATAGTAGAATTCCAGAAAATTTTGATTTATTGATAAAATTGCCGATTAGTTTACAATTTAGTTAAGTATCTGGCCCAAATAAGTAAACTGCTGTATTTGTCTCACCTTGCAGGACTTAAAAAACACATAAGTTGAACAGATGTTTTAACAAATCAATAATCAATAACTCAACCTATGATTGGGCTAATCAAAAATACTCTCTGAAGTTAGAATCTATTACACTTCATTACCATTAGGAATTATATTATTATTGCCATATAAATAATTTGCATTAAAAATGTATTCTATTCTTACAACTTACGTTAGCCACAGAAAATGAATGTTCAAAAATTATATGGAAAAATTAAAATTTTGAAAATTAAATACTTCTACAAAGCAAATCATATCAGAAACAAATATTGAGCATGGGATTAATAATATCAAACCTAGGCACTCTTTCGCTGTCTAGTTTATAAACTGCATTTACTCCATTTTCTCCTATTATCCAAGATGTTCTATCAATACTGATCCCAGCTGGATTGGCAGAAAGGCAGTTCCACTGAAAGACTGGCAGCTGACTATCATCTGAATCTTGAATTTCTCGAAGCCTAAAATATGAAATTTATTTACTGCAAAGAGTTAAAAAATTGATAATTTTTTAAAAATTAAGCTTTTGCATAAAAAACTTAAGCTTCCTGTATCAATAAATATGATAATGACTACTGATGATGTAATGACAAGCAATAACTATGTTTAGCTATAAAAAAGCATTTCAGTTTTCTATTTTAAGAGGAATGCTTTTACAAAAACCACTGCTGATAATACTTTTAGTTGAAAGATGCTGTATCAAGAATAAGCTGGCAGTATTCAGTAGTTTTATCTGTTGACTACAAGGGGATAATTAATTAACCAGTATACTAATAATCCCAAAGGTGCAACAGATATAATGATTATGATTTTGAAGAAAGTAAGACAAATGAAGGAATTTTTAAAGCATTAAATATCTTAAAAATAAAATTTGGGAAATATAAAGACCTTAAAGAAAAAAAAACAGTTTTAAGATTTCAAATAAAGGTTTGACTGAAATTCAAATAAAAGATTGCCTGAAATAATGTCTATTCTTGGAAAGCAAATGCATTTAGCTTTGCAAAAAATGTTATTAAATGTTCAAAATCGGATAAATTTATTTGAAATTAATCAATCTGATAGTTCATCAAGTGAATTAATACAAATATACAGATATATAATACTACTTTTCTTTTTAATACTTCTTGCTTCTTTTTAAATCTAACTCACCTTCTAATACAGTAAGTATTGGTTAAAACTAAGAAACATTTTCATAACCCTGTGCTTATAATAAAGTTTGACTACTTTTTCATAAATTAGTTGAAAAAATGGTTAAATTTAATCACAAAAAATCACTTAGATTTTTTTTATAAAAGTTATTTCTAAACATCTTTGTATTAATTTATACTTTTAAATTGTATTCAAAGTTATATTTTCAAATTAAATGCATCCAATTTTACGCACAGCAAAAGATCTTCATCCACATAAGCTTGAAGTGAAACAGGAAAATCACTTCTAGGTCGAGTGTACGCAACTGGGTCATAATCAGTCCACATAACTTCCCATGGAACATATTTGTCAGGAACTGGATAGCGTTGTACTCTTGTTCCAGGATAAGGTGTGTGTCGAGATAGACAATGTATAGCTTCTTGGCTTTGTAAGCCTCTTTCTGTGCAAAAAACATAAAATGCAGAGATTGTAATTTTCATACATAGCATTTCAGAATAAAAATTATACGCTTTAATTTGCAAAGAAATTTTCATAAAAAGAAAAAGACATCAATCTCAAACTTGCAATTAGTAGCATTTCAGCTTAACACCTGAAAGCTCAGCAACTTTTACCTTTGCAATATCAAAACATAAATAAAAAAATATAAAATCATGCAACTAAAAAATCAAGACAGACTTTTAATAATGAGAAACATTTATTCATTCTCATATTATGATATGCAAATTAATAAAAAACAAATAAAAACTGCAGATTATGACATACAGATACACTTATGATTACTTGACATACATTTGCTTATGATCAGTCAGCAAAGATATAATTTATAGATTAGGATGGTGTGAGAATTGTCAAATTCCACTTTAACAGGACAAAATTTTATTATTTAAATTAATCCGATTCAAAAGTAAGAACTGAGAAAGAAGTTGTTAACTTTCAGAAGTTTAAATCTTTCATTATTTAATATCCTTGACAATTTATTCATCACATAGCAGCTACATTATTTAAAAATGCACAGAATGAAAATTTTTTATTATAAATATATTAAATATCTATGACTTTCATCATTGAAATTTATATTTTTACTTAAGATAATGAAAAATCAAATGGGGGAAAGTTAATTTGTTTACACACTTCATATTTTGAATATTCCTTTATAAATTTATTCATTTATACGAAATATAACTAAAAATGCTTAACAAATCTGAAAGTTTGTAAAAGAGCACTGGAGATGATAATTCATACTTAAAAAATTTTCTGATTATTACCAGTTTTAAAGTTTGATGTGACTACGAAACATTATGATATATTGTGATCACTTTTAACAATGAAAATTTTCTCAGTAAAGAAAACAAACAAATTCTGCTGCATTAGTTCAGTGGGCTACAACTGGCGGCCTCGAAACCAATTTTATGCAGCACGCCAATGCATTTCAGTTATGCAATTGTTTTCATAAAGTTCTTATAGATTTTGACGTGGCATAAATTTATTGGACAGTGAATTGCAATACTATGTTTATTAAAAAACAGAAAAGTGCTAACAAGCATTTTAGCAGCCATTACATCTAAATGAGCTCAAAGTTAGCACTAGTACACAGCCAAAAGTACATATGTAATGAATATATATAATAATGCTCAGACAGACCCGCAGAAGTAAGTTAATGAGAAAAAAATTCTAATCATTGCATCTCAGAAAGAGAGAATTTAAAATATTAAAATCAGAAACATATAGATTGTGTTTATATGCATTATTGCTATTGAATGAAAAAGAAACAGAATGAATAGATTTTGATGTAGGTTAAATAAAAAAGTTACAGAATTTGTGTACTTGTATGCCAAGCTAAATGACTAGGCTAAGGTAGGACAAGGGTACAATTACTATATTTGTTTTCCAGCTGACAGTACGCAGCCCCTCTCCAATAAGTTGGTACCTTCACTTTCCTTTAGTGAGACAGTAGTTTGTAAGCTGGAAGAAGCTATGCAATTCATATTGCCAAATAGATGAAAACAAACATATGGCTAGTAAAACCAATTACTTGAGCTTGATGTTAAAACTACATTACATCAATACCAGAAACTGTGCAAAACACGAATGCTGCTTTCATGTAAAAATTCATCCTGTTGAATTTATGTTGCAAACAAAATTATAATTATGATTTTAATTAAATTAAATTGCAAGCTACGCTTTTAACAAAGGGTAAAAGAAAAGTGAGAGAAAGAGATGTTTTTCAAGATAAATGGGACATAAATAAATGTACTTTTGGGTATTGTGTGCAATTACACTGTGTTTTATTTGTAATAACAGAATATCAGTTCCAGAAGAATATAACTTACATTGCCATTAATGAAACAAATCATAAAGAAAAATTAATCTAGCTTACAACAGCAAAATGTTTTTATAGAATCAAATATATCAAGTGAAGCTATAGTTCATACAAGTTTTGCTTCCAAACACATCACTGCTAAAAGATCAAAACCATTTAGTGATGGTTAATTTATTAAGAATGGGTATAAGCATGATAAATTTGATTACATTTGAATTTCTTTGTACTGACAAACAACAATGCACAAATATTAATTTGTCAACCAACACAGTAGCAGATCATATTAACAAAATTGCCAGTGATTTATGACGTCAATTAAATGAAAAAAATATAGATTCTGCAGCATTCTTAATAGCAGTTGAAGAGAGCACTGACATCACGTGTATAGCATAGCTTGCCGTTTTCGTACAGGTGCTACTGATGAATTTGTAGTAGTTGAGAAATTATTGGAAATAATTTCTATGAAAGGAAAAACTGCTGAACACAATTATTTTTTTCCAAAATAAAAACTGTAATAAATAAATCTGGATTTGCAAGTGATGATGCACCTGCTAGGGTCAGTAAAAAGAATGGGAGTTGTGGTAAAATTAAGAAACAGAATGAAAGAAGAAAATTTTCAGCACAGTTTTGCACTGTACTTTGTTTTATTCATCATGAAACCTTTTGTGCCAAAAGTTTGCAAATGAGCGATATTATGTAATCGGTAATTAAAACGATAAACTTCATACATGGACGAGCTCTGAATCACCAAGAATTAGCTGTATTATTTGAAGAAATTGAAAGTGAGCATGGAGAAATGATTTATTATAATGAGTTGAGATGCTTAAGTCAAGGAGCTGTATTAAAATGATTTACTGATTTAATAAATGAAATCAAATTTTTTTCATTATGCAAAAGAATAAAATCATCAACGAGCTACATAATGACACATGGATAACAGATTTAGCACTTGTTATTAATTTAACCAGCTATTTAAATATTCTCAAAAAAGACCTGCAAAGAAACCATAAATTTATCACAGACATGAAAGCTTCTATTAAAGCTTTTAAACAGCAAATATGGAAAACACAAATGAAATAAAAAAATTCTGCACATTTTTCTACATTTCGAATCCTTTCCTATAATTCCAAATAAAAAATCTCAAGAATATGCAAAAATAGCATTATTGCAATCAGAACTTGAAGGCAGAATTAAAGAATTTTATGATTTGGAGTCAGATTTTTAAATTACTTTTATTACTATTAAAAGCTGATGTAAATAAATACCAGAAAATCAGATATGAAGATACAGATCTGACTAAATTTTATTTGTGCTCGTCACAAGATAAAATATTCTTAGCTGCAAATTTTGAAACATGAATAATCACTTTAACTGGGAGAACTTTTGTATGCAAACAGTTTTTCCACATCTGAAAATTAACAAGTGTAACAAAAGGGCTTGACTGACTGATGAGCAACTACTACTCCATGATGTAGATAGTTTCTAGAATTTTTTCTTCAAGGTGACAAATATTTTCAGACTCTAAATGCCATGAAGTGTCAAGCTGCAGTAAAAAATAGAAAAATGTATAATTATTTACATATAATCATACATATTTTTTCTCCATGTGTTGACAAAATATTTAATACATAAAGGAAAGAGAATAGGATGTCGTTTTTTTATTCTCAAGTTTTGTTCCTTTGAAAATTTGGCAGGTTTTTCACAATTTGTTCAAGTATATGTTAAAAGTAAGTTATTTGGTCGTTGATTTAACACATTACAGTTACTAATTCAGAAGTCAAACAACAAAAATCAGTGTTATATTTTCAAATTTTCACAGGACTAATTTCGATGGTTTTACCGAACCACCATCGTCAGCTTTGTTGTTTGACTTCTGAATTAGTATTTGTTTGGTGTGTTATTGTGTCTTAATATTACAGTTACTTGAAATAAATATCAGTAAAAAATTTAATATTTAGTTGCTAGTACATTTGAATTTTGAAATGTAACCAAGAGAAATTTGTTAGAGGTAGAATATAAGCATGATAAATTTGAATTTTTCCTTTGTGTTAGTTTTATTGATGTTCCTGAGTGTTTCGATAAACATTTAGAAAGTAAAATTTGAAATTAAATCAATTATTTGAAATTTAGTTAAAACATTTTGTCCTGCCAGCTGTTCTTCAGGTCACACATGCCATTTGAGTTTGAGAATACTGCATTAATTAATTAAAAAATTATCTTACTGAGCTCTAATTTTTTAAAAAAACAAAAAAGATTTAAATTTGCATGTTGACAAAATTCTTTCATTTATTCAATAACTTTTTTTTAGATCAGTCTTTTATTACAAATTATGCAACATACTTTAAACACACTGAATATAATAAAATACTGTTACCATTAATCAGGATATTTTATTTGCTACCATCCATGAAGAGATGATAGATAAAGATAAAAAAATGATAATACTATGCATAAAATTTTGAGAAAAAGTAAAAAATATACCATTAATTTTCTCAGTGATATGCTTAATATTTTCTAAATACACATGAGAGTAATTCATCATACGATCTAGTTCTTTCATACGGCTTTTCAACTGATGCATGACTTTCTTCTGATAATCAACATCTTCAGTAATTGTCATTATACTGAAAAAAATAAACAAACTTAAGCACACAAACAAGAAATTGATTTATGCAATTTTATTTATGAAGTACAAGCTTTTAACTTAACATTTTATTTTTATAGTATATGGATATTTTTATATTAAAATACAGATGCAAAAATTATTACATGTTACTACAAGATGAGTCTTAAAACTACAATTAAAAAACATATGAAGATTTCAATTCCTCTTAAAAAACACAGACTAATAAAAACAAAAAGTAATTATTAAAAATAAAATGTAATAATAAATACTAATAAAGAAGTAAACATAATTTTATGAAATTAGAACTGATTTATGAAGAGTAAGAAATTCAGAGTATTTTAGTATTGTGCAATTTAAAAATTTCATCAATACATCTAAAGACATACAACTCCAACTAATTTTTTAAATCTTCTACAGCAAAAATTTTTTATTACAATTACTCATCTAACATAGTCAGTAAAAAAAAAGAAAAAATATACAGTTTTAATAAGTTTAGCTAGTAATAATAATAGCAAAGATGAAGAATTGTATTTATTGCTTTTATCACTTCATTCATTAATCAATAACAGATTACATTTGAATGAAAATTTAAATATTTTATGTTTTGCAGAGTGGCAACACAAAGGCATGTAGAAGATAAAAATACTTTATTTCAGGCAGGGGCAACACATTTTATTTAAATTGCCAAGTTCCCATATTAAATTTGGAAAATAATAATCTTGCACTATTCTGAGTAACATATTTCTTTTAAATTGTGGAATTTTCTAATTAAATATGAAACATAAACAACTTTGACAAGCGACAACACACATCTTCTGAGCTGTTAAGTATGTTAATAAAAAATTCATTAAATTCACAAAGAATATAAAATAACTGAAAACCAGATTCAAAATTTTGGCTTCGAGATGCACATGTTCAGTAATGGACTCTGTGTATTCAAAATTCACTTGCTAGAGGTGCCACTGTTTTACCCACAATATAAGGAACACATGGACATACATACAGACAGATTATTCATGATTTAATAACAGAGATGGCTTTATATTCCAGTTTAAAAAGGCTAATCCAAAATAAAATTTTAAGAGCCTTTAGAGACAAACAATGATAATATAAGTTCAAAATTCTCAAAGATTTCTGAGTACAATACTAGTATAGTATTTAATATATATTTGGAGAAGATTCTTCATGAAAAAATTCAACATGAATCTCTTCTATAATATTAATCTGCTTTTAAAATATTTTATTCAATTCACTTTTCATATTAAAAAAATTAAGATCTTTAAATTTTTCTTAAAACAGTAATTTCTTTTCACTTGCTACTGAAAATCTGAAAATATGTGGACATATTCTTTGATTACATAAGTTTTCTTATTTCATCATATTTATTTCACTAAAAGAGATCAACACTACTACCTCTAATGCTTTTCTAGCCACTAATTTCTGTCACTAAAAATTTATTCCTGATCATATAATTAAATTTGTTAATTTCCTTTACTATGAAAACAATTCACATGAAAAATAAAATACTTTGCTTTTTCTCAAATACCCTATTTCCAAATATTTATACCATATTTAATTAAGCTCTATTATATTAGAAAATTAAAAAACAATTAAATTATTTTAATAATTTCCCTAAAGTAAATAAAAAGAATAATAAAATAATTAGAAGTAAAATAAAAGAGATATGAAAAATTCTGCAACTACTGTAAAAAAGATATTTTCATATCTACTAAATTTCTTCACATAGAATAAGATATATATTGATTAATATATGTATATACTTCCCATATAAACCAATGAAATAATCATTTTCCTTTTATCTTCATTATTCAAATGAAAAAGTGATGACAGGTAAATCCACCCCTCTAAATTAAGAACAGTAATTTAAATATCAAGCCCAGTCAAATACTTTCCAAAGCTGTGATGCTTTTTAAGTAATTATTTAAAAGGCTCCCAGGTAATACTCCTTCAGTTTTCAAAGATTAAATTAAATTATCTGATTAAGGAAAAACACTTTATAGACATTAGCTTATATCCTTCACAGAAGGTTTTTCCAATGGAACATGTTTGATATTTGCATTACACATATGGGAAAAAACGAAAACTTTATGCAGCTATAATGTTCAATAATTAGAATAAATATAAACACATTCCCAGTGCTTCTTGCATTAAGTTATTGCAAGATTTTCATAAATGCAATTTACATATAGTAACTTACACTCATGAGACCCAACTGAACTTTTTAAACGCATCCATTTAAAAATTCATTGCAAGCTATACTGCATAGATCTGTTACATTATAACTTGGGACTTTTAAAATTATAAATAAATTTGTAAAATACATATACTTAGCAAAATACTAAATAAGAACCATTGCCTTTGACTGAATTGCCTTTAGAATTTCCCCATGCTTGCCAATAAATTCTGACAATCTTTTAATTAACCTATTAAAACCGGGCTTAAATTCTCATAATATAAACCTTTAGGACAGCGCGATCCAAAACACTTTTCTCTCCTCCTTCACTGTTCCCTAATGAGAAAAGTTGTTAGGCTGGTCATTTGTCCCCTCCATCGATGAAGTAAAATTTACATGTTTGTCGGACTCTAGACAATAGTCTAGAATAGGTTACTATATTTGCAACTTTTTCGAGGTTTATTTTAATTTAATTTAAACTCTATAACATTTACTATTTCTGATCAATCTCAGTAATAATTTGTGAATTTTGTGTCTTTGTTTCTACTAGAAATTAGGAAACTAACATAATTTGGGAAAATATAACAAATATGAAGTAGCTTTATGTGCTTGTAGGTCGGAATGCAATATTTGATAATCTATTTTCATTAATAAAATAATAGTAATTTATAATTTAATGAAATAATGATAAGGAATTCATAATAATATTCATTACTATTACATGATTAGAATATGATTCATTACTGTTAGATTTTGAAATAAACTTAAAACAATAATAAAGCTTTAAATCTGTTTCTTTTTTCATAATTTTCTTATTGTAATATAAAAAAGAAAACCAGAGATATATTAGTTGTTTGATTATTTAACTTTAACAAATATTACTTTGGACTATCGGGGTAAAGAAGGTATATCTGTAAAGAGAATTTTCTTTACAAAATCGGATATTGCTTATGTTAGCAGGGAAAATATTCTCCAAATATCCATATAATCAATTCATTTTATACCTGCAGTGTGAAGTGAAGTCTGATAAGGTAATTTCTTAAATCTTTGCATTTTCGTGGTGTCTGTAGGCTTCTTTTTAATATTTGCTGAAGAGAATTTTAATCTATGATTTAAAATTTTAGAAAATATAGATTTATCAAAAATATTTTTCAGAACAGTTTTAAATGTTTATAAAGAATTCTACATAAATTTTGTTTCATAGGCTGATTTCGTTCAAAATCATCATTATATGTTTGATTTTTCCTCGATTTTAAATGAAATGGATATACATCTTCTACATAATAAATTTTCTAATTTATTTAAAAAAGATTAATCTTTCATACTTTCAAAATAATAAGGGCATACTGGGTGTTGACACTTACAGTGTAGGAAATATGTTTTTTATATTTCAGTGATCAAAATGGTTAGCCAGGAATATTTTCAAAAGAAAATAAAAAAAATTGTTTATAACAAATTTTTCCATAAAGTATCCTCTTATGTGTGAAACATTATGTGAAAAATTGGTGCATCAATTATCCATGGACCAATAATTTCGAATGCTGTCTTTATCAATACGTCCCCCTAATCCAAAAAATTTCTGAAGCTCATCAGATGTAACTGGCGTCCAGTGGCTTTCATGCTTTCTTTTTTCGCTTATATTTAGCCGCAACTCTAAGATTTGAGAAGCATATTGATTAGTTTCTCTGGTTAAAGTTTTAAACAGTTCAAATGAAAATTTAAAAAAATGAACAGCAAGTTGAGTTTCCGAAAATTCAGTCTTTATACCAGGATTACCAATAAAGGTCAATATGTTAGCTTTCGCAAGCTCATTTGGTTGTTTCCATTCAAATAAATTATTAGCGTTGCTTTTGAAGTCATCAGCACTTTTATCTTCATTAAAAGATTGATTAAAATGTATTTCTTCTGTATCTGAACAGTGCGAATCTGTGTCAATAAAGTTTCCCCTTCTAAATCTCTTAGAAACTTATTAATTTTCTCCTGACTGAGACCTTTGAAATGAGGTGCCATAATAAGAACTGAATAAGAGCATGAGGAAAAAAGTTACACTGAAATCACAAGAAAAAGTTTTTATGTTTGAAAGAGAGATAGCATCTGTTTTAAATTAAGACACAATAACACGCCGAATAAATACTAATTCAGAAGTCAAACAACAAAAATCAGCGTAATATTTGCAAAATTTTCACAGGACTAGTTTCGATGGTTTTACCGAACCACCATCTTCAGCTGCAAAACCGCAAATGAACAAGATAGGAAATAATGATTGGATAAGATAAGAAAGCCTGGACAAGAATAAGCAAGTGGCGCCATCTGTTGGCGAAACCAGAACTAAAACAGAAAGATTTTTATGAATGTGAAATGCCTCTAGAAAATCCAGTTCTCCAATGGAAGATGTTTTTTGAATAATTTTAGCAGCAGAAAAATTGAAAGTGTGATTTTCGGACCAACAATGTTGAGCAACAGAAGACTTCTGTGTTTCCTTTTTTCTAACATATGCCTCATGTTCCTTGATGCGAAATTTTAAGGCTCTCTTAGTTTGGCCAATGTAAATTAAACCACACTGGCAAGGAATCCTATAAATACCCCAGGAATTCATATCCGGAATGGGGTCTTTGAGTATAGAAGTCCGAATTTTATTGATGGGAGAATAAACAACCCGAAAGTTAAATTTCTGCAAAATATGTGCAACATTATAGCTAATTGATGGAAAGAAGGGAATGACAACAGAATTTTTATAATCTCCTAAAATAAGAGTCTGGCTTTTAGTGTGTTGAGATGAGAATTTTTTAACTGCTTGATTAATAATGTTGGGTAAAAAGCCCCTGTCAATAGCTATTGCTTTTAAATAATTTAGTTCTTCATCAAGGGCTAGTTTGGAGGAGCAAACTTGAAGAGCACGGAAAACATAGGAATAAAATGAAGCTAACTTTTGTTTAGTCGGATGACATGATTTAAAGTGTGGTGGAAGGCAAACAGATGAAGGTTTACGGTAAACTGTAGTACTGAAATTGGATGTGTTACGTGTGACCAGAATGTCGAGAAACGGAAGAGAATTGCAAGTCTCAAGTTCAAAAGTGAACTGAATAGCAGGATCGATAGAATTCAGTTCACTTTTGAACTCAGTTATTCAGTTCACTGTATACTATTCAGTTCACTTTTGAACTTGAGACTTGCAATTCTCTTCTGTTTCTCGACATTCTGGTCACACGTAACACATCCAATTTCAGTACTACAGTTTACCGTAAACCTTCATCTGTTTGCCTTCCACCACACTTTAAATCATGTCATCCGACTAAACAAAAGTTAGCTTCATTTTATTCCTATGTTTTCCGTGCTCTTCAAGTTTGCTCCTCCAAACTAGCCCTTGATGAAGAACTAAATTATTTAAAAGCAATAGCTATTGACAGGGGCTTTTCACCCAACATTATTAATCAAGCAGTTAAAAAATTCTCATCTCAACACACTAAAAGCCAGACTCTTATTTTAGGAGATTATAAAAATTCTGTTGTCATTCCCTTCTTTCCATCAATTAATTAGCTATAAAGTTGCACATATTTTGCAGAAATTTAACTTTCGGGTTGTTTATTCTCCCATCAATAAAATTCGGACTTCTATACTCAAAGACCCCATTCCGGATATGAATTCCTGGGGTATTTATAGGATTCCTTGCCAGTGTGGTTTAATTTACATTGGCCAAACTAAGAGAGCCTTAAAATTTCACATCAAGGAACATGAGGCATATGTTAGAAAAAAGGAAACACAGAAGTCTTCTGTTGCTCAACATTGTTGGTCCGAAAATCACACTTTCAATTTTTCTGCTGCTAAAATTATTCAAAAAACATCTTCCATTGGAGAACTGGATTTTCTAGAGGCATTTCACATTCATAAAAATCTTTCTGTTCTAGTTAACGATCCTAATTCCAATCCAAATTTGCCTTCGGCTTTTAGAGAAATTATGTTTTAGTTCTGGTTTCGCCAACAGATGGCACCACTTGCTTATTCTTGTCCAGGCTTTCTTATCTTATCTAATCATTATTTCCTATCTTGTTCATTTGCGGTTTTGCAGCTGAAGATGGTGGTTCGGTAAAACCATCGAAACTAGTCCTGTGAAAATTTTGCAAATATTACGCTGATTTTTGTTGTTTGACTTCTGAATTAGCATCTGTTTTATTTTCAAGTACATTGGCACGAGACTTCTTCACCCAAATGTAGCCAACCAGATAAAAAATAGAACACAATACATACACAGAGCCT
Source organism: Stegodyphus dumicola (assembly GCF_044657685.1). Lineage (NCBI taxonomy): Eukaryota > Metazoa > Arthropoda > Arachnida > Araneae > Eresidae > Stegodyphus > Stegodyphus dumicola. Next base: position 41,784,398 of record NC_140771.1, on the reverse strand, counting down.
GCTCTGAACAGGAAACTGGACCACCTACAGATTCTAAAGATAAACGGTTACTCTAAAAGGGGGGTCAGAAAGGCTGGTACAACAGTTGTACCATAGCCGGCTTTAGAAAGTTAAGAGGGAAAAATTTAAGCAGATAAGTAAATATTACTTAAAAATAATTTGCCTTCCTCCTCAAAATTATATGCATCTATTTTTCAAAATACATTTATACATAAAGACTTTTATGTATATTATCAAATCATTCTCTTATCACATGCTTTATACAGAATAAATAAATAAATAAATAAAGACATTATAATTTAAAAAAAATTTACATTTCCATTTGTTTTTTAGTTATTTGCTTCTCATTCTCCTCATCCTCTTTCTTTTTAGCATATTCTTGGGCAAGCTGACGCCAATAATTATAATCTTTCTCTGTTAAACGATGTCCTTTTAAAGCATCAAAAAACACACCAGCATCCTAATAAAATTTAAAAAAAAAAAAAAAAAAAAAAAAAAAAAATAAATGTTAAGCATTGATTTTCATTTCAACAAACTTAAAAGAAGTTTTCAATTACATAATAAACATTTACTAGCAAGTTTTTGAATTTTAATGCAGATGTAGCTAACTTAAAATTTTGAAAAATCGAGGTTGCAGTACAAACATTTCCATTTTATTTACAATTTAGGGACTTTGGGGGAAGAGACTTTTACAACAGTTCTCTTAAACAAATAAGCACTTAATGACTATACCTAAGAAAGAAAGGTTAAGTTTAGGGAGTTACAAATGTTTTATTTAAAACACACAAAATTTTATTTATTGGATTCATTCTTAGACAGAAAATTATATTTTTGTCAAATGCAAAACATACTTCATAACAGTCTTCTTCCAGAATGACTCTGGATTGTTAATAATTAAATATATATACAATTATATATTTTTCAAAACTAAAACCAAGTAATTAGCAGTTTTCCTTTCTATACATAAACTCAGATAATATTTTACAGAAGACTGCTGATGCAGAGAAGTTTTAATAAAATCATTAACATTTACAATAATTATTCAGGAAAAAATCATGATGGAGATCAGAAAGCCAGATATAATAAAAAAATGGAATTCACACCGCAGAAAACTTACTGTTTCATCACTTGTTTTGCAAATTCTGCAAAGAAGACACCGATAGAACCACTTGCAGAAAATAATTAAATAGCTAAATATACTAAGAGGTGGGGGCAAACGAAGACGATTAGAAAAGTCTACTACAAGTTGATACCGCTGAAATTTCCAAATTGCATCTGTTTCTGATTGCAACTTCGAAGCAGTAGCACTGGAAGAGAAAATGTACTATGTACTTAAATCAGACTTAACTTTATTTTATAAAAAATAAATATAAAATAAAAATTTACCTGAATAAGGCATATAGCAAAGTCAATAATATAAGCTTAAGGAAAATAAAATATTGAATGGAGAAAACATAAGGCCAAAATCCAGTATTTGGACAAGTATAATCAGCATCTAAAAGAAAGAGATGTAGCTAATATTTTAAAACCAGTGGGAATTTTATTAATATTATAAATCAGTGGAGATTTAAATAGCATAAAATATTACTTACATTTGCCAACAACACAGTGATCAGGAGTCATATGAGATCTTGTAGCATTGCACCTTTCACTACCTGTAAAGAAATTTAAGATTTATTTATTTATTTTTTTTATATTTACCTTTAAAAGAAGATTCTAACAAAATCTGCAATCTCTTAGATCGTTTGATTAATTTTGTTATGTGCAACATAACCTAAGTTGCGATCTAGTCTGCATATAAGTTGCTATAATCAGAAACATTTCACAACAATCTTATGTACTAGTTATATATATATATATATATATCGGAAAAATAACAAATATTCATATTCTAGGAATGACTTTCTTAAAAAAAAAAAAAAAAAAAGGGGGGGGGGACAAATCTATGAAGTAGGCACATAAATTTATTTTCCCTAACATGTTCAATTCATTAAATACATTTGAAGAATTACTGTATGTAATTTTTTATTCCCCAATATATCCAATAAGGGGGAAAAGTTATTTTGTGCTATCGTGCAATTTTAGTCAAATAATCTGACATTGCTAAAATCCTGAGCTTGCTGGATTAACAAGTCTGTATATGCTGTGGTTCACAATAAATTAAAAACTTATTTTTATAGCAGACACTACAAAGTAATGTCATATCTAGTCCTCACATGAAAGAAATATTAGCAGAAAAAACAATATAGTATTTATATAATTTTAATATAGTATTTTCAATTTATGTCTTATTTTGGAGTCAGTATGTTTAATATTGTTTAAAATTAAAAATTCACACTTTGTTGCTATTAAAAAATTTGAAAACATTCAAGATTCCCAGCTGCAAGTGCATACATCGTCTTAAAATCTGGAGTGCTGTATTCACCAAATGTTAGTTTCATTGCCAAATCTCTATTACCCATGATGGTAAAATGGCAATAAATTAGTATGGCAGTAATACATAAACATACTTATGGGATACAAAACAGCATGAACGCAAGAAAAATAAGAGACCTTTTTCATTAATAACAGACTGAACCATCCTTTAACTAAAGGGTACATTGTATATGATAAGGGTGAGTGAGTGAGTGGGGTTTTTGGCACAAAACCAAAGGTGATTATGACGTGCCAAACACAAGGGTGAGGTATATGATAAGGGATGGATGCATATATGAAGATATGGATATGAAGGATTCCTACCACATTTTTCTATTTTTTGAAATTATAGTATATTAATGTTATATAATTAGAGTTAGAATTCAAGCATAAAGTTTGGATTCCAAATATTCGCACAAATTATTGATAAAAGTCAGAGGGCTGAGACCAGAAAAACGTCCTGTTTTATTACTATGCTCTTTGAACCATACTTAATACATCTCACAGTAAAGACAGGGATATTTTCATTTTGAAAAAGCAATCTTTTACCAGAAAATGACGTGTGAGCATGATCCATCAGGATGTTATGATAGAGATTGGCTTTGTTTTTTCCATGCAAAATAACAAGTGGGCCAAGTCTGTACCAAGATATTGTTCTTTATACTAAGTGAGGCCATTTCCCTGCTTTACAGTTGAATAAGAGAAAGGCATCTGAAAATGCATCTCTGGTTTTTCCATCCATAAATGTACTTGGCGGTCTGAAATGAGGTGAATGCTGATTCATTAGACCAGATGACTTGCTGCCACTACAGTGACTGATCAAATTCACTACTGATGTAGCTCGGAACGGATCAAATTCACTACTGATGTAGCTTGAAACTGATCAGCTTCGCTATTGATGTTACTTGAAAACAACAGCTATGCGCATTGTTGTACCTCTTAATTAAAATTTTTCATCTGACACAGCTGAAATATGATGATTAATAACATGCAAATTTAAACTAAGCATAAGATAAGTAATATAGGTAAGATATTGTCAAATGAAAGGACTTGTTGAATTTCTGTACATTATGGTTGCTGTTACTCACAAAATCAAATATTTCACATTTTATAAATGCACAATAAATTTTTAACAGTCAGTTTAGAGAGAGAAGAAATGAAATGTCACCTCTCAGATGGTCTCTTTCTCTGTTATTATAGTGTCAAAATATATGTACCCAAAAAAGCATTTTTTCTACTTTTTTATTTTCTTGACATAACATCTAATCTGTTCCCCATCCTAGATTTTTGGACATATATAAAAAAGCATAAATAATCAGATTTTTAGAACAGAGCAAAAATTAGATATTAAGCATAAAAATTTTCTACAATGCAATGAAAGTTGCTATAACCAGAAAAACACTCACACTTTCAACATACCCATACAAAATGAAAATATACATAACTTTTTTCAACTATTGCTTGCTTAGGATTATATATGATCTTTGGCTATTTTCTTTAACCTCAAACTATTCTCAGAATTCTTTCAAGTTCCCTTTATAAAGAAAATAGCAGTGAACTGTTACCAAGCATAAAAACATTACATGATGCAAATTCATGGTACTGTAACTCATATTTCAAGCATTCCTTTTGATGCAATAAATGAAAATGGATCACATACTTGTTATATGAAATTCAATGACAACATTTTCAGATGAATGTGTTAGAATAATTTTACTCTTTGAAGAGTGGCTTGCATCTATCTTTATCAAAGTTCAGTTTTTCTGTTAAACCGTTATCAGCTTAATCCTGAATGTTGCCTCAAGTTATATTTCAAATTATTATGCTCATTTTCTAAACACATATTCTGAAATCTCTCTATGAGTAACAAAAAAATTCATTACGTTATAGAGTAAAATGTTATTCATAAATGGTAAATTAATTTAAAATTTTCATTTTTTTAGAAACTTAACGAATTTTACGATAAAAGTTAACTTTTCCAAAGTTCTTTGAGGAGCATAAGAAAACTTCAAAAGACATTCTAACTAGTTTAATGTACAAGACTTCAAAGTACCAAATAAAAAGCTGGCACTTGATTACAGTAATATATATATATATTTTTTCCTTTTAAAATACTAAGTTGGTCTCATGAAGATTTTACCTTCTAAATCGCTGATGGGAGTCAGAAAGAGAGAAAACCAAGCCCTGTGGAATGTTCTTCTGAAAAGCTCAGCAGTAAGAGGATAATCAGGATAGAGGACGGCTTGAATAACAATTCCACCACTAATTATGACTAATAAAGTCATTCGCATAAAGTTAACAAAATCAACCAACACCTACAAAATAAAGAAGTCAAAATCACATTAAACTATATATCTAATTTAAGAAAACACCCCCTCTAAAAATCAAATTTAAACATCATCATACACAGCAAGAGAAGATTAATATGCAAAGTAAATCTGTTTTCAACTAATTTATTTTGTTAATGTAAACCTCTCAAAGCAAATTGACATAAATTCAAAAGAAGGTGCATTAATTTTAATTTGAAACAGTAAAACTTAATAATGGAGCTATAATATATACCTTTTCAAAACAAGACAATGATATTAAGATTATTATTAATTTCCATAAGAACACAAAGCATCAATAAGCATCAACACATTATAATCAAAACATAAGCATAAACATTAAATATCAAGATTTAATTAATAGATTATTAACCTGATGTGTCACAGCCAGAAAGTATTGAAAAGCCTCTACTGAAAATTTGTTAATTCTTATTTCTTTCAAATATATATTAAATTACACAAATATCATAAATTAAAACTATTAAATTTTTTTCTGCAATATTTTTACACATTTTTGCTTCTTGTTAATACTTTTCCTAAAAATTCAATATTAAATTTGATTTAAAATAACATGCCAAATAATGATTATTGGAGAAGTTAAAGTAACAAGAAGCAGAATAATATTCATAAATTTTCAGGACTAATTGTGAAGGTTTAAATATAGAACCTGTACAATAGACAATAATGGCACGGCATATCTAACAAAGTTCCACAATGAATCTAAATGCCGCATCTAAATTTCTACATGTATGGTTCAGTGGTATTTCTATCTAAATAAATATTCAGTCTAGTTTAAAAGAGAATTTATTAGCATACCATAACAAATAAATGTAATCTTGAATCCCTTATACACCTCATCCGCAGCAATCAAAGTACACCAAACAAATTGAAAGCAAGTTCAAAGTTTACATTGCTGCCATTTACTGTTCTCTAAATCAATGCACTCTTACTGATTTTCACATTACCATTCACAGGCAGACAAAAGTATGTGTTCAAACCAGAGCATCCCAGCACCCATTGAACAGTTTTCCAACATCATTTGGAAATGGAAATGGACTGATATTGCAGACAGTTCAACGAAAGATTCCATCTCACGTTCTGATGTCCACGAATTGTACTTGGTGGCCCACCAGCGGCCGAGCAGTAGAGTCGCTGAACACTGGTAGTTTGGTCCAAGGTTCGAATCTCATGAACGGGCTGGTTGCATGGGCATTTTTGTGGTTTTCCCCATGTGTAACGTGTATACGAGCCAGTTTCCCTTAGAAAGTCCTCCACGAAGGTATCGATCAACTTAAGCAGATAGCCCTCGAGGCTTTGCCATAATCACACACACTCATTGGCATCTTGTTTTTATCCTTCAATAAAACTAGTTGCCTTTCTTTGGGGTTAAATTTCGGTTTATTCCATTTCGATGGGTCTGCAAATGATTGAGATATTTCATACTCAAAAGGTTCCAGAAATTAGTTCTAAGTTTCTGAATTAAGGTCCATTTGAAAGACAAGGTCAAAGAATATACAGTGTTATTTGGTTCTGGCATCAACAAAAGTGGAGCTCCTATTAAGAAATGACCTGGAGTCAAAGGTTGAAGATCCATTGAATCAGCAGAAATAAGTGATAAAGGTCTAATCATCTATTTGTGTAATTAACGTATAAAGCTCTTCAAAGTTAAAAATTGCTAATTTCACGACTTATTAATTATCTTCACCGATTTTACATTAGCATACTATCCGCTAAAATGTAGGGAAAAAAGAAGAATAAAATTCTACATTATGCCTTCTTCAGAACTAAAGCGTTGGACAGGATCCAATCTACAAATTCCAAGGAAGTTCAAGAAAATTTTTTACTCCCTTGATGCCTGTAGCATTATCACTCCAAACAATTTAGGATTTGGACCATCTGGCAATAAACCTTCACATGTTAGAAATGCTTCAATAGACAAATCTAATACCATTTCTAAATGGATAGCCTATGTACTAAAACAAATACATACAGCGAGATATGATTTTAAAGTAACTCTAGATCTTTTCAAATTAGATTTGGTGCTTAAGTGGTCAAGTCTAGTCCTATTTTTACGAATGGTGTAGTTGTTACTACTCTACCTTTAGGTAAATCTCTCATCATATGGTTTCTTGTCCGAAAGCAAGTCATGCATTTATTTATAACACGTCTAACTGTCTTGTCTGGCAGGTATCCAGTATAATTGTCTAATAAGAGAGTGTTGTTTAAAATCCTGAATGAAGAGTATTTTTTTTAATAATAATAATCTATAAGTAATTCAGTGAAATGATGTCCTTTTGGTAAAAGCAGTTGATGTTTCTAAACTTTAATTCTGAAAGATTGGAGAGACTTGATCTCCAACCAACTCATAAAAGTTCATCATTGTCAAAATACCATTTTAGAGATAATACTTGTGGAACTGGTCACTTCGACAGCAGGACCTAATTTCAGACTGAAACTCAAAATATCAATACTGACAAATCAATCATTTGCACTTCTGCAGCTGAAGAAAGAGGTTCTACATTTAAGCCTTTTAAACTAGTCCTGCAAATTTATGAAAATTACACTCCACTGTTGCATTAACTCCTCCAATAAACCAGTATTAATTGCTAGTCAATATTTCATATCTCTGATTCCTAAAGTTTTACATGGTTGTTCTAATGAAGCAGCTTTTAATCATCTTCCATGTTATGTTAGTTAAGTTTATCAGAGTTGGATGTTTGATTGTCTTCTAAAACATGTACTGGACCTTATCTCAAGGAATATTCATTTCTGCAGATAAAATATTTGAGATCACAGAATGAAGTTACAGTGTGCCACGGCGACTTAGATGACGATCTCAGTGTCAGGTACTTCGCAAGAGCTATGTTACAGTCTGATTGATGGTTTCATTTCCTGGCCAATACTGCCTCTTTAGTGCCAGCATCAACTCAAAAGTTTAACTAGAATAACAATTATCTGCTGCAGTGAATTTGAATCTGTTTACATTATTAAGATCAAGAGAAGACTTGCTCTTCTTGCACCACATACCGAAAGCTAATAGCAGTTACAGAATGAAGAAAGGCATTTATCAGCAACTTATGGCCATTTTGGTCACAGCTGAGGGTCCCCTTTCTTACTAACATGTGTCCAAAACAAAAATTAGATGTGTCTATATTTGATGATACAAATTTAAAACAATAACATTTATAAATTATAAAATCTCACAGGCAAAAAATTTTGCTCCATGACTAATTGCAGAAAAAATAAATAATACATAAAATTTAAAAAACAGAGCTTCCAGTAATTTGCTAGTAATTGCATATATAGTTTAAATTTATATTTCGGTTTAGGCAGTAAATTTATTAACTTACCATAAGTCTTACTCGGTACAAAAGTGGACCCAAAGTTGGTGAAATAGGTAAATATACGGCAATCAGGCGGTAGAAAAAATATAGTAATCCAATGCACAAAATTACTTTTCCAGTATATGGTTCAAATAAGCCACCAACATTTATAATCCTTCCCAGAAAATACAAAACAATGAAAATTATGATGAAGAGGATTTCCAAGCATTTAAAAAACAGAGGCACACTTGTATATTTCTGAAATTAAAAAAAAAAAAAAAAACGTCCTGGACTCAATATTTATATTTACAGGTAGGTTACTACTATACTGCAATGTAATTAATAGAAATGAAAAAATAAATAATCTTTTTTCAGAGCTTACAAAATTACCAATATATATGTCAATCATCACTAATTATTAAGCTAGTGATCTAAATTGAGACCATATTCACCTGAGGGACATGCATTTTAAGTACAATGAATGTCATTCAGGCATTAGGGCAACCTGAGTGGCAGCCATGGTAATATGTTGTTTCTATTTTCATCACAAAAATCAGTGGAAAAACTTTTGGTCTTTAACAAAGTCCAGGAAGCAAAAATTAAATAGTGTTACAGTCGAGGACTGAAGTGACGAGGATATGTTTGGATATTGAACACTGCATAGCAAAAAACTAGCTACTGGGTAAATATCATTGAGATAAAGTAAGACACAGCCTCAAATAATTGCGTTAAGATTTAATGGAATTCAACGTATTATGATTATTCCTAGTGAGGATCCTGGGAACAGAAGAAAAAGTTTTTAAAAGCCTGTTAAAAATTTTGAACATTCTCCTTCCAGTGAACAAGTTATCCCATCCTTTCCCACAGCAATGCAGTGGTGTATTAAAATGCTAAAGACCATTATCACCGTATAATATAAAGTTAAAAAATATTTTAAAATAAAACCAGTAACTCAAGATGAAAGCAAACAAACCTACTGATGTCCTTGTTCTTACACTATTCTAAGTAAACAGCAGTATCACATTGAAAAACCATTATGTTTATAGCAATAGAAGATACTGATTACAGCAATGGTTATGAATCTAGATTCACGAATTTATTCTGTAATCAATAATTTTTACATCAAATTTTAAACCCTGAATGATGTGTTTTTACCATCATCTTAAACCTCCAAGTGCATTTTTATTAGACCATGTGATTTATTCCATTTGTATGCACTCAATTACATTTTAAAATAATTTTCTTTCTAATTTTTACAAAATTAGTAACAAACTAATCTGCTGTACGTATCAAGATTAATATATAATATATAAATCGCAGTTGACAAATTAGTAACTGTAAATGATGACAAAGTAACTTAAAAGCACAGCTTTCAGATTTTTAAATTCCCTCTGCTTATATTGAGTTATTAAAGCTGGAAATTAAAAGTTTTGAAAAATGGTAAAATAGATGCATTACATATTTAAATACTGATAATATCCCAGAACTTTCATAAAAATTTTCTTCCTTTTACAAAGGCATTTTAATTACAGAGTTCAGTCAAAATTTATTTAATTTCAGATCAGTTCTGACACTAAAATGCCCAAACTTATACTTTTGATTCTCAATATTATAAATTTAAAAGGATTCAACATTAAAATTTTTCCATTAAGTGAAAAGTACAAATGTGTTAGTTAAGCAGGATAACACCCCAAAATGAATTTTTGAATAGGAAAATTATTAATACTAGTAATAGCATGGTGAGGCAGAGTAAAAATTAACCACAGTTTGCTTTACACCAGTTATGCACTTTCTGGCTGCCATGTTTCCATGATGATTTTCAACACGGCATCAGATGCAATTTTTCATCCCAAGGACTTTCACCATACTGCGCTCAACTGTTTCTTATTCACCACTCAGTGGTGAGCTATAGTCTTTCAACATTTTGTATATAAGCAACTCTTGTTGGATCAAGAAACAGCCTGGATGTGGTAATTCTGCCCATTAATGAAATCCTATGCAACAATCATTAGAAAGTATTTATCTACATATACTGGAATACATAATTATTTTTCTTAATTGCTCCTAATTATGTACGTCCTTACATTTTTTTTTTTTATTTGTAGGCCTTTTATCCCGAATTGGTATGGTTCTGAGATTAGCCTCCCCCCCCAAACTTTCCTGCTTATCCAGTACATTTTGTATTTTCACTCCTTACCTTCAACCAATAACATTTCTCGTGGACATGACCTCAACATTTACACCATCTCAGCTGCTTCTACCTTTACGACAGTGCAGAATCTTAGTACACCAGATATTTCCATCAGCAGCATTTGTAAAGCTATGAAGATTTAACTTAGTAATTCAATTTTTCAAGATTTAGAATATTTTATTATACCCGAGTTACATCACCATCAATGCTAGTCATAGAACACTGATACTCCCTTTGTCCCAAAATAATAGTAGCAGTTGATGAATTTAATTTGTGCCTTAAAAATAGTAGCAAAAGAAATAAATATAGAACACAACATTTAGTATATGCAGACTGACAAACTTGCAGAGTGTGTAGGGGGTACAGAGATGACTCGGAATCACATAAGAAAACAGGTTTACAATTGCCGCAGTTGCGAGCTACGGTGCAAAGAAGCAGAGAAAGAGAACAGAAACAGCAACACATTAATGGGACAAACCATTTTACTGAAAGGTTGTATTACAACAGTGTTCAAAATTACGACCACAAGTCATTTAGAAGTCCGGACTATGGCACTGCATGGAATTTCTTACGTTTTAGATGATTCCCAGCATGTCATGTATCCTCTCAGCAGCTACAAACATTCGATTGACGAGGTCTTCAACATTCTCAAAATGTGTCTTGTATAGCAAACTCTGTGACCCCAGAAAAAGAAGCTCATGCATAACAGATCTGGTGATCTGGCAGGCCAAGGAACCGAACCACCATGACCTATCCACCGCTGTTCAAAGGTTACTTCGAGGTGTCAACAGACATCAATTGTGTAATGTGGGAAAGCCCTGACATGCTAGTACCACATGGAGTGGCACAGTGAGAACATGTGTTGTGTCAAAAAAAGTTCGGGAAGGACGTTTTGAAAGAAGATCAGGTACGCCCTATCACCAAAAGGCCTGGGCAGAAGGTACAATCCAGTGAGGAAGTCTCTAAGAATGCTGGACCAAACATTAACCGAGAAATGCTCTTGAGCTACATGTAGTTGTGTTTGATGAGGGTTCTACAGAGCCCGCACATGGGCATTATGCTGACTGAAGGCTTCCTCTGTGAAGTATGCTTCATCTATGAAAAATGCAGATGCAGCTAATATGCTATCTGTAGCAAGCAAACATCGTCCAGAGTGGATAATCTTCAGCTTCTAATAATTGGGCTCCTTTTGCTGCAATGATCCTCCAGACAATGGCTTGAGATAAATCTACTTGTTGGAATTGCTGGATTACTCGTACTTGGATTCTTCTGCCAGACATAAGACTGCCTCCACATTACCATGTGTCCTCGTTGTTTGCGGTCGATTAATTGTAGCTTTCATTAAACAACCAGTCTCGCATAACCTTCAGTTCACACTTAGGAAGGTCCTATGATGTGAAGCATGCCTGTTCGGGTAACGTTCTTGGTACAACTGCCATGTGGCGTGCCCGTTACATTCTGCATGTCCATACTACCTCAAACAGATCGCAAATGATGACTTCCAGCAGGATCTCTATTCCCACAACCTGCTGGAAGCCATTTACTGCAAGATTACCAGGAGGAATCTTCCAGAACGTAAGGAATTCCATGTCAGGCCTACCTGATGACCCTGGTCATAATTTCAAACACCTGTTGTAGTACAGCCTTTCAATAAACTGTTTTCTGTTCCATTAATGTGTTACTGTTTCTGTTCTTTTTCTCTGCTTTTTTGCATCATAGATTGAAACTATGGCATTTGCGACACTGCAGTCCTATGTGATTCCGTGTTGTCTCTGTACTGCCTACACAAGCTGCAAGTTTGTCGGTCAAGCAGCGAATCAGACAATATATGCATATGCATATATGTATTAAAAAAAGTTTAAACTAGATTAAACTAAACAATAAATAAAAAAATATTACTCTCAATTTTATTTTGAGTTTTCAGATAATTTCAGGATTTTTCAGAATTTTTGTTACTGCATTTTAAATTTGTTGGTAGGATCCCTTGGTTGCAATGCTTCGCTTTTTCTATATACATGAACTTAAAATTATTGGAGGTATCATTCTTCATTTCTTCCAGCATAACTTGTACAAGTGACAGAAATGTGTTATCCAGTATTTCAGGAGAGATATTATCAAAGGCTAAGTTTACTGTTTCTATGGTACCTCTTCTGCTGAGAGGAATACATCTAAGTTTTCAAGTTTTTCTCCATAACCTTTGTATTTAGTCCACACACTTCTTTTTTCCTTCAAAGAATCAACATTAGCATAAGATTCCCTCTAATAATTATTTTCGAAGGCATGTATCAAATTCTTGACATGGTCAGTCTGCTGCATTTATATTGTTTTGCAGCTAACATAACTGCAGCTTTTTGTTTTTCTTTTGATGCACCAAGACATGGACAATCATTCGATCTTTACTTGAAAACTTTTTTTTTATCTTATTTTTACAATGGGTTGACACTTAACTGAAATAAAAGATCAAAGGAAGAAATAATTATAAGTCTTAACAATTAGGTTAACCCAGTGTTTCCCAACCTTTTTTTGTGCTATGCCCCACCCAATCCTCTCTGAAATTTTTACGCTCCCCCTAGCATATACATAATTTTTAATATTTAAAAATTGAAATATTCACGAAAGAAACTTGAATGATAGCTTTTAGGAAGAAATGACTACGAAATTTTATGAGCAAACACAGTAAGTGAACTTTCAAAACATGGAGAACTGAAATTCAAGAAGTGAAAGTTTTTTATTTTAAGTATTAGCAATTTTATTATTTAAATTTAGCGAGTTCCTTGCACTTGATACTTGCTGCAAAGAAATTTTATGTCAGGTTCCAATTTAGATAATTTGAGTCTCAATATATCCAACCGATTTTTTTTTTTTTTTTTTTTTTTTTTTTTTTTTTTTTTTTTAAAAGCAGCAAATCATTTATGGCACTAAATCTGCATTCAGCAAAATATGAAGATGGAAAGGGTAACAATAGTTCTCTTGCAAATTTTGTTGCAATTGGATATCTGAATCTGGTTTCCTCACAAAGCTATGTCATCGCTCCTTTTATATTAAATAACCTTTTAATTGACTCATCATTTTGCATTTCTGTGAGTTCTTCTTTTTACTGCATATTTGAAATATCAGCCAAATCCACTAGCATTGGCTGCATCATCCAAGTTGGAAAATCAATTTGTTTTAAGTTACAAAATCTTTTAAATCAACTGATAAAATTTTCAGATGATAGACAATAACAAGTATAGCGGTAGTCATGTCACATTTTTGGAGCCAATGAGACTTTTCAAATTTTTGTGGTAAATAGTATATGCCTGACATAATTCAACAAATATAATGAAACCGAATATCTTCCTTTTGCATCATAAGTTTTATTTGCTCCTTGAAGTTGTTTATTTCATATATTTAATTTTGGAAAGATATCAGCTAAATAACTCACAATTGCCTTGTCATCATCCGTTAACGGATTTTTCATTTCAGGTTTGTTGCTTAAAAAATAACTAAGAGTATCAAACAGTTCCATAAATCTTTCCAAGCAGTTCCCTTTCGACAGCCTTCTTACTTCAGTGTGAAGTCTCATATAGTCTTCATTTTGTTCTTCATAAAATAACTTGAAAAGACATTCACATTTGGCCCTAGCTTTAATGGCATTGATACACTTTATAACTGAATTTAGTACTTCATTTAGAACAGGCAAATTGTTTTTAGCTACCAGGTTTTCTCTGTAAATAACACAATGCACAAGAAGCATTTCTGGATTCTCATCTTTTATCAATTCTCAGCGTTACGGCCGGAAAATTACGTAAAGAAGGCTGCCTTCTATATTCATTAAACATGAAAATTTCTGCTAGCTTTTCTTGTAAGTCAAAAGTCGTTAATCCGGACTCGTCGGGACTTCGGCGATTCCGGATTATAGATCATCAGTTTAAATCTGGTAAGATGGCATGCAGAAATTATAAAATAAAAAATATGAAACCGTAATTTATGAAATAAAGAACAATTATGATCTAAAGGGTATCAAAATTTACAAAAAAGCTTAATATTTGTTTACTTTATTAAACATTTCTTTCAATGCAAGTTGTTTAAGTTGCTTCATTTTTTATGTGATAATACATTCTCTTTAATTCTATAAACAGACATAATTTTTTCTTCAGTTACAAAGTTCCGTTGTTCAAGTCCTATAATTGCTGTGTCTACCGACTAATTTTTCAATTGAAATTTTTTCGTTTTCAATAACCTCTATCACTTTCTTCGCTATCGGAAGCGAATTATAATGACGAGGAATTTGATTTAAATCATATCAGAGTACATCGAGATAAAATACTACATTTAGTATGGAATTATAAGCCAAATAAAATAAAAACATCTGCCCTGAAGATAAGGATAGTGCTGACTGATCAATTTCCAATTCATTGTGCGCCGGCCTTAAAGATAAACAAAGTTTAGATAAACAAAGGATATCCTTTTATCCATTTTTGCAGCAATTCCACTTTTTGTTTAATGAACTTTGAAACATACTTTCGCTTTGTAGATTTTTTACATATTAATAAATATATATCAGAAATTCTATTTGACATAATCGAAAGTTCAAGCTTACTTTTATAAAATTGCTCTAACAGTCTGCAAACAATAATAAGCCGGATCCAATTCGAAGATTAAGGAACAACACAATCTGCAACATTAACTGAATTAGATAATTTTAGTTTAGCTTATATCGTCCGTTATACATTAAACGCGCATTCGTAAACGTATTTTGAGCATGCGCACACGTGTATTCGCAGCCGTAAAGGTCTTAAGCGCATGCACAGAAAGTTTGTAGCTTTGAGGTCCGGATTATGGGTGTCCGAATTAACGACTTTTGACTGTATCTGATTTTGGTTTGTATGTATATTGGAAGAAAAAGAATCAAGGTACAAAATGAAAGAGTAATTTTTTGATTAAAATCAAGAAAATACCACTTATTCATTACATTTTGAGGAGCTTTGAAATTTCAGGGCTAAACCCGGAACGCTCGGAGGGTTAAGCAACCGTTTTTCTTATTCCGTGCTTTATTTTATTTTTCAACCATCAATATTAGGAGCACCATCTGCAGTTCAATATGTATTATATTTTTTTATTGGTATATTTTTATATCTAAGTAATTTTTTTAGCTTACCATAAATATCTTTGGAGGTATTGGTGCTTTCTAATGATTTAAAGAACATTTCTTTGGCAAAATCCCCCTTATGAATATATCTTACATAAGTATGGCCTCACTGTCTCTCACAGTAGGTTCATCCATTTGCATCGAAAATTTTCTTGTTTTCTGCTTTTCAACAAGTTGTATTTCAATATCCTCACTCATTTAATCTTTCTTCTGCAAACAGTATTGTTATTTAGTGGCATAGCTTTAACGTCTTTGTCACCTTTTTCCAGAACAGTTTTAAATGCTGATATTGATGGTTTGATTAAATTCTCCCCTATAGGATGGCTTTTACCAGATTAAGCGATGAGTAATAAAATTCAATAAATAGCCTCCACAGCATGATTAACAGTTGCATTATGAGCAGTAAATAGACACTTTAATATTACTCTATTTTCAAAAATTTTCCTTTAAGTGCGAAAATAATTCGAATCTGAATTAATATCAGCATTATGTTTCGCCTTCAAATGTGCCTCAAGATGACCTAGTTTCATTGATTTGTTGGTCAGGCATTATTGGCACAAAAGGACAAAAGTTATTAGTTTATGGACAGGGCATGAAACCGAATTTCAAATATGCCTTCGAATACCAACGAACGTTTTTTTCTTGCTTGCACCCCTCATTTCACTAAGGGCTGAAAGAAAGAAATATAAGATCAATACAGTCAAAAGTCGTTAATCCGGACTCGTCGGGACTTCGGCGATTCCGGATTATCGATTTTTCCGGATTATAGATCATCAGTTTAAATGGCATGCAGAAATTATAAAATTAAAAATATGAAACCGTAATTTACGAAATAAAGAACAATTATGATCCCGGGTATCAAATTTTACAAAAAAAAAAAAAAAAAAAAAAAAAAAGCTTAATATTTACTTGTTTACTTTATTAAACATTTCTTTCAATGTAAGTTGTTTAAGTTGCTTCCTTTTTTATGTGATAATGCATTCTCTTTAATTCCATAAACAGACATAATTTCTTGTTCAGTTACAAAGTTCCGCTGTTCAAGTCCTATAATTGCTGTGTCGAGAATACCGACTAATTTGTCAATCGAAATTTTTTCGTTTTCAATAACCTCTGTCACTTTCTTCGCTATCGGAAGCGAATTATAATGACGAGGCATTTGATTTAAATCATATCAAAGACGGAGTACATCAAGAGAAAATATCACATTTAGTAAGAAATTAAAAGCCAAATAAAATAAAAACATCTGCCCTTAAGATAAGGATAGTGTTGACAGATCAACTTCCAATTCATTGCGCTCCGCGGCGTTAAAGATAAACAAAGTTTAGATAAACAAAGGATATGCCTTTATCCATTTTTTGCAGCAATTCCACTTTTTGTTTAATAGACTCCGAAAGATACTTTCGCCTTGTATATCCTTTACATATTAGTAAATATATATCGGAAATTCTATTTGAAATAATCGAAAGTTCAAGCTTACTTTTATAAAATTGCTCTAACAGTCTGCAAAAAATAATAAGCCGGATCCAATTCGAAGATTAAGGAACAACGCAATCTGCAACATTAACTAAAATAGATAATTAGATAATTTTAGCTTAGCTTATCCCGTCTGTTATACATTAAACGCGCATTCGTAAACGTATTTTGCGCACGCGCAAATTCGTATACGTAAAGGTCTTACACGCATGCGTAGAAAGTTTGTAGCTTTGAGGTCCGGATTATAGATCATTCCGGATTATGGGTGTCCGAATTAACGACTTTTGACTGTATAAACAAAGCTGAAAGCAGCTGCTGTTGCCATTCAAGAAAAGAATAATATACCGGTTGCCATTCCTACAGTAAAAGATAAAATAAATTCGTTGGCTGAAATGTGCAAGAAACGTCTGGAAAACATAATGTGTCAGTTATTTAAATGCCTTTAAAAGCATTTAAATGTCCATGTCTACAGCGAGAATTCTTTATAAAATATTTAAAATGCACCACAATTTAAAAACATTTTTACGTATACATCACTTACATTTTTCTTTATTTTGGGGAATAAAAATGAAATTTCGAAAAATTTTGACTTCATGAAACATATTTAGAACGTCCTTTGTCCCCTTAAACTCTGAACGAGTCCATTTTCGAATTGCCCCCCTTAACAGTCGCATTGCCCCCTTGTGGAGCGTGGGCCCCACATTGGGAAACACGTAGGTAACCTAAAAATTGAAAGATACATCATAACAAATGCAATATATATACTTTTAAATTTCTACTAGGGAAGGCTGTTCTCAAAGTATTGCATTTTATAAATAATAGAAGCATGGCAACAACTCATCCTGGCTATGCCCATATGATACACTAAAAAAAGATCTTTTGGTTCACAGTTAAAAGTATTTGCTCACTCCTCATAAAATGTCTTTTAACTTGCTTTTGCCAGTTCCTCTATTTTATATGCTAACCAACACTTTGAATAAATTGCAACCGCTTTTGTATGCAAATGATGATTTTACAAGATTTTGAAACCACTGAACCAGATGTTCATAAGCTAAGAAACATAAGCTTTTCCTTCACTTGCAACTTTTTACATTGATCCTCCAAATATTTCCATTCCCATTTAGTTTTATTTAATAGCCATTTTTGCATATTTGCATATGAGGTAAAATGTGTCTTTCTTGGAAGAAATTTTTACCATTCTTGAAAGAAAAGCATAGTATCTTCCTTCGCTTCTAGGAACATTTTTAATTTTTTTTTTTTTTTTTTTTTGAAAGAAGAAATTGTAAGGTTGTAATAATAAGGAAATACTCAAATTTATTGTAAATAACTTAGTAAATGAATATAATTTTATTTTCCCCATAACAGCTCTAGACTGGACTAGTTACATATCTTCAAGCTCAACAGAATTTGCCCCCCCCCAAAGTGAAATTTATGTTTTAAACTATATTTACAACACATAGATTTTATTTAAAGGCAAAGCAGAAAATATTATAATTCGAGGAAAAATATCTGTTGAAGGCTTGTAGTGTAAGCAATCCTATGAAATAAATTCACAAGTTTCCCTGTGTTATTTTCTGATAAAATAATAACATTACAAATCCCCTACTTCCATTCTGTCTGCTTTGCCATTTTTAACACATCATTTTAAATATAAAATTTTATACTCTATATCAAATTTATGGGAACTTAATTCTTAAGCTATTAGGCATATTGTAACCTATAGCTTAACTTAAAAACTGTTTTCTGCTGTAAACCTGAAATCTACATGCCAAGATCAGACTACAGTTTCTTTTTTTCTTATTTTTACAGTTTTTAATTTTCATTATTTTAAAAATGTAAATGTTAATTAAACTCTTCAAGATTTTTAGATTGTAATTTTTATTTATTTTTTATTTTGAATATGAGTATTTACAGTAATAATAATTTTATACACCATTTTTCATGTTCTCAAGCTTGAAATATTAAACTTTTAAAATATCAAATTTATCATGCAGGATAATATTAACGAATATGAAAAAATAACAGATTAAGTTAGTTAATTACAAAAAGAGGAAATAAAAATTAACCACATACTTTATACAATATATAAGTCCGTCTTATATATTCAATTACAATCAGAGAAGTCCAAGAACACACTATGATGTCTAGCTCTTTATTTCCACAAGATGGCCATAAAACAGCCATACAGAAAAATCCCAGGTATACTATATAAAGTGACTGAAAAATATAATTCTATTACAAAGAATGCTAAAACAGCTACATATATTTATTTTTTAATGATATTTTCAAAATTCTATATTTGCTATGTCACTAAACTGCAAATCATCTTATACATTACATTTGTTCAATATATATTACATCAGTACCTGGAATGTCCAAAATTTTGTTATGGGTGCACTCCACATAAGGTAAATCATTTGCCATATGGGAGGGGGTGAATGGACGAAAACTTCTTTTTCCCTCAACAAAGTAGCTACTTGATCTCGATGCTTACCATGGCCAAAGTCAAAAGGATTTGACTTCTGTTTTTTCAGCAAAACTACACTGTTTCTAGGCCTATTATAAAAAATTAAATTATCTTGCATGCTTGTAATTAAAAAGATTTTGACGAAAAATAAAATAATTACATACTATCTATTTATGAGAAAGAAATACTAATAATTCATAATGATAAAAAATAAAAATGTCAGAAATGACATAAGACTTCTGATTATACTTGAATTGATATTATATGTTTTTCTTACATTAAAATCAACGACGATTGGAAGAAACATAAATATTAAAATTTATCTGCAGTTAAATTTTTGCTGCTTCAATTCCAAGAAATTTTAATTTGTCTCTTTTTATTGGAATAAATGATTGCATTCACATTTTTGACTTAACACAATTCTTTTGCATGGATAGGCTTTAAATGTGGTTTGAAACTCCTGAAAAACTTTTAGGAATTCATGCATAAAAAAGCTGTCCCTCTCCGATTTTAAAAAGCCAAAATATTAAATTATTGAACGAAAGCAGCTACACCTTTCTTATATTACTGTTGTTCAATTTTTTCCAATACCAGATTTTTAATTAAACAGGGAAAGAAGGTAACATTTATTAGCAATTAGAATCTCATGAAATGAAATACTTAAACAATTAGAACATAATATTAACTAAAAAGTATTAACAATCAAATACAAGAAATGATGAATACAAAAATAAACTGCCAACAGAAAAGAATAAATACAAAAATAAACAAGGCTTTTCCATAATCATATGAACCAAACATGTCCATGCTATACATACTGCTCATTACATGGCACTCAGGCTGCTAACATCAATATTCTATAGATTCTTATACATTACACATTATATATATATATATCTTTATACATTACAGTAGCTGCTCACCTGATGTAACAATTTGAATAATTCGAAAATGAGATATCACCTCAGAATCGATATGAATAAATTAATCTAAATTAACTGAGAAATAATCAAAAGAAGAAATGGAGATTTGAACAGTGGAAAAAAAAACTGGTTTCAAAATTTTCATCAAAACAAATATACATAGTATAACAACCAAAAATTGAATTACAATCCATAACCTATGGACCATGGAGAATGACCATGTGATGACATCAGAGGTCATGTGGGTCAGAAATCGCACGATCTCCAATTCCTTGTGCTATTTTCGGAGATTCTTTTCTTATTTCAGCTAAAAAAATCATGGCAACACTAGTTTCACAGTGCTTGATTCAGTAGAAACATCTTTTTTGCACATCCAGGATATCCACAATTAATGAATGCAAGAGAAGTTTACTAAATTGCATGTGCAACTACAAGCTCTCATGTTACCTCTTTCGACATACTGAGGTATATGTTCTCAGTATAAAAAAATATCATCAACAACGCTGCCCAGTGTTTAAGATGGGTACCAGCACTCTACAAGCACACCTCAACAGGCTTTACTGGTGGCAGGTCAGGCATGACTGGAAAACTGAATGAAAATGACTAATCTTCAGTGATGAGTCTTGCTTTTGTCTTAATACAGGTGATGGTTAAATACATGCATGGCAGTATGTGAGTGAAGAGCTTCAAGACGCATATTTGATCGAACACAACACAAAGTCTTCATCTACTGTTATAGTATGAGGTGTTATTATCTTACAGCTCATAGATTGCTCTAATATTTATAGTGGATAATTAAACAGACAGCTCCACACAACCACCAATAGATGTGTCATCCTATGAGAAGAGAATAAAGAAGCATGATGGTCTGTGCCACAGAATTTCATCCTCTGCTGTAATGTATAAAGATGTATATATAATATGTAATGTACAAAGGTATATATAGAATATGTAATGTATAAAGATATATATGTATAATATGTAATGTATAAAGATATATATGTATAATATGTAATGTATAAAGATATATATATATGTATAATATGTAATGTATAAGGATCTATAGAATATTGATGTTAGCAGCCTGAGCGCCGTGTAATGAGCATTATGTATAGCATGGACATGTTTGGTTCGTGTGGTTATGGAAAAGCCTTGAGGGCTATCAGCCTAAGGGAATTGATGCTTTTGTGGTGGACTTTCTAAGGAAAACTGGTTCATATACATGGTACACATGGGAAAAACTATGAAAATGTCCATGCAGCCAGCCTGTTCATGGGATTCGAACCTCGGACAGAACTATCAGTGTTCAGAGACTTTAAGCATCGACATGTAAATAAGTTCGAGTGTAAATTTTTTCCTATGCTTACTATAATTTATGTGACTTTTCTAAAATCTTCATTACATTTGAAAATGTGTGTACCAAGGCAAACCATCACAAAGGCTTAGAAATGTTAGCCTAAGTGGGGAAAAAAAAAAAAAAAAACTACAGTTTGTCTTCATCTCACTTAGTAATGTAAGTTCATGTGTCTGGATTTCGTCGAAGATCTGCCACAGTTGATCCACTGGATTCATTTTACAGCTTGTTTGAACGTTCATAGACAAGATTATTCATGGAGCGAAGTTAACGAGATTCCTGTTCTCTTTACTGCTAAGCCAAGACTCATCTTGCAAAGTGATAGCCATCATTAATTCATTTGGAAAGAATGTGGAGCATAGTATCACCTACCAAATCAAAGAGGACCAGACTCCTCAGCAAAGTGATAGTTTATTATTAGTGTAACTGAGAAAATGTCAAATAGAAATGTCAATGCCTTTTACTTGAATCACCTGCGCTACAATATAACAAGCGGTAAAGTGTATTTACGCCGCTCTGCGTCTGCAAGTGCAATCCAGAGCTGTAACTCGAGAAATAAGCAATCTCGTTGTTAGGTGACGTGTGCACCATGTTATTTTCATTTTTGTACGCGGTTTGAGACAAAAGCATCTTGAAATGCGTGGCATGTCGTTTTAGCGCAAGTGGTTAAGGAAAAGATATGTACCTTTAAGTTATGCCTCTTTATAGAGTTCTCAGTTTTAATTTCCTTTGAATAGATAAAAATGCACATTTAACAGAACTGCATTTATTAAAAACTTCCTTCCCACTGAAGATACTGGAAGAATGTATTGACCAGCCAATTTCCCCAGATTCAAACTTCATAGAGAATGCAAGATACTACCCTGTCAGATAAGTTGTGCGATGGCTATACTTCATAATTCTTCACAAGTTAATAGTAATACTTCTTACAGGCATCACTTAAGAAGTTATCCCACCTCGCATAATTTTCCTAGCACAAAAGTCTTATACAATACTATATACATTTTTGTTGTTCAGAGGCCCATATTTAAAGTAAAGAAGCCATCGTAGAACCACACATTTTATTTACACAAATAATGAATAAAAAGAGCAATCAGAAAATCATATTGAGCATCACACAGCATATATTATCTCACCATCTCAGTACGCTTTAATGAGGGATGTGTCGGGAGAAAAGACAGCTGTGCCAGCATAATTAATACACATGCACATAAGAAAAAAAGTTGGCTTGCCTCTACCCAACACGCCCCTCCTGCAAGCAATATTTTTTCAATACAAAAATGAAATACAAACAAACAATATATAACACATTACATTTAAGAAATTATTTTCAATGTATACATTAGTTTTTCTTCACTGACACTCTTGGTAAGAAAATCTGCAATCATATTATCAGTTTGTAAATATTCCACCTTAATGACATTGTCCTTTATTAAGTCCTTCATAAAATGGAAATGTAAGTTCATGTGTCTGGATTTCGTCGAAGATCTGCCACAGTTGATCCACTGGATCAACTGCTCAGTCAAGCAGCAATAGATCCTGCTGCTTGACAATAGCTGCTTGATTGTAGCTTGACACTAGCTGCTTGACTGTCTGTATTCAAAGCCACTGCACTATCCAAAAATTGTTTACATTTTAATTCTGATAAATTTACAATCCATAGAATATCCTTACAAATTTCAGAAATAGAAAGTAATTTTGCTTCACAAATAGACAGACTAACACTTCTCTGCTTACGACATTTCCAAGAAATCAATAAATCACCTAGTAAAATAGTACCACCAAAAAATGACTTACCATTTTCTGCATTTCCCCAGCCAGCATCAGCATATGCATTTAAAACTCCAAAATCATTGCTATAGAAAAGTATTTTATTTTTTGTACCTTTCAAATATCTTAATACCCTTTTAGCCAAAAATTAATGCCCTTTTTCTGGTACATGATTAAATTGTGACAAATAAGTTGTTACAAATGATATATCAGGAAGCATTCTATTCACTAAACATAAAAGTTCCCTAAGTAATTCCTGATACAATGTTGTATCAATGTTTTGATTTGTACATGAAAAACTATTTATCTGCCCCTTTAACAATTGTCGTTTTTACTGCTTTACAATTTTCTAGATTGTGTTTAGTCAATAATTATTCAATATACTCTGTTTGAGACAAACATATACCATTTTCATGTTTTTCTATTTGCATTCCCAAAAATTTTGAATTAGTATTTTCATGTAACTGAAATGCATTTTTAATTTTAGAAATAGTATTTTCAAGCATTTCTTTATTATTACAGAATACAGCTAAGTCATCAACATACAAACACAATATAAAAATGATTTTGGTGTCATTATAAATGACTATACAATTACCAGATGCTAATTGTACCAGTCCAAGCTTTTCTAATTCAGTTTTTATTTTCATATACAGTATCATCAAAGTCTTTAATCCGGACTCGTCGGGACTTTGCCGATTCAGGATTAGGGGTTTTTCCAGATTATAGATAATCAATTTAAATCTGGTAAGATGGCATGCAGAAATTATGATCTATAGGGTATCAAAATTTAAAAAAAAAAAAAAAAAAAAAAAAAAAAAAAAAAAACTCAATATTTATTTGTTTACTTTATTAAACATTTCTTTCAATGTAAGTTGTTTCATTTTTTTGTGCTAATACTTTCTTTTAATTCTATAATGAGACATAATTTCTTGTTCAGTTCCCTGTTCAAGTCCTGTTATTGCTGTGTCGAGAATACCGACTAACTCGTCAATCAAAATTTTTTTTGTTTTCAATAACCTCTCTGTCACTTTCTTCACTATCGGAAGCGGTACATCAAAACATGCTTTCGCTTTGTAGATCCTTTGGCAGCTCCAGAATCGGAAACTCTTTTTGACATAATCGAAAGTTCAAGCTTACTTTTTATAAAATTGCTCTAACAGTCTGAAAAAAATAATAAGCCAGATCCAATTAGAAGATTAAGGAACAACCCAATCTGCAACATTAACTGAAATAGATAATTAGATAATTTTAGCCTAGCTCATACCGTCCGTTATACATTAAACGTGCATGTGTAAACGTATTGCAGGGTTGCCACTCAGACAGGAGAATGAAATTCCCTGACTCTTCCAGGTATGTTTCGAGAAAATTCCAGTCTATTCGCGTAATGTTCATTGGCTGTGCTAAGAGGTAAATTAATTATGGTATTACCTGTACTGTGTAGCAAATTCACTTAATTATTCAATAAATCCCAGAGGACATTTATTCTTAATTATTCTTGGTACACTTTGTTTGATAATTTTGTTTACTTTTCCACTTAAGAAACTTAATAAAATTTAAGATATATACATTGGATAACAATTGTACGTTTTATTTAATTATTACTCATGATCATCACCAGTTCAACATGAGGCTAATCCGGTTCTTATAAATCACAACGCAATGCTAAAAGTTAGGTTAGATTTTAGGTAAATTTAACTTGTGTGAGGTGTCTTCTTAAAAGGCATCTTAACACTTGAAAACACAAATATAATTATAATAGGAGTTGTTTTCTCCACTGAAGATTGAGATTAGAATCTGCCCAATCTGGAATAAAATAAGGCTTTTGTTTTGTTTTGCAGACATTCTGCAGCTAAATGAAAGAAAGAAATCTATTTAATGATATGTTTTTACTAAATTGAGGTATTTTATATTTATTTCGCAGCATACATAAGGAAAAAATATATGCATTAAATTTCGTGATGTCATCATACTGATAGAATTAATTTCAGGATTATGCCAGAGAAAATTTCCTGAAATTTGGAAATATTATTTACTAATGATAAATAAATTTAGAGGGAAGAAGCAACATTAAAGGATATTAATAACATAAAAATATAGATAATTACTTAAAAATTGAATTAGAATAATCAACGATATTTTAGCGAATATAGTTAGCCTAGATGACTGATTACTACTTTTTTATTTTACTGCAAAATGACAAGGTATTTATTAAAAAGAAAAGAAACAAAAAAAGATTTTGCGGTAAAATCCTAGTATATGGTACGGCCTTCGCATGATTTTGAAAATTGTCGCCAAGAACAAAATGACCCGTTCACTGCTCATCACCATGTCGCCAAATCCCGCTGTACCATACATGTAGATTATTTTAAACAAAGAACGTCTATGTACAGAAGAAAAGGTTCCATACACGCAAATGCTATTACGCCGCTAGAAAGCGGAGGGAATATTTGCCAAGGGATTTGGCGACGGAACCTGGCGGCCAGAATTTCCCTCTCCGCGATGTGTACAGGAAATTGAGAAACACGTGTTAAGAAAAAACGTTCTTTGACAAAAAAGAAAACTTTGAAAATCCGTTTCTAGATTATTGAGAAAAATCCAAGAAGAAACGTTTTATCAAAGAACGTTTTTTCTAGGATTTTTCGCAATAATTCTAAAAACGGATTTTTGTAGTTTTTTTCCCCCCCTCAAAATAACTAATCCATGAATTAATTTACTTGCATCATAAAATATTTTCTTTTCCTTTAGAGTTTAAAGAAATTTTAAACGATATTCATTTTATGAACTCTTGATAACGTGACTTTCGAACTTCGACACCGGTTTCGAGCTTTGGAAACAGATATATCGCGCATGCACAGCTGTTTCCCTCTATGATGGAACGGAGCCATGTCTGTTGCAGAGAGGTTTTCCTTCTTTACAATACATATTTTTTGATTCTAACCTTCATGGTACCGTATACTAGGATTAAACCCATTTTGTTTTATACGAGAACATGTATTTTCTTTAGTTCATGCACTGCACATACGATTCTCGAGGTTACTGGAAACCAAAAGTTGTGGGAAACTTGCTTTGCCTTTCTGAAAGACAATCAGATTGGAGGTGCGAAAATTGGCTCTATGCCAGCTGCCCGAATGACACTCACGTGATACACAATTTGCGAAAAAAGTTATCTCTTCCAACGTCCGCGCAAAACTCGCCGTTTTTGGCAGGATCGTTGTATGAAATTCCCTGACTTTTCCAGATTTTGACAAAAATACTTAAATTCCCTGACTTTTCCCTGAATATTTTGGTCAATTTCCGAATTCCCTGACTTTTTTCGGTTTTCCAGGTAGCGTGGCAACCCTGGTATTATGCATATGCACATGCGCATGAATGCATTTACGCATGCGCAGAAAGTTTGTAGCTTTGAGGTCCGGATTATAGATGATTCCGGATTATGGACATCTGGATTAAAGACTTTCTGTACCAATTTCTACCCGATTGAGGCAACCCATAAATACTTTAATTTACATACTTTTCCTTCTCCAATCAGTTTTTCATAACCAGGTGGAGGAGTCATATACACATTCTCATTTAAGTCACTGTAAAAGTATGCCGTTTTTACATCATAAAATTTAACAATCAAATTTAATTTAGCTGAAAGTGCAAGCAATAATCTAAAACATTCAATTTTTACTATTGGTGAATATGATTTGGTATAATCCTTATTTTTTATTTGATTAAACCCAGGTGCTACTAATCACGCTTTATATTTTACTTCCCCAAAGTCTCCTTCCCTCAAAGTATACACCCACTTACTTTTTACTACTCGGATCGTCTTCATAGTATTTCATTTCTATATTTATTACTCTTTCATAGCTATCAGATGTTTGGATTTTATTTCCCCTGTCTCATCATTCCAGCTACAGCGGCTCATGTTGGTGATTTCGAAATTCAATGAGTCATTATATTCGCTTGCTTGAGTATTTTCCGTAACAACCAATTCGAGGTGTGGTTTTTGGATCTACTTTGTTTCCCCTTTCTTTTAATTCTTCAATATCCCAAGTTTCTAAGGTTTTATTTTCCCTCATATAATTACTACCTTTTAAATATTCGTTAAATTTAACTGACCGTTCTTCAATTATTTTATTACTTGCTATATCATAAATACAATATTCTTTTCTTTCTCTAGCATATCCTAACATTATCCCTCTTTTCTCTGGTATATCAAATTTGTTTCGCATTACTTTCGGAATGTGAAAGTATGCCACACATCCAAATTTTTTTAGATAGTTTAATTTGGGTTTCTTACCAGCCCAAATTTCTAAAGGAATTTTTCTTTTCCTTTCTGGGGTGTTAAATTTGATACTTGAGCACTAAAATTAATTGTTTCTGCTTAGAATTTTACCGGAAGCTCACTCTCATGTAGTAATGTCCTAGTTCTTTCCAAAAGAACTCTGCCTGTTCAGCTTTCCCATCACTCTCACTGTTTTACGGAATCGTTTTTCATTAAAAATACCAGAATTAGCAAGATAATTATCCAATTGTTCATTATTTTTACTTTTAAGAAAATAAATAAAATACATTCCAGAAAAATCATCCACTAAGATCATAAAATATTTAGTCCGACCAACTGATTCCGTTTGAACAGGACAACACAGATCCAAATGAATTAATTCTAAAATTTCTGAACTCTGATTAATGTCAATATTTGGATGACTTTTTCTAGTTATTTTACTTATGTCACAATTTTCACACTTAAAATCACTTTTATCATTAATATCAATGTATTCTTTAATCTTAAGTATATATTTTGGATTTAAATGGCATAATCTACTATGCCAATGTTCATAATTATAACCAGTATAATCATTAGCAATGCAAGATTCAGAATTATAATATGGTTCTAAGTTAACCTCAAGCCTACTGTTACTCTTAAATGCTTTAAAAAGTAATTGATTACACCTACTAAAAACTAATAGAGAATTATTCCTTTATTCAATTTTACATCCTTTATCCATTAATGCAGTGAGTGACAATTAAGTTATTTCTTAAATCAGGAATATAACTAGCATTACTAATACTAGTTAAATTAACAGAACTAGAATTCTTTGTATTTATAGTTTTTGCTCTAACAGTACCAATACCTTCTGAAAGTATTTTTGAATGTTTACCTGCCTGGTAAATCTCCCTCATCTCTGATGTAATATTTTAAAACCAAAAGGAATCTTTTGCCATGTGTCCAGTTGCACCATTATCCAATAACCAAATTTTGCCACATTCATCATTTTTCCCACGTGTAATTACCTTTAGATAACTCGCTTTTTGGATTCTTGTTTCTGCAGTAGCAATCTTTCGTGATGTGACCAGGTCGTCGGCAAATGTAATCGGCAAATGTAAAAGTCTTGGCTTAGAATTGTTATGCCTCCTTGATACAAATGCCTCAGCATTGGTTCCATCAGGTCTTTTCCCCCATTCGTTGAACTGTGTGTACACTCTTCTTCACAGAGTATTTCAAGTACTTCATCAATTGTTTTTTCATACCAAGGTTTTACAATTTCCCTAATTCGAGAGAATTTTCCACGAAATCCATGGACTGTGTAAAACACCATTTCCTGAGGAGATACTTCTAGCCCTAGCGATTGGCACTTAGTTGCTATTCCTCTCGCTCGTGCGATATAATCATTAGCTGATTCATGCTACTTCATTCCTAAATTTTTTAACTCATTACCGGCATCTATTTTTCGATCTTCGGCTTGTCCTGTAAATGTTGATTTTATTTTCTCCCAAAGAATTTTTGCATTCTCTTCTGTGGAGAACTTAAGCGTCTGTTGATCCGATAATGAAAGTTTTATGTATGCTACGGTGTCAGCGTT
The DNA here is from genome assembly GCF_044657685.1 of Stegodyphus dumicola. Taxonomy (NCBI): domain Eukaryota; kingdom Metazoa; phylum Arthropoda; class Arachnida; order Araneae; family Eresidae; genus Stegodyphus; species Stegodyphus dumicola. Next base: position 41,755,169 of record NC_140771.1, on the reverse strand, counting down.
TTTCTCATTCCACAATCTTTCATCCTTCTCATCTAAGTTTTCTGGTTTTACAGTCAAAATTACTGAGTAAAGTCTTTTCAATGATAAGGCAGCTTTAATTTTCAATGCCCAAATAAAATAGTTCTCACCAGTTAATTTGGGAACGTTCCACTTCTTCATTTTTGTCTTCCACTAAAACAGTTTCGGTTTCTACTTGGTATTTTATATCCAATTCTTCTTGATAAAAGCCCGCTCTGCTATCATTTGTTGTTCAGAGGCCCATATTTAGAGTAAAGAAGCCATCGTAGGACAACACACTTTATTTACATGAATAATGAATAAAAAGAGCACACAGCAAATGATATTGAGCATCACACAGCATATATTATCTCACCATCTCCATACGCTCGAATGACAGATGTATCGGGAGAAGAGACAGCTGCGGCAGCATAATTAATATGCATGCGCATAAGAAAAAAGGTTTGCTCGCCTCTACGCAACAACTTTCAATACATATAATATACATTGCCAAGTTTATATAAACTAAGCAGAATTTTATAACATTTGCACAATTCTATATCCTTCCTCACTTCTCTAGCTATACGTGCTTGTGTTTAGCATCCTTTTTTTGAATCTGCACCTTCATTTAAATTTGCCTTTTAGGATTTTACAATTAAATATGTACGTATGTCACTTTTGACCATATTGTTATGTATATCTGTAAGTATTCAAATCTTTTTTTTATTACACTGTTGTAATAACATGCATTGATTTATGCAGTTGCTCATGTGTTTATTTTTCATTTGTGACTCCCCCCTTTTTTTAGAAGTGTTTGTTTCTTATATGGAATTGTTGATCTTTCAGTTTTGAATACAGTAACATTTAAACTATAAAAATAGCCTAAGCAAAATGTGAGACATAAGCAATTGCCTTCTGCATAAGTCATGGCTATTGAATATTCACAGAACTTTCAGAATCTTGTGTGCCACCAGACCCAAGCTTGTGTTACACCATAGATAAGGTTCAGAATGCCCGGGTTAATTGTTGCTGTTAGTTGCTATTTAGCTGGGAGATTCAGCTAATGCTAAATTTTGAGATTTTACCTGGCAAGTGTAATTAACAGTAAGAAAGGCAACTGATGATGCGTTTTATGTGCTAAGAAGGAATTGTTTAATAGCTACGTTCTGTTTGAGGTATTGTCCTGTACATAGTTAATTTTTGTAATAAATTGTTAATCTTTTCCTGTTTATCTGAAGTCATCATTTAAACAGATATAAACAAACTAGTAGCTCAGAACAACACAATACTTGGAGGAAATACCTAATCTTAAATTAGGAATTCTTATAAGATGAAATTATACTTTTTGATCTGAATATCTTGTAAGATAATCAAAGGACTTTTCAGATTTTTTAAGTCTACCACAGCATCCAACACAAGAGAGCTGGTATTCTTTAACATAGTTCAATAATCCAATGATTAGCTCATTTTGAGTTTATGGATTTGCCAGTATGGTAGCATCATTAGAAGCATTGAAGATTAAAAACGCATTCATCATGCAATCAAATATTTCAGTAATTTAAAATTTTACATTCAGCCATATTATACACTTTCATGACATCCTTCAAAACATCCAATTAAATGACTAAGAAGCACAGAATATTGTTTTAATACCAGAACAAAAAATTATCCACGCTTAAAGAACCTATAAAAACACTATGTGTATATATTATAGGACTGCAGCATCAACTATTAATGATTTAATGAAAAAAGCAGATATTTTAGTTTCCATGTTTAAAATGAAACTAAGAAAATTTAAAGTTCTGGGAAGCTTTTAAAGATGCCTTTGATATCACAACAATATCACCCCAAAGAAAACAGTAAACATATGTAAGAAATATTTTTGTGTTTATGTTTCTTTGGGAATAAATTTCTGTTTTCTATTATTTTTTATTTTTAAGAAAGGCCTTAAAAGGATTTAGAAGATACAATCTGTAATACCTAGCTACCATATATTTATCAAAATTTAATTAAGATAAGCCTTCAGTGTTCCAGAGGGATGTTTGATTTGTTGATATTGAAAAGACTATTATTAATATTTAAAATTAATGGATTAATACTTAAATTGAAGATTTATGTAAATTTCTGTACTTTCTTTAGACCTTTTAAAAATTCCATTTAGAACAATGAAAATTATCATAGTTTTAAATTTCAGACATTAATAAGTTTTCAAAAATAAACAAACAAACAAAAAATTCAATGGCTCTTTTCACAATAAATGCACTTTTTGAGGGTCCATTTTTATGTGGTGAAATAACTACACCACACATATCAGAAAAGTAAAATTCATAACTTTAAACTATTATAGCTGCATAAATTGCTTCAGTTATTTTAATGAATTTTAGAGTAAGTAATAAAGGAAAAGAATTAACAAACTTACTGAGCAAAATCCACTTCTTTATCATGAATTGTTTCATGTATAAGTATTTCATCCTCTCCATCTCTCTCATCTTTTTCCTCATCAGACTCAATATCTAAAGAGAAAAAGAGGGGGGAAATGCAGATATAATTAAAAATATGCATTAACATAAACTTTATTAGTAAAAAATACAATTCAGGTCTTAAATTCATTTATTTGATTAAAGTACATTCTTAATGATAATAAAAATGCTGAAATAACTTAAAGTGTGACTGTAAAAATCTTTCAGTTACTTAAAATTGAACAGAACATAATAAAAATTTATCTAAATTTAAAATAATACACATTCCGAAATTATGAGAAAAAATGCCAAAAGTTACCTGATGTAACATTCAAATCCCATGAATGAATAGCCTCTGTTTTAAAACGGATCCAAATGTACATTGGGAAAATCAAAAAAGCACACAACACTATCTAAAAAATATAACACAATTTGAATTAATCAGAATACAGAAATAAAACAGAGGTAATAATTTATAAAACCTTAATCATTACTATTAAAAAATTTTCTTGATGTATCAAACAGTAACTTTTCTTAAGCATACATGCAATAATATATGATAAAGGTTTTAAAGTTTATTATTTTGTCCATAACTGGAACGATCACTCTTTCATTCTTAAATATAGTTTGTGATAAATATTTTGAAAAATTTATCAAAATGTGCAAATGCAGTTTAATTCTTTTTTGAATCAAAGCCAGCATTACACATCTAGAAATAAGATATTGAGCTTATTAAGAGATCAATAAGATATTGTCATTTTACAATTTTATGCTTAGGAACAATACTTAATTTAACCTAGAATGCACAGAAGTCAAGCAATGTTCCTTGAATTTTGACAGATTTGGTAGTTCCTAACACAGTGTAATCAAGTGCCTGTTCATTTGAGCTTCAGTATTTTTGTTTCAGATTCTCCCACACCATTTAATATCAAAAGAAACTATACACCCTATGAAGTTTCATGATATACTGTTAGTACTACCTGAAGGTCATTTAAACATCTCATCATAGATGTTTAAATGACCTTCAGGTAGTACTAACAGTAGACTAAATTGTACCAAGGGATAGAGAGAGCAGAAACACAAATAGTGAAGTCTTACCAAGGAATTAAACCTATTTCCTTAACATCAAGCCTGGCAGTCAGTCTATATCAGGATGGCATTAATGCTTATACTAATGATAATAAATATTTATAAATATAAGACAATTAATAAAAAATTATGCTTATAACTACCGAACACTACAGATAATTCTAAGACAAACAGCAACCATTTTGCATATCTTAAAATGTCCTTATACTAAAACTAACCTCAGTAATAAAGAAAAACAATACAGAAACCTAAATATTAAAAAGGTTTTTGGTTAAAAATAATAGATACTATTTAAGCTATAACCAAAAGGAAACCTTATTTCTATATTAAAGAATTATTAGCTTATTATGTTTTAAATTTATTATTTTTTTTAACGTTTTAAAATTTTTTTATTTAAATTTCAAAATGTATGGGTAAAGTAAGTATCCTGAAATTATATTACAAGAAATAAAAATGGTATAAAGTACATGACTTCCATATTTGATATTTACTAAATTTTAATTTCCTTTTATTAATTAAAATTTAATTTTTAATATGTTTCTAGTTCCTCATTTTTTATAACTAATTGTTAAAAATACTTTTACTTTAATATTTGAACACCACTTGTCTATGTTTTTAACAATTTTTTTTTTTGATATATGTTAAGAAAATATGGATTGTGGGAAAATAAGTAATTATTATTTCTTAGTTGGATCACCCATATGCAGCACTAAAAATGTCCAATGTGCAGCTATTTCTTATTTTTGTCACTGGTCATGTTTGCCTTTTTGTGGTAGTAAAGTGGCTTCATAAGTAAATATATCTACCATCTGTGAAGTCTTTTTCATAATTAAAACATAAAAAGTCAATCCTCACTAAATTCACAGTGAATTGTTATCAAATTTATGAACCTACAATAAAAATTGAACAAACATTAGGAATAAAGATAAAAGAAGCCTAGAAGAGCTAGGTAAATATAGGCTTCAGTATTCCTTAGCAAGGTAAATATATACTTAAGTGCAAAAGATCGTTGCTTCATGGCTCTTACTATGAAATTTCTAGAAATTTCATCAAGCACAGCTATTACTAGTCCTCAAAAGGTTATTAAAACACTCCTTATTGTTTTGAGTCTTCCCATCTAGGCATTTTATCAGCAAAGTGTCACACAGTGAAAGATATGTTGCTTTTATAGCTTTTATTTTGTTTAATAATTAGAAAATATTTGTTTAAATTTATTGATTACATTTTTATGACCATTTAAATGCCAACTTTCGGCATCCAAAAATTCATTTCCGGTTTATTATTTATACTATAACTTTGTTTTTAGTTATCGTAAAAACAAAAATAAAGCATTTTTGGAAACCTAAATGTATGGCCTATAAAATGAATAAATAATAAATTAAAAAAAATTCGAAAACGACGAATTGGACTTTTAAAGAACGTACGAACCCTGATATATTTTATGTTCAAACAGTTTCATTTTTGAAATACAGCTTGCAGAAATTATATTCTCAGAACTAAACTGATTAATTAAGATTGGCATAATTTCATTCTTATTTTGACCAAGGATATCCTAGAAAATGGAGGCCCTTCAGCAGTCGAGTGGTGAAGTTACCGAACACTGGTAGTTCGGTCCGGGGTTCAAATCCCAGCAAATGGGCTGGCTGCATGGGCGTTTTCATGGTTTTCCCCATGTGTAACTTTTAACATGAGCCGATTTACCTTAGAAAGTTCTCCATTAAGGAATCATCCTTTTCTTTAGGCAGATAGCCTACCTGTGCTTTGCTGTAATCAAATACAGTCAAAAGTCTTTATTAAGGACTCGTCGGGACTTCGGCAATTCCGGATTATAGATCATCAGTTTAAATCTGGTAAGATGGCATGCAGAAATTATAAAATTAAAAATATGAAACCGTAATTTATGAAATAAAGAGCAATTATGATCTAAAGGGTATCAAAATTTACAAAAAAAAAAAAAAAAAAAAAGAGCTTAATATTTGTTTACTTTATTAAACATTTCTTTCAAGCATACATTATGCGTACTCAAAATTAGAAAATTGCAACCAGAAAACTATTTGATGTGTATTCGTGATATTTATAATGACGAGGAATTTGATTTTAATCATATCAAAAATGGAGTACATCGAGATGAAATACTACATTTAGTAAGGAATTATAAGCTGAATGAAATAAAAACATCTGCCGTGAAGATAAGGATAGCACTGACAGATCAACTTTCAGTTAATGCGCGCTGAATTTTAAGGAAAATTTCTTATAAATATGTTAAAGGGAGTAATTAAAAGTGATTTGATTTCGGTGTTGAAGGAACTCGGTAAAGAAGCCGATTCTAGTTTAAAAGTCATAGAATTAAAAGATAAGCTTTTAAGTTCTAAAGAATATTTGAAAGATATAGATTTTGTTATTGAATTTCTTAATACTACGGTTAAAGAAAGGAAAAAGAAGAAATTGCGAAACTACGTTTGATGCAAATTGAAAGTAACAACGAATCTAGTAACAACATAGAAAATACACTTTCATTAGACAAGCTTTTGAAAGCTGTGCAGGCATTATCGCTTTCTGTACCTAAAAAGGGTGAAGCATGGAACTTATTTTTTGATTCAATAGAAAGGGCTTTTAAGCATAAGAACATACCAAATGAGTTCAAGTCTGAAATTTTACTTAAACTGATAGGTGATAAATCTTCTAATATTCTAGTATATATTAAAGATGATGATTTGAAAGATTACGAAAAAATTAAATCTTTAATCCTTAAGGATTATGAACCATCGCCAATTATATGTTTATAAAATTTTCGCCAAGCTCAAAGGTTGAGGGGGGAACTCATTAGCAGTTCGCCTCTCGTTTAAGATCATGTTGGATCCATTATTGTAAAAGTAGAAATGTCAATGATTTTAAAGTTGGCTACGTCCAGAAGAACTAGCGAAGGAATGCGACACTTATTTCATCACAAAAGGTAAATCTTTTGACGACATAAGAAGTGAAAAACGCATTAATTTTCGTGATTTATGCAACAAAATCTTTAAATATATTCCACCAGCGCTAAGAAAAGATTCAGTGGTAAATGAGCAGAAACATTCGTTCAAACCGCGAGAATATTACGTGTGTAGTAGCAATTTACATTTGGCTAAGGATTGCTCGAACAGGCAAAATAAATTTGAGAGGTCCAATAAACAGAACGATAATTTTCCGGTCAAACCGAAAGTTAACACTTCAAGTAAACCGAAGAACAATGCGATTGTTACAAATGTAAATTCTAAACATTTACAAAAACGCGAGTGTTCCGACGGAAAACTTAATTTTTATTCCTTGGAAAAGATTACTATTTACATTGCAGGGAAGTAAGTAGAAGCTATAAAAGATTCAGGTATGGAAATACCAATTTTGAACACTACATTAATTCTTGATTTCAAAATAGAAAGTAAGGGTAAAATCATTAAGTTCTGCATTTAGTGACGTCATACAGGCAAAGTTAGCAACTATTCCCATTTATCACAAAAAACCAAAAAGTTGTCTATATTCGTGCGCAGAAGCACTTTTCGCGTTGACAGATAAGTTTAATGTTTAATTACACCAGTTGTATGGGATAGCATATTTGAAGATGAGAATGAATCAACAGTCTTCCCTGAGATGAAACCGGAAACTCATATACAAAAACAACCTAAGATTGGTGCCATTGAACTGTCAAATGTAAATCTTTTTTATAGCTCAGTTGTGAATCAGAATAAAAGACTAAACAGTTATTCGGAATTGAATAAATTTAAGGTCGATTAGAGAAACTGCCAAACATTATTAAATTCTTTTAAGGATGCAGAATTAGGGAACAATAATTTCTTTTTACAGGACGAATTATTATTTCATAAAGAAAAAATTTGTGGAGAAAACATACAACAGTTAGTTTTGCCCGAGAATTATCAAAATAAAGTCCTTCAATTAGCTCATGATTCCATATTTGGAAATCATTTAGGTATGAGGAAAACTAAAGAAAGAATTAAGCTTTCATTTTATTGGCCGAACATATCCAAAGATGTAGAAAATTATTGTAGAAGATGCGAAAGATGTCAATTAAAAATTTCGATTACTCCTATTGTTCGCGTGCCATATCCCTTTCATACCATAAATATAGATATTATTGGTGAAATTTCACCGCCCTCAGGAAGGAAACATAAATATTGTTTGTGTTTGATAGATAATCACTCAAAATGGCCAGAAGTTATACCTTTAAAAAGTCTTTTCGCTAAAGCTACTTGTGATGCTCTTTTAGATATTTTTATGAGAACCGGTATTCCAGAAATAATTTGTAGTGATCAAGGCACTAATTTTACCTCACAATTAACTCAAGAATTCGAAAAAAGATTAGAAACTCATCCTCGTTTTTCGACGCCTGGTTACCCAGCATCAAACGGCTCAGTGGAAAAATGGAATCGGGTATTTAAACAAATGTTACATCACGTAATTCGCACAGATCCTGTTAATTGGGACAAGCACATACCTTATTTACTTTTTGCGTATCGTGAAGTTCCAAATTGCACTACAGGTGTATCTCCATTTATGCTTATGTATGGTCGTGAAGCAAGAGGTCCCTTAGCTGTGTTAAAATCATCATGGTCAGGTGAAATACCATTACCTCTTAATCTCAGTAATTCACCAGTTGATTATCTACAAGAATTAAAGATAAATTTAGAGAAAGAATCTGAGCTCGCTTCTTTATCTGCCGCGGAAAAACAAGAAGCTTACCCATATTATTTTAACCGTCGCAAAAGTATGAAAGAATTTAAAAATGGTGATCTAGTATATTTACTTATACCAGACTTTAGCAACAAGCTATATGCTAGGTGGACAGGTCCAGGTGAAATTGTTGAAAGAGTAAATCCTCATTCTTATAAGGTTAAATTACCCGATGGAAGTGTGCGGCATGTTCATATAAACAAAATAAGAAAATTTTATGTTTGAGCACAAACTACGGGAGTGATATTTGAAGATGATTCTGAGTTTGGGGAAATTTACCCAACTCCAAATAAAGTGGATTGCTCTGCAACTAAAAGGGACATCCAGGAGGATATTAATCATTTAGAGGGTAGCAAACAAAAGAAATTACACGAGCTTTTACTCAAGCACATCGGGTTATTTTATGGTGAGATCCAAATAGCCAACGTTGGTGAACATAGAATTCGGTTGTTACCTGGAGCTGAAAGAAAAAAACCATATATCTATAAGATCCCAGAATCTTTGAAACCTAAAGTAAATAAACAGATCGAGGAATTAGCTTGGGCCTTAGTGAGTCAAGTGAAGCTGAAATAGCATACCCAGTTGCATGTGTTGCCAAGAAAGATGAAAGTATGCATTTATGTATTGATTTCAGATTGTTGAATCAAGTAACCAAGCCTGTTGATTTTCCAATGGAGAATATGACTGATCTAATCAATAAAATTGGACACGCGAATATTAGCACTTGTTTAGATGTTTTGAAAGGTTACTGGGAAATACCTTTAGAAGAAGAAAGTCGTGATTTAACATCATTCAAGACACATCGTTCCCAATACCGTTGGAAAGTGATGCCTTTCGTATTAAAAAATGCAGCTTCTACTTTTCAGCGAGTGATGAATGATGCCTTAAGAAAACATAGTGATTTTTGCAAAGCCTATATTGATGATATTGCTGTCTTTTCACCAGATTGGAATTCGCATCTCAAACATTTAGATGCTGTGCTAACTACATTAAGTGATCTCAGATTTACAGTGAACGTAAAGAAATGTGTTTTTGCACGTTCGGAGGTAAAGTATTTAGGATATATAATAGGAGCTGGAAGACATCAACCTGATCCTGAAAAATTACAAGCCATCGAAATTATAAAAAGTCCTAAAACGAAGACTGCTCTAAAGAGTGCATTAGGCTTATTCAACTATTATTGTGATTACATAAAGAATTATGCAGAAATAGCTCGCCTATTGACGGAGCTTACGAAAAAGAAAATTCCTGAGATAATTCCGAACTGATGTTGAGGAATCAGCATTTCAAGAACTGAAACGTCGACTGTGTGAAGCACCTAAACTGTACACTCCAGAAATAGAAAAATCTTACACCATACAGTATGATGCTAACCGGAACCTGCTCTAGGAAACTTTTGCTTCAACAGAATTCAAATGCCTACATGCCAGAAAGAATATGACATTCACGCCTTCTCCGAGATTTGATACATGAAACTGAACTAGGTTGAGGTGACAAGTTCATATGGTATTGGTGCTTGCTTGACACAACGAGACAGCAAAGGCAGTTTGCATCCTATCAGCTTTGCCAGTCAAAAACTTTCGAAAACTCAGTAGAACTGGTCAACTATTGAACGCAAGGCTTATGCCGTTGTGTGGTCCTTAAAAAAGTTTGAGTGTTGGGTGTTTGGAGCGAATATCGAGCTGATCACACACCATAATCCATTATTATATTTGCATAAGTCGGCACCGCATTCAGCCAAATTGAAGAGATGGGCAATGGCACTTCAGCATTGCAATATTCATATTTCTCATTGCCCTGGTGCACAGTTAAAAAATGCAGTCTTTCAAGACTAGTTGGTGAATGAAAGAGGTGTGAACTAAGTATGAACTAACATGTTTAAAACTTTGCATTAGTTATTTTTCTTTTGTTTCGGAATTGTACGAGAGCTACTTTCCATCTGTTTTGAAAAACAAATTACTGGTTTCATTTAATGTTGCATTATAATATTGTGTTTTGAAATAGTATTGCATATATGTTTTATTACAGAACTCCAGTATTGTATCAAGCCATCTGTTCATCTGCTGTGAGATGAATGTTTATTGCACTTATTTCAAAGTATGTTATTACGTCATGTATACATGTTCATATATTTTGAACTAATTTGGTTAAGAAAAAATGTATATATAATGAGATACTAGGCAAATATTGGTATTACATTTGTAAAAGTGTATATGTTACCGTGAAAGTGAAAGACCGAAATTGGAGAATATCGACTTTCACCAGAGAATGCTAACATTCACCAAATACATTGGTGAAAGATCGAATATTGCACTACATTCTTGTACACTTGGACCCTCACCGGTGTATGTCGACAATCACAGATATGCTCTGGTGTAAGTCAAAAAAAGAGGTCATAAAGTGCCATAATAGTTTAAGTTGTTGCAATAAATAAGATTCAAATAACATAATTTAGTAAGTTTTTTATTACTGTTATTTTATTTTCTCATTTTGAATGTATTGTGTGTTTTAGGTTCTCGTGTTCTTATTTCAAGTCTCAAGTGCGTTTATTCGTGACTGAATTACGGAGAAGAAAATATAATATTGTCATATGTTCAACATTCACCATTAGTACATGGTGAATGTCGACATTGACTAGTGTAAGTCAGAAATAAGAGTATTTGGGAAAATATTTCGGACATACACCAAGAGACTATGTGAATGTTGACATTTACCGGCGAAAGTCGACAATCTCCAGATTTCGGTGTTTCACTGTAACATATATATATGTCATTTCAGTGCTTAATTGTTTATTTCAATGTGAGAGGATTTAAATATTAATAAGTGTATTAATTATTAAACATTGGGTTTGTGGAGTATACAATTTAAGTTTGTGAACTCATTTGCTGGTTCAGTTTTCAGATTCTGCTTCGCTTTGGCATAGCACAATCTTACCGGGGGTGTCATGCATCTGGCTGCAGTGAGCCAATCAGCTGCCTGCCAAAGCCCAGCAAGTGAGAGAGATGGCAGTGGGATGTTAGCCTCAGAGGAGGAAGGTTGTAGATTTCCTTATGCTGTAGGAGCGAGGTACTGCTCCGAGTTTACCGTTATTCTTTGAACGTTAATTTAAATAAATGTTTGTTTCATTTTTTTAATGGTGCCATATTGAACCGTGAAGCCATCACACCATCTTAACAAAGGGACTGTGATAACACAAAGGGAAAGCTCGCTTAAAAGTACAGAAAATTGAAGTTCACTTGAAATTGAAGTTCACTTCTTAGTGCAATGGAAAAACTGCTGATTTGAAAGCATACTTTTATTCTTTAGGTCTTTGTTAATTTCAGATGAGAGACTAAGGAATACAAGAAAAATCCAAGTATTTGGTTTAGTCTTCACAGCTGGTGAAAGGAGGGAAATATTTCTAAGGCCAGTTTTAGATGCAAAACATTTATCTTTGGAAGAAAAAAGAATCTGATGTGTGCACCATATGACTTCCTTGTACGGAATATTAAATTATACCCATTTTTTTTCTTGCATTTCATTTAAACTTATTGGATTAAATTAAATCTACTTCGTCGATAGCGCAGAAACCACAATAGAATAAATGCACTCTTTAAAATTCACTATATCTGTTTACCACAGCGACACTCTGGCCTGTTCAAGTCCTGTAATTGCTGTGTCGAGCATACCGACTAACTTGTCAATCGAAATTTTTTCGCTTTCAGTAACCTCTCTGTCACTTTCTTCACTATCGGAAGTGCGCATGGGTAAATGCTTTACGCGCATTTACCGCATAGCAGACGCGCGCATTAAACAAGCATGCATAAGCTTGTGGCTTTATTATCCGGATTATAGATCATTCCGGATAATGGATGTCCGGATTAGGGACTTTGTACTTCTCATTAATGACATATTAAGAAAATATAATCAAGATGACTTAAACACAATTATTTCAAATTATATTTAATAATAAGCTCACCCCTAAATCACAAGCTATGTTTTAAATGCATGAAGATACATTATTTAATGCACTAATTGCCTTATTGGAAAATATTCTGAATTAGCATTAAATTTTAAATATTTCAGGTACTTGCATGTTATTGCAATCACCTTAGTAGAAGTTGTGAAATTTTCAGAATATGCTAAACTTTGGCAGCCATGCACATAACCATTCTTCGGGCAATCATGCTTATAATAATCTTTCAGTCAATAAAGCTAATTTTCACACATGCTCTTTTTGTTGTATTCCAAGTTCCAACAATTTTTATAAACAAATTGAGATATTTTTCCATTATGAGCTTGTGAAATCTGCCACCAATGAAAAAAACTGCATTAAAATTTCTGCAGTAAATACAGAATTTTGCCACAAAATTTCCCAGATTATTTCTCACTGATTTTCTAAAGGAAACAATGCAAAGATGCATTTAGTAGATAGTCGTTGTTGCAAAGACTCTGCAATTCTCTGATGCTTTTTAAGTGAAAACAGATCCTTGTGTACTTAAGGAAAAGAATAGCATACAAAAATTTCAGAAAGTTTTGCAGAAGAATGCAAGTATTTTATTTTTTTTTTCAAATATATCACATGATCTTTATTTAAATTTGTATTTTGAATTGCTAACATATGTTTTCTTTTCATATATAGATAATGTTTCCAACTTATTAATAAATATTGATAGTTTGGAAATCTTTTTTAAAAATGTAGCAAAAACCACCAACTCGCAATCCAATGACTAAGTTTTACCTTTTCATCTGTAAAAAATTTGCCAAATTGTGCCAAGGTGGATGTATTAATATGTAAATACTGTAATTCAAAATACATATATATGACAACACAGTAAATGATTTACATATACAGTAAATGATTTACATTAGTATACCCTCCTCTTAAAAGAGCAACCTTTACATTTCATGTCATACAACATACAAACTGATTTTTTTTTTTTTTTAAGAATATATTAAAATGAAGTTTCATATACCTTTACCCACTGTGGAAAAGTAATAACTCCCCATGTTACATCTCTAATTCTGATATTTCCCAGAAACAAATTGGACAGCCATTTTTGGCAGCAAGGATGAGATAAAAATGTACGGTTTTTTGCATTAGCTGCAATATCAACAGCTGTTTTATATGACCACTCTGAACTTTCTTCACTTAAAACATCATAAGCTCGACAAGAAGACTCTTGATAACTTGCATCAAGTACTCCAGCAGCCATTTCTGAAAATTCTCTGAAAAAAATATATAAATGTTTTAAAATTATGCATATTTTGAAAATGTAACACTAACATAACCATATTTGCTATTCTACAACACTAAAAAATTATGAGATTTTTCTAAGAAATTAGGATATTTTTCTCAACGACAAAAGGTTTTAAATGACAAAATACATTTTTAATAATGAATTAACTTTAAGTAGTTACTAATTAATATCTGGAAGTTCAGTTACTAATTCTTAAATGTAAACAGCATATTCTGCATCAATAAAGTTTTGGCTCTATTTCCACAGGGGGAAAAAAAAAAACAACAACATTTTTTTCGATAGATTGTCCTTGTTAGTTCAACCCTGAAGGACTATTAATTTTGTTTTGGCATTTTGCATTGAAAAATTTAAATGTTGTATCACTTTTCTAATCGTTGCCATTATATATTATCTCACTGTCTCATATTTAAAGAAATTAAATAATGAAGAATCTGAATAAATGTATGTATGCTTCTCACACTGTGATAAAATTATGGTACCTAGAGCAATCAAAATTTGAATAACGTACTCTTTCATAGATTATGGGCATGTGGAAGCGCTAATTTGAATTTAAAATTTGTTTTATTATCGATTTCAGATTTTGTAACACTTCAATGAATTTTTGATTAAAAAACTAAAAGATTTCAAAGCAAGCAATGGCCACACTGTACAAAAAAACATTTTTATCTCCAGTGCGCGAGACTTTGTATCAGAAATTCTAGAGATATGCTCATATTAAAATTAATTTGCGATACTGCTGCTGAACTGAATTTTATAGCTTGAGTGCATAGAACATGATATTTAATAAATAAAGGTAACACACAAAATGTTTAAAAAATGCCCCTTTGGACGTAATTTAAAATCTGAAACCTTTAAGATTTTTTTTTGGGTGTGTGTTTGAGAATACTGGCCCTTTCATCGTGCAAAATCGAAAAATTACAATGATAAACGGTACACATCACAAATGTACTACATTTCCATGAGGAAAAGCAATAGAAAGAAACTCATCCATGCATGATTTTTGAAAAATACACGAGTATGTTACCTTTTTTGCAGATACAGTATAAAGTCCAAAATTCGGGCGAGCATTATCTGGAATGATCTAAAATACAGATCTCAAAACGACTAAACAACGTTTTGGATGTAGGCTTTATGCATGCACATTTGATTCCCCCCTCCGACCATAATAAAACTTCTGGAGAGTCTCGATTCTTAATTTCAGTTCGAAGCTAAATAAAATACTTTGTTATTGAAGAAACAATCATTTTAGCATAAATTTGTACAATCAGTAATTTGGTTCTGTTGCTGTGTATCTGCTTGGCAAACATCTCGAACCAAAACATTACACATGCATACATCGTTGATCTGACGCCAACCTGGCGAATCATTATTTATTTATTTATTACATTGCTTGGCAAGCATCTCAAACTGAAACATTTCACATAGATACATCATTGATCTGATGCCAACTTGAGGAATCATTATTTATTATACCTTTCATCGCTGCATGTTTATCAATACATAACAACTTGAGTAATGACTCATGTAGCAATGCCTAAACAATTTTTTTATGTTAGTAATTGAATAATAAAGGAGTATGGTAACTTTTTATGTTGACGTTACACTTGGCGATGATTACACATTTAACCCATTGTCGGTTTTCACTATAACGGCGAAAACAGACCAAAATGTCTCACAAAAGTTTTCACTTTTGTCCTCAAAACGGGCTTGCCTCCAAGACTCAGGGTGTCTCAAAATGGTTTTTGCCTCCAGCAAAAACATTTCTCCCCCCTATTAGTTTTCCATCTGTTAAGTATTCAAGATGAGAGAGTTGTAAAACTGAAGCGTATTCAAAGCTTAGATCCTCCTAATTTTCCTCTTGGGTTATTTGGGGCAGGGATGAACCATAAAGCCTTCAATTTGTATTCTGTAAAAACATTACCCCGTATCCCTGACTTATTCTATGACTGAGGTGTTTTTATGAAGCAAAAATTAAGGATTAGAGTTTCTACGACGTTTCAGCAAGATAGCCTTTCCTATTAATCTAGATATTACAATATAAAGCAATAAATGTTTCTATGGAACCCTACAATAATATTTAATTTTCATGTTATGCTTATTATAACCACATTTATGAATACAGAAGTCTATTATACAATTATAGTTCTATTAAATATTTAAAATTAATTTCTGTAGAGATTTTTGTGGAAATTAAACTATATATTTATAAATGTTTCCTGCCAACTGATTGGGTGTGTAAAGTATTATTAAGTTGGGTCAGAAATAAAATAAAGGCACTTATTTCTGTTACAACTAAAATTATTATACTTATTACTATTGTTCTATTTAATTTATCAAGTAATATAAACATATCCCATTTCTTTCGCTATTAGTATTTGTATCCTCAAAATTTTTGTTATAAGAATGAAACACTTTTTACCAAGTTGGATGTCAATTACGTCAAGTTATGTGCATTTTTGTTTTATTTATTGGTTATTAATAACAATGCTTCATCTTAAAATCGTTCAGTCTTTGATTCATGTCTAATTACTTCAAAAGAAATGCACAATAATTTCATTCAGGTTGAATAATTGTTAAAAATTTCACAAATGTCAAATTTATCAATACTACCTTTAAATTTTTAAGTTCTAAATTAGAACTGTGTTTTAACTTTCACAAGGATTGCTGAGGTATTTGTCTATGAAAATTTAGTGAATTATCACAATTTTAATTCATAAACTTAAAATTTTAACTAAAAATTTAATATTCTATAATGTTATAATTATTCAGTTTAAAGCAAGCTTTTTTGTTACAAAATAAAATGTTATATTATTAACAACTTTTAATTAGCAAGCAATCTTTTAATTAGCAATGCCATCGTGTAAATATTTCAGTGTCAGTTGCTGTATAAATTTGAAGGAAATGATCAAAACATTTGAATGAAATGATTTTCGAGTTTCTTTCCCTGCTACTATAAGTGAATATACAACTTTAATGTACATTATAAACAATATTTCTGTTTGAAAAATTAGTGACAGTAAACTAGAAACTAGAGACTATGTTTTAATGTTACATGCAAACTTCTTTCCATCACATCCACGAAATATTAAATTTTGAACGTTCCAGAGAAAGTTAACATGGAAACATTCTGCACTTATAATAGAGAGAAGCTTATTGTCCGCGTCAAGTTTCAGTTCACGGATATGAAAACTCTCCAACATGTAAATAAATAGTTGAAAAAATACAAATTCACGTAGATTTCATGTAAAGTAACATCGATTGATCGATGCATATTTTTTTACATTGAAGAGGGAAAAAAAAAAGAAAACTGCAGTTTTTAACACCATTAGGAGTCATACATTAAAAAAAAAAAAGATATTCTTCTGTCTAGTAGAAAAGGTTATGCTATTAGAATATGAGAGAATAGATGAGGGTTATTTGCATAAGGTGAGGAATGCTTTCGTGAAGGACTTTCGTAGGAAAACTGACTCGTATTCGCATTCCACAGGTGGAAAACCACAGAAACAAATCATGCACTCAACATTTTTGCCTGGGATCGAATACCGGTTGAACTACCAGTATTTGGCAGCCACAGGTAGAACCTTTATACTTACAAAGAGCCTTTCACTTAAGAACTATTTATCACCTCTTTCCTTCCCCAATGTTAGGTTTTTGTCGTTATTAGGGGACGTTGTTTGATTTCAATGAATAAAGGCAAAGCAGACAAAGCCTCTCAACCTGAAAGATAAAATGCCTTCAGGTAGGATTTATAGGAAACTGGTTCACGTTTGTTTCATGCATCTGAATTTTGTTTATGTTTCTTTCATTTAGCTCAAAACATACGATTACTCTCTATTTTAAGAAAAGAATGTTTTGGGGGAGTACTTTATAAGGGTAAATTACTTGTATTAATGTTACACGTGGAGGGAAAATCAGGAAAAGATCCGTACAGTTAGCTCCTTCATCAGTATTCGGAGCCAGGTTTAACTACTGTGGTTCAATGACACTGTTCTAATGTTCACTTGTGTTCTAATGGGCCTCATGAGCTTTGCATTTTTGTTGATCAGGCTAATTTATGTCAAAATCGCACGAAATTTACCAAAATTAAAAAAATTGCTTAAAAAATTAAATTTTTGCTTTTCTGATGAAATATTCCAGTAATTTTGATTTATCAGAAATTTCGAAATGTGCCAGGTTTCTGGAGTATATGTACATGTGAGCATAAAACATTTAAATTTAGTCATCTTAAACATAAATCAGATAGCATACCTTTTATAATACATTGAGTAATCTTCAGTGCTATGTAATTAATTCCCTAAATATGAAAGTATGTGAAACTTAAATTAGAAATTATATTAAATCATTCCACAGAAATATGCTATGCCAGTATTAGTCTAGAAAGGATCAATTATGCGTAGATATTGTAGTAGAAATGTCAAGTAACAATTTGTTAGCAGTATAGATATCATTAATTTAAAGGAGATAATTACGCTATGTGTGCCTTTTGTTCTAGCATAGTTTTGCTCCCGTTACTTTATATATATATATATAATTTAAAGTTAAGTAGTAAGAACAAATGAAAAAGACCTACGTGGTCAAAATTTTGCACACTGTGCTGCAAAATTAAGGAAATTAGAAGACAAATTTTAGTCTGCACGTTAAAAAGTTACCAAAAACTGTGGCTCCGTGAAAACTTCAACATAAGCATATTTAGTTGCTATGAAATGTGTGAAAGAGGAGAAAAATACAACATTTGAATATTTACAAATAAAATTAATAAAAAGTAAGCTATATGCTAAACGAATTAAGTAATTTTTAACACAGTAAAAAAATGAACGAGGTAAAAACAAAAATAGTAAGCTATGTGCTAAACGAATAAAGTAGATTTAAAACACAGTAAAATACTAATCAATTGATCGAGGTAAAAATAAATATTAAAAATTAAGAAGCGGTAAATGGTTAATTAGCCCAATTCGAAGTTCATTTTGGCTCGTCAAGGGAAATTTTTAAAATGAATTTCGAACTAAGCTAACTCCATCACGTGTTTCGCCGAAACAGACAATTGAAACTTTGCGTGACAAATTTTTTTAATGAATTAAATAAACTTTGTCAAAAACCTTAGTCTCAATTCTCTGTTCCAATTTTCCGACGCGTCCGCTAAAATAAGCAGACGCAACGGGCTGCATTGCAATAGCTCTCTTAAATGACAAGCTTGAAAATTCTTTCATTAAAAGTCAAACATTACTTAGAATGAATGGTAAAACCCAAGCTTTAAAATACTCCTAATTCCTGATAATGTTCCTGGATGCAGTACTGAAGCCCTCCTAACATTGCATCCAAATGAAAAGGTTTTATTCCTTCCACCAAACACCACTTTCTTAATCCGACCAATAGATCAGAGAATCAAACAAAACATTCAAGATCTATTATTCTTGCATCTCTGAAAATAAAAGTACTAGATGAAAAAAAAAAAAAAAAAAAAAACAACACACTTATGGCATTCTGGAAGCAATTCAACACAACACACTGCACAGAAATTATTCAACTAGCATGGGAACAAGTGAATTTATCAACAATGAATGCCTGTTAGCATCAGCTTTCGCTAGATGTTATTGACAATATTATAGGAGTTCTATCGATTGAAAATGAAGACAAGAAAATCGTACAAACTGCAAAAGCAAAAGGTGGTGAAGGATTTTCAGATATGGAAGGCGGAGGGAAAAAAAAATTGTCAAAAATGATGATCGCATAAAGATAAACGAAGAATTGAACAATCTTATAATATCAGGCAGCAGTAAAAGCAGAGATAGTGAGGAAGATTAAGAACCTTTAAATAAAAGAAAGGCCCATCAGTGGCCAAGCAGTAAATGTCTCTGAATACTAGTAGTTTAGTCCAAGGTCCAAATCCTGCAAACGGGCTGGCTGCATGGCCATTTTCGTAATTTTCCCCATGTGCAATGTGTTAATACGAGCTAGTTTTCCTTAGAAAAGTCCTCCACGAAGATATTCATCTCTTCCATGTAGTGCTTTAGGGTGGAACATGTAAATAATATTAAGTACAATAAATTAAATGATCTGATAAAAAAGGGCACAAGAACTGTATGACTTATTAATGAAGATTAACCCAAATATGGAAAGCAGAGGACAATTTATTGAGAGGTACTGAAAAAGTCTGCACTCCTTACTATGAAACATTTAAAGAATTGCATCAAATATTCTTCCAAGCAAAAATCACCAGCTATTTAAAAAAAATAATTTATCATGTATCTGCTCATTAAGTAGTACTGTTAACTGACTTAAATTTCTTGAAATATGATTTCTTCCATCTTTGTTGTTATTCCAACAAAAGAAAAGTATGAGCAACATTTCATTTCAATACATCATCCATCAATGTATTATCAGAAGCCAGCCTATGATATCTTAGCCAACAAGTGCTTGAAAATGACATGCATGAATTTCACATAGTCAGAAGAAAAATCGCTTTTACTACTCATCAACTCTTTTTTGAGTATTATATTTTCCATTTCTAAACTTTCAAATGGGGAAAAAGTTCTAAAAAGGACTTTGCACTCTACTAATTTTTGCAGAAACTTGAAGGAAAAAAAAAAAAAAAAAAAAAAAAAAAAATTTCATGTGCCTGTGTGTATCTATGTTGTTTTTGATCTTAGACACAGTGCTTATAAAGTTTTAACTTGCAACTGTCTTTCATTGTAAATATATTTCAGCTGCTAGTACTGTTTCCAATCTAAAAACTAAAATTTATATTTTACCATAAAGAGCTAGTAAAAAAAAACTTTCAAAAATTGACAATAATTAAAATGTTAAATGGATAATAATGTAGCAAGTACCTAAAGGATTTTACTGAAAATTTTCAAATAAAGACAAGAAAACGACAGAGCTTGCTTTATAAAATACTGCACATGATAATGATGCTGTAGCACTAGTAGCAAGACTAAAACTATTCTACAGGAGGGGTATTCTACAGCTATCAAAATTCTATACTACTTTAGAATCACTGAAGCTCAAGAAGTCAAGAAATTATTTTGCAGAAAATTTACAGCATAAAAACCTTCTTTATTTAACATGTTTAATCATAAGAAATCAATAATAATATACTTCAGTCTTTCACTCTGTGTGGGAACTGAAATTTGCTACATAAAAAATAAATAAATAAATGTTTAGTGTGTTTTTAGAAATGTCACTTGCAGTAAAAATTCACACAAAATATATTTAGTTAAAAACTTTTGAAAACTCTCAACAAAGTAGCAATAGAATAACTTATTAGTTTTTAATTTGCATTCTAAATTATTTATTTTTATCAATTTTGTGGCAGTTAAACCAAGAATATTTATAATTATAAAAGACTTGTTCTATAAGTGGGATACAGTTTGTAAATTGCAAACAATTATGGATACTTTTTAATTCCAAAATTCTCTCTTTACATTTTCAGTAAGAAAGTTTGCTATAAACACAGATTAAAAAAGTCTTAGTTTTCAAATTTATATTTATATTACGCTATTTAAAATTATAGTTTAATAGATCTAAGCTATTTTTACTTGAAGAAAATTCAACCTTATGCTTATAATGGTTTCGCAAAAAGGCCATTGTTAATCTAAGATTGAATGCTGTACAACTTCAATTTCAAACTGGTATACTTCTCTTCCTTGTGCTAAATTACATTATACATTGTAATACATAAGCTAACATGTTAACGAAATTCTTAAGATATATAGGTTTTACACATCAAAGAGTTGCACCAAGAAAGCATATAGCATGTCATCAGTTTATTTCTTAATTTTGTAATAAAATTTGTAATTTAATAGTCATTCCTTTTCTTCATATTTTGTGCAAAAATTATTTTGTAAAGTGGATAAATATTCACATAATATTTTACATTTTTTTGGAGAATGATCTTCTCATCTTTCAGATGAGAAATTTCATGAAGAAACTACTTCATATTCACAAATACTGAACAGTTTGTAAACTCATTTTAAAGAAAAACAAGAAAATTCTAAAGGGCTATCAGACTTCACAAGCAAAGGCAAAATTCTTACAGAGAGGGAACATATTTCAGCAGTTTTGATAGGGATTTTGAGTGCAGAAATTGTAAAGCTTTCGGCACTGAGATGCTGTCCTATTTTACAGCAAAAAATGATTTTGCATCACAAATCTAGCATGATTTAAGAATTTACTTGGATTATGGATTAAGAATAGATATTTTCCTTCAACCCACTATTTTTTTTTTAATTTTACAAAAATGTTAAAATGACAAAATTGTTTGTTATTCTAGTGTTCTTATCCCAAAATTATTTTTTTTAATGACAACATGTTTATGATTACATTCATTGGGGAAAATGCTTGACACATTTTGGTACTCACAGATTATCTGCATCCGCATGAGTTGTACTCATCGCTGACTTTGTTAACTGATGAAAAACATTTTGTTTGACTATTTTACAGCTAATAGGGGCAGTTCTATTTACAAATGATAATAAAAATTCAGTATTAAATATATTAAAACTTATATGTGATACAGATTTACATGGGTTATTTATTGCCACTTACAAATATGATTATATATCACGTTATGCTCGAAAATATGCCAAAAACAGGCAAATCTATTGAAAGTTGAAACTGAGGATGCAGATAACCAGAAATTACTGGTATTAATAGCCATTTTCAAATAAAATAATAATAAATCATTTATTGTGAAAAAATTTATTTAATAAAAAAGTATTTATTTTTATCAAAAATCTGAACTAAAATAAAGTACAACCTTTGATTTAATAAAAATAATGTATACATAAATTTAGATTTACCTGCTAAGGGATTGTAACTCTTGCCGTAGGTTCGAATCTGTCACATAACCTTCCAAATGTTCATAAATCATAGATACAATCAAAGCAATGTGAATTGGTTGTTCAGAATGGCGCCACAGTATCTTAGCCAGTTTGGAACGGTTTGTGAAGACAGCCCACAGAATTAATATACTCAAAGATTTACGCTCAGCTGAGGAGGGATCACTGGTATACATACCCATTGCATTGACAGACATTTCCTGGGTGTTGACAAAATTGTGAATGCCGGTGCACATCTCTATCAAGAGGTTTATATCCGAGTCGATAAAATTTTTACAGTACTTTGAAGTCTGTAAAAAAAAAAAAAAAAAAAAAGTTATAAAATGACAAGAAATCAATAAATATTGCACTAAAAAATAATCACATGCTACTAAATAGGCAGCATAAAATTAAAAAATACTGGTATTCATTTGCACCCCCAGCATGCATGTGACAGTGACCGCACCATGCACATGTGTACCACAAATGTTTGAATGCATGTAGATTTATTTATTTTAAATCTAATCATAATTTTGCTGAACAGTTAAACACTGGCTGTAGAGATGTAAATATTGACCACATAGTATAATGTATGCATAAGTATAAAGACAGTTTATGAAAATGATTTATTCATAATGAATTATTTTAATGACAGTTTTTTGAAAGAAATATGATTATCTACATAAAAGATATTGACAGCATTTCATAAGAATTAATCTGTTGCCTCTCACAAAGCTTCCCTAATGTGAATTTTCTCAAGCTAAAGAGATGCATATTACCTTAATAATTTTATAAAGTTTAACCTTACGTAATTGAAAAATATATTTTTTACATACTTTTTTTTCCAAATCCCCCATAAAACTTTTATTTCTTGTAAAATATATCTTTTTATTAGCATTTTAAAAAAAATTACTCATGAGCCATAAAAATTACCAAACAAAAGTTTTCCATCAAATCACAAAGAATTGGATGTGAATAATCAGAAAGTACCAAAATAGCATTTAACATAATGTTTCTGTTTAAGAATAAATGTGATACCACATGAATTAAATCAAATAAGAATCTAAATGTGGATGGCCAGTGCCTCTTTGGCATTTATTGCCCCATTTTGCATTACGTCACAAGTAATCAAAAAGGCTGAGCATGACATCCAGTGTCCAGATCAACAAAATGATACAAACGATTTACTGTAAAATGTTCATATTCAGCTAATTGCAAATCAGAAGACTTATATCCACTCCAGCAGTTGGAAAATATTATAGTTCCATCTGTGACATTTTCCCTTATTGCAGCTATTAAAATTTGCATGGATCAATCAAGAACAGCAACAAGAAACATTTTCTAGTTTCAAAACACAATCTACCCAAAACCCACTGTGGTGAAAGAATGTAATGCATGTTATGTTTTTATGAATAAGCTGACATCAGTTTAATAATTTTGTTACATCTACTGACTTTAATCTTAAGATGAGAACATACTGACACGTATCTCATGCTTGTAATTATTTCAATAAACCATTGTGTTCTGATTCATTTGAAGCAGTAGTTCACAAAATCAGTAGATATTAACTCTTGACACCATAAGTAAATAAACTATATGGCAGTAACAAATGGAGTATGGGTTTTAGAGAACTGCATTCGTGTCCAGATAGCATTTCCTTCACAGCATGAGTAAAGAGGCATAGATAGCCAAGTTGATTCTGAATCACATTTTAATTTCATGAAATGAGGTATTTATTTGAACACAGTCTTTCTTTGTGAAGGAAGACTGTATTCAAATAAAGATCCTTTTTGTTTAAGATAAAAATATGGTTATACTTTTTTTTTGAAGAAACAGAATAACCATACTTTCATCGCTTGGCAAACCCAAAATTATGAAATCCCTTGCAATTAAAAAAAATGAAATGAGCTGGATGAAAAACATGACTACTTGACAGATGTCTACAGAAACTACCATGAGGAAAGTACCAAAATGAAAACTAGTGATATTCTATGCCAAAGAAACATGTCAGAATAAAAAAAGAACCAAGTGGTACAGGTTTAATGGAAAAGTCCTAAATAAGCTTCCTCTAAACAATGAGCTATAAAGATGAGGAGGGAAAGACTTATCTGCTTGAAAAAAACAATGCATAAGAAAACCTAGATTAAAAATAAAAAATATTAGTTTTTTTTATTATGCAAGATTAAACTTTATGAATCTTTCTCATTTAAGAAGTCACATTTTATGCTTTTCACAAGCTGTATGAAAGGCAACAGAGTAATTCTCATAAAATGCTTCCATACAGACAATCTTCTCATTTCTTTCATAAAAATTTTATTAAATCTTTCAATATCATAAATAAATCATTTTCATTAACTGACTTTATAATTATTGTAAGAAATTTTATGTGGAAATATATTTTAATCGCCAAAGAGGGCATAAATCTTTCATGATGTATATATATTTCTTGTTCTTGGATCTGGCATCCGCCAGTTGAATGTGTGTTAGACATGAATAAACTTGGGAGTTTAGAAAACTGATTCGTAGTGTTCATGTATCTTGATGTTATGTGCGATTCGAGTTAGTGTTTTTTGAACTAAGATATCTTGCGATTCTTGACAGTTAATATAATATTTTATATTTTTGGCGCCCAACGTGGGGCACGAACAATTTTTTATTTAGAATGCGGTGTTTTTCGTCTTACTGAAAAATTATTCCTTTGCACTGAACGTTGCGGGATTACGTGTGAATGTGTTTCACCAGGAAAGCGAGTTACCAAATTTGGATTATACCATTTGAAGCCTGCACCAGGTAAGAGAATAAAAATTACTTTTGTTGTTATTATGGCAGACGATATTATTAAATTGAAATCTGCTAGAAAAGTCCTGAGGCAAGCTATTTCTAGAATAATAAATGTTGTAGAACCTGAAATTAAAAAAGACATTTTGGATAAGAATATGGTAGAAGAAAATGTGTTTTTACTTACTTCTAAACAGACTGTGTTAAAAGAAATTAATGAAAAAATATTGGATTGTTTTAAAGGGGATGAGTCTGAAATTGAGAAAGAATGTAATACTGTGTTAGAGTATGATGAAAAAACAAGTTTATGTATTTTTAGGGCTAAAAAGAAACTTAATTTAAATTCTCAGATAGTGAGCATTGAAAGTGAATCGCCTGGTAACCATACTGCTGCTGTGAAGGTCGAAAACAAAACTAACATTCGATTAACTAAAATTTCAATTCCTAAATATTATGGTGATCCTAGTTTATTTTTGGAATTT
Organism: Stegodyphus dumicola; assembly: GCF_044657685.1. Lineage (NCBI taxonomy): Eukaryota > Metazoa > Arthropoda > Arachnida > Araneae > Eresidae > Stegodyphus > Stegodyphus dumicola. The sequence continues at coordinate 41,729,583 of NC_140771.1, read as the reverse complement.
TATAATTCCTTTGAAAATGCTATTGGTAATAATAATGAGTTAACAAAGGTCGAGAAGTTTACCTATCTTAAATCCTTACTCGCAGGACCTGCTTTAAGCGCAGTATCTGGGTTTGCACTATCTAATGAAAATTATGACGCTTCTATAAGTTTAATTGAAGAAAAATTTGGACGAACAGATTTGGTAATATCTTCGCACATGAATAAACTCTTGAATCTTGAACCGGTTAGAAGTTCGTCCAATGTGAAAGCACTAAGAACACTATACGATTCTTGTGAAATCAATATAAGAAGCTTAAATTCATTGGGTATTGTGTCGGAAGCTTACGGAACCCTTTTAGGACCTGTTATTTTAAAACTTTTACCAGACGATATGAATCTGCAGTTTAATAGAAAAAGAAACTCTAAACAGCAATATAGCCTAAAAGAACTTCTCGAATTCATTAGATTGGAAGTTCAGAGTCGGGAAGCTTCTAATTTAATAATAAACTCAAAGAAAAGAGACACAAATTACGGTGTTAAACAGAATAAAAATAATTACTTAAAAGGGGCAAGTGTTCCTACTGCATCGCGTAAGCTACAGTGACTAAGCCGTATTCTTTCTATTGTAATCAAAATACACATGATGTAGGAAAATGTGAGAAAACTAATGAGCATTTCAGATGTTAAACAGAAAGTAGTTACAGTATCAGATTCTAAGCAGAATGTAGTTGCATTCCTGTCGTTTAACTCTGAGACTGTTTCTGAAACTGCTGATAAAGGTGTATATTTACAAACTTGCACTGTTAACGCTTCAAATACAGATAATACTAGAAGCCAAATAGTAAAAATCTTAATTGATGGTGGATCACGGAGGTCACTTATTAGATCTGATTTGGCTAAAGAACTAAAATTAAGGACTTTAAGGAAAGAAAGGTTATATATTTATTCATTTGGGTATAGCCAAGGTAAACTAATAGAATATAATGTTGTTCAAATTACCCTGAAAAGGATGCATTTCCCTAATGACTCAATCACTATTGAAGCTCTTGTTACAGATACAATTTCTGGAGCGATCATAAAAATTCCATCCAAAAACATTTTAGAAATATTACAATCAGAAAATCTAAAATTAGCCGATAATGGTGAAGCAGCTGAAATAAAAATATTGTTAGGATCTGATTCATGTTGGAAAGTGCAAACAGGCGAAAAGAAAAGAGTAACTAATAAATTATTTGCGGTGCCTTCTATATTTAGTTGGTCCTTAGTTGGATCTTTAGAAGGTGATCAGTCTAGTGCCTGTATTTTTACAACTAGTGCTTCTCATTGCTTGAAGGAAGATAATAATTCAGCTAATGACTGTTTGCGAAGGTTTTGGAGTCTAGACCATTTGGGTTTAGAGGAGAATGAGAATCCTGACGATAAATCAGTCATTGAGAAATTTGAAAAAGAATTGCATTTTACTAATGGTAGATATGTAGCTCGTTTGTTATGGAAATCACATCATGCAAACATTTTTCTAATGAAATTAATAGTTTGAAGTCGGGACAGTTGATTTCAAAAAGCTCAAACATTAATGAACTAAATTCTTTTCTAAACGAGGAAAGAGTTTTGTTAGTAGGAGGAAGACTACAAAAATCAACTTTAAGTTTTCATGAAAAGCATCCTTTAATTATTCCTTCAAAAACTCGTTTTACCGATCTTCTAGTAAGTGATGCACATGAACGAGTTCTTCATACAGGTGTAGCTAGTACACTCATGTTCCTCCGTGAAAAGTACTGGATAATTAGATCCAGACAAAATGTGAAAAATGTGTAAACCACAAAAAGAAATATATTAAAGGTGACTGCTACTATTTTTGATCCAGTAGGTTTCTTGGCGCCATTTGTATTACGTGCAAAATTGATAATGCAAAACCTTTGGCAGTTAAGTTTAGAATTTGATGATGAAATTCGAACTGAATGTAAGCAGTTGTGGTCCGAGTGGAGCGGTGAAATTGAAAACTTAAAGAAATTTGAAATTTCTCAAAAATATTTCCCCGGCAAATTGAATCAAGATAAGGATATCGAACTTCATTTATTTTGTGATGCATCTATTAAAGCGTATGGTTCAGTTGCATATTTTAGGTCAGTTGAAGGACAGATAGCATTCATTATGGCAAAATCTAGAATTGCGCCAATAAAACAAAAACTCACACTTCCAAGGTTAGAGTTTGCTAGGAGCATTAACATCAGCAAGACTTGCTAAACATTTAAAAGAGCTGTTTTCAATTCATGAAGAAAATATTTATCTGTGGACTGACAGTATGATAGTGGTTCACTGGATTCATAGTGCACCTGAACGATGGAAAATGTTTGTAAAAAATCGAGTATCTGAAATACAATCATTAACTTGCCCAAATAACTGGAGACATTGTAATGGGAAGTCCAATCTAGCGGACATTTTATCTCGAAGATGTTCAGCCGAATATTTGTTGTCTTCAAGATTATGGCAGTCTGGGCCAGACTGGTTAGTTGAATGAGTGAGTGCTTGGCCTAGTAAATTTATTGTGACAACGGAGTTTTCTGATGCTGAATTAGAGCGCAAAAAATGTATAAATGATATGACAATACTACCGTCTATTGCAGAAAAATCTAATTCTCTGTTGAATCTTGAAATTATAGTAAATTAATTAGAGCTATTAGAGTAACTGCATGGATATTGAGGTTTATTCACAATCTGAAAAATAAAACTGACAAGAAACCCGGACCCTTGATAGCAGAAGAACTTTTTGCCGCAGAATTATATTTGATAAAAGAAGTTCAATATGAACATTTTTCGAATGAAATTAATAGTTTAAAGTCGGGACAGTTGATTTCAAAAAGCTCAAACATTTATGAACTAAATTCTTTTCTAAACGAGGAAAGAGTTTTGTTAGTAGGAGGAAGACTACAAAAATCAACTTTAAGTTTTCATGAAAAGCATCCTTTAATTATTCCTTCAAAAACTCGTTTTACCGATCTTCTAGTAAGTGATGCACATGAACGAGTTCTTCATACAGGTGTAGCTAGTACACTCATGTTCCTCCATGAAAAGTACTGGATAATTAGATCCAGACAAAATGTGAAACATGTTATAAGAAACTATGTACTGTGTCAGCGTTATAACTCGCAACCGATGCGACAAGTCATAGCACCATTACCTCTATCTAAATTTAGAGTGCTAAGCGTATTAATATTGTATGATAGTATATTCCTTACTGAAATTGTGATCGTAATGCTACTAATGTTGCATCTATTTTATTTAATTGCTATTTAAAGTACTGTATATTTAATATTTAAAGAAATGTATATATTAGAAAATTTTAAGGTTGTAGAAATGTATAAGTGTATTTAAAAATTTTAATTTAATTCTGAAAAAAAAAAAAAAAAAAAAAAAAAAAAAAAAAAAGACAGGTTTTTTGTAATAATTCTAGTATTTTAGTTGAATTATGATAATCTTGATTTTGAAATCATTTGTTTAATATTATCTTGAGTTATATAAATTCTTGATTTAAATCCTGATGCTTGAACAGGAATGTTATAACAATAATTCTTGATGAAATTTACTTGATATTCTTGAAACATATGGTAAGTTTTACATGTTCTTGATATTTCTGTGACATTTCTTTATTACAAAACTTGAATTTGTATTGAAATGCATAATGATTCTTGAAAATAATTCTTGAAATGTTCATGTAACACTGATATCTTGATTGTTCTGAACTACAGTTCAGCCGGGCCCAGTGTGTAAGAAATTTTATGTGGAAATATATTTTAATTGCCAAAGAGGGCGTAAATCTTTCATGATGTATATATACTTCTTGTTCTTGGATCTGGCATCCGCCAGTTGAATGTGTGTTAGACATGAATAAACTTGGGAGTGATTCGTAGTGTTCATGTATCTTGATGTTACGTGTGATTTGAATTAGTGTTTTTTGAACTAAGATATCTTGCGATTCTTGACAGTTAATATAATATTTTATAATTATATAAGGGGTACTGAAATGTAAAAGTATGAAACGTCGTAACAACCAAACCGGCTAAAATTTGAATACGTCGCTTTGGCATAATGTAGTAAGACATCTAAGGATGCGAATGTAGTGTCTGACAAGGTTTTGCACATGTGCAAGCACCCGCACAAGGAGTGAAGCAGCAGTTGTGTGTTTCATCCAATTGATGAGGCAGTGCATGTGATGACATCTTGGAACTCACTTTGCAAAATTCGACAACTGAAGAGCAGTGAGATGTTATCAGATTTCTGACTGTAGAAGGGGTTAAACTGGCTGATATTCATTGCCAGATGATGGTCATACATGGAGGAGACTATATGTCCGACAAGTCAGTGAAAAAGTAGAGGGCCAGTTTTTTTGAAGGCTTGGAGTATATGAGCAATGACTCGAGACTAGCCCAGGTAAAAATGGTAATCATGGCCAAACTCATTGATAAGGTGAATGACTTGGTGAGAAGTGAACATCTCAAAGGGAAGTGCTTCAACTCGGACGATGAGCTAATGGACTCAGTAAAGGACTAGCTCCTGTAACAGCTACAGGAATTCTGGGAAAAGGGAATCCTTTGGCTCATGAAACAGTGGGATAGTTAGACTCAGGCCTTTAGTGATTACTTGTGAATAAAGACTTTAGTATATCTATAGCGTCATTTCATATCTTTTCATTTGAATACTCCTAATACACTCATTATAAACTAAAATCAGTTATTAACTGATATTGATACATGTATGTATATATATATATATATATATATATCATAGGTGACCAACTTCTGTATATACACAATTCAACTTTTTTTTTTTTTTTTAAATGAGCGTATCTGATCTGTCAATACTCCATATTAAACATATTCAAACTTAAATCTTGTATCCTAATAGCTGACAATAAAGGAACGGGTAATAAACTAACAATATTTTATTAACATTGATTAATTAAAAGCAGTCGCAAAAGAAAAAGCTACTGAAAGAACATTAATGCTACTGATCATACTAGTTATTATCTTGCATTTCCTTCCAGTTCTATGCTTAAATCAGTCTTGATGTAAATTCTGTAAGAAACACTAAATAACTAAGCCCCACTACTTAAATTTGCACATTTTTTATTTTGCTCTTCAAGAAAACTTTTTATTTCAGTTAACAAATTTCATAATCATTGCAGAAATCTACTTCAGTACTTTTACGTTATCTGCCCAGCGCTCCTACATGATCACCAATTGTTGGTAACTACTTTTTTACCAACCATACATGTGTAAAAGAGCAGCCATTTTTTAAAAAATGACATTACATTGAAAATTACACAAAACAACAGTGAATTAACAAAATTAAAAATGTGAGAAACATCCATAATGATACACACAAAATTTCACAAAACAGTAACAAATTTAAAATGCAACAAAAAGCTACAATAAAAACTTTTTTTTTTTTCTTGGTCCATGTGTCCAGCAACCAGTTTTAACTTAAAAAAAAAAAAAAAAAAAAAAAAAACCTAGAAAATTAAATATTTTTTTGGTGCTGCAGAGCAAGGCACTGCTCTCCATATATAGATATATAGAGCAACCTGTTTCAACTTCTTCCCCCCAAAAAGCACAGAAAGTTACAGAAATTTCAGCATCGCACAAACTTAGCACTGCTCTCCACGCACACATCGACCTGTTTTAACTTACAAAAACACAAAAGAATTGCTTTTATACGGGGGGGGGGGGAAATTGACTTTCTTGTTTTTCCCATACTAGATATGCATGCATCATGCAGATAATTGCATTTGGAGACAATAAAAAGAGTAACAATAATAAAACTTACAGATGTATACAGTCAAAAGTCGTTAATCCGGACACACGTAATGCGGAATGATCTATAATCCAGACTTCAAAACTACAAACTTTCTGCGCATGCGTCAATGCGTAGGCGTTCATGCATGTGCATAATACTTTTACGCATGTGCATATGCATGTGTGCATGCGCATAATACGTTTACGCATGCACATGTAATGTATGACAGATGGTATAAGCCAAGATAAAATTATCTAATTATCTACTTCAGTTAATGTTGCAGATTGCGTTGTTCCTTAATCTTCTAATTGGATCCGACTTATTATTTTTTGCAGACTGTTAGACCAATTTTATAAAAGTAAGCTTGAACTTTCGATTATGTCAAAAAGAATTTCCGATTCTGGAACTGCCAAAGGATCTACAAAGCGAAAGCATGTTTTGATGTCCATCAAACAAAAAGTGAAATTGTTGCAAAAAATGTATAAACGCATATCCTTTGTTCCTCTAACCATTCCGAAATCTGTTTATCAATTTCTAGCTGCTCTGCGGGGGAGGGGGGCGTCGCGGTGCGCAATGAATTGGAAGTTGATCTGTCACCACTATCCTTATCTTCAGGGCAGATGTTTTTATTTTATTTGGCTTTTAACTCCTTACTAAATGTAGTATTTCATCTCGATGTACTCCGTCTTTGATATGATTTAAATCAAATTCCTCGTCATTATAATTCGCTTCCGATAGTGAAAAAAGTGACACATACGTTATTGAAAACGAAAAAATTTTGATTGACAAATTGGTCGGTATTCTCGACACAGCAATTATAGGACTTGAACAGCGGAACTTTTTAACTGAACAAGAAATTATGTCTGTTTATAGAATTAAAGAGAAAGTATTATCACATAAAACGAAGCAACTTAAAAGAAATGTTTAATAAAATAAACAAATATTAAGCTTTTTTTTTTTTTTTTTTAATTTTGATACCCTTTAGATCATAATTGTTCTTTATTTCATAAATTATGGTTTCATATTTTTAATTTTATAATTTCTGCATGCCATCTTACCAGATTTAAACTGATGACCTATAATACGGAATCGCCGAAGTCACGACGAGTCCGGATTAAAGACTTTTGACTGTATTTATTTAAATCAGTAAATAAATAACAGCAATAAAACAAACAGCTGTCATAAATGGCCTTTGGCTATTCTCATACCAATTTCCTCTTTGCACTTGAACACTTTGCTGAAAACTTTGTGTTCAAGTGCAAAGAGGAAATTGGTGGTAGGTTAAAAAAACAAAAACTTGGAAATTTGCCCTAATTTTGACAAAGAGTTATAAATCCATTTATGTGGCCAGTTGTTGCTCCTGCTCCATTTGTTGTTATTGAAACGAATTTAAAAGGTAACAGTTATAATTCATGTAGAATTTTTTTAATAGAATTAAAAAAATGTTATCTACATCTCTAGTCCTTTCTTTCAAAGGAATCATCCCAACAATTTTTCTTTAGATGTGTGTTTTAAAGATGCAAAAATCATACAAATAAGAATAAGCAATTGTGATGTGTCACTTATATCTGTCAATTCATTAAATTTTAGGAAAAACAAGAACATCTATTAAAGTCTATGTACAACTATTTTCTAGCATTTTCATTCATTTTGTCAATCCGCCACCTCATAGCATTTCAGGACAATTATAGTTCTTTATGTAAAGTTGAAAGATGTCTCTTCAGATTACCCTTTTAAACAATACTATAGAAGCATTGCATATTAAGCAACAATTTATCATTCATCACTATTAAAAAGTAATCAAGTTCGCATTCTTTATAAAAGTGTGATTTTTTTCATTTACTAATAATTTTAATATATACTAAAATACAAAAAGCAGTATACAAGTAGACAGTTTTAGTTGTAATCATAGAACATATTTATACTTTTGCACAGGAGTAGTGTTAAGAAAAATTGACCCTTTTTCTAGAAATGTTTATGTTGCAACTACTAAATAAGAAACATGAGAATGCCAACTTATGTTTTTTCACACCAAGGATTAAAAGACAGCACGCCATGAAACCACCTAGATGATGTGTTGGGCAGTGAGCTGATGACAGGTGACACTGGACACAGCTCTTCCACTCTCTTGACAACTAGCACAAAAGGTGATTTGCCAGCATTAAGTATGATATTAAAACAGCCACAACTGTTTGTTTCCCTACATCATAAGCTATATTTGTGTCTTGAATTTTTTTTCTATTGGCTGTGATCAACTAGAAACTGCTTCACAATTTACTTGCTAGCCATTCCTGTTATATATAGTGTCCTAAAACATTTCCCAAATGCTAGGAATTCATTTTACAACCAATGGTAAACTCAAAAATTCCTGTGAACATAAAGCTAGAAAAATGAAGTTTACAAGCTATGGAAAATTTAACATTACTTACAAGAGGATGCAAAGATAACTTCCTTATCCTCTTGTCCCTATGTTCCCTGAGATAATTACAGCATATCTTAATATCCTTCCTTCAAACATTCTGGCAGCATATTTGAAGTATTATTCTAAGAAACTCTACGTATTTTAGAATGAGTTCTTGTAATCATGATACATAACTTCTGTTACTGCTGGTGGCTCACATTTTGAACACCTATTGAAGCATCCTCATACATATGCAGTCCTTCTTGCTGTATCTGTAATCTGTTCCATGAGCTAACACAATTTCTAAACGAGTTGACCCATAATATTAAACATGTTTACATGTTGTGACAAAAATTTGGCAACTTGTTGTAAATATTTCTACAACAAATTACCAAAGTAAGTCATAGACGGCATTGCCTGTATTAGGCAACTTCATTGTGAAATACGTTATACATACACTTATTTAGCATGTGACCAACAGTTGGATTTCTAAATGAAAATCACATTCACATTCAATAAATAGTATCAACAGTTTAATATAGAAATGGTAGCAAATATGTATAAACTGTATTTCAGTCAGATTTGTCTACAAGGATATTATTGAAGTATTACTGTAATTCTCTAGAAATAGAGACTTCAAAACAAATCACATTTCTGCATGACAATCACTATTTTAAAGAAAGTCACTGAAATATTTCCAAACTTCATAATCAAAATCAGTAATATCAAAATCAAATTAATGTTTTTAAAATAGAAACATAACTGGAATTTCATTTAAATTTATTTTTAAAAATCAAAAAGCAATTTTAAATAATAAGCTATCATAATTAATAGTTCATAATATCTCATCCCTCACCCAGTATACGCACCAATCCATGTCCAAGAACTCCTTCCCAGCACACTGAACGAAAGAACTCTTGTTTTTGAGCCTTTATGAAAAGGAACCTTAATCTTTTTGGAGTTAGATACTTATGAACCTGAAAGCCTTGATTCAGGAACAAGTCCACAAAATCTTCTCTGTTTGGTCTCGTTAAAGCTTGCTCAAAGACTGCTTTGTCCACCTGTTTGAGAAATAACAAAATATACAGCACTCTTAAAATAAAATAAATATTTGTAAATCAAAATGCTGATAATTTTTATATCTTTTTTTCTTATATATCAGTTGCAATATGTACTTAAGCTACTTTCCAAATTCAGAATTTAAGAGGAATAATATTTCAGTACTATCTTTCAATTGCAAGAAATAAATCTCACAAATAAAACTGCAAATTTTAATTCATTCAATGTCTTGTATCTTAAGACACAATAACACGCTGAATAAATACTAATTCAGAAGTCAAACAACAAAAATCAGCGTTATATTTACAAAATTTTCACAGGACTAGTTTCGATGGTTTTACCGAACCACCATCTTCAGCTGCAAAACCGCAAATGTTTGCGGTTTTGCAGCTGAAGATGGTGGTTCGGTAAAACCATCGAAACTAGTCCTGTGAAAATTTTGTAAATATAACGCTGATTTTTGTTGTTTGACTTCTGAATTAGTCTTGTATCTTGTATAATTATTTCATTTCTACATTAACTTCAAAATAAATCTAAAATTTTTATATTTATTTGAATTCACCATATTTATGAATATACAGATATATATGGGCACCCCAAAAGAAAATAAATACAACATTCATTTAGATTAAATTTATTCTTTGCTGTTTATACAGCTTCAAATTATAAAATTTTTAGACTATCAGAAGTTCAGTCTGATCTAATTAAAGTTAAGAAATATAGTAAAAACCAGCAAGTTAAACTGAAACTTAAATGCATATGAAAACAACCTGAGAAGGTAAATAATGGTGTTTTATTCGCTATGAGACTTCATCTTTATTTGGCTTGATGTAACTTAAATTGGTTTCTTAAAAGTACTAAGAGTAATTTCTTGTTTAAGTAATATTACTTGTACATAAAAGATGAAGCCTACAAAAGACAATTATTATATAAAATTAGTTATTTTCAGTAACCAGTTAAAATTAAATTTGCATCTTTCTTTTATGCCTTATGTCATCACAGACTTGCTGATTCCAGAGATTTAGGCAGATGTGAGTGGTAAGTAGTCAGTTATAAAGTTAGGGAAAGAATTCAAAACTCTATGAGAGTATTAAATCAACACTGGCTGTATGCTCATTGCACTTGCCTATTAATATCACTGCTTGAAAGGAAATTCAAAAAGTTAACATCATAATAAGTTAAAACTTGATCTACTTTTCAGTTGCCAACCAGTATCCTTGATCAGCCTGTAGCCTGTTATAGCCTTGATCAGAAATTACTTGGATTTGTAATCAACAGTCTATTAAGTTCAAAGAGTGTTTATTCTGTAATATATTAATTTATTCCTCAGAAGTGGTAAAGTAGAATAAATTTGACTTAAGGTTAGTGATAACTCACATCACAGCTTTTAGATAACACTGAAGAGTGACAGTCGGACTTTAAATAGTTATTAGTTAGAATTAGCTCTTTACCACGGTTACAAAATTAAAGCAGCATCAGTGCTAGAACTTGAAATAACATTCATGCATAATTCATACTCTTTAGAACTAAAACTCGGATTTAAAATCAGAATTTGAACTAATACCTCTTTATTTACATTGCTACTTGGCTGAGATAGTGGTTAGTGATGCTGACTGCCATATCAATAGACCAAAGTTCAAACCCTGGAGAAAGCATGGATATCTGTAAGCATATAGTGTCTGTGCAGCAACGAATAATGCAAAATATAAGGTGAGCTGAAAGCCCTCTCAAGAGATTGGTAGTAGAGGAATAGGTGTGGAAGACCCTTAAACTCCCCTCCCCTAGGATATTCTCCCTCAAAACTGAGGCAGTTAGTATGGTGGGGCTTCGAACAGTTGCGAGTTTCTGGTACCCCGCCCACTTCTACTTATACCTGTATTTACAGGTACTAGTAGTTTTCTATCTTTATCTGTTCCATGTGCATTTATTTATACTCATTTATTAAAAATAAATTAAAGTTATGTTAGATGTTGTTTTTATTTTATTTATTTATTTATTTTTTTTGTCATCCATTTTTATTTTTGATTTAATTTTACCCATACCTGCCAACCTTTAAAGATAAAAATTCAGAAGATTTCTCCAAAATTCAGAAGAACACGAAGAATTAATATCATGCTTTGATATTAAAAAAATAACAATTTATAAAAATAGAAAAAAGAAAATTGTACTTACATTAGTAAATCTCAATTAAGTAGTAACTAAAAAATTTATTAGGAAACATAAAACAAGAACTTAATGTTACACAAAAAAATTATTGCAATGAATTTAGAGTGCATTTTTTGGCTTTAGCCAAAAATTCTTCGGAAAATTTCCTGTCATAACAATTAGTTTCCTCATAACATTTAGCAATTAAAATGTTTTCTAGAGTTTTTGGTGAAATTGAAAAACGAAACATAGTTTTGTTTTTCTTCACAACACTGAAGACTCTCTCGCACTCAGCATTACTGTGTGGAATTACGAGAATAGCACATAGAACTCTTGCTAGTCTATCATATTTTGGTGTTCCATCAGCTCTTTTTATTCTTTTTAAGGTACCAAAGAGGACATCAAGTCTATCTTCTCCAGAACTGGCAAAGTCTTCAAACTGTGCAGCAGAAAATTGGTTCTGTAGTTCATCTAAAGCATCATTATGGCATTCATTTTCTTTAATTGTTAACAAAAATGGAAATTTATCAATAAAAAAACGAATCTTTTCAAAAGATGAATTTTCAATTTGTTTCAAATTTGCCACTTCAGCATTTAAAAGAACTTCATTTTGCAAAGGAAACTTCCTTACAATGTAATCACAGGCTGAGGAAAAGTACTTTCTAACACATTGAAAAAATTCTTTTTTCTCATGATCTTTCAAAGAATTTACAAGTTCCCTGGTTTGATTTCCAATTATAAGATCATTGTCATCCTTTTGATTTGCCAAACTATTTTAGGCAACACGAATCAACACACTGTTTTTCACAACGGACGGTTTTACAAACTTAGTATAAAGTTCTTTCAAAGAGTTCAAAGAAAAGAGTGGGAGAAACAAGTTCAGCGCATTGGATTGGCTGGTTAAGCGGCGAGTTGGGAGAAACCGCAGGTTACTGGATTCAAAGTAGTTGGCGGTAAAACACGATGCAATTGGCGAAAAATTCTAAAATTTAGACAAAAATGACTAAAAACACTTGAAAAAGGGAAAAAATCGTAAAAAATGGATTACGATAGTAAAAACAAACGCATTTTCGTAAAAATTACGAAAAATTCGTAAAAGTTGGCAGGTATGTTTTACCATAAATCAAAATATAATTCATAAACTTTAATTATTTAGCAGTACTCAAAACAGATCAGAATTGTTAATATTTTAGTACAGAATTTTTAAACCCAATTTGATATTTCAGCTTAATTTAATCAAAATTTAAAGACCTAATTTTTTTTTTTTTTTTTTTTTTTTTTTTTTTTTTTTTTTTTTTTTTTTTTAAGTAGTACAACAAAACTTACTACATCTTAATAGTAAATTTTCACTAGCAATCTTCTAGTGAAAACAGAAAATTCTAGCTAATGAAGAGGTCACTTATTTCACTAAACTCAGAATCCTTTCACTAAACTCAAAATCCTGTATCAACTTTCAGTTTTGTTACTAGTTAGTTAACATGCAAATAAAACAATTAATAGTAAGAAGTCTTTTTTTCTTACTTTGAATTTGTTTGAGGGATCTTTAAAGAATACTTCAGACATTGCTACATGAGGACTATTCCAATCTAAAGTTAAATGAAGATCTTTCTGCATCTGAGCATGCCAATTTGTAGTATCTGGTCTCTGTGCTGTAAAAGCAGTTTGGTAACTATGATTCATTAGCAGATAAAAATTTCGAATTTGCGAAATGTTTACAATTTTGCATGAACAGAAATATTATATAATTTTCATAAATGATAATGAACCTAATAATTAAAGATATATTATTAAAAATCTATACATATGCAAATAAAATTAAATAAGCTTGATATACAAAATTTTCAAAGAAACAAATTTGACTACAAATATTGTTCTTGGGACTAAAAATGTTATTTTTTCTGAATAAAATAATAGTACAAAGTATAAAAATATATTTAAAGTACTGAATCTAAGATATTTTGTAAAATATATGATTCCAAAACACAAGTACTAAATTCCAAAATTCAAATAATGCCAGACTTACCCATATCCATGAATTGTGAGAATTAAAAATCAAAAAACAAAATATATATATATAAAAAAAGATAAAGCTACGTAAGTACAATGAATCAAACTATCCAACAGAAAGAAATTTCATGAAATCTCTACATATAATAAAAGAAAGAGTCTCTGTGTGTGTCTTTTATTCATGCAGTGCTTAAGCTAATAAACCCAGGGCTACGAAATTTGGTACATAGGTGCATCTAGACAAGATCCAGTGCACCGTGATTTTTTTCAAAATTCGAATCAGATTTTTTGGATTTTATCTTTTTTGATGAAATTGCATCATTTTGAGTAGTTTCATTCTTTTAGAAATGTGGTTTTGGCAACAGTTTTTCATTCAATGCTTTGTATACTGGACTACTGACTGTTAAAAATACGAGATAAAATGCTGTTTATTTTCTTTTGATTTTTGGACACGCAACACGTACATCGTAATTTTCTGATTCTGAGGAGCATATGTCTCGTGAAGCCCAACAGAAAAGAATTTCCTTTCCCCCCTCTCTTTATTAGCCAATGGCAAAGAGGTTTGTATATTTTGAATTACGTCATATACAAAACACAATTTTGATTGATTATTGCTTTCTGATAATAGTTTCATTCTTTTAGAAATGTGGTTTAAGCAACAGTTTTTCCTTCATTGCTTTGGATACTAGACTGCTGACTGTTTTCTCTTGAAAATATGAGATTTATTGCTTATTCCATTGTAATTTTTTATATTATGTTTTAATTATATAAAAAGTTTTGCACGATTTGTTTTAAGAAACAAAGTTCTTAACTTCCTTTATACCATTTGAATTCTTAAGATTTTGCAACGGGAAGTTGGTTAATTTATTAGGATAATTAATATTTGTATTAAAGGATATTGCATATTTCATTATAATTTTTTTATATGTAATACATTTAAAAAAAAATTTGATAAAGCTCTACAGAGTAAAATTCTGTGCAGTTTTTAAATTTAATGTTTGGTGTTTCCTTTAGGCACTTTTCTGCTACATTTAAAAGCCAGACAAAGGCTGGCCACGTAGCGGCTAGTAAATTATAAACTGACAAAACTAAGAATAGAAAGGGCATTTTTTAACCATGGTTTTATGGATTAATCATATTTTATGCAAATGCAGCATTTTCACTTCTCACTGCATATCTATCTAGACCTAAAACCAGATTTTGACATGTAATGAAGAGATTCAAAAATACAAAACATGAATGAAAAAAAAAAAAAAAAAAAAAAAACTCGCATAAAATATTTCATGAAACCTACCCAAAAAATAGTAACCTATTAAAAACTACCAAAAAATGGCAATTTACCTCACATGAATTAAGTGCAATTAATAGTTTTTAAATTACAACTAACCTATATATATTTATAGAGAAAAAGATTACAGTCAAAAGTCGTTAATTCGGACACCCATAATACGGACCTCAAAGCTAAAAACTTTCTGCGCATGCATCGCGTTCATGCATGAGCACAGGTGCTTACGAGTGCTCGTAAGACCTTTACAGTTGCGAATATGTGTGTGCGCATGCGCGTTTAATGTGTAACGGACGGTACAAGTTAAGCTAAAATTATCTAATTCAGTTAATGTTGCCGATTGCCTTCGAATTGGATCCGGCTTATTATTTTTTGCAGACTGTTACAGCAATTTTATAAAAGTAAGTTTGAACTTTCGATTATGTCAAATAGAATTTCCGATATATATTTACTAATACATAATTTGTATCTACAAAGCGAAAGTATGTTTCGAAATCCGAAATCTGTTTATCAATTTCACGCCTCGGCGTGCAATGAATTGGAAGTTGATCTGTCAGCACTATCCTTATCTTCAGGGCAGATTTTTTATTTTATTTGGCTTATAATTCCTTACTAAGTGTAGTATTTCATCTCGATGTACTCCGTCTTTGATATGATTTAAATCAAGTCCCTCGTCATTATAATTCGCTTCCGACATTGAAGAAAGTGACCCAGAGGTTATTGAAAACGAAAACATTTCGATTGACAAATTAGTCGGTATTCTCAACACAGCAATTATAGGACTTGAACAGCGGAACTTTGTAACTAAACAAGAAATTATGTCTGTTTAATAGAATTAAAGAGAAAGCATTATCACATGAAACGAAGCAACTTACATTGAAAGAAATGTTTAATAAAGTAAACAAATATTAAGCTTTTTCTTTTTGTAAATTTTGATATCCTTTAGATCATAATTGTTCTTTATTTCATAAATTACGGTTTCATATTTTTAATTTTGTAATTTCTGCGTGCCATCTTACCAGATTTAAACTGATGATCTATAATCTGGAATCGCCGAAGTCCCGACGAGTCCGGATTAACGACTTTTGACTATATAATACTTTTAGAAAGAAAAAAAAACATTGACAGTTTTCGGTTATACTCAGTGCAACATTTATAGTTCTCAATGTGGTAGTAAAGTCTTTAATTAAATATATTTAACTACTGATATCAATTTCTATATACTATTTAGAGATATTTAAACTTTGATTCCAAAATGAATGGCATAGAAAAGTGTTCATTCTGTTTGTTTCCTTTCAATGCTTATTCTTACGAACATATATAATTAAAAATGAAATAATCTTTTCTCTTTAGACTATTCAACACCTTTACAATGTTTTAATTTGAACACTATTTCCAAATATTCAGGGTCTATTAATTTCTATTGTATGCAGTACATCTTAATATCATTCCTGAATTTTGGTACTTTTTTAAAGCAATCATTATGCAAATAAAGTTCAAAAAACAAACTTCAAGATACTTCAATTATATTAATCTAAAAAATTTTTGCCGAATTCTGCTAGGTTCAAATTTGTAATATGATTTAAATTAACACAGTATTCAAACAAATAATATATAATAATTTGCTTTGCAAACTGAAACTGGAAAATTTTTGCTTTAATCTCCTTTTTTAGAGCATTGTATACTTTCATTTACTACTACTGTTAGTTAAAAATTTTAGTGACTAATTCATTCAGCATTAATGGTTGCTCATGATAAAACATTCATATTAAAATGGTTGCTCATTAATTTCAACATTATTTCAGATAGAATTTTATTAACTACTACATTGAAAAGCCAGATATAGCTGAAATCAATTATTTACCATCTGGCCAAATCACCATCTATTGCATTCTTTATTAAAATTGGTCTTTTTCATAAATAAATTTTAGAGGACAAAGCTTAATACAGGGTAATTGTGAATTCTAATTCAGGTTTTCAAATATTTCATTACAAAAATCCCATATCAAATTATATAAAATTTTTGTTTTAATGTAGCTAATTTTCATGAGCAAGATTATTATATTTTCAGTTTACAAAAACATATAACATAATCCATTAATATAAAGTTGGCTTTTCATATCATGTTTTATGATTACTTTTAATATCTTCATTGTACTCTTTCCACCTTCAGAATTAGCATTATTCTTAATTCTGTTTAAAATTATAGAACAGTTTTCTTTCAAAATAGCGCTGATGTTTACTGAAAGTTATATGTTTTAATCATTAAATAGAATTATTTATTAATTGATTAATTAAAAATAAAGATTAAATTAATCTAAACCTAATTAAAAATAAAGATTCTAAAATTCTATAAATGTACACTTAAATCCAATTAATAAGTGAACTCACATTTAAAAAGGGCACGCAAAATATGCTCATCTAAATCCTCCATATTGCATGTATGACTGTGCAAATTTAATACTGTAAGATACACTTGACCATTCTAAAAGTAGAAAAGAAAACTTGTTAAATACAATACATGAATTCTTATTTTAAAAAGTTATGGCAATCACTACAGATACAGAAACAAAATTAAAATAGAAATCAAAAATGAAAGAAAGGATTCACATTACATACCACCAGAGGATTTATTAATATTTTTACACTCTCTGCTCTTGGACTCATTCTTGCTAAAATATTTTTTTCTGTTATTACGCATTTTATGTGTTGCACTTATGCCACATAAAATTAAACAGTAAAATCACAAAATATTTAAAAATAGCATATCTTTAGAATTTTTAGTGTTAGGGATTGTCAAACTTTTTTATATATATATTTGCTACATTATCTCTTTAGAAACTACCCACTCAAATGGCCAGCCACCTAAAAGAGTTGTCATAAAAATAATTTGCATGCAGGTTTACACACACATACCAAAAAAGAAAAATAATGAAATATAAAATGTTAAGATTTAATTTTAATAAGTATACATATTATTGTTTTATGTATTTTAGTATTATCCTTATAAATTACACAAAAATTGTCTCATAAAAATAAGTAAAATTCATAAAAAGGACTTTCAAAATACCTGATGTGCATATCGGACACATTCTATAATTCTATCACGAAATAGGTTCCTTGCTAAGTTGTTTTCTCTGAGCTTTGAAAAATGATGAGCAATTTTGCTAGATAACTCTGGTTTTAAAGAATTTTCCACATACTCAGCATCATATATGCCCCTAGGTCTAGAAACAAAACATAAATAAATACCTATACCATCATATAAATCAAATTGCATTTTTTTATTAATAGTTCTTTTTAATTACCTTTCAGAAATTTCATAATATGCATATGCTAACAGGTCTGCTAATCCCCCACTACCACGAACAACAACAACTGGAAGATGCTTCTTTAGATGCTCTAAAATAAGACGTGCACATTCATATCCTCCTTGAATAAGCAAAGCAACTACTGGGATCTCATTTATTGATAATGAACAAACATCTGCATGTCGTCGAGGTGCTTTAAAAATAACAAATAGTTAAACATAAGGCAAAAAATTTTTTTCAAGAGAGTCTGAAATTTCATATCATACTTTCATATACTTTCATCATACTTTCATACCATATCAAAGTTTTGAACATAAAACTACATAAAGACTAGATTTTTACAGGGTTGCCACTCAAACAGGAGAATGAAATTCCCTGACTTTTCCAGGTTTTCCAGGTATGTTTCGAGAAAATTCCAGTCTATCCGCGTAATGTACGTTGGCTGTGCTAAGAGGTAAATTAATTATGGTATTACTTGTACTGCGTAGCAAATTCACTTAATTATTCAATAAATCCCAGACGACATTTATTCTTAATTATTCTTGGTACACTTTGTTTGATAATTTTGTTTACTTTTCCGCTTAAAAAACTTAATAAAATTTAACATATGTACGTTTTATTTAATTATTACTCATGATCATCCCCAGTTCAACACGAGGCTAATCCGGTTCTTATAAATCACAACGCAATGCTTAAAGTTAGGTTAGATTTTAGGTAAATTTAATTTGTGTGAGGTGTATTCTTAAAAGGCACCTTAACACTTGAAAACACAAATATAATTATAATAGGAGTCGTTTTCTCCACTGAAGATTGAGATTAGAATCTGCCCAATTTGGAATAAAATAAGTCTTTTTTTGCAGACATTCTGCAGCTAAAACGAAAGAAAGAAATCTATTTAATGATATTTTTTTACTAAATTGAGGTATTTTATATTTATTTCACAGCATACATAAGGAAAAAATATGTGCATTAAATTTCGTGATGTCATCATACTCCCAGAATTAATTTCAGGATTATACAAGAGAAAATTTCCTGAAATTTGGAAATATTATTTACTAATGATAAATAAATTTAGAGGGAAGAAGCAACATTAAATGATATGAATAACATAAAAATAAAGATAATTACTTAAAAATTTAATTAGAATAATCAACGATATTTTAGCGAATATAGTTATATTACATGGTTATCCTAGATGATTGATTACTATTTTTTCATTTTACTGCAAAATGACAAGGTATTTATTAAAAAGAAAAGAAAAGAAGAAAAAAAAGATTTTGCCGTAAAATCCTAGTATACGATACGGCTTTCGCGTAATTTTGAAAACTGTCGCCAAGAACAAAATGACCCGTTTACTGCTCATCATCATGTCGCCAAATCCCACTGTACCATACATGGAGATTATTCTGACCAAAGAACGTCTATGTAAAAAGAGGACGGAAAATTTGCCACTCAAACAGGAGAATGAAATTCCCTGACTTTTCCAGGTTTTCCAGGTATGTTTCGAGAAAATTCCAGTCTATCCGCGTAATGTACGTTGGCTGTGCTAAGAGGTAAATTAATTATGGTATTACTTGTACTGTGTAGCAAATTCACTTAATTATTCAATAAATCCCAGACGATATTTATTCTTAATTATTCTTGGTACACTTTGTTTGATAATTTTGTTTACTTTTCCGCTTAAAAAACTTAATAAAATTTAAGATATATACGTTTTATTTAATTATTACTCATGATCATCCCCAGTTCAACACAAGGCTAATCCCGGTTCTTATAAATCACAACGCAATGCTTAAAGTTAGGTTAGATTTTAGGTAAATTTAATTTGTGTGAGGTGTATTCTTAAAAGGCACCTTAACACTTGAAAACACAAATATAATTATAATAGGAGTTGTTTTCTCCACTGAAGATTGAGATTAGAATCTGCCCAATCTGGAATAAAATAAGTCTTTTTTTGCAGACATTCTGCAGCTAAAACGAAAGAAAGAAATCTATTTAATGATATTTTTTTACTAAATTGAGGTATTTTATATTTATTTCGCAGCATACATAAGGAAAAAATATGTGCATTAAATTTCGTGATGTCATCATACTGCCAGAATTAATTTCAGGATTATACCAGAGAAAATTTCCTGAAATTTGGAAATATTATTTACTAATGATAAATAAATTTAGAGGGAAGAAGCAACATTAAATGATATGAATAACATAAAAATAAAGATAATTACTTAAAAATTTAATTAGAATAATCAACGATATTTTAGCGAATATAGTTATATTACATGGTTATCCTAGATGATCGATTACTATTTTTTCATTTTACTGCAAAATGACAAGGTATTTATTAAAAAAAGAAAAGAAGAAAAAAATGATTTTGCGGTAAAATCCTAGTATACGATACGGCCTTCGCATGATTTTGAAAATTGTCGCCAAGAGCAAAATGACCCGTTTACTGCTCATCATCATGTTGCCAAATCCCGCTGTACCATACAAGGAGATTATTCTCACCAAAGAACGTCTATGTAAAAAGCGGAGGGAAAATTTGCCAAGGGATTTGACGACGGAACGGCCAGAATTTCCCTCTCCGCGATGTGTACAGGAAATTGAGAAACACGTGTTAAGAAGAAACGTTCTTTGACAAAAAAGAAAACTACGAAAATCCGTTTTTAAATTATTGCGAAAAATCCAAGAAGAAACGTTTTATCAAAGAACGTTTTTTTCTTGGATTTTTCGCAATAATTTTATAAACGGATATTCGTAGATTCCCCCCCTCAAAATAACTAATCCATGAATTAATTTACTTGCGGCAAAAAATATTTTCTTTTCCTTTAGAGTTTAAAGACATTTTAAACGATATTCATTTTATGAACTCTTGATAACGTGACCTTCGAACTTCGACACCGGTTTCGAGCTTTGGCGACAGATATATTGTGCATGCACAGCTGTTTCCCGCTATGATGGAACCGAGCCACGTCTGTTGCAGAGAGGTTTTCCTTCTTTATAATACATATTTTTTAAATTCTATCCTTCATGGTACCGTATACTAGGATTAAACCCATTTTGTTTTATACGAGAACAGGTACTTTCTTTAGTTCATGCACTGCACATGCGATTCTCGAGGTTACTGGAAACCAAAAGTTGTGGGAAACTTGCTTTGCCTTTCTAAAAAGACAATCAAATTGGAGCTGCGAAAATTGGCTCTATGTCAGCTGCCCGAATGACACGTGATACACAATTCGCCAAAAAAGTGATCTCTTCCGACGTCGGCGCAAAACTCGCCTTTTTTAGCGGGATCGTTGTATGAAATTCCCTGACTTTTTTGGTCCCTGACTTTTTCCGGTTTTCCAGGTAGCGTGGCAACCCTGTTTTTATGACAAGAGATATTTGTTTAAAATTTCTATGTAAATTAACAATTTTGCACTTTTTTGTATAAGGCAGAATCAATTTTTTAAATTTAGTCTTTCATTTATAACTATAGATATTTACTTACCAAAATTTATTTAATAATAATGCTATCATTCATGTATAATCTTCAGTTTTATAAACTGGCATTTAAAAATATAAATGAGTCAAATTGCCATTTAAAAAATAAATGAGTATTACTCAGATATTAAATAAATTATGCTTTCATTCATTAATTTACATTCTAACTACACACTAGACCACAAAAAATATCAATGTAGCATTCATACTTTTTGATAATTAGATTTAATATCTAAATTATTATTATTTTATTGGCATGATATTTGAGAAAGGTATTTGCCAAATACACACAATAAACTTAGAAATTTTTAAAAAGTGAATTCTACCTCAGACAGAATATTTTTGCTCAATTACATATTAAACAAAAAAGGTGATAATTTATATTTCCAGTGAACAGGTATAGAAGATGTACAACAAATTATCCAGATGCTGAAATGAAGAATAAGCAGGTAATTATACTCGGTATCTTGCAAAATGATTACATGTGTGAAAACAGTCCATAAGATATCATACATTTTGAAACTTTTTGAATGAAAACTACTTGGTCTATTCATTTTCTGAGATACAAGAGATTGATTTATAAAATCACCTTTCCCTTTGCAGATGATAATTTAAACAAATTGTTTTAGTCGATTCAAACTAGAAAAGGACATTAGCATAACAATTTTTTTATTATATTATACAATACCTGAATATCATATTTTAATGAAGTAAATAATAATTTTTTTCAGGATATTACGATTAAATTTTAAAAGATGTAACCACTCTTTTAAATGCATTTTATGAAAACTGCTAAATATTCCCAGCATGGAATGCCATATGTTCCTGCCATTTTTCAATAGTCTACATTCTTAAAACATTTAAATCTTTAATAAAATACCATGCCTGGCTCTAGGCACAGGGGACACAGACGGTTATATAGGGCTCCAATTACAGAAGGTGTCATTCAAATCTTTCTTATATTTAGTGCAAAACAATAAATGAATGATGAAATTATTTATTTCTTTAAAGATGGAATTGTTTTGTCTAGCACATCTTTATAGCGTCACCAAAGTAAATTGAGCTTTTGACTAGATTTATTTCTGGTGTGCAGGACATTCCCTCCCAAACCAGTTCTTTTCTGGTCAAAAAAATCTTATCTGTGCTTTTAATTTATTTTATTTGGATCCGTACTGCTGCAGTTATTTTGCTTTTGTACCAAAACCTGTATTTTTAACCATTAGAACTTAATAGAATTATTAGAAATGAATAAATAATAATGTTTAATTACGAATATTCCAAAAAACTACAGTAGATCCAAAAAAGCATTTTCAAAAATATTTCTTCTTTCCAAACATTTTTTTAATTCAGACAAAAATCCAAGCAGTTCAGTATAGAAAAACACACACTATTAATCTCTTTATGACTTTAAAAAACTGAATAGAAGAAGCTCATTACATGAAAACTGCAAAATTTTGCAAAGTATTTTAACACAATCCACAACTGAAAACAGATAAACAGTCATCAGTGGTAAGTGATGACCACTGAACTGTTCAGTTTACAGGACCTTTTTGCTGGAGTGGGAAAAAACACCAGAAGTTACTCCTTCATTCACACGTACACTTCAAGAGACATTTAAAGTATGGTTCACCTTATGAATTTTTTAAATAGAAAATTCTGGTACCAGTAATTACAACAAATGAGGAGAGTGTTTCCAAGTTAAAACTGATAAAATGAAATTCTTTTTCATTTCTGACGACAGAAAATACTTTTAAAAAATTATCACCTCATCTATCATTTTCAATTATGAAAAATCTGAGTTCATTTATAGTAGAATGCAAATATTAAAAGCACTGCATTTTAAAATTAACTAACTAGCAAAGGTGTTTTATATGTTTGTTAAAGTATATTTCAATTTAAAATAATATATTTAATATATATGACAGGCCAACTGCTTTGATCGCTTAAGACTTTGAAAATGACACTGCCAGGCTTGATAAACAGATTCTATCAAAGATGCAATAAATAAAATTGTGTTTTATTATCTGAAGGAATATTTACAAAAAAAATAATAATAATAATAATAATAATAATAATAAATAAATTAACCAAATGAACTTACTAATAGCATCAATATCACATTGAATAGAATCAGCTGAAGATAAGTATTGTTCCAATTTTAGTATAAAATGATTTATGCCAGTTTTATTTATTGTGTTGTCTCTCACAATAATGAAATGGGAATGATCTGGATTTAACTCATATTTATTTTCTTCAGGATGGTTACCCTCATTTTCAATTTCAACTCTTTGGGCCTGTAAATTGAGAATATATATATATAAGTAAAACATTTGCTTAAAACCAAAACTGTAGTATAACAAAATTTAGATAGTTAATAGATATAGCAGTTTCCTGAAATTTTCTAATTTGGAGAAAGTTACAAGTCTTCCATAGGGCTGAGAATGGAACATCAAGTATATGAAAATGATGTGGAAGGTGAATTTGGCTAAAAAACGTTTTATCCCTAGAAATGCAAGACATCACAAAAAGTTACTGAAAATATATGCCATCTGACCACAATACATCCAGAAACTTAAAAACAGATGCATACACATATTTGAAAAAAAGAATAAAGTTTCCACAAAATATCACTAGAGGGCAATTTTACTCATATTTAAGACGATATATATGCAGGTAACTTAAATATCTCCTTCATCAGCACTATAATAGAAATTTACCCATTTAGCAAAGGTGTGTTTAGCCACTTAGCAAAGATGAAAAGTAACACATTTTCTAATTTACTTTATTGTTACTAAACTATTTTTATTGTTTGTTAAATTTGGAGATTAAGCAGAATGCCCAGCATCCACAAATACTGAGTAGAAATATCATTCATGTAAGACCAGAACGCATAAACTTATACAGATGCTGATGCTACTGATAGTCTGCTTATCTCTATTTCAAGTCGCATGACAAAATTATAAAACAGATAAATGCCGAAATTATAAGATAAAGAAAAATATCATCTGTCAATCATCAAGGAAGTAAATATAGAGAGAATGAATCAAATATTTGAAACATAAGTTCAGCTGTAAACATGAAAAACAATTTTAAGTTTTGATTTAATTTTCAACAGCATATGTTTCAGAAGTATGCTTTATGCTTCAGCATCTAAATCTAAAATGAGAAAATATCCAACATAATACTTAAATAAAATTATTAATATTTACTATTTTTGTACTTCATCATAAAATGATTAAATAAACACACTTTTATGATAAATTATGAACGTACGTAAACATTTTATATTGCTTAAATAATGTTACCATTCCGGGGTTTATAATAATGAATGAGACTCTTCTCTATAATTATGAATTAATCATTCATATGTTTAAGAAATTTAATTATGCTCTGTACCCCAAAAGTGTTTTTTAATACAAATAATGATAAAATTTTCATTCAGTGCCAATAAATAATACATTTAATGCATACTTTAGACATACATTTAGAAAACAAGTACTGCAAATGGATAAATATTATTTAATATTATTTTTACTTGTAATGATTTCCACAAAAGGTTTTAATAATTTGTTTCAATTAGCTCTAAACGTTTAGCAGATAACAACAAATCAAGCAGAGTTAATAAAGTTCAGCCTTGAGTAAAAGTAAAATTTAAAAGAACATGTGTATAACTTATGAAATAATTGTAATAAAGTAAAACACACGCACAAATTTAGAATTCTAATCCTTGAATATTTTACTTACTGCAATCCTATTTTATACTTAGCAAATTAAGAAGAAAAATAAATAAAGCTAATTAAAATCATGGAAATTCCTTCTGAATGATCTGATAAAATTGAAAATGAATTTATTCCTGTAATCAAATAATTCAGAACATCAAAGAACAATTTCCATAAAAGGACAGTATGCAGCTCCTTGGTAGAAGTAAATGGAGATGCATCATTCTTCCACAATGTTGGTTTCACAGATGCTGGTCATATCATCCAGGTAACACATTTCATTTTGAAAATATCTTTCCATAAGGTTTGTTCTATACGAAAAAAGAAAATTTAGAACAATTGCTGCAGTATAAAGCCCACTCATGGTTTTATGGAATTGATCCTGATATCAATCTATCATCACAATACATCCTGTCAATACATGAGGATTAGAACATAAACCAATAAAAGACAGCCCATATCATCCCATTCCAGTGGTTTCAGATGCAGTGATCAAATATGTTCCTGAGCTGGCTGCATGTTCTTTTTTTATTCCAGACCATCACATATTTATTAGCCGATTCTAAGACAAATCTTAGTTTAGCCATAAAGAGATCATCAAACTGCCGTACTTGAATCTTACTGACATTCTGACAACCATACCATTGCACCAAGAAACATTGCTCCTGGACCATTATTATTTGAGTCTAAATGACTTGCTAAGAGCAAAACCAATTTAATCCTGATTTCTTGGCCATATACTTCACTGGCACATATGTATTTGATAGCTATGTATACAGATCTCTTGCACAGAACTCAGCCTCACAATACTGTATAAGTCCACCTGGACATCCAATAAGTGGAACTTCACACAAAAATCTCTTTAGACAATTTTTTTTTTCTCACACTGTGTAGGAATGAAGATCATACTGAAAACAAATATTGCCACAAATCAATTTTTCTCTTAATTAGCTGAGATCCCCCCCAAGAAACATCGATGGCAGTATTGAATCTGCATATTACTTTGCCTTTGAGCATTTACCCATAAGGAAACCATCTTCTCATTTTAAGCTTTTAAGCTACTAATGAAGTAATATTTCTCTTTTATCTTAACAAGCTCTGTACACAATTTTTTTTTAAATCTTATCAAACCCTGTACAAAAAACTTCAGTAAAACAAAAGTAAAGTTTAAGGGCCGTGTTGGTTTAGACAGAAATTACAATACTGATGTTTTACATATGTATTGTAATTTCTGTCTAAATTTACTACAAATGTTTTACATACAGGTTTTATTTTCTTGGCTTAAATATGGGAGAAAGAAAAAAAATAGATTTAGTTGCATTTAAGCTTAGTTAGCATAGCAATTTCCCCTCCTCCTTAACTTTCTGATTTAATGCATCCTATTATTTTGTTCAGTCTATTATTATACATCTTATTAAAATAGTTTTAGTAAAAGATAAAACTTCCATTTAACTCTTTTCTTCATATCTATCGATATTGGTTTGAAATATCAAATCAGTATTGGAATTTTGCACACACAAAAATACAGCTATAAAATAGCCTTTTTAAAGTTGATACAGCATTAAGAAAGACTAAGAGTTTCTGAAATATTTTCATACAAAATCTGTTGTGTTAAGCATTGAAAGGTTATGAGAGGACCTGCCTTCAGCTATTTTTAAAATGCTTAGCATAATTTATAACTAGCTATCAATATCATGGTGACGATGTTAACTGCAAGATTGAATATATAAAAAGCAAAATTTGTCTGATTAATGGCATATGTGAAGAAATATTAAATGAAGATGATATAATTTAAATCTCAAATTTCGATAACAATGCCCCAATCATCAGCCTCCTAATATCTATATACAGGGGGATTCTAAACTGTTTTTGCAAATTAAGAACGGTGATAGTACTCATCCAGATGAGCAATAACTGCCATACAATACAGGGTCGCATTCCACTCTCAGAGTAAGAAAAGAGGAATATTTGAATTCCAAACTGAACTTACAACAGTGTCAGGAAAGCGAATAACCGAGACCAAAAGTTGCGCAATCAGAGTTATTGATTAGTGAAAAACTCACTGAGAGTGCTCAAAATGCCGGCCACGCATGTCGTTGCACAGTTGACATCAGCATAGGAACATCTGGAGCACACTCTCAAAGATTCCTGATGTCGTGTTAATTTTGTCCATGGCAACGACTCTTGCCATGAGATCTTCAGCTGAATCCACAGGCATCTCATACACTAAAGATTTCATGTGCCACCTAGAAGAAAAAATCCAGTGAGGAAGGAGGCCAAGCCACAGGGCCGCCACATTCGATCCATCGTGTGGGATATGTGGCATTCAAAAATTTACGAACCATGATGGAAAAATGTGCCGAGGCTCCATCCTGCATAAGGTTAGGTTATTTAATTACGGCAAAGCCTCGAGGGCTACCTGCCTAAGGGGAGGGATGCCTTTGTGGAGGACTTTCTAAGGGAAACTGGCTCATATACACGTTACACATGGGGAAAACCACGAAAACACCCATGCAGCCAGCCCGTTCGCGGGATTCGAACCTCGGACTGAACTACCAGTGTTCAGCAACTTTACCGCTCAGCCGCTGGTGGGCCCCATCCTGCATAAACTATAAGTCTGTCTAGATGGGAAGCGGAACTACCTGCAATAACCTGGGAAGCCACTGTTCTAAGGACATACAGTATGTTGAGATGGTCAAACAGTCTGGCATGATGTAAGGACCTACCAGGTAATCACCTAGGATATCTGCCCCAGACGTTCACAGAAAATTTCTGCTGGTGTTTATTAGAGGTACTACACTGGAGATTGCTGTCAAATTAAACCTACTGATTGTGGACGTTGAAAATGCCCTCTCTGCTGAATGTTGCCTAATCACTTAATAATATTAATGCAGGAAATCGTGGATCATTATTCCTTATTCCAAGCATCCACTGCACAAAATCTGTAACTATTGCCTTCTGTGTATTAGTTTAGTGAAAATTAGTCTCAAGTGAGTTGGCGACTATTTTTTTTTGGGGGGGGGGAAGGAGGTGCAGAAACCAATCATTTTTCTTTGAATACTAAAACCTGGATATAATCCTACTGTTTTATTCTATGTCTATTTCCCATATTTGATCGACAGCCATTTCATGTCTCTTTTTGGATGGCATTACTCAAACTAATCAAATTTTTTCATTTTACACACACACAACAAGGAAATAAAACTCAGAATTGTTATGAAAATTTATAATGCATTTTCTCTACATTATTTTATTTACGTATTAAAATATATATGATAACCATACTTACTCGCCCATCTAACATATCACCATACACAATCATGTCCTCTCTAGTAACACCTACTAGTGTTAAGGGAGGCAAAGCTGGCCCTGATTGATTTGGATGTTTATGACACAACAGAGCTTGTCTCCTCAGAAGCTCATTATGAACTGCATCACCAATAATTTTTGTAATGCCAGTATTGGTACCCTGAGTGAATATCCACATTTCTGTCGTGTTGGCTGCCTAATATGCACAAAATACACAGTATAAAATAGCAGACTTACATAATTAAATAACATCTTGGTTGAACAAGTTATTTAACAAGAAGAAACTGAATCAAATACACTTAAGCAATTTGTTAACATACATAAGTGAACTTTGAAATAAAAAAGTAGTAATGCAAAATATCACAAAATAAAGCAAAAGAGAGGGCTCTTGGCACTGTTCAAATAATGGGGACCTTTATAATAAGGAAGTACCATACATAATTTGAATAACTTTGTTTTCACTGTCTTTTCCCAATAATTCTCTCAACATGAAAAACTCATCAGAAGTTTCCAGTAAAACATGCCTCTTCTGTCTTAATAACATAATAACACATTTTACATTGTCAAAAGTTTTTTTTTCCTGGATTTTTCGCTGACAAAATACCTAACAGCTTTGCAAAAATAAAAAAAGTACATTTTTTGGGGGGGAGAATGGTAAAAAGCATGAAATGAATTTTGCACAAAAAGCTAACATATACCCGAGTATCAAAAAAATTACAAGGGATAACAAAAATATGTACGATAAATTAAAAAATAAATAAAAATCTGAAAGCTTTCAGATTTTATATTATGCCCAAAGGGAATGTGAAGGTTTCTTTTTTTTTTTTTAAACGTCTTTTAAACATCCTTCATTTATTAAATACGGTACAAAGTGTGTAATCCGGACTCGTTGGGACTTCAACGATTCCGGATTATAGATCATCAATTTAAATCTGGTAAGACGGCATGCAGAAATTATACAATTAAAAATATGAAACCGTACTACAGTATAAAGTCCGTAATCCGGACATCCAATTATTCGTAAAGATCTATAATCCAGACCTCAAAGCTACAAACTTACGCATTTGTGTTTAATGCGTGCGTTCGCAACGCATGCGCGTAAAGCATTTACCCATGCGTGCTTCCGATAGTGAAGAAAGTGACAGAGAGGTTATTGAAAACGAAAAAATTTCGATTGACAAGTTAGTTGGTATTCTCGACACAGCAATTACAGGATTTGAACAGTGGAGCTTTGTAACTAAACATGCAATTATGTCTTTTATGGAAGAGAGAATTAAAAAGAAAATATTAGCACAAAAAACGAAGCAACTTAACCCCCCAAGCGTTATGGCTTTTTCAGGAGCGTTACGGCTGTCGCAAAAACGGCAAGCATTTTGACTCAAACTACTTCAAAAGCAGTTATTTTCTTAGAAAATACTTTTTAATATACAAAGGGAATTTGTGAGAATTTTTCCCGTCATGTTCTAATTTTTCGAATACAAATTATTTGCAACTTATTTTAATATTATGTTTATATTTAATTTTCAAATATTTTAAGTTTATTCCAGATTAAAGTATTAGATTTAAATAATTCTTTAGATTGCATCATAAATTTATTAGTAGTTAGTTATTTATGACATCATTTTGACTTGTGAGAAAAAAGTATTGTAATCGTGAAAAATTTCGATTTTCATATTTCAAAGAAAATTTCCATATTGATTAGTTCCATCATGGCGCTTACATGTACGTATGTTGCATAATTTCACCATAAAATGCTGAAATTTTATATTTGGAACTTATGACTAGTTTTAGTGTGGCGTGTGTCCGTACGTATGTATTCATGTATATCGCATAACTCAAAAACAGTAAACCATAAAATGTTGAAAGTTTCTATACGCGATTGCTATAACATCTAGTAGTGCACCTTCCTTTTTATTGCAATCGGCAGTTCCAAATGGGCATTTTGAAATGGAAGATCCTATTTCATTTTCAAACGAAATAGGTTTAAATGAAGTTTAGCAAAAAATGTGTTTAATTTATTTGGTGTATAAGGAAGTCGTGATGTGAGCATCAGATTTTTTAAGATATTTCAAAATAAATAAATATATGGTTTGAATACCAAACGATCTCAAATATACGAGCTTTATTTGTAAATATTTTACAGGAAAGATAAGAAGTAATCTAAATAGCATACCTTGAAGAGAAACACATTAAATACACTTTTTTTAAAGCAAAATTTAAAGAATAAGTGATTAAATTTTCTTTAAATACCTTTTGTAAAATATTATTATTATTATACACCAGAGAACAGGGGCTCCGTTGCCTTGCAGCCTAGCAGACTGCCTTACACGGATTAAAGCCTCTGCCTCCGGAAGCTATCTACTACCCGCTCCACCACAACCGGGGGGGGGGGGGAGAGGTCAGACTGCAATTACTGAGTCTTAAAGCAAAGAGATACATGGGCAAACAAGCCAGTGTGCAACAGGGGTTTCAATACATAGTCTGGATTTACAATTTTTTCTTCCAATACATACGTCATATATTTATCACAGCTTATTTACAATCAGTCCTTTGCTACATACGAGGCGTATTCGGAAACTAAGTACCGTTTTGGGAAAAAAAAAAAAAAAAAAAGTAAAACAATTTTTTCGAATCCAATTTTATTTTTACATGAAAATACATGTCTTAAACTATTTTTCAACATAGTTTCCGCCAATGATCAAACACTTGTCATAGCGGGTGACCAGTTTTTGTATACCATCGTCAAAGAAACTTCCCGCCAGTTTCGATAACCACAACTCCACAGCAATTTTCGTGTCATCGTCAGATCCAAAGCGCTTGCCACCAAGCTCGCGCTTCATGTGCAGGAACAAGTGATAGTCGGACGGCGCCAAGTCCGGGCTGTACGGCGGGTGATCGAACTGCTCCCAATGAAACTGTCGAATTAACGATTGAGTGACACCAGCAGTATGGACCTCAAAGCTACAAACTTTCTGCGCATGCGTCGAGTTGACGCATGCGCGTAAGACCTTTACGGCTGCAAATATGCGTGTGCGCATAATACGTTTACGCTTGCGCGCTTAATGTATAACGGACTGTATAAGCTAAGCTAAAATTCTAATTCAGTTAATGTTGAAGATTGCATTGTTCCTTAATCTTCGAATTGGATCTGGCTTATTATTTTTTGCTGTTGTGTAGCGAATTTAATTTAATTAAGTGATTCATAAAAATCAAAATTTTAATTTGTAATTATTCAAAATTTGAGCTACACAAGTTTGGTTATATTCTTTTTGGGCCTATTAATTCTAGTGTAATATATTTTGGCTTTCCGAGTTTACGCGAACTGCGTCTTCAATCTTGTACACGCAAACAATGGATAAGTATTTTTTTCTACGTAATAAACTCAGTTTTTTATGTCAAAAATTAATTTGATTTCTTAGTATTTAATATCATTAGTTGCAGAAAAATTAGCTCTTTAATTTGGCATAACTTTCATTTTTCTAACTCTAATTGCATTTCAGTTATGAGCTTTAATTAGTAGAATTTTCTTCGTTTCGCTTGTGATTTAGTTAAAGGAGGATGAAATGCCTTCTTTCCGGTTGAAAAGTCACTTTTTGCGAGTTTTCAGCGTTCTTTCATTGGGACCCTTGCAGGGTTGTTGAAATTCCTAATTTCCCCCCGTCACAGGTGGTG
This sequence comes from Stegodyphus dumicola, assembly GCF_044657685.1. NCBI lineage: Eukaryota > Metazoa > Arthropoda > Arachnida > Araneae > Eresidae > Stegodyphus > Stegodyphus dumicola. The sequence goes on along the minus strand of NC_140771.1, from coordinate 41,697,418 downwards.
TTTTTTTTGGCGAGGGTTTGGCGACATAGATTTTCCGTTGAGGTTTCAAAGTAATGGATTTGGCGAGTTTGATAACATGAGGGTATGCTGTTGTTGCAACTATTTTAACTTTCGGCGAAGAATGGGTTGCGCCAACTTGGCAGTCCAGCGCTCTCCCTTTTAACGGGTTGTTTTGTGCGACGAGCGCACTTTTTTTGCCCTTTCTGACACTTCTTTTGCCCTTTGAATCGGCCGGAGGTCGGACGAAGAAAATGGAGCTTCGCCCCGATAGACCTACGGGCCTCTTGGCTAAGCGCTGTGAGCACGGGCCATAGGTATGGGCATCTATGTCTTCGAAAAAAAAAAAAAATCGAAATTCTTTCATCAGTTTTTTTTGTTGTGTGTGTTTGTGTATCTCAAGAAAAATATACAGAAGTAAATTTCTAGAAAAATGATGCGCACCATTGATTCGTCGCTTCACTCAGAACCAGAGCGTTAATTTACAACCGTTGCTTTTGGAACCACATTTGCTCATCCTAAAATCTACTAGAACTTCAAGGCTACCGTAATGAATCCTTACTGTTCGACGAACATTTTTTTTCCATTCAACAGGCTGCCAGCACTGTATTTCACTTAGCTTGCCGTATTGGAACCTCATTTGTTTATCCTAAAATCTACTAGAACTTCTAGGCTACCGTAATGAATCCATACTGTTCGACAAACATTTTTTTTCCCATTCAACAGGCTGCCAGCATTCCTCATGAGCTTCGATGGATTTTTTTTTTTTTTTTTTTTTTTTTGTTTGATGCTCCTTCTGCTCATGGAACAGATAAGTTCTTTTCTTTTTTTTTTTGGTTAATTCTTGGTTAGTTAAATATTATAGATTTCTGCAGTTAAAATGATTGAATTAACTTAATTTGTTAATTTGTTGAACCCTAAATTTTTTGTAGTTGATAACTTTATCCTAACTCTATAGAAATCATTTTTCTTTGGTGTATCAATCAAGTAAAAGCATTAAATGGAATAAAGATTTATAACCTTATTAAAATTATTGTAACTTAACTTAATGGTTAAGAAAATTAAGTTCTTCAGGAAATTATTTACTTGAATGTTTTTTTTGAATTACTCATTGGTGAGGATGATTTGTAATAGTGCTTGTATTAGAGCATTCTTGTTTCTCTCAGGACGAACTTGTTTGTAGAATAGTAAATGTGTCATTACTTATCTTTATCCGGTTAAACCATATTTAATTAATCAAAGAAAAAAAAATTATTAAATAATAAAAATTATTATGTGCAATAATAGTATTTAAATGATTATATTGAGTGCAATATTAAGCAATATTTTTGTTGTACTGATGAATTCTGTGTGAAGTAGAAAGTGTAGCTTGTTAATTTTTTTTTATTATTTTCTCCCCGGGGAGGGTAGTGTTTTTAAATTTATAGTTTATTTTGGTATGTTTTACCAGATTTGCAATATTAAATTTAATAGTAATTACAAGGATGTTAAAAAAATAATTACTTGGAAATGTTTGATGTGTAAAACAATAGTTCAAATTTTGTTGAATATATTTTGATATTTTTTTTTCAACTAATGGATATATATATATATATAATTGGCATTAATAGTTAAATAAATAAGTTTTTCTAGATCATTCAAAGGTTAAATTTTTGTGTGTGTGCTCATGATTTTCACCCGTCTCATTCTCAAATTGATTTCAGGGTTAATCCGAAAACACAACGCAAATGTACAGGGCTTATTGATATTAGTATATTAAGTGTTTTGTCAACAGAGTAGGAAACCTTTTAGGTACCAGACCTTTTGGACACCATAACTTTTTTGGTACCATGACTTTTCACTATAAGATATTGGTGCCGTGAACCTTCGAACCAAATTTTAGCACTTAACAATTTTTGTTGTGCTGTTTATTTTTGCATCACTTTTGGCTTTCGCTTATAGTGGAATTTAATTTTGACTTGAGACTGGTGATTGTCATGTGTACTATTGCATATTTATGTGAAAGTTTTCTTCCACATGTCTAGGCTTTTTACTGAAACCCTACTCGTTAGTTAGTTACAGTGACAGGCCTATACAGTGGTCGTATTACTGTGCTTATTTTATACTTATTGTTTGAGGTTGCATACCAGATATGTACTACTGATACACATTTGGACTTTAAAACTATTGTATCCAACACAAACATTTTCATGCAGTACCTGTTTAGTTAAGTATTTTCTTTTTGTGCAAAATTTTGTATTGAATTTTTACATATTGATTTTGAGGATTACTGTTTCACACTTTTGCAACTGTATGTTTGCAACATAAGCTTAAAAGGCACGCGTGTTAATCACACATTGGGATACATCCTTACTTTATATGCTTGCAATTACTGACATCCATTTATCATCACTTTTAAGTTTTGGTGAGAATTGCATTTGTGTTAATGAATTGATTTTTTTTTTTGCTTATTGCATTTTGAGTGATTATTTTGAAGAATTTTAATTTTAATTAATTGAATTAGTGTCAGAGCAGTATTTTTGTGTTCAGGAATTAGTAATTTTCTTTTAAAACCTCTTGAGATGTGTTATTGGATTTGTTTTCCATGGAATCAATACCTAATTGAATTGAGATTTTGAAATGTTGAAAAATCTGAAATGTTTGTTTCTTAAAGTTAATTTTGGTGAGATTTGTAAAGTTGCGCGGGACAGTGATTATTTATTTAGGGATTGATTGATTTTTTCTTGGAAGTTAATTTTCAGCGGGAGTGAAGTTTTTGTTTAGCTTTGCTGAGTTTGTGTTATTAATTTTCTACCTAGTTTGAGAATTCTGTGAACATTTATTGCTGTCTGAGAAATGTGTCAAAACAGTAAATTAGAGAGGTTTGCATTTTACAGCAAAAATTTTTGAATTGTGAATTTTGAAAAACAAAGATTTTTTTTTGGAAAGGTAGAGTTGGTTTTGTTTGAAGTTTTGGAAATGTAGTTAAAAGATATTATTCTTACTCTTAACTGTTGGCTTTTCAAGTAGTTTTAAAGATTGATTCATAGTGAGGTTATTTGTGAGTGGTCTAACATTGGTTTTAACAGTGATTTTTTTTTTTTTTTTTTGGTTTTTCAATTTTTGAGCTTAATAGCTTATTGTTTTGATTTTGAATTTAAATTTTTTTTCTTTGGCTGAACTTGTTGCAGTGTTGTAGTAACTTTAAAAAAGTGGATGTGAAATGTGTTTGGAAATTTAAACTTTGATACTAGTGAAAGTGAAGGTTTGTTTTGAGAAGTATTGTAATTTGATTTTTAAGATTTTTAAGAGAGATTAACTCCACTGAGTTTGTACTGAGTTTCTGTTTTCAAGTTGGTTGTCTTTCAAAAACTTTTCTTTTCTGGTTTCTGGTTATACTGTGTGGTTACTAAAAAAATTTGTGATTGCTCTTGAGGCTTAGTGTATTTCAAGGAGTTTTGTTTTGAAGTGGTTTAAGGAGAAATATAGAATTGGGTTTTGTGAGATTTATGGATTTTGAGATTTTGAGTTGAGATTTTTCTGTGTAAACAGTTCCCTCTTGTCTGCTTTTGCATTTTTGTGCCTGCAGTTTTGTAGTTTTGTTGTGAAGTAGTCATGCTTACGATTGCTACATAGAGTGCAATGCATACTCTTCATCTTCTTTAATTACTCTCCAGGATCTAGACTTTGAGAACATTGGGGCAGCATTGTTTTCTTTAAAAATTGTGGCAAACCTTTTGTTGGGCACCTTCTTGTTTACGTGTAAATTCTGTGTGTAACCTGCTTCAGTTTTGTTTTGTTGGATTCATTTTGGCTATTTTCAGAATTTGATTTTTTTTTTTTTTTTTTGGTTTGAGCTTGAATTGTTTATGAATTTGATTTTTTTTTAAAGAGTTAGTTTCTTTTCTTGAAGGAATAGTTAAAGGTTTCTCTCAGTATTTTACAACTGGTTTGCTCTAGGAGTTGTTTGCATTTGGTGAATTTCTTTTAGTTTCGGTTTCGAGTTCTTGACACAATAGTGTTTTGTTTTTAAGGATTTTTTCGGCTGGTCCGAATTTTTAATTTCCTTGTTTCCAAGTAAGTTTGTCTAAATTTTTTTCCCCTTTTGCTTCTAGATGCGTTCTAGTTTTTTTCGGCTTAATTTTTTTTTTTGGTCAAGTTCTCTTTTCCGTTCCTAGGGGTGTTCTCCGTTTGTTTCATTTTCTGGTTCAGTTCAGTGTGTAATTTTTAGGATTTTTTTTGTGTCACTGTTGGTTGACTGATTTGTTAAGGTGTAATTTTCACTCACTGGTGATTTTTTTTTATGGTTTCTGTACTTTTGTTGACTTGCTTTGCAAATGGATTTTTTTTTTTTTTTTGATACTTCACTCCTGCTGCTGTTTAATTGGTTATTCGAGTTGGAATTAGATTTTGAATTTAATTGATTTAAACTTTGTGCTTTGTAATTGAATTTTAATTCTTTTTATCACTGCTCTCCGTGACAACTAGCTTTGAGTTGATTATTCGTTTGGCGATTAACATGTGGTACCATTATGTACTTTTTTTTTTTTTTTTCCTCTTCGTATTTAGTAACTTATGTAAAACTTTTCCATTGTCTGTGGGTCCTAAAATTTTTTTAGCCAAAAAAATTTTAGGACCCCCAAAAAAATTTTTTTCACGATCATCGGAGGGATGTTGTGTACCGAATTTAATTTAATTAAGTGATTCATAAAAATCAAAATTTTAATTTGTAATTATTTAAAATTTGAGCTACACAAGTTTGGTTATATTCTTTTTGGGCCTATTAATTCTAGTGTAATATATTTTGGCTTTCCGAGTTTACGCGAACTGCGTCTTCAATCTTGTACACGCAAACAATGGATAAGTATTTTTTTCTACGTAATAAACTCAGTTTTTCATGTCAAAAATTAATTTGATTTCTTAGTATTTAATATCATTAGTTGCAGAAAAATTAGCTCTTTAATTTGGCATAACTTTCATTTTTCTAACTCTAATTGCATTTCAGTTATGAGCTTTAATTAGTAGAATTTTCTTCGTTTCGCTTGTGATTTAGTTAAAGGGGGATGAAATGCCTTCTTTCCGGTTGAAAAGTCACTTTTTGCGAGTTTTCAGCGTTCTTTCGTTGGGACCCTTGCAGGGTTGTTGAAATTCCTAATTTCCCCCGGTCACAGGTGGTGTTTTTTTTGGCGAGGGTTTGGCGACATAGATTTTCCGTTGAGGTTTCAAAGTAATGGATTTGGCAAGTTTGATAACATGAGGGTATGCTGTTGTTGCAACTATTTTAACTTTCGGCGAAGAATGGGTTGCGCCAACTTGGCAGTCCGGCGCTCTCCCTTTTAACGGGTTGTTTTGTGGGACGAGTGCACTTTTTACACTTTTTTTGCACTTTCTGACACTTCTTTTGCCCTTTGAATCGGCCGGAGGCGACAGCTGACTCCGACGAAGAAAATGGAGCTTCGCCCCGATAGACCTACGGGCCTCTTGGCTAAGCGCTGTGAGCACGGGCCGTAGGTATGGGCATCTATGTCTTCGAAAAAAAAAAAATCGAAATTCTTTCATCAGTTTTTTTTGTTGTGTGTGTTTGTGTATCTCAAGAAAAATATACAGAAGTAAATTTCTAGAAAAATGATGCGCACCATTGATTCGTCGCTTCACTCGGAACCAGAGCGTTAATTTACAACCGTTGCTTTTGGAACCACATTTGCTCATCCTGAAATCTACTAGAAATTCAAGGCTACCGTAATGAATCCTTACTGTTCGACGAACATTTTTTTTCCATTCAACAGGCTGCCAGCACTGTATTTCACTTAGCTTGCCGTATTGGAACCTCATTTGTTCATCCTAAAATCTACTAGAACTTCTAGGCTACCGTAATGAATCCATACTGTTCGACAAACATTTTTTTTCCCATTCAACAGGCTGCCAGCATTCCTCATGAGCTTCGATGGTTTTTTTTTTTTTTTTTGTTTGATGCTCCTTCTGCTCATGGAACAGATAAGTTCTTTTCTTTTTTTTGGTTAATTCTTGGTTAGTTAAATATTATAGATTTCTGCAGTTAAAATGATTGAATTAACTTAATTTGTTAATTTGTTGAACCCTAAATTTTTTGTAGTTGATAACTTTATCCTAACTCTATAGAAATCATTTTTCTTTGGTGTATCAATCAAGTAAAAGCATTAAATGGAATAAAGATTTATAACCTTATTAAAATTATTGTAACTTAACTTAATGGTTAAGAAAATTAAGTTCTTCAGGAAATTATTTACTTGAATGTTTTTTTTGAATTACTCATTGGTGAGGATGATTTGTAATAGTGCTTGTATTAGAGCATTCTTGTTTCTCTCAGGACGAACTTGTTTGTAGAATAGTAAATGTGTCATTACTTATCTTTATCCGGTTAAACCATATTTAATTAATCAAAGAAAAAAAATTATTAAATAATAAAAATTATTATGTGCAATAATAGTATTTAAATGATTATATTGAGTGCAATATTAAGCAATATTTTTGTTGTACTGATGAATTCTGTGTGAAGTAGAAAGTGTAGCTTGTTAATTTTTTTTTATTATTTTCTCCCCGGGGAGGGTAGTGTTCTTAAATTTATAGTTTATTTTGGTATGTTTTACCAGATTTGCAATATTAAATTTAATAGTAATTACAAGGATGTTAAAAAAATAATTACTTGAAAATGTTTGATGTGTAAAACAATAGTTCAAATTTTGTTTCTTAAATTTATAGTTTATTTTGGTATGTTTTACCAGATTTGCAATATTAAATTTAATAGTATTACAAGGATGTTATAAAAAAATAATTACTTGGAAATGTTGGATGTGTAAAACAATAGTTCAAATTTTGTTGAATATATTTTGATATTTTTTTTTCAACTAATGGATATATATATATATATATATAATTGGCATTAATAGTTAAATAAATAAGTTTTTCTAGATCATTCAAAGGTTAAATTTTTGTGTGTGTGCTCATGATTTTCACCCGTCTCATTCTCAAATTGATTTCAGGGTTAATCCGAAAACACAACGCAAATGTACAGGGCTTATTGATATTAGTATATTACTGTTGTTGAAAAATTTTAAGTATTTTGTCAACAGAGTAGGAAACCTTTTAGGTACCAGACCTTTTGGACACCATAACTTTTTTGGTACCATGACTTTTCACTATAACATTGCAGACTGTTTGAGCAATTTTATAAAAGTAAGCTTGAACTTTCGATTATGTCAAATAGAATTTCCGATACATATTTACTAATATGTAAAGGATCTACAAAGCGAAAGTATGTTTCGAAGTCCATTAAACAAAAAGTGGAATTGCTGCAAAAAATGGATAAAGGCATATTCTTTGTTTCTCTAACCATTCCGAAATCTGTTTATCAATTTCACGCTGCTCTGGGGGGGGGAGACGCTGCGGCACACAATGTATTGGAAGTTAATCTGTCAGCACTATCCTTATCTTCAGGGCAGATTTTTTATTTTATTTGGCTTATAATTCCTTACTAAATGTAGTATTTCATCTCGATGTACTCCGTCTTTGATATGATTTAAATCAAATTCCTCGTCATTATAATTCGCTTCCGATAGTGAAGAAAGTGACACAGAGGTTATTGAAAACGAAAAAATTTTGATTGCCAAATTGGTCGGTATTCTCGACATAGCAATTATAGGACTTGAACAGCGGAACTTTGTAACTGAACAAGAAATTATGTCTGTTTATAGAATTAAAGAGAAAGTATTATCACATAAAACGAAGCAACTTAAAGAACTTACATTGAAAGAAATATTTAATAAAGTAAACAAATATTAAGCTTTTTTTTTTTTGTAAATTTTGATACCCTTTAGATCATAATATTTCTTTATTTCATAAATTATGATTTCATATTTTTAATTTTATAATTTCTGTATGCCATCTTACCAGATTTAAACTGATGATCTATAATCCAGAATCGCCGAAGTCCCGACGAGTCCGGATTAACGACTTTTGACTGTATATACAGGACTAAACAACACAGTATTTTATGATGCTATATTACATACAGTTACCATTCTATTAAATATATTTTCAACAAAAATTATTCATTTACAAACAAGATGCATGCAATAGACTTCAAGATACAGTGAATACTAGAATGAATAGTAATTTCAATACCAACCCTAACTATATTGTAATATTAACTTCATTACCTTGCAAATACTTAGTTACAATTATTACAATTTTTACAAATACTGTACGTAGCAGTGATACTATTTCCTCTTTAAAAATACTGATACATTAGACTTTGCTATACAGTATTTATGATGCTATAGTACAAACAATAACTATTCTACTAAATTTATATTTAGTACAAATAAATATAATAATAATAAAAAAAACCTAACTTGGTCGTAACATCAACTTCATTAACCTACAAATAATTAGAGTAATTGCAACTTATTCAAATGCTATACAGATCAGTAATACCACCTTATCTATTTCAGTACAGATATATACAAGACTATACAACTTTGCATTTATAGTTCTATTAGTGCATACAGTTACTTTACTATTATGTTCGGCAAAAATTTTTCAGGTGCCAAAAAGATGCATACATGAGAATTCATGTAAAATATTATATATGAAACCAGTTATTGTTGTCAGAAAGAAAATTTGTAGAGTGATTAGGTTTTTTTGATGCTAAGGACGTGAAAAATTAGCAATGCCCTCGCCGGGATTCGAACCTGGACCTCTTGAACACGCGCTGAGAGTGCAACCATTACACCATGAAGGATGCAGTGAGAAGTTAGAAAATACCTTATATACTCCACCTTTTAAAGGCCGACAGCAGATTAGGAGGCCCAACTGACAAATCCTGGTGGTGAAGAATTATCATCCATCCCCCTTTTTTTTTAGTTCGGATGACACTGTAGAACATTAGGTCATTTGTGGAGGAAAAACATAAAAAATGAATGAGCAAAGCCCTAAGCCGGGACTCGAACCTTGGACCTTTTGAATATACACCGAATGCACTACATTACACCACGAAAGCATGCAGAAAGGATGTAGAAAATACCTTATAACTTTAAGGAGGAAAGTATTGCTTTAAAATGAATATCGCACAATAATTTTCGTCTTAAATTGCCTTTCTGAAAAATACTTTTTGTAATATTCATTGTATAGTTCATCTAAAGCAATATTTCTATACATAAATTTGATATTCTTAAAGTTATGTTATCTAAATGTATTTATAAGCAGTCAGTTAAAAACACTATATAAAAACTGCACAAAATCTACGTAAAGATCCATTTCTATCGTCTATTTCCATATAGTCTATTATCCGTTTCTGTCTATTCTATGATCAGCCAAAATAGAGTTATAATTATCCTCTTGAATATTTGAATGGGTAAAATATGTCAATATGGCATATGCGAACAAGTAAAATTATCTCATTACTGTTAGGGATGTTGAATGTGAAACTTCCTTTAAAAAGGCAGCAAAACATATGACAGTTTTATGTTTAGTTTAGTTTATTTGATTACAGCAAAGTAAGAAAGTGTTATCTTACTAATGAAAGTATATCAGTTTAATTCTAGTATCCGGTGCCACAAGGGATTTGGCTACTTTTGGCGAATTTATGATAAGTAGTAAATGGGATATACACGATGAGTAGTTAAACGAGTCATTTTGGTGTTGTTTTCAAAATCGCGCCAAGGCTGCACTGTATACTATGATTTTACCAGTATGCTTTCGTGGAGAACTTCCCAAGGGAAATTGGCTGGTATTGAACCACAGAAGGAAAATCACTGAAGCGTCCATGCAGTCAACCTGTTTGCCAGAACTTGAGCCCGGGTCGAACCAACAGTGTTCAACGATATTACCGCTCGACCATTGGCTAGCCCATATCTGTTTAGGAAAATGTGTCTTTACGTGCTATGTTAAATTTTTAAATCTATGTGACATGCAAATTATTTAGCTGATGCAATGTAATTAGCAAATTCTTTAATGACTCGATTCTTGTAGTTTTCTACGAAACTGGGTTTTCTGATGGTTGACTTCAGGAGAATATATGGAATTAACAGCACGTCCAGCTGAATAAGTTTGAAGATTCATGATTGTGTTCAAGGCCTCATCAATGGCCGAACAGTTAAGACCTCTGAATACTGGCAATTTGGCCTGGTTTGAGTTTGATCTCAGGCGAACGGGCTGACTGCATGGTGGTTTTTCTCATGTGTAATATGCTAGCCTAGCCTTTCTTCAGAATTTCCTCCACGTAGGCATCCCTCCTCTTAGGTAGATAGTCTTCATAGTTTTCCCATATATAAAACACCGAACCGACCATGACTGTGATCCTGTTGAATGTGTTGTTAAGTTTACCTGTTTCATGGCTTTAAGCACCTAATGGATTCTATATATTATTATTATGATGAATGAATTCTTCTCAGGAAGTTATCCAAAAATGTATTAACAGCACATATTTTTTGAAGATATTTTTCTTTCTGAGAAAAGTACTCAGTATAAGGACGGATTTCGAATTTGAAATTTTTATCATATTCGGTTAGTAAATTAATTGAATATAATGTTATTAATGTTACTACTTAGTTATCTATGCTTTTATTGGAAACCCTTTAAGGACACATTATAAAGGAAAAATTATTATTTTTTTAAGTTCCTCTATGCATTATAATATTAACAAATAAAGCAATATTTGCGTTATTGCTGCCTTACAAGTACTTATACAATAAAATAAGCACTGTAACACAGCAACAATGATTAAATGCCTTCTTACATAACAACCCCAATTAAAACTACTAACTAAAAACAGCAAATGAATTTCCCAAAATGTAGACTTTTCTAGTATGTTGTAAAGTAAGCTTTAAAATATTTTGGAAGAGCTAATCAGAAATTATGTGAAAGGAAGTGACTCGAGTTTTCGTTTTTACAAACTTTCGTATAATGTATCAATTTATTTCAAGCCATTTTAGCCAGTAATTACAACTTAATATTGTTTCAAATTAAAAATAATGAATGGAAGCATTCACAATGCTCGAACACAGCATATTTAAAACAGTACAAGACTTTGCTGGGAACCTTTGTTAGGAGCAAGCAACTGATTGAAAGCATGTGTTCAAATTAGCACATCTGCCATTTATGTTGTGAGAAAAGGTACGTCTCTTGTATGCGTGTGTTTAAAAACTTGTTTTTCTGTTCCGTAAGTAAAGCAGTCCCCCAGGGGTGTAATTACTCTTATTCGACAAATCTGACCTGCTGCAGTTCTTCAAAACCGCGAACTGAATGTACCTACGATGACTTTACTGAATGATCAAAGCCATCCATTATTGTGAACCATTTTAAGCTTTCCTTTAGAAATACAGAAGGTTACATGTACAGGTGTTTTTACACATCTACAGCTATTCTTTTTTAATCACTGTCATTTAACATAAATGTAAAATCAATCAATATTTAGTCATTCCTTAGCATAGCATGCCAAAAAAAATTTCTCTCAAGTCACATGTTCATGGTTGAAGTTGCTATGTGTATTTCTTTAATTTAAGCTATGGAAGTTAAAAACATGGCGATCATCTGCATATGTGAAAACAAAGTTATGGTAAAATACTTGATCTTTAATACAAGAGATTAAATTTAAAAAGTCGTGTTTTGCCTAAAATAATGATGTCCTGCAAAATCTTTTCCGTAATATGTGATGATTTTCTCTAGAGGGACAAGCTTTTTTTACTGCTTAGACCTATGAATCTTGGGCATAAGGCTCTGATTCTATGATCAGTTCTTGCTGACTAAAGAATGTAGTACTTTGATAAAGAAATTAAAATAAGGTTAGCTTTTATTATTTCGGTAATTCTAAATATTTTTTAAATCGGACTAATCCAAGTTTTATTCAAAATCATCTAATGAGTCAAAAAGGTTCTTCAGATTGCTGATGAAGTTATCAAAAAGGAAACTGCATTTGATATGTTTATCGAGTTAAAATATCATTGCAACTGTCTACACAACATTCAGTCTAAAACTGATACTATTTTAGAGGAAATTTATATGCATTTTAAATAATAAATAATACAGATCATTCTTCTTTATTATCTTTATTTTGTGTCATTTGCCAACGACAACTTCACCATTTGCCAACAATATGTATCCAGAAACAATAAAATAAACTAAACAAACATAAAGAAAACTTTCCTGCTTTTTTTTATTAGTATTTCATTTTTATTTATTTACTGCTATTTTTTTAATTCAAATTTGTAACTCCTAGAAAAGTTGCGGGTTACATTTTGGAAACTCAGATGTTACGCTGTATAGTATTTTAATAATTTATGTAACAAAATATGGAAATTTTAACTCAACTCTTCGTTGCTGCTTGTAGTTTCATTGAGTTGAGCAAAGTTATATATAAAGCATGAGCACACAAGAAAATCAAACTTATTAAATTTTTTTCTAATAAAAATCACATTCATATTAATGTACATTAATAGCCTTGGATGATTTAAAATGCATTAAAACAAAACTTCAGCAAACCAGTATAAGCGACGAGTATTGTTCCAAAAAGAATAATTAATTCGCTATTATTATATTTACTATTAAATTAGTTTGTGTTTTATAAACTCCTATCAAGAATATGTTTATTATAACTTATTAAAATAGACTATTGATTTTCTAATTTTTATCTGACATATTGTTTAAGTAATGTTATTCTTTATATGCAGATGCATGTAATTCAGGTTAACTGAATGCAGTACTATTCGGTTCGTGCGACTCAATTGAAAGTTTTTAACTTGCCGTTTTTATGCATATACATAATCAATCATAAGTAAATTTATTTAAATAATGCAAATATTTTGATATGCTATTTTTTAATTGAATTCACAAGCATTTTGCATATTTTGCATTTAGTTTGAAATCTAAAGGATATTTTATGAAAATGTTATCTGTTTAAAGATAGTATTGGAAAATTTTTACATGCTGCTTATTTATTTAGTGAAGAATGTTTGCATCAGTTTGTCATATGTCTAAAACAAGAAGAACAACTCTCTTAAACTCCTACTGAGAGATGTCATTTAAAGATCTCCAGGGTTCCAGAAATAAGGGAGGCGCTGACACATCTGCACGGCCGCTTTAAGGCGGTCACAGCGCTCTCGAGGTCTTCACCACTGACCGCTTAGAACAGTCAGTAACGCTTTCGAACACTTTTCCACTGACTGCCTAGAAGCGTCGGTAACGCTTTCGAGGTAGGCCATCTTGACCATCTAAACCTGGTCATAATGCTCAGAGGGTTAAACAACTTACATTGTAAGAAATGTTTAATAAACAAATAAATATTAAGCTCTTTTTTTTTTTTTTTTTTTTTGGTAAATTTTGATACCTTTTAGATCATAATTGCTCTTTATTTCATAAATTACGGTTTCATATTTTTAATTGTATAATTTCTGCATGCCATCTTACCAGATTTAAATTGATGATCTATAATCCGGAAAAACGCCTAATCTGGAATCGCCAAAGCTCCGATTCTGCCGAGCGCGTTACCTCCTTTATCCGTAGTTGTTACATAATTTTCTACTAACATTAATTCTTTATCTTTAAACTGTCCATTTTTATCATCTATTTTAAACTTCTGATTTTTACTTACATTTTCGTTACATTGGGCGATTAAGTGCCCAAATTTATGACATCTGAAAAATGGTCCTATTCTCATATTCCCCATCTTTTTCTTAGATTTAGTTTTATTTTCAACTTTATCTTTCCCAGCATTTGAACCAATAGTATTAAACACGCTTACCTTGCTGTCTTCTAAATCGGCATTTACCTGGCGAAGTCGGCTTTCTTCCCTTACCAGTTCTTCAGCAATTCTTTCCAGTGTAAAATCTTCGTCCTTCCACCTATAGATCAACTGTACAATGCCGGAGTATTCCTGGGGTAATCTCCTTATTGCCTGGAATCCTTTAAAAAGATCTGCCAAGTTGTGACCAGCTTCAGCCAACTTCTTTGCAGTCATTCTTATCCTCGCAATGAATAATCCTGTTCCTTCATTTGGCGTGTATCTAATACTAAAAAATTCATCCAGTAACTGAATTATCCTTGCTCTTGTTTTGAGTTTGAATTGCTTCTGTAGAACTTCCCGTGCTTCTTTACCACTTGAACATTCTTGCATCAGCGGCCTGAACTCAGTTTTAATTCCATAACATAGTGTAGTGAAGGCTCTATTCTCTCTCAGTGTGAATTCCTGCTTTTCACGCCTTGTTGCACTTTTATCTAATTCCTCTTCTTTATTTTCTATGAAGCTCCTACAATTTCTGTTCAGTAACAGCATTTTCATATCGACTTTCTATCGATCCCAGTTGTCATGGTTTAACAGCTCAAAACCTTCAGGTAGTAATAACATCTTCAATTAAGTGTGAGCACAACAACTTGAACAAACTTCTAAGACAAGTCAGCTTCTTTTCGTGGATAACAGCCCTCTTCACCTACATTCCTTCAATGCTGAGTTGAATGGATGATAGATTAGCTGTTGGCGTTGGGCCCATAAATCTGTTGGCAGTGGCGATAAAGGCAAAGCATATTTTTGCTTCCCTTAAATAAAACTAAGACAAATCTAAATAAAATTCATGCTTTATTCAGTAAATTAAAATAAAATAGCTAACCCTGTAGCCTTTATATTTAAAATCATTTGAGAGAAAGAAAACTAGCATAATGCTAACTCATAATACCAAGAACAAGACATTCGCCGATACCGGCGTACATATATATACAGTGTTGCCACTCAAACAGGAGAATGAAATTCCCTGACTTTTCCAGGTGTGTTTCAAGAAAATTCCAGTCCAGAAATATTATTTACTAATGATAAATAAATTTAGAGGGAAGAAGCAACATTAAATGATATGAATAACATAAAAATAAAGATAATTATTTAAAAATTTAATTAGAATAATCAACGATATTTTAGCGAATATAGTTATATTACATGGTTATCCTAGATGATTGATTACTATTTTTTCATTTTACTGCAAAATGACAAGGTATTTATTAAAAAGAAAAGAAAAGAAGAAAAAAAAGATTTTGCCGTAAAATCCTAGTATACGATACGGCTTTCGCATAATTTTGAAAATTGTCGCCAAGAACAAAATGACCCGTTTACTGCTCATCATCATGTCGCCAAATCCCACTGTACCATACATGGAGATTATTCTGACCAAAGAACGTCTATGTAAAAAGAGGACGGAAAATTTGCCACTCAAACAGGAGAATGAAATTCCCTGACTTTTCCAGGTTTTCCAGGTATGTTTCGAGAAAATTCCAGTCTATCCGCGTAATGTACGTTGGCTGTGCTAAGAGGTTAATTATGGTATTACTTGTACTGTGTAGCAAATTCACTTAATTATTCAATAAATCCCAGACGATATTTATTCTTAATTATTCTTGGTACACTTTGTTTGATAATTTTGTTTACTTTTCCGCTTAAAAACTTAATAAAATTTAAGATATATACGTTTTATTTAATTATTACTCATGATCATCACCAGTTCAACAACGAGGCTAATCCAGTCCTTATAAATCACAACGCAGTGCTAAATAGTTAGGTTAGATTTTAGGTAAATTTAATTTGCGTGAGGTATGTTCTTAAAAGGCACCTTCTTCCCAATCTGGAATAAAATAAGGCTTTTTTTTGCAGACATTCTGCAGCTAAACGAAAGAAAGAAATCCATTTTAATAAATAGAGGTATTTTATATTTATTTCGCAGCATACATAAGGAAAAAATATGTGCATTAAATTTCGTGATGGTATGTCATCATACTGCTATAATTAATTTCAGGATTATGCCAGAGAAAATTTCCTGAAATTTGGAAATATTACTTACTAATAATAAATGAATTTAGAGGGAAGAAGCAACATTAAATTATATGAATAACATAAAAATAATTACTTAAAAATTGAATTAGAATAATCAACGATATTTTAGCAAATATAGTTATATTACATATGGTTAGCCTAGATGACTGATTACTATTCTTTTATTTTACTGCAAAATGGCAATGTATTTATTAAAAAGAAGAAAAAAAAAAGTTTAAAAAGATTTTGCGGTAAAATTCTAGTATACGGTAAAGCTTTGGCACGATTTTGAAAATTGTCGCCAAGACCAAAATGACCCGTTTACTGCGCATCAAGATGTCGCCAAATCCCATTATTATTCTAACCAAAGAACGTCTATGTAAAGAAGAAAAGGTTCCATACAATTAAAATGCTATTACGCCGCTAGAATGCGAGGGAAAATTTGCCAAGGGATTTGGCGACGGAACCTGGCGGCCAGAATTTCCCTCTTCGCGATGTGTACAGGAAATTGAGAAACACGTGTTAAGCAGAAACGCTCTTTGACAAAAAGAAAACTACGAAAATCCGTTTTTAAATTATTGCGAAAAATCCAAGAAGAAACGTTTTATCAAAAAACGTTTCTTCTTGGATTTTTTGCAATAATTTTAAAAACGGATTTTCGTAGTTTTTTTTTTTTCCTGAAAATAACTAATCCATGAATTAATTTACTTGCGCCAAAAAATATTTTCTTTTCCTTTAGAGTTTAACCACTTGCGCTAAGACTAAACTTCACGGTTGCGGTGCCGTGCACTACAACATAACAAGCGGTAAAGTGTCTCATTTACGCCGCTCCGCATCTGCGAGTGCGATCCAGAGCTGTAACTCGAGAAATAAACAATCTCGTTGTTAGGCGACGTGTGCACCACGTTATTTTCATTTTTGCGATAAATGCTTATCGACGTGGTGTTCACGTCGCTAGGGGTTTGAGACAAAAGCATCTTGATGTGAGTGGCATGTCTTTTTAGCGCAAGTGGTTAAAGAAATTTTAAACGATATTCATTTTATGAACTTTGACACCGGTTTCGAGCTTTGGCGACAGATATATCAGACATGCATAGCTGTTTCCCTCTATGATGGAACGGAGCCACAGCCACGTCTGTTGCAGAGGTTTTCCTTCTTTACAATACATATTCTTTGATTCTAACCTCCATGATACCGTATACAGTAGACGTTCGTTTTTACGAACCTCTTTTTTACGAACACTCTCGATTTGACGAACTAGCGAATGGTCCCGAATACACTCCCATAGATGTAATGTAATTTTGCGCTCTTATTTACGAACTACAAATCAGGAAAATCTCTTTTTTGCAAACTCAGTTTTCATACTTCTGCGTGTTTCATTGGGACCAAGTGTGAAGGTCAAATAAAATCTCCAACTATTTTGAGGCAGCAAGTGCGAAACATTCGAAGAAGTACAGTAAGAAAGGAGGGGGCGGAGAAGAGGGGGAATTAGGACAAATTTATGGTGTTGTTTGTTGTGGGAGCCTCTCAGAAGAGCATCGGCCTGATGTTGTTGGGTGGGGGTGAGACCATTCGTGTTAAAGGGGTTTGTGTTGCTTCTAAAAGAGAGTTGTTGCTTTTTGTAATGTCATAGTCATTTGATCTGGACAACTCAATCAGTGAAGTCTCGTTAGTCGAGAGGGAGATTGGGCCAGTTTTTTGTTAAGTAAGATTCTTAGAGCTATGTCGCAAATGAAGAAACGAATTTGTTTAGCGGTTGAAATAAAGAAGAAGATTTTAAAAGAAGTTGACGAAAAAATATTAAGCAAGACACAAATTGCTCAGAAATATGGAATTCCTAAAAATAGTTTATCGACGATTTTAAAGGCAAGAGAGAAGATCTTTGGAGCTAAAAACGGAAACGATGAATGTGGACCCTCCTCTCGAAAATATTTTCGAGAATCAAAACACCCAAATTTGGAAAGGGCTTTGCTTGTTTGGTTTCGAAAGATGAGAAGCTTAAACATTCCAATTGATGGAAATGTACTTAAAGAACAAGCACACTTTTTTGCTTCCAAATTAAACATCAAAGATTTTAAAGCATCGGATGGTTGGTTACAGAAATTTAAACTTCGGAATGGTTTGAGTTTCCGGAAAGTGTGTGGTGAAAGTGCAGCAGTAGACACGTCATCAGCAAATGAATGGAAAGAAGAAAAGTTGAAATTGCTTCTTTCTGAATACGCTGCAGATGACGTTTTTAATGCGGACGAAACGGCTTTGTTTTTTAAGATTTTGCCAGAAAGAACATTAGCTTACAAAGGAGATAAATGTGTTGGAGGTAATAAAGCTAAAGAGAGACTTACAGTTTTGATTACAGCCAACATGACTGGGTCACAAAAATTGCCTCTGCTCTTTATTGGAAAATATTTGAAACCAAGGTGTTTCAAAAATGTTCAGAAGATTCCTGCTGCATATTATGCTAATAATAAGGCCTGGATGACTGGCAACATCTACAAAAAATGGTTGAGAGATTTAGATAACCGTTTTTCAGCAGAGAAACGCAAAGTTCTCCTAATCGTGGACAATTGTACTGCACACATGGAAGTCACTGGGCTTCAGGCAATCCGTGTGGAATATCTCCCACCAAATGCAACTGCAGTTTTACAGCCAATGGATCAGGGGATAATCAATAGTTTCAAGCGAAAATATAAGACAGTGCTCTTGCAAAGAGTAATCCTTGGCTTGGAAAGGGAACAACCTTATCAGATTGATATTCTTGGTGCAATGCAATTATCAATCAGTGCATGGAATGATGTTTTGGATGAAACAATTTCTAAAGCCTTTCGACATGCAGGTTTTATTAAAGAAACAGACGTAACTGAAGAAATCCATGATAATAGATCTCACGACGAAGATGAGGTTCTCATGCATGAACTTCGCCGTAGAAATCCACAGTTGCCAGAACTTTCATTCGAGGAATTTTAAATGTGGATTCTAATATCATCTGCACGGAGGAAATATCGGATCACGATATTATTAGCAGCATAATCAACGAGAATGAGAGACTTTCAGATCCAGAAGAAGAAGAAGAAAATGAAGTAACACCAAGACCGACTTTAAAACAAGCTGCTGAATACTTGTCAGAACTTAGACGATTTTTTGAGGCCAGTGATAATTGTGAAATGCTAACAAATATAGAGAAGATGGAGTCTTGCATTGTAGAATCTGTTTTTTTAAAACAGACAAAGATAAGTGATTATTTTGTTGCTCAATGACTTAATAAAGGTACGTTTTACAAATATTTTATATTTCTTGTTTGTTTAATAGAATGGATATCATTTATTAAGTAGTAATACTATTAAAAATAATTCCTAATACATAAATAAAAGCATGGAATAGTATCACTAACATGTCTCGAAAACATTAAAATGTGAAATACTAACAATTTCCGATGCCTTTCTAAATTACGAACTCTTGATTTAACGAACTGTTTTCGTAGTCCCTACGAGTTCGTAAAAACGAGGGTCTACTGTACTAGGATTAAACCCATTTTGTTTTATACGAGAACAGGTACTTTCTTTAGTTCATGCACTGCACATGCGATTCTCGAGAATACTGGAAACCAAAAGTTGCGGGAAAGTTGCTTTGCCTTTCTAAAAGACAATCAAATTGGAGCTGCGAAAATTGGCTCTATGCCAGCTACCCAAATGACACTCACGTGATACATAATTCGCCAAAAAAGTTACCTCTTCCGACGTCAGCGCAAAAATCGCTTTTTTTGGCGGGATCGTTGTATGAACTTCCCTGACTTTTCCAGATTTTGACAAAAATACTTAAATTCCCTGACTTTTCCCTGAATATTTTGGTTAATTTTCGAATTCCCTGACTTTTCCCGGTTCTCCCGGTTTTTCAGGTAGCGTGGCAACCCTGTATATAATACTCGGCCAAACCGCCGATCTTGACGTCATCGGCCAATCAGCAGCAACCCCGTTAGCTTACCGCTGATTGACCTCCGATCAAAATTTGCACGAGGAAAACTAAAGCCAACATAAAGGGTATCAAATTTAAAAAAAAAAAAAAAAAAAAAAAAAAAAAAAAAAAAAAAAAAAAAAAAAAAAAAACTTAATATTTATTTGTTTACTTTATTAAACATTTCTTTCAACGTGCACATGCGTAAAGCATACATTACGCTTGCACATAATGTATGCGCATTCTTTACACACATGCGTAAAGTTTGTGGCTTTGAGGTCCGGATTATAGATCATTCCGGATAATTGACGTCCGGATTACGGACTTTGTACTGCACCATGTTCTTCACATTTCAAAATTCAATTCAACAGCAATATCGCAAAATAATTTTAAAAGGAGCACATCTTTAGAATTTCCAATACAAAGTCTCGCACAGTGGAGATAAAAATGTTTTTCTTTTCCGTACAGTGTTGCCATTGCTCGCTTTGAAATTGTTGTTTCTTAATTCAAAATACATTAAAGTTTTATAAAATATGAAATCAATAATAAAACAAAGACCAAATTCCAAGTTTGGGCTTCCAGATGCCCATTATTCTAGTGGAGGACAAATTATTGAAAATTTGATGTTGTTTTTTCGCAGTGCGAGAAACACACATTCACGCAGATTATTCATTATTTAATTTCTTTAAATATAATGCAGAGCTCTAATATGTGGTGGTAACAATTTGAAAAGTGAACAGACATTTATAGTGAACCAATGCAAAATGCCAAAACTAAGTTAACAGCTCTTCTGGTCTAACGTCCTTTGGACTAAAAACTAGGACAAACTAAAATCATTTGAGCATTATTACAGCAGCTCTCTCAGCAGTTTTGTTTTTTCTAAAAAGTAATTTAAATTCTGCTTCATGATATTCATTATCTTATTTAAATTTCAGAATCAAGATATTACAATTAAAACTTACAAAAATGAAAGGCATTTTAAAAAACATGACAGATAAAAATTAAAATAATTTAATACTCTTTTTCTGAGAAACAAAATTTTAATATGCGTTATTTTATACCATAACAATCATACATTTGTTAAAATAATCATTTAAATTAGATTATTAATTTAAATTTATTAAACATTAAACTTATTAATAAATTATAATTATTTAAATTAAATGCCAAACATGGTAATGCACTACAAATAAACTCATCTATAGCAGAAAAGGAAAAAAAATTCTTTTTCCCAAAATAAAGAGAATAAATTTAAACGGTATCCTAAATTTCCAGCAAGAATAGGCACTTTAAATACAAATCTAGTGGCAAATCAGTAAATTGGCAAAATTTTTAGTACCTTTACACACACACACACACACACACACACACAAAAAAAAAAAAAAAAAAAAAAGAAAAAAAAAGAAAAAGAAAAAAAAGAAAAACTCATGAAACATTAACCTATTAACTTTACACATAAGGTTTTAAAAACTTGCTAAAATTAGTTATGTTTAACACACAATTCCTCTAAAAATTATGAAAATTCATGAAAACTGGCAGATTTGCTTTTACTTTTGCCAGAACCTATAATCTTCCAGAAAATTTTCTCATTAGTCATCACTGCTATTGAGATCCTTTATTTTGTTTCATTGATTTATTTTCATTTGCCTGGTCATTTTTTCTCGAAAGGATTGCTTTAGATGGTCTTGATTGATTTCTAGTAGAAGCAGAACCAAATTAACTCTACTAAAATAAGTGGCTTTTTCCAAATTTAGATTATTTTAATTCCAGATGGCTTTCACCAAAGAATATTCCTCCTTCCTTTTTCAAATGCCTTATTCATGTCATTTGTCTTTACCCATGAACAATTTAAAAGTGAGTGAGTGGAAGCCTGGGCTTTATGAAGTTTGATCTTTGACCTTCTTGAAGGTCATGTTTCAACAAAGTATGATCGTAAAGTTAAGGTTAAAGTTTAAGAATTTTTTTTTTTTTTCTTTGCGAATAAATACTTTATTGATAAACTTTATTTTAAAATATCGAAAGAAAAGCAATCAAGAATAATTTTTGTCCTGAGGTTGCTCACTTTTTTCATTGTTTACACATTACTTTGTGGTCACAAGCATGATTTGAATTCTATATTCATTCAAAATGTCAATTCCTAGTCATAGCTGTCACGGCAAAAACATGGAAATGGCAAATGAGAAAAATTTGTAAATTTTTCACTGAAATTAAAGACTTTTAAAGACTCAAAAACTAAGAACTCCTAAGAGCCATGCAAGCTCTGAAGGGGAGATGTTACATATTTATGTTAATACTAAAAAAGTGTGCAGTTTTTGAACAAAGCATTGCAACTAACAGAACATAGTTGTCTTATAATAAGAATTAAGAGGTAGTGACATTAATACATATATACACTTATTAATGACTGTGTTTTAATATAATAGTTATAATAAAAATATAACAGCATGGTTAAAACCTTTAACAACAAGACTGTGCAATGAAAAAATATCACATTTTCCCCCAGCAGTTATTTCATGTAAAACATTTATAATTAAGGAAAGAAATTAATTACAAAATTATTTATAATTAGATAGCTCCCTGTACAGCAATAATATTTTTCATTATAAGATACTGTGAAATATGACTAAAAAATAAATATTTTTTATGATTTATTTAGTTTTTTGCTGATGAGAACCACACGTTTTTATAAACTGAAGTTAAATAAATGACTATTCATAGCCAATTGACAACAGCATGTGACAGAATTTCTTTATAAAGTATAATTTTAAGTTTTAATATTTTGGCAACATTGATATTTTCTTTGATGATAAAAGATTGAGTTAATGTATCTGGCAACTTGAGAGATGGTTATGGTTTTGGAGAATGCTGTAAGGCTTGTTGTGATTAATCTTATTTAATACAGTTTTCTTCTTACATATGACTATAAAGTACGTAGGTAAGTTGAAAAATAAGTTTCCCCTGTCGACTGTGGTCAGAGTTGTGTATGAAAGTCAAAAAATAGAATGCGACATTAAAGATATGACATACCTTTATTTTTCCACATAGGTACCAAGTACATTAAGACATTTGTCATATCGCTTGATAAGCTTCTAAAAGCCCTCCAGGAAAAAATCAGGACTTTGCATATGGAAGAAGCGTTGAATGGCTTGTTTCACTTCAGTATTGCTTCCAAAGCACCTTCCCTGGAGATTTTTCTTCAAAGCCGGAAACAGATGGAAGTCGCTTGGTGCGAGATCAAGACTGTATGGCAGATGGTGTAGGTGCTCCCAACCAAGAGTTGCAATATGGTTTTGCGTTGCCGTCGCCAAATGTGGTCTGGCATTGTCATCCAACAGCAGAATGAGAATGCCAGATGTGAGAAGGCCAGGCCGCTTTTTCCGAATCGCCTCTTTCAATTTCGACAGGGTGTCACAGTAGCGCATAGCATTGATGGTTCCAACCTCCAAAAAGTCCAGCAACAAAACTCCTTGGGCGTCCCAGAAAACTGTGAGGAGCACTTTACCAGCAGAGGGAGTTGCCTTGAACTTCTTTCGGACAGGTGATGACTGATGTTTCCACTCCATAGATGCGGCCTTCGATTCTGGCGTGAAATGGTGGACCCACGTTTCATCCCCCGTCACAATCCGAAACAGAAAGTCATTGCCATCTTCATGGTAATGCACGAGGTGTTCCAGGCTGACCCCCCATGCATTGTTCCTTGTGTGTCGAGGTCAATTGTTGGGGCACCCATCGTGCTGACACTTTTCTATATCAAAGAATGTCGTGGATGATGTTTTGAGCTCGCTCATGTGAGATTCCAAGTTCTTCCGCTACTTCATCGATGGTGATACGCCGGTTCGCTCTAATCATGTCATCCACCTTCCAGACATTTGCATCTGTAGTGGCCGTGCGCGTCCGTCCAGCTCTCGGTATGTCCTCCACTTGCAATACTGAAGTGAAACAAGCCGTTCAACGCTTCTTCCATATGCAAAGCCCTGATTTTTTCCTGGAGGGCTTTTTGAAGCTTATCAAGCGATATGACAAATGTCTCAATGTACTCGTACGAGAATAATAAAATAAAGGTATGTCATATCTTTAATGTCTCATTTTATTTTTTGACTTTCATACACAACTCTGACCACAGTCGACAGGGAAAACTTATTTTTCAACTTACCCTCGTATTTTTTATTAGAAGTAGATAATGGTTGAAATGCGGTTTAGCCCACTGCTTGGCGATTGTTTTTCAATAGCCAATAAACGCACCAACATGGCTAACCCGATGTTTTGAAGCTGTGTTGTTATTCTGTTGCCACTAGATGTTATCGCCCTGTATTATATTTAAAGAAATTAAATACTCAAAAATCTGAATAAATGTTTCTCGCATTGTGATAAAACAACGGTACCTAGAGCCATCAAATTTTGAATAACATAGGTTTCCAAACTAATATGGGCATCTGGAAGCCCAAACTTGGAATTTGGAATTTTTTTATTATCTGATTGATATTTTGTAAAACTAGAACGAATTTTTGATTAACAAACTCAAAGATTTCAAAGCGAACAACGGCAACACAGTACGTGAAAAAAAAAATTTTTTTTACGTGCAAAGCGCAAAACTGTATATCGGAAATTCTAAAGATATGCTCATTTTTAAATTATTTTGCGATATTGCTGTTGAACTGAATTTTATGGTTTAAGTGTAAAGAACATTATATTTGATAAAGAAAGGTAACACACAAAACGTTAAAAAAAACGCCCCTTTAGACGTAACGTAAAATCTGAAAGCTTTAATTTTTTAAGAAATTTTTACTTGTTAATTTGAGCAGTTAATTCCGTTGCGGTTTGAATGTTCTTATGTGCTGGTTCTTTTTTTAATCGAGTATTTTCCCCCTGTGGGTTTTTGCCTTTTTTCTGCATATATTACGGAAACGGAGTATAAAACGTTAGTAAATTTATTTAAAGATGAGAGAGGGATCCAAAAATTCAATATACATATATAAAAACCCCTCAAAAAGATTTTACATTTTTCTTGAAAAGGGTAAGTGAAAAAAATTTTCTTGTATGGTTCGTTTTAAAGTTGCTTATTTTTAATATTTTGTATTTCTTTTTGGCTCGATCCTAGAAGATTGGAAAAGCTGAGGTTGTGCAATTCTCTGATGTTTTTTAAGTGAAAATAGATCGATAGGTACATCGGCAAAGCCAATGCAGTGTGCAATTCTCTGATGTTTTTCTAAGTGAAAATAGATCGATATGCACATGGGCAAAGCGAATGTGGTGCGCAATGCCGAGGTTGTGCATGATGCAGAGTTTGTGCAATTCTGGGATGTTTTTTGAAGTGAAAATAGATCGATGTGCACATGGGCAAAGTCAATGCAGTGCGCAATGCCGAAGTTGTGCACGATGCCAAGTTTGTGAAAATCTGGGATTTTTTTAAAGTGAAAATAGATCGATGTGCACATGGGCAAAGCCAATGTGGTGCGCAATGCTGAGTTTGTGCAATTCTGGGATTTTTTTTAAGTGAAAATAGATCGATGTGTACATGAGCAAAGCCAATGCAGTGCGCAATGCCGAGTTTGTGCAATTCTCTGATTTTTTAACTGAAAATAGATCAATGTGTACATGGGCAAGGCCAATGTAGCGCGCAATGCAGAGTTTGTGGAATTCTCTAATGTTTTCTAAGTAAAAATAGATCGACTTGCACATGGACAAAGCCAAGGCAATGCGAAGTTTGTGCAATTCTCTGATTTTTTTTTAGTGAAAATAGATGGATGTGTACATCGACACCAAATTTTTGCAATTCTTTGAAGTTTTTCGAGCGAATACAGATCGTTGTGCACATGAACAAAGCGAAGCTGTATGTTATACCGAGCTGCAATGTAACGTATTTTACATGCAGTGTTTAATGTGTCGTTTGTGTATTTTAAATTTGCATTGTTGTTTACTTTAGACATCTTTTTTTTATTGTACTTTTAATTGTTTGGTTTTGATATGTTGATAATGCTTTCCTAAAAATATGGATAATCCTACGATCTACTCAATAGTAGCAAAATTTGACCCTATAAATAACTTATACTTTTTTTTATTTTAATACGTAGTATTTGCTATCGCAATTGCACTTGATAATATGAGTTCATTGATAATATGTGTGTGAAGCATTGCTTAGTGTTCCAAATTTGTAGTGTTTATTTTCTCTTCATTGTAAGAAATTAGATTTTTTTATTTGTAGAATGTATAGAATTCTAGTAAGACTATAGAATATGATGTGATTTAAGAAACAGTGATATGAAAGCTGTGTATGATGTTGATCTGCAATAAAAATATTTATTATTTTTTTATTAATGTAAAGTTTAAAATTTTTAGAAAATAATGAAGATTGTCTACTTACTAGTACCTAAGGGATTGTGTCGTTACATAGCAACAAGGTAATTTGTAAAAATGATAAATTAAAATGTTCGATAATATGAATTTAAATCTGTTGGCAATTACTCTGGTAAAAGAAAGAAAAAAAAAAAGAGGGAAATAGTTTTTGATTCGAGCGTATTGGCAACAGAGAGAAACCAGACGAAAACCGTAGAACTAGCACCTTTTTTTTAGAACTTGAACTTGATTTTTGGTAGTTTCTGAATCAGCTGTAATTGGATATTGTTCTTTAAATGATTATCCTTTTAAATTAAAAATGTAAATAATATTATGTCAACATAAACCCCCTCAAAAAATTAAAATCACGTGTACGATTTATTTTACGCTGAATCATTCACAAATGAAGTTAGTATTTTTCTAGTAGCTATCCAGAATATAATCCAGCATCTAAAAAACCATCAAAGGGGGGGGGATAAGTCTTGAAATTTATTAAGCTCTTATATTAATAGATTTAACGTAAATTGGAGTATATACTATTTTATTTAAAAGACACGCAATAATTTGCAACATTCTGATATAATTGCCGCAATAAATTTAATAATAAAAATCTTTTTTCATTTGTATAAATGCTAAAATCTTTGAAAATACTGAAGCTGTATGAAATACAAATATGAGAGACTGTGACGTTGTTTACCGTTTTAATAGCTGGTACAATTCACTTACTGCATTATAATAACTTAAAATATAAAGAATTTATTATACTTATTTCTATATCTATAGAGAATACATTGTGATGTCACAATTTTAGTCCCACCCATTTATGGATGTCACTTAGCTCCGCCTTAGCAACTTTGTTTACGCAACGTATTCTGAGATTTTACTGGCAATTTTCAAAAAATCGCCTCTAACGAAAATCGCCAAGCAGTGAGCTAAAGCACATTTTCACCGTAGATAATTCTTAGATAACATAATTTATACGACTACTTTCACCAACAATTGGTAGCAGAGCATGGTTTTTGGAATGGGTATTATTAAGGTTTAACAACATCACTAATTTTTCTAATAGATTAATTTGATTTATAATTGGTGAATATAAATTAGAAAATATGGCATAAAATATGACAAATATGACTCAAACAGAAAAAATAACTGATGACATTTACCCTTATATGGTCAAATAGTGTTGAAAGCAAATTAAGAAGTTTGAAAATATGGAGAAGTGTGATAGAAGCTGATGAACTGCCAAAGCCATATAAAAAAAGACTATGTTAATTTCAAAAGTGAAATAAAAACTTGGAAAATATGGGATGATACTAATGCAACAGCAAGAAATATAATGAATCAAACTATGACAGCTCCACAAACGTAAAAATATGCAAATGAAAAGAGCGCAAAGAAGTTATGGGAGGGGGGAAAATGAAATGGTGGCTAGAACAGAGGGAAAATCCTGTCACAATGAGGTCCCATTGTTAATTATTCCAGTTTCCGCCTACAAGGTCACTTCAACGGTTCTACGGATAAAGAAGTATTTCCCTGGGGTCAGAATGTGGACATCTTTGTTATGTACAAGAGGAGGAATTCCTCCTGCACCCCCCGGGATACAGCGGAGGTAACAACACAAAGAAAGTGAGAAAAATTTTGCCAACGAGAAAGGAAGGTGGTTTTCTGAGAAGAGCCAGGACCCTCTTGCTGGGGCTATGAGCATTTTGGCTCGCTAGAATTATAACTTCTTGTGTATGCTGTTGATCGTGCACATTCTTGTTTAACAAATTCTGAAATTACAGGACTGACTGTATCAAAGTCCCACCTTGTTGTGAACTGCACCTCTGGTACAACAAGGGCTCTGGGATTACAAGAGCTCTAGGTAGTGGATTAGGTCACTACACCAGACTATGTTAGCTATATGATGAAAAAATTTAAGTTCAGTTAACATAGCTAATTGCATTCTTCCTTACACAATTAGCTACATTCTTCTCTATTGATGATAAATGACACAATAACAAATTAAAGTGTCATACCATTAAACCATAATATTTATTCCACTTTCCAAAGTCTGATGGCTCTGTGGGGAAAATATGCATTCGATCATGATTTCATACCATTTAAGCTCCTTCCCTGTTACAATATGGGCTAGACACTTAAAAATTAGTTCATTTACATGTCTTAGCCAAACCTATAATCTTCTTGCTCCAGTTCATATAATCAAATCTTTTAATTAGTAGTCCAATTTCAAAGCTGGCATAATATAGAAAGCACTGAATGGTTAAAAAATATTGTTAAGGATTTTTGTATTTAGTTAGCTATTTTTAGTAGAATTATAAATAATTTTTTTTTATATACCTGTGCAATGCAGCACAAGATATATTTTAAGAGAAAGCTACGCTGGAAAAGTAAAAATACAAGAGCAAGCGCATTTAACATTTAATAATTAGATATTTCATAATTTATACTTAAACTGAATAAATGTAATTGACTACTGTGTTAGCTGTAACCATAATTTTATTCTTTTGCTTTCCAGAAATCTCAAGAAGCATAAATTACTAGAACTTTCTCATGCCTGATTAAAAAGCTTTAAAAAGGTGGAGAGAAATACATCAGTTCAGTTGTCTACTTAGTTGTTGTTGATTGTAGCGAATTCGTGGTGAGACTGGATTAGCTTTCTCTGCGCTTTGGATTGCATTCCGTTTTAGTAGTTTAAAATATAACTACTGTGTGATATTGCAATATTGTACAAATATCTTTGAGGAAAAATCCAGCATTTTGTTATATTTTTTGTGATAAGAATAAATTTTATTAAACTTTTATCGGACCTGTGCATTCAATTTATTACGAACCCATACACACACAACAATATACTAATCAAAACAACTGAGAATTTTAAGCCTGCATAGTTGGGTTGTGGGTTAGTTGGATATAGCAAAGCACTATCTTTATAGCCCTTGTATGCATTGCAGATTCAGAAGGATTCTAAGAGAAACTGGTTTATATTCATATTACACATCGAAAAGCCATGAAAACAACTATGACTTGGCAGTTGGTTCACCTAGGTTCGAGCTGCCAGTATTTAGAGATCATAAATACTCATCCATTGGTGAGGCTCAAAACTGCATCAAGATGTAATACATTTGATACGAGATGAATTCTACAGGAGAAATTTATTGATTTTTTAAACATATTCATAAAATATAAAATAATTTTAATCCTACATTGATTTTGAATTTACTACTAAATATGTTACACAAATTAATACAACTTACTTTAATAAGACCAGCTTGCAAATGTTCCAACTGACGTTTATTTTTCCAGGTATGCAAAGGAGCAACATTGGACACAACAACAAGAACAATACGTGGGCTTTTAATTTTCCATTCCCTGTGAAGTACACTGGCAACATATTCCATATTGGCATCATGAGAAGCTCGTAAAAACGGACGTTCCTAAAATTATATAGAGAGAAAATTCCAAAAGGATTTCAAGGATAAAAACCATTTACATGAACATTAGGCATTTTAAAAATTAGAAATGCATTTAGAATTAATTCTGAGCATGTTTATAATTCAATTATTATTTCTATGCGACTACACAAGCATGCTTTAATCACATTCGATGCAAATTACATGCATATATTTACACATATTTGCCTGTGTTAGAGATGGGAGTGACAAATGCATCATTGCACAACAGAAAATATTACAATATTACAGAAACAAATTTTAAAGTTACTGAAATTGAAATAACTTTACAATTTGTATCTGTAAAATATTGTAATATTTTTTCAGTGCTTTCTCAATTTCATGGTCTCTGGTTTTTATACACAGTGAAAAATAGTGAAAAACTGGCAACGGCATTCCTAACATACACCATTTAAATTTGCCAAAATTAAGTGCATGTATTATTTGTTTCGCCACTGTGGAAGTTTTTGACCACATTCAGAAAAGGTAACACAAAGGAATTTAAGATAATTAACTAATTAATTAATTTTAAGATATGCATTTCAATTCTGTAAAATGATTACTTCTCAGTCCAGTGTTATTCATATTTATGATTTTTATTTGTCTGTTTTCTCTGAGCCATATTATTTCAACAAATCTTGTCATATTCATCTTTATTTATGATTCTTATGTTTATAAAAGTTTGGCTGGCATTTAAACACTAACAAAGATCACTTAGTTTATTTGGGACAGGAAAAGCTGTGAATAGGCTACATGTTAACATAATTTCTTTTTTCAAAAATATGTTAACAATTTTTGATTTACTGATGACCGAGGAAGAGCTGCAAATAAACCATCTTTTAATTTTTTTTTAAAATGTTGACAATTTTTGATTTAATAATGACTAAGGAAGATGCTACAACATCCTTTCAAGAAAATAGTTATTTTACGTGAATTAGCAATAATCATAATGCCATTATGATAAAGCTATGAAAATGGTAAAGTAGCATTTGTCTTAACAACATTCTTTCAAGAAAATAGTTATTTTACGTGACTTAGCAATAATCTTAATGCCATTATGATGAAGCTATGAAAATGGTAAAGTAGCATTTGTCTTATTGTCTCTACTTTATTATCTAGGATACTTACTTAAAATGCTATATCCATATTAACAATTTTTAACCTAAAAATCAAAACATGTTAATGGAAAAGGAGAAAAAAGTATAAGAATTGTTACCGACTATAAACAGCCTATTAATCAAATTTGATTGCAGGAAAAACCTTCTCAAGACAAGCAGTCACAGTTTCAGATGATTTTGATCTATGAAATAATCACAAAAAAAAAAAAAAAAAAAAAAAAAAAAAATCCTATGCACAAGCAATCTCTTTAAGAAGAAGCTCTTTCTGAACAAGATTAAAGTATAATTTTTATCAGCAATATTTTACTCAGAGATCCAAAATATTAAAACTGACAAAGTGTTGCAAATAGATTAGCCAATCAGAAGCAGGTATAAGGTCATTGGAAACCTTTTGCCAATATGAATAATAAAAGGTTTTTTGGGGGGAGGGGAGTCTTTTCTTTTTGTCTGTGTGTGCCTGATTTGAGCTTTTGATTGGATGACTCGAGACAGACACCAAATAGCATAAGCCGAATTTCTAAGAAAACTATGAGCAAGTCTTTCAACAAATTTTGCTTAAACTTGATAGCTGCTTTAGTGAGCATAACTATTGGCAACGTTCAAAAGTGTTATTTTATAATGTTCTCAGAAAGTGATTTTTGGAATTTGGTTGGTACAAAAAAATTCAGTTCTCTTCTGTTATCAGGACTGGATTGAGAAATGTATGTATGTGTGCACATGTGTGTATATACCGTATGTGCATATACACACACATACATACATATATACATGCACACCTGAACATATACATATAGCTCTATGTCAGTTACTTATGAAAAACTTAAATCTCTAAAGTTCCCCCAAAAGTTACATATTACTTTCTACTTGATTATCAAAAAATTAAAAAATATTTTCTAATTGTATTCAGATAATTCTGGAAAAACACAATTTTTATATATTAATTTTTAATGTTTCTAAACTGATGTGCAAAATATATCTTTAAAGAAATGACTAATTTTGAATATAGTAAAATCTTACATGATCTTCATAGCAAAAATTCTTCCAAAAACATAAAACACCTTCTGTAGCAAAAAATCTTCTTGTTACATCATCTCCAAATGTTTCAGAAACAGCAAAACTCTGTTGTCGCTTAACAGGTGGCTTTTCATCACTAAAATCTGCAGATGCATCACCACCAGCAGCAGCAGCAGTAGCGACATTATCCAGAGGGATACCATCTTCAGTTTTCTAAAAAAAATTTAATTAAAAATTTTCAATAAATTATAATATCTCTATAATTTTATAGGTATTTTCTGATTACCTGCACATCCCTAATAAGGTAATACAGCAAATCACCAAAACAAGCAACCCATGACATCACTAACATGTATTTATGTGGCAACCCAGGTATGCATGCACACAGCAGAAGACTGCTGATTACCTGATGATAATGTTTCATTACAGATATGTCTTGCATTTTAATTTAAATTGGTTTCTTTCTATGCAATTCTTAGTGTATCATAAATTTTTAAAAATGGACGTTGTCTTTCGCATTTTAGCTTCATGAAAAACTACTCGGCAGTGGTTGCCAAAATTTTGGGAAGTATTGCAGATAACTGGAAAGTAACAATTTATCTTATGAAGATATAACAAAAAATTAGTAAGTTGGCCTTTAGGAAAAATACTTTTTTTAAAAATGTAAATTTATTAAATTATTACATTATTTTAATCAGGCTAAAGAACATTTTCAGTATGTTTTTACAAAGCTTTACAATAAATTATTCATGGATTTGCTCTGATGCTGCAGTTAGATAAATAAGATAAGTCAGCATTATTGCATTATCCACCCAACTGTGACAAGAACTACATAGCAAATATCTATGTTGCTGAAGTAGACAATCCCGAATTTTATGAAAATTTATTTTATCTGGCAAAACACTAAATGCACATGATTTTGGAATTTAGAGGCTATGTTTGTAGTTTCTACTTGTGATTAAACGTGTGTTTTTCCTTCCTTAAACGAATCTTAACACAACAGGAGTGACTTTAACGAATCTGAACACATCTAACGAAAACGAAAGCGTTGCACTTTTTTCTTTTTTTACAAATACAGAGTTTTGCCTAGTAAGTAATAGTTGAGTGTAGAAATGCACATCCCATGTAGCTGTATTTTACAAATGATTCAATTGTCGAAGTTATCTTGGGGGAATTCATTAGTAGAAAATGTCTGGAAGGAAAGCAGAAAGACTGTTCTGAAGAGATTTTATAGCAGATAGCTAAACAGCATTACGGTAGTACATTTTAACATTAAGTAACCACTTGGTGTTAAAATGTAAATATAGTATCTTTACATTTTAACACCAAGTGCATCATTTTTTTTTATAAATGTATAACTTAAAATAAAACTAACAAAACTTACAATAAAACTAACTATTTGCTTATTTCACTTATTATAACACTTGTTTATTGCACTTTCAGAACACTTTTTTTAAGTTCTAGAATTGTAAAATTTTACACTTACAACTAAAAATTAAAAAAAAAAAAAAAAACTCTGGATAATAATTTTTTGCTTAATAAAAATGCATCCGAGTTTTTCACTTTCAGTTTAAATATGGAGCAGTTAGCTCAAAAATTTGTTAAAAACTGCAAAACTTATAATTTTTGATAAATCACAAAATTCTATTTTCATACTGTTAATTTCAACAATTTTTAAAATTTACTGACACCAAATAAAAATGAAATTGTCTCAATGATTAAAGTTTATGTGTATCTCTGGTATCTATCACAGAAGGTAATAATTCTAACGCAAGAAAAATCCAAAGGAAAACTTTTAAATAAAAAATTCAGATCTGCATTAAATAAATCAGAATTTATGCTACTTACAAGTTTGTTTCAATATTACTTGCATAAAACAAATTTAATGCCTAAAACAGCTATCTGCTTAAAGCAAATTTGATAAGAATAAATTTATTTTTATTCAACAGTTCTAAAATGAAATGGGTTACTGTTCTAAATCCAAAGTAAAAACCAACATAAATTTTATGGAGCAAGTTTTTTTTTTTTTTTTTTAATTTTACTGTTATTTTTTAATTACATCAAATAAAGTCATAAAATTTATACAAAGAAATAACTATAAAATTAAAAACTGAAAGCATTTACTACTGAATTTATTAAAAATAACTGTTGGACTTAGTATATTGCTATGAAATTTCTCAAAATTGAAACATTTTGCTTAACAAATTAATTTAACATATCTTTATTAAAAAAAACAGACTTAATAAAACTTACTTGCATAAAAAATGTAAAAAAATTTTTATAATATCATAATAAAATTCTCATACTGTTGAAAAATTAAACTTCCTGCAGGATGTTACATATTTTTTCATGAGAAAAAGCTGACATCTCTTAAGAATCATAATTAAAATGTAGAATAAAGCATAGAACAGTCTTTTGAGCAGCACTTGTAATGTTTACTTGCTGACATGCATTTGAAGAATTATTTTGGTCATTCTTTCACAAAATATTATTAGTTTTACATGAATAAAGTTGCCTTTAATTATATCCTTCTAACAACAAGCAAACAAGACAATCACATTTTTATAGCCCAAGAACAAATGTGTATTAAAGAAAAAGCAGAATTAAGCTTTTATTACATACCAACTTCTCAGAGCATTTATGTTTCACATATAAGAAACAGAAAAAATTCATCCTCCCTTCAGAATTCTGTGTAGCTAGGTTATTCAGATGTATTTATTAATATACAGTGGCTCCCAGAAGTGTTCGTACACTTATGATTTTCATTGAAATAGGGCTCTATCCATTAATTAAATAACTTTACGGAGAATAAAAAAGAAACTTTCTAATGAGATTTTAATAATAAAATCTATAATCTATTCGTAACAAAATATGAAATATTTTAAAAATATAGCAAATTTTTATTTTTAAGAAATTAATAATCAAAAAATGACAAACATTTCATGTCACAAAAAAGTCTTCGTACACTTCAAAAAAATCTTGGGCTAATCTTTGGAATATGGTAACAGGTAGTTTGGCGACATTTTGGTAAGGCGATAAAGGTTACTAGCTAGAACTTTAGCAATGTACATGGATAAAGTCAAGAGTGTGCCATTTTTGTGCAATTCTGGGATTTTTTTTTAAGTGAAAATATGTCAACGTGTACATGGATATCATGTATGTGCAATTCTTAAAAACGTGGCAAGCAGTTTGCGATTCTGCACTTTCTCCCAATTTCGCACCTAATCTTCATCATGATTAAGCACTTTTGTTCCATAAAAGTTCTAGCATAAGCGTAATTCGGCTAGCAGATTGTTGAAAAAAATGTTGAGTAAAAAAAAATTTCGTGAAAACAAAATAGCGTCCAAACGAAAACTAGCAGGTTGCTGTAGCAGGGTTGGTCGCCAAATTTTCACCAAGTTACTATAATCCAAAGATTAACCAAATCTTGACATATTAGTAAATATTTTCATTTTTTGTTAAATTAATATTTAGTAGGATATCCTTTAGCATCCACAACAGCTTTTAAGCGTCTGGGAATATATTTTGCTAGTTTTTTTTAGATTTCTGTATCAATGTTCATCCATTCTTCCATCATGATTGTTTTGAGTTTGCTTTTCGTTTTGATGTCGTGTTTTCATACTCTAACCTCCAGTTCTTTCCAAATATGTTTTATGGGGTTTAAATCTGGTGACTGAGGTTGTATTTTAAAAACCTGTGGACAATCATAGAGACACTAGAGGCGAACGTTGAGAGCCGTATGCTTAGAATCGTTATCATGATTAAAAATAAAGTTGTTTCCAATACCCAAATTCTAGGCTGATAATTTTAAATTGTCTCTTAAAATATGTAAATAAGGAGAATGATTCATTATGGCATCAATAAATACCAAATTACCTAGTCCTGATGCTGCCATGCAC
This sequence comes from Stegodyphus dumicola, assembly GCF_044657685.1. NCBI lineage: Eukaryota > Metazoa > Arthropoda > Arachnida > Araneae > Eresidae > Stegodyphus > Stegodyphus dumicola. The sequence goes on along the minus strand of NC_140771.1, from coordinate 41,661,852 downwards.
CCCCACACAAGAACACCTCCACCGCCATGCTTAACTGTTCCAAATAAGTTCTTAGAATGAAGTTCCTCATTTTTCCTTCTCCATACAGTTATTTGACCATCGGAACCAAAAATGTTAAATTTGCTTTCGTCAGCAAATAGGACATTATTCCAATACGTTTCGGGTATACTTATCATTGATTTTGCGAATGAAAGCCTAAGCTTTCTGTTTTTCTCACTAACAAAAATTTTTTTTTGGGCAGAACGCCCATGTAATCCAACTTACCTAGTCAAACTCGTCAAACAGTGAAGAAACTCGTCAAACAGTTTCAGGTGAAATTGAAGTAGAAAACTTCGCACTAAATTCTTCAGAAACTTTTACACCACTCTAACGTGGGTTTTTCACAGATTTTCTAATAATAAATCTCTCATCATGTTTAATTAACCTTCTTGGTCGACCTTTTCTTACCTTGTTTTCAATCCGATTTTCTTCTTTAAAGCGTTTCATCACATATTGCACTGTAGAATGGGATAAATTTAACTAATTTAGCGATATTTCGAATTAATTTACCACTACTATGGTGAAAAATAATCAATTTTTGAATGCTGTTTGCAATTTCTTTACGACTGTGACCCATTTTTCAATAATAAATAAAATATTATGAAGTAAACAATAAAAAATTAAAGCAAATGATTTTTTAAATGCCACCACAATGCAAAAATTTAAAAAAAGTTGCAAACGATAATTCTAATTTTGATTTTATCCAAAAATATTTCAGTGTACGAAGACTTTTGGGATATAAAATGTTTGTCATTTTTGATTATTTTCTTTAAAATAAAGTTTCGCTATTTTTAAAAAATATTTCATGTAATTTTGGTACGAATAGATTATAGATACTTATTATTAAAATCTCATTCATAAAGTTTACTTTTAATTAATGGATAGAGCCCTATTTCAATGAAATTCATAAGTGTAGGAACACTTTTGGGAGCCACTGTATGAATACAACAATTATGACTTCAGCAAAATATTCATTCGAAATGACTTTTATTCTGTGGAAAACTTAAAAGATATCTTCTGAGTTTTAGGCTCACACAAGCATTTTTACCTTCTAAGGAAAACCTGAAACTTCCTCAAACCATCACTTCACAGAACAAAATACAAAAAATTAGACTAAAGAAAACGTAAAATTAATTTTAGTATTAAATGGTAGACAGCAACTTGTGAACATAACAGAAAACATACCTGACAAACATTGAATGAACAAAATAAAAATATTTATTAAAATAAGCAGCTATAAAAAATTGTTTTAAATTACACTGTTTTTTCATAGATACTGCATTACACTGTTTTTTCGTAGATAACATAAAACTTTAGCACAAAAATGCATAACTTCTCCTAAAACAATACAAATAAAATATAACTTTATGTCAAATATCAAACAGATTATATACTTCTACAACAGTTATGTACATATAATAAAATAAAACTTTAGAAAGAAATTACAAATAATATTTACGTCAACTTCATCAGATGAACGAAGCAGACGAAAACGTTCGAAAAACCCCCAGTTTTTATCCTCTCTTTGATTTGTGGGTCGAAATCTACGCATTTTATTAATTATTTAAAATTTTTCCTACACAAAATTTAAAACAATTTATGAATTGAGCATGCGGAACGCCTCCATACAAAAAACAAAAAAAAAAAAAAAAGAGCAAAACAGGAAGAGAATAAAAATTTTCATTCATATTTTAACTGCAAACATCTTTCAACTGTCGAATCGAAACACCGTAAACTTTTCAACATTACAATTGTCAAATCGTAAGAACGTCTGAGAACTACGGTATGGAAAGTTCCGCGTACAAACTAACCGCGTGGTTTCTCACTGAACGGAAATAACTTTCGGTGTGCGTTTGTAAACTGTCCAATGAAATTGCAGCCTTCATAAACATGAATGTACAGGTTTTTTTAAACCAGTTTCAACAATCCGCGATTCCAGCGCTCTGATACGCCATCTAGTGGCTAAAAGGTGGAAACATTAAAGCTCGGTATTTACGTTTGACAATGCTACCTAGTTTGTGAAGCGTGTTGTGATCGAAAAGTAATTAAACGTTTTATTTTTTTATTGTTGTGGGCATATGTATAACTTAAAAAGAAGTACAGACTGCATGTTTTGTTGTGTACATCAGTGTAAATCATGAGCTTGCAAGGAACCTGAGTTATGCTTCTATCGCATTCTTGGTTCGAAAAATATCGAACGAGATAGCAAAACGAAGAGGGTGGATTTGCGTATTTCGAATTGTAAAGAAAGTGGGACATTATATGAAAGTGCGTTCTAAGCATTTAAAAATAATAAAAAAAAATGATTACATTTTTTCTCGTAAGAAAAGTTTTTTTTTTAATATATGCAGAATTTCTTTCTCGTGTATCATACATATAAACGTGTATGTGTATTCTTCGAAAGTAAACACGCATATTTGTGTATTGAAGTATAAATCATTATAGCTCATTAATCTCTTAAATATTATTAATACATATACATATACAATTATGCTTTCATGCATATTTTACCTGCAGAAATTTAAATTGTGTTTCAGTTTATGTTAGCAATGATTTAAATGAAAATTTATAGAATGGCACATATAAAAGTAAAAGTTAATTATTTTAACATTAATGATGAACTTTGAATTTCATATTCTAGTAATGTTGAAATTTCTGTGTGTGAGTCATTTCCTGTTAAACTATTTAGAACTGTTTACAGTGGTTCAGGATAGTTAGCATAAAAAATTTCTAGTTCAGAAAATAGGTATGATGATCTAGTATTAGTATAAAAAGTATTACAGATATCAAATCTTTTCCACTATAGAATAGCATGCACCAAACAATTTCTTATAAAATGATATACATACCATTGTTACTCGCTGAGCTTTTAAATGTTTTTTCTTATCTTTTATAGCAGTGTTCGTTTTGTAGTAAGTATTAGTAATAAAAAGTTTTTAAAGTAGCTTAAAAAAATTTATCCATGGTGAAAATTAGCTAATGATGAAAGTATTTTTTCTCACTTGAAGTATCAAATGGGCACATGTATCTTTTTCGAGAAAATCTGTTGTTCTGTAACGTAAAACACCCGAGTATTTGTTCAGTGATAAATATTGATGGGGAAGAGACTTTTAAGTAATTTCATTTCTCAGCCATTATTCAAAATATGATGGCATATAACTAAATAACTTTGGAGTAAATTAAACAGCGTGCACAGACATCTGTATACAGATATACAGGTTAGCAAATAAAAGCAAGGACAGTGGATTTGGATCAGTTCAGTAATTTATTAGATTGTTTATGTATTTCTGTTTTATTTATAACAAGCTTTTCTTTAGTAGAGTAAGAATGTGTAGAACATTTAGTAGAATAAGAATAATACATGAATACACAGCCTTTTAGTTGCAAGAAATAAGATTTTGCATAGTTATTTAAAGATGCAACCATATTTATTATCTCAAACTATTCTATCTTAGTTGTATTTCTGGGGCAAATATGCATTAATTCTCTTACCTATTATTATGTCATTATAAAAATTTGATTTTATCGTGTTGCTTATATGTTCGTAACTAGAATTGGTGTCGATTCTATGCAGTGTTGATACCTGTAACTATAAGCCTCATCGAAAATATATGCATATTGGATGCCTCATCAGTGCTAAGAAGATTTAGCGTTTTTTTTTTTTTTTTTTTTTTTACTGGCACAATCTCAAAATTTTCATTGCCAGTATGTAATTGTTTGCATACAGCACTTTTACTAAGAAAATTATAGTACATATAAAAAATGCTAAGGAGAATAAAACCTTTGGTGACTCCAGATGTACATATTGATTTGATATTATCTGATAAACATTGTAAATGAATGAATAAATTTGTCATTAAAATATTTCGGAGGAGTAAAAATACATTAAATCATTAAATGAAGAGGCTAGATGAAATATTCAAATTGTCCAGCTTCTACATTTAGTGCGACAGTAAAAAGTCTGAAAATAATATTAATTCTTTGGTAAAAATATCTTTATTTATACCAAGTGTTGCAAATCAATCTTAAGTTATTTTTTAGAATGATATATAAAAATCTGCATGTGTATCGTGTATGCAGTGTCTTCTGGATGCATATTCGTGCAAAACCGATGAACACTGGTAGTTCGGTCCAACTTTCGATCCCGGCGAACGGGCTGACTCCATGGGTGTTTTCTTGATTTTACACATGTGTATTGTTTAAACACTATCTTCTGTATGCATACGTGAATAAAGCGCTAAATCTGGTAGTTCGGTCCATTTTCAAATCCCGGCAAGCGGGCTGACTGCATAGGTGTTTTCGTGATTTTCCGCATGTGTAACATGTTGGCAGTATCTTGTGAATGCATAATGTCAATAAAGCGGGTGCAGCGCGGGTAAAATCGCTGAATACTGGTAGTTCGGTCCAACTTTCTAATCCCAGCGTACTGTCCAGAAATTGTGGATGCGTATGTGAATACAGCGGGCGCAGCCCAGGAAAAAAAATCGCTGAACACTGGTAGTTTGCTTCAAATTTCAAATCCCGTTGAATGAAAGCGGGCTTCACTGGTAGTTCAGTCCAACTTTCGAATAAAGGCCAATGAAAGCAGGCTTCAGGCCGCTCAAATGGTGGGCTTACCCGCTAGCAATCATGGGAGCTAGCGTATATCTTGTGATTGCATACGTAAATCAAGTGAGCTAAAGTGAATAAAGCGGGCGCTCCACGAAAGCATCCCTTCCCTCATGTTATGTCATTTATATATCACTAGCGGGCTAGCTACATCCCTGAAAGTAAGCATTCATTCAAGTATTTAACAAATAGATTTGATCATATTTTATGCATCATGCAGACTATATTTCCAGGTCTTTCATTTAAGTGCAATTTATTTCCAATGTATGAACATGAATACTGTACAAGTTTAGTCACTTATTCGTAATTTAATTCAGGTTTTATATAAAAGTTAAAATTTACCAGGCAATTGCTTAAAAAAAATAGTTTAATAGATGTTGCTGTAATTTAACACTTTTGATTTTGTTTTCAGAAATTTGCTAAATCAAGTTTATCTTCGTGTGACCTTGCATCAAAGGCACCAATAATGAATTTGTTTTGGCATTTAGTGCTAAAATTTTTAAAGAAAAACTTATTATTGATGTAAAAGAAGGAACAAATTATATTTATCTTGGTAATATGTCTTATGATATGCTTATTTACGGTGTCATGATATTGCAGTAACTTAACAGGCATTTCATATAACTTGTTTCTTAAGTTGCATAACCTGTTTTCATAACATTTTGTTATCAAATATATATATAAGGTAAATTTATAATGAAATATTCTTCATTTCACAGCAGTGTTATTTACCGTGATAAAACGTGTGTTCAAATTTATTATACGGTTATGATCATTATTCATTATAGAGCTTTATATATTTGTTATATACATTTAATTTATATCATTATGTTTTACATGATTTTGCTTTTAGAATATATCACAATATATATTTCGAGTTGCTAATAGAACTACAGTGGTTCCCAAAGTGTTCGTAAACTTATGATTTTCATTGAAATAGGGCTCTATCCATTAATTAAAAGTAAACTTTCTGAATGAGACTTTAATAATAAGATCTATAATCTATTTGTAACAAAATTATATAAAATATTTTTAAAATGTAGTGAAACTTTATTTTTAAGAAATTAATAATCAAAAAATGACAAACATTTTATCTAAAAAAAATGAAGATCTTCATTCTAAGAACTTAGTTGGAGGCTATATGCCTTAAGGGAGGGATGCCTTTGTGGAGGACTTTATAAGGGAAACTCGCTCGTATACAAGTTACACATGGGGAAAACCACGAAAACCCCCATGCAGCCAGCCTGTTCGCAGGATTCGAACCTCGGACCGAACTACCAGTGTTCAGAGGCGCTGGTGGTCTTCGCGGGCGGTAATTATGTGAATTAGGATGCTATCATACCACTCACCCGATGGCAAAAATATAGAAAAGGCAAAGTCAAAGGTTAAATTCATTAATTCTAATCAGAATGCACTAGCAAAGTAAAGCACTGTGGTTTTACATAATTTCTGATTAAGCTATTGAAATCGTACAAACTGAAATAATTCTTGCATTTAAACTTGTATTCCAAATTAAGATTTAACTTGAAATTAATGTAGATAATTACTGAGAGAATTGAATTTTTGTAGTGTTCTTTACGTGAAATGAGATCACTTGGGGTCATGTGATGTGAACTGGCAAATCAGGATGTTTTACCATGAAAGCATAGTAAATTCTTAAATTAATGTCTTTTTGCAAATTTATTGGCTTTTTTATAAAATTTTAAATGACATTTAAATGTTTATACCTTTAAAATAAAAAATTCTTAGAACTAACATTTGTCTATATTTTTTATGTGTATACTGTGTGTTGTCGCTAATAAAGTCTGCTTGGCGAGATTTGCGCTGGCGAAACGGAATATTACCAAAATTTGCATTCTATGAAATTGTACTTTTTAAATGATAAAATTTTAAAATCTACAATCTGAATATTAGAATATGGTTGGAAAATTACCATAAAATTTCTTGTTTCTACCAAAACGCTTTTAATATTCTGCGATGGAATGGGATAGTTCTTATGAAAATTATATTATGGTACTGGAAATGGCTTTTTGTTTTGCTTAAGAATTATAACCAGATAGTGAAGCTCTTACAAAAAATTTTGGTTGATCTTTACAATATGGTAACTGGTAGTTTGGCGACATTTTGGAGGCGATAAAGGTTATTACCTGGCACTTTGGTAATAATGTGAGCAGTACTCAGTTCCGATTACGCATTATTTTGTGTGAGGGAAATGAGAGATCATGGGATATGTCATGTGATATTAATGGACGAATTACGGTTCTTTAATCGGAAAAGGGGGGAAATCGGGAAAAACTCTGGAAATTTTGTATTTGGCTTTATTCTGTGTTGTGTGAAACAGTGTTCGTGAATTTTTGGATCCCATGGCCGTAACTAAAGTGAATTCGAAATGGGTATTTATGTATGTATTAATTTAATGTATGTGCTCATTTATATTTTAAGTAGTGTTTTTGAATTTAATTATATTTTAATTAAATGATAGTTATTTTGTGAATTTTATGTTTGTAGGAATTTGGTATACGTTTTAGTTGAAGTAAACGTGCATGGAAATAATTTAAATATCTGACAATAAGTATTTGTAATGGTTGCGGTATGAATTCGTTGGTGACGTGTATAATGTAATTGATGATTTAGAGGTAAAAGTTTGTGGATATTTTATTTATTTTATATGTGGAAATGTTCATTACTTTTTCACGATCAGGTAATTTCATATATGTTCTTTTTACCGGGTTTAAAGATTGAGAAAATTGTCATGTATTTTCGTGAAATTTTTCTAATTTATGAGAGAAAAGCAGTGTACATGGATATAGTGAAGAGTGTGCACAATGCCATTTTTGTGCAATTCTGGGATGTTTTTTTAAGTAAAAATAAGTCGACGTGTACATGGTTTAGTGATATTTTAGTTAAATGATAGTTATTTTGTGAATTTTATGTTTGTATCAATTTGGTACACGTTTAAGTTGAAGTAAACGTACATGGAAATAATTTAAATATTTGATACTAAGTATTTGTAATGCTTGCGGTATGAATTCGTTGGTGACGTGTATAATGTAATAGATGATTTAGAGGTAAAAGTTTTTGGATATTTTATTTATTTTATATGTGGAAATGTTCATATTTGGAAAGGGTAAATATTTTTTCGCGATCAGGTAATTTCATATATGTTCTTTTTACCGGGTTTAAAGATTGAGAAAATTGTCATGTATTTTCGTGAAATTTTTCTAATTTATGAGAAAAAAGCAGTGTACATGGATATAGTGAAGAGTGTGCGCAATGCCATTTTTGTGCAATTCTGGGATGTTTTTTTAAGTAAAAATAAGTCGGCGTGTACATGGTTTATGTGTATGTGTTATTTTGAAAAACGCGTAAGGAGTATGGTATTGTGCACTTTTTCCCAATTTTGCAGTGAATATTTGTCATGATTAAGCAGTTTTGTTAGATAAAATTTCTAGCATAAGTGTAATTCGGCTAGTAGATTGTTGGAAGAAGTGTTCAGTAGATAAAAAGAAAAGAAACATGTCTTTACTTCGTGAAGACAAAATGGCGGCGGGAAAAAAAAATAGAGGGTTGCTGTGGAGAGTTGGTCGCCAAATTTTCGCCAAGTTACCATAATGTAAAGATCAACCAAAATGGTATCTGATTAATATAATTTATGCCTTTTTTATAATGAAATGGCTGTTGTATATAATGATTGTAGTTGTTTAAGAGGTATGTTATATTTTCCCATGAAACCATTATGGCATACTAAAATTCATTTGATAAGTTTAATTTATTTTTGGCCTTTGGGTATTATATTTCTATGTAAATACATTATGGTATACTGATGATTATCGTCAAACTCCTAATATTTTTACTCTACTTTCGACCATTTTTGGCTAACAAAAACTGATAACAATGTACATTAGCCCCAATAATGGATAAGCATGATATCAAAATGTACTCATAAATTCTCGGTAGTTTCATATAACACTGAGAAATCCTTAATAAACCACTTTTATCTGTTGATTATCTAACCAAATAAATAGCATCTGTTCCTCCCAAATTTCCACAAATTTTTCAAGGTTTTTTTATATGCTATATCTCTATAGTTTCTGTTGATGATGTAACTTAAAAAAAGAAATATCTGTTACAATAATTTTTGAAAGGGCAATATTTCCATCAATCTTCTTGACTGACAAGAAAATATGTAGATAATGTGTGGAGTTATTATAGCATAGGGAAAAACATGACACCAATTTTACAACAAATCTGGGCTAATCTTTGGAATATGGTAACAGGTAGTTTTGCGACATTTTGGCAAGGCGATATAGGTTACTAGCTAGGACTTTAGCAGTGTACATGGATACAGTCAAGAGTGTACGCAATGCCATTTTTGTGCAATTCTGGGATGTTTTTTTAAGTGAAAATAGGTTGACGTGTACATGGATGATACCGTGTATGTGCAATTCGTAAAAACGCGGCAAGCAGTGGGCGATTCTGCCCTTTGTCCCAATTTCGCACCTAATCTTCGTCATTATTAAGCATTTTTATTTCATAAACGTTCTAGCATAAATGTAATTCGGCTAGCAAATTGTTGGAAATGTTGAGTAAAAAAAAAAAACATGCCTTTACTTTGTGAAAACAAAATGGCGTCCGAACAAAAACTAACAGGTTGCTGTAGCAGGGTTGGTCACCAAATTTTAGCCAAAAAATCGCCAAGTTACCATAATCCGATTAACCCAAATCTGAAATTTTGTTTTGTGAGTCTTTGGTTAAACTAAATGCTATAATTTATTTAGGATGAAATAATTCTTTGGCATAATGTAATTCATATCATCTATGTTGCTACAATTCTGTTTTAATACAAGACCATCATATCAGTGTAAGATTTCCTATGTGGAGACTTGGTTTCTAATCTTTGTGTAATATAATACAGAGAAGCTCGTACTGTGAATTCGTAAGTATAATTTATTCTTCTATTAGATTGGAATGGACTCTGTGTTTTCATATAGAATGTTTCATATTCAAAGTGTTAGTTCGGTGTTTCATATTCAAAGATGTTGAAGTTCATACAATGTAATTAATTAATAGACTTATCACACAGACCTTTTTAATAGACTTATTCTTGAATTTTTGGCTCAGATATAAAGTTATTAATTAAAAACAGCATTAGAAAAGCAAAACTGATTAAAAGAACACTTCCATTATTTTTAAAATTGATATATTTAAATGCTTTTGTTCATATAAAAACAACAATAAACACATTTCTAAATAATAAGATTAAGAAAATTTGGAACATTTGTAAAGGTTTGCAAGGACAACATGATCGATTTTGTTATAAATCACATGGTTTTGACATGTTTTGAGTATGCTCCTGCCAGATTGGTAGAAGCCTGGTGATCCTGTTATGAACAGATCTTAACAGATAAAGATATAACATGTGAATATAGAATCTAAAGAAAAGGTAAGGTTAGATTAGGCTATTTGAATATGGCTAAGCACATTGGTTATCAGCCTGAAGAAGAATGCTTTTATGAAGAACTTTATAGGGAAAACTGGTTCTTATTCACAAAACACATGCAAAAAAATAAAAACTGCACAGCCAGCTTGTTCACCAGGATTTGAGCTGAGATTAAACTACCAGTATTGAGTTGTTTAAACCACTTGTAGGACAAAACTAAAGAAAATGCTTCTAATATCATGTAATCAAAAGTTAACTGCATGTTATATGCCAGGATTGCTTTCTCAAGTACTGAGGTAGGTAATACTTAATCTGCTCTTTTTTTTTTTTTTTTTTTTTAATGTTTGGTCATGGTATTATTCATTGCATGTATTTTCTATAATACATACAGAATATTAATAGTTCTATAACAAGTGTCTTTTTTTCATTTTTAAGTGCTTTGCTTGTTGATATTCTCAAAATTGCATTTGATGATTAGTGCTATCATGTGTATAATAAATACAATAGATGCATATAATAGATCAATATATTTTTAGTATACATATAATGATTCAATATCATTTTTATGGGAAAAAAAGACACTTTTGACTGCACAGATTTTCTAGAAATCCCAAGTAAAACACATATGAAATCATTTGTTTACAATCAGTGAACGTTAAAATCAGCTACCTCTCACAATACAATAAAACAGCGACACAATTTCCTACAACAGCCAGCAGTTCCTCCTTTACATGAACAAGAATTTTTTTTAAAAATTTTTATTTGTCCTTTTTGAACAATGAAATGTCCTTCGATTTCATGCGATCAAGACGCTACAGAACTTATCCTTAAATAGAAAGCCAAAACTTGTACATTGGATTTCAAGTAAAATTCCGTGCATTACCAAATGATCAGCTTTTTAAAATGCTCTCTGCTTCAGTAATACAGCGAGAATTTACGCCTCCTTGAACAAAATCAAACATTTCGGAAGAGCTAAGTAACTCCATTTTTGAATGTACGAAGTCAGATCACAAATCAAAATACCAAGTTTTATCCGCCATACTAATGTTTGAAAGCGCCATCTATAGGTGAATTGAATCGCGGATACAAATTCTGACGACTAAAATAATATTGATCCAATAAAATTAACATTATTTTAGTTTTATAAATTATCAGAGGAATAATTTTAAATTCTTAAAATCCAAAAGCACAGGTAAATGATCTTTTAGAGGCTGAAAAAAGCGCATCAAACAAAACAAGAGGGTTTCCCCTTAACCCTCTTGTAGAGACTAAGTTTTTTTTTAATACATAATCAATTAGTTAATCCTGAACTATAGTCCCCAAAAAAAATTATGAATGGTAACGACAAATTTGAAAATTTCAAAGTCTAAAGTAACTTTGAATTTTTATATCAGGCAAAATTTTAGTATAGTTTCTCATCGGCAACATTTGGGAAATAAGGTGATTTCAAAAGCAAATAGAAACATGTAGGCCCTAAAGGAAACATAACATTTTAGAAACATTTTAGAAGGCTACAGCCTTCTAAAAGAGAGAAACTTAAGAAAAATTAGACAGATAACCACTCTTCGTATGCAGGGGGAGGGGATAATTCAGAAAGACGTATAGGAGTGCTAAGTGCAGCAGCGTTTCTCGAATTATGAGAAACATGATAGACATTTTGAAGGTTATTACAAAAAAAAAATTTTTCTTAGAATTAGAAGCTTTTGATGAAAAATAGTTTAAAACGCTTCACAAAGCAGAACAAAACGTTCAAAGAGCAAAATCGGGAAGTTCATACAAGTTCCAATGACATTGCGTTAAAACACACAGATTCACTTTTTTCAAGCAACATTCATTGCGGTTTCAACGTGTGAACATCTCCACTGTCTAACTTTCGCTTTATCAGCAGTGGACTTAGAAGAAAGATTTGATGTAATTGTTAGTTTATCTTAGATACTCGAAAAAGATACTACACACTGAGAGGGATTTAAAATTCTTAAACAATATTAAATCGCGACAAAATACATTTAGCAATGAATTTAGGATAGTAATGATATATGAATAAACGGTTTTCTTAAAGTATTCAAAATGTTGTGGTTTCGCAACATATTAACATATGCATACCGAAGTTTCAGGTAGAAGGTCATTGGAAGATTCCGATGTAGGAGGGTAACAGAAGCAAAGATTTAGCAGAGATTTTGATTGGAATCCAGAGAAGGAGATTTTAAACTGTCAGATGGACATCTAACACGTATTTGCTCAATATATACAAAGAAATACTCTAAAAAATCTAGTAGGAAGCTGAGTTTTGAAGATACAGAATCTGAAGTTTCTGCAACCGCAGCTGGAGACTTCATCGGATCGTTACCATTATGAATACAAACAGGATAGTTGCATTTGAGCCTTTCACATTCTCTGTTTAAAAAGAGATTTTTACTTAATTTGCAAATTGCCAATTTAATAGAATCTGAATGCAGCCTAACCAAATTTGTCTTTAATTTTCGATGCATGAATAATTTAAAAGAATCCTAAACTTGCATAAGGTAATTCTTTTATATCCTGTTTTAAAAAGAAATTAGCTAATATTTTCTTCCAATTTCCCGATAGGATACATTTTAAAGAATCCTTTATAGACTGCACCATTCTCTTAGCCGATCATTTCGTATGTAGTATTTGCAGTAATAAAATTCTTTCTGATTAATCGGGTAACTTTGAAGATGGGAACAAAATTCATCGCAAGAAAACTGTTGTGAAGCGTTCTCTAAGCTAATAAATATTTAAAAAAAAATCGGAGAGTATCTAACTCTTATTTGCGATTATTAATCACGACCATGGCGTGTGTTCAACTTTCAGCCATTTTAAGAAAAAATCAAAAGCAGTCAAAAATTGTGGCTATAAAATTTTCTACAAAATCGATATGTAAACAAAGCATGGAGAATTTATTTTCAAAGAGTGAGTAAGTGCTCTAAAGACATTATGCTTACTTCCTTGGGACATATCGTAACATTTTACAATAATGCAACTCCAAACATTGCAGCATTTTGCAACATGCTGTAATGCCAAGAATGCTGAGTATTCCATACTTTCAGGGACCGACTTAGCCTAACTAGTGCCCGGTGAAGAAACTTTTTTGGAGAACCCTCTTTGCTTCACTACTTCAGTAATGAACAAGCGAACTTTTTTGGAGATATTTAAAATTTTATAATAATAAACTTTCTATTCGATTTGGGGGCTCTTCTGTGATGTGGGGGTCAGGGGCGTAGCTAGAGGGGGCAAGGGGGCATCTGTCCCCGGGCGCAGAATCCAAGGGGCGCCAAACTGATGTTACGACATTTTAGAATTAAATGTTTCCCATCCTTGGCAAGCAGTAGAGGGCGCGAAACCTTCAGTTTTCCCTGGGCGCTGAAAACCCTAGTTACGACTCTGGTGGGGGTCCGGGGCAACTGCTTCACATGCCCCTGCCTTAGTCAGGCTCTACATACTTGGTCACCATACATAAGGGGATGCAAGTATTTCTAACGTTCTTTCCCTAAAAACAGTTCTTTCAGAATATGGAATTGAAGCACTATGGCAGGGGTGGCCAAGCTCCTTGACAGTCCGAGCCATTTTTCAAAATTTGAACATTTTCGCAAGCCGCAATTAAATACGTATTTAAAAGGTATGCAAAAAAGGTATTAAATTATTTTTTACAGAAATTATATTTATTGAAAACATATAAATTAAAGTACAAAATATGTGTATTGAATTTAAATATTAAAAATTAAACACATTTATTTTACTTTTCTTGATAATTCTTTAAAATTTGGTGAAAAATTGGTGACAGCACTTTTCAGTAATTCTTTAAGATGCTGGTTAGTTAATACTGATCGGTGTTTGGATTTCACGAAGTTTAAAGTGGAATAAAATGATTTACATTAAGTACGTTGTTCCGAATATTGAAATAATTCGACAAACAGCCTTTTTTAAATTCAGGATAGTTCGATTCTGGTACAAATTTCCAAAATTCAGTAATCCCCATCGATTTGTATTTTAATTGTAGAGCTTGATCGTCTTTCATCTCTATAAATTCGAATTCTCCAGATGTCTTTTGAGTCATAATTATAGTGGAAATGGAAAACTCACATTGAATTGTGTTAATTTCAAATGGATTCAGAAAAAAATCAAGAGACGATGGACGGAAATAAAATTTGTTACAACGTTGCACTTAGTCTTTCATATTTGTTGTCTGTAATTTAAAAGACATTTTGAAACACATACGGAACGATGATAATTTTTTAAAATATAATAGCACAAAAATGAAAAAGGAACTGGGGTACATTTATCGAAAGCCACAAATAATCCTTCAAAGAGCCGCATGTGACTCGCGAGCCGCAGGTTGGCCCACCCCTGCACTGTAGAATAATGACTCTGTATTTCCCTAAATACACAATATTTATGCGCAATTAACTCATTATGCCTTGTATAATACATCTGAAATTCTGATGAAGTTCTTTCTTTCTTTCTTTCTTTCTTTCTTTCTTTTTTTTTTTTTTTTTTTCTTTTTTTTGCCATCCTTTTCGCAGTTCAGTACATGAGATAATTCATATCTCTAGTTTAACAATTTATAACTGTGATCAGCATGCATTTCCGTAAAAGGGCACGAAACGTATGGCTTAAGCATTATAATACATAGATTAACGGGGCCATCTCATAATGGGGCTACACCCTGATGCAAGTCTGCAGTCGATCGAAAAAATAGAAGTTTTGGCAATGGTGTAGTGGCATAAGGAAGCCTATACAAACTGAAAAATGAGCATTAGTTTCTCACTTGAAACTGAGCATCGGCAGCTTAAGAAGGGTCTCCAAATTAATAAAATGAACCTAATCTATCGCTAAATCATAGTGTAATACTGAAAAAATTGTCTTCTTATGCCATATCGCTGATTTGAAGTCATAATAGATACGTCGATTCATAGCGAAATTCGAAGCAAATTTTATTAAAATGAAATTTCTGGTTCATGAATTAATGTCAATACAGATATCATTCAAACCCTTATCAGATTAAGAACTCAGAATTTTAGGAATTGGATGTCTATCTAGCATTGAAATACATTCACATTGAGGAAATTTTAAAAGTAAACTAACTTCACAACTTATTTGAAACTACGTATACTTGAAAAGTCATTAGGTTTGTCGAAGCAAGAACCATGAAAAATGTGAGATATCCTCGTCGGGACTTCCAGACTTTTGCCAGCCAGACGTTAATTCTAACATATAAACTACTCCTGGAATCAAAAAAAAAAAAAAAATAAATAAAAAAAAAAAAAATAAAAAAAAAAAAAAAACACTCCAATGTAAAATTATAATTAGGTCAAAAAAGCAATCTTAAATTAGAATACATTTTGAATAAAACCATTGATTTCAAGGGCAATCAAACATAAGTTCCTCTTCTTCAGCTGCAGAGGGGGGGGGCTGACATTCAAAACTGCGCCAATCTAAGGTTGCTTTTTTTTTTTTTTTCCTTTGCCTGGTTTAAAGCTGTTATTATAGTTATCTTAGGAGGAGTAATAGAATTTTCCCACTTAGTATGCAGATGAAGAAAAAATAATGAATGCCACAGTTCTTTACTTCATGATTTAATAATAAATGCACAGGGGGGAAAAACCTGCAACTTTTAAGAAAACGAAACTGCAGAGATTTTATCTATTTTAAAATTAATAAATAAGTATTATTAACTTTTTAAACATTATAAATGCATACAATAATAATATCTTATCTGAATTATAGCTATTTTTTCAAGCACAGTTTTCTGAAGACAGTTTTTTTTTTTAAATTTAAAACATTAATTTTTTTTCCTGCGAATTGCGTTTTTGCAGTCGGCGTCACCGTGACTAAGTCATCATCCCTCACTTCCTGTTTCAGGGGAAAAAGCTCTATGGCTAGCTCTTCTTTAAGTCCTGCAATCCACCGCCTTTTAGTTCCGGCCCTACTTGTAAAGTCATTAAGTTTGTCGAAGCAGGATATATGAAAAATGCGCGATATACTCGCCGGGATTCAAACTCCAGATCTTCTGATTACTAGCCGGACGTGTTTTCCAGTTACACCATGAAGACACGTGGTAACGAGGGAGAAAAACCTTACATACTGGCAGCATTTCAGAATATTTATGGATATCCGCAGCAAACACTTTACTAAGGATAATTCCTCAGATTTCTGTTCTCAGAAGTTCTAATTTGAAAATCTTGTAAAGATTTTTTTAAAGCTGATTATACATTGAAGAAAAATGAGTTAGTCTTAATAAACAATCAAATATCTTATTATTTTAATAAGTTGATGTTTTCATAAACCTGACACCAGCCAATTAACCGAAGTTAAATACTCCACAGAAAATAGTTTATAGCCATTGAATAATAATAATAATAATAATAAAATCTGTTTTTCTATTCATTCTTGTTTTGTAAAAGTAGGTTTTATAAAGTAAAACTTTTGCACAAATAAGAATGTGATAATTCTATTCAGATAAAAAGAGAAAAAGTAAATAAAAGCATCTTAAAAAAGTAGTAAGCAAACTCTTTATTGTTGCGCTGTGCTCAAAATTTTTTCTCTTAGAAGTTACGTCCATGCTGAGTATTTTTCATAGGAAATTGATTAACTGAAGATCGAGAGATCACAAAGCATCTTGTAGCCAAAAAGTCTGTCGTGTCGAAATAAGCCATCGTAGAACTCTTATAAATGTTCATATTATATTCGATCTTAACAACCAGTCAGCAGCTGGTAAGCGAAAGTGTTTCAGAGAGCTATTATTTACAGAACTGCATTACAATAAGAGTTTTTTGAATAGTTGAAATTATATCTAAATCATATGCATACAAGGAAGAGATGAGATACTGGATACAATGCTCCAAGTAAATAGAAGGCTGAAAGGAGTTTTATTTTTTAATTAGAGAAAATAGTAAAAATTCTTTCAAGAAAAACTATTGCTTATATATTAAAGGTAAATATTAAAAAAAAAAAAAAAAAAAAAAAAAAAAAAAAAAAAAAAAAAAAAAAAATGAATAAAATAAGACGTAGAATTCAGATTTTTCTTATCGATTTTGCAGAGCAGCTTACTAAAATATTGTTAGTTTAGCTGGAAATGGTTATTAAACCTTCAAAGTTTATAGACGCAAAATTCCGCATAGAAGGAAGCTTTCTACAAAAACCTACCGAAAATTCTACCAAAACCTAATGAATCCGATTTCGGGTGGATGTACATTGGTAGAAATGGAGTCAAGGTACAAAGTTAGTGTCATTTTGGAATTAAAATCAAGAAAATATAACTTATGGCATTGGGTTCACCAGCGGCCGAGTAGTTAAAGCCACTGAATACTGGTAATTCAGTCCAGTGTTCGAATTTCGGCGAACAGGCATGATTACATGGGCGTTTTTGTGTTTTTACAATGTCTAAAGCGGATAGGAACCCGTTTCCTTTAAAATGGTTCTTCATAGAATATCTCTCACTTTCCGTGTAGTGTCTAATGGCGGATCAAGGAATAAGTAAAATAAATATTAATGGCATTTTCGAAAAAGTTAAAATTTCAGGGCAAAACCTATAATGCTCAGAGGGTTAAAATTTAACTATCATATTTATTTATGCAAATTATCGCTAGAGCTGGTTCTTAAATTTTCTTGAATCGCTCTACCTAATAAAACGAGTAGATACAGCAAGTGAGAAAATTATTTGAGATGAAGTTACCAATCAATAAACGATTAAACTTCAAAGAATCAAACAATTATAAGTAATAAAAGAACGCTAAGCAGCCAAAACATTTCCAATTTCAAATGAAACAAAAGTAAATAAAAGACAAAAAATAATTAGTCTAAAATAAATATAATAATAAGAAAAATTTCCTATGAGAGTAGTGACCACATGGAGGAAAATAGTTTTGCAAAACAGTAGAGTAAATTCAAGTCGATGACCACCATTAAATCTTTGCATGTAAAGACAAGGAATTTTTTTCCTTATTTACTGTAACTGGACGCTAATTTTGCTTTAAATATTTTATTTCGTGGATACTTCTTCGTAGTGAGAAAGTATCTGAGATTCGTGATATTTCTGTAACAATTCAGTCGGACGCTTCAGTTATTACAAACTATTTTAGTGCTATTTTTCAAATATTAACATGTGCATGCATTTACATACAGCTGTGCACTTAACTTATTTATACAGAAATTATCTAATAGTCTCTCTTTCTAATGTTAACACCAAGCATGTGTTGTAGTTACTTCTTTAATTCTAGGTAGCTGATGAATTCTGTTCCTATGTACTACATTTTTCAATCTGCTTTCATGCAATGTTTGAAAATGATCAGGAACTGGAGAGTGGCTTAAATTTCGCCGTGTATATTTGACTTAAAAAATATCCAGAGTTTCCTATTATGTTAATATATAATTGATAGTTAGTGCGCATAGCATGTATAATATTGTACAAGTAAAGAAAAACTGGATGGTAACCAAAGATTTTCCACCAAAGGTTCTTCAACCAAAAGGTCACTTTCAGTTCAAGATACTTTCTTTGGAACGATAAGAATAATTTCAATATAGAGAAGAGAGTAGAAGCTTCTTATGTTACCACAGACTTGAGAATCTGTTTAATTCTTTATTAGAGGGACAGTTATTCCCAACTTTGCTCTTTCCCATACCAACCATTTTAGATAATTTGTCACATTTCAACCTCTTTTGAGGCTGTAGAAAAGACGAGTTCCGAATTCAATCTATTCTTTCAGAATGTATATTTCAGCAGGATGTACTAACTGCGTTTATATGTATATGCTTTTAATATATTTACATTGCTTTATCCCTTACTATGTATTCGTAGTTGTATTTACCAAACTTTGAAACACTAGGCTGTTAAAAGCAAAAAATATTTTGGATTTTCCAGATGAGAAGCTATGACAATGTTAGCAAACTAACTTTGCTTGTTAATTTAACCGTCTTCTCAGCTCGGAATACCAGAAAAATAAGTAGTGAGATCAAGTAATTATAATGAGAAGGAAAATTTGAAATGGTATGGTTTTCTATGCTAAGCTCCAAACATCTGCAGAGAAAAAGAAAGAGGCTTAGTGGCACAATTTTTGCTACCGTCTCAGAAAGTCAGAAAGGCTGCATTTGGACATCACGAATGCGACTGAATGGTGAGTTGGTAATGCAGAATCAACGGATATTGATTATTAAAGTAAATCTAATGAAGAGAAGAAGAAAAGATTTTGTTTCAAACGTAATGCAATATAAAACAAAAGTAATTATTGCACATTGAAACTAATAACTAATTTTATTTTTTTATACATGTGATAGTAAAATTATTTTACTAGAAAACAAGTTCATTGCAACTCATAAAATCTTACATGGTGTCAAAGAAATTTATCCTTATGAATTCCAACAACTGGTGTTGGTTTGGTTGTTTAAAAATAGTGGACTGTAAATTGACTTGATATTACTTCAGTATAGAACTCAAAAAACCTCAGACTCCTAACGTTGACCGAAACTTCTTTATTGACTTTCAAATAGTAAGTTAGTTGAGGAACGGCGAAGACCACACTGCCAACTCCGAACTCAGTAGCGGCTTACCAACACAAACTCAGAAGCACCTCTGCTTAATTGAAACTCCAGTAATTCACAGCCACCTCAAAGCTCTAAACGCGAGCTTTAAAAACCTAACAAATTTGCGTCTGCGCCGCTCCTCAGTACAAAGAAAGAAATACAATTTGCATAGCATCGAACATACCCCCAGCCTTGAAGTCCCAAGGGGGTTCAAACAATAAATTTAAACTGTTGAACTGCATAAAACTGAAAAATAAAAATTAGTCTCTAAATCATGAATTAAATGGCAAAGCACATAGCTTTGCTATAGGTCGTTTTATTTCACCGTTAGACGTACGTAAACTCACCACTCGAAACTTCCTCATCTAGACCAGGATACACTTTAATAATTCTACTTAATTTCCAACGTAGCGGAAGACAGATTTTCGTTCTTAATAAGAACCATATCACCAATCTTCAGGTCTTGTTGTACCTTGCACCACTTGGGTCTCTGCTGCAATCTAGATAAATACTCACTGCTCCATCGATTCCAGAAATGTTGAAATAACCTTTGCACGTTCCTCCAACGGTCACTGCAGCTCATGGTTTCTTGAATTTGGTTAGATTCTGGAATAGCGCTTAAAGCCGCTCCGGTTAAAAGTGTCCTGGTGTTATCGCCTCCAAGTTGCTACAATCACTTGAAGCTGGTACTAAAGGCCTAGAATTAAGACAGGATTCAATTTGGGTTATTAATGTCAAAAATTCCTCGTATGTTAAAATAAGTGTTCCTAAACATGTTTTTAAGTGATGTTTCATAAACTTGATACCCGCTTCCCAAAGCCCTCCAAAATGAGGGGCAGAGGGAGGATTAAAGCCGCACCGGTTAAAAAGTGTCCTGCTAAATCAATCCCTACACGAGAAAAAGCTCTACTTTGAGTAACTCTTGAAGCGGGTAAATCTGCCATTAGCTGAGTTGCAGTTTGCGCTCTAACTCTACGGCAGATAACACATTGGTTTATACACTTTCTTATAATATCTCTAGCATTCACAATCCAAAATCTATGTCGTATGACAGAAGTGAGTAGCTGCGTACCTGCGTGAAGATACGTGTCATGATAATGCTTAATAATTAAACGCGTAATATTGTGATTCTTAGGTAAAATCATAGGATGTTTCTGATTATTTGAAACTGTAGAGTTTCTGAGCCTTCCGCCTACACGCATTACTCCCGAGGAATCCAAGAAAGGACTTAAAGACAGTAATTTACTTGATGTCTTCAAGGGTTTACCAGATTCTACACAGAATAATTCTTCTGGAAATTCGGCTCTTTGCACAATCCTAACAATCATAGAAGTAACTTCACAGAATTCTTCAGTAGATAAATAACCCTTTATACGCTCTGTAGGTAACTTACTACAATTATTTCTGAATCTTAAACACCACGCTAACACTCGACATAACTTTAACCATGATGAAAATCTTGAAAACACACTAGGCTCTTCAAATTTGGAAACATTTGAACTGAAACTCTTTTTCATTTCCTTCAACATAACTTCACCCTCTAATTCTACACTTGAATTTTGCTGTACATGAATTAGGGATTCGTTTAACCACTGCGGTCCCTTCATCCATAACTCACATTGTAGGAATTCTGATGGAATAAAACCTCTGGTCCCACAGTCTGCAGGAATTTCTTTCCCAGCAACATAATTCCATTGAATACCTGGAACAGCTTCCTGGATTTTTGCAACTCGATTTGCCACAAAAGGTAGCCAACGGCGAGGTTCGGACGAAACCCATGCCAATGTAACCCACGAGTCGGTCCATGCGTAAATATTGTTAATAGGCAGTTCTATGCATGATAATACTGCATGTAAGAGGTTGGTTAAAAGTAACGCAGCACACAACTCTAGTCTCGGAAGAGACTGGGTTTTTAAGGGCGCTACTCTGGTTTTCGATGTCAGAAGGCTGACTTTCACTGACGAATCAAGGTTGATTGTTCGGAGATAGATGACTGCACAATAAGCCTTTTCTGAAGCGTCGCAGAAAGCATGGATATCTATCACTACTGCCTTCGTACTCAAGACATACCTCGGAAATTGTAAGCTTGAAAGTAAGGGCAATTCTAGATAGAAACGCTTCCATTTCCTACTTATTCTCTTATCAACGAGTTCATCCCAACCCAGCTGTAAGTTCCATAATTCTTGTAATAATATTTTCGCGTATATTATTGTTGGCGCTAACCATCCCATTGGAACAAAGATTTTGGCTACTTCTGATAAAATAGTCCTCTTAGTAAACTCTTTATCACTTATGCATACCGAAAAGTGAAACGTATCACTAGAGTTGTTCCAATTAATTCCCAATACTTTTACTTTCTTGTCACTGTTTATTTCAAGAGAAATACTGGATTTTCGTAAGCACTCGGGAATATTCTCTAAAATAGCTGAATTGTTTGAAATCCACTTCCTTAAGCGAAATCCACCCCTTTTCATCATTTCATTCAACTGCTGAACTAGAACATTCGCTTCCTCTTCACTTTGTGCCCCTGAAAGCAAATCATCAACATAAAAATCCCGAAGGGCAATTTTTGATGCTAAAGAAAATCTCACTTGTTCATCTAATGCAAGTTGTTTCATTACTCTAGTAGACGAATATGGCGCACAGGCAGTCCCATATGTAACTGTCACTAATCTAAATGTACTCAAGGGCTCACTAGGACTATCCCTCCAAAGCATTCGTTGCCAATTTGTATCTTCTGGGTGGACACGAATTTGTCTGAACATCTTCTCTACATCGGCACATACTGCAATTTTGTGAGTTCTAAACCGTAGAAGAATTGGAAACAGCTCTTGCTGAACTCTTGGCCCAACCATCAAAATATCATTTAATGAAAGACCCGATGTCGTTTTAGCTGAAGCATCGAAAACAACTCTCAGTTTAGTCGTAGTACTTGATTCCTTTAATACGGCATGATGAGGCATGTAATACGTAGAGTCAATAAGAATCTCTCCCTCAGGCACTCCCTCCATATGTCTCAGCTCAAGGTATTCCCTCATGAAATCCTTATACTGTTCATATATCTGAGGCCTTTTTAGAAGTGAATTTTCTAAAGATTGGTATCTACGCATAGCTAATTGTCTGGAATCTCCAAGCTGAGAAGGCGGAGAGTGAAACGGTAATTTCACAGTATATAACCCCACTTTCCTCTCTCGTATATGTAGATTTGAAATAATCTTCACATGCTCTCTCCGATTTAGTAAGCATGTCAAACGTAGGTACAACATCCAATTTCCAAAAGTTAGACAGCATCTGATCAGTTTCCACTTGTATATTATTAACATAGATAGTAGGATTAATTTCTGTTGAATTATTCACACTACCTGAAATAATCCATCCTAGTTCAGAACGAGAAGCTACCAGTTTACCTTCTTCGCATTTAATTATTTCTCCCTTTAAAAGAGGTAAGGCAATATCTACGCCTAAAAGTATATCAACAGGCCCACTTTTGTAAAATGTTGGATCTGCTAACATTAAATCATTATATTCCTCAACGTACTTCTTATCCAATGTAAAATGCGGCAAAGTTCCAATAATTCTATTGATGATAAATACTGGTGTTTTAAATGACACTTTCGCCGGAAAATGCGGAACGAAGTTTATTTCCGTAATCCCATTAGTTTTCGTATCCAAAGACCCTAAACATGTAATAAAAACTTTGGCATTTCTTCTTGCTAACCCTAGCCTTTGTACACAATCTTCTGAAATCAGGCTTGCTTGACTGCCAGGGTCAAGGAGGGCTCTACACAATTGGTATTCACCCGATGAATCTAACACTTTAATAACAGCCGTACATAATAAAACTTCACTCTGAAAATTAAAGTCTGAAACACAAGATTTAATTACTGGACTAGAACTTGCGATATTCTCCCCTGACCCAGCCGGTTGAGCGCGAGGTTCTGGCCGAGGGAAAAATGGCTTAGCCGTCACTGATAATTCATTCGAACTGTTCGTAACTCCTTTAAGTGCCTTTGGTTCATTTTGAACTCTTTCGAAATGCAGTAGTATGTGATGACTTTTAAAGCACTTTTTACATTTATGTGTACTTCTACACTCGAAAGCTTTATGGTTTGAAACCAAACAATTAAAACAAACATTATTTCTCTTGACAAAATTAACGCGTTCCTGAACATTCAGATTTAAAAACTTATTACATTTAAAAACTGAATGACCGGCTTTACAATACGTACACTGCGCGCGAATCTCTGAAGCCAATGAAGTTAATTTGTCTTTTGTAACTTGTTTTTTAACACCTTGCGTTTTACCTGCTTGCAAGGTTCTGGCATGAGATTTCAAGAACTCTAGCAGATTATTAAGTGTTGGTATTTCCTCACTCTGTAATGTTCTTTCCTACCATCCTCTCGTCGAAGAATCCAATTTAAACTGTACTATTAACATTAAAATAGTATCCACAAATTGCTCCACTTTGAATCCTAGATTTTCAAACGAACATACACACTCTCTTACAGTGTCTACTAACGCTAATATCTGACTAGGAATTTCAGATTGTAAATTTGATAAGTACAAGATTTTCTTTAATAACGATGAAAGTAATTCTCTCTTATGTGAAAATCTTTGACACAATAAATGCCACGCTATTTCGAAATTCCTGTCACAAATAGTTAAAGCTTGAACAATCCGCAAAGCATCTCCTTTTAAAGAACCCTTTAAATATTGTAGCTTTTGTGAACCTGATAAACGGTTATTATTCACTATCGCCGTTTTAAATAAATCAAAAAATGATAACCATTCTTCCGTACTGCCACTAAATACAGGAAGAGTTAGCTTAGGTAAGCGTATACTCGCTATTTCACAAGATTTAGTTTCCACACTAATGTCTTTAACATTCTTAACTCTGGTTAGCATTAAAATTAACTCATCAACAGTATTTTGTATGACCTGTTGTTCTTCTATAAATACATCAATATCTTTTTCTTCACACACTACAAATATGTTACTAAAAATATCCGAAAGTTCGGTCATTAAATCATTTAATCTAGATTTAAAAAGTTCTAACTGATCAACATCAGCAGAATCGTAAGTCACTGTAATTTTCTCTTTCAGTTTACTTAACTTAGCTTTAGCTACACGCTTTTTAGTCTTAAGCGTTGTAAATTCCATTATCTAATAAGAAAGATAAAAAAAACACACTGACTCACCAAATTTACTGCGACTCCGGCTCGACGGACCATAAAACATGTACGTTCCGTTGTTTAAAAATAGTGGACTGTAAATTGACTTGATATTACTTCAGTATAGAACTCAAAAAACCTCAGACTCCTAACGTTGACCGAAACTTCTTTATTGACTTTCAAATAGTAAGTTAGTTGAGGAACGGCGAAGACCACACTGCCAACTCCGAACTCAGTAGCGGCTTACCAACACAAACTCAGAAGCACCTCTGCTTAATTGAAACTCCAGTAATTCACAGCCACCTCAAAGCTCTAAACGCGAGCTTTAAAAACCTAACAAATTTGCGTCTGCGCCGCTCCTCAGTACAAAGAAAGAAATACAATTTGCATAGCATCGAACAACTGGCTTTCTGAAAAGCTAATCTGGTATCATGGTCAGCTGATAAATATTAGGATCGCTGCTCTCGGTTTGTGGTTCATTTTGAAGGAAACATGCTGCGGGTTAGGCTTTTTGAGATTACGACAAAGCACCTATCTGCCTTAGGGAAGGGATGCCTTCGAGGAAGATTTTCTAAGGGAAACTGGCTCATACACAAGTCACATGAGAAAAGTCATGAAAACACCCATGCTGACAGCCCGTTCGCATAGAATCGAACACAGGTCATAACTACCAGGGTTAGCGACTTTACCGTTTCGAAAGAATACGGGCAATGTATCTCGAATGCAACACAGGATACGGTAATAATAAGAACCTAACGGCTGTATAATTATTATCATGATGACCTTCAACAAAACTATTATTATTAACTTCTAGTATGATAATTTATGGTAATTAAGTTTTCAGAGGATACTTGAAAAATGTCGACCGAAGGCTGGATAATTGGGATTCTGTTATATTATCATTTTCAGATGAAAGATTAAATCTTAATGGCATGCAATTTCAAATCTGAAAAACTGAATTAATGAAAAATAAAATCAACCAATCCAATTTCCAGATGAAAATTCAAGATGTAAGGTAATTTGGAAAGACAAGATTTGGAAAATTCAAGATGTAAGGTAGTTAACAAGCAGAAAGATTATATTGATGTTTTAGCCGAGAAAACATCGGCTTTTGGTACATCATTTTTTTTAAATTTCATTTTTTAAAACTTTTAAACAATTTAAACTTTTTAAGATTCTAACATTGTAAAACTTTGCAGCGTTGCTGTTGTAACTGGAAGCTGGAACTGAAGTTCTGCATGTCTTACTAGACAAACAGCAAGTTATTGCTACGTCTTAAGTAGTTCACAAAACAAGAAGAAAGTTAAAATAATGTTGTTATTTAAGTCTTAAACTGAATATAAAGGCACAACTTGTGGATGTTTAAATCAATGATAACAGACGATTAAATTTAAACGTTGATAATATAGTGTAAGATTACATATCAAATAGAATAAACTGGCTCAGACACTTTACCGAAGCATATTTAAGACATCAGCTAGCGAGAGTGCTGAACACGGAAAATCAGTCTTAAGTAGATCTGGCAAAAATATTGCAACAATGCGTGGTTGCCAAAAGCTCTCTGACCTAACGAATCAGCTTTTAAATATACAAAGTTAAATTGCATTCTGGTGAGGAATATGGAAGGAAAGAAGAAGTTATAGTAAAGGCTTAAAACATAATAACTGGTTAATTAACATAAGATACTTAACAACTTCTTCAAAATTTTTTAAACAAATATTTTTTTCAAATGGTAAAGGCGCTGAACACTGTACTTTGACCCGAATTCAAATCCTGGCGAATGAGCTAATGAGTCTTTGTGCACTTACCTTTGCGTAACATGATTACCAGTTAGTTTCCTTTTCAAAGATTTCTATTAACAATCTCACTTTTCTTAGGATTTCCTTGATATGAGAGCTTTACCGCAATCTAAAAAATCTGAAAACTTCCGTAAAAGTGTTCAAATATTACAGAAATTAGTCAGATATTGTTAAGCATTTCGAAAATAAAAAGTGCTTGACTAATGCCCCCCTTCCAGGAAATGTAATCAAATAGCCTTAATTCAAGAGATGCATAACCCGCTGGAACCATTAAAACAACTAATTAATGCGTAGCAGCATGAACATTAAACAATAAGAAGAATCTCTACAAAAATAGTAAATTTTTTTATCTAATACTTCATAAACTCTCACTGGCATACGAACATTGACCAAGTAGTTAATAATGTAATCGTTGTTATTGAGTTAAGAATGTATTGTTGAGGATTACGTCATTCAAAAATTTCGATGGCTCTATGTACCGTTGTTTTACCCCAATGCGAGAAATAGACATACATTTATGCAAGACTCTAACATTTGGTGGCAACAGTTTGAAAAATGAAACGGACATTTATAGCGATTCAGCCCAAAATTGCAAAACGAAAACAATAGTCCTTCAGGGACAAAGCCCCTTTGAACTAAAAAATTAAAAAAACTAGTAATTAATGAATTAAACTATTTTCAGAATTAATTTTCAGAATTAAATTCAGAAATTCCCACCAGTTGTTTTTCCTAGTTATGGATGTTTATAATGCTTCTTAACTATCCCCATCTAAAGCAGAAATATCTGTGTCACAATTGCACAGCACAAGATCCCTGATATTGAATGCCTTGATAATAACCTTTATAACAAAGCAGTATAAGGAATTAAGCATCAGTTACTATGACACATAAATGTATATAAACTTTTACGTTACACATAACCCTATTGTCCAAACAACGAATACTGTAAGCTTTAAACAATTCACATGCATTCACATGTGTATTTTGTTTGTTCGTTGTTTGTAACATGTTTTAAGCAATTCACATATGTATTTTCTTTAAACTTTTATTTCTAACTACGGTTTTTAGCTTATTTCATAGTCTTCTTTTTTTTTCCCTCATTGATTGTGCATTCAAGGAAGAATTCAAGTTTACAGACATACTGTGATGCGTTAACTGCTACGCACATTGAAACTCCTTCAGAAATTACTAGTTCCGTGTCAACAGAGTCATAGAAAACGTATAGTGATAGCTTAGTGATATGATGTCAAGGTCTTAAGGCTATGCTTTACAGCGTGAGGATCACGTTGTAGGGAAATGATTTTCTTTTACTTCTTCAAAATATACTGAGAGCTGGTTTAAAGTCAATTAAAAAAATATTTAAAAAAATTTGGGAAAATTTTTTTTTCTACTGAAATCTCATTAAAATTTTTTTCAGAACTGTGCTTACCACAATTAATAAAGGAAACATTTGTGGAATATGTTGGATTAGAATTTTACTGATTTTCAGCGATATTGCTTCAGATATCGTTCATCGCTTGTTTTCCAAAGCATTCTAGATTGCAATTAATGTAAAGTTAGTGAATGCTTTTTAAGATGATTAGTCAGGATTCTGGAGATTTTTACTTTCTGTGCATGTGGTGGTCTTAGAAAGGTAATATTTAATACCGATATCTATTTATATTCTTAGAAATACTGGCCATCTTCAGAAGTTGTCTCAAGAAGGTGACTATATATTAAAACGTAATTGTAAATAGAAATTCAGCAGCATAATTAAATTTATAGGGTTTGACTTTCTTTAGAGTATAAACTAGGACTTTCTTTGGAAACAAATTTGTGAATTATCGCTGCATCTGAAATGAGTTACAGAGTCTTGAAAAGATTAAAATAACACTTTTGTTAAAATTAGAACGTGAATATAAATGCTGTTCTCGTACTTGACAATATCAGACACCACGTGTTCCGATGTAATTTGAAGTAATAGTCAAATTCAAATTTAAAATTTAACCCAGCAGTCAAAGACTACACAATTTAATTTAAATCACAAGTTGGCTCATCAGCTAGCGTAATAATTTAAATAACGACAGCTATAACGCAAAACCGAATAATTACAGTCTTATCAGAGCTGGCAAAATTAGGTAACGTGACCTGCAGAGGCAGAAACACGCTCTGTCTTACAATCCAGAAACCTCGACTTAAATACTCTCTAACACATTTACATTGAGTATATAAATTATGCATAGTTGTAATTATAAATTGACGTTAGATATTGATTAAATATGGATAGGGCTAATTGTTTGCCTACTTTGATAACTGTATAAAAAGCATTATTCAGAACAGCGATATATGTATCACATTGTGTGATCCAGTTATTTGACATTTGTTATCACCGTTTTCCTGTTCCTATGATAAGGACGTTGCTGATAAATTTTTAAGCATCTTCATTACTTATGATATAATTCATTGATTACTTTTTCAGTTCCATTTTTAAGACATTTTTGTATTATTTATTTTTTTCCTATATTTACATTTAGGTTATTCAGGGAAAAAAAAACACAGATTTGTTTAAAGTGATCTCTGTATATATATAAATAAATACAGCAAATATATTAACTAATTTTCTTCGCATCTTAACCCTCCTCTTTTTTAATAATGTTGTCTTCCGAAAATCAACAGAGAAAGATTATCTGAATAATTTAATTTCCGAAGGACGCGGCTAAAGTTATAAGATATTTCTCCCAGTTAGAAGATATTTATATTTCCTACAGTTATAAGATATTTCCTAGCGTGCCTTCGTGGTGTAGTGGTACTATACGCTGGGCCGGTATTCCAGAGGCCCGTGGTTCGATTCCCGGCGAAGGCAGTTGCTAATTTTTCATATATCCGGCTTCCAAAAATAACCTAATGTCTCTACACAGTAAGGATATAACAAATGAAAAGTTGTCGTGGATAAGCTACAGGTAATTATCACAATATTAATTCTTTTAAAAAGACCTACATTCCAATAAGGATACAGAGAAATACTAACATTACAATATCTAATAAGATATCTTCATGTCTGCTTCTCTGTACCTTGAATCTCGTTTGTTCTTACTGTTGCCTCTGCTACTCTTTAGGCCTCAAATCATACATAAATAATTAGAGAAGCAACTGAGCAAAATCGTAGACTGAATGTCAGTTCGTATTTGCTTCGCTGTGATGGGTTGGTTTTTATATTAAGTTGGCATGAAGTTCAACGTTCAGAAGGGAAAAGTTCGCCGTGATATTCGCAGACGGATTGAAAGAGTTTATCTTTGTTAGTAAAATGAAAGCAATCTATACGTGGACGCATCCATTTTAAAATTTAGGAGAATTCGTTTTCTAAACGCACTGAGGAAGGGAAATATTGTGCGAATGTTTTTAAAAATTTCAGAATCTGGCGTTAAACAGCTGGGGAATGGGAAAATACGTAAGAAAATGTGGTAGATTAGTTAGATTTATAGCCAGAATGAACAATTATTTTTATTTAACATACAGAAAATTTAAAGAAATGATAACCATGCAAAAGCTTTGAACAGTTATTACAGTTCTTTCATAAAAAAAAGGGGGCAACTGAGTAATCATACAGGATTTTGTTAAACATTTTAGTTCCAAATTAATTTTAGAACTTATAATTCCTTGTAACTACAGGTAACAATTTTGTTTTTAGTTTTACCTTTCTTTTACACTAAGATCAGACTGGCCTAATAAATTGGAGGGGGGGGGGGAAGAAAAAAGAAGAATTTAAAATCGTTTTCTTTTATTTCAAAATCGCTTGGCGATTAT
Source organism: Stegodyphus dumicola (assembly GCF_044657685.1). Classification (NCBI taxonomy): domain Eukaryota; kingdom Metazoa; phylum Arthropoda; class Arachnida; order Araneae; family Eresidae; genus Stegodyphus; species Stegodyphus dumicola. Next base: position 41,631,475 of record NC_140771.1, on the reverse strand, counting down.
TCAAAATACCCAATCCAACATTTTTCTTTTTTTCTCTATACAGTTTACAATAATGAAGTACTATATGAAGTAGTAGAATTAAAAAATTAAAAAATCTAAAAAATTCTTCAGTGAATATAAAAATTCTGTTTAATATTTCACTTTAATTACAAATGCTTAAAACTTTTTCAAATGTTTCCGTTGCATAAGCTGAAGTTATTTACTTTTCATTATTACATTTTCCATGGGTTAAGTTCCGTTATTTTAAATTAATAGGGAACGAATAAGTAATATATTTAATACGCTGGTCTTCTCAAAACTTAAAAAAAATAAATATAAATTTTTACATTACGTTTTGTATAGAATGCAAATCATCGGGCATCACGCGAAAACCAAGAGCCTGCTTTTTTTTAAATTAAATTATTTATTTCTGCGTGTATGCTGCTTTTTAACCTAAAATCTAGATTGTTTCACATTATGCAAAAGTAAAAAAATTAAAGAACATAGTTCTCTAAGCTGTATGTGAAAGAATTCTATGTCGGTCACATTCTTTTTTCTCCCGAAGTACAAAGTTTTCAAATCCCTTTTCTTTGGAAAGAAAAACTATTTTGAAGTTTCGTAATTTCGGCATAGTTCCCAAACTACAAGTGCTTAAACTTCGCAACAATAATACCTGAAACATTTTAGTTAAATGGATAAGACCTTCCATCTCGCAGAAGAGCGTTATGTACTATTTTTGCAACAGTACGGGAGAAGAAAAATATACCTTGCATCACATCCGGGAAAGTCCCTGAAAGTGTAACATCCGGAGAACTTTCATTGCAATAGATGACCTTCTTCGTTTTCTTAGATAATAGCGGACTGTACACATTCTTGGAAAACAATCAAGCCTCTATCTAACCCGCCTACTCTCACTGCGTATCATATGATATATTTTATCCAGTGCCTGTACTGCCTATCTCCGGAAGCACAAAATAATGTATCCTCTGACCTTTGACTAAGTACCTTTTTAAGATGCATATATTTTCAGTTGCACGATACTGAATCAGCTGAAAGTGAATATATTGCATATGAGCGTTGCGTTGTAAAATGTGGTTTCAGAATCGAATTTCATGCGGGCCGAATGCACGATCTGAAAATAGAGCTGACAAGTCGATTTTTTAAACCAAAATGAAAATATTATTTTAACAAGAAAAAAAAATTAAAATATTATTTACTAAATTTTCCGTCTGAAACCTGAAAACTGGAGTCTGCAAGAAATTTCTGATGGTTACAGAGACTGATATTTATTTGAAATAACGCTAATGTGTTGAATAAAACACTAAATAATTAAACTAAATATAAACAAATTGCTGAAACTTTCTAGAAGGGTCAAAATTTGAGAATAAATAATGACAACTCCTTTTCCTTTTATTTATTAATTTCTTTTATGTATGCACAAAAATACGTATATTTACAAACTTCTCTATTTCTAACTACAACATCTCATCGCGTTTCAATTTCAATAAAGTAACCTTGGAGAAAAATTACTATACACTATCTTCATCTCGAATGATAGATGCTCAGCCGTCAGTCTGATACCTTTTTTTAATCTTATCAATTTTTATCGTGGCGCGAAAAAGACTGTTTACATATAAACGCGCGCCGTCCAGACGGTATAGTGGTTAGCGGAATCTACTTGAGGTACCGAAGGGTCCGGGTTTAAATCCCGGTGGAGGCATGGATGTAAATGTAGAATGCCTTTGCGGCATAGGAGCACTCTAAATATATGGCGAGCCAAAGTTCTGTCGAGAGGCTGATGGTAGGGTTAGACTCGTCCACTGGGGTGCTCTGCATCTAAATTGGGGAACGAACTGAGCAGAGTCGTACTGTCACCTGTATGGTGTTCAAGGCTCTTGCCAATAACGGGCGCTATCTTGCTCTCTTTGCCACAATGAATTCCGTGGGCTTGTTCTGATGTTACTGTCAGACAAGTGAGATAAATCACAACACTCTTATATAAATGCATTCCCACACAAAGCGATTACTCTTATTGCAAAAATTTGTAAATGAGGGTACTTATCTTTGACAAGTACGAAAAAACGTCCATCAAATCTGTATCTTCAAATCTTTGAATAAGATTTATATAGTATAATTTAATTAGCTCTCTCTTTCTAGGACGTTACCCACGCTCGTTTTCAATAGTAAAGAAAAAAAAGTTAAATTGTACTCCTGGTCATTTAGGTGTTCGACTTCTCTTCAAATTCTTATCACAATTAATGTCATAACAATGCTAATTTATTTACGGGAACTGTATTTGCAGATCCCGTAAATTGGCTTTTGGGGGTCGCCGATTTGAGGCCTTTGACTTAGTGTAGTATATCCACTAGTGGCCAGTGGTATTTGACCGGTTTCTAATTCCGATGAACGAGTTGTCTGCATAGAAGTTCCACGTGTATAACGTGAATACGAACCAGTTTCTCTTAGATAGTCCTTAATGAAGATGGCCTTCTCTTCAGGCTGGTAACCCTTGTATCATTTGCCATAATCTAAACAATCCTTATCTTATTACAATATATCCGAATATAAACTTAATAGGATGCCAAAATTAGATATTTGTTCAACGAAGGTCACACAGTTACAGAATGAAGGTCATGCAATAACTTGAAAACACTTTTGATTTCTAATTCAAAATATAACAAAAGCATTTTATTTGTGACTTGTACGACATTTATGAAGACATTTTTCTATGACCAAATTTAATTTTGGATATAGTAAGGCACAGCTAAATAACAATAAGTAATAAGTAAGTAACGCAAGGGTGTGTTTCTAAGGTTAATGAGAAAATAAAAATAGGAAATACTTAAAAGAGGAGTCATTCTAAAATAAAGATATCAACGTTATCGACAAATAAGAGACTGTCGTAGTAAATATGCAACATTTCATCACGAATTTTCTCTAAGTTTCTTTTTATTAAGTACACCTTTTATACTTTTGAACATATCTGAATATTTTAACATCTAATTCCATTTCATCTAATAACTTTCTGGATAGCAGGAAGTGAATCTGTTTTAAATTGAAATTTTTGTTAATTTAAAATTAATGAATTTAGCAAAGGATTGCTCATTACCTAATGATTTAATTGCGCTGATCAATTTTAAAGCAGAAAATGTTTACGAGTATTTAGGATGAATGCATTCACAGCGGAATCTCACAAGAGGTATTACTAAATCGTTCCTAAGTACTTTTCTTCCATTTTAGAGAATTTTATATAAAATTTGAAATTAAGTGTTCCAACATAGATCCCGTTCTTAAACTAATCCTAGGAATATCCAACAAATTCTAAACACTTTTAATGGTTATAGTCAAACCTAGGAATATCCAACAAATTATAAACACTATTAATGATTATAGCCTTTTTAAGTTTTATAAATTAAATTATAAAAGACAAATTTAAATTTTCATATTATACCAAGTATTTGAACTGAAGACCATTCTGGTTCAAGAACTGCTTATACGCAGGGCATTAAAAACTGCAAAATTCATGAACCATTTTAACTTATTTACTGGATGCATTTTATTTACTCTGATTTAAATACCGTTTGCGATAAGGGAAACAATATGTGTGTAGGGGAAATTCCTGAGGGTGTAAATAATTCTGCAACAATATAGGTGTGCCCAAGAATGTTATTCTACAGTTTCGAGAAAAGGGGAACACAATTTGGGGTAAGAATGTACTTCCGACCCGAATGAACTGGCGGAATTAGGAGTGAAATGTTTTCTCTTTCTGCAGACACTTGAAACCGTGATTCTGAAGTGAATATCGAAGGCTTTAGTTGCCTTAGTTAAATAGCATTTGCTATAGATGAAATACAGTTGATCCAGTGTTCCTTTTAGAAGTAAATATGGCTCCTGCCAAGCGAAATAAAGACAGTGCTGCTTTCAAATGCAAAGCCATTCAGTTTGCGGAAGAAATGAAAACGTGCTGCAGCAAGGTATGTTAGTAAAAGCTCCCTACGTGAGTGGAAGAAAATAGAATCGCAGTAATTAATATGCCAAAGAAATAAATGTGCTCTGCTTAAAGGAGCAATGAAATTCTGGAAGAAATTCTTATTCTGGAAGAAAGTATTGCGAACTGTGTCCTAGAATCTCCAGAGTAGCTTTATTATAACAAGAAACAGCATGCTTTTATTTGCTTTAAGGAGGGCAAACGAAAGAGAAAACTTTAAAGCAATTATGTGTTGATGTAGTCGATTTATTGCACTGAATAATTTAGTTCTACGAGAAAAAACAAAAGTTTCGCAAAGGCATTCGAAAGATCTGGATAACAAATTGATCAGTTTTTAGAGGTATGTTATTCATCTACGAAGGTAAAAAAATTACTTACTGTCAAATATTGGAAATATGGATGAAACTCCAGAGTAGTAACCGCAGGTAACCGGTAGGCGGAAGTGACGTCACAGAAAAGGGGCGTGGCCAGTATCCAGAGGGGCCTGGAACCGGACGTGACGACACCAGCGCCATCTTGTATCACGTGATGGAATGACATCATCAAAATTTCGTTTTATGGTGTGGCAACGATCTTTCAAAGTTTTTATTTTTTGTAGCAACAACCCTATTTTTTCAAAGTTTTTATTTTTTGTGGTAACGACGATATTTTTTATGCTTGTGGCAACGGTCGCTTAAACCACGTCACGTCAACTTTATTATTTTCCTTATTTACCAATTTTGTTTCTTTGATTATTTTAGTTATTTAATCTTTTTTAATTATGTCTCATTATTTAATTATGAATCATCCTTTTTAATTATTTAATCCGTCATTATTTTTAATTAGTTTTAATTGACTCCATTATATTTTAATCCATTTTTAATGAATTTTAAAAGTAACTCCACGTCCGAGATTCGAACTCGCTATCTCTGTGATGGGAGTCTAGCGCTTTACCGCTCGGCTAAGCCCTTCGTGCTATCAAACCTGTTATTTTTCCGTTTGGAGCGAAAATCCCCATGACGTCAATAGGCTGGGAGAAACAGGCAAGCGTCATCTCTTTCACGTTGCAGCATGCTGAAACCGCTTCCCGCTTTCTACATTAGCCCTGGCGAACGTATACAATCTTAACAACCAATCAGCATTTCGCTAACAATATCTATCTTATTTCAGCCAATGTTTTCATTTTTCATCTTATTCTTACTATTTTAAAGTTATTAGTTAATTTATTAATTTTTGATTTAATATGCTTTTTCTTTCCCAAACATAAATTTTAACTTTCGCAAATTGACGTTTATTTCTACAAAAGTGAATTTACATTTTCTTTTTACTTTGCAAAAGTTTTTTTTTTTCAAATTTATTCCTTATCGTATTTTTACTTTATTTTTTTATATTTAATTTTCTTTTTGGTTTTACAAAAGTAATATGTATTTTTACGAATTGAATTTTTTCTTTTCACTTTTTTATTTTGCAAAAGTTTTTTTTCCAAAATTTTTCCTTTTCGTATTTTTACTTTACTTTCTTTTAATTCTTTGTTTAACTTTCTTTTTGATTTTACAAAAGTAATATTATTATTTACGAATTCAATTTTTCCTTTTCACTTTTTTATTTTGCAATTTTTTTTTCCAAAATTTATTCCTTTTCGTATTTTTACTTCACTTTATTTTAATTTTTTGTTTAAACTTTTTTTTGGTTTTACAAAAGTAATATTTATTTTTACAAATTTAATTTTTCCTTTCCGCTTTTTATTTAAAAAAAAGTGTTACTACATTTTTAACTTAATTTTTTTTTACAAAAGTAATATTTAGTTTTATAATTTTAATTTTTTTTTTTTTTTTTTTTTTTTTACACAAATGCAGTTTTTTGTTTTTTCCCTTATGCATTTTACTTCCTACAGTAAATTTATATTTTTCCCCTTTCCTTTAAAAATTTTTTTTTGTTACATTTTTATTTTACCCTTAACTTTTTTCCCTTGTTTTAAATACAATATGATGTTACATTTCCATTTCTCCAAAAGTAAACTTACCTACATTTCTCTGTCTTTGAAATTTTAAGCTGGAATTTACATGCATATGACTTCACTAGATAATATTTTCTGTAACTTTAAACCAATATGCACAATGCTCGTTCTATATAGTTTAACTGGAATACTACATTTCGTACTTTTTATACGAGTAAGTTGGAGATAATCAGAACTTTTCCTTGTAATGTATGTACTAACTATTAATGACTCTATTAAGCTTTTGGCCAACTATACAAAACTTTGATGATTCCCTTTTACACGTCTTACTTTTATTCAAAGGATTCACCAAACTATGTCTGACAAATATAATTTTTACACTTTCCATTTACACATTTACCCTTATATTTAACTTATAAAACATATTCATGCTGTATTTCTGATTCCTTTTCCCCATAATAAATAGAGACTTTCACATGTTTCTTTATAGTAAGACCTACAGACTTTAAAGAAATCTTATAAGGAGCAATAAATTTTCATGGTATGAAGCCCACTCAAACCAATGCATGGAGCATTTCTACCCAGTTAAGTTTAGATACGTACCAATAGTACTTCATTTTCTTCTTATTCTACTCTACAGACATTTATACATATATATTCAGAACACTCCCTTTTATTAAGATTCATTTATACTACTAACACAAATTTTGCTAACTCTTTGAAATTTACCTCCGCGTTGGTGATAGCTTTGTTGAAAAAATTATTATTTAATTTATTGATGAATAACGCCAGATTTTGGAGTTTAAGGTCTCTGTGTAGCTGTTCATTGCGAACGAACCAGGGTGCTCCTGCGATTTTTCGTAAGTAGTTGTTTTGGAAAACCTGAAATTTATTTAATACGGGAGGGGAACAGAGCACCATGCAGGGGAGGCATATGTAAGGATGGGTCTTAATACTGATGTGTAAATGTGCTTCTTGCGAGCAAGATCCAGTGGTGAAGAGGCGTCAACAAAGTTTCGGAGCTTCCTAGAGATACCTATGGCTTTCCCGATGGTCATGAAAATGTGAGGACCCCATGTAAGCGAGCCGTTAAAACGAACTCCCAAGTATGTAGCCTCTCTGACTCTGGGCACCGTTTCATTAAAGAGGGTCAGATCTGCATCAGTGTTTTTTCTTCTATGCCGTACTATCAGTAATAATTTAGATTTTGTGGCATTAATGGACGTCCTCCATTTGCGACACCATTCCTCTATCTCTTGTGTGTGGTTTTGTATTCTGATGATGGCATGTAGTGGATTCAGTGAACTAGAAAGAATGGCGGTGTCGTCCGCGTAGCAGGCGGTGATTCAGTTTGTATTTTTAATCATAGGGAAGTCCTTAACATATATAAGATAGAGGATAGGCCCAAGGATGCTTCCCTGGGGGACGCCGGCTTTAATTAATGTGTTTTCAGAATAAACATCGCCCTGCCTGACACAGAAGGATCGATCACTTAGAAAGGAGTGAAGAATCAAAATCGTTTCCCTGGGAAGATCAAGGGAAGCAAGCTTGTAGATAAGTCCGTTATACCAGAGGCGGTCAAAGGCTTTCGCCACGTCCAGCATAAGGAAAGCAGTTGTCTGGTGCTTATGAATAGCTGCGCTTAAAAACTCAACGATTCTGACAAGCTGCATTGTGGTAGACAATCCTTTACGGAATCCAAACTGCTGGTTTGGAAGCGCGTTTAGGGCTGGCTGTAGTCTTTTGCAGATAATTCTCTCTAGGATCTTTCCCAGTGCAGGAAGCAAGCTGATTGGACGAAACCCATCCATTCTTGTATTATCTTTTCCCGGTTTGGGAATTAAGATGACAACCGCTTGTTTCCACTCAGCTGGGAAATAGCATAGGTACAGGCAGGCGTTGTAAATGCTACAGAGTTTGTTAATGAAATTACCAGGCAAATGTTTAATCATTGTATTAGAGATTTTGTCCTTTCCAGGTGCTTTTCTATTATGAAGTTTAGCTATAATAGAGCTAACTTCTGTGGGAGAGGTAAAAACAGGGAGATTTTTGACACTGGGCTGGTTCATCCAATTATCGACAAACATGTTAATGTGACTAATGAAATTTCGGTTTGAAGGGGTCTCATTTGGAGTGAACTGCTTGGCGAAGTGGGTGGCAAAGGCTTTAGCTTTGTCTTCGTTGCTGTATTTGAATCCAGTGTCATCCTGTAGAGGTTTGTTGCTTGTTTTTGTCGACTTCATTAAACGGAGGGACTTCCAGAATTCTCCGTCTTCAGCATTTAATTTTTCAATTTTGTTATTCCAGAGTTTAGTCTGGTGGGAGTCAATTAACTTTTTAATATTGCGATTAAGCTTATTAATTTGCGATTTAATTGCTGGGTCACGTGAGTAGGCGAAGATCTTGCGGAGTCTATTTCGTGTTTGGCTAATTAATTTAATTTCTTGCGGAAGTTTGAAGTGATGTTTTTTATTAAGAATTTCTGTAGTAGAATATTGCAATGCCGTATCAATGCAGGTGGTGATACTTGTGATAGCCTGGTCGATATCATGCGTATTTTTAAGTTGCTGTGTTTTGGGGAGGTGATTGTTAATTTCAGATTTGAAGTTTTCCCAATCAGTAATTTTGTAAGTGGTGCTTTTTTCAGGCATGCCAATACCAAGGTGTGCAAGAACTGGCACGTGATCTGAAGAAAGATCATTGATTACTTCCGTAGTGATCGGTAAGTTATCAGATGTGAGGAAAAGATCCAGTATGTCTGGATACTGTCTTGGGTGAGTAGGCCGGAAAGTAAAATCTTCTGGAGGGTAAATGTAGTATGGGTAATTGAACAGGAAGTTTTGAAGGATATCACCGTTTTTATTTGTTTTGCGGCACCCCCAGCTAACATGCTTAGCATTAAGATCACCTCCAATTATGGTAGGAAAGAGGTTATTTAGCAAATTCTGTAAGTGATGATCTTGTAGCCTGAGATCTGGAGTGTTGTAAAGGGCGCATACAAGCATATTTCCCAAATTAGGGGTTCGAACGACTACCCTGACTTCTTCAAACCCGTGAGAATTGTCAGAAGCGTAGAAGCAGGAATCCAAACTCCGCTTAACATAGATTACGGCACCTCCGCTTCTATGTCTGATCCTATCACAGCGATAACTGCGATAGTTAGCAATACTCAGGGAGTGCGCTGGCGTAGCGTGTGTCTCAGTGATTAGTGCAATGTCGATGTTGTAGTGTGTGAGAAAGTCCTGCAGTTCGCTAATTTTGGTGATAATGTTCTGCGCATTCCATGTCATGATCGTCATTGGGGTCATTTTTACTAAGGACCTACGATCCATAATTTATCTTAGTATCGGGCCTCACTGTAGTTTGCTTTTCTGGCATGGCAGTTGTATTGTGTAGAAGCGCTATAAGATCAGCAAGGTTCTGCATGACCTGCTGAGCGTCCGCTACAGCTTTCTAAATTTTCCCCGCGAGAATATCAGATTGAACAGCCTGGGCGTAGGATTTATTGACAATGACCCTTTCATCAAACTTGGGGGAATTGGGTTTCTGCTTTGGGAAGGCCTCACAACCCCTCCAGTTGCTGGTATGCTTCCCGAGACAGTTACAACATTTCGGCTCAGAATCTTTAGGTTCCGGGCAATCCCGGCTTTCATGAGGGCCTGCACACTTACAGCAGCGAGGCGGGTGGTGACACGCCGCCTGCGCGTGATGGTACCTTTGACATCGAAAGCATTGTGTCGGCCCACGCCGACCACGATATCTTTCTACTTTAATGTACAAGTACATTAGATATTTCAGATGATATATCTCATTGTTTTTAGGTGTCTTAGAAAGAGTGACCAGAAATAGGGGCATTTTAGCCCTATCTTTTCCTCTGCCCTTCATCAGTTGTTCCACTTTGAGCGCAGTGAAATCTTTTTCACGGAGTTTCTCCTGAATGTCCGTGGGTTTAGCATCAATGGGAAGATTTCTTATCACAACTTTTTTTGTGTGTATTTCATAGTTGCCTTCACCTTTCTTTTTCGCGGTGAAATCGGTCAGTTGTTCCTTTTCAAGCAGTTCAGTGAAAGATTTCCAGTCGTACTTGCATTCTCGAATGCAAATCGGCGGCATTTTCGCCGTCCTGTGCGGGAAAGTGAACTGACCCTCAGTTCGGGTTGCTCCAGTCTGAGTTTCACGAGCATCACTATCCATTGGCCCAACCAGGCACGTGACCTCATCCAAGATGTTGATTGGCCGAGCTACGCTTTCTGCCAAAGACATACTCGCGTGAGCTGACTTTACAGTAGCCCCAATAGATGGCGCTACATTATCATGACTACTGGTAGCAACCTCGTGTGTTCGAGTGTTAGGGCCATCCACACTGATTGGTTGATAAAAGGCAGTGTCGATCACGGCAGACGAATCGCGTGGCTCTTCTTCCTGAGCGGCAGGATTCAGAAGTTTCTCTTCCTGAGGAACAGGGTTCACAGATTGTTCTTTACTTTTTGGGTTTATTGCCGGGGTACGGCGTCTCCCGTGCGTTCGCCTAGTCTTCGGGACAGATTTCTTAATTTCTGTGTAATTTCCATCATCCGAACTGTCCATGTCCAGTGTAGTACCTTCTTCAGCAAAGGAAAATCTGTTAGCGACTGGAATATTGAATTCAATGGTGGGACTGAGCGGGCGTTTACTGCTAGTCCGCGTCTCATCCACTATCATAGATTCCGCAGCCAAGTTTGTCATAGATTGTCCAGGTTCCGGTTGGTTCCTAGCAGGTATATTTTCCATAACGTCAGTGTCTTCAGATCCCTGGAGAGTCATTTTGTGGAGTGTGGCTCTGAAACCGCGAATACTCGTAGTTCCATACTCTCCTTATCAGTGAGTGGCTTGTCATCAGGTCTCACTTCGTACTCCGTGATTAGCACTCCGAGAAAGTCAAAGAGCTTTTCAATCATTGTTCAATAGGTAAAGAGCAGAGGTCGTAGAAACAACAGACACGTGGCCGTGCTGTTAGGTTCGCTAGGCCTTTTTACGGTGCTCGTAGCCGAAGCCAAAGCACAAACCTACTATTAGCCCCTAACAGCAAAAGTAAGTTCGCAAAATTAAGTGCAGGGAGAATCAAAGCGGAAGGCTGAAGTTCCTTCACGTTCCGCGTTGAACTCAGAATCACGCCCAAGGTCGTTCTTTCAGCAGTGAGGAGAAAAGCGTCCGTCTAACTCGAAAGTCAGGGGAGAACTGAGGAATCTTACAAAAGCTAAGTAGAATTGTAAATTCTACGTAAGAGCAAAGATCAGGTGCTCACTTAGAGCTTCAGAAGACTGCCGGCGTGTTTCCTCCGTTGAACCGCTTTTTACGAAAAACTGCTTTATGACTAATTTTGTATAATTACCATCCAGATTTTGCAGAATACTTGATCTTCATTATATCTCTTTTTATTAAATTTACATTTTATATTCTATGTAATTGAAAAAATAAGCTTCGAATAGGATGAATATTTGCACATTCTACTGAATTGTCTAGATCTGGAGAATTTCTTTTCCTTCCAGATTTTTACCCTATGTTTATTCCATTCGTCTTCCTATTACTGACAGAAAAAATTACATTTTGCGTGAGGGATTTGGAATACCGAAGTTCATATGAACGTTGAATAAAGAGAACAAATCCGGCATTCTGTCATAATTGACTAATACTCTGAAAAAAGAAAACATCAGTTTCATTCCCCTGAATAAAATAAATACATTTTCCAAAAACGTCCAAAAAAATCTATCACAAGTGTCAACATAAAAGATCTACAAATACATTTTCAAGTATTTAAATAACTCATAAGCTGAAGACAAACCAAGGAAAAAAAGTATCGAGAATTCATTCGCATATACCAACAGCAAAGATAAAATAGTTTCCAATAGCAAAGAGAAAACAGTTTCGAAATGTCTAAACGTCTACTCTCAAAACGTTTGCGAAAAGACAATGACATCACAAAGACATACATTTTATGGAATATGACATTACCGTATTTATGCGAATCTAATGCGCCATCGAATCTAATGCGCATCCTCATTTTAAAACTTTAAATAATAAAACAATTTTTTGTTGGCGAATGTAATGCGCATCAATGGTATGAGGAATTTATTGAATCTTATTTTATACAACAATCTATTTGTATATAAACTATCAATCAATGGTATGATAATTTTATTTAAATTTAGATACCATATTTTATACAACAATAGATTTATACATAAAGTAGCAGAACATAGAATTAACCTATTAGTGGGCTATTGTTATGTGAAACAATCATTGTTAATTACCGCACTACTGTATATACGGTACATATTGTAAAGTATGAACATGAAATAAATCGTAACATTTCTATCTAGCTAACAGTTTCTACAATCAGTGATTAATAGTAAACGTCTTTATTCACTATTTTGATGATAACTTCCTTAGTCCCCTTCTACGTAATGGTGTAGTTAGGAGGCATATCAAACCAAATTGGCGTCTCGTCAGCATTGCCAATTTGCCCCATTGAAAAATTCTTTTCCTTCCGAAGTGTGATGACATACCGCTAAAATGTTAGTAGTTTTCTCTCAAAATCTGCAGGAAGCTTTTGGCATATTGTTGTACGGCGTCTTAGAGATAAGCACATCCGCTTCATCAACCGATCCACCCATCCACGGCTAGCTTTAAACTCTGGTTTCGGTATTCCAAGAACTTCAGCCTCCTCTTTTGCTTTATTTCTTATAGTGTCACTAGTCACAGGTTGTCCATTCTTCCTCCTTTCACGTACAAATTCCAAAACTTTTTCTTCAGTTTTAGGGTGTCTTCCTTTGCGAGGGCCAGTGAATTTCTTTCTACTAGTTTTAGTTGCAAACAGTGCCAATTTCTGTTGCCGCCACAAGCGAACATTGCTCTCAGCTACGTTTAACTATCTCCCAGCCTTTCTATTGCCATTTCTTTCAGGATAAAGAATTACTTTACGTTTGAAAGTAGCGTCATATGACATTCTTCTCTGCTTGCCCTCCATTTCGTGACTACGTACTCTGCAGTTTGTATCCTCTATGCAATAATGTGTCAACCATAAATGTAACGGTAAATGTAGTCGAGAAATACAGTAATCCATTGTTACGATTTAAATTTGGTTGACGTCATCGGCGAACTTTGCACTCGAATCTAATGCGCCATCGAATCTAATGCGAACCCCAATTTTGAGTACTACATTTGGCCAAAAACGATGCGCATTAGATTCGCGTAAATACGGTATTTAAAAATTTTTGTTCAAAATTTTAGTTCTGATATAGGAAAATACACATTAAGTAATTAAATGTGGGTGTTCGTGTACATGTTTGTAAAAAACAAATATATAAATTTTTAGGAAACTTTTGCATATTTTTCTATTTTGGTAATAATACTTTTAAGTTAGGAAAATATTCTATACTGAACATATGTGTCTAGGAAATTCTTTGGAAAAAGCGGAAAGTAAATAATCATTTCGATACTTCGCTAGAAAACTATTTAAAAATTAACCAAGAGCTTAACGAAGTACATATATAAATTATTTTACTAATCGGTTATGAAATTTTAAATAGGACATATCCAGAATCTTCAAACTTTGTAATGAAACCTTCAATTTAACCCTTGAAATTTTACTAAAGAAGTCTCTGTAATAGTAAAATGCTGGTTAAAATTGTGCTAACAGAAGAAAAAAATATGCCTTTTTAAAAATATTCGCTGGATATGTAATAAAAATGAAAGCATGGCTCCGGTTCAGTAGTGCAATACAAGGTGTTAAGTAAAAAAGTTTCTAAACTAAGTTTTTTTCACGTACGAAATGTATTGAAAGATCGAAAATTAGTAATATATTAGCAGTGGACTAGGAAACAAATTTTCAAAGATAATACTGTGGTAGGAAAATTAATCAAAAAGTATAATATGAAAAAATTTTCTTCGCAATAATTTACGAATGTTTTCGTTTCAGTAGAATGAAGTTAGAAAGTACAAATTTTGCAATGAAACACTCATTTAAGCCTTTAAGATTTTATTAAAAGATGCAATAAAGCACATTGACTTGAAATGTAATGCAGTAAGTTAAAATATAACTCTGGTTCATCAATACAATATATTAGTTATGTACAGTTAATTGTTCATTTCGAATATGATAAAGAAGAAACTTTTGAGTCAAAGAGAAATATATTTACAAAACAATGATTCTTATTTTATTATTAATTTAAATCAAAGCGCTGATGTTTCTTATGAAGATGAGGTATTTTCTTAGACATGTTTATAATGAAATTAGTATATAAACTGTTAAGAAAGAAATAGATTTCACGAGAAAAAGGTCTATGACAATACAAGTCAGTGATCGTGGTGACTTAGAGAAAATATTCCAAGTCTGTATGAGCTGGGTTAAAATTCTCTATTATCTACATACGAATTCGTCAATGTCAGAGAAAATTAATCTATCCCCATAGAATACTAAGTTAAAAATTACATTTCTTTTCTTAACTTCTGGTTTAGCGTGATAGTGTTGTTGAAGTGAAAATCTTCCAAACGTGTAACAAAACTATTAAGTAAAATAATATAACTATTTAGTAAAAAATTTGTTCCCAAGACAAGAAGAGGCATTGTAAACGATAAATAGGAAAATATTTGAAAATTCAATGATTTGCAGTGGAAGTAATGTAAAAAAAATGGTAATATTCAAAGTATTCTAAAGGTTACCAATAAAGTGCTTCACAAGAACACGAATATGAAAACACGAACACATCACAGCCACTCACAAATAACTTCCGTGAAAACTGAAAATTCTATACTCAAAATTTACTTTGAATGCAGAAAAAGAAACATTAGGGGTTTCGAAATGAAGGTACTCATGTAAACTTTCCGAAATGAAATGTACAGTATTTCATGAAATATTCACTTAACTTCTAACTCGCTTGTAATTTTGTTAAATCATATGTAATGAGCGTATGTGAGATACCAAATGCATTCATATGCGGAAAAAATAACAAACATTTAACTATCTGGCAATGAATCAAATTACATTGGAAATGAAAAGTAGTACAACATATCTGTATGGAAAATCTTGATGACAATTTCTGAGTGTGTTTTTTTCGAATAAAAATAGTTAAAGGTTGCTAGGTTAGTAATGAACTACTAAATTCGGTCATTTTTCATCAAAAACGCCGTAAGAAGTTCTCCGTACTGGTAAAATATTACTTAAATTCTCTAGCTTTGTGATTTCCCTCAGACATTGGCAAGACCAACGGCTGTCTGGTCAATACAAGATAACTATGTGTTTAATAGGTTACTTCAAAGCTATGAAAGAAATAACAGTTGGGTAAAAATATGGACATTTTCAAGAAAAAAATGTTCTCTTATGTCCTTTTGGTATTATAAACAAAATGCAAAAATTTAGTAAATACGTAGATAAATCTCAAGAAAAATGGTAAATTAACATGAAATGTTTACTTAAAGTCTATGTAAAGTTGAAAAACAGTAATGGTAATACATTTGAAAAATAGTTCATATACAGTGCATTAAAATTTTGCACCCGATCTATGAATTCATGAAAATCAGCCCCAAAAAAGTCATTTATCGCGTTCGCTTGCTTGCAGTATATTCTTTTGTCGTTTTAATCTTTTTGCTTTTGAGTTGTATTATTTCTGAAGTTGTAATATTTCTGAATCTGAAGCTTTAAAACACAAAATCACTCTGATTTATCAACTTGCGTCTAAATGTAAAGTACAGTCAACCAAATGGAAGATTTTAGCATAAGTAAATGTACTACAGACAAAATAAAATTAAAAATTCATCATTATTTTTCACGCTCTGTCCATGAAACTAGTCCTGACTTATCCCATTCGGAACATTTTCAGAAAAAATATTCGTTTCTTGTTCATGTTTCTGCATACTCAGATACTAATTTTGTTGGAAATAGGACATTTTCTTATTTCATTTTATATTTCACTGTTAAAGTCTGGCTTGGGGAAAATTGTTTTCCTTGGAAATGGCATCCTTGTCCTATATATCTGCGACCATTCTAATAAATTACATTACTAACAAGTGAAAATCCCTAGTTATACAGGAATTATCTTGAATGTTTCCTTAATCTGAAATGCAAAATGTAACCCATGTGCAAAAATAGAGCAAGTTTATCTTAAAAAGTTCTCCACGAATACATCTTTTTCTGTATTTATCACTCAAGTTCATTGTGTACCTCTCTTTTATCTAATTTGTGAAGTATTCTTGTTTGAATACTAACATTTGAATTTGTTTAACTGATTTTAAAGTACGTGTATATTTTGGTCAATGCGTGGGGAAAAGAGGAACTGTCGCACTGAGTGTTCTAAGCATTCCATACTGCATTGTTCTTAAGAGTACAGTCAGTTAAAAGAGAAATGTGTTTCGTACACTGCGAACATTTTATTTACTTATTATGTGTCATGCTCATGATAAATAAAAATGTTATACATGTGCGCAGGACTGTGTGGTTCCAATGTTTAGTTAAAATAATGCTTTTCAAAAAGTGTGGTCTTTCTTATGACATATTCAAAATGAGTTAAAATTTTTAAAGTTGGAGACTATAGTAGATCCTTATATGTACTTTCTGTCATTATTACCTATTTTGTATAATTATTTGTGTGTAATTTTATTTATTATCTATGAGAAGTTAAATGTCAAAAAAGCTGTAAAAGTTCATTATTAAGCAATGTCAGTTTGAAATTTCTATCTTAAAATTATTTGTGTTAGGTCTTTTATGTTAATTACTATGTTAGATCATTATTTGGAACTCTGCTCAATATTTCGTGTAATGTATCACAACTATGTAGGAGTCATTTGTCAGGTATGATAAATTAAATTTCGTTCTCAAAAGGCTGTAAGAGTTCAGTGCTAAATAAATTATTGACAATGTGAAATATGCGTCTTTTTCAGTTAAGTTACAATAAATACGTTAAAAATATTCCAAGTTAACAAATTTTTATATTCCAAATTGGGAAAAAGGCGATAAAGTTTCATTTCCATGGCTGAATATTAATTCCATGTGTATTATAGACATTAAGTTCTCCTTCACAAAATGTGACTATAATTCAAATTTAAAATAATACGACACAATGTGGATATTCTTCTCTGTAGTTAAAATATAATTCAATCTTCTGTACCTTGTTAAGAGAGTTAGGCTGTGATAAGTTGAAATAGAGTAGTGTTTATAAAGTTCTGCGGTAAATGGTGGAATCATATTAAGAATCCGAGTGACGTTTTCACATGAAGGAAAAAATCAAGGTTTCAGTGTATGTTTGGTGATTTAAGTAGGATATGTGCAAGAAAATACAAGATATTTTTGTAAAATATTTCAAAGAGTTAGCAAAATTTGTGTTAGTAGTATAAATGAATCTTACTGAATAAAAGGGAGTGTTCTGAATATATATGTATAAATGTCTGTAGAGTAAAATAAGAAGAAATGAAGTACTATTGGTATGCATCTAAACTTAACTGGGTAGAAATGTTCCATGCATTGGTTTGAGTAACTTCATACCATGAAAATTTATTGCTCCTCATAAGATTTATTTAAAGTCAGTAGGTCTTACAATAAAGAAACATGTGTAAGTCTGTATTTATTATGGGAAAAAGGAATCAGAAATACAGCATGAATATGTTTTATAAGTTAAATATAAGGGTAAATGTGTAAATGGAAAGTGTAAAAATTACATTTGTCAGACATAGTTTGGTGAATCCTTTGAATAAAAGTAAGACGTGTAAAAGGGAATCAACAAAGTTTTGTATAGTTAGTAAAATACATTAGAAGGAAAAGTTCTGAGTATCTCCAACTTAGTAGTAAAAAAGTAAGAAATGTAGTATTCCAATTAAACTATATAGAAAGAGCATTGTGTATATTGGCTTAATGTTACAGAAAATATTATCTAGTGAAGTTATATGCATGTAAATTCCAGCTTAAAATTTCAAAGACACAGAAATGTAGGTAAGTTTACTTTTGGAGAAATGGAAATGTAACATCGTATTGTATTTAAAACAAGGGAAAAAAGTTAAGGGTAAAATAAAAATGTAACAAAAAAACATTTGTGTAAACAAAAAACTCAAAAAAATTAAAATTATGAAACTAAATATTACTTTTGTAAAAAAAATTAAGTTAAAAATGTAGTAACAACTTTTTTTAAAATAAAAAGCGGAAAGGAAAATTAAATTTGGAAAAATAAATATTTCTTTTGTAAAACCAAAAAAAAGTTTAAACAAAAAATTAAAATAAAGTAAAGTAAAAATACGAAAAGGAATAAATTTTGGGAAAAAAAAAACTTTTGCAAAATAAAAAAGTGAAAAAGAAAAATTCAATTCGTAAATAAAAATATTACTTTTGTAAAACCAAAAAGAAAGTTAAACAAAAAATTAAAATAAAGTAAAAATACGAAAAGAAAAAAAATTTTGGAAAAAAAAAAAAACTTTTGCAAAATAAAAAAGTGAAAAGGAAAAATTCAATTCGTAAAAATAAATATTACTTTTGTAAAACCAAAAAGAAAATTAAATATAAAAAAATAAACTTTGCAAGATAAAAAGTAAAAAGAAAATTTAAATTCAATTTTGTTGGAAGTAAACGTCAATTTCCGAAAGTTAAAAATAAAATTTATGTTTGGGAAAGGGAAAAAAATGAAATAAAAAATTAATAAATTAACTAATAACTTAAAAAAAGTAAGAATGAGATGAAAAATGAAAACAATTAAAAATATCTTAATAATAAAAAAAATTAAACTGTGGGAAAATCTTACATTTAAAACAGCAATGAATAAATTAATGATTAAGAAGCCAAAAGAAATCCTAGCCGTCGTGTAAAAACAAATGTGTGACGCGGTTTTCATGTCAAAGCGCATGCGCAGACTTTCAGCCTTATGTCATCAATGGTGCAAAAACTCAAAGGGACAAAGAGAGTTTCAAATAACAAGTCTGATTAGAGGACCGGGTAGCCGAGCGGTAAAGCGCTACACTCCCATCCCAGAGGTAGCGAGTTCGAATCCCGGCGGTGGAGTTTATTTTAAAATTCATTAAAATGGATTAAAATATAATGGAATCAATTAAAACTAGTTAAAAATAATGACGGATTAAATAATTAAAATACTTATTAAAAAAGAGTAAATAATTAAAATTAATGACATACTAAATAGTTAAAAATAATTAATCACATGTCAAATAATTAAAAATAATAAATTAAAAGTGATGTCATTCCATACACGTGGTTCAAGAGTTCGTTGCCACAAAACCTAAAAATATATATTCAATGCCACAAAAAATAAAAACTTTGAGACATAAAATCGTTGCCACAGAATCAAAACGAAACTTTGAGGATGTCATTCCATCTACGTCATTCCTTCCATCTACATCATTTCCGGTTGTCACGTGATTCAAGATGGCGGCGACCACGCCCCTTTTCTGTGACGTCACTTCCGCCTACCGGTTACCTGCGGTTACTACTCTCCAGTAATATTTGATATGTTAAGAAACAGAAACGGTTCATATAAAAACAACAGCTCATAAAAAATCTCACCTCATCGTAGGGCATTCCTGTTTAGCGGGCAGTAGAAAATTAAAACATATTGTTATTTGTAAAAGAAAGACGATACCTAAATGTAATTTCTCAAATGGTGTTTTCATTCATATTCTCGAGAAAGGTTGGATGGACTAAAATGGTGTTAAATTGTGGATAAGAAATGTTTCGCAAAAGTGTCCTGTTGCTTTAAAGTATCTAGAAAGTCTTAGTTTGGGACGAGATCTAACGGATAATATGAAGAAATTGTTGGAAGTGTAATACAAACATGGCAGTTATTATTCCAGGCGGATTAACAACATTAGTTTAGCCTTTAAATATATGCATCAATATACCATTCAAAGGATATTTAAAACGACAATGGAATGCGTGAATGTTAGAAGATGAAATATTTCATTATTGCTTTAAAAGGATAAATATAAAAATCGAACTGCGCTCTTCGAAACTTGCACAAAGAACAAGAAGAAGGTAAAATTACTACCTGCTTTTTTAGCATTTTTCCAGTCTCCTACTTCAAAATAACCTAATGACTCTACAAGTGGCGCCCGAACTAAAAGGTGCTGAACGATAATTCGTTACCACAGGATTTGGCGATTGGGTCCTGTAATACCCAGTCGTCCTTTAAAAGGGGGAGTATATAAAATATTTTCTCCCTCCTTTTCGCATGCCTTTATGATGTACTTGGAAGCATACTCGAGAGATCAAGAGTTCGAGTCCCAATGAGAGACTGCACATCTTTCCCATCTCCTACATCAAAATAACCTAATGACTCTTCAAATTCAATTAAAAAGAAACGCAGTATTTACTGAATTACCCATTACTTCATCCGTTGTGTAGGGCTAGTTTTTGTTCCGTGAACGTGCAGCATGCCGCCCACGCCATATTCCTTACGTATGATATTCTATTTTTAAATCGTGGCTAAAAATGTTAAAGAGGCACAAGTGCCCATTCTATGATAATCTTCTAAAAGAATTAACCATAAAACTGGTTAGGTAATGAAGTGCTAAGAGAAAACTGGCATATCGGTTCTATAATTATACTTCTTCTGTTCTCATGAAAGCGTGGTTTCGGTTACTCAGGCATGTTATGTTAAAAAACAAATTGAAGTTTACTACGTAAAGAAAGTTCTTCTGAAAAATATGTATAGTATGATCAAGAAAACATGCAAGCTCACCATACATCAGCATAAATGTTTTCATACGAGTTGTGCGAAGAAGTCTTTTAAATTGAGTATTTTTATACAATAAAAGTTTTTTGATTATTTACTTTTATTTTACCTTTGCTGTGAAATTCACAAGTTTTTCATTATGAAATCGTAGTTTTTCATTTTCTTGTGCCCCCCTTATATTCATAATTGTTTGGATATTTTATTTTTTAAGATCGTAGGTAGGTAAAATGTTTACACAGTTTATACAAAATATTTTATATAGCATCCATTATATTAAAAAAACCTGCATAATTTAGTGCCAAAAACAACACATATTTTTATTGTTTAAAATTTTAACTTCGTTACTTTTTCATTTTTATTTATTTTTGAAAAGCTTAATAATTCAGTTCAGGTAAAAAACTGCACAATGAAATTCTTTGCATAACTTTGTTTTACGAGCTGGTTACTCTGAGCATTTTGCTCTGACTTGAGTTTCTTGTATGTTCTACTCCATTTACTGAATTTTTGTTTTTTATCTTTATTGCGATTCTTATAATCTGTTCCAATTTAGTGTGGCACTTCTATTTTACAACCATAAATATGGAAAGAATGAATGAGATAATATTTTATTAGCGATGAGCAATTGGATATCTTTATGTGACAAAATCCAGATATGGTTAGATAAGATAAATTAAATTATTTCAGACTTTAGATAAAAAGTGTAATTTGAATGACCATTATCCAGCAGAAATTACGTATCAAGAGCTGCTTTTAATTTTAGAAGAAAGTTTCTTTTTTTTTCTATGAGGCAGTTTCAGTTTCTGTAGAAAGTGATATGCAATTTGCGACTCAACACATCTGCTAAGTAGGTCTGAGTTTATACAGAAAAACAGAAAATAGGTTTGTAAAAAATGATTATCCATATTCTACATTTATGTATGTTGCATGAACTCCACTGCTAGTTGATGACCTGAAATAAACTGAATTAGGAAAAAATGGTTGCAGCTACATCTGTTCCAAATGTGAATCGCAAAATTAAAAAAAAAAAAAAAAAAAAAAAAAAAAAAAGCTGAAAGCTTTCAGATTTTATGTAACGCCCAAAGTGACTTTTTTTAACGTTATGTGTGTTACCTTTATTTATTAAATATCACGTTCTTCGCTCTTAAACCATAAAATTCAGTTCAACAGCAATATCAAAAAATATTTTTATTTTATCTTTAGAATTTCCGGTACACAGTCTTGCGCGCTGGAGATAAAAATGTTTTTTTTTTTTTTTTTCTGCACACTGTTGCCATTGTTCACTTGAAATCTTTAATTTTCTTAATAAGAAACTCATAAATGCTTTCCAAAATATGAAATAGATAATAAAACTAATTCCAAATTTGGGCTTCCAGGTGACCATATTCGGGTAGAGACGTACGTTATTCAAAATTTGGTGGCTCTAGATATCGCTGTTTTATTACAGTGTGAGAAACATACGTACATTTATGCAGATTCTTCATTATTTAATTTCTTTAAATATAATACAGGCTATAATATTTGGTGGCAACAATTTAAAAATAATCTCAACTAGTAGGCGTAGACAACTTACGATACAAGAACTTGCAACATTTTTTTTTCCCTTTCTGTACAATTACATCCAAACAGCTGTATCAGCTCTTTGCGATGCTCACCTTTTCCTAGAGCAAAACAGAAATATCCTTCGGATATTATAACCTAACATTTTGTTGATTATTTGAAGTACCTACTACCTTACTGATGCAACTTTTTTCACATTACTGGTCTATTTTCATTCATTTCAACTTTCTTCGTCGACTGATTACGGCTAAGTGAAATATCCCATTCTACAATCTTGATTCTTCATATTTCCCTTTTGCTGTTCCAGACACTCTTTTATCTGATGCAGAGTAAAAGCGATAAATAAAGTATCTGATGCAGAGATATGTGCGTGTGTGTGTAAAAATAAAGACTATCTAAAAGATTAAATTAGCAGGGTAAATTAATTTCCCTTCTATATTCTAAAAATAGCAACATCTATTTGCACTTTTGGAACAGGCACATTTAATATGCCGACTTGTGTGTAGCCGCAACATGTTGCTGAAAATAAAACTGAAGATTTAATCTGCCTTCGCCTCCAATTTCCTAGTCATTATGGAGCAACACTTCTACGCCATTAAAATTCCTGCTCCTGGTCATTGCTTCTGAGTTTGAATATATATAGTTAAGTCGAAAATGACAAAGTAAAGAACAAAGGAAATGAGAAAATATTATAATTGTGGCTTCTCATCAAATACTTCAATATTATAAGAAAAATGCGGGAAGAAGAAAAAAAAAAAAAAAAAGCAAACTGTAGGGGAGAAGCTAAGAGGACAAAAATCGATCCAAGTTTCTACCACTGAAGAATGAAATTGCTCGATTTATTTGGGAATAAAAAACGTTGAAGCAGCGGAATCTCTTCTGGAATTGTCTGAACGTGTAGGAGGACAATTTTACGTTTGTATAATTCTTAGTAGGTAAAGAAGTGCATAAAAATATAGCGTGAGATTCATGAACATAATGCGTATTCAAGATTAGGTTAGATATTACGGCAAACCACATGAAGGTCATCTATCTAATAGAAGAGATGCTTTTATGGTGGACATTCTAGAGGAAACTGGCTCATATTCACATTGCTTTGGGTTCTCTGGATAATGATAAAGCACACGAGAGCTATCTGACTAAGTGAATGGACGCCTTCGTGGGAAATATTTTAAGCAAACTAACTTGTATTCGCCTTACACGTGAAAACTACCAAAAGTCCTCTATAGCCGTCCTTTTGTTAGAAGTCGAACAACCAATATTTATTTATCTTACCATTCGGTCGCTATTGGGCTACGTTACACGCTGGAGAAAATACGTTTTTTCAAGAAATGAAGCACACAAAGACATTAATTACTATGAAAAATATTGCCTTACGTATAATAATTTCAGCACAATAAATATTTTAGATATTGCTGCAATGGCACTGAAACGACAGAGCAAAATTAAATACCTTCTTCTAATATACCCTTGTTACAAAAACATAAACTGGCTACGAAAGAAAAATTATTACTGAAGCAAGACTGAAACACATTCAATACCGATAAATTTTTTTAAAGTATTTTGTTATATAACAATTTAGCTTTTTATTCTGTAGAGACATTAGGTATTTTTGGAAGCAGGCAAGATGAAAAATTAGCAACGGCTTCGCCTGGAATCGAGCCGCGGACTTCTGGAATACGCGCCCAGCATACAGACCACGAATGCACGCCAAGAAGGTGGGAGAAATACTGTCCCTTTTAAGGGGACTAAAAAAACCTATAAGATCTTCGAATATGTGACTGTTGTAAGAATTGGGATAACTTATTTATTTTAAAAGCAATTACTTCCAACATTTTACAGCTGACTACATAATATAGCTGCTTTCTAAAATACTCATCAGGAAGTTTGTGTTGCCACAAATATTTTTATAATTTAATCCGCTTTGTGACAAAATTTTTCATCATGTGTCCACCTTGCGCGCACAGTTTAAAACATTCTGTTGCATAATTTAATTCTGTATTTAATATGTAGCTTTTAAAACATTTGGAAACTACTGTGAAACAAAAATTTTAAGAATTTCATATTAAATTTTTATTTTATTTGGAGTTTATAAAATGCGCTTTATTAAAAAATATGTAATGTTTTCGTGCATAAAATTTTTTAATATTAAAACATTCATCAGATTTTTGGTTCAGTGAGAAGATAGTGCCCATATAAAGAATTCCATAGTATTTCAAGTATTTACCATTAGCCATTTTTAAAATATCATGCACGCAAGGTGGAAACATGACGAAAAATTTTGTCACAAAGCGGATTAAATTACAAAAATATTTGTGGCAAAACAAACTTTCTAGTTACTAGTTCCCAAAGCAGCTATATTATGTAGTCAGCTGTAAAAAGTTGAAAGTAATTGCTTTGAAAATAAATAAAATATCCCAACTCTTGCAACAATCACATATTCGAAGATCATAAGGGGTTTAAAGGGTATGAGCCCCCTTAAAAGGCGGCTGGGGTTTTTAGGGAACCCAGTCGCCAAATCCTGGGTGTGGAGAACCATCATCCAACACCCTTCTAGTTCGAGCGCCACTGTAGAGACATTAGGAAATTTTTTTTTTTTTTTTTTTTTTTTTTTTTTTTTTTTTGAAGCAAGAGAAGTGAAAAATGAGCAACCGCCTTCGCCGGGAATTGAAACGCGGACCTCTGGAATAAGCGCCCAGGGTGCAGATTATCACACCACGAAGGCACGCCAAGAAGGTGGGAGAAATACCTTATAATTCTTTTGCGCATAGTTTAGCAATCATAGCAAGATAGGGCATGTGACAAAATGTAGTTTCTATTTTTTTCAAATTTAACATGTTTAAGTCGTCCATATGAGGTGAGCCCACTATAAGTAAACTCAGAAATTTAATATACCCGCTACTGGAACGCTGAGACGTAAGAGCTTTTATATTATTTTTTTACATAATTCTGAGTCTTTTAAATTTTATAAAAAAATAAAGATTCTGATAACGTCAAAATTCTCTAAAGTTTCAATGTTAATTGACAGAAGTGGTTCACTGCTAATTAATTAATCCTATTTCTTTTGTAGCCAATGTATATGCTATGCAATGAACTCTTTAGGCATATTTCTTCGTGTTTAGGGAATTTAAAGGTGAGCTTCTGGCCGCTTATTTATGCTTCTGAATATGTAAAGTATATATTTAGCTTAGTAATCGCGTAAGGTGTATCAATCATTTTCGGTGTTTAAGATAAAACTGCAGTTTAAAAAGAGACTGGATTCACGCTTCGATGATTTCGGATTTTCGCTGCAGCAATGGATGTCATACGGTGGCTGTATGAATGTTAAAAGAAAAGCTTTTATTGACATATGAATTTAAATAAGAAGAACCAACAAACGTGATATTTCGCTTACTGCTCTGATAATCAAAAGTTCAAGAAATGTATTATGCATAAGTGCTTCTGTCACATAACTTTCATAAATGCACTGAGAAAAATAACGTTCGTTCTTCTTAGTTTGGATTTTTAAGATTTTCATTTTACTTTCATAGAAGTTTTTAATCTATACTTACCGTTGGGAAAATTTTTTTTTTGTTTCGTTTGAAAATAAATCAAGTATTAATATAATTTTAACATATTGTGCGCCATCGTGCAAATGTCTAGCGAGCGCCTTTATGCAGTGACGATATTAAAGGGAAACTGCTTATTGTTAACGCTTAAAAGGAAGTATTATTAACGTAATAATGAGAAATCAAAAAAACTACATTTTTATCTTTCAGTTTGCCTAAATGTGCAAACATTTTATACTTTGTTAAATCACACACTCAAACATATTTATTGAAGAACGATATATATATATATATATATATATATGTATTATAAAAAAGGTAACACTTCAAGCTAAGCGAAATACACTCATGTCCATAAATTAAGGATAATTCGGAGTCACGCGAAAATCGAACTCTAAAATAAATATATCACCTTGTAAGGATCTTAAGTTTTACTAACGTTTATTTTATTTTAAATCTTTACTATCACTTCTTATTTTCTACTTCCGGCCAGAATTATAAGCGTGAAGGTTTTTATGCAAAGTTTGTCTGGCGAACGCCAAGTATTTAAGTGTGGCCTTTTTGCCAAGCGAAAGGGAGGAAGCAGTGAGTTCGAAGCAGGCCGCTTACCTTAGAAGTTACGCAGTTGCTATTTGCCTTCCAGGCCAGAGGTTTTAATCCTCTTGATAAATTAAACGTATTGTAGTGTTCACAGTCTCTGTGCTACATACGCTTCCTGTTATTATAAGGCCAATCTTCCACGTGTATTATTCTAAAGTTAAATTAGAGTTTAGTTTTATTTTTTTACTTTTACGTTAGACCCCGAGTGGCGGGTCATTGTATTCCGAAGTACGGAAGTTATTGTATATAGAGAAAAATAAAGGGTTTTGTATACCCTTCGTCTGTATCCTGTCTACTTACTACAATTAGTGAACATAGCTTTAGTAAGCTCTCTGTTCCTAGTCAGGTCCTTGTATGTTCCCGAAGAAGGTTAGAAGGAACATTGAACCTGATAGTGGCGCCCAACGAAGAAGAATAACCATGGCCGAGTTTCAAGAAGAACCTGTGCTGCCTGCAGAAACGGCTCAGAATCCAGAAATGCCAGCTGCCGCCCTGGAAGGATTCGGTTACATCGTCCAGACCATGCGCGCTTCGATGAAACCAGAAGCAACGTTTAACGGAAACTCACAGGTAACCAGTTTTTTGGAAAAATTGGATGACGACTTCATGCTCTACCCCGTGCACGAGTTTCAAAAAGTTACCTTAGCTACCAGCGCTTTGAGGGGCCAAGCGCTTAACTGGTTCAAATGTATCGGCAGAAGTCTCTTGGGTCAAGCAGGAAGTCCCACCTATACTTACGAAAATTTCAAGACTGCCCTACTAAAAGCCTTCCCTGTTGTAAGGGATCGTGCGAAATTAGAAACGGAACTTTTTAGTATATATCAACAAAGAATCGAAAACCTCTCGAGCTTTATTTTAAGAAAAATTCACGTTTTCAAGCTCTTGTATGGAAACCGTCCGGATCCTGAAATAATTCAAGTGATTTTGCCGAGGTTACTGCCCCAAGTGCAAGACTTTATTGAATTAAGAAATCCGACTACACTGGAAAAGTTATTTGAGCTAGCAATCCAGTTTGAAAGTAGAAGAACGGCGGACGTCGAAAGAAGACGCCAATATCAACAGCGAAACCAATTTGGTACGCCAAGACTACAGCAAACTCAAGCACATGGCTACGGAGAAAAAGCGAATCAGTGGGCAAGGAAACCCGAGCATTCAAAAACAGCCGGCGAACGTCGACAGTTCAATAGCAACCCAGGAAAAAAGTCTCAAGGCCAGGGGAAAAAGAAGGAAAGCACGGAAAGGAAAAATAATTTAAACTAAAACGGATTTCTGCGGACGAGAGGGTGCGGAAATCCGAAGGCCACGAAAACCCCTCTTCCTACAAGTTAAATACAGTAATGGTGAAAAATTTGACTCTTCCGAAGATTGAAGTCTTGGTGAATAATATCCCGGCCACCGCACTCCTGGATACCGGCGCGCAGTGTTCCTGTGTGGCAGAAGTCTTTTTTAGAAAGTATTTTCGCAAATACCGCATATATAATGCAGATAATACGACAGTATTAGCGGCGCAAGGAGAAAAATGTAAGTGCGTAGGTAAAGTACCTTTGTATATCCGTATCAAGGACGAACAAGTAAAGGTGATGTTTTTTATAGTAAAGAATCTGCAAGCACATTTGATCTTAGGAATAGACTTTCTTTCAGGCGCACAAGCTACACTGAATTTTAATGAAGCGTCCCTTAAGCTGACAATGAAACCAGTGCGTGTAGAAAAGGTTGAACCGCCAAGGTTAAATCTTGACCACCTGCCTAATGACGAGCAAGATAGAATCCGACAAGTGGTAAGTGAATTTGCTTCGTTATTTAGTGATATTCCAGGATTTACTCAGGTTACTAACCATAGTATTGACACCGGAGATGCATTGCCAGTTCGTCAAAAACCATACCGGTATGATAAGAATAAGGAAAAAATTATAGAATGGCATATTACCGATATGCTACGTAAAAAGATCATAACGCCCATCTCAAGTAGTTATGCTAGCCCGGTGGTTTTATGTAAGAAAAATAATGATTATCCTTTGGAGCATCCAAAAAGGTGGAGATTCGCTATTGATTACCGTAAATTAAATTCCATAACGAAATATCCGGTATATCCGTTGCCGATCATAGAAGAAATTTTAAGGAACATAAAATCAACCAAATTTATGACGACTTTAGACTTAACGACTGGTTATTTTCAAATAGGGGTTAGGCCTGAAGACGTGCCTAAGACTGCTTTTATAACCAAGTCTGGCACTTATGCATTTTTGCGTATGCCGTTTGGCCTTTCAGGGGCCCCAGCAACATTTCAGCGATGCATGGACATTGTGTTAAGACCTGTTCTTGGAAAGTCCACATTTATCTATTTAGATGATATCATTATTACTAGTGATAATCTCGACAAGCATACACAGGATTTAAGACAGGTGTTTTCTTTATTAAATGAGGCCGGTCTAAAAGTTAATGTCGAAAAGTGCAAATTTGCAGCCCCTGAATTAAAATATTTAGGTTACAAAATATCTCAAAAAGGGATCGAGACAGATGAATCAAAAATAATCGCTGTACAAAAGTATCCGACTCCAAACACGGCAAAGAAGCTCTCTTCTTTTCTAGGACTTTGTTCATATTATAGGTCCTTTATAAAAGATTTTGCGGCTATCGCTGAGCCATTGTTAAAATTAAAAAGGAAAAAGGCAAGATTCTCGTGAACGGCCGAAGCCAATAGTGCTTTCGAAAAATTAAAACAAGCATTAACGCAAGCCCCTGTGTTAAAATTTCCTGAAAAGGATGAAAATTTAGAAATTTAAGCGGATGCTTCGGATTATGCGGTAGGAGCAGTACTTTCGCAAAATCAGCAGCCCGTGGCATTTTTTAGCCGAACTTTAAATCAAACACAAAGAAACTATTCCGCGACTGAGAGAGAGGCACTTGAAGTTCTGTTAGCAGTGCAAAAGTTCCGAGTCTATTTTGGAAAGGCGCCGATAACAGTATACTCTGATCATGCGGCGGTAACTAGATTGTACTCAGGGAAAAATTTATCCCCAAGGTTAATAAGATGGGCACTCAAGCTGCAAGAATATAATCTGGTAATCAAGCATACCCCCGGAAAGGAAAATATCGTAGCAGATGCCCTATCACGAATTAAATTAGACGAACAGGGTAATACCGTAAAAGTTGCAATGCTTACAGCGTGTACAATAAATTCCCGAGAAACTGTAATAACAGAACTGGGTAAGGATCCTGAGTTTGGAAGTATTTATGAGTATTTGAAGGATCCTGAAAATTTTAGCCACCAAGATATTGTGGCGATAAGAAATAGGGCGGCCCATTACGAACTAATAGATGGTCTATTATTCTACACAAAAACTACGAATTCCAACAACGAATTTCGACCTGTTATCCCAGCTAGTCTTAGATTAAATATCCTGCATGAGCTCCATGACAGCCCTTTAGCTTCTCATGCTGGTATTCGAAAAACTATCCAACGTGTACGCGAGGCAGTCTACTTTCCTGAACTGCAAAAGTTAACAAGGGCGTATGTCCAGTCCTGCCCAACATGTCAAGCCGTTAATTATATTAATTTCCGCCCGGCCGGGTTTCTAAATAGTATTAAATCCGAATTTCCAAATGAAATAATTGGCATCGATTTATTGGGCCCTTTCCCAAAAAGTCAGTTAAATAAAAGTCGCTATCTCCTTGTTATGGTTGATCATTTTAGTAAATGGACCGAAATTGTTCCCTTAAAACGAGCCTCCGCGAAATTGGTTACCGATTCTATTTTAAATAAATATATTTTAAAATACGGGGCGCCCCTAAAAGTTATATCGGATAATGGTCCTCAATTTGTAAGTAATATATTTGAAGACATGTGCAAAAAACTGGGCATACGTCATTAGAAATGGTCCCGTATCGGCCGCAATCAAATATAGCGGAACGGGTCAACAGAAATATAGTGAAAATTATCCGTAGTTATGTTAAAAATTTTCATAAAAGCTGGGATAACTATGTCAATGAATTTGCTTTCGCCCTTAAGACCGCAAAACATGATACAACGGGCAAAACTCCTGCTGAGTTATTTCTAGGCAGAAAGATTATAACACCGTTAGATAAACTATTTTATGTGCAACAAAGAGCCCCAGAATTTAAAATGGGTGGTATAGAAAAACTAATAAAAGAAGCAAAAAAGAATACGGAAGTAGCACAAAGAAAACAGAAATTATATTATGATTTGAAACGACGGGGAGTAACTTATAAAGTAGGGGATGAAGTTTTAAAAATTAAGCATTCACTTTCTTCAGCACCAGAAGATAAAACTGCCAATTTTTTTCCACGATTTGAAGGACCATATGTTATAGAAAAAATAACTCACGCTGTTGTAGTGTTAAAAGCCAGAAATGGTGAAACCTGTTCCGCAAACATTGATCAAATCAAGCCCTACTTCGATCGTAATAAAATGCAAATCTTTTCAGATCTTTTGCAGGATCCGGCACGGCAGACACCGCAGGTACAAGTTCCAGAGGTGAAAAAACGACAAGTACAAGGGCAAGCCAATGAGAGACAGAAGCAAGTGAAAAGAAAATTGCTCCGCGGAAAAATGGAAGGTAACAAGAAAAAGAAGCCGTTCCACCGTCCAGAAAACAGAGTTCACGAACACCCCCAGAATGAAGAAGGGAGAAGGACGACGTATGTGAAGAGGACCAGGAGAAATGACGGCAACTATAACCCGGCTTTAAAACGGAAGATCTACTCATCCCACAGAACTTTCCGCAGCAAAAGTCGCCGAACTGCGGAAGGGCCATCAGCGGCGGAGGAAAAAGTACAAGAAAAATTTGAACGGCCAACAACGAGGTCCAAGCAGGATCACGACAGAAGTTTCCCGGTTCCGCCAAGACCAGCTGCCATCAAACGGCAAAGACCACAAGCAGAGGAGAAAAGGAAAGTATTCAAGGGTGGCCGTACTGGTGAAAAAAGGAAGCTTCCAGAGGAAAGCACTGAAGGGCGAGCCCGTACAAGAAGGAGGATAAACCAAGCTACTATCTGCAGTACCTTTAAAGACTGGGCCCAGAAAAGGATGTCCGAATATTACAAAGATAAGTAAAATTTTATGTTACTTTGGAAACTTAAGTTAATCTTTCATTCTTACTGCAAGTGGCAGATTTCAAGAAGTTTTACCTCATGCGAGGTCTACCTTTATCGCCAAAAGGGCGAGAAATGAGTTGTGACCGATTTTCGTATTATGTTTTTAAATTACTCGTGCGTAAAACTAAAGTTGATGTATAATAGCGTTGTGTAAAGACTTAAATATTGTAAAAAGTTATTGTATAAATTTTATTTAAAACATTCTAGCAAGAAAGAAGTTTTAGGCTGAAAGACTTTCTGAAATGTAGTATTATTTCAATGTAGAAAGAATTGGCACTTGCTTTGAAAAGAATAGAAGTTAACAATGTACTACTAATGTATGTTTTCAAATGTGTAAAATTAACGGCATGTTGATATGTTCTTATATACATGTGAACTGTTATTTTAAATGTTAAGAAATACCGTGATATGGTAAAAGTGAAAGTAATGTTAAAAATTTGTTATTCGTGTGACTGTAAAGATTAAATCAGGGCGAATATGTGTTAAAGGTTGAATGATGTAGTTAGGCTCTCTGACGCTACACTTTAGAGTTAGCCACTTTTAGAATAGTACCTCAGGATTTAGAGTTGAAAGTAGGGTGTGTTAAGAGGTCTCGTTATGTTGAATTTTAACACGTTAGTGTTTTGATTGCAGGAGGAAGTGTGGCACACGTAGACAGAAACACATTCGTGTTTGGTGTTCTTTTACAACACATGTCAGAGAGCACGGGGAGAGATAATTAAAATAGTCATGAATGAAATAAGAATGTTAAGAGCAGTATAATTCTATATGTTACTTGCCATGTCATTGTGTAACATTTCATTAAACTAGTTTTCCTTCCAGATCTCTGGAAGGAACCAGAATTGAATAAAAGCTCCTGGTTAGATGCCGTGCAGATGAAAAAAAGATTGTTGTATATCCTGGGAGCTGCTATTGTAACAAATTTCTTTCTTTTAAATTTCTAGTTTCTATCTAAGTTATGTTTGTTAAAGGTTGGCCTCGCGTTAGATTCTAGAGCTAAAAGTTTTCAACAAGGTCGTTTTAGACCTCAGTTTCAAACTAATTAACTCTGGCGGGAAGTATGTAAGGATCTTAAGTTTTACTAACGTTTATTTTATTTTAAATCTTTACTATCACTTCTTATTTTCTACTTCCGGCCAGAATTATAAGCGTGAAGGTTTTTATGCAAAGTTTGTCTGGCGAACGCCAAGTATTTAAGTGTGGCCTTTTTGCCAAGCGAAAGGGAGGAAGCAGTGAGTTCGAAGCAGGCCGCTTACCTTAGAAGATACGCAGTTGCTATTTGCCTTCCAGGCCAGAGGTTTTAATCCTCTTGATAAATTAAACGTATTGTAGTGTTCACAGTCTCTGTGCTACATACGCTTCCTGTTATTATAAGGCCAATCTTCCACGTGTATTATTCTAAAGTTAAATTAGAGTTTAGTTTTATTTTTTTACTTTAGACCCCGAGTGGCGGGTCATTGTATTCCGAAGTACGGAAGTTATTGTATATAGAGAAAAATAAAGGGTTTTGTATACCCTTCGTCTGTATCCTGTCTACTTACTACAATTAGTGAACATAGCTTTAGTAAGCTCTCTGTTCCTAGTCAGGTCCTTGTATGTTCCCGAAGAAGGTTAGAAGGAACATTGAACCTGATAACCTGTAAAATCACTACACACATCTTCAAGAATCATATGCAAGTTTCAGGAAGTAACCAGATGACACCGATGGTACGTCACAATGAAGAGAGTGTAAGAGAGTGATATATAAGGAATACAGGCAAAGAAGTAAAATTGTTCGCAGGCGCTTTATAAGCATTTCAGTGCAATAACCGAATAGTTATGACACAACAGGCTTTGGCAACGATTCCAAGATGATGGTAATGTGAGTAGACGTTACAGCACAGGTCGCCCCAGAGTTACAAAGCCGAATGAGGACCGGTATTTGGCAGTTACTGCCAAAAGAAACAGGCGGAGCACAGCCTCAGACCTGTCTCGTCAGCTCTCTTCAGCCACTGGTACGACAATTTCAAGGCAGACCGCGTACAGACGCTTAGGGCAGATTGCTCTATATGCTCGTAGACCTGTCAGATGCGTTCCACTTACTGCAACTCACTGTCGCCTGCGGTTAGCCTCGAGTAGAGACTATGCATTGTGGACACCGCAACAGTGGGCTTGTGTGATGTTTTCCGACGAGTCCAGGTTTAGTTTGCAGCCTGATTCTCGCCGGACTTTCATATGGAGAGCTCCAAGGACCCGTTACCACCAAGAAAACATCACTGAACGACACTGTTATAGTGGTGCAGGAGTACTCGTTTGGGGTGGAATTATTCTGGGTTCCAGAACTGACCTGCATGTTCAAATTGGAACCATGACAAGCCATTTCTATCATGACGTCATTCTGGAACAACATGTATGTTTGTTTCAAGTGGCCATGGGCGCACAATTTGTGTTTATGGATTACAACGCCCGTCCTCACCGTGCAAACATCGTAAGTGAATGCCTTCAATCGAAGGATTTCACCCGTATGGACTGGCCAGCATTCTCACTGGATTTGAATCCAGTAGAGCACGTGTGGGACATGCTTGGCCGACGAGTTGCAGCCCGTCAACCTCCTCCTACATGTCTACCGGAACTTCGGAGAGCATTGCTTTTTGAGTGGTGTAATAACCCTCAAGACCAGATCGATAATTTGATAGTCAGCATGCCTAGGCGTTGTACGGACTGTATTGCATCGTCTGAGAGACATACAATGTATTAACAATCATACCAACAATGTAATATTGCTTTTTTGTAAATAGTTTTTTTTTTTTTTTTTTTTTTTTTTTTGTAATTTGCTCCAGGGAGAAAAAATCGCTATTTTTTTTAATAATATCAAACATATAGCATCTTTTTTTGCTCTTTACCTTTTGTTTAATTAATAAGCTTTACAAATAAATCAAATTTGTTTGTCTTCTAACTCTTTCTTTGCCTGATTTTGCATTATCCTTAATTTATGGACATGAGTGTAATACACTACGATTGGACACCAAATATATTGCTATTGTACTATTTATTATCTTAAAATTAAGAACAAATTAATTTGCGCATCTAATAAGTTTGCACCGAATAAGTTGTTGTAGCGTCGTTTACGACAAGGTTCAAACTGTGATTACAACAAGGCACAAAAAGTGCTTTAGGGCTGATATCTAGGGATATATCCTTTTTTTTTTTTTTTTTTTCCCACACTGCTATGTTGTTGACAACGATATAGTAGCTTAGAGCAGTGTTTCCCAACCTTTTTTTTCCTCGCGAACTAAAAGAAAGGTCCGAAAAAATTTGTCGAACCCCCTATGTAGTCGTTAAGAACAGGTAAAAAAAAAAAAAAAAAAAAAAAAATCTCAAATGTTTCAGATTTTAAATTACGTCCAAAGGGGCGTTTTTTAACATTTTGTGTGTTACCTTTCTTTATTAAATATCATGTTCCTCGCACTTAAACCATAAGATCCAGTGCAACAGCAATATCGCAAAATAGTTTTAAAACGAGCATATCTTTAGAATTTCCGATACAGAGACTCACGCGCTGGAGATAAAAATGTTTTTTCTGCACTACGTTGCCATTGCTCGCTTTGAAATCCTTGAGTTTGTTAATCAAAAATTCGTCAAAGTTTTAAAAAATAGGAAATCGATCATAAAACAAATTTCAAATTTCAAATTTGGTCTTCCACATGCTCATATTCGTTGGAGGATTACGTTATTCAAAATTCGATGACTCTATGTACCGTTGTTTTATCACAATACGAGAAATATACATACATTTATACAGATTTTTCATTATTTAATTTCTTCAAATATAATGCAGGACTCTAACATTTTATGGCAACAGTTTGAAAAGTGAACCGACATTTATCCGTCCGACGCAAAATGCCAAAACGAAACTAATAGTCCTTCGGGATTCATATCCCTTTGGACTAAAAAAGCAATAAAATTTGAAAGAATATATATTTTTCATATTGCAGAATAATTAATTATATTAATCGTGAAACATTTAAGTAAAACATTAATAAGACTAAAATGATGGTTATACAAGTTGAAAACAAGATAAATTTAACAAACTGGTTCTTATGTTTTACATTTGGAAAAACGCTTAATGGGATATCTGTGGCTGTTTGATAGAACGAAGCAATTCAAAGTTAGGCTCAATATCTGACGATTTCAATCTTAGATCAGGTTCTGCATTCAACTTTTTTTGTATTTATCTTTCGGATAAATATATGTGGAAAATCCTTTCTCACATAGATATGTTGTGCAAAATGGTAATAGAACTTCTGACTGAGCCAGAAGTCAAAGATTGATCTTTAAAAATTGCTTCTAGAGAATTGTCACAAGATAACTCTATGAGTTTTTCTTTTTCCAGTATATTTAGAGAGGTTTCTGAACTTACATTTCCTTGAAATGGATTACGTATCTAGTTGTTTGAGATGGATATATTGCATCTGTTGGGAAAATAGTCATCGAAAGTTAATTGAAGATGATTCAGATGTTCACATATACTCCTTTTAATATTTTCGACAAGTTTAATTGAATTTTCTGATAAAATGTGGTCACAGAATCGAAACATCCATACTCATTCATCTGCAGGCATTGAACCCCAAAACTGATCTTTTTCAACATAGCCTCAATTCTATCATGTACACTGAAAATGGTGACACGCCTCGCCTTGTAAAGACATATTTAATTCATTCAGTTTACAAAAAATGTCAGCTAAATAAGCAAAGCTTTTGCAGCCAAAGAACATCGGATATAGAATAAGACAAATGAAACAGATGATCAATAAAAAATGCTTGAACTTCAGACTTCAAATCAAACAAACGCGTCAAAACTTTACCACGGAAAAGCCGTCTAACTTCTGTGTGAAGTAGTAAAGAAACGTGGAAACTTCCAAAATCCTCACAAAGCCGTACGGAACAGACGGCAGTTTGTAGCACGCGATTTTATAAAGTTCACAATTTTCACAGGATCACTTAAAGTAGTAGATAACTCTGCAGGAATACGATTACATACTTTTAAAGCTTGTCTATGAATTCAACAATGAGTCCACTTAATTTTCTCGTTGACTTTCTTCACCCGTGCCACAAAACCAGAAAATTTTCCTGTCATTGATTTTGCACTATCTGTACACACACCCACACAATAAGACCAGCTTATTCCATTCTTTTCAAAATACCCATTGATCATATCGAAAATCGCTTCTCCAGTTGTGTAGGTTTTCAAAGGTTTTGCAAATAGTACATCTTCTTGAACAATATTCTTAAAACGATATCTAACATGGACAAGCAAGAAAGACTGCGGCATTTGTTACGTCCGTCGATTCGTCAAGTTGAATTGCAAAATAATTCAATTTTATTCTTTTTAGAAGTTCGTTCTCCACATAATTAGCCAAGTCATTAATTCTACGCGACACTGTGTTTGATAAGGGAATTAGCTTAATTTTCTTTGCTGCCTTTTCCCCCAAGCATACATTTGGCGATATCTTTCGCACATGGTCCAATTAAATTTTCTGCTATTGTATGCGCTTGTCCAGATCTTGCAATTCTATAGCTTACTCGAAATGATGCTTCAAGGGCTATTTTACTATCTTCGTTTGAAGTCAAGAAAGAAGAAAGGCTACACTTTTTGATATCTACTAATTTTCTTTTGAAATATTCAAGAGGTTTATCTTTGTGGGTCGGATGTTTTGTTTAAGTATGTCTACGAAGAAGTGATGGTTTTAAACTGCTGTTGGCAAGAACTTCGTTACATATAATACAAAGCGGTTTAGGTTCCGACTCATCCCCAGTAAAATGAAAACCCAATTTTAGATAGTAAAAAAAAAAGCTGTCATATTTTCGCTTTTTCCCTTTTCTATCATCATTTCCTTTGTTTTCCGTCTAGTGAAACGGTACCTGACTACAGCTTTCAGTACTATCATCTCGATTATCATGTCTCGTTTCTAAACGACCCGTTTTTAACAATCGATCCATAATAAAAATAAGCTATAATAATAATTAAATTAATAATTATTAAATCATTTACACGAGAACTTGACAGTCAGTATCACTATCATTCAAGCTTTACAAGTGCTAAGCCTATGTATGAACGTCGACAGACAGACAGACAAAATAGATAGTTTATACAACACTACTCTCCCAGTTTCCTTGTTGTGAACAAGTATCTAATTCTAAAATCTGTAGTAAATTGCCTTAATTTGATATTTATTTCCAATTGTATTGTAAAACAAAATATTACGTAGAAGGGAAAACTGCTGCAATGATTTTAAATATGAAGCAGAACATGATACTAATCACATTGATAAAATGTTTTAAATATAAATAAATGTTTGTAATAAAAAGAGAATAGTATTTGATTACTTCAATAAGAGGAATAAATTATAATGTATAAAATTGTTAATATAATTTGATATTCATGAAGTAATTTTGAAAAACAAATAAGGAAAAAAGAAATGAAAATATTAAAATTTATTATAGATTTCTTAACAAACAGGCAGCGAACAATCTGTTTTACAGTGAGTTGTGTTTTTTAATTTTTTTCCCCTTTTGATTTTAATGGCGTTTTAAAAAATCCACCATTACAATATTATTTTCGCTTAGAGTTTCAACCGGCGATGCTATATTTTCTCCAAAAGTTTTGCAAAAACTGCAGTTCATGCATAAGATCTGTACTATTTATATCGCTTTGATTTTTATCAGTTAATGCTTTTTGCAACTTTTTGGACATAAGTTCAGCTGATCTTGCAAATATATGTGAACGAAAATACCTGATGCCGATGCGCATATAAGGGTAGACGCCGACGCCGTCGATCCGTTCGACAAATTGCTTAATCCTTATTTTGTGTCTACTGTTGCAATCGTAGTAAATTTGTGCAAAATTTATCTTTTTTGCCTTTTTTTTTGGTGATTGCTTGTTGTTATTATTATTCTACATAAAAAAGGTAAGTGCAGTTACATATAATGTTAAACTTAGATTAACGTTTCACGATTTGAGCATAATTGCTCGATTTTTTTTTTTTTTTTGTTTTGTTATTTACATGAACCATTTGTTTATTAAACTAAAAATTATTACCTTTCGAGAAGAAAGGATTAACATATTTACGGAGTACCTCTGAATTTAAAATATACCTGTTTGAGCTTTGAAGAGAAGTAAAAATATGCAAGGTATTCTGAAATTAAAAATTGCCATTTTTCGATTCTTAGCTATACGAAAAACCGAAGAAAAATGTTTCGTTATTTCATTACGTCTTAAATACATACTTTAAATTTTATTTATTTATTTTATTAAACAAAAGAGTATCCCCAGCTCCTTGAATTATTTGGTGGTGAGCTAATAGTTCACATACATTTTCCCAGCAATGGTTTAAGATATACTCAGATTTTCAGAAGGTAAAATATTTCAAACAATGACTTGAGTGTTTTCAAGAAGAAGTACTTTACGTAATAGTTTTTATAATAGTTATTTTCTACTTTTATTTTTACTTCCACTTTTTCTGTCTTTATTTTGCCCCAGATGTCTGAAGAAAACAGAAAAAAAAAAAAAAAAAAAAACTATCTGGGTATCAGAATTTAACGAAGAAAAGGAAAGCGAGAGTAAGACTTAATAAACCAGAACTTTAAAATTACTCAGTTTTTCCAAAACAAAGAGACTATCCAAGCTGAAGCTATTAACATAAGTTGTGCATCAATGTCTCTGCTACCATTTAAATTACCAAAGGAACCTGATAATCAGAAAGAGTTAGTGTTTTCACCCGGGAATTACATTTAACTAATTTAATGCAGCCGGTCGAAAAAACAGAAGAAATATTAATGAAACTATAATTTCTGCAGTATATACGCATTTGCCTGTGCCTGATGATTCCGGATTATGTCCAAGTCCAATATTGCTATCCCAAGTTCAAGTCTTAATAGAAAATGATTCTGAATATTATCAAAATTTGGTTTCCAGTTTCAGTTTCCCAAAAGACAATGGACGTAATTTTTTTTTTTTGAAGTACTTTTGTCGAATCTTGCCAAATAACGAAAGAGTTAAAAGAGATTGGTTGCTAAATTCTGCTGAAAAAAATTCTGCTTATTGCTTTTGTTGCAAAATTTTTAACAGTTTCAGCAACGTAAAATTGAGTAGTTCTGAATTGAATGACTGGAAGCACTCAAATGAGCACTTAAAGCTTCGGGAAAAATATAAAATGCATTTCCGAAATCTACACCTTCGGTCCGATTTCTCAGAACGATAATGGAAGAATAAACCTTTTGATATGGGAATTCCAAAATTCAATAATAAAAAAAGGGACTAAGCATTGGCGCAATGTTATTGAAATAATTATCTATGCCATTGTTTTTAGCCAAACAAAACTTAGCCTTCCATGGTTTCAGTAAAAAATTATTCGAAAGAAACAATAATTTTTTAAAGTGTATAGAAATGATCGCACAATTTGACCCTATCACGTCTGTAATATTAATAAAATTCAACTAAAAAAATGCTTCATTTCCTTGGAGGTAAAATTCAGAATGAAACAATTAGCTTTTTAGGGAATAATATATAACAAATTATTTTAAATAAGGTTAGAAGGTATTTCTCCCGCTTTCCTAGCATGTCTTCGTAGTATGGTGGTCTGCACTCTGGGCGCGTATTCCAGAGGTACGTAGTTCGATTCCCGGCGAGGCCGTTGCTCATTTTTCATCACTCCTGCTTCCAAAATACCTAATGTCTCTACAAGGTCAAACAGGCAAAGTATTTTTCGGTTTTACTTGATTGTAACCCCTGATGCCAGCCATCAAGAGCAGATGATCACTGGTATACATCGCGAAGCGCGACGTCACCAGTTACTTATGATATCAGTTTGCATGAGGTATCTTAATTTAGAAAATATAGATATGAGTATTGAAGAAAGGTTTTTAGTATAATGTGTTACAACAGATACGACT
Source organism: Stegodyphus dumicola (assembly GCF_044657685.1). Classification (NCBI taxonomy): domain Eukaryota; kingdom Metazoa; phylum Arthropoda; class Arachnida; order Araneae; family Eresidae; genus Stegodyphus; species Stegodyphus dumicola. The sequence continues at coordinate 41,591,123 of NC_140771.1, read as the reverse complement.
GGTGAAAGACTAACAATATTCTTAATAAAGACTTTAGAGGAAAATGGTTTAGATACGGGCTTCTTAAACCTTTTTGAGTAGCGACCCCTTTTTATCACTGAGATTTTTTTCGTGATCCCTGGACCTCTATTGACAAAAACTTTGTGGGACCGCATAAGAATTGCGCAAATCCCACACACGCGTTAGTGAAACCGTCAATTTTTTCACTTGTACTGTAATATACTATTGCAGTTTTAGGTCATTAACTTTAATTTCTAATTTTAAGACATAGAACAGTGTGAAAATTTTAAATAACAGACGAAATGACAGCTTCACGTGTAAAGCAAGGCAAATGTACGTCTATATTATAAAATGAATGCGTCAAAACAGTTTCGTTTTTGCCTTTGCCAGTATTGTCTTATCGTCATCGCGTTCAAATAAGACAAAAAAGAACACCAGAGACGAACTCCTATCCTGGTCATACCTTTTCGGGGCAGGCCTACCAGCGGCCGAGCGGTAAAGTCGCTGAACACTGGTAGTTCGGTCCGAGGTTCGAATCCCGCGAACGCAAATCAACGCAAAATGCTAAAACAAAATGAACATCCCTTCTGGGCTGCCGCCCATTAGGGTTAAACAAAAGAAATTTATTGTATTAGCTACATTTAAGAATACATTAATTAAAAGTGTGAAAATGTTCATCTAGCTAAAAGTAGTATAAGAAAACTAATACCACAACCTCACAAGAAACTCTAAAACACTAAAATAGCTAACTGAAATTTATTAGAGTTACAAAATTAGAGTTACAAAAAGATTTAAGAGAAATGAAGGCATTTTAACGAAGAAAGGAATAGCTTTCCTACTTTATCGTTTGCCCTTTTTTTCGCACTGAGCACGCATCGCAATGGTGCAACAATAGTTAAATTGCACAATTGCAAGGGCATTTCCTACAGTACTCTGCCAATAGAAAGGATTTCATAAACACTTACTAAATGTCTACTACATCAACAAGTGTCAAAATTCAAGTTTATTTACCTCTGAAATACGCTACTTATTCACCTAACATAAAGATACTTCATCTCTTTGTAGAGACATTAGGTTAGTTCGGAAGTAGGAGAGATGAAAAATGAGCAATGCCCTCGCACCACGAACCACGAACCTCTCGAATACGCGCGCTGACCACGACACTACGAAGGTATGCTAAGACGGCGGGAGAACTACCTTCTATACTCCCCCTTTTAAAGGGCGACTGGGGATAAGGGGATCCAATCGCCAAATCCTGGGGATGGAGAATCATCATCCACCACCTTTTTAGTTCGGGCGCCACTGTAGATTTATTAGGTTATTTCAAAGCAGGAGAGATGAAAAATTAGCAATGCTCTTGCTAGGAGTTGAACCACGGACCTCACGAATACGCGCCGAGCGTGCTGACCACTACACTACGAAGGCATGCTAAGAAGGCGGGCTCGAAGACCTCACAGATGCCATAATTAAAGGCATCCAAGATACCTGCAAGGAGTTACCACAACGAAAAAAGTACGGAAAAATTACACTCACTTCACTGGTGGAACAGTGACCTTAGGATCCAGCAGAAGAAATGCCGGGCCCTAAGGAGGAAATTAAAGCAAGAAAGGAAACAAGGCATTCAATCTATTACTCTCGTAATTTTCCAAAGAGAGACAGCCATTTATAAAAGATTAATCATACAATCGAAGATTAACACCTGGAAACAATATTGCAGCAATAATAGAGATATCTATGGTCTTCATCAAAAAATTGCTATGGATAAATTATTCAAACCTATGCAGCTGTATATATCAGATACTCTTCCCAACAATCAAAGTCCAACAGAATCTACAATCCAAAATATTCTTGATGCAGTCTTCCCTGTTGATGACATTTCAGAAGACACCCCTATGCAAGTAAATTTAAGGCATGCGAACACAGTCCCTGAAACGGCTGATGATGCGGAAATCACCTTAAATGAACTTCGCACAGTTCTTCGTCATCTCCCAAAGAAAAGGGCACCAGGGCCAGACGGCATAGATTATACTATCATCCACGTCACCATTAACTCAAGCCTTCAATTCTTCTTAGAATATTTTAACAAGCTTCTAACAATAGGCATTTTCCCACGCGCCTTTAAAGTCGGACACGTGGTCCTATTTCTAAAGAAAAATAAAGATCCGAAACTTTCCCCCTCGTACCGTCCGATCTGTCTCCTGTCCGCCCTGAGCAAAGTATATGAAAGAATAATTGTAAGCCGTTTAAAGCACCACCTTCATTGCACAGATTATTTAAGTGATAGACGGTGTGGCTTCCGTCCAAAATGCTCAACTGTGCATGTGCTAGCAAATATTCAAGACACCATCATGAAAAACAGAAACAGCGGCTACCACAGGGCCTTCATTAGCATAGATTTGAAAAATGCGTTTGACACACTGTGGTGGCCAGCCATTCGAGCAACATTAAACGACGCTAAGTGCCCCAAGAACATTTTTAGGGTATTTCACAGCTATCTCTCTGATCGAAGCTTAATTTATGTAAGTAACAACCTCGTCGTCAGCAAGCTACATAACAGAGGGTGTCCTCAAGGCTCATGTGCCGGTCCTGACCTATGGAACCTAACATTCAATAGCATTCTGATGGCAGACTGGCCAGAGCACACTCAAATATTTGCCTACGCAGACGACGCGGCTCTCATTGTTAAAGGGAAAACAAGAGACAAGCTCCAACGACATTCTAATGAAACCTGTGAAAACTTCTATGAACTATGCACAGCCATCAAGCTACAAATTGCAGATCAGAAGTCTCAGGTTCTCTTAATTCCCAAAAAGGGTGGCTCACTGGCCAGGAGACCCAGAATCACTTTAAATGGCAGCAGACTAAAAATCACACCACAACTTAAATACCTGGGGTTAATTTTCGATGAAAAATTAAATTGGATCCAGCACGTGATAGAGACAAAAAAAACGGACTACAATAATAGCTGCCAAACTCAGACAGATGCAGAGTTATCGGTGGGAACTGAACCCACATATACTAAAAACTCTGTACCTAACAGTAATCGAAAAGATTGCAACCTATGCAGTAGTAGTCTGGGCTATTCCAATGCAGGGACGTAAAATAAAGCACCTGCAAAGCCTGCAACGTCCCTTTACACTGGCCATGACGAGGGCATATCGTACCACCTCAACCAACGCACTCAACGTCCTTGCAGGAATAGTCCCACTACATCTAAAAGCCCTGCAGGAAGCTACCATTCAGAAGGTAAAGCAGCTGCAGCGAGCCGCCTTTCTGGATGAAATAAATTACTCCCTAACGGACTATGAGACACCACTGCAACATCTAGACCTACACCCATCCCAGCAGGGACAGGGTGTCAATATCTACCTAAAAAGAAGACACACACCCACCTGCTACTGCTCTCAAGATTTTTACAGACGGTTCCAAATTAGATAACAGCACGGGCTGCGCACTGGTAGCTTACAAGAACGATGCAAAGAAGTTTCAATGGAAGGGACACATGCACGATAAAAATAGTGTGTTCCAGGCCGAAGGTACAGCATTGGCAAAAGCCATAGCCTACATCAATACTACTGGAGTTACCACTGCCACTGTTATCACAGACAGCCTCTCTGTTCTACATGCCATCAAAAATGTGAAACAGCCCTCTCCGATCATAAACAAGATACAAGAAACTCTTCGCAAAAGGTCTCATCAAAAAATCCACCTAGTATGGACAAAAGGACACGCGGGCAATGCAGGAAATGAAGCTGCAGACACACTGGCTAAGGAAGCAGCAAGTAATAAGGATGCTGAGCAGCTCAGTATAGACTGGCCACTCTCCCACTTGAAGCGAGAAATTAACTTAAAAATTCTCTCCAAGTGGCAAGAAGAATGGGACACTGATACAACCGGTAGGAGAACGCACTATCACATGTCCTACGTAAATCCTGCACGACAAGTCACTAGCTCGCAACTAGTCAGATTTATCTCAGGGCACGGGCCGTTTCCTGTCTATTTCCAACGTCACGGTATAACAAACACGAATATATGTATCTGTGGCGAGACGGGAACGCCCAAACACTATCTAACTACATGCCCTCTGACAAGAGAGTATCACATAAAAATGCCCACAACCAATGTTCAAGCCTTCGCAAAGTATTTAGTTAAGCAAAAGCATCTCGCAAGGAAAATCATGAAAATGATGGACTTATTATTCAACAATGGGATTAACTTATGTCAGGTGACATAATTACCCAAGATATCTAATTTTTATAAGTTAAACATATCTCCACAGTAGTGACTTAATGTGACGGACGTTTTATTAACACTTCAGCAAGTACAGTGCTATTCAGATAGTTTTAAATGTACTGAATTTGTAATAGCGTGACACTCTTTTGTAACATATAATGGAGTGTATATGCGTATTTAGACAGATAATGCTTAGCATACCTATTGTAATGTATAAATATGTTTTAATAATAGAAAGTATCAGATGCATAATGGTAACAGTAAAGTAGAAGTTATAGTACGGAATGTTTAGAACTGAATGTTTAATATTAAATGTGTTTTCAACGTAGAATGTATAGCATATATAATGTAACGGAAAATGGTATAAAATAGGAGTATCAATGGTAAAACAAACAGAAAGTATAGCGCATCTATTTACCTCACAAATGAGTAACTAGTATAATATGTATAGCACACTCATAATCAAGTAAAACGTATTTAAATCATGTATATTGTACCTAATGTAAAAGTTCATGTTCTGTCTGTATCTGGATTTAATAATAATGTATATCGCTATAGTATATCTAATGTATAATATACTTAATACAATGTCAAGCTCACTTTATAAGAAGATTCTGTGAATTTAGCTCACTGTATTAATAAGCAAGTGTGTAGGTTGTAGCAAGTAGTTCAAATAAGTTTGTGTTACGTGAATTATGTACAGAGTAACTGTAATCGCAAGTGATATATATTTAATGCAAAGTAATGTATATATAGCTATGGTGCCTAAGTGAAGAGTATACTGTAATCGCAAGTGTTCCTTATCTAACACAATGTATAGTATTTATGTAACACAGTATTTATGCAATTTTTTTTGTATATACTTATATTCCAGAGTTATTAATCTAGTATTATTTGAATGTATTGGATGTAAAATTAGCATGTCACAAACGGCCCTATATATGACCATGTTCTTATGTTTCTCTTTCATTTCAATAATTACTGTGGCTCGGGCAGCTGGATGGCAGCGAAACATATCTTATGCTCTGGATAATGGTGGACGTGGTGCTGTACTGATTAACCATTATGGTAAAGGAACAGTGCCCACGTCCTCCGTCACTCACTCACTCTATTATCAGACTAATATACGTACTATTTAGTTCTTGTAACATAATAAGAGAAAATTAGAATATTATTTCGTTGTAAGCCATAATGCGAATCTTAGAGCAATATAGTTCCGTTAAAAAAATAAAGTGATGGAGGGAAAAAGAAATATTACCTTGCAGCATCTTACATTTAGTTCCGTATTATGGCAAAGCACAGGGTGGCTATTTCGCATATAGGAAGCAGTGCCATTATGTGGAACTCATTCTTATTCATGTCACGCACAGTAAAAACGTTATACAGCCAGTCCCATTCGGGGGGGGGTGAAACTGTTTAGTAGGCTTGTCCATTTGGGAGTATGGTCATTTGCTTTTCTTACAAACTTTCGTTATCTTCCTTCAGGCGTTCAAAGCTTATTAAAGTAGCATTTTGAAATATAATGCTATAATTTTTTTGTTAGCCCAAAGGGACAACAGAAGGGCTATTAATCTCGAAACGACATTTTGCGTTCCATCACTAAAAGCGCTGAATCACTTTTCAAACTGTTGCCACTAAACATTTGCCCTCGTCCTGCATTTTATTTAAAAAAAATTAAATAATGAAAAATCGGCATGAATGAATGTATGCTTCTCGCACTGTTAAAATACAACGGTTCCTCTAGCCATCAAATTTTGAGTAACGTAGTCCTCCACCCGAACATGAGCACCTGGAAGCCCGAATTTTGAATTTCGAATTTGTTTTATTATCTATTTCATATTTTTTTTAATTAACGAATTTTTTATTAAAAAACTCAACGATTTCAAAGCGAGCAGTGGCAACACACTGTGCGGAATCAAATATTTTTTATCTCCAGCGTGCGAGGCTCTCTATTGAAAATTCTAATTCTAAAGACATGCTGTTTTTAAATATTTTTAGTCCAAACGGGAGTTAGCCCTAATACTCTCGAAACGGCTCTTGAAACGTGTATGTAGGTGTAAATGGGCACCCCCCCAAAAAAACCGCCCGTTTAAAGCATAATATAAGATCTTCAAGCTTTCAGGTTTTTTTAATAGATTGTTTAATCATTCTTAAGTAGTGATGAGTCGGTGCTACCGAACCGGGTATTTTGTAACGGGTACTTAGTTGTAACGGGTACTGAAAATCGGTACATCCAAATACCCGTTACTTCAGTACCGAAATCGGTACTTTTCGGTATTCGTTACTTCTGTACCGAAACGGGTACTTTTCGGTATTCGTTACTTCTGTACCGAAACGGGTGCTTTTCGGTATTCGTTACTTTGTAACGAAAATATGCGTCTCTTCTCGGTATTTCGGTATTCGTTACTGGAGGATCGATGAGGGTTCAGCTCACTTCGGTTTTGGTACGAGGACAGTAGTATCTGGTTGTATTTGCGAAATGGTGATATGCGCTCCTTGTGTCCATGAATGGTCTGCTCCTCAGACACTTCCGTAGTTGACATGCTTTCTGAGATTCAAAATCTTACTCCGTACAGGTAAAATCAAACACCTGATGACGTGGCAGAGTTCCTTCAGTGCGCAAAATCGTTAGCTGCTTATTTCGGTACTCCAAATCGTTACTAGGGTACTTCGGTACTCCAAATCGTTACTAGGGTACTCCGGTACAGTAAACCGTTACTAGGGTACTCCGGTACAGCAAACCGTTACTCCGGTATTTCGTTACTTCGGTACTCCAAATCGTTACTTGGGTACTCGGTACTTGAAATCGGTTTTCGGTACTTTTCAAAGTAACGGTTACTTGAGTAACGGGTATTTTGTACCGGGTACTTGTCTGTACCCGTTACTCTCGTACCGGGTACAAGAATGAACCGAAGTTGCCCATCACTATTCTTAAGCACATATATAAGATAATTAATGCCTGCGATGATTTTACAATATATGCAGTTTATAGGTTATTATTTTAAATAAACAAACTAATATTAGCCGGAAATCGAGCGAATTATATTGCAGTTTTTTTTCTTTTGCTTTTGCTTACTTGCAACAATGTTGCTTTTATTTGTCACATATTTCATTATCAGTGTTGAATTATGCAAAATTATTTATTACGAGATAGCACTGAAAAGATATCCAATCAATGTTGAGAAATCAGACCTTCCTGCAAATAAAAAAAGTGCATGTGTTTAACATCAGATTCTGTCATTTAGAATTTTTCTTACTGGGGCGGAGCTAAATTTCACACCACGTGAACTTGGGGGGAGAAAATAAGAATGTTTCACCATGTGAGCCTTTTTTTAAAAGAATATTAGAGTTCCAGTTTTATCCTGGCGGTAGCGAGTCACGCGAAGGCACCAATAGACTCCAATTAAAAAAAAAAAAAATCGTAATTGAGTAAGCCACACATGATAACTTTAGGTATGATTCAATCCAATGGTATCACAAGGAACTTTTTGATCTCATGCCAAACTGATTTAACTTATTCGCAAAGTTGTCCGAGACACCTCTTACGTAATTCAGCTACTAACAGGAAGTGATAGATGCCTCTCAAATGCTTATTATCGCGAGCTGTTTCCTACATAAAAAAAGTCTCTCTCTAGTTATTATGATTAATTAGCAGGCTATCATAATGATTGGAGAAATCTGAAAGTTGATTCTATTCATGAGTATGCAATACGGAAGTGCAAATAATATAGCAGAAGAGCTGAAACAGTTAGTCTACAAGTTTATGATACATATCCAAAAAAATTCCATATTTTATTCTGCGCTATGTTGTTAACGCCGCCCGCATTCAATGGCAATTCTTGCTGTATTTCTTCTATAAATGTTGGATGTAAAATGTTTTCTTGAGTTGATTTTAATAGTTTTTCCCGCTCTTCTTATTTTTAATTTTACTATTGTAAGGTAATCTGCGACAATCATAAAGCCCTTACTTCTTTGGCACTGATGGAACTAGGTTTGCACTTTTCGATAACAAACTGACCATTTTTGTAGCAATCATTTACATGAACCCATACATAAATGCTACAGGTCAAGGGTCACAATCAACGGTCTGCGTTGAGTTGTTTGCCACGGCAAAAGCTGTGAAATTTTTATAAAGGTTTTTTTTTTTTTTTTTTTTTTTTTAAGTTCTAAATCTTAGTGCTTCGCTTATCGTTGCTATAGATGTAAAGACTTTGCAATTGATTTCTGCGTCGGAGGATTTTTTTCTTGTTACCAACGATTTAACTTCAGAAACAATATATACACTGCGCATAAAAAGAGGGGGGGGGACAATTCCATATCTCCCGTTCCATTGGGTCGATTGACGAAAACCAGGTTGCGGTTTTCATGTTCCGAAAACCCGACTTAGGATATGTATTAGATTTATGTATAGCATTGTTCTAATATAGGTATTTTGAAACAAAAGCGGACTTTTCCTGAAATGACATGGCAATTTTTTTTACATATTTGGATTCTACGACTAAATTTATGCCGAATTCCCAAGTTTTGTAAAAATCGCACGAGTAGTTTTTAAGAAATTACCTCTAAAAATTTTAGCTCGTCCATGTTAATTGAATTTGATATGTATTTATTAATATCTCTTTTTTTACTAAATTTACTGGATTCCTTCTTCCAGAATTTAAAATTTAGGCTTAATCCAAATATAATTTGCTCATTTTTTATAATTTATTTTTAAAATTTGTATTTTTAAATATTTATTATAAATTTTTCGAAAAATGTTTTGTATAATAACCTATAAAATTTTTAACATCATCTTAATGTAGATGTATTTCTAGGCACACCTGCAAAAATTAGAATTGTTTATTCAAAATTTTCTAAGATATACATGAATTTACATATTGGCGCGTTTTGAAATTTGGCGTCTTTTTTTTGAGAGATAGTAACGCTAAATGTGGTTTACGCACTTTGTTAAAATTATTTGAAAGTATGAACGATGACTTTTTTCCCCCTTGTCTACAATGAGAAAAAGAAAAGGAAAATAGGTTGTTATAAATTAACAAGTTCGCCAAGTAAATTATTCTTGGCACAATATGAAAAAAATGCGCCAAGATAAATTTTTCAATTTCTCCGTAAATTTCACACCATATTATACAAAATTTTATATTTAGGCATAATTTGAGTAGTAGAATCGAAATATGAAAAAAAAAATGGCACGTTATTTCAGAAAAAGTCTGATTTTGCGTCAAAATACATTGTTTTAATATAGGTATTTTGAAACAAAAGCAAACGTTTTCTGAAAGATTAAAAAAAAAAAGAATTCTTCTGAAAGATTTTCTGAAGATGATTAGAACAGTGCTATATATAAATCTAATATGTATCCCAAGTGACGCTTTCGCGGCATGAAAAACGCAATTTGAATTTCGTCAATCGGCCCAGTAGAACAGGAGACAGAAAACAGAACAGAACGGAAGATGTGAAACTGCGCCATTTTTTTTTCGCAGTGTACTTTTCGGGTATTCGTTTGGAATCTTCTTTCAGTGTAGATGTAACTACTGATGGTTTTTCCCTTTCCGATTAATAATGTTGCTTATTTTGCACTTAGAAATTTTAATATCATGCATTTCACAACATTTTATAATTATGGAATAGGAAAGCTAAAAAAACCCTTTGGAAAGCGCAAAATCATATCTTTCAATCCGTAGTTTGTTTACATATGACTCTTTGAAAGAATAATAACTTTATAAGTAGTAAACGATATTTCTGATTTCAAATACTAAAGTCTTGCCAGAAATTTTTATTCCAAAAATTTGATTTTTAAAATAATTTCTTATCGAAATAATTTTATAAATGCTTTTAAACACCATCTGTATTATCACATAAGGATATAACGCAGCAGATATATGTATTACTTCATACTGATTTACTAAAGGTTTAGATGCATTAGCTGTTGAAAAAAAGTGAACACTATAATTAATCTAAATTGATCTTTTGCATCTACACTTTTTATTGCATTACTCATTGCACTGAAATAAATACCGCCCACTATTTCTCCAAATGAATTCCAGTTGAACACTTTGATTCAAGTAATTTAAATAAATTATAATTATTTTGTTTTTATAGCTTATTCAACCTCATTATCATCCACTCCAAAAATGTGAATCGTAAAAACCGTTAATTTGAGGTAAGCGCTTTTAAATGTTCGGCACGCCTTTGTTATTCGTAAAATCGAATATTACTTCTATACACTGATTCTCATGCTCTCATTTCATATAAAATGAGCCCACCAGCGGCCTAGCGGTAAAGTCGCTGAACACTGGTAGTTTAGTCCGAGGTTCGAATCCCGCGAACGGGCTGGCTGCATGGGCGTTTTCATGGTTTTCCCTAATTGTAACTTGTATACGAGCCAGTTTCCCTTAGAAAATCCTCCACGAAGGCATCCCTCCCCTTAGGCAGATAGCCATCGAGACTTTGCCATAATCACACATTTCATAAAATGTATATTTCATTTTTTAAATATACTGCAGAACATTAAGAAGGAATAGGAAAGACGTTGTGCGAAGTAAAAATGCAAATTCTTTTTTTTTTTGGAACTTAGCCGACGGTATGTTAGTCAATGCAACTTGCAGTAAAATACAAATGTATCACAGCCTTTTAAGAGTTGATTAATTAATATTTTTTATTATAATTCATTCATTAAAAAAGCCAACCGTTGCTTAAAACAGTAAAACCTGAGCTTTAAAGTTCGCTGATAATGCTCTAGAAACGATGCTGAATCCCTTACAATGCATCCTACAATGTTTGCCCAATATATGTGGTCTGTAAACATTAACAGAAATCAGTAACGTGGCGCATATCAGAATATTATTCCTTTGCTTACTTCGCGAGTCTTTACCCAACTTTTAAAAGTGATCCTTTTCTAAAAATAGGCTTACAGTCGTGGTAACATTATGTTTCATTATTCAAGAATATTTCCACTTTATATGTACAACGTTTTTATGATAATTTAATTTCCATTAGCCTTATGCTGTACGTTGGCTTTTGTTTTAAATTTTTTTCTCTTTTTTTTAATTAAAATTTTTTTTTAAATGCTTGAGGATATTTATAAAATCTCTGTTCAAGTAAAATGCAGTATAAAAACTACTAACACATTCTAAAAAATTCTCTTGTTGCTCTCACAAATATGATGACGTTGCCTTTTCTATGCAAACGATTTTTTCTGTCTATGAAAGAAATTTTCCCTTAGCATGCAAGAAATTTTCGTCTTACTTTATGCATTGTGACTATCGATAAGTACGAATTTTATGGCGTACATATTTTTTTAGCTTTATTTTTTTTCTCTTTTAGAATAAATTATCCCTTTTTCTCCTCAATATATACCATTTTAACTGTGTAATCCTTTATTAAAAAATAAAATTAAAATTAATCTAAAAATTCATTGGAAAAAAAATTCTCATTTTCACTACGGTAAGTGTGTATACAGACTTCATAATGATGCGCACTGAAAGAAAATTCATGAAAATTCTTATGCAAAATCTATCGAAACAAAGTCAATTACATTAATTAAAATAAGGATAAATTCCTTATATTCTCCTCCACTTAAAGGACAGCTGGAATAAAAGAAATGAGACCCAGTAAGAAATATTCAGATGTTGACAGTTGCAGTCGGTACTCTAATAGCTCTACCGAGGCATCCAACTGCCGCGGTAGAGCTATTAGAGTATTCTAAGCCTGGTAAATGAAAAATTCTCGCCAGGATTCTAACTTCGGATCTTTCGACTTCAGCCAGAGTTGCTTCCAATTACTCTCGACAGCAGGCAGAAGGAAACGCGAAAAATTTTTTTATGCGCTGGCCTGCAGAATAATGTCACCGTATTGGCGGTGGGTAAAGCATTCCAAGACATGTCGCGGAGAATATCGAACATCACAAAATTCAAAAATGTATAACATTAAATAATTATATTCTATGCAACATGTTTTTACATACATGTGTCCATATCTGTGCAAAACAGGTAAAAAAGCAATTTATTCCGAACTTAGTATGTTAATGAAATATTTTCTCTATTTTTACTATTGGATAAAAATGAGGGTTGGAGGTATAAATTTTACAAAAAATTCAAATTGTTAATTATTGTATTCGAAGACTTCAGGCCTAAAATGATACAGCGTAGCTTCCTTATAAGCATTTCTAAAAATGTCAAGCTCCTAAAGTTGCAATGTGTTTTTAGAATTTACCACCGCATAGGTACGGCACCAAGTTATTTATGTTTACACGACTCGTTCACTAATATTTAGACTCTGAATTTTAAAAATCTATATTCTAATTTTTAAAATTTTAAACTTGTATTCTGATACTCTGATGGAGAGATCAAAGTCTCAAAAGAATTAAATTTCCCCATTAATCCAGACATTAACACCGATTCAATAGAAGAAAATATCAGTTGACTACTGTATCAGCTGATAAATATGATTCTTGTTTTTGTAATCAGATGTTTGTAATTCATTAGTTTAGAGTCAATACTTTTTGTAAACCAAATTTTGTTGCTATAAAAATATTCATTAGATGTATTTCAACGTTTTGTTTTAATAACTGATATCTACAGAACTGTAGTAATTTTTTCCCCATTCTAACATTGGTTTCCAAATAATTGAATTGTTGTTGGTGCTAAAATTAAACAGTGCATTCTATAATCCGTAGCATCTTCGAATCGAGAAAATCCGTTCTGATTATTCTTTCGTAGACAGATCTTAAAATCTGTAGGAAGACATTTCGTTAATGACAATTATTTCAAATAGACTGGCCACTTTCATTATTTTACTTTGCGGCCTCAGCTAAATCCATGCTATTTTATTGATTCAAATAACAAAATAAAAAGAAAAATCATTGGCAAATAACTAACTGAAAAGGCTATTAAATAAAACGTTAAAGCTCTTCCCTTAGAAAGTAATGTAATGGATGATAAGCACTCGGATATTTCCTAGTGTAATCAGTTTCATTTTGATATTCCAAAAGCACCATACGGGGTCACAACTGAAGGTCAAAACAGAAGAAATGACGGCGTAAAAAATAGGCCTTTCGTGACTATACAATTATTTATGTAGCCACAGCTACGTGACAAAGAGGATACTTAACACGACAGCCTTTAGATTGTAGAAATACAGTACGTGAGCAAGCAGAAACGGAAGTTAAAGGTATTTGAACTTTAAAGGGCGTATTTTCCTGCAATTTGCTTAAAATTTTCAGACAATATTTAGTCGTGATTTGAATTAATTCTCATAAACATTCACAGATAAATAAAACGTAACTCATTGTGTGAAGAATAATTTCAGTTGTTGTATAAAACATTCCCAGGGCAAGAAATGAAAAGGAGCATATTGATTATTTGAACTTAAAAAATAAATAAATACAAAATAACGTTCTTTTAAAATAGTAACGGCAATGCTTTATAAGGTATTTCTCTCACCTTCCTAGCGTGCCTTCGTTGTGTAGTGGTTCTGCACGATGGGCCCGTATTCCAGAGGTCCGCGGTTCGATTCCTGGCGAAGGCGATTGCTCATTTTTCATCTCTTCGGCTTTCCCAATAAACCTAATGTCTCTACAGTGGCGCCCGAACTATAAGGATGTTGGATGATGATTCTGCTCACCCAGGATTTGGCGATTGGGTCCCCTAAAAAAAAACCAGTCGCCCTTTAAAAGGGAGAGTATGTTAGATATTTCTTACGCCTTCCAAGCGTGCCTTCGTGGTGTAGTGGTTCTGCACGCTGGGCCGGTATTCCAGAGGTCCATGGTTCAATTCCCGGCGAAGGCGATGGCTCATTTTTCATCTCTGTGGCATTTCCGATTAACCTAATGTCTCTACAGCTTAAGTCAAATGAATCAGCAATACTACTTACCAGTACTCTCAATTACTTAACTTTTTTCAAAGTACATTATCCTTTGTTTGAAAATGTGAATTCCTAAATGCATTTTCAATGTGACTTCTATTTAAAAATAGGGCATGATTTTTTTTATTCAAATTGATTATTTGACCTGTATGTATAAATAATAATTTCCTACTTCGCACAAAATGTGAATATATAAGCATTGAGCACATCCATAAAAAATGACTGAAAATGACTTTGAAACTTTTTTTGATTGTCAACCAGTGGCTGAACAATCAAAGACAAGATTTTACTAATTATAGAAAAACATAAAAGAGTAGTCTGGCAAAGTTTCATCATAATTCTGATCAAGAGAACAGTTAGAGATGGAAATCTGGAGCTCATTAAAATAGTAGCTAGTTTTCGCTAACCACCATACCAACTCGACGAGTTGATACTCTATATTATCTAGGACGAAATTGTAATATCAAAAGGAATTGATATCAGAGATCAGAAAACATATCAGAAATATTGAATATCAGAGAAACCTTCCAATATTTTGGTACAAAGATGAGTGCAGTACATTGTGGAAAACAGAGAAGGATCATCATAAAAATTAATATTTTATAAGGTTACACTGGGTCTAGTACTGTTGCGTTAGTCCTACAACCCTAACAAACATGTAGTGAGTTATTTGCTATGTCTGAGATTCTAAGTCTTACGAAGGTTTTGAAAAAATCTTTTTTTTTTTAAACAGAACTTTGGATATAAGGGCCCGACTTTGTGCTATAAATAATCGCAGCTTGTGGTGATGCAAATAAATAAAAACAGTCAAATAATTTAAAACGTTGATGAGTAGTCTAAGACTACACAATTATATCTAAAGCTATAAGCTGGCTCAGTAAATTAACAGTGCAATAGTCCATTTAATAGTTGATAAATAATTATTATTGAACAAGAAAAATAGTCAAGACGTGGAGGATGAGCTTGAAGTCACGGGAGAAAAGCGAGCGTTGATGGTTGGCCAGTCCTTGGAGTGCAGTATTCTCAAGATCCGAAAACTTTTGCTTAAATACAACAAACTAACCAAAATTTACATTCTGGTGAGGAATACGGAAAGAAGAAGTTAAAGTAAAATAAAAATCATAATAACTAGTTAGTTTTAAACAAAAACTTTGCAGTATTAAGGGACATTTCCGAAAGAAAAAACGACAAAATATGTGAGAAATAATTCGCGTTTGCTAATTTCGTCATTTTCATTTCGCAGAAAATTAAACCTCATTGAAAAATAAAAGTGTGTGTTATTTTCCTTGCATGCACACTAAAATGCAAGCAAAAAACGACACACTCGTTCATTTTTAAAATTATTGTACATATTTAGTTGTGTAATAAATGATAAAATTCAGAAATAGGAGTAAGCATACATTTTTAATGAGTAAGCATTAAAACTAAACTGAATACGAAACAAAGATTTAAAAATATTATACTTATTAATCGGCAAAAAATTTTATATTCGTATTTATTTTTTATCAAAAAATTGTTATTCACTTTTCACCTTAGTTAACAGAAGTAGCATTGTTTAATATAACCTTGGATAACTGACATTTTAAATCACATTGTTTAGAAACTGAATAAAGACGCAATGCTTTATGCATTTGACAAACCTGTTACATTCTATGGAATGTATTCTGCTTGATAAAATATTGTCTGTTTGAATCAAATGTATAACTTTTTTATGAAATCTTACATTTCTGTTGCTGTTTAAATAAAAATTACTACCTTTGTCTTTTGTTCTTGCACCTGAATAAAAATAAAAATGATAAACTACTTCTATTCTACCCACTATATGGAATCAGTGATGATATATATATATTAGTGAGCAAAGCTTACATAACTAATTTAAGAAATTTTCTCGCCAATAAATTATTTTCTTAAATATTCCAGATTTTATTTCTGTACAGAGCAAAAATTTAATGGTCTTCATTCTTTTTTTAAGCTTAATTTAGTATTAAATTAATTAACTACAAAACTTAATTTACTATTAAGGAGAAACTAAATAAGAAATTAGGAAATATTCCCATAAAAAAGCAAGTTATTTAAATACCCCGAACAGATGTAAGAATAATAATTTCCCTCACAACTCAGTAATGTCATAATAATTATGAATTAAAAATATTTACCAAAGTACACATTCGAAACTTCAAATTAGAGAAGCAAACAACTAACTTACAGAAGACTTCGCTCTTTTCAGAGAAGATTTGACTCTCTTCATGGATTTGGATAACAGACTGAAGTCAAAGCCTCTCACAGAACTCGCAAAGGAACAACGTGCATGACTAACGTTACCCAAAATAAGCCTTGAAACTATCCGGCAGAATGACCGCTGACAGAGGCACTTAACAGTTAAAATCAGAGATGCGAAAAGCAGAAAAGTCTCGTCCTCAGTCTTTTTCTCTTCCTTTTGCATTAAAAAAAGCAGTGTTCGGCACGATTCAATGCACAACACCGAGATTAGTTTTTGTTCCTGGTGAATATCATGCTGTATAAGCCTTGAGTGGTGAAAGAGGTTTTTTTTTTTTTTTTTTTTTTTTTTTTTGTAGTTTCAAAAGAAACTAGTAAAGTTTTGTCTTATTTTGTTAGGAAAATTATTCTTGAGAAATCGCTTTCTAATAATGCTTTCTTTTAACTTATTTGAAAGAAGAAAAATACTTATGGAATTTCTCTCCTTGATAAATTAAAACTAACAAGGTAAGTTCTAATTTTTTTTAAATAAATTCCTAGATTGACTGAACTAGAAGAGAATTTCTAAATTCTACGACTGTAATTACTCTGAAGAATTGTGTACTTTGGAGATATTAAAAGTGAGTTAGTTATCACTATTAAAATTACAAATAATGAAAGAAAATATACAGAAGAATAATTAAAAATAACTAAAAGGTTCATTTACATCTAAGATTTATAGTTAACACTGAAACAATAACAACTAAAGATATGTTACTGCTGCCAGAAATAAAAAACAGTATGACCTTGAAGTTATAATGCCATAATTCTAGGATTAAAGATACTCAAAGTACTCGCATTTACCCATATTGAAAAAGAGGAATTTACGCCAGCCGCTCTCGAAATCGATAGAGTTTTCTATAAAATGTATGCCAATCTAAGCTCGCTTTTTGCCTAATTTTGCATTAAGTAATTTTTGTTCATTATAATAATATAAAAGCAAATCCTTAACATAGATATATCATTAATACAAAATCAAATCATGCAAACCCATGAAAATTTAAGGCAGTACCTGGGTTGTCAGCGGCTTGAAAACGGGTAACTCAACTGTTTTTATGACCCTAAGTGTCCCTAATTTTATGTCTTGTGTGCTGGTACGCTTCTCAAAGTGAGCTAGATGTTCAGACAAATACTGAGCAAATTGCAAAGAATGTCCCAAGTTTCAGAAATTTTAAGCCAATTGAAATAAATATTATTCTGCATCAGAAAGAGAATTTTCCAAAAGCCAATAAGAATCACAAAATTTTAAGACAAATTTTAAGGCGATTAAGGAATTTCTAAGTGACTGTTGATTCTGAAAATATTTCAGCATTCTTTTTGTACTACACAACCCTCACTAAAGAAATTTCTCACTGAATTTACTTAATTTTCCAAATGCTGTGAAGACGCAATAATGCATTTATAGAAACATAAAAATTTAATTTGAAGTTGTTAAAATTCTTGAACCTAGGAATTCTGGGAGCTTTTAAATTCCTGCCCGCTTCGTACGATGAAATTTTTCTTTAACCAGATTCATTCAAATTATCATACGTAATTATTACACGTAACCGATTGTCTTTCATTTAGAATCTTTTGGAGGTTTTTCGAAAATTTTCGTGAAAGGAAACTTGACAAGCATTCTTGTCATTAGATCATCTGTATCATGTAATTAGTAGATAATGAACAAAAATTCTGCTCTTATCTCATTACTTCTGTTCCCCGTTATCATCGTTACTTTACTAACTTGGTAAGAGATTTGGTTTATAGCACTGAAATGTCTTTCCGTTAAATGTGAATACCATGCTGTATATCCTACTGCATGTGTCTTAAGCGTTAACTTGCGAAGCATAATAAGGCATGACTTTATTAATTTTTATACAGGAATAAGCCGCTGTAGTGTCAACTCTCAAGAGACAGTACCGAAACAGCCAATGTTTATGTTGCGCTTATCCAGTGATGTTTATTAGAACTGTGTTTTGCTTCGCATAAATTTTATTACGATGAATTTCTTCCGATCACACGAATAATATCACAGAAAAAGAGGACTAAAAAGGAGCTTTTTTTTTTTTTTTTTTTTCAAATATTAAACGAGTTACAGAAAATCAAAATCAGCCAGCCGTGAGCTAGGTATCACTGAGTGAGATGGGCATAACAATCACCTTATGCATTAGTTAATCACCGTTATTCTTCTAATGCATAACGGAAGAAGTATCTTTATCATTCAATCAATTTATTGATTGCTTACAAGGATATTCAGTATGCTGCTCATGATTATTATTTATGCATAACACTACATAGCTGTAATATTAAAAAATCATGAACCATATAAGGAAACTGATATCATAAACAAAATTATTGAATTATGTTTTCAGCATGGAACTATGAGTTTTTCTTTTTATAAATTGATTATACTCGAATTAATCTAATCAAAAATAAAACAATTTTGTGTTGAATACGTAATATTCGCCATGCGTTATTTTTTCCGGAAATATTTTAGGAAAATAACATTAGTTCATATAGTTCGAAAAGATTTATATATGAAATTGTAATATTTCTCTCTCCGTGCCTTCGTAGAGTAATTGGAAAAGCACACCCGGCTAGCAGTCGGAAGGTTCAGAGCTCGATCCCGGAGAGAACATTGCTCATTTTTCATATTTCTAGCTTCAACAAATCTAATGACTCTATAAAATAATAAATTAACTGTTAAAAAAACTTTATCTCTAAAAGTGTCATTTTAAAATGAATTTAAAAATATTTAGTGCAATACGTTTCCCTCCCCTCCTCCCTCGAATTTTCACATTAATGTAATCTTAACAAACAGAATTATAATACTTTAAATTAATTCATTTGATTATCAAATTCTTTTCAGCAACCTTACAATTAAATATTTTAATGAAAAGAGTTTTAACGAGATTAAAGAAGCTGCAAGGTAAAAAGAAACATATGACGTTATAACAGGAAATTGACGATAGCTTTCCAGGACTTCTTATCAGGAGATTTAAACACTTATTTTCTACCGAGGTACATTAGGTACTATTAAAAATATCTTCTATTAATTGCAATAATGGTGCAAACGTCTAAAACGTTATCATTTAATGTCTGTTACAAATCACAGGAATTTCATGCATTATACGTTATATCATTTACAGATATCATTAAAAAAGAAAATAAATATGAAAATTATTAAATGCATGTATGTTGCTTTTAAATCACGTAGTTAAGGAACTCCCATTTTTAATTTGAAAGGAATATTCAAACATAAGAATTTGAAATGAATTCATATTTTAATCTGAAATTAAAGATGGTATGCTACGTTAAATGATAACACCTCTAAGAGCTGGCGATTTACCAGGCCACATGAATGATAAACGGTACATAATGTAATGTAATGTAAAAACTGGGAAGACTAAGCTGTAAATGTTTCTGATGCTGAACATGGTTTGAGATTAAATTATTACATTTTAGAGCTATGTAATATTAACAGTATACTAAATAACATTTCATATCATACTTCATTCACACATTAAGTTGACTAAACGTGATATGATATAATTTTAGTGATTAATATAACTATGCAGAAAAATTATGTTAGTATTTTAAAGTCTGTATTAAAAGCCTGTCGAGGTGGCCCACATCGAAAAGTCGATAGTTGAAAGAAATGGATGCAACATCAAAATTGAAAAGGAAATTTAGTTGAATGATTTTTAATGGATGCGACTGCTTCCTAATACTTCCTAATTAAGGAAACAGTGATATCCATTAAAAATTCTTCAACTAATTTTCGTCTGGGAATTTTTATGTTTCTTAATTTAAAACGCATGTCCATTGCTTTCTAATGCGGTGAATGTGCGACTTGAATGCCAGAAGTTTCCGATAAGTTTTTTTTCAAAGAATGTATTCGAAATAACATTTAAAATACGGCAATCTCACATTAAGAGCAAGAATTTGGTTCTCTTTAGAAATGAATATGCTCACTGACTTCAGGCAAAATTCAACGCTAGACTTCAGTGAAAAAAGACTTCACTTCGCTAGACTTCACCGAAGTCAGTTTCACTGACTTCAGTGAAAATTCAACGCTATTTTATTAGTAGACTAAATTGATTTCCAAGATATCAGAAGACATTAATTGCATTTCTTAAGATTTGCTGCTCCCTTCTCAATTGATATATTTCAACGTCACACGTGAACTTTCAGGTGAAATGCACAAAACTGCTTTCACCTACGCTGTGTAAAGGAAGTTCAATTACACGGAATTTAAAAACTACACATTTATCTAAAGAAAAGCTTCTAGCGTCTCCACAAACATTCCGTATTTATAACGTTGATGTTCCTTTTCGACAGCGTGTTCTTAAAAATTCTTATCTGTTTTCTCAACCACTGGTAGTAGATATATACTTTTGCTTCCAGTTACAAAAGATATTTAAACCGGAAAAAAGATTCACGATTTTTCAAATAAATATGTTTGGTGTACTTTTTGATGTCGTTTCCAAGTCCAGACTAGATGCAGTAGGTATATTAGCATTTTAAAATAGACTCAATGTTCACATTGAAAATTTCATTCTTATTTATACCACCTAATAAATATCTTTTGAATAAAATTACATCATGAGTGAAAATTTAATACTGATTAATTTACATCGTAAAGAATGTGATACTATGATGTATGAGGTACTGGATCTTTGATAAATATTAAATTCTGTATGACACACAAGACGTATTTTTGTTGAGTCATGTGACCTTTTGTGCGTTTTTTCAAAACAGATAAACTCAGAAAGAGTGAATATCTCTGCAATGGCTGCACTTCAAAATTTTCCAAATGCTACATGTACTGAATATTTACGGCATTTTCTTTACGCTTTCCGAAGAGAGACTCGGGAAGACCAACTGAAAATGTACATTTTATAACTGTAAATGAAATTATTCTAATATTCTATGTAAAGGAAATTATTCTGTTTTTAATAGTATTCTATGTAAATGATATTTCTCTATTCTAATAATATTCTATGTAAATGAAATTATTCTATTCTAATAATATTCTACGTAAATGATATTATTCTATTCTAATACTATTTTGTGCAAATGAAATTATTCTAATATTTTATTATTCTGTAGAGTTTAGTTCGTTTAGTCACCATCCAGCGACTTATCGCTAAGTTTAAAGTAACAACTGAAACTTGAGAAGTGTGTAAAAGATTAAAACTAAATAAGAATAGAAGGCACATTTCTTACAATTCAGCCAACCATTTCCGGCAAGATAACTTGAAGCGACAATAAGTGTAAAGTTTCAATAAACTTGCAGCTGAAGGCTACACAATCAATTTAACGCGAAGTTGGCTCAAAATTCAACCGGGGTGGAATTCATCTATCGGCAATTGTTATGCAAGGCCTAAGACAAGAACTCTTATATAAGATATCAACCTAGTAACGTGATCACGAGGGGCAGATATGCTTTGTCTTACAATCTGAAAATCCTAGCCTTAAATACGTTTCATTGAGGAAGCCAAAGAAGGAAGGAACTATGTATTTTTGAAAATTTCACATGAAGCTAAAGACTGAGTAAAAAAAATATCTTTATTTAAATAAAATTTATGGTTATGATCTTGATTAATTCGTTTCATTGGATGCTTAAAACCATTTCTTATTATGAGCATACCTAGCATTACATATGCATCATTTTGCAAATTTCTTTTATAAATCCGATTGTTTTGAAAAAGAAAATCCTGTTTAAAACACTTTTGACAAAATGGTTATATGACATGAAAAAAAGGCTATGAAACTGAATCGTTCTGAAGCTACGTTGACATGTATGGTGGTTTTTCGTGTGTATCAGTTTTTAATAACAATGTTTCAATCATGAGAAAGAAGTACACAAAGAATAGGCGTAAATCTGAGTTCATAGCTTTGAGGTTTTCTTTCGAGTTACATTAGCGTAGATTAAAGTAATTTTCCTTTTAAATTATGTATAACGGAACTCCGATTTAACGGATATATATTTTAATTACGGTTTAACGAGCATCTAGATTTAACGGAATTTTTTCTATGTTTCCAACAAAAATTAAACATTTATTAGACCAAACTGCACTGCAATTTAATGAATTATAAAAAAAAAAAAAAAAAAAAAAAAAAAAAAAAAAAATCCGAATTTTGGTAATTTTAAATAATATTTTCTGGAAAAATGAACCAGTTTAAATTCCTATTTAAACAACACAGATAAAATTATTCACTTGCAAAATAGAATTCTTCCCCTTTGGAATAATGGTATAAAAGCTATGTCTCCCCATTAAAGCACAAGTCAACTACAGCTTTTGAACAGAGGAAATAATTCAGGCACTTAAATGATGTTTATAGAAAAACGGAAATCAGATGAACATTGAAACATTTAGAAATTACACCTCTAACTATGATATATAAACACGAATACTCTTTGATGAAGCAAGTTTCATCAGACATCCACGGAATGAACACCCACGGATGATTTCAATTGTAAAATACATTCGAATGCAGCCTATCTATTATCGTACAGAACTGTGAGAAGTGTATTATCGAAGTATCAGATAAAATTTCACGAACTAGTATTTTAATATAATTTGTCTATTCATGATGGTTTATAATCCTTTAAGTCCCAGTACTGGGATAATAATAATAAAATCTGGTCCTGCGTTAGAAGAAATGAAGTAACATTCATGGATACAATTTCTGAGTTTAGAAACTTCAAGAAGATTTTCACTGAAATACAAGAATGACCAAATTTATATGAGTACGTAATTTTTTTTATATCATAGCATGTTTGCCTATTTTAGTACCTTCTGATTTCATCAATAATCGTGATGTAACAAAATGTGTCATTGATACCGGGCGAGCCGATTCTTTAAATCTTGATTCTATTGTATTACACCGTTATGTTTTCCAAACTTTAAGTTTAATGCTCTTTTATATACTGTATTTTAAACAAGTATTTCTCTCACATATTTGTAAACTTCAAAAATGCATAAACTTTGTTAATTGTCTATAAAACTGTAATTTCATTCTAATCTCTAACCTTCTCACAAAGTAAATAATTCATTTATTCGGGGTACAAAAATATAAGTATGAAAATTATAAGAAAGGAAGACATACATTTTTACATGATGGTAACTGAAACAATTTACATCTTCAGACCTAAAACTTATAAAAATTATTATTAAGTGCACGAAGTACATTTTTTAAACTCAGAGAAAGTTAATACAGTCTTTCAATTTATCATTATCGTCTTTCAGTTTATAATTCTAATAAAATAGCATGCATGGAATTATTCTTCTAAAAATTCTGACATAACTTATCAAATTTCCACGTGCTTCTGCCTAATACGAACTGTAGATAAAATCATGCAACCTAATAACTATGTTTTTTCCCCTTTTCAAATTAATTTTCAAGAAATTTATCTCAAATTCTACTTCGATATTACGTTGTAATATTACGGTGTGATGAATCAATACCCGCTCTTACTATGCAAACATTGTACCAGGACTTCAGCTATTTTGTTTTTCTCATAATCGATAAAGAATAAACTATATATAAATCCCAAAAGGAAATAGAGAATTCTAACCTCTTCCGAATCCACTTGATTTGGTAAAACTTCGTCATCATCTTCGTCTGCTTGCCCCTTTACGCAGGGTGAAACTTTATTGCAGAACATTCAGTGGCAATAAGGTGAAGCAGTTTTTTTAACGCTAAACCATTATCCCGAGACTAGCAGATGACACGAACAGCGTGAGTATGCTTTCCCTGCAATGCCCAGTAATGATGTCATGATTACAAAAAGCGCATGCGCAGGTACACACAGGAGAATTCGAAATGCTATGTATCATTGAGAAAAATAATATATTTCGA
The DNA here is from genome assembly GCF_044657685.1 of Stegodyphus dumicola. Classification (NCBI taxonomy): domain Eukaryota; kingdom Metazoa; phylum Arthropoda; class Arachnida; order Araneae; family Eresidae; genus Stegodyphus; species Stegodyphus dumicola. The sequence goes on along the minus strand of NC_140771.1, from coordinate 41,566,925 downwards.
ATTAAAGACTTGTAAAAAGTCATATGTTCATTTTCATGTCCGTTTGTCTTTTACAAAATATTTTTTTAACTTCTATATTATTACAAAATACAACTCGAATTTTTAAAAACAAATTTATCAGAGATATACCTTGTTCTACGAAGCAAACGGAAAAATCAGTAAACAAAATCACTTTGTTTCTGTTATCAAGCATTAAACCAAAATTAATGCTTTTCGTAAAATAGAATGAAATTATATAAAAGCTTATTAAACAGTAATAAATAAATGGGTGTATTTTGTAAGCATTTAAAGGTTTTATTTTCGAAAAGAACAAAATTATTTTACTGCTATAAGTAGCAAGACTACAATTCAGGTTTTTAAAGGAAGCTAGTATTCAAAATACTTATGTCAAATGATAAAATTAACTTACCTTGTTATAATTTCGCTATAAGTTAACGTTAAGTATCCAGATGAAATTTAGTTCATCATTTCATTCTTTGAAATAAAAGTTTCTCTGCTCCTTAATTTAGTAATTAAAATATTCTGAAACTTTCTGTAGATTTGGTGTTGAAAGAATGCTTAATTTATTATTTTGATGAAAGCTGCGCAAAATTTTGCAAAGAATAAAATAAAAATAATATCATAGAACTCGATGAAAAATATTCAATTTTAACATCGTACTAAATTAATAACATAATCTAAGGCTTTTAATGTTTTTCAAAGCAACTATAATGGCTCACATTTGTGTTCGAAAACTTGCATTTTCAAAATTTATTTGCATAGATCTTGTGCTAAATACTGAAGTAGAGACTCCAATTTTTTTATTTTATTATTTTCCCTCTATTTTAAAACTTGCTTCTTACAAAATAAATATCATTAAAATATACTTTGCAATGATACACTTTATTCCAAAAGTGTTAGTCGAAAACTAGCATAATAATTCGAACACCCGAAAGTTTCGTTGAGATGTTTTGGAACACGATGTTTTCGTGCCATACTTTGTATTTTAAATAAAAATGCATGACAAGAATCATCGTCTGTCTGCATTTTGAAATTGTGATTTGTTTAGCAAAATAGTGTTACGAATTTCGTACTTAGTTAGATACTTTTAGTAGAATTATAATTTAAATTGTTTTATTTTCCCGTGCAATGCAGCGCATGACGAGTTTGAAGAGAAAGCTACGCTCAAAAAGTAAAAATACAAGAGCACGTGCATTTAACATTGAATAAAAGTTTACCTCTTTAATTGATATTTAATTTGAATAAATGTAATTGACTACTATATTAGCTGAAATCGTAATTCTAAGCTTTTTGCTTTCCAGAAATTGCTAGAACTGTCTCGCGCGCCGATTTAAAAAGCTATAAAAGCCGGAAAGAAAGATATGAGTTCAGAAGTTTTAGTGGGCTGTTGTTGTTTATTTAGCTGCTGAAAATTTTGATCGGATTAGCTTTCTCTGCACTTTGGATTGTATTCTATTTAAATGTTTAGCAGTTTAAAATACAGCTACTGATTATATTGCTTGATATTGTGATATTATACGAAAATCTTTGAGGAAGAAACCTGCGTTTTGTTATTTATTCTTGTGATAAGAATAAATTTTATTAACTTTTTCTCGGATTTGTGCATTCAATCTATTACGAACCTGTAGTAGATTAAGAATACCAATATAGACTATTAAGAATCCCAATATATTAAGAATTCCAAATTTGAAGGGAATATGGGAAGATGCTACAAATTAGCAAATTCTATTTGAAATTTAACTGTTAACAAACCATTGGCCTTCACTGTTAACACACCATTTACCTATTAACATACCATTGGCCTCTATTTCTAAATACACGAGTAAAAATGCTCGGTGTAGATAGGCTCATTGTACCAGCAAGATCCAAGATCCAAACTACTCAAAGAATTTCCTATTTAAACTAAGCCCACCAGCGGCCGAGCGGTAAAGACGCTGAACACTGGTAGTTCGGTCCGAGGTTCGAATCCTGCGAACGGGCTGGCTGCATGGGCGTTTTCGTGGTTTTCCCCATGTGTAACGTGTATACTAGCCAGTTTCCCTTAGAAAGTCCTCTACGAAAGGCATCCCTCCCCTTAGGCAGATAGCACTAGTGTGCTTTGCCATAATTAAATACACCACACCACACCTATTTAAACTAATTTTGAATAATTAGATAAAAATATAATCATACAAAATTTAAAATATATAAGAAAAAATTTTAAGAATCATAATTTTTTTTAAATATGTGACAAAACACATTTTTTTTTAAATATGTGAAATTGATCAGGACATAACTTGCCCCGACGTGACTGGAAATTAGGTACATGCGAGTAATGTATAAATAGATTAAATCTCAAAATCTTTTTAAACAAAAGGAAGAAAATTTATAACTTCTAAATTTTAAAAGTCGAATTGGTAGAACCTACAAGTTATTAAGAAAAGGTGTGTGTGTGTGTGTATGTGATTATGGCAAAGCCTCGAGGGCTATCTGCCTAAGGGGAGGGATGCCTTCGTGGAGGACTTTCTAAGGGAAACTGGCTCATATACACGTTACACATGGGGAAAACCACGAAAACACCCATGCAGCCAGCCCGTTCGCGGGATTCGAACCTCGGACCGAACTACCAGTGTTCAGCGACTTTACCCCTCGGCCGCTGGTGGGCTATTAAGAAAAAAAAAAAAAAAAAAAAAAAAAAAAAAAAAAAAAAAAAAAGGAAAAAGGAAAAATGGAGGAAAAAAATATCATTGGAAAATTCCCCACATTTTTTAGATATAAATTCTGTATATTTTTTGGTAATTAATTAATTAATTTTTCAGCATTCTGCGCGACATTAGTAGTATTTATTAAATAAATATTATCCAGTTTTTGAGGTGTATATTAAGTATTGTTTTGTTTTTTCTTCCTTTACGTTCGTGCGGGGTTCGTGGATTTGGAGTGACTAACGTCGACACTTGATGACGTAACAAAACACACTTTATTTGCCAGTATTATTCCAAACAGCTCCACAGTCACGTTTACAGTCGTCGAAGAACTACTATGAATACGCTGAAACAATCAGCGACACAGCCTTCAGACAATCAGGCTATAACGGTGGAGACAGCTTCGCGGCAAAGCACCAGAATACAGCTCCCGACTCAGCTCTGTCATTCTCGGAACTCCAAGTACTCTCGAGACTCTCCACGCTACAACTCGCGATGCACTCGACGATATATCAGAGTACAGCTCCTGACTCCTCGGTTCAGTCGTTCCCGGAGTTCAACACACTCTAAGATAAAACTCGACGATGCACTAACTCGCGATTAACTAAGAGACACTTTCGGTGCACTCGACGACCAACTCAGCACTTACTAATTGACTATTAACTCGATGGTCTCTCATTAACTTGCGATCGACTTGGTAGACGAAACACTAACTCCGCATGGACTCTCCGCGTACCAGCAGGGTTTATATAGCTTTTGGCTTGTGTTCGAGAACATTTTGGGCTAAACCAGTAAGAATTCGTTCCAGAAGGTTCTCCATCCGTCCATCGCATATCGCCAGTTGTGTCACCAAATATCGCTAAATGGGCGATTTCTCGCCAAACATCTCAACCCTGCCTTCCCTTCACATTTTCTGGCAACCATAACCTGCTTTGCGGGGAAGCTATCTTACCGCTCCTAAACATTTCGTAACAGTATTATATATACACAGTTAAAAAATTAGTATTCAAAATTATCATTAAAAATAGTGTGTTCAAGAGTTCAGCCAATTTAATATTTATTTTTATTCTTGAAAAGCACAACCATAACATGAATTACACAATACAATCGGAGCAATCTGCGCCCGTTTTTGATCACACTGTAAGGATCCTAAGTTTTACTAACGTTTATTTTATTTTAAAACTGTACTATCACTTCTTATTTTCTACTTCCGGCCAGAATTAAATGCTTTAACTTGTTTATGCAGATTGTCTTGCTAACGCCAAGTACTTAAGTTGTGGCTTTTTGCTAAGACAGAGAGAGAGAGAGGAAAGAGTTATAGGAAGCAAGCCGCTTGCCACTGTAGTTTTACGAGTTTTCACTCTGTTGCTGGTTGCCTTTAAGGCCAGAGGTTTAGCCCTCTTGATAATTGCAGACGTATTGTAGTTTAAGCAGCTCGGCGTACTACATACGTACCTTTCTTTAAATAAAGGCCAATCTTAGTGCTAGGCATTTGTATACTAATTCAAAGTTAGTTTTTAGTTAGAGTTTCAGTTAATAGCTTTTATATTCTTACGTTCAGACCACAAGTGGTTGGTCTTTGTATTCCGAAGCTCGGAAGATAAAAGATAAAAATAAAGGGTTTCGTATACCCTTCCTGCTTATGTTGTCTACTTCACACCTTCTTGAACATAGCTTGAGTAAGCTCCCTGTTCCGATTCAGAACCATTCATGTTTCCAACCCAAATCAAGAGAAATACAAGTGCTGATAACATATGGGCCTTTTTTACATCTTCACAGCAATTAACTTCGATCCAGTAAAAATACTGCAGCAGCAGAGAGCGAGAAGGTTTACAAGAACGGAAGCGAGAGGGAATCCGACACGTCCATGATGAAATACCCATTCAGAATGATTTAGTTTTGGTTTAGCTTTATTTTGATTGTTTGATAATAACTATCCAAAACTATTATTGGCTGAAACCATACGCATGTATCTGCGTCATTAGCGTTGTAAGAATCATATGACAGGGACTGATTTTGAAATGATGCAGTTTAGAGAGATTTATTTTAAGCAGCTACTATTTTTTCTACAGAAAGAGAAAATAACCTAATTAAAATGGAAAGTTGAAAATTATTGCAAATTAAAGGTACAGTTTTGATTTACACACATTCTCTCTCTCTCTCTGTCATACACAGACATATATATAGAGAGAGAAGAGAAAACATTTTAATTAATAAAAGAAAACAAAAAGGAAAGTGCTGTACCGTACACAGGTGTATAATATGCAGATCTACAAACATCTTTTATTAACTACAATAATGGTGCAAATGTTTATAAAACTTATCAAATCGATATAATATAAATTATATCAGTTGAATGCGTCATAAATTGCATCAATTAGATGCATTGAAAATAAAAATGAAAGCTGTTTAAAGAACATATTTTATTGCATTTAAAGTTTTCTGACTTTCTTTCAACTGACAGCGAGGCAGCCGATCCACTGGGGCAGTTAGCAATAGTTTTCTGACTGTTAACCAGCTATAGTTAAATGTGAAAACGACATTAAACAGCTTGTGTCACATCGAATCACAGCACTCTGAAAACTGGCTGTTTGCCATGTCTTATAGAAGATAATTTCTTTGAATCGGATTATTTGAAATAACGAAATATATCTTTGTAAAGGTAACGTCCTCCGAAACTTGATAATTTCAGCTGCAAACATTTCGTCATTAAAATGTTCGAAATCAATTTCTTTTCCAGTTGCATTTCCCATCAGTAACTAGCCATGAGGGAAAGAAAGACAAATTTCAACCACTGATAATACAAAAGGAATAATCGATGCTATCTACTTAACTAGAAAGAGTGACTGAATATTAATGGAATATCAATGCTTTGTGATGGAATTAGAGAGATGAAAATTCATTTGTCATGATTTGTTAGCTGAACAAGTGTTTTTTTCTTTTTTATTTAACGAAGTTTGTACGCTTGACAAACGAGTCGCAAAATCGTGAATAAGCAGATTAGTAAAGCATAAGACACAAAGAGTGATTATGTCATTTTAATGCTGATCGTCTGCTTTCAAACTAAACAAATGAAAATGCAAGGACAGGAAGAAAAAAGATTCTTTCTATTCTGGCCACATTATGATATGGGAAACCAGCTGCATGGGAGTAAATAAGGTACTTAAAAAGTAATTTTTCCCTACACAACGTAGTTACAAAATACAATACTACTACTTTTAAGTACACTTTGAAGGATGTTTTTTTGCACAGCGAATCTACAAAATTTGAAGACTGAGTTCATAACTAATGTAATTTCAAGTAAACAACTTCATCATAGTTACCTTCTACATACCAGCCTTCTACCTTTTTCTTCTACCAGCGGCCGTGGTAAAAGCCGACGAACACTGGTAGTTTGGTTCGACTTTCAAGTCTCGTCAAACGAGCTGTCTGTATAGACGGTTCCCGCGAAATATGTATAAAGCCGAGACAGGACCTAATTTCCCTTAAAAGTTACCACGGAATATCCTTCCCTTCCGCGTAGTGCCTACATGCGGAATACTTAATAAAACCTCTCCAGTAAATTCCTTTCATTCCTATTTTGTATGCAGAGCTTCTGAATGCCTTCGTTAGAAGTCAACTTTTCCATATCCTCGTTACGCTTCCTGAATTTCTAAAAGTTGTTCTTTAAGATGAAGCCGCTTCACTGAAAGAAAAGTAGCCCGCAGATGGTTTTAGAAAATAAGGGAGTCATTGATGATAATGCATTTTTTCGCGCGTGTGTGTGTGCTAGTGCAGCGAAGTTGATAGAAGATAGTTGGCTGCGCGAAGAAAACATCTTGTTCTATTCTTGGTCTTCCAATCAATGACAGTATAACTGAATAAAATTAAAATAATAATAAAAAAAAAAAAAAAAAAAAGAATAAATTTCTTTCTGCGAGCAGAAAAAGATATTCCAGAAATCAGCTAAGATAGCTAAGAATTACAGCCACTAATTAGCGTTTGCAGTTTCATTGAGTAGCTAGTAAAAACGTATAATGTAAAAATTTTGACTAATGGAATATTTATTATGCTTCAGTTGTTTGAAAATGAAAGTTTCGTATCCTTAACGGTAATATTCCTGGAAATACTTAAAAAAGAATGTACTGAAATGGATCACTTTTCAAGGCATATTACAGAAATAAAGCACTACAATAGCATTTACTTTGATAATTTTAGCCCGTCCCTTTACATTTCGATTAAAGTGCTCATTAAAACCCCTCCGTGAATTAGATATGCAAAAATGAAAAAACTTACTTTTAACTATGATATGCTACATGACTATTAAGTAAATTAAAATGGCTGCCAACTATAGCATTACATAACAAAGGTTATAAAACAAACTCCTCACTCTCTTTTAAAAAATGATTAATTAAATAACAAGTAATAAAACAAAATCTGAAAGTTTTCAGATTTTAAACGTCGCCCAAAAGGGTTTGTTCAGGTTCTTTACGTTCTCGTTGAGCTCGCCATCTACCAATCTTTTAATCTTTTTTTTTTTTTTTTGCTTTATTATTAAGCATCGTTTTCTTTGCACTTACGCTTACGCCACATACAATTCAACAGCAAATTCACAAAAATTTTAAAAGCAGCATAGCAGCATATGTTTAGAATTCTTTATGCAGTGTTAATATTGGCATACAGGCATATAATTTTTCAGTCTTTTCTCAGTTCCTCATATCAATATTCAGTTTTCTTAGTAACATGGCTTATAAAACTCTTTTTTGGATCTTTTTCATTATTGACGATTTTTGTGTTAACATTATTCATTAAGTATCACATTCTTAGCACCTATGCCATACAAATTTCAATTCAACAGCAAAATCACAAAATATTTAAAAACAGCTTATCTTTAGAATTTCTTATAGAAAGTCTCGTGGGTTCTAGATAAAAATCTTTTATTCCGTATAGTGTTGTTACTGCTTGTTTCAAATCGTTGACTTTGTTAATCAAAAATTCATTAAAAGTTTACAAACTGTGAAATAAATAATAAAAAATATAGCCATTATTATATGAAAATACGGAATGTTTAAATCAATCCGTTTCAAAAGTACGAAACAAATATCTTTAAGAATTACATTTATTGCTTTCATATAGCGTAGTTTATTAATCCATAACATATATTAAATTTGAAAGACAAATATCTTACATATTGCCAAATGGCAACAGTCTCGAAAGAAAAGTGAAATGACGCAAATCCCGTTTCAAAAGTAATAGGCATTTTGGCCTAAAAGCTATTAATTAAGCGATTTTTTGGAATTTTTTAAAACTAGCTGCGTTTTTATAAGCTTTCATTTAACTCGCTCGTGGTATTTATGACTATGGACAATCTTTACGATTCATTTTAAATTGTTTCTTCATAGGCCTATCGAGCTCAAATTTTGTATACATTCTCACTGTGGATGACAATAAAATTTGAAAATTTGATAACGATTTTTTTATTTCATGTTGATACGATTTTCCTCATAACAAATATGAATATAATGCATGATTTTGCATAATGAAGGAAAAAAAAAGTAGAGCTCTCAGAATTTTATCGTTTGCACCATCGGGTAGGACTTAAGACAGTTTTATATAACGAATAACAATAGTAAATATCCTTCCTTTGGAAGTACTTATAATTTCATTTCCTTTCTATAAGCCCTCTATTGAACCCCAACAGCACGATTTTTAGGAAGTACTGATATATAATTCTAATAAATTTTTTCCTAAAACTTGCTAAACAGTTTAATCAAGAAAGTAGATCAACAATGAAAATTTATTAAGAGTCCTCCTTCACACAGTTTCTGCTAATTAGAAGCTTAAAAGCAAAATTTATATATTCAAACCAAATACATCACTCTTTTTGATTTCATTAAAACTTTGGGTAGACTATTCTAAAAATTAAAATTTATCCACTATCTCATATTAATCCCAGCTAAGAGAGCCAAAATAATTCCTAGACGGTCAAATAATTTCTTTCTTTTGCCTGTACCTAAGTATGTACCTAGAAACTACTAATTACAAAATTCTCTAGGCCGAAAATAGAAAAAAATTCTTGCTGTTCTGGTGATCCTCAGGAAAGACCGACATATAGCATACGGTACTTAAAGCTAGATCTCGAAGTAATCTCCATCAGCATGCAGCATCCTTTGCAAACTTTTCTGCAATTGCGCAATGCACTTACAATAAATCCCAGGGGCTCTTGGATCCAAAGAAGTCCTTCCCACGTATGAGCTTGCATTATCATAGAGCTGCAACACAAGCTTGTGATTAACCAAAGCTCGCTTCTTCCACTGTAATGCATGTTGCACCCATTGCAAACTGGGATCCTCAGTAATAATGGGATCTGGTAGCAGCAGCTCGTAATGCACCACTTGGCGACTCTGTCAGAAGTCTTCCCCTTTACCACCAGAAGTTGACTAGTTTACCATTTCTACATGGGTGTAAATGCGGTCTTGAGATTTAAGGTACAGAGTTCCCTGGGGACAACCAATGCTTGGATTAAGGTACAGAGTCCCCTGGGAACGACAGATGCTTGGTATGCTTGTAAGTGCCATACTAGACATACGTTTTATTACCCGTCTTTCACGAGCACCCGACTAGATATAAGTATGTTGCGATGTCGAGATAGCAATGACAAACATCCTGTCACTCGTTGTTCCTCGTGTTGGCTGCCGACAATGTGTACGATACCTTTCTGCTCAACTTACAGAATTTCGCTGTTCGGTGCAGGTGAATTTTGACGCTTTACTCGGACACCTAGAAGTATCCGGCAAGTTTACCACACGTTTGACAACTATCCTCCTCTATGGCTACTTTCAGGCCTCGTATCCAATACCTATGGTTGCACACTGCAGGGCTCATCATAAAGGCCTAGATCTCCCAACCTGAACTCCTAGAACCAATGTTTGATGCTGCGCTCGTTCATGCCATATTTTCTCTTGTAAGGATCTTAAGTTTTACTAACGTTTATTTTATTTTAAATCTTTACTATCACTTGTTATTTTCTACTTCCGGCCAGAATTATAAGCGTGAAGGTTTTTATGCAAAGTTTGTCTGGCGAACGCCAAGTACTTAAGTTGTGGCTTTTTGCCAAGCAAGAAAGAGGGGAAGCAGTGAGTTCGAAGCAGGCCGCTTACCTTAGAAGTTACGCAGTTGCTATTCGCCTTCCAGGCCAGAGGTTTTAATCCTCTTGATAAATTAAACGTATTGTAGTGTTCACAGTCTCTGTGCTACATACGCTTCCTGTTATTATAAGGCCAATCTTCCACGTGTATTATTCTAAAGTTAAATTAGAGTTTAGTTTTATTTTTTTACTTTTACGTTAGACCCGAGAGTGGCGGGTCATTGTATTCCGAAGTACGGAAGTTATTGTATATAGAGAAAAATAAAGGGTTTTGTATACCCTTCGTCTGTATCCTGTCTACTTACCACAATTAGTGAACATAGCTTTAGTAAGCTCTCTGTTCCGAGTCAGGTCCTTGTATGTTCCCGAAGAAGGTTAGAAGGAACATTGAACCTGATAGTAGCGCCCAACGAAGAAGAATAACCATGGCCGAGTTTCAAGAAGAACCTGTGCTGCCTGCAGAAACGGCTCAGAATCCAGAAATGCCAGCTGCCGCCCTGGAAGGATTTGGGTACATCGTCCAGACCATGCGCGCTTCGATGAAACCAGAAGCAACATTTAACGGAAACTCACCGGTAACCAGTTTTTTGGAAAAATCGGATGACCACTTCATGCTCTACCCCGTGCACGAGTTTCAAAAAGTTACCTTAGCTACCAGCGCTTTGAGGGGCCAAGCGCTTAACTGGTTCAAATGTATCGGCAGAAGTCTCTTGGGTCAAGCAGGAAGTCCCACCTATACTTACGAAAATTTCAAGACTGCCCTACTAAAAGCCTTCCCTGTTGTAAGGGATCGTGCGAAATTAGAAACGGAACTTTTTAGTATATATCAACAAAGAATCGAAAACCTCTCGTGCTTTATTTTAAGAAAAATTCACGTTTTCAAGCTCTTGTATGGAAACCGTCCGGATCCTGAAATAATTCAAGAGATTTTGCCGAGGTTACTGCCCCAAGTGCAAGACTTTATTGAATTAAGAAATCCAACTACACTGGAAAAGTTATTTGAGCTAGCAATCCAGTTTGAAAGTAGAAGAACGGCGGACGTCGAAAGAAGACGCCAATATCAACAGCGCAACCAATTTGGTACGCCAAGACTACAGCAAACTCAAGCATACGGCTACGGAGAAAAAGCGAATCAGTGGGCAAGGAAACCCGAGCATTCAAAAACAGCCGGCGAACGTCGACAGTTCAATAGCAACCCAGGAAAAAAGTCTCAAGGCCAGGGGAAAAAGAAGGAAAGCACGGAAAGGAAAAATAATTTAAACTAAATCGGATTTCTGCTGACGAGAGGGTGCGGAAATCCGAAGGCCACGAAAACCCCTCTTCCTACAAGATAAATACAGTAATGGTGAAAAATTTGACTCTTCCGAAAATTGAAGTCTTGGTGAATAATATCCCGGCCACCGCACTCCTGGATACCGGCGCGCAGTGTTCCTGTGTGGCAGAAGTCTTTTTTAGAAAGTATTTTCGCAAATACCGCATATATAATGCGGATAATACGACAGTATTAGCGGCGCAAGGAGAAAAATGTAAGTGCGTAGGTGAAGTACTTTTGTATATCCGTATCAAGGACGAACAAGTAAAGGTGATGTTTTTTATAGTAAAGAATCTGCAAGCACATTTGATCTTAGGAATAGACTTTCTTTCAGGCGCACAAGCTACACTGGATTTTAATGAAGCGTCCCTTAAGCTGACAATGAAACCAGTGCGTGTAGAAAAGGTTGAACCGCCAAGGTTAAATCTTGACCACCTGCCTAATGACGAGCAAGATAGAATCCGACAAGTGGTAAGTGAATTTGCTTCGTTATTTAGTGATATTCCAGGATTTACTCAGGTTACTAACCATAGTATTGACACCGGAGATGCATTGCCAGTTCGTCAAAAACCATACCGGTATGATAAGAATAAGGAAAAAATTATAGAATGGCATATTACCGATATGCTACGTAAAAAGATCATAACGCCCATCTCAAGTAGTTATGCTAGCCCGGTGGTTTTATGTAAGAAAAATAATGATTATCCTTTGGAGCATCCAAAAAGGTGGAGATTCGCTATTGATTACCGTAAATTAAATTCCATAACGAAATATCCGGTATATCCGTTGCCGATCATAGAAGAAATTTTAAGCAACATAAAATCAACCAAATTTATGACGACTTTAGACTTAACGACTGGTTATTTTCAAATAGGGATGAGGCCTGAGGACGTGCCTAAGACTGCTTTTATAACCAAGTCTGGCACTTATGCATTTTGGCGTATGCCGTTTGGCCTTTCAGGCGCCCCGGCGACATTTCAGCGATGCATGGACATTGTGTTAAGACCTGTTCTTGGAAAGTCCACATTTATCTATTTAGACGATATCATTATTACTAGTGATAATCTCGACCAACATATACAGGATTTAAGACAGGTGTTTTCTTTATTAAATGAGGCCGGTCTAAAAGTTAATTTCGAAAAGTGCAAATTTGCAGCCCCTGAATTAAAATATTTAGGTTACAAAATATCGCAAAAAGGTATCGAGACAGATGAATCAAAAATAATCGCTGTACAAAAGTATCCGACTCCAAACACGGCAAAGAAGCTCTCTTCTTTTCTAGGATTTTGTTCATATTATAGGTCCTTTATAAAAGATTTTGCGGCTATCGCTGAGCCATTGTTAAAATTAAAAAGGAAAAAGGCAAGATTCTCGTGGACGGCCGAAGCCAATAGTGCTTTCGAAAAATTAAAACAAGCATTAACGCAAGCCCCTGTGTTGAAATTTCCTGAAAAGGATGAAAATTTAGAAATTTCAGCAGATGCTTCGGATTATGCGGTAGGAGCGGTACTTTCGCAAAATCAGCAGCCCGTGGCATTTTTTAGCCGAACTTTAAATCAAACACAAAGAAACTATTCCGCGACCGAGAGAGAGGCACTTGCAGTTCTGTTAGCAGTGCAAAAGTTCCGAGTCTATTTTGGAAAGGCGCCGATAACAGTATATTCTGATCATGCGGCGGTAACTAGATTGTACTCAGGAAAACATTTATCCCCAAGGTTAATAAGATGGGCACTCAAGCTGCAAGAATATAATCTGGTAATCAAGCATACCCCCGGAAAGGAAAATATCGTAGCAGATGCCCTATCACGAATTAAATTAGACGAACAGGGTAATACCGTAAAAGTTGCAATGCTTACAGCGTGTACAATAAATTCCCGAGAAACTGTAATAACAGAACTGGGTAAGGATACTGAGTTTGGAAGTATTTATGAGTATTTGAAGGATCCTGAACATTTTAGCCACCAAGATATTGTGGCGATAAGAAATAGGGCGGCCCATTACGAACTAATAGATGGTCTATTATTCTACACAAAAACTACGAATTCCAACAACGAATTTCGAGCTGTTATCCCAGCTAGTCTTAGATTAAATATCCTGCATGAGCTCCATGACAGCCCTTTAGCTTCTCATGCTGGTATTCGAAAAACTATCCAACGCGTACGCGAGGCAGTCTACTTTCCCGAACTGCAAAAGTTAACAAGGGCGTATGTCCAGTCCTGCCCAACATGTCAAGCCGTTAATTATATTACTTTCCGCCCGGCCGGGTTTCTAAATAGTATTAAATCCGAATTTCCAAATGAAATAATTGGCATCGATTTATTGGGCCCTTTCCCAAAAAGTCAGTTAAATAAAAGTCGCTATCTCCTTGTTATGGTTGATCATTTTAGTAAATGGACCGAAATTGTTCCCTTAAAACGAGCCTCCGCGAAATTGGTTACCGATTCTATTTTAAATAAATATATTTTAAAATACGGGGCGCCCCTAAAAGTTATATCGGATAATGGTCCTCAATTTGTAAGTAATATATTTGAAGACATGTGCCAAAAACTGGGCATACGTCATTTAAAAATGGTCCCGTATCGGCCGCAATCAAATATAGCGGAACGGGTCAACAGAAATATAGTGAAAATTATCCGTAGTTATGTTAAAAATTTTCATAAAAGCTGGGATAACTATGTCAATGAATTTGCTTTCGCCCTTAGGACCGCAAAACATGATACAACGGGCAAAACTCCTGCTGAGTTATTTCTAGGCAGAAAGATTATAACACCGTTAGATAAACTATTTTATGTGCAACAAAGAGCCCCAGAATTTAAAATGGGTGATATAGAAAAACTAATAAAAGAAGCAAAAAAGAATACGGAAGTAGCACAAAGAAAACAGAAATTATATTATGATTTGAAACGACGGGGAGTAACTTATAAAGTAGGGGATGAAGTTTTAAAAATTAAGCATTCACTTTCTTCAGCACCAGAAGATAAAACTGCCAAATTTTTTTCACGATTTGAAGGACCATATGTTATAGAAAAAATAACTCACGCTGTTGTAGTGTTAAAAGCCAGAAATGGTGAAACCTGTTCCGCAAACATTGATCAAATCAAGCCCTTCTTCGATCGTAATAAAATGCAAATCTTTTCAGATCTTTTTCAGGATCCGGCACGGCAGACACCGCAGGTACAAGTTCCAGAGGTGAAAAAACGACAAGTACAAGGGCAAGCCAATGAGAGACAGAAGCAAGTGAAAAGAAAATTGCCCCGCGGAAAAATGGAAGGTAACAAGAAAAAGAAGCCGTTCCACTGTCCAGAAAACAGAGTTCACGAACACCCCCAGAATGAAGAAGGGAGAAGGACGACGTATGTGAAGAGGACCAGGAGAAATGACGGCAACTATAACCCGGCTTTAAAACGGAAGATCCACTCATCCGACAGAACTCTCCGCAGCAAAAGTCGCCGAACTGCGGAAGAGCCATCAGCGGCGGAGGAAAAAGTACAAGAAAAATTTGAACGGCCAACAACGAGGTCCAAGCAGGATCACGACAGAAGTTTCCCGGTTCCGCCAAGACCAGCTGCCATTAAAACGCAAAGACCACAAGCAGAGGAGAAAAGGAAAGTATTCAAGGGTGGCCGTACTGGTGAGAAAAGGAAGCTTCCAGAGGAAAGCACTGAAGGGCGAGCCCGTACAAGAAGGAGGATAAACCAAGCTACTATTTGCAGTACCTTTAAAGACTGGGCCCAGAAAAGGATGTCCGAATATTACAAAGATAAGTAAAATTTTATGTTACTTTGCAAACTTAAGTTAATCTTTCATTCTTACTGCAAGTGGCAGATTTCAAGAAGTTTTACCTCATGCGAGGTGTACCTTTATGGCCAAAAGGGCGAGAAATGAGTTGTGACCGATTTTCGTATTATGTTTTTAAATTACTCGTGCGTAAAACTAAAGTTTATGTATAATAGCGTTGTGTAAAGACTTAAATATTGTAAAAAGTTATTGTATAAATTTTATTTAAAACATTCTAGCAAGAAAGAAGTTTTAGGCTGAAAGACTTTCTGAAATGTAGTATTATTTCAATGTAGAAAGAATTGGCACTTGCTTTGAAAAGAATAGAAGTTAACAATGTACTACTAATGTATGTTTTCAAATGTGTAAAATTAACGGCATGTTGATATGTTCTTATATACATGTGAACTGTTATTTTAAATGTTAAGAAATACCGTGATATGGTAAAAGTGAAAGTAATGTTAAAAATTTGTTATTCGTGTGACTGTAAAGATTAAATCAGGGCGAATATGTGTTAAAGGTTGAATGATGTAGTTAGGCTCTCTGACGCTACACTTTAGAGTTAGCCACTTTTAGAATAGTACCTCAGGATTTAGAGTTGAAAGTAGGGTGTGTTAAGAGGTCTCGTTATGTTGAATTTTAACACGTTAGTGTTTTGATTGTAGGAGGAAGTGTGGCACACGTAGACAGAAACACATTCGTGTTTGGTGTTCTTTTACAACACATGTCAGAGAGCATGGGGAGAGATAATTAAAATAGTCATGAATGAAATAAGAATGTTAAGAGAAGTATATTCTATATGTTATTTGCAATGTCATTGTGTAACATTTCATTAAACTAGTTTTCCTTCCAGATCTCTGGAAGGAACCAGAATTGAATAAAGCTCCTGTTTAGATGCAGTACAGATGAAAAAAAGATTGTTGTATATCCTGGGAGCTGCTATTGTAACAAATTTCTTTCTTTTAAATTTTCTAGTTTCTAGAGAAGTTATTTTGTAAAAGATTGGCCTCGCGTTAGTTTCTTGAGCTAAAAGTTTTCAACAAGGTCGTTTTAGACCTCAGTTTCAAACTAATTAACTCTGGCGGGAAGTATGTAAGGATCTTAAGTTTTACTAACGTTTATTTTATTTTAAATCTTTACTATCACTTCTTATTTTCTACTTCCGGCCAGAATTATAAGCGTGAAGGTTTTTATGCAAAGTTTGTCTGGCGAACGCCAAGTACTTAAGTTGTGGCTTTTTGCCAAGCAAGAAAGAGGGGAAGCAGTGAGTTCGAAGCAGGCCGCTTACCTTAGAAGTTACGCAGTTGCTTTTCGCCTTCCAGGCCAGAGGTTTTAATCCTCTTGATAAATTAAACGTATTGTAGTGTTCACAGTCTCTGTGCTACATACGCTTCCTGTTATTATAAGGCCAATCTTCCACGTGTATTATTCTAAAGTTAAATTAGAGTTTAGTTTTATTTTTATACATTTTTACGTTAGACCCCGAGTGGAGGGTCAGTGTATTCCGAAGTACGGAAGTTATTGTATATAGAGAAAAATAAAGGGTTTTGTATACCCTTCGTCTGTATCCTGTCTACTTACCACAATTAGTGAACATAGCTTTAGTAAGCTCTCTGTTCCGAGTCAGGTCCTTGTATGTTCCCGAAGGAGGTTAGAAGGAACATTGAACCTGATACTCTATATCTCACATATTAGACGACTTGATACAATAACTGACAGACCCATCTTAAAAGTCATGCAGCAGATGTTATACTAAATCTTTATCGCTTTTCCGGCTCGTCAGTTATTTCGTTGTTTTTTCCTCTGCGAGCGTTTCATCAAATGGGTCATCAGATAGGGCAAAATGTGTATGGTTACCTTGTAAAACGCAAATACATGTGGGAAATCATAACGTCCAATGCTGAATTAGAATTGCCCGTTATGACGTCATCAGTGTAGCATCACCCAGCGCAGTAAGTATCATCCGAGACAGCGCTGAGACCTGGTCGAGAGCGGAGGGCAGACGTGAGCAGACGGCTCACACGTCTTCAAGAGTTTATGAACTTAGATTGTGCTTTTGATGTTATGCCTTTAGGTGTAAAAAGACTACATCATTATGTTAATCCTGCATACCGTTAACTGCATCTTTATTTACTTTTTCTTATTTACTTTTATTTCTTTCTATTAAATAAACCATTTAAATATTACTTCGTGCTGTCATGCTGTGAATTAAGTCTACAAAAAAATATGGCGACCAACCGTGCGGCTCGAATTCCAAAATGTGCGAGTAGTAGAACTGTGAACTGAGTGAACTGTTTGAACTGTGAACTGAGTGAACTGTTCTCACAAGTTATTCCATTTATTGGATTACGCGTATAAAGTGTGGATTACCCAATTGACGACGATCATCTGTCGGGTGAGTACAAAACTTTCTTTCCAATATGAAGTTAGTAGAAATTCCAGAATTGGAAGCAGCTTTAAAGAACCGTAAAAGTTCTCAAATCAAAAGTTTGCATAAGCTTATTTTTAATTTTGATGGAGACCGAAATAACCGGAAAAGATTACGTGAATTTTCTGGCTTTATATTTAAACCAGATTCTGAAGAATTTAATAAGAAAATAGATACAGTGCAGAATAGTTTTACTTTGAATGAGTTAATTAAAGTTTGCAATGTATTGTGCATAAATTCAGAGGGTTCAAAAACGGAAGTAGTAACCCGAATTCTCTCTTTCCTATGTGATTTATCTGTATTATTTGAAAATATTTTGCATGAAGAAAATAGTGATATTGAAGATGAAACTATTAATAAAATTTCTGAAGTAATGCTTGATGATAATCAAAGAGACAATCCTGGTTTTAACGAATCTCAACTAAATAACAGTATGCAGCTTCCAATTCAAGATTATTTTAAACCTCATCTTAGTTTTTCTGATATTGAAAGTATTGTTAATCCTTTTTCTGGTAATGCATATGAAAATGTTGATAAATGGATTGATGAATTTGAAGACGTTATAAATTCTTTGAAATTAAGTGATTTGCATAAATTAGTTTTTGCTAAAAGATCATTAAAAGGTAAAGC
Organism: Stegodyphus dumicola; assembly: GCF_044657685.1. Classification (NCBI taxonomy): domain Eukaryota; kingdom Metazoa; phylum Arthropoda; class Arachnida; order Araneae; family Eresidae; genus Stegodyphus; species Stegodyphus dumicola. The sequence goes on along the minus strand of NC_140771.1, from coordinate 41,548,971 downwards.
GAAACTATTTATTCACAGTGAACCTAAAGTTAATGATTGGTTTAAGTTAAAAAAGGTTTTGAAATCTGAATATGGTAAAGCTATTAATTCTGCTGAGTTGCATGAAATGTTATGTAAACGTAAATTAATGCCTAATGAATCTTTAGATGAGTATTTTTTGAAAATGAAAGAAATGTGTTCGCGAGGTAACATTGAAGACGCTTCGTTAATTAAATATGTTATTGATGGTATTCCCGATTCTGTGGTTAGGAAAACTATACTATATGGTTGCGAAACAATAACTGAATTTAAACAAAGGCTTAAAATTTATGATAAAATGAGATCGGACAATGATAAGTTTAAAAATCCGAAACCGAAAGTAGACACTCAAGTTAAAGATAGAAGTAAGCTTTCGTCATCAAACCGAAATCAATCTAACGTTAATAAGGTCAAATGTTTTAATTGCCAGGAATTTGGGCATTATTCAAAACATTGTGTAAACAAATCAAAGGGTATAAAATGTAAGAAGTTCGGGCATTATTCAACGAACTGTCCAGAGCAGACCCCCTAGAAACAAGCAACTTTAATTCAACGAATTTGTGACAAGGATAGAATTATGAAGACTGTAGAAATAAATAATCATTTAGTTAATAGTTTAGTTGACACTGGTTCAGATGTAACGATATGCAGCGTAGAGTTACACAAGCAGATTGGTTCTCCTAATTTAAATTGTAGTGATATCACATTAAACGGAATTGAATCAAAGCAAACGTACCCCATCGGCTTTTTTATTTCTGATATTTCAATTGATAGTTTTTCACTGCGTACGAAAATTTATGTTGTTAAGTCATTATGTAATCAAATTGTATTAGGTTTGGATGTATTGAATCAGTTTAACTTCTCTTTTACCGAGAATGGCCTTCAAATAATTTCTCATCGGAATAAAAGTAATGTAAACTTGATAACTGCTGAGTCATCTCGAAATTCTAACGTTCGTTGCGTTATGGGAAATTTGAATATTGCTATGTCATTGAAGAATGTTTATGATGCTTTGCAATCGTCTGGCGTCTCTGTTAATGTAAACAAAAGTCCTGAAAGCGGAAGTAGCTCGACGTTTAATTACCTTTCACATCTGGTGAATGCTATTTCTGTCAACGAGATTGATTTATCGCATATTTCAAATGTAGAACATAAAGAAAGACTGTGTAATTTAATTAATTCGTACCAGCCTCGGAAAAATAGGCAATCTGACTTCAAGATGCAAATAAATTTATGCGATGATATTCCTGTCTGTCAAAATACATGTCTTTCGCGGAACAAAAAGTTGTTGACGATCAAATTAAGGAATGGTTGAAAGAGGGCATAATAAAGCCTAGCAATTCTAATTATTCGGCGCCTATTGTTTTGTGTAACAAGCGTAATAATTCGAAACGTTTATGTATAGATTATCGGAAATTGAATAAGAAGATTATTAAAGACAAATTTCCACTGCCTTTAATTCCGGAAGTACTTGATCGCTTAGAACAGTCAAAAGTTTTCACGACACTAGATTTGAAAAATGATGGCTTTTTCCATGTCGACATACACTGGTGTGCAAAAATTAAGGACGAAAAATTAACGAAAAATTAAAAAAGTCGAAAAATTAACATATCAGCAGAACGAAAAGAGAGAGCGGACAGAAAGACCAATCAGGAGATTAAGTAAGGTGATGTACGGTAGCACATGCGCAGATATGCAGGTAGACGTAATGGGGGAGTGTCTGAGTAGCATAAAGCATGTTGTCGGTGTAAGATCAGTATTTCTGGCAAAGAGATTGCACGCCGTATAGCAGTTAAAATCACACCGAGTTCCTGCCTCAGCTAGAAATGGCGAATATTCAATCTGTTAGACGACATCTGGATGCTTTTACCCGAGGTCGAATCATTGGGAAGTTGGAGGAAGGCCGCAGTGTGACAAGTGTGGCTGCAGAGTTCGGAATTGCTCACAGCATCGTTTCACGACTTTGGAGACAATTTCAAACTACAGGAACAGCTATCCGGGGTTTAGTAGTGGTCGTCCACGAGGAACCACACCCGCAGATGACCGGTATATTGCCTTACAGGCCAGAAGAAACAGGCGGCAGACAGCGGAAGAAATCGCTAGACACACAACACAGGCGACTGGACGACCGATATCGCGTTTTACCGTAGCCAGAAGACTGCACGGTGATGGTCTGTTTGCACGACGCCCTGTACGGTGTGTACCTCTAACGCCTGCCCATCGGAGAAGGCGTTCTCTTTGGTGCCGGGAACACCGGAATTGGAGAGACAATGAATGGGGACGAGTACTCTTTACAGATGAGAGCAGATTCAGTCTGAGTAGCGATTCTCATCGCATACTCATCTGGAGAGAGCGGGGAAGCCGCAATCATCCCTCGAACATCATTGAAGGGGACAGGTATGGAGGTGGCGGTGTTCTCGTTTGGGAAGGCATCATGCTTGGTAGTCGTACAGACCTTCACATCTTCGACGCAGGTTCAGTCAACGGGACCCGTTACTGTAACGAGATTCTTCTTCCATATGTGCGTCTTTTTAGAGGCGCTATGGGTCCGCAGTTCCTTTTCATGGACGACAGTGCACCATGTCATCGCACAGTAGCTGCCGAACAGCTCATAGAGAGTGAGGATATTGAACGTATGGATTGGCCGGCACGATCTCCGTATCTCAATCCCATCGAGCATGTATGGGAGTTTCTAGGCAGACGCTTGGCAGCTCGTACCTTACCACCAGTAACGACTCCGGAGCTTCGATTGGCGCTGCAAGAGGAATGGGCAGCAATGCCTCAACAACTCATTGACACCCTCATTCTCAGCATGGGCAGACGCTGTGAAACCTGCCTAGCAGTCAGGGGAGATCATATCCCCTATTAAAGACCGGATGTTTCTTGCTGGACACCCATCACAGGGATGTTTCGGCCTTCAGTCGCATTGTGCTCCATGCTACTTTTTCAATAAAGCTTCTTTTTATCCCTCTGATTTCTCTTTTAGTAAATGTTGCTTACATTACTCATGTCCTTACGTATTGGGGATCTTACGGTATTAAATGTGTTGATTTGGAAAGCTTTTGTACAAAGTTATATTGAAAAAACCGTCTCGACCTTAATTTTTGCACACCAGTGTAGATGAAAATTGCACCAAATATACCGCTTTTGTAACACATAATGGTATTTACGAATTTCTTAAAGCTCCTTTTGGTTTATGTATTAGTCCAAATGTTTTTCAGAGGTATATTTATTCAGTATTTCGTGACTTGTTAAATGAAGGTGTACTAATTATTTATATGGATGATATAGTCATACCGGCTAATGATGAAGTTGAATGTTTAGACAAATTAGAAAGAGTATTCAAAACTGCTTCGGAGTATGGATTACAAATAAATTTCAAAAAGTGCCAATTCTTAAAACGTAAAATTGAATTTTTGGGACATGTAATTGAAAACGGAACTATTCGACCATCACCTTCCAAAACTGTTGCTGTTCGAAACTTTCCACAACCGCGTAACTGTAAACAACTACAAAGCTTTTTAGAACTAACGGGATATTTTCGTAAATTCATTCCTCAGTATGCTAAAATAGCTAAACCTCTTAGTGACTTACTTAGAAAAGGTATTGGTTTTAAGTTCGATTCCGAACAACAGGAAGCTTTTTGCAGATTGAAAGAAATTCTCTCTCAAGCACCTGTTCTACACATATTTAGGCAAGGATATCCATTAGAACTTCATACTGATGCTAGTAGTCAAGGCTTTGGTGCGGTATTACTCCAATTGTCTGATGATGGTAATTATCACCCAATCCAGTATATGAGTAAGAAGACTTCACCGCAGCAAGAGAAACTCTGTAGTTACGAATTAGAAGCCCTTGCAGTAATAGAAGCTCTGAAGAAATTTCGAAACTATTTGTTAGGGACTAAATTCAAAATTGTAACTGATTGTAGTGCTTTTCAGAAAGCTTTAGATAAGAAAGATTTAACTCCTAAAATTGCAAGATGGGCAATGTTTATTGAAGAATTCGATTATGAAATTGTTCATCATTCAGGAAGCCAAATGAAACATGCTGATGCTCTAAGTAGAAATGCTTTAATTTTAACATCATACACATCCGATGTAACTGAGAAGATTCGGTTAGCACAACAACAGAATGAAGATGAACATGTGAAACTGATCAAGAATTTAGTTGAGAAGGTAGAAGAAAATGGATTCTTCGTGAGAAATGATATTTTGTACAAATTTGAAAATGGCAAAGATCTTCTAGTAGTGCCAGAATCCTTACAGAACGAAATCATACAGAAGGTACATAAAAAAGGTCACTTTGCTGTAGATAAAACTGTGAATGCTGCAGAGCAAGAATTCTATATTCCCAGACTGAAATGCAAAGTTGAAAAAGTAATTGCTAACTGTATAGAATGTATACTGTACAACAAGAAGCAAGGAAAAGCAGAAGGATTTCTTCATCCTGTACCGAAAGAAAACGTTCCTTTGAGTACGTATCATATCGACTTTATTGGACCTCTTCCATCAACGAACAAGAGATACCAACACATTCTAACTGTTGTCGACGCTTTTACGAAATTTACTTGGTTCTATCCAGTGAAATCACCTACTACGCAAGAAGTGATTTCAAATTTGAAGCAACAACAGACTGTATTTGGAAATCCAGCCAGAATCATTTCAGATCGAGGTAGTGCCTTTACATCGAAAGAATTTTCAGCTTATTGTACTGAAGAAGGTATAGAACATGTCAAAATTACTACCGGTATTCCAAGAGGTAACGGACAAATTGAGCGAATTCATAGAATTTTGATTCCTGTTTTGTCAAAATTATCACATTAAGATTCAACAAAATGGTTTAAGTATGTTCCAGATGTTCAGAGAATAATCAACAGTACAACTACGAGAAGTACGAAATATTCACCGTTTGAGCTTCTCATAGGCACGAAAATGAAGAACAAAGAAGATTTGAGAATTAGTGAGATATTGAATGAAGAATATCTAAAACAATTGATACAAGAACGTGATGAAATAAGAGAAGATTCTAAAAACAACATTTTGAAGATTCAAGAAGAGAATCGAAAACAATTCAACAAGAAACGTAAGAAACCGAAACTATACAAGATTGGCGACTTGGTAGCCATTCAGAGAACTCAATATGGGACTAGTTTGAGACTACGACCAAAATTTCATGGACCGTATAAAATCATAGCTGTTCGACCAAATGACAGATATGAAGTCGAAAAAGTAGAATGCCATGAAGGACCAAATTTGACATCTACTGCGGCTGACCATATGAAGCCATGGTCAAATTGATTTGATGTTTGTATCAGCTCAAAGCCTAAGGACCTGATACTCTTTTTTCTTTCTTTCTTTTTCTTTTTTTTTTATTATCTTTGCAGGTACATGATGGTGATGTCCATTCAACAGACATCGAGGACAATGCCTCTTCAGGCTGGCCGAAGCTGTGGGAAATCATAACGTCCAATGCTGAATTAGAATTGCCCGTTATGACGTCATCAGTATAGCATCACCCAGCGCAGTAAGAATCATCCGAGACAGCGCTGAGACCTGGTCGAGAGCGGAGGGCAGACGTGAGCAGACGGCTCACACGTCTTCAAGAGTTTATGAACTTAGATTGTGCTTTTGATGTTATGCCTTTAGGTGTAAAAAGAGTACATCATTATGTTAATCCTGCATACCGTTAACTGCATCTTTATTTACTTTTTCTTATTTACTTTTATTTCTTTCTATTAAATAAACCATTTAAATATTACTTCGTGCTCTCATGCTGTGAATTAAGTCTACATACATATATCTTCTTTTCTTAATTTTAAGCTAGTCACTTGTAGAGGCATTAGGCTTATTTACTTTTATTTCTTTCTATTAAATAAACCATTTAAATATTACTTCGTGCTCTCATGCTGTGAATTAAGTCTACATACATATATCTTCTTTTCTTAATTTTAAGCTATTCACTTGTAGAGGCATTAGGTTCTTTTGAAGCAGAAGACAGGAAAAATGAATAATGCCCTCGCCGGGACTCGAACCTGGATTTCTCGAATACGCTCCGAGTGTGCTAACGATTTCACCAAGAAGGCATGCAGAAAGGAGGGAGAAAAGGGAGACTGGGGATTAGGGGACCGAATCGCCAAGTCCTGGTGGTGAAGAATCATCATTCATCCTTGTAGAGACATTTTTTTTTTTTGAACAAGAGACATGAAAAATAATCAGTTTCCTTCCCGGAACTCAAACCTGCATCTGTCGAATACGCGCCGAGTGTGCTAATCATTTCTCCACTAAGGCATGTTGGAGGAAGGGAGAAAATACTTTATAAACTGATAAATTAATCATAGTAAAACCTTCGAGAAATATCAATATCAGGATTGATGCCGGCATATATATCTTCTAAAGGAAACGGCTCGTATTTACGTTACACTTAGAAAAAAACCATAAAAACTCGTGAGCCAACTGTCAACCACCAAAAGTAATGATTGAGACGAAATTGCAGAGTTTCACGTTGTTATGCCTCTTTTTTATTCTTCGCTGTTATTCAAAATTAGGCACTCAGCTGCTGGTTCGCCTTAAAATTTGGCAGCCTAATTATTGTTATATTAGATGATAATAGTCGGTGATAAATTGAATTACGTGATTATAGCAAAGTTTATTAAGTGTAACTAGCTTGTGCGAAGAGAAGCTTTCGTAAAGAACATGTTAAAAAATTGACTGTATCTGTTTTACGCGTGAGAAAAAACCCCGACCACCTCATCCTCCAGCCCATTCAATCTCTGAAAATAAAACCTGGAGAAAGCTACCAATACTTATGAGTTTTAGGCACTCATTATTTTTGTTTCAAAATAAAAGAAAATGTAGAAAACTAGTTTCTAGGCGGAGCTAAACAATTACTCCGTGAAACACCACATATGTAAAACGTTAGGATTGTATTAATTATACATATTAACATTGTAGGGTTTATATTTATTTTAACTAACATTTATTTTAAGTTTAAACTATCTTTCCTGTCAAGCCTTACTTTCCCCTGGAACTGCCAATGCCAGAATATGTAAATTTGAGTAGAACGTGCAAGGATTCAAATTATCAGCGGAAGTATTCTGATTTAAATAGAAGGAAACGAGTTCGGTGTGATATTCTTACTGCACGAGCGCGGAGGTAGTTAGCGAGAATTGAAGAACCCCGCGTTGCGGCCTATGTGCTTGGCGGGAAGTAGTGGTAATCGTTCCAGTGAGCTTCAAGTCTGCTGAATTAGCAGCGGTATTGTAAAACGCGGTGAGTTAGTTATTTTAGAGAGCCTCGTAGTTAGAATGTTGTCTTTACTTTCTTTTCAGGTTATTATTTTTATTTGACTGCCAAGTTGGCACAGTCTGTGAGCGTCAAGAGCACGCAATTGTAATTTATTACGTTGAATAAAAAGGGACTTAAACCCTTCACAAGGCTCTATCTTTTATACAAGTTTTCACAGTCACCTCTTGGTTGCGTGCAAGTTGGAGGCGCGCAACGTTATAACATCATAAATGTTCATAAAAATCATAGATTATATCATTGTATTTTAAATTATACAAAATACCTATATTGTTAAAAATAAAGCAAATATTGAAATTCTTAAGATATATGAATATTTTTGATTGTCTCAGTTTGTTATTTGAAAGCTAAATAAAAGATTCTTTTTCCTATGACTGACCATATACCAGAATTACAAATTTGGCATGCCACGTAATTAAAAATCATCAAAATTGAGCTGTGTTAGCGTGACGTAAGAGAATGGAGAAAATGTTTTTAACATAAAAAAAAGAAATTAACATTTATAAATTTTCTTCTGTTTTCTCGGTTAGGAGTTCTAAGAGTCGATTTCTAACCACCATTACTAAACTAAATAGTAACATCGATACCTTAAAAGTTCTCATCATCTAATCTCAGCTATGCAATAAAAAAAACACAACTACTGTAGATTGAAATGTTCCAATCAACGCACAAATATAGTAAATAAACTAACCCTTTAGGGATAAAGATACTATGTTTCACATGCAATGTTTCTGAAAATTTACAGTTTCAAACTCTAAGACTTATACTGAAGTCGCACTACAAATTTAGGAATTTCCCTATTCATGTAGACCTTAAAATTATTATCGATAATAATACCGTCTCAGTACCGTCTTCAATTTCTACGCGAACGGTGAGGATCACAACTTGCAACCAAAACAATTACACAGAAAACACAAAAAACAATTACACAGAATTACACATTGTTTGCAAGAAATTACCAACAAAGATGATTTTTCTCCTCTGCAAAGTATTCAACAAAATGCTTCTGCTTCAGCACTACCCTGCCTCCTGGAAGACTGCCAAAATTATTCCCATCCTTAAACCTGGAAAACCTTCATCTAGTCCAGAATCATATAGACCGATAAGTCTGCTTTCTTCTCTAAGCAAGGTCTTCGAAGCTGTACTCCTTAATAGAATCAACGACTACCTGGAAAGCAACAATATCATCATTCCCTACCAGTTTGGTTCCAGAAAAGACCTCGGCACCACCAACCGACTATACAGAGTTGTGGAACTAATATCAGAGGGATTCAAGAACCGAAAAGTCACTGGAGGAGTCTTCATTGACATAGCAAAGGCCTTCGACAGAGTCTGGCTGGAGGCACTCACCTACAAATTACACAACCTGGGTTTCCCTGGCTACATTATAAACATCACTAAGTCCTACCTGACAGGTAGAAACTGTGTCGTTCACGTGTCTGGCACAAATTCCACACCTCACCCCATCAGGGCTGGGGTTCCACAAGGACCCACATACTTCAATATCTACGTGAACGACATCCCTACATCACACGACACAACACTAGCTATGTATGCTGATGATACTGCAATCCTAACACAAAGTGCATTTGCTGGTTCAGTAATACAACGATTACAAAAATACATACATTCACTAGAGGCTTGACTTATCAAATGGAAAATCCAAATCAATATTAGCAAAACTCAAGCCATTATGTTCACCAGGAAGCAAAAATTCAAGTCTAACCTGAAATTCTGTGGTAACTCCATCCCCTGGGCCAAGCAGGTCCCTTATCTAGGGGTGATCCTCAGTAAGACACTCTCATGGAACCCACACATTACAGCTAGTATACAAAAGTTTCGAGCTCGTAAAGCTAGACTCTACCCCTTAATTGCTCGAAACAGTGTTTTATCCGTAGATAACAAACTGCTCATTTATAAAACCATAATGCGTCCATTACTCTGTTATGCTTGCCCTGTCTGGGCATATGCGTGTAATAGGTATCGTGGAAAACTTCAAATAGCCCAAAACATTATGCTCAGGCTAATTGTAAATGCTCCCTGGTATATCAGGAACAATCGCATTCATGAGGAACTTGATGTATGTATGCTAAGGTCATTTTATTACAAAATTGCAAAGAAGTTCCACACTAAGCAAAGTACTTTAGCTAACCCAGCCATTAAAATTGCAACTTATGACTTCAATGACCTGGATAACAAAGATAGGCCGTTGGCCATATTAAATATCTGGATAATGTAACTGTATGTTGTTTTTATATATCTCTTAATTACTATTTTATTTTATATGTTATTATGGTGTACTTGTACTGTTTGTAATACTTACCAGTTGCTTCAATTCTTGTCTCACTGCTTTTTCATGCTCGGCACCAAAATTTTCACACTCCTCTGTCCATGTATTAACATCTTATTTTTCAGGGCACATCAGCTCGACTGCTTTCTGGCCTGTTGTTAAATCTAAAAAGATGAGTTTAGGCTCAGTTAATCTTTCTCTCATATTATATTTTTGAATCTAAAAAATTAAAAAAATATAAATAAAATAAAATAAAAATTATATGCACTATTGGATTTAACAGTTAGATATTCATCATCTTTGGCTAACTGTAACGAGAATCGAAACGTCTTACTGTTCTACAAGAGGTAGTGCCTCTGGCACAGGTACCCTGGTGTACCAAACACCGCTCCACTGCTAGGTGATTCTATCGACTGGAAATTGTTCATTAAGAAAATCAAGCACTTAAAGCGCAAAATGGACTGGGAACTCATCCTGCTGTATTCAAATGCAGTCAATGATTCTCTTTTCTTGCAGCTAAGCCATTAACCACGTTTACAGCGTGTGTGAATAAGAATCTCCATTTACATATTCGTTAAAAATAACTTTATATATTCGTTAAAAAATTGTCCTATCATGAAAACAATGTTGCCAGTACTACATTATCTAATACCATAATACCACAACTAAAATTACTCTGGCATTTTTATCTGTGATATTACATTCTAGATACGGGGACTTCCTGGACACCCTGTACAGTTTTAACGATATCAATATTTGTATATCTCCTATACCGCAAATCAGTTCTTTGCTAAACAAAAACCGTCCGGTGAAGACACTGTTTGCTGTCTCCATATTATTGATTCATTAAAGATTCACTATACATTAAAAAAGAGAATGGGCGAGCCCTTGCTGCAAACATTTATAAAGTCATTTACTAACTTGATAGAGGTTGTTTTACCAATTTTACACGCTCCTGCCCGAGATCTCGTAATTCTGTGTAATTGTTTTGACAGAAGGGATGGGAATAATTTTGGCAGTCTTCCAGGAGGCAGGGTAGTGCTGAAGCAGAAGCATTTTGTTGAATACTTTGCAGAGGAGAAAAATCATCTTTGTTGGTAATTTCTTCAACATTTCATTCGTGATACCATCCAGACCAGGACTTTTCTTCTTCTTGATCTTATTGACATAGCTAGTCACCTCGGAAGGCATGACAGGAGGGATGTTGTTCGTGTGTGGATATGTTGGGAATGTGGAGTGAAAGTAGTTGACAAGTATGTCTGTTTGAGGGTCTTGTATGTTGTTTGTGCAAAACTGAGATTCCAGGAGCTGTGCTAATAATTCTGCTTTCTCAGTTTCAGTGTAGAAGATCCATTGAGGGCGTTTAAGGGGCGGAATGTTATTGTGGCAATTGGTGTACCTTTTTATAGCCTTCCACAGAGAGTTATCATCTGCAGAGAGCGAATTGAGGTAGCTTGTCCAGTTGTTTTGTGCTTGTTGTTGTGTGAGAGACTTGACTTTGTTGCAAAGTCTGTTGAAGATCTGCTTGTCCTCTCGACATCTAGTTCTCTGAAATTGTCTTCTGGCTGCATTGCGCTGCTTGGTTAGCTGAGCAAGCTCCCTAGATCTATGAATCCTTTTTTGGGGGATTTCCTGCTGTGCATTTTTATAGGCCTCATTTATTTTGTTGGTGAATTCCTGAATTAAACTATCAATGTGGTCCCCAGTATGTATCGTTGGTAGTGTGTATGGGATGTTGTTTAGAGCTTTGGCGTAATCTTGCCAGTGAGTTCTGAAGGCTCTGGTGTCTGATGTGGTATAACTACTAATGTCTAGGATCATGCGAACCGGATTGTGGTCCGAAGATAGTTCATCCAGCACGGAAATATCCAGTGGAATACTGGTATTTCCGAGCAGGAAGAAATCTAAGATTCCAGTAGACCTAGTAGTATACCGTGTTGGAGTTTTGGGAGCTGCTATGTGTAACCGGGCCGAGGTAACCAAATTAATGATTACACGTCCGTTGTCATTTGAGTTATAGCAGTTCCACGCTCTGTGTCGTGCATTTAGATATCCACCTATGATGATGTGTTTGCCCAGTGTGAGTAGAATTTGTAGGTCAGCCAGGACTGCCTGAGCATTATGTCCTGGCGGTATGTAGGTGGAGATAAAAGTATATGTTGTTGAAGTGTTGTTAGTGAGTAAAATAGCTGAGGCCTGTACGACCGAACGCTGTGGTATGGGAATTGGTCAGTGGAGAATACAGCGTTTAATCAGTAGTGCAGTTCCACCCCCCCTGGAGTGGAGAGTAGTTGGTGGCCTGTTGGATCTATGCACAGCATAATTTTGAACGAAGATTGGGGTGGCAGGGCCAAGCTTGTGTTCTTGGAGGAACATAATATCTGGGCCATGCTCATTTATAAAGTCCCTTAACTCAAGAACTTTTTGGGACAGTCCATTACAGTTCCATGTAATGATGTGCAGGTGTGTAAATACATTATGCATTGTCATTACTAATAGAACCAATTACATCTTCAAAAAGTTCAAACAAAATAAACAATTTTTCAATGGCATTACTATTTTTATGGATTTCTGGTAATTTAGCAGATATTTTTTTAACACATTAACAATAGAAAAACCTTTGAACATATTAATAACTTCTTTTACCAATTTTTCTAAATCAAGCAGGCCTGCAAGGCCGAGATCATTATTGCTGCCGCTACAGCCCTTAGACTGAATAGATTTAACAGCATTACATGTGTTGTCATTACTATTTTTGTTTACATTCATATCTAAATTGGCAGTCGATTTGGTGTGATTTCTATCTACAACACTGGCGTATGAAACGCCTGCTTTGACACTAGAGTCTTTAGCAATTTTCTTATCCCCAGTTGGGGCAGGTTTAGAAATGTGACTGTGCTTATTAACATTGTCAGCTCCTTTAAGGGGCTGACGAGCGGGAAATTTCGGACAACCCCGGTAGTTCGCCGGGTGCCCTTCTTGCAAACAATTGCAACAACGCGGTTTGGCAAGAAATTTTTCAGTACAGTCTTCAGTTTTATGTGCCCCTGCACATTTTACACACCTAGGCTTTAGCTTACATGTGTCAGAGGAGTGATGGAAGTGTTGACAGTTATGACACTGTGCAACACTTCCATTCACTTGATACACTTTAACAGTAACATAAAAACCAAGAAATTTGTTTAGGTCGTATATCTTTTCAGCCCCTGGGGCTTTTTCAATTTGTATCTGCAATAAGGGCATGGGGACCCTAGTTTTTATCTTATGCATTTGCGCCACACGACGCACTTTAAAGCCCTGATTAATCAGTTCATCATGTATATCTTCAACTGGGCAGTCAATGGGCATACCACGCATGACAACCTTTAAGGGTTTATCCATTTTAGCTAAAATCACATAGTGATCATTTTTTTTTTTTTTTTTTTTTTTTTTTTGGTCTAAATAACTAGTGATAGCCCGGTGGGCATTCTCGTTTTTCGGAAATATCTTTAAAAAGTCCCCATTGACCTTACCAGCGAACTCACATTTTACATCAGCTTTTAATTTTTTCATAAAATCATTGAATTTAATGTCTAGTTTGACCATAATTGGTCTTGGTTTATGCATTTTCACATCAATTACATTATTTAACTCATTTACATCATCATTAATTATCTGCACATCATTATCATTACAAACATCAATTTCATTAGTACTCAACTTTTCAAACTTATTAGTTAATGGCAAGTCAACATTACATTTGATTAACTTTTTGGGCCTGACGGCATTCTTAGGTAGAATGAAGCCGTCTTCGTCTCTATCATCATTGAAAGATCTTTTACTGATCTTTTTGGATGGCCTCTTGGGCTTAAGTTTTGCCTCAGAATTTTTCACATCAATTAATCCAGCATTATTTACATCATTGGTACAAATACTATTACGTTTAGCAATTTCATCATTTAATCGGTTTACATAAAATTCATGAGCATTTAAGTTAGCATGTTCTGGATTACTGGCACCAAAATTATCACACTTACCTTGTAATTCTTTAATGAGTCCTTCTCCAAAGGCACGATGCACTTGAAAGTCCTGTTCAATAGCGGCACGGATGGTATCATCATGGAAAGTCTGTAGCTGTCCCTGAAACACAATCCCACGAGTCTTGATGTCAGCGTTGATAATTTCAGTATAATGCGAAGCACAGATGAAGTCAGCAACTTCCCACTTATCCTTCACGAAAAGCTCTTGCCAACGGTCGTCTAGGATTTTATCTGCATATTGAATAACTTCCCTAGCCAAATTAAGGGCTGGTTGTTTATCTGCCTGGGTAGTATCCATTTCAACATTCAGCTGGGGAAACTCATTTCCCTCCATGAGTGCACAGATTTATATACGAAGATGTAATCCAAAAATGCGAGAAAAATTTCACACAGCACAACACTGATGAGAAAACACACAAATCACATGGGAATAATCACAAAATATTCCGTCGAGAAGGCACAAATCCAATATTGGAAATACACATTCAAGATAGCGGCGAAAATGGCGCAGTTAGAGCACGAGGTAACAGGAGCTAATCACACATGCGTCCGACGCTCACCAAGTCCACCAGTACCTCCTTGAGATGAGATCCAGTCGATAGAATAAGCGTGCTTCCCTAATATATATATTTCTATTGAAATTGCTCTATCAAATCACAGGTTTCTCCCTTCAAATTTCACACCGATCAAATCACGTCGTTGAGACTGGACAGACGAAAAATTGCGTGCAAGTCTGGAGAAATCATTTTGAAATATAAGCCCTCAAATACTCCGCAGGATGTCAAGGAGAACATAGAGACTCATACATTTCTGCGTACACTAGCGAGCATATACAGATCCAATGGATACATAGTTCGTATACGGAAGTATTATACTGTAGCATTTACTAAATAAAGTAAATTAAAATTACATTGACATTGCTGTCTGGGTACTCAAACCAGGGTTTGGGAACTTCTTGAACATTCAGTAAATTCATATAAGCTTAAATTGTTTACGAAATATGTACTTAAAGGAGACCCATTTGTGTTTTCGGCTAATATAATATGTCCTTATGATGAACTTCGGGAACATGCAACTAGCTCGCGTAGAATAAAGAAATACATCAACGTTGAACTAAAATAAAAATTCTTATTTCATGAGAAGCAAGAAATCGTTTTGAAAAAAATATTTAAGATAAAAGTCGAGACGTTAGGATAGTCATAAGTGTAGAATAGCATAAGGTACTATAAAATTGCTTAAGCATCAAAAATTTTAAATTGAAATGTATGTGTCGAAAATATTTAATATTAAACACTTTGTTGAGAGAACAAGTGTGTTTAAGTCGGGACCTTCGGAAGCTTTGAATGCAGCTGAAGCTGACGATGGAAAAAATGAGAGATGGAAATCAGAGTAATCGAGTTTTAAAACGAAGTATCGAGTTCGAATAACTCATACAAATTTCGCCGAATCCTAGCACTCAGATTTGGAGGAAAAAAAAAAAAAAAACCGGACCAGTTAGCTAAACAGAGTGATACCGCTTCTGTAACTGTTAAGGGTGTAAAGAATAATTACACTCCTGTTGCGTTTCTTGGCAGTGGCAGTAACAAGATCCATGGTCCGAATCTCGATGAGCACACAGTTGGTTTCTCTCGTTTCAAAAAATCTAAGGAGTCTCTTCAAATATATTTAAAATCTAATTGTGAAGAAACATTAATGGAAAAGATTTTTTAACAATTCTCTTTTGAGAGCTTTTAAATTCTTATCACTCACAGTTCTGTTACTGATAATATAATTAAGAGTTCTATTCCTGGAAACTACAGCTGTGAATTTACTATCTGTACTAATCATAAAATATAAAGACTGTAGCCTTTGATTTATGCGAAGCACGCAAGAGCTACCTTCAAAAACTTCATTCCAGTTTTAAATGAGACTGCATCAGATACATAATCCAGAAAACTTGTATTTCAGCTCTTCTATCACTAACTTCTGCACGGAACTTTCGATGACAGATTTGAAAGATTACAAGAAGTTACTTTGAAAGATACAATCCCTAATGTCGGTACATTTTTGGGATCTGAACTGGAACTCAACAGTTTTTGCAACAAGCCTCCCCTTACACAACACATTCCGGAGAGCACAAACTCAATAAATACTTCAATTTAATTTTACTTTTTTAATAATTTAATCTTTGTTAATTAACAACTAGGTGGACTAGAAATTGCTAAATACAATGTAAGTCTAGCTTAATTTAGAGAAAAGTTCTGGCATGAAAAGAAAACCAGTAAAAGCTAAGATTGTTTGCTTAGGTTATAACAGGTATTATGCCACTGATAATAGTATTGCATGAAAACAGCATACGCATTTATTATATATTTTAAAAAACGAATGACTTTCAGATTGGTTTGAATCTGAATCGGCGTTCTCGTTTAAGGCAGATTTTGGGGGAAGAGAATGCAGCAAAACTTATTGCTTTACCCTTGACATTTGTTAAAATAAAATGGGATACGACAAGGGAAGGTTTATTTCTCGTCATTATATTTAAGACTTTGTAACAGAGATATTTCTGAAACAGTAATATTTTATCCTTGGATGCTTTCCTGTGAGCAATTATCTAATGGAAAACCAGTCAATTATGCTCCAAGGCAGAGGCTAAAAAATCTTTTAATTACTTTACAATTCTACAATTGTCCACAATTAGCAATTATATACATTACAAATTAAATATATTTAAAATTATATCAGATATGTTATTATAAAAATCTGAAAGGGTTCAGATTTTTAACAGTCGCTTTAAAGTATAATATGTTTTTTTCAGTAGATATTATCAACAGAACTAAACATTTTGTAAGGTACTATTGATGAATATGCCTTGAGGTTAACACGAGAACATCACATATCATCTGTGTATCTGAAAACTGAATACATGTATATACATATAATGTAGTTCTATAAAAATATTTAATGTTTAATTAGATATGTCATAAATTAAATGAGTTTTATTCATCAGATTAAAAAAAATTAAAAAATATCCTTAGGGATTGCATATATTGCTTTTAAATAGCTCACTTTTTTAATCAGTAATTAAGAAAAAAATTTGAAAGATTTTCCTTACATTTTCCAGAATGGCAACAGACTCTAATGAAAAGTGAAGCAACACATTTACAGCAGAAGACCATTTAAAGTGAACCAGCGCAAAATCGTGTTTTGAGTCTAATAGCCTTATTGAGCTAAAAATAAAAAATTTAGTTATTAAGAAAGGCTTTTTTTACTTTTAAATTTCTTAGTTTGTTCCTTTTAAATTCCTAATTCTCCCCCTTATAATTTGAAAGACAAATCACAGATCTTATGCTCATCGAATGACAACGCTGTGGAGGGTGGCTATGTGGAGGGTGGCCGCGTGAAGGATCATTTGAAGATCTTACGTGTCGTACAATAACAAGCTAGACAAGCTGCGTGGATGATAAATAGCATGACAGTTTAATATAACCTAAAGATCCGTTCAGACGAGGGCTTTTCGGTCATACGTGGGTCATACGTAAATAGACGCCAAGCTTCGTTACTAAGCAACAAGACCTTACTACGTCACAAAAACTGCTTATAGGATTTTGCGTAAATATTCTAACTTTCAATTATTCCAACTTCGAATGGTCTATGCACAGTGAAGCAGATATGAAATAACATTCTGTCGACGTTTGAGTTAGCTGCATTATTTGTGCATGCGCAGTTTTACCTTTCCTGATTGTCTAAGGCTTAAACTTTGTTACATAGGTGTAAAATGGATTTTACTTTTTGAGGTCACACAGCTTTTTGTCCACAAAGCCTTTGTCTGAATGAAGCTTAATGGCAAAAAATGTGGATACCTCAACTAAAAGCATTTCTAATCTCAAAGTGTTGTTTCAAAATCCATGCAGAGGATGCATATCTTCTCTTCTACGTTTCGAAGTATGTGGATACTCAATTCGATATAAACCATGCTGTTTTTATGTCTCGAAAAGGGATTTTTTTAATTGTCTTATCACAGCAAATATACGAGGCAATTTTAAAGACTTTAAAATGCGTAATTACTATTTACATTTTCAATTCTCATGCATTTACAATTCAGTGGCGTCACGTAGTCTTTCTTGAATCTGTGCTGCCAAATCTGAATGCTTTCAGTGTTATCATCATATTACATATACATAGAGTAGCTTCTAAGCACATATCTTTTCGTGAAAGTGAGATAAATATGTATTTAGTAAAATTAGATCTTTCTTAACTATTTAATTGAAAAGGAAATATATGTGGGAATCATCACCGCCCAATGCTGAATTAGAATACCAGGATTATGACGTCATCGCCGCTCAGCGCAGTAAGAATCATCCCAGGCAGCGAGAGATAGCTGGCAGATGTGGACGTGAGCAGACGGCTCTCTCCTCTTCAAGAGTTAAAGAAGACTGACGGTCTTCTTGTTCTTCTTTTGATTTTATGCTTTTAGCTGTGATGACTTTAGATGATCATACTATTTAAAACTAGCTGGAATTACTATATCCTATCAACGCCGGAGGAACTCTATGTGAAAGGACTGTCTGTGATTGTACATCATTACATGAACCATTCAACATTTAATCTTTACTTATCTCATTTACTTTTATTTCTTTCTATTAAAATAAACCATATTTAAAATCGTACGATGCTGCTCTCAGAATCTGATTTAAAAGAGAATTCTACATATATATATATATATTTTTTTTTCCTTAATGACTACAAAGATAAGAGGTTACTTGAGCATAATTTTCTAAATCTTTTCCTTTACAGGAAAGCGTGTATACGAGCCAGTTTCCCTTAGAAAGTCCTCCACGAAGGCATCTCTCCCCTTAGGCAGATAGCCCTCGAGGCTTTGCCGTAATTAAATAACCTAACCTTTACAGGAAAGCACAAGCCTAACAATTTCTTCTGGAAAATGCCAGTTCGTTATTTAACACGTTAGGGACGGCGCAGATTTTGCAATATTGCGCCACCAGTCGGCAGCGGCTTTAGCTGAAGAACTTTTAGATAAAACAGCGAATTTATGTGGTACTGTAAAAGTAAATAGAAAATTTCTACCTGCAGAAGCAAAACTAAAACAAAAACTAGGTGACATTGTGAGTGTCCAAAATCCTAAAGGAGTTACATTTTTTAAATAGACGGACAAACGGTCAGTTTGCATGTTAACTACTTGCAACAATCATACTTATACTATGATTGAAAAAACAAGTGGTAAACTAAAACTTGATGCTATTTTTGACTACAATAATTCGAAAAAAAGGCGTTGATATATACGATCAAATTGCATATTACAATTCCTTACATAAAACCGTTAAGTGGTACAGAAAACTTATCACAGAATTGATTTGCGCAACATCAATTGTCAATGCATGGTATATTCATAAGAAGTGGGGTTCCCAGCATTTTAATATTTTAAAACTTAGAGAAAATATTATTGATCGGCTCCTGGATGAAATGTCTATAGAGCCACAAACACCTAAAAGAAGAACTACACATTTTCTTGAGAAGTATTACGGAACTGCGAGAAAGTCGCTGAAACGGTGCCGTGAATGTTATAAATCCTAATCTGCTCGACGAGGTAGAAACATTGCTGCAAATAAATCGAGAAGGGTTACAACGTTTTGCCGATTTTGCGGAGGTGAACCACCACTATGTCTAAAATGTTTTAAAAACTCAAAAGAACAAATAAATACGTAAATACATTAAGTCTTTCATAGGCTACCTGTAAAAATAAGCTTTTCAATTTTTCAATAAAAATTTATTTTTAACCACACGAAGATTTTTTTCATCTAACAAAACTGAGTTATAAAACTAGCTGATGTGAGCCACCGGTGGTATAAGCTGCCAGATGAACCATTCGCGTGTGAGCCACCGGTGATACACGCCGTCCCCAACGTGTTGAACATAAAATTAATAACCTCATCAGCTCATTGTAACGCTAAAACCGAACCATCATGCTGTGCCAACTGCGAGCAGTCTCACAAGACAAGTTTTAAAGAGCATGTCTTTTACCCAAACCAACGCTCAGCATAAGTCATGCAAGGAATAAGATAAGCAGATTGAGTCTTTTCATCATCACCGATGAGCAAAAATTTTAAATAGCAAAGAATAGGGAAAAACAAAGTTTAACCTCACCCCCCAAATAACTTTGTGTACACAGTTATTGAGCTCAAAACATGTTTTATCGCCAAGTTATTACAGTTTTTACTCACGACAAGCAAAAAGTTATAAATAAACATATATAAATTAATATTCAAATATTTATCTTCAGCCCAAAAATAATTGCAAAATGTATGTGAAATACATTTAAGGTACAAGTAAACCGAATTGCAAACAACTAATGGCAAGAAAGAAGTCGCCTAATTGATACAACCGAAAAATAACTATATATCAAAATTTTACCCAAAAAGTCTTATAAGAATACCACATGGTTTTCTTATAAGGCGTATCAGATTTCATATGCTTAAAAATGAATATTAAAATAGAAATTTGAATGTATAATAGGTTCTTATTTTACCATCATTATACACTGAAAGTATGTACAATCGAATGAAACTTGCTTTATGTGACAATCTCGGAACCGTCATGTTGCTTTTGGATACAAGAATAAATTATTACCCCCATCGCCAACAGACATATGCGGGAAGTCGATAACGAAAATCCACTTTTAGTATACCAAACTGTATGGTAATGCACAGAATATACTACATTGTTCACAAGATTAGAACTGAAAACTTATGTTATAATTGGCTAATTGATTTCCTGTAAAGGGCGGTTAAGAATATTGAAAAAAAATTCTGAAACGGTCTAACTCCAACACAGTATAATATATTTTTCTCGTGAATCTCTATCACAGCTTCATTCAAATTTTATTTCCAATTTTATTTTATTTCCAATTTTAGGAACATGGGGTGCATGAGATGTATAAGGGGACATTCATAAGAACATATCTAATGTGACACACATTGGGTGGCGTACACATACTTATGAATATAAGATATATAGGAGCAGAATCAGTTGCATGTTACAGGATGTTGCGAGATATATGATACAAGATGCTGTTGATACAGATATATGAAGATGCCAAGATACATAATATGAGGTGCAGAGTGAAATAAGTGGCAGGATACATGGTAGAAGGTGTGAAATAAGATGCATGATACAGGGTTATGCGAGATATTTTAGAACAAAATTTTCTTCCGAAATTTCACATACTGATAGAGAATGCTTCATAAATTGGAAATTTTATATGAAGAACGTGATGAACATAGAACTTGCGCTATAATTTTGAATGGTTGGTTGGCTGAATACAGCAAAGCACACGAGGGTTATCAGCCCAAGAAAGAGGTATAACTTCATAGAGTACGTTATCAGGGAAACTGACTTGTTCCTATATTACACATGGGAAGAATCAGGAAGACGCCCATGCAGCAACCCGTTCGGCGGAATTCGATTCTCGGTATAATTAACAGTATTCGGTGGTCTTAAACTGTCAGTTGCTGGTGGGCCTAATTTTTTATAGAAAAGTTTTTGCCTGTAATGTTATTTGATAGTATCCTTGAAAATAATATTTCAGTAAACTGGAAATGAAAATTTAATTTATGAGGTGAGTTAGTCATGACAAATGAGACTGAAGCTAGTTCAAGGGTGTCTTAATAGAATCAGGGGACTAACTTTCGCAATCCATTTGCCAAAATTTGCGCCCCACTTTTCGCGAAAGCCCCCGGGAGAGCCCATGCATTAAGACAGATACTTCATATTACATGTGAGGAAAGTCACGAAAATTTCCATTTCTGTCTCTTCGCCGTAATTCGCAGCCAAATCGAGGCAAAAATGTTCACCAATGACTTAGAGGTAGGCTCGATAATAAGTTACGAGAATTGAGTTTGTATCTCTTAACACATGCATGCCTTAAATTGTCCGATATAAATTTTCTTACGAGTTCTATTTTGAGGATTTTTCTTTTAAGTGTTAATATGGAAATAAAACTTAACAAAATAAGACGTTCACTTATTTTAGTCTTGGGGGTAAAACGCAGGAGACTATCTTACTATAGGCAAAGATGTCTTCGTGGAGGACATATAGGGAACTGAATAGTATTCCTTTATGCATGTGGAAAACCATGAAAACATCCACGCAGACATGCGACGGAGGACGTGGGCACCATCCCTCTACCAATACGGTTAATCGGTATAGCGCCATGTCCACCTTTGTCTCTTGCCTAGATACATAACATACGGTGGCTACAGATAGACTGTGCAGAAGATACATATATATTTAGATGCCTAAATACATCTTACGTAGGAACATGGGGTGCATGAGATGTATAAGGGGACATTCATAAGAACATTTCTAATGTGACACACATTGGGTGGCGTACACATACTTATGAATATAAGATATATAGGAGCAGAATCAGTTGCATGTTACAGGATGTTGCGAGATATATGATACAAGATGCTGTTGATACAGATATATGAAGATGCCAAGATACATAATATGAGGTGCAGAGTGAAATAAGTGGCAGGATACATGGTAGAAGGTGTGAAATAAGATGCATGATACAGGGTTATGCGAGATATATGTTACAATAAATACAAATGACAGCTCGTTCTTGGATATTCGACTCACCAGTGGTAACTGAATGGTGATCACTGAATGGTGATCACTGAATGGTGGTAGTTGAAAGGGGCTAGGGACGTCGGTTTTCTCATGTGTAACGTGAATGCGAATCAGTTTTCCATGCAAAACCCTCCACAAAGGCATCTATCCCCTTAGGCCGATAGTCTTCACGTGCTTTACATTCAAAAGAGTTAAGTGGATGAAATTAAAGATATAATTCTTATTTAATAATATTTTCACTTACATACTGCTACTTTCCTTTTGCAAAGTATTTGTTTTTATTAAGAAAATATCCGAATTAACGCAACTCGTATTGCTTTAAATTGGTAGAATTAAATCGTTACAAACTGGAATTCGAAACTTCATACGGATAAAGATCATTCATTAAAATACAGTATTTCTCTTGTCCGAGATAAAATCATTGCTTTTTACTATTCTAAATCAAATTTCTCTTGCTTGGAAAATGTAGTCTTCTTTTGGATAATAGCGTTTACAATGCAAAATAGTGACAGCTTATTAAAATTCAGCCCTTTCGTTTTAACAAGAATTCCCGAGAACAAAATTTAATATATTTTCAGATGAGGACATTTTAATACCAGCTATAGTAATGGAAAAGTCATAACAGGCGCGATCATTATTAACAGTTGACAGTTTCACGATTACACCGGCTAGTTTTCACAAACTTTTTCCTTACTTTCACGCTGCACTTAGTTTTCTATATAAACAAATTATTGTAACTGCTAACATTTTAATATGTTTACTTATTGTTTTTAATGCCGTGTTTCATCGTTCTACTTAACAGTGGAGCTTATTATACATAGTTCTGTTAATGTTTCATTCTTAAATATGTTTTACCGATATAGTCTTATGATAAAGTGAGAATTTTTACATTTTCATTTACCGTTTTATACATCTCTAGATTATTTTACCATTTTGTTCTTGATTGTTAATTCGTGAATAGCAGAGTTTCTGGAAATTGTTACTCTTCAAGCACTGCAGATAACCTTGTTGGGTTTAGCACCAAAAGTTGTAGTTCAACCAACCAATCCACTCAACAAAAGTATTAACATAAGCAACTCTTAAAACCATGAACAAACTTTCAATTTTTTTTATTCTTGGCATTTTATCCTTATGAGATAAAAATGTGGTTAAGTAGTATATTAAGATTTCATACAACAAACTTAAGTACATATAAGGAAGGTTTGAATTGGTATTTTGAATTGGTATACAAATTTACCGATAAAATTTTCTGAACAAGAATAATGGTTAAAATATATGTTACAAGTCTTCTAAAGCAGTTGAACTTTAGTAATTAATGTTAAAAGCGAGATATTCAGTTAATGCAAAAGTAGAAGACTACTCAAAAAGACATTTACGGATTTAATGGCTGGTTCAAAATCAAACTTCAGGTAATTGCGCATTTCAGCTCAGGAAATCTGGGAAGTTTCGATATGAAGGTAAACTTCTGAATACCTTGAAATTCACAGTAATGCAATTACATTATTTCCCCTTGTAGCCTTTCCGCTGTATTTTGTAATGTTTTAGCTAGTGGAATATATATCACTAAAACACGAAATTTAAGAAACAGTACAGTTATTTACGCAACGGAAATAGTCGAAAATGTTTAGAAAGTTTCTAACCCCAAGAACGACCAATTGAAACACGAGCTGCATAAGGAAAGTATAAAATTTTAAAAATTTATGCATTTCGTAAGTGCTGCATATTTGCCTAGAACTACGGAAATTGCAAGTAATTTAATGTAGTTCTAAAGAGAATTTGACATTTAAAGACCTTTGGAACAGTTGTATTTAACAGAGATACTGAAAACTGGTTTTAAAATTAAAATTTTTAGAAAGTTGAATTGAACTTGCACATGGAATGTTTATTATACTGTTTAAATGAAAAGTCAGAATTGAGTGGTAGTTTATATTTTATTAACTTAAGCATTACAATCTCGATCATACCCGAAACACGTCAGAAACAGATTCATTTCACATCACATTTCTTGGGATTTGTATACCGTTTGGCATGACAAAATTACAAAAGGTTAAAATACTTATCAATATGGTATGTAGCCGAAGTTCAATAGTGAAATTTAAATTGGAGAAGTTTAACGTATCAAGCAATAGGACTTTGTAAAAATTACTTGTAATTTTAAAAGAATTTGAACTTAAAATCCCGAAAATAGAAACTTTCATAAAACTACAATAAATAGTAAAACATTGGTACAGAATTCATGAACATTTAATTACACAAATTAAAGAATTACCCTTCAGCTTGTCTTGCAGTCTAATTCCAGTTTATAAATCAAACGGCAAATTAGATATTGTCCAAGTCTTCGAGTTGTGTTGACACTGCGTTAAAAAGCTCCCCATTCGGTGCTGTCCATTTTTGGTATTTTCTTTGCAATTATCGTCTGCCAGACTTTTTGGAGGACTTCGAGCGTTGGCTGCCTTTTCGAGTTTTCTGTGTTTTGGGGGTGTCAGCAACATCCGATGTTCTTGGTCCTACTACGCTCATTATGGGCTTCAATGCTTTTACCATTGCGTGTTTGGATTCGGCAATGCGTCTTAATAATTCCTTTCTTAGAGCTTCCTTGGAAAGCTCACTTTCGGTTCGTGGGTCCTTTATTGCTGGCATAGCAGTTTCCTGTTTTCTTACCCCGGATTTAGGTTTGACGCCTTGATGTTCACTTGTGCCACTAGTTGAGGGAAGTGCTGTCGACGTCGCAGATACAGATTCTTCCGACACAGGAGGAGAAGACTGACTGGGTTCACGCTCATCCCTGATGCGAATGTTCATCAACTTTTCAACTATTTTTTCAAGAAGATCATCATCAATGTCAGGATTCTTTAATTTTTCTTCGAAAAGCTCCATCATCCGAAGGTAGTCACACCCCATGCTTGTAAGTTTTGAAAGTTCTATCACTAATGTTTCCCCAGCTGCAGGCTCAGGACAATGTGCTACGTTTTTAGCGGTGAGACCGAGTGGTAAGGCCTCAGATGACGGTCCAACTGTTACATCACTGGGTGGAACAAAATGTTGGTGATCAGCTTGTTGGGTTACTTGACTAGGAATGCTAGCGGACGCTTCTGGGCCTTGCAGCCTCTCAATTCCCGACGGCGTAGGAGCTTCAGCAAGGTTGCCTTCTGCTTTGGCGAACGTCGTCGCTCTTTTCTGAAATTCTGTCCAACCTCCATCGGTATTAAATTTGCCTCGTAACTTTCTATGGAAGAAATTTGACCACATTTTCGGTGCCATTTCCAGGTATTGTTTGTTTTCTCTGGTGAAGTGGTACAATGCAAATTCAGAAAAAATTGCGCATGAAGCGCAGGTTCGATCGAAAACATCAGTAGGCTTCAGTAATTTTAAGTTATCTTTCACGAATTCAAAAAATTTTGACCCATCCATTCTCATACTGGGATGTTTTGAGAAAAGTCCCTGCAGGTCATCTCTGAAATCGATCTGCATTTTAAAAACCATTTCGCCGATTTCGGGGGTATAATCAGAAGGTTGGCCTTTTTCCAAGCGATACTTCTGCGGCTGGTCTGGAATACCTCTTTCTAATTTATTCCATATGAAATAAAATAAGTGGCCAGCAAAGTATTCAGCCTTATGCTGACTTGCCATTGTTTTGTTAAGTAGCTCGAAATTCCAACACAGAAAGCAAGAATAAACAAGATTTAAAAACGAACACTTTTATAGGCACTCGCTTCCGCGAATTTGGAAGTACTTAATTTGTTTAGCTTCTTTGAATTTTGCTTTTCCAATAACACTTCTTCCTTACGGCATCCTTTTTTACAGATATACGTACAGTTGGTTTTAAGATTAAAATTTTTAGAAAGCTGATTTGAGTTTGAACATGGAATGTTAATTAAACTGTGTAAATGAAAAGTCAGAATTGAGTGGTAGTTTATATTGTAATTACTTAAGCATTACAATCTCGATCATAATAATATATCATTTTAACTGACCTATAAGAATTTTGACAAACATTATAATTTTTGGTTACTTGCATACTTTAAAAACTTTATTCTTAGTCATTTCAGAGCGTTAAATTTTTATATTGCTATATTATGATGGAAACGCCTAAAATAAACGAACCGAAAATAATTGTAAAACTGAGAAAAATGAATTCCTGATGCTTCTTTTTAATGCATATTAAGTTTTGGCTGTGGGATGACCACAAAAAATAACAACTAATACTAATAAACATGTTTTTTTCAAAATTATACCTGAAATTTATATCTTTCTATATCTGCACATTTAATACCTCTCTTTAGAGGGTGGCCAAAATAACACTGGCCAGGAAAATATGTATAATTTTGATACTAAATTAACCCTTGTTAATGAATAGGAGAGCTGCCTTTCGTCCGTTTCGTACCATTTTATTGCTAAGTTCTCCATTGCATATTTTGCTAGAGGTTTTGCCAAGACACTTCCATCATTACCCTTTCGAAAAGTGTTGAATACAATTCTTTTACGAACTCTGTTTGGAATAACACTTAATAATGAACACGCGTTGTTTTATTCTTAGTACCGTTTGGTATTGCATGAAAAATGATTTCTACGCAATTACCCAATTTCTAATGATCTCTTTGCTGTTCAGAATAAATTTTCAAGATATTACAAAAACATTTTTCTTTTCCGGTCCCATTATGTGTTGGTCAGCCTGTATAAGATGATTTCCAGTTCATCTTCTATAAATGCAGCTAAATTTCATTCGACCTTCTATTCTGCTTCTTATAACAACGACTCATTTAATGACACTCATTTAATTCACTACTGAGGCATTTAACAACATTTGCAAAGTCTGAATTTGATCTCCAGTAAATGAAGTAATTATTTATTCTGTCTTCTCCCTTTCCCTTACGTGAACATTTTGAAACATTTAAAAATTTCTGTTAAAGGTCATTATTGATAACATTAAAATGGAGTTAACGAGTTCCAAGACGTGTACACCTTATCACCGTATTGAGGCTCGCACACCGACCTGACATGACAAAACGACCTTATTACGAGCATCACCTGCCAGGACAGATCTCTCACTACCAGGCACTACTTTGTGAGAGAGTCAGCGTACCATCAAGATTGTTCAAGCGCCTCCCCCCCCCATGTTGGGAAGCCAACCACAGCTCAGTGGCGGTCATTATTGATAACAGTTCAAATGATGATTAAATGGAAATATCAGTTTATTCTCTATCATTAAATAATGAAGGATCTGTATCTATGTATATATGTTTCACGCACTGTGGAAAACCAGTGGCACGGAGAGCTATCAAATTTTGAGCACACATAGTCTTACACACGTATGCCCTTCGAAGCCGAATTTTGAATATGCTTTTGATTTATTTCATATTTTGTGCGAATTTAGTGCATTTTTTTTATTAACAAGCTGAGCTATTTAAAAGCACGTGAGGGCCACACTGTCCAAAATAAAATACCTTGAATCTCAAGCTCCAGGCTGTTGACGTTATATAAATAATATAAAATACTTGTCTTTAATGTAATTTGATGCCATATCCTGAAATAAAATACTTTTACCTTCCTCGCGCCAGCCTGTTGCCATTCAATAAAGCATACGTAACTTACGTATTTAATTTATCAGTAGCAAACTAAAAGCTAAATAGTTACAGTGAAAAATCTATTAGTTTCAGATTTAATCCTTAGAAACTAAATGAACAACAAATTATATATTATTTAAAACGAGTTGTTTAAAATGACGGTGTTAAAAGATAAGGAGATGGGGAACTTACAATCATGTTATTTCACTTTAACATTAAGTACAGACCTTTTTGAGATCTATTTAATATTTATTTAACAAATAAATGAAAGATTTAATTACTCAAGACTTAACTCTGCATCCGCCTCATACACATACGCTGAAACATTGTGAGGTTTGTAACAGACGTTTCTCGCTAACAAAATGCCAACAATTTCTATTTTGCCAGAATAGAAAATTCGTGTAGCGAAGCTAATAATGCCTTCTTCGGGTGTTTAAAGCGCAAAATAAATATCAAAGACATACTCATTAAGTTAAATTCACATGCTTAATGTAACTGTATGTAATTAAAAGGCGAAATTAATGCGCCCTGTGCTTACTAACACACACATTTAAAAGCTCCTTTAAATTAGGTCGATGCCAAAAACAATATTATCAATTTTTTATTATAATTTTGGTTATTTTGTAACTTTAATTTTTTTTTATTTAACTCATATATTCAAGGAAAATAAATCTTTATTATACTTGAAATTTTGACTTTTGTAATACTTTAAGAATACATATATAATTTTAAAACTAGGTAAAATTCAGTGTTTAATGATACAGGGTGATCAGCGAATAAGCCCTGATTTCAAAATTAAATATCTCTACAACAAAGATCGATAGAATTATGCGGTAAACTGTACGTTTATTAGCAAAACTATAAAAATAGTGTACAAAAGTTTAGAAAATTTAGTTAGGAAAATCGCTAACAGATGGCGCTCTGCGCTGAAAACTCTTTCCCTGAAAGGAGTCTAAAAATAACAATAAAGTAAAGCAGCCTTTGCAATCAAAATACAATTTTTTCGAAATGTTCACCGTTCGAAACAATGAAGTGGCATAAACGAACAATGAAATTCGACATCACGTCTTGCAATGTCTCAGCGGAAATGGAATCACATGCAGCACCAATCAACGATTCAAGCTCATCTAGAATAGCGGGATTGTTTCGATAGACAGTGTCTTTCAATGCGCCTCACAGAAAGAAGTCACGACGACTCAGATCGGGAGAATATGGAGGCCAAGCTATTTCTGTGTCAGTAAATTGTGGATAATCTAACGCAATTACTCTATTTTCAAAGTATTCATGAAGAAAGCGAAAAACGTTATCTGTTCGATGTGGTCGACCCCCATCTTGCATGAACCATACCTGATACCTGGTCGATCCTCAAACGCTAGCTGAGTGCTGACAAATTGCTCCAAAATTGTAACGTAACGTTCAGTAGTTATCCTTTCTCGTACGAAAAAGGGTCCGATAATGCCTCTGGCGCATACCGCAGCCCATGCAGTAACTTTAGGCGAATGCAGTGCTTTCTCTTCACACAAATGAGGATTTTCGGAACCCCCAAATCTCCAGTTTTGTTTATTAACGATTCCATTCAAATGAAAATGTGCCTTATCTGTGAACCAGATGCAGCTCACATCAAATCTGTCGTTGTCGATCATTGTTAGAATCTGATTCGCAAAGTCAACCCTTTGTTGCACAACTTTCATGGGTATGGCCTGATGACTTTAGATTTTGTATAGAAACAGCCGTAGACTATTTTTTAATATTTTTTGCATGCTCATGCACTTCAAACCTGTCTTTGATGCAATCCGTCGGATGCTTTTCCTAGGATTTTGCTGAACAATTCCAGAAACTTTGGCTGCATTTTCAGGAGTGACTACAGTTTGCCTAGGCCGTACATTTCCCTTTCGATCATCAGCCACGCTGCCAGTCCGTTCGAATTTCGCGAAGAGCATGCGAATGGTTTCCGCATCGGGTCCAACTGGAACATTAAATCGGTTTTTAAAACTGCGATGTGTTGCCGTAGGACTGAGTTCTTAATCGGTTAAAATTCCAGGACCAAAAAAACACGTTGTTCAAATGGAATACATTATTTCACTTTCTACGTTAGTTTCTTTTCAGTAGCCAACAGTCGTACTGATCACTTACTGCGATACTGCGATATTCTGTATTGTACTGGGTTTCTATTGCCGGAGCAATACTTCTAGTCATGCACAGAGTTCCATGCGGAGCCTGGTATTAGAAAATTCCTGATTGAGTTTCCTCTGTGGGGAGAAATAACAGGGAGAAAAGGAGATACGGCGGAATTTACGCCTGGGCTTCAGGAGCTGACGCGAGCTATTTGCAACACTGGTCCAAACAAGAACAAGTCCAAAGTAATTACTCCAAAAGTCCGTAAGATACTCGTAGCCTGCTGGCACTTCACTGAGATTGGTCTAAATCTAGATTGGAATCCTTGTCAGAAGAGATGAAGTGAAAAGATGCACACGGAGCGTCAGCACGGAGTACTGACGAGAACACTTAATTATTGGCTTGCCTTATTAAGTGTGCAGCATAAGGTCGGATGAGCAAATCGTCCGGGATGATTTCATATCTCAGAATATGCTCAAAGTTAGCTGTACAGTTAGTCTTTGCTTTCCTGAAAAAGTTTCCATTTATCTTGGATAAGTGGTCTTTGATATAATCAATGTGAAGGTCGTGATTTAAATCTTCATTTCTAATATAGTAAGGGGCGTTCGTGATAGTTCTCAGGATCTTATTTTGCATAACTTGCAGCCGGTGAATTTCACTTGCCTTAGCACTTGCCCAGGCCGGAGAGGCATATGTGATAACAGGCCTGGCAACTGCAGTGTAAAGCCTTCTTTTGCATGCAAGGTTTAATCCAGAGTCCTTAGAAAGTAGTGGGTAAAGCTTTTTCACAATGCCGTACGCTTTTCCACAAACACTGTTTATGTGTGCATTCCAGGTAAACGATCGATTTTAAATGACTCCTAGGTATTTTGCCGTACTTACAGTAGGAACTGTTTTCCCGAAGAGAGTAAGATTACAGGTGAGGGGGTCTGTGGTCTTGAATTTTCTGCTAACTAAAACGTTTGACTTCTCCGGGTTGATCTGAATTTTCTATCGTTGACACTGCTTCAATATCACGAATAATCTGCTGAATCTTTTCCAAGGCGTGGTTTGGTCGTCTGGACTTCGCGATGATGGCGTTGTCATCCACGTAGCATGCTAACATAATATTATGGTCTTGTCTGAATTTTGGGAAGTCATTTACGTACAAAATATAAAATATTATTGGTCCAAGGATACTTCCTTGTGGGACAGCAGCGTAAATTTGATGTGGGTTTGAACTGGAATCTCCTTGCCGTACTGAAAAAGTCCGGGAGTTCAGAAATGAGCTGAGAATGAGAATAATTTCCCGAGGAAAATTCAAATTGATGAGCTTAAAAATAAGTCCTGTATGCCAGACGCGGTCAAATGCTTTTGCCACGTCTAGCATGAGGATAGCTGCACTATTTTTGTTATGTAAAGCCGCTCTAATATATTCAGTGATTCTGACTAACTGATGAGAAGCGGATAGTCCTCTTCGAAAACCATGTTGTTCATCCGCCAGAATATCGAGGAAAGGTTTAATTCTATTGTAAATTATTCTTTCAAGAATCTTTCCCAGTGTCGACAGGAGGCTAATTGGTCTGTAACTGGCCGGTTCATCGGGAGGCTTGCCTGGTTTTTGTATCAGAAAAATGCTTGCATGCTTCCACGGGGTTGAAAATATGAATGCGTCAAACAAGTATTGTAGATGCTATTCAGCTTGGTAATTAGACAGTGGGGCAGGTTCTTCATCATTCTGTTCGTTATTTTATCACTTCCAGGCGCCTTTTTTGAGTTGGTGTGCTTGATGATATCTTTTATTTATAAAGGAGTAATGAGCTTAATCGTGTTTATCGGTGTGCTAATCTCAAGCCATTCTTGAACAAAGTTGTCACTATCAGAGTCATTATTATTCGGCATTACATTCGGAGTGAACTGCTCGCTCTTGATGCTTTGCGAAAATGTCCGCTTTTTCCTGATCCGTATATGCAAAACCGTGTGTTGTTTTGATTGGCTGAGAATGATGATAAACTCTTTTCAGCTTCCGAGCGAAGTTCCAAAATGAACCGTCATCCAGATTTAAGTTGTCTATTTTGTGACTCCATACTTCGTTTCGGTGCTCACTGATGAGAGCTTTAATCTGCCTTGTGAGTCTATTTATGTCCGTCTTAATAGCCGGATTCTAATCTTTACTGTACTGTTTGCGAAGTCTGTTCCGTTGAGTAATAACTGCTCTGATACGTGCAGGAAGTGTGCCGTCCAGGTAATTGTTCCTCATTTCTGTAGTTGCATTTTGTAGGAACTCCTGAAGTTTATTGGTAAAATTTTTTACTGCAGCGTCAATATCTGGTTTAGTCTTAAGAGAACCTAAACTGAATTTCGATGTGCTAGCGATATTGTGAAATAGGTTCCAGTCCACTATTTTCTTTGGAGTTGGATTTGTCTTGGGAGCTCCACCTATTCTAGCTATAACAGGAACGTGATCTGATGAAAGATCAGCAAGCACCTCAATGGAAATAGGGATGTTATCCGTTGAAAGGAAAAAGTCTAGAATATCGTGACGCCGGCCTGGGATGCTCGGGCAGTAGGTGGCTTCAGGGATGAATAAATAAACTGGATGATTATAAACATAATTATGAATTACCTTGCCATTTCTGTTTGTACTGTGACAGCCCTAGTCCAAGTGTTTTGAGTTCCAATCACCCCCTATTATTCAGGTTTCTTGGCTGAGAAGCAATTCATCAAGGATATTATCCGTCAATTGATTGTATGGAGGGTTATATATTGCACAAAAGTTAAATTTTCCAAGCCTGGGAAGCTTTACTTGAACCTTCACCATTTCAAACGCCTTAGAATTGTCCGTTTTAATCAAACAGGCCTCATACGACCTTTTCACGTAAATGATAACACCGCCACCCCACCCCGGTGGCGCCATCTATCGCATCTAAAGGAAGTAAAGTTTGCCATACGAAGATTTTTACTCTGAATAGCATGAGTTTCCGTGATTAAACATATATCCACATCCTCTCTTCTGACAAAGTCCTGAAATTCATGAAGTTTCGTAGTTAAATTTTGTGCATTCCACAGCGTGAATTTGACCGGTGTATACAAGTTGCGAGAAAAATTATTCATTTTGGCTGGAATGAGGCCTGGCTACATTTTCAACCAATTTAGTTGGTTGTAAGTCCTTAAGCATATTTAGAGCAGCGGTGACGTTAGAAATCACCTCTTTGGCTTCTGTGAGTTTTTGATTAAGTTCCGAAATATCCGCGGAATTTCTGGCACTTTGCATCTCGGAGCTGTTAGTTATAACCCGCTCTGAGAAAAGTCTGTTATTTTGCAGCTTAGATTTAGGAAAGGCAGTGCAAGCTCTATAGCTTGCGACGTGATCTAGTCCACAATTTGCGCAAGTGGGGGATGCATCTCTGGGTTTTATGCATTCCCTGGATTCATGATCGGCACTGCATTTCACACAGCGAGGCGGGAGTTTGCATGTACCTTGTGCATGATAAAAACCCTGGCAGCGATAGCACTGCGTAGGGCCTCTTCTTCCTTTCTATGTCTCAACACTCACTTTGAGACGCATTAAATATTCAAGCTGATGAATTGTTCTGCTTTTGTCGTTACGAGGGAGAAAGACCAAGTACAAGGGCATTTTAACTATGTCCGGGCCTCTGCGTCGTGTGAGTTGTATCACGTTCTCAACTTGATATCCGAGTTCAGTAAGAGCTTCTCCTACGTCAACCGGCGGAGTGTAGGAAGGTATGCTTCTTACTACCACTTTAATCTTTTTCTCGTCTGGTAAGAAGTGCGTGTAGTATTTTATTCCTTTCCTGTTGAAGAGAGCAGTAATTTGTCTGTGGGGATCAGTCGTGGAGACTTTTATGTCAAACTGATAATCCCCCTTCATGCTTTCATTATAATCCTGGCATTTATGGTCGTCTAACAACTTAATTAGCTGCTTCCATGTGATATCAGCATCTTTCACCGTAATCGGCGGGATTTTAGCTTTACGTTGCGGATATTGGAATCCCTCTGTAACATCATCCTGTGAAGCTTCTGTATTGGTCGGTTTAACAGTGACTTCGCTGGGGCTCTCCTGATTGGCCGGCGCGGTCGTGACGTTCTCCGTCGTTACGGGCTTGGGAGCAGGGATGCTTTATTGTAAATTACACTTGGCTTGCGCTCCAAATGAAATTACCTCTTTAGCCGATTCCGAAAGTTTATGCTTGATTTGTTTTTTTTTCTTCTGCTTTTTATTAGGTTGAGGAATCACTGAAGAGGATTCAGATTCCGGTTCGTGATTATTGTCGCTTTCGTCATGCAGGACAGAATATCTGTTGTTCTGAAATTCGGCTTTAGATTCCGTATCGCCGTTGATGGGGCTGTGCAGCCTTTTGTTTCTGACTTCTTGAAACTTCATATCTTCCTGTCCTTGTTCCTATGAATGCAGCTTTGGGAAATCCTGAGGATTGAAGCCTGGACACATGGATTGAAAGTCAGTCCCGTCATCCATCAAGAAGAACATAATCTTGGTCAGGAACTTCAGCGTAAGCGCTTCATCAGGGTTTAGGGTAGAAGTTTTCTTGAGTTCTCCGAGCCTGGTGAATTCTTTAAACATTTGCAGCAGAAAAGCCATCTTGGTTCACACTTGTAAATTATCGAAGTCGCGAAAAATAAAATTAAATCAGTACAAATGCACTAAGGCGGTTTTACAACACGTCGATCACTGAAGACCTATGTGAAAACCTTCTATGTGCTAACACTGGTACTGAACAGAAATGCAATCAGAATGTAGCGCAGAGCGAGGGGAACTACGCACCTTCCGAGTCTCAGGTCCGTACCTCCTACTGATCACTTTCGACTTCAAAGCACATTTTAAAGGCTATTGATAGGTCATTGCGATTAGAGCGTCATCTGTTAACTAAATTTTCTAAACTTTTGTACACCATTTTTACAGTTTTGCTAATAAACGTTCAGTTTACCGCATAATTCTATCGATCTTTGTTGTAGAGATATTTAATTTTGAAATCAGGGCTTATTCGCTGATCACCTTGTATTTGTTTTCATAGTAAACTTTTGTGCATTTTAAAATCTCCATCTTCCCGTACACGTATGCCGCGATTATCAAAAGAATTGCTTGTGAATTTCTTGATATGCGGCAAAAGGGCATGTGTACTTATTCAGCATTTCATAGTGAAAACTTTAAAATACTTTAGGTGCTAATAGTTCTTAGAACGTTTAAAGACACTCAAATACCTGCTTTGAACAACTTGCAGTTTTCTCAAATCTGTTTTAGTGAATGCAGCCCAAGCTGGTGAAACGTATGTCCAAAATACCTTCAACCCTAGAGATGTAAAGTAAACGCTTCTTGTTCAAGTCCAGTTTGGAGTATTTGCCTATATCTGGCAATAAATAGACAACTGATCACTTTATTAGCTTTCGATGTAACATGCTTGTATGTGGTGAACCTATCAGGTTCAATGTTTCTTCTAACCTTCTTCGGGAACATACAAGGACCTGACTAGGAACAGAGAGCTTACTAAAGCTATGTTCACTAATTGTAGTAAGTAGACAGGATACAGACGAAGGGTATACAAAACCCTTTATTTTTCTCTATATACAATGACTTCCGTACTTCGGAATACAATGACCCTCCACTCGGGGTCTAACGTAAAAAAGTATAAAAAATAAAACTAAACTCTAATTTAACTTTAGAATAATACACGTGGAAGATTGGCCTTATAATAACAGGAAGCGTATGTAGCACAGAGACTGTGAACACTACAATACGTTTAATTTATCAAGAGGATTAAAACCTCTGGCCTGGAAGGCAAATAGCAACTGCGTAACTTCTAAGGTAAGCGGCCTGCTTCGAACTCACTGCTTCCTCTCTCTCGCTTGGCAAAAAAGGCCACACTTAAATACTTGGCGTTCGCCAGACAAACTTTGCATAAAAACCTTCACGCTTATAATTCTGGCCGGAAGTAGAAAATAAGAAGTGATAGTAAAGATTTAAAATAAAATAAACGTTAGTAAAACTTAAGATCCTTACATACTTCCCGCCAGAGTTAATTAGTTTGAAACTGAGGTCTAAAACGACCTTGTTGAAAACTTTTAGCTCTAGAAACTAACGCGAGGCCAATCTTTTACAAAAAATGCTTCGCTAGAAACTAGAAAATTTAAAAGAAAGAAATTTGTTACAATAGCAGCTCCCAGGATATAAAACAATCTTTTTTTTCATCTGTACTGCATCTAAACAGGAGCTTTATTCAATTCTGGTTCCTTCCAGAGATCTGGAAGGAAAACTAGTTTAATGAAATGTTACACAATGACATTGCAAATAACATATAGAATATACTTCTCTTAACATTCTTATTTCATTCATGACTATTTTAATTATCTCTCCCCGTGCTCTCTGACATGTGTTGTAAAAGAACACCAAACACGAATGTGTTTCTGTCTACGTGTGCCACACTTCCTCCTACAATCAAAACACTAACGTGTTAAAATTCAACATAACGAGACCTCTTAACACACCCTAATTTCAACTCTAAACCCTGAGGTACTATTCTAAAAGTGGCTAACTCTAAAGTGTAGCGTCAGAGAGCCTAACTACATCATTCAACCTTTACCACATATTCGCCCTGATTTAATCTTTACAGTCACACGAATAACAAATTTTTAACATTACTTTCACTTTTACCATATCACGGTATTTCTTAACATTTAAAATAACAGTTCACATGTATATAAGAACATATCAACATGCCGTTAATTTTACACATTTGAAAACATACATTAGTAGTACATTGTTAACTTCTATTCTTTTCAAAGCAAGTACCAATTCTTTCTACATTGAAATAATACTACATTTCAAAAAGTCTTTCAGACTAAAACTTCTTTCTTGCTAGAATGTTTTAAATAAAATTTATACAATAACTTTTTACAATATTTAAGTCTTTACACAACGCTATTATACATCAACTTTAGTTTTACGCACGAGTAATTTAAAAACATAATACGAAAATCGGTCACAACTCATTTCTCGCCCTTTTGGCCATAAAGGTAGACCTCGCATGAGGTAAAACTTCTTGAAATCTGCCACTTGCAGTAAGAATGAAAGATTAACTTAAGTTTGCAAAGTAACATAAAATTTTACTTATCTTTGTAATATTCGGACATCCTTTTCTGGGCCCAGTCTTTAAAGGTACTGCAGATATTAGCCTGGTTTATCCTCCTTCTTGTACGGGCTCGCCCTTCAGTGCTTTCCTCTGGAAGCTTCCTTTTCTCACCAGTACGGCCACCCTTGAACACCTTCCTTTTCTCCTCTGCTTGTGGTCTTGGCCGTTTGAAGGCAGCTGGTCTTGGCGGAACCGGGAAACTTCTGTCGTGATCCTGCTTGGACCTCGTTGTTGGCCGTTCAAATTTTTCTTGTACTTTTTCCTCCGCCGCTGATGGCACTTCCGCAGTTCGGCGACTTTTGCTGCGGAGAGTTCTGTCGGATGAGTCGATCTTCCGTTTTAAAGCCGGGTTATAGTTGCCGTCATTTCTCCTGGTCCTCTTCACATACGTCGTCCTTCTCCCTTCTTCATTCTGGGGGTGTTCGTGAACTCTGTTTTCTGGACGGTGGAACGGCTTCTTTTTCTTTTTACCTTCAATTTTTCCGCGGGGCAATTTTCTTTTCACTTGCTTCTGTCTCTCATTGGCTTGCCCTTGTACTTGTCGTTTTCCCACCTCTGGAACTTGTACCTGCGGTGTCTGCCGTGCCGGATCCTGCAAAAGATCTGAAAAGATTTGCATTTTATTACGATCGAAGTAGGGCTTAATTTGATCAATATTTGCGGAACAGGTTTCACCATTTCTGGCTTTTAACACTACAACAGCGTGAGTTATTTTTTCTATAACATATGGTCCTTCAAATCGTGAAAAAAATTTGGCAGTTTTATCTTCTGGTGCTGAAGAAAGTGAATGCTTAATTTTTAGTACTTCATCCCCTACTTTATAAGTTACTCCCCGTCGTTTCAAGTCATAATACAATTTCTGTTTTCTTTGTGCTACTTCCGTATTCTTTTTTGCTTCTTTTATTAGTTTTTCTATATCACCCATTTTAAATTCTGGGGCTCTTTGTTGCACATAAAATAGTTTATCTAACGGTGTTATAATCTTTCTGCCTAGAAGTAACTCAGCAGGAGTTTTGCCCGTTGTATCATGTTTTGCGGTGCTAAGGGCGAAGGCAAATTCATTGACATAGTTATCCCAGCTTTTATGAAAATTTTTAACATAACTACCGATAATTTTCACTATATTTCTGTTGAACCGTTCCGCTATATTTGATTGCGGCCGATACGGGACCATTTTTAAATGACGTATGCCCAGTTTTTGGCACATGTCTTCAAATATATTACTTACAAATTGAGGACCATTATCCGATATAACTTTTAGGGGCGCCCCGTATTTTAAAATATATTTATTTAAAATAGAATCGGTAACCAATTTCGCGGAGGCTCGTTTTAAGGGAACAATTTCGGTCCATTTACTAAAATGATCAACCATAACAAGGAGATAGCGACTTTTATTTAACTGACTTTTTGGGAAAGGGCCCAATAAATCGATGCCAATTATTTCATTTGGAAATTCGGATTTAATACTATTTAGAAACCCGGCCGGGCGGAAAGTAATATAATTAACGGCTTGACATGTTGGGCAGGACTGGACATACGCCCTTGTTAACTTTTGCACTTCAGGAAAGTAGACTGCCTCGCGTACGGGTTGGATAGTTTTTCGAATACCAGCATGAGAAGCTAAAGGGCTGTCATGGAGCTCATGCAGGATATTTAATCTAAGACTAGCTGGGATAACAGCTCGAAATTCGTTGTTGGAATTCGTAGTTTTTGTGTAGAATAATAGACCATCTATTAGTTCGTAATGGGCCGCCCTGTTTCTTATCGCCACAATATCTTGGTGGCTAAAATTTTCAGGATCCTTCAAATACTCATAAATACTTCCAAACTCAGGATCCTTACCCAGTTCTGTTATTACAGTTTCTCGGGAATTTATTGTACACGCTGTAAGCATTGCAACTTTTACGGTATTACCCTGTTCGTCTAATTTAATTCGTGATAGGGCATCTGCTACGATATTTTCCTTTCCGGGGGTATGCTTGATTACCAGATTATATTCTTGCAGCTTGAGTGCCCATCTTATTAACCTTGGGGATAAATGTTTTCCTGAGTACAATCTAGTTACCGCCGCATGATCAGAATATACTGTTATCGGCGCCTTTCCAAAATAGACTCGGAACTTTTGCACTGCTAACAGAACTGCAAGTGCCTCTCTCTCGGTCGCGGAATAGTTTCTTTGTGTTTGATTTAAAGTTCGGCTAAAAAATGCCACGGGCTGCTGATTTTGCGAAAGTACCGCTCCTACCGCATAATCCGAAGCATCTGCTGAAATTTCTAAATTTTCATCCTTTTCAGGAAATTTCAACACAGGGGCTTGCGTTAGTGCTTGTTTTAATTTTTCGAAAGCACTATTGGCTTCGGCCGTCCACGAGAATCTTGCCTTTTTCCTTTTTAATTTTAACAATGGCTCAGCGATAGCCGCAAAATCTTTTATAAAGGACCTATAATATGAACAAAGTCCTAGAAAAGAAGAGAGTTTCTTTGCCGTGTTTGGAGTCGGATACTTTTGTACAGCGATTATTTTTGATTCATCTGTCTCGATCCCTTTTTGAGATATTTTGTAACCTAAATATTTTAATTCAGGGTCTGCAAATTTGCACTTTTCGACATTAGCTTTTAGACCGGCCTCATTTAATAAAGAAAACACCTGTCTTAAATCCTGTACATGTTGGTCTAGATTATCACTAGTAATAATGATATCGTCTAAATAGATAAATGTGGACTTTCCAAGAACAGGTCTTAACACAATGTCCATGCATCGCTGAAATGTTGCTGGGGCCCCAGAAAGGCAAAACGGCATACGCAAAAATGCATAAGTGCCAGACTTGGTTATAAAAGCAGTCTTAGGCACGTCCTCAGGCCTGACCCCTATTTGAAAATAACCATTCGTTAAGTCTAAAGTCGTCATAAATTTGGTTGATTTTATGTTCCTTAAAATTTCTTCTATGATCGGTAACGGATATACCGGATATTTCGTTATGGAATTTAATTTACGGTAATCAATAGCGAATCTCCACCTTTTTGGATGCTCCAAAGGATAATCATTATTTTTCTTACATAAAACCACCGGGCTAGCATAACTACTTGAGATGGGCGTTATGATCTTTTTACGTAGCATATCGGTAATATGCCATTCTATAATTTTTTCCTTATTCTTATCATACCGGTATGGTTTTTGACGAACTGGCAATGCATCTCCGGTGTCAATACTATGGTTAGTAACCTGAGTAAATCCTGGAATATCACTAAATAAGGAAGCAAATTCACTCACCACTTGTCGGATTCTATCTTGCTCGTCATTAGGCAGGTGGTCAAGATTTAACCTTGGCGGTTCAACCTTTTCTACACGCACTGGTTTCATTGTCAGCCTAAGGGACGCTTCATTAAAATCCAGTGTAGCTTGTGCGTCTGAAAGAAAGTCTATTCCTAGGATTAAATATGCTTGTAAATTCTTTACTATGAAAAACATCACCTTTACTTGTTCGTCCTTGATACGGATATATAAAGGTACTTTACCTACGCACTTACATTCTTCTCCTTGCGCCGCTAATACTGTCGTATTATCCGCATTATATATGCGGTATTTGCGAAAATACTTTCTAGAAAAGACTTCTGCCACACAGGAACACTGCGCGCCGGTATCCAGGAGTGCGGTGGCCGGGATATTATTCACCAAGACTTCAATCTTCGGAAGAGTCAAATTTTTCACCATTACTGTATTTAACTTGTAGGAAGAGGGATTTTCGTGGCCTTCGGATTTCCGCACCCTCTCGTCAGCAGAAATCCGTTTTAGTTTAAATTATTTTTCCTTTCCGTGCTTTCCTTCTTTCTCCACTGGCCTTGAGACTTTTTTCCTGGGTTGCTATTGAACTGTCGACGTTCGCCGGCTGTTTTTGAATGCTCGGGTTTCCTTGCCCACTGATTCGCTTTTTCTCCGTAGCCGTATGCTTGAGTTTGCTGTAGTCTTGGCGTACCAAATTGGTTTCGCTGTTGATATTGGCGTCTTCTTTCGACGTCCGCCGTTCTTCTACTTTCAAACTGGATTGCTAGCTCAAATAATTTTTCCAGTGTAGTCGGATTTCTCAATTCAATAAAGTCTTGCACTTGGGGTAGTAACCTCGGCAAAATCACTTGAATCATTTCAGGATCCGGACGGTTTCCATACAAGAGCTTGAAAACGTGAATTTTTCTTAAAATAAAGCTCGAGAGGTTTTCGATTCTTTGTTGATATATACTAAAAAGTTCCGTTTCTAATTTCGCACGATCCCTTACAACAGGGAAGGCTTTTAGTAGGGTAGTCTTGAAATTTTCGTAAGTATAGGTGGGACTTCCTGCTTGACCCAAGAGACTTCTGCCGATACATTTGAACCAGTTAAGCGCTTGGCCCCTCAAAGCGCTGGTAGCTAAGGTAACTTTTTGAAACTCGTGCACGGGGTAGAGCATGAAGTGGTCATCCAATTTTTCCAAAAAACTGGTTACCGGTGAGTTTCCATTAAATGTTGCTTCTGGTTTCATCGAAGCGCGTATGGTCTGTACGATGTACCCAAATCCTTCCAGGGCGGCAGCTGGCATTTCTGGATTCTGAGCCGTTTCTGCAGGCAGCACAGGTTCTTCTTGAAACTCGGCCATGGTTATTCTTCTTCGTTGGGCGCCACTATCAGGTTCAATGTTTCTTCTAACCTTCTTCGGGAACATACAAGGACCTGACTCGGAACAGAGAGCTTACTAAAGCTATGTTCACTAATTGTAGTAAGTAGACAGGATACAGACGAAGGGTATACAAAACCCTTTATTTTTCTCTATATACAATAACTTCCGTACTTCGGAATACAATGACCCTCCACTCGGGGTCTAACGTAAAAAAGTATAAAAAATAAAACTAAACTCTAATTTAACTTTAGAATAATACACTTGGAAGATTGGCCTTATAATAACAGGAAGCGTATGTAGCACAGAGACTGTGAACACTACAATACGTTTAATTTATCAAGAGGATTAACACCTCTGGCCTGGAAGGCAAATAGCAACTGCGTAATTTCTAAGGTAAGCGGCCTGCTTCGAACTCACTGCTTCCTCTCTCTCG
Organism: Stegodyphus dumicola; assembly: GCF_044657685.1. Taxonomy (NCBI): domain Eukaryota; kingdom Metazoa; phylum Arthropoda; class Arachnida; order Araneae; family Eresidae; genus Stegodyphus; species Stegodyphus dumicola. Next base: position 41,506,808 of record NC_140771.1, on the reverse strand, counting down.
CTTGGCAAAAAGGCCACACTTAAATACTTGGCGTTCGCCAGACAAACTTTGCATAAAAACCTTCACGCTTATAATTCTGGCCGGAAGTAGAAAATAAGAAGTGATAGTAAAGATTTAAAATAAAATAAATGTTAGTTAAACTTAAGATCCTTACAAACCCAAGTAGTCGCTCGTTCAGAATTACTCTTTAGTATTTTACTTGCTTTACAACTCGGACGAATTCATTGAATAGCATTTTTTTTATGGCTGCTAATTTGCTTGATGTTTATTTTCTTGAAAACTGTAGCTCTTTTAATAATCAGTAGCCAGAATTTTTGTATGTTTATAGAGATTTTCCATTTTCTGCACCAATTTTCAGTGGGAGGGATATGAAGTTTGTGAATCGCGTGATTGATGTTAGCAGACTTCACTGCAAGTGCAGTGTCGTCTGCATAGCACGTCAGCATGGATCTGTCACTGCAGATAGTCTTCGGAAAGTAGTCAACATAGGAGAAATACAATACAGATCCAATCATACTACCTCTGGCACTCCAGTTTGGATAACTCTTTAAGAGGAAAGGTATTTCCTACCGAAATTTTGAACTTTCTGTACGTAATAAATGAAGGTATAAGTGCGATAAATTTCCTGCTCAGACTGACGTTAACTAATTTGCAGATGAGGCCAGACGCTATCGAAGCGATTTTGCCACGTCCAGCATGAGTAGAGCAGCATTTAACTTACAATGTAGTGATTCCCTAGCAAATTCTGTGGTGCAACTAACAACTGCTGTTCTTGTTATCAATCTCACTTGTCTGATACATGCCACACGTGATTTTAGCTCAGTCTCCCATTCAATTTTGAGAGAGGAGGAAAGGTCTGAGGGTTTCCCACCCTTCTTTCCCTACTATCAACTTCTCAAGAGGACTTTGGCTCGCCGCATATTTAGAGTGTCTCCATGCCGCACAGACATGATATATTTACGAACATTCATGCCTTCTTCTGGATTCGAACCTGGGCTTTCGGTAAGGCAGTCAGCGGCACTAACCACTATTCCAGTTGGACGGTTGCTTAGTAGCTCATAAATGTTCCCTAAACTCGAATTGTTCATGGGAGAAGTTTAAAGTACGGTTTCATTCTTTGTGGAGTAGTGTGTTCATAAATTTGAAGTTAAATAGAGAAAATAAAAATGAATAGGTAATAAAAATAGTCTCAATGCCATCTGTTGAACAAAACGGGAAAGTAAAGGAATGGAAATTACTGACTATGGTTTTTAAACGTGAAAAGACTAATTTACATTGTGTGTGTCACTGAAGCGAGTAAAAGAAATACTAGTGTACATGAAAGGTCAAAATGGGAAAAGCGCCAAAACAAATGTTGATCAGATCAAGCACTTTTATGAGCGCGCTGATAAGCTACTGTTAAGATATGTTTGGCAATAATCACCTACTGCGAGAAATGAAGAGCCGACGAGAAATGTGGGCATCGTGATTAGAAAGTTCACAAAGAAAAAAAAAAAGGGAAGCGGGAAATGATGGGAAAGACAAGAAAAGAACTAAGTACCACAAGTCTGAAAAAAGCAAAGTTACTGATAACGGGGCACGAGGAAGACAAAAACGCAAATTACTTAAAAGGTTAAGAAACTACAAAGATGCCGCAGAGGCTGCGACCAATCAAGTGATCAGCAATGCCTGTTGGAAAGTCAACATAACAGAAACCCAGTTACAAGCGAGCTTAAAGAGGTTATCACACTTGGCTACAGTCCCGGCTAGACAAGACTTTTCTGAGAAACGAGATTCTGGAAGCACTGATTTAATCGGGAGGATTCCTAGAAAAACGAGCCCCGCCTGAAGCGAAGTCCCGCCTAGCTAAGGAAACCATGTTGAGGCTACGCGGGAACCTGACCTAAAATGTCTCGGCTGAACCACTGTCCCAGGTAGAGACAACCAATCAGACGAAAGTTCTGCTTCTGAAGCATCACGTGATACCAATCTAAGCGATAATCGATTAGTGTTTGGCGTTCAAGTCTTTGTTAAGTAAAAATGGTAACCTAGCTACTTAGGTTTCATGGAAATGTGCGGGTTCTGAGAATTGTCCCTTTCGACGTCAAGTCTCGCGTAGCCGAAGCATAATGCGATTGGGACATTAGAATGACGGGAAGAAGTCGGGGCAAACAAGCAAAACTTACTCAGCAAATGACCGATAGTAGAAGACCCAGCTTAATCAGCGAATCTAGAGCAAGTACAATGTAAAATACCAGGCGTTCGAAAACTCTTTGGTAAACAAATTTTGTCACATTGGAACAAACTAGGGAATCAACGGCTCATTCAAAGAAGAAGAATTCTCCACACAACTACCTTCCCTTCCTGACAGGAATTCCTAAACAAAAGAATGGATATCAAGATAGGCAAAAGATAATTGAAATTTATTTGATTTACGTATTCAATTTTAGTTTATATCTTACATTTTTAGTTTTTATCTTAAGTACAATAGTTGCTCTTTATGTTGATTTTTGCCTCAAATTAGGATAGTTCAGATTTTTGGCAGCAAGAAACTTTTAAATTTATTTATACATTTATCTAAAGGATTTTTAGTTTCTAGTATAAACATGTAATTTAGTGCTTTTCAAAAATAATATGGATTAGTATAAATATATTATAAGGTATTTCTCCCACTTTCCTAGCCAGTGCCTTCGTGGTGTAGTGGTTCTGCACGCTGGGCCGGTATTCGAGAGGTCCGTGGTTCGATTCCCGGCGAAGGCGTTTGCATATTTTTTTATCTTTCCTGCTTCCAAATTAACCTAATGTCTCTACAATATAACTATTCTCGATGAAAACTCGAAAGCATCTGCAAGAAAACTTTGAATGCAAAATACATTCAAGCTCTATTAAAATGACGATTCTATACATACTGCCATAAATGTTAGCTTGTGATTGTTATAAATATGTTATGTCCTAAAATTACCAAAATTCTAAATATTCTCCAAACTTAAAACCTATCGAACATGCAAGGAGTGGATTGAAGGAAAGAAAACTAAAACAAGATAATTCTATGAAAATTCTACTAAAAGCAATTCTTACGTGGGAATGGAACAAATGGAGCATTCTTACCCGAAAATATTACTTGAATCCTTGGGCCAGAGAGAGTGAAAAGTCTCATTTTAGCTGAAGGATATCCAACGCAATATTGAATGTCCCATTATTTTCAATTTTTTTTTTTTTTTTTTTTTTTTTTTTTAGGTCGCACTTAAAAGCGGTGTAACACTAGGGTGCCTGGGTCAAGGACTCTACCCCTTATCGAACATGGAGGTTGTTTCGAATGCTGTCATGAGTAACTAACATAAGATATAATAATTTTTTTATAAGTTATGATCATATTTTTGAGTAATGGGGTAATAAGATATTCTAGCAGAAACAAAGTTTGCGTCGAGTTCCAATAAAGACCTGAAAATGCCATCTTTCATGTTTTTATGAAATATAAACTGTTGAAAGTGTCCTAATACTTATGTTAATCCATTTTCGAACTTCTTGAATAAACTGTTTTTTCACCAAAAACGTTTTGAATAATTTCTTTCAAAACAAGCAGTTTTAAATTAGGCGATGAATATTATTTAAGAAAGTAATTTTACTTATATTGGTTAACTGATATTTGCAAATAAAACTGAAAAACACCAGCGTCGAGAAACAAATGTGAGCCACTGTATTTTATTATGAGTAATAGTTTGATGATATCTATTTTTAAATTAATAAAGCTTAAAAACACAGAAAAAAATAATGTCTTAGAAAAATATCTGAAGTCTTTGTTTTAATATTTAGTACAAGATCTGTGTAAACACATTTCAAAAATAGAAGTCTCTGAAAATAAATGTGAGCCACTGTATATATATTTCTCTCTTTGGGGAAAAACGGTGGCACCTAGATCCACCATATTTTGAACTCCACCCAAATATGCGCACCTCGAAGCCCGAATTTTGAATTTCCAATCTTCTCTACATATAATAAAAGAAAGAGTCTGTGTGTGTGTGTGTGTGTGTGTGTGCGTGTCTTTCGTTCGCGTTGCGCGTAAGGTAATAGACACACGGCTACGAAAATTCGAATTCGAATTTTTTTAATTTTATGTTTTGTGACGAAATCGCGTCATTTTGAAACATAATGGGCTATAGGAAATCGAGATTTTACTCTACACACTCCATTTTTACATCGTTATGAAACGTAGGTACATAGCTTACGAACTTAAAATAAATTTCGTGTTTCAATAAATCGATTATATACGAATTTACTTAAAAAAGTGAGATTAACACTTTCTCAACGGGATTTTTTCTAAAAAAGATTATTTTTAAAAAGGTACAGTTTATTTTTCTTTGTTTTTTGGATACGTTAAACTTTCATCCTTGCGACTGCTTTTACAAAACGAATTTTGGAAAATTGATAATATTTTGTATTTTTAAAGAATTTTTTAAATGAAGCTTCCGAGTACATTTCTCACATCTCACATCTTTAAAAATGTGATTTTGGCAACAATTTTCCTGTCTTGTTGTTGATAGATTTTTGATGGAATCCTATCATTTTGAATAGTTTCATTCTTTTAGAAATATGGGTTTGGCAACAATTTTTCATCGTATTTCTTATGTCACTGTTTTAAAGAGTTTGGCATATTTCATTGTCATTTTTACTTCCTTGTACGAAGTAAAAATTATTATTTATTATTATAAAAATTATCGAAGTATTGTAATCGCGAAAAGTTTCAGGCAGCATATTTCAACGAAAATATCAATTTTGACCGCTATCGAATGCAATTTAACGATGCTTTTGCGTGATATCTGTACGTAAGGACAGAATAAAATACTCTTTTCCTTCAAAAAAATTATAAAACTGCTTTAAAATGAATTCTGAAGAGAATTTGTCGTGGCGTCTGTACGAACGTATGTACGAACGTATCTCGCATGACTCAAAAACGAGTAGCCTCAGAACGTTGAAATTTTGTATATAGAACTGCTATAACATGTAGATGTGCACCTCGTATTTTGGTTGTAATCGGCCGCACCAAACGTATATAAATATATTTATATATATGTCCACTCTGTTACCCGGCTCAGTGATCCCAGTTTCTTTACTCTTATATGTTTGTAAATTGTATATTTTTTGCTTTAAAAATGATTGAATTATGTTGTTTTTATCTTCCGGTTAAGGTTTTTATGCCTTTCTTAATTCTGAAAGCAATATTTGTACAATTATCAACCTTTTAAAAGCTGTTTAAAGCCGGTTAAGTTTTATATAACATGGCGGACATATTTGTTTACATTTGAAACAGCAGAATTGTAGATTTGTTGCCAATCTAGAGAGACTAAGCTTCGCAACACAAAAATAACGCCTTCATTTATTATTGCGAATTAAATCATGCTTAATCCTTTCTGGAATTTTTTCGAGGAAATAAGTGTTTAAGATTTACTTCGTAATTTTTAATGCAGATATATTGAGTTTTTATGTATTTTTGCCTTGTCGCGAAGTGAGAACTGAATTAATTGAATGAGAAATACTAAATCGTCTGTGAAAAACTGTTTCTTTTCTGTTTTGTTTGCTTAATTTCTTTCACACAACATTTTAGCTTTATTATAGTATTTGAATATAACATGTAGCAACGATAATTCTTCAAATGATGGAAATTTTGTGCATTCAGAGTGTCCTTATAGTAAACAAATATAATGAATTTTAAAGAGTGCATTTATTCTATTGTGGTTTATGTGCTGTCGACGAAGTAGATTTGATTCAATCCAATCAATTTAAATGAAATTCAAGAAAGAATGCGTGTAATTTAATATTCCGTACAAGGAAGTCATGTGGTGTACACATCAGATTTTTTTATATATGTAATACATTTTTATTGATTTTTTTGACAAAGTTGTTCTGCAGAGTAAGATTGTGCGCGGAATATTTTTTTTTTTAGTTTCTTTCTTGTTATTTTTTGCTTATTTAAATGTCTGTAAGATATTGAGAAGTTTTGCATGATTTTTTTTCTTCAACGGAAAGTTGGTTAATTTTTTTATTATGATAATTAATATTTGTATTAAAGGATATAGCTTATTTCATTGTAATATTTTTTGTCTTGAAAATATAAGATAAAATATCAATAATTATACTTTGTTTTACAGAATTTTTTTGTATTCTTTTATGTTATTTATTGCTCATTTCACTGTTTTTAAGATATTGAAAAGTTTTTTTAGAAAACAAAGTTCTTAATCTCCTTTATACCATTTGAGTTCTTAAGATTTTGCAAAGGAAAGTTGGTTAATTTATTTGTATTAAGGGATATTGCTCATTTCATTGTAATTTTGTTATACATAATAACTTTTTTGGTGCTACTTTGGTAGACGGTTGCACGGATTTTTGGCGATTTACGTTGCGCAATTGTTGGCGCGATTTCTACAAACGTCAGCCATCTTGAAAAACGCTGTTTTTACGCATAGTAAAGTAATCGAAACTTAAAAAAAAATAAATATCGTTAGAAATAATGAATTGATTTTTTTGTTGAAAATGTCGTTTTTTAAGATGGCAGGCAAGTGTAAATAAATACATTTACTATGAGTATAAAATACTAAAGTAAGGTTATTATTACTTTCATATAGCAAAGAAGAGAATAAAAACACTGCTATAAAAACATTGTGCCAACGTTTAATTAGATTAAAATATTACTGAAATTGAATATCGAAATAAAAAACATCATCCAACATTTAAAAAAATTAGAATATTATTAAATTTAAATACTTTAAAATACGTTATATAGAATATAATATATATATATATATATATTATATAGAATAAATACATTTACTACGAGTATAAAATACTAAAGAAAGGTTAAATTATTACTTTCATATAGCATAGAAATAGAATAAAAATACCACTATAAAAACATTGCGCCAACGTTTAATTGGATTAAAATATTACGTAAATTGAATATCGAATTAAAAACCATCATACCAAAGTTTAAAAGAATTAAAATATTACTTAAATTAAATACTTTAAAATAAGTAAATAAGAACGCTTCGTACACTAGAGCTAAAATGACAGCAATTAGTTTATTGTCGGTAAAAAAGGAGGAATGTCTAATAATTTTCTTACCGTTACAGCGGTTATTTCTTCCAACATGACCACAATATCATATACGGCCGTCTCAGAATCGGCTCTTCTAACGGTCTTCATCTGTGATCTACATTTTCGTACTTCATTGAAGAAATAGCGACGTTTCCTCCAAAAATTTAAAATAAATTTCCTCTGACCCTTGTAAGAATTTATAAATAAATCTTTGATTAGGAAAGTCAGGCTGGCGAAAATAAGGTCTCAAAGGACAATTTTTTGATTCCGAAACCAAAAATTCTTGGTACTTATCAAAAACAACATTCATCTTTGAAGGAGACATTTTTGAAGGAATTCGAAGATATGAATTAAATTTTAAAATGGCGCGGTAATGCACAAATTTTCAGCAACCTATCAGGGAGCTGATTACAGCTCATTAATGCACAAATATTCTATAGCCAATCAAAGAGCTGATTACATCACGCTTAGAATTAAAATTATTTAATTAATCATACATAATAAAATCATTTTAAAAAAGAAATGCAAATCTAAATTGTATTTTAATATTTAACAGCCATAAATAATGTTTAAAACATTAGATTAAATTTATAGATATTAAAACCAATTACTTTTAAAGTAAGGTGACGTTACTGATTACATCATCCACAGCATAAAATTTCATAAAATATGATAAAGAATAAAATTTGTATTTCAAATAAAAATGCAAAATTAAATTGATTTTTAATATTTAGAAGCCATAAATATTATTTAAAACACGGAATTTATGCATAATAACACGCATTAGTTTTTAAATAAAATGTCAACAAAGTATCGGTTACCATAAATAACTTATGCAGCAATGGGTTTACCATAAGTCGTATTACTCGCCAAAAGAAAAATTGCCAAAAACTCGCCAAAATCCGTGCAACCGTCTACCAAAGTAGCACCACTTTTTTTTATGAAGTTGTTCTGCAGAGTAAAATTCTACGCAGTTTTTAAATTTAACGTTTGGTGTTCCCTTCAGCCATTTTCCCGGTACATTTAAAAGCCAGACAAAGGCTGGCAGCGAAGCTGCTAGTTTCATATAAAATAAGAATTTAATGGAATTTTGATTAAAAAATTCAGCTGCCACTGCGCTAATTAGCTTAGGCGCACCAAATTTGGCCATCTTAGCAAAGTATGAGATATTTATTTACCTTTCAGATTCAATCAACAAACTAAATTAGCGACTGCTAGAAAATAAGATACTTTTTATCCTCCATGCGCACATGAGTTGGCACTAGGTAAAGCGCAGAATGATCATCAAGGCACTGTACGAGTTCGCGTTTTTCAATTGCTTTAAACTAATTTTTAAGAAGTTTTTTTTTTTTTCTTTCTTTCTTTTTTTTTTTTTTTCTTTTTTTTTTTTTTTTTTTTTTCCCAGTGGGGCATAAAATTGTCACTTGTGACGGCACATCGGTGTGTATTTATTCCGCAGAATCAAAGCATACAAGCATAGAACGAGAGATGAAAGGCGAAGGAAATCCAAAACTCGATTATATGATGGGAAATTGTTGACCAAAATTTTTTTTCGGACAGGATTTCCACGTCTGGATCCTTCAAAGAAGCACTTGAGAAGGAGCGATTTGAAACCAATGATGTAAGTGGAAAACATTCGCTCGCAACTAATGCCCACCAAACTTCGTTCTGCAAGGACAAAATGAAAAAAATCACCAGCACGTTGCGGAAAATGTAAAAGGAGGAGATTATGCAGAAAAATAATTTGTAGAAATGTAGATTTGCGCTTAATATAAATTCAGTTTAAAAAATAGGCTCCTTCGTATCTGATTGATCGTCGTACAATGCAAAGAACGGCATCTAATAACTCTGGCATTTTATCAGACTTGGTGCCAGATTGTTACAGAATGCATAGTCCTGTATGCTGCATCAGTCCTTAGAAAGCCAATCTCGCTTATATGAGACAGAATCTTCTATACATTCAACATTTCCATCTTCTGAAAATAGAGAAAACGTAGTTGAGCTCAAGTCATACAAGTTATACCGTCACTGGATATGGTTGCAAATACAGAAGTGACTACAATCTGAGCAAAAAAAAAAAAAAAAAAAAAAAAAAAACTACATGTTAACTCCTGCCTCTGGGACACAACCTATTATCCTATGAAATGGAAGGAGCTATGAAAAGCATAGAGCTCTTACACAGTGTCATCTATCACAATGTAAAGAATTTTTGCTTTCCTTACTGTTGCCTTACATTCGGTTAGCAATAGGATGATCCGGAGTTTGAGTCTCGGAGGGGGCACTGCAGATTCGTCTTGTTTATGAGTTTCAGAAAAATTGTAAATCGCCCTTCTAAAATATGTGGTGGGTGATAATTCGTCAGCAGTTGTATCTGGCGACTGGGTGTCCTCCCTCCGCTGTCGTCATTCAATCGAGGAAGAATATAAAAATTTTTGCCTTCCTCTTCGTGGTGTAATTGGTAGCCCGTTTGCCTGGTAACTGAATATCCGGCGAGTGCACAGCTAAGTTTTCATGTTTCCTTCTTCGAAAAGCCTTTTACACATTACATCAGTAAAATCTTCAGTTCAAAATCCATTCAATCCCTCCAGCTCCGTAACACAGCAGCATTGACCTCTTTAGAGACGATTCTAAGTAAGAAATGGGCACTAGGAGTGGCTTCTGTCCCTTCGAAGAAAGCGTCTCAGTGTATAGCTGAAAATGCAGAATCGGTCGTCTCACCTCACTTTTTCAAGCAGAAGTAATATCCTTATCTGTTTTGACTCATGCTACTTGCATTCCCACTGACCATCCCTATTCGGAGCAAACTCATCCTGTGCTTGTTTTCAGCCCACACGGGCATAAAGATCAAAGAGAAAGAAGGCTAATTTAAAAAAGAAGCTGCAAACAACTTCATTCTCATTAAACACCCGACTCAGTTACCTGTTTCTTATGTAACGGAACGGTAGCACACTAGGCGTGTATTGGAGAGGTCCAGGTTCGATTTCCGGTGTGGGCATTGCACCTTTTTCACTTCTCCTGCTTCAAAAACTTAACCTAATGATTTTACAAGTTTAACACAACGCACCTGTTTATACCAAAGGTCAGTAAAGTACTTCGGAGCAGTAGCCCGTCATTCCAGCAATTCATGTTGGCACAACATTGGTTCCTTTCATACTTGTACATATTTCGCATTGCGGACGCAGATGTTGTAGCCAGGAAGGCAAAGCGGACTAGTTCATCGTCGACTGTTCCAACATTCAGCAACAGTACTTCTGGAAACCAACTCCTGACCAACTGCATTCATGCACAAATAATACTGTCGGAAATGTAAGTGCCAAGGCAAAGATAACTTCAGGAATGTCACAATATGCAACCAACTATGCCAGTAACTCATATCCCAGTCTTTGCCAGTGAACGACATTTATAAACAATTGTCATAAGCATAACATTTACAGATCGCACATTCCATGTATTATATCAAGATTAACATATTGTTGTCATGCTTGCTTGGAAAAGACATATCATTAGCGGACACCCTGTGATGCAGAAAAGAAAAAGTATTGTGCCTTTCCGGAATGGCAGTAATTAATTAAATTAAATTCTAAAGATCTGTATATAAATAATTGAATATTTTATAATAGAATAGCTAATTAATTTTTCATTTTTTAAATTAAAATAAAATTGCTGATATTTTCAAAAATGGTTTTGTTTATTTTGAAAATAAATAAATAAATAAATAAATAAATAAAACTAGTTTCCATTTCAAGAACTGTTATTAACTGAAATTTAATAAAGTTCGGAAACAAAATACATTTCAGCATAGTATGTGGAATGTAGTAAGGGTACGGCTGTGTATGGATTTCCGGAGACAAAAAGAAATTAACTTTGCATTCGAAAGGAAGGAGAAACATCAGTTTCCAAGGCACCCCTTTAGAAGGTAAGTGAATATTTTACTTAACCTGTTAAAGAAATATATTTTAAATAACAAACAACTGATAAAATTTAACAATTGTGTTATAAGGTTAGTGTTTTGTATTGCACAGTTAATGCATTACATTGTCGGTTTAATGTACTGCAATGCGTATTTAATGCATTGTTTTGCCCGCTTATTGAAATGCAGAACATTATTAATGTACTTAATGTACTGTGTTTTATGATTTACTAGCAGCTTTGCTGCCAGCCTTCGTCTGGCTTTTAAATGTACAGGAAAAATGGCTGAAGGAAACTCCAAACGTTAAATTTAAAAACTGCACAGAATTTTACTCTGCAGAACAACTTCATAAAAATAAGTTATTACGTATAAAAAAAATTACAATGAAATTAGCACTATCCCTCAATACAAATATCAATTATCCTAATAAATAAATTAACTAACTTCCCTTTGCAAAATCTTAAGAACTCAAATGGTATAAAGGAGGTTAAGAACTTTATTTCCTAAAAAAATCACTCAAAACTTTTCAATATCTTAAAGACAGTGAAATGAGCAATAAATAACATAAAAGAATACAAAAAACAAAAAATTCTGAAAAGCAAAGTATAATTAATGATATTTTATCTTATATTTTCAAGAGAAAAAATTACAATGAAATAAGCTATATCCCTTAATACAAATATTAATTATCCTAATAAAAAAATTAACCAACTTTCCGTTGAAGGAAAAAAATCATGCAAAACTTTTCAATACCTTACAAATAGTGAAATAAGCAAAAAATAACATGAAAGAAACTCAAAAAACCAAAAATTCCGCGCAGAATTTTACTCTGCAAAATAACTTTATCAAAATAATAATATATAAATAATATATAAATATAAATAAAAGTAAAATGTATTATATATATAAAAAATGACAATAAAGTATGCCAATCTCTTAAAAATAGTGACATAAGAAATACGATGAAAAATTGTTGCCAAACCCATATTTCTAAAAGAATGAAACTATTCAAAATGATGCGATTTCATCAAAAATCTATCAGCAACAATAAGAAAGGAAAATTGTTGCAAAAATCCCATTTTTAAAGATGTGAGATGTGAGAAGTGTACTCGGAAGCTTCATTTAAAAATTTTTTTTAAAATACAAAATATTATCATTTTTCCAAAATTCTTTTTGTAAAAGCAGTCGCAAGGATGAAAGTTTAACGTGTCCAAAAGTCAAAGAAAAATAAACTGTACATTTTTAAAAATAAACTTTTTTAGAAAAAATCCCATTTAAAAGGTGTTAAGCTCACTTTGTTAAATAAATTCGTATTTAATCGATTTATTGAAACACGAAATTTATTTTAAGTTCGTAAGCTATGTACCTACGTTTCATGACGATGTGAAAATGGAGTGTGTAGAGTAAAATCTCGCTTTCCTATAGCCCATTATGTCTCAAAATGACGCGATTTCGTCACAAAACATAAAATAAAAAAAATTCTAATTCTAATTTCGAAAAATCGCTTCGTGGTGCACTGGCTCTTGTCTAGATGCACCTATGTACCAAATTTCGTAGCCGTGGGTCTATTAGCTTACGCTCAGCGCGAACGAAAGACACACACACACACACCACACGCACAGACAGGCTCTTTGTTTTATTATATGTAGAGATATATTGCCTTATATGGCTAATATACATTGCATTACATAATCAATGTAATGTACTGTAAAACAAGAGATGAATTATCCCATCGACTGGATCATTGCTACTGATATGTAACTATACTTACAGTGTACCAGCTGTATAGTGGTTGATAGAAGTAAAAAGAAAAATGTCTTCTGATATTATTTATTGAAAGATGAAGTTTCCAAAAGACACACAGTTAGTTTCATAACATAGAACACGCATTTTTCTAGATGTTAAAGAAAAAAGGATGTCATTCTATTATCATAATTTAATCGTGATATTACTTTCCCTCGTTCATAAACCTTAGATCCGTTTGATATCTTCCGCTTTAACAAACTTCTATAGAACTGCAACGTAACTTATAGCAGGAAATGAATAACATAAGCAGCTAAGAAAATCAAACTAACAGATTGCTTTTGAAAAATGAAGTCAGCAGAAAATTATAATTTGTCATCATAGAGAAACAAATATAATGTCGTTTCTAGTTATTACTCAGCAGAATTAATGAGCCAAAGTTCCTTTAAAAAAGTAGGTTCGTCCTATGATATGCTCCAAGAGTTCGAATATTTAAAGTAAGGAAACTGATAATTACTGAATATAGAAAGGAATAGCGCTTATGCTTTAACCAAGGAAGTAATAAAAATAACAATCTTAATGGAAGGCTAACAGCAATGTGTACGGTTCTGGTTCAGGGCTGGATTAACTATTAAGCAGTATAAGGCATGATTAAGACTATCAAGGAAAGAGGCACCAAAAAAAAAAAAAAAAAAGCATTCAGGTATTCTGGAAAATAGGCACCAAAAAATCTCATGTACCTTATGTGTGTACCACATGACTTCGTTGTACGGGATATTAAATTATACGCACTTTTTCCTGAATTTCATTTATTTTCTCAAATTTCATTAGAGATATATATTTCTCATTCAATAAATTCAGTTCTCACTTTGCGGCAAGGCAAAAATAGTGCATAAAAACTCAAATATCTTCATTAAAAACTGAAAGTTATAGAAAAACATAAAACACCAAATACAGTTAAAGCAATTAAAAAACAATTTTTACAATTAAAATTAGTGTTTCTACGCAAAAACAAGCAATTCAAGCAGCAGACAAGAACGGAGATTTTTCTGTGCAAAAAACTAAGTTTTCTTTTGGTTCCACGCGGCAAAAAGTCACTGAAGGTGCAGAAAGACTTAATTCACTGTTAAGTTTTAAATGTAAACAAATATCACTGCTTTGGTAAAAAAAAATTAGGCTTAGCCGCCCTTAAACAACTTTTAAATTGCTGATAATTAATTCTACAAATATTGCATGCAGGTTAACTAAAGGTATAAAAACATTAACCGGAAGATAAGAGAAACATAATTCAATCATTTTAAAGCAAAAATTGCGCATTTTGCGTGTCCGATTGCAACAAAAAAGGAAGGGGAGCAACTACACGTCATAACAATCCTATGTACACAATTTCAACGTTCTGAGGCTACTCGGTTTTGAGTTATGCGAGAAACACTCATACATATGTACATATACATAACAGACGCCACGATAAAACCTCCTTTGAATCCATTCTAAGTCAGTTTTATAATTCGTTTGGGAAAAAAAGAGTCCTTTATTCTGCCCTTACGTACAGATGTCACGCAAAAACATTCTTAAATTGCATTCGACAGCGGTCAAAAGGGATACTTTCATTGAAACATGATACCCGGAAATTTTCGTGATTATAATACATCCTTTACTTCGTACAAGGAAGTAAAAAAGGTACGCAGGTTTTCTAGAAAATAGGTACCAAAAATCTCCCATTGTTGGTTTTACCATTGAATTTATGGTGCAGCTAAACCAAAACCAAGAGAGCAAAGGAATGAAGGAAAAACTGGCTAAACATATGTGAGGGTATCAGAATCTTTTAACCTTTTGAAGCACGATGGTCGCGCTCCGAAACCACCAATTTTCGAATCCTCCCCCCCTCTTCTTTGCGAAATGTTTGAGTGAAAACCGATTGATTACTTGTCTCTTACCTCTTAATAACACAAAATGACTACAGAACTATACTTTGTTTTAGTCTTAGTACTTCAAATCAGATGTCTTTTAAAATTCGTTTTCAATGAGACAAAATAACTTCCTTTTATTAATATTATTATGAAATGCTCAGCTGCAGTTACTTAGCTTCCCGCAAAGTGGGTTTAGGGTTGTCATATTTGGCGTGAAATCGCCCATTTAGCGATATTTGGCGATATGCCACAGACGGAGCGAGAATCTTCTAAAACGAATTCTTACCGGTTTGCTCCAGAATGTTCTCGATGGCACGTCGTCAAAAACTATATAAACCCTGCTTGTACGCTAAGTAGCAGTTTATCGTGAAGAGTAACTTGTGTTGAGTTCAGTAGTAGTGCTTTGAGTTCCGAGATTAGCTTGAGAGCGACCGAATCGAGTCGGGAGCTGTTATTTAGTGCTTTGCCTTGAAGTTGTCTTCACTGTTGCAGCTGATTGTTTCAGCGTGTTTAATGTAGTCTTTTCAACGACTGTTAACGTGTCTTTGGAACTGTCCTGAATAATACTGGCTGTATTTTGATTGTTAATCAAGTGTTGTCATCAATCATTCCAAATCAACGGACCCGCAGAAGGCAACAACTGTTGTCAGAAGGTGGATTTGCGAGTGAATGCCAGTGACCTGCCTGCAGGAGAAAGCTTTGATGGACTTGTTAGCCGAGATGAAAGCCGGAACAGAAGGATCTGAAGAGAGGAAGGTTGCGATGAAAACCGGATATGAAGAGTTGGAGGTTGTTATGAAAGCCGGATATGAAGAGATGAAGGTTGCGATAAAAGCCAGGTACGAAGAAATGAAGGCTGGGCAAGAAGAAAAATTTTAACAAGGTACTATTATTTTACCTCTTCATCGGCGAAACGTACCGTATTTAATATGTTAGAGAACAATTTTTTTCAGGTATTCTGGAAAGAATACCTGAGTTTAGCTTTCAGCGCCATTCCAAGGATTATAATTGAGATTCGTTGTAACAAAAATCATTAATTTCATCAAAAACTATTACATAGGGTTGTTAATTATAGAATACAAATACAAAATGTGGTGACTTTTGTATTTGTATTCTATAATTAACAACCCTATGTAATAGTTTAATTTGTTTTTAAAAGGCAATTCCATTTCTCATGATAGAGGGTGACCGAACAATTAGATTTCTAAATTGAGCGATGTTTTTAATAGATGGGTGAGAAATTAGTAAAGGCGAGAGAAAAGCTAATGGTTGATAAAACTGTAAACTGCTAAAGTTAAATTAGATTGTTTGAATATGGCAAAGCACACAGGTGAACTACCAGGTATTCAGTGATCTTCATCACTCGGCGTCTGGTGGTGATAAGAGAGAGTAAAATGCCTTCGAGGGGGGGGGGAGAAACAGATTAAAATTTGATTTTTTTTAAATATCATTTGATTTTTTTAAGAAAAGAATTTTGTTTATTGGTAATTATAGAAAACATGAAATATTTTTTGTTTCTGAAGACTGATCTATAATTTTGTTCTCCGACTTTTCTTGAGAAAAATGTTCTAATTCTCGCAACCCCCTCTCCAAAAAAAGATTTTATTTAACTGTTTTTCATTTTCCTGACGTTCCAGAATTTTCCAACCCTGGTATAGCTTAATGAGTTCTAATGGTTCTATATAAATATAATAACTATACATATTTAAAAAATTGCTTTTACTGGCAACAATCAAGATGTTGAACTACTTAAGGCGAACTGATCGTCTTCATGGGCAGTAATTCAAAAATGATATATTAAGAAACCACGCCGTTTTAGAAAGGCTATTTTAATAAATATAAAATAATATTAGGAATGTACTATAGTAAAGAATCATGATAATTTGACTTTCTTACTCAGTGCCGCTGAAAAGGCTGTAATGCCAGCTAATTTCTTTTTTATTTTTTGCGTAGTTTAAAGATTAAAATATAGGAACACATACATGTTTATGTAAAACTTTTCGCTTTGAAAAATATAAATATTAACAACATAGCAAAAAGTTGGAAAAGTGTAAAAATCAACATAGGTAATTAATCAACTAATCATAACTAATATTTAAATATTTTACGTTTTAAATTATCTATGTTTTAAATTGCCTGTTGTTGGCTGTAAGTTGTTATAATTAGATAACAACAAGCATAAGAATCGAGGACAACTATTAAATTTTACTGAAAAAAAGAAATGTTTAAAAAAAGTTCATGAATTCAAAGTTTAGTTATCTTGAATATATGCAAGTAAATGATCAAAAATTTCATGCTTCTTTTTCTCTCAGGTATTATAATTTATCATGATAACTGAGTAATCCAAACAGTCTTTTCCTCTGAAATATTACAGTCGTGTCTGGGGTTGATTTTACATTCATTTCACAAAGTCATCAAAAATATTTAGTGAAGCTGAATGAACTATATAATTAACACTTCAACATATAATTTCATAACGCAGAATTCGTTTAAATTATTTAAATAAAATTTAAATATATTATTTTGTGGTCAAGCACTGGGAAAATGAATGAAAAGATGTTTAGTTAAAATTGGATAACTTAAAGGTAGTTCAAAAGTTTTTATTATAATAAAAAATACACTTATCTCTAACTATCATTCATTCATGTTGTAAATAGATTTCATAATAGAAATTAAAATACTATCTAAAATTTAAGGCAACGAGTTCCAGTCTTTCACTTTTTAAATGACTTAAGATTTTTTGAAGAGCTTGATATCTTATAATAGTCTTTTGAAACAAGTCTCAAGGTATAGAAAACTCATCTCGAAGACTACTAAAAAACTTTGATCAATATGCCTCAAAGATTTTTCTACCAGCAATTTAATTTCCATGTTTCGTTGGCAACTTTACTATGAAAATGTTACTTTTGGGAAATTTAGTTAACACTTTTTATTAATTAATTAATCATTATTTTAGTATCATTAAAGTAATAAATGTTTGAATATAATATTAATTACTATCTAATATTTCTATTTAAAAATTATCAACAGATACTTACATTTTCGAGGGGAATGTAAGTATATCCACTTAGTCTTCGCTCATCACATGACATTTTCTGTTTTTTCAAAGCTTTAAACTGAAATGTTTACAGTTAGAGCATATAGTTGAAGTGATATAAATTGTTTGACAAGAATATTCCTCAGCAACATATACCATTTAGGCATTCACAATTGTCCGAACAATTTCGAAAAAATATCTTTAATGCATAAGAGCACAGGGTATGGAAATTCCATCATGCACGTCCTGTATGCCCTATGGAAATAACTTGTAAAAATTTCAACCAATACTAGGTAGGTAGATATGATTTATAGAACTGTCACGTTTCGAGATACGTTTCGAGATATACTAGCAATTTTTAATCTACGAAACAGAGCATATGTTTTCCTCCGAGGTAGTGAAGCGAATAACAGTATGAAACAAAGGCGTGATACAGCATTTATTTTTCTTTTGTTCAACTCCTTTGTTTGACAAAAAAAACTTTTCCACACTCTTTTATGAGTGAGGAAAGTTGTCACGGTGGGTGTAAGTGAGTAAATTCACTACACAAAAGATGTTTCAAAATTTATATTAACGTCTTTGTAAAACACAATAGACAGAATAAAAAACATTGTTTTTTTGTTGGGGGGCTGAAATTACATTAATTGCATTCTAATTGAAAGACATTGCTTAAATCGATGTATATATAATGCCTAATTGGAAAATCCACCGCAAAATTTTAAATTAGGCGAAAAAAATAGCCAAATATAAATGAAAGTAAATAATTAATGTAAATAAAAAAACAAGATAAATAAATAAATATATATAAAATAAGAAATAAAAATATAAATAAAATTTAATTAAAATGAATAAATAAAATTATAATTTCGGAGTAAGAGGTAAGCATGTACAGAAGATTAAACGGAAAATCTTTAGCCCGCCTCCCGGCAAGAGTACATTTAATTTACCGAAAAAAAAAAAAAAAAGTATCCTAAATGCATTAATTTTGATTTAATTGAAACTAAATTTATTCCTAGATTCGAAGAACAAGAAATGCCCATGTTATAAAAGAGAGTTGGAACTGCTAAAGAAACTCATAAATTACGGATCACAAGTTTAATTACCCAAGAAAACTTGCTACATTAAAAAGAAGTCTTTGATTATCCTATTTTAACTGTTTGCCTACAAGAATCATAACTTAAAGAATTTTGTGGCTTTGTCTTGAGACATCGTAAATTTTAGTATAACAATAATGCCAATTTGGCAATATTTATTAGTGCTTCACTTCTTTCCGTTTTGGAAATATTTATGTCAGATTTAATTTTGTCCTTGCTTGCAGAAGGCCCTTCTCTTTTCAGAATGTTGTCAGTGTATTGACTCCCATTTGCTACAGAACCTCTAAGTGCGATCCAGTCACTAATTTCGCAATGCAACAAACAACTGTTATCTCAGAAGATGTTTCATGCTAAGCATCGTTTATGACGTCCAGCTCATATCGACCAAACAGGCCTTCAAGTTCGTAAAGTCATTTACAAACCTAACTGTAATAAATAATCAGACTTCATTTCAACATGTTTCACTTCTTGTAAGGCCGATGGATATAATGCAGGGCCCAAAATGTAGAGTCTAAATGTTGTAAATTAAGAAGTTACTGTTGTTCCGAATGCTAACTTACAAAAATCAACCGTCTCGCATATAAGGTAAATATTTTCACCAAATTAAAAACTTTAGATAATAATTTAAAAGCTAAAACTAGCGATAATTATATATTTTAATATTCTAGTATCTCAAAGGAAGCATATAGTAAATTATCTCGGAAGTCCCCACGAAGAAATTTTCTCACTTCTAATCTTTGGTGGATATGATTTGATAATTCAAAGAAAACGAGTAACAGCCCTATGTAAACGCTTTCAAACTTCTCGGGTAGATTCCAATCATCGAATTCTTTAAGTTTGTTATAACAAAGAAAAGATGAATTATAAACGCAGTATTTTTAAAGCTTAAATCAATTCATAGAACTATTTTCGGAAAAGTTTTTACTGTGTCCTAGTCTTTCTAATACAAACTATGTATTGGTTCAAGGGAAGAGTCTAAAATTAAAAAGGATGATGGATTTTGTATTTCTATGGTACGGTAAGCCATTTTATGTATAATTTCCCAACACTTTCCTCAAGATAATGAGAAAGATGACTTAACTATGCATTGCCAAATACGCGAAAAGACTTAAGTCCCAATCACATATGTTTCCGCTACGAAGGACTGGACGTCGAAAGGGACAATTTTCAAAACCCGCACATTTCCATGAAACCTAAGTAGCTAGGTTACCATTTTCACTTACTACAAAGACTTGAATGCCAAAAAGTAATCTATTATCGCTCAGATTTGGATCACGTGATCCTTCAGAAGCAGAACTTTCGTCTGATTGGTTGATCTCTACCCGGGACAGAGCAGCAGCCGAAACATTTTCGGCGAGGTTTCCAAAAATCCCACATAGCCGGTACATCGTTTACATATCTAGGCGGGATTTCGCTTCCAGCGGAGCTGTTTTTTTTTTTTAGGATTCCTCTCGTTTAAACCAGTGCTACCAGAATCTCATTTCTCAGAAAGGTCCCGTCTAGCAGGGACCGTCGCTAGATGTGATAACCCCTTAACATTGCTCTGTTTAGGGTAGATGATCTCCCTTTTCGCCGACTGAATTAAAAAAGCTTTTGCAATCCAAAAAAGAAAATGCTCTTAAATTAGATGAACTTTCCGTCTACTTAGTGAAAGAACTAGAAACAGTCTAAGGTTCCTTTCTTTTAATTAACCAATTATTTTTATGTTTTGGATGTTTATTGTCATTTCTCCTGTTCTTTTTCTTGCCAGAATACAAATTTAGTTTGCGTGTATTTAAGGGGAAGATTTAAGATTGTAAGACAAAAAGTGTTCTACCTTTTGAAACCACGTTACTAGGCTGCTAGATAAGATAAGATTTTCAGTCTTAGGCCTTGCATTTTAATTGCCGATTGTTGAAATCTATGTTGGATAAGTGTAGCTGACTTCGCATAAATTTATTTGTATATCCTTCGGCTACTAGTTTATTTGAATTAAATTGTACATTTGAACTTACTATAAGTTATCTCGCCACAATTGGATGACTGAGATGTAAGCACAAAGTTTGCCTTCTGTTCTTACTTAGTTATAAATAAAGAGTCTTGTACACTTTTTGTTTGTTGCTTTAGCCTTAGTGATAACTCACTTAACATCTATCAAGAGTTTGAACACTTAGGATGATTGCAAAGAACACTAAACTCTACAGCGGTGACTGAACGGAAGCAAGTACCCTGTCTCAAGAACGTTCAACGTTTATCTGGCACCCTCAACATCATAGACTCTTCTGGCACCAGTAAGGTCCAAAGGAAGAAATTTGGATGCATCGTGAGTACAGTGAGAGCGTCTCAGAAATACGCAGTGACTTTTGACGGCAGAAGTTCCGTAATTACATTTTTGGAACAAATGAACACG
This sequence comes from Stegodyphus dumicola, assembly GCF_044657685.1. Lineage (NCBI taxonomy): Eukaryota > Metazoa > Arthropoda > Arachnida > Araneae > Eresidae > Stegodyphus > Stegodyphus dumicola. The sequence continues at coordinate 41,485,657 of NC_140771.1, read as the reverse complement.
CATTTCTTGCTCTATCCAGTTTGAGAAATATAAAAAGTCACCATAGCAACCACCTCACTTCGAGGACAGACACTGAGATGGTACAAAGGCATCGGCAAACTTTTATTAGGAGAACCAGGCAACGAGAATTATAAACTGGAAGTATTTAAAACCGCTCGCATAGAAAGTTCCTCGGGGTGAAAGATAAGGTTATTGGGTGCTGAATTATTTAGCAGCTGTCAGACTAAGGTAGAAAAACTGACGGAATTTATATTACAAAAAATACAATTGGTAAACTTATTGCATGGGAAAAAGCTCGTTGCGTCCTTCAGATTATACTGACTAAGCCAACGATTCTCAACCGGTGGTACGTAAGAGAAAAGTATGTGGTACGCAAAGAAATAAAAGTTTTTTTAACTATTAAATTCAAAAATCTCGTGAAGAAAAAAACAATCGATAGAAATTTCCTGCGATCGAACCCTAACTGAAGTTTTCAAAAATAACATACTTGTTAACTTTTGGCTGAACCGAAAAAAAGAATTTAAAGGCATTTCAAATAAATTTTTATTTCCTTTTTTCTCACAACCTATTTGTGTGAACAAGGATTTTCTTCCATGTTATATTTGAAAAATAACTACAAAACAAAATTAAAAATGGATCCTAATTTACGGTTAAAACTAAGTGAAATAAGACCAGATATAAGCAAATTGATCTCTCTTAAACATGCCCACATTTCACACTAAGTTTTAGAATTAAAGTATTTTAATTTAAATTTTGGTAATTAAAATTGTAACCAATTTTTAATCTAATATTTTTTATGTGTGCATATTTAATGCAGATAGTCAATAGGTTGTGCAAATGGCAAAACATATCTTTTATTATTTCTATTCAAAAACTGAAAAATAATCATAGCAAAATATAGTGGTGGTACTAAAGTTTTTCAATTTTTGTTTACGTGGTACGCGTTAGTCAAAAGGTTGAGAACCGCTGGTCTAAGCTATTCCCTCAAATGCAGGATTATTTCGAACTGTGAAACCTGAGCATGCGCGAGTGTTTGTTTTGAGCTCGCAGTAAATTTTGGAAGCAAGAGAGTTTCAGAAAGTGCGTGTACATCAGAATATAACCAGAGGTCGAACGACTAGTTTTATATGAATGTAAGGGGAAGGAAAGCCGCCGTTTGACAGCAACAAACGTTTTGAAATTAGGAAGTAATTTTCAACCGTGAGGTGCGATCATCAAGAAAAAGCACAAAAGGAAAATAAGGCGGAAGAAGGGAACGAGAATTTAAACTAATAAGGGGTACTAAAAATAAGAGGATACAGCTAACCCGGAGGCAAGAAAATCCCTCTAGGTTTCCACTAAACAACGCAATTATAAAAAATTGACTTTCCCTCTAATACAAATACTATTAAATAAATGTGCCAACGGATGCACTTTTGGACACAGAGACTCAAAGCAGTTTTTTAGCAGAGAATTTTTTGCCAAAACATTTTAAAAGATATAGAATGTTTGAGTTTGGTTTGTTTGATTTGGTTGATTATAGCAAAGCCCACTAGGGATATCTGCCTAAGGGCAGGGATGCATTTGTGGAGGACTTCCTTAGCGTACACGATACACATGTGAAAACCTACTTGGGTTTAAAGAAGTAAAAGTTATTACCGCTTAAAGCAAACAGTATACGTGTGCAGGAAAAGTTATGCAACACGCCCAAATAAAGAAATGAGAAATCAAAAGTATTTTTTTTCATTGTGAAAAAACTGCAAACTCCAGTAATTTTGGAAATGGATTTTCAAAGGTAGCGGGGGCTAAAATTAATTACCAGGAAGCCACGATACAGCTAGGTATTTTATAAGTTGAGGAGAAAGAAACGCAATCTCCGGCCGCTGAGCTCAATCCCTTACCGGATGAAGAAAAATACAAACTGAAACAGTTGGTAAGTCGTTTTGCTAAATTATTTGATGAGGCCTCTGGTTTCACATAAATTGTAAGCCACAACGTAGACACAGGAAATCCCCCTTCCCTCCATAAAGCAAAGCCCTCTACAGCTAAGACAGAATCAAAGAAGAAATCATAAAAAGGCAAATCAAAGAAATATTGAAAAACAAGAATAATTTTCCCATAAACAGACTTTACGCTTGCTCAGTAGTACTACGCCGAAATAAGATTAATCTCCCATCAACAAATCATAAGGCTTTTAATAAGTGAGAATTCTGGTAGTTATGTTAAATAAATCATAAAAAATGTTCATGCGTTGTAATGTTTCAACCTAGTATTTACAGCTAAATGTGTAGAACCTTGAGAACTGGTAAGCGAATAACCGCTTTAGTTCAGGAGACAGAAACGTAAACTTGAGAAGGGTTAATTACCCTTTATTGCTCAAAATAAAGTTCACAGTTGGGTCTTTTTCAGGACGTACATAAAAGCTTCCACTTGGGCTTGAACTCAAGAATACTAAGAAATAAAACTTAACTAAAAAGATATAGCCAAAGGCATCAAAATTCTACAGGAGATGGTCCCTTAAACGCTAACTAAAACGGCGAAGCTATCAAAGGCCTGAAATACGGCCGAGCATAGAAAGAGCTTAAGGGCCACTCCCACTGGGGTTTATCTGAGCTAACGGGAACAACTAACGTAGCTGACCCATCTCCAAAAGCAGTTTTTCCCCATTGGGCAGCAAGTTGAAAAATTTTAACTGCAGGCATAGCTAGTCGACACAGGGAACTGACTCCGTTAGTTCAGATAAGAGAGTGTAGCCACAAGGCGAATGCTTGCTGATCCGAATCTCTGGCTCTCTAATTCATCTTATGCATCTAAGCACTACACAAAGCAAATATCCACTTATCTTATTTAGAAATTTCTACGTCTTCAGTTTGTGGCACACAAAATTTCTTAACAGCATCCAAAAATTTCCTAAAATTATCTAAACTAGAATTCGTATATCAGCGTTATCACATAAATTCATAAATATAAGAGTCAAAAATATCCTCCGTAATGCCAGTATCCTCCGATGTTCAACTATACACATTTTCTTCCTACAAACAGGATACTTATAATGGCTACTAAGTAAACCTTCATTTACACACCAGTCAATTAATGCTGTTCTCCCCTTTCGTTCCAAATCGTAAAGAAACTTCAAATTAATCTTACTACATTCAGCCATTCTACCATTTAAACCACAAAACAAGCAATGTATTACCTAACCAACACTCACCACAAGCCCTTACAAATATTTCCCATCATTCAAAATTTACCGCAACCACGCAACCGATTACGTCATAGTAGGGTTTCCATAAGATTCAACTACTCAGGTGAAACAACAACCGGGCAATAAACGAAACAACAACTTCGCGATAATACAAGGGGCACCCTTCAATCTACTCTAACCCTTTATTTGATAAAGTTTCAAAAGAGAGATGCTTTTTCATTTTGCCAAGTTGTAATAAGTGCCAAACGACGACTGTGGAGAAAGATTTTAGACCAAAGTATTCCAAGAATTAACTTTAGCTTCATGAATATTACGCTTATTAAGTGCTTCTTCTTTTCTGTAAATGATGCATAATCTATTTCTCTCCAACTCGTTTTGAGTCTCACTCTAATACGTTCTTACCTTTCTAATACGTTCTTACTCAACGTTCTTACAGTTTTCCTTTGAATGGTTAATTCTTTTGTCCACCAAGGATGTGACTTAGAAAATTTTATTTGTAATTTTTTTCCTTTCCTTTGGCACTTATTACAACTTTGTATTATTATGCAGATTGTGTAGCTCTTTTGTAGTCTATGTAATTAACTTGTCTATTTTATTTCCTGTACTTCAGTCTCCAGTATATTGAAAGTTAGCAAATAAACCTTGTCTTAAAGATATGAATCAGTCCGATGAGTTTCATTCTTTGTTTATTACTTTGGAGAATTAATTACTTTGGAGAAGATATTGTCTGATTAGAATGAAATAATCCGGTGATCACTTAGACTAATATTATCTTCCACTTCCATCTTCCATTTGAGCTATGGGGGACACTCGTGTCCAGGTGTGCTGAAGGGAGCCTCCAATTCTTACAATTATCTTCCACTTTCCAATTATTAATACGTAAATCCCCATGCATTTTTACCATAGTGAGATCTATCCATGAAGCGCCTCGACTGGGTTATATACGTGGCTGGACTGTTGGGGTCATTGCACGACGTAAAACCTAGGTTAGCTATAAAATCGCATATTTGAATCCCTCTGATGTTTGCATGACAAGAGTCCCAGAGAGGATGTTTAGCAATAAAGTCCCCTGTAACATAACTGAACATCCGAAAAAGATTTTTTATGTCCATTAGGATATCATCTAAAAGCAAAGATGGTGGGCAATAAACGGAGCAAATTATAAATGGATCGGGTCCTGCAATTAGAACTGCTACAATGTTCGTAGGCTGTCTGAAAAGCTTCCGGCCAAACAAAGAAAAATATATATATATATATATATATATATATATTTTACCCAAGCAAGGTCCAACTACCAGTATTCATCGGTCTTAATCTCTTGGCCAATGCTGAGGCCATTTGTTTGATTATTTACTATGTGTTTCGCCATTAGGCATTGCATGGAAAGGGAAGAATGCCCCGTGAAACATTGCTTAAGGGAAACTGGTTCGTATCTGCTAGAGAAAGATGCTTTCGTGGAGGAACTTTTTAAAGGAAACTGGCTCGTGTTCATGAGCTCGTGTTCATTCATTACACATGAAGAAATCCACGAAAACAAACCATGCGGCCAGCCCGTTTCCCTGGGTTTGAAACCAGGCAAGGTTGAACTACCAGTATTCAGCAGTCTTAATCACTCGGCCACTGCTGAGAACATTTGTCTGATTATTTATTATGTATTTCGTCATTAGGCACTGCATGGAAAAGGAGAAATGCCCAGTGGAAAAATTTGAAAGGGAAACTAGCTCGTATCTATGTTATACACGGGGAAAATCACGGAAATGCTCATACAGCCAGCACATTAACATATACTTGACCCTCGGAAGGAACTGCTAATGCTCAGCAGCTCTTATTGCTCAGCCACTAATGGGAAAATTGCCGAGAAATGCCTATTGCCGAAAGGAAATATTCTGAAAAGATTATACAGAATATGGGATATTACTGAGAGTATTCGTGCTTCCTGTCTTGTTTTTCATACTTCCTGTTTCATAAATAATTTTAAGTTCTTACCTGCCTTAACGTTATTAAAATATCACGGAATTAGTAACGAAAATTAAAATTTTACTCTGTAAGCCTTTTGTTCTGCAAGTAAATGCATGGAATAATTTGATCTGCGGTTTGATTTTCCGTTACCAGAATCGCGAGACTTGATGAACGCTCCTGGCTCACCGATGATCGTAGATATTTTTTAATATGTTTTAATTTGCTGAAACTTCGATCTGAACAGGTTGAAGTGTTCGTGACAGTTCATCAAATTGATTTTTGCGTTTTGGAATGTTTTCTTTGTCAGAAGAGATTCAACTTCAACTTTTTCGGCTACTGTTTTAGACTCTTGTATCCAATATGCCATAGGATTTTTCTCTCATTTTTTATAAATCCTCAGTTTTGGTGAGTTCTTTCGTTAACTACACAGAATGCAGAAGAGGAATTCCTTTTGAATATCTATATTTACTCGATCGAATTATGGAAAAATATTTGCTCAAATTTTCAGGTTGATAATAAATTCAAAATGTTTCACAGCATGTACGAGATGTCCCACCTCGTGCTTTGATTCCGCATCAAGAGAAATAGTTTTAATTTCTTTTAAATATTTTATATTTCCGGTAAATTCATTAGGAGAACTTTCACAGCCACATATTTTGCCGACCATCTCGTCTGGCTGCTTCCTTTTAAGTTGTATTTTGTACATTGTTTCATAATATACCACCGAGTAGTGCATCCGACAAAAAAGCGAAGTATTTTCTGAGTAATTCCAAACAGATTAACTGCTTCCGTGCACGAAGAAGCAGAATTTCACACCGACAAGATACGAGGAGCGAGCCAAACATGGCACAAATTCCTCCAGCTTATTCATTTCTGTAATCCTAGCTTGTACTGACTTAGAAATGCCATCCATATTAGACCCGTTGTCGTAAGATTGACACTGACATTGTCCAATATCTAAACTATCAAGTGTCAATTAAGATACTCATTTTCTACAATGCATTCAGAAATACATTATCCTGTCTTTCCACAAACTTCTATGAAATCAATTAAATTTTCCTTTATCTCACGCACATCACCATGCGTTTTTACGTATTGAAACACCTGGTTCATTTTTTTTCTTGTATGGAGACATATAGAGTGCAATCGAGCATTATTATGTAGTATTTGGCTTCTTTAATATCGTTTAAAATGCTACTTCAGACTGTTTTGCCTTTAAGTTAATAACTTGTATTTGAATTATCTTTGATAAATATGATTCCTTTTCCTTTGTTAGGTGCTTTGACTGGTAACTAAGAGTTGAATTATGTTTGGCAATCGGAGAGATTAAATTCAGAAAATTTTCTTGGCTAGGTCTAGGACACTTTGTGAACAGGCTACTTGGGATTTCATCAGACCGAAGAAAAGAACGACAGTTTGTTGAAAAATATAGTCCGGCATCCATGACTATATAGAATTTCTCTCCATTTTGCTTTCTCTGTGTGAATGAGTCGCTCAGTGTCGTGATCGATGCCTTGTTTCATTCATTTGTTGCCTCATTTCATTTGTTGTACTCGAATTTTCCATTCAATCATGCACCTCTGTGGATTCCAGAAGCTTCATGCTCAGTTAATCTTGCTAAAACTTTTTTTCCAATTAATGAATCCTGTAGTATAGTAGCGGCAGCACCATGTTTCTGATAAATCTTGCAGGGTGTACAAAAATTGCATTCTTGTCTTTAGAATATGTAAACCAAGAGCTTTTATGCTTTTCATTATTCACTAATGTTTTGTATCACATGTCAAATGTCTGCCATCACGTTCAATGGGACTGAGGTTTACGTTTTCTGGATGTTTACCGGCTAATAATACTGATTGACTGCTTAAGAAAGATTGTTGGTGATCGTTCATTTTTTTTCTATTACCAGCCAACTGCATGGGTCCAACAAATCAAAAATTTTTTGTTTTTCGTCTTTCTGCTGCCCGCCCCCATATAAATGAAGAGATCTTTATACCATGGTTTCATGCCCTCCAGCTATTCGTTTGATGTCGATGAAGAAGGTTGTTCTTTCCAAATGCTGACTTGTATATTGTTTGGAGATGGGGTCATGTTTGATCGTGCAAATTGCAAGAAATATTAATACCCTCTAGAATCTCAGCATAATCGGAATTGCGGAAGGATCTGACGGTTTACTTCTTCCATGGAGTTACATTTTTATCTTGGCTGAAATTTGTTTTCTCTGTTTGGCCTTATCTTTGGCTCGTTATCTATATTCCTCTTTTTCTCCCCCCTCGGAGCACAGATGTTTTCTTTTAATCTAAATGAAATTCACTATGAATTGCCTTAATAAGAATAACTAAGAATTAACGTAATTACGCTGAACAGTTCTAAATAAAAGTTCGCGTCTCGCTAAATATAGTGCGGGCTATTAAAAGCAAGCATATCTAAAAAAAAAAAAAAAAAAAAAAAAAAAAAGACCGAAAAAAGCGTACAGAAGAGACCTGAAAACTAAAAAGAAACCATAAAAATAATAAATCTAGCTTTAAAATCCAAAAATGCGCTCCACTGTTCCGAGTCAAACCAAAGGTGAGCCTACGTTGCCGACTGTCTGCAAAAAAATCTAAATGCCTTGCTTTATCTTGAAGACATAATGACGGTGTCTCGTATATACTCGACGAATATTAATTTGAATTATTTCATTTGTCCAGGATGGTCCAAGGTTAATTTTTTAGGGTTAGCTCTTAGAAAATAGTTACAATGCTTCTCCATTTCCCAGCAGACCGTTGCTATGGAAACCAGGAGACTTCTTCAACAAGCTATCGTTCTATTTCTCATTTGAATACACTCGCCCTGGCAGGAAACGCTAGAGGGACTTCAGACGTTACTGATAGGGCCAGTCTGATTCTAACATGATGCCTGGAGTCGCTCTATTGGCCTCTTTCTGATCTTATATTTATAGTTGTAATAGGCTGTACTTTATTTTAACTCATGTTCCTTTAAAAGAGTTCCTAGTATTTAATTGTAAATCTTTAAAAGAGGTTTTTAAACTTGGCCTTAAAACTGTTAACATTGTACTAAAATTAGAGAGCTGTTTTAACAAACAGCATACCAAATACCATCCACGTTATATTTGAATTTTCCGCCCACAAGAGTTGCCGCCCGTAGTAGGAACCCCGGCTTGCCCCCTGCTAGATCCGGGACTGCTTAATACCGACTTTTGTTGGATCAATATTTTGAACTAAGTGATTGTTTATTTGTTTTGTAATTTTTCTTTTTGATCCTTTGGCTAAACTAGAACTAAACATTCTTCGTTACCTTTTCTAGAGCGCGAGATGGACCTAGATTTGGATCTAGTTCTTTCTTGTGCTGGTTTTGCTGTCTGTCTCTTTCTTACTCAGCTGTATTTACAAGTTTCTTGTCTACGCTTTCATAAAGTTCGGCTTTGCCTTATAAGTTAGCCTTTCGTAGACATAGTTCAATGATTAAATTGAGAGAATGAGTGAACATATGACGTATTTTACACTCATGTCCATAAATTAAGGATAATTCGGAGTCACGCGGAAATCGAACTCTAAAATAAATATATCACCTGTAAAATCACTACACACATGTTCAAGAATCATATGCAAATTTCAGGAAATAACCAGATGACACCGATGGTACGTCACAATGACGAGAGTGATATATAAGGAATACAGGCAAAGAAGTAAAATTGTTCGCAGGCGCTTTATAAGCATTTCAGTGCAATAACCGAATAGTTATGAAACAAAGGACGCATTTGGATGATTTTTTACGTGGTAGAATAATCGGCCGTCTGGAATGTGGGCGTACCCAACTGGAAGTATCAGATGAACTTGGAACTGCCCAGAGTGTCATCTCCAGGTTTTGGCAACGATTCCAAGATGATGGTAATGTGAGTAGACGTTACAGCACAGGTCGCCCCAGGGTTACAAAGCCGAATGAGGACCGGTATTTGGCAGTTACTGCCAAAAGAAACAGGCGGAGCACAGCCTCAGACCTGTCTCGTCAGCTCTCTTCAGCCACTGGTACGACAATGTCAAGGCAGACCGTGTACAGACGCTTAGGGCAGATTGGTCTGTATGCTCGTAGACCTGTCAGATGCGTTCCACTTACTGCAACTCACTGTCGCCTGCGGTTAGCCTCGAGTAGAGACTATGCATTGTGGACACCGCAACAGTGGGCTTGTGTGATGTTTTCCGACGAGTCCAGGTTTAGTTTGCAGTCTGATTCTCGCCGGACTTTCATATGGAGAGCTCCAAGGACCCGTTACCACCAAGAAAACATCACTGAACGACACTGTTATAGTGGTGCAGGAGTGCTCGTTTGGGGTGGAATTATTCTGGGTTCCAGAACTGACCTGCATGTTCAAATTGGAACCATGACAAGCCAAATCTATCAGGACGTCATTCTGGAACAACATGTATGTTTGTTTCAAGTGGCCATGGGCGCACAATTTGTGTTTATGGATGACAACGCCCGTCCTCACCGTGCAAACATCGTAAGCGAATGCCTTCAATCGGAGGATATCACCCGTATGGACTGGCCAGCATTCTCACCGGACTTGAATCCAGTAGAGCACGTGTGGGACATACTTGGCCGACGAGTTGCAGCCCGTCAACCTCCTCCTACATGTCTACCGGAACTTCGAAGAGCATTGCTTTTTGAGTGGTGTAATATCCCCCAAGATCAGATCGATAATTTGATACTCAGCATACCTAGGCGTTGTACGGAATGTATTGCATCGTCTGGGAGACATACAATGTATTAACAATCATACCAACCATGTAATATTGGTTTTTTGTAAATATGTTGTTTTTGTAATTTGCTCCAGGGAGAAAAAATCGCTAATTTTTTTAATGATATCAAACATATAGCATTTTTTTCCCTCTTTACCTTTTGTTTAATAAATAAGCTTTACAAATAAGTCAAATATGTTTTGCTTCTAACTCTTCCTTTGCCTGATTTTGCATTATCCTTAATTTATGGACATGAGTGTAATATCACAGTCTTTGGAAATGTGAATACGAAATGTCTTTCTTTTGCTAAATAAGAATTTAAATCACCCATACATTTTTTTCTTTGTTTACATACATTTGTTTGTTGTTTCATAACAAAGTAATGACACATCTTGATAATTATAAGTCATGTGTAAATATTTATAGAAAAACTTTAATTTATTAAGCAATCAAACAACTGCGCAAATTAATTTAATAAGTTTGAAATATTACATACGCTAAATAATACATACTCCAATAGTCTAAATGAAGCATTAAAATGTATTAATTTGTTTGCTAACCTTGATTTTGGCAGGGAAATCTTTAGAATGATTCATAATTTTTATAAAAGCAAATGCACTGCAATTCTAACTCCTTGATCTGAATTTATCTGAAATATCTGCGAGCGCTTTTTTGTTAAAATCACTGCGCTATCAAATGTGTAACTTTTTGTGCAGTGATTTCAGATTCAAATAAGTCTTGCGAGCAATCGAACCTTTAAGATTTATCATACTGGTTCCTGTTCAATTTACATTTGAATTATTCATCTCTTATTTCTTCAAACAAAAAAACTGAATATGGGTACTCTGATAAACGGTATCCATTCACAAGAATTTGCTGAAATTTCCACTCTTAAAAAAATTAAGAAAATCTCCGTAAACTAAAACACAGAATCGTCTGTGTTTGTTTTAATCACAGAACGTTTAGATCCCTTATTCATTCGAAAGCACTGTTATCGATAAGGAATCACATTAAAATTTTAAATGCCAAGATCTGTACATATATCTTCAGAAACTGGCTAACGGATTATTTTCCATCATCTGATAGTATTTTAAGTGGAACCTCATATTCCAATATAAATTTATTTAAAAATTAATATCGAAATTTTATTTAAAAATTAGCAATTTTGAGGGGAATTATTTCTATTCATTTTGAGAAATGATCAGCAATTACGAGCAAAATATTTTTTTCACCATTTTCACTACATGTGTAGGGGCGAAGTAGGTCATTTCCTATCAATTCATTAAGTAGCTTTTATGCTATTTAGGATACCCGGCCGGGCTATAATTATATCGTTAACTAACAGGTAAATGTTACAGTATTTCATATATGGTATTACAAACTTATATAGCTGTGGTAAATAAATAGCTTCCTTTACTCTCTGGACTGTTTTTCTTATTTCGAGATGGCTTGAAGAAGGCGCATCACGCAGTTCCTGCAAACTACTTATCTTAAACTACTGTGGATAACTTGTCTTAACCTTTTCCCGCGGGATGTAGGGAATAATTTTAAACATATAAGGGCCATTTATTCACCCATTTTGAAAGGAAGGAGCAAAAAAACATATCGACTTACACGTCCTATTTATTCCCTATAAAGGAGTAAATTTTAAATCTCCATTGTTTACTGAAATTTCTTGAGATAAATTTAAAGCAGTGAAAGTGCAGAATATATATGTCTCAGTCCCTCCGGAAAAGGTTAATTCATTATTATTATTTATTATATTAAAGAAAAACAAAAGATTGTCAATTATTTCATAACTTGCAAATCTGCTCATAACATCAGTTTTAAACCGGTGTTCAGAGTGGTAGGAATCTTTTAAATATGCAGAAATATTTAACAATTCCGATTCTGTTTATAGTTCTGCTGTAACTGTTTCAAAACGTAAAAATTTTTTAAGTTAAATATTGCATATTTCACTTCGTTCTGTCATCATCTAGCTTAATTCTAGATACAGCATCCGCTACAACAGTTTTTTCCAGAAGTATGCTTATACTATATCAAATTGTATTCTTGCAATCGTATCAGCCTGGTTGATAATTTCTTCCGGGAATATTAGCGGACAACGGCCGTAAGATCTGTATCCTCATTAACTGGTGCCTTTGCAAAATAAAGCTCCAGATGATATATCCCAGATACCGGAGGTGAGGCTTAGCATCGTCATGTATTTTGTGGATTTTATTTTCCTTGAGGTTTTGCAGTTTGCTACATGAATATTTGTCAACTTTGCTTAAAAATTTTCCACAAGGCAATCTTTCTAAGGAAGAGAGCCCTTGCATGTTTCTCCACAATCAACTGACAAACCGACTACCATATGTATACAGTTTGACTACCTCTTTCTCCCATAATTATATATAATCTTACCTTGCTCTTAGAGTGCGTCTAGGGTACCAGATTCCCACATTCAGACACTTAAGAGTAGCATAAATTAACATAAAAGTAACTAGCATGCATAGCATGTGACTATCGTTATATTACATGAATTAACAATCACATTTAAAATCAAAATATACGAGTATTTTTTAGGTCTTTATTCTGAAAATTTCAATTTGAAACTGCATATGAAAATTCAGTTCAAATAAAAGTCATGTAAAAATTTAGAGGATTTCGTTTCTAGCATGATGGTTTAGACACATGAACTAAAATTTAGATTTCAGAAATCCCAGCTGACTCAGCGAGTCAACTGGTGAAATGCATCTTGAAAATAAGGTGAGATTAATGCTTCATTTTTATTTCATTCATTCGATTTCATCAGCTAATCTATTTTCCATAAGTTTTTCATTTGCACAACTTTATTAGTCTAGGATGAGAATTTGCACATTCTTAGAAATCAATGCCAGCTTCCAAGAGACTTCAGTCATCTTTACATATAATTAGTTTCACCACCATTTTCGCTGATTCTGAATTTGTAAGCTTTTTGGATAAAACGATTAACCGTTTCTGATTTTAGTTGAATCCAAGCCAGAGAAAATCATATCCAAAAATTGCAGTGAGAGTTAGGCATTCAAACCGACTCTATCCATAGTTTCAAATACTTCTATGTTTCTTTTTTGATATTTCCAGCAGTATGTTATGTCTGTTACGAAATTAATTTCTTCTTATAGAAAACACCTTTAAATTTTTTATTATGCTCGTAGTCTAAATTTTGCAGCGTATTTGTATACGCTGGTAAGGAGGGGAGCAACTTCTGCATTGTTTAAAAAATTAATTCTAAAGTAGTGGGAAGCACAAAAACAGAAAAATTTCACAATTTTTTTTTCCTCTTGTCCTGTATTTTGAGCCATTCTGTAAAAATATCTGCAACATCCTCATAAGCTGCATTTATTTTAGAACCGTAACGGTAAAGTTTAATGCTTTTGAAACATTTTAGTTGTTGTGATTAATCCGTAGCTATGGGTATCACTTTTCTTATTATGTTAGTATTTGCAGAGTAGAATCGATTACATTGACTGCCCTTGAACAGCTAAGGATCTTGTAGATATGATATGGAAAAAAGAGAATTTAATCAATGTGAGAAATGTCTTTCTGCTGATATTCATATATTTCATTGAATGATATTTTGAACCAGTTTTTATTAGTTTCATATGGGACAGCTTTGAATTCTGTTCTTATGATAATATATATGATGAGATTCCAATAAGACAGTACAGTTTAAATTTAGGCAACTATCGAATTTCAAAAGAAAATTGGTTTTTTGCTATTTTAATGGCCTTCTGTATTTATACAGAGAGGCTTATTTTGTGGAATAAAAGCTTCAGCAAAATGTGCTGAACTTTGAGAAAATTTTATTCTTCTACAGGCAGTTTTCTTGAAGCAGATTTTTTACACAGCAATTGTTTATATTTCTGTTCTTTTTCTCCCAGAAAAATAAATAAATAAATAAAATGTTTCCAATGTTGATATATCATAATCTAATTTACCTAATAATTTTACTTACTTAAAGGGGAAAAAAAAAAAAAACAATTATTTTATGGTTCCAAATTTATGTTTTTTATGAGAAAGCTTCTCATTTTCCCAACATTTTAACAGTAAATTAAAAAAATCTGATGTGTACACCACATGACTTCCTTGTACGGAATATTAAATTATACGCATTTTTTTCTTGAATTTCATTTAAATTGATTGGATTGAATTAAATCTACTTCGTCGACAGCGCATAAACCACAATAGAATAAATGCACTCTTTAAAATTCACTATATTTGTTTACTATAACGACACTCTGAATGCACAAAATTTATATCATTCGAAGAATTATCTTATCGTTGCCACATGTTCTATTCAAATACTATAATAAAGCTAGAACAAAAAGAAACAGTTTTTCACAGACGATTTAGTATTTCTCATTCAATTAATTCAGTTCTCACTTCGCGACAAGGCAAAAATACATAAAAACTCAAAATATCTGCATTAAAAATTACGAAGTAAATCTTAAACACTTATTTCCTCGAAAAAATTCCAGAAACGATTAAGCATGATTTAATTCGCAATAATAAATGAAGGTGTTATTTTTGTGTTGCGAAGCTTAGTCTCTCTGGATTGGCAAGAAATCTACAATTCTGCTGTTTCAAATGTAAACAAATATGTCCGCCATGTTATATAAAACTTAACCGCACTTAAAAAGCTTTTAAATTGTTGATAATTGTACAAATATTGCTTCCAGAATTACGAAAGGCATAAAAACCTTAACCGGAAGATAAGAACAACATAATTCAATCATTTTTAAAGCAAAAAATGTACAATTTACAAACATATAAGAGTAAAGAAACTGAGATCACTGTGCCGAGTAACAGAGTGGATATACATATACTAAATATAGTATTTATATACGTTAGGTGCGGCCGATTGCAACCAAAATACGAGGTGCACATTTACATGTTATAGCAGTCCTATATACAAAATTTCAAATTTCAACGTTCTAAGGCTACTCGTTTTCGAGTTTTGTGAGATACGTATGTACGCACGTACATACATATATTCGTACAGATGCCATGAAAAATTCTCTTCAGAATTCATTTTAAAGCAGTTTTATAATTTTTTTGGAGGAAAGTAGTGTTTTATTCTGTCCTTACATACAGATATCACGGAAATATACGTTAAATTACATTTGAAAGAGGTCAAAATGGGATATTTTCGTTGAAATATGCTGCCTGAAACTTTTCGCGATTACAATACTTCCTTTTTACTTCATACAAGGAAGTAAAAAGATAGCGAAGAATAAAAGGAGAAAAACGAAACAAGTTAAACTAAAGAAACTTCTAGAAATGCATGCCAAAGGATTTTATGTATAGTCATGCAGACATGAGAAAGTAATTATTTCACAAAAAATAATCTTTTACATTTTTAAATGTTTTTAAATCAAATTTTTATATAAGCACTGTAAGCAAAGTTTTTAATATGTTATATATATGTTATATATTCTAATGAATTTGATTCTATACACATTTGAATGAATTTAGGCTGAAGATATTCACCAACAGTTTTCTATCACTTAATTGTTATTTTCAGTAAAAATTAATTTAGATATAGCTTAAATTAAAAATAAATGGAAAAATAATTACATAAAACCTAAAATTTTGTTTGGAGGAAAAATGCATTTACTTTTATTCTTAAAATAAATCAAGTCATAATTAAAAATTACAAGTAAAAAATACTCAAAATATGACTGGTGTATAAAAATACTAGATAAGAGGATTTTAATGATACAGGGACTAAATGATACAAATTTTTTAAAGATTACAGTACATTTCTTTTTTAATTTTAGAATAAAATGTTAGATTTCAGAACAGTGAGATTAAAATATAAAGTACAAAAGCTTTCAAAAACTCTGGAATCAGTATTTAAACTGCAGCATGTTTATGACAAATATAAAATGATTCATGAAATTTTTCTGATCATTCTACATCCTTCACCATTAATAAAAGCTCCATGAAACTTTTTGTAGTTGCTAAAAACTAAAAAAGCTCTATAAATGTAACATGATGGAGATGAAAATCAAAAATACAATAAAACTCAAAATTTTAATAATACAGTTGAAGGAAAAACAAACAGTTCATTAAAACAATTTTTTTTATTTTATGCATATTACACAACACAAAAACAGATGATTAATAAGAGTGATAACTCAAATATAAATAAACTATATATTTTTATTTACAAAAAATGACTATAAATAAATTACCTAAATAACAAACTGTCATTATGTCCTATAGAAACAATAAAATAAAAACTTTTCAAATATAATCTATATGTAAAAGTTGTCTTTTATCTTTCAGGATGGGGGATTAAAACCCAACCCTCAATTAATTTAGTGACACAAAAGTGAAAAATCCTTTAAAATTGAGATTATTATCACAGTTTTATGCCATAATATATCCTGGCACGATACAGTAAATCTGATTTCAAAAGAATTTTACATTTCTTTACAATTTCATACATCATTAAAACATTTATCGTTGAATCATACACATCACTGAATTTAAAATTTTTCATTACATGGGAATTGGAAGAACTATTTTATAGTTGCTATTTGAATTTTGCTGCACTTTGCTGTTTTATATACTTATTAAATATATATGAAACAGTGTTACTTCACAAAAAATCTTACTATATAAATCACAATAACATATCTTTACGAACACTTATCCAATCTTTAACTTTCTTGAAAGAGCCTCTTTTCAAACAAAGAGTCTGAATAGCATTAAAAAACTTGTATTCATTTCTTCTTAGATACATCTGAGCATCAATTTTCATTTGATCCAATTTTTCTGCTCGATTCTCATCCAAAGTAAAAAATTCTGTTAGATATGGATTGATACGAAAGTATGTGTCAGGAGACAATAAATCATTTAAAATGACATGAACTCCTAGAAAGAAAGAAAATAAACAAGTCAATAAAAATCTATTGTTAAAAGCATTTTTGTACTTTCTGCATATTTCAGACAATAGCATTATTTTAATCAACTGGTTGAGTACTCAAAATACTTTATTTTGTATTTGTCTTTTATTATATTAGGAAATAATTTATTTTTTAAATTGGAATTTGCTATTAGTGAGAAAATGTATTGTCTTCCTTATATACATCTGAATATATTTAATATAAATTTTTCAACTGATGAACAAAATGAGATATGGAAGGGGGAAGTACAATGTAACCCAAATTTAGCAATATACTGAATGCTTCTTTTCATTTACCTGACTTAAAGCAGATAAAACAAAGATCAGATTCTCTATGATTAGTAGTAAATTTCCTCAGCTTAATGACAATGGTTTATACAAAATTGATAATGTCTAAAGCCACATACAGTATTAATATCTTGCGAAGATATATACAAAGCTTTTAAATTATGTTAAAAGATGTGATATTTATTACTAACTCCGCTATTTTCAACCTGTATTTATGAAAACACTATTCATATGAAGAAATTTTTACTTCAAATAGCTGAAAAAATTTATAACTAATACACAGAAGCTATGAAATCAAATGAATCCAAAAGTGTCCAAAGATGAAGACTGGGTGGATAAAATAGATATGACTGTCACCTCTTCTGAAGCAGATGAGGTTCTGACGCATATAAACAACTTAATGTATGACGGGACAAGGTAATTTTAAGTGCATTTTCTATTATTCATAAAAAAACATTGGTCCTATATTGCTTTAAAATGTAAAGAAGCAAATTAATGATTTTTTTTTTTCATAGTTATCTATGAGCTTAGATAACAGGTATGTACAAACACAAAAATTTTGTATTATATATATGTAAAATTGAGCTAATATAAGTCCTCCCTGCTTCAGAGATAATTTTCCTTATTCCTGTGAAAATCACTAAATTGGTGGCTGGACTGTAAATCACATTTTAAAATGCTAAGTATTGACATCTCAAGATTTTTAATGTGATGTTTATGCAAACATATTTGTATAAAAATCACATTCTATGCTTGTTATTATTATGTTTTGCACCATACTTTTATATCTAAAGAAATGCAGCTTTTTAAAAGGGTCACAAAGAGTGATCAGTAAGATGCCAAATTAGAAATCCTTCGCTAAAGTTTTCAAATTGCTCCAAATTTAATCTAATTACATAAACCAGTATTTGGTATTTTATTTAATACTTATTACTTTTATCTTAAAATACTTTCAACTTATACCAGTTTTACAAAACTGTATGCAATCCAATCTTCATACTGCATTTGTTGACTTAATAATTAAATTTCAATAAAATAAAAGCACTTAAAAAGTGTATACTCAATGCAAATGACAAAGACTACTTAATTTTTTTATTTTAAAATTTCTAACAAACAATAAATGTGAAAAAAATTATAAACTTGAAGAGAAGAAATCAAATACCTTCAGTATCTGTTGCACTGTCAATCACTTTAAGAACTTTAGTCTTTAAGCTTGTAGAAGTATAATTTGGCTGTACTGGTGGGATGTAACGACCACTTCCCAGAGACATCACACACTGTATGCCATCTGACGGCCACAGAAGCTGAGCTTCATGAATAGCAAGAGCAGCGGGGTTGTTCACCATGATACCACCATCCTGTAAGTTAAACAGGTCAAATTTTAATTTACCCAAACTTGTTATGGCTGATATTATTATTACAAAAATATACTAAAAATGCTCAAATATTATTTGACATTTTTTCATACTTTCATTTGATGTTTTTTAACAAAAATAAATCACAGAATAAACATACTTCAAACTGAGACCATATTGTGTGACACATATTTGACATTTAATAAAAATTTTAAGCCAATTTTTATAAAATTTTAATTACAATGCAAAAATATTATCATTACTACTCCCTTTCTTGAAAATATTCAGTAAAAGCTGAAAATTCAACATAAGGATGCTAGTTTTAGTTTCAGATTAAATCGAGGGAAATTCCTTCTTTTTTACCTCTACAAAGTATATCATGAGAAATTTCAAGTGCACAAACCAGCTTTGAGACTGGTTCTTCAGTTTACAGGGAGATAGGGAAGATAAACAGAACCATTTTCACGCAGTTTCCTATCTATCTCACTATCAATATGCTTAATAGTGATTATGAATGGGTAACACAGAGAATTTTGTTGTGTAAAACAAATGTAACACTTTTTTTTCACAGAAATTACTTAAAATTTCTAAGATTTTCATCTTTTATAAGAAAATCATTTAACAGAAAAAAATTATGCAAGTAATCTTAAATGCAGTCACTGAAAAATTACACATAAATTGAAATTGACTTAATTATGCATTTCATCTTACAACATTTTTTATGTTAACAAACAGCATGCAAACTTGATACATATATTTTAACCCTTTGACGTGCAGTGGTCGTGCCCTGAAACCACCAATTTTCGAATTTTTTTCTTCTCTTCTTTCCGAAATTTTTGATTGATTGATTATTAAACCAATTGATTACTGATCTTTTACCTCTAAATAACACAAAATGACTACAGAATCATACATGTTTTAGGTCTTAGTACTTCAAATCTGATGCCTTTTAAAATTCATTTTCAATGAGACAAAATAACTTTCTTTTATTAATATAAACAACTTTAAATTTGAAAATTTATTCATCGTACATCATGATTTCTATCATAACAATAAAAAATAGCAATAATTACACTGCATATATAAAAAAAAAACCTCTATATGTATGGCATTTGCTATGCGGTTTCAGGGCGCAACCACTGCGCCACTAGAACATTGTGTCACAATGCTCTAGAGGCTTGGTGGTCATGCCTTGAAACCACTGCTCTTCACAATGGCGTCTGCTTGCTTCTCAAATAGGAATGTTTATTTTTACCCAGATGTAGATAAGGGGTTTTGAAACTACAGAGTTATTTTATTACTAAACAATACATGCACCTGCCCAGTAAAAAGGTCTTTCTTTTCCTTCTTTTCCAGACACTTTTCTCTGACCTCAACACACTTGCTACCCAAGCTAATTGTGATTTTATAAATTATTTCCTGTGGTTTAAATTTAATGCAAATATACTTTGCTATAATTAAAAATAGAAAGCACGTAAAGTTTTATTTAAATTAAAAATATTTTCTGAATATTTTGAGACGAAATACAGATAAACTAAGTATGAATGGGGAAACCAATTATCCGTACCAAAGCCAAAAAGACTAAGCCCCCCCCCATTAACATAAAAAACCACAAATTTCATGTGCCAGATGAAAAGAAACTAAATAATGTTGGGCATATACCAGTGAAATTTAGATCCAAGCGGTGTATATTTTTGGCACAAGGAAGAAACCTCATAGAAGATACATGGACAAAACATGCAATGTGGGTCTATGCATGTACCAAAAAGACAAAACATGCTTTGAACAGCGTCACAACAAAATTTGTTCTTCGAAATTTAAAAAAAATGGAGTATTTTTTTAATCCTTATTTAACCAAGAGAAAAATTATATAAATGTTTATTTTTTAATTTTTCTTATGGTTTACTTTGTAAAATAATGTAAAAAAATTATATATAATGCAATTCTTATATACATTTTTTTTTTTTAATTCGTAAATTTCCTCATTTATTGGAAACGCCCACGGAGAAATGTAAGTTTTTTTTTTTCCTACTGCCTCAGTAAGTTTCAAAGTCCCAGACGCGCGGTGGTTTCACAGTGCGACCACCACCCACAGAACAATGGGCAAGAGCAGATTTTTTAAAATTCATATATTATTTATCTCTAGGACCATAATATTCAATTTCTAGAGTTTTCAGTTAAAAAATGATAAAAATAATATATCGCGTGTCAAAGGGTTAACCATAAATGTGGAAATCATGCTTAATAGTGATTATTGTTTCTCATATGTAATGTGTGCATAACATATTATCTAAAATAAATGGGAAAAGCAGAATACTGATTAACCCTTTTATCTCATATCAAGTGAATTCAAAGAATCATAAAAGACACATGATGCAATATAAAATTAATTTCAATGGATAAAAGCAATAAAATCTATTTTGATTAAATTATTTTTACATCTAGTTAGTTAGATAAACTTTTACAAAATTGGAAAATAAACTATCATAATGTGGAAGCCAAAAATAAAACAAACTAAAATTGTATGCGTCATTTACAAATTTCAAAATTACTTACAGTTAACATATACAGATTATCAGCAGAAGATTTAAAACTAAAATAAAAACTTGCTTAAATCTTTTACACGTTAGATGGCTCTAAGATGTTATTGCAAAAGCAAAAAAAAAAAAAAAAAAAAAAAAAAAAAAAGTTTAATTGTTGTTGGTATAATGCATTTTATAAAATTCAAATAAATAAATAAATAATAGAAATTTATAAATAAAGGAGCTACTTATACAACATAAGAATTTAAAAATTCCACATTAAAAGTTTGACAATTGTGCAAATGTTAAGTAACAAGGATACGATATATATTGTTCAAAAATTTACCTGATGAAGGTAATCATCTAAACAATATTCTTCAAAATAGCCAGGTGCAGCACCTGAAGCACGGATGGCTTCCCACATTCTATATCTACAGCTACCACGATAGTAAGATTGAACATGTGGAGGAAAATCATAATTACGGAAAACAAATGCTTGGAGATGTGGAAGATTCATCAGTGCTGAAACAGCAGCTAACTAATAAGAAAAATGAATATAACAATATATAATAATCATGACATTTTAAAATATGTAAACTTAAGAAAGAGAAACCACCTACCTTGGGTGCAAAGTCTTCTTTACATGTATCAATAAGTAGCTTCTCACCAAACGTTTTCCTGTAGGGGGGGATAATACACTCAAAAAAGAATGAAAACATTATATAGTAGAAGTCAAGAAATCCGCAAAGCTTGGGACCAGAGGTTGTGCAGATTTCAGGACAGAAAAGATAAAGCATAATATTTGGACTAAAAGTGCAAAATAAATAAGGCATATTAGATACAATTAATTAAATTATTATATACATTATTGCAATAATTTATTATATGCATTAAATTATTATATACATTATTGCAATACTTTATTATATGCATTAAATTATTGTTACATATATAAATTGATATTATTATTTATTGCATTATATGTACACAGCATCAAGGTTTGCTGATTTCGCCTCAAGCAAAAATTTCCAGTTTCGGATTGAGGTCTTAGAATCACTGTTGCTGTAAAATTTCAACAGCTTTTCTTTATTTTTTCATATATCATACACAATCATGTCACAATCCATACCATTCTGCTATAAATCGAGGAGTAGCACCTGCCTCCATCTTTTGCAGAATTTGGCTTTTTGCATTACCGTCAATGCAACGTGTTTACGTTTTTCAACGATACAAGCAGTAAAATCATGAGTGCGTTTCTTATCTGTTATTGTATTAAAAAGGGTTGAAATTTAAAATATTCTTAATTTATCCACAAAATATCCAGATAAAAAAAAAGGCAGCACTAAACAATCTCGTGAAATAACAAAGCTCAGAAAATACAACGTGAATCGTGAACTTGAACGAAGAGTTGAGTGAATCATCTGCTTTTTTACCTCGATGCAGATTAGAGGGGAAAAAACTTTAATTTATTTCATCTTATTTTTTAAAACTTTTTTTATGTCAATAATTTGGTATTTCCGTTATGATTCAATATTATTTTTGATAATTATGACATCATTATTCGGCAAGTATTTTTTTTTCGATATTTCGTACTCAATGTTGCGGTTTCCGGAACGTATAAACTGAATGATTGTATTTTGAGAGGCAATGCGGATTTCAGGTCGGCGGATTTTCGGTATTTGACTGTACTATGAGTAACAAAGATTGAAAAAAATAATCCACATTATGTTTAGAAATAATTATATTCATTGTTCCAAAACAAAAGTAAATCATAAAATAACAAAATAGTTTTTCAGATTCTTTTAATTTATCTGGTTGCTGCTATGAAACAGAAATAATTCTTATTGAAAAACACAATAGAAAGGACATGTATCTTTACATGTATCAATAGCTTCTCACCAAGCATTTTTCTAAGAAAAAATTATACACTCAAAAAAAAAAAAAAAAAAATCTCTTGACTTGAAATTGACATTGCCTCTCAAAATATAAACATTCAGTTTATAGGTTCTGGAAACTGCAACGTGGAGAACGAAAAAAAAAAAAAAAAAAAAACTCACCATATAATGATGCCATAATTATCGAATAATAATGAGTCGTAATGAAAATACCGATTGTTTAATGATGTCTTTTTTTTATCTGGATATTTTGTGGATAAATTAGAAATGTTTTAAATTTCAGCACTTTTCAATACAATGACAGATAAGAAATGTGTTCATGATTTTACTGCTTGCAACGTTGAAAAACGTAAACACGTTGCATTGATGGTAATGCAAAAAGTGAAAATTTTGCAAAAGATGGAGGCATGTACTACTCCTCGGTTTATAGAAAAATTCTACGGAATTGTGACACGGTCCATGTACGACATATGGAAAAATAAAGAAAAGTTGTTGAAATTTTACAGCAGCAGTGATTCTAACACCAGAAATCTTAGCATGAGGCGAAATCGGGAAACTTGATGCTCTCTTGAAAATTGGTTCCGGCAGTGGCGGAGTGATGGGGTACCAATTTCCAGGACCACTCCAGAGAGAAAAGGGAAATCAGATTAATGCTGATTTAAAAATAGAGAAGTCATGTGATTTCAGCAGAGGTTGGCTGAACAGATTTAAGCAGAGTTACGGTATCTGAAAGCATGTGTGTGTGGGGGGGGGGAGTGGGTAATAGCACCAATCTCAGAGCTCTGAAACCAGTAAAATCCTTATCTGTGATTTACAGGAATAATAAAAATTCCTGGTTCACGAAACAACTTATGACCAAATGGTTCTTAGAGCATTTCGTTAAAGAGGCCATTGTAACAGCATGGAGTTACCATCACATTGCAAGATATTACTGTTGTCAGACAACTGCTCTGCACATCCAGATGCAAACATTTTAACATGTGATAATGTCATGGCCTTTTTTTGCTACCAAATATTACATCATTAATCAATCTAACCAATGAACCCAGGGCATAATACACAGTATTAAATGCCACTATAAATCATAGTTTCTGAAAAATTTTCTTTCAAGTGACCATTCTATTTCACTTTGTGATTATATATATATATAATATATATATGTATATATATATATAAAATCTGTGATTTGTGATTATATATTGTGGTGGCCAAAATTGTGGACACTTTTGGAAATTTTTATGTTTTTGAACTTTGTATGCTTATAGAAGACGTTACGTTTCACAAAATGCAAACTTGTATATATCATTTTAAAGAGAATTTATTACTGAATTCAATACAAAACACAAAATTCAATTATTTGCAATACAAAAAAAGTTAAACGATAACAGTTATCAATATACATTAGATAGTGATGATTGCAGTGAGTTATTAGTACTTAGTAGGGTACCCTTTATTTTTGATTACAGCTTCACATCGACGTTTCATTGAACTGCCAAGAGTTTTAAGCTCTTCTTTTGTTATTATATGATGTCAGGAAACAATTATAGCTTCAATTAGTTCCCTTTTATTCGATGGGCGCCTTATTCGGACAAGAGTTTTCAAACAGTGCTACAAATTTTCGCCTTATTCGGACAAGAGTTTTCAAACAGTGCATTAGCGCCTTATTCGGACAAGAGTTTTCAAACAGTGCTACAAATTTTCGGTAGGATTTTGAGGTCAGGACTGTTTCCTGGCCATGACAACAATTTAATGCTCTTTGTACGAAACCACACTTTCGATATTTTAGCCGTGTGGCAAGGAGCAGAATCCTGCTGAAAAATAAACGAACCATTATTGGGAAAGAGATCTCTGATGGAAGGTAGAAGTTTTGGTTCTAGAATAGTGTCAATGCATTTTCTGGCATTCAGTGTCCCATCGATGACATGAAGGCGACCAATACCATCTGCTGACATGCATGACCAAATCATGACACTAACCGGGTTCTTCACAGTTGCTTGAATGCAGTCAGGATATAGCTCTTTTCCTATTCTACGTCTTACATATTTTCATCCATCACTACCAAATAACGATATCTTAGTTTTATCACTCCATATAACTTGTGACCACTGATCATCTGTCCAATTAATGTGTTCCTTTGCCCACTGTAGTCCTTTTTTTTTTTTTGTTGTTGTTGATGAAAATTAAGATAAGGCTTTTTTCGTGGAATTCTACCTCTCAGTCTAACATCTGTTAATCTTCTCCTGATTGTTCTTGAACTGACAGAAACACCAGCATCATTCAGATCACTTCTGATGGCTGCTGATGATATTTTTCTATCTTGGAGACATAGTCTTTTTATTCTTCTGTCATCAATAGATGTCGTGCACCTTTTTCGGCCTTTTCCTTCTTTGTTTTTTATTGAATTTGTCTCCTGATATCGTAAACAAAATTTTCGAACTCCAGATTTAGTCACTGAACCACCCACCTGTCTTGTAATTTCAGCATAGGAAAGACCACTTTCTTGCAACACAATACTATTACATCTCTTTCTAGGTGTCCAATCTACTCTTTTATTTGATGTCATTGCTTCTTGACTAAATATTAAAAACTTTTACAAAAATTCCTAATTGTAATTGTAGTGTATAAGAAACAGGTCCTCCTTCTACAGAACAAAGCAAAATAATGAATTGTTTCAAGTGTAAACATGATGTCAACTTCTACTGGCAGTTACTAACATTTGATTGGTTCTCAGAACAAGAACAGTGATTGGCCAGGAAAGCTAGACATTACAAACCACTTTATCACTGTGTTTTTTATTTATATTAAAGTACATATAACTTTTTTTGTATTGCAAATAACTGAATTTTGTGTTTTGTATTGAATTCAGTAATAAATTCTCTTTAAAATGATATATACAAGTTTGCATTTTGCAAAAAGTAACATTTTCTATAAGCACACAAAGTTCTAAAACATAAAAATTTCCAAAAGTGTCCACAATTTTGGGTACCACTGTATATATGCATATAATCACCATCAGAGACTGCATTTATTTGTTAGCTAAATCATAGAATTCTGTTTCCCAAGCAACATTAGTAAATGCCTGGCATAATTTATAGCTATCTTCTCTGTTTATTGAAACTGAGAGTGATGACAGCGAATTTTCTCGGTTTTAGGGTAAGTGCAGCAAGGGTTAAAGCAAGAGAATTGCTTTATATTCGAAAGAAATAATAAATGAGGAGGCTTTGCAAGAAGATACCATTGAATGGATGTGTTCAGATGAGGACTGGCATATCAGATGACCGATGATGAAATCATTGGCTCTGTTTTGAAATCACCACACCAAGAAAACGATTCCGACACCATCACAGTTAGCGAACTTGATAAGAGTAAGAAAATATCTTTTAATGAAAGTTTGGAACATGGTGAAAATACCTAAAATTTTTAGAACGGAGCTGTGTTGAATCTACTTCATCGATAGTACATAAACCACACTAGAATAAATGCACTTTTTAAAATTCACTATATTGGTTTACCATAGTGACACTCTGGCGCTAGGTTCACTTAAGAGCATTACATTTCATTCATTTATAACTCAGAACGCATAAAATTTATATAATCTGAAGAATTATCTAATCATTGCCACATGTTCTGTTCAAATACTATAATAAATCTAAAACAAGAAATTAAACAACAACAACAAAAAAAAAAAAAAAAAAAAAGGTTTTGCCCGGACGATTTAATATTTCTCATTCAATTACTTCAGTTCTCACTTCACAACATGGCAAAATCAAAATAGCTATATTAAAAATTATACAGTAAATCTTAAAACACTTATTTCCTCAAATATATTCCAGAATGGATTAACCATGATTTAATTCGCAATAATAAATGAAGGTGTTATCTTTGTTGTTGGGAAGCTTAGTTTCTCTAGACTGGAAACAAATCCACTATTCTGCCAAGTATCAAATGTAAACAAACATGGCCGTCATGGTAAAAATACTTAGGCTTAGCCGCACTTGAAAAACTTTTAAATTGTTGATAATTCTACAGATATTGCATGCAGATTTACTAAAGGCATAAAATCCTTAACCAGAAAATAAAAACAACATAATTTAAACTTTTTTTAAAGCAAAAATTGCACAATTTACAAACATATAAGAATAAAGAAACTGAGCTCACTGAGCCGAGTAACAAACAGAGTAGATATATTTTTGGTGCGGCCGGATTACAACCAAAATATGAGGTGCACATCTACATGTTATAGCAGACCTACGTACAAAATTTCAACATTCTGAGGCTACTCGTTTTTTGAGTTATGCAAGATATGTACGTACGGACAGATGCCACAAAAAATTCTCTTCACAAAGAATTCATTTTAAATTAGTTTTATAATTCTTTTGGGCATAGGAGTCCTTTATTCTGTCCTTACATGCAGATGTCATGCAAAAACATTGTTAAATTGCATTCAATAGCAGTCAAAATGAGTATTTTCATTGAAATATGACACCCAAAATTTTTTGCGATTACAATACTTCCTTTTTACTTCGTACATAGAAGAAGAAATGAAATATTTTATGTTTTATCAATATCACATATTTTTGTATGTCTTTATTGAATATGTCCTTAATGCTTTTAAATATCCCTGTAATCACTAATATTAATGAACAATACATTATATGTACATATATAGTAATAATCCATATAATAAAGTAATAATGTATGTCTATTACTGTATATAATAATTTAATAAGAAACGATGCTGCGTTCACATGATTAAAACTTAAATTTTCAGCGGGTGCGTTGTTTCTACCAATGCGGCATTTAGGTGCACTAAAAATAAAATATTTCCTACGTGGTCATTGTACATAGTTTGGATGGCCTTGTCATTGTACATAGACTGGTGCTGTTCCCACACAAAAGACCACTCAGTTGCTTTTTGCGAACGTTACTTTGTTTACATTCTTTCCCTTGAACGGACCTACATGCATTATTCACCCTAAACGGGATCTCAGAACAATAACATTCTTCCCCCTTTCAAATCAACATTCTCAGCAGTTTGAATAGTCTCTCTCCTCTGCCATTCGATGAATCTTCCAGGACCCATCCTCTCCCCACCCCTGCCTTTTCTGCAATTTTTTTCAAAGGTGGACATGAATCCACGTGCCTCTCAATAATGAACTCTGACGTATTTTCCCTTCAGCATGAATCGGTTTTTCTCGGCATTCTGCCAGATAGACATCTCATCAGTTTGGGTACAAGTACTTGGATAGTTTTTTAAGTAAGAAGGGAGTGGGAAATTTTTGAAAATGGCACCTACATGGCACAGAAGCTATACTGCTGGTTTTAAGCTTAATGTAATTTCACGTGCTGAACAAATTGGAAATAGAGCAGCAGCTCGAGAGTTTGAAGTGGACGAGAGATGTATTCGACGTTGGAGAACTGAAAAAGAACTTCTTAAAAATATGGCACAACAGAAACGAGCCAAAAGAAGTGGTACTGTAAGGTGGCCGAATCTAGAGGACGACTTTGCAAACTGGATACAGGAGCAACGAGGAAAGGGAATAGTAATTTTGACTGTAAAAATTAACTTACAAGCAAAATTTATAGCAAAACAAATGAACATAAATGATTTCAAAGGAGGGCCTTGCTGGTGTAGCAGATTTATGAAAAGAAAAAATATTTCTATGCGTACTAGAACAACAGTCGGGCAACAATTACCAATGGACTGGCAGGATAAAAAGGCATCTTTTCAAAAATATGTAACAGCTATTATTTAAAAAAAAAAAAAAAAAAAAAAAAAAAAAAACTTCTTTGGTCACAGATAATAAATATGGATGAACTTGCTGTGTTAGCTTTCGACTTTCCTGCAAACAGAACTGTTGATGAAAATGGTGCAAAAACTGCATCTGTGCTTACGACGGGGCATGAAAGAACATCATTTACATGTGTATTAGCTTGTGCAGCAAACAATGACAAGCTAAAGCCGATGATCATTTTTTAACGAAAGACTATTCTGAAGGGAGGTTTTCCTAATGACGTAAATATTTTTGCAAACGAGAACGGCTGGATGTGCGAAACAATCATGCATGAGTGGCTGCAAAAAGTTTGGCAGTGTCGTAAGTGATCTTTTTTCCAACCAAAAGGGTTATTGATAATGAATTCCATATGTGCTCATTTACTTGAGTCAAAATTATCAGATGTCAAAAATTGTCTATGACTGTAGCAATAATTCCTGGTGGTTTGACAAAAATCTTACAACCATTACATTTGTCAGGTAATAAATCCTTCACAGCTGAAGTCCGAAAGCGGTGGGAGTGTTGGATGAGTGAACGATTGCATACGTATACCAAAAACGGCAAAATGCGTAGAGCATCTTATGAAGACGTTGCAAAGTGGGTAGGAAGTGCGCGGTAATGGGTAAAAACATTGTCAATAATCTAAATCAAGAAAATGAATGTGACGATCTGGAAGACTTAGATCAGGATTTACGAAATTATTTTAATTCAGATAGTGAAGAATCAGATTTTGATGGCTTCCTATGATGTATAGTTTGCTGTAATTCCTTTTGTAAGTAAAATTTAAAATTTCCTTTTGTCATCCAAATTTAATATTTCGTTGTTGCAACATTTTTTATAATATAGTATGAGTATAACAAACATGGACTTCTTTAGTGGGTATATATAAGTATATACGTGAACGTAAATCTATTTTCAACATTTCTTACATTTATTTTTGAGGTATGGTTTCATTTCATGTATTTTTCTTAACTGATATGTCATATATAAGGACTTAGGTTGAGATTTTGCATCTATACGGCCCACAACGATGTCACACGCAATTTAATCTATTGCGGCGTTTCTGTGTAATTTAAATTTTTTTCCCGCCATTTTTCTCGAGTGCGGCGTTTACGCTGATGAGGCCTTTCTTCCAGAAATTATGGTAAATGTCTCTAATAATGCTTTATTTATTTTATTAAGTCTGAATATTATGATTTATCTTTCTGTCCTGAAATCCAGAAAAATCCTAAAATCTGCACAACCTCTGGTTCCAAGCATTGTGGATACCTGGACTTCTACTATACTTCGAATAGTAGAGATTGAAAAAACAATCCATATTCTATTTAGAAATAATTATATGCATTGTTCTAAAACAGAATTCAATACAAACTATAAAAGAACAAATATAGGTTTAAAGATTCTTTTAATTCATCTTGTTGCTACTATGGAAAAGAAATAATTTTAATTGAAAAACGTAATGGAAAGGATAAGGAAAGTATAACTAAATAGACTGGTGCCTTTTTTTTTTAAAAATTATTATATACATTTGCTAATTAATGTACATCTTTCACATAAAACAAAATTGTATCCCAAATGAGACAAATATTAAAATGGGCTAATATAAACTGTTTTATCCCAATGGAATATTTTTCGTACTTATTCAGAAATATAATAAAGTCCTCCCTACTTATGCGAAACAGCTTTACATAACAACTAAGAATTTAACAGGGTGGAAATTGAATTTACATGCTCATTATCTGCCAGTACTGCCAAGCGATCAGAAGTCACCAACTTAACAATTCATTCAAAATATAAAAATTCTGAAAAATTTCTTGAAACATTAAACTACACCACAGAAGACTGAAATAATTATATCTACGATGAATTACTGCATCATTATTGAAATGGAGAGGGTCTTAGGCTAGCAGTCTGAAAATATTAGATTACAGTCTAAAACTTCAGTGAAGAGATTTTGCTTTTAAAACTTTACAGTTAACATAAAGTTATACAGATATCTTTTGCTTCAATTAAAACAACATCCATTAATGCCAATTGTTATTGCCCAAATTTAAATCTTCCTTCTTCGATAAAACCTGGGGGGGTGGAAAGAATCAGATTTAAAAGCTCTGGCATCTGCATCTGCATTTCATTTTCAGCATAAACAGTAAACAGAAAAATCTTAAAATACTAAAAAAGTATACTAGCAATTGAGTTAAAAGAATATTGCAACCAATAATGATATTTCAAAATCATTGATTTGATTTTGGATACAGAGGCTAGAAAAGAAGTAGTGAAGTTTGCAATTTCCTAATTCATATTATGGGAAATTACAGAAATATATTTCATTTATTATAATTATAAAGCAATATTTGTTGCGAACAACTGTTAAGAGGTGATGATTAAAAAAAAGAAAAAGATTTTAAACAATTTATTTTCTTATGCTGATATGCAACACACTTTTCAACCCTTTGATACCTTATCAGCCTAATGTAGGCCAATATCATTTTAAATGTATATAATTTTATTAACCTAAAGTAATATGTCGTATTCCTTTAGTTCACTAAAACACAAAATGCTTTTAGTTCCATTATCTTCAGCATAAATGGGCTATTTTCACAGATAAATAAAAGATACTGTGGTTGTCAAGAAAAAAATTTAAAAATCAAAAACAAATGAATGCACCGACTTTTGCAAAAAAGATATAAAAGTGGAGAAATATTGCAAATATCCCCCCAAACTATGTTAATAGTCTGTTTCGTTGAAATTGAATTTTGATGTGGCGAAGTTTTAAATAGTCTTTTCTTTGGAAAGTGATTGAGCTTTCAATAATTAGTACAGCCCTAGTTCTCTGATATCTCTTCTTTCATCCAAAATCATTATAAGGATCAAATTTTCAGGATGAGCAAAGAAAGAACGAAATCCATTGAATCAGTGGGTTGATGATTTGCAATAAATTTTGAGGCAGATATTGTGACGTTATGATCGTTTCAAAAACTATGGACCACTTTTGAAATTTTTGCTGGTTTCCATTTTGATCCACAGAAGCATGCAACAATTCAAAATAAAATGTACCCACTGGTTAATTTCAACAGTATGCTTTTCTAAGCTCAAACTTTTGAAAACTTGATTTGCAGTTATCTTGAATATGAAAGTTTATGACTATATGATTTACAGTTATCTTGAATATGAATATTTAGTAGCTCATGACAGAATCAAGAGTTACTAAATTTTCTAAAATTGTACCTGACTTTATGGCAACAGAAATACTAAGCAGATAAAACTGAGCTGTGCTCAACACTTTTCACAGTTGACTTGGGGAATGAAGAATTCAACAAAGCTCAAAGCAAATCAGTGGAAGTTTTTCACAGGCAGTGAGTTTTTCCCCGATTGGTCTACTAAAGCATTTAAGCCCTACAATAACACCATCTAATGGAGGAGATAGGTGGCGGAACTACAGTTCACTGAAGCGTAGAAGAGATAAGCCCTCTACTGTGTTCTCTCAATGCACAATTTGAACTGGTGGATAATACCATTTTTCAAACCACTATTAATTACATTTCCATTCCTCCCTCTCACAGCAAGTTCTTTGTACAAGAAATCTTATGTATAGTCCAGTCCAAGAGCCAAGTTCATCAGCAAAGTCTCGTACAGGGAGAAAACATGGCCGATATATTCTAATTCTTGTTACTGTACGAGGGAATAATAATTCCTTTTTTTTCAGTTATTTGAAAATGCTTTTAATTAATTTTTTAAAATTATTATCATGTTGTCTTTTCTTCCATCAAAGTACAGATCATGTAGAGTCCCCTTAATAAATTGATTCTGCAAACCACTTCTATTATTACAAGTTTTTCCTCTTCTTACTTTGTTTTTGTCATTGGCGAGAAAATTGTTTGAATCAGTTATCAATACTTACATTACAATACACAGAATAGTTAGTTACATAATATTTGATAATTAAATTCACCATTTAAAAATATTTGTAGCAAAAATTAAAAAATATTGCAACTTTTACACAACAATTGCATTTTTAGAGCTTTTTGCACAAACAAATAATTTGAAATTACTGATTATCAACTTTTTTCTTCCTCTACAAATGTACTCCTTTTTTCTTGTTCAAAATTTACATTAGGACCTACAGCTTTTCGATAGTAGTCAATTTAGTAACTAAAAAAACAAAACTGGCAAAAAACATCAAAATTTCATCATTTACCAAAATTCTGTGTGCACTGCATAAACGAAGGGTATAATTTTATTTGAATTCCCCTCCCCCCATTTTGCATTCATCACAGGCAAATTTTTCAGGATATAGTGACAGAAAATAAAGTATTTTTTGGCCCATCTAGTGTGCATCTATTGTTACAGTACACATGCATATAATACACATAACCATATTAAACCTTTGTGGCACGGTGTGCCCAGTCGGGGCACACGTAAAGATTTCCTTCTGTATGCACAGAAAAATTGAATGAAAGAGGACTTATAGGTTACTATACGTTACTCTGAACCTTCTTTATTTATAGTAGATGGCAGTTCAACAGAAACCAGTCCATATATTTTAGCCATGTTTAGTTTTTTATGGCCCTCATTTTTCAAAATCTTCCAGATTTTTTTTAGGAACTTCCTATTTTATTTTTTTGGCTGTATGCTAATCTCCTTATTCTATATTAGTTTTTACCTTGAAATCTTGCGTAAAATCGAACAGTGAACCCCAGGTGTGCCCAGAGCAGGCTCACTGATAATCTGGGACAACTGAGAGTCTGTATTCTTTGTTTCATTTCCTGTTTTTCTTTTTCTC
This sequence comes from Stegodyphus dumicola, assembly GCF_044657685.1. Taxonomy (NCBI): domain Eukaryota; kingdom Metazoa; phylum Arthropoda; class Arachnida; order Araneae; family Eresidae; genus Stegodyphus; species Stegodyphus dumicola. The sequence continues at coordinate 41,452,230 of NC_140771.1, read as the reverse complement.
TCTCTCCTCTTTTTTTTTGGGGGGGGGAGAAGGGGAGGGGATATTTGGGTATCAACTAACAAATTGTTGGGGTGATTTTCTGAAGGTCAATGGTAATTGTATCAGTTAGCTGTTTGGTTTTTCACTAGAGCAGTTCTCTTTCGCTTTCGTTCAAAGTTTCGCTAGCACTATGTTTAAGTTTTGAGTTATAGACATTTATTTAATTTTATTTTATAGTTTATAATTTCTAATTGTAGATATAATATTAATTAATTTTTTTTTCTCAGATTTTTAACTATTTTCGAAATGAATCGGAAAGGGCTGACCATTTCTGAAGCACTGAAAGTGCTACACAAATTGCTTTCAGATAGTGAATCTAATACGGATCTCGGTACATGTGCAAAACATGCAATATTGGGCTGTGCTTTTCAAAGGTGGTGTAACTTTCTTCGAAAAGCAGCACCATGAAAATCATAGACTAAAGTGTAAATATGAAATGTAAATAATGTAAATATCATATACCCAAGTTACTTTTCCCCCCCACTCATACACAGGTAATCAGCATATAATCAAAAATAGCTTTTTAGGGGGTTGTAGAGTAGCAGATCTCGCAGTGGCACACCATTGGTAATGCTAAATATGTTACGGAATTCAGAATCTAGTGTTTTTTAATTGCAGGCAAAATCTTTTATTCTTTTATGCGCTTCCCAGCAATGCTCATTTCAGCACTCTTTTCGAAGCTCTATTGAATCAGTGTGCCCACTTTGGGCATACCCACAGAATTAAAACGATAAGTGCTATCTTCATAAAATTTTACTTGTGTACTCCTCTAAGCCTAATTAAATTAGACTGCCTTTTTTTTTTTTTTTTTAATCGAAATTCTAACTTTAAAAAATAGCGTGTTGGAAAGGTTTAACAATTAATTTAAGTTGAGAGCACTAGATATGCTAGAAAGCATGTGCATTTGCCAAAGAATATAGTTTTATCATTTTTAGCAGCTTTAATTTAGAAATGAAATAATGGCATATGAATATTGTTGAGAAGGAAAGGCTAATCAGAAAAAGAAGCTTGGGGAAAGAACATTTCATCTCTAAATTTTTCTTGAAAATGGAATTATTTTACTTAATGCCATTATTTAATGACTACAATTAATGTCACTATTTAATGAAGCATTAATGTCAATTATTTGATGACCACAAGGAACAGATCTTGCCTTTCGTGTATTTGTAATTAAAAAAAAAAAAAAAATGTATTGGATAGGGAAGTTTTCTCCCTCCCCGTCAGGTGTGTCCTGTAAACAATAGGGCCAATACAAAAGTATAGTCTGGCCCCTATGATGCACTTAAACAATATTTTTTACCCACAGTTAAGTATTTCCCCACTCCTGGTTTTAGGGGATTACTGGAATGAAATATGCAAACTTTGCGCAAAATTTAGAATTGTTGTCTGTGAAAAGACCATCTCTGTTATCTCTAAAGAACAGAAATGACTGTTACTTAACACTATCACCAAAGTTACACTAGTTATTACTGCATTGTTGCCTCCTAAATAATAAGCAAATACCTGCATTTTCTGTTTACTCCTCTATTATAACTAAATACATTATGATGGCAATTCTATACGAAAATATTATCTGGTACTTGCTCTTTACAATAAAATAAGGAATAAAAAATTGTACCCATGTGAAAAAGAATTATAAATGCTTTTTGTACAAATGGTGTAAATAGCCTCATGAATTCTAATTATTTAAATGAATGAAATAACCTTGTATCTTACTTTAAAACCTTTACCCACATGGTCGTATCATAGTATGCATGACTCCACATCAAACGACCGGTTCCCCAAAAAGAACTTTGACTAAAAACTTCATCACTGAGCCTCCTATACAATGCTTCACACTCATCAAGTGATAAACGAAGGCCTCCTAATAAGAGAGAAAGAACAGCTCCTGAACTAACACCACACATGAAATCAAACAATTCGTAGATTCTTTTGTTAGTTCTTGCTTCTAATTGTCGAAGAACTTCAATTGCAATTATGCCCCTAAAAGATAAAAAATTAAATATAATTAAAACAGAATTCTTTAATACACAGCTAATATGCAGAGTGTTTCATACTGAATGGGACAAAAAGAATAGCATAGTACAAATTCTGTAACCAATTTATTAAGCCAAAACTAATCAATTCTGAAAATACAATAACTACAATTACACGAGTTTTATCTGGTAACAGCAAAAAGTCTTCCGGTTATGAAATCAGCACTAGAGGCACTGTTAATCAAAATGGAATCATCCATGTCATGCATATTATGATACTACCATGTACATACTGTGTTTTGGAATACACCAAAACATCATCGTTTATCATTCAAAAACACTTTTTGCATGTAATTTGGTAAAGAACCACAACATCAAAAGTGTGAAGCAGTTTCAGAATATGGGCATCCCACAAAATCAACTTGTTGTGCCAGTTCTGAACTTTATATGCCTCATGTAATGGTGTGGCATGTGTTACGGAAATGTCTACAATTCTGGCCGTATACTTTTGAGATGGTGCAGACATTAAAACCTTCCAATAAACCGCTGCGTAAAGCGCTCTGTGAGAAATTTGCAAGATAAGCTGGAGGTAGATGATTTTTCAAACAGACTTGTGTTTATAGATGAAGCCACTTTTCATGTTTCTGGGAAAGTTAAGTGCCATAATTTAGGATTTTGGGGCATGGAAATTCCACATTCAATCATGGTGTAATGGAACATGACATGAGTGTAATTCTACAAAGGTGAAAGTTTTCTGCACCATTTCTAACAGTTGTATTTTTGGTCCCTTTTTCTTTATGGAGAATTGATTAATAGGTGCATTTACCAAGATATGCTATCAGCAAGATGGTGCTTTGCTGGCCACAAAGATCTGCAGATCTTAGCTTTTGCGATTTTTTTCTTGTGGAGTTTTGTTAAAGACTCCACTTATAGTAACTACAGCAGCAGATAACCAAAGTGCTCGAATCATTAACAAAGGATATTCCATCGAGAATGCGGCAGAAGCTGGAATATTGCACAGATATTTGGCATGTCACCGGATAGGCACACATGTAATAACTAGAGAAACCTGGATAACTATAGTTTCACTGCAAATTTGATTCATCAAAATAAAATAATTACAGCATTCACAGGTACTGTTTCTTTTTGTCCTATTCAATATAAAACACTCTGTATATTTCACAAATATAAAATCAGTTTAGACAACCAAAAATTAAGCATTAAAATTTAAAAGCATCTATCTTGATTCAATGAAATAATAACTGTTTCCCCTCTAATTTTTAAATTTGATAATTGAAACTATATACACAAATACAGTACAAAGTCTGTAATCCAGACGTCCATTATTCGGAATGATCTATAATCCGGACCTCAAAGCTACAAACTTACGCATGCGCGTTTGATGTGCTCGTCCACTATGCATGCGCGTAAAGCCAGTAAAGCATTTACCAATGTGCACTTCCGATAGTGAAGAAAGTTACATTGAAAGAAATGTTTAATAAAGCAAACAAATAAATATTATGCTTTTTTTTTTTTTTTTTTTTTTGTAAATTTTGATACCGTTTAGATCATAATTGCTCTTTATTTCATAAATAAAGTTTCATATTTTTAATTGTATAATTTCTGCATGCCATCTCACCAGATTTAATTTGATGATCTATAATCCATAAAAACCCCTAATCCGGAATTGCCGAAGTCCCAACAAGTCCGGATTACAGACTTTGTACTGTACCATATAAAACATATACAAGAAAAGAACTTTCTTACAACTTACTAGACTGCATTGACCACAGAAGCCTTAAAAATGAAAAGAAGAAGAAAATACTCAACCACTTGTCAGATACATAAAATAGTTTTAAAATATTATTAAAAAATTATCTACTTCTATAAAAAAGATCAATTTCAGAACTAATTACAATAAGCGATACACATTTAACTTGAAAGTACAGGATCACCTAAGATGTTGCCTCTTGCTAATTCATATTATGAACACATATCAAGCATTAAAAAGTGCACTAAAATTGCAAACACATTCAAGCTTGAAGGGGATTAAAGAATTTCCTTCCATGTGTTATTATGATATAATGTCCGGCTTTTCTGCATGTGTGGGAGGGGGATAATTTAAGAATAAAAAAAGGTACTGGAAGGAGCCACAGAATATATATATATACAGTCAAAAGTCGTTAATCCGGACACGTCGGGACTTCGGCGATTCCGGATTATAGATCATCAGTTTAAATCTGGTAAGATGGCATACAGAAATTATAAAATTAAAAATATGAAACTGTAATTTATGAAATGAAGACCAATTATGATCTAAAGGGTATCAAAATTTACAAAAAAAAAAAAAAAAAAAAAAAAAAAAGCTTAATATTTATTTTTTTACTTTATTAAACATTTCTTTCAATGTAAGTTGTTTAAGTTGTTTCATTTTTTATGTGATAATACATTCTCTTTAATTCTATAAACAGACATAATTTCTTGTTCAGTTACAAAGTTCCGCTGTTCAAGTCTTATAACTGCTGTGTCGAGAATACCGACTAATTTGTCAATCGAATTTTTTTTGTTTTTAATAACCTCTGTCACTATCTTATACTCCGATATCTTCGCTATCGGAAGCAAAGTATAATGACGAGGAATTTGATTTAAATCATATCAGAGTACATCAAGACGAAATACTACATTTAGTAAGGAATTATAAGCCAAAATAAAATAAAAACATCTGCCCTGAAGATAAGAATAGTGCTGACAGATCAACTTCCAATTCATTGCGCGCTGCGGCGTTAAAGATAAACAAACGTTAAAGTTTAGATAAACAAAGGATATGCCTTTATCCATTTTTTGCAGCAATTCGACTTTTTGTTTAATGAACTTCGAAATATACTTTTGCTTTGTAAATCCCTTACATATTAGTAAATATATATCAGAAATTCTATTTGACATAATCGAAAGTTCAAGCTTACTTTTATAAAATTGCTCTAACAGTTTGCAAAAAATAATAAGCCGGATCCAATTCGAAGATTAAGGAACAACGCAATCTGCAACATTAACTGAAATAGATAGTTAGATAATTTTAGCTTAGCTTAAAATGTCCGTTATACATTAAACGCACACTCGTAAACGTATTTTGCGCACGCGCACAAACATATTCGCAGCCATAAAGGTCTTATGCACATGCGTCAACGCGACGCATATGCAGAAAGTTTGTAGCTTTGAGGTCCGGATTATAGATCATTCCGGATTATGGGTGTCTGAATTAACGACTTTTCACTGTATATATATATATATATATATATAAAGAAAAAAAAAGAATGAAATCAAATATATGGGATAAATATTTTCAGAAGATTGTTTAAAATCCAATGAAGAAAAAATTAAGACTACTCTAAATATAAGAAATCCATAAAATGTTAAAGAACTTAAAACTCCCTTATAAGTGATTATATGTTTCTAGATTCAAACCTAAAATATCAGAATAAACTCTTTAAGAGATTTGTTGAAAAACCACATTGCCTGGAACTGAAATGCAGTGCATTAAAAAGCTTTGCAAAGGCTTTAGGATGTTTTAATAACTAAATCAGATTTAGAGTATTATGACATAAATATGCCTGTAGGATTACCTGTGGTTTTTAATAGTTTATTCTGTTTATGGCAGAGCACTTGAGGGCTATCTGCCTAAGGGAAATGATGCCTTCATGGAGGACTTTCTAAGGTAAACTGGCTCAGATTTACATGATACACACGGCAAAAAATATGAAAACCATTCACCAGTATTTAAGGCCCGACCAAACTACCACTGTTCAGCAACTTTACCACCAGTTGGCTCCTGGTGGGCAGCATACTGTGGATGCATCATGCATCTCAAGAAGGACAAGCAGCAGTCTCATTTACTGAAGAATAGTTTACCAGTGGCATATGTATCTAAAGCATTAACCTTCCAGCATGCGTGTATGTGCAAAATTTATGACAAATTCATTTTTAATGCACATTTTTCGCATATCAAAGCTAATATGTCTGAAGGTAATTTCTATTCCTCCTTTCTACCCTTCCCCACATCATGGAATATGCCAATAGGAAGTCATTTGATTTTTTTTTAACTGGGCTTTTGTGCTACGTGTTAGCTTTTTCGCAAAGTTTTCGACACACATGTGCTCGTGGGCGAAAATTCGGAAAATATTTTTTTCTCAAATATTTTGTGTTATTAATTGCCGTGTATTATTTTAATTTGGATACATTTGGCTCTGTAAATTTTATATCAGATTTCATGGCAAAAAAATACGTGCAACCAGCTGATTTTGCTCGCATTGTTCAAGAATTATCTGAGGAAGAAAAGGAAGCTTTTGGATGGGAGAACAATAGTGATTTCCATTCCTTATTTTCTTTCCATCATTCCTTATTTTCTTTTATTTCTATTTTTTAGAAATAAATAATAAAAATATTAAAGTTAGTTTAAAGTGAGTTTTTGTAATCAGTACGAGGTAAATTTCCTTGCAGAAATTAGTAATGCTAAACTTACTTTTCTTCTTACCAAGGTGTTTTCCTTTTTTATTTGTCTATACTTGCCTTTGATGGATATTAAAATTAGCTCCGATTTTAAAATATAATTATTAAATAATAAATTTAAAATTTTCTATAATGAAATACATTATTGCATTTCCATCTCACTAACATAAGGACTTAAAAATAATTTACTTATATTTGAATGTGATATCATTTGTATTTTGCAATAATAAGATTAATATTTTATTTCTTAACAAATTTATAATCAATATTCACTCATTTCTGTCGTTTTTCGTGACAAAAACGGTAAAATAATGGATTTCATAAACAATACGATGCGCGCGCGCACTCATATAAAATTGCCCAGCGCACATGCTGGAAGGTTAAAAATATACAGAAAAATTAAGCTTTAACTGAAGAGGAAACTAGCAATCTAGCATGTGAGAAACTAGCATGTGAGAAATCTGACCAATATACATTTAGCAACATAAATTTTATAGCACCAGTACATATTTTACTGCTGAAAATGACCATACACCTTTAAAATCAAAAATTCATTATAGAAACCATTAAATTAAGTGCAGTAAAAAAAATAATGCATATAAGATTACAGCCATATCAGTTCGAGATAAAATATAAACCAGAGAAAGAACTCTTTATAGATGATGCATTATCAAGAACATTTAAAGTTAAATTGTCAGATTTCTTTGAAGGAGAGACAGAAGCTCAGGTTGGAATGGTTGTAGAAAGTATACCAATATCTAAAGGTAAACTGGAAAATTTTCAACTAGAAACATAAAAAGATGAAGAACTACATGTTTTAAGAAAATTAACTAAACCTGGATGGCCAAATATGAAATCTGTGATTCTAAAACTAGCAAATTAATACTTTAACTTCAAAGAAGAACTACCAGAAGCTATAGAAGAACTATACATTAATATTTAAAAATGTCTGTATAATTATACCTAGAGTTTACAAAAAGACATATTAAGTAGAATTGTACAAAAATGCAAAAATAAAGCAATGGAAATATTGTATTAGCCAGAGATATCAAAATAAATTCAAGATTTGGTTCTAAATTGTACAATACCTATGAGTTTCCCAAATACTAACAGTACAGAGCCGATGCTATCAAAAGAAATATCAAACTGTCTGTGGGAATTAGAAATGGATCTCTTTTACTTTCAGGGAAGAGATAAATTAGTTATACTTATTGACTATCTTAACAAAATATGTTGAAATTAGATCTTTGGGAGATTTACAAGTGCAGTTGTGATAAAGAAGCTGGAATTATTTTTTCAAAAGCAATGTATTCAGAAAATAATATATTCAGATAATAGTCTGCAATATAACTGCAAGAAATTTAAAAATTTTGCAAGGAAGTGAAATTTTGAAAGCAAAATTCAGTTTGTAGTTCAAATCTGCTGAGCAAAATTTTGCAAATCAACAATGAGTGAATCCCACATTATTTCTTCTACTGAATGTTTCATAGATGCTTTTTATTGCAGAATTTCCTAATGTAAACTCGTTAAGGTATAGCAAATTTGACTGAGTTCCATGATTTGCTTGATATTAATTCAGTGTTTAATGCTCGTTGAATGAAACAGATACTACAGTTGCATTACCCATGTGTGCTGTTATCATTGCTAGTGCATAGTGTAATGTATTGATGAATTATTGTTAAGTTAAAATTAAATTAAACAAAATCAGGTAAATGTATAATCTACTTTTAATCCAGCTACTATTTTATGTTACATGTACACGATATCTCACTTTTTAACAGAAATAATAAGATTATACATATTCCTTTAAAAAATAAGGTGTTTTAACTGTCCTACCAACATAGTTGGTAACATAGTTGGATCTATTTGCTTGTGACACATCACTTCTATTAGATGTACGAGGATTTACAGGTATCTCTAAATTTGGAATATTTCTAGTCTTAGATTCATTCTCAATAATATTTTCAACTTAGTCTCAAATCTTCTGAACTAATTGAGTCACTTATCAAGTGACTTTTAGTCTAATAACTGTTTTTTACCGCAAATTCTTCATGGTTGGTTCTCTGCAGAATGCCTCTTTCATTCTTTTCTGTAGTTCTTACATTTTTGTGATCCTGTATGAATGTGGTCTTTCTACTTCTCTTATGATTTGAGCACCTTTTTCTACACATTATCTTCTACCTTCAGTGGTTTTAACAATCTTGCATTCCTATTATAATAATCATTTTGTCATATTCTTCTGTTCAATAAATGCTGCTTTTCTGTTATGAGCTAGTTTTACTTAAATTCTATTTTATGGGTTTTTATGGTCCATTCTTTTTCTCCTGAACATTATTCTGAAAGTGATTTAATTTCAGCTAAAATAAAAGATTTAACGGTATTCTTAAAAAACTAAATATGGATTCTTGATCTCAATTGCACTTTTTTTTTTTAAAATCCATTTGAACATGTCTTTTAACTTTTTGTTTATTTGAATTGAATTTCAGTTTGTAGTTCAAATCCGGAAAACCAGTCCTTTAATGATTCAAATGAATTAAAGGATTTCATCAAATCAGATCTGTGATGAATTGTACAATAGACCACTCAGATATTGTACACTTTTCAAACCTTTTACAACATTTGGTAATAACAGGAAAAGTTAGGAAGCTTGGTATCTCTTAAATTCACTGATGAAAATAAAATACTGCATCCAGATATGTGCTCCTTTCTCTCAGGAAGTAAAGGTTCCTGCAATGAACTGTGATTGTGGATGAAAAATGGATATTCTATGATACATATACATATAGGCATGAAAGACAGTTCAGTAATTCCAAAAGCATTTTTGCCTCCAAAGATGTTACTCTATAGTGATCTTCTGCAGGGACTATTCACTGTTCATTCCTTCCATGAGGTGAAAAAATAAATGCAATCAACACTGTACAGAGATGAGGAAAATGCATGACAAACTGTGACTTCAGCAATCAGCTAGGAAGCCCTATTGCCTCAGGATAATGTGCTACCACATACGGCAATGTCAACCATCCAGCAAATAACAATTTGAGATTGAAAATTGTGGCTCACTCTCCATACATCCTTACATTTACCTAACAGATAATCCTTTACTGGCACTTTAGCTATTTTTGTTCAAGAAATGCTTTGCTAACAATGCATCAATTTATATTTGGGTAGTAATAACTTTCAGAGATACTGATTTGTAAAAGTGTGGCATAAATGACCCTACAACATGTTCGCAAAAATATATTGATGCTGCTGCAAATTACTTAGATTAAACATGTGTTTTCTTTTTCAATCATACTTAAAATTGGTGATTTCATTTGTAACAATTTTACAGTTATATTTGTAAACATATCAAGTGAGTGCTCTTTAGTGGTAAAATTAAAGTACTATTTAGCCTGATAATTAAGGTTTAAAGGCATTTTCAGTGGGCTGTTTTTCAATTTCCTTTTCACACAGAATTAACTAACAGTTTTTATTATTTTATTCATAAGGTAGAGTGGAAGGTAATTTCAGGGATTTTCAAATAAATTTTTTAAGAAATCAGCATCAATGATGAAAAGCAGTTTTTCAAAACTTTCTAAAACATTATCAAGTCAACAGAACAGGAAATATTTATGTTCTACTGAGGCTATTTTCAAAATTTCAACTATTACCTACATAGAATTCGGCACATTAAAAAGAATTAATTCACATAAAAACATAACAATCATGTCTTAAAACAATAATAAAAAAAAGATAAAGTATTTATACACATAAATATACAATAACTATGCATAAATTGAAAATAATATAAAATACTAAAAATACACACAAATTTACCATAATGTATTACTGTAAATACTGGTAGTTACAATGCAAATACATCAAAAATAAAATTTTAAAATATTCAAAAATACAAATGAATATTTATATTACTTTAAGAAAACACTTACCTAGTGCCCCCACCATCAATACTGAGAATTCTTATTCCATGCCCTTTTGGAGATTCATTATAACCAACTAAAGAAAGAGCACATCTTGCTTGAGCACGAACAGCATTATCAGATGAGTTGCATTTCATATGCAATGCAGTTCGGACTAATCCTGCCTTAATAGTAAATGCATATTGCAAAACAAACAGTATGTTTAAAAATACACAATTTAAATTTAAAAACAGTGTAAGACAACACCAATCAGTCAATACCATATTGCATAATAATGATAAAAGAACAATAATATAATAAGCAATAAAATACTTACTTTGCACATTGTCGATTTTTGTTCTGGATAAAGAAGGAGGTGTTTACATATCTCTTCTAGTCTTAGCAACTGAGATCCAGAAGATGTTGCATCTATTAAAGAGGACACTAAAAACCTGCTGCGTTGCTGAAGGCTCAACTATAGAGGAAGTTAAAAAAAAAAAAAAAAAAAAAAAAAAATTCCTCATATACAACTGTAAAAAGTATCATATACACTGTAGTAGGAAAAGAGTAAAAACAAAAGCCTAAAAGTACTTATGTAAAATTGCAACCACCTTAGTAGAAGTTGCCAAACTCTGGCAACCAAGAGGATAACAATTTTTTAGCTACCCGTATCCACTCTAATTTGCAAATCGAATCACCTTTATTTCTATAAAAAAATCGACAAGCTCCAACAAGAAGGTTGCACTAATACGTAAGTACCAGCCTAGATTAAAAGAACTAAAGAGAGAGTATTACAGAAAGTATACCTTAGAAATAACAACTTTTTTACTTTTTTCAACATATTTTTCTTCTTTTCCTAAAAATTCCTTTTTCTTGGTTTGTAACTCATCACCAGTAAGCCATTCAGCAAATCCTTGCTCTAAACTAGCTTCACTTTCACCCAATTGTCCACCAGGTATGACAGTCATTTTTTCATAAGAAGTATTTGTTTTATCACTTAATTTCTGGATGTTTTTTGATATAGGAACAGACTTCTGCTCTTCAACAATTTTGTTTCTGGAAAATCTCAGAGTGACATTATTAAATAAAGATGATGCCACAGTAACAGATTTCCAAATCATAGGTCTCAGATTATCAGTTGTATTTCTTATTAAACTAAGAATATTAATTTTTGATGAATTCAAATTACTTGATGCTGGTTTTGAAGATGTTCCATAATGGCTGGAAAACCAGAATTTCCTGAAAACAAATAATAGCTACTAATTACATGGACTGAAAAATACATCAAACATGCACATACTTAAAATATAAAATTTTTGCCCTATTAAAAACCAAAAATTTTCACACCAAGCTATTAAAATAATCAGACAATTATTATAATTTTAACAAAGATTAATTCTGGATGAAGAAAGAAACTACATACGATTTTGAACACTTCTAATAACATAATTAATGCAATATAGTATTGAAGGATACAAAAAAAGATCGTAAAAAAATAGTTGAAAGGATGTTTACTCAGAAAAGTACTCATATATTAGACAATACCTGCTGAGCATTACCAAAAATACCACCTAACTCGATTACTGGGACTGCTTGGCAGCTCTATAAATCATTCTGTATTTATTATAGAGAGAGAGATGAGTTTTTTCCTATAATTTTCCTTTTCTTCCCCTTGTTAATGCCCCCATCTCTATGTATTTAAAAAAAATTTTAAAGGGAGGGTTGACTTCTTTTATTTCAACATCAATTTTAACATTTTTTTTTTTTTCCACTAATGCTTTTTCTACAGAAAGTTTTCAGGATTACATATGTTCGTCTTGTGTTAATTTTTACTACGTTTTACTTAATGCATTTACTAAATTTACTCAGAAATGAAACAAAAGCAATTCATTATTTCCAGATTTATGATGTTTTACTAAAATGTTGCAAGTATCCTAATTTCTTATGCAATAAAAGCATTCATGACAGAACATATGTGATGACACGGTGACATCAAAATAGTCAACAAAGTATTAGAGTAACAATTGGGATATTGTCATATACAGGCACAGGCAAGCTACAAAGAATAACAGTCTGATTCAACTGCGAAACAGCATCCATGGAAAATTAAAAATAAATAAAGGAAAGAAAAGTGCTTTATTGATCTGCTGATGATAAACATTTATTTCATTGCCAAAAAATATTGTTGGCATTGTACATGAGAATCAAAGAATGTATTAAATAAATAAACCATAAAAAGCATTCTAACCATTTGTCATAGCATTTACAAGTATTATGAATAAAATCAAGTGTAAAAAATATCACTTCAAGCATTGCAACCGGGAAACAATATGATTTTCATAAACCCACAGATTATACAGTATCATGCTTAGATTCCCAATCAACCAAAAGTTACCCTCATTTAGAATCCTAATGCATTTTCCATCTTGAACTAGCACAAGGCAACAAACAGGATATTCAATAGCTAATCACAATAGATATATGTTTCTCATATGCTGTGAGAAGTTCTTAAATTTCTGTCAAAATTATAATAAGCGATACTTTTCAGACAGATCCTAAAGATAGAAATCATAGAGATGATATTTTGATATCTGAGGAACATAGTAGTTATGCAAGCAGAAACCGAATGTGTGAGAACACATCAATCAACAACAATTAAATTTGTGTTATAAACACAAAGGAAACTTGAACGTTACAATTTAAATGGCTTTAAACGAATATAAGAAAAACATGAAGCTATGTAATCAGATGGCATCATGTGTTTCTAAGTATAGTGCTTCTATCCATTGTCTTTGGATGCTGACTAAACTTTACATCAATATTTCCTGAAGCATTAACTGAATGTGATAGTCCATTCCCTAAAACAGGCATTTTGTATGCTCTTGGAGATCTTATTAAAAACACTTTTTTTTTTTTTTTTTTTTTTTTTTTTTACAAAAATATAAAAACAAAGATGATGTTGTTCAATAAAATGGGGGGGGGAAGGTGTTCGTAAAGTTTTTTGGGGAAAGGGGCAAAACAACTCATTGGCAAAATGCCTATACAAAAACTGTAGTACGTGGCATCAACAGATGTCAGTGTATCACCTTCATGAAGTATGCAACTATTGTAAAATAAACATCTATAGCACATTATAATACCTGCTGGTCATAATGGGACATATCATAGGACATTAACAGAAAATTTCTCAATATATTATTCTTTTTTGAGGCTAAATGTGGAAGTGAATCCATATCAGACTACAGCCTTAGTAAATATAGAATCATTTCTTGGAAAACATACAGACTGTTCTTAGCTCAAACGCAACAGTTCCGAGTGTTCATGGCACCGTTCAGACAAAAACGTGTCATTACGCGAAAGGATATTTGGTAGTCATGATACATTAGTTTTTTCATTCTGGCTAGAAAAATCATTGTGAACACTGTCATTAGTTCTTGTCACCAGCATTCAATTGTTAATTGCAGCTGATCTTGTGCATTACAAAAAATGTACTTTCCATAAAGTGCCACAGAAGATGTCTAATTGAGAAGACATATACACATTGCTGGAACTAACACAACACACCACTGACTACTCAAGAATCTTCTGAATGTGTACTTTCTTCAATAACTTGTCCACTCTCTAATACATTCAATTCCTAATTTTCTAATCTTTCCAAAACATGCAATAATTTTCTTGGCTTGCAGAGACAATGGAATGCCATAATTTCTCATCTTCTTTCATTAATACTTGATAAATACGAGTAATTTCATTAACTAAAACTTGTAAATGCTATAAGGATTAGAATGTTTTTCTGTTGTTCGTTTCTTTATTTAATAAGTTCCTTTTCTTTTTCTCTTGTTTGTTTCTTTAGTTAATAGGTTCCTTTTCTGATGCTACAAAGAGTCTGAATTTTGCCACGAGTGTGGCTGCCTCTCTATTTGGAACCTGAGTGAGAAAGAATTCACCTAATTCTCAGCACAACTAGCCAAATATCCAGCGTTGGTGAACAACCTGCTGGCTTGAAATACAAATAGATTTTCACGTCCACAATATTTTCAGGGTTACCTATTCAATTATTTGGTTGTCAGATTAAATACAGATAATACACCTTTTTTGAAATTATTCCAGTTAATCACAGTATTTCCATAAAGGTTGAATTTTTTATCAATATCTCTTCCTCTGCCCAACAATAAACAAACTACTGTGCAGTATTTTGAAACCACTGAACTAGTTGTCAAAATGTATGTTTTCCTTTAACTTTTCATATTGTACCTCTAAACCCAATCTTTCATTGATATAAGGTTTTATTTAATGGCCATTTCCTTACATTAAAATGGAAGGTAAAATATGTCTTTCTTGGAACAGCATATATAGCATCTTCATATATAGCAAATTCATACACAGAAAATACAGCATCTTCTTAAAAATTCAAATATTTAAAAAAACTTTCTGAAAAAGAAAATACATTAACATGTGGAATACTCACAGTTCTCATGATAAGAGAATTATGCATGGTTGTGAATTGCTAACACTTATATGAAAAAAAGAAATATGATAACATGTGGTTTACTTGGAGTCTTCCTCTTCCCAAGCAAACTATAAATGATCATTATAGGACTGTCAGCCATATGAGGACAGTTTTCATTGCAGATTTATTGATAATTTTGGCCCTTTTGTGAAATGGGCCATAATAATATAGATATACCCTAAAAACTGGCAAGCAGAGCTTAATACAATCTGGACAAAAGGCACAAAATTCTTTCAAGACGAAATGAATACCTACTTTTTAAATTTTCATAAATTAAAAATAGAACTGTAAGGAACTTACACAAGGATTTTGAGGACTAGGAACAGGTCTTGTTGGCCTAGGAAGTAATTAGGAAGTAATTATCAAGATATGATATTAATAATCTCTATCAATTTAAATTATAACCCTTTTTTGTTGTTGTTTACAAATGCTTCTATTGAATATCTATAAATAATTGCTGCTTACATATTATTCCATCAACTATAACTAAAAAGTACAATTTAGCATCAGTTATGATAAGAATGACATATTACACAACAGCTATCTGAGTAAGGGGAGATATGCCTTCATGGAGAACTTTCTAAGGGGAGCTAGCTTGTATCCACATTATATATTTCAAAAACCATGAATCCAACCCATCTGATGGGATTCGAGCCAAGTGAACTACTAGTGTTCATCAACTTTACTACTCTGCCACTGAATGGCTTGTAAAAATTGATTAAGAAAAATTATCATAATAACGGAACTACTCTTATACATGCTCTCGGTTAGCAAAAATGTCTCATCAAACATTTTCGAGAAACTCCATGGCACCATATTACTATCTAAATTTTTTGTCTACATTTCGAAATTTAAGCATAAAATGTCTGCAAAAATCATGGTTTTTGCACGTGCAAAAGCCACGTTTTTAACACACATTTTACGCCAAAAACCAGAAACAAAAACAAAAAATTTAGATTTTAGCAAAATTGCAATGTTTCTAACCACAAATATTTGACAAGAATTCATGTACACAGTGATCTATTTTAAATAAATTAATAAATAAAAATAAATAAAAAAAAAACAGAGAATTGCACAATTTATGCAGCATAAGAATCTAGGAATTAAACACACCTCACTAAAATAACTAACATAACAACAACAAATTTCAAGCAATACCATGTACACAGCAATCTGTTTTAACTTTAAAAAAAACATCGGCAAATTGCACAATCTAGGCATCGGACATAGCCTCGGCATTGCGCACAAACCAGCAAAATAAACCAAACTAAAATAAATTACAAACAATTCAAAAAACAACAATAATGACAGAAATTCAAAACAAAAAACCATGAACATAACACTCTACAAAATAAGAACAACAATAAAATAAAATGCACTTACCATTGTGAATGCTTCTTTAACAGCAGAAATATCAATTTCAAACATCAGCAAAACTCATCATTTTCCACCATTTTACCCCTCCCCCTATCTTCTGAGACACAAAGCCTACATTCATGAATAAAATTTCACAAACTTGTACCTTTTAAATTTACCTTGCACACAATCTAAAATACATGACTGAAATTTTGCCGCCACATCTTTCATTGCAACATAAGCCATTTCAAAACATCCACCAACCAACCAACCAGCAAATAAAACCACTCCAGCAAAATGAAGTTTCAGCCAAAGAACGTCAATACATATTCTTTGTTTCAATGTCAAAATGGTTGCCATACAAACAACATTGCACGAAAACCATCGCAGAACACATATCGCCACATTTGGCGATGCCATACATCCGAAGGCGTATATAAGAATAGTACCCAAAATAACCAATATTTATCAATCAACAGTATACAAATTAGACATCTGAGATGATTATTTACGAATAAATACACTGTATGTATTGTACTTTTCTCCAATATTTTATATTAAGATGGAATTATTACAATTTGAAGTTATTTCTCATGAATTTACTTTCTTCCATTCATGAATTTTATTTTTCCAAAGAGAAAATTTCACACTTTAAATAAAAAATCCATAAGAGGATACTTTATGAAAAATTTCTCATAAACAGTTTTCTTAATTTTGCTTTGAAAATATTCCAAGGCAATGGTTTTGATCACTGAAAGAAATATTAAAAACAGATTTACTACACTGTAAATGTAAATATTCAGTATGCCCTTATTCTTTTTAAAAATATGAAACATTACTCTTTATCAGAAAATTTATTATGTAGAACATACATGCATCCATCTCCAGCAAAATTCAACCCTTGGATATAACAAAAGTTTTAGATGAAATCTGCCTATGAAAGAAAACTGACGTATAATTCTTCTTTATACATGTTTAAAACTGTTCTGAAAAATATTTTTGATGAATTTATATTTTCTAAAATTTAAAATCATAGATTAAAATTCTCTTTAGAAAATTTAAAATGAAGCTCTCTCTTAGAGACACCACGATATTGCAAATATTTAAGAAATTATTTCATCAGACTTCACAGCACACTGCAGGTATAAAATGGATGGCACGTATAGGTCGGAGATTTTTCCCCCTGCTAATGTAAACAAAAACTGATTTTATAAAGAAAAAATCTCTCTAAAGATATACAGTCAAAAGTAGTTAATCCGGACTCGTCGGGACTTCGGCGATTCCGGATTATCGATTTTTCCGGATTATAGATCATCAGTTTAAATCTGGCATGCAGAAATTATAAAATTAAAAATATGAAACCGTAATTTATGAAATAAAGAACAATTATGATCTAAAGGGTATCAAATTTAAAAAAAAAAAAAAAAAGCTTAATATTTATTTGTTTACTTTATTAAACATTTTTTCAATGTATTTTAATGTTGTTTCGTTTTTTATGTGATAATACATTCTCTTTAATTCTATAAAGACATAATTTCTTGATCAGTTACAAAGTTCTGCTGTTCAAGTCCTATAATTGCTGTGTCGAGAATACCGACTAATTTGTCAATCGAAATTCTTTCATTTTCAATAACCTCTGTTACTTTCTTTGCTATCGGAAGCGATTTATAATGACGAGAAATTTGATTTAAATCATATCAAAGACGGAGTACATCGAGATGAAATAATACATTTAGTAAGGAATTATAAGCCAAATAAAATAAAAACATCTGCCCTGAAGATAAGGATAGTGCTGACAGATCAACTTCCAATTCATTGCGCGCCACAGCGTTAAAGATAAACAAAGTTTAGATAAACAAACATTAAAGTTTAGATAAACAAAGGATATGCCTTTATCCATTTTTTGCAGCAATTCCACTTTTTGTTTAATGGACTTCGAAACAAACTTTCGCTTTGTAGATCTTTTACACATTAGTAAATATATATCAGAAATTCTATTTGACATAATCGAAAGTTCAAGCTTACTTTTATAAAATTGCTCTAACAGTCTGGAAAAAATAATAAGCCAAATACAATTCGAAGATTAAAGAACAAGGCAATCTGCAACATTAACTGAATTAGGTAATTTTAGCTTAGCTTATACGGTCCATTATACATTAAACGCGCATTTGTAAACATATTTTGCTCACGCGCACACGCATATTCGCAGCAGTAAAGGTCTTACGCGCATGCGTCAATGCGGCATGCGCAGAAAGTTTGTAGCTTTGAGGTCCGGATTATAGATCATTCCGGATTATGGGTGTCCGAATTAACGACTTTTGACTGCACTTCCTTTGCCTTACAGTCCAATGTAATATTCAAACACAACCAATATATCTAAGAATTCCTTTTTTATAATATAATAACAAAATTATGGGAAAAAAAGACTTAAAGCATTATTATTGCTATAAGTTCATCTCAAAATCTAAGAGTAATGAATATTATTAAAGAATTTATTATTATTTCATTAAATTATTTATTACTATTATTTTATTAATGAAAGCAAATGATAAAAAATCGCATTCCAATCAGCAGACCGACATAGCTAGTTCATATTTATTGTACTTTGTACAGTTCCATTCTCGTTTCCTAATTCATAAATAAGAAAATATGTGAATACAAATGAATTGATCAGAAAGAATAACATTGCCATTATGTAAACATTGTATACATTTTGATCTAAATAACTAATACTGGTTAGTTTAAATTAAATCAAAATAAACATAAAAACAAAAAAACAAAAACAAAAAAAAATTACAAATATAGCACCCCCTTCTGGACTACTGCACAGCATCCAACAAACATGTAAATTTTACTGCATCTATGGAGGGAAAAAATGAGAGTTTAATCTTAGTATATGGTACACGAGGGATTTGGCTACTTTTGGCAACTTTATGATGAGCAGTAAATGCAGCATTTATGATGAGCAGTGAATGGGTCATTTTGGTATTGGCAAAAATTTTCAAAATTGCGCTAAGGCCGTACCTTATACAGTCAAGCGTTTTTTAAACCGGACTCGTCAGGACTTGAGCCATTCCGGATTATCGGTTTTCCAGATTATAGATCATCAGTTTAAATCTGGTAAAATGGCATGCAGAAATTATAAAATTAAAAATATGAAACCGTAATTTATGAAATAAAGAGCAATTATGATCTAAAGGGTATCCAAATTAAAAAAAAAAAAAAGCTTTATATTTATTTGTTTACTTTATTAAACATTTCTTTCAATGCATGCATGCGTAAAGCATACATTACACACAGTCAAAATTAGAAAATTGCAACCAGAAAACTATTTGATGTGTATTCGTGATATTTATAATAATGAGGAATTTGATTTAAATCATATCAAAGACAGAGTACATCAAGATGAAATACTACTTTTAGTAAGGAATATTTAGTAAGGAATTATAAGCCGAATAAAATAAAAACATCAGCCCTGAAGATAAGAATTGTGCTGACAGATCAACTTCCAGTTCATTGCGCGCCACGTTGTCCCCCCCCCCCCCGCAGAGTAGCATGAAATTGATAAACATATTTCGGAATGATTAGAGAATCAAAGGATATGCCTTTACCCATTTTTTGCAGCAATTCCACTTTTTGTTTGATGGACATCGGAACAAGCTTTCGCTTTGTAGATCCTTTAGTAGCTCCAGAATCGGAAAATCTTTTTGACATAATCGAAAGCTCAAGATTACTTTTATAAAATTGCTCTAACAGTCTGCAAAAAATAATAAGCCGGATCCAATTAGAAGATTAAGGAACAATGCAATCTGCAACATTAACTGAAAGAGATAATTAGATAATTTTAGCTTAGCTTATACTGTCCGTTATACATTAAATGCGCATGCATAAACGTATTATGCGCATGCGTAAAGGTATTATGCACATGCGTTAACGCGTTATGCACTATGCATGCGCAGAAAGTTTGTAGCTTTGAGGTGCGGATTATAGATCATTCCGAATTATGGACGTCTGGATTAAAGACTTTTGACTGTACTAGGATTTTACCCAAATGACACTCTAATGACTTTTCTCATTAGGGAAAAGTCAAGGAGAGGGGAAAAAGTGTTTTGAATCATGCTAGTCTGAAGGCTACATTATGAGAATTTTGGCCTGGTGTTAGAAGGTTAATATGAAATACCCCTGTATAAAATTAGATCTCAATTAAGAAAGAGCTGAACAAAATATCTTAAAAAAAAAAAAAAAAAAAAAAAAAAACCATGCTGAAATTATGTGCAGGTATCTATTGCATCATTCAGAGTAAGCCATATTTTTTAAAGAAATAAATAAATACCTCATTTTCTGATGGGGGAATTTATAAAAGACATTTTCTTGGAAATATCAGATATATTTTTTAATGATTTTATGAACAAGACTGAAATTATTGCAGCAATAAATGATCTAAAACTGTCTCAAAGTACTGTGATGTGATGGATTTAAAAAAAAAAAAAAAAAAAAAAAAGTTAAAATATAAGAAAACAGTTATATAACAATATTAACAGATGTTCATGTTTTTTCTTCCAATTTGATGAATCAACAGATAGCACAACATAATAGCATTACATAGTACAAATGCTTTTTAATTCACAAGGTTTTTAAAGATTATACATCTAAAATAGGGGTCTTCAACCCGTGGCTCACTGAAGGCATTTTAGTGGCCCAAAATTAGCATTTGAAAAAAAAAAATTGCCTTGTCAGCTCTTTGTCATAAAAAAATTTTTTATTTCTCTTATACTTGATATTTAAAACATTTTATTGACATGACTGATATTATTTGAGACAATTTCCTGAAAATGATGAATTTTTCAAAAATTTCACTTTATCTTATATAATTTTAAAAATAAAAAATTTGACTATGCATAAAATCTTAATACCATAAAAGGGTAGATTCTTGTCTCGAACTGGCTTGCAACAGATGTCACTCTTTCGTCAATATTTCGCCAAAGGTTACCTTGAGCATGCCGCTACTTTAGAGGGAAAGGAGAATAAATTAACAGAATTATATTTCTCCTAATGTTACAATCAGTTGTCAAAGGGAACGGTAATCATTAATTTTAAGCTAGCTTACTCACGCTCATTCCACATTCTAAAATTCAGAAATGTTGATGGTCTTTGAATGAGTACACAATGGCAAGCTGTGATATCAAAAAATAAATAAATAAATAAAAAATAAAAATAAATATATAAAATAAAATAAATAAATAAAAATAATAAATAAAAGTTGAAGGAAAAGTGTGATTTTTTTCCAAGAAAAGCGGTCAGATCTTTATATTTTGTTGTACATAAGGGTCCCTCTATCTTCTCAGACACTGAAGCGAACCAATGTGCTCCAGCAAAAGATTTTTCAACGTCAACAGGGTTGCCATACAGCACGCAATCGTGCCAAAAGCCAACGCAGAACACATATCGCCACATTTGGTGAAATTAGGATGTATATCAGAGTTGTACCTTTTTAATTAATATAATATTTTATTTAAAAAAAATTATGATTTGCTTTCATTGTCATATTTTTTATCCAAGTGAATACCTTGCAATAGATTTGGATCATTTATTAAAATGTTGTGAAATTTCTCACATGAATTGGTCAAATTATATTCTAGGCTTAATACAGATTTTAAAGTTTTAATGTTCAGCTGAGCACCGCCTGAGATAACCACTGACCTAACTTTGTTGTAAAAGTCTTACAGTGTTAGTAGTCATCCTGGCAGAAGGGAAAATTTCCTCCGTGTAAGAATATACATATAAATATTACATGGGCATACAAGGCCTGTGAATAAGCATAGATATGTTGATTACAATCATTGTCTTGTACAAGTTACATATGGCAGATACATAAAATCATGACAGCTATGTGTACATTTAGACATTATATGAATTCATATTTACAATACTTTTACTGAGATAATCAAAATTAAACTTGTAATTCATTTACACATTGACTGGATTTTCAATATCATTTAAACTGCTTTACAATATTATTTTTATCAAGTACATATAAACTGGATAGTAATATGCTTACATTACAATAGTTTTGCTCTTACAGTCCTGTTATTATTCTACGGGGTGAGCTATTTTCCTAGTGTTGATGTTCATTTTCAATTGTCCATATTTTATTGTTACTAGAAAAAACACGCTCTGTTGTTGCATTTGTTCCTGGAAGGAAAAATACGTGTTCTACAATTTTCATAAGGAATATTATTCTGTTTAAAGTGAAGGAATAACTCCGTCCATTTTTTATCTGTTTCCACATTTGCAGACAACCAGCATTTAACTTTTTCATCAGTAGCATATCTTTTTACCAATGACACCTCATCAAAAAGATCACTTTCGCAAATATTATTTTTCGGAAAATGGTTAATAATATATTAAAAAGATTTTTCCACATATTCTCATAAAATCTCCTTTTTTAATGTCACCCAATGAAAGTTTTTAATATCCTCGAATTTAACTGTCCATTCTTCAAGATATTCCCAGCAGTTATTATAAAAATTTCTGACTTCTTTCAGAAAATCAGGTCGTTTAATGGCATCTTGTTCTTCCAACCTAGTGATGTCCTTTCAAATAACTAAGGGAAGGTAATCGTTATCAATTCTTTCTCGCAATTTTAAATTATAGATTTCATTTGACACTTCCATAATTGAAATTTTGTGCCCTTCAATAATTTTTACAGCTTTGTGAAATAATGTAGCTTGGTTGTGGATGAACTGAAGACAAATTTGTGATGTGTCATTTTCAAAAAAAAAAAAAAAAAAAAAAAAAAAAAAAAAAAAAAAAAGAGCTGAAATATTCTTGGACAATTATTTTGTGATAAA
Organism: Stegodyphus dumicola; assembly: GCF_044657685.1. NCBI lineage: Eukaryota > Metazoa > Arthropoda > Arachnida > Araneae > Eresidae > Stegodyphus > Stegodyphus dumicola. The sequence continues at coordinate 41,429,096 of NC_140771.1, read as the reverse complement.
AAGTATGATTTTATTATTTCATATATTTTTTTTCATATTTTCTACAGCTTGTAAAAGAGCTAGCCATCATGTTTTGTCATAACCAATAATTCTTTTATATTCGATTTCTGCGCTTTCACAAAAATCCTTCAAACTTTCAACACGCACAATATATATATAAATATGAATAAATTTTTTAAAAGTCAGATGCTGTTTGAATAATATTGTGTAGAATGTGCACTGCACAATCTACTTGAATAATTTTTTGGTTAAAACAATTTGTTAAGTTTTATGAAAACGTTATTAACATTAACTTCTAGCTTTTCCACCAAAATTTGCTGTAGTGTTGTCCTCAAAATAGGCAATAATTTTATTGTCCAAATTATTCTTTTTAAAATAGGACTTATTGAATCAAAAATTATTTGTGAAGTTTCACCCGGCAATGAAACAAAATCTAAATATTCTAATTTTAATTCCTGTTTCCGGATCAAAAAGTCTAACAATTGTGGGAAATAATTTTAGATCTTTGTGGTTGGAAGGATCATAATATATGGATATAAATGTGCATTTATGTAATTCTTTCTGCAATTGTGAAAATGAATATGGTGAAAAAACATTACAAATAATTGCCTCGGTGGTTGATCTTTACAATATGGTAACTGGTAGTTTGGCGACATTTTGGAGGCGATAAAGGTTACTACCTGGGACTTTGGTAATAATGTGAGCAGTATTCATTTCGATTACGCTTTACTTTGTGTGAGGGAAATGAGAGATCATGGGATATGTCATGTGATATTAATGGACGAATTACGGTTCTTTAATCGGAAAAGGGGGGAAATCGGGAAAAAATCTGGAAATTTTATATTTGGTTTATTCTGTGTTGTGTGAAACAGTGTTCGTGAATTTTTGGATCCCATGGTCGTAACTAAAGAAAAGTTTATCGGACACGTAATCAAGATTCTGAAGAAGATTAGGTAAGTTAGTATTTTAAATTATTTGAGGATATTATTTTTATGCATTGTTCTAAATGTAAGGTGGAAGTAAAGGAATTTGGTATTATTGGGAAAATTGTTATTAGCAATGATTTAGTTTAAAGTAATTAGGATTGTAAGGTAATTTTTATTAATTTAATGTATGTGCTCATTTATATTTTAAGTAGTGTTTTTGAATTTAATTATATTTTAATTAAATGATAGTTATTTTGTGAATTTTATGTTTGTAGGAATTTGGTATACGTTTCAGTTGAAGTAAACGTGCATGGAAATAATTTAAATATCTGACACTAAGTATTTGTATGGTGACGTTTATAATATAATAGATGATTTAGAGGTAAAAGTTTTTGGATATTTTATTTATTTTATATGTGGAAATGTTCATATTTGGAAAGGGTAAATACTTTTTCACGATCAGGTAATTTCATATATGTTCTTTTTACCGGGTTTAAAGATTGAGAAAATTGTCACGTATTTTCGTGAAATTTTTCTAATTTATGAGAAAAAAGCAATGTACATGGATATAGTGAAGAGTGTGCGCAATGCCATTTTTGTGCAATTCTGGGATGTTTTTTTTATGTAAAAATAAGTCGACGTGTACATGGTTTAGTGATATTTTAATTAAATGATAGTTATTTTGTGAATTTTATGTTTGTAGGAATTTGGTATACGTTTAAGTTGAAGTAAACGTGCATGGAAATAATTTAAATATTTGATACTAAGTATTTGTAATGCTTGCGGTATGAATTCGTTGGTGACGTGTATGATGTAATAGATGATTTAGAGGTAAAAGTTTTTGGATATTTTATTTATTTTATATGTGGAAATGTTCATATTTGGAAAGGGTAAATACTTTTTCGCGATCAGGTAATTTCACATATGTTCTTTTTACCGGGTTTAAAGATTGAGAAAATTGTCATGTATTTTCGTGAAATTTTTCTAATTTATGAGAAAAAAGCAATGTACATGGATATAGTGAAGAGTGTGCGCAATGCCATTTTTGTGCAATTCTGGGATGTTTTTTTAAGTAAAAATAAGTCGACGTGTACATGGTTTAGTGATATTTTAATTAAATTATAGTTATTTTGTGAATTTTATGTTTGTAGGAATTTGGTATACATTTAAGTTGAAGTAAACGTGCATGGAAATAATTTAAATATTTGATACTAAGTATTTGTAATGCTTGCGGTATGAATTCGTTGGTGACGTGTATAATGTCATAGATGATTTAGAGGTAAAAGTTTTTGGATATTTTATTTATTTTATATGTGGAAATGTTCATATTTGGAAAGGGTAAATACTTTTTCGCGATCAGGTAATTTCACATATGTTCTTTTTACCGGGTTTAAAGATTGAGAAAATTGTCATGTATTTTCGTGAAATTTTTCTAATTTATGAGAAAAAAGCAGCGTACATGGATATAGTGAAGAGTGTGCGCAATGCCATTTTTGTGCAATTCTGGGATGTTTTTTTAAGTAAAAATAAGTCGGCGTGTACATGGTTTATGTGTATGTGTTATTTTGAAAAACGCGTAAGGAGTATGGTATTGTGCACTTTTTCCCAATTTTGCAGTGAATATTTGTCATGATTAAGCAGTTTTGTTAGATAAAATTTCTAGCATAAGTGTAATTCGGCTAGTAGATTGTTGGAAGAAGTGTTCAGTAGATAAAAAGAAAAGAAACATGTCTTTACTTCGTGAAGACAAAATGACGGCGGGAAAAAAAAAAATAGAGGTTTGCTGTAGAAGAGTTGGTCGCCAAATTTTCGCCAAAAAAACGCCAAGTTACCATAATGTAAAGATCAACTGCCTCGGTTTTTGTCCTTGCAGATGCAAATTTTTTGTCGTACAATGGTTTGATCATTTGCAATTTAGAATCAGTTGATCTGAAACTTTGATTGTGGTTTATGGTGTGGAAAGCAAATAGCCCTTCAGCAAATGCTAGCTGTTCTTCCATTAACAACACATATTCCTTGACGAGACATAACAGCAATGATCGAACACCACTGAGTAAATCTTACTCATTACATCGCCTAATTTAGTTTACTCTGCATGCCTTTTATGTGTTTTTTTTTTATTTCTTTATATTCACTATAATAATTAATACACAATAGGTAATATATTTTTACAGTTCATTAAAAATAAAAAATGCAGATGTTTTCTAAAAAGTGGGACTTTTTAAAAATCGGTGGGACATGGCACAGTCTTTCAAAAAGCAGGACTGTCCCGCCAAAATCAGGACATGTGGTCACTTTATTCAAATCGCATATCTTCCATCTGCAACCTGATAATGGACAATCAGAATTATTATTACTTATTGATGTAAGGTGGCTAAACGGAAGTAAATTTTTACAATGTTTTTATTATTTATTAGCCATGACAAAAAAATCTATCTTGAAAATCAAGATCAAGTATGTACAAATTTAAATGATAAAACATGGCTAAGTGATTTCAGGTTTCGTAGAGATGACAGATAATATTGAAATTAGGTGATTTAAGTTTAGAAATGGAAGCGAAAAACAAAATAATAGAAATAGTCAGCCACATTAATGTATACATAACAACAACAACAAAAAATATGCTAACTGAAGATTAAAAAAGAAATCACTTTCCAAATATGTCTGTTCATTTACAAAAACATGAAAATTATAACATTTAAAAATGGTGCGGAAATTAGAAAGGTGACTGAAGACTCTATCAGATTTCATGATTCTGGAAAAGCTATTGCTTAGTACCTATAGTTTGATTTCAGAAGGAGTTAAATGTAAGAGATAACACGGAAAAAATTTCTGACACATTTAATATTGAAAAAAATGTTTTAGGAAATGAAGCTGTAACTCTACAACCTGATCTAACCATGTAAGCTAGAGAGCTCAAGGAAGTTTCGGGATATATTTCAGTCAAAAAATGTATCCCAGTATCCCCAAACACATATTCTTGATTTACATACTTAATGAAATAAATATGCAGATCCTACTTTTAGGCTTTTTCATATTTAAAGTTCATGAAAATCCCACATCATTCCCTATTGACCGATTCCCATATCGAAGATTCACTATCATTATCTGGATATACAATAAACTGTGAATACGTTTTAGAGGATGTAGCCTTCCCATTAATGATTAAAGGTAATATAATAAATTTAATCTTTAGTTTTCAGTGACTAATTTTCATTTGATTAATAATATCAATAATATTATCATGTTAACTTAATACCCCATTCTCCCACTTATTAGTATATAAGTTTGAACGTGATAAATGCCAAGATTTTAGTACATAGATTGAGACACATTTTTAAGGAAAAAAGGTCAATGATAAGAATGCAAAAGTTTGTCACCCTTAATTTTTATGTAACTAAACGAAAAGTACCCAATTATACATTTTTGGGGATAAATAAAACATAAAAAGAAATGAAACTTTCCTTTAATGTATCTTACTTAGACTTGTACCAATAAAACTACACAAATGTTTTGTTAGTTTTTTTGTTTATAAGTATTCCCACTAAAATTTTGTTTTACAATTTTCATACCCAGAGAGAAAAACAGGTACTTAATTATATCAAAAATAGTGAAACATTCCTAGGAAAATTCTTCACGGTTAGAGATGACTTTGGCCTTCTGTGTCTATTACAGGTTTCAGAGAACTTGACTAGTGATAATGTGCAATAAATAATGCTATTTGATGATATTCTAAGAAATGTTTATCATTTGTAGAAGCCATTGCCATGAAAAGTTTCATTGCACTGTTAGAAATATTATGACAGTTCATTATTTTATAATTTTAAGACTATCTATTTAGATTTTCCTGCAAATCAATGTAAACATCATCAATAGTAGAACAATTTTTTAAGGCTATAATGAAGCAATAGTAAATTTAGTAGAAATCAGAATGTAGAAAAGGAAAACATTTTCCAGGAACTTTTAATGATTTTCTTTGTCAACTGTAAATAAATAACGGTGCTACTTAAGTTTCTTAGCTATACACAAGCGATTGAGAGAATAGGATCTGTTATATGATTCAGAAAGAGAAAGCAAAATAAATTATTATTATTTTTCTTCACGTTCTTGAGTTGTTCCGCCTTTTTCATGTTTCAGTACACATTCTACTTAAACACGGTTAATGACATACCTTCCTAATTTATGATGATAAAATAACATTTATATTACATATATTTTTTTAAGACTGTAATTTAAAATTTTAGGTACATACTTTTTTCGTTTAGATGAAGAAACAGCTCTAAATATAGGAGATGGCCTCCAGGAAATGGCCTGAGAAAGTACTACATGAGCTTTCATACTCAATTATTGGACTATTTGTCAAACAATATTTGTTCCTTAGTAAAAACTCTAGCGTTAGCGATGAAAAACTTCGCAACATAACGTTGTATACAAAACATGCTATCTGTCACGCAACATCCAACAGCCAATCCTGCAGGCGAGAATTTGAACGTCATTTTCCCAGATGACGTAATTAATATTTATTGTTTCTGAAACAGTTGAAATAAAAAAAATAATTGAAGATTTTAAGAAATTTCGTACTCAAAAAAATATTTTTAAATGAATTGTTTTTTTTTTAGGTGTGACTTTTTTCCCCCTCACCAAAGTTTCAGGGAAACAGTAAAATAAAAAAGTCACTCCGAATTAAAAAAAAGTAAATAATTCCATGTTTTCGTGTATTTCAAAATTAGGAACCATCAATTTTTCTCTTCCGTATCGCTACTTTTAATTATGAGACAATGTTACTAAAGAAGAGGAACGTAGATGGTTTCTCTTTCTCTATTTTTTTGTTTTTGTTTTGTTGTTGTTTAAGTAGTACAATTGTAAATATTTGCGTTCTACATGTTCCCGCTATATTTGGACCTTTACTGTAGTTATAATGTGTTACTTTACGGTTCTGCAAACTGCGGAAGTTAACTCAGATGTATTTAAAATTTTATACATTTAAAAATAAATCAAAGTTTCTCATTTAATTTAAGTATGTCATCTCTAATTCCATTTTTTCTGCCTCTTTAAATGCCTTGTAAATAATATGGCTTTACTACCAACTCTACCAGATTTTATTTTCACAGAGAAACTTGGCAAAGGATCATATGCTACAGTCTATAAAGCTTACCGAAAAGTTCGTATTTTATATTCATTATTTGGTAGTCTTGCCCGTCTTTTGTAATGAATATACATGAGAATAGTTATCGTATGTGTTTATATATATATATATTTGTTATTTAGGTTAATACGAGAGAAGTTGTTGCAATTAAATGTGTGCATAAGTCGTCTTTGACTAAATCTTCTGTTGAAAACCTGATAACTGAAATTTCAATTTTGAAAAAAGTGAAGCATGAACATATTGTGGAATTGAAAGATTTTCAGGTATGGTATGTTATGTGTTATCTATTATGTTTCATACGGAATGATGACTTGCATGGTAATGTAAATACCATTCAGTAATGTAATTGCATGTTGTTACTTTACTAGTTGGTAAATCATCTCCTATGGTGAAAGTGCAGAATCACCCACTGCTTGGCACGTTTTTAAGAATTGCACATACTCTGTATCCATGTACACGTCGTCCTATTTTCGCTTAAAAAAACATCCCAGAATTGCACAAAAATGGCATTGTGCACTCCCTTGACTTTATCCGTGTACACTTAGACATATTTTCACTTAAAAAGTAAAAGAAAATTGACAAAAGTTCAATTCCTTTACTCTTATAAAAAAGCGCCAAACAAATAAGTGGATGATTCTGCACTTTATCCTCTCCTATTATTAGGGCATGAGTCTCGTAGCAAAATGTATGTTATGGATGCATCTCCTTCTAATTTTTCAAAATAATAGATGCTTCTGTTGCAAATTATGGTACTATTCCGTTTTGAGGATCGTAAAAAAATTGCAGCGAAAATGTATGTGCAAAAGCGCCAAATCTAGCAAACCTTGCCCATTTAACAGCATGCCAAATCTAGCGTACGTGCTAATTTCAGATTACATAAGTTTATAGGCACAGCTTTAGTATTAGTCCTTTTTGGCGAGAAATTTGTTTGGCGACATTTTGGAGCGATAAATGAAAAATTATGATAACCTTGGTAACCCTAAATACTGAGCTTCAAACATGCCGCCATTTCTGTCCACGTAACTCTAACGAATTTGATAGGTATCAGAGCTTTGATGGCAGGAGGGATAAATTGTGTGTTTTTCTTAAAGTTACTTTTGTGTTAGGAAAGCACAACATTTAAAATATTTTTTAAAAAGCCAAATTTTTTTATAGTTAAACTGGTGCTTTTAATATTACATCACATGAGTCTTGACATTTTTTCATATGTCAACTCTGCATATTATTATAAACGCCACCCCCCTCCTCAAGGGAAAAAACACATTTTCAGTAGCATGAGGTAAACTCTTGGTGTTTCCTTTGCTAAGGAGATCAAAATTACCATGGTCTAAAAATACTTGTATACCTCATATTAGAACTATAGGGATGTGTAATTGCATGAATTCATAGGTTCAAATCAGGTTTCATTATTGCTTTTATAACATTTTCATAATTTGTCTGACTATAAAAAATATAATGTTGCTTAGATTATGGAATATATTGCTTATAATTTAGAGTTCTCAAATTTTGTAAATCTTACAACCTAACAGCTGTATATGAATAACCTTCACTGAGTATTATTACTTTCATTAATAGTATGTTGACATAACAGTCGACTTTTTATTTTAAATTTTATGCAAATTTTCTACATTACTCAAACATTTTATCTAACAGAAATCTGAATTTTTTGTAATAAAAACTCTATAATAAAAAGTAAGAGTACAATTTATATATAAAAATTTGACTACATGGCAAGCACTTAGATACTGATTTCAATGTCTTTAAATGTTATTATCATAAAGTTTAGATATATTCTTATTTAAGTTAGATATAAGTTTAGTTAAGATGTAGTTAGTTAAGATATAGTAAGTTAGTAAGATATAGTTTAGTTAAGATATACTTTTATTCTTTTATAAAGTTTATTTTTATTCTATTATAAAGTTTAGATGTACAGAACAGAAGGCACACTTTGTACTTACGACTCGGTCAACCACTTGTGGCAAGATAACTTATGATAACAATTAAGTTCAAATGTAAAATTTAAATTCAAATAAATTTGTAGCCCAAAGGCTGCACAAATCAATTTAATGCAAAGTTGGTTAAAAACTTAACTGGCATGGAATTCAACTATCAGCAATTATAATGCAAGGCTGAAGACTACAAATCTTTTCTTATCTAGCAACCTATTAATATGGCCTCAAAAGGCAAAACACGGTTTGTTTTACAAAATAAAAACTTCATTTGGATTCTGGTGAGAAAACGGATGGAGGAAATTGACAGTAAAGATCCCAAGAATAAAATAACTCTGGTTACAAAATAAAGGAACATTACAATATACTTTGTTCCCTGATTAATTATTCAGTACATGAGATAGTGTAATGCATTTTTGTTTGCATCACATACAAATTATTTAGTTTATTTAAATGCTTTCCAAAACTGACAGGATTTTGCAAACATATTGACCATATTTTTTTACCTATAGATGCAACACTTCTTCTCTTCAGAAGTAAGATTTAGAATTAAGAAATAAGAAAATAAGAGAGAATTATGAATAGAAAATAAGTACATATGCTGCCTAGCAGAAGAAGGATGCCTTCATAAAGTACTTTTTTAAGAGAAACTGGCTCAGATTCACATTACATCTACGAAAAACTACTAAAACTCTCATATAGCCAGTCTGAACTACCACTGTTCGGTGGCTATCACTCCACCACTAGTGGATTCCAATGACTGTTCGAATTTTTCACAGAAATCATCATTTACGATGATTGTTGTATTATTACCATTGGTACAAAATTTACTCATTATGATAATTTAATTTTAGCTTTTAAATTATGATCATAAATTACTTGTAATAAATTGAGGGATTAAAAAATACACATTTCTTAATATTTTTACCATTTACAATATTTAATCATAAAAAATATTTCTAACACTGGTACAAAACTTGCCCATTATAATTGAATTTGATTTCCTTCACTTTGAAATATTTTTTTTTTCTTTTAATAACAGAATCTAAGAAACTAAAGTAACATATACTAGTTTGAAATGCATTTATTAACCTTTTGTAAATTTCATTATTCATAAACATAAAAATTGACCTTTTGTAAATTTAAAATATTAGCTAAGTACTAATATAATAAAACATAAATATGAACTAGCTACTTAAAATATTAATGTTTAATACATTATATTTTGTAATTAAAAATATTAACATTTTGTAAATTTTATTACTCATAACATAATAATTGTCATAAATTCATTTACAGTAGTGTTTCAAGAATTTATCATAGCAGTACTAGAAATATTGAAAATTAGAGAAAGACTGTTTATTCCGATTAAGAGCTTATTTTTTAGGATTGTTATTTAGTCTAGATCGGGTTTTGTTGACAATCCGCCATTTTTTTCCGATCTTCAAAACCGGGTCTACCTTGGCGATCGAAATTTGTCGCCAAATAAAAAAATCGCCAAAAGGACCAATACTAAAGCTGTTCCAGTTTATATAGTTCTATATTTCTTAAGATGTCATAGAAATATTAGTTTAATTTTTAAATCCTTTTTTGCTATCCTATGGATTTAACAATTTGGGAATTGCCCATGATGAAAAGTCTGCAATAGAATTTTAGGTAAAGTGCCGAATAACCCACTGCTTGACGCGTTTTTAAGAACTGCGCATACTTAGTATCCATCGACCTGTTTTTGCTTAAAAAAAAAATCCCAGAATTGCACAAAAATGGCACTGGGCACACCCTTGACTTTATCTATGTACACATCGACCTATTTTCATTTAAAAGAAAATTGACAAACATCCAATTGTTTTTACCCTTGTAAAAAGCGGCAAACAAATAAGTGGGTCATTCTTCTCTTTACCGAGAATTTTTTCAAAGAAAAAGCATCGTTCATTAAAGAACATTATGTTTGAACAACCAATGAAATTAAATTATGCTTTAGCGATAACTCGGTAGCGGAATAGTGATGCAGGCATCCATTCAGTTATATTTAGCAATTTTTATATAAATTATAATAATGATTTGAAATAAAGTACAAAGTCTTTAATCCGGACTCGTTAGGACTTCGGTGATTCCAGATAAGGGTTTTTTCCGGATTATAGATCATCAATTTAAATCTCGTAGGATGGCATGCAGAAATTATAAAATTAGAAATATGAAACCATAATTTATGAAATGTAGAGCAATTATGATCTAAAGGGTATCAAAAAAAAAAAGCTTAATATTTATTTGTTTACTTTATTAAACATTTCTTTTAATGTAAGTTGTTTAAGTTGCTTCGTTTTTATGTGCTAATACTTTTTCTTTAATTCTATAAACAGACATAATTTCTTGTTCAGTTGCAAAGTTCCGCTGTTCAAGTCCTGTAATTGCTGTGCCGAGAATACCGACTAACTTGTCAATCGAAATTTTTTCTTTTTCACTAACCTCTTTGTCACTTTCTTCATGCCTTTATCCATTTTTGCAGCAATTCCACTTTTTGTTTGATGGACATCGAAACATTCTTTCGCTTTGTAGATCCTTTGGCAGCTCCAGAATCAGAAGCTCTTTTTGACATAATCGAAAGTTCAAGCTTACTTTTTATAAAATTGCTCTAACAGTTTGCAAAAAAGAAAAGCCGGATCCAATTCAAAGATTAAGGAACAATGTAATCTGCAACATTAATTGAAATAGATAATTAGATAATTTTAGCCTAGCTTATACCGTCCGTTATACATTAAACGCGCATGCGTAGACGTATTATGCGCATGTGTAAATGCATATGCGTAGAAAGTTTGTAGCTTTGAGGTCTGGATTATAGATCATTCTGGATTATGGACGTCCGGATTAAAGACTTTGTACTGTAGATATTTACTCTTATGTTTCCATTCAGTCATGTTTAGTCTTTTTTATATAAATAATAAAAATAAAAAAGTATTATATGAAATTAATCTTTCATCTAAATTAAAATATCAATCTTAGATAGTTATTTACTATTATACTTCCTTTCTTGCATTAGGATTGCCGCAATTATTTTTGGCAGCATTGGCATCAACAATAGTTTGGCGATTTTTTGCGACCCTCAAAACCGAATAGTACCCAAATTATATTGGATCAACTGGAAAGTTCCTAGGCTTTCTAATCAAAACATGTTTTCTTTTAATTATTTTATTACGTCAGGCATGTCTTTTTAGCTCATGTTGCAGAATTCCAGGTACTCTTGCATTATCCATCCAATCCTCATAAGAATCTCTGGGCAACACAATTTGCCAAAATAGGCAATCTAGAATCTTATGAAAATCTATTTATTTGACAACCTACTGCTTTCATCATGTAAAGCCACCATCAATTTCAGTGGTGTTGGTAATGCATATGGTTTTTTTAATTGAGGTGTCACATTTGTGGCTTCTGTTCGTTTTGATTAATTTGTGGAGTTTTTCCTCCTGGCAATAAGTCATAGTGCCATTCTGGAGTTTGGCTGCTAAGGAAAAAGAAACGATTGCATTTTTCAGAAATATGGCATTTTTCCTACTAGTAGAAAAAGTATAAATGCACATTCCATAAAGTTAATAGTATATGCAATTCCCTGACCTTTTTTAGGTTAATACAGATCAATGTATGTATGGAGAGCAGTGCCAAATTGCTCTGCAGTACTGAGAATTATTGAAGTTTCAAATGTTATATGGACTTTTGGGTCACCATGTGTAAGCACACATGTCCTCTCATGATTTTTCAAATTCCCTTATATCAGATTTTATATTAAGACATTTCTAGCATTTTTGGATGATCTTATTTTAGCATTGGTTTTTAAGAAGTTACTTTTTACTGCATTTCTGTACATGCAAAATTCTGATATTCATTGGCTGATTGACAGATTTGGAGAAAGAGTGAAATAGAGACATTACCATTTACTAAAACTGTCATTTTGATAAGATTAATAATAGATGAAACAAAATAAAAAGTTGCTTAAAGTAAGGAAGGAGAGTACAATTTGCTATGTTAATTTAGGTTACTTGGAATGTAATAGTTTTTTCTTTTCCCTCTGCTATGCCAACAAAAGAAAACCACATTTTCAGCCCTTCAGTACACTGCAGATTGATGTCTTGAGACTTATTTTATGGGTCAGATGTATATATATTTCATTATTATTCTGAGGTTGCGGCCCTCCTTTTTTTAGCATCATCTCTCCTGCCCTCGAGTAACCTCTTAAGTGGTACGCTTCTCTGCTAACTGGAGCAATCCTGGCATTCTGGCTAGGTCTGTACCTAAACAGTCTCAACTTCTGGTGAAATTTGTCTTTACAGGACTAGAACCATCGTTTATTCAATGGTAGGTTCTGTCTCAGCAGGGACCCTATTGGTACTATCTTGTCAGCCTCTTGGTTGTGGCAACATTGCATTGTCAGATATTGAAAGTTGTCCTTGAGAGTTTGTCTCTCCTTGGTCAAAGTCGAGAGATGGTTGATGTTTGACATGTACCTGTGCTTCAGTTTCTTTTTAGGTGAATGCTTGCCATCCACCATTGAACTTGTGCTTTTAGATCCCAGACTTGTGAGACAAAAATTGTCCCAGTGGGTAGTTGCAAGTGATAGTAATCTCACTTGTGAAAACAGTTGCTGTGGTGTGGTCTGGAAATTAGATTATTCTTTATACTGGATGTCTTACATTTTAAACTTAGTAGTATTTTGACTTTAGTTTGTTTTTCATGAATATGTGTCAGGGCAAACTTTTCCATCTTTTTTTTTATTAAAATTTTATTTATTTTTCCCCAGAGGAGCTAAATTTCATCATGCATGCCGTTCATATTTGAGATGTGTTTTTGATCAGTTAAGGCAGTGGTCCCTAACCCCCGGTCCATGGATAAATGGTACCTGACTGCGGGCTGCCCATTTCCTTTAAACTGAATTTAAATTCCTAGGTTTATACCCCAAATTAAAAACATTTGTGTTTCATTAAAATTTTATTTATTTAAAAATAAGGGGCTTCGAAGGTAGTGACAAAATTTTTTTAATGTTTTAAAAAGTAAAAAAAAAGAAAACCACTGCAACTGTTTTCTCTTTCAGTTAGTTTTAATAAAAAAATCAATCATCATAACTGTAAATATAAATCATCATAAACTGTAACATTATAACTGTAACTTAGGGTTCTCATTGATTTAACGTTCTAGTAAGTTAAAATGTTAAATCAATTTATATTTATTTTTTGGTGTAACTGTATTTTATTTTGAAAGCATGTTTAAATACAATTGATTTAAAATTAATAAATCAAAACAATCTAAAATATAAACAATCAACTTCCCCCTCAACTGGACCGCAGTAAAATTGTCAAACATTGACTGGTCCACTGTGATTAAAAAAGTGGGGGAATACTGAGTTAAGGTACTTGTTATGCCAGATGCTCATTGTGTACTGTTTTCATTATGTAAGACACCACTGAGCGTACATAATGATCTCAGTATTTTCTGATAACGAACAGTGGTTATTTGATGTAATGTAAAATATTCCTGAATTATCTTTTTATCTTTAACATATTGAACTAATGTTGTACATAAGGATAGCTTATAAATAGATAAATTCTCTTTTTTTTTAAGACTGTCTTATAAATAGATATTCTCCCCCTTTTTTATGTGTGCCTGTGAACATTTCATAGTTAGGTTTCTTTTATTATGTTTTTTAACGTTTTCAGGGCATTTTGGTCTGAAACTAATGGCTACCAAAGCAATTTTATACAGGCCACAAATGCATTTCTTCTAAATTAACATTATTATGACTCCAAAATTGCGAAAATTTAAAGAAAAGTCTAAGATTTTAATGATTTTAAGTTCAATTTGACATTACAGTCAAAAGTCGTTAATTCGGACACCCATAATCCGGAATGATCTATAATCCGGACCTCAAAGCTACAAACTTTCTGCGCATGCGTAGCATTGATGAATGCGCATAGGCATTTAAGCATGCGCGTAAGACCTTTACGGCTGCGAATATGTGTGTGCACATGCGCATAATATGTTTACGCATGCCCGTTTCATGTATAACAGAGGGTATAAGCTAAGCTAAAATTATCTAATTCAGTTAATGTTGCAGATTGTGTTGTTCCTTAAGCTTCGAATTGGATCCGACTTATTATTTTTTGAAGACTGTTAGAGCAATTTTATAAAAGTAAGCTTGAACTTTCGATTATGTCAAATAGAATTCTTGATATACATTTACTAATATGTAAAGGATCTACAAAGCGAAAGTATGTTTCGAAGTCCATAAAACAAAAAGTGGAATTGCTGCAAAAAAATGGATGAAGGTATATCCTTTGTTTCTCTAACCATTCTGAAATCAGTTTATGAATTTCACGCTGCTCTGCGGCGGGGGGGGGGGGACATCGTGGCACACAATGAACTGGAAGTTGATCTGTCAGCATTATCCTTATCTTCAGGGCACACAAGTTTTTATTTTATTAGGTTTATAATTCCTTACTAAATGTAGTATTTCATCTCGATGTACTCCATCTTTAATATGATTTAAATCAAATTCCTCGTCGTTATAATTCGCTTCCGATAGTGAAGAAAGTGACACAGAGGTTATTGAAAATGAAAAAATTTTGATTGACAAATTAGTCGGTATTCTCGACACAGCAATTATAGGACTTGAACAGCAGAACTTTGTAACTGAACAAGAAATTATGCCTGTTTATAGAATTAAGGAGAAAGTATTATCACATAAAACGAAGCAACTTAAACAACTTACAGTGAAAGAAATGTTTAATAAAGTAAACAAATAAATATTAAGTTTTTTTTTGTAAATTTTGATACCCTTTAGATCATAATTGTTCTTTATTTCATGAATTACGGTTTCATATTTTTAATTTTATAATTTCTGCATGCCATCTTACCAGATTTAATATGATGATCTATAATCTGGAAAAATTCATAATCCGGAATCGCCGAAGTCCCAACAAGTGCGGATTAATGACTTTTGACTGTATTTTTATTACCATTAAAAACCAATGTGAGTAACACCCTAGAAAACTTACAAGTGCTCCTAATTAATTTCTGCAAAACTTATTGAAAGGCCAAGAATGTGTAGCAGTGGTGTGAAAGCAATGGTCATCTAGCAATGATGTGAAAGGGTTGCATGGGTAAAAAAAGTATTGAGAATTATTTCAAATAAATGCCATTCTGAAAATTTAATATTTAGCTGCCAATATTTGAATTACAACCGACAGAATCAATAGAAATTTCGGACAGAAATAAACAGAAATTTGAAGATACAGATTTGATTACAAATTTTTTTTTATCTATTTGTCAAAAGATAAACATTTTAAGGAGCAACGCAATCTGCAACATTAACTGAAATAGATAATTAGATAATTTTAGCTTAGCTTATACCATCCATTATACATTAAACGCGCATGCGTAAACGCATTATGCGCATGCATAAATGCATTATGCCCATGCGTAGATGCATATGCGCATGCATAAAGTTATTATGTGCATGCGTTAACCCATTATGCGTTGACGCATGTGCAGAAAGTTTCTACCTTTGAGGTCGGGATTATGGACATCCAGATTAAAGACTTTTGATTGTACTAGGATTTTACCCAAATGACACTCTAACGACTTTTCTCATTAGGGAAAAGTCAAGGAGAGGGAAAAAAGTGTTTTGAATCATGCCAGTTTGAAGGCTGTATTATGAGAATTCTGGCCTGGTGTTAGAAGGTTAATATGAAATACCCCTGTAATAGTTATTTACTAAAAAGGATAATTTGGAGAGAAGACTTTTAATTTTACATAAGAAATTTCAAACAGATTTTGTACTAAAACTTAAGGAAAAATAAAATTAGATCTTAAGACTCAATTAAGAAAGAGCTGAACAAAATATCTTAAAAAAAAAAAAACCATGCTGAAATTATGTGCAGGTATCTATTATATCATTCAGAGTAAGCCATATTTTATAAATAAATAAATAAGTACCTCATTTTCTGATGGGGGAATTTATAAAAGACAGTTTCTTGGAAATGTCAGATATATTTTTTAATGATTTTAGGAACAAGACTGAAATTATTGCTGCAATAAATGATCTACAATTGTCTCAAAGTACTGTGATCTGATGGATTAAAAAAAAAGAGTTAAAATATAAGAGAACAGTTATATAACAATATTAACAGATGTTCATGCTTTTTCTTCTAATTTGATGAATTTACAGATAGCACAAGGTAATAGCATTACATAGTACAACTGCTTTTTAATTCATAAGGTTTTTAAAGATTATACATCTAAAATAGGGGTCTTCAGCCCGTGGCCCACTGAAGGCATTTTAGTGGCCCAACATTAGCATTTGAAAAAAAAATTGCCTTGTCAGCTTTTTGTCATAAAAAAAACCTTTTTATTTGTCTTACGCTTGATATTTAAAACATTTTATTGACATGCCTGATATTATTTAGACAATTTCCTGAAAATGATGAATTTTTCAAAAATTTCACTTTATCTTATATAATTTTAAAAATAAAAAATTTGACTATGCATAAAATCTCAATACCATAAAAGGATAGATTCTTATCTCGAACTGGCTTGCAACAGATGTCACTCTTTCGTCAATATTTCGCCAAAGGTTACCTTGAGCATGCTGCTACTTTAGAGGGGAAGGGGAATAAGTTAACAGAATTGTATTTCTCCTAATGTTACAATTAGTTGTCAAAGGGAACGGTGATCATTAATTTTAAGCTAGCTTACTCACACTCATTCCACATTCTAAAATTCAGAAGCGTTGATGGTCTTTGAATGAGTACACAATGGCAAGCCGTGGTTAAAAATAAATAAATAAATAAAATAAAAAATAAATAAGTAAAAATAAAAATAATAAATAAAAGTTGAAGGAAAAGTGTGATTTTTTTCCAAGAAAAAATTTTTGCAATAAGAATAATTGCTTATTGGGAATATATTTTATATGAACAGTTTTTTCCCACAGTTGAAAATGAATAAGTATAATAAAGAACCAAACTGACCAATGAACGTGTACAATTTATAAAAAAGTATAATTTTTCTCCAAGTTTACAAGCATTATTACATTGAAATGCACTGAAATGTTGTAGCCAAAAATTGTAATAAAAAAGGAAGTTTATAATTATTTACACACAAATATATGTATTTTTGTCAGTATAATAAAATAGTAAAATAATATAGTAAAATAAAATAGTAAATAAAGGAAAAGGATAACATGTTGCCATTATTTAGTCTCAATTTTTGTTCCTTTTGGAAAGATTTTTTTAAAGTAAGTTATTTAGTGGCTGATTCAGTGCATTAGAAAAGGGATTCTCAACCAAGGAGAAATTCCGTAGTTTCAGGGAGGGAATGAAGTCAGCCTTTTCTTTACCTGTTAAGTATTTCATTTTAGTTTATGAGTTTAAAAAAACTACTTTTATTGAAGTTTTGGTATTTATCAACATTTTCTATATATTTTTCTTGTTTATTTTATAAAATACATTAAAAAAATAATTGAAATTTAAACAAATGTGTATGATTCTTTTTCTAGTTTTGGAAAGTGTGTGTGTGTGGGTGGGGATCATCTATCAATGATGTGAAAGGGTTGCATGAGTAAAAAATATTGAGAATTATTTGAAATAAATGTCATTCTGAAAATTTAATATTTAGCTGCCAATATTTGAATTACAACCAATTGAATCAACAGAAATTTTGGACAGAAATAAACAGAAATTTGAATTTTTTCCCTTTGCATCATAATTATTACTGTTTACATATGTGTTTGGATAAATAATTAGTAATTAAAATTTAAAATTTTGTTATAAGTGTTTTCATTTTGGTTTTAAAAAAAGAAAGGTTCATTAGCTGCCTTTAGATTGTGCATTCAGTCTGCATTCAGTTTGAGTCCACTATTCTGATGATCAGTGCTTATATAGCATGAATGTATTTATTTACCTTTATTTTCCTTTTCAGTGGGATAGCACTTATATATATCTAATTCTGGAATATTGCAGTGGAGGTGATTTATCTCGTTTTATTCGATCTAAGAAACGGTTACCAGAATCTGCTGCACACCGTTTTCTCCAACAACTGGGTAATGAATGTGTTATTTTTATTATTTTATGAATTTTGTAAAATGATAGTACTGTTATAGACATATACTATCTCTCTTTTCTCTCTCTCTCTCTCTCTCTCTCTCTATATATATATACAAATCATACAAACATTGAAGAGCCAAAACATTATGACCACCTACTCGGTAACAGGTTGTGCAGCCTTTGGCTTGCAAAACATCTGCAACTCACCTTGGCATGGATGCCACAAGTTTTTGGTAGTAATTGGAGACAGGTTGTACCTAATGCCCAAGCAGTTATCATGCACAGTTGAGATATTCTAACTTAGTGAAATTTGAACTTTGAGCTGCTGCTCTATGACATCCCAAATGGTCCATCCCATCCCCTATTGGGTTAAGATCTGGTGAGTTAGATGGCCAGGAAATTAATTGAAATTCATCCTTACGCTCCTTGAATCGCTTTAACACAATTCGAGCCTTGTGACATGGGGCAATGTCCTGCTGGAAGTTTCCATTTCCAGTTGGGAAGACGCACGCCATGTAAGGGTGCAACTGATCTACATTATATGTTAAGATACTCTGTAGATTTCATGGTCTGTTCTACCATAACTAAGGGTCCCAGAGCCAGCATCAGTTTTGTTGTAGCAAATGGGACAATCTTTGATGTCCTTTTTTTATGACATACGGACATCCAACACCTTGGCCTCTACGTCTGATTTCACCATCATTTATTCACGAATTTATTCATAAATACTAACAATGACAGATCATAATAATCAACCTGTCATTCTCTTTCAGAGATGGCTTGTTCCACATGTGCATGTCATTGCAATCTGCCTTCTGTCAGAATCGCTTAGATCAGCAGCTTTACCCATCACTTCCAAAAGTAAGTGAAAGAATGATTTTTTACTTTCACTAGCAGCAGTTAAATACCATTTTCACTTAATCAGGTGCCCTCCACATCATCCAGATGAGTTCATTGAAAATATGGGGATTGTCATAATGTTTTGGCTCATCAGTGTACTATATATATTGGATGGAACTTGGATCTTTTTTAATCCTACATCAGTATCTTTCCAGTTGCACAGAAGCTTTCACTTAAGTGATAACCAGTATTATTTGCGACAGACTCTGTTGTATTCACATTATAAAATAATATATAATTATTTGCTTATGTAATGTCTAGAATACATAGTTAGAAACACTGAAATCTGTGTAATTCTAAAAATGAAAAATATATATATATATTTCATCATTTGCATGCATTTGTTGCTATGAATTTTGTTTAGCATGTTTATATATATTATGATATTTCTCTTATAGCAAGAGCACTTCAAGTTCTACGTTCTCATAATATTTCTCATATGGATTTAAAGCCTCAAAATATTTTATTAAGTAGTACATCGAATCCAGTACTTAAACTCGGTGGTGAGTTTTTTTCCTTTGATCGTTTATGGAAATGCATTTTGAATTTAAAATATAAACTCTAAGCCTTAACTCTGAAGGTAAAATTTTATTCTCAAAATGAACAAAAATAAATTTAAAAAGTATTCCTATTTTAAATTAAAGTATCATTATTTATTAGTTTTCTTTAATTTATAGCTTTCTTCAAAGGATCCTGTTATTTCACTGTGGGCTTACTTTCTGGCTGCATGATTTTTTTCTCATATGTAATAAGAAAATAAATTGCTTTCCTTTAAAAAGTTCCTCTATGTTTATAACTGTCTAGGCAGAATAAAGTTCAAATTCCTTGAAATAATTAATTAAACAATAATTTTTGGTTTTGATTTTAACTATTGTACAATGTATCAAATCGGATGCAGATTTTTTTTTCAATTAAAATCCAGTTGCATTTGTTTTTCTTGCACTTGTACTCATTGTATCAATTTTGGAACATATAGCAAACTGTCTTAAAATGTCAAAACTTATTTTGACAATAAATGAAGGAATAAATCATATAATTAATTCTTCAAATATGACAAATATGTTTATGTGAGTTTAAACTTCTCCAAATTTATACTGCATTTTTTAGTATTTTGTTTTAATTTCCTGATGGTTTCACGTCTTTTTTGTACAGTAAGTAAGATTTAAAATCATTGACAAAATACAAGTCTAAAAATATTGTAAAACAGTAAAAAACTGACATTATGAAATATTTTTTATTTATTTTACTACATTACCTAATTCATGTAAATCTTTTTAATTGGATTTTTTTGTATGCTTTTCAAATGTTAAATATGAATTTTGGTACTTACTTATTATCCCATTGACCGTGAAGTTTCACTGTCATCGAACCATGAAAGTTGGCAGAAAATCCACCAAAGTTGCACCAATTATTTCAAGAGAATTTTGAAGGAACTGATAACTTTTTATTTTATAAACAGTCAGTATTCGACATGCTTTGCTTTTGTCCTTCATAAAAAAGCTTTTATGGATTTCTATTATTTTATTAAGCCCTCGGATTTTACCTGAAGCTCTGTTTAAAATGCTACAAGTACAAACTTTCAGAGGCAGTTTTTCCAGCTTATTACTGTTTTATCAGCTATATTCAGTTGACCATACTGTGCCTATTAATATACATTTTTTTTATGGTGGAATTTTATGACTTTGTAAATAAACCATTGCTTACTGTTCCATAGCAGGCAGGTCCCAATTTTAACCATTTTTTTCAAAATGAAAAAAAAAAAACAAAAAAAAAAAAAAAAAAAAAACAGCAATAACAGTTAATTTATATTCTTCTTCATAAAACCAAAATGTAGCTTATCAAGAATCATTTGGGGTTATATCAAATAAAATTTCAGATATTATGAGTGTGTTGTCACATTAGAATTATCCATAACTGACACTAAATTGCACTGTTTAGCAGTAGTTTCATTGTTGACAGGATAATACGTTAAGTACCATTTTTTACTTTAAACTAATGTTTATTTTAAAACTTATGTTAAAAATACTTTTTTTTTATACTTTTCCATTATGAACCTGCCATCAATTTTGGCAGTATTATCATAATAGTATGTGCATGTGTGTATTTAATTATTCTTGTTTACATACACACATATACATATAGTCCCGAGAAGTTGCTGTCATTGTGTCTAGACATGTGGTAGCTTCTCTTTTACAGGGAGCAAGATGTGTTGCAAGTGCATAACTCTTTTACTAACATCTTTTTTTTTTTTTTTTTTTGGGTTGCAGTTTTATTTACTTAACCCTCTAAGCGGCAAGGCCGTATGTATACTGCCTAGAATATTTATTGTGATATCTGATATCTGTAAGAACGTATACAGTTAAAAGTCGTTAATCCAGACTCGTCGGGACTTCGGCGATTACAGGTTATCGATTTTTCCGGATTATAGATCATCATTTTAAATCTGACAAGATGGCATGCAGAAATTATAAAATTAAAAATATGAAACCATAATGTATGAAATAAAGAACAATTATGATCTAAAGGATATCAAAATTTACAAAAAAAAGTTTAATATTTATTTGTTTACTTTATTAAACATTTCTTTTAATGTAAGTTGTTTAAGTTGCTTTGTTTTATGTGATAATACTTTCTCTTTAATTCTATAAACAGACATAATTTCTTGTTCAGTTACAAAGTTCCGCTGTTCAAGTCCTATAATTGCTGTGTTGAGAATACCGACTAATTTGTCAATCGAAATTTTTTCATTTTCAATAACCTCTGTGTTACTTTCTTCACTATCGGAAGCGAATTATAATGACGAGGAATTTGATTTAAATCATATCAAAGACAGAGTACATTGAGATGAAATACTGCATTTAGTAAGGAATTATAAGCCAAATAAAATAAAAAACATGTGCCCTGAAGATAAAGATGGTGCTGACAGATCAACTTCCAATTCATTGCGCACCGCGGCGTTCCCCCCCACCCCAGACGCTGAGCAGCATGAAATTGATAAACAGATTTCAGAATGGTTAGAGAAACAAAGGATATGGCTTTATGCATTTTTTGCAGCAATTCTACTTTTTGTTTGATGGACATCAATGGTTGACTTTCGCGACCATTGATGGACTTTCGCTTTGTAGATCCTTTGGGAGCTCCAGCATCAGAAGTTCTATTTGACATAATCGAAAGTTCAAGCTTACTTTTATAACATTACTCTAACAGTCTGCAAAAAATAATAAGCCGGATCCAATTCAAAGATTAAGGAACAACGCAATCTGCAACATTAACTGAAATAGATAATTAGATAATTTTAGCTTATACCGTGCATTATACATTAAATGTGCATGCGTAAACGTATTATGGGCATGCACACACACACATTCTCAGCCGTAAAGGTCTTACGCGCATGCGTCAACGAGATGCATGCGCAGAAAGTTTGTAGCTTTGAGGTCCAGATTATAGATCATTCCAGATTATGGGTGTCCGAATTAACAACTTTTGACTGTATATATACGTGCATAATAAAATATGTCAATGAAATTAAGGCAATATATCAAAAGAAAACAAATCCAGGTATGAAATACCAGGAGAGTTTTTGCATTAAAATCAAAAAAATTATTTATTCTCATAGTAGTTTTGGGAAATTTGTGCTTTCTTAACAAAAACCCTCGCTGCCCAGAGGGTTAACCTCCCCTCCAGTTAGGTTTGGTACCTACTAGTTTTTTTTTACCTTTTATTGTATTTGTTCAAATATGCAAAGATTATTTGAATTTTTTATATCTATTCTCAATTATTGTTACATTTATTCTTATTATTACATGTTTTGTTTTTGAAACATTAGTAGAAGTATTAAACTGTTGATTATGTTTTTATGTTGTTTCAGATTTTGGGCTTGCTCAGTATCTTCATTCTGATGCTGAAGGGACCTCTTTTCGTGGATCCCCATTATATATGGCTCCTGAGATACTTCTGAAGCATCATTATGATGCTAGAGTTGATTTATGGTCTGTGGGAATCATATTATACGGTAAATTTAGTATTTTTTAACTACTTAGTTTATTATGAATTTGGATTTACAGATGATGGACAGATTACATTGTCCATATATTCAAATTATAAATTTTTAAATGGATAAATATATCATGTTCATAATTTAAAAAAAGAAATTAAAATTTAAAACACTGAAATAATTTTATTCAAATGCTAATCATGTGTTTAATTTAGAGTATTTAATTATTTCTTTCTGGAATGATTTAGGATAGTTTTTAAAGAACTCTGAATCACTTTTCTAAAATGTGCACTTATAAAAATGTTAATGTACAGAATAGTTTAGAGCATGAGTTACATAATAATAATAATGAATATATTTTAGGGTCAGTAGAAGATACAAATCCATTTTATAAAAATAAAACTGAATGGTTTGAAAAACTAAAAGTAAACATATCTAAATATTTATTTGTTAAGTTGAATAATGGAGCTCAGTGTAATGTGCTACCATTGCCTAAATTTAAACAATTAAATTTAAGAGGGAAATGTTTGACTAAATCAAAAGTCACTTTAATTAATTACAATGGTACTACAATTGATGTAGTTGGAAAATGTAAATTATTTAAATTATTATGTGAAACATCGAAAGGGAACAAGGATGAAATAGAATTTCAAGTCGTAGCATGTGACAAAACTGTTCCAGCTATTTTAGGTTTACCTACATTGCAAAAATTAAACCCAATACAAAGTATTTGTACAGTAAATCCTGATTCCATTGAAAAGTTACCAGAATCTTTAAAAGGATATCAAGATTTGTTTAAAGGAACTGGGAATTTAACTGGATATACATATCATATTAAATTAAAACCATGAGCTGTTAGTAAAATAGAGCCCTGTAGGAAAATTCCACTTAGCTTATTAAATCCATTAAAAAAGGAATTAGCAAGAATGGAAAAAGATGGTATTATAGAGAAAGTTAACCAACCAACAGAATTTGGGAATTCATTAGTGGTAGTAAGGAAAAAGGATGGAAATTTAATGCGTTTAGATCATCAGCACCTTAACCAAAATATACTGAGAGAACATTATCACATACCAACCTTTGAAGAAATTTCATTTCAAATGACAAATGCAAAGGTCTTTAGTATTTTAGATGCAAACAAAGCATTTTGGCAAATTAAACTGTCAGATTCAAGTTGTGAATTTACTACATTTAACGCTCCGTTTGGTAGATATTGTTTCTTGAGGTTGCCATATGGACTGAGTTCATCACCAGAAGTTCTCCACAGAAGTTTTTCTGAAATTTTTAGTGATTTAGAAGGAGTTCAAATATATATAGATGACTTATTAGTTTGGGGTAAAGATAAAAAAGAACATGATTCAAGATTAAAGAAGTTGTTGGACAGAGCCAGAGAAAAGAATGTTAAATTTAATTTAAATAAATGTAAATTTGGGCTGAATGAAGTGAAATATATGGGACATATATTTTCTAAAGATGGTTTAAAACCAGATGAAGACAAAATTAAGGCTATTCTAGATATAAAACCACCAAAAATGTAAAAGAATTAGAAACTTTCCTAGGAATGATTACATATGTTTCTAGATTTATACCTAATGTCTCAGAATTGACATCATGTTTAAGAGATTTGTTGAAAAAACAAGTTATCTGGAACTGGAATGCAACACATGAAAAAGCATTTAGAAGACTAAAAGATGTCTTAATAAATAAACCAGTTTTACAGTATTATGATATAAAGATGCCAGTAGTTTTATCTGTAGATGCATCTCAAGAAGGACTAGGAGCAGTCTTACTGCAGAATAATTTACCAGTAGCATATGCATCTAAGGCATTAACAGATACACAGAAGAATTATGCTCAAATTGAAAGGGAAACTTTAGCTATTGTATTTGCGTGTGAGAAATTTCACCAGTATATATTTGGAAAAAATATTACTGTGGAAAGTGATCATAAACCACTGGAATCAATTTTCAAAAAGCCATTAAATAAATTCCCTGTAAGACTACAAAGAATACGTATAAGATTACAGCCATATCAGTTTGAGATAAAATATAAACCAGGAAAAGAACTTTTTATAGCGGATGCATTATCAAGATCATTCACTGATAAAGGATCTGATTTCTTTGAAGGAGATATAGAAGCTCATGTGTGACTGGTTGTAGAATGTATACCAATGTCTAATGGTAAAATGGAAGTTTTTCAACTGGAAACAGAAAAAGATGAAGAACTACAAGTTTTAAGAAAATTAATTAAAACTGGATGGCCAGATGAAAAATGTATGTTTCCAGAACTGGCAAAACCATATTTTAACTTCAGAGGAGAACTATCAGAAGCAAATGGATTAATATTTAAAAATTCCTGTGTTGTTGTACCAAGAAGTTTACGAAAAGATATGTTAAGCAGAATTCATTATGGTTATTTAGGAGTAGTAAAATGCAAGATCAAAGCAAGAGAAATATTATATTGGCCAGGAATGTCGAAAGAAATTGAAGATTTGGTACTGAATTGTCAAACATGTTTAAGTTTACAAAAAGCTAATACTAAAGAACCAATGATATCTAAAGAAATACCTAATGGTCCATGGGAAGTATTGGGAACAGACCTCTTTTACTTTCAAGGAAGGGATTATCTAATAGTAATAGATTATTTTAGCAAATATGTTGAAATTGGACATTTGGAAGATTTGTCAAGTGTAGCAGTGATAAAGCAATTGAAATCAATTTTTGCAAGACATGGTATTCCGAAAATAGTATATTCGGATAATGGTCCACAATATAATTGCAGGAAATATAAAGATTTTGCAAGAAGATGGAATTTTGAAACCAGAACTTCAAGTCCAAAATACCCACAGTCTAATGGAATGGTTGAAAGACATATTCAAACTGTCAAGCAAATGTTAGAAAAAGCTATAGTTGACAACAAGGATCCATATTTAGTATTACTGGAATATCGTAACTCTCCTATTTCAGATGAAATTAAGTCACCTTCAGAATTGATGTTTGGAAGAAAAGTAAATGGATTGATGCCTATAAAATAGAATTTCGTCCAAGCTAAACGATATGAAGACCATAAACAACATTTACTGAAGAGACAAACCTTACAAAAAAGTTATTATGATAGGAATGCAAGACTGTTAAAACCACTGAAAACAGGAGATCATGTTTACATAAAAGAGAAAGGGAAAAAACTAAATGAAAGAGCGAAAATTGTAGAAGAAGCAGAAAGACCACGTTCATATAGAATTATAAGAACAGATGGAAGAATTGTAGAAAGGAACAGAAGAGACCTTAAAGGAACTAATCAGGAAGAGTTTGCAATACAAAACAACTATGAGAATGAAGTTATAGATGAACCCGAGATACCTGAGAATAGCAAGAGCACTACAAATTTAGATGTGCCTGTAAGTCCGTTAAAATCTAACAGAAGTGTTGTGTCACCAAATAGTGAAAGAGGTATAGTATCATCAAATTTTTCAAATGGACATAACTACGTCACTCGATCTGGTAGGACTGTTAAGAAACCTTATTATTTAAAAGACTATGTTTAATTTTACTATTATTATTTTTTTATAAAAAAGGGAGATGTTATATATGTAACTGTAACTGTATCTGTTATTATCTTTAATCATAACTGTAATATAGAATAGCAGATGAGCAATGTAGAATAAACAGTGTTTGTGTGCATCTTGTAATCATCACTGAGCACGTACCCAACACATATAAAATACAACGCATGACCAAAACAAATTGAAAATTCAACTTATCAAAAAAAATTTAATATTAATTTTGAATCCTACATTTTGACATTCAGCTTAACGTATAAAAAAGGTTTGACTCATGGAAGTTCGAGTAATCAGTGCTTTATCACATTTGTTTAAAGCGTTTAAAACATTTTTGTAATATGGATTTTCTCAAAATAGAATTAATTATAGTAAGTATGTATTTTTATAAAAATATTGGGATATATATTCAATTTCTTCAATATTAATATTTCTCTTTAATGTCATGATTTAAGACCCCTTGTACCACATACATCATCATCTTGTTCCTGTATATTTTAAAATTATTGTTGGAATATTTTTGTAAAAATATTGTTTATACATTTTAGTTATCAAAAATCCATTAAAAATTGTTAGGAATCGTTTGTAAAATGGAAATAGAACACATGGATATGTTCAGCCTATATACTTTACTTGGATGCAATAATAAAAGTATATTGCAATCTGTTTGAAATCATTTAATTTACTTTTTTTCTATTAGAAAGCAATTTTGTATTATATGTTTAATAGAATCATTAAACTTGCAGTTTTAATAAATATTTATGTATGGGATTTATTTTTTAAAAATAAAATTCGTAGTAATAAAATGATTGAATGATTAATAAAATATGATTGATAAAATAATAAAATGATTGAATTTTTGCTGCATGACTTGAATCTCGCTATGCAATATTTTTATATCCAGTTAATGCATATTTTTACTATTTTTCTCTGTAGCATATTGCTTGCATTAATGTTACAAAATTGCTGCAGTAGATGGTGAGTTAGAACTAAGCTTTACTAATTTTCAACTTATCATTAACGACATGATTAGATGAAAATTTGAAACCTGATAAATTAATATTGTAGGTACAAGAACTAGAAATATAGGCACAATAGTTTGCTTTCATGTGAAATGTTAAATTTCATATTAAAAAATATCACTTTTCAGATTATTTATAAATTGTAGTCAACTTAATTCAAATTATGAAAAGCGAATTTTTAATAAATTTGAACTGCAGTTAACTATACAGAAAATTCTATAAAATCGACATTTTAAAGCATTTTGAATTTTTAAAATAACTTTCAGTAATACAAAATTTTAATTTTCTTTGCTTAAATATAAATTAATCATTTGCTAATTTACTTAAGTTATTTGTGATAAAAATAAAAAATACTTTTTAATATTTTTATTTTTAAAATTTAATAAACTTCAACAAACTAAAATTTGTTTTATTTTAGAATGTCTTTTTGGCCATGCCCCATTTTCTTCTCGTACATTTACAGAACTGGCTGAAAAAATAAAGAGCTCAAATCCGATTGAAGTAAATTTTTTCACGTATATATTTTTGATGAATGAAAATATTTCAATTTAAAATCATGTTGTTATGATCTTTTATTGTAACTTTGCAAGTTTAAATGCTATTATTTGTAATAAAGCAATCTATATTTTTCATTCAAATTGACTTGGAATATAATAATTAAGTTCAGTTGCAGTTCTTCACTTTAAAAAAAAATTACTATGAAGAAATGTTAACTTCTGCTAATACTTTATTAACTTAGAAATTTCTATCATTGTTTTTGGCATCTTGCTTTTTTATTGAAAATAATTAATTAATACACTAATAATTTTGATTTGATTTTTCCAGATATTTTTTTAATAAGAAATAGTAGAAAGTAGATACATACAAGGTGTTAAATTACCTTGTTCATGTTTAAAGTTATCTTGTTCTAAATTCTCTGTAGCTCTCATTAGTAACTTGATTGACATCAAAATTCATACCTGTATATTCCAAAGACAACACAGAGAATTTGATGAAAGATATGGGGAGGGCTGTTTGCAAATTCTTTAGAAAAATTTGAGGCTTCATAAGTTATGTTAAATGGGAGAAACACAGAAACATATATTTCTCACTACAAAATATGTAATTCAGAAGTCACACACAAAAAAAAAAAATCAGCGTTATATTTTCAAAATTTTCACAGGACTAGTTTCGATGGTTTTACCAAACCACCATCTTCAGCTGCAAAACCACATTTTGCGGTAAATCCATTTGCGGTTTTGCAGCTGAGGATGGTGGTTTGGTAAAACCATCGAAACTAGTCCTGTGAAAATTTTGAAAATATAACGCTGATTTTTGTTGTTTGACTTCTGAATTAGTATTTATTCGGCATGTTATTATGTCTTAATTACAAAATATGTGTTAATGGTCATAATAAATTGAATGCACGCAGAACTGAT
Source organism: Stegodyphus dumicola (assembly GCF_044657685.1). Taxonomy (NCBI): domain Eukaryota; kingdom Metazoa; phylum Arthropoda; class Arachnida; order Araneae; family Eresidae; genus Stegodyphus; species Stegodyphus dumicola. Next base: position 41,400,100 of record NC_140771.1, on the reverse strand, counting down.
GATAGCTTGATACAATTTATTTTCCCAAGAAAAACACTTTACACTTCTGGAACTTTTCACAAAAGTACTCATGCAGCTGTTCCCAGTATGACAGAGCACAATCAGCAGTTACTAATTCAAACTACTTATAAAAACACAATGCAGTGTAAAGTGCATGTAAAAGAGTGAAACTCATAAGATCTCTCAGTACTCCAAACATAATTCTGAATTAAACACTGAAAACTGACCATCGATTTCTCAAAATTAATGGAAGGCATATACAGTTACAGTTACACATGACTGGATATGGTTACAGTTAGATATAGGGATGAGACAAAATGTAACCAAGTGGTCGCCAAGTTTGGCGTTTTCTTGCCATTTAGCGCCATCTTACCATTTTCGGAAGATAGCCATTTACCTGAATGTAAAATGAACCTACCCTTGTAAAGTTATTTTTCCAGTGGAGTATCGAAATTCATCTTACGTTATGCAAGAGATACTGCAATTTTGTGTATAATTTTGCTAAAACTATTTATATATGCACAAAATTTGTAACAATATTTATTCTTATCATGTAAGCCCAAGATGCTGTAGAGACATTTGATATGGGAGACATTGCTGAATTTGTCATTGTTAGAGTGAAATCTGAAATGTTTAGTAGTTAAGTTACAGCTGACTATAGCATATTCTGTGTGATACTTTTCCAGTGTTGTATGATGCTATCCTTTATGTCTGCTAAATTTGCAACCTGTCCTTTCCAAAGCACGCTTTTTTTAATTAAAATTCATGCAGATTGAAATCCAACGAAGTAGTTACTGGGAGTTTAGAAATGAATTATTTAGTGGAAGTTGATACAAAATCTGTTGTACATAGCATCTGTTATGTGGCTGTGGTCCATTTTGCAAGAAAAGTGTCAAAACATCGTCACTTCTACAGTTTTGGTATGACAGAAGTACAGATATTTTACAAAATATGTGGAAGGTTTAGGATTAAATAGAATTAAAGATAATGGTATTTAGGTTTAAACGAAAAGAATGATCCAAAAATGAGGTATTAGTTAATCCATGTTGAATGATCTTATTTAACTATAGTAAAATCTGCTTTGAAATGGATTTTCTGTATTTTAAATGCAACTGTTATATTATGTACTGTTATGCTGTGTATAAGTATGTATATTGCACTGTAAAATACACCTAGTCACCTTTATATTGTACATGTACTTCTGAAGGTAGGAATATCAGCCACAGTTGAACAACAATGATCACAAATAACTAATGCATTTGGAGCTGTTCTTTTAAATATTACAATAAAGAGTGTGATTGGCTTTTTATAGAGAGCTGAATGAGATAATTTTAATCCACTACATCCAAACTTCATGATTTATTACAAACATACATAAGGCATCCTGCATTTTGAATTTGACCATTATCTAAATGCACAATGTTAATTTAATTGTACAGTTGTAGGGTTTATATTTATTTTAACTAACATTTATTTTAAGTTTAAACTATCTTGCCTGTCAAGCCTTACTTTCCCCTGGAACTGCCATTGCCAGAATATGTAAATTTGAGTAGAACGTGCAAGCATTCAAATTATCAGCGGAAGTATTCTGATTTAAATAGGAAGGAAACAAGTTCGGAGAGATTCTCTTACTTAGCGAGCGCGGAGGTAGTTAGCGAGAATTGAAGAACCCCGCGTTGCGGCCTTTGTGCTTGGCGGGAAGTAGTGGTCATCGTTCCAGTGAGCTTCAAGTCTGCTGAATTAGCAGCGGTATTGTAAAACGCGGTGAGTTAGTTATTTTAGAGAGCCTCGTAGTTAGAATCTTGTCTTTACTTCCTTTTCAGGTTATTATTTTTATTTGACTGCCAAGTTGGCACCGTCTGTAAGCGTCAAGAGAACGCAATTGTAATTTATTACGTTGAATAAAAAGGGACTTAAACCCTTTATAAGACTCTGTGGTTTATACAAGCTTTCACAGTCACCCTTGGTTGCGTGCAAGTTGGAGGCGCGCAACGTTATACAGTGAAAGTAGTTTTTTGAATATTCAGTTGCTTAAAATGTTTGAATATAATGTACAGTCAAAAGTCGTTAATTCGGACACCCATAATCCGGAATGATCTAAAATCCGGACCTCAAAGCTAAAAACTTTCTGTGCATGCGCCGCGTTGACACATGCGCACAGGCGTTTTACGAGTGCGTGTAAGACCTTTACCACTGCGCATGTGCGTGTGCGCAAGCGCAGAATACGTTTTCGCCTGTGCGTTTAATGTATAACGGACGGTATAAGCTAAAATTATCTATTTCAGTTAATGTTGATGATTGCGTTGTTCCTTAATCTTCGAATTGGATCAGGCTTATTATTTTTTGCAGACACTAAGAGGAATTTTATAAAAGTAAACTTGAACTTTCGATTATGTCAAATAGAATTTCCGATGCTGGAACTCCCAAAAGATCTACAAAACGAAAGTATGTTTCGATGTCCATCAAACAAAAAGTGGAATTGCTGCAAAAAATGGATAAAGACATGAAGAAGGTGACAGAGAGGTTAGTGAAAACGAAAAAATTTTGATTGACAAGTTAGTCAGTATTCTCGGCACAGCAATTACGGGACTTGAACAGCGGAACTGTGTAATTGAACAAGAAATTATGTCTGTTTATAGAATTAAAGAGAAAGTATTAACACATAAAACTAAGCAACTTAAACAACTTACATTGAAAGAAATGTTTAATAAAGTAAACAAATAAATATTAAGCTTTTTTTTTTTTTTTTTTTTTTTTTTTTTTTGTAAATTTTGATACCCTTTAGATCATAATTGTTCTTTATTTCATAAATTATGGTTTCATATTTTTAATTTTAGAATTTCTGCATGCCATCTTACGAGATTTAAACAGATGATCTATAATCCGGAATCGCCGAAGTCCCGATGAGTCCGGATTAACGACTTTTGACTATATACATATTTCTTTAGAGAAGAGTAAAATATTTCCAGTTCTATAAACAGTGAAACAAGTTTAAAAATTCAGATTTTAGTTTTAGTAGCTTAAAATATTTTAGTTATTCTTGAAATGGATTCTGTTCTTTCCACCTTGTACTGTACTGTATTTTGTGTTATTTATTTCTCACAGCATATCAAATTTGATCTTTGCTTGTTTTATTTTTATCTGTTTCATTTGTAGAATCCTTTAAATACAGTGAAAACATGATCATGGAAAAGGTGTTATAGTTTTTATTTCCCCTAAAATTTCTTCTCTGCGTGCAAAAATATTCTTTTCCCAAAAAAGATATTTTTTTAAAATTTAGTGAAAGGAATTAAATGAGAGTAATCTAAAAATTATTAGATTTATTATTAAGAGATTACTGGAAATTTTGGAATTAAAAACAGCTCTTATGTTTTTAATGAAATGAAATTACTTCATTACCAAAAGTAAAGACATTATGTAGATCCTAAATTAATAAACATGCAATTTTAATAGATATATCCCAAATAATGTTGGTGAATTTATGTAGATTAAGTACACTTGATATCAAAATTAAAGGATAATGACAGAAATAAAATGAAATTGATACTTAATGAAAAATTACTAATAGAAATTTTGTGCAAAAGCATTAATTAACATAAGTTACAATGTTTGGCAGTTGATTATTCACAAATATTGAAATTAAAATCAAATTTATGGGAATTGGAAAATGATGGAAAAATTAAGTCACCTCTTGTGGAAAAATTTTTTCTTCATTATGGTCACCTTGGACAGACATGCACACCTCACACCTTGATTTCATAGGCTTTAAGTGTTGATCAAGTCTTGTGGAATTGCATGCCATTTTTCAGCTCCTGGAACTTTCAGAGAGGAATTTGGCTTGCTGAATTTCAGCACCCTAAGCCCTAGTAGCACGGCAAAGTCGCAGTGACGTTGCAAACTCGTCGCGGATGATGTTGCAGTTTCATTTGCTCCAAAATAAACTGGCCATCATTATATTCCTGTATATTGTCCTCTTTCTGTATTGAAGCCCTCTAGTATTTAACAGCTGCCTCAAAATTATTTTCAAGAAGATCATTATTATCTGCCAAATTTTCAACAAAATTTAAAACATTTTGAAATTTACTCCACATTGTGATCTTTAGCATTCAACATATGCTTTACCTTATCCAAATGAATAGGCTTGTTGTCATCTATTTTTAAGCATTTGGCTTAATCCTAGTATACAGTACACATGGGATTTGGTGACATTATGATAACTAATTTTGATCTGCTATTAGAAATTACTGTACGGATTCTAATTCCGGCAGTGAATTAGAAAACTGTGAAGAAAATATTCCCGAAAATAAGATAGAATCTGAAATCATTGCGCAGTTAATAACTTAATTTGGCAGCTAGTCAAAGTGTGCAAGCCTCGAGCTCAGATGTTTGTTTATATAAGCATCCAATAAATAATATACATGGAATGTCATCGTTTGAACAGCAATTCAGTATAACTTTCAGCAATTTATATGATTGCAATAAACCTTTCAAAGGTTCTTCTGATGATTTAATAGAACCTTTTTTAAATGGCCTAGAAGAATTATTTCAACTGAATAGAATTACGAACAATGTTCACAAGATTATATTTACAAAAAAAATGTTTGTTGGGCTAGCAAAAACATTTGTAATGTCAATGTCGCCAAATCCTGAGTGTACCATATACTAGGATTAAACCAAGCATTTCTTAATGCATGGTGATGGACAAAAACATAAAAACATATCAAACAGTTCATCAGAATTTTTATGGGTAATGAATTTCGTATTTTTGTTCACAGTTTCTCTAATTTTGATGTCAACATTTATTAGTAATTTATCAAATCCATTAATTTTGTCATTTTCCATGAAAAGTGTTAATATTTCTTTCTCTTTTTCCATTAATTTTTCCATTCTGCTTCTCCTGATTGTCGATGAGTTTTCCATCATATATATTGGACAGCCGTTAAATATGCATGGATATGCATCGTCTTTAAACATGGGATGTTTTCTTGGAATTCTTAAAATCTGCCTATTTTTATCCATGAATACATCTTCACGAAAACTGTACTTTTTGCACTGCATGCGATAAAATGTTTCATATTATGTCTGCATATTAATTCAAATAAATTTATCCTTACTTCAAAAATAATAAATAAAGTTTTATTTCAGTAAAGAAATAATTGCTAACATGTGATTTACATTGATTTCAGAAATATGATTTTTTATAATAGGATATAAAATGCATAACTTAATAACTTACTTTACAAATTATTTTCGTTTTTAAATATTTTGTTGTAATATTTATAAAAATTATTTTAAGTATTAATTATTTTAACAAAATTTTGAACAATAATTTAGCACGTATTTTTTAATACTAATTAAATTTAATGATTCAAAAGTATTTATATTATAGTTCATTAGATGCATCTATCTTAGATTAATGTATTTAGATGAAATAAAGTAATGAAAAGTTACAAAATAAATCTTATGTGGACTTGATTATTGAAAGGGCAGATTTTGTATGTTTTCATTCTAAAAAACATGCTGATGAACCAAGGAAAAAATGCTAAAACAATCATGATTAAAAGCTGTCATATCACGACATTTCAGCGGCATCGACAAATTGCCAATATGCAACAGCAAATATTTTGCGTCTTCGCTGCGTTGTAAAGACATCTTAAAAGTTACCATGATTATTTTGTAATCTCTCAGACCTCTTTGCTATGTCATGTGCTACTTGGGAGACATCCCACATCTTCTCAGTTGTGTTCAAGTTGGGTGAGTAAGGTGGTCAATCCATTCAAATGATATCTTCTGTTTGCAGGTATTCTGACACCTCATATACTTCATGGGGCCGAGCATTGTCATCCATTAGCAAAAACTCTTAGCTAGTGTAACTTGAGGTTCCAATACCTTGTCCACATATTTCTGAGCAATTACAGAATCTTCTTGAAAGATATGCTGTTTGGGGCAGCTATTTATCATGAGTCCTCCCCAAGCCATTAAACCACGGTTGTGGAAACATGCTATTTCATAGACAATGGAAGGCAGATTGCATGCTTCTTCCTCTGTCCTGATAAAAACTAGGTCTAAAACCAAATCTGTTGCAGTCACTTCATGGTTTCTTCGAACAGACAATGGCAGAAAACGGTCTACTGTTGCGCTTAGTCACTCTTGACGGGACTGTCTGTCAACTGATTCAGTGCTTAAAAAGTGGCTCCAAACTCTTCATATGTCACTTTGAGGGATATTCAAATCTTGGGTGATCTCCATTTGTGTTTGACCTCCCTTAATTCTACCAATAATTCGCCAATTTTGATCTTCACTCAAATGATGCCTTTGAGCCATAGCTACTGATTACTGATTTTTCTTAGAAACCACATTCACTTTAAATAACACTACAGAATGGAATTCCAACATGTGTCCATCGCACACTACCTTGTCAGTCACTGAATTTGCATATTTCTGTCACTAACATATGCATAGAAGTGTAATTTTGTGTTCAGTTGTAATTTAATTAACATAAATAATTACAGCAATAGGTATTGGTTGCAACATTAACTTAGTGTATTTTTCCTCATTATCCTTCAAATTTGATGACCAGTGTAATATTAAATGCAGTGAACACTCTTGTAGCAGTGTTCTGTTGTAAATAACTCTGCATGTAACCAGTATTTCTGTAAACATATATAAATACTAGTATTGAATATCATCTTTCTGAGATGACTGCCTCCATAAAAGGCCAAAATTATTTGAAATTATTGTAGTGAGGAATTATTGCAATTATAAATTTTTATTTATGAAACTAATTTTAATATAAATTCAGTTTTAAACATAATTTAAAATTTTCATTAAAATGCTAAGCAAGTCATGCGTTAGATATATCTTATTAAAAGTTATTTACATTTAATATTAATTATTAATAAAATATTTCAGTACTAATAATATTTTACAAAGGGATTTTACATATGTATGTTACATGTTTCTTATACATAAGTATAAAATTATTAAATTTTATCTTAAATATCTTTTTTTGTGTAAATCAGTGTCTCAAAAAAAGAAGAAATTAATATTCTGAATGAGATAAATTTGATTAAACTTGATCTAGTTTTATAACAAATTGTTTGATATTTATTTGATTTCTGTTTATGTAAAGTATTTTATTCTTTATTCTTGTTTTATATTAAGACTAAAAACATTTTGATAGTACTTAATGTTAATACAGTTAAAATAATATGCTTTATGTGATACCGAATTTTGGCAAATAAAAGTATATAACTGCATAGTTTGTTGATTAAATTTTGATATAATTTGAGCTGAAAAATGGATGAAGTAGATTTTATTAATTTTTTTCAGATACCGTATGGAGCTGAAATCTCAGAAAAATGTCGTGAACTTATTATTGGTTTGCTGCAAAGGGATCCAAATAAAAGACTTAGTTTTGAAGAGTTTTTCAATCATCCATTTGTTGATTTAGAGCACATGCCAACTGCAGAAACATACACAAAAGGAGTAAGTAATATTAAAATATTTTTAAAGTAACTTTTAATGTACAGTGCAAAGTCCAAGATCAGGACATCAGCGATTTCAGATTTCGGAATTTTCTGGATATTAGATCATCCGTTTTAATTACTAATATGACATGTAGAAACTATAAAATTAAATTAAAAATATGAAATAGTGGTTTTTGGAATATTGAAGCAATTATGAGCTTAAGGTAATCAAAAGCTGCAGCATTTACTCATTTGCTTTTTCAAAACATATCTTTAAGTGAAATGTTGAAAGAAATATTTGTCGATATAATGCAAAGTTTGTTTCAATGTTTTCCATTTCTTTTTATGTAACATGTTGTTTAAATTGTTTCTTTCTTTTTTTGGGTGTGTGTGTGTTAATACTTTCTATTTAATTGTATAGATAGACATAATTTCTTGCTCCATTGCTAAGTTACATTGTTCAAGTCCTGTAACTGCTATGTTGACTAACTAAATTATCAGTGGAAATAATTTTCATTCTCAGCAATTTCTTTACTATCATTGGTAGTGATATTTTCTGGATTTAGAAAGATTTTGCAGCCGCTAGTTGATTGATGATTGGGGCATTGTCATCATATTGAAAAACTTCTGTTATATCATCTGTATTTTTTACCACTTCTCCATATATCTTCACAAATTCTATTCATTGGGAAATTTTGCCTTTTGTTTGCAATATTCAAAAACCTTCAAATGCATGGCTGTCGTCAAGCTTAACTAGTAGCATCTGCTATTTACTAATGGTGATACATCATGAGATTGACAACTAGAGATGTAGTGTTCACTTAGTTTTCTCTTCCTTCTATTGCACCCTGAGAAAGTTAGGTCAGAATTACATTTAGATATTTATTATACTTAGTCTATTTCCTTCATATATTCGAGTTGTGAATAAATAAACTTACATATAAACTCATGTATAGACATATGTGAATCACAAATAAATTATTATTAATTTAAACAGCACAAAATGTAATCTTTTAGAATATGAATATAATTTACAAAAATCTACTTTTTGGGAAGAAAGTTCTGCTAAATTTTTCTTCATCAACACTCACCATTTCTCAGTGCAGTTAGCTGAAGTCTGTAGTCATCATTAAGCAAAATGTCAACATAAAAGTTTACCATACTCTTTGATATTCAATTACTAATTAAAAAAACATTACACATTGCTGCAGAGTTATTTCTTAAGCTGCCATGCATTAATAGTCATATGGTGAAAGCAAAAAATAAATAATGATTCGCCAGGTTGGCCTCAGGTGTCTGTAAGTTAGTCAGTAAGTGTAAAATCAACAATTTTTCAATGCGGAATGCTTTGGTTTGAGATGTATGCCAAACCCATGCCTAGCTTTATATTCCATGGCCAAGCAAAGAGGCAGCTATGGATTAAATTTTTGCTCAAACTGATTTATGCTAAAAAAATGAATGGTTTTAGGTATGGAGGTATTTTATTAAGTGTTGAAGTGGAATTAAGAATAAAAACTCTCCAGATGTTTTAATGTGATAAAATACCAAATGCACATGTGTAAAGTATGCAAAAATTTATCTAAAAAGAAGTTTTCTGGTGGTTTGGATTTGTACTGTATATAGCAGTCACTATATTTATGTTTTCTTCATCTTTTAAAATTTTAATTTAAATATTTGATTTTCAAAATAAATTATCAACAGATACAATCAGTTGCAAGCTCTTTTTCTATATATTTTTATTTTAATATGTATATTGTAGTAAATTCATTAACTTTTACATCCTTAATATTTAGCCTAATTGGTCTGTACTGGACACCTATTCTAAGATCACTAAATGTCATCTACTACAACGTGAACAATATTGACAAAAAAAAAAAAAAAAAAAAAAAAAAACCAGTATCATTTACTGACTCCAACTTTACCCCCCCCCCCAAAAAAAAAAAAAAAAAAAAAAAAAAAAAAAACCGATTATGTGGTCATTTGTTGATAGGCGGTTGAGTCCATTTGACTTCATCGGGTGGGGACAAGTCTTCAGGCAGCATTAGACCAATCATAGTACTGACAAGTGATGCAATTTATAGTGCATGGTGGGTAAAGTTCTAGGAATATTTATTTAAGCTTGTGGCAGTTGAGATTTTAGTAATATTTTTCTCCCATCAAGAAAGATTTCTTAAATGCATAAACGTTTATAGTTCTTAAAGGAAAAGTGAACAGTTATTGTTCTAAAATACTTTCCAAAGATTTTTATTTAGAAAACCTTCTCACAACCAGCAGTGTTTATAGAAATTGTGGGAAAAGTTCTCAATAGTGTTATAATATTTGAACTTTATTCTGGAGATTCTGTTTTAGAATAAACTGCAAAAATTTAAAAACCCTGACCGTCCACATAGCATGAGAAACTACTCTGCTAGCAGTAGACTGACTGACTGACTGGCAGACAAAATTCATTTGCTATGGAAATACTGATATGATCCACAAGCAAAAAACTGTAAGGCATAAACTACCTGAAATTATGGCAATTGTGTATTACTTATGAAATGGTATATAAAATTAGCAATTATGATACATTAATCTGGCATTGTTTGATATATTTATAAGTGTACAGGATTGAAGAAATCCTATGAATTTTAAGTTTAATTTATATATGAGTTACTTCAAAGAAATTTTTTGTACAATATATTTTTCATGTGATCTTTTATATTAATAGTTCCAAAGAATTATTCTATTCCTCTATGTATGATATAAGTAGTTATCCTATCCAGCTGACATCTGGAAGATCTGAGGTTTTAATTCCAGCATAAACTCATTGATTTCTCATATTACGGATATATCAAAAATTATGCTTAATATTATAATTATCGGGTGCTACCCAAACTAAAATATGAGTCCGATTTGGTCGAATAGAGCTAATGTGTTTTCCCAGTCACCCTTTAAATAAGGAAAATATAAAGATTATCAAATTCTGCCATGCATGCTCACGTGGAGTAAATGGTTAGAATATTCCACTGGCAACTGGAAGATCTGTGGTTCGAGTCTTGACAATGAAATTTTTCTGTTTCCTGTTTGAATTATTTATTATCAGATAAATATATTTACTTAAAACAACATTTTTATGATTATTCATTTACATGGCATTTTATGTGTTTGAATAAGCTTTATGAAATTATCAGTAGGAGTTAAAACATGTTACAGAGTATCAGATAATCAGCCCTTTTGTAAAACAGGATAAATGCACAACCCACATTTTATCATTTTGATGTATTAAAATGTCATATAAAATTAATATATCATATTAAAATGCATATCTATATGAATATATCTAACACTATAATAGAAAATTGTAATAACAAACAGCATCTCTTTTACAATGTAAAATTAATGACTAGTATACTATAAACACTTAATTCTTATACATATATAGTTTTCAGACAAACAATTAATATTTTTTTAATACTGATAGATAAAAAAGTATTATTTCATGAAAAAACCCTCAGTCTTATAATATTGTTACACTACAATATAATAATAGCAATATAGTATCATCTTGTTAAAAATTCTTAGCTCCTAACAGTAAGTTGCACAGTTATAAATTATGTATAAAAGTATTTTGTAGGCAAATATCATTTCAGTCAAGTAGCAAAGTTTGAAATTTACTGATATTTCTATAATTCATTAGTATTAATAGGTCTCGTTAATTATATGTCAAATGTTCATTATCAGTTTTTAAAACTCTTGCCTCTCTCACTGTCAAAAAATTTAATCATTTAATAATTTACTAGTAATAAATAATGAATCTGTTTAAAAGATACAGTGACCATTTATTTTCATAGTTAACCCTCCCCCCCGGTAAAAATTATAAAGAGCTTTTTAATTTAAACTGGTGGCATCAATATTTTATTTGAAACAAAACATACTATTAGCTATTGATAAATAGTTTTAAATTGTACTAAGAATACAAATAAAAATAATTTGTAAAAGTATCGTAATAGTTATAAAAAATTTATATTATATGTGTGTGTGTGTGTGTGTGTGTATTGCAGTAGTGTGAATTTTGCTTAATAATGAAAGATATTACTGTACTTTTCTCTTTCGCCGAAGCAAATCTTGCTAAGCAGACTTTATTGGTGACAACACACAGTATACACATAAAAAATGTTAATAAATGTTTAGTTCTAAGAATTTTTTATTTTGAAGCATTTTAATATCATTTAAAATTTTGTAAAAAGCCAATAAATAAAGACAATAAATTTGTAAAAAGACATTAATTTAAGAATTTACTATGCATTCATGGTACAACATCCTGATTCGTCGGTTCATACGACATGACTCTAAGATGTCTCACGTAAACTATGCTACAAAAATCTAATTCAGTAATTATCTACATAAATTCCAAATTAAATCTTAATTTGGAATACAAGTTTAAATGCAAGAATTATTTTAGTTCGTACGAATAGCTTTCTCAGAAATTATGTAAAACCTCAGTGCTTCACTTCGCTAGTGCATTCTAATTAGAATTGATGGATTTAACCCTTGACTTTGCCTTTTCTATATTTTCGCCTTCAGGTGAGCAGTTTAATTGCATCCTTATTAATAATTATTCGTGTTAATTACCACGAGTGGCCTTACGGCATAAAATAGAATTATTTGATAAAACTTTTATGTAATTGTATGCCAGTATTGAAAAAAACAATCAATCTGATAAGAAATGGCTGCGACTTGTTTTAAAAATGAGGCATAAAAGGTTACCAACTAGAATATTCCATTTCGCATTGGTTGTACCATTTTCGGCGATTTTATTGTCTGCGCGGCAAAATGGAAAAGTTCGGATATTACTTATTGATTTCACTGTATTCTTCATAAGGTAATTCAACATTTATATTTTAAAAGTAACTTAATCTTTGTTGCTCATAAATTAGTTACTCTTCGTGGATGTCTGTGTATTATTAATTGATGAAAATATATGTAAAAATATTTTACAGAAAATTGGAAAAATATAATCTCTTACACCGTAAAGGGAAATATATATATACAGTCAAAAGTCTTTAATCCAGACTCGTCGGGACTTCAGCGATTCCGGATTATCGGTTTTTCCGGATTATAGATCATCTGTTTAAATCTGGTAAGATGGCATGCAGAAATTATAAAATTAAAAATATGAAACCATAATTTATGAAATAAAATAACTCTAAAGGGCATCAAAATTTACAAAAAAAAAAAAAGCTTAATATTTATTTGTTTACATTATTAAACATTTCTTTCAACGCGCACATGCGTAAAGCATACATTATGCATAGTCGAAATTAGAAAATTGCAACCAGAAAATTATTCAATGCGTATTCGTGATATTTATAATGACGAGGAATTTGATTTAAATCATATCAAAGATGGAGTACATCGAGATGAAATACTACATTTAGTAAGGAATTATAAGCCGAATAAAATAAAAACATCTGCCCTGAAGATAAGGATAGTGCTGACAGATCAATCTCCAGTTCATTGCGTGCCACGACGTTTCCCCCCGCCCCGCAGAGCAGCGTAAAATTGTTAAACAGGTTTCGGAATGATTAGAGAAATAAAGGATATGCCTTTATCCATTTTTTGCAGTGATTCCACTTTTTGTTTGATGGACATCGAAACATGCTTTTGCTTTGTAGATCCTTTGGCAGCTCCAAAATCGGAAATTCTTTTTGACATAATCGAAAGTTCAAGCTTACTTTTATAAAATTGTTTTAACAGTCTGCAAAAAATAATAAGCCAGATCCAATTGGAAGATTAAGGAACAACGCAATCTGCAACATTAACTGAAATATATAATTAGATAATTTTAGCTTAGCTTATACTGTCCGTTATACATTAAACGCGCATGCGTAAACATATTATGCGCATGCGTAAATGCATATGTGCATGCGCAGAAAGTTTGTAGCTTTGAAGTCCGGATTATAGATCATTCCGGATTAAAGACTTTTGACTGTATTTCATTTCAGAAAACATATAAAGAGCTTATGTTTCTTTCAGTATAGTCGTATTTACTTAATGTGGCTCCAAATACTCTCTCAGCTCAGCACATATTATTATGACAAATTTTCTCAGTCTGAAGTATGCAGTACAAACATTTTCAAGAAGAGGGAATGCATTGTCATGTTTTTGATAAATTCGATTCTGATTTAGTAATCTGCAACTATATTTTTCGTTTAAATATGAAAAAATTAGTGGAAAAAATGCATACAGATCTGGTATCAACTTCTTACTGTACAAATCTGATTGATAAAATGCCAACCATTTTTCCTGCATTTTCTACCAGTTTTGTACTTGCAAAATATGCAATGTTGTATAAAGCTGGTTTCCACTAGTAGCGATGTCTGGTTACCAACAAACTGAAGGTGACTCTCGGGGCATAGAATAGCTGTCTTGATGGTAAATGCTGGCTAATGCATTGATAGGTCAGGCTTTAAACCACAGATAATACGTGCAAATTTATGACAGCAGCATCTTTGCAAAATGTGGACATTTAAAATATGTTTTTACCTCATGTTGCAAAGATGCTGTATGGTTATAAAAGTCCATGCCTTATCTAGGATTCCAATTCAGGTCCATTGGTGGGGTTTAAGTATTATATTGGCTAAATTTATAATTGTTAATCAAGAATGGTGTATTAGCCAATTAGCCTGTACCAACCACCTTATGTTGATAGGGGTGGCTAGAATTCATAAAGTGAAACAAGTGTAAAGAACTGAAATGTAATGAGCATACTAAGATATAATAACAGTAGTTTTATTTTTTAGGTGAATCTTGTTCAACAGGCTGTTGAAGCAGATGCTGCAGGCAAATTTGACAAAGCAATAAAATTTTACAGTGAAGCATTAGAGTACCTTGTTCCACATGTTTACAGTAAATTTATCTTTTTTCCCTCATCGTTGAATTACTAATGCATAATGAATATTGATTATGAGTTTATAACAATTTCATAACAAACTTCTGCAATTCATCTCAGTGGCATAGCTAGGGTGGGGCAAGGGGGGACATCTGTCCCCAGGTGCAGCATTCAAGGGGCGCCAAATTGATGCTACAAAATTTTTTAATGAAATGTTTTCCATTCTTGGCGCACAGAAAGGGGTGCGAATTCTTCAGTTGTCCCCGGGTGCTGGAAACTCTAGCTACGCCCCTGATTCATCTTAATATGTACATAAATTTTAAAATTATAGTAAAACATAATAAAACATATGTAATTGATTATCTCTTAAATGTTTTGAGAATTTTAGGAATTGTAACTTTCACTATAGGTTTAAACTTTGGATTTTGGTATTTACGTATTATCGCAACCAGGTTGGCGCGATTTGTAAGTTTGAGTAAAAAAGTATCAATAGAAAGAAAATGTACATTTATTAATTACAGATAATTTTTAATACAGTTTTTTATATTATTTTGTTTTAAAATATAAAATAGCAATTAAACCCTTCTGGTTTCGAATTTGAATAAGTTGCAGAATTATTTTTTCGGCGGAAATCTTTTGGCTATTGCTTTTAGCACTGATTGAAAACCGTCTTCGCCATTAACAGCTTGAGCTTGGCGCCATATAAATTTGATAAGGTATGAGTCAAGATGATGACGGGCTGTTCCTCTCTGTTTTTTGTTGTGCCATTTGGCTGAGCCCCACATGCGCTCTACATGTTGTGTGTGAACGCCCGTGTTGGGATCCACAAAGTTATATTTGTGATTAACAGTTCCATGCAGAAATCCATCATTTTTGAACTCACTTGTATTGTATCCTTTCCAGCAATCTGAGTAAATGATGCTTCCTTCCTTGATATTTTCGCAAATTTTTTCCATGAGGGTAACGGCGCTTCTGTTAGGTACAGTAACCAAAAAAGTCTCTTGCTTTTCTCAGCAAATTCCGCCGAAAACCCATTGCTGTGGTATTACACGCCCAGTGTTATTTTTTCTTTTTACAAATAAATTCTTTTTACAAAACTATGTATAACACGTAGGGTTGCCATAAGTAGGGTCGCCAAATTTGGCGATTTATGCGAATTTTGGCCTGGTTGCGTTAATACGTTAAGTACCGGATTTTTTATGAGAGTGAACATTCTGAACCAGTTATTTATAAATGTTTTAAATGTTTTTTTAAAATTAATATCTAGTTCCTATTAATTCAATCCAGTTATTTAACATAAGCTATATTCAGGAGCATAATTTAATACATACAAATTTCTAAGCAGTTTCTTTTATTCATATTTTGCTTTGCTGTTTGTTTATTTACTCAAAGGTTAAATGCATTTTCAAGGGTTAAAGCCATCATCAAAGATTTGAAAAATATCCATTAAAAGCATTTTCAAATATGTGAGATGTAGAGAATATTAATGAAATGTGTACAATAATGTGTATGTGATGATAACTTTCAGTCTTTAATTTGTGGAAGTTTATTATTGATTCTACAATAAATTCTGTGAATTTGTTAAATTTTAAAAATTGCAAGTGAAATTAATATGTTCTTGGAGCAGTTTTGCTTAAATATCAAATATTTTACAGGTGAAAAGGATCGAGAGAAAAAACGGGCTCTTAGAACTAAAGTATGTTAAATTTCTGTTCATAGTTTAGTCAAGTCTTACTTGCTTATGTATAACTGAAAGGTGTAGTCATAAACTGTCAATGCATAATAAATTGTCAGTGCCTTTATGTAAGAACAAAACTTACATAATAAAATTATAATTTAATAGTACTTTTTCCCTCTTTCTAGATATGAAATGTATTTCTGCAACTATACATAAAATAGCATATACAGTTGTGGCTTGCATAATGAGCATTATACCCCTATTGGATAGCCTATCTTATGTTTGACATTATGTTAGTGAGACAATAAGCCTAATTCATCCCTGAGCGTGATCTAAAATTCAGAGAATATTCAGCTATAGTTCTTGAATTTCTATATTACAAAAATGTTTTGACATACTGTGGCAAACATGTGCTTTCAGGAAAATCAAAAGTTAAATTTTATGAAGGTCAGGCTTCCACTCATTACCATCAAGAGTTTTCAAAATCAATAATAATCAAAGAGGGTATAATGAAAGACATGAATAGAGCCCTCAAAAAGGAGAAGGATGTTCTGGAAAAAAAAAAAAAAGAAAAGAAAAAAAAACTGCTGTTATTAGAATAAACTAATAATTTAAATCTACCTATTTTTGCAAAGAGCTGCTTTTTCTCCAAAGCTGCTAGGAATAATGGGGACATTCTTTTGGGGTAAAAATGACCAGTCAGATAAAAAAATTGAAAAAAAAATGTTGACAACTCTGATTGACAATTCTTTATTGGACTGTAGGTTCTAGCAAGATTTATAGACTCTTTATTAATTAATATCTCCATACTTTCATGATTTTTTTGTTTTTATGAAAACTGCTTTAGTTTTTAAATCTTACATCCAAAATTACTTTTTTTATGAACTTTGCAATATTTTTCGGAACTGACTAAAAACTGTGGCAATTTGGAGATTTATATTTAAAGGTTAGAAATTCTGGTCACTATCTTAAATTCATTCTCTACATTTTAACAAAAAATAACCTTTTGGCATTTCTGTGGTATAAATTCTTTGGTGTACTTTATAAAGTTTGGGGATTTATCAGTATTTTGACAATTTTAAAATCAGTTTGCCTAAAATCTTTTAATTCAGTGATTTGCAAATTTTGTGACTTTTTTTTTAACGAATGTAATGATGTTATGATATAATTAAAATTGCAATAATATATTTAAATTAAATGTTTGAAAAGAAAATTATTAAAATGAAATATTTTTATATCTATCTGTTATGTTTTAAACAGTTTTTACCTTTCATTTTGATGATTTTTGAATATCTTGAATCTGAACTTTAAGCAACGTAATAAATGTTATAAAACAGAGGTTCTGAATTATTTGTTGGCAAAAGTAAGAATGCTACTGTAGCTATTTAAAACATTATCTAATTTTGTATCATAACTGTTTTTACATCTATAATTCTTTTACAGATTTTCAAAATATTCAGTAATGTGCTAACTTTCAATTATATGTAAACTTTTAAATATTCAATTATGCGTTTAAGCTTAAAATAAATAATTCAGTTATGTATTAACTTTCAAAATCATTTTTTGATTTTTGATTTTTTTGCTTTGCTTTTAAAAAATCTTCTGATTTTTACTTTTGTGAATTTGGCAGTTATTTTAATGGCTAGAAAATCTGTTATGAAATGAAAAATGTATTCCTAGTATTAACCCTTTGACGGGTATCCCACCTTTTTTATCAGTTTTTATTTCCCAGATGAAAGCTGCAAAATTCCATTTAAAATACATAGTACAATTACACCTTTTAGTTCTGTAAATGTATAACAGATGGCATCACTAGTATTCATTCATGGAAATAATGTAAAATAAAAATTCTTTGCAGGTCAAATTTTGAAGCAGTTTTTTTTTCTTAATTTCTAATGCAATTTAAAGTGTCTGAACAACAACTCTTGGTGTTAGAATGAATATTTTTATGTGAAAGCTTCCTTTTCTAATAAATATTATTATTTGAATTCATATATATTAATCAAGAATGGTTGAAATTAAAAGGGGGGACTGTATATGTCCCACTGCCCATGTAGGAATTGCTACTACTAGATGGCAGCACCGTTCAAATATTTTTAAATTCAAGTATGTTCGTTTTATATGTTGATAATGCACATTTATATTTTTTAATAAATTGCAATAATGTTAAAACTTGAAAAATATTTAATATTTTTTTCAAAAGAAATGAAAATATAACTCTGTAACATGAAATGTCATTGAATATTGAATGGATATGCGAGTGTGATTCACCATAGAAAAATATCCTAAGCACAGGAAAGAGAGGTGAAATGTAAATAAACATAAAGGCCTTCTAAATATCTTCCTTTTCAAACCTGTAGCAAATAAAGTACTGGAGTGAAAATCTTCTCTGTTTCAAATCTATTATGAAATCATAAAAAAATATCTAAAAAGTCGTACAGAGAGCTATTTTTTATAAAATTATGTAATTTTTTAAGTACTTTTTTTTTCGAATATGATCAATATTTTCTAGATAATTATTCAAAAACGTTTTTTATATCTTGCATTTTCATTTGGTTGCTAAAACTAGCACTTTAGACAAGCATGATAGGAGAATTTACTGCTCTGGATGCACGGTGGGACAAGCGGTATCCCACCACATCTTGAATTACCTTAAAGGTTTACCTTTTTTTTTTTTTTTTTTTTTTTGCATGAAATAACATTGTATTAGGGGCTAATTATCTATGTAAAAAGTGTTGAAGGTATTCGTGGTTCATTTTTGTTTACTGTTACAACTTTGCTAAATCGAGACGAGCAGATGAATAAAACAGAATTAAAGTGCTTACCTTAATAAAGTGTAATCCAAGCTGCCGATGTAAGGAACACGATCATTATATTAGCAAACACAAAATAACAAATTTATTAGGTATTAGAAGAAAAAAAATATAGTGATGATTACAAGCGTTGTTTACTGTCCGTTGCATAACACGAGAAGTGAGTCATACAAGGAGAAAATGTTTCTCCTTCCTTTTTTTTTTTTTTTTTTTTTGGATCAAGTCCAATCACAGTTAGCGGGGGTGAGGGATGGTGAATATTAACGTCAGAGTGTACAGATTCATCGCTGTCATTATGAATTGCTCCACAATCTCCCACTCGATGAGCTGTTTTGTCCGAAGTAAGGCCGATTCCTTTTAATAAAAATTCCAGCTGTTGTCTGGGCAAAGGTTTCGTGAACATGTCTGCATACATCATTTTACTGTTGCAGTGTATTAATTTAACAATCCCTTGATTTTGTAGATCACATACATAGTGATATTTCACATCGATGTGTTTGGTGTAACTGCTTCCTTTCTCTTTTCGGGAAAGATTTATGCATGATATATTGTCCTCGAATACAATGTTAGCTTCCTGTTGAGCGAAACCTAAATCTCCCATCAGTTGGCTAATCCATTGTAGCTCCTGCAATGTTAAAGCTAGAGCGATGTATTCAGCTTCTGTCGAAGATAGGGCGATACAGTTTTGTTTCTTGCTTCCCCATGATACCTTACTGTTTCCTATTTGAAATATATATCCGGATGTGGATTTTCTGTCAGAGGTATCTCCTGCCCAATCAGCGTCACTGTAGGCTTTGATGACTGGTGCACCATTGGATTTTAGATGTAATTTGTAATTAATTGTCGCTCTCAAATATCGTATGATTTTAATGATACCGTTCCAGTCCGATGTTGATGGATTTTCTACTTTTCTGCTAAGTATTCCAACAGAATTTGCAATGTCAGGTCTTGATACTGTTGCTAAATATAAACGTGCTCCCACTGCTTTCCTATACTTCCGATTATCGGGAAAAACATCATCTTGGTTGTTTTGGTTCTTCGTAAAATTCGTAGTCATGGGTGTATAGCTTAGTTTTTTTGGTGACTCTCCGTCGAATTTTTCGATCATACTATTAATCGTGTTAGCTTGATGAAGTTTAAAGCTTCCATCTTTTTCTCTTTCAATTTCAATTCCTAGATATGTAGACACTTCTCCAAGATTTCGAATGTCGAAATATTCTTTGAGAATTCGTTCAACTTCTTGAATTGATTCACACTTGTCGCTCGCGACTAATATGTCATCAACGTAAACGATTATGTAAGTTCTTGCGTTTTTCTCGATTAGTGTGAAGGAACATGGATCAGCCTTTCCTTGAACATATCCTTGTTTGCACAGAATTTCAGCTATCTTGTGATTCCAGTTTCTGGCTGCCTGTTTTAATCCTTATATACTTTTATTCAGTTTACAGACTTTATTTGCTTCTGAAGCGGAGATGTAGCCTTCTGGTTGCTTCATATATATATCTTCTTTCAGATTTCCATATAGAAAAGCTGTCTTTACATCGAAGCGATTTACGTGCATCTTCTTTTGAGCTGCTATTGCCAAAATAGTCCTTATTGTTGTATACTTTACGACTGGTGCGAATGTTTCGTCGTAGTCATGCCCAAATTTTTGGCAATATCCTTTAGCTACTAAACGAGCTTTATATCTGATAATATTTCCTGAAGCGTCGGATTTTGTTTTAAATGTCCATTTGTTTCCAATTGCTTTCTTTCCTTTTGGAAGATCGACTAGTTCCCATGTTTTGTTCCTCTTCAGTGCTTCTATTTCTTTTTTCGTAGCTTTTAACCACAGTTCCTTTTCTTTGGTAGGAAAAGTTTGCAGTTCTTCCCAGTCTTTAGGAACTTTGATTTCGTCATTCTTAGCCATGTATGAGAATCTGTTTGGTGGGATTCCTTTAGTTGTTCTGTGGGATCTTCTCGGTAATAGGGGAATTTCTTCTGTTTCAATTACTTCTTCTGTAATAGCATTTGGACGTGGTTCTGTCAATTTATTTTCTTTAAAAGGCCATTCTATTTCCTCATGCTGATCATTTAATTGACGAGGCATTTCTTGTTTTTTGTTTTCATCGAATATTATGCTTCTTCTGATCATGACGTGGTTTGCATGTGGCATGTAAATTCTGTATCCTTTAGTACGGTCATTATATCCAACAAGAATTCCTTTTTCTGCTCTTTCGTCTAGTTTGCTTCTTTTCTGCTTTGGAACTCGACAATAAGCTGTGCTGCCGAAAACTCTGATATGGCTTAGGTTCGGCTTCTTATTATTCCATAGTTCATACGGTGTTTTTTCAACTGATCTTGATGGTAGCCTGTTTTGTAGGTAGGTGGCTGTCATTACGGCTTCACCCCAAAATTCTCTTTTGAGTCCTGAATCAAGTAGCAGGCATCTTGTCATTTCCATTAAGTATCGATTTTTTCTTTCTGCTCTACCGTTCTGTTGCAGTGAATATGCTACGGAGGTTTGATGTTCAATTCCCTCTTCCTTTAGATAGTCTTCAATCTCTTTGCTTGTATATTCTCCTCCATTGTCTGTTCTTAAGACTTTTGGCTTCTTTCCAAATTTTTTCTTCGTCATGGTTACAAATTGTTTTAATTTGGAGATAGCTTCATCTTTTGTAGCTAGCAGATAGATCGTTGTGTATCTTGAATAATCGTCGATGAATGTTATGAAGTATTTCTTTCCTCCTAGTGATGTTTTACCGATTGGTCCACAAATATCTGAATGTATCAAGTCTAAAACTGATTTTGCTCTATAGTTGTTTAGCTTGGGATACGGCAATTCAGTCATTTTTCCTCTGATACAGCATTCGCATTCTCTTTCCTTTTTGGCTTCTCCGTCAATTCTTATTCCGGTTGCCAGGTCATCATTCTTTAGCCTCTTGATTGCTTCATAATTTCTGTGTCCTAGCCTTCTATGCCAAAGATCTATACTATTTCCTCTTCTTTCTGCAGTCGCAATTTTGGCTTTTCTAATTTGCGATTCAACTACGGTATATAAATTTCCTTCTGCTTTAGCAATTCCTATGGTTTTATTTTTCTTCTTTATTCTGCAAATATCTTCTTCAAATTCAACTGTGAATCCTTTCTTTGTAATTTTTCTTACGGATATCAATCCTCCTTCTAGGTCAGGAACGTACAGAACATCTACAAGTCTCACTTCTATTTCGTTATCTTCGTCGTCTGTACAGTATAAGTATCCTTCTCCTATACCTTCGGACTTCATCTGCATGCCGTTAGCAATTGTTATCTGCTCAGTTTTGCTTCTATCCAATTTGGTGAAAAAGTTTATGTTATCGGTCATATGACAAGTAGCACCTGAGTCAACTGACCAGTTTGAGTTTTGAGATTTTCTTTCTCTGGTGACTTCGAACGTGTAATTCTCAGTCTTCTCATGATTCTTATTTTCGTTTTCATCTTCATGTGTATCCTCATTTACAGCAATTTTCGTTTTCTGTTTATTTCCATAGTTTCCTTTATTTGTTTGCTTTTCATTCTTGAAAAAATGAATTACTTTCATTTTTATCTTTTTCTTTGTTGTTATTTAAGAATCTGCACTCTTTTTCTAAGTGTCCTATTTTTTTTGCAATAATTGCATCTTCGTTGATTTAAATGCTTGAATTTTGTGCTAAAATTCGTTTTGAAGGCGGTTATTTCTTCTGTTCGCATGCCTTCTTTTCTTCTCAAGCATTCGTCGATGAGTTTCGTTTTTACGTATTCCAGCGTTAGTTCTTCTTCTGGGCGTGCTTCTAAAGCTGTAATGAGATTTTCATAGCTTTTTGGTAAGCCGCTTAGTAAGAGCGCTGCAATGTGACTGTCATTTATTTCTTCACCGATTCCTTGCAGTTCGTCTACGATTTCGAGCATCTTGTTGACGTGTTCTTTGAGTTTGTATTTGTTTTCTGCTTTTAACGTATACAGCTTTCTCAGAAGGTAAAGTTTACTGGAAAGATTCTTTCTTTCATGTATTTTCTTTAATTCATTCCATATTTCTTTGGCTGTCGTTTTATTTCTTATGTGTACGATTTGGTTGTCTTCTATGAGTAAACTAATGGTAGCTTGTGCTTGTTCATCTCGTTTTCTCCATTTGACGTTTATTTCTTTTGGTGTATCATCTGCTATTAAATCCCATAAATTTTCCTTTTTCAGGATCATTTCAAGTTTGTATTTCCATACTTGATAGTTGTTATTGTTTAGTTTCATGATCGAATATTTATTTTCACAGCTAGTAGCCATTTCTGCTTCTGTATTTCAAATGCGCAGTACGCAACTATGCAGTTTTGTTTCGTTTTTGAAGACAGGCTTGGCTTTTCCTTTTTCGGATTGTCCAGCGATAATTTATGGTAAAGTATCTTTTCTGTTTTTTATTCTTAATGGCTTATCTCGATATATTTTATGCGTTTAGTTGAAGTAAACATATTTTCGGTCTCATAATCTTTTGTTGAAGGTATTCATGGTTCATTTTTCTTTACTGTTACAACTTCGCTAAATCGAGACGAGCAGATGAATAAAACAGAATTAAAGTTTTTATCTTAATAAAGAGTAATCCAAGCTGCCGATGTAAGGAACACGATCATTATATTAGCAAACACAAAATAACAAATTTATTAGGTATTAGAAGAAAAAAAATATAGTGATGATTACAAGCGTTGTTTACTGCCCATTGCATAACGCGAGAAGTGAGTCATACAAGGAGAGAATGTTTCTCCTTCCTTTTTTTTTTTTTTGGATCAAGTCCAATCACAGTTAGCCGGGGTGAGGAGGGGTGAATTAACGTCGGAGAGTACAGCTTCATCTCTGTCATTATGAATTGCTCCACAAAAAGTTATTTTTTCAAAAAAAAAAAAAAAAATATTCATCGAACCTCAAAGGTTTAATCCAATGTACTGCAAGATTATGATAGGTTTGTCATGATATTTGTTAAAGAATTGTTGAGAAAAGCAACAAATACTAAGTTATCTTCAATTTTCTATGGAAGTACTTTTTTATTTTATGTTTTTCGGCCACCTTATTCAGAACTCTTCTCATGTTCAATGGATTAAAAGTGATTCTGGCTAAGACTGCCAATTGTTTGCCCACAGTTTGGCAAGAACTCTGAGTTAGATTTGCAGCTTTAGCACAATTTACTAACAAGTAGGCTTATAATGCTGTTTAAGTAATGGAGGCTTTAATAGTTAGAAAATACCTTTTTTACTTAAAATTAGGTAAAATGACAACATTCATGCCTAATTTTAAGTTTTTTTTTCCTATTCAAAAGTATGGAAGCTTGCAAAAGTGGTTCTATTTTTGTCAAATGGACAGACATCTGTAGAAAAAAATTTCTCTTTTAATAAAGATATTGAAAATTGATTATTAAAAAGATTTATCTTGTATATTTGAACATGTATTGTATCATTTCGTAAAGTTTTCTGGAGTTGTTCTCAACACTGAAATTATTAAAGAAGTAAGATTAGCATCTTCATGCACCTATTCTAGATACGTGCAATTTGTTAGAGCTATAAAATTTTTAATTGAATCTGAAAATTGAAAGGTGAAGAGACAAACTATTGAGGAAAAAATTATTACATAAAGCGAAAAGAAATTTTTTCTTTATTTGAATATTAACAAATTAGCAGACATTTTTGAAGATGGTTCAGAAACTAACGAGGACATTGATTCATTTATTAGAATAAATGAACTTCAAAACTAATAAGAACATTGATTCATTTATTAGAATAAATGGATTTAGGAAAGTATAAAGGTAAAGAAATAAACAAGTGAAAATATCCTAAAAACTTTCAGGTTAAACTGACATAAGTATTTTATAGTGTTATACAGCTTTTTCATCTTTTAATGTACGGTTTTTATAATGTCTTTTAAAAAAAACCTGTGTAATAAGTTATATATATAATTTTCTGTTATTTTAAACCATGAAAGTTCATTAGATTGTGATTTGAATAATGATGTTTTTAACGAATATTTTTAAAAAGAAAAGAACTTTTTAATTGTGACCTTATAAATCTTCTTTAAGATATGTGGAACTACACTGGGGAGGGATTAAAGGAATAATTATAAAAATTCATGCGACGTGAATAACTTTGTTGCTAAGAATATGGACCTTGCGCAAGATCTTTATTTTGTCGTATCTAACATATCTTTGAAATTCAGAATTTTCTATTTCTGTTAAAAAAAAAATAATAATAAAAATCAATGAGAGTCTAGAAAAAGCAATATAAAACGAGGTAGGAAAAAGTTCTTTGTTATCACATTTTAGAGATTATTTAAAAAAAAAAAAAAAAAAAAAAAAAGAGGAAGAGAAGGAGGTGTCACTCCTGAGTAAAATGCAAAAATTACAGCAATTATCTATGCTAGGCATTAGATTGTCCTGGAGTTCCTGTGGTAAAAAAAAAAAAAAAAAAAAAAAAAAAAAAAAAAAAAAAAAAATTATTCATGATGAATAATGCCTTGAAAGTTCCAGGATAATGCTTGGTGCAGGCTGCAGTGATGCAAGTCAGTATCTTAGTACATTCCATGCATGCTGTCTTTGATTTAAATCTGAAGAATATATAGGTCAGTCCATGTGTTGGATTCTTTCACTCTCAAGATAATTTGTCATTTGTGCTGTATAAGGGGCATAAGATTATCATCCTTTAAGAGGAAGTAATTACCAATTAATTATTACCAACTAAAACCCTTGATATACAAGAATCAAGAACTTCATCTCTGTATAGTTCAGCATTCATAGTTTGTAGATTAGTGTGGCCATTAAGTATGATTCCACCACCTTTGTATTGATGGCTTTGATCATTGTTTTCAAGTATATTGCATATATTTTGCTTTGTCCAGATTACAACACATTTGGAATCTCTCTTCAGGTAAAAATGAGAGACATTTGGAAACAGAACTCAGCTTCAGTCTCTGGTTCTCCTATCATGGTGATCTCTGCACTATTGTAACTGGGCACATTTTGCAGTTTGAGTTAGTGGAACATAGGCATTGAATTTCCTTGTGTACAGCTCCTTTTCATGCAATCTGTTGTTCTTGGTTTATTCGAATAGCCAATTTCTTTCGGATGCAGGGAACTCTCTTGCAGCGTCTTCAAAGCCATCTGTCTATTTCTTTCAGAAATTGTTACCAAATCATCTAAATGGCCTGTTTGTTTTAGCACATTTTCATTTTTGAGCTGTTTGTTTGCATACATCACTATGTTTTCCAGATTTTTAACATGATGCTTTGAACTACTCATATACCCATATAGATGTGTATCAGTATTTATCCTGCTCTTATTCTCCTAATGGCACACTATTTTTCATAATCCATATTTCACAGTCCAATATGGCCTTTGCAAAGCCATATTTCACTTTCTATGTACAAAACTTTTATTTAACTACTCATGCAATCTTTGAAATTTCAATTTAAAGCACCATTGTGCATTTCTTTCCACACACATGCCAAAAGAATGGAGGCAAAAATTTTGCACGTTTCAGTGTAGTGAAGGCGAATCTCAGCATTCATCTTGAACTACCAACCAATCACCTTTTATTCGACTTCACTTAGTAGGATTAACATATGATTTTTTTTATGGTTGTTTCTGTAATTTTTTCTGCCAGTACAAGTGTAAAATATAAGTGTTCAAAATATTATCCCTGTTATTAAATATTAACTATTTGGAAACTTTTTGGCATAATTTTAGAGAGTTGGTTTTATTAAATTTTTTGCGTTAAATATTAGAATTTGTTTAACAATAATGACGGTATGTGTCATATTTCTGTTTTTTTTTTTTTTTTTTTTTTTCTTAAAATGCTGTTGTGAAAGAGAAGGTGGTTTCATATCTAATTTTATTTAGTCAGTTCTGTTTGCTGATAGATCTTTAAATTTTTTTGTTGATGATCCTTAAAGGTACTTAAAAGTTCTTAATTTCCATTTAAAGAAAAACATATGATCCCTGTTTAATTTACATTTTCAAGGTGATTTAATTTTTCTTTAAGCTATTAGAATATGTCAGTCGAGCTGAAGAATTGAAGAATTTGATTAAAAAGGATTCAAAGGACCAAGATTCATCGACACACCAGTTATCTTCTAATCTTGGTAGGTGTCTAGAGGTATCAAAATTAGTATGTGGTTTTATTTTGAAATCATTTCCGTAATATGCTTTATGGATATTCTGTTAAAATAAAATTATTTTGTTACTAAATTGTGAAGGGATTTAGATAAAGGAACACATGTCACAAAACTTAATTTTACAGAAGAAAATAGTGTATGAAAATTTCTTTTTCTGGGAATATGGCATTTAATTAGAAATATTCAAATTTATAAATAATATATAACTAAAAAGAATAAAAATTGCATACATTCTATTAAGTTTCAGGAGGATTGGTTACTAAGCCCTTTCAAATTATTTTAAGTAAATGTGGTATAAATGAAGCTGTAGTAGTATTTGACTTTCAAACATGAAACATATCAGTATTTGTGGAAAATGTTTCAGGAATCCAGTGTTAAATTTGATATTAAATATTAGCTATATATATGTATTCCTTGAAAGGAGTATTAACATGGTATAGATGATTCATGTTATCTGCCAAATAATCAAGTATCACTAATTAAATAGTTTTTAATTTTCTTATTTTCAAAGATGAGAATGTGCTAATATGGTAATAATACTGTAACAAAAATATTGTAGACTATATTCTTTGTGTGCAAAAATCGATAAGCATATGTCATGGACCTCTTTTTTTTTTTTTTTTTTTTTTTTTTTTTATGGACTTTTCAACTTAAAAAAAAAAAAGTATGATTCAAATTATTCTGTACTTGTACTTTTCTACAAATAGTTATCTAGTATTATTTGAAATGGAAACAAAATTTTATTCCTTCATCATTTTCCAATAAAATGTGGATCACAGCCTTTTTTTCTGTAAATCACTTTGCTAGGCTGGTGGAGGCCACTGATTCCTTCTCAGAATAATGCTTTAAATTCATAGTTCAAAATAAAAAAAAAAAGGATACTAGTTATACTGAAATGTAATTTATCTTCTGTGTAAAAAAAGAAAAAATATATACATGGGCAACTTGCTTAATACATGAATTACTATATGTTTAAATTATGGAAATTTCATTTTTTGAAGTGATTTTAGTGTCAAAACCTACTATTTATCTTGAATAAGAATACTAAACTATGTGGAACTTGCAACTGTAGACTAACTTAAAATTGCTGAGTTATCTTCTATTTATTATTGCATAAATAAAAATCTATTTAAAAAGTAGTCTTCAATTTTTTATTCTTTATTTCTAAGTTATTTTAAATGATTTGCACATTTTAGTCTTTCTTTCTTTTTTTTTTTTTTTTTAGGAGATATAATAACTAGCAATCCTGAATTGGAGAAAGGATTTTTCTTGGTTCAACAAGCTGAAACTCTGGTATTTTAAAAATTTTATTTATAAAATAATATAAATACACATAATGATATATATATTTGCATAATAATGATATACGTACACCTTGCATTAAAAAAAAAAAAAAAAAAAAAAAAGACAAGACATTTCTACTGGATTGATTGGCGAAACTTAACTTGTGTTTTCCATATCTCAAAAGTGTGACTTACGATATATATTAGGTTTATATATATTATTATTCTAACACAGGTATTTTGACACAAAATTCAACTTTTTCTGGAATAACATACCAATTTTGTTCCATATATTGATTCTGCGACTCAAATTATGCCAAAGTGCCAAGTTTTGTAAAAATCGCAGAGTAGTTTTTAAAAAATTAGCTCTCAAAATTTCAGCTTCTCCATGTTAATTGAATTTGACATATATTTATTTATTAATATCTCTTTTCTATTAAATTTATTTGATTCTTCCTTTCACTTTCAAAATTTAGTTTCATTCCAAATAAAATTCCCCATTTTTTATGATTTATTTTTAAAATTTGTATTTTAAAATGATTTTTATAAAATTTTCAAAAAGAAAATTTGAATTATAACTTATAAAATGTTTACCATCATAGTAAAGTAGATTATTTCTAAGCATACCTGCAAAAAGTTGGAGTTTTTTAATTTAAAATTTCTTCAATTATGCATGAATTTATGTATTGGCGCATTTTGAAATTTGGCCAATTTGTTATAAGTGATAATAAGGCCAAATGTGGTGTATGCACTTTATTAAATTTATTTAAAAGTATGAATGATGACCTTTTTCTGCTCATGTACATTGAAAAAAAGGAAAGGAAAATAGGTTGCTATAAATTAAGAAGTTCGCCATGTGTATTCATGGTGCAAACTGAAAAAAAGAAAAAAGCTGCCAAGATAAAAATTGGCATGTTCTTTCAGAAAAAGTCCGATTTTGTGTCAAAATATTTGTGTTAGAACAATGGTATATATAAATCTAATATTTATCCTAAGTTGTGCTTTCGAGACATAGAAAATGGAAGTTAAATTTTGACAATCAGTCCAGTAGAAAGAGAGATGTAGAACTGTCCCCTATTTTTTATGCAAGGTGTACATAATGATGGATATATATACATAGTGGCTCATATTTATTTTCAGACACTCATATTTTTGAAATTTATATGTACAGATCTTCTACTAAATATTCAAACATAGACTCTGAATTTTTTCTAATATGTTTATTTTTCTCTATTTTAAGACATGCTTGCTACAAACTAATTTTTTTTTTTTTTTTTGCATTAAGTAATTTTTTGTAAAAGTGTTATAATCAGTAACTCGCATAATAATTAGGGCACTCAAAAATTTTATTGAGATGTTTTGGAAGACAGTGTTTCTTCTTGTATATTTTTGTATTAAATAAAAATATATCACAAGAATTATCTACATTTCGAAATTATTACTTATTTATCAAAGTGTTTCATATTGAAGTGAACATAGTAAATGCTGCAAATAACAGACAATTTCGGTTCGAAATTTAACTATTCATGATTTTAAAGATCATAAAAGTATTTAAGTATTCAAAATTTTTTATGCAAAGCATTCAACTATTTTTTATGTATTAAAGTGATGGAAATTGCGTGGAACTGTTCAAAATGTACTAATGTGTGAACCGCTTTCCTAACTAATATGAAACAATCAGAGATTAATTCTATGAAAAACCAACAAAACCCAAAAAATTAGTACTTCAAAACTTGCAATGAATTTAGAGGAATAACTTGCAGTAAGAGTTCCCTGAAACTCTTCAGAAGAATCATTGGAACACATGGATACAATGGGCAATCAGCAAGAGAATTCTTTGTCAATAAGGAAATGAGAGAGAGTATGACTTATTCACAAAATTCATTGTAAGGAAAGATTTTTCATCTTCAAATAATGTTGTATTTGCAGACAAAATAAAATTTAATGCATTTGGGCAAATGGATAAATTTATATGAGGCAAAAGACAAATTAAGAATTAAATTTAAAAAAAAAAAAAAAACATTGATTACTGCTAATCGTGAAGGGCAAAGCATTATGGTTCACTGCCTCTATATATTTCACTGCCTCTGAAATGAGAAATTTAGTTTTTGTAGTAAATAAATTGGAACAGTATAAATATATAAATATTCGAAGTGAAAACCTGAAATCTTCTGCAAGAAAATTTGGAATGCAGAATGTATTAGTTAGTGCAAATTCTATTAGGATAACGATCCTAAACATACAGCCCTAAATGTTTGCTTCTGATTAATATACAAATGTCCTGAAGTTATCAAAACTCCTTGACATTTTTTTAGACTTATATTCTGACATTTCTTCAGAAACTCTGTCAAAGCAATTTTTAATGAGGAATGAAGCATTCTTACTCAGTGGTTCCCAAATTTTTTTGGAGTCGTGTCATCTTTTTCCAATTAAAATTTTCAATGGTCTTAAGTAAAAATAAAAGTAAATAAAACTCATGTGTCTTCATTCTTTAATTTTTTATTCTGTGGTAATTAAAGTAATAATTAATGTAATGGATGAGCTTGCAAATCACTGTATATTTTCTAAATTCATGGAGTTGAGCTGGACACAGCCATCCCCATTTCATTTTCCACATTGATTTTTGATCTATATTTGCTTTTAATTACAGTGACCACTGAAAATTCAGCTTTGTAGAAATACAACATTGAAAATGGAATTAAAATCCACTGAGCTTTATCACTTAAAAGGCGATATTCATTTTTTATTGAAATCTGAAAGTTTGTCAATTCCATGCTGGCAAATTTTGCTTTCAAACTGTTATTTTGAGGTAAGCCGATACGATTCTCTTCTTCTACAGAAATAAATTCAGATGGAGCACTAATGTTAATTGGATCTTGATTCCATGAGCCAGATAATTAGCTGTCATAAGCTCCCTTCAATTATGATTTTTATATCTTGAGAAAGAACAAGTTTATTTGATGTCGAAAATTGTTGCAATATTAAAAAAATATCTTTTCTTGGATCAAACCTAAATTTTCTTCTAGTTTGAGTTTTTTTTTTTTTTTTTTTTTTTTTTTAAATATAAGTTGATATTTTTTCTGTTGACTTTTAAAGTTGCTTGTTTTTTTCCTGCAGAGAGAGAGATAAGGAAATTAAGCTTTTAAAAAATGTTGCATAAATATGCCAGTTTTATTAAAAAAAAACAGGCATCAGCAAAATCTTCTGCATCTTTCCTCTTTAAGGAAAATAAAATTTTCTTTGTCACAATTCAAAGGTACATAATAAAACATTACACGAAAAGCCATTGTGCTCTGCTGTGGTACAACAAAAATGAGTGTTTGGCTTCTGCATTCTCACACAGTTTTTTTTTTTTTTTTTTTTTTTTTTTAACTTGCTTTAAATGTACAAGATTTTACAAAATTTACCACATGAAATGAAATGGTGGATTTTCAGTTCTGGGTAAAAAAAAAAAAAAAAAAACCTCTGAAAGTTGGAGCAGGTAACCCAAATTAAATGCCACAGTGAGCTAACTTTAGCAACAAATATTGGTTTCTAAAGTTATTTGATAAGGCATATTAGTTTGACATTATTGGTTGACAAGTTATTGGTAGCTTTTTACAGAATGAGCCATGAACAGTGTGGAAAATGTCATTCTAGCTTTGTATATGTTCTCAGGTTAGATTGCCGTGATGTATAGCAGGATGATATGCCGCGTTCGAGAAAGTCACCATTGCCGGCTTGCATTCACTAGAATATTCTATGCTGGTGACTTTACTTTTATACAGGGTCAAATGAAAACAAATCACACAAAATAAAACTAGATATTTTTAACTTCTCATTTTGTTTTTTGTTTTAGTTAGGCCAGATGTCTTGGTTCAGTTAATTATGAAGCTTTTACAGTATTTCATAGTATCCCTGTGAAGAGGCCATGGCACATAGTTTGAAAACCACTGTTATTAAAAAAAAAAAAAATTAGTTAAATCCATGCCAAAGTACATGAAAAGTATAATTTTAACTAAAGGGTATCTATCTAATGAAGTATTAGATGTCCCATTATTTTCATTTCTTTTATTAAATAAAATGCTTATTGAAAATGTCTGAATACTTATGTGATTTCATTTTTTGAACTATTTGAACAACCTGCTTTTTTTACAAATGTTTTGAATACCATATTTTCATGTGTATAAGCTGCATGCAGATATAGAAGCCACACCCTGAATTTTTACATCTAATTTTCAAAGGAAAAAAAATTCTCAAGGCTAGCCTGTCTACCATCTACAACTATTTTTCATTTTGGAGGTGGTAAAGCAGCTAAAATGAAGACAGTACTTACCAGACACTGAGATAAAATTTCTATTATCAGCCAAAAGAAACCTGTCTCTGTGTTTAGTATCTCTTCTCATTTTCGAACCATTACAGTAGTGACCTGCCCACATGTATCACTTTCTTTGGTACCAGTATCCCACAGCATGTCATAATTTTCCGGGCTTTTAGAATCCATTCACACATACCTCATGTTTGGATGTTTAATTATTCCTTTTGTAAGGTCATGATTTTTTGTACTCATCCAATCATTATAAAGTCTGCAGCATGAACTTTTAAAGGAGCAATTAACAGTAATAGTAAGAGGCTGGAGCATTTATTTTAGGCCTGTAGTAACCACAGCTACAACACTTCTGTAACTCATTTAACTTTTCCTTCACTCATGAAATTTTGTGGCATCGGAAATTGTCCAAAACTGACAAGCCCAGGTTAGGTTTGAGAAAACCACTGGATTTTCTATTCCAGAGTGTTTTTAGCTAGACCAATACAAGATTTTCTTACATCCAGCCGTTTCCTTGTGCATCCAAAAAAATACTTGGCAGTGTGTCTTTTGCCTTTCACACAATGTACGATAGCAGTTGTCTTCCATCTGCCATAACAGTGAGCATAACTGTACATTGCTCACCACCTGCAGTCTTGATTCTTACTGTGTGTGAGCGTATTGGTGTAATTATACTAGACATAGGCATGTCTCAATAAATGAATGTGTTACCAATTTCAGACAACATATACCCATTAACTTTTTGTTTGAGAATAACGCAGCTTTTAAATTTCAAAATTTCACTGTCAGAGTGTTCCGGAAGGCATTGTTCAACTATTTTCAATTGATGTAGTGACAAACAGCTCTACACATAAACTGTTCACATCATCCTGCACTTGTTCAAAATCACAACTTATCTCCATCCCACCAGCATCTTAATGAGCTTGGAAGTGTATTATATCAGCAGTTCCAACATAATCAGAACTTCTTTTTTCATTCACATAGATAAAAGATTATCTTCCAGCTGTGGATACTTAGCTGCTTTTCCACGAAACACCTTCCTCTAGCCACTTGTTCATTGAAGCTGATTCTACTGCTTTTTCATTGCTATACGTTAAATTCATCCGCATCAGAATGATATATTGTACCTCGGTTCTCATTTTTCCTAGAGAATAATATAACTTGCAGTATAAATTTTGCATCCTAGCTGAATCGTTTATCGAACATTTTCCTTCAAATGAATTGTACAAGTGTTCACGAAACAATGGATTTTATATTTAATCTGAACCACTTGACCATTCTACAAAGCACAAATATGTATTTCTTTTTGTTTTGCTCCAAAGATAATTTTTTTCTTACCTCTGAAACTAGCCTTATTAATATTTCTTGTCCTCTTTCATCAGATGTTAAGCCCTGTTTAGAAGTTTGTCCCAAATCAACTTGAACTGTCTACTTGTCAGATTCAAAGATGCTGAACAATATCACACACTACCCAGAAGAAGAAAAATTCTGTTGTATACCCTTGTCTCTTATCTGAAAATTAACAAAGATTATCCTGTAAAGAGATGTTTTCAAATGAACAGAAGTTCCCATTGCAATGTCTGTTGAAAAAAAGATGGAAGTATATTCCTATTTTCTGTCTTTCAAAGTAAACTTTGCTTTTGTATGAGCGTGATACAACTTCACTGGGAAATGAGCAGGACCAGTTATGTCATAAATCTCATCTTTCCTTTTTTCACTGTGCTCTGGAGGTTGGAAAACACAAGGCAACATATCTGTCTGGGGTAATCCGGGCCACGTTAAACCCCAGCTAGTGTTATCTCATTGCTGACACCTGAGGATACTTTTCAGTTCACTGAGTCTGCCACAGGGAAAACTGAGAAGTGGTTAAATATGCACTACTGTCTTGTGACATGTTTGTATGTACATTTCTGTTCATAAATAAGTCATACACAATTTTCATCTGCTTTTCTTGTGAGAAAAAGTGCAGCTTATATACATAAGAATATGGTAACTTCTTTGAAAACGCACAGGTTTTAAAAAAGGGATCAATAGTATATGTGAAAGAAAAATAAAGTCATTTCGCTAATATTTAGTAACTGATGTTTGCTGCAAAACAAAGTGACAGAAAACAGTGTGAACTGCTGTATATATATATATATGCATTTATACGTGTGTGTGCACTATTAGTTGCAAACTTTCTAGTAAGCATATTTTTTAATTCTTTATTGTGTAGCTAGAAGGCAGTCTAGGAAATAACTTTCATTTCATTCTTCCATCACTCCTGTGCTACTTAAGTGCTCTGAGCATGCACACTAGTCTTCCTTGTTCTTTATTTTTGCACTGAAGCCATAATAGTCAATCTGTGTTGTGTTTTCAGTTTGTTGTAAAAATATTTAAGGCAATTGAAAAACCCGCTGACTACTTGATCTGTAATTTGTTTCTTGGATGCAAGAAACACGAAGCCTGTTGAAACAGTCAAATTACTGAGATAATGGTGAAAGTATAATGAGTGATAGCATGGTTAGAAGGTGGGTTAGAATTTTCAATGAAGTATGAACAAATGTGCATTATGAAGCATGGAGAGGGTGGTCTTCTGTTGTCAATGGCAATTTGGTAAAGCAAGATGATGAAAATTTTACAGATATTTTACAACATCAGTGCTTTCTGATGAATTTCCTAAAATTTCAAGAACTGTTTTGTGTGAAATTGTTTCTCACTTCTTATATTATCATAAATTGTGTGCCTGTTGGATAACAAAAATGCTTATAGATGTCCACAGAACCAGCTGATTTGCCCAATGCTTTGATATTTCTTCCCAATATAGTAATGGTGGAGTGATATTTTTTTAACATAAACCCAGGATCAAAACAGCAGTTGATGGAGTGGATATATATGGGATCTTCCAAAAGGTAAAAATTCAAAACATCAGTGTCAACTCAAAAAATCATGTACATCATGCTTTGGGAAATGAAAGGAATTCTACTTGTTGAATTTCTTCCTCGAGATGAAACTGTCAATGCTGCTCAACAGTGTGAGATTTTGAAAAAACTCCAGCATGCAATTTAAAACAAAAGAAGAAAAATGCTTAGTCAAAGGTTTGTCTTGCTTCCCAATGATGCTCATTCCCATTTTGCTGGTGGTACTCCAAGGCAAATTGGTAAAGCAAGATGATGAAAATTTTACAGATATTTTACAACATCAGTGCTTTCTGATGAATTTCCTAAAATTTCAAGAACTGTTTTGTGTGAAATTGTTTCTCACTTCTTATATTATCATAAATTGTGTGCCTGTTGGATAACAAAAATGCTTATAGATGTCCACAGAACCAGCTGATTTGCCCAATGCTTTGATATTTCTTCCCAATATAGTAATGGTGGAGTGATATTTATTTACTTACTGAGAGACTCCCATTTTTTTGGCATATCTTCTGATCTCCAGGTAGATCACTGAATCTCCCAGTTTTTATTTTTTATGCCTTTACTAATGAAATTATTTTTCAGTAATAAAATTTGCACAGTGTAAATTTCATTATTGAATTAATGAAGCTTAAATTGTGCAAATTTCATTCTGCCATCCCTAGTGATCTTCAATATAATTTATCTTACTAAATTTTATTTAATCTGAATTGTCTTAATCTACTGTAGGTTTTTATTGAACTTTATATGAAAATTCAACCAAATGTTTAATCTGTAACTATTATTTAATTTTGTATTAATTGACATATAGAATTATTAGGACCATTTCAGAGCAAGGAACATTGCCTTCATTGAGATTTGAACTCTAGACTTTCCAATTGGTAGCCAGACGAGCTTCTAGAATTTTCGCTTAAAGGTTTTCTGAAAAGCATAGGCTGCTATCACATGTCGGTTTGTTTCGAAAGAACAACTGTTTGGAACAATTTTCTACTTTGTCACGACAGCCAATCACCATAGCTTGCTTTGGGGTTAACACAGGGGAAACTGGTTCCCCATTACAAACAAGCTGATAGATGATTGCTTGAAAACAAACAACTTGCAATTTTTTTGGAAAGGAAGGAAAAAATCGCACATCTTTCTTTTAATAGTAAACCAGGTAGAAAAATTTTCTGAAACAGTTGTTCATGTGAAACAAACTCCGTGTGATATGGGCCTTAGTGGTGAACCAGTTGGCTGATACTGTCTTCTGTCTCAATAATTTGATGACTTTGATTAGTCCTGTGCGTATGTTACTTTTCTCATTACTTTTTGTCTTTTCATTATTTTTGATTTAAGGTCATCTTCAAAGGCCCATACTTGTCTTTCTTGACGTGTTGGAATGTTAAAAAACAGATATGTACACTTCGTCACCAGTTGTGATTTTATAAATAATGTGATGTCTACGATCTTTTAGGGTTTCTTTACTGATTCTTACACTCTCTGCACTCCGGTGTTCTGTTAATTATGGAGATTGAACTGTTGTAAATATTTCTACAACAAATTAGAGCACCGAGCATCATTATAGTTAATCCATAATCCATAAATTGAGGTTATACATGAAAAGCACATTTATTTTACATATAATAATAATTGAATAAGATTTATTAGAATTTTCATAACATATATCAAAAGAATGTTCACTAATTAGTTGGACTTCTCACTCCTTCATGTAAGGACACTCTCCTTAAATGAAGGAGTGAGAAGAGAAAGCAAGTCACTCGGTTAACTTTTTCGATAGCGCACCTAGATTACATTGTTTATTGCCTTGTTGGCATCTCTTCATAATTGCATACTAACACTTCTACTTGATGGACGGCATCACCATTTGCAGCGATTCTTGAACACAGGCTTGCCTAGCGGTTTAGTGAGCTGGTCTGCGATCGTGTTGGAGCTTCTGCAGTCGTTTAGGCTTAGGATGTCATTTTGTTGAAGTTCGTGCAAGTAGTGGTATTTGATCTATATGTTTTGTTCTGGACATATTTTCCTCTGTGAAAATTTGATGCATGACTTTTTATCTTCATAGAGAGTAATCAGTAGATTTTGTTTTAGCCCTAACTCTTCAAATAAATTTAAGAGATGTTGTGCTTCTTGAGCTGTATTAGCTGCTGCAACATACTCTGCTTCAGTTGAAGATAATTCAGTGCAGTTATGTCTTTTGCTGCTCCATGAAATGCTGTTGCTTCCTAGTTTGAACATGTATCTGCTAATGGTTTTAGTCCATATATAGATTTCTTCAACTTGCAAACTTTATTTTCATTTCCAGCTTTTGCATATTGTTCAGGTTGAGTCATGTAAATTTCTCCTTCTAGTTCGCCATAAAAGAAAGCTGTTTTGACATCGATATGTCTGAAAGACGTTTTTATACAAAGCTGCACATTGAAAAGTCTGTAGAGTTGTATGCTTTACAATAGGAGCAAAGGTTTTATCACAGTCAGATCCAAACTTCTGGCTAAATCCTTTTGCGACTAATCTGGCTTTGTATCTTTCAGTTTTCCCTTTTGCATTGAGCTTCGTTTTGAAAGTCTAGTTACAGCCTATTGGTTTTCTTTCTTTTGGTAAGTCAGTAATGTCCAAGTGTTGTTCTAGTGAATTGATTCCTTCTTGAACAGCTGTCAGCCATTTTCTTTTTCATTTTCTTCCAAAGTTTGAATTTCCTTTCAGGTTTTGGGTTTGTGGCGGACTGGGTATTTTGCATGGTATCCGTAGTGATCGGGAGGTTTACCTTTTGTTTTTCTATTCAATTTTCTGAGTTCTAAACATTTTCCGGCGGATTTTGATATTTCTTCTTTCTCAAGCTCTTCAGTTTTTATCTCCTCTTGTTGAGCTTTCTTCCTTAGGATCTTGTTTCGCTTAGTTGAAAGAACGCTTACAGGCTCACTAGCTCCAGTATCTTTAATAAATCGAACAGATCGATTTATTATGATTTTGTCTCCAGGAATTAAAATTTTGTGGCCTTTACTTTTGCTGTTATAGCTGATGAGTATGCCTTCTATAGCAATATCACCCAGTTTACCCCTTTTAGATTTATGGATGTAAGGAAAAGCCTTGCACCCAAATGTCCTGAGATGAGAGAAGTTGGGCTTCTTGTTATTCCACAATTCATATGGTGTTTTCGCATTGGGTTTTGTAGGCATCGATTTTGTAGATAATTTGCAGTCAGCACTGCTTCTGTCCAGTATTTGTATAGTTGACCTGAATCGGTTAAAAGACATCTAATAATTTCTATTTAAGATCTACTTTTGCGTTCACTAACTCTGTTTTGTGCTGGACAATGTAGTACAGTTAGCTCGTGATTTATGCTATGTTTTATGAGATATTCTCTCAAGTTGTTTACTTTTGTATTCATTATCATTTCTTAGTGTCTTTACTTTTCTTCCAAATTTATTGTTTGTAAGAGCAATAAATTGTTTTAGTTTAGAAATTACTTCATTTTTCCTTTTCATTAGGTAAATCATTGTAAACTTACTGTAATCATCAATAAAAGTTACTAAGTATAGTTAACCACTAAGGGATGGTGTTTGTATTGGTCCTAAAACATCAGTGTAAATGAGTTCAAGTGGTTTAGATGCTCTGAATTTCGATTTTTTGGGATACGGGAAATCAGTTTACATTTTATGCACTGAATGCATTTGGTATCATGTTTACAGTATCTAGTCTAATTCCGTCGGCGAGTTCTTTGTTTGTTTATAAGTTGTTTGATAGCATCATCGTTTCTGAGACTAAGACGTCTATGCAAAGTTGAAAACAGTTTTCATTTTTGCACTAAAATTTTGTTAACTTATTTTTGCAGTAAGTTAACTGATGTGTAATTATTTCTGTTGATTGGTTTAATTTGGTAAAGATTGTTAGTTGACTGAGTCTTTTTCATGATCGTACATTGTTTTCTTCCAACAGAACTGACAGTCCCTTTTCCATTATTTTCTTAATTGAAATTAAATTTGTTTCTAATCCAGGAACATATAAAACTTCTGATAAGAGAATTTCAGTCATTTTCTGTCTAGCATTTGGTGTTTTAAAACAGTTTCTATCCCCGTTGATTTAAGGCTTTGCCCATTCACATTTAAGATGTCTGAAGGATTTATGGGTTCAGACTGTGAAATATTTCTTATCATTTACGAAGTGATTACCACTGAACAAAACTCTCTGCTGATTGATGTATAACGTCAGTAGAGATTTTTGGTGTTTTATTTTTTGTTTCATTTTGATTCATCGCGAGGTTTCATGCATTTTTTGCTTGGTGATTTTTAGAATCCGTGTAGGTTTTCTTCAAGTTTTCACATAATTCAACATTTTGTTTTGATTTTAGATGAAAACACTGTGATCTAAAATGATTATTTTTGTGATGGTACGAGCAGAATTTTTCTCTCTTTGTTTTATTTTGAAATGAAGCTTTAAATGCCTTTGAATGTAATGAATTATTTTCAACTGTCTTATTGAATTCGTTGATTAATTTTCCTTTTATGAACTCTGTGGTTAAGCTTCAAGAGCAGTTATCAGCATATTATAAGAATTAGGCATTGGACAAAGCAAAAGTACTGAAATATGATTATCCTTTATGTTCTCACCTATTGCGTCAAGCTTATTGAATAATTTCGGTAAGGTGTTTATACGAGGTTGCATATTTTCGTTTTCCTCAAGCTTCAAACTGTAAAGCTTTCTTTAAAAAAAATGGTTGGTTTATGTGAGAGACTAAACCTTCCGTTTACCTGCCTGAGTTTCTCCCAGGTGGCTTTAGCAGTAGTTTCATATTTAATATTAATTATCTGGCTGTCTTCGATAAATAAATTTATCATTGCCAATCGCATTTATTCCATTATTCTGTAATAGGGCTTGGAGGTACATTCGTTTACCTCGTAAAGATCCTCCTTTATTAGCAGCATTTGAATTTCCATGCTGAATAATTCCTAGAATTCAATTTTACTATTTGCATCTGACTTGAATGCAACATTTGTTGTATCGTTAAAAAATTTATTTTTCGGTTTTGATATGAAACTACAGTCTAGCCTTTGCAGTTTTTTTTTTTTTTTTTTTTAAATTTAAAGTATGAATTTTCTATTCAGTCTTATAATCTTTTGTTGTAAATATTTCTACAACAAATTACCAAAGTAAGGAAAAGAATAATTTTTCTTACCTTGTCTTCTCGAAAGACCAGCGAGTCACTCAGTTAACTTTTTCCATAGCGCATCTAGATTACGTTGTTTATCATCTTATTGGCGGCTGTTCATCACTGCATACCAACATAAACAGTGAACTATATTTTTTCATATGGAGTTTTTTAAGAATAATTTTATTTATATCTGCATATCCGGTGTTAGGTTCCTTCTGTATTATTTGATAAGTACCACTGTTGTCATTAACATTTTTCTTTAAACCGACACATTTTCTGAGACTGTAGCTGAGAAATGTCTTCCTGTGTGTTCATCCAGGATAGAATTTTACCTTCTATGAAATTCAAAAAAAAAAAAAAAAAAAAAAAAAACACCTGAATACAGTGGCAGAAAATGGAGCTTCATTTCATATACTAATTGTAGACATTGAAAGCATTATTCATGTTTCAGCCCCACTTTAAAATCATAGAACAATAATGCTCTTATATCAGCTCCACTATCCTTTTCTTCAGAATTTATTCTGTGATAGATAAAATTGCAATCATCTGGACATGATGAAGGAATTTAAATTTACATATTTAATGTATAATTTTCTTTTAATGCACATTGTCTGCTCTTGTCTAGAACATTTCAGAGTTATCTACATATGTATTCCTTTCTCCTTTTTTCCAGTTTAAAATGTCTTTCTAGTGTGTGACAGAAACACACCAAAATTTGCTCTTTAAATTTTTTATCAGTCAAGTTTTAAGGGGATTGTAAATTAGAATATGATAATTGAACAGCTTAC
The DNA here is from genome assembly GCF_044657685.1 of Stegodyphus dumicola. Taxonomy (NCBI): domain Eukaryota; kingdom Metazoa; phylum Arthropoda; class Arachnida; order Araneae; family Eresidae; genus Stegodyphus; species Stegodyphus dumicola. The sequence goes on along the minus strand of NC_140771.1, from coordinate 41,358,710 downwards.
TTGAAATGCTGAAATTATATATTCGGTAATATGTATTTTACCTAATCCTGTCTGTGATGCATAAATAAAGTTGTGATTCAAATCACTAAAGGATGTATACGAGATCATTCTTAGAAAGTTTCATAAAAGCAATCATTCTTTGATTTTATAGGTGGTTATAATGAAATGACTTAATATAAAAATAGTAAATTTTAATATCAGTTTCAAGATTTTTTTTTATTGCAGTATTTATGAGTATTTTACTGCAAGGAAAAAAGCATGTTTTCCTCATCAGGTGAAAAGTGTTAATTAAATTGCACATAAGAAGTCATCTAATATTATCTTGTAAGCTTTTTAAATATTTCATTACCATGATTTCCTTACGTTTATGTAGCTATTTATGCTTAAATAGGTTCAAGATGGTTGCTATGATGATGCTGTTCATTTATATCAGTCAGCTCTTGAAATATTGGTTCCAGCAGTTTCTAGTGAGTATTATGCATACCACAAATAAATATCCAAAGAAAAATGTATTTATTAGTACTATTTGTGAAGAATAATGATAAAGCTGTAATAATTAACAACCATTAATCACTATTTCTGTCCAAAATATCAAATTAATTATTATTTTTTTATTTCAGAACAACAACCTGGACCAAGGAAAGATATCTTATATGCAGAGGTATTTTTTGTGCAGCTTTGCTTAGATTATTTAATATTGTACTAAATTATTTTAAACACACAATTATTTAATACAGTATGCTCTCTCCTTTCAAAGTGCAAACGTTTTCTTCTGTGTTCTGTCATCCTATATATCTACACTATCTTCAAATCCTTAAGTTTATTTCAGAACCTTGTAATTCTACAAAATTTATATATAAAGTCAAAAGTCTTTTATCCGGACGTCCATAGTCTGGAGTGATCGATAATCCAGACTTCAAAGCTACAAACTTTCTGCGCATGTGCATAATACCTTTACGCATGCGCATATGCGTTTAATGTATAACGGACGGTATAAGCTAAGCTAAAATTATCTAATTATCTATTTCAGTTAATGTTGCAGATTGCATTGTTCCTTAATCTTATAATTGGATCCGGCTTATTATTTTTTTGCAGACTGTTAGAGCAATTTTATAAAAGTAAGCTTGAACTTTCGATTATGTCAAAAAGAATTTCCGATTCTGGAGCTGCCAAAGGATCTACAAAGCGAAAGCATGTTTCGATGTCCATCAAACAAAAAGTGGAATCACTGCAAAAAATGGATAAAGGCATATCCTTTGTTTTTCTAACCATTCCAAAATCTGTTTATCAATTTCACGCTGCTCTGCGAGGGGAGGGAAACATTGTGACGTGCAATGAACTGGAAGTTGATCTGTCAGCATTATCCTTATCTTCAGGGCAGATTTTTTATTTTATTCAGCTTATAATTCCTTATTAAATGTAGTATTTCATCTCGATGTACTCTTCTTTGATATGATTTAAATCAAATTCCTCGTCATTATAAATATCACAAATACACATCGAATACTTTTCTGGTTGCAATTTTCTAATTTTGACTATGTGTAATGTATGGTTTACGCATGCGCGCATTGAAAGAAATGTTTAATAAAGTAAACAAATGAATATTAAGCTTTTTTTAATAAATTTTTATACCCTTTAGATCATAATTGCTCTTTATTTCATAAATTACAGTTTCATATTTTTAATTTTATAATTTCTGCATGCCATCTTACCAGATTTAAACTGATGATCTATAATCCGGAAAAACCGATAATCCAGAATCGCCAAAGTCCCGACAAGTCCGGATTAAAGACTTTTGACTGTATATATATATATATATATAAAGAGAGCACTGGGATTCTTATTGCAGACTTCTTTGGAAATGCTGAATTATATTCTTTTTCTCATTATAATTAGCCTGTGTTTATGTTATGAAACGGTAAATGAACTCTGAATAACTAATATCACCTGTCTAAAAATTATCTGCATTAAGTTTAAAATGCAGTTCTTAATGGTTCAAATTTTAACAGTTGCTCAAAAGAGCTCTTTTAAAATTTAGTATGTTTTATCACTAGAGATTATTAATAGAGATGGCACAGCTGAAATAGCAGTAGCATTTTATAGAATACTAGATGAAATACATTTAGATTAACATGGAAACATTATAGATATTCTGTATATTTGAAAAGTGATTAATATGTATAACGTAATTCAATAAAAATATTAAATGTTTTCAATCCATGAAGTTAATGAATTTTTATTCATTAAATTTAAGTCAGTAAGATTAAAAATTGTAAAAAAAAAATTCTGAAGAAGTGCACCTTATTGCTTTTAAATAGCTTAGTTTGTTAATCAGTAGCACATAGATTAAATTTGAAAGATTACATTCTTACATTTTGCTGACTAGCATTAGGCCAAAATATAAATAAAGGAATGAAGATAATATTTTTCCTTCTCTAGAACTTTTTGATAATGAATGTAATTTTAAATCATATTGAACAAAATTGGGCATATAAAATTTTATATAAAGTTGATCATAAACTAATTTTAAGGAATAAAAATACTGATAATCAAATAAGTTCATATTTTATTGTGATTTTTTCCTTAAGTATTATATAATTTTGCTATATTATATAATTAAATATTATGTTATATTTAATGTATATAATGCTTTAGAAAGCACTATTGCTGTGTAATATAATTAAATATTATGTTATAAAATAGAACATACAGCTCAATGTTCATGCAAAAAACTGTTTGAAATGAAATGTAAAAAACTGAAAGCAAGCAATCTTCTCCCTGCTTATTAGCAGTTAGAAGCTGATGTTTGTTCAAGGATAGTTCAAGCGACCATGAAGGGTTAAATCAGTTTAATAACTGTTCTTTAAAGATCAGTCATATAACAAGAACACACATTGAATATTTATAATAGTATGATTTAAACTTGAATGATTTCATATGATACTCATTTTTGTATTTGCAGTGTGCTGCAAAGTACAGTATAATGAAACCTGATGAATCATTTATAATAGCCCTTTATTTCTAACTGTTATTTAGAATGTTTACGTAATTTATTCAGTTTAGAAAAATAGACTGCAATTTTTTTTTTTTATTTAGGTAAATAAGTGGTTGAAGAAAGCTGAAGATTTGAAGTCATTCATTTCAATTCTTAAACAGCAAAGAAAAATTGCAAGGTTAAATAGTACTATTGAAAGTGTACATTTTAATTCAGCAACAGAAAATATAGGTATGTTGAGAAATCTTACCATTATATATGAAAATATTTAATTAATGAAATGTATAATGTCTAGTTATTCTAGTTAAAAATGTAATCATAAATTTATTATGAGAATTATTTGCTTATTGAGCTTTAATGTTATAAAAATCTTGCCCTATTGACGAAAAATATATTTTATTTTCAGACTCTACTTGTTCCTTACAGTAAAAGCAAGATATATCTATATAAAAGGAAGAATTATGCAAACGAATGATCCTTGCTTTTTAAATATGTTGTAAAAATTTATTATTTATTTGCATTTCTGAAAATATTTTAAAATTTCTGTTATTTTGTAAATAGAAAATTATTTATCACATTTTGACTGCATAAAGTGGAAATAAATTTTATTTTCAGATGCTTGTCACTTTGTTGTACTTCTTCGACATCGGTTTATTTGAAAGTAAAATTGTAAAATAATACATTTTCTAATTTTGTTAGAATTCAAAATTTATCTAAAAAGGAAAAGCATGAAAATTTTAATAGTAATAAAATTTCTACAAATCAGATTGTAGACAAGTTTTCAAAGCAAGCTTAATTCTAATTAGTGACATGCCAATATATAATTTAGATAATGTGTAATTTGAATACTCGGATTAAGCCAAATATTATTTTTATTCAAGATGGATGAGATAGCAGATTAAAAAAAAAAGGAAAAATTTTGGAAATGAATATTAATTTGCATAGTAAGTTATATTTCTCATATTATTACAACAAAATAGGCATTAATTAAATCCCATTTCTTATAATCTGTCAAAAATATTCTTTTATTTTCAGATTTGCATCTATCTGAAATCATGATAATTTATCTTTTTGTAAGAATTTTATATTTTTTGTAATTTTAATTAATATTTTTTTGTAATGTTACCAATAAGTAAGTATTAAGTTATCCAAATAAGTTTTCGATAATAAGTGATGGAGCTATGAATTTTTGTTTTGAAGGATAAAGGAAAGATTTTGTTAAGAATACTCAGAAGTCATTCTCAGTAGTATCTGTTTTAGCATTCTTGGGGGGCAGAAATTTGGCAAATAATATTTATAGAGGAGAAAAGAGAAAACTTAGAAAATTATATTACATTATATGGGGAATTTGTGAATCAGAAAACTGCAAAGGCTGATTGTACAATACACTAACCTCATTAATAAATCTTATGTGACATTGCATATTATTTCAACTTTTTTTAGATATTTTATAGTGTCACTGGAACAAAAATTATAGTATCTGTTGCTCATTATAGACATTTACATAAGTTACTAACAGAAGAGACTAAAAATTTTGAATAAAGCTTGATCTAAATTTAAAGGGAGGAATTTATAATTGCTTAAGTGCACTACTGTGATAATTCTTTTATCAGTTATTAAATTTGACTTTGAATACTAAAAATGCAGGGTTTTACATATATATAAATTATGATAAATTAAAAATATTGCATTGTATATCATGGAGTAAATAATTTATTCATCTAATACATTTAGAAGTCTAAAAATATTACACAATGCATTTTTAGTATAAATTGCTCACTTTTCTCTTAGTTCATAGACTGAAGTCATATTGGATATGTTCTATTCTAGAAAACCACAAGCTTGTTTTCATGTGAAGATTAATCAAAACTTGTACACTTATACAAAGTCATTTTTGTAATACCTCATTGAACATTACCAAATATCTGCATATAGCCATTTTTATAATGTTTCATCAAGTATTACTAAATATTTGTCTAGTATTTTATCTGTTAAGAATATTTGTTTCTTAATTACATGTATAATAAATAAGATTTATTTAAAAAAATTAACCTTTTAATATTTTGCTTTGAGTTGTAAACATTTACTTACTTAATCTGCAGTAATTCAGATAATATATAATCCAATTAGAACACTTAATTTCTAATTTTATTTTTAATAAATAAGGAATGTATACATTTATGATTATCTGGAAAATATTTTCAGAGTATTGTTTGTTGCTTAAGAAGAAAACATTATTTGAAAACTGCAAGATATATAATATATATTCAATAAATGAATATAGAAATAATAAGCATTCTAATGAATTAATGAGTAAATTAATTCATAGCTATCATTTGCCTAACATAATATGATTGGTTAGTTAGCTGATCATGGCAAATCATACAAGAAAGATGTTCCTAACAAAAGGAATGCCCTCTTAGAAAACTTTGTAAGGGACACTTGCCTGTATTTGTATAATGCATGGACAAAATTCAATATAACTTGTTTGCTGGGAATAAAAATCCAGGATAAACTATTAATGTTCAGCATCTTATCCACTCACTCATTATTTGCCTTTCAAAAATATGCAAAGCTTTGACATAATTCATATTACATGATAAATTTATGTTGGTGTGTAATTTTTGTAATCCAAGGAGCTAATACTATATAGAATGTTTTTATGAACATTAAAAACATTGTTGAATAAAAAAAAATATGCTGCATTTTTTATTAAATTTTAGTAATATATAATTAATAAAACTGGTATGTTTAAAGTAAAGAAAATAATTCCTTTTTTTCAGATGTCATTACAATGTATAAATTTATTTCTTCAATAAACGGAATTCATAATTTTTTTTTTTATTATTTTTGAATAGTTTTACTAGTTAAAACTAGATGAGAGAAGCCATAATGTAATAGTTAAAATTCAAATTAATGTACTGTACCTGAAATAACGTTTTATTTCAAGAATAATCAAGGCTTATTAACATCAACAAGTATAACATTTACAGCTTGAAAATAGCACTGACTTAAAAGTACTTTTTAATGTAAGATTAATCAAAGAAAATAGATGATTATTCGAAGGCCACATTTCATATGTTGGATGTTTTTGGATAAACTGTAATCGCATATGACATTGATCTGGCAGTTAGTTCCAAAGAAAATCTAGAATCAGATTTACAGATATTATGGTATTATTTCATGGCACTGCAAGGCTTGTTAAGTTCTACACTTCACTAAAACGAATGGAACACTTTTGTGCAGTGTAAGATAACCAAAGAAAGGCAGTTCATTTCTGAATATTGGATAGCATTAATGATGCAAATTAATAATTTTATTAACTCTTTAAGCATTATGCATCTACATATGAATTTTAAAAAATCCTTCTGTGTGAATAATAATTTAATATATATGTTCATGCATGATCCTTTAACATACACTGTCAGCTCATATAAACATTTAATTCCAAGGATACTTAGATTTTAGGAAGGAAAAAATGCCACCTTATTTTAATTTTTATGTCTTAAGGCCAGAAATAATTTTAAGCAATACACCTGTAAGTTACCCCAGAAATTCAAGATTCAAAATAAAAATTCATATGCAGTACAAAGTCTAAAATCCGGACAGCCAGCAATTTTTTTTTTTTTTTTTTTTTCAAAAAAAGAGAAAGAATTATATTTCTAAAGTAGCATCTTGCTTCAGAATATGCTTACTCAGTGCACAGTAGACATTTTTTTTTCATAAAAAAGTATGTGAAAGGTCCTGATTCTTAATTTCAATCTGGCATTAAATGAAATGTCTCCATATTGAAAAAAAAAAGAAAAAAAAAAAAAAAAAAACCCCATTTATTAGCTTAAATTGAAACAATCAATAATTTGTTAGCTCCAGAGCTGCCTTTCTGCTTGGCATACATCTCAAACCAAAACATTATACTGAAATTCATTGCTGATTTACACTTACTGAATAATTGTATCCCTGATGCCAACATAGCAATCACTTATCATTTTCTTTCATCACCATGTAGCTGTTAACTCATGGCAGTTTGAGATATGAAACATGCAGGGATGTCTAAAACACTACTTTTTTGTGTAACATTAGGTAACTGAACACCAAACAGCAGGGTAATCTTTCATGTTGGCATTACACTTGGCAACAATTACAAACTTCAGCCAACTTCACTGTGTTGAAGAGGAGAAATTTAACAGGAATTTCTTTCAATACCGTAAAATACATTTTGTATATGATATTCATAGGCCAGAACATGACATTTAATGTGGTTCGAATTAAGAATAACTGAATTTTTATTCAAATAAGCCTTTCGTATGTGTGTGAATTTATTCATTTGGGACTCAGATAAGCATATGTGGGAAATAAAATGTAATTATAATAAATAACTAATACAGTTCAAGCAATTAATAACTTTCACAATGCATGATATAGGCAAAACAAAATTTGGAACAACAACATGTGTTGAGCCTGCTATATGCCAGACGTTAACTAAGCATTAAATTATGCTAAAAAAAAAATACTCAAAATCTGTAATATGGTTTTAAATGCTGAAAATATCGCTACCAATAGCAAAGAAAGTGATAAGAGCTTGTTGAAATCTAAAAAATTTGAACTGGCAATTTAATGGGAATTCTGAGACTAACAATTATAGGACCTTGAACAATGGAACTTCGTAACTAAGCAAGAAATTATGTAAAGTAATGTAACACAACTTGCACTGAAATAAATGTTTTATAAAGCAAACAAATAAATGCCGCTTGTTTGGAATATTGGTTAGCAACGCTGACTGCCCCACCGAAGGGCCCGTATTCGAATCGTGGAGAAGCCATGTATGTTTGCAAATGTATGGTATCCATGCGGCATGGAGGCACTTTAAATACGAGGGGAGCTGAATGTCCTCAAGAGCTTGGTGTTAGGGAATGAGGGGTGGGAGACCCTCAGACCCATTTTCCCGGGGTGCTCTCCATCAAAATTGGGAGCAGAGCTGTGATAAGATGTTCTGTCACCTGTATGGTGCTCAAGGATCTTGTCAATGACAGATACAATCTTGCACTCCTTGCCATGATGAATTTCATGGGCTTATTCTGATGTTACTGTCAGACAAGTGAGATAAGTCACAACTTAAAGCAAATAAATATTGAACTTTTTCGCAAATTTTGATTCCCTTAGCATCATAAATGCTTCATTGTTTCAAAAACAACTATTTCACAATTTTAATTTTACAATTTTTACATTGCATCAAACAGCCTTTAGGGGTCAAAGGAATAAAACTGCAACTGCAGAATTCATTTTTATTGTTAATGCTGTCTTTTAAAAATTAATTAAGCTAATTTTTATTACAAAATATAATTTAAAAATAACTTTATTTCAAAATATAATTCAATTAATCTATTGATCTTCAGAAGAAAACATATGGCTAAGATTCATTCTGATGAGTTTATGATACTGAGCTGAAACCTTAGCTATAAAACAGCAACTGAGTAAGGAAGAAATCATAGTGATGATCATTCCCAAAACTTCAAACAGTAATTTTGGCGAAAATATCTTCCATACCATCAAGTGACGTCGCAAGATGATTGAAGCAATCACTGTTCCTATGAGCTAGAAAGAAAAATTTTATTTTCAATTTCTACATTACATTTTTCTTCTATATTAACAATGAATTAAGATATAAATATGTATATGCATCTTTTGAGATTAAAATATACTCTTCGGTTCTGCATAAGTCATAAAAGTCTAAAAACTGACAACCATAAGTTAAAGAAGAAATCACATAGTTACATTTCAGAAAGAAGTAAAATATTTATTATTTATGAAAAACACTTACGCTTTACATTCACTTCTCTAAAAAAATACACAAACTTCAGAAAGCATTATTTGCTCAAAACAAATTTTATCCAGCCACATCTGCGTTGCAGGCCTACTTTTTTTATTCTCAGATTGAAATGCCATTAATGAATTAGATTAGAACTTGCCATAATAAAGCATTTTTTAAAGCTATGAAATATTTTTTTAAATTTTAGCTTAAGCACATAAGTTTCATTTTATCTAAAACTGTATTTTTATTTTATATTGTAGTGTACTACTATGCATTTGTCATATTACATCAGAAGTTATATAATTTCTACATTTTTGCAATGTTACTATAGTTCTGTCAAAGCAATATATATGTGTAGAGAAATTAAATATAAATAGTCAAGCTGACAAGAAATTATATTATGATGGTTAAATTCTTTATAGAACTTAAAAAAATAGGTAATTTTTTTAATTAATGTTAGGTGAAAGAAAAATAATGCTTCATCTTTTTATTTCAAAAATATGCATAAATATTCCTCATAGACACCTATTTAAAAAGAATTAGTATTAAAAAAAAACGTAGATATGCAAGTGTCCCAAAATTTGCATGTTTAAAAAGAAAAGAAATCAATATTATATTTATACCACTAGAAGGCCCCGAAAAATTATCATGAAAGTGTCTGAATTTAAATCCTTTAAAAAGAAGATTTGTACTTGAAGAGCTTGTAGACTGCTACATTATTAGAAAAAGTATACAGCATCCAATGCAAAAAACAAATAAATGCTGTATAACATTTTCTATTATTCTTATAATCAACAATCCATCTCTCAAGTGAAAATTTGTATTCAAATTTATTTTTACGGGTAAAAAAATCTGCCTTTGTGAAGTCTCTGATCTGTCCAGTTAAATGATTTTTTAAAAGTATCTAAATTTATGGAAATACTTTTTGTTATCTAAATTGCTGAGAGTTGTGTTCTACTTGCAAATAAATGCAAGTTTTTTTATTCAGTTTGTAATGCAAGACTATTTCTGTTATTTGTCTTGTAATTTTATGCTATATTCTAGTTTAAGTTGGATGCAAATTAGAGATTTATTAAATTATACATAATCTATTCTTATTTTAATGTTTCTTCTTCCATTAATGAAATGAAAAGTAATAGTAATATAAGCTAATTAATGTAACCTAACTTAAACAGTGTAGGAATAAAATTAAGTAAAAGTGAATCAAGGACTACAAAAACAAGTCATCTCCCAATTTTTTTTTTAAATAGCCTTTTTGTTGTTTTATTTCTAAATAAGAACATATATATATTTATTCCTGATTATCCTATCTACGGAAAAGGTGTAGCGAAGAAATTAAAGGTTTAAAGATAAGTAAGCCTTTTGTATGGCAATATTATAAACAAGTTAAAATGAATTGTGAACTTAAAAAATCCATAAAAGCTGCAGTGAAAAATGAACACATGAAGCATAGTAGATAGAAATGCGAAAAATTATGAATAACAAAATATTAATCTCCCTTGTTTACCACTTCAGACAAACCTTGTCAAGGGATAAGTGTTTGAAACACTAAACTGGTCGATTAATAAGTCATATTTGTAATAAAAACATGTTATCTTAGTAAACTGTACGTAAAAAAAAGTAAACAGCAAAATATCTATTCAGGAAATGGCTTCCATTTATCTTTTTTTTTTCCATTGATAGAGTATGCCAATTAAAATTTCCATTAAACGAGATCTCCTGCAAGTAACTACTAAAAATGGAAATATAGTTATTAAAAATGCAATTAAATTATAAATTATAAGACCGGTGGGTTTAGATTCCACTATTCAATAAATTATTTAAAAAATAGTTTTTTTAGTTACATTCTCAATGATTTAAGAAGTTTATTTTACTAAAATAATGCATGTTTTAAATTTGAAATAGCTTATTACAATAATTTATGCAGATAAAAAAATGTTTCAGATTATTCTTTGAATATAGCAATAAATATTCAAAAGCAGTTACAGTACTTTACAAGCAACAGCACAATTCTTATAAATGTTAGGGGAAAAAAATTGAGAGATCATTCAATATTTGGTAATTATGTAATATGCAATCTACTGCTTTTATGCTATTAGCTATTTATTTTTTAACGGTGGAACTAAAACTGATCGTTGTTTTAATCTCTTCTTTTTCCTGCTATTCTATTACAAGTCTAAATTTAATAAAAAAAATATAAAAAAAAAAGTTTTAGTATGGCCATCTAAGAAATAAATAGCTAACTAAAAGTGATAGATCGCATACTATATCATTACTCATTATTTTAAAGAATATATATATATATACATTCAAAATGAATTCTTTATAGTACACTACTTAATTTGGCTATAATATCTCAAGATTTCTAAAAAATCTATTAACTTAAAGAAACTACTTAATTCATCTCTTTAATCTAGCTAATTGAAATAAAGCTCAACTACAATTTTAGCCTTATCTAAAATGAGCCGTTTGGCATCATCATTCTTACTTGAGTAAAAGATGAAACACCTTCACATTTATTAATTATTGTTAATTGAATGGGGGTTGGTTTGTTCCCCTTGAAAAGTCAACCAATTTCCAATCAATGATGATAATTACTTGGTTTATTAATTTTCATATTTAAAGTTTGCATTTCTATTTTTCATGATTTAAATTCAAGTTCTTTTAAAAATATTATTTTTGGGATTAAATTTTATACTTCTGGATTACTTCATTTAGATATATTCTACTAAATTTAGGAGATAATATAATCAATCTTACTTTAATAAATATATATATAAACTTGACTAATATTATAGGCACATAATATATAGGTACATAATTTTATCTTTAATTCCTTAAAATAGTTTCACAAATTATTTGAAAAACATATACTCTAAAATAGCTTAGACACCTTTAATTTAAAGAAATGGGATTTTTATACTTGAATAATATGTTGCTTTACACACTTTTATTTACAATAAAAGTGTATAAAGCATACATAAAGCATATAGATAATAATATAGAGAAAAAAAATATTATTCACCTTTACTCCCCAGCAACATAAATATTTCATATGAAATCTATAAAGCAATTTTTTGGTAAATGTTGATGGCTGTGACAATATCAAAAGTACTGGTAGTGTTAAACCGTGTAAAATGTACGAAGAAAATGTATTTAGAATAACTAGAGCTCCAGATAATGTATAACTGTAGATCTCCTTATGATTTAATAGAAAAGCTGCATCCCACTGAATTGAAGTAAAGGTTGCTTGGTGAGCTGTTGCATAAAACCAGTGGCGTGCCAATAGGCTCCAAATAATTGCATTCATCCAGATCTGAGATTTTGTTTGAGGTCCTGCAGTGAATTTTAAAAATAATGTATAATAATTCTCAAACAGTTAAGCATAGTAAATATAATTTCTCTAATGTTATTTTACTATATTAATTCACATATATAATCAAACGAAATTTTTATCTTTGTATCTTAACAAATAAGAATGCACTATTCCTTTTTACTGCTTTTGCATTCTTGTAAGTTTCAGAACAAATTTTTATTTTAATTAGTAGTAGAAATAGATAAATACAGGGTGATACATATTGTACTTTCAAACATCTAATAACAACAGAAATATGGCGAGTGCTTGTAGTAATTTCACATGATTGTAAAATGAAACTCTCTCTCTATATATATATATATTTAAACAAATTTAAAGACAGACTTATCAAGGGGAAGTTGCCTCCAAACCTAACTCTCCAATCATTCAATTCGTGTTTCTTCATTCATGCAGGCAAGGGTAAAAGTCAAAACCAAAAGTAATTCCAATAAAGTGGTACCCTTAGAAATTAACATTTAAGTATTAACATTTAAGAATTAAAGTTCAAAAAGGAAAATACTAATTAAGTCTTTTGAGAAACAAGCAAGTAAAGTCAAGAATTAAACTTTTTCTTAAAAAATTAAATTTTTTAAAAATTATTTTTTTATAAAATAATAAAAAAATCTAGAAACCAATGTATTTTAGAAATCCTTGTCTACAGAAACTTCCCCTACACAAATATGCATATCAATAAAAAGAAACTATAAAAGAACTATACATAATCCATATAAACCAATAAGAAATAAAAAATAAAAAGAAACAAAAAGAACTAATTCACAATTTTTAAAATAAATATATATTTAAAAATATAATTTCATATTTAGGAAATACTTAGATATTACATAAAAAATTTTTTAAAAAATACTTAAAGCAAGTAAATAGTAAGTTTTAATTCTAACTTACCTACTATATGAGTGTTGGTATCTGCAAAAGTGTTGTGAAAGAGAAGTAAGTGTGTTCTTCAAATTATATAGATGACGCTTATGTAGGTAAAGTTGAGTGTCAAGCTGCTATCTTTGTTATAGTAAAAATTTTTGTGTAAATATTAATATTAATTAAATTAAATTAAATTAAAAATCCTAAAGGTAGTAATATCAATTATTTAGGGAGTTAAGTAACTGAGCCAATCAAGAGATGTATGTTTGCTTGAAGGAAATTAAAGTGAAGTGGTATGTGAAAAAAATGTAAACTGTTTGTAATTTGAAATGTGTGTTCTGTTGAAAAATTGTGAAAATTGTTAAAAAATTAAGTGAAAGATATTTTGTGTGAAAATTGCAAAAAATTAAAGTAATTAAGAAAAATTGAAATGTTTTAATATTAAAGTTTTAAAGTAAAATTTCCTAAAATTTTTTGATATGAAGTCCTTAAAAAACCTCTAAAAATTCCAGAAATTTCTCAAAAATTCCTTTAGGAAGTTAAATAAAACTTAAATTTGATGAAAGAAAATATTAAAAGTTTAATGAACTTGATTTAATTGGTATATCAAAACTTAACTAAATACTGGCTAAAGTATGGAAAATTAGAAGAAGAAGATTAAAATCTTCACTCAGTTCGGGCTATAATTGAGACTTTTGAAAAGAGTTGACCCTTTATTAGTAAAAGGAAAGAATCCAGTGTTGATTAAATATACATATTTACAAAATATTTACAATAAAAATTTACAATAATTTCTCTACTCTTTTACATCCTTCATCCTCCAGTTAAGGTTTAAGGTAATGTTATCATATCCAAAAGAGCCAAAAAATTATAAAGGCCTGCCTTTTTAATATATAAATTAATAAATTTTGGTGGTACTTGGTTATCAACTTGTACATTAATTAGTTTTATGATTTCTTCCTTTAAATCGTCATTTTCAGAACATATATTTTTTATTCTGATAATTTGGCTATGAAACATGTTTTCTATTACTTTTCTAGAGATATTAGAGTTCCAATTAATTAGTTTAATAGTAGGAAAATGGAAATTCCTTCTTTTATCAAATAATTTCAGGTCTAGGAATTCAATAGTATCTTGATTCGTATTCGTTTTATTAAGTGTTAAACTATTTGGGTAAATTTTGAATTTCTCAAAAGTAGAATTATTATTGAAGGTTATAATATCATCTATGTATCTAAAAGTATGAGCAAATAGCTTTAATTCATTTTTATTTAAACTGAGTTGGAATTTATATTCAAATGTAAAAAGAAATAGGTTACAAATTTGTGTAGAAATGTTTGCTCCCATAGGAATTCCTCTAACTTGCTGAAAGATCTTATTATTGTATTTAATGTAGTTATTAAATAATGCACAATTCAGATAAGTATTCCATCTATCAATACAAAGGATGTCAAGTATGTCAGGAAAAAGTTTTGGGAGTTGCATTAAACTAGTAAAAATTTCTTCTAATGGTAGAGAAGTATAAAGGTTTTCAAAGTCATAGCAGTTAATGTTCTTGATTGTTAAACTTTTAAAACTGCTGAGAACTGGAGCATTATTATAAATAATCCAACTATAATTGTGTTGTTTGTTAACAAGATGTTGGATTAAATTACGAATTTTTTTAAGTATAATTGCAAATATGTAATCTATAATATTCTTTTTATAATTATTTGTACCATTAGCAATAAATCTAAATTTGAGTGGTGATTTATGAAATTTTGGGAGAGCATATAGATTTGCTAATCTATTGTAGTTAGATAGTTGTGAAATTTGCAGTTTCTTATGAAATGCTTTTAGCTTTTTTGCAATAACATTTTCTTGTAGATTGGTGAGTTTGTAAGTAATGGCATTATTGAGTTCAGTATTAATTAATGAGACATAAAAAAATTTTCATATTATGCTAAAGTTATTATTGGCTTTGTCAATTTTGGTAATCATGAACTTTTGTTTTAAATCCTGTAAAAGAGGTATGAGAATATTCCACTGTAAATGGCTATTAAATTCAATTCTTCGAATTTTTTGCTTGAATTCTTCTAATACTGCATGTTTCCATTCCATAAAGGTAGAATTTGGAATATTTAATTTGAAACTAGTTTTAACTATAAATTCGTCTATATTTTTTACGAAACTTTTAAAACTGTGATGTTTGTTAATTTTTAGTACTGGTCTAAATTTGGTAACTTTTTCCATTAAAATTCTTAAATGTTGGTTTTGAACTATTGCTAAATTGCCTGTTATAATATGTTGATGAAATTTATCTATGAAATCTTTGTATTGAAGATATATAAAAAACTGAAGAGCCAAAACTTTATGACCACCTAATCAATAATGCATTCCATGACTTTTGGCCTGAAAAACAGCTACCACAAGTTCTTAGTAGATGATTGGAGACAGGTTGTACCAAATATCTACGCAGCGGTCATGCAAAGTCAAGATATTCTGACATGCAGTGCTTGAGCTCTGAGCTGCCACTTTGACATCCCAATGTGCTCTATCGGGTTACGATCTGGTGAATTAGGTGGCCAGGACATTAATTGGAATTCATCCTTATGCTCCTTGAACCACTCCAACATAATTCAAACCTTGTGACAGCATTATCCTGCTAGAAGATTTCATTTCCAGTTGGGAAAACACTTGCTATTGCAAGGGTGCAACTGATCTGCAATTATGTTCACACAGTCCACAGCTTTCATGGTCTATTCTACAACTAAGGGTCTTCGAGCCGCTCATGACAATATCCCACAAAACATAATGCCGCCACCACCAGCCTATATATGATCTGCTGTACAAAGGAGGAAAAACTGTTCACCTGGAAGATGACGTACCCTGACATGATTATCAACGTGAGGAATGACAAATCGTGATTCATCTGACCACGCAATTGTCTTCCACTTATCCATGGTCCAGTCTTGATGCTTGCAGGTGCACAAATGAAACATCTGCTACATAGTCCCTAATTGCTTAACTTAGCTCTCCACTAATGCAGGCATGCCACACATGCACACACACATTTTGGTAGGGTTTCCTACTCAAAATGGTAGATATAATATGCTTATGTAAGCTATACTTTTTTTTTATAAACAAAGATACAGATTCATAACAATTTAAATTTCAATGCTGTTATAAGTGAAAAATATTTACTTCTGGCACTACTAAATAAATAATAGAAACATGATAATGACAGTGATAAGGAAATTTAAATTATCTGCATTAGATATATTTTAAAAATGTAATAAATTTAATTATAGTAATGATTAACTAAATTGAGTACCATGGTTAGTGGAGTTAGGTAGAAGTAAAAGTGGGCAGGGCACCAAACATTCACCATTCGTCATATCGGTATAGTCCTGTCGCAGTAACTAGTTCTACCCCAATTTTGAGAGAGACCATAACGGAGGGTGGTCCAAAGGTCTCCATATCTCTTCTCCTACCACCAGCTTCTCGAGAGGAATATTGGCTCACTGTGTATTTTGAGTGACTTCTTGCCACACAGATACGATATGTTTACAAACATACATGCCTTCTCCAGGATTCAAATCCAGGCCCACTGACATAGCAGTCAGTGCCACTAATTACTATACCAACTGAGCAGCAATTAATAGAGACAACTATAAAGTTGAATAGACAAGAGTATGAATAAGTTTCTGTTAATCTTGAAATTTTGTAGCCACCATGCCTATGCAGAGTAGTGAGTAGTGGCATATATAATTGTTTTATTGTTTTTATGGTTAACACACACACACAAATATATATATATATATATATATATATATATATATATACTGTATTTGACGGCATATAAGATGCACCCTTATTTAGACAGCCACACACAAGGGAAAAAAGTTTCTAGGGTTCGTACACATTTCCTTACATGAAAATTAAGGACTTTTAAGGACCATCAAAGAAAAAATTAAGGACCTATCAGCAAACAAAAAAATGAATAGGAATTTGTCTAGAAACTGGACTTTTAACCATCAATCGCGGGTCTATACAAGATGCATTTCGAATAAGAGAATAATTTATTGGACATTTAGACATTAAGTGTTGTACTATTGTTAAGACACATTGTTGACCTTCTTGTTTCAATGCAAAACTTTCAGCTTGTGAAAGCTTTCAGCTTCTTGCGGCATTTATCATTCATTAACTGCTCAGCAATGAATCCCAGATAAACTTTACTTTTATCATTATAACAATTTGGATCATTAAAATTAAATTTATAAAGATTTTCTGCTTTAGTTATTTTTGAATATTCTAGTTTCAAAATTTTAAAGTGCTGAAGGCAATCATTTACAAGTTTTAAGATATCTTCAGCAAAAAAGGGAATAAGTGGTTTATCACTTTGATAATATTCAAAGAAAGGCAATAATATTTTCGACAGAGAGAGAAAAAAAAATTTAATTTTATAAGAAATATGTTTCATCTTTAGTTGCCTCCAAAATATTTGAGAAGGATTTTGATGAATTTTTTTTAACTTCCCCATTTCAACTTCTTTAATGTACAGTAGCAAGTCATTCCATATTTCAATGGCTCTTTCAACTGCTGGGACATTTTGCAACCATCGGTAAAAGCAGAACTTCACAGGTAGCTTTTTTAAGCCAGATATACTTAAAAAATCTTCACGTCTTGCAAGAGAATCTTTAAAAATCCAATATAAGGAGGATAAGAATGATGGAATGTCCCAGCCAGTGGATGACATCCTATGCTTGAAAGCATTGTTAAGAATGTGTAAACCACATGTCCCTAATGTCAAGCATTGAATGTTATATTTCTTTATCAAGTCGTGTTGCAATAAATCATAAAATTTCCAGTTTACTGTAGGACCATCCATCGATATTTGTAAGAGTTTTGACAAGTCTAGTTTCTCAACACATTCATAAAATTTGGATAAAATAATTTCACTTGTTGCATGCCCTATAAATGCAGAAGTAAGGTACTGAGTTCTGACCTTATTTTCATGATGCCAGTACCTCACATAAATATCTAGTTGCTTCTTTTGATTTGTCAGATTAAGAGTCTCATCAAATAGTAACGCAAAAAAACTCAGCATTTTTACAATGCTTTAGTAACAAAGTTTTAAAATAAGGGCCAAGACCAAAATAACAGATATAAGCACATTTCTTTTCACCACATGAAAACTATTTTGCAATGGAACTATCCGGGAACATTTTAGTGAATAACGGCCCAATATCATTGCAGTGGCTTTTGATGCACTTAAAAGACCACAATATTTCTGCATCTGTAACTTCAGATTTGAAAAGAAAAGAATTGATTTTATTATTTTCTACACTTATTGATGTTGAATTAGCAGTTACATCTTTTCCTGAAGTAGATGCTTCTTCTAACTTGACAAATTTCATGATACTGTTAGAAGAAACTCTGCAGTTGAGAAGGGAAAGATGTTTTGCAGCTAAAAGGGGCATTACATGCAAGGCATTCCTTAATTTTTATTATTTTAAAACTTTGTTACTAAAGCATTGTAAAAATGCTGAGTTTTTAAGTATCACATATATATGTAAATAATGTATATATATATATACATTATTATTACAGATTTCTAAAATATATTAAATTGTTAATCTTTAAGCTTGCAGGCCCAGCCCGTATGTTTTTTGTATATTTAGGACTAATAGCAGACCACTATTTATTTTTGTTTTTATTTTTATTTTTATTTTTATTTTATTTTAGTCTAGATTTAAGATGTTTCGGTATAGTTTAACATATTTTAACACCTTAATGTGTCATTTTGTGCGGACACGTCGGGAAATTGGAACAGAGAATTGAGACTGTTAAAATTTTCCAAGACACTTTGTCTAAATTAAAAAATTTTTGTAGCGAAAAAGTTTCAATTGTCTGTTTCGGCGAAACGCGTAATGGGGTTAGCTTGATTCGATGTTCAAACAAATTAAATTTCCCTTGAAAAGCCAGTTTGGAAGTCGAGTTGGGCTAATTTACCATTTTCCGCTTACTTTTTTATCTGATTCTGTTTTTTAATGTTTTACATGTTTAATGGTTTGATTTTCATATGTATCAATTTTTTTAAAACGTGTTGAACTTTTTGGAGCAACAGCTCCTGGTAACTTTTAGGCAAGCTTACTACAATTTTTATATTTTACTTATTTTGCAGCATATTGCGCAAAATGTTTTCTAGACCAAATTGGTTTTTCAAAATTATAATTACTACTTTGCTTGATATATTATATATATACATTATATATATATATATATAATAAGACATCTATATATATAAAATAAGAAATGTATACTGAAAATATACATTTTTTACTATATATATATACAGTATACATATATATATAGTACATATATATATATACAGTACAAATTTCGAGATCCGGACATCCAATATCCGGAATGATCTAAAATCCGGACCTCAAAGCCACCACCAACCAATATATTAGGGCTTTTTTGGAGGAAAAGGGTATGCTTTACGCATGCGCATTGGATTTTTTTCCTCATCATAAAAAAACATGCCGGAAATCCCGATTCTTAATCTCAGTTTGGCGCTAAATAAAATATCTCATTATTGAAGAAATAATTATTTTAGCATAAATTTGTGTGATTAGTAACTTGACTCCATAGCTGCGTATCTGCTTGGCATAATCTCAAACCAAAACATTTGTTAATTTTACACCAACTAATATTTTATATCCTTGATGCCGAAATCGCGAATCATTATTTATTGTAGTTTGCTTTCACCACCGCATGTTTATCAACGGATGACAACTTGAGTGATGACTCATGCAGCGACGCCAAATAACAAATAAGCTTCCACTATTCCAAATAACAGAGTATTATACGATTACAGATTTAAGTTTAATGCACTAAAACGTTGACAAGGGGAAATTAACAGAAATTTCTTTCCTTATGCTAAAAATAGATTTTGTTAATGATACTCATAGGACAAACGCAGGGGCGTAGCTAGAGGGGGGGCAAGGAGGGGCATCTGTCCCCGGGTGCAGAATCGAAGGGGCGCCAAACTGATGTTACGACATTTTAGAATTAAATGTTTTCCATCCTTGGCAAGCAGTAGGGGGCACGAAATCTTCAGTTGTCCCTGGGCGCTGAAAACCCTAGCTACGACTCTGGACAAACGATTATATTTAGTGCTATTTGAATTAAGAATAACTGATTTGTTAGACTAGAAGAGAAACACGCTAATGTGACATAAAAATCGTAAAAACAACCTTGTATTTAGTAACAACTTGTATCTATATACTTACGCTAAATACAAGGTTGTTTTTACGATTTTAACTGATTTGTTATTCACATAAAGCCAGAACCTGCGCCAGAGCTCGCATGGCCGCACCAGGCGGCAGAATTTAGGGAAGTTAAACAGAAGTTTTTCATTGCGATGACAATGCCCCAATCATCAATCAATTAACGGAGGGCGAAATCTGTAGTATAGTTCTAAATCCAGAAAATACAGCTACCGATAGTGAAGAAACTAACAGAGAAGCTACTGAATGAGAAAAAATTTTGATTGACAAGTTATTCGGAATTCTCGACACAGCAATTACAGGTCTTGAACAATGGATTTAATAACTCAACAAGAAATTATATGTCTATAGTATTAGTCTAAAGTATCAGCAGAGAAAACAAATCAAACAACTCACATTGAAAGAAATGTTTAATAAAGTAAACATATAAATATTAAGCCCTTTTCTTTTGTAAATTTTGATACCCTTTAAATCATAAATGCTTCATTATTTCATAAATCACGATTTCATATTTTCATTTTTATAATTTCTACGTGCCATCTTAGTAGATTTAAAATGATCTAATATCCGGAAAAATCTCAAATCTGGGATCGCCGAAGTCCCGACCTCGGACTTTGTACTGTATATATATATATATATAATACGGAATGCATATTTTCAGTTAAACTTCTACCCAATAACTTTAATTCATGAAAGTTAATTTTGCGTCTAGTTAATTCAGGAAAATAAGTTTCAATTAGTTGTTTTCAGC
The DNA here is from genome assembly GCF_044657685.1 of Stegodyphus dumicola. Taxonomy (NCBI): domain Eukaryota; kingdom Metazoa; phylum Arthropoda; class Arachnida; order Araneae; family Eresidae; genus Stegodyphus; species Stegodyphus dumicola. The sequence goes on along the minus strand of NC_140771.1, from coordinate 41,337,647 downwards.
TTTAAAAATATTAAAAATTTTTTAACTAATAATTGTATCGCCATTAGGAAAAATAATGCATTACTATCAACAGCATAGGATTAAACCAAATACTTAATTGTCTTTTGAAGCTTCAAAACGTATTTCCGAACTTTTCTCGGCTAGCGTTACCGAATTTGCCCTTGGCGACCTAAAATCGAAATGGAGCCAACAGATTTCCCGCGAATTTCTCTACGTTCTGCAGAAATAAACTCATAATCCCGATATCCCACACATATAGTGTATGCAAAAGAGAATAAACTTCGTAGAAGGTGATAAAAAATTAATTTATGGCTTAATTGAAACAAACACAGAAATTAAGCTAAGCAAAACCGTGTTGAATTGTTAAGCAAAACAAATTGAAATGATAAAATGAAACTTAATTTTCATGTGAATTTTCAGCGCTGACTCTCCCATTATAGAAATTTCAATTTGTTTCAGACAAAGACCACATTTAGCTTTATATAAGGATTGTCATCCATTACTATCCAGTCTTTGTAGTCAGCTTGATGAAGCCACAGTTTATTGAAAATGCACTTTCCAGGCATATCGTTCCTATTGGCGTCGGAAGGGTTGTGGCCTTCCAGGTTGGGATTGCTCTAATTTAGGCAAATATTTTCAGAATTCCCCTCCCCCCTTTTTTTTCTCGAGCACCTTCATCATCACTTTCGCCTCTTAAAGAACTTCCGGCTTCACGCTTTCGTCACAATCTGCCTAAATTTATGGATAACACCTGTTTCGAAAGAGTGAATAGCCAATCAGTCACCGATACTTTCGTTCGAGTAGCTAATTGGATTTTTTTTTTTTTTTTTTTCTTTTCAATGCAAATCCGTGAACAGATTGGTTAAGCCGTGCAATTTTAATTCCATATTCACGAGAAAACGCAATTTACACATAGAATGACAATCATTAAAGAAATGTCAAATGAGCAAAATTAAGGACCGTTTATTCATTTTGGCCAAAATTAAGGGCTTTTAAGGACCAAAAATCATTTTTGAAAAAATTAAGGACTTTTAAGGACCGTACGAACCCTGGTTTCTTTTAGTTCTCACATTTCGTAAAAGCCAAATAAACAATTATTGAATGCAATTACCTTCACGTATAAGACGTAGGTAACGTTTTTGAGACCAAATTTAGGAAAAAAGTGTGTTTTATATGCCGTCAAATACGGTATACAGTGGGTACAAAAAGTATTTGCACACATACATTTTTGTTCACAATTTATAAGAAAATGCATTAATAAATACAAAAATTGGCATTTAAAAAATAGAATAAGCCTATTCATTTAAATTAATTACAAAAAATACAATAATATTAATAAAAAAATTTTTTTGCAACAATATTAAAATAGCTTATGTCAAAAAAAGTATTTGCACACTCAACACAACTCTAGCAAATTTGCATTTTATGCTATTATTTGACAGTCATCCCGCAGTAAATAATATATGTAAGACGACTATAAAAGGAGGTGTTGTCGAAACATTATCAGTTGATTGCCGATTCAAATTGTAATGGCACCTAAGAAATCTGAATTGTCGATTTCATTGCGAGAAAATTTTTTTTCTCTACGTGAAAATGGCCTAAGTTATCAATAAATAGGTAAAAAAGTAAATGTCTGCTTCTCTACTATTTGGTATGTTATAAAGAAAGAGGATCTACATCAAATAACTTCCGCTCTGGACGCCCAAAGAAACTTTCACTGCGAATGAAGCGAAAAATCATAAGAGAAGCATCAAAAAATCCATTTGTTAGTGCAATTACTTTAGCCAATGATGTCGCTTTAACATCTGGAGTTCAAATCTGTGCCCAAAGTGTTCGAAATGTCCTGCACGATGCACACATTTATGGGAGATCACCAAGGAAAAATCCTCTCCTAACTGAACGAAACAGACTGAAGAGACTTGAATTCGTTAAGGAATATATCAATAAGCCAATTGATTTCTGGAAAAATGTCATATTCTCCGACGAGAGTGAGTTCAATATTTTTAAATCAGATGGCAGAAAATTAGTTTGGAGAAAACCTTGTACTGCTTTTCATACCAAAAATGTGTTACCTACAGTTAAACATGGAGGAGGTTCTGTTATGATTTGGGGGTGCATGGCTAGCAAAGGAATTGGTAATTTGTGTTTCATTGATGGGAATATGACAGCTCGAACCTATATTGATGTGTTACGAGATAACTTGCCACAAAGTGCAATAAAATTGGGTATCAGTAATTCGTACTATTTTCAGCAAGACAATGATCCCAAGCACACTGCCGGTATAATTCGTATGTGGTTGCTTTATAATGTACCCAGAAAACTTGCCACTCCACCACAATCACCAGACTTAAATCCTTTGGAAAATCTGTGGAATTCTTTGGATTTAAAAATAAAGAAAAGGAAGATTTCAAGCAAATCTGCCCTTAAACAAGCCCTTATTGAAGGGTGACCGAATACTGAGCCTACTGTTACAGAAAATTTAATTAAATCAATGCCAGCAAGATTACAAGCAGTAATAGATGCTAAAAAAATCCAATTTTTTTATTTCTTAATGCTTCTTTTTATGAATTGCAAACAAAAATGTAGGTGTGCAAATACTTTTTTTACCCACTGTATATATATATGGCCCTCAGATACCATTCATCACAGTACTTTAGATTGAAATGGGATTAGTATTTCATAAAATCATACTTTTATAATACATAATAGTAGTATTAATAAGTCAATGAACACATAACTCTCAATGACATTTTCCAACAGGACTTGTGATTAATAAGTAGACAGTAATTGCAAATATATATTGATACTATTAAACTTTTCTACAATTATCTAGTTTATTGTTTAAATCGAAGATTTTTATCCAATAAACAAGGGATAAATATTATTTTTATTTTTGCTTGTACTTACTTAAATGCAGTCTAGAAAGTCTACTAGTTTTAGTCTTACTTTAAAGCAGTCTCTTTTGTTTTTTAGTTAAAAGTGTACTTCCTTCCTTTCTTTAACTATAATACTTTGTAGTAGGCACAGAAAGTTAAATGCCAAAAAATGCATGCATTTTGACTTTAAAAAAAAAAAAAACTAATTTTATAATAATTAAAATGTATCATCTGAAATAAAATTGCATTGTAAAGTTATGATTCAGTCTCACAAGGGGGGATATTTATTTCAAAACTAAATTGGTAAAAATAAATAAATGAATGAATAAAAATTAAATAATTTACAACAGAAATAAGTTTTAATGAAGTATTTATAAAAATGTATTACCTGAATTACTAAAAGAGGTATCATTAAGAAGGAAACACAGTAATGTAGAAAAATACATTAATGCAATTGCGGGTGCTATTGCATCTCCTGCAGTCAAATACAACAGCTGTAAAACAACAAAAAACAAAGATCCAAGGCTTCCAAAATAAACGTCTTTTGATGAGATTTCCCATGGTTTCTCAGATAGCATTGGAAACAAACCAATAATTGTTAACATGATTATTACAGTCAATGAAGCAGCACGTGTGAGGACAACCTAAAAAAAAAAATTTAAATTTAAAAAAAAATTCTTTACTCCAAAAATTTAGGTTTTTTTTTTTTTTTTTTTTTTTTTTTTTTTTTTAAATCTGAAAGATTTTGGAGTTTAAATTACATCCAAAGGGGCATTTTTTTAACGTTTTGTGTGTTACCTTTATTTATTAAATATCATGTTCTTTGCACTTAAACCATAAAATTCAGTTCAACAGCAATATCGCAAAATAATTTTTAAATGAAATAAAATCTTTTGAATTTCCAATACACAGTTCCACACGCTGAAAATAAAAAGGTCCCGCCCCTGTAAAGTGTTGCCATTGCTCGCTTTTAAATCGCTGAGTTTGTTAATCAAAAATTCGTTAAAGTTTTACAAAACATGAAATAGATAATAAAGCAAATTCCAAATTTGGGCTTCCAGATGTCCATATTCAGGTGGAACCGTACATTATTCAAAATTGTTTTATGACAATGCAAGAAACATACATACATTTATGCAGATTTTTCATTATTTAATTTCTTTAAATATAATACGGGGTGATAATATTGTGTGGCAACAATTTGGAAAGTGAATCGAACATTTATAGTGAACCAACGCCAAATGCCAAAAAGAAAATATAGTCCTTCAGGGCAAACTGTTCCTTTGGATTTAAAATCTGAAAGGTTTCAGATTTTAAATTATGTCCAAAGCAGCATTATTTTTAACGTTTTGTGTGTTACCTTTATTTATTAAATATCATGTTCTACATATTCTAACCATAAAATTCAGTTCAACAGCAATTAATTAAAATTATCATATCTGTAGAATTTCTAATACAGAGTCTTGTGCGCTGGAGATAAAAATGCATTTTTTTGTACAGTGTTCCCATTGCTTGCTTTGAAATCATTTAATTTTTAAATAAAAAATTCGCTGAAGTGTTACAAAATATGAAATCGATAATAAATTTCAAATTCAAATTAGGGCTTCCACATGTCCATATTCTATGGAAGATTACATTATTCAAATTTTTATGGCTCTAGGTACCGTTGTTTTATCACAGTGCAAGATATATACATTCATGCAGATTCTTCATTATTTAATTTCTTTAAATATAATACAGGGTGATAATATTTGGTAGCAACAATTTGAAAAGTGATTTGACATTTATAGTTTTCAATGCAAAATGCCAAAACAAAATTAATAATCCTTCAGGGTAAATTGCCCCTTTGGACTAACAAGCTATTTTTTAGACTTTAAAAAATTTGATTTCCTTCTCAACTCCCATTTAACAGAATTTTATTAAATCACATTCAGCTCACTCTGAATATCATTAAATGTAGTAAACTTTTATTTTGGAGTTATATTTACAAGTACAAAATAACAAATACTTCATTAAATACAGCAATATTTAGAATATAAGCAATACAATGAGAGTTTTTTACACATTTTGATAAATAAAAAAACTTTTATTTTTAAATAAAATTGTAATGAAATTGATGAAATAATGAAATAATTTATCACAAACTGGCAATGTATACTTATCTTCAATAGCAAAAAATTTTAGCATTAAACAGGACATTACTTCCAGCAGAATAAATAAATAGCTAAAAAGAGCTATTTATATTATAGAAGTAAATAATCTATCTATGCAAGTGTAGAATTTGAAATGCAAATATGATGAAGACATACTTATAATTCAATTTATAAAAATAAATAAAAGAAATATTGAATCAGGCATATAGGAAAAGATGACCTTCAATAAAATTTTTATACTAAATATTTTTATTTTTATAGAAAAGTTATATTTCTATTTTTACAGAAAATTGTTATTTACTACTACACATTTCCTTATAAAGTACTTTATATTTCCTTATAAACATTTTGTAAGGTATTTACTTTATATTTCCTTATTAAAATTTTTATCTGACAGAGCTCTATCAGCATCTATAAAAATTTTATGTAGGGGTAATGATGTGAGGATTGTATTCATTAAATAGGCCCACCAGTAACATAAGAATGCTGAACATTGGCAGTTTTCCATTTAGCAGTTCAATTCAGAAGTAATATATCCTACTTATAAGTTTCCTCTTAACGCATAACACTGTTCCTTCTGTGGTAACAATGATTCCTTTAAGCAAGATATAGAACTGGGGAAGCCTAAAGTGCCCTGGTATCTTCAAAATGAATTCAGAATTTTCATTGGAACTAATGACTTCCAGATGTTCATCTTATGCACCTATTAAATATCTTTTTAAAAGCATATCATGAAAGCACATAATAGTATGGAGCTCTGGTCCAAAAAAAAAATCAGCCATTTTTATTGATTCAGTATCTGTATCTAATAATCTTATGCATTCTTAAAATCTTCATACAAATAAAAGGAAATCAAATCATGGCCAATCATGTATACATATTTCGCTTATAAAGCATATATAGAACTTTTTAAGTCCAAGATAAATTTCTTTAAAAATACATGTAATATTTGCATGTAATTTAAAAATGCCTCATATATAGTAAATATATAACAATATATGAGTAATATATAAGTAATAATATATAATATAAGTAATATATAATATATATATATATATGAGATCTTTTGCAAAAGAATAACATTTTTAGCAATTATAAAATTTGGAATTTTAATACTATATTGCATACAGCTTGATTGCCTAAAAAATATAAAATCATGCAAGATGATTAGTTACTGTAAGTGTTATTTGGCGCTGCACATTGCATTTAATACAACATCTCACACATGGTACTTAAGTCTAATATACATTCTGTAAAAAAAAATATCATGTACTGAAAAAGTGTAATGGAATGCAATGACACTTGACATGCAAAAATTCCAAACTCACCTATGCATATTATCTTGTTGTTACGAAAGTTTTCTACCAAAAAACAGTCTTGATAAAGTAAGGGAAAAAATGAAAGCAGTACCTTTAGTGCAGGTAGTAATCACCACTCAAATCTATGATTTTCTGCCAATATTCTGATAGTTTTCCTAAGCCTTCGGCTCAGAAACTTGGTGACCGCGAGTCCAAAAACAGATCAACCTCATTTCAGACATCCTGTGCAAAATGGAATATAGCACCAGCAAGATGTAGCTGCAGGTAAGACAAAAGGTAGAAGTCTGAAGGAGCAATGTTGGAGTTATATGGTGGGTGTGGAAAAAGATCCCACTTGAGTTCGTACAGAGTCCAGCCGGTGAATGCAACCATATGTGGTCTTGTATTTTCTTGATGGAACATTACCATTTTACAACAGAATTCAGTTCGACATTTCTCCTTGATAGCAATGTCAATACAGACTAGCATCTCACTGTACACCTTACTGTCGAGGGTTTTTTGCCTTTCTCCAGATATTCTTTGTGGATAATACCATGGCAAACTCACCAGATACAAAGCATAATCTTTTTGTCAGTCAAATTGCGCTTTGTAGCACTGCTGACAGACTCACTAGGCGCAGACTTACCCCCTTTGCAGCCTGTGTTGTTGAAGTAAATCAACTTTTCATCACAAGTGACAATCCAGTCCAGAATTTTGTCCTTGCATTGATATTCAGGCAGATCAGTGCAGGCGAATAAGGGACGAATATGTCTGTCCCTTATCTGCTTCAGTTAGCTCATGTGGCACCCCAGCGATTGAACTTGTACGTCAAGTTTATGCGAAGCATGGCGTGACTAATGGACATGACACTAATGTCTAAATCTTTAGCAAGCTCTTGATCGATAAATACATACTGATCTTCTACCAAAAATTCTCGCAGGCGGGCCTCATCAACATCAGTAGTCTGAATAGAGCGCTTTGCTTCTTGAATGTCAAAGTTCGAACTTTTGGTACCAAACCCTTACAGTTCATATAATACAACATTAGTACTAAAAGCTATACACATGATTTGATAACATTCTGTAGCTGACTTTTTGCAACAGAACTGGAAGTAAATGATGTTCTAATCTGGTAGCATGATAGTTCCATTTCAGACACCTTGTACTTAAATAATAACAATATTTTTTTACAAATTTCACAACACAGTATTCTAAAGCAAATCCCTTTCTTTCAAATGCCAAAAATCTTTTGACAAAATATAATTAAACATGCCAAAGTGAACTGTTTGAGCAGAGGATATTTGCAGTGATGGAAATTTCCATTAAAACCCAATATTAGTAAATATGCACTGCCAGTGAATGCACACAGCATGTGAATGGTGAATTGGAATACACCAATTCAGCAGATACAAGAGGTCCAGCACTTGCCTGCCACGTTAATTTGGAATGGCCTAAGTGCTGTTGGCTTCAGCCAAAAAGAATGCCTTAAGGTAAACCTCACAAGGTTACACGCAACTGAAAGAGTTCTAGAGCAATTGCAACACTGCCGTCTGGGAAGCAAAGTGGTCATACTACTCAATTGCCAGGCAAGAGAGTAAGAGCAATGAAATAATGAGATAATGTTATCAACTGTGATTCCAATACATTGTCCATTAGCAGTAGGCCACAGAGGATGACTCAATGCACAGATCAAGACACTTATGTTCCACCACAACCACCCTTATACTTTACACCATTCATCAAAACCTACCCACATATTTAGGATGTTTGGTGTCATGCAGAACCATTGGAGAATGACTGGTGGAGCATGGACTGCATTGTCAGTGTCCCTTATTGTATCTACCATTAATGGCGGCTCATTATTAACAATGTCTGCTATAATGTTGGGTAGAATGCAGTGGATTAGAGTTGTATTGTTTTCAGTGATGAATCCAGATTCTTGGTTGGTCAAACAATCTCAGCATTCATACGTGTGAAGCCAGTCAAGATGACATTGCTCATCTATATCATTATGCAGCAACATATCTTCATTAATCCAGGCCAGACTGTTTAACATCGGCATTGAAGACCCAGTGGACCTACTTTATACGGATAGAGCTGACAAGGTTGCAAAAGCTGTCTTTGACAGCTTCGAAGCTATATAATTGCACTTTGTCATAGACACGACATCATCATCATATCTTCATTACACCTGGCATTACCATTTAGAGTGCTACTGTGTATAACAAAAAGTCACCTTTGGTCATCCTGCACACAACTCTGACTAGTCAATAATAGATCTTGTAGCTTGTTCTATTGGGTCATCTGAAAAGTCCTATGGCCTTTTTTTATGATAAATGTAAATAAACACTGAAAAACATAAACTTTCATTGAATCACATAAGCATCATTTTATTTTTATTTTTTGCCATCTCTCAGGCAGTTGGAAAATTCCATTTTTTTTTTTTTTTTTTTTTTAAAGTCCCTAGATTTATTTGTAAAGAAATTAACCCTAGACCATTCAGAGTATTTTTAAATCTATTGATAAAAATCTGAGATTTAATCTATAGATAAAAATCTGAGAAGGCAAGTGAATATGGGAATGACACAAAACATCTCAGCCATACTTTTTGCCTGACATTTATCAAGATGTGAGGCAAAGCATTGTCATGACGGAAGAAATACCATGAAATATCCAGAACTGATCAGTTCTGGATATTTTGCTTTGATTTCTTGTTTTAAAACTGCCATTTGAGAACAATATTTTTCTTTTTTTTATTTTTTTTTATTTGGTGGTAATAATTCATAGTTATACAATTCCTTTATAGTTGCACCATACACAAAATGTAACTTTTTAAGGATTCAGCCCTCCTCTCAGAATATAGAAAGTCCTTTTGGCTTACCCCATGATCTTTTTCTTGTGACATTATTAAACAGTATCCACTTCCCATCTCTATAATGAGTCATTCCCCCCCTCATTCTGTTTGATATTTCCTGTGACTCTATAACTTGGATTTTCAGTGACAGCTTCCTTTAATAGGCCCTTGTTTGCAAAGGGTGGTCATCCATTGCAGGCATCCTCTTCGAGGCTGAACTTTTCACTCTTAAACTTCTCAAACCACCTTTGAAATGTGCCATCAGAACCAACATTTTGTCCCCAGAGAACAAAAATTTTACAAGCAATCTGAATAGCATATTTCCCCCCCCCCTTTTTTTTAAGAGCATAAATATGCTGAAAATGAACTTTTCAGTTCTCCATTCTCAGCACTGCATTGAAACAAAAATTATGCCATAACCCATGCTAGAATTATGTAACAGAGCAGAAAAAAACTGTTAAACTTCTGCTGATCAAGTCACTCCAGTAAGAAAATAATTAGAAGAGAATGCACTTCAGTTTGAAAAACTGCAGAATTTTTTGAATGACTTAATAGTACCCTGCTGCCATGCAAAGCTGGCAGTTGGAGGCTATTTTTAAACAATATAATGCTTGTCCGCATGCAGCACACATTGCTTCTGCAATCCTCTCATAACCATCCCAATCACCCAAACTTTCCTCCATTGGGTACATTTGGGAGATACTTGGCCACCAGTTTCAGCCACTGAAAAATGTGTCTGACTTGGCTGTGGAGTTACACTAGCAGGACATCATTCCAGAATACATTAGACATTTATATGCATCCATGACTGACTGTATTTTTGCATGCTGCAATGCTTGAGGCAGTACACCATATTAATCTGAGATGGCTTTGTTCTCATATTTTCCTCATGGTCTCACCTATTTCCTTGATCAGTTTCATTATGATCTACTGCTTTTTCTAGATGCATCAATTTTTTTGGCTATAGTGCATATCATTATGAATATATCATTAACACAGATCTGAAGAAATTGATGCACATTTACACATTTACAATTCTTCCTCATACAACTTTAGTTATTCCTCACACAGTTTCAGCCACTGCATCATTTTTATATGCTTGGAGAATTTCCATAATATACTCACTTAAAATATAACTAATAGTTGAAATAAAATTCACTTGAGATATCAAAGTCATAGGCTAATATTTTATCTGTATGTCAAGAGGTGTTTTACATGTTAAACAATTACTTTTTAAAACATGGTCATATATTATTATGTAGATTTTATACTAATTCAATATAATTAATCAATCTTATAAGCCAGATCAAATCATAGAATATGAATTTTGTCTGAAAGTTGACTAAATGCAAAGGAAGAATTTAATAAAATGGCAAATAATGTAACATATTATTTATTTATAAGAATATATTATATATTAATTCAAATCAAATATTTACCTACCACCTTAAAAGCAACTTTTAAAAAATTTTACATTACAAAATCATTCATCAGATTTACAAAAAAAAAAAAAAAAAAAAAAAAAAGTCACCGTCTTCTTTTCATTAGCAAATTGGAAATGAAATAATATTTACTTAGTTAATACATTAGAAGCAGGTACAACATTTAGGTAGCAGATAACTAACAGGTTCTAAAATAATAATATTTATATACTTACTTCATTCCCTTGGAGTATTCTGTCCACTGCTTCTAAGGGTACAATGTTAAGCCACCATCGAAGTGAAGTGCACACACATACAAAAAAAATTCCATATTTTATACAAACTGCTGATACTGTAAGAGATTTTGATGGAAATTTGCTAGATATTATTTGAAGAAATATTGCTACAGGAATTATCAGAGATATTAATGATAATAAAAGTCTTGATAATTTGTATGACTCATTATGATGCAGTTTCTCTAAAGAAATTATAATATCATAGTTCACACATTGAGTTTGCTCTTCTCGACATTTATAAAACATTGAACCAAGTCTAACGCATGCCATAAGGCATGACAGAAAAACAGGTTGCAATATGAATTTGAATGTCACTTTCTGGTTTTTCTTCCCAGTTTTAGTTTTATTAGCAGGATTTGGAAAAAGATATTTTATGCATTCTACAATGCAGGGGCAAAATGTGTACAATATAGCTGATTGCAGAAAATACAATAAAACACGATCTTCATTTATAACAAAACTATTAGAAAAGCTAGCAAAAAAGAACAGTGTACATATTAAAAACGGAACATTAGATAGTTTTAGACAAAAATGAAGCAATTCTCCAATAAGTAACTTATAATACATTACTAATAAATATAACATAATTACAGTAATAACAAGCCAGATGCTTATTTTACTGAAAATATATAATGTTAATAATAGAGAAAAAAATAATATTGTGCAAAAAATGAATAAAAAATATTTGAAACTTAATTGCTCTGCAATCCAACAGTTAAAAGCCAAAGTGAAACATAATATAATTGTACCTAATGTTATTAGTTCAAAGTTAAAAGTAGCCCATTTCTTTTCACACACATTTCGGACATAATATAAATATTTTGTGTAGGATGCACAAATTTCAGACAGAATATTTTTACTGTGATTTACATTATCTGAAATTTTTTGCCATAACATGGATATGTTTTTCAGCTGCTCTACAGCTAATGCTACAAATGCATCAGGTAGTTCCCCAAAAACAGTACTGTAGGCTTGAAGATACTTTTGTACTTGAATGCAGTTTTCAGCAAGTGCTAAAGCAGCACCTACCAATGGATCTAAATCTTCATGGAAACACACTTCCTTCATATTCAAAGTAAACAGTTCAGGTATCACAATGCCTAAATTAGAAAAAGGTATTGGCAATCCCAAAAGTAAAGACATGGTAGGAACTACATCCACTTGTGAAACAGCCATGTTTTTATGAACCTGCAAAAATTGGTAAATTATTAGAGAAAACAAAATGAAAGAGGCCATAAATTTTAATACATAAGCCCATAATTTTTGTAAAAAAGAAATAATGGTAAACTTATTCAGTTTCTTCATTTACTCTTCAACCCTTTGATGTATATCGAACAAATATATCCTTGTATTTTCCATTGGCCAGCATTCCTCTTATATGCAACAGAGGAATAAGAATGGATGGTGATAATAAACACAACAAAGTTAAAGCTCTGGAAATTAAGCACAGCTTGTTCATGCATAATTTTAGAATGAATAGTATAGCTGTGATAAACATGCCACTATTATATTTTTGTTTTGTTTAGTTTTTACTTAGCAAATGACACTCTAATTTGATTAATACAGCATGAAATGATACATGCATGAATACAGCATGAAATAGCTTACTTGCTGCTATTCAGCTGTTGGTCAGCTAAGTAAACTGATCATATCTGTCTCAATTTATCCGCAAAATCCAAATATATAATATTTTGATTACTTTTATACAGTACAGTAAGAGCCTAACTATCTGGCATTCGATTAACTGGAAAGCTCACATAACTGGCATATTTCAGTAACCTTTATTTCCTCTACAAAAATGAGTAAATTGAGACTTTGAAAGCACTTATATGATATTTTCCCCAAAACATGTGTTTTAACACCAATAATGGATAACTGTAAATTCAAAACACAACCTTATGATCTTTGCCTTGGTTTTAAGCACACGCTATTAATTTTTGATAAGCTGGTTTAATTTTCATAAAGAGGGATATAGATTAACTGCTATTTATCTGTTTTTCTCTTGCATTCTGAAAAAAAAAAAAAAAAAATTATGAAAATTTAGCTTTTACAAAACAGCGTATATTATGTTTAGAGTTAGAGTTCGGTTATTTTGCATATGGTAATGCCATTATTATCTGCATAAGAGGAAAGATGCCCTTATGTAGGACTTTTTGAAGGAAACTGTCTCTTATTCACATTACTCATGGAAAAATGATGAAAATTGACCATACAGCCAGCCCATTCACCAGCGATCAAACCCAAACCAGATCAAACTGTTTGCATTTAGTGGTCTTAACTACTCAGCCATTGGTGCAGCTTAAAAGTTCTGAGATTCCAAGATTTTGATTATTTTAAATGGATAAACAATAGCAATATAATGTGAAAAATTACGATAAGTGATTAAAATTTTTTGTATGCTATATCCATAACTTGTATCTGTTAAATATTTAAAAAAAGAGCGATATGTTTCTTTAAACTTCTGCTGAAATGATTGGTTCAATTTTTGCAACATCTGCCAACTTTCATGGTCATGATATTTCATACTTTCATGTGTTTAAAGTCTAGAAATATACTGGCTTTAAAACCTGAAATGTAATATTTTTTTTTCAAAAATCCTACATTATTTTAAATGTAGGCTTTTGATATTCAAGTTGATAACAAATAAGGTGATTTTTTTAAATTTTACACTAGAAAATTCTTCTATTCATTTGGCTATTCTATGATGAATTGTACTTTCAAAATTTTCACGTGTTCAAAATTTTCCAGAATTTTCATGTGTCTGGCATTTCACAAGCTCTTTTTTTAATTAGTTAGATATAATGATCACACTGACTTCTTCTCACTCTCACTTCTTAGAAATATCCAATATAATTATTGATCTAAGCCAGTGGTCCCATGAATACATTTCAGTTATGTATTTATTACAAATATGGTGCTAATAGTTTTAGAGACATAAAGATATGGACGGTGCTTATGAGTGGGACTGCTATTGAAAGAAAAAAGATAGCATGGAAAAGTTGGGCTTTCTCAGTGTTTGCTTGTATATGACAGGTGATATGACTATGGTACAGTAGTAGAATCTCCTACACTGGTACAGTCAGTATATTTAGTTTGCAAGCTGACAGCTACTGGCATTTCAGTAGTCTGAAATTTACAATTTTCTGGTTAAGATCAAAAATAAGTTATTTAATAATAATGTTAACAACAACAGTTGGAACTACCTGATATAAATGTCAGTCTAAAATTCAATATTTAATTGTCAATACATTTGAATTACAGAGTATAACCAATAAAAATTTATTGCAGGTACCAACCTTTAGACATCAAATAGAAAATAAATATGAATTTTGATTTTTTTTCTTTTGTGTTATTATTGTTTATGTATGTTTTAATAAATTGTCAGAAAGAAAAGTTAAAATTTAGTTTGTTATTTTATTTTGTTTATTAAAAACGTTTTTAAATTTTGTTAAAATAGCTTGTTCTGGCTCATCAGCTGCTTTCAGACTGAACATTCGACCCACATACAATTTGAGTTTGAGACCACTGTTCTAAGCAATTTTTAGAAGAGATGAATGAGATAATGCTCAGATAATTATAAGTACTTCTTATTTATTCAGCAGAAATATTTAATTCAGTAAATACAGGTAAATGCTTTTTTGTATTTTCACATTTATATTTCCTATTTTATTTTCATAATTTTTCATTTACTTTTTAAATAAATATATTTAATATATTTATTATTCTGCATTTTCATAATTCCAGTTGAATTCTACTAATACAGGAAAAATGCTATTTATATTTTTAGGATTTTAGGTGCAGGAAAATCAAATTCAGTACTCATGATAGTCAGTTTATAGAGCTGTGCAAAATGGCTCAATTTCTTAGTTTGCATGCATAATTAATCAATTAGCACACTTTTTTTTCTCATAACACAAAAATTTTTAATACCAAAAGCAGAGATAAATTTGTTTAAAATTCAGCAATAATATTGTGATAGACTAAAAAAAAAGCACAACTGTTATACTGAAGAAACATTGTGCACACCATAGACATGATACACAATCAAGAATTTTCAATGAAATTTAAGAAATGTTAATTTTTAATGACACTTTAACTTCACATATTCATATATTTTATTATTCAGGTTTGTTGAATATCAAACCAGAGTAATAAACAATAATAATAATAATAAAAACTTGAATTCCTTTTTTCAGTAATTTCAGTACTAGCATATTAAGGAAAATGTGGAGCGCCGTCTTGTTAGAAAAAGTATTCTTACATAGTATATTCAATAATCTAGTTTTAAATATGAAATTTGAAGTGTAAAACTATAAACAAGTTATACTTTTTAAATAACTCTGAAAAATCTTAAAATCAGACCCCAAATAAAGAATCACAATGAGTTTTATAAAATTTAATAAACTGGGCATTTTTGTGTTTATGTACTTATGCCATTTAGAAAACTTACTATTAACTGTACCACTTTTTCCTTAATATTTTAAAGGAAAAAATATGCATGTTTTGCTTAGATTTAATAAACCATTTAACATTTCTTACTGAGTAAAAAAAAATTTTTTACACAGCTATTGCTCAAAATAGTTTAACTTTTATTCTTAAAATCCTAAAATAGAATAATTTAAAGAAAAGTTTCTTCATTATAAATAATAAACTAAGATTTATGCAAATTATTAATAACAGAAACTTCTCCATGGAATTTCAGAAACTTACTAGTACATCAGATATGATTTTGGAAGGACTATATATAAACAATGCTGTAGAAACTTCTTGTGCACTGTCACCACCATGATCTCCACTTTCTGTCATTCCATGGTCCCCAAGAACAATTAACAGAGTATTATTTTTCAATTCCAGAATAACTTTCCTAGAAAACAATATACAAAGAAAAGTTATCTAATACTATTTTCACCCATACACAGAGAGAAAATATTAAAAAATGAAGAATAAAAAGAAATGCTGCTAATGAAAATTTATGCCAAGTATCATCAGTTACATGCTGCAAATGATTATAGTAATAGCAAGAACCAGAAGTTTAAAAATTAGATTTTGGACTAATTAAAAGTCCTAGCTGAAACCAAGAAAATATGATATTTTAGAAATGTAAAAAATCATTTTTATGTAATTAAAAATTAACTCCCAGTTACAGAGTTAGATGATTTCTGATGATATTAAATATTAGTTTATTAAATAGCTATAATTTTGAGTACAAGTATTACGAATTTTGATGAAGTTAGAATGAGCTCTAACAAACTGTAATATACTGCACACAATGCCAAATTTGTGCAATTCCCTGATTATTTTTTTTTTTTTTTTTTTTTTTTTTTTTAAGTGACAGCTGTGTATTTGGGAAGAATGAAACTGTTGTCTTATCCAATGTCTGTCTTATCCATTCCAAATATTACACTATACGATATATTACTGTCAATGTAAGTTTACTGACACTGTTATTATTAGTATTATGAGTTCACCAATTCTGGTAACTAAACTTCTGATTTTGGCAAATGAGTGAGATGACAACTTTAACAAAGTATACACCTATTTATACAGTTGCTGCCACATGAGCTTAGTGAGGTAAGAATCTAGATCATGCTGGCTAGTGCCCCACTGAAGTTTGTTTCGCCACTTTGCACATGACATGCAGTATCAGGATCAATAATGCTGTAGTTGAGGTTAACTTGAAGGCAGACGTACCCAAGAGCTGCCAATTTATCCACTTGGGCAGTTGAAAATCTAAGACAGAAAATTCTTGGGTTGATGCTCATTGTTCAGTATTCCCACTTATTCAGAACTATGTCATTGCATAGCTGTTCATAAATGCTATATAAATAGGCTACCACACCTGGTGACTGACACCCTATTAGCAGAAAAGTAACGATTCCTTGTGCTAATTTTTACACCAATATTTTTTAAATTCACATATTAAAGGCCAAGTAAGAATCTACATAACAATAAATCTTTATATATATATAATGTTCTTAACTTTTTATTTAGTATAATTATGGTCTTGTTTTTTATAATCATAATTTTTATAAGATGTTGCATAATACTTATAAATACAAAGATCTTTTAATATTTTTTCTAAAAACAAATGGTATAATGTGCTTGGAATATAACTTACTATTAAAATAAGTATTATTTATATGATATCTTTCATAATATTATTACAGGAAACGTTAATATAAGTATCGTTAATATAATTACAGTACAAAGTCCGTAATCCGGACGTCCATTATCCGGAATGATCTATAATCCGGACCTCAAAGCCACAAACTTTTTTTTTTTGTATGCTTAACGTATATGCGTAATGCGTTTACACATGCACGTTTAATGTATAATAATATAATATACGCTAGGCTAATGGTATAAGCTAGGCTAAAATTATCTTTACTGATTCTAAGGCATTTCAGTTAATGTTGCAGATTGCACTGTTCCTTAATCTTCTAGTTGGATCCGGCTTATTATTTTTTGCAGACTGTTAGAGCAATTTTATAAAAATTAAGCTTGAACTTTCGATTATGTCAAAAAGAGCTGCCAAAGCATCTACAAAGCAAAAGCATGTTTCGATGTCCATCAAACAAAAAGTGGAATTGCTGCAAAAAATGGATAAAAGCATATCCGTCTCAAAATTATGCGAGAAGTATGACATTGAAACAATTGACTGTATATGACATAACTGTATATGCAAAAAGAAAAAGGAACTTTTTGAATTTTTTACGTATTCCAACACCCCACTTGCAATGAATAACAGAAAAAGGGTTTGTTATGCTAAAAGTGACAATCATGACAAAGTAATGATTGAATGGGTCAGACAGCGTCGCAGCGAGGGCGTGCCATTGACGGGTCCAATACTAATGACTCAAGCCAAAATATTTCATGAAGAAATGAACTTAAAAAATGAGTGCATTAATTCGACAGGTTGGTTAACCAAATTTAAAAATCGCCAATGTATAAGAAAATTAAAAATTTCAGGTGAAAAAGCTTCAGCTGATATCAAAGCTGCTGAACAATTTGCAGATGAATTCATTGAACTCATTACTAGTAAACAATTATCTCCAGAACAAATTTACAATGCTGATGAAACTGGTCTTTTCTGGCAATATGTACTGTGAAATACCTTGACAACCTTTACAGTAAAGGCTCCAACTGGTATCAAAGATTCAAAAGTGAGACTAACAATTATAGAGTGTGCAAATGCTGCAGGAACGCACAAGTGCAAACTTTTTGTAATTGAAAAACATGCACGGCCTCGAGCATTTAAAGGAGTAACGATTTTCCCCATTATATATCGTGCAAATAAATTAGCATGGATGACACAAGTGTTCATGAATGATTCGTTTGAAAATAATTTTATACCCAAGACTTGACGACATTTGAATTTGGTTGGTTTACCTGATGACTCAAAAATATTCCTGATTGTTGACAACTGTTTGGCGCATACTTTACTTCAAGTTTTAGTGAAAGATAGTATCCATATTATTCTTCCCTCCAAATTGTACATTTATCATTCAACCTATGGATATGGGAATAGTGCACACGCCGAAATGCAAATATCAAGTAGCATTTTAAAAATCTATGTTACATTTCTTGAACAATGGCAAAACATTTTTGAAATTTTTTAGCATAAAATCTGCTGTGTGGAGCATCGCAAGATCGTGGGAGAATGTGTCTCCAGATACGTTAAAAAATGCTTGGCATAATTTATGGCCAGCTACCATATTTCATGGTGAGGACGATGAAGATGATAGCTGCGAATTTGAAGGTTTTCGGACATCGTAAACTAAAAGTGAAATTTTCCTGTTATTGGATTTTGTAAAGAAATGTGCAGAAGCGGTAATAAATGAAGATGATATAACAGAAGTTTTTCATTGCAACAACAATGCCCCAATCATCAACCAATTAACGGACGGCAAAATCTGTAGTATGGTTCTAGATCCAGAAAATACCGCTACCAATAGTGAAGAAAGTGACAGAGAGGTTACTAAAAACGAAAAAATTTCGATTGACAAGTTAAGTCGGTATTCTCGACACAGCAGTTACAGGACTTGAACAGTGGAACTTCGTAACTGAACAAGAAATTATGTCTGTTTTTACAAAATTAAAGAGAAAGTATTAGCACAAAAAACGAAGCAACTTAAACAACTTACATTGAAAGAAATGTTTAATAAAGTAAACAAATAAATATTAAGCTCTTTTTTTTTTTCTCTTTCTTGTAAATTTTGATACCCTTTAGACCATAATTGCTCTTTATTTCATAAATTACGATTTCATGTTTTTAATTGTATAATTTCTGCATGCTATCTTACCAGATTTAAATTGATGATCTATAATCCGGAAAAAACCCTAAGCGGGAATCGACGTAGTCCCCACGAGTCTGGATAACAGACTTTGTACTGTATATCATCCGTGAATGAGACGTTCGTTTCAATGGGCGCCTGGACTGGAGTCCTATCCCAATCAATGTTATGTCACTTTTCGATCATTACTTCCATAAGGTGCATGAAGGCATATCGTAGTGAAAAGCAATAATTAAGGCATTAGTCTTTGATAAGCAGTAGACTGTGTAGATGACACAAGCAATTGGAAAATCCGCAACCGCAGAGTCGAAACATAACAAAGAAAACTACATCTAAAGGCATTGGATTACAGTCTAACATCTAAAAGAAGCATTTCGCATTAAAATCAAAAGAAAAAATTAATATTCACATAAATTTAAAAACTGCAACATAAATTTAAAATCTGCATATTTCAATTTTAGTTGAACATTAAAAATAGTGTTAAATGATGCAATTATGAAAACCTACCAGTTTATGAATCCAAGACATACACAATCATGCATCTAAAATGAACAGCTCCAAATAGTAATGCCAAACAGCAATAGAAAGAAACTTGCTATGATATTATACCATCATAAATTTACACCACATGTAGACTTACGCATTTATTTAATAAGGAAGAAATTTAAATACTCAGAAAAGAATTTTTTGCTCAGAGTGCTTGTACAAGAATCTTGAAGCAAAAACTTTCCATGCAATATGACAATAACTTCTATTTTGCCAGGACATAAAATTTAAGTTATGAAAATAATAACACTTTATTCAAGGTATTAAAAATATTCCAATTTAAAAATTTTAGATTACAGTCTAACACAGGGATGGCCAAACTTCAAGACTATGGGAGCCACATGATAGATTTTATGAACATTCGACAGCCACAAGTCCAAATTTATATTTTTTCAATAATAATGATACAGGTTTTGAATATAAAGAAACTTTTGAAGTAAATTAATGAATATGCAATTAACATGATTACATATAAATAAGAATAAATACATCTTATATTTACTGTTTTGTGTTATGAAAGTTAAGTCCCAAAAAAATGAAAATTTGTAACTCTTTTACTGGGCAACTGAGCGTTTGTTCTTCAGGCAGAGAAACCAATATTTTCTTTTGATCTCCTTTATACCTCTCCATTTATAATTACTTTTTTATTTTAGTAGAAGTAAAATAAATCGGAAGCACATTCATTGGTCAGCATTTACGTAAAAAAATGTTATTTTGAGAAAATTACAAATCATTATTTAAAAGAAAAATTGAGTTTTTTTTTAAACTCATGAGCAGTCTTTTAGAAAGGATAAATTAAATGATACACAACAATGCACACTGCACAGAAACTGTTATTCGAGAAAAAATATTTATTTAAAAATAAGCTATTAACTTGTTTAGGCTTTTGCTTAAAAAATTATTTTGTTTCTCCACATAATTAACATAAGGACCAACATACTGAGATCATTTGAATCTTTGGATCCTAACATAAGAAATCAGTTAACATTTTTTTCACAAAACTTTGGAATAACTATTTTTACTGATGCCCAGTATAGAAGAATAACACAAAAGAGAATATGATTGCAATTTCAGTATATCTCATGGCGGTCCTCACTGATACAGTATTTCAGCGTGGGATCCAATGGAATTTTCCAGATTTTCCAGAATTTTTTAGTAATCAGTACAATGCACATCATTGAGAACTCTTGAAACTATCTCTCAAATCGTCCAGATAATTTTGGACATAGATAACGAAGTTCATGCGCATCATTGAAAATTCTCGAAACTATTTTTCAAATCATCCCGATAATTTTGGACATAGATAACAAAGTTCACGCGCATCACTGAAATTCTTGAAACTATCTCTCGAACTGTCCTGATTATTTTGGGCACAGATAAGCAGTTCAGATAAGAAATTCATGTGCATCATTGAAAATTCTCGAAACCACCTCTTGAATCATTACAATATGCTAATAAATTTAGTAGTTTATGCTGGGCTATATAAACGCTTCGTCAAGCACATACTCCATCTTCAACCTAGCTGTTTAATTATGAACTGTTTTTCAAATACATGGTAAACAAAAACTAATGTTACAGAAAGAAAATATACCTGTTACAACTATAATGAATTTATTTTGCAAATACAGATATAATACTAAGGTGTAATTCTTCATATTTCTTTAGACATGCACAGATGTTCGATGTGGAGACCTTTTGTAACATGGCAGGCATCTGCAAAATAGTTTAGTTCCTAAACTCTTGCCAAGTATATGAACCATATTCTAACTGCTGGACCCATAAAGGCAGTGAAATGACTCAACGCTCGTCTTGAATTTCTAAGTAAAATAACTCAGAAAGTTCAAAATAAATTATTTTCAGCTTAACAGTTATATAGTAGAACTTTCCATTGGGTTACCATTGTGTACAGAAATTAAATCTCAATTACAGTTTGAAATGCAGTCTGTGGGCAGAGGATACTTTAGAAAATAAAAAATCAGACTTTAAAAATAAAAATTAATGGGAGCAAAATTTCACATTAATGCCTGAAATTTGTAGTGATCAAGCAGTGGATCATTGTATAACTTTTCTTTTGGCTTCTAAGCTTTCCCAAATGACGTGTCAGATGTACATGATGATAAAAAATTAGGAAAACAAAAAATATCAACATATTAAAAGAAATATAATGCTGGCATTACAGCCAGGGCAACTGGTGCAGGTGCAGAGCAGCAGTACTAAGGTGTGAAAAATTTTAGATATGCCGCACAGCAAAATGCCTCTAACCTAGTGCGATATTTATCAGCGACTCTAACCTAGTGGAGCAAAATGCCTCTACTGCGAGGTATATCTTGTACTAGAGGTCATCAAACAAGAAACTGAAAAATACCAGAAAATATCGCAAGCTAAAGAGATTTCACCAATATCAATATGCCGATTTTGACAGAAACTTTGGAGAAAAGAGATGTTTGTGTTCTATTGATCCCTCATTGCTTGATGCAACATTACTGATATGAAGATTTGATGATTAATGTGAAAGAGCTTTATCTGGAATAAGAATATTTGCTAAAATGAAAAATAAACATTTTGACTAAAATTTAAATCATTGTTAAACCAGTGATTCTTCCCACAACTCCAAATATTTCAGCATGCACAACCATTGGTGAAATAAATTATCTTATTTATTTCACCAATGGTTGTCTTCACCATGATCTCTGCCTACTATTACCAAGGAATTATTATGAAATTCATACGAGAAAAGTATTTATTAAGCATATTATTGTGAATGGTTGCAAAACATGTGAAAAAATTGCATAAAAATGCTTGACTTGCTGAGGAATAGGAAATTAGTTTTGAAGGAATTCCACAGAAAATTCAAGTCTCCTAATCAAGTAAGAGGCTGAAGGTTCACTCCAACCAAAATAAAATCCTCATAAAATTCTTCCCACAAAATAAAAGAGATCTATATGGACTGCAAGGTGAAACAGATTTCTTCAACAGTTACTCACGGCATTTAAAGACTGAATAAAAGTAGTATCCTACAACAAATAGGAAATCTTCCAGGTGGATCATGACTGTTGTGAACAATGGATCAGACAGGAATGTAAGCAGATACTGCCTGAAGTTAAATTAACTTGAGAAAAAAATATTAGGGAGAATTAAATAAAAATATTAGCATTGGGTGTTAGATTCGTATTAATGTATTCCGATAACCATTACCTGCTCAAGAAGTAAAATAACTGGAATAATAATTATCAGAAATGGAATTATTTGTAATTTTATGTATTCATTGCTCTGATGATAAGCCAGCAGTGGACAGTTTGAAATCTATCAAATTTTTACATACATAATATCAGAAATTAAATTAGTGATTAATAAAGAAACATAGCACTGTATGATATCTATTTCAAATTCCAAATTCCACTTCAAATTCCACTGTATGATATCTATTTTAAATTTGTATTAAAAAATGTAACTATATTTATTAAAACAAAGTCACATTTCAGATGGCAAAGGATTGTAAATAGCTCACGAGCTGTAGTTAAGTTGGAGAGCAGTATGAGACTCATGAGCTGCAGTTTGGCCATGTCTAGTCTAACACCTCAAAAAAAGTTCATTAATTAAAATTTCAAGAAATTATAAATATATTTTACTTTAGTCTTTTGTTTAATAATGCAGTCTGATATTCAAATTTCAGTTTGACACTTGAAAATATCCTAAACTAGCACCTATGTCATGCTTATTAATTTAAAAATTATTTCCTAAATGTTCAAGATATGGAACATAAAGTCATGTATTTAAAATGAGTTACTCAAAATAAGAAATCAACAGGTAAGAGGGGAGGGAAAGTTGTCATGATAATAATTTCATCATAAAT
Organism: Stegodyphus dumicola; assembly: GCF_044657685.1. Taxonomy (NCBI): domain Eukaryota; kingdom Metazoa; phylum Arthropoda; class Arachnida; order Araneae; family Eresidae; genus Stegodyphus; species Stegodyphus dumicola. Next base: position 41,314,057 of record NC_140771.1, on the reverse strand, counting down.
TAATGCTATGTGAAAAATGTGCCTTTATTTAATAAAGAAAATTTGAATTATTCAAAATGTAACTGCAGTTTCTTCACTAAACTGCACAATGCTTGCAAATAAATAACAACAATTTTTATTTTGCAAGGGCATGTAATTTGCATAGTGATAACAATAATATTTTTTCAAGATTCATAAAAATCAAATTCCAGGAGTCACAATGGATTTCAATATTATTATTAAATTATCTTTATGAATTGAAATAAGACAGCAATATTAAATAATTAACAACATAATAAACATTCAGAATTTTTTTTTTTTAATTTTTTTTTTATATATATATATTATGATTTTAAATTCTGAAGCTTAAATACACTGCAAATATCAAACTTATCATACTTACTGAATAACATTATTCATTTGTAGCAATTTTCTTGACATCTCAGGATGTTTTGGTCCATATCGATGACCACAATGATCAACACCAAGAAAGTGAGCTATTATAATATCAGAATCATTTTTTTCCATTTCTTCATAAAGATGATCTAAAATTCCATTATCAACAGTGTCCAAATCCTAGATATGTATATGATACAATCAAAATTAAAGAGTAGATCTGAATACAAATGTTATCTGCCAATTTAAAGTGAGAACATCTGATTTAAACTGAATTTATACTTTATGTTAATTTGATATATTTGCACTCTGAAACAAACCCTATGAGTTTTATAGCTTGCTTTTTGTCAATGCAATGAGAAATACAGAATATGTTAAACAACTACTGAATTAGTAACCTAATAATATGAAAATTAAAATTAAATATCTTAAAATTTGAAGGAATGATTATTCAATCCAAAAACAAATTTTAAGACATTCTTATCTATATCTACTATGTGTGTAGGTGTGCGATTATGGCAAAGCCTCGAGGGCTATCTGCCTTAAGGGAGGGATGACTTTGTGGAGGACTTTCTAAGGGAAACTGGCTCGTATACACATTACACATGGGAAAAACCATGAAAATGCCCATGCAGGCAGCCCCTCGGATCGAACTACCAGTGTTCAGCAACTTTACTGCTCGGCCGCTGGTGGGCCCCCTATATCTACTATGATAACTGAACACTATATTTGAGCACATGCTACACTTATATCTGATTACTAGAAGTAAGAAAACAAAAAATCTAACTGTGTAGTACTACTGTTAATATAACCAGATGACAAAAACAAATTCTGTTTATTCAGTAAATTATAACTTATTATATAAAAAGAATTGGCTTTATATAATCTGATAACTATAAAAAAAAATAAGACAAGAATAATGGGAAAATAAAGGGTTTAACCAAAGAACTTGGCAATTTATAATTTAGTGAATATTTTATAATAAGGAGTTTAAAAATTATAATAATTTAATAATGATAATAATGTTTCAACAGTTTAATAATGTTTTCAACAAGAACTTTCTAAGGAAAATTGGTTTGTATTCAGTTAACAGATGGGGGAAATAATGAAAATGCTCATCATCTAGATAAATGAGATTCAAATTCAAACTACGAGTGTTCAGCAGTGCTATACATTTGGTTACTTGTAAACAGGGCTTATTTTGTAAAATTAGATGTGCCAGAGCACTATGGAAGGCTGTCAGAAAAGATGAAAAAAATAAACAAGTAAAGTAATTAATATTTAAAATGATAAAGGAATTAATCATTAAAATTCAATGAAACATAAGGTGATAAATAATAATGTAATAAATTAAATTTATGACATATTATTAAATAATAAATAAAATACAAGACCTCAGCTTATTTAAGGCTGCAGCTGGAATTACAATTTCACTCAGCTAAGAAAGTCAGCAGAAGCCCTGAATATACAATATAATGTTCTACTTGAAGGGATGATAGAAACAAGGATCAATCTTTCTTACACACACCAGTGAAAGAACATAAAACAATTAAAGTGTTGATAATATACAGAATGTTAGAAATACTAATTTTAACAGAGAGGTGTACAAATGAAAACAAAGAGACAAGAGAGTTTCTGATTACTATCTCCAGTTGATATGATTCTAGCTGGCAAGCTAAATGTGACAGGAGAAAGTTTGCCCACCCCCTTTAATCTAAAGAATAATCTGCAGGCTGAGAACAAACAGGTTCTAAGAAGAAACATAAACAAAAGTCACCATCTTCATCCCCCATATTTGGTTACATTGTTCAAAAAGTCTACAGGTGTTGTTTTCTACAGGAAGTCACTAGCATTGAATGTATATGAGGCATTTATCCTAGTATTTCTCTATGTTAAGCCTATTACAACTTGAAGTGCATTTAGAAGCATGCACAGTTTCCCTTTCCTGTTCTAACTCGGACACCCATAATCCAAAATTATCTATAATCCGGACCTCAAAGCTACAAACTTTCTGCGCATGTGTCGCTTTGACGCATGCGCATGGGCGTTTACGCGTGCGCGTAAGACCTTTACGGCTGCGAATATGCGTGTGCGCATACACATAATACGTTTACGCATGCGCGTTTAATGTATAACGGACAGTATAAGCTAAGCTAAATTTATCTAATTTAGTTAATGTTGCAGATTGCGTTGTTCCATAATCTTCGAATTGGATGCGGCTTATTATTTTTTGCAGACTATTAGAGCAATTTTATAAAAGTAAGCTTGAACTTTTCGATTATATCAAATAGAATTTCCGATATATATTTACTAATATGTAAAGGATCTACAAAGCAAAAGTATGTTTTGAAATCCAAAATCTGTTTATCAATTTCATGCTGCTCTGCGGCGGGGAGAGGTGGGAAACGCCAGGGCGCGCAAGGAATTGGAAGTTGATCTGTCAGCACTTCAGAGCAGATGTTTTTATTTTATTTGGCTTATAACTCCTTACTAAATATAGTATTTCATCTCGATGTACTCCATCTTTGATATGATTTAAATCAAGTTCCTCATCATTATAATTCGCTTCCGATAGTGAAGAAAGTGACACAGAGGTTATTGAAAACGAAAAAATTTTTATTGACAAATTGTCGGTATTCTTGACACAGCAATTATAGGACTTGAACAGCGGAACTTTGGAACTAAACAAGAAATTATGTCTGTTTAATAGAATTAAAGAGAAAGTATTATCGCATGAAATGAAGCAACTTAAACAACTTACATTGAAAGAAATGTTTAATAAAGTAAACAAATAATTATTAAGCTTTTTCTTTTTGTAAATTTTGAAACCCTTTAGATCATAATTGTTCTTTATTTCATAAATTACAGTTTCATATTTTTAACTTTGTAATTTCTGCATGCCATCTTACCAGATTTAAACTGATGATCTATAATCCGGAAAAATCGATAATCTGGAATCGCCGAAGTCCCGACAAGTCCGGATTAACGACTTTTGACTGTAACTGAAATTGCTGATGTGAATCCATGTATGCAATGGTTCCGCTGATTAATGACAATATGACCGGGCTGTTAACTCCTAATATTTTTGGGAATAAAATATTTAACTGTTTACAAAGAATCTTTCATAAATTTATTGTGTTTCTTGGAGAGTAAGATTTTTATGTGGGCATGAAAGTTTTTCTCAATCTTTCTCAACCTCTGTCCAAACATTGGTTTCTCATGAAAAGACAGGCATGCATTCAGAAGTTAGAATCAACCTTTAATATTTAGTTATTACTAAAATAAAATTTGAATAAATTAAAAGAATTTCCTGTCAAAATTTTCCTTCAGTTTCAGAAGTGTCAGTGCACTCTTGTTTAAGGCTTATTAAGGTGCACTTTGGCTAGAATTACAATTAATTTCATAAATTCAGAAGTCTTTGGTGACCTCTGGCACAATTTAAGCTCTGATAAACCTAATTTTCATAGATTAAAAAAAATTAACTAAACTTAAAGAAATATTAAAATTATATGAAATAACATATTTACTATATGACTATTACTTTTGTAACTCACATATCCCATGCTAGATATTAGTTAAGAGTATTTTAAGTATTCCATTCTTTGCTCTATGTTAGCTATTAACATAGAGTAAAGAATTATCACAAACTAGAACTTGCAATACTCGAACTCAAACTCGAATACTCAAACTGGAATACTGGAATTCGAATACTCAAACTAGAACTCACAAAAAGATTACAATTATGATGTTGGTATATTTTAAAGTACTTACTTAAAGTAGAAGACAATCTGTATTTTTAAATTTCCTATAATTACATATTTTGAGTAACAAATTGGTCAAATAGAAGGTTTCAAAGCTCTGAAGCTGAATTAGGAATTCTTAGGCTTTTAAAATGGATTTCAGTAACATCATAGCTACCAACATTAAAATATGAAAAACTATGAGATTACTGTGCCCAAACCCAAGAGTTCCTGGGAAGTTTTCATGTTGTATGGTGAATGAACTTTATATTGATTTAAATTAAGTTTATGATGATTGATTAAGATTATTCAACTATTTATAACATGAATTTGATGTAAAAGGCCATTATAATTTAATTATGTATTCTAAGTTTGATGTTCTTCAGCTAATTTCATTTTGTAACTTTCTTACACTATTATATTGAGAAAATGCTGAGTAGAGAAGAAAACTTTCTGTTTAACAAATAACTTTTAAATAGGATAAAGATTAAACTGATAATTAATATACATACTGATATGTGGATAAGATCACAATGAACCAAATATTAAATGTAAAACAAAATTAAACAAATATATTTACTGATTCAACACTTACCAAAAGTTCCACAAATATCTACAGTAGATTAAGACAATTCAAATCAAATAAAATTTAATAAGGAAAATTATGCTAAAAATCACTAAGAGTAGGAGAATAAAATTTGAATAATTAAATATTTATTTTTTGTTGAAAAATACTTTTACTGGCAAATACAAAAAATTAAAAACTGGGAAATTCAGTAATCTGGGAGACTAGGAAATGTGATGAAATACCAAGAGTTTCCTGGTTTACTGGGAGAGCTGACAGCTATAGTAACATGAATAATGAGATTTGATTATTAAAGTGAGGTATTTTAAAAACATGCAAATAGCAAAATTGTAAATTTATAACAGATGTGACATTAAAATGCAGAATAGACTTTTCCCCTCCTTTTCCGAGTGTATATCTTCCAAGAAAAGCATTTTACCTCATATGAATTTGCAAATATGGGCATCAAATAAAATTACATATCAATGAAAGCATTTGGAAATGCAATGTGAAAAGCAGCTAGTGATGAAAAGGTAAACATTTTAACAACTGGTTCAGTGGCTTCCAAAATGCTGTAGCATGTATTTATTTGCATGTAATGTAAAATGTATTTATTTACTGAGCAGAAGAACTACTGGCATTAATTAAGTGGTAAGAGAAGCAATTCAGTTTTTACAAATCTATAACAGTTGAGAGAAATGTGTTCTCTACATCTAATCTAACAAACAAATAAACAAATATGTGGCCCTGATATTGTGGATATAAATTAAAATCTGTTCATATGGGGAAGAAACAAAGCTGGCAGGGTTCTTCCATAATACTGGATATACAGTCAAAAGTCGTTAATCCGGATTCGTCGGGACTTAATATTTATTTGCTTACTTTATTAAACATTTCTTTCAATGTAAGTTGTTCAAGTTGCTTCGTTTTATGTGATAACACTTTCTCTTTAATTCTATAAACAGACATAATTTCTTCTTCAGTTACAAAGTTCCGCTGATCAAGTCCTATAATTACTGTGTTGAGAATGCCGACTAATTTGTCAATCGAAATTTTTTTGTTTTCAATAACCTCTGTGTCACTTTCTTCACTATCGGAAGCGAATTATAATGGTGAGGAATTTGATTTAAATCATATCAAAGACAGAGTACATCGAGATGAAATACTACATTTAGTAAGGAGTTATAAGCCAAATAAAATAAAAACATCTGCCCTGAAGATAAGGATAGTGCTGACAGATCAACTTCCAATTCCTTGCGCGCCCTGGCGTTTCCCACCTCTCCCCACCGCAGAGCAGCGTGAAATTGATAAACAGATTTCGGAATGGTTAGAGAAACAAAGGATATGCCTTTATCCATTTTTTGCAGCAATTTCACTTTTTGTTTAATGGACTTCGAAACATACTTTCGCTTTGTTGATCCTTTACTATTATGCGCATGTGTCAGTGCAACGCATGCGCAGAAAGTTTGTAGCTTTGAGGTCCGGATTATAGATCATTCCGGATTATGGGTGTCCAAATTAACGACTTTTGACTGTACAAGGTTTGGCTATTAATAATCCAGGACTGACGTCACAGCATGAAACTGATCACTAGCCTGAGAGGTGCTGCTGGTATCTAAAAAGTGGTACATCTACACATGCTCCCCACAGCGCGCATCAGTTGTAGGCACAAGCTTGGCTGGGAAAATGCATGCAAACGTATCTGGTGAAGTGTTGTTGTCGAAGTGGGAAAGTGGTGTTGAAGTGCTGAAATGGAAGAAAGGGTAAACATCAAATTCTGCTTTAAGCTGGGCAAAAGTGCAACAGAAACACATGCAATATTGAAGCAAGTGCATGGTGAGCAAGTGTTTTCCCATCCCCACACATTTGAATGGCATGGACATTTTTCAAGATGGCCATGAAAGAGTTGAAGATGACGCCCACATCGGAAGGCCGATTTCTGTGCGTATGCCTGAAACAACTGAGAAAGTTTGTAAGCTTGTAACAGCAGATCGGCGACTGACTATTTGAATGCTGGCCAGTGAACTCAACATCGACAAAGAGGTGGTTCACCAAATTATGATGCAAGACCTAAGGAAACGCAAGGTGTGTTGCAGATTTGTCCCACACTGTTATCGGACGATCAAAAGCAAGTCAGAATGGACATGTGTGATGAACTCATTAACAATGCTGACATTGACCCTGCTTTTTTGGATTTGATAGTAAAGGGTGATGAATCATGGTGCTATCAATACAACCCTGAAACCAAGAGCCAGAGCACAGAATGGCGGTCTCCCAGCTTTCCTAAACAGGAAAAATTTTGATTTCAAAGGTCAAAGTCATGTTAATTGCTTTCTTCGATAGTGACGGACTTATTCATCATGCATTTGTTCCACCAGGCACTACTGTTACTGAACAGTTTTATGCAGAAGTTCTTGCCCAATTCCGACAAAGAATTCACAGAGTACGTCCCCCGTTTTTGTCAGAATGGGAGTTGGTTTCTGGGCTGATCTTTGGAATATGGTAACAGGTAGTTTGGCGACATTTTGGAGGCGATAAAGGTTACTACCTAGGACTTTGGGAATAATGTGAGAAGTACTCAGTTCCGATTACGCATTATTTTGTGTGAGGAAAATGAGAGATCATGAGATATGTCATGTGACATTAATGGACGAATCACTGTTCTTTATCGGAAAAGGGGGTAAATTTGTAAAAATATCTGCTGTACAGCATTAGTTTCATTCTATGTTCTGTGAAACAGTGTTGTTTAATATTTCCCATGGCCCTATATAAAGTAAATCCGAAATTTTTATTGCATTTATGTGTAATTGAAAAGAATTGCTTAATTGCGGATAAGTATGAATGTCCAACATGTGGGTATGAAATGAGATTGTGTGAAAGGAAGGATATTACAGATAAGTTTGAACAGCGGTGCAAGAAATCTGGTGAAAATGGACATTTTGTGATCCGCCATGCACTCAAGATTCTGTAGAAGATTAGGTAAGTTAGTATTTTTAATTATTTGAGGATATTATTTTTATGCATTGTTCTAAATGTAAGGAGTAAATAAATTAATATGGTATTATTGGAAAATTGTTATTAGCAATGATTTAGTTTAAAGTAATTAGGATTGTAAGTTAATTTTTATTAATTTAATGTATGTGCTTATTTATAGTTTAAGTAGTGTTTTTGGTACTTTTCCGTTTCATCGGCGCAAATCTCGCCAAGCAGACTTTATTGGCGACAACACACAGTATACGCATAAAAAAATTTTAGCATATGTTAGTTTTCAGAATTTTTTATTTTAAAGTTATAAACATTTTAATGTCGTTTCAAATTTTGTAAAAAAGTCAATAAGTAAAGGCAATAAATTTGTAAAAAGACAATAATTTAAGAATTTATTATGCTTTCATGATACAACATCCTGATTCGCCGGTTCATATTACCTGGCCCCAAGTGATCTTATCTCATGTAAACTACGCTACAAAAATCTAATTCTCTAAGTAATTATCTACATTAACTTCAAGTTAAATCTTAATTTAGAATGCAAGTTTAAATGCAAGAATTATTTCAATTCGTACGAATAGCTTACTCAGAAATTATGTAAAACCGTAGTACTTTACTTCACTAGTGCATTCTCATTACAATTGATGAACTTAACCCTTGACTTTCTTGATGAACATGAACTTTTCTATATTTTCGCCATCGGGCGAGCGGTGTGATTGCATCCTAATTGACTTAATTACCGCCCGCGAATGGCCTTAGGGCATAAAATTGGACTATCTAGTAAAAATTCCATGCAATTGTATGCCAGTATTGAAAGAAACAATCAATCTGATAAGAAATGGCTGCGGCTTGTTTTGAAAATGAGGAGTAAAAGGTTACCAGCGAGGATATTCCGTTTGGCATCGGTTGTACCATTATTGGCGACTTAATTGTCTGCGCCGGCAAAACGGAAAAGTACCGTGTTTTTTAATTTAATTATATTTTAATTTAATGATCATGATTTTGAGAGTTATGTGTTTGTAGTATTTTGGAATACGTTTGAATAGAAGTAAATGTGCATGGAAAGAATTTAAGTATTTGACACTAAGTATTTGGAACCATTTTTAATGTTTGCGTTAGAAATTGGTAGGTGAGGTTTATAATCGATAATTTAGAGGGAAAAGTTTTTGGATATTTTATTTATTTTATATGTGCAAATGTTCATCCTTGGAAAGGGTATATACTTTTTCATGATCAGGTAATTTCATATATGTCCTTTTTACCAAATTTAAAGATTCACAAAATTTTCATGCATTTTCGTGAAATTTTTCTAATTTATGAGAAAAAAGCAGTGTACATGGATATAGTGAAGAGTGTGCGCAATGCCATTTTTGTGCAATTCTGGGATGTTTTTTAAGTAAAAATAAGCCGACGTGTACATGGTTTAATTATATTTTAATTAAATGATAGTTATTTTGTGAATTATATGTTTGTAGCAATTTGGTATACATTTCAGTGGAAGTAAACGTGCATGGAAATAATTTAAATATTTGAGACTATGTATTTGTAAACATTTTTAATGTTTTGTTATAGAATCGTTGGTGACGTTTATAATAGATAATTTAGAGGTAAAAGTTTTTGGATATTTTATTTATTTTATACGTGCAAATGTTCATCTTTGGAAAGGGTATATGCTTTTTCACGATCAGGTAATTTCACATATGTCCTGTTTACCGAATTTAAAGATTCACAAAATTTTCATGCATTTTCGTGAAATTTTTCTAATTTATGAGAAAAAAGAATTGTACATGGATATAGTGAAGAGTGTGCGCAATGCCATTTTTGTGCAATTCTGGGATGTTTTTTTAAGTAAAAATAAGCCGACGTGTACATGGTTTAATTATATTTTAATTAAATGATAGTTATTTTGTGAATTATATGTTTGTAGCAATTTGGTATACGTTTGAGTGGAAGTAAACGTGTATGGAAATAATTTAAATATTTGAGACTAAGTATTTGTAACCATTTTTAATGTTTTGTTATGAATTCGTTGGTGACGTATATAATAGATAATTTAGAGGTAAAAGTTTTTGGATATTTTATTTATATTATACGTGGAAATGTTCATCCTTGGTTAGGGTATATAATTTTTCGCGATCAGGTAATTTCATATATGTGCTTTTTATCGAGTTTAAAGATTCACAAAATTTTCCTGCATTTTAGTGCAAATTTTTGTAATTTATGAGAAAATAGCAGTTTAGATGGATAAAGTCAAGAGTGCGCGCAATGCCATTTTTGTGCAATTCTGGGATGTTTTTTTAAGTAAAAATAAGTCGACGTGTACATGGTTACTGTGTATGTGCGATTTTGAAAAACGCGGCAAGGAGTTTGCGATTCTGCACTTTTTCCCAATTTCGCAGTTAATATTAGTCATGATTAAGCAGTTTTGTTCCATAATATTTCTAGCATAAGTGTAATTCGGCTAGCAGATTGTTGGAAAAAGTGTTGAGTAAATAAAAAGAAAAGAAACTTGTCTTCAAGTTACTTCGTGAAGACAAAATGGTGGCGAAAAAAAAAAAAAACAGAGGGTTGCTGTAGCAGAGTTGGTCGCCAAATTTTCGCCAAAAAATCGCCAAGTTACCATAATCCAAAGATCAACCGGTTTCTGTTGCACGACAATGCCCGCCCCCACATTATGTTGCCAGTGAAGAGGTTTTGGGCCAGCATGAGGTTGTGGAGCTGCATCATCTGCCATACTCTCCTGACTTGGCCCCCATAGACTTCTTTTTGTTCCCCAAACTCAAATCTATGATCAAAGGAACAAGCTTTGTGGATGTTGAAGACATCAATAAGAACATGACGTCGACATTGAAGGAGACTTCCGAAAGAGGAAAATAACAGTCATTTCCACAACTTATACAGCCGAGCACAGTAGTGCATTATTAGATGGTAGATGGGATAATTTCAAAACATATTAAAAAGTTACGTTTTTCATATCATCTGTTCTGCTGTTATTAGAGCAGTCCTGAAAATTAATAGCCATACCTTGAATGATGAGTTATGCCCAGAAATCCAAGTATTCTTTCTCATTCAGGTTCCAAATAGAGATGCAAGCAAAAATCATCAACCTAGAGGGATTAAGATTCATTCAGACTGTTGGCGAACATGTAACACACAGGAACTAGAAAATGCAGATTAGAGTTATTTTACTGTGACCTATTTTATTTTGTTGATCCAACAACAGCTGTTTGTTCATGAAATGTAGAAAGATAGTAGCATTTTATTACGTGGCAGAATAAAAATCAATAATCTGGTTGTTTGCCATTATCATGAATCTTGCCTTGCATAGTTCATGTGTGAAAGTCCTCAAGATAAAAAAATACTTTTAAAATTATATTTATAAGTACCCCTTGGTGAAAAGTGGTGATTTTTGGTGGTACATGGATACGGAATTTGTGCAATTCTTTAACTTGTTATTTTGGCTTTGTGTAGCAGCGATTTTGCTAGCAAGTCAAAGAATTGCACAAACTCAGTATCCATGTACACACTGATCTATTTTCACTTTAAAAAAATCACAAAATTGCACAAACTAGGCATTGTACACTCCCTTGATTTTATCCATGTACACGTCAACCTATTTTTACTTAAATCAGATAATTATACAAACTTGGCATTGTGCACTCCCTTTGTCCATGTACACATCGATATATTTTCACTTAAAAAGTCAAAGGAGCACCCAATTCTAGATAAAAGTATATTTACGGAACATTCAACTACCCAGGTTACCATAAATTAAACAACAGCTTGGCGATAAATGAAACAACAACTTTGTGATAATATAATACAAGGGGAGCCCATCAATCTACTCTAACCGAAATGCTTTTGATGCCACATTAAAAATGATCATAGAAAACATGAACAGCCACAAAGCAAACATGAACTTGATGACAATCCTGGCTTGGAATTTAAAAAAATGGAGGCCATAATAATAAGTACCCTCACTTTCTTAAAACCTTAATTTGAAATATTCGTAAAATTTCTGATTTCCCAGTTCCATAATTAAAAAAAAATCTCATATTTCTATAATTACATTAACATCAATAATTGACAATAGAATTAAATCCTAATATTTAAAATACCAAAATAGAAAAATAAAACACCTTTAAAATAATGCTAAAAAATGTGATTTCTACATATAATACAGAAAGTTAGATATGGTTGATGCCTGCCATATTTGACAATCTGCCTGGTAGTAAAAAAACTATGTAGAGCTACTAAGTTTTTTTTTTTTTTTTTTTTTTTTTCTGAGCAAGAAATGTGAAAAATCAATTGCATTCTCACGAAGACCGAACTCTGGATTTTCTGACTGCTAACTATATATGCTACCTTTTATACCATGAGAGTATGAGGTTAGGAAGGTGAAAATTGTTTATATAGTTAAGTCTATTTTTAATAGTTATAAAACTGTCCCAGAGGGTACGATTGCTTGAGAAGTGTCATGGCTATGACAACCAGAATATTTGTGACTGCAAAGTTTCATTTAGAGCATGACCCCATTTAAAAATCTATTGATCTAAAAGTCTCAATATATTTGGTAATTATGAAAAGAAGATATAAGTCCTTGAATACCATCTTCTGAGATATATTCAGCCGAAATCTGACAGCCTCGCAAATCTATTCTGCAACCATACATCCTCAAACTGAATTTTTTTTCCAGTAGCCAGACATTTGCTGGTTATGCATTTATCTATTAGGGATTAAGGCCAAACCTCCCTCCCCCCAATAGTTTAACTGTCTTACTGAGAAAGGTGTACAAAAGGAGATGATAACTATTATACCACAATATACAAAAAAGCAACAAAACATACAGCTAAGCTTTATAAGTTAATTCAATTTACTAGTTTGGTGCTAGCAGTCAGCCTCTACATATTAAATCATCCAGATCATTCTAATTAGCATATTGCTCATCAACACATTTGTATGACCATTAGTATGCACAATACCTAATTATTCTGAAGCTACACAAAAGCCCAGATATCACCATAAACAACAATGTTTTATAGATTATTAAACAACTGAGTGAGAAAGAATCTTACATTAGATGTGATACTTTAATGATTCATATATTTAGTACTTCCATATTAAAGAGACTGCTGCATAAGCCTTTAGAGACATTTGAAATTTGGGTAAAAGTTTACAATTGGGTGCCCCTTGTTTTTTGGCGATTCTTTTTTGATGCCAAGATTGGCGCCAGGAAGACATAATTTCAAGATGGTCGCAACACAAAACCAAAATAAAAAGTCAAAGAATTGCATAACTCTGTGTCCATGTACACATCGATCTGTTTTCACTTAAAAAAATATCCCAGAATTGCACAAACTAGGCATTGTGCACTGTTTAAATTTGTCCATGTACACATCAATCTATTTTTATTTTAAAAAATTCAGGGGGCTAAAGCAAAGTAACCAGAAATAAGATTTCATTGCCAAAATTTTACAAAAAATTGTCGCTAATCGAAGGGGCACCCAATTCTACACTAGAGCCGAAACTTGATCATTAAAGATTTAACAATAAAACTTGCTAATTCTGACTACTAAGCAAAGTCATCTTTAATACAGAATACTCTCTCAGGTTTAATACGGAAGTACCACATATTTTTGCAGGATATAAAGAATAATGACTTATAATTGAAAAAAATATGCATCCATATTTTATATTTTAATTAGGTGTCTTTTCTAAAATGTATACCAATAAACCTACTTACCAGCGAATTTTCATTTGTTTTGTTCCGGTGGAAATTTTGTGGTGATCATTTTAGGAATAGATTCAAAACAATTTTTTTTTAGTGATTTTATAGGATATTACAGTATTTCTGCACAAATTTACCTGTTTCTTACACTAAAGGCTAATCCAACAAGTGCAAATTTTAAAAATGAGTTTAAGAAAAGAAAATCACAATTTGCTTATAAAAAACATTAAAACTAGAACATCTATGAAAGAGGCATAGCTGCTTGTTAAAGCTGAATAAATTATAAGGATGGCTCTCAGAGTTTGGTGCATTTAAAAATGTTGGCAACTTCTATTAAGGTGGTCGCACTCATTTGTAAGTACAGAAAAAATATACAAATTAATGTAACTTTTAAATCATAATTGTTTCTCTTTATTGAAATATTAACAGCATAAAATAAAATGGTTTAACTGTTGGATTTTATATTGAATTATTTTAAAACCCAAGCTTTTCAGATTTGCACCATGAAATTGTTTCATATTTATACAGAATTTATTATCCTTGAATTGTGCAATAAACATTCAAATTATATAAATAAATTCTACATATTTGAAGAAAAGAAGAGAACAATATATTTTTAAAAAGTAATGCAGGTAACATGAAAGGAAACTTCTTGATCATATACAAATTTGGCCAGACTACTTGAAAGGTGGTAAAAGTTTACAATTGGGTGCCCCTTGTTTTTTGGCGATTTTTTTTTTTTTGACGCCAAGATCGGCGCCAGGAAGACACAATTTCAAGATGGCCACTATGCAAAACCAAAATAAGATGTCAAAGAATTGCATAAACTTTATGTCCATGTACACATCGATCTGTTTTCACTTAAAAAAACATCCTGGAATTGCACAAACTAGGCATTGCGCACTGTTTTAAATTTGTCCATGTACACATCAATCTATTTTTATTTTAAAAAATCAGGAGGCTAAAGCAAAGTTAAACTATCATGGTAACCAGAAATGAGATTTCATCGCCAAAATTTTAGAAAAAATTGTCGCGAATCGAAGGGGCACCCAATTCTACACTAGAGCAAAATTCAAATTAACAATATTTGAAGTTACATGAAGTAGAGAAAAAATTTACATTTACATTAATTTTTTCAAAAATAAGAATGTATTAATTGATAATGCACAGCATATATTAGTTATTGACATACCTTAACATTAAAAGATGGATATGGAAATGATCTATAAAAATGATCAGGAAACAGGCTTTCCCAGGTATCATCTCCCATGAATGCAATATGATTCTTATGCATCTTAATCTGTCGGATAATATTGTCTTCTATCACTTCCGAAGTCGCAAAATTAAGACTAATGTCTATAAAAGTTGGAAGACTGCCAGTTGTAAAGCCTTTTAGTCTCTGCAGTGTTGTTGTTGGTGGATCAACATTAAGAGGAAGAAGAATAGCATGGTCCGGTCTCTCTTCTACAACTTGCTTAAATATAGGCATTTTATTTCTATAATATGCTGTATTATCATAAGATTTCTCACTATTTACAAAATCGTAACGAAGCGCATCAATAACAATTACAACAGCACGATCAAATCTTTTCAAATAGTTTTTATTATTTGATTTAATTGAGTTGACTTGTAACTTCTCAATAAAATGCTTGGAAATCTCATGTAAAGATGTGATATCGTGACATTTAATTTCAGTTTCCATGTTAATATCAAATGTGCTATTCTGATGGATAACAATACGTTTTAAGAGATATCCTGATAGAAATACCCACATTCCTATAACGTACATGCAAAGAACTAACACACTATTTTTTAAACTCATTTTGATCGTTAACGCTTCGAACCTACCTACATTTTCTCAAATGGTTTAATTTTTATGTTTCCACTACAGCAAAGATAGCTAAAGTTTGATCAACATATCTCTTATTTTCTATATTTAGATTCTGTAAACATATGGAAGTTATTTACTATAATTATCTAATAACTAAATTTTTTTCTCGTGAAAACAACTTTAAAATGCACTAAACACGAATATCTTTCCTTAGCACCATAACCGAAGTCTTTTAGCCTACAGATGAAGACAAACCGCTAATAATCTCAAAATAAATTGGATTAAGTAAGGCATAGGATCATAGGTTTAATGCGTTTATTCCCACATCATCAAAGATTAAATAATTATCATCAAAAAGAGTATTCAGAAAGAGGTAAAATTTGGTGTCGAATTGTCAGAATAACAAACGGTAAAGTGCCTTCCACAGTGAAAAGACGTAAAAACATTGAAGGACTTAATTTAATAATTTTGAGATCGAATAAAGGGCCAGAATCAATTTTGAAGGATTACATCATGAATTTTGAAAAGATTCGAAATTTCCTTGATCAATGATCTTGTGGTGTTAACAACAAGAGAAAGGAACCACTGACAAAAGGTCATTCACATCGCAAGTGATTCGGGTCTGAGGGGGGGAAGGGAGCGGAGAACACGTTAGGCGAGTTAGATTTAAAAAGACAGGACCAGAACTGCCTCTGAGGAGAAGCATGAGTTAAATAAATTAATATCTTTAAGTGTTATGAAATAATAGTAATAATTCAGAAGACAAACAACAAAAATCAGCATTATATTTACAAAATTTTCACAGGACTAGTTTCGATGGTTTTACCGAACCACCAACTTCAGCTGCAAAACCGCAAATGAACAAGATAGGAAATAATGATTAGATAAGATAAGGAAGCCTGGACAAGAATAAGCAAGTGGCACCATCTGTTGGCGAAACCAGAACTAAAACATAATTTCTCTAAAACCCGAAGGCAAATTTGGATTGGAATTAGGATCGTTAACTAGAACAGAAAGATTTTTATGAATGTGAAATGCCTCTAGAAAATCCAGTTCTCCAATGGAAGATGTTTTTTGAATAATTTTAGCAGCAGAAAAATTGAAAGTGTGATTTTCGGACCAACAATGTTGAGCAACAGAAGACTTCTGTGTTTCCTTTTTTCTAACATATGCCTCATGTTCTTTGACTCGAAATTTCAAGGCTCTCTTAGTTTGGCCAATGTAAATTAAACCATACTGGCAAGGAATCCTATAAATACCCCAGGAATTCATATCCGGAATGGGGTCCTTGAGTATAGAAGTCCGAATTTTATTGATGGGAGAATAAACAACCCGAAAGTTAAATTTCTGCAAAATATGTGCAACTTTATAGCTAATTGATGGAAAGAAGGGAATGACAACAGAATTTTTATAATCTCCTAAAATAAGAATGTGGCTTTTAGTGTGTTGAGATGAGAATTTTTTAACTGCTTGATTAATAATGTTGGGTGAAAAGCCCCTGTCAATAGCTATTGCTTTTAAATAATTTAGTTCTTCATCAAGGGCTAGTTTGGAGGAGCAAACTTGAAGAGCACGGAAAACATAGGAATAAAATGAAGCTAACTTTTGTTTAGTCGGATGACATGATTTAAAGTGTGGTGGAAGGCAAACCGATGATGGTTTACGGTAAATTGTAGTACTGAAGTTGGATGTGTTACGTGTGACCAGAATGTCGAGAAACGAAAGAGAATTGCAAGTCTCAAGTTCAAAAGTGAACTGAATAGCAGGATCAATAGAATTCATTGTTGAAAGAACTTTATTTAAATCATCTTTATTACCTTCAAACAGGGTAAAAGTATCGTCTACGTAGCGGAACCATGCCGGGAAGTTTAAAGTTTCAAACAATTTTGATTCATAATAATGCATGTAGATATCAGCCAGGATGGGACTGAGGGGGCTTCCCATGGCTAATCCCTCAGTTTGCTTGTAATATTTATTTTGGAAAACAAAATGTGTTTGCTTCAAACAGAGTTGAGTGAGAGAAATTAGCTCATCAATTTCGATGCAAGAGAAATGAAATTCGCGAAGTCTGGTTTCTAGACATCTTAATGCACCCTCCACTGGGACATTGGTGAATAATGATTTTACATCAAAAGAAACCATGAGTAAATTACTAGGAGAAATGTTTTTAACCTTTTTTACAAACTCTATTGAATTTTTTATGGTGTAAATGTTATTGTCTAATAGAGTGGAAAATCTAGAAACTAAATATTTAGCTAATGGATACGAGGCAGTACCTAAATTTGATACAATAGGGCGGAAAGGAACACCACTTTTATGAATTTTGGGAAGAGCATATAATCTGGCACAATTCGCAACAGATGGGATAAGCGAATGTTTTAAGTTGCTTGAAATGATTTGCGAAGATTTGATCGCAGTTTTTATTTTGGACAAGTCCGAAGGTGAAGGATCTTTAGGTATCGGATTATATGGTCCTTCGTTTAACACTTACATCGATGGTGTCACTAAACTCTTAAACGAAGGACCATATAATCCGATCCCTAAAGATCCTTCACCTTCGGACTTATCCAAAATAAAAACTGCGATCAAATCTTCGCAAATCATTTCAAGCAACTTAAAACATTCGCTTATCCCATCTGTTGCGAATTGTGCCAGATTATATGCTCTTCCCAAAATTCATAAAAGTGGTGTTCCTTTCCGCCCTATTGTATCAAATTTAGGTACTGCCTCGTATCCATTAGCTAAATATTTAGTTTCTAGATTTTCCACTCTATTAGACAATAACATTTACACCATAAAAAATTCAATAGAGTTTGTAAAAAAGGTTAAAAACATTTCTCCTAGTAATTTACTCATGGTTTCTTTTGATGTAAAATCATTATTCACCAATGTCCCAGTGGAGGGTGCATTAAGATGTCTAGAAACCAGACTTCGCGAATTTCATTTCTCTTGCATCGAAATTGATGAGCTAATTTCTCTCACTCAACTCTGTTTGAAGCAAACACATTTTGTTTTCCAAAATAAATATTACAAGCAAACTGAGGGATTAGCCATGGGAAGCCCCCTCAGTCCCATCCTGGCTGATATCTACATGCATTATTATGAATCAAAATTGTTTGAAACTTTAAACTTCCCGGCATGGTTCCGCTACGTAGACGATACTTTTACCCTGTTTGAAGGTAATAAAGATGATTTAAATAAAGTTCTTTCAACAATGAATTCTACTGATCCTGCTATTCAGTTCACTTTTGAACTTGAGACTTGCAATTCTCTTTCGTTTCTCGACATTCTGGTCACACGTAACACATCCAACTTCAGTACTACAGTTTACCGTAAACCATCATCGGTTTGCCTTCCACCACACTTTAAATCATGTCATCCGACTAAACAAAAGTTAGCTTCATTTTATTCCTATGTTTTCCGTGCTCTTCAAGTTTGCTCCTCCAAACTAGCCCTTGATGAAGAACTAAATTATTTAAAAGCAATAGCTATTGACAGGGGCTTTTCACCCAACATTATTAATCAAGCAGTTAAAAAATTCTCATCTCAACACACTAAAAGCCACATTCTTATTTTAGGAGATTATAAAAATTCTGTTGTCATTCCCTTCTTTCCATCAATTAGCTATAGAGTTGCACATATTTTGCAGAAATTTAACTTTCGGGTTGTTTATTCTCCCATCAATAAAATTCGGACTTCTATACTCAAGGACCCCATTCCGGATATGAATTCCTGGGGTATTTATAGGATTCCTTGCCAGTGTGGTTTAATTTACATTGGCCAAACTAAGAGAGCCTTGAAATTTCGAGTCAAAGAACATGAGGCATATGTTAGAAAAAAGGAAACACAGAAGTCTTCTGTTGCTCAACATTGTTGGTCCGAAAATCACACTTTCAATTTTTCTGCTGCTAAAATTATTCAAAAAACATCTTCCATTGGAGAACTGGATTTTCTAGAGGCATTTCACATTCATAAAAATCTTTCTGTTCTAGTTAACGATCCTAATTCCAATCCAAATTTGCCTTCGGGTTTTAGAGAAATTATGTTTTAGTTCTGGTTTCGCCAACAGATGGCGCCACTTGTTTATTCTTGTCCAGGCTTCCTTATCTAATCTAATCATTATTTCCTATCTTGTTCATTTGCGGTTTTGAAGCTGAAGATGGTGGTTCGGTAAAACTATCGAAACTAGTCCCGTGAAAATTTTGTAAATATAACGCTGATTTTTGTTGTTTGTCTTCTGAATTAGTATTTATTCGGCGTGTTATTGTGTCTTAATAATAGTAATAACTTAAAGAAATTCTCTTAAAGGGGTTGAGTTTAAATAAAATATCTCTGCACAAGAACCCTTTTAGCAGGGAACAAAGATATGCTTACTCTTAAGTTACAACAGCTTACGGTTGAAAGAAATAATAATTGGCCGATTAGGAGAAAAAGAGTGACCCTGACAGAATCTGAAAGAACAGAGAATTCGCTCGGGCAGAGGGAAAGAGGGTTCGAAGAATGAATTGAGTGACAGCTTCCAGGCGCTTCGTCTCCATAGCAACGCCTCTTAGTAAATGGTAACGCATTATGACGCTTTCCAGAGCAGTTCTGGGTCTTTTTCTAGATAACGCAATTCCTGGATGATAAATATGCGATGAATGGAGAACGGGGTTACCGATCGAAGGAATCGTTTTGAAAAAGTTAACTGAAAGTCGCTCTATAAAGCGATTTAAGGGAAGAATTTTGGCTGCATTATGAATATCTTCGTTCGTAACAAAGCAAGGAGCTTTGTAGATTTGTCGAAGCACAATATTTTGGAAAATTTGGATATGTTTCCTGATAGTAATTGCTGCTGCGCCCCATACGAGACTTGTAGAAGTCAGAATAGGCCTTATCATTAATTTATAGAGCAAGATCTTGCTTTTCGTGGAAAAGTCGTTTTCTCCAGCGGAAAAAGGCCGTAATTGGAATTTGACAACCTTCATATCAGAAACTGTATTTTAAATGTGAGGTTGCCAAGTTAATTTTGAATCAAGTACCACTCCTAGATCTATAAGTAGGAACCCAGGGAATTGGTTCTCTGAAGAATTGCAAGTTATGTAAATTGGGGTGGGTTCTTCGGATAAATAAAGTGGCAGCACATTTTGCTACATTAATTTTGATCTTCTACAATCCGAGCCAGAGCTCTAGGCTTGAAATATAATTCTGAAGTGCAGAGATTACTATAGTGGTGTTGAAATGGCTGTGTTAGATGATGGCTGCGTCCTCCGCATATAAAGCTAGATCGACATTAGGTGATTTTGGAATATCATTTACAAGTTTTTAGTATTGGCCGTTTCAAGGGGCAGGATGTGTTTAAATTGTTTGCGTGATCAGGCGGCAGCGCGCCAAACCTATCCGACGTTAGTCGTTAACAACTTAATGTAGATAAAATCAAATGGTAATAGCTACCGTTTTGACCAGGTAGTAACCTTTTTAACAGCAACTGCCACCATTCCGTCTCTTTGATAAAAATGTAAACTGATTATACGTAATGTTTTGAACCAAAAATATCTTTTTTTTTAACTATGCAGCCATCCCATTCTTTCGTCTAGGTTTCAATCTAAGCCAAACTACCAGTATTCAGAAATTTTAATGGCTGCTGATGAGGCTGTGGTATAAGAGGCGAAAATAAGTATTACAAGATAATATAACATCTAAATTAAGAAGTTAAAAATTCATTTTTGAAATAATCTTGAACTCAAATTAAGTTTTTTTAAATGCTGATGATTAATATAATTATGAAACAATTCCCGTTATTATATTTTTTTCATTTTCAGATTATTAAAATTAATGTGGTTTTAGTGAAGAATTATTTAGACTTGCGAAAGAAAAAGAAATACAGTGAAATTTTACTTAAAAATACCAAAAATTACTGATAAAACGTCTGCAATTTACGAACAGGGAAACGGAGTATTTAACTAGATATTGTATGTGTGATAAAGCGTAATAAATTAAGATCTCCTCTAGTAGAGATCTTTGTAATTATACCTCTAGCTCTGAAATCAAAATGGGAAAACTAGTTACTGAAGCCGCAAAATGCTAGCAATTCTTTGAAGCTTCTATTTTATAGTGCAAATATTTGTGTAATATCTTTAATTTTCTCTTTGCTAGCTCTTGCATTTAGTACTGTTATTAAAGTAATTAGTTTGATTATCGCATTTACTTGTTCTAATTGCTCTACTGCACGAATCAAGGTTTCCCCCCCCTTTCCTGCCTGGGGAATTTAACGACCTCATAAAGCGAAAGGAGCTTTCCTTTTCCCTTAGAAATTACAAGGAATCTTCACACTTAGAATATCTATCCCTTTCAAAAAGGTGAGGATTACTATTTAGTTTTACTTTTCGAAGCCAATAGAAGGCAACAGGAAAAGAAAAATAAGTAAATACAATTACATATCTCAAGAACAAATAAAGGTAATAAACAGGCTAATTACTTGAAAAATAGTAATAAATGGAAGAGCTAAGAAAGAGAAAATTAAAGATATTACACAAATATTTGCATTAGAAACACATTTCATTAATTATAATACTATAGCAAATAGTGTTACAAATCAGATCATTATAAAGCATACGAGTTATATCTCTTATAAATTATATCTGTTAACGCTATTATTGATTTAACAGTTTCCTTGGATAATAATAGTTATGGTGTCTGAACTAGACTGGAAAATTTAATACAGTTAACTGGCGTGCAAACGATTATTCGGCACGAATTCTGGAATAAACATGTTAAAGGACAGTACCTCGTACTTTCAGGAAAATTCCGTAAAAAACATACTAAGCAAATTAGATGGAGAAATAACCCATAAATTATTGGTATCCGTATAAAGTCTATATTTTTAAAACACTTTTTAATCACCATGCTCTCTAGCATTATGTTGAGTGACACACTATGTAAAATTGCAGTATTTCAACAACTACCTGCTAACCGATTTCCTACATGGTTACAAGCATTTGACTCATTTATCATTAGACACCTTATTTCAAAATCTATATCTGTTGTTTTATACTCAAAAATTCATTTGCCTTAATAATTGATGACTAGAGAGCCTAACTTCAAATCAGCTCATCAGTGGAGTAGCGAGCATAACTGGGACCCGGGGCAAAATACCTTTTTAGCTCTCCCCTCGAAAAAAAAAACACAGTGATATGATGAAAATCTTATTTGGAGACCATTTGGCGCCCCTCTGCGATCGGTGCCCGGGGCATCATATACCCCCTTGCCCCCTCGCTACGCCACTGCAGCTCATTGGCCTCTGATAGCTTTTACTTTCCTGTCCCTTTATGTTACTTGCGGGCTTTGTAACATAGACGCCGCTACTAAATTAAACTGATCCCAATGACCCTGACCTGGCCAAACCTGGCTATTCCTAAAACACAGCTCTTATAAGAAGCATATCAGCTCACTCCTAATATTTAAACTAAACCACATTCGCTGCTACTGATTAAGCGTTATTTCCTTTTAAATAATCAACTGTTTTTCTGATTTCTTTCGATTATAGAACTCACTAAAAGTCTTCACTACTTTTCCTCCTTGTAAGCAAGACAGTGAATGCTTTATTTTTATTATTTACTTTGAGTCTTATCTCACGCCTTTTTTTATCTTGGTAAAGTTTTTGTTTTGCACGAGCCATATCTGAATTACATATTGCCTCACCCCCAAATTTCTAAATATTTGCCTACATAAATTAGTCCGACTTTTTTTTTAAAGGTTTATTTAGCATTGTAATTAACTTTCTGCCAAGGGATAATCCAGAGTATCTTTTACCAGAATATCGTGTTTTGGTGGGTCGTAGTGTATATTCTAGTTCGTTAACACAGCTAACAGAAGTGGTATTAATTTCTTACATAGCCACGGGTAAATTTAAATACGTTTCTACTCATCTGCTCTGCGATATTCGACTGTGGTCAATAAGGGACCATTTTAAAATATTTTATGTCAAGAACTTTGCACATTTCCTAAAAAATTAGTCTAACGAATTGCTTACCATTATCTGAGATTCTTCTTATTGAAGCTCCATATTTTAATGTAAATTTGTTTAAAAATGAATCTGAAATAATTTTTGCAGGCACATTTTTGAATGAAAAAATGATCAGCGATTGCAAGAAAGTATATATTTTTTATTTTTTCACTATGAGAGTAAAGGCCTAATAGATCAATTGCTACTATTTCGTAAGAGAATTTAGCTGTTGGAATACGGGCCGAGATTGTTACCGTTACACCACGTTACACCAGGAAGGCATGCTGGAAGGAGGAAGGAAATACCTCATAATGGTATAGCTATGAGTACAATAGGTATAAAGCAGAAACTAGAGTGTTTTCCTAGGTCTTGGAAGTCCTGTTTTATCTAACATATAAGAAGTTTATCAGCGGGTAGTTGCTATGTATTTACCACACCACAGAAACACGCTAGTATCTTTACAGAACTAATTTCTAGAGAGCGTAGGAAAAATTAAATTTATGAGCGAATGAAATTGATTGGGAGCCAAACAAATATGACGAAATGTATGTTACTAAGAATGTGGACAAAATACCTCTGTGAATAGCGTTACTAATGCTTTTTCCCTCCAGATATAGTGGAAGGAGACACACAAGAGCTCAAGAAAACTAACGAAAATTCCAGCAGAAGACTGTAAATATTTCTAAAACTATTTCTTTTGTCTTAGAGAGTAAAATTGAGTAAGATTGCAAAGATGGCCCTCGTGAACATGGAGCTAAGAGTCTTAAACTCAAATTTTTGCAAGTACAAAATGTAAAATTCAAAGGTTTATTTTTGGAAGTTAAAAGTAGATTGTAGGGTTTATATTTATTTTAACTAACATTTATTTTAAGTTTAAGCTATCTTTCCTGTCAAGCCTTTACTTTCCCCTAGAGTTGCCAATTCCAGAGTATGTAAATTGTAGTAGAAGGCGCAGTATATTCAAATTTTAGCAGAAGTAAGTTGAGTTTAAATAGAAGGGAATCGAGTTTGTAAGTGTGCTTCTTGAATCGCTAACGTGAAGGTTGCTAGGTAGAAATTTAAGAACCGCGCGTTTCGGCCTGTGTGCCTATCTCGGCAGTTCGCTGAATCAACTGCTTAAGCAGTAAGCTCGCTGAATCTCAGTTGTATTTTAGAACGCGGTTAGGTTAGTTACGATTTCAGAGCCTCGTAGGTAATGATCTAGTTATTTATTCATCTTGTCATTAATTTTTAGTTTCACATTTCTGTTTTTGTTAAACCGCCTAGTCGGCGTAGTTTGTGAGCGTCAAGTGAACGCAGCTGTTATTTCTAAAGTGGAATAAAAAGGGCTTTAAACCCTTCTTACGTGTTTGTGTAAATTTACAGTTCATAGCAGTCACTACCGCTGTTGCTGACAAGTTGGGGCCACACAATACTACAAGATAAAGAATGTTTCGTAGAATTTAAACTCTCAAAAAGGTCGTTGCGATACCTTTTTAGTTCGAGTAGTTAAATTCTGGTGAGGAAAGATGTAGGGGATTATTTTAATTTCCTAATAGTTATCTTAAATTTCGAAACCCTTTCCTTTATTCCCTTGTTTCCCATCTACAACTCTCTGCCGAAATGAGTTTTGAGTATCGCATTTTATGTGAATCAGGTAGAACCAGCATTTGTAGGAAGTCTCAGTCACTACCGTAGAAGAGCTCATAAATTCTTCAGTAGGGAGTGTTCTGCCTTTGTGGCGATGTCGTTGCTTTAAGCCAATCTTACTACGTTCACCCGTATTCTTACGTGCCTGTTAGGAAATAGCCGGTGAGGTTTAAATAACGGTGAATTCGGTTAGTTATTTCTGTACAGCTTCCGCCAAGTTTTAGACAGTAAGAATTTGTTTAGCTTCTTGTTTTCTATCTTAAATTCGAGCCAAAGTGGAGGCTTCCTGTAAGCTGGAAAGGGGCCAACTGTAAAATATTCTCTGAGTTAAATAAAAGGGTAATTTAACCCTTCTTTGGACTTTCTTCCTGTAGTTTTCAGAAGACCAGTGAATAGTGGCTACACTCTTCTTCAAGGTTCTAGTAACAAGGACACTCAAATGAACAAGAATCCTATAAGCTTTTGGATTTAAATTTAATCAGACAACCTAGCTATTAAAAAACACAAGGGACTTTTGCATGTATAGAATTTATGCTTAAAAGAGCTCATCTTGGTGGCTGATCCGCCAGTAATATTTAAAAACAGCAATCTTTAAAATTTTTTCGAGGCACAGTCTCAAGCGCTGGAAAAAAGAAATGTTTTATTTCGTATACCGTTACCACCGCTCAGTTTCAGATCGTTTAGTTTGTTAATCAAAAATTCATGAAAGTTGTATAAAATATGAAATATAAAATTCCAAATTCCAAATTCGGTCTCTCAGGTGTACATGTTCGAAGGGAGGACTACGCTATTCAAAATTTAATGCCTCTAGGTACTGTCCTTTCTTCGAAGTGAGAGGAACATTCACACACACACACAAACATATATATATATATGCAGACTTTTCATTATTTAATTTTTTTAAAAATAATACAGAGCGATAATATTTGGTGGCAAAGTGATACAGCTGTTTATAGTGATTCGACACAAATTGCCATTTCGTGACTAACAGCCCATTTGAGGGAACACCCTTATGGACGGAAAAAAAAAAGAGAGAGAGAGAGAAGAAAAAAGAAGAGGCCAGGAATTTAATGAGAAAAATAAGTTATCCATTAAATTTAAATTTTATTAATTAATTTTATTTTATTTAGCAACACTATTTAAAAGACGAAAAATATTGAGCTATTTTATTATTAAAATTTTAAATTAATACGAATATTAAGCGAGAGGTGTTATCTCACAGTTTGATTAAAAATACATGACTGTTGCAAAAAAAAATAAATAAATAAATAAATAAATAAATAAATAAATAAAATAAAATAAAATGAAAAAGTAAAAATTTCTTTATTTTTCGAGGATAGCTATTCTCGGATAATAATTAAAAACATAATTATTTCTTAAAATCCTATATGAGCAAAATATGGTATTTGATCAAAGCATATCTTATAATATATTATTATTCCTTTGCTCTCTTAGGCATTCGCAAAAAAATATATTGACATCAAATCTTCTGAATACAAAGTAGGCTATTGTCATAATTGCCTTATGAATGATTTTCATAATGTTACAGATCATGTGATTTTACCTTAACAATTTATATACTATTATCTTAATTATTATATTGTTGCTGTATTTTTTCCCATAAATTCAACAGGTCTTCGTTGCTTATATTACATATTTGCTCTAGTCTATTCCATCCGGATCTTGCAGAAATGATGATATATGAATTTCCCGGATCCTGCTTGTAACTGTAAGCTCCTAGGACTAAGGATTGGCACAATCGACAAGCAATGCACATCTGAAAAATTGTACAAGTACTGTATTAAATGAAAATAATAGTCGCTTCTGTATGAAAATGTACAATGAAACCTCTCATGATGACTATATTCCACGCAAGACTACTTCTGAAAATGTACATAACATAATTAAGTACGATCATATATAAAATGGATATTGAAGGGCTTTGACCATTTCTACAGAACACCAAAAACTATCTGAAACTTTGGGCGGTCTTTTTAAAGAGGTTTCACTGTGTAATACAGAACTTTCAGAATAAAATAGGAAAAAAATCTTAAAAAATTTAATATCTAGGGAAAGAATTCAGCAGAAATTCTAGAAAGAAAAGGGGTGTCATTTTGACCGCGAACAAGAAGAAAGATGCTTACCTTTCAGCAGGAGCATAATTGATTCGTACGGACATTAAGATTTTTATCGGAGTGAAAATCATGAAAAACCAGGGATGCCCTCGGCGAGATTCGGAGGATTGCTAATTCGACGTATTATCCCTTATTGGGTACTAACATTCACAAGGGAATTCAATAATTCCTTATATATTAACTTTTATTGAAAAATTTGTTACTAGTTGATATGAAGTTTCTTTGCAGTTCATTGTGAAGCTTTTCAGTACGCTAGGTTCTTTAAATTGCTATTGTAATAGCCGTGGTGTTGCATTACATTTCTTTACTGTATACTTGAATTAGATTCTTAGACCCATAACCGGTTGAACAACTTTTATATGATTTAAAACATTTCTAGATGGATATTATTTACTTTCAACAATAATTATATTTGAAATGATTGCATATTTTCTGGATTTATATCACTTTGTTACCGCGGTGAATTAGTATAACATACTATCTTAACGGGTCTTGATTGTGTTATAGGACCTAATTAACTAAAAGTCTTTCAAACTCTATTAGACTGACAAGCGTGTCTGAAATATTATAATAAAATCTTTAGAATGTTTATAAATATCTGTACTATGATTCTAAACTAATGAGTGGACTGTATAGCAAAAGAACTAACTAATTTATTGACAGTAATTAACTAAATTCAGATCTAATACATGCTCTGGCATGTTGCTCAGTCGAATCCAGATCAAAGAATCTCTAAAAAGAAGAAGTAAAGGTTCCCCGGGGCAAATGTGGCTCCGTCAGACCGAAGAGACACATTATGTATATCCCTGAAGCTTACTTTAAAGGGGCAAACCATTCCAAAGCTATCCACCCTCCGTACCTCACTGCGCATGTGCGAAATAACATCAGGAGGCAACAAAGCAGCATCAAAGAATGCAAAGAATCTGTAAGGAATCTCCTTAGAGATTCTTTGAAAGAATGCAGCATGCCGTCGGCCATGTTAGCAATCTTTTACCACGTTGTTCGAAAACGTTCTTTGTTGTTGTAGTCAGAGGTACTTGGTTTTAGCTATGTGAAATTCTTTTAAAGACTTTTTAAATGTAATGCTGTAAGTGAAATGGTTTTGGCTATTGGGTGAAAACTTTGCTCTTGGTTTTCACAATGGTCATTCCAAATAATTGTCTAAACGTTTTCATGGTAATTTGTTTTTAAAGTTGTTGTCGGATAATTATAATGTATTTCAGTGTTCCTATCTCCTTAGAGATTCTTTGTCCAGATGGCCAAGTGAGAGTTTCTCTCCTTATCCAATAGGTGGCGCTGTATTCTAACTTAACAATATCCCTTTTATTAACACTTGAAAAGAAAGCACAGCTTGTGCGTATAAATAAACTCTGCCGCTCGCCGGTATTTAAAATAACAAAGTTGAACTTTTAAATTTAAGGTATCGTAACCAAAGACTAGGACAAATTAATCTACTTAAACTGGCTGAAAAATTTAATAATGCATTTTAGCATCAGCAAGTAAAACAGCTAAAGCTGGAATATAAATGGGCAGAGTTAGCGTGGAAGAGAATAAAATTGCCAGCAGCACTGCCGAAACCTATATGTCCTTTCAAAACCCTAGACTTAAATACCAACTTAATTTGCACCCTTGGGAAGGTTATGGATAGGTGAAGCTATAGTAAAGGTTTATATCATAATAATCAGTTAGTTAGCATAAAATAAGTTACAATGTAAGACTTAATTTTTTTAAGAAGAATGCAAACATCATAAAAGCTATTCTTATTATTCTAAAGTATGATGCTGATGTATTTTGCGGGCAGCATATTGCCTGCATCGTGCAAAGAACACGTGACCCTTTTTTCAGAGAACAATAATCATTTCGTACAAAAATACAAAGTTTGCACTATGCCGTGTACTCTTGATAATAGGTTGATTTTGCCAAATTTCCAGTTAATAGTTATGAATTTAAAATTTTGTTGTATCATCTCTTAATATCTCTTAATCTTTACTCTGTTTTTTTATGAATAACTTATAAAAGACTCGTTCCGAAAGGAATACCTGTTTGTCACATTTAACATAAATAAATGCAATGTCATTACAGCATTCAATGCTGTGAATATGAACAGCGGTACCACTATATTTTTAAGGAAAGAGTACATTGTAACTGACATCTACAAATGCTGAAAAATGTGTATGATGAGGCGACGAATGAGTAAGATTTGGAAGCGGATGAAAATGTTTAAAGGTGAACTCGTCTAAAACTCATCAGTAATAACCAATATAAGGGAAACAATATAATTAGCGTAGATTTTTGCTCAAGTGATGGCTGAGAAACTGGTTCACCATGTTTCTACAAGCTGAGATATTAATAACTGAATCTCATGGTGAGTTTCTCACCAACTAATAATTTGTTTTGAAAGAGCAGAGGGATTGCACATACGTTTAGAATTCTTAATAGCATTCAAAATCTACAGGAAAATAATTCTGCAAATATTTGCTCTATTAATAACACATGCACGATTCTCTATATGCCAAAAAATACTATTTAGTTAGTCAGTAATGGAACACAAACACTTCCAGAACGAACAAATTTAAAAAACTACTATTTTGCAAATTTCATAGATTCAAGATAACAACGAATATCTCCTGGGATGATTAAAAGTGTAATTTTACTCGACTTTCTTCAGAGTTGTTCAACAATGAACAGACGCTTTAACTACTCCATTAAAAAAAAAAAAAAAAGACTTCGGTGAGAAAAAAAACAGCGGAATATGGAGTCTAGTGAACAAGTATCACAACAAAAATGCAAACATCCTACACTTTTTTTTTAGCTTTCTCCGAGTTTAGATGTTTACTTTGTCGGTACAATAAAGGAAAGTTCTCTGAGACAGAGCTTTAATACCGGTGACGTGGTAGATCGGATATTTGGTTATGTCTACAGAACTAATTTCTGCAGTGTCCTTGAGAGTGATGATACAAATGCATTCTCAATAGTGAGGATTAATTTAAAAAGTGCTACATGCAGGATGATTTTGCAGGAAAACTGTACATATTTTCAGGGAGTTATGTATGAGTCTGTTTTCTTCAAAGGCCAAAAATAGTCTGACAGAGGACAATTCTACCAAAAGAAACCGAATAAAAGCACACACATAAGGAAACAGACTTGTAAGAACTTTCTTTGTAAAAAACGCATATTAAATTTAAGTAAATAATATTTAAGTTATTTTTAAACAAATATGCATATAATGTTTCCAGTATTCCTTATTTATATTTATTAAAATGAAAAATTCATTGAAAATTAATGCTAACCTTGAGTAATGATAATTCTAAACCACTTAGGGACCTAATGCTTAAATAGCCTGCTAATGCATGTCCGGCTCCTTCTAGCGGGTCGACGATTGTGCAGTCCAACATCGCGTAAGCTAACATCACTCCGATATCCCAGGCGTAAGTGCCGTAGTGAACGTCTTCAAAATCTAGAGTACCCTCTACGGAATAAGAAGTGTAATCCGAAGACTCATTTTTTACCATCTGCACCAAAATATTGTTTTCATTGAAGTCACCATGTATGAAACCTGAAAAAACAGAAGTTTTTACATTAAGGAAAAAAAAAAAAAAAAGGCTTTCAAGTTAAGAACAAAAAGTTTAAAATTATTAAATTCTTCAACTAAGAAAATTTGAAATCATAAAATTTCTTTCAGAAGGCTGTATTAAGAAATATCTTACGAGTGCAGTAGTAAAGAAATATGACTCAACAAATATTTTTAATCTACAATGAAATTTTGTTCACGAATTTAATTCATCCCTGAAGATCGTTCGTCAAACGAAATATTCGAAAGCCAAAACAAATTTCACCGCAGGAATTATTGTAAATGAATTAATTCGTTCCTACTTTACAACAGTACTTTGTGCACGACTTCTTAATTCAAAACCAAACGAAAAACCGTAAATATAAAACAAAAAAGTTAAAAACCTCTATTAAAAGAAGAAAATTTAATTTTACTGCACCTGTGCAAAGAAGAGTGGACGGCATAAGTGAAAGATGTTGAAGAAGATGCATTTGTTTGGATGAGAAATTGTCTTAGAAATATTAACTTTAGGAGACATCTTTTTTAAAAGACTTTTAGGTCTTTAGGATGCATCATCTTTTATCTTTTTGTCTGTCAGCGCACTTGACTCTGCTTGAGATTCACTGGGCTTTTGTTTTACTAAAATATTTATCCAATGTGCTTTGCTATTGCACGACGTTTTAAAATGTTTCTTAAGTGAGACGCGGCCTTATCGAAGAAACCGTTTATACTGTTGTTTTATAATGTTCTTTCAGGGTGATATCGTTAAATGAGACGTTTTACCTTACCGTATTTTGCTCAAATTTCGAGGTTTAAAGAATTAGAATAATTTTTGTTTCTCCCTCTTCTTATGAAGACATTCTTCCAAAAGCGCTTTTGTTACTGTTTCTGAAGTTATGGTATATCTTTTTTTGTTCAGCTCACTTTGATGATCCTCGAGTAAACTTTCCAAGTCTTCATTGCTTACTTCTTTACATCTGGTTTCGATTATTAAATCTGAACTAGCGTAGCTAGCAAGGAAAATACAAAGGAGGTTGTTCGCCTCGGGCAGCACATTAAAATGTGCAGTAGCAACAGTTTTCGCGCTAAACATTATTTTATAGTGGTTAATCATGTTAATTGTTGAAGCACGTAAAGAATAATGAGACTATGAATTGCGTACTGAATTAAATTGAGGAAAAATATTGGTTTTTACTTTAGTAAGTTGTGACGTTTCGTCTTCTTTCCTAACATACAATGTAGGAAACTTTATACAGACTATTAGTGAATCATCACTGTGTCTTGCAAATACTACAGAAGAGGAAAACAGTGCAAAGGCCTGTTTTGTTTTACTCAAATAGAAATTAACAGACAGTACTACTCGCGCTTACAAAACGACAACAGTTAGGGCTTAAATGAAAGATAATGGATTAACTAAAACTAAGGCAAGTACGTTACAACTAGAATAACGCGCAATCCTGCTCTGACCTAAGGTCGGCGTAACAAGCCCAATGGCGAGAATAACGCAGTTTCGGAAAATACTAGAAAGAGAATCAAAATTAGCAACGTTGCCTTCAGCAAGCAGAACATGCTCTCTGATAATACTCTCTAAAACCTTCCTTTAAATACTCTCTTCTTTCTGCCTCATTTGAATGGCAAGCGAGCTAAAATTTACATTCTGGGAGGAAAATGGAAATGAGGAAGACAGAAGAGTGGTTTAACATAAAATAACTGGTTAAAGAACTAAAACGATATCTCCAATTTAAAGAAATCATCAAGAGATTTTAACAGCTACATATTCTTGTTATACCTTTTTTTAGACCACTAAATATTTAAAAAAATTACGAATATTAATTAAATCATGATCACGGTGACATTAACAAAAAGAAGAATTCCTAGTTAAGAGAGATATACTTTTCAAATGTTTTATTTCGGTTAATGCTCAGGAAATGGAACCAAGAAAGTGGCAGGGAGATGGCTTTTAATTTTTGCAGTTTATTCTAAATTACAATCTCTAGAACAAAGTTCCAAAGATATTGCTATACCTGCGCAAACTTTCCTCTCAGTTGCCGTAAGTATTCTTAGCTGTGAGAAGATTTTTCTAAATAAATATTATTTATGAAGTATTTAAAAATAATGTTTCTCTACTACTCTAATAAGAAATGTTTCTCTACTACTTTCATAACAGCATAAGCAAATTTATTTATGGTGTAAGGATTATGTTAATTTTATTAACAGTTAAATTTGCTGAATATTTAATGAGGAGAAGCGGTATTTAAACCACGAAGTTACTTACTGAGTCAAAGAACGGTGCCTGGCGTCGCTGCTCCTCCTCAATCCTCCTCAATGGCGGCCAAAAAACCACCAGATCGATTTTGGAATAGGAATGATAGCGATAGCGAAATGGATCACGACTCAGATTATTCCACCTCATCTAAGAATAGCGGAAAATTAAAACTTAAAGATTTTCTCAAAAAATCCTCCGGCTCAGAAACTAAATTGCAACAGTCTAAAAGAATAAAGAAAAATAGCTTCCCCAGTCTTGCGACTCCAAAAACCAAATAATTTCGCGACACCATGGAAAAATATAAAAGTATCTTCCCTTACTTAATTAAAGGACTTGAATATGGAGCAGAAGACGAACCCGAATTTAAAATAATAAGAAACGGACTACTTACAGAAATCTTAAATAAATCCCAAGAACGTATGATCGAACAATCCAATTTAATGGATACAGGCTCAATGAACGAGAAAAACTTATGCAGAAAATGTAAAAGAACACGATGAATTAGCGAACACTATCCAGGAAGTATTTCTCAAAATACAATCACCTGACGCACAAACCACAAAAAGAATAGTTGACGAAGCACAAAAAATAGTCTGGACGACACCCTCTAAAACTTGCAAACCTAATCAGAAACCTAACGAAAATGCCAAAATTGAGAAATCCAACAGATTCGAACCCTTAAAAGATAAAGAAAATAATGAACCTACCGAAGATAAATCTAATGATACAACTGAAGTAAAAATACCACCTATAGTTGTAACTCAAGAAGAATTAGATTGGATTGATTTACAGAACATCTTAAGCACGAAAATTCTAAAAAATGAATACGAAACCCAATTGAAAGCTAAAAAAGTTTACATAAATACGCCATAGAATTTTTTAAAAAATCCTGCATTGAATTTCACACCTATATCAACTTCATTCCGAAACCACCATTAAAGTCATCCTCAAAAATATGCCCAGAAGTACATCAGAAACTGCAGTTTTTGAAGACCTTAAAAATAGAAAATTTCCAGTACTAATAATAAAACAGTTCACAAAGCGAATTGAATGCGAAATCATTAAATTACCCGTCTATTTCATTGAACTAGAAAGAAATAAATCAGGAGAAGCGATTTTCAACCTAAATAACATTTTTAATTTTAACATCGCAATTGAGAAATACGCACCTAAAACGAAAAGACCTATACAATGCTTCAAATGTCAGAGTTATGGACACTCACAAACGAATTGCTATAAAAAAGAAATATGCTGTAAATGTTCCCAGAATCACCGATCTAATACATGCACTTTAAAACGTGAAGAGAAACCCATCTGCTATTTTTGCCGTGGAGAACATGTATCGTCATATCGTGGTTGCCCGATCTATAAAAAGAGTTTTCAAACTCCCAAACCTGCAGAGAAAATTCAAGAAATACCCAACCTTAAAGATTTCCCAGCACTTGTATCTAAAAATGAAACAGAAATTAATGGAATTCAAAGAAACATCCCTTACAGCGCTGTCCTTAAACAACAGAAGATCTCTGAAGAAAACGATAATCCAATATCCCAAGTCTTTTCAGATCCTAAAGTTTTCAAATTTATTCAAGATATGAACGACATTGCAGTTAAAATCCAATCCGCCAAATCAAGTACAGAAAAACTTTCAATCGCTTTCTCAGTAGTGAAGATTGCGGTTACTGAGTCAGAGAGAATCAGAGTTTCTGATTTACGCGCGTCTGCCTTTTTGGCCACTCTCTCTCTCTCTCTCAAAGCTGTTATTACGCTCAGCCGTACTCAGGCCCTTGCTAAGCTTCGTAGTCAAATAAGTTAAGGGGCCAACTCGATTTGAACCTTGATGGCTTCGGCTATACTTCTTTAGTTAATCTTAGTTTTAGTTTAATTCTTAGTCTTTTAAGTTCAAGTCCAAGTGCGGGCTTTGCTTGTACACTCCCAGGCGGAGTTTTGCTAAATCTTATTGGAATAATAAAGGGTTACCCTTCTAATCTTGTTGTTTCTTGTCACCGAACTCAATGCGATTATTCGCTTATCAGTTCTTAGATTCTTCACTTCCAACATTAACTTAGAATTCCGAAGAGAGGAACTCTACAATAGAATACATTAGAACTGTAAATTCTTAAAAATACTTTCTTTTCATTATTTCAGTTTTTTGAATTATACATTAATTTAGCAATTAAAGAAAAAATATCTTCATGCAATTCTCTGAAATGTAAAATGTTTAGTTTTCTTTGATTATTGAAAAGTAATCGAAAGCTGTATACCTAAAGTGAAGGAATGCCTCCGTGGAGGACTATCTGAGGGCAACTGACTCATATTCACATTATACGTGGGTAACACTACGAAAATGCGCATGCCAAACCGGTCGCCTGGAATCAAACTCAGATTGCATACGAGTCTTTCGCGACTTATCGCTTTGCCGCTTGTGGGCGAAATGCAAAATAAGAGTGGTATTTTTATGATTTTTCTAATGTATAACGGAAATACGAGTCAGTTTGCCTTTGAATATATTCCACAAAGGCATCCTTCCCGTTATACAGATTACCATCGCGTTTTTATAATCTTAAATAGATAATCTAATTTATCCTTTTTAATTCCTATTGTTCTTGTTACAATAAAGGCTTTACGCCTATAATTAATGAGCGCACATGCAGCACAACAATCTGCATGCAATAGTTGTGGAATTATTAATAATTGAAAAGTTGTTTAGGTGCTGCTAAGTTTAACTTAGCAGCAATATTTGTTTACATTTGAAACTTAGCAGAATAGTGAATGAAGTCAGTTTCTGCACCTCCAGGGTCTTTTTGCGGAGTGGTACCAAAAATAAACTTTGTGAACTGAAAAATCTGTCTTCTTGCTCGCTGGCCGAACTGCTTGTTTTTGCACAGAAACTCTTATTTTAATTGTAAAAATTGTGTATAAGTTAAATAGGCCGTACAAGGAAGTCATGTGGTGTCCGCATCAGATTTGTTTTTTAATTTTCATATTTAGGCAAACATATAAAATTAGTAGCGTAAAACTATCATTTTAAAGAATATTGAAACATTGTTCTACTGCAGTGTGAAATAGCAATATTCATTGCTTGATATGCCCAACTACGAATTAAGGTTTAGTTTATTTATTTGCCATTGTGAAATTTGAAGTCTTTGCAGAAATCTGTATACTTCAAAATTCTGTGACTTTGTTAATTATGAAAATAAATATAATGTAAAAACAAATAGCTTATCGATAAAGGGGACTTACATTTAGGAGCATTTGTGATACTCTCTGTTATTTCTTCCGGATATTTTTTCAGAACACTGAGCACTAGATTTTTCTTTTGTTCATCCAAACCATCCATGAAATTTTCAAGTTTTGGTATATTTTCCAAACTCCAGGAAACTTTCATCTTAAATAGTGCTTCACATCTGAAGTCCTGCAAAATAAAGTTTCCGTTGATAAACAACAGCAAAATGATAAAATAGAATCTTCCATATATATATGATCTGAAAAATAATACATGTTAAGATTGTTCATTTTGCCTGATTTTTATACAATTAATAAGATGCAGTATACATTGTAAAATGAGATAAAAGGATTTTTAGCATTATTTTCCCTATTTTTTTCGCAAAAGGGAATAAGAGAATTAATAATATTCTTTGTAAGGAACTACTGAATTTCCCTCTGCATGCCGTTTTGATGTAAGTGGTAGTAATGTGTCTGGCTAGCAATGATGTGATACAACGTTGGACTTTCGAAGAAAGCACAGTTGATTTTCCCGTCTCCTATTCTGAGTAACATAATAGCTTTACATGTTTAATAATAATAATAATAAAAGTACTGGAAAACAACTTTGATATTCAAAATAAATTACACTTATAATTGAGAGAAAAATCAAATGATTACAAAATTGACCAGGACAATGACGTTTTATTCTGAACCACAAAAGACTTTTTTAAAAAAAATCAGATTTCTTTCCTTCATTTTTATGACAGCAAGAAAACTGAGTAAACCAAATAAGACCAACCACCGATCGTCAACATATTATTTATAAATTTGTAAAATTACTTGTAATTACTTGTAAATTTGGTAGAACACAGACCACTTTCATCCGATAGAAATGGACCAGCGTTTATCAAATGATAAGAGCTTAGATTTTTTTCTTGGCTTCTTCTCAAAATGATAAGAGCTTGGATTTGTTTCCTTTTTTCTCCTCCATCAGGAAAATATTCACACAGCTCTTTCCATGAGTCAAAAGCTTTAATGAAACTAACCGGCAGTTATAAAGGACACAAGCTTTAACCAAAGAAGGATAGGGGAAAAAAGTTAATGAAAGCAATTATAAATGATTCCTTGTTTTAATTCTCAGAGCCAAGCATCGGTTCATAGTGGAGACAGTATGAAGAACATCCGATCGTGTTCTTAGGTCTGTGGCGAGCCATACGAAGATAAAAACCTTCATCTAAGGTTTGTCTCTGCAAACTTTAATT
Organism: Stegodyphus dumicola; assembly: GCF_044657685.1. Lineage (NCBI taxonomy): Eukaryota > Metazoa > Arthropoda > Arachnida > Araneae > Eresidae > Stegodyphus > Stegodyphus dumicola. The sequence goes on along the minus strand of NC_140771.1, from coordinate 41,276,803 downwards.
TAGAGGCCGATGCCTAACAGTCAAGTCAGTGGGATCTTCACACCTTTTTTGTGACATTAAAATATCAAAGATTTTAATGCTGTTAAAAGTAGTTAATTTGCTTCAAATATTTTATATCATATATATAGAATTTTATACAAACCTCATCGGATATCATGCTAATCAAGAAGGTATGTGCTATTTTACCCATTTTTTGGAATTAAGAATTTCTCATGAGGTACTTAGATATTAATTTTATATGTTCCAGCACCATTATTGAGTTCAAAACATTTATTCAATACATTATATAATATAGATATGCGTAAAGCGCAAATAGCATCATACTCGTATATATGTATGTTTTAATTCAGGACATCCTCAACCAATGATTCCGCGACTTCTCTAATGTGATATGCGAGTCATAACAGTATTATCTCGTTATTATCACAGAAGCAAGTAGTATATAAATTGCGTGAAATTGACAGTGTTAGTCGAATTAGTTGCATTTTCTAGATTATGTGCAAGTGGAATATTATATGTGATATATTTAATGTAACCTATGAAAAGTTTAGTAATTATTATTAACATTAAACAATAATTACAATATGAATTAATATTCTGGCGTTATTTGCATCCAAACAATATGAAACGAACTTAGTCATTATAGGCGTTGGTTTTTAGATGTAAATATAGTTATTAGTCTGAGAGTCTGAGTCTGATTAGTCTGAGTCATGTCTGAGAATATGATTCTTGCATTTGGAAGTTTTTAATTCTTTATAAATAAGAGTTTTAGAGTGTTTTTGCTCTATCTGGGAGCATTTCATTTTCCCAAATGTATCAGACACGTATTTGTAATCTTTCCTCCTTTGTATTCAATAGATTCCTGTTATAGTCAAAACGATATCAATATACTTTCAGAATCTTTCACTGATGAACCACTAGTGACATTTTTTGATATTTCTCGCGAAGTTAAGCCTTCTGTAACGTAAGTGAAGACATTCTTGGGGAAGTCGTTATTATTTTAGTGTCCAAATAAGTCTTTCATTTCTCCAAATAGCTCAACTGTTTAGCATCAGCCTTTAGATTGTAATTTTGCTTCCCCCGCTTTTTTTTTTCTCCAATTAGCGTGCACTAGTCATTATAGGCGTTGGCTACTGCTAAGGTCGGAAGCGGTGGTCACTTTATTCGTGGTACTTACTTAACAGGGGTCACTGTTGCCACCTATAAAGAGACAGATAATTCGTATCTATGCCATCTCCGGCATTCGAACTCAGGACATTCGTTAAGGCAGTCTAACCATTTTCCCGTCAAAAGGGTACCTTTCAAGGTACATGATCCGAGTCACTAACCATTTTCCCTCTTCGGCGGCTTGGGTGCGAACTTCACTTGAAACGTTGGCTAATGTCATTCCCTTAGGTTTTTATATATTCAGACTAAAATCCTTCAAACTTCGAAACTTTACTACTTATCAGTAAAACTGAAAGTAGAAAAACAAAATATGTTGAGGTTTGGTTTGGTTTGGTTTATTGAGATTATGGCAAAGCACACTAGGGCTATCTGCCTAAGGGGAGGGATGCCTTCGTGGAGGACTTTCTAAGGGAAACTGGCTCGTATACACGTTACACATGGGGAAAACCACGAAAACACCCATGCAGCCAGCCCGTTCGCGGGACTCGAACCTCGGACCGAACTACCAGTGTTCAGCGACTTTACCGCTCGGCCGCTGGTGGGCCTAAAATATGTTGAGGAAAAAAAGAATGTAGAGCCATAGAGTCTTCGCTATAGATGCTTTTAACGTCAAAACAAGCAATGCTCAATTTGTGCGCGCTTGGGGAGAGATAGTTTCAATCATATCTAACAATTATCTAAAAAGTACCCTGCGTGCGCACTTTATCTTTTATTGAACTATTTTTAACAGCTAATTTAGATGAATATGCGTTTTTTCCCTGTATGGTATATACGAAATGAAGGAAATGTGAAGTCATATTTTAATGTTATTTAAATCCAGAACTATAGTTACCTGAATAGCGTCGTGATAGCTTGCTAGTAATGCTCCCCATTGAAAAAGCAAGTCACTTGTGTAAGTTACAGTGGATATTGGTACTCCAGGAAGGAAGGTTAAGAGATGAATACCACACTTCGTTTCGTCGGAAGAATTGCCTTCTACTGAAAGTTATATCCAAGTTTTGAAAAAATAAAACTATCTTAATAGATATTTTGTTACATGAAATAAATGGATCATTGTCAGTTGAAGAAGCTTATTAATAGTTACATATCTCAGCTACTGAGAATTTCGTTTAGTACCGCAATACTCTATGAAATAATTGAATTTAAATACGCATATTTAAATTTAAAAAAAAAATGAGTTTGCTTTCAACACAAGGCCCGTTCTCGAAAACAAGGGTATTGCAAAATGCTACTGGGAGCAACACATAATGAAAACTTTCAAGGTACATGTTTTGATCTTAAAATTTAAGTTATTAGTTTTGCTAACATTCTTTCATTTTATACGAGATTATATATAGTCAAACCCCACTATAGAGAACCAGGCTTATAATGAACTTACAAATATAACGAATAAACTAATAAACTTCTTGGTCACCCTCCATTTCCACAGTCAAATCCTACTGCAGAGAACCTGTCTTACAAAGAAATTCCAAATATAAAGAACAAAATTCTTGGTTCCGTCCATTTCCTAAAGATCTAATGTTATTTTGTACGGTTATAGGGAGCTATGACATTGATAAAATCAAACGTAATGAATTTTGTAGATATCTCGGACTGAAAAAGTTTTGGATTTTTCAAATTTTTCCTAGAATTTCTTCAATTTTAACTGAAAAACTATATTGTTTTCTGAAACTTTAATTCACTATATATTCTTAGTAGTGATAACAAAAGGCTATACGAGGCAGGCGTAACAATCAGTTTGTTACGAAATAATGAATTAACAAGATAGAGGACGCTGACAGACAGCTCTCGAACGATGCAGATATTTTTTATTTAGTTGAGAGCTGATTAATGGAACGAAACAAACTATGTGAATAAGTAAAGAACTATAACAATTGTTATGATGTGTGTAATTTGTGAATATACTGCAAAAATTAAGTTTTAACAGCTACTAGTGAAATGATGAAGACTTGCTCGGCAGCCTGACTAAAAGTAAATTTTGTAGTAAATTTGAATTAATATTCAGATGCTTACGGCGGCATATTTCACAAGTGCACATAAGCGTAGCCACTGCGGGAGGGGTTTCGAAAATGGACCGATGAGCTTCTATGACGCTAAATCTTCGTGCATGTGTGCGTATGTTGTTTACGTTTTAATTTGCATTTGTTTCGCAGTTATAAATATGTGGCGTAATGGTAGAAAATCTCGTAGTGCTTTCGTTTTCTGAGTTTGATTAATCGCTGACATTTCACTTTCGCGATTTTTAACACGCATTATTATTTGGATTGATGCTCACGGCATATTATGTGGATTAAGAGAATTCGAGGGTATATTTTTTTAATTGAGCTGAGAATGACTGGAAGTGTTACAATGAATCTACTGTATTCTTATTTCAGTGCTTGCATTCTTTTGATTTTTAAAGTGTAAGATTCAGATTACATATGATCTGATTATATCCATTGTTAACATTAAAAATTATATAATTGAATTATATAATGAATAAATTGAATATACTCGTTGTGAATACGATAACTTCACTCTGTTTGATGAGTATTTCTTGTGTATACAGTACATTTCAGAGTGAGCATTTATTAAATGTGAAATTTAACACACTAAATGCATACGAATGCAAATTAGCAAATTTCACTTTGAATAAAATTCTACATTGGTTATTATTATAGAACATCTTTTTCTAATAGACTGCAATAAAAAGTGCTGACTTCTATTAACATATATAATTGGTATAAATATTTTTCTCACACGCATAGTTTTATGTAAAGATTTTATTTGGGCTCAGATGTTTATCACATATGTCTTTCTTCATTTTATTTACCACTTATTAAGTAATATTTCACATCGATATTTTTGCGAAGTATCCAACATGTCTTTGCATTTATTTCAACCCGGTAGTGAAATCTTCATAATTTCCTATATTTGATCTAACTTTACAACGAAAAGTTTCAGAAGCAATCGACGATGCTTTAATTATTTTGTACAGAAATTGGCGGAATATTTTCAACCATCTTGCTTAAATCTTAAAGCATGCGAAACGTCATGTGACATTACAGAAATATTACTGGATGCTTATTGGTCCATCCTAGAAGTCACTCCCTCGGTGGCTACACAGATGTGCACTTGTGAAATATGCCGCCGGGTAGTTTTGATTCAAAGGAGAGTATTACTATTAAAAGTTGAGTAATTGATTCTGTAATGAATATTTGTTGAAGTTTGAATTATTTATTAAGAATTCGCTTTACAGACAGTAATAACACGATTTTCGACTTCAGTTATGGAAGAAAACGTTTTGGAGATTGTTTAAGAACGAATTTTGCTAAGACTGCAATAATTCAGATGAACGTTTTAAAAGTCTGTTGGGTTTTATTTGATCTGTTAATGTTAATTAGTCCCAAAACCCTAACAGACGTGATGCGAATTACTTTTATGTCTGAAGCAACGACAAAATCGTGAGAAGGTTTAAATAACCTTTTTGTTTAAATAGAATTTAGAACAAGGCAGCAACATGTGCTACAGTCGTGGTGATGCAACTAAATATAGCAAACAAAATTAAGTTAAACTCGGAACAGTAATCAAAGACTGTAGAGTTAAATATTTACTAGAAGTTGTCTCAGTAATTCTAAATCTAAATTCTAATCAAAATCTAAATTTAGCAGAGATATAGCGCAAAGCCGAATAATTACAACTATCAGAACTGGTAGGAAACTAACACGGAGCGTACACGCTCTGTCTTAAAACCCAAAAACCTCATTTTAAATACTGGCCAATTTATTTGAATTCTGGTGAGGAAACGGAAAGGAGAAGTTATAGTAAAAACCCAAATCATAATTGATTAATTTAAATAATAACCTTACAGGTCAATACATTAGATTTAGATAAGTTTCTTTTCGCTCAACTTGATGAATTGCAAAAAATAAATACTTTGGATAAACAGGTACTAGAGTTATTGATGAGAAAAGATGCCAAGTGTTATAATGAAGAATTGGAAAAATTTCGTCGAAACCATTGAATTATACAGAGATAAATTTATATATTTCAAAACGCAACTGAACTTGAAGGAAAAGGATAGCATTTCATTTAGAGATAAAAATTAAGCTGATAAAAGGAAATTTAAATTTCATAAAACTGAATTAATTAAGTTTAATGGCCAGGTAAAAGAACGGTTGTGATTTAGGGGAAAATTTAGAAAAATCCATGAAGATTAGGAAATTGACCCTGAAGATAAATATCAACATTTTCTATAATGTACGGAACCTGCGTCTAAAGCTAAAGATGGACAGAGATTTCTACTGACTTCTGGAAACTATAATAAAGCTATCGAATATTTGAGAGATAGGTTTGGGGCAGGCGATCTTTTGATTGAAGTCTATTTGAGAGTTTTGTTTAGTACCGAAAAAAAGTAGTAATTCCTAGAATAAAATTTTTGTGTTAAAACTCTATGATAAAGTAGAAAACACTTACGCGCGTTAGAAAGTTTAAAGATTACAACTGAGAAATACGCTGCTATGATGTATCCTCTTATTGAAGCCTGTTTAGCAAATCATATTTTGAGGATATGGGAAAGAAACTTAGCGTCAGCTGACAAACGTATTTAAAAAAATAAATTAAAATATTAACGAAATTTCAGAATAAAGAAATCGAAGGGGAAGAGAGAATAATAATAGTCAAATAAGGGTTAATGTAGAAAGTCGATCACAAATGGAAGTATTTCCGAAATATAAACAGAGAGGGGGAATGGAATTCCGACAGCAGTGAGGCTTTTGAACAAACTTAAACTACAAAAGCGAAGCCAATCAAACTGACAAAAACAAAACCTATGAAAAAGAGAAATTGTATTTTTTCTGGTGAGAACCACAATTTTATGGAGTGTAAATCCACTAAATGTATGTCATTAGATCAAAGATTTTATTAAAGAAAGGTGCATGTCTCACATGTTCAACTCCAAGTCATTTATCTAAAGATTGCAGAATATTTATTAAATGTACAAACTTCTTTAACAAACACTATTTGTTTATGTGTCCGAATGTAACTGAGGGCACAGAAACCCAAAAGGATTATAAGATAGTCTGTAATAAAGTTGTCAAATATTTGAAAGATAAGTTTGAAACAGACGATCTTTTGGTTGAAGTCTATATGAGGGAACTACTCTGTTTAGTAAGGAAATACAGTAGTAATTCTTTGAATAGAATGCTTGCGTTTCTACTGTATGATAAAATAGAAACACATCTACGTGCATTAGAAAGTTTAACAGTTAAAACCGAGAAATACCCTTCTATGCTGTATCCTGTTGTTGAAGACTGTTTACCAGTTAATATTTTGAGGATATGAAAAAGAAATTTAGCCTCAGATAAGAAATTAATTTTAACAAATAAATAAATACTATTAATGGAATTTCAGAAGAAAGAAGTTGAAACTGAAGAGAAAATGGCCAGACAAGGGTTCAATGTACGAGTAGAAAGTCGATTATAAACAAAAGTATTTACGAAACATAAAGAGAGAGGTTGGAATAAAATTCCGACAGCTACGGGGCTTTTGAATAAAGAAAAAAAAAGTCTACAAAAGGAAAACCAAACAAACCGACAAAGAAACCAAACCTGCGGAAAAGTGAACTGTATTGTTTATGGTGAGAAACACGATTTTATATGAAGTGTAAATGCGCTAAATGGATTTTATTACATTAAAGAAAACAAATTTTGTTAAAGAAAAGTGTATGTCTCATATGTTCAACTCCAGGCCATTTATCTAAAGATTGCAGAAAATTTGTTAAGTATACAAACTTCTTTAACAAACACTATTTGTTTACGTGTACCAGTGTAACTAAAGGCACAGAAACCCAAACGGATTAATGTAAAAATTACATCAAAATTAAAGAACCAACTCTGACGAATCAAACAAGTATACCAGAAGTACTCATGCAAACTTTGAAGGTCCGAATTCGGAATACTTGGCTTGTTACAGCCATCGTTGACAATGCGTTTCAAAGATCGTATACTAGGAAAGAACTGGCTTGAGATATGGGGTATGTACAATGAGTAAAGAAAAAATGATACATAATCTTTCTGGAGATACGAAATTAGCTCAGGAGCATAAAAAATAGCGGATAATAATGAGCAAATACAGAAAATACTTATGAATGTTATTTGGAAGTAATGACCTAAAAGAAATAATATATGCTGAAGTAAAACGTCTGACAAAAGGAATATGAAAGAACTTAGACGAAAAGAAATATGGCTGAATGACTACAATAATGATCAAGATCCTCTAAGGCAATCTACAAAAATACAGTTTCTTATTGGGAGAAAACTGCCCAATACTGCAGTTTGTGTTAAACTGCAGCGAAGTAGGTGTTTGGCAGATTGAGGAAATTGAAATGCGGTTTAACTGCAAATGACGCTTATTTAAGATGGGCTATGATACTAATTCAGAAGTCAAACAACAAAAATCATTTCAAATTTTCACAGTAATTTTGAATCTGTGAAAATCTGAAAATATAACGATGATTTTTGTTGTTTGACTTCTGAATTAGTATTTGTTCGGCGTGTTACTGTGTTTTAATTATAGGCTATGATGTTATTACGAAATGTGTATGCATATGGAGACACTATTTCTGTTTTATCGTTCTTTTATGAAACTGCTGTTGCTGATCTCTGGAAGGTAGAAGCTATTGGTATCACCGATCTTCCAAAGAGTATTCTGAAAGAAGACTTCCAAGCGGCTTCATTACGTAAATTTCACTAAATCGAAAAATGAGATAAAATGGTAGGTATTTAATATGACTGCAGTGGTTGTAAACGTATCCGTCAATTTCTAGTTCTCAAGAACTCGCTGAAAAAAAGACTTTTGTCTACTGTACATAAATTTCTTAACTGTGACTTGAATGATTATCAAAAGGTTTTTAAGGACTGGATTCTACAAGGCACTGTAGAAAAAGTTCCACTGCAAGTTGGACTCGGCTTACCACATTATCAAGTAATAAAGGATTATTCTACTAGTGAAATTAGACCAGTGTTTGACGTTTCAGTACATGAAAGGTATTTTGCCTTTCTCAACTCTTGCTTAGAAAAGGTTCCCAATCTGTTTAAAACTGATATCATCTATACTTTTACAATTTCGATTGAAAAGATATGGAGTAACAGCTGATATCATCAAGCCTTTTCTCAGATAAGTTTGAATCCAAAAGCTAGAGATTATTTGATGTACTTGTCATATGAAGATGGCGATCCATACAATTTAGTGATCTATCGACATTGCAGAGTACCATTTAGAGTAACGGCAAGCCCTTTTTATTGGGCGCTGCTATAGCATATCACTTGGATAATGCTGAGGAGGAAATTCAAGAAACCGCCAAAAAGTTGAAAGAATCATTTTTCGGCGATAATTGCTTAATTAGTTTCGACAATTTTGAAGAGAAAGTTATAAATTTATCAAAAGGGGAATGTCAGATGTAAAGTTTGATCTTCGGCACTGACAATACAATACAGAGAATGAGGAGCCTAGATTATTCTCATAAACTGAACCTTCTTTAAAAACAAGTGAAATTGAAAAAAAAAATGGATTTATGTATTAGACCTTGTATGGGACGTAAAAGAAGATACTTTCAGCTGTGACATAAAGCAATTTCCTGAGCAAGAAGTATCTGCTGCCTAAATTAATATTGAAAGAATGTTGAAACTCTCGCGGCATCAAGAAATGCCAGAGAAGATTTCGAAAATGCTTAATTTATGGCATAGTCAAATTCTCGAATTGAAAGCTATTAAAATTATTCGTTGAATTGCGAAACATTCTGAAAATTATGAAACTGATAAATGGAGTCTACACGCATTCTATGATGCCAGCAAAATAGCCAGTTCAATATGGATATTTCTTAGGATAGAAAATAATGAAGACGTACATTATCAGTTAGTACAAGATAAACCCAGAATAACACCAATAAAAAAGACAACACTACTTTACTTAGAATTATTAGGTTGCCTCATTGGTGCTCGAAGAACTGTAGGGGTAAGAAGAGACTCGTATCTAATGCCCACTAAAACATTTTACTGGACAGATTCTAGCAATGCTCTTTATTTAAACAAGAATATGTCTTGGCTAGAATCGTGTGTCCAATACAGGGAATGGAATGAGTAGCAAAAATGATTGGCATCACGTTCCGTGTTCACAGAACCCAGCAGATATACTTTCAAGAGAACGTAGGATACGACAATTAGTAAAGGCTCAGTGATGGAACAGACCAAAGTGGCTGAAGGAAAACTTAAGTATTGAAACTTATAATGAATTAGTACTACCCGATGAATCTGTGATAAATTCAGAGGAACGATAATAAGAACTACTAATATCATAAATACAAGAGATTAATTTTACAACAGATATTCTTCATATAAAAATACAGTAAGGATGATAGCTTGGATAAAATGATTTTACAAAAATATCAGAACTTTACTTAAAGATCATATGTTTGCTAAAATTACTTTTGCAGAATATGAAAAGCAGAAAAATTCTTTTAAAATTAAATCAAGAGAAAAATGAGTAGAATCTCATGAAGGCAAGACAACTGTATTAAAGCATTTGTAGAAGGGATATTACTAACTTGTTAATCAAGGAAGAACGCGAAGAAAATTTCCAAGCAGGATATTCAAGTCTTAATAACAAATCTAAGAGAACAATTCTGGATTCTCAAATGTTGTTTCTGTTTGTTATATAATAAATGTGCCTTTCGTTATGTACTAAAAAATTGTGTTCGATGTCGATGTTCTAAGGTAAGCAGATTTGATGTACCCTTACCATTACCAGAGAAAACAGAAACAGAATCTGCAGATCTCTAGATTACGGGTGAGGATTTAACCGGACGTTTTAACCTTCGAGGCCACAGAAAGGCCTTCGAGGCCACAGTGATTTTTACATGCGCCGTTTATCGGGCGATACACATTGAGATTGTCACTGCTCTACCCACAGAAGCATTAATGCAAAATTTGAAGAATTTCTTAATTCGGGAAAAAAAGGCCAAGTTTTATATATTCACATATTTATAGGAACTAATAACCTTTTAAGAAAATTAATTGAAAAGAAGTAGAGGAGATAACTAGGATTAAAAAAATTAAACGGAAATACCACTTGCCTACATCAGTTGAAAGACTGCATAAGGTACACTGCTGGATATTAAAATTGCAATATCATGAAGGAAAGCAAACACAAAAAAGATATTTTTACGTAAAGAGTATAGCGTGAAGATAAAATTATTAAATTTGTAAGCAGTTTGGAGGTTTGCAGGGGCGCGGAATTAGAAGAAACAGCTGCACCCTTGTCATCTAAAACTGCCCTTACCTGATTAGGCATGGAGTCGAACTGGGCTTGGATGACAGAAACGGGCAACTCATTCCATGCTGCTTCAAGTCTGTGCCACGCTTCATCAGTCGTATTAGCTGAAGAGGGGTGGCGAACTAGTCTCTCGGCAACCCATAACCAGATATTTTCAATGGGTAACAGATCTGGAGACCGTGAAGGCCTACTCTGTGTATCGAGGAAGGTCAGAATGGTAGCTTGCCCTAAGGTCTACTCTCTGTTGATAAACGCCATGACTGTATCGGATTTTTGTGGTTGTAATCGTGTATAATGTGATTACATGCGGTTTCTTTTAGGAAGGCGCCCACAAAAGACAAAACAGTTATCAAGTGTTTTATATTAATAAGTATAATGTAATATTTTGCTGTGCTTTACGTTTTTATAACTTCCTAGATATAAGATGTCGCATGATCTCTTTTAATAAAATATTAGAAAGGAATAAACTGAAAATATAAACATGTAAAATTAGTTTTTAATAACATAACAAATCATTATTGCATAAAATAACATGTTTTGCCATTTATTTTAATGAATTGATGCACTGTTAGTGCCTCTCGCTAGTTAAAAAAATCGGAAGAAGTTTTTGTCCTTCAGATTATGGAATATCTTAAAGGTTTCTCGATATGATTAGAGGAAAACATAGTTAATAAACACCAATGATATTGAGTTCGTTCTCATAATACCCAAATTTTAAGTCAGAAAAAATTATGCAATGATGCAATATTTTCATTTTATGTTATTCCTTGCTTTAGATTTAAACCCATTTTAGAGTATCTATTGCCAATCTAGAATAATTAATGCCAATTTAAAAGGCATTAATTATATAAAACAAACCTTCATTCAAGAGAGGGACTTCTTCCATTTTCCAAGTATTGCCGTCTAAGTTCTTTATAGGTACTGGAACACGTAACCCTTTCAGGTTCAAATGGTACATCATTGAATGTATGATATCTGAAACGAAAAGGAGTTCAAAGCTCTTACTCTCAGCAACGCCTAATCGCAAAAACATAAAACAAACAGTTTACATTAACACATTTCTGCTTGAAGAAAGATTAAAAGATAATTTTACAATAATTGATTTGCTATGACTTTTCCACCTTTTTAAAATGTAAAAATTATGATGATATCCGTTGTTGTATAAGTAGTATTGATAGATGAGTATTGTAATCCCATGTAAGGCATAGGTGCTTCTGACTGCCTACCTGCTAGAAGCAGAAACCTTCGTGCAAAACTCCTCTCGAAATCTGTTAGTGCAAAAATTAAATCCGTTGATGCCCTTACCGTTAAAATCCACTGGTGCAAAATGTCTTTCCAGAGATAAAGAAATACGACATTCAAGATGTCATATCCCAGGATGATATGACTCGATTCCAGTTTGGGACATCGTCTGGCAGAAGTCATAATCTCGTACTGCTTCTATTGTGAAATCCTTGGCCAATAACAGAATGCATATATTACCCACACATGAAGTTTTACTTCTGAGATTCAACCACTAATCATACCACTAATATGGCTATAATATTTCACTGTGCAGTTCCAAAATAATTCATAAATTTAAATCTTGATTTATAATTCTTTCTATATTTTGATTTAGTTCTTTCTATATATTGCAGCAAACAATCATATCCTGCTTACAAGCTTTAGTTATATTGCTAATAGCTATGATTCTTCAGATTTATTAATTTTGCAGAAACAATCCTTCATTTCTTCCCACAGCACTGTTCTTTAAAATATAAAAAAGAAACACATTAATATCAAACATAATATTAAGGAAAGATTATTTTAATACTAAATAGGAGACTTGACTTTCCTCTTGTTCAAGGGGGGGGGGGAGATCTTTGATGCTTGTCATTTTTTAAAATTGGTAAGCTCTTTTCACAAACATGTAATTATAAGACTGGTTTTTGACTCATTTTACACTTTTTTTTTTCATTTTTTTAATTACATAGCTCAAAGTGCATTAATTACATTACACTTCAATTAATGTATTTTTAATTTTCAACAAAAGGTTAGAAAGAAGTATAGCATTTGTAAAAGATTTACAAACTTCAAACTTTGTCGTTAATAAGACGAAGATTCTAAATCACTTTCATTTCATGTGTTTCTAAAAACGGCGCTGAAATCGCAAAGTTAAGCCAGTATTTTGAGTAAGTATTTATTTAAAAAATATTAAGAAATAAAATTATGATTTTTAGAAGATCTGAAGAAATGCATTATAAGAATCATGAATATCGTAGAATTCATAACTCTCATAATATTTTCTTCTGAACCTCTTATATGTTCTAGAAAAACTGCTATTTCGGCTTACAATGAGGATTGGGTAGAGTGCAATATTCCATTCTCCGTTTGGTGTCTAACCAAAAATAATGACGAATAAGGGCACACTTTTTCATAGTTCAAAACCGTAATTACTACAGTTACACACACTTTTTACAGAAAATTCAAATTTAACATCAAATTGAGGAAAAAAAGCAGCGGAGATTAGGATTCCAGACAGAGAGGATCTAGCTATTGAGTGCATCGAGCTATGAAAATGTATTTTCGATCCTTTTACCTTTCTGGCAATCATCTGATGTTGTAAGAGAAATTATGAAGTGGACAATGAAATATCAACTACGAAATATTCTAACAGTTAGAAGGGGTATAATAGGATATGTTGAGAATTAAAGAGAGGCCATAGAATTCATAAAATTAGAGGCAGAATGAGAACGAGAATACTGAGAATGAGGAATATGGTATGTGTTAAATAACAATTGTGGAAGTCATCTTTATAAGTAAGGCTACATACCAAAATTGTCTGTTTCAGCACTGTTTCTTGTGTTTGTTATTTTGAGAGTGTATCCTTCTTCTGTTATACTCTCAATGTAAGGATTGCGATGCTCTTTCGAAACCTGCAGTTAAAAATATTGATTGAAATGTCTATTAAATTTTCATATTATAGTTACGTAAATTAAGTACGACATATCTAGCTATTCAATACAGATTGGAAACAAATCTTTTCCAATTTAATGCATATACCGTATATTTCGGCGTATAAGGCTCACTTTTAATTCAAAAAATGAGATCGAAATTTACGGGTGGGCATTATACGCCGGATATAAAAATGATAGATTTAAAAATAAGGAAAAGATAAGCATGCAAAAATTTGATTTCCATTTTTTGTGCCTAAATGTTTTTACTGGCATTTCTGGTGATTTTCTAGAACCCAGTTTGCAACCCTTTTAGGATAGGCCATTTTATTACTCCTTTCCGCAAAGCACATCCATTCTTCTGCATACTAATTACTGTGATATTTTCCTTCCATTCACATACGGAGCTTTCACCAACACCAAACATTCTTGTTGCAGTACGATTTCCGTTTTCTTTCGCAGATTGAATGACTTTGCATTTGGAACCAGCACTATGTTTGTTTCGTTTGGCAGAAGCCATATTTACTACTAAAAGGAACACTAGATCAACTGTTCTAATTCAACTAAGTTGTTCGATGTTCATTTGAAAAGTACGGCTCTAAACAACTACAGAAAGAGAAAACATCTGACTTCTAATTCGGTGATTTCATTTGAGTCGGAAGTATATTCGCATTACAAATTATTTCCCTTGTTTCTCGAAACTCTACAATAACATTCTTATGCAGATCTGCAGTAAATACGGTCCACCCTCTTTGTATAATTATTTACTCCCTCAAGCATTTTCCCTACACATATATTCTTATCCTTATTGCTTATCAATTCAGTATACCCTCGTTCGAAAGCCTGCAAAAATCTCCGAATGAGCGAACATCAAAAGATAACGGCGTCGCATATATATCTTTCAGGTTTCTTCGTAAAGAACACGGTGAGTATTGTGCCGAATATACCTAAAAATTAAAAAATATAGTTTGAAATTGCAGATACGTGTTAAATACCGGTGCCTGTTATGTGCCGGAATAATCGATAGTATATTCATATTATAATCAAAGAAACTATCGCAGTTATATATTATGCTTACACATACGCTTAAAAAGTATGAGAAAATCTGCAAATCACTATTTAAAGCTGAAAGTAATGAGAAAATCAAAGAAAAAAATGAGGCACCTCCACAAAGCAATTAAATAATTAACTTACGCAAATGTGAAAGTTTTGATCATTATAGCTGACCATTTTCTTGATGGTATTCACCTTCAAACCGTAGATGCGGAACGCCAGTTCGATGGCCAAATTTTCAGATACATTCGGCTTCCTCATAACTGCTTTTCTTTCTTGGTCACTATATTAAATATAAATCATATGACAAGGTTTAAATGCAAGAATTGTGGCTAACTTTGATTTATTTATTCTTCGAAAATAATACTAATTTACAATTCTTCATGCAAATTTCCTTCATTCAGAACTCATTTGAACTAATAACAAGAACAAGATTTTGTGATAAGATTAAAAAAAAGTGTCTATGAAACTTTGAGTTAAATTTTTGTCGTAGTAAATGTAGGTTTACGATGAAATTCATAAAAAAGAAGTCTGTAGTGATTTTCGATAAGCGTTTATGCGATTATGATATCCTAACTGAAGTGCGATATCATTCAGAGGAATATATATATATCATTAACTGATCATCTGTTCGAGATTTCCGTGGTTGTTTACGCAAAAATCCGCAAGCTTTATGTGAATGCAGCGGGAATACATTCAGTTCTCCTTCGCTCTTTCTCCATGAAAGCATCCTTTTCGCTATACAGCAAGAACACTACCATAGTATGCTATAATCAACAGCTAAGAAGCATTACTCAGTTGATTTTATATTGGAAATTATAATGTCTATAGATTTTACCATATTTGCCAAAAGTTATTTGCACTATCGATCGCTTTTACTTCAATTAAAAAGGTTAATTTTGGTTAGTTTTTATAAATGTAGCAAAGATGCTATCAAAATACTATCTTAATCAATATTTCTGTTTTCAATGCTAATTAGATAGAACAAAGTGGGAGTTAGATGATTGATTTCAAATGCATGTGCAACTAAGTTTTACTATATGGTGAACGATTTTCATTACTACTTTTAGTACTCAATGGTAAATATTATATATTCCTTATGTTTAAGGTTTTAATGATTTTCGTAGCTTGGTAAAATATTTCGTAGCATTTTTAAAATTATTTTACATTCACGATATAGAACGGCGTCAGATATTATTTTTAAAGTGCTAAATTATCATATAGAAAATGATGAAATCATTTTTGAATGTTTTAAATTTATGTTTAAAAAGTGAAACTAAATTTAAATGACTTTTTTCTCAAAGCAGTGTTTTTCAGATTTGTCCGACTGGTATTTATGAATCCGGTTACAATACAGTCTAAAAATATTTAACATATACTATGAAAATCAGGGGAATAATTTAAATGAAATATGCTTATGAATATTCGTTAAATAAAAGTGGTTTTTCAGTATAATAGCATGCAAAAAATTAATATTAAATATTGTTTTAATTAATATTTAGTCAATTTTTAAAAATTTAAATGATTAACAGATTATAATTTTGATCCATAACGCAATTATTAAGTTTAACTTGACATTAAACTTTTGAAGATCGTATTAAATTTACATAAGATATCTTACGCGGAATGAAATAGTATAACTCAAGACTTGAATTATTAAAGCATGGAAAGTATATTTTTTTAAATGATTCTAACTAATTTCAAGTGCGTTTAATATTTTTTCTTGCATATCTAAGTCGTATCTAACAACCCCGAAAATATTGGCAATTTAAGTGTAATGGTTAAACTTGTAATTTATGTTAAATATTTTGTACTGGATAAAGGTGTACTGTTATGATCTGCTAACACGAGATGAACGGGGGAGGGAGGGATTTTAAGGAGGGAGGCATCGTCTTATGTTAAGCCAGGATATTTAATTGCTAATTCTTCTAATCTTTTATAGTTACACTAGTGAAGTAAATACTCAAACACCATACCATGTTATGTACCTGAATGATAATTTATGACCCTTTTCGAGCGTAGTTTACTATATTGTTAAACAATTTGCACAAAGGTACCATTTACATTATCGGTAGAAAATACAGAAAACTCAGTGTTATGCACTTGATCAGCGTTAATTACTATATGTTGGAAAAGTCATTAATCATATTTAATTCTAAAATTAAAATTGAAATTAAATATGCTTTTAAAAACTACATTAATGAGGACATTTATTAAATTCTTAACATTAACAAGAAAAAATACTTCTTTTTAAAATTCAGCCAGAATATAATATAAAGTTTTGCACTTTGAGATATATTATCTTTACCTCAAATTGAAGAAAATCGGGAGAAATAACTTTCAACTACACTTATCAGATTCACAGCTCCGCTCGTAATAGAAAACTCTGTTTTTAGAACGCAGTTGAGATCAAATGACTCTCGGAAAGCCTCTGCTATCTCTCAAATTTGAAGAGCACATATTTGATATTTTCTCCCGTCGCATTTGATAGAACGTGATGTGTGATAAGAATATAAGAATTGGATATTCATAGTTTCTTGACCCTCTTTGCTTGATTTATGATGGGGGTCAAGAAAATAATTTTATTTCAAGGGGAATTGTATCACAAATTATATTCGGAATATTAATTTATATTCACATATGCAATGTGTATTAGCAAGACTATTATACGAAATAACTGAGACCACAATCCATCTCAATATTGGAAAAGCCGGTTGTATTATAAGTGAGTTGTTTTCTACTTTCTAAGCTTGTAATGTAAATGAGGGAATTTTATTTTTTTACTCGGTTTTGTTTAGACTGGTTTATCTCGGTTTGTTCAAGTCTTGAGATGAGTTTTTGACCAAATTCTACCATAATGATTATCTTTAAATTTCGCGCTAAAGCGTATTTATGATGCCAAAACAGCATTTCATTGCACAGAGTTTTTTCACATATCCTTGCTTAACACTAAAATGTATTATCGCAGAATTTCAGTCTTTGCGCCTTACGATAGATTTGATTTTACTCCACCGACAGAGCAGCTGGTCTACTTGGGACTAGTGACCATCAGCATGTTTGCCAGTGATTCTTTACAAGTTCATACAAGCAGGGAATTTAATAGCAAAAGACAACGAAAATACAGTGTCATGCAGCCAGTGAAGTCACCCATGCGGCTAAAAAACCTTTTGTTTTGATTGTACAGTAATTAAGCAGAAGGGAGCAGTGCATGTGCTGTTCTTATAATTTCAAATCAGAGCTTTTCTTTTCTGGATTCTCGAAATGCAATGTTACAAACATACTCTTCTACTCATTTGAAAAGATATACATAGTAATAAATTATTCCACATATACAACGAAAATAGTTCTGTACACCATAAAATTTGTAGAGGGATTTAAAATTTTTTTCGAAGCCAGAAAACCGAAGAAATTCACAGTGCCTTCGCCAGGATTCGGCGACTTTCCGAATATGCGCCGAGTGTGCTTTCAATTACACCACGAAGGCATGCGGAAAGGAGGAAGAAAATGTCTTATATACTCACCCTTTTAAAAGGAGATTGGTGATTACGGAACCCAGTCGCTAAATCCTTGTGAAGATGAACTATCGTCCACCACCTTTTATTTGAGGCGCCACTTGTAGAGTCTTTTAGAATTTTTTTCGAAGTCAGAAAACTGAAGAAATTTGCACTCCCTCACCGGTATTGGAATTCCGGACCCTCTCCCCCCCCCCCCGAATACGCGTCGAGTGTCCTTCCAGTTACCATGAAGGCATGCAAAAAGGAAAACACTAATGCACTAGTACAAGTACATATAAAAATATGATACAATTATAATTTCAGTACAAAACTATGTTACACTATTACATTCTAATGCTAATGCACTTTACAAATCTGTCGTTGATATATTAATATTGTTGTGTAGAACCTACAGACAGACAAAGATGGACAGAAATTCCAACAGACAGAAATTCCTGGAGACAGAAATTCCTGGAGACAGAAATTCCTGGAGACAGAAATTCCAATAGAGCTTGAAAAGATGACTAGTATGCTGAAGTACCATTGTTTTGAAAAGTGCGCATATTAGGCATTTTGCAATTTTGTGGCATTACTTTCTTTTCATCAGTTCGACAACGTGGCGGTTGATCCACTAACCTTAAGGATTCTGGATTGCTACGGCCCTTAATTTTGGCAGGGTGCTCTCTAGTTATATAGTTGACTGTAAATTCCAAGAGCTGTTTCAACGTATTTCTGGATAGAATGAGCGCGTATGTGTTGCAGTAGATGTTATTTGCACATATATACTTGTTCAGCTGATTGAATGCGGAGATAAGATCGTTTTTATAAAATTTGCTCGGTACTTCTTGCATAATCTGGAGATATTTGGCGACTTTTTCCTAAACTTGATCACTAACTATCAAAATTTACAGCTGATTTAACAAAGATAAAGTTTTTAAATTAAAATTTTCAAAGGAAAGTTCAAGTGCAGAAGATATTATTTTTACATAATCAGATACTAATCTTATACTATTTGTATGGTACTTTAGGGAAGACCACCAGCTGAATCACGCTGCGTCAGTTAAATCGGCAAACTTTGAGAGAAAAACTGCAATATTGATTTAAAAAATAATTTCCTACAATTACAGGAAGCAGTTTTTTTTTAGTTACTCTCCCATCAGTTCATTAAAAAATGTCCCCCCCAAAAGCGTTATGGACAATGTATAATCGTGTGCAGAATAAAAAAAAATGTGTACATTGTGTCGAATTTCTGAAAAAATAACGCACAGATTTTAATGAAATTTTGTATGAATATACATTTATATTAGAGGAACAGATGTACCATTCAAAAGTCATTTTTTTGTACGCATAATTATGAGTAAAGCGCATAATGCAAAAAAGTCCAAAATTCGCATTGTGATATCGAACTGCAAATGAGTCTAATATGATGGGGTATGATCCCCTCTCATAGCCAGACGGGTTGTGCAGCGTGACGGCATACTGGACAGGAGGCAGTTCAGGAGTCCTTTTTGCAGTCGATCCGGCTCCTATAGCAAAGAAGTTTTCAGCTCCGGGATGATTTTTGGAAAGGGACAGCAAGATTAAATAGCCCTTCAAGAGCAGCCTATTGAGGTCAGGAGATCTGGTGGGTCTATTCATGCGGTAAACATCTCCAATTTCCTAGTGATCGTCATCCTTCTGAGGTCTATAAAGAAGATCGTTGACATCCATTAACAACGCATGATAGGAGCGCATGACCAACTGCGCCACTGAAATTCAACATAGAGCTTTAAGACCTCCTCTCTATATTTCATAGCACCCAGGGAGCCTTTGTCAAACACATGCAGGGGGTTTGTGGCCTTCCAACATAATGCCTGTCCAATCTCAAACACCGTAATGACCCTTTTTTCTGAAAGAGATGGTATCGTGTTTCAGGCTGTCTCAAGTTACGGGTATGCCTAGAATCAGTGTCCAAACCGAATTTCGAGTCATCTGTAAAAACCATGGTGTTCCACTGAAGTCCAGTACAAGGCGCATGTTGCCTGCATCATGCTAAACGTGCTGTCTTGCGTGTTACGGTGAATGGGACGTAAACAATAAGTCATCTGCATTCAGCCCTATGTCATGAAGTCTTTGGGCATTTGTAGACCGTGAAACTCGGTTTACAGTGGGAGCATGCAACTCACGTGAGAACTGTGAAGTTATAGCAGTCCTGTTCCGTTGCGCTGGAAAGTACCAAATAACGATCCTCATTCGTCTTTGTGGTCCTTGGTCGACCTTGTCTAGGTCTTTTTGGATGGATATGGATCCAGTGTCCCGAAACTGTTTCCACGGATTACAGATGAAATTAGGCGTTACACTGAGCTCGGTAGTCACTTCGCTTGTGATTGGCCTGCCTCTAATCTACCGGCAATTCTCCATTTCATTCCGTCATCGATACGTTCGTAGCTATTCATTTTACTTGATGTATTGTAAAATATATCCAGTTCTTGCGAGAAATACGGAAAAGGTCGTGAAAGAGTACAAGCACGCAAATCACCGAAAAAAGCTTCGTGTGCTAATATCTCCTCCACCAACAGAGGTCCGAAGACAAGCACGTATACGCTTAGTTATTCGATTTTGAATATCTATATAATTGTTCAGCAGCATAATTAGTACTTTTGGTTCAATACCTTTCGTAAAGAAAAAATAATAATTTGAAAATTATCTTAATTTTGCCCACGAGGGAATTAAAACATATTGTTACGAATTTGGTATTTAAAAAGCTAATGTTAGTTCAATTATAAATTAAATGGTTTTATTTCTCGCGCAGTGCAGCGCGTGACGAATATTAAAAGAAAGCTAAGCCGGAAAAATTGAAAATACAAGAGCGTGTGCATAAATAAATAAATATCTCTTTTTGATTTCGAGAAAGTACTGGAAAATTCTAGCGCGTGATTTTAAAATCTTATAAAAGGAGGAAAATATCTCAGTTTGTAGTAGTTGCTTAGTTTTTTGTTGTTTAGAAAACTGCTCTTGTCGATTATAGCGAATTCGTGGATTAGCGTTCTTTAGCTGTTTTGAATTAAGTTCTATTGGACATTTGAGTAGTTAAAAGATAACTACTGTGAGATATTGTAATACTGCATGATAATTTGAGAAAATTTAAGCATTTTTGTTGTGATAATAATAAATTTTTGTTCCTTTTTCATCGGTCTTGTGCATTCATTTCATAACGAACCCGTACGCACGCAACAATTTTTGGTGTCAGAAGTGGGATTTGAATGCCAATCACAAGAGCGATGGAAGAGCAGTTAAGACAGCTGATATCAGCCTTTGCTGCATTTAAAGACGAGATTAAAGCAGGTCAAAAAGAAATGAAAAGAGAAATTACCTGCGTAATAGAAAACAAATTCGAGGCTATAGAAGGTAGAATAGACTCTGTCGAAAGTAAGGTTGGAGAAATTGAAGAAAGAGTCTCCTCCGTTAAAGAACAAATAGAAGGGAGAGTTTCTGCTGTGGAGGAACGAATTGAAGGAAGAGTTTGTGCCGTCCAAAATCAAATCGAACACCAAATTGATGATAGGGTTTCTGCAGTAGCCAAAGAAGTGGATATTTTAAAGAAATTCGTAGCGACGGCGGGGAACAATAGTGATGGCTTTAAATTTCACCCATGCCTGCTCGTCCCTCTCTGAAGTTATCTACATATGATGGGAAGACCTCCTGGCAGGTGTATAAAACACAATTTTCTATCGTTGCGGATGCGAATGGATGGGATTCCCAAGCTAAGGCCTGTCATCTCGCCGCTTCTTTAAGAGCCGACGCAGCGGATATCCTTCAGACTCTTCCCGAAAACAAAAGGTTAGATTTCGAAGCTCTGTCCGGCGCCTTGGAGCTGCGCTTCGGGGAGAAATGTTTAAAAGACTACAGCAGGCTCCAATTAAAATACCGTCAACAGAAGCTCACCGAAACACTTCAGGAGCTCGCCATAGATGTTGAAAGGCTGTCACATCACGCCTTTTCGGAGTGCCCGACAGAAACAAGGGAAATCCTGTCCCTGCAATATTTCATCGATGGCATCCGGGACCCTGAAATACAGAAAGCACTGCGAATGGCGGATGTTAAAGATCTGAAAAGCGCTTTAGTGTATGCCATGAAATTCGAGGCAGCCCAGCAAGCCACCCGTCGAGACCGCCATCCAGTCAGAGCTGCTCAGGTCCAGGAGCCAGGGGATCAAGTCACTGCTCGTCTAGACGATTTAACTAGACATCTGAACACCTTGAGACGGAATATAGGTGACAAGAAACCGACCGTAAAGTGCTGGAACTGCGGAACTGGAAAATTCTAGCACGTGATTTTAAAATCTTATAAAAGGAGGAAAACATCTCAGTTTGTAGTAGTTGCTTAGTTTTTGTTGTTTAGAAAACTGCTCTTTTCGATTATGGCGAATTCGCGGATTAGCGTTCTTTAGCTGTTTTGAATTAAGTTCTATTGGACATTTGAGTAGTTAAAAGATAACTACTGTGAGATATTGTAATACTGCATGATAATTTGAGAAAATTTAAGCATTTTTATTGTGATAATAATAAATTTTTGTTCCTTTTTCATCAGACTTGTGCATTCATTTCATAACGAACCCGTAAGCACGCAACAATATAAAAAGTTAAATTACACGTTTTTAGTCAAATGAACTATACATTTAAAAATTGTCTGACGATTATAATATTCTCAGCTACATGTGACTAAAATTCATGGACACCTAGAAAATACAATTATTGGAACATTAATAGAATTTTACGAAATAGGGGAAGTCATATCATAGAATCGATATCCTTGAGAATAATAGCATTCATTTGTTAAATATTGTTTTGATAACTTATTGAAAGTTCCCCATTCTTAGTTCACCATATATTTATTTATAGTTATCCACAAGATTAATAATACTCTGATAGTTAACACAGATATTTCGCTTTTTAATGAAGAGAATTAAAGTAGTTTGAATCTTATTTTAATATTTTGTATTTAATGAAATTTTTTTTCAGAAACAGTAACATTTAAAATAATTGTCGTAATTGTATGTAACAAGCACGCTTAAATATGTTCCATAGCTTTGAGTGTATAGTTAGAAGATATGTTTGAAAGCGAAATCAAAATCAATCTTCGAAACCTAATTCGATACTTAGTGCGATATGATTTCAATTTCAATATTTTTTTCCATATCTAGAAAGAAACTATAAAACAAAAGCTGTTAATTTTGGATACTTATATGTTTGGAGACTTTAGAAATTGAATTTAAAAAAAATTTTTCTCAAATCTGTAGCTAGAACGAATGAAAATGTTAATCACTTATAAATCTCTACGAATTGTACATTGATTTTTCAGTTTAAAATTTAAAAAAATCATTACATTTAATTAAATAAAATTGGAGTAAAATGAAAACTTATTACTTAACTTTCAGGTATACATAAGAATGTCAACATAATTTAGATTTCAGAGAAATTTTATTATCTGCATAGCTTTTACATTAACAATATTAACGCTTCTTCAAAATTTTAATAAACTTTCTTTATAAAATGCAATTTTCTACACTTTCCGATACGATATTATAATAATTTAGCAGATTGCAAAATGGAATATTGATTTTTTTCCTTTTATAATCATATCCCGCTTTAATAAAATAACTATTCAAAAGTGTTATTTATTGATTATGTTTCTGTAAGCTACTTAGGATATTTAAAAAGTGAAGGGGTGGGAATTTAATTAAATTCTGCAGAAGCACAAGAAGCGGCAATAGTTCTTTAGAATAATTGCTTAAATAAAAAATTATCAAAATATTCAATGGTATTAAATAATTATAGCATCATCGATAAAGCATGACAGTTAAAAACAAGTAAAGATCAAACGAAATAGAAGAATATGGAACTAGAAACTGTGTTTGTGTAAGGGGAATCTTAACTGTATTAAGTTTGTATACAGTCTCACTCTTCTGGAAAGCATACACTAAGTCGCGACTCCGAAAGACTTAAGCGAATTATCCCTATGTCTAGAATGCCCACAGACCCTCATATTAAGAACTCAAATAACTCAACAGAAGTGCCACTCCTTGTGCTTACAAAACCAGCAAGCATTTATGGCTTGCTTAATTTTGACAAAAGCACTACAATAGGTGTTCGCCGAAAACTTCGCAGCAAAAATATCGCGGAGAAAACAAGGCAAGGCGAAAGCGTCGCGGTACAAAACACCGTGGAAGAAAAGAAAGCAAAGATAAATTTCGCAGTTCTAAAATATCGCGGTAAGAAATATCGTGGTAAAAAACAAAGCGGTTCAAAAACTTCGCAGTTTAAAAAAATCGCCGTCGAAAATATCGTGGTAAAAAATAAAGCACTACGAATAATCGCGTGACGGAGATCGCACACATGCCTTTTCAGGATTTAAAAGTTGAAAATGCATGTTCGCATAATGCTTTGGGAGCGCAAGAAAGAAAGAGGGAATCTTTTAATTCTGTATTTCAGATTTTTGAATGACCGAATAAATTTTTGCTGAAAAAATAAGAAGGAAATTTAAGCATTTAAAAATTGAAAATGAGTAGAAAATTAATGCAACTTACAGAACTTAATAGAATTTAAAATTTATACAGTTAATTAAGAAAGGTCATTAATAAATTAACCCTTTTTGAATAAAGTTTTGCTGATGATTTTCTTATGAAGGATACAGACTACAAATGCTTAGAAAAAGGAAGAAGTAATAAACGCATGAAGTTAGCTCTATAAAAATTGCTTAATTAATTGTAAAATTATTTTCTTTCACTTTGTTAATCTGATATTTAGTGAAAATTATATTTTGTTTTGTTTCCGTTTATTCTTAAAGTGCGTTAACATTTTCATGTATATCACGCAATAATTTTTTTTGGATATTGATTTGTTAGCTATGACGGAAGTCAGTTACATGATATGTCAGTATGGGATTTGAAAAACGCATATGTGCGATGTTATCGCCGTGCGATGATTTATAGGTACTTTATTTTTTAACACGATATTTTCGACGATGATGTTTTTAAACTTCGAAGTTTTTGAACCCCTTTATTTTCGCTGACAATATTTTGTACCACGATGTTTTAGAACTGCAATGCTTTCTTTTCTCTCGCGATGTTTTGTACCTCGACGTTTTCGCCTTACGTTGTTTTCTCCTCAACGTTTCCGTGCGCGATGTTTTTTGCCGCGATGTTTTCGACTGTTACCTCACAATATTAATTACGCAAAAATTGGCTCAAGTCGACGTGACAAACTGTATTGGCAAAAGTAAAGCAACGTCTAAGACGGAATCCTAATGCTGAATTTCAACTGATAATGTGACCTTCAGTACGCGTAACACGCTCTGACTAAGCAGTACAAAACATCAATTTAAATACTATCTCTTTCTACCTCATTTGAATACGCGCGAACTAAATTTGCATTCTGGCAGAAAAACGGAAAGAGAAACTGAGCATAAAATAGCTGGTTATAAATAAAATAAATAAATACTTTACTCTTGATGTAAAAGACAAGCATCATACAACTCATAAGCAACCAGATCGAACTTTTAATTAAGAAATGTAGAATGGGATACAAAATGAGCAGCATGCATACTTTGAAATAATTGTTATCTAGTGAGAGTTAACCGTATTTTTATTTTATCACATTAGCATTAGAAGTAATGTAAAAAATATTAAATAATTAAATATAACTATTCTAAAATGAAATAACCGCAGTTAAATATTTAGCCGACAATGAAGAACCGGAATATTTTGATTAATTCTCCTATATCCACAATGAAATCGAGCAGACAAAAGCAAATTGCAATGTCAGTCTGCTCTTACAATTCTATTATTCATATACAAGTTTATAATCATCATTCACATTCACATGTAATAAGGACAAATAAGGATTTACTTAAAAATGAACAAAATTCGACCGTTAAACATACGCACTAGTATAGAAACAAATTGTTGATAATATCTCTAGGGTAGGAGTTGGCAAACTATGGTTCGCGGGCCAGCTGAAAAGCTGTGAATAATGACTGCATGTAGCTGTATTGGCATCGCATATTCGCATTTTATTATTCTTCGGTTGCCGTAGAACCAAGGTCCCCAACTTTTTTGTCCCTAAAAGCACATTCTAGAACATCTGTTGGACGGTGGGCACCATTTACATTTTCAAGGTGACGCTTTGTGCTGGTATCTGTATTGGACGCAATTTCATTAAAAATGAGAAAACTTCCACATAGCATTTAATTGAAAACTAAAAAACTTTTGTTATGATCACACAGCGGTGAGCACACGTTAAAATATCGGTGGGCGACATGGTGCCCGCGGGTATAGGTTTGGGAACCTATGTCTTAGAAAAAGCGGTGCCAATTTTGTCAATTTTGCGCACGTGGAGCAGCACACGTGGTATTATTTGTCACGTTTCTCGGTGGTTTTGCATATTGGTGTTCTGTAATATTTTGTTCTCTTTATTTTGTTCTATTTATCACCCATCAATGCTATATCAGTTTCAAGATCAGATTTCATTTCTGATGGAAAGATGGTCTTCGAATTCCGTGCTTTAAAAGTAGAATGGAGTTTGAATTATTTTGTCATAGAATTAAGTGATAAAGTATTATGTTTAGTATGCAATGATGTAACAGCTATGCGAAAGGAGTACAATATACTTCCTTACTGCCAAACTAAGCACTCGACACTATTCAAACTCACAGGGAATGAATGATCGCTAAAATTGGAAAGTTTAAATTGAAGAGCTACATGACAGCGGAATTGATTCTTAAACGTAAAAAATGATACTGGAGCAATAACTTAGTCAGCTTAAGAATATCTCATTTTTATCGATCGTGAATTAATAATGGTTGCTTGCATCATCATAAGAAATGTGCTTAGAGAAAGTGGATTTGTTTCGATCTGTCAGTATTTCAGGGAGGAGGATTGTTAAAAGTGTTCAGGATATGGGGAACCAATTCAAGAGTCAATTATAATGCAAGGGGGGATTCAAGTGGCTTTCTGTGGTTGATGATTATAGACAAACATTAGTGTATTGCCCAATTGTGGCTGTACATTCGAGAAGTCAATAATGAGTTTGAGCTAAGTGAAGAATCAGCTTCTATGAATAGTTTGCATGAAACAGCTAAAGACGAAGATATTATCAACGAATTCGAGAAAACGTTAACACAGTACCATTCGCAAAGAAATCAGTTAAACTATGACACAACTGATGGTAGTAAAAATATGTATAGAATATGATAAGAATTAATTGAAAAAAATTTTAAGGCTTGTGAAGAAGCTTGTAGAGTCATTAGGTTATTTTGAAGCAAGAAAAAATGAGCCATGAGCCGGACCTCTTGAATATCAGCGGAGGGTGCTTCCACGAAGGGTTACACCACGAAGCATGCTGGAAGGAGGGAGGAAATACCTTGTATACTCCCCCTCTTAAAGGACGACTGGGGATTAGGAGACTCAGTTGCCCAATCCAGATGGTGGTGAATTATCGTCCATCACCTTTTAGTTCGGGCTCCGCTGTAAAGTCATTAGGTATTTTGAAGCAGGAGGCATGAAAAATGAGCAATGACCTTGCTGGGACTCAAACTCTGTCATCTCGAATACGCGCCGAGTGTGCTATCGCTACGCCACCGTGCTACCGTCTTTACTTTTGTCTAAATGTTTGTATTTGTCCTTTTTCTTCATTTTTATATTTTCAATTATTATTAACATATGTTTTTTTACTTAATTATTTTATGTTTTACTTCTTTTTCTTTGTTGAATTGCGAGTGACCTGTTATGACCGTAAGACCAACTTGTTTAGTTAGGTGGGTAGGGTTGAACACACTTCTGGT
Organism: Stegodyphus dumicola; assembly: GCF_044657685.1. Lineage (NCBI taxonomy): Eukaryota > Metazoa > Arthropoda > Arachnida > Araneae > Eresidae > Stegodyphus > Stegodyphus dumicola. The sequence continues at coordinate 41,249,028 of NC_140771.1, read as the reverse complement.
ACTTTAAAAGCTTAAGTTTCGAAATCTCTGGTAATTAATTGTATTATTCAACAGAAGGCTGTTCGTGGGAAAAACCTCAATTTATCATGTGTTACTGAGTCGACCAGCAATTAATTTTATTTGCTCTTGTGGACTTTGTCATCCACAGTTTCGTGATCTTATATTAGATATCGAAGTCGAATATCCTAACTTATCAGCATCAGCAATAGAAAAGCTTTACTGAGACATTTTTTGAACTCGCAGAAATAATAGAAATTTTTCGAAATGAGAAAAACTACCCATAACCACCATACCGAACAATGAATGACTAGCTTTTCCTACAGACATTATGGCATAAGGTAGTAAGTTATAACAATTATAACTTAAAATTACAGGGGGAAAATAGTGCTGATATGTGAAATTGCATTATATTGTAAAATTACATCGCAAAAACTTTGCATTATTTGAAATCACATTAAACAAATCTGATCATTTTCCATCCTGTAAAAGATTTAAAATAATAGCGAAATCTTTATCCCCAGAACATTCGCAGCAGATACATTTTCTGAACGTAAATTACGGTTAGAGGAGCGTTTATTTGATTTTGATGCAAATACAGTACATATTTCCGAATTTCAAAATCAATTTGACTGTACAGTTGAGGAGTTTCCGCCATATCTTTAAATGGAAGTAATATTTTATATATGTACTTAAGAGTGAAAAGATATTTTCAAAAATGAAGTATGTAAAGTTGCAATACAGTTCATTATTAATTGATGACCATTTGCTGTCAACGTTGAGGACTGACAACAATGTTAAACAACTCTCTAGTTTTACTGATTTTGAACTCCAGTATGATGAAATATTATCTCAGAGAATATAATTATTGGGTTGGCAAGAAAGTAACATCGGTTTGCAGAAATACATCGAGTTATGTCCGTTTTCTTTATTTTGTCAATCTTACATATTTTATCTTTTGAAATTTGGCAGCTGATACTTTTAGGTTGCTATAAAAACAAATTTTGTGTATTTTTTTTTTTTTTTACAACTGTTAGCTTACGATCTATTTTAACATAGAGGGCAAAAATAAGCATTTTCGTCATATTTTACTTTCTTATTTTCACAACGGCAAGAAAGAAGCTGAGGCTCACAAAAAGATATGTGAAGTTTATGGTGTTGACTGCTTAACACACCCGTGTGTCAGAATTGGTTTAAAAATTTTCATCATGGAGATTTTTCACATGAAGATGAAAGACAGTCTTCATGATTTTGAAGATTTTTGGCAACATTGTAGAGTTTAATCTTTCAAGAAATAAAAAAAAAAAAAAAAAAAAAAAAAAAAAAAAAGACAGCTACACTAAATTTTGACCAAAAATTGTTTCGGGAAGTTGGTGAGGTTCATTATAAAGTGATGACAAAAGTAAAATATCAGGGAAGTTAAGTTGTAAAAACCTTGTTCTAACCAATTATTGTTGTTTTAGAAAACCTTCCTTTCCCTTTTGATTTCAAATTCCTGCCAGAATGCACATTTAAATGATGTATATGCAAATCTAAGTGAGTTCAGAAATAGTATTTAAGTAGTAGAAGTTAAGAGTTCGCAGTAGGAGGGTTAGCTCTGAATTTATGCCTCGTGCCTGAAAGTAGCTCTGTAGTTGAATAGTTGGCGCTAGTCACTTTCTTTAGATTATATTGATATTCTAGGTTCTGCTTTGTTATGTGCAGCCGATCAAGCGGTTTAGATTGAGAAGTGTAGTAAAATTTAGTCGTGAAGCTAAAATTTAACTCATTGTGATTGTAAATACTATAGGGTGGGCCATATAAGACCTATCAATGTTAAACACAAATAACGTTTTTATTTTTTGATATAATTATTTTTTTCTTTTTGTAGGTTATAAATGAATTCTTGGAAATTTATTATGGAACCATACAGTACAAAACAACGCGTTAAAATTATCGAGTTTTTCTATTCTTGTCAACGATCAATTGTTATGACGCAATGTAAATATCGGTAATATTTTAACTCAAGTAAATCTGTTTGGTGCGGTATTATGGCCAATAGAGTTATCGGCTCATATTTCTTCGAGAATGAGGATGGAAAGCCGGAAACGATTTCCGGAGCTTCTTACAGAACAATGGTTGAAAACCTTTTGCTGCCAATGGCGGAGCAGAATCTTTTTTTTTTTTATGGGGATATTTAAAAGACAAAGTGTATGCTAATAAACCAGAGAGTATTAGACAGCTGAAGCAGAATATTCGAAATACTGAGCCTTCAACCAGAAATATTACGTGGTGTAATGGAAAACGCGTTAGAAAGAGCCAATCTCTGTACCGAGAAAATGGTGGACATTTGTCTGATGTCATATTTCACACATAATTTTCATAATTATTTTTAATGTATAAAAAATTAATCAAAATAAATTATTATTACAAGAGTTATCCTTGTTTAACATTAGTAGGTCTTTTTTGGCCCACCCTATATTTTGTGTTCATGTTACTTAGCCACAAGTGGCGGTTAAATTTGTGAGCACCGAATGAGTGCATTTTCTGTTCCATTTAGTTAACATGAAAAGGTCGTCTTTCAGTAGGGTCAACCAATTTATGCTCCCAAACACATAAGAAAACTCTACCAAATTCATCAGAGAAATATTAATAATTAATGCAGCAGAATTCAGTTCACCTTTATCTAAATTGTTATGTAGTTTCTGTTACTGGTAAATAGTAATAGTAAGTTCAACAATGTTTGTGCATGAAACATTTTTTATCAACTTTCTTTCCCATGATTAGCATTCGTCAGTTTATGCCATTTCAGCACTCCTTGCAGAAGTATGGTCAGCCTTACCTATAATCTTACATCAGAAATCTAAATAGTTTTATAGGTTTCATTTTTTGTTTTCCTCAAAAATATAAATATCTGTTATGCTTCTAAAAATATTTAGAGTTTTTTGCTTTAAATACCAGTTCACATTTGCAAGAAATCAAGTGACTTAAATTTCAGACATTTATTTTTTAATTAAAAATTATAGTAATAAATGTATTTAAGTTACGAAAGTAAATTTTGTTAGCAGTTCAATGTCCAGAAAAAATAGTAATTTTTCTTTTTTACCGATGTCGGAAAACAACTAAGAGAATATGATGTCGGATAAACAGATCAACTTATGAAGTTGTGAGTTTTGAAGATTATAGACATTTCTATCAACTAGCTTAAAGTAAATCAAAAGTATAGTTTTGAGAAGGTGTTTCTATAAAAGATGACATTTTAATAGGAGATGCAGAATTCTGCTTCATCTTTTCTGTTAATGTCCTGCAAACTCTATTAGACTAGTAGCGAACTATCGCTTTAGCTTGAAACAAATAACCACACCTTAAGAAGATTAAAGTAACACTTAAACGAATAGAAATGCACTGCTTGGGAGATAGACAAACCTCCTCTACTTGAGGTTATTCAAATTAATATAAGGTAAAATAAAATTTGAAGTGTTGTTAACGTAGTCTGATACTACACATACGAGAGACAACTCAAACTAGTTCAAGATAATTACCGATGTGTATTTGAATGTCGACTAAAAAGACGCTGAAGCCAGAATAATTTTGTCAAAGCTGGCGATAATACGTTAAGAGCAATACAAGGCTGCCAAAATCTCTAAATCTAAAACAGTCAACTTATGACTTAGATTCACTAAATAACTTCTGCAGAAGACTAGGGAAAGAAGAAGTTAAAGCAAAAGTTCAACTCATAATAACTGGTTAATTGACCATATCCTACAGTGTTTCCCACCAGAATTTTTAACAAATCGCAGAAGAAGGTTTTAATGACCCTGGATAAGATTTTAAATTCTAAAATCTAAAATAACGAGTCAACTCTTACGAAAATGGACTTATATTTGCATTCTACAATATTTCGCTGAACTGTTTTGGGATGCATCAGTTGACTTTCTCATACCCCCTTCAGGAATCTAGAGGGAAAAATAGCTCATCGGAGAAATATTTAAAGTAACCAATGAACCTAACCAACTAACCAACTTACTTGCAAGAATAGCCTTTCACAATTCATATTTTCTCTCTAAAACTCTTTTTGGCTAATCTTTGGAATATGTTAACAGGTAGTTTGGCGACATTTTGGTAAGGCGATTAAGGTTACTAGCTAGGACTTTAGCAGTGTACATGGATAAAGTCAAGAGTGTGCGCAATGCCATTTTTGTGCAATTCTGGGATGTTTTTTTAAGTGAAAATAGGTCGACATGTACATGGATGATACCGTGTATGTGCAATTCGTAAAAACGCGGCAAGCAGTGGGCGATTCTGTGTTTTCTCCCAATTTCGCACCTAATACTCGTCATGATTAAGCACTTTTGTTCCATAAAAGTTCTAGCATAAGCGTAATTCGGCTAACAGATTGTTGGAAAAAAAATTCGGTACTTTTCCGTTTTGCCGGCGCAAAGGATAAAGTCGCCAATAATGGTACAACCGATGCCAAACGGAATATTCTCGCTGGTAACCTTTTACGCCTCATTTTCAAAACAAGTCGCAGCTTTTTCTTATCAGATTGATTGTTTCTTTCAATACTGGCATATAATTACATAGAATTTTTATCAGATAGTTCAGTTTTATGTCTAAGGCCATTTTCGGTAATTAAGTCAATTAGGATGCAATCACAGCGCTTACCCGAAGCCGAAAATATAGAAAAGGAGAATCATGGGTTAAATTCATCCATTCTAATGAGAATGCATTAGCGAAGTAAAGCACTGCAGTTTTACATAATTTCTCAGTAAGCTATTCGTACGCATTGAAATATTTCTTGCATTTAAACTTGTATTCCAAATTAAGATTTAACTTGAAATTAATGTAGATAATTACTGAGAGCATTAGATTTTTGTAGAGTAGTTTACGTGAGATGAGATCGCTTGGGGTCACGTGATATGAACCGGCGAATTAGGATGTTGAACCACGAAAGCATAGTAAATTCTTAAATTAATGTCTTTTACAAATTTATTGTCTTTATTTATTGGCTTTTTATAAAGTTTTAAGCGATATTAAAATGTTTATGCCTTCAAAAAATGAATTCTTAGAACTAAAATTATTTTAATATTTTTTATGTGTATACTGTATTTTGTCGCCAATAAAGTCTGCTTGGCGAGATTTGCGCCGGCGAAACGGAAAAGTACCAAAATTTCGAGTAAAAAAAAAAAAAAAAAAATTCCTTTACTTCGTGAGAACAAAATGGCGTCCGAACAAAAACTAGCAGGTTGCTGTAGCAAGCTTTGTCGCCAAATTTTCGCCAAAAAATCGCCAAGTTACCATAATCCAAAGATTAACCCTCTTTTTTTTTTCACCTTGCTCTCCAGCATTATCTTGGATGAAACACTGTGTAAAACTGCAATATTTCAATATGCTAATCGAATTTCTAAGATGGTTATATGCTTTAGATTCCCTAGACGACATCTTATTTCAAAATCTATACCTGTTGTTTTAGACTTAAAGATTCATTTGCCTTTATAAGTGTGGACTAGAGAGTCTAACGTTAAATCAGCTCATTACCATCTGAGAGTTTTTACTTTTCTGTCCCTTTATTTTTCCTGCGGGCTTTGTAACATAGACGCCGCTACTAAATCAACTTAAATTCCGGATGACCCTGTCCAGGCTATTCGTATAACACCGCTCTAATCAGAAGCATATTAGTACGCTGATAATATTTCAACTGAAACACATTCCTTGTTACAGATTCAATATTATTTCTTTTTAAATAAGAAACTGTTTTTCTGAGTCTCTCGATTAAAAAAGGACCTTTGAATTCATTAAAAATTTTGTCTACTTTTCTTTCCTGTACGCAAGAGTGTGAATGCTTTATTTTTAAAGCCTTATCTCACACCTCGTTTTATCGGAGTAAAATTTTTGTTTTGCACAATCCATATCTGAATTACGCATTGCCTCATTCGCAAATATCTGAAAGTTTGCCTATTTAAATTCTTCCGACCTTTTCCCCAAAAATGTTTTTCTAGCAGTGTAATCAACATTATGCCAAGGGAAGATGTTTTACCCGTTGTATCATATTTTGTGGATTTTGTGCACATTCTGCTTCGTTAACATAGGTAACAGAATTGGTGGTAATTTCTTACAAAGCCACGGTTAAATTTAAATACATTTCTACTCATTCGCTGTGCGATATTAGACTGTGGTCGATGAGAGACCATTTTAAAAATATTTTATGTTAAGACCCTTACACATTTTCTAAAAAAAATTAGTCTAACGAATTGCTTACCATTATCTGAGATTATTTTTATCGAAGCTCCATATTTTAATATAAGTTTATTTAAGGGGGCACAAGACCTCTGGGCTCGTCGAAACGATCATAAAAATACTCAAACTCGAAAACACAAAAACTCATATTATATAATTTGTAGGGTTTATATTTATTTTAACTATCATTTATTTTAAGTTTAAACTATCTTTCCTGTCAAGCCTTACTTTCCCCTGGAACTGCCAATGCCAGAATATGTAAATTTTGAGTAGAACGCGCAAGGATTCAAATTATCAGCGGAAGTATTCTGAGTTAAATAGAAGGAAACGAGTTCGGTGTGATATTCCTACTTAGCGAGCGCGGAGGTAGTTAGCGAGAATTGAAGAACCCCGCGTTGCGGCCTATGTGCTTGGCGGGAATTAGTGGTAATTGTTCCAGTGAGCTTCAAGTCTGCTGAATTAGCAGCAGTATTGTAAAACACGGTGAGTTAGTTATTTTAGAGAGCCTCGTAGTTAGAATCTTGTCTTTACTTTCTTTTCAGGTTATTATTTTTATTTGACTGCCAAGTTGGCACAGTCTGTAAGCGTCAAGAGGACGCAATTGTAATTTATTACGTTGAATAAAAAGGGACTTAAACCCTTCACAAGGCTCTATCTTTTATACAAGTTTTCACAGTCACCTCTTGGTTGCGTGCAAGTTGGAGGCGCGCAACGTTATATTGGCGCCCGAACACTTATCGAACTGAAATGGCCGAAAACTGGATGGAAGCCGCTGGACAACACCAAGAAATGACAACTCAGTTAGAAGGATTTGGATACCTGGTCCAGACTTTGAGAGCATCAATCAAGCCAAACGTCCATTTCGACGGAAAAAATTCGGTGGCGGTATTTTTAGAAGGTCTAGAAAACCACTTTCAGCTCTACCCTGTGCCTGAGAGACAAAAAGTTGCCATCGCCACATCAGCACTAAGAGGACAGGCCGCGCTATGGTGGAAAAACATAGGAAAATTTCTACTAGGTGAATTTGGAAGCCCGACATATACATTTGAAAATTTCAAAAAATCGTTAGTAAAGGCCTTCCCCATAGTGAAAGATCGCGCACGGCTGGAAGCCGAACTATATAGTTTCTATCAACGGGATACAGCAGAATTGACGGACTTTATTTTACGAAAAATCAAGCTAACGGATATGCTGTATGGGAAAAAACCCGATGCGGAGATAATTGAAATAATATTACCAAGATTGTTACCCGCTGTCCAAGACTACTTTGAAATTAGAAACCCAAGCACATTGCAGGAACTTTTCGAATTGGCGGTGAAGTTTCAAAATCGCAGAATAGCGGAAAAAGCGAGAGGGGAAACATATTCTCAACATACCCGAAGGAAGGAGGAAACCAGAAATGGAAATCGCTCGTATGGGGGAAAGAACTATCAAGCTAACGCATCGAAACTCGAAGGTCAAGGCCCAAAAAGAAAATTTGAAAATAAACATCCGCGTACCCAGAAGACACAGATTGAAAGGAAAGCTTTAAACGACTAGAGGGGCCTGTGAAAGGGAGGGTCCAGACCCCGGAAGTTTTAAAAAAACCCTCAAATAGACATTTAAACACGGTCATCGTAAAAAACTCACAGCTACCAATTATACAAGTCCTGGTTGGCGATGTACCAGTAGAAGCCCTCATCGATACAGGAGCAGAAGGAAATTTTATGAGTGAAAAGTTCTTCAAAAAGAATTTTTATAGGATACGACTATTTAAAACCAGAAATACGGAAATTATAGCGGCGCAAGGAAAAACATGTCACTGCATCGGGAAATTATCATTAAACTTACAGGTAAAAGAGGAAAATCTCAAAGTATTAATTTTTGTGGTGAAAGACCTACAACACTCTCTTATTTTAGGTATGGACTTTTTAAGGGCCGCGAGGGCCAAATTAAATTTTCAAGATAGTTCCGTGGTGTTGGAGATGGACCAGAGGGTGGTGGAACCTGTGGAGACACCTGAAGTGGACCTTAGCCATCTGAATGACCAGGAAAGTAAAGCAATACAGCAAGTGGTGAGTAATTTTTCTCATTTGTTTTCAGAAAAACCAGGAAACTGCCAAATCGTGACTCATAAGATTCAATTAAATGCCGAAAAACCTTGTAGGACTAAACCGTATCGTTATGATAAACAAAAAGACCTAATCATCGAAGAACATATTCAGGAGATGTTAAAGAATAAAATAATAACGCCCATAAATAGTGAGTACGCGAGTCCAGTCGTACTATGTAGGAAAAAGAACGAGTTTCCTCCTTCGGATAAAAGGGCTTGGAGGTTTGCTATTGATTACAGAAAACTAAATAGCATTACTAAATTTCCAGTTTACCCTTTGCCGGTTATAGACGAGATCATTAGACAGATCAAATCGACAAGATATATGTCTACTTTGGACTTAACGTCTGGCTACTATCAAATAGCTATGAGACCCGAAGATATACACAAAACCGCGTTTATAACAAAATCGGGCACTTATGCATTTTTACGCATGCCCTTTGGGTTGTGTGGGGCCCCATCAACATTCCAGAGAGCTATGGACATTGTTCTAAAGCCTGTCCTAGGAAAATCAACTTTAATTTATCTAGATGATATAATTATAACGAGTAGTACGTTGGAACAAGACATTAATGACCTCGAACAAGTTTTTAAATTATTAAAAGAGGCCGGTCTTACAATTAACGCCTCAAAATGCAAGTTCGCAACTAAAGAACTTAAATATCTCGGTTATAAAATTTCGCAAAAGGGTATAGAAACGCAAGATTCAAAAATAAAAGCTATTAAGAATTTCCCACCGCCCAACACCGCCAAGAAACTTTCGTCTTTCCTTGGATTATGTTCTTACTATCGATCTTTCATAAAAGATTTCGCTAATATTGTTGAACCACTCTTAGTAATCAAAAGAAAAAAGAGTAAATTTACGTGGACAGCGGAAGCTAACACAGCTTTTGAAAGATTAAAAGAAGCGCTTATTAATGCCCCTGTTTTAAAATTCCCTGAGGGGGACGAAAACCTGGAAATTGCAGCAGATGCGTCAGACTGTGCGGTGGGCGCGGTTCTTATGCAAAATAACCATCCGCTGGCATTTTTTAGTAAAACATTGAATCAGACACAAAGGAATTATACAGCTACAGAAAGAGAAACATTAGCCGTATTAATGGCTGTACACAAATTTCGAGTGTCACATTCTTGCCACTAGGTGGCGGGCATCTCTTCCTTTACTTTTGCTGTAATTAAGTTTCGAGAATCAGTCGAGATTGGAACCGCTCTGAGGAGCGTAAAGACTCAGAACTAAAAATGTACTGTCTTAAAATAATTATCACCTACCTTGTAAATAGTGTACATTAGCTTTTTATTTCAATAAATAATTAAAAGACAATATGGCTTGTTAGCAGTAATAGAAACTCTTACTGAAAACGTGATTATTAGAAGCCTGGCGTCGTGAACACTGAAGATGCAGCAGGTAAGGAATTTTACATTAATTTTATTGTAAATAGAAGAACCTGATGCAACATTTTTTATGGCGCCCGAACAGGGACACCAGGTTATTTTGAAAAGTTCTAATAAAGTGAATTCAAAAGCTGAATATTAAAATTGAAGATTTTAATACTTGTTCTTGAAGTATTCAGCAAAAGAATAATTTTGTTTTCTAAGTAAGAGTTAAATATTTGTTTTTCATGAGACGTATATTTTTTGTGTAAATGTTTGAATCTAAGAAAGATAATGGCTGAAGTAGATAAATTAAAAAAGAAAAGAAGTATCTTAAGAACTGCGGTTACAAAACTATTTAAGAAAATCGAAAGTGAATTAAATAAATCTGAAGGTAGTATTAATGAGCTCGAAGAATTGTTAGAACAGCTTAATGCTAAAACCGAAACGCTATCTAATGCCGATGTGGAAGTTGAACCAATTCTGAGTGTAGATGAATTCGAAAATGAATTCGAAATTACAGAACAATATCGCGAGAAGATAACGTTATGGAAATTCAGGCTTAAGAAACGGATTAAGGAACTTAATCATGACTCAAATGCACCGAACACTCAGCAAAATATAAAAGACACACCTAATGTTAAATTAGCAAAACTTTCGATTCCCGTATTTTATGGGAACAGTAGTCAATGCCTTACTTTTTGGAATAGTTTTGAGTCCTCAATACATAATAACGAATCATTGAACAAAGTAGACAAATTTAATTACCTGAAAGCATATTTAGGAGGAACAGCTGCTAGTTGCGTTCAAGGACTTCCGTTATCGCCGAAACATTATGATTCAGCAATTCAAATCTTACACGACCTTTTTGGAAGGAGAGACATTCTTATTAATGCGCACATGAATAATTTGCTGAATATTGAATCATTAAAAAATGCGAATGACATAAAAACATTTCGTAAATTGTATGATAAAGTACAAACGCAGATTAGATGTCTCGAAGCGTTAGATGTTGTATCGGAATCTTACAGCGCTTTGCTGTGTCCGATGATTTTGAAGTTATTGCCTTCAGAATTAACGCTTGAATTTCATAGAACACAAAATGTTGGCACCGATTATAACATAAAAGATTTAATGTCATTTTTACACGCAGAACTTTCATCCCGTGAACGCACGAGGTCAACGGTTTCGCAACAGCAAAAAGTATCCGATCGGCGACAGTCTTCTTCCCCCCCTGCAACGAAAAGCGCATATGGTCTCTCAAATAGACATAATAAACCAAAGATTCCGACCTGTACAGATTTGTTTACAAAATCCGAATGCAGAGAGGAAAATATGAACTGCGTCTTCTGTAATCAATTCCACAAGATTTATGACTGTAGTTTCGTTTCCGGCTTATCATTACAAGAAAAAAGGGACATTTTAAAAAGAAAATGTGCTTGCTATAAATGCCTAAAATTACACCATTTGGCTCAAAACTGCAGAACAAAAATAACTTGTTCTATTTGTAAAAAACAACATGCAACTATTATGTGTAATAAACAAAATCCTTCTGTCGAGGTTTCGGAAATTAAAAAAGACGAACAGATAGAAAATAAAGTACTTTCAAATCAAGCAGGATGTTCAGAAGTATATTTGCAAACTTTAATTGTTCGCATATATGGAAGAGGGAATAACCAATTTGTTCGAGCGATAATTGACACCGGAAGTCAAAACACATACATAAGCAGGTATGCAGCAGAAAGGTTACAATTAAGAAGCTTAGGTGAACAAAGTGTAACCCACGGACTTTTCGGTGGCATAGAAGTTTCGGAAAAACATAAACGTTATAGAATAAAATTGGGTAGCGTAGATAAACGGTATAATTGCGAAATCAATGTATTGGATGAAAGAAAAATATGTTCTTCGGTCCCTAAAATCAAAAATATACACTGGATTGGGGAACTTAGAAGAAGAGGAATTTACGTCAGTGATGTTTTTGAAAATGGAAATTGCAAATTATTCCAGGAGAACCCCCAAGAGATTCATTTGTTGTTAGGGGCAGATGTTGCTGCAAATTTATCTACAGGTAAAATCGAAGTTCTTCCTTGGGGAAGATTAGTTGCTGTAAGTACAAGACTTGGGTGGACAGTCATGGGGAAAGCGAACACTGACAATTATGAAATAGAAAATTCCTTTTCCACGCTTTCGTTATCTTTACATATTTCTGATGCCACGTTGTCAGAACTGTGGAGGCTTGATGCTATCGGAATAACAGATCCAGTTACAAAAAAGGCTAGAGAGGAAAGGGATTTGCAAGCAAAATTGCAATTCGAAAATTCTGTATCTCTAAACGAAGAAGGGCGTTATGAAGTCGCACTTCCGTGGGCGGAGAATCATGTACCACTCTCCACCCACAAGGATTTAGCGTTGAAACGTCTACAATCTACCACCCAGAAACTTTTATCTCAAAATTTATTTTCTTCATACAATGCAGTTTTTAATGACTGGTGTAACTTAGGAGTGATCGAAGAAGTTAAAGAAAATATTGCGGTTGACTATGGACATTATTTACCGCATAGACCGGTGATCAAAGAAAATAGCTCAACAGCAATTCGACCGGTGTTTGATGCGTCTGCGAGGAAACAATCGTCTCCTTCTCTAAATCAGTGTTTGGAGTGTGGACCAAATTTGATAGAACTAATTCCATCTCTTTTGTTGAGATTTCGGGAAAGCAAGTTTGCTGCTATAGCAGACATTGAAAAGGCTTTCTTACAGATCAGTGTAAGGCCTCAAGATAGAGACTGGCTTCGGTTTTTCTGGTGGAATGATGTGGAAGAAAGGAAAACGAAAATATTTCGTCATACTAGGGTAGTATTTGGGGTTAAGAGTAGTCCTTTCCTTTTGGCAGCTGTTATAGAATTCCATCTACAAAAGTACGTGAAAAATTCTTCATATGATACGGAGATAATAGCTAAACTCTTGCGTAGCTTCTACGTAGATAACGTTGTTGCCAGTTTTGACAAAAAATCCGAGATGATCCAGTTCATCGAAAAATCTCGAGAAATAATGTATGAAGGAAAGTTTAATCTTCGAGGTTGGTTACATAACGGAGATAACTTGAAACATGAAACTATTTCACCCGTATTGGGTGTGTTATGGAACTCTCAGAAAGATAATTTAACTTTGAATCTGAATTGGCTAGAAGATTTTGAAATGGGTATAATAACGAAGAGAACAATTCTCGCTGTAACACACAAAATATTTGATCCTATTGGTATTGTGAGTCCTGTTCTCTTGTATCCTAAAATATTGTTGCAGAACCTATGGAAAACAGGAATTTCTTGGGATACTGAAGTTGACGAGAGTACAAAACAAAATTTTGTGAATTGGTATAAAAGCCTTTTTCTCTTAAAAGAAATATCCCTCCTACGTTGGATACATTCCAGCAAGGACAATAGGAAGTTCTGCAGCATTCACACATTCTGTGATGCCAGTAGTAATGCGTATGCTGCTGCAGTTTTCTTGAGAACTGTGACGAATTCTGGAGTTGAAATTCATCTGTTGGCATCGAAGTCTAGAGTAGCTCCCGTAAAATCTATTACGATCCCTCGTCTGGAATTGATAGCTGCCACGATAGGTGCCAGACTATGCTCTTCTGTTTTAAATGGTTTGCAATGGCAAAATATGGAAACGCATTTTTGGACGGATTCTACAACAGTTTTGACATGGATTCAAAGGGAAGAGATTGTCTGGGCTGTCTTTGTGGAAAACAGAGTCAGGGAGATTAGGAAACTGACGGATCCAAAAACGTGGAAACATATTGCTGGAACAAAAAATCCAGCTGACCTCCCATCAAGAGGTTGCACCGCTAAACAACTTTTAGCAGTTAGATGGTGGGAGGGCCCCGACTGGCTGAAGAAAAATCAGGAAGAATGGCCTAGACAAAGGGAAATACCGGACATGGAAATAGTGAATTCAGAAAAAAGGAAATCAGTCATTTCTGCACTAAATACGCAAAGGGTAGAACATTTTTTTGAGAAATATTCATCTTACCATAAAATGTTAAGAATAACTGCTTGGATATGCAGATTTATCAACAACTGCAGAAGACCAGATTCTAAACAATCAGGAGAACTCACGGTCCCGGAAATAGAAACTGTAGAAAAGAAAATATGCAAGATAATACAAATAGAAGCATTTGGCAAAGAACTTAAAGTTAGCAACCTTTGTACCTTTTTTGACTCAGATGGCCTTATTCGGTTAAAGACCAAGATTACTAGAAGAGAGGAAGAAGAAAATTTTCTCTGTCCAATTGTATTGCCCTCAAATCATGACTTAGTTCATAGGTTAATTTTAGATTACCATTTGCGACTATCCCACGCTGGTGTGCAGTTCGTACTAGCCAATATTCGACAGAAATTCTGGGTCCTGAGAGGAAGAAAAACAGTACGTAAAGTTCTTATGAAGTGTGTTCGCTGTAGAAGGTATAGCGCAAAGAATATAGAGACTGTTCCAGCACCTCTTCCTGAAGATCGAGTTCGAGATGCTCTGGTGTTTGAAGTGACCGGAGTCGATGTAGCCGGTCCTCTTTATTTACGAAAAGGAAAAAAGGCATGGATCTTGCTCTTTACTTGCGCGGTCTATCGCGCGATACATCTTGAACTGATAGAAAGTTTATCAACAAATGCGTTCATCTTGGGATTAAGGAGATTTATTGCCAGAAGAGGTCGTCCAAGTATTATTTACAGCGACAATGGCACTAATTTCGTTGGAACTGAAAATCTTTTAAGATCGATAGATTGGAAAGAAATAGAATGTAATTCAACTAGTATGAGAATACAGTGGAAGTTTAATCCCCCAACTGCTTCATGGTGGGGCGGTTGGTGGGAGAGGTTGGTACAAACAGTGAAGAAGATGTTGAGAAATGTTCTCGGCAAGTCCTGTGTCTCTTATGAGGAAATGTTGACTATACTTTGTGATATCGAATCAGTAATCAACTCAAGACCCCTTACGTACCTTTCAGAAGATCCAAATGATCTTACGGCACTAACTCCTTCAATGTTTCTACAAGATGTGCACGACGTCGGAGTGCCTGACTTAGACTACCTGGATACCATTAATCTGACAAAAAGATACAAGTTCTTGCAGAACTTAAGAGAACATTTCCGCAAAAGATTTCGTGATGAATATTTAGCTATCCTAGTGCAAAAACCATCTAAACGATCTACTCGGACTATCAACAAAAATGACTTGGTGTTTGTCGGCAGCGACAACAAGAAGAGAATAGATTGGCCAATAGGTCGTGTTGTAGAACTATATCCTGGGAAAGACAACGAAGTACGTGTTGTCAAAGTGAAAACTGCAACGGGTGAACTCCTAAGACCTGTGAAACGTATTTATCCTCTCGAACTTGATAGACCTAACTTGTTTAGTGACTTCACCATGAACATAAAAAACTCTGCGGATAAGTGTTACAGTGATATGAACTATCAAACTAGATATGGACGTAAAACTGTAAAACCTCTTACATATTTTTAAATTGCTATACTAATTTTTGTTTCTTTTCAGTATTTTAGAAATTTAATTGTCCTAACAGTTGTCAATTGGAACATGTTATCTGGATATGGTATGAATGTAATGCAGAAAATGTTTAGATGTGTAATCCTTCTTTGTAAGTATTAATTTTAGAGCATTAGTTATTTTTCATATTTGTGAAAGTTGTACTTGAATTTTTGTTTGATTATTGATAAATTTTGTTTTGATTTTCCCATCTTATCGAGGTAAAATCAAAAGGTGGGAGGATGTCACATTCTTGCCACTAGGTGGCGGGCATCTCTTCCTTTACTTTTGCTGTAATTAAATTTCGAGAACCAGTCGAGATTGGAACCGCTCTGAGGAGCGTAAAGACTCAGAACTAAAAATGTACTGTCTTAAAATAATTATCACCTACCTTGTAAATAGTGTATATTAGCTTTTTATTTCAATAAATAATTAAAAGACAAGATGGCTTGTTAGCAGTAATAGAAACTCTTACTGAAAACGTGATTATTAGAAGCCTGGCGTCGTGAACACTGAAGATGCAGCAGGTAAGGAATTTTACATTAATTTTATTGTAAATAGAAGAACCTGATGCAACACGAGTTTATTTCGGCAAATCGCCAGTAACAGTCTTTTCGGATCATGCGGCTGTTCGTAGACTTTCTCGGGAAAAAACCTAACGCCCAGGTTAATAAGATGGGCTTTAAAACTCCAAGAATATAATATCACAATAAAATATAAACCGGGTAAGGAAAACAATGTAGCTGACGCACTATCTCGTATAAAACTGGACGACGAAGGAAATGAACTTAAATGCGCTGTGTTAACTTCAAAAATTTTAGATTCTAGAGATACGGTTATTACTGAACTGAAAGCTGATCCTGAATTTGGAAATATCTATGCTTATTTGAAAGACCCCGAAAGCTGTGAGCATACAGATATCGATGCGATAAGAAATAGAGCAAAAAACTATGAAATAATAGATAATTTATTATTCTATACGAAAACAACAAACGAAAATCTTGAGTATAATCCAGTCATCCCAGCCTCGCTTCGATTAAGCATTTTGAAGGAGTTGCACGAAGAAAAAACAGCGGGCCACCTAGGGGTCAGAAAGACTTTAAAAAGGGTACGCGAGGCGGTATATTTCCCGCAATTATACAAAATAGTAACGGCGTATGTCAGGTCCTGCAATCAATGTCAGTTAATAAATGATATTAATTACAGCCCGGCCGGGTACTTAAATAGCATTCGCGCTACATTTCCGAATGAAATTTTAGGTATAGATCTCCTTGGTCCCTTCCCCCAGAGCGAGTTAAATAAAAATCGTTTTCTTTTAGTAATAGTAGATCATTTTTCAAAATGGATAGAAATTGTTCCACTTAAACGCGCGTCAGCCAAAACAGTCGCAGATGCATTCTTACACAGATACATTTTAAAATACGGTGCACCGATAAAAGTCATTAGCGATAACGGAAAACAATTCATTAGTCAAATATTTGAAAACATATGCAATGGACTTGGCATACGCCATATCAAAATGGTTCCGTATAGACCACAGGCTAACATAGCAGAAAGAGTTAATAAAAACATAGTAAAAATAATTCGCAGTTACGTGAGCACACATCACAAGCGCTGGGATGGCTACATAAATGAATTAGCTTATGCTTTAAGAACGGGACATCATGATACTACGGGAAAACCTCCAGCAGAATTATTTTTAGGCAGAAAGTTAATTACGCCTTTAGATAAATTATTCTTTGTGCAACAAAGAGAGCAGGAGTTTAAACAACAAGATGTGCAAAAGTTGATTGATCAGGCGCTTAAAACCTCGGATACGGCAAGAAATAGGCAGAAACTTTATTTATTATGAGAGAAAACGCCGTGAAGCAGATTTTAAAGTTGGGGATAAAGTATTGAAGCGGAAATTTTCTTTATCAAGTGCCCCAGACAATTTTATGGCAAAGCTAGCTCCAAAGTTTGAAGGCCCCTATGTAATTCAGGAAATCAAAGGGGTAGTATTATATCTTAAGAACGACAGAGGGGAAATCTGTAAAGCAAGTCCCGACCAGGTGAAAAAATACTATAATCCAAATGATTTTGAAATCCTTAAAAGTTTCTTGCAGGACTCAAGCCTAAACGAAATAGAAGGGCCAGAGACTACAACAACTATTCCACCACCCAAGAAACAGAGAACTGAAGAGAGACCTAGCACTTCTACAACCCGGACGTCGGTATCAAAAAGAAAAAATGATTTTCAAACTCCGGCGTTTAAGAAAAACAAAAATACAGATGAACCGGGTAAAGAAACCGTGGTAAAGAGAAAAACACCACCTACAAAGGATAGCAGGAGAAATTACACATCAAGGAGAACGCGCACACGGCCACAGAGTCAGGTGCCAGCAAGGCCGCCGTTCCGGAAACTGAAACGCCAACAGGAGGCACAAAAATACGACGAACAGAAGAAATTCAAGAAGGACTCCAGACTGGAGGACGTCAAGACCAGGCGTCCCAGGCAGAAACGCAAAGGCCAACAACCAGACGATTACTCCGTCAAGAGGCCAGCATGTAGAGGACGAAAAAGAAAGAGCAACGTGGACGACACTCGGAGATCAATAAGGAGAAGATTGACATCC
The DNA here is from genome assembly GCF_044657685.1 of Stegodyphus dumicola. Classification (NCBI taxonomy): domain Eukaryota; kingdom Metazoa; phylum Arthropoda; class Arachnida; order Araneae; family Eresidae; genus Stegodyphus; species Stegodyphus dumicola. The sequence goes on along the minus strand of NC_140771.1, from coordinate 41,231,196 downwards.
ATGAAACCTCTAACTTGGGATCAATTTTGCCAAAAACGGATGACGGAATTTCAAGCATCGAAAACTCAAAGATAAGTTAAAACCTTCTATAAATTTTTTTCTCTTTTGTTCCGAAATGTTATGCATAAGTACGAAGTTCTATGTTTTCACGAAAGTCAATATGTCTCGGTTGAGACTTAGTTTTGTTTTACTTTATTTAGCTAAGGCAAAAGTATTATTTTATTTAAGTGTAAAAGCTAAAAACAAGCATTTTCTGTTGGTCGAAAGACTTATTCTGTTATGTTAAAGCCAAAATTTGGCCGAAGATAAAAATAACTTCGTATTCTTGTATTAATAAGAATTTTACTTTCAGTGCCGCCAGCTTGGCGAAGAATGAGTAAAGTAAAAATTTATTTTCTCTTATTCATTTTATGGTAAATTGTAAAAAGCATATGTATTAAAATTTTGTAAATGTATGTAAATACTTGAAGGTTATGTAAAAGTAGAATTTAGTCTAGAAGCATAAAATTGTAGATGCTAAAAGTGAATGCTTAAAAGCAATGAAGTCAAAATTTAAGTATTAAACTGTAAAGTCATGCTTTAGAGCGAAAGCCTGCATGTTTAAAGATGAATGAGGGGGAAGTTAGAATGAATGTGTTTTGTAGGGTTCTCCACCTACATTTGAATTTTTAAGACTATTAAAGTAGCTCATTGAGTTGTAGAATGTCGAGTAAGGTGTGTCTATTTGGTTGTTGAATTCTAACAAATCATGGTGGTTAGGGGAAGTGTTGTACACGAATATTCTCGTTTGACACCACACATGGTGGAGAGCCAGGGTAAAGTTAAATTAATGCTTGAAAAATTGAATGAATGTGAAGTAAGCAATAACTAAGAAAAACGAATCGTTTAAAAACAAAAATTTATTGTGTCAAGAAAGTGTAAATTATAATGTATGTAGAAAGATACTGATACTTATTCCTTCCAGATGATGGAAGGAAAGACCAAGATTGATTGATGAAGTCCAGGAAAAGTTGCTGTAAGAAGAAAGCTTTGTAATGAGCAACAGAATTTTAGTATAATTGTTACATAAGATTTTTTTTTTTTTTTTTTTTGTGTAAACGAGGTTCTCGCCAGTTAGTTCAGAATTAGATACTGTCAGTTAGTGTCAGAACTGTGGAGGCTTGATGCTATCGGAATAACAGATCCAGTTACAAAAAAGGCTAGAGAGGAAAGGGATTTGCAAGCAAAATTGCAATTCGAAAATTCTGTATCTCTAAACGAAGAAGGGCGTTATGAAGTCGCACTTCCGTGGGCGGAGAATCATGTACCACTCTCCACCCACAAGGATTTAGCGTTGAAACGTCTACAATCTACCACCCAGAAACTTTTATCTCAAAATTTATTTTCTTCATACAATGCAATTTTTAATGACTGGTGTAACTTAGGAGTGATCGAAGAAGTTAAAGAAAATATTGCGGTTGACTATGGACATTATTTACCGCATAGACCGGTGATCAAAGAAAATAGCTCAACAGCAATTCGACCGGTGTTTGATGCGTCTGCGAGGAAACAATCGTCTCCTTCTCTAAATCAGTGTTTGGAGTGTGGACCAAATTTGATAGAACTAATTCCATCTCTTTTGTTGAGATTTCGGGAAGGCAAGTTTGCTGCTATAGCAGACATTGAAAAGGCTTTCTTACAGATCAGTGTAAGGCCTCAAGATAGAGACTGGCTTCGGTTTTTCTGGTGGAATGATGTGGAAGAAAGGAAAACGAAAATATTTCGTCATACTAGGGTAGTATTTGGGGTTAAGAGTAGTCCTTTCCTTTTGGCAGCTGTTATAGAATTCCATCTATAAAAGTACATGAAAAATTCTTCATATGATACGGAGATAATAGCTAAACTCTTGCGTAGCTTCTACGTAGATAACGTTGTTGCCAGTTTTGACAAAAAATCCGAGATGATCCAGTTCATCGAAAAATCTCGAGAAATAATGTATGAAGGAAAGTTTAATCTTCGAGGTTGGTTACATAACGGAGATAACTTGAAACATGAAACTATTTCACCCGTATTGGGTGTGTTATGGAACTCTCAGAAAGATAATTTAACTTTGAATCTGAATTGGCTAGAAGATTTTGAAATGGGTATAATAACGAAGAGAACAATTCTCGCTGTAACACACAAAATATTTGATCCTATTGGTATTGTGAGTCCTGTTCTCTTGTATCCTAAAATATTGTTGCAGAACCTATGGAAAACAGGAATTTCTTGGGATACTGAAGTTGACGAGAGTACAAAACAAAATTTTGTGAATTGGTATAAAAGCCTTTTTCTCTTAAAAGAAATATCCCTCCTACGTTGGATACATTCCAGCAAGGACAATAGGAAGTTCTGCAGCATTCACACATTCTGTGATGCCAGTAGTAATGCGTATGCTGCTGCAGTTTTCTTGAGAACTGTGACGAATTCTGGAGTTGAAATTCATCTGTTGGCATCGAAGTCTAGAGTAGCTCCCGTAAAATCTATTACGATCCCTCGTCTGGAATTGATAGCTGCCACGATAGGTGCCAGACTATGCTCTTCTGTTTTAAATGGTTTGCAATGGCAAAATATGGAAACGCATTTTTGGACGGATTCTACAACAGTTTTGACATGGATTCAAAGGGAAGAGATTGTCTGGGCTGTCTTTGTGGAAAACAGAGTCAGGGAGATTAGGAAACTGACGGATCCAAAAACGTGGAAACATATTGCTGGAACAAAAATTCCAGCTGACCTCCCATCAAGAGGTTGCACCGCTAAACAACTTTTAGCAGTTAGATGGTGGGAGGGCCCCGACTGGCTGAAGAAAAATCAGGAAGAATGGCCTAGACAAAGGGAAATACCGGACATGGAAATAGTGAATTCAGAAAAAAGGAAATCAGTCATTTCTGCACTAAATACGCAAAGGGTAGAACATTTTTTTGAGAAATATTCATCTTACCATAAAATGTTAAGAATAACTGCTTGGATATGCAGATTTATCAACAACTGCAGAAGACCAGATTCTAAACAATCAGGAGAACTCACGGTCCCGGAAATAGAAACTGTAGAAAAGAAAATATGCAAGATAATACAAATAGAAGCATTTGGCAAAGAACTTAAAGTTAGCAACCTTTGTACCTTTTTTGACTCAGATGGCCTTATTCGGTTAAAGACCAAGATTACTAGAAGAGAGGAAGAAGAAAATTTTCTCTGTCCAATTGTATTGCCCTCAAATCATGACTTAGTTCATAGGTTAATTTTAGATTACCATTTGCGACTATCCCACGCTGGTGTGCAGTTCGTACTAGCCAATATTCGACAGAAATTCTGGGTCCTGAGAGGAAGAAAAACAGTACGTAAAGTTCTTATGAAGTGTGTTCGCTGTAGAAGGTATAGCGCAAAGAATATAGAGACTGTTCCAGCACCTCTTCCTGAAGATCGAGTTCGAGATGCTCTGGTGTTTGAAGTGACCGGAGTCGATGTAGCCGGTCCTCTTTATTTACGAAAAGGAAAAAAGGCATGGATCTTGCTCTTTACTTGCGCGGTCTATCGCGCGATACATCTTGAACTGATAGAAAGTTTATCAACAAATGCGTTCATCTTGGGATTAAGGAGATTTATTGCCAGAAGAGGTCGTCCAAGTATTATTTACAGCGACAATGGCACTAATTTCGTTGGAACTGAAAATCTTTTAAGATCGATAGATTGGAAAGAAATAGAATGTAATTCAACTAGTATGAGAATACAGTGGAAGTTTAATCCCCCAACTGCTTCATGGTGGGGCGGTTGGTGGGAGAGGTTGGTACAAACAGTGAAGAAGATGTTGAGAAATGTTCTCGGCAAGTCCTGTGTCTCTTATGAGGAAATGTTGACTATACTTTGTGATATCGAATCAGTAATCAACTCAAGACCCCTTACGTACCTTTCAGAAGATCCAAATGATCTTACGGCACTAACTCCTTCAATGTTTCTACAAGATGTGCACGACGTCGGAGTGCCTGACTTAGACTACCTGGATACCATTAATCTGACAAAAAGATACAAGTTCTTGCAGAACTTAAGAGAACATTTCCGCAAAAGATTTCGTGATGAATATTTAGCTATCCTAGTGCAAAAACCATCTAAACGATCTACTCGGACTATCAACAAAAATGACTTGGTGTTTGTCGGCAGCGACAACAAGAAGAGAATAGATTGGCCAATAGGTCGTGTTGTAGAACTATATCCTGGGAAAGACAACGAAGTACGTGTTGTCAAAGTGAAAACTGCAACGGGTGAACTCCTAAGACCTGTGAAACGTATTTATCCTCTCGAACTTGATAGACCTAACTTGTTTAGTGACTTCACCATGAACATAAAAAACTCTGCGGATAAGTGTTACAGTGATATGAACTATCAAACTAGATATGGACGTAAAACTGTAAAACCTCTTACATATTTTTAAATTGCTATACTAATTTTTGTTTCTTTTCAGTATTTTAGAAATTTAATTGTCCTAACAGTTGTCAATTGGAACATGTTATCTGGATATGGTATGAATGTAATGCAGAAAATGTTTAGATGTGTAATCCTTCTTTGTAAGTATTAATTTTAGAGCATTAGTTATTTTTCATATTTGTGAAAGTTGTACTTGAATTTTTGTTTGATTATTGATAAATTTTGTTTTGATTTTCCCATCTTATCGAGGTAAAATCAAAAGGTGGGAGGATGTCACATTCTTGCCACTAGGTGGCGGGCATCTCTTCCTTTACTTTTGCTGTAATTAAATTTCGAGAACCAGTCGAGATTGGAACCGCTCTGAGGAGCGTAAAGACTCAGAACTAAAAATGTACTGTCTTAAAATAATTATCACCTACCTTGTAAATAGTGTATATTAGCTTTTTATTTCAATAAATAATTAAAAGACAAGATGGCTTGTTAGCAGTAATAGAAACTCTTACTGAAAACGTGATTATTAGAAGCCTGGCGTCGTGAACACTGAAGATGCAGCAGGTAAGGAATTTTACATTAATTTTATTGTAAATAGAAGAACCTGATGCAACACGAGTTTATTTCGGCAAATCGCCAGTAACAGTCTTTTCGGATCATGCGGCTGTTCGTAGACTTTCTCGGGAAAAAACCTAACGCCCAGGTTAATAAGATGGGCTTTAAAACTCCAAGAATATAATATCACAATAAAATATAAACCGGGTAAGGAAAACAATGTAGCTGACGCACTATCTCGTATAAAACTGGACGACGAAGGAAATGAACTTAAATGCGCTGTGTTAACTTCAAAAATTTTAGATTCTAGAGATACGGTTATTACTGAACTGAAAGCTGATCCTGAATTTGGAAATATCTATGCTTATTTGAAAGACCCCGAAAGCTGTGAGCATACAGATATCGATGCGATAAGAAATAGAGCAAAAAACTATGAAATAATAGATAATTTATTATTCTATACGAAAACAACAAACGAAAATCTTGAGTATAATCCAGTCATCCCAGCCTCGCTTCGATTAAGCATTTTGAAGGAGTTGCACGAAGAAAAAACAGCGGGCCACCTAGGGGTCAGAAAGACTTTAAAAAGGGTACGCGAGGCGGTATATTTCCCGCAATTATACAAAATAGTAACGGCGTATGTCAGGTCCTGCAATCAATGTCAGTTAATAAATGATATTAATTACAGCCCGGCCGGGTACTTAAATAGCATTCGCGCTACATTTCCGAATGAAATTTTAGGTATAGATCTCCTTGGTCCCTTCCCCCAGAGCGAGTTAAATAAAAATCGTTTTCTTTTAGTAATAGTAGATCATTTTTCAAAATGGATAGAAATTGTTCCACTTAAACGCGCGTCAGCCAAAACAGTCGCAGATGCATTCTTACACAGATACATTTTAAAATACGGTGCACCGATAAAAGTCATTAGCGATAACGGAAAACAATTCATTAGTCAAATATTTGAAAACATATGCAATGGACTTGGCATACGCCATATCAAAATGGTTCCGTATAGACCACAGGCTAACATAGCAGAAAGAGTTAATAAAAACATAGTAAAAATAATTCGCAGTTACGTGAGCACACATCACAAGCGCTGGGATGGCTACATAAATGAATTAGCTTATGCTTTAAGAACGGGACATCATGATACTACGGGAAAAACTCCAGCAGAATTATTTTTAGGCAGAAAGTTAATTACGCCTTTAGATAAATTATTCTTTGTGCAACAAAGAGAGCAGGAGTTTAAACAACAAGATGTGCAAAAGTTGATTGATCAGGCGCTTAAAACCTCGGATACGGCAAGAAATAGGCAGAAACTTTATTTATTATGAGAGAAAACGCCGTGAAGCAGATTTTAAAGTTGGGGATAAAGTATTGAAGCGGAAATTTTCTTTATCAAGTGCCCCAGACAATTTTATGGCAAAGCTAGCTCCAAAGTTTGAAGGCCCCTATGTAATTCAGGAAATCAAAGGGTAGTATTATTAAGAACGACAGAGGGGAAATCTGTAAAGCAAGTCCCGACCAGGTGAAAAAATACTATAATCCAAATGATTTTGAAATCCTTAAAAGTTTCTTGCAGGACTCAAGCCTAAACGAAATAGAAGGGCCAGAGACTACAACAACTATTCCACCACCCAAGAAACAGAGAACTGAAGAGAGACCTAGCACTTCTACAACCCGGACGTCGGTATCAAAAAGAAAAAATGATTTTCAAACTCCGGCGTTTAAGAAAAACAAAAATACAGATGAACCGGGTAAAGAAACCGTGGTAAAGAGAAAAACACCACCTACAAAGGATAGCAGGAGAAATTACACATCAAGGAGAACGCGCACACGGCCACAGAGTCAGGTGCCAGCAAGGCCGCCGTTCCGGAAACTGAAACGCCAACAGGAGGCACAAAAATACGACGAACAGAAGAAATTCAAGAAGGACTCCAGACTGGAGGACGTCAAGACCAGCCGTCCCAGGCAGAAACGCAAAGGCCAACAACCAGACGATTACTCCGTCAAGAGGCCAGCATGTAGAGGACGAAAAAGAAAGAGCAACGTGGACGACACTCGGAGATCAATAAGGAGAAGATTGACATCCATGAAACCTCTAACTTGGGATCAATTTTGCCAAAAACGGATGACGGAATTTCAAGCATCGAAAACTCAAAGATAAGTTAAAACCTTCTATAAATTTTTTTCTCTTTTGTTCCGAAATGTTATGCATAAGTACGAAGTTCTATGTTTTGACGAAAGTCAATATATCTCGGTTGAGACTTAGTTTTGTTTTACTTTATTTAGCTAAGGCAAAAGTATTATTTTATTTAAGTGTAAAAGCTAAAAACAAACATTTTCTGTTGGTCGAAAGACTAATTCTGTTATGTTAAAGCCAAAATTTGGCCGAAGATAAAAATAACTTCGTATTCTTGTATTAATAAGAATTTTGCTTTCAGTGCCGCCAGCTTGGCGAAGAATGAGTAAAGTAAAAATTTATTTTCTCTTATTCATTTTATGGTAAATTGTAAAAAGCATATGTATTAAAATTTTGTAAATGTATGTAAATACTTGAAGGTTATGTAAAAGTAGAATTTAGTCTAGAAGCATAAAATTGTAGATGCTAAAAGTGAATGCTTAAAAGCAATGAAGTCAAAATTTAAGTATTAAACTGTAAAGTCATGCTTTAGAGCGAAAGCCTGCATGTTTAAAGATGAATGAGGGGGAAGTTAGAATGAATGTGTTTTGTAGGGTTCTCCACCTACATTTGAATTTTTAAGACTATTAAAGTAGCTCATTGAGTTGTAGAATGTCGAGTAAGGTGTGTCTATTTGGTTGTTGAATTCTAACAAATCATGGTGGTTAGGGGAAGTGTTGTACACGAATATTCTCGTTTGACACCACACATGGTGGAGAGCCAGGGTAAAGTTAAATTAATGCTTGAAAAATTGAATGAATGTGAAGTAAGCAATAACTAAGAAAAACGAATCGTTTAAAAACAAAAATTTATTGTGTCAAGAAAGTGTAAATTATAATGTATGTAGAAAGATACTGATACTTATTCCTTCCAGATGATGGAAGGAAAGACCAAGATTGATTGATGAAGTCCAGGAAAAGTTGCTGTAAGAAGAAAGCTTTGTAATGAGCAACAGAATTTTAGTATAATTGTTACCTAAGATTTTTTTTTTTTTTTTTTTTTTTTTTTTTTTTTTTTTTGTGTGAAAACGAGGTTCTCGCCAGTTAGTTAAGAATTAGATAAACTTACAACAGGTCGTTTGTAGGACCTGCTTCCAAGTTTTCCAAATTCTGGCAGCGGCAAATGTAGGGTTTATATTTATTTTAACTAACATTTATTTTAAGTTTAAACTATCTTTCCTGTCAAGCCTTACTTTCCCCTGGAACTGCCAATGCCAGAATATGTAAATTTTGAGTAGAACGCGCAAGGATTCAAATTATCAGCGGAAGTATTCTGATTTAAATAGAAGGAAACGAGTTCGGTGTGATATTCCTACTTAGCGAGCGCGGAGGTAGTTAGCGAGAATTGAAGAACCCCGCGTTGCGGCCTATGTGCTTGGCGGGAATTAGTGGTAATTGTTCCAGTGAGCTTCAAGTCTGCTGAATTAGCAGCAGTATTGTAAAACACGGTGAGTTAGTTATTTTAGAGAGCCTCGTAGTTAGAATCTTGTCTTTACTTTCTTTTCAGGTTATTATTTTTATTTGACTGCCAAGTTGGCACAGTCTGTAAGCGTCAAGAGGAAGCAATTGTAATTTATTACGTTGAATAAAAAGGGACTTAAACCCTTCACAAGGCTCTATCTTTTATACAAGTTTTCACAGTCACCTCTTGGTTGCGTGCAAGTTGGAGGCGCGCAACGTTATAAATTAAAAAGTTATATTTTTTTTTTTTTACTTTATACCTTAAATAGATTTGGAAATGAAATAAATAAATGAAATGAACATTGTAAATTAAAAATTTAAAAATATACATAAGAGACATGTAAATAAAAATTGTCAAATGTTGCTCGCATCATAAATTTGAAAATATTGCATATAGAAAGCAATTTTTGGTAAAAATGTATTCGAAATACATTAACCTAATGTAAAACCAAAGTATATAAAAAAATCAAATCTTAAATTTGCAAAATTAAGAAAACATTTTTTAAATTTGAAAAATTAAGAAAACATTTTTAAAATTTAAAAATATGTAATTTTTTATCACTTTTTGAACGTATATGTTATAAAAATTTACATATTGACATATGTAAATTTTTTGGTTTTAGCATGCAGAGTAATAACAGTAGCATACACACTTAAATTTTTATAGGCGTAGCATATATGGTTTGATAATAAGACTGCGCGCAAACTTGAAAATTATCAATTTGAGAAAATCGAATTTAAAGATACAATATCACTTTTCTCTAATGTATATTTTTCAAAACACATTTAAAATGCACCAGAAGCATAAACTACTTTTTTATTTTGTTTACGAAGCTCATCAGCTTCCTTTTTTTCCCGTCTTCAGGTAATTCGAGTCTCTAAAGTATTGCCCTGGGCTCGTTTCTGTGCGAATTTAATACGAATTTTATTTGCTTCCGTCGCAAATGCTACACAGTTAGCTCCAGGTATACATTCTAGTTCTTTCATGACGAACAGCGTTGCCTGTTTTCCATCATTAAAGTTGGCTACTGCTAAATTTGCTGAAATTTTCCTACTATTGTTTGTTGTTTTCGGACAAAACGTCCAGATCAATTAATTTAGTGACTCGTTCACATTTTGCATTCGACCACCAATGCATCTCTTTAGCAAGTCTGGGTGGGACAAATCTTTAAATACAGGTTTTATAACATCCATAACTGCTATAGGAACTGAAGTTTTGTGTTTAAAGTTTTCATTTGTGCCATTTACAACTACTCTTTTGTATGCGCACCAAGAATCAACACCGTCGGGGCAAAAGTCCTGAGTTATTTCATTATCATTTGAACGTTTATGGTACCAAATAGCTCATATCGCTTTTTGCATATCATGGTAATTGTCAGAATGCTTCTTAATGGCATTACCTTAATATGACGTAATTTGATCTATCAGCACATCCGTAAGTCGACCTTTACCGCTAAGAGGTTTCTTGTAATAGTTTCTTGCCACGGAATTCCTGTTTTAATTTCCTCAAACGGGCACCCATTCGTTTTTGAATGTGGCCTACACATTCTATCTTCGAAATCGGAACATTATACGGGCTATCCTTCGTAAGGGTTAAGAAAGCTTTACAATCTCCATCACCTATATAATTAACGTAACGAACATTATACTTTTCTTCGGATCGCGAAAACATATTTAACATACCATTCACTTCCATTTGTGCAGATGAACCTAAATGATTCTTGCTGCATACTTTGTTATGTTCCATTTCAAATAGCTTTCCTTTGAGGATATATTTTTTCCAGTTTCACAACCTTTGCAGCAGGAACTTGAAACATAACGATCAATAACTTTACCCGTTTCACCACCAATAATGGAAGTTACACCGAAACGTGAAGAATGTCCTCTGGTTTTCCATGTGCCATCTCCGCTGACGGTCAAATCTGAAGAACCAGTCATTTTTATTTCTTCGTCAGCTGCTATCTTCATACTATTTTCTACAATATTACGTGTAGCAGCATGCATATGACTTGCAATTTTGTAGTATGACTTCTGTGTTACAGGTGGTGGTAGATCCATAATACCACAAAATGTTCTGGATTCTGTCAATCCTTTTCCAATATACCTCATTGCTAAAGTAAATCTTCTGTTTAAATCAGAAGCATTTTGTTTTTCACCTACAAGCTTGGAATTTCTTATAGATGTTAGTACTCCACAAGAGCAGCGTGAAATATTTATTTTTATGGTTAAACCTTATACTACTTCAGAAGTAATACTAATTTTATCATGGCAGATATGACAGCATAAGTATTCTTCTAACCCAGAAAATAATAAACTTTTATCAATGATTGCATACCCTTCAAATTCGCCATCACCTGATACTACTAAATGATCTAGAAGTTTTTTTGCTGATGCAGAGACATTTGCATCTTTATCATTAATTCTTGTGTACTGATTTCCACAAAAATTATTCCTTTTCCTTTTCTTCGGTCTTTGACCTGAAGCTCTTTTGATATTGTTATTCATTTTTAAATTTCAAAACAAATATATTTACATAAACGTTTACTCAGTAAAACAAACTTGATATGAAAGACCGAAATAGAAACACTCAAACGACGTTAGATTTAGCAGCGTGGTAATAAGAATTATCATGTAAACGATCTACCAGCAGTGAAGTTGAGTAGTTGCCATCCTTCTTCCCCTACACGAAAAGAAAATTTAAAAAAAAAAAAAGTATTAAATACGTATTTCTTTGCATAATAATAAAAATATGAGCTCGTATACAGGGTAACCAAAATGTAAACAACCACCATATTTGTCCCGTTAAACGAGCGTCGCTGATTTACTATACGATATAAACTTTCATAACTTAAGAAATAAGGCGAATTTTATAACACGGTATTTTGCATTTTGTTCAGAAATGTTTATATATTCATAAAATTTAAAAATCTGAAAATCGAATTTTTTGAAGATTTAAAGGTCCTGTGCCCCCTTAAATATGAATCTGAAATAATTTTTGCAGGCAATATTTTGAGGGGAATTATTTCTATCCAAGTGAAAAAATGACCAGCAATTGCAAGAAAGTACCTGTTTTTTTCCCACTATGAGAGTAAAGGCCTAATAGATCAATTGCTACTATTTTAGACGATTTGGCTGTTTTACTAATTAGATACCCAGCCGGGCTATAGTTAATATCGTTAATTAATTGATAAGCGTTGCAGGACCTTGACATATTCAGTTACAAATCTTTGTAGCTGCGGAAAATAAACAGCTTCCCTCACTCTATGCACTGGTTTTCTTGTTCCAAGACAACCTGATAATGGAGAATTATGTAGTTCATATAAAATACTTAACGTCGCTAGAATAACCGTTTTGCAGTTCATTGTTTTTATTGTTCCTCCGGAATAAAAGAAAAGGATGTCAATCGTTTAATAGCTGGAGGGCCTCTTCTTAATTCGCATTATGTCGTGATGTTCAAAGTTACTGGGATCTTTCAGGTAAGCGTAGATATTTTTAAATTTTGGGTCTACATGGAGTTTCGAAATAATCGCTTCTCCTGAACCTAAAATTTTTGAAGTAAATATGGCAGAATTTCAATTCTTTCCCTTTGTTATGTGGCTTAATTATTGATAGAGCATCCGCCATAACATTTTCTTTCGTGGTGGTGTATTTAATTTTTAAGTGATGAACTTGTAATTCAAGAGCCCATCTTATGAGTAAGTGTAATACATTTTTCTCAGCATATAGACTTACGATGGCCGTATTATCCGTTTATACGGTAACAGCTTCCCAAACAAAACTCGAAATTCTTGAGTGGCCAACGAGACTCCTAATATTTCTCTCTTAGTAGCGGTGAAGAGCCATTAAGTTATTTTGAAGACACGTGAAAAATGCACAATGTGGTCGCCGTGGATCGAACCTAGACCTCTCGAATACGCGTCGAGTGTGCTACCGTTAAACCAGGAAGGCAATCTAAAAGGAAGGAGAAAATAACTTATAACGGTATAGCTTTGAGTACACCAGGTATAGAGCAGAAACTAGCGTGTTGTCCTACGCTTTATAAGTCCAATTTTATCTAACATATTGGAAGTTGGTTACGTGGTAGTTATTACGTATTACTACACCACAGAATTACGCATCTATCTTTACAAAACTAACTTCTGGAGAGCGTGGGGAAAATTAAAATTATAAATGAATGAAATTGCTTAAGAGCCAAACAAATGTGATGAAATGTAACTTCTTATTAAAAATGTAGCCAAAATATCTCTGTGAATAGCGTTACTAATGCTTTTTCCCTCCAGATATACTGGAAGGAGGCACAAGAGTTCAAGAAAACTACGCAGTTCAAGCAGAAGACTAAAAATTTGTAAAACAATTTCTTTGTCTTAGTCTTAAGTTAGAGTAAGTCTGAGTAAGGTTGTAAAGCTGGAGCTGATGAATATGAAGTTAAGAGTCTTAACGTTAAAGTTTTGCAACTACAGTTGAAAGTGGCTACAGTATTCTTCAAGGTTCTAGTAACAAGGACACTCAAATGAACAAGAATCCTATAAGCTTTTGGATTTAACTTTAATCTATTACAAACTAGCTATTAAAAACACAAGTGACTTTTGCATCTATAGAATTTATGCTTAAAAGAGCTCATCTTGGTGGCTGACCCGCCTGTAATATTTAAAAACAGCATACCTTTAAAATTTTTCCGAGGCACAGTCTCGCGCCCTGGAGGAAAAAAATGTTTTATTTCGTATACCGTTGCCACCGCTCAGCTTCAGATCGCTTAGTTTGTGAATCAAAAATTCATGAAAGTTGTATAAAATATGAAATATAAAATTCGAAATTCAAAATTCGGTCTTCCAGGTGCACATGTTCGAGTGGAGGACTACGCTATTCAAAATTTAATGACTCTAGGTACCGTCATTTTTTCGAAGGGAAAGGAACATTCATATATATATATGCAGATTTTTCATTATTTAATTTTGTAAAAAATAATGCAGAGCGATAATATTTGGTGGCAGCCATTTGAAAAGTGATACAGCCGTTTCTAGTGATTCGACGCAAATTGCCGTTTCGTAACTAACAGCCCATTTGAGAGAACACCCTTATGGGCGGAAAAAGAAAAGAGAGAGAGAGAGAGAAGAAAAATAAAAAGGCTAGGAATTTAAGGAGAAAAACTAAGTTATCCATTAAATTTTAATTTTATTCATTCACTGTAATTAAACGGAATACATTAGTTACGGAAGCATTCAAATTATGAAGAAAGAAAGCAACATTATTTAAAAGACGAAAAATATTGAGCTATTTTATTATTAAAATTTAAAATTAATACGAATATTAAACGAGAGGTGTTATCTCACAGCTTGATTAAATATATATGACTGTCGGGAAAAAAAAAAAAAAAAAAAGAAACAAAATGAAAAAGTAAAAATTTCTTTATTTTTCGACGATAGCTATTCTCGGGTAATAATTAAAAACATAATTATTTCTTAAAATTCTATATCAGCAAAATATGGTATTTGATCAAAGCATATCTTATAATACATTATTATTCCTTTGCTCACTTAGGCATTCGCAAAAAAATATATTGACATCAAATCTTTTGAATACAAAATAGGCTATTGTCATAATTGCCTTATGAATGATTTTTATAAGGTTACAGGTCATGGGATTTTACCTTTACAATTTTATATATTATCTTAATTATTATATTGTTGCTGTATCTTCTTCCATACATTTAAAAGGTCTTCGTTGCTTATATTACATATTTGCTCTAGTCTATTCCATCCTGATCTTGCAGAAATGATGATATATGAGTTTCCCGGATCTTGCTTGTAACTGTAAGCTCCTAGGACTAAAGATTGGCACAATCGACAAGCAATGCACATCTGAAAAATTGTACAAGTACTGTATTAAATGGAAATAATTGAAAATAATAGTCGCTTCTGTATGAAAATGTACAATGAAACCTCTTATGACGACTATATTCCACACAAGACTACTTCTGAAAATGTACATAACATAAATAAGTACGATCATAAATAAAATGGATATTGAAGGGCCCTTGGCCATCTCCAAAGAACACCAAAAACTATCTGAAACTTTGGGCGGTCTTCTTAAAGAGGTTTAACTGTGTTATCTAGAACTTTCAGAATAAATTAAGGGAAAAAAATTTAATATCTAGGGAAAGAATTCAGCGGAAATTCTAGAAAGAAAAGTGGTGTCACTTTGACTGCTAACAAGAAAAAACATGCCTAACTTTCAGCAGAAGCACAATTGATTCGCCCAGACATTAAGATTTTCATTGGAGTGAAAAACATTTTATTCGAGCTCAAATTGAAGGCATTTTGAATTCTAGGCCCTTGCATCCTTTATCATCTGAACCAGAGGATTTTGATATCTTGACACCAGGCCACTTCCTGATAGGCAGACCTATCACGGCTATTGCAGAACCTAATATTTTAAACATTAACGATAATAGATTAAAGATCTGGCAAAAATTGACTAAAATAGTGCAAACAATTTGGAAGGATTGGAGAAATAACTATTTGAGTGCAATGCAAGGAAGAACTAAATGGTTCTTTGAAAAAGACAATGTCAAGGTTGGAACTATGGTAATTTTAAAGACTGATAATGTTCTTGTATGTAACTGGCCTCTTGGCAGAATCGTAGAAATATTCTTAGGTAAAGACAATAAGGTTAGAGTAGTTTCAGTGAAAACGAAAAGAGGTATTTTTAAAAGATCAATTAATAAAATTTGTCTTTTACCTATGCCAAATTAAACAAAAAGTGTGTTTGTAATTAATTATTGTATTTTCTTATTATAGTAGTTTGATTTTTTTGATGTTATTATTTGATGTTTACAATTATTTACCTGTATTTCGTATTGTCACTCTGTGTAATTTTTTATTGTAAGATCTAATTTTGAATGATTACATCATCTCAAGGCGGGCGGTATGTTGCGCCTGCGCGCGCATTTCTTTACTAGCTTCGGCGCATGCGCCTTGAGTTCTTGGAGTTTGTGACATGAGATTGTGAGAGAATTCGTGGCTTCGAGTGGCCATGAACGATGTAAATTAATGAGAATTAAAGTGAGATATAATACAGTCCATTGTTCCTGAGTTTATTGAATTATAGTGTAGTGCCTGTGCAAAACAACATTCAATACAGTACAGTTTTCTTTGTGACTTAAATTTTGCTAATTCTTGGTCTTGAAGAGCTGTGAAAGCAGAAACTGCGGTACCACTATATTTTTAAGGAAAGAGTACATTGCAACCGACATATACAAACACTGAAAAATGTGTATGATGAAGCTCATGAACGATATAAGTAAGATTTGGAAGTGGATGAAAATGTTTAAAAGTGAACATGCGTGTTAAAATTAAATCTCATAAAATTCATCCATGATAACCAATAGAAGGGAAACAACATAATTTTTGTTCAAGTGATGGCTGAGAAACTTCGCTCGGGTCCACCAAGTTTCTACAAGATGAAATATCGAAAACTGAGTCTCATGGTGAGTTTCTCACCAATTAATAATTTGTTTTTAAAGAGCAGAGGGATTTCACAGGTAACTACTATTTTGGGAATTTTAAAGATTCCAGATAATAAAAAATATTTCCTGGGATGATTAAAAGTGTAATTTTACTCGACGTTCTTCAACGTTGTTCAATAATGAACAGGCACTTTAACTACTTCGTTAAAAAAAAAAGACTTCCGTGAGAAAAGACAGCTCAATATGGAGTCTAGTGAATGATTATCGCAACAAAAATGCAGTATCCTTCGTTTTTTTTTTTATCTTTCACAGAGAAGTTTACTTTTCTTGTACAAAAAAGGGAAGCTCTCTGCGACAGAGCTTTAATACCGGTGATGTGGAAGATTGGATGTTGGTTAAAGTTATGTCTACAAAACTTTTTTTTGCACTGTCCTGGAGAGTGATGATACAAATGCATCCTCAATAGTGAGGATTAATTTAAAAAGTGCTACGTGCTTTGATTTTGCAAGAAAAGTGTACCTATTTTCAGGGAGTTATGTATGAGTCATTTTTCTTCAAAGTTTAAAAAACAGTCTGACATGGAACAATAAAATTCTACCAACAGAAATCGAATAAAATCACACACATAAGGAATAAACTTGTAGGAAATTTCTCTGTAAAATGTTCATTTAAAATTTAAATAAATAATACTTAAGGTATTTTTAAACAAATATGCATATAATATCCTTACAATCCATCCTTGTATTTACATTTATATTAAAATGGAAAATGCATTAAGAATTAATGCTAACCCTGAGCAATGATAATTCTAAACCACTTAGGGACCTAATGCTTAAATAGCCTGCTAATGCATGTCCGGTTCCTTCTAGCGGGTCGACGATCTTGCAGTCCAACATCGCGTAAGCTAACATCACTCCGATATCCCAGGCATAAGTGCTGTAATGAATGTCTTCAAAATCCAGAATACCATCTACGGAGTAAGAAGTGCAATCCGAAGACTCATTTTTTATCATCTGCACCAAAATATTATTTTCATTGAAGTCACCGTGTATGAAACCTGTAAGAACAAAAGTTTTTACATTAAGAAAAAAGTTTTCAAGTTAAGAATAAAAATTTAAAAATGATTAAATTCCTTAAGTAAGAAAATTTGAGATCACAAAATTTCTTTCAAAAGGCTGCATTAAGGAATATCTTACGAAGAGCAGTAGTCAAGAAATAATATGACTCAATAAATATTTTTAATCTACAGTGAAACATTTGCTCGCGAATTTAATTCATCTCTGAAGATCGTTCTTCAAACGAAATGTTCGCAACCCAAAACAAATTTCCCCGTAAGAATTAATGTAAATGAATTATTTCATTCCTACTTGACAACAGTACATTGTGCACGAATTCTTAATTCAAAACCCAACGAAAAACGGTAAATATAAAACAAAAACGTTAAACTACTTACTTCTTCATTGGTTCCGATTATTAAAAGGAAGGTTCAGAGAGGAAGGGCACAGGGGGCGGTCCGCCCCTGGCACAAAATTTTAGTGGTGGCATTTTTCGCGTGAAACATTTTAAAGAAGGTAGTCATGTTAATTGCCAAAGCAAGTAAAGAATAATGCAACTCTGAATTGCATACGGAATTAAATTGAGGAAAAATATTGGTTTTTACTTGAGTAAATTGTGACGCTTCGTCTTCTTTGCTAAAATACAGGTAATGAATTAACTAAAGCTAACAACTCCACAACTAGGATAATGTCCAAGCTGGCTCTATCGTAGGATCGGCGTAACTAAGCTTAATGGCTAGAATAACGCAATGCCGCAGAATACTAGCAAGAGAATCCAAATTAACAAAGTGGCATTCAGCAGGTAGAATACTCCAATTCTACCTTCTAAAGCCTTCCTTTATATACCCTTTTCTTTCTTCCTCATTTAAATATCACGCGAGCTAGAAATTTACATTTTGGCAAGAAAATGGAAATGAGGAAGATAGGAAAGCGGTTTAACATAAAATAACTGGTTAAAGAACTAAAACCATATAAAGTATTCAAAGAAATCACCACGAGATATCAATAGCTACATATCCTTGTTATAGCTATTTTAGACCATCAAACTTCTGAATGAAAATTACGAATGTGAACTAAATTATGATCATGGTTACATTAATAATGAACAATTCCCTGTTAAAGAGACACATATTTCAAGTGTTTTATTTCCATTAATGCTGTGGAAAACGAAACAAGAAAGTGGAAGTGCGGTCCTTTGAAATTTTTGCACTTTAATTCTAAAATACAATCTCCAGAACAAAGTTTGAAATACTGATATGCCTGTGCAAACCCTCCTTTCAGTTGCCATAAGTATTGTAAGCTGTGACAAGATATTTCTAAGTAAAAACTATTTAAAATGTATTTGAGAACGAAAAATGTATATTTTGCACCTAAGACATCTTTCTGTGTTTCTTGTCATTGATGGTTTTACGAACAAATATATATATATGCATAATAAAAATACATACAGTTATATAGAAAGATAGGTAGATAGAGTTATAAGAAGAGTATTTTTTTAAATAAAAGTCATTTAGAAATATTTTGGAACTGTAAGTGTTTATTTTGTATTCATAAATATTTGAGAACTGTAAATTTTTACTTTCCATTTAAAAAGTAATTAAGAACTGTAAATGTTTACTGTGAATTTAAGAAATCTTTCTATACTATCTACATTATTTCATCTGTAGCAATGACGTAGACCTGTACCATGTCAGCGATCGTTTTGAGAACAAACATCAAACAAAAAATGATAATATAATTTTAAAATGCTGTGAATTAAATTTTTCTTAGAAGATAAGTATAGTTTACATTTATTTTTTAAACGTCATATTTGAAGTTTTTATTCAGTTATTTGTTTGTATATGAAGAGAGTCGGCAAAACTGGCAAAATCAGAAACCGTCCCGGGCGGCAAAAGTTCTAGCTATGCATGCCAGTCCGGCAGTTCTGTAATCAAACTCACATTGTTTATTAGTGTTTTGCGACTTATTGCTCTTCCGCTTGTGGAAGAAATGCAAAATAAGACAGTAGTATTTTTATTGTGTTCCCATGTATATAATACGAGAATATGTAATACGAGTCTGAATATTTTCCGCAGAGGTATCCTTCCCATTATACAGACTATCCTCGCGTTTTTTACTTCCTTGTACGAAGTAAAAAGGAAGTATTGTAATCGCGAAAAGTTTCAGGCAGCATATTTCAACGAAAATATCCATTTTGACAGCTATCGAATGCAATTTAACGATGTTTTTGCGTGTTATCTGTACGTAAGGACAGAATAAAACACTCTTTTCCTTCAAAAAAATTATAAAACTGCTTTAAAATTAATTCTGAAGAGAATTTTTCGTGGTGTCTATACCAACGTATGTACGTACGTGCGTACTTACGTATCTCGCATAACTCCAAAACGAGAAGCCTCAGGACGTTAAAATTTTGTATATAAGACTGCTATAACATGTAGATGTGCACCTCGTATTTTGGTTGCAATCGGCCGCACCAAACGTATATAAATATATTTATATATCCACTCTGTTACCCGGCTCAGTGATCTCAGTTTCTTTACTCTTACATGTTTGTAAATTTTTTGCTTTAAAAATGATTGTATTATGTTGTTTTTATCTTCCGGTTAAAGTTTTTATGCCTTTAGTAAATCTGTATGCAATATTTTTAGAATTATCAACAGTTTTAAAGTTGTCTAAGTGCCGCTAAGCCTTTTTTTAATGGCGGCCATTGATGTTTACATTTGAAACAGGAGACTTGTGGATTTGTTGCCAATCTAGAGAAACTTAGTTTCCCAACAACAAAGAAAACGCATTCATTTATTATTGCCAATTAAATCATGCTTAATTCTTTCTGGAATTTTTTCGAGGAAATAAGTGTTTAAGATTTACTTCGTAATTTTTACTATAGATATTTTGAGTTTTTATGTATTTTTGCCGTCTCGCGAAGTGAGAACTGAATTAATTGAATGAGAAATACTCAATCGTCTGTGAAAAACTGTTCCTTTTTTGTTTTGTTTGCTTAATTTCTTTTATACATCATTCTAGCTTTATTATAGTATTTGAATAGAACATGTGGCAACGATTAGATAATTCTATTCTTTAAATGATATAAATTTTGTGCATTATGAGTTATAATATGAACGAAATATATAAGTTAACTGTTATATAATTATTGAATTGTATAACAGTTAACTTAGTTTCCGTTATATAATTATTATATAAGTTAACTGTTATATAATTATTAATACTGTTAAGTGAATCTAGCGCCAGAGTGTCGCTACGGTAAACAAATGCTAGAGTGAATTTTAAAGAATGCATTTATTCTATTGTGGTTTATGCGCTGTCGGCGAAGTAGATTTAATTCAATCCAATAAGTTTAAATGAAATGCAAGAAAAAATGCATAAATAATTTAATATTCCGTACAAGGAAGTCATGTGGTGTACACATCAGATTTTTTTTTTACCTTAACTAGGTAGTCTAATTTATCCTTTGTTTTAATTTTCCTATTTAGGCAAATATTTTTATGGAACAAAGTAGCGTAAAATTGTCATTTTAAAGAGTATTGAAACATTGTTCTCTTGCAGTATGAAAGAGTAATATTCATTTCTTGATATGGCCTACTACAAATTAAAGTTTAGTTTATTTGTCACTGAAAATTAAAGCCTTTGCAGGGATATATATTCAAAATTCTGTAACTTCGTCAATTATGAAAATAAATACAATGCAAAAACAAATAGTTTATCGATAAAGGGGACTTACATTTAGGAGCATTTGCAATATTCTCTGTTATTTCTTCAGGATATTTTTTCAGAACACTGAGCACTAGATTCTTCTTTTGTTCCTCCAAACCATCCATGAAATTTTCAATTTCTGGTACATGTTCCAGATTCCAGAAAACTTTCTTTTTAAACAGTGCTTCGCATTTGAAGTCCTACAAAATAAATTTTCCATTAATAAACAGCAGTAAAATGATAAAATGGAATCTTCCATGTGTGTGATCTGAAAAATAATGAACGTTAAGTTTGTTCATTTTGCATAATTTTCATATAATTAACAAGATGTTTACATTGTAAAATTAGATGAAATGATGTTTATAGAATTATTTTTCCTTAAGGGGATAAAAGAATTCATATCTTTATGAGGAATTACTGAATTTTCCTCTGTATGCAATCGTGATGTAAGTGGTAGTAGCAATGTGTCCGACTAGCAATGATATGACACAAAGCTGGACTTTAGGAGAAGGCATAGTTGACCTGAGGTAGCAAAGGACCTGAGTTTAATGGAGGACGCTTAGCTTTAAACAAAGCAAAACAGGAAAAAAAACTAATAAAAAAATTATAAAACAATTCCTTGTTCAAGTCAAGTTTCAGTTCATAGTGGAGACAGACAGTATAAAGAACATACGATCCTTTTCTTAGGTCCGTGGCGAGCCATACGAAGCTAAAATCCTTGATGCGAGGTTTATCTCTGCAAGCTTTAATTTAGAGGCCGATGCCAAATAGTACAGCCAGTAGGATTTTCACATCATTTTTGTGACATGAAAATATCAAAGATTTTAATGTTGTTAAAAATAATTAATTTGCTTCAAATATTTTATATCATATTTACAGGATTTTATACATAAGCGCATCGAATATCATGCTAATCAAGAATGTATGTGTTATTTTACTTATTATTTGGAATTAAGAATTTCCCATAAGGTTCTTAGATATTAATTTATATGTTCCAACGTCATTATTATGTTCAAAGCATTTATTTCGTATATTGTATGACACATAAATGCGTAAAGCACAAATAGGATTACATACTATATATCATATGTTCTAAGGTTGGGGTGTCAAGTTGTTCACTGGTGCCGGTTGGACCATCGAAATTTGCCTACGGCCCACGGTTTGTTTCTATTGGTGCCGTATACAATGTTGTAAGCATAGATGTTTAGTATATGCTCTTAAGGTATCTGCTTACCAATTTACTGTTCCTGATACTTCATCGGGACATATGATTTGTCTGATGTGATATGTTTGATACTACAGGTGTAATAACTTCCAAGTAATATCCTCACTTGACGTTTCATAAGTCATTTTCAGAACATGTCAGCGGTCTGCAGCTTGTCTGTCACCGCCGGAGTTAAATTTCTTGGCATCAATCAATGATTCCGCGTCTGCCCTATTATGATATGCGAGTTATAACAGTATTATCTCGGGGCCATCACTGGAGCAGGTGGTGCTGGATTGCGTGAAACTGATAGCATTTTCTAGATTATGTGCAAGTGCAATATTATATGTGATATATTTAATATAAGCTATGAAAAGTTTAGTAATTAGTATCATTAATATTGAACTCTAATTACATATATAAATTAAAAGTATGGCATTATTTCTATCGAAACGATATGAAACGGCGTTCAGATTTTAAATGTAAGTATAGTTATTAGCTTTCATGTCTGAGAATAGAATTCTTGCCATTTGGAAATTTTTAGTTCTTTATAGTTGAGAGTTTTAGAGTGTTTTTGCCTTGTCTGGGAGCATTTCGTTTTCCCAAGCGAATCAGACATGCCCTCTTAGTCTTTGCATTCGATAGATAGCTGGCGTAGTCGAAACGATATCAAAGTAGTTTCAAAATCCTTCATTGATCAGCCACTGCTGATATTTCTTGCGAAGTGAAGGCCTCACTGGGAAGTCATTATTATTATGACGTCCAAACATGTCTTTCATTCCTCCCAGTAACTCAACTGTTTGTCACCAGCCTTTAGATTGTAAGCCTTTGAATGGAGCACATGAGCTATAGATGCTTTTAACATCAAAACAAGCAATGCTCAATTTGTGTGCGTGTGGGGAGAGTAAGTTTAAATCATATCTAACAATTATTTAAACAGGACCCTGAGTGCGAACTTTTAGCATTTATTGAATTATTTTTAACAACTATTTTAGATGAATATGCGTTTTTTCGCTGTATAGTATATACTAAATGAAGGAAATGTGAAGAAAAATATTTTATTGTTATTTAAATCCAGAACTATAGTTACCTGAATAGCGTCGTGATATCTTGCTAGTAATGCTCCCCATTGAAAAAGCAAGTCACTTGTGTAAGTTACAGTGGATATTGGTACTCCAGAAATGAAGGTTAGGAGATGAATACCACATTTCCTTTCGTCGGGAAAATTGCTTTCAACTGAAAAAAGTATCAAAATTTTGAAAAAATAAACATTAGATATTCTGTAACATGAAATACATGGATCATTGTGAGTTGAAGAAACTTATTTAATCATATAATTGCATATCTGAGTTACTGAAAATTTCATTTAGTATCACGATACTTTATGAAATGAATGAATATATAAATACGCGTATTTAAATTTAAAAAATGAGTTTGATTTAAACTCAATGCTTTTCTCAAAAATAAGGGTATTGCAGAATGCTACTGAGAGCGACATATAATGAAAACATTTAAGTTACATGTTTTAATCTTAAAATTGAGGTTATTAGTCTTGCTAACATTCTTTCATTTATGAAGTATTTCTCCCGTCTTCTTGGCATGTCTTCATGGTGTGGTGGTCTGCACGCTCAGGGCGTAATTGAGAAGTCCGTGGTTCGATTCCCGGCGAAGGCGTTGCATATTTATCTTGTCTGCTTCCAAAAAAATAAATAAATAAATAAATAAATAAATAAAAATAAATACGTAATATCTCTATAGTGGCGCCCAAACTAAAAGTGTGTTGGATGATGAATCTCCACACCCAGGAATACGGAATACGGCGACTGGGTCCCCTAGAAACCCCAGTCGCCCTTTAAAAGGGGGAGCATATAAAGTATTTCTTCCGTCCTCTTGGCATGACTTCGTGGTGTGGTGGTTTGCACACTAATCGCGTAATTGAGAGGTTCGTGGTTCGATTCCCGGCGAATGCGTTGCATATTTTTCATCTTGCCTGCTTCCAAAAAATACCTAATGTCTCTACACATTTTATACGAGATTATACACATTAAAACCCCGCTATAGAGAATCTGGTTTATAACGAACTTCCGAATATAACGAACAAGCTTCTTGATCCCGTTCGTTTCTTGACTTAATATTTCATATCGAACTATGAAATCGATAAAATCGGACGTAACAAATTTTGTAGATATCTTGGACTGAAAAATTTTTGTATTTTTCAAAATTTTTTCTACCGCTCAAAATCTGAACTTCGAAAAGAATCTAATTTCATTCGAAGTTCAGATTTTGAGCATGAAGGTGGAGTTGCCCCTCGCTCCCTATTTTTAACTTTGCTAATTTTCTTGTCCTTCGTGTTACATGTTTGTTCAGATAGCCTGGCTCAGTAAAAGTAGGCGGCCAGTGTAACTCTGATTAAAAATCCGGTTTAAGCATGTGCAGTGCTGATAAGGACCACGTGTTTCTGAGACTCCTTCCCTTCATTTTTCTTCTTTCTAGGTATTTCTTTCTCCTGATGAGGAGGGACCTTTAGCAGCCCTCGAAATCGATTGAGTGTTTCAATATACTTACGCTAAATACACGGTTGTTTTTACGATTTTGATCAGGAAATTGATCCTGATGATAAATAGCAGTAGTTACTACAGTGTACGGAACCTAAAGCTATAGATCTTGTACAGGGTGCGGCAGCGTTCATAGCGCAATTTGACTTGCGTAGTACAATGACGTACTGCATGAATGCGCGCCAACTCGTGCCGCATTCGTGTACTAATGAGCTGCCATTTCGAGTGCGATAGTGATATGGATCGGTGGAGTGCACAGCATCGTGCCTTTGCTGTTGAAAGTTATTTCAAGAATAACTACTCTGTTATTGCTACCCAGCGTCTATTACAACAACATTTAAACTTGGGACGTCATGGGAAAGTTCCAGATGGACGGACCATTGCGACAGACATTTCCAGGTAGAGTAGTTTCCCGTTTTGGTGACATTTCCTGGCCGCATTGCTCACCTGATCTTTCATGGGCAGACGTTTTCCTTTGGGGCCACCTGAAGCAAGAAGTTTTCCGAAAACGTGAAAACGTTGTGCCACCATTCCTGAGTTGAAGGATCACATCCGAACTGCCGTCGGTAATGACCCAAGGAATACGTTACGTCGAGTTACGGCAAGTTTCTAACGCCGCCTAGATGAATGTGTTGTGCAGAGGGAGCTTCATTTGAAAGGCATCCTATTCAAAAAGTAATCCGCGGCATGGACAGTGACTTACACATTAGTAAATGGCATACCTTTAATTGACATAAGAGGTAATAAATAAATTACAGTTACTGCCTTATGGTGTGTTTTTAATATCCTACTTTGAACGCTGCCGCACCCTGTACAAAGTTTTCTACCTACTTTTGAAAACTATAATAAAGCTATCAAATATTTGAAAGATAGGTTTCAAGCAGACAATCTTTTGGTTGAACTCTATATGAGGGAACTACTCTGTTTAGTAATGAAATACAGTAGTAATTCTGTGAATAATTGAATGTGTAATTCTGTGTTTCTGCTGTATGATAACATGGATATTATAAGATATAGACTAACTCAGTGGGCGGGGCGCGCGTCACCGACATGTCGGCAAGAAAGAGTAGGGACGATCTGATTTACTATAACACTGAAACCTATGTCGTTTGTATCACATAACTCTTTTCAATTATTAAATGTAATACGTTGTACAGTGATGAGATTATGACAGCCACAGTTTTTTCCAAATAGGATTTAATATATCTCATTAAAGCATTTTTTACTGCCTTTCGCGCATTTTTTTCACGCGTAGTTCTTGTACAAACATCTTTACTTTGGTAAAACGGTAAAAACTCTACAAAATTTATGAACTTAATTTTGCGTACAAATATGTAAAATTAAATAAGATTGATAGTACGTGATGCTTTGAAATAAATAAGGTAAAATTAAACAAGATCTAATAACTTTTTTTACATCTATAATCTATTTTAACATCTATAATTTAAAAAAAAAAATAGCAGAATTTAGAATTTTAAACAAAACTTTCAAAAATTCGTTTTTAAATATTTTAGTATTTTTTACTTATTTACACCAATAAAAAGCATAAATTTGCAAAAGAAAATTGCTTGTTTGAAATTTTCTATTAGTTCAGATTTAAAATATTATTTTCTAAAAGAAGTAGTTGCAAATTTCCTTACAGCATAGGAAAAGCTAAAAAAATATCCAGCCCTGAAAGCATGCAATAGCTTTATAATTATTTGGAACGTTAATTATGCTTGATAAATATGCTAAATTTTTAAAAATCAATCTCAATTTCAAAAATAAAAATATGGAGAAATTCTAATTTGTGAAATGAGGCGCTACAACCAGCTTTTTTTTTTGGACAAATATACACGCTGCAATAGGCAACCACTGTTAAATTTCTGCAAGTCATCCCTACTCCTTCGGATGTGATCAAGGTGACAGCCGAGAACGCGTCAGACGAGGGAGTAAACCCATTTGGGTTAGTCTATTTCTTATAAGGTCCATGTATGATAAAATAGAAACACATTTACGTGCCTTAGAAAGTTTAAACATTACAACCCAAAAATACGCAGCTATGCTCTTGTATCCTGTTGTTGAAGACTTTTTACCAGATCATATTTTAAGAATATGGGAAAGAAATTTAGCCTCAGCTGAGAAATGCATTTTAACAAATAAATTAATACTATTAACGCAATTTCAGAAGAAAGAAATTGAATGGGAAGAGAAAATGGCCAGACAGGGGTTTAATGCACGAGTAGAAAGTCGATCACAAACAGAAGTATTTACGAAACATAAACAGAATGGTTGGAATAAAATTCCGACAGCTGCGGGGCTTTTGAACAAACAAACAAACAAAAAAAAAAAAAAAAGTCTACAAAAGCAAAACCAAACAAACCGACAAAGAAACCAAACCTGCGAAAAAGTGAACTGTGTTTTTTGTGGTGAGTAACACGATTTTATGTAGTGTAAATGCGCTAAATGGATGCCATTACATTAAAAAAAATGATTTTGCTAAAGAAAAGTTTATGTCTCACATGTTCCACTCCAGGCCATTTATCTAAAGATTGCAGAAAATTTGTTTAAATGTACAGATTTCTTTAACAAACACTACTTGTTTATGTGTCCCAGTGTAACTGAGTGCACAGAAACCCAAAAGGTTTAGTGTGAAAATTACATCGAAATTAAAGAACCAACTCTGACGAATCAAACAAGTGTACCAGAAGTACTGATACAAACTTTGAAGGTCCGAATTCAGAATACTAGGTTTATTAGAACCGTCGCTAACGCTAAGTCTTAAAGATCATATACTACGAATTAGCTTCAAATATGGAGTATGTACAATGAGTAACGAAAAAATTAAACATAGTCTTTTTGGAGGTACGGAATCCGTTCAGAAGCATTAAAAATAGCGGATAATAATGAGCAAATACAGAAAATACTTATGAATGTTACTTTGAATGTGAATGACATGTGAAAATGCTGATCACTCTGTCTGTGTAATTCATTAATCGGTTTTTCACACTACTTAGCGATCTTTTTTTCTTATTAATCGAATATAGCGAATCAAATTTTGGGTTTATTGACGCTTGTTACAGCGAGGTTCGGCTATAATTAGCCGTCGTTGCTGTAACAAACGTCATTAATTACGCTCAAAACTAGTTCTGACGAACATTGTTACATAACACTAAAAGAGGTTAAATTCATTGCGGAAAGCTAATAACTGTTACCCATCGTCAAACAAAGTGACCATTTCTATCATGCACAGAACTATTTCCGACTGCATGTTTTGTAATCGAAGATTATCTGAATTTAAACAAATTTTTGTTTTCATTTTGTAAGCCGACAATAAAAATGAGTAGATGAGACAATGGGATTACGGCAGCTTGTCCGAAGATACAATTAGAGGAAAACATAGTTAATAAGGATACTGAGCTCAGCCTCATAATAATTAAATTTTAATTCAGAAAAAATCATGCACTGATGCATTATTTTCTTTTTATGTTATTCCTTATTTTAAATCTAAGCCCATTTCAGAATATAAAATACATTAATTATATAAAGCAAACCTTCATTCAAAAGAGGAACTACTTCCATTTTCCAAGTACTTCCATCCAAGTTCTTTACAGGTACTGGAACACGTAACCCTTTCAGGTTCAAATGGTTCATCGTTGCATGCATAATGTCTGAAAAGAAAAAGAGTTCATAGTGTTTCACTTTTATCAACGACTTATCACAAAAACATAAAACAGAGAGATTTACATTAAAAAATAGTGCTTGAAGAGAGGATCAGAAAAGCACTTACATTAGTTGATTTGTTATGACTTTTTAATCTTTTTTGAATGCAACAATTATGACGATGTCCATTGTAGTAAAAGTCGTACTTTTAGATAAGACATGGGCGCTTTTGACTGCCGATTGCCAGAAGCAGAAACCTCGATGGTGGAAAATTCTTCTCTAAATCTATTAGTGCAAAAATTAAAAACATTGATGCCCTTACCATTAAAATCCATTGATGCTAAATTCCTCTCCATCGATGCAGAAATATGACATTCATATAACATGTCTGAGGATGGAATAACTTCAGACCTAGGACACTGCCCTGTAGAAGTCATGCTCTCATAGTACAGTCTACATATTGTGAAGTCTTTGACAAATAAAGAAACTCATATATTTCCATTGATGAAGTTTCCATTGACTTCTGAGATTTAGCCAAAACTCATACCATTAATTTGGCTATAATATTTGATTGTGCAGTTCCAAAATAATTCAAAAAAAATGAAATTTTGATTTATAATCCTTTTTATCGGTGAACCATCATATCTTGCTTATGAGTTTCAATTATATGATTAATATAGCTATGATTCTCCACATTTATTAATTTTGGAGAAATAGTTCTTCATTTCTCCCCGCAGAACTATTCGTTTAAAATATAAAAAAGAAACACACTAATATCAAACACAAAAATTAAGCAAAAATTATTTTAAAATCATACAATAGACCTGCCTTTCCTCTTCTTCAAGTGGGAAGCGTGTAAGACCCTCAATGTCTCTCTTTTTTTAAAAAAAAATCTTTATAGTTCTTTTCACAAATCTCTAATATAAAATTGTTTTTTGCCTCATTTTATACCTTATTTTCCTTCTTTTGATTAGGTAGATTAAAGTGCATGAATTACATTACACTTCATTTAATTTTTAACAAAAGGTATGCAAGAAGCATAGCATGCATAAAGTATTTACCGACCTCAAACTTTGCTGTAGTTAAATCTAAGACAAGACATATTCCTAAATCACTTTCATTTCAGGCATTTCTGAAAATGGCGCCAAATTTGCAAAGGTACACCAGTGTTTTGAAACGTATTTGTTTCTAAAAATATAAGCAATAAAATGTTTTTAAGAAATTCGGAAGGAGTTATAAGGTAGTTTCTCCGCGTGCCTTCACGGTGTCTCAGCGAGGGCACTGCCCAATTTTCACGTCTCCTGTTTCAGAAACCCTAATGACTCTACAGAGTGCATTATAAGAATATAAATATCCTGGAATTCATAACTCTTATAATACGTTCTTCTGACCCTCTTAAATATTCTAGGAGAATCCCTATTTCGGAATATCATGAGGATTGGATAGAGTGGAATACCCCATCCTCAGTTTGATGACTAACCACAACCAATGACGATAAGGGCACGATGCATAGTTCAAAACCATCATACTTCACCTTATGCAGGGAGCTGAAACTTAACATTTGGGATAAAAAAAAATGCAAGGGAGATTAGAATTAGAGAAAGAGAGGATTTTGCCACTAGGTGTGCACCTTGCTATGAAAATATGTTTTGGATCCTTTTGCTAATATCGTCCTGACTATCATTTGATGACTTAAGAGAAATTACTATGTGTCTATTAAAATATCAGCTACTAAAGCTTCTAACAATGAAAGAAGGTATAATAGGATAAGCTGGGAATTAAAGAGGTTTGAATTCATAAAATTAGAGGTAGAAAGACAACAAGAATACAAGTAAATAAGGTATAGTTCGACCGCCTCATCCGCGACCATGAGCGCAAACACGCATGCGCTGTTCGGACCGAATTATTCTCAAAATAGGGCAGAAGGCTGGGGATTTTCTTTCCCTTGAGCACATAAATTCGCTCTTTCCGGAGAAGAGACGACAGTTATACAATCACTATAAAATTACATGCACACGTACCAGGCTTGGCTCTCCAAATGGAAGATCCTCGTCAACGTGGAAAAAGCAACAGCTATTATATTTACGAAGAAGTCTAACTTCAATAAAAACCTAAAGTTCTGTGGCACTGATATTCCCTGGGCCAAGCAACTCCCTTATCTTGGGGTGATCCTCAATAAGTCACTTACGTGGTTCCCGCACATTACATCTATTATCCAGAAGTTTCGAGTTCGTAAAGCCAAACTATACCCCTTAATTGCTCGAAAAAGCATATTATCTATTGACAATAAGTTACTCATTTACAAGTCCATTCTACGTCCACGTTTGTATTATGCAATTCCAGTTTGGCCATATACCAAGAAAACTAATACGAAAAGATTGCAAGTCTGCCAAAATACTGTTCTACGACAAATTGTAAATGCTGAATGGTATGTAAGGAACAATAGAATTCAGGAAGAGTTAGGCATTGAGTTATTGCACACTCATTATTATAACTTAGCCAAAACATTTCATCAAAGGCAACAAAATATTGATAATCCCAGTATTAAAATCTGTGATTACGACTATAACAGTTTGGAAATTATGGATAACCCAACTAAATGTATGGATCATGTGATACGCAATTCTAATAATTTGACATATGTGTTTATTTATATATTTATTTTCATTCCTCTTATCTGCTACACGTCGAATTTTCTGTCTGAATTCTCACTTTTGTGTATGTTATAGGTATATGTATATAATTATTCCAAGTTCATGTCTTAGTATTTGATGTTTTGTATTTGATAATTCTTAATGGATTCAATTTGCCTATGTTTGCTCTACCTCATTCTTGTCACAGTCACCAGTTCTTCGACTTTTCTACTCGCACTAATTTAGAAAGCAACTCCATTGTTATTAATACGTTAAAAAGTACTCCTATCTGACCTTAACAAAATTATTAAAAAAAATACCTATTCTATTTATCTTTCGGTTATTTTGTACTACCTTCCGAAATGATCAAACTGTTCTACAAGGGGTTAAGCCTTGACTCAGGCACCCTGGTGTCTCAAACACCGTTCTATAGTGAGAGACGGGAAGAGAAGACTTTCACATGATCTTTCACGTCGCAGAAAGTAATAACTCCCCTTACTGGACGAGTCTATGTTTTGGCAGAAAGCCAGCCAAGGGTGCGTTTGAGACGGTTGAACTGTATAGGTTAAATTACAATTTTAGAAGACATCTTTATAAAAAAGGCTTACCAAAGTGGTCTGGTTCAGCACTTCTGGTAGTGTTTGTTATTTTGAGGGTGTATCCTTCTTCTGCTATACTCTCAATGTAAGGATTACGATGCTCTTTTGAAACCTATAGTTGCAAAATATTGATAGATATGCCTGTTAAATTTTCAGACTATAATGATGCAAATAACTACGATACATCTGGTTATTCAACAGATATTGGAAAAATCACTTTTCTCATTTAGTGTATTCATTTCTAATGGTATAGAAGGTAAAGTAAAGTAATCATTGGACAAAAATTATTAGTAGAAAGCCGTTTATTAGAACCTATTTAAGACTAATGCGATTCGAATGATAAAAAGTTTAGGGAATCACTAGACCGGTAATGCGCAACCTAAAGGCTTACTCGAAACAGTAATGGCATTCGGTAATTTCTAACATTTTAAAACACACATTTTTTTTTACAAAAATCGAGTGCCATTAATTAGCTACTTAAATTATTAATAAAACAGTTTCAATTATTTTTTATTAAAGAAAACAAATGCGAAACTCCTCAGGTTCCACAAAGTAAGCCACGAGGCTTACTAAAGTAAGTAAATAGCTCAATAATACTAAGGTGATATAATACAACAATAATACATAATATCTAGCTTTGGACAGAATTAGGAACATATATAATAATCCAAATATTCAATTCTATAATAAGAATACTAAAATATACTATAAATAATAAGCTGTAATAATACTACTACTATTAAAAAGAAAATATATCAAACTAATAATAATAAAGTAATAATAATAATAAAGTAATACAAAAAATACTAATAATACAAAGGAGGTATGATGTAACAATAATAAAAATAATTAATACATAGCGTAATCATATATAGATAAAATAAAGTAGTAATACAGTGACACATAAAAAACATGATGATGGAATAATGGATAAAAATAATAATAATAATAAAATTTTAAACAACAAATAAAGTTGCTGAAGATAGCAAAAGCCTCAGAACTCAAAGTCAGAAAAAACTTAAGGCTAGCATACAGAGAGAGACCTTAAACACTCTTTAAATAGAATTCTAACTCTCGCATAACCTGCAGTGCAAGGAGTATTTGTTTAGCCATAGTCACCTTCTAGAGCATCGCTGCAAGCGCAAAGTTCTCTGATCACAATATTAAAACGAAATAAATAATTTCTAAAATACCCATGACCATTTAAAATCTGAGTTAGTTTATAATCTGGTTGAATGTTATTACACTTGAAATGTTAAAAAACTGTTGGGAAAAACCTCTTTGTCCAGTGGGCCTTCGAAAAAGCAAGATATTCAACATTCCAGTCAACCAACAGTTTTATTCCAAGAAACATGCTTCCATTAAGACTTGAGAACAGACATCTCATGTTAAGTCGCTTGTTTAGCCAACTGGTCAGCCCTTTCATTACCGAGACTATCACTGTGGCTTCGAACGTAAGTAAAATGAATGTCTACAGTTTGTTCAAACGCACATAATATCAAGTGAATTTCCACCATCAGGTTGTTGATAGTCACATATTACTGATACACTGGTCAAATGTGACAAATGTCTCCGTAATCGAGCTTGTGTTAAAGTAATGCCTTCTATAATCTGATACACGTGATACGCCAGACGACTTGTATAGTATGCTATAAATATTTTATTTATTCGATTGCAAGCCGACCTTTATTTACTTTTTAAAAAAAAAAAAATCAGAATAAAAAATTTTTATCTCCAGCGCGCAACACTGTATATTGGAAATTCTAAAGACATACTGCTTTTAAATATTTTGTGATTTTGATGCCGAGTTGAATTTTATGTGGCATAAGTGCGAAGAACATGATATTAAATAAATAAGGTTAACACACAAAACGTTGATGATAATAAGACAACAAAACGTTTTGCAAGCCATTTTATTAAGAAAACCGAGACTGACATTATAAACTGAGGAAAGACTGGAAGAAAAGGGGGAAGAATGCTTAGGCCAACACCCCTTAACACTACATAGGGAATTATAAATATATGCAGCTATTCTGCTTTTAAAATTTTTTCTAATTTTCCTGTTACATAGCGTAAGTGCGAAGAAACTGATGCTTAATAATAAAGCTAAAATGGCAAAAAGAAATGGGTTAGCAAGCGTGAGTACAATAGCAGACTGCTAGACTACGAACTCAGCGATAACGTAAAAAACTTTAACAAATCCTTTTGTGCGATCATTAACATCTGAGCCCTTTAGACGTTTAGTCCAAATGGGCGTTAGCCCACAGTATCGAAATGGCATTTTGCGTCCAATCATTGTAAACCTCTGTATTACTTTTCAAATTGTTGCACCAAATAGTATCGCCATGCGTAATATTTAAAGATATTAAATAATGAAGAATCTGTATGAATGCATGTATATATCTCGCATTGTGAAAAAACAACTATACAGAACACTTTGAATAACATAGCCCTCCACCCGAATATGGGCACCGGGAAGCTTGAACCTTGAACTTGTTTTATTATCTCTTTCATATTTTTAAACTTTTTTAACATATTTTTGATTAAGAAACTGAACCATTTCAAAGCGAACCGTGGCAATACACTGTACGGAATGAAATATTTTTATCTCCAGTGCGCGAAACTGTCTATCGGTTTTAAAGATATGCTGTTTTTAAATATTTTTAGACCAAAGAGGCGTTACACCAAATGCTCTCGAAACGTGTATATATGGGTAAATGAAAAAAAAAAAAAGCTACTTTGGGCATAGTATAAAATCTAAAAGCTTTCAGATTTATTTATTTATTTTTAAATTCTAATTTATTTTTTGAACTTTTTGTCGTGATTTCAAAGCTGATTCGGTATCATTAATAAGGTCAGTAACATACAGTAGCTGATACCGGTTACCGAATATAGTCGATAGTTTAAAAAAATACATATCTTCAGTGGCCACCAAAAATAAATTTCCACGAATTTTGTATGCATTTTCGAATAAGTGAAAGTTGAATTACAGTTTCTTGTATGATATTTGAGTTATAATTAGATATTTATGATATTTATTTAATTCGAGAGTTATGATATTTGTTTAATGATGAAGACCTGTTATCATACTATCGATTAAAAAAAATGATTCTACTTGCTTAGGTAGTATAGATTCGTTGAATAAATGCATTAACACTATACTGCAGAATATAAATGTATTGAAATATATTTATTAATGAGAGAACAGCAGGAAAATTATAATGAGTTTCTTCTTTGAAAACAAATTCTAATGTTTAATTTTATCTATCGAGCTCTTTTACTGTTGCCACTTGAGCAAATAGAAAATCTCAACGCGAAGAGTTTGACAGACGGCCTTTCAATATTGCAAACGATGTCGCCACAAGTAACATTAATGCTACATGCTGTGCAGTAGAGACATGGGATCAATGAAAGCAATATTAAATGCTGAAATACACAGGCAGATAAAATAGTTGCTTGCTTCAGCAAAACAATACTTTTTGTGGAGCAAAATATAGTCGTCACTGTGTAATGGAAGTTGTTTTAAATGATAACTTGAAGCAGATGCTTCCTTATTAATTCAAAGTAAGGAAATTGCGGAGAACAGAAAATCAGCAGAGTAGGACAGGAAGAAATGAATGGACTACCAGAACTTCGCTAATGGTTTGACAAGTATAGTTCCCCAACAATTTAATAATTTCAAAGCAAGTTGTCTTTGAATTCAGCTCTTCGTGCTTTTCGTAAGCTATTGTCAATTGCCCATAAATCGCCAGAAGATTGTGAAGAAATGTTGATGGAATTTCAGCGTTTTATAATAAGCTGGCGAATTAGGAAGAATGTATTCTAGGTTAGAGAGAACATGCTGACCAAACCCTAGCATCTTTTCATAAGGCAGCAAATAAGGTATAAGAAAGGTAGCGATAAGGTAAGAGAGAAGGGGAAAGAAAGAAAAAATCTTGTTTAGAGAAAGTGAATAATAGCGCAGAACTGCTGAGATCATATGTATTGCTGAGCAATACGTGTATTTTCGTCAGCATGTATTGCCCAGGACAAAAGCTCAGGACAGGTGAGGACTATCTATTCACAGACTTGGACTATTCTTGAGAACTCTTCTTGAGGATTATCTATTCACAGCAAAGTCAATAGATAAACAAGGTTAGGCTTTTCCCATCGTTAGTGTCAGATTTACAGAAGCCACAAAAGGAATAGCACAGTAGACAAAGAAGGTTAGGCTCCAACTCTTGAACACGTAAGCCTCGCTCTTGAGTTAAATGACGTCACTTGATATATAGAAGTGGGAGAAACGAAGTCACGAGGAAATAGTAAATATTTGTTAAACAGACTTCGAGTCAATTTCATCACAGAAGTGCAAACCTTGTACATTAGCCTTGGAAAATGCAGTACCCGCCGCTTATAAAAATCACTTCCTGCGAATTACAAACCGTGATACCAATTTTAAACTTTTCAAGCAAAATAGCTACCAATTAATTCATTAATAAATCCAAAAATACTATTTAAAAATTAATACTAAAACTAATTACCCAATTTTTAAATTTACTTTTAAAGATTTTATAAAAGTATTCTCATAATTATATTCTTGATGAAATTTTATCTCTTACAATATTATATTTATGTTTGTTTTATATTGTTCAACAACAGTTTTTCAATTTTATTCTCAGTTTCATAAAACTGCTTACAACTTTTCGAACAGCATCTTTCAATTCAAAAAGATTTCTCAGAATATGCTGTGCTTTTCTAGATTCGATTGATAATAGCATGCCATCACTTGTTTCTGTATTACTTTCACTATCAGTTTCTCAGCTAGCACTTCCGTCTTCAGATTTTTTTACACGTGTTGTCAATATTTTTGTGTATTGATATATTTTAAAAACGAATCTTCATAGTTCACTAATGTCTGAAACTTTAACTACAGTTTGAAATTCTGCTGAGGCTTATTCTACATAGGAACCACATTTTCGAGAATAATTTTTAACTCATTTTAAGTAATTAATGCGCTGCATTGACTGCAATGTGCGCAGCCTGTAACGGAGACGTCGAATTATTTATCTCCTGCGAAGTGCTTGCCTTTTTACAAAATTCAATTCTGTTCATCACTTACTGAATATGTTTTTGCAATGATATTTGAAAGCTTTTATTAAAAATTAAAGGTTAAATATTAGAAGTTAAATTAAGAACCCTAAAATTAAAGGTTGCATGTTAGAAGTTGTTTCTGCAGAAGGAACTACTAATGTTTATGAGAAAGAGATCAGAAGTATTTGTACTGAAAAATTGTCTACTTAATAAAGATACTTCTTTATTTTTCAGTTCGCTGTTCCATTTCAAAAGAAAATCGGTAAAAATACTATTTGTCATCCATGAGTTCTTGTGGCCGTGATAAGCTAGAAGTAAATTCTAGACTTCTTCAAACACTGAGGTTTTCTGCTTTTGTCAATAAGCAGCACAGTCTTCTTAATTATTGGGTCTATATTTGATATGTCGTGAGTTTAACACGTCTAAGGCGTTTGAGTACACTATCCTCTATTTAGCACAGTTTTATTAAAGAGTCATAAGTTACAATAACTAACTTGAAATCTTCATTTAATAAGTTAGAGAGTTTTCTTAACTCAGATAAGACACAAATAGAATACAAAGCAAAGTTAACAGTCTTTATAAACATTTAAATCGAAGTGTAAGATATTTAAATAGCTTCAGACTTATCTATTAGGTAATAATATTATCAGGAGTACATACCATAAAAGAAGGTAACATGCTGAAAAAAAGGAAGCACAAATACAATGCAATTACAGAATCTTTTTAAGATTTCTGCATCTGAATCAAAGTAGAATCCTCTCTCGCCAGTGTATCGTTTGGTGCTCGTTTGTTTTAGACGTTGCTGACTTTCACTATGCAAAAGTGATACTAGTTTATTCTAACAATATTGCACGTGCACAGTGACTTAAGTTTTTTAAACCAACTCTGTTTCACTTTTAAATATTAATGTGTGTTCTGATAATGTTCTGTAACGCAATCCAGTTTTGTCTGTTTCATATCTAGTTTTATTTATTTAAATTTTCAGTTTCTTGGGATCGGCTTGCAATTAACGTCGTATTATAATCAAAGAAAGGAGGCAATTGTCGCAGTTACATATTACATATTACACAGTTACATATTACATATTACACAGTTACATATTACGCTTATGTATACGCTAATAAATGTGGAAAAATCTACAAATTACTATTTTAGAGCTGAAAGTAATGAGAAAATGAAAGGAAAAAAGTGAAGCGACTTCACAAAGCAATTAATCAACTTACACAAATACGAAAGTTTTGGTCATCATAGCTGACCATTTTCTTGATGGTAATCACCTTCAGGCCGTAGATGCGGAACGCCAATTCGATGGCCAGATTCTCAGATACATTCGGCTTCCTCATTATTGCATTCCTTTCTTGGCCACTATATTAAATGAAAATGGTATGACAAGGTTTAGACGCAAAAAACGTTGCTAAGTTTGATTTAATTATTCTTCCAAAAGAAACACAAATTTATAATTCTTCAAGCTTATTTCTTTCGTTCAGAACTCATTTGAATTGATAACAAAAACGAGACTTTGTGATAAGATTAAAAAAAAGTGTCTATCATTTTATAGTTCACTTTGATTAGTAACAAATGTAGGTTTATGATAAAATTCATAAAAAAGAAGTGTGTAGCGATTTCTGATAGCGTTTATGCAATCCTGATATCATAACTGAAGTATGATATCATTCAAAGGAGTACATATCATTAACTGGGATCTGTGAAAAAGACTTATCCCGTTTCAACTCTGCTCTGGATTTGGCTTCTAGTGAATAGATTGTCCCTTTGA
This sequence comes from Stegodyphus dumicola, assembly GCF_044657685.1. Lineage (NCBI taxonomy): Eukaryota > Metazoa > Arthropoda > Arachnida > Araneae > Eresidae > Stegodyphus > Stegodyphus dumicola. The sequence goes on along the minus strand of NC_140771.1, from coordinate 41,192,863 downwards.
GGTTTCCGTGGTTTTTCTTCGCAAAGAAAAAGAAAAAAACACACGTATGTACCATGAATGCAGCTTGAACACATTCAGTTCTTCGATATTTCTCCACGAAAGCATCCCTCTCGTTATGCAACAAGAACACTTCCATAGTATACTATAATGAATAAACTAGCCAATATTATTCAATTATTTTTTTTAATCTTCTACTCAAATATTATGGAAAACGGAAGAAATATTACAGATTTCGAGTTGGATAGATTCATTAATGAATTCCATTTTTATATTGAAAATTATAATGTCTACAGTTTTCCCTGTATTTGCTAAACGTAATAAGTTGCTTGTACTATCGATTTCATTTTAAAAGGTTGATTCTGGTTGACCTTTTGTTGTTGTGACATATCTCACTTGTCTGACAGTAACATCAGAACAAGCTCACGAAATCCATCGTGGCAAGGAGTGCAAGACTGCTCCTGTCGTTGAGCTTTGAGCACCGTGCAGGTGACAGTAACTCTTTGCTTAGTTCCGCCCCCAATTCTGATGCAGAGCACCCCAGGTGGACAAGTCCATGGATCCTTACTATAAACCTCTCGAGAGGAGTTTCGGCTCGCAGCATATTTAAAGTGCCCCCCCCCATGCCGCACAGCCACTATAGATTTATAAACATCCATGCCTTCTCCGAAATTCGAACCTGGGCTCTACGTTACGGCAATCAGCATCGCTAACTGCTGCACTGGTTGGGCATTACTATGGTTGATTCTGGTAAATCTAGCAGAGATGCTATCAAAATAGCACCTTAATCAGTCATTCTGTTTTTCAGGTCAATTAGGTAGAACAATGTGGGGAGTTAGATGATTGATTTCAAATGCATGAAAAATGTTATTACAAATAGCAGAGCTTAATTTCTATAATAACAAATCCTGGGGCCGTACGGACGGCTATTAGGAAATGTTAATAAAAATGAATAAGTAAAATAATAAATAATTGATAACTAAAATTAAATAAAATGTGAAAGATGAATAAAAGTTAATTAATAAAGTTAAATTAATAATCAATCGTTAATAATAAACTTCAATAGGCTATCTCATCGTATTTGAAGATAAGAATGGAATTACAATTTCACATAAAAATTGAAAAATATCGGATCCAGAAGCCGGCAGAATTTAATCTCTGACAAATGATATATGACAACAGTACAAAGTGCTCCAAAAAGATTTCGAGCTAAATACCATTTAAGATCATGTTTTTAGATGATCTTCTCTAAAGTGTTTCACATATTATCGAAAGATCTCGTGGTGTATAAGACTCAGTTCTCCAGAGTGGCAAACGCAAGGGATGGGATTCCAAAGCTCAAGCCTACCATCTCGTCGTTTCTCTGAGAGTAGACGCCGCGGATATTCTTCAAATTCCGCCCGAAAACAAGCGGCTAGACTTCAAAGTTCTGTCTGGCATGTTGGAGCTGTGCTTTGGTGATAAATATTTAAAAGACTATAGCAGGCTTCAGGCTTAACTTTGGAAGTTTGTTACTTTCTACGGGTTCGTAGATATTTGGAGTGGTTAGTGACAACACTTGATGAAGAATCAAAAGACAGTTTATTTGTCAGTATTACTTAGAACAGTTTCAAAGACGAGTTACAGTCATCGAAAAACTACGACAAACACGCTGACAAATCAGCGACACAGACGTCAGTCTATAACGGGAAGACAGCTTCACGGCAAAGCACTAAAGTACAGCTGATCGATCGATCGCTCTCAAGCTAATCTCTGAACTCAAGTCACTACTACTGAATTCAAGATACTCTACTACTACTACTCAAGATACTCTTTAGATACTCTTCTACACCGCGTACAGGCAGGGCATTTATAGCTTCTGATCTGCCTTCGAGAGCATTCTCGAGAAAACCGATAAGAATTCGTTCTAGACTGTTCACGTTCCGTCTATGGCATATCGCCAATTTTGTTGCCAAATCTGGAAACCCTGCCTTTCCTTGCCACTTTCTGAAAACCCTATACTAGAAAAGACCTTTTAAAAAAAATCATATTGCCTGAGTCATTATATGGTTCCAAATTGTCTAGAAGAAATTGTGTTAAAATTTCAGCCCGAAATATTGACATCTTGAGGTTCTACATCTCAAATGAATATCTGTACAGACTTTTTTAATGGTTTTATGCTTTTTTCATGAATTGCTTTGTCGAAAACGCCTTTATTAGTGCGAGAAATTGCTTTCCACACAAAAATATCAAATTTAATGCCTAAATATGCCATTAGCTGACAGAACGAGTTTTAATCTGATTGTTGGTTCTAGCTTGGGGTAAGCAATCTCGTGGCTTCCATGATCTCTCAATGACTTTTTATTGTTAATTAGTTGGATGTTTAGTGTGTTTTGTCAGTCTTACCTTATCAGTCATTCTTTATGTTGTACTAAGATGAGATCAACTAGAAGTGCATATTTTTTAGATGTTTGTTGGTCATAATAAACTGGACTGATTTGTATGCTTTTTGCCCACCAATGAACTGCCTCTTCGCCATCTTTTCCAGGATATTGATGGAAATACATCGGGACCACAACAATTTTCAGGAACAATAGGAAAGTCCCTCAAAACAGAGGAAACTTTTCCCGTAGATTCCTTGTCCTTATTCCAGTTGATCTATCCGAAATTGACCAAAAATACCTCCTTGATATTTCTAATACGGTATTCTAGGTAAGTGCCTTCAGACATAGCAATCAGGAGTCCTGGGAAGAGAACCCACTCAAAATGGCTCAATACAGCCAACAGAATTCTTTGCCTTTTTGTATCAACCGCCGAAGCAAAAGACGACTTGAAGCTACTAGCCGAATATGTTCTGAAGGTTTATGTGCCATTCTGGTTTTAAATAAAGAAAATCCCGAGAGCAACACATGGAGCACGTCATGTTCACGGAATAATCAAGAAAAGTTCATTTTCGTCAAGAAATTTTAAGGCAATCGTTCACGAAGTTATTTAGAAGAAGTGTTATTTTGCGCACTTTGAAAGTTTGAACGAGCGAATATTCGTGAACTTGGCCTGAGAAGAATACTGAAAGCAAGAAAAACTGACTGGAAGGAGAAAATATGGCAATTTGTGCTTCTTAAATTCAATTTCAAAGCAGAGGAATATTTTGAGATGATTCGCTGGGACAATCCCTTAGCATCAACGGCTACCTTGAACCTCAGCGACGAAGGCATAAGTTTGATTAGAGGCGGTTCTCAATTTGAAGTAGGAAAGCATCTTTGCCATTCTCAAGTAGTAAAGAGGCATGTGAGAGTGGTGACGAAAGCTTCATTGGCAACATATGGTGTAAAAGCCAGGGATGAATTCATCTGCAGTCGTATCAAGTCTCGGAAGAAACTTACGAAGTTCGATACCAATATGAATTTCTTCGGCTCTCTTGTTGGAACCTAAAGATGACAAGTGATTAAGCTGAAACTTTTTCACTGGCGTTTTTCTTTACCAATGTTATGTTGGGTCCGAAACAATCTTATGTTGGATCAGGAAGCAACAGTATTGTAAAAAAATCATTAAAAATATTGTTTAAAAATAATTTCATGTTTTTTATTTACCTCATGCGAAACCTGAAGACGACACGCGATTGAGCAGCAAATTTTTTTACTGTGCTTTTTTTTCCCTCGAACAGAACCATTTGTTGGGTCAAAAAATTATAAAATTCGGAATTTTATTTATTTATTTATTTATTTATTTATTTATTTATTTGCTTTTTGCACTCCAATCTCTCCTATATCTGAAAATAATATCTTTTTTCTTTCTGATTTTACAATCAACGACATATAATCCTTAAAATCACAGGCAAACAAGTCATGAAATCGCAGATCACCTAAAATCATGGAGAATTCACAAATTTTAAAATCATGGGTAACTCTAGAATTTCGAAACCATGGACAATACAAATAATTCAGGTAATAATAAATCTTGAAAATCTTAAAATTTAAAATGGCCGAAACAGCGAAGATATTAGAAATAAAATTATTAATAATGACGTTCAGGAGGAATGGGAAATGACAGTCAAAGAATGAATATCTGAGTTGAATTATTATTGAAATATCTTTAGAAGAGCTACATTTTTATCAACTTAATTAAACAGAATGTTCTTTCCAAAATTCAATCGAATTTTTTGTCCTCCCCTTAGCACAGATGTTAAAATTTCGTTTTAATAAATCTGCTGTTTTTTGAAATTCAAATTACGTAGAATAATTATTATAATATAATTTCTAATTAGATATTGTGAAAATCGTGTAATTGGATATAGGTTGACATATTGCTGTAGTTCTAGACTGATGCAATATTTAAAGTTCAGTATTATCCTATTTTATCTTATTCAGTACTATCCTGTTATGATCTGCTAATATGAGATTAAAGGGGGTAAGAAACTTTTTAAGAAAAGAAAGGCCTTTCTTGTGTTTTTTGCAAAAGACGTTTAAGATGGAGACATCTTCTTATGTTAAGCCAGGATATTTGATTTCTAATTCTTAGAAATCTTCTAACTTTTATTAGTTTCACTAATGGAGTAAATGTTTCAAATACTATATATATTCCATATAACTTAAATGATAGTTTACGAGCATAGTGCACTATATTATTAAATAATTATCCATGCACAAAGATAGCATTCACATTATCGGAGGAGAATACAGAAAACTCAGTGTTATACTTTTGATCAGCATCAATTAATATATGTCAGAAAAGTCCCTTATTACTCATATTTAATTCTAAAATTAAAAATGCTTTTAAAAACTACATTAATTAGTACATTTATTAAATTCTCAACAATAACGAAGACAAAACTACTTTTTCAAAATTCGACCAAAAATAAAAGAAAGTTTTACACTTTGAAATAGATTATCGTTACCTGGGACTGAAGAAAATCGAAAGAAATAACTTTCAACTACACTTATTGAGATTCAGAACTCCGCTCGTGATAGAAAGACTCGGTTTTTCAGACAAGCACGCAGAGATTAGATGACTTTTGGAAAAGCCACTGCTATCGCTCAAACTTCAAGGGCACTTTTTTTTTTTTTTTTTTTAAATATTTTCTCCCGTCGCTTTTTGATAGAACGCGATTGTGTGATAAGAATTGGTTACTCATAATTTCTTGATTAGCTCTGCTCGATTATTGCTGGCATTAAGAAAACAATTTTATATTGAGGGCATTTGTATCATAAAATATACTCGGAATATCAATTTATATTCACATGTGCAATGTGTATCAGAACGATTGAAATAACTGAGACCACAATCCATCTCAATATTGTAAAAGCCGGTGGGATTATAAGTGGGCTCTCTTTTATGTTGTAAGCTTGTAATGCAAACGTGTAAACTATATATATTTTTTAACTTGCTTTGTCTCTGTCCAAGTAATATCTTGAGATGCATGATTGACCAAATTCTACCCTAATGATTATCTTTAAATTTCGTAGTTGCGATGACAATCCAGCATTCACTGCGATTTTCTCAGATTTCAATGTATTTTTTTCCTTTAATGTCGTAGCGATTTTTTATAGAAGTTTTTCACATACCCTTGCTTAACACTCAAATGTATCATCACAGAATTTTCATCTTTGCACCTTCGGTTAGACTTTATTTTACTTTACTTCACCGACTGAGTAGCTGGTTCACTTGCGGAGAGTGCTTATCAGCTTGTTTAAGTCCTCCCAGTGATTCGTTACAAATTAGGATACAAGTCCTCCCAGTGATTCTTTACAAATTAGGGTGCGGAGTTTTATATAGCAAAGAGTAATTAAAGTACAGTGTGAGAAGTGACGTTAACCATGCGGATAAAAACATTCTGGTTTGACTGTACAATTATTAAGCTGAAATGGGGAGTGCAGGTGCTATTCTTTTGCTTTAAAAACACAGCTTTCCTGTTTGTGATCTCGAAATACAATGTTTCAAACATACTCTTGTATTCATTTGAAAATAGATACATGGCAGTAAACCATTGCACATATACAAAGAAAATAATACAAGAAATTGAAGAAATCCGCAGTTCCCACGCCGGGATTCAAACTCCGGACCTCCAGAATGCACGTCAAGCGTGCTTTCAGTTTTAGATTGAATGGTTTTTCTTTAATATTGTGAATCTAATTTAAATTAATTGTGCATAATACAGTAATGGATGTATTATATTTTGTTTATTTGTTTGCACAACAGTTTTTATTTAAATTAATTGGGCTCAATTTTGAAGGTATTTCGTATTTGCAGTACAAATTATGAACGTATAATACTCGGTTTATTGTTTGAAAATTATAGGTACTATTTGCAACATGCTTTCTTTAGGGTTTATTAAGGATTGTAAATGGTTATGTTAATTTTACCTCATTTTAGAGACACCATTAATTTTCTGTTCTGAAAAATTGTAGGGTATTTAGATGTATGATGTAGTTTTGTTCAGAATTTTGTTCATCATTTATAGAAATCTATTGAATGCATTTTGATTTATGTATTGACCTCTGATTGTCTCAATATGGAGCTACTGCTGTTTTAAGGCAGGTATTTTCACTTCTTTAACTATGCAATATGGAGTTGCACTGTACGGCTTGCTTTTGTTAGAATAATGTCTTTTTTTCCTTTGATGAAAGATACTGTTAATCAATAACTGTGATTCTGTATTTATTGTAGGTCCTTAAGATCATTTTGGTCTTTTGCGTTGTTTTCGTTAAATTTCGATAAAATGTCGTATCGAATCAGGTTTCACCGGTTGCAATTTTATTTTTGATTCCGTTTAAAACCATATGATTTTTTTTATAAAAGGTACCTAAAATTTTGCATGTATTAATGTGGTATATTGTTAATATAGTATGACTTTGTTCAATGGTTTGTACTCTTCACTAAATTGAACATTGGTTATTTAAAATGTCTATCGTCCCATTTTTCATCATGGAAGTAAATTTCATTTAATGTTGTTTTCATGGTATAGTGTATTTGTTTTGATACAAATTGATATTCAGGAAAATTGTCTACATGTCTGATTTACTTGATGCATTGGTAACCTTCTAATGTAGGGATCATAGCATTATGCTCATGCATGTTCATGTATGTAGTTTTGATGTTTTCTTGCATGAAGATAAGGTTGATTCACTAGGCTAATGTTAAACATTGATTTTGACCAAATATTATTGTATATATGGTTTCATTGTTTGCATTTTTGTTTCCTTTTCGATTGTCACATGTTTGACCTAATAGCACTGTCTTGATCTGGTATAAGTTTTTGTTGTAATGTTCTTGTGTAAATCTTTTATGGCAGAGATTTATCGTTTTGCTGGCAATGTAATAACTGATTATGATATTTTATATTTAGAGAAAGTGTAATTGTCGAACATTTATGGGCTCATGTATCTGTAAAGCGTAGGTAGGCAATTTCCTTATTGCCACTGATTTATTTTTGAAGTTGGAGTTAATAGACTATATTATTATTTTTCTTCTATTATGGTATAAAATCTAAAATTTGAAATCTTCTGATTACTGTATATCATGACTATGTTACTTATGTTCTTAAGGCCTTGCATGCCACTGTAAACTTATTTTGCTTAGTGATAATTAATGGCTTCTGGAAGCAGGGGCTTTAATCCGTGTAAGGCAGGCATCATGTCAGCTAGGTAATGGAGCCCCTGTTCTCTGGTTAACAGTATTACATTCCAATACTAATTCAAAAATTTGTCGTAGATATATTAATACTGTTGTTATTAATACTGTTGTTCAGAATCTACACGAGAGACAGAAATTCTAACATAACTGAAAAAGATGTCTAATGTGCTTAAATCCCATTGTCTTGAAAAATATGCATATTAGGCATTTTGCAAGTTCATAGTATTTCTTTCTTTTCTTTTTATTGACAACGTTGCGGTTAATCCACAAAGGTTTAGAGTTCTGCATTGCTACTGCCCTTAAGCTATGACAAGCTGTAAGTTCTTTAGTTTACTGTAGATACCAAGAGCTACTTCAGTGATTTCTGGAGAGGTCTGAGCGCGGATGTTATTTGCCCATTCATGCTTGTTTTCAGCTGATGGAATACGGAGATGAGAATATTTTAGTAAAGTTTATTCGGTAACTTCTTGCGTAATTTATAGAAATTTTTATGACTTTTTCAAACTTGATCATTCGCTTTCTAGACTCATAGGTGACAGGTGACGGAGGACGGGGACACCTGATATCTAACAAAGGTAAGCAGGTATATGTCCCACGCCCTCCACTATCCTGAACCGGCAGCTCCCGAGTCCCAGGAGGCTTGCCTCGGGAATGCATTTGCTTCTCTGCGAAGCCGCATGGACGTTTAGGGTTTATATTTATTTTAACTAACATTTATTTAAAGTTATCTTTCTTGTCTAACCTTTACTTTCCCCTAGAACTGCCAATGCTAGAGTATGTAAATTGAAGTAGAGCGCGCAGTATATTCAAATTTAGCTGAAGTATGAAGGGAAACGAGATTGTAGGTGTGCTTCTTGAATCGCGAACGTGAATGTCGCTCGGTAGAATTTAAGAACCGCGCGTGTCTGCCTGTGGGCCTATCTCGGAGATTTTGCTTGATCTTTCAACTGCTTAATCAGTAAGCTCGCTGAATTTCAGCGGTAATGTTAGAACGCGGTTAGGTTAGTTTAAGATCTCAGAGCCTCGTGGATAGTGATCTCGCTATTTATTCATCCAGTCCTTATTTTTCAGTTCTACATTCTGTTTCAGTTAAACCGCCGGGTCGGCGTACTTTGTGATTGTCAAGTGGACGCAGCTGTTATTTTAAAAGTTGAATAAAAAGGGCTTTAAACCCTTCTTACGTGTCTGTGTAAATTCACACTTAGTAGCAGTCAGTACCATAGTTGCTGACAAGTTGGGGCCACACGATATTACAAACGAATAGTCCACTGATATATCTAGTAAGCTGTGCGGCAGAGCAGAGTCGACGCCCTTTGTCGCTGTCGTTCCACTCCGTTTGCTATTTTTGTAGGGAAATGTTCAGAATACGGTACTTAAGATAGGATCTTGGCGCCGGGAAGTAGCATTGGGTTGTATCTATGTGACCGTCTTTTTCCGAAAATAAGACACTGTCTTACTTTCTTTTTTGGTTCACAATACGCGTTAGGGCTTATTTTCGGGGAAGGGCAAAAATAAAAGTATATTTATATATTTTTATTTAATATTTATTTTACACAGAATACAGAAATTTAAATTTATTCAATTACAGTCATGTCATCTTCTTCTGGAACATCGTCATAAATAAAATTCTGAATTATATACAAAAACAAATTATATTACAAAAAGTTCCGAAAATCACGATAGGGCTTATTTTTGGAGGATGTCTTATTTTCAGAAAAAGACGGTAGGAGCCGCTTCTTTGGTTAGAGAATCAGCGAGCTCATTCCCCGCATATCCTGCATGTGCCTTGGTCCAATGGAGCGTGATATTCAGATGCGTGCTGTTGCGATGTAATTGTTGTATGGTTGTGAATAATGTGAAGGATTACGGATCGCTTATAGCACAGATTGGTTGTCTGAGATTATTTGTATATTCCGAAGATTCTGTGTAATGGCATAGCGAACTGCTTGCTCCAAGGCTAAGACCTCTGTCTGAAAGACGCTGTTATGTTCCGCGAGGTGCCCCTTTCAGTGATTTACCTGTACAGAGTTAGTGAGATGGACTAGGGCACTTCTTACACCTGCATCATAATTTAAACCATCTGTGAAGATGGCAGAGGTCAGCTCTGAGTCGCTGTGTAGTGTGTCAGTAAAACTTTGATGCCTTTTCCTCTGTCTGCGGGATGGGTGTGGGATACAGTACATCGTAGGTCAAAGTCTGTAGGTGCGAATGTGGAGCCATGGTAGGTAATTTCCTGTTGCAGGTGGAGTAACTTTGCTAGCACTGCCTCATGCTCAACGTAGATGTGGAGGGGAAGCAAGGCAGCTAAAACGTTGAGCGAGCGCATCTGTGGAAGTTGTTCAGAAGGCTCTGGTTATGTTGAGGGCAAATGGCCGTTGTACTGAGAATAGCTGTTTACCATTAACAAGAGTTTTTCTTGTTAATGGTAACCATTAACCACCATTAACAAGAGTTTTCATTTTTACTAGCATTTAGAACAGACAAGCGTTGTCTGCTTAACAAAAGAAAATCGCTGTTACCCATTATCGAAGTAACGCAGTCTTCAAGCTTCTTAATGTTATTGAAGCTTGTTATTGAACGGCCATATTTCTGCTCAGAGGCCTGAAGTTCATTAGATTCAGGTAAATTATAGCAATGCAACACAGAACCGACGTTATCGTTAAGAGGCATTACACTTAAGAGCTAAAGTGTATGTTTTAATACGGACAGAGATAAATTTTCAATTTTTCAAATTTTCGATGAGGGAGTTAACAGGAGCACAATCCGAAGTATCAAATTTTGAATCCGAAGTATCACAATCCAGAGATAGTAATTTATCCAAATAATTTTCGTTGAATACCTTATTATTCAGGAATTCAAAAATATCCGGAGTATCACACACATAAAAATTAGTAGGACATTCCGCATCAGCGCACATATAACGTTCGTGCGTAAAGCACGAGGCATCGGCTAACAAGTAGCCGAAACGCCATTTTCACACACTATTCGAAGAATGAACCAAAGGGAGAATTTCACTGTCTGTGTCCGAAATATTATTCATGGTAATCCAAAAAAATCGCAGGACTTAAACATAGCATTAGTACAAAATTTAACTTGTTCTGTAATATGTGCATTAAAAAATGGAAAATATTTTATTCGTTTTTTTTAATAAGTATCATCAAAATATGTACTCATATCATGTAAAAAATTTTAAACAAACATTTTCGAGCCTTTTTTTTTAGCCCTTCCGTTCCGAGACCGAAATGTTTACAATCTGGCCCTTTCTAAGAAAATCCCACCGACTCCTGATGTAGAAAACTAAAAATATGTTTAAAAAAAGAAAGAAATGATATATAAAAAAAAGTTGTATTCTCGCGCTGCAATGTAAACAAGACAATATGGCAAATGGATGGACAACCAACAGGATACAAGAAAGGTGAACTACTGGACAAGGTCACGAAATTAGTAGTGGGGAACTCGTAGCATTCTCATATTTATACAAAGAAAGAAAAAAAAAATAGAGAGAGGACGGGGGAGGGGCAGATGAAGCAATAAATGTGCAAAGGACACACCTAATGTCGCTTCCATGACGTCTGATCTAGGTCACAAATGTTTATGTGACGGAAAAGTGCTGTGTAACTTCAGTTATCCATCAGTCTCAATAACATTTATTATTCTGATGGATAAGAGTAAACGGAAAACAGAAACCCGTTTTATTACCACCACCGGTTCTCTAAAGGTCTATGATATTGATAATAAATATTCATTTTTAACATAGTGCGCTTTATAATGCGGATAAAATCAAGAATAAAATTGGAAACTGCTCGCATTATAACACATGCATGTAATTTTGCTTACATTCACATACTGTAAAAATATAACATTTAAAATAAATTCAAAACAGTTGTACATAGCAAAATATACCAGGATCGGTATGGATCCCCTGAAAGTCGATGAAATTTTAAAAAGGGGTAGATAATGAGAAAAGGGTGGATAGCCGAATATGTATTGGCATTTGATCGGTTTAATCAAGATCTAATTGATTACAAGAATATTTGGTATTGTTGTAATATTGATAATTAATTGTTTATTGATATAAAATTATATCCCACTTATTCAAAAAATTCCTTAACTTAAATTCAAGTCTTACTTCTCAGTATTATTTTAAATCTGTGATGTGAGTTATCTCTTGTAACCCAACCAATTTGTGAAAGCATAAATAGACTAGTAAGTAAAACTGAATTTGATTTTATTCTGACTCACTACTTGTGAAAGTAAAGTAATATATAATTAAAATATTTAATGTCCCTGATCTTGTAAAAAAGAGTTATATCGTACAAATTCGCTTGGCTTCTCTTATGCATGTAATTTTAAACTTAATAGTTATAAACTCTAACTATAACCATGAGACAACAACTTTCCACTTCTTATGTTGTACTATGCTACTGTTGCTCTGTGTTCTCACGGTTTTAGACTTAGTTATATTTTAATGAAGAAATAATGTACTTACCTTCAGGGACTAATCATTACTCGATTCAAATATGCAAGTTTAAGAACTCATGCAACATGATGTCAGAGTGAAACGGCAAAGCCCTAACCTTGTTGTAATACTCCAAATAAGAATGATATTAGCCTCGTTTTGATGGAACATAGGAAAGTGCCTTCACCTTTTGAAGCTTTGATGGGTTTTTTAGACGCATTTGAACATTAATTTCTTCTGTACCTTCTCAACTTATCATTCACTATAATTTAGGCGTTATCCAAAAGCGTTTGGAATACAGACAACAACGTCGGCATAATGACCATCATTCTTGACGATTTCAACCACTCTACCTTGGTCGAATAATTTTCTTCTTGAATTAGCAGAATTGGAGGAAAGGACAGATTATTTTCTTAGATTATTATAAGGGCACAGCCCCGATTTTCAAAACTATAGTCTTACATCATTGCAGCAAAAAATAGCAGTAATACCGTAGAAAGAGAATTCACACCTGTGATTACTAACAGTTCCAGTCCTTCTATAAATAACACTCATCTTAATCGTTCTGTGGCTAATGGCACTTACGTGACACTCGTTGGCACAATGGTACCTCCACTACATTTTAACCACTAATGTGGACATTAATCACTTTTCTTTTTTACATTAGTTTAGTTTAGTTACGCGATCATTATTATTTTTTAATTTTAACGCTGTTTCCTTATTTACCTTTACTGTCCTTTTTAATTGTCAAAATAGAGAGATGCATGTAATTTCGATTTTAATCGATACAGGCTATAACTGTAATCCATGTGTTACAACTTCAACTTTTTCTTATGTTGCCCTGTATGTCTAGTTGCTGCTGCTGCGTGTTCGCATATTTTTAGACTTACTACTATGTTACTGAAAAAATAGCTTTTTTCTATCCTTCAACATCTAATCATTTGCTTATTTTAACTAAACAAGCTTAACAGCATATGTAATAGCTACAGTACAAGTAATTCCTATCAAGACTCCGTCACTCTGTATTGGACAATCTAAAATTTAAATCAAGATTAACTTACCACTTCGGGTAAAGTCTATAAACTTAATTTACTAAAGCAGCGGCGTCCCCTAAATAATAGGCAAGAACGATAGACGTTTATGCAGCCAAACGCTTATCCGTTACAATTCCTATTGTTCGGAATTCTTTTCCTCACTTTATACTAAACCACTTACCAACCAAATCTGTATAATTCACTGGATTAAGGGAAGCAAATGAAGCAGTACGCAATGAAGAGAGGCATTAAGGAAAGATGAATTATTTCTTTTTCTCATTAGTTATATATTATCTCATTAGTTAGATCTTCTCATTAGTTAGATGAACTCAAATTCACATTGGTACATGGAGTTTTATAAATTGTGATTAAAGTTATCCAAAAAGAGCATGGTACCAGTAGTTGCCAAACTCGTAATCTTTTACTGTGGGTTATACGTAGATACTATTGGGGCCACTAAATCCTTATTCAAGCCGTAGCAAAAAGAATGCAAGGTAACAGTGTCTGCAATTTCTTACTCCACATTAAGCAGTAAATTTTAAACTTCCACGGTGGAATAAAATTCTTTCAAACTTATTTAATTTAGTGAATGCATGGGAAATATCTGTCTTAGCCCTCAGGAAAAACTGTTTTTATACAGTTGTAAGGAATTTTCTCCTACTTGCCTTCGTAACGTAAATGTGAGAACGACTGGCTAACATCGAGAGCTCTGGAACTTGAATCCCGACGAGGGCATTACTGACTTTTCATGGTTCCTACTCTCAAGTAAGCCTAATGACTCTACATAATCTTATTTCATAGTATAATATTGTGCATTTTAAAAACATTATACAAGCTTACTTACCTTTTATTCTAAATGCTATCACAGAACAGTTATATTTTATTATCCATTATGACTTATTTTAAATTATGATCTTTTAACTCTTAGTTGTATTCTTTACTTCTTGATGGATTCATTTTGTCCATCACATTGTCAAAGAGATTGAGCGATAATCAATGAAATTTACAATTAAAAGAGGGGCGGATAATCAAGCTCCCACCATATGTAACTGGTACTGATGTAGTAGCCACAAAATTGCTCTCCATATGAGTAGCTTGCTTTTTATGACTGACGAATGATATAAATTTACGGATAAAAGAGAGAAGAATGATCTAATTGTTCGTAATCTTTACAAAATTTATTTCTTTAAATTCAAAAACGTGAACATTTGCATTTAAAACATTTGAGAAAATAAAGGCCAAGCAAATACTTTTGGGTGCAGCGGTATACATATGTGTGTGTGTGTATGTACGCAGCTAGAGCGCAGGACGGGTTTCAAAAAAATTATTCTTATTTTTTAATTAGAATTTTTAGCCTATATATATATATATATATATATATATATTAAAACAAATTTAAATTCTAAACAAATACGTATAAAAGTAAAAAAGTAGAAAAAAAAATTTAAATTCTAAAAAAAGGAAAAAAGCCAAAATATTTTTAAAAAATTTTAAAATATGCAAACATGTAAAAGATTTAATTCTCGAACTAATCTACAATATCATTTAAATTCAGAAGCATAAGCAAATCAAGTGTAAAATCTATCCATGAAAATAAATCTACTAATTTAATAAATTAAAATTAAATTAAAATTTTTTTTAAAAAAATGCATATGTGAATGATCGTAGAGTAGGCAGGAGACAGACTTATCAAGGGGAAGTTGCCTCCAAACCTAACTCTCCAATCATTCAATTCGTGTTTCGTCATTCATGCAGGCAAGGGTAAAAGTCAAAACCAAAAGTAATTCCAATAAAGTGGTACCCTTAGAAATTAACATTTAAGTATTAACATTTAAGAATTAAAGTTCAAAAAGGAAAATACTAATTAAGTCTTTTGAGAAACAAGCAAGTAAAGTCAAGAATTAAACTTTTTCTTAAAAAATTAATTTTTTTTATAATTAATTTTTTATAAAATAATTAAAAAAATCTAGAAACCAATGTATTTTAGAAATAAAGGGCCAACTCTTTTCAAAAGTCTCAATTATAGCCCGAATTGAGTGAAGATTTTAATCTTCTTCTAATTTTCCATACTTTAGCCAGTATTTAGTTAAGTTTTGATATACCAATTAAATCAAGTTCATTAAACTTTTAATATTTTCTTTCATCAAATTTAAGTTATATTTAACTTCCTAAAGGAATTTTTGAGAAATTTCTGGGAATTTTTAGAGGTTTTTTTTAAGGACTTCATTTCAAAAAAATTTGGGGAAATTTTACTTTAAAACTTTAATATTAAAACATTTCAGTTTTTCTTAATTACTTTAATTTTTTGCAATTTTCACACAAAATATCTTTCACTTAATTTTTTTTAACAATTTTCACAATTTTTCAACAGAACACACATTTCAAATTACATACAGTTTACTTTTTTTTCACATACCACTTCACTTTAATTTCCTTCAAGCAAACATACATCTCTTAATTGGCTCAGTTACTTAACTCCCTAAATAATTAATATTTCTACCTTTAGGATTTTTAATTTAATTTAATTAATATTAATATGAACAAAATTTTTTTTTTTTACTTTAACAAAGATAACAGCTTGACACTCAACTTTACCTACATAAGCGCCATCTATATAATTTGAAGAACACACTTACTTCTCTTTCACAACACTTTTGCAGACCCCCAACACTCGTATAGTAGGTAATTAGAATTAAAACTTACTATTTACTTGCTTTAAGTATTTTTTTAAAAATTTTTTATGTAGTATCTAAGTATTTTCTAAATATGAAATTATATTTTTAAATATATATTTATTTTAAAATTGTGAATTAGTTCTTTTTGTTTGTTTTTGTTTTTTATTTCTTATTGGTTTATATAGATTATATATAGTTCTTTTACAGTTTCTTTTTATTGATATGCATATTCGTGTAGGGGAAGTTTCTGTAGACAAGGATTTCTAAAGTGCATTGGTTTCTAGATTTTTTTTATTATTTTATAAAAAATTAATTATAAAAAAATTTAATTTTTTAAGAAAAAGTTTAATTCTTGACTTTACTTGCTTGTTTCTCAAAAGACTTAATTAGTATTTTCCTTTTTGAACTTTAATTCTTAAATGTTAATACTTAAATGTTAATTTCTAAGGGTACCACTTTATTGGAATTACTTTTGGTTTTGACTTTTACCCTTGCCTGCATGAATGACGAAACACGAATTGAATGATTGGAGAGTTAGGTTTGGAGGCAACTTCCCCTTGATAAGTCTGTCTCCTGCCTACTCTACGATCATTCACATATGCATTTTTTAAAAAAATTGTTTAATTTAATTTTAATTTATTAAATTAGTAGATTTATTTTCATGGATAGATTTTACATGGATAGATTTTGCTTATGCTTCTGAATTTAAATGATATTGTAGATTAGTTCGAGAATTAAATCTTTTACATGTTTGCATATTTTTAAATTTTTTAAAATTATTTTGGCTTTTTTCCTTTTTTTGAATTTAAATTTGTTTTTCTACTTTTTTACTTTTATACGTATTTGTTTAGAATTTAAATTTGTTTAAATTTAAATTTCATTCCTTGCAGCAATGACGCAAAGAATATTTAATTAAATATGTATTTTAATTTAATTTTTTTAATTAAACTCAATTTATTCTTTTGAAACAATATATATATGTATATATATATATATATATATATGTCTTTTGTTACCTCAGGTTTGTAATAAAATATTTTGTGCTCTCTGGATATTTTATCTGCATTCAGTAATTCCGCGTTTTCCAACGTTCCCAATTTTCCAACCACCATTGATGGATTCCAATATCCATCAGCATCCTAGACATTGTGATGAGTAAAATGAATCCATCAAGAATCATCATTGGTTGTCTTGCTTTCATAGAACAACTAAAACGTTGTTGTAAAACAATTATCTCAAAAGAAGGTGATTACACTCATTATGATATTATTCCTTCAAATTGTTACATCAAATAAGATTTTATTTAATGGCTTGTCTGCATATGTGTGGGCGCATATGTAGAGATACTAGGATATTTACCGGAGCAGAGCGGTGAAAAAGCGAGCAGTGCTCTCGCCAGGATTCGAACTAAGAACCTTCCGATTGCTAGTCTAACATGCTTCCAGTCACGCCACGAGAGGGCGCAGTGAGAAAAGGCAAAATACCTTACACACATGCTTGTACAAGCATTATTTTTTATCATCAAAAATACTCATGTAACTGTAATATATATATAGAACGACAGCATAAATGCATAATTTGAAAAATAAAGGGGAAAAAATCCCGTTTATTTTCAAAAATTTTCTTAAATAATGAAAAATAACACAGTAATACATTATGTAAATATTCGTTTTATTATGTTTCGCTTCAAGAGATAATCTATTGAAATTTTAAAATACATACTTATTGAATGCAATACAGTGGATGTTGAGTTTAACAGAGTAAGTACATAAAATGTTCAACATTTGTAGCTAGTATTTTATATGATTTATAATAAATATACAGATTTTAAATGAATTTACTTTGCAGCATCATATGAATAAAAATATAACTTTGTGACCTGTAACTTTGTCACATTCTTGCTTTTACTGTAAATGATTTTTAAAAATTCTGGCCCTTGAGTAAATTGAAACTGATGATATTTACATTATATGTTATCTTATTATTTACATTTCATAAAACATACAATAGACAAAAATATTCTAATATCATTCCTTTGTAAAAATAACGTATTAGCTTGAGTCCTAGACAATCCTGCATTTTAAAGTAGTTTTAAAAAGGAAAAAAATGGGGATTTTATATGAGGCAGCATCATATACAGCAATAAGAAACGATGGACATGATATTCTGAATGAAAAAAATTATCAAAATACCATACTTTAAAATTGAAATTAATTAATATATTTTGGCTTTTATTCTAATGACTATGTGATAAAATTACCTTACAGTTCTTTTCAAATATTGGCTTAACGTTAAGATGGGTTTGATCTTCAAAACAGCAGCTTAAGAAGAGATGTATCATCTTATATTTAGGCCAATGTATCATATCTGATATAAAATCCTTATGAAAGATAAATGCATAAAAATTACAGGTTCAATTGGTACTTTTTTATAATGGTTCATCAGTTAAACTGAAATATGCTATTTTATTTATAGGTACGGGATAGTTATGTAACCATTTACCTCCTCTGCGAACTTCATGAAGAAGATGGTCTTTCCACCAACCAGCTGGTAAATAAATATCTCTGTTCCTTCTACGTTCTTCCAATACAGGAGCTACCATTATCTGCTGACCAACTAGAAACTGGGAGTCGCATATCTGAGCATGCTTATCTTCAGGAGCGATCCACCAAAGTGGTCTGACAAGAGGTGCTGCAGTTTCAGGAAACTGCTCTAAAGCAGCTTTGTAAACAGGAAGAACAAGTTCTTCTCTTACTGCTAATAGCCTATACAAAGTTTCGATCACTTCTTTATCGTAATAGTCAGGAGAAACAGTGAACTGAACAACTGGAAGGAAAATTACGAGTTCCATCCACCTTAAATATAATTCTCTTGATGGCATTTCTCCAGCTCCATCCCCACCAACAGATCCTGGATTGATGAGGGGATAACCGAGTATTCCTAACGTAAGCACTTCTGGAATGATTGAACCCAATCCACTGAAACTATCCCAAGATACGGTTCTTGGAGTAAGTCTTACGAATCCTGGGAAGTTTTGAGTAAGGAATCCAACTTCTGTTCCCAAAATAGAATTAAGTTTTCCAGCAATAGATAAATAATACTGCAAAAATGAATCGGGATTTATGAAAGGTGTATAGTAAGAATAGTACCTCGGTAAGTATGTGGTTTGGCCACCAGTAAACAGAAATCCATCAATATCATACCTTGCTTTTAATTTCACCAGTCTCTCAAGAAACCAGCTAGATGTTGCATTATTAGTAAAATCTAAAATACCGCATATTTTTCCATGCCATCTTGTCAACAATGGGACATGTTTCCATTTATCTGTGACTAAGTGTCTACCTTCCGCAGCAACCGCAAATATCTTCGAAGGAAGGCAAACAAAAGGATTAATCATAAGAAGTACTCGAAATCCTTTATGTCGCAAAATTTTAAGGATATCTCTGGGTTTAGGGAAAGCTTTCCTGTTAAATTCTAGACTTCCTTCTTGCTGCTGCCATCTGCTATCAAGCAAGAGGAATCCTGGTAATTTTGAAGTATACTCCATAATGCGATTGGCAAATTCCTGAACAGATGTTTGAGTTAAATTTTCTCCGGGAGCATGAACCCATATCGGAGACATCAAAAATACACTACCGCTTGTATCTGTTAAAGGTGATCTGTAGCTAATCATCATGTCTTGATGAAGTGTTTGCATATTTTTCCCAGTACATATTGTGTACTTCAAAAATGTAGGGTATGACTGCTGATATGGAAAGTCATTGTCGTTTCTAGATTCTAAACAAAGGTATTTATTTGTAATTGTAACATACAGTGGTACTTCAGGATCTACGTACGCAGCAACTCCATCTGAAGACAGCCAATAGCGATCTATTATGCCACCGAACATCTGTTCCACTCCATCACCAGTTACCAAAGGATGAGAGTCTTCACCAGGGGTTGCACGTAAAGGCCATTGAAGTCTTCTTTGAAGACCCATGCCGTACCATTGCGCATTCTTCAAAGAAATACAATCGCGTAGCAATGTGTCCATTGCCAAACTTTGCCACTGAATGTTATAACAACTAAGATTAGAACTGTGGGAAAAGTTGATATGCAGCTTGGCTCGATACTTCCATTCTTCGCATATTTTCGATGACCTTAAAGAGCTATATATTTCGCACTGGTAAGGATTAAGATCTCCTGGAATTCCATTTCCTAAAACTGCTTCAACAATTTCTTTCCCATCTTCTTTTAAGAGATGAAGCACTCTTCGAGCTTCATGAAATCGAATTTTATCTCCGATTGCAATTTGCAATAGTTGTCTCTGATACATGTGCCACGTGAATGAAACGATAGTTATTATTAAGCCGAACAAGGTAAAAAGAATCATACGAAGCCGAAACTGTGGCGTTTTGCTTTGCTTCATAACTGCTCTCATCTTGGCGCTCTAGAAAATAGAGAAAGTTTTTGAATAAAAATTTGCGATAAAACGTAACACTTAAACATGATTGATTGATCAGAAGCTTTTCAATGATGACAATTATGGGCTGGCTCAAACATAATCTATTATAATATATTTACAATATTATCGTCTATGATACCTTATGATTGGTTAATTGATTGAAAACTGCTATAAAATATACTTGGATGTACATTCCGCCAGAATTCGCAATGCTATAATTTTAGATTTGCATTGCCTTTTTGATCTATTAAAGACCTTTTTACCTTCCTCATCTAAATTATTTACAGTAAACGGGAGCTGGCTGTTTTGCCTGGCTTTTAAATAATTTTCTTGAAAGGTAGCAGAAATATCTGTATGATTCATATTGTATTAACGTCACATACGGCTGCTATCATTGTATATAGTTTAACTAATCATTATAAACAGTTAATATGAAAATGGTAGTTAATACAGTTATCTAAAATAGCTTTTTTATATATTTCCATACCAATTAATATTCAGATTTATTAATAAGTGAAAATTTTAATTTTTACTATCAGTATTGTGCTCATTTTTATTATATTTTCCTTTCAGCATAATATTAAAAAAAAATTACTAAGGTTACTAAGGTATGTCGTTAGGTTGGATTAAGGTAATTAATTTTCCTGGCGCAAATACCTAACAACATACTGCGCCAAACACAGATGATTCCTCAAATATTAAAAATAAAACCTCAGAATGTTTCCTGCGAAAACGAAAACACGCATATAAGTAATACTTAGTGGCAATCTAAAATCATAGGTCAAGCTGAAATACACTGGTGTGCAAAAATTAAGGACGAAGTCGAAAAATTAGCATATCAGCTGAACGAAGAGGCAGAGCGGACAGAAAGACCAATCAGGAGATTAAGTAAGGTGATGTACGGTAGCACATGCGCAGATATGCAAGTAGACGTAATGGGGGAGTGTCTGAGTAGTATAAAGCATGTTGTCGGTGTAAGATCAGTATTTCTGGCAAAGAGATTGCACGCCGTATAGCAGTTAAAATCACACCGAGTTGCTGCCTTAGCGAGAAATGGCGAATAATCAATCTGTTAGACGACATCTGGATGCTTTTACCCGAGGTCGAATCATTGGGAAGTTGGAGGAAGGCCGCAGTGTGACAAGTGTGGCTGCAGAGTTCGGAATTGCTCACAGCATCGTTTCACGACTTTGGAGACTATTTGAAACTACAGCTATCCGGGGGTTAAGTAGTGGTCGTCCACGAGGAACCACACCCGCAGATGACCGGTATATTGCCTTATTACAGACCAGAAGAAACAGGCGGCAGACAGCGGGAGAAATCGCTAGACACACGACACAGGCGACTGGACGACCGATATCGCGTTTTACCGTGGCCAGAAGACTGCACAGTGGCGGTCTGTTTGCACGACGCCCTGTACGGTGTGTACCTCTAACGCCTGCCCATCGGAGAAGGCGTTCTCTGTGGTGCCGGGAACACCGGAATTGGAGAGACAATGAATGGGGACGAGTACTCTTTACAGATGAGAGCAGATTCAGTCTGAGTAGTGATTCTCATCGCATAATCATCTGGAGAGAGCGGGGAAGCCGCAATCATTCCTCGAACATCATTGAAAGGGACAGGTATGGAGGTGGCGGTGTTCTCGTTTGGGGAGGCATCATGCTTGGTAGTCGTACAGACCTTCACATCTTCGACGCAGGTTCAGTCAACGGGACCCGTTATTGTAACGAGATTCTTCTTCCATATGTGCGTCTTTTAGAGGCGCTATGGGTCTGCAGTTCCTTTTCATGGACGACAATGCACCATGTCATCGCACAATAGCTGCCGAACAGCTCTTAGAGAGTGAGGATATTGAACGGATGGATTGGCCGGCACGATCTCCGGATCTCAGTCCCATCGAGCATGTATGGGAGTTTCTAGGCAGACGCTTGGCAGCTCGTACCTTACCACCAGTAACGATTCCGGAGCTTCGATTGGCGCTGCAAGACGAATGGGCAGCAATGCCTCAACATCTCATTGACACCCTCATTCTCAGCATGGGCAGACGCTGTGAAACCTGCCTAGCAGTCAGGGAAGATCATATCCCCTATTAAAGACCGGATGTTTCTTGCTGGACACCCATCACAGGGATGTTTCGGCCTTCAGTCGCATTGCGCTCCATGCTACTTTTTCAATAAAGCTTCTTTTTATCCCTCTGATTTCTCTTTTAGTAAGTGTTGCTTACATTACTCATGTTCTTACGTATTGGGGATCTTACGGTATTAAATGTGTTGATTTGGAAAGCTTTTGTACAAAGTTATATTGAAAAAACCGTCTCGTCCTTAATTTTTGCCTACCAGTGTATATCACAGGAAAGAAATAAATACTAGATATACCAGGTGCTTCTAAATATGTGATTGCTTCTCGAGTGTGCTGGTAAGATCCTATTTAAGAAATAACTATACAAATAAAGTATAAATGCATACATTATTTATAGTTTCAGTATAATTAGATTTCATTAAATGTCCTAAAATGACTAACATCATTATTTCGTTAACTATTGATAGTAAGTACATAATGTAATTATAATTTTTTAAATAACGTATAGAAATTTATTAAAATGCTCTCAACATTATAAGAAAAGAGCACTTGAAAAAATAGAAATGGGGGTTGCTGGATTTAACTATTGTTGTTTTAGTTAATTGTTTCCTGCGTATTTCCATAACTAATTTTCAATTTTTAATTATTACACGAAGAGGGGGTTTGATACGAGTGAGTTAATATTCAAGAGTTACCAATAATTAAAATTACTTTATAAATATAATAAAATTACTTTACCCTTTTGAATTTCGTTGCATTAATTAAAAGACATTTCATTGTAGTATAGTTTAAAAGATACAGCAGAGAAATTTTAATTAACATTTGCTGCAGCATTACAGTTAAACTATAAAAGGCGTTTATAACCCCCATAATAGATATCTGGAGGAAAATATTTTAATGTATTATTATTATTATCATTTGAAGATTTCTGGTTTTCATATTCCTTCAGTTAAATTTCCTGAAAAAAGGAAAGTGATATTTTAGCTTTATTTTAGAATTATAAATAATTATCTTTTGCAGTGATGAATCACAATGAAAAAGGAAATTATAAATAAACAGTTTATATAATTTACTATAAAATCTATCAATACAGAGCCTTGTATTTGCCAGCTTTGAAATTTGTAACGCAGGAGTTCTCTACCAGGAGAATACTATGAAAACCCCCTGGAGGGATTTTATAGCTTAGGGGAGGAATGCGATCATCTTTTGTTAGTTGCTAAGTATTTAATTTTAGTTTATGAATATAAAAATCTAGTTTTATTTAAATTTTGGTTTTTATCGACATTCCTTATACTTAAATTATGAAACACATTAAAAGTAATCTAAATCTAAATATATGTATGTAATCTTAAGAATTTTGGAAAGGAAAGGGAGGGAATGATTATCTAGCAATAGTGAAACAGATGTGGAAGCAAAACAGGTTGAGAACCACTATTGCAACTACTATGAATTTCTGTTTTATACTTTCAGAATGCTTAAAGATAAAACCAAAAAGAGGTTTTGAAGAGTAAAAGTGCTTGTAGCTTGGAATAAGAATGTAAACATAAAATGTTTGTTTAAAACTAATTATATTTTCAAGCCAGTAATAATATTTAAAAAATTCACTATCATACATAGACATTATGATAATCTTCTGTCCGGAAATGAAAAAGGTTGTATAGACATTAGGTACTTTTTAGGAAGCAGTCAAGATGAAAAATTAGCAACCGCCTTCGCTGGGAATCGAACCACGGACCTCTGGAATACCGACCCAGCGTGCAAAACCACTACACCACGAAGGCACACCAAGAAGGTGGGAGAAATACCTTATATACTGCCCCTTTTAAAACGCGACTGGGTTTTTTTTTTAGGGAACCCAATCGACAAATCCTGGATGTGGAGAGTCATCATCCATCACCCTTTTAGTTCGGGCGCCACTGTAGAGATATTAGGTATATTTTTGGAAGTAAGAAAGATGACAATTAGCAACCGCCTTCGCCGGAAATCGAACCACAAACCTCCGCAATACCGGCGCAGCGTGCAGAACCACTACACCACGAAGGTACACCAAGAAAGTGGGAGAAATACCTTATAAGGTGGAATATTCCTTAACTTAAATCATAGTATTTATATTAAAAGTATCAAATAACGAATACAACAGATATTAAAAAACTATTTTTTAAATTAGTGAGTGTTATCTGCAGAATATTCCTAAACTTCAAAATTAAATCTTCAAAAAATAACGGAGATAAGGGTTTTTTTTTTTTTTTTTTTTTTTTTTTTTGTAGAATATGGAAACGTTATGAGTTCAGAAGACGAAGTAAACAAAGCGAAATACTGCCTATAGAAATCGTCCTCTGCAGCTGAAGAGAAACGTTAAGTCTTAAATTTGTTTATTGAAACTACTGTAAATACTTGATAGTTCCTCAACATTTAAAAAATCCGTTTTTGTACAATCATTTTTAACTGTAAGTTTTGAATTGTTTCTTGTAATTAATCTTAACATTTAAAAAGAAATTTTGGTATTATGGAATAATTAATACTCAAGCAAATAATTCTTACTGAAGCCTGAATATTCTTTTTGTACTTGTGTCTACGTCTTCTTTGCTTCGCTGCTTTCCAGGTGTCATTGTCCATATTAAGCTTTAAGGCTGGTTTCAAGTTAAGTTTCTTCTTTTTGGTAGTTGGTGTCGAAAGCGGAGAACCACCTGGTGTCGTATTGGCTGATGAAATCCCCGTGCCTGCCGAGTCGATAGACATAGTACTACCCAAAGATGATCTACTGAACTCGGTTGGTGCCCAACTGTCAAGGGATGACAAATCGTCGTTACTTGCCGTAGTTCTGTGGTGCATTTCAATACTTTCTGCAGAAATTACATAAAGTAAGAAATGTAAATTCAAACAAAGTATAATTATAAATGCTTTAGAGTAAAGAAATCGCTGTTAGAAGCTTCCCTCTATCTGCTTCATGCAGAAAATAATCTATGTTTTCAAAATTTCCATCAATTTAAATCTTTTGTCATTTCTCAACATAAAACCACGATTACAATATGCATGAAGATATATCTCTTCACAAATTACATTGCAACTAATTTCATCTTTTTAATAACATTAAAAAGAACAAAAATTATTCTTGTATACTGGTAACTATTATTTAGAAAAAATCATGTTAGAAATATATAAAATATTTATGTTATTACAAATTATATAATTGCTAATTATACTGGCAGTCATAAACCAATTGAATAGTTATTAATTTCACACTACTAATTTCTACTAAATTGAAATGTAATTTGTATCAAAATTAAATTAAAATAAATATATATTTTTTTTGGAATGCGATGAAATAAGCTCAGGAAACTCACATTGCTTTTAAATTATGTTAGTTGAGCATAAAGATTTAGTTATAATATGTGTTTAGCTATATTGTAGAGACTACTAGCTTTTTCAGTGTAAGAAACTTGTTAAAATTCCGCCCTTGCCCAATTCGAACTTCATATCTTCCAGTTGCTAGCTATATGTGCTAACCGCTTATGTAACAAGACCGCACATCGGAGAGTATATTTCTTTATATTCTCTCTTACTTAAAGGCTACTTTGAATAGGAATATCATTTAATCGATCAACTTCAGATAGTGTCGAATTATCAACCACAATATTTTAGTTCGAGCGCTATTGTAGAGTCTGCTAGGTTTTTGAAGCAGGACATGTGAAAGATCAATTGCATCCTTGTCATGATTCGAAAAAAAAAAAAAAAAAAAAAAAAAATACTTTTTCATAATTTGTATGAAAAGATGTGCAGACACATATCAGCGTTATATGCATAAACTTTGAATGAGTGTACGAATTTTTTTTAATACCACATTATATCACAAACATTCTATGCGGGAAACATACATAAGTTGTAGATAAGACTCAGATATGTAATTTATTGTACAACTATCTCTGGCTGAAAATAAACTATACAAGGAAAAAGTAATTTAAATCACTTAATATCTCTTCACAAATTACATTGCAACTAATTAAGGAATCTTTTAGAAAATCTGATTAAAAAGTAAAAATTATATTAAAATTTTAAATGGAAGTTAAATTTAAAAATGAATATATATTTAAAAAGGATTAGCGGTGAGAAAGAATATTTATCTCTCCTTTGAAAAAAAAAAATTAAGAACTTTGCTTAGCTAAAAAAGCAAATATACTGTTCCTATAAAAGAACAGTATCAATCAGTATATAAAAGTTCCTCTAAAAGAGCAGTATACAAACTGTTACTGTTCCTATTGGTACTGTTCCCCTATAAAAGAACAATATCAATCACGTGACTAATGAGAACTAATTTAATGCTGGAACTACCAGAACGTCATAATATAAGAATTCCAAATCAAGTTTCAAAAATAAAATTTCAAGTAGTTGATACACTTACTTGTCAGTACAGGAGAAATATAATACTATATTAAATAACAGGTGCTTATCTTAAGTTTATGATAGTGAATGAGCCTCAGTGAAAATTATTTATTTCAGTTATTTTATAAAAATTGTAGGAATACCCAATACTTCTGATGAAGCTGACTTTCAGATTTGGTGGAATACATTTGGCAGTATTAACAAGGCAAAGAATTTAATTTGTGTGAGAAGATGTAGATCTGAAAATTTCACAAAAATCTTTTTTGAAAGTCTAATAAATACTGCTAAGGTTTCTTCTCAATACGTTGATCTAAGATGTAATTAAGATAGCCGTTTTAGTGGATTTTGATAGATTTAGATTTATTACATGCAAATCTATAAAATGAGAGTAGTCAATGCAAATTTGAATGTAATTATTTTTCAAGCTGAATAATAGGCAGCATAATTTGAAAGAAGTGAATACCGTAATCGGAAAAGCCCAAAATCTTTTATTTTTGGGAACTTGCTCATTTTGACGTTATTTTTAATTTTAAAAAAATCTGATGTGTACACTACATGACTTCCTTGTGCGGAATATTAAATTATACGCATTTTTTCTTGCATTCATTTAAACTTATTGGATTGAATTAAATCTACTTCGCCGACAGCGCATAAACCACAATAGAATAAATGCATTCTTTAAAATTCACTCTATTTGTTTACCATAGCGACACTCTGGCGCTAGGTTCATTTAACAGTATTATATTTCGTTCATATTATAACTATGTCTATGTCTTATCGCTTAGTAAGAGGCAATCGACCATTAACGGGCCTTTATCAATATATGATACTTGACTTTTAAATGCTTGAAGAATCGAGTAAGTTGTATCCAATAATATGGAAGTAGTTGTACACATGCTGTGCTAGAACTCAGAGATTACTAGCGACGGAGGCTCCTGTGCCGCCGTCCGTAGAATAAGTAAACTTTGAACAAATGAAGTGCTCGTGTGGCGCCATCTATTAGTAGGGATCAAAAGCATTTTAGTTGACTGGAGCTCTGGTTGCGCCATCTCTTGCAGGTTGTATTGTAAGGCATTTTTAAAATTTCATAAAACTTATTCTTCTGATAAGCAATAATTGGTAAGTCATATTATAACTCAGAACGCACAAAATTTATATCATTTAAAGAATTATCTAACCGTTGCCACATGTTCTATTCAAATACTACAATAAAGCTAGAACGATGTATAAAATAAATTAAGCAAACGAACCAAAAAAGAAACAGTTTTCACAGACGATTGAGTATTTCTCATTTAATTAATTCAGTTCTTACTTCACGACAAGGCAAAAATACATAAAAACTCAAAATTATCTGTATTCAAAATTACGGAGTAAATCTTAAACACTTATTTCCTCGAAAAAATTCTAGAAAGGCTTAAGCATGATTTAAATCGCAATAATAAATGAAGACGTTATCTTTGTTGTTGCGAAGCTAAGTTTCTCTAGATTGGCAACAAATCCACTAGTCTGCTGTTTCAAATGTAAACAAGCAATGGCCGCCATCAAAAATATTATTAGGCTTAGTTAACGTTAAACAACGTTAAAATTACTAAATCAGAAGTCAAACAACAAAAATCAGCGTAATATTTGCAAAATTTTCACCAACAGGTTTCGCCAACAGATGGCGCCACTTGCTTATTCTTGTCCAGGCTTTCTTATCTTATCTAATCATTATTTCCTATCTTGTTCATTTGCGGTTTTGCAGCTGAAGATGGTGGTTCGGTAAAACCATCGAAACTAGTCCTGTGAAAATTTTGCAAATATTACGCTGATTTTTGTTGTTTGACTTCTGATTTAGTATTTATTCGGCGTGTTATTGTGTCTTAATTAACGTTAAAATTGTTGATAATTCTAAAAATATTGCATACAAACTTACTAAAGGCATAAAAACCTTAACCGAAAGATATGAAAAACATAATTCAATCTTTTTTAAAGCAAAAAATGTACAAACATCACTTAGGCGGGTAACAGAGTGGATATATATATATATAAATATATTTATATACGTTTGGCGCGGCCGATTGCAACCAAAATACGAGGTGCACATCTACATGTTATAGCAGTCCTATATACAAAATTTCAACTTTCTGTGTCTACTCGTTTTTTAGTTATGCGAGATACGTACGTACGTACATACGTTCATGCAGACGCCACGAAAAATTCTCTTCAGAATTCATTTTAAAGCATTTTAATTTATTTATAATTTTTTTGGAGGAAAAGAGTATTTTATTCTGTGCTTATGTACTGATATCACGCAAAAACATCGTTAAATTGCATTCGATAGCTGCCAAAATGGATATTTTCGTTGAAATATGCTCCCAGAAACTTTTCGCGATTACAATACTTCCTTTTTACTTCGTACAAGAAAGTAAAAAGACGTGTCTGTATGCGTGTGTCGAATAAGATAAGTCTAAGGCTGCGGATTTGTTGCTGCCCGTAATAATAAAAGTGTATACCTCGAAGCGACTTTTTCAAAATTCGATTTAGTATTTTTAGCAGGGAAACGCACTTTTGTCTTAATTACTTTTTAAATTATTGTCAATAAATGTTATCAGATGTAGTATTTAAAAAATATCAAATAAGGAAGAATCTGTATGTATTTTCCTCGGTTAATGAAAAGACAACGGCACCTAGAACCATCGAATTTTTAACATGCAGTCCACTGCTGAACATTTTCACTTGAAAGCCCGAACATTGAATTTCTAATTTGATTTTGATTTATTACATATTTTGCACAAATTTAACAAATTTTTATTTAACAAACTCAGCGATTTGAAAGCGAGAATTGGCAACACTGTTCGAAATAGAATAATTTTT
Organism: Stegodyphus dumicola; assembly: GCF_044657685.1. Taxonomy (NCBI): domain Eukaryota; kingdom Metazoa; phylum Arthropoda; class Arachnida; order Araneae; family Eresidae; genus Stegodyphus; species Stegodyphus dumicola. The sequence continues at coordinate 41,163,331 of NC_140771.1, read as the reverse complement.
ATCTACGCGCCAGACTGCGGTCATTCGGAAAAATTTCATTTATCTTTTAATTTTAATCTACAAATAGGCCAGTTGAAAGCAACATGTTATCCCAGCTTTAAATAGAATACTTATTTGTCTTCAGATGTCGTTTTTCCATCCTGCGTCGTCTAATGGGCTGAAATACTAATCATTTGCATATCCCAACTTTTTCTTCTTTTCATGCGATTTTGACGTTCGTCAGATCATTCCTTCCTGGGGTTCAATTTTAATAGCCATCAGTGTAAATAAACAACTTAAATAAATAGTTAATTCTAAGCAAAATTACACACAATGAAGTAGTTTAAGTTGATTGATAAGTAAATAAAGGCTTTATTTTATGCATTTAAAGTACCGTGCCCGCTAAAAAAACTGAGTACAGTTGCAAACATTGCAACTTGCAGGAAATTTTATTTTAGTTTAAAAAATTAGAAATTTTATTTGATGTTATATAGAACGATTGTTCATTTTGATCGAAATTGAAGATTTAGAACAAGAATTTCGAACCTTTTTCTTGCATCGGCACCTTTTAAAAGAATGGTTTTTTGACCCTTTACAATTTTCTCTGTGATATAGTATATATACGTGTGATATAGTATATACACACACAGATGAGATTTATTTTTACAACGTTTTTGAATCACTATTATATTTAATTTTATAACTATAAGCAAGTTGTCAGAAGCAAAAGTCACAGATTCTAATTCCAGAAAAGTTCAATTTTAAATAATATGATGGCTGCACTTGACATATTACCGTATTTCTTCTTTGAATATATTTGGTATATAATTAATTAATTTGATTCTTAAATCATGCTATTGAAAAACTGGTTCATTAGTAGCCCCCCCGAATAGGGTTGTTCTCTTGCTTTCTTTTTTTATTTTTTTATATCGCACATATTGTATAAAAAAGCTGTATACTGCAAAAAATTATTGTTTACTTTTAAAACATAGTAAATAATTTTAGTGTATTTTCCCCTTGTATTTATTTTATATCATATCTTCTTTATAATATACTTTTATGTCAATTTTTTTTTTTTTTTTTTTTTTTTTTTTTTTTTTTTTTTAAAGTCCAAAGGGGCAATTTGGTCAGAGGGGCTAATAATTTCGTCTTGGCCTTTTTTTGCATTTCACCACGAAACGGTGTTTCACTTTTCTAATTGTTCTCATAAAATATTAGAGCACTGCATTATAGTTAATTAAATAGTGAAGAATCTGCATAAATGTGTGCATATTTCTCGCATTATGAAAAAGCAATGGTAACTAGAGCCATTAAATTTTGAATAACATAATTCTCCAACCGAATTTGGGCACCTGGAAGCCCAAGTTCTGAATTTTTTATTACTTTTTTCATATTTTATAAAACTTATTAACTTATTATTTTATAAAACTTAAAAACGAATTTTTGATTAACAAACTCAACGATTTCAAAGGGAGCAATGGCAACGCTGTACGGGAAAAAAATTTTATTTCCAGCTCGCGAAACTGTCTATCAAAAATTCTAAAGATATGCTGTTTTTAAATAATTTGTGATATTGCTGTTGAATTGAATTTTACGTGGTTCAGATGCGAAGAAAATTATATTTAATAAATAAAGATAACGCATAAAACGTTAAGGAAACTTTCCTTTGGGCGTAATATAAAATCTCTCTCTTTTTTTTTTTTTTTTTTTTTTTTTTGTTTGTTTGTTTGTTTGTTTTGTTTTGTTTTGTTTTTGTTTGTTTGTTATGAAAGTGATCTTGAGTATGTCACTCATTTTCCGACGCGAAGCATAAAGTACATTTTATCCGGATGCAAGATCTTTAAAAAGCTCTGATAAAAAATTAAATATCACAACACTCATTTGAATTATGAGTACGACGTTTATTAGAATACTTTATTATAAAATGAAGTGAAATCTTCTCAGAAGAAAAGATTTAAATTTCAGGTTGCTAAAGAATATAGTTTACCCTAAATTAGATGTTGCTAATTTTTTCAAATATGGGGAACATTAAAAACTTGTAACAACTTGTGCTCGTCGAAAAAAAATTCTAATTTTCGTTTCGAAGACATCAATCAGGTTTATCAGACTATTATTTCCTTATTTTCAAATTCACCCAAATATAAGATGCCTTTTACTGAAAGAACATATTATTTTGAAGTATAACCTATAATTTATAAAGAATAAATCAGGACATTTTGTCACCTATACATTTTATGATATAATAATGTATTATCTAAATTTTACTTCAATGTAAAGCATTTAGATTACTTAAATAGCTTTCATATAGGACTATCAGAGCATCGGACAATCAGAATCTGGTGCAGTTTTACATGCAAGTACTTTTTCCTTTGTAAAACGTCTTCAGAACAGTACCATCGTCTTATACAAGAAATCGTTTACATTTGAGATAATATGTTATTTATTGAAATATTAAATATATATATATATAAAGCGGTTTGCTGAAAACCAGAGTTACAAACGATACAAAATTAAGTCTCTAACACCTTTAAGAAAATCATAATTAAAAATTATTTCATTTACCTGCTTCACCAGGCATTTTGTTTCGTGGTAACCATACATCTTCTTGTTTTTGTTGCAAACTGTATAAAAGATTGATAGAATTGTAAGAAGCTCTATCATTGCTGTTCTGCCACATTTTAGATGCTTATTATTGCTATTTCATATGCAAATCTGTGTATTTAATTATTAGTGAGTCAGAAATTTGAATTCTTAAGTAATTGTTGCTCTAAAAACCATCATTATTGCTTCTGAACAGTGTTTTTAGCATTCAGTTACATCGCTCGTCAAGTACCACCAAGCACAAGAAGTTTTTATCGCGAAACTTATCTTTATTGTACGAAAGCAAGCTTTGAAATGCAGGTAATAATATGACGCGTTATCTGTTAGAAGGTGATGATACTGCAATATAAACAAACAACTTTCTTCGAATTTATGAAAAGCAGGATACTCAAGGAGCTCGAAGACGTTGACAGTGGGAGTTTTATTTCCTTTAATCTAGCACACATTTCTACAAAACCTGTTAAAGGTGCAGCAACCTATCGAAACACATGCCTAAGTCTGTGTCTATGAATATTTGTGCACAAAGGGTATAACAAAAGTTCTGAAAAATAAAATCTTACATTTATAAACTTCATGCAAAGTTGAAATTTCAATTCATGAAATATTCAGCAATAAGTCTTAATCAATTTTAGATACATATGCAGAGTTCTATAACTTTAAATACAAGAAGAAATTTAAAGAAATTTTTGAGATCTAATTTATTAACTAAGTCATATTTTTATACATATTGCTAACTTAAATTCCAGATTTTTGAAAATAAATTTAGAAAGCTGTTATAATAAACGACCTGTGTAATAAAGATTTTCATTCAATTCACAATTTATTTTAAGACTATCCACAAACTTTGAAAGTAAAGGAATAGAATTCCTTGTTTTAAACTAATTAAAGAAGAGTGAATATTTTATTGGATTATGTAATAAAGGCATCAGAAATGTTTTATAAATAATTTTTAACTCCGAATTCATTGCTGTTGTTTTCATAAAATTAAGTACCTTATTTTAAGAATAATTTTAAAAGTTTAGAATTTACATCTCTATTATTAAATTGCCAAGAATCTGTAAGTATGCTCTGTCCGTAGGTACAGATGTCACGGAAAAAAAGTCCAAGGGATATTTCCGTTGAAACATGATATCCGAAATTTTTCTGTCTGGAATTTTCATTGTGGAAAGTCGGCGGCATCAGACACAGCAAATTTTCATTACACATAGTTCTTCATTCAAGCATGCGGGCACGTCAAAATCCAAATTTTAAATTCGAATTAGTTCTCTTTATTTATTTCAGATTTTGTGCAAGTTTAACAACATTTTTGACTAATGATTTAAAAGCAAGCTGCAACACCGCTCGAAAACATCGTCAATTCTATTCCGTCAGAGTTTTGTCATTCGGAAAAATACAAGATATTTGCATTCACTTTTAATCAACAAACTCTGCAGTTTGTAATGTGTTGCCACTGCCTGAAATAATATATTTTTATCTTCTACACGCGAAAGGGCCCACCAGCGGCCGAGCGGTAAAGTCGCTGAACACTGGTAGTTCGATCTGAGGTTCGAATCCCGCGAACGGGCTGGGTGCATGGGCAGTTTCATGGTTTTCCCCATGTGTAACATTATACGAGCCAGTTTCCCTTAGAAATTCCTCCACGAAGGCATCCCTTCCCTTAGGCAGCCCTAGTGTGCTTTGCCATAATCTCAATAAACCAAACCGAATGTATTGCCATTCGATAAAGAATAAGATTATTCAACTTTCAGTTTGCTTCTGATTAACAAACTAAAGGATTTAAAAGCAATAAACGCAATTCTTAATAATTTTCTAATTTTTTAATCTGATTAATTTAAATGTACTTAAGCCATGAGATGTCTGATTAGAAATATTAAATACTTTAAAGAAATTAAACTAATTGGACTGATTAATAATTGACAATCAATTTTTTTTTAAATTATTATTTTGGCTGCACAAGAAGCTAGTTTAAAAAATAAATCCCTTTGCCACATCTTTCGAGCATCCTGCTTAAACAAGCCATTATTATTAAATTTTGCACTTAATTTGCATAATTGAGGTCGAAAGAATGTTTATCAATAGAATGAGGCTCTTTTTTAGCGAAGAAATGCTTTTTATTTTCGTACTGCTACTAGAATATATAAATAATCCTAATACGGATTTATTATCTAAAGAAATAGCATGCGTTTTCCTCGGGTATTGTTATCATAATTATCTTAATTACCCATTCATTGTTCAGCTCCTTGCTTTATTTCTCTGCAGCAGAAGGATTACACTGCGCGCTTTGTTTTACAGCACGATTAGGTTAGTTTATTTGAATATGGCAAAGCACACGAAGGCTAACTGCCTAAAGGGGTAGGGTATGCCTTCGTCTAGGGTTTTCTAAAGTAACTGACTCATATTCTTATCATACGCGAGGAAAACAAGGAAAATCAGCCTGATCAGGAAAATCAGCCGAAATCGTTCGCCTGAGTTCGAAATCGGATCGAACTGTCTTTCATTCAGCTGTCTTAACTACTCAGCTTCAAGAGGAGTTGTTTTTGCAGCACGAATAGTGACCATGATCCAAAGGCATTATAACAGGACATTGAAAAGCCCTTAAAATATATGTATTAATTAAGTCAATAGTAATACTACTGCTTAACATTTGGAATGTATACAAAATTTTATTTAAATAAACGCCCTTCAGATACAATTCTCCGACTTTATCTAAGAATTTATGAAACTTTATCTAACGACTTTATCTAAGAATTTTTCTAAGAATTTATGAAATCCAGGGTAGCACCAGAAAATGGGGCAGTCTAGCATCAGATGAAAGACCGCTTCAAAAATTTAAAATGCTAATTTGCAATTTATCGAAAATATTCCTGACACTTTTCCCTCAATAATTATAGGTAATTTTGCATCAAAACTTTTCCTCTGAAGACATATATATATATATTAATTTTAAATTTAAATTTAGGTTTATTCAATGTACTTTGAATGTTTTCGTAATAAATATGCTCATAAAACTGCAAATTATTATAGATATATATATTTCTATAATATATGTTGTATCGTACTAAAAGCACAACTAATAACTTGTGCTAAAGTACGAAGTAATTTATTGCATTAAAGCCACAACTAATTACTTTGTCCTAAAGCACTAAGTAATCTATTGTACTAAAGCTACAACTAATTACAGCAGAAACTAAATAAATACTAAATCTTATAAAACTAAATCTAAAATAAAAACTAAATCTTCTTGAAAATTCCAGTCATACCATTGTTCTTAGTTGTTCTTTTATAAATGCTTTCTATGAATACATTTTCTTATAGCAATAAATAATAAGGAGAAAAGGAATTGTACGTTTCCGCTGCAGTACTAAGATAATATACTACGTTTTAGTTTATTTTACACTAACGCCGTGCGCGCTAAAGTCATGAGCTTTGGTTACAGAATAAATATTTGCTCGTTTCGTAGTAATGAATGCTCTCCTTTCTCAAGTTACAACGAGTGGCAAAAATAAGTGCCAGTGCAGATGCTGGGATAAACTGTTTACATTTTTGGAGGAACTTAATGAAGTTTTTTCATTCTCATAATGAATAAACAGTCGAAAATTTGTTGAAAATTTCAGTATATTTGCTACAATTTTATTGTCACTGAAAAATTAACTTTTTTACTCGAGCTTTTGCTCCGCTAAAAGCTTTCAGCGATATGGAAATTTATTGCTTTTAATGGCTATGTGATAATAATTTATTTGAAAGCAAAATTTATGAACAAAATTGTATCTCAATCTCAGGGTTCAAGAAATCGAAACTTCATTCACTTTTTGCTGCTGTAATAAATATAACGAAAATTTATCGTTCAATAACTGATATCAAATACTTCAAGAAAACATTATTAGAAGATAATCCGTTTATTAACTTGAAACTTGCGATCACCAACCAAGATTGCATCTTGCTAATCGTGTCAAAAGTAACATGCATCTGAAAATTACATATAGATTGTAACATATAGATTACATATAGATATACATATTGCATACTACATATAGATTACATATTACATATAGATTACAATATTTATTGTAAATGCAGTATGTACAATATGTACAATTTTCAGACCATATTCTAGTATACATACATTCACATAAACGTTTTTATTTATCAAACATTATATATTCGGCATTCAGATTGGTATTATCATGAACTTTAAAACATATTTCATATACTTTAAATTACTGTGTTAAGAAATTATAGTAAAATCTATATTTAATTTTCAGTTGCATGTTACTTTTGACACGATTAACAAGATGCAATCTTGGTTGGTGATCGCAAGTTTCAAGTTAATAAACGGTTTATCTTCTAATAGCGTTTTCTTTAAGTATTTGATATCAGTTATTGAACGATAAATTTTCGTTATATGTATTACAGTAAACTCTATCATTGATTTCTTATTTTATGCTCCGTCCATTAGATTCATTTTTTGTAGTACTTATTTTTCCTTTATTGTTAGCGTAATGTCAATGTCATCAGAATCACAACTTTATATCACAATCATTTTCTAAGTCGTTTTCATATTCATCGACAAAAAGCCTTCAGCAGTTCATAACAAATAAACAATGGCATTAAGTTTTACAAATAGTCAGATTCTTTGTGGCAACCACCTTCACAGAGGACAGAAATTATATCCAATCGCAGTTTGTTTATCTCGCTGCAATAATGTGATGAATTCTAGAAAAATATCTACCAAGCATATTAATTATTCTAAATAATAGGATTGGAAATCATGGACCAATTAGGGTATTCTTAGGATAGAGGATTAAGGAAAATTTTTTCTAAAATGAACAAAAAATGCCTAGGTTCCTGAGGCTTTAGAACAATATAACATTCATTCTTCATCTTTCAGGAAATACTGCATAAACTGAAAGAAATCTTTTAAGAAAAGTGTGTAATCACCAGAGAAATTTCATTAAGCGCTGAGACGGTAAAAGTTATAGTGGCTGTGTGACAAAATTGAGTTACGAAATGCTTAAGATATGCCTAAATTTATTATGTTGTTAGTGATAAGTTTAACATTGCTTGCATTATAAAACGTTTTCTGTCACCTCTGTTTCTCATGATTAAGTCTGATCCCTCTTTTGTGCCAACCCTATTTCACGTTTTTGTTTCATAGATCAGCCTACATGCAGAATGTGTTCAGAACTTAAATTGCCCCAAATGCCACCGGAGCCCAGCTCCTATATATTAGAATTTTTGAGATAAATCATAATTCTAGTCGGAGGGCACAGGAACCCTAAATAATAGTCTTTGGGACTTCTTTTATGTAATTGAACTATAATTTCGGCAGAAAATATTTTTGATCGTGGAAATTTTATTTTAGTGATGAGTTAAGCTTAAAATTCGATTCTTTCCCCCGCCGGCATGTTTTGCTTAACAGCTAGGATTATACCGACAAGGAATCTCGGTCTGAAAGTTTTGGAATTCTCTTCATTTGTTTTCATTAAAATTTTCTTCTATATTGTCGTACTGTTTCTAGCATTCTCTCTATTCTCCTTATGATGATTTAACCGTTTTAACTTGTTTCATTGGTGAACAGGCAAAAGAACGATCTTTATTTCTAATCAACCTTTCAAATAGCACATTATAATGTATATCCAGGGCTTAAATTCAGCTAGAGTCTTATTATGCTATTTCTTAGTTTTTGAGTAAACTTATAATTCCAGCTAGAGTTCCAAAGAAGACGAGGTCCATTATTTTATTTTGTTAGTTTAATATTTATTAGTGATTTAAGAATTTTTTTAACTTTAAGTTAGCTCTTTACATTTTATTCAGTTTTGATTTTAATTATTAATTACATTGTTACTTTAATTATTAATTATTTTATTAGTTATTGATTGATTGATTTTTATTCAGTTTTCCTAACTGCCTTTCATAGGCCTCCAATACTTCTAATTTTAGAAATTAAGCTCTATATGTTAAAGAATGGATCATATGCAGAAAGTTGCACAGAAGATGCTAATTCATCCCTATTACCACAGTCGGAAACGAAGCTAGGAAATACCGCTCATGGGCCTTTTACTCGCGCTTTAACCACAGATTTCTCCCTGCGCCTGCCCCGGTATTTTTAAATACCCATTTAAGCAAGCTTTCCTCTGTTAGCAAAGAGATTTCGCTGAATAGGAGGCTGTTGACTGTTAGGGTACTAAGAATCAGGAACTATCTGTTAATGAGGGATGTAGGTTAACAGTCGATTGTATTGGATATATCAATTCCTAAGTCTTACGGTATATAAAAATGTTACACTAATATAATATTGAAGTTAAGAATAATGATACATCTGCCACAACTAAAGGAAACAAACACTCATTTGTTCTTCTAAATCAGAGCTAAAATTACTTTTATTAAAGACAGATACATATCGAACACAAAAAAATTCAAAAATATTGTGTCAAGCAAGTACCCAAATTCTGAGCATAAAATAAAAATCCTGGAAAGAAATTAATAATGCTCTTTCAGTGAATACACAGTGGTAAAATTAAAATGAAGCAAATGTGAAAAAGGCCATATTGTTTTAAAGATTATAGCATTTATAGCGAAAGCATAACTTTCACATTCACTGAAAAGTCAAAAACTCATGTGAGACATATTGTTGTCATATTCACTTTGCTGCAGTAAGCAGGAATTGAAACCCAGTATTTCGAAGCACGTCTTAACTAAAAAAAAAATAAATAAATAAAATAACTATTTTCCCCAAATGTCACGTAGCAGGTGCAAAATCCATGAATTTTTATAATAATTCATGGAATATACTTTTATTTTCATAAAGAATAATTACTTGAGTTTGTATGAAATTTGTGAAAAGAAGCGATTATATCTCGGAGACAAAATCTTCGAGTAGTTATATAGATGTAATAGATACAAGCCAGCTTTAAATTAATTGTAAACTAATCTTTGAAGATAAAACCTGCATCAGATCAAATCTCAAAATTTACATAAAATATAAAACAATTAACCCATTCTTTTAATTTAATCTTATAGAATCATTTAATGAATCGTCACAAACTCCATATCTAAATTTAAAAATCTGACGTACTCGTTTCAGATTAGCCTAGCTAGAGTAATTTAATTCGAATTTGCTTGAACTCATATTCCTTTTATTAACTATTCGTTAACGTACTTGTTGCTTGCGTAAAATCGAGGCAATTTTTCTTGAGTTCCGTTTCAGAGAGATAACTAATTTTCGTAGTGATTTCGTTATGTGCTTTCTGTGTAGCATGAATACAAACCAGGATTCCTTCAAAAGTTATCCAAGAAAGCATCCCCTCTAAAGCATGTAGATCTTGCTTTCTTTACCTCAAAGAATTAAACTAATACTTTTGTTTGATTGATTAATCGACTGAGGAGAACTTCGTGACTGTTTCTAAGAAAAAAGATGCTTTACGAAGAATTATTGTAGGAAGATTGGCTCGTATTCATGTTACTCATGGCGAAAAGCACAAAGTTAAACATGGTGCCTTGAAACCAACGCATTCATCATAATTCAAACTTAAATTGAATTACCAGTGTTCAGCCGTTTCATCCAGTTCTGCTAATAGTGGCCTTTTCTAATCTTACTCAAAGTATTTAATTTTACTTCTACTTCAATTCGCCATTATAATAAATAGAACGTCTCCCCCCCCCTTTTTTTTTTTTTTTTTTTTTTTTTTTTTTTTTTTTTTTTTTTTTGGCGTGTGTACGTGTGTAACTATATAAGCTATATAAGCTTCAAGTGCATGAAATATAGGCCTTCTTAAAATTCGTATAAGATTTGAACAATACTTAGTTTTGAATCGTACGTTTAACTGCAATACCAAATTTTTAGTTAAAACCACGAATTTAGTCTCAAACTAGGTTGTAAAGAAGTCTTCTATCAAAAATTATTTGTACAAATCTTTTAATAAGTTACATACGGATTTCTTAATAATGCCATTTGGAAGCTTTGTATGGAATGCCACAGAATCATACTCAGCAAGTTTTTCTCGGATATATACGTGCAGCGCGAGATTTATAAGTATAAATTTGTATAATTTAAGTGGAACTCAGAGCTCAAATTGCACTAAGCCCACTAGAACCCAGCTCCGGTACTTTTCCGTTTTTGAAATAAATCGTGATTCTAGCTCAAGCTCAATGGAGACTTAAATAAGTAAGGCTCTGGCACTTCTTTAATGAAACTGAAATACTATTCCAGCAGAAAATTCTTTTGACATTGTATAATGTTGTAGAGACAAGTAAATCTTAAAAATCGGCTGTGACTTCTGTATGCATGCTTTTCTTTCCTTGAAAAACAAACCCTTGGATGAACCTTGAGACTTTTAAGGGAAAAAAAAAAAAAAAAAAAAAAAAAAAAAAAAAAAAAAAAAAAACTTCCATCCGACATGGTAAAACATATTCTCCAACAAATGCAATAAATTTATCGGGTTTTATTTGATAAACGTATAATTTTTTCTTTCCCGAAAGTATTAGTAGTTTATGGCGTCGTATCAAATAATTTAATACTGGCATTTTCACTTATTTGTGATTAATAATAAAACGACGAAGGGCAACCACTGTATGCGTTTACTAAATGCGCACAAAGTTACAACGGGCTTAATATAGTGAAATACTACAATAAACATCTATGATACATCCAATGTTAGTGGCTTCCTTCGGAAAAGAGCTCCTGCGAACGTTTCGGAACAATGAAATCCAGTACGGAGGATGATCACTTGCATGAAAGCTTGTGTTTTTTTCTCTGCTTACAGCTTTTTCTCAGCTTTGGATTCGAGGAAGGTTTTTTCCCCTACTACTGCGCCTGCTTTACAATTAGATTTATATCGGATTGTGGTTAGGAAATATTTGGCTCTTCTTTTCTAGACACTTGTCTAATAAAATTTTCTTTCTAGCGTTCTCTATATTATAATTAATGATATTTTAACCGTTTCACTCCTTTTTCAGCGTTTTGCTGGAAAAAGAAAGACATTCGTTTTTATCATCCCTTGAAATAGTAAGTGCATATTTATGACTAAAATTCAGCCAGTGCAAAGCTTAGTTATAGCTTAATTTTTGCCTGAAAGTGAATTCCAGCCGGAACCTCAAATAAGCAGATGTCCGGTACTTTATTTTAGTCTTTAACTATTTATTAATTTAGCATATTTTTACTTATCTATTAGCATTTCATTGAGTTTGAATCAGTTTATTATTTAATTTTTTTATTATTAATTAGTTCAATATATTAACTATTAATTATTTATTAATTTATTTTTATTCGCCCTTTCCTGATGAGGCTCCGTCAATTTTAATTTTAGAAATCACGCTCAGGAAATGTTGGTCGCATAATAAAGTCAGGAAGAATCTGGCGATTTTTTAGCAGTATCGTTTTAAATTATGTTTGACATGATTTCCGATAGCTTCTTGCATCTAAGGATATTTATCTTGATGCACTCCCATAAAGAAGCATACCACGCAGACATAAGCCAAGTTTTTCTTTTATTTCTCAGAAAATTATATAGAATGTACTATATTTGAATGGAAGTGTAAACTTTGTGTGTGGATTTAAGATGCTACTCATTTCCACTGATTTTTAAGCTTTAAGTCGCAGGCTGTCAAACCTTTGTTTTTTATTCTTTCATGATAATTCTCTCAGGTCAAAATTTTATACAGATTTAAAGGTTATACAGATACGCATAAATGAATAAAAGAAGGCATAGTCTTAAGTACAACTCATACTGTAGAAACACGAAATTTTTTTATCTCTGGCTAAAGCGCTTGTGCGCATGTTTTGAGACACTATTTTGGGTAAATGAATGTGCGATTTCGTAGAGATAATAAGAGGTACTAACACTTAATTGCTAATGTAGGCTAGTTCAGGTGACTTTTATGTCGATCTGATATTGATATCTGTAGGTATCAGGGAGGCAGTTAGCTTATTGTTAAATTTAGGGTCGCATGTAACTAAATTTCGTACTTTATTTTATAGCTTTAACCTCGAGCTGTGAAATTAGTAAATATTAGATGACTAAGATTTATGTGTTTATAAAACTTATTTCTAGTGCAGGCTATAACATACTGTACCCCTTGAAGTAGCTCACATTGGCCAATGCCTTGCATAGGCTTCTATTTCGTCATTTGCACTTCTACAGCTGAAGCGGAATTTTTATATTTAAACCTTCTAAACTACTCTTGTAAATTAATCAATATTGCTCTGATTCTTGTTGCTTTAACTCCTCCAATAATCATTATTCGAAAGTGTTATTTTAACTCAAATTACAAGTGGTACTACATTTAAAGAAATACTGTAGAAGTTGTATATGGTTCTGGCAAGGAAAGCATCAATGGAAAGAAATTTAGGACAGACTTGTAAGGATCTTAAGTTTTACTAACGTTTATTTTATTTTAAATCTTTACTATCACTTCATACTTTCTACTTCCGGCCAGAATTATAAGCGTTAAGGTATTTATGCAAAGTTTGTCTGGCGAACGCCAAGTATTTAAGTTGTGGCTTTTTGCCAAGCGTGAGAGAGGAAGCAGTGAGTCGAAGCAGGCCGCTTACCTTAGAAGTTTTACGCAGTTGCAGGTTGCCTTCCAGGCCAGAGGTTTTAATCCTCTTGATAAATTTTAAACGTATTGTAGTGTTCACAGTTCTCTGTACTACATACGGCTTCCTGTTAATATAAGGCCAATCTTCCACGTTTATTATTTTAAAGTTAAATTAGAGTTTAGTTCTATTTTTATATTTTTACGTTAGACCCCAAGTAGCGGGTCTGTGTATTCCGAAGTACGGAAGTTATTGTAAATAGAGAAAAATAAAGGGTTTTGTATACCCTTCTTGTGTATCCTGTCTACTTCCCACAGTTTTGAACATAGCTTTAGTAAGCTCTCTGTTCCGAGTCAGGTCCTTGCATGTTCCCGAAGAAGGTAAGACGGAACATTGATCCTGATAGACTGACTACAAAATACGTCACATTCATTGAAACAGAAAACAATTTTGTATTTAGTGAGTAGACATCATACTTAGGAAGCATGAAATCAAGAGAATATTCCTGTATTGGATAGAAGACTATAAATATTACTTCTTCTTCTTTTTTTTTTTTTTTTTCCCGCTGAAATGAGAGTAAGACTATCAGGGTCAATTGTTCCTTCTAACCTTCTTCGGGAACATACAAGGACCTGACTCGGACAGAGAGCTTACTAAAGCTATGTTCACTAATTGTGGTAAGTAGACAGGATACAGACGAAGGGTATACAAAACCCTTTATTTTTTCTCTATATACAATAACTTCCGTACTTCGGAATACAATGACCCGCCACTCGGGGTCTAACGTAAAAGTATAAAAATAAAACTAAACTCTAATTTAACTTTAGAATAATACACGTGGAAGATTGGCCTTATAATAACAGGAAGCGTATGTAGCACAGAGACTGTGAACACTACAATACGTTTAATTTATCAAGAAGATTAAAACCTCTGGCCTGGAAGGCAAACAGCAACTGCGTAACTTCTAAGGTAAGCGGCCTGCGTTGACTCACTGCTTCCTCTCTTTCGCTTGGCAAAAAGGCCACACTTAAATACTTGGCGTTCGCCAGACAAACTTTGCATAAAAACCTTCACGCTTATAATTCTGGCCGGAAGTAGAAAATAAGAAGTGATAGTAAAGATTTAAAATAAAATAAACGTTAGTAAAACTTAAGATCCTTACATACTTCCCGCCAGAGTTAATTAGTTTGAAACTGAGGTCTAAAACGACCTTGTTGAAAACTTTTAGCTCTAGAATCTAACGCGAGGCCAACCTTATACAAACACACTTCGCTAGAAACTAGAAATTTAAAAGAAAGAAATTTGTTACAATAGCAGATCCCAGGATATACAACAATCTTCTTTTTCATCTGTACTGCATCTAAACAGGAGCTTTTATTCAATTCTGGTTCCTTACAGAGATCTGCAAGGAAAACTAGTTTAATGAAATGTTACACAATGACATGGCAAGTAACATATACAATTATACTGCTCTTAACATTCTTATTTCATTCATGACTATTTTAATTATCTCCCCCGTGCTCTCTGACATGTGTTGTAAAAGAACACCAAACACGAATGTGTTTCTGTCTACGTGTGCCACACTTCCTCCTACAATCAAAACACTAACGTGTTAAAATTCAACATAACGAGACCTCTTAACACACCCTAATTTCAACTCTAAACCCTGAGGTACTATTCTAAAAGTGGCTAACTCTAAAGTGTAGCGTCAGAGAGCCTAACTACATCATTCAACCTTTAACACATATTCGCCATGATTTAGTCTTTACAGACACACGAATAACAAATTTTTAACATTACTTTCACTTTTACCATATCACGGTATTTCTTAACATTTAAAATAACAGAACATATCAACATGCCGTTAATTTTACAGATTTGAAAACATACATTAGTAGTACATTGTTAACTTCTATTCTTTTCAAAGCAAGTGCCAATTCTTTCTACATTGAAATAATACATTTCAAAAAGTCTTTCAGACTAAAACTTCTCTCTTGCTAGAATGTTTTAAATAAAATTTATACAATAACTTTTTACAATATTTAAGTCTTTACACAACGCTATTATACATCAACTTTAGTTTTACGCGCGAGTAATTGAAAAACATAATAAGAAAATCGGTCACAACTCATTTCTCGCCCTTTTGGCGATAAAGGTAGACCTCGCATGAGGTAAAACTTCTTGAAATCTGCCACTTGCAGTAAGAATGAAAGATTAACTTAAGTTTGCAAAGTAACATAAAATTTTACTTATCTTTGTAATATTCGGACATCCTTTTCTGGGCCCAGTCTTTAAAGGTACTGCAGATAGTAGCTTGATTTATCCTCCTTCTTGTACGGGCTCGCCCTTCAGTGCTTTCCTCTGGAAGCTTCCGTTTTTCACCAGTTCGGCCACCCTTGAACACCTTCCATTTCTCCTCTGCTTGTGGTCTTGGCCGTTTGAAGGCAGCTGGTCTTGGCGGAACCGGGAAACTTCTGTCGTGATCCTGCTTGGACCTCGTTGTTGGCCGTTCAAATTTTCCTTGTACTTTTTCCTCCGCCGCTGATGGCCCTTCCGCAGTTCGGCGACTTTTACTGCGGAGAGTTCTGTCGGATGAGTAGATCTTTCGTTTTAAAGCCGGGTTATAGTTGCCGTCATTTCTCCTGGTCCTCTTCACATACGTCGTCCTTCTCCCTTCTTCATTCTGGGGGTGTTCGTGAACTCTGTTTTCTGGACGGTGGAACGGCTTCTTTTTCTTGTTACCTTCAATTTTATTTTTCCGCGGGGCAATTTTCTTTTCACTTGCTTCTGTCTCTCATTGGCTTGCCCTTGTACTTGTCGTTTTTCCACCTCTGGAATTTGTACCTGCGGTGTCTGCCGTGCCGGATCCTGCAAAAGATCTGAAAAGATTTGCATTTTATTACGATCGAAGTAGGGCTTGATTTGATCAATGTTTGCGGAACAGGTTTCACCATTTCTTGCTTTTAACACTACAACAGCGTGAGTTATTTTTTCTATAACATATGGTCCCTCAAATCGTGGAAAAAATTTGGCAGTTTTATCTTCTGGTGCTGAAGAAAGTGAATGCTTAATTTTTAAAACTTCATCCCCTACTTTATAAGTTACTCCACGTCGTTTCAAATCATAATATAGCTTCTGTTTTCTTTGTGCTACTTCCGTATTCTTTCTTGCTTCTTTTATTAGTTTTTCTATATCACCCATTTTAAATTCTGGGGCTCTTTGTTGCACATAAAATAATTTATCTAACGGTGTTATAATCTTTCTGCCTAGAAATAACTCAGCAGGAGTTTTGCCCGTTGTATCATGTTTTGCGGTCCTAAGGGCGAAAGCAAATTCATTGACATAGTTATCCCAGCTTTTATGAAAATTTTTAACATAACTACGGATAATTTTCACTGTATTTCTATTGACCCGTTCCGCTGTATTTGATTGCGGCCGATTCGGGACCATTTTTAAATGACGTATGCCCAGTTTTTGGCACATGTCTTCAAATATATTACTTACAAATTGAGGACCATTATCCGTTATAACTTTTAGGGGCGCCCCGTATTTTAAAATATATTTATTTAAAATAGAATCAGTAACTAATTTCGCGGAGGCTCATTTTAAGGGAACAATTTCGGTCCATTTACTAAAATGATCAACCATAACAAGGAGATAGCGACTTTTATTTAACTGACTTTTTGGGAAAGGGCCCAATAAATCGATGCCAATTATTTCATTTGGAAATTCGGATTTAATACTATTTAGAAACCCGGCCGGGCGGAAATTAATATAATTAACTGCTTGACATGTTGGGCAGGACTGGACATACGCCCTTGTTAACTTTTGCAGTTCAGGAAAGTAGACTGCCTCGCGTACGCGTTGGATAGTTTTTCGAATACCAGCATGAGAAGCTAAAGGGCTGTCATGGAGCTCTTGCAGGATATTTAATCTAAGACTAGCTGGGATAACAGGTCGAAATTCGTTGTTGGAATTCGTAGTTTTTGTGTAGAATAATAGACCATCTATTAGTTCGTAATGGGCCGCCCTATTTCTTATCGCCACAATATCTTGGTGGCTAAAATTTTCAGGATCCTTCAAATACTCATAAATACTTCCAAACTCAGGACCCTTACCCAGTTCGGTTATTACAGTTTCTCGGGAATTTATTGTACACTCTCTAAGCATTGCAACTTTTACGGTATTACCCTGTTCGTCTAATTTAATTCGTGATAGGGCATCTGCTACGATATTTTCCTTTCCGGGGGTATGCTTGATTACCAGATTATATTCTTGCAGCTTGAGTGCCCATCTTATTAACCTTGGGGATAAATTTTTCCCTGAGTACAATCTAGTTACCGCCGCATGATCAGAATATACTGTTATCGGCGCCTTTCCAAAATAGACTCGGAACTTTTGCACTGCTAACAGAACTGCAAGTGCCTCTCTCTCGGTCGCGGAATAGTTTCTTTGTGTTTGATTTAAAGTTCGGCTAAAAAATGCCACGGGCTGCTGATTTTGCGAAAGTACCGCTCCTACCGCATAATCCGAAGCATCCGCTGAAATTTTTAAATTTTCATCCTTTTCAGGAAATTTCAACACAGGGGCTTGCGTTAATGCTTGTTTTAATTTTTCGAAAGCACTATTGGCTTCGGCCGTCCACGAGAATCTTGCCTTTTTCCTTTTTAATTTTAACAATGGCTCAGCGATAGCCGCAAAATCTTTTATAAAGGACCTATAATATGAACAAAGTCCTAGAAAAGAAGAGAGCTTCTTTGCCGTGTTTGGAGTCGGATACTTTTGTACAGCGATTATTTTTGATTCATCTGTCTCGATCCCTTTTTGAGATATTTTGTAACCTAAATATTTTAGTTCAGGGGCTGCAAATTTGCACTTTTCGACATTAACTTTTAGACCGGCCTCATTTAATAAAGAAAACACCTGTCTTAAATCCTGTATATGTTGGTCGAGATTATCACTAGTAATAATGATATCGTCTAAATAGATAAATGTGGACTTTCCAAGAACAGGTCTTAACACAATGTACATGCATCGCTGAAATGTTGCTGGGGCCCCTGAAAGGCCAAACGGCATACGCAAAAATGCATAAGTGCCAGACTTGGTTATAAAAGCAGTCTTAGGCACATCCTCAGGCCTCATCCCTATTTGAAAATAACCAGTCGTTAAGTCTAAAGTCGTCATAAATTTGGTTGATTTTATGTTCCTTAAAATTTCTTCTATGATCGGTAACGGATATACCGGATATTTCGTTATGGAATTTAATTTACGGTAATCAATAGCGAATCTCGCCCCTTTTTGGATGCTCCAACGGATAATCATTATTTTTCTTACATAAAACCACCGGGCTAGCATAACTACTTGAGATGGGCGTTATGATTTTTTTACGTAGCATATCGGTAATATGCCATTCTATAATTTTTTCCTTATTCCTATCATACCGGTATGGTTTTTGACGAACTGGCAATGCATCTCCGGTGTCAATACTATGGTTAGTAACCTGAGTAAATCCTGGAATATCACTAAATAACGAAGCAAATTCACTTACCACTTGTCGGATTCTATCTTGCTCGTCATTAGGCAGGTGGTCAAGATTTAACCTTGGCGGTTCAACCATTTCTACACGCACTGGTTTCATTGTCAGCTTAAGGGACGCTTCATTAAAATCCAGTGTAGCTTGTGCGTCTGAAAGAAAATCTATTCCTAAGATTAAATGTGCTTGCAGATTCTTTACTATAAAAAACATCACCTTTACTTCTTCGTCCTTGATACGGATATACAAAGGTACTTTACCTACGCACTTACATTTTTCTCCTTGCGCCGCTAATACTGTCGTATTATCCGCATTATATATGCGGTATTTGCGAAAATACATTCTAAAAAACTCTTCTGCCACACAGGAACACTGCGCGCCGGTATCCAGGAGTGCGGTGGCCGGGATATTATTCACCAATATTCAATCTTCGGAAGCGTCAAATTTTTCACCTTTACGGTATTTAACTTGTAGGAAGAGGGGTTTTCGTGGCCTTCGGATTTCCGCACCCTGTCGTCCGCAGAAATCCGTTTTAGTTTAAATTATTTTTCCTTTCCGTGCTTTCCTTCTTTTTCCACTGGCCTTGAGACTTTTTTCCTGGGTTGCTATTGAACTGTCGACGTTCGCCGGCTGTTTTTGAATGCTCGGGTTTCCTTGCCCACTGATTCGCTTTTTCTCCGTAGCCATGTGCTTGAGTTTGTTGTAGTCTTGGCGTACCAAATTGGTTTCGCTGTTGATATTGGCGTCTTCTTTCGACGTCCGCCGTTCTTCTACTTTCAAACTGGATTGCTAGCTCAAATAACTTTTCCAGTGTAGTCGGATTTCTTAATTCAATAAAGTCTTGCACTTGGGGCAGTAACCTCGGCAAAATCACTTGAATTATTTCAGGATCCGGACGGTTTCCATACAAGAGCTTGAAAACGTGAATTTTTCTTAAAATAAAGCTCGAGAGGTTTTCGATTCTTTGTTGATATATACTAAAAAGTTCCGTTTCTAATTTCGCACGATCCCTTACAACAGGGAAGGCTTTTAGTAGGGCAGTCTTGAAATTTTCGTAAGTATAGGTGGGACTTCCTGCTTGACCCAAGAGACTTCTGCCGATACATTTGAACCAGTTAAGCGCTTGGCCCCTCAAAGCGCTGATAGCTAAGGTAACTTTTTGAAACTCGTGCACGGGGTAGAGCATGAAGTGGTCATCCAATTTTTCCAAAAAACTGGTTACCGGTGAGTTTCCGTTAAACGTTGCTTCTGGTTTCATCGAAGCGCGCATGGTCTGGACGATGTAACCGAATCCTTCCAGGGCGGCAGCTGGCATTTCTGGATTCTGAGCCGTTTCTGCAGGCAGCACAGGTTCTTGAAACTCGGTCATGGTTATTCTTCTTCGTTGGGCGCCACTATCAGGTTCAATTGTTCCTTCTAACCTTCTTCGGGAATATACAAGGACCTGACTCGGACAGAGAGCTTACTAAAGCTATGTTCACTAATTGTGGTAAGTAGACAGGATACAGACGAAGGGTATACAAAACCCTTTATTTTTTCTCTATATACAATAACTTCCGTACTTCGGAATACAATGACCCGCCACTCGGGGTCTAACGTAAAAGTATAAAAATAAAACTAAACTCTAATTTAACTTTAGAATAATACACGTGGAAGATTGGCCTTATAATAACAGGAAGCGTATGTAGCACAGAGACTGTGAACACTACAATACGTTTAATTTATCAAGAAGATTAAAACCTCTGGCCTGGAAGGCAAACAGCAACTGCGTAACTTCTAAGGTAAGCGGCCTGCGTTGACTCACTGCTTCCTCTCTTTCGCTTGGCAAAAAGGCCACACTTAAATACTTGGCGTTCGCCAGACAAACTTTGCATAAAAACCTTCACGCTTATAATTCTGGCCGGAAGTAGAAAATAAGAAGTGATAGTAAAGATTTAAAATAAAATAAACTTTAGTAAAACTTAAAATCCTTACAAGACACCTAGATTTTCAAGACTTCTGCAATATTATTGAATTCATTTCTTTTCTTTCGATAAGTACTGTTACCTGTCGAAAGAATATTGTCTCTTTTAAAGAGTGTGGGATGCCCCCCCAAAAAAAATGCATTCGTTGCGTAACTTCGTCAAAGACACATTTTCGATTTGACCTTAGAAAAATATAAACTGTAAATAAATTGAGAGAATTTTCCTATTTGATCTACGATCTCCAGAACTACTGGACAGATTTTAATAAAATTTGGTGTGAACATAGGTTGATATAATGCAAACAAAATAAACATTCAACAGTTATAATAGACACAAAGTTTCGTGCGTAACACTCATGGGAGTCTGAAGGTCTGAAACAGTGGTTGCAGACGACACAAAAGAAATACGTTAATAGGGGTTTGGTCCCCTCTTACAGCCCTACAGGCCTCACAGCGTGATGTCATACTGGAAATAAAGCAGTTTATCAGTGTCTGTGACAATTGGTCCCACTCATTCAGTAACGCTGTTTTCAGTTCCTGGATGGTTCTCGGAGGGGGTTGCGAGTTGCAATTGCCCTCTCCAGAGCATCCCAGACATGCTGTATGGGGTTGAGGTCGGGAGACTTGACTGGCCAATCCATCCGGCGAATATCCTCACTCTCTAGAAATTCGTCGACCAGAACAGCTCTATGTGGCCTCGTGTTATCGTTCTGTGAGATGAACTCGGGGCCCACTGCACCCCGGAAAAGGCGAACATAGGGCTCCAAAACCTCATCCCTATACCTCACTCCAATAACAGAGCCTCTGTCAAAGACGTGGAGAGGTGTGCGGCCATCCAACATGATGCCTGCTCAGACCATTACACCGCCACAGCCATAACTGTTGATTTCGCGGACATTGGAGGGTTGGTAGGGGGTCCCTGACTCTCTCCATATGAAATTACGGCTAGAATCGGTGTTTAGGCTAAAACGGAACTCGTCGGTGGACAGAACATTCGCCAGTCAGTCGAACAGCAGGACAGCAGAACAGTCGAACAGCAGGACGGAAACAGCTAGTCTTCTGGCAAACGACCCTCTCTCATTCAGGCTTTTGAAAACAGTCACCTTTGTTACACGAGTTCCTGTGGCTGCATACAGGTCCCGAGAAAGCTGAGAAGCTGTAGCCCTCTGTTACGCCTGGCTAAAATGGACAAATAGCGAATTTCTCTGGCCGTTGTGGCTCTTGTACGACCTTGCAAAGGCTTTCTCTCGATGAATCCAGTATCCTGGAACTGTTTCCATAGGTTACATACGACGCTGGGCGTTAAATTAAACCCTCTGCATATCTGGACTTGCAATTGGCCTGCCTCTATTCTCCCTACAAGTTGACACCTTATTCCATCATCTAAACGTTGGTGGTTAATCATTTTTACTGTTCGGATGTGAATTTTACCGATTGCTGCAAGATAACACGAAGAAATTCGCGGAGGTGTACTAGCAAACGCAATTCGTCTTACCCTCCACGCGCTTATAAAGCCTGTTTTTCTGCTGGCTCCGCCTACACACACGTGTACGCTTATGTATTTGCCGTACGAGATTTGCAGTTTTATCTAGAAGCAGTGCTTTTCCCTTTTTTCCTTCAATTCAGCTCTTTTCATGCAATTCGATAAAATATATAAATTCTTTTAATTTATTTCACCAGTGTAGTTTCTAAGATGCACTGAAAGTTTTGTAGGAATCATTATACTAAATAATAGTAATAAGCTTAATATATATATATATTTATCTACTTACTGTTTTTATCATTCACGTGTCTCATTTTTATGAAGGTGACTCCATTCTTGAAACTTCTGTAACGGAGTATGTAAATATCAGAAACTTCATTTTTAGCTCCAATAAAGGAAAATTAACATATGAAGGAGAACTGAAGAAGGAATTCAGAAAAACAAGTGGGAATGAAATTGCGTGAAGTATCTGTCGTAAGCAGTCCTTACATTATTAAGCTGTTTGAAATGGCAACAGTAAATTTGAAAGGGGAAGGAAAAAAAAACTTACAGGCGTCATTTTTTTATTTACATCCTAATAATCCTGCACTGTCAGGTGTTTTTCCCACTGCAATCGAAGTGAGTATTTTCTCTGTCATCGTAATTTAAAACTGATAAATTTAAGATGCTGATTTTTATTCGATGGTTATATTTACCGTTTTTTGATAGTTAACTGCTTTTTATTTGATTGATAACAAAAGAATAATATTATTAATCATTAAAATAATTCATACTTTTTGTTGCTATTTGAATCATATTTATTTTATGTACATATAATCAAAGTAAGATGAATTGTTTTAACGAGATGTGATAAATTAGCAGATAGCAATCTCACCGAATTTTCTCGACAGATGTCTATTTTTATTTGAAGAAACTATTATTGAAGGTATTTAAAAATTGATAAAATGTATGGATTACTAGGTGTTTGTCATAGGAACGAATTTCTAGTCACATAGATATGTATATAAATTATATACTAGGTTCTTCGTTAATATTTCTATACTTGCTTAAGCATGGTATGTTTAATTTAAATCTTTCAAAAAGCTGCTTTAGTATCGAAGTATGACATGAGTGATTTAAATGTTTAAAAAATTAACCTGAAGATAAATAGTATCTCGCAGAGTTTTATCTTTTCCTCTAATGTGTGTGATTGTCTTTATATATGGGTGATATTTTCTCTTAAGACTATTGGGAATAATTTTAGACAAATATTATAGTTTGATTTTTAATATTTAGGATTGTGTTGTTAAATTAACATGTCATTTCATCATGTTATCAAACTGCTTTTAATTTTTATCAAATTTCAGTTTATTTTTGTAGAATCAAATCATGCATCAAAGAATATGACAAAATATGCCTCTGTTCTGAGATTTTTTGATCGAATAAAATGCAGCATCAAGATGTAGAACAGTATCTACAAAGGTAGGTAGCTTTCTTAAGTATTGTTTTTAAAAATTTATGTTATGTATTCAAATTTGTTAGATTTTGTATATGTATGTTTTAACTGTATTATCTATTAATATGCTCTTTGTTTAGTCATGTTAAATGTGATTTTGTAAAATGGACTAAATTTAATATGATGTTTATGTAAATGTAAGAATGGATTTAATTCTAGAATTCAATAACCTTTTTTCTGTTTGTTTTGAACTTGAGAATCTTTTGTATTGGTAAATGCTTATATTCTCTCTTAGCTTTTGCATTCATTCTTTTATATTCAAATTATCATTCAATTAATACAAATAAAAATTATAATGATTTGATGCTGTATGAAAGGACTAATTAATTTTGAAGTTTCAATGCATGCTACAGTCAATTTGTATCTGTCATCTAGATGCCAAATTCTTTGAAATGTATTTAAAATATTTTAGTCTAATTTGTATGAAATTTAGAGTACAAATAATTAGTGTAAAAATTTCTAACTTGTACAAAAGCCTTTTATGTAGAAGTTTAAACGTTTTTTAAAGGTCTGACAATATTGTAAAAGGTATGCCATATGTGTACCCTTTATCATGTAGTATTTCTTTATTATTATTAATTAGGCTTTTCTGCATGGAAATGTGTATCTGTATCGTGAAGAACTTTTGCTTTGCTATTGTATAAATTGAATTATAATGGTATATTAAAAAAAATTTTCATATCCAGTAACACAAAAGGGGGGACCTTTTTTTCCAATGCAGTGTGCCTAGAAAATTATCTAGAAAAATTGTTTGTAATGAAACTTGCTCTGAGGAATGAAGAGACAAAGGATGAAACTATTAAAATGGAATAGCAAACAGTCCATTTATTGAACAACCATTGGTCCAAAACCAGTTTATCTTAATGAGTATACATGAGTATATTTTGTCTGGGTATATATGAGTATATTTTGTCTGGCATGGATATACATGAGTATATTTTATCTGGCATGGATATACATGAGCGTCAGTTGGTATTTGGTAGAATTTGTTGCCATATACTTTGTAATTGTTCAGTAAATTTATTGTATATTGTGAAATGATTATAGCTGTTACTTCAGCACCTTGCCAGCATGTTTGATTCGAGAAAGGTGTGGGGATTGGTAAGCAAAGAGAAGGTGCCCTAAAAAAGCTGGCTTGCACTTGAGGAAAATGCTGAAAACTGCCATGCAGTTTACCTATTGAATCTTGATAAACATGTCGGTAATAGCAAGACAACAGATTTACAGTCGATATATCATCAGGTTATTGAAGTGCTGCAAAGCATCACTAAAGGTATACTCACTTAATAGCAGTTGTTTGTCAAATGCCAACACTAAGTGTGATGAATATATGCTGTTACACAGTAACATGGCATGAGCTACATTGGCTGTCTCCTTCACTTCTAAAATTAGTTATTAAAGCAAAGTAGAAGTAGTAATTCATTGTTGAACATTACTGGGCTTCAGTTCAGTACAATCCAAGTTTCACAGCTGAGATACCAAAAGAAGCTTTACTGTCACTGCCCTGGAGTTAATAATTGTTTTAACAAAAGATACCAGTAATAATTTCCAAACTCTGATAGTATTTTTTTGTAAAGACAGTGTAAAACTATGCTACTTTTCTAGATGGATATTTATTACAGTATATCCAGGAAAGTGAAAAAGTATTTTCTAAATGGTCAGTGGTGTAGCTATTGGTGGGGCAAGGGGGATTGTCTGTCCCCAGGTGCAGCATCCAGGGGTGCCAAACTGATATAAAGAGATTTTAGAATGAAAAGTTTTCCATTCTTGACACACAAAAAGGGGCGCAAAATCTTCAGTTGTCTCCGGGTGCTGAAAATCCTAGCTACGCATCTGTAAATGGTAGATAACAAAGCTGTTAGTATACTTGTAATGGCTCCCATACTTGCATGATTCTCCTAAGAAGTCTTATCTGTGCCTGCTGGTGAATTGACAACAAGAGTGGAAGCTATATAGAACCATTGCATCACCATCTAACTATGTCTTCTCCAACTCTTGTATCAACTAATTTAGCTGTATGATTAATCTGTTTTCCCGAAAACAGTGTATCAAATTCTCTTTTTTAGTTGTATTGCAGCTTAGGAATATTTAAATCATTCTCATATGTTAATGCAAGCATTTCATTGGAGTTCTAGTTATTGCAGTGACTTTGTAGTGTACCTTATATGTGCTTTGCGTGTACATATTTCTTTTATGCCTACATATTGTAATTGCCCAGATGGTGTAGTAAGAGAAGGCATAGATGTTTGTAAGCATGTACTGTCTATGTGGCAAGTGGCACTTAGTTATTTTCAGTTCAAATACATATTTAAAATAATTATATAGGTATCATTTCCCCCTTAAATATTTTTGGTTGATCTTTGGATTATGGTAACTTGGCAATTTTTTGGCGAAAATTTGGCAACCAACTCTGCTACAGCAGCCCTCTATTTTTTTTTCGCCGCCATTTTGTCTTCACGAAGTAAAGACATGTTTCTTTTCTTTTTATTTACTCAACACTTTTTCCAACAATCTACTAGCCGAATTACACTGATGCTAGAAATTTTATGTAACAAAACTGCTTAATCATGACAAATATTAACTGCAAAATTGGGAAAAAGTGCAGAATCGCAAACTCCTTACGCGTTTTTCAGAATAGCACATAAACTATTTACACGTCGACTTATTTTTACTTAAAAAAAACATCCCAGAATTGCACAAAAATGGCATTGCACACACTCTTAACTTTATCCATCTACACTGCTATTTTCTCATAAATTACAAAAATTTGCACGAAAATGCAGGAAAATTTTCTTAATCTTTAAACTCGATAAAAAGCACATATATGAAATTACCTGATCGCGAAAAAGTACATACCCTTTCCAAGTATGAACATTTCCACGTATAAAATAAATAAAATATCCAAAAGCTTTTACCTCTAAATTATCTATTATATTATAAACGTCACTAACGAATTTATATGCAAACATTAAAAATAGTTACAAATACTTAGTGTCAAATATTTAAATTATTTCCATACACGTTTACTTCAACTGAAACGTATACCAAATTCCTACAAACATAAAATTCACAAAATAACTATCATTTAATTAAAATATCACTAAACCATGTACACGTTGACTTATTTTTACTTAAAAAAAATCCCAGAATTGCACAAAAATGGCATTGCGCACACTCTTCACTATATCCATGTACACTGCTTTTTTGTCATAAATTAGAAAAATTTCATGAAAATGCATGAAAATTTTATGAATCTTTAAATCCGGTAAAAAGAACATATATGAAATTACCTCATCGCGAAAAAGTATATACCCTTTCCAAGGATGAACATTTCCACGTATAAAATAAATAAAATATCCAAAAACTTTTACCTCTAAATTATCTATTATATTGTAAACGTTAGCAATGAATTTATACGCAAACATTAAAAATAGTTACAAATACTTAGTGTCAAATATTTAAATTATTTCCATACACGTTTACTTCAACTGAAACGTATACCAAATTCCTACAAACATAAAATTCACAAAATAACTATCATTTAATTAAAATATCACTAAACCATGTACACGTCAACTTATTTTTACTTAAAAAAAATCCCAGAATTGCACAAAAATGGCATTGCGCACACTCTTCACTATATCCATGTACACTGCTTTTTTCTCATAAATTAGAAAAATTTCACGAAAATGCATGAAAATACTCAACGTATACTACTTAAACGTATTCCAAAATACTACAAATATATAACTCACAAAATCACGATCATTAAATTAAAATATAATTAAATTAAAAAACACTACTTAAAATATAAATAAGCACATACATTAAATTAATAAAAATTAGATTACAATCCTAATTACTTTAAACTAAATCATTGCTAATAACAATTTTCCAATAATACCACATTAATTTATTTACTCCTTACATTTAGAACAATGCATAAAAATAATATCCTCAAATGATTAAAAATACTAACTTACCTAATCTTCTTCAGAATCTTCATTACGAGGCTGCAGTACTACTGCTAATTTCTAAATCCTAAATCCAGTAGTCAACTGGAAGTCTATTCACCAAGTAATAAGAAATTAATAAAATTTCACCTATACTCAAACTACATTCAGCAAACCACCACGTACCCTTCCTTACACCCCTTTTCACAAAATGTCCATTTTCACCATATTTCTTGCACCGCCATTTAAACTTAACTGTAATATCCTTCCTTTCACACAATCTCAACTTATTATTATTATCAGATAAACGCATTAAAAATTTAGAATTCACTTTACATAGCGCCATGCAATCCGAAAATTAATCAATACTATTTCACACAACACACAATGAAGCTTTTCCAAATTAACCCCCTTTTCCGATTAAAGAACTGTAATTCGTCCATTAATGTCACGTTTCACACACAGAATATAGCTAAATACGAAATTTCCAGATTTCCCCCCTTTTCCGATTAAACAACTGTAATTTGCCCATTAATGTCACATGACATATCTCATGATCTCTCATTTCCCTCACACAAAATAATGCATAGTTGGAACTGAGTGCTTCTCACGTTCTTACCAAAGTCCTAGGTAGTAACCTTTATCGCCTCCAAAATGTCGCCAAACTACCAGTTACCATATTCCAAAGCTCAGCCATATTTTCTTTGTTATATAATTTTGTGATAAATATTAGATAATGCATAGTTGGATAAAATTATTTAGACATTAAAGCATATTAATACTTCTCCTTATAATTATGCCCAATTCTGAATTAATTTTAAGAATTATTATTCTGTTCAAATCAAAAGTTGAATAATTTATAAAACTGGAAACTTATCAAAGTTGTGCATTGATGAAACCTTTTATTGATATACAGCTTTGTAAGTTTTCAGTTACTTTTGAACTGATTTGTTTTGCTGCAGCTGTACATTTTATTGATAAATTATATCCTTTGTCCTGATATTATGCTGGGTTATAAAAATTATTCTTTGTTAAAGCTAATCAATCCTAATAGATTATTTTATTTATATTATGTGATTAAAGTTATTTTTTTTTTTTTTGTATCTTTGTCATTGATTGAATTTTCCTCAATTTCTTTCTTTCAATTTTACATCTGAGCTTATTATCTAATTTTGTTTTACTAAAAAGAAAAGTGAGGAAATCAATATAATAATGTACTTCAGTACTTTCAACAGTATATGAATGCTTTCAGATTTTGAAAGAATTACAAAATTGCAAGTTTTTATATTTGAGCTTATTGTTTAACTTTGCTTCACCACTAAATAAAAAAAAAAAAAATAAATAAATAAATAAAAAAAAAAAATAAAAATAAAAAAAAAGTGTTTGAGAAAACCATTAAATTGGCCAACAATATATTTCAATACTTTCAACAACATAAGCAATATGTTTAGATTTTCACAGAATTATAAAAGTTCAACCTTTTAAAATCATTGTTTGTTTTTGTTTCTTTTTTATTAGATATATAAGATTTCAGTCATTAGATGTTCACCCTACACAAAATGCACTAATTGTAAACTATGATGTGGAACCTAACATGCTGGCCCACTTAGGAGACATGGTGATGAAAGATTCTCGAGAATGTCAAAAACTGTAAGGACTTTAACTGCTGTGTCTTTCATTTACTTTTTCTAGAATTATCTTACTTGAAATTATTTATGTAAATGCTAAATGTTACAAATTTTTACTATACGTTAATTCTCTAATTTTGAGGGCAATCTGATATAGGTCTTTTTTATTCTTCAGAAGCAAAATATTTGTGGCTGGCAGCCCACGAGACATAAGGAAAATCCTTGAAACTCCTTGTTCTTTGCAAAAAAGTCTAATAGTAAAGAGAAACATAAGGCAATATGATATGTAAAATTTTTGGAAAAATTATTTTGGTTCTAAAGGTAGGACTTCTGAAGAAGATAGCCCTTTGTCAGACTGCCTCTCAAAGCTAATAGATTTTTAAAATTTATATCAATTTATAGTTGCTTTTTCATTTAATTTACTTTATTATGTTTCTTTTATAATTTGACATTGCATATTTGGATATTATAGAAATCTACTAAATTAAATTGAAATACCTAGAATTTATTTTAGTTCTGCTACAGAGATATATTATTCAGTTTAGGCTGTAGAAATGCATTAAATTGAAACAAAAATACAAAAAAGAATTTGAACGTAAATGGTATAACAAGCTGATGCAAACCAGTGAATTAGTTATCACTTGCTTTTAATGAAATATCTTTTACATTAGAACATAAGAAATGCATATTATTATTTTGTGTGTCTAAATTATAAACATGTTGTATTCTAACTGAATTCAAAATTTATAACCTGAGTTTCTTATATCTAAATTTTTTTAAATACATGTATCTCTTAAAAATATTTGTGTAGGTTGAAATACTTTTGTGGCCTAAATATTTTTAATGCATTATTTTTCTTGTATTTCTTGCAATATTTTTCTTGTATGTACTATGGCAGTATGTTGAAATTATACAGCAGTCTGTATAAATATCAAAGGCACAATTAAGTAAATGAAAAGTATAATTAATTAAAACATTGCGTATCAAAAATTAACTTTCCTCAATTTCTTTAATTTAAAAATCTTAAAATTTTGTTTTTTGTTGATTGCATATATTTTGTGTGATTGATTACATTATTACGTGTATTTAATATGGACCTTTTTTTCGGTTTTGTTAAATTTAGTATTATTTAAAAATTTTTTTTATGTCTACACTATGTTTTCATTTTTTAAATAATGAAAAATTTAATAAAATTTAAATCGTAATTGAAAATAATTAGTTATTTTTTTTTGATAAATTAATTTTAAAATGCTTTTTATAAGATTCAATCAAAATGTGTTGTATAATCTATAGATTGTATCAGTTTATCCGAAATCATCTTTGGCAGTGGCATTTTTGATTGTCAGATAACATTAAATTTGCCGTTGTAGAACAAGTCTTTGTCTGCTGCTTGAAAAAGGTGGTTATGAGCATTTTGGCATCATCATATGAAAAGAATATTCATCCTTTCATGGAATTCTTCAAATGAGCAACAATATGGAAGTCTCACAAAAAGGATCTGGACCATAAAAGTGGTTGTGGGTCTCCCGTCTGATAGCACTTATCATTTATCTCATGATAATGGCAGCATGTTAACTTAAACTTTTGGAGAAAACTGTGACTTCATGATAGAATTTTTCAGGTTGTTTCATCTTAATTGCACTTTATAACCTTTCCATTGTTTCTCAGTAGTATGACCCAGCAATTATTCCATGCTGGTCTCGTCTGGAGATGCATTTGGTAACTGTATTGCCACCATTTGTTATTTGTCTGTTTCACACAATTCTCGAGGTGAGAATACATTGCTAATCACATGTCTAGATCAAAGCTTCTGTATATATATATATAAAATCCCTGGATTCAACATTTTGCATGCTAATATAGTGTTCTCAGACAAACTTCTTGATCAGACCTTATAATTTGAATGCAATATATAATATAAATTCACTTTACCTTTAATCTGATTTGGTATTATCTTGTCTGATTATTTAAATCTTTTTTCCTTTTTATTTATTTTAAACTTTTTTATTGATAGTGTACGACTAAGAGGACCATTTGAAACAGACCAAATTAGAATTTTAGCTCAAATTATTATAGATAAATGTCCATTAGTGCCACCTTCAAAAGTAACTGAAGTGGAGCAATTACTTTACTATCTATATACAAGAAGGGAAACTTCAGAAGAAGGTAAAAATGCAAAATTGTTAATTATTATAAAGAATTTGATATAAGGTATAGATTTTTTTTAAATCAATATTGGAAAAAATATAAAATTTGAAGTGTTAAGAAAGAAAAAAAAATGTTTTTGAAGCATAATCTTATTATTTGAAATAATCTGTTACAATGAAACATACAAATAGATTCCATGATTTTAAACTAGTTCTGTCTTCTGTGTAAGTATTGCTGTGAAAAATATGACAGTTGTTAAAGTTTAATGCCTGGGCTTATTTGTATTCTCAGAATTATTATTTACTTTCAGAGGTGACCTACCAAAATATTTTCTTTTCGAAACTGTTCTTCATTGCTTACATCTTATAGTATTTTCAGTGATCTATTTAAAATTCTTCAGATTATCTAATTTCAGTATCCATTTTTCAAGTACAAAAACAGCTGGGCTAAAAATCAGAAAATTCTTTTATGAACCAGACTTTTTTTAAACCTTGCAAGTATGTATTTAGAAACCATTATTATATGGTATTGCATACATTTCTGTTTATACACTAACATCTTCATGACTATATAGAGCAGTACCAATAAAATTCATATCAACTATACTTAAAAAATCGGAAATATTTACTGAATATGGAACATTCTCTGAAGTGGATACTGTAGTGAAATACAGGACTGCCCTGCACAGTCTGTGATGTATGATCACTTACAATTGATAATGAAACATATTTAGACTTTACCGATTATCTAACTATTAAATAAAAAATAATTTGAATTCTTTCCCTTGAAATGTTTTAGCTTTGTATTGGCAATTTTGAAAATTACCACTGTAATCACTACAATTTTTTTTTTTTTTTTTTTTTTAAATTCAGAAATTAAATAACTAAATATAGCACTGTGTCTGTGTTCCGTCCTCTTGACAGACAATGCTGCTTGTGATATCAGTCACAATTTTCCTACATGTTATGTTTTTGTTGAAGTGTGGGCTCTGGCAACAGAATAAAAAATGTAAAATGATATATTTAGGTTAGAAACATTCTATTTTGAATAATGAAATAAAATGTGTATATAAACATAATATTTTGGTGCCATTGTTGTCTGAAACTAGAGGCAAGTGCAGTTTTATTTTGGTTTTATCATATCATTTAGAATTTTATTTCCTTGCTTGTGCATTTCACTCACCACCTTGGATTATGCCTCTTAAATTATGCAGTCAAAAGTCTTTAATCTGGACTCGTGGGAACTTCAGCGATTCCGGATTATCGATTTTTCCGGATTATAGATCATCAGTTTAAATCTGATAAGATAGCATGCAGAAATTATAAAATTAAAAATATGAAACTGTAATTTATGAAATAAAGAGCAATTATGATCTGAAGGGTATCAAAATTTAAAAAAAAAGCTTTATATTTATTTGTTTACTTTATTAAACATTTCTTTCAATGCGCGCATGCGTAAAGCATACATTATGCATAGTCGAAATTAGAAAATTGCAACCAGAAAACTATTTGATGTGTATTTGTGATATTTATAATGATGAGGAATTTGATTTAAATTATATCAAAGATGGAGTACATCGAGATGTACTACATTTAGTAAGGAATTATAAGCTGAATAAAATAAAAACATCTGCCCTGAAGATAAGGATAGTGCTGACAAATCAAATTCCAGTTCATTGTGTGCCGCTTCCTTTCCTTCCCCCTCCCGCAGAGCAGCGTGAAATTGATAAACATATTTCGGAATGATTAAAGAATCAAAGGATATGCCTTTATCCATTTTTTGCAACAATTCCACTTTTTGTTTGATGGACATCGGAACATGCTTTCGTTTTGTAGATCCTTTGGTAGCTCCAGAATCGGAAATTCTTTTCGACATAATCGAAAGTTCAAGCTTACTCTCATAAAATTGCTCTAACAGTCTGCAAAAAATAATAAGCCGGATCCAATTAGAAGATTAAGGAACAATGCAATCTGCAACATTAACTGAAATAGATAATTAGATAATTTTAGCTTGGCTTATACCGTCCGTTATACATTAAGCGCACATGGGTAAACGTATTATGCGCATGCGTACAGGTATTATGCACATGCTTTAACGCATTATGCGTTAACGCATGCGCAGAAAGTTTGTAGCTTTGAGGTCCGGATTATAGATCATTCCGGATTATGGATGTCCGGATCAAAGACTTTTGACTGTATTATATTATGCCTCTTAAACAAATGTGAAAGACTGTTAAAGCAAATATTACTCACTTCATTATGAAGTTGATAGATGCTAATAATGATAGTTCCAGAAATGTGATTATCAACTTTCAGATTTTTTTGAGTGAAACGAAGTTATTGGATTGCAGCATTCATCATTTATTCTCTGGTGCTGAATATGAATCTGTTGTTTTACAATGTGAAGAATATATATATAATTGTCAAATTTGTTATTTTTAAGCCACATGAAAGCTATTCAAATTGTCATAAGGCTAATAATTTTCCAGTTTGCTGTTGTCTCATCTGTGAATCAGACCAGACAGTGCATTTTAAAAAGGGAGAATGACCATTAAATATGTAAATTCAACTTGGACTGAAGAAAATTATAAGTGCACTCCTTCATAACTGAAATTGGGTTTTATTGGTACCTTTTCACATAAATTAGATAAATTTTCCTTCCTTCACTTAAGAAGTAATGGGTTGATTTCAACTATATTTCTACCCGAGTCGCAGGATGAAAAAAATTATATACTTTGCTCAGCTAAACAAGGGTTTCGAAAAATGGTTTGTCCACCTTTCTTGGATTTCCCTGTTCTCTCTTTCTCTTGTAGAAATTGGGATATCTTGTATCATTACTCCCAATCTTTTGTTTTCTCTGTTCAACATCCCTTGATATCCACTATTTGTCCGCTCCTTCTCTCCTCTCTGTCAGCTGGGTACTCTCTTTCTTTCCTAATAAAATAATGTGCTCAGTCATGAGCACTTTTCTACGGCCCAGGAATTGGTTCTTTTTCATAAAAAGGCAAATTGCCTTGGTTTTACAACATTTCCATATTCAGTGCCTTGGAATCATCTTCTACAACTTCAAAAAAGGAAGCATTTTTTTCAAAATCACCTTTTTTTCTGGAATGTTCTCCACTTTCTTTGCTTCAACTGTAAGCAAGTAATATAATTGTTATTTCCTTGTACAGTGTATATACACAGTCAGAAACCATTTCTTCCAATTAAAACCTTTTAAATGCTTGTGAATTATAAATTTGCCTTATAATTAAAAAATGATACAAATCCTCTCCTGTTTCAAATAAGAAAAAATTTTTGTTTACCAGAACTTTTTAAGAACTTTTTTTTTTTTTGAAGGATAGGTAGTTTGGGAGAAAATTTGCCTTCCAGTCTGACTAAAATAACTTTAATCCAAATTTAACTCGCATGTAACCCTTTCAAACCTCAATAAAAATCAACAATGAGGTGTCTTAGAGGGGAAAACTCATTTATTCTAAAAGAAAATAGGATAACTTGAAGTGGTCTACGTGACACTCCAACACAGAAAAATCAATGTACAAATGTAATGATAACAACTAAAAATAAGGGAAGTCGCATGAGAAATAACAACAGACTTGTCAAATTTTAGATCTAAACTCTAGTTAAATGGCTCTTCAAAAAGGGGAAAAATTTTTTTGAACAAATTCACTTAAAGTGATAACTGAGTACGGACCATCCAGCCTAGTATTCCGAAAGGTAACCAGGAAATTGGGACAAATAAATTGTTAACTCAACTCAGTGGAGCTCCCTTGCAGTAAAGTACACAAAAGAATAGCTGTAAACATGCACAGCCATTAAAAGCACAAAAATAATGCAGCTAAATTCTTGGAGAAAGAAAAAAATAGCTATGTACAGAACACAAAAATGAAATTAGATCTTATCTCCCACTTACAAATAATACACTAAATTTCATAACTAAAATGTAAATCAGTTAATCACAAACAACTCAAAGAGATCTCTGTATAAACACCTTGTAAAGAAACATTTCAAAACTCTTCAGTTTCACTAAGATCATCTGAACCATAAATCTTTAATTAAACTCCGCATTGTTGTTAAGGGAGAAAGTGAAAGACTAAAATTCAGGTTAGTCAAACAAAAGATAAATTCACAAAATAAACCATGCTGAAACTCAATAAACCCACAATTTTGTACTTGTATGAAATCTTTACTGCATTAAATGTTCCTGAGATGATGTATACATGAAATACAATGAAATGCATACAAATACATACAATGAAAGTAGCATTCTTTATCATCACCTCTTGAAGATATATTGAAAGCCCCTTACTGCATCCAGTTAGCTATGAAGTGCACCACAATGCAAATGACTGTCTTTAGCTTCATTCCTATAGAAACTACTAGAAACATTGAAACTGCAATATTGCATTCAGTATTGTGGGAGAGATGTGCATTGCATTTAAAGTTGGCTATCATTAGCACCATCCCTGTTCAAAGATACATTGATAATTCTCTCAGACAAGTGTCTTGTTCTCCCATTTGTAGTCAGGTAATAATAATGAAGCATCTGCATTGCAATATGGTTAGCAGCTGGAATCATGACAACATAAGCAAGACTAAAGTAACTGTAAGGATTAAAAGCAAAATTTTTTTAAAGAAAGAAATGCTTAAATTAAAAAAACTACTTATAAAACAAAAGTCTAAGATGCCTAAATTCTCACAAAATTTTCATAACTCTTTCCAATAACCAGAAGTAAACACAATTCCTTGATATACACTAAGATATTGTACATGAAATGGATGAAGATTTTGAATTTTGCCATACAGAAACCATTTATATTAAACTTTCTCAAGATAGAGAAATGCCCACTAATGATTCAGAAATTTTCAAAAGTTTCCACAATTCCTTCTAAATAACAGAGAGAAATCGAGTTGTGAAATTGCTATGGAAATAAGATGACACCTATCTTCTAACAGTTATGATGTAGCCCTGAAACGTTAGGATATTTAACACAGAAAACTGTCTGTTAATCCAGATATACAGTATGTTTAAATGGAATACATGAAAGACTATATTTATAAGAATCAAGCTGAATTTATCTGTGATGCAATCACCCAAGATTTTAACCTTACTGTCTCTCATCATACAGTTTAAAAGCAGATAAATAAAGAATCAAAATGGTGCAGAGTATTTGATGCACTTTCTCATGCACAAAGAAATCCTTTTCTGAATGAAAGAAGGCCCACCAGCGGCCGAGCGGTAACGTCGCTGAACACTGGTAGTTCCGTCCAAGGTTCGAATCCCGTGAACGGGCTGGCTGCATGGGCGTTTTCGTGGTTTTCCCCATGTGTAACGTGTATACGAGCCAGTTTCCCTTAGAAAGCCCTCCACGAAGGCATCCCTCATCTTAGGCAGAATCACAAAATATCACAAAATATAGCCCTCGAGGCTTTACCATTATAACACACATACACACTCTGAATGAAAGAAATCCTACACTATGTGACCAGAGGATATGCTACAATATAATATGCTTAGGTACTTTAAATCTTGTTTAGGTACTTTTTAATATGCTTAGGTAATTAGGTGAGTAAAAGTAGACTTTAGTGGCGACAACATACAGTATACACATGAAAAATGTTAACAAATGTTAGTTCTAAGAATTTTTAATTTTGAAAGCATAAACATTTTAATATCGTTTAAAATTTTATAAAAATCCAATAAATTTGTAAAAAGATATTAATTTAAGAATTTACTATGCTTTCATGGTTCAACATCCTGATTTGCCGGTTCGTATCACGTGACCTCCCAAGTGTGATGACATCTTAATTGACTTAATTACCGCGAGTGGCCTTAGGGCATAAAATTTAACTAGCTGGCCAAAATTCTATTCATTGTATGCCAGTATTGAAAGAAAATTTAATAAGAAATGCCTGCGACTTGCTTTGAAAATGAGGTGTAAAAGGTTACCAATGAGGATATTCCATTTGGCATCAGTTGTATCATTATTGGCGACTTTATCGCCTGTGCCAGCAAAACGGAAAAGTACCTATTGCTTATTTTGGTATAAAATCTTGAGAATGGTAAATAATGAGCACAGATAAAATTAATAAAAAAAATCTGAAACCCTTCAACAGATTTTATATTATCTCCAGAGTGGCATATTTATATAATTATTATATATAACATTTTGTATGTTACCTTTATTTATTAAATATCATGTTATTTGCATTTAAACCATAAAATCCAGTTCAGTAGCAATATCACAAAATATTTAAAAGAGTGTATCTTTAGAATTTCGGATACACAGTCTCGTGCGCTGGAGGTAATTCCCCCCCCATACAGTGTTGCCATTGTTTGCTTTGAAATCTGAGTTTCCTAATCAATAACTCATAAATGCTTTACAAAAATATGAAATAGATAATAAAACAAATTCATAAATACTTTACAAAAATATGAAATAGATAATAAAACAAATTCCAGATTCCACATTAGGGCTTCCAGATGCTCATATTTGGGTGGAGATGCATGTCATTCAAAATTTGATGTCTCTAGGTACCATTTTTTAATCACAATGCTAGAAACATGCATGCATTTAATGATGATTCTTCATTATTAATTTCTGTAAGTATAATACAGGGCCGTACTATTTCATGGCAAACATTTAAAAAGGGATTCACCGTTTATAGTAAATCAGTGCAAAATGCCAAAACAAAATTAATAGCCTTACAGGGTAATTTACCCCTTTGGGCTAATAATAACAAATGAGTAGTGCTTATAATTAACATTGAGGCCATAAAATTTAAACACGTTAGATTTTATTTACAAACAATCAGGTGGAAGTGATGGTTTGCTTGAAGCTCATTGCTATTCCTCTGTCTTAACATTGAATTGGTAGGAGGTCATGCACTGACCACATCAAATGTTTCGTATTTAACATATATTTATACTAGGATTTTTTAATAAGTTATTTATTTTATATTGGTATAAAAATGTATTAATAGCTCTTTAGTTGTACTTTTGTTTTTACTGCCAAATATTTTTTGTTTCCTTTTGAATCCTTCTAATGTTATAGTAAGCAGACTTGACTATGACTATGGTGACTATTCTATGAATTAGCTCATCCTTGCATTATGGTTTTAAACATGATAGAAATTAACTTTTATTGTGTAATTGAATTCTCTACAATTTCACCTTTTTAGAGAATAATGAAGGTGTAAATGGAGACTTTGATGCTTCTGCATCAGATGGGATTCAAGCTTCTGAAGAAGAAACTGCTAGTGTTACTA
Source organism: Stegodyphus dumicola (assembly GCF_044657685.1). Classification (NCBI taxonomy): domain Eukaryota; kingdom Metazoa; phylum Arthropoda; class Arachnida; order Araneae; family Eresidae; genus Stegodyphus; species Stegodyphus dumicola. The sequence goes on along the minus strand of NC_140771.1, from coordinate 41,124,746 downwards.
GTGTAGATAGTTACATAGAGCTACTTTATGAAGAAATACCAGAAAAAGTTAGAGCTTCTGCATTGGTCCTTCAACTTGCACGACAGACTGGAAATTTAAGCATTCTGCGCAAAAATGGTATGCGTGTTATACATTTGTGCTTGGCAAATGACCTAATGTAGTTGAGATATATTTATATGTTTTGATCAGTTTTAAACTCTTTTTTTTTTACAGAAATCCTTCTAGGTGCTTTAGCTAGAGTACTTCGGGAAGATGGACGTAAATCTATTGAACTTAGCACCAATATTGTTCATATTTTTTGCTGCTTTTCTGTGTTTACTCAGTTTCACCCAGTTATAGCACAGCATAAGGTATTTGATAATTTATCCTAAATGTATATTGCATTAGTAAACATTTCTGCATTTTAATATTTTATGAAAACTGAAATCTATAGATGCAGATATATTATAAATATTTTATATAAATAATTTATATTATTTCAAAGTGTTATACAGATTTTTCAATTTTGGATATGATCACATTTTATGACATGTCAAAAGTGTAGACTGTGATTCAGTTTGTCCTAAGATCACATCTCCCTTATACACCTGTAGGATGACCAAAGAAAAGTGCATTCTCAATTCTGTTATATTTTGGAGCATCAAAAATGTAGCTGCATTCCCTCTTCTAAAGACAGTTTATGCTCATTGCAATACAAATTTAGCTCATCATTTAAATTGGCAGTTAGGGACTTGCTTTTGTTAGGCTTTAATTTCTTCCTTTATGGCAAATTGAGGATTATAAACTTCAGTGTTTGATTGGTAGACATATCAAGAATTGGTATGGTCTGGTGCGGGATCGAGCATTTATTTTTATTACCATTAATGTTTTCATTTGCCTTCAAATTCTCATTATAGCAGTAAATGATTGAATTTAATTTTATTCCAAATAAGATTTTAGAATGTCTTAGACTTGTTTAGCAATCACTTTTGAAGTAATTTTCAGTTTATTTGGAGTGCCCATTGCTAAAGAATTAAAATTTTTTTAAACATTTGTAACTGTCTTTGGATGTAAAAGTCATAAATAAAAGTAATGTTTACTGAATATTTTGCAGTATTGAAAGTACTCTTACTGAATATATTGCTGATCCAGAACCAAAGGTCTACTATGTTTTTACCATTTTAAACCCTGGAATTTCATAATGAAGTCAGAAGCTGGACTTTTAATAGTGACTTTTATTTTTAATGAAACAGATCTTACAGGTGGTTCTGTTTCTAAACTTATACTTCTCTAGTTATGGTTATGTTAAGAAGCTGGAAAGCTAATTCAGACTAGCAGTATAAAGCTGTACAAGGATATCTAATACCTTGATTTGAAATTGGTTTCTGTGTTTGAATTTTCATATAGAATTATTTTTCAAATCCTTTCTATTGTGTGTATGGATATGTTTGTTTTGCAAAGTAAAAGTTTATGGAGTATAATTTGCCATACTGTTAAAATTTGTTTTTGTAATCTGCTTCACTAAATTAGTTAGGCATCATCTTCAATAGTATGTTAACTGTAAAAATAAAAGTTTAAATAAGTATTTTTTCTAAAGTAGATTTGGGAGCAAGATTATAGTCTTGGTTTTAAACTTTTGGACTTGCATATTAGCTGTACTGATACGTCACCTAGAATTCCATCCTTGACTTGATTCATGTGAGCCTTTGGCAATTTTGGAAGCTATTCTGGATTCTTCTGGAAATATACAATTTTTTCCCCTCCCTTGTTAATATTCGGGTAGAGCTAAAAGAGAGTGGTGAATTTTATTTTCATAACATCAACTTCAGACTGATTACTACAATTAGATATCTGCATTGCACCTCTTTTTAGGAGGGAGAAAAATTTTTTCCCTTGGAAAGTTTTGGGGACACATTTCTTCATCTTGTGTTAAATTTTACCATATTTTGTATCATGTGTTTACTATATTTTCTAAGAAAGGAAGTAAATGCAATCCATTGTAATCCAGGCTTTTGCCATTCTGCCAGAAAATTGCAAGCATTCCGCATGCAATGGAACTGTGTATGGAAGATTTATAATGGAAATATAATGTCAGCTTCTAACAAAGCTATGAATTAGTAGCTGATACAAGAGAAAATAATTGCCTTCATATTTAGCAAAGTTCATGTAGATGCACACATAGGCTGCAAAGAACAATAATTTGCTATGGCTTTAGATGAAATTTCCAAGCAAAATATGTCAGAAATTTACAAAAAAAAAAAAAAAAAAAAAATCGTCTATCTGCTGACTTTCAAAATTCATTACCAAAAAGGCACCAATAGATTGTTGGTGATGTTATGATGAACAAGTACTGGCTAATACAAAAGGGCTAAATTTCCTTTATATTTTCCTTCAAAATGCATAAATTCAGTGAAAAGCTGATTGTTTCATTATTACTCTTTTAAAATATTATAATGACTTACTCTTTTTTTTTTTTTTTTTTTTTTTTAATTTTTTATTTTTGTAAGGTTGGTTCTTTATGCATTGATGTAGTTGACAATGAGTTAAAAAGGTATGATCAGTGGAGTGAAGAAATTGCAAAAAAGAAAAGTATAAATATCCTTTTTCAAATGTTACTGTGAATAAGTATTTTACAATGTGTTTTGATTTTATTTATCAAATTTGATTGGGAATGTAAGCTTTCAGTTTATTTTCCTGTTATTTGTTTTTTTTTAATTCTGGAAAAATCATAAATAGATTTCATTCATTTTTAATATGGTAGACTAAAATATCTTTAAAATAAATTTAAGCAGCATTTCTTTGTAGATATATTCTAAACAATAATTCCCATTTACTTGCTTTTAATCTGTATTGTTAATAATAGAAAGGTATTTGGTTTGAATTTTAAGTGTTTTGCTATCTGGCTTTATAAAATGATATCTTATTCTCCAAAATAGTTTCAAAATTGAAATCGCATATGATAGAAAATTCATAAATAAATCTGGCGTTTCTGCTAAACAGATTCAAATTAAAAAATTCAGTCTTTTTGATAACTTGTTTAAAAATTGCATATTTGTGTACTTTCTCATCTTCCATATTTGATAAACAAAATCTCTCACCAAACAACATCATACATTCATAAGATCTTCACCTTGATTCTATGCAACCCAGCTAATGATCAATAAGTCAATTTAATTTATGGGAAGAAGTATATAAGTTAACTAATTGATGCTATTTTAAATGTCATTAGGGGTTTTGGGCTGCCAGAATGATTGGCTAAAACTTTATGAATTTGTCTGATGAACTCAAGGCTTGAGCTTATATTTATTTAATTTTTATATGCTATATCTGTAACTTCTATCTGTTAATTGTCTTAATGAATAAGTAATCTGTAAGATTAATCTGTTTTTTCAAATGTCTGTGAGAATGATTGACACAAGCTTTGCAGGATCTTCGCAAACTTTCATGATCGATGAAATTGTTTGTAAATACCAGAAATTATACTAAATAAATTCACATGCACTATTTATTATTGAAAACTAAACCTACTAGAGGAATTTCATTAAATTTTTGACAAAGTAAAAAAAAATTCTGAAGTGATAAAGATAATAGCACAAAATTTGTAAAGTACCTGTTGGGGAATCAAGGATCATTTTTGAAATTATAGACTAGAAATCAGTTCAATTTTAAGAATTTTAAAATTTGGATATAAAATGCTTGTTTTAAAAGCAAATTCATGAAAACATATATCATAAAAAATTAAGAACTGCTTTATTGCATAAGCAAGAAAAAATTGTAAAACATATACAAGTGGTTTTATTGCAGCAATTTTAAATAATTTTATCTAGCTTTTGTGATTGTCATCATCAGAACTGTTTTATGAGGTCATATATTCATTTAGCCAGTTATGAATTGCAACTTCATTAATTTCTATAAATTTGTTTTGCACATCTGCTGCTAAAAAGATTTTATTAATGTGTGTAAAAGTTGTAATGTGATTAGATTACTTGTGAACAATGAAAAGGATGTTTGGAAACTTTCCATCTAATTTGTGGAATTAATAAGCTGTCACAGCAGCACATTACTAAATTTTATAATGCAGCAGACAGATATTACCGTATTTGATGGCATATAAGACATACTGGCATATAAGACACACCCTTATTTAGAAGGCCACACACATGTAGATGTAGAAAAAGTTATGTGTGTCTAGATTTTTATCCGGGCTAAAAATAGCATTCAGTATAGAAAGTTAACCTGTGTCCTTCACGTATAAGATGCAGGTAACTTTTTTGAGACCAAATTTAGGAAAAAAAGTGCGTCTTATAAGCCGTCAAATACGGTATCAACATGTAGAGCTTGCTGCTGATTTCTCAAGCTGTGATAATTCCTTGCTAACTGACTGTGGGGGAAAATATTTGGATATTATGAAAATAATTCATTTACAATATTTCTATTATTTTCTGTTTGATGCTTTTATACCCGTGATTAAAAATTAAAGTTTAAATGTTTATGATATTTTATTGGAAAATTAAACAATCATAATGTTATAAAATGGTAAATTTAATTTAGGTTTAAATCACTTAACTAATTATACTAGATTCTGGAAAATCAAATGTTGCCATAATAAATGATTATGAGAAAAGTTATCAGAAGTATGTCAGCCTAGTGAAGAAACAGGATCAGCTTCTACGAGGTTGTATTTTTATATTTGTGCCAAGTCTAAATTTACAAAAAAATAATAGAATAATTTCTTTAATATTTTTTTGTTTAATTTTGTATTTACTTCTCTTTTATATTTTTCTTTGAATATGTTATATTACACATGAGAATTTATTTTCTTAGAAGAAAAAACTACACTTGTATTATTAGGAAAATGTCTTCAAAGTAGATAGGATATTTGTTTTTATTGTGAATTATTGTGTAAAGTTTGCACATTTAATAGTGTGCATAATTTGACGTACAGTACAAAGTTCATAATCCGGACTTGTCGGGACTTCGGCGATTCCGGATTCGTGTTTTTTCCGGATTATAGATCATCAATTTAAATCTGGTAAGATAGCATGCAGAAATTATACAATTAAAAATATGAAACCATAATTTATGAAATAAAAAGCAATTGTGATCTAAAGGGTATCAAAATTTACAAAAAAAAAAACCTTAATATTTATTTGTTTACTTTATTAAACATTTCTTTCAATGTAAGTTGTTTAAGTTACTTCTTTTGTGTGCTAATACTTTCTCTTTAATTCTATAAACAGACATAATTTCTTGTTCAGTTACAAAGTTCCACTGTTCAAGTCCTGTGTGTCGAGAATACTGACTAACTTGTCAATTAATATACCTCTCTGTCACTTTCTTCACTATCGGAAGTGCGCATGGATAAATGCTTTATGCGCATACGTAGTGAACGCACGCATTAAAAACGCATGCATAAATACTTTACGCGCATACGTAAGTTTGTGGCTTTGAGGTCTGGATTATAAGATCATTCCGGATAATGGAGATCCGGATTACAGACTTTGTACTGTATTAATATTAAGCTATGGTCATATTAATTTATATGGTTGTGTATAGATATCAAATTAGATACAATTTATTAAATATTATGATTACAAAACACTGGTTCTATTCTTGACATAAATTGACTGCATGAGTTAGTTGTGTGTAATATAAATACGCTCCACTTTTTCTGAAAGGATTAAATCTGAAGAAGAAATTTATAGGATTGTTGCTATTTAAGTTAGAAATTTATGAGTGATTTATTTTCTTTTTTATATTTTACATATTGGAACCTGTAAAATATAAAGCAAAAGTAGTAAAATTAATTAGAATCAATTGGCAAAGATTTTCAAATTCATAAATTTTTATTTAAATGTTTCCCGACTGTAAAAGATACGCTTTGCTGCATCACTCTGCCACATGTTATGGCACTCCTTCCCTGCAGTGTCTCCACACTGTGATATATATAGCCCAACCACTGCTCAGGATTAGCACAATGACTTTCTGGCTATAAATAGGATCGAAGTAAGTATGCATTGCTTTTTCTCACTTGCTGTTGCCCAGATAAAGCACATCTCTAGCTTCGCTGCCTTCTTCATTGTCTAAAATGTAAACTCCATATATGTATACATAAACTGTGGGGTGTGTTTAGCAGCCCTAGTGTTGTATCAGTTTTAACCAGAAGTATATTTCAGAATAATGTTTCCTGTAAAAAAATTAAAATGATATTTTAAGGAGCAAGCCAGCTGTGATTGTTTCACCAATCCCAAGTAACTCTTTTCTGGGCCATGACCCAAGTGTGATTTGAACTGAACTATTATTGCCGAGAATGTCACACAGCAGTATTACATGTCCGCCTCCATAAAATAGTGTCCATCTCCGTAAAATAGTGACATAATTCCAATCTGGACTGTGGGGCCCCACAGGGAGGTCAGAGGAAGAGAGAAAAGAGGTGGCTAGCAGTCACAAGACTTGAAACAGAGAAACAAAACTTGAAAATGAAAAGGGCAAGGCAAGAGCAGAGCAGCGTAGTCATAATGTAAACATAAAATGTCAGGAAAATAAAAAGAAAACAGTAAATACAGTGAACAATTAGTGGAAAATATGTACAAGTAAAACTAAACATGTTCAAACAAAACTAGTGCAGGCAAATTAGTGGCAACAGGAATTTAAGTAGGGAAGTTATTGTCATGAGAGAGGTGAGCAGCATAGGGGCGAATGCCACTGTCTTCAACTAAAATCCTGTAGTTGAGAGTCTTAACTCTCTAAGTGACAAGGTCGTATATATACAGCTAAGAATATATTTTGAGATATTTGTAAGAATGTACATGTACGTGCATATTAAAATATGTCAAAGAAATTAAGGCAATATATCAAAAGTACACAAATCCAGGTATGAAATACCAGGCGAGTTTTTACATTAAAATAATAATAATAATAATTTATTCCCATAGTAGTTTTGGGAAATTTGTGCTTTCTTAGCGAAAACCCTGGCCGCTCAGAGGGTTAAAGGGAGTTCAGATGGGCACAAACCTTGGCCTTGTTGTAGAAGTTTCCATTAGCTTTATTTTAAAAGTCCTCAATACTTTCAATTTTTATGTCTTTGTGTAGCCTTTCATTCATTCAACACATAGAAGTACGCATTTTTTATCACTCTAAGGAAGCAATTCTGAAATATCTGCAGCTTGACTATATTATTCTTAAACGCTGTCGCCCAGGCGGGCAAAAGCATAAGCAATAATTGGCCTTTGAACCATAATGTACAAAAGTCTTTTCTTATTTAAATCCAGTTTTGAATAATTTCCAATGAAGGGCATGAGAGACACCTATTGCTTTGCTATGTATCTTGTTGATGTGGTCATTCCAGTTCATTTTATTATGTAAAGTTATTCCCAAATACTTTACTTTGTTGACCCTGAAGAGGTTAAATTCTCTGCGTACAGACACATTTTTCTTTTTTATTCGTATAATGAAGAGTTATTACTTGTGCACAGTTGAGGGAGATGTGCCGCAAGGTGCACTATTTTTCTATTGAAGGGATAATATCCTGCAATTTCTTTACTGCATGATTGGCATAAGCAGACTTCACAGCTAAGGCTGTGTCATCTGCGTAGCATCCCAAAAATTGATTATTATCCAATTGTGGCTTGGGGGGTGACAAAGAATAAATATAATATGGGGCCGAGGATAGACCCTTGTGGGACCCCCAGCATAAATGATCTGGAGATCAGAGTGTACCTTCCTGTATTGCATATAAAAATTTATTCCTGTGATGAAAGACATGATAAGTTCAATGAGCTGTATGTAAAATCCAATTTTAATAAGCTTGTAAATAAGCCCCTCATGCCAGACGCGGTCAAATGCTTTCGCCACGTACAGCAATATTATTTCTATTATGCAGCGCTGCACCAATAAACTCAATGAGCCTTACTAACTGTTTTGTCATGGACAGACTTTTTCTAAACCCAAATTGTTCTGAAGGAAGCAAATTTATATAGGGTTGCATTCTGTTTAGTATTATGCATTCATAAATTTTGGCCAAATCAGGTAACAAGCTGATAGGCCGGTAACCATCAGAATTGGTAGTGTCTTTGCCGGGCTTGAGAATAAGAATTATTTTCACTGTCTTCCACCTTTTAGGAAAATAAGACTGTGTGAAGCAGGCATTCAACACTTTCGTATATTTACTTATGAAGTTGTAAGAGAGATTTTTTAGGTCTAGGTTGCTAATTTCATCATGACCCAGTGAAAGTGTGATTTGGAGTTTATCTTCCCCTCAAAAACCACATCACAAGTAAGAGGTGTATTCTTGATTGTAATTCCAAAATCACCTTCCAAATTTATTCCTTGACTCTCACTTCCACTTTATATGCTACTTTAATTATCTGCACACTTTGAAGATGCATGTCTGTGTACATTAAAATATCCAGATTAGTATTTTTGAGCATATGTGTTATGTGTATGGTTGGGAACCTGAGAGCATTATTCTAACAATTAGAAGCTTTGGTCTTTAAACATTTGCCTTTCTTCAGCTAGCATGTAGTTTGCTGCTTCTCTTCATTATGAAGCATTATGCTGTAAATCACGAGCATCTACTTGTAATTATGGAATAGTAGATATGCTTGTGTCAGTTTTGATGTATGTGTTTATATTGGTATTGCTGTGCCATAAATAAAATATATTCATTGGCCATGACTATGTCTTATTTGTAACCATTCCATTATTATTCTCATCTTTATAAATTGTCAGGCTAAATATCTGTTATTGCACACACACACATATATATACATAATTGTAATTTAAGTACAACAAAAATATTTGTATAAACAGTGACAATGCTGAGCGTCGCCTGAGATAACCACTGACCTGACTTTATTGTAAAAGTCTTGTAGTGTTAATAGTCATCCTGGCAGAAGGGAATATTTCCTCTGTGTAAAAATATAAATATAAATATTACATGGGCATACAAGGCCTGTGTATAATCATAGATATGTTGATTACAAACATTGTCTTGTACAAGTTACATATGATAGTTAGATAAATTCATGACAGCTATGTGTACATTTAAACATTATCTGAATTCATATTTACAATACTTTTACCTGATCTAATCAAAGTAAACTTGTAATTCATTTACACATTGACTGGATTTTCAGTATCATTTAAACTACTTTACAATATTATTTTTATCAAGTTCATACAAACTAGATAGTAATATGCTTACATTACAATAGTTTTGCTCTTACAGTCCTGTTACTATTCTACGGGCTGAGCTATTTTTCTAGTGTTGATTTTCAGTTGTTGTAGTATTTTGAATTGCTATTAAAATTATACTGCGAAGATACAATTCTCAAGGGAAAGGGAGAACTTCTTAGTACCTTGCTCAGCATAGCCTGATTACCTCATCTAATTTAGTTTTTGTCTGCTTGTTGTCGTAGGTATTCTCCGCCCATTGTGGCCAGTATTCACTGCTTGGCGTTTTTAAATGCAGTTTATTGGTTTGTGGGCAGTTGAAGAGGAAGTGATCTGTATCACCTACCTCACCACATTCACATAACTCTGATGCTCGTTTGCCAAATCTCTTAAGATAATGGGGGAAGGGACCATGGCCAGTGTAGAATTGAGTTTGTGCTCCGCTTGCTGCTTTCTCGTATAATAGGCAGTTGTGGACATCTTTGTAGATCATTTTTATTTCGGCATAATTTATAGAGTGATGAGCATAATGAAGCACTTCAGATGCTGAATTGATTGCGCCACTGAGGAGCAATTTCAACTGCACATATTCACAATTTATTTATTTCACATATTTACAATAAACAGTTGAGGATAAAACAGAGAAGACAATAGTGAAAAGTAGCAACATATGTTAGAAAATCAAAATTGTGTTATGTAAAGAATGAAGGTGCTTTAATTCTCCGTATAGGGACATAGTATGCTTTATTGTTATTGGTTAATGGAAAGTTCTGGTGTGCATATTATAGATTAAAGATTTGTCTTTCATTTCTATTGTTTTATATGTTGACCGTTGCATCACCCATAATACCTACAAATTATGGGATAGCTATTCATTTTGAAATGACATAGAAATATTTATATAAGCATTTTACTGCTATTAGGATCAAAAGAAGAAATAATCAAATTAAAAAGAAAAAGAAGAGGAGAGAGAGACTTTAGCGGCTAAGGAAAAAACGTGGCAAATTTAATACAGGGGTAGTTATCTTAAGAATACTCTCCTGGAACACTTTTTAAATGAAACTGACCTCCAATTCATGGAACCTGAGGAAAGGCATGAAAACACTCGTGCAGTCAACCTGTTTGTTGGAATTTAAGCTCAGCCAAATTACCGGCATTATCCACTTCACTACTGCTAAGATCAAATGAAAAAGTTTTGTATAAGTGTTTGTTATTTATATCTATATTAAGTCCTCTCATGGATTACTACATCTGAAAGTGATTTTCAAAAGCATAATTAAATAATATCAAATGACGTTCTCTGCAAAAAGCCCAAAATCAAGGGTTGTCACCAGTAGCAAGTTATGAAAATGGCTTGCACTTAATCATATGAAAACTAACTTAGAAATTCTAATTAAATATTTTATTTTGCTTTAAATTTAAAAATGCAAAAAACTGTGCTTGAACCAAGATAAATAAATAATATAAATAAAAAAACTTTAATGTTATTTTTTTAAATCATGAAATGTGATAGAAATTACATAAAATAACAAAGAAATTTAATTATGCCTAATCTTCTTATTTCTATGGAGAAAGAAGATTTTTTTATGGAAATACTGTCCATTGAGCCAAAAGCTTTTGCAGCATCAATGCTACTAATATAGTGCTTATTAACCGGAGATTCTCTACAGAGGGATTTCAGGGGAATGAGGTCAGCCTTTTATTTAGCTGTCAATTATTTAGTTTATGATCGTAAAAAACTACTTTTATTCAAATTTTGGTATTTATCAACATTTTAATGCTTTTTGTTGTATAATTTATAAAACCTGTTAAAAAGTAATCTAAATAAAAGTATGTATGTATTTTTTTTTAGTTTTGCGAGGACGGGAGATGATCGTCTAACAGTAGCAAAAGGCATGCATGGGATAAAATAGGTGGAGAACCACTCTTTTGTACCCTTACAAAACCTGAGCCATCACCTTGATTTTTCAAGATTGTATTGGCTAATAGCAATGGTCTCTACTAACTTTAACTTTCTTTACACTATTAGAAATTTAGTTTTGCAGTTTTTCCAAAAGCCATCTCAATTAAATTCTAAATTTTTTTTTTTTTGTTTCATGCTTTAATATGACATTTAATGTTTATCAAAGTATGATTATGGCATAGAAGAGAGAACAACAAAATGCATACATGCTTTTATTGGAAAACAAGATATGGAGGCTCATAAATTAAAGATAAATTTAACAGAAGGATCTCATCAGAGTGCTAATGGGCATGTGCTTCTTGTAGCTCAGTATTGCTGGTCATCTTAGAGAGATTTCACTGTATTTAGTTACAGTCTATAATGATTCTTTTTAAATATTAAAAACATATTTTTGTTCAGTTAATGCTAAACAGATCATTTTCCTTTTTTAGTCTGTTTCCTTCTCCTTCTTCACATAGCTGAAGATCGTAAAGTGGAATATAAGATGGTGAATAGAGGAATAATATCTCTGCTTGCTAAATGTCTGAATAGAGAATCTGCAGATTTGTTAATCATTGTTGTTTCCTTTCTACTCAAGCTGTCAGTATTTATTGAAAGCAAAGAAGAGATGGTGAGTTATATTAAAATATAATTCTAATTGTTTGATGCTATTAGGGCATTAATCTGCAGGTATATATAATTTACAAAATGGTTAATGATAACAACTCAGCAGGATAGGAGCAAAATCCATTTAAGGATTGGAATCATAGATTCCTAGGCATAGCATTCTTTCAGGTTCCTTTAATATATATTTGTCTTCTTCCTCCACTCTTCTGAAAAAGAAAGACTAAAGTTTTTGCTGCATTTTTATAGTAGCATTTTCATTCATATGAAAGGAAATATTGGATTTTCATATTAAGTAAGTAATTATTATTAAGTATTACTTCTTTATTAAGTAATTTTTTAATAAATTAAAAGAAATAGAAAAAATACCTTTGACATAAAATGACGACAGTCTCAAGAAAATATGGTAGGTGAGTTGTAATTTCTGATTCAGCCTGTTTTAATTTTTGCATTGCCTTTTGAGCCAAGCATCAAATCATGTGTAAACTTGATTTTTAAAAAAGACATTATTTCTAGTAACTAGTTCAGGCTTTTCATCAATACTTTGCTTTAGGTGTGTTAATTGTTAGCAATACAACTTGTTAGTGAAGTTTTGATATTAAGGAAGCAACATATAGCTGATAAGTTTTATATTGCATCAAATTGATAACATCATCTTCTTTAGATTCTTAGTTCTGTTAATTGTTAGCAATACAACTTGCTAGTGAAGTTTTGATATTTAGGAAGCAACATATAGCTGATAAGTTTTATATTGCATGAAACTGATAACATTATCTTCTTTAGATCTCTTTGTAAAGTTGTAAGTGCTTTGTTTATATCAACCCACTGCCTTGAGCAGCTTATATTTTTGCATAAAAATAATTTTTTATTCCAATTATGTTTCAAATTTTTATCTTTACAGTTTAAGCACAACTCAGTGATATTGTTTAGAAATTTTTCTTATAAACGCCAATAAATTCTTAGATGTGCTGCTCGGATTGATCTTGTAATATAAAATGGGATTTTACTTTGTAAGTGTTTGCAAAGAGGAAAAAAAAAATTACATTTGATTTTATTCAGGAATTTTTTAACTAAAATTTAATTTATTATAATTAGTTGTGCACTATCATGAATTATACATTATGTTTCAATTAAAATATTTGTCAAAATTTGAAATTTTCCTATCAAACAAAAAAGTGAATGACTCACTTTTTCTGTTTGATTGCAAAATGCTGTAAAATACGCTCAATATACTGAATTTCAAAGTGTGTTTCAGTTTTTTTGGGGGGGGGTAGTTTCAAAGCATGCTCATTACTTCAAAATTTTACGATAGCTCATCAACTGTATCTATATCCTTGAATTTTTTTATTTTGTAATTTTTTTGTAAAATAGTATCTCATGCAGCAGTTATTTTCAGTATTACATCGATAATGTTTTAAGTATTGTAAATTTTCTTTTGATCTCATTCAGCAGAACATCTAATGCTCAGTGTAGATAAAATAGCTTTTCTTGGTCTGTACAAAAATCACTTTTGACACACAATGCCTTAAATTTAACTGCTCACTTATACAAGAAAAATTTAAAATATCATTAGGGAACATTTTCTTTTAAAAAATAGCGAATATTTTTTTTTATATATATATTTGTTTTCATTCAGCTGCAGAATACTTTATAAGAAAAAGCATGAACTAATCACTGGGCATGTGGTTAACATTTAGTAGCTGTTATGAACAAAATATTTAAACCAAAATATGTTTCAAAAGCAGAAGTTTAGTTTTATCAGTGGCAAAATAAAGTGTTTAAAATGAACACCAATAGTAATAAATGAACAATAATTAAATGATATATATTAAATAAATAGTAACAACATATATGCACATAATAAAAAGTTTTAGAAAATTGAACAGAATATTAAAATTTAATTTTTCTGTTAAATTTATTCACAGTTGTCTATGAATTTTAATATATATATATATACATCCTTTTAAAATATCCAATAATATAATGTTCTGTGAGAAATTATAAGGTTTTTTTGTTTGCTTTAAGAATTCGGCTCCTAAAAATATTCTTATGCTGGTATAATGCAAGTTTCAAGTTATGTTTTTAATTCTGGTTCCTTATCTATGATGGGCTTGCAAATTCTTATTTAAGAATACAGCTAAAAAATATTAAGAATTAAATTTTGTCTTGAATAGTAATAGATTGCTGTAATATTTTACAGGAATTTAATAATATTGTAGAAAATGTGGCTCATCTAGTCCCTCATGAAAATTCGGAATTATGTGATGTCGTACTTAGTCTTCTCCTGAATTTATCATTTTCTCTAGACTCTAGAAATGGAATGGTGAAATGTGGCCTACTGCAGAAACTAGTCAACTTGATATGTAAGTTTTATTTTATAATTTTATTATTGTTTAAATTAAAATTAATACTATTTGTAAATTTTAAAACTTAATAATAAAAGTGTTTTTAATAAGGAAGATCTGCTAAATTTTTTGCTCTGGATATGTGATAGCAATTGGATTAAAGACATAACTTTAAAGTTATAAAATTTGTGTTGCTGATAATTGGTACTTTTATGATGTGTTGTTGTAAATAATTAAAAATGAAAGTAAGCATTATTAATAGAGATACTGAAAGTGATGTATAGTGTTCCTGAATCATGGTTGAAAATGACTATTATACAACTTATTTATTTATGTGCAGGCAGTTAAGAATGCACTTCTACTGGGTCTGATAATAAGTTTAATTTATATGTATTTATTTAATACTGCATTATTTCAAATTTAAGTTGCAGCAAGATTTTAAAATTGGAAAATCTGAAAAAATAATAAAAAATAGCTGTCTTTAAATTTAAGTCTGGTATGATTTTAAAATTGGCAAAATTAAAAAAAAAAAAAAAAAAAGAATTATTGTATTATAAGTATTGGAACATCAGAAACATTTTTATATAATTAACTATTTAGCTACTAATGTAAGAATAATAAGCTACTTAATTTATTGAGAATCTTTTTCAGATGCACAATCTCTTTCAGCATCTTCATAGAATCACGTAATCATTTTCAGTGCCATTTAAATCATTTCCAATGCAGAATTTTAATAAATGGTCTGATTATTGGGAACTGGAAACTTTACAGAAATAAGATATTAAAATATTCACTTTGAATTTAATCTACACCCTTATTTTGCATCTTAAAAATATGAATGAAAAGTATGGTTTAATTTCAGAGTATTACAGTAATGTAACCATGCATGTTTTCTAAAGATCTCTTTTTTTCTTTTATTAATTTATTTGTTAAATATACTTGATTTCAAAATTAATTTCTAAATTGCCATGAAAGTTTAATTCCTTTTCAAGTATTATTCATTTTTATTAAAATGCCACTCATTAATGTATGTATAAAGGAAGTATAATTATGGAAATCAAGTGTTATGTAAATTGAGGTTTCCTTAAATGCTAATTGAAGACTATTAGCTTCATTTATCATACCTTTTCCTAAAACCAAATCGCAATTTGAATTAGATATTTCTTTTCTGTTTTAATTTAAGGTTTTGGAGAAGAACTGCCACTGTGAAAAATTGGTTATAGTCGAACTATGAGAATTAGCTGAGATCCAGCCAAAGCTGCACTGATCATTTATATGTCATTCTGAAATGACTGAGGCGTCTGTATTTAATAAACAATCATCACTCGAGCTATTTCATTTTTGGACTTCCTTTTTTCCCCTGTGTTGTGTTGTCGATTTTTGCTATGCTGTTAGGCACCATTTTTACTGGAAGTTATTTATAATATTATGAATTCAAACCTCTTACAGGTAATTGATCCAACTATTACTCTTTTGTTGGCCACTTTCAGTAAGCCATATAATGTCCATTATAATATCATTTTTTTTAATGCAGGATCCTATAATTTTTAAAATAATTTTCTGCTGCTTGCTCTTCTGTAAAAGGCAGTACCCAATTTTTAATCATTTTCATCTAAATGCATGAAAAATACAACATTAACAATTAATTTATATATTTCTTCATCAAAGCAAAAGGTGGATTACTGAGAATCAGTTAAGGCTGCATCAAATGAAAGTGTGTTATTAGTGTATTGGTACATCATGCTTATTCATAACTGATGCTAAATCACACTTACTCCCAGGTGATAATGTAATGGTTGATGGGATAACATGTAACTGCCATGAATCAAAA
Organism: Stegodyphus dumicola; assembly: GCF_044657685.1. Taxonomy (NCBI): domain Eukaryota; kingdom Metazoa; phylum Arthropoda; class Arachnida; order Araneae; family Eresidae; genus Stegodyphus; species Stegodyphus dumicola. Next base: position 41,108,851 of record NC_140771.1, on the reverse strand, counting down.
TGAGTAGTAAAAAGCTTAAGATAAATATCTAGACAAATTCATTGAAAAATATTTTGAGAAGGTAGATGATAAAATGTATGAGCATATGCTGGCAGATCAAGGCTTAAGAAATGTGGAATTAAAGTGTTATACAATGCTAATCTTTAATCACATCATGTCTTTATTAATCACATTACCTCTTTATATACTTCTTCTTTTTCTTTCTTTCTTTCTTTTCTTTTTTTTTTTTTTTTCTTTTTTCTTATGCATAGGTTTTTCAAAGATGTGCTGTTCTGCTCCTTGTTTTAACAATTACTTTTAAAATAATTGATAGCTCTCCCCTTATCTGAATATTAATTTTTGTGTGAGTTATTTCAGTCAAGAATATATTTGTGCTTGTTTTGGTTGTGGCTATCTCTTGGTGTCCAAAATTTGTATGCATAAATATGTTAGCAATACTAAATTAATATAACTTCCAGTCCTGATATAATTGGACTTAATATGCAAAAATTATGTACTTCAGCTAAGAATTTAATTAAATTCTGTTTAAAGTGTTACATCATCTACTTACATGTTGTACTTCCATCTATTTCCTTAGGATGCGAAACATATATTTCTGTGTCTCCCCTTTCCCTTCCTACAACGTGGCAGAAGTCCTGAATAACTAAATTGTAAATTATGAAAGTAAAGGAGTATTTTCATATTATTAAATTGTAATGATTCTTCTTTTGTCTTAAAATAGCTGTGAAATCCTGTCAAAAGCAGGTCTTTGGAATACTGTACCACATCAGCTTTGATGACAGATGCAAATCCTTGTTTACATATACTGATTGCATTCCATTAGTAAGTATGAATGTACAGTTGAATTTGTGTCATTTTTAATTAGTCTGTTTGCAAAAAAATGTCAAGTTATAATTTATTTTAATGTCGTACTACTAAAAGCAGTAATTATGATTTTAAATAAAAATTAAGAAAAAATTTCATTTAACTTTTAATTGAAAGTTGAAAGAGTAAGGGGGGAAAATCAAGTGTTATGCAATTCAGATTGTTACAATAGTGGCAACAATAAATAAGTAAATTTATTTTACAATGCAATAAATAACTTTGAAACCATAAAATTGAACATGGGAACTCATGAACATTGAACAATGAAAAGCGGGCTTCAGCCCGCTCAGCTGGCGGGCTTGCCTGCTAGTGAAAATTTTAATTCGTGTCTTTCCAAACCTCCATTATGATAAGCATTTGTCAGTAATAAGAACACAGAATTACAGAGGCTTGTAGATTCTAAGATATGAAGCATATGAATTTTGTATAATAATATTTTGTAAATGTTACTTAAGATTTTAAATGATAAAAGTATGCATTTCTTTTTGAAGTTGTTATTTTTGATTAAATGAAATATGTATGTGTCTGTAATTTTATACTTAATTTGCAAGATAAGAAGATAATTTTATTTTTAAATACATCTGTTTAATTTTGCAAATTAATATTTTCTGTTCTGTTAAATGGGAATTCAAAATAGCCAAGATCATTCTGTAAATGACATTTTGGGGAGGGAATGAAAAAAGAATATTTTTTATCCTCTAATTAATAACTGTGTTTGCTTTCAGATCATGAAAATGATTATTGAACATCCTGAACGGACATTGCATAAATATCTCATTGCACTTGCTGTGAATCTGGCAATGAACAAACGTAATGCTCAGCTAATGTGTGAAAATGATGGACTACGACATTTAATAGAACGTGCATTTAAATACCAAGACTGCCTATTACTGAAAATGATCAGAAATATATCACAACATGATGGACCAACAAAAATATTATTTGTGGTATGTTTAGATTCTTTGAATATCTGGCTTGTACCCATCCCAGTTGGTTTGAATATTTGAAGTCTTTTTGTATCTAACAGTATATCTTATTTATATCTCTAGGTTTATTTTTTATATGCTTCGGCTAATGGTAGTTGTAAAAAGCCATAGTTTTGAAATAATTGAGGCTATGCAGCAGTAGTCCACTAGTTAATGTTGATGACAACAAAAATAAGTAGTACAAAGTCTGAGATTTGAGCTTGTTGGGATTTAAGAGATCCCGGATTTGGGATTTTTCTGGATATTAGATCATCAGCTTAAATCTAGTAAGATGGCATGTCGAAATTATAAAATTAAAAATATGAAATCATGATTTATGAAAGAGTGAAGCATTTATGATCTAAAAGGTATCAAAATTTGAAAAAAAAAAAGCTTAATATTGATTTGTTTACTTTATTAAACATTATTTTCAATGTAAGTTGTTTAAATTGATTCTTTTTTTTTTTTTTTTTTTGTGCTAATACTATCTTTTTAATTCTACAGACAGCTATAATTTCTTGTTCAGTTACAAAGCTCCACTGTTCAAATCCTGTAATTGCTGTGTCGAGAATTCCAATTAATTTGTCAATCGATTTTTTTTTTTTCGTTTTCAATAACCTGTCTGTTACTCTCTTTGCTATTGGTAGTGGTATATTTTGGATCTATAACCATACTGCAGATTTCACCATCCATTGATTGATGGATGGAACATTGAAATCATAATGAAAACCTTCCGTGGTATCATCTTCATGTATTACCCCTTCTGCACATTTCTTTATAACATGCATTAATTGGAAAATTTAATCTTTAGTTTACAATATCTGAAAACCATCAGATTTGCGACTGTCATGTTCATCATCCTCACCATGAAATGTGGTAGCTGGCTATAAATTATGCCAAGTATTTTTTTAAGTATCTGCAGACTGACCCAAGATCTTGTGATGCACCACTCGGCAGATTTTATGCTAAAATATTTCAAAATTTCTTGAATAGTCTTGCCATTATTCAGGAAATTTAACATGAACTTTACTACTTTTTATTTGCATTTCAGCTTGCGCACTATTCCGATATCCATAGGCTGAATGATGTTCATGCAATTTGAAAGAAATAATAATAACATGGATACATTATCTTTCACTAAAACTTTAAGTGAAGTTATAAGCCATGCTGTTCTCTACAATCAGGGCAATTTTTGCTTTATCAAGTAAACCAACCAAACTGTACTCAAATATTGCCAAGCCTCGGGTTTGAAACGATTTTCAAACTAGTCATTCATTAACGCTTGTGTCATTCAAGCTGTTTTATTTGCACAATATAATGGGGAAAATCTTTACTCCTTTAAATGCTCCAGGTTGTGCCTTTTTTTTTTTCTTTTTCTTTTTTTTTTTTTTTTTTTGTGACTACAAGAAGTTTACACTGGTGCGTTCTTGCAGCATTTGTGCATGCTAAACTTGCTAGTCTCGCTTTGGAATCTTTACCACCAGTTGGAGCCTTTTCTGTTAGAGTTTGCTAAAGTATTTCACAGTAGATATTGCCAGAAAAGACCAGTCTCATCAGTGTTCCAAATTTCTTCTGCAGATAGCTTTTCATTTGTCGAATATGCGCATTCAGTTTTTAAGTTCATTTCTTCATGAAATATCTTAGCTTGAACCATTAACATTGAACCCATCAATGGCATGCCTTCACTGCGATGCAGTCTGGCCCATTCAATCATTACTTTGTCATAAGCATCACTTTTAACATAACGGATAATTTTTCTGTTATTTACTGCAAGTGGGGTGTCGGAATCCACAAAAAATTCAAAAAGTTCCTTTTTCTGTTTACTTGTGTCATATATAGTTGACTTTCCAATCCATGCACCTCACATAATTTTGAGATGGATACACCGTTATCTATTTTTTGCAGCTATTCCACTTTTTTTTTAATGGACATCAAAACATGCTTTTGCTTTGTAGAATGGAATTGCAGCTCCAGAATTGGTAACTTTTCAACATAATTGAAAGTTCAAACTTTAATTTTCGTAAAATTGTTGTAATAATTACAGCATGCAAAAAATAATAAGCTTGATCAAATCAGAAAATTAAGGAAGATCGCAATCTACTATATTAACTGAAATTCCTTTGGAATCAGTAAAGTATAATTTTAGCCTAGCTTAACAGCATCAGCTATACATTATTGGCTAAATTATGTCTTGCTTCTATCATGCACTGCGACAATGAAGCCTGAATTGTATTAGTTTAGTTATTTATTATACTTACATCTATTTCTTGCACATGCTTAAGGTTTATCTGAGTCCTGAATAAATAAATTCTCACATATACTTAAGCCTTATCGAAGGTCGGGGCTAGATATCTTACTGCCTGATGCAGTCTCTGTGAGTTCTAAATTCTGCTACCCAAGTGATTCCTTAACTTATATATTTTTGCCGCCACTAAATTGTGTGTCCTAGTTCTTTCTCTAAATTCTCAAAATTTTGTCATTCCTTAATTTTGTTGCTAGGTGCTTTGCTAAACTAAAAAATTTTCTTCTCTAAACTCTGCTGCCCAGTGTGGCTATACGAGTTATGGCACCGGTTATGGAAGTATGTGAATAACAAATCAGTTATTCTGAATTCAAATAACACAAAATGTAATCTTTTGGCTTAAGAGCATCATTAAGAAAATCTATTTTTAGCATATGGAAAGAAATTTTTGTTAAATTTTTCCTCATTAATACATCTTAGCACATTTAATTTAAACCTGTAATCATTGCCAAGCGTAATGTCAACAGAAAAGTTTCCCATACTCTTTGTTATTCAATCACTAATATAAAAAAAAATTTTTTTAGGCATCTCTGCATGAGTCATTCATTACTCAAGTTGTCATGTCTTGGATAAACATGCAGTGATGAAAGCAAAATATGATAAATAATAATTCGCCAGGTTGGCGTCAGGGATATAAAATATTAAAAGGTGTAAAATCAATGATATTTCCATGTAGAAAGTTTCAGTTTGAGATTATACCAAACAAATATGCAGCTACGGAGTCAAATTATTGATCACAGAAGTTTTTGTTAAGATAATTGTTTCTTCAATAACGAGGTATTTTATTTAGTGCCAAAGTGAAGTTAAGAATCGGGACTCTGCTCATGTTTTATCATGGGTGAAAAAATCAAATGCGTATAGCATATGTAAAAAAAATTATTTAAAAAAAAATGGGGTGTTGATGATGGCTTTGAGGTCCGGATTTTAGATCAGTCTAGATATAGACGTTCGGATCTCGAACTTTTTACTGTACTTATTTTCTAACCATGTGCAAAATGATAAATAGTGGTTCATACATTCACAGCTATCATATTAGTGAGAGATCAAAGTCTTCATTTTAGTAAACCTATCAAAACGTAAAATACACTTTAACCCTTTCATGCCAGCTGTCATATAGATGTGTTAGCATGAAGCACATGTATTTCCTGGCTGTGCATTGCCGTGACAGATCATTTTCTCAGAAACCTTGCCCATTATGTAATCGTGTCAGAGTTTTGAAATGTTGTAGAATTGAATATTTTTGGCATGAGATGTCATTGTATACCCATAGAATTTGAGATAATGTATCTACATATATTTTCTACTCAAGATGATGACTCACACACATATGGATTTTAATTATACAAATATAAGGCAAAAGACATATTCTAGACTTGCAGACTTCCTGACCGCTGTTTAAATGCGCATGTGGTATTTTTTGATAAATATTATGGGAGTCTTTTTTTCTGTCTCAGCATTAGATGTTTCTTTAAGTGCACACATAGTTTTTATTGATAAATGTTATGGGAATTTTTCCCCCCCAGAGCAATATGTGTTTGGATTTTTAGTTCAGTTTCTAATCAGGAATTATACCATTCCCTGTGTGTGTAACATGCTTTTGTTTTGAGCATTAGAACATCAAAGCATTAGATTTTTTAACAAATTATGTGAATCTAAATCAGGTTGTATCTGTAACTTTATAATTCACACAGTAAATGAAAGAGTTAAACGAAAATTTACGAATTATCTGGAGAAAAATTTGTTAAATCTCAATTGAGAACTTTCAGGTCAAGGGTACCATAACTTTTTAGACATGGAACAAATACTTGTGGAACTGTAAAGAGAAGGAAAGGGATGACTGAAAATCTGCCATGCAAAATGAAAATTAGTGAGATTTGGGTTTTGCAGGGAAAAAAACGTAAAGTTAACTGCTTTTAAAGCAGATGGGAAGTACTTTGTTCAAATGAAAATTCTAAGAACTGTGCATCGTGCTTTTACATTTATCCTACTAAAAAAGAGTTTTGTTTGCTGTCAATTGTAAATGTCAGAAGTCACTAATAGGGTGATAAGTATTAAAATAAAAATATTTAAACAACAAAAATGATATATATGAAGTATGCAAATAATATTTATATATACATAAAACATATACTCAACAAAACATGAAACAATATGCTCATTTTTCCATAATTTTATAGATTTAGGCTTCGTAGCAAAAAATCCTACATCCCTGGACAGACGCTTGCAAAAGAAACAATGAACACCAGTGGTATTTATACATTTGGTGTACTTTTTGGTCTTGAAAGGGTTAATATATCTTTCAGACAATCATTTCAGTACAAAGTTCAGGATCCAGAACCATTAGGACTTCAACAGTTCCAGATTTTGAGAATTTCTGGTCATCAGTTTCCAAATTTAGGTTATCAATGTAAATCTCTTAAGATGAGATGTAAGAATTATCAAAAAATATTTGTTAATAATATTCTTTAAGAAAGAGATATTTTGCATAAAGATTTTTACTGAATCACCACCACTTGAAATTAAATTGACTTGCAACCAAAATAGTGATATTTTCTGGATTTAAAACTGTACTTTCAATATTCGTTATTTAGTTAACTGATTGATATTTAAAGCCTTGTCATTGCAATGCAAGGCTTCATTTATCATTTTTTCTTACGTTTCTCATCAATTGGAAAATTTTGCTTTTCCTTGTGATATCCAGAAACCTTCAAATTCGTTGCTCTCATGATCATGATAAATGCTTTCTGCTTTTAAATGCCTAATCATTGAAACTGAATGTACTAAAAATAAACTGAGTTATCTATCACACATTTCAATTCTTGGAAATTATATTGCATATAAGAGAAAGAGATGGTTTTGAACACCTCAGACTGAATTATAATGCAAGGTCATAAATCTAGACATCAGCACACACATTGCCAAAAAATGAACAAGCAAGGGAGAGATTTAGAATCATACCTAACAGAATTTCTTTGGTAAAAAAGGTTTTCAAAGGCATTCTGAAGAGCATTTAAAATTTTTAGCCTTCTGCAACTAAATAATTATTTTTACATAATAAACAAAATTCATAAATTCAATTTAGAAACAACAGATTTGAAAATTGTAATCATTAATATAGCTTGTAGATCTAAAAAATTGGCCACTGGCCATCTGTAGCACTATAGTGGATGGCATTTTATCGGATGTTTTCCTGTTTATTATCATGATATTACTTCATACTAAGCTAATGAACAAATACTAAACATACATTTCATACAATATTATCAATTGGTCTATTGATTTTAGAACAGTGGAGCAATATTATTATCTAAAGATGCCAACGGTTTTGAATTTTCCATAATTATCACCGATTTCTGTCCTTTATGGATATGACAAATATTGCTGCAGAAAATGCCAAGTTTGCGTCACATGACGGCTCTTTGTAAGGAAGCAAAAGTGAATGATCAAAGCATACAGTTGTACTGATGTCACAATCAATATTTCATATCAGTTCTATGCATGCAGTTGGCGCAAAGGCTTTATTGACAGGAATGATGTTGGTATAAAAAAACTGTGTAGCCAAGAAGAAAAATCAACAAACCAAAGAAATGTTATAAGAGATATGACCTCCCCTAACTGCAATGGTTGCATAGTACTATTTGTTGATACTCAACACCAGATTATCTAACAGTTGCTAGGGTTAGAGTTCCCATCCTTTAAGGAGCATGTGTTTCTGTTGTCTGGTGTTCTCCGGAAGGTAAGATCATGCAGCCAGGCATCTCTCTAAAGTATCCCACACATGTTCAAAGGGGTTTAAGTTAGGAAAGCATGCTGTTCAATCTATTTTATGGTTATCTTCACTAGAGCTCCTCAACAGCATGAGATTTGTGTGGCCTGCCATTGTGATCCATAAAAACAAAGTTAACTTAGATGGTAACTCAGAAAAAATGGACATGGTGGAGGATAACTTCCTCTCAGTAAACAATTCCTGTTAAGTGAACCTTTGTCAAAAATGTGGAGCTTTGTCCATCGTTCATCATAATGTCTCCCCTTGCATAATTCCCTTATGTTACTGCAATGGAAGCATGTCCCCCGTCTCTCTCCATATAACTGGTGCCAATAAACGTTTGCGAGACTGAAATGATTCTCATCGATATAGAGGATGAGATTCCATTGATGAGGTGTTCTTGTCTTTGCGTTCTGTACACCATTGTAAACTATGCTGACAATGGTATGCAGTATTCAGGACGGCAGGTGAATAGGCCACTTTTATGAAGTCATCTGGTCACAGTAAACTGGGACACTTGTCATTTAGTTGCCATGAACAGCTGCTGAGCAATGTTGCCTGTTGTCTAGTTTTGATCTCTTTATGCCTGCAGGATGATATATCAGTCATCAGTCACTGCTGTTTTCCTTGGCTGATTACCACCAACCCTTTTTACAGTTGTACCTGTCATTTAGAAGGCTCCAGCTCATGAAACAACATTTTTATAAGTTCTAAACTTTTGAGCAACACTCATCCAACTATGCCCCTCCTCAAGTTTGCCAACCATTCTACCACATGTAAAGTTATCCTCATGTTTACTTGTAGTCACACTGCACAGACAGTCTCATTTTCACTTTAGAAGAATACCTGGAAATGCACATGAGCGCGTCTATACGCAGAGATAAGAGGTCGTATGAATTTTGCTCCCACATTTTGCTTCACGGTGAATGGAATATTCAGGCTTACAAGAGATTTTTTTGTATCTGCAGCTACAGCAAAGCACTAGGACTTCAGTTGTGTAAGTTTCATCATTATTCACGGATTATTTAATTAATTTTCTAAGTATTACTGTTCCGGCTTGTGTTCCTGACCGTTGTTACTTTAACACAGTAACGCGGTTACCCGACCCTCCTTCCTTCTGCTGATAAGAAAAAGGAACTTTAGCATTCTCCCCTCCTCTCAGTCTCGGACACAGGCAGCACAGGGGTGAGCTTGTAATCGAATACTATTCTAAATCCACCTCTTCCAAAATCGCTTGTATTTTTTTTTTCCAAAACAAGAAGGAAAAGATTGTCGACCGCCATCTTTGGCCACATAAGAGTAGTAATCATCTTACGACTGTCAGTATATTTTATTTTATTTTTATTAGTACTACACATCATTCGTGCCAAGTGCGTGTTTGCATTCAGCTCAAGCAGTATTTTCCTTTATTAGTGCTACAGTGCAATTCCTCATCCAAGTTCATATCTGTGAAGTGTGTGCATTGCTTATTTTGAAAGAGATTTTAACGATTACGAAGTATTTACCTCTTACATACCCCAGTCTGAACTAGTGCTATAGCACTAACTCAATATATGTAAAGAAGATTTTTGAGATTTCACCATACAATCTTCTTATTCGTTATTAATACCGGAAGTTTGTGCATCGTGTTCTCGCAGTACGGTACATACTTTATCGGCAGTGTATGCGATTTGATTGTACATCTCCTCATTCAAGTTTAAATGCTACGAAGAGCTCCAGTATTCATCATATTATTCAGTGCTTTGATATAGTGCGTGTGAACATCATTCAGTACTCACTTAGGGCAGTGAAAAGTGCGTGTATTATGCTCAAGTATTCATCTTTTTTTTACACAGCGCTGCTTTACAGTGTACAGAGTGCGTAATTATATTCAGTGCTTACCGTGAATGTGTGCACATGTTATTGCTCTTTCTTTTTCTTTTTTTTTAAATCTTTTCTCTCATAGTGCTACAGCGAAAACTCAATGTTTATGCAAGATAATTTATTTATGAGATATCTTCATACATCTCCTAATAAAATTTTCAGTGCTGTGAAAGTATAGTGTTCTTGCAGTTATCTCATCTTATAGTGCTATAGTGCATACTTTACTGTCAGTTTATGTGATTTGATTGCGCATCTTCTCATTCGAGTTTAGTCCCAGAAAGTGTGTGCATCGTGTTCTAACAGTCATTTTGTTATTACTCAGTGCTGTGTAATAGTGTGCACGATTATCACTCTGTGCTTACTTAGAACTGTTTAGTATATAAGGTTAAAGTGTGTGCGTCACATTTTATATAAAACAAATATATATATATATTTTCCTCTTATAGTGCTACAACCCTTATAGTGCTCAATATACAAGAAGTCTATTGGCTTATGAGGTTTCATTATACATCACTTCATCCACTTTTAGTGCCGTGAAAGTGCACGTATTGTATTCTCGCAACTATCTAACCTATTTTTGCTACGGTACATGCTTAGTACTCTAACCCAAGTGCATGCGATCTGATCGTGCATCTCCTCATTCAAGTTTAGCGTTGTGAAGTGTGTGCATTGTGTTCCGCTACCTTTCCTTACAGTGCTATCGTATAAACTCAGTATTCCTGGAATATTGCAGGTGCATGTGTATCCATCATTCATCTCATCATTCGTTTTTTATGCTCTGAAAGCATCTTCATTGTGTTCTCTTACTTACTATGCCTTCGGTTACTCCCCCATCACCAGCCGGCATGGAGCATAATATTCAACATTCTCCCCCTTCTGTTAAAGGTGCTGCTATCACATCGACACCTAACTCCAGGTTGGAAGCAATTAACCACATCTGTAACCAACTCCAGTTATTCATCTTACAAGCAAAGGAATCTCGCAGACTAAACGCTTCTGAAAGAAAGCAGTTTACATCTTTTGTGAACACCGTTCGCATAACGTTAACGGAACAAGAGGTTTATCTCGCCCAGTTACAGGGACAAGTCTTGGCTCTGCAACAACAGCAACTCGCACACAGTTTACAGCCACCTCACGAGAATCCTCAACAATCCGAGTCTTACCAAGCAGTGGAATCCTCAGCCCCAGAAGAACAGTCCACAAAAGAATATCCCTTCACTGAGGTGACACGAAAGAAGCGGAAAACTTCACCCCCTTCAAGACCTTCTCCAGTTCTGTCGGAGCACGTTCTGTTTTTAAGGTCAAAGAACTCCACACAGACACCCGAAGGGATTAAAGCTCAACTTTCAGCAGATTTGAAACCCTCCCAGCTAAGGATCACTATAGTGCAGATTTGGCCCACAAGGTCCAGAGAGCTTCTCATCCGGTGTCGAGAAAAAGCTCACCTGCTATGCCTGAAACAGGCAATCGAGGACAGGTCAGCACTACTAGAAACACTTGAATTTCGGGAGCCCAAGCCAAGAAGGGAAAGTGTAATTATTTTTGGAGTGCCTGAGAATCTAGAAAAAGAAGATCTAACAGCAGCACTTGTAGACCAACTGCCCAATTTCAATCCCAGTGCTTTTCAAATACGAGCGAGCCGTTCCGGGCAAAGCACAAGGAAAAACTGGGTGATAGACATAGACCCTAAGTCAGCAGAACACCTAGTTAAGCTAGGCCGCCTTTTAGTGGGTTTTGAGTCTTGTCCTCTCCGTCCGTACATTAGGATCATACGCTGCTACAACTGCCAGGAGTTCGGTCACTATAGCAAGAACTGTAAAAACGCTCCAGTTTGCGCGAAGTGTGGTAACAGCCACCTGACGGAGTGTAGCTCGGAAAAAGTGAGTTGCACTAATTGCTGCAGTAGTAATTCTGAAAAGGGGACCTCTTTCAGCACAGATCACCCAGCTACTTCAAGTTCCTGCCCAGTGTATGGAGCCCATTTCGAGAGCCTGATAAAGACCACTGCTAAGAACTAAACCAAGATGACACTAAATAAACATATAGCAGGTCTTCGATTTTTACAGTGTAACTTGCAGAAGTGCTATGCAGCAACCATAAATACGCTGCAAGTAATGACACATACTGCTGCCAATGTCGGAATCTTCCAAGAGCCATACGTTTACAACGGAGTGATTCCTAGTGTTCCAACACACAGCAGAACGTTTCTGTCAAAGAATCAGCTAGCTGCGATTATTTACAGTGGCCCTCTCTCCCCTCTCCTAATGAAAATCACAGAGCATACAGTCTCCATCAGACTAGACACTAGTAATTGCAGCATTGATATTATTGCTGTGTATCTACCCCCGAGCGAAGATATTACCTCTCTATTAGAAGAACTTAATTCTAACCTTCTAACTGGGGCATCACACTGTATCATAGCAGGAGACTTTAATGCCACCAGTCAACTATGGGGTGCTGACTCGGAGAACCGAAGGGGAAGTGCGGTACTAGAATTCTTGGACAGTAAGCATTTCATTGTCATCAATGCTCAGGACTCACCGCCTACCTTTGAAACATCTAGAGCTCGAGGGTGGTCAGATCTGACAATATCAACTCCCAATACAACACCGTACATACAAGATTGGACAGTGAGTGACCTGCCATCACTCAGTGATCACAAAATTATTACTTACAGGCTGGATACTCCTATAGACTACATAATAAAGAAAAGATTCAAAATGGCATTTGGAGGACATTCCGTTTTACAGGAACACATTCAAGCGCATGTAGAGAAATTTATCAAAGATTTCAACAACTGCCAGGACAGAAACTCCTTAGATAATCTCTACGACTTACTAGTTACAAAAATAGTGCAAGCCGCCCACAAAGCATATCGTTTGAAATCTGTAAAGGCAAAACACTCGATATCCTGGTGGTCACCAGAGCTTAACACAGAGAGGAGCAGAGTTTGGGCACTTCGCAGAAAAGTACAATCCACGGTAGATCCATATCTACGGCAACTCAAAATGATAACATACAATAAAGCCAGAGCTTTATATAAAAGAAAAATTAAAGAGGCCAAGTTAATCTCATGGAAAACTTACTGTAGTAATGTCACTAAAGCCTTTGGACCTACTCAAAAGATAACATATAACAAGGTGTTTCGTCCTACGACCCCTTCGCCCATGGTGAATAGCACTGCCTCATCCAACATCGAAGTAATCAGTGAGATCATAAATGCAGTTTTTCCTGATGATGATGAAGAGGATTTCTTAGAGGAGCAAGAGGAAGCGAGAAAAACCTACAGCATGAAATTTCACCAAGTTACCAGAAGAGACGAAATCCCTCCTACGCAAATGGAAGTGGACAACATCATACGTACTCTGGCACCCAAAAATGCTCCAGGTCCGGATGGAATTGATAATATCATCATTAGAGAGATACACCGGGAATTCCCAAAACTATTCCTTGCGGTCATTTCAGCTTGCTGGAAACATCAGTACTTTCCTAAAAATATGAAGCTAGCAGAAGTGGCATTATTCCTAAAATCAGGCAAAACTCCGGCAGAACCTTCATCTTACAGGCCAATCTGTCTACTACCAGCGCTCAGTAAGGTATTGGAAAAAGTAATTCTTTGCAGACTGGACTTCTTTCTGCAAAGGAACAATGCCCTGCATCCTAACCAATATGGATTGGGCAACTCAACTGAACATGCCATAAAAGACTTAATGGCCACTATCAAAGAGAACAAGGATAACAATTTGCACTCACTGGCAATAGCCATTGACATCAAGGAAGCCTTTGACTCCCTTTGGTGGCCAGACGTAATAAATTTGCTGCACAACATGGCCTGCCCAACAGCCATTATTACCATCCTTCGCTCGTACCTTCAAGATCGAAGTGTACAAGTAACATCAGACAGTGGCATTTATGTAAAAAATGTCTTTAGAGGGTGCCCACAGGGGTCATGCCTAGGACCAACACTGTGGAATATAGTGGCAAACTCGGCATTTCGTCAGTTTGAGAGCGTAGAATACGCTCGAATCATAGCCTATGCGGACGATTTTATGCTAGTTGTGGCAGGAAGGAGTAACCTCGAAATGAGATCTCAATACTGTCTTGATCTGTTCTCCCAATGGGCCAGAGCACATAAGCTTCAGATTTCGGCAGAGAAAACTAAAGCTTTACTCATAGGACGCAGCAGGCAGCTAAGATGCAACCCAAGCATTAAACTCCATGGGATACCGGTAAAATGTTTTTCCCAATTGAAATATCTCGGGCTATTACTCGACAACAGACTTTCTTGGATGCCTCATGTCAGGAATCTTAAGACTCGAATTAGCATCCTAAGCAACAACATGAGACGCATGACTTCACATAAATGGGGTATCTCATCTAAGCTACTAAAAATTTGGCATAGAAACATTAGAGAAAGAGTAATGACTTACGGAGCAGCAATCTGGGGTGGCGAACTTACCTCTCATATGAAAAGATCCCTGCTCTCTATTCAGAGACAGCAGCTACTTCAAGTATGCAGGGCATACCATACCACGTCAACACTAGCCCTACAACAACTAGCAGGAATTCCTCCCCTAGATTTGATAGTAGAAAGGGAGGCAGCTATCGTAAGGGTTACCAGGCTGGGTCAAACTTCAGCACTCTGGGGTCATAGTTATCACCACTCGGACTACGAGGATCAAAACAACTGCAAAACTTTTCATCCAGCTGCTTTTAATCTCTCTGACAGTATCAGTATAAACGACCAACCAATTCAGAGGTACACTAATAACCTTTTCACAGATGGCTCCAAAACTGAGAACGGCACGGGCAGCGCCTTCTGTAGACTAGAAAATGGAGTCGTAACATTCGAGTGGAAAAGGAAATTAGGCTTGAACAACTCGGTATACCAAGCAGAGCTTCTAGCTATCAGTGCTGCTATTAGATATGCGAACACATGTTAACAGGAGAAATTCTCCATGCTCAGTGATTCGGCATTAAGTCTGGCGGCTATCGCAAGTCAAAACAGCCGGAGTCCTTTGGTATACAGAATTCATAAACAGCTTCTGACAATGCCTATTTCGCAAAGACCCACTTTAAAATGGGTTCCCGCTCACACAGGGATTCAAGGCAATGAAGCCACTGACCTACTGGCCAAGCAGGCAGCAAACTGCACGGATATATTAGAAAGACCAACTAAACTTCCTTGGTCGCATATTAAGCGAACAACTTTTGCAAGTCTGCTACAAAATTGGCAAAGTAGATGGACAGAGGCAGTGGTAGGACGAAGGACATTTCGCTTACTGCCAAAAGTTAACATGGAAATAAAGACCCACTGTGCTAGCCTAACACAGTTCTTGACAGGTCATGGACCATTCCCAGTATACCTGAACAGATTCAGACTTAGGGATACTCCTTTCTGCGAATGCGGAGAGGAAGGCGATACGGACCATTATTACTTCCATTGAGTACATACAAGAACCTGGCACTTGAAGAAACCAGTGGACTGTGCCTGAACAATGTGGACGAATAACACACTCAAAAACAGAATAGCCCTTGATAAAATAGAAAAAATCTCAAGACACTGCCTAAGCAGAAACAACCGTGGATAATATTATAATGTTTCAAATGTTCAGAACTTAAAGCAGATAACCAGAATAACGCTTAGTGCCTTGCAGTTATCAATATGTAAAAACAGTTATTAGTATATAATATTCAACCTTATTACTCTGGAGTCTTCCCCGCCGTGATGGTATATAATTCCGTTTGGTTCATGTCCGTGGTCGGAAGCCATCATAGTGGTGCACTCACTCACCTGGAAATGCACCTTCCTTTCTTTCTTATTTTTTAAGCTGCCTTGCACTGCAGGCACCGACTCCTCATGTTTTGTGTGCACTAATGTATTCTGACATCATAGTGCTAATGTTTGCATATGTATTGCTTTTCTACTGAGATGCTTTTCATTGTACTGATTGCAAAAAGTCCATTTTCAGTGTCATGGTTGTATGTTGAAAACTGAATTTGTTAAGTTATTCACACTAGTGTAGATGACCTTATTCAAAGTTTGGCATCTATAATTATTAATTAATAATAAAGCTATAAATAAGTATGTATTAAATAACTGTGCTGTATCAAGTAGTATACTGAATAAATTTTCTAGGAATTTGCTGATATTTTTTGTGAAGCTATACATAGGAGTACTGGGAAGAATGATGATTTCATACTTGAGTGCCTAGGAGTGATGGGAAATCTGACTATACCTGAATTAGATTATGAAATGTTGTTATTCCAATATGATTTGCTGGGATTCATGAAGAAAAAACTGTCGCAAGGTAAAAAAAAAAATAGTATTTTAAGTATCTTCCCTTTTAAAATGGATCTTATGTTAGTTGTAAAAGTAACATTTATTGGTATATTTAAACACTATTATTTTTTTTTTTATTATTATTATTTCTCCATTCCAGAAAATTGTGAAGATGATATGATTTTGGAAGTAATAATACTAGCTGGGACATTTGCTGCTGAAGAGGTTTGTGCTTCAACATTACTTGAATCAGGAATTATTAAACATGTCATAGAACATCTAAATGGTATGTACAATTATTTTCTGCTTTTGTTCTTTGTGCTTTGTTCCTTTTATTTGCAATTTTTAAGTTATCAGGACTTGTATTTCTTCTAATCTGCTTGGCGAACATCCTGACAAGACAGTGAGTTTGACTATAAACTATGTCCTATGAGTATAGAAGAGACGACCGACAAGATGAGAACGTTTTAATTACCCTTTATTTTCCATGATATTACCTCCGCTCCCATTCTTCGGGATACAAAGACCAACCACTTGTGGTCTGAATGTAAAAATATGCAAACTAACTAACTAACTAAAAATAAGAGGTAACTTTAAAAACTTTACACAAATAACTAACACTAAGACTGGTCTTTTAAATTATTACGTTGTAGTACACAAACTGCGGAAAACTACAGTACATCTTTAGCTTTCAAGAGGCCTAAAATCTCTGGCCTTAAAGGTGGACAGCAACTAATTGCTAACTCGCGTGAATTTGGCAAGAAGGCTCACTCTCTACCCATCTAACTCTGCTCTTGGCAAAAACCACAACTTAAATACTTAAGCGTTAGCAAGTACAATTTGTGTAAACATATTCCTGCGTTTATTCTGGCCGGAAGTGGAAAATAAGAGAACAAACAGTACAGTTTTAAAATAAAATAAACATTAGTAAAACTTGAGATCCTTACAAAGTGACTAATTTTGTATAATCCAATAGATGCTTCATTGTTAAATGTTATGAGTAAGTGGTAAATTAATATTAATGAATGAAATTTATAATTTCGCATGCATTTATATAATTTAGTTTAATGCAAATATAATACATTATTTTTATTTTTTAATAACGTAGCAAAACAAGAAGATGATGAAATAGTTTTGCATATTGTGTATTTATTTTACCAGCTGATATATCATCGAACAACTAGAGATGTCATAATAAAAGAAACTCGTATCCTTTTCATAAATTTTGCTTCCTCTTCTTCTAGAGATTGTAGCATAATGTTGCATTTTAACTAATACTAAAATGTAATACATAAAAATTAAGCATGGGAAATTTGATTGTAGTGTTTTTCAGTTTTTAACTCAGAAGCTATAATGTATGTATTTCACATTATTCAGCTTCTTTTTTGTATTCTGCTCTTATACAAAGTTAGAAACACCACATGATGAAAATCTTGTTAATATTTTCAAAAACATATTTTTAAAATTTTTCTAATAGCTTGGGATTATATACCAAGAAATGCAAAAAATGCATCTTTGGAAATTGTCTGTTAATTCTGGTTTTTTGAGTAAATTTTCCATATAATTAATTAATTGGAAAGGTTTAAATTATTTCAAGTTAAAATATGAAAATTTAAATATAAACATGAAATTGCAACTTAAAGGACCTTTTATGCTTATTAAATAAACCAATTAGGTCTTTCATTTAAATTAGTTCAAATAGATGAATTATGTCTTTGACTAAGATTTAATATATCTTTGATTAAAATTAGAATATACATAGATTTGTGATTTTTTTTACCATGTTTGATAAAATGCAGATTTTATGTTATTGTAATTTTAAATTCCATGTCTAATTAATTAAATATGCAGGAAAATTATTAGAAAAAGTAATTATATTGGCTATTTATCATATATTTTACCTAGCTGTGTAGGCATTAATGACAAATATAAATGCAGCAGAGATACATGCATAGTGAAATTTTAAAGATATTGAAGAAGTAAAATTCCTTGACTTTTTGTCAGAAATACCTGGGTACCTTTTAGATTTGATGCACGACAAAAATACAGAAATCAGAAAACTTTGTGATAGGAGTTTAGAAATTATTTCTGTAAGTTTTTTATGCTTTACTATGAACTTGAAGAGAATTGCTTGTTTTCTTCTGTGTTTATTAAATATTTTGTTTACTTTTAAGGAATATAATGAAGAATGGGCAAAAAAAATTCAGGTTGAAAAATTCCGTTGGCATAACTGCCAGTGGCTTGAAATGATTGAATCTCAGCAAATGGATGATGCAGACTTTTTTGGAGAAGATTCCTATACTCCTAGAATTCAAGATTTCCTTAATCCTTCTGATTTACTTTATGGAAGTGGTAAGAAGCTTTAAATTAAACAGTATACTGTGCAACATAAATTTGTAATGTCTCCTATTTCTGATTTACTAGAGAATATGATATTCTGTAATGCAATAATTGCATTCTTGAGAAAGTTGAAATTTCATTAATGGCATCCAAAAGGTCATCATCCTTTTTGAGTAAATGCAAAGTTATGTGTATATTATGTTAATATTCTAAGAAATTTTGTGAATCTTGATTATTTAAATTGTTTAGCTTTTCATTACCTTTGGAAAGTTCTTTCGTTTTATGTAAGGATCACTGTATAGTCACTCAAGTATTTTCATTTAATAGTGATGGTGCCTTCAGACTCTCAAACAATATCATCAAGCTAATTAAGACACAATAACATGCCGAACAAATACTAATTCAGAAGTCAAACAACAAAAACATCTGCACTTTTGCAGCTGACGATGGTGGTTCGCTAAAACCATCAAAACTAGTCCTGTGAAAATTTGAAAATATAATGCTGATTTTTGTTGTTTGACTTCTGAATTAGTATCATCAAGTTAATTTTAAGCTTCTAATAATTAACACATTATGCATGTTTTAATTATCTTACAGTTTTTACATATCACTTCAGTACTTTCTGATTATCCACTCAAACCTAAAAAGAATTTATCAGGCAACACGCTATGTCATTAAAATGAGCAACTCGTGATGTTGGTGAAATGTATTTATGTAATAACCCTGATGTATGTGCATTAAATTAGCAGCAGTTATTAGTGTCTGTTTTTGTTACAAAGAGGGCATTCCCCCCCCCTTGTAATGAATTGTAATGGAATTTGCTGGCTGATGAAAAATAAAGCATTGATTTTCTTCAGAAATGTAGTATTTTGCATAACAGTAGTAGAGAATTCAAAAATTTGTATGTGATAAATATGTGAGTCGCAAACAATCGAATTTTGTGGATCAAAATTTGCATGATAATGCTGAATATCTGCAGTTTTTTTTTTGTTTTATTTTTATTTTTATTTTTTTTTTAAGTGAAAACTGATTGTTATGTGCATGGGAAAATGTCTGATTCTGTGATGTGTTTTTAAGTGAAAGCACATCTTTTTTTACATGGGGAGAATGACTGTGTTGTACTGTGAATTATTATGGAAAACTACATTATATCTTTAGCTTTCAAGAGGCCTAAAATCTTTGGCCTTAAAGGCGGACAGCAACTGATTGCAAGCTCGCGTGAATTTGGCAAGAAGACTCACTTTCTACCCATCTAACTCTGCTCTTGGCAAAAACCAGTGCTAAGTTGTTCTGGGATTTTCTGCAAGTCTGATATTTTTTTAAGGCAAAGCAGGTTGCTATGTACATGGGAAGAAAAGTAGGAGGGGGAGTGTGAGTTTTCTAATGGATGTTTCTTATGTTTTTAATTTGTTAATTGGTTGCTGTTTCATAAAACCTTTAGTGTGGCACCACTTTTGAAAATAACTGTTGTCTCATGTCTTAGGTGGTGAAAAATTGGTTGCCAGCAATTTCCAACTTTTTGTAAGGGTTGGGCAAAGAATCAGAAAGTACTAAAACCTCTGTAATCATAAAAGTTGTATAGGTCATGGCTGAACATTTAGTGCCTGTCACATATATTGAGATCTAAACTTGGCTGTAGTGAAAGGTTTGAAATAAGATCATTTGACAGTGTCTATCATTTTCTTATTCTACATATGTGTTCCTCCAAAGCACAAAATAATGTAATTGTGAAATCAGCATGCTTTTATTTTGTATAAATTTTAATCAGCTCGATAATATGCAATGACCAAATGTGTGGAGTTCTAAATATAATTTTTAAAGAACAACCATTTATAGGGTTTTATGTATTTAACTTTTGACTTTCTAATTTATCACTAACAGCTATCAAGGCAATTTAATCTTCCCATTTATCTTATAGAATTATGCAGTCATCAGAATCAATCAATTTGTTTTAGCAAACAAAACAAATTGAAATTGCTTAATATGCAGTTCTAGTTATTTCCATTTTTTACATTATTGGATTAAATAACATGCATATGAAGTCTTATATTCATTTTACAGTAGTGGTTCAGATTATTGTTATACTCAGTGCATAATTTCAACCAAAATTCACCAGCTTCTAAACTTTACATTTCTAGTTATAATTTAGTAATTGATTTAATTATAATTTCAGTTAGGGTATTTTGAGAAGAATCAGTTGAAGTGTATTTAATTGCTGTAAATATAAATTGATTAAAGAATATCATCAGGAAAATCATAAGATCTACACATTACATATGAAATTTTCAAGGTTTGAAAGAATTAAAAGTAAATAAAAATATTCATTCAGTATTTTGCTGTTCCCCCCATCTTTGATTTACCATTCTGCAACAGTATGAATTTTCAAATCAAAGAAAAGGTAAAAATATATGATTAAATTAATAACAGTCTCAATTTTCTGTGTGTTAGAAAGAGGAAAAAAGACCTAATAATTGAAATTTTTAGTATTTGGGATCCTGGTAGTTTTGCTGTACTGTACTTAAAATCAAATTGTCTAGTAGCATAGTCTGGATCTGCTTCTGCTCTCTGCTAAAATGTTGTACATTCTTTTAGCTTGTTAGCAAGTATAATTAGATATTCTGCCTGTGGAAATGGAAATATATGTGAATTTTGTTTTGTAACATTGTGTGTATTCAAATAAGGATTTTCCCAAATCATAATTTTCCAACTATTGAGAAGATCCTGATTGTACTATATAGCAATATTTCACAAACTTTTCCTTATTTTTTATATTGCATATATGTGACAAAGGTGTAGAATATCAGTGCAGAAAATACTGCATAAGATTGAATCTAACGAATTTCTTTTATTTCTTAGTATGAGAATAATATTTCAGTTAAAATGTATGTAGTCACCATTCATTGTAAAATATAATGAGCTGTTATAAGCAGCAAAGCATATGTGAAATATAAAAAGAAAATGTTTATTACCCTTTTTTCCACATTGTGCAGTACTTAATCATGCTCATTGTAGAGTGTTTTGATAAGAGAAGCAATTTAAAAAATTATTCTGAAAATTATTTGATCTATAAGAAAAGCTTATGAAATGTGTTGAAAATAACGAAGCTATAAAATAGTAAGTAAAAATAAAAATGTGTTATTGAATATTCTTTTGTTTGCATTTTCATGGATTATGACCTTAATATATTATAATAACCAAAATATTTCTTAGTGGTTCTTAATTATAAGCAGCATACAATTATAATATATTTAGTTATAATGTTGAATTTGATGGGGGAAAAAATCTAAAATTTTTATGTGCTTGTAATCTTGTTTGCTTTTCTTCACTTTTCCTAGGAAATTTAGTTAGAGGCATGTTTTTTTTTCTTTTCGTAAGTGCAATTAATGTATTTTCAGTAACTGTTTATTATTCTTTTGCTTGCAGTTTAACAATAAAATAAAAGTGTCATGCTATCAGAGCTTAATTCATAAGAAAACAAATTAGTATTAATTTGCACAAATCAAATTATGCTAAATAACATTGATTTATCTGCAATTTTAAAAATAGACTGGCATTATATTTCAGTTGTTCTAAATTATTGACAAAAAAATGCTGTTATAGTATTGAAAATGAAACACCTCTTAAAAAAAAAACAGCTTTTAGCATTTTAAAGAAAAGTTAAATGGAGGTGGAGTATATTTGGAAAGATGTATATTTAAAATAGTAATCCTTTAAGTTTTTATTATTCTTCCTAATTGTCAAAAATAGGAAATAATCATTTCCTGTATATAGGATTTTATGTATAGTTTAAACAGAAATTACAGCAACTTATAAAAAATAATTCAACAGTTTCTTCTGTTAAAACTATAGATCTATTTATTCTTCAGAACATTCAACATTGCAAAACAACACATTTTTCTGTATGGTATGGTTAAACTAAAATAATTGGAGCATTTCTCTTCTAGTAAATATTGATATCTCTTGATAAAGAAATCAGTTACAGTAAATAACATTTAATTTTTTTTTTTTTTTTTTCAGGAGCTTATGAAAGTCTACTGAGTGATGAAAGCCTGTCACCTGATGTCTTAGAAGACTTGCCTTCTACAGTGTCTGTTGAAAACACATCTTGCCGTCCAAAGTCTCGTTACAAGAACAGGTGAGCAGGAAAATTTTGTATTATACAATATTCATAAACTTTTTTATACTAATTTTTTGTTAGATGTAATATTTTTAGTCCAAAGAGGCTTTGTCCCTGAGAGACTATTGTTTTCGTTTTGGTATTTTGCATTAAAATCTTTAAAAGGCTGTATCGCTTTTCAAACTATTTCCACTAAATATTATCACTTTGTATTATATTATATTTGAAGAAATTAAATAATGGAGAATCTGCATAAATGTATGTATGTTTCTGGCATTGTGATAAAATAACAGTATCTAGAGCCATGAAATTTTAAATGATGTAATCCTACTGTGAATATGGGCATCTGGAAGTCCAAATTTGAAATTTTGAATTTGTTTTAATATCAATTTCATATTTTGTAAAACTTTAACGAATTTCTGATTAACAAACTCAAGGACTTCAAGCAATGGCAACGTTTTACAGAATTTTTTTTTTTTTTTTATCTCCAGCGCATGAATTTCCGATACATGCTCCAGCGTGTATCGGAAATTCTAAAGATATATTCAATTTAAAATTATTTTCCGATATTGCTCTTGAACTGAATTTTGTGGTTTATGTGTGAAGAACATGATAATAAATAAAGAGAAAACACAAAATTAAAAAAAAAAAAAGCTTCTTTGGACTTAATTTAAAATCTGAAACCTTTGAGATTTTCTTTTTCCTAATTTTAAGAATGTGTGCATTAGATGAACTGCTGAGAAATAATACGATGACACATAATTAAAATTATTCAAAGAGTGTTAACAACTCACTTAAATCTTGCCTACTGTGAGTGGATTTATCAGCTGTATAAATATTAAAGTTTTAAATTTAAAATATGAAAAAATCCTATTTATGAGAAATAAGCAAAAAATTGTAGTTGGAATTCTAGTAGCATTTTTTCCGGTATATCAATGTTTAATAAAGTTTTCTGAATGGCATATTTTTAAAACGTGTATCTATTTATCTAATCATATATCTCTCTATCAAATTGTTTAACCAGTTTTAAATTATTGAAAAGACATATCTGTATTAAAATACTTCAAAATATTTTGAATGGGACAAGACTATTTAAAGAGTCCTATTGTTATTTCTCTAACGTCTGTTCTTGAGAATTGGTATTAAAAAGAAGGTAATGGGGAGAGTATCAATAAGAAAGTTTATTAAATTTTTAATATTAAAATGTCTATAGAATAGTTAATTGAATTTTGTATATAAAAACCTCTGTTGAAAAGCTCAGTTGTGTTTCAAGAATTCTGTTTAGGTGGGGAAAGTAAATTAAATACATCTTAATTAAATAAATGTTTTTCCCTGATTTTGATATGTAGAAAGATTATAAATTTATAGAATTTTTCAGAGAAGAGATTGTGAATGTGTTGATGATGTAGGTTTCTGATAGCTGGTTGTCCAGCTGAAATTCTGATGAAAATTTCTCATATGTAAGTTCATGCTTTTTGGAAAGCCTCATAAATTTGATAGCAGGATTATTTGTGTTCAGGAAGAGATGTTTTTGGGGAACTGGGATTTGTTGATAGGATATTTGCACAGTTTTTTACTTTTCTTTCAGTCATTGCAATCTTACAAACTAAATGTTTCACTGAATAAAATGTACATGTAGAATTCACTATTTAAATCTTCCGAAAAGCACTCATCAAAGTTTTCAGTCGAATCCAGACAATGCAGTTTAAAACTCTTGTTCATTTTCTTCATCACAGCTTTCCAGAAATGACAATTATCCATTCATAATTTGTTTTGATAGGAAATAAAATGTTTTCTTGCAACCTTTTATTTTGTGAGGTATTGACAAAAGGGTGATATGTGTTTATTTTTTAGATTATTCAACTTATTTATTTACAGGAAGATGCAATCAAAAAGTTAGACTACACAGGCACTATCCATGTAAATCTTTCTAAATTTACATATGCTGTGAGAGGAGAAAGCTTGAACTTATTTCACGTGATACAAATGAACTTTCTTTTGGAGAATCATCTTACCTTAGCTTTTTTTCTGTTCTTTTTTCAGCAAGATTGCAAATAATCTAGAATTGTTCTGCTGGGAGTTTATGAAAATAATAGTTTTTATTTCTTCTATGATTAACATGGTAACATTCTATATTAATATATTTTCAAATTTCACAGCACTGATTTTTCTTGCATCATATTAATATGGGAGACCAAACTACTAAGCCTGTTAGTCAGCATGTGCACCATAGTACACTACATAGGAAAATGCATTTCAGGATAAAACATAAGTTTAATTTTTATATTTTAAAAAGTATCTTCTTAGATTTATCGAATAAATATTGTGCCCTCATTGGCTATTGAATTCAGAATAGCTGCTAATGATTTCAACATAACCTTTGAACTTCAGTAATTTCACTGATTAATTCGATCACCGTAGGATTTGTATCACAGTGTGATTTTATTTTTATAAATTTTATGATTATATGAAAATAAATTGTGCTTAAAAAAAGAACTTTAAAGATAATTTTACCAGCCCTTTCAAAAATAAAAAATAGTGTTCTAAAAATATTATGCAGTTAATAGCACAGAATATTTTTGTTCTTTTAAAGCATCATCAGAATTACTTTTGTCACACTTGTGACCCTCGGTAAAAAAAAAAATAATAATAATAATTTTCCAGTCTAGTAAGTTTTGCTGCTATTAAACTTTTTTTTTTTTTTTTTTTTGTTGTTGTTTTGTAGAAGACAGCATGCTATTTACAGTAGTTTTGGCATATTGTTTGAAGTCTTCAGAGGTATTACACTACTGGCCATTAGAATTGCAACATCGGGGAGGAATGATCTGACAAATGTCAAAATCACATGAAAGGAAGAAGAATTTGGGATATGCAAATTATTATTATTTCAGCACATTTAGATGTTGCAGGAGAGGGAAACGACACCTGAAGCACTGCATAACAGAAAAGTTGTGTAGTGGATTTCACATTTGGAAAGTGCTTTGTAAGGTTGGAGTTTGCTCAGAATGTCATGTTATGCCTCGAATAAGAAGAGAAAATGCTTACTAGAAAGTTTTGAAATTCGATAGAGGCAGGATCGTTGGCTATCAAAAGCGTAGATTAGGGTTCTGTGATATCGCTGATCGCACTGGTTGACAACCAACTACTGTCATGCGAATATGGAATCAATGGATTGCTGATGGTCATACTGAATGGCATGCAGGATCTGAATGCCCACCCATGACTAATGCCAGAGAGGACAGACATATTGTGAAGTCAGCCATGCAAAACCGTATGATCATATCATGGACCATTAGTCAGGAAATGGGCATGTTTTCAGCATGTAACAGTATCAGCTTGTAAGTTGCGTTGATGTTTGCAGTAGTGTGGACTATCAATAGGTCAACCATTACTTCAGCTTTCTTTGACAATGCAACATAGAGAGAGAGGAGGCGACTCTGGTGTGCCAAATGACAAAGATAGGTACAGAAGTAGCACAATTCGCCTTTTCAAATGAGTAGTGGTTCTATGTGCAGTATTCTGATGGCTGTATACGTGTCTGGAGAGTCCGAGGAGACCGCACATCACCTGCTTGCATTCAGTATCAGCATAGGGACACTGCACCTGATGTGATGGTTTGGGTAGTCATTTGATGCATGGCACACACATCTCTAGTTCGGATCGACAGTAATTTGGACGCAAATGGGTACATTTCTGGCATCTTACGTCCAGTGGTTGTGCCCTATTTCCGAGGCCCCCAAACGCCATGTTCTAACAAGATAATGCAAAACCACATGTTGCACGTCGTGTTCTGACTTTCCTCGATACACAGGGTATTCAGTTGCTGCCCTGGCCTGCACAGCCTCCAGATCAGTCACCCACTGAAAGCATGTGGTCATGGGTTGCTGAGAGACTGGCCGGCCATCCCTCTGCAGCTAATACGGTTGGTGAAGTGTGGCATAGACTTAGAGCAGCATGGAATGAGTTGCCCATTTCTGTCATCCAAGCCCAATTTGATTCCATGCCTAATTGGTAAGGGTCGTTTTAGTTGCCAGAGCTGGCAGCTGTTTCTAATAATTTTGCACCCCTGTAAACCTCCAAAATGCTTAGAAATTTAATCATTTTGTCTTCATGCCATACTGTTTACGTGCAATAAATATCTTTTTTGTATTTGCTTTCCCTTATGGTGTTGCAATTTTAATGGCCAGCAGGGAAAATACGTATGTAGAACTCTAATTTCAAATCTGCAAATAAATTTTGTGTCATATTAAAAAAATTAAGTAAAATGGTGAAGGTAAAAATTTTGCTCTTACCAAAAAAGGAAAAAAAAAAAAAAAAAAAACTTTTCATGAATATTCTCTATAAATTCAAAAAATAGTGAGGAAATTTACTGTTAAAAATAACTGTTGTGATTCTTTGAATATTAGAACAAAAGTTTGTAAACCACATTTTGTCTTATTATTGTTTATAACAAATTTGGCAAATTTCAGAATGTGCCAATTTATAAATTCATGCATATTTTCAGAAATTTTGAATAAAACTTAATTTTTTGCAAGTGTGCCTAGAAATATATCTTTTTTAAGATGATGGTAAAATTTTTGTAGGTCATAATTCAAAATCTTTTGGGAAAAATTTATAAAAAGTTATTTCAAAATACAAATTTTAAAAATAAACCAGAAACAATATATGAATTGTAATTGGCTGAAATTTAAATTTCAAATTATAAAAGAAGAAATAAAGCAAGTTAATCAAAATCGTAAAAAACAACCTTATATTTAGCGTAGGTATAATGAAACACTCAATCGATTTCGAGGGCAGCTAAAGGTCCCTCCTCATCAGGAGAAAGAAATACATAGAAAGAAGAAAATAGGAGAAGGAGTCACAGAAACACGTAGCACTGCACGTGGTTATAACTAGTGCAGTGCTGATAAGCACTACGTGTTTCTGTGACTCCTTCTCCTATTTTCTTCTTTCTATGTATTTCTTTCTCCTGATGAGGAGGGACCTTTAGCTGCCCTCGAAATCGATTGAGTGTTTCATTATACCTACGCTAAATATAAGGTTGTTTTTTACGATTTTGATTGTCACATTAGCGTGTTTCTCTTCTAGTCTAAAGCAAGTTAAGTTTTAAAAGAAATATCATTATATATATGCAAAATTCAATTAAATTCTAAGGTTAAAATTTTGAGTGCTAATTAAAAAAAAAAAAAAAACTGCTGTTATGATTTTCACAGAACTTGGCACTTTGGCATAATTTGAGGAATTGAAGTATGGAGAAAAAATCAGCATGTCATTCAGAAAAAGCCTGATTTTGTGTCAGAATATTTATATTAGAACAATGCTGTAAATCTAATATATATCCTCAGTCATGCTTTTCAGACAAAAAAAGTGCAGGTTTACTTTTGTTCATCAGCCCAACTTGAATGAAAACTATTGCACTATTTTATTATTATTATTGTTATTATTATTATTATTATTATTGTGTTAGTATTCATCTACACCAAGATTTTCTGGTCTATTTACGGATCATAGTGGTATATCAATATTTATTCCACTGTTATTAAGTGTCCATAGAGTTTGTTCCTTAGCATGAAAATGACACAGTGAAAATTCTTAGCTATTATTTCAGTCATGAGTGACAGTCTATTCGATTCTTGTTTATTTCTATATATTTTTAAGATCCATTCACTGTGCATTTTTAATAACTCCTATGTTTTTGCTAAGCTTTCATTAAACACAAACTAATTTTTAGTTCTTTTTGTTTCTCATTGAATAAAGATCTCAATATCATTTACTTAGTTACTGTGATATTTAAAATTTTTATAATGATTTATAAAGTTGGGACATATTTTATTGTTTGTATGTACATTAATTTGCATTTGGTCATGGTATGCCATAGTATTTCTCTGGGAAATGTTGCCTCGATTCTTAGAAAATTAGCATGCATATTTTAATTTGATAAATTATGAGTAAAAATTAATGAAAATTGTTTAATTGAGTTTTTTCAAAAATATGTATTTTTTAAGATTCTGCAGTATTATCCATTCCCTTTTTTTAATTACATTTATAGGTTAGTTGGAGCTGAATAGCAACTGTCTTCATAAGCTACCTGTTTTTCATGTGTTGTCAGCAATGCATATCTATTTCAGTCTTCAGCATTGGAAAGTAGGACCTATTAAAATATAATGATTTTTTTGTACATTGATTTTACATCATATTTATTTATGCAGCTTTTTTACAATTATATTGTTAAATTATATTTATTTATTGATGTGCAATAAAGATTGTTAAAAACATATGATGTCGTCAGAAGATATTCCATTGTTTTAATTTCCTCACTTTTGCAAAGAAATCAATCACATTAATGATCATTTGCACTTTTATAACATTGCATTCAGTTTGAAGTTTCATATGCAATCCTTTTTCAAAATTTAGTTATTCATCAAACAAAATTTAAACACTTTCACATTTTTTTTGTACTAATAAAATATTCAAATAGGATTGAAAACACTTCATTATTTTTCAATATGGTTTCCCTATCACATTCAGTTCATATTTGTTCAGGTATCTGTAACATATGGCTTTATCAAGCCCTTTTTGATTGTGTAGTCATCAATGTATTATCTTTTAACTCTTTTTTTTTTTTTTTTTTTTTTTCTGAATATTTTTCAGCAAGTACTTGAGAAGATTCACTTGTTCTTGAAGTGATATGTATTTATCCCCTGTAATGCCACTTTATTCTTTGATGAATGTTCTGTTATCTCATCTTCATTTATTAACCCCTTCACGACGGCATACTGCTGAACTGAAAACCTTCTGGAGATGGGTGTATCATATATGCATCAGTTCCAAATGTCACTAGTAGCCAGGTGATGTACTAGTGCATTGCCACATGCATTGATCTTCCAGACGGGTGTATCAGATATGCACTTTCAAACATATGTGCTCTTTTGGAATATTTTTAAATCACTAGATGGTGTTTTGTGTCCACTGCAGTTAGCTTATTTGAATATATACATTGTTGGCCTTGTGTCTGTGAAGTACTTTATGATTCTGGTGATTTGTTTAGATGTAATAGTAATATAAAGTAAGTAAGTAATATAAAGTAAACAAAACCCAGCTGAGGCATAGAGAAAGTTTCACATGATATAAACATTGGACAGTTTATGATGCTTCAAATTTGTTTTTTTGTTTTTTTCCTATGGAAAGATTGGGAGGGGAGCTGTGGTTTTAGGAATCGCATTTATAGTCACTTTGCATCTTCTTCAGATAGCAGATGTAAGGTTTTTTGCACCAGTTAAGAGAATTAAACTAATAGTGTGATGTCTAAGATAAAGAACTTTGTATGGGAAGAAAAGTATATTCGAATTGTAAACGAGCCATGAGTGACTATTTTGACACTGAAGATTCAAGATTTTAACGAGGAAAGCGATTTGGATACTGAAATTTTGTGAAGGACTAAATTGGAAGCTTGTTTTGCTTTCACCTCATCAATCCAGCACAGCAGTGGATACTCCATCATGAACTCGATCTGTTAAATAATTGAAGTCTTGTGAATTTATGGGAATTGCAGAAGTAAATTTATTTAAAAGTTATTGAATGAAATTGATTTTTTCAGTTTTTTCGAGGATGATCTAATGAACATAGTAGTTGAAGAAACCAATAATTTCATTATCAATATACTCCTTTAGTTGTGCCTAAACTGAGGGGGATTTCTAGAATTAATGACTCTACTGGGAATAATTAGAAAGCCCGACCTGAAAGTGTATTTTACAAGTAAGGAAATACTAGCGATTAGACTGTCATACACTGTCTGCTTTCTGAATCATTTATGTTATAATATTTAATCATATATTTTATTATTTTTTACAAATGCTTAGATATAGATTTAGGTAAGTTTCATATAATATTTCATCAAGTTGAATCAAAGATTTTATTTTACGTTTAGGTTGTAACAAAAATTTTTTTCAGAAACTCTTGCTATTCTGTATTTATGATTACATTACTGTTAGATATCATTACAGAAAAAATAATAATAATTAAAAAAATATTTTTAAAAGTTAGGTTTAGCAACATGAAATTACCCTGTTCTGCGAGATGGTACTACTGCAACAGTCCACCGTCTGCAAGGTGAGTTGCACTAAATGGCATGCAGTCTCATAAGAAGATTAAATACTGATGCATATATTATACACCCATCATTAAGGGATTAATGTAACCATCTTGGCATTCCATAGTTAGTTTATATCCATTGATAGCATCATAAACTGTCCTTGTTTATATTCACTGATAACATTTTCCCATCCAGTTGACAAGTCTATGCACACTGATATTATATTGCTGTGAATGGTATAACATATCAGTGTCCGTCTAAAGCTATTTACTGTATGATTTTGATTTTTTATTGCCAGAATGTTGTAGCTTTTTTCCCCCCATATATACTTGTATAAGTAATTATTTACTGTTTAATAGTGGCAATTTGATGACAGGGAAATGAGCCAGTTGTATGGTTGATTTTTGTGGTTTTCCCCATGTCTAATATGAATACCATGTAGCTTCTCTTAGAAAGTCCTCCACAAAGACCTCTTTTTAAGCAGATATCCCTTGTGTGCCTTTCCATATTCAAATAACCTAACCTAATTATTCATCATCTATTAATATATTATACTTGTACAAGTGATTCTGCATAATAATATATAAATGTTAGTTTTGGATATTATTTTTCTTAATGTTCAGTACTTAAAAATTTAATAAAAGACTGAAGACAGGAAGTTTCAATAGTAATTTATTGTGACAGAAGCATTGTGAAGGTATAGTGTATTATTACATTTTATTGTTACAGGAGTTTTCATTTAACAGATTCCATCTTTAATGGATAAAGTGCTCTCACTTGAACTTGTGTAGTGCTTAGAATCGATATGCCGATGAAGATCAATCTTTCGTTGAAATGTCCTGTTGCAGATGATGCACAGGAAGGGCTTGAAGCCTGTGTGTTTGCGACTGTGTGTGATTAGATTAGATGACTGGCTGAAAGCTTTGCCACATACCTCACATTTGTGTGGCTTCTCTCCTGAAAAATTATGACATATCTCTAAATATGCATTTTTGTCAATGGAAAAATGGGAAAAGTAAAATTATGATTTTATGAAGCACATTAGAATCACGCTTAAGTATACTTATAATTTATAAATATTTTCTAGAAAATCTGTTAATTAAAAAATTGTAAATTGCATAATTACATTAATAAATCATGGTTTTATTATCACATCATTATTACACATTTATTTTCACATATAATAATTATATATTTATATCAAATATATATCATATAATGGCATTCATGTTATTTAATAATGTGTATTGGATTTAAGCTGATATATCATTCTATCAGGATTTAATTCATAAGAATTGATGAAGGCCATCAGATTTTAACAAAAACATATATATATGAGATTTAGGGATTGTAATGGTTTTATATTTAATATCTTTAATGTCTTTGTAATTTTGGTTCTAAATTTTTTACTTTTCTTACTATATATATATATAAAGATGAAAATTATATAAATCAAAATTCTAACTTAACTTTGCAATAGCCCCTTCATTCTTCATTTTAATGCAAGTCTTTTTTTTTTTTTTTTTTTTTTTTTTTTGTTCTAAAAATAGTAATTGTTTATAATAAATCCCGTAAGCTACTTCATTTCAAAATAAATAGCTGCCATCATATGACTTTTACATAATGCTGATGATGTAAATTGTTTTGCAAAATGAAACTCAACCAGCCAATAATAATTTTAGAAAGTTATCAAAACTAACCCACTCTGAATTAAAATTTTGTCTTGAACACATCTCACTTGTTTTCTACTTCTCAGCCTATCCAGACTGCTGTTGTGCGTATGTCTTTTTACCGCAACCATATAAAAGTGTAAATATTCTAAAACAGGCCTTATTAGTGCACCACATTATTAATAGTTGCAAATGTCAGTTAAAATAAACATTAATGTTTGAATCTGCCATGACTGCTTTCACTGCATATACTTGACTTAAGTATTTCTAAGTATGGATCAACATCTGGGCAATCAGTGGCATACCTACATTATTGTATATGCAGTGAAGCACTGTTTATATGTCTTTCAAGGGAATCATTCACAAACGATATATATATTCAAGAAGAGAAAGATGTATAAACAAAATTTTAATTTAGGATGTGAAGCATATTCCGTAATGAAGAGTGAGAATTCTGAAGTGTAGAATGCTGAAATGCCGACCCACAATAAATAAAAAATTTGGCAGTCAAGGTATATTTAATCCAACTTTTATTTCAGTAAACATTTTGTAGCCACAATCAAGTTGGCACATTAATTGTGCCTATTGCAAGAGGTGTTTTCATTTTTGATGAATTTGCAGTAAGATAGAAGGAGCAGACGGACAGCTGTGCAGCTAGGCCAAAGTGTTGCAAGCAAGTGCGTTATGTTCAGGTTGAAATCTTAACTCAGACTGAGTTAGTTTCAGTTCTCAATGCATTTTGATTGGATAGTTAATATTGCTGTAAAAT
Organism: Stegodyphus dumicola; assembly: GCF_044657685.1. NCBI lineage: Eukaryota > Metazoa > Arthropoda > Arachnida > Araneae > Eresidae > Stegodyphus > Stegodyphus dumicola. The sequence continues at coordinate 41,075,820 of NC_140771.1, read as the reverse complement.
TACTATTGGCTGCTTGAGTTTTAGTTTCATTTACATCATCAGAATTATGTAAGAGTCATGTGACATAGATTTTCTTGAAATGACGCAGTGCAAATAAAGCTTACTATTTTTAGAATACAGAAGGGAATGACTTTTTGCTGCTAATTTAATCTTTTACATGTTCTTTATTTTTCTTACATATATAAATAAAAGAGAATTATATATATTCTCTTTTAGTTAAATTTTTTTTAATTAAAATATTCTTTCCTACTTTATTATTAGAAAGTTATCAAGTAGTACATGGACTATTGTATACATTAAGTATACTTCGTGTAATGCAGGGTTTCTTAAATGTTTTTCAGTAACAACCCCCAGGACCCCATAATATTCACAAAAATTTTGTGGGACCCCATAAGTATTGCGCAAATCCAGCACACGCGTGAGTGAAACTGTCAATTTCTTCACTTGTTCTGTAATATACTATTGCAGTTTTAGGTCATTAACTTTAATTTCTAATTTTAAGACATAGAACAATGTGAAAATTTTAAATAAGTAACAGATGAAATGAAAGCATCATGTGCAAAGCAAGGAAAATGAATGTTTATATTATAAAAAGAATACATTAAAACGTTTTCGTATTTTTCTTTGTCTGTATTGTCTTTATTTATTTTCAGATACATTGTGTAAAAATATTCGGTAATTGTAAAATTATTAAAATAAATTAAAGAAATATCAAAACTGCTAAAATTTCTGGTGACTGCCTGCTGCAGGTCGCGACCCACAGTTTAAGTAACACAGTTCTAAAGCATCTCTTGATTAAGCTTTACCCGTTGAAAATAACAGAAGACAGATTTCTTCGATATATTTGTTGCAGAGGTGCATCTTGGTGCATTCATTATAACTAACACTATCACCAGGATTATTGTGAGTACAAGAAAGCCATGTGAATAATTTCTATAAGATCCAGCAGGAAGGGAACTGTCATAGTAAGGTATTGTGATGGTACACAATAAACACATTCATGGAAGTCCTGAAAAAATGCTGTATGTATAACAACTAGCCTGTTTAGTAATAGATGTTAGCATTGCTTGCTGCCATATCTTTGGCCCTTGTTTTGAATCCTTAAGAAGGGAGGAATGTTTTTAAGGGTACAGTATTTGTGCAGCATGGGGGCACTTTAAACACTGGCAAGCCTAAATTTCTCTTTAGTGGTCTGATGATACAGAAAGAGGGGTGATAGACCCTTAAATCCGTCCCTTGGAGGTATCTGCGTTAAAATCGAGGTGAAGCTTCACAATCGGTACATATTTTACCTGTGCGACTAGTGGTGAAATTCTGGTCTCCCGCCCAATTCTACCTGTACCTGTAACATATTGTATTACAACCACCATTTAATTTAAGCTGCACATTAATTTTTGCAGGGTTCTACAGGTGCTTTTATTTCTGATGCACACTGTCATTTATGGAAAAAAATTCATGATTATCTAAATATTACATCACACAGCTATATACTGCACTATACAGTTAAGTTTCTGTTCCATCTACTTAATCTTTCTGTATTGTGCAACTATGTAAAAAATGAGACAACATTAATTACACGTAATAAAATCTCATAGCTAGTACAGATTATTCCCAAAATTCGGGATATTCTACTCAAAGGCCCCTTCAAATCATAGTTAGACAAAATGTTCAATATAATTGTAATTAGACTATATAAATGCAGTTTCATAGTAATTTTAATTATCCAATTACTTTGTAAGTACAATTATAATGTAATTGCAGTTAAGTAATTGTGAATTGTAATTACAAAGTAATTACATTATCTAATTACAGTTACAATATTATTGCAAGTGTGTAATTCAGTTACAGTTATGATATAACTGCAATTATATTTTGACTAATCGATGAAAATAATCTGAAAGCTTTCATATTTTATATTATGCTAAAAGGGACGTTTTTTAATTTTATGTACGCATACACGTTCCGAGAGCATTTGGACTAACAAAGATATTCAAAAACAGCATATTTTTAAAATTTCCGATAGGCAGTCTTGTGCACTGGAGATAAAAATATTTTATTCCATACAGTGTTGCCACTGCTCGCTTTGAGATCGTTGCGTTTTTAATCAAAAATTCATTAAAGTTTTACAAAATATGAAATAGATAGTTCCAACAAATTCAAAATTCCGGTTTCCAGTAGCCCATGTTCGAGGTGGAGGACTAGATTATTCAAAATTTGATGGCTCTAGATACCGCTGTTGTTTTTTCCCGCAATGCAAAAAAAATACCTACGTTCATACAGATTCATTATTTAACTTCTTTTAAATATAATACAGGGCGATAATATTTGGTGCAATAATTTGAAAAGTGATTCAATACTTTTAGTGATTCGACACAAAATGCAATTTCGAGACTAATAGCCCTTTTGGGATAACGCCTGTCGGGGGCGTAGCTAGAGGGGGGCATCTGTCTCCGGGCGCAGAATCCAAGGGGCGCCAAACTGATGTTACGACATTTTAGAATTAAATGTTTTCCATCATTGGCAAGCAGTAGGGGGTACGAAATCTTCAGTTGTCCCTGGGCGCTGAAAACCCTAGCTACGACTCTGACGCCTGTTTGGGCCAAAAATAATTGATAATTAAATTAAAATGCGGTAAAATATAAAGATTATCTAACTAAATAAAATTACTAATAATTAAATGAAAATTCCATAAAATATAAATAATATATAAATAAAAATTTTATAAGACATAAATAAAAATTTTATAAATTATCAAGTTTATGAGAAATAGTTACAGAAATAAAACATCGGACCTCGTCTTATTTTGGGCTCCGTCTACATTTACAATTTCATTCAGAAATAGCTCAGCCGACATCCGGCTGAATTTAAGCCCTGAACATAGTGTATAACGTACTATTTCAAAAGATGAGGGAAACAAAAACCAGTCAAAAGACTAGTTTTTGTTCAGCACGCTAGTGAAGAAACGTAAAACGATTAAAGCATTGCTAATGAAAATAGACTATCAGAAATAGTATGAGAGTATGGAAAGAAATTTAAAGGGAGAAACATAGCTTCGAAAACAAAGAGTCCAACACTGTCTGATCACGATGCTCTGCCGATATAATTCTAGTTGTCAAGCAGAATGCTATTGGGGAAGGGGGAGTTTTCCCCAAATCCGATCTGATAGCATCATGAGAACAAACGTAAGGTCTGCTCAAGTTACAATTTTCGTCTCCTGTATTTAGTTACATTGTTCAAATGTCTGCAGAAGCTCTGCAATGGGAGGTTACTAGCGCTGGATCTGCACGACCAAAAGGTAGTCACTGTTAGCACTTTCAGGAAGGAAAAATTTTACCCATTCTCACGAATTCATTCCACTAGCTGGAGAATAAGCCTTCGACATGGAGGTGGAGTCATTGCTTAAAAGTCTCAACCTCCTTCAAAGTGTTAATTCCACAGACAGGCATGCATTCAGAAGTCAGAATTGATTTTTAAAGCATATTTATTATTAAAATAAAATTCGTCTGCTGTGTTTCACTTACATAAAAGTGCCGGAGCTCTTTTATTTAAGGCTTCTTTGGGATCCGGCTAGAATTACGATTTTCCTCAAAAAAATAGAAGTACCGGAGCCCGGCATCGGTGCAATTTAACCTCTTACAGTAGAAGCAATTACCCAGTTGTATATAGCTGATAAATGCATGGTAAAATAATAAGGTATTTCTTCCGCCTTCGTGGTGTAGTGGTCAGCACATTCGGCGCGTATTCGAGAGGTCCGTGGTTCGAGTCCCGGCGAGGGTATTGCTCATTTTTCATATCTCCTGGTTCCAAAAGCGTAATGTCCGTACAGGGTAACGGCCTAAATATTTTAGATAAAAATAAACGTAACGGCCTAAAAATTTTAGAAAGTCCTCACTAATAACTTTTATAAAATCAATACTCACCTGTAAAATTGTACTTCATCTCTATACACCTGTTCGGGAACTAATAGCATATTATTCTGAAGCAGGATTTCTTAAATTTTTTTCACTCGCGACCCGCTTTTATCGCTGAGATTTTTTCGCGACCCCCCAGGACCCCATAATATTTACAAAAATTTTGTGTGGCCTCATAAGTATTGCCCAAATCCGACACACGCGTGAGTGAAACTGCCAATTTTTTCACTTGTACTGTAATATACTATTGCAGTTTTAGGTCATTAACTTAAATTTCTAGTTTTAAGACATAGAACAATGTGAAAATTTTAAATAAGTAACAGACGAAATAACAGCGTCACGTGCAAAGCAAAGAAAATGAAAGTTTATAATATAAAAAAGGATGCGTCAAAACGTTTTCCTTTGTCTGTATTGTCTTATCTTTATCTGTTTTTAGATACACTGTGTAAAAATATTTGGTAATTGTAAAATTATTATAATAAGTTAAAGAAATATCAAAATTGCTAAAATTTTTCGCGACCTCCTGCTGCAGGTTCCGCTACGCACAGTTTAAGAAAGCATGTTCTAAAGCATCTCTTGATTATGGTTTACCCATTGAAAATAACAAAAGACTATTCGACCAATATTAATGATGTCAGAAATCGGAAGAATAATGGTCTTGTTTTGACGTGATCTTAGCTTCCGTGGCTGGATATGTAATATAGCACTTCAATGTAAACAGAATTTTTTTTTTTTTTTTTTTTTTTTTTTCAAAACAGCCAAGATGGAAAGCAGTACGTAGTCAAGTAAATATTTCACCCCAGTAGACGTTTAAAAAACACTAAAAAAAATATGTTCTTTATTCAGCTGCCGCGTTGTCGGATTTCAGACTTGATTTAAATTGAAATGAGAGGAAAACATACATTAAGTTTTAGTTCTAAAGATATGTTTTCAGAGTTCAGCTTATCGATTGAAGAATGCGCAATGATTCAGAGTACTTTTCGCGCATTTTATTTCATACAGTCATTAATTTCATTAAAGTGCCACGATAATCATTCCAAAATATATTGTCAACTAAGCATACTTTTTAAATTTATTAATACTTATTCACATTAATAAATTTGTGTAAGAAAGTGGAAGTGTGCAAGAAATCTTAGAATTATTCGGTTAGTATGATGGTTAAAAACGTCTGCCTCTCTAATGGGCTTGGGTCGAATCTTGAATAAGATATGAATGTTGGTGCTTTTGAAAAATGGAAACACATAAAATTCATCTATCCGAATGTTGTTTTGAGTAGTTAGTAATAAGGAAGATAGAGCAAAACATTCTTGGATTCCATCCTTTATAGTGCTTTTCATCAAAATAGGACGGAACGGGGCAGATTCGGCTCCGGCGCTTTCGGTGCTGTAGGCGGTCAGCAGAACTGGTGTTCCATATAAATTAAATATATTAATGATTCATAGCCAAATAAATATATATTTAGTTGTTATTCGTCAGAATAGTTTAGCTGGTGCCCCTAAGACAAATCAGCACCTCAGGCGACTTTCTATGTCGCCTATACTACGAGCTAGCAGCACTGGAATTAGATAAATTTGTACTGCCACTCTGGATGCTGCGTTGGTATAATCAAAGACAAGCATCCTTTGACACTCTCATGAATATTAATGAAGCCGACCATAATCTTAACATAGCAACAGAAAAAGAAATTTTCCTTGTAGAACTAAATAATACAGGTAAAGGATTATTCATAATTTCACCAAACATTTTAAAACTAGCAAGTTACCTACGCAATAAATAGCAGCTTTTACTACACTTAAATAAAGGTAAATTCAATAATTTGTTTCAGACATTCACAAACTCTTAACGTGTGCTTCTTTGCTGGTACAGCATGCGCCGATGGGAGGATTTATTTAAGAATGAAGGAATACTGAGACGAGAGTTGAATGAAAGCAAAGATGATTACATATACCAATGGGTCAGTCCTACAATTCCTCACTACAAGTATTATTATCGAAGTTTTTTGCGAAAGCATCTGAATTAAAATCTGCCATAAAGATTTTAATCAAAATTTGTCACTAAGATGTCTGAAACAAGGAGATGACGCGTTAATAGGACAGTCCCGCCAGTCTTTAGATTTAATACCATGTGACTTTTCCTTGAGGGCATCATTTCCTCCTACTCCCAGCATTGTTACAACCCAGGAATATCGTAGTTGATTACGCTACACTAGCTTGCTCGTAGGACGAAATGGATTATTTTGCAAGTGTTTATCCTATCAGCAAATGTGAATCCATTGAGCATTTGTGAAATATGTAACCAACATTTGGCGGGTTTCCCTCTATAACAGTATAATAACCTTCGCTATCGTTTGGATGGTTTATTCGTGATGAACTTTCAAAATGTTTCAGAGAATTTTGCATAATTCTGCATGTATGAGTCGCATGCAGTGGGAAAGTACTTTCCACGAAATACGAAACGAAATAGCTCAAAAGGAATAAAACTTTCAGTGTAAATTTAACTTGTAAGTTGCCAATACACTCTCAAATTATTGATGTGCTTGCATATTAAAGTATATTTTAATGCCAAAACAAAATTTTGAATTCTATCTAGAGTTGCTTCTTACTTTGGTAAAATATTATCATACATGATAATTTATATATAAATATAATATTAAAAAGAAAGTACATGTTGGCAGGGATAGGTACAAGTGGGAGGAAATTAGAATTTCACCAATGATCTTATGGGTATAGCCTGACTGCATTAACTGCACAGCTCGGCCCCCAGTTTTAATGGAGAACACCGCGGGACATTCTGAGGGTCTCCCAACCCTATTCTCTTATCCCCAATAAAGTAATTACTCGAGGCGATTTTTGGCTCGCTAGAATTTTAAGTAGCCCCATGACGGACAGACAATATACACTTACAAACAAACAAACAAACAAAAAAAATCACTTAAAACTCGAAACTACTATTACTAAATCCTATGTCATGCTTTGCTCTTAGCATAGCTGCAATAGATAAGGTCTAGCATGAGTCCTCGATTTGGACAGCAAAATGTACGAAGTAAACCAACACAAGGCATAGCGTCAGTCTGGAGAGCAGGACTGCAAAAGGTGATTGCATATCAGAATATCGGTGGATAATAAAGGCTTAACTTTTTATGGATCGTTTATTTTCATAAACATCGCTTTTAAAATGAACATATTGACCAATATCTTTCTGTCTGAAATATGCAACTATAGTCACATAACAAACTAATACTGCCATATAGCTTTTCTCGATAATACAAGAAATATCAGTTGTAAAAGTGAAGGAATACTGGCTATCATGTATAAGCTCATGATACTTGCTTGTTAAAAGCGGTCACCGGGCTTAGTCGCCAAAGCTGGCAAACTTAATTGCCAATCCGTAAAGAGCAATTTCAAAAACATCACCAAAGACTTACTTGAGAGTCGTTTTAACATGGATGTATCAAGCTCAGCTTTTCACATTTTAGTATGTAATTTCTCTACGTTTTTGGCCAAGCAGAAGAAAGAAACAGGAAACAATACCTTGTCATTTTAATGAAAATGAGACTAAACGACTAATGAGGCTGCGCAAATAAAATTATATATATAATATAAAAGCCTTTATTTTTTAAGACTATAGGCTGCCACTTTAGTATAGATTTTACAACTGAATAAATTTAACAAAGAATCTGAAAGGTTTCAGATCTTAACAGTCGCCCTAAAAGGGTATGTTAAGATTTTTTACCCCTTTTTCTTAGGTCTACCAGTCTGCTCTTACACTCCCTCCTGCTAACGCATTTTCTTTTCTTTTTGGTCTTTTTAACTTTATTATTAAGCATAATTTTCTTTGCCATACGCCATACGCAATTCAAAATAAAACTATGAAAATTTTAAAAGCAACATAGCAATACAGTGTTGCCGCTGCTAGTTTTTAAATAGTTGAGTTTATCAATCAAAAATTCAATAAAGTTTTACAAAATATGAAATTCGAAATTCAGAATTCGGGCTTCCAGCTGCGCAAGTTCCGGTGGAGAACGTGTTATTCAAAATTTAACAGCTCTAGGTACTGTCGTTTTTTCACAGTGCGAGAAACAGCCATACATATATGCAGCTTCTTCATTATTTAAATTCTTTAAATATAATACAGGGCGATAATATTTGGTGGCAACAATTTGAAAAGTTATATGCCATTTATAGTGATTCAACTGAAAATGCCGTTTCGAGGCTAATATGCCATTCGGGACTAACGTTCCTTTTGGGCTAATAATACGTATTGTTGCTAACTAATAAAACTAAACTTGTTAAATAAAATTAAAATAAAATGCAAAATAATAGTTTTAATTATAAAATGGTATATGTACGAAAATACGAAAATATTAAAAGGCACGCAGTATATGTGTGCGCGTATTTGCCATCTGTAAACTATTTTTATAACTAGAAATTGTTTATAATTAAAATAACCCGCCAGTGCATGTGGTGAAAAACATCAAAAATATTGTTTGAATAAAACTAGAAAAAATATTTAAAATATTGCCATATATATATATGTGTGTGTGTGTACATAATTATTAAAAGAATAGGAAAAGTCTGTGCTAAAATGAAAGTTTTACAAAATTTCTTCATTGCGGTTAGAATTTATTTTGAGGCAGAGAGTATATGTAGGAACTAGAGTTAGAAATGTCGTAATCGGTATATATTATCTGATGTTAACATTGTATTTTGTTTGCTACATTAATGGTATAAAATAACACTTGTTGCAAAATTTTATCAAGAAGTACAGATAAAAATTCCTTTTTAAATGGCTCTATTACACTGATGAGCTCTTATAATACGGAAGAAAAAGGATTTAATTAAGCAGTTGAATTATGAAATTGTTACTTTATCTATACTGGCAACAATTTCTGATATTTATTTGTTGTCGATAAACACTATTAAATGAAAACAATGACATTTCTCCGATTTTGCACTATTATTGGAATGCCAAGAAAGCTATCAAACTTTTCATATATACTGAAAAGAACTAAATATTCTTGACTCAAATAAAAATATTTACTTTCTGATATATTCTTCTCTTAACAAATTATTAAAAATCATAATCAAGAATGAATATTAAAGAACACCTTTTGTGCGTATATTAATAATTTACTTGTTTTTTACCATAGCCAGTGTCATAAAAGAATATTCTTCTACTGATACGAACATATTTTGTTAAATTTATATGTTGAAAATTTAGTTAATCTACCGAACATCATACCTCAGCTAATGTACCTTTAGCATTTCCGTTGGTATTATTTATCTCGCCAGTCAAGATCTATAATCATGGGGTCAATGCTCTGAGGAAAGTGTCACCATACAATAAAAGGTACAATAATTCAAATAACAACAACCTAAAATTCAAATCGAATGAAGGGCAAAAACTCGTTTCCTAGCTAAGATCCCTTTAAAAGGGACAATGCGGCGGATTAGAGTTCGATCATGCCTCCTGCAACCCGTCTCTTATTAACTGGAAAAGTCTGCCTTTCTAGGAAACGGATGAGACGAGCAACTCTTCAGGCCAAAATATAGAGTCTCTAAAAGTGAGGCCCAGAGATGCACATCAGAATCTTTCCCCTTGCCTAATAATGGAGTTGATGTTTATGATACCATCCTATAACTAAAATGTAAGAAAGAGTGAAGCACTCCTTCATTGTTGTTATTGTTGTGGCTAATCTCACTTGCCTGACGTAATCGGAATAAATCCACAGATTTTTATCGTTGCAAGGAGTGCAATATTGCGTTATGTCGTCGGTATGAGCACCATATACGTAACAGTACAATTTTGAAATTTCCACCCTTATTTTGAAGGACAGCACTCCAAGAAACGGCTCCAGGGCCTCTGGGCTCTTCCCCTACCATCAATCCACTCGAGAAGACTTTCAGCTAGCCGAATATTTTGAGTGCCTTCATGCCGCAAAGACAAAATGCCATGCCTTCATCGTGATCAGAAAACTCGCGTTATTACCCTACAATGAAACAAAATTATTTAACACAAAGTCCGGTTTTATAGTAAACAGATAAAAATCTAATTTAATTTAGAGAATATTATTCAGAAAGAGAAATATAGTTATCATGAAATTAAATACACACACTGGTCAGTGAATTAGAAACCTTTGAGATTTTGAATGTGTGCTAGGGATTGACACATCTTTCACCATTTGAAAAAGGACTGCTGTTGGTGCCCGTTGAGCAGGGAAATCGATTTCGAAGACAGCAGATCTCACTGTCTTCGAAATCGATGGTTCTCAAAAGCAGCCATATCAAAGGTTTTCAAAAGTTGTAATCAGAACCCACAATCCTTCTCTAGAAGACGTAACTGCAGTTCGAGCATAGTTTTTCCAAGTAAGGGATCGGCGTCGTCTCCGACGAATTGTACAGCAGAACAGGGATTCCACTTTGCTTCAACTGACACAGATCGTCAACCAAGGCTCTTTCCAACAGATTTCAGTTCGAACCATGCGCAGAGGATAGGAATGCATAGTCGGGTGCCTGTGAAAAAAACCACTCATTTCTGCCCGACATGGAAGAATTCGTTTTCAGTGGTGTCGGGAAAGAAGACGCTACACATCTGAGGATTGAAAACGGGTAATGTGGTAATCACGCTGCACATTATTTTGCGCTAATAGAAGACGTCGAATTTGGCGAGAACCCATGAAGCCATCTTGCCTTACTCGCACTGTGCAAGGGTCTGGTAGGAATATTATGATATGGGGCGTGTTCTGCTGACATGGAAGTAATGCCCTGGTGATCCTCGAGGTTAAACAAACAGCCATGAGATACCTAGACATATACTGGCAGATCAAGCTCACCATGCAATGTTGCATTTATACCTTGATGGCGACGGATACTTCATATACGATAATGCAACTATACATCGTGCCAGACGTGTTCAAAATTAGCTCGCTGAACATCAGTCTGACTTCCAACACCTTCCCTGGCCACAGCATAGTTCGGAACTAAACGCTATAGAAAATTTGTGGGAAATGTTGAAAAGACGCATCCGACAGCACTTTCCTCTTGCATTTAATTTACAAGCTCTAAAATGCTGCATAGCCAATACATGGTATTCTCTGGACGTAAATGCACTCCAGAAGCAAGTAGACTCGATGCCCAAACGAATCAGAGAAGTTTGCAAAAGTTAGTCCAATAAATATTGATCTTGGTTTTCTAATGTATTAGTGTGTGTAGTTTCAAAGAAATATTTCGAGCATTAAAATTAATTTCAGGCTGCATAACTAAGTTAGCAGTTTGTCTCTTCAGATGAATTCAAAAACATTTAGTTGAAGATAATAGAGCATCGATATTCCTTGAACAGGTACGTTTCCCAAAAAGGTATTAGGTTTTTGATTGCATAGCTTGTTTTCCCTTTCTTTGCTTTACAACTTTTCCTATAACAAGGTAGAACATCCTTTATTTGCCAATCGGAATGCTTTCTCGTATACATTGTACGCATAGGTTTAACCTCATGTTGATAGTTTGAGAAAGGATAATTAGGTATTTGGTTTCTATTGAATGCATATCGGTCATCATATTGAACCATCATTGAGACAGGAACCATCATTGTACTTTATAATGAATTTGAAGTTCCTATGTTACCAAGAATAGAAATTATGGAACTTAAAAAACGTTCTAATGTACAGTTGAGCAGCGTGCTCAAGATGAATTGATTATCTTCAGAATCAGAAAATACTATTAGCACGTCTAATACAGAATTTTACTACAGTTACAAATATATCATTAAGCCATCTTATATTGCTTCACTTTACATCACCATGAAATTCCGTCGCCTATCTCAAAATTAAAAAAAAAAAAAAAAAAAAAAAAAAAAAAAAACGAGTTTTTATATGCCGCCCCGAAGGGAAAGTGGTTAGCGACGGTGACTGCCGTACCGAAAGGTCCGCTTTCGAATCCCAGAGACGGCTTGGATATTTGTAAATGTGCAGTGTCTGTGCGGCATGAAGGGCACTCAAAAAATACGGCGAGGGAAAAATCCCCTCGAGAGGTCGGTAGTAGGGAAGAGGAGTGGAGCAAGGCAAAACCAACTTCGTACGTGCTCCTGCAACTACACGTGCTGGAGATCCCAACTGATATTCCCTGTATTAGGCAAGGGATGATAGTCCAAACAAAAATCATCTAATGTATGCTACTATTCCACTCTTCCGAGCACCCGAGTCTCACATCGGATCTTTATGGACTTTTAAACTTTCTTCCTTATATCACTTTCGAACCGCGCCCGAGGGTCACCACTCCCTGTTCTCAGCGCTGCTGGTGAGGCGTGACCTATTCACCTGGAAATCTCACTGATCGCCAATAATGCTCCCATCATTACTACGTGGTTGCCCGTTATCGAGGACATTACCCAGAGAACTTACCCTACCGAGCTGCTGGTGCCAACAGGTCTAGGACTTACGCCGATCCCCTCGGTCCAACAGCATAAACAGATTTCCAAGCTCGTGTTTTTATCCCCCCCGTGGCATGACTACCGAGATACAGATCCTAGCTAGTTAAGGGGAGTGAGACACCTTTAGATCCAGATTAATGTAGAGTTCGATATCCTTGGGCTTGCTTTCGAATTCCTGAGAAGGCATGGATGTTTGTAGGTGTCTAGAGTCTGTGCGACATGGGGCACTTAAAATACTGGCGAACAGAAAGACTCCTTGAGTACTTTGGTGGTAAGACAAGCGGGGTAGGAGATCCTCGGAGCTGTACCCCAGCATGTTTTCCGTTAAATTAGGGCGAGGTTGCATAATTAATGTGGTAGAACTATACCTGTGCGATCAAAGATGAAATTCTGGTGTCCCGCCCTCTTTTATCTGTATTAAGCTGTATAATGAAGCGGCAATTCAAATGTCCTTTTCTTTCCCATTTTTGGCTTTAATTTCAATAAAAAGCAGTTCCTCGAGCTTTGAAGTATCATATCAGATTATATCTTCCATTAAAATTCTTTTTATGAGCTTTTATTTAGCTCATTCAAGGTGTTGGTAGCTATAATCAAAAGTTTATCATTGATTTTTAATTTACTTCCTGATAAGGTATCGAATTCATTGTCAAATATGAAAGCTATTAGTATTATTTACTCTCTCGCTTCTGTTTAGTTATATGACAGATTACTTTTCGTCCACTAATTATATTTCTAACGACGTTAATGAACAAAAGGGTTTGAATTTTGTAAGTTATGGCGGTATGTGTTGGTACTCAACTTCATACCTTAAACTCCATCCAATGGCTAACATTTATTACCTTAAGGGTTTAGCAAAAGCTGAAAAGCAAACTAACCTGTATGAATGTACGTATGTTTCTTCATATCTGATTTCTGGTGAAAGCTTTTACCGCAGTACAAGCAAGGATATGGTCTGATGTTTAAATGGATGAGCAAATGAGTCGACAACGTTGAAGAGCGCTTGAATGACTTGCCGCACTGCTTACAAGTGAAGGTCTTGCAACCAGACGGAGATGACTTAGAAGTGTATTGGTCTGCTTGACTCCTTTCCTAAAACAAAGAAACAAGAAACGCTCAGTTTCGTCTTTGCTTTAAATTTTTATTGTTTCAATTTACTATGATGGAATAAAATAAAATTGCATAGGCGATCCATGCTTGCAGTTGGCATCTATAAGACAAACAAAAAGACATTTATAAGACAAAGAAAAACTAGACAAAAGTTTCTTCTGCAAATTAATGTTTTTAATTTCTTATCTCATGTAAAACGGAAGTTTTCTCAAGAAATCCGTAACCTGTTTCCCTACTATAAAACTCCAATATCTCCAAAAGAGTAATACTCAATACTATACATATTCAACTCCTTAGAATAATTCTTAGAATAAATAACTCCTTAGAATATTTGCAACAATGTCGAATACATACAAGAAAAAATTACTAACTTAGTCAAAAGTTTCTTAGAGAATAAAACACCTCTATTTAAAATTTATATAACTCTAAAGAAAGCTGGTTTTAACTCTCTTTAACTTTTTCTCAATTTCTCACCTAAAGTGATATGATAATTATTACTTAAACCTTAACAGGAAGTAGTAGTTCGATGACTACGATAAGAAATTTAATGTAAATATGTACAAAGATCTCGTTTCTTTTTCCTTTCAATTATTATTTATATTATCTTTTACTATTTTGTAAATTTAATAACTGGCAAAGCTTCTAGCTGTAACTGAAAAAATGAGGCTTCTAGTTTTCTAAGACGTATTGTACCCCGATTACGTGTAGATTTTTATCTTTTATAACATGCATTTTTCCTTTTCCTCAATTTTGAGCCAGTACTCCTTTCGCGTTTTAAGATTTTACAGATGACAGCATCTTTTAGAAGTTTCTTACACCGCCATTTTGGAGTCGACGATCACCCTCCTCGTATGAAAATTTTTACAGACCGCACTCAGCATTTGGCACCCCCGCACACAAAGTTTAACAGGATAGGACATTTTGAACACATGTTTAGATACTTAGTTCTGCTGTTGGACACTTTGAACCTTATAGCATACTTTTTCCAAGAACTACAATTTTTTGCGCTTCCAGGGAATCTTTGAATTCTACAAGGAACACAGTTTGGTCGTTTGAAGAATTAAGTAAGCTTTCGTTTAAAAGGTAGTCCTAAGATTTCAGTAAGTTTGCATTTTTTTCAATTTTTGTATCTAATTGGTCTACAATTTTTAGCTGATAAAGGCTCAGATTTTATTTTATTATTTAAAGAATCTTTAGGATTTTTTTTTGTTGTTTTCTTGGTATTAAAAGCTTAGTTTAGCATAATCGGGGACCACCCAATTTTTGAGTGTTGTTTAAATGACAATTTGGTTTAAAGTATATTTGTTTTGCTCTTTATATTTATTTGCTTTCGGATTTGCATATAATAATTTTAGACCACTTTGATTTTTTAATGGTCTTTTTACATAATGGAAAGTTTTTTTTTTTTTTTTTTTTTTGAATAGTCAGTTTAGCACAATGTTATGTTTTATTCGTTTTCCCAAGTGTTTCGAAGGTATGTGAGGAAATTGTTAATACATTTGAGATCCGAGTTTTCGGTTTTATATGAATTTTAATGTCTTAAAAGAAAATTCAAAGGATTCTTTTTTCGGTCTTTGATCTCAAATGGACCAGTAGAACGAAACACGTTTTCGAGACATATTAATCCAACTTTATGAAGCTTTAATTCATTTTCCCCTGATGAGTTCTGCATTGGAGTTTCAGTAAATGCAGATGAATTTATAATTTTTTATTTTATTATCTTGTATATGTTTTCCCTTTTGCCTTTTCATTTTTATTTTTAGAAAGGTATTTTAGAATTGTACTATCAATTCTTATTTTAATTTTTTAATTTGTTTTTGATATTGTATTAAACCTCTTACACATGGCTGCAATTATTAATATTGTTGACGAATTGCCTTGCTTAGGCTTCAATTTACTTTTAAATTAGCTATTTTAAGTTTATTTTACTAAAATCCTGCAGCTAGAGCGCAGGACGGGTATAAAAATTTGCTTTTAATTTTAGCCTCTTATTATGTTTCTTTATGTATTTATATATATATAATTACATATATATATATATATATAGATTGTGATGATTTTGGTTGAGATAGAATTGATGATAAATCTTTTTAAATGGGAATATGGTAAATGAATTAGGATAGAACTGTGCACAAAGCTGTAGCTTTTTTAGATCATTTTTATCTAAGCTAAATTTCATACAGAAAGATACTGAAACTGTTACTATTAAATTTAAGTTGATACAGATAGCGCTGCTATTACGAGGGCAGTTTATTTTTACTTGACCATGCGAATGCTCACGCTTTTGAGACGAGAGTAGATGTTTTGTTTTTCGCTGTCATTCATAGTGTATTTTTTTGGGGGGGGCGGACTTGAGAATGAAAAACTCAAATTCATAGAGTCCATAGCTTATTCTTCTTCTTATTTCGCATCGCATCATAATTTTTTTGGTTTTCTCTACCCGGAGAACCTATGGATTTTATGAGAACAGTAATTATTATTGCTCAGTTTTGCGCTGCATAGGCTTTATTTTAGTACAATATCAATCTGTAGATCTGTTTGCAGCGCTTCACATCGGAATCCTGAGTTTTGACTTCTGTAACGGACATTTGTTTGTCATCGCTTGATGAATAATCGGTGTTTTTTGTACTAATCAAACAAAGTTTGATTCAGCTAACTGTTGTTGACACTTTTGAGAGCACGCAGCAGCAGTATCAATTAAGGGTAAGTTATCTTTACCTTTAGCATAATGGATATGAAATCGTTATTAATAAAGAAACGAGTAGCTAAAATTTAACCAAAGATAAAATACCGAGGTTGTTCGCACATTTTTTAGACGATTTTTTCTTTGCTATAAAAAAATTGTCCGACAGCACTTTTTTTTTTTTGAATTGCAACTATATTTTTGAAAGTAAAAATTATCTTTTGCTCTTTGATAATTTTGTTTGCTTTTAATGAAGCAATGAATGAAATACTATGTTTTGTGCTCGTTACGAAGAAAATTGTTCGTATCTATCATTAAAAAAAAAAACTCTGTGAAAATCGTGGTATTTCAATACCGAAAGCTACAATAGTTAATATTGTCAATAAAAAAATTAAAAAAAAAAAAAAAAAAAAAAAAAAAAAAAAAACCGTCAAAATCTGCCTTTAAGTGGAAAAATTGTTCCAACTATCCAAGTTATAAGATTTTTAATGTTAAAAGAAAATCCGCCAAGTCAGCGGAGAGCTGTAATATCATAAAAATGCTCAGTTCAACTATAAACAAAGTAATTAATATTGATTTGAAAGATTTGTTAAAAAGGTGAAAAAAAACATAATGTGCATCATTTTTCTCCGCAACATATCGCCGAACGAAGAATGCGCTACAGAATTCTTTATGAAAAACGTTTACCCAAATAAAAATGGAAAAAACATTGTCACAATAGATGTACCTTGGATATGTTTAAATGACTGCAATAAAATGATATCCATTTATTTCCACCAAAGAGGAGAAAAAATCCTGAAACATGATTTAAAGAATTCAAAGAAAGGTTTACAAAGGGATTTATGATTGTTGCTGTTTTTCCATATAACGGCAAATTAAAAATGAATAATGTTAAGATCAACTCTATATATTATCAGGAACATATTTCATATCCAGTTTTAAATATGAAATACATTCTCTTTGCCCACAGTGCCATCAATCAGTAGAACTGCATCAAGTCCAAGAACGCAGTCATATGCCAAAATCTACTGTTAATTTCCTGGAAAAAAATGGAATAAAAAACGGGTTTTAAGATCATGCTCTTCACTCATATCTGTACTAAATCTCTTGATGCACCCATGGATTTTTGCTCTTTTGGACATTTAAAAAGCGGATTGTCCAAACGTCAACCTACAACCCATCTTGGACTTTGGACAGCTGTTCGAGACGAATGGGATAAAATACTTCTTCCGATACGGTGTAGAAAACGAACGGTATTTTTCGAAATTGCGGTGTAGAAAGATAGTGTAGAATAAGGGTTATCAAAGAGAATACTAGAAACAGAAAAATGTTAGGTAAAATATTTCTGTAAATACAATAAAAATCGTAAAAAATATGTGCGAACAGCCTGTGTAAATTCGGACATTACTAACGCAGATGGGGCGAAAATCGAACTTTTCAAAACGAAATTGAATAATTAAAGTGCAAATGTTTCATGTATTTTTGATTATATTTAGGTAACGTGTGAGGAAAGGGAAGTTGATGCATATGTTGATGAATATCAAATAGTTCAAAATACAGTTGATGATCTCTACTTCCATTTGCACGAAAAAGTTCTCGTCTTGATAATATTAGTTTAGTTAGTGTTAAGCCTGATACTACAAAAGTAAAAACAGCCAAATTTAAGTTTGCCTACCTTCAGTGGAAGTTTAGATCAATGGCTTACATTTAGCTACCTTTTTAAGGACAGTGTAGACAATAATAATAAATTATCGGATGTGTCTTAAGAGGTCTTGTAAGGCTGAAGATGTAAAAATAACTCAAGCTATACCTATCTCAGATTCGAATTGCAAAACTGCTTGGATTTGCTCGCAGATAGATTTTCGAATAAATGAGAATTGGTAAATGTATTAATTAAGTAGCTTATTACTCAGCCAATGCTGATTCAGCGGAAGCTATTTTGAATCTCGTATACGTCACTAATGAATGCGTTCGTTTTCTAAGTGTTCTAGAACAAAACGTTGAAGTCTTTGGTGATACATTGGTAACTCATTTACTACAATTTGTCCTTTTTTAAGAAAAATCATTACTTATATAAATGGAATCAATTCAGCAAATTGCCTGTTTACAAGAGACTCAATTTTGTGAAATTTAATAAATTTTGTTATAACTATTTAACTAATGTGCTTAATAATAAGGCTTTCAAAATCTTGGATAGATGCACAGCGTATCATAATAATCACAATTCATTATTGCATTTTACGAAGTCTCGAGATGCTGTTTTACCTGCTATTAATAATAATAAAAATACTTTTCCAGTTCATGCAAAACATGTTTACTCCTCAAAAGTGACAGAAAATACTATCCCAGATGATGTTTCTAATAATTTTTAATCAGATAAACTTTAATTTTGAGAGTAGTGGAACTATAAACAAACGTGTTCTGTTATGCAATGCTGTAATCAGAGTTCGTGATGTAGTAGGTAATTTCTTACAATGTTGAGGCCGGATGGTTTCTGGCTCACATGCAAACTTTATTACTGAGTCCTGTCTTCCAAATCTTACTTGTCTTACCGGTCTTTCAAATCATCGTGTGGTTTGAAAAATGGCAAGGATCTAAATATCTTACTTAGTATGAGCTGCATCTCAAACAAATGGAGAACTGGATATTTTTGGTCTTCCCCCATTTTGGTTCCAAATCTTTCTTTACAACTTCTGTTTTTGTTATATAGACAATAATATTTTGGGCTGTATAAAGATTGTGAAAACTTACCGCACGTATCATTGCCATCGAGCATTGCAAACTCTTTCAAAGATCTAGTTTTGGCGGATCGTACATTTTATGAATCTACTCCAATAGATATTCTTCTACGAGTGAATATTTTCATGTCACTTGTTTTGAGTAAACCAATCAAACGAAACTAAAATCTTCCAGCAGCTCTTCGCTCGAAATTAGGCTGGATCATTTCAGGCACAGCATTATTTAATTCTTATGTGAACTCTTGCATATCATTAAATAATTTAGATTTAAATACTCAGGAATTAGTTAAATTTTGGACTCTCGAAACAATCTCGAAAAAAATTATTCTCTAAAAATCCGAAGCAAATTGTGGGGAACATTTTAATACTCTCATAACAGAGACAATGCAAGTAGATATGGATAATCATTCAAAACATCCCAATCAGAATTAGGATATTAAAGGCAATTAGCGTTGAGGAGGGTTTTACTCTTAGAAAATAAGTTTCCCCACCTACATCTCTCTACCAGAAAGAGTTTTCAGGCTTACGATTCAGGAACTCGATTTTGCGTATTCGCGTTTTCTTAATTTTCTTCATTTAATTTGACCAACCCGAGGATTTCAGTTCTACGTGGTACGGTGCAGTACCAACTCGAGGTGCGTCGCTCGCGTTGCGATAGTCTTCTTTAATGACTAGTTTGAAAATTCCTCCTTTAAAAATGTCAAATATTGTTTAGAAAACCTCCAAATTCTCGATAATCCTTTGAGACTCGGGACTGAAGCCCCCAAATCATTGCATCCAAATGTAAAAGTTTTATTCCTTCCATCGAATACCGCTTTCTTAATCAAACCAATGGATCAAGGAAACATAAACATGGTTCAGAGCCGTTCTTAGTATGTCAGGAATGTTTACACTTCTGGAAATAAAGCACTAGAAGAAGAAAAGCAAGACACACTAATAGCAGTTTGGAAGCAGTTCAACACAAGACACTGCATAGAAATGATTAAACTCGCATCGGAACACGTGAATTCATCAACAAGTTAATTCCTTAACAAGTAAATTTATGAACTTCTGGCGTAAGCGCTGGTCAGAAGTTGTCAACAATTTTAAAGGATTTCCATGTCTGAAAATGAAGGGAAAAAAAATCATAAAAATTACAAAAGCAACAGGCGGGGAAGAATTTTCAGATATGGAAGGAAAAATTAAAGAATTATTCGAGAATGACCATCATGAAATGATAAATAAAGAACTGGATGATCTTATAACACCAGCCGACGGTGAAATAAGCGATAGTGAAGAAGATAAAAAGCCTTTAATACAGGGTGGTTATAGTAAAAGTGACTCTATTCAGACCCCTGTGGAACCCGTTCTGTATATCGGATTTTAATGAAATTTGGTATATACGTTATATGGACTATGGGGAAAAGATCTCTGGAATAAAAAAATAGTTCAAATTTTGATCACTAGATGGCAATTTTCAATGCAAATTAGTCAAACTTATAAAGAGACTTGCAGCCAGAGCTAGAGAATCATTCTGCGCGTCTTTGTCATCGTTAATCATACCCTTATAGAAGAAAGATCGAGCTTTAGTGGTAAAACTGTTTTATCAGACCACTATCTTCATGCAAGATGGAGCAACTCCCGACATTGGGCGCGTGGTTTTAAGAATTGCTTCGTTCTAACTTTGGCGAGAATCGTGTAATATCCAGAGTTTTTCCAGGTGCTTGGCCTCCTTAAAGCGAGGCTACTTAAATTCCTTCCTACTTAAATCCCTGTGATTTTTGGTTGTGGGTACTCCTAAAAGACCGTTTTTATATGAAGGAGGAATTATGACTTTACCTGAGTTGAAAGCCAGCATTACACGCCATCTTGCTGAAATCCCTCGAGAGTTACTTCGCGCTGCCACTGAACACGCTATAATGCACTTTCAACACGTAATTGATGTCACTGAAACACACATTGAACACATTCTGTAAATGAATAAATTTTAATGATTCTGACAGATTTTTTTGGTTCTTCTTTAGGCGCCGCAATCTCCACTGGTGACAAAATTTGAACTATTTTTATTGCAGAAACCGTTTTTCTATGATCCATATAACATATATACGAAATTTAATCAAAATTCAATAAATAGAACGGGTTCTAGAGTGGTCTAAATAGGGTCACTTTAATTATAACCACCTTGTATGTAAGACGTTAAACGAACTGTTAGAAAAAGCTCAGGAGCTGGTTGATTTTTTCATGGAGATTGATCCAAATGAAGAAAGAAGAGGGCACCTAATGACAGGTAATGAAACACTTTGCATTCCTTACAGCGTTTCATCAGTTGCGTCAAACTTTGTTCCAAGCAAAAATCAACAGCTGTTTAAAAACTATAATTGTATCATCTACCTACTTTTTAAGCAGTAATAGAGAGCTTTTCATTTAACATTTTTTACCCTTTTAAATACAATAATATTTTGGGCTGTATAAATCATATATATTTTCGTAATTTGAAGTATACCTAACCCGTCTTTTCCACAGAAAGCTAATTTTGCGGAAAGAAGATTTTGTCGTACGAGCAATGTGTTAATGATGTAATCCCCGCATCCGGTAAGGGTTTGTTGTATTATTTGCGTTAATTAAAATTGAAAAATATTTGTACTTTATGACCTGTTTTTACGATTAACAGATTATGATTCTAAAGTAATAAAACTTAATGAGAACGTTAATAACGTGTTTTAAGTATTGAAAGCTTATAAATTACTTGTGTGAAAATTCCTTCAGTATATGAAATGTAAAAAATTATAGATAAAGATACAACCAATTGACGTACACAAGATTAATCACAAAAGAATACCACTGAATCACATTAAAGAGGAAAATAATCAACCTGGAATTATTCTACTTCATTTATTAATGGGCTTCTCAAGCCAACAATTGCAGGGAAGGAGAAAAAGAAGGGGGAATGGACTCATAATGAACTTTTGTGAACACTATGTACATACCATGCCAAAAAGTTTGTGAATTCAACAGGAATTTCTAACATTTAATAGAAAATTGCTGAAACTATTAAGCTTTTACAACTTCTTATCTGCGGGAGGTTCAGTTTTTAAGCAAAGCTACCTTAAAACTTGATGCTGGAAAAAAAAATCGAAACAGCTGTTTGTCAGTTTAAAGCAGGATTTGGCAAGCTAAGTATCAAAGAGCAACCTCAGTCGCCATATGAAAGAACAGTTAAGAGAGTGACACTTCATTCACTTTTGTTTTTACGGAATTTTTTTTATGAAGACAGTAACATATTAGTGACAATTTCCGGATAAAAGACAAATTTTAATTGTTTCACAAAACCAAAATTCAAATAATAAAAATTGAATGAAATTATACCTATTTTAAGATCTGTTATGAAAAAGCAAATCATACATTTGAGGTTGATGGTTTTATTTAACAAGTAAATGAAATTTTAAAGTCTTCTGGAAATTTTATGCCAGGCTACATGTTTATTTGTATTATTTTGGTTCACGAATTTTGACAGTCAATCTGTTCAACATTATAACGGCACACGATACATAACGCCTATTCGGTGTATAACGACATAAAAATTTCAATGTTATATAAGTAATATTAACATAGTCCTGCGCCAAGATTGTCAATTAAATAAGAAATCAATTTTTATGGTCAATTTTTAGGTAAATCAGATTTATCTGAGGGCTTTTTAAAAATACAAAAAATAAATATTATTTAATAAAATATTTAATCTTTCTTATAATACAAATGGAATTAATAACACAAATATACATTATTTAATAAAATGATATTTAGCCTTTCTTAAATAATGAGAATATTTGGCCATTGAGAAGAGGAAGGAAAGAAAGATAAAATATAACTTAAGCTTTTTTCATTTCCTCTGCCACAACGTCTGGCGTCTTACCAACAAGGTAGAAGTTCAAGTCACTTTAAATTCTAATTGATATTTCAATAATAAAATTTGATGAATATGGTGATGATTAAAATGGCACGTAATTTTTGTATAAAATAGTTTGACTTATTTCTTTCCTCTCAGTATCTAGAAAATTTGAGAAAGTTGCATTTCTATTTCCAAACACATGGAATTTTAACGAAAAAGGACTCAAGTAAACGTAAGTGCGTAAATATATTTATTTCCAGTTATTATTTGTTTCAAAATACTGTGCTATACTACATTTTTTTTAAAGTAAAATACCTAGAAAGATAATATAACTTACAGCTTTTATTTTTGCAAGATATGTGAAGTAGGTATTATAAAAAGGCTAGTATTTGAAAACAAACGCATTGCACACGGCGATGCAGTTAGTATTTTATATGTCTATGTTCCACATGTATTGTTTGCGCGGCACACGCGACCACTTGAAATTAACATAGTGACACTCAGTTAAACATAGTTTTAACCACGACTTTTGGATTAGACTTCCAAGTTACCTACTCAAATGTTCAAGATTTTATAGAGAACTATAATAAGGCGTCACTTTTCGTATCACAATTAACGAAATCAACTCATTTTTAATGAGGGATAAATCAGGTAAATCTAAACTACGAAGAAAGAAATGAGACATTGTTAATTCTGTATAAAGTGAGGGTATTTGTTGCTGAATGAGGAAAAGCAGTGTACTGCTGGCAAATTATCCTGTGGAGTTATTGAAAGTACGAAAATGTTGCTGAATGAGGAAAAGCAGTGTACTGCTGGCAAATTATCCTGTGGAGTTATTGAAAGTACGAAAATGTTGCTGAATGAGGAAAAGCAGTGTACTGCTGGCAAATTATCCTGTGGAGTTATTGAAAGTACGAAAATGTTGCTGAATGAGGAAAAGCAGTGTACTGCTGGCAAATTATCCTGTGGAGTTATTGAAAGTACGAAAATGTTGCTGAATGAGGAAAAGCAGTGTACTGCTGGCAAATTATCCTGTGGAGTTATTGAAAGTACGAAAATGTTGCTGAATGAGGAAAAGCAGTGTACTGCTGGCAAATTATCCTGTGGAGTTATTGAAAGTACGAAAATGTTGCTGAATGAGGAAAAGCAGTGTACTGCTGGCAAATTATCCTGTGGAGTTATTGAAAGTACGAAAATGTTGCTGAATGAGGAAAAGCAGTGTACTGCTGGCAAATTATCCTGTGGAGTTATTGAAAGTACGAAAATGTTGCTGAATGAGGAAAAGCAGTGTACTGCTGGCAAATTATCCTGTGGAGTTATTGAAAGTACGAAAATGTTGCTGAATGAGGAAAAGCAGTGTACTGCTGGCAAATTATCCTGTGGAGTTATTGAAAGTACGAAAATGTTGCTGAATGAGGAAAAGCAGTGTACTGCTGGCAAATTATCCTGTGGAGTTATTGAAAGTACGAAAATGTTGCTGAATGAGGAAAAGCAGTGTACTGCTGGCAAATTATCCTGTGGAGTTATTGAAAGTACGAAAATGTTGCTGAATGAGGAAAAGCAGTGTACTGCTGGCAAATTATCCTGTGGAGTTATTGAAAGTACGAAAATGTTGCTGAATGAGGAAAAGCAGTGTACTGCTGGCAAATTATCCTGTGGAGTTATTGAAAGTACGAAAATGTTGATGAGCCGTGGAATCTAATGAA
This sequence comes from Stegodyphus dumicola, assembly GCF_044657685.1. Lineage (NCBI taxonomy): Eukaryota > Metazoa > Arthropoda > Arachnida > Araneae > Eresidae > Stegodyphus > Stegodyphus dumicola. Next base: position 41,051,386 of record NC_140771.1, on the reverse strand, counting down.
GATATGTGGCATTCATTTCGGTGGCTCTGTATTATATGCGGCAGTGGACATATTATTCTCTGAAATCGAAGTTTGGTATTTTTAAATTTATGAAAAAAAAAAAAAATGTTCCGAGAGAGACATACAAGTTCCGTAAGGAAATGGTAGCTTCTGTTTGATTTTGTTAAATTACGATCATAAAATTTTTCTGAAAGTTTCAAGTTTCCTGGGACCTTTTTTTTGAGGACCCAGGAAAGGGGGGCTAAAATTCATTCACTACCTAGACCGTTGTTAACATAAGTAATAAAATGTGCGTTAGTATTCGTGCGATTCGGCGAAATGAACGTTTAATGTCATAAGGTATTTCTCCCGCCTTCTTACCATGCCTACGTAGTGTAGTGGTCTGCACGCTGGACGCGTATTCCAGGGTTCCGTGGTTTGATTCCCGGCAAGTGCATTGCTCATTTTTCATCACTCTTGCTTTAAAAATAACCTAATGTCTCTACAGTGGCGCCCGAACTAAAAGGGTGGTGGATGAAGATTCTCCACACCCAGGATTTGGCGAGTGGGTCCCCTAAAAAAAAAACCCCAATCGCCCTTTAAAAGGGGAAGTATATAAGGTATTTCTCCCGTCTTCTTAGCATGTCTTTGTAGTGTAGTGATCTGCATGCTGGGTTATGAATCGCATTAGTGAACAGCAGTATTATCTTAATAGCCGAAATATTAGAGCTGACTGATAGACGAAAATTAGGGAAAGAAATTGTATAGTCGAACAATTTTGTTTATGGAATTTTGGATGTAAATGTATGTTTCAAGTTTAGACAATACATTTTTACATTAGAAAAGGCTCCTATTTATTTTTATTTTTTGAAAAATTTTGAATAATTCAAATTTTGTAAGCTAACTAAATTACGGTGTAAATTAACAGGATTTCTTTCTGTATGTTTACCTCTTATGCTGACTGTTTGCTAGTTTGTGTATTAACTAGTCGTTTATTCATATCTTAAAAATAGTAAATACTACTATTAATAATAATACTTAAAAAAAACTTAAATTGGTGCAAATTCCGTTTAAAATTCAAAATAAAATTTTATATAAAATCTGCTGATCTAGAGTTTATCTCCTTAACTCTATATTTTACATATTTCCTTTTAACTCTGTATTTTAGATAGCATTCTTCATTTATCTATAGACTTATTTATGTATTCCTGATGCATACCCCGATGAAAAGAAAATATTGCTTAACAATTAATCCAGCCCCGACCAGAGTGATCATCAGCGAAAAACAATTTTTTCCCACCTTTATTTTTTTGGAACAGTATAAACTAGGGAGAGGGGCGCCCCAGATTTTTTTCCATAGGGGTCAACGAGCTATACTTACGCTACTAGCAATGTACATCTTAACTGCCTTCATATACACAGGAGTTGCATAGCACTGATATAAAGAAAAAACAAAAGGCAAAACTGATTTTACTTACCAAGCTTCTTACTGGTAAAGATGAATTAATCTCATTACTATTCTGCAATCGATTTCCTATCTGGTTGATTGGTAATAAGGGTTTTGGTCCATAAGGAGTCTTTTTTCCAACTGAAAACTTAATTCTGTCCATTTCTGGTTGTCTGTAAATTTCTTTAAGTGTTCGATCGACTAGAAAATCGGGACGTAGGTGGGTGACAGAATTAGTTCTTTGTGCTCTAGAGGTGAAGTCATTGAATTGTCCTTCGAGTGAGGCACATATAACACAGCACTTAAAGTACGCGTTGTGATTTACATAAGATGCGTGGTCGCACATTTGCCCGCAATAGTAACATTTAAAAGATTTTGGTGGATATTCTACTTGTGTGTCCCTTTCATAAAAGGCTGGTCTCCATAAACTGAACTTCGATCTTCCTGATCTCTCAAAAGTATCAGTATCTGTTTGAAAAGTATCTTCGACTTGTTTGAAAGGATGCATTAACGGATGGTGCAAGCTTCCGAAAAGTAATGATTCTTTCACAGCGCCTTTTTGTAGCACTGGAACGAAACTGCAAGAAAGTCGAAGGAAATTTTGCAAATTCTGTTCTGAAAGCAACCCATCTTGTTTTGAGTTCAGACTAGTCATCATGGCCATTGTGTTTTCACCAGTTTTGTTGTTTACTTCATTTGGACTCGAAATTCTTGCTAGAGCAGCTAGAACAAATGAAATTGCAAATTTAAATATTTCTGAAATTATCAATTAAGTAAGATAAATGAAAAGAAACGAACTTCTAATACTTTTCTGTCAAATTATGTATGAAGTTAGAAACACAATCACAGTGTTTTTTGGAACATTCTCTGAGAATATGAAGATGAAAATCCTCAAGAATGCTTTCACAAACATAACAAAGACAAGAGTTTTGATTTCTAGTATTGAAAACAGGTGCATTTCAATGTAATGTCAAGCTTTAGAATAATCCGGAAAATGTGCAGTATGCTATAAATATTACTAAAGCTTATCAATATAGTTGACATGAATTTTGTTAATGAAGCTCTATAAAGTTATGAAGAGTATGATTTTTTGAGGGGGGCGGGGATTAGAAATGTATTCAGTAATCAAACAATTGTGCTTTCTAGATACATGTTCTGGGGAATTCGCAAAGTCTACTCAGAGAACATGAATACGAGGAGAAAAATTTAACTTACGAAAGAAAAATTTCTCGACAAAGGTTAATAACAAATTTTTCAATGAAATATTCGGTACTTGCTGATTACCTCTCGCCCTCAAAAAGTTGCCAAAACATTGGCGATTTTGAATTGACTAGAAACACTTGTTTAGCTATCTCTACAGCTTTGGGTGATAATTCGAACTCTTCTTTACATTATTTCCTGATATATGTTTGTTTATTTAATGATATATAAACGAACGACTGCTATGAAGGAAATGTGATTGTTCTTCAACTAGTTTTGACAGGCATTTTAATGTTTTGCCTCCAGTTTTTGATATTGCATTTCCACCAAATTCAGTCGTTTAGGAAATGTTCATAGAATGCGAATTTTGCTATTCTTTTCTGTTGGGTAAACATCATATTTCTGAAGAAATCCAACGCTTTTTTTGTCATTAGTTGGTAAATTCCAGAGTTCTGTTACGATTCATTAAGATTCAAAAATTAAACGGGAGGGTTGCTCGAGGAATTCTGATCAGCGAAGTAACAGTTAAATATAAAATCCATAAATTCATGTATGTGGTGTGTGCATGCGTGGGTCAGCTGTTATTGCGAGTATGCTCGAATTGCCACGTTTTTTGCGTTTTTACAATTCTATCGAATGTTGAAATGCGGGTTGCCTATAATTAGAAAGTACCAAATTTTGTATTTAGAAAGATATGAAATACTCAAAAAGCTGAACAATCGTCCCAGAATGAAACTGAAATTGGGCGAAACGCAGCAAATTTTTTTACATGGTCAGAACAATTACGTTTCTTTCAAACATGTAGCATTAATAATTGAACTCCACTGACAGAGAACACTTTCATTGCAACAACACAGTGCATATTTTGATAACAATAAATACAGTGAAAACTTTCCTGGTGACTGCGTGTAAAAGTAGATATTATATCCGAGATTATAAATAAACAATAGTGTTATACATACTAGGGATACATTATTTTCGAACTAAAGAAATGGAAATGGCAAAAGTAAAAATTTTGTATTTATTCGGGGGGGGGAGAGGATAAAAATAAATAAAAAGTAAGAAGTACAAATCAATGTTTCTGTAACAAATTATCTACTGCATACGAAAAAAAAAAAAAAAAAGAATCAAATACTTTGTGAGGTTTATCTATTTATTTTTAGCTAATAGTTTATGTTTGACTACTTTCCTATTACTCTCTTTTTCACCCACGTTTTTTATGGCAGAATGCAAATGATATAGCGAACTTTTATTCCGATTAAAGTAGAAAGAAGTGCTAGTTCAGCCAGAGTTTCGGAAGTTAGTTTTAGAGCGTGTTTGCCTATTCCAGGCCACATTGTGTTGTGATTACTAGTGATTTGAATTAGCTGCGTTGAGTGTATCTAACCATTTATATTGGCTTCGTCTCGCCGGTTTACTACAAACCAGAGACTTTCCTGCGCGTTAAAGTCATGGACCTTATAAGAGATAGACTAATCCAGTGGGCGGGGCGCGCGTCACCTACATGTCGGCAAGAAAGAGTAGGGACGATCTGGTTTACTTTAACACTGAAACCTATGACGTTTGTATCACATAACTCTTTTTAATTATTAAATGTGATACGTTGTATAGTGATGAGATTATGAAAGCCACAGTTTTTTCCAAATAGGATTAAATATATCTCATTAAAGCACTTTTTACTGCATTTCGAACATTTTTTTCACACGTAATTCTTGTACATCTTTACTTTGGTAAAACGGTAAAAACTCTAAGCACAAAATTTATGAACTTAATTTTGAGTAAAAATAAAGTAAAATTAAGTAAGATTGATAGTGCGTGATGCTTTGAAATAAATAAGGTAAAATTAAACAAGATCTGATAATTTTTTTTTAAAATTTAATAAACATTTTCAGGCAGTGATTTTACCAACTGTAATAACATTACAAAACGATCATATTTATTTGATTATATGGTCATTAAATTATTAACATTAAAGTGGATTAGTTATTTTAATAATTAATAAAATTTGGGCATAAAATTTTCTGAGTGTAATGAAGAGGGGGGAAGATAAAATAAAATCTAGAAGCACTCAGATTTTATATTACGCCCAAACGGAACCTTTTTTTAGTTTTGTGTATTACCTATATTTATTGAATATCATGTTCTTCGGCCGTAAACCACATACATTTGAAAACAGCATATGTTTAGAATTTCCGCACTGGAGATAAAACTGTTATTTCTAGTGCTCGCTCTGAACGCGTTTGTTAATCAAAAATTCGTTAAAGTTTTACAAAATATAAAATAGATTAAAACAAATTCGAAATTTGGCCGTCCAGATGCCCATGTTCGGGTGGAGGATTACATTATTCAAAATTTGATGGCTCTAGATACTGTCGTTTTTGTCACAGTGCGAGAGACATACATATATTCATACAGATTCTTCATTATTAAATTTCTTTAAATATAATACAGGGCGATAATATTTAGTAACAACAATTTGCAAAGAGACACGGACATTTATAGTAAAACAGCGCAAAATGCCGCTTCGAAACTAACAGCTTTTCTAGGCTACCGCCCCTTTGGGCTAATAAATTAAGTTAACAGTAAATAAAAAAAAATCTTATGCAGAACTAAAAATAAATTTAAAAAATAATCACTATAAAATACAAGCAAAATTAATTATTACGGTTAAATACAATTTTAATATTAGAATTAAATGTATAAAAATGTTTAAGGAGTCAAAAGTGTTTATCATTATGATGTATTATGAAATATAATTGAAATAAAATTCCTTTACAAAAATTGTGCTATAATACTCATCTATAATTTTAAAAAAGCAGCACAATTTAGAATTTTAAACAAAACTTTCAAAAATTCGTTTTTAAATATTTTAGTATTTTTTACTTATTTATACCAATAAAAAGCATAAAAATTGCAAGAGAAAATTGCTTGTTTGAAATTTTCTATTAGTTCAGATTTAAAATATTATTTCCTAAAAGAAGTAGTTACACATTTCCTTACAGCATAGGAAAAGCTAAAAAAATATCCAGCCCTGAAAGCATGCAATAGCTTTTTAATTATTTGGAACGTTAATTATGCTTGATAAATATGCTAAATTTTTAAAAATCAATCTCAATTTCAAAAATAAAAATATGTAGAAATTCTAATTTGTGAAATGAGGCGCTACAACCAGCTTTTTCTTGACAATTATATACGCTGCAATAGGCAACCAATGTTAAATTTCTGCAAGTCGTCCCTATTCCTCCGGATGTGATCAAAGTGACAGCCGGCAACGCATCAGACGAGGGAGAAAACCCGTTTGGGTTAGTCTATTTCTTATAAGGTCCATGGTTAGAGCGTTCTGTGAGCCGTTAGGTTAATCTACCACACTTTGAAATTGTTATTTGTTACGTCTTTCTGTTAAGCCAAAAGTACTTGGGCTTATACAAACCCAAGTTGGGTTATTTGTTAAGTGGTGTTTGAATAAAAACTTCTTATACACCCTTCTTCTTATTTTTGTTTTGTTTCACAAGGCTAGAAGATAATTTTTGAAAAGTCCTTTTTTAAAGTCTATAGTTTATGTTCCCAAAGAGGCATAGACTTTACAGTTCCATTTGTTCATTTGAGCTACCGAAATAGAGGAAGAGCCAAAGTCCATCAATCAAAACCTCCGATAGCCAGACCGTCCCTATATTTGCTTTGTGCTAAACCGAAGTTCCTATTAGTGGATAACATTACAAGTATCATTTTTTTTAAACTTTTATTTTACAATAAAAGGTTTGGGAGATAATTCGATTATGCGGAATGAAAACAAAAGTCCATTACTTGATCGAGACGTTCGTTTCTGTCCTAATGCGGTGTGTTGCGGTGGATTTTTCTAAGCTCAACCTACAGTCCTAGATGAGTTTATTGTTCTTTAAACGCGATTGTTGTCGAAAGGTTTATTTATGCTCGTTATGTTCTCAGAAATATTCTTCAATATTTTATATATACATCGCCGTTATTGCAGCCGCACAAAGCACTTGAAACAAGTCCATACTTTAAATAACTCTTAAATCTGCCATGTCCAGTCAAAAAATTGAGGTACTTTGAAATCTGATCAAATTTTATTCTGTGAAAAATTGTGAGGAAAAACCTTTTGGTTCATTGTGCTTTTGATGAGGCCAGATAGTCTTTGTTCCAAATACAGAAGTGCTGTAAAGTTTTATAGAAATATTGTTCAATATTTCTGAGAACCGATAAGAAAGTTTCTTTATTTTCTTACATCACTTTTAGAAATGGTCGTCGAAGTCAGATTAAGTTAATTAAGTGAATTAATCAGTCTGTTAATTCTTTGTGGATTATGACGTCGGCTACCTCCTCTTTAAGAAAATAATCTTTCTGAATAACATACTTTTTAACCAATATTGTCCTTGCTATGATAATGAAGGTTAATTTTCGCTGGTTTAGGAGTCTGAGTTACCCGGTACATGTCGTTATTCAGGAAGAGACGATGTTGTAAATTTTTGTAAATATTTCTTTTTTATTTGTTTACAACTTGATATAACTCTTTGTCACCCCTGGGGTCGTATATACTGGCTTAGTATTATACTTTGACTGTCTCAGTTCTAGGGCAATAAAATACATGGGTTCAATTTCTACTGTCCAAAAGGGCAGCCTATAGTGTCTCGGAGGGTAGTGGCTTCAGCCATCCGAGTGGGTAATGGGACGACCAGTCTATTCACCGGTTTCATGAACTCAGTGCCCTTCGTGGTGTATGTGAGGAGTGATTCTAGTTCTTGGGATTTAGCCGAGTCGGTGCTTGGGTATTTCATTCTGTATACCCAGTAATTGGAGCACGCAGGGTGCCGCAGTGTAAGAGATTTCGCTATTTGTTTTTTTTAGGATAGCTTGTGAGGCCGCTCTCCCGCCTAATATGGAGAGCAGGACTTCACGGGTAAGCGACAGTTGCAGCATTTTCTTCGCAGGAGTTGTCTATCTAAATTTGATTGATACCTTCTAAATAAAGCATTAGTTTTCTTCCATTTATTTTAAAATACTGAGATTTCTGCCTTGGATTCCAATTAAATCTTTATTTCTTTTCATTTTTCAGCCTACAGATTCGTAACAATAATTATCAACTACGTAAATTCAAGCAAACAAATACTTGATTTGAATTTTCTTTTTACGAACTTGCAATCTGAAAATTTCAGATTCAATTTAATGCCTTGAAGAAGAATTTACCATTAAAAGTTGAAAAATTAATATATTTATATATATATTAAAAATTATATATATAAATTAAAAAAGTTACAAAAAGTCATCCAAATATTTTGCTCCTTTTCTTTCATAATAAGTGTTGCTAGCTCATGAAATCATATGTTGCTAGCTAAATCTTTACTATTGAATAAAACTATCACTGAACTGAAAAATAATTTTTCTTTTAAAAATTTTGACATCTGTTTTTACATTTCTTGAGCGCAAAAACAGAAAAATATCAAAATATTAAAATGGCCTACCAGCGGCAGAGTGTTAAAGGTCGCTGAACGCTACTAGTTCGTTCTGGGGTTCGAACCTCTGCGAACGGGCTGGTTGCATAGCCGTTTTCATGGTTTTCCTCTGTGTAACGTGTACACCAGCCAATTTCCTTCAGAAAGCCCTCCACGAGGGCATTCCTTCATTTAGGCAGATAGACCTCTAGTGCTTTGCCGTACTCAAATAAATCGAACCAATCAAAATATTAAAAAATTATTGCCGTCTTTACAAAACTAAAAAACAGACTTACATATGTTTTTGGAATTTATATGTTACTAAAAAATTCAATCATAACCATGAGATTTTATATACGGTGGAAACGACAGCGTACACAGAAAACAAAGTTTTGTAGATTAATTAGACTGCAGATAGGATTTGGAGATATATTTAATTTATGACACTCATGGCACAGAGTAACACTTGCAGAAAAATAATATTGAGAAATTCAGAAGATAAATGAAAGTTCTTATCAATCAGCCATTGGCAACAGCGACTATTTATCGAGCATATGATTTTTTCAGAAATAATAAACACCTTGAAGAGATTTTCGTTCTCTATGTATTAAAAATAAATTTTAAAAAGTTAGTGTAATTATTGCCTATAGTTATTACGAGCAGTTTAGATTCACTGGAAAAATTCAATACTAAAACTTTACAACACTCTTGTATTTGGAACAAAGACTATCTGGCCTCATCAAAAGCACAATGGACCATAAGGTTTTTCCTCACAGTTTTTGAGAGAATAAAATTTGATCAGTTTTCAATAGATTTCAAAATACCCCAATTTTTTGACTGGACATGGCAAATTTAAGAGTTATTTAAAGTATGGACTTGTTTCAAGTGCTTTGTGTGTCTGCAATAACGGCGATGAAGATGTAAAGCACATTCTTGAGAACGTTCATCGTGTCCAACAGAGGAAGATATTTCAGGCAACTTTGATGCACCTGTTTATATCTTGCTCAACAATTTTTTCTCTGAACTTTTTCGGACTAAGGAGACAAGTTCTACTTTTCGGAATTTCATTCTTAATTTGGATTATTGAGTTCTCTTTATTTTGTTATTTTTTATTTCATTTTATTTTTCTTTTACTTATTATTATTATTTCTTATAGTTTTCCCTCCTTTGCAGTGTTATTGTACATTTTCTTGTTTACATTTTTAGTGCTACAACTTACTTATGTAATGCGTGTGGGGTTGTTTATCAGCGGATTAATACTACTAGTTAAAATCAACAAATCTATATTAATAAAATTTATTTCGCTTTTATTCTTCAACTAAGTATACTTTTTGTGTATTGCCATAAAATTTAATGTTATTACCATATTACTTCGAATTTCAGCCTAACTTTTTCTTGAGATTTTTTAAATATCAAATTAGAGTGCGACATAAGTTCAAAATTTTTACAACTTATTTCAAAAGCTTACTTCAAAGCAAATGTTTTTACAACTTATTTCAGATGACCTCTTACTCCCCAAGTGTTTGAGTTTTAAATAACTGTGATCTTCAAAATTAAAAATGATTTTATAATATATATTTCAAATATGTATTATTAAATCATTATTCAATTTTTTATAATTTTAAAATTCTACTAGTTTTAAATTCAAAGATTGCTATCCACCCCTGTTTCAAAATACTGCTGCGGCTTAAATTTCAGTAATATAGTATTTTTTATTCAATTTTCATTTTCAAATAAATCAGTTATTACCTTTAGTAAATTTAAATGTATTCAATATTACTCATATCATGTAATTATTTCTTCAGTACAATTAGTGTTAATTATGCTACAATCAGTGTTTAAGTAAAATAGTGTTAGTTCAAGAGTCAATTAAAATATTACATTCAACTAAAGAAAAATGTTTTGTAAAGAAACTTACCGTTTGAATCTTGAATGTTATGATGTGATGAGTTTTTAATATTTTCTAATCCTTCGTGATTTGTTTCCATCTCGTCATCCCAACGCTCTTTCTTACCCAAAGCAATTTTTTTCTTGATTAGAAAAGAACGAGGCATTACGGAATATCGTCTGCTACTGAACCGGGAGCGATCAAGGATCGCGAACTTTGCAGCTGTTGATCCGCGTGTTGATTCTGCACTAGATCCTGCGATATAAACTTGCCGCCTCTCCTGTTGTATTAGAGAACACTTTCTGCTGCCACATGTAGATGGTGGCGACATCTGGTAAATGTAAAGTGATGTATTTCGTATGCTGCTCTTATGTCTGGTATTATGCAGTATATTGTTTAATATTCGTTTGCTAATGCAAACAGTTTGTCATATTTTTATTTTTTAAAGAGAATTACAGTAGCATTATCGCATGTGATTGAAGAATTCTTGTTGTCGATTATTCTTTTAATAATCAAGCAATTGTTTTCAACAGAAAAGTTAATAAAGTTGCCAAAAATGAATAAAAAATTACGTGTGAGTTAAGTATCGTAATTGCCTACTGGAGTGGTCTTGATCTTTGTTGCAGCCGAATGACTAATCTAAAAGCAGCTGACGGGCAGCAATTTTTTTAACAAAATAAATTTTTATTAACAAAATTAAAATGTTTAACCAAATTGAAAATTTTACTAACTAAATATTTATAAAAATATGCATAAACGACAATAATAATTGCAACAGAAAAAAGAGAAGAAAATGTAAAAAATTTCCGATTTTAGTGCCACATCAGAGGATTTGTTAAGATTTCTTCAGCTGTCGCTAATCGCAGTTGACCAATCTACTCTTGGGCTCACTCCTACTAACACAGCTCTTTTTTTTTTTTTTTTTTTTTTTTTTTAACATTATAATTAAACCTCGCTTTCTTCGCATTTACGCCACATAATATTCTACATTAAAATCACAAAATTTTTAAAAGCATTAAATATTGCCATATATTTTTCTATTTTTCTGAGTTTATCATATCAAAGTTCAATATTCTTAGAAAAATGACATGCACAAGTCTTTTTGTCTCTTTAACTTTATTAGTAAACATCACTATCTGCACACTTATGCTATAAAAAAATTCGACAGCAGAATTCTAAAGGCAGTATATGGTTAGATATCCCAGTACAGTATTAAGCCTTGTCATTGAGTTCTTTTGCGGTCCTTCTTCAGTTCATCATATCACTATTCAGTTTTCTTAATAAAGATGACTTCCATAACACTTTTTTTCGTCTTTTTATTGTCAACGTTTTGTCTTTTTAACTTTTTGAAACGTCACTTTCTTCGCACGTGAGCCACGTAAAATTCAGCAGCAAAATACAAAATATTTTATGAGGTTGCAGTTGCTATGAAAACCAAATCTTTTTATTTAATCTGAACTTGTAATATAACGTAATGTAATAATCCAGGCACGACTTGAAGACAAGACAAGAACTGCTACTGGTAGCAATGTAAATTAAATAATAATGTTAAATAAATTTAAACATTGATAAAGTAGTCTACACAATAAAATAACTACATTATAAGCTGGCTGAAGTAATTTTACCGGTGTGTATCTTTAAAGTATCGGCTGCAAGATACTGCAAAACCGGAGTAATCGCTGTTAGACAGAGCTGGCGAAATTCTAACAGTGCAGTGTGCCAGGAAAATATTTCTCTATCTAAGATTCAAAATTCTCAGCTTATGTATTCTAAATGCTGATTCTAGTGAGATATTCTGGTAATATTAGATATTCTGGTTAGGAATACAAAAAGAAGAATTTATAGTTATGAACAAAATCATCATGACTGGCTATTTAACAGAACTTGATTATTTAAAAACAGCATATCTTAAGAATTTCCAATGAAGTGCTGTTTTCGCACGTCTTTTTATATTCGCTATATTATTTATTTGAAAATAATACATAGCGATAAAATTTGTTGGCAACTAACTTTTACTTTTGTTGCGATACTCTTTTTATATATTATCTGCATTATTTCCTTGAAAAAATACATGGCAATAACATTTGGTGGCAGCATCTTTTTATTCGAAAGATGCTACGAACAAAAATGTGGGGATGGAGACTCATAGCACCATTAAGGCTAATAATAAACCAATGGGGAAGAAAAAAACAAAATTTATATTCATTTTCTATCTGAAACCTGCTGGAAATTTCTGTGGAATACACTTTTTAGTTCAAGTATATCAGCAGCTAAATATTACATTTTCAGACTGATATTTATTTAAAAAATTCGAATATTTTGAATCAGCCATTAAATAACATAACAAATTATGAAATTTTTAGTTAAAATAACAAAATTATGAAATATTTCCAAGTTTTCAGAGAAAATTTTTAAGTGGACCAAACCTAGAGAATATAATTACAATTATTTATTCTCTAGCTTTGTCCCACTTGGAATTTGAATGATAAATATTATTTTTTAATTGTTAATTTTTTTATATATACTACACTTATGTCCATAAATTAAGGATAATTTGGAGTCACGCAAAACTCGAACTCTAAAATAAATATATCACCCGTAAAATCACTACATACATCTTCAAGAATCATATACAAATTTCAGGAAGTAACCAGATGACACCGATGGTACGTCACAATGACGAGAGTGTAAGAGAGTGATATATAAGGAATACAGGCAAAGAAGTAAAATTGTTCGCAGGCGCTTTATAAGCATTTCAGTGCAATAACCGAATAGTTATGACCAAAGGAAGCATTTGGACGATTTTTTACGTTGTAGAATTATCGGCCTTCTGGAATGTGGGCGTACCCAACTGGAAGTATCAGACGAACTTGGAATTGCCCAGAGTGTCATCTCCAGGCTTTGGAAACGATTCCAAGATGATGGTAATGTGAGTAGACGTTACAGTACAGGTGGCCCCAGAGTTACAACGCCGAATGAGGACCGGTATTTGGCAGTTACTGCCAAAAGAAACAGGCGGGGCACAGCCTCAGACCTGTCTCGTCAGCTCTCTTCAGCCATTGGTACGACAATTTCAAGGCAGACCGTGTACAGACGCTTAGGGCAGATTGGTCTATATGCTCGTAGACCTGTCAGATACGTTCCACTTACTGCAACTCGCTGTCGCCTGCGGTTAGCCTGGAGTAGAGAGCATGCATTGTGGACACCGCAACAGTGGGCTTGTGTGATGTTTTCCGACGAGTCCAGGTTTAGCTTGCAGTATGATTCTCGTCGGACTTTCATATGGAGAGCTCCAGGTACCCGTTGCCACCAAGAAAACATTATTGAACGACACCGTTACGGTGGTGCAGGAGTGCTCGTTTGGGGTGGAATTATTCTGGGTTTCAGAACTAACCTGCATGTTCAAATCGGAACCATGACAAGCCAAATCTATCGGGACGTCATTCTGGAACAACATGTACGTTTGTTTCGGGGCGTCATGGGTGCACAATTTGTGTTTATGGATGACAACGCCCGTGCTCACCGTGCAAACATCGTAAGCGAATGCCTTCAATCGGAGGATATCACCCGTATGGACTGGCCAGCATTCTCACCAGACTTGAATCCAGTAGAGCGCGTGTGGGACATGCTTGGCCGACGAGTTGAAGCCCGTCAACCTCCTCCTACATGTCTACCGGAACTTCGGAGAGCATTGCTTTTTGAGTGGTGTAATATCCCCCAAGATCAGATCGATAATTTGATACTCAGCATGCCTAGGCGTTGTACGGACTATATTGCATCGTCTGGGAGACATACAATGTATTAATAATCATACCAACCATGTAATATTAGTTTGTAAATAGGTTTTTTTTTTTTTTTTTTTTTTTTTTTTTTTTTTGTACTTTGCTCCAGGGAGAAAAAATCGCTAATTTTTTTGATAATATCAAACATATAGCATCTTTTTTTGCTCTTTACCTTTTGTTTAATAAATAAGCTTTACAAATAAGTTAAATTTGTTTTGCTTCTAACTCTTCCTTTGCCTGATTTTGCATTATCCTTAATTTATGGACATGAGTGTATATATATATATATAATGTTGAATGATCTAAAATTCACTTAGTTTGAAAACAAGTTTTTCTAATACTTGCGCAATAGCTGCAAAGTAAGATAATAATAATTTATTTACTAAATAAATATTGATTATATTATCTCCTAATATGAATTTAGTAGAAGTATCAAAAAAGAGGGAACCCATATGTAGGAAGTTTAATTCCGAAAATTGTGTTTTAAAGTAACTTGGATGTAAATTATGAAAAAACGTTTTACGGGAACTTGAATTTAAATCATGAATAACAAAATTTGAAACTTTGAAAAAGAAATTAATAATTAAAAACAAGTAATTATTGCTATTGATCGCAAATTAGTTGACTTTTCAAGGGGAACAAACCGACTCCCGTTCAATGGACAATAATTAATAAATGCGAAGGTGTTTCTTCTGTTACTCAAGTAAGAATGATGATGCCAAACTGGCAAATTAGGTTAGGTCAAAATTGTAGTTCCGTGAAGTGATGGGGTTTATAACCAAATTAGAGTACCAAAGAACTCATTTTGAATGAAGCATTTTCGCTTATACGAGATTCTTTATAAATTTTGAGTGAAAAGCAATTTATGTAGTAAAATTTACAAGATACTTGAGTAAATCTTCCCTGACACCTTCGCTTTTATGCATGTTAATTCAAGACTATTTTTATAAAAATAAACAGTAGTAATCTTAATTTGAATTATGAAATAGAACTCAAAGTAATTAAAATAATTAAATAATAATAATTAAATAATAATAGAACTCAAAGTAATTAAACATGAGAAATTAAGAAGCATAACTATGCTATCTTTGAAAAACAAATCAAATAAAAATTGAAAAATTGAAATATATATAATAAGAAAGTAAAATATGAAATGTACATGAAGATATAAAAGGCTAGAAAATGCATTAATTAACTTATGTTCTTTCTAGTGGGGGATGTGGGTAAAGTGTTCTCTTCTGTGACTTATTCAGAAGGGGTGTGTGTCCGAAATCCCTTTATCGGCAGAGGGGATACTTTGAATTTTTACAGGACGTGGGAGGGAGTAGAAATATTTGAGGGACGTTTGTTGCGGAGTTCTTATGTGAGTGAAAACGTCTGTTAAAATTTTGAACATACTAACTAGTGAATGGAAATTAATTAATTTATGGCTAATTGTCGTGTCAGAACGAGGAAGATATGTTTTCAAACAAATAATCACAAACTTCTTTATTTCTTGCTATAACTCAGTGACATTTCGATTCTGATAAAGTCTGGAGAAAAATTATAGGATCTATCTTCATCATAGTTTGTAGATGCTCTTCTGGCAATCGAGTTCTTTATTTAATCGGGGTGACGTAAATTGTATTCTTTTGGGACTGATGTTCTCTTATTTGAAACACAGTATGAAATTTTATTGCGAACAAACCACAAAAGTACATAATTTACGATTTATCTTGTAAAACATATCCTTTAGTTTTACCCTTTAAAGAAAAAAAAAGTGGCTTGCAGTTTAATCTCTCAGTCAAAAGTGTTATTATAACTTTATTTAAAACTTTAATTCAATAAGATGAAGTTTTGTATGAAAGGAACACTGAACAGTTGTGCATAATTCTACACGATAGGCGTTGTATAATGCAGGTCTCACTACAAACACAAATACTCCCACTTTATCCGAGTCATATGGTTTGGCGTACAACCACACACAACTGCTCAGACGGGAAAGCGTTTAGTGACGCTGATTTGAATCCCGGAGAAGGCATGAATGTTTGTAAGTGTATAGTGTCTGTACTGTAATGGGTCACTGAAAATACAAGGCGAACCGAATTCTCTCCAGAGGCTGGTGGTAGGGCAAGAGGGTTGAGATATTCCGGGGTGTTCTTTCTTGAATCTGCAAACTGGAGAGAAAGCTTAGCAAGTTACCTAGGTACAACATCATCTCAATCCACCCTATAGTACTACAGAGGTGTTGGCTTATTTTCTACCTGTAGAAGCATACACGACATGCTCTGTGTGCCACACTGTAATGAAGGTAGCACGGCATGCGCTGTATGCCATACTGTAATGAAGGTAGCACGGCATGCGCTGTATGCCATGTAATTAAAGGTCTAACCTATTCATTCTATCTCTTTTTCTGTAATAGCTGTCGCACATATAAACTCAATCCATATGGCTAAATCTCTAAAACTCTAAGGATCGTATTAACAACAAATATTCGTACGTCATGTCTTGTCGGGCTGGATGCGACCACAAGCCGTCAGTTTGAAACCACTGATCTGCTTGGTAGGGCGCACGGATAAACTTTGCTCACAGTTGTTCTTTGTCTCTGCACAACAACATGCCGTTGATTGACATACATGTACGCTATGTGAAACTTTGTCATGGGGTATGCGATTTTTGCTGACGAAAGAATATCTCATATCTGACAGACGTATTAAGTTTGTCAACTTATGGATACAAATATTGGGGCCGCATGCACCACTTTATGCCTCTAAATCTGGGATTTGGGGCGATTGCGAAACGTCGCACTTTGCACCTGTTATTTTGTTCAGTTCTTGAACGCCCGTGGAAGTTTCATGATGATGATGGACAATGCGATAGCTTTTCTTGTTAGTAATTTTTTAATGTTTCAGAATAGGTACAAACATGCTATTAAAAAATATGCAGTTCCAGCACAGTAGTTTCCATGCAATAATTTAATTTAATTCCTTTCTAAGTGAAGCTTTAAAAAAAATTTCCATTTCTATTCTTTCTTTCTTTTTCTTTTCTTTTTTTTTCGCACTTTTAAATTTTATTATTTTCTTTACTTTCAGATCAATACACTTTATGAGATACCTTTTAAATTATTATGAAACGAAGTAATTCTTTCATATGCATTTTGAATTATTAATTCTACTTCATAGCGCTTTATGCTGAAAAATAAAATTAAGAGCTAGCGTTCAAGTCTTTGAAATTGATTTGAAGTCGTTATCGAAAATTGAATTCGTTATCGAAATATCTAAAAGCACAGCTGGATTTATTTAATCGTTACCATATCTTTTTTATTATTCAGTCACTACAGAGACACTTTCAAAATCTGCAATAGTTGATAATACGCTACTGGCTATTAAAATTGCAACACCAACTAAGGACAAGAGATAACACAAAAATTTTTATTTTACTGATTTCTTATAATACACAGATGAAAACATTAAAATGTCAAATACATTTCACAAACAAATTACGCAATGATTAGTACTGAAAGTAGCCATCTTAAATAAAAATAACTGCTGACATATGGATATAGAGTCGAACAGACATTGCATTGCACTTTTGGATTTGATATTCATGCAGTTGTGATTCGTTACTATAATCTATCATCATCTCCGTTCGTCTTTTTCATACCATTATTCGTGATACCATAGACAAACGTTTTCAGTACTAGAAAGATCATGTTAACGCTACGGCTAAGGCAGCAACGTAACTTGCTGTATATCAAGAAGTCTGTTGCTGAGTGCAACGTCTGATCGCCCTTTGTTCTTTGGAAAGTGGCTCTATGATGCTCCTAAATATATGTGGGCAACCAAGGGCCATTAATGGGTCTATATCGTAATACTGATAAGTCGGAGCACTACATACCAACGCGAGAAAGACTAGCATCCAGTTGTATCCTATGGACAGTATGACGATACTTAAAGCAAATATTTCAACGAGTCATCTCCACAGGGCTCCAAATTCGCTCACGTCTATTATGGTGTTGCGTATAGGAACGGTATTCACCTGAAGAGAGAATATCACATCATTCATATGTCCATGTCCGCCGTTCAGCTCACCATTGTACCCCGAAGATGCTTTTGTTGCAGCGTTGCAGGTAAGCAAAACAATGGCCGCCACGGAAAGAGTGCGTGACCTTTAGACGACATCTCACCGTATTGTGCTTACATAACTTGCAGTGTCATAAGCCGCATTTTTTAGGTGTAAAATGTTTAATGTGGTTGTATAATCTATACGGGACATTAGTATGTGATATTTGTTTTCTAAAACAGCTATCTTGAAAAATCTGATGCGTACCCCTAAGGCAAGAATAATTGTAAGTTGTACGTCGTATAATATATATATATATATATATATATATATATATATAATATCAATATAATATGTACGTGTATGTGTGATCATAAATAAAATTATTCATTTATTTTAAACAATATACGTACATTTAAATTAAATTAGAAATTTACATTTTTAAGTAGAATTTAATGTGAACAATGTGAGTGTATTTGTTCAGCAATAACGAATAAAATCTGCTTGGTACCCTTGTTAATGCAATTCGAAGATCTAGTTCTTCTTGAGCGTTCGGGAGTATCTTTTTTTTTCTTAACGGCTTTGCTTCCTCCATCCCCCACCCCCAAACGTTCGTGCATTCGCTTTAAAGCCGGTGCATTTATGATGTTGAACTCCCCAGACGCCAGTGAAACCAAACACAATGACCAAAGAGAGAACCTTGCATTCATGTGATAAATGATTTGCAAGTGATCGTGAGCATACATTCGCAAGTAGTCGTGAGCGTGCCGTTCTTTGGAGTTTCCTCCAAGTATTACTTTGCATACTTCACTTTTGAGACCTCCGTTCTAACTTTTTTCCTCTCTCGTACTCCCCGATAAGACCTTGTAATATAGAGTAACACTAACCTCGTCTTTCTGAACAGTTACTCCTTCCATTACCCCTTAAAATATTCCAGCAGTACATCTTTCTACTTTTTTATTTTAATACCATAAAATTAACATGCTGCAATAAATAAGGTGAGAGAAATATAATGAAAAATCTGATGTTTACACCACATGACTTCCTTGTACGGAATATTAAACTATACGCATTTTTTCCTGCATTTCATTTAAACTTATTGAATTAAATTAAATCTACTTTGTCGATAGCGCATAAACCAAAATAGTAGAAGAAATGCACTCTTTAAAATTCACTATATTTATTTACCATAGCGACACTCTGGCGCTAAGTTCATTTACCAGCTTTACATTTTATTCATTTTATAACTCAGAATGCACAAAAATTATCTAATCGTTGCCACAAATTCTATTCAAATACTATAATAATAAAAAAAAAGTATATAAAAAAAATTAAACAACAACAACAACAACAAA
This sequence comes from Stegodyphus dumicola, assembly GCF_044657685.1. Taxonomy (NCBI): domain Eukaryota; kingdom Metazoa; phylum Arthropoda; class Arachnida; order Araneae; family Eresidae; genus Stegodyphus; species Stegodyphus dumicola. The sequence goes on along the minus strand of NC_140771.1, from coordinate 41,032,247 downwards.
AAAAAAAAAAAAAAAAAAAAAAAAAAAAAAAAAGAAAAGAAAAGAAACAGTTTTTCACAGACGATTCAGCGCCGCTTACCTAATGCGCATGCGCTGCTCGTAAACATTCTCCTCTGTCCCAGACAAACTAGCGACATTATTTGCTGCTAATACGAAACACTTATTTACTCGAATTTCATTAGAGATATATTTCTCATTCAAGTAATTCAGTTCTCATTTTACGGCAAGGCAAAAATAGTGAATCTTAAAATAGCTTCCTTAAAAATTGAAAGATATAGAAAAACATAAAACACCAAATACAGTTAAGACAATTAAAAAACAGTTTTTCAGTTTTATAATTCGTTTGGGGAAAAAGAATCCTTTATTCTAACCTTACGTACAGATGTCACACAAAAACATCGTTAAATTGCATTTGATAGCGGTCAAAATGGGTATATTCGTTGAAATATGGTACCCGGAATTTTTCTTGATTATAATACTTCCTTTATTTCGTACAAGGTAAGTAAAAAAAAAAAAAAAAAAAAAAAAAAAAAAAAAAAAAGACTATTTTTTATTCTTAGTTACTGTCGATTCAAAAACCATTACGCATGTCTATGTTTCTCTAAGAAATATTATTGTTTAGAAAAGAATACTGTTAATTTTTCGAATACATTCTTCTCCAAACGTGCTTTAAGAAATATTACTGTTTAGAAAATAATACTGTTAATTTTTTTAATACATTCTTCTCCAAACGAGCTTTAAATTTTCCTCAAGTTTACAGTTTTTATCACTTTTAGCGTTAGGATACGTTTTCTGTAGGACCCTTTACTCGGATTTTCATCATACTGATAATAGATGGGATTTTACGTATGAATCCTTAGACAGAGAAAAGTTTATTAATTTTTTGTTTGTAACTGATGTGTTTGGTTTCTAAAGGATACAAGGTTAACGAAGATTTGGACTTTTGTTTGATTAAACTTCCATACATATTACACAAAGGGGATTGGCTGTCCTCATCTCTTCTGAACAAAAATTCATACTAAACGTCACTTCGATCGACTGCTTTCTTCATGGTATGTCATAGTTTGATACTGCTTGATAATATCAAGATTATAAATAAGATACTTTTTATTCCTGAGGTACGAGTTCCATGTAATGATTTCCTCTTTTAATTAAAAGATACTACTCAATTTTGCTCCGATTAGTTACACAAGTGATCATTGTATAATTTATACCATTACTGTTCTTATCTAAATAAATGTATAATGTTATATTGAAAATATGACGACAGCAGAATGTCTAATTCTTCTGTTGACTGCTTCGAAAACAAAATATTACTGAGTTAATTACTAGTGATAAAACTCTTTATTTATATGTATATATTCTTCCTTAATTTTTTCCAGACGATAAATATTTGGTTCTGTTTGATGGCAACGAGATAAATTACAGTCACCTAAGTATAGAAAAGAAATATTTCGCAATTTTGCGAAAAATTTTGATTACCAGAATTCGTAATCTTTGGAGTTTAATTTACATAATACGCATGCATACGATTTCTCATAAAGATCTGAATTCACTTTTTTTTTTTTTTTTTAAAGTTTACGTGTTATACATAAGCCAGACAGATACTTTTTACTGAACATAAATTCCGATGGCGTTCTAACGGATAGATGTTTTTACATTACAAGATGCTAAGATATCCATCTGAGGTTAAAATGAAATTTAAAATATCAGAACGGATGATTTTTTTTCTTTTTTGACAGTAGAAATGTTTATAATATTAGCCTTCGAACGTTTTTTGTATGTATATTTTTCACTTTATACTAAAAGAAATTTATCATCCGTTCGGCCAACCAAGTGTTGCCATTCCATGAAGCATAAGGTCTTTTATTTACCATCCACTCACATGGGAAACTGCAAATTCTCAAATATGTTGTCCATCGAATTTTTAATTTGTCATTGTGCAGAATACTTTTGGTTTCTGAAGAAAAGATAAATTCGTTGCCTGAGACTCCCTCAAAATACAAAGAATTTCATATAAAAATAACTACACCTAACGTTGAATTTTAATTAATATCTCTGTTTTTAATAATATTTCTTACTGATGTACTTCGTGATTCATCTAATTTGTGTCCCTTACCTTATGTTTGATTGATAATACAGCGAGCCTGTTGCAGTGACTATATCTTTAAGACGACTTTCTCTGAAAGTGACTAGTATTTCTGAGAATATAAATAAACTATAGAACTGAAAATGAATTCTTTAAGATGACAGTCTCCTTAGAAGACCTAGATTATCTACAATCACTAGTCAGCTTAGATTAGGTGCTTCACTGAGTTTGTGAACAATTTTGGTATTATAGTACCGAGTGTGCTGGAATATATTAGGTAATAGAATAAGTATAGTATGGGTTCAGAGATCCTTCATTTGAACCCACCAACTATAGGTTTTTTCCAACCATTTTGTTACTAGATAAAGCATGAAAAAAGTGTGGACAGAAACAAAAGTTAACAATAAAGACCTTTTGCATTAGACAAGGTTATTCTATCACAGTATTTTTCAAGCAAGGAAATGGCAAATTAACAGTTCTGAAAGTTATTGCTTATTTTGCAGCAGAAGATCTTTAATTTATCTCTCAAACTGTATCAATGAAATAAATTGAGTGTTAAAAATGAAATAAGATAAAATTTTATGGTTAATAAAGTGTAATAAAATAAATGGCTCTGTTCATGGTTGCAGAGGTAAGATGCTTATTGCGCAAGACGTAAACAATCTTCAGTGTTCTCATTAAAATGCCAGTTTTCACAGGATTGTCGTTCGAAGAGACATAATTTATCTTCGAAATTATAAAAATTGAGCAATTTAAAACCAGCAATGAATTTCTTAATAATTTTACTTTTATGTTTATTCGTTAATAATAAATTTAACTGACTTAATTTAAAATATATTTTATTTATTATATATCTAATAGGTAACTATGAATAGTTGTCAATTATCATAATTAATAAAAGATGTTTCTACTCTCTCATATTTTGGTTTGTAATCGTCATCTACCTAACAGACAATTTTTATAACAGTTTAAACTGCCAATGTTGTGATACAAGAGGTTTTTAATGCCATTTATTGTGCGCTCACTTTCAAAATAATCTACTGTATTGCTCATTGCGCGTGTAGGATACTTTTTTTTTATAAATTCACAAATTTGTTTAAGAATTTTATTTATCTAAAAAAAGCTGAAATTAAATTCACTATTTGCCCATTAGTGTATGGCATTACCCCCCCCCCCAAAAAAAAAATCTCGTCAATTTTCTAAATATAGGAATTATTTAAATGTTAAAAATTATCATTATTAAAAAGTTCTATTTATTTATTTATTTATAAGCATTTTTTTATTTTTATTTCTATTTCACCTTACGAAAGATTTTTCTCAGTCTTGTAAAGAGTAAATATGTTACATAAAAAGAACGATGTCAGAACAAATGGTAAATGGTATAGCATCCTATTTCCCACGAATCTTTCTGAAGCAAAGCTAATGAAGCTTCTCTTTTGTAAAAAGTATGTGAGGGTGAAAAATTAAAGAATAACAAATTAACATATTAATTTGAAAATGAAATAAAACATTCAATAGGGTAATTTTCAAATTTAGGTCAAATATTAAAGTCTGCCAGTAAGACATTCTTAGTGTACATCTCTATATGACAGCTAACCCTTAACACCGGTAGTATCAGCCAAGGATTAAAAAATAATATAGAACTTTTTGTGTGAGTACGAATTACACGTTGCATGATCCTTTAAAGACATGTGGCAGAGACGATCACCACCTGTTCGTTTCGCTTGAGCTGATAAAATTTTTTTTATCTGTTTAAGCTCAAAGATCTGCTCGTGAGAAAAGGACGAGATTTCACTTTTTTTATTTCTTTTATTTAGAATGAGTTGAAATGTGATAATATATGCCAAGAGATAACTTCAAAATGATTTAGAACAAACATTCCAACTTCTTGAAAGAATTATGTAAAAGTACGGCAATTATTTTAAGATCGAAAATTGATAAGAATGTATAAAAACTGAATGACTGAATACATGGTTTTTGATATTTTTACATTACTTTTTATGTTTCTGTCAATGATGAATGTATTATGCGAACGTTGAAAAAAAATTGCTCTACGTAATGTGTTTTTCTAATAGAATAAGACAAGTGTTCTCAACCAGGGAGAACTCTGCTGCTGGGGAAATTTCATAGTTTCAAGGGCGGGAGGATGCGGTCAACCTTTTACTTACCTGTTAAGTATTTAGTTTTAGTTTATGAATGTAAAAATTATTTTTATTCAAGTTTTGGCATTTATCAGCATTTTCTATATTTTTTCATACATATTTACATTATATATGAAGAGTATAGAATATATATATATTTATATTTTTAATTTATAAAACATATTAAAATATAACCCAAATTTAAATAAATGTATATGTATTTTTTTAGTTTTGAGAAGGAAGGGGGAGGGAATGAAATGGTGAAAGGAGTGCATGGGGCAAAAAAGGCTGAGAACCATTAGACTAATCCCTAAGATCTCCAGCAGATCAATGCAAGAAGTTAAAGAAATACGCCCTCGCCCGTTCAATGTATCAATCGTCGTTATATTTTGAAAATAACAGCTATATAGAAACGCTTTGCTTCTCATATGTTGTTCTATATTAATATGATTACTAAAACATTTCTAGTATTGGTTATACATGCATGATGAATTAACTATAGAATTTGCAATTTATACGAGATGTTATTTGTTTAAAGCATTCGCTTAAGCAATAAAATTTGCTAGGCTATTTCCTTATTATCATCCTTATCATCATCATTATGCCTTCATCTTATTATTTTTTAACTTTGATTTAACAATGGTTTAGTTGCCATTTTTCTTATAGTGGACAAATCAAAGGCCAGATAAAGGCTAAAAATAGAAGGAAATGCAGTCATTTTTGTTTTTAAAAAAATAATTTCTTTATATGATGATAAATGTTTGTTTGTACTTGTATACTTGATACATATTAAATATTCTCTTTTGATTTTTTTAAATAATGAAATTCAAAAATAAAACTGAATTTAATATTCCTATCTGAACTTAATTATGATTCTTTATACATACATCAGTTTACAGTACGAATTCATTTTCAGTATTCTAAATTCTAAATATATCATGGAAAAGCTAATTTATTTTTTTATCAAAGATTAGTCAGAAAATTATATTGGGATAATAAATTAAATATATATTTGTAGGGTTTTATGTTAAGTAACTTAGCTATCTCATTATTATTATTATTTTATTTTATTTTTTTTTTTTTGCTTGTACTTTCACTTCTACTTTCGTCCCTCCCACTAAGATGCAAATTAGTTAATGTATATAGTTCTTCAGTTCGACAAAGATATCCTGCTTTTCATTTCCTTCTACCATACTTTTAATGGCAGTTCAGAAGATTTTTATTTAGCCTTCAAAAACATCGCTACAAGGACTGCCCTATGGTTCTTCCTTTGAGATCATTCTCTATCTCTTTTATGTAATTAGTTTTCTCAGAGACAAACTGGATCATAATCTTCTCTTAGCTTGCAATGCCGCGATACTGCGGTAGTCATCAGCTTCACTCAACCCGATAATGTCATCTCCAGACTACAGGATTTTGCTTTAAATATTGAGAATTTGTGCAGGCTGTGGAGGATCAGCATAAATGCCTCCAAGGCTACCCTCCGACTGGTCAAACACAAGATTCGGCAAATAGCACTGAACAACCTCTGCGTATTTGAAGAAATTGTGAACCGTGTAAATAATGTAAGTTATTTGGGGTTATCATTAACCATAGGCTCATATGGACTTGTCATATAAAGCCTGTTACAGGAAAATCCTATGATATAGCCAACAAACTTTTTGTGCTCCTCCGGAATTACTCTTGACTGTCCCTCAATAAAAAGAGAAGGATTTACCTATCCATTATAAAGCCAATTCTATGTTACACATCTTCAACCTGGAGCTCAGTTTCAAATGTAGATTTCCACAAACTTCAGGCATATAGAATAAGATTCCAAGAAGAACAGTAAATTCTCATTACCTGATTAGAAACAAACTGATCCATGGTGAGTTTAAAACCCTTTCTACAGTTGCTCACATGTCTAAATGAGCATTTATTCAACACTGGACTTAGCTGTGATGATACAAATTTGTCAGGAGCCATTAATTACCAAATCATTCTAGAAGATGATATAATCAGATCATTTGCTTCTTTCATGCTCAGAGGCAACAATTACGTAACCTAGCTTGGATTGCTGACTTTTAATTGCCATCCTTGCAGTACAGGAGACAATGGTCCCCCCTTTTTACTTCACTTTCTGAACCATTCTTGTAAATTTCACTTACTAGCTCGTCATCAAAGTCATATGCACTTACAGGCTTAATTTTCTTATCTAGCTTATTAAAGCCACATAACCCCTCCATAAGCCTCTTAGACCACATAAACTACTTCATAATTCGTATCTTTGGAAAAAGAGAGAGCTTTTGGCAGCTCTCACTGACCAGTCATTCTATTAGCACTTTCCTGCTACTGAACGATTTATCGACTTCCCTCAGAATATTTGTTCTGAATTTCCAACAAGCTACAGAGATTTGATTTTCTGTTATTGTTACCAGTTTTGTGTAATCATAGGGATGATATGTTAATAAAAATTATTGATTTTAAAATTTCATCTATGTTTATGTTTACTGTTGTCGTTTATCTGTCTTTACAGTTCTAGGATTTGACAGTTAAAGTAGTGTGGACTCGTACAGATCAGAGAAAAAGAATTCAATTAAATGATTAAACATTTAATAAAAATCTAAATAATTTATTTTTGCTATGTTTAAAGTGTTGGTAAGAATTAAGATTACAAAAACAGAGAAATTTGTTGCAACTTGAAAATCGGCCATAACATATATAGTATATCCAACAATCTTCGAATAGATGACAGACACAATTACAAGCAAAGATTCGCAGAAAAATCAAAGTAAGCACTTCGTAAAGCACTATTGCTCTCATCAAAAAATATTTCTAATGCAAGAATTGAAGTTATTGTTTTAAAAGGCACCAATAGTGCCAAAAGCCCCACAGATAAAATACTTAGGCGTTATTTATTGATGAAATGTTAACTTTGAAGAATCGTATTATTTATACAACAGGTAAAGACTCACAAGACTATTATGAGTATTTACTCTGCAACATTACTAGTTTTACACTTACAAAGGGAATTCTTCGTAAGTGTAAAAACTAGGATAATTATTTTGCTAGAAATGGCTATCTGCTGGCAATGTGCTATTTAATGAAGTCCAGTCTCTAGGCAATGATTCAATAACAGCAAGAACTCACTGTCAAAGAGATTGGCAGAGTTGAAGCACATTTTAAAATTTCAGATTTTTCTTACTATTGAATTTATGCTGTTGCATATACATCATCGGATCTAGTTGTGAGGATCTGGCTGTGGAAAATGTCTGGTATCTTGAACCTAGAATCCGATCTGGGAATCTTCAATATATAAACGCATATAGAAATTAAACTGAGAAATAAAAGGTGAAACCAACCTCATATTTCCCCTGCTTTCTCCTCTTTGAAACTAACTTGTCTCATTTGCCAGCTTGCAAAAAGAAGTGCGTTTGCAAATTTCGAACATGATGATTTTACTTTCTGGATGCACCGTTGCTTGATATAAATCTCCCCCCCCCCAAATTTACGATAACTGATGAATAATTTAGAATTATTCTTACTATTTATTGCAGTAGGATTATCGCCCATTGCAATAAACATTAAGTTAGTTTTTCAAGGTATTTTACTTTTATTAAGTATTTATTACGATTTAAGTCTTTACTATAACTTCTCCGTTTCATATTCCTTACTAGAATGCGTCTTAGGTTTGGTGTATTTAGGATGAGGGTTTGAATACTAGTTTAGAGCTTCTGGCAGCCGCTTCTTCCTGTCTCTTGCCAGCTCTGCTTAATGTTATAACACGGCTTTAACGTTTTGTTTTCCGATGTTTTAAATTATGCGCTGAGTCAATTAATTTATTTTATTTGCAGTCTACGACAACGTACCTACACCTGAATTTAACTTACGTTAATTTAAATCCCACAATTAGTGGAAGTTTCGTCTGCAGCACAAGTTATGCATATTCTGTTCAATTTAAGACTAAATTAAAAGATGATTTTACTATATTGTAAGTTGTTTACAAAATTGTAAGTTTATTACTTCTTTACTATATTGTAAGTTGTTTAAGATGTAGCCATAACTCACTATTAGTCTATAGGGTCTGGAAGACTTTAGGTTTCAAACTCCAGGTTTCAATTACAAGAGAGCCCTAGAAGATGACAGATTAATAAAATAACATATTAATTTATATTTTCCAATATTATGCGAAAATTACTAAAATACGATCCAGAGACTCAAAACGAGCATATGCGGTTGATAAAATGGGGCTGATGAATGTGCTTAATGCAGGACGGCCGCAAACATTCTGTTTCTTAAAAAGCACAATGCTTGCCAAATGCAGTAAAAAGAAGAGCAATAGAAGTATGTCTACATAAAAATTTGTTCAAAGCGAATATTTGTTTAATTATTTTTAACCATCACTTCCAAAAATGAGGTTCTTACGTGTGGAAAGCTATCACAAAAATGTATTCTCTGGCAGTAAAATGTGATAAAAAATTCCTGAATTATAATCATGCTCATGTACCCTAACATATGATGCACAGGTAATAACAATGGATGTCAAACTGTATCTACCAATTAAATAAAACAACATTTGTTTCGAACGCTAAAAAGCTGTTTACAAATTGAATATTTTCTCTTGATTGTAGGATTCCTTTTTCCACAGCCTTCGTTTCTCATGTAATTTGCATCAAAGCAAAAAAGAAAATCTTTCGAAAGTAAAGCACGGCATATCCTAGAAACTGCTTGTTTTTCCGTCGAGCATTGTGATAATTAAGTATTTTGTGATTCCAACAGGTGGCTCGTGCGCTAAAGATTGACTTCCCGTCGACGAGATTCAAAGTACCGAGTCGATACGAATGCTTCTTTCACCTGCGCTTCGCGACGCTCTCGTAGATATGGAAAAGGGAACCACTTAAAAGAGAGCCTTGCTAGTGCCGAAGTTTCACGTAACAGATGTCGTGACAACAATATTGAATGCAGTATTATTTTGTTAACGGGGATTTTGATGGATTAAAGCTATTGATGTAAAAATGTATTTAAGCTGATTCATCAAAAGCATTTTATAACATTCATTGCAAGACTTTATTGAGCTATGAACGTACGTAACAGATCACTGAAATAAAACAGAATGATTTAAGGTTCTTAGAGTGCAGTTTTAATATATAACTAATAAATGAGAATAGCTAATTTGCTTATTCAAGAATTCTAAATAATTGAGCTTTCCTTTTTGTGTAAGACAAATATATTGCTATTAAAAAGTAAACGAGAAAATATACTTTTTTAAACATTGTTTATAGAATTTCTTTTGGCAATCTACCGACTTAAACCACCGAAAGAGCGCGAATACTTTATTGGTCATGTATCAGCAGGGTTGTTGTTAATAGACAAGTACCATATTTTATTTCTATAAAGATTACGAATTAAAATGAATATTATTATCTCTATAAAATGAAACAAAAAGCGCATATTTTCAGAAAAAAATAAAAAATTTAAATCACTTTTTGTTCAAGTACACAGTTCATTTCTATTTTCGTCTAAAATGAAACAGTGAATTAAGTTAAAAAAGGTAGGGCCTTTTTTAATTGATTGAAATTAAAGTTTTTTTTTAATTTGTTGCAAAACAATAAATAAAAACTTGCTACCTTAAAATTTTCAGATTACAATCTAACATCTCTAAGAAAAATACAATGGTAGTTTTCATAAAATATAGAAATAAATGATAAACGGTTTAAAATGTTATAAAACTGCAATTTCATATACCATTTTAACTTGTTAAAACAATTTTAAGCTAAATAATTATGTCAGCCGTATTGCTTAAATTTAAAACTTAACCTCAGCAATTACAATTTTACGCTATTTGAATGCGGCAAAACATTCGAGTGCTATTTTCCTATGAGAAGGGAGGCCTTCATGGAGAATGTTTTCGGGAAAACTGGCTGCCTTTCACGAAACTACGGAAACCAGCCATGCAGCCAACCCGTTCCCCTAGGCCGAAATGAACTACCAGTTTTCAGCGCTTTTTTTTTTTTTTTTTTTTTCATTGAGCCACTGGTGCAGCATCAGACTTCCAAGATACATATAAAACGGTATATTTAAAATCAACTACTCAAAAATGTTGCAAAAAAATATTTTCTTCAAATAAAGTGGGCAGCAATTTCTGTTTTTTCAGAGAGTTTCATTCTGTTAAAGAAAACAATAACAGTTGATTTGGAAGCTGATAAAATTATAAATAATATATCACAGATTACTTAATTTAAATTTAATTCAAAATTGAAAACCTGTAAATGAACACGTAAAAAAAATTGTTTACAGAGGTTAATGAACTTAGTTAATGTTACAGATATCATTGAGTTTAAACGTAGGAAAAAATTAGAAATTTATAAACGAGAATTTTAAGTTTAATTTTTAATTTTAATGAATAAAAGCTGAAATCAGTATCAATAGATATCATTTTAAATACTAAAATCGTATATACAAGGTGATTCTAAAATATCTGGCAAAAACCCAAACTCTGTTAGAGGGGACAGAAATAAGCAGATAGTTTAATTGTATTTTGTGTACGAAAATGGCTCATGTAAGTTGTGTTACGTATGGGAGATATAAATAACAAATAAGTAAGAAGGCTAGTTAAAGTCAAAAGAAAAATATTTTAATCATTTAGTTTTTACTTCTTTGTCCGAAGTAAAAAGGAAGTATTGTAATCGCGAAAAGTTTCAGGCAGCATATTTCAACTAAAATATCCATTTTGACCGCTATCGAATGCAATTTAACGATGTTTTTGCGTGATATCTGTACGTAAGGACAGAATAAAAGACTCTTTTCCTCCAAAAAATTATAAAACTGCTTTAAAATGAATTATGAAGAAAATTTTTCGTGGCGTCTGTACGAACGTATGTACGTACGTATCTCGCATAACTCAAAAACGAGTAGCCTCAGAACGTTGAAATTTTGTATATAGGACTGCTATAACATGTCGATGTGCACCTCGTATTTTGGTTGCAATCGGCCGCACCAAACGTATATAAATATATTTATATATATATCCACTCTGTTACCCGGTTCAGTAATCTCAGTTTCTTTACTCTTATATGTTGGTAAATTGTACATTTTTTTTCTTTAAAAATGATTGAACTATGTTGTTTTTATCTTCCGGTTAAGGGTTTTATGCCTTTAGAAAATCTGTGTGCAATATTTTTAGAATTATCAACAATTTAAAAATTGTTTAAGTGCCGCTAAGCCTATTTTGATGGCGGCCATTGCTTGTTTACATTTGAAACAGCTGAGTAGTGAATTTGTTACCAATCTAGAGAAACGTAGCTTCGCAACAACAAAGATAACGCCTTCATTTATTATTGCGAATTAAATCATGCTTAATCCTTTCTGAAATTTTTTCGAGGAAATAAGTGTTTAAGATTTACTTCGTAATTTTTAATATAGATATTTTGAGTTTTTATGTATTATTGCCTTCTCGCGAAGTGAGAACTGAATTGATTGAATGAGAAATACTGAATCGTCTGTCAAAAACTGTTTCTTTTTTGTTCCGTTTGCTTAATTTCTTTTATACATCGTTCTGGATTTATTATAGTATTTGAGTAAAACATTCTGTGTTATAATATGAATGAAATATAACGGTGTTAAGTGAACATAGCGCTATGGTAAACAAATATAGTGAATTTTAAAGAGTGTATTTATTCTATTGTGGTTTATGCGCTATCGACGACGTAGATTTAATTCAATCCAATACGTTTAAATGAAACGCAAGAAAAAAAATGCGTACAATTTAATAATCCGGACAAGGAAGTCATGTGGTGTACACATCAGATTTTTTATAACAGGTATTCGAAAGTATGATCATACACGGTAATTCACTCTCGCACTGCCTCCAGTTAATACAATCGAATGTTTGGCCCTTTGGCAGCTGTTTACTCAGACATCATTGTAACAGATGACTCTGTAAATCCTTTGTAGAGTTGCTCCGTTTTCATGATAGATAAAATACATGTCACCGAATTCCGGTTTCGTGTAGCTGTGCTTACTGCTCAAAACTGCACTGCCAATGACAATTTACCCCAGCGGGCCACTTTCACCTATTGCTCACAATAGCGTCTTTTACCGCTTTAACATGTCACATTCGCACAGACATTATAAAATCTGCTTATTTCGATTCCCTCTATATTTTTGCCAGCTATTTTAGAATCTTCGTGTATACACATATCTGATATAGACGGTATTGGTTTTGAAAGTGAATTGAATTACTTTTACAGTATATGATACAGTATTTTTTCAGCGCATTTAGGAGCTTTTACGACTGTAATATGCAACTGTGACTTACGGGAGGGAATAAAAATGGTCTTAAAGGAAGTGTAGTCGTATAGCGTAGAAATTCCGTTATGCTGGAGGTCTGTTGTAGGAGTTTATGTTAATTAACCAGCTATTTATGGCCTGAACTTCTTTTTTCCGTAGTCCCACCAGAATGCAAATTAGTTGGTCAGTATTTATGCCGAGGAATTGAATGTTTTAGAGTTAGAACTTCTGGCAATCTGGCATTTACATTATATCGCCGGCTCTGCCAAATTTTTATTCCGGCTTCTGCCATTTTACTAGTGGACATTAAAAACATGCCATTCATTACTTCAGCCAGCATAAGCAGACTTTTTTTGTGTAGTCTCCGACTACGTTACTTGAATTTAAATTCATCTTATGTTATTTTAAATATCCTTCAGTAAACGAGTTATATTCTGCAGCATAAGTGGTTCCGTTAATCTAAAGATTTCAATAAAAAGTTTATCTTCTTAAGCCTTTGTCATCTTAATTCAGAACAGACGGATACCTCGCTTGTCAGTCTAGTAGGGTCTGAAGAACATTGATTTAGGCTCCTCCACATAGCAGAAACCTACGCTAAGTCAAGAAATTATGGCTTCATGTACAGTTGCCACAGCGAACACACTGACCCCATTTTTCAAGTAATAGTTCCATATTGTGCGCAGATACACTTGTAAGAAGATTGCATTAAACGTAATCTAGCCTATGCTATGTATGTAATTAAATTTGGTATTAACACACAATAAAGAATTTTCTTTCGCTAATGTGTGGGTACACTTTTCCGACGGACCCTGTATTTGTTACAAACCTCATTCACAAGCGATCTAGTGAAAAAAATACACTACAGCATAGAGTAACTAAGCCTTTATTTAATTAGCTAAAGTTTACATGTGACGTTAATTTATGATGTAATGATATCGCAGAACGTTTTCAAAATTGTAGTACAGTGATTAGCAGATGTTGTCAGCTAACTCAGAGCCAAGTACTGTAGTGTGCAACTTAATCGGAACAAAGCGATTTTTTTAATAATTTATGTACCTACCTTTATATGCAGTGATAATTAATAGGATATATGTTTTTCTTTAGCAGATTATCTAAAATCATGATCTCTAAAATGTGATTGGGCATTTACTAGTCTTGTGCATATATTTTTTGCTTCTTTATTATGGAACCACACTTTTATAGCGTTCGTAATCATGCGCTCTTTTGTCGTACAATCTATTTTGCTAAGACGTCCCTTGAGAATATGTCACAAGTTTTCGATCTGATTTCAGTCTGATGAATTTCCAAGCCAACATCTCACATGAACATACTGATAGATTTCGAATTGTGGCATGGAGCCAAATTATGTTGAAATGTCTCTGCGGAAATTTTCAAGAATCGTACATTCTTGCATCTTAAAATTTCAATATATCTCAAAGAATTCATTATCTCAATAGGAGCTAGACTTCCAGTACCGTCTACAGTGAAGAAAACCTCAAAGCATTTGTGTTTGAGGCTATTTTACGATTTGGTGGCTATAGTGAAGTCTTATTGATTCACCCTAGCCTCGTCTAATAACGTCAGATGTGTAACCATGAGCAAGTAAATGACCCTCGTTAAAATTGAACTTTTTGCAGTCATTTATGGTCCAAGATTTGTATTTTTTGGCTTATAATAATCGCTTTTGCTTCATTTGACGTGTCAAAAGTTGTTTTTTTAAATGGCTTTCTTGCCTGCCGACCAACAGTGTGAAGTCTACGTCACACGTGTGAAGAATAAATATCATTACCAGTAGACAACAGATCTCTTTTAAAGGTTTTGTTAGTATTTGTTGATTAGTAGTAATGCTGTTTCGGAGCCAGGTATCGATCAGATTTTGAATTTTTCCCTCTTCCTTCCATATTTGCCATTCTGTTTTGAAGAAAATGAACCAGTTTCATTGCATCTCCTTCGAATTCGAGAAACGGTCGATTTTCTATCACAAAACGCGGAAGCAATTCTTACAGTCATGAATATGTGACTGTTAAGTGCAATAATATTTGCTCTGTTTCTAGGCATTATATGAATTTTTAGTACACTAAAATGAACGACTGCAAAACGTATTAAAAATTATGCAAAAGTAGCTTCATCTTCTCACAGAAACAGCTTAAAATGCTAAATAATCGTAATTATTGCCTAAATTAGTTCTAATAGTTGAAAGCAGACACCCAGATGACATTTGCACACTAAAACGTGTGAGATCACATCCCAGGTAAAAATTGGCTGCACGTGAGCTGTCTTTCCCAGTCTTAGGTGTTTGCAGTATCGGTCGCCAGCTATGATGGATTCCAAGTAATGCTCTCGATAAAGAAACAATTAAATGAGCCATGTACAGAGCTATAATTTCAGACGAATATAATCAGTCAGAAAGTTAATAAGTATCTGGCTATTAGATTAAAAAGTAATTTCAGATTATGTTTTAAGCATTACTTTTGTTTTCTTTATAAAGAAAACTGCTCAAAGACTTATACAGAGACATAGTAATAATCTGTACATGTTTTATCACATTGCAATGATTATTTTTACATCTGTCAAGAGATGCAACATAAAGCGCTTTTCATCTACATTTCCCTCTATTTCATAGAAAGGCGGCTTTTTTAAAGCAAACGAAGTCAACCATTTTGATCTCAAACAACAACGCATGTTGGTATCTTCAAAGAGGAGGCTGGTAGGTAATTAACGTTCGGTAATTCGTTCACACAAATACTTTGAATTTAATGCATTTTTGCATAAAAGGTACTCAAGACTGCTGTTGGTTTTGGGTTTTTAGTATCTTTTCTCTAAAACAATAACCCGCGAAAGAGTTCCCTGGTTAATAAATAATAGTAATTCAGTTTGTAGGGGCTTTGAATTACGCTTTTGTTATATAACTCATAACTGTTACATAACTTCGTCAACGGCATGCAAAGGAAATCTTTTTCTATGTTTTCTTTTTACTTTATAATTTTACTTATAAATATGTAATAGTTAACTATTTTTGGAACTGTTAGACTGTAGTCTAAATCTTACAAATTGCTATTTTATTCCTTATTCCAATTAAGTTCCATCTGTAGTCTGAGCACTGCTTTTTATTACCTAGTTTTCGAGTTTTTCCTAATATATCTGCAGAAATATTATATGCTATTGTTTCTCATATTACAGAACTATAGTGAATTTGAATATTTACAAATGAACTAAAATCACAGCATTCTACTTATAAACTTAGTACTTTGCTAAAATTACTCTCTAACTTACGCTTATGACTTCGCCCTATGCATCCGTAGATATCTCTTTGAGTAATTAATTATACTAGATGGAAAGGAAGGCTTAAGTCTTTATTGAGATAAATAGCAGCTAGTACAGCAAAATAAATAACTGTAAATAGAATAGAATAAATATATACTAAGTGCTGTGCATTTCAAGAAGGTTAAAATTTAACAGGTATAATATGAGTAAAAAATTTTCAAAGCTATTGCTAACTGGAACACACAGGAATCTTTTATCCAAATAATTATAATAAAGATAAGTTGGTTCGATAAAATGCCTCAGACCATTTATGATTTGATAACCACTTTAAGCTACCTTATTTATATATCTTCTCTGATACAATCCCATGTATAAATCCTGTAGTCGCAGTGTCATCCACAGACTTCAGTATGGGCTTCAAAGCGAAGATTTAATGACAAGAAAGATAATAAAAAATTGCCTGCATAATGCAATGTATACGAAAAACCATGTTTTTGTTCCTTTGATACGGAGATAAAGAAACAAAGCAGCGTTTCAAATAACAGTCAGCAATAATTCAACAGCAGAAAGAAGAGTACCTACTACTTTTATGAACAAAGCAACATTTTTGACAATTAGCAACGATTTTACGATTAGCAAAACCAGAAACCAGGGGGAACCAAGGGGATCTTATTGAGGCCTCCTCTTCTGATTTTTTCAAAGTAGCTGATATCACTGATACAAATTGCGTAAAATATTTCACTAAATAACATAGAATTCAATATTTTTAATTTAAAGTTCCTTAAACAGAATATATGTCACCTTTTAGTACGTTTTGTTTTCATGGTTTCAAATTACCATACGTCGTGTAAAATATAAGCTAATACATCTTAAAATAGGCTCTTATTTTTCTAAGCTAGCTTATCTCATAAAGGCAAAACACGCAACAGCTAAACGCCTATATTTTTGTTTCAGAAAGAAATTGAAAATGGAATTAAAGATAAAAAAAAAAAAAAAAATCTAATGCGGAGACCACTTCACTTCATTGTAGTCCTATTAAATTACGCTTTTTTTTTTGCTGCATTTCATTTAAAGCCATTTCCTAGAATTTCATTGGACATATATTTCTCATTCAATTAATTCAGTTCTCGCTTCGCGGCAGGGCACAAATGCGTAAAAACCCAAAATATCTTCATTGAAAATTGAAAGATATAGAAAAACATAAAATACCAAATACAGTTAAAACAATTTTTGCAATTAAAGATAGAGTTTCTGCGCAAAAACACGCAATTCGGCCAGTGGGCGAGACAGTGCACAGAACTGAAAGTTTGCCTTTTTGTCCCATTCGGCAAAAAGACACTGAAGGTGCAGAAACTGAATTTACTCTTCTGCTAAGTTTCGGATGTAAACAAATATGGCTTCTAAATTAGGCTTAGCCGCACTTAAACAACTTTAAATTATTAATAATTCCATAATTATTGCATGCAGATTAATTAAAGGCATAAAAACCCTTACTGGAACATAAGAACAACATAATGCAATTATTTTTAAAGCAAAAAAAATTGCACAATTTACAAGCAAATAAGAATAAAAGAAAACTGAGCTCACGGAGCCGAGTAATAGAGTGGATATATATATATATATATATGTTTCTGGTGCGGCCGATTGCAATCAAAAGGGAGGTGTATCTAAATGTTATAGCAGGCCTATATAGAAACTACTTTCAATGTTCTGAGACTAATCGTTTTTGAGTTATGTGAGATAAATACGTACAGACGTCACAAAATCTCTTCTGAATCCATTTGAAATTCATTTTGCAATCCGTTTTGGGAAAAAGAGTCCTGTAACGTCTTAAGCTATTTTATCGACCCTCACGAAGTTCTCAGAAAAAGAATGATCACCACGAAAGTTCCCACGGACAGAGTATTTCTTAGCGAATTCTCGGAAAGAGGAAGTGACCAGCAGTAACAAAACAATTTCAAGTTTTTTTGTTCCTTTTATAGTTGTTCGAAAGGAGACATTGTTCAGTTCCTTTTCATCAGTTTATAGGTTCAGTATCTCAGACCACTCGGTTTGAGACCTCCAATTGGAATCGAAAAGTTCAAACGGACTTTTTCCCAGGCTGTCTTAATCACATCCAGTTTTTAATCAAAGTGCTCTCGCCAATCAAGAGGCGCTTCTAAAAATTACGGACAAATAAGGATCCTAGAAGTTTTTCCGACACGCCCAGGACAATTTGAGCAAAATCATGGAACGCAGTTCCAGAGGGAGAGAAAAAGTGAGAGTTAGTTGCAGTAAGTAGAGAGAGAAACCTTCTCTCGGTTTTTTTCCAGCTCGGCCACGAGCAAATTTTTGCTTCGCTCTGCGTAGAATGATATTAATATCTCTGCCAAGAGATTTACAGCGAGGTAGCCGGGTTCGCCGCTACCTTACGAAGAGCATCCTGCTCGGACACAGCTCAGTCCGGCAACCACCGGCTTAGAGATTCGATTTATTCAAGACAGCCTCATCTTGAGCTTACCCTCATCTTGAACTATTTCCAAGCAAGAACTTTCATCTAAACAGGAATTTATTCACCCTACTGTGAGAACAATATTTTATAAGTTTATTTATTTTTATTTTTTTGCATATAGCCTAGAAAGAACCCAAATAAATTCAGTTACGCTGCCTCTTGTCTTTAAAATTCGTCACAGTCCTTTATTCTGTCTTTCCGTACAGTTGTCACGCAAAAACATGCTTAAATTGCATTCGGTAGCGGTCAAAATGGATATTTTCGTTGAAATATGGTACCCGAAATTTTTTCCGATTACAGTACTTCCTTTACTTTGCAAAAGGAAGTAAAAATGCATAAAATTTGATATAACTTTTATTCTCTGGTATGCAAAATTAGGAGAATTTGAAAAGTATGTCTATTTTTACGAAAAGTATTAAACCAAAGGTACTTTATGCCGCCGAAGAATTATGCAAATATTAGAGCCAAATACGAAATATTAATGCAAATATTAGAGTCGAATAAAGAAAGCATACACTTGCGCGGCTGCGGAACTATGATTGTGGAAATAATATAAACGCACGAGGAGTTTTTGGCGATTGTGGGCTCGTACTCCGTGACATTCGCCGCATTTCTCGCAAGAATTGGTTTGGTTTATTTAATTACAGCAAAGCACACTAGGGCTATCTGCCTAAGGAGAGGAGTGCCTTCGTGGAGGACTTTCTAAGGGAAGCTGGCCCGTATACACGCTACACATGGGGAAAACCACGAAAACGCCCATGCAGCCAGTCCGTTCGCGGGATTCGAACCTCAGACCGAACTACCAGTTTTCAGCGACTTTACCGCTCGGCCACTGGTGGGCTCTCGCAAGAATAGAGTAAATTTGTAAGGTATCAAATAAAACGAGTAGCCACGAACATATCACGGAATGAGGTGGAAAATTGCCAGTAATTTGGAGGCAGACAGTCACAAGCTCAGGTGGCTACAGACTTCAATGTAATGCCTAGTGTCTCCTGCTATTTGTGGAAACAGTTTCAGAAGTCTGAATCCATATTGAGAAGATCTAGACAAGTTCGATCAATATCTACAATGATGAATGAGGATCGTTTTTCGGTACTTTCATCACTGCGACAAAGGGATGCTACAGCTTCCCAACTTTCATGTGATGCGTATGCTGCCATTGAAAACCATGTTTCACGGTCTACAGTTGCCCGAAGGCTTCGTGAAATAGGGCTGCTTACCAGAAAAACCCGCTCTTTGCCTCCTGCTCATTGCTCCTTTGACCAGACTTCAGCGGCACACCGTGCGTTTCACAGATGAGTCAAGATTCAGCCTGGACACTTTATCTCTAAGTATCTGCATCTGGAGAGAGCCTGAAACACTATACCATCCCTCTCTGAACAGCGAAAAGGATCATTACTGTGATTTGGGGAGGCATTATGTCGGAGAGTCGCACACCCCTGCATGTGTTCGACAAAGGCTCCCTGACTGCGAGGTATAGAGAGATCTTACAGCCTTATATTCGAATTTTCAAGGGCGCAATTGGTCCTGGGTTCCTGTTAATGGACGGTAATGCTGTTCCACATAGGGCTCAGTTGGTCGACTATTATCTGGAAAGTGAGGATATTCGTCGCATGGATTGTCCAGAGAGATCTCCTGACCTTAAGCTTGTCTAGGATGGTCTTGGGAGTCTCACCATTCCCTTCCGATAATCATCCGAGAGCTAAAAATTGTCTTTCTGCAGAAGTGGAATCGACTGCCAGACAGACACATATACTGCCTCCTGTCTAGTATGCCGCCAATTAGCAAGAAAAGATTTATTCAAATTGTTTAGTTAATATTAGAATCATAGATTACGAGATCAAAAGGACAGAATTTATTTTACTTACTTCTTTTCTGTTTGGAGTTTACATATACAGGCAATTGTGATATGCTACAGGAAACTGCAAGAAGGTATTTTGAAGAAAAGTTTTTGTTAAATCTGAGAAATTGTAGATGCATGAATTTGCCATGAATCTTTGGCGAATGCCAACTCGGAAAAGTACTGGAATCATTAGTTCAAATGTTAATATATTCCTGATTATAACATTCAATTAAAAGGTCACAGTACCATTTTATTTGCTCTTAGTTTAAAATGCAATGCAGAAATTTTCTTAATATTATCAAAATTTGAGTACTGATCGCTTTGATATCTTCTAAGTCCTACGAAAAGTAAGTGCTAATGACTGAAAGGCCCACCAGCGGCCGAGCGGTAAAGTCGCTGAACACTGGTAGTTCGGTCCGAGGTTCGAATCCCGCGAACGGGCTGGCTGCATGGGCGTTTTCGTGGTTTTCCCCATGTGTAACGTGTATACGAGCCAGTTTCCCTTAGAATGTCCTCCACGAAGGCATCCCTCCTCTTAGGCAGATAGCCTTCGAGGCTTTTCCATAATCACACACACACACACACACACAGCTAATGACTGAAAAGAACTTTGAGTTATTTCGTGAAATTAGTGATAAAAAAAGCATTCATTATCAATTTAGTATGATAAGATATGCATGATATCATCAATTTCGTATGACGTAAAAAATCTGTTTAAAATTTCATTGCTTCAGCTTTGTTAATTGTTATAAATTCCCAACACCATATCGAAGGTAACCATAGTAAAATTACGATACCTATTTGATTAAGTAACCAAAAGCAAAGATGAGACTATTTGTGAAAGGGGTGGTGAGATTTAAGATAGGAAATTACTTTAAATTTAATTTTTTAAAGTTTTCCGATGGTTCTTCTCAGATCCAAGAACATATAAAATGTCTTGAAACGAATACCGCAGATTTTAAAAGGAATATGTCAAAAACGGTTAATAAAAAAACATTAATCTTACCTCATGTTTGCAGGTGTATTCCTCTTACTATATATTTGTTTGCAATTTTGTATTTCATATTTGTAGTGTACAATAATTCTTCTGGTTTTATGTCATTCGCTTGAAATTTTTTACGTAAGGAATTATGGATTTTACTGGTTTTGAATTTTATTCCTTTCATGTCTTTGTGAGTCTAGTTCTAAATTTCTTATTTTTTTATCAATAACTGAGATTTAAAGCAAAATATATTGACTAAGCTATATGATTCTATGATGGTGAACATTTCGAAACCATATGTATTTATTTTTTTATTATTATTATTATTATTTTTTTTTAATGTACCCAGAGTTGTCATAACAGTTTGAGTAACCAACGTGCAGCATATCTGTAAAATTGTTTACTTGCATAGGCACAATTTCTTACTCAAATTGTATCTATTATCAGCCAGATATAAAGTAAGATGGAATGTTTTTACCACCGTTTTTGAGATATTCCTTTTAAAATTCATGACGCTCATTTCAGGAACTGCCAATAACGATAAAAAGCACAGTTTATTACTGGGACCGATAAGCTAGATATTATTTAGATAATGCATAAATATGTTTCTGTAGTAAGGGTGACAGATATATTAAAAGGTGTATTAAACTGGCATCATTTCTGTATGGAATTTCTCAACAAGCCAAGTATCCTTTAAAAGAAGACTGACTGTAAAGCCATAGTTTCAACAAATAAAGTGTAAATTTATCAAAAATAAGGTGCTCCGCTTTATCACTAATGCTAGCATTTTCATTAGAAATTCGATGCTGCATAGGGAGTTAAAAGTCTCTCTGATAAAAGAGCACTTTAGAACAATGAAAAGTTCCTTGCTAAAGCAATTAACTGCTCTATTTTAAATAAATTACTCATTGATAATGAATTGCGTAGTACTGCATGATGATAGGTTAATTAAGACCATTCTCTGCACACCTGTTAGTTGACCATAACGATTTTCCCTAATTGGTAGTTTATTTTACTTACGTATAAATATTTCTATTATTTCCCTTGTTTTGATTTATAATTTGTAATTATTCGTACATTATTTGATTAGTACATTTCTTTTCGCTTTACATTGCCTTAAATTTGCGCTATCTATATTGTATTCTTACTAGCGTTTGAGAATTTGAAAATTGTCACAGGATTGTATATCTTGAACTTTTCATGGGATATTCGTGTTGTACATGTTTGATTTTATTTCTTGAATCCGCCTGTTACTAGTGTGGTGTTTTGCATTTTTGCATCCCGTTGTTTCGTAGTTGCATACTTGAAATATTAACCCTGGAACTACCTCTCAGAATCACCACTGCATCGAGACAAAAGTCTTCCTTATCGAACTTCAACATAATGGCTTTTAAGGAAACTTTACTGAGCCAGTGACAGGACAATGGGGCCATAAGCTTGCACACCTATAACATATCCGTATCAATGGGTTCCAGTTCAGAAACGAATCAGACTTCAGCAAATTTGGTTATGTCCGACCTTATTTCATTCATTTCTTAACTGGAGCCGTGGATTTACAACCATCCATGCAGGAGATATTTCGTTCTGAAATATCTTGTAGAAAGTTTATTGATGTTCGACAAATGAAAGGTAATAACGGTTAATGTTTGGTTCTTTTTTATGCAACCCGAGCCTCATATCGTTCGAGTGGAACAGATAATTCATTCAGCGAACACCGGACGAGTCCGAACACGCTTCTCATTCTTCGATAAGCCGATAATTCGCCTCTTGTCTGGAGTACCTTAACTGTGGGAGTGGGACATGTTACGACACTTCATTCCTGTTTGTTTTCGTTTTCTCCCGTTGATTGAATAGCTAGAGGCAGGTGTTAGGATTCCGCCGATCCATAATTCGATTGTGGTCTTTCAAAGAATTTTCTGTTGTTACTTGATGATTGGGGAGGTGCCTCGGCGCGCAAATCTGTTTGTCTCGAAAAGAAATCGATGTGCCTATCGCGACTTTTCGACGGTTATTAGCTCTTTTTATCTGCCGATTACGCAATCGATTTTCCGAATCGAAATCGCTTCATTTTGTTATCGATGAGAGAATAATTGTTAATGATCACCTGATTATATCATGTCGTGTAATACGTTTTATTATTCTGAAACAACTGGGGCTGATTAGCTCGAGCAATAAGTGAAAAGTAATGGAACAGACGTAGTAGCCACAGTAATTGCGACAATACTGTTGGAATAATTTGTTTCAACGAATGTGCTTACATAGAAAGCAATTATAATAAAACTTGTCTACACGAAGCATTGTAACAAATCAGCTTTTGATAATATTTATGCGTTTATGTACACGTGACTTAAAACGGATTTTAAGTACATTCCTTTTCATTGTTCTTCTAATAATGCAGAGATAATGAACTGTTGCCATGCATGGAAACTAAAAGCAGGATTAATCTTAAATTTTCTCGAATCTGAATCCTAAAAGACTCTCAAATGTCATCAAACTTTGATATAAGAATAAGAGGAAAAAAAAAAAAAAAGGAAAGCTTTTTCTTAATCTCAACAATATAAATTAGGGCAAAATTATAAAACAAATTTAAGTGCATAGTTTTTAAAAATACGCCTATATTTGTCTTAAATTTTTTCGAATCGGAATCCTAAAAGGCTCTCAAAATAGCCAGTTAGAATCAGCAACAACAACAGAGTAAACGGAGCAGCATATGTTTAGAATTCCAGATGCAGTTTTAAGTGTTCGCATACATTTTTTTCTATTTTTTTTTTTTTTTCAGTCTTTCCCTCAGTTCGTCACATCAATGTCATATTTTTTTGCAAAATTTTTGCTTTTGTCTTTTTTTATTAACGTTTTATGTGTTAACTTTATTTATTAAATATCATGTACGCCACATAAAATTCATTTCAATAGCAAAATCACAAAATATCTGAAAACAGCAAATCTTTAGAATTTTTGATACAGAGTCGCACTTGCTGGAAATAAAAATGCTTCCTTTCGTACTGTGATGCCACTGCTCGCTATCAAATTGTTGAATTTTTTAATCAAAAATTCTTTGAAATTTTACAAAATAAGAAATATAAAATTCGAAATTTAAAATTCGGACTTCCAGGAGCACGTGTTCGAAAAGAGGACTACGTTATTCAAAATTTGATGGCTCTAGGTATTGTCGTTTTTTCACAATATGAAGAACATACGTACATACATGCACATTCTTAATTGTTTAATTTTTTAAAAAATAATACAGTGTCGGGAATATTTTGTGGAAACAATTTGAAAATGGATACGGCTTTAATAACGAACCAACTCAAAATCCTGTTTCGAGACTAATAACCCCTTTTGAACTGAAAAAGGAATACTAGTTTCTCTCCAGAAAATTTAAAGTATGACAGTTAGACTCATTTCGAGATGATATTGGTGATTTAGGTACCACTAAAATATTTCAAAACATGATCGAATCACTTTTATGTCTGCATCACTTTTCAGATGTGTTGCTACTCAACAAAGCATAAGGTATTTTTCTTCCAAATTAAATAACAGAACTCTAATATTTAAAAGATATGTGTTGTCATTGCCCGATATAAAATCATTTTAACTTCCTCTGCCCAGGTTGTTGCCATTCGCTTCGCAAAGTGTGAGATATTTAATGTTTCTTTAAAAATTAATTTCTCTGCTGTTTATTAACAAACTAAGAGATTTAAAAAGAAGAATATGTATCTCTCTTATTAATTTCTAATTGGAATCAGGAAATTACCATATTTATTAAAATAATTATATTTTTATAGTAACTATTTTAACAGGTTGGCCGAGTCAGCGACTAGTTATTTGAAAAGTTAAACTGACAACAAAAGTGATTCGACGCAGAAGTACGATTAGAGACTGCCTTTGTGAGTTGAAAAATGTATGGTAAAATTAAGTATTCTATCGGAAATTCTTACCTTGTGCTGTTTTTTGAAAATCTTGTAATTTTGATTTTGAATTTTATGTGGCGTAAGTGTGAAGAAAAAAATGTTTGATAGTAAAGTTAAAAAGACGAAAATGTTTGTCAGCACGAGTGAGTCAAAGAGCAGATTGATAACATCCAAACTCAGCAACAGCATAAAAATCTTAACAAGCCCTCTGGTGCGACGTTATAATAATCTAAATCCTTTCAGGTTTTCTTTTTTATTTATTAGCCTCAAAGGGTTATTAGTCTCGAAATACGATTTTGTGTTGTTTCCCTTAAATGCATTGTTTCAGTTTTCATCCGAGACTGCTGCCATTCGCCAAAATGTAAGATATTTATTTTTGAAATTTAATTGGTCTGTGATCGATTAAGTAATTGGGCTATTTATAAAAATAGATACGGTTCTTTAGAATATTATACCTTTGCTTTTTAATTTAATTGATTTAAATGAAAACGCATTTAATACATGATAAATCTAATTAAAACATTAGATAATTTTACAGAATTACATAATACATTCTTTTAGTTCTTAATATACATAAGATATAATGATCTCAGGTTAGTCTAGATGCATATTCATCTAGTATCCCATAAAATATTTCTCTGTACCACCTGGGTCTTCTCTATTGGTAATGTTTGTTGATTAACCATAATAAATTTAAAGGACCCTTTTGGGCGTCAGTTAAATTCTTTACCACTTCAGATTTTCATTTTTATTTTTTAGCCCTGGAAACAACGGTACCTAGAGGCATCAAGTTTTGAATAACGCAGTCCTCCAACCGAACATGGGCACTTGGAAGCCCGAATTTTGAATTTCGAATTTCTTTTATTATATATTTAAAAATTTGTAAAACTTTAACGAATTTTTAATTAACAAACTCAACGATTTCAAAGCGAGCAATGGCAACGTTGTACAGAAAAAACATTTTTATCTCCAGCGCTCAAGACTGTGTATCGGAAATTGTAAAGATATGCGGTTTTGCTGCTTGTAAATATTTTGTGATATTGCTATTGAATTGAATTTCATTTGTTTTAAGTGCGAAGAATATGATATTTAATCAATAAAGGCAACACATTAAAAACATTAAAAAAAAACGCCCTTTCGGCTGTAATATAAAACCTGATAGCTTTCAGATTATTTATTTATTTAGTTAGTTTCAACGAAGGATTTTTTTGGACATCAATAAAGCTGATAAATTTCACTGTAAAAGTTTAATTGCAATCTACATAAACGATTAAGTAGAAACATACATAATGTATGCTTATTTCTCACATTAATAATTACTAGCTGGACTAATTAACATCATTATTTAGAATTGTTTTTATAGTTGCTGTTTTACGTAACTAATTTTTTGAACAGCTGTTTACAAATATATATGATTTTATGTTCAGTATCTTGCATTTCGGATGATTAAATCTTAAACTTATACGCCTATCATCAGTGTTTAGCTACATCTTGTTTGAGGTTCGACCTAAAATCTCAATACGAAGATCAGATTACAAATTTTTATTAATTTTTTAAATAATAATCTGTAAGGTATTTATGTTAATTGAGTAGTTATTTTATGTTCTGCACTGTCACCTCTCTATTTACGTTTTAATTCCAGAATGAAAAATAGCTAGCGCTTATTTAAATGAGAGCTTGAGATTGTTAAGTCAGAGCATGTTCTACCTGCTGAAGGCGACGTCTACGGTGTTGCTTTAATTTGCCGATAGTGCTGTCATGCAGGCGCAGCTTAAGAGCCAACTTTCCTGTTCAAATATTTGTGCGTAGCTTTTGGCTAATAAATACTTAGATTTAGTTTTATTCAAAAATTTAATATTATGTCCTGAGTTCACGCCGTAAACGCTGGCTTATTGGTAAGCATCGGGTGTGCTTCCCGTTCGAAGTATATGTTGGCTTTTGAACATATAATCTTAGTTCACTCATGATGTAGTGAATCACGCATACAAATACTTCTATAATTTAAAAAGAGATTTAAAACCATAAGCACCGGAACTTAAACTGCAGAAGAATTTTAAATTATTTTAAGCATATTGTTACGAATGTGTCACTCTATCTGCTGCATATATTTCATGAAATATTGAAATAACATCACTTTGAGCATGTTTGACGAAAAAATTAAATATAAAATTTGAAAACATTCCTTTAAAACAAAAAATTGAAATCAATGATAACTGACGAATGCATCAGATTTAAGCTAAAAGTAATAAAACTCTCTTTATATTCATATCATGAAGATAAATAAGATCAATTTTAGACATAAAACTATTCCAACAAAATGTTACAAAAATTGTGAAATGCACGTTTTCCGATTTATGCATGATTTGTACATAAAATCCTGATTACCTTTTTTAACATGATTTTCCTGCTTAGGAGAAGTGGTGTTATTTCATTTGAGCACA
This sequence comes from Stegodyphus dumicola, assembly GCF_044657685.1. NCBI lineage: Eukaryota > Metazoa > Arthropoda > Arachnida > Araneae > Eresidae > Stegodyphus > Stegodyphus dumicola. The sequence goes on along the minus strand of NC_140771.1, from coordinate 41,004,817 downwards.
TATTTTATTCTTGTATAAATGTACTTAGTATAGAATTTTGTATAAATTGTGTTTAGTATAGAAGTTTGTATAAATATATTTAGTGTAATAATCTTTAAAGTAATTAGAATAGGAAAAATACACATACTGAAAGATAAACGTGTTTTGTTATTTCAATTTAATGCATTTAAAATTTGTGATATTCATTTCGATAACTAAAATATCGTAATTATTTTTATGAACCGGCATATATTATACTTTCAATTTAAATTTCATTATGTTAATTTATGGCATGAACGTTTCGCTCTATTTTAGGGGAGAAAAGAATAAAAGAAAGAAAATGAAAAATAAGATTTGTTTCAGAATGTCTGAGTTCAAACGTCAGTGACAAATGAGAAAATTGCTATAAAAGCAAATGCGAGTTAAAGCTTTACGTATTAAGTCGTAAGAAATAATGAAAATAAAAATGACACCATCGTTTCGAATGAAGTCTTAATAAAATAATGCGCAAGTAAAATGGCAACAGAATTTAAAAATTAAATTCTCCAATCATCTCTCGTTTGTATCTTTGACTCGAAGAATATAAATCTTAATTTTTTTTCATTGCTATATCTTTCGTGAGTGTTCAAAGTGTGATTCCTTTGTGTCGTTAGAAAGTTTGTTCTTTTTTCCCACGTTTCGGTTTTTGATCTGCACCCAAAACATGCTGATTTAATTAGGCAGTTCTTAATGCTTGTAAAATGTATCAAAGAATAAATAATCTTCTCAATTTAGAACAATCACTTATTTCTCAAACGATTGCATTACAAACGAATCATTTGATACATAAGACATCAAAGGGCGAGCAATATGGCATTTTTTTCTCTTGTCATATTCTTTCTTTTCAGAACTCTAAGTAAGATGCAAAATATTTGAAAGAAGCGTAGAACGTATCAGAAGCAATACGCTTAAATAAAAGGAATTTTCTGTACTTATTTCAAAGTAAATGGATCAAAATAAATAAATATCAGGAAGGAGTTTTTAGAAAATAAATGTGCAAATTACTTTCGAATTAAGCCTTGCATTGCGATATTTAATTAAAGAGTGTTTTAATTTGCGCTACTTGGAAGAAAATGAAAAATTTCATCGAAGAGAATCAGTAGATAATAAACTGGTGGATGACAAAATTAGAAAAAAAATTAATTTCGTGAAGCTTCAGATGAGTACATTTTGAATTAATGAAAAACAAATTATTGATAGCATCTGAAATTCTTAAGTAATTAGAAATGCTTCATTGTGACTATTAAGTCCAGTGCATTATCTTTTAATGTAATTTTTTAATCATAAATAATGTAATTATAACTCACTGTCGTTGTTTTGTTTCATTTCTCTGCAGTATTTAAAATTAGAATAAGGGCATTGCACAGGCATTCACAGATGAAAAATTTCTTTTTATATACATAACTGGCAAAGTATAAAATACGGCATTCTATAGAATACCTAGGCATTTTTTTGAATGCCGAAAACATGCCAGCAGTGTATGAAATGATTAAACATTTAAAACATGACCTAGGCATCTATCGAATGCCGAAAAACCAGCAAAGTATAAAACGCATCTCGGATTGTACACATCTCCGATCGAGATTTCTTTCCTTTCAGATGCCAGTTGCTCAGTCCAGTGCAAGTAGGCAAGTATTCGTCAAGTATATGTGTAAAATAAAGTGCCAAAATGTGAACTGTCTTTGCGTGAGAAAGTGTCTTTATGTGAAAAAGTAGTGCCTTTGTGTAAACAGTAGTGTCTTTGTGTGAAAAAGAAGTACAATAAGCGTAATTCAAAATTTCATTCAAGCAAATGCGTTCAAGGAAGTTTGCTTACAGCAAATTAGTTAATTTTTACTTCCTTGAACGAAGTAAAAAGGAAGTATTGTAATCGCGAAAAGTTTCAGGCAGAATATTTCAACGAAAATATCCATTTTGACCACTATCGAATGCAATTTAACGATGTTTTTGCGTGATATTTGTACGTAAGGACAGAATAAAAGACTCTTTTCTTTCAAAAAATTATAAAACTGCTTTAAAATGAATTCTGAAGAGAATTTTTCATAGTGTCTGTACGTACGTACGTATTTATCTCGCATAACTCAAAAACGAGTAGCCTCAGAACGTTGAAATTTTGTATATAGGACTGCTATAACATGTCGATGTGCACCTCGTATTTTGGTTGCAATCGGCCGCACCAAACGTATATATGTATATATATATCCATTCTGTTACCCGGCTCAGTGATCTCAGTTTCTTTACTCTTATATGCTTGTAAATTGTTCATTTTTTGCTTTAAAAAAGATTGAATTATGTTGTTCTTATCTTCCTGTTAGGATTGCCTTTAGGAAATCTGCAAGCAATATTTGTAGAATTATCAACAATTTAAAAGCTGTTTAAGTGTGGTTAAGCCTAATTTTTAAATAACATGGCGGACATGTTTGTTTATAATTGAAACAGCGGAATAGTAGATTTGTTGCCAATCTAGAGAGACTAAGCTTCGCAACAACTGAAGATTATTGCGAATTAAATAATGCTTAATCCTTTCCGGAATTTTTTCGAGGAAATAACTGTTTGAAATAAACTTCGTAATTTTTAATATAGATATTTTGAGTTTTCATGGATTCTTGCCTTGTCGCGAAGTGAGAACTGAATTAATTGAATGAGAAATACTAAATCGTCTATGAAAAACTGTTTCTTTTTTGTTTTGCCAACTTAATTTATTGTATACTTCGTTCTACATTTATTATAGTATTTGAATAGAACATGTGGCAACGATTAGATAAATCTGCAAATGATATAAATTTTGTGCATTTTAAGTTATAATATGAATGAAATATAACGCTATTAAGTGAATATAGCGCCAGAGTATTGCTATGGTAAACAAATATAGTGAATTTTAAAGAGTGCATTTATTCTATTCTGGTTTATGCGCTATCGACGAAGTAGATTTAATTCAGTTCAATAAGTTTAAATGAAATGCAAGAAAAAAATGCGTATAATTTAATATTCCGTACAAGGAAGTCATGTGGTGTACACATCAGATTTTTTATAACAGGTATTCGAAAGTATGATCATACACGGTAATTCACTCTCGCACTGCCCCCAGTTAATACGCTCGAATGTTTGGCATTTTGGCAGCTGTTTACTCAGACATCATTCTCTGTAAATCGTTTGTAAAGCTGCTCCGTTTTAATGATAGATAAAATACATGTCACCGAATTGCGTTTTTGTGTAGCTGTGCTTCCTGCTCAAAACTGCACTGCCTATGACGATTTACCCTGGCGGGCCACCTTCACCTATTAGTCACAATAGCGTCTTTTACCGCTTTAACGCGTCACATTCGCACAAACATTTCATTACAAAATCTACTTATTTTGGTTCCCTTTTTTATTTTTATTTTTTATGAAAGAATTGCATTTGTTTTCTTTTTGAACGTGTATGCTTTTGCGAAAACTCGTTTAATGACCTTGTTTTACTTTTACGAAAAATAAAATTAAGTAAAATTGAAAATAAAAGTATTTCCTTACTGAGAGCAGCAAGTAGATGCATATTTTATTTATTATAATTTTTTTTAATAAGAAAGGCATAAAATTTGTTTTGTACAACTTTAATTTTTTTACATATTTTGAAAAATGGTATTTTATTTTCGTTTCACTATAACATTTGTGTTTTTGACGAATTAACAAATGACAGCTTTAACATCGCCGTTTTTTAATACTTTGCCTAACTGCATTTGTCATACTATCGAACGCCTAGATTAGGTACTATATGCAGTGCGTCGATAAAGTATATAATAATTCTCATGTTTCATACATTGCCTAAAAACGACGGGCATTCTATAAAATGGCTGCGTATTCTATAGAACGTCGGTGTTTTGTATGCTTTGCCGGTAACTATACAAATTGATAATTTATTAAAAAGAATTAGGACTCAAAATTTTAGTTAAATTTTTCAAAATAGCTTTACAGTGCAAAGGCGATGAAACATTTTTGATTTTTTAAAATAATGTAAAAAATTTAAAATGCATTAAACTGAAATTAGGGAACTATATATATATATATTCAAGTGAGAGCTTTCTTTCTACAATAAGCACTGTTCTAAGTATAAAATATTCAGCTTAATACTTCATCTTTACAAAATAAATTAATACAACTCAAAAATGCATTTATGGCATTATTTTGCATCTAAAAACATTAGGGCATATTGCAAAAGCCGTAGCCTTAAATTCTTCAATAAAGAATGTAAGCAATGTTTAGAAAGTTGGCAGAAGCTGATTGGCAGATCCAAAATAACTGTTTGTGGTGTTACTCAACAACTTTAAGCCTTGCCTATAGGACAGTGATTTAGCTTTCTGTTATTATTGTATGATTATGCTTTCTATTAAAAACTTCCGTTAAGTGTAGGAAAGTGAACTGGAATCGAAGCTTTAGCAGACGAAATTTTAATTCTGTACTTTGACGCTTAGTTGTTTCAAAACTACTGTTAAAAGTGCACTCTAGTGAAACTTTAGTGAAATCTTTAAAGGCAGCGTTTCTCAAGCTTTTTTCAAGTGAGGACCATTTTTGTAAATTAGAAAGTTCTACGGACCACCTTTATCTTATCCCTTTCGAAAGCAATTTTTTTGGCATATGTATCTACCAGTGTACTTATATTTTTAAAATACAATTAGTTATAATTCATTTAATTTTATATCTGCACTAAGTAATTAAGTTGATAGAAGAAAATTTATAAGCACTTTTTAATAATTCAAGGCTATTAGAGTCTAGGCAATCTTTATCTTGTAGAATCATTAAAATGTTTTCGATACGTGAGACATGAAAAATGAGTAATGCCCTCGCAGGAACTCCAACCTGAACCTCTCAAATACGTGCCGAATGTTCTAACCGTTACACCACGAAGGCATGCTGGGGGGAGAGAGAAAATCCCCTTTTAAAGGGCGGGCAACTGGGGATTAGGGGACCTGGTGGTGAAGAATTGTCATCCACCACCTTTTAGCTCGAGCGCAACTGCAGACTCATAAGGTTATTTTGATGCTGGATACTTGAAAGATGAGCAATGCCCTCGCCTATACTCGAACCTGGACCTCTCGAATACGCGCCGAGTGTGCTGCTGATATACCACGAAGGCAAGCAGTAAAGAGGAAGAAAATACTTAGAATCTTACTAACTAAAAATCTGATATGGACACCACATGATCTCCTTTGAACGCCCTGTTAAATATTCTTTTTAGAAATGCAGTAAGCATATTAAATATTGTTTAGATATCCACAACAATAAACTGATATTAAATATTGTTAGATGTTCATTGTTAGACTAACTAGATATGTAAAATGTTATTATATATGTAGTTAGATTTCGTTATTTGTCGAAAATTATTAGTTTTTTAATTTGACACCGCCCAAACATGAATACGTTCGTCATTCAAAATATTTCTGTAATTGGAATCATATGACTACGACCAACGATTGCGAAAATAAAGGACAGGTAGGAAATTTTAAACCAGGTAAAGAGGTGGGCATACAGTACCTTTACTGCCCACTGCAATAAAAAATGGAGGTGCGCATGTACAAAATTTTCAAGGCTCTAGGTTAACCATTTTTTAGTTATGCAAGATACGGATTTTCATAGAACATATTTATGTGATCTTAAGCTCACATTTCAATCATTTGTGGCCTTTTCTCTTAACACCAAGGAAATAACTTGTACATGCTATTAACAAAATTTTAGTTTAATATTAGCTTTACAATTTAATTAATATATATGGATATATATACTTGTAATACCACTTTTCTTTTTATTCAGTTCTTTTGATGTAATAGGTTAGTCCCCGATTTACCGGAATAAAACCGGAGACGATATCTCCAAGTAGCTCAAAATCACGATTAATCAGAAGACAGTTTGGGAAATACAGGAAGACGAAAATTCTGCAGTTAACAGAAAAAATAATATTATGAATTTGTATGTTATTTTCAAGCAATTCGGAGAACAATTTCATTTGGTATTAGAAATTAAATATGTATTCAAAATAAAAAGAATATGGTGTAAACTATGGAAGCATAAAATCATTAGAAATAAAGGAATTAAGACAAAAGGTATATAACTATAATAAAGGTATACAGACAGTATTAAAGAACATATTTACAAGAGAATTGGAAAAATGTGATTGAAAATAAACTCAGGTAAAAAAAGTCGGTTAGAGTTTTAGTGCTTTTTTAGTGTACAATGTCCTGGTTACGTTACTATTAAATTACGTAATATTGTCGATGTAAATCAACAATATTATGTAATTAATTACTATGACGTTGTCTCCTATCACGGCTGTTACAACACGCAGTTTTTCTTTTCCTTTTCGTATTTCCTATAGGCAGTTTTGTTTTACTCTGAGAGTTTGTGACAGTAATTTTTTCGTAAAACATTAAGTTAATTTTTTTAAGTTGGAGATAGTTAATTCGGAAACCGGTTAAGGCCCTGCCAATTAATAGGAAGTTACAAAGGATTGCAAGAAAGAAGATAAATTTGTCAGTAGTAAATAGCGAATAATGGCTATAACAAGAAAATATCTAAGTCAAAACCATCATTAAAGAATCATTTATATTTGTTATAACCATTATTATGACTATTTCGTCATTTAATCATAATTTTAATTACTAGGCCGATTTGTTTTTCTATATAATCATAATTTTACTTATTAGGCCAGTGTGTTTTTCCGTATTTTTACTCTCAAAGTCCAAAATTTTGATTAAAAATAAACATTTATGACAGTTTTTTGTGCATATACGAGGAATGGGTAATATTTATCAGTTTCTCCCCCCTCCAATAAATTATTGTATGAATATGTTTAAAAAAAAAAGAAAAATCTTTTGTTAGTCATGAGCATTTCATTTGCAAAGTATGTTCATCTAATGCACATTTGAAATGGGGATACAGTGAAGAGACACCCACCCCCTGTCGTAACGGACAGCACTCTCTTCTGTTCTCTTTTCATCGGAATAAACGTCGTAATTCGTTCGGTAACAAATTAAAAAGCCAGCCCCCAGGGTCCGTTATCTGTCCTATCTTACCTTATGTTGCAATTCAAGATTCACGGAGCGTGGAGATGATGTTCAAATCCCAACAGTGGATACACCCAGCTAAACTCCCGGATGATTAGCATCCAGGGACATCTCATGCATGACATCAGGGAATTGTTGAAGGTTACTGTCAGCAATGGCGACAGTCATTTACAGGCGAAGGCTATTTTTTCATGGCAGATAAAGTCTTAAGCGGTGTGTTTACGAAATGTTTAAACCGGTACGTTACATTACCAGGCAGTTATCATCCACGCGACTTAGCAAGTGCAGCGGTTACACAGAATTAAAATTTAATATTTTTCGACAGGCCTCGCAATAGCCAGAGTATTTTCTTTCTCCAGGGAAAAAAAAAAAAAATTATTTTATTTTTCAACTCAAAATACTTGAATATTCAATAAACACAACAATTTGAATTTTACATATTTAGTCCATCCTTAATTTTATTGAACAATACTCTATCTAACTGATGCAGCTTAAAAGAAAAGTTAATTTATAATAAATTCAACTGATTATTAATACATTTGCGAAGTTATTGCAATTAATATAAACATTTCTAACGGCATATGTTACGTATGTCTGCATAGTGCTTATATAAAAAAACTCTCCCTCTCTCTATATATATAGATATATGTAATATTTTAATTGCATAGGAGACTCCGGTACTTTAACTTTCGATAGTCGTATTGGCTGAAGGCGAAGGCTTGATGAAGCAGCTAACAAAACTGATTTGAAGAATCACCGTCTTTATTTTTACACATTTCAAATAAGCACTTTGGCAGACAAGTTACTTTTCAATCATTGTTGAATACAACAAATTTTTAATGCATACTGGTTTCAAAAGTACGACGTAAGCATTTTATACAGCATAACCAAAGAATCTCTAAGGATCTTAGAGATTCTTTGGCATAACGGCGAAGAGTTGTTTGTATGCCAGAAGTCAGGAAAAAAGGAAGGCGTCATTGCTCGCGACGCAATACTTATACTATATTAGGTGCATAAGTGAAGCTAAGCCATGATTGGTTAATTTTAGTTTTGGTTACCGTTTTCAAGCAGTGTTATGTAATTTGGAAAGATCTCGAATTTGGGAGAAAGGATGAATTTAAGGGAAGAACATAAAATTTAGAATAGTCAATTTTAAGGTCGCCAGTTATTTCTTAACATAGCCATCGTATTTTATTATATATATACATGTATATATGTATGTATGTATGCACACCGTGTGTACAAAAGTATTATTTACCTGGCCTATATTTTTGCAACCATTAGTCGTAGACGTATACTTCTAATTACAGTTTTAAATGATGCAGATATTCATGCTTTTCCATTTTTAAATTTTAAAATATTACTTCTGTAAAATTTACAAAATTTTTTATATGTATACCCAATGCCGGTACTTGTTTAGGAAACTTTTATTATCATTGTAAAAATAAAACACAAAATGTGCGATTTTCGTGTGACAAAAATCGATCGAGATGTTGGTTATTAAAGTCAAGCACCATCTTCAGGGACAGTAAACAAATTGAAGAGCAAAATGTTTGAATTTGTACGCAACTAAAAATAGCGTATCAGTTCAGAACAAGATTCCTGATGCTAAGAGAGTAAGTGAGGAACATTTCTGTGTAGATTATTGCGAACAGCATTGATCAACGTAATATTTTTCAAAAAGATCTTGTTCACAGAATCTGTCCTTTAGAAAACACCGGATTTTTCAAGGGAAACTAGAATCCCTTTAAACAATGAACTGTTGTTGACCCTATAGAGAGATTCCAATTCCCCTTGAAATGTCGGGATCATTCTAAGGCATTAACAATGATTATCTATATATTTACGTTATATATAGAAAGAGAGAAATTTTAAATACGTTTTTAGCTTAGTCTCTGAATTTTTCATCTTACCATTCGGCTTAGCAGAAGATCTTTCATTTGAGAATCATGAAACAACAGCTAGTTCTCATAGTTGTTGCCATATTACCTTGCACAAGATCTGTAATTTTCTTGCAAATGAAAGCCGAATTGAAATGATGAATTTAATTTCATTAAATCTTGTTGCTGTCGTCTCTTTGTCACACGAATCTACTTTTTATAAGCATAAGCGATAAATTTTCGACTGCCATTAGTGTGATATACATGCTATACGAATTTGTATAGTATGCATTGAGAAATTTACTATGCTGATCAAAAGATCAAATGGCAAATGATAAATCTATAAATGATCTTTAATAAATGTTTATATATAAAAGTTTTTAAATAGTTACGCAATAGTTTAACTGTTTAATTTATAACGTTGCGCGCCTCCAACTTGCACGCAACCAAGAGGTGACTGTGAAAACTTGTATAAAAGATAGAGCCTAGTGAAGGGTTTAAGTCCCTTTTTATTCAACGTAATAAATTACAATTGCGTCCTCTTGACGCTTACAGACTGTGCCAACTTGGCAGTCAAATAAAAATAATAACCTGAAAAGAAAGTAAAGACAAGATTCTAACTACGAGGCTCTCTAAAATAACTAACTCACCGTGTTTTATAATACTGCTGCTAATTCAGCAGACTTGAAGCTCACTGGAACAATTACCACTAATTCCCGCCAAGCACATAGGCCGCAACGCGGGGTTCTTCAATTCTCGCTAACTACCTCCGCGCTTGCTAAGTAAGAATATCTCACACCGAACTTGTTTCCTTCTATTTAAATCAGAATACTTCCGCTGATAATTTGAATGCTTGCGCGTTCTACTAAAATTTACATATTCTGGCATTGGCAGTTCCAGGGGAAAGTAAGGCTTGACAGGAAAGATAGTTTAAACTTAAAATAAATGTTAGTTAAAATAAATATAAACCCTACATTTGCCGCTGCCAGAATTTGGAAAACTTGGAAGCAGGTCCTACAAACGACCTGTTGTAAGTTTATCTAATTCTGAACTAACTGGCGAGAACCTCGTTTACACAAAAAAAAGTCTTATGTAACAATTATACTAAAATTCTGTTGCTCGTTACAAAGCTTTCTTCTTACAGCAACTTTTCCTGGACTTCATCAATCAATCTTGGTCTTTCCTTCCAGCATCTGGAAGGAATAAGTATCAGTATCTTTCTTTCTACATACATTATAATTTGCACTTTCTTGACACAATAAATTTTTGTTTTTAAACGATTCGTTTTTCTTAGTTATTGCTTACTTCACATTCATTCAATTTTTCAAGCATTAATTTAACTTTACCCTGGCTCTCCACCGTGTGTGGTGTCAAACGGGAATATTCGTGTTTTAGTCTTACAACACTTCCCCTAACCACCATGATTTGTTAGAATTCAACGACCAAATAGACACACCTTACTCGACATTCTACAACTCAATGAGCTACTTTAATAGTCTTAAAAATTCAAATGTAGGTGGAGAACCCTACAAAACACATTCATTCTAACTTCCCCCCCCATTCATCTTTAAACATGCAGGCTTTCGCTCTAAAGCATGACTTTACAGATTAATACTTAAATTTTGACTTCATTGCTTTTAAGCATTCACTTTTAGCATCTACAATTTTATGCTTCTAGACTAAATTCTACTTTTACATAACCTTCAAGTATTTACATACATTTACAAAATTTTAATACATATGCTTTTTACAGTTTACCATAAAATGAATAAGAGAAAATAAAATTTTTACTTTACTCATTCTTCGCCAAGCTGGCGGCACTGAAAGTAAAATTCTTATTAATACAAGAATACGAAGTTATTTTTATCTTCGGCCAAATTTTGGCTTTAACATAACAGAATTAGTCTTTCGACCAACAGAAAATGCTTGTTTTTAGCTTTTACACTTAAAGAAAATAATACTTTTGCCTTAGCTAAATAAAGTAAAACAAAACTAAGTCTCAACCGAGACATATTGACTTTCGTCAAAACATAGAACTTCGTACTTATGCATAACATTTCGGAACAAAAGAGAAAAAAAAGTTTATAGAAGGTTTTAACTTATCTTTGAGTTTTCGATGCTTGAAACTCCGTCATCCGTTTTTGGCAAAATTGATCCCAAGTTAGAGGTTTCATGGATGTCAATCTTCTCCTTATTGATCTCCGAGTGTCGTCCACGTTGCTTTTTCTTTTGCGTCCTCTACATGCTGGCCTCTTGACGGAGTAATCGTCTGGTTGTTGGCCTTTCCGTTTCTGCCTGGGACGGCTGGTCTTGACGTCCTCCGGTCTGGAGTCCTTCTTGAATTTCTTCTGTTCCTCGTATTTTTGTGCCTCCTGTTGGCGTTTCAGTTTCCGGAACGGCGGCCTTGCTGGCACCTGACTCTGTGGCCGTGTGCGCGTTCTCCTTGATGTGTAATTTCTCCTGCTATCCTTTGTAGGTGGTGTTTTTCTCTTTACCACGGTTTCTTTACCCGGTTCATCTGTATTTTTGTTTTTCTTAAACGCCGGAGTTTGAAAATCATTTTTTCTTTTTGATACCGACGTCCGGGTTGTAGAAGTGCTAGGTCTCTCTTCAGTTCTCTGTTTCTTGGGTGGTGGAATAGTTGTTGTAGTCTCTGATTCTTCTACTTCGTTTAGACTTGAGTCCTGCAAGAAACTTTTAAGGATTTCAAAATCATTTGGATTATAGTATTTTTTCACCTGGTCGGGACTTGCTTTACGGATTTCCCCTCTGTCGTTCTTAAGATATAATACTACCCCTTTGATTTCCTGAATTACATAGGGGCCTTCAAACTTTGGAGCTAGCTTTGCCATAAAATTGTCTGGGGCACTTGATAAAGAAAATTTCCGCTTCAATACTTTATCCCCAACTTTAAAATCTGCTTCGCGGCGTTTTCTATCATAATAAAGTTTCTGCCTATTTCTTGCCGTATCCGAGGTTTTAAGCGCCTGATCAATCAACTTTTGCACATCTTGTTGTTTAAACTCCTGCTCTCTTTGTTGCACAAAGAATAATTTATCTAAAGGCGTAATTAACTTTCTGCCTAAAAATAATTCTGCTGGAGTTTTTCCCGTAGTATCATGATGTGCCGTTCTTAAAGCATAAGCTAATTCATTTATGTAGCCATCCCAGCGCTTGTGATGTGTGCTAACGTAACTGCGAATTATTTTTACAATGTTTTTATTAACTCTTTCTGCTATGTTAGCCTGTGGTCTATACGGAACCATTTTGATATGGCGTATGCCAAGTCCATTGCATATGTTTTCAAATATTTGACTAATGAATTGTTTTCCGTTATCGCTAATGACTTTTATCGGTGCACCGTATTTTAAAATGTATCTGTGTAAGAATGCATCTGCGACTGTTTTGGCTGACGCGCGTTTAAGTGGAACAATTTCTATCCATTTTGAAAAATGATCTACTATTACTAAAAGAAAACGATTTTTATTTAACTCGCTCTGGGGGAAGGGACCAAGGAGATCTATGCCTAAAATTTCATTCGGAAATGTAGCGCGAATGCTATTTAAGTACCCGGCCGGGCTGTAATTAATATCATTTATTAACTGACATTGATTGCAGGACCTGACATACGCCGTTACTATTTTGTATAATTGCGGGAAATATACCGCCTCGCGTACCCTTTTTATAGTCTTTCTGACCCCGAGGTGGCCCGCTGTTTTTTCTTCGTGCAACTCCTTCAAAATGCTTAATCGAAGTGAGGCTGGTATACCTGGCTTATACTCAAGATTTTCGTTTGTTGTTTTCGTATAGAATAATAAATTATCTATTATTTCACAGTTTTTTGCTCTATTTCTTATCGCATCGATATCTGTATGCTCAAAGCTTTCGGGGTCATTCAAATAAGCATAGATATTTCCAAATTCAGGATCAGCTTTCAGTTCAGTAATAACCGTATCTCTAGAATCTAAAATTTTTGAAGTCAACACAGCGCATTTAAGTTCATTTCCTTCATCGTCCAGTTTTAAACGAGAAAGTGCGTCAGCTACATTGTTTTCCTTACCCGGTTTATATTTTATTGTGATATTATATTCTTGGAGTTTTAAAGCCCATCTTATTAACCTGGGCGTTAGGTTTTTTCCCGAGTAAAGTCTACCAACAGCCGCATGATCCGAAAAGACTGTTACTGGCGATTTGCCGAAATAAACTCGAAATTTGTGTACAGCCATTAATACGGCTAATGTTTCTCTTTCTGTCGCTGTATAATTCCTTTGTGTCTGATTCAATGTTTTACTAAAAAATGCCAGCGGATGGTTATTTTGCATAAGAACCGCACCCACCGCATAGTCTGACGCATCTGCTGCAATTTCCAGGTTTTCGTCCCCCTCAGGGAATTTTAAAACAGGGGCATTAATAAGCGCTTCTTTTAATCTTTCAAAAGCTGTGTTAGCTTCCGCTGTCCACGTAAACTTACTCTTTTTTCTTTTGATTACTAAGAGTGGTTCAACAATATTAGCGAAATCTTTTATGAAAGATCGATAGTAAGAACATAATCCAAGGAAAGATGAAAGTTTCTTGGCGGTGTTGGGCGGTGGGAAATTCTTAATAGCTTTTATTTTTGAATTTTGCGTTTCTATACCCTTTTGCGAAATTTTATAACCGAGATATTTAAGTTCTTTAGTTGCGAACTTGCATTTTGAGGCGTTAATTGTAAGACCGGCCTCTTTTAGTAATTTAAAAACTTGTTCGAGGTCATTAATGTGTTGTTCCAACGTACTACTCGTTATAATTATATCATCTAGATAAATTAAAGTTGATTTTCCTAGGACAGGCTTTAGAACAATGTCCATAGCTCTCTGGAATGTTGATGGGGCCCCACACAACCCAAAGGGCATGCGTAAAAATGCATAAGTGCCCGATTTTGTTATAAGCGCGGTTTTGTGTATATCTTCGGGTCTCATAGCTATTTGATAGTAGCCAGACGTTAAGTCCAAAGTAGACATATATCTTGTCGATTTGATCTGTCTAATGATCTCGTCTATAACCGGCAAAGGGTAAACTGGAAATTTAGTAATGCTATTCAGTTTTCTGTAATCAATAGCAAACCTCCAAGCCCTTTTATCCGAAGGAGGAAACTCGTTCTTTTTCCTACATAGTACGACTGGACTCGCGTACTCACTATTTATGGGCGTTATTATTTTATTCTTTAACATCTCCTGAATATGTTCTTCGATGATTAGGTCTTTTTGTTTATCATAACGATACGGTTTAGTCCTACAAGGTTTTTCGGCATTTAATTGAATCTTATGAGTCACGATTTGGCAGTTTCCTGGTTTTTCTGAAAACAAATGAGAAAAATTACTCACCACTTGCTGTATTGCTTTACTTTCCTGGTCATTCAGATGGCTAAGGTCCACTTCAGGTGTCTCCACAGGTTCCACCACCCTCTGGTCCATCTCCAACACCACGGAACTATCTTGAAAATTTAATTTGGCCCTCGCGGCCCTTAAAAAGTCCATACCTAAAATAAGAGAGTGTTGTAGGTCTTTCACCACAAAAATTAATACTTTGAGATTTTCCTCTTTTACCTGTAAGTTTAATGATAATTTCCCGATGCAGTGACATGTTTTTCCTTGCGCTGCTATAATTTCCGTATTTCTGGTTTTAAATAGTCGTATCCTATAAAAATTCTTTTTGAAGAACTTTTCACTCATAAAATTTCCTTCTGCTCCTGTATCGATGAGGGCTTCTACTGTTACATCGCCAACCAGCACTTGTATAATTGGTAGCTGTGAGTTTTTTACGATGACCGTGTTTAAATGTCTATTTGAGGGTTTTTTTAAAACTTCCGGGGTCTGGACCCGCCCTTTCACAGGCCCCTCTACTCGTTTAAAGCTTTCCTTTCAATCTGTGTCTTCTGGGTACGCGGATGTTTATTTTCAAATTTTCTTCTTGGGCCTTGACCTTCGAGTTTCGATGCGTTAGCTTGATAGTTCTTTCCCCCATATGAGCGATTTCCATTTCTGGTTTCCTCCTTCCTTCGGGTATGTTGAGAATATGTTTCCCCTCTCGCTTTTTCCGCTATTCTGCGATTTTAAAACTTCACCGCCAATTCGAAAAGTTCCTGCAATGTGCTTGGGTTTCTAATTTCAAAGTAGTCTTGGACAGCGGGTAACAATCTTGGTAATATTATTTCAATTATCTCCGCATCGGGTTTTTTCCCATACAGCATATCCGTTAGCTTGATTTTTCGTAAAATAAAGTCCGTCAATTCTGCTGTATCCCGTTGATAGAAACTATATAGTTCGGCTTCCAGCCGTGCGCGATCTTTCACTATGGGGAAGGCCTTTACTAACGATTTTTTGAAATTTTCAAATGTATACGTCGGGCTTCCAAATTCACCTAGAAGAAATTTGCCAATATTTTTCCACCATAGCGCGGCCTGTTCTCTTAGTGCTGATGTGGCGATGGCAACTTTTTGTCTTTCAGGCACAGGGTAGAGCTGAAAGTGGTTTTCTAGACCTTCTAAAAATACCGCCACCGAATTTTTTCCGTCGAAATGGACGTTTGGCTTGATTGATGCTCTCAAAGTCTGGACCAGGTATCCAAATCCTTCTAACTGAGTTGTCATTTCTTGGTGTTGTCCAGCGGCTTCCATCCAATTTTCGGCCATTTCAGTTCGATAAGTGTTCGGGCGCCAATATAACGTTGCGCGCCTCCAACTTGCACGCAACCAAGAGGTGACTGTGAAAACTTGTATAAAAGATAGAGCCTAGTGAAGGGTTTAAGTCCCTTTTTATTCAACGTAATAAATTACAATTGCGTCCTCTTGACGCTTACAGACTGTGCCAACTTGGCAGTCAAATAAAAATAATAACCTGAAAAGAAAGTAAAGACAAGATTCTAACTACGAGGCTCTCTAAAATAACTAACTCACCGTGTTATTTACAATACCGCTGCTAATTCAGCAGACTTGAAGCTCACTGGAACGATTACCACTACTTCCCGCCAAGCACATAGGCCGCAACGCGGGGTTCTTCAATTCTCGCTAACTACCTCCGCGCTTGCTAAGTAAGAATATCTCACACCGAACTTGTTTCCTTCTATTTAAATCAGAATACTTCCGCTGATAATTTGAATGCTTGCGCGTTCTACTAAAATTTACATATTCTGGCATTGGCAGTTCCAGGGGAAAGTAAGGCTTGACAGGA
This sequence comes from Stegodyphus dumicola, assembly GCF_044657685.1. NCBI lineage: Eukaryota > Metazoa > Arthropoda > Arachnida > Araneae > Eresidae > Stegodyphus > Stegodyphus dumicola. Next base: position 40,988,678 of record NC_140771.1, on the reverse strand, counting down.
AAGATAGTTTAAACTTAAAATAAATGTTAGTTAAAATAAATATAAACCCTACAAATTAAGAAAAAGAGAGTTTTTAGTGCTAAATATATCATATAATATGGATTTAAAATTTAAAATATGTATCTAATGTCCACATCAGCATATCCAGATGCTCAAGTAGTTTTATTCCACCTTCTTAATATTACTTTATATTTTTATATTCTAATAAAAACTCCTTTTACTTGTTTCATTTAATGAATTATTAATTTATTCTTCTATAAAAAATATAGGATTGCACATATAACAGCTAATTTCCTTTTTAAAACCGAAATATTTAAAATCGATTCAGAGGATATGAACATGTAAAATTTTAAGCATGCTCATTTTTTTACTATTTAGATAAGGTTATCTTCCTGTAATTTAAAGATAATGTATGACAGGCAATTATTAGTGGTACCGAACGAGCTAAGACTTAGATGGTAGTAAATGTTCGGATTTTTTTATTATACGGAAAGTTTCACTTAGTCCAAAGTCACTTAGTCCTTTCTGTATACAGAACATACATAAAAAACACTGTAATTGTAATAGGTCTCTCTTGTAATAGGTGTAACTCTTTGACAGGTAACCAACTCTTCTTTTTATAATTAATACTAGAAGTGAGTGCATCTCTCCTGTAATCTACCATTTCATGCTCGCTATCATCTGAATACGACTTGCTGTCGTTTACAGCGCTATTGTTCTATGTTTAGCTACCAGAGAGTGAGATTCCAAGATACGATCATAATGGCTATTATCTTCTGAAGATACGCGAACTTCGAAGAAGCTGGTTGCAGTTTCTATAGATTCTGAAAATGCAGTATGTCATACATTAAACTATACATGATAGTACCGTAAGAGAGTTCCGAGAAAGTATGGTTATATAGATTTCTAAATGTCAATCTTACAGAGTTCTCAAAAGGGCTTGTTGGACAAATGCTTCCATACCAACAAACTTCTCTCAATCTATCTGTTAAAAAAGAACATGAGTACTGTAACTGACGCCATCTGCCATATATAAATCACCGAGGGATTTGCGAACATGAAACATGTCAAGTGCATCTAGAAAGGAGGTGAGTCTTGTCTTCCTAGGGAGGTTTCACTGTACTATATATGTGATGATATTTTGCTACAAACAAGCCTGAAGACAGGAAAAAAATTACTATGCAGGGAATCGATTGCTATTTCAATTATTTGATTGGAAGGATTTTGCCGTTACTGGTGGATTTTCCTTTAAGGGTATTTCCTCTTCCCAAGGGTTATGATTATTTTGTATTATTCAAAAATTTCCCAAATTGTCAGAGCACCCAATACATCAAGTGGTTGTACGGAGTATTAAAGATATTAAGTGATTCGTAAATTCGCTTATAGATGGATTTCAGTGTTAACGACTTGGGAACGAATAACAACTTCATGGGCGAAGGGCGGGAAGACGTTGTTCAGGTATCCTAATAGTGACTCCTATTATTTATTGTTAATAAATATGCTATGTGATTATTTATATTACTAAAATGCTTTCCGATAAAAAATCGTCTTAAATTCATCACTGCGTAAAATAGACACGGCACAAGATCAGCACTTGTAACGTCGATACAACGTAGAATCGACATCAGAATATGATAGAAACTAGTTAGCGGTATATAATCGACCTGATAAAAAGACAATTGGGAAATTTTAATAATGACTAAGAGAATTAATGCATTTGTGTCACCTGCATAGCGTCGTCACAGGTATACGATGTATGCTGCATGGGGTAGACATCAGTATAGCATCAATACGGCATCAGTATAGCAACAGTATAGCATCAGTATGGCATCAGTATAGCATCAGTACGGCATCAGTATAGCATCAGTATAGCATCAGTACGGCATCAGTATAGCATCAGTATAGCATCAGTACGGCATCAGTATAGCATCAGTACGGCATGACGCTGCTTGAGTCGATATCAGCTTGCAATCGACACTGATATAACTCAAACAATGTTTATAATTAGCAAAGCACATAATCAGGAATGTAAGAACTTGGTTAACTTATTATTTGTTATGGTACTTGCACAGAATCGACGCCACTCAAGGATTGAAATTTGTTTTTGAGCTGTTGTGTCGATTCTGTGTTGGGAAAGCAGCTATCGGACGCGGACCTTGAGACACATTCCCTAAAAATCGGGCAATATAGAACGGCAATATTTTCGAACTTCAAACATCCGGTATTCAGTTATATGGGTAATTTATTCTTTTGCGTCCAACGAATAAAATTACAGTAGTTGAAAATTATTAATTTACATCTTTCTTATATTTGCAATAATTAAAATATTAGAAAATGTAATATAATACGGTACGTATTTTCATGAAGGTTTATAATTTAGATGAATATGTATCGAGTACTGTAGAGTAGTCTAAACATTTGGCAAAAGATAAACAATATAAAGGAATATTAATGGGAAAACATTGTGTACTTATGTGGATTGCTTTTGCTCTTCTCAGTAAATCCTTCCTTAGCATAACAACGGCTGTTTTTCGAAAATAAATAAATATATAAAAAATGTAGTGGTGCAGTTTACACGTTAGAGGAATTTTTATTTTACAATATGCAACATGATTGGGGTCAATTATATTTACTACTAGCATTTCACCGTGGGTCCTGTTTTATTTTATATCCGAATTTTTTTAGTTTTTGAAGCTAAAGTACATTTTTTTCTCTTAGGAGTAAAAATCTAATATCCCCATCTCTGTTGATAATCGTTAAGCTAGTTAATTATAATAATGTTGCAAATACTGAAAATTATCTTAAATCAGGAATATTACAGATCTTATGATTTAAGTGTATTGATGTAATACAAATGACATAAATTATGTATGCTCTTTAAAACAAGGATATAAATTGTAATAAATGAAAAGTTTCATACCTTGTAGAATGGCAATACTTGCCAGAGCGCATGTATGGTAAAGCGCAACGTAACGCAAAGTAATTTCATAATCGCCTGATGAAAAAACAAAGATTATATTACAGAGGATTTTGATGTTAAAATTCCACGTTCAGAATTTTACTGTAATTTTATTTCATCAGCATACGTAAGACTGATATTTTTTTTTTTTTTTTTTTCTTTTTCCCTTCTGAGATTGGGAGGGTTGAAGAGTTCGTGAAGCCTCAAACTTCTAAATAGAAACCTTTCCAGATTGCGTACGTTTGAGAAGAGGAACAAAGATTCACTCCTCGTTATCTTACGCATGGGTGATCATGACACTGTCTCTCGCTGCTCATCTGGTACAATCTCGTACTCGCGTGTGACTCTCTTTTAGTGAAAGCCGTTATTTGTAGGTTACGTTCCGATAAAAGTCCGCATATATGGAAAGTTCGCAAATCGAATTCCTATTTCAATTCTAGAAAGATTTTAAAAAATTCTGTAGATTTATACAAAATATTTATCTCAGCTTTTTTCTTTTCTAGCAACTAAACTTCAAAAAACAATAACTTCGACAAACAAACACACTCAACTAAACTCAAGTTGAATGCGTCTGTACTAAATAATAAAATAAAATAAAAAATATAAATAACTGTTAAAACATAAATAAAAAAAAATATCTGAAAGGTTTTTGTATTTTAAATTACGTCCAAAGGGGGGTTTTTTTAAACATTTTGTGTGTTGCCTTTATTTATTAAATATCATGTTCTTCGCACTTAAACTATAAAATTCAGTTAAACAGCAATAATATCGAAAAATAATTTTTAAAATGAGCCTATCTTTTGATAAACTTTCCGATACACAGTTTCGAGCGCTAGAGATGAATTTTTTTTTTTTTTTTTTTTTTTTTTTTTTACAATGTTGCCATTGCTCACTTTGAAATCGTTTAGTTTTTTTTAATCAAAAATTCGTTGAAATGTTACAAAATAGGAAATCGATAATAAAACAAATTTCAAATTCAAATTAGGGCTTCCACATGCCCATATTCTATGGAAGATTACGCTATTTAAATTTTGATCCCTCTAGATACCGTTGTTTTATCGCAATGTGAGAAACATACATACGTTCATGCAGATTCTTCATTATTGAATTTCTTTAAATATACAGGGCAATAATATTCGGTGGAAACAATTTAAAAAGTGAAACAACGCTTATCGTGAATCGACGGAAAATACCAAAATGAAATTATTAGTCCTTCTGAGAAAATTACCCCTTTGAACTTTAAAAAAAAAAAAAAAAAAAAAAAAAAAAAAAAAATCTGAAATGTTTCAGATTTTAAATTACGTCCAAAGGGGCGTTTTTTAACATTTTGTGTGTTACCTTTCTTTATTAAATATCATGTTCCTCGCACTTAAACCATAAGATCCAGTGCAACAGCAATATCGCAAAATAGTTTTAAAACGAGCATATCTTTAGAATTTCCGATACAGAGACTCACGCGCTGGAGATAAAAATGTTTTTTCTGCACAACGTTGCCATTGCTCGCTTTGAAATCCTTGAGTTTGTTAATAAAAAATTTGTCAAAGTTTTAAAAATTAGGAAATCGATCATAAAACAAATTTCAAATTTCAAATTTGGTCTTCCGCATTCTCATATTCGTTGGAGGATTACGTTATTCAAAATTCGATGACTCTATGTACTGTTATTTTATGACAATGTGAGAAGTATACATACATTTACGCAGATTTTCATTATTTAATTTCTTCAAATATAATGCAGGACTCTAACATTTTATGGCAACAGTTTGAAAAGTGAACCGACATTTATCCGTCCGACGCAAAATGCCAAAACGAAACTAATAGTTCTTCGGGATTAAAATCTCTTTGGACTAAAAAAAAAAAAAAAAAAAAAAAAAAAAAGGAAGATTTTTATAAAATAAACTTTCATTTAAAAATTAAAATAATTAATAAACTAAAAGCAGAAAATAATTTTATACGGTATTTTATATAGTATTTATGTAATATTTTATATAGTTTTATGTATATAAATTTAGTTTAATGGAAGCAAAAGCTTGGGCTTTCTTTACAAAAATCATCTACAATTTTATATCGTTAAAAAATAAAAATATGGTGCGTTTTTGATAAATGTATAAAGTTAAAAGCTTGTACTTTTTACAATCCAATTCGATTATGAGATTTTGTGATTTAGATCAGAGTAGCAACGCTTTACAAGGTGCCAACACATTTCCTTTAAACTGCCGATTTTTCTGATTAAATTTGTAACATAAATAACTGCAAGGTCTATACATATAAGAGCCGGATACGGCTACAGTTACATATAGGGATCAATTACAGTCATTCAATTACAGTTATTCATGGACAAGACCAAAATGTAGCCAGTTTGGCTACTTTTTGAGATCTGTTGTCAAATTTGGCAGCAAAAATTAGTCACCAAAACCATCGCCAGCTTTGCGATATCTCTTCAATTCAGCGGAAGAGCAATTTATATCAATCTTAAGTGTACTTTCCCTGTAATGTTATTTTTACAGCAGAGCTTCGATTTTTTTTTCAAGCATTTCATGTTACATTATACAATACATACTATAATTTTACTAAAATAATTTACATATATACAAAATTCTTAACGATATTTAATAACAGAGAAGAGATTTAAAATAGACAATATCTGGAAAGACAGAAAGTAGAAAAACGCAATCGTAGTCGGAATCGGCAAGATTTGTAACAATAATTAATTGTAATAATAATAAAAATGATGGAAACATGAGCAACAGTAATAAAATAATAAGTAAATAAAACTATAATAGTAATACAGTAAATTGATAGCAGCAAAAAATGTCGCAATACAAACAAAACAAGAAATGTAGCATTTATGCAAATAATAATACAGACATGGTTATAATGCAAGAGTATTTTTCGTGTTGAATGAAAATGCTCATTGGTTACGTTCAGCGATCTAATCAGGTTTTGGAAGTTAAGAGTTAAGTTTGCAAATTAACTTTAGAGATGATTATGTTCCGTTGTAAATATACATACGATCCCCAGCAAGGTGCTGAGCGGCGGGTTGTCGAGGTGTGCCTCCCATATGTTCGAATCAGGGACACAATTAACCTTTCCCCCCCTCCCCTCGCCTGAGCAGTTAAGGGACGCTTCAATGCTCCCACGCGCCATCCACGTGCGGCTGCCTCAACCTGCCTAGTTATGACACGGCTGCCGTTTTAAGAACCTATTAGTTAACTTCGGAAGTCAAATTAACGTAGTCAGGGGCCCAGTTGTAAGACAGAGTTTCTCTGCAATCAGAATCTCTTAATTTTTGTGCTTATATTCATAATAAATTTTATATTTTAATAATAAATTTCTTATAGTTTACACTACAAAAGAACACTAAACATTTAGAGGAGATAGAACCGTAGGTCATTCCAATCACTGCTTTGTGCAGATTTTCCTTATATTCAATTAAAAGTAAACTAAGAAATATTTTGGTGAGTTTATATAATACCATAATTGGTTTTCTGTTGTTGTCATAGATGCTTAATTTCTGTTGTTGGCATAGATGCTGTAATTTCTGTTATATTACGATCATTTCTCGGCAGTCCACATCGATCACACATTCAATCATATCTGTCATATTTATCTTTACAGAAAATTTAAATGGCATTTGAAAGTGACGAATTTAATTATAGATTGAAAGCTTCAAGTATTATAAGATATTTAATCTCAAGTCTATAACTATATGAAAACCATTATAAATTTCCCAGTCGAAGACAGGTGTTGGATATTAAATTTTTGCGAAAAATTTAGAAAGCATTTTTTATGAAAGCACATTTGTAAATATAAACTGTACTTTTCGTATTAAAATAGCCTAGCAAATTCTCGAATGCAAATTTCATGCAGGCCGGATGTGCGATCTGAATGCAGCTAAAGGAGCAGAATTTTTTTTTAAACAAAATGAGAAATTTTACAAATAAGACAAAACAAATTTTATAGAAATTTTAAATTTGCTTGTTAAATATTTGTCAAGTCATTAATAAAGAATAATAGTAATATCGCAAAGAAAAAAAAAGTCAAATTCGTATTCATTTTTTATCTGAAATCTAAAATTTGGTACCTGTAAGAAATTTTTGTTTTTGCAGTTTATAATTCAAACATATTAAAAGCTAAATGTTAAATTCTTAGACTGACATTTCTTTTAACAATTCTAAGATATTTAATTTTTTTATCTAAAACAAATTAAATTATCAAATCTTTCTAAATTTTCAAAGGAAATTTACCAAGTGGTGCAAAACTTGAAAATAAGTAATAGCACACTGTATTCTCCGTCTCTTATTTAATAATTTTCTTCCATTGCACAAACAAAACCGCATATATTTATATCTGATTAATGAAAAATTTCTTTATTTCTTTACTATAGCCTGACATTTATTCGATTTTCGCTTTTGATCAAATTTGTAGCCTTAAAGAGAAATTACTAGAATCATCACGTATTGCAGATGTTCATCTATCAATTAGGTTCTTTTCTTTTCAGTTTTCAATTGTGTTAAAAAAATTTTATTTACATACAAACGCATTCCTAAACACAGCGATTATTTTTAATGTAAAAATTCGTAAATGATCATTTTTATTTCTTGATAAGTACAAATAAAAGTTTATAAAATCTGTAACTTTAAATATCTGCATAAAAAATAATTTTATCACATTGCAAAGTAATTAGCTCTATTTATAGTTTTCTGCCGCCTTATATATGATGGTTTTTAATATAAAGGAAAATAATATAAACTCATAATTCAAATAACTAAATTTTGAAATCTTTACAATGCCGTATTTGTAGCAAATACATAATTGGAATATCCCAGGAAGCGTCGCTGACAGTTTGAGGATCACGAGCTGCCAGTTTTAGACCATTGGCTTAGTATCCAAGTACAGTAAGTTTTACATTAAAACTCTGTAATTTTTGTACAAGAATTCTGCATGTCAAAAGAGAAGAAATGTAGAGGTATCCTACATATTTCTTGAAAGACCTGGGAATTACCAGGTTAAAATAATTAAATTAATAAATGATAGCGAATTTATTTCAAAAACAAATAATTGTAGTCTTTGAAGCAGCACAATGATTAAGTTGAAAACATTTCATAAATTCGCTCGTGTTACCGTTACTATATACATCATTATGCACATCATTAAGTAATAAATTTTGATAATTTAGATGGAAGACAAAATTCTCTGTCAACTTAATTCAGAATTTTAAGATAGCAGGAAATTAAACCCTGTTTCTATCTCTTGCATATAAACAATATCAATATTTTCAGTTTCAGAATTTTATTCTTGACACAAAAATCTTAAAATTTATATTATGAATAAATACAGAAATGAGTGCCAAACTAACTAAAGTAATTTTCAAATTCATTTTTTTAAAATCTAACTTTAATTTCAGTTTCGGAGGCTTAACGGATTTCTAAATATAAACCACATGGTTTCGCTCTTTCAGAAGAAAATTGTTTTCCGCTAGCATATGGGTTCACAGGCCATTACCCTTACTGTTAATTACATTGTAATGCATATGTAGGGAGATTGAGTATCTGCATATGTGAAGAATAATTTGTTTTGAAGAAAGAGCAATGCATCTTTTCCTCTAACTTCAATTAGTCTTTTCCTCTAAAATCAAGGTTAAACCGAGCTTGAAAATTTGCCAATAAGAATTCGCTTAATTGTTTTGTTGCTGGAAACAGGATGGAAAATATTAGTTTAAATGACTTAAATATTGTATCTTCGTCAATAACGTCTTAAAACAAGTCTTCCGTTAATGCTTTCATTGATCCTTCTGTCACATATTTTCTGCGCTTTTATGAATGCGCATGATGCATTGCTTAAATATGAGCACATTCGAAAGGGTTATTTTATTTATTTACAATTTTCACTTTTTTCCGGGGTATTTTTTCCCTGATTATTATTTTTTTTTCCTGTCTTTGCATAAAAAAATACATTATGATATTTTAAAAAATTAAAATTTTGCCTAATTACAATTAGAGTTTAAAAAAATAATTCGCCTAAAGATGATTTTATTCTTAACTAGTTAAAGTTTGTCTTTTAACGAAACTTCAGAAACTAATAATTTTTAAACTTAATTTTCAACTGTTCTTGTGACATGTAAAGCGAAGTTAAATAAGCCTTTGAAAAATTATTGCTTAGTTCCCCTCTTTTACGATATTATTAAGCTATGACTATTCTTCTAATAATTACAGCATTTATCATTCAATATATTAAAAGGAGAAAGTTTTTTTTTTTTTTTTTTTTTAAACTGATGGTTAATTAGTAGCTCGCAAATGAAATTCGAAATTTAATTAAAAATAATAAATGCAAATTAAAAATACTGTCTATGAAATTAACGGAATCTTGAATTAATTATTAATAACTGTAGCAAGTAACAGGTAAATATTACAACATAGCTTGACAACTATCATCTATGCATTATAGCCAGGATGCGTTTTATTCACCGTTTTTAAATTCATAACATAGCTGTTCTCTCGAATACAGATAGTGCTTTTTTTAACCCTCTGTCAAAAATAAATTAAGCCCTACAGATATTCCGTGAAATAAAATTCAAAGGAAAAAATAAATATTGGGGGGGGGGGAAGTGCCTTCTTCATATTTAAAAATTAGATCACTCTCGTAAACAAATTAAAAATGAAAATTCATCTTCACAGTTTATAAAGTAAATATTCAATTGGTGCTATTTTATAAATGTGTTATTTAAGTAGGCTAATTTTTCTTTTCTATTTAAAACAAAATTTCCAAAGTTATATCATTTATTCGATTTGAATTATCCAGGAACTACCAATACCCTTTAGCATGTATACTGAGAATATTAAAAAAATAGCATAAATTTTAAAGTCTGGTTACCCAGCGAGTGGACATTACAAAATCGTAATACAACAAATTAATCTGCCTGAAGAAAATTTCTCGTTTCTTTCCCCTCTATCCCACTTAGGATAACTCTTAGTAAAAGGAGAATAGTGCTGCCATCTATCCGCTTTTGATCCAAATAATAAACAACCCGAAATTAAAAAAAACTCACCTGGAAATAACTGAATTTCGTTCACTGGAAACAGTTTTATTAGTTTAAACAAACTCCAAAATGTACCTCAAAAAGCATTTATTTTCATATATCATATTTTATTACTTCATTTTCATTTTACTTTTTATTTTATTTATAACACGCAAAATATTTGCATGAAATAAACGAAGAAATAAATACAAATTCTTATTATGTTGAATTAAAAGCTTAGTTCAATAGTTATTTCTTAACAACAGTTAAAAAAACAGATTTTCTAAAAAATATAAATTTTTAGGGTAATACTGAAAATGAAAACGATTTTTAATGCCTTTCAAATCTTAAGTTTCTTGGATAATCTTAATAAAATATGCTAAAAGGAATTTTAAAACAATGCCTCTGGTATTAAAATTATAAATTCCATTGTGCTAATTAAAAGATAGCTTAATATTTATCAGGAGTTTTATGAAATATTTTATAATCAAGTTTAGATTTACAGTGTTTAAATGTGTTATAAAAATGTTCTATAAATAATTAAGTGTTTGATACAAAGGCAGACTAAAAGCATAAATATGCATTCATATCAACGTCAGAACAGAAGAAAAAGCTAAAAAGAGAAAAATAATTTAAAGAGAAAGAAAGACAAATTTATGAAAATTTCAACGTAATTTTAAGCATAACAAAATTTCCTTTAAAACTTATCAAGCATAATGAAAAATATAAAATAACTTAGTAACACATCTGTTGAAAAATTGAAACTAAAAAATTTAAAAACTTTAAAAAATTAACTTGAAGAAAATGATTATGCATAATCACAAATGAGGTTGAATTATAAGGATTTAAGTTTCCTTTCTTATAATTAGATGAAACATATAAGTTTAAAAGTCCAGGTGACGCTTGTTAAATTTGATAAATAATCATATGAATATTGCAATTAATTTTTTTATAAAAGGTCGATGCATTTTGAGGAAAACATAAAAATAAGGTATTATTCTGAATGATACTAACAGTAACAGAAGCCGTAAAAAAAACGAAAGAAAATGCTTACATATTATTTAAAAATATCAGAATTTTTAAAAATTTTAATTGAAACTATTTGATGCAAATTTAAAGAAAAATTGGGCTTCGAACTTCTGTACTTTTATCCTGAATTTTTAATTAACCAATTACTTAAAATCTGAAAGTATTCACTATTATAATTATTCATGCCTTCATGGATCTATATAGGATATGATTCATGGATATAAGTGAAAAATGAATTGTTAAATATAAAAGAAAATATTTGCCAGTCATATAATTTATATGACATATTGATTGATACTTAATCGCTTTTTAGATTTAAAAATGGAAATTTATTTTCTTTATTTTCCAAATTTTATTTTTAGATTTTTTAATTTACAGCATCAAATATGTTTACAGAAATTTAGTTATGAAACCTAATATGAAATTAATTATCTATATTGTTTCCAAAAATTTATTATTTTTAGTTTTTATTTATTTTAATATTCAATTAGAAATTTTTTGTAAAGTTCAGACTATTCTTTTGTACAATAATCCCTTTAATGTGAATTATAAAATAATGTAAAGCACAAAATGCATCTATGTCTATTACATTTAAGGTGCTGAAAAAGAAATACGAATATGTACCGTTATAAGTTTTTATTAAATATATATAGTAATTATATATCATATCTGTTAATGTTACGGTTGCTGAGTATCATTTTTGAATATAAAATGCTTCATAAATTAAATGATAAATACATTATAAAATGCAATACAATTATTGAAACAAAATACATTCCTATTTGAAATGCAGTGAAAACTTGTTTAAAGAAAGTAGCCATTTCTACTCTTTTGTTAATATACCAACTGCTAGTTTGCTTGCCACCAATAAGAGTCAAAATCAAATTTAATAATTTTTTGTGGCAGTCACGGAAGATATACATTAAAGTCATGAAACAAGTCATACCATTATTATCCCTCTGCGGTTTCATACGCTAGCTTAGTACTATACTATAACAGTAGTGGCTCTGGGGGGGGGACAATAAAACGAACTTGGTTTCTACTGCCAGAAAGTTCAGTTTATGCGGTCCCGAACAGTAGTGGCTTTGGCCACCCGAGTGGGAAGCGTGACGGCCATAACTCTTAAGTTCAATATTTCCCTCCCCCTTCGTGGTCTTTTTGCGCCTGTGTATGGTGACCATGGGTTGCCAGTTCAGCGTTACAGGGCTAAAGAAAGACAGCGTTAGGGGTTTAAAAGAGAGAGTTGATTCCGTACTCTTTGGGATTGGAGCCCTGAGGTAAGGCAAGTTGAGTTTGCATGAGTTGCTCTTTTGGAGATTTTTGAACATCACCCGAACCCCCATCTTAATACGGAGGTAGTTCATGAGGTGTCATATTAGTTACAATTAGTTGCAGGAAAGCCGCCCAGCCGGTATAGTGGTTAGTGTCGCTGACTGCCGTACCGAATGGCCCGGATGCTTGTAAATGTACAGTGTCCGAGCCGCATGGGGCCCTCTAAACATGTGGCGAGCTTAAAGTTTCTCTTGTGAGGTTGATGGTAGGGGAAGAGGGGTGGGAGACCCTCGGACCCGGGTGCTCTCCATCATCTCCCGGGTGCTCCTGGGGTGCTCTCCATCAATATTGGGTCAGAACTGAACTAAATAGCACTGTCACTTGTAAGATGCTCAAGGCTGTTGCCAACGACAGGAGTAACCTTGCGCTCCTTACCATGAAGAATATCGTGGGCTTGGGCTGACTATACGTCAAACAAGTGAGCATTAGTGACAGTTGCAGGGAAGGTTAAATATTTTGACTGTGATAAAATAATCGCCGTAACATTATTATTATTATAATTGCATTGCGTTACAACAATGCGCTGTAAGTTTCTTCAGAACTCAGTAACCGAAAGATTTTAAATATTTTTCAGTATATTTTATTTAAAAGGATTGGTGAGACCACATTCTTTGTTTCATATCTCTTAATCGAATAAAATATCTAAATTTTTTTTTTTATTCAGGTGTAAATATTAAAATAGGCATTTCAAACAATTATGTTTCTGATTAAGTGAGGAGTTTAAAATACTAGTATGCATTCTTTTTTCCCCAGCAAATATTAATTTTCATGATGTGTCAGAAATGAACTAAAAATAATAAATGTTTTCAGTTAAATTGCTTTATGGCCTTTCATACAAAAATCTGAGATTGAATTATGAGACTTATCGAAAATCTTTTCAGAAGGAAAAGGAAATAAAACACCAGTAGTAAGATATAATTTATTAAACAACAGTAATTTTATGATATTATTATGAAAATATTTCTCTTTCTATTAGATGCACTGGATGTGTATATTTAGATTCATATTTAATAACAACAAGTTTCTTTTTGCTTAGATGATCAAAACATTGTAACATTTTTTATTATTCCTCAGGGCTTATACTGTTAAAATAGAAATAATCCGTAAAATTAAACTAAATAAGGTGTAGGATTTTTATGTTAATTAACCAGTTATTACGATATGAACCTTTACTTCTTCTTTCCGTAGTCCTCGCCGGAATGCAAAATTGTGTATTTAAGTCTAACGATTTGAATGATTTAGAGCTTCTGGTAGCCTCTCCTTGCAGCTACATACTAGACCCACCTCTGCCAAAGTAGTTTTATTCCGCCTTTAGCCGTCTCGCTAGCCGACGTTTAAATACTCGCCATTAGTCACTTGAGCTAGCTAAGTAGTCTATTTTTGTATGTAATCTCCGATTACGTTATCTAAATTTAAATTTAACTTCATTTTATCTTATTTTAAATACCCGCAAGTAGCGGAGGGTCATTGGTAGTATAAGTACTTTAAAGAGTTAAACAAAAAGGTTATTTTAACCTTCTTGACTACTTTGTCTTTTCTTCAGACTAAACCCGTAACTTGCTTTTCAGTCTTGTCGGATCTGAAGGACTTTGAGTTAAGCTTCTAGACATCGCAGAACTTTACATAAAGACCTCATTTACACAATAGTTATAATGTATGATATGTAGTTTTCCAAGTTATACTATATGTTATCCTATTAATTTCTTATTCTTATGACAAGAAGATAAAATTATATCCTTTTCTGCAGCAATTATTATGTTTTTCAAAGAGAAACAGAATGAAACTCTTGCTTAGAATAGTAATCTAATGCATTCAAATACAACATTAATTGAAGAAACTCAAAAATTTGAATATCTTTACTTGCAAAATTCACAGAAGTATTGTTAACAAACATCTAAACCGAAAAAGAGCTCAGCTGGGATTTGAAAAATATGCGATATTTCATTTAAGAAGAAAATATCAGTTGCTAAAATGAGTAGTTTTGTTTTGCAGCTATTCCCTAAATTTGTTCTTTAAAGTCTTAAAAGTTCTTTAAAACCCAACTATAGCAACGTAAAGTGACCAAAGCAATGAATTTATTTTGAAATATAACTGCGAATGTCCCCATAAAGAAAAGGAGACTTTTATGGCCAGTCAATGAAAGCGTAAATAATAGTTTATTAAATTGGACTTTGCTATGCAGGAAGACTGTTTTCGTAAATTTCGGAGGCTCATTTTAAGAAAGGGTTGTAAATGGAAATTTAAAAAATAAAGTTATGAGCCCCCTTTTTCGAACATCCAAGTAGATATTGTTTAACATGCACCTTCTTAGTCTTAAGCAGGATGTTCTTACTAAAATATTTTTGTCAAAAAAGCTGTACAGCAAAAAACGTAATTATCAATTGCTTGTTTGACAAAATTTTTTAACTTTCTCAGACCTAGTGGAGAGTCTTTTATAAGATACTAAATAATATGCTTAAACCTCAACACTAAAAGTAAAAACATATAATAAATAATCCACATATATATATATATATAAAGCATTCAACTAGGACTGTAGCCTTCAAAAACTGTTTCAAGTCAGACAAGAGCTTACAGGAAGGGTTATATATGGTTGCAGTGGCGATAGTACGTTGAAGTATCATAGATTCGGTAACGAGAGATTCAGAAGATTGGAAGAAAAGAAGAAAGGGGTAGTTATTAACGTTCGTCAATGTAATTACGTATAAGGGTCAGCTGATACCATGGTTTTCCGGTCATAAGAGGTCTAAGCCGAACTTCTTTACTATCTCACAACCTAACGTTGTTACGTCGGGTTGCTACGCTGCAACATCACAAAAAATAGTTTATGGATTTTGCCTAAAAGTTCTAACTTTTAAAGTTTGGTATATGAAGCTACCAATCACAGCGAAGCAAACACGAATTGGTATACGGTTGATGGTTTCGCTGAGTGAGATACACATTAATGTGTGTGCAGCTTTACCTTTCCTGTTTGGCTACGGCTTAAACCCTGTTAAACAGGTGTGAATGGACATAATGGCTTTTATGGCCTTGAACCAAAAAGCCTTATAATCGATAAAGTCTTCATCTGAACTACCTTCGGATTTTCTCTTTGCTAGAGCCATTGCCGAGATTAGGGGCTTATTATTTGCTCTAGCTAATGCAAAAAGCTTGAAACATGACGATATACTTAACTGCATATTATGAGACGTTTTCCTTACAATTATTCGGAGGCAACGAAATCATTGCACAAAAACTGACCTAAACCTCTATGCTGTTTTATAATCAAAATTTGCTTTTATACTAGCATTGCACAAAACAAACACTGAACATCATTTACGCTCTTTTTCTTTTCATAAAACTAGAAATCTTCTTTGGATTTTTTTCCATAAGCCAAAAAGAAACTAATAAAAGTACGTTTCTTCAATTACTAGTAAAATTCAAACTGGAAAGAGTCAAATGATGCAAAGAGAACATTTATAAATTGGAGAATTCTTGCGAATAGATTTTCGGAAAAGCGCTTATATACATAGCTATAAGGCCTGCTATGTAATCTTTAGTATATATCTACAGATTTATCTATTTATTTAGGTACAGCAGGATCTCAATTCTTCAGACTAAGGGAACTGCAAAATGAAAATTTTGGGTGATTTGTCACTGAAAAAGCTACATCTAGAATTTTGGTTGAGGTTCCAAGTCAAAACAGTGCAAAACATATCAAGAAACAACATGATCTAACCATATATTAGAAGTTTTTTACTTGCGTATTTGTCATGCTTAAAATTAATGAAAACCTTGCACGGTTTTTACCTACATTGCGTCCCTATGTAACTTTTAAGTCGATATCAGTGATAATAAGTAAATAAAAAAGATTCCTCTTAAGTTTATGAAACCAAATCCCGACCATTCTTCTTATACTATGTTGGTCCAAACTTGAGATCATATGAAACAGGCTATTCTATAAAACATTAGGAAGATCACCTATTTGAAGATAAAAAAATTCGCCCATTGATAGTCCGTAAAAGTTCAAGTGGAATAAATGGCAAAATTTTCAATATTTGAAGACTGTGATTTAAAAAACGTTGAAGAATAATTGAAGATTGTGCTCTTATTGAGCATCAGTTCTGATTACTGAAGATATCATCACAAACATTGATGAAGATCGTTGATTGTAGTATTGAAACCCGCGTGCAACCACTTGGTTTTTACCTGAATTGAAAGATCTCTAGACCGTTGACTTATAAGGTATACCGAATTATAGGTATTTCGAAATCGGCGAACAATTAAGCTCTGTTGCAAATTACTTTGACTACCATAGCATTTTTACTCTTAATTTCCATCTCAGAAATAGACGCTAGTACGAGCTGGGGATATAAATTTTCCGACAGGCAGATGGGAAATTTACTGTAATGTGTTAATTACTGTCTGCAGGAAACATAGAATGGAGAGATACAAAAGTCCTTGATATTTGATGAACACATCGAAGGGGCAGTTAAATAAGAATACAAATGATGTGCAATAAAATTTAGATATTAGAAAGGCAATATGTATGAAAGCATTTCATACAAAGGTATGAAATATATGAAAATATATGCATAGGTAATCACAACGTAGCATTGTGATGAATTATGCGTTGGCATTTAAAGGTGTTTTCAGTAGCAGGATCGTAATCAGCTAATTTAATAATATGGGCATGATTAGAGATCATAATGTTCCTGTTATCTGAAGAAGTTATGGGAATTTGCAAAACTATAATCTTGTGCAGGCGAAATTTCAAGATTTTGGAGGAGTGGTTTACTTCGCGCAAACCATGGTGCGTTATAAATTGCTTTCAGGACTTTGTTTTGAAATATTATTATTTTCTTCCTCTAAGTCTTGAACGCTGTTGCCCACACGGAAGCGGCGTAGAATAAAACAGAACAAAATAGAGAGATATGTAAGTTTTGTTTGATTCGCACATGCAGGTTTGGTTTTCTCCCCCCTATGTGATTGTAAATTGCGAGAAGTGTTGTCTTTCTTTTAAGGCATATACTAAGTGTTCTTTGAAATTTAGTTATTTGCCTAAAACAACTTTACGGTCCAACCAGCGGCCTTTAATACTTTACGGTCCAACCAGCGGCCTTTAAGAAATGTTGAATTCATTTCTTAAATTTCTGTTGTCAACAAATGTAAAGAAACTAAGTTGTAAAGTAAGTTGTCAAAATAAACGTTTATAAGATTGTTTCTTTACGTCGATTATTCGTGCCACGCTCGGTTTTAATTAGTTCGATAATCGAGGTTTTTCTCTATATATATATACAAAGCGGACGAATAAGATAAGCATTCAAAGTATAAGAATTCTTGTCGTCTAATAAATTTTATTGAAATTGCGCAGAAACTATTCCTACCTGGTATTCCCTACCAGCCGCTACGCGGCCAACCTTCGTCTGGCTTTTAAATGTACCCAAAAAAATGTCTAAAGGGAACACTAAACCTTAACTTTAAAAACTCCACAGAATTTTACTCTGTAGAACAACTTTATCAAAACAAAATCAATAAAAAATATATTACATATAAAAAAATTTCAGTGAAATAAGCAATATCCCTTAATGTAAATATTAGTTATCCTAAGAAATGAATTCTCTCGATAAACGTCCAGTATCCAAAAGAACATTAAATTTAAAAACTGCACAGAATTATCGCCATCATTTTTTCGAGTGGCAACAGTGTTAAATGGTAACAGCGATATATCAACAACAATGGCTGGGTGCCATTGTTGCTGATATAACGACACAGAATTAACGATTCGATGCGATTTCATCAAAAAACATAAAATAAAACAAATCTGATTCGAATTTCGAAAAAATCGCTTAGAGGTGCACTGGATCTTGTCTAGATGCACCTATGTATCAAATTTCGTAGCCCTGGATCTATAAGTTTACGCGCAGCACGAATGAAAGACACACACAAGCAGACAGACTCTTTCTTTTATTATATGTAGAGATTAAAGATCTTTAAGAGAGAAAACATTAGTCTAAGTTATTCGGATTATCATAAAGTACACAAGGGTTGTCTGCCTAAAAAGAGTAGCCTTTGTGGAGGTTTCTTTTTAAGAGAAATGGGCTCATATTCACATTATATATTTTTACAGCCACGGAAGCTCCCATGTAACCGGGATCTGAACTCGGGTCGAAATATCAGTGTTTAGTGGTCTTATCATTCGGTCGCTGGTGCGCTAGACAAAAAGGATTTAGTTAATTATATGCAAAACAGACACGGAGACGGGACAGTGGTTAGTGACACTGACTGGTGTACCGGAGGGCCCAGGTTCGAATACTGGAGAAGGCAGGGATGTGTTTTGCCTGTCCCGTTATAGAAGTCAACGGCGGTCTACCTACTAGTGCCTAATGAATTGACTACCGCTTCCAGCCTTTCTAGTGGTCAACGCCTATAATGGTAAGTGGTTAAAAAAAAAGACATGCAGAACTTGCCTCAAAGGAATAAAAATGTTAGCATTTAAATCATTCGCACCCAGAGGAGAAGAGTCTAATTTAGGAATTACGCAGAACTGCGTACCATTAAATAAAAAATATCTAATTTTAGCATTTCTCAGAATACTAATTTGAAATCAATGTTTCCAGTTTTTTTGTATTTATAATGTGAAACTTGCGTTCAGAAACTTAGTATTTTCATCTGTTTTTAGCAGTATTTAAATAAATAGTCCCCAAAACTTTTAATACTACAGTTAACCAGATAAAGATTTGCTTTAACATATTTGACTATGAAAAAGGTTTTTCTTACAGGGTATGTTTTGCTAAGTCCGTATAAAAATCCAACTTCTGCACATTTTTATTAAAAGGCATAGTTGACGATCATAATAACAAAATTTTGAAGCGTTATATGATTTCATTCATTTCTTAAACGAAAGTCGTAGGTCTTCTACCAGCCATTCAGTAAGGAATCATGCTTATTCAGAGCTATTAAATTCGTATTTATGTCACAAGCTTACAGAGTCAAGGATGGAGTCATTCGCAGGTATACGTAGAAGTGGATGGGAGCCCACAATTTCACCATTGGTCGTACAGGTACAGTCCCATAGCACTAACTATGCAGCTCTGTTTCACTCTTGATGGAGAACACCTTGGGGGATGAATCCTAAGATCTCCTACTTCTCTTTCTCTACCACAAAACAGCTCGACAGGGCATTCGGCTAGACAATATTTTAAGGGCTATCATGGGGCACAGACACTATACATTTACAAACATCCATGTCTTCGGGATCGGAGCCTGAACTCAGCGATACGGCAGTCAGCATCGTTAACAACTATATCGATCATGATCGCTTGGAGTCCTTCTAAATACTGTCCAACTACATTGATGAGGGTGGTCTGAATTTTGGTCTAGGCATTAGTCTTGCCTCAAAATAGTAACGCAGCAATTAAGGAAGGTCGTTTGTTTCTTTTTCCTTCTACAGCCTATGATTTTCAAGTATAACGTGAAAAACTCAGTAATATAAATACATTACGGTCCCACCAGCGGAAAAAATAGAAATATAGTTTTTTACTTTCCCCAATTTCCGCTCTTCGAATGTTTTTATTCCTGTACAGTTCTCTCACAGGCTATTATTTTCATAAACGTTCGTCACTGTTGTAGTTCCACCACTTTACCATGATATTAATGCTATTTGTTTGAACTTTGAATGTTTCCATAGTTTCCAGTTTTTTCGTAAGCTCTAACACCGCTTTTGGCACTAGGTCTTCCGTACTGTTAACCTCCTTACAGACCCTTGAGGTCTCTTACTGATGTTCTAAGCTGTTTTGGAGTTCATGAGATGGATGAAAGCACTCTAAATCTTAGTAGTACACTATTCAAAGTGTTTATTGTATCTCTGGATCTCTAAAATCGCAGACAAAATGATGGAAATTTTAATTTTACTTATTAAGTCAGAAATGCTAGCTGCGTAAGTTTTTGACATTTGAGGTTTATTCTTATTGAATCTCTCCTGCATTTTTGGCCGAGTATTAAATTGTAATCTGTAAGGAATTTTTTTCCTAAGCTGCCACTTTAAAGTATTCATTAAGACGTTAGTATTTGATCTTTCTCTCTTTTTTCTTGAAGCGTCTGTAATATCTCAACAGCTTCTCCTCGTAGCGCAGCAGTCAGATGTCAGCCTTTGGTGACGGATTCGAACTTGTTCATATGCAAGTTCATTTTATATTGATTTTTACGTAACTTCCAAGATGATTTATCATCATGGCAAGAGTTCGATAATTGGCCGAGGTGTCGTCCCGCTAGCAAGCTGTGAGTAGCGATATTATTCACACAGATTTGAAGTGCAATATCAGTCACAGAAGAATGAACATCAGTCACAGAAATTGGATATTGTTCGCAGATTGATCCAATTCGCTTCCATGAATTTCTTCCTAGAACGTCGTACTTCTGTTTAGAGTCCTCCATTAATTCTAGAACTTTCTTCAATGGTATTAGTGATTTCTTTATTTTTACATTCTGGATTGCCTCATTCAACTAGATTTTTACTTTCCTTTTTTCATTTTTTATGGCCTTAATATACATGTTAACGACTCTTAAATTGCGATAATGCTTCCTTTCATGATTGACGCAGCACTAGAAGTCATCTCAACATTTGCTTTGATTGAGTGGCAGTTATCATACCTGTAATGGCTTTCAATTGTTGCGCTTCCATCTTTCACATTATAGGCATTCGAAAGGATTTTTAATTTTGACACAAAATGTTGTATACTGAATTAATAACTTCTTCTTAATAACTGCGTCAGATAAGCAAGAAGAAATTGACACTTTATTGCAGATGCAGTAACCAACTATAATTACCTTAAGGAGAAAAAGAGATAAAGCAAACTTTATTTCTCGAAGAATATCGAAGATCACCATATTCATAAAAGTCATTCACAGAGAAAAGTTTAAAGCAATAATTAACGAGCTTGGTGTTCAGTACAATTACTCCAGCTGAATAACTGAATTAACTATCTGTATTGAATCCCAACTCTCACGCAGCCTGTATCCATAGGGTGCTGCAAGAACGTGTGGAACTTTCGAGGGAAAAAAATCACTATTAACCTTCGAAAATGCTTTTTGATGAGAAATCCTCAAATGTCTAACACTTGGCGACAAAAATATTTGCAATGAGCACCGCTACTTTTATCGAGGCGTTTTACTCATATTTCCGCCACTAATTGAAGTAATTTTATAAATTTTTAACGTTATTCGATTCAAATTGAAAGTTTTATAACATAACATATTATGTAAACACTTAAAGACACAAAAGTGGTTTTAAATTTGACTAAACAAACATACACAATAAAATTATTGCAAAAATTGCCATAAGTAAATAAAATAAACATTCTCAAATCCCACTACAAACGCAAAATAGGAGGAAATAATGCAGTTTATTGTTATTTTTCAAAAAGGAATTTTTTTCAAATGTTTCTTAATGGGTTACAGTTTAAACGCATTACGTGTTATCTCTAAGAATATACTCACTATATACATACTGTTGTCCATAATTTGAATATTGTGCAGTATCAGTATAAATTTAATGTGAAGATAGTAAAAAATTTTTTGGAAACCAAAACACAATAGAAAATATACTTGCTTATATTACATATATGATTCGTTCTTTTTATTTATTTTACGTACCCTTTACATGTGATTTGTAATCTGAGATATAATGTTTAGTCGTTATAGAACTATTGATTATTGATATGATATTCAATAGTTTTAGAATGTAAACAATAAGTATATCTGAAATTATAAATCACTTTTAACTTTTTTTTAAGTTAAATGCCTGATATATATCTAAAGGGAATCATGTTATGGATTGATTTTAATTGTTAAATCCTTTTCGTTCTTGAACCTATGCGCGGAAAATACATTTATTTTCTTCAGTCTCGAAAGTGCGCAAAAGTGAATAGGCCATTAGAATATCATTATTATATTTAACACGTAGTGTAATATAATTATCGGGTCAGTCCATAAGTTCGTGCGCATAAAGAATATGCGTGGAATTCACTATGACCTATTTACTAAAACAGTACAATTTTGAATTTATTTAAACTTGTCATCGTTTGACTAACATATTATTAAGTTCATCACCAACTTTCGTAAATATTTAACGCATTTTAATAGTACCCATAGAACATGAATATAGATAATCAGTACAAACGTTCTGTGCTACATTTTTTATTTTCGTGTGGTGAATCTGCCAGGTTTGCAGCGATAAATATTAATAGTGTACATGGTGAACACACTATTAGTGTAAGGACTGTCCAGAAATGGTTTAAAAATTTTAAGTTGGAAAAAGCAGCATTGATGATGAACCCCATTTCAGGACGTTTTGAACTGTTAGAACCACATCAAACGATTAATTCAGAAGTTTATAGTGAATAACTTTGCCGTCTAAACTCAGAATTGATAAAAAAAAACGCCCACGATTGGTGAATATCAAGAAAGTGTTATTTCATCGTGATAACGCTAGAGCGCACACGGCTCGAACAACGCTGCAAAAAATTAGTGAATTTAATTAAAAGCTTTTACCACAACATGCTTACTCCCCAAGTGATTTTCACTTATTTCGAGCATTACAAAATTTTTTACTAGGAAAAAAATTAAATTCGAAACAGGATATACACAATGAACCTTCTTTTTTTGCATCAAAACCAGTCTTTCTACAACAATGGCATAAAAAAGCTGGCTGTAAGATGGCGAGACATTGTAGATAATGGAAGAAAATATATAATTGATTAAAATGTTAAAGTATGGGTGACACATCAAAAGACTTTTTAGGGATATGAATGAGGGGTATGGCCTAGATATCGTTTCTTGATAATTTTTTTTTCAGGAAATTAACAGTGGATTTTGACGTGTGGTGCTTTGTCTTGACGCAGTCCTACTGATTGATGACAACTGTGGGTAAAGATAAGTTATTTAATATTTAAAAATTGGGTATAAAATATGTTTCTGATAATATATGGAGTTGATCTTAACATTTTCTCCACTCTCTTTATTTTTAATTTGCCGTTATATGAAAAATCAGCAGCAATCATAAATCACTTTGAAAAACTTTGTTTAGATTATTTGAACTATGTTTTAAGATTGTGTTCTCCTCTTTGATGATAATAAATATATCTCTTTTTATTGCAGTCATTCAAATAACCCAAGATTCATCTATTGTAACAACATTTTTCGATTTTTGTCTGGGTAAATGTGTCTCATAAAGAATTCTGCAGCACGTTCTGCGATATGTCATAGGGAAAGACGGTGCAAAATATGTTTTTTCGACTTTAGTCAGCATTAATCCCCTTTTTTATAGTTGACATGGAGCATTTTATTGATTTTGCAACTGTCCTTTGGCTTGGCGGTTTTTATTTTAAGGATCTTATCTTTGCAATATTCGAAATATTCCGTTTCTTCTTCGATTTGCATTTGGAACAGTTTCTTCTACTCCAAGCCAAACTTATGACATGTTTTTCCTTTCTCGTTGACAATATTACCTACTAGCAGCTTAGCTGCCAGCCTTCGTCTGGCTTTTAAATGTACCGGGAAAACGGCTGAAAGGACCAAACGTTAAATTTAAAAACTGCATAGAATTTTACTCTGCAGAAAAACTTCATAAAAAAAAGTTATTACGTATAACAAAATTACAATGAAATAAGCAATATCCCTTAATACAAATATAATTATCCTAATAAATAAATTAACCAACTTCACAAAATCTTAAGAACTCAAATGGTATAAAAGAGGTTAAGAACTTTGTTTTCTAAAAAAATCACTCAAAACTTTTCGATATCTTAAAAACAGTGAAATGAGCAATAAATAACATAAAAGAATACAAAAAATTCTGAAAAGCAAAGTATAATTAATGATATTTTATCTTATATTTTCAAGAGAAAAAAATTAGGTGCTACTTTGGTAGACGGTTGCACGGATTTTTGGCGATTTACATTGGCGCAATTGTTGGCGCGGTTTTTACAGTCATCAGCCATCTTGAAAAATGCTGTTTTTACGTATTTTATGCATATAGTAAAGTATTAGAAACTTAAAAAAATTAATATCGTTAAAAATAATGGATTAATTTTTTGTTGAAAACGTTGTTTTTTAAGATGGTTGGCAAATGTAAATAAATACATTTACTAAGAGTATAAAATGTTAAAGTAAGGTTAAATTATTACTTTCATATAATAGAATAAAAACACCGCTATAAAAACATTGCGCCAACATTTAATTGGATTAAAATATTACTTAGATTGGATATCGAATTAAAAACATCATACCAACGTTTGAAAGAATTAAAATATTACTTAAATAAGTTTTATAGGATTTAATTATTTAGCATTAAAGCATATGTGGCAATAAATATCTCAGGAATTTTTGAAAACATTGTATTAATTTTTTAATAAAAGTTGAAGTATAAAATTATGTACTTACATTTTTTTAAAGTATTTTACCTGTCGTACATTGTTAAATACCACAAAAAAAAAAAAAGGTTTTCTATCGATCTTTATCTGTGATCCATATCTCTTGCACTTTATTGAAGAAGCAATTAGGGAGGTTTTCTCCAAAAATTTAAAATAAATTTCCTCTGACGCTATTAACCATTTATAAATAAATCTTTGATTAGGAAAGCCAGGTTGGCCAAAATAAGGTCTCAAAAAGCAATTTTTTTATTCCGATACCAATAATTATTGGTAATTATCAATAACAACGTTCATCTTCGAAACGCACATATCCATTCCATTTGAAATCTGAGGAATCCTAAGAAATGAATAATAAAATTTTAAAATGGCGCAGTAATACACAAATATTCAGTAACCAATCAGGGAGCCGATTACATCACGCATAGAATTAAAATTATTTAAATAATCATTCATAATAAAATCATTTTTCAAACAAATGCAAAATTAAATTGTATTTTAATATTTAACAGCCATATATAATGTTTAAAACATTAGATTAAATTTATAGATATTAATAAAACCAATTACTTTTTAAGTAAGGTGACGTCATTGACTACATCATCCGCAACATAAAATTATATAAAATATTATAAACAACAAAATTTTTATTTCAAATAAAAATGCAAAATTAAATTGATTTTTAATATTTAGAAGCCATAAATAATATTTAAAACACGGAATTTATGCATAATAAAACGCATTATTTTTTAAATAAAATGATAACAAAGTATCGGTTATCATAAATAAATTATCCACCAATGGGTTTACTATAAGTCGTATTACTCGCCAAAAGAAAAATTGCCAAAATCCGCGCAGCCGTCTACCAGAATAGCACCAAAAATTGCAATGAGTTAAGCTATATCCCTTACTACAAATATTAATTAGCCTAATAAAAAAAATTAACCAACTTTCCGTTGAAGAAAAAAATCATGCAAAACTTTTCAATATCTTACAAACAATGAAATAAGCAAAAAATAACATGAAAGAAACTCAAAAAACAAAACATTCCACAATTTTACTCTGCAGAACAACTTTATAAAAAACATCAATAAAAATGTATTATATATATAAAAAAATGACAATGAAATATGCCAATCTCTTAAAAATAGGTGACATAAGAAATACGATGAAAAATTGTTGCCAAACCCATATTTCTAAAAGAATGAAACTATTCAAAATAATGCAATTTCATCAAAAATCCGTCAACAACAATAAGAAAGGAAAATTGTTGCCAAAATCACATTTTTAAAGATGTGAGATGTGAGAAGTGTACTCGGAAGCTTCATTTAATTTTTTTTTTAAATACAAAATATTATCATTTTTCCAAAATTCTTTTTGTAAAAGCAGTCGCAAGGATGAAATTTTAACGTGTCCAAAAATCAAAAAAAAAAAAAAAAAAAAAAAAAATAAAATAAAAAAAATAAACTGTACATTTTTAAACATAAACTTTTTTAGAAAAAATTCCGTTGAAAAGGTGTTAAACTCACTTTGTTAAATAAATTCGTATTTGATCGATTTATAGAAACACGAAATTTATTTTAAATAGCTAAGTGCCTATATCTCATGACGATGTGAAAATGGAGTGCGTAGAGTAAAATCTCGCTTTCCTATAGCCCATTATGTCTCAAAATGACGCGATTTCGTCACAAAACATAAAATAAAAGAATTCGAATTTCGAAAAAATCGCTTCGAGGTGCACTGGCTCTTGTCTAGATGCACCTATGTACCAAATTTTGTAGCCGTGGGTCTATTAGTTTACGCGCAGCTCGAACGAAAGACACACACGCACGCACGCACACACACACACACACAGACAGAGTCTTTGTTTTATTATATGTAGAGATCATAGCTTTAGATATAAAAAAACCATGGCTTTTACATAGTGTTGAAAGCATAATTTCAAAAATATAGTTGCAGTTAAAGCAAAAATTTTCAGGCAAACGAGTTTTTATAGCGAAGCAAATCGTCTAAAAATGTGCGAATTCTCCTCTGTATTCGCAGAAAGAGATGTAATGTTAGAATTATATTTAGTATAGTTATTTAAAATATTTCCACTGAGATCCATACTATAATTAAATCGGGATTTTTTACGATGCTGGTGTGTTCTCATCCATATATATCAAATTCCTCTCCCAGTCTAATTAATCTATTTTTGTAAACGGAAAATAATTTTAGAGAGAGGTGTAGAATAAGGAAATAATAAAAGCTTTTATAAAATAAGCTTTTATTCATAACTCATAAAATCATTAATGAACTAAAAGGAGAAAATCGCCCTATATTTTTAATCACTCTTGTATTTAAAGAAAGGGAAGAGTTTGTTTTATAATTTGTGAAAAGTTCAAAATTTTATAAGCGATATATTTTTAGATGTTGAAATTTTAAAATCATAAACATGAAATAGTCGACAAAAACCAAAGCTATTCTCGAAAATTTGGCAAAAAAATCAGAAATGGTGTTAAAAATTTGGCACAATTCTTTTTTAATTTTTTTCCCCTATATGAAGGTATAAACAGCAAATTTCTGAGAGTTTTTAGCTTTTTTATTAAATGAAAGAATGTACTAAAAGTCACTGAAACATTAAACAAAAAAATATAAATCGACTTTTGAAAAACCCACTTCATTGCATATTAATCCACAAACAGTGTGCGCACGAAATTTGATCTCGATAGCTTGTTAGAAAGTATGTTAAATATCGACGACAAATTTTAATCCTGCGACAAATACCATGAGATAAATAAATAAAAGTTTATAAACGAGGAAGATAATGTAAATAAAATAAACAGCAAACTAGTGTTTTAGAAAAAAAATCAATGAATGTTGACAACCTTATATTAGAAAAAGCGAATGCGTGTGCCGTAGTCGCAGTCATATGATCAATGTTCACATTTTCAGAGTGTTTAATGTTGCCATATTTTCTTTCATATTCGCTATTCTACTTATATTTAGGACGCAAATTTATCAAAGTATCTGGAGGACCTATACCTTTACCTGTAAAAATTGTTACTGCTTGGAGTTATAAAAAGGTTTCCAAGATTTTTTTAAAAATATTTTTGTCCTTCTGGCATGTTTATTCACAAAGTTTATGCGAACTGTTAAGACGCAAAATACATTATTAAACATCTGAGAGCATTGTAAAATATCAAATGTTTAATTTCATTTTTCTTTGTTTTGACTCTGTTTGATTTTTCTTTCTGGCAACAATTCGTAAAGGAATTTAAAAAGTAAAGGAATTCGTAAAGGAATCCTGAAGTTCGAAACTTTTGTTTTGAAAAGGAGGTAAGATGCTATTTTTATATATTCAAAACGAAGAACTTTTTGATTCTAATAACGCAATCCGTAAGATATTATAAGCCTTTTTATTGTGATCTAATTTTGCGATTTGTATTCTGTGTACTGTTTTAATATTATTTTTGAGATATTATGAGATGAATCTGTTTTAAGGCATGAGTTCTGAGTTATTGATACTTTAGTTACTATTCATAGTGTTAGCCGTGGCATCAGCATCTTGGTTAAAATGATTCAGAAAGTCAAAGAGGAAAATGTGGCTGAATTATTAAAAAAGGCG
The DNA here is from genome assembly GCF_044657685.1 of Stegodyphus dumicola. Taxonomy (NCBI): domain Eukaryota; kingdom Metazoa; phylum Arthropoda; class Arachnida; order Araneae; family Eresidae; genus Stegodyphus; species Stegodyphus dumicola. The sequence continues at coordinate 40,960,327 of NC_140771.1, read as the reverse complement.
AAGAGAAAAATGTGTATATAGTGGACGAGAATCTGCTACTGGCGCATTTCAAAAATAATAACTACATACTTTTTATTTAGTAAAACAAAACATTCGAAAAAAACAACTTCAATAATATGTTTTATTTTAAATGTTTTGATTCTTCTGTCGCTCTCTCATTCTGAAGAGCTACAAAAATGATTTTAACATCGATACCAGTTGCGATTAAAAGAAAATTACCAAGATTAAAAAGATTATGTTTAACAATATGCATATGTATATAAGAAAACGAAAATAAATTGACATTTCGATTTTAAACCATTCCAGATCCGCACTCAGCTGCTGGAATGTTTTTGAAAATGGGAGAAATAAAAAATGTTTAGTTCTGTCTGTGCGCTGGATGAGTTAATATCAATATAATACATCAAGAAAATTATTGGAGATAGATCATTGAGGATTGGAAACAAGGGTTGAATGTTGGAGAAGACACAGGTATATTAGTTGACCATTTTAATTTAAAGCGTTATTCGGTTTGTTAGAGAATTGGAGGCTTACTGGTAGAAGCAGCTGTATATCAGCATGAAAGGTGTCGGCAACTTCTGGCATGTTATATAAACCGTTGGTGCATTAGCAAAAAGCATAAAAACATTGATTTATTAGCAATAATTCTAAAAGCTAAAACAAGTGTATTAACGAGAAAATTAAAAATACAGTAGCATATAAGTAAGGTATTTAAAAGCGGATAGCATAGTGCAAGAAATTTGCGATCAACTAATATAAACATTTTTTTTTTCTTAACGTAATTTAAGATTTAGCTTCAACGTCAGCACGTACTGACTGAATGATTCTAATGAATCAAGAGGGGTCCGGAGTTGACCCCTCCGGCACGGTTGACGTGGGTTTAAAAAATATCCGCATGTACTGTGCGTGGACGGGGGAGGAAGTGAACATTGTCATTTCCTGTTCCCGTTAATTGGTGGCCAGGATTCCACATCCATGATTCAATGTCTCGCCGGCGCCCGACTCATCAGCGTCCCATTAAATACGAATTCATCTCTCCTTCCTTTAATCAAGGGCTATCTTTTCAGAGATCTCTCTCTCTCTCTCTTTTTATATCTTGTTTAATTTGACTGGGTCGCAACTCGCATGGCCCGAGTTTCAGAGGAACCACTAATGAATCCTGTGACAAAAGATTTCCAGTTTTGTTACGTCTGATGGTGTTTGTCAGTTGAAAAGAAAAGGAGATGCAGAATCTTTTCCTTCTTTTATTGCTTTTCTTCTTTTCCTTTCATTTAATACACTAGTATATGACTCGATATCTGTTGCGACATTTGCACAAAGCGTCCATTAAATGCCACTCAGATCATGCAGGAAGTGAAGGAAGTAAAACAGAGTGGCTGATACTCAACCGTAACTGTAAGCATATTTATGATATTAGCCAGTATATAAGTTCATAATTTAGGGATCTGTTATAAGATTTGAAATTACAGAAACTCTAGCCTTTTCTTCTAAATATAAGACAGCATTATTATGTGCAAAAAACCTGAATAAATGAAGGCTTTGAAAATGTTCTTGAGTGTAAGATGGCTTTAAGAACTCGTGTCAGTATAAGACGATATGAGTTTTTGAAAGCTTTCAAAAAGGCAAAATGACTCTGTGCATAAAAGCATCTTTTACACTCGCAAACCTAGTATACTGAAGGGATTTAAGGAGGAAGATAATTTTGCAGGTTAACAGGCTAAGGGCTATAACATGAGTTAAAACTAAGTAAACTTGTTACTTTGAATATACATATTAAGAGTGAAGTGAAATTTTACCTTTAACGTTTTTTAATTTCGAGACTGTGCATATGAAACGGGTGGGGTTTCCACGAATTACGTTTTGAAGAACAGAAATCGTTTTTCGGAGACTAATGTGCAGCTTAAATAATGCAAAATAGTATTCTTTTGCTTGGTTAAAATATTCTAGAGCTTTAAAATAATTTATTATCATCTTTTACAGTAGCTCAACTAATTTAACATTTTTAAAAAGCAAAGAATAAATATTTAATTTATAATTAACCAAATGAACTCAGAAACTAACATGTAAAACTTATTAGCACTAGAAATGTCGAAACAACAAAATGCTATTAATCTCGAAACTAACTTTATGTCAACACTACTTTTGTATCCTAATCATTTTTGAAACCGTAGTTACCAAATGTTTGCGTAGTATTTTATTTAAAAAAATAAAGGACATGTATGTATGTATGAAAGTATATTCTTCGCATTGTGAAAAACAACGGTCCCTATAAGAGGCACAGAATTTTTAATACATGTGGTATTAAAAAGCACCCATCTGCCTAAAAGAGTTATTCATAAAAAATAAAAGAACATATAATGATTTTATTAAGTCCAGTTAGAATAATTTCATAAAAAATATTAAATATATTTAACTAAGAATCCCACGATTTAAATGCATATGGTCAACTTTCGAATTTGTTTTTGATTTATTTCATATTTTTCATAAATTGAAAAAAAAAATGTTTGCGATTTGGAAGCGAGAAGTGGCAACATTGTTGAAACAAAACATTTTTATCTTCAGAATGCCAGATTGTTGCTATTCGATATTTATCTTTCAATTTTAATCCATATATTTGTTTATTTGAAAGCGATCTTTTACCACTGCCACAAATAGAATGCTTATCATCTCCATGCATCAGCGTGTTGCCGTTCAGTAAAGCGTTAAGATATTTAACTTTCAAATTTAATCTCTTACTGAGTAGCAAACCGAGCGACTGAAAAGCAATAAACGCAATTTTTAAAAACATTTTTTCTACTTTTAAATTTAACTGATTTAAATAAAAATGCATTTAAATCGTGAGATTCTTAGTTAAATATGTTTAATATTTTTTATGAAATTATTCTAGTTGGACTTAATAAAATCATTATATGTTCTTTCAGTTTTTATGAATATTTCTTTTAGGCAGATGGCTGCTCGAGCGGCTAATTATCAAAAAAATAATAGAGTGAATATTAAAAAAAAGTGCATGGCAATCCCTAACACTCTATCTGGAATTTTAAAGATAGTCTGTTTTTAAATATTTTGTGATTTACTTTTTAAATTTTATGTGACGTAAGTGCAAAGAGAGCAATGCTTAATTATTGTTAAGCAGCTGAGAAAAAAAAAAAGTTCTGTTAGCAGCAGAGAGTGCAAGAGCATATTGGTAACAAGCGATGCTGAAGAGTATAAAAGACCTTTGCAGATCCTATAGTGCGAAGTTAAAATCCTTTCAGATTTTCTTTTTTGCTTTTGGTTTTAAACATTTCTTTTCCTACTATTTCATTGCGCGTTCGAATTTGAAAATAAGGTTTCACTGGCGCTATTTAACGAAAACTATTTAAATGCGGTAGATCGCGCACAACATCATTACTAAGTTTTCTGTCTGCAGTTATAAGTAATATAATTGCAGACAGAAATAAAATATTATAAATACATTATAAGCAAGCGCCACATAAGAAAATTCGCCAGCTGTAGGTACGCAGGATATAAAAATGGTTACAGAGTTTATTAATTTTAGATATACATTCAGATAATTGACAAAAAAAGCTGAAAGATAAAATTTAACATTTTATTCCTGTTTCTAATTTCATATTTTTAGTCCAAAGGAGCTTTGTCCCTGAAGGACTATTGTTTTCGTTTTGCGATTTAGCGTGGGAACCCTACAAACGGCGTATCACTTTTCAAATCGTCACCACCAAATACTGTCGCCCTGTATTACACTCATGTCCATAAATTAAGGATAATTCGGAGTCACGCGGAAATCGAACTCTAAAATAAATATATCACCTGTAAAATCATCACACACATCTTCAAGAATCATATGCAAATTTCAGGAAGTAACCAGATGACACGGATGGTACGTCACAATGAATTGTTCGCAGGCGCTTTATAAGCATTTCAGTGCAATAACCGAATAGTTATGACACAAGGGACGCATTTAGATGATTTTTTACATGGCAGAATTATCAGCCGTCTGGAATGTGGGCGCACCCAACTGGAAGTATCAGACGAACTTGGAATTGCCCAGAGTGTCATCTGCAGGCTTTGGCAACGATTCCAAGATAATGATAATGTGAGTAGACATTACAGCACAGGTCGCCCCAGAGTTACAACGCCGAATGAGGACCGGTATTTGGCAGTTACTGCCAAAAGAAACAGGCGGAGCACAGCCTCAGACTTGTCTCGTCAGCTCTCTTCAGCCACTGGTACGACAATTTCAAGGCAGATCGTGTACAGACGCTTAGGGCAGATTGATCTATATGCTCGTAGACCTGTCAGATGCGTTCCACTTACTGCAACTCACTGTCTCCTGCGGTTAGCCTGGAGTGGAGAGCATGCATAGTGGACACCGCAACAGTGGGCTTGTGTGATGTTTTTCGACGAGTCCAGGTTTAGCTTGCAGTCTGATTCTCTCCGGACTTTCATATGGAGAGCTCCAGGTACCCGTTACCACCAAGAAAACATCATTGAACGACACCGTTAAGGTGGTGCAGGAGTGCTCGTTTGGGATGGAATTATTCTGGGTTCCAGAACTGACCTGCATGTTCAAATTGGAACCATGACAAGCCAAATCTATCGACGTCATTCTGGAACAACATGTACGTTTGTTTCGGGGTGCCATGGGCGCACAATTTGTGTTTATGGATGACAACGCCCGTCCTCACCGTGCAAACATCGTAATCGAATGCCTTCAATCGGAGGTTATCACCTGTATAGACTGGCCAGCATTCTCACCGGACTTGAATCCAGTAGAGCACGTGTGGGACATTCTTGGCCGACGAGTTGCAGCCCGTCAACCTCCTCCTCCATGTCTACCGGAACTTCGGAGAGCATTACTTTTTGAGTGGTGTAATAACCTCCAAGATCGGATCGATAATTTGATACTCAGCATGCCTAGGCATTGTACGGACTGTATTGCATCGTCTGGGAGACATACAATGTATTAACAATCATACCAACCATGTAATATTGGTTTTTTGTAAATAGGTTTTTTTGTAATTTGCTCCAGGGAGAAAAATCGCTAATTTTTTTAATAATATCAAACATATAGCATCTTTTTTTGCTCTTTACCTTTTGTTTAATAAATAAGCTTTACAAATAAGTCAAATTTGTTTTGCTTCTAACTCGTCCTTTTGCATTATTCTTAATTTATGGACATGAGTGTATATTTGAAGAAATTAAATAATGAAGAATATGCAGAAATGTATGTATGTTTCTCGCATTATGATAAAACAACGGTACCTGGAGCCATCCAATTTTGAATGACGTAATCCTACTGCGAATATGGGCATGTGGAAGCCCAAATTTGAAATTATTTGGAATTCGTTTTATTATCGATTTAATATTTTCTAAAACTTTAACGAGTTTTTGATTAACAAACTCAATGATTTAAAATCGAGTAATGGCAATACTCTACGTAGAAAAAAGACCTTTTTATTTTCAGCTCGCGAGACAGTGTATCGGGAATTCTAAAGATATGCTCATTTTAAAATTAATTTGCGACATTGCTGTTGAACTGAATTTTATGGTTTAAGTGCAGAGAACGTGATATTTAATAAATAAAAGTTAGACACAAAACGTTAAAAAAGCGCCCCTTTGGACGTAATTGAAAATCTGAAAACTTTCGTATTTTTTTTTTAATCTAGAATTAAAAAGTACTTAAAATTAGACGTTTTATTAATGTTATATGATAACTCGCTTAAAAGTGGAAGCCCAGTAAATGTGTGCCACTAGTTATTGCGGAAATCGAGCTCTAATTGCAGTGTTTCTTAAAATAAAACAGATAATTTTATGAACTTAGGGTTCTGTGAAAATAAAATCTAACTTTTTATATGAACTCAAGGCTAAGAAGTTTAATTAGTAAAGCATCTATTGGTTTTAATAATTTAAAAAATGGTTATTATACGTACAGAATTTATGGAAATAGGAATAATAAATACATTTAACTAGCTATTTACTTGTTTAATAAAGAATGCTGTTAAACAAAAGATGAAGTTAGACCACAAACGTAAAAATGGACTTTTCTCTTTAAACCTGCCCTATTAATCTACACTTCAAAATCCAATTTAAAATTGATAAGGAATATTGATGTAAGTGAATAAATTCATTCGTAAAATCTTTGCAAAATTTTCATGGGTTTGAAAAAAGTTTTAGGTTAAACGCTAAAGCCACTTTTAAACATTAGTAAAATAGGAGCTTCTGCAGACAAACTATGTGCTTCGTCAGATGCCAGTCAATCCTGAGAAGTACAACAACTGTGCAGGAAACAATAAATGGAAGAAACTTTATTCAACCATTCATTTTAGCCTTAGTTGACAAAACAGATATAGCCTTGGTGAAAGCTCCATTTCTTAATTTTTAAACGAGGTTTTAGGGAATAAAAACAGAACATTTTTAAAGCGGTGGTCTCAAACTGGCAATCTGCAGGTCTCATGAAGCCTCCGAAGCAATTTTATGCGGTCTGCTATTGAATTTTAACTATTTATTTGTTGCAATTACGGTGTTGCAAAGTCTTAAGGTTTTAAATATTTTAAATCTGAGTTTAGATTATTTTCATTACCTTTAAAAGCTAATGTAAATAATGTACCAGAAAGCTTACAAATGCATCTAATTGATTTACAGTGTGATATAAATCTTATTCAAACATGGAAAAATTCAGATTTGATTAACTTGTATTCGTAGTTAAAAAAAAAAAAAAAAAAAAAAAAAAAAAAAAAGATGGGGATGCTCATTCAGTTACGAATTTTTTGCACTAAGACTAATCTCTTTGTTTGGGAATACTTTTGTACGAAAACAGCTTTTTTTTTTTTTTTTTTGCTTCGAATTTGAAAATTAATGAGAAAAGATACCGATTGACCAAGGAGCATCTGCAGTCCGTGATGATGGTAATTTCTAGTATCTTTTTCTAATGCAAAAAATATATTAAAAAAATTATATTTACATACAAGCATATATATTTAAAATTATGTGTCGAAAAAAAGTTTAATGTATAAGAGAAAGAGACTAAATTGCCATTATTTATTCTCAAGTTTTATCACACCTAAAACGTTTTCTTTTAAAATTGAAAATAATTTAAAATAATAAATTTAAATAATTTAATCTAAAATAATTAATTAACATATAAAAAAAGAAAGAATATGAAAGAATTCGGATTCTAAACTCGCACCAGAGGATTTTTACAGGATATTTAAGCTCCCATCTGAGCATCCCAGGTTACCAGTCTGCTCTTAGATTCACTCCTGCTAAACACAGTCTTCTTTTTTTTTTTTTTTTTTTTTTCCCGAGTTAATCCGAATAAACAGCCTTTTTTTTTTTTTTTTTTTTTTTTTTTTTTTTTTTAAAGTTTTATTTTTAAGTATAGGTTTTTTTTCATTACTTACGCCATAAAAAATTCTATAAGAAAATCACAAAATATTTAAAAACAGCATAACTTTAGAATTCCTTAAAGAATTTTAGGGTTTGACAGACTTTTTTTAAAAATATTCGCCATTTTATTTCTTCGAGAACTAGCCAATCGAGCGAACAGCCGCCTAAATGAATTATCATAAATATTACATATATATATATCTGGAGAGAAAAAGAAAGAGAGATTTAATGAGTCATTTCTTAAAAATATTTAATATTATTAACCAAACATTTCATGATTTAAATGCATTTTTATTCAAATGAATTAAAGTTATAAAATTGAAAAAATATTTTTAAAAACTTCGCTTATTGCTTTTCAATCACTTGATTTGCTACTTAGTAACAGAAAGATTTGGTTTGGTTTATTTGATTATGGCAAAGCACGTGAGGGCTATCTCGCCTAAGAGGAGGTAATGCCACTGTGGAGGACTTTTTAAGGGTGGCTAGGTCATATTCGCGTTACACGTGGCTAAAACCCCGAAAGCTTCCAAGCAGACAGCCCATCAGGTGGGATTCGAATCCCGGTCGAACTACCCGTGTTCAGCGACTTTACCGCTCGGCCGAGCGAGATTAAATTCGAATATTAAACACCTTACGCTTTACTCACTGGTAGTACGCTGGTACGTGAAGGTAATAAGGATTCTATTTGAGGCAGAAGCAGCACGTTGCTTTCAGATAGCCAAACTGGCGGATTAAAACTGAAAAATGAATATCTTACATTTTGGCGAATGTCAACTGACTGGTACCGTTGGAGATAAAAACTTTTATTTCGAACGGTGTTTTCCCTTCTCGCTTTCAAATCACTGAATTTGTTAAAAAAGAATTAGTTAAATTTGTACAAAATATGAAATAAAATAAAATCAAATTTGAAATTCAAAGTTCGGGCTTCGAGGTGCGCATGTTCAGTGGAGGACTACGTGCATTAAAAATTCGGTGACTCTAGGTACTATCGCTTTTCCATAATGCGAAGGTCCATCCATCCATCCATACAGATTCTTGCTTATTTATTTATTTTTACTTCTTTGTACGAAGTAAGGGAAGTATAGTAATCGCGAAAAATTAAGAATCATATTTCAAAGAAAATATCCATTTCAACTGATCTCGAAACCATTTGAACGATGTTTTTGTGTGACATCTGTACGAACGATGATTTAAACGATGTTTTGTGAACAAAATAAACCACAATTTTTTATCAAAAAGTATTCTAAATTGGATTTAAAATGGATTCAGAAGAGATTATTTTCCATGACGTTTGTACGTACGGATGTATGCATCTTGCATAACTCAAGAACGAGTAGCCGTAGAACGTTGAAATTTCGTATATGGGACTGCTATAACATGTAGCTGCACCTCATTTTTTCGGTGCAATCAGCTTCACCAATCATATATATATATATATATTCCCACTCTGTTACCTGGTATGTTCCGGTTAAGGTTTTATTCCTTTAGATAATCCGCATGCAATAGTTGTAGAATTATTAACAATTTAAAAGTACCGAGTTAATCCGAATAAATCGCCATTTATTTAGATTTGAAATTCAGTAGAATAGTGAATTAAGTCAGTTTAGCACCTTCAGTGTCTTTTTGACGTGCGAGATTAAGAGTAAATTTTAAGTTTCGTGCCTCGGAAAATCTTCCTTCTTGCTCCCGGTTGTTTATTTTTGTGTAAAAACACTAATTTTAATTGTATAAATTATTTTTTTTTCAACTTTCTAAACTATATTTGGTTTTTACGTTTTTCTGTATTTTACAATTTTTAATTAAGATGTTTTGAATTTTTGTGTATTTTTGCTTTGCCGCGAACTGACTGAATTAATTGAATGAGAAATATATCTCTAATGAAATTCGAGGAAATAAGTTTAAATGAAATGCAAGAAAAAATGTATATAATTTAATAGGCCATACAAGGAAGTCATGTGGTGTCCACGTATTGGACTGCGTATGGTGGCAACATTTTAAAAAATGATTCGAACACAAGTTTGCTTTTTGAGACTAGAAGTGCCTCTAATGGTAAGAAAAGTCTAAGAAATCGATTATTATAAATTGAAAATATGTAATTCTCAACACCAAAGCCAGGATTGTTTCAGTACGCAGTCAGAAGTAGGTTTGAGGGCTTATGAATGACCGAGTGGATAAGACCGCTGAACATTGGTAGTTTAACACGATTTAAAGACCAGTGAAGGAGTTGGCTGCTTGAGAATTTTCGTGTATTTATGAATGAATAACCTGAAATTCGAGCCAAATTTCTTTTTAAAGTTACTCACGAAGTTATCCCTATCCTTTGATAGATAGTATTCTCGTGCTTTGCCATGATTTGTATAACAAGCAATTGTAGTAAGACTACTTTGATGGAATGATATTATGTTATTTAGTGCAATAGTTAGTGACAGTAATAACATGGCTTAACGTTTTAACTTTATGTTCATTCATATTTTAGTAATATTTAAATGCAAATTTTCAGTTTCACTAAGTTAAATTAAAGGAAACATAGAATCTTAAATTCTCTAACATTTTTAATAAATAAATTATTATATTACCTACGTAAATTATGTAAATTATAATTAATTTATTAATAAATTACTAAAAAGAGGAATGGAATATTAAATTCCTTTTGTAGACAGACAGAATTAATTTAATTTTACCAAACTTATTTTTTTTTTAATTTATTGAAAAAACAAATAGTTAATGGCGACAAATTTGAATTCCAATTTTGATTTTGAGTATTTTTAATGGATAAATTAATTTTTTCGCTTTTCTAAACAGGTGTGCAATTCTTTACTTGTAATTACTAGTTAGAACTTGATTAAGTTACTATGAGTCTATAACCTAATTTACGGTCCTTGTGAAATTAAATATTATTTAATTTTAATATCCAGTTATTATTTTCATTTTTATTTTTTTAATTAGCAGCTGACTTTTTTACACGTAATCAAGCTAACATTGAACTTCGTTTACTTATCGAAGCTTCCGCTTTCACAGTATTTAAACTAATTGCAACGAAATTTTGCGTCTTGAGCGAGGGCAAATATTTGGATCAAATCTAACTTCAAGATATAACTATATTAAGCTTTTAACGGCTTTTATGTTTGAAAGCAATAAATAAAAAAAAAATCTTCTTCTACTATTCTTTGCATAACGTGAAAAAGCACCTCACGGCGGTTCTTCATATTGCTTCATTTTAATTAGTTCTATTCTGAACAAAATTTCATCAAAGCGCTCTAACATACTGCAATTTATTATATATCAACAGAAAAAAAAGTGGGGAAGGCTTTTGGTTGGAGAGTTGAAAATTAAAAGTGCAACAAATTAAAATTCCGGTAGCGAAAATTTAATTCTTTTCCCTTTTTCTATCGCAGATTTCCGTCTAGACGGTAAATATATGGCGAGCAGACGACTTCTATTTTTTTTTTTTTTTTTTTTTTTTTTTCTTAAACCCAGCGAAAAACATTTGGAAAAGATTGAAACGGTATAAAAAATTATTTATCTTTTAAGAACTGAAAAGAATTAATTAATTACAAACCTCACGCACAGAAAAAATAATAAAAACTACCGGCGCATTTTGAAATTAATAAATAATACTGACACACAAGCCAAAAAAAAAAAAAAATGGCGCGGAACTGGAGAAATTTAATCAGTATACTTCTTTCAAAAAATTAACGCCCTAAAGTTGAGAAAATTAAAATAAAACCTTGAGGGCGAAAATAAATTTATTAAATCCTCACTGTTTTCTTCTGGTTTTGTAGCACAATGTATAATGCAATTTTCGAGAGAAAAAGTTTGGGTTTTAATGCACAGATAAAATTACCGCATCTATGATTTTTAAAGAAAAGATTTTTTTCATCGGATTTAGGAAATATAAAAACAAGCATCTGCAAATAAAAAAAAATTATTTATGTTCATGGCCGGTGTTTTGGTTTTTAATCAGTTTGGCATACCACTTAAAAACAGGCGCCGAGAATGGTGGAATATAATTTGCTTCGTTGTGAAACGTAATTTAAATTTTTACGAACGCGTTTCGCATAATTTACTTAAATTATTCCTATGAAATTTCAATTAACTTAAATTTTTTTTAAATTAAGTTTTATTGAGTATTTAGGTTAGAGAATATTTTTCCCTCTTATGATTAAAAAGAATATTTGACAACAGTAAGGAACATAATTTGATTTTTAATTTCACATTCCTTGGTAAGAAAGAGGTTTAAATACACTTATGAAAACGTAAAATATTTGAATAATTTCGCAAAATTATCCATGAGAAAAATTGAATTTTAGATGATATTTGTTTTCCTTATTTATGACAAACATAATTTTGATAACAGAAAAATATAAGTTTGTAGCAATTTTTAAAACTTTATAAGGCTGCATTTTTATTTTGATATTAGAAATGCCCTTAATAGACTTTATCCAACATTCTTGAGCCAGTATACTCCCATGAATATATTATCCCTTAATCTTGGCAAGTGTTGCCAAGACATGAAACATAAGTTTTTAAATTTATCTTCTATAGGCTTAGCTAGTTCTCAGAGTGTTGCCATTCGGCAAGAGAAAAGATGTTTAATTTATTTTTTCGAATCTGTCTACCTGTAATTGCTTAATGATTGAGCAATTAGAAAGCAGTAAACTCATTTTAGTAATTTAGATATTTATTTTATTAAAGTACGTAGTTTTTTGAAGTATTTACCTTTATTCGGAAATTTAGATGACATGTAAAGATTTCTTAATCATTAAATTGAGTGCTGCTTAGTTTAAAAATATACAAAGATTTTAGATATTTTCTAAATTTTCATGTCGAAGGTAAAGAAAAAATTATCGTGTTTGTTTCTGTTTTCATTAAAACTACTTTGATTCAATTCGTATAAATATTTTTTTCTCCTTATCTTTATTCTCCTAATCCTTATCTGGAATAATATCTCATTCATAAGAGTTATTGTAATTTTTCCATTTTTAAAAGAAAAAAAATCAAATTTTTTAATCTTTTATTTAATTTGAAAGAAATTAAGGAAATTCTTAAACATTTCTTAAAGTTCATTTAAAATATATTTAACCTTTTTTAAATAATTTTTAAGACTACATCTTCAGGAATTTCTAAGAATCTAAGGCTAGATTAAATTCGTTTTTAGACAATTTTAAACCGTATCAAATTAAAGATGTTTTCAGTTTATAAGATCATTAAGCTAATTAACCAGTTATTATGATTTTGAGCTTTACCGTGATATCTTTCTTCCATATTCCTCACGAAAATGCAAATTAGCTTTTAGAGTATATAAGCTGAGAGTTTTGAAACTTAAAGAGAGCTTCTGGCACTCACGTCTCGTTATTAGAACTCCTCGCTAGCTCTACTTAAATGTAGTATTCAGGCGTTTCACAAATTTGTCTTTCTACGGAAAAAATGATTTAGCTACAGTTCAGATTAAGAAAGTATGCATAACTTAAGTAATCGTAAACATTGTTGTAATCAAAGGCGTAGCTATAGAGTTTTCAGCGCCCGGGGACAACTGAAGATTTTGCGCCCCTTTCTCTGTGCCAAGAACGGAAAAATTCATTCTAAAAGTTCGTAATTTCAATTTGGCGCCCCCTGAATGCTGCGCCCGGAGACAGATGTCCCCCCTTGCCCCACCCTAGCTACGCCACTGATTGTAATTAAAGGGAGAAAATGAGACGTATATTACTTGAATTTTGTAAATCTTTAATAAGTAGAATATGACATTTTTTTTTTTAAAATAGCTTGTGATTTTTGCTTTGAACAATGTCTAATGCAACTCATTAAACATTTCTCGGTAAAGAGTACAAAGCTTTTCAATACTTCTTATAAAGGGTTCTCTTCTTTCTTCATTTGGGTCAATGCCCACTACGAAAATCAGACAGCTCCGTGTTTAACAAGTCGTTTATCTATTTGTACTTTAAAGGCTCATTATCTTCTACACTATCTGGCATTATTTTCTTTTCCAATGGCGGGCACTAGCCATTATATACGCTGGCCGCCACTAAGGCCGGAAACAGGGGTAGCGTTATTATGGAGGCATCTAATATGTGAGCGCCATTGATTCTAATGAAGTATCAGACGATTTTCATACCTGCCTGTTCCGGGATTCGAACCTGGGCCCTCCGATACGGCAGTCAAAGTCACTAGCCATTTTCTCGACTCATCAGCGGCCGAACGGAAAAGCTGCTGAACACTGGTAGTTCGGTCTGGTGTTCGTGTCTTGGCGAACGGGCGGGCTGCATGGGCATTTTCGTGGTTTTCCCCATGTGTAACGTGAGTACGAGCCAGTTTTCCCTAAAAAGACCTCCACAGGGCATCCTTCCCCTTTCCGTTAAGAGCATTTAATAAGTTAGGTTAACCATTTTGCCGTCTGGGCGGCTTGGCTGTTAGTATAAGGTCATTCAATTTTTCACGATCATTCGTTTTCTAGTAATTCTTTGACTTCTCCTTCCATATCTGAAAATTCTTCACCGCCTATTGCTGAACGATTTTCTTGTTTTTTTTTTTTTTTTTTTTTTTTTTTTTTTTTTTTTTTTTTTGTTTTTTTTTGTTTTGTTTTGTTTTTTCAATCAATGGGAAACTTTTAACATTATTGATAAATTTTGGCCAGTGCTGATGGTAACAAGCATTCATCGTTGATAAATTCACTTATTCTCATGCGAGCTTAATCATTTCTAGGCAGTATTTTATGTGGAATTGCTTCCAAAATGCCATTAGCGTATGATGATTTCCTTCATCTAGTGCTTTACTTGCAGAGAAACATACCTTGCATAATATGCTTTGAATACTTTATGGTTTCTTGATCAATTGGTTGGATTAAGGAAGTAGTTTTTCGTCAAAAGAATTAAACCTCTATATTCGGATGCACTGTTGGCTTCCGTTTCGAGTCACCATTATAAAGAATTAGAAAACCTTTAAAATTGAGGTTTTGCTGTTTTAAATTATGTTTCACTTCTTTAATGAATGAATTTTCAAAGTAGTCATTAAGGAGGACTATTGCGAAGCGGCCGACTCTCTGAAGCGTACAGCATTTAATAGAAATTCTTGCGTTCGACAAATCGACAAATTAAATGAAGACAATTAAAACAACGTGCATACGCGAATTAGCGTTTCTCAAGTATATATATATATATATTATACTGATTGTGTGGAACGAGTAGCAATTGCATTGTAACATTCTTTATCTTGACCTAGGATAAATTAGGATGTTGACGAACTAAAAACGTAAGACTATCAACACAACTAACGGCAAATAACTAATTCCTTTTCTTATCGTTTTTCAAATCTTGTTGAACAAACAGGAGATACCTCATTTTCGCTTTAGGGAATTTTCATACATTTCATTCATTTTTATTCTCTTTGTAAAAAGTATTTGAATTTATTTGAAAAAAATGATAATTGCCTCTTTTATTTATAGGCAACGTTTAAAAAATCCCTATTTAGAGAAATTATGATTATATGTATTATAAAACAGCAGTCATTGAGCTATAATTCAGTGGCCCTTGAGAGTCTGTGAGTTAATAATCAGGGAATTCACGAATAAGTTTTTAAATAAACTTTGATTTGCTTTTTGCTTTCATTATGAACAGGTTCAAAACTCAGTCTTTTTTCAAAAAAGCATCAACTTGTTGAAATGCAATGTGATGTCTCCGTGGAAGTTTCTTGCTATAAAATAAATAACATTAATCAAATCTGCTAATTAAATTTAAAAAATTATTTCGGTCTCTGGTCTAAAAAATTATTTCGGTACGTGTAGAATTATATTGGAAACGTAGATCTGCTATAAAAATCTCTTATCACATCATAACTTTTTGCTCCCCTGGTGATAAGCATTTGACGGATAATCATCAGTTGGCACTTTTTTCCACTTCTTTTTGTAACCTATTTTTGAATATATTCCTTCGATGAAATTTTAAAATGTATCGGTTTTGAAAGTCTGTTATTCTTTTTATCTTCTTTTAAAGATTTAATGGAATTTTATTTCTTCCCGAAAATTATTTTATTATGTACTTCACATTTTTACTACATATTGCATCAGAAACATTTTTCAAATCTAGATGTTCTATTAGATTACCTTCCGATTTGGGAATACACTTACTATTATAATGTAATTATTGAGTACTTTATTTTTTTCTTATTTTCGAGTAAATATGATAAAACATCTTCGCAAATCTAATACTTTAATGAAGTTTAGTATTAGATTTGCGAAAATGATTAGATGTTTAACAAAACCTCTAATCTTCTTTTTGACCCATAACAAAAATTAACTTTTTTTCATTTTATATAATCTCTCCTGTAAAATCCAGTTGAATGTTATTAATTGATTTTTAGCGATTAAAAGAATCATGCTAGAAAATTCCCGATAAAGCGTTTCAAAAAAGGTAATTTTAGAAGTTTCGTTTCCAAAGTTTACTTGTGAAATGTTTCTCACCGTATATTCCGGTGTATAATGCGCACAATTAATACATATATGAATATAAATACAACTAATATAAAAATCATAGATTAAAAGTAAAGAAAAAAATCAGCCTAACAAAATTAGGTATTTACATGTACCTAAATGCTGTTTATTTAAAAGAAATGACGTATTTTATGAGCTTAAAAATCTTCATTATCGGATAACATGAAAAGTTCGTACATGTTCGTCTTCCATTATATCTTCAGGTACATAATTGAATTCTGGTTCATCTTCAGCATCATTATATTCTGAGATATAAATAAAGAATCATCATCCATTTCATCTTTCAGCAACACCAAACATCCTTGTTGCAGTACGATTTCCATTTTCTTTCGCAAACTGAACGGATTTGCATTTGAAACCAGCACTGTATTGTTTCGTTTGGCAGGAGCCATATTTACTACTAGAGAAACAAAGAACACTAGATGAACTGTAACTAAAGTTTCGATGTTCATTTCAAAATCACGGCTTCAGTAGCTACACAAAGAGAAAACATCTGACTCCTAATTACACAAATTCATTCGGGTCATAAGAGCATTCTTATTTTATATTCTGTTCTCCTTTTCTCGAAACCCTAGAATAACCTTCTCGTAGATAGCTGCACTGAATACAATCCACTCTCTGTCAAGAATTATTTACTCCCTCAAGCATTTCCCTTATAGCTTGCCATTTCAGAATACCATGTTCGGAGACCCGGGAAAAATTTTTGAATGAAGAACTTCGAAAGGTAAAAGCATCGCACATGTATCTTTCAGATTCCTTCGCAAAGAATAGGCTGCGCATGATACGGCGAATATACCTAAAAATTAATAAATATAGCTTGAAATTACAGGGGCGCATTATGCGCCAGAATATACGGTAATTTACATCTTTCTATTTTGCTTCATTTAGCCGCGAGGTTTTCTCAAGTCAGAATTTATGTAGATTTCAATGGCAAGCAATTTTATTATAAAGTTAGAAGACTTGCACATAGCTATATGGGAAAATTTTGGTCTTCCCGAAATCACTGCATTGATGTGGAAAATTTTGTTCTCTCTTGATAAGTACTCGTCTCAGGCTAAACCAGTGCTCGTCTCAAACTAAATATTACAGCGCAACGATAGCATTAGGTTAGTGAGTCAAAAGTCTGAATTTCTATCGCGGTCTTAGGCGAAGCTTTTAGCCTCTATTAGGATAGATTAAACTGTTTGGATTTATAACAGTTTTGTAGAAAGCTCGTGTTTAGCCAAATTCAGGTGACTGGTAATTTGTGGTATGTATTTTTAATTCAATCCTGCAAGTGGTGATGTAGATTAAAGTTAACTATAGGTAGAACTGCAGAGTTAATGAGGCAGGAATATCCCTCACTATGAATGGTGAATTTCTGGTGGGCTGCCCACTTCTACCCGTATCTGTTCCTGTCTTCTTATTTTTAGAGTTTAGAAATTTCAGAGGTGAAAGTTTCGCCGTAGGATTCATGTAACACCTCAAGTTGTTTGCAAATCAGCTAGCTAAGTTTATCTGAACTCGAGATAGGCATTATACTGAAACTGCTTGCAACTCAACTTAATTCCAATGTTCAAAGTGAACAAAAGAATAAAAAGAATAATTTTACTGTAAATATATAAATAATTTAGTATAACCTCTATGGCAGTTTTACTGGACTGTAATACGTTACTCGTAATTTTACTAGACAGTAGTATAAAACTAGAAATATAAAAAGAAAATTTATTGATTCTGTCTATTATTTGTTTTCTTGCAACTTATTTTTTTAATTAAATTCTGATGCTATATCTTTACCTTTCTTAATTTTACTGCATTAGAAATTTCCTAAATTATTTTATTATTTCTTTATTAATCATTACTATAATTAATTATCTGCCCTTCGCATATTTCAGACTGAACATTTTTCATTTTTTGAAAAATTCTTAGAGAGAACAATCAGTGATGCAGAGAGGATATATAAACAAGGATTAGAATAAACCAGTCATGCACAAATATCGTCAAGCCGCCGCTTTGCTTTAAAAGCATAAATTTCCTACTAATTTGGTGCACACGTCTGAGCAATACATCACTAATAAAGACGAAGACATATAGTCAAACACTTTCCTGAATCTGGGCTCGAGTAATTAATGACATAACGCAGGAAGTAAACGGAAAATCGAGAAAAATGAGGCGAGATATCTATAATTTTCAATCAATGGTCTTTAAGATTTCGCACGAGGGGAGGGAGTGAGCACCGAAATCAGAATGTGATGAGTGCTCTGGTTACGACAAATAGCCAGCCTGGCGGCGGGGTAGGAGAATGAGCGAGAGAAAAAACTCAATTGAGCCAGAGAAAGCTTTGTTTCTTGCCTTCACTCATTCCCGTCGCTTTAAATGCCCGTAATTAGTCCCTGGCCCGGAGCCATCAATTAGGCAATCCGCCGCCACTGCGAATCGGCGCTAAATCAGGCAGGATCTTTCCAGTTTTTGGCACATAATCGCCCTTCTTTGGCAAGAAATTTGGCGGATGTCTTCCTTATATCCCCATGCACCCAAATTTTCCTTTAACTTCCTCCCCCTTTTCCTAATTTTATACTCTTGAATGTAATATGTAATGGGTAAATCATCGTTTCCTAGATTTCAAAGCGTAAAAGCGTTTATTAAAATAGTAGTAGTGGTTCATACAGTACCTTCCTAGTTCTAAAGTACGGTAATAATTCCGGATATTAAATATATAAGTTTTATGTATATTAAACGTTGTGGGCAAGTTAATTACAGAAATGTTTAGAGGCTAGGTGTGCATTTCGAAAAGAACATTGTTGTTCATGTTGTCTTTCCTGAGAGATGAATCCGACGTAGAGGACCGATTTCCTGGCCACCACGGCCGAAGACGTAATCCCTTGAATTTTTCTTTTAGAACTACCCAACAAGTAAAAGTATGCCTAGATACAACCGATATCTTTGAACAACTAAGAACAACAGATTTACTATTTAACTAAATTGATATTATACATGTTACTAAAGAAGTCTGCATGGAAATAAACTGACATTTTTCCTTATTTTTACCGTTTTGATTTCATGATTCAAAATCCTAATTCATAACACGTTGAGGGAGGGTTCAAGATACAAGTTTAACTGAAAATATTTTTTTTTTTTCTATCTATTCGATGTGCAAATAGTAAAATAGTGATATTCTTAATTTGTTTAAACGAAGATATGTGTGAAAAATCGTTTAATCATTAAACAAAAATATCTAAATCAGATTTTGAAAATCGCTTTAGCACACTGCATTGTGATGACAAAGAGTATGTGTAAAAATCTTGAACTGGGCTGCTTGTCCGGAAGTAATAGGTTTAAAACCGATGACAAAGTTCCTCTCACAGTAAAATATCATTAGTGAACTACTAAATAAAAGCTTAGAAAATTATAACTACATTTTTGCGTTGAAGAAACGTGCTTTAAGTGTAAAGTTTTACGGTATTACTATCTTTAACGGTTAATAAAATCGTTAATATCGCTGATTTTTTTTATATTAACAGTTTTCTATCTATTAACACATTTCTTTATTATGATCTAAAGTACCATATGATATTTTAATATATGATAAAACTCCCTTCTTTCAAATCAGCGTTATCAGAAATATTAAGACTTTTATCACCAGGAGAAGAAATTAATCTACTTAGGCTCCCTGATCTATATTCAAACTTTAAGTGCAGCATTTCTTTTACAAGAGATTAAATCTCTTATGTTCAAAAGAAATGTAATATTTATGATATTACATATGAACTGTATAATGTAGCTGAGATTACCGTTAAGCTAAACAAAAGCAAATTTCTCCTATTTTGAATTTATCCTTCCAAAATTACGAAACAGTTTATTGCATGCAATAGCAAAACATTTTCTGTTTTGTTATGCTGTTTTTGCGGTGATGTGCATTCAATTTTGTGATTTAATTTTCTTTTTTATTTCATTTTTTCTGTTATTCCTAAATGATATGATTTTGTCGTTTTTGCTATTGATATAAACTAAAATTAAGTTAAAGAATCTTTCTAAATTCGCAGAGGTAAAAAGCAAATTTCACAGCAAATCCGCAATAATACATACTTTCAAAAAAAGGTTATTAAATGTCAACGAATGAGATTTGTCATTTTATATTAAAGTGATCATATTTTAAGTAGTAACATACTAGAGTGCGAATGACTAAAATATAGATAATAATATGAATAATTTCAGAAATTAATATATTTCACTTCTTTCATTAAAGGGGGAAAATCTATTTCTTTTTCTTATTTGGTATGGGTTTATGGGCGGTTTATCCCTAGTTTGAGTCATGATTTTTTTCCCACCGTAAAATAAAACATGCCAGTCCTGTACAAGTGTATCCTTAATCTGAATCAGGCCTAAATGAATTGATATATACATAATTATCTGCTCAGAAGAGTTATTTAGAATGTCATTTTCCTTTATTATTCTCCCTGACTTTGCTACTTGCTGAGATATACACTTAACTGCTATTCTTTATGATACTAGACATTGTAAAAATATTATAATTATTTTCGAGAAACAACAGTGAATTCCTTTTTATAAATTAAAAAGTTATATTACAGTAGGCATAGTTTATCACGTTTGTCTACGGCTATTTTAATGACATTAACCGAATGATAATATTAAACTATACGAAGAAATATTCTTCAGAATAGCAATGGGATTCAAAAAACGTAATATAATAGTGTTTTTATTAGGAAAGCACAAAACCTTGTTTACGAACTGTTCATAATATGTTTCATGTAAAAATTCATTTATGAACTGCCCATCACGTTTTTGGAAGTCATTTGACCGATGATGTATCCCTAATCTTAATATACTCGGTGGACATCCCTTATTAAAAGAGGACATTAAAACTTTAAAATTAAGCTTTACAGAAAAAAAAACCGTAGTTTGAAGCAGATATTTTCAGAAAAAAAGAATTTTTTTTGTCCTTGAAGAAGAGACCCTGTGTCCGATCACTTCCAAAATTACTTTGTCAAACTAAGATTGCTTTTTTGTTAATTTAAAATGTTGACCAAAATCGAAACCAAGCTATTTGGTGACTTGACGACATTTCTTTATCGCTTGGCACTTTTACAATCTAATTAGACTTTCCTAAAATATATTCTATAATATTTTGACCACATCAGTCGAATTGTTGATCACAATAAGCAATGTATTTTTGTATACAAATGGACGGGACTTTGGCAATTCGATATTAATAGCCTAGTGATAACATAAAAGAAGATCCCATTAAGCTTCATCTTTTGTAGCCCATCGAATAATGAATGAAACAAAACGTTAATTTTTCCATAACTTTCAATATGTATCACAGAGTAGCAAAATGCAAAGCGTATTTTTTTTTTTTTTTTTTTTTTTTTTTTTCAGATACAAAAATGAAAGTACTTCTTTGAATCGATATATGACAATAAAAACAATCCATGCATTTTAGCGGTATTATCGATAAATGTTTTTTAGCTAGGAAATGGATTGAAACCAATTTATAATCTCCTATGATTGCTACTATTAAGGATTTTTTTCTTATTATTAAATCTTTGTAACTAGTTGTCAGCTAAAGAGAAGCACTTCTTTTCTGAAAAAGAAGGTCTTTCGTGAAATACTTTTAAAGGTTAGAGAAGAACTGGGTTCAAGATGTTGAAATACAACAAAGTGTCGAGTGGCTACGTTCCATATCTTAATGAAGGGACCACTAATTCCTAAACCAGATTTAGATTAGAATCTCAGCTTACTACATCAGAGTTTTCGTGGTTTTCCTCATGTCTGACGTTGATACGAGGCTGTTTTCCTTAAAAATGTGTCCTCCACTAACCCATTCCTCTCTATAGGCACACGGCACTCGAATTGTTTTGCCTTGATAACTTAACCTAATATCCTAAATCATTTGGATAGGTTGAGTTCTGTAGTGGTCGTTGTACATAAAGTTAGACATGGCTGACTTCAGCTTAGAAGAAAGGTCTGATTCTGCGGCTGGTCAGTGGTGTGGGTCATCCATGGTTTCGATAACTTTATGATATAACGCTGTCCTCATGACAATCTCAAAGTGTGCTTTCGATGGTCAGTGAAAAGGTGTTTCAGCATTTAATTTGAAGATCTTCTCCGACCAAAAAGACAGCGTTTGTTGGCATATAAAGAACGTATTCGTTTCCTATAAATGAAATACAAATTTGATGAATCAGTTCAAAGTAATTCACTTAGAACTCTAAAACCCAGGCTGAAAATTCATTCCTACACATTCAGAATAAATAAAAAGGAGTTCTTATTTCTGTAATTTAAATTTCTTTCATGAACTATAGCATTGGCTTCTGATATACAATACAGAACTGTAAAAAAAAGGGGGGCAGGCTCCAATTGAACTTTTGTTAAGCGCTTACAGTACAGGAGTTCCTCTGTTTAATATGAATTATATTTTAATAAACGCAACTTAAATTTGAACCATTAAGTCTAACATTTATCTACTAATATATCTAAACTAATATTTAAAGCGATTTGGAATGGCTACAAGTGCTTTGGTGCAATAGCGGTAGCGGCGATGAAGATCTTAAGCATATTCTTCATGAGTGTGTTCATCATGTCCAGCAGAGAAAGATGCTTGAGGCAGATTTGAAGTATCCGTCTGTATCTTGGCCACCAAATATTTTCTGAAATTTTCAGACTTAAGAGAAAACTTCAAATTTACGAAAATTCGTCCTCAGTTAAGATTATTGAGTTCCCTATATTTTATTGCATTTTTAATTTTATTTTTTACTTAGTATTTTTCTCAATAATTTTTCCTAATTTGCAGTGCGTTTAATTATTTTACTAGTGCTATAAGTTACTTGTGGAAGCCTCGTGGTATAGTTTGCGAAACAGGAGGGAGTTGAAATTCGAATTAGCAAATATATATATACAAAAAATAAGAAATATAGAACTTAATTCACAAAGACATGAAGAAATCAAATCAAATTCAAAACAAGTAAAAACCCAAAATTTCCCAATAAAAAACATCAACAAATCAAAAACCAGAAGAATTTCCGAAAGCAACATAAAAATATAAAAATACCAAAATACGGAAATAGGAAGGGGATTTCAATTAAAATTTGAAATTTTTGTGATATATATATATATATATATATATATGATCGAAATAGAAATTGAAAAGCTAACAAGTAATCATACGTAAGACCTATTTGGTCTTAAAAATTTTTGCGCAAAATGCTGCAAAAATATGAAATAATAGGAAGAAACATTCTAGCGAGTTTGCTAAAATGTTACCAGGAGCTGTAGCTCCACGAAATAGTTCAACGCAGTATTACTAAAATATTAACATAGAAGAAATTTTTTGAAAAAATTATTTGAAAAAATTATTAACATGGAAAAAAGAAAAAACTGCTTACATGCGAAGTAAAACTGTTTAAAATTAATTAAAATTAATGTTGGAAAAATTGTGAATGCACGAAAAAATTAATCTGATCGTTGTGACATGTGAAAAATTAATACATATAAAAATAGATCGACGGAACAAGTTAAAACAAAATAAAAATGATTAAAACATAAATTGCAAAAATTATAATTAAAACATAAATTGCAAAATTACAAAAATTATAAAAATTACAAAGCGGAAAATGGTAAATTAGCCCAATCGGACCCTCAACCAGGCTTTTCAAAGGAAAAATAATTGAATGTCGAACCAGGCTAAATACCATTACGCGTTTCGCCGAAACAGACCATTGAAGCTCTTGTTTGATGAAAAACATTTTTTAAAAATAAATATGAATTGTCCCGAAAAAATCTTTTTTGGAGCTTCAATTCTCTGTCCCTTTTTCTCGACGCGTCCGCAGAAAAACACATTAAGGTATAAGAAAAGGTAAATGCAACTCCGAGAAATACAAAATTAAAATCAAAATCAAAAATAAAAAATAATATAAATAGCGGTCTGCTATTAGTCAAAAATTACAATAACGTACGGGCTGGTCCTGCTAGCTTAAAGGAAGAAAAAAACCTTTATAAAGACTATGGTACTGAAATCAATTAATATGCAATTAAACACGCATGAAAACAAACGCCGTGGGTCTTATTAGGACCAAGAAAAAAATTTAATTTATTAAGAAACACATAAAACAAAAGAAACTAAAAAAAAAAAACAGATCTGGGTTGTGGCGACCTCTTGATCGCGAAACAGATTTGAAAAGGGTGCAAATACCCTCCGTGTCCTACCAACCATCCCTCTCGTCGTGTGACGTAAGTGGGTGAAACAATGCTATTCCGTATAAGCCAATGCGCTTAGATTGTAATTTTTGGCGGGAACTCTCATCCCCCTCTTTGCTAAAGAGGGTTTGAGAGACGCGAAAAGACATGGAAAGAACTCAAAATGGCGTCAGTCAAGTTGTTAGAAGAACAAAACTGCTTCAAAAAAGTGAAAATGGCTAATTCAACTAAGATTACTTGTTTTGGCCACAAAAGAAAGAGTAAAATGGAAAAAAGTCATTTGTTAATAAAAGTCGTCATTCTTCAAGCTA
This sequence comes from Stegodyphus dumicola, assembly GCF_044657685.1. NCBI lineage: Eukaryota > Metazoa > Arthropoda > Arachnida > Araneae > Eresidae > Stegodyphus > Stegodyphus dumicola. Next base: position 40,935,955 of record NC_140771.1, on the reverse strand, counting down.
GAGGGCGGTCAAGCTACTATGAAAAATGAAAAGGCCCGATTTGTTAATAATAGTAGAATTTGGCCATCTAAGTAATTCAAAACTATTAAAACAATAGTATTAAATTATAGTGCCAAAATCTTTAGAGGAAAGAAAATGTAGTGACGAGAATAATCTGTACGTTTTTACAATTTTTACATTAGATTATATGAATCAGCCATCCACTTTATACCGTCCCATTGGGGTTTAAGTATAAAATTTCATTATCCAAAACAAATTATCTAAAAATTGGTAAGGCTAATGCCAGCTTTTTTTAAAGTATTTTTAATTATTTTATGAAGAATTTGGTTATTTTTCAAAATTGTGACGAAGTAAAGTATTTCTTCTTGTAAGTGTTCTGTAGTATTACATATTCTTTTTATTCTAAGTAGCTGTGAAAAAATTGTGTTAATGATGATTCTTTTGGAAATATTACAATTCCAGTTGGTTAACTTTAGTGTAGAAAAAGTGAATTCTCTCCTCTTGTCGTAAACTTTGATAAAATTGTAATCAATAATATTTAAGTCAAGGTAGACTACATTATTTTGCACCGTATTTGTATTATTTAGTTTTAAGCAAGTTGGGCAGCTTCTATTTTGTTGTGGTTGTTAAAGGCAATGATATCATCAATGTAACGATAGATGTGTTGGTAAAATATATGTTCTTCTTTACTTAGTGAACGGACAAAGTTAAATTCTTTTGTGAAAAGGAATAATTCACACACATCACTTGAAAAATTACCTCCCATTGGAATTCCTTGAATTTGTTTAAAGATGCTATTGTTAAATTGAATATGAACTTTTAAATATCATAGTTTAGTTAACCTATCATAGATGTGCTACACAGGCTTCAATATAGTTAGATATAATTATTTAATTAAAAGTTCACTTTATGAAAAAATTTGCATGTTTCTTGCGGGTGGAGAAATATTGCTAAACTAAAATGTATGGATTTGTGGATACTCATATATAGAACTGTAAAAAGGAAGGCCTAAAGAAAGGGTGAAGATTTGAACTAAAACTGGATAACAAGGATGATGCAATAAGCAAGATAATCATCTTCATTCTGTTCTTACGAGGCTGTAGATGATAATATTGACCAATGTTATCCAAGAAAATTAAATATATAAGGCAAAATACTAGTTTTGCTGGAAACATAGTGTTTCCATATAATTGTTAAGTGGAGTTATCATAAATCAACTACTTGCCGATACGTCTGCTAGGAGAACATTAAGATTTTACGTTTTAAAATAAAATCTTATATCAAGGAGACATTTCCTCGATAGTCATTATTTATCTTTTATTTATTACTTATTTTATTTTAATAGAACGTTCCAGAACAATTTTTTAAGATGATGAGCTAGATTTTCTTTGAGACTTTTATTTTCATAAACATCTTCTATATTTAATTACTGATTTAAATATCAATCTTAGTACTCAGAGCAATTAAAATCTTTAGTCCATTATTTTAGTTTATTAATTTTTCCGTTTATTTTCTGATTTTACTGAGTAGAAGATGTCGTAATCATTTTGCATTTCATATTTTAATGCACATTTTCTTCATTTAAGCAACAAAATTTGAAATAACAGATAAAGATATGTACACTTACAAGGAAAACAGTCACATTATTTAATTAGTCTGAATTAATAAATCTCCGTAAAGATATGAATTTCTTGCACGCAGAGATATACATGTTTGTTAGTTAAGTTTAATCTTATAAACCTACTCTCAGAAGTGAAACAGACATGGACTGCGAGCTAAACGCAGCACCTTAGGCTGCTATGCCATCTTAACTTGCCTCGAAAGATTGAAAAATGATAAAATTACGAACGTATATTATTACGGATGTAATTGTAAGCATAGTGTACATAAGTTTGTGTTGTTTTGACTATGGTAATGCATTATAAGATCCATATGGCGGAAAAAAACCCCTTTTTATAGGACTTATAGAAACATTAGGTATTTTGGGGAAGCAGGAAAGATGAAAAATGAGCAACACCTTCACCGGGAATCGAACCGCGGACCTCTGGAATCTGCGCCCAGCGTACAGACCACCACACCACGAAGGCATGCTAAGAAGGCGGGAGAAATACCTTATAGACAAGAAAAACTGTCTTATGTTACGCGTTAAGAAACCTACGAAAACATTCACAGGCTTTTTCTTTTATTTTCAGTGTATATTGGTGCAAAACTTTCTTGAATATTTTTCACTTCTTTTCGATACGTTTTGCATTTAAATAATAATTTCTCAAAGAGTTTCTTTGTTATTTTAAGCGTCTTTATCATTCTTATTTTCTTTCGAGTTTTCTCAGTAGATAGTTTCACATTTCTTATTTTTTTCTCTTTCTTCATTTTTATTTTCGGGGCGAAATTAGCTCGACTTGGATTTAAATTCAGGAGAACGTAAGGTGCTTGGAGCCATCGTGTTTCTCTTCAGGGATAACTTGAATACAAGTTAAGTTTCTTTATATAAAAGTCCATTGCGTCAACATCTCCTCATTTAGGCAGATAACTCTGGAATGCGTTGGCAAAATTTAATAATTCCAATCAATTTTACTTATTTCTATTTAAACGATTTATTCGCTGCAACGGCACGGAATATGCTGCTTAAAAATAAAGAAACTTGTAATAATTTATTTCAAAATAAATAAAGCATTCACATAATAATAGGCAAATCTAAATTAAATTTTTGTCTAATTTTTAAGCAGATTTATGAGATGCATTGGACATCAAATGTTATTACATGGGCTTAAAGTAATTTGTAAAATCAAAATTATTTGAAAAATATGTAGAGAGTTTTGATTTACAATATTTTCTTTTAATTTTCTTTTAATTATCAAATGCAATTATATTATAAAGTACAATATTCGACCCAACTAGTATACATGTTATTTTAAAATTAAAATGTATATATATATACAATTTCTCATGCTGAAGAAGATGCGCTTAAAATGAATAATATTTTTTAACAGTCTGTGCTAAATTATTTATTTAAAATTTTAACTACCTTAAAGAATTCAATAACGAAATGGAACTTTTCTTAGGGAAAAACAGTTACATTTCATACGTTAACGTGTTAAATTTCTTTATTATATTTCACATTTCATATTATATTTCACATTTTACTTTATTATATTTTAATTATAAGTAAAAGATTCCATTTTTCAAAATGTTACCTTTTTAATATAAGAAAAAAAAATTAGGAAATTGGAATTTGCAAGGAAAATAAGGTATCTACGATTTTTCCCTTTCTTACTTCCTTGTACGAAGGAAGTATTGTAATTGCAAAATATTCTGAGTACAATATTTCAACGACTATATCCATTTTGACAGCTATCGAATGAAATTTAACGATGGTTTGCGTGACATCTGTACGTAAAGACAGAATAAAGGACTCTATTTCCGCAAACGAATTATAAAACTGATTTAAAATGGATTCAGAAGAGATTTTTTTCGTTTTTTATGCGTCTCGTATAACGCAAAAACGAGTAGCTTCAGAAAGTTGAAATTTCGTATATAGGATTGCTATAACATGTAGTTGTGCAGCTCCCTTTTTGGTTGCAAAAAGTATATATATATATATATATATATATACCCATTCTGTTACTGGGCTCAGTGAACTCAGTTTTTTTATTATTATTATATGTTGGTGAACTGTGCATTTTTTGCTTTAAAAATGATTGAATTGTGTTCTTATCTTCCGATTAAGGGTTTTATGCCTTTAATTAATTTAGGTGCAATAGGTGTAGAATTACCAACAATTTAACAGTTGTTTAAGTACGGCTAAGCCTAATTTCCTTTACCGCAGTAGCCATATTTGCTTACATTTGAAACCTAGCAGAATAGTAAGTTAAGTCTTTCTGCACCTTCAGTGTCTTTTTGCCAAAACAAACCTCTATCAGATTTTGAAAACAGTTGCTTTGGCTCGGTAAGAGGAAAGAAGTCAAAAATCAGTTCAAGGTTTAACCCGAATCAGCCAACCAAACTAATAAAAATAAAGGAACATATACATTTGGCTAAATATGTATGTAATAAACATACATATTTATAACATACATATTAAAGAAACATACATAAACGTAAGGCCCACCAGCGGCCGAGCAGTAAAGTCGCTGAACACTGTTAGCTCGGTCCGAGGTTCGAATCCCGCGAACGGGCTGGCTGCATGGGCGTTTTCGTGGTTTTTCCCATGTGTAACGTGTATACGAGCCAGTTTCCCTTGCAAAGTTCTCCACGAAAGCATCCATCCCCTTAGCCAGATAGCCCTCGAGGCTTTGCCATAATCACACACACACAAACATACATAATAAAATTGTATAAAAATTATTTATTGCCTTAAACATATAGAATAACGAGATAAGATGAAAGTTACACGAGTCTTATCAAACATTTAGGCGAATTTGCATGCAGTTCTAGAAGAAAATGAAAAGCACTACTCTAAGAAATTTATAAAAGATAAAGCATGCAAAAGTGTCTTATTGTTTTAATCTAACGTTTAATATTAGAAACCGTATTTTTGTCTTTTGAGGAAACCAAAAAATATTTCTGACTAGTTCTATTAAATTGAACCGAGCCCGCGCAATATCTCGAAATACGGCGAGGGAGGAAGGAGACAATTGAGGGGCGTAGTGTTAAGCTCCCAGCAAAATCCTTTGCTTTTCTAGTACAAGAACCGTGTAGCCACCAACGCCCATTTCTATATAGAACTGTTTGTCACATATATTATCTCTCAATACCATTTCTTCTAATCCGTTGCCTCTCGTAGAAAGCCCTTTGGCGATTAGTCAGACCTCTTTCTTGCAACCCGGAGGCACGGAGCCAAGAAGGCCAGGCAGACCATTGCGGGGGCGGTCACTCATCCTCCTCTATTAAAGCGAATCAGTGGTGGTTAAGTAATTTATGACAAAACCCTACTTTAATCACTTCCGCCGAAATTATTATTACTGCTGTGGAACCTGTGTCATCCCGGTTTTTAACACTCGGCTTGCAATTATCTCGGAGCTGCTGCTCTTCATTGGATTTATGGGTCCTTGAGGTTATGGACGGAAAAAGAATAAATATTGTTCAATGTTTTGATGTTTTTTGCTCTTCCGATGGTGATACGTCTTCCGCCTGTTGTTTCAAAGCCCCGAGACTAGCCATAACGTCACTGCCAATCAAGGAGACGAAAAAGAAATTGTCTGTTCTTGGAAGAATCTTCTACCATCTTTCAAACGGATTCTAAAACGAATCTATAGCCATCTAAATTATTAAAATCAAGTGAACTAAGATAAAGAAGCTTTAAATATCCAAACATTCAAAATTTAATTCAGGGAGAGCAGTATTATCTTTTGATTAGTGCTTTAGTAGATGAGGAAATGTTCGTAAATACATAAGGGCAAGGATTTTCAACCCGGGAGGGGGGAATTCACAGGAATTACATAATTTCTCCACCAGCTCCCTGCTGTGCAGTTATAAAATAATCTAAATCTCAATAGATGTATGTATACGTGTTTTTCGAGTTTATGGAAGGAGGGAGATGAATGATCTTCTCTCGGTGCATAAAGCATAACAGGCTGATAATCATTGATGTAAGGTTCCTAAGATATTAATTATACATTTAAAATATCGTCGAGTCGAAAGCTCGGCGAGAGGTCGATGGCAAGGAAAGAGGGATAGGAAATTCTCAAATCTCGTCTCTAAGACATTCCCAGGTAAAACTGAAACGAACCTAGGCAGAAGTCTGACTATCATGTCCAGGGTCTTCGCCAATGATAAGCGCTCTCTCTTAACCATGATGAATACGTGGATTTAATCGCGATCTTCTCAGAACAAGATAAATATCAATAACATAAAATTCTAGACCTTGTTTATCATGACGAATCCGAGGCCATTTACTATTTGTAAAGAAACTTAACTTTGCTATTTAAATATCTACGAATTATGTCGTGTTGAAAAGTAGAAACGATACAGTAATACTACTTATAATAATATTGAAAGAAAGTTTAGCAGAGTGTAGGGTTTAACGTTCATAAATCAGTTATTTTACTATTTTGTCCATAATTTCGTTACTAGTTTCATCGGCTCTCACAAGGATGCAAATTAGTTAATGAATTCAAGCGCAGAGTTTCTTAAGTTCAAGAGAGACCCTTGGTGACTATCGCTGATCTTACACAGTTACTTGTGAAAACTTGAGCCATAAACTAAAACTTGCTTTACTTTTCAATTTAGTGTATTCATTTTATTTGAAATTTTGTTTCTAATTTTCCGCAAGCTGCAAAGACTTGGTCTTCTACTTTTGCACAGGTATTAATTAACCAATATGGTAGAGGCATGTGCCCGCGCCCTCCGTCATTCACTATTGCACACGCTGTATAACGTCAGAATGATGGCTAAATACACAAGTTTATTTTAAATCTTTTTCTGAGTTGGTGATATTTTACATAGGAGATAAAATAATAAATCATTTACTTATCTTTATGATTACTGGAGAGTGATCCGATATCTGTTTAAAGCAATAAACAGGAAAAATCAATGATGCTGTTACCGGGATTTGAACTTTGGATGCCAGAATGTTTGAGCTTGCCCCACAAAGGCATGCACTAAAAAAGGGAAAAATCCCTTACATTCTCCTCCAATTAAAGTCACCAAATGCTGCTGATGACGAATTATCATCCATCGTATTTTAGTCGGGCGCCGCAATAGGGCGGTTAAAATTTCAGAAGAAAGAATAGCAGAAAAGTCACCTATGCCCTCACCGGGTTTCGAATTCCGAATCTTCCGACTGCTAGCTGGACGTGTTACCAGTTACACCATAAAAGCATGCAGTAAGGAAAAAGAAAAGTCTTTATTATTTCCCCAACTGCATTTGGCGACTGACTTTCCTTCGCAGTATCCCTTTAAGATGGAAGGATGTAAGGCGTTTTCTCCTTCTTGTGCTTGTTTTCGGTGTTCGGGTAGTAACATTTCCGGTAAACAACAGGATAATCCGGAAGTCATTATCCTGATAAGGGCATCATTAGTTTTTCATATTTCGGGTTCTAAATAAATACCTAATCGCTTTGTGAGAAAGCATTTTAGTGAGATGAGTAGGCTGAAATTCTAATATTTTCCAAGTTTTCCAAATTCCAAGTTTTGGAAAATACTGGGGAAAATGTCCTTCAAAAATAGTATTAATGGAATCAATAATTTCAAAAGATATCAGATATTTATAGGGGAAGGAACCTTTAATAGGCTCGTCACTAGTTTGTAGATATTAAGTCAATAGATTTGCAAATATTTTTGTAACAGGATTGAAAGTTTCTTTTTCATTTTTCATTGCTAAATTTTGCCCACCAGCGGCCGAGCGGTAAAATCGCTGAACACTGGTAGTTCGGTCCGAGGTTCGAATCCCGCGAACGGGCTGGGTGCATGGGCGTTTTCGTGGTTTTCCCTATGTGTAACGTGTATACGAGCCAGTTTCCCTTAGAAAGTCCTCCACGAAAGGCATCCCTTCCCTTAGGCAGATAGCCCTACTGTCCTTTGCCGTATTCTCAATACACACATTGCTAAATTAAAAAAAAATATATAAAAAAAATATTTAGCTCACATTTCGGATATAATTCGTCAGCCTTAAAATTTAGATTACGTTCCGTTAATTTTAAGAGACGTATAGTTTTGCGTTTTGCTAAGCGCAAATTGAACTACTCATTTACATGGTTGATTTAGACTCCTCCGCTTTTTATTAGAGTTTAAAGGCACTTACTTTTGGTTAAAATTCCTCATTAGAGAAAACGATAAGAGCAACAAATATTGCATGGACCAAGGTTTATCAGTTTTGTCCTGTTCCATACACCTATATCGCAATGAAAGTATCACTTATTGCCACTTGAGAAGCAAAGGAAACGCAAACAATCCTCGGGAATGCATCACTGAGTGGATCGCTTAAAAATTGACATATTAAGCAGGTGATCACTACAGTGAAACCAAGAAAAATTATTTAAATTAATCTCGAAAGATTTTTTTCAATGAATATAATATTTAATTTAGAATAAAGAAAAATATTTTATTTGCTAATACGTCGTTTATATTTAATTTTTAAACAGCTGTTGATTCAGCTTACATGGATAATTTAATAATTAAAAATCCTCAAAATTCTCAAGCTCCTCTTTTCTATATTACCAAAGCTGTCTAATTAATAGTATTCCAGTTACAACAAGAAAGCGGTAGATTATTCAAAGGAATTCCAAGAATAGGCAACATTCAACCAGCTGTTCTATATTTTATAATTTAAAATTCTTAAAGTCGCTCCGAATTCTGGCTAGATTATTTGTGAAGAAGAAAAGAATGATACATTCAGGTACAATATTGTTTTATCATTCGTCAAAACTAAATAAGTGAACCGATTTTGGAAATGTGTCCACCAACCGCATGAATTTTAATTAAGGAATTTTTTATCGGTTTTTCCCCTCTTGCACGAGACTAAGAATTTTAATAATACTAAGTGTATGATATTACATTCGCTTTCCTCTTTTTTAAAAGCTTGAATTTTCAACAAGAACATAGTTGTTATAAGATGTTATTTATCTTTTTGGATTTGATTGAGATATAAACTGTTTTTTCAGCTTCCAGCTATTGTTATACCTTTGCAAGCATAATAAACGTTAAACTAAAATTATGTGTGAGCTGAATGGAAATGAATTATATAAACTTGCAGTTCATACTTAATGCTTAAAAGTGTGTGTGTGTGTGTGTGATTACGGCAAAGCCTTGAGGGCTATCTGCCTAAGGGAAGGGATGCCTTCGTGGAGGACTTTCTAAGGGAAACTGGCTCGTATACACGTTACACATGGGGAAAACCACGAAAACACCCATGCAGCCAGCCCGTTCGCGGGATTCGAACCTCGGACCGAACTAGCAGTGTTCAGCGACTTTACCGCTCGGCCGCTGGTGGGCCCTAATGCTTAAAAGAATCGCGAATCAAAATTTGCTAATCAAATCTTTCTACAAGAACTTTCATGTTTTACCTGCTGATATGTATATAGGACCTATTAATATTGAATTTTTGAGGTATATTAATATCAAATTAAAACACAGTTTATATTATTCGTCTCTCCTAGATAAATATTAGCAAATCTTCTTAATTCAATAATTTTAATTCACTTAAAGTTTGTAATAAACTTTTGTAAAACTATACTTACTTAAAATGAATGATTATATGCTTATAATAATGTTGTTGTAATGGATACCAAGTTAGTTATTTTTTTCCGTGACATTGTTTAATTTTATCAGAAAATTTATATTTTTAATTTCCTATATATATGTATGTATGTATTGCTCATATCCTTAAGATTAATTCTTCTGTGTTTAGACTTTCGATTTTTCCTACGGTCGTTGTATTACGTTCATAATGTTATGTTTTCCTACCCAGCATTTATTATCTACGAAACCTGGCAAGTAGTTGCAGTGTACCAGGCAATGTATGAAAATAGGTATTTTATAGAATATGTAGACAAAATGCCTAGGATGAAGACTGGATGTCAGTGCATGAATCAATTAATATTTCACGCGTTTCCTAAGCATTCTGCTTAAAGAAAAAGACCGTTTATGTATCAAATGCTCTTGCTATAGTCTGTTTCTTTAAAATAGGCACTTAAAAGCCACTACCAGCCCCTTCCCACTTGCCATCGTAATGCTTGTCGTCATCGCCGCACAACACTTATTTTCTCTCTTTTATTTGAGGCAGTTCAAGTCAGCCGTAGTTCGCGCGGCTTTCATGAAGCGAAACACAGTAAATGGAAATGGAGTGGGTAGTGGGAAAAGATTAGGCGATTCGAATCACCTGCTGCACCTGTCGCTCCTATAGTTACGAGGCAATCGGAAGAAAAATCAGAAAATGACACTGACGATTCTATTTTAAAGTAACAGACTATAATTATGCCGTACTTTTCCGTTTGCTGGCGCAGGCGATAAAGTCGCCAATAATGGTACAATCGATGCCAAATGGATTATCCTCGCTGGTAACCTTTTACGCCTCATTTCCAAAACAAGTAGCAGCCATTTCTTATCAGAATGATTATTTCTTTCAATACTGGCATACAATTACATAGAATTTTCACCAGATAGTTCAATTTTATGCCCTAAGGCCATTCGCGGTAATTAAATCTATTAGGATGCAATCACACCTCTCACCCGAAGGCAAAAATATAGAAAAGGCAAAGTCAAGAGTCATCATTTCTAATGAGAAGGCACTAGTGAAGTAAAGCACTGCGGTTTTACATAATTTCTGAGTAAGCTATTCGTACGAATTGAAATAATTCTTGCATTTAAACTTGTATTCCAAATTAAGATTTAACTTGAAATTAATGTAGATAATTACTGAGAAAATTAGAATTTTGTAGCGTAGTTTACGTGAGATGAGATCACTTGGGATCACGTGGTATGAACCGGCGAATCAGGATGTTAAACCATGAAAGCATAGTAAATTCTTAAATTAATGTCTTTTTACAAATTTATTGTCTTTCTTTATTAGCTTTTTACAAAATTTTAAACGATATTAAAATGTCTATGTCTTTTAAAATAAAAAACTCTTAGAACTAACATTTATTAACGTTTTTTATGTGTATACTGTATGTTGTCGCCAATAAAGTCTGTTTGGCGATATTTGCGCCGGCGAAACGGAAAAGTAACAATTATGCTTCTAATGTTGCATGGTAATACATGTGAATTTCGATGCTCTCCTCGATTGAGAATTTGCTATTTCAACTTCAGTCTTTGTTTAGAAATGCTGTTTTGCTTTTGGTGATGTTGAGAGAGTTTGCATAGTGCGAAACGTTGTTGCCTGCTAAAGGAGCATACTTGATCTAAGTAAAACATGAGTTCTAATGGGTCAGCTTTACAAAACTGATGAACAGGATATATCAACCTATGACATGTCAGGAAAAATATATGATGAATAACGGGTGAATAATTTGACTGATATGTAGGCAGGTACTTGGTCGCAATTCCATGCTATACTTCATATAAAGGCTGCTAGATTCCTATTCTAGTCTTTGACAATTATATTCCATACCAGGACTCTGTACATCCCATTACCGCACCACGCTAGGCAGAATCACGGCTACTGGCCCCCTCGATAACTAGGAGGACACTCACACCGGATATTCATAGCAAAAGAACACACAATCTTCATACATTTCTTGACTTCTAACGTGATTACTTTATCCTCTTTAAGCACTGAGTAACCGCAAAGGAAAATGCAAATTTTCCCAAAAGAAATAAAGAAATACGCTACGTTGAATTTGTTCAGCAAAGACTCTAGTCCATACAGTGCTTATTAAAATGGAACAACAACCTGTAGTGTCCAAGAATTATGATGGCATATTGCACGACACGAAGAACTGTCTAAAGTACGAACTAGTCTTGAGAATCTCTTCATTCTTGCACTTGAGAAACCAGATAGACGATAAATGTAGAAAGTACATAGTCAAAGTGAAACATGAAGCGTTTTGTTTAACTGATTGTGTCGTTAAGATAACGCTTTTGATTCCTCCTTGAATACAAAATATCCAAGCCTGCTTCACTTGGTTCACAAACTAAGAATAATTTTCTTGAGGAACGGAAAAAAGATCTTAGCTTCAAAGGTTATTATTCTTGTAAGAGCTTTTATTCAAATATGAGTTTATATGAGCTTTTATTCGAATAGTTAATACTATAAACTACTTTCAGTTCGAAAATTCTATCTTTGAATATCTTAATCCTTAAAAATATTTTAAACATTGATAAACAATTTAACGTTAATTCGTTGGTGATTTAACAAAAATTTTGAGAATTCTTACAAAACAGGCAGTATTTAAAATCAACTTGAAACATGGTTTCTGCAAAGAAAGATAGCAGACGGGAAATTTGTTCCCTGGAAGAGTAAAAATACGTATTTTTACTGATATTGTATGAACTTAAATCCATTTAGTGCGAATACAAGTTATTATTACTTGCGCAATTGCTGCAAAGTTAGTTAATAATAATTTATTTCCTAAACCGTATTGATTAATTGATTATATTATCTCCTAAGTTTAATTAAAGTAGAAAATTGATTATATTATCTCCTAAGTTTAATTAAAGTAGAATTATTTTAAAAGTGTGCATCCATACTGGTAAGTTATATTTTGAAAGATGTTTTGAAGTAATTTGAAAGCAAAATGTTAATAATGTTTTAACGGGGACTGGAGTTAAATCATCACGAAGAATAATATTACAATTGTAAAAGTAAAAATTAAAACATGTAATTATTGTCATTGATCGGAAATTAGTTGACTTTTCAAGGGGAACAAACCAACTCCCGTTCAATGATCAATAGTTGATAGAAATACGTAAATATGAAAGTGTTTCGTCTTTACTCGAGTTATAAATTAAAGCCAAACCGGCAATTCTAGTCAGGCCAAATATTTCCGCGAATAGTTGTTACTCAAAGAACTGATTCTCATGAAGCATTTTAGTCAATTCAATTTGGAGTAAAAATCAATTACTGTAGAGAAATCTTGTAAAACTCGAGTAATCGTCCCCGACACTATCATCTTTATGTATTTGAGTACTATATTATTTGTAGAAATTAAACATTGGAAATTGTCATTATGAAATCGAAATCAAAGTAAAGTTGAAATAAACATAGAAGATTATAAAAAAGGTAAATAATGCAAACTTTGCAAAAACAAATCAAAGAGAACATAAAAATAATATAAAAATAAAATAGAAAATAATATAAATAAGATCAGTGAATGTACATGAAGATAGAAATATCTTCATGTACAAATAGACTATACAACATATAATATATATATATATATATATATATATATATTATAACATATAATATATATATATATATATATTATATGTTGTATAGTCTATTTGTAAATCCTCCAAATTGAATGAGGAATAAAAGTTTGCTGATGTAATCATTTGTCTTCAATCTTTATCTCCACTTTTCGCGGAAAATCTTTTGCGGGTACATATTTATATTTAAATAATTAAAATCTACCTTTACGAATGTTTACAAATTATAAATCTTTGCTCCAAATGCTTAGGAGGCTAACATTCAAGACAAATTATCTCGCTATCCTAGGAGAGTACTATAGATGTTTATTCTGTACTAAATGTTCCTAGACTAGAATATCTATTATATCAATTGATTTCCAGCCAACTATCGAGATTTCATAATCTAATTTAGAAGCAAAGAAATCTGCTGGCAGCATTTCTAATTGCCTTTAGAAGTGACTTATCTCTCATTCTTTCCTGCCTGTCCCTCGGAGAAGCGACTCAGTGACTGGTAGTAACTGGAGGCAGAGGAGGGGACACCTGATGATTAACATAAGTTAAAAAAGTGTATGTCCCACGTCCTCTCCTAGCCTGAGCGATACTTCCCACGGGTAATTAGAGTTCCGCTTCGGGATTTTATGTACTTTGAGCATAAATTTTGCATAACTAATCGTTTTTACGTTGGTTACAACAGTTCATGTGGTATAGAGCGGTATCTTGGTTTGCTGATAGAATTATAAGATACAGCATATGTGCATATACCACAAAACTAAATATAGCATATAATATCTGCATGCAACATGAACTTATAGTATATATACACTGCGGAAAAAAAGGGGGGCAGTTCTATATCTCCCATTCTACTAGGCCTATTGACGAAATTCAACTTGCGTTTTTCGTGTCTCGAAAGGGCGACTTAGAGTATATATTAGATTTATATATAACATTGTTTTAAAATAGGTATTTTGACACAAAATCGGACTTTTTTCTGAAATGACATGGCAATTTTTTTCCATATTTCGATTCTACGACTCAGCATACCTAAATATTCTATTTTGTAAAAGTTGGTGCGACATTTACGGAGAAATTTTAAAATTTATATTGGCGCATTTTTTCAGTTTGTGCTAAGAATAATTCCCTTGGCGAACTTCTTAATTTATAGCAACATATTTTCCTTTCCTTTTTTTGTATTGTATATGTGGGAAAATGTCACGTTCATTACTTTCAAATAATTTTAACAAAGTGCGTACACCACATTTGGTGTTATTATCGCTTGTCAAGAATATGCCAAATTTCAAAATACGCCAATTTATAAATTCACATATATCTTAGGAAATTTTGAATAAAAACTCTAATTTTTTGCTAGTGGGCCTAGCAATACATCTACTTTAAGATGATGTTAAAAATTTGATATGTTAAATACAAAAATATTTCCGAAAAATTTATAAAAAATATTTAAAAACACAAATTTTAAAAACAAATCATAAAACATCTGCGAATTATATTTGGATTAAGCCTAAATTTGGTATTCTGGAAGAAGGAATCAAATAAGTTTAATAAAAAAAAGCTATATTAATAAATATAAATCAAATTCAATTATAACATTGAGGAGCTAACATTTTGAGAGCTAATTTTTTAAAAACTACTCTTGCGGTTTTTACAAAACTTGGCAGTTTGGCATCATTTCAGTCGTAGAATTGATATATGGAAATATTTGGTGTGTCATTTCAGAAAAAGTCCGATTCTCAGACTTTCGCAGCTTTGGAAATTAAATGTAAGTTAATAAAATAAATTTATTTTCGAAATCAAAATTGAGATGACATTGTAGATACCATTAGACGTTTTGTATGGGAGCAACAGTTGTGAAAAACGTACAATACCTTCGCCAGATTTCTAACTCCGGACTCTTCGATTGGCGGGCCTTTCCAGTTACGTCACGAAGGCATGTGGTAAAGAGGGATAGAAACCTTACAACGTTTCGAATATTTAGCTATTCCATCAAGCATAAGAAGTTTCAGACTGTGGGACGGTTATTTAATTTAGTGCATTGATAGGAAACGATGACTGTGAACATATTGATTCAAAACACATGACAGAATTTGAACACAGGATAAAATTATGATTTGTATAAGACACACTTGTTCTATTATCCGTAATAATCGGTCTTCAGCTTTCTGTTTAGCTAGGAGCATGAAACGGGCTATAGTATCTTAAAAGTGTTTAGTTCAATTACGCCATACCATTTCTCATCCTCTATTAGAATTACACACTGGGCCTTTTTTAAAAAGAAATAATATATGTATGCGAACATTAATTTTAATTGTTATTCATTTTATTGTTAGTTCACACCATATTGAGAAAATAATTTTACAGATTTTTCCCTGTTAAAAAATCCATTGCTCCTAAGAAAATTTTGAAAGGAATAAACTTTAAAGAAATAATTAATTTACATAGAAAAAATAGTATAACAAATAATATAAAATATGAGATAAAAATAAGACTAATATACAATAAAAGTATGAATATTATGATAAATAATAGCTTGTGTAAATGAGACAGGCACAGCCTGCTTAACCTGCCATAATCAGAAAGAAATTGAGTATAATGCGAAGCTCGAAGGAGATGCTGATAAATTACGAAGCATTAGACGAAGTTATTGATTGCTGGGTAGTTGTCTACCGTGGTCTTTGTAAGCAACAAGACGCTTTACAGTACACTAGACTGAAAATACTATAAATTTTTAGCAAACTTCTTATATCATTTTGTTCTTTGACAGTTGTTAAGGTATCCTTAAAAATCTCTGAAAATCTGTGTCCTGCTTTTCAGTTCAAAGAAATAGTCACAGAAAGAGAGAGATACTTCTATTGAAATCCAAATATCAGCTACAAAAGACTTAGTTTTCGAATCTAATCATCAGGTTTAACAATATTAGGCTTTGTTGTTTCAAAATATGCTTTTTTTAATTAGCAGCACTTTTTTTTTCGGCTTACATATTTTGTGAAGTTTTAAAAATTATGCTTTTTATACGAAAGAAATCACTAAAGGATTATTTTGGAGCAAAGTGCTCATCATATAGCGGAATAAATATCTTTAATTAATTACACTGTAAGGATCTTAAGTTTTACTAACGTTTATTTTATTTTAAATCTTTACTATCACTTCTTATTTTCTACTTCCGGCCAGAATTATATGCGTTAACGTATTTATGCAAAGTTTGTCTGGCGAACGCCAAGTACTTAAGTTGTGGCTTTTTGCCAAGCGAGAGAGAGGAAGCAGTTAGTCGAAGCAGGCCGCTTACCTTAGAAGTTGTACTCAGTTGCTGGTTGCCTTCCAGGCCAGAGGTTTAATCCTCTTGATAACTTTAAACGTATATTGTAGTGTTCACAGTTCTCTGTACTACATACGGCTTCCTGTTAATATAAGGCCAATCTTCCACGTTTATTATTTTAAAGTTAAATTAG
Source organism: Stegodyphus dumicola (assembly GCF_044657685.1). Lineage (NCBI taxonomy): Eukaryota > Metazoa > Arthropoda > Arachnida > Araneae > Eresidae > Stegodyphus > Stegodyphus dumicola. The sequence continues at coordinate 40,919,705 of NC_140771.1, read as the reverse complement.
AGTTTAGTTTTATTTTTATATTTTTACGTTTAGACCACAAGTAGTGGGTCTTTGTATTCCGAAGTACGGAAGTTATTGTAAATAGAGAAAAATAAAGGGTTTTGTATACCCTTCTTGTGTATCCTGTCTACTTCCCACAGTTATTGAACATAGCTTTAGTAAGCTCTCTGTTCCGAGTCAGGTCCTTGCATGTTCCCGAAGAAAGTAAGACGGAACATTGAACCTGATAGTGGCGCCCAACGAAGAAGAATAACCATGGCCGAGTTTCAAGAAGAACCTGTGCTGCCTGCAGAAGCGGCTCAGAATCCAGAAATGCCAGCTGCCGCCCTGGAAGGATTTGGTTACATCGTCCAGACCATGCGCGCTTCGATGAAACCAGAAGCAACATTTAATGGAAACTCACCGGTAACCAGTTTTTTGGAAAAATTGGATGACCACTTCATGCTCTACCCCGTGCACGAATTTCAAAAAGTTACCTTAGCTACCAGCGCTTTGAGAGGCCAAGCGCTTAACTGGTTCAAGTGTATAGGCAGAAGTCTCTTCGGTCAAGCAGGAAGTCCCACCTATACTTACGAGAATTTCAAGACTGCCCTAGTAAAAGCCTTCCCTGTTGTAAGGGATCGTGCGAAATTAGAAACGGAACTTTTTAGTATATATCAGCAAAGAATCGAAAATCTCTCAAGCTTTATTTTAAGAAAAATTCACGTCTTCAAACTCTTGTATGGAAACCGTCCGGATCCTGAGATAATTCAAGTGATTTTGCCGAGGTTACTGCCCCAAGTGCAAGACTTTATTGAATTAAGAAATCTGACTACACTGGAAAAGTTATTTGAGCTAGCAATCCAGTTTGAAAGTAGAAGAACGGCGGACATTGAAAGAAGACGCCAATATCAACAGCGAAACCAATTTGGTGCGCCAAGACTACAGCAAACTCAAGCACACGGCTACGGAAGCAAAGCGAATCAGTGGGCAAGGAAACCCGAGCATTCAAAAACAGCCGGCGAACGTCGACAGTTCAATAGCAATCCAGGAAAAAAGTCTCAAGGCCAGTGGAAAAAGAAGGAAAGCACGGAAATGAAAAATAATTTAAACTAAAACGGATTTCTGCTGACGGGAGGGTGCGGAAATTCGAAGGCCACGAAAACCCCTCTTCCTTCAAGTTAAATACAGTAATGGTGAAAAATTTGACTCTTCCGAAGATTGAAGTGTTGGTGAATAATATCCCAGCCACCGCACTCCTGGATACAGGCGCGCAGTGTTCCTGTGTGGCAGAAGATTTTTTTAGGAAGTATTTTCGTAAATATCGTATATATAATTCGGATAATACGACAGTGTTAGCGGCGCAAGGACAAAAATGTAAGTGTATAGGTAAATTACCGCTGTATGTCCGTATCAAGGACGAACAAGTAAAGGTTATGTTTTTCATAATAAAGAATCTGCAAGCACATATTATTTTAGGAATAGATTTTCTTTCAGAGGCACAAGCAACGCTGGATTTTAATGAAGCGTCCCTTAAGCTGACGATGAAACCAGTTCGTGGAGAAAAGGCTGAACCGCCGATGTTAAATCTTGACCACCTGCCTAATGACGAGCAAGATAGAATCCGACAAGTGGTAAGTAAATTTGCTTCGTTATTTAGTGATATTCCAGAATTTACTCAGGTTACTAACCATAGTATTCACACCGGAGATCCAATGCCAGTTCGCCACAAAGCATACTGGTATGATAAGAATAAGGAAAAAATTATAGAATGGCATATCACCGATATGCTACGTAAAAAGATCATAACGCCCATCTCAAGTAGTTATGCTAGCCCGGTGGTTTTATGTAAGAAAAATAATGACTATCCTTTGACACATCCAAAAAGGTGGAGATTCGCAATTGACTACCGTAAATTAAACTCCATAACTAAATATCCGGTATATCCGTTACCTATTATTGAAGAAATTCTAAGGAATATAACATCCACCAAATATATGACGACTTTAGACTTAACGACTGGTTATTTTCAAATAGGGGTCAGGCCTGAGGACGTGCCTAAGACTGCTTTTATAACCAAGTCTGGCACTTATGCATTTTTGCGTATGCCGTTTGGCCTTTCAGGGGCACCGGCAACATTTCAGCGATGTATGGACATTGTGTTAAGGCCTGTTCTTGGAAAGTCCACATTTATCTATTTAGACGATATCATTATTACTAGTGATAATCTCGACCAACATGTACAGGATTTAAGACAGGTGTTTGCTTTATTAAATGAGGCCCGTCTAAAAGTTAATGTCGAAAAGTGCAAATTTGCAGCCCCTGAATTAAAATATTTAGGTTACAAAATATCTCAGAAAGGAATCGAGACAGACGAATCAAAAATAATTGCTGTACAAAAGTATCCGACTCCGAACACGGCAAAGAAGCTCTCTTCTTTTCTAGGACTTTGTTCATATTATAGGTCCTTTATAAAAGATTTTGCAGCTATTGCTGAGCCATTGTTAAAATTAAAAAGGAAAAAGGCAAGATTCTCGTGGACGGCCCAAGCCAATAGTGCTTTCGAAAAATTAAAACAAGCATTAACGCAAGCCCCTGTGTTGAAATTTCCTGAAAAGGATGAGAATTTAGAAATTTCAGCGGATGCTTCGGATTATGCGGTAGGAGCGGTACTTTCGCAAAATCAACAGCCCGTGGCATTTTTTAGCCGAACTTTAAATCAAACACAAAGAAACTATTCCGCGACCGAGAGAGAGGCACTTGCAGTTCTGTTAGCAGTGCAAAAGTTCCGAGTCTATTTTGGAAAGGCGCCAATAACAGTGTACTCTGATCATGCGGCGGTAACTAGATTGTACTCAGGTAAAAACTTATCCCCAAGGTTAATAAGATGGGCACTCAAGCTACAAGAATATAATCTGGTAATCAAGCATACCCCCGGAAAGGAAAATATCGTAGGAGATGCCCTATCCAGAATTAAAATAGATGAAGAAGGTAATACCGTAAAGGTGGCAATGCTCACAGTATGTACAATAAATTCCCGAGAAACTGTAATAACCGAACTGGGTAAGGATCCTGAGTTTGGAAGCATTTATGAGTATTTAAAGGATCCTGAAAATTTTAGCCACCAAGATATTGTGGCGATAAGAAATAGGGCGACCCATTACGAACTAATAGATGGTCTATTATTCTATACAAAAACTACGAATTCCAACAACGAATTTCGACCTGTTATCCCAGCTAGTCTTAGATTAAATATCCTGCAGGAGCTCCATGACAGCCCTTTAGCTTCTCATGCTGGTATTCGAAAAACTATCCAACGCGTACGCGAGGCAGTCTACTTTCCTGAACTGCAAAAATTAACAAGGGCGTATGTACAGTCCTGCCCAACATGTCAAGCAGTTAATTATATTAATTTCCGCCCGGCCGGGTTTCTAAATAGTATTAAATCCGAATTTCCAAATGAAATAATTGGCATCGATTTATTGGGCCCTTTCCCAAAAAGTCAGTTAAATAAAAGTCGCTATCTCCATGTTATGGTTGATCATTTTAGTAAGTGGACCGAAATTGTTCCCTTAAAACGAGCCTCCGCGAAATTAGTTACTGATTCTATTTTAAATAAATATATTTTAAAATACGGGGCGCCCCTAAAAGTTATATCGGATAATGGTCCTAATTTTGTAAGTAATGTATTTGAAGACATGTGCCAAAAACCTGGCATACGTCATTTAAAAATGGTCCCGTATCGGCCGCAATCAAATATAGGGGAACGGGTCAATAGAAATATAGTGAAAATTATCCGTAGCTATGTTAAAAATTTTCATAAAAGCTGGGATAACAATGTCAATGAATTTGCTTTCGCCCTTAGGACCGCGAAACATGATACAACGGGCAAAACTCCTGCTGAGTTATTTTTAGGCAGAAAGATTATAACGCCGTTAGATAAATTATTTTATGTGCAACAAAGAGCCCCAGAATTCAAAATGAGTGATATAGAAAAACTAATTAAAGAAGCAAAAAAGAATACTGAAGTAGCACAGAGAAAACAAAAGCTATATTATGACTTGAAACGACGGGGAGTAACTTATAAAGTAGGGGATGAAGTATTAAAAATTAAGCATTCACTTTCTTCAGCACCAGAAGATAAAACTGCCAAATTTTTTCCACGATTTGAAGGACCATATGTCATAGAAAAAATAACTCACGCTGTAGTAGTGTTAAAAGATAGAAATGGTGAAACCTGCTCCGCAAACATTGATCAAATCAAACCCTACTATGATCGTAATAAAATGCAAATATTTACAGATCTTTTGCAGGATCCGGCACGGCAGACACCGCAGGCACAAGCTCCAGAGGTGGAACAACGACAAGTACAAGGGCAAGCCATTAAGAGGCAGGAGCAAGTGAAAAGAAAGTTTCCCCGCGGAAAAATTGAAGGTAGCAAGAAAAAGAAGCCGTTCCACCGTCCAGAAAAGAGAGCTCACGAACACCCCCAGAATGAAGAAGGGAGAAGGACGACGTATGCAAAGAGAGCCAGGAGAAATGACGGCAACTATAACCCGGCTCTAAAACGGAAGATCTACTCATCCGACAGGACTCTCCGCAGCAAATGTCGCCGAACTGCGGAAGGGCCACCAGCGGCGGAGGAAAAGTTACAAGGAAAATTTGAACGGCCAGCAACGAGGTCCAAGCAGGAACACGAAAGAAGTTTCCCGGTTCCGCCAAGACCAGCTGCCATCAAACAGCCAAGACCACAGGCAGAGGCGAAAAAGAAGGTATTCAAGGGTGACCGAACTGGAAAAAAAAGAAAGCTTCTAGAGGAAGGCACTGAAGGGCGAGCCCGCACACGAAGGAGGATAAATCAAACAAGAATCTACGCTACTTTCCAGGACTGGGCTCAGAAAAGAATGTCCGAATATCACAAAGATAAGTAAAATTTTATGTTACTTTGCAAACTTAAGTTAATCATTCATTCTTACTGCAAGTGGCAGATTTCAAGAAGTTTTACCTCATGCGAGGTCTACTTTTATCGCCAAAAGGGCGAGAAATGAGTTGTTACCGATTTTGGTATTATGTTTTTCAATTACTCGCGCGTAAAACTAAAGTTGATGTATAATAGCGATGTGTAAATACTTAAATATTGTAAAAGTTATTGTATAAATTTTATTTAAAACTTTCTGGCAAGAAAGAAGTTTTAGTCTGAAAGACTTTTTGAAATGTAGTATTTCAGTATTTCAATGTAGAAAGAATTGGCACTTGCTTTGAAAAGAATAGAAGTTAACAATGTACTACTAATGTATGTTGTCAAATGCGTAAAATTAACGGCATGTTAATATGTTCTTATATACAATGTGAACTGTTATTTCAAATGTTAAGAAATACCGTGATATGGTAAAAGTGAAAGTAATGCCAAAAATTTGTTATTCGTGTGACTGTAAAAAGACCAAATCATGGTGAATTGTGTTAAAGGTTGAATGAATGTAGTTAGGCTCTCTGACGCTACACTTCAGAGTTAGCCACTTTCAGAATAGTACCTCAGGGTTTAGAGTTGTAGATAGGGTGTGTTACGAGGTCTTGTCATGTTGAATTTTAACACGTTAGTGTTTTGATTGTAGGAGGCAGTGTTGAACACGTATACATAAGCACATTCGTGTTTGGAGTTCTTTTACAACACATGTCAGAGAGCACGGGGAGAGATAATTAAAATAGTCATGAATGAAATAAGAATGTTAAGAGAAATATAAATATGCATGTTACTTGCCATTTCATTGTGTAACATTTCATTAAACTAGTTTTCCTTCCAGATCTCTGGAAGGAACCAGATTTGAATAAAAGCTCCTGTTTAGATGCAGTACAGATGAAAAATTGGGTGTCCATGGAGCTGCTATTGTAAAAACAATTTTTTTTTAAATTTCTAGTTTCTAGTCAGAAATGTTTGTAAAAGATTGGCCTCGCGTTAGATTCTAGAGCTAAAAGTTTTCAACAAGGTCGTTTTAGACCTCAGTTTCAAACTAATTAACTCTGGCGGGAAGTATGTAAGGATCTTAAGTTTTACTAACGTTTATTTTATTTTAAATCTTTACTATCACTTCTTATTTTCTACTTCCGGCCAGAATTATATGCGTTAACGTATTTATGCAAAGTTTGTCTGGCGAACGCCAAGTACTTAAGTTGTGGCTTTTTGCCAAGCGAGAGAGAGGAAGCAGTTAGTCGAAGCAGGCCGCTTACCTTAGAAGTTTTACTCAGTTGCTGGTTGCCTTCCAGGCCAGAGGTTTAATCCTCTTGATAACTTTAAACGTATTGTAGTGTTCACAGTTCTCTGTACTACATACGGCTTCCTGTTAATATAAGGCCAATCTTCCACGTTTATTATTTTAAAGTTAAATTAGAGTTTAGTTTTATTTTTATATTTTTACGTTTAGACCACAAGTAGTGGGTCTTTGTATTCCGAAGTACGGAATTTATTGTAAATAGAGAAAAATAAAGGGTTTTGTATACCCTTCTTGTGTATCCTGTCTACTTCCCACAGTTATTGAACATAGCTTTAGTAAGCTCTCTGTTCCGAGTCAGGTCCTTGCATGTTCCCGAAAGAAGTAAGACGGAACATTGAACCTGATAACACTAATGGCGGAAATTTGTGTAAAAAGTTTCATTTGAATGTTTTAGAATGCATAAAATAAAAATTAAATGATTTTAAACCACTCTGATTCCAAATATTGAAATTTTGAAGTTAGATATTAATATAAATATTTGGAAATTTTTTATCAGAATAAAAATGTTAATATATGTATAAGAAAGAAGAAGTTAGAAATTAATTGTTTTAATACGATGAAAATAAAAACATCAAAGAAATTGATTTTTATGAAGAAATAAAAAAGAGTGAAGTGCTATTAAAAAGATTTTAATTAGTTGCTAATTTAAAAGATTAAGTAAATTCAAAGCACATTTTTGAATATTTTAAGTTAGCTGAAGTTCTAAATTTAAAAACTATAAATTATTTTGATATTTGAAATTTATACATTTTTGTGTGCAAAAGAGAATTCAATTTGTTTTTAAGAAAAGTCAAAAACTCTGATTCCTTGAGTATATTTCTCATCTCGAATATCTATTATTTCCGACTATGTGTTACACTTAAATGCAATTAATTGATTTTGGAAGGACAATTTTCCTAACTGAGTTGAAATTTGTCTTTTTTCATATTAAGATTCAGAATTATTATTAATTTTATTATTATTATTATTATTGCTATAAAATAATTTATTTAACATTTCTTTCATTTGTTTTTTCTTTGTTAGATTTCTTTTCTGGAGAGCATATTGAAACATAAATTTTTATTATAATTTGGGTTTTAAAGGATTTTATAAAGCGACGTAATTAACGATTTTATAAAATGTCATTACTTCTATTTGTGTTTAATCAGTTTTCAGTTTTAAAAACGGCCTTTTAGTTCAATTCATTGATGACAACTTTAAAATTACAAACAAATGCCATTTCATGCAGCGGTTGAAAATATCGAATCATTACTGTCTAAACATTTGACTGTTGATAAATTTTAAGCGTAGTGTATTTTATATTTGTTGTATAATAAGATTATTTAAATTTTATCACTACTTAAATCTATTAAGAGCTATATATCTTAATAAATTTCACATGTGGCATTCTACTTAATGGTTTAACAAATTCTACATATTATCCATTTTCAAATAATCTGGCCTTTCATAATACATATTTTCATCCAAAAAAATCATCTTATTATGGTCATCATTGATTTGGAAAATTTTTCTAGAAATTATTTTCTCGAGAAATAAAAAACAGCAAATATTTCTTTATTTCTCTAAATTCAGAAAAAAAAATTAAGAACTCTTAGTTTAAACTGCAGGAATTTGTGTGTTTAAATATTTTATTAGGTATTATATATATTTACTGGTATTGTTAAATCTTACAATATGCTGGTAATTTCGCAGATTTAGTGGTCATCAAATTTTAACTTAAACGTTAAGTGCTTGTGTTCATTTTCAATCTTTGATTTCTTTTTACTGTTTATTATTGTTATCATTATTTTTATTTAATTTTTTAAATGCTCGAAAAACACTGAATTTATGCATATTAACCGCTTAACTGTCAGTTGCGTTTTTTGAAAATCATAAAAATACTTATTCTGGAAAGGGCGTTGTTTTCTAGATTTTTTATTGATTTAAAATTTCTCTGAGTAATATATAGATGAAATAACAAAATGTTTCTAAATTTGATAATTCACAAAATTAATATGACTTGGTACTTCCTAAAATACATTACAAGACGTAACGCTCGAGAAAAAGCAACTGAAAAAGAATGTTACCACTCAATCTGGTTTCCGTTCTATTATTAATCTTGTAAAAGAATAGTAGGAAATTCCATTATTTTATACTTTTCCTGTTTTTAAAGAAAAGAAAACAGTGGCATTTTCTCATTTTCATGCATGAAAGTTAGTTTTAGAAATGATTAACGTCGATTAAACTGTCATTCACATAAGCTTATACTGTTTCAGAATATCATACAAGAGTTAACACTTGCAGTTGTTACTGATATTTCTAAAATCCTAAAACTAATGTAGTACGATCTATTACAGAAATCAGACAATCTTACCTCAACGTATGTATCCATTCAACAGGGCAAGTCCGTTACTACTTTATCAGACTTATTATCAACACCATAAAAAAAAGTTACTGTAGAGTCTCTACTGTGTACGCCATTACTGTAATTATCAAATGATGAATGCAAACACAGTAAACTACAAATTTTCTTGTATAAATGAATTTAAGCGTCATAAAAGCTAACAAACTGCTCACAAATTTTCAATAATGTTCGAGCAAAACATATGCTAATTAATACTGCATCTAGATTTCCAAATATAATTTATAACATCACGAACTACTTGCACACATAATAATCAAATACAGATTTTCACTCTTAACTCTGTTGCTTCCAGTGTTCCTGCTAAGCAACAACACAAGCACAAGAAATAGACACAAGAGGTCATGAAACTAATGAAAAAGACATAAAAAAGAAGCACACCACAGGTTATATGGGTACATCATGTCATGAAATTGATGGAAAAGACCTCAGATATTACAAAAATTTATATATGTTATTTCTATCATAAAGACTCCTATTTTTTAATCCACGCATCAATATTTTGTAAAAGTTGTATGGTTATCTTTTTATTTGTTATTTATTTTTACTTCCTTGTACGAAGTAAAAAGGAAGTATTGTAATCGCGAAAAGTTTCAGGCAGCATATTTCAACGAAAATATCCATTTTAACCGCTATCGAATGCAATTTAACGATGTTTTCGCGTGATATCTGTACGTAAGGACAGAATAAAATACTCTTTTCCTCCAAAAAAATAATAAAACTGCTTTCAAATGAATTCTGAAGAGAATTTTTCGTGGCGTCTGTACGAACGTATGTACGTAAGTACGTATCTCGCATAACTCAAAAACGAGTAGCCTCAGAACGTTGAAATTTTGTATATAGGACTGCCATAACGTGTAGATGTGCACCTCGTATTTTGGTTGCAATCGGCCGCACCAAACGTATATAAATATATTTATATATATATATCCACTCTATTACCCGGCTCAGTGATCTCAGTTTTACTCATATATGTTTGTAAATTGTACATTTTTTGCTTTAAAAATGATTAAATTATGTTGTTTTTATCCTCCTGTTAAGGTTTTTATGCATTTAGTAAATCTGTGTGCAATATGTTTAGAATTATCAACAATTTTAAAGTTGTTTAAGTGCCGCTAAGCCTTTTTTTTTACGGCGGCCATTGATTGTTTACATTTGAAACAGTAGACTAGTGAATTTGTTGCCAATCTAGAGAGACTTAGCTTCGCAACAACAAAGATAACGCCTACATTTATTATTGCCAATTAAATCATGCTTAATCCTTTCTGGAATTTTTTCGAGGAAATAGGTGTTTCAGATTTACTTCGTAATTTTTAATACATATATTTTGAGTTTTTGTGTATTTTTGCCTTGTCGCGAAGTGAGAACTGAATTAATTGAATGAGAAATACTCAATTATCTGTGAAAAACTGTTTCCTTTTTGTTTTGTTTGCTTAATTTTTTTTATACATCAATCTAGATTCATTATAGTATTTGAATACAGCGTGTGGCAACGATTAGATAATTCTTCAAATGATATAAATTTATATGCATTCTGAGTTTTAATATGAACGAAATATAATACTGTTAATACTGTTAAGTGAATAATACTGTTAAGTGAATAATGCTGTTAAGTGAACCTAGTGCCAGACTGTCACTATGGTAAACAAATAGAGTGAATTTTAAAGAATACATTTATTCTATTGTGGTTTATGCGCTGTCGGCGAAGTAGATTTAATTCAATCCAATACGTTTAAATGAAATGCAAGAAAAAATGAGTATAATTTAATATTCCGTACAAGGAAGTCTTGTGGTGTACACATCAGATTTTTTATTTTTATTAGTCCAAAGAATTTGAGTCCCCGATGGACTATTACTTTCGTTTTGGGATTTTGCGTCGGACTCCTATAAATGTCGGTTCACTTTTCAAAGTGTTGCCACAAAATGTTAGAGTCCTGCATTGTATTTGAAGAAATTAAATAATAAAAAATCTGCATAAATGTATGTATATTTCTCGCATTGTGATAAAACAACGGTACCTAGAGCCATCCAATTTTGAATGACGTAATCCTACAGCGAATATGGGCATCTGAAATCTAAAATTTGAAATTTGGAATTTGTTTTATGATCGATTTCATAAAGTATAGAAATTTAAGCACGGAAATATGCAAAAAATATTCAACATTCTTGGAAGCTTTTTTCAAGTCATCCAAAATTCCATGTGTCCGGTAAACATTGCCATCCCAATGCGGCATAAATTTTTGATTTATCATCCTCACAGTCTGATAAATTGACAGTTCTCAAGGTTTTTGTCATTCATTGTGGCATAAAACTTTTAATTTACTTTCAGATTAAAATTCCCAAACACTAAATAAGTTAAACTATTTTACACAATAATAAACTGCTCCAAAAAAAAAGGGATGACAGTTCTATATTTTCCGTTCTACTGGGACGATTGACGAAATTTAACTTGCGGTTTTCATGCCTTGAAAGCGCGATTTAGCATATGTATTAGATTTATATATAGCATTGTCCTAATGTAGGTATTTTGACATGAAATCGGATTTTTTCTGAAATGACATGCAAATTTTTTAATTAATTATGTATGCGACTTAAATTATGCCAAACTGCCACGTTTTGTAAAAATCGCACGAGTAGTTTTAACAAGATTAGCTCTCAAAATTTTAGTCCCTCAATGCTAATTGAATTTGGTATATATTTATTAAACTCTCTTTTTTTATTAAGCTTGTTTGATTCTTCCTTTCACATTTCGAAATTTAAGTTCATTCCAAATAAAATTCACCCATTTTTTATGATTTATTTTTAAAATTTGTATTTTTAAATAATTTTTTTCATTTTTTGAAAAAAAATTTTGAATTATAACCTATAAAAGTTTTACAATCAGTCTAAAGTAGATATATTTCTAAGCATATCTGAAAGGAAAAAAAAATAGAGTTCTTGTTCAAAACTTCCGAAGATATACGTGAATTTATATATTGGCCCATTTCTAGAATCAAAATATGGAAAACAAATTGATACGTTATTTCAGAAAAAGTTCGATTTTGAGTTAAAATACCTATGTGTAAATACCTATGTGAGTCGAAATACCTATAGAATAGTGCTAAATCTAAAATCTAATATATATCCTATGTCTCGCTTTCGAGGCACGAAAAACGCAAGTTGAATTTCGTCAATCGGCCCAGTAGAACGAAATAAACAGAACTGTACTTTTTTTTTTCGCAGTGCACATATTAATAAATTATATGTTCTATTTTCAGTACCGTAATAAAATTCTTAATGCATCTAATTCATGTAATTTATTAAATATCTAATTGATGATTTTTGTAAATATTTGCACCGTTATTATAACAATAATAATAAATGCTTGTGATGTTACGGTTTTTTGGTACAGAATAAACATTTGCACGCCATCTAACAGCTAGTTTAAATTCGTTTTCGAAAGGTGACTCTTTCTCGCCCCTTAGCGCATTAAAGGCGGGGGGATCTTGACGAAAGTATACTAGGTAACGCGGCGACCGCTTCGACTCGTCTTTCGTCCTAGAGCGGGCGATATTTTGTGTAATCATAAAAAAAAAATTTAGACTTAAAAAAGTTTATTTAAACTCTTAAAACTACAAGAAATATTAAAAAAGAACTAAACACTAATTACAAAAAATATTTTAAAGTATATATATGAGAAGAATCTAGTATTTTTTATGAGTGCGATAATGTTGATAACACTCGACACGGTGAAGAGGTGCATTGCAAAACTCGCTTTTGAAGCAAGTCAACTTTCATTTTTTATGTGCCGCACAAACTACGCAATTTCGTTGGGCATATAGCTTTTTGCCTTTATTTTCTATCCGAATTAATTTGTGCTTTTTGTTGTCTAGCGAAAGACGTCCAGGCGGATCAATTTTATATCGTGGAGTCCGTGGTGCCGAATTCGATTATCAGGTTGTGACTCTTCAATGTCCATCAAATCGTCTGCATATATATCTTTATTTTAACGTGAAACCTGAAACCATATTGAAGAATTTCAAAATTTACTGTAAGTAGAATTTGAACAACCGAACAGCTTCAAACCACAAAACATACTAAATGCAAATGTAAAGTGGCGCATGGATTGAGCAATGTGGTTATCCGTGCGCTAGCTACAGTCGAGATAAATGCGCGAGCTACAGTCGAGATGCGCAAGCTCCAGTCGAGATAAATCTTAGTACTACGACTCCCGCCTTTAAGCTACAGTCGAGATAAATCGTAGTACTACGACTCTCGGTTTTAAACTACACTCGAGATAAATCGTAGTACTACCAATCCCGCCTTTAAGCTACAGTCGAGATAAATCGTAGTACTACGACTCCCGCCTTTAATATGTTAAGATTAACTTAAATGGCAGCTGTTTAGGTTAGGTTATTTGAACATGATAAATTGCACGTGGGCTCTCTGCTTAAGAGTAGGGATGCCTTCGTGGAGAACTTCAAATGTATAGCGAATGAGAGATAACATTAAAAATTATTAGCTCAAATGGGCAGATAACATTAAAAATTGCTAGCCCAGAAAGGCTTTAAGTCCCGAAACGAAATTTCACGTTGAATGGCTGTATCCCTTTTCAAGTTGTTGCTACCAAATATCAACTATATTTAAAGAAACTAAATAATGAATAATGTACGTGAATGTATGCAGTTTTCTCGCATTGTGAAGAAATAACGGTACCCAGAATCATCAAATTTTGAATAAAGTAGTCCTCCACACAAATATGGGCATCCGGAAGACCGAATTTGGAATTTGTTTTATTGTCTATTTCGTATTCTGTAAAACTTTAACGAATTTTTGATTAACAAAGTCAATGATTTCAAAGCGATCAGTGCAACACTGTACGAAAAAAAAAAAAAAACATTTTCATATCCAGTGTGTGAGTCTGTCTATCGTAAATTCTAAAGATATGCTGTTTTTAAATATTTTTTTAGCCCAAATGCTCTGGAAACGTGTTTGTATCTGTATATGGAAAACAAGCCCATTATTTGTACGTAATATAAAATCTGAAAGCTTTCAGATTTAATTTTTTTTAAAAGATTTTTATCATTTGAGTTTAAATTGCTGATGGCTAGCTAAAGGTGGCCTTTTTCGGCAACCTTTAGCTAGCCATCATTTTTAGTGGCCTTTTTCGAAATTTCCAGTGTTGGAAGAACATTGAAAGAAGGCTAGGAAATTATCAGAAAGTTTCTCGTCTAAAGAACACCTACAGTTCTTGATGATTTGGGCCTTCTGTGGAAATGGTCGACTTATAGTTAAATGTCGATGTTAAATGCCAATGTTAATTTATAGTTTGCGAAATACTGATAATTTTCAATAATGGTCCCCATAATACGCTTTCTTATATTTATGCTAAGAGAGTGTATTCGTATTTATACGAAATATTAAAAGTTTTCATATTAAAAATCTTTCATTTCACTTTTCTGCTTTCATAATTTTTCATTCAGCGTCATTAGATAGAACATAAAATAACTAAATCCAGAGATTGAGGAATTTCTGTGCAAATTAAACGCACAGATCCAGTTAATGAATTAATATATGTATAACTTTTTTTGACCGCTGTGTGCAAGAACATTCAAAAGAAATTAAATAATATTAAGATGGTAATAGTCTTTTAACGCTGAGTAAATAAAGTTTACTCGCGAAAGCTAAAATACGAGCGGAAGAGAGCTTTCTCGGTATCGCTTTTAACCGTTTTCTTCCGAAAACCTGTTTTCTAAAATTACAGCGGAAAATCTGTTCCTGTTCAAGATCAGCGCCTCTGTCAACTCATCACCTTCATTGGGAAACAAAACTTAAAAAGAAAAAAGGCGAAATCGTCTACACAGAAAATAACTCAATCTCGAAGAGATGCGCCGCTGGAGTGTCCATCTCTTACCAACTCGGAAAAGGGGCGTGTCAAACTTTCCTGACTACATCCCATCATCTAAGACCATCGTGTGGTTCCGCCGACGTCCGCCGAGAGGCGCTGGAAACAGCCAGGCGCGGCACGCGCGCAATGTCCGCCCGTAAAAACGAGTGAGTTATTGGCGGTGCAGCGCAACCGTCGCTCGCCTTACGCTTCATTATAATAATCGTTCGCTCGTTTTTTCCCTCGCACTTTCTGTCTCTTTTTTTCCCAATTATTTATTTATTTATTGAGTGATCATTTGCTCCGACCGCACGCCGCGTTCCGTCCCTTTCTCTCCCCCCACCACTTCTTTGATCTTTCTCCCCTCCCCCCTGTCTTTTTTGGCGCGTGATTTTATTTCTTCCTCGACGGGCGGACAGTGCGGTGTGATCTCTCGCGGCGGCTCTTCATCTGACCGGGAGGGTCTAGCGATGGGTAACGGCTATTCGACCGTCCCTGTCCGGCCGGAGCCATGACGGACGGACTCTCACTCGGAGTCAAGGACAGTCCGTTGAATTTCGGAGAAATGGGCAGCGCTTTTAGAGTGGTCACTCCAAAAAGGCCGAGAGAAGGTGAGTATCTCAGAAAGTTCCTTTTTTTCCCCTGCTTCATTCAGCTGAAGAATGAATTCTCAAAAAAATATGTCTTGAAATTATTACTCAGCTGTGTCGTGACGAAAACAAAGATACTTTTAAGTAAATGAAAGCAAGTGTAAAATAATGTTTTTGGAATAGAACGTGAGCTTATGTGCTGGAAGTAAAAAAAAAATTTGAGAATCACTACAGTAAGTCCTTATCGTCTTCTTTCATTATTCTTTTTTTTTTTTTTTTTCATTCATGAGATGCTTTAAGAGCCTTAACGTGTATAACCTCTTTAAGATGACCGCTCATGTTTAATTTGGGTCACTTGTGGAGGTGGTCGCTTTGGAGAGGTAATGTTCAGTACTTGTGTTTATTTGTGTTCTAGGAAATGCTGGTGACTTTCAGAAATGATCAGCCTAGAGAGACGCTCGCCGTGAAAGATTTCATTGTGCACAAAGAAAAGTTTACAGTAAATATATCAGTTAATAAATGATTAATAAAATTTAAACAATATTTATTTAATATAAAATAAAAATTTCATTAAAATTAAATATTCATAATTAAGAGTATTTTACCTTAAAATTAAAATTATTTATGTAGTTTTGGCTCAGATATTAACTCGGAACCCTTTAATTGATCCTATCTACAGAGCACGTTCAGTTAACCAATCTCATAGATGTGAAGTTATTATATACAATCGTTCTTTTTCTTGTTAAACATCTTCAAAACGCAAGTCCGTCTAATATTCAATGGAGTCATATTATAAGAGTTAACCCAGCATCTTTTTAATTTTAAATTGCCACTGGCAATTTTCATTTAAAATCATTTCATTTTAAAATATTTCCTTTCGAATTCCTGTTATTTCACACCGAAAGTATAACATGTTTATAAATACCGATTTGGCTTTGATTTTGCGTAATTATAAACCAGTATGACTCGCTTAATCACATCCTTTCTAAAATAATAAAAAATCTTTTATTTATTAATTTTAAATGTAAATTTATTTTTTTTAATCAAGTGCCATAAGCATAAATATCCCAAGCCAGCCTTAATTTCAAAATGATCGGTGCACAACGTTAGGTATTGATTGCATTTATAGCTTCAAAATTGCTTAAGATTGTACTTTCGAATTAATTTGAAACACACGTTAAATTATAATTTTTTAATATTGAATATAAGAAGGCGACACAAATTAGGGTCTTTTAGTTTTTTGTTCAAAAATTTAAGTTGGCGTATAAAATATATCGCTGTCTAAATGGTGATCGAAAATTTTATGTCCAGAAATTTGTATGTTTTAAATTTAATCTTAAAATTAAACTTTGCAAAAAATATCGTTTCATGTGATTTGAGTATTTCATAATAATTATGAAATAAGATGTTTTACAACAATTACTCTCATATTTATTACATCTTGTCCAAATGATAAAGCAAGTACCTCATTATAGTAAAAATATAGGCACCTAGGTCTCAGTCTATATTTAAGCGTTAAAAATATATTCAAATCACAAAGCAGATATGGATATATTTATTTTAGAATTCTGGAGTATCGCACTCCTTTAGAAAAATTCTAATATATTTTTGAAATTTAAAAGCAGAAAATAAAAGGACAAATCAGTGAACGATTAACGAGTACAGTAATTTCATTTTAAAATAAAATGTATTCGATACTGTCACTTAAAAGGGGGAATATATTGTGATACCTATAACATTTTGCCGCTGCATTGAACAAAATGTTAAACTAAACTCACTACAGATGTCCAGCGTTAAATTTGGAATGCGGATAAGAAGATTCATTAAATTCATTACAAGGTTAGTTTTTTTATCTGTCCATTCCTAGTGCGTATTATACAGTAGTTACCTTTTTAGTCATTTCTGTAGCAGGAACAACTACCAAAAAATCATCTGAAAATGATGAACACCAAATCTAATCCCAACAACAAGTTTGGATTAATAATGTCCGATATGTAAAATTCGTGCAGACAACTTTAAAGGGTTTTCAGAAAAGTGCAACAGGCTTCCTTGCCAAAGAATATTTAGAAGTTACAAGATGTAACAGTTGTTGAGAGGTGGCACTAGAATCTAGTAGAAGAAGCTCTTTCTCGTTAAATATCAGATACTGACAAAAAGGCCTTTATTTAATATGACCGCAATACAAATGTAAACAGGGATTTTAATGGATTTATCAGTGACATGCGCAGGATTTAGTTCGTATTTCAGTTAATAACAAGAAATATTTAAATTTAGGTTGAAAATATTTTCTAAAATTCATTACCATAAAAGAGAGAATTATATTAAAATTTTCCTGATTATTTTTAAATTTTCTTGGCTTTGTATGAATATAACTATAATTATATTTTATAAAATATCATTAAGAAGGAAACTCATTAATTCAGAGGAAATAATCTGAATGGTGAAAAATGAAATGTGAGACTTATCTACCGTACTTATTGGCAGTTTGAAGATTTGGCATCTTAAAGAGCTAATTACTTTTCTTGATTAAAACAAAGTTTGTTTTACTGTTAAGTGTATGATATTCTGCAGCTAAAGTTCATTAATGGCAAATTAGTGACTCATCTGATCTACGCCACGAAGTTCGACATGACATATCAACATTCATCAACATTATACAAAAATTAAAAAAAAAAAAAAAAAAAAAAAACTGAAAGCTTTTGAGATTTTACATGACGCCCAAAAAGGTGTTTTTTCATTTACACATTCATACACGTTTGGAAAGCATATTTGGTCTTCTCTAGATGGTCTCCCGCGCTGTAGATTATTATTATTTTTTTTTTGGTACAGTGTTGCCATTATTCGCTTAGAAATAGTTGACTTTGTTAATCAAAACTTCGTTAAAGTATAACAAAATACTAAATAGAAAACAAAACAAATTCATATTTCCGAATTTGGGCTTCCAGATGCCCATATTCGAATAGAGGACTATGTTATTCAAAATTTGATAGCTGTAAGTACCGTTGTTTTTCCGCAGCGCGAGAAACATTCATACGCTCATGCAGATTCCTCATTATTTAATTTATTTAAACATAATGCAGGGCTCTAATATTTTGTAGCAACAATTTTAAAAGTGAAACGCCGTTTTATAGCCTTCTCTCCATACTCTCAGAGATCATATTTTGGAGATACTATTATAAAATCTTCAAAATGAGTCATTTTATTTATGAAGACAAAATTTCTTTCTTTGGTTTGAAGTACACAAAGTATTCAACTTTAATTTCAGATTTGTCCTTTTTCTTTTCAGTATAAAAATGAAGTCACTTAAAAATAATTCTGTTGCGAACAATTCTAAACATTATTAATGAAGTACTTATAAATTTTCTTTTAATATTGACTAATGTGCTCAGTTAATATTTTTTGTAAACATTTACTCTAGTTGCATCAATTAAAAAAATGGCGTTTCTAATTCCATATGTAATGTATCTAAACGATATAATATTCTTGTTTATAAAATTAGGACATGTATTTAATAGCGAAATTAGTCTAATACCGAGTAAATTTTTAATTACTGTTATTTTGCGCGTGTTAATTTTTCTTAATCATGTTCCTCCATTTTTTTTTTTTTTTTTTTTTTTTTTTTTTCTATTTATTTCACGCATTACAAAATAACCTCAATGACTTGACTATACTTATACGACTTGACTTGAAGATGTTATAGAAACATCTTCAACAAAATCCTTCCAGAGTTTGTTGGTTTGTTGTTATTTCTTTATTCTCTGCTGTTATATCGTTATCATCTATGCGGCAAACGGCTAGTTTTCAGTGATCGGGATAGAAGATCTTTAATTTATGATTTAAACTGTAACTGAGTTTCCAAACAAACTGAGCGATTTAAAAACTGTAAGTTTACCGGCATTCATCTTTTTTTCCTTCTTTAAGTGTATGGTATTTCTGGTCTAATTTTGCTTTACTTATATTATGATGTTAGTTTCAATAGTGATTTTAAAGAAATGTTTCCTTTCTCGTGTCGATATTCCAGTTCTTATCAAGTATGATTTTTAAAGTTTAAATATCAAACCTTAAGATATATTTTGAGTTTTCCAGTGCATTTTAAGAGCAGTTTCAGATCATATGTCCGTAAGCGTATGCTTGGACTCACTGTTAAAATTTAAGATGATTTTTCGTGTTACGATTTCATGTTAATGATTTCAGATTCCTTTTTAAAGTATGCTTATACTAAACCATCACACCATCAATGAACTAAAAATTATAATTTTAAAGAACCATTTCTATACATCATAACTTTTCCGTTGCTGTATTTTGCTATTTGAATTCAGATAGGGTTTGGAAGCTCGTTGAATATTTTCCGTGTTATAAGACACTATTTTTCATTTTTTTAGTCTTTATTAATTCTGAATTCTATGATGTTTTAAAAAAAATTATTATATCAAAAATTGCGGAAAGTTTGTAAGTAATTATTTCAACAAATTATTTGTTAGATTTTTACTTATGTTCGAAGTTCTTCACAACGATCGTTCCGTTACAGCCACCGGCGTAAATAGCTGATGAAAGCATACTAATTCTATTTCTGTTAAAGCGTGTGATTTCTTAACACACGTTTTCCGGGAGTCGTTACAATGAGCTTAAGTTGTGGTTACAAATTAAGAACTAACTTCAGAATTTCTAGTAATATTTATTTTCTAGCGAAGTATCAATGCAACTGAATTGTTGAAATAACACAAATTTAAAGATATGTTTATTGAAAAATACAGGGATGATTTTTCAGATGTTGCACATTGCTGCCATCAAAATAACTATCTAAACTTACATTGGCATTTATTTCAGATAATTTCCGTAATAAATATAGACTTCAGGAGAAATCGAAAACATTTGCGACATTATTTTCCTCTTATAACTGAAGCTTTAATCTCTTTCCTTAAAATAAAGTATTTAAAGAAAACGGACGACTAGATAAAAGCATATTTCAAAGGAATTCTTATTATAAAATTTCGATTTAATGAATTTTTGTAATTTTTGGTATTATTTCTCAAAATAAATGTTCTGATTGTTTCTGTAAGACATAAATCCATTCTTACTAAACACTTCACCATCTTCCTCGAGACAGATTCGTCGATTTGAAAAGTGTTGTCAAATGTCAGCAACGAAATACACACGTATCCTGGATCGTTAAACCCGAGTCAGACTCGTCGTTTTGTGTTTTTCTTATCCTCAGAATGCGAAAAAAATAAAAAGAGGAGATTTATGGCCTAATTGGCCACGCTTTATCCACAGCAGTGTTTATCAGAATCTTACAAAGCCTAGAAATAGAAACTCACTTTCAGTTGGCACTGCTGTGGGAGCTACTGCCCGTTTGAAAGCTTGCCTTTAAGAGATTGTCTTTGTTAATTTTCAGATAACATATTAAGTCGCAAACATCTAAATAAATCTTGACAGCTGATGAAAGGGAGAAAGAAACATCTCTCTCGTAAGCTGAGGCCAGTTTCAGAGGCAAAAACTTTATCGTTGGGGGAGGGGGGGAGGGAGAACAAATATTTGTGTTTTGTGGGGTAGTGAAATGGTTAATATCACAACACTGTACGTAGTTTCAATGCTCAAAATCCTCCAAAAATCTAATCTCCCAAAGGGCACAAAAAATGTACTTGCTTGTAAGACTACACCAAACAAGCCTCAGCAGACTGTTAGGAAAAGTAAAAATGATGAAATAAATTATAGGAAGTACAATAAAGCAACAGAAAAGTAATCTCCGGTAAATCAAAGATGCTAAATAGCAAATAAATCCGAAGTAAAAAAAAATTACCTTGGAGAAAGAGGAAAAGTATAGTATTTTTGTTAAAATAAGTGAGTAAAAAACATAGTTTCGAAAGAAAAACTCATTAAAATAAAATTCAAAGAAATTTGAAAAAATGTTGAGAAAAGATTGACGGCATTTCTTTATTTCTCCCCTTTTAGGGGAGCAAAAGCAAAGGAGAATCAACAAAAAATTTAATTTTTATTGCTGTTCAGAGATCAAAAATCGTGCTTTGGTTTATTGCACTTTAATTTTTTTAATTTTAACAGTTTTTTTTTTTTTAAATTTTACTTATGTTTTCTTTCAAACCTAAAATTTTATTATTTTTAGCATAATTAATTTTACAAACGTAGGTATGTACTCGTATATTTGAATTTCCTAATTTTTGTACTGTTATTTTTATATATTTAAGTTCACGAGATTACTTATTAATTCATTATTTTCTAATTAATTAAGTAATTTAATTATTTCTAATTTCTTAAGATTAACTAATTGTTGTTTTTTTTATAAAAATTTGCAAAAGTATCGAAACACTAGTGTAATTTTTACTTTGAGGCATAAAATTATGTAAGATTGGAGAAAAAAGAAAAGACTGACTTTTCTAAGACTCAGTTTTTATAGTTCAGTTCATCTTTAAATACTTGAAAAGATAACTGGATTGTATTATGCCTTATCTTATTCTCAGATAATAAAATGAATAATTAAACAACCGAAATAAAATAAAAACTACCTCCCATAATTTGCTTATAATTTGTTTGATTAGACTAGTATCTGGAATAGCGCTTCTCCCTTCTTTCTGATCCAAACGCTGATCACCCCTACCTAAAATTTGCTCTTAAATAAGATGACTTACGCTTGAGCGAGCAACAAGAAATGCCTTCACTGTATATAAAACTATCACGGATGTCGAAATTTATGACGAATATTTCGACTTATTATAACAAGGAGCGTACTGTAAAGTGCTAATGCTTTACAATACACTCCTTATTATAAAACTGATGCAATGGTGGTAAAGTGCTTGAAGCCCAGAATGTGGATTTTGTTAATATGGGCAGTTTATCATATCGAAAGTTTAATTTTGCAGAAAATACAGAAGCAAAATGACAATCGAAATTTTGATATATGTTTTAAAAAAGGATGTTATAAACCCACGTAATATAATTTTTATTTACGCACACGTACAGACATATATTCACAGTTACGTACAGTTGCATTCGCATACATACTTGGTAATTGCAGTATTTTGTATTTAATCAGTTACAACATTTTGAATGCCAATGCAAGATTTTGAAATAGCTTTCAAATTACAAATGCGTTGTTTATAAAAGTGAATTATTTCAAAGCAATAAAAGAATATTTAATAATGTAAATATGTACTTTATTCTTGAAAACTGCATCTAATGGATATAATTTAAAACACATTAATTTGTCTAGTTGGTAATAGTGAGAACATTTGCAACATAATTTATGATTAATAAATAATCTACTTATTTTTGTGACACCTGTAATTTAGTGTTTCCTTTTTTTTTTTTTTTTTTTTTTTTTTTTTTTTTTTCTTCCTTTTACGTTACGTTATTTTAAGCTACTGAAGAATTTATCATTTACGCAGCCTGAAAGGTTGTTATTCCTCGCTGCGTAAGATCTATAATTTATCAAACACGCAACCTGACAAAATGTCAGTTCTCAGTGGTGTTGCCACTCGGTATAGTATAAAATCCTTTAATACACTTTTAAAGAAAAATTATTTAACTGAAAATTTTAAAAACAGTTCATATATTTCTTATACATTGATTTTATTTTTGACATCAGAAATGTCTAACCAAGTTTTCCATTTTTCATGCTGCCTCACTTTACGCAACAAAATATTTATTGTCAACAGCAATCAAAAATGTAAGATCATTCACTTATAATCTACTCTGCTAAATGAATTGACAGGGCTCAAAGAATTTGTTTTTCGATGACATATAAAATGCTTTCTTTATATCTGAAATTGAAATAGTATATAATTCAGTTACGCCATTTAAATGCAATATTTCCATTACTTAATAAGTTACACTTTAATAATATCTCAAACTTATATAATTTAATGCATGTGTTATATAGAGTTGACAATTTTTGTGAAATTTGTATTGTTTAAACTATTGAAAGGTATCAAACATGTATTATGTATCTGTCGTTACAGGGTAGTCGTTTGCCCGCAGCCTACAACCATTAATATTTTTGTACTTTTTTCCTAATTTTGTCGCTTGGTTTATTTATTGGATCCCAGATAAGACATGAACATTTGTTATTGTAACGGTTTTAAATGATGGGAAACGTAAAACTCGCGAATTTTATCTCCACTAACCTAGGTTTTCTCGGTTAAATTTCGAGTAATCTTAGACAAGCAATTCTTGCACTCTTTATTATTGAGTATCATCTGTCCTAAAAAAATGCTTTGAAGTAAACATTTTTCATAAAAGCGCATATCCACAATCTAATCCTAATCCTCAGCATACGGAGCTTTTATTATGTTCTACATAATTTCTATATAAATATTTCTTTGTATATCCACGCATGAGAAGTTTAATAAAGCGAACAAGAAAAATTTCTTTCTTGTTTCTATTTTATGGTTATATACGTATATTTACTTTATTTATAAGTTAATTCATATATATATATAAGTAAATTATTAAAAATTACTTATATTCATTTATGATTTCTACATTATTTATTTCCGGCACCCCTTTTCCACCTCATCTTTTTTTTTAACTATTTTTTTTATTATTATTACTTTCTAGAGCCACTAATAAGCATATGATTCGCGATAAATCAGAGCTATATATGTATGTTGATCGCAAGGATTTAAAGCTTAAAAGCACCGGTTTACAACATTTGAAATATTATCTCACAGATTATACAGAAGCTATAAACGAGGCAGCTATCAAATGTTTGTCCATTTACCGTTTCAGTGCCAGCGATCTTCATAACGCTACCGGACGAAAAATTAAATCTCGTTTTCAAGTAAATGGCTAAATCAAAATGTAGATTGTACTAATTTTATTATGTTTAACGCCATAATAAACTAATATTTTCTATATCGTGCATATTTTACAGTTTCTATATATTTTAAATTGTAACGTTGTTAGAAATTATCGCATTCAATGTGAGTTTTGGCACTGCGTAAAGAGTTGTAATAACTAGCCATAGACTCTGTACAAAGGAGGGCTTTCGATCATAAGAGAAATAAGATGAGCCTAGTTAATAGGCAACCAGGCATTGTTACGTTACAAAAACCAGTTTAAGAATTATGAGAATTTTATTCTAACTTTTCGACTTTGTGCCAGCTTGGTCTAAAAACCGACAAATCACAGTAAAGGAAACACAAACTGACATTCAGTCGACGGTTTCGCTGAGTCAACTGCGTGTTTACTTATGCAAAATTTTACCTTCCCTGAATGGCTATGGCTTAAGAATTATTATGTGTGAACTGACATCTGAGTCAACACAGGTATGAACAGGTGAAACACAGGTGTGAATAGAGTTAACGACTTTTACGCCTAAAGCCACAAAGCCTTCTTCTTAAAGTCCCAATCACATATGTTTCCGCTAAGAGGGGCTAGACGTCGAAAGAGACAATTCTCAGAACCCGCACATTTCTACGAAATGTATGTAGCTAGGTTACCATTTTCACTTACTAGACTTGAACGCCAAACAGTAATCGATTATCGCTCAGATTACGATCATGTAATCCTTCAAAAGCAGAACTTTCGTCTTATTGGTTCATCTCTACACGGAACAAAGCTGCAGCCGAAACATTTTCGGCAAGGTTTCAAAATATCCCGGGTAGCCGGTACATCGTTTCCGTAGCTAGGCGGAACTTCGCTTCTAGCGGAGATGTTTTTTTCTAGGAATCCTTCCGTTTAACACAATGCTACCAGAATCTCGTTTCTCAGAAAAATCCCGTCCAGCAAGGACCATCGCTAGATGTGATAACCTCTTAATGAAGCTTTACTTTAGAATAGCCGTTTCAAGGCTATCCCGTCTTCCAATTTGAAATTTAATAACTATCGCGGAATAAAGATTGAATCCTCCAATTCAATAAAATCTCCTAATCGTCTGCGTGCTGTGATGACGACAGACGTTACGACGGAAGTAAGGGGAGAATCCCAGTGATCTGGAAAAACCTACTTTAAAATAAGAGACTATAGCAACTTAAAATACCATGGTGCGAATTTTTGCGATGGCACCGAAAAACTTATTGGATGAGCAGATAACTTGTCACTACCTGGATTTCGTAAACTGAGCCAAATGTCTCTGCCCAGCCACATTTTTAAGTGTGTAAGGGGAGGAAGGGGGAGAATATGCGGAGCTAGCGCATTCCCCCATTCGGGATCAGCATGGTCATTCGAGGTCAGCAACTGAAAAACGCTTAGTTCGAATACAGCAGCGGAAGCAAATGCTTTTTCTTTTGCCTAGTCTCGAAAAACTTTTCTACAAGTTGAATTAAACTCGTAAATTTATTACAAAGATAATCTCTGCTTTTATGAAATCATCAGTTTATATTATTGAAACTTTATTAATTGTTAAGAGCATAGTTAATTAAAAAGCAATAATTTCTATAATGTTACTTATAGCAGATATTTAACATTGCCTTTCATAAGCACATCTATACATTCATGATATAACTGTTTAGTTAATAATAAAAGAAAATTCTATAAAGCTAGCTGTTAATTACTGTATGTTGCTATAAGTTAATACACTAAACAAAAATTTTCTCTTAGTTAAAATAAAATTCTCAGCATATTGGTGAACCATTTCTTTTCGATATATATATATATATACCAAGTATACTATTTGTTATACAAATAATTTTGCGACAATTTAATTGAAATGATTGAAAAATATCATCTCTGCCATACTATATTGGTTATTTTTAACTTTTAAATTTTAATGCTTCTGTTGAATAATTTGACTGCTTCTTTTAAAGGTTCATTTTGATCGATCAACGACAGAAAGCAAGAATTTTGATTTCGCTCATGATCACTCTTACTGGAAAATATTCGGCAGCAATTAATTTAAAAACGAATTCTGGTGAACTTTAGGATTACACTAGATTATTTGGACCACGGCAAAGCATGGAAGCACCTAAGGGAGTTCAAAGATATGACGCATCTTTAAATTTTTTTGCACGCCATAAAGACAAATGCTAGTCCGTTGTGAAAGTACTTGAAGGAATTGGAGAAACTCTTCTTGTGGGTCACATTTGCAGAGGGAGACGAAAGTCGTAAAACAATAATTTGTGTAACTGGAATTCCACGAAGACGCCATAATGGAGATGGCACAAATATCTACAGTTGTTTCCATGATCGTTTCTAATATTTTAAGATAGGAAGTTAACGCTGAGTCGATTAAATCACATTGAGTTTAAGGTATCTAGTTTTCGAGATTTAAAACACCGAGATTCTCATCTTGCTGTGTTAGACAGGAATTCCGAATTCTGATTGCAAAACTCCATCATTTCGGTAAACGGTATGAATGCCATCTGGTGCTCATTTAATTTAAGATTTATTGCCCGTTGGAATTGGTTGCCTTCTAATGGCTGGCTTTAAAGGAAGCGATTATAAAGTAATTATGGATAATACTTGTTTTGAATGGCAAATTAAGACAATTTTATTTTATTGAAGAATGAGAGGAAAAGTTGATATCACCCACTGGTTGTTAATAGAGAAAACATATTAATAATAAAAGCATTTAAATTATTTTTCATGGATCTATATTTCTATCTATAAGATTTGGCCTTGCCTAGCCCAATAGATGGATGCTTTCCACTTAAGCATTCACGGGGGGGGGGAGAATACCCTTTGCCGTTTCGTATCCAAGAGCTATAGCTATATATGTAGAATGCCCGACAGAAATGGACTGCTATTACTCCTGTTAGTGGAAGCTATTACTCCTATTATTTGCAATAAATTGGGAGGTCGTTGATGGCACAAATGTTCCAACATACATCGAAGATACGTTATGAAGAACAAACTTGCAGTCATGGCAGACTTGAATAGTAATCTTTTTAATTGCCCAGTCCCAAATAACATGTGAAAGTCATCGTGGCTGTTCTAGAACATTTACATTTTTTATATAGCTGCTGGAAGAAGAGAGCAGAGCAGCTGCATTCTAGATTGGCCTAGAAGCAGAAAGCGAGTGTGATGTAGAAAACAAGTGAGAGAGGAAATCGTAATTCGAAACATTTATCAGTTTCCACATCGATATAGTTTTGATTGGCCATTGAATATTCCTCTAAAATTATTGCTGGCTGAAGCCTTATGTATTAAAGCTGAATATTTGAGTTGTTTTCCTCATAATATTATGTAAAAATCATATGGCAAGGATTAACTTGGAAATGACACGTAATAAAGAGTTTTATTATAAGCAATTACTATTATTAGAGCATAAATATAGCAGAAATGGAAAATGCCCAAAGTAAAATGAAGAATTAATGAGCTATTGCAAATTAAGTTAGTATTTTTTATTTACATATTTTTATCTTACGCACATCTCCATACACACACACACACACACATATATATAAATAAATATCTTACTAAGTCCTACCTCGCAATTAGTAGTTCTGGGTATCGCTCCACTAACCAAGATGCCGATGAGGTTTGACATTAGCTAACTTAATAACTGCCAAATAATTAGTTTAATTTGTCTCTTTACAAACTTTGACAGTAATGTTTTGACTTAACTAAAATTTAGAACATTTATTCAATTTGCTTATTTGATTAATCAACTATGACAAGAGGAAGAGTAAACAAAGATTTGCCTTTGTGGAGCACTTTCTTGTATTACAGGTTCTGAAAATCTAAAAACATCCCTGCAGCCAAACTGTTTGCTGGATTTAAACAGTTTGGCTGCAGTAACTCATGTTGAATACTACCAGGATTCAGCTGTCTTATCCATTCAGCCACTGGTAGATTAACATTAGTTAGACAGTAAGATGCAAAATCAAATTAACTTAAATTTATTTAGCCTTCATATTATTTTACATGTTTCTGCGCCAAATAAAAGGAAAATTAGAATATGAAAACTTTATATAAAGTAACCTATCAAAGTAGAGTTTAGTATCAGAACCTTATTAAATCTATAAAAAATTAAAAATTAAAATCTATAAAAAATAGATTATAAAGAAATTGCATATATATTTTTCTCTCTTCTTCAGTCGTAATAAGACGTACTGTTCCTAGCTCATAAAATTAAACGTTAATTTTATGAGTTTTTAAATTAAATAACATTTAAATTCAACTAAAAATAATTCCGCTTTTAAAAGGTTCAGCGACTGTTTCTGTATTTGTTTGGACCGTAAAATAATCTAAAAAGAGTAAAATACCAAAATATTAAAAATGTATATTATTGTTTGACAAAGACTGAAATAGAAAAATGTATTGTTACGAATTTTACATATATGTAAATAATTTTAGTTATATGTAATTTGTATTACCTCTTATTATTACCAAATTACGATTATATATTATAATATAGCACGAAAGGCTCCAGAGTGCTATTTATCGCTAGAAAAACACAGCTACAGGGGTAAGTCGATTTAACGCAGAGGAAAATGGCTATCTTGCCACCGAACTGGTGACAGTTTTGGTAGTTATTTTCTGTGCCCAATTTGGCAATTTGTATGAAATCGACAAAACATTTTGATCCAATTCCCATGTAACTGTAACTGTATCTGGCCCTATTTAAATGTAACTATGTGCGCCATCTAGCCATTTCGAGAAATCGACGGTACTGGAAATTTCTTGGCGGCTGGCGGGAAACTATATAAGATCGGAGAGAGTAATAGTCTTAAGTTTGGTTCCATTTAGCTCAAAGCATTGAGATTTCAGAGTATTATGCAAGCTTACGTATTAGAGACTCTTTGCAATGTCTTGTGTTTAACATTCTTCATAGTTTCAAATGGTAATATTCATTGTGCTCGGTCATACTGAGAAGAGCTCTAGAAAAACTTTTGTGAAAAGTTTCAGAACTGTAACGCTTTTCTAGGAAAAATAAATTTCATAAACCTATTATCGGTTCTATGTGCATTCAATGCATTATAAACCTGTACAAACGTAACAATTTTTGGTGTCAGATACTGAACTTAATGCGGCTGACCATAGCGGGAATGAGCACTTAAGGCAACTGGTGGCACCATTGGCTACATTCAAAAAAAGAGATGAAAGCAGGCAAAGGAAAGATGGAAGAAGATGTAAAGTCCGTGAGAGAAAAGATAGGAGCTGTTCGAAGGAAGATCGAAAAGGGCCCTGAAGACTGAAGCAGATCAAGAGGAAATGAAACGAGAAATGGCTGCGGTAATAGAAAACAAATTCGAGGCTACAGAAGGCGAAATAGAAATACTGAATAATATAGAAGGCGAAATAGAAATACTGAATAATATAGAAGGCGAAATAGAAACTGAAAATAAAGTTAAAAGAAATGAAGAAAATTTTTCTGCAGTCGAACAACGAATAGAAAAATGAGTTTCCGCTGTCGAACACCAAATTGATGACAGAGTTACTGCTGCTGTTATGAAAGAAATTGACAGCTTGAAATCCATAGTGACATTAAACCAGAGTTATTGTTCCAGAAGGCTCGAGGTCTCCCATTCAAGGTTTGTTAGAACTAAGACCTGTCCGAGAGGGCGCCACCCCTCCCGGTCGCTGCAGACGGAACCAATTTCCCTTAAGCAAAGTTCATCGGAGGAAAGAATTCAACTCCAACTACTTTAGTCACTCACTTACGTTTCCCACGAGAGGGGTCACCACTCCCTCTAGCGGTAATACGTAAATACTACAAATTTCAGACAACACCGTCCCTCTGCACCGACAGAGAGGAGCCTACCCCCCTCGGACGGCCATCTAAATCTGACATGGTAGTTTATAAAAAGATGGATAAACTTTGTAAAACAACAATTAGCTAAGTCATAAAATCTACATGAAATAATAAAATGGTGAACATTAAAAGGAGTAGGTATTCAGCAAATGATATGTAACAAGCTCAGCAAATGATATGTAACAAACTCAGCAAATGATATGTAACAAGCGATGAAACACATTAAAATGACACTATAATAAAAGCTAAATTAAATTAAATAATAAAAACCTGTTTCTTTCAGGTATAGAAATAAATTATTATTGGCCTCTTTCCCGATTAAACGGTCAAGAGGCAAGTCACACTCGTTAAAGTGCTTTAATCTTAGTCTGTTAAAATTCGGACACTCTATTAAAAAATGACGAACAGATAAAATGCTATCACAGTAGGGACAAATTGGCTCACTCTCTGCTTTGAGAAGATGATTGCGCGTGATTCTGGTGTGGCCGATTCGAATGCGAGTCAAGAGTACTTCTTTCCTTCGGTTTCGAGTACTTTCCCAAAGTTGCACTCTAGGCTTCACACTTCTTAGCTTATTATTTAATTGTGCATCCCAAATTTCTTGCCATTTATCTAAAATTTTCTGCTTGATGGTTTGGCTGATATCTCTGAGAGGAATGAGTTGATTAGATTCCTCGACAGCAGCTTTGGCTGTGATATCTGCCAACTCATTACCTTTTATTCCTACGTGTCCAGGAATCCAGCAGTAAAGAATTTCGAATCCACGATTACCTTAAACGTCAAGAAGAATGGGATACTTTTTTGAAAGACAAGTCTGTGACTAAAAACATTTGGGACATGCTAGAAAAATTATTTTTGTGTTAAATAGAAGGAAAACAAAGCTTAACTAGAAGTTTGATTATTTATGTGATAAAGCCCGTTTTAAAATTCGTTTGATATCTTTCTGAGAGCCACGGCTTCCTTTTATCTTTCAGTTTCTACCTTTCAGTTTGCAGAAGTGGAAACAAGTACCTATTCAGTTTTAGCGATAAGTGGATACCCAATCTCCTCTAATTACTTTGTAACACTACGCGAACTTTTTCTTCGATTCTTGCTGATTTTCTAAATAATGGTCTATCGTCATATTTTGGTGTTACTTTGTTTCGCTTAGTTTCTTCCCTGTGTAAGCATGAACCTGTTTTCTTAAAACGTTCCAAACTATACTTTATAGCAGGCCGTGACCTTAAGATAACACCGAAAATGAATAAAATGACCAAGTATTCATTTTTGTCTCATTTTCCGCCAAAAAAGGTAATAAATATGGACATGAAAAATACTTCTTTTCCGTTAATTCTAGTTATGATGGAAAAAAAAAGAACTTTAACAAATCTAATGCTCATTCTTCCCTTTGTTTCCGAAAACTTGTAAAATACTTGTACACATTTCTTTAGATTTCGATTATTTTCTAACGTGTTTTATAAATTAAACAATAAAACGTATAGAAAGTGTTGGTAACCAAACATGTTGATAGTTTGATAAATACCAAAACCCGAATGAAAATAGGTTTTTATATTCATAAACTAAAACTGAATACTTGTTAGCTAAACAAAAGCCTGGCCACATTCATCCGGAAATCGAATTCTAAACATAAGAAGAAAAAACCCAGGAATTTTAGCTTCCAAATACGTTTACTTAATTAAAATAAAATTAATTTTCTAAAGAGGAAATAAATCTAATATTTTTTTAAAGGCGAAGGTTTTAAATATGATCAAAATTTTCTTCCATTTTCCAGGAAACCCACTAGCAATCGAATTCTAAACGGAAATAATTCTACCGGGTTTCTGATCTTGGTAAAAGGCAGGCTGTATGGGAATTTTTGTGGTTTTCCCTGTGTAACGTGAATATGAGCCAGTTTCTCTTAGCTATAACTCGACTAAAGCATCTTTCTCGTTAGGCAAGTAGAGTAGCGGACTTTGCCATAATCTATTAGAACCAAATTCCTACATTTATTAAGATTTCAAATTAAGCTTATTAAAAACAGTTTTTTTTAATGTCTGCTGCTTTGTTTTGAAAGAATGCTTATTCCTGAGGTAAGGGAAAATTACTGTTTTCAAATAGTCTATAATGAAATATTTTGTTCCTCTTTCAATATACAATGAAAACAGGCGAGAAAAACAATAATAATAATAATTTTTAAAATATATAATTTAAAAGCATTTTAAAGTTATTCTGAAAGTTAAATAAACGTTATTCACTATTATTCATTTTATCTTATCATAATAGGTAACAGTGTTTTGTAATTCATTCGGAATTGTAACTTCAGAACTAAATTTGTATACACCAAATATGAAGATTTCATAACATGTAAGGCAGTTACTTATCTTTAATGTTACAAGTTACTTATTTGAGAGATTCTGATATTGCGTAACTGAAAATGAAGAAAATCATTCAATTTAGAAACCTAATTAAGAAATCATTTCTGAGATTTAAAGTAAGTTTGGGCCTCACATATGAATAGACATTGGTTGCCTCATGAAATAACTATAAACCAGTAATCATTTGTTACTAGTGCCGCCAGATGGCTCAACCGCAAAAGAGCTTATTTGATTTACTTCGTTTACTTGGTTTATTGTTTTGTATGAATTATTTAATGTTTTTATTCATCTTGCAAGGTGTATTTAGCAGTAAATGCAAGGCAATTTAACAATAAATTACAAACATGTAACACAAGTTAGATTTATAAAATAACTATTTAACTACATTGAGCTATTTTAAGGTATATAAACACTATACAAAGCCATAACAGTGTAAGTGAAATATCTAATTACTTAGTTCATAATAAAAAATCTAAAACTTTCATACAACCTGTAATTAATTTTACATTATCCAAGATTTAGGTTTGGAACTTCCTGGCTTCTAGGATATCAAAACAATCCGAAATTTCGTGCTCTTAAATACTGACATTTATGATGCTTATTATCCTTAATGGAAATTTGTCTTTCAAATAAATCATAATATTAATTTTTTCTTTATAATAATTTTCAATGAATTCTTTTTTATAACGCGTGGACATGAAATTATGTTTGTATCGCGTTACACCAATGTTAGTCGAGTGCGTATGTGATTTATTAAAAGAGAAAAGCAGAACAAGAACAATTGAGGGATTTCCGTACAGGATTTATGAAGGTCAAAATAATGTTCTCCATTCATAAAGCTTGATATTGCTCGAGTGCTAGTGGGTTTGTAATTGCCATGGTGTTTGGAAAGAGTTTGCGAAAGGCTCGTTGAATGGTTGAAAAGGAAAGGCGGTTGTTAATGATTAAAATATTTGTGCGCAGTCGAACGAAACAAGTATGAAATTAATTTTTATGAATGGAACATATTTTGTTGCTTCATATTCTAAATGTTTTTACCAATTTTTATTTAGCGGAAATTAAAGCATGAATTTTGTTTGCGTGTATTTTTTACGCTTTCACAGAATTTTCTGGATATTCTGATTATTGTAAGGAGTGAAAAAGTGCATAATGTCGTTTTGTCGTTTTTGTATGGAATTGTCTTCAGTTCAAAATAGGGTTCAGACTTAATGTAAGGGGCAAAATAAAGTAAAACGGAATTTACCCAAAATGAATGGAGAGAAACCATTATGGTTAATTTATGATTAAGTTCTTACGGAAAAAATTAATATGGCTTATTTCTGCAAATATAATTTTTAAAAATAATACTATTTTCGAATATATTACTCATATAATGAACTCCAAGATTTCCTTTTTGAACTTTTTACTTTCATTTAAATCACAAGAAAAAAAATCTGAAAACTTTCAGATTTTATATTACGCTCAAAGAACGTTTTTCTCATTTACATATACATTTCGAAAGCCGTTTTGAGAGCATTTGAGTTACCGGCCCTTTGGGCTATAAATATTTAAAACAGAATAACTTTAGAATTTTCGATAGACAGAGCGCGCTGGAGATAAACATGTTTTAATCCGTACAGTGTTGCCAATGCTCGCTTTCAAACCGTTGAGGTTTTTAATCAAAATTCATTAAAGTTTTACAAAATAATAAATACAAAATTCAAAATCCGTCTTCCAGATGCACATGTGCGAATGAAGGACTACATTACAAATTTTCATGTCTGTATGTACCGTTGTTTTTACACAATACGAGAAACATACATACATTAATGCAGATTCTTCATTATTTAATTTCTTTAATGATACAGGACGATAATATTTGGTGGCAACAATTTGAAAAGTGATTCAACGGTTTTAGTGATTCGAGCAAAATGACGTTTCGAGACTAATAGCCTTTCTGGGACAATTTTATTTTTTGAAAAAAGTGTCAGAATTTTTTTCTTTTCATGATTATAATTTTTAAGTAATTATATCAATTGACGAAATTTTAATATATTGAAATGGCAAGAAATTGAATAGATGAAAAGGGAACGAAAGCTAAGAAGCTTACAGTTTGAACATACTCAAATAAATAAATAAATTACTGTCCCAAAATAAATAAATAAATAAATAAATAAGAAAAATAAAAATTCACTTCTCCTAATCGTTAAGCTTATGATTTTAAAAACGCATTTTGAAATATTCCCCACATTACTGGTAATCCTTACTTTATTTCATGGAATGACAAAAACTGAGCTTTACTCCAAGATCCAGAGGCTATAAAAAGACTCGCAAAGGAATATCGAGGGCTTTTTCTTAAACGTCACGATGCAGTAAACTTCATACAAAAAGTTATTAGTAATTCTTTTTATTTACTCCGGATATCTGATTTTGTAACTGCTATTTCTCCTGAATAATAATAAATGGTTCCTGCTTTTTTTTTAAACTTTTCATCTGGTAATTTAAGCTACGACTAAAGCTGGTACATCACATATATATATATATATACATCTATATACATACAGGGTGTTTCAGCAAATCCGTTACAAACTTTCAGGAGAGATAGGTTACATCTGGACGATGAAAAATCGTATAGCAATGAATGGTCGGAGAGACTTTCCTGGCGCGATAGTGACGACATAAATCACAAGAAAGGAAGGACACGAACAGGGTGAGAAATTTGTTTATTATACTTAGTACAGCAGAAAGCAAGAAATAAGAGCAAAAGCGGACAACGACTGTCATCAAAGAAGGTGTTCAAATTACCACCTCGGACTGTGATGCAGGAACTGTGCGTCATGCATCTTCCATGCGTGATGCAGATCTTCCATGAACCGGAGGTGTAAGGCCTGCTTCACGGTCCGGGGTCGTGATTTTGAAGACCCTCGTTATGACGATAGTTGCATATTTTTGTTCCTATTTCTTGATATCTGTTATACTAAGCATAATAAACATGTTTCCTCATCCTATTCCTGTTCTACCTTTTTCTCATCCTATTCCTGTTCTTCCTTTCTTGTGTTTTGTATTGTCACTACCACTCAGAAAAGCGTTTCCGACCATGCATTGCCATATGATTTTTCGGCGTCTAGTTGGACACTATCTCACCTGAAAGTCTGTACCCGATTTGCTGAAACACGCTGTATGTACACCTCTGAACATAACAAAATATAGCATTTATCTTTCTTACAAATTAAATCACGATTTCCAATTAAATAACGATTCCAATTAAAATTAAAACCCAATTAATCCAATTAATCACAATTTCCTTTGTCTAAATCTACAGCTCATTTCTATTACAAATAAAGTAGAACATAAATTAAAATATTAAATACGTAAGAAATTAGAGATACACTTTCGTATTTTCCTTTTTCTCTACCAAAATTAAATAAAACTTTTATTTTTGTAAAGAAAATTATACGACTAAAACTAAGATGCAGTAAATCCCTTCTTAGATGATCACCCAAGGTTCAAAAGATTCCAGATTATTTTGTGAAAGTTATATGTTTTCGGAGAAAGACAATTAGAGAAGTAGAAATGTAATTTATCTATTAATGACTACCATTACGTTTATAAAATTATTAACGAATTGCTAAGATAACAAGAAAACCATGTGGCCAAAAAATCATATTTTCTCTTAATTTTCTGAAATACACTAATGAGTCATAAAATATGAAAAGCAGATATTACGTAAAGTACATGAAAAAAAGCATAAAGTACAAAATTCCTACACTGCACATTTTGTTTAGCAATTTGAAAAGTACTTAAAGCTAACTCAAATATTCTTATAAATGAAATGTACTAACTTCTTTTGTGGCAGATTTAAATGTTTCTTAACTTTTAACCCGTGTATCTAAATGTACTACTTTTATTTTTTGTTTTATAGGTACTTTAAAGTTAATCAATAAATATTTGCGAAATACACTAAACTGTCAACTCCAAATTAAACGCAATAGCCTTCAGACGTCTTTGAGACCTATCGCAATACGTCAGAAGCAGAAACACATTGTGTTGGAGCCATTTCTACCTGCTGCCATTAATACACTGCTGGCCATCCAAAATGCAACACGAAGAAGGACAAGAGATATCATAACCAAGTTTATTTCAAAGATTACACAAAGTATAAATGCTAATTGATAGTTATTTGATCTCAGTCGCAGCCATCTTTGGGGGAAGAAGAGAAAAATCAGTAAAGAGTGTTTGTCTCCACATTTATCAACCCGTGCTATCCGCTGTGGCATTGAGTGAAAGGGTTACAGCCGAAAACATCGCGGCAAAAACATCGCGGACGAAAACGTCGCGGAGAAAACAACGCAAGGCAAAAACGTCGTGCTACAAAACATCGTTGGAGAAAACATCGCAAAGAGAAAACATCACAGTTCTAAAATATCGTGGTACAAAACATCGTCGTCGAAAATAAAGCGGTTCGAAAGCTTCGCAGTTTAAAAATATCGTCGTCGAAAATATCGTGGCAAAAATTAAAGTGTCTACAAATCATCGCATGACGATAACATCGCAGACATGCTTTTTTCAGGTTTTAATAATTGTAAATGGATATTCCCATAATGATTTGTGAGCGCAAGCTGTGAAGAAGTATAATTTTAATTTCACAATTTTATTAACTAATAAATTTTTGCTGAGAAAATAAGACGAAAACTTAAGCATAGAAAATTAATGCAACTTATAGCACTTAACAGAATTTTAAACCGACATAGTTAACTAAAAAAGGCCATTAATAAATCATTTTTATAAAGGTTTTACTGGTAATTTTTCATGAAAAATATAATCTATAAGTTGCATTTAATTTTCTATGCTTAAGTTTCCTTCTTACTTTGTTAAGCAAAAATTTATTAATTAATAAAAAAATGTAAAAGTAAAAATTATCCTTCTTCACATCTTGCGCTCACAAATCATTATAGGAATATCCATTTACAATTATTAAAGCCTGAGCATGGGCGTTATTGGAATTGATATCGTCCTGCGATGATTTGAAGACCCTTTAATTTTTAACACGATATTTTCGACGACGATGTTTTTAAACTGCGAAGTTTTCGAATCGCTTTATTTTCGACGTCGATGTTTTGTACCACGATGTTTTAGAACTGCGATGTTTTCTCTTTGCGATGTTTTCTCCAACGATGTTTTGTAGCACGACGTTTTTGACTTGCGTTGTTTTCTCCGCGACGTTTTCGTTCGCGATGTTTTTGCCGCGATGTTATCGGCGGACACCGAGTGAAAGAGGCTTTGGATGTGTTGTTGGGAAATGGCAGCCCATATTGCCTCTCCATGTAGCCAGAGTTCACCTGATGTAACCGCGGAGGTGGCATGCCGGGTTAGGCGTTCTCCAGTCATTAACCAGACATATTCAGTGGGCGATAGATCTGAAGAATGTGTATGCCAAAGTAACAATGCAATTTGGTGGGCTAAGCAAAAAGCTTAACCATTGCGTATAACGTGTGTTCGCCCAGTGACCGGTTGAAATGTAGCCGCCGGCAAGCCTTGAGAGGAAAACAGGCTGCAAAACCTAATATACAGCATTGGCTGTAAAGTGCACTGATAATGCGTGCTGGGGAGATGCAAAGGGGAATCTAAACCCCCCTCGCACCATAACACCGGTGCATGACCAATATAAAGATGCATAACACAAAAGTTGAACAGCCTCTGTCCACGGTGTCTTCAAACTGTAATCCGAAAATTGTGGTTCTACAGGCAGAAGCGTGGTTCGCTCGAAAACACAATATGATGCCATTCGGATGTCCATCTCCGATATTCAGTGCACTATTAAAAAGCAAACACTTGTTGTTCAAGGTAAAGGAAGCAATGGACGCCTAGAGAACAGTCCTTTGTACTGTAAATGATGTCGAATTGTTCGTGCAGGCATTCTTTGTGATATGGTTGAAGTGGCAGTGCGCTCCGTCAGTAGCATGCGCACAATATGTCTGTCTTCAAGTGGAGTGGTGGGACGAGGCAGTTGTAATTTCTCCTACTTGTCAGTCGTCCTCTCCTGCATCCGCATTTCACATTGAAACTGCAAAAACAAAAAATCTCACTAGACAAAAATTCACGTTATTCAAAATGGCTATCTTCCCTCCCTTTCCATATTGATTGTAAGGAGCGTTGCAGTCACCCATGATATGCGTGTGAATTTGCATATTCCATTGCGATATACACATGAAGCAAGTTTCATGCTGTTTGGATGCTTCCTTCATGATGTTGCATTTTGGAAGGCTAGCAGTTTATGTGTTACAGAGAGGAAAAAAAAATGAGAATGGGAATGAATAATTAAGGAATATGATGAATCATTTAAAGAGAGTTAAAAATAATCGAACCAAGCTTATGTGACAAATTACATTACTCTGAGATAATAATTAATAATTATTTACCATAAAAATAGCTTTACAGTTACAGTAAGAGCTAGAAATAAATATCATTGATTTATTTATTAGATGAAGTATTAAATAATTTGATAGAGAGACTTGACAGTTTTGTTGCGGTCTTATTACATATTTAATGGTCTCAATTGCATTTTTAGTTGTAGTCTTAGAGAATATTATTGTAATTTATGGTCACTTTCAGAAGTGGTAATTTTGGCTGCCGGTAGAGGATTCACTATATTAATTTTTACTGATGTAAAATAAGGAAGTAATAAAAATTAACCATACATTATATTATTAATATAATTACATTATATTAGTACATATTTGCTCTTACATCTGTAGTATATTTATGGTTTTATTGAAATACGTTGTGAAACGTAAATAAATTACGAACAAAAGTTAATTTTATTTAATCTAGAAATGGAATCAAGTAACTTTTTTTTGTAGAAAAGTTATATTGCAGTTAGTACAAATCTGCTTTGCATATGTACAACTGTTGCTCAGTTTCAGTATCTAAGGGGCTTACTGTGTTTCCTTTTGTACATTTATTTCAACTGCCATTGTGTACCCATACTAATAATATAAGGGTTGTTCAAAATGAAAAGGTACAAAACGTCCAAATAAACAGGTTGAAATTTGACTATGCCGTTTTAGCATAACGTAATGAGACTCTTAAGGACGCCAATGTAGTGTCCGGCATATTTGTGCGGATGCCGAACATGATGTAAGAGAGAAGTAGGCAACTGATGCGGCAGTGCGTGTGAGGATATCATGGCATTCACATTGCGAAATTCGGCGATTCAGGAGCAGCACCTAGGTGTTATCGGATTTCTGACTGTGGAAGGGCTTAAACCGGCCGATATTCATTGCCAAATGATGGTCGTATACGGGGGACGACTGTGTATCCGGCAAGTGAGAAAGTGGAGTGCCAGTTTTCGTGAAGGCCTGAAGTGTTTGAGTGATGACCCAAGACCAGGCCATGCAAACACGGTAAAGATGGCCGAACTTATCGACAAGGTGAACGACCTGGTGAGAAGTGACTTCTCAAAGGGAAGCGCTTCAACTCGGAGAAGAAACTGAAGGACACAGAGGAGCACTATCTCTTGCCACGGCTATAGAAATTCTGGGAAGAGGGAATCCTTCGACTCATGGAACAGTGGGATAGTTGACTTCAGGCCTCTGGTGATTACTTGTGAATAAAGACTTCAGTATATCCATAGTGTCGTTTCGTACCTTTTCATTTGAATACCCCTTATACATTGTACACCCTAAATTTTCTGAAACCGTCCAACCGCGATAGTGGTTAAGGACACTAACTGCCGTACTGAAGCCCCGGGCTCGAATCGCAGAGAAGGTAGGAATGTTTGTAAAGATTTAGTGTCTGTGGGGCATGGAGGCATTATAAATATGCGGCGAGCCGAAAGCCCTCTCGAGAGGTTGGTATTAGAGGAAGAAGGGCGGGAGACCCTCGAACCCGTCCCCCATGGGCTGCTTTCCATCATGGTCCAGTCGCAATGCTCCAGGGCCCACTGCAGGCGTAATTAACAATGACGCTTGGTCAACAGAGACACGCGAGTGGGACATCTTCTGCGCAGTCCGATATCGAACAGCATCTGCTGAATTGTGTGCTCCTAAACACTTGCACTTGGACCTGCATTTTATTGGGCTGTCAGCTGAGCCATTGTCTGGCGCCGATTTTGCTGTACCAAACTGAACAGCCTCCAATTTTCTTTTTCTTTGATGACGCGTAGACGTCCAACATCTTGCGTCTACTGCTGCTCTCACCGTCATTTATCCACTTAGCATAAATAGCATAAATACTAACAATGGCATATCATGAATAACCTACCAATCGTGAAGTTTTTCTGATACTCGTTCCGAGTTTGCGGACCATTCCAATCTACCCTGTATAAAATTTGCTTAGATTATCGAATTAAATGCCCTTTCCATCACTCGCAAAAGTAAGTGAAAAAATGATTCCTTAATTTTTCCAAGCAGCAATTAAATAGCATTTCCAAACTTTATAAAAATGTTATTGTTATTATTTTAGTTTATTTTTTACTTATTCTACAAGTTTGTGTTTCATATTTATGTTTATCGTTTATTTTTATATAGTATACCTTATTTTCGGAATTCAGGTGGGTCACTTGAAATTATAAATGAGTCACTCAGTGATACGTGGGTCATAGATTGCTGAGGTTGTAGAGATTTATTTTATTCTAACCAATCATTTTTAGTTTTCTTTCCCTTCCCTCCTGATTTCAGTTTCCTGCCGGAAAATAAATTTGTTGTGAAGTATATGTTAATCTAAACGTGTTTCAGAAGCAATATTTAAGCTGCGTTTCAAGAGTTCGAAAAGAGAAGTAGCGGACTTAGTTCCGAGTTTATGCTACGTGTTTTAAATTAACTCTCTAGTCGGTGTTATACACCTTTCAGTTTGTACTGATATTTCTAGGCTCGGCTTTGCTGTGTGCAGCCGATTTAACATTTAATTAAGCTAAGGTTAGATATCTTAATTTATTAGTGATTTGTTATATTTTTATTTTCTGTTACATTTGCGTTAGCCGCAAGTGGTGGTGATTCGTGAGCACCAAGTGCGTGCATCTGTTTTAATTTAGTTTAAATAAAAAGTTATTTAAAAACTTCTTCTTCTACAGTATTTATTTTTTAAGACATAGCGAGAATTCGCTACTTCGTCTTCTACATAGAATCTACAGTATATGCTATCAAAAAGAACAAGCAGAATCTATAAGGTTTACTGTAAAGCAAAAGTATAGAAAGGTGAAAAAGATTGGAGGATTTAAATACCTCTTGAAAGGTTAATTTAGATGCATGATTCCATTTTAAAAGTTAAATTAGATAGTTTTAGGTCTCCATA
Organism: Stegodyphus dumicola; assembly: GCF_044657685.1. Lineage (NCBI taxonomy): Eukaryota > Metazoa > Arthropoda > Arachnida > Araneae > Eresidae > Stegodyphus > Stegodyphus dumicola. Next base: position 40,878,326 of record NC_140771.1, on the reverse strand, counting down.
ACGGGATGATTATGATTACTTGATGTGATTTAGTGAATCTACAGTATATGTACAGTACTACATAGATCTACAGTACTACAGTACTGTAGATCTCCATAACGTGATGATTATGATTACTTGATGTGATTTAGTGACAGTACAGGAAGCTGAAACTTTTGTACAAAGCCCTGTAGAAAAATAATGCATCAACGAGAAAATATGCTTCCTATATGAATTTGTCAAGCAAAAAAAAAAAAAAAAAAAAAAAAAAAAAAACCTTGTAGCTTCCAAATTATTTGAAATAAGATTCAAATTTTGGGAGAGTACATGCGAATATTTCAAAATACAACTAACTATAGTAAGTTTCCGAAGGCGAATTTTTGAAACGTTCTTTGCACGTTAAAATGTTTAGACAGATTGGTTTTAAATTATCATTTTTAGATACGATAAAATTTGTAATGAAATTCAGGGATTAAAACCTCTTAATAGGCATTTCCCTTTCTTCCGATTAAAGGGCTAAAGCCGTGTAAATACAGCCATGGCTTTTACGGTGTCAGTTTTGCATATCGATGAATAATTTATTTGTTGATTTCTTTATTTTATGTCTAATGAACGTTCTTTGTAAGGTAACGTATAGAGATTAATTTTAGTATTTATGCTAAAAGGTATCACTTGACCAAAGTTTCCTTAGTCAGAAAAGCTAACTTATTTTATTCTTTTCCTAGATAGGAACCAGGCCCACCAGCGGCCGAGCGTTAAAGTCGCTGAACACTGGTAGTTCGGTCCGAGGTTCGAATCCCGCGAACGGGCTGGCTGCATGGGTGTTTTCGTGGTTTCCCCATGTGTAACGTGTATACGAGCCAGTTTCCCTTAGAAAGTCCTCCACGAAGGCATTCCTCCCCTTAGGCAGATAGCCCTAGTGTGCTTTGCCATAATTAAATACACCATACACCACCTAGATAGGAACCGTATATCTACAACTGACTATTCAAAGAATAATCAACTAAAGGAATTCTTTGGTAATTACAGAAAAAGTATAAACAGTTTATAGGTTGAAACCATTCTAAAAGAATAATATCAACTCTGTCGATTTTCTGCCCTTTCGGTCTTTCTTGAGATATTTGCATGTTTTATTAGTTCTTAATTAATTAGAACTCTTCGTTTAAGTAAGTTGCACATTACTGTTTGGGCTATTTCCAGATTAAATGTAATTTTCCTCTGGCTGCAGTTGCCAAAAATACTGACATTTTTTTAACAATTTACCTTATTCTTTTTTTTTTCAGGCTGAAGTCTTTTCGCTTGACATTTCGACAAATTACAAATTAAGCACACAACAAAATTTTTAAAATGCTTCCTCCAATGATTTATACAAATTTCAAAATTTATGTTTCTTGCCCTTGGTCTTGGGAAAGATTACCCTTGGTCAAGTCAATCTGCAGCTTCATGGTTGCAAGCAATGATAAATTTTTTTATTACTTTTTCTTTAGTCTTCAGTTATACCACTTTTCTGTTCAAAGACTCTTAATGTACAGCAGAGTTTAGAAGCATTTTATGAGCTTTTCCAGATCTCTCTGTCAACATCAGTGGCGTAGTTAGGGTGGGGCAAAGGGCGACATATGTCGCCGGGCGCAGCATTCAGGGGGCGCCCAGCTGATGCTACTAAATTTTTTACTGAAATGTTTTCTATTCTTGGCACACAGAAAGGGGTGCAAATTCTTCAGTTGTCCTCGGGCGCTGGAAACCCTAGCTACACCATTGGTTAACATAATTTATCTTCCTCAAGCGGAGGATTTTGAAGATGGCAATCTTAAAAGATGGGATACAGAAGTTACATTTTTATCTCGTATCAGCTGGTATTCGAGAAGGAACCTCATTCATTTACAATGCCTCTAAAGAATGCTTTTGCTAACTTAAATTCTACCGATCCGAAGGAGCTCTGGAAACTATCCCGCAGGTACAGGAACCGGAAAGTGCAGAAAAATGTCGGTCGAACCCGTTTTATTGAAGCACTGCACACCTGTCATGGAGGTAGGAGGTAAGACCCTTCCTACCTCCATGACACCTGTAGGTAAAGTCACAGTCTACAATATGTTAAATGGATAACTAGGAAAAACTTTGATGGGTACGAGTAGGCTATTCTGTTACTGCAGAATCAGTTTTTTGCAACTCTGAGACGACAGTTTTTCTATGGATTAGGATGTACGTTTTGATTCCAGCAAATCTAATGTAATGAGTTTAATAAACGGTGGGTACTGTAATGTAATACATTGAAAGCTGCGCTATTTCCAGCCGAGGAAAGCCATTGGATAGTAATGCCTCATCACTGGGCTTTATTTTGAAAATTAGAAGGGCTGAAGCCCTATGAAAAGCACTCTAGAAAACTGAAATAAATAATAATAATAGTAAAATAATTCATTATTAATTAAAATTAAACAAAATGTAAAGAAATTAGCAAAAAATAATCCATTATGAATATAGCGAAGCATTTCTTAATTGGGAATCCCGTTAACATTTCAATTTCTATCAAAGCCTGAGAAGTACTAGAGCCTGGCTCTTGTTAAATTCAGCTCGGAAAAAGTTTCAATAGCATTCAGGAGATTCATTTTTAACGTTAAAAAATGCTATTCAAATAAAAGGGCAGGTTTGATGTAAAAGCATCGTTATTTAGGTTATTCAAATATAATTTTCGTTTGCATTGTCAATCAGAGTAGTAAACTCAAAACATATTTTCGTAAACTTTTCCCGGCCTAAAAATGCCAACTCTTGTGAAAATTCTGGATAATTGAACACTAGACAATGTAAAAATATACTGGTATAAAAGTAAATTGTGACAGGTCACCAGCAGGAAGATATCCTTATTCGTGATACATGAACTAGCAATCTTACAATGAAAAATTGTAAAATTATTTACAATTACAATACTCTTTATTACAATGCAAACTGTAATTAACATAATCCACCAAGAACAAAGGTATTTGAAGTCACCTATTGAGGAAGGGCATATAATACGCAAGAATAACATTTCATTATTCTTGCATATTATACTTTATAATATTTTCTTAAAATAAAATAATACATATTTATTTAGCTATAAAAATGTAAAAAGGGAAAAGAATATTTTACTAAAAAATTTGGATATGACTAGCTTCCAGATACTTCATTCAACATAATTTTTCTCGCCTCTTCGGTTAAGCCGGTTTCCGATAAGTAGAATTCGATTAAACGATGTTTTTTCATCTTTACATAAACATCTTCTTTTAAAGGAATGATGTTTATATAAAGATGATTGCAATTGAGTGCAAAACACACGTTGATAACTTACAGTTTGTGGTCAACTCGCATTTGTAAACTGATTAAAGGAATTATGCCTACTATTACGCTCTAAATGTCTGTTATCGTAGAACACTAAATGTGATTTACCGAAGTTGAATCGGTGTTATGTCAGATATTTCAGAAGAAAATACCATAATTCTAGATGAGTCAGTGAATTACAGAAAGCTCTGCATTTCTTCCAAACCAGCTTCCTTCTTTTTTATCGTTTTTGGAAACCAATTCTAGGCTTTGAATGTGATTTCACCTTCTGAGAATTAATCGATATAATTGGAGAACAAACACGGCAATCCTCTCTCGTTGGTTCATTCGCTGATGGCGATGAAGATACTACAATCGATATGCGATGGACGAATCGCAACAGCGGAGAATCCTCTTTTTTGCTTATTACCTCCCCTTGACCCTTCATCATGAAGTAAAAACAAAACCGAAAGTAAAGAAATCTTTCGAGTGTTTTTCGAAGCAAATTTTCGTTCGAGAGGCTGTTTAAGGAAGAGTTTGAACCATCAGATATTTTAGATTACAGTTGTTTTGCTTTCGCAGTCTGCTAAACATTAAAACAAGGATTAGAATTAAGATTTGTTGTGAAATTAAAATTAAAATTTAATTTTTCACAGTTTCGGATAAAATGTCGGATATTAAAATATTTATTTTAAATTTTGCTAAATTCGACACTTGAGTAAGAACTGTTGCATGCAAATTAGTCTCGAAAGGGTATTTTGCATCGGCTCACTATAAACGACATATCACTTTTTAAATAGTTGCCACCAAATATAACCGCCCTATATTATTTTTTAAAGAAACCAAATAAGGAAGAATCTGCACTTATGTTCATATGTTCTTAGCAATGTCAAAAAACGACAGTACCTAGAGCCATCAAATTTTGAGCAACGTAGTCCTTCAGCGGAACATGTGCGCCTAGAAGCACAAATTTTGGATTTCAAGTTTGTTTTATTATTAATTTAATATTCTTTAAAACTTTAAGGAATTTTAGATTGAGAAACTCAATGATTTCAAAGCGGGCACATTCAACACAGTACAGAATAAAACATTTTTATCTCCAGCTCGCGAGATTGTCGGAAAGTCTAAAGATATGCTGTTTTTAAACATATTGTGATTTTCGATGTTAAGTTTTATGAGGAGTTAGTGCGATACTTAATAAATAAATTTATCACATAAACAATTTTTAAAAAAATTTGAAAGAGTTAAAATTTTAACGATCGCCTGAAAGGATGTGTTAAGGTTTTTTATGCTCTCGCTGAGCTTGCTCTATTGTTGCACTTACTCCTGTTAGCTTTATTATTAAGCACCGTGTTCTCCGCACTTATGCCATATACAGTTCAACAGCAAAATTACAAAAATTGTAACAGCAGCATAGTAGCATATGTTTATAATTCGAGATGCAGTGTTAAAGTGTTGTCATAATGTTTTTCTATATTTTTTTCATGTTTTCTTAGATTATTATATCAATGTTCAGTTTTATTAGTAAGATGGTTTACAAATTTTTTGTTTGTTTTTTACTTCCTTGCACGAAGTAAAAAGGAAGATTAAGTAAATATTAGGATTTGTAATCGGGAAAAATTTCGGGTATCATATTTCAACGAAAATGTTGATTTTGACTGCTATCCAATGCAATAATGATATTTTTGCGAGACATCCACAAGTAAGAACAAAATAAAGGACTCTTCCCCCCCCAAATATATATATATATATATATATATATATATATATAAAACTGATTTAAAATGAATTCTGAACAGAATTTTTCGTGGCGTCTGTGAATATGTACGTATGTACGTTCATACGCATAACTCAAACACGAGTAGCCTCAGAACGTTGAAATTTTGTATGTAGGACTACTGTAACATGTAGATGTGCACCTCGTATTTTGGTTGAAATCGGCCGCACCAAACGTATATAAATATGAGCGATATCAATTTTACTGCAGAAATTGCTTTTCACTCAAAATTGAATTGGCTAAAATGCTTAATCGGAATGAGTTCTTTGGTTCTCTGCATTGGTTCTTTATCCCTTCTATTCACGGAAATGTTTGGCCTAGCCTGAATTGCCGGTTTGGCATCGACTTATTGCTCGAGTAAAGGACGAAACACCTTCGTATTTATTTCTTAATTATTGTTCATTGAACGGGAGTTGGTTTGTTCTCCTTGAAAAGTCAACTAATTTCCGATCAATGGCAATGATTACTTGCATTTAATTACTTGCTTTTGATTTATTTCTTTTTACAACTGAAATTTTGTTATTCATGATTTAATTCAGGTCCCCGTTAAACATTTTTAACATTTTTCGAAATTGAACTTACTAAATATGGATTCACTCTTTTAAGATAATTCTACTAAAATTAATCTTAGGAGATAATATAATCAATATTCTTTAATAAATAAATTATTATTAACTTACTTTGCAGCAATTGCGCAAGTAATAGTAGAATAACTCGATTTCGCACTAAATGAATTTAAGATCATACAATATTATGTATACACTCTGTTACTAGGCTCAGTGAGCTCAGTTTCTTTATTCTTATATGTTTGTACATTGTACATTTTTTGCTTTAAAAATGATTTGATTATGTTGTTTTTATCTTCCGGTTCAGGTTTTTATGCCTTTAGTAAATCTGTATGCAATATTTTTAGAATTATCAACAATTTTAAAGTTGTTTAAGTGCAGCTAAGCCTTTTTTTTTTTTTTTTTTTTTTTTTGATGGCAGCCATTGATTGTTTACATTTGAAACAGCAGACTAGTGGATTTGTTGCCAATCTAGAGAAACTTAGCTTCGCAACAACAAAGATAACGCCTTCATTTATTATTGCGAATTAAATCATGCTTAATCCTTTGAGTTTTTTTCGAGGAAATATGTGTTTAAGATTTACTTCGTAATTTTTAATATAGATATTTTGAGTTTTTATGTATTTTTGCCTTCTCGAGAAGTGAGATCTGAATTAATTGAAAGAGAAACACTGAATCGTCTGTGAAAAATTGTTTCTTTTTTGTTTTGTTTGGTTAATTCCTTTTATACAACGTTCTAGATTTATTATAGTATTTGAGTACAACATGTGGCAACGATTAGATAATTCTTCAAATGATATAAATTTTGTGCATTCTGATTTATAATATGAAAGAAATATAACGCTGTTAAGTGAACATAGCGCTATGGTAAACAAATAGAGTGAATTTTAAAGAGTGCATTTATTCTATTGTGGTTTATGCGCTATCGGCGAAGTAGATTTAATTCAATCCGATATGTTTAAATGAAATGCAAGAATAAATGCGTATAACTTAATATTCCGTACACGGAAGTCATGTGGTGTACAGATCAGATTTTTTAATATTAATGTTTGGTGTGATTACTTTATTTATTAAATATCACGTTCTTCGCACTTACGCCACATAAAATTCAGTTCAACGGCAAAATCACAAAATATTTAAAAGCAAAGCATCTTTAGAATTTCCGACAGACATATTTATATTTTACTCTCGCGATAAAAATATTTTATTCTGCACAGTGCTGCCGCTGCTCGCTTCGTTGAGTTTGTTAATCAAAAATTCATTAAAGTTTTATAAAATATGAAATTTGAAATACAGAGCTCGGGCTTCCAGGTGCACATTTTCCCGTGGAAGACAACGTTATTCAAAATTTAACAGCTTATGTAGGTACCTGTATGATAAACTGAGAATCTGAAAAAGAAAGAAATATAAAAATACATGGCAATACTTAACACTGCATCGAGAGTTCTAAATATATATGCTGCTTTGAAGCTTTTAAAAAATTTGTGATTTTATTGTTGAAATGTATGTGGCGTAATTGCAAAGGAAATGATGCTTAATTATAAAGCTAAAAAGAAAAAAGAAATATGTTAACAGGAGTGAGTTTAAAAGCAGACTTTGTAGACAGCGAGAGCGTAAAAAACCTTAACAACCCCCCTTTTTTTTTCGATTAATAAAATCTGAAGTTTTGAGGATTTTTTTTTTTTTTTTTTTTTTTTTTTTTTTTTTTAATGCTGATATTTAAGCCCCGGATTTTGAGCAACTATTATGATTAGAAGAAAGATTATGTAACCATATTCCGAATTATCAGCGGGAAATATATTTCATTTCAATTCATCGTAAACAGGACTTAAATTCAACCGGAGCTAACTAGAGACAAACCAAGGAAAATCATAATCCTAATTGCGTGAAATGCAGAGGTTAAATTGCTCCGGAGCCCGGCTTCGGTACTCTATAGTTTTTGGGATTATTCAAAATTCTATCCGGAACGCACAGGAGTCCTAAACCAGAAGGCTTCGGCGCTTCTTTTATGTAACTGAGCAACAATTCCAGTAGAAATTTGATCTCGAAAATTCAATTTTTTGCAATAAAATTATATTACAAATCTCTTATTAAATTTTAACTTATCTCTTTACATTTTTTTAAATTTTAATTATTTCATTACTTTAATCTTTAATTATTTAACTATTTCAATGATGATAGTTAATTTTATTTAATTAAATAATAATCATTAATTAAATAATAATTGTCAAATAATAATTAAAAATAATTAATTTCGTAACAATTAACTGTTTAATATTTAAATTATTAATGATTTTAATAGTCATTTTATATATTTATTTACTTTTCTTCGTCTTTGCTGACGGTCTTCCCGAGGTCTCTGTCGCTTCTGATTTTAGAAATTAAACCCTGGTGAAATGGAAAGTTAAATGAGTAAGTCGTGATTCCAGCTTTAGAGCTCTCCTCCAGACAGTATGATGACCTCTTGTCTTCTAATTTTTACTATTTAACTACTTGCCATTAATTTAACTTGATTATTTACATTTTATTTACCTCTTTACATTTTATTCTATTTTAATTAAAAATTATTTATTTTTTTCTATTTTACCTTTTTTTTTTTTTTTTTTTTTTTTTTTTTTAATTCACCTTTCTTCCCTTCTTCCATAGGTTTCCGACGCTTCTAATTTTAGAAGCTAGTAATTTAGATTAACGTTTTATTTATATTTAAAATTTTGCTTTTTTCTCCTTTATTTTTTCCTATTCTGTCACCATCCTCTCAGACAAAAACATTTGAAGGGAGAAATTTTATTTATTATTTTTACATTTCTAAGGATGTGTATTGCTTTTTGTTTAAGATGTTAAAAACCTGTCTTGCAAAAACTAACGTGCGAAAAGAACAGAAAGAATATTGAAGCAACTCTTAGGGTTTCAGTTTATTGAGATTACGGAATAGCACACTAAGGCAATCTGCCTAAGGGGAGGGATGCCTTCGTGGAGGACATTCTAAGGAAACTGGCTACACATGTTACACACGGGGAAAACCATGAAGACGACTATGCAGCAGTTTGTTCCCCTGGAATGGAGCCAAGATAGGAACTACCAAGATAACTAAAAGATATAATAAACTATACCACATAGTTTCCGTTAATAATTTTCTAATCTGCATTTCTCAAATAGTATCTTAACTTTTCTTTACAATATTTGAATATTTGAAAACAGAAATTTGGACAAAAAATAAATCGTACGCAAATCAGTTTATACATAAAATATTATATTTATTACTAAAATAAAATTTAAAGAAAAAAAAAAACTTTTAAAGGAATTTAGAGAATATTTTTTAAGCTCATAATGGATTTTGAAGTGAGGCACAGATAATGAAGGATGGTTGAAACTCCGTTCCATTTCAACCATCTTTTATGATCTGTATTATACTTTAAAATTTCACTACAGCTATGGTCTTCAAACTGTGTTCCGTGGAATCCCTGGGCTCCATAAGTCGAACTCCGAGGTTCTGTGAGTCAAACAAAATAAATAAATAAATAAAATAAAATAATCGGAAGGAAAATTGTAAAGAACTCATATTAGTTGACTAGCGATTATTAATTGAAAAATATAAAGATAAGGGATGGGGTTCCCCGAAAAATCTTTACAATTCTAAGGGTTCCGTGAGTCGACAAAGTTTGAAGACCACTGCGCTATAGGAACAATGGCTACCAGCATCTTGAAACGCTTAATGGAGGAAACGCAATGTATGTTTCCTGAGCAATACTTTTTAATGGACTTATTTAAATAACAGCTGAACTAGCTTAATGGTATGCAGTGTCAATATTTTAGAACTCAATAAAAGGTAATGCTCTTTAGTACCAATCTAAATAAAAAAGCAGAACGTAGGAATTCAGTTTTAGTAAAACAACAGAAGCCTTGACCGACGGTCTCTCTGCGACTCGTAATGAATCGCGAACTGGTCGTCCACGAGAGTCGCCCTGCCGTCTGCGACGAGGAGTGGGCACTCCCATGGGAAGTCTAGCTCACCTCTGGTTGGCTCACAGAAACCCGTGGGTGGGGACCTGGGGTACAGCCTCTCTGGCGACGGACGCCCTCCTTTCTTGGTCGTCTGCACTCAAGAACGTAAGCTGACTGGAATTTTTATTCTGTGTCCAAAAGACTTGCTGCACAGCATCGAAAAAGCAAACTGCTGAAGAACAATGCAGAAGTATGAGGAAGTAAAATTTAACAATGCTTGAAGCTTTAGTAAAATACATGTTATTGCCTATTTGATTTTTAAACTTTGATAAATATATCAGGATAAGTCAGTTGCTTGTATCCTTCATTTTGACAAACTGAGGCAGGGCCGGGAGCTCAAATAAATAATGCTTGCAGCGCTTCGTAAATAATGGACCTGATTTGGGGAAATGTCCAATTTAATTTTTGTAAGTATTGCTAAAAAAAAACTACCATTAATAATCTTTTGCTCGTTTTTAATTTTTAATCCCTTCGAAAATTGAAGCAAAAGTAAAAATAATAACTAGTACGGCCGTGGATTACATGCTTTTTACTTTTAACTACATACAACTGGGAGGGAAAGGCAACTGATCGTAAAGAAGTAAACAAAGTTGATAGGAAATATGAGAATGAAGTGAACCAAAAATGACTGAATGAAACCAAAAAGAAAACAATAAGCTTAGGGCACCGAAATTTCTCAAAACAAGAGTAAATCGATCACTCTAAGCCTTTCTTACTGTTCACGTGCTAGATTTGCCCCGATCTATATTTTTTTAGGCCGAAAGGGATATTAGTCTCCACACACGATTTTGCATTATTTCACTTTTTATTCTAATCTGTTGCATTCGGCAAAAAGTAAGATATCTATCAGATTTGTTTGCTTTATTTAATTATGGCAAAGTACTCGAAGGCTATCTGTCTACGGTGGGGGAGGCCTTCGTGGAGGACTTTCTAAGGGAAACTGGTTCGTATACACATTACACATAGGGAAAATCACAAAAGTGCCCATGCAGCCAGCCCGTTCGCCATAATTCGAGCCCCAGACCGAATTACCAATGTTCAGCGACTTTACCGCTCAGCCGCTGGTGGGCCTGTCTTACAAATTTAATTTGTTTGTTACTGATTAACAAAGTAACCTATTGAAAAACAATAAAGGCAGTTAGGAATATTATGATTTTTACTTTTTAATCGAATTAATTTAAGTAAAAATACATTTAACTCACGGTATATGTATTTAACTGAAAACATTAAATATTTTCATCGAATGACTTTATAGATATATTTTCACTTTTCAGACATGCAGAACATATATAACGTTCCGATGTTAGTTTAAATGCATGTTCGTTGAGTAAGTACCCTTTAAAATATTTCGTTATTCCACCTGGGCCATCTCTACTGATAAACCATATTAAACTTAAAAGAGCCCTTTTCGAAGAACATTAAAATCTAAACCTTTTCAGACTTTTTTTAACTGAGCATTTTTCCTCAAAAAAATAAATTACTAGAATAAAAATTTGAATCTCATTTAAAAAGAAAACTCGTATTACAAATGTTTTTGAATACTCTTGAGGTTATAAACGCGATTATAAATTCAGTTTGTAATTTTATGACACCATTTTTGATCGAAGCAACGGGCTACATCTAAAGTATTGTATCGACAAAAAACATTCGTAAAATGTTCTTAGAATTTGTGTATCTTAAACTTTTTCAAGCTACAAAAAAGAAAATGCCGTTAGACATTTGTAAATTAGTAATTTAAATATGTTCCTCTAACACAGGAAAAATATGTTAGAGTTTTATGAATCCTTTAATTTAAAACATTCAAATTTTTTTTTTTTTTTTTTTTTTTAATATCATGAAACGTTGTTCAAATTATCGTAGAACTGAAAAGAAAAAGTGATTTAAAAGACCATCAAAACTGTTCCTTGGAGCCATGGTTCCAAAAGCTATGGTTGTTGTAAATTTTAAAATAATTCTAAAAAACTACATAATAAAAAAGCAAGAGATTAAAAATATCAGCACTTCCGAATTTGAAACAAGGCTTACTTAATAGTATCAAATTGTAGGCTTTTAATATGACCTGTTAGATATATAGCGGCGGCTGACAAGACAAACATTTTGTATTAGGAAAAGAATGGTAAACTTTCTTTCCCAAATTACATTATAACAAAGATTTTGAAGATTGAAATAAAGTTTTATACTTTCATGAGGGAAAATCCAGTATCGTGATTAACATCTTAAGTTAAAAAAAGTTATTTTCTCGTTCTATCTAATTTATTAAAGTTCTGTCTAATGACCTATCTCTGTAATATAAATCTTATTTCGATTTATAAAATAAGACGGAATAGCTTATAGTCAAAGTGATAGCTTACAGAAAAATGAAATAAATTCTTTTATTTGCATACAAATAATGCCTCATTCGCGCTATCGTACACTCTAACTTTTACTATAGATAGTTGTAATCGTGGATAAAAACTATCTTGTACATATGACACAATATTCAGATAACATTTACAAATACTTTAAACTACGCAACGGCATAATTAATATTAAATAAAATAACAATAAAGTGTCATATAGAAAGTGATGCAGTATAGGAAGAATAGTCACTAAGTTGCAATGAGAAACAAGGTTAGGTTTTTAAGGAACTCAACCAAATAAAAAAAATAAGCAAGCAAATAATCAACAGTAAAGAATGGTTAGAAAAGTTCATTGTTAAAGTAAGATAAAAGTCAAATAAAGCACTCGCTCTTTAAAGAGATATAATAGTATTTTACCAAGAAACATACTCATTAAATTTGGCAATTTTGTTAGTTAAGTTTGTATTCTAAACAAATTTTTTTAAAAAAAATTCATCTTCAATATACAGATAAAAACGTATAATCATGCTAAAATGTACTGTTTCTTAGCGTTTACTTTTTTTTTCCCTAAATTTGTCTTTCGAAAATCGAGAGAAGGAAGTTATACAGATAGTTCAATTTGTGTAATTATGTATAAGTAGTAAAAATAAGAAAGTATGAAAAGAAAAAATAAGAATAAAGTAAGAGAATCTAAGAAAAAATAAGAAAGTATTCTAATTTCGTGCAAAATTATTATAAAAACTAATTAATATTAGAGATGTCATTAAAGAACAAAAGTATATAAATAATTCCTTCGCCCTTTTTTTTTTTTATTAATTTTATCGTACGAAAATCAAGAAGGAAAAATTAGGCGAATAACTTAAAATATCTAATAAAATATCTTCCTTTCTACTTCCCTTTAACTTGAATCTCCCCCTTTCTTATTATTGTCTCTGCTACTCCTTAGGCATCAAATCATCCTTAAATAATCCGAGAAGAGAAATGGGCAGCTGACTCAGCGAAATCATATGCCGAATGTCAGTTCGTATTTGGTTCTTTGTGATTGGTCGAATCTTGTATCAGGCTAGCATAAAGTTCAGAAGTTAAGAAAAAGAAATCGGCGTGACCTTCGCAGGTAGTTTGCGAAGGTTTGTTTTTGTTGGTAAGACGAATACAACCGCTGCGTGAACGAATCCATATTAAAATTTAGAGGAGCTCATTTTCTAAATTCATACACTAATGGCTATGTTAACGGAAATAAATATTTATTTGCATTTCTATGATTGGGATACTGCTGTTTGTTCTTCTTGTTTTATGAATTTTAACTTAAAATTCTATTTTTAATATTCATTATATTTATAAATTAGTTTTATTTTATAGCTTTTATTTTAACATTATATTTTTAAAAATGTCTCTTATTACTTTGAATCCAAACAAACTTTCGCAAACTACCTGCAAAAGTTAAGTCAAACTTTTTTTTTTTTTTTTTTTTTTTAAAGCTCTTCATTATAGAAGTTCAGGCTCCTGTAAAATAGGACAATTATGAAGTTCAGCCAATCCTCGGAAGGCGGTACAAGAAAAAAAAAAGGGGGGGAATAAATAAATAATGTTGATGCTGCATTGCATAGTATTATGCACAGTTTCAAGAAATTGCATAACATTAAAAATCCGAATTAAAAAAAAGGAAGGGTTGAAAGTCAAGCCGAACATGCTTATTTGTGTTGATGGCTTGAGAATGCCGTTTGAAAATAATTCTGGGCCCGTACGCCTTGTTTTACAGTGTTTAATATTGTTAAAGCCCGTCCGATTCTAATGCGAGTATTGTAAATTATGAACCGTTTCATTCCTATACTTCTCAGTTTTCTTTTAGGGCCCTCAAAAATTTCCAGTGTAATGAAACTGCGGTAGCTAAATTTTAGGTTATGTTATTTTGAATACGGCGAAGCACATGAGAGCTATATCCTCAAAGAGACAGATGCCTTCGTCAAAAACTTTCTAAGGAAAACTGGATTGTATCTACATCACTTATAAAACAAAGAATGAGTGGCTTTTCTAGTGACGACAGAGCCGCAGACACTCGATATGTGAGTATAGAGCCATTACAAAATAACGCTTGAGTGGTTTGTATAGTGTTGACTAGATAAGGTGTTATATAATTAGTTACCTAAACTAGTTAAATAAATTATTAGAAAAATGGTTGTATTTTAATTGTTTCCATTTTCTTATGAAAATCTACAGAACATATTCTTAAATAGGGGGGGGGGAATACTTACAGTTGAATTGCATAGTGTATGAAGAAAGATACACTATTTTTTTAAATATATGATAATGGTATAAAAGTTAACAATTATTAAAAGTATATATATGTTTCAAAATAAAAGACTTAAAGAAAGTTGCAAATTTAATTAAATTGCATTTTGAAAAGTTAAAACAAATTAAAATAAATAAATATAAAATATAAAATTAAAATATAATTCGCAAAATTCTTGTTTTTTCTTCTACATTTAAATCTATATCCTTTACACCTCTTTATAATTATTCTCATATTTTAATTAAGGAAACAATTAAAAGTGGAATCTAATCAAATAAATTTAAATCAGCTTGCATTTCTTAAAAAAAATAATGTATCCTTTTATCGCATTTTTCTCTCAGAATTAGCAAATTTTGCACTTTTAGTTTATAGTAGCAAAGCTTTAAAAATTAATTCTTCATCCAGACACAAAAGATGCTACTAAAAAAAAAAAAAAAAAAGGCCTCTACTAGATAATTTTACTCTCCGCTTTCCTAAAGTGTGCAGAACAAGACGATCGGTGGGAGGAAAAAATAATGTATTGATGTTGCGGGCAGAAAGAAAGAGATTACGAAACAGCAGCGCGTGGTAACTCCACTAATAAAATAAGAAAAAAGGAACAAGGGGTGAACGGGGGGGGGATCTTGATCCGTATCTAATTACACTGGCACTTCGAGGGGGAAATGCAAGTATCGAAAAAGGGAAACAACAAGAGACTTCTAAAAAAAGTGAGTAAGAACAATCAGAGGGAGTTGTGGATAATCCCCGGAGCCTCAAAAAAGCACCGCTATCAATCCTCTTATAGCACCTCAGTGAGGATTTTTCCTACCACGTAAGTTGACACGTGTCGCGGTGTCGTTGAGAAAACACATTGAGAAGAGGGACCGTTGTTCTCAACTCTATTGGCCACTTCGATGTAAACGCTGGTGGCTAGTTCAAGAACTCCTTTAAGCAAATGGTCAATACAAGTACTTGTTTGGAAATATCAAAACTAGACAATCACTTTGCTTCAAACAACCCCATTTAGAAGTTACTGACTTTTTTATCAAAATAAATATAAAATTTACTAGATGAAGTTCTTTCTTATAGATGAAATTTCTAAACCAAGTAAATAAATAAATAAATAAAATTAGTTAACTATTTCATTAATTAAATAACTAAGTACATATAAAAATTGAAATAAAATTCTGGGTGTTAAAAATGAGCATTCTTGTTGAAGTGTTAAAAATGAGCGTTCTTCAAATTCTTGTTAAAGCACGAACACTGCTTGTTATAAACTTAAAAACAGATAAAATTCGATAAAGAAAGAAGAGAAGATATTGAAGAATAAAGAGCTTGTTGAGAAAGGAGCAACACACGTTTAAGTCAAAAGATGACATTTTTTAAAAACTAAACAACACTTGTACAACATTTGCGTTTTAAATTTGGCAAAATTCAACCTCAAACTGTTTAACACATTTCTAGCAGGTGCTTATTGCTGTAAAGAAAAAAAAAAAAAAAAAACTCCGATCACATCATGAAAACCTAATTTAATTCTGTCTTTGCAAAAGGTGAAATTTATTCTTCGTCATTTTGTCAAAATTTCGTGGCTCGTTATATAGATTTCTTCTTCTCAAACTGAATAAAAGCTTATATTTTATTTTATTTTTTAATTCAAATTTTCTATTTCTTCAACAGCTGATGTTAGGATCATCGTTACCTCTTTGATATATATTTTTTTCGATTTCGTCTGTTTAAGCGTTGAAAATTTTGGATATTGATGTACAGGCAAGGAAAAACAAAGAAGTTAGGTTGAAAAATTCTTCACAAAGGAATTGTGTTAAGCGTGCCTCAGACTGAATACTTTTTCAAAGTGTTGAAATCATGCACTTACTTTTTTATTAAAAAGCCTGAGCAGTATTGAAAATTCTCTACTTACTGAAGGCTAGTCGCCCACCAGTGGCGGAGCGGTAATTGTCAATGCTCAGCGACGTTCAGTTCGGTCCGGGGTTCGAATCTCTGCGAATGGGTTGGTTGCATCAATGTGTAACGTAGATGCGAGTCAGTTTCCCTTATAAGTTCTCCACGGGGCATCTCTCCCTTTGGTGAATACCATTGTGTGTGACGCCGTATTCAAATTATTATTATAGGCCAATCAAAGCCTTGTTCCTGAAATCTTAAAATTATTCAAAAAAATAATTCTGGTTCGATTCGATAAATTCTTCGCTAATTCTAAATTCTTTTATCGTCTACCTTTTGTTACCCAGCTTAGATTTCGGCATTAATTCTCCTTCGTCCACCAAACCTCAAGAATTGTTGAAATTATAGATGAAAGCCTTAACAGGAAAGAAACGGTAGCAGCTAATTTTGTTCATACTGGGGAACCTTGAACTTGAATAAGCCTTTAAAATTGGTTACTTTAATTGAAATTTATCTAAAAATATCATTTTAAGTTCAACTATGCTAAAATGTTTACAACCATTTATTCAATCCTGAAATCATATTTATTCGGTATGTCATTTATTCAAACTCTTCTTACTAGACCACGTAAAAGAAGGAAACCCTGTTACAGCTATTCTTATTTAATATTTTTATAAATGACATCCCCCTCCCAAAAAATAATGAAATTATTTATGCTCAGTATCCAAATAACATTGTTCTCCTCTCCTTGGCTAAATAAGTGAAAAATTAACACAAATACTCATAAAAACGCAGTGGGTGTTTTTCTGAAAAAATACTTTGCATTGATGATATTTCTCTTGATGATAATGCTCTTTCCATTATAACTTAGGTTAAATAACTTGATGTAATTTAAGATAGCCAGTTTTCTTTTAGCAATTATAATTTATATGATAGAGATGAAATTAGTAAGGCCGTGATCAGTATCTATGAATATTTGGACTCAATTTATTATTGAGTATTTAGAAAAAGAGAATCAGTTATTTCCAGGTGATTCGCCATATTTTACTGTAAGCATCTACAGCTTAGGTAGCTACAGCTGCAGCTGGAATGAATTGATTCCAGTTAAAGCGATTGCAGAACAAGGCTTTGAAATTAATTTTCATGGTACTTTGCTTCTCTGGGAGAACTGTTCGTGAAGATTTAAAATATAAGTCAGCCCATCATCAAATTTTATTTTTAAAAAAGTGAAGCTATAGCTCGTAATCAGAAAATAGCATTGGCTATTATATGCTAATTTAGTTGAGCAACTTTATGAAAGGTTGGATACAATTCGCCGCGATAGAAGATTCTAAGTGTTTCTACGATTTAGAAAATTTCAACGAATTGTTGAAATTATCTCAGCCAGAGATAATGTTTGGTGACTGAAATATTTCTTTATCGAAAAATTCTCTTCTCTTTTTTTGAGACTTTCTTGTGTTTTATCGGAAACGATATTCGATTTAAAATTTTGTAATAGATATAAACGAAAAGAATAAGGAATTTTATAACGAATAATATTCACGCAAAAATATTGAACTTAACACAGAAAGAAAATTTAAATCATTGTCTAGGCCAGTTTTATATATTCATTTCTTGCCTTCGGTATTTTCCCCAGTAACTTACTTTGATAATAAATTTTGATTTTTGAATATCCATGAACAATGCAATGCATACCAAAATCAACAACATTACAATCACAGTAAGTCAGAAACAAGGTTTAAGATTGATCCAGACGTGTTTTAGAATTACATTGAATAAACAACTTTGACTTCATTTACTGTGTATTATTGGCTATCATTGCCTTGCATCAAGGGTCAGAACTTCAAAAGATGTGGTTACAAAAATTCCTCTCTGAAATTTCTTCTTGATATAATTCTTTTAAAAATTCCGATGGTAAAATAATGATTCCCAAGTCTCTCAATTTTGATAATGTCTTCTAGATTGCCTACCAATTATACTCATTATTTCTTTTAATATTACTATAATATCCATAAAATATGTTAGTGAATGACAAGCATATTTTTATAATCACCTGGAATACACAGACCACCCAACCAAAATCATGTGCTTCGTATTGCTTAACTTATTGCCTTTTCAGTTACTGTTGAGTTTGCGCAAAAGTTTTGAACTTAATATTATTCACATTAACAAGTTCAACACTTTTACAAATTTAATTTTGTAAACTCGGTTTGTACAATAAGCTATTTTGCTGAAATGTTCATTGATTGATTTAACACTTAGCCTGATTTAATGATTAGTCTGAATTAATCGTAGAAAAGCTCGAATTTCATCCCAAAAAATGCAGCTTAAGCATAATAATTCTGTTATTATCCAAATTAACAGAAAACACATTTTCGCAAACAATACCATTTGTTTTCAGTGATCATTAGAAAAAGTTAATTTAACCCTTCGAACTTTACGTTCTTCTAAGAACTAACATGATACCAACGCTCCAAAATTTATTTACGCATTGCGGCATATCCTGAGCAACATCACGATACTGCCCAAATGCAGGTTAAAATCTCCCCTCCTAGATATGCTACGAATACCAGACCGAAAAACGGATGCAGGCAGCCCCGGAGTGTCTATGAGATGGGGGAAAGGAGGAGGAAAAACTATGTGACAAGCAACGCGAGGCATCTGGGCCTAACCTAATCCGGGATCTCCAGAATCTATCTCTCTACGTAGCATACCGCACGTCATCCGAACCTAACAAGCTTATTACCAGCATCTTGGAAATCTCACCGTGGGAACTGACACGAGAGAGAAGGGCTCGCTTCATGTCCTGGAGCGCTTTTGCGCCCAGAGTTTTCCTGGTCAGTCAAAATCTTCAGGGTTTCACACAACTGCCAATTGAGTTGGAAAAATGTGGGGACGGTTTTTCTTTCCCAGTCGTTCTAGATCTTCTCCATCTCTATGGACGAAAGTGGTGCAACTAGAAATCTGCGAATTTCGATTTGACAACGTAGTCATGAGATTAAAAAAATATCTAATAATTCAACTACGTATGTGTTTTTAAACTCTATCTGTCAAACAATAGAAGATAAAGTATTTGTTCTCGGAGATAAAATGATTTAACTAGGTATTATTACGTCCAGAATTTTAATGCCATCTCTTAAGGCTATTCTACCTCCAGTTTTGATCAAAACCACAAACCACTGTAACGTCTGAACACCCGTGTTGGCTGAAAGAAAAGAACTGTTGCCTTTTAAATATTTATTTTAAAAACTTGATAAAAAGTTCTGGATTAGTAATAAATAACCTAATAAACCATTACAGCCAATATTCACACAATAACCGCTGGATGCAGGATTGTGTCTTCTTCTGAGTCTTTTACCACATAAAAAGCTGTCACAAAAGATCCTCTCTTTCGTTTTATTCGTCGCATTGTCGGAAAAATACCTGAAATGGGACAATTACTGTCCCTTATGTCGGGAAACCGCACCAGGGGATTTCCGCTACACCTTTCCTCAAAGTTCCCTGTCAATTAGTCTCTGAACAAAACAGGAAGTTCTTCTCATTAAGCACCTGTGTGTTCGAGGTGTGCATATGTTGTCATACCACCTTCGTTCAAGAAGGATAAAAATGTAAACCATCTTCTGCACTTTGCAAACACCGTGTACAGTTAAAGCATATCTAGCCTACTCTACTTATGTTGTGCTATACAATGTAATTAATTGCCTTGTTTTATTCCTTCTTCCAGCATTCCCTCGTGGTGTAAAGGTAGCACCCTCAGCGCATATTCGAGTGGTCCCGATTCGAGTCCCAGCGAGGGCATCATTGTTCATTTTTCATGTCTCTTCCTTCAAATTAACCTAATGACTCTGCAGTCCTTTAAAAACAATTATAAAGAAATTGTAAATATCTATAAAAAAATTTAAGAATATAGCCGCAAAAAATAGTATTTACAAACCCTATTTTTTATTATGTAAATGAAGACTTTATTGTATGTTAAAAGCTTCTAATAATCTTCATGCAGTATTGCGCAGCGCTTATTTTAATATTTGTGAATTAATGTCATTAAAATTATCAGGGAAATTAAATTTTTAGGTACTCGTAAAAACTAAAGTGATAAGATGTAAATTAACGAAGGAAATAAATCATGAATTTGAAATTATTTAAAATTATTTTACATACTTGAATTAATTATTTACATTACTTAATTATTTAATTATATTTATTACTTATTTATTACATTTATAATAATGTAATAAATATGACTTATTTATTACATTATTAATGTAATGTAATGTACATTACAATTACTACTAGATATGCTTTAACTGTACACGGTGTTTGCAAAGTGCAGAAGATGGTTTACATTTTTATCCTTCTTGAACGAAGGTGGTATGACAACATATGCACACCTCGAACACACAGGTGCTTAATGAGAAGAACTTCCTGTTTTGTTCAGAGACTAATTGACAGGGAACTTTGAGGAAAGGTGTAGCGGAAATCCCCTGGTGCGGTTTCCCGACATAAGGGACAGTAATTGTCCCATTTCAGGTATTTTTCCGACAATGCGACGAATAAAACGAAAGAGAGGATCTTTTGTGACAGCTTTTTATGTGGTAAAAGACTCAGAAGAAGACACAATCCTGCATCCAGCGGTTATTGTGTGAATATTGGCTGTAATGGTTTATTAGGTTATTTATTACTAATCCAGAACTTTTTATCAAGTTTTTAAAATAAATATTTAAAAGGCAACAGTTCTTTTCTTTCAGCCAACACGGGTGTTCAGACGTTACAGTGGTTTGTGGTTTTGATCAAAACTGGAGGTAGAATAGCCTTAAGAGATGGCATTAAAATTCTGGACGTAATAATACCTAGTTAAATCATTTTATCTCCGAGAACAAATACTTTATCTTCTATTGTTTGACAGATAGAGTTTAAAAACACATACGTAGTTGAATTATTAGATATTTTTAATTAATGTAATGTTAATTAATGTAATGTAATGTACATTACATTACATTAATAATGTAATAAATTTTACTTATTTATTACATTTATACTTAATTATTTTAAATTACTTGATAGATAATTTTTTAAGGAAAGAAACTGAAAGTAATACAAAATGATTCGCGAGAAATAAAAATTAGCAGTTAAATGACAATTAAAAAAACTTATTTTTAAATGTTACTGCAATAAAATTATAGTTGTAGTAAAAACCTCTTAATCATAGCAATAGTCTTAGAATAAGCATTCAGTATTAATTAACGGAAAATGACTAGCAGATGCTTTATAAATATCAGTAATAGGTGCGGTTGAGTAATAACAGTGATTTTTAAGTGCCTGCAAATTACTATCTAGATGTCTTACACTGTGAAAGATAATTATAAATATGTTGTTACTATCATTTCTACGCATTATTGATAGGACATTGTTTTAAACTAATCTTTTTTAAAAGTGAAAACAATTATATAGAGCTAAAAATTAGTAAGAATGATGTATATTGCTTTTAGTAAATTGTTCAGGTATGTTACTAAATAATGTTCTAATATCTCTCTCTATCTTTATATCATTAAACGATGAATAATCTATATGCATGTATGTATGAAATTTCTCGCATTGTGGAAAATAGCGGCAGCTAGTATTACCAAATTTTGAACATGCACTGTCTCATCTTGAACATATGTACCTTGAAATGCAAGTTTTGGCTTTCGAGTTTATTTTTTTATTAATTTTTTATTTTGTGCAAATTCAACGAGTTTTTAATAAAAAAAACTAGTGTTTTAAAATCAATTTGTTGCCAAAACATAAGATACTTGAGTTTCAAATTTATTCAGAAAATTCCGCGGTTTTAAAATAATGTATTCCCTTTCTGGAAATAAAATAATTTTGTCTTCCATGCGCCAGTGTATAATTATTCAGCAAAGCTTAAGGTATTTAATTTTCTTTCAAATTTAACTCTATGTTATTGATTGTTAATCAATAACATAGAAATCAAGCGATTTAGCACTGAGCGATTTAAAAGCATTAAATGTTAATCGCTAGGTCGATCCGTGAATCACACTAGCTGAACTCATTAAAATCACTCTCTTTGAGGCTGCGCAGGTGGCTAGTAATTTATAAAACAGATTAAAATCTCATACTACGCAAAATGACAGCAGCTATCAAAAATTAATCTGGTAGGTTTATTGGTTAATATTACATAATTTGTGTTGCATACAAAATAAAAGGTAAGTAGACAAATTTTCTAGGCTATTTGTTAGGCCACTTTACTGATAAATTGGATGAGGGTGTTAATGTAACATAAGGTGGTGCGAAAACAGCTCTTTTTACTCTTCTGATTGTAACAGGAGTGATAAAGTAATCAAATTACACCTGATCATATATATTTTGACTTTTAATAGTCAGGGTTTTGCTGAGTTTCAGAAAATCACAGGAAATTTGCATCAAGTACATATTAAAGACGTTTTGTAAAGAAAAGACTTATGCCAGTGTTGCTCCGCATCAAGAATCACTGACCAAATATAAAAGCTGTCCAAGTTGAATCAGAAAAAGATACTACGTCGGATAAAATGCTCAGATGTCAAATATACCAGTCGAAAGCCTCGAGAAATCATACACTCGGCACGGATTAGAATTTTTTATTATCACAGACAACGTGACCAGGAATAAACTTTCTTGTTCAGTTTCGATCATGTATCTTGGGGCATAGGCGGAGATGAAGCATTGGATGTATATCGAATAGCGTAATTCTTAACACAATACCAATAGAATCTTGAGCTCTCCAACTGAAAAATACTCGTACTTCTAGAATTCGTACTTCGTAGATTCTAGAAAATTCCTTTCTCGGTATGAAAACCTAGTAAAACTTTTTGTGAATTCGGTTAAGACAAATTAAGAGAAAAAGAAACTTTCACAAGAATATGAATTTAATTAACATGAATTGCATATCGTAAATCAGAAATTAATCACTGGACAACCGTTATTTTCGCTGAGAAATATTCTTTATACAATTCTTTTAACCTTATTCCTATTAAAAACGCATCCAATGTCTTCTTCAGTTAGTGAATTGTATTTTCCTGATGCCTTCTGCATGTATCAGAATTCATTAATGATTTTTTCCAATTTTCCCAACAGAATTTAAAACCTTTTTTAAATTTTAGTTTATATTTCTTAAATACTTGGCACTACAAACTCTTGCTTTATTTATAATAACATAATTCTTTTTTATTTGGCTTCTTTAAAGGATATATTTTGAAAAAATATGAGGAATATATTTTCTTCCCTGAAGCACAAGGAATTGTGTCATTCGCCAGTTTTTTTTTTTTTTTTTTAATTCACCGTTATCCTTCTAAAAATGATTTAAGTGGTAAATTCCGAAATTCTGATACGAAGTGAACATAGAAGTAAAAATGTCTTCCTTCCATTTGACTCTCACGCCAAAACGTTAAGCAGTCAAGTCAGAAAAAAAACGAATAAAAGAAAGGTATTTACTTCGGGAAAAAGGTATCCGTATGGAGTTGAATATTGCTTATTCCAATTCGCTAGAGGTTCTCTTTCATCCATTTTTAAGATATCCATATTCAATTAAAAAATTCCACTGTATTGTTCTTTTTAAGGACCTCAGGGAGCTGTTGTTGTTTTTACTTATCAGTTTTTGTGCGTTGCAAATAAGGGGCATCATGCCAATTGATGAAGCCTGATATCTTTCGCTTGCTTACCAAAACTCAAAATTATATAGCTCATCATTGTAACAAAATCAATCCCTCAAAATAATTTAATTGTACTTCTTTAAATTCTGCAATGGATTTTATTTTACTTCATAGGAATAAAATACATTTAAAATGCATATCACATTACATAAACGCTACAAATTTTTTTTGCGGTTAATATCGTCTATAACAAATGTAAAAATAGTATTAGTATATATATTGTTAGTTTTCTGAAACTATTTCCTTTTTAATTTAATTCCTAAAGCAGTCTTTTTCAAAGAATACTACTCATACTTAAAAATTAAATACAGAAGGAAACACCAGGGTTTTCTTAAATGGAAGTTGTTTTGTATTTAATTGAATTTTAAATTCACTAAACCATACCTTGCAACGGTTAATTTTGCTAAGTTTTAGTATTAATTTCATTTTCTTCTAATTTATTCACAAACGTCAAGTCCGTCTTGTTTCATCGTCTTCTGATTTGCGCTATTTTCATCGATGGAAAGTCTAGCTTAAAGCCACTTGCAATTTCTTCGAACCAAAGGATTGAAACTCATCGGTCCATACAATTCTAAAAGATAATTTTTTATTACCTTTTGTATGTTTTTAGAATTAGATTTTTAGGAAGTAGTAAAGAGAGTGCTTAATTGTAATCTCATTTCAGGCATCCCAGGTGTTGGAGTACCGACACTGACTGCTGCTTCTCTTCGGCCATCCTTCCCTCTCCTTGCGGATGGACTTCCAACGTACTATTCGGGACTTTGGTGTGGCACCCCTCTGTCCCTCAAGGACCCAACTCTACCCCTCTTCCCTCTCTTTCCCCACTACTTGCCATCCTATGGATTTTCCGTGGAAACCAGCTCTGCTCCAAATGCTGGAGAAAGTTCATCCGCTACAGCAGGTATTCCGTTTGTTATTTTAACACACAATAATGACTGCTTGCTATTTAAACACTTGAAAAGCTAAAAAAAGGTCGGAAACTTGCGTTAGTATTCTGCATTAATACTATTTTTAAAAGAAATCTTAATAAAGACTGTAAAAAATTCTAAACTGCTCTGCGAGGAATTATGAAACTGTTCAATTTGTAGAATGCAGTGTATGTGATCAGTGTATATTAGACAAAAAAAAGCAATTTACTGTTAGTGGGTTATTTAAAATGGTATTTTAATCCTAATTTCCTTCTTCGAAAATTATAATTCTCGTAATTTTTATTTTAATTTAAATTCTTTAATTAAGAAAAAAATTCGTCAACACAATAACAAGTACAGGACTTATAATTTAATAAATACAATAGCAGCTACAGTATTTACAGTAAAAATATAATAAGCTTACCTTTTAAATTTTTGTAATTTTGTAATATTTCTGGAATTTTATCATTTTTACTTAAAATTATAAGCAGTATATGGATTTTATTTACTTACAAATGGATTTTAATTTCCTTCATTAATTATTTTTCAAGCAGGTTTTTATTATTTTATATTAATTAATTTTATACATAATTAGAATTGCTTATTTATTTTTCAATTTTAAGTATTATTTAGTAGTATATATTTAATAAATGACATCAGAAGCGTCTTTCATTAATAACTATTCATGTAATTACTGGTATTCTTACTAAAATGTTTTAAATTTTATAAATGTTTTCAGTGTGTTGTTGTTTTGAACCTTCTTGTTATTCTTTATACGTGAAATGCGAGAAAATATAAAGAACTAACAGTATAGAGAATTATAAACAGTAAATACTAATTACGAATGTTTTTGAAAATACACAGGCAGATAAAACTTAACTGCCTGTGAAATGAAAGCGTGTAAAAATTCTTCGCCTAAAGATGCTTCTGACGTCAAATTAATTACTTATTATAAGATCCATGTTATTGCACAACAGTGTGTTTATTAAATGTTAAATATTTTTTACTATTTTTCTTTTTCATGAAATTTTCCGAACACAAAGACTTGCGAATCAATTTTATTTTCTTTTAAAATTTTAAATAATATATGTCATTCTAATTTTAAGAAATTCTTCATTCTTACGTCTTCTGCTGTGCATCAATCACTTGCAAACTGATATTATAATTTTTGATACTACACAGTTTTCTAATTTCCCTAATCATAGTCTACATTTATATACTGGAGACATTTTGTTGACGCATGCATTTAGTTATGTATTATTTATAATTTTTAAACACTCGTGCATTCCATCATCATTAACTTTTTATGCATATCATTAAAGAATACGTAATGAAATATTTTGGATTGTTTCTAATATAGACTGGAAATTGTGTTAGAAAGGCGGCAGTAATTTTACAGCATCTAATTTTTTAGATGATGTAAAATAGGCATTTATAGTCTTCTTCATAAACGTTGGCACTTATACAAATCCAGTTGTATATAACTTATTGAAAACAATTATCTTGATAACACAATCTTGAAAAATATGAATCTTAGGAGCTGATTTCAAACGAAAAGCTTCCAAACATTTCAAGTGTGAAACGAAAGGATTTCTATGTATAAGATATTTCAATTAATTTATTCAAATAAATTAATTGAAATATCTTATCCACAAATGTCCATGCCTTTTTCGGGATCTGAACCAAGCCTATGTCTGTGGTAATAAGTTTTCTTAAATATTACATTGAATAAATATTGAATTTTTTTAAGTTAGAAGCAGAAAAAAGTCTTTTAGAGTTAATTGATGGAAAAGTACAGGATGGATAATTGCTTTCCTTTCTTTAGGAAAGTGAAAAGAAAAACCTGATAGCTTGTAAATATTCTCTAACGACAATCGCGTAATAAGAAAAGTTCAAGGAACTCATCAAATATCGCGAATCTTCTGTCGCTAATCAGCGTTTGTCATTTACCTAATTTCAGGTAATTCAGGTTTCTTCTTCAGGTTTGTTTCTCTGTTCATTTGACAGACTTGATAAATTAGCTTTCTTTTATTTTTCTGCATTGACAAAATCTGTCAAATTTAGTTTAACTTTGTCATAATAAATTGCAAATTTTAGTGTTTTTATCATTTATTTATTTTGTCTGAGCAGTTATTTTTTTTAATTTCTTATTTTTTATAAATTTAAATTTTAATATAATTTTTTTTTTAATTTTTACTATTCAAAAGTGTTTTTTTAACAAAATATCTCAATTTCTTCCTCTCTTCTGCTACTTTTATCAATGCGTTCTACCGTTTTCATTGTTATCTTTTTAAGGCAATTGAATTTAAGGTATATAAGCAGAAAAAAGTTTTACTGTAGTAAATCAACAAGTTCGTTTATCATTTCAATTGCAGTGAATCTGCTATAGTTTATTGCTTGAAAATAGGCACCGGTTCCGACCCCTCCCCATGTGGGATCGTAACACTTGTCGTCATCACCGCCTCATTTGAGATCGTGTTCATTCGTACGCTTTTCATGAAGGGAAACACCCTAACGGAAATGAAGTGGAAGAAAAAGAATAGGCAAGTCAAATTGTCTTCTGTAGATGCCTTTCTTGAGGTTACAAGGCAAGTCGAGTGGCGGAACATTACCTTGAAATTCCTATTACAAAGTAGCGGAGTATAGCAATGGTGATTCATTAATCATAATATCAAATACCTTCATTATCATCATTATTAATAATAATGATGTTAATGAACATCAAACATCAAACTATCAAACATCTATAATAGTCGAAGCGTTTCCTAAATGTTTGCTAACCGTAAGGAACTGTAATATACGAGTATTATAGCCTGTTGTTTTAAAACAAGCACTTTGAAGTCATAGCAACCCTTTCCTCATTTGTAATCGTAACGTGTGTCGTCACCATTGCAAACAAGGAATTTTGGGATATTAGTAAATTAGAGGATTCGACTTTTTGCCCGCAGTAGCATTGCCTTGGTTATGAATCATGGTATGTCAGTGGGAGAAATGTCCTTGAAGTATCTATTCTAAAGTAACAGACTAAAATCACTGGGACAGGCAGAGGTGTGGAATGGCAGAGTTATAGTATTCAGTAAGCCTTCAAAATGCATGCATGCAAAACCTTTCCTCAAAGTGTCAATTTAAGATTGTGGGTTATAAAAAATATAGCGTAACACAACATTTTAAAAATACA
The DNA here is from genome assembly GCF_044657685.1 of Stegodyphus dumicola. NCBI lineage: Eukaryota > Metazoa > Arthropoda > Arachnida > Araneae > Eresidae > Stegodyphus > Stegodyphus dumicola. The sequence continues at coordinate 40,850,433 of NC_140771.1, read as the reverse complement.
AATGTAAATCATATGTTGGGTATTCTTATACAGTACTTGCTGTGCCACAATATTTTCCGCAAAGACATTTTACTGCATAGAACGGAGTTCTTTGAGCCCGTTGCGCAAACAAGTGCTCACAAAATCTGCTCCTCCTTCGGAGAGAGGAACCAAACTAAATGTAAAATTATCCAAACCATTCGCATCTCCTAAATGGTCAAACTTTTCCAAATGAGCTGGAATCGGACCATACCTTGTCAGAAAGCAAAACAAATGTTGTATATATATCACTAACGAGTGCCTTATCAGCACAAGAAACTAAGATATGGCATTTTCAAAACAGTTTATAATTAAACATCTTATCAATTCAAGGCTCAATAGTGGATTAATGATAAAACCTCTGAATACTGGTAATTTGACTCGGGTTCCTATTCCGGCAGACAGACTGGTTGCATGAGAGTTTTCGTCGTTATTTCACCTGCAAACTGAAAACTAGCCAGTTTCCTTAAACAAGCATTTCTCCTCTTAAGCAAACAATCCTAGTGTGCTGCAACAGGATCCCAATAATCCAAAATCCAGTCCATTCCTTTTAATTGAGGTAATGCTTGAGAACAATGCAATAATATTTAACATTTTATATTAAGAAAACTTTCCAACTTCCCTTGCTGAGGATTATCAAACACTCCTGCGTATGCAATAATGCTCATCTCGTAAGCTTTCACTGATGCTAGGCTTTAAGCATCTGTGGGGACCATGTGGTCTCTTCCGAGTTTAGCTTTCGTAACGATACATTTTAAGTTCTCCATTTTAGAAGAACCTACAGTTTTAAAAATTATCTCATTTCTCCCATGCATGCTGTCGTGCATGAGAGAAAGTGGTTACCAAGTTTAGGTAGTAAATTGGAAGATTCTTGTTTCGAATCACGGCTAGGTAGAATTGATTTTTCATGTTTCCTGGTCCAAAATATCAAATAGTCTCTAGACAGCCACAAATGTCCGTGCCTTTTTCGGGATCTGAACCAAGCCTATGTCTGTGGTAATAAGTTTTCTTAAATATTACATTGAATAAATATTGAATTTTTTTAAGTTAGAAGCAGAAAAAAGTCTTTTAGAGTTAATTGATGGAAAAGTATTAAGTTTTGAAAAGTATATTAGTTAATTATATGACTTAATTAATTCTAAGCTGAATTTAAATCAAAGAAATGTTAATTACATCGTTCGGGTGCTTTGGCATTCTTCTATCAGAATAATAATTTCGTCATTACAGTAGAAAAATCCATAATCAGACTGCATTTTCTTTCCAGTCAACAATGTTTATATTTCGTCTTTAAATAATGGAAAAGGACAAGCGATAGAAAAACAAACAAGGCTAGAATTAGGCGCTAAAACTGCTTAACAAGAAAATATCACCATCTTCTAATTTTGCAACAAGTTGCTTTACATCTGCAAAAAACGTCCCTCGAAGTAATCACTGCAGAAATACAAATTGTGATTATAGAAAGTGAAAAAAGAGTGGTGAAACGTTCTGCGCCCGTTTTTTTTTTCATTCTATTTTCCTTCTTCTGCTTCTTCTTCTTCCATCTTATTACTATTCAAATGAGGCAAAGGGGAAAACAGAATCAAATGGCGCGAAGTGAATATAAATACTGTAATAACCTCGGAGATTTCCTCGCCTGGAGCCAAAACTGTCGCCGAAATCGCGCCATTTCTCTCGGGGCGCAAATAATCTCTAGTTTGCATAAAATAATCCACTTTGGCTCATTTTGCTGATTTAATCCTCACTTTTCGAATTTATGATGAAAGATAATGCAGAGAGTAGAAAGAATAAAAAAAAGAAAGGTAAAAGAAGAAGCAATGAAAAATCTTTGCGAGAAAAGGAGAGAAATTATGAAAGAAAACATGAAAAATTTTTCTTGCATCTGTAGATGGTGAACTCAGAAATCACGATGATTGTTACTCTAAACTGCGTTTTGGGAGTTGAGTTTGATTTAAAACAAGGTATAATTACATCATAATGACTGAACTGAGATCTTATGCTTAATTGCATTCTAATTCTAGCTTTAGGGAATACATTAGTCTCTTATTTCATGCTTATTAATTATTTTAACGCTCTCCTAACGTTCCACCCGTATATGATCTCTATAACTTGCAAAACGCCTTTTAACACTATTTCTTATTTAAGACGATAAAAATGATTATCACATTTTGCGCATCTGTCTGAATTATCAAAACACATAAAAGAGAGAGAGAAACTTTCTTCTTGTGGTGCTGAGAATGTAATTCCATTCCTATTAATAGTTTAAACATTTGGTTTTGAGCTGAAACATTTTTAATGGTAATAATTCTAAAATTGTATTTTTAGATAGGTCTGTCATAACTAGAGTCAACTCTGGATTAACCGGTGTAATATCAGAAATGACGTTCAGGATTAACTCAAAATCGCGGCTGATACAAGAGCACACGGAAGAGAAACGAACACAAGCAAGAGGAATAATCTGTATTATAATTAACAGAAAAACCTGATGTGGCTACCACATGACTTCCTGATATGATCTATTAAATTATACAACTCTTTTCCTGCACTTCATTTAAACTTACTTCCTCGAATTTCATTAACGACATATTTTTCATTCAATCAATTCAGTTTTCACTCCGTGGTTAGGCAAAAATACCTAAAAACTCAAAACATCTTCATGAAAAGTTTAAAATACAATAAATAAATAAATAAATAAAACATCGAATACACATATAAACAGTCAAAAATCAATTTTTGTAAATAAAATTAGAGTTTCTATACATATTCAAGAAATTTCGGCCAACGAGCAGAAATGTAAAGTTATCGGTACACCAAAGTTTCATTTTTGGCCCCACTGGGCAGAGAGATCTTGAAGTTAGTGCATCAAGTGACTTAATTCACAATACTGCTAAGAGTCTTCATATGTAAACAAAATCCATCTTGTTATTCTTGGCTCCACTTACGCATTTAAATTGTTGATATTTCTACAATTATTGTATGCAGATTAATTAAAGATATAAAATCCTTAACCAGAACGCAATAACAATATAATTCAATCACTTTTAAAACAAATAAATACGTAATTTACCAACATTTAAGAATAAAAATACAGAGCTCACGGGGTCTGGTAATAGAGACCTTTTTAATATATTGAGGATTTGTGATAATAATTTTCTATCTTTCTGGGATAAACCAACAACTTTTCCTAAACGTTGTACTTTTAATCTAGAACCTAGTTAATCCGTCTACGGAAACCAAGAATTGACTCGAAAAACAAAAATATTGGCAATTATGTATGTAATCAGTATCACATTTTCAGGGATAGTCTTTTTTATTTTTTTCTCCACTTTTTATTTTTTATTCTTGTGCTGTTTGAAGAGATTTGACGACTAATTTGCTGAACATAGTCGCTGGACTGATGTTGAAATTATGAGGATTTAGATTTGTTTAGCTATTAATTGTAATATTCATGTATCAACAGATAGCATATTTCAAAACCGTATGGAGCACTTTATTTTTACAATATGTCAAAAGATAACATTATATTTATTTGACGTCCGTTATGCCCCGTGCTTTATGAAATGTGAAGTTGTTGAATAAAACCCTTAAAATTGGCGTAAAGAACAAACACTGCTTAACCAAAGTGATATTTATAATTAATAAAAGCAGTATTCCAATTTCTGTGTAACAGAATATTTTTTGAAAACTGTTAATAATAATTTTACATAATTCAAAAACTAACAAATATAACTTATAGCAATACTTAGTAAAAATGCACCAGTGCCCATAACCGTACTGAAGCAATAAAAGATTTAAAGATCTGTCTACATAATTATTTGGTTATTTTTTGAAACTTTTAATGAAAAAGATCGACGAAATTCCTTAGTTTGCATTAGATGTGGTGAGAATATCCTGATTAACTGTATAAATAATGAAAACCGAAATGCAATAAATGAAAATGAAAATACATGAAATTTCTATAAAAATCATTTTAGCACTGAAGGATTGTAATACATATTTTCAGTAGTGCGTACATTTCTGTAGATTTTTCGTTTTATTCAAAATGTGCTTTTATAACTTTAGTTGGCAGTTAAAATTTTCTACATTTGTATAAATATATTATTTCTTTAATATTAAATAAAGTTTGAAATTTAAGCGCCTAAAACTGCAAATGTGGGAATACGTTTTATTATACAAAATTTTATTTTACGTTTTATTAAAAATCTATAGGTGTTTTTTACAATATAGTTTCTAAAACTGTAGAAAATTTTACAAATATATATACAAGAGGACGTTTTGAAAAGTGTAATTAAACTAATGTATTTGAAATTTGTTTTATGCTACCAAAAATAAAATGTTCACCATTGAAATGACCTAACATTACGGAAGCAATCCTTGTGGATAATTTCTATGCAAAACTAGTAATGTTTATATTCTTAAAGTTAATTTCTCCAGACATAATGATCGTTCTTTTTTCACTTTTTTTTAAAATTTTCATTTTCTGAATACTCTTTATAGATTTCGCTTTTGATTTCGGAGAGTAAAATTTATGACCTAATGTACTCAATGCATTGAAGCTATTACTTAATTGAATAACAGAAAAATTTTAGGTTTTTATTACATTAACTTAGTAATAAAATCTAACAAGAATTTATCAATTGCTTCTCAACGTAACATACGACGCTTTGATATCATTATGAAATGAATAATTATAAGTTTTTTCCTCTAACATGTATGTCAGTGTGCTATTACCTAGTTGGCTATTCACAGTTTACATTACTATTTTTAAAATTAAATTAAACTATAGGTAAATTCATGTGACTTTCAACAAACACTGAACGACTGGCAACTGCTTTTATCTACGTTTTAACTTAATTTTGAATTTGAAAATTCACATCTGTTTTAAAACCTCTTATGAAATTTGTTTTCACATGTTTTGCTTTTCCTAGCTTTAATCCCGTTGATAATATGTCAGTTGTCAGATATATACTTTTCTTAATATAAAGATATTAATTTATAAGGTATTTCTCCCGCCTTCTTAGCATGCCTTCGTAGTGTAGTGGTCAGCTCGCTGGGCGCGTATTCCAGAGGTCCGTGGTTCGATTTCCGGCGAAGGCGTTGCTCATTTTTCATCTTTCCTGCTTCGAAATAACCTAATGTCTCTACAAGTTGGGATACGTGAAGAAATATGAAAAATTCTCGAGATAATTCAGTGGGATATTGACACAGTTTAATTTTATTATCATTGAAAGCAAAGCAGATTGCTCAAGAACATCAATTAGTAAAATTTTGAGTTGCCTTAGGTAAAAAACATTGTTTAACATATGATTTTTATTAAGGTATTCGACATTTATCTGAAGTAACATACAGTCTCTTAGTTATAAAAAGAAGAAAAGCTTTATATTTGTGTACAGTCCCCATTCATGCAGCTTCGTCTTTCTTCAAGCAGAGAATGGACTGTTCAGGTCAAAAATTTAACATGGAAGACGTGGAGTGGCGCTGATTTCCGGGATCAACAAAGTTAAACTCAGTAATTAACCCGCTCAATCTGGCAACAAGGAAGAATTTTTCGCCGATAGATTCAATTTGCAGCAAACTTAACTCCTTTTCTCAGGCAGCATTCACTAGATGCAAACAAACTGCTGATTAGAATATCAAATTGCTTTTCCATAGAGCTTGATCCAATAAACGTTATCGCTAGCTGCTTCTTGTGCGTTGCCGGGTCTTCTTTCGGGGAAGCGAAACTTCTCCTCGATCCGGCAGGCGACGCGTATTTTTAATTCCGGACGCATTTTTACGGCGGAATGGCTCCTGATTGAATTAAAGCGCTTTAATGTGTTTAATATTCGCTATCAAATTAGGCAATGGAATCTGCTTCGCCCGCTTTCGAAGGTTAGGGATTTTAAATCTTCATCTTCTTTTTGCAATCTGGATAAGAATCTTTGCGATTTGAAGAGATTTGCATTTCTGAGATCATGATGGACGTAAATCAACTTTTTGAATAAAAGCTGTGTTTATAAAAAACAAAGCTTCCTTTGTGAATGATTGGGGAAAGGAAAATGCATCCCAAATTTTTTTAAATAATGCTTCATCGTGAGAAATAAGTACAATGAAATATTTTTGCAATCATTCAGTTCATTAAATAACAGCAGGTTTAATTCTGGCAGAATATTCAGCTTATATCACGGAAGTGCTGAAAACTAAGTGATATATTGAATGCTTACAGGTCCGATGAGAGGTTAATAAAATTTATTTTATCCGAAGAGATATTTCAGAGTTTTGGAACTTTCCTCAGAAATACTCGTACAGGTGTTCACAGTTACACGAAGTACAATCATTAATTATGCACTTCAAACTACTAAGAAGGTTTAAAACGGGACATCACAAGCAAAGCGCAATTAAAAGTCTAATCTTTCAATAATCCGAAATCGGTCTGAATTAACAGTTCACAACAGCAAACATTAAAGGCAGATGCTCTCTCCAGCCTTATATAGTTTTTATTCTGCAGTCGAGATATTTCTAGTACTTTTTGCTTCTTGAAACTACTGGAAGCATGTTAGGGCCAGATGCCGTTGCACTAATATAGTGACCAATTACATTTTACTCAATTACAATACCTATTACAGAGATACAGTGACCCGATCAAAATGCCGACGAACGGTCGCCAAGTTTGGTATCTATTTACAATTTGCCCCCCAAATTTGGTAATGACAAAAATTAGTCACCAAAACCGCAACCAGCTTGGAGATATCTCGCCAATTTATCCAGATAGCCTTTACTCAATGTTAAATCAACTTACCCCTATATTCTTATTTTTCTATCTTAGCATCCTCTCTCTAGTTTTTCATGTTATATTCTACAAACAAAATATAACAATTTCGCATATAATTTCTTTAAAATTATAATATATATTAAATATAGCAAATTCTATAACTAATTATGAACATTCTTTGAGATTTTCGTTATGCATAAGTGAAGAGTTAGTGCAAAGAGTTAATTTCAATCACTAATAAACCATTTCTAACTAACTAAAGATTGGTATAAGAACTGTTTCCAAACTTTAAATCCATTCATAAAGTGCAATAAAATTTTCATTGCGTAAAAATTGGTATATATTACATTTACAGATGTATTGTGTAAAACAATTTTACATTTTAAACTTATAGGCAAAAAGAAAGAGACAGCATGCGCTCATGTGCTTTAAAATAACTACTCTGCAAATTTAGATTAAAAGAAAATGAACAAAAAATTACAAAATAAACTTCTTTTCAAAGTTTCAAGTTAATTAATGAACTAAAAAATAATTTATCATACAATCTAACAGGAATAAGAGATTAAATAATCCTGTTTACAAAATTCTGCTGCAGTTTTATATCACAAGTAATTAAAGCATGTTGTGCCTTTGATATATATTTGTAATATCTTATACCTTTGACAATTCAATTCGATTTCGTTATTTTGACCCACACTTTTATTTTTCGTGATATAAAATTTTGTATTAATTTTATAAAGAGAATAATTTCATCTCTTGTCTCCATTAAGCTAAGTTATTTTTCCTTTTAGTTCAGTAATTATTTTATGAATTTCAAATAAAAGCTTATTTATATATTTGTAAAAAGCTTATTTTATATATTTACAGAAAGCTTATTCTATGAAATCATAAAATAAATTTTATAAAACAAAAGCTTATTTTATAAAAAAAACCTTCCCCCCCCCAGATTTTTAGGTTTTAATGAACCGTTATCAAACAATTCAATCCAAAAATCATTTTAACGATTCTGTTACATAAAATGATAAAAAAAACTGCAGCTATTTTACCAAAAAAATCATAAATTGCCTTAAAAATCTCATATAACTTCATTTCGATAATAAAAACATTGAATTTTTAGAATTTCAGTTTGCTCATCAAACGAAAGTATCTGCGAAAAATTGTTTCAACATTAAATTGTAAAACATCTAAAAATCTGTTCACCGTAATTATCGCCTACAATGAGTGTGTGTAAAATGTGAGCTGGATAGCATAAAATGAGGCAGTTTGAAAATGAATGGCAAGGTTTTCACCGTAAGAATGAAAACTAGAACTAGTTCCAAATTTAGGTAATAATCAGTCATCACTACACTGCTATGCAAGTATTGTGACCCAAAAACCACATTTACAGGCGCATTATACTGTGAATCCTGGCATAACACTGCAAAATTTTCTCATTGCAATAAAGTAAATGACGCTTTTATATATATATATATATATATATAAGTTTACGTAAAAGTTATATTCACACTTTATAGATACTAAAGTTTGCGAAATGCTAAGGACGTTTATTATTACTTAACGTCTTCATTGAATAATAATTGCACTTGTAATATATTTCAACATTTTCTTTGCTTTATTAACTAGCCTAATATCATGTATAAAGTGTAAACGCAACTTTCATATAAACTGGTAAATCAAAAGGTTCACAACATTTGTTTCATTACGATAGTTACAGTGCTCTAGAATCGAATTCGTAATACTCTTCAGACACGTTTATCTGTTTAATTTACGCCTGTAAATATGGTTTTTTTGTTATAATCCTCACCTAACAGTGAAGCTATAACTAATTACTGGACAGTTTGCAGATTAGTAAGTCTTGTTGATTAATAATTATGCCCTTTTTGTTTTGGTTAATCGAGCTTCTATTAGAGCTAAATATTTTACAGAAGAAGCAGAATTTGAGATAAAATGAAAAAAATGCTCAAAATTTCCTTTTGCTTAAGAAATAGTACGATTATTACTAACATTTACTTCAATTAATATTTATAAAATGTGGGAAATATTGTGATAATTCATAATATACATTAAAGATCTTAATATATATAAATATTGAAGAAAAGTTTGCTTCATGTGATATCTACAGTATGGACGAAGCTATACTTTTACAATCTTTTCCAAAGTCGAGCCTTCGGAATAAAAAGTGACAAGTGTCATGGTAGGAAGTAAAGAATATTTAACTGTTTGTAATACAGACGGCAGTGATAAATACTGCTCCTTGGGGATCGGTAAGCCCGAGAAATATCGTTGTTTTAAAAACTTAAATAGTAATTTACCTTGCGTCCATTTTCACCGTAAGAAAGATTGGACCGATAGCTCATCGTTTCATGATTCGCTTCTTTGTTTTAATAGTCGAATGTGGCTCATACCAGGTATGTTCTTATGATACTGGGTATATGCATAGTCCATAACATACATGATCTGAACTTAAAAAATGTAAAAGTTCACCACCCAAATGCAACAAGTCGTCTTCAGCCTTTGGATCAAGGTATTATTCCCCTTACGAAGAGGTCTCATCGCAAGCGACTTGTGACAGCTAAGATTCGCGTTGCTGAAAAAGGAAACGGGAACACCAACTTGAATATGTTTGATGCAATAAAAGCTATCACCACACCACATTAAATTTTGAAGAAGGCGTGGATGTTTGTAAATGTATAGTGTCTGTGCGGCATGTCGGCACTCTAAATATGCGGTAAGCCGTTCAAGAGGTAGGTGGTTGTGGAAGACCCCCGAACCCGCCCCTCCGGAGTGCTCTCCATCCAAATTGGGGCGAAATTGAACAAAGTCTTATTGTCATCTGTATGGTGCTCAAGGCTCTTGCCAACGACAGGAGTAGTCTTGCATTTCTTGCCACGATGAATTTCGTGGACTTGTTCTGATGCTGCTGTCAGACAATTGAGTTAAGTCACAATAACAATATTATTCCCTTCTTCTTGTACTCACAAGTCATTAAGCGAAAATTCCCTTAACATTTTTACAGTTGAAAACGCGTATCTGGAACTTTATCATTATGCGATGATTTGTAGGTGCTTTATTTTTTACCATAATATTTCGCATGACGGTGTTTTAAAGTTTTGCACTTCTTTGGTTTCTGCCACGATGTTTTAGAGTTGTTGTGTTTTATTCTCGCTTTCCTTTCTCCTACGATGTTTTCCCTTTACGTTGTTTTCTCCGACATATTTTTGCTGCGATATTTCCATCTGTAACCTTTCATTTACAGTAACATGATTTCTCCTGCGTCTGTTTTCAACAAGAGTGTTAACACATTCATTCCTTCAATCTGACAATTCTGACATTTTTCGGGAAAAGAGAGTAATACTCGACACCATTGGACCGGTAAGACTACTTTCCGTCCAGTCAGGAATTATATATTTGGTGTGGCAAAAATACCCCCTTTTTTAAACACAATGCAAACTGTATAATTTGAAGATATCCATTGAGTAATATATTAAACACATGTGTACGAATAATTTCGGAAAAAGGAAATATTGCATTGGAGTGAATCTTAAGGAAAAGAATTTGGCATATTAGTGACATTCCGGATCCTATCAAATATGCAACTCGTGAATCCAGTGAGATCCTTTTTCATTTTCTGCTACTAGACAAATGACGATGTTTAGATTTCAGGTGCATATTGATTTCTCTATAGCAAGATGCACAGATTACGAAACGCAGTTTCTTCAAATAATATATCAGTTTGCGATATTTTAGTCTGTTTCATCATTAAGAAATATAAAACGAAGAAAGCTAACTAATGTATTTCTCTCGCCTTCTTAGCATGCCTTCGTGGGGTAGTGGTCTGCACCCTGGGCGCGTATTCCAGATCTCCGTGGTTCGATTCCCGGCGAGGGCATTGCTCATTTTTCATCTCTCCTGCTTTCAAAAATACCTAATGTTTCTACAACCAAACGAACAGAAGTTTTTTTTATAACACTGTCTTTCTGCATTCCGCTTTAATCTATTATTTAATCTAAGATTGGCTAATAGTTACAGCATTAGAAGAAGTTAAATTCTTAGCGTAAGTAAAGCTTTTTTGCACAAACCTGTCCATTTTATTATTTTAATTAAGCTCGTAAATTTTTACTGTACAAGTAACTATTTTTTTTTTTAATTTACAAATTTGCAAACAAGCTGTAAAAGTTCTTTCAAAGACGAAATGTCATCACTACTTCATATGGACATAACTAAACCTCTCTCTCTCTCTAGTTCCAAGCACATTATGCACAGTAAATGAAAAATCATGGTTACAGTATATTAAGTTACTTATCATAGTTACAACATATAAGTCACTTATCATAGTTACAGTAAATTAAGTTACTTATCATAGTTACAACATATTAAGTTACTTATCATAGTTACAGCAGTAATCATAGTTACAGCATATTTTGAAAGCTTGCTTTAAGATTTTCATAAACTTTTATTTTATTATTGGTCTAAAAATAGCTAACAAATACAACTTTGAAAAAATTAAATACACTTTTTTAAAAAAATTGCGAATAAAGAATAATTTCCAGCGTCTTAAAGAAAACATTCACATGACTAAAAATGTATAATATTTTTCATTTATGTTTGGCAGTTATCTGAGTAGTTGTTTTCCAACTTCAAAAAGTACAGTTTTAAGAAAGAAAGATTTGGAACTTTTCCTTTCTAAATAAAACTCGGGGTTAAACCTCGCCATTTTAGTTTGAAGATTTTGGAACAGTATCTACTGTTTTAGTACAGTTTTCATCCAGAAGCTGAAGAAGCCATCCACTGAAGAGGTGTTTCGGCGTTACTGGATAGTTAAGTGTATAATTTATCTTTTAACTATCATTGGTAATTGACAACAAGGGAATATTTATATCACGGTTTCAGTTAATAGGTTTCTCACAATTATTTTGAGGCAAAAAATATTCTTCTATACGTACAACAAAAAGTTTCTTATTGTTCTTCTAGTAGAGTCATTCGTCTGTTTGGGAATATCGAGAAATCCTATTGGGAGCGTAAAGTGACCACAGTCCATCGCGAAACGGATCCTTTCAATCCCTGACCTCGTGATTGATGAAAATGGAAGAAATCATCACCGCCTGCCGTACGGAACGACCCTGAGGTGGGAAAAGGTTTAATGGTACGGGGGGACGTCACTGCCAATGAAGGAGATGAGGCCGACAGGGTTATTACCCGGGAGGGGATAGGGTGTCGAGGTTAACTCTCTGACATTCGTGGTTTAAGTATTCTCAACCCGGTGATTCTTTTGTGTGAAGGTTTTAATGGCAAATCCATTCATCGAATTGGATCTTTTCATGTTGTTTATTCTATCAGCAATAAGATCTATAGTAAGTTAATAGATCTCGTTTTGGTTTAGGCACTTTTAAGAATATACATGTTTGAAATTCTTCAGAAGGCTGCCAGAATTTGCTCTACTAGTTTAAAAAAGTTTTCTTTACTAATTTATAAACTTAAAGGTCTTTACTTCTGTTTGGTGATTATTTAACTTTTAGCTTTAATTTTAGAAGCTAACAGTTGTGTCAGAAAATGTTGATACATTTTGTAATAAATGTATCAACATAATCGCTTTGGATAACTATTGATCTCAAACTCTGAAACTAGTATACAGAGGTTTCTATACTATTAAAAATTTCGTGCGAGTTTTCACCAAATTATGATACTAAAAGAGTTTCAACCAAAGGACGATGAAACGTTGAGCAATTGTTTGATAATATGTTGAACCATAAATTAGCAATACTCTGAAATATGAATGGGGCAATGAATTAAGAGTATGTTGAACCATAAACTGGGAATACGTTAAACCGTGAATTTAAAATATTACACTACGGAATGGGAATATGTTGAACTATGCCTCAGAAATGCATTATGCCATTAATTACAACTATGTTTACCATAACCTGTAAAGTATAGGAAGTTGATCTCAGGCATAAAATTTCATATTTGCCATTTTCTGCTGTTACTTCTCCTAATACATTTTTATTCAGTTACTGCTATAGGCGTGCGTATTTGCTTATTTTTATAAGCATATAAGCATACCTGTAGTAATAATTACAGGCAATTTACTATCATACCAATCTCCTTCTCAAATCTGTGTAGGATTATGATCTGGGTTTGGAAGAATGAAAGTATATAATATGTATGATTAAAATACATACTTTCAATACATTAGCATATACGTAAAAATATGTTTTTACAAAAGTGAATGCCTTGTACACCGATACAAATAAGCTAAAATATCTCTTTCCATTGAAACAGTTGAATAAATTGTTTCAGGAGCTATGTGGACAGAAAATTATTCGACTAAATGCCACTACACAACTTTACTGCAACTGGTATGAGTTTCAATAAAAATTGAAAAATTGTGTTTCATATATATGTGCCTTCTCTTGCAAATTAAATTGCATTGAAATTTTGTAACTACGTTTATTGTACAATCCTACTAAATATACACTACACGCATTAGAAGAAGCAGATCTAATATATTGATGAAAAGTTTCATGGTTTATTTTACATCATCATGTGGAAATCAGTAAGAAAGCAATTTTCTAGTTTAATGTTATATAATTGCTAATTTTAGCGTTATACAATTTTGCACATCATATAACGGAATTCTAATGATATATTACAGTTTGACTCTCTGGTAATCTTTTAAAAGTAAAACTAAAGCTGTTTTTAAAGTACAACTATAGCTTTTATCTCATGCTGATTTGCTATTTTACAAACATACATAGCTGCGAGAATAGATTTAAGCTCTTCAGTATTTAAACTCAAAATAGAAATCGCTTTCTTATACAGTTTAAATTATACATTGTTTCTAATGTGTAATCAATCGATATTTAGCTGATTAGATATAAAAAAGCAACTTATTCCATACATAAATTTTATTTTCATTTATATTCCATGAGACTTACAATTACAACCTGTTAAGATTTGGAGATGAAGCCTCTAAACCAGGCATCCCCAACCTTTTTGTCCGAAACAGCATATTCTAGAATATCTGTTGGACAGCCGGCACCATTTACGTTTTCAAGGTGAATTTATAGGTAGGTAGAGTATTTAATACATGCAACACATAAAGAAAAGAGATAGGTCGCCTTTCGCATAGTGCTGGTATCTCTGTTAGACGCAATTTCTATTTCATTAAAAATGAAAAAACTTAAATATATTATGAAACATGCTAAAATGTAATCAGTAGAAACCTATGGAGCAAAGAAAATCTTCCAAAGCTATACAAACTGTTCTATTTATTCAAAAGCAAATTCCATTTTTTCTGCAGACTAAATGTATCTCTTTATAACATGATATGTAGAAACAGGAATATTTAGTTTCAAATAAGTTAGTGAAAAAAAATTAGCCTAAAACTATGATTGCAAAACCTTAATGAAGAACATACTTACATCAACGTACAAACTTTACGCAACCGCTACATAAGAAAATTAAACACTTAAGAAATATTTTTACTGAATGTTGCACAGACTTACATGTAAGCAAATCTTAACAAATTATACCAGTTATATTTTGCTTAACAAATTTATTTAGTTCATATTAGTTTTCATGAAATAATGAAAAACGGAAAAATTTTAAGCACGATGTTTGGCCATAAAACCATACATTCAAAAAGAACATTTGATAATATGGTTAATTAACTAAAATACAATGCATCTTTATCAAAAAATACTTCTTGTAAAAAGAAAAGCTTAGATAATATTTCAAAAAGACTTTAATCAAACAATAAGAGTTAAAAAACAATAAGAACAATCAAACAATAAGAGTTTTAACAAAGCAATAAAAAACTTAGTACTTCAATAAATGCATTTTATACTCAATCAATTACCTTAACACACACACTTAATAAACAGTAACCTGAATTTCTCTCACTTTCAATAGTGATTTACACTATATCAAAGTTTTTATTTAGAGAAAAATTAATCCATCAATTTAATTTTACTCAACGATATTTAAATTTTCCATTCAAAAATGCTTTTTAAACCTTTTAGACGAATTTTGACTAAATGGCTTATTTTTCATGTTTACAAACATTGGAATATTCCAGTATTGATGGCTGACAGGACATTTTTTTAACTGTAACTCGTATGGAGCATTTACTTATGCTTCTCTCTGATCTTTTCCATTCTTATCAAACACTTTTTGAAAGTTAAATAAACAAAAAATAAATTTTTATAATTACTTAACAGTACACATTATAACAAGTATTATTTGGGATAAAATATTCTGAAGTTTGCAAATTTTCTTTTTTCCTGCCTCTAATAATTCTAAAAGTGATGACTATATACATATAATACACACCCACATAAACGTTTTGATTTTTAAAAAATTGTTTAATAAATGTATCAAGACATTACTTACTCAGGGTGACAATACTCGTTATAATTTCTATTTTATTACAGTCTGCATACCCAGATAGCTAAATTATACTACGTTCTACGTTCGTTATGCGTGAAAATAAGAACAGATATTCTGAACGCCACCCACAACAAAAATCTCTCTGTGTGTCCGAAGGTCTTAGCATAGAATGCATACGATATAGTATTTATATTTACAGAAATACACATTATGTTATGAACAAACTTGCAAACATTTTTAGCTATGAATACCTGTAAATCTCTTTTGAGAGTTCTTACGTTAAATATGGTATTAACAGCAAAATGGTGAAAATGTGCTTTAGGTCTTAAAATGATCCACCTTAACAAAATCATTAAAAAATTAATGCGAATAGGTTTTTAACAGCCAATTTATACGTCCCATTTCATTAATACACAAATTTGAATGGATATACGTAACTCAAAACATTATTATGAATAAAAGCAAAAGATATGCATGCCTTGTAATTATCGCAAATTATTTCGATTATTTGCGAACACATGCAAGCCCCCATTAAACTTTCGAGAAATTGAGAAATCAGCATGCTCTGAATGTTTTGCTTTGATTGACAGCAGCATATTACCTTAAAATGTAAAAGACTTGAATGATTGCTATCGATTTCTGAGGTTTCACCATAGATACAAATTAAATAAACCAGGTCTTGGTACTACTTCTTATTTTGAACCAGTAAATGATACAACACTGAACTGAAATTTTTTGCGGTGTAGTTCAAGTTCCTCCTCGCAACTGGTAGCCATTTTCTTCTGTGGAAGTTATAGAAACAAAACTAGACACATTCAGGATTCGTGTTTACAATTTAGAATTTTTATTTTAAGCGGGCAACAATTATGGGATTATTTATTTACAGCAAATAACACCTAAGATTCATAAAATTAAATGCTGAAAGGCAACAGGATAGAAATGTTATTAACACACTAACTTAATAACCGTATGAAATAATGAAGATTTCCTTTCCCATCTATAACTAATTATTTACTCTAAAGATTTTTATAGCGTTGGTACGGAGCTATGTACCACGTAATTTCAATAGAATAAGGCGCAAGAAAGATGTATTTATCTTGATCTTTGAAAGGTAAAATTAAATATTTTATTTTACACGTAAGTCTTGTCAGAGATAAAGACCGTGATCTTTAATTTGTGTTGTTTCTTCTTTGCGATACCACCTAAAGAAACCCTGTAAAGGCAATATTGGTTTAAAAATAAGATGGACAAAAGGAACTAGTGAAATAAATATCTTAAGCAGTTAATATTTATTTCCTCGTTTAATATACAGAATTACAATATGCTATACGTTCGGTATTTTTATTTCACATATATAAATTGGATTTGCCTAGGATTTCTAAACTTTACACCTCAGTTGTAATTTTAATGATTAACATTAAACTGTTATTATTCGCGTGCTTTTAATTTAACATTTTCAAATAAAAAAATTATTACTATTTGGTCTAGATGAAGGCTCAGCGGCGAAGCGAATGAAATCTCTAAACACTGGAAATTGTTTTAATAGTGTCCAGATTCAAATTCCAGCGAATAGGCTGGTGGTACAAGCGTTTTCCCGGTTTTCCCTATGGGTAACGTGAATATAAGATATTTTCCCTTAGAAAGTCCTCTATGGAGGCATCCTTCCTGTTAAGCAGACAATTCTTATGTGCCTTGTTACAGTCTAATAAATTCAAAAATCCAATATATCAGAAGAATGTTAAAATGTTTCCAACGTTAAAGCAAATTCTAAGATTCTCGAATCTTTTGAATTCTTCGTATAAAAATATCGAATAATAAAAAGAATAAAAAGAGAGGAAGTGGAATGAAATTTACTCTTACTAGAAGTTTTTATTTAAAGGAAAATTTCCAGTCTGCTTTTAATGAAAAACAATGCAATTTTGAAATATTCACCTGTATTTTTTAAAAAGACGCAAATAAAATTCAGTGAATGAAACACAAATTTAAAAGTCTAAAATCCTGAGGTTCATTTGACAACAAATATTAAAGAAACAACTCAAATTTCGCCATTTTCAGAATTTTTTAATAGTAAAACAAGCATAGAGGGAAGAACATTATTCTTAACACCAAAAAACTGCAAAACGTTTTCGAAAAAATTATACAGTGAAACCCAACCACCATGAATAATACTGACTATCCAAAATGTAGAGAAATTATCTAGAAATATTCGTGTGCAAATTTGAATTAAATGTTTTTCTAGATTACAATAAAATTAATATTTTCGAAATTTGAAATGAAACATTTAACAATCCCATGCGTTGGATTCAAAAGATTTTCAAAATTTCAAAACAATTTCTAGGACTCAGAAGATTCAAATGATGAAAAAAAAGGGAAAAGATTCAAGTTTCTGAATGTTTCACATGATTCGCAGGGTCTGAAGATGTGAGCATTCAAAAGCCCGCAGCCATTCTGTACAGTGATTCTCATTTCCAAACTTGTATTAAAATTTAAAATGACTGCAAGATTTGGCAAGATGGGAAAGCTTCACTTTAGGAATGATACTATATGCATTATAATAAACGATTATTTATTGCCAATAAAAATAATATTCATCTCAGAAATTCTCAAATTCTTGCTTCTAAAATATATTCTTATTTGAAATAACTTTCCATTTTATCATGGGATTCGATATTCAAACCCTCAGGCTACTAAAATTACAAATGGCACAGATTTGAAATTTGGAAATCTGTTATGAAACAAATCTCATGGGGTATGCTAAACGCAAGTAAGACGTGCATCATTTTCAGTTTGAATAATACATTTTCAAAGATACCAACATTTGAAAAGGTATACATGAAGTTATATTTTACTTCTGAATACCAAAAAAATATTCTTCCCTAATAACACTCCACTGTCGATTTTTGCATTCATGGGATTTAGGAACTATTTATATGAAATAAATCTGTTTGATATGTTTATTATATTTTTGAGATGTATTCGAAAATCTTCTTATGTCTTTCGAAAGGGACTTCTTTCTGACGACTTAGAAACGGGGACTTCTACCACAGTAATTTTAAGATAGATTCAAAGTTAGAACTAGGGGATAAAAGCTCTCAAGCTTGCTTCGAAGTTTTTAAGTGGTAAAGGTGAATATGAGTTGCAAGCATAAGTAATCGTTCAAGATATATACGATATGTTCTGTACAAACTTGGGATTGCTTATTCTTATCATTTATTTATTGATGTTACAAAGCTATTTTTTGTAGCAAGTGACAAGAAATTCCGATGTATTTTAAGATTAAAGAAAAATCCTTCAGCCCCTAGCTATAATTGCTTAGATATATTTAACGTCTGGTAGAAATTTTCATTTTATAAATATTGGTTGGGCTCCTCTTTCATTTCAGGATATGGTTTGAAGAATGTGGCCAAGCGAAAAAGCTTCCTAGCATTCTGTGGTATTGAATCTCCATACATTATGCATTATTGAAATATAAAGAAAAGTTAGAGATTAATAAATGTAAGAAGACTTAATAATAAATTACAAAAATGTAATTTTTAATACTTTGTTATTCCAAAATTACATTGCACAAGAAAACGTCACTGATTTCAGAAAACTCTAATCAATATAAAAAATGACCTAAAAAATAGGAGAAGTAGAATCCTTCATTGATATTCATTAATTATTTTCTTTTTATCAAAAAAACCGGCATCAATAAAAATCGAGAAATGGAAAGGTAAAAAATGTCTTCTTCCATTATTTGGATTCGCAAAATTATTAAGTTTCAAACTGTTACACATCTTCCTCAATAGTTAAACTATACATTTCCAAAAGGAAAACAAAGCATAATCTATTTCAGAAGCATATTGTAACCTTATTCTAATACTTAAGTAGTCTTTGATTTTTTCCATGTTATCTGTTGTCGTAAAAACGTTTTCAAAACTGATGTTCAAAAAATTAAGTCCTAAATTAAAAATAAACTGGTTACTTAATTATTAGCTCAAAAGGGGCTTTAGCCCAGAAGTGCTGTAATCTCGAAACGGCATTTTTCGTCTAATCATTAAAAGCATTGAATCACTTTTCAAATTGTTGCACCAGATATTATCGCGATGTATCATATATAAAGAAATTAAATAATGAAGACTCAGCATGAATGTATTCATGTTTCTCGCATTGTGAAAAAATCGTCTGTACCTAAAGCCATTACATTTTGAATAATCTAGTCCTCCACCCGCAAATGGGGACCTGGAAGCCCGAATTTTGAATTTCGAATTTGTATTATTATCCATTTCATATTTTGTAAAACTTTAACGAATTGTTGATTAAAAAAACATAACGATTTCAAAGAAAGCAGTGGCAACACTTTACGGGATAAAGCATTTGAATGTAATGTAAATGAAAAAATGTAATGAATGTGTAAATGAAAAAAAGACCTTTGAGCGTAATTTAAAATCTGAAAGCTTTACAGATTTCTTTTATTTAATTTTCTTATAAGGAGAATTTGCGAATCGCGAAACCTTTCGATGCCATAATTTTAGGGGAAATTCCTATTTAACCATCTAAGATTTTCTTTTCATATTTCAAGATACTTATAGTACCTATCAAGACCTATATAGCACATTATAAATTCGAAACTAATAAGTGTAGTACATTGGGAGACAGAAATAGAAATACTGAATGATATTCGTACAGATGGTTTCATTAAAAGAGCGAAAGAAAGAACATCTTTCCAATAGTGATCTAGATATTTGTTCTAACTGCTCATTTTCTTCCGAAATGTTCACTATAGCTGAAATCTCATTAACAACAGCTCGAAGAGTGTAATAATGAAATACGCAAAATTTTAAATGATTTCTCTGATAATTAAGAAATAAGTAAAGTATTAAGCTTTGTCGGGTGCTTGTTACAATTTTAAAAAATAATTACAGTAAAAAATAAATATTTATATTTCCCGCTGTTTGAAAGTTAGTCTAATATCAAATATCTGAGAATTACATAGATAATAATGTAATTTTTTATAACATACTATGAGCTTTTGCGAAAATATTTAAACGTTTTTTCTGTAGATAGATGTGAGTAACTACGCTACCTTACAGAAAATTCCATAAGTTTTTAATGTTACAAGATTGAATTAGGGAGCATTTTTTTATCATTACAAGCAGATCTTTTTTACATTGATAGCACTGGAAAATTAGATTTCTGAAATTCTGAAAAATTGACAGTCGCACTATGTAGCTTAGAAATATAAAAAGTATGAACAAAATATTAGACATATCATGACTGCGTAAAAAAAACATGGATACTAATCTGTTTCTTCTTGTACTACTGGTAATCTTGTATTGTAAAACCTTTATTATTCTTGATCTCTGGTGTCGTAGTCTATTATTGTAAAATAGATACTTTAAGATCGTTACAGCCCTTCTTCAATTGCTTTTGTAAAACTCGTGTCGTCATCACTGTACATCCCTTATTTTCTAGTTCTTGATTCAGACTGTAATTAGAGTCAGCCGTCAGTCATGCACTCTACCATTTTTCGCGGCTGTCGTTACAATTGTTACGGGGTTAGACAGGAGGAGAATATGAAGTCTATTATTCTAAAATAATAGACTACTACAATACGCATAACAACTATAGGATTTTGCTTCATTTGATATAAATGCTAGTAACAGGTATTGAATTCATGTACGAAACTGACGTAAACTTAACTGTAAACTAAGTAGTGTTTCATACATACGTTCTCTTATTTAATATTCGTTTTGATAAAAAATTTTAAATTATATCTTACGTTATAATACGAAATATTATGGAGTGTATATCATACATTAAATGTGCCTTAATCAATCTTTACATTAAATATGCTTTAATGCCATTTATGTTATACGTAATATTATCACTATCGGAAGTTACGTTTTTAGGAAATCAAAAGTTAATACGGATTTTCGATAACTTATTTTTTACTGAGTTGCTTAAAGATTAACTACATGCTGCAATTTATAACAGAACCTAGTATCATCTGGTCTAGAATACCATGTGATATTTTGAAACGAGTTTAGGACAATTCCTGACTTAGAACAGGTTTCTTGAAAACTTTCTTGTTACTTGTCAATATTTCTTTCAGCTTGTCTATCAGATTATTAAAATGTTTATTAAAAACATAGATCTCGAATTATTTTATGAATTAAGTGACGCTCATTCCAATCACAGCGCGTATGGTTAATGTATTTTGCAATCCATTTTCAATAAAGTATTAAATGCAGAAAAGTTTAAGCAGAGTGGGACCTTTTTGTATCAACTATAGCCAATTTTATATTCTTAATTCAACAGTTGAGTGATTGCCCATCTTCAAGCTATAATCTCTTCTATTCTGTTTTCTCCTCCTGCACCAGAAACGCGGAATGTGAAACTTCCATCCAGATCTTCTTTAGAATCATATCTTTAAGAAGGCTTATTATTGAATTACTGCGGAGTTATTTTTTACTGTTTTATTGCTTTACGAAATGCATTTATATTCTTGCTCCAAATCCCTTTGTTATTGTGCGTACCGAAAATCTTTAGCAGGGTTCAGAAGCTTATAGCCGATTTGGAATTCATTATTTCGAATCAAAACACTTCCCCTTTCTTGCTGAGATACACTCAGTCTCCATCCGCTATGAAATACCTGATGCTCAGAAATGTTCCTTCCTTTTTTATGATTCGGTCTCATCTTTTAGGTGTGAGGCGTGTGCCATTAACTATCTCCTTATCGCGATGCATATATGACATAGCCCCTGTTCTTTCTTCCTCTTTTTTTTTTGCACTTTTATTTTTTCGCCACCCTTCGGAGCGTCGTACACATAGCCTGAAGAGAAAATGGTGTGGCTTAGCGCGGAGGAAGATGTAATTTTTCCAGGCGCCAAAATCTCCTGTCGCATTCCCACGATTTCTGGGAGTCGCGCCTGCTTACCCGGACTTCCGTTTCCGGGAAGAGTGGTGTAAATGAGAAGTGCCCGATTTGGAAAAGAAATTTAACTGCGCATACTTTCAGTGGAATTCGTATATCATAACAGATGATTTAGCATTTTCATAAATTTCTTTGAGAAAGAGTAAACCAATCGATCATTATTATGCTTGATTTTAAAAACAAGTGCTGATGTTATAATGGTACTGTGATAAAGAATAAGACTCAAGATGATATTAAGATATTTTATTTGTTTTTGCTGAATAGAATTTCAGCTTATTTTATTTACTTTTAAAACTGTGATTATATGTAAATAAATCTTCCGAAAGGATTTAATCCTATACCCTTTTCTTCGGACTAACTCCTATGTGCACCCAAATTAAGAATTTTTGCACGGTACTATTGGTCCAGCATTGCAGTTCCTTACATTAAAAGGCTTCTACTGATTCATATTTAAAACAAAGGAGAAGTTATTCCGTTCAAACCTAATTGTATTCCAGTTTTTCTATTCATTTTTAGAACTTGTGGTTAGAGTATACTGATGGGTATCCCTTGTATTATCGCGAAGTTGTTTCATTTATGGCAACCTGAGTAGTTGAATGTTTCGTAAATATACTTTTAATTATAATTGGGTACTCTTTTGACTTTTTAAGTGAAAACATACATGTGTACATGGACAAAGTCAAGGGAGTGCGCAATACTAAGTTTGTATAATTATCTGATTTAAGTAAAAATAGGTTGACGTGTACATGGATAAAGTCAAGGGAGTGCACGATGCCTAGTTTGTGCAATTTTGTGATTTTTTTAAAGTAGGTCAATGTGTACATGTGTACATGGATACCGAGTTTGTGCAACTCTTTGACTTGCTATTTTGTCTTTGTGTAGCGGCAATTTTAGCAAAATCGCAGCTACACAAAGCCAACATAACAAGTTAAAGAATTGCACAAACTTGGTATTCATGTACCGCCAATTTTCGCCAAGGAGTACCCGTAAATATACTTTTACCGAGTTTGTCATTGTGTGGGCATACACATATATAAGTGTATATTAAAAAACAAAAAAACAGAAAACGATAGCAAAATATGATACATATCAGAATTTAAAATGCTCATAAAGCTACAGTAATATGAAGTAGTTCATAAATATGTAAATTTTCTTGTTTGAGTTAAAATGAAATAACTAGTAATATGAGATCCCGTCATCCAGGGATATTTTGAAAATTATAAAAATGTATAAATGGAAAAGTAAATATATTGAAAAAAAATAATAAATAAAATTATTATAAAAATATGCCGCCCAATCGGTATACTGGTTAACGTTGCTGACTGCCGTGCCGAAGAGAACGGCTTTGAATCTCGGAGAAGAAATGGATGTTTATAAATGTATAGTGTCCGTGCTGCATGGGGGACACTCCAAATATGCGGCGAGCCGAAAGTCCTCTCGAGAGACTGATGGTAGCGGAAGAGAGGTTCTCTTCCCTCCGGGATGCTTTCATTCCCAGAACTGAGTTAAATCACACTGTTACCTGTAAAGTGTTCGATGCTGTTGTCAAGGCATAATCTTGCGTTCCTTGCAACGAGAATTTCGTTGGCTTGGGCAGACTATAGGTCAGACAAGTGACCATTATCAACAACAACAACATGATAAAAATATAAAACTTTGAAGTATAAAACACAAGAAAAAATAGGGTATTTAAACTAAATAGCAAAGTGGAAGTGCTGAAGCAAAGATCAGTATTGCACAGTCAAATAATTCACAAATTTCCTTTGTTTAAAAAATAAAAGGATATAAGTAAGAAAGGAACATTGCTTTATACAATTTGTTTTGACAAAATGTATATGTACATATTGCCGTGTGTGTAATCTAGAGATAAAATTAAGAAAAAATAAAAATTTTCAAATTTAAATGAAATATATGTATTGAGCTACAGTTGATGTAAAATAACAGACGTAAAATACTTCGCATTAAGCTATGGTTTTCAAAAGGCATTAAGCTATAGATGACAAAAAGTACCATATATGCATTGGTAAGCTTACTAAATAAGCAAAAAACGAAAGTATTTAGCGAAAAAAATCTTCGATTATCTAAAGCAATTTAGCGAAAAAAATCAGTTTGTAAAAATACAAGTAAAACAAGACAGGAAATTAAAAGAGAAATGGGAGTTTTCCGCTAGATGCTTATTTTATTTCATTTTATCGAGTCATTTACATTCTTCTTTTAAATAAGACTCTCAATCGTTACGTAAATAGTTTAGTTATGAATTGTGTAAATGAGTTAGTAATTGTCTTGCTTAAAAGAGACTTTTTATGAAGTATTTTGAAACAAATTAGTTAGCTCTTATAGCTCATGTTACATATTAGGAAAACCCTGAAATATTAGGAAAATTCCCTAATAACACATTCCCTAAATGTGCTATTAACACATTCCCTAAATGTGTTATATATGTTTCCCTGTTATATTAGGAAAACATATATAACACATTTCTAGCTACCAGAATGAGATTAGGCAATTAATAATATGCAGTATGATTTGGCACAAAAGGATTAAACTTGCTGTACTGTAATTATGATAACTATAAAAAGCAAGAAGGTTGTTAATCATGCAATTTAGTTAAGATTCCTCTTACTTCTTTTTACTTTCTTTAGGACTTCTTTTGCATGTTCTTTTGTTATAATTGCTACAGTTATCAGCGATTAGCTGATTTGATCAAGATACTTAGTTTTTAAAACTTAAGATACTTAGTTTTTAGTATTTTTAGAAACTGTTACTCTAGTAACGTTATTTTATTTTTAGAATTATATTTTAAATTTGCTTCTAAGATTGAACTAAAAATGCATTGGAAATGAATTATAAATTTTAATACAAGGAAAATATTTTTGTGGGCGACAGGTTGGATGATATTTCTATGAATGATTATAAGGTATTTTATCCTTCCTCCCAGCATAGGGTAAGGCTTACCCCCCTTATTTTCGTTGGTCGTAGTTATATACGTCTAAGTGTTAAGTATATTAAGTAATGGAAATGTTCATATTTGAGCAATTTCAAATTTAAAACAGTTTATCTTGGACAAATAACGAAATCTCATTTTTAATGCAGTATCCCGGTACCAATGATTTTATTTGGGAAAGCTTTATACTAGTCAGAAAAAAATAAAACTGTAAGAGGTTTTATTCCAGTACAAAAAAAAATTGACTAGACTATTTAATTTCAAAATCTACAATTTTTTATGTAATTTTTAAATTGTCTTGAGAGAGCCATTAATTAAGCTAGAATAATTTGATGAAACACTTTAAATAAAGTGCAGCAAAAAAATTTTATAATTTAACAGACATATAAGGAAGTCATGTAGTATCTACATCAGATTTTTTAGAGTCGCTTACATGGTCAACCTAAAATAGCTATAATAAAAAATTAAACATATGTAATGATTTTAATGAGTTTAACTAGAGTAATTCGATAAAAATATTTAATGATTTTATTAATAAACCGAAAGTGTTGCATTTTTTGATTGCATTAATTTAATCAGTCATGCCATTCCAGGGATTCTAGACGTAAGATGCAATGGAAATTATACAACAAACTTCATCAAATACTTCTTTCAGATCCTTTCAACAATATTTACAATTTTTTAAAGGCTATTCCATTTTTCAATATCTATTAGTAGTACCGATATTAGCTAAAGTATAGATTGTTGAATATTTGCTGAATATTAATAAAACTGCTGAATATTTGACTTCTATAATGTTTCAAATCGCAGCGAGTTGGCTGGCTGCATGGAAGTTTCTTGGTTTTACCAATGTGCTGCGTGAATACGAACTAGTTTCCCATGAAATATCCTTCACTACGGAATCCTATCCCTTAGGCATATAGTCCTACTATATTTTAGCATAATCAAATAATCAAATCTGATAAATACAAAAAGCAAAATCTTCTAAATATGAGAAAAATTGCATAGGATCTTGGTGGTTCAGATTCATAGATCATTATGTTTTAGCCATCGCAGTGCTGTCGTCATAAAAATTTTTATTGAAGAACTGACTTGGCTTACATTTCAGTAATAATCCCAAAAATTCATTTTATTAAGAAAAGAAATAGTGCGGTTTTGCCTTTTAAAGATACAGGCTTAAGAACAGTTTCAAGTTACTCGTGCAGAATAATACGAAATTCCACCTATGTATAAAGTGAAGTGTTAATGGAGACTATATAAGTTCAATGAGTGAGAAATTTTGTCTCTGACTTTTTATGATTGACTATCAAGCGTGAAACTTAATTTTTTACATGCTTGTACGAAGTAAAGGAAATATTGTAATCGCGAAAATTTTCGTGTATCATATTTCAAAGGAAATATCATTTTCCCGCTCTCGAATCCGACTTTTGCATGACATCTGTACATGTGGACAGAATAAAGGACTCTTTTCTCCAAAACGGATTATAAAATGTATTTAAAATGGATTCAGAAGAGATTTTTTCCTGACGTCTGTACGTACGTACGTATGTATCTTGCATAACTAAAAAAAAAAAAAAAAAAAGCTGTAGAACTTTGAGATTTTGTACATGGGACAGCTACAACATGTAGTTGTGCAATTCCCTTTTTTAATTGCAATGGGCCACACTAAACATATAAAAATTGCCACTCTGTTACCTGGCTCGAAGAGTCCAGATTTTTTATTCTTATATGTTGGTTAATTGTGCATTTTTTTCTTTAAAAGGTTTCCGATTAAGGTTTTTGTGCCTTTAATTAATCTGCATCCAATAACTATAGAGTTAGCAACAATTGAAAAGTTTAAGTGCCACTAAACGTAACGAGGCCGCAATTTACTTAGATTTGAAACTCAATTAAGTCATTTGGTGCACCAACTTCAGTGTCTTTTTGCACAGGGTGACCAGAAGTTAACTTTAAATATTTGTACACCGAAAATTTTGTATTTCTGGCCGCTGACTGAATTGCTTGTTTGGCTTAGAACGTTTAATTATAAAAAAAATTTTTTAAACTGCTTTTAGCTGTATTTGGTGGTTTTTTTTTCTGTATTTTACTATTTTTAATGAAGATTAAGCTTTATGTATTTTTGCCTTGCCACGAAGTGAGATCTAAATTGATTGAATTAGAAATATATTTCTAATGAAATTCGAATGTATAAGTTTAAATGAAATGCACCAAAAAATGTGTATAGTTTAATAGGTCGTACAAGGAAGTCATGTGGTGTCCACATCAGGTGTTTTTCATGTGTAATGATAAAAAGAATTTACAAAAGTTTTATTATTGCTTAAGTATATTAATTGGGATAAGATTCTTCAACAGCCAACTATGGGTAGTTATTGTAAAAAGAATTAGTTTATATTGCATGTATTACCTTTAAATATAATGCATTAATTGTCACTGAAAATAATTTACGTAATTCATCATACCATAATATATCATGCGAAAGATTAAGATCACTGAGCACTGTTAACTTGGCTTCAACTTTCTTTAACACTTGACATTTTAAGATCGTGATTACGAATTACAGGCTGTTTGCAGTGCACGATTTACTTCTCAAAGCAAAAGCAACAGAAACAAATTTTTTGCAGTAAATGACATAAATGTAATCAAAATATTTTAACGTTTCGTAAAGGCGCATATAATGCACCATACTGTTAGCCGAGAGAATAAGTTCTCTGAGCATTGTTAACCTTGGCTTAACTATAGCCCTTGAAGCCGCCCAACTGGTTTAGTTTAGTTTAGTTTAGTTTACGAGTATGCTGCAACTCTCCTGGCCGACAATAATCGGCCTCATAATTAACGCAGCACACCCGATTCAGACAAACAACAACAAAAAATAATAATAATAATGAAATAAATAAATAATAAAATAAAAGATTAAAATATCTAAAGTCCTATTCCTATGATAGTCTTGTTTTCATTCACAGTCCTCATAATTTCTGTTGCATAGTTATTTAAGAATTTTCTTTTTTCAATTACATTTTGTTCATTTATTTTTCCAAATCTCGTCCTCACACTCTCGGTCAGTTTACATTCTTCCATAAAATGAGCTGCATTTCCGTACTTCCCACAAGCCAAGCATTTATCATTGCCCTGGAGATTAAAACGTTTTAAATAGGCCGCGAATCTACCATGATCCGTGATAACTTGAATAGTATCTATATTATTAAATAGTTCCATTTTCCTTTTTATGGTCAAAATCCTCAAGTAACCTTTATTTTTATTTGAACCATTCCATTCCCGATCACATTTCTCAATTATACTTGCTTTCATTTTTCTCAAGGTAATTCTTCTGGAATCATTAATAGCCTCATAAATATCACCCTCTCCCAGGGCAGGCTCTTTAGCTAGCATATCCGCCCTTTCATTCCCGATAACACCAATATGTGCCTTGAACCAATGAAAATATATACCATTTTTCTCTCTTATTTTGTTATAAATGTTTTTTATATCCAAAAGAAGTCTATTGCTTGGTTCCGGATTTGCCAAGCCTTGTAGGGCCGAGAGAGCATCAGAATAAATATGTATTGTAAAGTACTGTTTTAAGTTTTTATAACTCCACCACAGTGCCTCTCTAATTGCAACCGCTTCAGCTTGATACACTGATTTATTTACTTCTAATCGTAATTTTCTAGTATAGATAGACTCCGTAATAAAAAATAACAAAAGCGCAACCAGTTCCACCTTCATATCCGGAGCCATCAGTGTATATATCAATCATGCCAGTACTCATATAATCGTTATCGTACGGTATACCGCCTAACTGGTACAGTAGTTAGCGTCGCTGACTACCGTGTCGAAGGGCCCGAGGTGGAATCCCGGAGAAGGCATGGATGTTTGTAAATGTATAGTGTCGGTGCGTCATGGCGGCACACTAAATATGCGACGAGCCAAAAGTCCTCTAGTGTAGTTTGTCGGAAGAGGAAAGGGGTAGAAGACCCTCGGGCCCGTCCCCCCGTGGTGTCCTCCATCAAATTTGAGGGCAGAACTGAGCTAAATCGTATTGTCACCTGTAAAGTGCTCAAGGCTGTAGCCAACGACAGGCTTATCCAGCGCTTCTTGCCAGGAGGAATTTCGTGGACTTGGGCTGATATTATTGTCATATAAGTGAGCATAAGTAACAACAACAAAAGCATAACCTTTGACCTTTCAAGGGCGTTATTACGAACTGCAGGCTGCTTTGCAGTGCGCGATTTACTTCTTAGAGTAAGAACAACAGATATAAATGACTTTCAGTAAATGATATAAACGTAGTAAAAAAATATTTCAAAGTTTCGAAAAAGCCAAAATTATGCATATATCTTTATGCTTGAGAAATAAATTGTCAAATGATGCTAGCTGAAGCACACGTAACGAAATACTACTCTAAATTCCATGCATTCTGTCTGAATTGTGTTTAAACTACTATTTCTGAAAC
This sequence comes from Stegodyphus dumicola, assembly GCF_044657685.1. Classification (NCBI taxonomy): domain Eukaryota; kingdom Metazoa; phylum Arthropoda; class Arachnida; order Araneae; family Eresidae; genus Stegodyphus; species Stegodyphus dumicola. The sequence continues at coordinate 40,820,969 of NC_140771.1, read as the reverse complement.
AGTTTACTATTTTTGTTAAAATTAGCAGAGCAGGAATCTTTTTGTATGTGAAAATTTTCCGTATTGTTTTATTGAAAATTCTTTATAATAATAATAATATTAATTTTTAACCCCATTTTTTATGAGTAAAATTTAATCTGCAATATTCATAAAAAAACTAAAACATTCTTTTGAGATTTAGTGTTTTATTTACATATTTTTTAATAATTTTACATCGGTCTTCTAATAAGATTTTTCTAGACATTCTCTTTATCATTCTACTTTTTCTTATGCTTTCTCGTGAAAATAGTTTTCCTTCTCTGCTTTCTAAATTCCGGATCAACATCAGCTCGATTCAGTACAGATCTGGATTATTGGAGATGAGCAGACAGGAAATAAAGCATTCACCAGTCTATATTCTCGGAAGATTTTGTTTTTTAATATTTATCTGTGAAGGATTCTATGGAGATTTTATTCTTTATTATTTTGGTCCCCAAGAGCTCTGCTTTAAATCGCATTGTTTTTATCAAAGCAAATTTTATCCTTGGAGGAATTTTGTTTGCTTGTCAGACAGTACTAATATGAAGAAAATGTTGATCGTTAGTCAAGCTCTGATCGCCTGGAAGAATAATGCATTTTCTTAGCGAAATGATTAGGCGTAGCAGGGAAAAAATGTTATGAATTCTTTTTCAAATGTTTTAAGCTCTATATTTCTTTGAATATCGAAACTGAGTTATCATTGTCATAAACGATAATGTTACTTCAGAAAAAGTTGAAAAAATGTTGACAGACTTTAAATATAATGTATTCTTTCAATTATTTTAATTTTTAACTTTACATTTAAGTATGTAAAAGAGAAATTTCTATTATCTATAAAACGTTTGGTTGATGCTCGAGACTTAAAATTCTCAAGAAACTTAAAATCCATATTAGTATCATACATTTAAGCAAATGAACTGCTCTTTTTTAAAATGAAGTTATGTGTGAGCATAGTTCACTCAATACACATTCCTTTATTGCTGTATAATTTTCTAATGAAAAGAGTCATAATGTAAATACATAAAACTGATAACCTTATTAAATGCTCTTATGGTAAATAATACAGTCGGTGAATAATTTAATCGAGGCTGATATTTACTGTAATAAAACAAAATAATTTTTTTCATATACATGTTATTTTCGCATCTTGTTCAGTTCTAATCGATTCGTATTTAACTATTTTGTCTATTAACCAATTTATTTATATTTTATTAAAAAAGATAATAAGCAAAAAAAATTCTCAATTTAAAGAATCCTGGAAAATTTCAAAATTGTATCAGCTTTGAATTTTACAAAATTTTCTAAAATTATGCCTGTCATCTGTAATATATACAAGAGCTTCCTTCTTACGCAAATCTGCGTTATCCTTACTTCATACACTTTGGGTTAAAAAGTTAATTTTCTCACATCAGTCTATACTAATATGGTAACAATACGATAACAGTTTCTCCTAAACACCCTGCAGTTTTAGATGATATGTGAGAAAGTTTTGATCAAAACTTCGATCACCAGTATAGGAAACATATACAAATACATAAAAATTCAGCGATATACTCTCAGACTACCGCATCAAAAATTAACGTTCTTAATGTGATTACAAATCACGGCATGGCAAGAAGTTATATCAAAAACTATTAGTAACTGTTTAAAGAAGGCGCAATTTTTATTGCAAAGTGAAGTCGAAAGCAGTCTATTTACTATAACAGAAGATTATATCAAAGCGGGGAATGAAATTTGTCAGGCCTATCAACTTACGATAATGAACGCTGATTTATGATTTATTGATTCTAGGACAGGGATTCTCAACCTGCAGGGAATTCATAGTTTCATAGTTTCAAGAGGGAATGCGGTCAACCATTTATTTACTTGCAAAGTACTTAGTTTTAGTTTATGAATATACAAAACTACTTTTATTCGAGTTTTGACATTTATCAATATTTTCTATACTTGCTCTTGTTTAATTTATAAATCACATTAAAAATTTACCTAAGTTTAAATAAATGTATATGTTTTTTATAATGTCTAGCAGTGGTGAAAGGGATGCATGGAGCAAAAAAGTAGAGAACCATTGGGTTCTGTGCATTGTCATCACATTGGGTTAGAACGTTACGATAAGCAAATAAGCACTGGGCTCTGTTTTAACAACCAAGATGAAATGCAGTAAATAAGGTTTGCTGATCCTTTTTCTAATACAAGAACGCAAAAACTACCATTGAAATAAATACGAAATATAAGGCAGAGTATTCAGAATTTAAAAATTAAAGAAATCTTCGACAAAAGTGCTAATTGTGATACTGCACTTGTTTGTTACAAAAATAACTTCCTCGGAAAACATTTAATTCTAAATTAATCATGGTGCAAAATATTTTTTTCAAATTCCATCTTTGATAACTGCATGTAAAATACTTTTCATTTAATCGCCTACTTTATTATGCCCATACTGAGGTAAGTACATGATTTTTGCAACTGCAATACTTATTTGCAAGCATTTTTTAATATCTTCCTGTTTAATTAATAGCCCTGATTTAACAAATTTCATCAATGATTCGATAAATCCGAACTGAGCTATAATTAGATAATCAATAGGAAAATAAGCTATGTACCTACAGATGCGTTATAAAAAGATACCCCACTAAACTAACCATTAAAGTTGAAAAATGACGTATTGGTACTTTTGTTGGGGTTCAGAGGTAAGAGAATATATTGAAAAGAAACAATCCAAATTTAGTTACAATTAACTTACGTAATGCATTTTTCCTGCTGACGGAATTGTAAAATATCCGTATCATTGGATTTAAAACCATAGCTCGTTAAATTGCAGTGGACCTGCAATTCCTGAGGTTTCTTATGCAGAGAGATCATAAAAAAAGGTTCCACGATATATGAACCCATAGCAGCCTATCCGCTCAACCAATCAAATGAAATTTTAGATATTATTATTTGAAAGTATGTGCTCGAGATTGTGATGATTCAAAAACAATAGAGCTCTCCTGGTTGCGATTACAATGAAAAATTTCAAAATTTTCGAATGGCAATACTCATTTTTTTCCTGTGCAAATTGAGCAGGGTATTGAAAATGTTAAATGACGTTGAAATGGTACACGTATGATGAAAACTGCCTGAGTAAAACATTTGCAAAAAAGATTATTGTAAAAGGACAGATGACAACACAAGAGAGGAGAGGGATAAAAACTTTTAAGGGAGTTAGAAGTTTTCAACGTTCCTATTTGCAGACAATAACTCATTGCATACGGGAGATTGTTGGCAGCAATGACGAACGTAACATCGCAAGAGGAATCTGTATAACTTCGCGTTTTATGGCATCCCTCAATTCTGACAAATCTCGTGGATCTGCCTCAGATTTCAGGCCTACCAGTGGCCGAGTGGTAAAGTCGCTGAACACTGGTAGTTCGTCCGAGGTTCGAATCCTGAGAACGGGCTGGTTGCATAGCCGTTTCCGTGGTTTTCCCCACGTGTAACGTGTACACGAGCCAGTTTCCTTTAGAAAGTCCTCCACGAAGGCATCCCTCCTCTTAGGCAGATAGCCCTCGAGGCTTTGCCATAATCTCTCACACACACGCCTCAGATTTCAGGTAACCCCAGAATCAGAAATCTATCGGAGTGATGTCGGGGGATCGCAGTGGCCGCGAAACTGCAGAATTACGGGAGATGACTCTATCTTGAAACTTTACATTTGAAAACTTGTAATTCCAATAAAAGTTTCTTCTTTCTTCTGTTATTACTGTCCTTTGAAATGGTCTTCTTTACAAACGTTTACGCTGGCAAATTTCGTCATACGTGTACGTTCCATTGCCATTTATGTTTCTTTTAATGCGCTGATATGTTTGCGGGATAAAAAATAGTGGCTTTTATTATTCGAAAATTTCCAGATTGTTTCACTGTAATCGTAACTGTGAGAGTTCTATTGTTTTAAAGCATCATAAACTCGAGCGCGTGCCCTGATATCTGAAATATATATCTGAAATGTCATTTCAATTGATTGAGCGAATGGACTGCTAAGGGTTCATATATCGGGGAAGTTTTTTTTTTACCATCCTATATTTCGCTTATCCCATGTTGTCGTCCAATTCATAGTGAAAATTTCATTTAAAAATTATTCCTATATCATGAATATGTTGTTTTATTTGAAATTCAAAACGTAGGTGCTTTTTACAAAGAGATATTGAAGAAGAAACTCATCAACATGGTTAGATTAGGTTATTAATTCTTTAAGTATTTATTACGATCAAGCATTCTTAAGTTTTAGAACAGAGGCCTTTCGAAGGACCTTATGGAGGTACAGGTTCATATTCGCATTACACAAGGGGGAAAACCAAGAAAACAAAACAAAGTCAGTCGTTCAAATCACTGAGAACTGAGCCCGGGCCAAACTGCTGTTGTCCAGTTACCTTATTTCATTTGGCTCTTAATGCCATTAGTTAGAAGTGACTCGTTAGAAATATAGAAACAACTAAGGAAGATACGAAGAAATAATAAATAAATTTCTAAATAAAAGGTAGGTTTTTAAGACGTATTTAAAATTTTATGATATATATGCAGCGTAATTTTATGCGTGTTGTAATAAAATAATGTTAAGTTTATTTAATTAATAACTTATTAATAGTGTAATAGTATTTAGTGGTTTTCGAAACTTAACAGTGAACTATAAATTAGATAATACTACACAAAACACACGTTGTCATCATGATTTTTTTAACACAAGATCGATCCATTCCTGCACTTGATTGCTTAACAAAATTTGCTATGACATGTTGCGGAAATACGAAAATGTCTACCCGGTGGACATACTTTCCGCTCTATGACTGATGAAGAGTGGGTGGATAACTCTAGCAAAATTGAGAGCTGAGCGAACGTGGGGGATTGGGAAGTCCGCGTTCCTCAGGCGAGGTGTTGGAAGGCATCATCGCGCTATCAGACGGTAGTTCCGAGAGCATAATGATTGAAGAGCATTAAAAAGGATTTCGTTTCCTATCCGCAGACCACTCTTCCTCTGAGTGTAGAAGGAAGTCTCGCCCACAGGTATTGACAGAGGAGCGATTCGCAGCAGGGCTTGTTTCCCCGGCGGTCCCAGAGACTGGGATTAGAGACCGCTGCCAATAAACTGCGCGCAAAGGATTTGGTGGATCCCGAGACATCTGGCTATTCTCCCGTCCGCCCAGCCCGCTAATGATTTACGCTACGCTGGGCTTTTCTCCGCTCGCGAATCCATGATTGCTATGCCTACGCCCTCCGCCCACCGCGCGTAACAGCTTTATTCCTCCACTTGACTGACTGATACACTGCGGTTTTGCAGATAGGGTTTCCACACGGTGGCGAGGTAGCGCGTTTTCATGGCAACCTGCAGTAACTTTGGCGAAAAAATTTATCTTACAATATGAATTAATTATTACCGTGTAATTTTCACTAAGAGGCATCCATGAAATTGGCTTTTTTGTGCCTTTACTGAATTCTCTGAAGAAATAAACGCTTAATAAATACCAGATAAATAGACTGTTTAATTTATGGAGGGATTAAGGATGTGAATTATTTCACTAAATCTTTTCTTTCCAGTATCTAAACATAATTTTGACTTCATAGAAATTTTAGCATTTTGCGTCGAAAACTTTAAATGTCCGTTTCCCTTTTTACATAGTTGCCGCCAAATATTATCACTCTGTGTTATATATAAAGAAATATAATGAAGAATGTGCATAAATGTACGTATGTTTCTCGCATTGTGATAAAACAACAGTACCTAGAGCCATCAAATTTTGAATAATGTAATCCTCCACCGAATATGGAATCCGGAATTTTGAGTTTGTTTTATTATCTATTTCATATTTTGTAAACACTTTAACGAATTTTTGATTAACAAACTCAACGATTTCAAAACGGGCAGTGGCAACACTGTAGGGAATATCTCCAGCGCGCGAGACTGTGTATCGGAAATTCTAAATATATGCGCATTTTAAAATTATTTTGTGATATTGCTGTTGTTTTATGATTTAAGTGTGAAGAACATATTTAATAAATAAAGGTAACACAAAAAGCGTTATAAAAACTTCCCTTTAAAGTATTGTAAAACCTGTAAGGTTTCAGATTTTTTTCCAATTTATTTAAAGATTTCCTTTCAAACATTCTTGACCGTAGAACTTTCCAGCTTAACTTCTTCGTCTCTTTCCAGATCCTTGGAGCATCTTTCTGTTATGTCATCGACTACAAGAATAAAAGCATTGGTAGTTTCATGAATGTTATCAGTGCATTGTTGCCCAAAGATTTCACAATTATCCAGCATAAGAATGTCACTATAAATACTTCAAGCAGTTTCACATAATTAGGTATATCCAGGATACTCACTTAAATCAATGACACTGCAAAGTGAAATGCTTGTCTTCTCAGAACTTTATTTAATCCAACTTTAATTAAAGTTTAATAAGAGTTGCTATTCATTATATTCTTTTCAACACATCTTGATTACTATCTTAATAGAGAGAAATATCCATAAAGTAATGCCTAATTTCGGTGGCTTAAAATTTTTGCAGAATTTTTCTCTAAAGACAAACACGTAAATAGAAAATATAACTTTTTTTTTTTTTTTTTTTTTTTTAAACAATCAAGAGCATCTAACTTGCAGGATTATGCAAATCATTTGCATCGATGTGATGCGAAAAAGTGACATTTAATCACTATAAAATGAAATGTAATTTAGTACGTTTGAATGTTAGAACATCAATTTATATCATTGGACAATGAGTTTAACAACTTTTTGCTTCTCATTATTGTAACTGTAACTAGTTGGCTACCTAGGAGAAACGGAACAATTGTCGATCAATCAAAGAATAGTTAACAGAGGACTACAATAAGACATTATTCAGTACATGAGGCTGGCAACACTGTGAAGCTCAAAAATGACCAGCCAGTAACGATGGCGATCACTTCAATTCACAACGTACCAAGCATTTTCCGGTACATATTCAATGCAAACGTATTATACGACACAAATTGTGCAGGTGCAAAAACTGTGGGATACGTACGTTTGGTTCTCAAGAATTATCTTTTTTGTGAAAATTCTTAAACTAATAAATTCTTAAATTAACCCTAATATTTAAAACTTGATAAGCGTAACTTGGAGGAAATGCTTTTCAAATGATACAGTCTTTATTATTAGAATTCATATTATGTTTTAAATGATGTGCATTTATCAAAATACGCGTTTTCAAGACATTATAGGACTCAAATACTAAGCTATGCTTCAAGTAATGTGGAATTGTCGACATTTCTCTCTTTGTTTAGAATGATCTTTAGATATATTAACATTTAAATATGTGTTTTAATTTACAAACATTGTACAACAAGCAACTATGTGTAAGATAAAGGATGTTTCAATCAAACCGCATGATGAAATATTTTTTTTAATGAATTGTCATGTAGACTCAGAGCTTACAAGCTTCCAGATTGCTATACTTTTGATCGTGTGGCACCTTTTAAAAAATATTTACAATATTTTTTTTTTTATTTTTATAAAGTCGTATAGAGAAAAAATATCAGCGAGTAAAATAATTTCTAGTCTGAAATAGTCAAAATGTTAGTACATTTCTGCCTTTAAAACGAACAATCAGAGAAGGTTATAGTAACAAGTTAATAATGCATACCTTAACTATAGAAAATTATGTTGCTAAATTGAATATTTAAAATTTATCGTTTATTAAACTAGAAGCATAACTAATGTTAAAAGATTTTATTTTAATAGATAAAATCTTGAATTTAATCTTGTATTTAAAGATCTGATAAAAGATCTTTAAATTGATCAGGTAATCTGTATGATAAAACAAAATCCAAATTTAAATATTTAAAAGAAACTTTAAATAGATGCACTGAATTACTAAATAAAAATTATAGCATGACTACTTTTTCTACTATTATTGCCAAAAAAAAAAAAAAAAAAAAAAAAAAAAAACATGGTGAAAAAGGCCCAAAGGCCCTTTTGAAATATTTGTTACTGCATTTGCAGGATTTTAAACTGTAATACTAACTTCAAATATTATAAGCACACTAGCTAGAGGAATATTTCGGATGGCACTCAAGATTTTGTACAAATTAAAATATTAATAGCCTTCTAAAGTAAACTTGCCTATGCTGAAACTTACCGAAAGAAAACATCTAATATCAGAATTATTTTACAATTTACGAAAGGGAAGCATCGAAAAAGATTGATTATTTTGAAACGCATGTATTGCGAGATTTTATAGTCGTAGATTATAGTAGTGAACACTTCCAGGAATTCATATATATTTATCGAACTTGGCCGAACTGCTTGTTAGAAAAGGCATTTCGCATTCCGTTATAAAGAAAAAGCTCAGCATTCAAACTTGCAACTCAGTACATGGAACACTTCAAAACACTTCAATACACGAAATATTTTCATTGAACTCTATGAGTTTTAAGCCATACGCCTTTGACATTGTGGTTAAAAACCGAAATCAAGCCGTTAAAAGGAATAGAGGAATGGATGCCTTCGTGGAGGGCTTTCTAAGGGAATTGGCTCGCATTTTTGTTACTCACGAGACAAAAATTGCCCACGCAGATAGCTCATTCGTTGTGATAAGAACCTAAAAGATTTGCAGAAAAGTAAGCTATCATCAAAGTTTGTGTTTTTGCCTTACGCTTTTGCAGATTTTTTCCCTACAGCACAAAGTTCTTTAGAAGTTATCTATCAAGAAGGGAAACGTCCAGAATACTTCACATTCTACGTCGTACTCTACAGATTTTCTTAATTGCTATGAACACCAATAGGATACGCAAAATCAAGAGATTAAAAAATCCTAAATTATCCCCAAATACTTTTTTTATCCAGTGGCCAATTACTTATTAGTTAAAGCGTTCATTGGGAATAACTGAAGCCGTATAAATCATTCAGCCGCTTCATCACGTTTTAAACATGTGTTTCCCAGATTGCACTGCAGGGGATGATCGATTTTACTTCCGCAAAAAAAAAAAAAAAAAAAAAAAAAAAAAAAAAAGGTGCTATTCGATTACCAACATCTATCCTTCTTCTGGATTCGAATTCTGACGCATTGCTGTAGCAGCCAGCTTTTCTACCACCATGTCGAAAAGGGTCGATCTTATCTCAACATGTACGCCTGTAAAACAAACTGAGAAAAGTTCACAAAGAAAGCTTAACAAAGTTTTTTTACCTCAGCGACAGATATTGAAAGCAATAATATAAAAATGGGAAACTGATCTTACACAAAATGCTAATTTTTCTATTGTTTTGTAAGAATGAAACATAGATAGTGTGCTACGTTTCCTTAAACCTCGATCAATGTACATAATATTTTGTATATGGTTTATATTCAGGTTTCTGCATAATACACAGGAATAAAAAAATTACTTTGTTCTAATACTTTTCCTTAGTCTCATCTGTATAAAACATTTGTTATATTTATGCATGCAGATATAGCTAGTGAAAATAGATTCTTTATTTCTATTGATAAATGGGAACTTTCTAAACAACACTACAGGAGCAGGTACAAAAAACCTCAGTCAATTTGAACTCGCAAACTTGAACGTTGCAGAGAGTTACAATAAGCATTTAGGGAAATATTTTTCGAAAGTCATTGACACAGACTCTCTTCTTCACACAATTAAAGTATTCTATTCAAAAAGCATTCTTTAGTAAAATTAATCCCAGTCTAATGTTGAATTTTAGCTAACTTCTAACGAATGCTCAGTTTTCGAATTTGAGTTTGTAGCGTTGCGCGCCTCCAACTTGCACGCAACCAAGAGGTGACTGTGAAAACTGGATAAAAGACAGAGTCTTGTTAAGGGTTTAAGTCCCTTTTTTATTCAACGTAATAAATTACAAGTGCGTGCTCTTGACGCTCACAAACTGCGCCAACTCGGCGGTCAAATAAAAATAATAACCTGAAAAGAAACTAAAGACAAGACTCTAACTACGAGGCTCTCTAAAAGTAACTAATCTCACCGCGTTTTACAAGACCGCTGCTAATTCAGCAAACTTGAAGATGACTTGAACGATTAACAATTCTTCCAGGACAGCACACAGGCCGAAACGCGGGGTTCTTCAATTTCTGGCTAACTACCTCCGCGCTCGTGAAGTAAGAACAGCACGCCTCGAACTCGTTTCCTTTCTATTTAACTCAGAATACTTCCGCTGATAATTTGAATCCTTGCGCGTTCTACTAAAATTTACATACTCTGGCATTGGCAGTTCTAGGGGAAAGTAAGGCTTGACAGGAAAGATAGTTTAAACTTAAAATAAATGTTAGTTAAAATAAATATAAACCCTACATTTGTCGCTGCCAGAATTTGGTAAACTTGGAAGCAGGTCCTACAAACGACCTGTTGTAAGTTTCTATAATTCTGAACTAACTGTCGAGAACCTCGTTTACACAAAAAAAAATCTTATGTAACAAATTGTATACTAAAATTCTGTGTATACTTATAACTCTCTCTTCTTACCGCAATTTTTCCTGGACTTCATCAATCAATCTTGGTCTTTTCCTTCCAGCATCTGGAAGGAATAAGTATCAGTATCTTTCTATATACATTATAATTTACACTTTCTTCACACAATAAATTTTTGTTTTTAAACGATTCGTTTTCCTTAGTTATTGCTTAATTCACATTCATTCAATTTTTCAAGCCTTAATTTAACTTTACCCTGGCTCTCCACCATGTGTGGTGTCAAACGGGAATATTCGTGTTTTAGTCTTACAACACTTACCACCATGATTTGTTAGAATTCAACGACCAAATAGACACACCTTACTCGACATTCTATAACTCAATGAGCTACTTTAACATTCTTAAAAATTCAAGTGTAGGTGGAGAACCCTACAAAGCACATTCATTCTAACTTCCCCCTCATTCATCTTTAAACATGCAGGCTTTCGCTCTAAAGCATGACTTTATCTACAGTTTAATACTTAAATTTTGAATTCATTCCTTTTGAGCATTTTATTTTAGCATCTAAAATTTTATGCTTCTAGACTAAATTCTACTTTTACATAACATTCAAGTATTTACGTACATTTACAAAATTTTAATACATATGATTTTTACAATTTATCATAAAATGAATAAGAGAAAATAAATTTTTACTTTACTCATTCTTCGCCAAGCTGGCGGCACTGAAACTAAAATTCTTATTAATACAAGAATACGAAGTTATTTTTATCTTCGGCCAAATTTTGGCTTTAACATAACAGAATTAGTCTTTCGACCAACAGAAAATGCTTGTTCTTAGCTTTTATACTTAAAGAAAATAATACTTTCGCCTTAGCTAAATAAAGTAAAACAAAACTAAGTCTCAACCGACACATATTGACTTTCGTCAAAACATAGAACTTCGTACTTATGCATAACATTTCGGAACAAAAGAGAAAAAAATTTTATAGATTTTTACTTATCTTTGAGTTTTCGATGCTTGAAACTCCGTCATTCTTTTGTGGCAATATTGTTCCCAAGTTATAGTTTTCACGGACGTCAATCTTCTCCTTACTGACCTCCGAGTGTCGTCCACATTAGTTTTTCTTTTGCGTCCTCTGCATGCTGGCCTCTTGGCGGAGTAATCGTCGGGCTGTTGTCGTTTCCGTTTTTCCATGAGACGGCTGGTCTTGACGTCCTCCGGCCTGGAGTCCTTCTTGAATTTCTTCTGTTCCTGGTATTTTTGTTCCTCCTGTTGCCGTTTCAGTTTCCGGAACGGCGGCCTTGCTGGCACCTGACTCTCTGGCCCTGTGCGCGTTCTCCTTGATGTATAATTTCTCCTGCGATCCGTTGTAGGTGGTGTTTTGCTCTTTACCACGGTTTCTTTACGCGGTGCATCTGTATTCTTGTTTTTCTTAAATGCCGGAGTTTGAAAGCTTTTCTTTTTTCTTTTTGGTACCGTCGTCCGGGTTGTAGAAGGGCTAGGTCTCTCTTCAGTTCTCTGCTTCTTGGGTGGTGGAACAGTTGTTGTTATCTCTGGACCTTCTACTTCGTTTAGACTTGAGTCCTGCAAGAAACTTTTAAGGATTTCAAAACCATTTGGATTATAATATTTTTTCACCTGGTCGGGACTTGCTTTACAAACCTCCCCTCTCTCGTTCTTAAGATATAATACGACACCTTTTATTTCCTGAATTACATATGGGCCTTCAAATTTTGGAGCTAGCTTTGCCGTAAAATTGTCTGGGGCGCTTGATAAAGAAAATTTCCGCTTCAACACTTTATCCCCAACTTTAAAATCTGCTTCACGGTGTTTTCTATCGTAATACACTTTTTGCTTATTTCTTGCTGTATCCGAGCTTTTAAGCGCCTGATCAATCAGTTTTTGCACGTCTTTCTGTTTAAACTCTTGCTCTCTTTGTTGCACAAAGAATAATTTATCTAAAGGCGTAATTAACTTTCTGCCTAAAAATAATTCTGCTGGGGTTTTTCCCGTAGTATCGTGATTTGCCGTTCTTAAAGCATAAGCTAATTCATTTATGTAGCATTCCCAGTGCTTGTAATGTGTGCTCACGTAACTGCGAATTATTTTTACTATGTTTTTATTCACTCTTTCTGCTATGTTTGCCTGTGGTCTATACGGAACCATTTTGATATGGCGTATGCCAAGTCCACTGGATATGTTTTCAAATATTTGACTAATGAATTGTTTTCCGTTATCGCTAATGACTTTTATCGGTGCACCGTATTTTAAAATTTATCTGTGTAAGAATGCATCTGCGACTGTTTTGGCTGACGCGCGTTTAAGTGGAACAATTTCTGTCCATTTTGAAAAATGATCTACAATTACTAAAAGAAAACGATTTTTATTTAACTCCCTCTGGGGAAAAGAACCAAGAAAATCTATGCCTAAAATTTCATTCGGAAATGTAGCGCGAATGCTATTTAAGTACCCGGCCGGTCTGTAATTAATATCATTTATTAACTGACATTGATTGCAGGACCTGACATACGCCGTTACTATTTTGTATAATTGCGGGAAATATACCGCCTCGCGTACCCTTTTAAAAGTCTTTCTGACCCTGAGGTGGCCCGCTGTTTTTTTTTCATGCAACTCCTTCAAAATGCTTAATCGAAGCGAGGCTGGGATGACTGGCTTATACTCAAGATTTTCGTTTGTTGTTTTCGTATAGAATAATAAATTATCTATTATTTCATAGTTTTTTGCTCTATTTCTTATCGCATCGATATCTGTGTGCTCAAAGCTTTCGGGGTCTTTCAAATAAGCATAGATATTTCCAAATTCAGGATCAGCTTTCAGTTCAGTAATAACCGTATCTCTAGAATCTAAAATTTTTGAAGTCAACACAGCGCATTTAAGTTCATTACCTTCATCGTCCAGCTTTATACGAGAAAGTGCGTCAGCTACATTGTTTTCCTTACCCGGTTTATATTTTATTCTGAGATTATATTCTTGGAGTTTTAAAGCCCATCTTATTAACCTGGGCGTTAGGTTTTTCCCCGAGTAAAGTCTACCAACAGCCGCATGATCCGAAAAGACTGTTACTGGCGATTTGCCGAAATAAACTCGAAATTTGTGTACAGCCATTAATACGGCTAATGTTTCTCTTTCTGTAGCTGTATAATTCCTTTGTGTCTGATTCAATGTTTAACTAAAAAATGCCAGAGGATGGCTATTTTGCATAAGAACCGCACCCACCGCATAGTCTGACGCATGTGCTGCAATTGCCAGGTTTTCGTCCCCCTCCGGGAATTTTAAAACAGGGGCATTGATGAGCGCTTCTTTTAATCTTTCAAAAGCTGTGTTTGCTTCCGCTGTCCACGTAAATTTACCTTTCTTTCTTTTGATTACTATGAGTGGTTCAACAATATTAGCGAAATCTTTTATGAAAGACCGATAGTAAGAACATAACCCAAGGAAAGAAGAAAGTTTCTTGGCGGTGTTGGGCGGTGGGAAGTTCTTGATGGCTTTTATTTTTGAATCTTGCGTTTCTATACCCTTTTGCGAAATTTTATTACCGAGATATTTAAGTTCTTTAGTTGCGAACTTGCATTTTGAGGCGTTAATTGTAAGACCGGCCTCTTTTAATAATTTAAAAACTTGTTCTAGATCATTAATGTGTTGTTCCAACGTACTACTCGTTATAATTATATCATCTAGATAAATTAAAGTTGATTTTCCTAGGACATGCTTTAGAACAATGTCCATAGCTCTCTGGAATGTTGATGGGGCCCCACACAACCCAAAGGGCATGCGTAAAAATGCATAAGTGCCCGATTTTGTTATAAACACTGTTTTATGTACGTCTTCGGGTCTCATAGCTATTTGATAGTAGCCAGACGTTAAGTCCAAAGTAGACATGTATCTTGTCGATTTGATCTGTCTAATGATTTCCTCTATAACCGGCAAAGGGTAAAATGGAAATTTAGTAATACTATTTAGTTTTCTGTAATCGATAGCAAACCTCCAAGCCCTTTTATCCGACGGAGGAAACTCGTTCTTTTTCCTACATAGTACGACTGGACTCGCGTACTCACTATTTATGGGCGTTATTATTTTATTCTTTAACATCTCCTGAATATGTTCTTCGATGATTACGTCTTTTTGTTTGTCGTACCGATAAGGTTTAGTCCTACAAGGTTTTTCGGCAGTTACTTGTATCTTATGCGTAACTATCTGACAATTTCCCGGTTTTTCTGAAAACAAATTAGAAAAATTACTCACCACTTGCTGTATTGCTTGCCTTTCATGGTCATTCAGATGGCTAAGGTCCACTTGCGGTGTCTCCACAGGTTCCGCCACCCTCTGGTCCATCTCCAGCATCACGGAACTGTCTTGAAAATTCAATTTGGCCCTCGCGGCCCTTAAAAACTGCATACCTAAAATAAGAGGGTTTTGCAGATTTTTCACTACAAAAATGAATACTTTGAGGCTTTCCTCTTTTACCTGTATGTTTAATGATAATTTCTCGATGCAGTGACATGTTTTTCCTTGCGCCGCTATAATTTCCGTATTTTTGGTTTTAAATAATCGTACCCTATAAAAATTCTTTTTGAAGAAATTTTCACTCATAAAATTTCCTTCTGCTCCTGTATCGATGAGAGCTTCTACTGGTACATCGCCAACCAGGACTTGTATAATTGGTAGATGTGAGTTTTTTACGATGACCGTATTTAAATGTCTTTTTGGGGGTTTTTTAAAACTTCCGGGGTCTGGACCCTCCCTTTCACAGGCCCCTCTACTCGTTTAAAGCTTTCCTTTCAAGTTGTGCCTTCTGGGTACGCGGATGTTTATCTTCGAATTTTCTTTTTGGGCCTTGACCTTCGAGTTTCGATGAGTTAGCTTGATAGCTCTTTCCCCCATAAGAGCGATTTCCATTTCTGGTTTCCTCATTTGAAGATTTCCTTCGGGTACTTTGAGAATATGTTGCCCCTCTAGCTTTTTCCGCTATTCTGCGATTTTGAAACTTCACCGCCAATTCGAAGAGCTCCTGCAATGTGCTTGGGTTTCTAATTTCGAAGTAGTCTTGAACAGCGGGTAACAATCTTGATAAGATTATTTCAATAATCTCCGCATTGGGTTTCTTCCCATACAGCATATCCGTCAGCTTAATTTTTCGTAGAATAAAGTCCGTAAATTCTTCTATATCCGGTTGATAAAAACTATATAGTTCGGCTTCCAGCCGTGCTCGATCTTTCACTATGGGGAAGGCCTTTACTAACGATTTTTTGAAATTTTCAAATGTATATGTCTGGCTCCCAAATTCCCCTAATAAAAATTTGCCTATATTTTTCCACCATAGCGCGGCCTGTCCTCTTAGTGCAGATGTGGCGATGGCAACTTTTTGTCTTTCAGGAACAGGGTAGAGCTGAAAGTGGTTTTCTAGACCTTCTAGAAATACCGCCACCGAATTTTTTCCGTCGAAATGGACGTTTGGCTTGATTGACGCTCTCAAAGTCTGGACCAGGTATCCAAATCCTTCCAATTGGCTTGTCATTTCTTGATGTTGTCCAGCGGCTTCCATCCAATTTTCGGCCATTTCAGTTCGATAAGTGTTCGGGCGCCAATGTAGCGTTGCGCGCCTCCAACTTGCACGCAACCAAGAGGTGACTGTGAAAACTGGATAAAAGACAGAGTCTTGTTAAGGGTTTAAGTCCCTTTTTTTATTCAACGTAATAAATTACAAGTGCGTGCTCTTGACGCTCACAAACTGCGCCAACTCGGCGGTCAAATAAAAATAATAACCTGAAAAGAAACTAAAGACAAGACTCTAACTACGAGGCTCTCTAAAAGTAACTAATCTCACCGCGTTTTACAAGACCGCTGCTAATTCAGCAAACTTGAAGATCACTTGAACGATTAACAATTCTTCCAGGACAGCACACAGGCCGAAACGCGGGGTTCTTCAATTTCTGGCTAACTACCTCCGCGCTCGTGAAGTAAGAACAGCACGCCTCGAACTCGTTTCCTTTCTATTTAACTCAGAATACTTCCGCTGATAATTTGAATCCTTGCGCGTTCTACTAAAATTTACATACTCTGGCATTGGCAGTTCTAGGGGAAAGTAAGGCTTGACAGGAAAGGTAGTTTAAACTTAAAATAAATGTTAGTTAAAATAAATATAAACCCTACAAGTTAATTTCTCATAGCATAAATTAAAACGCATTCAGAAAATAATAACCAAAATTTGATAATATTGCGACTTAATTTTTTAGTTTAATTGATTTATATTGCAATTTTTTTATTAAAAAGGCGAAGAAATTTTATTTTGAGCAAATTTATTGTTCTGGCAAAAGAAAAGTATTGTCACTTAAGGAAAGGATTTGCTGCAAGCTTCGTACGTAAATGATTTGGTTAAATAAACGAACACCTATTTCTTAAATAACTAAATCTTTTCTTTATCAAATCTTCTATAAGTCTGGCATTAATTTATGAAGAAGTAATCTCACACCAAGTTTTCCTTATAATTCGGCATTTTTATTTTCATTAATTCGTTTTAAACAAGTGATTCTATACTGTTCATTTGGAAGCCCTAGAAGATTAATTCTTAAACTTGTAAGCTAACCTTAACTATATAATTTAAAGTTGCTTTTAATGTTAAACTGGAATTTGCATACGAAGATTAGATTGCGATATAAGCCGTCTTACTTCTACGGCTTTTACATTTTTTAGATTTCTAAATATTATTTTGTTAAATTTTTGAAAATGTAATGACAAACTCCTCGAGATGTTAGACTTTCACTCTAAATTATTTTTTAGTTTTATTTTTTGTATTTCTAGAATTACTTGTCCTTATTTCGTTATGGGTTTAAAACTTATCCAAGCAAACCTTTAAAAAAAAAAGGCGATCCAACAATTTCGGAAGACCTTTTTTTAAAAAATTATCTTTTAAGAAAGGTTTAAAAGGGACCGATTATAGTCTTGCGATATTATATTTTTATCATTTTCCAATCATATCTTGGCTGCATATCTGCGTCGCCAAAATATTATTCCTCGCCACGGCAACCCTCGAAGTATAACACTATCCGACGACTGCTAAGGGTGTCCTTTTGAAATGCATGACAAAAGGGCGACAGAGCATTATAGAGTTCGAGTCGCCCTCACGCCGCCCCTTCCCCTCACTGGAGGCATGAATAATAACGAACACCCAGAACAAAAATGAAAGAGGAAAAAAAAAAGTTGTCGCGACACAATGATCCGCGGAAAAAGACGATTCCCGAAACCGAAAATAAAGTTTTTCCGAGGGATAAACCTCGAGAAAGGTCGGAAGGCTGGATTCGTTGATGTAAAAGCATCAGGGGGCATTTTCAGGAATAGATGGATTTTTTATTGAGGCTGGTCTGAAGAGTATTATTAGGAAGCAGAAAATGTAGATATTGCCAAAAAGGAGAAATATAATTTCGCTACTGAGTAATGCAATGGTAGTGGAGAAAATATTTTTATAGTATATCAATGAACAGGTTCATGATAATTGTCTATAAATATTATGAAGATATTGAGTGAAATAATTGGGTATTCCCAGTTCTACTCTATCTCAAGTTTCAGTCTTTCAACCACTCACATTAAAATTCTTTAAAAAGTATTTTTCTCAAGATATACTTTAATAAGACCGTTAAAAATATTTTCTAATATATATTTCTAAAATGTTTTTAGTCTTTCTGAATTTCTTTTAAGTAACCTAAACTTTTCTTAAATAGCTTTTCTTAAACCTCTGAAAGAGCCTAAATTATATGTCTATCATTTTCTGAGTCTTTCTTAATTAATCTAATTTTTTTTAAGAAAATACTTAGCATTTTTTATAAGCTAACTCTTTCTTATATAATATAAGCTTATAAAACCTAACCAGATATTTGGATTTTCTTTTTTTCGTATTATGATCATGTTTGCTGATATTTTTATTAATAGTTACTCTTAGAATGCAATACTTGCTTCAGATTTCTAAACCTAAGTTGTCTGAAGGTATCTAAAGGCATGCTGTTATTTGCTGATTGGTTTAAAATAACAATACATCGGATTTGGAGGCATTTCTTCACGAATGCATGAGATCAAATGCAGAGATAAAAATTGTGTACTTTATTCTTAACACTAAAAATCGACTTCTCGACCAGGTAATAAATGGCTTTTGAAATTCTCATGTATATTTGACTAACATATTTACAAGAATAACATAGGAGCAAAAAAAAATAATAATAATTTAAAAAAAAAATCTGAAGGGTTTCAGATTTTAAATTACGTCCAAAGGGGCGTTTTTTTAACGTTTTGTGTGTTATCTTTATTTATTAAATATCATGTTCTTTGCACTTAAACCATAAAATTCAGTTCGGTAGCAATGTCGCAAAATAATTTTAAAATGAGCCTATCTTTAGAATGTCCGATACACATTTCCGCGCGCTGGAGATAAAAAGGTCTTCCCCCCCCCTAGAGTGTTGCCATTGCTCGCTTTTAAATCGTTGAGTTTGTGACTCAAAAATTCGTTAAAGTTTTAGAACATGTGAAATCGATCATAAAACAGATTTCAAATTTCAAATTTGGTCTTCCACATGCCCATATTCGTAGGAGGATTACGTCATTCAAAATTCGATGGCTCTATGTACCGTTGTTTTATCACAATGCGAGAAATAGACATACATTTATGAAGATTTTTCATTACTTAATTTATTCAAATATAATGCAGGACTCTAACATTTAGTGGCAACAGTTTGGAAAGTGAAACTGACGTTTATAGTGATTCAACGCAAAATCGCAAAACGAAAACAATAGTCCTTCAGGGACAAAGCCCCTTTGGACTAATAATGTATTAAATTCTCTAATAATAATAATAATCTATATAATATATCTCTAATAATGTATTAAATTCTCTAAATTTAATATATTATTAGGTGAGTTTCCCTTTTAAAGTGTGAGAGCTCGGTTAGATTGTAGATCATTTGTTAAACATTAATTGAAGAAAATAAAGTTATGTTTTAAAACCTAAACGATTTTTGAGCAACAATTTTGATTAATGATTTTTTTTCATATTTAAAAATAGTTAAGGATTTTAATTACTTTATGTTAGAAATTAAAAATAATTTTATTTAAATTTGCAGACAATAATATGTCTTTTACAAATTTGGCAACATGAAAAATAATATATTACAATATGCAGTGCAATGTAAGTCGTATTTAACACTAAAAGCGCTTTTTTTTATGGTTTTAAGTTTTTATTTTCACCCAAATGTTATGATAATGTTAATATTTTTTTAACTTCGGTTACTTCTAACTGGAGTTACAATTTGCGCTATTAATAGCAAAATATATTAATAGCAAAATATTATCTTCTAAGTTTTCTTCTTTACCTTGATTTATGAACTTAGCTTGTAATCACTTAGTATATAAAGGCTGCAAATATAATCAGAAGGGAACTAAAGTAATAACTCCAAGCTGTCAAAGGATAACTCTTGTTAAGAACTCTGCAATCCCTTTTACTGTGAAATTAGCATATAATTTTAATACTCAAAAGCAAATCTGGTAAATTCGAAATTCTCAAAGGCAAATCGGACGTCATTTCTAGAAATTCGCATAATACAAAAATATGAATTCAGATTATGTATATTTGCAGAAATATTTTCAAGATGCAGTTTTAACAGAATAGATACACGGAAATTTCCTAGTGACTACAGAGGTAAAAATTAAACAGCGTACATAAATATAAAGTAATTTATTTTATTTTATTTTATTCTTTTTACTTTTTTTTTCCTTCTTGAACTCAAATGTGAATTATAACATAAAAATATCAAACTTGACAGGCAAAAAAAATTGTTTGATTCCATTAAAATTACTTTAATAAATTTATAATTAAAATTAAAATTTGGGACTATTGTATACTTCACAGTTACTACTTACTGTATTAAGGAACTATATTTAATTTCCAATAGAAAAAATCACATTAGTTTTCTTACAACAATAAACATGTATATGTAAATGTGTCATTTTTCATGAAGATTTCTTTTCCTGTAAATGAGTGAATTTTCATAATGTTCAAGAGAAATTAAACTTCAGTAAATGATTTCGATTCGTAAAAATTTCATTTTTATGGTATATTTTTATTATACATAAAATGTTTGCTTCAAAAAATCCAAGAAACTTAAAAACTAACAATTGCCTTACAATTTCTTTCGATATTTGACAGTAATTGTATGTCATTTAGTTAAACAAAGTGCAAAAGCACTTGAAGATTTAAAATTTTTATCGTTTTGAAGACTATTGCCACTCATAAAAATACTTGGGAGCAACAATGTTTTGGTGAAATTTTTCCACCTTGCCATAGGTTACATATAAAGCTACCAACCAGTGCAGGCTGATATTCCATAATATCCGTTGAGCAGACTTTTCGATGCTGATAGTTGATGAATGAAAGACGAATGATTTTTTTAAAAACTTAATGGATAAGTACTAGAACTTTAATGTCTCAAATCAAAGAACATGATAATATTTTAAGAAATCATTAAACATACAACTAATGAGATATATCCGTTTATTTTATTTTCAGCGCGGCTGGCCAGTGAGGGTTCATCAGCATGGGAGACTTGCGGCAACGAAAAAGACATTCGTTCATCTTTAACGCCTCTAGCCATTGGTGACTTTAAGCCACTCGGTTTGTCATCGTGGCCCACGGACTTAAGGGTGAGACCAGTGCCTGTCTCCACTTGTCATGGATCAGCTAATCTCTTCAGGTCGCAGGCTCAGAGCTCTTCTAAAAACGGCGATGGAAGCCCTAGGTTGGTAAGTGGAGGACCAACCAGCAGCCCATCGCTCTTTCGCCCAGCTTTCACTGCCGGACTTTCGTGCTTTGGACTGTCTCTGTACAGCTTTGGTGCCCATTCTGGATCTCATGTGGACAAGTCATTGTCAAGCCCTGATGGTGTCCTCAAGTCATCTCCTACAGGGGACGTATACTCGTGCGTTAAGTGTGACAAGATGTTCAGTACACCACACGGCCTAGAAGTGCACGCGAGGCGATCTCATAGTGGAAAAAGACCTTTCGCCTGCGAACTGTGCAACAAAACTTTTGGCCATGAGGTTAGCCTCAGCCAGCACCGGGCCATCCACACAGCGGAGCGGACTTTCGAGTGCAAACAGTGCGGAAAGTCCTTCAAGCGGTCTTCCACGCTTTCAACGCATCTGCTGATCCACTCCGATACCAGGCCCTACCCTTGTCAATATTGTGGGAAAAGATTCCACCAGAAATCAGATATGAAGAAACATACTTACATACATACTGGTAAGCATAATTACAATTATCAATTAATCATAATTAGATAACTTTATATGAATGCTAAAAAGTACCATAAAATTATTTTTTAAATTAAAAAAGTTTATTATTATTATTATTATTATTATTATTTTTTATTTTCGAATGAAATTTATCAGTAACCTTCGAATGTAAATTTTTCTTAAAAGGGGGTGCATTGTGATATCATTTAAAAGTTTTCTCAAGTTCATATTCTGAGTACTTACAAATCTAAAGTTATAAGAATAGCTTATTGTAAAGTTTAAACACCTGTTCTTTGAAACAGTTATTCTGAAGCAATATTTTTTCCTACATAGGGATATGAAATTTTTTTCATCGCTCAGTTTCATAATCAAGAGCCTCAAATTGTAATCTGCTTATCTGTTAGCAAAGGTATTTCATATGTTAAAAAAGATCATTAAATTTTCTTTTGAAATTTTACTTATTCATATACATTCAAATGCAAAAGTTAAAGCATGAAGAATGGCATTAAATATAGTATAAAATTTTTCTCATCCTTC
Organism: Stegodyphus dumicola; assembly: GCF_044657685.1. Taxonomy (NCBI): domain Eukaryota; kingdom Metazoa; phylum Arthropoda; class Arachnida; order Araneae; family Eresidae; genus Stegodyphus; species Stegodyphus dumicola. The sequence goes on along the minus strand of NC_140771.1, from coordinate 40,798,690 downwards.
AAATGCATATCAACATTAGTGCACATTTAAAAGTACAGCTATTATGTAATTTATCAAAGTATATAAAAACAGTAATAAAAATACATAGCTTTTTCTGTGAAATACTGTAAAATATATTATAACATTATTTTTATTTTATTTATATTAAGCTATTATAATTTAAAATGAATGATCTTTGAAAACAGTAGTTTTTCCTCAAACATTAGTTTTATTTTTCATTCAATTGTGCTCATTAATCTTGTGGTCGAAGGTTTTTCAAAATGTGATTAAGTGATTTCATTTGGATTGCGTTAAGCGTTTTCATTCGCGTTAAGCGTTCCACTCATGCCAAGGAAAAATTAACATATGCTGGTCGCAGAGGAGAATCTAGGACATTTTGGGCTACGTGTGCAATAGTATTTTCCTGCGTAAAGTTGATTCAAGGACGATTCAAAAAGAGCGACAAGACTCTTAATTCCAAGATCAAAAATGCATACTACTGATATTTTATAGTTCCTACAATTCACAGAAGGCGAGATAGCGAATAAAATTTAATGTTTCCATAAGCCATGACACTCACACTGCAACCACTTTGACACTTTGCATTGTAGTTTTCTACAATAGAAGCCGTTCCAAGTTTAAGCCACGAATGAGATCCATTCGTCATTGGTCCAAAGATTGTTCTAAAATTCGTCGTAAAAAACAGTTTGTGCCCAATTCAGTATTTGTTTTGTTTTCTAAATCATTAAAATTGCTGACATGTATGGCAAATTACCAGTCTTGCAATAACAGTCACCGAAGTACAAGCATTCTCTGCAGTAAACGTCGGCGATAACACTACTGGCAGATTTCTCCAGATTATTCGTTATTCTCCAGATTTCGTTATTGTGATAATATCATATGTTTGTTGAGGTACTATCCATTATCGATATGCTTACCATGTGTCTGTATTCCCGTTTTGGCAAAAATCTACTCCAGATCCCTTCCTGGCAATGCATCGAACTTTCTTCCGCGCGTTATCTCCATGCACGCAAAACTGTACTTGTTTTCCGCCTAACACGAGCAGTACTCTCATGTCGCGAGAAAACGAATTCTCTCCGCAGAATTATTTTCCCTCTTTCGAAGTCCGTCAGCTGTTTATAATGTCACGTTTTTGTGCCGAGGTATGTTTTTGTATATTCACAGAGCAATATTAATCGATTACAATGAAATACTAGTGTTAGAAAAACTTTTTAATGCGTTTTTATTACCGGTTCTTCCATTTTCAACTAATATTTTTATTGCTCTAATTGTTTATGCAGCTCAACTTACTCATTTGCACTTCTCGTAACAAATAACGCTTCTACCAAATAAATCTATGGTGTATCTCATAACTCCTTTTACGTATTTCCTCCAAAATATCGCCATCCAGACTTTTTACAACTTTTTCTCTTTATCTGCGCAAAAAGAGAGTAAAATTCTTCTCTCACACTGAAATTTATAAAATTTTAAACCTGGTTTTAATTAGTGTAACTTGTGCGCTTCAGATTACCATCACTTTTATTATCTCTAGAGTCTAATTCCAACAATTCTATAATACCTCTTTTATAAAATGAAAGAGAAAAAAAAAACATTTCTCAGGCGTTCTTTGAACGCGCACACACACACCGGAAAAAAACTGTAACTACAATAAAGATCTTTTAATGTCTCAATTAAAAAGAACGGATAGCTGAAACAATGTGCTGATAATAAGAAGTCTACCCTGGCACACAGGTACACATCGCTCCCACAGAGCGAACTCTGTCGCTGAAAGCTGAACTCTTGGCACAAAAATTTAAATTCAACGCTTATTATAAGGGGGAAGAGATATCGCGAATGAATGGTCCTTTCCCCCCTCCACCACCAGTTTTAAAGCCCGGGTGATTAGGATCCAGCATCCACGGGGTAACAGAAGACGGAGGAGCGACGGGGAGGATGGAATAGAACCGGCGCCAGAAGCTCGGGAAATGGAACGAAAAGAAGAGAGAATGAGAGTCCTTCAGTTTCCGGGGACTCTCCTTGTTTTTATAATCCCCCACGCGGCTGAACAGATTGTTATTCCTCGGAAACTAATTCAATTACCATTTTGCACCGCTGCCGATCTATGAATGGTTTTCCCCAATCCCCCCAGGTGATATTATGGGTCTGAGGGATAGGGTGGAGGAAGGTACGGGGTGAAAGGGGGTGAGAGACACAGAAAAGAGCGCAGGGAACACGGAGTTTAATTCTCCCGCGTTCACAAATTGCCGAAGCTCCTAATTCTATTAGGAAAAGTAATACTTTTCTTCCAGGTTTTTGCAAAACCGAAGACACAAACTGGAACTTAAACTGGTCTGATTACCGGCGGAGCAGAGAAGCGAAGAATAAATAATAATAACACAATGATTGAAGAAGGAAAAAAAAAAAAGAAAAGAAGAAGGAGGAGGAGGATGAAGCAACAAAAACAAAAAGCAAGATGGGGTTAAATCACGAGCGCAGAAAATCCCTCGTAATTGGAAGGCCAAATATGATGGAAGCTTTTGTTGCTTACTTTACCAATAGCGAAGCAATCAAAACATGGACCCCGCCGCGAAGGTTTTGATCTTAGGGGTCGGAAGAGAAGAGAGGTGGGTAGAGAGATCAGTGCAAGCGACGGACTAACTCACTCCACCCCCTTACCCTCGAACTAATTCATTTTGAAGCGCTCTGCAAGGATATTTCCTAATTTTGGCGGACATGTGGCGAACCGCAAGACTTTCAGCTTCAAAAGAGACCGCGCGCAGCAAACACCCCGGTGCCTAGATTGATTATGATTTGAGCTTCTGGAGAAGGGTATAGGGGGTGGTTCGCAGGGTGATGTTCGTTCGAGGCGATTGAATTCTGGATCTCTCATCAACCGGCTCGGCCGCCCCTCTTCCGCTTTCGAGTTTCATGTAAACATTTTGGTTGGCAACGAGTGGTATTACCGAGGTTGGTACACAAAGATGATGGGCGGGATGTTCCAAATGTCACTCCAGATCTTAAGCATAGATACGTCAAACTACTCTGTGTACAAGTGGACCAAACTGTGGATTCTCCATGTCAGTTCCGCACATCAAAGTGGTCATACGACAACATAGTTAAAACCATCAAATATGAACTGAGTTGGGGAACAATACTCACCCTCTTGACATTCTGGCATTGCTTTTATTAATTAATGTTAAAGGCACTAACTTGAAACACATAAAATTTATAGAAATCGAGATGGAAAACAATAAAGATTATTAAATTGGTTCCAAATACTAATCTTTTATCTGACATAAAACTGAGATTCGTAAGCAATTCCACACATGTTGAAAATCTGAAAAATTTTTGACAGTCGAATAAAAGTGTAAAAACATAAAAATATGAGATAGAATAATCCTGTTAGAGAAAGTTAATAACTGGAAAACAAAATTCAGATTATTTGAGGAAGAACAGCTATTCATTTGTTTCGTTTAAGTTTTAGAGAACAGGACTATAATCCCATCTTAACAAAATCTTTTTTTACAAAATTAAGATTTTTAAAGACCCCAAAATTTTCAGTTTCTATGCATGTAACGTTTTCAACCTGTTATTTGATTGTGAGGGTATAAGTGTAATTAAAAATATAAGAAATTCTAAAAGCATATGATTTTTTACGTAAGCATATGATCACGTAATTTACAAATAAAATCATTAATCTTTATCTTAACATTGTATTCATAATCTTTACATGAGATTTAGGTATGCTATTTAAAGTTTTGTAGTTGATCACTTGTGAATTTATCCGAACATAAGCTGTCTACGTAATGAAAGTTGCAAAAACAAAATATTTTCTTTTTAAGGCTGACTTTGAGCAGCCTGATGCATCAGATTTAGCAAGTAAAATACAAGTACTACAATAATGTATATTCAAGAAAATATTTTGCTTAAATTTTAAAAAATAATTAAACAGCTTAGATACCGTAATACTTTTGAACTATAGATTTGACCTGTTTGAAAAGTGTAAATATAAATGCCGACTGAGGATGTTGAAGTTATCAAACAAAATGAATTCTCTAATCGTGATCACGTTCAAAAAAGGACCATCTCTAAAAATGAGCAGAATTTCTGAGAACATAAGTTAAGATAACATTGAACATAACCTATCTAAAGTGACCACGCCCGTAGAAAACAAAATCGTTTCGAAACGTGGGTAGTTGTCTTTTAGAAGATAAATTATATATGTATGGTAGTTAAAATAAGTTGTCGGTGAGCATGTTTTAGCATTCTTTTAGAAGATAAATTATATATGTATGGTAATTAGAATAAGTTGTCGGTGAGCATGTCTTAGCAATAAGTGATCACACAAGTGTTGAATTAAGAGCACAACGAACCTTCTGTTTGGGTTGCATCTCAAAGAATACCACCTCGATAAAATATCAAAATTATCTAGAATCGTATTTGGTCGTCTTAGAGAAGGTTATTTAAAATCGGCATGGGAAAAATATCGATAGGATGAAAGATTACTTAGCAGAATCTTTTACCATTTGAGCTAGGAGAATTATGTTAGCCAAATGTAAAATTTCAATTGATATTCGTTAAAAATGTTATAGCATACGGTTTGTTTTACCTAACTCATTTTCAATCGCTTGCATCAGTAAACACAAACTGGGCTTAAAGCATCAATTGAGTGACACAGTAACCAACAAAATCAACTCCGTATTAATAAGTTATTCAAATATAAATAGAAAATCCTTTGAAACCGGAAGAGAATCAATTTGTTTTGTCACTATTCAATAACATAAATTTCGAATAATCTCTTGTTATTCTAGTACTTAATTACCCTTTTCTCCCAACCAAGATGGCCCACCAGTGGCCGAGCAGTAAAGTCGCTGAACACTGGTAGTTCGATCCGAGACTTGAACTCCGGCGAACGGACTCGCTAAATGGGCCTTTTCGTGGTTTTCCCTATGTGTAACGTATATACGAGACAGTTTCCTTAAGAAAGTCCCCCAAGAAGGCCTCCTTTCCCTTAGGCAGATAGCCCTTGTGTACGTTGCCGTAATTAAATGAACAAAACCTATATTTCAGCTATTTATGGACAATAGAAAATACTGAGCTGTGTGGGGGGACGACTTTATCTGCTTTTATCCTCACGGGTGACCCCTTTTCAGAATTTTGGGACACGTTTCAAAAGTTCCCGCTTTTGAAACATCTAGCACCAATATTGCCAAACACTTTACATGCTGCAATTTTAACTATACAAAAATATTTACTTAAAATGAACTTTGTGCCCACCAGCCGACGAGCGGTAAAAGTCGCTGAGCACTAGTAGTTCTGTTTGAGGCACGAATTCCAGCGAATGGACTGGCTGCGTGTGTTTTTTTCGTGATTTTTCCCAAATGCGACGTATCTATGCGCCGGTTTCTCTTAGAAAGTCTTTTACGAACGCATCCATTCTCTTGGGTAGGTAGCCCTAGTGTACTTTTCCATAACCTAATAAACCAAACAACTTAAAATGAAATTTACCTGAAGTTTAATTATTAAACAGCAGATCATTACGGTACAGCAGATCATTACGGTAGTGAAGGAGTAATGGTGAGCCCTGCATTCGACTTCAGGGGAATTTGGTCCTGGGTTCCTGTTAAAGGCTGACAACGCTCTTCCACACAGAGCTCAGCTAGTCGATGATTACCTAGAAAGGGAGGATATTCGCCGCATGATTTGGATGTCTTTGTTTTATTCAGAAATTTATTCAATTTTATTTATTCAAAAGTTCCAGTGAATCTTGCTAAGAGATAACTATTTAGACCCATGGAAAAAATTAATTTTAAACTAGTGTAATATTTTATGTATGAAAGCTCGGTACTTGTGGATTCCTTATTAGATAACATCCAACATTTACCTTACAAGTGATGTCTCACACGTAGACCTGCAAAAGTGTCCACAGACTAATTTTCATTGATTTTTCTGGACGTGCTTATGATGACATCCTAATGGTGGCATTCCTAAAGTTGACAAATCTCATCTTTTACTTCCCGCCAACCTATATACATTAGTAAGGGAAGTAATGTCTTAAAATTCAATAATGAGTTTTCGATGAATAAGGACGATTAGGATCCCCACAGCCTTTATTTCTGCTTTCAGAATGATCTCGCTCCATGTCTGCGTATGGCTGTGACGATTTTCGTCTACGATGACTTTTAAAATAAACTTTAAAAAACATCCAGTTCCATTATTGAAACTTCCTGTATTCATATGAAAAGTTAATAAGATTTTGGTTAAAACTGAACATCCGGAAGTAGTACTTTACATGAGGCCCATAATAGTTTTTAATAGACAACCGGAAATGATATTTTACTTGAAGGCCAAAACAATTTTAAGAAAAACTATATCAAAATATAATCCAAAACTCTCCAGTTTTAGTACTTAAGACTTATATCAACGGGAAGAGCGACTTAAACTGGTAAATTTTAAGTGACAATTTACTTGAAGCTCTCAACAGATTTTAGGAAAAAAAATATATTATGATATAGTGACAAATTTCTCAAATTTGGTATTTAAAATTCGTATGTGATTGAGAATAACATACTGTATTTAAAAGTATTTAATGTGTTTTGGGAATAAGGCAAAATGTAACGAGAATAAGCTCATTGTGAAGGCAAACGCTCGTTATGAAGCAATTATATGTAGATTCAGCTCTCAATTTTGTGTTCTTTTTATATTTGTGTCAAATCACGCTTCAGAAAAAAGATGCTGCCATCAAAATGTTATCGCTATGCATTACTTTTTAAAGAAATAATACATCAGATATAAATAGTATAGTTCAAAAATATATGGCAACATTTAAAGTTCTAATTGGAAATTCTACTGATATGTTAGTTTCAAAGACTTTGTGATTTTTTTTTTTTTTTTTTTTTTCCAGTTTATATGGCGGGAGTGCGAAGAAAGTGGTTTTCAATAAATAAGGCTAAAGTGACAAATAAAAATGCTTTTCATCTGGTTAAGAAAACTGAACATGTTACCATGAACTGAGAAAAAGAAACTAAACAAAAAACATTTATATAACGAACTCTTAACCCCGCATTGGGAATTCTAAAGCTATGCTACTTTTGAAAATTTTATAATTTTTATAATTGTTAAGTCATTGATTTGTGAATCCGAAACAAAAAAAAATCTGATGTGGACACCACATGACTTCCTTGAATGGCCTATAAAATTACACATATTGTGCTGCATTTCATTTAAACATATTTCCTCGAATTTCATTAAAAATATATTTCTCATTCAATTAATTCAGTTCTCACTTCGCGGCAAGGCAAAAATTCCTAAAAAGTTAAATCATCTTCATTAAGAATTGTAAAATACAAGAAAACATAAATCACTAAATGCAGTTAAAAACAATTAATTTTTTTTTTTACATTTAAAATTAGAGTTTCTAGGCAAAAAACAAGCAATTCGGCCAACGGGCAGGAAGCCAGATTTTTCGGTGCATAAAACTGAAAGTTCACTTTCGGTTTCACTCGGCAAAAAGACACTGGAGTTGGTGCAGAAACTAAATTAACTTTCTAAAAGTTTCAGCTGTAAACCAAAAGGCGAGTTGTTAGACGTATTGACCGTAGATTAATTTACTTGTCAAGAGGAACGAACCGATCCTGTATCAAATAACAATAACCAAATTAATTGACAGTGTTTCGTCTTTTTTCCAAGTAAGGATCAAATTAGTATTTTCCTACAGTTAAATCAGGAGTTACGAACAAAACTCAAAAAAGAGAAAGATAACCAAAGCACTTGTCATAAACAAGACCGGAAAAAATTAATTAATAAGATTTTCTTTTTAATTTGAGGTATTTGTTTAGAACTAAAATGAGATCCTCGCTTTAGAAAAAACATTGCCCGACCCTTCCACAGCATAGTAAAAACAATAAAAAAAAATCTCTTGAGATCTGTAAAATGAATTGGACTGTGTACAAAAAATGGTATTTGAAAACAACAGAAATAGGTACAAATTGATACATTTTTTTTAGATTTAAACGCAAAATCAAAAGTAGGTATTTAAATGCAGATTTAGGTACAAATCGATGTCAGAAAGGAAATTAAATTAACTTATTTTTTGCACAATGTGAAAGGAAATGGCTGTAAATGTAAATGTACTCAGTTGTGGAATGTAATAGAGGTTGCCGTATTTAGTTGGAGAAGGTAGTGGTGTGTTCTACTCTATTTCAGAAACTGAAGCCATAAATTTGGCGAGATAAACTTATTGTTAATTAAAGCTGACGTTAGAGACTAGCTTCTTATTAAAAATGTTTTATCAGACAGATGAAATTAATATATTTCTGGTCAGAAAAAGCATAAAGAAGAAGGTATCTTCACTGGTAAATGGCTATTTACCAGGCTGAGAAAGATAAAATAAGCCCATGAGTTAGTAAATGAATAGCATGCTAGAAAAAACTTATAATTTACATTATATTCAAAAATTAATTACAAAATTTACAAATCTTGAACTAATAGACATCCAACTAATTCCGCCTTTTGCAGGTTTAGGAATAAATTATCATAATCCAGACAGAAACACCCAGGCAGATAACCCAGACTATATTTAGACCAACAGATTTAAACTGAGTATTTAGCGCATGCTTTTTAAAACAGAAATTAGTAAATTTATCTAATACCAAATTCTTTTTAAGAACTTGAATAAGTATTCATATCTCGTCTTGAATATCTAGTGTAATCGGTACAAATATTTTGATTCGTTGTATTTGACTATTGACTGTGTTACTAATTACTTTTCTGGAAATGTTTGAAATTCAATTAATTAATTTATTAGCTGCAAAATTCAAGTTCCTGGTTTTGTCATAGAGTTTAATCTGCTATTTGAAGATCTAGAAATGCAATAACCTTTTTATAAGAATTAGTTTTAGAATAGAGTTTTTTGAATAAATCTGGGAATTTTTTATTTTGTCAAAATTATTAAAACTGATGAGATAATCAATATACCTGAAAGTACGGGCATAATAAATTAAATCTTTTTGTTGTAGTGTATTTTGAAATTTAAATTCTTGAATAAACAAAAAGATGTTGCAATGCTATTGGACGTGTGAGTTCCCATTGATATACCTGATACTTGTTTAAAAAGTTGATTGTTAAGTTTAATATAATTATTAAAACAATTGCATTTAAGGAAGTTCTTTTATTTTTTAAAATCTAGAATAGTGAGAATTGTAGGAAAGAGTTCTGGAAGTTCAAGAAGGTTTAGCGTCAAAATATTTCTTCTAATGGAAGAGAAGTATATAAGTTTTCAAAAGTCATAACAATAATATTTTATATGTTGACATAAGGTGTTAATTACAGGAATGTTGTTATGGATAATCCAGCAAAAATGATGTTCTGTGTTACAAGTAGTGAAGATTAAGTTACAAAGCTTTTGAAGTTGTTGTGCAAATATATAGTTTATATTTTTCTTGTAATTATTAGTGCAATTTGTTGGGAATCTAAATGTAATTGGTGTCTTATGAAATTTAGGAAGAGCATAAAGGTTAGCGAAACTGTTATATCTAGATATTATAGAAATGTGAAGTTTTTTATGAAATTCACCAATTTTGATTATTATTGAGGTCTCAGTTGTGTTGGTTAGTTGATAAGTATTAGAGTTGTAGAGTTCTGTGTGATGAATTTGTCTGTAATAAATTTTTCAAATGCTGTTAAAATTATTATTTGCTTTATCTAGTTTAATGATTGTAAATTGCTTTTTTAAATTTTAATACTAGAGAAAAGTTTAGGTCAATTTACAGTATGAAGAAGTATTTCATCCTTCCATTTCAAAAGTTACATTCATACGTACGTACGTACAGACATCACGAAAAAAATCTCTTCCGAATCCTTTTAAATCCATTTTACAATCCGTTTTGGGAAAAGAGGCCTTTATTCTGTCCGTCGTGCAGATGTACTTGAAATAATCGTTGAAATGGATATCTTCGTCGTTAATATGATACCCAAAATTTTTCACGATTACAATACTTCGTGCAAGGAAGTAAAAATAATATACAACGATGTGATATTTATAAATGAAAGCATGAGAACGCACGCCAACACGAACATGTATAGTTATTATTTTCCTCTGTATCGGAGAGTAAGTTAATAAAAAACGAGTAGTATTTATAATTAACATTGAGCCATAATGCTTGCAAACATACTAGATTTTATTTACAAACCATCAGCCAATACCGTATTTTAAACAGCAAATGAGTTTAAATAATGTATCATTTGATACTTATTTCAAACATGGAACTGGAGAAAGGCTGGCGATATCAGGATTTATTTCTCTCGCAATGTCTTTGTTTTTTTAATACCATAAAGAAAAGTCGAATTTTGCTAAGAGAGGCTGAATTTTATTAAAAAATGGACTAATGAAATTCCATATTTAAAAAACAGGTTTAATTGATACATAATGAGAATTCGTAAATTAATTTAAATAAATCGCCTTTTTTAAATATTCATCTTAAAATTTAATATTACAATGAAGAAGATTCATGCAAAGAAGAAAAAGAATATTCAAGCACCGCATTCGTTCCTTCGGGAACACGTGAAAAAATAAAAACCTCAAAGTTTCCGAAACTATTAATTCTTGATTATCTCTCTTACCCACGCCATCTACTTTTTTTTTTTGGGGGGGGGGGAATTTTTTTTTCTGCTTGCAGAAAGAGGTATTGCTGAAAAAAGCAGTAATTAATGCTGCTGCTGTAATATTCTTGCATCATTAATTTAATTAAAGATTAATTAACAATTAGTGATACAGAGATTAAATCTGAATAAATGAAAAATAAACGAAAGCGCAATCAAATCAATTTGGAAAGATGAAACGTAATTTGCTTCAACTTTGTTTTTCAAAATGTTTGTTTAAGAGATGTCTGAATATGGGGGAGGAGAAAATTAGAACGCCCTACTCCAAAATCACATGAAAAAAGGAAAAGAATTTTGGAAGTTTTTCTTGAATTTCTGGAAGTTTTTTTTTTTTTTTTTTTTTTTTTTTTTTTTTTTTTTTGTGTGTGTGTGTGTGTGTGTATTAAAATGAGCTGATCTAGTGTTCTGATATGCATAAACACTTTAAAATACAATCTCTATCGATTAAAAAAATCAAAGTACGTAGAAAAGTTATTCGATTACACTTTGATATGAATAAGTAGGAGATAAAAATTTTTAAATTGTTGTATTTGTTGTTTATCTTACTTACCTGGCAGTAACATCAGAACAAGCCCACGAAATTTATAGAGGCAAGGAGTGCATGTTTGTGCCTGTCATTGGCAAGAGCTTTAAGCACAATACAGGTGACAGCACGACTTTGCTCAGTTCCGCCTCCATTTTTGACGGAGAGTACCCAGGGAAAGACGGCTCCGAGATTCTCCCACACCTCATCCCTGCTCGAGAGGACTTTTGGCTCGCCGCAGTTTCAGAGTGTCCCCATGCCGCACAGAAACTATACATTTACAAACATCAATGTCTTCTCCGAAATTCGAACCTGGGCCTTTCGGTACGGCAATCAGCTAAAAACGTTTAAACCTAGATAGGAATTAATTCATTTATTGAACATAACGTAAGTGCCGAAACATTACATATTTTGATATGATGTGTGGCAGTCTGATGTTCGACTGAGTGCGCAGCCAGACCACGTCATGTTGTGTACGTAAAAACTGCCAGCGCGACGGAGAACTCGCCCACTTCGAAAACTGTGATTCATCGCTGAATATATGACATTGCTTCAATCCGATACATTTTAATGTTCTTTGCGCCAGCAACACCCGAATCGTTATTATTACTCCAGCACAAGATTTAATCGTAAGTATCGTAACAAAAGCCAGCAATAGCGTCTGGTCTTTTAAAAGCTTTTTACTTTGGGCGTACCTTAATTCTGCATGTCCCAAGAGATGAGAGAAGTGGTTTTGTATAGAAGACACAGAATCTGTCTATCTTTTTCTGATACCTCTGACTATGTCATAGTGTCGAAGCTTTATAGTCTTTCTACTGCCTTTGTGACCTGTTATGGACACTCTGCTGGAATCACTTGTAAGGGCATTATCGTGCCACTTTTCGCACCAGGCATCATCGGTACGACCAACACGCTTCCATAAAGAGAGATTGAGGGTACAGCTTCTAGCCAACTCGCTCATTGGTCTGCTTGTCTTCAGGTTGGTTTGCGTGGCATATTCATTTTTTAATGACGAAAATATTCATGTTTTGGTCTATGCAAAAATTTTAAAAAACATTAATTTTCAATAAACAGCGAAATTTAACTTTTATTGCAATTTCCCGTTTCCTATACATGGAAAAGTTTTATACTCATTATGAAAAAATAAAATCATAAGAATTTGTACTCCCGTAAGACAAAAATTAACCGGGTATTTAATTTCAAAATTTGAAATTTTTTGTCATTTTCATCTCAATTGTCAATTTTTTATATCATTTCAGTTGGAATAATTTGAGGAAATAAGTTTAAATGAAGTGACAAAAATATGTATAATTTAATAGGTTGTACAAAGAAGTCATTTGTTGTCTACATCAAATTCTTTTAACAGCGCGAAAAGAATACGAAATGTTATTTAGATAGAAAGCATCATACTTACAAAGGCACAAATTAATAATGTAGGTAAATGCACTCATGTCCATAAATTAAGGATAATGCAAAATCAGGCAAAGGAAAAGTTAGAAGCAAAACAAATTTGACTTATTTGTAAAGCTTATTTATTAAACAAAAGGTAAAGAGCAAAAAAAGGTGCTATATGTTTGATATTATTAAAAAAATTAGCGATTTTTTCTCCCTGGAGCAAATTACAAAAAAAAACCTATTTACAAAAAACCAATATTACATGGTTGGTATGATTGTTAATACATTGTATGTCGCACAATACGATGCAATACAGTCCGTACAACGCCTAGGTATGCTGAGTATCAAATTATCGATCTGATCTTGGGGGATATTACACCACTCAAAAAGCAATGCTCTCCGAAGTTCCGGTAGACATGTAGGAGGAGGTTGACGGGCTGCAACTCGTCGGCCAAGCATGTCCCACATGTGCTCTACTGGATTCAAGTCCGGTGAGAATGCTGGCCAGTCCATACGGGTGATATCCTCCGATTGAAGGCATTCGCTTACGATGTTTGCACGGTGATTACGGGCGTTGTCATCCATAAACACAAATTGTGCACCCATGGCGCCCTGAAACAAACGTACATGTTGTTCCAGAATGACGTCCCGATAGATTTGGCTTGTCATGGTTCCAATTTGAAAATGCAGGTCACTTCTGGAACCCAAAATAATTCCACCCAAAACGAGCACTCCTGCACCACCGTAACGGTGTCGTTCAATGATTTTTTTTTTTTTTTTTTTTTTTTGGTGGTAACGGAAGCTCTCCATATGAAAGTCCGGCGAGAATCAGACTGCAAGCTAAACCTGGACTCGTCGGAAAGCATCACACAAGCCCACTGTTGCGGTGTCCACAATGCATGCTCTCTACTCCAGGCTAACCGCAGGCGACAGTGAGTTGCAGTAAGTGAAACGCATCTGACAGGTCTATGAGCATATAGACCAATCTCCTAAGCGTTTGTACACGGTCTGCCTTGAAATTGTCGTACCAGTGTCTGAAGAGAGCTGACGGGACAGGTCTGACGCTGTGCTCCGCCTGTTTCTTTTGGCAGTAACTACCAAATACCGGTCATCGTTCGGCGTTGTAACTCTGGGACTGTAGCGCCTACTCACTACTACTATGCTGTAGCGCCTACTCACATTACCATCATGTTGGAATCGTTGCCAAAGCCTGGAGATGACACTCTGGGCAATTCCAAGTTCGTCTGATACTTCCAGTTGGGTACGCCCACATTCCAGACGGCCGATAATTCTACCACGTAAAAAATCATCCAAATGCGTCCTTTGTGTCATAACTATTCGGTTATTTCACTGAAGTGCTTATAAAGCGCCTGCGAACAATTTTACTTCTTTGCCTGTATTCTCTATACTATATCACTCTCTTACACACTCGTCATTGTGACGTACCATCGATGTCATCTGGTTACTTCCTGAAATTTGCATATGATTCTTGAAGATGTGTGTAGTGATTTTACAGGTGATATATTTATTTTAGAGTTCGATTTCCGCGTGACTCCGAATTATCCTTAATTAATGGACATGAGTGTAGTTATAGGTCACACAATGTTTTAAAGTACTAAAGCTGCTCTCAGAAGTAGACTGCAGTATCGTCATTACAGTCAAACTATTTTATATTTCTGTTTTTGCAGATTCTTCTCCATATAAAAGTTGGCTAAAGTATTTTTAGGAATTATTTTTTTGTCTTTGATAAATTATAAATGTAACGTAATGAAATTTACAGCAGTCGTGTACATTTTCTTTCCTTCTGTGTATATTTTTATCTCATTGTTCAAATAATGAATATTATTCTTTGAAAAATAAATAAACTAATCATAATAATTAAATTATTTTTAAAAAATGAAAACAACTGCCATTTTATCACTCAACGGAAGTCACTCTAGTAACGTATGCCATTGCCATGAAAAAGCTACTTCGTGTAGTATTTTTATCGCATCCTTGTGATGCTTTCCGGCAGCTTGTGATGTTCTGATTAACGCATTCAGCTAGCAGGTAACGGAAGATGGGGATATCAGTACTTTGTCGTCACATTGGACAGTTAGACAATTAGTATAGTCCCACGTTCCACGCTATGCTAGAATCAGAATCCGCTTCACGCTGTGATTTGACAAGGAATCAAAGAAGCTTTAGTGAGAATGATGTTAAAAAAATATCACAAAAACGTCTGAAAGCATTCAGATTTTATATTACGCCCAAAGGAGATGTTTTTAACGTTTTGTGTATTACCTTGTTTATTAAATATCATGTTTTCGCACTTAAACCATAAAATTCAATTCAGCAGCAATATCACAAAATAGTTTAAAAAGAGCATATCTTTAGAATTTTAGATACACAGTCTCGCGCGCTGGTGATAATTTTTTTTTTTTTTTTTTTTTTTTTTTTTTTTTTTTTTTTTCCCCGTAGAGTATTGCCTTTGCTCGCTTTGAAATCGTTGCATTTGTTAATTAAAAATTCGTTAAAGTTTTACAAAATATGAAATCCATAATAAAATATACTCTAAATTCCAAATTTCGGCTTCCGGATGCCCATATTCGAGTGGAGGACTACATTATTCAAAATTGGATGTCTCTAGATACCATTGTTTTTAGACAATGCGAGAAACATACATACAGCCATGCAGATTCTTCATTATTTAATTTTTTTTAATATAACACAGGGCTGTAATATTTGGTGACAAAAGTTTTAAATGTGAACCGGCATTTAAAATTTTCAAAGCAAAATGCCAAAACGAAATTAATAGCCCTTCTGGTATAACGCCCTTTGGGCTAAAAAAGGCGAAAAAATAAAATACTCTAGCTTGCATTACTACAAAGGTACTCACAGATTACAAAAAGTAAACAACCGAAGTGTTCGAAATTTCTGAATATTTGAAAGCTTTTGATTCAAATTAAAATGGATACTTTAGAGTTTTATTGCTATTTTAATAAATTTTTAAAATGTTTGAATGAGTACATTATTATCTCCCCTTACTCTGAAGTTTAAAGGTTAACTTTATTTTATTTTACATGATTAAGAAATGCTAGATTTTACTTTTTCAATAATTTACATTTTTTTATTTATTTTTCTCTAAAAGTCTTTCCTAAAATATGCTAAAGATTTCTAAAGCCTTCTAATAACACTGTGCTGCCCTAAATATATCAAATAATAGAATAAGTTCCTATAAAAGCTTGTAGTAGAACCGGAATGGAAAATTATATATTTTTTCCAGCATCAAAAACGTATCATTTTTTATCCAGAGTTATACAAGATAAATTTGATGTATTTTGATATGAATTAATGCCCTGTTTATTCTGAACGAAAAAGCAATAAGAAATTTGAAAAAGGCACTGTTTTTTACTGTCATCCTTGCCAACTATTTTTGATAGCTAATGGTAAATGTTTTAATTGCGATATGTTTTACTTGGCAATATTGTACTTAAAATATTGCAATATTTTAGGCAAAATTATTTATTATAATAGAATTATTCCTTGCTATGCATTTAGGTGCCTATATTACTTATTATAATACGTTATCTTCTCAGTTTTGCTTCATTTCCAGTTGCTTTTTGTCGTAGCGTATTTTACTGAAAAGTTACATCGTCTCCTAAGCAGAAATTTCCCAGCTCGTTATTTTTAACGCAATGCGTTACAATTTTTCTTCCACTGTTATTAAAATACGTTAAGGTTATGTTGTTAAATCCTGGGATTTTTGGAAAGTTAAGTTGAAATTTTATTCCTAATAAACTTCTTTTTTGTAGAGTTGTTTTTTATCGAAATATCACATTTTCTCATGCATGGTCGTTTTGTTATATAGCAAGCTCTCGGGTGATACTTGAATCTGATACTGATGCAACTGGTTTTCCTTTTCAGTTCCGTAAAACCTGATTATCTCTAAAGTGATGCCCGAACTAAACTGTGGTAGACGAGATCATCCCCACTTGCATTTGGTTTACTGGATATCGTACCAGTGCTCACTCGGGCATTTTAAAACGGTTTTTATTAAAAAATATCTAAATGTTTCAATAGAATTCGCTGGCAGCAGTTAATCATTTTAGAATTCCTTCAGTGCCTACTGTGGTTGTGTACTACTTTTGTATAAACATGTTTTGGATAGAATTTCCGAAGAAAGATATTTTTAGTCTTCTATGAAAAACATTGCATAAATATTGCAATAGACATTCTAAATCTTGTGTAAGAGGTCTTTCAACTTAGCTCCAATAATCCAAACTCCGAATATTTTACACAATTTATTTGAAGAAATGGGCATTTTTACTAATTAAGAATTATTATGTAAGGTATTTCTCCCTCCTTCTTAGCGTGCCTTCGTGGTGTAGTGGTTCTGCACGTTGGACCGGTATTCCAGAGGTCCGTGGTTCGATTCCCGGTGAAGGCGGTTGCTAATTTTTCAATTCTCCTGCTTTAAAATAAATCCTAATGTCTCTACAGTGGCGCCCGAAATAAAAGGATGGTGAATGATGATTTCTCCCCACCCAGGATTTGGCGATTGGGTCCCCTAAAAACCCCAGTCGCCCTTTAAAAGGGAGAGTATATAAAGTATTTCTCCCACCTTCTTAGCGTACCTTCGTGGTGTAGTGGTGGCTAGGCTGGTATTCCAGAGGTCCGTGGTTCGATTCCCGGCGAAGGTGGTTGCTAATTCTTCAATCTCTCTTGCTTCCAAAAAAACCCTAATGTCTCTGCAATTATAATGCAAGGAATTCAGTTTAAAATCATGTGAATAAGCAAATAAGCTGCTTACTTCAGTCAAAAACATAGTGCGCACTCGCGAACTTTATAACGCAAAGCTCTGAATCGGGTAAGGTTCCATATGGACTACACGAATTTACTCTAATTAAAGGGATGTTAACAACCGAGAATCAAATCTACAACAGGAAGGGAAAAAGCAGCCACGTGCGTTTCGCAACAGAGTATCCGCCCCCTCTTTGCTGCAGGGGAAATTATTGCCCTCCGCTATGATTTTTGGCACTTCCCTACACCCTCCTCCAAACTGATGAGGCGAAGGAAAAAGGGAGGTGAGCGTCGGTGTGTGCGTGAGAGTGGGGGTTAGCAGTCAGAGGCATCTTGTTCGTTGTCAGGTAATGAATGTTTAAGGCTATGTGGCACTTTGCCGGTAGAGGCATCTAAATCTCTACGAGATGAGCGCTCCAATCTGAGACGCTTTGGAGGTGCAATGGTGTTAGTGGTAGAAAAGTCTTGGTGATACCTTCGTGGAAAGTGAAAGCAATAGGAATTATAATTTCTGAATTTCTAACATCAAAACATATCGACTGTTTTTTAACTTTATTTTATTTATTTTATTTTATTTTTTTATTTTATTTTTATTTATTTTTTTATTTATTTTTTTTATTTTATTTTTTTTTTTAATAAAATGTACTCAAAATTTTACATATTATATAGCTCAACTAAAAAATGATTATAACCCTCCGACTAACAAATTTACGAAAATTGTAATATCAGGTGCATATATAAATTAGTTCCACTTTTACTTGTCTCGTGTCGGTATGCTACCAGGGCATTTATTATCCTTGTGTGCTGTCATTCTAATTGGCATAAATTTCTTAGTTTATTATCCACGCTGCGTAAGTCTCTGTTCCTCGAAGTTATTGTTTTTGAGGATTTATTAAATTTTCATCTATCTTTCAGTTAAATTGTATCCATTGCTTACTTATTGAAAGACTTAAAAACAATGTACATACTTCTTAACAACTTATAATTTCATTTTATTTGTAATTCTTTTAATTGTTCTATTTTATAGCACATCTAGTTCATGTGATTTGCAGTATACCTACCTAATCATTTGATAAACATCTGAACTATTACTATCATTATCAAAATCAAATCATTATGAGAATATTATCATCTTGTAAATTACTATCATTTTTAAACTATGTTTCTAAAACTTCATTACCTAACAGGAGCCGAAATTCGTTTGCCACTAAGTTTAGGAAGGACTTTTTTAAATAATAGTTAACTTTTTGTTCTCACAATAATATAAAAGTGATTTTAAATTAAGTACCAACAACTCTACGATGACGTTAAATTTCTCCTTTGTTATTAAAGAATTTTTAAAACTCAGAAATAAATGAATACAAGAGTTGGAGATGAAAATATCAATGAAGAATGTTTAATTTGTATTTTACTTATATCTTTAAAAATTACTTTGTATTCTCTACCATAAAAAAATATTTTGACTAAATAACGAAACATTGAAATCGATATAAACAGAACATGTTTATCATAATAATTTTTCAGTCTTTTAATTCTTATTTCATAGGTTCCTGTTCCATATTGTACATTAGACGGAGATATTTATAATACCTTTATATATTCAGTAGAATTATAGAATATCAAAAGTATCGCAATATTCTTGATATTCTACTGTACAGCCTTTCATTGACATCTTCGCTGTACTTTTGGTTTTATAGGTTAGTAACCAAATAAAAAAAATTAATATTTTATACATAGCTTCTTTAGATCTCCAATTGTTCTAATTGTTTTTAAACAAAAAATCGGAAACTTCTTGCGTAATACTAATTCCCATAAATGTTGCACAAAATTTGAACACCGTTTATAGATATCACTGTCTAATCGCTTTAAGAACGCTTCGATTTGATAAAAGGAGTAAATTTTAAGCATCGGTTATTAAAGCATCGATTTAAAAAAAAAGGAGTAAATTTTAACTTGGTTACTATGATAACTAGTTGAAAAGTTTCTTAAATTAGGTTTTCTTAAATTAGTTACTAGTTGAAAATTTTCTTAAATTAGGCATTATGCGTATTCAGAAATATTGCGTATTTGTATGCAGGCTTACAAAGAAATAATAATATTACTGTAAAGATAAGAGCACAAAATATAATTTGGAAAGAAATCTTCTGGTAGTATGATTTCAAAAATTTTGGAAACCACAAAACAATAAAAAAGAAGCTTTCAACGCAAGTTATTATTATGAAAAATTTTGCATAATTGATACGTTAGTTAAAAAAATCGTTACACAGGGAAAATTTAATAATGATACTTATCATTAACACAATCTTATTAAATTCATTCGTCGGGTTTAATATTTTCTCATGCAGTTCATATTGAGAAATGTAGTAGTGTATGTTAGTAATAATTAAAATCCAAAAAAAAGTGGAATTGCGAGACTTTTTTGCATTTCAGGTGCATAAACTGTGGTACTAAACTAAAGGAAAACTTAATAAAATCTCAATATATTTTATCAAAACTTCTAACTATTTTAATTCTTTACTTTCTGAACAAATGGTTCTCCTAGAATATATGAAATGTAAGCATTTAAAATTAAAACTATCGGGCAGAAAATATTTTCCATGCTATAAATTTTTACAAAACACCAAGATTTTACTTCAATTAATTTCAGTAAAAAAAAAAGGCTGAATAAGTGCAGAGAGAAGTAATTAAGTTTTGTTACTTAATAATTGTTTATCAAGATTTTTTTCAGATGATTCAAGCTGAAAGACGGGACAATATTATCCACAACATTTCGAGCAAAATAAATAATAACTGAAATTTAAAATATAGCTCGCATCTAATGCGTAAGTAATTGTTTCGACTGCATTAACTCAAGCTTTTCACTGAAATTAGAGAAGTTTACTTGCCCTGAAGACTAAGATTCATATATACTTAATTGATTACTAATTTTAGATCTCTCTAGAAGATTAGTTTGAATAGTTTATTAGATTCGCATTTTTTTATTTATTTGATTTTAAGAAATAATAATAATTAATTAACTATGCAAATAAGTATCCATTCCATCGAGAGTGCTTTTACGTAAGCTTTTACTTTTTTAAGTAGTTATTCAGCCTAGCTGTTGAGCAGGAAAACCTTGATTCGAACAGAGGGCGCTGTGGATTTTTCGTCTTTTCTACTACAGAAAGCCTAACTTCTCTACAAGCGATAACTGAAACTTGGAATTTTATGTTATATTGTCCCTAGCATAAGAGGACCTCAATTATAGGATGCGTCTGCCTCTCTTGAAGGTAGTGTTACGAGGAATGAAAATGACTTCATGTAAATAGTTTCCCATATTATGTAAACTTGGTGTCCTGAAAATGCTGTGTTAATTAAATGAAAAAAATACGACAGTTCTAAATAAAGAATAAATAAAAGCGTTCTTCTTTTAAAGCAAATTTAAAATGTATTTGAGGAATTAATGCAGGTTTTTAATATTAGGCTGTGCATATAGGCTGGGTTTGATTTTCCAAAAGCCATTTTAAACAAAAAATACTATGGAAACATTTTGTCGTAAATGAAAAAATAAGAATCTCTCTTGCTAATACTTTTTCAGATTTACTGTCTTTGTTTTAACTTAATAATGTTATGAACAGGCATTTTATCACTTCAGTGAAGCCTAAACATCTGCCGAGGTCTGAATAAATTTTTTTCCACTGAATGAATTTCTTAAAGGGCGAAGAAAAAATTCTCAAATATATTGTAAAATAATATATATACTACAGATTAAATAAAGAATGATTCTTAAAAAATTCCCTTTCCTATTAGTTAATAATAAAATATAAACTTAAAATTTTGTTATTAATTTACAGAACTTCATTAGAAATTTTCATGCATCCTATACAACTATGCAATAACCTAAAGTATATCATTAAGAAATAGGATAAGGGGATAAAATTATTAAAACAGAAATATGTTTAGATGGAATCACATTCATTCAGTCACCTTACCACTAAAATTTACTTACTTACTTTCATTTAAACGAATAAATTCAATGAAAAAAATACGACAGTTCTAAATAAAGAATAAATAAAAGCGTTCTTCTTTTAAAGCAAATTTAAAATGTATTTGAGGAATTAATGCAGGTTTTTAATATTAGACTGTGCATATAGGCTGGGTTTGATTTTCCAAAAGCCATTTTAAACAAAAAATACTATGGAAACATTTTGTCGTAAATGAAAAAATAAGAATCTCTCTTGCTAATACTTTTTCAGATTTACTGTCTTTGTTTTAACTTAATAATGTTATGAACAGGCATTTTATCACTTCAGTGAAGCCTAAACATCTGCCGAGGTCTGAATAAATTTTTCCCACTGAATGAATTTCTTAAAGAGCGAAGAAAAAATTCTCAAATGTATTGTAAAATAATATATATACTACAGATTAAATAAAGAATGATTCTTAAAAAATTCCCTTTCCTATTAGTTAATAATAAAATATAAACTTAAAATTTTGTTATTAATTTACAGAACTTCATTAGAAATTTTCATGCATCCTATACAACTATGCAATAACCTAAAGTATATCATTAAGAAATAGGATAAGGGGATAAAATTATTAAAACAGAAATATGTTTAGATGGAATCACATTCATTCAGTCACCTTACCACTAAAATTTACTTACTTACTTTTATTTCAACGAATAAATTCAGCGTCACACAATTTTTTTAATTTTTACATTTTCATTTAATTTTAAAGAAACATATTGTTAATATAAAATCAAGAAAAAGATTTGTCATTTAAAAAGTAATTTATTTCAGCATGTATTATAACCATATGGCATCTTATAAAAGCTGATACCAATTGACGAATGCGCTGTTGAATTCGACCAAAAATATCGGAAAACATATTTGAATTCCATTTTTATAGTTCGTAATTTTATTAGCTTCCATGTCACTTATATAATCACTTAAAGATTACACAAAGCCAATAAGTTATCCATCTTAACGTTTGAGTTTTCATAAACAAATGAGTAACTTAGTCTATTGGTTATCATATTTTACGACACTGGCTGTTTGGTAACTCAGTCCAAAAGCTGGCTGGAAAACCATTAAGCAAAAAAACTTGTGTGAATAGTTTTGTGGCAGGAATCTGATGTCGTATGAGTAGTCGAAGAGGGTTCCTCATCTTTTCAAAAACCGAGTTTGATGACAGAAGACTTGAACCATTTGTGCTGCGGACGCATCTCCTGCTGCGGCCGATGCTTTTGCAAGAGAGAATACCACCATCCTCTGTGGAACTTGAAGGAGGCTGGAGAGAGGAAGAAGTGATAGTGGAAAGGTGGAGTGGAGGAGGGATAGATGTTAGAAATGCAAGACTGCCTCGTTGACTGCAACGGCGCCACACTACCAATAATAGCGCGCCCATTTTTCACCTCGTTTTCGGCCCAAAGTATGGAAGGGCCTCTCTCTCTTTCTGCTCTCTCTAGAGTGCGTCATACTTCAGTGAGATTAGGGGGAGAGGCGCTTTTCGGACAAGATAAATGGCGGACCAAATTGAATTTGCGGAGAACAATGCGCTTTGCTCAAATCATTGCCGCGCGATGCCTTTTGGAAAACCCTTCGGTCGGCCGCCACTCACCCAATAACGGGCGAGTGGCTTGGGACGGATTTCAGACGAGGGGGGACCTTCTGCCTGTTGATCTGCAGACAGTTTCTAGGGCAAGATTACTTTTACGCTCGCTTTAACACCCTTTTTATCTCTGACATATCAGCTTAAGGATACCTTCAACAATCCAAGTGTTCAACAGTTACGGATGCGATTATGTTGCAACCGGAAAAAGAGCTAAACGGTCGAAATCGTCGGGAGAAACAGTCTTAAATTCCAGGTATACGGATTTGGTGGGCCATAGAAGAAAATACATGTAAACGCATGTAAAAGAATATTGCTTTCTGGAAAATTTAATAAAAAATATATATAACGCCTTGATCAGATGTCTGTAGACTGTTTTGATTAATATTAATATCAAAAATGAAAAATCAGTTACTGATAATTTTGTTTCCTCAATAATCAAGATTCAAGATTAATCAATACTATATCAATTTGATTTTTCTCTTCTGTTAAATCCATAAGCAGCAAATAATGGAAATTTTAGTTCCCATATTATAAAAGGAATGTTTCATTTTCTTTTTTTTTGGGGGGGGGTCAAATTTTCTATGCAGTATTAGTTATTTCGTTAAAATTAACCTGGCATTTAATTATAAAAAATATAATATTTTTTGAAGTAATGAATTATGACATAAATTATTTGTTAATCTAATTTAACTAATATTTTGGAATTATTAATAGAACAATTGACGAATGGAATTTTATGATAAAAATACTTTTAT
The DNA here is from genome assembly GCF_044657685.1 of Stegodyphus dumicola. Lineage (NCBI taxonomy): Eukaryota > Metazoa > Arthropoda > Arachnida > Araneae > Eresidae > Stegodyphus > Stegodyphus dumicola. The sequence continues at coordinate 40,775,005 of NC_140771.1, read as the reverse complement.
CTAGCTATAATAGAATTAATGTATTTAATGTTGAACGAAAACTTGCTTTATTCTTTAGCAGCTTAAGCATTAAGGGATAGATTAAAGATCTAAAACAGTTTTCCTCAAAACTCTTTAACAGAGTTTTCTCAAAAAAAATTTTCGTTTTTTTTTTTTTTTTTTTTTTTTTTTTTAAATGCTGTTGCATTTTAATTTTTATTAGTAAATACATAAAATTTGTAATTTGTATTGTTGATTCTATATATAATAAAAATTAATATTCATTTTATAACTGGAGCTCATAAAAATCTAATTAAAGTCTATTAAAATGTGATTTTTGCAAATGTTAAAATTGATGTTCTCGAATAGAAAATTGGATTTATTTATTATTTTGAAGATTTAAGTTCTTAATTTTAAGAATGGGTTTTCCTTACCTCTTATTTAGAAATATTATTAAAGAAAATTAAATTTAAAACTTAAGTTCTGCATTTTTATTGGAAATTCAAATTGAAATCGTTAGCACCTTCATAGTTCATAGTTATTAGTAGCTTTAAAAACTTATTTTATTTATAAAACTCAATGTTTAAAGTAATATTTATTGCAACCATTGTTAAGAAGTGTAAGTAAAATTACTTTTTAATGTGCTTAACTTTATTTTCGAGATGAACACACTCTTCTATAAGATGGGAGATAAAGGTAAAACCTTATGCATCTTCAATTGGCAACGATAGTTATTTATGAAGTATAAAATTTCATTGCTCACGGAAACAGTAATACCAGTCCCACGCTAATAAATTAGTAGTGTGCATATTTATATAATCTATGAAAATATATCTCTTCATATATTAACGTGGTATAACATTGTAACATTGCTCAGTATACTTTGATTTCGGTTATTACATAGGTGGTATCTGAAACCACGTGTAACAACAGGGTTCTGCAATAATACGCTTTAATAACAGAATAGTAATTCTTCAAATATCAAAATGGCTTTTTATGAAAACGTTATCTCGAAATATCGGGTTAGCAAGTAAGTAATTTCGGTCTTTTAGTATGAAATGAAACTCAATTTTTTTTCTATATAAAAAATTAATTTAATCAATCAAGTATCCTCCATTCTGTTTGACGACCCTTTGCCGTCTTTTTAGTAACTTCATGATTCTGCGCTTGTAAAACTATAAGTTATTTTCTCCTTCCTTCCAGCATGCCTTCGTGGTGTAACGGTAGCTCCCTAAAAGCATATTCGAGAGGTTCAGGTTCGAATCCCGGAGTGGGCATTGCTCATATTTCATGTCTCCTGCTTTAAAGAAATCTAATGACACTACACAACTTCTGAATTTTATCAGCAAAAACCTCAATTAAGTACGATTTGAGATCCTCGATATTACCGAAATTTTAAATTTAAGAAATTTTGTAAACTTTGAAATAAATGATAATTCGATAATGCAAGGTCGGTATTATATGAGGGATGCGACATCAGTTCCCAAACAAGTTCTGGTAATAAAAATGTGTTACCCATCACATCGCGATGGTGGAACAAGACTGCTTTGTGATTTGTCGATTTTGGCCTTTTCTCTTTAACTGCTTCCCCCAGTTTCATAAATTGTTGACAATAAATATCTGAGTTGACCATTTGGTTGCTTGGAAGCAGCTGAAAATACACAACATCTTTGTAATCCCATCAAACTAATATCATGATAATTTTCTGATGCAGTTTAGCTTTCGATATGATTTGTGCTGATTCATCATGATTATACATTGATTTTTTTCAATTAATGTTATTGTAGACGATCCACTTTCATTAATAGTTATAATTCGTTCCAAAAAATAGTCGAATGCATTAAATCTGAAATGTGTATCTCAAATATTAATTCGTTCTGTTAAATAATTTTTTTCAATTCATGCGGAACCCAAATATCGAAAACGATTCAATAATATCTTATGCGATTTTCGATTGTCTTGTGTGACACATTTAACATTTTTGAAATCTTTCGCGCGGTTTTATGACGATGACTTTAATCATCAGCCTCAGGAGGTTGGCCAGATCGTTGGTCACCTTCAAGTGAAAAATCTCAAAAACGAAATTTTTTGAACCGATTCTGATGCAAGCGTTCTGTTAATCAGTCAACACCATGAGCATCGCATATCTCTTTATAAGCCTCAGCCGCTTTCTTGCCTTTACAAAAATAAAAAAAAAATAAAATATGTCGAAAATGTTTATTTTTGCAGCCCGTGTTAAAATTGGCTAACAGTTGCGTAAACTGACATTTGCAAACGAAGATACGCGGAATTTATTTCTATAGAAACCTAAAAGTGTCAGTTGTCAAATATCAAGAGAAAACAAATATATTGACAGAAGATATTACTTAACCTCTTAGAAGCGCAAAAAAATAATAACATTAATATCAGGAATTACTTACGATAAAAGTTTAATTTTGAGAAAATGTACAGTCTAAACAACGGTAGAAAATTTCGTATTTGTGATGTTTCATTTATGTATTTTTAATTTCGTGTGATGTAACATATCCTTTACGTTAATGTGATAAACAAATGCATGTCCTGATATACATTTTGAATTTCTAATTTACAAATAATCTACTTAAATCAGTTAGTATTTCCGTTTTGGGTATAAAAAAATTGCTTTGTGTATTTTAGCATTTTATTTCTTTAGTTTATAAAATTTCTTAACTGGCATGCAGAAAAAATAGCTTTTGAAACTCATTGTTAAACCGATATCTATATATTTCCTCTCATATTATATATTTGTAAATATTAGACTTTTATTATAAAGAAAATTTCTCTTTCAGTATAACATGCATTTGAGTCTCGTCCTTTACACCCACTTATGACAAAGCTTATGAAAATGAGAAATTGATTTGCCCAATTTAATTTTTGACATTATGTGCAGCAACAATAAAGAATAAATGTTAACAGATTTCTTTTAGAACTATGGCTGCTTAATTTCAATTTAAGAGAGATACTCGTACGCATTTAACCTGTAAAGTATGGTGATTATTTCTTAATTCTGAAAGCCTTCTTTTGAAAGGCTTAAGAAATAAAAATAGAAATGGAAAGAAAGACTTGTGCCCAGCGAGCATAAAATTGTTGATTTTCCAGCCAAGTATGTTTCTAGCCTCATTTCGTGATTATAGTTTTCAGAATACAAGTCAAATTATAGTTGAAATTCACCCTAGATTGCATAACGTCCATTAATGAACCTCATGAGAGGTGTTTCTTTGAGTAAATGCAGTAAGAGAATTGTGTTTCTTTTTCATGCAGAGATCCGTAGAATAAACTACAAGGGGAAAGGAAGTCTGTAATGCTGCTAGTTTTCAACAATTTATACATCAGGCCGCAGCAGTGATTGGTCGACAAACTACAAAGTAATTTTCGCCTTTCTTCGTAAAAATAAAAAATTCTCATTAAATCCCTTTCTTTAACCGAAGCAATATACTAATTCATATATTTCGTAAAGCGAATGTTCGTAATGTTCGTTCGAGGAGTAATGTACTTAAAAGAGTAGTTTGAGGTAATTTATCCCTTATTCCTTAAATTAAGAAAGCATAAAACGAAAATTTAAAATGGGTTAAAAAAATCATATTTTGCTGTAGATTTTGGTAGCGGTCATCATTCCTCCCGTTTTGCAAAGATTTTTTACTTCTGAAGAAGACAGATCAGTGCATGGGACCGCATTCGAAATAAATTGTGTTTTATTCTAAATCTAAGACAAAATAAGGTTGATTATTTTCCTCATTTTAAATTAATAAATCTTATTTACTTCGTTAGGCTATGAAGTACTGTAGTTGAACTATTTTCCTATGAAAATTGTCGTGTACGCAAGCCGCTTTTACCTTAGCAATATAATCGTTTTCTGTACGAAACAAATATGTATTTGGGTTGATGAAATAAATAAATATTTTAGTTTATATTTTTCGTTATATTCACAAACTGCATAAAGTTTCACTTTGTTTAGGTTGTTATTGATATTTTGACTTTGTTTCTTAATTTACGGAAATCAGCTTACTTCAGAATCGAAGCAATTTTTCAGGATATTCTGATGTAAAATTTCTAAATTCATTTATGCGCGCATTCAGACAATTACATTTATACACAATGCATAAACAGAATTATAAAATCATCGTATTTTCATAATGAAAGTGGGCAAACATATGTTTTAATAAAATTGTCAGCTTAAAAAGATTCATAAGATTCATAGTAAAAAATCATCTTTTTTAGCATAGATCAGGTTTGAAAATGCTATGAGTAAATTATCGTTTACTGTCGTCTTGCTTCATGATCCAAACTTCTGTGAAATACTGTTTTACGAAAGCAGTTGAACGAAATGGGAAGAACTCAATGTTGAGAAATCCCCTTCTTGGAGATATCATATTAAAAACGGTGTTGGAAAGGCTTTTCTAAACCGGTATATTTCACAGCCATATTTAACGGGGCTGGTACGTATCAACCAAACTATTCGACGAATTTTATGTTCTAAAGATATGAAAAAGGAAGTGGTTTACGAGACGTAAAATCTTACTTTGATTTTTGAGGTAAAGCATTTCACTCTCCTGTACGATCTGATGCCATTTTTGCCTCAGAAATATGGTTATTAAAGCAAGGTTCGAGATGTTGGCTTTACATTATTATATAGTCAACTGTAATCATAAAGACTGTACTGAACTTCTTTTAATCTATATCATAAACTAACATTTAGTTAATTAAAACTAGAGGTGAGGGACAGAAGACCGTTTTTCTATCAATAATTTTATTTTTATTGTGTTTTAATGAAGGAAATGTGTACTTGGCTAAAAGTGTTCGTTGTATGTCAATTGTATAAAAGATAATCTATAAGATAATAATCTGTTAATTAATACTAAAAAATTTTGCAAATTAATAACTTAGCACTTAGATGACGTGAAAGCATAAAAGTACTCATAGAACGTATGTTAAATTATTCCCAATACATGTGTATTAAAATGTTGCTATCATTTCCGTAAAAATAACTATGCATAGAGTATTTTATAATAGAATCCTACAGCTTCACATCGGAACAGAAAGTAAGCACAATAGGTTAACGATTTTTCATTAGCCTACTAATTAGGAAAAACTTTGAAATTTCAGTTCAGAAGTAATCTCGCTGTAACTATTTCCTTTGTTTTTGTTGATATTAGTAATTCTAGAATGCAGTTCATCAACATTAGTTTCGTGGCCCTAATCGTTATGGTTTTAAGGAATCATCGCATTCTATCAATGCATACCTTCGTGATGTAAGAGGTAGTAAGCCTATGGGCTCTTCCCTCTTAGCCATCATTGAATCGTAGATCTAATCTGAGCAGATATCTCAAAATCAACAGTCAAGTAAAAACAACATCAGCATTTGTTGGCAGCAATGTTGTTTGGTTTTAGTTAAGAGTAGAAATAGCCCGTCGAAACTTTCTCAGTAGATGAATACCTCATGCATAAATATACGAGTACAATAAATGTGCAGTGTTTCATGAATTTTGACTGAGTTATGTACGGTGGCTGACTACGTGTAGAACTTTATAAACATTAATGCAAGCCTTAACCATCTAGTCCAAATCTAGTCTCCTTGCCATGTGTATCGCCATATGTATCGCTATATATTTTTTTTTTTTTTTAAGTTCGAGTTAAAAAATATACTTTTTTACAAATGGAAAGCTTGCGGCAATCCTTCATAAAATAATCGATCAATGCCATAATTATATTTTCTTGCTTCATGTTTTGCATCATATTGCAGTAGTTGTTCTAATTTTTGCTTATTTTTATATTGAAAAATGACCAAAAACACAGTCATATGGAATTCTTCAGTTTCAAAAGAGTTTTGTTAAACTCTTCTGCATTTTTAAGATTTTTCCTCTTTTAAGTATTTTCTCTTTCTTTTTTTACATCATTTCTATAAATTTTACGTATTTAATACTCATACACAAAAGAAGTTTCCCCTAACATTTCATGCCTTGCCGTTAATCCCTCTATTGAAAATAGGAAGATCTCGAGCAAAATGCGTGAGAATGTATCGAACCTAACCTGAACGGAGCAAAAATGCAAACAGAACTGGAACTATCCTCCATAGCAAAAAAAGTGTTAGAGGCATCAACTGTGAAAGCATCGATGCAAAAGATTTATTTCTTTCCAGATCAGACAAAATCCTGTCACAGAGCCCACGGTGTAGAAAGCATTACAAGCAACACCTGGCGGGGACCCTTGTTCGGCCCCCGTGGAATGTAATTATTATTGTGGAATCTGGGTAATTAGTGCGGCTGGACAATACCTACATCGCCAAAGCTTAAACAATGAATGTCCACCGCATTTCACACATATCCATACACCCCCAATGTATTCTTCATTTCTCCCACTCCTGTAAGTAAATGACGTCAACATTGGAAAGAGCGTAACCTTGTTTGTCTTGTCTAGTCAACTTGCTTTTGGATTAAAAGAAAAAGCATTGCGTTTGTTGCATTTATCCTTTTTATATTCTTAGTTAAAATAATACTTATCTTTATTTCTTTGTTTTTGAGGAAACTGGAATTAATGACGGTTTACAAGATCAAACTGTGTAGTATAGTAGCCTTGACGCAAATATATCGCTGGTGCTTTATAGCGATAATATGTTCAGTCCGAGCATAATTTTGAAATGCAGTTGGAAATTAAAATGCAGGGCATCTTCTCTATTATGACTACAGTCGATTGCAGATGATTTTGGTCCTCTGTGGAAGTGGTCGTTTTGGAGAAAGAAAGTTCGTGTTGTGTTTATTTATGTCCTCAGAAATACTGGTCACTGTCACAAATCAGTAGGGTGGTCGCGACGAGAAGTTCAATCTATAACTCGATTTAGTTCGATATTTCCTTAAATGCTGCGGTTGAATGAAATCGAATCCATCGTAACTGAAGGTATGCTTTTGGATTAAAATACAATATAACTTTCAAATCCCCCCTCAAAAAAGTGTTTTTTACTGGTAGTTCTTCATTTAAAAAAAAAAAAAAAAAAAAAAAAAAAAAAGCTGCATATATTCCTTTGCCATCGCAGTATGCTTCCATTACAAGAACTTTTCGTCTTCTCTAGAAGCTATTTACACCTCCCCCTCTCTAAGTGGAAACGAGCTACAGCTTCCTTAAACGGTGCTTGAATCTCTGCCATCCTCTAATCGCTCACGTTCGCAGACACATCCGAGATGAATGTTCGAAAAGGCCTAGAAGAATCTTTAACGGAAGCGCCGAACAAAAGCAGTTTCCTCCCCCTACGCACACGCATACAATTGAACCTGCATTTTTAATGGGACTTACTGGCAGCACCACTGATCAAATTTCCACCCACTTTATAGGGCCGGGCCCTCAAATCGGATTTTCGCTCTACACAGCTGAGTCGTCGACCCCTTGAGACGCCGGAGAAGTAGGGGGCCCCCTTTCGGGCCCGAGAGTCATGAGTCATTGTCAAGAGCCAACCACTCGCTTGTACTAATAATAATAAACTTTTCCCCTTTTGTTATTGAGGAAGAAAAATGGATGCCCAAACTTGCCAGTCCCTTCACGCGGCCTGCCAGTGAAAGAGCTGTCGGAAGTGAAAGATTGTTAGGATGCTTGTTGCGCTTTTGTAAGGAGTTTCTAAGGAGGTGGCGCTCAGGGACGTAAGCCATTAGGAGAGGTTAAATCATTTCGAGGATGAAACTTTTGTATCGGGAGGTGTAAGTGGCTGCGATGGTCTCATGCGGATGAACATAAAGTTGTTATGCATTAAGTAAAGAAGCAGTTTTTAATGTCTGCAGGTACTAGTTTTGGGGCTATTAGAACGGCTTTTCATTACTAATATTCAGGCAATATAACAGTCAAGTAACAAAAGATAAAATTGATGGGATAATTTTGACAAAGAACTTTCTTCTTTTTACTAGTTTCAAATTCCTTTGCATTCTAAATGACTGCATATAGAATAATAGTTCTGGAAGTAATCTGGAACTTTAAATGTCGGTATTGATAATTACTATAAAGCAAATTGAAGCTCATATTATTGGCTGTTATTAAAAACGTAGTATACTGACAAGCAATTATACCAAAACGGAGGCATTTATCAACGATATTAATGACTGTATTTTTCGAAATATCTTTAGACATATGCATGATTCGAAATTAATTTATAAGCAAATTAATGAGAGATGAATTTTATGAGCAAACTAATGAAAGATGAATTTTGTCACTCAATACGTTCTTCTAAATATCGTAAAATAGTTCAGAAATGTTGTCATGAGGATACCTCAAGAGTGTCGTAAAAGCATGATTTGAATACGTAATAAAAGATTAATGGTGCAGTTCATTTCAGAGAACTAATGATTTCTTGTTTTGAAAGATTCTAAGGTTTCAGTTCTTTACACAGTGATGCTTCAAAAACCGCTTTTCAAAATTGCGTTAAAGCACTTTCATAACTATCAAATTATTTAATACACATTTTAGAAGTCCCTAATTTTCTGAGGTATTTAAAAGTGCTCCTTTCAAAGTAATTTACAGAAATATCTTTAATTATCATTACAAAATTAAAATTTCTTTTACTATTGATATGAACGTCTCTTCGTATATGAAGCATATTTCTTTGTTTTATATAGGGCAAGCATCTTAATTTTGTAGAAAGCTTTTAACCACGCTAATGTATCGATAAACTGAAAATGTTTAAAAAAATTTATAGCAACAGTGAAAAATTTCTAATTTTCAGAATTTTTTTTTTTTTCAAAATTCTATCGACATTAATAATTTTAAGAAATATTAATCCTTTTTGATATTACATTTGAATTTCACTGACAAGTTTGATTTTAATTTACATCTCTCCTGTTGCCTTTCACATTCATTCCAGAGATTATGCCGATTTGAGTGGCAACTGTTTAGTATAAAGTTAGAGGAAGAGCTATGCGTGTTTTGGTCAACATTGTCTGACACTTAGCTCGCTTGCCTATTTGCGAAAGCCTCTGCTATCGAAGGATTTACAATCAAACACTTAGCTTGATTGGTAAATTAAGATTTTGAGCATCTGTTAGTTGGCGATCTGTGACTTTGTAGAAAGTATTTAGAGTAGCTACAGCCACTTTTAAATGCGCGCACTTGTGTTCAATGACAGGGTCAGGCGATTGACAATTTTTTTTAATATGTTATTTTAATACTCACATGTGGTGAGGTAAAATAAACATTAAGCTAATTTAAATACCTGTATTTGTTGCTGTTCAGGAAGCAGTTAAGCTAGAAGTGATATCTCATTCGAGACCTGTTACATAATATTTTAGATGTAGGATTTGGATCTGAGTAGTTAAAGAAGCAGAGGTAGCCCTTTATAAGTACTACAGTTTTAAGAAATAACTTTAAGAATAATATTGATTATTTTAAGAAATTTTTTAAGTAATATTAATTTTAAAATTATTATTAATTACTTTAAAAATAATTTAAAGGATATTAATATTAACTATTTTAAGAAAACAGGACACAGATGCATTTTCAAAATTTAAAGCTGTTATTAATTTATGAGTTTTTCTCGAAGTATCTTATCCAGTTTGCAGATCTGTGTTTGTAAAACATCGTTAGGTCCTTGCTTGTAAAGCAATTTCGGTAGATAAATTCATAAATGTCAGACTGTTCCATAATATTATACAATTAACTGAAATTTTGGCTTAAATCTTTGTAAAATATGTCAGTAATACCATTTCAGGAAACTATTAAATTTAACAAAGTTTTTACAAACTTTTCCACGTGCATTTAATAGCTGATAAGATTTATATCTCGAAATAATATCGGTTTGATTCCACTCATCTGCTATGAAATAAGTAATCAATAAAGCTATATACACTGCTGGCCACCCTAATTGCAGCACCAAGAAAAACAAGAGATATCACAAAATTTATTTAGTAGATAACATGTTGACCAAGTATCAAGTGATTAAATTTATAGACTTCTGTGAAGTGTGGTTCCTTCCAGAATCAGTAGCCAGAGTAGACGCCCATTGTTGGAGATCACCTCTGCCACACGCCTCGGCATGGATTCAAAGAGACTTTGGATGTGTTCTTGGGGTACAGCAGACTAAGCAGCTTCCACAAAGCAGCCAAAGTTGATCTGGTGTGGCAGCTTGAGGTATAATCTGGGTCAATCGTTCAGCAACCATAGACCACATGTTTTCTATCGGCGAAAGATCCGGAGAGCGAGCCGGCCAGGGAAGCAATTCATTCTGGCGATTGACGAAGAACCTTTGGACAATGCGTACCACGTGTGGTCGCGCATTATCCTGTTGAAATATGGATGTGGGCAAGCCCTGAAGGTAAGGAAGGCCAATTAGCTCCAACACCTCGGAGATGTAGCGCTGGCTGTTTAAAATCGCTTTCTCTCCACACTAGCATGCACAATTTTCCATAAGATCTGCCTTATAGAAATCATAAGATGCCATTACGATAGAAGAGTGCACTGAATGGTAATATTTAGGCATTACAGACAGGATGGGCTTGCGAAACCTAAACATAAGATAATTGACGTTTCTGGATAGTATTACTTTAAAACCTTATTTTATGCCATGAAGTCATTCATCTGCCATACCCGAAAGATTCCACCACCGGGGTAGAGTACATTGGCTTAGCTATCATACTAGGGTAGTAGCGGCTCTTGGGACATAGTAACAGGAAGCATGTTCCCATTGCTAGAAAGGACAGCCTATGCTTTGCCGGACGGTAGTGGCTTCTTCCATCCCAGTAGGTAGCGTAACGGCCATGATCACAATGTCATAGTCTTTGCTACCTTCCCGTCGTGGTATCCGACACCCAAGGTCTGATGAGCATCTGGTGGGGAGGCTCAGAGATGGCGTTCTAAGTGAGTTCATTTTGAGTACGTCTGCTTTCCTGAACCGAGCCAATCAATAAGGAATTTTTCTATCCTCTCTCCGAGGTAATTCATGGCTAGTTTTCATCTCTGCCTAACAAGCACGGTCTTCAGTTGGGAAAGGTCTCTTCTAATTGCATCAGTTTCTAGGAAGGGTGCATAAATTTTGATTGACACTTAAAGCTGAAATCTGTTATGGTTCAAGTCAGATTTATCTTGTCATCCTCGAACATGTGTTGTTAGAGTTGGAGCACAGACTGGATGTGATCTGTAGATGATACGGATTATATAAGAACTAAACAGGTTCTATAAAATTTTATAATGAGGCCGGATTCCTAGGGCACCTATATAATTGCTTATCAAAATAATTACTTATATGCAATTATTTAATCAGTAAGTGTTTCTATAGAAAATCATTTCCAGTATTAAGAGGAAGTAACGAACACCATAGATAGGCATGCTGTACCATTTGTCCTTGCTAATGCAGAGTTATTTATTACGATTCTGTTGAAATGATTACGCATTAGTACAAAATGGTTATGAGGGTATCACATAACACTATTATGATCGAGCAGTAGCAACTTGTTTTCAAATAAAGTCATTGAAAATCTTTCCTTCGTGGTGTATAAAATGTCTGAAGTTTCGCAAAGCTTTTTGTTCATGAAATATTTTGTAATTTCTTGCCCGATTGCGTTTATCGAATTCCTCAGAGATCCAGAAACTAAGGATCAGACTTCCATTTTCTTTTTTCCCAAGAGACATACTGGGAAGTTGGGAAGTCTTGGAAACTACTGGATATCACCAACTGCGAAATAAGGGTTTGTTGAAAGAGTTCCTTCGAAAGGTGTCATGAATGCTCTTACTATGCAGCAATAACATTAACATTCTAAGCGTCCACATTTTTACGGCAGTTTAAGATCTTCAATAACACATGCACATTCTAATTCTTCTGTTTAGATAATAAAAATGCATATCTTATGTTTTTATTCTTTGCCTTTCATATTGAGAATTTTGGAAAATTTTTAAATAAACAGTTATGGATTGTAGATGTAATGATCCTATATTTGACTGATGAATCTTAAACTTCGAATTCGTTTCGAGGAAGTCATTTGTTTTTAAGGCAAGGAATAAAGCTTAGAACTCTCGATATCGAGGACCAGAACGTGCGGAAGTCCGGAATCCTCTTCACAACACTTCCTTCCCCCTTCCAAAGCAAATAAATGTCACAGGCGACGCAATTGGAAATACCCTCATCTCCTTCATCCTCCCTCCCCCCTACTGAAATGAATGCGAAATCCGTCACCTGCAACATCGGGAATGGAAACCAGCAGAATAACGAGGCGATAATTTTTCGCCCAATTTAATTTACCTCGTTGTTCTCTGTGCCCCCTTTAGTAATCCGAGGCGGAATTCCACTCCGCATCGATCACTTATCGCGAAGAAGATTCCACAAATTTTCCATCCCTCCCTCCCAGCTGACTCACCCATTCTGTGACCGTTACATACCGAAGTCCTTGAGGGGGGATGGATGGAAAGGACCTTTTTGGTCTTTTATGGCACTGTCGCTTTCAATTTAATATTCGCGGTCATAAATCACGATTAAAGGCGATGTTTAATTTACTCTGCGGTCTCTTACTAATGAAGGAAGAGAGCGAGCGTCTTTTCGCGCGGGAAACTAAACTGAGCCACGCGACCGAATTCGATTGTAGTCTCAGCGCGCGTGTACTCGATGAAAATATTTTATCGCATTCACGTTCGTTAATTAAAAACGAAAGCTTCATATCAAATTCTCGACCGTTTAATACTCGGCTGAATAAATATTTGGCTTTATTTTCAGAATGGAAGCTCCTATTCTACGCTTAATTAGACGAAATATTGCTTTGTTTATTGACATGAATGCTTTCTTTTTTTAAGGCACAAAAAATAGGCTATTTGAACATAAAATTTTGGAGCATCATTTAAATATTAAAAAAAGTAAATTGTTATTTATTAACTACCTTTACCCGATATCCCAATAAAAGTTCTTTTCTTTCCTTTCATATCTAGTAGCGTTGTGTACTTAGAATTCATAGCCTTCATAATGTCAGTATATATGAATGTGTAAGACGAATGGTCACTGACGGCATTCACTGATGGCAAATCTGTAATAAGTCGATGATTTAATCTAAAATCGCATCAGTGGAATGAAAGTATTTCTCGAGAAAGAATGGATCTCGTTTTTGAATAAAAATAACATTATTTAGGGAAGTTTTAACAATCTGAAAATTTTACTATTTATATTGTGATATATCAATCAATACATCGCCACTGCAACTGACAGCAGCTATACATCGGATATTTTTCACAAACATGCAGCTTCGTGCAGCGTCTGCCTACTGCAGTGTGCAATTTCTAACATTTGTTGCCATGCAATAGGTTGAATATCTTGGAGATGTGCAATAAATGTCACAAGTATATTATCTACTTTATATATTATATTATTTTAATAATAACTCGAGATTTTCTGCTGCGAAACACCAAGTGTTTATCGTAAAACCCTAGAGCTGTTTATTCTGAAAAGTTCAAAGCGAGCTTTCATACTTTTAATTATTGGGTCTATTTACATATTATGTTCGTCAGGGTTATTAATTAATTCAAATAAGTATCATAACATGAAAAGAAAGTACTCGAATAAACGAGTGCTATGATGATGAAATTGTATTGCCGTATTGCATTTATTTGATTAATATTAATATGCATAAAACTGTCAGTCGTCTGCTGCTAAACTAAGAAACCATTATCTGTAGTTATATGCTTGTCTTTCTTAGAATCATAGTCATGATTATTTTGAAAAATCTGATGCTTCCGTTTGAACTGCGCTCAAAGAAAAGTGCTCTGTTGCCACATGTTAATGGGAATAACAGAATTTCTCTAAGTTTCAACTAAGTTCAAATTCAATTGAGTTTGTTTTCGTGTGAAACGAGAAATCTTAAAAATTAATGATCAGTTATAACATTTGATTTCGAGACAGATAGCATTAATGTTTGGATAGGAAAACTTCTTAACTCACTTCCTGCTTAGTAATACTTTTAATTCGCTGATTTTTATGACTTTATAATTCATACTGAATTGAAAAGATGTGAACTGAAATTGAAAGCATAATATTAAAAGTCAGAAAATTTTTCTGTTACCCTTCTTTAGAAAACGAGCTTATGCACGAACAAATACCCTACAGAAATTGCGTTTCTAGGAAAGCTTTCTTCCTGTAAAGTATTATTACGGTATTCTGCAGAGTTAAACATCCCCCCCCTTTAAAATTACATAAGTTTAATAATAGGACTTCAGAAGGTATTCTGATAAATTTAGTTACTATTAATTTAAAAATTCCCTCTTTTTTACTAACTTCAGGAAGTAATGTAATCACGAAAAATTTCGGATATAATTTTGCAATATCCATTTTGAACGTTCCCGAATGCCTATGGACGTTTGTTTTTACTGAGGTCTGTACGGACAGAATAAAGGACTCTTTTTTTTTTTTTTTTTCAAAACGGATTGTAAAATGGATTTAAAACTGATTCGAAAGAATTTTATTCGTGACTTTTGTACACGCATATATGTATGTATTTCGCACAAATTAAAAAGGATTAGTCGTAAAACGTTTAAATTTTGAATATCGTACTGCTGTAACATCTTGTTGTACACCTCCCTTTTTATTGCAATCGGCAGTACCAAATGTCTAAAGTTTTATACTTGTAATGAAAAAATAAAGAAGTGTGATTTTCATAAGAAAAATTTACAATTTTTATGTCATTTTCGACTCTTCTTGAGGAATCGCTTAATTAAGTTAGAATAATTCGAGGAAATAACTTTAAGTGAAGTGCTTATAATTTCATAGGCGATACGAGGAAGTCATGTAATGTCCTCATCAGAGTTTTTTAACTAACTATTTCTTTCCAGTAAGTAAAAGAAACGTATGCATTATTAATTTGCTGATTATTTTAGAGATTAAAAAGTCATTTTAATCAAAATCAGCTTGCCATTAATGGCATATTCTTTTTTTTTTTATCGGTATAAATACAGCAGCATTAAATTTCGGGACGAACGTGTTGTCTTTGTTAAGTTGAATCTGCCAGCGGCTCAGTGGTTAACATCATTAAACACTGGTACTTCTTTTAAACTGACTTTTTCTGACTTTAAACGGGCTGTATAAATTGAGGATATTCATTGTATTTAATTCGAATACTAGCCATTTTTCTTTAGAAAACCTCGAAAAACTGTATTCCACTTAAAGTTAGCCAGTTAGCCGTCGAGTTGCATTCCTTAATCAATAAACCTAACCTAATCCTCTTTAAAATAAGTAACTCTCAAGAATTTTGCTGTAATAAACAACCTTGTGGCGTTATGTCTGAGTTTCACTTATAAAGTTTTATTTAATTTAAACTTTTCCTTTTGTCTCACATCACCACGAAGTTTGTTCACTCCGTTTATGTAGATCTGAGCGGCAAGCTGTTCCACCATAAATTTAGAAAAATAGCTCTTAGCCGATGTGTGTGAGAATGTTTTGGCGTTTACGATGCTTGCCTGCCACAAAAATTCTCTTCTGAAGAGTACCTGTTGCCTAACGTCAGCCTGAAATCCATAAGATATCTTTGGCTTGGTAAGTTACAGCTTTGAGTCCCTTAAGAGGAAATAGGTGAATTTTGCAACCTTCGGTCAGAATAAATTAGATATTTTAATTAGAAACAGTTTTAACGATAGCTTTCCATCAAGCTAACAGATACAAATATACTTTAAATTTATTCTACCTCAGCACATGTGATGGTTAAACTAAAATTACAGAACACAAAGATACCAGTCACCTGAACTTGGCTGAAAACACAAGCTTTCGTTAAAACTGTTTCTAATTACAATATCTAATTTATAGACACAGACTGCTACATTCACCTATTACCTCTTAAGGGACTCAAAGCTGTAACTTACCAAACCGAAGATATTTTAGGATTTCAGTCTGACGTTAGGCAACTGGTATTCGTAAGAAG
The DNA here is from genome assembly GCF_044657685.1 of Stegodyphus dumicola. Taxonomy (NCBI): domain Eukaryota; kingdom Metazoa; phylum Arthropoda; class Arachnida; order Araneae; family Eresidae; genus Stegodyphus; species Stegodyphus dumicola. Next base: position 40,759,157 of record NC_140771.1, on the reverse strand, counting down.
ATAATTTTTGCTGCGGCAGGCAAGCATCGTAAACGCCAAAACATTCTCACACACATCGACCACGTAATATTACAATAATATTAAAATAATACCAATTAGGCTTGCAAGTTAAGCCCCAGATTGATGTTAACAATCTAACTTAAAGTTGTTAAAATGTTTGTTCTGAGAGTGTTAAATAAACATCCTTTGAAATTTTAATTAATGTAAATGATTTACGTTATTAATATTTGTCTTTCATCTCTTTTTATTAAGAATTGTTTAAAAAAATAACACTTAAGATAGTGATTTATAAATGTATTTAAACACAGCATAAAAATCATCTTCTAAAATCAGATTAGAATACAAATGTATCTATTGACTGGTGTAATTTACTTTACTTCATTTCATAATATGTTGTCTATTAACGATCAAAATTCTCCACTTAGCGCAGCAGAGATCAAGATGTCTATGTTTTGGTTTTTTTCACTAATTGCTGCAGTATTAAGAAATTATTTCAAGTAGGATTGATGAAACCAAAAATTTCAAAACCCATTTGTGTTAATTCTAATCCCTTTAATACATAAACGCTACCCCCAAAACAATCAAGTGTTGTGCGTAAAGGATGGACGTCCCCCGAAGAGCTCGATAAATAAATAAACCAAAAACAAAAGTTGAGGACAAATGGTCCGGTTGACAGGAGACCGCGGACAAGTAATTAGGTTTCTCCTCCTCAGGCCATCTGCTTTGAATCATGCCCAAATGAAGGGGCCATTAATGGAGGGCACGAGCCCCTCTTTTGGGAAAAAATAGGGTTGGGGGTTAGAAAGCGGAGCAGTAGACCTTCTGGAAAAAAGTAGTCTTGCTAATCTTGTAACTGCGTTTAGGCTAATGTAGATCAGCTCCCCCGCCCCTCCTGCTTGCTTTTGGTTGCTCAGTTTTTGAATGGTAAAACTGGGAGGGGCGGATGAAATTACACTGATATGTGATTTTTACTGTCTTCCAAATGTACATCGGAAAAAGTATTTTTAACGCTTTTTATGTTACTGTTGATAGCATAGTTTCGCTTTACGCAGCTTAAAATATGTTCAGTATTAATGAATGCCATTAAGATTTTTCCAGTATGTTTCGTAAGATTTTCTTAAGTAAGTAAATAAAAATAAAATAACGGCTCTTTTTTAAAGAGTGTCATTTTGAATTTTGTAGTTATTTCTTGGGAATTTAATAAATAAAATTAATTAAAAAATGCCCTTTATTTGACTTAAATTTCGCAAGCGAATAAATCGAAGTAAATCTCTTACTTAAAGCTGAGATTAATATTCTTTCAGACTCTAGTATAGACATCAGAAATTTTCTTACCTGCAAAGGTTATTAGGCAAGTTACATTATTGTAACATTTATCTTTTTCTTTCCATAATTAAGTCGTTGTAATAGTCATCAATAACAGTATTATTGTATATATATCGAAATAAATTCTTGTAATGAATGTTCTTTGTTACTGCCTTTAATTGTTTTAGTAATTTTTTTTTCTGGTGTGTGTGTGTGTGTGTGTGTGTATGTAAAATGAGTGTTCGTGCAATAACTAATCAGTTGATGTTAATTATCTTCCCGTTCCTTTTAAATGACTGAAAGGTGAACTGCAAAAGCATAGTATTGAGTTACAACATTTAGGAAAAATGAGGCCAATTATGCAAGACCTCTTTGCCTGAAATCCAATTTTAATCTTCTGTAGAGTGTCATATAGTTACTTCAATTTCAATGGGTAAAGAAATTTCAAAGATTTCTTTTCTCTCAGAGTTCTGTTTCCTTGTGCATACTCCACTCCATTGCTTTCTCTCTCATGAGTACGTACACGTTCATATTCATGTTTTCTTTTCTCCTTTCGCAAAGAAAGAAAGTCTTCTTTTCTCAGAAGGAGACTTTCTGTTTGAGGAACCCGTGAAAAATGGGTACATACGCTATAAAATGTAAGCATTTTGTTTTTACTTTTTTCATACGTTTTCTCGCACAGAATTAGCTGGTTCTGTACATAAAAAATAAAATAATTGTTTATAAAAAGTCATATGACTGCACGCGAACATATGTCAGTTAAAACATTGCGTAAGGTTATTTCTTAGCCTGTGATTTGGCCTTTATTATTGCATTCAGCAGTAACATAATATTACAAATGGTGTCATCCTCTTTATTTCTATGCAGCTGCATAAAATTCGTTAATATTCTTTAAAATATTTGCTTAAAAAATCATCTGTAAGTACAGAATTTTTGTCTTTAGATCCCATTAGGATGCTACTCTAACCACATTTGAGCCAACCTAATTTGAGAAAATAAAATTTATTTTACTCTTCACTTTGATGCACCGAGTGAATCAAAAACATGATTACCCTTTTGATCGTACAATGAGATGACAGAAATGAGATTGCGGTTAGTCACGAAAAGTGAGAGAATGATACTGAAAAGTAATTTCTTTAGAATGAAGTTATGTCATTAAAATACAGTAAAGATCTCCTCTTAAAAATTCTTCATTCAAATCAAGGCTTTCCAGTTTCATGCCTCACTAACATTCTGGCCTGTGCTGCAAGAACTTTTCGAAGTTCATGACATATGAGTAAATATTTTTCAGTATAAATATATTGATTTCTACTTCGTTTACTTTATATTTAACATATTTTTAATTACAAAAAAAAATTAACAAATTTGCGCAGTTGATTTTATAAGGGATTAATTTCTTATTTGTTAAAATGAAATTTAACAAACTGCATTGTGATTTTAAATCCAATGAATGATAAAAAAAGTACTATAAAATAGCCGTATCTTACAGATATGACAGCAAATTTTTGAAAGTGTTCTCATAAAATGAAGCATAAAAATAACTATTTATATTAATTAAACAAAGTGCGTTTTTATTATAGCTTGTATTACTTAATATTCATGACATTTTAAAGACATAGAGAAAGAATTACTAGTCTTTAAAGGTTTAAAGAATTAACTGAGTTTTCGAATAGCAACGGAAGAACGGGCAACAAAATATTTCATTCTTATGTCAAGAAACTTGTTACGGCTGGTTGATTGCGTTTTGTTGGCCGAATTTCGCAAATGTAATACAAGTAATTATCATTTCTGATATTTAATTTCAAGCTTCAAAAGTCTCGAAAATCTTCGAGAACTAAATAAATGTTAAATTTGTAGTTAATTATACCATGCAATCTGCATAGGTGTAAGAGCATGTATTAGAAATCAAATACCCCACCGCATACCGCCAGAAGGGAGCCTGAATAGGATATCTTGAAGCCGAAAGATATAGTAATTTGAAAATTCTTCAGTTAAATTGTCATCCACTCAGAAATTGCTTGCTTTGCATAAAATAGTAACAGTTATTTATAAACTCTGAACGTTTTTAATGCGACGAGCGTTTTGATTTTTAGAATTAATGCGCATTTGTTTTCATTTCTTGAAGACCTGAAATAAGTCCCATAAATAATATGTACGATAAGAATTTATCGTTGCTGAAACTGATGATCTTGGAATTTATAATGCTGAATAATTAAAAGTAAATTAAAGCGTTTTTTAACGAACTGAATTTAATAATCTTCACCTAGCAAAGTAATGGTGCCATATGACGATTACCTGCAATTCAACATTTCTGAAAAGAGATTTTGATCTGCACCGGCTTCAGAATGAACAAATCTACGTGAAGAAGGTTGGTAATTAATAATTAGAAGAAAATATCGAACTTAATGGCATTGATAAATCAGTCTGCATGAAGCCAGACTTGGTATGCTTAAAAAATGTAATGGTTACTTAGAAAAAGCTTACAAAATAATATTCACAGACTATTAAATGAAAAATTAGTTTAAAAGAGTATTTATGTATTTTTGCCTGTTTTTTTTGGGGGGGGAGGAGAGGTTGAAATACGATATCTACATTTTTGCTAATTTTTAGCATTACATTTTTATTGATATATTATATTTTTCAAAATCTTATATTTATCTAATTTTTTTAAAAACAGTTTAACTATAGCTACTAGTACATATAGTCTTGTAGAGAGAGAATTTCTATGAGATAAGGCAGCGATTAGCAATTAGCTACTAATGTTAAAATAGCTGAATAAGCAAATTCTTAGAAGATCGGTTTTCGAAGATGGTCATTTACAAAATTATCAGACTAAAATCTCCAAAGAATTTGTCTCTTCTCTTTTTATTCAATTCTTTTCAATCGAAAATCATTGTGACAGTTTGTCTCATAATTTCGTTGTAAGAAAGCAAAGATCTTTAACACGCGTTTGAACTTTCAATTACTAATTATATTTTAAGCTACACTAATTACATTTAATTCTATTAAAGTGCTAAGCATCTTCTAACAACATTACCCTCTCATTACGGTTCGTGAGACCAATTCAATTACCTTTTCTTCTCATTACATCACATTCTGTTAAAAGGGCTTGCAGCTCCACCTGTTGTATTCGCAAGAAGCGAAGTAAGTTTGAAATTAATACCACAGTTTAATGATACGGAACATTGCCTGTGCTATGTGACTTGGATGTGTAGTAAGAATTTAGCCATGAGTCAGTTTCGAAAAAATTTAAGACAATTTCTTATAATAATTCTGAGCAATCTTCCCCCCCCCAATGCCTGACATTTCTTTGCACGCAAAGAGTCTGTCTTTAATTGCACTTTCACGTCCTGCTATCAGATTAAAGAAATGAAATTTCTGTTGTAAAAACCATCACTGATTTTATTTATTACTTAACATTTTAGTTGTTAATTTATTAATCTACCTATCTTTTTAGGTAATAAGTTTATTATCTTTCTCTTAAATTAGCAACAATTAGTATTTTTTCTGGATACCTACTGAAAAATATTAAGTAAAGTTTCTGATTTCTCAAAAAAAAATAATTAAAATCTCTTCGTTTAAAAATAGGTTCATTAAAAATATTTTTAAAAAAATAAAGAGTTTTTCATTTCGGATTGTAAAATATTTTGGTACGACATGAATATTGCGATTCAGTTAAAAGCAGCATGTCAAACAAAATTACTCTTGGTCTGATATACTATTTTTTAGAAAGAAAAGTTTGCTTAGCAAAAGATACAAAGTGGAAAGACAGTTCAATGAAACTGTTGTTATATAATTGGTAGTCTGAGTTAAAATAACACTCCAAATAACGATTATTGAATGGCAACAAAAATCAGCTTAATTGTCTTAAATTTGCAGTAGTGTTTACGAAGGTTTAAATACAGAACCTCCTTCTTCAGCTACAGAAGTGCAAATGATGAAATAAAGGGCTTGGTAGACAGGTTTCTCTTTCGCCATTTGCACTTCTGCTATTTAAATCTTCGAAATTAGTCCTGTAAATTTAGGAATATTAAGCTGGTTTTTATTGCCTTAGCCCTTGCAGTATAATTGGTGAATTAGAAATTGTTGGAGTGTTTAAAATGAGTATATTCAGCATATTTAACCTCGGAAGGAGTAGTGAAATATCTGTTTTCGAATTTAGAAGAGTTTTACCATAAAATAATTCAAGAGTGTTTAAATGAAATGAACAAAAGAGCTTTTAATATTACATCTCTTTAGAAATTTCTCGAGAATCCCAGTGATAAAAAAAAAGAAATGCGCACGAAATAGCGAAACGGTAGTAAAATAACTTCTTCGGAAGCAATCAAAATATTCGATTAATTAACGATAACGAGAATAGAATTCATCAAATGCTAAATCCACCAGCAGCCAAGCGTTGGCGGCCGAGACTAATAACATCTGGTAATTTAAAACGAGCTCATGTCTTCGTTGTATTCTCCATATGTAACATGAATACGAATCAGTTTTAATTAAAAATTCCTTCGCAAAAGTAGCTAGAATCTCTCATGTACTTCCCAATCATTTAACATAACCTAATATCGTTAGATACTATCAGATACTGCAAAAATATTTCCTTTTCAAGATCAATTAAATTTTTTTGTTATAAAATGCTGAAGTGAACCAATATTTAATGGTATATACAAATATCGGATTTTTACTCAAAAGTTTAATGTTTTGAAATAATGACAAAGAATTTTAGACGAAGAAATTGATGAAAGAAAAGTTTTGACGATGAAATTTGGAACAATTAAGAGATTTGTCTTAGCATAAAATTAAATTCTACTAGGCTTTCTGGGTGCTAATGCTTTTATTATTAAAATATGTAAAATGATTAAAAAGAAAAAACTATTTTAAAGTAAATTAAAAAGCAACGTTAAAGATAAATTTTTCTACACAGTAATTTTGAATTATAAATATCTAAATTTTTATTATTATTATTATTTTAAAAACAATGTCAAATATATTTGAATTTAATTGAAAAAATACGTCAATATAAAATATAAATTTAGCCCAAAAAAACAATCTAAAAAAGTATATTTAAAATTTCCCACCGAGAAACGGGAATCTTATGTTCGAAAAGCAGAAATAACTATTTTTTCGACACAAGTCATAATTAACCATTTAACTGTAATTTTAACTTAAGTTATACTAAAAGTATCTCAAGCTTTTTTAATTGATGAGCTGGATTTCCTTATTCACGAAAATTTGCCTTATTTAGTTAATGACCTTAATTTCAATCCAGTTTTTTCAAGTTTTCAAATTTGTAATATCTCAGTTCTTTACTTTAATTACTGTTTTTGTTTTTGTTTTCTTGAATTTTGCTACCATTATTTCCTCTTTCATCAACTATATTTCTTCGCCATTTTTCCGCATTCTTGAGAATTTTCTTTTTATTTCTGAAGAAGCAAAACTCAAGATATCCTTTGAAATCAGCAAAATTTTCTTTAAAACATTTTAAAGAAATCTTAGGTTTCCTTTTTGTTTAATTTTACAATATTCAACCTGTTTATTACTAAACTTGTTTCTTTTATTTCCTTGTTTTATATTATTCATTTGTTTACGCATTACGAAATGTACATAATATTAATAATGACATATATCAATATTTTACTACGCCCAATGTCGTATTTGTTTTATTTCAATAAATTACAACATGTAATGTAGGCTACAACTTTTTTTATTTAAGTAAAAAATAGGACACGTATGTATAGCAAATATTAAGAAATTATTTATTTTTTCCGTAGATGTCGTTTTGTAATAAAACCGAACTGAAGTATATTTATTATTATCAATAACTTTTCCAACATATGCTGAGTAAAATGTCCTTTGCCGAGAAAAGAATGTTGTCAAGAATTACAAATAATAAATGTAGAAATGGGAAATTCTAAGCTATATGTAAATTATTCTTCGCAGAAAAGATAAAAATCAAATTGATATTGAATGACGGCAAAGCAAAAGTTTTAATATTGAGAGCAACATCACCAAAAGTAGGAGAGAAAACATTTTAGTTCACCATTAAAACACACTATATAATTAGTTTTTCTTTCCTAAAAAATTGCCTTTATTTCGATCTAAAAATCTTAGCATTATACCTTCTCTATTGTACTAAGATCCTAACTTCTTCCATGGTATGTTTTATGTTCTCCATCACTGATTTACCTTCACTTAATATTTTGTCTATGAGACATTTTAATATTATTAATTTTTATATAATGTATTTAGGATGAATAAATTATCAAACAATAATTTTTGAATCAATAGAAAAAATATAGTTTTTGATTTATATTACTTTTGCAGGTGAAAAACCTCACAAATGTGCAGTTTGTGGCAAAGCTTTTAGCCAATCCTCCAACCTCATAACTCACAGCAGGAAGCACACTGGTTTCAAGCCTTTTGCCTGCGAAATATGTGGACGAGCTTTCCAGAGAAAAGTAGATCTGAGAAGACACAAAGAGACTCAACACTCCGAGATCCACCACATACCTTGAATGACAGAGATGGTTTCAACTTCCTTCTCTTTGAAGTCCTAGGCGATCCGGGCCAGAAATCAAAACAGTGGACCAATCATCCAAGACTTACTTGCTTCGGACTCTCAGAATGGAATAGAGTCTCCAGGATCCCTTTTATATGTCACAGACACGTGATTAAGAACGATATAATATGGAGAAATAAAATTTCAGGCACTGAGTTCAAAACAATACTTGCCACCTTGAAGAATAACTCTTTCCTATCATTACTTGCTAGTGTTATTTTCAGCAGATAAATAATTTTAAATCGCAAAAATCCGTGTTTCTTAATCTCACATACGTTAACAAAATGCTTCTTCTTTTTATTACGTATTTCTTTGATAAATATTAATAAATAACCTAATATTACGTTTTCTCGTAAATATAATTGTATCCTTAATTTTGAACATTATGCAACATATGATGGAGAATCCGATAAAATAACTGGAAGAATGATTTTCCCAGGTTTTAGTGATGAAACCTTTAAATAGCATTTTATGATGTAATAATGCAACAGGTTATGGCAAAACGATTATGCACACAAGTTGTTGCTGATAATCATCCATTTATTTGTGTACCGAAAGCTAGGATTCAGGATTTCATTAATTCATTTTGCAGTGTTCTGAAATCTTTTTCGTAATTCCAAAAAATATTCCCGGGAAATTCTTAGGGATAACTTTTAAATCTTTATTCTATTTTAATTTCTTTACTTTTAAATGTTTATTCTATTTTATTCTATTTGAATCATGCATTTTGTTTAATATGGTCGAAAATTAATTCATTTACGTCACTTTTTATTATTGATTCGTTCTGAATATTCATTTGATTAATATAATAAAAGTTAATTAATTCATCTTAAAAACTGAATATTTTTTAAATATTTAAATGTTTCCAGTTTTTAGTCTATCGAAAAAATACGTAGTTGTATATTAAAAATTTCAGTTACTGGTGAATTTTTTCTGTCTTTTATTGATAAGTGAAAATCTTGCTATAATGAATTTAATGAATAATTTACAGCAAAACGTGCTGAATTACGATAAGTTAAATTTTCATTACCTACGCACATTAGTTACGCATTTCACCATTTATTATGAAAATATTACTATTTTTTAAATTTAGTAATCCCAAAGTAAAATAGTTTAAAGCTTAAATCTAACAATAAATTTATATATTTCATTTGATGCGCAGTACTTCTAATGTTCTACATATTGTGGTTTTCAAGAAACAGCATATGGTGCCCAAAAATATTTCCAAGACTTTTAAAATTTTAAATGTTTACTACCTAAAAGACTAGGATTTTGAAATGTTTATCTATGTGAAAAAACTTTTTTTTTTTTTTTTTTTTTTTTTTTTTTTCCATAAAACTTATAAATAAATATTATTTCTTCTTTAGCCAAACTTAATTGTGTTAAAGAGCACTAATGTTGTTTTCAAAGTAATCTACACTGATAGGGCAAAACTGCAATTAAATGAAATTTTTGTATATATTTCGAGCATTTCGTTTTATGAACTGTACATTTTGTGACAGTTTCAGACAGCCGGTGACGCTTTTACCTGTGGGTGTTGTAAAAGCTTAAGTTCCTAAGAAGAGAAAAATAAACAGTGATGTTCCTGTAACGTCTATATTAAAGACACATTGTCTAGCTGTTGTGTTACATAATACCCAAATTGTAAATCGATCTTTGTGCTTTGGAGACAAGGACTTATTCAGAACACAAATTAATTTGTGTCTGTAAAAAGAACTCCTGTAGCAAAGTCGTTGTATATGTAAAAAAATAATTGTATAAATGTTTATGTATTTTTGTCTTCAGATTTTATTATCTGCTTTTTTAGAAATATGCTTTTATAATTTTTTGTAAATGAATGAATTTTGTGTCCGAAATTATTATCTTAAAGCAGTATTTTCCATAATCCTGCTTCTAAAATTCCTTCACTGTTTTTTCTGTTTGAAAATGAAGTCAAAAGATGAAAATATGTACTCTTACATATCCTCTGGTATAAACATAATCCGATAAATATAGTTAAATAACTAAGACAGGATCTAATAATCAAGAATTGCATACTGATTTTAAAAAAATTTTAATCAATTAAATAACATTTATCATTTTCAATTCTGTTGGATTACAGTATATTGTAATCAGCATCATTTTTATCAGAACCTTACTTTTATAGAAATATTTTAATAAGTTTTACCAACAGGAATGTAAAAAGGTAAGAAATCAAATCAATAAATCAAGATTTATTCGTAATGAAATCTTATGTTTACAACGCTAAACATGTCAAAATATCTTTCAGCTGTTTCCTCTTTGCTATTTCTTTCCTTTAAAATGTCACATAAAATTATCACGCCCCTCTTCGCATTTTATGGTGCTTAAGTATTATTCTCATCTAAATGTAAATATCATTAAAAGTTTCCGTGATGCCGAATAAAAACCCATTTTATGTTTTTTTCCACTAGATGTAAAGTCGTAAACAAACTGAAAATGTTTCTATGACTAAAATAAATTCTATCTTGCAAAAATATTTCCCCTTTCCACCTCTTCCAACAAAAGAAATATGCTTGAATTACAGATAACACACTAAAATTATGTTTTAGATCCTTAGTTAATATTATTTCTCCGAAAACAAGCTGTGTTTTTGCCTGAAAAGCTCGGAAAGAATGCCAAGCCTATTTTTTATTTATATTTTGCTTTATTAGAGTTTAATATTCATGAAACTTGTTCTGTACCTTTTTCGAAACTAACTGATAAATTTTCTGAAACCTTGACAAACAATTTCTTATTCATTTCTACAGATTGAAGTAATAACATAGATTATTAAGTTCTGGAAAAAAAAAGAAAGAGATATAATAAAAGTAAAATTAATCAATTATATATTATGAGTGATTTACTCAAGAAATTAATAGCATTTTTCCAATGATCAGTTTATATAAGAGTAGATTCATTAATTAATTATTTCTATCTAAATTAACATGAGGATCTTATTTAATATTATCGTTACAGAAAACTAATTTAAATATTGAATGCAGAGAATTAATGTAAATAAAATATAATTTCTATCCCTCAATAGTTATGAATTCATTTTTATTATAGCTTTTATCTTAAATATATATGCTGGAATTTAAAAAAAGAATAAATTAAAAACTATCTTTATACATATATTACTGTCAGGTTAAACTAATTGTTCAAATATAATGCTGAGAATTTTATGAAATTTTTGGCATTTAAATGTTTTTCCTCGTTTTCTAGTTTACAGATTTTAATCTGTTAAGTTCCATTGAAGACTTATATTACTAACTTCGCATTATATTTTATGAAATAGTAATAGTAACAAATTTAAACGTGGAAGTTTCATATTCCAAACATTCTACATATATTGCAGTTTAAAATAACAAATTTAATTTGGTTGCATAAGTTATCTAAGCAAGTTAATAGATATATCTCGTAATTTAAATCTAAAGAGCATGTATCTGAATTTAATAACTTAATTTTATTTAGTTTTTTTTTCCAACACATTTGCGATTAAAGAAGAAAAAGAACATATCCAGTTATTACTATTATTATTATTGATTTTACTGTTTTGAATGTTAATGTAGTTTCTTATAATTATTATTTATTTAAGGAGAAATATCCTATAAGCAGCGTATCTGTATTATTCATTACTCTTTCAGAAAAATTATCAGCTCTCTTAAGCATTTTATTTGAAAGAATGATTCTAAAATTTAAAAAAATGAATACATTAATATGTGGAACAAATACCTTTAAAGTCAAGAATTAAATTTCATCCATTTTAAGAAATTTTGCATTATTCATGTGAATAGATTTGTATTAAGGCTGTAATGTAATTGTATTCAATGGTAAAAATTTCCCTACAAAGATGAATTTTATATTGTGTTATAAAAACGGTGCTGACGAAGTCTGAATTTTCCTTACTGGAAATTTCACAAATTGTTTCGCTTCTTCATTTTCTTGATGCGAATAACAGACTGATTTTTATTGTAAAATGTACATAACTGACTTTTTGCTGAGCATTGGCATTATATTATATTATAAATATTGTTATCTGAAAGTAATAAATATATGTCATTTATTAGTTTGTCATTTTATATTATCTTAAGAAATGTGCACTTATTTCATGCTCTATAGCAATCATTATTCAAGTCATTGGATTCAAGCCTAGTCATTGAGGAGGCTATATTCTGTTCCGCCATAGATTAGCTGAAAGATTCATATAACGATTAAGATTTGATGTATCAGTGTAATTTAGAATTCCTTGTAAGCACAACTGAACCCCCCCCCGTATACAGTTTAAAAGGGAGTTAAAAGGATGATGTAATAGAACCCATAATGGAAATTCAAAAAATCCAGATGATTGTGGTGTCTCGATGAGCAAATAACCGCTGTCATGTTTAAACAACAGTTAAATAACCATTATTGCTTGATATTCCTTTTAAGTATAGCAGAACTATTGAATTGACTCGGAACATATCTCAAATAATCGGAAATTCTACATTCCTATAAGCGTTCTTATACGCCTAAATATGTATGTAAATCCTTTAAATCCGTTTAAATACGTATAAATGCTATAAATACGTCACAATAAATACACCTGTAAGCGTTTTATACGACTAAATATGTATTTAAATCCGTTTAAATACGTATAAATACGTCACAATAAGTACACCTATAAGCGTTCTTATACGCCTAAATATGTATTTAAACCCGTTTAAATACGTATAAATGCGTATAAATACGTCACAATAAAGTACACCTGTAAGCTATATACATATTTACTATAACAAAATTGTACATTTTCATCCATCGCATTTTATTTCAAGTAATATTATATTTAACAAAATACTGGGTGCTTCCAAAATTAAGCAATGAAAAATTATACTCATAAACAAAGGAGAAAGGATTTACACCGATAGGCTAACAGAAAGCAATGAATCGCATTTATGCTAAGCTGCGGGACAATGAATAGAGAATTAACGCAACGTTACCATATTTTGTCTGGACTGTTATTAGGAAATTATTATGGCAAAGCAATAATTAAATAAATACCACAAATTTTTTATCAAATATCATTGTGTAAATAATATGCTATTATTTTTCATTAATGTTTACGGGCTGTATATTTATTGAATGCTGTAAACCGATTTACATATCATGAACATTCGTCTAAAATTACTTTAATAGCATCTTTGAAAAATACATTTTTGATCTTTTTGACTGTTTAAATCAACTATAAGTTAAAAGCACATAACTAAAATACAATAATCTTTGTCTAAAAAAAGGATTATTGGATCTAGATTATTGGAATACATTCGAATAACTGAAGTCTGGATAATTTCTCTAATATAATAACATCTTTTGATTGAAGGCATAGTTCTTATGCATTGAATAACTGTAAACTGATGTAATAAAGGTAATATGCATGTTCCTGAATTTTAAGAGAGAAATTCCCTTTACTACCGAGCAAGGCATTGTCTGGAAGTATATTACATGACAAAAATACTATATGGTTCATATTACTATTATGATCTAAGAAGAAAAAATCTCGTGAGGGTCTAAATATAGGATTTGTCATACTTTTGGTTTAGATTTCCATAACAATGTTTTTCAGGATTTTACATGAAATCGCCAAATATCAGAACATTACATCTTATTTTTTTGCAGGTAATTTTTAACCATTTGGTGAATTTTTAGGAGTGACAGAATTCCAATAGGATAATACGTCGGTGTTTACTTCGAATGCTCAGAAAAATGTTTCCAAATATCATCGTAAGCCGGATTGCATTACAATGGAGTACCTTTGGGATGTTATGGTCTGTGAAATATTAAATAACAGCAAGAAGAATTACCTACTGATGAATTGAAAATTTCCGCAAAAGAAATTGGATACTCTTTTTTAACGTGGGTCCAGTAAGATGCGATATCTTCCATAGTAACTGAAGTGTTTTTATTTATAATGTGTGTAATTTTATTAAGTTGTAAAACATAATAAAAACTAACTTAAAAGGAAAAAAACGAAAGCTTTCTGTTTTGTTAAAGCAAAAAGTTATTACAAGCTTAATATTTAACTTTTGTCATATTTTATTTGTTACATAACATGGAATTTTAATTTTCCTATTATTATACAACGAAAAGCAGATATTGCAATCGTTTTATGCCTTAAATGCAAAGTAAATAATTTCATTTGCTCAATTTGTATACAGTATACACATTCGCGAATACAGTATATTACATTCGCGATTAGATTTACCGGAATTTTATCTTTTATTAAGATCTAGTTTGAAAAAAAAAAGAAAGGAAGAAAGAATTATTCTTGTTCTAAATCTAAAAATAAATAAATAATTCGAAAGTTGGTTTTAAATTTTGTGGGTTGTTTAATAAACTTGCGTTTTCAACAAAATATTATTTTAATCTTATTCAACTCAAGAACTGAGTCATATAAGTAGGAATTTAGTAGGATTAAACGGGAAGTTCAAGAACAGAATTTTAAACTCGCCAGCATAATGTGCAGGAAATCCGCAGACAGATCCTCAGCTAAGGAGATAAAGGATACTGTTTTTCTCTTTAAATAAAAATAAATAGTATAAGGTAAATAAATGTTTACTTTTTACGGGGCTAAAAAATAAAAGGTAATAAATTTTTAAAAAAGGTAATAAAATAAAAATAAAGGTAAATACATGTTTACTTGCTTTGAGGGTAAATAAAAAGGAATTTATAGGGTAATACTATGATAAGTTGTTGTAAGCAGCTATCCTATGATCTCTGGTGTTTTATTGGTAATAAATGATTATAAGCTAAAACAAATTAAGGACTGTATCCACCACTACCTAGTGTAATCGTAGCTCATCGACTATCCCGGAAATTTGCAATAGAAAAATGTATGCATAGCTTTGTTGTCTATGCATACAGTGTCTATGTCTATGCATCATAATTTTTCAGTAGGCCAAATTGTTAACACCACAATGGAATGCCTATAATCTTCAAAAAACTTCAAAGTACCTATTATTAAACTAGAGCATTAAATTAATGCAAAAATAACAGGGAAAATGTCAATTACGATTAATAAGTCTAAAAACATTTATTATATAAAAGAGAAATTAATTTTATCAAATATTATTTAAGAAATCAAATACGTAAAAAAATTCACCACACTTTAAAAAAAAATCAGTTAATAAAATCATAATATCTAAGAAATATAACTATGCGCAAATGAAATTAAATATGCGAAATATCTTTAAGGATAATCAATTAAAGATGTACAAAATCTGTTTAAATTCAAGAAAAATCAGTTAATAATTACATAGAAATGAAATTGAATAGGAAAAATATCATTAAGAAAAATCAATTGAAGATAAATATGGGTCAAGGACGAAAAAACTTGGCAGAAGTAATTAAATCAGTTACTAATTTGTAAAAGGACCATAATTATGTCGTTCATTTTTGGAACTTTAAATTTTATTGAGAAAAAGATAAAAAAATTACAAAAATATACAAAATTTTAAATTTTTCTCCAGAAACTCTGGTAACAAAATATATATTGAATTTAATATCGAATAAAAGACGAAAATTAGTGTTACATTTTATAAGGATTCATTCAAATTGGTAATTGGTTTTATATATAGAGAGAAAAACATCAGAAATAAGGTGAATAATACGAAAACGTCACAAAGATTCGTCGCGGCTACATCCATCAAGAAGTTTAACATATTTGACGAAGTGGGAATTCAAAGAGTGAAAAATGTTATATAAGTTGAATCGACCACTTATGACGGTTTTGAAGTCCTGGACCAAAGCAAACTCCATATGTACTAACTTCATTATAAATCACATAAATACGTGAATATACATCAAGAGTATAGTTATTTATCTCTAGTATAGTAAATTCTGTGATATATTCAATACAAATGGACTATGTTAACTAAAATACGTGTCTATATTTGGACTTGTATGATTCGTCGGACTGTCCGAAGGAACAGCCGTCTACAATTAGAAAAACAAAAAACGAATTGAATGCTTAGGCAAATTGAATGGGATTCCGAATTTACCAATTACCGTTTACTAATTCGTCAGACTGGCAGCTAAAATGTACTCGCTTACTTATTGCTTGGGGAGAAAAAGATAACTGCTAAAAGTGTGAGTCTCAAACAGTGCTGAAGAAACACAGTAGTCGTAAAGAATGTCTCTTCAGCGAGATACCAAAACACGAAACGCAATTTCACATTACAAGTGGAAGACAGAAACTGCCATACTGTTTAAGTGAAAAAAGCGCCTCTGTCATCTTAAAAATTTTAAGAGCTAATGCATGATTTCATTTGGAATTTTATTTATTTTTCTTCTGTAGATTTAATTTTACGCATTTGATTTATTTGATTTCCCTTAATTTTTTACATTTAAGTGTAATGAGCCCACCAGCGGCCGAGCGGTAAAGTCGCTGAACACTGGTAGTTCGGTCCGAGGTTCGAATCCCGCAAACGGGCTGGCTGCATGGGCGTTTTCGTGGTTTTCCCCATGTGTAACGTGTATACGAGCCAGTTTCCCTTAGAAAGTCCTCCACGAAGGCATCCCTCCCCTTAGGCAGATAGCCCTCAAGGCTTTGCCATAATCACACACACACACATTAAGTGGAATGAATTTTTGTGTATATTTAATTTTAATTGAAATTTTTAGTGATAATTCCTGTATTTAATTTCACTTCTAATACAAAGTAATTTTTACTAATTTTTTTTATTTTTCATTAAAGTGTGATTAATTTTTATATATATTTAACTTCAGTTGATTTTAATATTTAAGCAAATTATCTTAACGATATTTCGCATAATTAATTTCTCTTGTACTTTTTTATTTTTATTAACTGATTTTATTAACTGATTTTTTGTGATTTTTGCCTTTTAGTTTATTGCTGCTTTTCTGAAGCTCTTAAAAATAGATAAGCATTTCTTTAACCACTTTGTGAGAATTTATCTATTTATTTTTGACTAATAGTTAATTTTTAGTTAAGTAACTTTTCTATCGCTTTCCTTTTCACCCAAAGCTTTTCATACCAGAATGTAAATGAGATACCAGCGTTTATTCAGATTGAGAGAAAAAAAAGTGCTATTTAAGCAAAATGCTTCTCAAGTTAATTTTAGAGCGTGTTCTGCCTACTGGAGGCTACGTTGTTACCGTGACTGTGGAGTTGAATGCCTCTAGCCATTAGCTTTGTCTCGCCGGTTTTCTACAAACCAGAGCCTTCCTGCGAATTACTTTATCCTGTGAGCCGTTGAGCTAATCTAACTACATTTGATTTTAGTTCAACATTACTTAATTTTAGTTCAACATTAAGTTAAGCCAGACGTGTTGGGTTATGTAAACCCAAGTGGGGGCTGACTGTGAAGATCTTTGTGTTTGAATAAAAGGGTCTTATACACACTTCTTCTGACTTTTGTTTGTATCATAAGATTTGAAGATAATTCTTCTAGTCTTTTTAGAACTCGTTAGGGTTCTCTCGTAGGATAGGATAGACTCTATAGCTTAACCAATAAATAATACCCCTTATCTTCTTATCAATCCAGGCTCTGACTCCGCAACTGTTTGCAAAGTTCGTTCGCGCGCTTTTACGCATTGCACCTCCTGTCGATAAATTCTCTAGTTTCATACTACTGACCTTGAATGGAAGAAAGTAAAAAAACACAATTGACAAAATAGTTTTAAAATTTACCTAAAAATTAGGTAATTATAGTTTTTGTTGTCATGCCTATATTACACTGGATAATGGTTGTCAAAACCTACCCCAAAGGGAGTTTGGACTTCTATTTTTCCATCCCAATTTTGAGAGAGAGCACCCCTGGAGGGTGATCCGAGGGCCTCTCTCCCCTCTCTCCTTCACAAACCACACGAAAGAACTTTAGACTCGCCGCATATTTAAACTGTCCTCATGCCGCGCGGACACTATACATCTACAAACATCCATGTCTTATCCAGGATTCGAATCCGGGTCCTTCGCAGTAGGCCCTCCTAACCACTATACCGTCTGAGTAACTAAATTAGGTAGTTAAAGTAATCATTAGAGGCAAAAGTATTCTCTCTGCGAAAGCGTTATTCGGTTTATGTTTTTGAATTGAGAAATAATTTTTATCTGCTTTCTTCTTTTGAGTCACAGCATCAAGATGATTTGGAAAACTAAACAATATAATTTCATTTAACAGGATAACATACCTCAAGCAATCCTTTATTGTTTTCCTTTATTCACATTGATTTGTCAACTGCACTTTAATTAGACACGTTTTTTTATCCAATCAAGATACAGATTATGCAGAAATTCAAGCTTAGTAAAGTTATGAAACTTTTTTAAAGTACTAAAAAGAGATAATTCGTCCAAATGAATCTAACGATTGCTTCGAAACTGCTTTAATTTCTCCCAGACGAAATCCAATTAACTCTAAAGTCTGTGTGGAAATGTATTAATGTTTTCTTATTATTACTGTTCTGCTAACTAAAAAATGCACTCATTAAGAAAACTGCTGGCGAATGGAATGGAGTAATTAATTTTTAGATCTTTTAATTAGTAAATAATAGACTAATTACATTAATGGCAATTACACCAAAGGTATTTTTTTCTCTTAGAACATTTTTCTCTATTTTAACACTGGTGTTCAAAAAAAACGTTTTGGGGTCTCCAATTTGCCTCAATGCATCCAAATGAATGCTGATGGTACATTTCTTAATGTCAGTTGAAATCATTTTCTGATTAATTCGAGGAATTTATTATTTTTCATTATAAGTATACTAAATTTGGTGATTTTATTTGTTACTATACATAATTCATTAACTCAAGATTGTTATCGAATACTTATAAAAATGCAAATTTTCCAAAGATATAACTTTTACAAAATCAAGTTCAGGAAGGTTGGTTACAGTGCATATGGCAAAGAACATGAGGGCTATTTTTCCAAGGGGAGAGATACCTTCGTGGCGGTTTTTTATGGAAAACCAACTGGTATTCATGTAACACCCAGAGAAAGCCACAAAAACCAACTACGCAGCCAGCCCGTATTCGAGTTATGTTTTTGTATTGAAAAACAATTTTTATCTGTTTTTTTTCTTCTGAGTCATAGCACCAACACAATCTGAAGAACTATAGAACACTTCTTTATTAAATAATATTTATTTATTTATACAAACGCCAGACATTTGGTTACTAAGCCATTAACCTTGATCTTCCTTTCCAGTACTTAAGAACAATAGAATCAAAAGATAATAGTGCAGTGCATTCGTCAATATGTTTCTTATCCATGGACTGTCCAGAATTACAAAGAGTACAGATAGAAGAGTCCTTAAGTCGAATTTTAAAAAGATGGGTATTCAGACAATCGTGCCCATTCAACAGACGAAATAACGTCACGGCTATAGAACGACAAAAATCTCGAATAACTTCCTTTGAACTAGTGAGACAGTCCCAGACTTTTCCCTTTGCTTCATTTGATAGATGGAAAGCAAACCTCCTCTAAAATTCTAATTTAATTAGGAGTTTTGCAGAATTAAAAGTAATACGGTTATAAGTAGTTTGCAGAATATTCGTTTTTTTTTTTTTTTTAGTCCAAAGGGATTTGAATCCCGAAGGACTATTAGTTTCGTTTTGGCATTTTGCGTCGGACTCATAAATGTCGGTTCACTTTCCAAACTGTTGCCACAAAATGTTAGAGTCCTGCATTATATTTGAAGAAATTAAATAATGCAAAATCTGCATAAATGTATGTATATTTCTCGTATTGTGATAAAACAACGGTACATAGAGTCATCGAATTTTGAATAACGTAATCCTCCAACGAATATGAGCATGTGGAAGACCAAATTTGAAATTTGAAATTTGTTTTATGATCGATTTCCTATTTTTTAAAACTTTGACGAATTTTTGATTAACAAACTCAAGGATTTCAAAGCGAGCAATGGCAACGTTGTGCAGAAAAAACATTTTTATCTCCAGCACATGAGTCTCTGTATCGGAAATTCTAAAGATATGCTTGTTTTAAAACTATTTTGCGATATTGCTGTTGCACTGGATCTTATGGTTTAAGTGCGAGGAACATGATATTTAATAAAGAAAGGTAACACACAAAATGTTAAAAACGCCCCTTTGGACGTAATTTAAAATCTGAAACATTTCAGATTTTTTTTTTTTTTTTCCCAGGAAATCGGCTTTTTCGATCACGATGCCAGATGCCACAGTAAGCAGAAATCCACTGCAATAACATTTATTGTTGGAAATCGCTCAAAAGCGGCTTTGCTATCGGACAAAATAACAGACCCACAGAATTACTTTTCCAAGCACTCAATTCATTCAGAGCAAAAAATATAGCCTCAACTACAATATAGAAAGTAGCAATATCTCTTTATAGAATGCAAAATGGCTACAATGTGTTCCTGCACCTCACTTAATTATGGATCTATCGGTGTAAACATTGGTCCATATGTTACTGTTACTTTAATTTTTTCTCAATAGTTTCATAAGCAATGGCTCAGATCTGAGCAGTGGGAAATTAACAACATATTATACAATATAATTTCATTTAACAGAAAAAGTACCTCCAGCAATCTTACTACTAATGCCCTCCTTTCCGTTCCTTATTTTTCGGGGGCCTTCTTTCCTTTTCCCTTTTTCCGAGTGACTTTTTTTCAGCACACCCAAAAAACCAGTATTCAGCAGTCTTCAACCACTTGGCCACTGACGGTGTTAAATCAAACGTAAGACACTACAGCTAAGACTCAATGATTTTCTATATACGATCAATTGCTATTGCTGCACAACTGTTTGAACATTATATGGATTCGAACAAGAATCATATAAATGTGCTTAATTTTAATTCATAATTGTAATCAATTGATAGAGATTCCAGTACGTACAGAGAAAACCTTTTCAAATTAAAAAGCAAAATTCCGGTTGTCAGTGTTATTCGCGGCTATAAATCTAATGGAAACTGCTCAGTTATCTTTTAAACTTTAAACTCTAATATAGTTTCAATCAAATATTAAAAGTTTTAATGCAATTTCACTTTTGTGTGTTTTCCTATATTTAGTCTACCACATCACAGACATATATCACACGAGGAAACAATGCATAGTTGCCAACTTGAAATGCGAAAAACCGGGAGTTTTCGGGCGGTTTACATGCTGCGCTGCGACGTGAAATAAAATAAAAATAAAATTCGTAACTAATATATTTACTTTAATGTAATATATTTACTTAATATAGTAAACTTAGCAATGTACTATATATAGGTGAAAACAAAACTTATATGCAAACATTAACTGATAAAACATGGGTTAAATTTTCATAAAAATTTCTACTATTGTAAACCGTAAATTGAGACAATTCATATCAATTTAATATGAAAAACTATGCTGAAAATCAGCAGATATGGAGGAATGGAATTTGAGCAGAATTGACAGCCATCAAAGATCCCAGGATACAAACCACCTTTTTTTTTCCCTAGAAGGCAAAACCTTTGCATGGTATTGAAAAATGACACTATGATATCTACTTTGCCGCAAGCAACCATTTCAGGATAACGTGAACACTTTCTTTTTTTTTTTTTTTTTTTTTTTTTTTTTTTTTTTTTTTTTTTCTAAATAATTTTATGGAAATAATACTAATTAAAAGACGCTGGGAAAGATCTGAAAATGATCTTAGCTAAATCTTAGTTGTTTTAAAGTAAGAGGTAAGACCTTTTAGGAGAACTTTCCTTATTGTTGTTATTTCTATTATTATAATTATTATTATTGCAATTTTTTTTCCGCTCTCTTGGCAACAGCCATCATACCACTAAATAAAGCATCCTATTTGTTGTCTATTTCTTCTATAACAACATTTTTAACCTTTTACAACGTCGCTGGGGCCATTCTAGTATGGCGAAAGGCACTTTAATTCTTTTGCAACAAAATCCCCAAGACGTCTTCAACACCAAACTTTCAATAAGGTTATCAGATTCCAGATCATAAGATGGAAATTACCTCTTTCTGATACTCGAATCTTTCTGGTATAGTAACAGCAGCCACTTCAGAATCGATCTCCCCAGTATCCTAACCCACACTCCTCTGCTTATTTATATACAGGAACCAAAGAAATCCTCACAGGAAGCCCCTTGCAGCCGCAAGACACTCGTTCCACACCCCCTCCGAAACGCCGAAGACTGGTGGTATCTATCTGTCGAGGGGCGTCGTAGAATGCAGCCGAGTAAGAATCGTTATATCGACACAGCAAAGCCGCAGAAGACCGTTTCCTCCACAATTCCCCCGGAGGCCAAAATCATCGACGATGGAAAGCGACGGGTCGCCAGCCAAACAATCAGCGGCCTCCCTAGTGGCTTCGGTCCCTCCTCCACCCGTTCCTTTACGCCGCCCTGTTTAACTCGGGGGGCCGTATCCACCTCCGGATTGAAGGAGAGGAATTTTAAAAGTTTTTCACTGGTAGGATTTTTGCTGTTCTTCGATACTTGAGTCTGTTCTGGCTTCAACTTCTTCTTCCCCTCTGAGGATTATTTTTGTGCATATATATATATATATATATAATGTGTATAAGATAATGTAGATTCTTATAGTTGTAGCAAAGAAAGGTTTCTTTAGCAATGAGATAAAATCTTTATGTTCTTGAACAAGATTTCTAAGTTCCACAGCAATTATAACTTCATTATAGTAGAGCTATAACGCTCTGAAGATTTCTTTTGTATTCTTAAATCTGCAAAGAGATCGTTAAAATACCAGATGACTAAATCTGATTTTAAGCTTTAATTCCTTTACCATACGTGGTTAATGATTTAAATTAGGATAAAATACTTGAAAGCCCTTTCCTTGAGATATGAAGCTTTTAAAGAATCGAATTTGGTTGACATATGAAAATGTAAAACTCCTGCTTACGGCTGTTCTTACTCTAGAACTATGGGAGCGGATTAATATCCAACCATGCTAAGTTAAAGTATTAATCTTGAGCTTGAATATTAAGCTGAATGGTACTGTCTCCGCATTTGGATAAGCACATTCTCAAGGCGATTATAAGAAAAAATTGGTACCTGAAAAATAAGAAAAATAGAAGTAATGTCACCTCAAAAAAGGAAACGGAAAGTAAGGCTCCATTATTTTGCCTTAGAGGAAATAAGACATGTTTAGAACTGTATCCAATATGGGAGAGAAAATCTTCTTTATGATAACTATAACTTTGCACTAGTAGATCCTTCGTGGTTTGCAAAAAGTTAATCCAGCTTCCTGTACATCCGTACAAAGGATCATTTCCGACAATTTACACACTGCTTAATGCAGGACTGATGGAAGGGGCTTCCAAGTATTTACTCAATTCCCTTTTCGCCTTAGAAAGGACAATCTAACTTTGGGATTCTGAAGTTGTAATCAAACGCCTCCCTTTCCAGTTTCAAGGACAATATCGTATGAACTCTGGATAATGTACTCAGAATTCTTAATAATGTCAGTATGTTAAATTCTCTATGTGAAATGCATTATCTGTCTATGTTTCTATGTCCCCCCAACTAGTATAGTATTATTTGTAGTATGGTAACCTAACCATTATGGTAGTTAGTGGCGCTGCTTGTAAGCGTATAGTGGGAATACTCAAGATACACGTCGAGACGAAAGTCCTCTAGAGCGATTATTTTTAGGGCAAGAGGGCGTGGAAGACCTTCGGACCACCCCTCAAAATTAAATCTTAAGGCTGCTATCAAACATCGGTTTGTTTCGGATGAACAACTGTTTGGAACAATTTTTTTGCTTTGTCACAACAGCCAATCACCACAGATCACTTTGGGTATGACAAAGGAATAATAATCAGGGCATCAATACAAGCTCCTTTGTATTATATGTAGTAGCTTCAAGCTACTTTTCCCGCACACCATAACTATGTAAAAAACGGATTGTTGTTTAGTTACTGTTCATCTGAGCGTAGGTTTAGGAACGCGTTATAGTTCCAATTCAGAGTCGCGCCCACGATATTATTTACATTTTACATAATTTAGTATTGCATAATTTTTCTTCATATGATCTTAGGCAAAAGCAGAGCATTTTCAATTTGAGGAAACCAATATTACTTTATCAATACTGAACTGTGAATACGAAAATTAGAGAATTACAGCCAGTAAAAGTTAAGAGGGTTATTTGAAAATATTTCTAAAATTTAATATCAATGAATCTTCTTGTGGTGGTCCTATGACGAACACTTCTAAAATTAATCAGCATTCCCGAGAATATAGAAAATTTTGCCGAACATCCCATCTCTAAGATTATCTCCACAAAGACTAAAACCAACTAGAATCATGGATGGTTTTCTTAGATGATCGTGGATCGAAGCACTTCACTTATATTTTACTCATAATAGTGATATTCATTAAAGTTTTAAAACTTTTACTTTTAATAATCATATAGTAAGTAACACATAGATTGAAAGGAAACATATACTTTGAAACATTGAATGAATTAATTATGTTTAATTAGCACTTGAGCAGTGATACTTCGTCTCATTTTTAGATGAAGGGAACTAACAAGCTGCTGCATAGAATTTCATGTTTTTCTCGAAAGTAGGTACCCTCTAAAGAAAGGCAACCTTAGAGTGCTTAATAAACAGTTTAATGGAAATAAAATTTTCTGCTGCTTCAATAGAAACAGAAAACACTTATGCTAAAATCTCTCTGTGAAATAAGAGGTAGATATGTTATCGTATGAAAATCGGAGGGATATGTTAGGGGCAAAATACCGAAACTCATATGAGATGAGGCTCAGATGTCTGGAGTTTTCGAACACATTAAACTGTATTTATCAAATGTGATAAAAAAATCTAATAAATTATAAAAGATAGTTTAATGGTAGTCCTCTTCCAGCACTCAAGTATATACACTCCAAATATCTCATGCTTAACCAAATGCCATACTCTCTTCAATATATAGTTCACTATACTCTTTCCAATACGCATGAATTTTCCTTTGGTTTTTTAATTGATCAATAATATAAGGTCTATCAGAAAATTCTGTCCGATAATGTTATTTCAAGATTCAGTTCGCATGCACATGTTCATTTAAGACACATTATACATATTTCTCTTTATCATTGCATTTATTAACGGAAACAAAAGTGTCTCTTTTTATTATTAAGGCGTGTTAGAACACAAAAATCTTCAAAAAAATGGTGATTTCGGATTTTTTGCATTTTCAAATTCTCTACAATCTTTCTAAAAATAGCATTCTTTAATCTCTATGAAAATTAGAACTGTAAAAAATGTAGTTTTAATTTGTCATCGAATGCTTTGATGAATGAGGATTTTTCACATAAAAACGCGTTTTCTCCAAACGTGATTTTTTTATACTCGATGTACTTTTTCTCAGGAAGTACGGCTCACAGGTATCTAAAATTTTTTTGGCTTATTTATTAGGCTTCCTAATATTTACTTAAATGAGAATTTTTGGGATAAACTAACAAAAAATTTTTTTTTAATTTTTTGTTTGAGTAAAGTGCTAAATTTTATTATGCCTAACAAAATATTTCGTAAATTACTCTAAAATTCAAAATGTTTCAAAACCTCATTTCAGTATAGTCAAATAGGTATATTTTAATTATACAAAAAATTTCAAGCGTGTATCTACAGCAGATTTTCAGAAAAGGTACATCTAAAATGGCCATTTTAACAAGGGGTTGCTGATAACCCTTAAGTAAGATGCGATTGTAAAACATAGCTATCGATAAAGTTCATTTACGATACTTCATTTTGTATCAATTCCAACAAGGAAGAAATGCTACAGAAAGGTGTCGAAATTTAGTGAAAGTTTTTGGTGGAGATGCACTTTTGGACAGAATGTGTGAAAAATGGTTCGAAAAATTCGAAGCAGATGATTTTGATCTTAATGATAAACCACGCCCAGGGCAGTCATCGTTTGATCAATGACGATATTGTCAAGACCATTACAGAGCTAGATCAGTTTTTGACAGCATCGGAGATCGTGATAAAGCCTACTTCAACTCAACAAACCATATAGAACCATATTCGAAAACTAGAATTGACCTATAAATATTTAAGACGGATACCTTGTGAGTGAAGTGGGAAAAATTTGCTTGATCGAGTCGCCGTATGCGCGTCTGTGCTTGCTCGGAATAATAATGAATCCTTTCTCGGACTGGAAGATGATGAAAAGTAGATTGCCTGCGAAAACATGGTAAGGAAAGTTCCCACAAAAGTACTCGTACAGATCTTTCCAGTATAACAGAGCACAATCAGTAGTTAACACTTCAGAGCACTAACAACATTTAAAAAACGCAATACAAATACTCGCATCTAAAGAGCGAGGCTCGCAAAACTCCGAAGTCAGTTTTGAACTAAAAACTGAGAATTGATGCTCTCTCCGGACTTAAACAGTTTTTCCCCGGCCACGGAGAAATCTCTAGTACTTTCCATTTTTCGAAATTACTGAAAAGCAGATGCAGATAAAAATACATATTACATATTACATGCATATATGGATATAATTACGTATAGGAATCAATTACAGTTATTCAACCACAGTACCAATTACAATTATACAGGGACAGGACCAGAATGTTGCCAAGTTTGGCGAATTTTGACGATTTCTCACTAAATTTACCTACACAAATTTGGCGCCAAAACAATCCCCAGCTTGGTAATGTTTTACCAATTTAGCAACATAGCCATTTACCTCAACGCCCCTGTAACCCTTATTTTTCCGGCAGAGCTTGGCTTTCTCAAGCATTTCCTGTTATATTACGCGAAAGATACTAAAATTTGACAAATAATTTTACTAAAATTATTTATATATATATATGTAAGAAAAATTAAAGGATATGTAAAAGATTAACTTAGCAGCGTAAATTAATTTCCCTTCTCTATTCTAAAAATAGCAATATCTATTTGCACTGCGTCATTTCGAGAAAAATCGATGTCATATGACTCTTACGTAATTCTGGTGATGTAAATTGAACTAAAACTCAAGCAGCCAATAATAATTTTACAGCAATATTAACTATCCAATCAAAATAAGAGAACCAAAACTAGCTCAGTTTGACTTACGATTTCATCCTGAACATAACGCACTTTCTTTCCACGCTTTGGCCTAGCTAGACTGCTGTCTGTCTGCTGCTGCTTATCAAAAATGTAAGCCCTTTGGAACAGGCACATTTAATGTGCCGACCTGTGTGTAGCCGCAACATGTTGCTAAAAATAAAACCGAAGATTTAATCTGCCTTCGCCTCCAATTTCCTAGTCATTATGGATCAACACTTCTACGCCATCAAAATTCCTGCTCCTGAATTTATTACATTATATATATATACAAAACTGGTAACAATACTTTATTGTATTTTACTCTTTTACTAGACTAAAGTTGGTATTTATTTGTATAATTGCTGTCAGAAATCTTATTTCCTTTATATTTGAGGATAAAATATTTTTCCCCTATGGATCGATGGTTACCTTTTAGCAACTTGAGGTAACGGACGCAGATGCAGTGTTACATAGCATCTTCAAAGAGGATCATTTTGGCTATGGAGAATATAAAATTATCAAAACTAGAAAGACACATTGAATCCAAGTATCATTCCTCAATAAACCAAAAGAAGGTTACGGATGACTGTTAAAATCTTCAAATAAAGAAACCAGTATTTCGAAAAATTTATGACTGTGTAATGTCGCGCGCTCCCAACCTGCACGCAACAATAGTGGTGACTGCTATGAACTGGAAAGTATACAAAGTCTTGAGAAGGGTTTAAATCCCTTTTTATTCAACTTTAGAAATTACAGATGCGTGCTCTTGACGCTCACAAACTACGCCGACCCGGCGGTAAAATAAAAATAAGAAATTGAAAAAAGAATAATAACAAGTGACTAACTACAAGGCTCTCTAAACGTAACTAACCTAACCGCGTTCTAAGATACCGCTGACAATTCAGCAAACTTTTGAATATTACGTTGAAAGATTTAACTATCTACCGAGGCAAGCACACAGGCCGAAACGCGTGGTTCTTCAATTTCTAACTAGCCACCTCCACGCTCGTGCAGCAAGAAAGCACACTTTCGAACTCGTTTCCCTTCTATTTAACTCAGATTACTTCCGCTGACTATTTTGAATACTTTGCGCGTTCTACTAAAATTTACATACTCTGGCATTGGCAATTCCAGGGGAAAGTAAGGCTTGACAGGAAAGATAGTTTAAACTTAAAATAAATGTTAGTTAAAATAAATATAAACCTTACATTTGCCGCTGCGAGAATTTGGTAAACTTGGAAGCAAGTCCTAGAAACGACCTGTTGAAAAGTTTCCACAATTCTGAACTAAAATTTAAGAGCCTCGTTTACATAAAGAAATTGTTTTCTCACAAATGGTAGAATAAATTTCTGTAGATACTTATTTAACCCTCTCTTCTTACAGCAACCTTTCCTGGACTTCAGCAATCAATCTGTTCTCTTCCTTCCAGCATCTGGAAGGAATAAGTATCAGTATTTTTCTAAATACATTATAATTTACACTTTCTTGACACTGAATAAGTTTTTGTTTTTGATCGATTTATTTTCCTTAGTTATTGCTTAATCCACATTCATTCAAGTATTCAAACATGAATTTAACTTTACCCTGGCTCTCCACCATGTGTGGTGTCAAACGGGAATATTCGTGTTTTAGTATTGCAACACTTCCCCTAACCACAATGATTTGTTAGAATTCAACGACCAAAGAAACACACCTTACTCGACATTCTAAAACTCGATGAGCTATTTTAACATACTTAAAATTCAAGTGTAGGTGGAGAACCCTACAAAACACATTCATTCTAAATTCCCCCTCATTCATCTTCAGACATGCAGGCTTTCGCTATAAAGCATGATTTTATCTACAGTTTAATACTTAAATTTGAATTCATTTCTTTTGAGCATTTACTTTTAGCATCTAAAATTTTATGCTTCTACACTAAATTCTACTTTTACATAACTTTCAAGTATTTACGTATATTTACAAAATTCTAATCCATATGATTTTTACAATTTACCATAAAATGAATAAGGGAAAAATAAATTTTTACTTTACGCATTCTTCGCCAAGCTGGCGGCACTGAAACTAAATTTCTTATTAATACAAGAATACGAAGTTATTTTTATCTTCGGCCAAATTTTGGCTTTAACATAACAGAATTAGTCTTTCGACCAACAGAAACTGCTTGTTCTTAGATTTTATAATTAAAGAAAATAATACTTTTGCCTTAGCTAAATAAAGTAAAACAA
Organism: Stegodyphus dumicola; assembly: GCF_044657685.1. Taxonomy (NCBI): domain Eukaryota; kingdom Metazoa; phylum Arthropoda; class Arachnida; order Araneae; family Eresidae; genus Stegodyphus; species Stegodyphus dumicola. The sequence goes on along the minus strand of NC_140771.1, from coordinate 40,730,062 downwards.
AACTAAGTCTCAACCGAGACAAATTGACTTCCGTCAAAACATAGAACTTCGTATTTACGCATAACATTTCGCAACAAAAGAAAAAAATTTATAGAAGATTTTAACTTATCTTTGACTTATCTTTGAGTTTTCGATGATTGGAACTCCGACATCCTCTTCTGGCAGAACTGCTCCCACGATATGGAGTTCATCGACGTCAGTCGTCTCCTTTGTGTCCTTCGAGTGTCGTTCATGTTGATATTTCTTTTTCGCCCTCTGCATGCTGACCTCTTGGAGTGGTAGTCGTCGGGTTGCTGTCTTTTCCGTTTTGCCTCCTGCTATCCTTTGTAGGTGGTGTTTTTCTCTTTACCACGGTTTCTTTACCCGGTTCATCTGTATTTTTGTTTTTCTTAAACGCCGGAGTTTGAAAATCATTTTTTCTTTTTGATACCGACGTCCGGGTTGTAGAAGTGCTAGGTCTCTCTTCAGTTCTCTGTTTCTTGGGTGGTGGAATAGTTGTTGTAGTCTCTGATTCTTCTACTTCGTTTAGACTTGAGTCCTGCAAGAAACTTTTAAGGATTTCAAAATCATTTGGATTATAGTATTTTTTCACCTGGTCGGGACTTGCTTTACGGATTTCCCCTCTGTCGTTCTTAAGATATAATACTACCCCTTTGATTTCCTGAATTACATAGGGGCCTTCAAACTTTGGAGCTAGCTTTGCCATAAAATTGTCTGGGGCACTTGATAAAGAAAATTTCCGCTTCAATACTTTATCCCCAACTTTAAAATCTGCTTCGCGGCGTTTTCTATCATAATAAAGTTTCTGCCTATTTCTTGCCGTATCCGAGGTTTTAAGCGCCTGATCAATCAACTTTTGCACATCTTGTTGTTTAAACTCCTGCTCTCTTTGTTGCACAAAGAATAATTTATCTAAAGGCGTAATTAACTTTCTGCCTAAAAATAATTCTGCTGGAGTTTTTCCCGTAGTATCATGATGTGCCGTTCTTAAAGCATAAGCTAATTCATTTATGTAGCCATCCCAGCGCTTGTGATGTGTGCTAACGTAACTGCGAATTATTTTTACAATGTTTTTATTAACTCTTTCTGCTATGTTAGCCTGTGGTCTATACGGAACCATTTTGATATGGCGTATGCCAAGTCCATTGCATATGTTTTCAAATATTTGAGTAATGAATTGTTTTCCGTTATCGCTAATGACTTTTATCGGTGCACCGTATTTTAAAATGTATCTGTGTAAGAATGCATCTGCGACTGTTTTGGCTGACGCGCGTTTAAGTGGAACAATTTCTATCCATTTTGAAAAATGATCTACTATTACTAAAAGAAAACGATTTTTATTTAACTCGCTCTGGGGGAAGAGACCAAGGAGATCTATGCCTAAAATTTCATTCGGAAATGTAGCGCGAATGCTATTTAAGTACCCGGCCGGGCTGTAATTAATATCATTTATTAACTGACATTGATTGCAGGACCTGACATACGCCGTTACTATTTTGTATAACTGCGGGAAATATACCGCCTCGCGTACCCTTTTTATAGTCTTTCTGACCCCGAGGTGGCCCGCTGTTTTTTCTTCGTGCAACTCCTTCAAAATGCTTAATCGAAGTGAGGCTGGTATGACTGGCTTATACTCAAGATTTTCGTTTGTTTTTTTCGTATAGAATAATAAATTATCTATTATTTCACAGTTTTTTGCTCTATTTCTTATCGCATCGATATCTGTATGCTCAAAGCTTTCGGGGTCATTCAAATAAGCATAGATATTTCCAAATTCAGGATCAGCTTTCAGTTCAGTAATAACCGTATCTCTAGAATCTAAAATTTTTGAAGTCAACACAGCGCATTTAAGTTCATTTCCTTCATCGTCCAGTTTTATACGAGAAAGTGCGTCAGCTACATTGTTTTCCTTACCCGGTTTATATTTTATTGTGACATTATATTCTTGGAGTTTTAAAGCCCATCTTATTAACCTGGGCGTTAGGTTTTTCCCGAGTAAAGTCTACCAACAGCCGCATGATCCGAAAAGACTGTTACTGGCGATTTGCCGAAATAAACTCGAAATTTGTGTACAGCCATTAATACGGCTAATGTTTCTCTTTCTGTAGCTGTATAATTCCTTTGTGTCTGATTCAATGTTTTACTAAAAAATGCCAGCGGATGGTTATTTTGCATAAGAACCGCACCCACCGCACAGTCTGACGCATCTGCTGCAATTTCCAGGTTTTCGTCCCCCTCAGGGAATTTTAAAACAGGGGCATTAATAAGCGCTTCTTTTAATCTTTCAAAAGCCGTGTTCGCTTCCGCTGTCCACGTAAATTTACCTTTCTTTCTTTTGATTACTAAGAGTGGTTCAACAATATTAGCGAAATCTTTTATGAAAGATCGATAGTAAGAACATAATCCAAGGAAAGATGAAAGTTTCTTGGCGTTGTTGGGCGGTGGGAAATTCTTAATAGCTTTTATTTTTGAATTTTGCGTTTCTATACCCTTTTGCGAAATTTTATAACCGAGATATTTAAGTTCTTTAGTTGCGAACTTGCATTTTGAGGCGTTAATTGTAAGACCGGCCTCTTTTAGTAATTTAAAAACTTGTTCGAGGTCATTAATGTGTTGTTCCAACGTACTACTCGTTATAATTATATCATCTAGATAAATTAAAGTTGATTTTCCTAGGACAGGCTTTAGAACAATGTCCATAGCTCTCTGGAATGTTGATGGGGCCCCACACAACCCAAAGGGCATGCGTAAAAATGCATAAGTGCCCGATTTTGTTATAAACGCGGTTTTATGTATGTCTTCGGGTCTCATAGATAGTAGCCAGACGTTAAGTCCAACGTAGTCATGTATCTTGTAGATTTAATCTTTCTAATAATGTCCTCTATAACCGGCAAAGGGTAAACTGGGAATTTAGTAACACTATTAAGTTTTCTGTAATTGATAGCAAACCTCCAAGCCCTTTTATCCGAAGGAGGAAACTCGTTCTTTTTCCTACATAGTACGACTGGACTCGCATACTCACTATTTATGGGCGTTATTATTTGGTTCTTTTACATTTCCTGAATGTGTTCTATGATTTGCTCTTTCTGTTTATCATAGCGGTAAGGTTTAGTCCTACAGGGTTTGTCGGCAGTTAACTGTATCTCATGCGTAACTATTTGACAACTACCAGGCCGTTCTGAAAACAAGTTTAAAAAGTACTCACCACTTGCTGGATGGCTTGGCTTTCATGGTGATTCAAATGGCTAAGGTCGACTTGCGGTTGTTCCACTGGTTCCACCACCCTCCGATCCATCTCCAGTACGATAGAACTTTCCTGAAAATTCAGTTTGGCCTTCGCAGCTTTTAAAAACTCCATACCTAAAATAAGTGGACTTTGCAATTTTTTTACTACAAAAATTAATACTTTAAGGCTTTCGTTTTGAACCTGTATTTTTAAAGATAGTTTTCCAATACAATGACAAGTTTGTCCTTGCGCTGCTATGATTTCTGTGTTTTTATTTTTAAATAATCGAAACCTATTAAAATTCTTCTTAAAAAAAATATCACTTATAAAATTACCTTCTGCTCCTGTATCGATGAGGTCTTCTACTGGTACATCGCCAACCAAGACTTGTATAATTGGTAATTGTGAGTTTTTTACGATGACCGTATTTAAGTATCTTCTTGACGGTTTTTTCAAAACTTCCGGGGTCTGGACCCTCGCTTTCACAGGCCCCTCTACTCGTTTAAAGCTTTCCTTTCAACTTCTGCCTTCTGGGTACGCGGACGGTTGTTTTCAAATTTCCTTTTTCGGCCTTGACCTTCGAGCTTCGATGAGTTAGCTTGATAGCTCTTTCCCCCATAAGAGCGGTTTGCATTTCTGGTCTGCTCATTTGAAGATTGCCTTCGGATACTTTGAGAATATGATGCCCCTCTAGCTTTTTCCGCTATTCTGCGATTTTGGAATTTGACCGCCAATTCGAAGAGCTCCTGCAATGTGCTTGGGTTTCTAATTTCGAAATAATCTTGAGCAGCAGGTAGCAATCTTGTAAGATTATTTCAATAATCTCCGCGTCGGGTTTCTTCGCATACAGCATATTCGTCAGCTTAATTTTTCGCAGAATAAAGTCCGTCAACTCTTCTATATCCCGTTGATAAAAACTATATAGTTCGGCTTCTAGCCTTGCTCGGTCTTTCACTATGGGGAAGGCGTTTAATAACGATTTTTTGAAATTTTCAAATGTATGTGTCTAGCCTCCGAATTCCCCTAATAAAAATTTGCCTATATTCTTCCACCATAGCGAGGACTGTCCTCTTAGTGCAGATGTGGGGATGGCAACTTTTTGTCTTTTAGGCACAGGGTAGAGCTGGAAGTGGTTTTCGAGGCCTTCTAGAAATATCGCCACCGAATGTTTTCCGTCGAAATTGACGTTTGGCTTGATTGACGCTCTCATCGTCTGGACCAGGTATCCAAATCCTTCCAATTGGCTTGCCATTTCTTGTTGTTGTCCAGCAGCTTCCATCCAATTTTCGGCCACTTCAGTTCGACAAGTGTTCGGGCGCCAATGTAATGTTGCGCGCTCCCAGCCTGCACGCAACAATAGTGGTGACTGCTATGAACTGGAAAGTATACAAAGTCTTGAGAAGGGTTTAAATCCCTTTTTATTCAACTTTAGAAATTACAGATGCGTGCTCTTGACGCTCACAAACTACGCCGACCCGGCGGTAAAATAAAAATAAGAACTAAAAAAAGAATAATAACAAGTGACTAACTACGAGGCTCTCTAAACGTAACTAACCTAACCGCGTTCTAAGATACCGCTGACAATTCAGCAAACTTCTAAATATTACGTTGAAAGATTTATCTATCTACCGAGGCAAGCACACAGGCCGAAACGCGTGGTTCTTCAATTTCTAACTAGCCACCTCCACGCTCGTGAAGCAAGAAAGCACACTTTCGAACTCGTTTCCCTTCTATTTAACTGAGATTACTTCCGCTGACTATTTTGAATACTTTGCGCGTTCTACTAAAATTTACATACTCTGGCATTGGCAATTCCAGGGGAAAGTAAGGCTTGACAGGAAAGATAGTTTAAACTTAAAATAAATGTTAGTTAAAATAAATATAAATCCTACAACTGTAGGTAAAAAATATTTATTAGCGTCATTGAAGTTTTGTGTCTGGTTGCTAAAAGTAAAAAGCCGTACCTTTTTGGAGAAGATTTTTACCTGCTGTTTTTAAAATAGTAAATATGGCAATAAAATAAGAAAATTTCCTTTTTCAAATTACCTCGCCCGCAAAACAGAATTTCTGAAATTAGATGACCAAGTCGAGTAACTTATAACTGAACTTAAAGAAAGCCCAATTTTACAACTGAGTAGAAAACAGTTGATATTTCATAAACAGGGCTCATTTTTTAATATATATCAGATGCATTATAAGGAAAACATTGATGGAGAATTATTTTGTCGTATTTTAGAAGAATATGCAAGAAGACAAGAAATATATAGTAAAGTTGACGATTTTTGAAATAGGAGGTTTAGAATTAAAAATTGCTCTCGATGGTGCAAAAGCAATGAAAGAAAAAAATGTTAGTTTTAAATTATGTGTTAAAGCTACTGGTAATGAACATGTAACTTTTATACACTGTCTGATTCATGGAAAGGCCCTTGCAGCCAAAAAACTTCAGAAACGGAATCGAACCATTTGCTTGAGGATTCTGTCAAAATTAAAAATATTATTAAAAGCTGTGTCCTTAATAACGGTTTATTTTCAGATCTCTGTAAAGACATGAAATCCGAATATAAAGCTTATTATTATTCGCAGAAATAAAGTAAATGTCAAGAGGGCGAAGTTAGAATATTACTATCGTTAAAAAAAATAAATCCTTATATTTTAAACTGAACAAAAATCTGATCTTGTTGCTGTTTTTCAAAATGACTGAAGGCCATCAAAGCTGTTCTATTTGTCAGACACTTTTTTTTTCTAATTAAACAATCTCAACTTATCTCTTCAAGGACATATTAGCAAGATTTTTCCTTCGATTGATAAAACTGAAAGTTTTCTTATAAAGATCAATATTTGGGAAATCAATACGGAATATTTGGGATCAATATTTGAAGGATGGAAAACACTTCATTTGTTATGTTTTCTACTGTCGACAATTTTATAACCGAAGAAAAATAATTTAAAAGTTTTAAATCGATCACTTAAAAACCCTAGAAATAAAACTTCGCAGATATTTTATGTCGAATTTCGGTTTAAAAAAATATATCTTAAATTTAAAAACCACTTTTTTTGACATTAATGGAATTAATCACCTGCAATATACAGCGCGAGAGGAATTTGATGAGTTATCGAATGACTGAAATTTAACATTAGAGTTTCCACAAAAATCTTTGACTGAATCCTGGATCGGAGAAGCTGGAATTGAATTTACTACAATTTCTAAAATGGTACTAAATATTCTTCTGATATTTAGTACTATTTACTTATGCAAAATGACATTTTCAGCTTTTGAGCTTTATAAGGTATTTCTCCCATCTTTTTGGCGAGCCTACGTGGTGTGGTGGTCTGCACACTAGGCCGGTATTCCGGAGGTCGGTGGTTCGATTCCCGGCGAAAGCTTCGTTAAGTTTTCATCTTTCCTACTTCCAAAAATACCTAATGTCTCTACACTGGCACTCGAACTAAAAGGGTGATGGATGACAATTCCTCCCCACCCAGGATTTGGCGATTGGGTCCCCTAAAAATCCCAGTCGCCCTTTAAAAAGGGGGAGTATGTAAGGTATTTCTTCCACCTTTTTGGCGAGCCTTTGTGCGGTGGTCTGCACACTGGGCCGGTATTCCAGAGGTCCGCGGTTCGATTCCCGGCTTTGTTAGTTTTTAGCCTTTCCTGCTTCCAAAAAATACCTAATGTCTCTACAGCTTATCTAATTCAACTATTTATCTACAAATTGTTTAATCCAAGCGCTGAAAACATAAGATGCTTTTACATCTAGAGGAAATATTGTAGTAAGATTTAATTTGTCATGCAGCAAAAACAAGCCGATCCGTCACATTAAAACGTGATTCTGTTTCATTATTTTTTATATACTTGGAACAAATCTTGAAACTTTTCATGTGGATGTTGTTTACCAAAGAAACAAATTAATTGTTAAAAATGTTCATTTTTATATCTTTATTTTATACTTACTCTTTAGGGTCGCGAAAAGATATCGATGATAAGGGGGCGGGGGGATGAAAGCAGTTAAGAATTGCAACAAAACTACAGAACAGTTAACTGTTTTAAAGTAATAAAACTTCATAAAAATATTAATAACCTTAGAGAATTTATAAATTGCTCATGTACAGATTCTTTTCGCATACTAGTTGCAACAAAGTTATAAATAAAAAAATCTCATGTGTACACCACATGACTTCCTTGTACGGAATATTCAATTATACGCATTTTTTCTCGCATTTCATTTAAACTTATTGGATTGAATTAAATCTACTTCGTCGATAGCGCGTAAACCACAATAGAATAAATGCACTCTTTAAATTTCACTATATTTGTTTACCATAGCATCACTCTGGCGATAGGTTCACTTAATATATACATATATATATATATACATATTGTTGCTTTATTTTCTTCGTTCGGGTTCATACGGGGTTCGTGTATTTGGAGTGAATAACGACGACACTTGATGAAGTATCGAAACACACTTTATTTAGCCAATGTTAATCAGGACAGCTCTAATGACACTTTTTACAGTCATCGAAGATCTACAATAAACACGTTGGAGCAATCAGTGACAGTGCCACCACACTGTCAGGCAATAACGGTGGAGACAGCTTCACTGCAAAGCACCCGAGTATAGCTCCCAACTCTGCTTGGTTGTTCTCGGAACTCCACGTACTCTCGAGACTCTCCACGCGATGCACTCGACGATACACAAGAGTATAGCTCTCGACTCAGCACAGTCTAAGACAAAACTCGACGATGCACAATTTGCGATGCACTAAAAGACTCTCTCCGATGCACTCGACGACCAACTCGGAGCTAGACTTCGAGACACTCGCTCAGTGACTGACTATCAGATCGCTAGACGAGACACACACACTCTCGATGAGAGACACACTTCCTGACTGCAGACCAGCACGGTTTGTATAGCTTTCGGCTTGTGTTCGGGAACATTCTGGACTAAACCGGTAAGAATTCGTTCTAGAAGGTTCTCCAACCGTCCATGGTATATCTCCAATCTTGTCGCCGAATGTCGCTAAATGGGCGATTTCTCGCCAAATGTGGCAACCCTGCCCTCCTTGCTATTTTATAGCAACCCTAAAACTGCTTTGCGGGGAAGCTATCTTACTGCGCCTTTACATTTCGTAACAATATATTTATGTACTTTTGGTGAAGCTGATTGCAACCAAAATAGGAGGTGCACATCTATATGTTATAGCAGTCCTATATAGAAAATTTCAACGTTCTGAGACTACTCGTTTTTGAGTTAAGCGAGATACATTTATCGTACGTGCGTGCGTACGCGCAAACACCACAAAAAATTCTCTTCAGAATTCATTTTAAATCAGTTTCATTTTTTTTTTTTTTTTTTTTTTTTTTTTTTTTTTTGAAAGAGTCTTTTATTCTGTTTTTACGTACAGATATCAAGCCAAACAACGTTAAATTGCATTCGATAGCGGTCAAAATGGATATTTTCGTTGAAATATGATACCCGAAATTCTTTGAGATTACAATACATCTTTCGCGCAAAGAAATAAAAAATGTTACACGCTATTAATCACAAAGGAATGCCTTTAAATTGTATTTAAGGGGAAATAAAATTCGAATTATTATAATTTATTCATTAACTTACCCTTTCAAGGCAAGTTGAAAATAGCGTCAAATATCCAAAACTTTGATGTTAAAACATCTCGGTCAATTTTTAGTGCTCGAAAGTTAAATTTCATATTTTTTATTTTTTATAACAGGTATAAAATTTTCCTAAATAAAAACATAGGGACCTCAAGATACTGTAAAAATTTAAATTTCGCAATTTTTGAATTTTTTTTTTTTAATTAAAAATTGCCAACACATGAATTTTTTAAAACTTTTCTTGTATTTGAAAGTACATATCTTCTATAAAAAAGTTACGAAAATAAAGACCGGATAAGGAATTCTGAGACAAGGTGTGTATATTATATATCTGCATATAGGCGCAGAATGGTTCAAGCAGATAGTTAGGTGAATGACGTGAAAAGATGGGCACGCGCGACCATGGACGAACAAAGTGCTGGAAAGAGACTCTATAACTTGTTTGAACATGTCTAAGAGCTTTGTTAGAATAGAGATTATGAGTTTGTTAGAAATATTCTGTTCTATAAAGTGCAGCAGTGGCTGTAAAATAAAGTATCGAACTTAACTTAAAGTTCTCTTTATAGCTTGGCCAAATCTGTGGAAAAAAGTCATGACATGCTGAACAAATTTAAGGAGTTGAAGCCGTATCTTTAAGGAGCGTTTATGAATGAGTAACACGTTTTTGACATGAAAGGGATTCTATTGAAGTTGCCGCCCAAAACAGTAGTCCTACAATGTCTCGAAGACTCGGAAGCACTGAAAAAGTGAAAAAGACTTTTGTCAGAAAGAGTAACTTGTGAATGCTAACATGCACAAGGATGTTCAAGCAAATTCATTGAAATAAGCTCCGTCGTGTACATTTATGTCAAAATATTCTAAGGTGGGTTCTTAATTTCTTCTCCTTGATAATGCCTGGCCGCATGTAGCCCTAGTCGTGCAGTTTATGACTTTTATAGGAACTGCAACTCTCGATTATCCACCATACTCATCTGATTTTGCTTCAACACACTTTCCCGAACCTGAAACAAGTCCTAAAAGAGAAAATATTTCCGTTATTCCAGGCATTCAAAGTCATGGGATGAGGAATTTCCATAAGGTACCGAAAAGAGACTTTGTCCGAAGGTTTCAAGAACTGCAGAGTCGTTATCAAAAGTACATTGCCTTAAACCAACATTACTTCAAAGAAATGTGAAACATTTTACCCGATTTAGGTAATATTTTTTGTCTATGAACACATTCCTCAAACTCTACTATGTGATATCTTCTATTTTTTTCGTTATGTATGGGTGCAAATTTATATTTCGGATAACTGGATCACAAAATCTGTCTTCTTTGTATTTTTGCATTTCTTTTGCATTTTCTCTAGCCTTTATACGAGGGTTGGGGCAAAAGTCATGGCAACTATTTTTTTTCTTGTAGATATGTAAACGGATCACAAAACGTATATGTGTCGTGTGGAAGTTCTGCAGGCATAGTGTGTATGCAGAGTAACAGAGGGCTCTGGGATAGCTGGCTCTGTGGTAGTAAGAGCTCTGAAATCAGTCAGTTGGTGAGTGTCGTGCGAGATGGAAGTAATCCGTGTTGAGCAGCGCGCTTACATCAAAATAGCCGTTCTCGGAGGGAGAATTGAGATGGAATGTCACAATGAATTAGTAGAAGCCCTTGGTAATAATGCCCTACAATATCGTACAGTAGCACGATGGGTAGTAAAGTTTCAGCAAGGACGTGTGTCAACCAGTGATGAGTAATGTTCGGGACGACCGGTGAGTGCGCCGACCGACTTGGCACGTACCGTCATCGAGTCCCTCATGGGTAAGACAGACGATGGACGTTACTGGAGTTAGGGAGGACAAGTGGCATCGAGAAACGCACCGTCAACAGGCTATTGCGTAATGAGCTACAGCTACGCAAAATGCTACAGCTACGGTGGGTACCGCATGCACTGATGGAAGTTCAAAGGTGGGTGCGCTATGCAATATGCTCCGACGACTTTGCACGCTGGCAACAGAACGACGATCAATTTTTGTCACGAATAATCGCCATCGATGAATTTTGAGCCAGGGCATACGAACCAGAACTGAAACGTCAGTCCGCGGAGTGGCGACATCCTGGATCACCAAGGCAACAAAAGGTCCCTCAGAATAGTTCTTCAGTCAAATTAATGGTGATCGTCGCGTATGACATCAGGAGTGTCATTGTTTGCCGCTTTGTTCCTCATGGCAGAACAATGACCGCATAGTACTACAGGGACTTCCTGTTGCGACAGGTATGACGTGGCGTTCGGGATAAAACGTCCGGATCTTGTGGACAGTGCTATAATCCTGCATGACATTGCAAAACCGCATAAAGCTGAGTGTGTACGACAGCTACACCGACGTTAGGGATGGGATGAATTGGAGCAACCACCGTACTCTCCTGACCTTTCGCCCTGTGACTTTGATCTAATTCCCAAGATTAAAGAATCAATTCGTGGTAGGCGGTTTTCAACACGAGAGGACATTGCTAATGCTGTGCGCCGACAGCTGACCCTATTCACACATGGGCCGGCAAATGCTGACGCAGATGGTACTCAGCGCCTCCCACATCGTTGGCAGCGTGTGGTGACAGTATCAGGGAACTGCATTGAGGGTTATTAGGCCCAGGTTTGTCATGTCAACTTTATGTGTATTTGTGTTATCATTCTTTTGCACGGTGAAGGCCATATTGTCCTGTATACTACCGTAATAAATTCGTGTGCTACGATATTTCAGTGCTATTCATTGTTCACACATGTAGTTAAGACCTTGCCCTTTCGTCTATATATGTCACATTTTCTAACAGGACTGATATCTTCAAGAAAAAAAAATAGTTTCCGTGACTTTTGCCCCAACCTACGTAGTTATCATTTCATATCTTGTCTTCTGTTTTTATAGCTATGCATTTTTTTCTCTGATACTTACGAGAATAAAGTTTCATTTCCTCATACTTATGCGAAAGCTCCCGTTGTTTCTAAAAGTCAATATAATTCCGCACGGAATTACATGATATATAGCGTTAAATACGCCTTCCGTTAATCGCAATAATGTTGTAAATATTTATAAAAATCATCAATTCGATTGAAATATCAGATAGGAAGTGCATTTCAAATTGTAGATGGTTATTAAGAAATAAAATAAAATTTCAGTATGTTAAAAATACATTTATTGTTTTAGAGTCACCTATTTAGGCAACTACAGCTGCAATGGGAACAATAAATAGATCTTTACGGAGTGCCGAATGGAAAAATTTTTCTTGCTAATCGTAAGGCTATATACTAAAAGACAAATTATATCTCGGAATAGCAATACTAACTAGACCGAGTTGATGATAAATGCATCGTTAGTGTAACATGACGTACCATTGTAAGGATCCTAAGTTTTACTAACGTTTATTATTATTTTAAAACTGTACTATCACTTCTTATTTTCTACTTCCGGACAGAATTAAATGCTTTAACTTGCTTATGCAAATTTTCTTGCTAACGCCCAAGTATTTAAGTTGTGGCTTTTTGCCGAGAAAGAGAGAGAAGGAGATTTAGGAAGCGAACCGCTTGCCACTGCAGTTTTATGAGTTTTCACTCGGTTACTGTTTGCCTTTAAGGCCAGAGGTTTAGCCCTCTTGATATTTGAAAACGCATTGTAGTTTCAGCAGCTCGGCGTACTACTCGTATATACGTACCCTTTTAAATAAAGGCCAGTCTTAGTGTTAGGCATTTGTATACTAAGTTAGCTTTTAGTTGTTTTTAGAATTTTAGCTAGTAGTTTTACATTTTTACGTTCAGACCACAAGTGGTTGGTCTCTGTATCCGAAGTTCGGGAGTACCTGTAAAGTAATAGAGAATAAAGGGTTTCGTATACCCTTCCTGCTTGTGTTGTCTATTCCACACAATCTGGAACAGAGCTTCAGTAAGTTAACTGTTCTTATTCAGGATACAGCATGTTCCCGAAGCAAGTGAAGGGGCATACGTCACCTGACAGTGGCTCCCGAAGAAGAATAACCATGGCCGAGTTTCAAGAAGAAGCTGAGGTGCCTGCAGCAGCGGCTCAGAATCCAGAACTGCCAGCTGCCGCGCTGGAAGGATTTGGTTACATTGTCCAGACCATGCGCGCATCGATGAAACCAGCAGCAAGCTTTGACGGAAACTCACCGGTGGCCAATTTTTTTGAAAAATTGGATGACCACTTCATGCTATATCCAGTCCATGAGTTCCAGAAAGTCACCTTAGCTACCAGCGCTTTAAGGGGCCAAACGCTTACTTGGTTAAAATGCATAGGAAGAAACCTCTTGGGTCAAGTGGGAAGTCCCACCTATACTTACGAAAATTTCAAGACCCCTTTAGTAAAAGCCTTCCTTGTCGTAAGAAATCGTGCCAAATTGGAGGCGGAACTCTTCAGCACATACCAGCAACAAATTGAAAATCTCTCAAGCTTTATTTTAAGAAAATACACGTCTTTAAACTTTATGGAAGCCGCCGGATCCTGAAATAATCCAAGTAATTTTGTTTAGGTTACTTCCCCAAGTACAAGACTTTATTGAATTAAGGAATCCAACGACATTGGAAAAATTATTTTAGCTCGCAATCCAGTTTGAAAGTAGAAGAACGGCGGGCATTGAAAGAAGACGCCAGCACGAGCAACAAAGCCAGTTTGGTGCGCCAAGACCACAGCAGAGACAAGAGCACGGCTACGGAAGCAATTTGAATCAATGGTCAAAGAAACCCGAGTATCCAAGAACAACCGGCAAACGTCGACAGTTCAATAATAAGCCAGAAAAAAAAGTTTGAAAGCCAGCGGAAAAAGAAGGAAGGCCTGGAAAAGAAGAAAGAAGATTTAAACTAAAACGGATTTCTGCTGACGGGAGGGGGCGGAAGTCCGAAGGCCAAGAAAATCCCTCTTTCTTCAAGCTCAATACAATGATTGTGAAAAATTTGATTCTTCCAAAGATTGAAGTTTTGGTGAACAATATTCCAGCCACCACACTCCTGGATACAGGCGTGCAGCGTTCCTGTGTGGCAGAAGATTTTTTTAGGAAATACTTCCATAAATATAGAAAATACAGTATTAGCTGCCCAGGGGGAACGATGCAAATGCATAGGTAAAATACCACTCTACATCCGTATTAAGGACGAGCAGGTAAAAATTATGTTTTTACCGTAAAAAATCTGCAAGCACATATAATTTTAGGGATAGATTTTCTTTCAGAAGCCGAAGTAACGCTTGATTTTAACCAAGCGTCCTTTAAGCTAACCATGAAACCAGTGCTGGAAGAAAAAACAGAACCGCCCACATTAAATCTCCACCACCTGCCTACGGGAGAGCAAGTAAAAATTCGCCAAGTAGTAAGTGAATTTTCTTCTTTATTTAGTGATATTCCCGGATTTACTCAAGTCACAATTCATGAAATCGATACAGGAGATTCACTGCCAGTTCGCCACAAGACATATCGTTATGATAAGACTAAAAAGAAAAAATTATAGAGTGGCACATTCGAGATCTGTTAAGTAAAAAGATCATAACGACCATCTCAAGTAGTTATGCCAGCCCGATTGTGTTATGTAAGAAAAATAACACGTTTATGATTTTAAACTGTTTCCCGTTTATGATTTTAAAATTTCGAAAAATGTATTGGGCATAAAGTTTTTAAATTTTCGCAGCTTATAAAACAAACTTTTCGCTTTCTTTTAAAACAAAAATGATAAAACGTATTAATTGAAAGATTTCTGCATTTACTTAATGTATAGGAGTCTGAAGCAGAAGAGAGAAGAAAACGTTTCTCGCAGAAAAATTGATTCTGTTTTTGCAATCTTGGCTCACTTAATGATGATTTGGCGGTATTTGTTTTTTTCATTTTAGCCTCAAGTAAAATGGTCGTTGTATCATCGTTACTATATCTATCTAATTTCCGAAACTGTTTTGAAAAGCGATTTTTTTTTTCACGATCTGAATGACGTTAAATTATTTTTTCATAATTTCTAATAATTTATTGCTTGCGTTTTAATAACGACTGAAATTTGTCACTGATAATATGTAATTTGAAACTGAAAACAAAAAGAGCGGATAAAATACATTTTAATAAAAGTTTCCACGCGGTAAGCTTTTATTTAAAATAAATACAGTAATTTACGCACTAAAAGGAGAAAAATAAGTTATCGTAAAATTTAATGGGAATAATAGATTAAATTATTCTATTTACAGAATTTACCAACAGTTTTATACCGCGATTAATAAAATCGTGGGACTCCGAAACGCAATCTATTACTTTAATTGCATTATCAAATACATAGATTATTACCTTTTCCAATTTTCTATTAATTTCATTGCATTGTCAAATGTAAGAGCTATTATCTTTTTTTAATAAATCAGGCACCCCACGCTTTTATTATTCGGAATATAAAATCGTACATGAATTCTGTAAATAAAATTATTTAATCTATTATTCCCATTAAATTGCATGACAAATCATATCCATTTTAAATAAAAACTAATCCATTTTAAATCAAAAATAATAAAATAAAATTAATGCATTGTGCAGTGAATATATTTGTAATAAAAGGTTTCAGATTAAAAATAATAGGTTTCAGATTTTAAATTACGTCCAAAGGGGCGTTTTTTAAACGTTTTGTGTGTTTCCTTTATTTATTAAATATCATGTTCTACGTACTCAAACTATAAAATTCAGTTCAACAGCAGTATCGCAAAATAGTTTTAAAATGAGCATGCATATCTTTAGAATTTCCGATACACAGTCTCGCGCACTGGAGATAAAAATGTTTTTTCTGTACAACGTTGCCATTGGTCGCTTTGAAATCGTTGAGTTTGTTAATCAAAAATTCGTTAAAGTTTTAGAACATATGAAATCGATAATAAAACAAATTCCAAATTTCAAATTTGGGCTTCCAGGAGCCCATTCGCAGGAGGATTACGTTATTCAAATTTTGATTGCTCTAGGTACCGCTATTTTATCCCAATGCGAGAAACACACGTACATTTATGCAGATTCTTCATTATTTGATTTCTTTAAGTATAAGACAGGGCGATAATATATGGTGGCAACGATTTGAAAAGTGATACAGGCTTTTAAAGTTTTCAACCAAAATGCCAAAACGAAATTAATAGTCCTTCAGGGCAAATTGCTCCTTTGGACTAATAAAAAGCTTTTATTTAAATGTATTTTATTAGAGTTTGAATCATTATAATTATACTGTTGCGTGCGTACGGGTTCGTTACGAAATGAATGCACAAGTCCGATGAAAAATGAACGAAAATTTATTATTATCACAACAAATATGCTTAAATTTTCTAAAATATTCGTGCAGTATTACAATATCTCACAGTAGTTATCTTTTAACTAATCAAATGTTCAAGAGAACTTAATTCAAAAGAGCTAGAGAAAGCTAATCTACGAATTCGCTACAGTCAACAAGAGCAGTTTTCTAAACAAACTCTTAAAACAGCAACAAACTAACTAATCATCGAATTGAGAGGTTTTCCTCCTTTCTATGTGATTTTAAATCGCGCGCGAGAAATTTCTGGAATTTTCTCGAAAGCAAAAAAAAAAAAAAAAAAGAGAGAGAGATTTATTTATTAAATGTTAAATGCACGTGCTCTTGTATTTTTAACTTTCCGGCTTAGCTTTCCTTTAATATTCGTCACGCTCTGCACTGCACGGGGAATAAAACAATTTAATTTATAATTAAACTAATATTAGCTATTTAAATACGAAATCAGTAACACTGCCCCCTTCCCAAGGACTGCACGTCCCTGGCAGTACAATCCCTGGACAGGAAGCCAAACTTACAACTAAAGGCATAAATGCAATAATAAGCATTACATTACATTAACAAAAAAAAAAAAAAGACATGAACAATAAATGCAATCAAATACTAAATACAAATCAAATGCTATCAAATACTAAATACAAATCAAATCAAATACACATTTAGAAACAAAAAGGACCATGGTCTTACACTATTTACAATTATTTACATTACGTACTATGGCCATAGTAATGAGCTAACCTGTCGTAATGAACGAATTTAGGTTTAGAGTTCGAAGACTTACGAATCCGAACCACGACGTCATTCAGCCTGTTTAGGACTGTGTACGGACCATCCCAGGGTGACTGTAACTTCGGACAGAGTCCCTTCTGTCGAGTCCACAACCACACCTTGTCTCCTTCGTGGAATTGATGTTCAGTAGCTCTTGTGTCGTATCGAGTCTTCATCTTCTCCGTCGTGAAGCTGACTCGCTCTCGTGCGGAACGGTGCATCTCTTCAAACCGGGCCTGGACATCTTGCATGTATTCCTCAGGCGATGAAGGCGCAATCGAAGGGAGACCAAACAGGCGGTCACAAGGCAGACGAAGGTCTCGACCGAAGAACATCTGGGATGGAGAAAAGCTGGTAGTCTTGCGTCTCTTTTCGACCCTAGAGTATGATCTCAGCAGCTTCCGGAGCTGAGTCTTTCGGACAAGGAGTCGGCATTTCCAGGTGAGGATCCCTTCTGAGGATGGATAGTCATGTCATCAGATGCTGAAAGCAGTTTGTTGTTTTTGAAGTTAAAGAAAATTTGAATTTCCTCAAAAAGTCCAATCCAAGTACGCATGGATCTGTAACATCCGCCACATAAGCCGTGTGATGGTAGGCGGCACTTCCAAACGTGATGCTCACGTTTAACTTCCCAGTTATGTCGATCTTATCACCAGACGCAGTCTGAAGGGTAACACAGGATGGCGTCCAAATAAGTTTATCTTTAAACTGTTCAGCTAAATCTTTCCTAATGATGGTAACATTAGCTCCTGTGTCAATGATCATATTGCAAGGAACTCCATCGATATTCCCATTGATGGTCAATCCGTTACTGTTGCCACTCACTGTAAAAGTCTTAAGCGCTTTAAAACAGGGTTTTCATTATCTAGTAACCTCCGTTCCTCGATATGGCCATTTGAATGATTGTCTCCAAAGGCTTTTTACTTCCTTGTACGAAGTAAAAAAAAAGTATTGTAATCGCGAATAGTTTCGGGCAGCATATTTCAACGAAAATATCCATTTTGACCGCTATCGAGCGCAATTTAACAATTTTTTTGCGGGATATCTGTACATAAGGACAGAATAAAAGACTCTTTTCCTCCAAAAAAATTATAAAACTCCTTTAAAAGGAATTCTGAAGAGAATTTTTCGTGGTGTCTGTACATACGTACACGTATGTACAGACACCTACTCATAACTAAGCTTCGCAACAATTAAGATAACGCCTTCATTTCTTATTGCGAATTAAATCATGCTTAATCCTTTCTGGAATTTTTTCGAGGAAATAAGTGTTTAAGGTTTACTTCGTAATTTTTAATATAGATATTTTGAATTTTTATTTATTTTTGCATTGTCGCGAAGGGAGAACTGAATTAATTGAATGAGAAATACTGAATCGTCTGTGAAAAACTGTTCTTTTTTGTTTTGTTTGCTTAATTTTTTTATACATTGTTCTAGATTTATTATAGTATTTGAATAGAACATGTCGCAACGATTAGACATTCTTCAAGTGATATAAATTTTTTGCATTCTGAGTTACAATATGGACGAAATATAACGTTGTTAAGTGAACCTAGCGCCAGAGTATCGCTATGGTAAACAAATATAGTGTGAATTTTAAAGAGTGCATTTATTCTATTGTGGTTTATCCGCTATCGACGACGCAGAATTAATTTAATCGAATAAGTTCAAGTGAAATTCAAGAAAAAATGCGGATAATTTAATATTCCGTAAAAGGAAGTCATGTGGTGTACACATCAGATTTTTAAAAGAGGATAAAACGATGAATATTCATTCGGTAATGATTACTAATGAAGAACATGAAGAATAGAAGAGGATTTGTGGACACGATTTTCATCTCAGTATAAAATGGAAAATGTCGAAAAGGGAAATTTACATGTTTGATCGGGATGCTTAATATCGGTATTCTTCACGGATATTTGATCACATGAAACAAATGTTCAGTGCCTTCAAAGAGGGGGGAAATGAGATTCATTATTTTATACTTCTATTCATCAGCTCAGCTAATTAACCATTTATTAGAACTAATGATCTCTATATACGTTTAAAAATTAGATGTGTTAAATGTGTTGTTATTCGGGAAAAGAACAGCATTACCATATGAGAAAATCGAGAAACATTCTAAGGAATTTAATCATGTCATGAATGAACAAATTCCTCAAATATAAGTTTTATCGTTATTGAATGCTAAAGATTAACCTCCATAAAATAGCGACATTTCTTTAACGAACCCTAATCAAAGCTGAAATTTTAGTTCTTCCACGAGGTTTCAGTAATAAAAAAAAAAGTGCGATCTACTAGTTTAAAGGAAAAGTGCTGGTTCAGGTATTGCCTGTCTCACTATTAAAAGACATCCTACTTTACGCTTAAAGGCGGCTACACTGTGGAAAGATTTATATCTCTACTTTGTAGGTGCTTCGAACTGGGTATGCTTTGCAACTATTTTCAAGAGGGGTAGGACATCGGAATTCGGAGTTTATAAACAGGCATGTGTGGGAAGTGAGACGTGAATCGATCCCAGCACCCCTCCCCGTTCATCTGAACCCAGCATCTTATTCCGATACATCGCAAACGATACATGAGGAGAAAATCCCCCCTTCGAAGCCAGGGGCAGTTTAGCAGCGCTGCCGGAGCGGACCGAGAAAGCACGTCGCCTGGTCCACCCGTCTCTTGCGCAAATAGTAGTGGCTAATGAAATCACAGAGCGCAGAGCCCGCGGGCCGGTATGTAGCCAACATGAAGGACCTAATCACTCATTAGCTTAGTTCAGCAACTGCAGGACTCGCGTCCTTTGGGATCCGGTGTGATTTGGGAAGAGAAGCAGAGGGGAGGGAAGGGACGGCCCCTCCTTTCAGACTGTTTGTCTTAAGTGATTGGACGGACGGAAACCACAAATCGGATTCTCGTCTTACCGGAGACTTGCCTTTGTCCCGAGGACAAATGGCGCATTGCTGCTGCATCTGTGCATGAGGTACTAAGAGAGAGGTTTCCCAGGCGTAGTAGAACATCCGATGTTGCAATCTATCACCGCTTGAGGGTGGTTTGGGCTTCTTCTTTATAAGAAAGCAGTTGTTAAGATTTCCTAAGATCTTTACGAAGTTAATTTATCTCTTAACAACTCCTAAAGAATTATTCTCTCTCTAATGTTATTCCCCAAATCAAAATCGAGTGAAATTCATATTAATTAAGTAAACAATAACAACGTTCGATCCAAATAAGCAGAAAAGTTTTCTTCAGAAACCGTAAAATAAATCTAGAATATCAAGAATTCAGTTTTGCTTTCCATTAAAAATCCAAGAAATGACAAAGACTGAGAAGCTTCTACAGTATATGTATATGTTAAATGCTCTCCACAAATATTGAACGAGGAATGTAATATGGAAGTCATAGGAAGGTCATTAACATTTTATTAAGTATGCTTGCATCATTCCGTAAGTATCATCATTAAAATATTGTAATAATGCCACGATTATCTACTTTAAAAAGAAAATTATTTCAGATTGTATAAGCTACTTAAGTAATAAATTCACTGCCAGATTGGACTTTCTTTAGCGTTATTGTTATTAAATACTTCAAAAAAATCGTCTTTGCGGTATTTATTAAACACCTGAAAATTAAAACAGTAACCACTTGAAGGAAACTCCTTAAAGGTGCTTATTACTTCATTCACAAGATTTGCAAAACAGAAAGTCGAGAGAAATATTTGCTGCAAGTCTAGTGAGAATGCGATCCACTGAAAAAAAAAATGTAATAGTACACAGCACATAATAATTACTACATAGTAAATATATTTTTTATTATGTTATTGTTAAATAAGTGTGTCCGTTTCCACGAGGAATTAATTTACAATGAAATAATATCGTAACGCTTTTTCCTCCCGTCAGCATTTTGTTTTGCCGTTTAGTATAAAATCTTAATTCAAGGTTTCATATTTTAAATATTTAGTTTGTCAAACTAATTCTTAAATTTGCTAACCTAAAAATTACTTTAAATGTTAAACTGAAATCTGTATGCTAAGATCAGATTGCATTTCGTCTTTACAGTTGAAAAAAAATTCTTCAATTATAGTACTAAATTCTTCTAAAGTTTAAATATTACCCAATTAAGTAAGTGCTTTAAATTCCGAGTTCCTATCGCTAAGAATATGAACTAATTTTTGACTGATTCCTTCATTACTCACAAGATGGCGCTGTTGCATTTCTTCTCCTGTACTTTCAAATAATTATTTCAAGTATTCTTTTATGGTACCTGGGGAGAGGAAAAAAAATGTATAATTTTTACATTATTGAATTCATTAAATCTACTTCTTTTCAGAATTTGAAATAGATGGAAAGCATTTATTAAAAAATTAGCATTTTTTTGGTATGCTAATTTTGTCCAACACGTGTATGTCAGTTGCTGTATGCATTTAGTACAGTAAATCAAACAAGATTAATCACATGAAAAGGCAGACATTTTTAAATATTTTTAAAAACAAATAATATTGTTTTTAACTGACTAAGTTTTTTTGAGCTAAGTAAATAGTTACATTTTTTGTATGAATTAAAGAAAAATTCTTTTTGTATTTTTTCCTTTTTTGCATTACGATTCTTCATTTTAATGAAAATTCTACTTATTATTATCTTTTCTTCCGTTAATTCATAGCAGAAATGTACAACCAATAATCATGTAATAATCTACATATATCTGAAAGCTTAATAGAAAAGTTATAATCCGCATTTAGTTTTTAAGTGGAAGAAAAAAGCTACGTAATTAAAAAATAATAACAGTTTTAAATGTGACAAAAATAAATAATAAATAATGAATACTTTGCAGTAATTGGCTTACACATCCATTCAAGTTTTTTACGAAAAGAAGAGCTCATCTTCGTGCACATAATCATGACATGTAATTAAACTTCGAAAATTTTCTGATGGAGTTTATAAATATATTGGCTTGACTGCACTGTTCCATTAACTAATAGTACAAAATTAATGATGTGTAATGCTAACTGTATAATGCTAGTACACGTAATTTTCAGATTTTTCAAGTGAAATGTAATGAAGGAAGACATTTTTCTAAGCTATTTTTTAAAAAATGATTATTAATATAAATTCTGAAAGATTTAACATGAACTCCTCAAAAGCAATCTGACAAGTTACAAGACACAGTTATTATTTCGCTGCCTAATATTAATTAACTAAGGTAATTGTCTCGCAAATTTGTGTTAATATTTTTCTTCCCAATATAATAGCAGCTTCAAAAAAAACTTGTGTGTCAGGAGTGGGGTTCGAACCCACGCTCTCTTTCGAGAACCAGAGCTTAAATCCGGCGCCTTAGACCGCTCGGCCATCCTGACGACGGCGACTGATGAAGCTTTCGTTTAGTCCCCAGAGCAAACTTCTGAAAGGAAAAGCATTTCTGTATTTCTAAAATTTACTATTCTTAGTTCGAGATAATGCAAGAGGCAAATATTTGATAGCAATTAACCGAAATTTTGGCTCTAGTGTAGAATTGGGTGCCCCTTCGATTAGCGACAATTCTTTTTTTTTTTTTTTTTTTTTTTTTTTTTTAATTTTGGCAATGAAACCTCACTTCTGGTTACCATGATAGTTTTAACTATCATGGTTGTTTTAGCTTCCTGATTTTATTTATTTAAATGAACATAGATTGATGTGTACATGGACAAATTTAAGGCAGTGCGCAATGCCTAGTTTGTGTAATTATAGGATATTTTTTTAAGTGAAAACAGATCGATGTGTACATGGACACAGAGTTTGTGTAATTCTTTGACTTCTTATTTTGGTTTTGTGTAGCGGCCATCTTGGCATTGTGCCTTCCTGGCGCTGATCTTGGCGTCAAAAAGAATCGCCAAGAAACAAGGGGCACCCAATTGTAAACTTTTACCGAAATTTTTTATACTTACAAACGTTTTACATTCAGGCATTTAAAATTTCATAAATGAAAAAGAAGCCATGAAACTAGTAGCGCTTACTATGCTGCAAAATAAGACATTGCTTAAGCAGCTTTCAGTACTTTCTGTAGATAAATATGCGACATTGAACTCAAGTAACAGCTTTGCTCTCTGATCAAAAAGAACAAAGTATTCAGCATTATTCTTTATAATACCAGTGTTTGCTTCTTGTGATGTATATTAAGCAAAATAAGCACATGCTTAAGGGCATCAAGGAAAGGAGGTGCCAATAAAGCTCATTAGAAATTCGGGGAAAGGGAATAACCACAAATAAATTTCCATTGCCGGTTTTATCACGGAATGAAGCAGCTAAACCAAGACAGAGAAAGAAGAAATGTAGCAGCTTTAGGAGTAAATGCGTGTGGGCGGGCACCAAAATCTTTTAAGTGCTTAGGGCCTCTAAAAGGCTTCATCTGATCCTGCATGAAATCAACACTTCCCAAGGAAGGTATTCATCGAATGTTTTACTACAACTAATTAATCAATAACAACTTGATATATGCGAATTAATCATATGGTTGCATTAATAACATATACAGTATAATTCCAGTTATCCGGACTCCGACTATCCGAATCACTGATTATCCCAATCGCTTTCCGAATTTCAGAAATTTTCAGTCACCTGAAGAAGAGGAATAAAAGGGGAATAAAAAGCTTAAGGCTATTCACACTTCTCTCTTTTACACCATTTTTTTTTTTTTTTTTTTTTTTTTTTTTTTTTTTTCTCTACGCCTTTCTGAATCATATTAAACAAAATGCGGGTCACTGCTAATGCTAAGAATAATAACTAAAATAGGCAACTCATGCCTTAAAATTGATTCACGTTGTAATAAAGCTATCATCAGAAAAGTTAACAGAATGCAAATCATTAAAATTAGATCATAATTATAAGATCTTATGGATTATATTACTGAAATTTTAAAATTCACAGATTTAAATATGTAGAAATAAAATATTACTTGTTTTCCAAAATAGAATTTCAAAACCTTAAATTTCGTTTTATGTTCTTTTACAAATTGTTGCCATCCACAGCTTCCAAATAGAGAATAATTAAATTAAGCTGTAATATCGTGTTCTCTTTGCTATCATAAAATGTACTCGGCTTTGAAAACTGTTTGGTGAATTATCACTAAATCCTTTAAATTACTACGAAGTCAGTAGAAGGGTGTAAAAAACCCTTTACTAACTCAAATCAGCACCAACTCGTGCTTAAAAAAGCCAACACTTTTGCCTTAAGTTAAAAGGCAATGAATAGCTTAAAAATTAATGAAGTGTACCCTAACAGCTTCACAAGTTAATTTCCCCCAAGGTGGCTCTGACTCGAAAATCTACATAACCAAGACTAAAGGCAAGAATAACACAACACCACAGAATTCTAACAACGTAAAAATATTTGATCGCTAGAGAATCAAAGTTAGCAACGTGGCCTTCAAGCAGGCAGAAAACGTTCTGATTTCACCCTCCAAAACATCTCCTTTAAATATTTCCTTCCTTCTACTTAATTTGAACATCGCGCATCATGGAAATTTGCATTCTGGCAGAAAAATGAAATGAGAATTGAAAGGAAATATACTTTGACTTGATTTAGGTTGGAAAATTAAGAAACTTGGGTTAGAAAATTAAATAATACTCTACGAAGCATTCCAATATTTTCAGATACCGAATTAGTATCTTTGTGTGTTAACAGTTTGTATAAACTTTGTGAATAAACATGTCAAAAACAAAACAAAAAATATTAAACAAAAATTTGAAACCTTTTCTACTACTCCAAGCAATAATAATTTTTACAGGTGAAGATATCTGGAGCAAATTATTCAGACACTTTCATCAGTTTACAACCATTGCATAATGACTCTTTCCGTTCATTACATAAGTATACATTCTCATCATTTTGATGATCATTTGATGATTTTGGGAATGATTGTATTTTATCTTAATATAAAATGCTTAATTATCTCTATAAATAAATTAATAATCAAATTTGAAAAAAAATTACCAAAATTATTGATTACGGTTATGAATCAATAAGGTATCAATTAAGCACAAATTTCTCATTTTACTAGCTAAAATTTAACAACAAAGGTTGTAAATAAATGGCTGTATCTAAAATTTCGATTTTCCGGAAATATTGCAAATTGTAGTGTTTTCAATTGGAGTGGAGTAGTTTGATCCATCAGGATCTCTTCATTTATTTATCTACATTCTTTAATCAGTATAATCAATAAAAATCTAAAATTTATGAATAAATCGTATATTTTTCATAATGCTTGTTCAGAAGCTAACTTATATTTACGATGAAAGTCTTCCTTCAAAAAACTACGCATTGTCAGAAGTGGGATTCGAACCCACGCGCGAAGAACCGGACTGCGACCTGAACGCAGCGCCTTGGACCGCTCGGCCATTCTGACACGTCGAAAACCTTCGTAAATTCTGGTTATAAGAATTTATTATAAGGCTACTTCGAAGTTTTAGATATGAAAGTCGTTATTTTCTAAAGCGTACGCAAATAAAAACATCTCCTAATCTTATCAGAAAAGAAAAATCATTTCCAACTTATTTCTAAATAAGTTGAAAACGATTCTGTTTTTATTATGAAATATGAAAACATTATTTGAAAACTACGTTTCTAGTTGCTTAATTTCAAAATTTATAACTGTAGAGATGATTTAGCTTTAATCTGTAACTTAGCTTTTAAGAACTGGCAACGCCTTGTTATTTATTCCTTTCCGATCATGGAAGCCTCGCTATATAGTAAATGTTTTGCTGTGTTTTCTAAGTTTTATTGTTTATTGCGTACGAATTAGATAATTTTAAATCTTCTGTTTTAACAATGACGTTTGTAAATAATTTAGTAGAACACATAATATAATATTATAAGAGTTTCTTCAGTAGCCAAAGAGGTATGTTTTTTTAAAAACTATGAATTAAATATATTATAAATTATATCAAGTAGGCATGTTTTTAAAATATAAACATAAAAATTATTAAACGGAATACATACTCTTTTTAAAAAGAAAGACTATAAGAACACTATAAAGAAATATGCTTAAAATATTTTAGAATCTTATGTCCAAGATTGGCAATAGTCATAAAATTTACTATGAAAAATAAGTAAAAAAATCTGCTACACTTTTAAAACTCATAATTTGCTATGTCTCGTTGATAGCTAGTTCTGCGGTTACATAATGTGACATTTAAAATGCAAAACGTGAAACTGAAAATTAGGACGATTCAATTGTACGCATTTCTAATGTCAAAACGTGCAGAAAGAGTATAATCTTCAATATATACAGCACTTGTAAGATCTGTTAAAAGTAGTCAGGTTCTTGAGTGCGGTATTTTTTGGGTCCAAGCGCCCGTTTGCTTTGCTTTAATGAGATAAAAACAAGTTTACAAAAATTATAAAACTGTTTGGGTTATCATCTATATTTTTTAACTCCCGCTCCCTTCATTAAAGAGGATTTCAGGGAGACAATTTTGAAGAGACATTCTGGAGCCACTTCTTGCGGGGAGACATTTTTGAACCCCATCCTAAGTTACAGAAACAATTCATCGGCCATCCGCTTAGTATATACAGTCATAAGGCTGAGGGCATGTACAGACCGTCAGACTTAGACTGTAAAATTGGTTAATTTCGTCAACGGGCTCCACTGGTCTCTTCTTAAAGAAAGCAAAATACTGCAATAATATACTAAGGTACGAAAACATACCGTATATACCCGCGTATAAGTCGATACCGCGTATAAGTCGACCCTCCACTTCGACATAAAAAATTCGTAGAAAATAAGAAGCCCGCGTATAAGTCGACCCCCCACTTTCGAAATTGATCGAGAAACTTCGAAAAAAATTTTTTAAGTACTACATTTATTCAAAATCATCTGAGAAAAAAATTAAATATACGATAAAAAATACCTTGGTAAATAAACAAAATCAAAATCCTTCAACGTTCGATTCATGGTCAGATTCGCCAAACATTTCGTAGAACTCTTCTGTCGTCATTGGCTCATCATACATATTTTCAGTCTCGAACTCTGTATTGTTACAATCACTACTAGAGCCTTCGTCGTCATTTTCACTTTCAAAAACAGTTTCATCTTCCGTGCCGTCTAGTTCGTTGCTCATACATCATTTTTTAAATGATTTTATAATCATTTCAGAGGGTATTTCGTTCCAAGCATCTTTGGTTTAACCGAAACTTACTTTAGTTAAAGTATGAAACTCTGTGATTAGTTCGTCACATAATTTAAAACATGAAATTACTTCAAGTAAGTGACTTATTTGATAAGTCGTCCAATTTGAGTGCGGAAAGAAAACAACTGCATTAGATAAAGAAATTTTTGAACTTCCGATTCTTTTAATTTTTTATGGCCCCGCGTATAAGTCGACCCCCCCCCCCACTTTGAAGTCTTTTTTTTTTTTTTTTTTTTTTTTTTTTTTTTTTTTGTCCAAAATATCTCGACTTATACGCGGGTATATACGGTATACAAAATATACAGATGTCAAAACACTTGATATAATCTTTTTTTGCTTTACATATGTAAAAAAGATTAGTCATAATTTTTATTTGTTCTTGAATGCTTACTAATCCCTTATCTAATATGATTAATTATTTATAAGCATCGAAACTACTGTTTATTTTGTAATTTACTGAGGTGCAAGCACACACTTTGCACTCTAGAATAAATCTTTGGCTGGAATTTTGTTGCAACTCTCGGTAGATGCTTTGTTCTAATGGTTGAAAGCAATAGATATTGCCAAATTTAACTCTTGGTATCTGCTAAATGTGCTGGTGTTCCGCACCCATATTTTACATTTCTTCTCGAGAATTACTGAAAATTTTCCATGATTTTTTGCTAATTGTATTAGCATAAAATTTGTTTCCCTTATTTTTAATGATACTGGTGGAAGTTCCCTCAGAGATTGTTTAGAAACTCTATATTTGATAAATATTGAAATAGGAAGACTAATACACGCACTGGCCAATGAATTAGAAACTCAAGGTCATTATTTTGTCCGGCCACCTTTTGCGCAGATAACTGCTCTGATTTATTTGGGCATCGAGTCTACATCCTTCTGGACTGCATTTACGTTCAGAGAATACCATTCATTGGCTAAGCAGCTTTTTATATCTTGTAAATTGGATGGAAGAGGAGAGTGCTGTCGATGCGTATTTTTACCATATCCCATACATTTTCTATGAGGTTAAGATCCGGGCTATGTGTATTATTATGTGTTGGCCAGGGAAGGTGTTGAAAGTCAGACTGATGTTCAGCGAACTGATTTTGAACACTTCTGACACGATGTACAGTTGCATTATCGTCCATGAAGTATTCGTCTACCACCAGGATAAAAATGCAACATTGTAGATCTGCCAGTATATCTAGGTATCTCACGACTGTTTGTTTACCCTCGAGGAACACCATACAAGCTGAACATGCCCCATATCATGATACTCTCACCAGACCCTTGCACAGGCGAGTAGGGCAAAATGGATTCATGACTTCATGGGGTTCTCGCCAAATTCGACATCTTCTGTCAGTGCAAAATAAGGTGTATCGCGATTCATCTGATTACATTACCCCGTTTTCAATCCTCAGATGTGCAGTACCTTCTTTCCCGACACCACTGCAAAGGAATTCTTGCATGTCGGGCAAAAATGAGTGGTTTTCTCACAGGAACCCAGTTATGCATTCCTATCCTCTGCAATTCTCCGCGCATGTTCAAGCTGCATAGCTTTTAAATAGCTTAAATGAACTACAAGCTCTCCAGATGAATAAGTATGATAATTTAAAAATTAACAACTATTTATTCAGTTAAAATCCAGCTTTAAATTAGCACTGCTAACATAGACATCATAAAAAAAAAGCTGAAAACACTGAGTTCTAAACATTACGTAAAAAAAGAAGAGAATATTTTCCTTAATAACAATTGTTGCCATTCAACAACAGGAAAAGTAATAACAAAAACATAAGTTGAAAATGATAAGTGAATTAGTAGTTCAGTTTACATAATGATATTAATTATTGTACAAGCTTTCATAGTAAACATGAAAATTTCTGTGCATCATATTTCAACGAAAATATCCATGTTGACCGCTATCGAATGCAATTTAACGACGTTTTTGTATGACATCTGTACGTAAAGCCAGAATAAAGGAATTTTCCCCCTAAATGGATTTATTTAAAATGGATTCAGAAGAGACTTTTCCGTGACACCTGTACGCGAGAACGTACGTATATGTATGAATTTCGCATAAATGAAAAACGCGTAGCCTCAGAGCGTTGAAATTTTTTATATAGGACTGTTATAACATGTAGTTGTGCACCTCGCTTTTGGTTGCAATCGGTCGCACCAAAACAATATAAATATAATATATATATAATAATTTATTTCCTAAACAATATTGATTAATTGATTATATTATCTCCTAAGTTTAATTAAAGTAGAATTATTTTAAAAGAGTGAATCCATATTGGTAAGTTATATTTTGAAAGATGTTTTAAAGTTTTTATAGAAGAACTTTAAAACTTAAAAATTAAAAAAATTAAAAAAAGGTTGGAGATAATATATAAAGTGGGTACATTAGGAAAGAGATAAATAGCGCTATATCAAATGTTGTATGATCTTAAATTCATTTAGTGCGAAAACAAGTTACTACTACTTGCGCAATTGCTGCAAAGTAAGTTAATAATTTATTTCCTAAACAATATTGATTAATTGATTGTGTGCATTTTTACATGAAATATGATTTTTTGCATTAAAGTCCTGAGATTATGTGTCTGATTTAGCGCCTCCACATGCGATAGTGAGTAGTGATGCTAACTTCCATAAAAGCCCAAGCTCGGATTCCGGAGAATGAATGGTTGTTTGCAATCATATAGTGTCTGTGCGGCAAGGAAGCACTCAAACTACACTGGCGAAATTCTTTTGAGAGTTTATTGCTAGGGGAAAAAGAGGTAGTAAACCCTCGGACCGCACCACAGGGTGTTCTTTCTCGAAAAGGAAACTCGGATATTCGGGCGGAAACTTAGCAGTTAGCAAAGTTAGGCGATATCTAATATGCCTGCTTGGATGCCTTGATTCGTCTTGTAGTAGTTGCAGCAAGTTAGCTCTCGTAAAAGCAATGATTTCTTAATGTGAATGGGGGTGCTTGGCAAAAGAATTTTATCACTGAATTTTATCGCTGAAAAGAATTTTATCGCTGGACATTAAGTCGCCAATATGTAAAAGAAGGATTCGTTTCCTTGCGAACCTCGACTACATATAGGATTTTAGAAGTCATTGGAAAGAGTTTTTAGCAAGGGCATATGTACTTAATAATAGCAATGCTTGAAACTGCACAACTGTGATTATGAAACATTTATCTGAAAAAAATATTACGTAAAATTACAGTTTTTTTTTTTTCAGTGTTTTCAATATAATTTTGTCAAAGCATGATAGGTGAGTTTGTACTAGTTCTTTTTACGTTTCTAGGTTTCTACTGATTTAGAACTTCTGGTTTTCACGTTTCCATCTTTCTGTCAATCTAGAATTTCTATCTTCTAGCCATCTGTCGAGCAAAGGCTATCCCTACTTTTCTCTCAACAAAAAAAGAACATTCATTCAACTGTAAAAGTCTTCTTCTCTACCGACTGTGCCTCCGTAATATAACTGGCAAGTAATCGGAAGATTCGGAGTACGAGTCCCAGCCAAAGCATTCAAGTCTCTTGAAAAAATAAAATGCCTCTTATATCGCACATCTAACTTTCCCCTCTCTCTATTAATTTATGAATTATTACAAGCGCTAGTGCTTTGAAGAAAAGTTTCATGATTTTGATTCTAAGATTTGCTTTTTAACTCAAAAACAAAAGCTACTTTTACGATAAAAATTCTTATAGTTCAATGAAACACTACACTGATGTAACGTTTTATGTCTTTTTAAAGGCAAAGACACGCTACGATTCTTTTGATCTATGCGACAGCTTACTTTATTATATTAACAATGGCTAACGATGTCAACTTTTGTTACAGAGACATGCGCGGTCATTTACAACAAGAAACGGATTTCTATCCCGCAGTAAAACATATTTCATTTATAATCAGTTTTCAGCATAATAAAAGAAGCCTAATTGACAAGTTACTAGAGCAGACCTAATCAGCAGATAAATCAGTTAAAGGGAAATAATCCTATTAGTTTAGTTTAGTTTACGAGTATGCTGCAACCCTCCTGGCCGACAGTAATCGGCCTCATGGTTAACGCAGCACACCCGACGCAGAAAAACAACAACAAAATAATAAATAAATAAATAAATAAATAAAAGATTAAAATATTTAAAGTCCTATTCCTATGATAGTCTTATTTTCATTCACAATCCTCATAATTTCGGTTGCATAGCTATTCAAGAATTTTCTTTTTTCAATTACATTTTGTTCATTTATTTTTCCAAATCTCGTCCTCACACTCTCGGTCAGTTTACATTCTTCCATAAAATGAGCTGCATTTCCGTACTTCCCACAAGCCAAGCATTGATCATTGCCCTGGAGATTAAATCGTTTTAAATAGGCTGGGAATCTACCATGATCCGTGATAACTTGAATAGTATCTATATTATTAAATAGTTCCATTTTTCTTTTTATGGTCAAAATCCTCAAGTAACCCTTATTTTTATTTGAAACATTCCATTCCCGAGCCCATTTCTTAATTATACTTGCGTATCCTATTAGTATCAATAATCCTATTAGTATCAAAATACACAATTTGATAGAATCTTTGCATTTTTCCTTTTTGTTTTCAGGTTTGCTCAAAGTGCTGCTTATGATAATCGGAATCTTTTTGCAGAAAAGAAAATTATACTTATTTATTTAAGCAATTCTTTTTGTACAAAACTTTATGGTTAACATTCACACTCTTCCTCACGAAAATGATTTATATGGCTGAGAAAATATCTCATGGTTTTGTACGTAAGCACATTTGCAGGTTCAAATAAACTACTCGAACTATGGGTAATCCAAAGAACTGGTGGGGAAGTTGTCCTGGTTTGTTTCGAGGACTACAAATCAGCTCTGAGAGCTGAAAGCTTAGAGAGCCACTTCCAAGAGAGTGGGCAATGGACAAACACAGACTGCTTTGATATCAAATGAGAGTCATGGACGTAGAACAAAAGCCAAGAAGCAGAAGGAAAAAAGAGATAGCGGGGAGGGAAGACTTTATCTGCTTAAGAGTCCGGTCGTGTGGGCGAGTTGCCAATTGAATTGTGGAGCCTCTCCATCCTGCCAAGAGGGTCTTCTCGCCAACAAGCTCTCCCAGGGACTCACCTTCACTTATCACTGTCAACTACCTAAACACCATAGCTGTGAGTTGACTGATCAAAGTTTATTCACCAACGGAAGTATCTCAGGAAATCTGAAAGAAACTAAAAGACGTAAATATTCGACTAGCTAGGCATTGCTTTTCTTACCACTTCCCAGGAAGCTTGAATTAATCCTTAGAAAACTAAAATGTACGTACGGGCAGCTAAATGATTATTACGCCATTTATTATATAGCTTTTTTATATAATTGTGAGTGAACTCAATTTTAATGAATTCAATTTCACTTTTAAAAGTTTTTTTTTTTCCTTGTTAGAGTTAATATCTATAAAAAATTTCCCTTCAATTTGCAATTCATTTTTAATAAATTACTTTACACCGGATATGTTAAACCCTCAAAATTTAACGGGGTAACACCGTGAAAATTACTTTTTTATTAAAATTTAACGAGGTAACACTGGGAAATTATTTTTTATTAATATGTTAATGTAGCATTTTAATAAAATATATAACTTTTTAAGTTAACTTTTATGAGTCATTTTTAAGAAAGAACTTTTTAAGTTAAGTAGGGATGCTAGCCCACCATCGGCCGAAAGGTAAAAGCCGCTGAACATTGGTAGTTCGGTCCGGGGTTCGAGTGCCGGAAAAAACAGGCTGGATGCATGGGAGTTTTCGTAGTTTTCCCTATCTGAAACGTGGATACTAGCCAGTTTCCCTTAAAAATTCTCCACGGGGCATCCCTCTTTTTCGTGTAGGTCCTAATCGTGGAGCATATGATAAAAAAAAATATGACGAGCGCTAACACTGGCAGATATTAAATCATTTTGTCAAAGAGAAATTTGAGCAAATTCAATGTATAGCCTAATATTTCTATGTATATATATAGTCTATTATTTCTGTCGTTTCTCAATTTTCTGTTGATACCCTAATACGGTTCGTAGGTAGCTTCACAGCGATTTTTTTTAGTATATATAACCAGGCCATACATTTAAAACAACGAAAAAGATTTTTTTAAATTTTAGAACATTTAACTAAATCTAATAATTTGAAAAACTTTTTAAATATTTAATTTTATACTTTCTAGTCAATAGAATTCAATAAAAATAACAATAAACACCTTTGAAGTCATAAAATAATAAACACCTTTGGTAATAGGAAAATTAATTTTTCTAACTATGAAGTATGCGTGAAATCACTTTTCTTTTGAATCTATCTGATGATGTAAATATACATTCAATACGCGTTTAAAATTCCAATGGAACAACAAACATCCTCATCATTTGAAATCATACAGCTATGAACAATAAATGATTAAATCTTTTAGTAGAAAACTGAGCAATTTTGCGTAGTTAAACTCGGAAACTTCTGGGAAACGTTCACCAAACTATTTAAAATTAGCAACATAAGATCAACTATGAGTCATTAAACCATGCAGCCATTTCAGCAATTCTACCATTCGATCTTTTCGTAAATGATCTCGCAGCAAGTACATCATGTAAAATATTTTCTCGAAAGTACGGAAATGATTAAGATAAAACATTTTCTCCAGCAGTGAAATAAACCACAATTCAAGTTTTATTAGCATGAACTGCATGTACTATAACACAAACGTACATCAACTCATGTTAAAATTGCTTTTCTGCATGGCAAATTAAATGAAGAAATATACGTAGGAACAGCCAGAAGGATTCATAGTTCAGGTAGAAAAAAATTAAAGTTCGTAAATTAAAGAAGGCGATTTATGTTCAGTTCAAAGTTCAATGTTCAAAGTTAAAATACATACACATAATTTTTTACTTATATTTTGTCACCTTTTAGCAACCAATGACTAAAAAACGAACAAATCTTAAAAAATAGACTGAAATTCTCAAAAACGTTCATTTATTTATTACGTGCTCCTACATTAGGTACTACATGAAAAGGGGGGGATGCACCGAGGGGGACTTGGCCCCTATCCACGTTACACATGCGGAAAACCACGAAAATGCACATGCATCCAACCCATTCCCCGGGACTCGAGCCCCAGACTGAACTACCAGTGTTCAATGGCCTTTACCGCTCAAACAAAGGTGGGCCAAAACTTTCATTTGGATGTATTGTTTACTTAATAGATGTGCAAAGAATCTTCTATATTTTTTGGAAGCAGCCGATACGAATCCTTCTTCAAAGAGCAAATATCTTCTATATTTTTTGGAAGCAGCCGATACGAATCCTTCTTCAAAGAGCAAATATCTTCTATATTTTATTGATTTTACTTTGCTTTATTTGAATATGACAGAAGAACTCTAGGATTATCTGTGTACTATATTTTATTGCATTATTCTACTCTCTTTATTCTTTTATATTATTAAATTGAGATATTTGCTGCTTAGAGGAAAGAGACTTACGTCAGTTCTTGAAGTGCATAGAATCCTTTCTGTACATTTAGATTTATCCTGATCTTAAATATAAAATTAAAGCTCTTTTGACCTATATATTCATGACGATATTGCACATACTTTATTTTGGTTGAAAATTTTTCAATTTCAGTTTTTTATATTCATGAGAATTAAGCCTCTTGTTGGAAAAGTTGCGGGAAGCCGGTTACCGTATTCAAATCCAGGAAAAGGCATGAATGTTTGAAAGTTTATAGTGTCTATGGGGCATGGAGGCACTTTAAGTACTGTCGAACCGAATTTTCTTTAGAGAAGCTGATGGTAGGAAAAAGAGAGGTAGAAGATCCATCCTCTCTGGACTTCTCTATCAAAATTGGGACGAGACTTGAAAACTCTTACTGTTATCCGTAAGATGCCCAAGAACACTGCCCTGTTGAGCACGATAAAATTTGTTGACTAGATCTGACTTAATTCAGATTAGAAGGATTCATAATAACGTAAGATATTAGAAAGAACATTCTCAATAAATCTAGGAATAATCTACTTTTTTTATTATTTTTAAATATTGCTACCCTTTTAAATCTCAGTGGACAATTTTAAAAAAAAAAAATAATTATCCCTTTCTGAAAGGAGGGAAGAGGAGGCATTAACTTCATACATTTGGCAAACAATTGTTAAGGCAGCTAAAGCTGAATTATAAAACTGCTTAAACTGTAGATACAAAAAGTTCTTGCACCGTATTTAACGCAATTGCCGAAATACCAAATCATTAGATAAGTATCTCCTAATCTTTCAATCCATTGAAAGAAACCACTTAAAAGGCAGGTCAGGGGAAAAAAAGAAGGGCAGGGGAGTGAGCAAAGTGAGGCGGATATAAAACATGTGTTCGTGTAAAAGCATTGCCCGGATAGTGGGTGGTGAAATGGATTAATGTAGTTGTAAAACATTATGCGCAATACAGGGAAAGAGTCATGCTCCATTAGCAACTCGAACCTGTTGGAGCGTTGAGTATTGTCCTTTCGTCTCCCTTCCAGATTTGGCGATTTATCCCTCCCGAGACGCGTCGTTTAATTTCTGGATTGCAAAATTTAAAATTTAGATTCTGTTAAGATGGCACATCAATGAATTATTTATTTGTTTATTCACATTTCGTAGTAAGATTTTATCTCATCTTAAAGAACGGCAAAAAAATGGCAATGAAAAAGAATTTTTAATGTACTTTTAAATTAAAAGAAACCAACATGAATCTCACTCATTAGAAGGCAGCACTAGAAAACTAGTTTTCTAATTTATTTTTTAAATAAATAATGTCAAAATGTTGTTTTGAAGTGAGGTCTAAATAGACTATTTTTTTACTTAATCTAAAACATTTTATTGTATATGTTCTGAAAGTGCCAAATTTCCGCGCTTTATAAAAAAAAAACAGTTTTAATAACTTGAACAGACAAATTTAAAAATTCATTATCAACATAGAATACATGATTACATTCAAGCGAAAATACAACTTCTTTTCTCTTGTAGCTCGACCCGAGGTTGGATCCCTTGCACTTTCGTGGTATCCTCCACGTGTACTCCGCGAAAGTCTTGGGCTGATAGTTGTGCCGGTGAATGTCAACATTCACATAGTCTCTTGGTGTATGTCCGAAATATTTTCCAAATACTCTTATTTCTGACTTACACCGTTCAATGTCGACATTCGTTCAATGTCTGGAAATCTATATATAAGTATGGGGTTAAGACCAATTTTGCGAAAAGGATTGAGATTTCGGGAATTAAACTCCCGGATGGCAGTGTTACTTCGAGTTTGAGTGATACAATTGTTGCTATAATGACAAAGAATTTCCCAAGAGATAATGCGCGTGATGATAGAAATTCTCATAGAACTATGCGCATTGAGTCTGATGGACCTTATATTTCTTTTATGGACTGTCCGTTCTCTACTTCAGAAGTTAACAGTGTTATTAAAAATCTCAAGAAGAACAAATCACCTGGGCTTGACTCTCTTTCTAATGAAATTGTACAGCACTTTCATGCGGTGGATAGCACATTTCTACACAGACTTTTCAACCTTTGTTTACAATTAGCAGTTTTTCCAGCACATTGGAAGAGAGCTCGGGTTGTTTTGATTCCTAAAACTTTAGATACAAGAACCCCTTATCTTGATAATATTAGATGCATTAGTCTTTTGCCTACTTTGGGAAAATGTCTTGAAACTCTCTTCATTAACAGAATAAATTGGTATTTGAGACAAAAATGCTTTTATAATGATTCTCAGTTCGGATTTACTCCTCGGAAGTCCCCTGAAGACGCCAATATTCGCCTTTGTAATATCTTGCAGTGTGCAAAGAAAATGAAGTATACTACACTTCTTATTTTCCTGGATTTCAAAGGAGCTTTTGATAATGCTTGGTGGCCATCTAAAATTTTAAAAGATGCTGGTATGCCACATAATATCTATAACCTTCTTAAAAGCTTCTTGAACGAGAGGACTGCTGAGCTTCAGCTTAAGAACGAAGCTAAGGTTTATTCTCTAGAAAAAGGCTGTCCTCAAGGCTCTGTATCCGGACCTACTCTTTGGAACATAATCATAAATGATCTTTTAAGTCATCTCGACGGTTGTTTAAAAATTGCGTTTGTAGACGACTTACTATTAATTTTCCAAGGAAGGATTTTGAATAACATTCTTTTGAGAGTACAAGAAGTTCTAGATTTTGTCTCCAGTTGGGCGATTTCTCATAAACTCACTTTCAATCCTTCAAAAAGTAAAGCTATGCTTGTTCCCAGTACGTTTGATGAACAAAATATTGCTTCTTTGATGCTCGATAATTCTCCGTTGGAATTTGTAGAAAATGTTAAATATCTTGGTGTCATTCTTGACCAAAAATTAACATGGAAAAAGCACATTGAATTCCTTTCTGCTAAATGTGAAAAAATTATTAATGGCTTTCACCGAATTGCCAAAAATACTTTTGGAGTAAGCTATGATGTTAAGAAACTCATGTATAAGCAGTATATTGTACCTTTCATTTCGTACGGCTGTCGTGCTTGGGGACATGTTCTTGCCAAGAAGGTTAACAAAAGAAATTTAAGAAAGATTCAACGGAGAATTCTTCTTCGTATTATTAGTGGTTATAGAACCTTAAGCTATGAGGCTACTTTTGTTCTTGCAGGAGTTCCGCCTATTGATTTTGAAATTGCATATAAGAATAATATTTTTGAGTCATTGACAACTCATGCTTCGGAAGACTGTATTAATGGAATTGTCCCCTTCACTGATCTTCCTCATCCCGCTTCTTTAGAACCCATAAATTTCTGCGATTATAAAGAGACTGCTGAAATAAGTTTTCATATGGTTTTCTTTACAGATGGCAGCAAGATGAACAACAAGGTTGGCCTTGCATTTGTTCTTTTTGAAGGCCATTCCGAGATTTGCTTTCTTAGACACCGTATACGGAATGAATGTACAGTTTTTCAAGCAGAACTTCTGTGCATTTATCTTGCCGTCAAATGGATCCAGGATCATGGGACAACATCCTCAAAATACCTTATTTGTTCTGATTCTCTTTCTTCTCTTCAACTTTTGAACAGTATTACCAGCTGCGATAAATTAGTTATCGAAATCCTAGTAACTGTTAGTTCACTTAGAATTAGAGGTATTGATATCTGCTTTGCTTATGTGCGTGCTCATCATGGTTTCTACGGAAATGAAAGAGCTGATTTCTTAGCTAAAGATGCCTTAAATTTACCCATTGATATCAACATTAGCATTCCAAAGAGTTATTGGAAGTCATTTCATTATAAAAAGCTTTTAGCTATGTGGAATGAGGAATGCATTTCATCTTGTAATGCTGAAGTCACCAAAAAGTTCTTTCCTTCTATTTACCATAGACTGAATTACGTCTTTCCTCTCGTTAAATTTTAAAGTGTCTCAGTTTTTATCTGGTCAACGGTAAATTTGCAAGTTATCTGTTTCGTTTCAATCTACTATCAAACAATTTATGTGAATGTTCAAAAAGAGTTCCTCAGGATGTGGAACATTTGATTTTCTCGTGCTCTACATTTGATGGCCCTAGATTATGCTTACAGAACGATTTGAAAATGTTCGGAGTGACTTGGCCAGTGAACTTATCTGTTTTCGTGAAGTCCAGACTGCTGTTCTCTGCTTTTGTTCGCTTTATTTATGCATGTAATTTTTAATGTTTATTTATACATGTAACCTTTAATGTTGTAGTTAACTTACTTCTTTAAGCCCCGTGTTGTACATATGTGGTGCACGGGGAGTCTGTATGTTCTCAAAGGAAAAAAAAATGTCGACATTCACCATGTTCATGTTCACATGAATGTTGAACATATAACAATATTATATTTTCTTCTCCAAATTCAGTCGCGAATAAACGCACATGGAACTTGAAATAAGAACTTAAGAACACGAGAACCTAAAACACACAATACATTCAAAAGGAGAAAGGAAAATAATAGAAGTTAAAAATAATAATACTTAATTATACAGTACGTTCTAAATGAGAAAATAAAATAACAGTAAAAAACTTACTAAATTATGTGATTCAAATCTTATTTATTGCAACAACTTAAACTATTATGGCACTTTATGACCTCTCTTTTCGACTTACACCAGAGCATATCTGTGATTGTCGACATACACCGGTGAGGTCCGAAGATACAAGAATGTAGTGCAATATTCGATCTTTCACCGACGTATTTTGTGAATGTTAACATTCTCCGGTGAAAGTCGACATTCTCCAATTTCGGTCTTTCACGGTAACATATACAAAAATATCTTTCTCCTACCTAAGAAGGTAAGAGATTCTGAAGTTATAACTCTTCGGCGGTTACGAGATTAAGCAGTTCTTTCCTTCTCATATGTGTGCAATATCTGTTAATCATAAGTTTCTAATGCGAACTGTGCTGGTTTGTGCCCATATAGACTTTCATTCTATTTTCAAAATTTAATTATGTAATGTAAATTCAAATGCAACTATTTTTACATATTATATATTCATTGTCACATTGATGGAATATATATTCATTGTAATCATTTATATATTTATTTTAATAAATGCCTGGCTGTTGGTGGATGGTATCTATCAATACAGCATAAAAGCCCGAAAGTCTAAACGATGGTGTGGCTGCTCTGTTGACGGCCTCCTGTCCACTGCAGTGCGTAACTGGAATGCGAGCTGAGCTCGTTCATGACCATCAAAGGATTAATCCATAAAAGACGAGTGTGACGTATAGAAATGTAGTTCTACTAATATGCTATATCAGAACATGGTAAAAATAAAAAACGCTCCTTCTTTGAAGACTAATAGCGCATTAATAATTTCCAACCAGTTGTATTGTAATTATTCTTATATTTTCACATTCTAAATGAGAGGTTTTGGATAGCTGTGATAATTCGTTACTAACGAGAATAGAGAGAATACTAGAAGCAAAAGTGGAAGGAAGTTTAAAACGTATGGATGCATACTTGTGCTGAGATTTGACGGCAGGATTTGAGGTTTCCCTTTAGCCTCAGGCCCCATGATTAAAGTGTATACGATCCAGTTTCCCTTAGAAAGACCTCCACGAAGACATCCCTCTTCTTAGGCAGAGAGTCCTAGCGTGAATTGCTGTAATGTCAATAAACCGAAAAAAAAACATGATTAAAGGCTCCTGAATCCAAGTAGTTGTCCCAGGTTCAAACCCTGTGAACGAACTAGCTGTACGGTTGGTTTTCGTGGTTTGTTTTCCTTCAACCCATTTTGCTTAGAAAGTCCTCCACGAAGGCATCCCTTCCCTTAGGCAGATACCCCTAGTATGATTTTTCATAATCAAACGACCTAACCTTCCTGTACCCCCACAATGCATTTAAATTACCGCAATGGTCATTTCCATTCCCCTTAGTTACATCGTCCTGAAACAAATTTGCAGATGCTATTGGAAGACAGTAGTTGAGACTGCTACATTTCGGCTCTGTATCGCATCGACACTTGAAAAGAATTTTGGAATTGACTTTTGGAATTTATGGTAATTCTTTTCGCTACTGCTCTGAAACGAAAATAAATAAACAGCGGTAGAAACAGAGGATAATTTTCTTATTATTATTGTTGTTATTATGAGAAGTAGTTGAAATAATTTGATATCCACAATATTAACTCAAATTTCGTATTAATCTGATAAAACTCTATTGTGGGTTTAATTTATTCAAACACTTCAGTTTTTCTAACGTAATGAGCCTTTAGCTCTATAGTACTAACAATTGATTTTGTCCTAAAGGATTTATTTGTAGGAATGAATCAAAACCTTCGTGCGCATTGAAGAGCTTCATGAACTCCAGCACCTGTCATGAAGAATTGCAGCAGCCATTGGAACCGTATCTATGTAATTTATCATAAATTTGCGCTTTGCCCCGACCATACTATCGGTTGTAACTGGTAGCATGTTAGGCTTGCATGTATTCATGTAAAGGTAAAGCTGTTCGTATTCCAGTAAGGGTAAAGCTTATTTTCTCACCTTTCTCGTTCAGAATACTTAATCTCTCTAAACGACTCCCGACTAAAATCTGGTAAACGGTAATTTTTCACCGCGTATTTGGCCGTATGAGTCTCGTCTCTCCCCAGTCGCCCTTTTATGTGGAGAATAATATAAGGAACTACCGTTTATTTCCTTTACCTGCTCTCGTGGTGTAACTGATACTACGTTTGGTTAGCATCGAGAGATCCGTGGTTCGAATTGCAGCGAAATCGTACCTGAATTTTCATGTGTCCCCAAAAAACAGTATCAATATCCCCTTTTCAGGGTTTCCCCAAATGCGATATCAAAATCTTCTGGAAAAAAAAAAAAAAAAAAAAAAAAAACCAGAAAATTTCAAATAGATTTTAGCATTCGATATTTGAATCATTTCGATAGGGAAGCAGCTTTTGAATAAGGTAATTTTAAGTTCAAGCATAGGAGACTTTATAATTGTTTTGCAAATGGCGATTTTTTGTGTTAAATACTTTTCCCTCTGAGTGTGATTAATTACACATAAAATTTTCTTAATAGAATTTTACATGAAATTTGCGCCTCAGTTTATGTCTTTGAAACAACTGTATGTCTGTTATAGGTCACTTGTTTGAGTTCGTGCTTGAAGAGACGTTACTACGCCCATCGAGATAATATGTCCTTAAATATGAAACATAAGCGTCCAAAGACCTCCATAGGAAGTTTAGGACTAAGTTCGTTCAAAATTGAAAAATTGAAGAAAATAATCTTCAGTTTACAATCCTCTTAAGTCTACACAATTCTTGGAACGTTCATACAGCTTGTTGATTTCTTCGTATAACACACTTACTAAAATGCCGTTTAAGACTCTAGTCACAGTTTTCTGAATCACTTCAATGCTGTTAAAATTATGTGACCATTGATTATGACCTTTGTAGTGAAACTGAATTTTAGGAAGGAGAAAGTAGTCTATAAGTGAGATATGTGGTGAATGAAGTGAGTGGTTGAGAATTGTAATTCTATTCTCTGGAAATTGCTTGAGAACGATAGAATTGTTTTACAGCGCGTTGTCATACAGCGAAAATTGAAACATTTTTTTTTTCTTTTTTCAAGATCTTTCAGAACTATTTTGTTTCAACTGATGTTAAGCTCATCAGCTATTATTCGAACGGATAGATTAAAAGTTTTTAGCAACGATTTTCTAACTTTTGAGATGTTCTCCCGCGATTGAGAGTGCAAAGGGCAACCATCATCAAATTCATCGTCAGCATTTTCGCGTACTTAAAGAAACAAATCATCCGTGCCAAGGAAAAACATTGAATGGTGTTATAATGCTTGACTTCCATGAGCTATACTCAACATTTCAGATGTTTCGGTTGCTCTTTTATCCAACTGATAGCCAAACATTAATGTTATTCTTTGTTCAGTTTCCGAATCCGTGATAGCAGATTTTCGCTGTATCAAAGCAAATGATTACTTTTATATAAAATTTTATCCTTCAGCAAAAAATATTTTACATGTAGCAAGCTGAGATGTTATAATAATAAATAAGGCCAATTATACCAAGGCAGTTTGCTAGATTTATTAAAAAATAGTCATAAAACTTTTTATATGCACTGTATATATTTATTCATAGCCGACATTGCAAGATGCCTCATTTCTATTCGGAAAATTAATTATAAAAATTATAGACCATTTACAAATAGCAAGAACACGGGTCATGTGAGCAATGCAGCGAGTTGAGAAATAATTTTCATAACGAAAAGACTAATGGCA
Source organism: Stegodyphus dumicola (assembly GCF_044657685.1). Taxonomy (NCBI): domain Eukaryota; kingdom Metazoa; phylum Arthropoda; class Arachnida; order Araneae; family Eresidae; genus Stegodyphus; species Stegodyphus dumicola. The sequence continues at coordinate 40,687,298 of NC_140771.1, read as the reverse complement.
CTCTTACTACAGACGCTTTTACAAATAACTGTGCAATAAAATTCCAGTTATGCTTTCCTAGATATCTGTATTTTCAACAATGGAGCTCCCTTTTTAAAAGGCCAAGTAAAATTTAGTTCACTTTTAATTTACATATTTTCAGTTTTTCCCATTTGTCAAAGAAGCTATCAAATTAGTTTTATAAACTTTACTGTTAAATTAGTAATTATTCAATTATATAAAATGGACTAAAATGTTTGACAAGTCCACAACCTACAGCCTTTAAAGGAAAAGCAGTGACGTTCTGTACATCAGTGTGCTAATCTTTGTTTACTCTATTCATTGCTTAGCTCTTCCAAAAATAGATTAAACAGACGAGTAGACATTACGTCAGATATGTCTCCCAGTAAAGAATTTTAGTACTATGCGATGTGTTTCATAAAACAAATATTAATTAAAAATAATTCCTAGACCAAAACATTAATTCCATTGCTTTCTTTTAATCGGAATGGAAAGGGATCGATGAACTTGTAAACACTTTTTTTATTTAATTTTATTGAAATAAAGGTGCTTTAGTTTTTCAGAAATAAAAAAAATATATAGTGTCTCCCTAAACTCTGTCTCTAAAAGGACCACTCGCGTTTGCAGGTAATTTGGGTCTTCAGTGAAGATAATCGCCTTAGACGAGTGACGCTTAAAAGTTATATTTGTTTATTTTACTGATTACTTTCGAATGTGGTCTTCTTAGAAGCAGAGTTTCAAGAACTGCATATATTAAGATTAACTGCATGTATTTTTTTAACCGCAGTATCTTTGTTGAAATAAATATGATAAAAAAAATCAAATTCGCTCATTCGCTTCACAATAAATGCGCATTTGCTCTACAGAAGTAAAAAAAATAATCCGCGTTTTTCCAAACCAACTCCCAGTTAGTCAGGATATTAGGAGTTCTACAATATCTCCAGTAAAGTCCATGTCACCGAAACGTGCCAGTCTTTCAATCTCGCCAACCTTTGGCGAGAAGAGCATTGACATGAAGCAACCCCATTTCGAAGCGGGAGCAAACTGCCTCTGTTTCTCAACATCCGACCACTGCTCATCAGAAGCAATGGGCACTCAATTAGCAAAAGCGGCCTACACCCCATTGACCGTCCCTTACCAACTATCCCCCACCCCCACTCCATGGCCCTTCCGTGCAGCCCCGTGCAAACAGGGGCGCAGCTCACCTTTTGTTTGCGCTCGCCTTTTTGGCTATTTATGAATTATTTAGACTGCGGCCGTAAATCCTTGATGGCGACCATCCTGGCGTGGGCAGGGTTCTGATACCACCTGGTCAATTACTTAATGAGTTGGAAGTCGGGTGTGGAAACAGATTGTGGCAGTCGGTAGCTGGACAGGTAGAGCATCCTTTTTTATAAATAATTTACTTAAAGTGATTGACTTTTAATGAGAGAACTAATGGGCAGAGGGAGATGGCAGGGACTGTTAATGAGGAATGGGTGTTGAAGGGTAAAGGTACATCAGATTAAACGACACATGTTCGACATGACAGTCAATGCGTGAAAAGATTTTTGATGATGATAAAGACTTTGTATCCATCCTAACAATTTATGATAGGAAGAATTTGTGTATATGGTCATTAAAAATAATAAAAAAGAATGGTTAGTCAATAGATAAGCGAAACTTGTATAGAGAAAGAAAAGTGTTACTATATTTCTGTAAACTCTTTGGGCACAAATAACTTAAACTAAGCATTCTAACTTTTTAAAACACTTTAAGGGACGTCAATAGCTATCATGTTTTAAAAACATAACAACGAAAGGTAATAAAAAGGAAATATTTATATAATAAAATATATAATATATATTAAATATTATTTATGTAACATGATAAAGGAAATATTTATATATTTTAAAATTTTATATACCTTTAAGTTTTTTAACTTCTGAAATGTTTTGAAAAAGAAAAATTCACGAAACTTTTTAAATTTATATTTAACGGTAAGCAAAATTATATAACATTAGCCAGCCTTAAGTGAACTGAGTATTACTCCTAATCACTAAACACTTAGGGACCACCGGGAGATTATTATTTGAGATAATTTTGCCGCTATAATAATGAAAAATATGAAATTTTGTGGGAATCACCAGCATTGCAAAACAGATTGATGAAAGAATGGTGCCGATCGACTGATTTAATGCAAAAATTCCCTGAATTTTTTATTTGTTAAAAAAAGAGAAAGGAATATCTGCAAAATTTAGATTTTAAATGCAATAAAAACAGATACATTAATACATTGTTTTCCTCAACTGTTTAATTTTTCTGACATCTAGGGGTATATGGCTGGACTTTTTCAACCGAGAGCCAAAAGGGGTTCTTGAGAATTTCAGTTATGAAACTTTATTTTAAGGAAACTGCGTAGTGCTTGCGTCAAACTCTTATATACGATAAACTTCTTATAGAAAAGTCTTGTTTGAAACAAGTCTTATCAACGTATTCTGACAATATAAATAAATCCGCTTCATTTTCAGAAACGTTAGATTTCTAAATCATAATTTCTTCGTCTAAAAATGCAGTATTATTAGGTTTTTTGTTGTCAGGAAACGTGAAAAAATGGGCAGTGTTCTAGCCGGGAGTAGAATCTGGACCTCTCGAATACGCGCCGAGTGTATTCATCACAGTTTAAACCATACCCAGCTCTTGTGCATTTCTAGGAATTGAATAACGCAAAATATATCTGTAAAGTTTTATAACTGAATTCGTACCAAATCTATATTAAAAGGAAACAACTTTGTAGCTGTTCAGCCTTCTGCATACATTTTTGCTAATGCATAAAACTTTTAGATCCTTTGAAGTAGTAAACTTTGGAACAGTCTTTCAGTTCCTTGTTACTCCTCCTGAATGACTAAAAGGATCGCAAAAGCTTCCCTTTCAGATCAAATTTCCGTTCAGCTACATCATTTTTAGCCCACAGATACCAAATCTGAAAAATAAGGGGATGGTTTAAAAAAAGCTGCATTGTCCATTGCAACCAGCTGACTGAAGACAACTACGCGAATAAAACTTTATTGCATCTTAAAGTTCAGTCTTAAAGTTCATGGCACCGCTTACCAGCTGCATAAAACCAAATAAAAAACATCAATTGAATTTTTTTTCCAAAAGTAAGCAAAATTTGAGAGAAAATATGTGTCAATAATTACTGCCATTAGTTTAAAATCGGCAGTTTCGCTGTAATTACCAGAAAAATTTCAGTCTAAAACTTTAAACAAAATGATATCAAAGCATCGTTGATAATATTGATAGTTCTTTTCTCTTCTTGATGCTTTTGCAAATAAAGCTAGAATTGACAAATATACAACAAATGTCGTGATCAGTTCTCTTTAAACACCTTATTTTGCAAAGAGAAAATGCGTCAAGAAAACGGATATAAATTATTCATATCCGGTCAAAAAATTTAAATTTCAGCCTCTAAAGTTAACCCAAAAGAAATGTATTTAAAAGAATTGCTACCTAAAGAAAATTCTTTTAAAACCTGCTTTTCGAATGTTAGGATTTTTATAATGCAATGAAATATTTATAATTTTGATAAATGTGAAGTCATTGCTGTCTGAAGACAAGATATTATATCAAAGCAATATCTATATTAAAGCCACTTCTTCGATTACTGTCTATACCGTGCTTTCCAACAGAAATGTTGCGAAACACTTAACATATTATTGCGTTGTAGAACCTCATTAAATGAGTTTCGAAATCTGGAATTTTAAGGTACGCGTGTTAAAATTTTGTTTCCAGTTCCAGTATTATTACTTCATGAGCATAACGAATATTAGTATATAATTAAGACGATTTTTGATTTGTCAACTATAAGTTTATGCTTTGATAACTCTACGAAGAGCGCTTCAAATTAACATGCCCATGATAAAATCTTGATCACACTTAATCATACTCGTAAGGCCAAGAGGTACAGTAATGCATTTATGAAAATAGGAGCCACCTAATCTAAATTTTGCAGGCCGTCATTTTAAGATGCAGAGTACATTTATTACATTTTTTAATTAATTAAAGTATTGTGTTCTTTTGAAAGATGGGACTCTAATTATTGCGACCTGCACTCCCTCACAAATCTGCCTCTGCATGGATGTTCAATCAAGTGTGTCTGCAATCAAAAACAGTCGAGGTTCATAGTGTGATAAAACAACCTAGTTTTATCACACTATGAACCTCGACTTAGAACGTACGAAGGCTATCTACCTAAGGTGAGTGATGACTTCGTGGAGAGCTTTCTAAGTGAAATCTCCTCGTATTTTACACATAAAGGGAAAACAAGACGAACGCCCATGCAGCCAGGAATCAACTCGAATCAAATTAGTATACCTCAGTGGTCTTATCCAATCAGGGCTCACCAGCGGACGAGCGATAAAGACGCTGAACACTGGTAGTTCGGTCCGAGGTTCGAATCCCGGCTAACAGGCTGGCTGCATGGGCGTTTTCGTGGGTTTCCCCATGTGTAACGTGTATACGAGCCAGTTTTCCTTAGAAAGTCCTCCACGAAGGCATCCTTCCCTTTAGGCAGATAGCCTTCATGTGCTTTGCCATAATTGAATAACCCATAACCCTTATCCAATCAGTCACACTAATGATTGAAGAACTGCAGTATTGAAAAATTGAAGCAGGGTTGAAGAATTGAAGTTAAAAATTATTATTTCAACTAGGAGAAGCACAAAGATGTTTCGGAAATTGACGTAGTAGTATTAATGCATGAAGTAGAGTTTTCGTGTGAAAGAAATTTTTGAAATGATTATATTTGCATAAAAATTTGCCACTTGTTTTTTCCGTGATGAATAATATTTATATCTATTCACCCAGACAGTATAATGGTTAGGGGAGCCTAACTGCGATACCGAAGTGCCCGGGTTTGAATCCCGGAGAAGGCATGGACGTAATTGTCTATCCCTTCATACTAGGAGGCTAAAGGTGGCCCAACTATTAGGTGCCTCCATAATAAAGAGACCACCACATCTGGCCTGGCCTTAAGAGTGGCCGATGCTGACACAGGCAAGTGCCCGCCATTGGGGGAAAAATAATATTTATATCTTATTATAAAAATGTATAGTAATATAAATATAAAAATCTGTTGTGTACACCACATGGCTTCCTTGTACGGAATATTATACGCATTTTTTCTTGCATTTTGTTTAAACTTATTGGATTTAATTATATCTACTTCGCCGACAGCGCATAAACCACAATAGAATAAGTGCATTCTTTAAAATTCACTCTATTTGTTTACCATAGGGACACTCTAGCGCTAGGTTCACTTAACAGTATTATATTTCGTTCATGTTATAAGTCAGAATGCACAAAATTTGTATCATTTAAAGAATTATCTAATCGTTGCCACATGCTCTATTCAAGTACTATAATAAAGCTAGAACGATGTATAAAAGAAATTAAGCAAACAAAACAAAAAAGAAACAGTTTTTCACAGACGACTGAGTATTTCTCATTCAATTAATTCAGTTCTCACTTCGCGACAAGGCAAAAATACATAAAAACTCAAAATATTTCTACTAAAAATTACTAATTATTAAAAATTAAGTTACTAATTAATAAAAATTAAATTATTAAAAATTAAGTAAATCTTAAACACATATTTAATCGAAAAAATTCCAGAAAGGATTAAGCATGATTTAAATCGCAATAATAAATGAAGGCGTTTATCTCTGTTGTTGCGAAGGTACGTTTCTCTAAATTGGCAACAAATTCACTACTCAGCTGTTTCAAATGTAAACAAGCAATGGCCGCCATCAAAATAGGCTTAGCGGCACTTAAACAATTTTTAAATTGTTGATAATTCTAAAAATTTTGCACACAGATTTACTAAAGGCATAAGACCCTTTACCGGAAGATAAAAACAACATAATTCAATCATTTTTAAAGAAAAAAATGTACAATTTACAAATATATAAGAGTAAAGAAACTGAGATCACTGAGGCGGGTAACAGAGTGTATATATGTATAAATATATTTATATATGTTTGGCGCGGCCGACTGAAACCAAAATACGAGGTGCACATCTACATGTTATAGTAGTCCTATATACAAAATTTCAACGTTCTGACGCTACTCTTTTTTGAGTTATGCGAGGTACGTACATAATTAATTCTGAAGCGGATTTTTCGTGGCGTCTGTACGTACATACGTTGGTACAGACGCCACGAAAAATTCTCTTCAGAATTAATTTTAAAGCAGTTTTATAATTTTTCTGAAGGAAAAGAGTATTTTATTTTGTTCTTACGTACAGATATCACGCAAAAACATCGTTAAATTGCATTTGATAGCGGTCAAAATGGATATTTTCGTTGAAATATGCTGCCTGAAACTTTTCGCGATTACAATACTTCCTTTTTACTTCGTACAAGGAAGTAAAAAAGGTATGCAGAAAACAATTTTTGGTCAAAATCCTTTTAGAATATATCTAACTTTAATTTAAAACCAGAATATATTAAAACGTATGCGAGATACGTACGTAAACGTTATGCGAGATACGTACGTACAGACGCCACGAAAAATTATTTTCAGAATTCATTTTAAAGCAGTTTTTTTTTTTTTTTTTTTCTTTTAGGAAAAGAGTCTTTTATTCTGTCCTTACGTACATATATCACGCAAAAACATCGTTAAATTGCATTCGAAAGGGGTCAAAGTGGATATTTTCGTTGAAATATGCTGCCTGAAGCTTTTCGCGATTAACAATACTTCCTTTTTACTTCGTACAAGGAAGTAAAAATTTGTATTTCGTTATACTTATACTAAATGGAATAACGTGACCAAATGTGTTAGAGTCTGAAAATGTGAGCTGATTCACTACTTAAACAGGAGCAATAGGTATGTGACTAATAGTGATGAGAGACGTTTAATCCTTCAGTCTCTTCTAAATATTTTGTATATTGGTTCTAGTATACTTGCACATGCCTGTATGTTATATAAAAAGAAAAAACAATTCTTCAAAAAAAACTACTCTTTTTCTTCCGTTCTAATGAAAGAAATTGATTTTAAACTTTGTACTCAATTAGTTCTAAAAAATGAGACACCTAGTGGCAATTCAAAATGTCATTTTGAAATCATTAGATTAGAAAAAATAACTAAGATTAGAGAAACGATGAAAACCCGAAAAAATAACTTTATGAACTCTTCAGGACATTTATACATGTGTAATTATAAATCTATTAAGAAACCAAATAATCAGAAGGTGCAACTAAATGACTAAAAAGAATCTTAGGTTTTATTTATGTCATTTAATAAATTAACAGGTTAGCTTTCCGTTACAGTAACTTAACGTTTGTTTCAACTTGGTAATTCAATCTGTGATGAGTATTTCGCGCTAAAAGATAAGCAGCTCCGTAATATTTATCGCTAGATGGCGCCACAAAAATGAATGCGAATATATTTTGCTGTTCCAACCGAGGGCCAGAAGAATTTACTGTCTATACGAGCTTCTATGGACATGGAATAACATTTTCCGAAGCTCATAGAATATCCTCAAATTCTGCCCTAGCAAATCATAGATAACACTTTGAAGACTCAGAAGGGGGGGAGAGATTTCTAATTTCAATGATCGTAGAGCATTACTTCTTCCGAAAAATTACCTTGACGTTTAACAGATGGATGTGACTAAAAATATTTAAACGCTTCTCTAAATAGAACTTATATAAAATAAATACAATACTTTTTTGTTGAATATTAAACGAAATCATATTTTCCTTTTTAATTTAATTTTGGAAGCCCAAATTATTTTTTGGATCAATCTGGTAATAATAGAAATGCAGGCCTGCGTTTATTGCTTAGTTTGCTAATCAGTTACAGATTAAAGTTTGAAGAAAATTTAAATACTTTACGTTTTGCCGAATAGCAATACACTGGGACGTAGAAGATAAAAATATTTTATCTCCGAAAGCGGCAATACAATTCTTTTAAATCGCCAAGTTTGCTGATTAAATTTGAAAGACAAATTACGTTATATCGAGTGGCAACACATTTATTTTGAATCGCTGAGTTTTCTGATTATATTTGAAACATAAATATCTTACGCTTTGCACAGTGGCAGCGCACTATTTTTAAATCACTGTGTTTATTAATAAAAAAAAAAAAAAAATCTGAAAGGTTTTAGACTTTAAATTGCGTCCAAACGGGCGTTTTTTTTTTTTTTAACATTTTGTGTGTTACCTTTATTTATCAAATATCATGTTCTTCGCACTTAAATCATAAAATTCATTCCAACAGCAATATCGCAAAATAATTTTAAAACGAGCATATCTTTACAATTTCCAAAACACAGTTGCGCGCGCTGGAGATAAAAATGTTTTTTCCCCTACAAGTTGCCACTGCTCGCTTTGGAATCGTTTAGTTTGTCAATCGAAAATTCATTGAAGTGTTACAAAATATGAAATCGACAATAAAACAAATTTCAAATTCAAATTAGGGCTTCCACAAGCCCATATTCAATGGAAGATTACTTTATTGAAATTCTGATGGCTCCAGGTACCGTTGTTTTATCACAATGTGAGAAACATACATACATTTATGCAGATTCTTCATTATTTAATTTCTTTAAATATAATACTGGGCGATAATATTTGGTGGCAACAATATGAAAATTGAAACAACGCTTATCGTAAATCGACGCAAAATGCCAAAACGAAATTAATAGTCCTTCTAGGCAAAATTGCCTCTTTGGACTAATAAATAAAAAACAAATTCGAAATTCGGGCTTCGAATTGCACATGTTTATATGTAGAAAAATTTGTGTTCAAAATATGATAAACAGTTTCAAAGCTTGTAATTCTAGCAGTCCGTATTATAAATGTTAAAAGATGTTTCGAACGGAATAAAAGATATAGTATGTTTTAAAGTGTTCATTAAAGTTTTCTAATTCAATAAAATAGGCAGATATATATCCGTTTGGAAATGTTACATAAATTTGTTATAAGGAATAATTTGTGATGTAAGGTTTCTGCTTACGAGAGATTATAAAACGTTTCGAAACGCAACTTAAGATGAATTGCTTTATTTGATGAAAATAAATCGCGTTTCTTGGAGAAACCAATTGAAATTATTCGTTTCAAAACGACTTTGGTACACAGCCAAAGTACCAAATTGGCCTTTGCAAACTGTTAAAATTTTCAGATCGAAATTTATGGTTCAGATCTTCCTATTCCATAGGAAAAAATGAAAAATGCTTCGTTCGTCCAAATATATCTGAGTTCTCTGAATCTTAAAGAAATCTTCTTTTCGTTTCTAAGAAAAACGTGTCTTCCTTCTTTACTCTTCCGTATGGAAAGAAGCCCTCGACCCGCTGAAAGCCAAGTAGCAAAACTGATTATATTTCTGGAAGCATTGTCCAGTTCAAATAATGGCAGGAATGGCGGTGCTTTAGTGTGTCATAAAAACAGAGCTTCTCATCCGAAACAGCTGTTAAACGCAGCTACGGCCAAACCACAAGGGATGCCAAACTTTAGGGTTGACGGAACCGAAGAAAAGAAGAGGAAAAAGAATAAATCGCCAGGATCGCCTTCGACCAACACTTTCCTTTTTTTTATTCTTTACTTTATTTCGAAACTGGCGAATTCTTATACCCATTCTTATACCCATCTTAAATTCTTATACCCATCTTAAATCATTCGTATAGAATAGTGCAAAATCCTGAAGTAGAGTGAACTGATAGATCAAAGACACTCGGATTTATTAGTACATCAAATTTACTATGTCGTTAAAATTATTATTTGTTTAATATGAGGAAGTGGATAATGTTAACTGGTTAACTTTTCGAGGAAGAGCTTTTGGATCGTCTGCTTGTATAACAAATGGGAATACTGAAAGAAGCCAAAAAAGTGCCCCAAATTTTTGACTATCTGCCTCCTAATGTTTCTCCAGTCATATCTGAAATTCAAGTCTTATGAAAAGAAAAACTATTAATGTTTTGTAATAATTCTTTAATTAATTTGTAATCAGAGAGCTCAAAAATCAGTGTATTCGTTTACTTTTAAAGAAAATATTTCCATTGATTTATTCTTTAGAGGCAAAATAAATGTTTTAAAGTAAAAATAAATTTTCTACATATGTTACATGTTTAAATTATGAACTTTTTTGCAACAGCAACAAAACAAAGATTGCAAAAGACCAGAGTGGCTTCAGAAAGCAAATCGAACACACATTGAATAATACTTTGAACATTTGAACAAGCACTTTGAAAAAATTTTCACTTTGCAAATTTTAGTTGATATTTAATTTTTGAATGACTCAGAAATCACGGACTTTATTCGAGTAAGTCTCAATTTGAAGTTGCTTCATTCAGACTTTATTCGAATAAGTAAATCAGCTTGAGTTGCTTCAGTTAAGATGCTTATTCGAATAAAGCCTCTAATATCCACTCAGAAAGAGTTTCCTAAACCATTCACCTAACATAGTGGATGGTCAAAAACAATGTTTAAGCTTGTAAAGTAAACCTCAGAAATGTTTGCAGTTTCTTGTAGAAATAACTTTGTAAACTGTCAGAATTATCAGTTTGAAATATATGCGTTATGGGTTCCCACCATTTCATACAAAAGGTAAAGAAAACTTCACAAGAGATTGCAAACATTACATACAATTATGTTACCGTATGGTACTAAAATTTTATAACCGACTCATGAAAGTTAATCTATGTGATTGAAAAATGAAGGATCAGTGAGTATGTGAGTTCTTCCCATTAGGTCTTCAGAAAAGGCGTCGACTCTACACTTTATTTTTTCATTTTATATAAACTAGTAGCTTGTGTGGTCTGTTGTCGCTCTGGCATACCTAATTAGTCAGATTGAATGTATGCCAGACAAAAGGCCAGCCGCACAGCGATTACTTCTCATATAACATCGTAGATTTAAATTAAATTGATAAAAATCTAAAATACATTATTTCTATTCAGCATAATTATCTTTTCTTTGTTAAAGCATTAACATAACATGAGTGGATCACGGGGACAGGTTTGGGCCTACTTTTGTCATTTTGAAAACTATAACATGTTTTTGCACGCCTTTATGTCAGCTTTCAGAGTCTTCCAGTTTGTCGATTGTAATGAATCCTCGTGGCAATCACCGCCTTAAGAAGACTACCTCTCCAAGTAAATAGTATTTCTAAGAAAGTAAGTAAACACCGGTATTACTTCTCTAAGACGACCACTTCGACAGAAGAATCAAACTGTCTGAAACTATGGACTGTCTCCTTGAAGTTACCTCACTGTAGTTGTAATTTTAAAACACATTTTTATGCGTAATGTTTCCTGCTCAGTGGATTTCATGCTTTGTGCTACAGTTCTTAATGTCACTTTAATTCTCAATGTAAAATTTTCAGAAAGTTATATTTAATGAAACCTAGCAATGAATTTTAAAATGTTAGGAAAAAACGGTTTGGTTTGGTTTATTTAATTACGGTAAAGCACTTGAGGGCTACCTGCCTAAGGGGAGGAATGCCTTTGTAAGACGTTCTAAGGGAACTCGCTCGCGTACACGTTACGCATGGGGAAACCGCGGAAACGCCCATGCAGCCAGCCCTTTCGTACGATTCGTACCTCGGATGGAACTACCAGTGCTCAGTGACTTTTCCGCTCTACTGCTGGTGGACCTTTAGAAAAAGCAGAAAATAGGCGAAATGAGTTGACATCATTCATTACTACTTAAAATGCTATTGCAAAAGTGACATGTTAAAAATTGATTGAAAAGAAATGAATTAATCATTGAAGAAAATGTCGGATGCCTTAATGAATTTTTTTTTTTTTAATTTGTAGCATTTTAAACTTACTTAAGGATTTTTAATAAAAGAAAAAGATTGCAATGAAACTATATAGAACTGAGGGCATTTCTCCTATGTACTTTTGTGCCGCAACGGTTGTTATGGCGAGCCCATTATTTGAAGGTTCCTTGTTTACGTCCAGGCGCAACGAGTTTTTCGCGATTTCTCGCTTTAAATTCCAAATATCCTAATAATATTTCTCTGGATTATTTTTAAACACGTTTTAAAATTTGGTTTGGTTTGTGTAATTATGGCAAAGCCTCGAGGGCTATCTGCCCTAAGTGACGGGATGCCTTCGTGGAGGACTTTCTAAGGAAAACTGGCTCGTATACACGTTACACATTGGGAAAACCACGAAAACGCCCATGCAGCCAGCCCTTTCGCAGGATTCTAACCTCGGACCGCACTACCAGTGTTCAGCGACTTTATCGCTCGGCCTCTGGTGGGCCCAACACGTTTAAAAAAATAGTTTATAAGCATGTTAAACAACAGCCTCGATGCAAATGTTTCCCTTTCCAATGCAAAATATAATGCAATATAACAAAGTCTATAGAAAAACATGTCATCTCCATTTTTTTAAGAGCAAATTGTTCTACTAAAGGCAGAATGTATTTGCTCTTTCATAGATTTACTTTCCTTTAAAGAACAGAGATGATGCAGGTTTTCTCTCAGTATGCAATGAGAAAACTCTGAATAAAGATATTGAGTTTTACCAACTTTTAACTGTACATAAAATTCTCCATTTACATATTTTATTTCTTATAATGCTATAATAATTGTTTCTTAAGAACGCAAAAAAAATCACATTTTATGGTCATTATTAAAAGCCAACATTTAAACTCATATAACATGCATATTACTCGAAGAAAGAAAATTATATAGGTATCATTTTAATAAGACACTACAATAAAGTCTGCATTTCCAAGCACACATTTTTTTCACAATATTTCTAGTAGACGTGGTTTGAAAGCTTTACGACAGCTTCGGGCAAACTAAAACCATAGCTGAGTAGTCAGTTTACATTTTCCGCCAAATAAGCGATAAATTCCATAACGTTGCAACCCAGAAGAGGCACCACGAAGAATGCTGAATCGAATCTCGGGAGATACTTTTGGAGCGTCGAAGAGGCCAGTCCCAGGCCAATCTCCGGCCAACAAAGTCCGACCCCCCAACGGCCCTCGACATTCCACCACCCAACATGAAAGTCCCCTCCCTTTCCAGAATCGAAAAAAAGAAAAACTTCCCAACAACAAAAGAATCAAAAAATTCCTCGCACACAAAGTTCACCCGCGCACGTTGGAAAATTGGAAAAATTTAAAATGGACCAAAGCAGGCGAAATACCCTGGGGTAAAAACGTAAACTAAAGCAAGGGAAAAAAGTTATATGCTCAAAGGCGAGGGATCCGGGCGTTTCGTAATACACTATGTATTAGGCAATCTTGGCCATATGCCTGCATCTGGGAGTTGAAATTGGTCCCAGTCCCGCAGGCTTGCGTATCCATTTATGTGCTAAACCACGTTGCCTCGTTTCATTTTTGCCTCTCGTAGGCGGCAGAATCAAAATGAAAAATCCAGATCAGTTGCGATTTCTCACTTAACTTCGAGGAGACCCAGGTTTCCCTAGAGATCCAAATGCTTGAATTTCGAACCAGTAAGGAAGGTCCTTAGATTATTTCTTGGTTTTGTTTTTGTTTTGCAAGAGAAATATTTTTACGGAAACTGGTTTACTGTGTGATTTAGTTGGTTAGTTTCTTTTGCTTACGATGCTCTAATGCCAGCTTTCTTATTCTCTTTCCTGCCCCCTCTACTATATTTTTAGACACCCCGCCGAAGCTACAGAGAATGAGATCCGAGTGTAGATATAACAAGAGCTTTTTTTAAGTAACAGAAATAAAAAAGAAGTGATTTTTCAAATCCCCAAACGAAAAAGTTCTGTTGTGATTGATTAACCTTAAGATTATGATATTTCGACAAGAAATTTAATTTCGTAACATATCCTTTTCTGAAAAAGTTCTGATTTTATTTAGCAAAGATTTTAACAAGGATTCTAAAACTTTTGCCATCAATCTTCGAAATAAATTTTTAATTTGGTTTGCTGTGGGCTGTGGTTTTACGCATGAATACATAAGATTTAAAAGCACTCTTTAATCTGGAAACACGTTGTTTTGTGCTGCAAAATAGCCACTACTGCTACTTTCATTATGCCTCACCAGTGGTCGAGTTGTTAAGACCACTGAATGCTGGTAGTTCGCCCCGGTTCTAATCTAGGCGAATGCGCTGGCTGAAGAGTTAGCTTTCCCCATGTGTAAAGCGAACACGAGCCAGTTTCCCTTTGAAAGTTCTTGCATAAAGGCACCCCTTCCCTTAGGTAGATAACTTTTGTGTGCTTCGTCACATTCAAATAACGTAACTCATTTTGATTATTTTTAATATTTACCTCCTATAGTGATGTCCAGGTAATAAAGTATGATGTTTGTAGGAAATGATTAGATTAAACATTAAACTATGAGTATGTGAAAGATTTAAATTTATTTATAGTATGGACTGGAAGAGAGCTAGAATCATGAAATACCGAAGGAGAGCTTAGAAAATCAGGCATGTGTATTGTTTTGATTAGAACAGAAAATTAAAGAAATATATATAAAGCTGGATCTATATATCAAGAGCCTATTGTTTCATAGTTTTTTTAGAGCAAAGTAACTGTATGTTACATATATCTGAAAACTGTTGACATTCATCGTTTCTAGTCAATAACTGAGACAATCGCTAGGATACTGATCCTGACTACTAGAAATGCAATATCTAGTAATCAATAAATTATTGTGTATACACGTTACACATGGGGAAAATCACGGAAACACCCATGCAGCCAGCCCGTTCGCGGGATTCGAACCTCGGACCGAACTACCAGTGTTCAGCGACTTTACCGCTCGGCCGCTAGTGGGCCCACGTGGGAACGAGATAATTTTTTGCAACATAATGCATAGATTATAATGGCACGTTTTCAAATAATGGTGTAAATCGAGATCTGTGCTTGACCCAGAATGAATAAAAATTTTTCGCCGCTTCTAAAACAGGAAAAATATATCAAAGTATCAGTGAAATAATGTACATAGTGAATATACAATAGCCATATTATTTCGACCAACGAATCCACTATTGCGGAAGCTGAGTAAAAGCGGACTCTGGAAACTATCTCAAATGCTACACATGCCGAGCAATAGCGTCCAAACATAGTGAGCATGATTTTTAGTCCACCCAAATCTCTAAAACTTGTGTATTTTATGATTTAAGATTTACTAATAATTATCTTTATCCTCCTTTTCCTTTATGACTTATTTCGTCATGTATTCGCTTAATACAGAGGTTAATGTAAACTGTACGGCAAATAAATAGCATAGGTCAAAACTAAGATGAAATAGTAATTGATAATTCTTAATAGAATTCTTTCCTTTGATTCCTAAAGAACTACCCATCAAAAGAGAATGTGAAAACTTAATGTTAATCACATTTCGTTAAGCTAGCTGTGTTTTTCCATCCACCCTAACAGTTTCATTGGTTTGTTGTATAGCAAAGCATACGAAAGCTATCTGCCTAAGATAAGGGATTCCTTCGTGGAGGACTTTCTGAGGGAAACTGGCTCGTAGACACAATACACATTGGAAAACCACCAAAACATTCAAGCAGCCAGCCCTTTCGTTGAGCCCAGACCGAACTACTAGTGTTCAGCGACTTTACCGCTTGGCCGCTAATGTGCCTCCAGCCCGATAGTGATGTAGCTTCGTGCAGAGTTCGTTGGAATTATCAGCCAATATATCGTAGATGTACAGTGACTTATTGTCGACGAAAAGTTGAAATATTTGCTTCGTTAGTATTTTAGTTGTATCATCACAAGCAGCGGAAAATAAAGTTTTGTGTTAGTTTATATCTTTTTTTGGTTTTATCGGTCATTACTACCCGATCTACTAAAGATTAACTTTAGAAGCTTCATAGCTACATAGTTAGTAGTTTAGTTAAACAGATAACTTTATATGTAATAAATTTTATATTTAAAAACGTTATAGCAGATAAACAGTCTTGAAATTCTCTATACATAGAAAGACTGATATTTTATAAACGGATATAAATACGAGTATAAAAACTGTTGTATCCGATTTTGCAGAATTCTACAAACTCGACAAATGTACAAAAGGCTTTTAGCCTTTATGAGTTTCTGAGAAGCGGTGCCCGAATCTGAAATTCCAGTGCAAAGATCAGCCATCGGATGATCTTTACAAGATGATTTGCTTACTTGTATTATTAAGTTGCAAGTGATTCTTTTAGTTATAATAATCCACATTCTCTGCAATATAACGTATTAAAAAAATGTTTCTGTTCTCACCCTCTCCTCCCGCCCCCCCTTTTTTTTTTGTTGTTGTTCAGTTTACTATTAGTTTTAACTTTTTCTTCGAAGCACGATCTTCGTTGACAAAGTTTTGAACCATTCTTACGTCATATTAGACTCAGATAGATACAGATTCAAAAATTTCTCAAGTGATGTTTTTTCGTCAATTTAGTGTACCTTTTCTCAGTTATGGCTCTATCATTAGTGGTCACTATCCCCAATGATAGAGCCCTGTTCTTACAGCGAATTCCCATTTGAAACATTATTTAAAAACTATATAAAACTCGCTTTAGAGTATTTTAACATTTTGTTTTTATTCTGCTCACGGTCTGCTTTTGTTCCTGTATTTTTATTTCTATCTCTTTTTTTTTTTTTTTTTTTTTTTTTTTTTTTGCTTAAGGACAAATTTCCAAAAAATTTTGTTTGTGCATATTATATAAAAAAAAAAGGATGTGCTCAGACTTACAAAATTTTCACATTAAATCACAAAACAATTTAGTGAATAAGCAGCTTAAATTATTAAAGTTTATTTTATGCATTTCGCTTCATATGTTCATAAGATAATTTTATGGAATTAGTAAAATAGCATTTCTGTTACCAAATGCTTGCAATCACAAGTCAATTATTTTACAGCAAGATGTGTACCATTTTAGTTTGAAAGTGAGGACCTACTTCAGCGAATATTTTCAACAGGAACTATTCTTCATGTTTCTGAAAATTGAATGAAGAATAGATCCCTGCACGATACCCTCAGATACCCTTTAAAAAAATGACAACGTCACTGCTTCCATCCTCGTTCAAAATTGCTAAATATTAGAAAGGTTTGTGAAACTTTGCCCTAAATTGCGTCTAGGGAGCGAATATTTAAAAAGCCCGTACTCCCCTTATTTAATTTCACTTACGGAGCGGACGCAGGCCACAGTATCAATAATTATTTGCTTCCGCTATCGAGGGAAATTGAAATAGGGGGAAAATGGAGGGAAAAAAATACTATAACCATCGACTTCAAATTTGACGGTTTCTTACGGTGCATTATCGAAAGAAATATCACGGCATTAACTCCGCGCCACATATTTAAGATGAAAATAAGTACTCGAGATTTGTTGCGGTAAAAAGCCTGCTCGATATTACCCCATAAAAGATTCAGACAGATATTAAAGCGGTGGTCCCATCACCGCGACGCGCTTCCATTAGGAAAACGATTCCCGAAATTATTCCGCTGAGCCCACGAGATGGCGCTGCACAACGGACGAATTTGTCTTCTGACTATGATTAATTATTATTGCTCAAAGGCTTTCGCTTTTCGGGATACGATGCTACCAGCCGTCCGTCCGTCTTTCTGGACAGATAACATGATGATGATGATTGAAATGGGGGGGGGGCTATTGGAAAAAGGATTAAAAAATGTGCACTTTTCGAAGGAAAGTGATTTGTGAAATTTTAATGCATTTCAGAATTAGTTCGCACCGAAATATAATTTGAAATCTAAAGACATTGGATCTTGTTAAGAAAGGCTACCTTGACTTTCAGAGGAAATCTCTGTTGCAATTTTGTTACATTTCTGTTACAAGGAAAACAGAAATTCATACGCAAAAATATTATGAGGAAAGACAAAGTATAATGCTTCAAACAATCTTGGCAAAACTTCATCTTTTTAACATTTGGGAATTTTAAAAAACACTTTTTTATTATTCTTGTCTGCAGATGCATTTTTTTCCGCTTTTGGGACACACGTAAATACTTGATATCTAGACGGATGAAATATAAGATGATTAGAATAAAATCTGGAAAACTGACCATACTTTTTCATTTCTGAAGTTTTAAGCATGCATCCGAAACGTAAGTAAATATAAATTATGATAAAGAAAAAAACACGCCTTGCAAAACTTTACAAAAAAATGTTATTCCAGATTTTTGAAACATTTATTCATATTTTAACAGTTGATAGGAGATATTATTGTTTTTTAGTAGAGTACAAAAATGCGTGAGCTTTTCCTTTTATCAAAGTACGAAATGATTGCTACTTCACTTCCTTAATATTTTTCATTTGTACTTATGGAAATATAAGTACTTTTTTATTTATACAAACAAGAATTAAAATTTATCATATTTCTTGCTCAATTGTGTTTTAGCAAAACTCGATTAGCAGAATTATCTTTAACAATCCTGTTGAGTTTTACATGTTGTACATGCATTTTACATTTTTTTTTTAAGTTTGCATACTTTTGTATGAAGAGTAGTTTTTTTCTTTCTTTTATAAAGTTTTTTTTTTTTTTTTTTTTTTTTTTTTTTTTTTTAACATTTTTATTTTTTTTCTTGGAAAAAAAAAAATCGGTTTATGACACTTATCAAGTGTTAGAATTTGTTAAATCAGATTAAAATTTTTCCTTATTTATTTGATCAGTGCCTCGCCTTTTTCATAGTTCATAAAATTCCTTTAACACTATCATCTTCTCTGCTTTCTTCTGATTCCTGTTCTTTCATCACTTCATCAAGATTGTCATAGTTTGATCAAATCTGGTAGAGAGTATTAGCTGACCAAAAGTTTTAGTCAATGTCCTACAGACCCTAGTAGATTGCAAAACGAGTCATCGCTTCGGTCTGAATTAAGATGACAAAGTCTGGAGAAAGTTAAAATAACCTTGAGAAGGTTAAATCTTTAAATTGAACCGAATTTACCACTTTTGTATACAAATATCCCACGTGTACTCTTCCTCGAAAATTGGGGCGAAGCTTAACAGTTAGCTAAGTTCAGCAATACCTCAATCACCTGTATTACTACAGAAGACAGAAGTGCTGGCTTAGCTTCTACTTCTACTTGTGCTTACAGATAGCCTCCGCCAGTTACAGTTATTTAAAATAACATATTCGAAGACCTGTCGAGAAACTATCTACTTAAGCTGACTCAAATATTTAACAAGGCGTTTTAAACGTCGGCTAGCAAAACGGCTAAGGCCAGAATAATTACTGGTAGAGCTGGCGATAGGACGTAACTTGCGAGCGAAGCTGGTGAAAGCTATATGACTAAAACATTTAAAACTCTTATCTTAAGAGTACTCATGTATATAAGGTGCCTTCCGCTGAGAACTACGAAAAAGAGAAACTATAGTAAAAGTTTTATTCATAATATTTAGTCAATTACTATAAAATATCTTTTAATCTTACAGCCTTCAGCTTCCTTGGTTTCCTCAATTTATAATTATGTGTTTTTCACTTTAAATATATAAGTGAAAAACACATAATTATAAATTGAGGAAACCTCTCAATCCGATGATACAAAACTCTTGAAATCCAATGATACAAAACTCTTGAAAACCAGAAATAATATCAGTAAGGTTCGACATATCTTTCTTTCGGTACAATCTTCCTATTTTATATCAGAGCTCAATTTTTCTCAACCAAAAATTTGCTGCTTCAGTTGTAGAAACATAAGGTTATTTCGAAGCAGGAGACATGAAACTTGAGCAATGCCGTCGCCGGGGCTCGAACCTCAGACATCTCGAATCCGTGCCGAGTATTCTGACCATTACACCATGAAGGCATGCTAAGAAGGTGGGAGAAATACCTTATACAATGTCCAACTATAACCTTTAGCTTCGTTCTGAGGTATATTTATTATATTCACTGCATCGAAAGTCGTGAAGATTTTTATTTTGACGAGACTCCTACGCTTTCAGAAAATCAAGTTTGAATGGGAATTGGTAAATAATCATCTAATGAATTATATTCAACTTTGATTTGTAATGCAATTCAGCATATTACAAACCCTTCACGTATGTAATTGATAGTCAAAATTTCGTAATGTAATGCGTTTTTAGTGCATTAAGTTTAAAATAAATGTTCATTAAATCAGTTTCTTTAATAATTGTATTCTTTGCTTAATAAAGTAATCTGACATGATAACTGTTAAATTACATGGTTTGCCGTAACTGAAATTTTTAAAGCTATTATTTATTATAAAATAATATTATTATACACTGCTCGACATTGAAAATGCAACACCAAGAAGGACTGGTCAGAAATTTATGCAAATTTTAGAGTAGACGCACGTCACTGAGTTATGCGAATGATGTGAAATGCGCAGCTTTAAGACGCACGTGAGGTAAGATATAAAGGAAGGAACGTGCAGAATGGGCAATATTCGTGTTGTTATTTCTGCCAAACGAATTATCGAATAAAGTTGGTTTTTGTCCCGGAGGATACGTGTAATAGGAGAGAATGCTAGGCCACCATCAACGAAGGCACTTCCAGAAGATAGACGATTTTATGAGGGGTATGGTGATCGGACTGAGAGGGGCGGGTTGATCCTTACGTCAAATCGCAGCTGATACTCACATGGATGCGAGCACGGTGCATCGGCTATGGCGAACATGCTTGGAACAAGGAAATGTGGGAAGAAGGAGGGGTGCAGGTGCAGCCAGAGTGACGTCAGCACGCGTGGATCGACACATCAGCCGACAAGCTGTTGCGGTCCCGCAAGTCACTTGTGCCGCGATTCTGCAGCATGTGCAAGATACCCTGGATGTTCCCGTGTCGACCAGAACCATTTCCCGTCGATTGGTTGAACGTGGCCTGCACTCACGGCGTCTCTTAAAAAGACTGCCATTGACCCCACAGCATAGACGCTAACGTTTAGAAGGGTGCCAGACTGGAGCTATGTGTTTGGCAGAATGGCGAAACGACGTGTTCTCAGATGAGTCACGCTTTTGTTTATCCAGTGACAGTCGCCGCAAACGTGTGTGGCGTCGACGTGGAGACAGATCTAATCCGGCAGTAACTGTGGAACGCTCCACCGCGCGACAACGTGGCGTAATGGTTTGGGGCGCTATTGCGTACGATTCCAAGTCACCTCTAGTTCGTACTCAGGGCACTATGACGGCACAATGATACTTGGATAATGTAATACGGCCAGTGGGAATCCCCTTCCTTCAGGGTCTGCCTAATGCAATTTTTCAGCAGGTTAACGCTCAACCATGCAGTGCTCGCATCTTCCAACATGCTCCGCATGGTATACAGATGCTTCCCTGGTCACCGTTTTCTCCTGACCTGTCACCAATCGAACATGTGTGGGATGTGATTGCACGCCGTTTGCAGACTCTGCCCCTGCCGCGTTCAGAATACGAACTGTGGCAAATGGTTGAAAGGGAATGGAGAGCCATCCCTCAGGACACCATCCGCATTCTTGTTGACTCAAGTTTGAATGGGAAGAGTTTGCCTAGACTCAAGTTTGCCTAGACGTGTTTCTTCGTGCATCGCTGTCCGCGGTGGTTCTACATCCTACTGAGCCGACGCCGTTCTCTGTATTCTGACTAATCATTTTGAATAAAGATCACTTATTGCTGCTTGCTATCTCTGTCGTTTTTCCAAATTTCATCACTTTCTGATCACCCCTTCTTGGTGTTGCATTTTCAATGTCGAGCAGTGTATATTATATACATTTATTATAAAATCCAATATAAATATCCAATATTTATTATAAAATATTGGACTCGCTGCGCTAAGAAATAAACTAATAGCATGCATGTTTAAGATAGCGTTTTACAGTCCTTTCATTCAGTCCAGTTCATGTGATAATTTAAAGAATCCAACTAACTTTCTTTCTCTACATGTTTCATAAAATACAAATGTACACATGACACAAAGTAAATAAAAACACTTTGTTTCTGAACTGTGTAATAGTTTGCCTTCAAATAACTAAACGAGCAAATATAAAAATTAAATTAAATTTCGCAACCTTGTTCTTTTTGTCTCATTCAGGTTTCTAAATGAATCAAAACCTTGTTCTCTGTCTGTCAAAAGAGAAACTTAATAATGTCCATCAACAAATCCAGCCTTATATTTGCAGGAAAACCTCAAGAAAATCCATTATAACTTAAATCCCTTATAACTGCATGATTGCAACAGGTTAAAGTTGAATTCAGTGGGAACCGCTGAATATAACAACAGCAATCCCACATTTCATGAACTTCTGACAGGATCCAATCACCATTAACAGCTGTCACACGGAATGGAATGGACTCTGAAGGGGACGAGTACCAATTTAATTACTTCGTCGCTCCACCGCAGAAGTTAAGGACTTAATGAACGAAAGTGGACAGCAATATTCAGCTTTGATTGAGAATATCAAGAATCTTTGCATACGTGGCACATCGTTAAGTTTGGTAAATTCTTGAAGATACATGTAAAATTTTCATTTGAAGGGTAAGCATTTTAAATGGTAACACCATTGTATTGTAGCAGGTTATTATATTTCTAGCAGAAGTATCCGATGCCAGATAACTTATATTGAGAGTAATGTATTATTTTACTAATGACATCATTTGAAAATTCGTTAAATAGAATACTACACGTCATAAAGAATATGATACGTCATTGTGATGCATAAAATACGCCAAAGAAACAAAGTAATCTTCAATACATGTACCACAACTGACTACGTAATCATAGAATCAATATTGTACGTATATAACCCATATCACATATGAATTTGCCCATTTGGGTCAACAAAAATAAAAACAAATACATCATTATTTTGAGCAAAAAAATATGATTCATAGTCATACATTTTTCAGTGTGATGCGATATGGAACCCATATAAAACTTTCAATAGAAAATATGATATACTTACTTAATTCCCCTACAGCGCATTTTATCCTCTTCACTTTTATTTATAATATTTTATTATAAATAATTCGTGTTCCATTTTGATTTAATTGGAAAAGAAGTATATCAGTGTAAAATTTTAAATTTTAATCTGATATTTTTCCTTAAAAAGAGCACAATCAAACTAGAGTAGATTTTGGAATCTATGGCGATATGCGATTGAGTTTTTGCCTAATTTCAAATATTATTATAATGTTTAAACCGATTAAAATTAAATGAAAATGCATTGCGAAAACTTAAGAATAGTTAAAGGTTAATAAAATTCTCTTATTTCCATATTCATGAATTGTTTTTATGCTACTATTTGCACTTACTAAAATAAATCCCTTTTTTTTTTCCTGCGGCTTGCGGCATCGATTTGAGACCACAACCGTGTCCGCGCTTTGCGTGCCTCTTTTTCATCTTAATGTCCGCTTCGTCAACAAACTTTTCTCTTCCGTGTGTGCCGAGGCCTAAAAGGGAAGAGCGTAAATTTCCCCAGGCGATTGGTCCCCGTCCGGACACACCCGCGAATGACGCTGTCGCACGCGACTGCCTTCAGTTCTCGAACGCTAATTGCGCTCTTCGACACAGGGGACATCCGTGAATGTCCCATCGAGTCTCCTTTAGGTTGGATCTGCCAAATCCTTACCAACTCTGATTCTCGATTCTCTGTATATTAAGTCCATTGCTAAATTTAATTTCAATACATAGAACAAGAATATCCCATTTCTTTATTTACGTAAAAAATTATATACGTATGTATTATAAAGCAAAAAATTAATCGCGATAAACCTATAAAAATTCCCGAAATTTAACATATTCGACATTCCTGAACGTTCGTCTTTCATTACGACAGCTACGAATTAGGTGTGATATGTCATTAAATCTTATTTGTAATGAAACAGGATCTATATTGCTGCGATATTTTGGAGACTTATATTTTTGGGGGCAATAAACATTAAAATCCACAATAAATCCACAGCGATTTATTCCACAGCGAGCTGTGGAATAAATCCACAGCGATTCGAAACTTAGATCTTCCACCGGCTACCTGGGCATGCTAAATACTTACACCCCAACTTCTTATAAATACGGATTAATAGTTATATATGTTATAAAAATATAAATGATCTCTGTAAATGTAAGGTTCAACAAGGAATTAAAATATGTTTTTAGTACGTTTTGTTACGTTAATAGAAGGATATTAATTTAATTCAAATTTGTTCCATACTTAATATACTTAATGGAAATTCTGTGTGATATTTATTACGGAGAGATATATTTTCTTATAAACAAGTTTTTGTAACACCGTAAACCTTCATCGGTTTGCCTTCCACCACACTTTAAATCATGTCATCCGACTAAACAAAAGTTAGCTTCATTTTATTCCTATGTTTTCCGTGCTCTTCAAGTTTGCTCCTCCAAACTAGCCCTTGATGAAGAACTAAATTATTTAAAAGCAATAGCTAGACAGGGGCTTTTCACCCAACATTATTAATCAAGCAGTTAAAAAATTCTCATCTCAACACACTAAAAGCCACACTCTTATTTTAGGAGATTATAAAAATTCTGTTGTCATTCCCTTCTTTCCATCAATTAGCTATAAAGTTGCACATATTTTGCAGAAATTTAACTTTCGGGTTGTTTTTTCTCCCATCAATAAAATTGCAACTTCTATACTCAAGGACCCTATTCCGGATATGAATTCCTGGGGTATTTATAGGATTCCTTGCCAGTGTGGTTTAATTTACATTGGCCAAACTAAGAGAGCCTTAAAATTTCGCGTCAAAGAACATGAGGCATATGTTAGAAAAAAGGAAACACAGAGGTCTTCTGTTGCTCAACATTGTTGGTCCGAAAATCACACTTTCAATTTTTCTGCTGCCAAAATTATTCAAAAAACATCTTCCATTGGAGAACTGGATTTTCTAGAGGCATTTCACATTCATAAAAATCTTTCTGTTCTAGTTAACGATCCTAATTCCAATCCAAATTTGCCTTCGGCTTTTAGAGAAATTATGTTTTAGTTCTGGTTTCGCCAACAGATGGCGCCACTTGCTTATTCTTGTCCAGGCTTTCTTATCTTATCTAATCATTATTTCCTATCTTGTTCATTTGCGGTTTTGCAGCTGAAGATGATGGTTCGGTAAAACCATCGAAACTAGTCCTGTGAAAATTTTGTAGGTATAACGCTGATTTTTGTTGTTTGACTTCTGAATTAGAACAAGTTTTTGGTTAAAAATGCAGATAAAAAAGCATATACTTCCATTTACGCGTGAAAGTGACATATTTTGAATTCTTTGAAATAATCACTTTAATTGTACAGATCTTAAAATATACGAAAAGGAGGAATGCACTATTTATTTAACTCTTTAAATACTTATTATAAGTACATCTTTATTAAAAATCATAATTAGATAAAGCTTATTTCTGTTGGTGATAAAATAGATAAAGATATTAAATATTTGCGCAGATTCGAATATTAATTTGAATGCTTGTCGGACCGAAATAAAAGTTGAAATGAGTTGATAATTCACTGCACAGATAAACAAGTTTAGACAGTGTGAATAACGAATTTAGAAGCAAAATAGAATTTTGGAAAACCAACACTTGTCGGAGTATGAATCACGTCATTTTTAAATTAAAAATGCTACTTGAAAACAAGAAAACATTTTTATACCGAGCTACTTCAATAAACACTTTAATACAAAAAGCTAATAAAGCACAGTAATTTTACTACTGTTTCCTACCGTTTGAAACATTCGTTTATCATTGTATTCGGCAAGTTATGTCGTTAAATTTTCTATTAATTAAACTCTTAATATTAAAATAAAATATTCACAAATATTTTTTTCAAATTTATTTTATGTTATCATAATTTCAGAATTTCTATGAAAATTGGATAAATTAATAAATTAAACCACCCTATAAATTAATAGTGTCAACAATGCTTGAGAAATTTCAGATATCCTCAGAAAGTTATGGTCAGTATACTTGACCATAATTTACTTCGCGCACGGGAGAAACTATGAGAATGTCTAGCAGCCAGTCCATTTTACTAATTGAATCTTTATTAAATGAAATTTTTTAAATCTTAATATAAACATGAAAAAAATCTGAAAGCTTTCAGATTTTCTATTACGCCCAAAGGGGCGTTTTCATTCACACATAGATACCCGTTTCGAGAGCATTTGGACTAAAAATATTTAAAAACAGCATATCTTTAGAATTTCCAATAGACAGTCTCGCGCGTTGGAGATAAAAGTATTTTATATTGTGCATTGCCACTACTCGCTTTAAAATTATTGTGTTCCTTAGTTAAAAATTTATTTAAAAAAATAGGGAATAGATAATAAACCAAATTCGAAATTCAAGATTCGGGCTTCCAGGTGCCCATCTTCGTGTGGAGGACTACGTTATTCAGAATTTGATCGCTCTAAGTATTATTGTTTTTACACAATGCGAGAAACATACAAAAATTCATACTGATTCTTCATTATTTAATTTCTTTAAATATAATACAGGACGACAATATTTGGTGGCAGCAATTTGTAAAGGGATGCAGTCGTTTATAATGATTCGATGCAAAATGCCGTTTTGAGACTAATGGCCCTTCTGGGGTAATGCCCTTTTAAGCTAATACATTTATTTTGAATTTTATTTTGCTTGGATTACAAAAGTAAAATAGACAAAATGGTGTATTTTATCTTGTACATGAGTCAAACCTAGAAATTATAATATAAAAATCTATCAAATATATGTAGAATAATAAATTGTAAGTCTAGAGCGATTGAAATTCCTTTTAATTTCCCTAAAACTGATTCTCCAGTTACAACAGCATTTGAAAGTAATTCAATTTGCCATTTGAGGCGAACCAAAAGTAAATAACTATAATACAATTATTTTAATCATTTAAAACCACTATATACCACTCAATTCGCGATCATAAAAGAACCAGAAATAAACTACCAGTATGTAGGTCTTTAACCCATTAGCCTTTGGTTAACATAAATAATGAATGATAATACGGAAAATGGGAATACTTCAAAAGAGATTATTTTTGTATACGTTCTAAAACTCCTGAACAAAAACAAGATATTATTGTTCTACATTCTAAGAATCATAGTGTGCAAAGGATTAAATAAAAATCTAAAACAAATTTTAAAATAATTCGACCCTTTGGTCGAATTATTTTAAATTTTAAATTACGAAGAGTTAGTACTTACTGAGAACTGCGCAATTTAGTACTTTCTTTTAAACAAATAGAAAAAGTAATGGTCAACAAACAGGGAAAATTTTATTGTCAAATATCCCTCCCAGATCGAGTTAATAAATCGTAACCAACACATGTTTTCTTTTAATCAATGCACTCTTAATCTATTATCTCATTTACGTATTCTATCATTGTTAGAGAAACTAGTTCTTGTGCGAATAAAGGAGTAGAAAGAGAATGCAGACTAAAAAAAAAAGGGGGGGATGAACCTAGTGCCTTCAGAAACGAAATAGAAATATATAAAAATTTCTAAGAGTTTAAAAGTACAACAGAATAGTTTGGGAAATTTAAAAAAAAAAAAAAAAAAAAAAAAATGCCCTCTAGAAAGCTTAGTGTAATCTTAAGTTTGAAAATATGCCTTGATTTTTTACTTCCTACAATCATTTCCAAAATTCTTCGCGTGAGATTAAATAATAAAGTAATGATATGATAAATTAAGCTCTTAAAACAGCATCAACCATCTTTTTTCGTTCAGTTCAAATTTTGTAGCTTCATAAATATTATTTTGTGTTTACATTACAATCTTCATTTTTGACTTTACTTCTGTTTAAAAGACAAAGTCAATTGAATTTACTTGAAATGAATTATTAAGGGTTCAAATGTTATCATTAATTTATTATTAAATGAAAATAATCATTATCAATTAGTGTTAAATACATATACCAGGAATAAAACATACGTCTACTTATTTAACAACTGATGCAAGGCAGAATTTGTCACCTGATCTGAAGATTGCTTCTCTGCATAAACAGTATGCTTGCTAATAAACGCATATTACAGTTATTTTCTCTTCCAATAAGCTACCGTTTTCGTTCTACTCAAACTTCAAACATAGTCTTACAATTTTAAAGTAGAATATTAGCTATTTACTTAAACAGCAAAGATTCTGCTTAAATGAAATGATTAATGTTAAAAAGTTATAGCCTCTCTAATGGAAAAAGATGAATAATGAAAGAAATAAAATTATATAGCAAAATAAACTTGGTTTCACAGTAGATCTTTGTTTAAAAATCTTCTGACATGTATTTTCAATATAAATTGCGAAATAATGTCGCAGTAAGCATTTATTTTTAATTATAAGAATTTAGACTAGTGTATATCTTGCAATAAAAATTTAAGATTTAGAAAATTCTATTGATTTTGAGGGACATTAGACATAATTCTTTCTTCTTCAGTAACAAGGAATTTATTTTAGAACCCTCATCTTCAGATGAAAAAAAAAAAAAAAAAAAAAAACTATTAAAAAAATCTGAAAGGTTTCAGATTTTAAATTATTTCCAAATGGGCGTTTTTTTAACGTTTTGGTGTGTTAGCTTTAGTTATTAAATATCATGTTCTTTGCACTTAAAACATAAAATTCAGTTCAATAGCAATGTCGCAAAATAATTTTTAAATGAGCATACCTTTAGAATTTCCGATACACATTTCCGCGCCCTGGAGATAAAAAAGTCTTTTTCCCCCTAGAGTGCTGCCATTGCTCACTTTTAAATCGTTGTGTTTGGTGCTCAAAAATTCGTTAAAGTTTTAGAACATATGAAATCGATCATAAAAAAAATTCCAAATTTCAAATTTGGTCTTCCACATGCCCATATTCGTAGGAGGATTACGTCATTCAAAATTTGATGGCTCTATGTACCGTTGTTTTATCACAATGCGAAAAATATGCAGATTTTTCATTATTTAATTTCTTCAAATATAATGCAGGACTCTAACATTAGGTGGCAACAGTTTGAAAAGTGAAACGGACATTTATAGTGATTCAACGCACAATCGCAAAACGAAAACAATAGTCCTTCAAGGACAAAGTTCCTTTGGCCTAAAAAATTTTAGCAAAAGTGAATTTGCATCTGAGGAAAAGAGCCATGTCTGATCGCCTCCAAATCGATAGAGTTTTATTGAAAATCTAAGCCAAAATAAAGTTTCAATTTTGTCTACTTTTAAATTATTTTAACATGGTTTTCTTCCAATTTAGACTACCTCAAATGTTAAGCGGAAGTCTACCAAGATAAAATAGTAATTTCATTTTAATCTTGTATTTTTATATTTAGTTTTTAAATATACTTTTTAATGTGTTCAAACTTTAATGGTAAATTCTTGAAGTGCTAGTCTGAAATTTTATATTGCAGTTGTTTTGATATTTACTAGTAAAATTATTCAGTTCAATTCTAGTGTGTCTGTTTTGTTTTCTGTTTTGCTTTGTTTATTATTTGCTCTTTTCCAGAAATGGAATGCGGGTTTCAGAAATAAAGGACTAGTCAGAAAAGATTAACTGAGATCTTAAACGGTAAGCAAAACTTGTGAAAATTTATAATACGTTTTGCAGTGAAATGGCCAGAATGATACATTTGACTTGAAGAAAATCTCTCTAAGATACATGAACAAAAGTGTTACATATCAGTAACATGGCACTGAATTGAACCATTTCTTTCCATTCAATCTAATCTAATACATTTGGCTTTTTGCGGAGAATCCCCAACTGCCATTCTGTGCCACTAGGAAGCCAGTCGCATCCAAGAATAAACCTGTTTGTCCATCGTTTATGTACTATATTGAATAATGGCAAAAAAGTAACTTTCCCCGTCTATAAAACACAGCGGCGAGTCATATACCTTTCATTTTTATCATTCGTTATCGTCTACTTTCGACTCCCTTCATAAATAATAATCCGGGAAGCTCTAAAACAAAAGCTGCTTAAACGTAAGACTGAAGACCGAAATCCAGACTTGTGTTATCAGACTGATGCTGTGTAAAGCTTATACAAAAGATGAATTCTCGTGTTAGTGGTTTATCTCTAAATATACTTATATATTGGTACAGTAAAGACATAAATATAAAGAATTACCACCATAAAAAAAAGCTGTATTTATGTTATTGAACTAAATATCTTTTTTGTTTTGTTCAATACATTAAGATATCATCCACAGAAATGACTGAAGGCACAAAACATGGTCTTTGATATACGCACCCTTCTTTAATCTGGTTTTCCTCTTGTGTTCATTATCTTCTCACATAATTATTATTGATTTTGTCAAAATATTAAAGTGTTCTTTAATAATATAAATTTACTAAACTTTTAATTTCCAAATCAAAATTTTTAAATCCATTTAAAGTATAAACAACATTTTTTTCTTTAATAAAGGTCCATTTAAAATTAGACAAAATTCAGCCTTGGCTTGACGACTGTTTTACATAAAAATTATTTGATGTTTTAAGAAAGATTGTTGTGATCTCTTCTTCAGGGAGTTAAAATATTTTTCAGTATTTGATTTTGTTAGAAATTGTGAACAACATTAAAAACTTTTAATTGATTATTTTTCAAGTTTGGAATACTAACTCATTTACTTCAAATATTACTTGAAATGAACTATATTGAATTCTTTATTCACATTTCCAGAAGATGTTTAGACTTCTGCGGAGATCATCTTAGAGAGATATTTTCAGAAATCTACATTCTCAGAAACAAGTGAATATTCAGATCCTTAAAACATGCTGTGAATGAGGTCCCAGTCCATCTTAACTGGGTCCTGAATTTGGCCACTTTATGATGGGATCATCTTAAAAAAAGGGTCGTCGTGAGAATTTTCTCTGTATTTATAGTGAAGCATAAAACATTCATTATTGACATGAATGTCAATAAGAGTACGTGATTCCAAGCGAATGCATAGCTGGGATCTTGACGACTGAAACAGGTACAGATGACAAAATTGACCAATAAGAGTTTATTAAAATCAATTTTAATACAAAACAAGCAAATAAATCTTTCTCATTTATGTAATGAAATCGATGATGTAATAAAGCAGGTAAAAGGATGTCGTAAATATTACATAAGTGGTATATTATTAGCTTTGGATTATTATTTGCAATGCACATTGTCTTCGTGGCATGAGGGCACTCAAAATACCGTCAAACTGAATATATCCTGAAAAGGTATATGAGAGGAATAAAAGATCCTTGGACATGACCCCGAAATATTTCCCGCGAAAATTGAAACGGGCGTGGCAAACGTGTACTGTTACTCATCAATGTGCTCAAAAGCCTATCAAAGAGAGGCGCTGCCGCTTTTCCCCAAGAAATTCGTGGGCCTAATCTGGAATCTGAACTATGTTTAAAAAAAATAGAAGTACAGTATTTAAAGAAGTAATTTTCCATCATGTGTGTACCATTTTCATCACATTACTATTGTAAACCTATTTCATATGATTAGAAAACGTAATTATATGATTTGAGATCTTACTTCCCACATTTTGTAAACCTATGTTAGACTTCGATACATGAAATTCGATATATGAGTTTTAGAAGGATGATTCAAATTAGCCTTAAAAGAAAACATTTTTAATAGAAAGCCTAAAATGCATAACATCGTGATACACTAAACGATGCTGGTTGCCAAACTCGGATACCATCAAGGCCTCGATTCGCCTCTAAGGCAACAAAACCGTGCTTAAGAGAACCCATATCGGTTTTATACCTTCCCATAATCCTGCTTTACCTCCAATGACAAGGTGTGTGTATGTGATTATGGCAAAGCCTCGAGGGCTATCTGCCTAAATGGAGGGATGCCTTGGTGGAGGACTTTCTAAGGGAAACTGGCTCGTATACACGTTACACATGGGGAAAACCACGAAAACGCGCATGCAGCCGGCCCGTTCACGGGATTCGAACCTTGGACCGAACTACCAGTGTTCAGCGACTTAACCGCTCGGTCGCTGGTTGGCCACCAATAACAAGGCATGTCACTTTTTAGGATCATTGGGAAAAGCGCTGGGCTTAGGGCCAGATGGCTTAGTCTAACTTTGGTTATCGTATAAATCTTCATCTTGCTTAAAAAGTAGTGAATGTTTATTATATTAACACGCAAATCTAAAAATTTGTGACTTCGAATGTCCCTTGATATATATATAATGAGTAGCAAATAAAGAAAGCCATCATCAGTTATTCAACTGTTGGTAACAACCATGTGACAAAAACACTGTGTAGTATTAAACTTTATGGAAAAACCACCCAATTATGTGCTTTTAATACGTTAAACGCCAATTGTATCCAAAGACACACAACATGCATTAGCTTAATAGGCTACTTGAATTAGTTTGTATATTGTGATATGCATTCAGCTTCGGCCACGTGTATTCCAGATGAAACAAATTATGTGGATAATTAAATGAAACATTAGTTTTAGTAGTACATAAAAATTTGGTGGACAAAATAGAATATTTTGCCCTCATGAACCTTATGTATCAAAATGAATAAAAATTCCTTATGGTCTAAAAACAAATATAAATATCGTATTATGTTTTACAAATATATTACATGTCATTATTGAGCATTTATGCTACGTTAATCAAAATATAATGGAGACACAAAACTGCAACTATTTTCAATATGATGACGCACAGAGTGTTAAACTACATGGGTATCTAATACTGATATCAAAGTTAGGTTAGAATCTAATATTAGTTGCTTGAAAATAATGTGTCGTGCTGTATGCGCAATAGTCACTATATGCTTATTTCGTATCGAATCAAAATTTTTCATACAGCAGGATGTCATACCTACAGAAATTTCTTGCATGATCCAACAACGAATCTTTCACGTAACCTGCTAAAGAAGTTCCCACTTAGTTGCGAATCATCAATTAGAATCTGAAACTATAAACTTGGTCAATCGCCACTCAGTTTAGGTACTCAGAAATAATACCTTTTGTTTTTCTATTTTATGAAGAGCGAATGTCTGTATGAAAGACATGCTTGAAAGTTTTATTCTGCGCCATACGGATACATAACCCCAAATTCGCCATTTTACTTCCTTGAACGAAGTAAAAAGGAAGTATTGTAATCGCGAAAAGTTTCAGGCAGCATATTTCAACGAAAATATCCATTTTGACCGCTATCGAATGCAATTTAACGATGTTTTTTGCGTGATATCTGTACATAAAGACAGAATAAAATACTCTTTTCCTTCAAAAAAATTATAAAACTGCTTTAAAATTAATTCTGAAGAGAATTTTTCGTGGCGTCTGTACGAACGTATGTACGTACGTACGTATCTCGCATAACTCAAAAAACGAGTAGCCTCAGAACGTTGAAATTTTGTATATAGGACTGCTATAACATGTAGATGTGCACCTCGTATTTTGGTTGCAATCGGCCGCACCAAACGTATATAAATATATTCATATATATATATCCACTCTGTTACCCGGCTCAGTGATCTCAGTTTCTTTACTCTTATATGTTTGTAAATTGTACATTTTTTTGCTTTAAAAATGATTGAATTATGTTGTTCTTATCTTCCGGTTAAGGTTTTTATGCCTTTTGTAAATCTGTATGCAATATTTTTAGAGTTATCAACAATTTTAAAGTTGTTTAAGCCTAATAATTTTTTCGATGGCTTGTTTACATTTGAAACAGCAGGATAGTGGATTTGTTGCCAATCTAAAGAAACTTAGCTTCGCAACAACAAAGACAACACATTCATTTATTATTGACAATTAAATCATGCTTAATCCTTTCTGGAATTTTTTCGAGGAAATAAGTGTTTAAGATTTACTTCGTAATTTTTAATATAGATATTTTGAGTTTTTATGCATTTTTGCCTTCTCGCGAAGTGAGAACTGAATTAATTAAATGAGAAATACTGAATCGTCTGTGAAAAACTGTTTCTTTTTTGTTTTGTTTGCTTAATTTCTTTTATACATCATTCTAGCTTTATTATAGTATTTGAGTAGAACATGCGGCAACGATTAGATAATTCTATTCTTTAAATGATATAAATTTTGTGCATTATGAGTTAGAATATGAACGAAATATATAAGTTAACTGTTATATAATTATTAGATTATATAATAGTTAACTTAGTTTCCGTTATATAATTATTATTTAACTCTTATATAATTATTAATACTGTTAAGTGAGTCTAGCGCCAGAGTGTCGCTATGGTAAACAAACACTAGAGTGAATTTTAAAGAATGCCTTTATTCTATTGTGGTTTATGCGCTGTCGGCGAAGTAGATTTAATTCAATCCAATAAGTTTAAAAGAAATGCAAGAAACAAATGCGTATAATTTAATATTCCGTACAAGGAAGTCATGAGGTATACACATCGGATTTTTTTATTAAAGATCTGCGTAAACCCATTTACCTAATACAGACAACCTCTATTAGCGGAGAGCATATCCATTTAACTGATAGCAGGTAAAATCCTTAGTCCCTTAAATATTCGCTAACCAGAGATTCAATTGTATTTATTTCTAAATCCTCTTGTAACATTCATTTAAAGCAGATTTTGTTGAAATTTAAAGAATAAGAACTATATTTTACATTAACTGTGGTATTTTTAGAACATCACGAAACTTGAAACTTTTCCCCATCATCTCTTTTATCTCTTTCATATTTGTATTTGGTACCCTTACACGTGTTAATCTTCCTCATCCAGAAGGATTTTCCTCATCTAAAATTAGTGAATTCTCAAATCAAAGAGGTTAATGAATTTAGAAGATTTAGGACAACACGAAACAGGATTTCTACAGTATTTGCTTCATGCTTTGAAGTAATGGAGATAGTGTATTTAATACAGTGAATCTGCATGAGACACAGCACAAACTCGTGCAATGTCCATCGCAAACTTGGCGACATCAAGAGTAAACTTGGGACTAAATGGTGCAACCCCAGAGTCGTCCGTCGGACTGGCTGCATCAACACAATCAAGCCTGTTATTACTTACGGGCTCATTCGCTGTCGAGCGTAATGGCCCTCAAGAATTCTCTCCACCGCAAGCATTCCAATAACTCTGCAGTCCCCTTTTAATCCCTGCTTAATGATGGGCCCTTTTTTTAATAACACACCGAGAGCTCTGGAATCTCGACCGGCATGCTTCGCGATAAATGACGTCATTAAGCGACGTCATCAAAACGCTGATTTTCTTCTTCTTCTTTGGTATGCTGCCACTGCCATCGATAAGGGGCATATTTCTACTCGATTTTTTTTTCCTTCCTCGCATGAAAGGATTCAAGATGGAAGCAGGTTTTTATTTTTTTTTTTTAATCAAATGCACTAATTTTTCAACATTCTCGCAGTTTTCGGTATTAAGAGATCTAAGATTTGAGAGGCGCAAAATCTGATAGGTTTTTCGATTTATTTATTTATTCATTTTTTTATTTGGTAATCCTTTTCTTATTTTCAAGCGAATATTTTCTCTGGTAAGATTAGAAAAGAAAAATGGAACTTGCTTTTTTTAATGAATATGAGAATTTCTGTCACTTCAGAGAAGTATGCAGAAATCTTAATTATCAGAATAAAAGAAATTTTTGGAAGAATAGAGTCAAAAAATCATGTTAAAGAATGAAAAAAGAAACTATACTGTACAAATCGTATTAATGAATTAAAAATTTTGCATTAATAAATAATAAATCAAAAATACATTAAAACCTTATATATTCGAAATCACTATTTCACAATCTTAAATCGAAAGAAATGCCCTTCTCCTAAAATGTCGGCTTAATACTATGCTTTAATGTTAGCTTTTAATTTTGAGAAAAAAAGTTAATTGTGTACGATTTTTTTTTAATTCTACGAATTTCAATATTTACAAAGTGAAACAAATTATGCAAATTTTAATTAAAAATTAATTTTAATAAAACTATAAATAAAGATATTTCTAAAATATTCATGACCTATACTGATCAGTAGGAAAATTTCATATAGCATGAAGTAGTACACTGAACATATAGGTATATTAATGATAAAAAAGAAAAAATTGCGAAATTAAGCATTTAAATAAGAATGTTGAGGACTAAATTAAAGTAAATTATAATTAAAAAATTAAACGAATTTTTTTTAAAATGTGTTGTATTTAACAGACAACCAATAAACTTTCTGTTCATCATTCCACCATTTCTCTAGCAGTGAAATTCTTCAAAGTAAATACTTAACTACTTGATTTTCAGAAACATTAAATGTTGGAAGACAAGATTTATGTATATTATTCTCAAACATAAATTTTAATATATAATATCACCAGTTTATAACAAAATCAAGTAGGATATTATAAATTCGATTCATAGCTTGAAAAACATTCGTAAGTATCTATCGAGAAATATAAATAGCAGGTGGGAAAATTAAAAATTAAATCGAAAATAAACCTGCGTAATTTTGTAACTAATAGAAAAGAAAAAGACAATAACAAGTCACGCAACTAGTTTGAGTGAAAACGTAATCTCTTAAGCAAAATAATATTTTGTCGACAAGTTTGAAGAAAAAAGAAAGTTAAAAGAAAGGAAATTACTCTCAGTAGCAGCAGAGCTCTAAAATAACTGAATTAATAAATAAAAGAGGCTTATGAAGGGAAAAACAAAGTGCACGTAGTACGATGTGGCTGTAAATAAAGTTTTTCCTCTTCAGGGTCTTTTGCAGCCCATGAGATTTGAAATATAGATTGTTTATGCAGAATGGGTTTTTCATGTTCTCTTTGCCATGGCGAAAAGAATTACCAAGTTAGTACCCAAAAATAGTTCAACTTTTGGCCAATAAGTGGTACTTTTCAATAAAATTGTATTCAGCACATTAACTAGTACAAAATATGAGCAGAACAAAGATTGTCAGAACGATACATGAATCAAGTTACAGCAGGTGTTCAGTATGCGCGCCTTATGCATCTACGAAAAGATTTCTGAGGATTATCAAAGACATAAGTAATTACGCTCGCTTTCACCTTGGCAGTGCTCGAATATTTCCTTGATAAGTTCGACCTTTTATGAATCCTTGCAACCAGATGTCACATGTGTTAACAGCAAGGAGGCCACGCATCTGGAATACTGCTTGAAGAAACACACGAATATCCCCGAAGTTACCCAGATGTAATTCCTTTATTTGTCAACCAACGTGAGGTTCAACGTCAATCAACGTATTTGTCTGCCTTGCATAAGAATTATTACATTTAAGCATCCTTTGGGGGAGACTCAGGTTGAAATCGGTGATAAATCTGCATCTACAGTCACGTAATGAAAATATAGATTAATGATCTAGAACATCAAGAATCGAGACACACCATATGGGCGATTACTGCTCCGTCTATGGTAAAATATGCGTTACCTGTCCATAGAATGTTCCAGGGACACATTCAACCAGCAATCAATGGCTCGAATTCCTGTATTATATGGATTTTAAAATGGTATCACTGTAAAATGGAGCATAATACCTTTAGCACCGAAGACCAGAGAATGCATCACCGAAGACCAGAGAATGCATAATTCACACGTCATTGCTTAAGCATTTGTGTCTGAGAAGTGAAAGCAAGAAGCTCTCTGAGCCACAGCAGGAATTTATTTTTCAACATCTCGTAGTGTACTGTGCCTTTATTTCGTTCCTGGAACTACACTAAGCTCTCCAGGCTCTTATAATTTCTTCATCATCTTAATCCAGGTCTTAATTATGATCCTTTTTCACACGCCTATCAAACGACGTTTTAGCAACTTCTACTTCTGTCATAACAAATTTAGAGAAGAAAGAATACGTGGGTCGCACATTTTTTCTTCTCGAAAGGTTTTTCGGTCAAAACAGAACAGTTTTCTGATACCGATTATTCACTTTTTATACGGATATATAGTTTTTAATTTGCATAAAAGATGAATATTTTCTTTTTGCGGAAAAGTTTTGTTGAAGAGCGCTAGTTAATGAGAAAAAAACTTAAATTATTTTAAATTTTTTTATATTTCTCTTTCTTATGGCTTGAATATCCTTTATTCTATCTTTCATTATTTTATATTTCGGGTTTGATCTTTCATTACTCTGTGAATTGTAAAAGATTGAATGGCACAAATTTAATTATAACCCTCTTGTGCAACTGTTTGTCATCAAATTCTTTAAAATATTTTCAGAAGAACATTTATCTGAACTCTGTAACAAATTAATAATTAAAAGATTTAACAAAAAGATCTTAGAATATTATCATTTCATATTTTTTTTTCGAAAATGAAATTACAAATGTAACCCTCGATAAGACATTTACATCTTTCTGCAAGACGCAGACGCCTTTCAGACGCCTCAGAGAATCATCACTCAAATTGATATGAAATCCGTGAAAACTCATAAATCGCATACAAACACAATTTTCAGAAAGAAAAGTTCAAACCTTTCAAAATAGAGTGTTACATGAAACTGCCTATGTCTCATAAAACATCAGAAATACTATAAAATTGCATCAAAAAGTCGCAGTCAATAAATAAGCCAAACTGGTTATCAAATACAATTTAACATCCTCTCCAGTAAGAGATCAATAGAATATCGAATGACACTAATAATGGAATCTCGATTTTAGAAACTTACCCGGAGGAATGTTCGTAAAATCGGAAGCTCGTAAATATTCGTTCTTAAATTAGTTCGTAAATACGACATTATAAAAACTTTCGTTTTTAAAACTTTGCTTTTATAACTCTATGCTTTTAAAAACGAAAGTTTTTCTCTATTCTCTATTAAATTGGAGATTCATAAAGCAACGAATCCCACTATAAGCTGATTGCCGCACAAAAATTGTCCTCCATTTATCCCAGAAGAATGTACTTTCCCTGTCAACAGTGCATTTCAAACTTTCCTCTTTATTCGGTTCTTTAATTTCTTTGTTCATCACTATATTATGACATGAACAACTGATTAATACAAAGTTTACATAAATGCCCTAACCAGCATTCTCGCGAAAGCAAATCTCATAGCTGTAGTTCTCGAAATGAATTAGAAGCTTCGCCAACTTTCGAATTTTTAAAACAAAATGTGTCATCCATTTGATTATTACAAGCAGCATAGATAAAGTTATTATCCCAATAATCTTAGCTCTATCACAGAAAACCGATGAAAGCATGGTATTTCGAACAGTTTAAAAGAAAGTGTCAACAGAGTTCATTTTGATTAAAGAATTATTAGTCATGATCAACTTACTAAGCTACTTATAATAATGACGACCGTTGTTCTAGAGAAATCTATTGTCTCTATTATAGTGGTCAGCCCCGTTTTTGAAAAATAGTTAGTGCCTGAATTTATTTGAATTGCAAATCACTCCGTAATTAGTTGTATAATCTCATTTGTTTTGGTAACATCAAGTTAATACTCTGTCACTAAGTCTTGAAAAGTATAATAGAGACATGCTAAGGATGTAAAAGATCCTTTTATTAAGAACTCAACAGGTTCAAAAAGGCACTGCCGGTGCTTACAAATTATCCAGCATTTATGATGGGATCTCAAAAGTAGAATTTTAAATTAAAACTAAATCCAAGTGTTTATTAACCAAAAGCTATGCAAAGGTATTCAAACGCCAAATTGGCTCTGAACCCATATCAGAGTAACAATACTATATGGATGAATAAAGCAACGCTGTAGATCGGAATTCTTATCGTAGACTAGTAACAGGGACTTCCGTAGGCAGAAGACGTTCTGACTAAAATAATCTCAAATTCTCACTTAAATACACGCGAGCTAATTTGCATTCTTGCCGAAAAACGGAGAAAGAGAAGTGACAATATAGATTTTTAACATAAAATTACTGCTTAATTAGCATAAATACTTTAAATAGTCACAATCTTATCCGAATTTACGAAATTCCATGCTCGACCAGCATCTAACGATGTGCATCTCTAATTGATTATACTCAGTATGGACGGACAGTGTGTTTTCAAGGAGTAGAGACGATCTGAAAGCAGTTTCGACCACGCTGTTTTGCTCTTGTGTTCTTAGAAAAATCAATAGTATTCTATTACCTTTTGATCTTGTACCTACTCAACTTGTACACCTTCTCTATATAGTGCAGGGGAAGTCTATTTCTTTGGAAACTTCGGAGCATTTAAAAAAAAAACATTAATAATCAGTTCACTATGTCTTCCTACCTTCAGGCCCTCATCATGACTGCCTTTCTTCTCTATGACTGCCTTTAGGCCCTCTCATCCAACACCATAGTCGACAACTGAGGGGTTCATCACAAAAGCTCGGATTTTCCGACCTGAACTTCTGTAACAATGGCTGACGGGGCGTTAATTACGGCATTTTTCCCAAATGTCTCACGTATTCAAAGACTTGATGTGGTTGCTGAGAGGCCCACCTTGATGTCGCAGAACAAACAACTACAAACAAGCTGTACGATGCCTCCATTTCTTTTCGACACTGAAAGAGCTGTGATTATTATGTGTCCTCAATGTGCCTGTGCAAATCAATAGGTACACTAACCTCGTATTACTTTTCTGGCGCCTGAGTCACTTCATTTTCCCTCTGTGGACTATCGTCAATACTCGTAATTTATCAAGAATGCGAAGGGTCTTTTTGGTTACTTTGTAGTTAAAACGACAAAAGGCTATGATGACCAAATTCTTAAGAAAACTGAACATCGAAATTATGAATTGAGAAATGCTAAGGTCGGAAAAAGCTATCTCTAACACATCTTAAAGGGAAGTTTTCATTTCCGCAGGAGAATGTACACTACCTGACATTGAAAATGCAACACCAAGGAGGAGTGGCCCGAAAATTATGCCAATTTCAGGGTAGACACACATCACAGATATATGCGAATGATGTGAAATGCGTAGCTCTCCAGGTACAAGAAGATATAAGGGAGAGAACCTGTAGAATGCTCTATTTTCATACCGTTCTTTCTGCTAGGGAAATCATCGTAGAAAATTCGTTCTTGTCTCTTAGGACGCGTGTAATAGAAGAGAGTGCCACACCGTCGTCAACGGAGAGAGTTCCAGCAAATAGATGATTTTACGAGGGGCATGGCGATCGGACTGAGAAGGGCAGGTTGGTCCATTTGGCAAATCTCAGCTGACACACACCTGTATGCGTCCACAGAGCACTCGCTGTGACGACGATGGCTGGAACAATGAAATGCGGTAAGTTTGAGGGTTACCGGTGCAACCAGAGTGACGTCAGCATGCGTGAATCGACGCATCAGCGGACAAGCTGTGGCGCACCCGTACCCCTCTTCTATCTCCATTTTGCTGCATTTTCAAGACACACTGGATGTTCCCATTTCGACCAGAACCATTTGCCGTCTATTCGTGGCTAGTACTTGCACTCATGGCGTTCGTTAAGAAGACTGCCATTGAACCCTCATCTTAAACACCAACGTCTGCAATGGTGCCGTGCTCGAGCTATGTATACGAAGAAATGGTACAGAATCGTGTTCTCATATGAGTCAAGCTTCTGTTTCTCCAATGATAGTCACCGTTTACGAGTGTGGCGTCGATGTGGAGACAAGATCCAAACCGGCAGCAATTGTGGAATGCCCAACCGCAAGACAACGCGACACCACGGTTTGGGGCTCAATTGCGTACGATTCTAGGTCACCTCTAGTTCGTATTCAGGGCACTATGATGGTCCAATGATACGCGGATGATGTGCTGTGGCCGGTGACACTCCGCTACCTTCTGGGAGTGCGCAGTGCCCTTTATCAACAGGATAACGCCCGACTACGCACTCCTCGCATCAGCCAACGTGCGTGCTCTGCAATGTGTGCAGATGTTTCCTGGTCACCATTCTTTCATGATCTTTCACCAGTCGAACACATTGGGGATGTGATTGGCCGCTATTTGCAGACTCTACCATTTCCACGTTCAGAAAATTGTGTCAAAATTGTGTCCATTTCGTTTTAAATTTTTCAGATAAGTAAGTTTATTTTAATTTCATTCCTGACATTGTTCTTAAAATATATAAATTACTACTTGTTATTAAACTTTAATTTAAAAGATTATGTAAATTTTGATCTTCTTTTGATTTTGAATTTTAATATTAAAAAATGTACAGTTTATCATTTTGAGTTTAAATATGAGAGTGTCGCGGAATATTTTTTTAGGTAAGGATCTAGTTTAATGCTCTTATTCACGAGCAACTGAAACTGAAAAGAATATTTAACTCATTTACCTTTAGTTTATGACAGGCCTTTTCGCTTAAATAGATTAATTTCTTTCTATTAATTGAATTTTGTTCGCAACTTATGAACAAAGCTCTAACAAAATAATAATTGTGTTCTTACATGGAAAAAATTCGAAACACTCTAACTTAATTGTGTTATTGTTAATAGATAGTAGATTGGTTTATTCCCTTTGACAAGGCAATTAACCTGCAATCATGACATTAACTACTTTTATTTAAAATTTTTACTTTTGAATTTGGTATTGTTATGATTCAAGATTTTTCTTTACTGATTTTAAATGGTTTTTACTACAACAGAGGACTAGATTATACTGGTTTAAAATACTAATTAGAATACTAACTGAAAAATTTTTCTTATAAAAATTCATGGCTTTAATTCAATTTCTGTTCTTTGGAAGTAATATACAAATACTTTATTACCATTGTCATGAATGTATAAATGTATTCAGGTGCTGGTTCATTTTATCGTTTATGATCCTAAAATTAACACGATTCTATTTTAATCACATAAAATTTATTAAGATACTTTAGTGCAGGTACAAGTAGAAGCCAGCCAGAATCTCTATAATACTAAAGGTGATATAGATATTACTGAGCCTAGCTAACTTAGTCAACTAATACTTTAATGCAAAAGCACTTTCAACTTTTCGTGGTGCCTCTGGTGATCCGAGAAAGTAAGAATAAATCATATCTGAATAAAATAACTAACTGCATCACATACCATACCATTGCAATAAATTCTCCCTTAGCTATCTCCTGTTGATAGTAGTACAGTGCTGAATTCAAGTATTTTGAATATATGCTCAAAACAGCTACATGACGCTGCTCACAGATCAACGTTATTTTCAAAATTAACTGAGCTAAAAAAAATTATACTGATATTACCACTAAATTTTATCTTAATTTTGGCCTCCTAATTAACATAAAATGGAAAAATAACAACGGAAATTTTGCAAAAAACTGGTGTTCGCTAAAACCTTGGAAAATGAACAGTTCCTCAGTCCAATAAAATGATTATTGTAGTAAAAGTGTCTCCAAGAGCACAAAAAGTATAACGTCGCTTAATCGGTGGACGAAGGAATTACCCACAATGAAACAACACTGCCGCGCACTTCGCCGGAAAATTCGTAGCAGCCCACCAGAGGAAAAAGAAGCAAGACTACTGCAATTCCAATAAGTAAGAGCAATGTGCAAGAGAAGTGTTCTGTCTGCTAAATTCAGAACCTGGCAGAACTACTGTATAACCAACTCTGAACCATACGGAACTCTGCACAAGTTAGCGACAAATAAAATCTTCACTCCATCTCAAATTTCTCATCAGCTCAGCTCTTCTGCCACAGAAATTACTACATCTTCTACATTAAGCACTATAACAGATGCTATCTTTCCTACAGACGATGCTTCCAGCGACACAGATTCCCAATCTCGAACTCGACACGACTCTGCAATTCCAGAAACATCAGACTACGTGCCCTTCAATAAAAAGAAATTTAAAACCACCTTTCCAAGAAACGAACTCCAGGACCGGGCGGTCTTGACTACATTATTATCAAGATAGAATTCCTCTCTCACCCAACTTTCTTTTTGACTTACTTTAACAAACTTCTAACATTTCATCACTTTCCAAAAACTTTTAAATCTGGACAAGTTGTCTTTTTCGCTAAGAAAAATAAAGAACTGACAGTCTCCTCCTCTTTACGGCCCATCTGTTTACTTTATGCGCTAGGGAAGACTTATAAGAGGCTGCTCGTCAATAGATTAAAACCCTACATAGAAAATACAAATTACTTAAGTCCATTTCAGTTTGGATTCAGGACGGGGAAATCCATTACCCATGCACTAAGAGAACTCCAAGCGGAAATTCAAAACAACAAAGAGCAGAAACATCACTCAGCTGTCATCTCCCTAGATCTAAAGGGAGTCTTCGATTCTTTATGGTGGCCTGATATCAAGCAGGCAATAAGAGATGCCCAGTGTCCAGTAATTTATACAAGGCATTTTGCAACTACCTTGCAAACAGAGAACTTCTCATCTCTACCAACAATGGCATCATACGACAACCACAAGTCAGAGGCTTCCCTCAAGGCTCATGTGCAAGACCAGTACTATGGAACCTCACATTCAACCAAGTGATCAGTCACCCCTGGCCGTCGTATGTAAAACTAGTAGTATACGCAGATGACGACATCTTTGTCACTAGTTACAATACTCGAAATGAAACTGAAGAATGCGGTACAAAAGTATGCAACATCTTCGCAAATACGTGCCATAATATTAAATTAATAATTTCCGAGACCAAATGCACAGCGCTTCTCATTCCTAAAAAGTAGGAGAATCTAGTCAGGAAGCCATGTATTCCTATCAATGTGAAAAACATAAAATTTCGCAATGAAGTCAAATTCCTAGGGCTTGTGTGGAATAAAGCACTTACCTGGCTACCTCACATAGCATGCCTTAAAACAAAAAATCAAGCCATTGCAAACAAAATACGTCAGCTGCAGGGCGTCACTTGGGGAAGGAACCCTCACTTCCAAAAATTACTGTATAAAACAGTAATTAAAAAAAATGGTTACTTACGCCGCTACCATCTGGGCATGACCAGTGGGAGGACACAAAGTTAAACAGGTACTCTCAGTACAACGGTCATTTGCGCTTACCATAACTAGAGCTTCCGAATAACTTCCACCGATGCACTCAACGTACTAGCCGACCTGCTTAACCTTCACATATGTGGTGTGTACAAGAGGCAGTGCTAGCAAAGTTATTTTATC
Organism: Stegodyphus dumicola; assembly: GCF_044657685.1. Lineage (NCBI taxonomy): Eukaryota > Metazoa > Arthropoda > Arachnida > Araneae > Eresidae > Stegodyphus > Stegodyphus dumicola. Next base: position 40,642,523 of record NC_140771.1, on the reverse strand, counting down.
TTCATCAGGAAATTACCTAGCATGGTTCCACATTCGCACCGACAGAGATTGCTCTACGATGTACTGCATCCCACACCCATCCAGTAGACAGAGTAAAAGGCATCAAAGTCATACTGACACAGCTCAGCGCCTCAGAGTAGACTTCTGTCATCTTTACAGATGGCTCAAAATCTGATGCAGGTGTAGGAAGTGCCCTAGTCCATCTCACCAACTATGTACAGACATATCTCAGGAAAGGGCACCTAGCAGAGCATAACAGCATCTTCCAGGCAGAGGCCTTAGCCTTGGAGCAAGCAGTATGCTATACCATTACGCAGACTCTACGAAATACACAACTAACCTCAGAAAGTCAATCTGCGCTACAAGTGATCCGCAATCCTTCACATTTTTCGAAACCAGTAAAGTCCATACAGACTACTTCCCAGAAACACGCATCTGAACATTACGGTCCATTAGACAAAGGGACATGCAGGATAATGCGGAGAATGAGCTCGCTAATTCTCTAGCCAAAGAAGCGGCTTTTAATATAGGGTTCAATAATTTTATTTATAAATACTTCAAGAGTATTTGTACAACCAAATATATGATATACTCAACCAGCAGTGACAGTGCCAACGAGTACCATCAATGGCAAAATTGCAATAGCAATAAATAAGTAATTAAATATTCTTGTAATAACGTATGTAAGTATTTATGCTAATATGATTTTATGAATTCAAGCTTATATTAATTTAGGTATTCAGTGTAAAATATGATACATAGGTACTTAATGTATCCAAGAACTATTATATATATATATGTCAACAACATTACTCAAGTATTCATATAATTAATATATATAGGTTAGTGTAATCAATTAATCAAGTATTTTTATTGTAATCAGATATTCAGGTAAATTGTTACGGATTTTGTATTTATTTAGCTATTTTTAGTAGAATTGTAATTAAAATTGTTTTATATCCCTGTGCAATGCAGCACGAGAATTATTTGAAGAGAAAGCTACGGCAGAAAAGTTAAAGTACAGGAGCACGCGGCATTTAATAACTAGATCTCGTAATTGCTCTTGCCTTCTAGAAAACTCGAGAAATAAAATTTACCAGAATGTTCTCGTGCATGCTGAAAAGGATTATAAAAGCCGTCGGAAAACATCTCAGTTGTGAGATATTGTGATATTGTATTGTACGAATATCTATGAGGAAATTTCAGCATTCTGTTCAATTTTTTGGGATAAGAATAAATTTTATTAACTTTTTATCAATTTGTGCATTCAATCCATTACGAACCCGTGCGCAAGTAACATGTTTTGGTGTCAGAAGTGGGATTTTTGAATGCTAGTCACAAGAGCGATTGAAGAACAAATGTGGCAGTTGATAACTGCATTTGCTGCATTCCAAGAAAAGATGGAAGGGGCTCAACTCAGTTAAAAAAAAGCGATGAAATGGAGCCAAGCGTTGCGTTAAAGAAGAGATGTAACCGCTTCAAGAGAAGATGGAAGCCGGTCAAGTAGTGATGAAAGCGAGACAAGAATCCGGTAAAGAAGAGATGATTGCGGTTCAAGAAAGATGAAAGCTGGTTAACAAAGATTAAAACAGGGCAAGAAGAGATGAAAAGAGAAATTACCTGCATAATAAAAATAAATTTGAAGCTATGGAAGATAGAATAGACGCGGTTGAAAACAAAGTTGGGCAAATTGAAGAAAAAGTTTCTTCTGTCACAGAACAAAGAGAAGACAGAGTTTCGGCCGTAGAACAACAAATCGATTATAGAATTTCTTCTGCAAAAGATCAAATAGAAGAAAGAGTTCTGCTGTGGAGCAATGAATAGAAGGAAAAGTTTCTGCCGTCCAACAACAAATTGATGACAGGGTTTCTGCTGCCATCGCCAAAGAAGTTGACACCCTAAAGAAGTGCATAGCGACAGTAGGAAACAATTCTGAGTGTTTTACGTTTCTACCCATGCCTACTTGTCTTTGTCTGAAGCTATCCACATATGTCGGGAAGATGTCATGGCAAGTGTATGAGACACAATTTTCTATTGTGGCGGAAGCGAATGGATGGGATTCCGAGATTGAATAGATAAAGATAAGACAATAAAGATAAAGAAAAAAGGAAAATGTTTCGACGCATTCTTTTTACAATAGAAACGTTCATTTTACTTGCTTTGCAAGTGACGCTGTCATTTCCTCTGTTACTTATTTAAAATTTTCACATTGTTCTATGTCTTACAATTAAAAATTACAGTTAATGATATAAAACTGCAATAGTATATTACAGTACAAGTGAAAAAATTGACAGTTTCACTCACGTGTTTATCGGATTTGCGGAATGCTTATGGGGTCTCACAAAACTTTCATAAATATTATGGACTCCTAGGGTCGCGAAAAAAATCTCAGTGATAAAAAGGGGTCGCGACTGAAAAAACTTTAAGAAACCCTATATTTACGTATGGCATCTATTCCGCTTCAACACTGTGTTAGTTTAAATATAAAACAAATTATATTTCTGAGTTTCTGTTACAAGTGAATATTTAATGAAAAATTTATAAATTTGTTTTGTATCTTAATACTTGCAAATATAAACCAAAACTTGGCAAATTTGTAAAATTTTAAAGCTTATTTAATAGAACTTTTTTTTTTAACCTACCATTAAAAGCAGAGATTTCGAATTAAATTCTCAATCTAAAAAAGATGCGGTATGTTTCAATTTGTATTTTAAATTAAAGCGAAATTTTTATCTTATATTTTGTTTACTTAAAATGTAATTATTAATATTTTAATAAGTTCAAAATTAATAAATTAATGTAAAATTTTGACACGCATTAAATTTAGAGATATATTAATAGGTAAAAAAATTCAACTTAATTATTTATCATTTGATACTCATTTGGCTCTCATGTGTCCAAAATGGCTTATATTCCAAAAAAGCAGTGCTTAAAAATTGCTGAGAAAAAAATGTAATTGAACATTTTGATTCAGGTTACGTAAGAATCGTTGAAGGAATTTTACGTGCGCCAAAAAATTGCATTCATCAAAATGATAAAACTACAAAGAATGATGAATCAAAATGATGAAATTGCGTATGAGAAACTAGAAAACAAAATATGAGAAAATTACCCAAGTTTTACGTAAAAATTCTAGGGATAGTAGCGACATCTATGTGGTAATATTAAAACTATTCCTGGGGTCTATTTTTTTTTTATTTACCTTGCTCCAGATGTTAAAGAAACGTTAACTCCTGCAAAAAAATAAGGAATGAAAGGAAGCAGCTTAAAATATACTTATTACTTTTGACTTTATTTTATAAAATGAGAGTGCACAGTTAATGTAAGACGAAAAACTACATGAAATTCTAACCTTAGTAGGGAAGTCAAACCTTATTCTCAGTAACCCTTGATGACGAAAAAATAATTTTAAATAATTTAAAGACAATTATCAATGAACACTTTTGCTGATATTATTTATATATCTTTTAGTGTTCCAGAAAACAAGATCAATAGAAGGTAAAAGATCATCGAAAAATTTCTCTATGTTCCTTAATGCTATTCCTGTTTGGATTTGTGGTGCCATCTAGTGGATAATTTTAATAGCATATTTACTTTACGTATCTGTTACTGTGATATTTGTTTATTTGTTACCTATTCGTAAAAAATCATTATTACAATTTTACACAACTACAGATCTTCAAATATTTTAATTCTCTGTGCAAAGAATCTTTAAATGCAACAAATTATTACGCACCGTTCACGATTTATAATTTATAGTAAAATTTGAAATGGAATTTTAAATATTACGTATTATTCCAAGGAGAAAAGAAGATTTTTTTTTGTTTTTGTTGTTTTATTATACTGAAAAGAGTAGGAAATAAAAGCTGATAAATAAATTCGAATTCTTATTTTCTCTCTTTCTTTATTATAATGTTTAGATGCTTTATAAAATCTGATTTATAATTTTCTTTTTCAATATATTTGAAAGAACTTACTTCACATTCTATTGAGTAAAAAGATGAAATTTTCCCAATGAAGTGGCATTATAAGATATATGCCTGCAATTTCATATTTCATAATAATGCAAATTTCAGATTGAATTTGTAGTATTATTCATTTGCATAATTTATTAATAAATAAAACTAAAACTAATTTTTACAATTTTCAACTGATGTATTCTAATCATTTCATTTGAAATCTGATATTCGAAGCTAAACAGTTCTAAAAAATTTTCGCAAATGAAGAATAAAAAATATGCATTTCTTGATAAGGAAAATTATCACGCTTTTTCAACGCCTAAAAATCAATACATCATTACACATTATAAAATATAATATATAATAATTTGATATTAAAGATATTAAATTTTTTATCGAATAATATAAGTATTTAAATATAAATAAACGTAATAAACTGTAAAAATTTTTTATCAGTAATAACAAAAAATTGCTTAAATATTTTTTAAATACTTATTCGTGTCAAATAGAATAAATATTTAAAATTATCAGGAGGTAACAAGCAGTAATTCCTTAAACTTTATTTAGTACAAATTGTGCAGAAGAGCTTTCATGAATATATTGAAAATTTATAAAATAGTTTGAATGAAATTTCAAACGGAGTGGTCAGAAGGTGAAAATGAATAAAATCTTGTTATGTATAAAACAAATTTTTCTTTGTTCATAATTGATTTTTTCATTTTAAATGGAAATTTATTTTAATACATTTTTATTACATACTGTGGCATGTGTATATTGTTGACATAAAATAATAAGCTTAAAACGAATATTTTGCTGATTTTTTTAAAATCTGGAACCAATTTTCTTTTCTTCCATAGATACAATGCCTTTTTTACATGATTTTTTTAGACATATTCTTCATGAACGTATATATCGCGTTAAAACAAAATTAGGTATATGAACAACTTTTGTAGAATCAACATTGCTGACAGATGCTATTACGGATTACGAAACCAGTTTGAATCAAATTATTTAAGCAGTAAAACTAAAATACAGTTGTACAAGTCCTTAGTAAGACCTATAGTGTTGTATGGAAGTGAATGTCGTACGCAATTTTGATCTGCAGCAAAAATTTAGAGAATCAAGCATTATAAAAGTTATTATAGCTTCTGAATTAAAATGGCTAGGCCATATATACAGATATGGTGATGAAAACCCAGTGAAGAAACTGACATTCTAAAAGCCTGAGGAATACAGAAGGACAGGAAGGCTACCGATGAGATGGCTAGACAATGTAGAAAAGTACACGTTGGTGTCAATAGGTGGAGGACTGTGGCGTTAGATGGGTCAAGATGGCGGAAGCTGACTAAGACAGCCTTGGTCGGAAATTGGCTGTACAGCGTAAGAAGAAGACAACACCTTTCGTGAAAGATTCTTCAATAGTTTATAATATACAGTTTTAACCTTTTTAATAGGTCGAAAACAAAGTTGATGCGAAACATTACAGCATGTTAATGCTTCAAAACAGGCTGAAAAACATGAAACGTAATTATTATGGGAAACCCCCAATGGTGCTTCCTTGATAAACGTTCTAAATATCGTTAAGCACAACTGTTTTTCAAATCACGTGGTTTCTTTCTTCTTCAGCCTTTTCTGATGACGTGATTTTGTTTGCGTAGTAGCTTAGTTACTTTGTACGTTTCTTTGTTTAATATACAACATCAGTTATGGTTGGTCACAATCAGCGCGTATCTTTTGCAGCTTCATGTTCTTGAAACACAACAGTGAAACAAAAGTCCACACATACGATATACGGTATACAGGACTAATTTGTGATGTATCTTGAATCAAGATATTATTTTTTATTAAAATTCTTGAAGTAAGCAAATACCTTTAGATAATAAAATATTAGTTGACGTCACGTTGAATCAAGGTTTTCCTCCTCAGCTATGAGTTGCAGAACTTTCATTTTGAAAGACGTTTTCCTGTCCATTCGGATGCGACGAACTGATGGCAAGATACTCATAACGAAGTGGTAATCTTCGTCTACATCGGCAATGTCTCTGGTGGAATAATCGAAATATCCACTACCAATGTTCTGTCCAGTGTTCCATACGTGTTTCTTACTCTGTCTTTCGTTCAAATAGGAATAATCTTCATTACTCCTCTTAACAGTAGATTGTTCTGGCAGGATAGGCATCTCCATGTGGCTTGGCGTAGAACTCCGTGTCGACACATCCTCGACATAAAAACTGTCTTCAACATTTTCTCCATCCTCTGAAAGGAGAAAAAAGTATTATAGGCAAAGATGTAAAAAAAAATATATATATATATATATATATATATATATATTACTCATCGTTAAGTGTTTTTTAGATCAATAGTAACTATTAAATATTTTTATAAGCAGTCTTGATCTGAAAGTTCTTTTCGAATATTAAATCTAAAAATTTGTTATTTGTCACTTGATTGTTTTTTATAAATTTGAAGATAATGAAATTGATCAAAGGCTCAGAAAGATTATCACAGAGGGCTTACATTTCGAAAATGTAATGTTATGTCAAATTTGAAATTTCAATGAAAAATTTATTTAGGCTTAGCATTATGCTTTTTAGATTATTTTTGCTATGTATTGTGTGCGTAGCAATTTTCGCTGTGCATTGTATGCATATCATGTGCTATTGCTTATTGTATTTTAGTCTAAATCCCATGTTACATAATAGCCCCAAAGTGTGCTAATATGTAAATTGCTTATTGTATTACAGTCTATAGAAAAATTCGGTTAATAAGAAAGAAAAATAAAAGTTTCGTTTGAATTATATTAAAATATACGATATTTTTACATTTGTAGGAAATAAATAAAATTCTTTTAACAAAATAAACTTAAATAAATTTCAATTATAAGGAAATCCAAATCTGTCTGCTAAGCTATATTTAAACGTTTTCATTACCCTTTATAATCTGATGTATTAAAATGTTTATTCAAAAGCTATGAACCATCCCATTTTTTAAATTATAAAACTTAAGAGAAAAGGGATTCCCGACCATGGATTAACCCCCTCCCCAAAAAAAAAGAATAATAATGTGCTTGACATAACTTCTATAGATTATAAGGCGAGAAGTTTGAGGAAAACTCGTTTAATGTATAATTTCAAGCACATATATTCTGGGATATTATCTACGATAACCATTATAATCTGTAACATGATCTGCGACATACTGTAATCTGGAATATGATTTAAGATACAGCATTATGATCTACGAGTTCCTACTAATCACGGAAGACACGTAGACGCAGTGATGTAGCTAAAAACGGCCAAGAGCGCGGTACGCATGGGCGGTACATTTTCGGGAGCAGCATTTAAGCATAAAATGTTATTTTATAGAGTGAGTCACATAGATCGTCGAAACAGGTGAAGAATTACGGGATTCTGAATTTCCATACGTAATTACCTGGAGAAGAAAAGTAGTTTTTACACTAGATAAAATAATCAAAGAACTACGAGACTTCAGTGGCTACATAGTCTTGTTATATCTTCTGTATTCTGTCAAAACGTTTTAAGGAAAAATACGAACATCAACTAATTATTGACAATAGCAAGGAAGAATTCCTCGTTAAAACAGAAATATTTCAGATATTCGTTTGCGTTATTGTTAGGAGAAATGAAGCAGGGACGCTGAAGGATAATCCTTTCGAACTTTTGCATTTTTTCTAAAATACAATCTCCAGAACAAAGTTAAAAATATTGTACTCATGCTACGAATTCTCCTCGCGATTGCTACATGTGTTGCTAGTTGTGAGAAAAGTTTTCTAATTAAAAAAAATCATTTAAGAAATATTTAAGTATGTTTCCCATCTAGGAAATCTTTCTATACTATCTACATAATAGCAACTGCAGAAATGTAGTAGACCTCTAAAATGTAACTGACAATTTTGCGAACAAAAAATAAGCAAATCAGTAACACAATTTCAAAATACTGAAATTTAAGTTTGCTTCAAAAATAATTTATTTCTCCATATGCCGTTTTATATTTTTTAGCTGTCTGCTTGTATATCGAGAGGAGCGACAAATTCAGGTACCGCCCCTGAGGTAAAAACTCAAAGATCGCCCGGGTGACAACAACTCCGCCTACGCCACTGTGTAGATGATTTGCTTTATGAATTAAGAGAGTATTTTTCGAGTCCCTCCAAGGGCACTGCTCATTTTTCACGTCTTCCTTATCAAAATAACCTAATGGCTACAACCTATTCAAGAATTTTTTTGAATTTGTTTAAAGTTGCAATGGGGGAGAGATAGATCCAAATGAAAATTTACGAATTCGAAGGATTTAAAATATTCCATTGCGTTTTTATGGTTCATGATCAGAACATCGAATTAACTGTTCGAAAATCACACCTGCCTCTAAGGGCAATTCATTAGCCTTTAATTATTAATTAATTACTTTTTCCTTTATTTCGAATTGGATTATAGATAGTTAATAAGGATTAGTTTATTCCTTCTTAAATAATTTCTCAACTATGCAACTTCAAAAATGATAACTTAAAATATTATAGCGACTTAACATTAAAAGTTTCAAAAAGTCTTTAAAATAAGCTTCATCAAAAATATGACAATTCCTCTCCCCCACACCACCATAAAAAAATTTCAGAAAACTCAGATATATATAGTTTTAAACTTTTTCTAATGAATGTATAATAGAGAGGCAATCAAACGCACTTTAGAAAAAAATATATATGTGAATTTAAGTCATTGTTAAAGGTGTATTTGTAATTGACAAATAAATGTACTAGAATTTTAAATACTTTGGAGACTGTTTTAGAATTTAAATGTACAAGATTCACATCTCGTACATTTAAAGAGAAAGAAAACATGATAATGTTGGAGCATTGGATTTTATCAACAAATAAAGTGAAATTGTTTTAAATGTGTCTTACAGAAATTAGAATTCACTTTTATAAAATTCACATTTATTGCATTAAAAACCGGAACAGCCAAAAGAGGACCAGAAAAATCTCAATGAATTCAAAAAACTCAGGTAAAATTCTAAAACTTTTTAGACACTAAAATTAATTATTCCATTATGTATTAAATTTTTCATCCTAATTTTGAGCCTTACCTAAAATGGTTTGAGGATACATAGAAAAGGAATCCTCTACTACAGATCGAGACACACTATTGTCATCCTTAACCATATATTCTTTAAGAAACATCATGCTTTTGAAGTGCTTCCATTTCGGTATGTATGCGCTCGGATCTCCAGTCTCTTGAGCCATCTTTAAGCTCTTCTTTAGTTCACGACGGAATAAGTCTCGGAGGTTCGTCCATCTCGACTTTGCCAAATCAGCTAAGAAGGAGAAGAGAATTTTTCATATCAACACTAAACTGCATTGTTACACCCACATACAGAAATACATATATCCGAAGACTGATAAATTGAATACACATTTCAATCAAGTTTTGAATGATGTACAATTCCTGATTATGGGATGCCTTCATAACGATATAACGTCATAAGGATATTGGCACCCATACGCAAGTCAACAATTGTTCGAAAAGACGGAAACCCTCATAAAAGTGACCATACCTTTAACAGATTAGCCTCTATTTTAAAAAAAAAATCCATCTTTATTCCGTAGCAACGCTTTCCTTTGCTTTATTAATCAGAGTAGCAAATTAAAACTTTATTTGCACGACAATGCCGACAAGTGCCAACAATTTTATAAAGATTTTTTTGTTTCAAGGAAGATTTGCATAACAGTGGGGGCATCATTATGCGCAGACACCCTTATGAATTTTCTAGCTCTTCGACCAATGGTCGACTTACGTATAGGTGCCGGCAATTTTGAGTACCGTTGTGATGTTCCTTATGATGTCCAAAGTCGATCGACATCGTAAGTTTCCTAAAAACTGCAAATATGGAGCTCAGCTTTTTCACATGCCCTTTCAGAAATCTGCGATGCTCTAAAAATTGACTGTAGATAAAAAGGAAGTGACTGTAAATATTCTGATAGATTGGGGCCTGCTTTGTTTTTGAGGAAGTACTTCTTTTATTCATATTACAATCTTACCAATTCGAATGGAAACGAATTCTGGCTACCACATAAATTGTATTTTAACGTTAACCGTCACACTTTGATGGTTAAGTTAGGTTATTTAAAATTGTAAAGCCACTCAAGAAACGTCTGCCTAAGGACAAGTCATTCATGGAGGGCTTTATAAAGAAAGCTAGCTCGTAACCTGGCTTTATGAGAAAACCATTCAAGCAAGTAGCTTATTCGCTTGGATTCGTATTGCCTGTATTCAGAGGTCTTAACTACTCGGCCACTAGTAGAGCTTTACGCTTCGGAAGTTGTGCATTAAAATGTCGAAGAGGATATTAAATATTTTCAGTTTACAATAAAAAGTCGATCTTATCAGAGATATTGAAGATTGCACTTCTCCTATCATCTACCGTTTTGAAAGGAAAATAAAGCATGTTGAAAAGGCGACAATCGATATGCAAAATTTTGAAGAAATATATCTTTCGCTATGGCAAAGCAGTTGTATTAAAATGGTTTGCATATTATAAGAATCAGAAGAGTGCAATTTCTTGTTACTGGTACGCTGTTATATGAGAAAGTCGATGACACTGAAAAGAAAAATGAAATTAGAAAACTAGTGCAGAATGGTTTGGTGCAAGTATGGAACAGCTTGAAAAATACATATACAGAAACAACACTGTATTTTGAATTTTGCATAACGAAATAAAAGATACATCTGATAATCTGTGGGAAAAACGGAAGAATAAAAATTCATCTAGAAAGCTGGAATTTTTTGTTAACACTTATACTGCAGTCAGGGAGTAAGGAATCATTAAATGTTTGAAATATTCTCATAAAAATTACTTGTGAAAAAGGTATAGAATTAACAAATCTGACTTGGGCATAGAATTAAATAAAGTAACATTGAGTCATTTTTACCGCCTTTAACGAAGATGTGATATACTATGACCAAAAATTGTCTCAAGAGACTTTGTCTTTTTGCAAACCATGCCGGTTCAGTTATCGTGAACAATAGTTTGGAAAATGTGAAAAAGCTTATCGACGAAAATGCCGATATCAAGTTTTTGAACATCGATTAAAATAAGCGGAGAAGTTGCGGACCCACTGGCATAAATGAAGCAAGGCAACAGATAGAGAGCTGATTCTGAAAGAGATGAAAACAAAAATTGATTTAATCTCATGTCCAAGATACGCAAACAGTAGTTACAACGTCAACTGAAAGTGATATATATATATTTTCCTTCACACAAGTCAACGATTTATTGATCATGAAAAGCAAAACGGTACATTCAGGCAATTGGATTTAACCAGTTTTTTAGAATTTATTAAAGTATATCTGTGCATCTATAAACAATTTTATTCTGGCTAACGAATTTATGATATTCGGTAAAACCGAATCGAGCTGCTGCTTACCCGAACCATTGCGGATAACAGCTTTTTTCCGGATAGTCCATGTAAACTATTTTCGGTAGTTAACAGCAGAAGTAAATACATATGCAGTTCCCGCTACCAGACAGTCACGGGGTCAAAGCTTTTTATTCGTTATCGGGAAATGCCCACTAAATGAGAAAGATATTGATCTACTTCGAGTCCGCTAAAATGCAGTGTCCATTAATGGTTTTTCAACTTTAACATCAAAAGTATGCGTTGAAAAATAACGTAAATCGAAATTAGAAAAGCGGGCTAAATTTTTGTTTTCATCATTATTATCACTTTTAAATTACTGAAACATTATTTCAAGAAATAAGCTGAGAAAATATTTGGTGATAATGAATACTTCACCAGTTTTTTCCGCGTTCCGCAGAACAGCGTATAATTTATAAAAGTAACAGCTCATATTTTTGGCGATGCAATTCGAGTAATGGATTCCGTTATCTGGACGCCTACGCTTATATTATTCGTGATATAAAATTATAGATGAATTTTGTAAAGATATTTTTTTAATCTTTACTTATATATATATACTATATAAGATAAAAAATATATAAATCAAAATTATAATTTAAACTAACGGGGGTAATCCCTTAATTCTTTCTCTCTATTCTAAAAATTGTAATAACCTGTCTGGATTGCGTCATTTCTAGATCAATCTAGTACAGCCAGCGCAACTCTGACGTTGGTAATTCGAAACCTAAACTCAAAATTTTGAGAAATGAAACCTTTCTGACCTAAATCAAAACATTCCTCTTGGCGATCTTCCATACTGAATAAATACGAACTTTAGCTTGAACTTCGGTGCTGGTTGGACGGTATTTCGCTGTGCTCTCTTCTTATCGCAGAAGTATTAAAAAAAAATGTAAATGTTCTTGAATAGGCACGAAAAGAGTGCCAAGTAAATTGTGGCCACAAATGTCAACTGAAATAAAAAATTTAATTTAATCTTACTCGGCTGTCAAATCTCCTAATCATTACGGATTCAACATTTTAGCAATCGGAATTCTTCCTCTTCAGTATGGATCTACTGCGTTCTGTAAATTCGACGTGCTACGGCCATCAACCATTGTTACGTTTCTACCTCTCAGAGTTCCTACATCAGTACTTCTAAATTTGTTTTTAGCATAAGAACACATAAGGCAAAGTTTAATTTGCAGTACTTCCTTAATTTTCCCATTTAATTTGGGCATTCCCCGATTCACAACGATGTGATGGAGTTAATTCGGAAGTGAAAGTGAAAATCGCAAACCAATTCCCCCCCCCCCAAAGAGGCCTCCATCTTAGATTGTCTTCAAAATTACATTTTTTAAATGATAGCGATTTAATTCTCCAAAAACAGGCGCTATAGCGCCCAGCTATTTATGTTCACTTAGAAATGTTATCTCAACTTCTCTAAAAAGTAATATTATTAATTCAACCATATCTGCAAGTTCTTCACAACGCATTTCCTATTTTATGGTTTTGCATATGATATATACATACATATATAATGTATACATATACACACGCATACATACTCACTGCATTTTATAATCAAGGTAGTGCAAAACAATGCGATGTATACAAAATGTTTAAGCCTTCGCGTACGTCGCGTTGTTTCTAATTGCAGGTACGTTGCATATCGTAAGGAACGATTCCTTGCAAGAAGAGATACTTCACATTAAGTCACCACGTTTACTTAACCTTTTTATAGCAATGATCAAGGCATAAACAAAAAACTGTGCGTCTGTATGGATAACGAACTGCTTTTCTATTACTGTTTACTGGCTACATATTTACCAAAGATTTTACGTTTATCAATCATGAATTTAATACCATTAAAATATGCACTACACTTCAATACTCTTTTATAACATTTAAGTAAATAAAAGAAATTCTCAAATAAATATATTAACAATGGGCTTAATTTTATATGGCCTATAAAAATATAAAAGCGATCTGGATAATTTGAATTATACTGTATTATCAAAAATATGTTAAATATTTCATTCGAAACTTAGAATGAAGGATTTTGATACTTTTTGCATTTTTAGGTCCATCGCATTCGAAGCATGATTAATTAAGTTACTGCACGCCTATGCAAAATAAGCTTGTACTTCAGTTTACCTCGATCTCAAAAAAGTTAAGTTGGGTGGAGGGAGGATATAAGAACATGTTTACATGTTTTCAACTCAAAGTAGGAATTGCTTCACATGTAGTGTTCTTTCAAAGTAGGAATTGCTTCACGTGAATTAATCTGTAGTTGAAATTTTAAACCTCAAAATCAAACATTTCTGAAAAATATTTCTTTGGGTTTTTAATTTAATTTCTGAAAAATGGTTCTTTGAATTTTTAATTTGCATTCATGCACAAAGTCAGGCATTTATTCATGAAGTCAGGCAATTTATTCATTCCCATTCATAAAATCAGATTTTTTTCCTACTTTCTACAAATCACATATAAAATATAAACTAAATAAGCAAATCAATAATAGTAAATGGCCAGTTGCTCTGAAATATATAAAACAGTAAATATATACATCGACGAATTAACACACAAATATTGGAAGTGGCCTTATACAGCTCCGGAAGCCGAAAAAATTTCTTTTCAATTTTTTTCAGCTTTTTACATGCAAATAATAAACCCTTATATGAAAACCAAATACTTGCACCCACACTTTCACATGTTTTCTGTTTTCAGCGTAAGCGATTGTCTTAAAAAGGCCATCTGCGACGGCGATGTTCATTTGTATTCTCAAACTTACTAATCACTTTCAAGGATGGTCTTCTTAGGAAAATGGCCGTGACAAGGAGGTTCACGCTAATACTTTTTTTTTTTTAAATTGCTGCTTTTCTAACAATTTTGAATACTTTAAATTACGCATGCTTTGCCATTATCAATAAACCAAATACTGTAAATCAATGCATTAAGAAAGAGGCTCCGAATCTAGTCTGCAGCTAAGGCGTTTCAAGTGCAAAATATGAAACTGAATAACCAAACTAATTCCCGATTATTCGGGATAAAAACAAGTCTGTTATCCACGAAAAAAGAAAGAGGAATAACCTATATAATTAACATGAAAATACTGTTAACAGTTTACTTGTATTTTTGAGCAGTATGATTTTGAAAATAAGCTCATCAAATTATATAAATTAAATCAGCATTTAAATGAACCAAGAATTGATTAGCACAAGAACATACTTAAGAACACAAAAAACAATGTTTTTGCTTTATTACTCTTGTATTTCGTTAGCAAAGAATGGGAGACAATTTATTTATTTTTGCGATTTAGAAATTTATTTTAAAGGATGCTTTTCTAATGTTTAGATATGCCAGATCATGTGCTATTAAATTAAATTCTGATCAAAAACAATTCTTAAATTGATATCACTCCTGTCATGGATGCATGTTTTGTATTTTGTATAGAAAATTTGTTTTATTCTGATGGTTTGTTATAGGAATTTTTCCATCGTTCCACAATAAACAAAAACTCAGAAGACATCAGATTTATTCGCAACCTAGTTTATCCGTTCTCGGGTAAAAGGAAGTTGACTGCATTTCTTGCCAAAAAATTACAAATAAACTTCTTAAAAAGTGAAAAAACAAATTATGACCACCAAAGCATGCAATTTTTTTATTGCAGACAACCAAGTATATATTCAAAGATGAAATTAAGTTTTGGTTTAAATAGTTGCCGTCACAAAAATAATCAGTTTTTGGATTTACAACAAAAGCTAGCATTTTCTACCGTTTGCCCCTCGAAGTTCCTCATATGGTACCGTCCGACTGCATGTCCGACACGCGATGTGCGGTAACGTTACAGGTAAGGTAAAGAAGGGATTGAATTTTTAAACTTACGTGTTGAGTTCAGTTTATTGGCGATGTACATCCACGCCTGAAGTTTGACATCTTTACTGGTATAATGCGTATGACTGTGATCCCAGATCTCTGGTTTAGAACGAACGAGAGGAATTAAGTTTTCAGTGCACATCACCTTCGGCATTGTTTATTTTCCAGATCCCGTCGTTTTCAGACTACGACCAGGTACGTCAGACTGAATAAGATTAGGTTATTACTTCAGTTTCATGTTTTGTTTCTAAGATACAGATATCCGAAAGAATTCTTAAATATGTTCTCACAATATGACGATTAATCTTAGTCTGGTCTTGTCTGATTCGTCTGAAAGAAACGTACTAACTTGATCGCGCAATGCAAAACAAAAACTAGATTGTAGAGTAGTATATGCTGCCATCTACCGAGCTAAATGAAAGTGATAAAATAATATTTCAAACTTTTCAAGTTATTTATATAAATAACTTGAAATGTTCCTGATTCTTAATTTTTAACACTCATTATTTCAGACGCTTATGAAATAATACTGCATCTTTTATTTAAGCATGTAGATAATTAAAATTCTTATGTATTTTGTTTTAAGAATATATAGAATTATTTCATACCAACTTAAGCAAGAAACTTTATGCATAGTGAATCCTTTCGTTGCAAACACAATTATTTAAATTACAGGAAATTAAATAACTGGTCAGTGAGTTCAGTTTATATCTATTTATTAATATAAGACATATTATGTAAAAGTTGTATAACTGAATTAGAAAATGCAATTGATTTTTAAAATTTAAATGAATAAATACAATTCTAGGCTCTCTAAAACAACAGTTTCACGATTATTAATAAAAATTCTAAGCTTCATTTATTAAATAAGAATTAATATATGAATTTTGGGGCTGTGAATTTTAATACCTAAGTAAACGAAATGTATTCTGCCCGCATTTCATAAAATTGTGTATATAAATGAAATAAATTTAAGATATTCTTATAGATTAGTAAAATGGAGCACTCCAAAAACACAAGTATCTTTCTATGAAATAAAAAGTGCAACTTTATATAAATACTACGTTGGTAAGTTGAATAAGTTTCCCCTGTCGACTGTGGTCAGAGTTGTGTATGAAAGTCAAAAAATAGAATGAGACATTAAAGATATGACATACCTTTATTTTATTATTCTCGTACGAGTACGTTGAGACATTTCTCATATCGCTTGATAAGTTTCAAAAAGTCCTCCAAGAAAAAATCAGGGCTTTGCATATGGAAGAAGCGTTGAACGGATTGTTTCACTTCAGTATTGCTTCCAAAGCGCCTTCCCCCGAGATTTTTCTTCAAAGCCGGAAACAGATGGAAGTCGCTTGGTGCGAGATCACTTTTTGGAGGTTGGAACCATGAATGCTACGCGCTACTGTAACACCCTGTCGAAATTGAAAGAGGCGATTCGGAAAAAGCGGCCTGGCCTTCTCACATCTGGCGTTCTGCTGTTGGATGACAATGCCAGACCACATTCGGCGACGGCAACGCAAAACCATATTGCAACTCTTGGTTGGGAGCGCCTACACCATCCACCATACAGTCCTGATCTCGCACCAAGCGACTTCCATCTGTTTCCGGCATTGAAGAAAAATCTCGGGGGAAGGCGCTTTGGAAGCAATACTGAAGTGAAACAAGCCGTTCAACGCTTCTTCCATATGCAAAGCCCTGATTTTTTCCTGGAGGGCTTTTTGAAGCTTATCAAGCGATATGACAAATGTCTCAATGTACTTGGTACTTATGTGGAAAAATAAAGGTATGTCATATCTTTAATGTCTCATTCTATGTTTTGACTTTCATACACAACTCTGACCACAGTCGACATGGGAAACTTATTTTTCAACTTACCCTCGTAGCTCTTTCCTGAAAAAATCGCTTCTGTGTGTCAGACCACTGAATTCGGTCTTCTTCTCTATCTTTATTATCAAATAATGAAGAATCTGTATGTATGTGTATTCCTCTCGCCGTAAAAAAAAAAAAAATGGCAGAATCTTGAAGACCAAATTTTGAGCGCATGTAGTCCTCAACTTGAACATGTGCATCTTGAAGACAGAATTTGAATTTGATTTTAATTTATTAGCCTAAAGGGACAATTTGCCCAGAAGAGCTAATAATTTCGTTTCGCATTTTGCCTCGGGTTACTATAAATGGCGTTTCACTTTTCAAACTGTTGCCACCAATTATTGGAGCTCTGCATGATACTTAAAGAAATTAAATAATAAAGAATCTACATGAACGTATGTATGCTTCTAGCACTGTGAAAAAACAACGGTACCTAGAGACATCAAATTTTGAATAAAGTAATCCTCCATTCGAATATGGGCATCTATAAGTTCTACTTTGGAATCTGGAATTTGTTTTATTACCTATTTCAAATTTTGTGAAACTTTAACGAATTTTTTGTTAACAAACTCAACGATTTCAAAGCGAGCAATGGCAACACTGAACGGGGAGAAAAAACATATTTTGATCTCCAGCGCGAGAGACTGTGTGTCGGACATTCTAAAGATATGCTCTTTTTAAATTATTTTGTAATATTGCTGTTGAATTAAATTTAAAAGAACCAAGAATAATTTATTTATTATTGATTAAAAAACTAAGAGATATAAAAACTAAAGACAATATATCATCTGTATATTATTATTAATTACTAGCTGCACTCCTTAAAATCATTACCTTTAATTCTTTTCTTAATAACCTTTTTAGGCAGCTGGCCACGCAAGTAACTTTTGGTAAAAATAATGACAGTTAAATTTATCTTTAATTTGTCCTCTTTGTGTTTACTTCAGTACTAGTATGTTTTGTGTAAATTAAGTGCAATAAATTTTAGTAGAAATTATTTTAAATGGAAGGAGTTTTTACTTAATAAGTGTTTAAGTCGTTTATTTTTATATATGGTATTTTCTTCGGCGAAGAAAATAAATCTTTGGAAATTCCATGAAAAAAAAATTTGAACGTTTATCAAACTGGAAAATACCCTGGTTTTAAGTCAAGAAATTGATTGATTTTATTTTTCTTTTAACAATATTCGCATGCATTTCACAGTTTATTCTTCTGAGAAAATAAGTATTTTTTACTGCCACCGTCATTGACTTATTGTTTATGATGTCGTCTGTAAAGTTTAGATATTTAACTTCAGTCGGCTTAGAACATAAAAAATGACAAAATCTCAAAGCATCTGCTTCGTGAAAATATAGATAAAGGCCGCTCGAAAAAAGCAACTTAACTTTGTTTCCTTAAATATTAACTTTGACAAATATAGTAAAAACCCTCTTTTCATGACCACCATCCCTACAACGAGCATCTTAAAAGTAGCAATTATTTTTGAAAGTATAAACACTCATCATCCTTGAATATTAACTCTGTTGAAGACTAAAATCATTTGGAACCGGGATGGTTGTCTTAAGTTCTCTGTATTTTCAATTACAAAACTTCGAATTAAAAAGTTCTGATTATAAAAAGAATGTCACTTGTAAAATCTCCATGACACTTTCCCCATATTTCGTTTTTAAGCATGAAATGGTACGAGGAAGAAAATATGATAAATTAAAAAGAACGGCATTGTTTGAGTAAAATTAAAGTAAAAGCAGGTTAAAGGCCTGCAATCTACATATTCTACAGAATTTCAGTATCATTATTAGATCTTAGTTTTGAAGCAAACGATAGTGTACATAAGACGTAGTTCGGAATTATTTCAGATGAAAAATTATATGGTATTAGAAATCTTTTTGAGCTCAAAAGGGCTTTAGCCCAGAAGGTTTATTAGTCTCGGAACGGCATTTTGCGTGAAATAACTAAAAGATTTAAATCACTTGTCAAAATTGTCGCCACTAAAAATTATTGCCGAATATTGTATTTAAAGAAATTAAATAGTAAGTATTTGCATGAATTTGTGTGCGTTTTTCGCATTGTGAAAAATCAGCGGAACCTAAAGCCATTCAGGTTTGACTAACGTAGTCCTCCACAAGAATATGGGCACGTGGAAGCCCGAATTTCGTGGTAACAATTTAAAAAATGAACCGATATTTAAAGTTTTTAACGCAAAATGCCAAAACGAAATTAATAACCCTTCTGAGCTAAAGCCGTTTAGGCTAAAAAAATTATTTTTAATCTGAAAGCTTTCAAATTTTACATTACGCCCAAAGGGTCGATTTTTTAACGTTTTGTGTGCTACCATTATTTATTAAATATCATGCTCTTCCCACTTAAACCCTAAAATACAATTCAACAGCAGTATCGCAAATTAATTTTAAAATGAACATATCTTTAGAATTTCCGATAAACAGTCTCGCGTGCTGGAGATATTTTTTTTGACAATAAATATCTGGTGGCAACAATTTGAAAAATGAAACGGACATTTAAAGTTTTCGACTCAAAATGCCAAAACGAAATTAATAACCCTTCTGGGCTAACGCCCTTTGGGCTAAAGAAAAGGGAAGGGAAAAAATAAGGGGATATTAGCAGGAGTTAGTGTAAGAGCAGAAGAGTAGACTGAGAACTGTTCTAAGCCTATACATATATGCAACTTTTAAATTTTTTGTCATTTTACTATTGCATTGTTTAAGTGGGAAGAAAACGATGTTTAATAAAAAAGCTAAAAAGACAAAAAAAATGTTTTAAACATATTGCATTACTTATATTATTTGTATAAATATTTTATATTACGCCCAGTGGGGGCTTTATTATTATTATTATTATTATTTACGCACATATACGTTTTGGACATAAACGAGCTTTTGGGCTAAAATTATTTAAAAGTAGCATATCTTTAGAATTTCCAATAGATAGTCCAACGCACTGGAGATAATTCCCCCCCCCCCGAGCAGTGTTGCCATTGCTTCCTTTGAAATTGTTGAGTTTGTCAATCAAAAATTCCTCAAAGTTTTACAAAATATGAAATAAGCACTAAAACAAATTTCAGATTCCAAATTCGGACTTCCAGGTGCTCATATTCGAGTGGAGGACTATGTGTTTAAAATTTGATGGCTCTAGGTACTGTTGTTTTTTTCTCAAAGCGAGAAACATACGTACATTTATGCAGATTCTACATTATTTAATTTCTTTAAATATAATAAAGGGAGATAATATTTGGTGGAAACAATCTGAAAAGTGATATGATTTAGTGATTCAACGCAAAATGCTATTTCGAGAGTAATATCTCATCTGGACTAACGCCCCTTTGGACTAAAAGGGTTAGCAAAAGTGAGTACAACTGCAGACTGGTAGATTACGACATCTTCTAAGCATATGCACATATGCTGTTACACTGCTTTTAAAAGTTTTGTTATTTTGCCATTCAATTAATTCTACATGTCGTGAGTGCGAAGAAAACGATGCTTAATAATAAATATAAAAATATAAAGAAAATCTGCTAATAGGAATGAGTGCAGCAGCGAAGACTGAGAGCATAGCGAGAGTGTTAAAAAACTTATCAAATCCTTTTTGGGTCACCGTTAAAATCTAGAAACTCTTTTTTGAGCCCAAAGGGCGTTAGCTCAGAAGGGCTATTTCGTTTTGGCATTTTGCGTCGGTTCACTTTTCAAACTGTTGCCACCAAATATTTGAGCTCGGCATTGTATTTAAACAAATTAAATAATGAAGAATCTGCATGAATGTATGTACGTTTCTCGCGCTGCGAAAAAACAGCGGTACCTAGAGACATTAAAAATTTAATAAGCATAATAATATTGCATACTGTTGGTTTTAAGATTGGCATATAAATAACATTCTCAAAAGAATCTTCCACTTCTAACAAAAACACGTTATGGCAATGTACAAAAAAAAAAAAGAAAAAGAAAAAAAAACTATGTTAAAGAAAATCAGTCATAAGAAATCTTACCACATTCTACCGCACCATAACAAAACAAAACAAAAAAAAAAAAAAAAAACTCTCTCAATTCCACATACATTTTTAAGTCATTCTTTTTTACAATTTTATATCAATGTTGCCAAAATATTAAAACTTAAAATTATACTTTATAAACATATAACGTTGCGCGCCTCTAACTAGCACGCAACCAAGAGGTGACTGTGAAAGCTTGTATAAACCACAGAGTCTTATAAAGGGTTTAAGTCCCTTTTTATTCAACGTACTAATTTACAATTGCGTCCTCTTGACGCTTACAAACTTTGCCAACTAGGCAGTCAAAATAAAATAATAACCTGAAAAGAAAATAAAGACAAGATTCTAACTACGAGGCTCTCTAAAATAACTAACTCACCGCGTTTTACAAATACCGCAGCTAATTCAGCAGACTTGAAGCTCACTGGAACAATTGCAACTACTTCCCGCCAAGCACATAGGCCGCAACGCGGGGTTCTTTAATTCTCGATTTCTACCTCCGCGCTCGCGAAGTAAGAATAACTCTCTCACCGAACTTGTTTCCTTCTATTTAAATCATACTACTTCCGCTGATAATTTGAATGCTTGCGCGTTCTACTCAAATTTACATATTCTGGCATTGGCAGTTCCAGGGGAAAGTAAGGCTTGACAGGAAAGATAGTTTAAACTTAAAATAAATGTTAGTTAAAATAAATATAAACCCTACATTTGCCGCTGCCAGAATTTGGAAAACTTGGAAGCAGGTCCTACAAACGACCTGTTGTAAGTTTATCTAATTCTGAACTAACTGGCGAAAGCCTCGTTTACACAAAAAAAATCTTATGTAACAATTAAAATTCTGTTAGTCGTTACACTTTCTTCTTACAGCAACTTTTCCTGGACTTCATCAATCAATCTTGGTCTTTCCTTCCAGCATCTGGAAGGAATAAGTATCAGTATCTTTCTACATACATTATAATTTACACTTTCTTGACACAATAAATTTTTGTTTTTAACGATTCGTTTTTCTTAGTTATTGCTTACTTCACATTCATTCAATTTTTCAAGCATTAATTTAACTTTACCCTGGCTCTCCACCGTGTGTGGTGTCAAACGGGAATATTCGTGTTTCAGTCTTACAACACTTCCCCTAACCACCATGATTTGTTAGAATTCAACAACCAAATAGACACACCTTACTCGACATTCTACAACTCAATGAGCTACTTTAACAGTCTTAAAAATTCAAATGTAGGTGGAGAACCCTACAAAACACATTCATTCTAGCTTCCCCCTCATTCATCTTTAAACATGCAGGCTTTCGCTCTAAAGCATGACTTTACAGTTTAATACTTAAATTTTGACTTCATTGCTTTTAAGCATTCACTTTTAGCATCTACAATTTTATGCTTCTAGACTAAATTCTACTTTTACATAACATGCAAGTATTTACATACATTTACAAAAGTTTAATATATATGCTTTTTACAATTTACCATAAAATGAATAAGAGAAAATAAATTTTTACTTTACTCATTCTTCGCCAAGCTGGCGGCACTGGAACTAAAATTCTTATTAGTACATACAAGAATACGAAGTTATTTTTATCTCCGGCCAAATTTTGGCTTTAACATAACAGAATTAGTCTTTCGACCAACAGAAAATGCTTGTTTTTAGCTTTTACACTTAAAGAAAATAATACTTTTGCCTTAGCTAAATAAAGTAAAACAAAACTAAGTTTCAACCGAGACATATTGACTTTCGTCAAAACATAGAACTTCGTACTTATGCATAACATTTCGGAACAAAAGAGAAAAAAAATTTATAGAAGGTTTTAACTTATCTTTGAGTTTTCGATGCTTGAAACTCCGTCATCCGTTTTTGACAAAATTGATCCCAAGTTAGAGGTGTCATGGATGTCAATCTTCTCCATGTTGATCTCCGCGTGTCGTCCCCGTTGATCTTTCTTTTGCGTCCTCTACATGCTGGCCTCTTGCCGGAGTAATCGTCTGGTTGTTGTCCTTTGCGTTTCTGCCTGGGACGGCTGGTCTTGACGTCCTCCGGTCTGGAGTCCTTCTTGAATTTCTTCTGTTCGTCGTATTTTTGTGCCTCCTGTTGGCGTTTCAGTTTCCGGAACGGCGGCCTTGCTGGCACCTGACTCTGTGGCCGTGTGCGCGTTCTCCTTGATGTGTAATTTCTCCTGCCATCTTTTGTAGGTGGTGTTTTCGTCTTTACTACGGTTTCTTTACCCGGTTCATCTGTATTTTTGTTTTTCTTAAACGCCGGAGTTTGAAAATCCTTTTTTCTTTTTGATGCCGACGTCCGGGTTGTAGAAGTGCTAGGTCTCTCTTCAGTCCTCCGTTTCTTGGGTGGTGGAATAGTTGTTGCAGTCTCTGGCCCTTCTATTTCGTTTAGACTTGAGTCCTGCAAGAAACTTTTAAGGATTTCAAAATCATTTGGATTATAGTATTTTTTCACCTGGTCGGGACTTGCTTTACAGATTTCCCCTCTCTCGTTTTTAAGATATAAGACTACTCCTTTGATTTCCTGAATTACATAGGGGCCTTCAAACTTTGGAGCTAGCTTTGCCATAAAATTGTCTGGGGCACTTGATAAAGAAAATTTCCGTTTCAATACTTTATCCCCAACTTTAAAATCTGCTTCACGGCGTTTTTTATCATAATAAATTTTCTGCCTATTTCTTGCCGTATCCGAGGTTTTAAGCGCCTGATCAATTAGTTTTTGCACGTCCTTTTGTCTAAATTCCTGCTCTCTTTGTTGCACAAAGAATAATTTATCTAAAGGCGTAATTAACTTTCTGCCTAAAAATAATTCTATAATTCTGCTGGAGTTTTTCCCGTAGTATCATGATGTGCCGTTCTTAAAGCATAAGCTAATTCATTTATGTAGCCATCCCAGCGCTTGTGATGTGTGCTAACGTAACTGCGAATTATTTTTACAATGTTTTTATTAACTCTTTCTGCTATGTTAGCCTGTGGTCTATACGGAACCATTTTGATATGGCGTATATCAAGTCCATTGCATATGTTTTCAAATATTTGACTAATGAATTGTTTTCCGTTATCGCTAATGACTTTTATCGGTGCACCGTATTTTAAAATGTATCTGTGTAAGAATGCATCTGCGACTGTTTTGGCTGACGCGCGTTTAAGTGGAACAATTTCTATCCATTTTGAAAAATGATCTACTATTACTAAAAGAAAACGATTTTTATTTAACTCGCTCTGGGGGAAGGGACCAAGGAGATCTATGCCTAAAATTTCATTCGGAAATGTAGCGCGAATGCTATTTAAGTACCCGGCCGGGCTGTAATTAATATCATTTATTAACTGACATTGATTGCAGGACCTGACATACGCCGTTACTATTTTGTATAATTGCGGGAAATATACCGCCTCGTGTACCCTTTTTAAAGTCTTTCTGACCCTGAGGTGGCCCGCTGTTTTTTTTTCATGCAACTCCTTCGAAATGCTTAATCGAAGCGAGGCTGGGATGACTGGCTTATACTCAAGATTTTCGTTTGTTGTTTTCGTATAGAATAATAAATTATCTATTATTTCATAGTTTTTTGCTCTATTTCTTATCGCATCGATATCTGTGTGCTCAAAGCTTTCGGGGTCTTTCAAATAAGCATAGATATTTCCAAATTCAGGATCAGCTTTCAGTTCAGTAATAACCGTATCTCTAGAATCTAAAATTTTTGAAGTCAACACAGCGCATTTAAGTTCATTACCTTCATCGTCCAGTTTTATACGAGAAAGTGCGTCAGCTACATTGTTTTCCTTACCCGGTTTATATTTTATTGTGATATTATATTCTTGGAGATTTAAAGCCCATCTTATTAACCTGGGCGTTAGGTTTTTTCCCGAGTAAAGTCTACCAACAGCCGCATGATCCGAAAAGACTGTTACTGGCGATTTGCCGAAATAAACTCGAAATTTGTGTACAGCCATTAATACGGCTAATGTTTCTCTTTCTGTAGCTGTATAATTCCTTTGTGTTTGATTCAATGTTTTACTAAAAAATGCCAGCGGATGGTTATTTTTCATAAGAACCGCACCCACCGCATAGTCTGACGCATCTGCTGCAATTTCCAGGTTTTCGTCCCCCTCAGGGAATTTTAAAACAGGGGCATTAATAAGCGCTTCTTTTAATCTTTCAAAAGCCGTGTTCGCTTCCGCTGTCCACGTAAATTTACCTTTCTTTCTTTTGATTACTATGAGTGGTTCAACAATATTAGCGAAATCTTTTATGAAAGATCGATAGTAAGAACATAGTCCAAGGAAAGACGAAAGTTTCTTGCCGGTGTTGGGCGGTGGGAAATTCTTAATAGCTTTTATTTTTGAATCTTGCGTTTCTATACCCTTTTGCGAAATTTTATAACCGAGATATTTAAGTTCTTTAGTTGCGAACTTGCATTTTGAGGCGTTAATTGTAAGACCGGCCTCTTTTAATAATTTAAAAACTTGTTCGAGGTCACTAATGTGTTGTTCCAACGTACTACTCGTTATAATTATATCATCTAGATAAATTAAAGTTGATTTTCCTAGGACAGGCTTTAGAACAATGTCCATAGCTCTCTGGAATGTTGATGGGGCCCCACACAACCCAAAAGGCATGCGTAAAAATGCATAAGTGCCCGATTTTGTTATAAACGCGGTTTTATGTATATCTTCGGGTCTCATAGCTATTTGATAGTAGCCAGACGTTAAGTCCAAAGTAGACATATATCTCGTCGATTTAATCTGTCTAATGATCTCGTCTATAACCGGCAAAGGGTAAACTGGGAATTTAGTTATGCTATTTAGTTTTCTATAATCGATAGCAAACCTCCAAGCCCTTTTATCCGAAGGAGGAAACTCGTTCTTTTTCCTACATAGTACGACTGGACTCGCGTATTCACTATTTATGGGCGTTATTATTTTATTCTTTAACATCTCCTGAATATGTTCTTCAATGATTACGTCTTTTTGTTTGTCATAGCGGTAAGGTTTAGTCCTACAAGGTTTTTCGGCATTTAATTGAATCTTGTGAGTCACGATCTGACAGTTTCCCGGTTTTTCTGAAAACAAATGAGAAAAATTACTCACCACTTGCTGTATTGCTTTACTTTCCTGGTCATTCAAATGGCTAAGGTCCAATTCAGGAGTCTCCACCGGTTCCACCACCCTCTGGTCCATCTCCAGCACCACGGAACTATCTTGAAAATTTAATTTGGCCCTCGTGGCCCTTAAAAAGTCCATACCTAAAATAAGAGAGTGTTGGAGGTGTTTCACCACAAAAATTAATACTTTGAGATTTTCCTCTTTTACCTGTATGTTTAATGATACTTTCCCGATGCAGTGACATGTTTTTCCTTGCGCCGCTATAAATTCCGTATTTCTGGTTTTAAAGAGTCGTATCCTATAAAAATTCTTTTTGAAGAACTTTTCACTCATGAAATTTCCTTCTGCTCCTGTATCGATGAGGGCTTCTACTGGTACCTCGCCAACCTGGACTTGTATAATTGGTAGCTGTGAGTTTTTTACGATGACTGTATTTAGATGTCTATTTGAGGGTTTTTCTAAAACTTCCGGGGTCTGGACCCTCCCTTTCACAGGCCCCTCTAGTCGTTTAAAGCTTTCCTTTCAATCTGTGTCTTCTGGGTACGCGGATGCTTATTTTCAAATTTTCTTTTTGGGCCTTGCCCTTCAAGTTTCGATGCGTTAGCTTGATAGTTCTTTCCCCCATATGAGCGATTTCCATTTCTTGTTTCCTCCTTCCTTCTGGTACTTTGAGAATATGTTTCCCCTCTCGCTCTTTCCGCGATTCTGCGATTTTGAAACTTCACCGCCAATTCGAAATGTTCCTGCAATGTGGTTGGGTTTCTAATTTCAAAGTAGTCTTGGACAGCGGGTAACAATCTTGGTAATATTATTTCAATTATCTCCGCATCGGGTTTCTTGCCATACAGCATATCCGTTAGCTTGATTTTTCGTAAAATAAAGTCCGTCAATTGTGCTGTATCCCGTTGATAGAAACTATATAGCTCGGCTTCCAGCCGTGCGCGATCTTTCACTATGGGGAAGGCCTTTACTAACGATTTTTTGAAATTTTCAAAAGTATACGTCGGGCTTCCAAATTCACCTAGAAGAAATTTGCCTATATTTTTCCACCATAGCGCGGCCTGTCCTCTTAGTGCTGATGTGGCGATGGCGACTTTTCGTCTTTCAGGCACAGGGTAGAGCTGAAAGTGGTTTTCTATACCTTCTAAAAATACGGACACCGAATTTTTTCCATCGAAATAGACGTTTGGCTTGATTGATACTCTCAAAGTCTGGACCAGGTATCCAAATCCTTCTAACTGAGTTGTCATTTCTTGGTGTTGTCCAGCGGCTTCCATCCAGTTTTCGGCCATTTCATTTCGATAAGTGTTCGGGCGCCAATATAACGTTGCGCGCCTCTAACTAGCACGCAACCAAGAGGTGACTGTGAAAGCTTGTATAAACCACAGAGTCTTATAAAGGGTTTAAGTCCCTTTTTATTCAACGTACTAATTTACAATTGCGTCCTCTTGACGCTTACAAACTTTGCCAACTAGGCAGTCAAAATAAAATAATAACCTGAAAAGAAAATAAAGACAAGATTCTAACTACGAGGCTCTCTAAAATAACTAACTCACCGCGTTTTACAAATACCGCAGCTAATTCAGCAGACTTGAAGCTCACTGGAACAATTGCAACTACTTCCCTCCAAGCACATAGGCCGCAACGCGGGGTTCTTTAATTCTCGATTTCTACCTCCGCGCTCGCGAAGTAAGAATAACTCTCTCACCGAACTTGTTTCCTTCTATTTAAATCATACTACTTCCGCTGATAATTTGAATGCTTGCGCGTTCTACTCAAATTTACATATTCTGGCATTGGCAGTTCCAGGGGAAAGTAAGGCTTGACAGGAAAGATAGTTTAAACTTAAAATAAATGTTAGTTAAAATAAATATAAACCCTACAAACAAATACTATCAATTCCCCCCTTATATGTATTTAAAGATATAATTTTAATCAGTCAGTCATGTAAATACTTTAATAGTTCATCTTCCAATTTCACTCTAGGTAGATACTTTGCTAAAATATCCGCTTCTTAATTTTGTGAACACACAAACTGAGGAATGATTTGATTCATTTCATATTCATCCTTTACAAAGAAATATTTTCTATTAATGTGCCTTGAACTGCTACTTTGTTTTGGTTTTTTCATCCAATCTATTAATGCTGTCTGTTTTAATTTCTATTGGTTTGTCAATTAGATCTTCTTGACCCTATTCTTCAAGTAAATAGATGTACCATTTAACTTCACATGCACATTCACAGAATGCTAAAAGTTCAGCTTCCATTGTAGATAGAGAAACTATTCTTTGTTTGTTGCACTTCCAATTTATGAAATTTTTACCTAATTTAATGAAATAACATCCAAATGATTTTCCATCTTCAGTGGTACACCAACTTACATCTGATGTAGCATTTAATTTCCCATTGTGTGAAGTATACACTAAACAAGCATTTTGTGTTTCTTTAATATATCTAAATATCCTCTTTACAGCTTTCCAGCGTTTCTCTCTGGGATCTTGATTACATCTTGACAAATTACTTACTGCAAAAGCTAAGTCTGGCCTCGTGCCTGTTGCTAAGTACATCAATGAACCTAATGCTTCTTGATATTTTGTCTTCGACACAGGTGGCGAAGATGTTATGTCATCAAGATTTTCGCCCAATATTCCTGGAATCTTGACAGGTTTACATTCATCCATTTCAAAGTTTTTTAAGATTTTAGTTATATAGTTTTCTTGACTGAGTATAAGTTTTCCAGATTCTTGCCGGATGTCTATTCCTAAATATTTTTGTGTTTTAGTGACTTCTCGTAATTTAGATAGTTGAGAGATGATGTCATTTATCTCAGAATTTGAATTTCCAGTCACCATTAAGTCATCCACATATAATGCTATGATAAGATAGTTGATCTTATCTTTATAAATATAAACACACGGATCTGACTTTAGTTAAATTCTTTTCTTTAAGAACTTTACATAATTCATCACACCAGCATTTTCCTGATTGTAGTAATCCATATATACTTTTGTTTACGAGGTATACTTTGTTCGGATCTGATATAAATCCAGGTGGTTGTTCCATGTAAATTGGTTTATCCAAGTATCCATTTAAATATGCAGTTTTTACATCGAAAAATCGTATTTTGTTGTTTTTGTAAACTGCAATCGATAGCAATGTTCTAAAGGTTGCAAGTCTCATTATTGGGCTAAATCCATCTTCATAATCAATTCCTTTTCTTTGATTAAATCCGATTGCTACTAGTCTTGCTCTGTAAAATTGTTTCTAAACTATCCTTTTCATCCCTTTTTGAGAATATCCAGCGGTTTTTAATAACTTTCTTATCGATAGGTCTTTCAACTAATTCCCAGACTTCATTAGCCTCCATTGAACTCAGTTCTTCTGTCATTGCATGTAGCCAGAATTTACTTTCAGCAGATTCTACAGCTTCGTTATACGTCTTAGATAATTCTTCATTTCTATTGTATACTACATAATCTTTTAATTTTTCTGGGGGCTTCGTAGTTCGCGCTGGTCTTTTCTGTACAGAACTTCCCTGACTATCATTTCCAGGTTCTTCATTTATTTGTGGAAAGTCGGTTGGCTTTCCCAATGAATTGTTATCGTCGTGTTCATCATCACTGTTGGATGGCAAAATTTTCTCAGCTTCTTCATCTGTTGTACTATCTTCTCTATAGTATCTGTCAGTTATTTCTGAATTGCTTAATTTCCATTAGTTTGTTCCTTATAAAAATAAAAAGTTCTTCTAATATTTGATTTTTATCGAATTTTAAATATTTTTCTTTTAGTAAAGGTGATCCAAGTTTCTGTTCATCAAAATTTTACATCTCTCACTAATTGAATTTTATTTAGTTCAGCGATATAAATTTTGTGTGCTTTTCTTTTCATGCTATAGCCTATCATAATTCCTTTTTGAGCTTTTAGATCCATCTTTCTACGTTTTTCTCGTTTTATATGAACATATGCTTCACATCCAAATCTTTTAAAATAAGTAATGTTAGGCTTGCGTCCTTTATATAGTTCATATGGTGTAAACCTTTTATCATTTTTGTGACTCCTATTATTCACATGTACAGCTCTTTTAACGCTTTCAGACTAAAATTTTATCTGTAATTCTGCATCAATTAACATAGTTCTAGCAGATTCAATTATAGTACGATTAAAATGTTCAGCTTTTCCATTACTTTCCGGAGTATAAGGGTAGTAAGTTCATGTTTAATTCTCATTTTTTCAAAAAAACACTTTTGTACTTTTACCTAAAAATTCACTACCATTATCACTACGAATTCTTTTTAGTTTCTTTCCTGTTTGTCTTTCTTCTTGAATGATAAGTTTGATTAGAGCGTCTGAAGTTTTACTCTTCTTCTCAATTGTTATCACAAATATGAAATTACTGTAATCATCTACCACTGTTAAAAAATAACAGCTTCCATCTATTGATTTCTCAATTGGTCCAACTAAATCTATGTGCCATAATTCTAAAATATCTTTAGATTGCTTAAATTTCACACTTTTATAAGATGTTCGTGTTATTTTTCCTAATGTACAAGGTTCACAATTGAGAAATTTTTACATTTTCTAATCCAATGACCGATGAGTGTTTTTTCATTTCTATCAGCCTTTGATGATTTATATGAGTCTCTGATGCCATAGTACATCATTAACAGCAAAAGCACTTTATACTATTATTATTATTTCGACATTCTTTTATTAAATGTCCTAACTTTCCACAATTAAAGCATCTTCATTCATATTTCGATTTTCTCCAGTTTTCTTTTGCCTTAGAACTTACTTCTATTTTTTTTTCCTCTTTGCTTATTTTTTCCTTCTGTTTCTTTTAAAGCTTATCTAAGTGAAGCTAGATCTTTCTCTTTATTGCTTTTAATAATTTTAACATCAAATTCAAATTCCTTTCTAAGTCCTTCTAATATGAAGAAAATTAATTCTTTATCTATTATTTCATCTCCAACTTGAATACTTTTACTTTTCAGAATTACAGCTCTAATCATATAATCATCTACTGATTCATTTTGACTCATTTTCAGTTGAGCTAATTCTATTCTACATTTGATTTGAATATCTTCTGTTCTTGCCGCCATTTCATTTTTTATTTTCTCCCATAACTTCTTTGTGTTCTTTTCATTCGAATATTTTAACGCTTGTGAAGCTGTCATAGTTTGATTCATTATATTTCTTGCTATCGCGTTATTATCATCTCATATTTCCCAAGTTTTTATTTCATTTTCGAAATTAACATCATACTTTTTATATGGTTTTTTGGTGGTCGTGTGTGCTTAATGCATGATATAATTAAAGGAAATAAGAATAGACAATCTCCTATAACAAAAGAATATATTAAATACTAAATTACAATTTAAATTACATTGCAGAGATCAACACAGAGCTCGGAACACAGTTCATGCTAGCGTCGCGTACCTTGTGTGTCGAGAAGTCTGAGTGAGTAAAGATGTCGCTTTGCTGCTCCGATTAAGAACTGGATTTTACACGTGGCGCCATCTCATGAATAGAAGTTGAAGTATCTGTCGGAACGCCACAGTACTCCCCCCCCCAAGTACCATCGGTACGTTATAAGTACTTTGGGTTAAATTTAACCTTTCTTCCAGATCTGGTAGTTTTAGGTTGCTCTTTAACGGGATGTAAGCTTTCTTCCGGGAGTGATGTTGATGAGGAAGTTGTTGGATCTTGCATTAGAAATGCTGGTTTGAGACGATCGATTCCAATCACTGATTGTTTGCCATTGCAGATGATGGTGAAATGTTTCGGTGTTCGTTTGACAACTTTGAATGGACCATCATATGAAGGTGTTAAAGTTGGCTTAATTGCATCGTTGCGCACGAATACGTGCGAAGATGTCTCAAGCGCAGGATGTACAAAATAGCTTGGCTGGTTATGCGAAGATGCTGGGGTTGGCGAGATATTGCTCATGGTCTCACGTAAACGTTGAAGGAATGTTGGAGGGTCGATAACTGGAGTAGATTCTGGGTGAAAGAATTCACCTGGCAGACGGAGGGTTGCACCATATAACATTTCAGCACAAGTGCTACCAATGTCTTCTTTGAATGCTGTGCGAAGACCAAGCAAGACTAGGGGTAAGGCTTCTGTCCAGTGTGTGCTACTGTGGCACTTCAGACCTTGTTTGAGAGATCGGTGAAAGCGTTCCACCATCCCATTTCCAGATGGATGGTATGGTGTTGTGCGAATATGGCGAATGCCAAGAAGAGAGGTGAGGGATGCGAACAAGTGACATTGAAATTGTCGGCCTTGGTCAGTAGTGATGGTGGTAGGCATGCCAAATCTTGAAAGCCACTGGGAGATGAATGCTCGAGCTACAGTTTCAGCAGATATATTTTCAATAGGAATGGCTTCAGGCCATCTTGTGTACCGATCAATACAAGTGAGGAGGTAAGTGTAACCATTTGAAGGAGGCAATGGGCCAACCAAGTCTAAGTGCACATGATCAAAGCGTCTTGCTGGAAGGTTAAATTGTTGAATGGGGCTGTGAGTGTGACGGGATACTTTACACCGTTGACATCTAATACATGAACGAGTCCATTCTGTGATGTCTTGATTCATTGCTGGCCAGACAAATCTGTCTGCGATCAGCTTTTTGATGGCACGGATTCCAGGATGTGCCAAATTGTGCAAGGCATTAAACACTTCACGTCTAAAATTGACTGGAATATAGGGACGTATTCTATTGTTCTTTATGTCACAGTAAATTTTAAGCGTTGGATCAATGTGCAGCGGTTGTAACTGAAGGGAGGTTTGTGGATTTGAGATTAGGTTCTTGAGTTCCTCATCATGCAATTGAGCTTTTGCAATTTCAGAGAAATCTGGGGTAGTGAGGTTGATATTGTTTACCCGAGACAAGGCATCAGCGACACAATTATCAGTACCAGAGACATATCTGATATCTGTACTAAACTGGGCGATGAAATCCAGATGTCGAAAACATGAGTCAGAGTTTTTCCTAAAAGCGAAGGTTAATGGTCGATGATCGGTGAAAATGATGAAGTCGTGTCCTTCCAAGTTGTGCCGGAAGTATTTAACAGCACAGTACACAGCAAGTAGCTCTCTGTCATATGTGCTGTATTTCCTTTCTGCAGTAGTGAGTTTTCTGGAAAAGAATGCCATTGGGGAAAGTCCTTTAGTGGTATGGGCTTGAAGCACTGCTCCTATGGCCGTGTCAGATGCATCTACCATTATAGAGAGCTGATCACTAGGTGAGTGATAAGAAAGTGTGGCTGCATTTGCCAGATCGTGTTTGCATTTCACGAATGCTGCAGATGCAGATTCAGTCCAAGGGACAGCTCGTTGATCGTTTTTTTTTTTTTTGCTATTCTTCAGAAACTCATGTAGGCAGGCTTGTGTTTTTGCGGCATTTGGCAGAAAGCGTCGGTAGAAATTTAACATTGCTAGAAAACGCTTCAGTTCAGAGATGGTTTTGGGCTGAGGTAGGCCGTTAATTGCTTTGACTCTTTCCGGTAAAGGTTTGACTCCGTTCTGGGTGATAAGACATCCAAGAAAGGAAACTGAGGGTTGACCAAGTACACATTTGGATGGATTTAGTTTTAATCCATGATCTTTAAGGCGATTGAAAATCTGACGCAGATGTTTAAAATGTTCTTCCGCATCTATAGATGCAACCAGGATATCATCAAAATATGGGATGCAGAAATCGAGACCAGACAGTACTTGGTGTATGAAACGCTGAAATGTTTGGCCAGCATTGCGAAGGCCAAATGGCATATATAAGTACTCAAAGAGACCAAATGGTGTAGTCACTGCGGTCTTGGGCACATCTTCAGCATGCACTGGGATCTGATGATATGCTCTGGCAAGATCGAGGGTAGAAAATATACTTGTTCCATGAAAAAGATGGGTACAGTCTTGGATATGTGGGACTGGATATCTGTCAGGGACTGTGACGGCATTAAGTCGACGATAATCTCCACAAGGCCGCCAGTCACCATTAGACTTTTTAACCATGTGAAGTGGACTGGCCCATGGACTTTTAGATGGGCGAATGGTTCCCTGTGCTAGCATGAATTCAAATTCTTTGCGAGCAGCTTTTAGCATCTCTGGAGAAAGACGACGAGGCTTGGAAAATACAGGTGGGCCATGTGTTTCAATGTGATGATACACTTCTGGCTGATGAGTATGCTGCCCTGATTTGGATGGGTTTAAAATGTCAGGGAATTCTGCTAATAACCGATGAAACCGTGTGCTGCCCGATAAAACACTTATGTTGGTAGGTACGTTTGATACGTGAGAAGCTTGGCCCTGTGATGTCAGCTGAGTTGTAGCATCAATTAAGCAATTATTCTTGACATCCACTAGAAGGTGGAAATGTGTCAAGAAGTCGACACCAATAATTGCTTGAGTTACATCAGCAATAATAAAAGGCCAGTTGAAAGTCCGGCGCAAGTTTAAATCAAGTGTCAATAGTTTGGTGCCGTAGGTTGCAATTTGGGTACCATTGGCTGCATACAGTACAAGTTTATTAAGTTGGTGAGCATTTGTTTTAGTTCTCGGGAGCACTGATATGTCAGCTCCAGTATCTACTAGAAAACATAACTGAGTTGAACGATCAGCCAGTACTATTCTGTCGATGTGGCGGACATTCTGTTGGCCAGCAGAAGACCGCCCATTTAGTTTCCCGCTTGTACAAAAGTGCATGGAGGGGCACACTTGCGAGCCGAAATTCATATGATAAAAACATATGCCACTTGTGGGTTCTTTATACTGCGTTCGAGTATTAAGACGAGATTGACTCCTGCTTCGGGCACGAAATTTATTACGTGGGCCCTGATTTGATCGATTGTATCTCCGTGAAGCATGAAGACTTGTAGAGAGTTCAGATACTTTTTTGGTCAATTCAGCCACTTGTTGTTCGAGGGATGAACTGGAAGGTGCAGCATTAGCAGCACTGACATAAGCTGGAGTAACAAGTTCATTAATTTTGTCAGCCATTGCTGCTAAACGGGTTAGATCTTCATTGGAAGCAGCAAGAATTATTTGTATGTTATTAGGGAGACGCGAAAGCCATAGTGACTTCAACAAGTCGTCACTAAAATGGCTTCCTGCCAGATCACGCATTCGTGACAGCAAGTATGAAGGTCGCTGATCTCCAAGTTCAAGTCCTTGTAGTAAAGTACGTATTTTTGAAGATTCACTTTCTGAATAGATTTCAATGAGCCGCTGTTTCAGTTTGGAGTATCTATCACAATCAGGTGGTTTGAGAATTAAGTCATGCACTGAATTCAGAATATCAGACTCAATTGCTACAACTACGTGGTTGAATTTTGTAGAATCCTCACTAATGCGAGCGATAGAAAATTGTGCTTCGATCTGAGCGAACCACAATGAAGGATTATTTTTCCAGAAAGGCGGTGGCTTCACCGCAACGCGTGTGATTTGTGGCTCTGGTGGAATATCGTCGGGCATACTGATAGATAATTTTCACTTTAATTAATAAACACTTAACAGCACAAATATTGTAGCAAGATGATACACTATTGATATTTTGCCATAACAATAAATATTTTAACCATGCATAAAAAATTTACGTAATGATACACACACAAATAATATTTTACCGAAATGCATTTGAAAAGAAACCCCTATTTGAGAAAAAATGATGCGTTAATTTTGTATTGCGCACGCACAAAATCACCACTTCACGCTGCTAAGGCACTTTCGAAGGAAAAAGGAAATCACTCCTGTAGCACATGGGAAAACAATTCACTACTTTCGAACACTGAGAAAAGAATTTTGCCGTAGCACGTTGCACAAAAGTTACTGATGTGGCACATTTAGCGAAAATCACTGTTGTAGCACATTTGTCGTTGAATGATCGAAGAATTATTGCACGACTGGCGAAGTCAGCGGAACGGAACAGATCACATTGATGATTTGCTGAAGCTCCTTGCGATGATATGCACGACTTTGAAAAAACACAAGCAATATATATCAATACATCTAGAAATAATTGAAGGGGTACGTTGTAGCATACGTTTAATGTCCATATTCGTTGTTATTTTTAGTCAGTTCTTCAGAATGCCTTGGATGCACGTGGCTTAGGGTCGTTGAAAATCCATTCTCAGTAGCGTGCTCAGTCAAAAGGTCACCACTTTTGGTGGTCGTGTGTGCTTAATGCATGATATAATTAAAGGAAATAAGAATAGACAATCTCCTATAACAAAAGAATATATTAAATACTAAATTACAATTTAAATTGCATTGCAGAGATCAACACAGAGCTCGGAACACAGTTCATGCTAGCGTCGCGTACCTTGTGTGTCGAGAAGTCTGAGTGAGTAAAGATGTCGCTTTGCTGCTCCGATTAAGAACTGGATTTTACACGTGGCGCCATCTCATGAATAGAAGTTGAAGTATCTGTCGGAACGCCACAGTTTTGGTAGTTCATCAGCTTCTATCACACTTCTTTATATTTTTAAACTTCTTAATTCACTTTCAGTTCTATTTGCCCATATAAGATAATTATCATCACTTAATTTTTCTATATCACTCAAATTTATCATATTATATGCCATACTTTCGAATTTATATTCACTAATTATAATACAAGCCTAATTTATCTCTTAGAGAAATTGGCGATTTTGTTAAGCATAAACAACATCAATGTTCTGTCTGAAAGTTTATTAACAGAGGAAGGCAACCACACACAGATCGTATTTTATTCTCGAGTGCACGGATCCGTGCTTTATACTCCGTGCTCGAGTGTCAAAATGTAGAAACACGCTCAGCTACCAAATGTTGGTTTTAAGATTGGCATATAAAAAACATTCTCAAAAGAATCATCCACTTCTAACAAAAACACATTATGGCAATATATAGAAAAAAAAAACTTTATTAAAGAAAATCAGTCATGAGAAATCTTACCTCATTCTACCAACCCATAACAACAACAAAAAAAAAAAAAAAAAAAAACTCTTTCTATTACATTTTTAACTCATTCTTTTTTACAATTTTATATCAATGTTGCCAAAATATTAAAACTTAAAATTATACTTTATAAACAAATGCTATCACATACCAGAAGCCGAATGAAAACATGTTCCTACATCTTCACACTCGAGAATAAAATACGATCTGTGTGTGGTCAATGTTTTATTTAAAAATATATATATATATATATATTAATTAGTGTTGTAAATATGTACTTATTGTTTTGTATAATTTATCTTACTGCTAATATCTTCAGTTATTTTACTTTTTATCTTTCGAAAATTGCTTATAATTTTCGAAGAGGGATAGGGTCTCAGGCACCCTGTCGCTACACCAAAATTTCTCCCGTGGAAACTTTTTATTAGCCTGTTATACACCTTCTGGGCAAAAAGACTTAATAAGTGCAAAACGATACGTCTTTCTAGTTAGTTTGTCCCGAAAATTTTAAAGCGTGTTCTTACGCAAAGCTTACGTGAGTAGAACTTGCATTTTGAACAATTGCGTGAGCAGATTTTTGTTGCAAATTAATGCAAAGGCCTTTTTTTTTTTACTGATTACGATATTTACAGGAACGAGAGAACTTGGAATGAGAAGTGTAAGATGGAAAGAATTAGAAATTTCTTCAAACTATTAAAAATATTGGCTAGCAACAATGGAAAAATCAAAATATAAAAATTGTCACGTCTTTTTTTGCATTTGTGTGATCGGTGCAAGAATTATTTTTGGTAAAATTTCTGTTAAACATTTCGTTTTGCATCCATTGTTAGATGTGTACTAAGTTATATAATATCAAGCTTGTGAGCCCATAATTATCTGTAAAGAGCAGAAGTTTCATGTTCTAGGAAGTATGTTACAAATCGTTTGAAACCAAAAACAAAAAATATATATATGTTTTAAAAGAGCATATGCATACTGATAAAGGAGAGAAATGTTATGTATGCGAAGCATGTACAAGTCATTTAATCAAAAAAGTAGCTTAAGACAGCATATGATTATTCACACAGGAGAGAAACCTCATCAATGTGAAGTATGCAAGAAGTCATTTAGTCAAAAAAATGGTTTAAACAGGCATATCCTTATTCACACAGGAGAGAAACCTCATGAGTGTGAAGTATGCAAGAAATCATTTAGTCGAAAAAGTAGTCTAAACGGGCACATGCTCATTCATACTGGAGAGAAACCTCATGTGTGTGAATTATGTAAGACGTTATTTAGTCTAAAAACTACTTTAAACCAGCATATGCTTATTCACACAGGAGAGAAATCTCATGTATGTGATATATGTAAAAAGTCATTTACTCAGAAAAGTAGTTTAAAACGGCATATGTTTATTCACACTGGAGAGAAACCCCATGAGTGTGAAGTATGTAAGAAGTCATTTAGTCTAAAAACGAGTTTAAGCAAGCATGTGCTTATTCATACCAAAGAGAAAATTCATATGTGCGAATTATGTAACAAGTTATTTAGTCGAAAAAGTATTTTAAACCAGCATATGCGTATTCACACAGGAGAGAAGCCTCATGTATGCGAAATATGTAAAAAATCATATAATCAGAAAAATAGTTTAAAAGAGCATATGCGTATTCACACAGGAGAGAAACCTTGTATGTGCGAAGTATGCAAGATGTTATTTAGTCGAAAAAGTGTTTTAAACCGACATATGCTTATTCATACAGGAGAGAAATTTCATGAATGTGAAATATGTAAAAAATCATATCGTCAGAAAAGTAGTTTAAACGAGCATATGCGTATTCACACAGAAGAGAAACTTTATGTGTGTGAAGTATGTAAAAAGCCATTTATTCAAAATCGGGCTTTGGAAGAGCATATGCGTATTCACACAGGAGAGAAACCCTATGTGTGCGAAATATGTAAATGGCCATTTAGTCGTAAAAGCAGCTTAAACAAGCATATGGTTTTCCATAGAGAAGAGAATCCTTATATGTGTGAAATATGTAAAAAATCATTTAGTCGTAAGTCTAATTTAAATGAGCATATGCATATTCACACAGGAGAGAAACCTAATGTGTGTAAAGTATGTCAAAAGTCATATAGTCATAAAGCTAGTTTGAACAAGCATATGCATATTCACCTAGTAAAGAACACTTGTGTATAAAATTAATACTAAAGCATGATCTCAGGCAGTACATATCTGTGAGGTCAATGGTCATATGGTTTAGTTGCACCATATGGCAGAATTTAGAAGTAGCAAAATGCTTAGAGTTTAGAGAAGCATTCATTGGCTGAATTGTGCTGGATTGCATCAAGCCTACTGCTGATCATTGTCTGGTTTGTAACCGGCTATTAAATAAATAAATAAACTAATTCTCTATTCTACAAGAGGGGAAAAAAAAAAACCTCAGAAGCTGATTTAAAAGATTTAGACTATTTCTCTTATTCAGAATCAGACTGGATTTTACATTTCTTCCACCTCCCCAATTCCAAATTGTTTTATAGCATCATAACTTTGCTAATAGAATTTTTCTTTTTTTTAACCTTCTTTCAAAGTGAACTTTGGTACACTTCTGTTACCAGGACCGGTTTCAGAAATGTATGTATGCATGGAACTGTTCACGTATGTATGTGTATGTATACAGACATTCGTACAAGTATACATGCCTACATACATTTCTGAATCCGATCCTGATAACAGAAGAGTACCTAAACTTCCAATTTAGTTGTATCTTGTATTAAGTGAATATCCATATATGAGCATATCAGTTATGTACACAGTGATCTAAGTTTAAAAAGCAGTTTCAGACTGTGCTGTCAAAGCCGCCGGTAAAATCTCCATCTTGTATTATTTCAAGGAAAACCAGAGCTACTTGAGCAAAAAAGGTTTTTCCTTTCTCGTGCCTGGGTTTTCAAGAAATTCTTGCATAATAGTCAGTGTTCTTTTTTCTTCTCATATGTGTTCAATGTTTGTGTCTGTCACCTACTAAAATGCAATATGCGAATCATATGCATGTTGTTACTTTGAAATACTTCTAACACTGAAATTCTAAAGCATGATTAAATATTTCATCTTGTATGTGTGCAGTAATTTGCATGTGCTTTGTGTTAAACTTGTTTCTGAATTTAATGCAAATACTGATCATAGTTCTGCCATTAGTAACTGAAATGTTTTTCTCATGCCCGTTATAAAATAACGTATTGTGTATTTCCATTCATGGTCAACAAATACTGAAGACTGATTATGTAGCTGCAGTATCAAATGAGCATGTAACATTCACAAAACCAGTATGGAGTTGCTCATATTGTATGGGAAAAGAGAAATGATGTTTCAGTTATTTTCAGTTGAATATTAGACGTACAGGTATTTGGACGAATCAAGTAGAGCAGCCTCATTTGTGCAAAGTATATAAGAAGACATTCGGGAAAATGAATCATTTAGGCAATGTCTTCCCATTCTAGGTAAGAAATTGATGTATATTAGATATTTATTTAAAATATTTCCTCCACCCACCCCTATTCAATGGTAAAAGAAATTTAATTTTTAACTTGGAAGGATGCACTTTATAAGCATGAAGACGTGTGGCAGAAGAATGTCTTGGTTTAAACTTGCATTTCATGTTTGATTTTTCAAGCATTATGGGAAACTGAAACCTAGAAATTTTTCCACTATGGTTCCTATGGCAAATTAAATTTCGGTATAACTATGGTGTTGAATAGAAACTAGCCAGATTTAGTATTTTGTATAAACCTTAGAATTAGGCCTGAAAGATTTTTGTAAAACAGAACCGTTATAGAAATAACTGGGCTTTCTTTACCTGCAATGTAGCCACTTTTTCAAAATTACTAACCTAGACATTTTAAAAGTAGAATGTTATAAAAATTTCCATTTTTTTTAATAATGCTTGTATCAGAATAGTGAATTAATTAACTATTAAACAGATTTGCATTTATTTAATAGTTGATTCAATATAAATATATTTTTTATTTAAGTAAACATATAACACAATACATTAAATAATACAATAATCATGTGCAGCAAAAAATAATTTGAAGCAGTCTATTATCAATATTAAGTGTGCTAGTAATACTTAGAAGTTAGACCAGTAATACATACTGACATTTATAATGTAAAATACCTAAGAAGTTTCTCAATTTCTATGAAAACTATACAAATTAATAGTAATTTGAAATCTAAAACAGCATGGTGGCAGTAGCGCTTGCCAGAATAAAAATATTTTATGGCATTCACTGCAGTAAGATTGCTGTATTCTAATCAGTTTATTTTATTTAATAAATCGTATTTTTTAATTCTAACCATAAATGTTTTTTTATAAATTCTTTAACATATGGTCTTAAGATCGAAATAGATAAAAATTGACGCATTTAATTGAAGAATTCTAAAATTTTGTTAGTGTAAAGATTTTAGTATAAATGTATGTATGAGTGTATACACACCCATACATACATATGTAACGTACATTTCTGAATCCAGTCATGATAACAGAAAAGTACTAAAATGTTGAGTATTTTTTTAAGTGAGGCATATTATGTTGTATCTTGCAGAAAGCTAAGTCTGAAATTTTGAGGAAGATAACCAAAACTGCAGTTTGCAGTTCAATGCTATGCTAAAACACTAAAGTCTCATAGGAGGGATTATAATCTGCAGTCAGAGTGGGAAAAAATTCCAGAGAAGCAGAAACCTGTCTGGGAAGTGCTACATGCATATCAAGGGTATCGCATAAATAATTTTTGGCCGTGGGTGGCCATATAAATATTTTTTGGCAATAATATGCTGGATCAGTACTTTGTTGTGGGTTTTATTGGGGTTATGAAGTATCAGAAAGTTCCAAGCATGCAGTAGAACACAGATTTAGTTTAGTTGCAACCACCACGACCATGAGGATAAACATGTATACACCCATTAAGCAGATTTACTCATAAAATACGGTGGGTGGATATGGATCATGCAGTAGGGATGTTTTTCGTTATTTTTTTATTTTCAACTGTGTTCAAAAGCTTAAGTCGGCAACTGTTAAGTAATCTAAGATAGTATGCTGATCATCATTGGTAGTTTTCATCATCTGTTTGATACATTGTGCTTAATTTTGTGTATTTATTTTTTTATTTATATTTTTTTTACATATTGGAAAAAATATGAATGTTTTCCAAACTTAATTTTGCTGTATGTACATAATTTGATGATAAAGTGCAATAAATAAACTATTATTGTATAATATTGTTTTAATTATTTATTGTATAATTTTTATTATATTATAGTTACAATGAATTTTAATATAATAATTATAATTTATAATAATTTTTTGATAAGTAATTGTTATATATTTTCCTACTATTCTGTTAACAGGACTAGATTCAGAAATGTACGAATGTATGTGCATATATGTATGCATGTATACAGACACATATATGCATCCATACTTATATACATGCATATATAAACACATATGTTCATACATACATGGATTTCTGAACCCAATCCCAATAACAGAAGAGTACTCTCTCTATATATATATATAATAATTATTATAGTATTATAATTATTTATGATTAAAAATTATTATATTAGAATTCATTGTTTAAAATGCATGTATCTTTTTTTTTTTTTTTTTTTTTTTTTTTTTTTTTTTTTGTCGTCTTCGAGCTAAAATGTATGTAAATTAAAACACATGGAAAAGAAGAAATTTCTTAACAAGTATACAAGATTAAATTATTATTGTTATTTAATTTATTGTAATAAGTAATTACTGTACTTCTTTTGAATTTATATATGCTAAAATCTAATGCATTATAGTACATTTTGGTATGGTAGATAAAGTTTAAATTCTAGTATAAAAGGTCATAATATTAGCAAATGTCACTTTAAATTAACTAGGATCAGGAGAGATCCTGCTCACATGGGATGAAAACATGCTGACCATTTTATCTAACTACAAAAAGAACTCATATGGTAAAAAATGTAATTCCATTATTGCTAGTGATCTTATTTTTAAAAGTAAGCAATGAAATATGCAATGTTTATATAAAATTCGAAAATGTAAAATGTTTGTGAAATGTCTAAATGTATGTAATCAACTTGCTTTCTACCTACAGAAAATAGTTTTTGTTCTATCATTGCCAAAAATTACTTGTAACTGATGAGAATGCAAACAACTGGAAGAAACTAATAAAATATGAAAAATTACAATATTAATATATTTTTTAATTCAGTACTATTTTATTAAATGAATTTAATAAACAAAAAATGCTTCTTTTAATTTATATGTATGAAAAAGTAATTTTAAGAATTT
The DNA here is from genome assembly GCF_044657685.1 of Stegodyphus dumicola. NCBI lineage: Eukaryota > Metazoa > Arthropoda > Arachnida > Araneae > Eresidae > Stegodyphus > Stegodyphus dumicola. Next base: position 40,599,051 of record NC_140771.1, on the reverse strand, counting down.
AAACAGCATAAAATTCTTCTAATGGAAAAAGAAAATTTGCTTAATTTTCTTCCTTAAACTACTTACTTATTTTTCATTGAAATAAATTACACATTAAAGTGACGTAAAAATATTTATTCTGGAAAAATGAATTCAAAGCTAATAAAAAAATATTTTATATTTATTTACCTTCTTTTATGAATTTTTCTTTTGGACTCGTAGATCCATATCCATGGTTTCGAGTGACCTGGGGGAACAGATTTCTGAAAGTTTCATAAATAACCTGTTGCAAAATACAGTCAAAATGAAAGCAATCCATACTATAGACAAATTACATAAGTTCAAATGCATTCAATATTGTTTTGCTATGTATCTGTGCAATCGTTTAAAGCTGATGCAACCAATAAATGTTCGCTGTAGTATAGTTCGACTGTCTCAAGTGCAATCCTGGTTGACATTCTGCCAAAACACATAGATTCGTCCGAAAGGGACGGTATTAATTGCTGCGACGTGAAAGGTCTTCTCTTCTCCGGAAAGAGCTATGCTGGAGGGAAAGAAAGTCCCCATCCTTCCACCCTATTTTGAGAATAATTCGGTCCGAATGGCGCATGTGTGTTTGAGCTCATGGTCGCGGATGAGGCGGTCGAACTATACCATATCTTTATTCTGACCTTACCGGAAACTTCTCAAACTCTGAGCTTACTAACATGAAAAATGAATATTATCCTCACTTGGATTCGAACCAATGGGTCTTTCACTTTGTTAATTATGTGCGCTAATCTGTTACACCACAACAGCATCTATGGAAGAATGCATGCATTTACATTACTTTACATGTCAGTTAATAACAAGGACTGATACATTGTTCTGTACAGAATATTTTAGTATTACATTATTTAATACTGACACTGTCTTGCTTATATAATTTATCAATTAAACATAACTGTAATTATACATATTACAGCAATAACCTCTTTTATACAATACTTGCCATTATCTACAGTAAATGTGGGAACATTTTGCTCATAGATGTAAGAGCATGACTGTATTTGAATCGCAACATATCGTCTCTTACAATGCTGTTTTACTTTTTTGAAGATGGCAGATTTATTATTGAAAATTACTAAAAATCTGGCTTATTAGTAATCGACTGAAGCTACGAAGCACTGCTAATTCAATGCAAAATCTACTTCTGGTAATGAACTGTTTAATTTTTATGAGGGTACCTTCAAATGTAATGAAACAGAAACCAATTTTTATAAAAATTCTTTCACAAAATCATGCATTGTCATATGCAAATAGATCTAATGAACTTTGTCTTAATTACATTCTTTTGAAATATTTTTATTACAGTCAAATTTCGATAATGTATTACTTTTGGATTAAAGATACAGTAGTATCTAAAGTTCAGTAAATCTATTTAAATTGATCTTTTAAGATTTCAGGTGCTTGGGATTGCCTCTAACTAAGCTAAGCTGCACAAATAACAAGCTACAACAGACTATTTTCTAATCTTTGTTTTGCATTTTATTAAAAGGATGTTGTATGCTGATATCATATCTCAGTATTACAATTAAAACATTGAAAATGAAGCAGATGAAAAAATTGCAATGTTTAATCTCTAATAAGTGTAAGAAATGTGCAAGTAGAAAATTAATACTTTTACAGATAATAAGAATTCTTAATATTTTAAAGCATATTTTAATATGCAAATTTATACTAAATGTGGGAAAATTAATTTTATAAGTGGGTCAAAGTAACTGTTTATTACATGTATGAGCTTATTAAGTTTTTGACTCTAAAAAACTCGTTTATATCTTTTATGAAACACAAAATGCACCTTTTATTTCTGTGTTTATTATTTCTTGTGCATATTTCTCTAAATGTAGAAATCTTAATGTCCTGCTGCATCTAATGCAGTGTTTCCCAATCTTTTTTGTGCCATGCCCCACCTAATCCTCTCTAAAATTCTTAAGCTCCCCCTAGCATATACATAATTTTTAATATTTAAAAATTAATTGAAATGTTCACAAAAGAAACTTGAATGATAGCTTTTAGGAAGAAATGGCTACGAAATTTTCTAAGCAAACACGATAAGGGAACTTTTAAAACATGGAGAACAGAAATTCAAGAACAAACTCATTTTAGTGGAAGTTTTTTTTTTTTTACTATTATGTTAAGTATTAGTAATTTTTATTATTTAAATTTAGCGAGTTCTTTGCACTTGATACTTGCTACAAAGAAATTTTATGTCAGGTTCCAATTTAGATAACTTGAGTCTCAAGTCTCCCGGTTTCATTATCCAACCAATTTTTTTTTTTTTTTTTTTTTTTTTTTTTTTTTTAGCAGCAAATCATTTATGGCACTAAATCCGCATTCAGCAAAATATGAAGATGGAAATGGTAACAATAGTTCTTTTGCAAATTTAGTTGCACTTGGATGTCTGATTCTGATTTCCTCACAAAGCTATGCCATCGTTCCTTTTATATTAAATAAAGTTTTAATTGACTCATCATTTTGCATTTCTGCGAGTTCTTCTTTTTACTGCATATTTGAAAGATCAGCCAAAATGCACTAACATTGGCTGCATCATCCAAGTTGGGAAATCAATTTGTTTTAAGTTACAAAATCTTTTAAATCAGCGGATAAAATTTTCAAATGATCGCCAATATCAAATATAGCGGTATCAATAACAAGTATAGTGGTAGTCGCGTCACATTTTTGGAGCCAATGAAACATTTCAAAATTTTTGTGGTAAATAGTATATGCCTGAAATACATAATTCAACAAAGATAATGAAACCAAATATCTTCCTTTTGCATCAACATAAGTTTTATTTGCTCTTTGAAGTTGTTTATTTGATATATTTAATTTTCCGGCTAAATAACTCGCAATATAATAAGATATCGGCTAAATAAGTCCCAATTGCCTTGTTATCATCCGTTGATGGATTTTTCATTTCAGGTTTGTCGTTTAAAAAATAACTAAGAGTATCAAATAGTTCCATAAATCTTTCCAAGCAGTTCCCTTTCGACAGCCTTCTAACATTAGTGTGAAGTACAAGTCTCATATAGTCTTCATTTTGTTCTTCATAAACTAACTTGAAAATATGTTCACATTTGGCCCTAGCTTTAATAGCATTAAAACACTTTATAACTGAATTTAGTACTTCATTTAGAACAGGCGAACTGTTTTTAGCTACCAGGTTTTTTTCTATGAATAACACAATGCACAAGAAGCATTTCTAGATTCTCATCTTTTATCAATTTTAAGAAACCCTTTCTCTTATTCCGTGCTTTATTTTATATTTCAACCATCATATTAGGAGCAACATCTGCAGTACAAGATGTATTATATTTTTTATTGGCATATTTTTTATATCTAAGTAATTTTTTGCTTACTATAAATATCTTTCGAGGGAATGGTGCTTTCTAATGATTTACAGAAGAACATTTCTTCGGTAAAATCCCCTTTATGAATATATCTTACATAAGTTACAAGTACGGCCTCACTGTCTCTCAAAGTTGGTTCATCCATTTGCACCGAAAATTTTCTTGTTTTCAGCTTTTCAACAAGTTGTTTTCAATATCTTCACTCATTTCATCTTTCTTCTGCAAACAGTATTGTTATTTAGTAGCATAGCTTTAACGTCTTTGTCATCTTTTTCTAGAACAGTTTTAAATGCTGATATTGATGGTTTGATTAAATTCTCCGCTATAGTACGGCTTTTCCCAGATTAAGTGATGAGTAATGAAATTTGATAAATAGCCTCAAAAGCACGATTAACAGTTGCATTATGAGCAGTAAATAGAGACTTTAATATTACTCTTTTTTCAAAATTTTTCCTTAAAGTGTGAAAATAATTCCAATCTGAATTAATATCAGCAATATGTTTCACCTTTAAATGTGCCTCAAGACGACCTAGTTTCATTGATTCATTGGTCAGGCACTATTGGCATAAAAGGCAGAAGACAGAAGTTGACCGTTTATGCACTGAGTATGAAACCAAATTTTAAATATGGCTCCAAATACCGACGAATTTTTTTTTTTTTTTTTTTTCTTGCTTGCACACCTCATTTCACTAAGGGCTGAAAGAAATCAATGGAAAAAAAGCTGAAAGCAGCTGCTGTTGCCATTCAAGGAAAAAATAATATACCGGTTGCCATTTCTACAGTAAAAAATCAAATAAATTCGTTGGCTGAAATGTGCGAGAAACGTCTGGAAAGCATAATGTGTCAGTTATTTAAATGCCTTTTAAAATGCCAATTTTAAAAGCATTTAATTGTCCATGTCTATAGCGAGAATTCTTTATAAAATATTTAAAGTGCACCGCAATTAAAAAACTTTTTTATGTATACATTACTTATATTTTTCTTTATTTTGGGGAATAAAAAATGAAATTTCGAAAAATTTTGACTTCAGGAAGCATATTTAGAAATTTGAACGTTCTTTGTTCCCTTAAACTCTGGACAAGTCCATTTTCGAATTGCCCCCTTGTGGGGCGTGGGCCCCACGTTGGGAAACACTGATCTAATGTATTAGTATACATAGATAATGCAACTGTTATTTCATTGATTGAAAATTGAGATTTATAGGTATTTTTCTAGACTCAGACATAAATAATTTGTAAATATGCATACAGCTAATTATTATAAGTCATTATTAATATAAATATTATTATTATAATTGCTGCTCATAACGTTTAAATTTATACGAAAAGGAATTCTTTTAGTATAATGGTGCATTAATTTCAGTTTGTCTAATACAGGGTATGGACTACTTACAATTTTTTCAAGGTGTTCCAGTCCACCCATTGCGGTAGGTGCAGTGCTTAAATTTCGCTGGAGCCCGGCTCCGGTTTTTCTGAATTCTTAAGATAAATTAGCGCAATGGAGTTCTAAATAAGATGAGCTCCTGTACTTCTTTTTATAAAACTGAGCCACAATTTCAAGGAAAAAAAATTAGAATTCCTAACCTTTTAGTTTAACAATAAGCAGAACTTGCAATACTCTATTTCCCAAGAAATACGAGAACATGAGACGTTCCTGTAAATTCCCTCACTCACGTGCAGAAACCTTTCCCTTTAAGAAGGGCAATAAATTTGGGGGAGTTTGTTTAGGAACGCATACATTTCTCGCCATGCCATCGTATCTAGTGTATTGTTATCGATGGTTACTGTTAGTTATCCTCGCAGGAAGGAAAATTTGTGTTCTTAAATGTACGTTAAGTGACAGCGAGTACAGTAAGCGTGAAATACTGAGATAAACTGCTCAAGCAGTCCTATACATCGTCTTCCCAGAGTATCCACTAATGTAACCAAATACCGGGGAGCGAAAAGCATAACAAGCAACTTTACATTCATCCTTAGGAGTCAGATTCAGAACTAATTTTACCCCTGACACACATTCGCTGGATGGCTATAATTATATCAGCAAAGAGGTATGGTCAAAGAGAACGTTCTCTCTCACCAACATTCCCCTCATTTTTTGTTTCCGTCCACTCATACCCTCACACCCTCATTCAGCTTCGCCCTCTTTTTAGCATTATCTGAATTTTCATCAGCTATATTTTAAGTATATTTAATTTTTGAGATGATAAAGAACTTTCCCCCCCCCCCCAATGATCAGAGCTTAAATTGCGCAATAGCCCACCGGATTCCCGCTCCGATGATTCGTAGTTTTTGTAATAAATCAGTTCTAGCCGGAGCACACCGGAGTCTTAAATAAGAAGGTTGTGGCACTTCTTTTATGTAATTGAATAACAATTTCAGTAGAAACTTTATCTCAAAAATTTTATTTTTAGCAATAAAATTATATTAAAAATTACTTATTAAATTTTAATTTATCTCTTTACATTTAATATAATTTTAATTATTTGACTATATAATAATTATTGATTAAATAAAAATTTATAAACTTTAATTAAATAGCTATTAATATTTTTTAATAATTAACTGTTTAATTTTAAAATTGTTAATGAGTTTATTAGTCATTTTATTTATTTCTTTACTCTTGTTCCTCTTTGCTGATGGTCTTCCATAGGGCTCCGGCACTTCTAATTTTAGAAATTAAGCCCTGGGCACGCCATGAAATCATGACCAGTTTCCAGCCTAAAAGTATCCATAGCTGTTCCCCGTGATGTGTATGATAATTTCCTTTTCAGTTGTTGGTCAATAAGCCACACGTCATTAAATTCATCTCTCCACTTTTGTTTCAAAAGTTTACGAATGTATAGTTTTGCAGAATGGTAAGAACAATTTGTAGATATCCTTTCAATCATTTTTGTACACTTTTTTTTTGCCTGATCATTACCATAGAGACCACAATGACTGGATATTCATTGTAGTACAGTTTCTTTACCCTCTTTATAGTCTCAAAGAACAAAATTTTTAAAGTGTCTTGAGATGTTGAATTTTTCAAAGTACGCTGAATCTACCATGATATTTTTCCAAATCTCTAAAAGGTTTCAGAAAAGCCTGAAAATTCCCAGTTTCTAGTTAAAAGTCTGATCTAAGTTTCATAACCTTTAGCTGGAATCCAACTTCGGTTATACCTTCCTTTGGTCATTTCTATAACAATTCAAAAAAGTGGATTTAGCCTGCTGCTGGGCTAAATCCCAATTTAGCCCTGCAGCGGGTGAGCAGTAAAAGCCGTTGAATGCTGGTAGTTCGGTCAGGGCTTCGGGTCCCAGAGAACAGGCTAACTAAATGGGTGTTTTCCCTATGTGTAATGTGGTTAGGAGCCAGTTTCCTTTAGAAAGACCTCTACGGGTCATCCCTCCCTTTCCGCTGTAATGCCTAAGGGGCAGAGAACTTAATAAATAAAATCTCAATTTAAAGAAAATAAAAAAGTTTATTAAAAAAAAACTGTGGATATGCATGAAGCTAATGATGATTGAATGATATCATAATTTTTATGTTAATTTCTCAGATTATTAGTGTTTATATTATACATCAGTTTTTAATTAGATTGAATATAAATTTGATTTGCTAATTCTCGATTCTAAAAATCTTATTTTAAAAAAATAATTTTTTAAATTACTTTTGTTTATTTTTATAATTTTTTAGCCTTAGTCCTGAAGGACTATTAATTTCGTTTCAGCATTTTGCTTCGAAAACTTTAAATGTCCGTTTCACTTTTCAAATTGTTGCCACCAAATATAACCACCCTGTGGTATGTTCAAAGAATTTAAATAACGAAAAATCTGCATGAATGTATGTATGTTTCTGGCATTGTGATAAAACAACAGTACCTAGAGCCGTCCAATTTTGAATAACGTAATTCTCCACCAAATATGGCCATCTAGAAGCCATAATTTGGAATTTTTTTATCATCGATTTCATATTTTGTAACAATTCAACGAATTTTTGATTAACAATTTCAACGATTTCAAAGCGAGCAATGGCAATACTGTACGGAAAATAAAACATTTTTATCTCCAGCATGCGAAACTGTGTATCGGAAATTCTAAAGATATGCTCACTTTAAATTATTTTGCGATATGGCTGTTGAAGTTAATTTTATGGTTTATGGGTAAAGAACATGATATTTAATAAATAAATGTAACAGACAAAACGCTGAAAAACGCCTCCTTGGGTGTAAAGTAAAATCTGAAAATTTTGAGATTTTTTTTAATATTTATATTCAGTTTCTGAATTATGTGAACTACTTTTTTGTGGTACAAACACAACTGTGAGATGGATTTATTAAAAATAAAATTGAGAAATTGTTTTAATTTCGTTAGTCTTCAATTTTAAATTAAATGTCTAGAATTTCGTTCTTCTATAGAACCTACTCAGCTACAGAATTTCTTAATTAATTCAAAATTGCGATCAAAGGAATTAAGATTCATTCGACAGCAAACAAAAAAAAAAACAAGAAAATTTCCATTATTAATTGTTGACTATTTTGCTGGCATTTAAATTATCTTCTTTACTTTAAACTTTCTTGAAGCGAAGTCTCTCAAATGCAGAATTTATTCAAAATTAACGTTATTTTTAGTGATGCATCTAATTTAATTTAATTTAATTTACCCAAATATTTAAATATCTGTGTTTTATAATAGTAAATAAAATTAGAATTTTCTTTCACATTTGCTTCTTAACCAACTTAGATATCATTTTCTAAAATGCTTACTGCACAGGATCTCTGTATAGTTACTGGTATAATAGATTTGTCGCATAATTGATGGTATAATGCACTTCAATTTTCTTAACAGTATTTTACATTTAATAGGATTCATTTTCAATATTCCGATTAAAACAATGGGGCCCGTAACATTAACTTTCTTACTAAATGATTTGGTCAAACCAAAAAAATAAGATAAGTTTTTGTACTGTCATCCTTTCCCCGACCAGCGGAATTAATTAACTTTTTTAAAAAAAATGTCTGAAAGCTTTCAGATTTTATGTTTCCTCCAAATGTGCATCTTGTTCATTTACAGACACATACACCTTTTGAGAGCATTTGGGGTAATGCCACTTTGGGCTAAAAATATTTAAAAAAACCATATATTTAGAATTTCCGATAGACAGTCTCGCACGTTGGGGATAAAATTGTTTCATTCCCTAAATGTTGCCACTGCTTGCTTTGACAGAGGTGAATTTTTTAATCCAAAATTCGCTCAAATTTTACAAATATGAAATAGACAATAAAACAAATTTGGGCTTCCAGGTGTTCATGTTCAGATGGAGGACTATGTTATTCAAAATTGGATGATTCTAGGTACTGCTGCTTTTTCCCGTTGCAAGAAATCTACATACAATGAAGCAGATCCTTTATTATCTGATTTCTTTAAATAACAAGACGATCATAGAGGATGTTTTTCAATGAATGGTGCGATGTTAAAAATTACTATTAAATCGAAGTATTATCTGACCCTTGTAAAATTTCCACCGTAAGCATTAGAAACTGTCCATGTTTCTCATGCACTACCTGCTATTTGCTTGTCATGCTTACTGCACAGCCGCAGTATCAATTTGGGAGATGGCGTAGCAGCATCAAAAGGGTTTCTGTGTGCTCCATTTTGAGAGCCCAGGTCCGTGGTTGCATATTTTCTGTGCAGTGTCCTGCGGGAAAGTGTACTGCTCATTTTTCTTTGAACAAGAAACTTTGATCCGTGACTCATTGCTAGACATGTTGGAAACCTGGTTGTTACCCTAGCTGAACACCAGTTATGATGATTACATTTTGCAACTGCACGGCGTTTCGCCCCATTTTCACGGAAATGCAAGAGAGCTTCTTAATCGTGTTCTTCACCAACGCTAAACTGAACATGCTTGAACAGCAAACAGCCTTCTCCCCGGGTCACCCTGTTTGTCTATAGTGTAACCAAGGGTGCATATATTGAATGATTGTTGTTGTTACATTTTTTGTTTCCTTTACGTACGTACGGGTTTGTGGATTTAGGGTGAATAAAGACGACACTTGATGAAGTATCAAAATACAATTTATTAGCGATAAATTATTCAAGACAGCTCCAAAATAACGTTTACAGTCGTTGAAGAACTACTATAAAACACGCTGAAAAGATCAGCGACACAGCAGAGTAAAAGATCACCTTTACTTATTAAATAAGATGCTCTTCGCACTTAAACCATAACATTCAATTCCACTGCAATATCGCAAAATATTTAAAAGAGCATATCTTTAGAATTTCTGATACACAGTCTCGCACGTTGAAGTTAATCCCCCCCCGAACAGTGTTGCCATTGCTCACTTTGCAATCATTGAGTTTCTTAATCAAAAATTCTTTAATGTTTGACAAAGTATGAAACAGATAATAAAGCAAATTTCAAATTTGGGCTTCGAGATGCCCATATTCAAATGGAGAACTATATTAATCAAAATTTGATGTCTATAGGTACCGTTGTTTTTTCACAGTACGAGAAACATGCATACCTTCACGGAGATCCTTCATTATTTGATTTCTTGAAATATAATGCAGGGCTATTGGGTGGCAACAATTTGAAAAGTGAACCGACAGAGAGAGCCAACACAAAATGCCAAAACGAAATTAATAGCCTTTCTGGGCAAATTGTCCCTCTGGACTAATTAACCAAGATTTGCAACTTAAAAAAGAAATAAAACATAATATTCACCAGCTCTTACTGAGGCATGGGGACATTCTACAAATTATCCACGCAGAACAATTCATAGAACACTATATGAAAAATATTTAACTCTAGATAAATGGAGATACAATGAGACCCTCGATGAAGCGAGTGTTTACCTAAATGACGGGAAAAAAATGGTCTTTTTATTACCGAAACAGAAGAGGAAAATGTATAAACCTGGCTCCATCGGTGTTTTCTTTACTTTATCCCAATGAATTTCAAAAGAATGAAATTTTGAGACAAAGCAACAAGTCATATTTCAGAAAGAGTGCTGCATTCTTTGAAAAAGGCAAAACTGACACAGGTATTGCATACTCACCTTACATATACTATAACCCTGACATTTCACAGAGTGACTGTTTTGCTTTTGGTTTCTTGAAAAGCTGTTTCTAAACTTAAACTCACCATGACTGTTGGTGTCTGCAAAAAAAGTGAAGAGGAATCCCTGCAAATTTCACAAAAATGCCTTTTATCTTGGAAATCACGATGCAGACTTATAGACCAGGAAAAAGGCTATCACATTGAAATTTAAGAAAATACTCTTCACACTTTAAACATTAATTAAACAGCCCGAAAGTCATTTTAAAAATATGTAAATATGTATATGCACACTGCGTACTGAAATTATGATGTACAAAATCATTGTTTCAAAAACAATGCATTTAAACTTCGAATTTAAAAAAAATTGAGCTGTAATAAAAATAATAATAATAAATCTGTTTATATGCATTCTGAAGAATATACATTTTCCCCCTTTTGCTTAAATATAAAACATCGGATAGCAAACTAGACAATGCCTATTATCTAAGAAACACATACATTCTCACTGCTTAGAAATCTTACGAAATTCGCATTACTCACGAAACTATATGAATTCTTTTACTAATACTACTAGTACTGATGAGAAGAACACATAGCACTACGAAAAATATAGATTCGTAAGTCTGCTTCTGTGTACGTATGAAAAAATAATTTTCCGAGCTAAGCTTTTATAAAACTGCAAATTTTCCATTTACCATATTTACCCACATTCAAATCGGTAAGGGGGATTCTTTACTGATTTTATTATACAATAATCCAGAACGGAAAATTATGCAATTAATTTAAATTCCAATATATGTGGTTAATGTAAGAATGGGATAAATGAAAAATACGCTCTATAACACAAAATCGACGCACCAAGAAGGAATCATCCTATTTCTTTGAAATTTCATATGCATAAATGCTTCGACCAAATATGTGAATGATTAAAAGAGTTGTTATATGAGTGGAAGCGATGTGGCGATTAGAAGATGCTGGCAAGAATCGGTGAATAATGGCAGATTTCAGCGTCGTGATGGTGGCGGTCGCCCTAGGGCCACAACAGATCAGGAGGACACAATGATTGTCAGATCAGCTGTCACAGCGCCTGATTCATTGCTATCAAACATCAGACATGCGACCTGCACATAATTGTCCACCGTGACCAGTCAGCTGATATAGCGAAGTATACGCCAACCGTTACGCCACCTGCACTCATGCCTGCATTACAGTCATGCTTGGCTCGATCAGGTTGGAATGACGCTGACTTGGGGATGTATAGTCTTTAGCGACGAATAACGCTTCCAACTGTGCCGTGGCAATCATCGAAGATGTGTCTGGAGGCCCAGAGCAGCGTGTGGATCCTGCTTTCACTATTGCACGCCACACAGGCCCTCAACCAGGAGTTATGGTCTAGGGTGCCAGTTACCCTGATAGCCAGACCCCTCTGGTCTTTATTAGAGACACACTTACAGCAAAGCAGTATCTCGATGACATTCTTATACCTGTTTTGCTACCGTTCCTTTTGCAGTACCCTGGCTTATTTTTCAGCAAGATAATGCCAGACCACATACGGCACGTGTTGCTCTCTCCCATCGAGCATGTCTGGGATAGGATGGGAAGGCGACTGCATCTAAATGGGAATGTTGACAACCTATCCCAACAATTGGAGCAAATTTTACAAGGATAGCTTTATCAGTTTATGCCACTCAGTGTGGCAGCTTGCATCCAGGCTAGAGGTGGGTCAACACCTTATTGAGCTCGTTACTTTGTAACTATGTAACTCTGAAATAAATCATTCAACTGTTCTGAAATTTTACTCATTTTCTATTCTGTACATTCATTTCTATCCACCAATTTTTCACTCCTATTCACCAATTTTTGTCTCCATCGAACAACTCCTTCTTGGTGCGTCGATTTTTTGTTATAGAATTTCATGGATAAACTACTAATATGTATTGTAATACTACTGACTTGAAAGAAACCTATATTCCAGTTGCAAAGTAATATTTACATTACAGAATCTAATAATAGTATATCATCTCATCTGCCTTCACTGCATGTTTAATCTTCTTCGCTCTTATTGCTGTCCTCAGCTACTCTGCAGGCCTGATAGCTTTTTGTGCTGCCGGATGAGTGTCGTTTGATGCACCATGCAGGCTGTTGCCATTATCACTGTTCTCATCGTCTTGGTCTTCGTGCTATGAATTTCCAAGCCACCCAACTGAGATAGTGTTTAGGGAATCTGATTGCCATAACGAAGTGCTCGGTTTCGAATCTCGAAAAAGGGATGGACGTTTGTAAATGCACAGTGTCTGTACGGCATGAGGGAATTCTAAATATGCGGCGAGCCAAAAGTCTTCTCGAGAGGCTGCTGGTAAGGAAAGAGGCGTGGAAGAATCTCGGACCCGTCCCCATGGGGTGCTGCCCATCAAAATTCCGAGTGAAACTGAATAAATCGTACTGTGGCATGTATATATTGTAATATTCCAAAGCTCTTGTCAATGACAGTCGCAATCTTGTCTCCTTGCCACGATGAATTCTGTGGGCTTTCTGTGATAACCGATAAGTGAGACAATAACAACAATGATTTTTAGCATCCATTAACTAATCAGTTAGCATGATTAAAACAAGCACTAAATTTGTCCACGTAGTGGTTGTCTTGAATTAGAGGAAAACTATGTGAATATTAAAAAATTTTCAGGACTTTGTTCTAAAAAGCTAGAAGGAAAATACATGTGTAAATACAGTAATTAAATTTTACTTAACAAATTATTACTGAGATTTCACTTCATTACGACAAAAATTTTTAACAATTGCAACTCTGTTAGTCATTTTTAAAATTTTAATACATTTTTAAAATATTAATAAAATTTTAAAATTTACTCATAAACGAGTTATGGCATCAAAATATTCAGTCAGTCATTTAATATAATAAAGTTGCATCGTATAAAAAGTGATCGTTTTGGTAACCGAGAAGGAGAATGTTCCAAATCGAATGAATAAAGAAGAAAATGCATTTTCTCTGACGAAGAACGTATGTCAGAATATTAGAAACACCCCAAATATCGAGCTGAAAGTGCCCCAAATTTCTGACAAAGTCTAAAAAACTATATAAGGAATTTTTTTCTATCTGATAGATATTTCCGGCATCTACCAGTAAAAACAAAGAAGGAAAATATGAGAATAGTTTCCACTCGATAACATTTTCGAAATTGCAATTAAGCTTCTAAAAATGATCCATGAAACCTACCATTATTTACGAAACTTCTTCAACCTGCTAAGGAAGTTCGAGGGATATCATTCTCCCCACCCCTTAACATGTTGAGATTCCTAGTATAGTGGAAGATATTTATGAGCAGCAATACCATTTAACACTAGACGCGCCGAGCTTTCTCCCGCCTAGAAGCACCAACGGCAGTCAAATTGACTGCTCAGCGTATTAAATGTATATATCAAAATGCAAATGCTTTATAGTGATTTTAGAATATTAATTATAGCTGAGAACAATAGGTTATTTTTATGAAAATAGATATTTTATTATATATTTCAACTTAACCTTAATAAAATGCATTTTGTAGCTCTTCGCAATTTTTACACAACACAACCTTTTCAATACTGGAGGTGCATTTTCCCATTTTCCATGTACATAATATGAAAATTTTTTAAACACATCACTGGTTACAAAGTCCAATCTGGCATTGACGTCTTTTCTTTGAGAGTATATTACTAGAGTTGAAAATTTTCTAGGGCAATCCTGTGCTTTTTCTTCTGTTTAAATGAAGCTGTACCTTGTGATATTTTTATCACTCAATTTATGGTAGATAACGTTGGCATTCATTCCTCCTAAATCCAGCATATTATAGAAAACATGCACAGGCCATCTATGTGAAGCAGCCCGAACAGAATATTTAAGCGTCAACTGGTCAAGGAATCAACTTCGCATTAGTTTTTGATGTACAACTCTACTGTTCTGGAACTTTCTTCTTATTTTGTGTGTCTACATTGACACTCGGATGTAAGGTAATTAGTAGTAAAACATTTTTATTCCTTTTTCCCTGATAGACCGTCAGTGTAGTTTCACCATTTTTAGCAAAACTGTTCCTAACAGCCAGGTTTTTCATTTCCTTACTTCATGCGGAATTTCTTTTCGATGTCTTCTTACTGTGCCCACAAAACTTGTATTTTTCATTTCAAGTCTTTGAACTCATGATAGTGAGGGAAAATAATGGTAATAATCCACAGTGAAATTTCTACTTGAATTCAGATAATGACTTAGAAGACACATGACTACATTTTCAGGAAGACTTTCAGTTTCACTTCTCGATGTATTTTTTCCAAGATATGGAAAAGCATTGCACATAAACTTTGAGTCTACATCGACTAGCAAATTTTGACTAGCATTGACTCCAAAATTTAATACCAAATTTGTCTGGTTTATTCGGCATATACTGTATAAACTTATACCTGGCTTTGAATGGAAATAACTGCTCATCTGCAATTAGATTTTCTTCCACAATTGGATTTATGTGCGATTCTAGGAAATATCACAGTTCTGTATAAATTTTTCCAAATATCTGAAAAGCGTGCGAACTTATCACTTTCTAAAGACTGAGTCCTAGTTGACTTCAAGTCAAATCTCAAGTATTTCATAATATCACAACAATTATTGCGAAACATTGTTTCTCTGAAAAATGGAGGACCCAATGTATTATTCCACAAAAAATCATAATTCATAGCATTGCAACCATATGCTCCTCTTGCATAAATAGCAATAAAAGCATCAAGCTCTTCTAAAGATATCGTCCAAATTCTTCATTGTTCAAAACAGCCTATGCTTTCTAAGCACTTTTTAATGTGGCGTAAGATCGATTCATACACAAACAACCTCCAAGCCAGTGGCGTAAATAAGGGTATGCAAAGAATGCCGTCGCATAGGGGCCCGAAGGCTTAGAGCAGTGTTTCCCAACCTTTTTTGTGCTATGCCCCACATAATTCTCTCTAAAACTTTTAAGCTCCTCCTAGCATATACATAATTTTTAATATTTAAAAACTGAAATTTTCGCGAAAGAAACTTGAATGATAGCTTTTAGGAAGAAATGACTACGAAATTTTATGAGAAAACACAGTAAGTGAACTTTCAAAGCATGGAGAACTGAAATTCAAGAAAAAACTCATTTTAGTGAAAGTTTTTTATTTTAAGTATTAGTAATTTTTATTATTTAAAATTTAGCGAATTTCTTGCGCTTGATACTTGCTGGAAAGAAATTTTATGTCAGGTTCCAATTTAGAAAACTTGAGTCTCAAGGTCTCCCGGTTTCATTATATCCGAACGATTTTTTTTTTTTTTTTTTTTTTTTTTTTTTTTTAGCAGCAAATCATTCATGGCACTAAATCCGCATTCAGTAAAATATGAAGATGGAAAGGGTAACAATAATTCTCTTTCAAATTTTGTTGCATTTGGATAACTGATTCTGGTTTCCTCACAAAGCTATGTCATCGCTCCTTTTATATTAAATAAAGTTTTAATTGACTCATCATTTTGCATTTCTGCGAGTTCTTCTTTTTACTGCATATTTGAAATGTCAGCCAAATCCACTAGCATTGGCTGCATCATCCAAGTTGGAAAATCAATTTGTTTTAAGTTACAAAATCTTTTAAATCAGCCCGTAAAATTTTCAGATGATTGACAATAACAAGTATAGCGGTAGTCGCGTCACATTTTTGGAGCCAATGAGACTTTTCAAAACTTTTTGTGGTAAATAGTATCTGCCTGACATAATTCAACAATGAAACCAAATATCTTCCTTTTGCATCATGAGTTTTATTTGCTCCTTGAAGTTGTTTATTTAATATATTTAATTTTTCAAAGATATCAGCTAAATAACTCACAATTGCCTTGCTATCATCCGTTAACGGATTTTTCATTTCAGGTTTGTCGCTTAAAAAATAAGAGTATCAAATAGTTCCATAAATCTTTTCAAGCAGTTCCCTTTCGACAGCCTTCTTACTTCAATGTGAAGTACAAGTCTCATGTAGTCTTCATTTTGTTCTTCTTAAAATAACTTGACGTTCACATTTGGCCCTAGCTTTAATAGCATTGATACACTTTATAACTAAATTTAGTACTTCATTTAGAACAGGCGAATTGTTTTTAGCTACCAGGTTTTCTCTACGAATAACACAATGCACAACAAGCCTTTCTGGATTCTCATCTTTTATCAGTTTTAAGCAACCTTTTTCCTTATTCCGTGCTTTATTTTATTTTTCAACTATCATATTAGGAGCATCATCTGTAGTACAAGATGTATTATATTTTTTAGCTTACTATAAATATCTTTGGATGTAGAGGTGCTTTCTAATGATTTACAGAACATTTCTTCGGCAAAATCCCTTTTATGAATACGTATATCTTACACAAATTACAAGTACGGCTTCACTGTCTCTCAAAGTTGGTTCATCCATTTTAACCCGAAACTTTTCTTGTTTTCAGCTTTTCAACAAGTTGTATTTCAATATCCTCACTCATTTAATCTTTCTTCTGCAAACAGTATTGTTATTTAGTGGCATAGTTTACTACTATAAGTTCTTATTTTAATTTTGATATGTTTTGGTTTTGTGTTAAACCCCTTTTACACGATTGTTAATATTAATATAGTTGAGGAATAGCCTTGATTTGACTCCAATTTACTTTTAACTTTAAAATCTTTAAGTATATGTAGATAATAGAATTCGTTTTCTTTTAAGTCTTTAATGGCCCCTCTACCTATATGGTGCAGTGACGCAATTCTCTGTATGACGCAGATAGGAGGCCCTTGGAAGCACCTGAAACAGCTAAATTCAAGTGTTTGCAAAAGTTAAAATTCCAGCATTCGACTATGAAATAATAACTTCATGACCTACCCCAGTTTAGGGATAGCAGTGAACGGAAAATAGAAAAAGTTCCTTTGTATTCCTTAGTCTCAAACCTGAAAATTATTAAAGGAAAAGTTTCTCCTTTTGCAATCCCAAATCAAAAAGCGGTAGAAATGGAAATTAATTGTAACTATTTATTATAAAGTACTTATTTTATATATTAATTGGTTTCTGTATAATTCGCATTATGATCGAATAATCAGTAGACATATTTTCTAAGTATAAATCAAAGAAGTAACTAGGCAGGATTCTGGTACTTTGGAATAAACTTTGCAAGTTAAGAGAAATCGTGGTATATTATTTGCAGTTCTTAATTTTCATAATATGTCATTCCGGTAGCGTTTAATTTTGTTCATATACTGAATCTCTTACTAGCTTTTCCATTAAACGCAAGTCCAAAAATCAGTCCTAATATTAAATTTGAAATTGAATTTATTAATGTGAATGATTTTTACAATTTAATGTAACAAATTTTACAATTGTAATTTTTACAATATAATGTCCAAAAATCAGTCCTAATATTCAATTTGAAATTGAATTTATTAATGTGAATGATTTTTACAATTTAATGTAACAGGTATTTCGTTGGTTCGCTACAAACGACGTATCATTTTTCAAATTGTTGCCACCAAATAATTTCACTCTGTATTATTTTTAAAGAAATTAAATAAGGAAGAATCTGCATCTTTGAATGTATAGTTCTCACAATGTAAAAAACGATGGTACTTGCAACCTGTGCAGTCGCACCAAGAGTCAAGGTAAGAGACAGAAACATATTAGATTTAGAAACACGACTGACATTACAAAATGGAAAAGTTAAAGGCGGATCGATTTTTTTTCTCTGTCTTTTTCACTAATAAGCTTTAGGGGGGGAATCATTCATAAGTATTAATTGCTAACTCCAGAATGCATGCTTTTCTTTCTTAAGAACACAAAATCATTGACGTAAGTTGAGCAGTTGTGGCATGAAGGCACTTTGCCACACCCCCATGTCGAAATGCCGTTCTAGTCCAGGAAACGCAAAGAATTTATGGCACCACATTTGGAAAGGAGAGATTTCCCGTTCGGCTTAGGGATCTTTGAATGAATTCAAGGTCAAAAAAAAAAAGGGGGGGAGTTTTACGACAGGCTACGAACACACAGATGCTCAAACATTTAAGCGGCCAAATAGTTCCGTTTTTCATTCAGTTTCTCATAATAATTCAGTTTTTATATATAGACTTATTCATTTATTATCAGTATGCATCTCAGTGAAAAGAGAGAAAAATCTGTCTCTCTCACTCACACAAAAAGTTTTAAGTAACTGAATTAAAATCATCTGACGTCAAATACCCAGACTAAAGCAAATTTTCATTTCACCAGTTGGTCAAGGGAAATTATTTTCCTTTTTATTCTTTCTTCATGTTACGTACTTTACAACTGGTTCCCTAAGAACGTGCTTTTACTTGTTAACAATTAATCCAGATGTGATAAAAATCATCATGAAAACATTGGCTCCTGGAATCCTTAATTTTTTTTTTTTTTTTTTTTTTTTTTTTTTTTTAAGCACATTAAATTTTTTGGGAAGGGGGCCCAGGAAAATTTTTTGCATAGGAGCCGAAGAGTTCTAGTTATGCTACTGTGGCCATTAGATGTAGTTACTTAGGAAACCTTAACTCTGACTGCCTTTCCTTCAAGCTGACATTCAGAATTGATAACTTTGTTTTTTATTGTTTTCTTTAAATAAAATTTTTTGTTCCTTAAACAATAACTGCCACCTTATAGATTTAAAAATCTACACTTTAATTCTAAATGATTAAAATATTCTAAACTAGAATTTCTTTATATTTCCTATTTTTATTAGTAAGTTATTACACGTGACTATCATTTTTAAAAAGTTAAAATTTCTTTCAAAAAATTTTCAGTTTCTAACCTTACTTTGAAAATTTAAGATACTCATAAAAGTCAGCATTTTTAAAAAAAAGGTTCGAAAGCTTGTCAAACAAACGTGAAATTTAGAACTAGATAATGCTTTCATTATCGATTAAAAAGATTTGCATTGTCACACTTTGCATCTGTTGACAAAAACAATTGCATTAAGACTGCACAAAAGTAATTGCATTAAAACTGCAACTGCTTAAGAGTAAGTATCAACGTAGAGAAGCGCCACCTATCGTCTAAATTTAGCGCAATTTTCAAAACAGATTTCGGTTACTCGGCATCAGGAACTCAAAACTTAAACTTTCTGCTAAAACCTTATTCAAAAATTTCTAAATAGCTATTTTATTAACGCGTTATTAATGCAAAAAACTTAAATTAATATAAATATTTAATATATTACAACATAATAATCTCTGCTATGGTTCTAAATTTAGTGATGTAAAAGGGAAATTAAAAAAAAAGTAATGATTTTAAGTGAAAAATTTTAAATCAGGTTTTGAAGTGAAAGTTTCAAATTGTCATGTTTACCATCTTGATAAAAATGCTACTCTGAATAAATTAACACAAATTTAACTTTGAAATCTTCACAAAAGAAAATTTCCAAAAGAAAAATTAAGGAAAAATTGTTAAAAGTAAGAAAATATTCAGATTTAAAGTATTAAGTGATGGGAATTAATGCAGAAATTGTTAAACCAATTTAAGTAGAGGAAAAAGTTCATTTTAATTATTGAAACATTAGGGAAAGAAATAATTCTTTAATAATATTAAAATTGTAATCAACATTCCTTTGCTGAAATATTAAAGAGGAAGAATTGAATAAAATGATGAACGTATTAATAATTAACATATAAAAATCCATGACTGCAAAAGCGTCATCAACACAAAATCCTTCGTTCACATACGATCAAAAGAGAACTCCTTAAAAAAAGTGAATTGTCAGAAGTGGGATTCGAACCCACGCCCACAGAAGTGGACTGCGACCTGAACGCAGCGCCTTAGACCACTCGGCCATCCTGACACACTGAAACTCTTCAGGAAACACCTGAACTCCGCACATCCCCCCCCGAAAAAAAAACATCTTATATGATATAATTTGTTACATAATTTTAAAATTTTATATGAATATATATATATGCATTTATTTATGATGGCTTTTTTTTTAGTAAGTATATCGGCAATCATTAGTCATACTCATTTTTTTAATACAAACATGCTCTAATCGAAAAGTATTAAATCCAAATTTTGTTGTACCGGGATTTTTTTTTTTTTTTTAAATTTTTTCTGCATATTTATTTTTTATTTTTTTTTTTATTTATTTATTTATTTTTTTTTTTCCCCCAAAGGGACGTCAGACTAGAAGGGCTGTTATTAGGCTTGAAACGCCAATTTGCGATGAATCACTCTTCAAATCGTTGTCACCAAATATTTTCGCTCTGTATTATATTTAAAGAAATTAAATAATGAAGATTCTGCATGAATGTACGTACGTATGTTTCTCGCACTGTGAAAAAAAAAACAACGGTTCCTCCAATTCCAATAAGGTGGCAGCGCCATCAAAGTTTAAATAACATAGTCCTCCATCCGAATATCGGCCCCTGGAAGACCGAATTTTTAATTTTGAAATTGTTTCATTATCTATTCCACATTTTGTGAAACTTTTAACGAATTTTTGATTAAAAAACTCGGCGATTTCAAAACGAGCAGCGGCAACACTTTCGGAATAAAACATTTCTATGTCCAGCGCGCTAGACTGTCTATCGGAAATTATAAAGTGCTGTTTTTAAATATTTTTAGCCCAAAGGGACGTAAGCCCAGAAGGGCTATTAGTCTCGAAACGGCATTTTGAGTCAAATCACTTAAATGCGGTGTATCTTTTCTCAAATTGTTGCCACCAAATATTTTTGCCCTGTATTATACTCAAAGAAAACTAAATAATGAAGAATCTGGATGAAAGTATGTATGTTTCTCGCACTGTGAAAAAAACAACTGTACCTAGAGTCATCGAATTTTGAATAACATAGTCCAAGATTAATATAATCATATTTTTTTCCGAATATGGCCACCTGAAAGGCCGAATTTGGAACTTGGAATTTGTCTATTGTCTATTTCGTATTTTGTAAAACAAACGAATTTTTCATTAAAAAATTTCAAAGCAAACAGTTGAAATACTTGTACGGAATAAACATTTTTTATCTCCAGTGCGTGAGATTGTTCATAAGAAATTCTAAAAATATACTGTTTTAAAACATTTTTAGTCCAAAGTGGCTTTACCCCAAAAGCTCTCAAAATGTGTATGTGTCTGTAAATGAAAAAAACGCCTGTTTGTGCGTAATATAAAACCCCTTGTTCCAGACAGCAAAGAGGTCCAAAGAGCCTTTATCCAGCCTTTATCTCTTCGTGCATTTAACGTCATGTATCGATCTTCCGCAGGTATCATGGCTCTTGGACGGCTTTGACTGGTCCTCATGATGATGGTACCTGTAATTTGAAACTGGTGTCATAAGCTGGTTGCCATCATTCTAGATTCTCATAATTATACAGCGACCTTCGCTTAAGACTGACCAGCCTGGAGTCTACCGATGGCTTTCTATCTCAATCCGCTGTCTAAACAATTGCGAAAGTTCATTTTATTTATTTTATTATTATTATTATTATTATTATTATTATTATTTTAAGAATCACAGTCTTATTAACGAAATTCACAGAATCAGAAAAGAGTCCCTTTCACATTTTCTTAAACAAAAAATCTGATGTGTACACCACATGACTTCCTTGTACGGAATATTAAATTATGCGCATTTTTTTCTTGCACTTCATTGAAACTTATTGGATTTAACTAAATCTACTTCGCCGACAGCGCATAAACCACAACAGAATAAATGCATTCTTTAAAATTCACTCTAGTATTTGTTTACCATAGCGACACTCTGGTACTAGATTCACTTAACAGTATTATATTTCGTTCATACTATAACTCAGAATGCACAAAATTTATATCATTTAAAGAATAGAATTATCTAATCGTTGCCACATGTTCTATTCAAATACTATAATAAAGCTTGAATGATGTATAAAAGAAATTAAGCAAACAAAACAAAAAAGAAACAGTTTTTCACAGACGATTGAGTATTTCTCATTCATTAAGCATGATTTAATTCGCAATAATAAATGAAGGCGTTATCTTTGTTGTTGCGAAACTAAGTTTCTCTAGATTGGCAACAAATCCACTATCCTGCTGTTTCAAATGTAAACAAGCCATCGAAAAAATTATTAGGCTTAGAGGCACTTAAACAAATTTAAAATTGTTGATAACTCTAAAAATATTGCATACAGATTTACAAAAGGCATAAAAACCTTAACCGGAAGATAAGAACGAATTCAATCATTTTTAAAGCAAAAAATGTACAATTTACAAACATATAAGAGTAAAGAAACTGAGATCACTGAGCCTGGTAACAGAGTGGATATATATATAAATATATTTATATAGGTTTGGTGCGGCTGATTGCAACCAAAATACGAGGTGCACGTCTACATGTTATAGCAGTCCTATATAACATATAAAATTTCAACGTTCTTGAGGCTACTCGTTTTTGAGTTATGCGAGATACGTACGCTCGTACAGACGCCACAAAAAATTTTCTTCAGAATTCATTTTAAAGCAGTTTTATAATTTTTTTGGAGGAAAAGAGTCTTTTATTCTGTCCTTACGTACAGATATCACGCAAAAACATCCTTAAATTGCATTCGATAGCCGGTCAAAGTGGATATTTTCGTTGAAATATGCTGCCTGAAGTTTTTCGCGATTACAATACTTCCTTTTTACTTCGTACAAGGAAGTAAAAAACTGTAATTTTACATAATATTTTTTTCAGATAAATTTTTCATAATCAAAGTTGTGCAGTTTCACAACAGTTATTACAAAATATGCGGTTGTAACTTTTATTTTTGGACATCAGAATATGTCAAATTAAATGGGTAAATGGAATTTAGGGGTTCATAGTTAGGCTTATCGGAAATCACCTTAATCATGTTGATTAAATCAATTTCCAATCATTTGAATGCTAATGCACACTCTCACAGCAGAAAGCACACTGTGTATCTGATTCCAGATTCAAGAGCATACTTTGGTTCTGACTGTCTAAGAACTGGACTAGCAACACACAATTTTACAGTTCAGCCTCAGTGGATGAATTTAGTTTCCAGGTGATGATGACATTCGGTTTGATTGATGGCGACACACATCAGCATTTGATTTACTCTGTTAACTCATCGCAGCTCAACTTGTATCTGAAATGATACAGAGGCATAGTGAGATAAATAGACAATAATAAATAAATAACCAACATTTAAACAGGCCACTAAATAAATCTTTACAAAAAGAATCCACTTAAGAATGCTATTTACTTACAGTATTTCCTCGTGTAATTTCCCCGTCTATGTATTATGTTTATCAGTTTTAGTTTCAGTTTTCATGTATTACGTATGCATCTTTAAGTGCTATGTATCAGGTATTAGGGATCAGCTTTCTGTATTTCTGTACTCAGTATCATGTTAGTTTTTCACTTTAATATTCAGTTTTGTACTTATGTATGTGTTATCCTGTCTGCAAGTACTACGAAAGAAAATGTAAGTGCATAGTTCAGTTTGTAAAACAACTCCAGTTTACGTTTGCGCAAAGAACTAAATTATGCAGGAATTTGTTATCTTAGTGATAAGAGGTACACAATCTTTTAAACGTTTTTACATAAGAGTCAGGCACATGGAAAGTAATCTGCGATAAATTACGTTTGGGCGCTAGGAATTTTTTTAATCATTTTTTTTCTCTCTCTCTTTTTTTAAAAGTTTACTATGTGCAATAATTTAATAGGACCATGCAGGACTTTACTCCATGCAGGACCAACGACTTAAAAAAGCCCCTATATGACAGTTGTGTCAGGATTAGCATCCGCATGTAGACATTAGCGAGTCCGGAAAATCCACGGCAGTTAATTTTTCAGGCAAAGTACTCCTTTCTTTACTTTACCTAACACAAGTTTCTGTCTATTCTGACAGCGATTCTTAACAGTCTTTTGATTGCTTCTTTGCTTAATTTTAAGTAGTTCCTCTTTTCCAGAACAACAACATACCCCTACTCTATAGTAGACTTTACGAGGCTTTTAGCCGTCTTATTCGGCTGCGTTCTCGGAGCAGGGTGGAGCAGAGAGTAGATGGTTTTTGCTAAGAAGATAACACACTGTGAGGCTAAGGCCAGGTCAGTGGTCTTCCTTGGTGGCGCTCACTCACTCACTTCCTTGTACGAAGTAAAAAAAGTATTGTAATCGCGAAAAATTTGGATATCGTATGGCAATGAAAATAAATACCCATCGCGATCGCTCTCGATTCCATTATAACAATGTTTTTGCGTTACATCTCTACGTATTGACAGAATAAAGGACTCTTTTTCCTCTGGTGGAATGGAT
Organism: Stegodyphus dumicola; assembly: GCF_044657685.1. Lineage (NCBI taxonomy): Eukaryota > Metazoa > Arthropoda > Arachnida > Araneae > Eresidae > Stegodyphus > Stegodyphus dumicola. The sequence goes on along the minus strand of NC_140771.1, from coordinate 40,574,361 downwards.
TTAAAATCCATTCCACCAGAACCCCTTTCCATTTCACCATCCATAGGAGATTTTTTTCGCGACGTCTGTACGTACGTGCATGCGTATGTATGCATCTCACATAACTCAAAAAACGAGTTGCCTCAGAACGTTGAAATTTGTATACAGGACAGCTATAACATGTAGATGTGCACCTCCCTTTTTGGTTGTTAATCGGCCGCACCAATAGTATGTATATGCCACACTCTAATACTCAGCTCGGTGAGCTTAGATTTTCATTCTTATATGTTTGGTAAATTGTGCATTTTTTGTTCTAAAAGTTTATATACCTTTAGTTAATCTAAATTAAGTTCTAAGGTTTTTATACCTTTAGTTAATCTGCATGCAATAGTTTTAGAATTATGAACAATTTAAAAGTTGTTTAACTTCCATTAAACCTTACGATTCCATTACGCTGAAATTTGTTTATATTAGAAATTTAATTTCATAATGAATCAAGTCAATTTTCTGTACCATCTTCACTGTATCTTTACCGAGTAGGGGCAAAAATTTTGTGCACCGAAAAATCTGTCTTTCTGCCTAATTTTAATTAATTTAAACTCTAATTTTAATTGTAAAAGTTGTTTTTTTAACGGTTTTTAACTCTATTTGGTGTTTTAGGTTTCTCTGTATTTTGCAATTTTTAATGAAGGTGTTTTGAATTTTATGTGTTTTTTCCTTGCCGCGAAGTGAGAACTGAATTGATTGAATGAGAAATATACGTACCTCTAATGAAATTCGGGGAATAAGTTTAAATGAATTGCAGCAAAACATATGCACAATTTAATATGCCGTACAAGGAAGTCACGTGGTGTCCACATCAGATTTTTAAACTTATTTTACAGTCCGAAAATCAAGAGGGGAAAATTATGCTTGTAATTTAACTTCCGAAGACCGCGGTTGAAGTAAGAACGTAAAAAATGAAAAGTATCATGGAGAAACTACTGGTAATTATTATACTATTATAACTTTAAAAGAAACTTGCATTTCAATAAGAATGCATAGTGCTATTAACATTACAATATCTGATGGATATTAAGCAGATATCTGACGGTAATTGAACCGGACAATTAACTCGTAAATCTCAAAGGGCCCTTCACACGACAGTCTTGACTGCAGTTCTCAAGAGGAATATTGGAAGAACAAAGATGAAAGAGACGAACAAAACACATGGATTTTAAGCAGTAGCAGTAAACAAGACTACAGTGAGCTGGAACGCAAATAATAGAAGTAAGATGAAATCAGATGTTTAGAAAGTTTCTTAAGTGTGAAAACACAAGTTACATCCAGGTAGCTTAAAGAAGAATCTACACAAGATACGTTTCAAATAATAAATGCAAGGGAAAATAAAATGGATGAAATGCTAACACAAAAGTGTGAACACAAATTAAATACATTGAATATAATAATAAAAATAGTAAAAGAAATACTATTTACCAATAAACAAACTCTCAGAGAGAAAAACTATGTACAACAGAGAAATGGGAAACTTATGCAACTTTTTTTTTTTATTTTATTTATAGAACCTAGAGCTGAAAAGCTGGGGGGGGGCATACGGGAAGGAAAACGGTAATACTAATTATGCGATATTTGTACAAAATCATTCATTGTTCTGATGTTGATCTTGATAATAGAAGGCTCTAGTCCAGGGATGTGCAATAGGCGGCTTGGGAACCGAATGTGGCTCTTTTAATTGCTTAATTCGGTCTGTTATGAAATCCTGTGTAGCTAGTAGCTACATTTGTCATCCTTTTCCTACCCAATTTTGCAATCAAACTACCGAAATCACCAACACGAATGCGCATCTTTTGTTACAGTTGTGATGCCATGAATATTCCAGACGCAAGGAAGATACCATTAGTGATGCATCAAGCTTTTATTCACTTTACTATCAAAATATGTGAATACACAAACATAAATTGTAATTTGCACACACTTCACAATATTAATAAATATCCAAGTTGGTGACACATTCAGAAACGACGAAAATGGGTGATGTTGGCATCCGTCATACCTGTCTTCAGCAGACAAAAAATCTCTAGCTCGTTGCCGGAGCTTCCAAATATCTCTCATAGAGATACAACGTAGAATACTCTGCTGTTCTGCTCGCGCAAACGCAATACTTCGGATGAACCTGGTTGACATCTAAGGTTATGGAATACTGAATAGAGTCCATTACGCAGTATATATAGGCCTGGCTATACTAGCTATCGACATAAACTGAGAACACAAGATTTGCTGAAAAGCATGTTCTTCCTCCGAAGAATATAGTCCTATCATTTCTAGCAACCTGAATTTAGAAATTAAAAAATGACATATGAATATTATTGAGATAGAAAGACTGATAAGAAAAAGGAACTTGGGGGAAAGAACATCAAGCCCGTATGCTGCGCTTACAAAGATCTTTTTGCACCGCGGTTAAAAATATTTGCCTACTCCTACTCTAGTCTAACCGTGATGATGTGTATACAATTACTCTGTGTTACTATCAGTTTTCTGATACTATCGGGTATTACAATTTTGACGTTATGTTAAATAGATACCTGTATTTTCCTCAAATTTTTGTATTAGTAAAATGTGTAAGAAGATTTTAATAGTACATAAAGGTGAATTCTTTAGCTAATTTTTTTAACGTTGTCCTGAAATTAAAAAAAAAAAAAAAGATCTTTCTAACTTGTATATCGGTCAGACTCTGTTCTCGTTTATTTAATTGTTATATATTTCGTGAACCTAAAAGCTTGCTGTCAGAAGTGGGATTCGAACCCAAGCCCACAGATGTGGACTGCGACCTGAACGCAGCGCCTTAGACCACTCGGCCATCCTGACTTAGCCATAGCGCTTAAAAGAAAGTTTAAAATTTAAAAAAGTTTAAAGACAAGATGACCAGATAATTAATTTAAGCGGGAAATATGTACTTAAAATACTACTTTACAAAATAATATAATTATTTTAAAAATATATCCTTTTCTCACAGTTATTAACTCTGAGCTACAAATTTTTTCTTTCCATTTCCTTTGACTAACTTTAATAATGATCGTGACTTTGTCTGATTTTCTATGTATGCAAAATCTTGCTAGATTCTTTTCCTACGACAATATGACAATGCATGTAGTTGTATGTCATTTACAGAAATATGCTAGACATAGAAATTTTAGCAGGTGTAATATTTTGCCCTACGCTTACAGTTACTTATCGAGTGGAGTTGGTGATTTTCGTGCCTTTTGTTTTAAACAGATTCCCAAACTATCTGTATTGAACGTAATTTGATAAGCATTATGAATGTATGAAAAGAAAACATATCTCAGAAATTTAAGATACCAGTTTGAAGCATTAAGTAAGGATTAGGTGATATAGTAAAAACAAAACGCTTACATTCTTCTTCAAATCTTTCTGTAACTTTTTTGCGCTATTTTCCTCCCCAAGTGCACAGCAATCCGTTTTAAAGAGATTCAGAGAATTGCGGAGACTTGACTTCGTGCAATCCTGGCAACATCGGCTCTCTAGGAAACGTATTTACCCGCTCTTTCTGTCTAGAAAATATTCAGCAATATTTGGTATTCCTGCAAAAATTTTACCCCATTTTCTCCCATTGCTTGCAAATTCCACAAGATCTAACGAAAAATTACATACATTCATACAAAGTAACTTCTTAACAAAAAGACTTGCTATTCGGAATTTTCCATATGTGTATATAACGTGAAGAGAAGTCAATTTCCGGTGAAAAGCATTCTATGAAGACAACTTTCTTGCTAGACTGATAGTTTTTGTGTCTCGGTAATTAATTGAAACCCAGTTTCCTTCAAAAGTAGATAGCCTAATCAAAAATATTTTTTAATTAAAATTCAGTTTTAAACTACATATCAAATCAAATAATCTGCATTTGTCTTCTCAATTATTACGGTGTTATTTCTTTACTCCTGAAATATGTATAGTAACATTTTGTCTGTTCATGCTATTCTAAGTAATACCTAAAACAAGAGTCGACAAAATTTCGTTTGTCAGCTACCAGTAGGTCACTGGAGGATTTTTTTTTTATTATTATTATTTTCCTGGATTTTAAGTTAATTTTAAAAAAACCCAATAAAACAAGTATATGGTTACATAATATATTCAAATCATAATTCTCGATTCATGTCATGAATTAAGCTACAGCAAAAAACTGCCTTAAAATTGAAATTATTCAGCTGCATCTAGAATAATCCACAGCTAAATTGGAAAGCTGTATCATGAAAAATTCATTAAAATCTAGATTTCACCTAGATTTCTTGAATTTTTACTTCAACAGAAAGTTATATCTTTGACATTTTCAAAGCGTTCATCATCATAATATAAGGTGTAAATTGTTAATAAATGAGTTAAACAAGTATCGTATAATCCTAAATTATTTAATGAAACAGTCAAAATGCTATAAAATATGTTATTTACGGTATATTGCTCTCTGGAATATCTTATGCAAATAAGTTGTAGAAACAAATTAAGCCTAGAGCAGAAACACGCAGAACAATCTTGGCTTTTGGGAGAATGAAGGAAAAGCGAGAGTGATCGGAAGAATAAGCCCCCCAGTGGGGACAGAGGGTAAAAGTGATTCGGGCGAAACAATACCAATGAAGGAGAGAAAATCCAAAGCTGCTTCAAGAGCTGCTACTGTACATACAGCTTTGAGAGAACCATTGGAGGGGAGCTGAATTACACTCATGTCCATAAATTAAGGATAATTCGGAGTCACGCGGAAATCGAACTCTAAAATAAATATATCACCTGTAAAATCACTACACACATCTTCAAGAATCATATGCAAATTTTAGGAAGTAACCAGATGACACCGATGGTACGTCACAATGACGAGAGTGTAAGAGAGTGATATAGTATAAGGAATACAGGCAAAGAAGTAAAATTGTTCGCAGGCGCTTTATAAGCATTTCAGTGCAATAACCGAATAGTTATGACACAAAGGACGCATTTGGATGATTTTTTACGTGGTAGAATTATCGGCCGTCTGGAATGTGGGCGTACCCAACTGGAAGTATCAGACGAACTTGAAATTGTCTAGAGTGTCATCTCCAGGCTTTGGCAACGATTCCAAGATGATGGTAATGTGAGTAGACGTTACAGCACAGGTCGCCCCAGAGTTACAACGCCGAATGAGGGCCGGTATTTAGCAGTTACTGCCAAAAGAAACAGGCGGAGCACAGCCTCAGACCTGTCTCGTCAGCTCTTTTCAGCCACTGGTACGACAATTTCAAGGCAGACCCTGTACAGACGCTTAGGGCAGATTGGTCTATATGCTCGTAGAACTGTCAGATGTGTTCCACTTACTGCAACTCACTGTCGCCTGCGGTTAGCCTGGAGTAGAGAGCATGCATTGTAGACACCGCAACAGTGGGCTTGTGTGATGTTTTCCGACGAGTCCAGGTTTAGCTCGCAGTCTGATTCTCGCCGGACTTTCATATGGAGAGCTTCAGGTACCCGTTACCACCAAGAAAACAGCATTGAACGACACCGTTACGGTGGTGCAGGAGTGCTCTTTTGGGGTGGAATTATTCTGGGTTCCAGAACTGACCTGCATGTTCAGATTGGAACCCTGACAAGCCAAATCTATCGGGACGTCATTCTGAAACAACATGTACGTTTGTTTCTGGGCGCCATGGAGGCACAATTTGTGTTTATGGATGACAACGCCCGTCCTCACCGTGCAAACATCGTAAGCGAATGCCTTCAATCGGAGGATATCACCCGTATGGACTGGCCAGCATTCTCACCGGACTTGAATCCAGTAGAGCACGTGTGGAACATGCTTGGCCGACGAGTTGCAGCCCGTCAACCTCCTCCTGCATGTCTACCGGAAGTTCGCAGAGCATTGCTTTTTGAGTGGTGTAATATGCCCCAAGATCAGATCGATAATTTGATACTCAGCATGCCTAGGCGTTGTACGGACTGTATTGCATCGTCTAGGAGACATACAATGTATTAACAATCATACCAATCATGTAATATTGGTATTTTGTAAATATTTTTTTTTTTTTTAATTTGCTCCAGGGAGAAAAAATTGCTAATTTTTTTAATAATATCAAACATATAGCATCTTTTTTTGCTCTTTACCTTTTGTTTAATAAATAAGCTTTACAAATAAGTCAAATTTGCTTTGCTTCTAACTCTTCCTTTGCCTGATTTTGCATTATCCTTAATTTATGGACATGAGTATATTATAGTTCGACCACCTCATCAGCGAACATGCGTGCAAACACGCATGCGCCATTCGGTCCGAATTATTCTTAAAATAGGGTGGAAGGATGGGGACTTTCTTTCCCTTGAGCATATAAATTTTCTCTTTCCGGAGGTCTTCAAGTCATTTTTCAAGTCGAAGCAACTGATAACGCCCCTTTTGGACAAGTCCATGTGTTTTGGCAGAATGGTTGCGTTTGAGACGGTCGAACTATACTCGTAGATGGAGAGAGATATTTTGGAACGAAACGTCATTGGTCAAAAATGCATATGCACGCTTGGACCTTGTTCGATAATTGTTAACAAAGCTAATAACTTTGACGCCTTAAGACTATAAGGTTCTGTTAATTTTACTAACCAGTTATTTTATGTTGATTTGCTTTTTTGTGATACAGGTACTGTCCCGTGATGCTACTGATCAAGCATCCTGCAAACTTTCTAAAACATTTTTATGGAGTCATTATATTTACAAGAATACTAATACTAATATGATGATTTTTTTCGTAACAATTATTGCTAGTAAATGTATCCCTTGTTCCGAAAGACATTTTACAATTGTTGGTTTTGTGTTGAAACCATGGATTATTTATTATGTATTTTCGAAAATCGAGTTCGTTTGTAGTTGGTCTAACGCATGTGATGTGCTTGTGTTAACGGGTAGAAGTGGTGCTCCAGAGATCCGCTTTCGCCACAAATACAGTTTTCTGAAGAAGAGATATTTCTATCGTAGTAACAAGTGGGAAAGAGTCCCATCTCCAGATATAACTTGATTTAAACAAGAGTTACTGAGACATCTATTCCCGTTTATTACGTTGATTAGTTCTTATGTTCTCCTGCCTTGGGAAACAGAGTTCCGTTCGTTCTGTCAGATATGATTTATTTTCTTGTGCGCTTCTTTTATTAGGTATGACTTTGGCCATTGGTTATTTATTACAAATGCCCAGAAAATTGGCTATGACGCCTTTAGATCTCTAGCCTTCCAAAATTTCTGAACTTTACAATTTGAAAGCACAAGTTCAGAGCACGAGTCAAGATGACTAGCATCAAAAATTTGATGTCCGCACAGAGGACATACGGGACAGTTACAAAGTCCAAGCCAGTATGCGGGCAAACACTCATGGCCTGTATTTAGGCGGAAAAGTGCCACAGTTGCACTTCTAGGAAAATCTGGTATAAACTGTGTGTCCTCAAGCAGTAACGCGCATGGCTTACCGGCAGACTGGAGGCATATCTTCTTTTAATCAGGGGTTTGACTGAATGAAATGAGAGGCTTTTCAGAGGTCTCTGAAGGATCCTTGCACCCTTTTTGGCCAAAAAGTCGGCAGCCTCCTTTCAGGAATCCCGCAGTGAGCTGGAAAGTCAGTGAGCCACTCCTAGGGGAGAAAAAGTGAATGACGTGTCTCAGACGTCAAATGTACCCCCCCCAGTGGAACGGTGTCATGGTACACCAGGGTACCTGGGCCGAAGGCCCTACCCCATGTAGAACACATCTAGTTGTTTCGAATGATGGCAGGAAAGTAACTGTGAAAAGAGAAAAAGTATAATTATACAAGATATTAGTACTTAAACATGGAGAAAAAGCTGCGAGGTCCGCCGAGGCAGGTAAAAAGCGTCGTGCCGGTGCGAAAAACTTCCTCGAATCATCGAAAGGCAAGGAACGGAGCGTGCTAAGATCTGATTCGCCGGAGCCAGTCACGTGAGAGGTCACCCTCCCAGGAGCTGACCTCGGCGATGCTGCTTGAAAAATCCCGAGATGGGATGTAGAAAGAATTTTGAAAACCTAAGTTTCGAGTCGACGCTGCAATCCAATTCTTTAAAACTCATCTTCAGCAATCTTCAGAAGATACACAGCTGCTGTAAAACATATGGAAAGTTTTTCCGCAGTGGATTTCGCTTGTCTTATGCTCTTCAATGACTGCATGATTTTTTCGATAAACAGGGGAATTTTATCTTCTTCATTTTTCCGCGTTCTCTGAGTTGGTCTCCCTTTCAAGACATCACTGTAGAGAGTATCACTATCTGGTGGCGCTTTTCCTTCCGTAACGTCGGAGAGGCGCGGGAAATTTTCTTCATTCTTCGTCAAGGTAGCTTTCCTCCGAAGTGCTTGGCGTTTAGCAAACTTCTTTTGATACACCTCACATCCGCGGTAACTTGCCACATGATTCTTTCCACAAAAGAGACAGGTTGGCGTTCCATCATTATTCTTCGGACAGGAATTACTTCGGTGGCCATCGCCGCACTTACAGCATCTGACTTCGTTAGTACAAAGGTGCTGGGAGTGCCCCCACTCCTGGCATCTGAAACACTGCAGTGGTCGTTTTTTCGGCCTGTATTGTTCGATATGAACAGTCAAGCTGAACATACAGTTCATCTGAAAAATCGCATTCCCTGCATCATTGCGCTTCAGCTCAATGAGCCAGATCGGCAGCTTCTCCGAATTAAATTTCTTGCTTCGGCTAAATTGCTTGACTTTGAGTACGGGGAATTTTCTTCGGACAAGATCATTAAAGATGGATTCCTCGGTAATTTTTGTCGGCTGGTTTTTAAGAATGACTTTCAGTGGCTTTTCGTTATTTGTTTGAAACGTATGGAAAGGGATATCATTAGTCTTCAGAAATTTCAGGGCACTCTTATAATCAGCCATAACTTTGGTGTAAACATAGATCAGTCTTGCCTTCATACTTGCTTCTATTTCTTCAGTACAGACTTCCCTTAAGTCTCGTTCAACTATTAGCCAATCCACGAGATCCTGCTTGAAAACAATTGGGGGTGGTTTTTCTTCTGTATAATCCTGTTCGGGCTCCTGTTCAGTCTCTTTCAAAGTATCAAATCGGTTCTCAGTAGAAATTTCCATTTCGTCCCTTTTCCTGGGTTGTCGCGCCGTCTTCTTAGGTGATACCCACGGGGTTTCTTGCGGTTCATTACTTTCCGGCTGAGATGTAGTTTCTTCAGGTTTCCTCACACAGCCAAGGGGCCAATTCTCACCAAATACATATTTACTCAAACGCAAAAGAAGTTGGGGATTTTTTCGTATCGCATGGTGCAATTCGTCTTTAGATAGTAGAGCAAGTTTAGCCGCAAGTTCGTCATCCATATCCGAGTCCAGATCAAATTCCATTTTCTTCTTCTTAACCTCCCTTACAGGGGACTTGAGAAAATCCTCCTTCCTAAGCGGAAACTGCGCAGATCTTGCGGAGATGCGGGAGTGGTCTGATTCCATGAAAGGGTTAATCGAATGCGAAGTCTTTTACTACGGTATAAGCACTTGAATTGAATTGATAGTTATTGCTTAATTTACATCGCCGTAAGTGGTCGTTTGTTTGTAACATAAGTCGTGCCTTTTATGTGTTAAGTTCAAGATTAAGAATGTTAAACTTTCTCAAGACTTTGTCATGATATTTCAGTTGTAGCGATAACTCACTAACTTGTCTAGTAGGGTTTGTAGGACTTAACTTTAGCTGCCAAATCAATAGCAACCTTACAGTGCTTTTGTAATTTGATTTGTAGTTTATGTTTAAGCCAAGCTTTAGAGTCCTTATTGTGGATTTTAGAACTTATTTTACCTTAGAAAAGTTGCAATTTATCTTATGTTAATTGACCATTTTTTATTATTTAAGTCTTTACTATAATTTGTCCTTTCCATAAACTTCACTAGATTAAAAAAAAAAAAAAAATTAGGTTTTGGGGTATTTGAGCTGAGAGTTTTGAATCTTTAGATCAGAACTTCTGGCAACAGCGTCTTCTGTTAGTATTATTGCCAGCTCAGCTTTAAAGTTATATTCCAGCTTTAAAATCTCGCTAGCCGATGTTTTAAAATACGGGCCTGTAAAATAGCTGCGCCAGCTTAAATTAGTCTGTTTCGTGTGTATTCTTAGACCCCGTTTGTAGTACAAGTTAATTCTGTTATATTTAGGACTAAATAAAAAGATTGTTCTTCAGTATTTTGTCAGTTACTTAAAACGTAGCAATAGCTCACTATTTGTCTAGTAAGGTCTGCAGAAATTTAGTTTCCCGTTACAAAAGAAACACTACAAAGTTATAACAATGGATTACAACGGGTATTTGTTTCTTGTATAGTAATACAAATTGCTATGCATAAATAAGAAGCCTAGATGACTGCAAACTATTATAACTGGCTAATAAAGCACAATTGTTACACATGGCTCTGAAGTGTTATCACAGTACCACTGGTAAGTATTCTGTGACCCCTCTGTTCTTTCACTTTTAATATTCTTCTTCACAATAAAATGTGGAGATTAGTTAACTGATGTGTGGAATGAAGTCCTTCTGTAGAGTCATTAGGTTATTTTTATGCTTGAAGACGTGAAAAATGAGCAATGCTTTCGCCAGGATTCGAACCTGGACCTCTCGAATACGTGCCGAGTGTGCTACCGTTACACAACAAAGGCATGCTGGAAGGAGGGGGAAAATACCTTATAATTCACACTTTGACGTGACAATGCTACATCCAAACAGTGAAAGAATGATGCGTTATGACAGTCATCCAACAAATCTTGGCGAAATTTAGACTAGGTCTAATGTAGCTGAGATGACTATTCCACAAAATGTCGTTAAATCTTTATTTATTTCAATGTCGCGACATATACAGCAAACACTGAAAGTCAGATATAGATATATAGAATAACAACTCCGTCATGTATTAGGATGACTGAAAAATATCTGGCAAAATTGTAGAGGCAGGGCGCTACTGAGTGGTAGATATAATATTGCTGCTTAAATTGTTATTCCCTGTGCGAATTTCGAACCGTATGCATCGCTACACGGCGCGCATTTTATACGTCGAGCTGCGGACGGAAACTGAGCAGCTGCTCATAGGCGAGGCGATACTCAGAGGAATCGTTCTCTGTACTTCATTTGAGTAGCTGCTCCATTTTATCCGCAGCCCGACTGAATATGCATGTCGATCAGTTCCGTGTTCGTGCAGCGATGCTCGAAATTTGCGTGGGGAATGATGATTTACGCCAGCAGAAGCCTTACAACAGCACTCCGTGCCGCCTCAATGCGCCATTTTCGTACCCATTTCCCATCACAAAATCTATTTACTTTGTTTCCCTGTGTACATGCTTTTATATTTTTGCGAGGTATTTTTGAATCATTTTGTATAATGCATACTAATTTATTATTCAATTTTTTTTCGTATTTTCTACTTCTGAAAAGATGAAAATTCTAACTATATTCCTTCTAGCAATTCTGATTTTCTTTAATGAAAAGTAATATGAATGAAAAATATGGAATAAGCAAATGTAATCGCTGGAAATGGGCGTCACATTTGACCTTATACCTACGAAACGCCACTATCTTCCGCCTTTTACATTTTATTTCTTTCTGCTTTTCCAAAGTTTGAATATCTCGCAGTTTCTTAAAGGGTTTTCAGTTTTGCCTTAAAGGGTTTTGAGTTCTAGATTTTTCGTTGAGTTTTTATGAAAGCAATAGACTCCACCAAAAAAAGGATGAAAAAATATGTCAGGATGATGAGTGAGTTCAGACACAAAAGTGGCTTCATCCTTCGGAACACGTGACCGAAACAAGCCATGTCGATTGATCAGTCAGTTGGATGTGTCGATTTTAGCAAAGAATGAGGATGTTCATATAGCTGTTTCATTGTATGGAACGCGAATTAATGGGTTTCATTTTCGTTAATGAAGCAGCTTGTTCTATTACTTTTGAATAATGCTTTGGATAATTTAATACAAATTTCTGATCTTTTCGAAGATATTTTGGCAAATGCCATCTAATAAACTGTGCAGCAGGGCGTATAAAATATTAAGGATAAACAACTGATCAATAGAATCAGCCGAATTAGGTCAGTTACTGAGTTTATTTTTTGTGATACCAAGATTTTGAAATGCTCTAATAGCAGCTGTTTTCTGTTCAGCCTTTGACAGTGAAGCGGCGATCGTTAACAGAAAAACCTATGAACAAAACCATCAAAATAATAATTGCCTTCGGGTCCCGAAAATTTACGTCCATCCGTTATTCTCTTGTTCTTACGCTGGGCATGTGCAGAAATCGTTGAAATTTGTCACCTGCCATGGATCGGGATTCCGACGGTTGCGAACCGTAACCACCGTCCCAAACTGTTGAACAATGGCGATCAAGCTGTGATTCGAAAAGCACGCCATTCGTTTATTTGTATGCTACGATTCCCACGGTTGATTCTGAAACAGAAAATTAGAATGGGAATTAATAACAATTGTAGCAGATAGGAAGTATCTGGGATATGCTACAATTCGTGCAGTATCAACAAATTTCAGCAGAAGTTGTGAAAAAAAAATTTAGGAAATCTAATGTGGTTAGTACATGAAATCCCGCCAATCTCATGTTTTAGCAACGAGCTTTAAGTTAAATATCACTTCCGGCTGGTCGTTTGTAAACAAAATCTGATCTGTTGTTCCAATAAATATTGGAAAGTCTTTAATCCGGCATTTTATATTACATTTTAATGAGATATTATTGGCGATGTGTAAAAACAGTTTTTCCTAAATTTGTACCAGAGCAATCAAATGTTTGCGCCTTTGTTTATTTTTTTATTATTATAAATTGTATTTATTGGGTAGTTGAATCACATACAATTTTAAAAAAAAATAAGTGTTTATAATATATTTAAAATAAATATTCTGAGATGAATACCACGATTTAATTCTTTTTCTGTGTTATTTTTTATCTAAATCCTTTTTAATCTGCACCATTATTCCGCGATATTTAGGTATCAGTAAGCAATGCTCGTTCAACTGCAATAATTTGTTATGGTTTATATGTGCAACAATATGCTATGTTGATTGCTGCAGATTGATGTTATCGGTTTCAAGTCTATTACCACTTCCGCATTGTACATAAAAAATGTTATGTGCACAAGTATCGCTCCTGGGTGTATAATTCAAGCTAAAATCTAATCAACTTATAAAGTATTTCTCCCGCCTTCCTAGCGTGTCTTCGTGGTGTAGTGGTCAGCACACTGAGCCGTATTGCAGAGGACCGTGGTTCGATTGCCGACGAAGGCGACTGTTTATTTTCTCTGTTTCCGAAATTTGGCGACTTCTTCTCTGTTTCCGAAAAAATACCTAATGTCCGTACACACTCTTATACGAATGCAGAAATTTTAAATACTAGAAAACAGAAATTTTTGGAAGTTTGATGTAAGAGTTAATTATGGAAGAACAAATCATCACACATATACATTCACGCAGACAGACATCATTGTAAAAATAGTAAAAGAGTGCTGTGCGAACCCTAATTCGTGCTTATTCACTGAAGGCTTACTACCGCATTTTTGGAACTTTAAAAATCATTTATCAAGTCCAAGGAGTTTTGATATTGCAGTTAATTTAACTAAGCGTGTGCTTGTGAATATATACGCCTGTACGATATACATACACTCAGCCACTCGATAGAGGATACCACTCAACAGTTTCTGAAATTTAATAACAAGGCACTTGACATCTACTCCTGTGTCTTTGGAAAATTTTCAAATTCGGCGCGCTTATTTGCCTGAGCTCATCAATTTAATACTCTGAACTGCGCATTTGTAAAGGAAACTAACTGACGGAGATACGGAAGAGCCATAATCTGTTCTCACTTTTCATCACAAAAACTGCTGAATTGCAAATTACAAAATCGTTAATTTCAACACTTCTTTAAGGTTATCACAGGAAATTCAGTAACGCGAGGATCTGCGGACGTAAAAGGGGTCACAATAACAAGAACCCTGATTATACATCCTGATTGCGAAAAAAATCTCGTACAAATGTAAACGTATCTGAATAACAATTTTTAAGTCACTTTATATTCTCTTATTTTCTTCTACTTTATTCTCTTACTTCTTATTTAGACATATGCGTATCAGATCTTTGGCGACCGCAGAAGAAAAGAGAAGCCAGTTTAGTAAATTTTGGTTATCTTTATACTACAAGCCCTGCAGTCTAAAATATTACAAACTGTTTCGCCTTTTTATCATTAAATTATGCTCACTTAAGTTTCCTCTACAAAAGAAAAACATTCGGAATTGTAACGGTCGTCTTAGAAACAATTCGCGATATACCATATTTGCCGGCGTATAAGACGTACCTCCTTTTTTATACACATTTTTGAAGGATAAAACTTTATTACTGATCATTATAATGAATTTAAGGTATTTTAAATATAAAGTAATACAAATACAGCCCTTGTTTCCATGCTCTTTAACATATGCAATCACACGTAGCTTGTATGCTATGTTATAGCAATGCCAACGTTGTTTTGGGGCCATGACTGGCCAAAAAATTTCAGAAAATTGAACAGTAGAAATTCCACACACTTAAAAGTCATTCACAAAAATTGGAAAGTTTAAACGAACCCAGCTGTGATCGTCGATGACGGCGCATGCGCTTTCGCTTAACTCTACGTAACTGTAATATTCCCACACTCCTCAAGGAAATAAGAAAATTGCGTAACTACGAAAAGAGGAGCTGCTCAGAAATGAATGCAATCAAAAACTGAGTATCGACGTATAAGACGCCGTTTTTCTGACCTATATTCAAGGGGGAAAAGTGTGTCTTATACGCCGGCAAATACAGTAATTAAAAATCGGATGAATCATAAATTCTGAATCTTTAAAACAGATTTTTTTATTTTAATTTTTTTTTTTTCATATAAATGAGTTTTCCTTCCAAATAAACAAATTATGGGTCCCGAAAAACTCGAAATAGTAGTGGCGTTTTAAAATGGAAATTAATACTTATACACGGATTCAGTTTTAAAACAATTAATTGAAAAGGCAGTCTTGTATACACACATGAGCTATTTGAATAAAGCGCTACAACAAAATGTGCACCTTTATTACATAATTCATTTGAATAAAACGGTTTTAATTTTAAAAAATACTAATGAATATTTTTTTTTCTTGAAATTTAAATCAATCTAAATTAGATCAAAACATTATACAGTTGTAATCTATCTCTGTTAAAGAAAATCCAGCCATCGTTTATTTTTCGTAAATATTTGCCTTTATCAAAAATGAATCTCAGCTTTTGACAAAACGCTTCTGCACTCAAATGAAAAGAATGAGAGGAGGAAAAAAAAAAAAAAAGAGTCGTCTGCCCACAAACCTCACGAATGAGAAAAATCCTAAACTACCCTCTCTTTGAAGGTTTCGAACTGCTAACAACAGCTATTATATGAATGGGAGAAGATGAAAGGGTGTTTGTAATATGAACAGGAGTTTTGTGAATAATGGGGTAGAGATTAGGGTTAGATTCAGAAAGAAGCGCTCAACGATGAGAACACTATTGTACAATACTATGACTATAACAGAGAATTCTTAATGTGAGTTTTTGTCATAAACCAATTCTTTGTGCATAATCCTGTAAAGAAGGATTTCTGATATTCTTCAAGTTCTTAAAAACAAATACTGATTGATAAAAAATATAATCTGTTGTGTGCTTGTATAAAAAGTTCCCCCATCCTTAAACTATTTACAAAACAAGACTATTTTACTATTAAAATATATGCTAATATTCTGTGTAATTTACAATTTTTTTCATCTACAATGAATGAATATAAAAACATTGAAGAAAGAAAGATAGCTGAGAATAACAAAGGATCTCAGTTTTACAGCTATTAAATTCATTATACGTTGCATCAGGCTCATACACGTTTCAGAAGTTTAGGAATTGAACCAATTTCTGCAATAAACGTCTAATTATGGTTTATATTAAAAATATTCCATTCACTTCACCAAAATAGTGTTTATGATACATATTTATATAACAAACTTCACGGCGTGAAGTTTAAAGAGAAATGCATTTTTACTTCCTTGTACGAAGTAAAGGCAGTATTATAATCGCGAAAAATTTCCGGTATCATATTTCAACGAAAATATCATTTTAACCGCTCTCGAAACCATTTGAACGATGCTTTTCATTACATCTGTATGTACGGATAGAATAAAAGACTATTTTTGCCAAAAAGGATTGTAAAATGGATTCAGAAGAGATTTTTTTCTTCTTGATGTCAGTACGTACGTATGTATGTACCTCGCATAACTCAAGGATGAGTAACCGTAGAATGTTGAAATGGGATTGCTATAACATGTAATTGTGCACCTGCCTTTGTCGTTGCAATCGGCTGCACCAATCGTATCCCACTCTGCTACCTGGCTCGGTGAACTTAAATTTTTACTCTTATATATTTGTGAATTGTGCATTTTTTGCTTTAAAAGTGACTGAATTATGTGGTTTTTATGTTTCGGTTAAGGTTTTTATGCCTTTCGTTTATCTGCATGCAACAGTTACAGACTTATCAACGATTTAAAAGACGAGTTAAACCTAACATTTATATTTTAAACTCAGTAGAGTAGTAAATTAAATCAGTTTCTGCACCTTAAATGTGTTTCTGCCGAGTGAAACCGACAGTAAACTTTTAGTTTTGTGTGCCGAAAAATCTGCCTTCTTGCCCGCTGGCCGAATTGCTTGCCTTTTGTGTAGAAACTCTAATTTTGGCTGTTTTAAAAAAAAAAAAAAACTGTCAAAACTGTTTTAAATATATTTGGTGTTTTTATGCTTTTCTGTATTTTACAATTTTTAATGACGATGTTTTGAGTTTGCATGTATTTTTGTTTTGCCGCGAAGTGAGACGTGAATTAATTGAAGGAGAAATATATTGTTACGAAATGTATAGGCGCGGTAAGATAGCTTCCCTGCAAAGCAGTTTTAGGGGTGCCATAAAGAGGCAAGGGAAGGCAGGGTTGCCACATTTGGCGTGAAATCGCCCATTTGACGACAAAATTGGACGGTTGGAGAACTTTCTGCAACGAATTCTTACCGGTTTAGCTCAGCATGTTCTCGAACACAAGCCGAAAGCTACATAAACTCTGCTGGCCCGCAGTCAGTGAGTGTGCCTCATCTAGCGAGCTGATAGTCAGTCACTGAGCGAGTGTCTCTAGTCTAGCGCCGAGTTGATCGTCGAGTGCATCGAAGAGTCTCTTAGTGTATCGCGGTTAGTGCATCGTCGAGAGAGTATGTTAAGCTCCGGGAACGACTGAACCGAAGAGTCGGGAGCTGTGCTCTGTGTGTCGTCGAGTGTATCGCGAGTTGTAGCGTGGAGTTCCGAGAACGACAAAGCAGAGTCTGTAGCTGTACTCTGGTGCTTTGCAGTGAAGCTCTTTCAACCGTGATAGCCTGAAGGCTGTGTCGCTGACTGTTCCAGTGTGTTTATAGTAAATCTTCGATGACTGTCAAAAGTGACTTTGAAGCTGTCCTGATTAATATTGGTAAATAAAGTGTGTTTCGATACTTCATCAAGTGTCGTCGTTATTCACTCCACATCTACGAAACCCGTACGAACGTGAAGGAAGAAAATAACGTAACAAGTGGTGTCAGAAAAGAAAAACGCCACAATATCTCTAATGAAATTCAAGGAAATAAGTATAAATGAAATGCAGAAAAAATGTGTATAAACTTAGTAGGCCATACAAGGAGGTCATGTAATGCCCACATCAGGTTTTTATTTATTGTTAAGACAGTCTTCATTACTTTTAAGTATGCTTTTTCAATGTTCCGAAAAATAAAAATAATTTAGATGGTTTTTGATATAATTTTTAATTGATAATTAATAATTGTTGCGGGGAAAAAGTTAAAGATTACAGTCGTTAAGTCAAAATTGAAAAGAGCAGAGGAATGAATTCGCATTGATAAAACTTCTTTGAAGAAGCTGCCTTTGAAGAACATGTTATTCTACATCAGTATGCATATAAATACAGTGAAGCCCAGTAGTTGGGAATAACTCTTAAGGTGACTAGTATTTCTGAATACATAGTCAAACAAAAGTATCGAATGTTACGTTTCTAAAGACGATCACTTTGATATAAAGCCAAAATAACCTGTAAAAGTGATTGACAACATAGAACAAAAGTTACGTAGTATCAAACATCTGAGTATTGCTTTATTCCAGATCCCGATATTGATTGCGTATCTAAAAACTAAATTACAGTCTTCTAGTAACAATAAAATATATTTTAAATACAATAAAATTATTTTGAAAATGCTCATAAGAGAAAGAATGTACACATTTATTTTGTGGTGCTAATTTAACAACCCAGATAAACCAAGGGAGTACGAAATACTTCGCTTTTTAAGGTTTATACGAAAGGTTTCACAATCTTCATTATTTGAAAATCTGATATTACGGATTTCGGCTTACCAAGGGAAAAAAAAAAAAAAATCTGATGTTGATACCACATTACTTCCTTGTGCGGCCTGTTAAATTATACACATTTTTACTGCACTTCACTTCAACTTATTTCATTAGAGATATCTTTCTCATTCAATCAACCGGCCCACCAGCGGCCGAGCGGTAATGTCGCTGAACACTGGTAGTTCGGTCCGAGGTTCGAATCCCGCGAACGGGCTGGCTGCATGGGTGTTTTCGTGGTTTTCCCTATGTGTAACGTGTATACGAGCCAGTTTCCCTTAGAAAGTCCTCCACGAAAGGCATCCCTTCCCTTAGGCAGATAGCCCTAGTGTGCTTTGCCATAATTAAATACACCACCACACCACTCATTCAATCAACTCAGTTCAGTGACTTAGGTTTACTATATTTCGTAGAAAGAAAACATTCTGTTCGACTCATCGAAATTTTTGAATTATTCATGTTTGCGTGATTTACTGGATACAACAAAGATCACGAGGGCTATTTGCTTAAGGAAAAAATGCTTTCTTTTGAGGACTTTCTTAAGAAAACTGGCACCCATATATGTTGCACTTGGGAAAACTAGAAAAACATCTTTGAAAGTGGAAACCGGATCAAGCATTGTTCAGCAGTCTTATCCAGCATTATTGAAGATCGATTATTAGATATATTATTATCCTTGTCCTTGTGTATTTTTAGCCCAAAAGGAACATTAGTTCCGAAGGATATTAGTCTCGAAACGGTAGTGCGTTGAATCATTATAAACGGCATATCACTTTTCATATTGTTTTAACCAAATACTGTATTATATTCAAAGAAATTAAATCGTGAAGCATATGCATGAATGTATGGATATTTCTCGCACTGCGAAAAAATAACGGTACCTAGAGCCATCCAGTTTTGATTAACGTAGTGCTCCACCTGAACATGGAAGCACGAATTTTGAATTTCGAATTTTTTTATTATCTATTTCGTATTTTATAAAATTGTAACGAATTTTTGATCAACAAACTCAACGATTATGGCAGCACTGTTTGGCAAAAAAACATTTTTATATACAGCGCGTAAGACTTCTATCGGAAATTCTGAAGATATGCTTTATTTTAAATATTTTGTGATTTTGCTGTTGAATCGAATTTTATGCAGTGTAAACGCGAAGAACGTAGTATTTAATAATTAAAGTTAACACACAAAACGTTAATGATAAAAAGACAAAAAAAAAAAAAAAAAAGAAGAACTTTTTAAAGAAATTTTGTAATAATATTGAACATTGATATGATGAATTGAAAACAGACTTGGAGGGGTGGAACAGAAAAATGGATGCCAACATTTAACACTGCATACGGAATTCTAAACGTATAGTGCTATGCTGCTTTTAAAATTTTTGTAATTTTTCAGTTGAATTGTATATGGTGTAAGTGCGAAGAAAATGATGCTTAATAATAAAGCTAAAAAGACAAAAAAAGGGGGGTTAATAGGAGTGAGTGTAACAGTAGACTGGTAGATTGTAATTTCAGCGAACGCGTAAAAATCTGAAACCTTTCAGACTTTTTTTGGTGTGCGTTTTATTTACTTATTTATTATTATTTATTTTTTCGCTATGCATCTTGGATTAAATTCTATCAACAATACAAAAAGGTTTAATTTTTCTGAATTAAATTGAGAGAAAATAATAATAATAATAATACAGAAAGAGTTTGTTCTTTTATTATTCTATATTCTTTAATACTGTGAGCAATTTTTTTAATTATGCGTTAATTAAAAGGTTTAACTAAATACTACAAAAGGACAAATAAACAATCGTTTGAGCTAAACAAACAATCATTTGGTTAAAGGTAAACAAACAATCATTTCGTTAAAGGTAAACAAACAAATATGAATCACTTTCTTTCATCAACTGACGTGCGCTTCATTGGAAGCGGTAACTGGCAATTAACTAACGACACTCGTCCGTGTACTCGTGTGATCTTAAATGTGACCACGAAATCACATTCAGCATCACCAAATACATAATAAACGGTTCCGCCATCTACGAAATTTTGGATCTTCCAATATGCCAGTGAGGCTCTTACATTTATGTATTAGTATTATTCTCTTGGATTGACATACGACGAGATAGCAATATGCAGAAACGAATCTTGAGAAAGAAAGAAATGTAATGTAAAAATTCGCTTATACCACGGCCTTTTCGCCTAAAGAGAAAAATGCATAAAACTATTAGATTCCAGCCCTGGTATATTCTTGATCAAACTGAAATAGAATATACTTGATCATACTGTTAATACTGATGCTCATAACCTATAACAGGCACGCCCTGTGGGTGACAAACCTTTCAATAATAAAGCACGGAATTAGCCTGAAGAGCAATAACTCACAGGAATGCAGAAAGAACGTTTTCAGTTACCTGCGTCCAGTTATTAAATAAAAGTATGTTATGAGACGTTTCTTGCAATATTTTTTCTAGAACTGTATAAAAATAATTTTCATCGCTCTCAAGCATGAAATATTCCATGAATTTTAAAATTAAGGCGGTTGGGGACCTATAAAACTTAATTCTTATAGACTTAAAAACTTAATTTCTTATAGACTTAACTTAATTCTTATAGAAAATTTTATATTAAAATAAGTTTACTGAAATAATGCCATGAATGAATAATTAATTAATTAATTAATTAAATGGATTAATAATTAATTTTTGTACATCTTCTACCTACACAAATTGGGACTCAAAGATATATAAGGGTACTTGAAATCTATCGCCTGAGCAGCTCTTTCGTGAGGTAGATTATAGAGTGCACACTGAGATCAAACATACCAAAATTGGAAGTCCCTTTTACTCATTGCTGATGCCAGCTCGTCGTCACGTTCGCCTGGGAAGTACTTGTGTGCCTCCTAAACGTTCCGCATGCTTATTCTATGGATATGCGGATAAGCAAAACAGCAGGATGATTAGCGGAAATAGTTAAAAGAGGTTTCGTTTGGCTTATTTAATTATGGGAAAATACTTGAGACCTATCTGCCTAAGGAAAGTGATGCCTTCGTGGAGTCTTTCTATAGGAAACTGGCTGGTATACATGCTACAGACGGAAAAACCACGAAAACTCCCATGCAGCCAGCGCGTTCATCGAGATTCGAACCCCGGACCTAACTATCAGTCTTTAGCGACTTTACTATTATTATTATTATACACCAGAGAACAGGGGTTCCGTTGCCTTGCAGTCTAGCAGACTGCCTTACACGGATTAAAGCCTCTGCCTCCGGAAGCTATCTACTACCCGCTCCACCACAACCGGGGTGGGTGGCAGGTCAGACGGCAATTACTGAGTCTTAAAACAAAGAGATACATGGGCAAACAAGGCCAGTGCGCAACAGAGGTTTCAATACATAGTCTGGATTTACAATTTTTCTTCTAATACATACGTCATACATTTATCACAGCTTATTTACAATCAGTCTTTTGCGACATACTTCAGCCATTAATACATACGTCATACATTTATCACAGCTTATTTACAATCAGTCTTTTGCGACATACTTCAGCCATTAATATTGATTTCAGACATGCAATTTTACACAGTTCTATAAAAATTCCTGTGACCAGGGTTACAATTACTGTTTTCAGAAAAATAAATAGTCTGCATAAACATACATCTTAGATATACAATTATAAGACATTTCTTATTCAGACAATTATATACAATTTAACATTAGAGTCTTAAAGACACAATGAAAACATTGGTACACCAGTCAATTTTAAGCCACCAGTCATTTTTTAGCGACTTTACTGCTCAGTCGCTTGTGGGCAATTAAAAAGAGGAATCTGTAGAAGAGTGAGCAGCAGAAAATGTCAGCCGCTTGATTACTATTTTCGGCGTTGCTTATTTTGTGCTTATATTATACTTGCCTTTTAAGCGAGTAACACTTCAAATTAACAGTAATACAAACTGCTTAAGTAATAAATAGTATCATCAGTACTTAGAACTAGTAATCAGTTATAGGATATAGGTGTACATTATGGACTAATAGAATATGCATTACTGATTAGTAATTATTATTGATTAATACGTTATTAATTAATAGAACATGCATTTCTGATTAAATAATACCTTTAGTGATATTATTTAATAGTAATATAAACCTCCTTTTTTTTTTTTTTTTTTTTTTTTTTTCAGTTAGGAATTAATAGTATCATTTTTGAACTAATGATCACAAATACTGATGGGAGTAGATAAGAGCACTGAACACTGACAGTTCGAATCTTGGCGAAACTTCGGACTGCTTGAGCATTTTCTCCATATGTAAAGTGAATGAACTGGTTTCTCTTAGAAAATTCTTTCTGAAGGAAGTCATCGCCTTAACCCGATATGCATAGTTTTCAATAATCAAGTAAACCAATCCATCTCACGAATACTAGTACAAATCTGACAATAAAAAATCACCAGTCTTGTATTATTTTTATTAGAACCCCGTATATAAAAATATAATTAAATAATTATTATCTCAAACAAGCATTAGCTCAGAAGGACTAAGTCTCGAAACGGAATTTGCGTTGAATCAATGTAAAACGCTGAATACCTTCTCTAATTATTACCGCCAAATATTATCGCTCTGTATTATTTTAGAAGAAATTAAATAAAGGAGAATTTCTCGGAATGTAGGTATGGTTCGTTGTGAAGAAACGACGATACCTAGAGCCATCAAATTTTGAATAACGTAATCCTCCACCCGAACATAGGCACCTGGAAGCCCGAATTTTAAATTTCGAATTTGTTTTATTATCTATTTCACATTCTGTAAAAGTTTAACAAAGTTTTGATCAACAAACTCAACCATTTCAAAGCAAGCAATGGCAACACTGTACGAAAACGAAATTATGCCTAGCGCGCAAGACTGTTTATCAGAAATCCTAAAAATATGCTGTTTTTAAATATTTCATGATATTGCTATTGAATTGAGTTTTATGTGGTTTAAGTGCGAAGAACATGATAGTTAATAAGTAAACTTAACAAGTAGAGACATTAAGTTATTTGGAAGCAGGAGATGTGAAAAATGAGCTACGCCTTCGCCGGGAATCGAACCACGGACCTCTCTCTAGAATACGCGCCCAGCGTGCAGACCACCACACTACGAAGGCATGCTAAGAAGGCGGGAGAAATACCTTATGTACTCCCCTTTTTAAAGGGCGACTGACGATTTTAGGGGACCTAATCGCCAAATCCTGGGTGTGGAGTATCATCATCCACCACCCTTTTGAGTTCGGGCGCCACTGTGGAGACATTAGGTTATTTGGAAACAGGAGATGTGAAAAATGAGCAACGCCTTCGACGGAAATCGAACCATGGACCTCTGGAATACGCGCCCACCATGCAGACCACCACACCACGAAGGCATGCTAGGAAGGCGGGAGAAATACCTTATAAAGACACAAAACGCTTAAAAAATGGCCCTTTGGGTGTAATATAAAACCTGAAAACTTTCAGATTTTTTTGTATTACTAATTTCATTTGTTGCTTTATAGATAGATGTTTTCGAATTTTATACTCCCTTCCTTACTCAAATAGGTTAGACAGAATTGAAAAGCTTGACACTTATGAAATACGAGGGCTATCCAGAAAGTAGATTACGTTTTGGAATAAAAAAATAAACAAAGTATAGGAAACAAATTTTATTATATACAGATGAAAGCCACACTCAAATACTACTTTTCTACATAGTCACCATACAAATTAAGGCATTTATCGTAGCGATGTACGAGCTTGGAAATTCCTTCGTCGAAAAATTCGGCCGCCTGCGCCTTTCAACCACTTCGTTACCTCTTCTTGCAGCTGTGCGTCGTCATCAAAACGCTGCATAGCCAGCCACTTCTTCATTGCTGGGAATAGGTGGAAGTCGCTCGGTGCCAGGTCGGGACTGTACGGCGGATGAGGAAACAACTCCCACTTAAAAGATTCAAGAACTTTACGAGTGACATTTGCCGTGTGGGGCCGGGCGTTGTCGTGAATCAACAAGATCTTAGAGCTCAACATTCCTCTGCGCTTGTTTTGAATTGCTCTTCTGAGTTTTTGGAGAGTTTGGCAATACCTTTGAGAGTTTATTGTAGTGCCTCTTTCCAGGAAGTCCACCAAAATTACACCTTTTCTGTCCCAAAAAACAGTCGCCATCATCTTCCTTGCCGACATTGTTTGCATGCATTTCTTGGGTTTTTGGGGAGAACTTGTGTGCCCCCACTGCATTGATTGCAATTTCGTTTCACAGTTCACATGTTTCACCCATGTTTCGTCACCAGTAACGATGCGATCGAGTAAAGAGTCACCATCCTTATGGTAAGCGTCCAAAAAGTTCAACGCTGCAGCCATTCGCTGATTTTTGTGGTCCTCTGTCAAGATTTTTGGAATCCATCTTGCACAAAACTTGTGGTAACCAAGCTTTTCGCTGATGATTTCGTGCAACAAACTTCGCGAAATTTGTGGAAAACTCAAAGAAAGTTCCGTTATTGTGAAATTTCGATTTTCACGGACTTTAGCATCGACTTTTTCGAGAAGTTCGGCAGTCACTATGCTGGGTCTCCCACTTCGATCTTCGTCGTGAACATTGGTTCGGCCATTTTGAAATCTTATGACCCACTGACGCACTCCACCTTCAGTGATAATGTTGTCCCCATACACTTCACGAAGCTGCCGATAGATTTCTATCGGTTTACAGTTTTTTGCAGTCAGAAACCTTATTACTGAGCGCACCTCGCGGGATTTTCAATTAACGCAGACATTTCAAACCGTCACAGTATCTGAACGGAGCACAGCACGAACCTCTCACTAGCACGGCTAAATGCAGACTGAGCTGCGCAACGCTCTGACCCCAAGATGGCCGCGCTAGCCCCGCCCCTAGCGGACACAGACGGAAACGTAATTTACTTCCTGGATGGCCCTCGTATTAAGGTAAATGAAATATTAAGTGTTACAAATTCATAACAGTATGTTTGGATCAACATCTTGGTAAAATTTGGAATTATTTTACAGGTTATGTTTTTGTACTGGAGATTTCAAATTCAGTTTTAAAATATCATTATGTTTGAACTGATCCAGTATAATATAAATAAAATCCTATTAATTGAATATAAATAAAATTCTAGAATATAAAGGCTTGAAAATGACATGCACTCCTTCTATCGTAACTTTTCTTTAGTTACTTTCTCATGTTGGAACTGACTTGGTTTTTTTCAAACACTTCCTTCGTGTCTTCACTGTATCTTAATCAGAGGTATGGGTATTAAATTCTGTCATAAGCAGTTTTATTTTAGTATTTTGAGGAGTTTTTTTCCCTTGTAGATTTTGAAAATGAATGCTGAATTTTTCTGTTCCTTCCCTCACTTGAAATTTTTAGCTTGCTTCTTTTTTAAGCAATTATACTCACAGTTTTAGATTATTGTTAATATAGTTTTTGATAAACACACACACACACACACACACACACAAAAAAAAAAAAAAAAAAAAAAAAAAAAAAACTTGTGGTTCCGTAATTTTACTGCTGAATATTTGAGGGAAATTAATTAACATCATCATTGAAACCTCCTTTTAATCAATTCCTGAATAAAATTTCCGTGGTCTGTGCAGTTTTAGCCCAAAGGCGCAATTTGCCTAGAACGGATATTAATTTCGTTTTGGCATTTTGCGTCGGTTCACTATAATTTTCGTAATAAAAATTTGCATGAATATATGTATGTTTCTCGCACTGTGTAAAAAAACCGGTACATAGAGACATCAAATTTTGAATAACGTAGTCTTCCATTCGAATATGGGCATCTGAAAGCCTAAATTTAGAACCTGGAGTTTGTTTTATTATCTATTTCATATTTTGTCAAACATTAAAGAATTTTTAATTAACAAACTCAACGATTTCAAAGCGAGCACTGTACGAAAAAAAAGAAAATCTCCAGCACGCGAGACTGTGTATCGGAAATTCTAAAGATATGTTCTTTTAAATATTTTGTGATATTGCTGTTGAATTGAATTGTATGGTTTAAGTGCGAAGAACTTGATATTTAATAAATAAAGGTAACACACAAAACGTTAAAAAGAGGCCCCTTTGAAAATCTGAAAGCTTTCAGATTTTTATTTTATTACAATTATCATTATTTGTTATTGTTATAAATTGTTTAAATGCATATTAACAAGTTGCTTCAGTGATCTCAAACATTTATAGAACCTCGTGCCTGAGAGCATTCCGTAATTACATCGTCATTGTAATTCATAAAAATTTTCACGTTTCATTTTTTTTGGTGTTTTTTCATTCGATTTTTTGGTCCTTTTTTGTGTGACGTGAAAGTTTTTAAGTCATTCATCTTGTCATTAAGCAGCGACAGCGATGAATAGTCTACTAATCGATATTTTCATTTTACTCATCCTTAATTAAACCTTAGCAGAATAATAATAAAATAAAAAATAAAAAAAAAAAAAAATGAGTCAAAAGAAGCGAAATGAAGAACTGTATTCAATAAAATACATTAGTATTTGCATTTAATTCGCAAGGAAAAAAAATTAATACTGTTTAAAATACTTTTTATTACAGTAAACTAAGTAAAATCTGAAACTATTTTACAAACTATTACATATTTAATTTTTATATAAATGTTGACGCAAAGCAATGTAAGAAATATAATTATGATTTGGGATTTCTTTGGAGACAACGCTTTGTCGCAAAATCAAATTTACTGATAGAAGAAAATATGCCATTTTGCATTGTAGAAATGTTAATTTCAGTAAATACGAAAATTTTTCATATAAAATCGAAGAAGTATATCGATAAATAAATTTTTATGCAGATAAATTCTTGCTGAAATCTTAACACAACCAAACCAAGCGATATTCTACACCGATTATAAAAAAGGAACAATAATTAAAAAAATGGCTGTCGAGTCTCAAATTTGGAGACACTCAAATCAATTCCTAACATGTGTGAATCACCATATGTGTCAACGGAGGGAAGGTCCAAAAACCGGTTTCTTATCGAAACAATATGCACCTGTGAGAGAAAAGACTTCACGCATGAGCGCCCTCTAGCAATGCAACTCGGAAGCAGACTACGAGCACGTGATTCCGAGCTAACGTTTTGTCTAACAGGGCTGCTGTAAAGATCAAAATTTCATCGCCAAGTTAGCGGTTTTTCTCTATTCCCCGCCAGCATGGCTGTAAAAATTTTTGATGTCCACTTTGACCTGAAATAGTTTGACCCATTTTTAAGAGGATGTAACGGCGGTTTGTTGTTTTCAGTTTGAAATGTTTTCAGAGTGGTTATATTTTAAGGATTTATCCCCAAATACTCTTTAAATAACAAATTTTAAACTTTTTGTGTATTTCTTTTTCCTTTCTTTTTAATGCAAAATTAATTTTGTACCCAGGAACTGTAAATAAAATTAGCTAATATTATTGATTCTCTTATTAAGAACTATACACTGGAAATTAAACTTTTTAGTCCAAGAAATTTCTTTTGCTGAAAAGCTGACATGCCTTATCATAACCAGATAAAGAGCAAAATTTATCTTTTGCATTCAAATTTATTCTCGACCTCGTAATGAAAAAAATAAAATAAAAATTGCTTCTTTCTTTTTTTTTTTTTTTTTCTTTTTTTCCCTACATCACAATGTGCTGGAACTAAGAAGGGGGCTTGAAAACTGTAAAATGAAAATTTCACATTATAATCCAAAACCTCGAAGAATTTATCATGAAAGTTTCAAAAATATTTTTAAAAATTTGAGTAATTAGGAAATCTTAAATTCAGAAGCTATGAAAAAATACTGCAGTCTGATTTTGCTCTGAGTATTCTTTTAACTTTTTAGGGGAAGGGTGTAGGAAAATAAAAATATTATTTTAGAAAATGTATATATTTAGCTTATTTTAAAATTTATTCCAATCAAATAAATTACTTGTTTTTTTTTTTTTTTTTTTTTTTTCTCCTGTGGTTAAAATATAATTTCTTAATTTTTTTCCAGTTAAATAAATCATAAAATTGATATATGTGACTAAAAAGGTTAATAAATCTGATTTATACGACTGTGTGTATATGGCAAACAAAGAGTCATGGCAAAATAATTTATAACCATGAAATAATTATTATTTCTGTTACTACATAATGCTAACGTAATACACACATGATGACCAAGGACGAAAGGGGGTGAGGTTTTTTACGATTTATAAAAATGATGGTGTTTAGAAAAAATTCTCTTAAAAAAAAAAAGCTGCCAACAGCAGCTATTTATTTAAAATGCTGAGAATAACGACAATTTTCGACATAGAGTGACGTCACATGAAATCACGTGCTTTTTTCACCGTCAGAATATGACCGTATATAATAAAAAGAAAATCTGAAAGGTTTCAGATTTTAAATTACATCCAAAGGGGGCGTTTTTTTAACATTTTGTGTGTTACCTTTATTTATTAAATATCATGTTCTTCCCACTTAAACCATAAAATTCAGTTCAAGAGCAATATCTCAAAATAGTTTTAAATTGGGCATATCTTTAGAATTTCCGATACAGAGTCTCTTGCGCTGGAGAGTTGTTTCTGTACAACGTTGCCATTGCTCACTTTGAAATCCTTGAGTTTGTTAATCAAAAATTCGTTGAAGTTTTACAAAATATGAAATCGATAATAACATGAATTCAAAATTTCAAATTTGGGCTTCCACATACCCATATTCGCAGTAGGATTACGTCATTCAAAATTTGATGGCTCTATTTACCGTTGTTTTATCACAATGCGAGAAATATACATACATTTATGCAGATTTTTCGTTATTTAATTTCTTCAAATATAATGCAGGACTCTTGGTGGCAATAGTTTGAAAAGTGAAACGGAAATTTATAGTGAACCAACGCAAAATCGCAAAACGAAAACAATAATTCTTCAGCGATAAAGCCCGTTTGGACTAAAAAAAAACTTCAATAAATTTTCAGAAGAGCTTTATTTTCATATACTGTGACTTACGGGCGAAGTATTTAATGAACTTTATCTAAATGAAGAAACGTTACTTTTTGCAGTTCGTCTGTGGTCGAATAGGTATGACAGTTGAGTACCGATAGTTCTACTAGGATTCCGGCGAATGTATGGTGTTTCCATGGATTTCTCAGTGTTTAGCACTAATGAAAAGAGCTTTCTTAACGAATACTCTGCGACTGTCGTGAAATGTTCTGACATGCCTTATCATAACCAGATAAAGAGCAAAATTTATCTTTTGCATTCAAATTTATTCTCGACCTCGTAATGAAAAAAATAAAATAAAAATTGCTTCTTTTTTTTTTTTTTTTTTTTTCCTTTTTTTCCTACATCACAATGTGCTGGAACTAAGAAGGGGGCTTGAAAACTGTAAAATGAAAATTTCACATTATAATCCAAAACCTCGAAGAATTTATCATGAAAGTTTCAAAAATATTTTTAAAAATTTGAGTAATTAGGAAATCTTAAATTCAGAAGCTATGAAAAAATACTGCAGTCTGATTTTGCTCTGAGTATTTCTGTTTTGCAACTGAAATAATTAAGCTAAGCAATTACTATATCCCTATTGATTTAAAAGGTAGTCCCCCAGATGTTAAGGTAAAAAACATAAAATCTCTAATTTAAAATGAGTTGTTTAAAATAGCAAGATCAAACTGTAGTGGAAAAGTTTGCTATAATATTATTTCATCATAGATGACCTTCACATAGAGAACTGTACACTTTTTAATTTTTAGGAGAAAAAAAAAAAAAAAAAAAAAAGACGTAATTATGTGAGACATAGCTGCGCTATTATTTTCGAATTTCGGCGAACAGGCTGGCAACATAGGCACATTCAAATTTACCGCATCTCTCACAGGAATTCCCCATCACACATCCAATTTCCCTCTCACACAGCCAGCTTACCTTAGAAAATCAGCCATGCGGGTTTTCCTCTCCCAGACAGCTACCCTTTGTGTGCTTTTCTCATAATCTCTAAACAAGCAAATGTAACATTACAAAGACTCTGGGAGGAAAAAAAAAAAAAAAGTGGAAGACTGCTGCGAGTTACCTAAGCTAATTGCAAGAAAGGACTTTTAAATCAATTATAGCTTAGTAATTCAGAAAAAGATCAGCTAATAAGCAATTTAAGAATAAGTTTTTGTACATAAAACTTTAGTTTTATTGCATAAAATTCGTGCTAAAAGTGTAAGCAGTTTCTGTATCCCAAACAAAGAATATTTATTTGTGCCACGATTCTTTAATCTGGATTTTTTACTCTGTGAAATTTTTGTTTGATCAATTATGGCAAAGCGCTTGGTTGAGGCTATCTGGCTTTGGAGGGATTTTCTGGTGTAAAATGGCCCTTCTTCGCGTTATATAGAATGATTCGCTACTGCGTATACAAATTTCTGGAAAGGGACTTTATTCAGAAGCGAATCGAAAAAGCAGAGTTGGAAACAACATCTTCTTGTACAAGTGTGCAGAAGACATGGGAAATGTAAAGCAGCACATAAGTGAAAAATATTATATTATTCATCAAAATTTAATAATTACGTTATTAAAAGAAGTCGCAGAAAATATTCGAAATTCATCCTCCATTTGTGATACGAGCCTGATGTTGGCGCAGCCTGGAATCACATGCATTTTGAAATATTCCGAGTGTCTCTTGGGCTGCCACTACAGTTACGCAGACGTGTTCGATAACATCCTCCTCGCTATCCATAGTGTATCTTACACCAGATCTTTCAAGTTACCCTAATAAGGCATTTCTCCCGCCTTCTTAGCTTCGTAGTGTAGTGGTCAGCACGTATTCCAGAGGTCCGTGGTTCGAGACCCGGCGAATGAGCTACTCATTTTCACATCTCCTGCTTCCAAAAAAATCCTAATGTTTCTACAATCCCAGGGGTAAAACAATTCCATGTAGTATAGTCCGGCAGTCGTGCAAGCCAATAAATGGGACCGCTACATTCGATCTATTGTTGTCCATATGTTGTATTTAAGTGCTTCCTAATGGCACGGCTGAATGGGTTGGGGGCCTAATCATGCGGGAACCATATATTATAGCATAGCAACTGCTGGGTGATTGCTTTAAGATTTCTTTAAAAAAACTCATACACAACCATCCACCTAAACGAAAAGGCAAGAGATATGGACCCACAATGCCAGACTTGGCACACACAATGCAAAACTAAACACAGATAACAGACTCGTGTTACGCTGCACATTTCTGTGTAGCGTGGGAGTTCTCCACCGTTGATACATGCGAATTATGTACATTGAGCAGCCTTGCTGGTGTGAATAAGAAGGAAGCCTTGCAGATATTATTGGGGAAAGGCAACGAATCTTCTGCGGCTGCAGCAGTTATACATGCTGCTCGTGTAGGGTATGGATGTAACTGGTTCGAGTTCAGGGTTCTTAAGGACCGTTCCCACTGGGGGTTATCTGAGCTAACAAACACAACTGACGTAGCTGACCCATCTCCAAAACCAGTTTTTTCCCATTGGGCAGCAAGTTGAAAAATCTGAACTGCAGGTACAGCGGAGCTAGTCGACACGTGGAACTGACTTCGTTAGCTCAGATAAACCTCAATAGGAACGGCCCTTTACAGACCCCCATGATCTGCAGAAGACTGAAGTGAGTAGCGATTGCTCGTATACTGTAATATGGACTGTCTTTTGCTTGACGAAGCACCATCTCTTCGATTTCAAGGTCTGTGCCGTTGGTCCCGATTCATGGCATGTTTTTCGAAGGAACCTGTATCACGTCATTTTTGATGCAATCACAGAAGACGTCTGGTGGTTCGAAATACGTTTCGCTTTACCGCTACAGATACAATCAGCAGCTCGCTCATTACAGTCAGCAACTCCCTATATTATCACTATGCATAACTGCTTACTTCGCATTTATGAAACCTTCCATCCTACTACCTCTGTAGGCGGTTTTCGAATGATTTTCTTTTCTGCCCGGACATTTACTAGTTCCCAAACAATTCCTTCTATCGCGTTAAGATTGCGCTTCCGACCCTGTATAACTATCTGATTCCGATTCATTCGTCTTTGAGTGGCATACCCTTCTCAGAAGTTTGTATACGCGGTAGCGAATCACCCTGTATATAGGGGTGGGGCAGAATATGAAAAAGGCCAGAGTTAATCCTTCCGCTTGGAATAGATCCAGGGTCGAACTAACAGTGCTCAGCATTTTATTCCCTCGGCCACTGGTGGACTTTGCTAGAGGAAAAGGTTACAAAATTATCAAGTTTATTACTGTTTAAGGATGTTGCGCAACGATGAAAAAAATAATAGCTTAATTTGGGTCAAAAGTAGCACCAAACTTGTAATACACATAATTGCAATATATACATATATATGTTATATAAATTCTGTAAATACACTGTTCGACATTGAAAATGCAACACCAAGAAGGAGTGGTCAGAAATTTATGCAAATTTTAGAGTAGACGCACGTCACTGAGTTATGCGAATGATGTAAATGCGCAGCTTTCCGACGCACGTGAGGTAAGATATAAGGGAATGAACGTGCAGAATGGGCAATATTCGTGTCGTTATTTCTGCCAGATGAATTATCGAAGAAAGTTGGTTTTTGTCCCGGAGGATACGTGTAATAGAAGAGAATGCCAGGCCGCCGTCAACGGATGCACTTCCAGCCAGATACGCGATTTTACGAGGGGTATGGTGATCGGACTGAGAAGGGCGGGTTGGTTCTTACGTCAAATCGCAGCTGATACCCACATGGATGCGAGCACGGTGCATCGGCTATGGCGAACATGGTTGGAACAAGGAAATGTGGGAAAAAGGAGGGGTGCAGGTGCAGCCGGAGTGACGTCAGCACGCATGGATCAACGCATCCACCGACAAGCTGTGGCGGTCCTGCAAGTCACTTGTACCGCGATTCTGCAGCATGTGCAAGATACCCTGGATATTGCCGTGTCGACCAGAACCATTTCTTGTCGATTGGTTGAACGTAGCCTGCACTCACGGCGTCCGTTAAGAAGATTGCCATTGACCCCACAGCATAGACGCTAACGTTTAGAATGGTGCCGGACTGGAGCGATGTGGATGACAGAATGGCGAAACGTCGCGTTCTCAGATGAGTCACGCTTCTGTTTATCCAGTGACAGTCGCCGCATACGTGTGTGGCGTCGACGTGGAGACAGATCTACTCCGGCAGTAACTGTGGAACGCTCCACCGCGCGACAACGTGGCGTAATGGTTTGGGGCGCTATTGCCTACGATTCCGGTCACCTCTAGTTTGTATTCAGGGCACTATGATGGCCCAACGATACTTGAATAATGTACTGCAGCCGGTGGCAATCCCCTACCTTCAAGTGCTGCCTAATGCAATTTTTCAGCAGGATAACGCCCGAACACACAGTGCTCTCATCTGCCAACATGCTCTGCAAGGTATACAGATGCTTCCCTGGCCATCATACTCTCCTGACTTGTCACCAA
This sequence comes from Stegodyphus dumicola, assembly GCF_044657685.1. NCBI lineage: Eukaryota > Metazoa > Arthropoda > Arachnida > Araneae > Eresidae > Stegodyphus > Stegodyphus dumicola. The sequence goes on along the minus strand of NC_140771.1, from coordinate 40,540,503 downwards.
TCAAACATGTGTGGGATGTGATTGGACGCCGTTTGCAGACTCTGCCCTGCCTCGTTCAGAAGTCGAACTGTGGCAAATGGTTGAAAGGGAATGGAGAGCCATCCCTCAGGACACCATCCGCACTCTTATTGATTCTACGCCTAGACGTGCATCGCTGTCCGCGGTGGTCCTACATCCTACTGAGCCGGCGCCGTTCTCGCTCTGTATTCTGACTATCATTTTGAAATAAAGATCACTTATTGCTGCTTGCTGTCTCTGTGTTTTTTCCAAATTTCATCACTTTCTGATCACTCTTTCTGGGTATTGCATTTTCAATGTCGAGCCGTGTATCTTGAGAATCAGAAAAAAACAGCAACGTGGATATCTGAGAAGATGAAATAACGAAGAAGGAAAGCTTTCGTGGTCGTTGATTTCAGCATAGTTTTTATTTTCTTAATACAGCAAACCTTGATACGCATAAATAGATTCATACATTACCATTTATGTGTGCTATGCACCCTACAATTTGTACAGCTTGCAAAGTTTTAGATAAAGTACAAAGAGGAGCAGCAAACTATGCGTGCATAATTTAGAAGCAAAGCGAAGCGGAAAAGAAAAGCCCCATATTTTAATAATGGGCCCCATATTTTAAAAGCGTATCTAACTGATAAAATTTAAACTAAACTCCCGGTTTAAAATCGAGGATTAACAGGGCTTTGTCTAAAAATAAGATTAAATTTGTTTATTACTGAACAATAGAAAAATCCCTATCACAAGGTATCGGAATAAGGCAAAAGTTCCAACATATACAAAATGGAAGAAAATGCATGGGATAATAGCAGTGATAACAGATGATGTCACACTGTCAGAACAGTGCGTTATTTTATTGCACATAATCTGAAATATATAAACATTATTAAAGCATCTGTTAAAAATAAATTTATAAATAAATAGCGAAAATAAATTACGTGTTTCGTTTTCTGTTTCCCGTGGACTTCTGCCGAAATACAAGAGTAATATAAACGAAAACAGTTTTTCTGATGTTGATTTAACCCAAACCTATTAAAAAAACCTACATTCGAATTCTTATTTAACTTTTAATAATTGGCAACATGGCAACATCTTGTTACGTTTAATTTCCCTTTCTTATCAGGGAGCTTTTCCGTAACGCAAATCTTCGCCCAATATATATTTTGTTTTGTTCATCGTATAGGAATTAGATCTTCCGTTTTAATGCAAAACCAAACCAAATAACCGTAGCTAAATGAGCTTACTCTTCGAATTAAGATGTTAAGAATACAGGTAGGTCGTTCCTCTTTATTATCTAATTTTTTTAAAAAACTGCTATCGCATTAACCAGGTATTACTCTGGTTAATTGGGGTCTATTGTATATTATTTTATAACATATTCAGTTGATAATTTGTACACATATTTGTAGAATCTCTAACACACGTTTAACTATTCAGTCGCCACGCAATGTATGCGAAAACAAGACGATTCCACTGTAAATTCCTAATAAAAGATTGAGCATTTACTGACTGAAGCTATTGGCTTCGAAGCTACAACGTAAGTCATCCGAAACTACGTCATAACGCTATCGTAAAAAGAAATTTGATCTCTGAATCATGTTTGAAGAGAGGCAGCTGAGAGTCGTTCTGTCACTATGCACGGGCTTCTGTTTTATTGTTAACTAAATGCGCGCCGATGTTTGTAAGAATTAGAAACGTTACATTCGAAAATATTATTGACAGTTCTTATTTTATTTTTATTATTTTAGACAAAATCCGTTGAAAAAGGGTAACGATCCGTGACTACTGAAAATTCTTCTGCTTAGTAATATTTGCTCTGACCTTCCCACAGAAAACAGCAAACATTAAGTCTGAAGGTCGGTAAGTCATTAAGTCAATGATGACAAACGATTCGAAACGCGTGACAAACATGTGCGGTTTAAGATAATTATTGTGTTTATATGTTTAAAGTTTTTTAAAGAACTTATTTCGCAGTCGTGACACTCTCCAAAATTCCCCTAGATTAGATTTTCCTGACTGTTCATTTTATTGAGTCAGCATAGCGAAATTTTATTGGTGAATATGAAGCTGAAAGTAATTTGATAGATAAAATAAAGCATTTAAATTTAGTAACTATATTATGTAGCATAAAATACAACAAACTCGTTCCTGAGAAGCACTTCCCTAAGACGACCACTTATAAACGTAACCACTGTTTCTGAGAGAGTAAATAGAATATTTATATCAGACCAAAATTATAGAACGGCGAGTGGTCATCTTAAACAGAGTTCAATGTAACTTCATCTTCCAGTCAAATCCAAGTGGTATAGAGCAACATTCCAAAGCAAAAAATTCTTCATTTCTTCACATGAATTTTAATATTTATGTGAACTTAGTTTTCTAAAATAAGTTCACGTTCTCGTTTAAGGATACTGAAGACTACCACCTATGTTTCAGATAATTATGATCTTCTGTGAAAGTATTCATGTCAGGCAGGTGATATTTATGTTATATGTTTTTAATTTTTAGACGATTAATTCTTAAATAGCATACCGAGATCAAATTACAATTTCTTTTTAAATCTTAAGAATTTTATGTATTTTCTCTTTTTTATTTTTTTTTTTTTATTTTACATATTTAAAAACTGTAATGATAAATCTTCGATCTGTTGTATCATAATCTGATATTTTCAGTTTACAACACTTTAATTTATTTGTTTTTATTTTATTTCTTTATACATATGTTTTTTGTTTATTAGTAGGAATTTATTTATCAGCCCAAAGGGACGTTAGTCCACAAGGGCCATTAGTTTCGAAACGGCATTTTGTGTCGAATCACTAAAAGCGTTGAATCACTTCAAACTGTTATTAACAAATATTATTGCCCTGTATTATATTTTTAAAAAAATCAATCAAATTTTAAATAGCATAGTTCTCCACCCAAATATGGCCACCTGGAAGCCCGAATTTTGAATTTCGAATTTGTCTTATTATCTGTTTCATATTTTGTGGAACTTTAAATGAATTTTTGAATAAAAAAACTCAACGATTTCAAAGCAAGCAGTGGCAGCACTCTACGGAACAAAATAGTTTTATCTCCAGCGCGCGAGACAGTCTACCAGAAGCTCTAAAGATATGCTGCGTTTAAATATTTTTAACGCAGCGGGGGGCGTTAGCCTAAATGTTCTCGAAACGTACGTGTGCGTGTAAATTAAAAAAGAGAAAAAAAAGGTCCCTTTGGGGTAATATGAAAGCTGAAAGCTTTCAGACTTTTTCAAAAATTATAATTATTATTATTTTATTAGCCCAGAAGGACTATTAATTTCGTTTTGGCATTTTGCGTTGAAAACTTTAAATGTTGTTTCACCTTGCAAAGTGTTGCCACCAAATATTACAGCCCTGTATTATATTTAGTAATTAGATGATGAAGAATATGCGTAAATGTATGTATGTTTGTCGCACTGGATAAAACGACTGTACCTAGAGCCATCCAATTTTGAATAACCTACGTTTCCACCCGAATATGGGCATATGGAAGCCCAAATTTTGAATTTGTTTTATTTTCTATTTCATATTTTTTAAAACTTTAACGAATTTTTTATTAACAAACTCAGCGATTTCAAAGCGAGCCATGGCAATACTGTACGAAAAAAAAAAAAAAAAAAAAAAATTTCTTTTCCAGCGCACGAGACTGTGTATCGGAAATTTTAAAGATATGGTGATTTTAAAATTTATGTTGCGATATTGCTGTTGAACTGAATTTTATGGTTTAAGTGCGAAGAATAGGATATTTAATAAATAAAGGTAACCTACAAAACATTACGAAAACGCCCCGGCGTAATGTAAAATATGAAAGCTTTCAGATTTTTTTATTTATTTATTTATTTTGAGAAGGCAAGAGAGAATGTGAATATAGAGTAGTTGAAATTTCTTACGAGAGATGGAGTATCTTCAGACAACAGAAAAAACTTTAGAAACTGCTCACTGCTACTGACTTTTTTTGCCGCCCTAACGGCGGCCGTTCAGTGTTAAGCGAGTCGACAGAAATCGACAGAAATATTATGTCAAGTCGACAGAAATATCAGGAACAGGGCTTAATTTCTAAAATTAACAATTCGGGAACTGTCAGGGACAGTGAATGAAACTAAATCAATTAAATGGTAGTTAAAAAAAAATTATAAATAGCTAAAAAATGACATGAAATAAAACGCACAGAGATAAAAATTATTAATGACGATAAATAAATTATAATAAGAGATTAGTGAAAATAAAAGAAAGGAACTGTATTTTTATTTTGGCTTCTAATCCATTTACAACGTACACTAGATGATTACAGTCTGAGAATTTTGAACCACATAGGCACACACCATAAACATTCCTCTTTTCCATTATCCCACCAGTTGTTGTGCTCGGCCCACCAGTGGCCGAGCGGTAAAGTCACTGAACACTGGTAGTTCGGTCCGAGGTTCGAATCCCGCGAACGGGCTGGCTGCATGGGCGTTTTCGTGGTTTTCCCCATGTGCAACGTGTATACGAGCCAGTTTCCCTTAGAAAGGCATCCCTCCTCTTAGGCAGATAGCCCTCGAGGCTTTGCCATAATCACACACGCATTCTTTTCCATAGAATTGCATTTCGATATAAGAAGTTTTTCTTTCTCAAATGTTCAAATTTTTTTAAGCGTGTTTTTCTCTTCGCATGGAAAGCCATTTTTTTTTCAGCGTGTTTTGCTCCTCTCGTGGAAAGTGAGACAGGGGGGTCCTGTATAAATTTTTACTTATTGCTAAGTAAAATGTTGTATTACCAACAGAATTTTCCGTTAATACTGCGATTCAGTTGTACAACAAAGTATCACAGTTCGTCTTATTTAAGACTCGGCTGTGCTTCGGTTGGAATTAACGATTTTGTTAAAAACGAAGAAATACCTTAGCTAGGCTCGGTCTGAAATTAAAAAATGATTTAGATGTATCTTTCTATAACTGGTCTATACACCAGTTATAGAAAGATACATCTAAATCTAAGCTCTTACTCTCTTTTCACTGTGTTCACTGTGTAAAAAGTCTCCAAGGCTTTGCTTTAAGTTTTTGAACAGACGTTTGCAAACGTCTCCAAGCTTTGCTCCAAGTTTGTAATACAAATTTGATAGAAGTCTCCAAGCTTTGCTCTAAGTTTGTTATACAAATTTTATAGATTAGCTTCTGAACAGACGTTTGCAAACGTCTGTTCAGAAATGGTTGGGTAAGGTAAGATTGAGATGATTGCTGCCATCCTCTCATTAACTGCAGCATAACGAATTGTAACTTAATGGGGTCATGTTAAAGCGACTGTCTGTTTGATGAAACATAATTCTTAATTTTGTAAAAATAAGAGTTTCCCGCAGGAGCTTTAAGAAAATCAAAAGCTGTGCTCTCGCCAGGTTTCGAACTCCAGATGTTCCGATTTAGCCAAATGTCCTACTAGTTACACCACCAGAACACTCATAAGAGAAGTGATTTATTGTATGAGAATAATTTCTTTTACGGTGAGGTGACTTTAATATATATATATATATATATACATAATAAAAAAACATTTGCTGTGCTTTTTAATTTTTAATCACTAGATGTTTGTGGAGACAGGCACATAAAATAATTTTTATAAAAAGGAAAATATAGAAAATTTATATAATTATTTTAATGAGTCCAGTGTCCTAGATTCATTTCACGTGTCTAGATAGTAACTAATAATGACAGAGATAAAGAATTGCATTTATTGATTTTAAACCGCTTTAATCTAAAACGAATGGCAACATATTCAAACCGCTGAGTCTTCTGATTAAATTTGAAACACAAATATATTACGCTCTGCCGAGTGGCACCACAGTGCTTTTAAATCACTGAGTTTACCAATCAGGAGCAGCATTCCAAAGCAAAAAAATAACTAATAAAGTTGGCACAAAATATTTCATTAAGAGTGGCACAAAATATAAAATAAATAAGAAAGAAATTCAGAATTCAAAATTCGGGCTATGAGATGCTTATCTTCGAGTGAAGGAGTATGTGCGTCCAATCAAAATTTGGAGGGCCTTTTTTTTTTTTTTTTTTTTTCCCCAATGTGAGGAGCATAGTTACATTCAATTTTTCATTATTTAATAATAGAAACTGCCATACTAAAGTTAAATTCTGCCAATTTTTAACATAGCTGCTTTAAATGTTTTCTCTGATTCAGTTCATTATATACAGCATGTCCTATAAATTTGGTCACATTTAAAAAAAAATTATGCATAATTGACAAATAGGCATATCAAATAATGGATTGCATTAATGACTTATTATAGGAACGATTTTTCTTTCTCTCTTTCATTTATTTATTTATTTATTTATTTATTTTTTATTTCATTTTTTTTTTTGCGAGGAAAGGAGATGCAGTACGATACTATTTAGTTTAAATGATCACTCACAGGTGGTGCTCTTAGTTTTCGGGTATGGATTAGAATCAAAAAAGGCAACACGGGGTTTCGGTGTAAGAGTCAGAATGGCCGAGCGGTCTAAGGCGCCAGATTTAAGCTCTGGTTCTCGAAAGAGAGCGTGGGTTCGAACCCCACTTCTGACAGAGGGTGTCTTTTTTAAACCTGTAAGTAGAGTGTAGGTACTTTTTTTAGGTGTTTCTTTTAAACCTGTAAGTAGAGTGTAGGTACTTTTTTTAACCTGTAACCTGTTGAACCTTCGAATTACGTTCGAAGAAAAATAAGCTAAATTTATGCGAATATTGCCTGAATGAACTACAGTAGAGTAACTGAACAATGTAAGTTGTAGATTATTTTATGAAAAGAAATTGAAATTTTTACTTTCATAATAGATATTTAATCTTTTAGTGGTACTTCCTCTGATTTTGTTACTCAGCGATGCTTTTTTTCGTCATGGAACTCCGGTACGATTGCACCTCTTTTTTTTTTTTTTTCTTTTTCAATTTACCGTGAAAGCCCTGCATTTTATTTTAAAGAATTTAAATGTGGACATATTTTCTGAATTAAAATATATGTATTACAGAAGCGGACATTAAAATATCCATATCTGTAAGTCTTTAGGCGTAAATTCTGATATGCCTCTTAGCAGATTTTACATGGCTTTTTAAAATGCACCCAAATTTATGAGAGGTCCTGTACATCATATTTATATGTATAGAGGAAGCAAATACAGAAAAATTAGGTTTCAGTTTTAAAACGATTACATTTGAATTTTAAAAGATATGAAGGATGACTCTTACATTCGAAAATTTTTTCTGCAGATATGTCTTTTTTTCTTTGTAGTTTTAGTACATGCATTTATCTGAAAAATTCTTTTCTATTACATTACATTTGTCGCTGACTAGTCAATTTTTTTTTTTTTTAATTTTATACTATGAGTATCTTATTCATTTTCAAGTACAATACTTAAAAATTTAAGTTTCCTTAAAAAATATGCATCAATTAAAGTTTGAACACGATGCATAGGAAGCTCAAAACTTAAGCTAATTGTTAGAGTAATGTAAAGATCTAGAATAAACGAGATTATAAAAATACCGAATTTTAAATTTCTCACATATGAATTTCCGAACATTTATCGCTGCGGAAAAATCAAAAGGATAGACAATAAAACTGAAAGCGTAAGCAAGAGTAAAATTCGTTATCTATCTGCAACGCATTCGCAGTCTGTATGTTATCTATACACTTGCGACAGACAAACTACAAACAGTTTTCAACATATATTTACATAGTGTACCTAATTCTGTTACCAACTGACAGAAATTCCACTTGATTTGATCGTCATATACAGCTTGTTTTAAATCAAATCCTCTCCGCTTATTTACTAACTAGAAAATGTAACTGCCATTCGAAATCCAAACGCTTATTTATTTTGATCGTTTTATATACACCACTCTAACGAGAAACTTTAACTGCCATTCGAAGTCAAATACTTATTTATTTTGTTCGTTTTATAAGTACCACTCAGCGAAAATTCTACAGTTCAAAATAAAACATACTACCAACGTAATAAAAAGAAACCGAAAAGATTTTTTTTGTTTTTGTTTATCTTAACGATCGGATTAATCGATAAGCAGCATTCTACATGTTTCTACAAGATTTTAAGTTTCGAGAATGTCCCTTCTGGGCAATTTTCCCTAGAAGGGTATTAATTTCGTTTTGGCATTTTGCATCGTCCACTATAAAACAGCGTTTCACTTTTTAAATTATTGCCACCAAATATTAGACCGCTACATTATATTTAAAAAAATTAAATAATGAAGAATCCGCCTGAATGCATATATTTCTCCCATTGTGAAAAAACAACGGTACCTAGAGACATCGAATTTTGCATAACGTGGTCCTTCACTTGAATATGGGCCCACCAGCGGCCGAGCGGTAAAGTCGCTGAACACTGGTAGTTCGGTCCGAGGTTCGAATCCCGTGAACGGGCTGGCTGCATGGGCGTTTTCGTGGTTTTCCCCATGTGTAACGTGTTAACGAGCCAGTTTCCCTTAGCCCTTTCAGGGGCGGTGGTTTCGCCTTGAAACCGCTTTTTAAATTTAGAAAATTTGGTTTTATTTTCTCAAAACCGCTGCTAAAATTAAATTTCTTCTTAAAGCTGATAACAGATGGCAGCAGCAGACCTTTCTGGGCATCCATTAATTGATACGAATCATTCAAAAACAGCTTCTTTTAAACACTATTCTTTTTGAGCCATTTTAAAAGCAAATAAACCCAACAATTTTTAATTTTTCCACAATATATTTTATAAGCAGGCATCAAGTATTAATGAAATGTCCTTAGTTCACAAAAAAAAGTAATTGAACCCTTTTAATTTTGAATGTTTTCATCGCGGTTTCAGCATGAAACCACCGCCCCTCTGAGACATCGAAGAAAGGATCAGATGACGCAGTCGCGAGTTTTTTTACAGCTGTGTTTTTTGCTTTCGGATCATTGCTGTAAACAGTTGCACCATATCTTCGTTTGAGTGGCATCAAAGATGAGGATTTATGGCTCTTTTGAGAGAGGGAAAACATTCCTTATTTTTTACAATGGCACAGAGCACACTGAAGAACATTCACAGTTGCGTTTTTATTCTGCTTCTCTTAGCCGTCGCTTTTCTCGTGCTTCTAGTTCATAGTAAAATATTTGTATGCATCTAAATTTATTTTATTTTCACATATAATTTTCTTAGTTTTTAACATAATTTTAAAAAATACTTCATAGTTTTATGTAAGAAATTTAGTGCATCATTAGTTACTTTTTGTCTCATATTTTTATTTCCTGCTTTAAATTTTTTATTTATAATTAAAAATGCGTGTTTATGCAAATATTACTTACTTCATTAGTTGTTCAGTAATTTACTAGTATAATCTGCAATGTGGGTTACGTTCAAATACTTTCCAGCAAAGTAAAGATAAATAAGCAAACGCTTAGTCTTAAATGCTCTAGACGGGCGCTGGTTTCAAGGCGAAACCGGTCTCCTTTTCATAAAGGGGAACGAAAAAAATTTTTGTAAACTCATTTATGTTGTCTATAGGACCCTTGCATGTCATTATGCTTACTTTTTCATAACTTTTAAAAAATCATAACATTGCGCTCCTGAAAGGGTTAGAAAGTCCTCCACTAAGGCATCCCTTCCCTTAGGCAGATAGCCCTCGTGTGCTTTGCTATAATTAAATTAAATACACCACTTGAATATGGGCATCTGAAAGCCCGAATTTGGAAATTGTTTCATTATCTACTTCATACTTTGTAAAACTCTAACGAATTTTTGATTAACAAACTCAAAGATTTCAAAGTGAGCAATGGCAACACTATACGAGGGAAAAAAAAGCATTTTTACCTCCAGCGCGCGAGACTGTGTATCAGGAATTCTAAAGATATGCTCTTTTTAAATATTTTGTGATACTGCTGTTGAGTGGAATTTTATGGTTTAAATGCAAAGAGCAGATTTCTAACTTTTTTTTTTTTTTTTTTTTTTTTTTGAACCGCTGCTTTACTACTCTCTGATTATGGATATCGCGACCATGAACACATATGTGATTTTTTATGAAATATGGCGCATAGGTGTGATCCGTGAATGAGGAAAATTTTGCGTTTTAACATTTTTTTCCCAGTATATTTAAGAAATAGAACATCTATATACACTCTTTTGCAAAAAAATCGAAGCACCATCAAGGAAGAGGTTGTTTTTGATGAAATTGAATATGTGTATAGCTCATACACACATAATAAAATGATTAAAAAATTAGGGTCATAGTACCTGTTCACGGCTCACAATCACACATTGAGTGTTCAAATTAGTAGTTGGTTGAACCGCCCCTGGAGGCAATGCAGGCTTGACTTCGTCGAGGCAAAGAGTAATAGAGGTTCTTAATGTCATCCTGCGATACATTCTGCCAGGCATTCATTAGTTGTCGCTCCAGATCTGCGATATTTTGTGGTGGCTGAATCTGGCGGCCTACCATGACCCAGACATGCTCGATTGGTGAAAGGTCTGGTGACCTTGCTGGCCAAGGAAGAGTATCAACCGCACGGAGACAGTCCAGAGATATGCGAGCGGTATGTGGCCTAGCATTATCTTGTTGGAAAATGGCCCCGGATGACGTGCCATGAACGGTTATGCAACCGGCCGCAGGATGGTATCAACATATCGTTGAGCTCTTAAAGATGTACGGAGAGTGACTAAAGATGACCTGCTGTCAAAAGAAATAGCGCCCCACACCATCACACCGGGGTATGCCTTTATAAAACAAAGGCTGATTGGGACCGCTGGCCCCGTCCTCTCTAGATACGAACACGGTGGTCATCTGCTTCAAGAGTGAAGCGGGATTCATCGCTGAAGACTACGATGCCTGTCTGATGGCAGCCATGATGATCGGCCGCGACACCACTCCAGACGACTCCACCGATGTTGTGGGATCAAAGGCAAACGTCTCAAAGGCCTCCGTGAGTGTAACCCCGCCTCAGACAAGAGCCGTGAGATGGTGGACGGTACCACGGGAGGCATAGACGTGGCTGGTAGTATGTTGAATAGTCGACAATGATATCGTTGGGGCGGTTCGGGCCTAGAGAACAATCATTCTATCTTGCCTCACATTTGTGCTCCTTGGTCTTCATTTCGTTGGCAATTTCCTTGTAGCAACCATTGCTGCCAACATCGTTGCACAGCAGTGTCTGTACGCTGCAGGTTTGTTATAATAGCCTTATCAAATTTGTTATAATAGCCTATTGCTCGGTATGATTACCCAGCTTCGCGCAACCCAACAAGGCGACCACGTTCGAAGTTGTTTAGTTGTCTGTAAGGTCTTCGATATCGTCGTAACGGCATCTTTAGTTGCTTCTTTACGGAATTACAATTGCAGCAATAAAAAAAGGTAAATTTTCCGCCTCTGTTACTGGTTCTATACTTTGAGAATTGCGCACTAGAAATGCTCGCTATGATCGCAATTCCTGTTCATTTGCCTTGAAACTTTGATTATTTGCATCTTCGATGAAGATGTTTTTGCATACCAAATTTCGTGACGATTGCAAACGTGCTTCTTGGTGCTTCGATTTTTTCGCAAAAGAGTGTATATGTTACCGGCAAAGTATGGAACGACGGCATTCTGTAGAACGCATAGGCATTGTACACAATGCCGGACGATTTTAGGCGAAGTATGAAATTTGAGAATTATTGCATACTTTCCCTAGACACTGTATATAATACCTAGGCATTCTATAGAATGACAAATGATCTTTAGGCAAAGTATGAAAAAAAAAAAAGGTTTTGATAAGGCTGCTATTTAAAAGGCGTTCATTCCTCAAAAATACAAATGTTATTTTGAAAAATTAATGAAAGAGTATCATTAGAAAATTGTTATTCAGAATATGTAGAAAAAAGGATAGTGAGATGATCTTGCACAACATCTAATAAATTTGTATTTTCTCTCTGACTGAGACTGGGAATCTGTAAGATCTACCTGACAACGGAAATTAAATTCAGAAACAATCATAAGTTTCACAAAAATGCGCTTTCTAATACTTTTTTTTTTTTTTTCTGGCAAGGCTTACAAAGATGGTTGTACAGTTCAATATCATTACGTGTATTTGTATTTGGTTGAAAGTTCTTTCAACATTCTGTCTCGTCGTTCGTTTCCAGTACTCAAATGAGCTTTCATGAAGTATGGGAAATAACTTGGCGTCCGTGACGTAATACTGTATAGTACTGGGGCTTCTTTTTAACAGGATAAATAAATGTACTTTTGTTTTCTACAAATATCACATCCTAGTGATTCAGCAGCCAATAGTCCCGTGGTTTCTTCTTAGTAGTCATATTTTGGCTTTTTTACATCATTTATTCACTTCTGGTAAGTAGTTTGGTTCTTCGAAACGAAAAGGAAATGTATTTCACACTTTGCCGGTTTGTCATTTGGTATTCTATAGAATGCCAAGGAAATGTGTGAAATATAAATCGTGGCTAGTTTTAGGCAATATTTACAACGCCTAGGCATTCTGTAGAATGCCAGATTTCAAACTTTGCGAGTAACATATACATTAAAGAGAACTATAAAAAGCAACATGATCTGATGAAGAAGTTCCTGACGATTTAAGAGTCTTACACAATATCAGTTTTCCCGTACCTATCAAAAACACCTATTAGGCTTACATCAGCCCAATATTTATAGTGTTTATTGAATTACAGAGGCTGTTCGTACATTTTTTAGACGATTTCGGTAACCGGTAATAAAAAATTGTTTGCTGCAAAAGAAGTAATAGTAATTGTACTAAGTAATAGTAATTGTTTTTAAAAGTCAAAATTATCGTCTGCGGCTTGAAAGTTTTGTTTTTATTCAAAATGGCGAATTTAACAAAGCAGTGGTTCGAAGGCTACATTTACGCTCTTTCCGAAGAGAAATATGCATACTCCGTTATCCAAAAACGATGTGAGAGTCATGGTTTTGGGATATCTAAAGCGTCGATAGGTAATATCATCAACAAGAAAAGAAAAAAACGTCAAATTGGAGCCTCAAGTGGGACAAAAATTCCAAACAAGTATCAAAGGAAAAAACGGACATCTTCGACTATTGCAAAGGTACGTTGTTTAATGTTAAAAGAAAATCCCCCTAATCAAAGGACAGTTGCAAAATCATTAAAATGCTCGGTGTCCACTGTAAATAAAATGATAAACGTTGATTTAAATCTTAAGAAAGCGAAAAAACGCAATGTGCATCGTCTTCTTCCAAAGCTATCGCTCAACGCAGGACACGCTGCAGAATTTCTATATAAGAAACACTTATTCAAAGAAAAATGGAAAACAATTGTCACAATAGATGAAGCATGGGTGTATTTAAATGATTGTAACAAAAAAGAGCCATTTATTATCATAAAAGGGGAGAAAAACAAGTACAAAAGTTCAAAGAATGGTTCAAAGAATCGAAAGAAAGTTTTTCTAAAGGATTCATAATTTTTGCTGGTTTTTCTTATAATGGCAAGTTAAAAATAGAGAGAGTGCAAAAAAGTGTCCAGATTAACTCCAAATACTATCAGGAACATATTTTATCGCCAATTTTTCTGAATGAAATACCATCGCTTTATCCACAGTGCCATCAATCTGTGAGACTCCATCAGGACAAAGCTAGCAGTCACACATCAAAATCCACTGTAAATTTCCTAAAAGAAATGGAATAAAAAACTGATATCAAGGCCACACCCTTCACTGATATCCCTACAAAATCTCCCGATGTGTCACCTATGGATTTTTGTGCTTTCGGACTTTTAAAAACTGCATTATCCAAACGTTGTCCCAAAGCCCTAACAGGACTCTGGAAAGCTGTACGGGAGAAATGGGATAGAATACTTCTTCTGCCACTTCAAAAGGCATTATTATCCTAGAAATTGCGGTGTCGAAAGATAGTTCAGAATAAGGGATGTCAAATAGAACATTTAAAACACAAGAATTTTATGTAATTTAGTTTTGTGAATACAATATACATCGTCTAAAAAATGTGTGAACAGCCTCTGTATACTAAGCTTTTAGCGTTGAGAGAAAATTCGTAATTCAAAGGCTTACAGAATAGAAACAAATGAATAGAAATATCTTTAGAAATACTCTCTCCATTGCCACTGATCATTACTGAAGCAAAATAAATAATAATAATAATAATAATAAAATACCGTTGCCTTTGATCATTTACTCAAGCAAAATCTTATTTAATCTCGAAGCTTCGCAATGACTATTTTTGTCCCATCGTTATTCGTCATAAAATTTTTATTTGTTTCAATTCAGATAAAATAATCTTACTCAGATTAAGATTAAGAATTTCTTATCTGTCTCTCTAGAGTTCAAATTCAGCAAGTTCAGTCTTGCTTATTAGATAACTTCTAAGCAGAATAAGTTGCTCTGAGAAGTAAAATCTAATGCTTGTATGCACTCGCTAAGAGATATAATCTAATGCTTGTATTGATCATTGTTCTGAGATCAGAATATTGATTCGACATTTAATACACTTTTTAAATTATAAAATTAATTAAGTTTTCAGACTTTTCAGTAATCTAAATTCCCCCCCCCAGTATTTCAAATTAATTTTTAAAACTTTGTTCTCGTAATATTTTAATTATTTTACTTCTATTTTCTCTTAAAACCTCCATGCCAACAAGTACATGAAAAAGGTTGAAAAGTTAGATGAAGTTAGTTAATTTTTGAGCTTTTCGCAAGCAAGTTTTTATGAAAACTTTAAATGAAAGTTTTCCCCCCCCCAAATCTTTTCTTTCTGTTTTGTTCGACAGATGGCACTACTGTGTTGCTTCTTTTTCATTATATGTTTTGTTTTATTTGTTTGAATAACATTTTTCGGCAAATACATGCAGATGTTCAAATCAGGATAATGTAAATGTAAATTTTGCCTGTAAACCTTAAACTTGGTGTTCTCTCCATGTCAGTCTCCATGTGAGTTTACATGCTTAAAAAAAAAAAGGACAAATCTTTTAAATTTACGATTTTAATGCAAAATCAAGTACCTATACCATCTTTGATAAAGAATCTGCTTTAAATGGATACGGTTTCTAGGTCCTCCTACTGAAATAAAAAATGTAAATAAATTAATTATTTATATTAAAATGATTCAGTCATAATTTCTGAAATACATTTTTAAAATTTAAAAAAGGATAAGTAACCTTTTAAACTTACAATTAAAGAATAAACCTCTAATAAATCTCTTATTTAATAGGTGATAAAATTATCATATACAAAATTTGATATAATTTGTAAACGAAAAGGACAACAAATATAAACAAACAGCATATATAGGATAGAATTTCTTATTCATAAATATCTGATGCGGACACCACATGACTTCCTTTCATTTTTTGCTGCATTTCATTTGAACTTATTTTCTCGAATTTCATTAACAATATTAACGATGAATTCATTTCTCATTTCGCGGCAACATAAAAGTACGCAAAAACTCAATCTTTATTAAAAATTGTAAAATATAGGAAAACCTAAAACACTAAATGTAGTTAAAAACAGTTAAAGAAACAATTTTTACAATTAGAACTAGAGTTTGCACGCAAATAACAAGCAATTCGGCCATCGGGCAGGAATGCAAAATTTTTGGCGCACAAAATTGAAAGTTAACTTTTGGTCACACTGGGCAAAAAGACACTGAAGTTGGTTCACCAACTGAGTTAATTCCTTATCCTACTAAAAGTTTCAGATGTAAACAAATGGCCGTCTCTTTAAGCTTAGCAGCACTCAAACTTTTAAATTGTTGATAATTCTACAATTATTGCATGCAGATTAACTAAAGACATAAAAACCTTAACCGGAACATAAGAAAACATTATTCAATCGCTTTTAAAGCAAAAAAATGCACAATTTGCTAATATATAAGAATAAAAAAACTGCACTCACTGAACTAGGTAACAGAAGTGGCAAGAAGTTTGGTGCGGTCGATTGCAACGAAAAAGGGAGGTGCACAATTACATGTTATAGCAGTCCCACATACAAAATTTCAACGTTCTACGGCTACTTGCTTTTGAGTTATATCATACGCTTACATATGTATGTATGTACAGACGTCATGAAAAAATCTCTTCTGAATCCATTGCAAATCCATTTTACAATCTGTTTTAGAAAAAAGAGTCCTTTATTCTGTCCATATCTACAGATGTCACGCAAAAATATCGTTCAAATGGATTTGAAAGCGGTCAAAATGGATATTTTCGTTGAAATATAATAGCCGAAATTTTCCACGATTACAATGCTTTCTTTACTTCGTGCAAGTGCAAGGAAGTAAAAACGAAAGATGTCTCTGACTAACTTAAATGTAATTGCAATCATCGTTAGTGTATCTGCAAGCATGATTGCTTTTGTGTAAATCCATTTTCTTCCTCCTCCCCCCCCCCAAAAAAAATGACTACCATTAGTACATTCTATAAAGTTACAGTGTTCTAGTACCTTCACCAGCATATTTAAGATTGCTTCCCTCTAAGTAACAACAATGTAAGATTATGCTATATGAAATAAAAATTGCTATAGCCATGATTTTTAGACAGAATCTTTGAGAGTATTTTAGCTTAAAACACTTTTTTAATCGTAAATATTTCACTTATTTATCGTATCATACATTGTTTGTATTACGAATATTTTTTTGTGGATTACGGGATATTTGAGATAGTAATTTTTGCGGATATGTATAATTCTCAATGTTTAGATAGAGAAAATGACTGAAACACATACATAAAATGACAAAGAGGAACAGAGCAACGACTTTACACAAAGGAAATGATTGACCGTGGAAAGTATTAATCTACGATCTGGAACGTTAATTTACGGAATTATTCAAATTCACGATGTTTTAATTATTTTATAGAAGAAATTGTGTGCTTCAAAATACTCTCAACCATCTTGCTTCAAGTGCAGGAAAGCTCACGTAACACAGAAAATACTGTCCGAAAGCCCTTTCTTGGTTGCGATATCAGTGTGCGCTTAAGACTTATGCCATCCGATAACATATGTATTCTAAAATTTTACAACTTTTAGCATTCTAAAATACGTTTAGGTAAGCTTGAAATTTCACAAAGAGACATAAGACACTTTGTTCTTTAATTGAAAAATATAAAGTACACACGGGCAAAAAAGCAGTAGCATTGGATTGAACATTTGTTTAGCGTAAAGTAAGCAAAGATGCTATTTTGCTTAAGGAAAGAAATGCCTTTGTGGAGACTTTTTGAGTAAATCTATCTCATATTTATGTTACAAATGGGAAAAATCATGCGAACACAGATGCAGTCAACCTTTCTGACGAAATATGAATATAGATTGAACTTTTATTTAGACACTTGTATTATAACTTATTTAGACGTCTTAGTCACTTCCATTTGTAGACCGACATTTTATAGTGAAATGTTTATTCTTGTACTATGAGTTCGGTAGCGAAATTTTCAAGCAAATAAATTTCAAAGATCTTGAAGGTTTTAGCTATGCTTAATAAACTTCTGACATCAAAAAACTGTAGAAGATCATACATTTTTTAGTTGAATAACAATAGTTAAGGCTTTCGTTATTCCTTTCCCATTCGTCAACTGCAAAAATTTTTTCCAACACTGGCAATGAATAAGAATGAAATAAGGAGTCAACTAAAAATCTCTTAGTAAAGGGACTAAAAAAATAGAAAGAAAGAAAGGTTTAATCTCTTTAAATTTTATAAAAAACTGCACTCACTGAACTAGGTAACAGAAGTGGCAAGAAGTTTGGTGCGGTCGATTGCAACGAAAAAGGGAGGTGCACAATTACATGTTATAGCAGTCCCACATACAAAATTTCAACGTTCTACGGCTACTTGCTTTTGAGTTATATCATACGCTTACATATGTATGTATGTACAGACGTCATGAAAAAATCTCTTCTGAATCCATTGCAAATCCATTTTACAATCTGTTTTAGAAAAAAGAGTCCTTTATTCTGTCCATATCTACAGATGTCACGCAAAAATATCGTTCAAATGGATTTAAAAAATCAATAAATGAATTGATTTTTGGAATTATAAAATTAATAATGGAATGAATAAAAAATTGGAATAATAAATGAATGGAAAAATAAATGAATTGAACAAAATGAGTTAAATTTGAATAGATACTTTCGGTGTTTTTCTTATATGTACAGACGCATGAAAATAGGTACGAAACAAAATGTTATATTATACAAATAGCTAAAATATAATAGTACAGTATTTCAAGTACAAACATCATACTAAAAGTTCTCCGGCAAATTAACACACACGCTATATTATAGAATTACAACTGGGACTTCAGTTATGATGTTTGCTAATTGCAGCTCTAAGATAGTAGCTGTGTAAATGATATGGAAGTCATGCTTCGGCATACGGGCCCAAGGCAGTAAATATAGAAATTCTGCTGATTGTATATTTAAAGTTTAAATTTAAAAAATAGAAATTGATTGCTATTTTTACGTTTGTAACTATGTATGATGCAGACTGCTCTACTTTTGGAACTACCCCAAAATTAAGGTATGTCACTAAGCTAGGCACATCACAGTATTAAATGGAAGCGAATTCGCATAAGAAATGAACTTACGTATGTTTTGATTCTAATATCTATAAGAAATAAATGTAGTTAGTTTTGATTCTTTGTTGGACAAGAGCTTTAATAAATCATCTTTTACTTAATAAATAAAATAAATAAATATAAAGGAAAAGAAAAGAAAAATTTATATTTATTGTAAAAAGCAAATAATTTGTGATGATTTCTGAACAGTTTCATTAACCATACTAATCAGCTACTGAATTTACTAGTTATCAAAAAATTATTAAAAAAGAAAGATTTAACCTGCATATTTTTATATAAAAACTATCTAAAGTATCCGACATTAGCCGGGCTTTACGCAGAGTGAAGAGGCTTTATGTAAGGGGATGGAGATAGTTTTTTTAAATCTCAGATGGACAGTGATTTTCCTCCTATTTTGGTGCAAGCTGACTTGTACAGCATTTTACCGAGCTCGAAGAAAGCTGTAGAACCGTCTAGAATTAATGTTGCGCCAAGTAATGGTTTTAGTATGACGTGATACTTATTTTGTTATCGGTTATGTCTTTTTTCGTAAATGAAATTCCCCAACCAGTTTGGCAGATTTATTCACCGTTCTCGAAACAAAACTGAAGTTATGCAGAAATATTAATACTTATTTGTCAAAAAAACATTATAAATTCCTTGCTTAGTATATATGACTGCCACTGATAATAAGGACTCAGCAACAGCGACATGAACCTAAGATGGGTGTCGTGAGCTCAACGTTCTAAAATGCCCTGATTGTGAATCCCGTGGAATCTTATGTAGATACAAACCTTCCTCTTGTTTTGGTCAAGTGCGCGAAATTTCATCAAGATCGGAATAAAACTGTAGATTTGTATTAAAGACAAACGCACAGGGATTCTTCTTTATTTCCACAAGGATTTTATATTCAAACCTCCTTATTCTGTACGAAGGTCAGCCATAGAATCTCAGATTCTTTGGGTCAGCGGAGCCTGCTGACGTATCGTTGAGTCTGGGTTTATAATCCGCAGAGAGGATGGATGTTTATCTTTTGCGTAACAGTGGACTGAAAAAAAAAAAAAAAAAAGTCAGGCTGAAAATTCCTTCTAGTGTTTGATGTGCAAAGTTTCTTGTGTTAATCTAACCAGTTATTATGATTTAGAAACTTCACTTCTCCTTTCTGTTTCGCTACCAGAAGGCAAATCAATTTTGAGAGTACTTAAGGCAAAATTTTTGGATTGTAAGACAGAGGTACCTCTTGAGAACGTTACTAGGTTTCGCTAACACTGATAAGATGATCATTCTTCGCGATTGGATAATAGTTTCCGACAGTCAAATTGTTAGCCCGGGGAGAAGTTTGAGCCAACTTCGCGTTAAAACAGTTGTGTAGCCTTTGGCTACTCAACTCAAACTCAAAGTGCGAGGCAGCTCTGTCCCGGCTACTTTGCCATTCATATTTGCACCGCCCCACACAAAATTCAATCTACCAATTGCGACCCCACAGAGCAAGGGCAGACAAGGCAATACTCCCTGCCGAGCCTTTCACTCTATCCCGAGAGCCTTCAGGCCTCCAAGTTCCAAGTTCCGCTGGATGCGCCGCTGATTAACTTGCAGGATTTGCAAGTTTTGTTCCGGCTGTCACCACGCGCGGGAACCTAAATGCAATGTACTGACGTACTGACGCTTGATCCGAGTTAGTTGCTATAGAGCGCTGAAAGTAGGAGAATGCATAAGTGAGACCTAAGTCAGAATTGCAGATGTTGAGAGGGCGTGACTACCTTGTCACGTTAGGTGTGAAGAAGTCGTTAATAGGTTGCGAGATTTCAGGTTAGAAATGCTGAAGAAAACCTTAAATGTACAAATGTGCAGAAATAATTACATAAAAGGGAAATTTTTCTAGTAATCATCAGAGTAACAACATATGGAATAAACCAAATTTCATCACATAATACAGTCTAGCAGTCCAGTAAGTTGAAGTTCTGAGTCCATGATAACGTGATGAGGGTGGTGTAAACAGAATCAATTTTCGCCTTCAGGCCTTCTGTGAAGTCTGTTTTTATACCCCCGTGGTTGAGACTGCCTAGGTACAGATCCTAACCAGTACTTCCCAGGCATTCGCCTGAGTCAACCCCGGGGGGAGATTTGGCTACAAAATTTTAATTCTTGAAATAGGCTGGTGCTCAAAACCTAGGTCGGTGAAAAGCGCCGCTTTCAAGTTATTTTTATCCTTTGCCCGCCAGTACTTGTTCTGGCTAAGGAAAAATCTCATAAACAATTAATCCCTAAAAAGCAACTCCGGATTTTGACCATCTCATGCCAGACCGATTCTCCATACCTTTAAATTTTATTTTTTCTTAAACTAGCTGCCTAAAATCATTATTATAAAAAAAGTAGAATATGATTTTAATAAGTTCAGCTACTATCATTTCTCATGTCCATCTAATTGTTAATAATAAAAGAGACGGAAAACTGCGTTTATTGCTTCTAAATCTTTGTTAATCAAAACAGACAAATTAAATTTGAAACAAACGCTTTGTTAAATGATAACACACCGTCGGGGGAAGCTTAAAATATTTTATTTCGAGTAGTGGCAACACATTACTCTGAAATCGCCGAGTTTCCTGATTAAATTAGGAACATAGATATGTTACACTCTGTCGAGTGGTAAAAAACTTCTTTTCAATCTCTTGAGTTTTCTGATTCACTTTGAAACCTAAATATGTTACTCTTCGCCGAATGGCAACACATTGCTTTTAAATTGTCGAGTTTATTAATGAAAGTATCATTAAATTCAAATGAAATATAAATAAATAATAAAAAATTCAAAATTTAGATTTCGGGCTTTGAGGTGCACATATTTGAGTAAAATACTTGTGTGTTGAAAATTCGGTTGCTCTAGGTGTCGTCGTGTTTCCTCAGTGACAGAAAAATGCATATATACCTATAGATGCTTCAGTAATTTAATAATCGAGATTATGTCGACCTAGAGAACACCGTTCTACAGTTAGTTAAAAAATTCTCATGTTCTGCCCGATTCCATCAATATTCAAAATATTAACGTACGCGCACCTCTTGAATTTTTTTGTTTTTCGCTTTTAAATTCCAGTGCTGGAAATCGATGGACCCACAAAAAGTGTTCGCCCTAGGGTCTAAGTGGTTTCTTCTAAAATTGCAGTTTTCAAATACACCGAACATATGGTAATTTTAAAATTTCACATTGATATCATCTATGATAAAAAGAAGAAGTAAAATGCTAGTTAGAGTGAAAGGGAAAGAAAAATATAATCCTTCTTTCAGATCTAGTTTGCAGAAATTTGGCTCAAAATATCCCGGCGCTGGGTTCACGGAGTAGCCAAGAAATTTAATTATTAATTTAAAATGAACTAATGCTATGATTATCGTGAAGAAAAATAGATGGCGCCACAAGTATTTGGTGTAACGATATATTGTTGAATATAAATGTTCTTTGGTCCAGACTAATAACTGAATCAGTGGGAATATTGAATAGTACAGAGAATTTGAGTATCGGGTTATTAAGACAGAGTGGATAAGCAAGAAACAAAATTTTGTTACAAACTCGGCGCAACAGAAGGCATAATTATTGCGCTTTGAAATTAAAACATAATTTTATTTTTACACGCCTATAACAATAGCCTAATTTCACTGGGAAAAAAAAAAAAAAAAAAAATGGCAAATTATGATGCACAAGACTATGTGAAAAACTGCAGAACTTAATAATAATAAAGTATACATACGTGTGTATTTATATACAGTAAATCCTCTCATGTCGACATCATCCCCGAAAATGACTACCTTTGAAAGTGATCAGTAATTATGGGAACACAAATAAACATCAATACTAAACCCGCCCAACCGGTATAGTAGTTAGGGAGGTGACTGCCGTGCCGAAGGCCGTGGATTCGAAACCCGAATGTTTGTAAATGCATGGTGTTCCCGCGGCATGGGACCACTCTAAATATGCGACGAGCCGAAAATCCTCTCGAGAGGTTGCTGGTAGGGGAAGTTGGGTGGGAGACCCTCGGACCCATCCCCCCGGGGTGCTCTCCATCGAAATAGGGGTCGGAACTGATCTAAATCGCACTATCACCTATAAGGTACTCAAGGCTGTTTCCAACGACAGTCGTAAATTTGCTCTCCTTGTCACGAGAAATTTCGAGGGCTTGGGCTGACTATAGGTCAAACAGGTAAGCATTAACAACAACACCTCTCTAAAACGAATTATGTGGAACAATGCATGATCAGTTTAAAGAAAGTTCCCTTCATGTGTTGTGATGGCTGTTAAATGATGCAGTAATATGTAGTTTTGAAATTTGTTATAATAATATCTGGTATGAAAATTTTCGTAGCATAGCTGCTAAATGGAGTGTTCAGATAATCTTGTTAGTTGGTTAACTGATTAAAGTAAAGCACGTGACGTTAATTAAAAGTCAATTAACAATAGAAAACCAAATTTTTTAGAACACGAAAGTAATTATGAAATTCTTGCCTACTGAAAACTACGAGTAGAGAATATTTGTTATATATATATGTATATACCCACTCTCTTATCCGACTCGGTAAGCTCAGTTTTTTTAATCTTATACTCGGTAAATTGTGCCTTTTTTGCTTTAAAAGTGATTGAATTATACTGTTCTTATCTTCCGGTTAAGGTTTTTATGCCTTTAGTTAATCTGCATGCAGTAATTGTACAATTATCAACAATTTAAAAGTTGTTTAAATGCCACTACGCCTATCGAACCCTCCATATTTGAAAACCCTTAACAGAATAGTGAACTAAGTCAGTTTCTGCACCTTCAGTGTCTTTTTACCGAGTGGGACCAAAAGTTCACTTTCCGTTTTGTGCACCGAAGAAAATTTCCTTCTTGTCCGCTGGCCGAATTGCTTGTTTTTGCGTAGAATTTAATTGTAAAAATTGTTCTTTGACTGTTTTATTTGTATTTGGTGTTTTATATTTTTCTGTATTTTACAATTTATAATGAAGATATTTTCAGTTTTATGTATTTTTGCCTCGTCTCGAAGTGAAAACTGAATTAATTGAATGAGAAATATATCGATAATGAAATTCGAGTGAATAAGTTTAATAATAATAATGTGTATAATTTAATAGGCCGTACAAGGAAGTTATGTGGTGTCCACATCAGATTTTTTATTCAGTATTTCGTACTCAAATGAACATGTGATCGCAAGACTGCAAGAAAATGTGAAACATTGTTTTCAGCTGCTGCAGATATCCTTTTTGTTTGTACTTAACGAGAAGTTAATTAATTCTTCCGCTTCGAGGTGAATGTAAGGCTTGTCATTTAGTCACTCAAAAGAAACTGGCTGTTGCTTCATATTTTTTCTTTGCAAGATCCTTTCCATTCATGCAATATGACTGCTAGTAAACAAATTTCTTTTTTGATTCGTAGCCAGAGAATTAAAAAATAGCAACTGAAATAAAGAGTAGCAAAATTTTGCAAAAAATGTTTAACTTTTTACCGCTATTGCTCTAAGTCGGCAGCGTTTATTAAATAATTACTTTTTCGGATTTTATGCAATAATTTATTCATTTTCAACGTTGAAACCCATTTTAGTTTTCATTTCAGTTGCACCGTTTCTTTCAATGATATTTTCTGTTGAAACTAAAGTACTGTTATTTAATTTTTATTGTAAATTGATGTTCTCAAATATATGCTCATAGATATAGTAATAACGTAATTAGTATCACCATACCTATCTGTATGTTTTTGTTCATCTACCATAAATAGATTTTGATTTCTTTTAAAAGTAATTCAATTAAAAATGAAAATAATTATTTAATTAATCACTAAAAATTAGATTAATTTCATTAATGTGCAGTAACTAGTAGTTGATTTCATCACGAATATATTCGAGATAAAAGAATTTCCTTAAATGGAAATATGAAAAAAAAAAAAAAAAAAAAAAATACAGATATCTTTTCCTTTATAATAGTTATATTTTTCTTCTAATTAATTGGTAGTTAAATAGAAATTTGAAAATTAAAAACAACTAAATGATTTTAGACCAGATGCAAAACATATGACGTCAGAAACATTTTTTATGAATTACAGTAACGCTGCAAATATTCATAAAAATTATCAGTTGTATATTATAAATCAATTATATTTTGATTTATATTAATTTGATATATTATTATTAAAACAATATAAGGATTTTAATGCGCTTATTGAATATGTTTATTGCTTTTAAATCGCTAAATTTACTAAGCAATTACAGACTGGTTAAAAGATATATTAAACACCTTGTGTTTTTCCGAATTTCAGAACTCTGAGAACTGACTACTCAGATGCCACTGACAAGATAAATGAAGGACTTCGTATTTCGTTGAATGACAACACCTGAAATGACGAGTAGATGATATATATACATGGTGACTTAACGTAACAGTTCAAACATTTTGGTAAGACTTTTATAAGGATATATCTAACGTTAAAATTAATAGAATTCAACTGCAACTAAACATGGTGTGTAAACGGTTAATGAAATATAAATGTTTCTGTATTTAGTTCTTCTCCGCTGTTAATGATGCCAGTGTCACTAAATTATTTAATTAATATAAGTTACAATATAACAAATACAAAAATATAACACAATTTAATACATTTTACCTGAAATGCGGAAGAAGGAAAGAGTCGGACATTATCTAATTATTTTTAAAATGAGTGCAGTGTTAAGATTCTCTTTCGAATTACAGTAATAAACTTATGCCACCCATACAATCTAAATTTCTTAACAATTAATAGGATTTACTGATTAATCAAAGAACAGGTCTTCCTTCATTGTATATTTTTCAATAAAATATATATTATGATAGTATAATCCAACGCCACAGCCCTCCACCTATTGACAGAAAAGAATTTTACTAAATACCCCCGCCAAAAAAAAAAAAAAAAAAAAAAAAATGCTAGTCTCGTAAAAAAAAAAAAATATGCATTCTTTAACTAAGAATTAATTTTAAATTAGTGAATTTTTAAAATAAATTTTTAATTGTTATTTTAAATTTAAAAAACTAAATTTCTGAATTCATATTTGCTAAAATATATCTTATTTTAAATGTGATAAAAATTGATCTATTGCTGCTTTTGTTTTTTCCTTATATTTTATGCTTTTTCATTTTGAGATTTTTCTCAGAGAAACCAAATTAAAATTAAACAAGGCGTTTTAATTTAAGCTATAAGCAATTTGTTTAAATTAGTTTGTTCGGTGTTAAAATTAGATAAGTATATATCAGGTTAAGATTATTAGACATTTTAGGTTTTTTTGAAGCTAGAAATTTGTAAAATCAACTGCTTCCTTCCCGGGATTCGAAACACGAATCTTGAAGTTGATAGTTGGATATGCTCATCACCTAGACACGAAGACACAAGGAGGGAAAACGATAATTCCTTACAAGCTAAGCATTAACGATCACTTATCCGGTGTTTACCGTATCTCTTATTCACAGTAAACCCTCTCGTCGCAACCACCTCTGAAAGTTACCAGTATTTCTGAAAATATAAACAAACATTCGGTGAGTGAATGAGTGAGCGCCTGAATGTAATCCCTTTACGATGATCGCCTCTGCAAAAGGCGCAAATCATCTGCAGTTATATATGGTTGGCATAGAGAGGGTTCGCTGTATTTAGTTTGCGGATGTAAACTTATATATTAATTCTCTATTACTGTCGACTAGGGATTGAAGCACTCTAGTTAGCTTGGAAGTGTACTACTCCTTCCTTCGCACAGTCACAATAAAAGAGGTGAGAGTTATTGTACAATGTCTTAAGATTTTCTCGCTATTATTGCGTGCGTAGGGGTTCGTAATGGATTGAATCACAAAGAACTAATGATCTCTTAATAAAATTCGTTTTCCCAACACTTTACACTTCTAGAACTTTCCACAAAAGCACTTGTACAGCTCTTCTTAGTATTACAGAGCACGATCATTTATTACACTTCAAACTTCTAAAATCGTTAAACATGATGCGTTGCAAAGCGCATCTAAAAGGCGAAACTCTCGCGGATATCTCAAGACTCCAAAGTCATCTCTGAAATAAAATTCAGAAACTGATGCTTTCCCGTCTTATATAGTTTTCTCGGCCGTCGAGAAATCTCTAGTACCTTCTCGAAATTACTGGAAGGCTTATGATGGGCGAATGAAATTGCAGTTACATATAGGAATCAATTACAGTTATTCAGTTACAATACCAATTACAGTTAGTTATGCAGGGACCTTAGCAAAATTGTCGCCCCGTTAAGCGACTTTTTCGATTTTCCGCCAAATTTACGACAAAAATTAATCGCCAAAAACCATTGACAGCTTGGCGATATCTCGCCAGTTTAGCGAGATACCCATTTATCTCAATGTTAAATAGACTTGCCCCTTTAATCTTATTTTTGCGGCAGAGCTTCGTCTCTTTCAAGTATCTCATAAAATACTACAATATTAAGCATAACACCACTAAAATTATTTACATATATATAAAGATTCGTAACTGTGTTATTATGCCAATAAGTATAGGAATGGAAATAACCTTAGTATGCAGTGTTTAAGCTTCGCTAGCAACACTTTAACCTCCCCTTTGTCAATAGATATTTTATTCACTACGTTTTACTATCTTTTACTTCTTCAGCATTCAGTTACAGCTGTGACTCAGCATTCAGTTACTCTCATTAGTCATTCAACAGCTACTGACAATGATTTTTTTCAGTATAAGCTACGAATGAGTAATTCTTTGTTGCGAATACTAATCTTCTTGCACTTGAATCATGATTCGATTTGTCCTTTCTTTTTAACTGATATGCAAAGTTAATAATGCTTACAAGCACTCACAAGCAAGTAGTTTGATGTTATTTACTGTGCATTCCGATATCTGAGAGCAAACATTTAGTTATTTGGAAATGGATAAAATTTGTAACATTCTTTTGATAGATAAGTAAATCGCCTGATGAAACTTCCAGTCATCGAATGTAAGGAATTTAGATCTGCCATTTGCACATTTTAAGTCTATGTGTCTTTGATGCCAACTCTTTAATAAAATACGTATACATTTCTTTTAAGTTACGTGGTTTTAGTTAAATGCTTTAAAATGTAAGAAAACAATTCTTTATTTATTGTGGATCATGTGATACTAAAAATAAAATTATGATTTTGATTTAAATTCTGCGTTGTTAATTTTCGCACAGCAACGGAAGATTTTAATCAAAACTGTCAAAGATAAATTTAAGTAATCATTCTTCTGTATGTCATTTCATGGCTGTTATTTCCATTGCTTCTTGAAATTCTGTTCATGTTCTGATACAATTCGTATGTGGGTATCAAACGATTTTTTCAGTCCCTCACATATAAGCAAGACAATTATTTTTTACTTTTTAATGCATTTAGCTAAAACTAGAATCAGAAAGCTAACAAAGAAAATCACCACCTTCTAATCGGCGCAAACCCTGACGTCATCTTCCCCTTCTCGAGGCTTCTCGATCAGTCTGAAAATGAATTAAAATTATATTTAAAGCCCCCAGCTGATTGACATCCTGTACATATGAATAACCTTAGTATTTATTAAGTTCTTCATGTCTGCAATGCTGACATTTTTCTGAAAATAGAGTATACTATAGTCTATAGTTTGTTACTTTAGAATAGGCACTTCAACGTTATTTTCCCGACCATGATTTATAATTATTCAAACGATTGCTGTGGGAAAAATGTCGTATTTGCTAATCCCTCTGTACAGTGATGACAAATGGGAGAAGGGTCGCTACGACCTTGAGGTGCCTATTTTAAAGTAGACTACAACATAGTGGAAGAATACTGGAAATATTCAATTATTTTTACTTTTACCGTGCTTTGAAGAAATAAGCCTGTTTAGCCCAGTAAAAAAAGCATTTTCAACAATATTTTACACAGAACAGGAAAAAGCTAAATTTCTAAGCAAATATTGGCCTTAATAACTAATAATTATAATTTTCAAGTCAGTAAAACATTATATTTATTCCTGCATTGAATAACTTTTAGGTATACCTTCCTTTTACCATCCTGTAAATAAGACGGTAGATCAACGCAAAGAAAGTTCAACATATTACTTTATCATTTTAATGTAAATATTACTGTACGTAAAATCATAATACTAGGGACAATGATTTTTTAGCGTTTTATTATTTACTTGTACGAAGTAAAGGAAGTACTGTAATCGCGAAACATTTCGGGTATGACATTTCAAAGAAAATACCCATTTTGACTGCTATCGAATGCAATTTAACGATGTATTTGTGTTACATATGTATGTAAGGACAGAATAAAGGACTATTTTTCTCAAAACGGGTTGCAAAAAAGATTTAAAATGGATACAGAAGAGATTTTTTCGTAACGTCTGTACGTAAGCACGTATGTATCACGCTTAACTCAAAAGGATTGGATTATTTAATTATGGCAAAGAACACGAGGGCTATCTGCCTAAAAGGGAGGGATGCCTTCGTGGAGGACTTTCTAAAAGAAACTGGCTCATATACACGTTAGACATGGGAAAAATCACGAAAACGCCCATGCAGCCAGCAAGGTTCAATCTTTGCGTGTACACTACCTCAGCGCGCTTCCCATTGGGTGCTCTGGTTGACAGTCCTCCAACTGTGGGCAAATGTAATTAATCAATATATCGAAGTAAACTCCGGCTGTTGTTATTTGTTGATGGAAGAAAAGTGGCTCTAAAATTTTTTCACGCAGCATCTCATAATAAACATTCAC
This sequence comes from Stegodyphus dumicola, assembly GCF_044657685.1. Taxonomy (NCBI): domain Eukaryota; kingdom Metazoa; phylum Arthropoda; class Arachnida; order Araneae; family Eresidae; genus Stegodyphus; species Stegodyphus dumicola. The sequence continues at coordinate 40,511,243 of NC_140771.1, read as the reverse complement.
TTTCAAGCTATCCCGCTTCTCCTCTCTTGTGACATGAGGATTTTCGGACCCCAAATTCTTTCGTTAAGTGTATATTAAACCAAAATAAATACTAGGGGAGGGACTTCACATTTAAGAACGCACCAAAAATTTACAACGCTGCATCTTACAGGGTGCCTACAATAATAGGATAAAGTTGTTCAGAAATTTTGTGAACAGCCTTACTTGGGATAGTGCATTAAAACAATTGGCCATTTTGAAATTTGCATAATTTTTGAAAGCATTATGTGCTAAGGGAGATAGATTACTTCAAGACCTAATGCAGTGACACCTCGAGATCCGAGCACCTCTATATACGAGAGATTCGAGATACGAGGAAAGTATGAGCGAAACATTTGTCTCTAAATACCACCATTGACTCGAGTAACGAGCAATGAGCCAGGCTGTTGGTATGTGTGGCGCCAATTCCCGATCGCTTAATGGCAAACCGCACATTGAGTTGATCAATGTTAACGAATTTCGCTTACTGTGCATGCTCAATTGTGTACCGCTGGCGTGGGAGAAAATACTGGGGACTAAGCATAAGAAACCCTACACAAGCCTGTTCGTCATGTAGGTCTTATCAACTGTTTACAATTACAACAGTCTATTTCATTTACTTACAGTAATTTAGTTGACCTTTAATTCAGTAATTTAAGCTAGATTTAATGCTTAATTTGTTAAAGTATATATGAATGGAACGTATGGTTAATACTCAATTGTTTTTATTCCTCAGAAGTATAATCAGTTAATGTATCTTGTAATGTTACTTGTTTTGTAATCCTTTTTAAATAAACTTTGGGTAGTTTAAAATTGACATTTACACCCCAAGTAATGAAGCAGCTTACAATCTGACACGTTTTAAAACCTCGAACTGTTTACGCCCAAGATAACACAATATCAACCATATACTGTATTTATCTTCTTTTTAAATTGCGCCAAAGTGGTAATTGCGCCAAATTCTCTTTTGGGCACGCGCAGTAAGCGAAATTCGTTTAACATTGATCAACTCAATGTGCGGTTTGCCATTACACTTCCCGATCCAGCTCGACTCCGGAAATCCCCTCGTGTTCGTTGACTTACGTGTTTGTGCGCTTGTGAGCTAATTGTTTATTACATTTAAAGTGAAAATAATTATTTCACGATGCCTCCCAAGAAGATTGTTGCCTCAGATAGTGCTGCAAAAAAATAAAGCCTTGGCCATTGAAATTAAGAATGAAATCGTAGATAAACATAAGCGTGCTATAAGAGTTACGGAATTGGCGAAGGCTTACGGCCTTTCGACATCGACGATCTGCACTATTCTGAAGTTTAAGCTAACTATTCTGAAGAAGAAGGAAGAAATTTGATGTAGGCAAGGCAGTTATCGTTGTTTCCAAGCACCGTCCAAAACTCCTAGAAGCTGTTGTTGGTGTGGATTAACGGGAAGCAGTTAAGGTCGGTGTCGGAAGCTATCATAAAGGTTAAACTACAGGTTGTGTTATTTATTAGAAAAACTGATTTTTATGTCGATATTTTTGGGGTCGCGAAACGGATTAACTGGATTTCCATTATTTTCAATGGGGAAGTTTGTTTCTAGATACGAGAAATTCGCTATACGAGCTCAATGCTGGAAAAAATTAAACTCGTATCTCGAGGTTCCACTGTACTGAGTATAATGCGTTGTATATCTGCCTGTTTCTCACCGTAACGGATGGTAAGAACATGTTGATTACTTTGTAGATCAGATCCTTATCTGTTTGGAATGAACTGGGGAATTAATATTGTACTTATTAATATGCATGTGAGTGTTTTTTATACTCTATACAATTGCAAGGTCTCGTTTAGTTTATTAACCAGTTATTTTATGTTAATTTACTTTCTTCTCGCTCTACTTCCCATTTTCCTGCCAGAATGTAAATTTCAAGCTCGCGTGATATTCAAATGAGGTAGAAAGAAGATACTATTTAAAGGAAGGTTTGAGAGGATAGAAGAGTGTTTTCTGCCTGATAAAGGCCATATTTCTAAATGAATTCTCTTGAACAGTATTCTGCGGGTTGCTTTATTCTCCCCATTAGGCTTAACTTAAGGTCAGAGCCAGCTTGCGAGTTACTTACTCTATCTGCGTAGTTGTTAGACTAATTTATTTTTGCTCAAATACAAAAATCTTTGATTTAAGCTATAAATGCTGGCTTCTGTAATCACGAATGGTGTCTTCTATTAACTTATATTTGAGTCGAATATACTTAATAATACGTGTTTCATGACATAGTGATAATTCACTTTTAAGTCTTTAAGATGTTTCGTCAGTTTACCTCCCTACGACCACGAGGGGTTATACAATAAACAACAGTTTTAAGCTAATTATTTACGATAGGCCTATTATTTAAAACTTCGGTTTCCTTAGAAATTAAAGCTGTGGAATATAAAATCTTCTTAAAATGAGCTGTTCTCAATAGTAAAATCAAATGACAGAAAAAAAATATTATGATAATATTTCATCTTAAATTAACGGCACACGCAGAATTTGTTCTTATTCAATAAAGAAAAGACTCAAGACTTAACTGCATAGTATTTATTTCACTTGTTCGCTTGCGCACGAGGCTTATAACAAACTTTTCTCTCAAATTGAATATTTTATAATATTTATAATATTTATATTGCCAGGACACCAAATCCATGATGTGAAAATATACACACCCCAATAAAAACACCTCGAAGAAGGTCCCATCGAAGTGTTTAAAATACCGTAATTACGGATTCATTAAGATTAAATTCCTCTTTCGTCTGACAAACATATATGTAGAGCAGTTTTATTTGACCTTAAATTATAAAATGTTTTCCCTACTATGAATTCATTTTATTTATGTGCTACAGTAAAAGTATTTAAGAAGTTCTATGAAAGCAAAAGGGTCATAACTGAAAGATGGCCTTTAATGTAAATAGACATCAGTTTCACTTTTTTTTTTTTTTTTATCCTATATGTGCCTTAACACAAAATGAAAGTAACTCCCGAGAATGACGTTATTATTAAACGAAGTTAAATTATAGAAGCGTTTAAATATGATAACTGTAATTTATTTCCTTACAAAAATAGCTTCATAATATGGCAAGGTTTACACAATTGACAAGGTTACACTAATGAAACACTAATACAGTAAAGTTGTCTCATTCACGGAAGACACACAAACGTTATTATAAATTTTTATACTTACCAATATTAAAATATATATAGAACAGCAGCGAACTGAAGAAAACAGCTGGCGACTGATACTCACAATACACTAAACAGACTCGCTGACAAAAACATTCTTTGAAAAACTAAAACTATACCGCAGCATTAAGATTTACAACAGTCATTGACGGCTTTTGTGTATAGTGTTGCCAAATTGGAACAAAACATGCCGCAAATCGTTTGCAGCTGTAGCATGTCATTAACAGTTGTTAACCAACGATCTTCGGTGGTGCTTTCAAACAAAAAACATGCTACACACATTTTATAGCAGCATCTTGCTGAGATGAGAATCTTTGAAAGCGATCAGTATTTCAAAAATAACTAAATAACGATATTTAAGATTGACTACATTATGTTCTATAAGACGATCACTTTTACAGATGCCGAAAGTGAATTGAAAGCAAGGGCCATCATAGAACAATTTAAACAGATAATTTCTAAGAACAAACAAGAGCTAATAGGAAGAACGTGAGAAAATGTTAACAATAATTTTCTATCTCAGTTTGTTAACTGTGAAAAATATGTTAATTAATTTATTAGGTATATGGATTATTTGTAATAAACAGCTTGTTTCATTACCTTTTTTACTTCCTTGTACGAAGTATAAGAAGTATTCTAATCGCGAAAATTTGTGGGTATCATATTTCAACGAAAATATCCATTTTGACCGCTCTCTATTCCATTTGAACGAACGAAATTGATTTAATGAGAAATATATCTCTAATAAAATTCGAGGAAATAAGTTTAAATGAAATGCAGCTAAAAGTGCGTATAATTTAACATTCCATTCAAGGAAGTCATGTGTGGTGTACACATCAGATTTTTTATTTTTATGTTCTGGTAATTTGTGTATATTTTACTTTATAAGTGATCGAATTATATTGCTCTTATGTTCCGGTTAAGGTTTTTATACCTTTAGTTAATATGCATGCAATAGTTGTAGAATTATAAACAATTTAAATGTTTTTTAAATTTCACTAAGCCTAACGACGCTGTCCTTTGTTTACATATGAATATTAGCAGAATAGTGAATTAAGTTAGTTTTCTGTCGAACTTCAGTATCTTTTTGCTTAGTGAAGAAAGTAATTTTTCAGTTTTGTGCACCTAAAAATCTATCTTTCTACTTAGTTTTAATTAATTTAAACTCTATTTTCAATTGTAAAAACTGTTTTCTTTTAACGGTTTTTACTCTATTTGGTTTTTAGGTTTATCTGTATTTTACAATTTTTAACGAAGATGTTTTGAGTTTTTGTGTATTTTTTCCTTGCTACGAAGTGAGAACTGAATTGATTGAATAAGAAATATATCTCTAATGAAATTCGAGAAATAAGTTGAAATGCAACAAATAATGCTCATAATTTAATAGGCCGTACAAGGAAGTCATGTGGTGTCCACATCAGTTTTTTTTTTTTTTTTTAATTACAAAAACTTGACATCACTATGTGCCTGTATTTCGAAACTCGGGGCTGCTAGCGACTGTGATGCCCACCGTTATCTATACGAAAGTTGCTTGACCCATTATCTATACGAAAGATAGTTTTAGATTTCTGACACATTTTAGAGATTAACAGTGGGGGCTATTGGTTTCTTTGGCTAGCGAGAGTTCAGGAAACAAAATAGGACTCAGTGACTCAGCTCGTATGAGTCATATCGTTTACTACTATCAAAGCATAAAAGGAGAGTTTAAAAAGACGACACAGTTTTCTTATGCCTTACTGTAGATAATCCGATAAGCCATTCTAAGTCAAACTTTTACAAAAGAGGGAAAGGCTCTACAATTATGTGCAATCGATGACTGTAGCCCAGAAGGATCGTCTTTTAGTTTAGAGTTCTAGTTTAATTTACTATTCTTTATTATCATTGTTAGTCAATTTCCAGACATAATCTTTTGATATATAACCTCCTGTCATATTTATTAGACTATTTTTATACTTAACTTGAATAAAGTTTTTTATTTTCAGACAAATGCAGTGAATTCTTTCATTTTTCAGCCGCTTTCTTAAAACGACCACTTTTCATAATGAACAGTTTTTCTGAGAACGTTAAATAAATGTTGGCATTGAATATGACCTCTTTAGGACGACCATCTTCACAAAGATTAAAATCATTTAAAACCGTGATCGGTTTAGAGTGGTATGCGGTACATAACCCATATGAAAAACAAATTCTCTATCATTTCACAGAAAGTATGTTCGTGAAGTATCTTTTCGTTATTTAGGTGATTAATATAAGACAGCATTACTTTATAGGCGAAAGTATTCTACTATCAGCAGTTAATTTTGAAATCTGATAATTATGGATTGATTTATAGAATGATAATTATAGAATGTTTATATGATTTTTTTTAACTATGCATATTAGTAGAAAAGATATTAGTACAATATTTGTGCGCATGTTTGTCAGCGTTTGAGAGAATTTTTAGTCCAAAGAGGCTTTGCCCCCGAAGGACTATTGTTTTCGTTTTGCGATTTTGCGTTGAAACACAATAAATGTCCATTTCACTTTTCAAACTGTTGCCACCAAATGCCCTACATTATATCTGAAAAAATAAAGTAGTGAAAATTCTGTATAAATGTATGCATATTTCTTTCATTGTGATAAAACAACGGTACATATAGCCATCGAATTTTGAATGACGTAATCCTCCTACGAATATGGGCATGTGGAAGACCAAATTTGAAATATGGATTTTGTTTTATTATCGATTTCATATTTTGTAAAACTTTAACGAATTTTTGATTAACAAACTCAAGGATTTAAAAGCGAGTAATGGCAAAACACTACGGGGGGAGGAACCTTTTTATTTGCAGTGTGCGGAACTGTGTATCGGAAATTCTAAAGATAGGCTGATTTTAAAATCATTTTGCAACATTGCTATTGAACTGAATTTTATGGTTTAAGTGCAAAGAACATGATATTTAATAAATAAAGGTAACACAAAACGTTTAAAAAAAAAAAAAAAAAAAAAAACCGCCCCTTTTGAAGTAGTTTATAAATCTGAAACCTTTCAGTTTTTTTTTTTATTTTTTTTTATTTTATTTATTTTTTTTTTATAGTTTCCACAGAACTATAAAAAAAATATACCAGCACCATGTGTATTTTTATAGTTCCACAGTTTAAAATGCTTTTTATGAATCATTAGTATATTTAAAGTGTATGATAATCTTTGAGTGTAACGATAAAAAAAAATTACCATGAAAAAAAAAAAAAAAAAAAAAAGGGGGTTCTTATTTAAATAATTATATGATTGCTTTGCCGTGTTATAAGCAGAAGCATCAAGCTCAAACATTAAGAGATTTAGAAGACGAAGATTAAAAAAAATTATATGAAACTACGAACTTGAGCTCTAAAAGAGCTTTGCAAGCATAATCGAACTGTGATGCGGTACGGAGAGAGCTTAAAGGGAGCTTACAATGAACCAGAGAATTGGAAACAAATGCAATGGATATAAATTTATGAAAATAATGACTTCACACGAGAATCATATTGTAGATACATTAGGTATTTTCTCGAAATAGGAGACTTGAAAAATGAGCAAACGCCTTTGTCGGGAATCGAACCACGGACCTCTGGAATACCGGCCCAGTGTGCAGACCCACTACACCACGAAGGCACGCTAGGAAGGCGGAAGAAATACCTTATAATATAGTATTGCGGCTAATAACACGAAAGCATATGATTAAGAGAATCTCAATGATAAGATTTATAAAAAATTGCATTATACCTCGTTTTAAACATCTTTTTTGAGTTACGATTTAAAGTCGGACATGTTTTCAGAGGGGACTGTAAACTGTGAAGCTATTAAAGATAATTTACGGCTAGAGGAGAACTGAACCACGATAAGTTTCAGTCTGGACGGCTGAATAATGGATAAATAAATAAATGAAAATACTTTTGATTTCTACAGGGTATATGCTAACACAAAGATACAAATCGTTGAAATTTTCATAAATTCAAAGCATTGGGCAGTTAGTTTATATGGTGTTCATTATTATTTAGCCCATAATGAAAGTCGCATTGATGAGATGATTTTCTATTATTTGCATTAAAGACGACGGCCAGTATGATATGTGCATGTCAGCAGTCAGACATCCAAAGTGAAATTAATCTGCATGCAAATGCATAATAGGCGATGCCTAGATTATGTTATTGAATATGGCAAAGCACATGAGGGCTATCTGCCTAAGGTAAAGGATACCTTTGTGAAGGATTTTCTAAGGGAAAATAGTTCGTATTAACGTTGCGCATGGGAAAATCCACAAAAACCGGCCATGCAGGGCAGCTTGTTCAACTGGGTTCGAACCCGAGTGAAACTACCAGTACTGAGCGGCCTCAAACATTCTGCTTCTAATGGGCGGTACCGCAGGAATGCAATCACTGAGTTCGAAGTGGATACAATGATACAATGCAGCAAGACGGTGTCCTGTATAAAACTCCATTAATTGTGGTGTTACCTCATGCAAATGTCATATCAATATGGAGTAAGAAATCACAATAATTTAGCTATTAGCTGTGTCCTAAATATTTTGCCATTCTTTTATGAGCAGATCATTCATTCTTTTCACCAAAGAAGTATGTTGGAATCCAGATATAGTATATCTGCTTATGTAGCGTCAACAACTATCTCCTTTTTTGGCTAGTAAATCAGCGCAGTCATTCCTTCTATCTCGATATGGAATGTTATCCATTTCAAGTAATGGAGATAACTCTAAATATGCAGAATAAGTCTCGATTTCGATAACTAAAGATTTTTTTTATCATTGATACTATCAATTGAGTTGACACTTGAGTGAATGGCCATGTATACGACATACAAGAACTTATTGGCAAAAGCTCATTTCACAGCCTTGACGATTGCCAAGAGTTGAACATGGAAAGAAGTGGCCCCTCTTTATTTTACTCACATGGTGCTGGTATAAATTAGTTTGTTATGCTATAAAGTACAAAAGACAATCCCTATCCCATCAATAATTTTTTTAATTCTCCATAAACAAGAAATATCTAACAAGACGTGATAATATTTATAGGTTCGCCCAAGTGATTTATATTTTTGTAATTGTCCCCTCCCCTCCAACTTGTAGCCGAACGCTAGCTACCAAAGCATTCACCTAAAATGCCCAAACTTATAGTCATTTAGATATCTATCACCGATAATGTTGCAGTGCAAATGAAACATATGTAATGCTTGTAGTCTGCGACAATGAAATCTTCGGATTATGCCTCCCTTTTGTTAAGGCAAAATATTCTATTTTAATATCGCTTTCTTTTACACAGTTAAATAATAAAACAAGCCAATTAACTTTCTCACAATTAAATACGAAAATGTAATTACACAAATGCATAAATAATTCCAGATTTGACGATTGGTTTTTTGGTTCATTTCAAAGCTTATATATATATATATATATATATATATATATAAAAAAAAAAAAAAAAAAAAAAAAAAAAAACCACCTTATATTGAAGAATTTTCTTTAACAAAATTTTTGCTGTATCTATGCTTAAAAAATAAAGAAATTGAATAATTAGTAAACAGTAACAGAAGTTTTAGCATTTGTTAATATACCATTATCATTTCTCTGTTAATCAGAGTGGTAAACAAAAATCGTATTTGCTTAATGGTTCTTTTCAGCATGAAAGTGGTTCACTTTTAGAAAAGTTGCTTTTTTTAAAATTAAAAACTAATTTTCATAAGAGTGCAGACACTTTTACATTCGCGAACATTTGCCAAAGCTTTCATCTTGGCGATGGCTATTATGAAGTTATCAAGTATAATGACAAATGTTAAAGAATTACTGTTTCAAATTTCTTTTCATGAAAAACTCTTGGATCGTCTGGATTTTCATACTGAGATTAAGACTTTTATTGTTAAATTTCTTAATGTTCAAAAACATATGAAAGCATTTCAAAACCTTCCGATATTTTTATAATATTTATTAAATGTTAATGATTATCGTTATATTTTCAGGAACGTTTTCTAAAAAACTAATATCAGCATTTATCTTTTAAAACTGTTAATTTAAAAGACCATTTGTAAGTTGCATCAAACAACACAGATGTGTAGAGGATTGGATGAATAAGATACTTTCCTCCAGCAAAAAATAAGTAGAAATCCAAAACTTGAATATAATCAATTTAAAATTATTTCGAAAATCGATGTATATATATATACTTCATATAGTTCGGATATCTTTTATTTTTTACCATATTTCTAAGCCCACCAGCAGCTGAGAGGTAAAATCGCTGAACACTGGTAGTTCGGTCCGAGGCTCGAATCCCGCGAACGGGCTGGTTGCATGGGCGTTTTCGTGGTTTTCCCCATGTGTAACGTGTATACGAGTTAGTTACCCTTAGAAAGTCCTCCACGAAGGCATCCCACCCCTTAGGCAGATAGCCCTCGAGGCTTTGCCGTAATTAAATAACCTAACCTAACCTAAACATCTGTTTAAATATGCCGTTCTTATTAGGAAGTGCCTAAATTGCTTAACTTATCAAATACAGTAAACTCTCTCTTAGACGCTCCGGTTGCCAGCTACAGTGAATGCCCGGATGATTTTGGTCTTCTGTAGAGGTGGTTTCCGGCTATAGTTATATTGGTCGCCGGCCAGTATAGGGCCATTTAGCCATGCTAGCTGCCGTATGGTTAAGCCCACGTTCGAATCCTAGAAAAGCCATGGATATTTGCACGTATATAGTGTCTGTGTGGCATAGGGATATAGTGTCTGTGTGGCAAGCCGAAAGTCCTTTCGAGTTGTGGTAAGGGGAAGAGCGGTGGGAGATCTTCGGATTAGTCCGCCATTCTCCATCAAAATTAAGGCGGAGCTGAACAATTAGTGCCGTTGGGCTATGCCTATAGAACAAGTAGTGAAATTCTGATGTTTCTCAAGCACTTGTACCTGTACCTGAGAACGTGGTGGTCGCAAAGAATTGATGTTTAATGCCATTTATATTCGGGGAATTAGTGGTCGCTCTCGGAGATGGTCGTGAGGAGAAGGTTCATCTTATAAATTTAGTTCAGTGAGACTTGAAAGATGAAATCATGTCTGGATCTTTATATGGCTGTAATTTACAAGATGACTTCTGCAAATTCAAAGAATGAAAGGGGGAGGAAATCGTATATTTGCTCAATGGGTACAGAAGGAGATGCAAGCTGCTACACAGTGCGTATTTTTTTTTTTTTTTTTTTTTTTTGTTGAAAAGAGTGTAGAACAGCGGGGAGCAAAGTTATCTGATAGGATTTTTTCATTGTTAACTCAGTCGTGACCCTGGATGAATGTTTCACAAAGCAAGTCGTAAGTCGTATTGCCAACACTTAAAAGTGTGTCATCGATGATAAAGTTGATCTGGGAAATTCCTGTTATGTGTGAGAAGGAACGTCTAACCATAGGTTTCTGTTTCTGTACTGCAATATCTCATCCAGGCATTCAAGCCAATTTATTACATCTGAGAGTTGAAAGTCTGAGAGTTGGTACATCTGAGAGTTGGTCCAACCAAATGTAGTTGGTTGTATCGGCTTAATATTCTGTCTCAAAAACTTAATATTACTTTTATGATAGCATTAATTTTGGAAATATAGTTTTATAAAATAACTAAATGCTTTGAATCAGAAATATCTCTGGTGGAGTATTTCCAATTTTTGGAGCCTTACTTTAAGTTTTTTTACGTATGTTACATTATGCTATTTCTTAACACTATCTTACATTTAACAACTACGCAGTCTAGTAAGTGTTACCATTGCACATGACATAAGATCTTAAATTCAGATCCACTGCGATCTGGCAAATAGCCATTTTTTAGACAATTGCCACTCAGTATGACATAAGATCTTAAATTTAACTTTCATGTTATAACTGTATAGCCTAACAGACTTTGCGATTTAAAGGCAATAAACACAATTTTTAATAATTTAAATTTTTAATTTGCTTTTTTAAACAGTTATATTGAATTTAATTTAGAGCATTTAATTTTTAATATATCTAATTGGCATTTTTATAAATATTAATGGTAATGTTATAATTTTAAAAACCATGTTGCTAACGCCATTTGGTACGCACTTTGATACAGAATCGTTTTTGTTCTAAGATTTGTTTTCATATTTCAGCGCACTATACTAGCTGTAACATGATTTTTAAAGAATAACCTCTTTAAAACGACCATTCATAGCTACAGACGATTACATTCTTTTGTGGAGGTGATCCTCTAAAAAAAGTGATCGTGTTCTATAACGATATTTATTTATGCTTCGAGAAATACTGGCCGCTTTCAGAGGTCATCGCCATGAGATGTTTTCGCCGATGTATTTACTTAATAACAAATAATTTGCATTTAAAACTTTTATTAATTTTAATGAATATAAAGGTGCTAAATTTTCTGTGCCTGTGGCCGAGTAGGAAAGACTTCTGAACATTGGTAGGTTGACTCGTGTTCAAATATCGACGAATGGGCTGGCTAAATAGATGTGTTTTCGTTCCTTTTCCCATATATTTGCCTATTTTACTTAGTAAGCCTTTCCCTATGCAGATAATCATCGCATGTTTTGCTACAATCAAATCAACCAAACCAATGTCGGTTTAGTTTTCAGAATCATTTATTTACGTATTTTTAGTAAGGCTTTTAGTTCTAATGTAAAACAGCATGCATTTTCTGAAACACCTTTTTTTTATGCGATATAAAACTTTTTGACCATGGATATAAACCAATGAATAATGCTTTTTAGTTTCTTTCTATGTTCGATTTTGATGGCAGACTGAGTTGATTCTGTATGCCATGGTAGCATTGTTAAGGGAGATGTGGTATGCCATGTCTATATTCTTTTTAATCAATCGATTGATCACCGTCGATTACTTTGAATGCATGAAAAATTCCGGTAATTAGTTATGGTCAATTATCAGATGCGTTCTCAAGCGTAACATGTTTTGCCTTCAAAGACAGAGGATATTATCATAAAATTCAAATACAAAATGATAGCATTCTCTTCAACGGAATAATTGCTGTTCCTGTTTATCAGTGTTCATCTTCCGCGACGAGCCCCCTAAAACATGGAAATAGAACTTCACACTTATAAATTCTGTTTCCCGTCTGTCGTTTCCTGGAACCGAAACTGAGACAAACAGCGTCGGGAGTGCCACATATTTCTGGCAGCCAGCAATGGGCGTGTTGTGTTTACGTCCTGGAAAGGGGCTTTAAACGCATTTTTTGTGCGTTTTCTTAGTATAGGCGCACCTTTTCATTGCATTTCGCTTTATTACATTTATTATTTATTACATTTAGAAAATACAGTGCCTTTTCATAACTCCGCATCGCTGTGAGTGAATATTAGTGGTTAGTATCGTGAATTTAGCGACTGATAAGGTATTTAATATTTGATTTTGAAAAAAAAAAAAAAAAAGAGTAAACTCAGTTTGAACTAGGATAAAGGATGTTACAGAAAAGTATGTTACAGTGAAAAAAGTATGTTACAGTGAATCATCTAGTGGCAGCTACCTCTTTAAGACGACCAGCTCTGAAAGTGACCAGTATTTCTTTGAATATAAATAAACATCTGTATTGAATATCTCTTTTCTAAGATGACGACTCGCATAGAAGGTCAGAATCATCTAGAAACTTGTGTGGCCGTCGTAGAAAGTGTACACGGCATTCAATTGATTAAATACCAAAATTGCCTACATCGTGAATTTCTCTTTTATCAGATGTTACAGCATGTTGTAAATTTCGTTAATTTAATATGTTTAGCTTAAATAATTCTTCAAACTTTTCATTGTACTACTTCACACGTTATATCTACTTACATCATATTGATGTGGAAAATTCAAATTGAATAAATTATATTAAGTTATAGTATATTTATAGTAAAGCATAGAAGGGCTGTCTGCCTAACGGAAAGGGTGCCTTCGTGGAAGACTTTCTAGGCGAAACTGGCTCGTATTCACCTTACTAGGTAAAACTACGAAAATGCTTATCCATTCAGCTCGTTCTCCGAGGCTCGCATCCGGTCAAGATATGTAGGAATCTAAATTACTCAGAATTTTAGGGAAATTTTACATATTTAAAATCTTATATACCATAAAATTCTTTATTTTTATTATTGAGTTTTTCTAGTTATGAAAAAAATTTTAGATGGCGTTGCTGAAATCTCAATCATAACATTCCTTATCGTCTGATGAGATCGAGATTGCTCTCTTATGGAAATGTATTATACGGTTTTCATAAAATCTGAAATCGTGAAATTCTTATTTTTTTTTAAACTTAAAATTTCTACATATAAAATAACATACGCTTTGCATAGTTTCATGCTATGTTTAGAGATGAGGATTTTGCTTTTATATTTAAAATAGTTTTACATTTTATATGTCTGTTCTGATTTTACCCGCATAAATGAATGCTGATATTAACACTTGGGGATCTTTAAATTTGCCTTCAGCTTACAACCGCTGAGCCGAATTTGAATGTAGACGGCGTGGGTTTTAAAACCTGCTCTCTTTTATACCTTTATCCTAGTTCAAACTGAGTTTACTCTTTTTCGGTTAGCGATTGTCTGTTGTTTTTTTAAACGTATTAAGGAAGGGCAAGTGAAAAAGAATCAGTCTGGCGTTCTTATTTGGCGCAGAAAATTTATATTTCTCAGTGCATTAAAATAAACGTTAAATATATTGAAGCAATTTTTTTAAACTTTAAAACTTAAACGAAAATCATCAGAAATGGAATTTTATATGAAAAAACAAATAATTATTGATAACTAAACCTTTACCTCCACAGGCATATCATTTTATGATTATCCAATATCTATAACCATTATCGAAAATTTTAGTGTAAAGTTGAAAAAAAGTACACTTGCATGAAGATAAAATTTAATTATATTATTCAATTCAATGAAAAATAAGTAAAAATAATAATTCTCATTTCCTTATATCAAGGAATATTATACGCATGTTAGCCAGTTTCCTTTAAAAAATTCTTCATAAAGGTATTTTTTTCCTCAGGTGGTTATCCCTTGAGTTGCTTTATCATAACCAATTAGCCTAATTATATCAAAATACAATAGACACTCCATGTGAAGAACTTTACAGAAGCCCTTTTGTAAGCAGAAACTGAAACGAAAATTTTTGTAAGAAGTGAAAAGTGAGTAAACAATTTATATATTGCAAGTGTAAATTATTTTTTCAATTTCTTTTTAAATTGTACAGAAAGACAAAATATGCTGTACATTTTTCAGGTTAGAATTATTAACATTATAGTGCTCTTTCTTATTTTCTAGTAAATTGAATTAATTCTAGAGGAATTAAAGGGATGAAATTTAGAATTTAAAACATCTTTTGAAACTGATATATAAAATACTTCCATCCTCGAGTTTAAATGTTAATCGTAAGAGCAACACAGAAAATAGGAAAACATGTAGCCAAACTGCCGATAAAACATAGCATATGGCAACCCCTCCTTCGCTATCACGTCTTTTCTTGATTGGCCATTTCACTTCTCGAGCGGTTAAACCGTTCACGTTTGCCGCCATATCTGAAAATTGTTTGAGATTACAATTTTGCGATTTCAGTTTCGTCTCAAACGTATCATCAGTTCACATGTTTCATGTGGGGAAACCAATAAATCGTTTAAGAAGATGTCTGTAATCAAACCGAGAATGTTATTTGGTGTGGAGGATGACGGTTTAATCCAGCGACTGGATTTTAGTGATGGTGAATCCGAATTTCAATCAGATGCCAATACGGATGATTTTGATTATACGCCAATGGACCATTATGTATCTCCTGCTGCATATGAATGTAGTCCTATCCTAAGAAATATCCGTGCATTTTCAAGTGATGGTGACGATGAGAAATTGGATTCGTCGACAGATTCTATTTTGAGCGATTTATGCAGCACTGCAAAAAGACCGACAGTCCGAAAAAATCTAAATAGGGGTGCTGCTGTTCAATTGAGTGTCGACAGCACGCCCCCTTACAAAAAAGTCAGAGCCTTGAGACTGTTTGGTTCACCTCAGTCTCCTAAAACCTTACTGAAGCAATCCGAACTGTCAGCTGTCGAAAGTAATAGGACATTGTCAAAATATACAAACGATTCAAGAACTTCAAAAGTCGATGTGTATGATCATAATCATAACTTGGACCGTGGACGTCGTTCTAAACAAGTATTTTCCCCCCAGTTGATTTCAGATTCAGAAACAAATATTAATCCTTTTACACAAACAGCATTGTTTCTTCATTCAAATGGTAAAAGAAGAAGAGATAGTGGAATTCACAGGTGAGAAAATGATTGAAATATTTTTTTACTAATGTGTGAGAAGTAATGAATTATTTGATTTATTTATTTTCATGTTTCTTTTTTCCCCATGGATTGCTTTGTTTTATTTAAAAGCAAATATAAAGCTAACCCTATGCAGTTGTAAATGTTTGTGTGAAATGTTCTATATGAATTAAATTAACATATTATATAATCAGTATTTAATGACTATATTTATGCCAATGGTTTCCAAACCTTTTGAGATAGATAGCCCTTGCCTTCTTTGCCATAATTGAATTAAACCAGACAAAACCTTTTAATCACTGAGCTCCTTATCATATGTTTTTCGAACTAATTGTGTTAAAGAATTGTATTGCACGGCTAGGTTAGGTTATTTAAATATGGCAAAGCATACGAGGGCTTACGTAGGTAGGAAAATGGTTCGGTTATTTAAATACGGCAAAGTACATGACAGTTATCTGCATATTCTTTGGCTAGGGAAAAAGGTATAGATAGTAAGGGAATTGTGAAGTAAGGATATATGTAAGCAGTTATATAAAAATTATATTTAAAAGTTTTTACCTTTACCATAATACTCAAATGCTTTGCCATAATCAAATAAACCAAAGCTTTACCATAATATCTAAATTTATTTTCAGTGTGGTATTGCCAAAAATTAGTCATACATGAATAAAAGTTCTTCCAAAGCTAAATTAAACATTTTAATTTGTGTTACAACAGCTATGAAATTGCAGAATAAGAAGGAGTATGATTATTATATTTTATAGAATGATTACATTGTTTAAATACTTAATAAATCAAATAGATAATTAGTGAATACATAAACTGTATTACTTCTAATTATAAGAGCCACATCTAGCTGAGCAACCTGCCACCCCTATACTGTCACTGGTCACTTAAAAATAAATAGGTGATAATGTATCAGTCACTTTTCCTAATTTTTCTTTCTATACCAAAGCAAAATACTGTATTAATTAAATAGCTGCTCTTTCATTTTAATTAAAATTACTGCTGCTCTTATCAAATATTTAATTACATTTTTATTTCTTAAAATTTATTCTAAAATATAAGGATGGTTTAATAAATTAATTTAATAAAGCAAAATAAATTGTTAATTATCTCATTTGTTTTCTCCAAACAGTATTTATAAAACAAATTTGACTGAAATTCCAATTCCATAATTCTAATCAATACTAGTGTCATGGTGGGGATGCTTAATATATCAGTTTAAGAAAGTGTTTTGAGTTCTAATATTAAAAATTAGAAGTTAAATGTTCCAAGTGATCTATATGTATTTACATTGTGTAATGAATACTTACTACAGTACAAAGTCCAAAATTCGGACGTCCATTATCCGGAATGATCTAAAATCCGAACCTCAAAACCACCAACAAAGTTTTCCTCGTAAGCTTTACACATGCACATTTGATTCCCCCTCCGTGCATAATAAAACATCTGGAGAGTCCCGATTCTTAATTTCACTTCGACATTAAATAAAATACCTTGTTATTGAAGAAACAATCATTTTAGCATAAAACGATCAGTAATTTTGCTCTTGCTTCGTATCTGCTTGGCACAAATCTCAAACCGAAACATTCCACATAGATACATCATTGATCTGACGCCAACCCGGCGAATTATTATTTATTATACTTTTCTTTCATCACCGAAGAATGTTTAAACATATGAAAACTTGAGTAATAACTCATGTAACGATGCCTAAATAATTTATGTTAATAATTGAATAACAAAGGAGTATGATAACCTTTTATGTTGACAATATGCTTGGCGATGATTACAGATTTAAGTTAAATGCCCTAAAATATGTTGACAAGGAAAAATTTAACAAAAATTTCTTTCCCTATGTTAAAAATAGATTTTGTTGATAATACTCATAGACCCCAAATTTACATTTACAGCTATTTTAATTAAGAATAACTGATTTGTTATTCACATAAACCCAGCACCAGGTCTCGGAATTTAGGATTCGCAGAGACTGCATCAGGCCATAAGATATCTAGCGCCGCGCTCAATAAGGCTTAAGTATATGTGGGAATTTATTTATTCAGAACTCTGATAAGCCTTAAGCATTTGCAAGAAATATACATAAGTATAATAAATAACTAAACTAATATAATTCAATCTTAATTGCCCCAGTGCACGATTGAAGCAAGATAAAATTTAATGGAACAACTTGTTAGTCACCAAGCTCATGATGAATAGCCAAATATGTATGGTGAACGATAGGTAAATTTGCTGACGAATTTTAAAGGTTTTCGGATATCGCAAAACAAAGGTGAAATTTTCCAATTAATGGATTTTGTAAAGAAATGTGGAGAAGCGGTAATAAATGAAGATGATATAAAAGAAGTTTTTCATTGTGATGACAACGATTCTCAATATCAATCAAATTATGAATGGTGAAATCTGTATTATGGTTCTAGGTCCAGAAAATACTGCTACCGATCGTATGTGTGTATATGTATATACACACACACACATTCGTACATACTTACATTTTTGAATTCACTCCTGATAACAGAACAGTACCATTTTTTTTTAGCACGTGGCCTAAAGCTGTAGCAAATAATATTTGAGTGACGTAGACTAAATGCAAATGCGTTTAATATTGTGTTTCAAATGGTGCTAGCATTTCTTATTTGAAATGTCTTTAGTTTTTAATATTAGAGAAAATCTATTAAAATCCATATATATGTAAAATTACAAAATAAAAAACAAAATTCTAATTTTAATTAAGCTTCTCTTATTCTTAATTTTAATTTGGGTATTTCTCTTATCTATTCTAAAAAGTGCATATAATAATTTTCTCTGAACTGAAGTGGAATACTGAGTCCTAAATATGACTTTTCATAACATTTTTGTAACAACTTGTATAAGCCTTCAGTAATAATTTTAGAGTTTTATTAATCAAATGGCATTAAAATGGAAAGTAACCCATTCTCAATTAAGATTTCATCCTGAACATAACACACTTCACTTCTGCTACTCGGCCTAACTGGATTGCTGCTGCGTCTTCATTCTTCTTGCCGCAGAGATGTAAAAAATATTAATGTTCTACAACAGGCATGATTAATGTGCCAGATTAAATATGGCTGCAAAATATTTAACTAAAATGAAAAGACTGTTATTTAAATCTGCAACAACTGCTTCTTCAGTTTGTTACATCTGCAAATACTGCTTCATACTTTATCTCACGTCTGTGACATTTTCAAATCATCACATACACACATATATAATATCTGCATAAGTATTAAAAATTTTATCATATTTTTAAAAAATGATTCTCACTGATTAATGGACTTTTATTCATTTAATATTTTAATTACTAAATTTTAATGAAGTTCGTAATTTTCAGTGTCTTGTAACTGAAATACCGTATTTCTCTCACATTTTATTGAGAATGAAAATACTGTAAAAAATGTTTGTTCATTGATTTTATTTCCGAAAAGTATGTCGAATAACATGAATTTTTCATGTAACTGTAATTTGATAGCATAACATCTTTTTCGGAATTCTTGTGACCAGTTAGCACTTGAAAACGCATAAAATACCTGTAGTAATGCTAACACGATGAAAGGCTTGCTCTGATTCGTTGATTTCCTCTGGGGTATTGACGTCATATGTGGTGACGTCAGTCAATCTTCTTAGGTGTCGGATCTTCTGTTCGTATACGACGTCATGACCTTGATTGCTTAGCATCTGACTCATTTCCCAGTTCATTGCGTCACTTACCGCCGTTTTTAAATTGGGAAGTCATTCTATTCACGCTAAGTCGCGTTTCTTTCTTATAACCGTTTTTGGCATTATCATTTTTCATCAGATCTTTCGAGCTGTAAAAGTATATTTTGCTGTTTTAAAATTCTTATATTTAATAATTCGATTTTTTAAAAATTAAAACAGTTTAGGACGCATAATTTTTTTATTAAGAAATTTTGAAAATTATTATTAATCGAATAGTTTGTATGCATTTATTTATCACAAAGCGATAGATTTTTCTATTTTATAATATTTTCAAAATAAAATAATTTTTCTCCTAGAGATGGAATATGGTATCTTTTAAAATGTAATTCTTCCTTTTTTCTACTGTTGAGATTAACTTCAGCAATGATTCTACCAGCTACTGAAAGAAGGCTTAATATCAGTACTATTCTTTATTTTGAAAGTAAATTTTTCATTTGGTTAAAATAAATAAGTATAATAAAAAAGGAAAATCTGAAAGGTTTCAGATTTTAAGTTATGTCCAAAGGGGTGTTTTTTTTTTTTTTTTTTTTTAACATTTTGTGTGTTACTTTTATTTATTAAATATCATGTTCTTTGCACTTAAATCATAAAATTCAGTTCAAGAGCAATATCGCAGAATAATTTTAAATTGAGCATATCTTTAGAATTTCCGATACACAGTGTCACGTGCTGGAGATAAAAATGTTTTTTCTGTAGAACGTTGCCATTCCTCGCTTTGAAATCCTTGAGTATGTTAATAAAAAAATTGTTAAAGTTTTACAAAATATGAAATCGATAATAAAACAAATTCCAAATTTGGGCTTCCAGATGCCCATATTTGCAGTAGAACTACGTCATTCAAAATTTGATGGCTGTGGGTACCATTGTTTTATCACAATGAAAGACACAATCACAAGAAACACACATACATTTATGCAGACTCTTCGTTATTTAATTTCGTCAAATACAATACAGGGCGATAACATATGGTGGCGACAGTTTGAAAAGTGTAATGGACATTCAGAGTGATTCAACGCAAAATCGCAAAACGAAAACAATAATCCCTCGGGGAGAAAACCCCTTTGGACTAAAAAAAATCTGAAAGGTTTCAGATTTTAAATTGCGTCCAAAGGAGCATTTTTCAAAACATTTTCTGTGTTACCTTTATTTATTAAATATCATGTTCTTCGCACTTATCCATGAAATTCAGTTCAACAGCAGTGTTACAAAATAATTTTAAATGATCATATCTTTAAAATTTCCAATACACAGTTCCGCACGTGAAGATAAATTTTTTTTTTTTTTTTTTTTTTTTTTTTTTTTTTAACCTGTAGAGTGTTGCCATTGCTCACTTTGAAATGCTTGAATTTGTTAATCAAAAATTCGTTAAAGTTTTATAAAATATAAAATCGATAATAAAACAAATTTCAAATTTGGGCTTCCAGATGCCCATATTCGCAGGAGGATTACAGTATTCAAAATATGATGGCTCTAGGTACTGCTGTTGTATCACATTGTGACATACATATATACATTTTTGCAGATTCTTCATTATTTAATTTCTTTAAATGTAATACAGGGTGATAATATTTGGTGGCATCAATTTGAAAAGTGAAACAACACTTGTAGTGAATCAACGCAAAATGCCAAAACGAAATTAAAATCCTTCTGGGCAAATTGCCGTTTTGGATTAATAAATATTTAAATAAAATTAAAATTAATAAATAGAGAATTGATTTTCTTATTTTATTAATACTATTAAATATTAGAGCACACACCTGCCTATATTATTAAATATTAGATTATTGAATAGCATTTATATTTCCTAATTAAAATCAATAAATTTGTACTTCTAAAACATTACTTAGTGTTAATGTGTGTTCTGTCATTATGTTCTTCCAGAGATTAAAATATGTATTAAAAATGGCTCTAGAAATATTTTATGAAATGAATTTCATTATGTGAATTTTAAAATGTGACTGACAAAAATCATTCCTTAACAATTATTGGCTGTGAAGAAAAAATATATTTTTCTATTACACCAATAAAAAATATAGTTTTTAGTCCAAATGGACAATTTGCCTTGAAGGACTGTTAATTTCGTTTTGGCATTTTGCATTGGTTCACTATAAATGTGGGTTCACTTTTCAAATAGTTACCACCAACTATTATTGCTCTGTGTTATATTTAAAGAAATTAAATAATGAAGAATCTCCATAAACATATGTATGTTTCTCGTATTGGGACAAAACAACGGTACGTAGAGCCATCCAATTTTGAATAACGTAATCTTCTACCGAATATGTTCATCTGGAAGCCCGAATTTGAAATTCATTTTATTATCAATTTCATATTTTGTAACACTAACGAAAAAATTCATTTTTATCTCCAGCTTGCAAGACCATGTATCGGAAATTCTAAATGATATGCTCATTTTAAATTATTTTACAATATTGCTGTTGAACTGAATTTTATGGTTTAACTGCGAAGAATATGATATTTAATAAATAAAAGTAACACACAAAACATTAAAGAAATACCATTTTTTTTCAATAATGTAAAATTTGAATGCTTTGAGGGTTTTTTTTTTCCCCTCTAGTTTATTTTGGTACTTTTTTGGTTTCCATTTTTTTGGCATCCAAAAGTAAAGAATGAGAGTGCCAGTGTTATGAATTAGTACCAAGTTTTTCATTTATGTTAAGTGTTAATCAGAGATAGCTAATCATATCACTCTTGAAAAGGTGTCTTTTTTTTAGCCCAAAAGAGGTGTTAGTTTGGAAACAGTTTTGCCTTGATTCACTTTAAAGCTTTGTTTCACTTTTCATTTGAGTCTGTTGTCATTCGGCAAAATGTAAGTTATTACTTATCTTTCAAATTTAATCTGTCAGTTATTGGTTAACAAAGTAAGCTATTTAAAAGCAATGCATGCAGTTTGTAAAATTATGTTTGTACTACTTTTGCATCACAATTCTTTTTATATAAAGATTTTTCTTACAAATTTTTTTTTAGACTGTCAAATGATTCCGTACCAAGGTGCATAATATATGACGTTTAAAATATCTTTTATTAATTACAGTAATGCTGCAAATAGTCATAGAAATTAAATATGTTTTAAATTATATCACATACAGATAATATTTTTTTCAAATTTAGTATTTACCTTATACTTATTATTTTAATTTAGCATGTATTTAAATGTTATATTTTATTTATTTAGAACAATTTTTTTTCCCTTGTTTGTTGATACTGAAATTAAGAGCTGCATTTTAGAATTGGAAGCATAAGGTAATTGTAAAGTGAGAAAATAAAGTATCTGAGAAACTGATTACATGGGGACTACATCAAATACACATTTTATAGCATCTTTTAAGCAGCAAATGGCATAAAACTAAATTGCATGTGAAATGATGGCAGAAAGCATCAGACTTAGTGTTTTTGATTAAAATGATTACTTGGTTTTTGGAAAGTTGTTCTTTTAATATCAGAATATTCTAGCTGTATATTTTTTTTTTTTTTTTTTTTTTCTCTAAGTAATTTTATGTAAATAAATCCATCCATAGTCTCCATTTTTATAGTTGGAAGAGGATACAACAACTTCATTGATATTCATGAAAGTTTATGTCCAAACTTTGGTTTTGGTTTTTTCAACTTTCCATAAAATCTATTTTCGTACGTAAGTATGCATCTGAAAGCTGGTAGAGCTTCTGTTTTGTTGGGGGGAGGGAAAAAAATAGAAAGTCAGTAATAAGAGTGGCTTTTCTCTTTCTCTCTCTCCCTTTTTTTTTTTTTTTTTTTTTTTTTTTATTCCTCGTGTGTGTGTATTTAGAGTTTTTAAGATTTATTTTTTATATAACTGTAAAAAATTCTTTGGAATGAAAAAAAAGTTATCGCTTTCCAGCTTTCTGTGCTTAAAAATTGCGATGAGAAAATATTAATTCCTTTTCATTGGCATCTTTGTGAACCGTGAGAAGACGTGGCTGTCACAAATGATGAATGCAGTATTGCAGCTCACGTGCATTTCCCTGCTCAACGAGGCGTAGCAAATTGTGTAAATATTTTTGTCTCCTTGTTGATTCGTTCGGAGAGCGCAACAGTTGTTTTGCCGAGAAAGAATGGGATCTAGAAGTTAGTAAAAACCGTTACTTTCCGCGCCTGGCTTTATTTCTCACGGCCTCTTTACTCACTGCGAACGAACAACTGCAGAATTCTTCGAATTCGTAAACAAACCGAAGCAGCCACTTTTCGTCTACAATTACTGCTACAAGTACTCGGGCAGAATTTTAAATGCATATTACAGCAGCTGGTTGTGCTCTAATATGCATAATTTTGAGTTGCAAAAATATAGTTTTCATTATTTATATCATCATTAATGTTTTGTGTACTGATTATGCATGGAGTAAAAGCACTTAAGCAGTTTTACTAAACCAATTATACGCAACAGCTAAGCGTTGATCTTTGCACCTAAGTTAGTTTTCCAATCAACATCTATAATGATGTGGATCTTTTCTTTAATTCAAATTAAAAACAGTTGTAACTGCAGTATGCTCAGTATACTGCAATTAACTGCTCAGTATTTATGCAGCCTAGTTCTGTTATTGTCTGTTCTCTGCATATTGCTCATATGTTGGTGCATTGTTTATGTACTAGTCACATTATAGAGGTATTTTTGGTTAATCTTTGGATTATGGTAACTCGGCGAAAATTTGGCGACCAACCCTGCTACAGCAACCTGCTAGTTTTTGTTTGGACGCCATTTTGTTTTCACGAAGTAAAGGCATTTTTTTGTTTTTATTCAACATTTCAACATTTTTTTCCAACAATCTGCTAGCCGAATTACGCTTATGCTAAACTTTTATGGAATAAAAATGTTTAATCATGACGAAGATTAGGTGCGAAATTATGACAAAGTGCAGAATCGCCCACTGCTTGCCGCGTTTTTACGAATTGCACATACACGGTATCATCCATGTGCACGTCGACCTATTTTCACTTAAAAAACATCCCAGAATTGCACAAAAATGGCATTGCGCACACTCTTGACTATATCCATGTACACTGCTAGCTATATCCAAGTCCTAGCTAGTAACCTTTATCGCCTTGCCAAAATGTCGCCAAACTACCTGTTACCATATTCCAAAGATTAGCCATATTTTTACTCACCTTGTCCTTGGCTACGTCAGTTGAACCCGGTGAGTGATCACGCATGCGCATAGTCTTCGAATGAAAACGAAATATTTATAGCCTTCATTAATTCATTGTAATTTAATAACGGAAACAAAAATTATTCGAGAACTGTTACAAAATGGCAAGAGCAATACTACTGCACAGCTGACTGAAAGTCAATAAAAGCAAATAATTGAATTTACTATAATATCCCTTATCAGACGAACCTGAATATTTTAGTAGAGATCCAAAGAGCGTTACTTTGTCCAAACCTACATGTTGATTATGGAAAAATAAAAGGGCAGGAAAATTCATTCACAAATTTCCAACTGTCAAAATATTGTTTAAAAACGAGTAGTTAACGTGCTTTTTATTTTAAATATTCCGTTTAATTCACTATCCAAATCGTAATTTGTAATCAGAGCTGTCTTAGCATTTCAGCAAAGGCGCTTCATTAAAATTTTTTATAAAAAATGCCGCAGGTTTGTTAACATTGCAGTAGGGAACGGGATGCCATAGCTTTGGGCTTGGGTTCAAATCTCAGAGAAGGCATGGATATTTGTAAGTATATAATGTTTGAGGCATGAGTGGCAATTCCTCTCGAGGAATTGCTGAGAAGGAACAGGTGCAGGAGAACATCGGATCTGTTCCCAGGAGGAGGAGTCTCCTTTAAAATTGATACGAAGCTGAGCAACGTCGTAGTGTCATCTATGAGTTGCCCAAGGCCTAAATCAACGTCAGATGCATTCCTTGCCTCTTGGCCGCGATAAAATTTGTGATAAACTTGATCTGATATTATTTTCAATGGGTGAAATAAATCATAGCAACAATAAAAAGCGCTTTCCAAAAATTTTTTTTTTAAATTTAATGTTTTATTTTAAAATTGTGCTTGTAATTTTTTAGTAATTGCTTCGCTTACCTTAACTTCTCCATGGCGTCTTCTTGTAATTAAATGACGTCTCTGTGCCATTTGCTTGTATTGGACTTGCAAAAAAGTAATTTCGGTTTGCAATAATACATAGCGTTATGCTCATTTTGTTATTCTTTTGTTAATCATAATTTTTTTCTGTGAGATTTGACCGCTGACACTTAGGTTGCTATAAAAACAAATTCCGCGTATTCTTGTTTACAGCTGTTAGTTTACTCTCAATTTTAACCTGGCTTGCAAAAATAAAGAATTTCGGCATATTTTCCTTTTTAATTTCATAAAGGCAAGAAACCAACTGAGGCTCACAAAGAGATATATGAAGTTTATGGTGTTGATGCTTAACAAAATGCATGTGTCAGAAGTTCTCTGAAGTTGATGGTGAGAAGATTAAAACCATAAATAAATCGAATCGCCATATAACTGCGAAACATTGCAAACGAGGTAAGTGTATCGCGCATAACAACTGGAAATCACATAAAATATCTTGGACTCATTAAGAAGCTCGATATTGGGGTTCCGTATGAATTGAAAAAAATTCACTTAAAACAAAAAGCAATATATGCGATACGCATTTCTAACGTAATTCTGTCGACCCATTTTTTTAAACGAATTATGACTGGTGAGGAAAAATGGATCGTGGGATCGTCTACAATAACATTAATCGAAAAAGATCATGGTCTAAGCTGCAATAAAATGTTCGCATATAAAGCGAGATTGAATGCATAAAAATTCTGAGATTTCGACTACCTTTAGTCATGTCCATATAGGAAGGTCAGTGACCGAAATTTCATAGGCTTGGGCTTCAAATTTTGCTTCCCAAGCAAAATATTTCTCAATTTTCTGTGTATCAGGCTGATGGTGAGGCCCAGCCCAATTACCCAGATTCGCCAGAACCGTTTCCTAAACTATTGCTAATTCAGCGATCCACTTGGTAAAATTAAGTTTTAATATTTATTTAGAGAGTTATACTAAGTTTTAATATTTATTTAGAGAGTTATACTATTTAGTTAGTAATTTTAACGCTTATTTAGGCAGTAAACCAGTTTTTTAAATTTTGAATCGCCACTCTATCAGTTCCAACCTTTTCCGTATTCATTCTTCTATCATTTAGTCTCTGCAAGCTAAAATCATTAATTACCGAGCAATCTTCATCCTCAGTTTCATGTTGCTTTAAAGAGAACGATTTGTAATTCTAATCAGTTAACCCTCGCTGCAGTGTGTGTGTGTGGGGGGGATTTTTATATAAATCTGGTATTTCTTTTCGAATTTTAATTTCGATCAATTTGCTATTGTGTGTTTTTGATAATTCACTATCTCGAAATTATGGTATTCCGTAATAACGTCACATATTTTAGCATGTGATTATCGTAATTCTTAATGAGCTATGCATCGTTTATTTTTAAATTCTTTGAAAATTTTTATTACTGAAGATGGAAGATGAGATTTTTGAAGCATTGGCTCATGGTAACATATAATAAAAATTTTGGAAAGTTTATTATTTAATATTAAATTCTTTCTGTTGTTTTTATTTTGCAGTTAAAGTACTGTATTCTTTAGCAGATATCGGTAGCTTTGATACTGAAATTGCGATAAAGTTGGCTGCTTTTCTTTGGTTGTCGTCTGGTTTTTTCACACGCGTGTTTGGCAACAAGTGTTTCTGGCTTGGTTGATCAAAAGGGTCGAAGTCGCCAGCTGACGGTCGCGTTCCATGATATTATGATGATGATGTCGTGCTTTTTCCCTCTCCAGCTGTTAATACCGCCTTCTCCCTCTTCCCTTCATAGCATCGTATCGACTGATATATGCTCCAGGTGTTTCAAAATTTCCGGATGCAGATGCAAGCGCTGTGTTTCTACATCTGTTTTCCCCCCTTTCTATTTGCTTTAGATGAATTTTGGAGCTTATTTTGCCCCTGAAAACTTTAAATTGGGAGGGGGGCGAAAGCCATCACAACAGCAGGTATCAGCTGCAGCCGTTTTCGATTCTTAGGACAGCAACATGTTGATATCAGGAGCAACTACTGGCTTTGTCAACGGTTCTCTAGGAACAGCTGGAGGATGTAAGAAAGTTGGTTGGCTCTTTAAACGTGGAGAGTATGTCGATAGATTGTGACAACGTGGAGTACTTGTATCATGCTACACGTGACTCTTTACATGAAAGTTATAAAGCTGACGTATTTTACAGGAAATGGCATTTTATTTCTAAGACTTCTCAGTTAAATTAAATCTTAGAGCATTTGAATGACTGATTGCAGGAAACTACTATTTATTTTTTAATTCTTTGTAATAAATTCACTTGAACGTAGAATACCAACTTATTTTTTGTCTTTATTTAATTTAAGGAAAGTTAGATAATACCTTCTTCCCACCAGTGGTCTGACACTTGTTAAGCATACGTTAGCAACGGACGATCTCTTCGGTCATTTAACCATCTCATCTCTGAGTCAGTGGTGCATCACAGGGGTTAGTCCGACATTACATCCACAAGAAAGGGGATAGATAGCTACAGACACCCATGTCTTCGAGATTTGAACCCTTGCCGTGATACGGCAGCCGGTACCGTTAATTATGATATTGGTAGTTGACTAATTAATTATGCCTCAGCACTCAAGACTCATTAAGAGTATGGATGCCATATCGAAGAATCCCCCCCATAAAGAGTTCTATAACTGTTCATTTTTCTTTCTAGTATTTCTGATGATAGCTTTTTTTCTTTCTTTTTAAATCTGTGTATTCTTTTTACTCGCCTTTAATTAAAAAAACAACTTTTTATTGATAATTGCATTGAATTTTGCATGATTATATTGATTAACGAAACCCTCTAATTGTGAATAATAATTAACTCTTTGCCTGGAGAGGGGGGAAAAAGTAGTTCTAGATAATATTTTAGTAATTCTAGAAGAAATGTTTAATTACAAAAGCTTTAGTCTTTTAAAATTCAAGGCAGCCAAAGGCAAACAAAATTATTAAACTAAGCAAACTTAATATAATACGGTAAGATATAAGCATGTGAAGAAAAATAGGTCTTGGCGGGAAACTGACCCGACGGCCAACTAGCCCAAAGCCGAGATGGCATGACCGCGGAGCGGCGGCGGTAAATAGTCCTATTCCCTGTCTGGAGATTGTCGTTATAGAAAATATGATTATTTGTGATATTCAGTACGGAAGAAAAGTGGTTGCCGTGTTTCAGTGAAATTAAATTGCTAATCTCATTAACTGGTTTTGGCCTAATACGGATAAAATACGGTAAAAGAGCTTCTGAATTATTGAAAAGGTAATAAAAGTCGATTGTTGGCTTGAATCATGCAAGGTAGTACTGTTGAATTGTTATTATCTCTTAATGCTGCAACAGTCTTAACCTAATAGAAAATAGGCTAAATAAAATGATCGATGAAGTGCTAAAAGTAGCAAAAGGGTATTTTTTGTGGAATGCTAGCTGTTACGTTAATTTGAGCACCATTAGAATTAAGTACCAGACTTTAAAATTTCAACCGGAAATTCATCTTGGACAAGTTATTACAATTGCTCGCACGCGTGGAGTATAATTCTAATCCATATGCTGAATTTCAGAGGAAGGGTAGCTCCCCTCCTGTTTTGCATTCATCTTCTACAGAGCATGAACGGTTTTGCCTTATACTTTGGGTATAGAAAGGGCACAATTAATTGTGTTCCGGCGCGTGCCATCTTGTCTCCGCGCGTGCCGCGATCGGTAGCAGATGTGTTTTTATAACGACTCTTCGAAAACTGCGCGAATCGCTCACCTGGATGGCTTTTTCTTCAGTCTGCTTGGCAAAGGTGAATTTGGAAAGGAAAGAAGGGAAAAAAAAAAAAAAGACAATGCGAAACGTTGGGGATCAGCCCATTGGAGCCTAGCGGCACGCGCGGGACATTTAAAATGTTGTAAGGGAATCATCAGCTGTCTTCTATTATTTGCGCTGTTTTCCCCATTTTGCTTTCTTCTCCGACCCTCTTATATCCGGTTCGATTTTGTGTTTGTTTGGGTTCGATCTCAGCTGACTGCTGTTGCTGCTACTGCCAAGTTACGAATCGGCGCTGTTGCTTACAGAATTAAATACGGATGGTATTCATTGACGAAAATTCTTTCTTTCTAAGCAATATGATTGCTAGAAAAATCATCCGGTTAACGGGGTCTGTATTTGTTTTTTGTGTGAATGAAATAATAATATTTATTTGCTGGAAAGTGTATATAAAATTAAACATTTTAGCGTCTTTCTGGAGAAAGTGGGATGGCTGTCAAAGTGCATTTACATTATAATGTAATCTTATTTCAGAAGAAGCGTTTTGTTTCACTTTAAATAAATAATGTAAATAATGAGATATAAATGAATTAAAATGCATAATTTTATCTTTTCTTATTTAGGATTTCATTCAATGATTCAGTTGAAGACTCATATTGTGAGCATGATGTTGAGAAAGAGATACACCCACCTAAGGTAGGTAACTACCTTAAACAACTTTATGTATGCACAACATACACTTTAAACTTTCAGCTTATAGTGTATTGCTGACTGAGAAATTTTGATTAATTGTGGATATTTTGTAGCGCCTTCACATACGAGGAAGAAGTGCCTCTCGTTATGAAACTGAATTTCTTGAGGTGGAACAGATTGGCTCTGGTGAATTTGGCAGTGTATTTAAGTGCATCAATAGGCTAGATGGTTGTATTTATGCAATTAAAAAGTCCAGAAAACCTCTGAAAGGAACTTCTGATGAGTATGTTTTTTTTTTCTTCTTACTATTATGATCTTTTAGTGCATATCTCTTCTATTATTACTGAAAATATTTTGCAACATATTGCTAAGATTTATGCAGACAATTTTAAATTCACCAGTTGCCAGTTGCCAGCAAAGATGAGAATAAATAACTGAAAAGACAGACTGTTTTATTTATAAATATCCAGTTTCTTGATTGATTTTTCACCGAATCCATTTCATTGAGGGATTGAATGAAAAGTTGCATGACTCATTAACTGTATTTCTAATAAATTTTAAATGCTTGTTATTTACTTCAAATTTTTTAGACTTTATTACAACTCTGACATTCCCTTATTACAGATTCTAACAGAGAACTTAATGTTTATTTTTCAAATTAATATCAGCTCAAGTAAAAATTAAATTTAGAAAGCCTCAAATGCGTTTGAATCTGATAAGCTTTTAACTGAGTTTACCTAATGCATTTGTTATTTGCTCTTAACAAGCCACAATTCTGATATGAAATGTTAAGGTTTGTCTTGTTTGACTATTTTACTAAGCCACACTGGCTAGACATACTGCTGTTGTCCTAGGAGTGTTTTCCGAGGTAAGGTGCTTAAAGATCTAATGTGGATTTTGTTAGTAGATAGAAGCGGTAACACAAAATTAAGTCTATTTAAAATAGGTGCAATTTCATAGCTAGCTGAAGAAGAGAACTGAATATCTATGAAATTCTTATGATCATTCAGAATGCAGGGGAAAAAAAAAAAATTCTTATGATGAGATGAACATTTTTTGAACTGCTTTCAATAATATTGGATGATGAGCTTTTAATAATTTTGATTAGTTAAGTTTCTGATTAACAGGGGAACTAGTTGAACAAACTTTGAATGCATGAAAATGAAAGAATAAAAAAAAGCAGGCTTTTTCTTAATTGAATGAGAGAATTTGGAATTCAGGGAGGCCAAACTAGGAAAGGCTTACAGTGCATAATAGTGCTAAAATTAGGTTAATTTCATATGATTAAAATTTTGAGAAATGGAGGGGGACTGTTTGTTTCATTTGAAATTGAAATGAATAGCAGAGTCAATTGAATTTTTGATTAAGGAAATTTTTCTTCCTTTATTGTTTGTTCTCAAACAGTTTGGTGTATTGAGAATACGGCAAAGCACACTAGGGCTATCTGGCTAAAGGGGGGATGCCTTCGTGGAAGATTTTCTAAGGAAAACTGGCTCGTATAAATGTTTCAAATGGGAAAAACCACGAAAATGCCCATGCAGCTAGCCCGTTTGTGGGATTTGAACCTCGGACCGAATTACCAGTGTTCAACGATTTTACCGCTCGGCTCCTGGTGGGTCTGTTCTCAAACAGAGCAAAGGTACTATAAACATAGCAGACCCAAACTGAGAAATTTAATATTTTCAATAATTTAAATTCACAATGGTACATATAAATGTCAGCAAGAATAGATCTAAAGTGCATTCAACAGCTGATCTTTCAATTTGGTGATAGTAATTATTTTCAAAATTTAAACAGATGAAGGAAATTTATAAATCTTCTAAGTTGGTACCAAATACGATAAAGGGCTAGAAGAAGATGGCAGCTGTATTTTTAATGAAATATTTCAGATAGAAAGTAGTTATTTTTATTTTTGAGGTAAAATTTTTGGAATTTATGTACAGAATAACAGTTTACTTGTATTGCAGCCATTAATTTAATCATAAATGTAACAGACCTTCTTAATAATTAATTTGTTGGCTCTCTGTATCATTTTTGAGCCTTTATTTAATTTGGTAATCTTTAAATTTTAAATTTCATCATAGATTATGATACAGAATATATCTTTTTTTATCAATATTATTCAATAAAAAAGAACATTTATTAAATCTGTAGTGTCTTTATGTTCATTAAACATGTAGTTTTTCTCTTTTTTAATTAAAGAATTGTTTTTCTTAAATTCAAACTGTATCTTTAATGTGACATTTTCTTTTTTCTTTTCTTTTTTTTTTTTTTTAATTTTACAGACGAACTGCTCTGAATGAAGTGTATGCCCATGCTGTTTTAGGTCATCACAAACATGTTGTGAGGTACTATTCTGCATGGGCTGAAAATGATCATATGTTAATACAGAATGAATATTGCAATGGTATGTTTCTTGTGTTTTGTTAATTTTTTTATATTTTGAACTGGAAATGACTTCTTGTAAACTCTTGAAATTTTAATTGTAAAATGACATAAAATTTGCAAGGAGAAAAATATTTAATGCTCTAAATTAATGAAGTAGTTTACATAATAATCTATTTTAAATTAAAAATTTATATAAAACAGTACACTTTATTGCTTTATAAAAAGTAAGTATGAAAAGCAAGATATGGAAATATAATATTTTTTATGTTTCTAACATTGCTTTTCCTGAGTGAGCATACTATTATAATATATATGTAAGATAAAAAAATATGTAAATCAAAATTAACCCTGTAAATCTCCCTCTCTATTCTAAAAATCGTAACTTTTCTGAACTGTGTAATTTCTAGATTAGTCCATCTTGCATGGGTTACATAACGCTGATGATATAGTTAACTCAGAACCTGAACTCAAAATTTTGAGAACTGAAATATTTCTAATCTAAACCAAAACCTTCTCTTGGTGAGCCTTCATACTGGATAACTGGGCAGTCTATTAGCTTCAGCTCTCCTGAAGTCAAGATGATACTTCTCTCTTTTTGCTTTCTTATCACATTTTAGACAATTGCTACTAACTGTACCGTTATCTAAAATGTGATACTCTTTATATCAAATTGTGGGGTGCGTATTTTGCCCAAGATCATGTGTGATGAACAAGATGTTTTGATAATTGGTTTACATCCACCAATGAAAGTTATGTTCAATTCGACCCCGTCTGTGTACAGGTCTTTCCTTTGAGTGCCATGTTTCTAACTACACAGTAAAATCTCTCCAGGATATAATGCAGAGAACGATGGACAATCATCAGTCTGTTGCCGCTTACTCCAAGTCTACACGCACACACACACACATATATACAGGTTTCATATAAGTTTTTATTTAATGAACAAATCATTTTATCTGTTACCCATTAATAAGCACAGTAAATTGCCCATATGTTGTGTGTTGGATCAATAGAATGCAGAGTTCTTCTACAAAACGTTCTATTTAATTTAAAAACTTAGCTATGTATCATTTCATAAATTTTTAAGTTTTTCCGGATACACTCATGTAATACGGTTTCAATGAAGTGGTCATTAAAGAATAAGTGAATTTAAAATAATGATAGGAACTGAACATCGTCGGAAAACATAAAAATGTATTGCTAAGTAAATAATCATTAAAGGATTACTGAAAATTATTCTTAACACATTTCTGATAATACAGTTTCACCTTGGTTCACAAACTTAATTTGTTCGTAAAGATAGTTCACCCTCCGAAATATTCATAAACTAAAACAATTTTTCCACGAGAACTAATGTAAAGTAGATTAATCCTTTTCCATTTCTCAAATGATTGCTTAGAAAAGAGTCTTTGTATGTAAGTTTTCGTATGTCTTTCATAATGTATGAAAGTATGTTTGTCTTTGTATGCCTTTCATAATGCATGAAAGTATGTTTGTCTTTGTATGCCTTTCATAATGCAGAATCAATGGAATTAATTAATCTAATACAGATGTAATATTTAACACAATATTAAACATATATAAAAAAAGGAAAACTTTAATTTTACTCTAACTCAACAAAGGAAAGCTGACAGCGTAAGTAGGACACAATGAAGAAGGTAGCTGCTGTCTTTCTGACGTTTTTTCTTGTTATTTTCTTTTTCTCTTTACACTGCTAGCCTAAAGAATTGCCTAGCCTTTGTTGCATCAAAATTTTGCCCACTGTGATTTGTTTCTGTTGTTTTATTTCAAAATCTTCGTAAAGCAAGCCATGGCATTGTTGTTGCAAACGAGTGCATTATCATGGTAATGTTTTATGAACCTTTGTACCTTAACTCATCTTGTATAAATTTCACAGATCAAATAGCTAGGAACATCTTTCCTTCCATCTTCAGAAGACATTTCCTCCACTGCATTACTGAATTTTGGGGTATCGTTAGCTGCCAACTTACTTGTTTGTATCTCAAGACATCATTCACCATCCAACATATTTTTCATTTGGAAAATTTGTTCATGACTGGAGGCTTTTGTGATTCAGTGTTCAGTTGTATAATTTAAAAAATCATGTGGCCTTAATTCCCACGTATTAGGCTGTATGAATAAAAAAGTGTAATATTTTATAAAAAAAAAAGTAATAAGTACATTTAATAATTTCTTAGTAATAGTTTTTGGTGTGGTATGCTGGAAAACAATTTTCTTACTAAAGAGGTACCATACAGAATTTGCGAATATGCCACGCGTCTCCTGTCTCGTCTTCCTTTGTTTGCATCACACAGCATTTCCTTTTTGTATTTGTTTATTTTCCCCTTCTAATTTTTTTTTCCCCAAAAAATATGTTGTTATACATCAGTTAGGTATTTTGCCATAAGAAGCTCATAGAGTAATAACAGGAAACATATATAATATAAAGTTTGTTATCACAGCTTTTTATAGAACTCAAATATTTCTTGAACTTTATTTATTTTACCAGTTACTACATGAATTGGTATCTCTCATCACAAGCAGTCAAATAATGAAAGGTGCAAATTTGCATCTTCCATCACAAACAATCGAAAAACAAAAGACACCAATTCAAGTGTGTTATCACAAACAGTTATTTGCAAAATATGTTGTTACACTTCAGTCAGGTATTTTGCTATAAGAAGCTCATTGAGCAATATCAGGTATAATGTAAACTTATGGAAGATATGAATCTCTTGCTACAAACAGTTGAAAAATGAAATATGCCAGCTTGTATCTTCTCTCAACAATAAATTAAACTGCAGAATTTTTTAACTTGATTTAAGTATAACATGTGCTAAAAAAGTATTAAAATGTTTATTTGTACATATCAGTTATTCAGTTTGTTTGGTAGTTTTCCATTATACCCTCTTACGATAATCGTTGTAACGGGAAAGAAACAAATTGTAATTACTGTCATCAGAAACTACTAAAAAAATAGTACAAACATCTTATTTACATTTTATAAACTAAATAATTATCATTTATTGACAAAAACATATTTATTTAAACAGCAATGTAAATTTCTGGCAGAAACTGCTTCAATGACCAAGTCGATGATCAATCACTTCGATGATCAAGTCGAGTGAATCTTTTCTGTTCACTTTCTGTTTTTTCTACACACGAACTCTGCCAAATATGATGGCAAATGTTGTCTGGCGGTACCGTGATGTAGCTTGTTCCTTTTTTTGGCGGACCTCATAGGCGCTCTATCGCCTGCATATGAACCTCGGTTTCTAGATCCATGAAGTTGAACTTGTGATTTACTTAGAAATGAAAAAAGCCTGCTCTTTCGAGTTTGTCAGTTTTGTAAACTCTCCAACAAGAGCCTTCCTTTACATTTTCTTTGACATATTTTAGCAGACACTCTGCGCCTCTATTCGGAATGGCAACAAGGAATGTATCCTATGTATCACGGCAAATTCCGTCAAAAAGCCATTGTGGCAAAAAAATACGCCCAGCGTTATTTTTCCTGTTGGTCAATAGACTTGTTTATTTTGACGATTTGGACTAGTCCTCCTATCTTCCTCCGTTCCTGGTCCAAAGCGTCTTCGATACAAATTTTTCTAAGGTGATTGTTCCAATTGACAACATTTGTGTGCGACATCAGAAGTTCTTTTCCATCAACCATAAATAAATAAATCTTATGGCTGTTGTGAAGAGGAGTCGATAATTCTCGAACCAGTTGTCCTTCCCAATTCCAATTTATTTCTTGCACTTGTGACATCGCCACCTTACCCTATTTTCTTCATTAGATAAAATCATATTATGCAGATTAGAACATTTTCATTCTGAAGGGATAATTCCACATTGTTGAAAATATGCTATATAATCTGCTTCGTTATTTGGGAGATGGAAAAGAAACGTCATTATAATGAGGAACTTAAAGCCAATTAAAAGAAAAAAAAGGGCGACCCCCCACAAAATAATGATGTTTCTCGGTTATTATCGATGTTACTGCCACAAAATAATGAGTTATGATGTTTATCGATTATTTATAATTTGTTTGCTTCTGTGCGAGAAATATACTATTTCTTTAGGTTATATGTTGTGTAATGGAAAAGTACCGTTTGGTTTAATGATACACACAACAAAAACATTATTTAAAGAAAAAAACTATTATCTTTAAATAATAATTCTTTCAGTTGTTTTTATGACCAGTGAAAATAATTATTCAACTGAGGATATCATTAAATCAATTGACTGCACGTTGAAAACAGTTTTTTAAAATTTATAACAAAATTATGGATAGTTAAATCAAATGTTTTAAAGAATTTAAAATTGTTTTACACAAATATTTTAGGTGGGAGTTTGGCCCAAGCAATTGAAGAAAAGTCGAAACAGCGGATACGTTTTTCAGAGTCTGACGTCAAGCAGATACTTCTACATATTGCATTAGGTTTACGTTACATTCACAGTTTAAACTTAGCTCATATGGATATAAAACCAGGTATGTTAGAATTTGATTTGTACATTGCAGCTCTTAATATTATCACAAATATTTGAAATATTGATTTTCAATGTTTCTTGAATATATATATATTACTTCTAATATTGTAAAATTAAATAATTGTATTCTTGTATTACTTCTAATATTCTAAAATTAGATAATTGTATATTTTCGCTTTTATGATGTGATTACAAATTTGCATAATGTGCCTAACTACTAAGGTTTTCCAGTTAAACTGCATTCCATGTTTTCTAAATTTTCATCTTGGGTAATGTAAATAAGCAGGGTTCGTA
Organism: Stegodyphus dumicola; assembly: GCF_044657685.1. Lineage (NCBI taxonomy): Eukaryota > Metazoa > Arthropoda > Arachnida > Araneae > Eresidae > Stegodyphus > Stegodyphus dumicola. The sequence continues at coordinate 40,474,307 of NC_140771.1, read as the reverse complement.
CGGTCCTTAAGAGTCCTTAAAAGTCCTTAAGTTTTCTGGAATAGATTTTTGATCCTTAAAAATCCTTAATTTTGGCCAAAATTAACAGAAGGTCCTTAATTTTTATCATAAAAAATGTCTGTCTGTTTTTACAACTGCCATTTTGAGTGCAAATTATCATTTTGGAGGAATATATTTGGCGATTCACTGACATATATGGTTATCTTTTGAAAGGGTTCATAGGTTATAATTTGTTCCTATTTTTAATATAAATGGTGGGGTACTGGAGTTTCTAAGCAAGAAGTGAAACATAAGCATTTCGGAATTAATTTTTTCTAAGAACAGCTCTTAAACAACTTTTCGCCTTTATTAAACGCTTCTGAATTTGGCGACTTATCAACATTTTGACAGTTTTAAGATCAGTTTCTATAAAAAGTTTTTAATTCCGAGATCTGGGAATTTTTCAACAGTTGTTTTTAAAACATTGTAACGTTGATAAATTTCACTAAAATGATAGTAATATATTGAAATTATACTTAAAAATAACATTAAAATAAAACATTTTTATTTTTTGCTGTCATATTATAAAGTTTTATTTTTGCAACTTGTAAAACATCATTTTGAGTCTGAAAAATAAAAAAGGTATAATGTATAGAAAATGTATGTATTAAGCACAATTTACAAAACAGTTCTTAGCAAAAGCAAAATTAGCTATATAGTTAAATTAAAAATGTCTTTGTTAAAATTTTTTCATAGAAGAGTTTTTCCCGTGTAATCGTATCAGAATATTCAGAATATGCATCAGTTTTCTCTAGAAAATTATTTTTACACTTTTTCTCTCCCTTTCTTTTTTTCCAAAACATTTCTGGCTTTTTGCTATTACAGAATTGGTAGGGTAATTTTTCTTTAGAATTTTAGACATTGGAGCTTCGAAAGCTTAAAAGAATTTGAAGGCAAAATTTATAGACCCACAATTCTAGAAAATTCTAGAGATATGTGACAAAATAAAAAACGTCTCCATATTATTAACACGTAATGGACGTATTTTACACAAAGTTTGTAATGAATTTCTTACTTTTAGGAGAAGGTCTGGAAGAACAATGAAAACATAATATTTGAATGTTTTACTTCTGATACTAGAATCTTTTTCTTAACATATTTATCTTCCTTTTAGAGTCAAAAGTCTTAAATCCGGACTCGTCGGGACTTCTGCGATTCCGGATTATCGATTTTTCCAGATTATAGATCATCAGTTTAAATCTAGTAAGATGGCATGCAGAAATTATAAAATTAAATTATGAAACCGTAATTTATGAAATAAAGAACAATTATGATCTAAAGGGTATCAAAATTTACAAAAAAAAAAAAAAAAAAAAAAATCTTAATATTTATTTGTTTACTTTATTAAACATTTCCTTCAATGTAAGTTGTTTAAGTTGCTTCGTTTTATGTGATAATACTTTCTGTACGAGATGAAATACTACATTTAGTAAGGAGTTATAAGCCGAATAAAATAAAAACATCTGCTGTGAAGATAAGGATAGTGCTGACAGATCAACTTCCAGTTCATTGCGCGTGGCGACGCCCCCCCCCTCAGAGCAGCGTGAAATTAATAAACAGATTTCGGAATGGTTAGTGAAGCGAAGGGTATGCCTTTATCCATTTTTTGCATCAATTCTACTTTTCGTTTGATGGACATCGAAATGTACTTTCGCTTTATAGATCCTTTGGCAGCTCCAGCATCGGAAATTCTATTTGACATAATCGAAAGTTCAAGCTTACTTTTATAAAATTGCTCTAACAGTCTGCAAAAAATAATAAGCCAGATCCAATTCGAAGATTAAGGAACGACGCAATCTGCAAAATTAACTGAAATAAATAATTAGATAATTTTAGCTTAGCTTATACCGTCCGTTATACATTAAACGCACATGCGTAAATCTATTATGCGAATGCGCAAAGGTATTACGTGCATGCGTCACCGTATTATGTGTTGACGCATGTGCAGAAAGTTTGTAAAAGAAAGATATGTACAGTTATTATGTAAATTACCCAATTGTTCATGATTTCAGCCTTCACTAGAATTTCCTGTTTTTATTTCCTCATATGATAGAGTTACTAAGCCAGCTTAAATTAAAATTAAATTGTATAATCTTTGACCACTAAAAGTTTGAATTTAACTGTTCTTATTTAATAACATCACCATGAGCTGTAATTGATTTTGTTAGTATCAGAACATGCCTTTATGTTTTAAATTCTTTTTAAATAAGAGGCTTATTTAAGCCTTTGTCTGATATTATAGTTACTTTCAGACATAGCAATAATTTGCTTCACGTCTGTTGGGGGGGTTTGGAAATACAGTCAAACGTCTTTAATCCGAACACTGTGATTCCGTGTCTTCGGGACTTCAGCGATTCCGGATTATTGATCATCAGTTTAAATCTGGTAAGATGGCATGCAGAAATAATAAAATAAAAAATATGAAACCGTAATTTATGAAATAAAAAGCAATTACGATCTAAAGGATATAAAAATTAAAAAAAAAAAAAGCTTAATATTTATTTATTTACTTTATTAAACATTTCTTTCAATGCGCGCATGCGTAAAGCATACATTATGCATAGGCGAAATTGGAAAATTGCAACCAGAAAACTATTTGATGTGTACGTGATATTTATAATGACGAGTAATTTGATTTAAATCATATCAAAGACGGAATACATCGAGATGAAATACTACATTTAGTAAGGAATTATAAGTCGAATAAAATAAAAACATCTGCCGTGAAGATAAGGATAGTGCTGACAGATCAACTTCTAGTTCATTGTGCGCCGCGCCCCCCACCACCACCACGCAGAGCAGCGTGAAATTGATAAACAGATTTCGGAACGGTTAGAGAAACAAAGGATATGCCTTTATCCATTTTTTGCAACAATTCCACTTTGTTTGATGGACATCGAAACATGCTTCCACTTTGGCAGGAAGCGCATCGGAAATTCTATTTGACATAATCGAAAGTTCAAGCTTACTTTTATAGAATTGCTCTAACAGTCTGCAAAAAATAATAAGCCGGATCCAATTCGAAGATTAAGAAAAAACGCAATCTGCAATATTAACTGAAATAGATAATTAGATAATTTTAGCTTAGCTTATACCGTTCGTTATACATTAAACGCGTATGCGTAAACGTATTATGCACATGCGTAAACGTCTATGTGCATGTGTGAATGCATCATGCGTTGACACATGCGCAGAAGGTTTGTGGCTTTGAGGTCCAGATTATAGATCATTCCGGATTATGGGTGTCCGGATTAACGACTTTTGACTGTATTTAACTTTTACCAGATCAAGTAAACCCTCATAGGTATATTGGTTTGCGTATTGAGACAAATTTCTGATTGTTAGAAAAGATGCTTAAAGAGAAGTAAATCTATAAAAATTTGTCAAAATGTCTGGGAAAGCTTCAAATTAAAATGATGCATAAATATTTTGTTGAGTGTTGTTGTTACAAATTTGTAACAACAACACTTTCAAAACTTGCCAACTGTGCCTACAACAGGCCTTTCAGGTTTGTTTTAATCAGCAGGTCTTTCTCTAGACAAGCAACAGTGGTGACAACATTCAGTCTTTTGTTATGAATCATGCTGATAATGTTCTTACTTCTTATTTTAACCTATGATGCTTGACATAAAATCTACCTGCTATTTACTAAACCTCTAGACTGAACAAGTATGTGACAAATGAGACATAAAAAAAAAATCTACATAAAGCTAACTGTTAGTAAAATATAAATGTCACTTATCTTCTTTCAAATATGTCCAACTATTATAAGTGTAAAATATTTAATGCTACTTGTAAATTGCATAAAGTTTATTTTATTCTCAAACTTTAATTAATTTCAAACTTTCAATGTTAATTCATGTTTAATAATAATGTGTCATACATCTATTTTATTTTTAGAATGGTATTACAAAAGAGAAATTCAGGCATAGATAATATTTTTAATTGAATTTATTCAGTTCTCATTTGCTCATAGGTCCTTAATTTTTTTCATTAATGGTCCTTGAAAGTCCTTAATTTCCATATGCAGAAATGTGTACAAACCCTGATATCAGGTAGCTTCCATTAGGAAATCCTTCTGGCCACAGGATCTGCGAATAGTACTTTCACTATTTATCCTGAGTGTATGTAAGGGAATGTTTTTATTATATTGGTGTTTAAATTTTGCACTCCATTAATGAGGTAGCCCTATTTTGTGGTGTTTATGATTACATTTGAATTAAATTTTCCATTTTTATGAATGTTTTTACCCACAATCAGAGGTTTAAATAAAATTTATTTACTGCTTACTAAATAATAAACTGGCATATGGTAAAATTTTGTAGCTGCTAGTTATAACTATGTTTCTTTTTATAAACTAAGTAATAAGTTTATAAACTAAGTATAATAGTAAATATAAATTTCTTAAAAAAGTTATTTAGATGCAGTTATTAGATGCAGATAGAATGAGTTCAGTCTAAAGCTATAAATGGAATGTGATGTATGACAGTTATCAAAAATATTTCTTCCATACTGCTTTGTTGATTTGTAACTGAGATATGTGTAGTTATTTTATTCTACATGGAAGCAAAATAAATGTACACATTTTTATGTTCATAAGGATTTAAATATACTTTTTTTTTAAATGAAGTGGTTGTTTTTGCTGCTATGATTTTATGAAGTAATCATTGCATAATATTCTATGTAGATGATAAATAAAAATCAATAATTACATATTATCCCACAGATGGGGAAGCTTTTGCCAGGTAGCAAGGTTTAGCACCAATTGTGCATAAGTGTGGCATCACAAGCAATTTTGTTTGATGCAACTGCTATTGATTCTCGATTAGCCACCTTTATTTTTATAAACAAGAATATAAATTAACTGTTATTCTCCCCTCTTTCTTTTAATTTTGAGAAAAATCAGTTTGAGAGCTTTAGAATCACATCAGTAACTGCATTCCAGCTCATTTGCAGCTGATCAACAGAATTAACATGTGTTGAATGGGAGAACAAACAGCTGGGAATGGCAGTAATAGGTAAAAACAGTAATAGATTAGAGCAATCACCTGCAGGAAGTTTGTACTCATAATGTATCAGTTTGAATACTTTCAAATCATTAGTTGTTTGGTAGATTAAGTATATATACTGATGAATGTTTATTTGTTAGAGTTTCAGGTAGAACTGTGGTTTAGAATTCCACAGGAACTATTGGCATAGCTGTGGCAAGAACTCCACCAACTTTCATGTTCGAAGTTAGCAAATTTTTACGATCAAAGGGATATAAAAGATTAAATGTTATTTCCAATATGTGTTAATTATAATTAATTAGCATAGATGTTAACTAATGAAATAAAATTTATGTGACTTTAGGGAAGGGGGAGGGTTGCTAAATTATTTTATTAATCAATGTACATATTTTTATTAAAAATGCATTGTAATAGAAGCTTATAAATCACTTTTACAATAGCGATCTATAAGTTTCACTACTGTAGTATCTAAATATTAAAACTATGAAGACAAAGAAATGAAATGTGCATGTATAATTAAATTTACTTAAGCAATTAATCTTTCTTATCAGTAGCATATTTAAAATTTTTGTAACCATATTAGTAAAAGGATTGATTCTGCTTCTTTCTTTTCTTTTAAATTATTTATTTATTATATATATACATGTGTTTCAAATTAATGGAAAACTGAAGTATGATATTATTGTCCATCTATAATTTCTCATGTCTAACGTTTTTTGTTTTGTTTTAGGCAATATTTTTATTACTAGGAAAGTTAAACTTAATAATGGATCCCCAAATTCTGATGATGGTTTTGTGGAAGATGAATTTGGTGATGAAGGAGTGACATATAAAATTGGTAAATTTTGAATGATTTCTGTTTAAATACTAGATGATCTAAAAAATATTTGATCTTGACCCCTACCAAAAAGTCGCAAATTCCCTGGCAATTGTTTTGCTGTGCTAATGCCGAGAAGGCAACAGCCATTTTCAAAATGGTATTGGCACACCATTCACTTGCCATAATAGCGCACTAAAAAATTCCTTACAAAAGCAATGAAGAAATAAAACTGGACATATTGGTAATGAAACACTTCATTTTTTCAAGAATGCTTCTTTTTTGCTGTTGTTCTGCAAAATATTTAGTGATCTGTTTTCATTTTAAAAAAATAAGAGAATTGTACAAACTTGGCTTTACATAACTTTGGCGTTGCAAGCCTGTCAAAACAGACTTGTACCATATCTGGTTGCCATATAAATACTTTTTGAGAACATTTTGAATTGCTGCTTAACTATTTGGCTGACTTACTGCTTTCTCCCATGAACCTTTTTGTGCAAATTTACAGTGGAACAATGGTGCCGATAATAAGTAAGGAGCAAATATTTCTGAATTATGATAAGATTCTTAGTTATGTTAGAAAAAAGATATTTGATGAATACAATTTCTTGTTTTTACATCAAAGTATAGTTTTAGTAACCAGAATTCAGGCAACAGATATTTTGCTTGACAGAGATACAAATCATGTACTTCCATAGTTTAAGCATAGTTAAAATCTTCTAAAGGATAAATTTTGTTTGTATTATATTCACTTATATTACTTTGGATTTATTTTTCTGCGCTCTAAGAATGGTTGCAAAAGTAATCGTGAGTAAAATCATGTTTAATGCTTGAACTTTAAATCTTGCACTGAATACAGTTGAGTTAAACAGTTTCTGTATTTGAATTTTCAACAAAATAATGTACATTGTAAATGAGATACAAGTTGCCATATTTTTCGAATATTGTCGGTTTTTAATTATTTCTTAAAATGAATTAAGTAAACTTTACTCTACATGTATATGTAAAAATTTAAACATCTGTGATTTGTTAGTTTTTCTCCATTTCGATAAGAAAATGAAAATTTCTGCATGAATGGCTACTATTTTAATATTTGCACATCTGAGTTTAAAATCTCAGTTTCTGGTGTATATCCACTTTAGTTCAATATAACTTCATTTTTTAAGCTATAGTATTCTGTGTAGCCTGAAGTTCTTGTTAGAACTTTATGGATATTATCTGTCTAGTATTGTATATTACTCTAGAGCATATCTTTTTTTTTTTTTTCCCCATTTAATTCATTGGTCTAGGAGACATGAAACTTGTTTCATAAGAATTTAATTTCATAAACTGGAATAAAATCACAAGATACTATATATTAAAGTTCTTAGTCTTTTTTTGTTTGTCTGGTATATATCCGTCCTTTTACATTTGTTCAGTTCTTTGTATATATTTTCTATTTCTTGGTATAATTTAAAACATCTCTCATAAACTTTTTAATTCTTTTATGTTTAGAACACTGATAATTTATCTAGGTTTGCTTTCCACTCACTGGGTGAGTGGGCTGGTTTATTTAAGTAATTTAAAAGTGAAAAGGAATTATCTGTATCCAATTTTTGATTGAGAACAAACACTTCAAAAGATATAAAATTTGGATATCCTTTTTTTCGTTGCCACCAATAGTGAGAGGGCTTTTAGATTACTTATTTTAAATTGCATGGAATTAGGCCGCAATGACTCTTAGCTTTTGATAACTATCTCATCATTCAAGATATGGTGGTTAGTGGGTTGGCTAAATGGGGTTTTATTATTTATTTATTGTCACATATAGTTATTTTTTAAAATCCTCCAGAAAAAAATATGTTAGGTGTTTATTGCATGCGTTACCATAACTAAATCGACCTACTGTGTGAAATAAAGATGGAATCCAACTTTTTTTTCTACAAGTTTATGTGCAGAAATATATGTTTGTAATAGTTTACATGTTTTATTATTGTTTGATATAAAATGCGATGAGTTACGAGAGATAATTGGCGCTGGTTCCAAAATAAAACTAAGTAAGTTAGGCCACACAAATATTTAATTATTTACATAATGTACAAGGTTACAAGTTAGGTGCTCCATTAGCACAGACAAAATGGAATGAACGAACGCACCATAGGTCTGCTGCATACCTTCTTCACCAACCAACTCAACTAAATTTGACTCCTCTCACAAGAGGGTGCTATATTAAACCGAATAATTATTTTATTGTATTTAAAATAATTTTATTAAATTAAGTAATATTACTGTTTCTATTTCCATATACAGTCAAAAGTCGTTAATTCGGACGCCCATAATTCGGAATGATCTATAATCCGGACCTCAAAATTAAAAACTTTCTGCGCATGCGCCGCGTTGACACATGCGCATAAGACCTTTTACGACTGCGCATATGAGTGTGCGCAAGTGCAGAATACGTTTTCGCGTGCACGTTTTATGTATAATGGACGTATAAGCTAAATAATTATCTATTTCAGTTAATGTTGATGATTGCGTTGTTCCTTAATTTCCGAATTGGATCCAGCTTATTACTTTTTGCAGACTGTAAGAGCAATTTTATAAAAGTAAGTTTAAACTTTCGATTATATCAAATAGAATTTCCGATATATATTTGTTAATATGTAAAGGATCTAAAGCAAAAGTATGTTTTGAAATCCGAAATCTGTTTATCAATTTCACGCTGCTCGGCGGGGGGAACGCCGCGGCAGGCGCGTAATGAATTGGAAGTTGATCTGTCAGCACTATCCTTATCTTCAGGGCAGATGTTTTTATTTTATTTGGCTTATAATTCCTTATCAAATATTTCATCTCGATGGATGTGCTCCGTCTTTGATATGATTTAAAACAAGTTCCTCGTCATTATAATTCGCTTCTGATAGCGAAGAAAGTGACAGAGGTTATTGAAAACGAAAAAATTTCGATTGACAAATTAGTCAGTATTCTCGACACAGCAATTATAGGACTTGAACTGTGGAACTTTGTAACTGAACAAGAAATTATGTCTGTTTAATAGAATTAAAGAGAAAGTATTATCATATGAAACGAAGCAAAACTTAAACAACTTACATTGAAAGAAATGTTTAATAAAGTAAACAAATAAATACTAAGCTATTTTCTTTTTGCAAATTTTGATACCCTTTAGATCATAATTGTTCTTTATTTCATAAATTACGGTTTCATACTTTTAATTTTAGAATTTCTGCATGCCATCTTACGAGATTTAAACTGATGATCTATAATCCGGAATCGCTGAAGTCCCGACGAGTCCGGATTAACGACTTTTGACTGTAGTTGCTCACATTTGTTTGCAGACACATGTATTTTTCAAATTTATTTGCATTGATATTTTGCTAAATTTTGTAACATCAAATTTTTTCTAATGTATTATTTTTTCTTTATTTTAAGCTTTGTTGCAAAATAAATATCACAAAAATATTCCTTGCAATAAAATGATTTATTCAAAAAGTGTTTATTAGTAACTCAAAATAATAATTCGGACTCAAATTTTCGCTGAAATGTTTTGGCATACAATGTGTCTTTTGATAATTTTTTATTTTAAACGAGAAAACATCAAAAGAACTATTGTCTGCATTTGGAAATTATTATATATTAATAGTTACATATCTGATATGAACATCGAAAGATGCTACATATTAACTACAAATTCTGTTGAAAATTTAATTGTCATTTTAGAGATGGCAAAAGTGTTAAAAAAATCTTTGATGCAAAGTGCTTAATTAACTTTGATGTATGAAAACTATAGAATTTGCGTGGAACTGTTAAATGCTATGATGTTTGGACCACATTCCAAGCTAACTGCAAGAATTCAAAATTATCTTATGAAAAATTAAACAAGACCCACAAATTAGTGTTGAAAAACTTGCAGCACATTTAAAAGACAGGTTTGTAACAAAAGTTCATTCTGAAACTATTAGAAGAGTCATTAGGGCATATAGATAAATTGCGTGGTCAGCAAGAAGAAAATTCTCTGTTGATAATGAAGCAAGGAAAATATGCCTGGTGCTCACAAAATCCAAATAAGTAAAGACTTATCTTACTGGAATAATGTTATATTTGCAGACAATTCAAAATTTAATATATTTGAGTCTTATGGAATTACTGTGTGGTGAAAGCCCAATGAAAAACTGAACCGAGTCTTATGTTAAGGATGTAGTAGTGGAGGCATAAATGTTTGGAGATGTTTCACTCCCTCTGAGATGAGAAATTTAATTTTAATAGAAAATAATATTCATCAGTATAAATATACAGCTATTTTTAATGCAAACATGAGAGCATCTGCAAGAAAACTTAGAACACAAAATACATTCAAGTTCTATCAGGATAATGATTCTAAACATACAGTTGTAAACATTTGCTTGTGTTTTTTATACATCTGTCCTGAAGTTATCAAAACTCCTCTATATTTTCTAACTGAAATACTATCACACACACATATATGGAGTGAGTTGGAGAAAAGACTAAGGAAACATAATATTTCTCTAAAAACTCTTCTAAAAGCAATTTTTATGGGAGAATGGAACAAAATAGAGCATTCTTACACGAGAAAATTAGTTGAATACATGGGTGTAAAGTGTAATTTTAGGTAAATCTAATCTAATGAAAGTTTAAATGTGTCCTTATTTCCATGTTCTTATTAAATATAAACTTGTTCAAAGTGTTTGAATACTTATGTGAGTTCATTTTCTGAACTATTTGCATTCTCCCCCCCCCATCAGAAACATTTTGAATAATGTTTTTCAAAACAAGTAGGCTTAACATTACCATTAGCATATGTGTAAGAAAAATAGTCATTTCGCTAATATTTAGAACTCGTACTTGCAGATAAAATCGTAAAATACAAGTGTGCAAAAACAAATGCAAACCACTGTAGTTAATTATTGATTACATTAATTGCCATTATAAAAAATTCACATTTTGCATTTTTTCTGTAGGGGATTTAGGACATGTGACATCCCTTGCAAATCCTGAAGTTGAAGAAGGTGATTGCAGATACATACCAACAGAACTTTTACAAGATAATTATTCATGGTTACCAAAAGCTGATATTTTTGCATTGGGACTAACTATTTATGAAGTGGTAAATTCATTTTATTGTATCTTTGCCTTATTAAAAATAATATCAATATAAATATTTATATATTATGGTAGGCACTGCTTAATGTGATCATTGTTAATATCATCATTTGGATATTGTTGAACTGCCAAAGTCTCTCCTGTTTGTATACAAAATCATGAAAAATACATTACTTATTGTCACCAACAAGTCAGTGTGTTATCAAAATACTATAGAATGTTATTTTTTTTAAACTGAAGTAAAACTGCCAGGCAAGTTTGAAACAGAGCGCAAAAATTATGAAATGACAGAGACATGTCATGAAGGAATGGTTTAAGTTACGGAAATGTGCAATTCCAGCACATGTGCATAAATCAGGTATGTGTAATGCCATTTGTATAGTGTATAAATGGGAGGACTGTGCAGCTTGTTTCTTATTTGAAAATATCATTTGTTAGAGTAAAGGTTACATTATGTCTCGTGTAAGTGGAAGAAACTCCAATGAGCAAGTGTCAGAAATCAACTGAACCAGAAACCAGAATTCTGTGGCCTATCAGGACTGCATTTTTTATCATTTTGTAAAATTGCTGCTCATGTTGGTTGGACTGGCCGGACGAAAATGGAATTGGTGGGTTCAGGAGGGCTGTACTGAATGTGGTGCAAGATCTCGGCAGCTCAGGGTTACTAACACCTGAGAATACATACATGTTGTCCTCTTAGCCTTGCTGGATTATATAGCCACAAAACATACCATGAGTGGCTCATGTGGAGGATGACAAGTATTTGTATGGACAGTGTGACAGTGTCTGCAGCATCACAGACTGTTAGTTAGCACAGTGAAAATTGTTGCAGCTTCCCTTAACATTGCAGCTGAGACTAATGGAATGACACTGGCCACAGGAGTAGTTTAACATTGTCTTTTCAGATTTCATACAGCATCATGATCTAAGTTTATCCAAATAAATATTATGTACATTAATTATTAAATTTTATTTAAAAATACTTCGATAAATAAAAGCTTTTATTCCCCATACTGAGTTTTCTCAATAAAAAAGTGTAAGAAAATAACAAGATAAAAATTAGTCAAAGAACATAAAATTTAGGATATCTAATTAAGTACTAATATATTTTACATCAGAGTTGTATTACAAATATTTCAATAGCTTGAGTCATGCATTATAAAGTGAATTTCAGTCAAAAGCTCTTAATGGCATTGCCATTTAGCATGAAAATCTTTCAGTTTCTCCCAGTTTTCTCTCCCCCCAAAAAAAACGGCTTACATTTTAAGCTGGCAGCTATGGATGTAAAATAACAAAGATCATGCAACTACTTTATGCTGCATCAATATGCATGTTTGGGAGGGGGGAGACAAAGTCTCTCCAGTACTTTAAAGGAGTAAAGAGTTTAATAGGACTATAATTCAAAGGCATGGATGATGTCACTAATTTTTAATGAATGTCTTTTGAACTAGGATAATAAACTGAAGAATATCTTTTTTCCTATTATGAACTACACAGCACTTAACATATATGCTGCTCTTAAACATATGGAAGTTGTATCTTTGCCAGCAAGTGCGACAGCCATGGGATTAAGGGATAATTATAATGATGAAAGAACATTATTACCACAAAATGAGCGTTAAGAGTCCTTTGTAACATAGATGGTACAGATAAAAGTGCAAATAAATTATCAAGGAAAACTAGCCTTCTAAATGCATTGCATTTCCTAATGTCTGTTGGAATTACATTTCAGGTAATAAAAAATTGTTTTAAGCGTTGCAATCTTAATAAATGATGAAAAGAAGAACTGAAAGCAATATCTCTAATAAAAACAAATTGTGAAGAATTTAATGCTTGGGTATATATTCATGAAAAACTCTCAAGTTGCAGCATTGGTGTCATGAGAAGATATATCCCAGTTGCTTTCTGAAACAAATCCAAGTGCATCATGTTATGAGCTTCCTGAATAAGGTGATTGAATTGGTGAATTTCCTGCAATTGATGAGGGATGCATACAAGTATTAAAATTAGCTGTACAACACCTGTAAAGTAATTTCTGGAAACATGAGTATGAAACAGTTCATAAAAAAAACCTTTGCATAGCAATTGCAGACAATAAAATGTTAATAACTTTTCTCTAATTAAAATGTTGTGAAGGTTAGTATTTATGTGTTCCATTTTCGTTAAATTGCATTGATATTTTTCTCATCGCCCAACATTATTAAAAAGACCTGGCCAAATGTGATCACATTAAGTTGCATTTATTGAAATCCAGAATTAAACATTTACGTAAGGGTAAATTTAAACTAGCATTTGCCAATTAATATTTAGATAAAATATCAGTCATTATGGACAAATGTAAACATTATATTAAGAAAAACTTTTTTTTTTTTTCATTCTCTCTTACCCTAAAATAATTTTTCCTAGCAAATCAGTCTGGTATTTAAGAGTATGTTATAAACAAACAAATATGCTTATTTTCTTAGTTATAAGAATATATTTTATTTTTATAAAACATTTTTTGTAAGTTTAATAAGTCATGGATATCATTACTGATGTGAAAATTTTCAGAACTAATGTATCTTTAATTTTTCAAAGATCAATTTGGTTTTTAATATACCATTTATTTATTTTTAAACTTTGTCTTATTCTAGCATGATTTCATACTTTGTAATCCATATATTAAACTTAGTATTGTAATACACACTCAGAATTTCATATAGCATAGTGAATATCATATCTTACTAAACAAAATTTATAATAGCAAATTTGATAGCTAACTCCTATAAATGATAGTTACCTGCCCAAATTTAAAGCCATTATGATTTTTGTATTTAATTAGTTATGAAATCAATTTTACTCGTAAAACTCATGATGACATTCATATTACAGGTTTCAGTAATGGTTCTCTTTTCATTTAAAACATGGGAACAAAATTTCTAGAATCATGCTCGGCAGAGTGCAGTGGTTATTTAAATTATATACAGGCAGTTTGTAATTCAATTGATAGGTATGGAATGAAAGCACTATTGTAAATTACATTGTCCACTCTTTTTAGCTGGCAAATGCATTTTAGTTTCTGAAAAACAAACACCACACAGCATTTTTGAAGACGTGAAATCTAAATAACATATGTATAAAAAAATTTGCTAAAATAATTAAAAGCTTTCCTTCAAATTTACAAAACATAAAGTTAGTCTTAAAAAAGAAAGTGAAAAATAGTGATATAAGATCTCTGTACATTTTTAAACTATTGTAAATGTTCAGAGTACGTTTTTTACATTTTTTCCTGTCGCACTATTTGCTTTTAGTGTTGAGTTTTGTATTTTTAACATATTATACAAGTAATAAAATTAATATTTTATTATTATTTTAGTGTGGAGGTGGGCCATTACCTAAGAATGGCGAAGAGTGGCATGCAATTAGAGAAGGAAAATTATGTTATTTATCATATTATTCCAAAGATTTAAATGAACTTATTAAGGTAGGTTTTACTTTCAGATTTGAAAGGTACTTCAAATTTACCACCTTCTAAATCCTTTTGAAGATGAATATTAATCTTTATGCAAATTATGCTTATAACTATGAAGATAAATTATTAATTCTTTATGTGAAGTTTATTGATTCAGTTGATATAACTTGATAAGGTTAATCTGAAAATTATAATGCATGTATACACAAACACACAATGCAAATATTTTTTGTGCAGTTAGTGAAATGTTATAAATCTAAATATATTAGTAATTATAACACTTATTGTATTTGTAATTTATAATCCTCTAAAGAAATATTTTTTAGACTTCCTCCCTCTTTCCTCATTACATGAGAAATACATAGAATGTTTTAATAAAGTGAATTGCAGACTTTTATTAATTAAATATTGATCCTGGCCATTGTACTTAGAAAGGTAAAGAATTTTATGTAAACAGTTGCCATACCTTGGCTGGGAGAGTTCTGTGAGAATAAAAATTTTAACTTTGTACATGGGTTCTGTGAAGTAAAATTTTCATTATACATTTATTAGTTCAACATGAAAAGTTCAAATGCAAAATTTATGAAGATATATTTAGCAAATATTTTCATGAAGTTATCTATCAATTTAAAAGCAAAGGCTGTTTTACAGATGATAGAATCTTAAAATAGATAGCTTTTATTTTATAGTTGCTCCTTGAATTTATTTTTGTAAATATTTAAGTTATATATAAACTGATAATAGGCATAAAACATTATCAAATTTTGTTCTGGAATATTTCCACAAATTTTGCAAGACTTCTGAAAGGATTATTTGAGCAATATGACTGATATTACTTGTATAATCCTTTATTATATGCACAAATGTGAGAGACGGTGAAATGGAAAATGAAAAGCTGGAGGAATGCAAGAAAACCAAGAAATGACAAAATATTTTAGTTGTACAACTGGAACTATTCAATTGCTGTAAAAAGGAAAAAGTGAAAATGGCAGTATACTTTTATTATCAATGTGAAGGAAACTATTGGTGGTATACTTTGAAATGCACAAGAAACTATCGTAACAGTTTAGTAATCATGTAAGAAATGCTGCAGTACATCTTACTTTTTTCAACATAATGCATTCCTCAAATATCCTCCCCCTCCAAGAAACGATTGTCTTAATCACCTCTGCAAATAATACTTTGGGGGGATTTTCTAATTACATATGATTAAACTTCAGATCAGTTGAATGTGTACAAGTATTACTAATTTCTGATTTCAAAATGAAAAGTTTTGGACATCCATTATCTCGAAAGAGACAATGATGACAGTAAAGCATCATTTTCTCAAATAACAGCAACATAGTTGTATGTAAGTGGGAGAGAGCTATAACTTTTTAAAATATTCATGATTAACATCTTAAATGACATTATATGTTATACATTTTGGAGCTTTAAAAATTGCTTTTATTTCCTCAGCAGTTTTTAAAAACATGTTCATAACTATCATTTATCATATGACTGACTGAATACAGCAGTACAGGAAGTTTTAAGTTGCCAATTTTTTTTATCATGAGAGTGATTGTTAATTGTTATTTCAATGTAAATATTTTTGCAGATATTTTATACCACTGCATTTTATGCAATGAATGAATGTTTGAATAATTTTTTATTTTTTTTTTCCAGCAAATGATACATCCAGATCCTGAAATGCGTCCAAGCAGTGCAGCTTTAGTACAGAATGAAACTTTAGTTCCATATGCATGTAAAACTAAAGAGCAATTAAATAAAGAATTAAATGCTGAGAAATTCAAGAATCAATTACTTTCAAGGTATATATATATATTACTTTGGCTGAAATTTTACATACCATATTTACTTGTATATATTTTTTAAACTAATTTTATCATGCAAAAATTGAGAAGGGAAAATTAGCAAATAAATTTCTGATGGGCATGGTTACAGTAAAAACATAACAAATGAATCAAGTTGTCATGGATAAACTACAGGTAACTATTGCAATATTATTTATTTATTTAAATGAAGCCTATATTCCAATAAGAACATACAGTAATATTACCAATATCCAACAATATATCTCCATTCCTACTTCCTGCATCTTGAACCTTGTTCACTCTTTCTTATCTAGTCCACTGTTACTCTCTAGGCCTCTGATTGTTTAATGGTACTGAAACTGCTGTTTGTGTGGCCTGTTACAGCTTGCAAATTGTCGTCCTTTGCCTCTGTCATCATCCAGTTTGTCTTCCAATCAGTAATGACCTTGAGAACCATCATGAACACTGGGTACTCCCATTTTATTGAAACTTATTCCCTATAATTTTTTCATTAATCAGAACCCATGCATTCAAAACCGTGGAGTAAATCGATTAATAAAACAATCAATCACTATATGGATGAACCCATTTTAAAACTTACGGAATCTTGCTTTCTTGGGGGCCTTGAAGAAGGGGAAAATTTTGTACTAAAAAACAAAGGGGAAAAATGTCCGAGTAAAAATGGTATATTATGTACATATCCAAAATCGCAATTTTTATGCATAAAACTGAATTACATTAACTATGTGAAATGCTGTGTATATTGACACCATAGGTTCCTTTAAACATTACAAAATTCTGCAACCTTTAAAATATTAATCTTTTATTTTTTTCTTTTAAGGGAACTTGAGAGAGCTTCGGAATCTTTGAAGAAAAAATCTAAGGATGGTCGAGTATGTAGGCTGGTTGGTGGAAAAGTTAATCGAAGCAACAGTGTTACTATTTTTTAGATTAAGAAAGTTCTCTTTTAATAGAAGTTTGTAATATTAAATGTAAATATCACAGCCTGATCTGCAGATTTACTATTTTAAGAGTATTAAAGATTGATTTTTAAAATTGTTACCTTTCAAAGAATATAAAGCTTAATCATACTTCTACATAATTGCTGTTTAGGTAGTTTTGAAACTTGGTGATATATTCCATTTTTATAGCATTATTGCATTTTTAGTCTTTCACAAACTTTTGCCTTATTCACCAGATGACAAGTCATTTAGAAGGAAATCGCAAAGGAATGTTTCTTATATTTTTCCTAATTCAGAATAAAATAAAATGTGCATATAAAATTTAATCTTTTAAAAAGTGATATCAAATGCTATGGCCATTGTACTTTTTTAGTTGTCTCAAAATTTACCTCTGGAATTGTTTTTAATTATTGGCAAATCTTCAGTTTTAAAGGCCATGCCGGTTATATCAGTTTTTAAAAGGCTAGACCAAATATTTTACTTCTGATAATGTTTGTTCTTAAGCATATGTATCCAATCAGTAGCATAAAAACGACACTTGGTTTTTCAAGTATATAAATATGTCTGTTATTCTTTTCCAGTAAAAACTTAGTTTTTATTCAATGTGAAAGTTAGTTTTGTGTTTTAATGTGCCATTTATTTCTTGTTCCTATTAATGGTTGAAATGTAATTAGTATTTTGTATATATTTTATGCATATTTATAGTATATGATTAATTATTAATACTACATAAAAGTAAACTTGCATTTCAGATGTAAAGATTTTTAGTTCTGAAAGTTTGAAACATCCATTTATAATTTAAAATTCGGTACACATTTAATGTTAGTTTCAGTGTAATTAATAGTTGCTCACAAAATCTTTCTTGAACTTCAAATGTAATGTGTGCCAAACTATAAAATAATGGAGTTTCTTAAGAATTGTTATCTTCACTAATGTGTGTAAATGCTAACACCATACTATTTAATATGATTTAAGAATAGTTTGAATGGCAAGAATTCATTAGATTTTAGTTTATAATGAACAGCATTTTTCTATAACTGTGCTTTTAATAAAGTTATCATCAAATTAACATTTATAATTTATGTAGATATGGAAACCTAGTTAACTGTGTGTACTAATGTAAATTTTGGTAAGATGTTATGTTTGAATGTTTTTTAAAAGTACATCTAAATAATTGATCAACATTTTTTAACAGAGAAACACATTAAGAATATTTAAGAGAACAAAACTCTTAAAAATAAGTACTTTTCTGTTATCCTGATCAGATTCAGAATTGTATGTACGTACACACATATATGTACATGTTTTTCTGAATCTAGTCCCCCGATAACAAAGTACCAAAAAATTTTTTTTTTGAAATTATAAAATTTTTACTCTAGTTGGAAATATTTGTTATTGTAACTTTCTTGTTAATATTTGGGATTTTACGTAGATTCATGTTTAGTTTTCATGATTATGCATTTAAATTTTTTTAAGAAAGTGAAAGCGTATTTATTTAAAGCTTGTTCCTTTTAAGAATTTTTATACCACAAAACTGTTATTCATGACGATGCCTAATTTGTCTGACATTGCAGCCAAGCTGTATTATAATTAAAATGGAAATTCCTAGCATTTTAATTATATATATGGAAATGCTGTAAAATGTGTTTGTGTTCTTTAGGCTGTTTTTAAATTAAAGAGAAAAAAAATGTTTTATGAAAACATGTCCAAATTTTAAAACATAAGTAATAAAAGAAATTACATTTATAGAAAATTTAGTTTTCAATACCGAAGAAACTGTATATGTATCAGATTGTTAATAAATAGAAAATTGTATTTTTTTATTCATACATTTTGTTTTTATTTGGCACTTCTACAAATACACTGAAAAGCAAAATAAAATATTTTAATACATATATATATTTTCCAACTATTCAGAATAAAAATATTGAAAATCTTAACACATTGTATGCAGATTTATATATATATACACTTAATAGAAAAAAATATATTGTTTAAATGACATTTATGTGTAAAAATTTTTATAAATAAAATTTTTGGAAAAATGGCAAATTTACAATAAATGCAGGCATTTGAAGAACTGCAAATGCATGTAATAAGTAATTACATAAAGCTTAAAAAATCAAGGAAAATCTTAAACAAGTTTTCAATGGATATATTTGCATATAAATATTTTTGACATTGGAGAAAATACTTAAAACATTCAAAGCATAAAAAAAATTGAAACATCACATACATATGGTGCAAGAATCACAGTTGTGATAATGACATACAGAAAAGTTCTCTGATGGGTGGATGATATGCCATAAATCTTTAAAATTTCCCTTTCGGGTCTTTCATCAACTGTGCTATAACCTGGTTTGGGACAAATGTAAGCACCAAAGTCAGCATTGCAGCTGTAGCTAACATTACACTAAGTGTATAGCGAGCGTGCAAGATGAGTGTTGCATTATCCCAGTGCCAGATACGTTGAACAGAATGTCCAAGTGCCATATATGTTGGGAGTTTGAATAAATACCTGTAAGTAAATAATAAAAATTACATGAAATATTTAATAAATCTAACAAAGGGGATTTATGTATAAAACAAACACAAATATACTTGTAAGGAACTTCCATAAAGATAAAGAGAGAATGAAGTTTTTAATATCCAGCTTGTATTTACAGTTTTATGTGGAAATATTATAAATTCTAATGCCTCAGTATGTGTCAGCATCATTTGATTGATATTTTTTGTACTTCAGAAAAGCACACAGTCATAGACAGTACAACAGAATTCCAAACATCTGGACATATAACAAGGATCTTGGCCAATTTGCATAACATGATGCCATTTTTTTAAGATTGCATTCACTTTAATGGAAATAAAGGAATTTTTCCTTCATTTATTTTATTTTTATACAAAAGATTATTTTACGATAAAAAATATTTTGTTTCTGTGTAAAAAAATGTAATTACTTTTCATTTATGGAAGCACTAAGGCTAAATTATCTTTTTTATGTGTATTTTAATCAATTTAAAGTAATAAAAAAATTTAAACATTAGCATTACCATAAGAGATTTGTAATATATTTTTTAATGAGAAAAATACAAATAAATTAACAAACTTAAATTTACTTGTCTTACAAAGAAGATGAGCAGTCTGAATATTTAAAATCTGGACACTTGGAGTAATATTTTGTCGTTAGTGTACTTCATAATCATAACAGATTTCTATAGTAGTTTAACCTCTTCAGTGCTTACCCTACAGATTCTATGGGCAACAATAAAAGTAAAAATTTTTGCTCATCCCGTACTTTTTGCAGTTAATTTTCCCCTCTATTTAAAAGTGTATTCTGCTTTTTACCCGTGTAAATGTCGGTAATGCATTTCCTTCAATATTAGACTACTTTGAGTCATGTCTTGGTCAGAGGTTGGCATTATTGTCGATCCTGACAGTGATTTTAGTTATTCTGGAGATAGCAATAGCAAAACAGATTATTTCTAGACTCCAGATAAGTGATGAATCTGAAAGGGATTTTCAATAACCACCGGCAAAATGTTCAGCAGTGTTGAAAAATATTCTGCAAGCTCCTGCCTCATTTCTTTTTCTTGACAATCCAGGCATAATCAACCATAAACAATGAAACTATTTTGGGTTATTTTGAACTTTGGAACATATGGTACACATAGAAGACCTAGTTGTACTTTCAACTTTACTAAGATTGACAGTTTGTCATTTTCCAAATTATTTGCCTCCTAATCCCATTGGAAAAAAAAATAACAGACCCACTCACAATGTGCTCTTTGTTGTTCAAAAGGAAAAACTGAAACTGGCTTAAAAAAAATTGGGAAATAAATAAAAAATAAAACAAGAATTTGGGTGCAAGGAATGTAAAGTAGGACTTTGCCTGGAATCCTGTTTTGAAATTTACCATATTGAATTTAATTTTTAATGTAAATATTGAAAATTTTCATTAGCACACGTACTTTAAATTTGTATTCTATAAAGTAAATTAATTTGATCAAGAGATATTTTCAGAACTTTTCATTTTTATATAAACACTTAAAATTGATTTTTATGTAAGCCTCTTCTTATGCATGAAGTCTATTTAAAAAACAACTTAATTACAAAAAAGTGCTACACAAATACATGTAGATTTGAAACATGTTATAAAAATACACTTATTGCCATAAAAATTTGTGCACCAAGAAATAATTATGGGATTGTAACAAAACTGGCATGAGGGTACATGTCGGGTGGATATGCAAATGATTAGAGGTGCAACTAGAGGGCATTGAACTTCGTTCTTCTTGGAGTATAAAACAGGTAAGCAGAGCTCGTTTAAGCATAGCATGACAATATGAACTTTTGAGCTCTAGGAGACGGTTACCTTTTTCTTAGCTCCTGATTGTTCTCTCATTTCGTACGTATGACTTTTGATAAGCGACCAACCAGCTGATATGTCGAAACATAGAGCAGGCGGTATCGATAATGCAAGCAATTGCCTGAACAAACCAAAAGCAATTTCTCCTGATCCTAAAGAAATTTATACTTTTATACAATGAATTGCAGAACTCCGTAATGCAGTTACTGAAGTTTAAAAAATGCCGATTACACGCAAAAACGTAGAAATCCGATGACAATTGTAAGCCGAACTTAAAACACAGGAATCGCTTCTGACGACTGTTATGCTAAAGAAAACGATGGATAAAATTCTCGCGCTCATCCGCCACCCAGTACGAGCAATTCTGATACACAAGATTGTGGACTATGGTTAAGCGTAAAAAAACTATCTAGACATGATAGCGGCTCCTCTATAGAATCTCAAGCGCTTAGTGTGACCTCATAATTCAATTCCCTCAATAATGAGGAATTACTCGACGACAAAATGGAAGAAGATGTCATGAAAACCAACGAAAGCAAAAAGATAAATGAAAAACTAAGAAACTACTAGATAAAAAATACGAACGTGATTCAAAAAGATCTATCCCTCCACTCATCATCTCTGATAAAGAAATAAATTGGCATGAACTTAGAAAGCACATAAAAGAAAATTTAAAAGTTACCAACTTAGAAAGTAAAGTAGAAGGCGATAACATCAGGATCCAACTTTTTAGCGAAGATGATTTCCGTACCATACAAAATTATTTCGAGAAAGCACCCATCCCATTTCATACATTCCTAATCACTAGTGAGAAAAATCTCAAATCAGTTATCAAGGGACTTTACAATCCACACCCCAATAGAAGAAATTAAGGAGGAACTTAAGTGTCAAGGAATAAGTGTACTTAAATTGCAGTGTATGCGTAACAGCGTCCCAACCATGCTCCCTGTGTTTTATTTAGAAACTCTGAGAAATGCTAAAGAAAGAAGTCTTCAAAGTCACTCACGTAGCAGATATGAGAATCCGCATCGTTGGTTACGAGAGCAGACCAAAGCTGGTACAGTGCTTTCGGTGTCAATGATATAGTCACACACAGAGAGCATGCCACAATGTGTTCGTTGTTTAGAATATCATCAAAGCTCCCATTGTCCCATCAAAGTAAAGCAGAAAATCCCAGCAAGATGCATCCTGTGCAGTGGTTTTCATGCAACCACTACCTCCGATTGCTCTGAACACCCCAGCAAGAAATTTCAAAATAAGCAAAAATCCCGACAAAGGAAGATTTCCCGAAATTCACTGAAAACGAAAATGAACGATTGAAGAAACTCTCAAAATCCTACGCTAACATAACCAGCAACAAAGTTAAAGAAACAGAAAAACTAAAATAGCAAATATTCAAAATCTTGAATTCAAATCCTTCATATTTAAACTAAAGAGATCTCTATCATAAATTCATTAGCGTTCAAAGTGAGAATGAAAAACTTGAATTTGCATTACAGGCACTTCAACTCTTTGTTTAAAGAGTTTTAAACAATTTTGACAAGAAAAGCATAGCTGAGCGGGTTAGACCCATTACCCTTTTGCGCTAAGAAGGTCAAGCATTTGATCCCAGCTAAATGAGAAAAAAAATAGAAATTGGGACTTGTACATATTTTTTATTTTTCTCTTATTGCTTATATTTTTCTGTTATTATTGCAAGTTACAGTGTATTTTTACAAGCTTTTTTATTTAATCTAGAAAATTTTGAATTTATGTACTTTTGAACCTTAATGCAACTGACTCCAGATGGACCAATGATGTTATACCGAAGATTTTACTACGAAACCTCAGGAAATTACGAACCCATGAAAGACTTTCGCATTGATATATAGTAGCAAAAGCCGTTGAGGCTGAAGGCTACTTATACAACTGATGATCTGTGATCTGTGATTGTTTGAGCGTACTTAATCTTTTGCTAAGGAAAGGCTGAGGTAGACATGCCGTTGTGCCGCCATCAAAGCCAATATCAGCAGCTGTTAGAGTTCGAGAGGGGGAAGAATCATCGGGATGATGGAAGCTAGGTGGTCAGCTCAGTGAGTAGCTCGTCAGGTACGCCATTCTGATTTTGTTGTGAGGAGGTGTGGAACCAGTGGACAGAGGCATCACTTACATGGCAACCAGGCTCAGGATGCACTCGACAGACCAGTCGTCGAGAAGACCGTCACATCATACGACACGCACTCGTAGACATAGAGCCAACTGCCTCATTGGCCGCTATCCAGACACATGGAGCAGCTTCATTACGGGCCCCTGTGTCTTCCTGAACCATCGCAAGGTGCCTGGTTGACAGTAGCGTAGCAAGCATAACTGGCGCCCAGAGCAAAATACCTTTCTGGCACCACCCCCAAAAACTTTCAGTAATATAATGTGTAGAATATATTCGTAATAAAAAAATAATGCAAATAATAATAAAATGCTGAATTTGCCATAAAATACTCAAAAATATATTAAGAATAGTCACTGCCTAACTACATTAGGCTTGGATTCGGAAATGCATCTGTGTCGGGGGAAAAGTCAAACCATACCATGATCTAGAATTAGTTAAAAAGGTGTTATTTACGTATTTTACATATTTATATAAGTGTTTTTAAAAACTACAGTTTTTAAACAATTAAAAGTTTAATATACATTATAGATAAATAGATATGTGGCAACTTGCCTACTACAACTCTGCCAGTCTGGTAACCCATAGCAACCAAAAACAAAATATTTATTCTATTCAATTGTTATAGTTATTTAACGATCTGTCTCAAAAAATTGTACTAACATAATTGGTGACCCTTATTTATTACGAGTAGCAACCATCAATGTTGCACGAATATGGAGTTTATATGTCAAAATTTTGAGCAGCAGTAAGTTATCCAGTGTGATGAGATGTAAGTAAGACATTTCACCTGTCATTTCAAGCATTGTGCCATATTCCGGTGAGTAAACATATTTCTGTCATAATTTCAGCGGATATATGTATCGTCTGCTGCATTTGAGTCGCCAATTTGTCTGCTTTCAAGTACTAAGAAACTGTGTCACCATATACATATTATTATTGTGCATATTCTATAATATTATTATTGTGCATATTTGGTTAATCTAAAGTGGTTGACAACGATGCTGCTTCACAAATGGCACGAGTGGCAGTTAAGCCACCGCCTTTTTGTCACCGAGACCCATCATTATGGTTCATTTAATTGGATGCGCAGTTGAGTCACATTACTGCCGACGAAACTCAATTTTATACAGCGATCGCCGCGTTAAGAGGTTATCGCATATGACTACAGTCCCTGCTAGACGGGACTTTTCTGAGAAATGAGATTCTGGTAGCACTGGTTAAAATGGAAGGATTCCTAGAAAAAAGATCCTCGCTGGAAGCGAAGTCCCGCCTAGCTATGGAAAAATGTTGTAGCTACGCGGGATTTTCTCAAACCTCACAGAAAATGTCTCGGCTGGACCTCAGTCCCGGGTAGAGACAACCAATCAGACGAAAGTTCTGCTTCTGAATGATCACGTGATCCCAATCTGAGCGATAATCGATTACTGTTTGGTGTTCAAGTAGTAAGTGAGAATGGTAATCTACATGTGTTTTCTGGAATTGTGCGGGTTCTGAGAATCGTCCCTTTCGATGTTAAGTCCCGTGTAGCCAAAACATAATGTGACTGGGACCTTAGAATCAGAGGTACTGCAATCAGCTCATGAAATACCACCGGCGACGGACAGATACAAATCTTTAAAAGAAAATTAATTTCTGTTTATGAAGAATCCAAGACAGTTAAAATCAAGCAGCTGTTGCACGATTTATGGTTGGGTGATATGAAGCCCTCTCAATAGCTGTCTAAAATGTCAGACTTAGCCGCTGGTAACCTAACAGATAACATTCTTAAAACATTATGGATGAATAGACTCCCATCTAGCATGCAAACCATTTTAGCGACCAGTAGCGAGCCACTTAAAAATCTTCCCGAAATGGCTGATAAAATTCACGAGCTGGCCATTCCAGTGCAAATACACGCAGTGCAGGCTCTGGTCCAGGTATTGTGGCGTTACAGGCTCAAATTGGCGATTTGTCCAAACAGGTTGCTCAGTTAGTAGCCATCCAAGCTGAATCTTTTCAGCACAACCGCTCCACATCACTTGGTCGAAATACACGTCATAGCCCACTGAGAAAATGTTATGAAAGCCCTCCTCCGGGTATTTGTTTTTACCACCACAAATTTGGAAACAAGGCAAACAAATGCCGCCCACCGTGTCGTTATAACGACCAGGGAAACGAGAAGGGCCGTTGCCCGAAGTTGTGAACGACAACGGCTGGAATTTTGCACGCCTTTTCGTCATCGAAAAGAATTTGGGCTTAAGGTTTCTTGTAGACACCGGGCCCCCCCCCCGGGGGTTGACTCAGGCGAACGCCTGGGAAGTACTGGTTAGGATCTGTACTTAGGCAGTCTCAACCATGGGGTATATAATTTGACTTCACAGGACTAGAGCCCGAGTATTGTACTCAGGTTGATTCAGGCTTGGCAAGGACTGTACTGGTACTGTCGTATCTGTTTCTTTGGCTGTGGTGGAGCTATGTTGGAGATCGTCGACTAAGTCCCCGGGGGTTTGACCCCATTCAGTTCTCCTAGCGGGGACTGACAGAGTGGACAGAGCACCTACAAACAATGGAATTTTTGCTGATGGAGTGGTGCCCGGAGGCAAGGTGACAGAGTTTTTGATTTTGCAACGATTTATTTCTGCCCAATGCTTTGTAAAAGCTGGGCGGGGACTGCGGGGGGTTGCGACCGCAAGGACGAGGTCCCACGGACGACGGATATTACAAACTCTGTATGGGTCCTCTAGAATATGAACCTGGGTCGGAGGTCCTTCGTCTAGTGTGTCTGTAGACACCGAGGCTGATGTTTATTGTCGTTCCACCACATTTTCACGAACAAAAGCGCCTTACCAAGTTACAACTTTATTCAGCAAATGGAACTCCTATTCAAACTTTTGGTGAACGCCTGATATCTGTCGATTTAGGACTGTGCCGCAACTTCCAATGGCCATTCATTATTGCTACTGTTTCAAGTGCTATTATTGGCACTGACTTTTTTCAAAAATTTTCTTTGCTTGTCTATCTTAAGAATCGCCGTTTGATAGATTTCACAACCAACTTAACTTATCCGGGAGTAATTCGCAATAGTCAAGATTTGAGCATTAAATTGATTTCGGGTAACTCCCCATGGCATCAACTTCTCAGAGAATTCCCTACAAACACGCGCCCAGTTATGGGTATTTCCGAACCCAAGCATGATGTACTACATTATATTGAAACTACCGGACCTCCAATTGCGACTAAACGAAGACGCTAACCTCTGGACAAGCTTAAAGCCACCAAAGAGGAATTTCAATACATGATGGAACAGGGAATTTGCCGTCCTTCAAATGGGCTGTCCGCTCCAGCTAGTTCGGAAATGAAATGGTAAGTGGCGATTATCGCTGGTTAAATGCAGCTACAATTCCTGATCGTTACCCAGTCCCGCACATTCAAAATTGTATGCAAGTTTTAAAGGGAAAAGTTATTTTTACAACCCTTGATCTTGAGCGGCCGTATCACCAAGTGCACGTTAACCCAGCTAATATTTTAAAAACTGCGGTTATTACGCCTTTCGAACTATTTGAGTTTCCGGTCATGACTTTCGGTGTATGCAATGCTGCTCAAACGTTCCAACGCTTCATGAATCAGGTGTTAAACGGCCTCGACTTTTGTGTACTTTATTTTGATGACGTCTTAATCGCCTCCTCTTCAGAGTAAGACCTATCACATTTGAGAACAGTTTTTGAATGTTTTCAAAGGTACGGTGTCAGTCTTAATTCTTCCAAATGCGTTTTTTGCCAACCAAGAGTTTCCTTTCTTGGTCATGAAATTTCCGCTGATGGAGTTCGACCCCTTCCCGATAGAGTTACCGCTATCCGTGATATGCCCGAACCATCTACAGTGAAGGACTTAAGATTTCTTACTATGCTCACTTTTTCGAAGTTTCCTACCTCATGCAGCAACCATACAAGCACCTCTAAATTCTTTTTTGGTTGGAAGCAAGAAAAACGATAAACGTGTTATAACCTGGTCCACAGAATCTCGCGAAGCGTTCCCAAAATGCAAACATGATTTAATTTCGGCAATTCGGATTTTCTAGCGTGCCTTCGTGGTGTAGTGGTTCTGCACGCTGTGCCGGTACTCCAGAAGCCTGCGGTTCGATTCCCGGCGAAGGCGGTTGCTAATTTTTCAATCTCTCTTGCTTCCAAATATCTTAGTGTCTCTACAGTGGCGCCCGAACTAAAAGGGGTGTTGGATGAGGATTCTCCATACCCAGGATTTAGCGATTGTGTCCCCTAAAAACCCCCAGTTGCCCTTTAACAAGGGGAGTATATAAGGTATTTCTCCCGCTTTCCTAGCGTGCCTTCGTGGTGTAGTGGTTCTGCACGCTGAACCGGTACTCCAGAGGTCCGCGGTTCGATTCCCGCCGAAGGCGTTGCATATTTTTCATCTCTTCTGCTTCCAAAAAAGTAACCTAATGTCTCTACGCGTTGCGCATCAACAACACGTATAGGAGCAGTTTTACAACAGAAAGATCAAGAATTATGGAGACCACTTTCATATTTTTTTAAAAACCTCTCACCAGCGCAAACCAGATACAGCACATACGATCGCGAATTATTAGGAATTTATGAAACTGTCAAATATTTTCGACATATGCTATAGGGACGCGTTTCATGATCTTCACAGATAACAAACCCTTAACCTATGCTTTTCAACAGCGTTCGGATAAAGCTTCTCCTCGTCAAATGAGACACCTAGACTTCATAGGGCAATTTTCAACAGATATCCGTTATATTGTGGGTTTGCAGAATATTGTAGCAAACACCTTGTCTCATATTGAAGAACTAGCCGTTCCCTCGCCAATAAACTTTGCTGCCGTTGCGGATGAACAACACCGGGATTCAGAACTACAAACCCTCTTGAAAAGCAAATCTTCCACCAATCTCAACTTGCAGCTTATGCAGCTGTTACCTGGAAAATCACTTTATTGTGATGTTCAGGATTCAAGATTTTGACCTTATATTCTCTCCGGGTTTCGCCATGCCATTTTTAGTCAGTTACATCGTCTGTCACATCCTGGCATCAAGGCTTCGAGGAAAATGATACAGCAACGTTTCGTATGGCCTAGCATGCAAAAGGACATAGCCAACTGGACACATTCGTGCTTGGAGTGCCAAAGATAAAAAATTGTCAGACACACCACTAGCCAACTTAAAAATTTTAATTTGCCCTCATCTCGCTTCAATCACGTGCACCTCGACTTGGTCGGGCACTTATATTATTAATAATAATATATTAATATTATTAATAATAATATATTAATATTATTAATAATATTATATTAATATTATTAATAATAATATAATACATGAATACAATTAATTATTATGTATACATTTTTCTTACCTTGGATGAAGCAAATTTATCATTTACTTCATCAAAGTCGATCCTTTCAAATTTTTCTCTTTCCACACTTAAAACTGCTAAATGACTTAGGGGATCTTGTCCCATCGTTGATTGTAAATATGTGAAAATTTATTTTAATTTGCTGAACGAACGTTCATAGCTAGCATTTGATAACGAAATAGTAAGTAGTATTTGAAATGTGACTCTTAGGTTTGGAAAAACATTTTCTCTATAGATCTGCAGTGGAGTTTAAGGTTCCGTTTCTTTTCTACTGCGGAGTAACGTCATTCGGTCACATTCACTGCTCAAAACAATTAGGGGATATCTTGGGTTCGGTATGAACTAACCATGGAGGTAGAAAAGGGAGGAGGGGCCATTCCGCGCTAGAAGTGAAGCACTGCTTTGAAGCTTGGGTCACCAGATGGGGTGTTCTTTGTTTACATTCAGAAGCTCGCTTGACAAGATTCTGATAGTATTTCGACACACGACAGTTCCATAGAAATCGAAAAAGGGACACTCTCGCATGAAAGAAACATTCATAGTGTAACGGATAATAGCAATTTGTATAGGTTACTAACATTTACGCAAAAATCACATCTTGGTTATTTTTCGATAACTAACAACAGCGATTTTGATTATGAATTTGTTTTATAAAATTCTAAGTTGTTGCACTACAAAAATATAGATTTTAAGAAAATTGCTAAAAGAGATCTGCCAAAATTTATTTTCTAGAAGATTTGAAAAGTTTGAAACTTGATGGCTAAATGTAAATATAAAATTATGTATGTTAAAATATTTGTAATTAGGCACATAGGTCAGATTAAGTTTTTATTAAATAGAGTAATGCATGCAAGGGCTATCTGCCTAAAGAGAGAGATGCCATCATGGAGGAATTTTGAAGAAAAACTGACCTTTGAGTGGGTATTAAAAATAATACTTATAATTTTCATTCAAATTATATTCATATATATTTTTTATGTAAAACTTTCGGGTGTATGCTAAATTAGTGTAAATTACTTTACACGAAAAATATAGTGAATGCACAGAAATTAAAGATTTGCACATGCCGGAAATGATAAATAGGAAATATGTATGGGTATTTATGCATGTGCTTGCAAAAAGCATGTATCTGCCTTTGACAAAATACTTAAATATCCATTAAATTATTTATAAATGTATTTGAAATGAAGAATTTATTCACTTATAAACAACTGTGAAGAAATCTAATGATTAAATGTATCTAATTTATAATGATTATAAATGTTATCTAAATATATAATAACCTTAATATTGAATTGTAAACATAAATTGAAATCCTGTTGACGAATACGTTATAAAACTATTTAAGCAAGAATTGTTCGTATTGGAAAGCAATCTGTTAAAAGGTATTGTAAAGCAAATGCTATGAAATGCGCACTTAAGAACGTAATAAAGAGTTTTGGAATATGTATTGTTGAAATGAAGGGTAAAAAAAAAAAAAATCTGATAAGTATAATTAAAATAATTATTCCCTTTACATTTTATAATAACTCAGTTACAAGTTTTAAATAATACTTAAAAAAAAAAAAAAAAAAAAAAAAAAAAAAAAAAAAAAAAAAAACTTATTTTATTCCTTTTCAGAAATGTTCAGAGAAAGTCAAATACTATTTAATACCTATTTAATTATTAGGAATTAGCGAAATACTTATTTAAAGTATTTTGCTAATTCCTAATAATTCTCTAATTTAAAATGAACCGAATAGAGCGTTAATTATAAATTGACTTACATTTTTCGATTTAAAAGAAGCCAAAAAATCATGTCATATTTAAGAAAGTATTTTAGGAAGAAGCTCTATAAATAGAAAAGAAATAATGCATAATTTTAATATTAATAATACAATAAACTTTGATCTTAATTTTTGTACCTTAACCGAATAAAATAGAATTACCTTAATTTTTTTTTCTAATGTCATTAACGAAAACTTGTGAAAATATTTCATTCAAATTAAACCATTCTGAGAAAACTGTCCTGTGAAAAGTATAGCATTTAATTCCGTTCAGAATGAAATGTTGTTTAAAAATATGTTGTTTTCACATACTTAGGACTCTGAAGTGTTGTAGAAAAAAAAAATATATACATTTATATGTATATTTGCGACGTAATTACAAAATATTTACACCCGAACGCGTCAAATCCCATAGAACTCAATGGTAAATGACCCAATGTTTGGTCACCACGTAGGGATCGCCGGTGCTTCAGAGCAGGGTACGGAGAAACTTGTTTAGGGCGACTCCTTCTTACTTCCTACCTCCATGGAACTAACTATATAATCGAGAACCTTTTTGAACAAAAGGAAATAGAAGAGATTATAAAGGAAAATTATAATGTTTACAAAGTTGGGAATATGCAAATTTAGTCTTTGACGTTGAAAACTATGCGTTTTAGGTAAGGAGTAAGAAGCGACCTGCAGTATTCCTTTTGTAATAGGAGATTAAAAACAATTGACATGCATTGAATGCTTCGTAGCAGTGAATATACGATGTCTCAGCAAGATGACTTAGTTGAATCTGTAGCCAGAAAGGCGATCAGTCATTTACAGGAGAGTCAAACGCAATCCACTGTAGCACAAGCATTAGGATTTTCGCAAAATGTCATTTCTAGATTATGGAATCAGATTTTGGAAACTGGGTATGTTTGAGAAATTCGACACACGGTCGTGTTATCGTTTTAAAATAAAAAGCGGGAGATAAACGTGCATTTCGTTTAAAAAAAATACAAATATATCTCTACTTTGGAGAAATAAAGTGGTCAGAAAAAACGTTTGCTTGATGTACTGCAAACATTTTATTACACATTTTATCAGGCAAATCAAGAAAATAAATAATGAATTATATTGCAATAGTTGTTAATTTTAAATATATTTTCCAGAAATCGATCAAAATAAAAACTGAAAATTTCCGGAAAATCTTGTTTGGAAACCATTTGGCGCCCCTCTATGAGCGGCGCCGGGGCATCATGCACCCCCTTGTCCCCCCTCGCTACACCACTGCTGGTTGAAGGACATCTGGTATCACGGTGCCTATCATATGTGCTGCCAATGACACCCACCCACCAACGCCTCCATTTGGAGTGGTGTTGAGCACGACAGGATTGGACTTTAACGGAATGGGATCAGACGTGGAACAACGAATCTAGATTAAATTTGACTAGTGATGACAATTGTGATTGTGTGTGGTGAATGCCTCAATCCTGCCTTCGCTTTACAGCGACACACTGTTCCCACAGTTGGTGTGATGGTATGGGGTGCCATTGCTTACGATACACGGTCACCCCTAATATTGGATCCATGGCACATTGACAGGCCAGCAGTATGTCCATGACATCCATCAGCCACATGTGTTGCCACTCATGGCAGGGCTCCCAGGAGACTGTTTTCAACAAGACAATGCTTGACCACACACAGCACGGATCTCCAAAAACTGCCTCCGCCACATTAACACCCTTACCTGGCCTGCTCGATCCCCAGATTTGTCACCAATTGAGCATATCTGGGATCATTTGGGATGGCAAGTTGGACAGCCTATGAGATTGGCCGAACTAGAGGTACGTTTACAGCAACTGTGGAACGAGAGATGTCTCAAGACACCATACGGAACTTGTATGCCTCAATGCCCGCTTGTATCGCATCATGCATTTGCGCTAGAGGTGGTCCAACAGAGCACTAAAACTTCCGTTCATGTATACTTTTTTGAAATAAATTAGCCTTTTTTTCTTAGATTTCTTAACACTTACTTAATTCAAAGTAGTACTTGCATATGTAAAATTTCATTTCATTCTGACAATTCTTTCTTGGTGCGCAAAATTTTATGGCAATGAATGAATCAGAAATGGAAACCACATGGCTTTCTTGTACAGCCTATTAAAATATGAACTTTTTTTTCTGCACCTCATTTAAACTTCTTTCCTCTATTTTCATGACATATATATTTTTCATTCAATTAATTAAGTTATCAAAGTACATA
The DNA here is from genome assembly GCF_044657685.1 of Stegodyphus dumicola. Taxonomy (NCBI): domain Eukaryota; kingdom Metazoa; phylum Arthropoda; class Arachnida; order Araneae; family Eresidae; genus Stegodyphus; species Stegodyphus dumicola. The sequence goes on along the minus strand of NC_140771.1, from coordinate 40,441,219 downwards.
AAAACTCAAAACATCTTCATTAAAAACTGTAAAATACAGAAAAACATTAAACACCAAATACTGTTAAAACATTTAAAAGAACAATTTTTACAATGAAAAGAATTTCTATGCAAAAACAAGCAATTTGTTCAGCAGGCAAGAAGATAATTTGTTTTGGTGCACAAAATGTAAAGTTAACTTTTGGTCACACTGTGCAAAAAGGTACGGAAGTTGGTGCATCAACTGACTTAATTCACTATTTTAAGAGGAGTTTCAAATGTAAATAAATGACAGCCTCGTTGTACTTAGTGACACTTTTAAATTGCTGATAATTCTACAAATATAGCACACAGATAAACTAAAAGTCTACAAACCGTAACTGAAGCATAAGAACAACATAATTCAATCACTTTTAAAGCAAAAAATGTACAATTTACCAACATATAAGAATAAAAAAGTTGAGCCACTGACCTGGATAACAGAGTGGGTACATACATATATTACACTGGTTATCATTAATTAAGGAAAAACCACAAAAATGACATGTAGAATTTAATGAAACTGACTCACAGGATACAACACATTGTAAGGTATAAAACAACATGAAAAGGAATTAAAGACAATTATTGTGTTACAGGGCCCAACAGTAGCTGAGTGGTAAAGTCACTGAACGCTGGTAGCTCGACCCGAGGTTCGAATCCCTTAAGCGGGCTACCTGCAGGGGTGTTTTTGTAGTTTTCTCCATGTGTAACATAGATACAATCTAGTTTCCCTTGAAAAGTCATCCACGAAGGCCTCCCTTCCCTCAACGCTTTCCCGTAATGGCATAAATCAAATCAATGGTGTTATAAAAATTAGCATATATGTATAAAATGAACAAATCTGGTGAGTCAGTTTAGTATAGGAAAATTACCTTCAATATGGAGTATGAGCTCCTCTAGAAGCAATGCAGTGATGTATAATTCTGTCAATTATGAGGTCTATCAGTTTCATAGGAAGTGAGAGCTCTTGCTCTTGCAAAGCAATTGCAAGGTTTTGAAGAGAAGAACAGACAGCAATTATATGTCTTCCTAAAGCATACCAAACATGCTTGATAGGCTTCAAGTCTGGTGATCGAGTTGGCCACTTCATGCGTTGAATTGTTTGTTGCTGAAGATAATTATCCATGGTGCGAGCCCTGTGAGGTCTAGCACTCTCGGCCCGTAGCAAGAAATCATTGCCTTGGCATAACAATGCACATAGCATCAAGGATGTCATCTCTATGCACCTGAGCATTCTCAATTCCACATAGGAAGACATGGAGGTCTGTTCATCCACACATAGAGATACCAACACAAAAACACACTGCCTCCTCTGTATGCATATCTTTCATGGTTGATAACAGGTTTCAGTTTCTCTCTATATCAAATAATGCCTACTACAGTCAAAAGTCTTTAATCCGGACTCGTCGGGACTTCGGCGATTCCGGATTATCGATTTTTCCGGATTATAGATCATCAGTTTAAATCTGGTAAGATGGCATGCAGAAATTATAAAATTAAAAATATGAAACCGTAATTTATGAAATAAAAAGCAATTATAATCTAAAAGGTATCAAAATTTACAAAAAAAAGCTTAATATTTATTTGTTTACTTTATAAAACATTTCTTTCAACACGCGCATGCGTAAAGCATACATAACGCATAGTTGAAATTAGAAAATTGCAACCAGAAAACTATTTGATTTGTATTCATGATATTTATAATGACGAGGAATTTGATTTAAATCATATCAAAGACGGAGTACATCGAGATGAAATACTACATTTAGTATGGAATTATAAGCCGTATAAAATAAAAACATCTGCCCTGAAGATAAGGATAGTGCTGACAGATCAACTTCCAGTTCATTGAGCGCCGCGACGTCCCCCACCCTCGCACATAACAGCGTGAAATTGATAAACAGATTTCTGAATGGTTAGAGAAACAAAGGAGCCTTTATCCATTTTTTGCAGCAATTCCACTTTTTGTTTGATGGACATCGAAACACTTCTTTCCCTTTGTAGATCCTTTGGCAGTTCCAGCATCGGAAATTCTGTTTGACATAATCGAAAGTTCCAACTTACTTTTATAAAATTGCTCTATCAGTCTGCAAAAAATAATAAGCCGGATTCAGTTCGAAGATTAAGGAACAAAGCAATCTGCAACATTAACTGAAATAGATAATTAGATAATTTTAGCTTAGCTTATACCGTCCGCTATACATTAAACAAGCATGCATAAACGGATTATGCGCATGCGTAAAGGTATTACGTGGATACGTCAACGCATTATCCGTTGACGCATGCGCAGAAAGTTTGTAGCTTTGACGTCCGGATTATAGATCAATCCGGATTATGGGTGTACGGATTAACGACTTTTGACTATATTTCTTTGGAGGCTAAACCTGGACTCATCCATAAAGCTAACAGCCCTCCATTGATCAGCTATTCAAAGGATATGTTGACGTGCCCACCTCAAACGTTTCCTTCCATGATGTGATGTGAGCGGAATAGAAATGGCTGGTCGCCTCGCATTCAGACCTCCTTCATGAAGCCTTCAAGGCATGGTTGACATTGACACCAATTATCCAGTGCCTGCAGCAAGGGAATATCTGAGTTAAGGATCTATTCCTTTGTGCGCATAACAACAAATATGAGTCATCAATCATAATGGTTAGCCATCCTTGGCTGAAAGTCCTGGATGCCGAATCTGTGGTTAGAAATTGTTGCAATCACCACCACAAAGGGCTCACATTTAGCCATCTAGCCAGTTCTGTTCGACTTAGTCCTACCTCTAATGTTCAATAGCTCTCCATTGCATTCTTTTGGGCAAATGATGCCTGGAGGTCATTGCTGTGAATTGGCTATCTCAGATTTCTTATCACAGCAAAATTGGCTGTGATATTATTGCTTTCAAGCATGCAATTTTTCAAGAATGCTAATATTGCTTTCAAGCATGCAATTTTGTTCTCCTAAATGACGTATTCTGATTGTAGTGCCACTAATTTGAATACTGCAGTTTTACTCAGCAACTCTTATTTGACAACATATTCAAATTTTATATGGATGGCTTATATTTGAATGAGTTCTATGGTTTTCCCCTTAATTTTTGGAAAGCAGTGTATATTTATATACATTTCGTGCGGCCAGTTGCAACTGAAAAGGGAGTTGCACAAACTACATGTTATGGCAATACCATACTATATAAAATTTCAATGTTCTGAGGCTACTGATTTTTTAGTTATGTGAGATGTATATGTATGTACACGTCATGAAAAAAATCCCTTCTGAATCCATTTTAAATCTATTTTACAATCTGTTTTTGAAAAAAGAGTACTTTATCCTGTGTGTATATATACAGATACCATGGAAAAACCTCATTTAAATGGTTTCACAAATGGTCAAAATTGATATTTTTGTTGAAATACACTACACAAAATTTTTCACGATTATTACAATATTGTTTCCTTTACTTTGTATTAAACAATGTGCAATTCTTGAATAAAAAATTGAGGAATCAGAGTGTTAAGCATAAGTAGCAATGAAAGGGTAAAGTTATGCAGCTGGTCTTACTGGCTGATGGTGGCATTTGAATCAGCAAGCATATGGTCCCAAATTTTTTTTTAACTATCAATCCTTTTACCCAGCACTACTATTAACTTTGACTTCATTGGATATTGGGAAAGTACTACACTTGAGTTACAATTATTATGAACTAAATAATTTTATGCAATAATAACTAAAAAAAAATTCAAAATAAAAGGAAGCACAAATAAAATTTTAATGCTTACTTCAGTTTTGTTGAAAACCATACAAAGTCATACTAATTTGCAATTAAGCACTGCTTAATTGCAAATGCTAATATTGCTACACACAAACAATGTAAAAAGAAAAAAATGGTAATCAAAAAGTTTTTCTATGCTCTGACAAGAATGGAGTTGAAGTAATTCACAATGTTGACACAGAGGTAAATTTTGGAAACTTTTAAAAAAAGATCCAAACTGAAGTAAATTACAGTAAACAATAATTTTAACCTCATTAAAAGTTATAATTTTTAATACAACAGTGAACCCTTTTTTTTTTTTAATGTATTAGATATGTTAGGAAGATCTTTAATTTAGAATAAAATAAACATTCTAAACCTTATCAAAGTCATTTTCATTATGGCAGTTACTAGATTTTGGTCGAACAACTGAGTGGCACTAATAGTTTTGTACCTAGCATTTTTCATGATGATGGAAATATCAGATTCCAATGTTAATGACATAACAAATAAGCCACAGCCCAATACAGAGATGCTAAAAACATCCATACTCTTAGTAAGGTAGTGAAGTATGAGAAATTTTCTGCGATAAATCTACCAACCAATTTTCACATTTTGCCTTGTTTGAATTGAAACATGTCTGTGCTGTCAACTTCTGTTCTTTAAAAGAAGCTTGTATCTTTCTGGCCCATCTGTTGCAACCGATGTAGGTATACTTTATTTGATTTTGTCCTACGAGTTCTGTGGATTGCATTCTTTTTCTCTTCCAGTGGCCAGATCGTTGCTGGTCAAGCATATGTCAAGAATTATGGCCATTTAGGCCTTTCATCATTAAATCACTATAGTGTTGCTTAGCATTTACCATAAGGGCCAAGTGATATTTTATGAGCAAGGAGGGGAAAGGTAACACTCGTACAACCAAGCCTTACATGGAAATTGAACTTATATCCCTGGTTTTTGGCTAGCAGTTAATCTACACTAGTTAGCATACCATTCACAGTGGCTAGACTACTCTATTGCAATTACATCAGCAATATATCTACTGAGGTATGATATTTCAGGTGCAGTTTCAGGAATATACCTATTTCATACTGAGATTGTTTTGTGAAGAAATGGGTTAAAAATCCATCTCAGGGGACAAAATAAACCCATGCAGGAAACTTTGTTCTTTTCCCCCAGCAAGGCATCAAAAAGGTGTTTTAAAATTCAGCCTGTAAAAGATTTTCTTACACCTTTCCTAAAAAAAATTACTTTCATAAACTGGTCACAATGATTATAACAAACTGATATTCAAACTAAAATCCAACAAGCATAGGACTAAGTTCATATGACTACACTTCAGATGATTTTCAATAATTGAAACTATTCTTTAAACCAATTCTAAGGATACCAGTTAGATTGTATCATCTCCCGCAAATATTACTAACGCCTATAGGAATTTTTTTTTAAAATTCTACCAACACATTCTTAATGCAGATCCGTACTTATTTTTACAATTCATTACCATCAAATGCATGCTATAGAATATCACATACATATTTAAAATGAACTGTTCAAATTAGGAGTGCCAAATAATAGAAAATCACTATGATATTATGCCATCATATTTAAAACTCCAGCACAATCTTAACATTTTTAAGCTTACAAAGAAATGGTTTAGTTATTTAAAATATATTTTTACATTCCCTCACCCTGCCTGTAAATAAATTTTCTTGCCACTGAAGAGGCAACATTTCTATTTTTTCAAGACAAACAAATTCAGGGAGTTACAAAAATATATTCATCAAAATGTCAATGAAAATGCATGCTGAAAACCATGCAAATGGAATGTTGAAGCATTTTACAGTGTTGAATATTTTTGCATAAGTTGATAATTTTTGCATAAACAATATAACTGCATAAGCAATATAATTCTGCATAAGCAAGATAATTTTTGCATAAGCATTTTACAGTTGAATATATTTGCATCATCTTAACTTCGTAGTCACATTCAGCATTTATCCAGATGACTTGAATTCATTATTTTTAAAGTTCATTTATATCAAATATAATAAAATGCTATAAAAGTAAGGAAAAAGAACATTTTTTTAAAATTTCACATAACATAAAATGTAACATTAATAACAGGCGGCACACACAAAGCAATGGTAAAACACACATAACAGACATATGGAAAACTTACAAAGGTTTAGACTTCACTGGTATAGTGATTTCAGGTAGGATACAAATATCTTCCCCCATTTCATTATCACAGTTGGATTCTTGCAAAGAACAAGTTAAATTTGAGGTGTGTTTCTGGTCAATACATGATATACAAGAATTTGGAAAGCTCAGTTCACTGAAAAAAAATTATTTGCATCACTTAAAACCAATCACAGATGTTAAAACAAATTGAAATCTTGGGTTAAAATTGGGGGGGGGGAATAAATAAAATAAAAAAAAATAAATGAATAAATAAATATCTGAATTTGGCTATGTAATTAGAAAATTATTTTTGACCAAGTATAAATTTTTTTAAAGGAAGTTGTTCAACATAATTAAACAAATGGAACATAGTACATATTTTATTTTTGAGACTGAAAAATTTCTTTAACCCCTAATTTTTTCCCTCTTAATTTTTGACTACAAGAAAAGGAATAAAAAACCAGATCAATAAGTTATAAAATTAAACTGAGGAATCATAATACACATATTTAATTTTTTTATAAAAATTAATAGCAACTTTATTATTTGTCCATACAAATAATTAGTGAGCATACTAAACAGCTTTCAGGAAAGAGAACATTATACATCAGTTTTCTTTTATTTTCATTTTTTATTTAAGATTCAAGTGAATCGAATTTCAGTTAAAAGGTGGTTAGTATAGAATAACACATGAAAACAAAAATAAGCATCAAGAATCTTACAGAAAAAAAGAGAAACCATAAAATATACTTGTGAAACAATGTCATTTTTAAAAATTGAAATTTTCATTGTATTGTAAATTACAAATACTAGTAACTAAAAAATTTAGAATAACTATTATTAATTTTAAATTATATTCAGCCACTAAATTGCTTGAAATTCAGCCATACATTAAATTGCTTAAGATCAGAGAGACAATTTTTAAAACAAGTGCCATTTGAACTTTACATCAGATTTGACTTCAAGTTTAGGCAACATAAACAGCAGACTAATGTAGGTGTGTTGTGAACAGTACCAACCAAATTTTTACGAGTAACAATGTCTGTGCAGAGTGATGACAGTGGTGAAATGTTAAAATACTATATAATAGTATTAAATGTTCTTACAAAACCAATGCCTAAATCATTCGATGCTATATATGATGTAGAAATTAATTCTTTAAATAAAGGTTTTCTTAGATTTTAGCATTAAAATTTTACCAGTATTTGATAAGGCTTAAGTTTAGTTTTTGACTAACTAAACCTAATATTTTATTTCCATAATTAAGGATAATATTTTTTAAAATTGATTTTATATACTTTGTCACACACACATAAAAGGAAACGAACTACTACCACAAAACTTAATATGTATGTAGTGTATGAGGCAATAAACAAATGATTATAAATTCAGAACAAAATATAGTTTTATTAAGAAGTTATGGCATGAAAAAGGTTACAAATCAGTAAGTAGTATTTTGACCTCTGGCATATACAAACTGAAACAGAAGGTGTGCCATCGAATCAAGTAGGTCACCTATGAACCCCTGCAAAAGATCATGCCATAATCTTTGCAACTGGGCATTTAATTCACTAATATTTGAGACAGCTGCAATTGCCTTCCAAGTATGTTCCAAATGTGTTCTATTGGCGAGACATCTGATGTACATCATATCCTTGAAGACGTTGTTGACAGAGTTGTACAGTATGTGGGTGAGCATTGTCTTGCTGATGAATGGCACCTGGGTGACTTCATAGCATAGACACTACAACCAACATTAAAATGTCATCTACTCAATGCAAGCCATCATATTGTCTTGAAGGAAGACTAGAGGTGATTATGTGTCCCAATAAATTGCTCCCCACACTGTCACACCTTGTGTAATTGCTGTATGCCGTTCAACAACAAATGCCAGATCAGACCGCTGAGCTGATCGCCTCCACACACGTGTGCATTGGTCATCAGCACCAAGACTGAATCGGGATCCATCGCTGAAGATCACACGTCTTCAGTTGGTCACACTCCAGCTAACCCGAGTTTGGCAAAAATCCAATCAAGACTGTCTATTATAGCGGATCAGTGGTATGCGTCTTAACAGATGTCAGTAGCATATACGAGCAATGACCAGTCATCTCTGAATGGTTTCCCTTGATACCACCGGCTGCCTGGAAGGTGTGATGCTCATGTTTATTTGTATTCCTGGTATCCCTGACCTTCTGTGATGGTAGACTATTCCTCCGTGATCAATTTTCAGCAACACTGAGCAACTACCCTATTGCTCCAACTGAGGTGGTGGCCGATATGCCTGTTTGATCAACCTGCTTCTCTGAGACCTACAATATACCCCTTCTCAAAGTCTGACAACTGTTTGTACTGCTGGCTGGTTTACATCTCTGAGGCATCTGTGGAGTCAGAATCGGAGTTAGGCAAATTTTTTGGTAAAAGAAGTTGGAGCTGGAATCGTGAAAAACACGTCGACTCTGACTCCAGTTTTTGTTGGACAGTTTCAATTTGAAATTAAATTAAAGTAAATAGAAAAAAAAATTAATTACAAATTGAGTTATTTTTATTTATGGACTATATACATTAGTAATATTTAGTTATTTTCCATTTGATTGACATAATTATAAATAAATATAAGGGAGGAGGATGGATGTTATATTTGCCATTATTAATTAAACCGATTCCTTTAATTACTTCTTCAGCTGATAGATGGCATTATTGTAGCCTATGGCTTCAAGATGCAATAAATGCTACAAATCTCATTGGTACTGATGCTACAAATCTCAACAATCTGCTTGCTTAAATCTTGTTAAATTTAAGCAAGCAGCAATAGCAGCAAGGACTCCCAAAAGTGATGCCATTCTTAGGAGGCGAGTAAGAAAAGGAGTAATTATTTGATCAAGCAACACGATGGGGAAGTACGTATTTGATGACAAAGAGGTTGTAAAGAACTAAGAACTTTTTAGAAGTTGTAAATAACCCCAATGTTTCCCTAACAGAAAGACTGGAATGATCTTGCAGAATAGGAAACTCTTTTTCTACACCATATATACTTACAGCCACAAAAAAGCTACAATCTAAATAATTAACAGGAGGCTTGTTTCTGCAGAATGGCAAATGTGATGTTTGTTCTTTTTAAAATGAGATGACTTATTGCAGAAGGAATCATTTCCTCAATGAAGAAACGAGAAACTAGTTTGATAGACAGTGAGATCTTGCTGAGTTCAATATACATACATCCAAAACACTGAATTTTGTTAGGAACTTTCACTAAGAATGAAATTCTTCTCAGAACAACTGAAGTATTCAATTCAAGGCAGACTGTTCACATTGCAGCTGAGTCTCTATCATCCTCTTCCACTGAGAATTAGATTTTGAGAAATATTTGGATAATATTGAAAAGGTTAAGGTAAAGCGAATGAAAATAAGGAACGAAGAGACTTTAGATATAAAAATAAAAAAATATAAACAAGATTTCTAAACGACCCTTGAAGAAACATAGAAATATGATCACACTTGCAAAACACCTCTTTTAGGACTTATACAAATCTATCCTGAAAAGTTAAAAGAAGTAGCTCTAACATTAACAGCTCTTCCTCCTACTGAAGTTAGCGTGGAAAGAGTATTCTCAGCTCTGAAGTTTATCAAATTGGATCTATGGTCCTTTATTAAAGAAGATCTTGCCGAAGCTATCCCGTTTCCTAGAAATTACTAATGCCAGTTTTTCCATTTCATAATAATTGCTAATTAATATAAATAATCTGCTATGCCATCATTTTTTTTCTTGTAGCATGTATTACTTCTTTTATATTAAAAAACAAGCTGTAACACATGTGTATATGTTTACATATGAGGGAGTAAGAGTCTTTAAAATTCCAGGAGCCATAGTCGGAGTTGGTCATTTTCCTTACAGACTCCACAGCCCTAATGTATAGTCACAATACCATCCATCCAAGTTGACTAATTCATTTGAATAGGGCAGAAGCAGTTATGGTTTTAAACTCTCTCAGCTGAGCATCTCATATGCGCATAGTGCACTTAGCCTTGTCTCATTGGCTTTGAAATTTAAATCATTTGCATATCCCTTACCAGACTACATTCCTGCCAAGTTTTGTGATTGTGGCTTGGTTTCTTCTGGGTGCACATATTTTTCGTGACAGAGTGTATTTTCCCCATCTAGATGTATCTATACTTTTAATTTTACTTTGCATCCATGCTGCTATATCTTTTCAATGATAATTCAATGATATTTTGTTTTTGCATTATAATATGTATACACAAATAAATAATACGAAAAGATATATATATATTTTTTTTAATCAAAAGCATCAAATCATGCTTTGGTAAAAGCTACAGTGACAGAAATATACTGCAAGAATAAATTGTTCTTATATGTCAATTAATAGTTACATTTGAAAATATGTATGTCATATAATATATATCTAAAAATAATAATATGTATCATGCACCATATAATATATATCTAAATATGTATATCATACTTGAAAATGTGAAGATATCAGTGATTAAATTTTCTACCTGGTGTTGGCCAGGTGAGGAAGACAATGTTTACCTTTGAGGAAATTATTTTTAAATAAATAGACTCTACTGTGTGCTTTAAATGCATTTACTCTATTGCTTAAGTGCTTTGGTTTGCATTTTTAGCAATGTTTTGAAGTCATATGCACTGCTTTTGAAAGTATCAGAGTTTCAAAATTCTAACTGCAGTTAGGCTTAGCGGAGAGAGCAATGTTTACATTTAATCAAGTTTGAGTGAAACTGAATTTAATCATTGAGTTTTGCATTTGACGTTTTTTCCTTGAGAGTGTTTTCATTGTAATCTGCTCACTGGGCGAATTTTTGAAAATTAGCTAAAATTAACTCCAGACTTGAATTTTTGTGTTTTGAGTTACACTTCTCGTGAGCATTTAACATTATACTTTTGTATTTGTACATAAGACTTTGTGCAGTTGTCAATATTTTAATGATGTGTATGTGTTTCTGAAAGATTATGTGCTAGATTTTATTTGGAGAAATAATTTATTTTGCGATATAAGTATACATAAAATGGGTTCTAAAAACTATGAATTTTTCAAAAACTTATGCATGAGAATAGTATTACTAGTAATAAAAATGAAAGTGAGTTGAATGATGTAATAGTGTAAAAAGATAACTTAGAGATGAGTATCTTGGGAAAAAAAAACTGTTGGCGCTTCTGATTACTGTAGTTAAGGAAATTTATAATTTCATGCAGAGGATAGCAGATCTTAAAAAAGGTGTGTCAAGAACAATTTTGGAAGGAATGAATGCAGCACTTGATAAGATTTTACCGATATTGCAATGATGCATAGTGCAAATATGATTGAAAGTGATATTATTAAAAGTAGATATGATGAATTGAAGAATATTAGGAAAGATGTGGTTGAAATTAAAGATCTACTTAAAAATAAAGGGAATGGAAGAGATAATGTTAAAAATGTTGGAAAGGAAAAAAAAAATTTACAAAATTGAGGAAATGAAGTGACCTTGAAATGCACTGATATTGATGTTTTTGATGAGTAATCTTCTTGTTTACAACCAGAGGACGTGAATATCGCAGTTTTGAACCCTCATCATAAGAAAAATGGAGATTTTTTTTTAATAAAGGATAAGAATGCCACAAAGAAACTTCGTAAGGGGTCTGAAGAAAAGCAAAATTTGCGGAATATGAGTATATGTTAAGAGCAGAAACTTTATCCCATTTAGTATAATGTTTCTAATTTTATATAAAATGAAAAAATTGTGGAAAAGTTTAAACTGGATTGCGCCTGCTCCGGTGATTGTGTCCTATTTCTATTTTATATGAACAAAGATAGAGAAAATTGTACTAGTCTCAGAGTTTTCAGCATTAATGCAAAATGTCAGGTGAAAATCTTGAAGAGTAACAGGTTGACAGTTAGATGGAAATCTTACCCAGCCAGGCCTTTTCTTCAGCCCAAGAACTGCTTAAAATGCCTAAAATTTGGACACACTAAAAAATACTGTAGAAATAGAGTTAGCTCTGGAGAACATGAAAAAATATCACTGTATGGAAGAAAATCCATGATTTATTAGTTGTCAAATTTCAAATGAAACATTTCATACAGATTAAGATACTAATCATAATACAGATAGAAGAACTACAGAATGAGCTATAGAACTCTAGAATGATGTTCACAAAATACAAAAATAAGAAAAAAATATGGCCTAGAACAACTTAAAAATAAACAATAAATACTTAAAAAATTTCTTACAGAATAATTTTTTCATTATTTGAGAGATACTAATGAAATAAATAATATAAGAAAGAAAAAATAAATGTTAATTTTTGTATCATCTCTTCTGACATGTTATGGTTGCAATTTTTATGTGCTTAATGTTACAAATATTAAGTGCATTTTTGACTTGACATTTGCAATTCAACTAAGTGCCAAAGATTTCTGTTTGAGACGTACTAAAAAATATGTAAATAACAAACTGCTTTATTTAGCTGTTTTAGAGGATTCCATTTTCATCATGTATTTAATGACCTGGGATTTCTTTGTATAAATTCAAAATACTCTGTTGTTATAATTTGTCTTAAATCCTTAACTTTATTAAATTACATTGTGTTGCTCATAGCTTTGACTCAAAGACATTTGGCATTTTACTTTCCTAACAAACATATTTTTGTCATTATTTGTTTGTCAACATTATTTGTTTATATTTCAAAACTTATTTTTCTCCTTAATGTGGATCCTGAAAACACAATGAATTTATAATTTCATATGTTTGCATTTCTTTACTTTGAATCTAATCAATAAATTATCCTTTCTTCTAAGTACAGTAAGTCCTGCACATCAGAAGTAGTAGAACAGATCTTATCTAATACAATAATTCATTTAAAAAATGCATTAGTAATGGCAGCATCCCTCTTAAAAAAGCAAAAAGTCATAATGTCTGAATGAAAAATTGAATTGCTTGGTATAATTAATAATGATGTACTTCATGGGTACATTCAATCAGATATAACATGGTAAAACAAAGATCTATACTGTAACTATAAGTATAGTAATTATACCTATACTGTAACAATAATTTAATAATCAAATTCTTGGAGATTCTCAAATATTTCTCCTGTTACACAATTTCTCATTTCTCATGTCCAATGTTAGTAACATGTAAAATATCTACAGTGTTTTGTACCTAAAAAGAGAATGCAGATGAAGGTATATTTACAGACAGAATGATTCATGTAGTGAACAGATGACTTGAATATATTATCTTGATGAATGCATTGCAATAATAGATATATTTTCTCTTCGTTTTGATTTTCTCTTGGAAATGTTTTCTTCTTTCTAGTTTACTTTATTATAAGAATGCAACAGATAATGTATGTATGAACATGAATAATGTATATGTATATTCCTCTGAACTTTCATGTTACATTTATGGGTTTTGTTTAACAGCAGGTTAGTAAATGTTAATTTATGAGGAATCAGGTATTGTACACATATTTAAAACTGCATATAATGTTGATGCTTCTAAATCTAGTGTATGTCAAGGGTAACTACAACTGGATGTAAAATTAATAAACATAAGAACTATAACGTAACAATGATTCAACAATTTTAACCCAATTCTCGATGCATATTATTTACTAATATATTTTTTTCAGATAAAACTGCAAACAGCTGTGCTTATAAAAAACCTCTAAATTTTAATTCAATTTTACCTCTAAACATTCTAACAAAATACTTGCTTTAAATAGTACGTAAATGCGCACCTACTGTCTTTTTGAGGAGAAGTCTCCTTTTCATATGCAGACTGAGCCTGTGGATCTTTGTGAGTTTCCATTTCTTCTGTACCAAAAGCAGAATCAGATGACTCTGCTTTCAGTATAGAAGCAACATTTTCTTGAAGGTGCTTAGCTTGACTGAAAAGAAATGAAACTTAAGGGGCCATAAGCTTGTGTTATGTAAAATAAATAAATGAATAAAAATATTTGAATATAAAATAATAGTAGTTAAGAATTATTAAAAATATATTTTAAAAGAATGATTAAGTGGCATAATTTTTAATGATGGCACATTTAAAACTCAAAATTAAAATTCCAAACCAAAATTAAAATGCATTAAATATTTTTACTCAGAACTTTGAAAAGGATTACTAACATCATTCCATGACATGCCTTAATGACATGCTCTTAATTTTTTGAGAGAATAATTATAAATTTATAATTTGGAGAAAAAAATTATACTGTTTATCTGCAGATTCCCAATCTGACCAAACTGCACAGCCAGATTCCTTTCTTGGAATACATAAAAAATGCTCGAAGAACTGCACCTGTATGACCCACAGTTTTCGAGATAAATGCAAAAGAAACATCATATCCAGTGCAAGGAAAAAAAATTTAACTTGAGAATCCTTTATGATTCAGCTTGGATTCAAGAAAATTTAGGATTCTGCCTAAAATTTTTGAAGTAATTTAAGCACATGGAACTGTTTTGTTTTGCACTTTAATATGTTTTCAGTCATTAGAAGCTAAATTTATTTCATATTTTTTTGAATCATTGTTAATGATTTCAGGTTATTTATTCTTTCCATATAAAATGCTTAGCTTCAGGTTATCACAAATCTTTCAAAAAGAATATATATATATATATATATATATACATAAAATTAAAATAACATTTAACTGGGAACTGATGAATCACTGCGAACTTTGAAGCATCCAAAACATACTGCATATTATTAATCAGGACAGTACCCTTAGAAATTTTTTGAAAAGTCCTTCTATCATGGAAATCCCAATCCAAGAAAAAGAGTCCAGAAAAAAAGACTATCAGATCATATATTTAAATACTCTTTACATTTTAAACATTAATTAAATGGTCCCCAATTCATTCTAAAATATGTTAACCCTCTCTGCAGTATTTGCAAATTCTTAAAAAAATCTTGCCCCAATAATTAAGAAGCAAAGACTTAAAATTATATTGTCAATTTACTTTTACAATATTTAACTGCAAATTAACTTAGAACTCATTTATATGGAATATAAATTTATTGTACAATAAATGAAAACTACAAAAGTATTATATGTAAGTTTGTTGAAAATTTTCTACAAATAATTAATGAAATTAACATATGATCAAAACCAAATAGAACTCAGATTCCAAAAACATTTTGCTAATAATTTCAAAAACCATCAAATTGTGCATTGTGAAACAGCTTTGGCTATCCATTTTATAATTTTATAATTTCCATATGTTTGATTGTAATATTTAATTGAAATTGCAAAGGAATGCAAAATTTACATCACATACTGCATTAAAAATGATTGGCAATAATATTAGGCTGCTTAAATGAATGAAACATTGTCAACTAAATTTAGAAGCCGTTGTACTAAGATTAGAATGTTTCTTAGAATTCTCTTAATTGAAATATATTCTAGATTCCCTGCAATTTAAATTAAATATACTTTATTGTTACCACATGGACTAGTTTGATTTGTAATTGTCAACAATGAGTAGCAACATATTTTGTAAGTGGTGGTAAAGTTTTTCTCCTAGATGAAGAAAAGCTGGGAGTTCAATGGAAACAGTATTAATAAAAGTTTTTAATGTTGAAAAAACTGTATGTTGAAAATAATTTTCATTTACAGTGGTCAGTCATTACTGTGGTATTATATTATAATATTAGCTGATGTGTCTGACACAAAATATGCATTTTAGTAGTGGAGAGATAAAATTAGCTGCTCCCCCATGAATTAAGAAATAACTAAGCCTAAGCCATAAGGTTTTGCAATCGCAGCAGTTTTTTCAGAAACAGTTTTTCAAATTTGGATCCTAAGTTTATTTTTTTGATTGAAACCATCTTTGAAGAGATTGAAGTTACTGTTTCTATCCCGTAAAAACATTCAGAATGAATTTCAGAAGTTACTAGGTGTAACATGTAGAATTTAGTAACTTGTGAATAGCAACATGTAACATTTCTGATTTAGAGACTTGTGAATGGCAACATATAATAACATTTCTAATTTATAAACTAGTGAATTGCAACAGATTAGATGAATGTAAAAATTAGAAATAAATCAGCTTAGCAGTTTTGTATCAAGCAGTTTGTTTAGAATGTGTAGAGGCACTTTTTGCGAAATTAATCTTTCATGAATACTGATATTCATATTTCTCTCTGTTGGATTATAAGTTCTTGATTATCTTTAGTTTTAGTTTGGATTCTATTGTTTATGATGTTCAAAGTTTTAGCTCATATTATAATTAAAAATAAGTGTAACTGTCATTAGTTATTTGGGCATGATTCTTGCTATTTCTCAGCTGAAATAAAAATCTGAATACTGGTATGGCAACAAGTTCTATGTATAAAAAGGAGGGTAGGAAATATCAAAATTAATTTTTTTATTTAAAGAAAGCCTCATATAACTCACACTCTTCAAAGTATACTACTTTGCCTGTTTTGCAATGTAAAGATTGAGTCAGAAATACAAATTTTCTCATTTAGTCAGATGTATTGTCACATGAATTAATAAGAGAAAATTCTTATCTATGGAATTAATTTACAGTAAAGAAAAAAATCAAAAGAATACAGGTACATTATTTAATTTAGTGTAGATTTAGTCTAATTTAGAAACAAACCTTTCTTTTCCTTCATTTTTAGTCTCACTTATGTACTTGTGAGTTCGATTTCCGCAGGTAATTTGTGTAACACTATTTGACGAATGAGAAGACTGTGCAAGAGGTCCTACAGGAAGTGAGGAACGTCTACTTTTGGGAGATACAGATCCAGATGAAGGAGTAGTGCTTCCATTTGCAGCACTGCGAGGTGATTCATAATTGTTGTTCAATAAGCACACGGAACTTAACAGTCTTGTTCTGGCTTCCTAAAATAAAAAAAATTCTTTCATATTCATTCTTTTAAATGCTTTAATAGCTTTACAGTATGTTACACACAAATTATTATTTTAAATCATTTGTTAGAACTTTCAGAATGCAAACGACATATCAAGTAATCCACTAATCTGCTAAAAGAAAATCAACTGTGCTTCAAATTCTTAAAAACATTATGAAGCCCAGTTTCAGCAAAAGTGAAGATCATCCTGAAGAAAAAGATAAATTAGTTGTGAGTTATGCAGTAATGTTATTTTCTGATGAATATATTAAATTACTAGTGGATGAATACTTTGTAAGAACCACTTGCTTATCTTTTAAGTTACAACTGTGCATGTAAGAACTACACAGGAGAAGGGTTAAAAGTACCCTTTATTAAACTCTTTAAATTCACACTGCCTCGACTTGATGCTAACACACTACACCTCACTCGGGCAGAAACTTAAATCACAAAAACTAAAATAAAAATTCGAAGGTATTAACAAGTAGTAGAAATCATGCTACAGGGCTCAGAAAACTCCTGTTACAGTCAAAAGTCGTTAATTCGGACACCCATTTTCCGGAATGATCTATAATCCGGACCTCAAAGCTAAAAACTTTCTGCTCATGCGCCGCCTTGACACATGCGCACAGGCGTTTTACGCGTGTGCGTAAGACCTTTACGACTGCGCATATGCGTGTGTGCAAGCGCAGAATACGTTTTCGCCTGTGCGTTTAATGTATAACGGACGATATAAGCTAAAATTATCTATTTCAGTTAATGTTGATGACTTCCTTAATCTTCGAATTGGATCAGGCTTATTATTTTTTGCAGACTGTAAGAGCAATTTTATAAAAGTAAACTTGAACTTTCGATTATGTCAAATAGAATTTCCGATGCTGGAGCTCCCAAAGGATCTACAAAACGAAAGTATATTTCGATGTCCATCAAGCAAAAAGTGGAATTGCTGCAAAAAATGGATAAAGACATGAAGAAGGTGACAGAGAGGTTAGTGAAAACGAAAAAATTTCGATTGAAAAGTTAGTCGGTATTCTCGGCACAGCAATTATGGGACTTGAACAGCGAAACTTTGTAACTGAACAAGAAATTATGTCTGTTTATAGAATTAAAGAGAAAGTATTATCACATAAAATGAAGCAACTTAAACAACATACATTGAAAGAAATGTTTAATAAAGTAAACAAATAAATATTAAGCTTTTTTTTTTGTAAATTTTGATACCCTTTAGATCATAATTGTTCTTTATTTCATAAATTACGGTTTCATATTTTTAATTTTAGAATTTCTGCATGCCATCTTACGAGATTTAAACTGATGATCTATAATCCGGACTCGCCGAAGTCAAGCCGAGTCCGGATTAACGACTTTTGACTGTACTTAAAACAGCATTGAAATATAGTGGCAGCAGAGAAATAGCTGTTAGACCACATAAACCAGCAATAACTGTGGAAAGAAAAGCTCATGCTACAGAGATGACGGCGAATACTCAAAACTCTTTCACTTTCCTTCTAAAACTAGGTATTTAAATTTTTTTCTCTTGAGGGCAGAATTTGTATTTCTTCACGCGCAGTACCAAATTTAAATATTCTAGCATTGACAATTAGGGGAATGAAGGCTTATAGGAAAGAACATAAACTTAAAATAAATTGGTTATTTAAAATAAATATAAACCCTTACAACTTAATTTAAAAAACTTCAATTTCTTATTATAATAACTATGCTGTTTGATAATTTGATAGTCACATAAAATATATAACCGCTTTTCATCATAAAACCACTTTAGCATTATTAACATGTGAAAATTGTCAATAAATGTAACATGCAAAGATTTTTATTGATCTTTGCATGTTACATTTTTGCTTGATGGACATCGAAATATACTTTCGTTTTGTAGATCCTTTGGGAGCTCCAGCATCGGAAATTCTATTTGACATAATCGAAAGTTCAAGTTTACTTTTATAAAATTGCTCTTACAGTCTGCAAAAAATAATAAGCCTGATCCAATTCGAAGATTAAGGAAGTCATCAACAACGCAATCATCAACATTAACTGAAATAGATAATTTTAGCTTATATCGTCCGTTATACATTAAACGCACAGGCAAAAACGTATTCTGCGCTTGCACACACGCATATGCGCAGTCGTAAAGGTCTTACGCGCACGCGTAAAACGCCTGTGCGCATGTGTCAAGGCGGCGCATGAGCAGAAAGTTTTTAGCTTTGAGGTCCGGATTATAGATCATTGAAGTTAAAGAAAAACTAAGACTAGTTAAATTACTAGAATTAACTTAAAAAATTATAATATTAAAAAAATAATTTTAATAATGTCAGAGAATAATTCATATTTAAATAAACACAGAAAAAAATCAAATAAACAAAAATGAATTTTAAATATCATTAAAATGCGTTGTAATATGGAAGAAAATATTCCGAAGCATTCTTCCACAGAAGAATACTTTGTGCTTAATGTGTATAAACATAAACCTAAAATATAAGTAATACAAATTTAAAAGCATGACTAATAAAATGCACGACACTTTCCCATTTTTTAAAAAAATATTTTATATAAAAATTCTCAAATTATATGTTAGATTCCAAGTTTAATTCTTATTGAATTTTTATTATGGATAAACTTAATTTTCTTCAGTATACCAATAACATCATTTGTAAATTCTTTAATTTAAATTACATTAAAAAATTGAAATAAGTTTGACTCACAGGAATTTCAAAACTTTTTTCAGTAATATTTCTCTAATATGTTTTTACTTATAACAGAAATTTTCTCTGAAATTTGCAAAGATTTGCTGAACATAAAATAAGTGACTGAAGAAGTTAAAATAATTGAAACATTAAACATTGAAGTAACAAATTTTGCATACAGAATCGATTTTTAGTTAAGGAAAAAAATTTTTAAAAACTTAGAGATTGTATCAGTAAAAGTATGTTTTATAAATAGAATATAACTGAAAATAAACTACTTATTTTATTTTATGCTTTTAATATGAAAAAAAAAATGCACTTCCACAAACACAAGAGCACGTTATAATTTCTAAATAACTAATAACATGATAAACTACTCTTTTTTCTTTGTTTAAAACTTTCATAATCAACAATAAAATTATTAAAAACTAGCTGCTTAAAATAACATTATTAATTTGGAATATTAAATTATATACAATTCCATTTATGAATTTTTAAATTTTTATTACATTTTAAATTAATTTCAAACAACATTTTTCTTATCTCTTCATTTCAACATGCCTTCATATTGAATTTACTGTCTGTATTACTAGAGTAAGAAACACCCCCTCCTTTTTTTAATTAACCAGTGAATTTACTCAGTGTTAAAAATATAAAAGCTTCAGTTTACATCACACTTTTGTACAACAAATTCAAGTAATATAAAAGGCACAAAATATAACTTCTAAAATAAATATTAACTTTTAGTTCAAATTGAATGAAAAGAAATATTTAATATTCCTCTTTCTACTTAAAAATTATGGACACATTTTACTTCAGGTTAATTTTATTAGCAAGAAATTTACTTTTAACCTTTCATTAATTTCATGAAATTGCTGAATATAGAATAGGAGAAAAAGAAAGAAAACAGGGAAAAATTCCTGAGTACAGATCAACTATAATAGGTAATAAGTGAAAAAAATAAGTACAGGTTATAGATACACATAATCTAGAAATACATGAAAATGATATTTAAAATGATTTCTTCAGAAATGACTTGATTTTATCATCTCTAATTTAATAAATAATTTACAAATTAGCATAAAACAAAACTCTTTACGAAAGTAATTAACCCACATACTTGCGCCATTTAATCACCGAGTATTTTACTCAACGATTTCCAGGCATGCTAGCATGTAAATACAAAATAATTCTCGATCAAAACAGGTATTCAGTTAAGTAAGATAAAATAACTTTCATTCAGACCAAAATAAAACATGGGATAAAAACAAATAATTTATCAAATACATATAAAAATAATGTTATGAAGGAAGCTTATAGTAAGCAAAATAAATGGTGGTGGTGGTGGTGATAAAATAAATTTAATTTTATAGTATTTACTATTAAATTTATTATCAAATAAAATTTTATAGTACTTATTATTATTTTTAAACTATTTATTATTAAATTTTTAGACCATTTAATGGATAACTCAACTGAGTTTTGAGGTTACAGAATTCAGTTTGAAGTTTGAAACACAGTTAGATAAGTATAATCCTATTTATAATCTAGTTTTTGTTGACATCTAGTGTTGAGTATAACAGTTTTGTTTCCTTCATTTAAAAAGTACAGAATTTACATTTTTATTTTTAATGTTAGGGTTCCAAGACATCTGAGGACCTATCTAGACAGATGATATCCACATATAATTTTGTATCATATATTAACCAAATTTTAACAAACATTTTGGTCAACTCCAAGTGTAATTTGCCATATCAAAAATAAATGTATATGTACAGATAGTCTGCATATTCTAGCATATATGAAATAATTAAAAATCATATGTCAAGAAGACACTACACTGTTTTTTGTCATAGTTTTTGATTTAAATTCAACTTTAACTAAATGAGCATGCCAGAACAATTTTAGAAGATAAAATTGGTATGACAAATGAACTATTTAAATACTGAAACTCAAAATGATGTATATATGCAACATCTGTATTACCTTTTTTCAAATATAAAAATAGCAAAAAAAGTACTAAAATAAAAATAATGTTCATTGAAATTAATTTTGTGAATTAAAATATTAATTGTCCCTTTTCCAGACTGTGAAGTATCACAAAAGTTTTACTTAATTATTTATTTCTGAAATCACTTTTCAGTGTAATTGTACCTTTATATATGTTATTAAGAGTGAAATTTTAGTTTAGATCATTGCTTATACATATTATAAATTAAAGGATTAAAATTTTGAATATTTGTATGTAAATAAAAAGTTATAGTTAGCTGCTTATTTAAATGAAATCCGCTATGCTATTTTGAATAGGCAATTACGTTATTTTATAATTTTAGTCAACTATTGATAATGAAGCACTGATGTATTTGTAGCAGCTGATTCAAATGAAATAATTTTTTTCTTATAAACATTGTCCTAATATTTAAGTTCATAAAAACTACACAAAATCTAGTTATTTTATACAACTCTATTTCATTCTACTCATAGTTATTTTATATAACATATTCAGTTATTCAGTCAACATATTAGTAGAAACATCTGCTATTGCACATGTCAGGGATTCTCAACCAGTGGGGGTGGATGTGGTCAGCCTTTTTACTCACCTGTTATTATTTTTATGAATATAAAAATTGCTTTTATTAGGGATTTTGTATTTATTAACATTTTCTACTTTTTCTTGTTTAATTCATAAAATACATTAAAAATAATCTAAATCTGAACACATGTTTATATATTTTCAAGTTTTGGAATGGGAGGAGGAAATGATTGTCTAGCAATGGTGAAAGGTTGAGAAACCCTGCTATAGAGGGTATTAATCCAATGAAAAATTCATATTCAGCTATAGGTCATTCCAGGCCGTTCCATCTCTCTCCCATTTGAAATTGTAACATGTACTATCATCCTCAAACAGTACTTATTTTTCTACCTCATCTGAGACTGCTGTTCAAGACAGCCTTCATTTGTGCATTTTCCACAAAGTGAAACACACTAAACAGTAATGAAGTGGGGTAAAAAACAACTAAGGTATTCAACTATCCATGCAGCTGTTATTACCATAGTTACTAGATAATCTGGAAAGATGGAAATGTCTTTGAAGTGCCTATTCTAATAGAAGAAAGTTCTAGAAATGACACAGTATAGTTCCAGAGGGTTAGCTAGTTGCAGATTTCATTATTAATTATCACATTCCTTTACTCACAGTAAAAGGTATATGAAGGACATTTAACAACCCATTTGAAGACAGATCATTTATCGAGCCATGAGAAGAGTACTTGCTGACTAGAATAATTCAAAGATTTGTGAAAACCATATATTTTGTTAAGACCATACTCACATTTCATATCATAAAGTAGTATCATTCTTGTTGCTTGCACTTCTGACATACAATTGGAAAACATAAAAGTCAAGAGCCTGTGTTAAAATTAGAGTTAATATTAAAAACATTACAGCTGCAAAATGGATTTTGAATTAAAACAAAATGCACTGCATAATTATGCATAACGTCATTACTTGCCATCCCCAGACATTTGCAAATGGTGAAATAAAAACTTTCAAATGTTTTCAAATGAAGTGAAATGCCTGATCAGAAATAAACTGTTGTCATCATAAGAAACAAAACACCATTTGTGGATGCTTTCAGTCAAAGCAATATTTCATTAGCATCTAATTTCTACTGTTAAATGAACAAAATTTTATTAATTTATAAGCGGTAGACTAATAAGACAAAGATTTTTGTTTACATATGAGTATGCTGCACAGAAAAGAATATAAACAATGTCAAGGAATGAGTGAAGATAGATTAGTCAGTTCTATACCAGTTTTTGCCTTACGATACTCATGTTCACACCCGATGAAGACAAATGGCCAGCGCTGTTTTCACGACTAATTACTTTATGAGTGTCAGAGTGAGGAGGACGGATGAATGTTCCCAAACTTCCATGTCTCAAGAATTCCTGCCAACAAACATTACATTAAAATACATTTGAAATATATAATTACAGTATAGATATGTAAAACATTGTTTATATTTTTGGATGTAAAAATAATAACAGCAACTCAAAAACACATCATTTTATAAGGTGCAAGAAGATATTATCATCAAATAATTTCATGATTTGGAATTTAATATCAATATGAATGCATTTTCTAAGCTCAAGTTACATGAAAATAAATAAATAATTGTTTATTCAATATTAAGAGCACATATTCAATTTAATTTTAAATCAGTGGGAAATGAATTTTTAATCTTTTTCAAAAGATAACAAAAAGGAATAATAATATATTTTTGTAACTTTTTGGCACTTAATCATTTCTACATAGTTTAATTGTTAAAATAAGAAAAATATAAACTCACTTAAAATTGACAGGCGACATGAAAGCTCAGAAACATATGTTAGTTCAGAAATACGAAAAGATAAAAACCATCACCGCAAGGAGTTAGAAAACAAATGTATTTATCACCACCACCATTTTTGTTTTGTTTCTAAAACCTAACATACAAAATAAGATAATATACAGCATAAACAAAGACACAGTTATGAGATTTGTGGATATGGGTTTATAGAGATTCAGGAAAAATTAATAAAATATTTAGAAGAATTTTAGTAATAGATAAGAACTATTTAGTAGGGATAAGAATTTAGTAAATAGGAAATCTAAAACATAAAAAGACATATTACAACTTAACTAGAACAGGATTTTTCTATACTAACAGGCTTTGATGAGCTAGACAAAGAGTGTGATCTCGGTGGAAGTGACCGTTTGGAATCATCTCCATCAAGGGACCCTTTTTCATCAGGAAGGAGGTTATTCTCTGCCAGCAGACGTCGATATTCTTCCAGTTCAATATGTTCTTTGTCATACAAGAGTTTCAGATGTTCAACATAATTTAACATAGTTTCAAATGCACAATTCAATCGTTGTTCCTAGAATAAAACTGATCTAAGGAAAAGCACATTTTTCTGTTCACATTAAATCTAAATAGCCATTTACATTTTAAATTAAAGGCGGTTAAAATAAAAAAATACACTTAATTCCTATTATGGAAATTATTTCTCTAAGATAACCACCCATGAAAGTGATCAATATTTCTTAAATCATATACAAGCATCATCTCTCTCTAACATGACAACCTCCACAAAAAAGAGAAATTATTTGGAACTATGTGTGGCCAGTTTAGAGAGGATTTACTGTAACAATCACTTAATAATTGAAATCTCTCAAATTTTATTACTTAAGGTAAATAATGCATCATTTCAAATCTGTAGTACACACAATATGTACAACTAATTTATTATATCGTCCTTAAATTAAATGGAATAATTGAATCTCATTAAAATCTTATCTAAATTAATACTGTTTAGACTTCTTTGGAGGAATTAACATTTCACTGAAATTATGTTTATGAGAAAGAGGGAATTATTTTTGGACAGCTTAAATAATATTCTGATAAATGAGAATTTTAAAGAGTACATTACAAAAAGGTCCATCAAGAATTAACATACAATTCTCTGTAGCTTAGTAATGGCAAGCATCAGAGAATTAAAATTTCATAGGTGCAAGCACTGGTCCTTTGAAAATGCAATTCAATATATGATCCATTAGCTTTACTGCTTACTGCATAGCTTTGTACCCATAACAGAATGCATGTCTGTTCCATTTCCTGCTTTTGTTCACAGGAACGAAATGAAACAGCTAAGTTTCATCACACATGATGAATATATAAAAGCATTCTAGACAATTTTCATAGAAAGTTTAGAGAAGATCACACACATTCATTCTGATTTAAATCATCTTCCACAACCCATGTAACCCAACAAGCAGCTTATCAACAGACATGTAACACAGTCAGCACAGATTTTTCCATATCCCAATCTTTGGATTATAGAACACAGAACTTTGAATTATGAAACACAGATCTTTTCGCCATATCTGGGTGCTCCATGATTTATTTCACCATGATCATGTCTATGGTGATACATCTGTCATTTTGGATGCATTCCTCAATGACTGATGCATTTTCATCAGTTGTGATGAGTTAATGGTCTATCTCACCATGGCTAATACTAGATGCTATCACTACACCATGGCTAATACTGGATTCATCTACCACACCAAAATCTCTGAAGCTATCAACACACATTACTTCAAGTCATTATGTTGCCCCCAGCACTGGTAATAGCTTACTCTGAATCAATGGAGTTATCCTGGGATTTGTAGAAGAATTTGATCACTACAAGATGTGCATAGTGTGCCACACTGATCATCCACGGTGATTTACTTGCACCAAACAAGGAATAAAAATTAAGAACAGGTTAGGTGGCTAAAGGCAAATGTTTCTACCTATAAAATTTCATTTATCTAGTCTTTTAATTAGCTACAGTCGGTTGTGCATTATTTTTTGACAGACTTTTGCATACCTACCAGCACTATCATGAAAATGCATTTACATCTTTATAATACAACTATATGTTTAATATATTTTATCAAATGTTAATAGCAGAGCTTATTTTCTAAAATTAAATGCATTAGAAGCTTAAGGAAAGACTATCAGAAAAGGTAAATAAATACAAATAAATAAAATAATTAATAAATAATTAAAATTAAGTAAAGTGATAAATTCAATTCAATTGATAACAAATAGTTAAAATACTAGAGTTCATCTTATTTGGGATCCCAGCTAACTTACACACTAAAATACTAAGAAGTACTGGGCTCTGGCTGAAATAAAATCTTGGGCATTTCTAAAATCTGTTTCAAATATTACGAATTTTGTTTTAAAAATTATAAAGTGTCTTCTTCAAATCATGAAATTAAAAACAGTCATATATAATATTCTTTCTGTTTCTAAATTTTAAATCATAATTGTACAAAACATAATTAAGTTCTTTATTTGTATACATTATTTCATTTCAAAATAAAAAAATTATAAGAGTTTTACAGACACACATACAAATTCAGAATAAAAGTGACTAATAATCATTTTGTTGTAAAGTTATATGAAATAAATTATGTAAATGTGTGTATCATTTTATTACAATACATTTTTAAAAGGTCAGCTTTTTTAAAATAGTGCAATAAATGTAACACACAATTACGTAATTTTTACTGTATTTATACATTAAGAAGAGATATAATTTCTTAAATTGTGAAAAAGTGTTTGTTTATGAAAGTAAGGAATAGGACTGACACAATTTAATATAAATTTTGCATCAAACTATTATTTTATATACAGTCAAAAGTCTTTAATCCGGACTCGTCGGGACTTCGGCGATTCCGGGTTATCAGTTTTTTCGGATTATAAATCATCAGTTTAAATCTGGTAAAATGGCATGCAGAAATTATAAAATTAAAAATATGAAACTGTACTTTATGAAATAAAGAGCAATTATGATCTAAAGGTTATCAAAATTTACGAAAAAAAGCTTAATATTTAGTTGTTTACTTTATTAAACATTTCTTTCAACGCGCGCATGCGTAAAGCATACATTACGCATAGACGAAATTAGAAAATTGCAACCAAAAAAACTGTTTGATTTGTATTCGTGATATTTATAACGACGAGGAATTTGATTTAAATCATATCAAAGACCTAGTACATCGAGATGAAATACTACATTTAGTAAGGAATTATAAGCCGAATAAAATAAAAACATCTGCCCTGAAGATAAGGATAGTGCTGACAGATCAACTTCCAGTTCATTGCATGCCGCGATGTCCCCCCCCCCCCCCGCGCAGAGCAGCGTGAAATTGATAAACAGATTTTTTGGAATGGTTAGAGAAACAAAGGATATGCCTTTATCAATTTTTTGCAGCAATTCCACTTTTTGTTTGATGGACATCGAAACATGCTTTCGCTTTGTAGATTCTTTAGCTCCAGAATTGGAAATTCTTTTTTACATAATCGAAAGTTCAAGCTTACTTTTATAAAATTGCTCTAACAGTCTGCAAAAAGTAATAAGCCGGATCCAATTAGAAGATTAAGGAACAACACAATCTGCAACATTAACTGAAATAGATAATTAGATAATTAGATAATTTTAGCTTAGCTTATACCATCTGTTATACATTAAACGCGCATGCGTAAATGCGCATGCGCAAAGGTTTTATGCGTTTACGCATACGCAGAAAGTTTGTAGCTTTGAGGTCCGGATTATAGATCATTCCGGATTAAAGACTTTTGACTGTAGATATTTTTCATATTAACCGTACAAGTAATAGAATAATATTTACTTGTTGGACAGCTCCATAAGTCTCGGCCCGACTAGACATCCTCATTGTGGCTTGTTGAACAATATCTACATGCTGCTGGGTTTTTGTTATAACTTCTCGCATATCTGACTCTGTGCATAGTTGGTTCAAAGCCTAATATGTACAAGTGAAAGTTATTATAAACAGGAAAATACTAAGAAAATTTGTAGTATTCTTGTAGGGTGCAAAATATACATTAAAATTGACGCATAATTTTACATGGAATGACTAAATTAGTTTTTAATTTGATTATTAGATTAATTTAAATTTCTTTTTTTAAATACATATATATATCAAATGGCACATCCATAGGTATTTTACTGTATTTTTTGCCATTACTAGTTTCCAACACTGAGTATTTTACTATGTTTTTTTTCCTTTCTCGTGTAGCATATTTCTCACCCTTCAATGACATTGTTTTTTAAAAACGTGTTGAACTTTTTCGGGCCACAGCTCCTGGTAACTTTTAGGCGAGCTTACTACTATTTCTAATTTACTTATTTTGCAGCATATTGCGCAAAATGTTATCTAGACCAATTGGTCATACAATATTTTACTAACTACCTTGCTTGTTATATATATATATATATATATATATATATATATGATATTGTAGATTAGTTCGAGAATTAAATATTTTACATGTTTGCATATTTTTAAATTATTTTGGCTTTTTTCCTTTTTTTAGAATTTAAATTTGCTTTTTTACTTTTATACGTATTTGTTAAGAATTTAAATTTGTTTAAATATATATATAGGTCAAATACTAACTTTAATTTACAAGAGTCTCTATTTTAACTGTCTATTTCAATTTGGTTGCTTCCCTCTTCTGTCCTAAACACAGTAACAGTTTATAAGTTGTTTTGGTTTATTTAATTAATTAAGTTGTAGGGTTTATATTTATTTTAACTAACATTTATTTTAAGTTTAAACTATCTTTCCTGTCAAGCCTTACTTTCCCGTGGAATTGCCAATGCCAGAGTATGTAAATTTTAGTAGAATGCGCAAGGATTCAAATTGTCAGCGGAAGTAATCTGAGTTAAATAGAAGGGAAACGAGTTCGAAAGTGTGCTTTCTTGCTTCACGAGCGTGGAGGTGGCTAGTTAGAAATTTAAGAACCACGCGTTTCAGCCTGTGTGCTTGCCTCGACAGTTTGGTAATCTTTCAACGTAATATTCAGAAGTTTGCTGAATTATCAGCGGTATTTTAGAACACGGTGAGGTTAGTTACGTTTAGAGAGCCTCGTAGTTAGTCACTTGTTACTATTCTTTTCTTGGTTTCTCATTTTTATTTTACCGCTGGGTCGGCGTAGTTTGTGAGCGTCAAGAGCACACATTTGTAATTTTGAATAAAAAGGGATTTAAACCCTTCTCAAGACTTTGTCTACTTTCCAGTTCTTAGCAGTCACCACTATTGTTGCGTGCAGGTTGGAAGCGCACAACATTACAAAGTAAAGCAAAATTTATTAAGTAAAGCATGCTACACCTCTCTAAGGGGATTAATATCTTCGTGGAAAGTTTTCTGAGGGAAACTGGTTCATACCCATGTTACATATGGGGGACAACCATGAAAAAAACTCATGCAGTCAGCCCGTTTGCCTGGAATTGAACCCAGGTTGAACTACCAATATTCAATGACTTTACAGCTTGACTGTTGGTGAGCCTAGTAACTGCTTAGAATAGCTTGCTCTAAACTTCGTCACTTCAAAATTAATCCGTACAATTTGATTGTTGCATAACATTCATGATGCAGATGCTTACAATAATACTTCAGCTAATGATGATGATTTCAAATCCGGGAATCAAAACTTATCATTAGCAAATGGGGACAGATCCGACTGAAATTTAATTATTTTGCTCCAAATTTTAACTTAAAGGCATCGAATTCCTGCTTTTGTTTGCTGTCACGGAAATATGTTGCGACTTAATTTTCTATCATCAATTGTATCAAAATAACAGTGTATAAAAGGGACAAATGCGATCGAATTTCTTCCACTGTACTTCAAAATTCAAGTTAAGAATGTGCTTTTCAAGAAATAAGATACGTTCAATCAGGCTCTAATATAAAAAATATGAAAGTAAAAATTATCCTTCTTTACATCTTGCGCTCACAAATCATTATGGGAATATCCATTTACAGTTATTAAAGCCTGAAAAAAGCATGTCTGCGATGTTATCATCATGCGATGATTTGTAGATACTTTATTTTTTACCACGATACTTTCGACGACGATGTTTTTAAACTGCGAAGTTTTTGAACCGCTTTATTTTCGACGACGATGTTTTGTACCATGATGTTTTAGAACTGCGATGTTTTGTAGCACGACATTTTCGCCTTGCGTTGTTTTCTCCGCGACGTTTTCGTCCGCGATGTTTTTGCCGCAATGTTATCGGCGGACACCCAAAGAGATGCCACCCCAAACACAGACACTGCCCCTTCCGTATGCATCTCTTCCACGGATGTTTGACGGATGATAACGGTTTCTAGGTTCACTCCATATCAAATAACGCCTACTATAGCTTTCTAGACTAAACCTGGACTCATCCGTCAAGAGAACCGCCCTTCATTGATCAGGCGTCCAGTGGACATGTTGTCGTGCCCACTGAAAACGGTCCCTCCTATGGCGTGACGTGAGCGGCACACAAATGGCTTGTCGCCTCGCACACAGACCACCTTCGTGAAGCATTTCTAACGCACAGTTGACTTTGACCCGAACCTTCCGGTGGCTGCAGCAAGGGAGGATCTAAGAAGAGTCGGAGTAGGGGTTCTATTCTTGCGTGCACATAGTGTCAAATATCGGCGCTCGTTGTAGCAGTTGGCCGTCCTTGGCTGAACCTTCTAGATGCCGAATCTGTGGTTTGAAATTGCCTCCAAAGTCTATGAACCACAGAAGGACTCACATTTAGCCATCTGGCCACTTCTGTTTGACTTTGTCCTGCTCTCAATGCTCTCCATCGCAGTTCTGCAGGCAAATGATGCCTGGAGGTCATTGTTACGAATTGGGTATCTCAGATTTCTGATGTCACTATCACAATGAAATATGTGGGCTTGCTCTCAAACACGGACTTTTATGCTCCTCGCAGATGACGTATTCCGAAAGCAGCGTCACTAATTTGCATACAGCAGCTTTACTCAGCTATTCTTACTTGGCAACATATTCGAATTTTACACGGTTTGGCTTATTTTTGAGGAAGTTATCGCTATTTTTTGATTTTTCCTTAATTTATGATAACCAATTTAATTACCTCTAGTTATTACAGATTATACATTTATGCTAAATTACTGCATTTTTAAGAAAAAAGTAAAACATTAATTTCTTAAAAAACGATGCTTAATAGGAGAGTTTGGAAACCAGATTTGAAATCAACTCGAATTTCAGTATTTAAATGTGGCAAATATGTCAAATACTGCTGCCTGGTGTTATGCATTAAAATATATTTCTTAAATTCAATTATAGCATATGTCTTAATAGCAGGATAACAGATTAAAATTAGAGATGGAATATTCGAATTCTCGAACCCATGTATCTTCGGAATTCCGATTATTCGGTAACTTGAATACCTTCCCATTTTTTCTGTCATTCAAATCTTTCGAAACCCGACCCAAAAAATCCATTGTTTTAAGCCAAAAATTTGGAAAGATAAGTCACTGATATTTATAAGAAGCGTTCATTTCGGGAAGAAAGTGACTGTTGTAATTTTAGCACACCTGAAAGTTCTTTGCCTGAATTACCAGTATCACCTCATGGCAGTCTTGAATGCCTCTTAATTTTGTTGAGAGATTTCAGGGTTCCATGTTTAGTGCTTGAAATAATTTTCCTGCTCTACACTCTCAAACATTTTGATAAACTGTAAAAAATTCACTCTGTCATTTAAATAATAGTAAGGATTCAAATTATAATGAGAGAATGGACCTCAAAGACTTAAGAGTTTTAATTACACACTTCATTTACTAAATTTCATTTGTAGCTTAATGATTTTTATTAACTGTATTTTGAAGCTTGTTTTCCCATTATACACAGTTTCAAATTCTGCTCTAATTAAAAACTTTTACTTAACGCTGAATTTTTTTAATCTTTATTTTTCTTATTAATTAATAGATTAAAAAATTGAGATTTAAGAACACTAATTACCTAAAGGAGAAGAAAATTTAAAATTCGTTCCATCTTTAATTTGAATGAGAAAAACTGGACTTATAATCCCAAGATATAAGCATCACAGTATCATTTCAAGCAAATGACGGGAAACAAACGCATTTCCAAAGACTTATTTTTAATTGAAAGAGAGTTACGTACTTTCAGAGAACATGTAAAAGAAGAAGAGGGAAGAAACGTAAATCACATTTTTAGACTTACATTTAAAGATTCCCTTAAGGCTTTTAATTCGACTTCAATATTTTTTTCAGCGATATCTCTTTGTCGAGCTTGTAGTTCCAGACGTTTTCCCAAGGTAAATTTATCAGTTTTGAAAGCAAGCGACAGTCGAGCAAATTTTTCCTGCAAATAAATATTAAAATGTCTTAGAAAGGGTTAGGCATGTTTCCTAAAATGTGAAATTAAAAATCATTGACATTATTATTGAGATGAGCATTAAAACTAATTCACCTTTCCTTATACACATACTCATAAAAAGGGAAAACTCTTTTGCATATTTGCAAAAGAAATACAACAGGATAAAAATGCATATGTGCGCATTACTGCAATTGTTTCATAAATAAATAAAAAAAATAAAGGAATAATTTTTTTTTTTTTTTTTTTACCTCGATGTCTGGTTCATTCAAATTCTTGTTGCTGAAAAAATAAAAAAATTCTTTGAAAAATGTATCAATGAAAATGGATATTAAAATATATAATTTCAATAATAAGAATATGAATACCTAATACTCTCAACTAAGAAAAATGTTACAAAAAATATCTGCCATGAGAATTTGACAGATACAAGAGATAAAAAGTCAACCTGAAGATTAATTGACAAAATTCAGAGCAAATTATGTTGTGTATGCACTTTCATTGACTTGTTTTAAAAACTATACATGAAAGATTTATACGTGTACGGAGAGGAGGAAAAGGACGGAAATACACACTTTATGAAATAAGATGTGTAAAACATTTATGGATATTGAGGACTGGAATAAAATAAATATTGTTAAATAAAATTTGTTGAATATGGAAATCTGTCAGTCCTTAGACAAACTGCTCCTTTACCTTGAATTTAGAGGAAAGGTTAAAAAAATGAGTAGGTACACATTATTGCCTTAAATATCAGTTCTATTAGCAAGTCTAATGACATTATTAATACTTAAAAATAAAATTTCTATTTAGTGAGTATTCATCTTATTTCTTTGCGGCAAGAATCCAAAATATTGGAAAAACAGCTAAAACGAAGCTTTTATAACAGTGTTTCCCAACATTTTTTAACCTGACCCATTAAGCATACAGTAACGAGTTATCGGTTCTCACAATGGTTTTTCCTCAGAACAACAGACCCATATTTATTCTGAGAAAAAGAAAGAACTGCAGAAGAAATTTGTAAAAAGAAGGTAATACATTAATATATGTAAATATTAAATATATGGTAATAAAAATTAATTTCTGACTGTATATCGAGTAATCCAAAGGTAACAAAATAATATACTGGGTGATATAATACTTATGGGGGAAAATACAATAATAAAAAAGTACGCAGTAGCAGGACGCGATTTTTACAGAGAAGTTTAGAAAGACATGGGATTAAAATGGTTATATTTTCATTTGACAGACGAAAACCGGCGTTATACCATTCACGAAGAACTGAACTGTCTGATGATCACTTAGAATCATAAAGATGCATCCTTACAAAATCCAAAATTTGCTAGAACCGATTTAAAGACAGGTCCAGTTTACAAATTCATGACATTTCAACACATGCAAAACAATGCAGAGTGGCTGTCAAACCTTCCGTGGACTGACGACGCGCACTTTTCTCTTAAATGAACTTTAAACGTATACACGTGATTAAATTTCGTATTTTAGTGAGAGAGAACACACACGCGATTGTGGCGAACTCTTTGTGTTAGCCAAATATGATAGGTTGGCGAAAGTTTGCATTGTTATTCAATATACGCACCTTCTTTAAAGAAGTATATACTGGTAAATTTCAAACTATTTCTCTCACAGCTGAGCGTTACGCAGCGGTTTTGAGAGACAACATTATTAAACTTCTTGTAAGAGAAGTAAGTGCTCCAATAATGCTACTTTCACGAAGGATGGAGCGCCTCTACATAGATCTTGTCCAGTATGTGTTGCGATCAACATATGACGATGATAGAGTTTTTATACGCTCTTTTCTACACGAATGGGCATCACAGTCTCCAGACCTCATATTTTGTAACTTTTGAAGCTACATGAAATCGCAGGCCCAGCAGACGTTACTGGCGATGTTAAATAAAATTCACCATCAGGTGACAAGAATTACAGCTGTAGCCTTTTCAGAATTTTGCAAAGTGCCACGCCTTGTCTTGCAGCCACTCTCGTAAAAGATGGCAGTTACCTTGACCAGCTGTAATGTTATACAACGTCTGTGTGGTATGAAGGCGTTCAAAATGCTGGCGAGCTGAAAGTCCTCTGGAGTGTTTTGATGAGAGAGAAAGAGGAATGGGAAACCGTCGGGTCTTGTCCATAATCCGGACACGTCGGGACTCCGGAGATTCCGGATTATAGATCATCAATTTAGATCTGGTAAGATGGCATGCAGAAATGATGCAATTAAAAATATGAAACAGTAATTTATGAAATAAAGAGCAATTATGATCTAAAGGGTATCGGAGGAAAAAAAAAGCTCAATATTTATTTGTTTACTTTATTAAACATTTCTTTCAATGTAAGTTGTTTAAGTTGCTTCGTTTTTTGTGCTAATACTTTCTTTTTAATTCTATAAACAGACATAATTTCTTGTTGAGTTCCACACTGTTCAAGTCCTGTAATTGGTGTGTCGAGAATACCGACTAACTTGTCAATCGAAATTTTTTCATTTTCAATAACCTCTCTGTCACTTTCTTCACTATCGGAAGTGGTACATCGAAACATGCTTTCTCTTTGTGACCCTTTGGCAGCTTTAGAATTGGAAACTCTTTTTGACATAATATGCAAAAAATAATAAGCCGGATCCAATTAGAAGATTAAGGAACTGCAACATTAACTAAAATGCCTTAGAATCAGTAAAGATAATTTTAGCCTAGCTGATACCGTCCGTTATACATTAAACGCAACATTAACTGAAATGCCTTAGAATCAGAAAAGATAATTTTAGCCTAGCTTATACCGTCTGTTATACATTAAACACGCATGCATAAACGCGTAATGCGCATACTTAAAGCATACAAAAAAAGTTTGTGGCTTTGAGGTCCGGATTATAGATCATTCCGGATAATGGAAGTCCGGATTACGGACTTTGTTCTGTACCTATAATGGTGGTTATACCTGTAACGGTGAAATTTTAGTGTTCCACCCTCTTGTACGTCTGCCTGTCAGTTTGGTTTGGTTTATGTGATTACGGCAAAGCCTCGAAGGCTATCTCCATAAAGGAAGGGATGCCTTCGCGGAAGACGTTATAAGGAACTCTATGTCGTATACACATTACACATGGGGAAAACCACGAAAACGCCCATGCAGCCAGCCCGTTCGCGGTATACGAATCTCGGACCAAACTACCAGTGTTCAGTGATTTTACCGCCGACCGCTGATGAGCCTCTATCTGTAAGAACGTCTAATGCAATTGAAGAACGTCTAATGAAATTGTAAGAACGTCTAATGCAATTGAAGAACGTCTAATGAAATTGTAAGAACGTCTAATGCAATTGAAGCACTATCCGCAGGTAAAAATATAACTATTCTGGCAGTAAAATCGTTCATTATTTAAAAAAAAAAAAAAAATCTCCTTTTTTCCCCCTCGATTTCTGTGGAAAAGGCATTGTGCTACTCCCTATATTTTTCGAATTACTGAATTTTACGTTTTCTATTACTTTTGGATCACTCGGGCTACAATTACATAAAAACCAAAAAAGTACCTCAAAACTTTTTGTGAAGTACAAGAACTTATATCCTGACCCACTGATGAAGCGTAGTCACTTTATTATATTACACATTCACACGGGTTGGAATTACTGCTTCAAATTACGAAACTGGATTGCAATGGTGGTGTGGTGTGGTGTGGTGTATTTAATTCTGGCAAAGCACACTAGGGATATCTGCCTAAGGGAAGGGATGCCTTCGTGGAGGACTTTCTTCCAAGGGAAACTGGCTCGTATACACGTTACACATGGGGAAAACCACGAAAACACCCACGCAGCCAGCCCGTTCGCGGGATTCGAACCTCGGACCGAACTACCAGTGTTCAGCGATTTTACCGCTCGGCCACTGATGAGTTTGGAAGGGAAAGAAATATGAAGAAACGAAATGCAAAATGAAAATAAACCGCCGGTATAAATTCTTTACGTTGCAAAATAATTAGATTTCATTTATCATTTAGAAAGCAAGAGCATTTGAAGAATAAAATTATTCTATTTATATTAAAAAATAACATTATAGTATTTCATTACAAACCTTGTTTTTTCTCTTAACTTACCTTCCCAGACAATTTCGCATCGAAAATTAATACAGTTTTATATGGAGCCAAAGAAAAGTGATTTCATTTAGCTTTCTCAGAGAGGGAGGGGAAAAATATTACTATATTAAACACTCCCTTTTTTTTTTTTTTATTAAAGTATCACATTTAGTATCTTAGAAAATACTCTATATACAACCAGTATCCTCAGATTTTTCATAATTATCATTTGCTATCTTAAAATTAAATTATCATTATTTATTATTTTCATAAACATTTCATGCTTAAGCCACTGAAAATCCTCAAGACATTGACAGCATTCACGATGATAAAGACAAAATATGCTACTTTAAGTTAGCAAGTACAATAAAAATATACTCCACTAAATCTCAAGAAGTATACTTGTGTAATTCCAGCATATTTCACCCCTTTTTGACAGAACTAATCCGGCGAATACCAGTCCTTCTAGCTCTTAACATTTGTAGAAATTCTTAAGAAGTAATTGCATAAGCCTTTTGGCGCAGTTTTATGCAGACTTAACAAAGATCTCCAGAGATTAAGGAAAACCGCCGACGGGCGAGCTAGGAAAACCTGAGAGATCGATAAAAGCTACAATATTTATAAAATTTCCCCAAACGTCTTAAACAACAAACAAAAATAATTATTCCACGACGTATTTAACTGCTTCTTGTATTTCAGATTAGATTAAATTGTAATTATGAGTGCAGAAGACAGAAATTAACATTTTTTTCGATTTTACAAGCCACGATTAGTGACAATATTTTAATAACTTAACTAAAGAGATACGACAGTTAATCCAAATGCAACAAAGAAAGGAAAAATTCAGTATTTCGAAAAGTACAGACTTATATGAGAGTAATACATAGTTTTCATACAAATGCACAGAAAGACAAGGTTTTTTTTTTTTTTTTTTTTTAATAACGAAAAATATTACAGCCTGTAGTTACATTCCCCCCCCCCCAACAGCTGCCGTGTTAACAACCCGGAGAATTAGCATTTCGTACGGGACGGTGTGACGATCACGCAAGATGTATCCTCAAGATCAGATTCTTGAGATTCTTGAGTTCTCATGATCAGATTCTTAAGGTTCTTGAGTCACTATCAAGACGGATACGTGTTAGATAGTGACTCAAGAAACGACTGTTATGAATTTCGACCGCATGACTTTTCCATTTAGGACTTTCTTCGCCTTCGGGTGTATGGTGCGATACGACCTTATTTAATTGTTACTACACTGGTGAAATAAATTAAGAGAATATTCATATTTGATCTACGATCTCCAGAACTACTGGACAGATTTAAAGAAAATTTGGTGTGAACATAGGTTGATATAATACAAACAAAATAAACATTCAACAGTTATAATAGACACATATATTCCAGTGTAACACTCATGGGAGTCTGAAGATCTGAAACAGCGGTTGCAGAAGACACAAAAGAAATGGGTTAATAGGAGGTATGGTCCCCTCTTACAGCCATACAGGCCTCGCAGCGTGATATCATACTGGAAATAAGGCAGTTTATCAGTGCCTGTGGCAATAAATCCCACTCATTCAGAAACACAGTTTTCAGTTCCTGGATGGTTCTCGGAGGAGGTTGCGGGTTGAAATTGCCCTCCCCCAGAGCGTCCCAAACATGCTCTATAGGATTGAGGTTTGGAGATCTGGCTGATGACCAATCCATCCGGCAAATATCCTCCCTTTCGAGAAATTCGTCGACCAGAAGAGCTCTATGTGGCCTCGCGTTATCGTCCTTAAGATGAAATCGGGGCCCACTGCACCCCGGAAAAGACGAACATAGGGCTCCAAGACCTCATCCGTATACCTCACACCAGTCACTGAACCTCTGTCAAAGACATGGAGAGGTGTGCGGCCATCCAACATGATGCCTGCCCAGACCATGACAGCGCCACCGCTATAATTGTTGATTTCGCGGACATTGGAGGGTAGGTAGCGGATCTCTGGCTCTCTCCACATGAAAGTACAGCGAAAATCGATGTTTAGGCTAAAACGGGACTCGTCGGTGAGTTGAGTTGAGAGCAGAATCTGGATACCTGTGCGGCTTACTAAGACTATTCGGGTCTAGTCCAGGTTCCGCAACTATCCGGGGCAACACCTCATGGGGCCTATAAGGGCATACATTGGTTCTGTATACATGCTTACATAGTTCATAACATATGCTTATAGTTACATAGTTCATAATATATGCTTACATAGTTACATAGTTCATAGTACATGCTTATATACAAGTAGTTCATAATACATACATCTTTCATAATACTTGCTTACATAGTGCATACATATACATGCTTACATAGTAGCAGAACGGTCGCCCATTGCTCCGTACTCCAATCACTATGCTTCCTGCACCATGCTAATAGGACTCTCCTGTCCGTAGACGTGAGCGAGCCGCAAACAGCCGGTCTTCTGGCAAATAACTCTTTCTCATTCAGTCTTTTGGAAAGAGTCACCCTAGTTACACGGGTTCCTGTGGCTGCATACAGGTCCCGAGAGAGCTGAAAAGCTGTAGCCCCTATGTTTTACGCCTCGATAAAATAGACAAATAGCGATCTTTTCTGGCCGTCGTGGCTCTCGGACGACCTTGCCCAGGCTTTCTCTCGATGGATCCAATATCCTGGAATTGTTTCCATAGGTTACACACGACGCTGGGCGTTAAATTAAACTCTCTGCACATCTGGACTTGCAATTGGCCTGCCTCTAGCCCCCCACAATTCGCCACTTCATTCCATCATCTAAACGTTGGTGGTTACTCAGTTTTACTGTTCCGATGTGAATTTAACCGATTGCTGGAAGATAACTCCAAGAAATTTGCCGAGGTGTGCTAGCGAACGCAATTCGTCTTACCCTCCACGCGCTTATAAAGCCTGTTTTTCTGCTGGATCCGACTACACATACGTGTACGTTTACGTATTTGCCGTACAAGATTTGCATTTTTATCTAGAAGCAGTGGTTTTTCCTTCAGTTCTTTTCATGCAATTCAATAAAATATGCAAATTCTCTCAATTTATTTCACCAGTGTATGATAGGCCTCAGAGCAAAAATCTGAACGTTCTGGTTAAAACTAGGTAGTTGCATGCCATTGGCAAAACGAAGATTCCAGATCTAACATACACGGGAAATGAAACCAAGCGACTGCAAGATAAGTCCTGAACTTACAAACTGGGCTTTTCAACAGATGAAAAGAATACGAACAAGCTCTCAAACGTCCTGCAGATTGACTAGCTGCATTTTTCGCTTTACGGAAGTGTAAATATACATGATTGCCACATTTGGTCGAGAGGGAGCCCATACGCGTTGTGCAATCCCCTTTGCCAAAAATGAGAGCGTGATGCGCGTTCGTTGCGTCATTCATTACAGGCTCCTTTTTCATTGAGGAAATCCACGAGGATGCTTTTCAAACTGTTCCTATCAGAATCGAGTGTTATGTAGCGCTTTTAAAGGATAGCATCATCCCCTTTCTACAAGAAAAAGTGCTCCAAAGCCTAACATTTTTGCAGAAAGATGCGGCTTCGCACATTTCCTGTCCAGGACCCGCTGCATCTAAGAACGACTGACGACGACAGTGTCCGTAGTCGCTTTTTCCAACAGAAATGGCCACCAAGGTCTTTACGCCCCCCTGTGGCTTTTAGTTATAGGACTACTCTAAGTGACAGGAATACAGAGGTCGGCCACATTGGAAGAAGTTATTCTCCATCATATAACCGGAATTACAGCCAAATCCTCTCTTCGATGCTGTGCAGAGTGTCGTGCTACGAACTGTGCTGTGCAGTATGAGCTTTCTGACACAACTGAAGCACCATTTGTAGGTGAAAATGTAACTATTCTGACAAGGAAATCCTTCATTATTTTAAACGAATTTAGGCCTTTCTGTGCAGACCGCATTGTACTAGTATCTATACTTTTCAAATTATTGAATTTTTACTTTCTCTGTTACTTCTGGATCAGAGATATGTTGAGTATAAGCACACAACTTCAAATAATTTATGTTGAGGACATATGAAGCATTCAGATTCGGATTAATTGAACCAAAAGTGTTGTTGATTTGAAAGAATGGAGATATTCTGAATGGATCCCATGCCATGTAGCTAATGTATCTTCTTGGTGTCAAACTAACATTCAAAAAGAATATCATACAGCACATAAAGTATTAGAAGGTTCTAAAAAGTGCATCCATTTTGACAAAAAATTATTTCAGCAAATGACGTGCCCGATATTTTATTCCTAAAAAAACATGCATAAAACGGAAAACAGCACAGAATAAAACATTGCAAAACAGTTCTTGGCTTATCGTAATATGCACATAACATGGTCATTAATAACAACTTAAAGAGCATCTTTTGCATTATGTTTTTGTTAAATTGGCAGGTAACCAACATGTACGACGCACTGCGTTTTAACCTTGAATCACTATTGCTTTCAAGAACCACTAAAAAAATGCAGAACAGTTATCCTTTTGGAACATCTCATTTTTATCCACATTTCGATTCTTTCTTGCCCAGTGCATCAAAGAATTTGATTGGTTGACTCGTAGAGACATTAGGTTATCTCGAAACAGAAGACATGAAAAATGAGCAATGCCCTTGCCGGGACTCGAGCCTCGGACCTCTCGAATACGCGCTGAGTGTGCTGACCATTACACCACGAAGGCATGCTAAGAAATCGGGAGAATAACTGTAATAATAATATAGACTTCGTAACTACGGGCAAGTTTTAGAGAGGGATTCCTGATGAAGAAACATTTTTCATTTCGAAGAAAAGGTAAAAAAAGTTTCTTATCCTCGGAGCAGTGCTTCTGCACATAAATGTCAAAATCGGAAAAAGATCTCTACGGGAATTGTAAGGGAAGAAGTAATGACCGTACATTATCGGTACATTTGATATTTACAGGGATAAAATTGCTAAAATTAATAAAATTTAAACTTAGTCAGAAATCAACTAAGATTTTTAACCCTTTTCTCATCTTCATTTTTATCTTGAATAATAGCGATATAGCATCCATAAAATAAGACAATTAAGCGAACAAACTTCCAGTACTCAGTGGTGTTCGGGTACCGGAAGGTTGGTTTCGTTTATTTGGTTACTGGAAAGCACGCTAGGACTATCTGTCAAAGGAGAAGGATGCCTTCATAGAGGATTTTCGAAGCAGCAGATAATTCCCATTATCCTCACTCCTATATAATTCTCCTTATCCAAAAGTATAATGTTTTAAAAAAAACTTTTGTACTCTGGAATGGTGTAAAACGAATAAGCAATTACCATTCATTTAGAAATATTTCTCGGCCTTTTAAGATTCTTAAAATAACCCAAACTCGTGATACTATATCAAATGGCACATACAATTTAAGATAACGTTAACATATTGCAAAAGGTAAGAATGAGCTAAATAAAAAAACCGGTAAAAGTAAATTAGGGCAATGTGCAGTGTAACTTCACCTCCCAAAATAGGCGCAAGCATTGTTAAAGCTAAAGAACATGGAACGCATGATGTTGCCATACTAAACAAAGTCGTTCGAGAGCCGATTGAAAGGTCAGACGTAAAAGGAGACTGGAATATACAAGATATAGAAGAGACAAGATGTCTGGTTGCTTATTGAATTTATTGGCGAAAATCTCACCGCAATTAGATCGTAGAGTAGTGGAAACAAGGGCTTTGGAACTGTGGAAATTTAACATTGTTTAGCAGCAAAAACAAGTTTTACTCACTGGAACGATGAGTCTCGCTAAGGCTGGCAGTCGGATGATGAGATGTACTTCATATTTGAATATGTTATGTCAAATGCCAATTTTCGTAACGCATGCACATGGTTTGAAGCTGATTTTCATAGTTTGGCCCAGGTTCCTTAGCTCATATGATCGGAGAGGTGGAAGGTGAGCTACGTGGTGAGTCTTGATAACGTGTACCTTCAGCCATCTAGCACTAATTCGAGAAGGAATGTTTATATTAAGAGGATAGCTTTGCTGCCGGTGCAACACAGTTTGTGCTTCTATGATTTGAGGGGATGGGTGTTGAAAACCTGAACTGATTTAGAAACATTCCCGATCTTAGTCCCGCTGAGCACCTCCGAGAAGAACTGGAACTCAAATTAGGCGCCATTTTTTACAGGTCAGACTGATTATACTTCTCACGGGAAAATTGAAGAAAATTCTTCCGGACATTATACAAGGCTTCTTCCCCAAACAGGAATTAATTATTTAAAACGCATTCTGTCAAAATAAAATGGTAGAGAGCGAATTTTAGCAATGCATGTTACATCTATGCTTCAAGAAATTAACTAGGCCTTTTTAAAATTTCAGAGCTATTTTTAAAAACGCAAAATATCAATCTCTCTTCAGAAACCGCCGTTCTAACTATGAATGATCGATGAAGACTTTTTTCCATTAGGTCTGAAAATACAGATACGATTTATAAAGTGACACAAGAAAAACCATTTTGAGCCGAGATGAGGTATAGAAGGTAAATTGAATTTGGAAATGTATTCCAAATGAATTTTTTTATGATATCAAATTCACTGGAACTTACATTTACAGTGTATAAATGAAATTTCCAGGCATATATGTTTCCCATTATGGGGAAATAATTTTTTGGCATGAATTTTTTTTTTTTTTTTCTTTTTTCGAACTTGAAAGCCCGA
Source organism: Stegodyphus dumicola (assembly GCF_044657685.1). NCBI lineage: Eukaryota > Metazoa > Arthropoda > Arachnida > Araneae > Eresidae > Stegodyphus > Stegodyphus dumicola. The sequence continues at coordinate 40,398,191 of NC_140771.1, read as the reverse complement.
AATACCGAATGCTTTTCTCATATTAATTGGGCTTGCATAACCACGAACGTTATTCTTGCATTATAAACTGAGAGCAACATACAGTATGTTTCGAAACGCCTGCAGTATTAAATATCTCTTGAAGCACATGGCACGGGCTGAATATAAGAAACGCAAACAACATATAAAAAGCACTTTTAATCCTGAGATCCTTTTAGTAAAAAGGATTAAAAATTTAAATTTTATAAAGGATTTCTACAAAGAAAGTTCTAATAAATAAGTTGTCCTTTATTTCACTGAAGATTGTTTTTAAAAGGAAATCATGCTTTGTAATTAGAAAAATTGCCGCGAAAAAATTGTCAAAACTATACGACTTAAATATTTCTCTAATCAGTAAACAGAAAAAACAAAAATATCAATTTTAAGAGTCACAAAAAAAATATGAATTAAAATAGACAAAAAACATCGAAACTCAGCATATCTACAAACGTTAATTCGTAACCAAGGCTCACATTCTCAGCTTTCTTAGATATCTGCATCCGAAAATTTACAGTTATTTTATTATATTCGTGGCTGCTTTTATTGTAATTTATATACCTTCTATAGCTTCCTATGGAAAAACTTCAGTTAATAAAATTTGGGGCAATTTTCATTGCACGACGATCCTCCTTTCTCCTTATGGATCTTTTATGAAAGTTGTTTCATTTATGTTGTTTTGTTAAGTTCATAAGATGCATGCACCTTTATCTCACAGCACCACTGCGAAAGTTTCTTGGTGAACAGCGGTCGGAGTTGCATTGTCCGCAATGCAAGTCGGCATAAAGGGACATCGATATGTAATTATCCCTTTGAAACACTCTTTGTAAGAACCTTCTTAGTCTTAAATACATATATCAATTACGTAGGCGATTATCCAACTAGTACTCATTTAAAAGTTCAGCGACGCTATACTTTCAACTCATAAATAATTTTTCAATTGGATAATATGAGCCGCATCAACAGGCTTTGACAGGGGCATTGGTTAGACACCTGTGATGGGCATTGGTTAGACACCTGTGATGGGCATTGGTTAGACACCTGTGATGGCCATTGGTTAGACACCTGTGATAAAAATGATCAATCAAATAAATGGTTTTACTAAGGGTTTCAAAGTTAAGTTTTCAAATGACTTTGGATACAATTACCATATTTTGTACCGAAAGTTTAAAAGATGATTCAGCCCGTCATGTGCCTTTTAACAATAAGTCTTAAGCTTACAGCAGACATCTAACGTCGGACAATTCATCTGAAAACGTCGGACTATTCATCTGAAAAGGATAGAAGTTTCAAAGACCAAAGTGATTTCACCTTACAGTTTCAGTTTAAGATAAGGAGAAACTGTTTGAGACATAACCACGTTAAAAGTGATAAGTATTATTTATGACATAAGCGATAAAAAGTATCCAAGGCTACTTCTTATCTTTTACAGTTGTATTTACCGCATGTAAAAATACAGTGGAAGAAAGTATGGAAAGGAAACGACTAATTCTATAGTGAAAATCTTGATATATACCTAATCTAGCTGTAATAACTCAAATAATTCAAACTGCTCAATAAAGTGATGAGAGAGACTCAATAATTTTTTATGCCTGAAGAAAGAAAAATTTCGAAAATTTAATGAGAAATAACTTTTATTTAGGATATTAAAATTCGCATTTTCGTTCAATACTAATTTCTTTAGTGAGTGCCAAAGCAGATGACTCTATATCTGGTACTCTATATCTTAAACTAGCTTTAACTTTTGTCATAACAGAAAATGTTGACTCGCAGCAGTAAGTACTTCCAAAGCAGGAAAATAAACGGCGTGCATGCTCTCGTATGCAGGATATTCAACAGCAATTTTCCAGATTTCTACGAGATATTTTTTAGCGTCAAAAAAGAGATTTGAGGATACTAGCTTCCCGCAACTCAAATAACTCCATTTGCAATTCCGTAGGAGCTTTAAATATATCTACTAAATACAGTTTCATGCCAGTTTCATAGCATAAACGTTTGTCAATATCTGAAAATCTGTCAGTTCATTCTTCTATTAAAAAGTCCAAGACACCTACATATTCATCGAAAGTTCTATTTTTACATTTTCGCTCATTCAACAGCAGCACGTTATTTAATTCTATTAATTTTTAAATTGTCGTAATATATTATTAAATATTAATTAATACATGAGCTACAAGAAACTCACGGAGGCAGCAAGCGGCCCCCACCTCTGGTTTAGAGACTACCTAGCGAGAGTTAGGTTAAAGAACGAACAACTGATTTTAGAATTCTTTAGGGCTAGCTGTCAAGATGGCCTACTTTTTTGCAGTTTTTACAGTTATTAACCATATCAGTTTAGAAAAAAGCTTGAAGTTTTAAATCGGCTAATGATCTCCCCAGTCGTTTCGACTGTGAACCTGACAAGAAAATGTAGATTCAGTTAAAATTTCTCAGCATTTAATACAGACTTTTCTTCTCTGTTAATGTCAGAAAGATTCAAAGAAATACCACGACGATTTAAAAAAATAAATCTCTGCTTTAGAGGTTATCCCTCTTAACACATCACTTCTGAAATAATATTGATCTTAAGCGAGGTTGAAACGTTATTTCTTTTGATTTCAAGATTCTTTTTTAAGTTATGAATTTTACACCAAAATACAACTTTTAAAGCCGCCCTGCTTCACATACACGCATTTTTTGACAAGCAAGCAAAAAAAAAAAAAAAAAAAGATTTGAAATTTTGTTAAATTTTCGCAGATCAAAAAAGGAATAAGAAAAGAATTACCAATGACAGAAGAAAAACATCAACTATGATTTCCTTACATGATCATAAATTACATTGTGCAACAATTATTAATGCAAAACATGAAGCATGTAACTAGATTCTTATAGATTTTCTTTCTACGCAGCCTTGAGTATATGTCCATAAGACAATAATTTTAGGGTCTTACACTTCATAACAGAAAGCATAGCAACAAAGCATAAGACTGTTTTCAATCCACAGGTCATGCTAGATACCCGTCAATGTGCTTATTCATACCTTGTTTATAAAGTCTGCCTTCACTTCAAGATGACCTTCAGATAAATTATAAGGCTATTTAAGAGAATGCGTCGGCAGGATATAACTTAAAGTTGACTGGGAGAAATCCTTCATTTTCTTCTTATTGAAAATAATATTACAGAAGACTAGTTTTACATAAAACTAACATTCAACTGACATATTTACATTTTTTTAAAAAAGTAAAAAGTTTATAAAAACTCAAACCACCACCCCTTAAAAAGCTAAAATAGTCCTTCCCCCTCTCAAAAAACTGTACTGCTCCAAACCTTTTCTGTGAGACTAACCTGTTCATTGATTATCAATAAAAAGCAGAGATACGAAAACCTTGAACTGTAAAACTCTCAGACAAGATGCAACCTTTTTTCATATTTTAGTTCCTTTTCAGACACAAACTATCATTATTCACTTAAGTTCGATTCAGATTTTAATATTTCTCGCTTCTAAATCTACTTTTCTCTCGTTGCGAAACAATGATCTGACATTCTGTCAGATACATCGCGACAGGTTTATGGGTTATTGACAAACAGAAATACAGGGTTTTTCCTTATTAACCTGTAGGAAGGCAGTTAAATCAGTTAATTATCCTAATTACAGACCTTGAATAAGTAAAATGAATAATTTTTCTTTAATAAATATTATGAAGAACACGGAACGCTAAATTTTATCTTATTATCAAGAAATTTTAAAAAGAAGCAAGAGTACAAGAGATATAAATATGGGAGATAGAAAGAAAGGGAAAGAAAACTGATCGATTATGGACACTGAGAAAGTATTTTTTCTTAGAAGCAGAAAACCATCGATTTACAAAGCAGCGTTTCCAGGCGCAAAATATAAAGTATTAAAGTATTCCAAATAACAAGTATATAAGTAAAATAACAAAAATATAACAAAAACAGGAATGATATAATAAGTACACATTTTATATGAAACAGTTTCATCTTAAGACTTCCCTGTCTTAGCAAACTAGGAAATACGGATGGCTGTGATAGTGTGTTTGTTTGAGTCGTTAGAGTCTGCGATGCATGTATCGGGGAAAGAGAGTGAAATGATTGTTTACTAACATATTACCTTCGTTTAAATTCATTACAGCCGGAAACCACGAAGGTTTACAATGTTTTTTTTTATATCTACTAGCATCGGCGATGTGTGAAAGCGTATTTTTTTTTATGTTAATGTGAAATGTCTGGAAACTTTCAATCAACATAAAAGAAAACAGGATAATATGCTAATATTTAAATTCATAAATTATCTTATCGTACAGTTCTTTGCAAATAGGTATTTAAATATATTCAGCAAATCTAACCTATACAGCAAACATAACCATAGCAATAAAAGTTAAACTTACACTTTTTTGCAATCATTGCACAAAACAAATGTCGGAAGCTACTTTTCTTTTTTATAAAAGCGAAATTAGAAAGAAAAAAAAAAAAAAAAAGTCCACAAATCTTTCGAAAAAGCGAACAGGAGTAACGCGAGCTTCTGTAAAACGGAGTATACCTGTATTTCGGGCACTTCTCTTCCTTCATAGAATTCATTCAAAGAATCAAGCCACGATTAGAGGCAGTTATAACGATTTTATATTGGGTCACGGGATTTTATATTGGGTCATCCCATAAATAATCCGTTTTGTGTATACTTTTTATTTTCCAAAATTAAGATAAAGTTTTTTTTTTTTTAATTTTAAAATGCCCTCTATTATATCCTCTGATAGTTCTTCAACAGTTACGAAGGTATTTTTTTTACCAGAATTTGCAGGACATCCTCCGAACTCTACAGATCTTCAAGGATGAAGCTCGTCTTCTAGGCTGTAGTTTCTGGCTAAGAATTTCAGTAACCACCGTTGACACTGGCTTATTGCCCAGTTCCCTTATGCTGCATTAATATTCCTATAAATAATTATTTCATTGAATTTTAAAGCAAAATATACCGAATGTGCTCCTTTGTCTCTTCCAGCACAGATTTGGGGGAAAAAAAGTTAAAATCTAACTGCACTCTTCAAAACTTGTAATAAGAATGAGAAGGTAGTAAAATGACTACCTGCTTTTATAGCAAGTTGATGAAGGTTAGTTTATCCGATCCACCATAGACTCTTAGTTCATCAAATTGAAGAAATTGCATTATTTATGGGATGACCCATATATAAAATTTCGATGGGACACTGTCTTTCTAAATAATCCCTCAAATTGTTTGATGCAAAGAATGAACATGCACTGAAAATTATATACGTGTATAAAATATGAATGACTATTAAGGTTTTAAGACGTTTTAATATTTTAGATTACGGTTTAATATTTCAAAGGAGGATTTACTATTAAAAACTTCAATTAAAAAAAAATACTGCATCAGTTGCGTAATATAGTAGGTTTGAAACAACATTTAGTAATATAAATTCTAAATTACTTGCTTCTTAATTTTAAATTCTAAATTCCCATTCTTTATAACCAAATGGGCATAAAAGCTCACGGCCCACCCAATATTTCACCTATATTCAATTTTAGTCAATCAAATGTGGCAAAAATTTATCATAATTGATCAGAAATTAATAACGCGAAAAAACACCACAAACACACATACAGGCATTCTTCTTTATATAGAGAAAGAGAGATTTTGTAAAACACAAATTTTTAATGAACATACTCTATGATTTGAAAGCGAGCAGTAACAACACTTTTCGAAATATAGCGTTTTTATCTCCAACGCGCGAGACTGTTGCCACTCTGAAAAATGTGTGCGAAAATTAGTGTTTTCAAAGTTTTTTTTTTTTTTTTTTTTTTTTTTTTTTCTTTTAAGTTTTTAATTAATATCTCAGCTGATTAAAGTCGTACGAAGACGGGAACAGTCGACATGACTTCCCACGAATATTTGGAATCGGGTATAATATATTTAATGTTTGGCAATGCTATTTTTATTTCATTGTAAGACATAGAAATATTTTAAACAAACTCTACGATTTGAAAGCGAGCAGTGGCAACACTTCTCGAAATAACGCATATTTTTATCCCCAGCATGCGAGAATTTTACAGCATTCCCGGCAATCATTTCACACACGGCTTGTGTAATTCCAATTCTTAAAGAATTTTTCATCCAAATTCTTTTAATAACTTCAAACTAAATGCATAAATATCATCTGTAAATAAAAACTGTAAATAAAAAGAATTCGCATGGTAAAAGACTGAGTAGCTCTTCACTAAAAGATTAGCTAAAATTCCATTGAAAGAACTCGGCAGCAGATGCGCATGAAAAATTCTTTGCCGTGTTTTATCGCTGACAGCTGCCACGCACAGAATCCGAATTTCTTGTTGTGAATATAAATAAATGATTCGCTTTACTAAAAGAAAAAAAAATTTCTTTTCTAGCTTCAAAGTAATCCATTTACAGTAAGACGAGGATGTAGACGTCAAGAACTGCTTAGCCTAGTTTTTAATCATCCAAACTGAAAATCCCAAAGTAACGCTGTCGACTAAAAGTTTACTTCTTAACAGCTAAACTCACATACTCAACGATTTCTTCAGAAAGATGCATATTTTTGACATAAGTATATGTAAATAACAGTTCAAAACAGAGCATTATTATTATTATTATTATTATTATTATAAATTCTTTTTCTGAAATAAAAAATGCTTTTATTTAAAACTCATAAAATCATTAATGAACTAAGGAAAAAAATAACTTACCATATAGTTTTATGGAAACAAGAGATTAAATTATTTTGTTCAAAAAATTCTTCAATTTCATTTCATGAACAATAAAAGCATGGGCGTAAGATAATGCATTATACGTTTGGACAGTACAATTCGATTTTGTTATTTAGGCACGCACACTTATTATTCGTGATATGAAATTGTAGATGAATTTTGTAAAGAGAATTATTTAATCTTTTGTTCCCATTAAAGTATATGATAAATTATTTTTCTCCTTTTAGATCATTATTTTATAAGTTTTAAAGAAAACTTAATTTTATAAAAACTTTTTTTCATTTTTTCATTTTTAAATTTTTTTAATCCTAATAATAGGCTATCAATCAAATTACTCAATTGAAAAAGCATTTTCCAAACAATGGCCAATTGCTCTTTTATTTCCAAAAATTCTGTTACATCAAACGGTCTAAAGAATTAAATTTGTCAGAAAAACCAGAAATTACATCAAAATCTGATGTAAATTTCATTTAAAAGAATTTTTCCCCCTCTATCTGATGGTACAAACAGTACAATTCTGAGAGTTTTAGGTTGGTCATTAAACAAAGATTTGTGTGAAAAATCATTTTAACACTAAATTAAAGAAAAAAATCTAAATCAAATTTTGAAAAAATCACTGCACCACACTGCATTCTCATCCAGTATGAATGCGTGTGGAAAATTTGAAATCGACAGCTTATCAGGGAATAATTTACAAATGGATGACAAAATTTTGTCCACAGTGATAAACAATGAGCTATTGTAGCCGTTCCTCAATAGACACTAATGCCGGCTAGCTTTTAAAGGATTTATTAACAGAGCACACAGGAACGGTTACAAACAAAATAAATATACATAAAAATGAAACATATACCAAATGGAACATCAAACATTGAGAATAACATAACATAGTAAGCTATCATCATGGCGGCTGGAGGTCGACTGACGTTTTTTCATATCGCCACGAGATGGCGTTTAAATAAAATAGTTCGGTTACAGTTCGTGAGTTCATGGCGTGAATAAAATAGTTCAATTACACTTAAATAGGTCTGTTACATCCTCCCCCTCTGACTTCGTAGACGTCTCGGCAAGAAGTCAGGAACTGACATTTGTCTACTTTGTGCAGCGGGCGGAGAATCAGATGAATGGGCTCCAGTTTGACGAGCAGTAGATTTTGCGTCACCAGCACCTTGTGCAACAGGTGCAGATTCGGGCGGTATTACACGTTTCGGGCGTCCTCTTTTCTTTAAGGGAACCACTGGAATTACACGAGCTGAGTTTTGAAACTTCTTTCGATCTTGATATGGATTCAAGGCTGAAACATGATACTTGCCGAGAATTTTGTCTGGTTCATGAGGATCGCCAATATCATAAGTGGTTGGAGATCTTGTAGTCACTATCACATAAGGACCATCTCTGTTGGGCATGAATTTAGCAGTTTTCTTCAGTGGACCTTTGCTGATTGGATGGAGGGTGACCCAAACTTTATCTCCAGGAACGAATTTCGGTGTTTCTCTTCGTTTTTTGTCAGCATATCGTTTCTGCTTATCTTGATGCATTTCGACTCTTTCTCGTACCTGTTGTACATTTCTTGCAAAACGTTTCAAATATGGAGTAATTTCGGGAACAAAATTATCGTTCTCAATTACGGCTTTTATATCATGCTTTACATCATCTAAGGTTCGTAACTCTCGTGCAAATTGAAGAAAAGCAGCAGAATGTCCAGTTGAATCACATTTGGCTGTATTCAAAGCAAACCTTATTAATAGCAGTTTATCCTTCCATGACTGACGGTCGTTACCAACAAGTATTGCTAAACGTGGTTTCAGATCTCTATTCTTTCTTTCAACTGGGTTAGATTGTGGGTGATAGACAGGAGTAAGACTTTGATCAATGTTCAAGATATAGCATAGTTGTTGCATAACAGCACTAGTAAACTGGGTACCATTATCACTTATTATTTTCCTGGGTAACCCAAATCGAAGGGCAACTTCCTCCAAAAGAATAGTGGCACATTCTCTGGCCGTGGCTTCCTTTAAAGCAAATAGTTCTGTCCACTTCGTAGCACAGTCCTGCACAATAAAAATCCATTTTTCACCAGACGGTGTTTCGGGAAGGGGACCGAAAAGATCAATTGACAAGGTTTCAAAACGTTGAGCATAGACTGGAATTTGAAGTAAGCCAGATGGCTTTTGATTAGTGGTTTCTCCCCCTACTTTGAAGACAGTGTGATATTTGTTAAGCAATGCATCAGTTGCAAGCCGTTGGGCTGTAGTTAATTGCTGTCCTTCATTTTCTCGTAGTCGGCAGTTGTTTACAACAACTGGGGTTTCTTCCAGTACTTGGGATTGATGAGGTTTCACGAAGCTATATTTTCTTCGAGGTTCATCAGAAAAGTTCCACTTATTTTCAGCAAGATTTAAAACAATTTTAGCTTTTTGAAGAAAGTCAGTTCCTAACAGAGTCGAGTTATTTTTGGCATCAGGCAACACAAGGAGCGGAGTTTTGAACTCTCTGCCTTCGAGAAGAATGATTTGTTCGGTGCGAAGTACCTCTTTTTCAGATACCAAACCATCAGCGAAAGACACCTGTAGTGTTGTCTTTTCAAATACTGCATCTTGTTTCTGCAGAATATGATAGAGGGATTCACTTGCAATTGAGTGACTAGCACCAGTGTCGGCGAAAGCTGTACCGGAAACACCACCAATACTAATTGGAAATACAGCAGTCCGAGTGGAAGATAAACAGGATCGGATTTGGATAGTGCCAAAATTTGATGAATTTGAAGTCTTTGGGAGGTTACAGTCTGGACATTTAGACTTGATAAAACCAGTTTTTCCGCACCCATAGCATGTTAAAGGAGGTCGCTTTTCCTCTGTTTGTTGCTGAACACGATTTGAAAAGGTTTTATGAGTTTCCTGTATGTCACTTGTTCGATTTTCTACTTTGTGTTTGGATGGATTAGTCGGTTTGTAAGAATAGTTTCGCCTGCCAGGAAGCTGAGTTTTATAGTTCGTATTTTTAACACGTACAGCTTCATAATCATCCAATTTCTGTACTAATTCAGATGAACTCTTTATTTTTCCCCAAGTATCAATAAAATGCTCCTTAACGTCACTACTGACTCTTCTTTTAAGCTGATCCGTCAGGACCAAGTCTTTCAGTGATTCAAAGTCTGTAACATCGAGACTATGGAGCCACTCTTCGAGATAATTGTTTAATTCGTAAGTAAAATCTTTCCATAAAGACCCAGGGTGTTTTTGGTGTGTAGTAAGTTTAATTCGAAATGATTCAGCATTTAATTTGAATCTTTGTAGCAGAATCTTCTTGATGTAAGAATAATCTTCTAATTTGTCTTTTGGTTCTCTTAAAATAATTTGCGAAATGTCTATAGGCAGAAGAGGTAGGAGATGAGTGATGTAATCTATTTGTTTTATATTAACTTTCTCACATTGTCTTTCAAAAATTTTCAGGTAGGTTGCAATGTCAGAAGTTCCTGTAAATTTAGGGATTAGGTGTTGAATATTTGTTCCAATAGCTGCATTTGAAGCAAAGGCGGCATAGTTAGGGTTTGAGCTAGCAGCTGCCAGGTTTAATTTTAAACGTTCCAATTCTAATAAAAGTTCTTGTTCTTTTCTTTGACGTGTCTCCAGATCGTTGCTTTCACGTTGTTTTTGTTGTCTAGTTTCGATTAAAGTTTCCAGAAGATTCCTGGTAAAAGCCTCATCATAAGTGTCAGAATTGACAATAAGATCTTTAAGATCTATTACTCGCATAGTGTCGTTTACAGTGAAACCCAGTTCTGCAGCGAGAGTTTTTAAATCCTCTTTTCGTGCTTTGGCAAGGTAAGCCATAATTATATGAGAGGTCAGGGGGGAGGGAAAAGATGAAGTTGAATTTGTTGTTATTTCGATTTTATTCACAATACAGTATTTTAGAATTAATAATTATACCTTTAAGTAAAATGTATATACCTCTATTAAACAGCACGTATGAATGTAAACAATGTTACTCGTACATTTATATACCACTATTAAACAGTATTTATAAATGTAAACAATAATACTCACAAAGTTTATTATTTCGAAGTCGTAAAAATATCATAAAATGCCCTCATAAATTCAACTTGTAACAAGAAAATAACATATTATAAATTGCTCAAAAATTGTTTACTACTTAGCAAAACATATAAAACATACATAAATGTCTTACCATAAGCTTTTATATTTAAGCTGAATTCTTCGAAATTTTAATCTTAACAAAATATTAAGCTGATTAAGCAACACACACTTAGTAACTCTTTTCGTTTATTTAAATAGTCATTCGATTTTATTCATAATTATTTTTTTTCGCTTCAAGAAATATTTTCAAGACATGCATTCATTAAAGGAAAACAATCGTATTTTCTTAAAGTATTATACTATAATCATTTTCTCAAAATGTTCGTCGAAAGATAAATCAACAAGTACAATATTTTATTTTATGTAGAATAAAACATTTAATAAGGAACAACAGCACTCAAAGGAAATAAAAATAATAAAAGATTTGACGTAAACACATCATAAATCATCGCTAGTCTAAACATTTCCGCGGGGGGAAAACATTTGCTGCTGTATGTCAGAATCGAAACTAATAAATTCTAATGAACAAACGTCCATGAATATATTCAAACTTTAACATCAAAACATGTATTCAGTGAAACAATATTATTCACAAATTAATTTACTATGCGCATTAACATTTTAAAATAACAAATTACAATTCAAGAAATAACGTTTGGTTAACAGAAAGGCGTTTGCTTTCGTTTAATACTCTTATGTAGTATCAATAAATGAGATTTCAGTAAAGAATTTACATTTGCTTTAAGAAGTAGCTTATAATAAATAATCAGTTTAAAAGAACTTTAAACTCAGATTAAACGATAATGTAAACGAAACTTATCTTTTCCGTTGAAATTGTCCAGTTGATGATTCGATGTGCTAGCAGCACGGTATGACAATTTTAATTCCAGAATTGGTTTCTAGAATTTTTGACCAGCAGTCCAAACCTGAAAAGAAACTGAGCCGATCTCCAGCAACTAAAAGTTAAATTCGGGAGTAAGAACTTGTTAAAGCCAAACAGAAATTCTAAACATTTTGTTGCGCCATTTTGGATTCAAATTTAGTTGGGCGCCAATGTGATGTAGCCGTTCCTCAATAGACACTAATGCCGGCTAGCTTTTAAAGGATTTATTAACAGAGCACACAGGAACGGTTACAAACAAAATAAATATACATAAAAATGAAACATATACCAAATGGAACATCAAACATTGAGAATAACATAACATAGTAAGCTATCATCATGGCGGCTGGAGGTCGACTGACGTTTTTTCATATCGCCACGAGATGGCGTTTAAATAAAATAGTTCGGTTACAGTTCGTGAGTTCATGGCGTGAATAAAATAGTTCAATTACACTTAAATAGGTCTGTTACACTATTACATTTCTTTTCTGAAAAAAGTGGATTGCTGAGAGTAGCATCTAGTGGAATTCGTGATTTAAATCTACCACGTAAATGTATGAAATCAATCATAATTATGCACAGAATTTAAATACTACAGACTCTGTCAGATTTTATTTTCAATGCTTCTTAATTTATCAAAGCGTTTAGACACTATTTAAAGCATTATGATTCGTTCTTTTAAAATAAAGTATCCATTTTCCCAAACACTGACCTCTTACACAGTAATAAGCAGAAAAAGTATCGTGCCTATACACATTTCATCACACCATATTAAACCCAATCTCGACTAGAAAACAAAGATAGAATTTTAAAATTTCATATTTTCCCCCAAACATCTGTTCTTGGCCTTTTAATTTCCATAGAAATACAAATACAGCGTACAATGTATTTAAACATCTGTTCCAGTAAACTCTGACATTTTTATTTTAGACATCAGCTCACTCGATAATAAAGTAAAAATGGTACAGATCAGCTATCTATCATGTAGCAATCACATTCTTTACTGCTTGCTTTCAAATCGTTGAGTTTGTTCATCACAAATTTGTAAATTTTACAAATTCTATACATATAAAGAAGAATGTCTATTTGTGCGTTGGTTTGTTAGCGTTGTTTATTTTTGATCAAATATGATCAATTGTTTGCACATTCAATCGACTAAAATTGAATATAAGTGAAATACAGGATGGAACGTAAGCCATTACGACCATTTGATTAGAAAGACGAAAATCATTAAAAACTGCGTGTAATTGCTGCTGATATAATGAGAGAGAATTCTTCTATTTTTCATTCGAATTTTTTTATGTCGGTTCCATATCTCATCAGATTGAAAACTGTGTGACTATGAATCGTATATTTTGCATCGTTATTAGAGAAGGATTACAGCGGTATCGTTTTCTCTGTTGTTAGATGCATTACTCTCAATGTAACTTAACTGCCATCGAGTAACTTCCGCTAGTAATTAAATAAACCAAATTCCTATGAACCACCACAGGCTACTATCTGAATATTAACATTATTATAAAGAATTTGTCTGCATTATACGTTTAGTTGTTTTATCTTGATTATAGCAGTATTTAGATTCCTCATAGCATTATAGGTACAACTCTTCCCCAAACGCCACAGGGAAAAAAACAAATGTCATATGCTTTTGCTTAAGATTGTAGGGATACATTTAATTTAGCTAACAGATAATTTTATTTTGAAACACCTTTCTTATTATTCTCGTTTTTCAACCTACGCTTTCTTGCCAGAATGTTAATAAATCAGTGCACGTGTATTCAAATAAGATAAAAAGAAGTTAGTATTTAAGGGAAGAATAAGATAAAAGGATGTTAGTGTTTAAGGGAAGAATAAGATAAAAAGAAGTTAGTATTTAAGGGAAGAATAAGATAAAAAGAAGTTAGTATTTAAGGGAAGGTTTCGGAAGGTGAATCTAGAGAAAAGAGAGTGTGTTTTGCCACCTGAAAGACTACACTGCTATCTTTGATTTATTAGCGATTAGATTTCTGTGGCGTTGAGTGCTTCTAGCCATTAGACTTGTTTGGGCCGACTTTACGAATCAGAGCCTGCCTGCACGTTCAGTAACCTGTGAAAGGCCGTCAGGCTAATTTAATTCTATTCTATTTTAAGTTACTTGTTACATTTTCAGTTAAGTCAGAAGTATTGGCTTTTAGTAAGCACGAGTCGGTGCCGTCTGTGAAAGAAATTGAGTTAATAAAGTGTTCTTTACACGCTTCTCTGGACTTGATAGCACTTTAGACTTGATAATTCCTCACACAGTCTTCCACCATTCTGTTAGTTTATACTGCCTAAGAAGACGAGACGCTATAAGATACATATTAAAAAAGAGCATGTACACGCTTTGGAGCCGTGTATCGTGTACGTACAATTTTATTCTCTGCAGCAAGAGCTTTTTTGTTTTCACTTCTGTCCTAATTTTACACAGTTACAAGAAAGGCAGAGAAAACTACTAGAAAAATTGTTGTTGTCGTGATTTATCTCACTTGTCTGTCAGTAATCTCATAACAAGTCCAATACTTTTGTCTTGTTACCTTTTCAGTTAAGTCAGAAGTTTTAGTTGGTCAGAAGCGCAGTATTGTATCTGTCACTGGCATGCGTCTTAGGAATCTTACAGACGACAGTACGACTTTGCTTAGTTTCGTCCCAATTTTGAAGGATGGTTACAACGGCCGCCCATCCCTCTTTTACTACTACTAAACCACTCGAAAGGATCTTAGGATTGCAGTGTATTTTAAGCGCCCCATGCTGCAGAGACACTTTACCCTTACATACATCCAAGTCTTCTTCGGGATTCCAGTTACATCACTGACCAAATAGTTAAGATCTCTGAATACTGGTCGTCTGACGCAGATTCAAACTCAAGCCTGGTTGCATCGTAGGTTTTAATTTTTTTTCCCCCTATGTGTAACGTGAATACGAGACAGTTTCTCTCAGAAAGTCCTCCATGAAAAAAATCCATCGTTCTAGGCAGATAACCTTTGTATATTTTACCGTATATGCATAACCTTTCCGGGATTCGAATACGGACCCGATCCAGGCAGCAACGCTAACCATAATACCGATCAGGGTGGAGCTAGAAAAACTGAAAGGAAATATCTCATTTTTCATGGAATATTAGCGAAATCTAAATGGTTAACATGTTCATGGAAGATTCATGGTTCCGAATCTTGGTGGAAGCACAATTAATTTCCCATGCTTCCCGGTTGTAATAATAATAATAACAATATACACAAGTCTCACCAAAATAATAAAACCTTACAGCCGTAGCTTAATTAATAAATGCGGCTTCTAGACTTTATTTTACTGATTTTTTATTTTGGACGCAGCACAAGAAGGTTCTCTGCCTAAAAGTCCATTTTAATTTTGACCAAAAGCAGCACAAAGGGTAGAAAGCGAGCATCTTCTATTCTTGCTTTTTTATATCCTTTTCTGGAGAGAAGTTTCGGATAAACTAATTTTAGGTGCTCTATTTCTAATAACAGTATAATCACAAATATTTCTTCATTGTCTAGAATATGATTTTACGGCCAAAAGCATGCACAGTCGCCTAAGCTGACCATCGTCTTCTTTTGTATAACCAGATAAACTTTTTTATTCGACGGATTGCTAATTTCTCACCTTAAAAGTACAAAACTTATTACTTTTAACTATTTAATGAAAATGATTAGTTTATTAATTGAACCTAATTATTTTATTAATGTTACTAATTATGATTTCTTTTGATTTGGTTTACGTGATTACGGCAAAGCCCTGGCTATTTGCCCAAGGGAAGGGATGCCTTGCCGTTCTAAAGGAAATTGGCTCGTATACACGTTACATATCTGGAAAACCACGAAAACGGCGATGCAGCCAACCCGTTCGTAGGATTCGAAACTCGGACCAAACTACCAGTGTTCAGCGACTTAACCGCTCGGCTTCCCAATTATGACTACGTTAATTAAAACTATTATTAAGCAACTAAAACAACTAATAATGAAAGCAACTAAAATTACTAAGGCTACTTTTTTTTTTATCTCCAGAAAATCCATCTAGAAATGTTCACATAAAATTCTCTGCCTGTTTTAAGAAATTTTGTAAGTACACGTTTAAGTAAAGTGCAACCACATTTTCTAAACACTCAAATGAATCTATCAAATAAAATGTTTTATGCGTGAACTCATGAGTAGCAAATTCGTCACGGTATAAATAATGAATCTGAGTTAAAAATGGTTGAAAAACGAATATTTTACGTTTATGGACTACGGTGACAACAGTTATACAAAAATAGCTTCTGTAACTAAACTAAATCGGGAAATATAATTTCCCAACAGTTTTACACATTAGCCAGCCTAAACGTAAATCAAATCGATAATTAAAACTGGGACACACGGAAAGACCGCAAACAAAGATGGAGTAGTTATTCCGGTTAATAGCTCGATAAGTAGTCTAAATTATTAATATTTATAACATGCACAATCGTAGGGGAACTAAGAATCTAACTCCACACAGACATACGTTAAGGCATATCATTTCGTCTCAAACAATATCTTTGCTTTAAACTCTGCATTCCGCACATTCAGCTTCGGCACACTTTTACAGTAAAGCATCTGGGAAATGAAAGTAAACGTACAAATATTACGAATACTTCTGAATGTATTATTATTATATTATTTATATATATTTTAACTAAACTAAATCGGGAAATATAATTTCCCAACAGTTTTACACATTAGCCAGCCTAAACGTAAATCAAATCGATAATTAAAACTGGGACACACGGAAAGACCGCAAACAAAGATGGAGTAGTTATTCCGGTTAATAGCTCGATAAGTAGTCTAAATTATTAATATTTATAACATGCACAATTGTAGGGGAACTAAGAATCTAACTCCACACAGACATACGTTAAGGCATATCATTTCGTCTCAAACAATATCTTTGCTTTAAACTCTGCATTCCGCACATTCAGCTTCGGCACACTTTTACAGTAAAGCATCTGGGAAATGAAAGTAAACGTACAAATATTACGAATACTTCTGAATGTATTATTATTATATTATTTATATATATTTTAAGAACACACTCCGTTCCAACGTGAATGGAAGTTAAATTCGTGTTTTGTAACCCACCAATGGATAAATGTCTTCAGAAACATTTCCCCCAGAATCCATATCAGAGGACATACGCCAAACAGAATTATCAGTTACTTATTTTGATTTCAGACAATATTTTGCCCAATTTCTGTTCCCCCCTTTTTTATAATTTTCATATAACAGTTCGGTAAAAACAATTGAAATATTGCATCGATTCGATAATATTTGAAAAAGTTTATGGTCTGGTTATTCATGGCCATTAATTCTTTCTCGGAATCTGTTCACTTTCCGTTATACCGGGCTGTTAATTTTGAATTCTTTGACAAATTTTCACTTTCATTTTGAATAACAAAAATTCTTCACATTTTTTTTTTACACTATAACTCGCTGTTCTCAGAATCATAATTATTTATGTTATCGATAGGTAAATTTTCTTTGAATCGTTCAGAATCAAAACTGCCTTCCCTTAAACTCAGTTAAGTTTTCGTCAACGATTTTACCTTCTTTATTTTTTATCGGTTAAACATAACTAAACAATAAATTCATGTTTAAGATTACACACATAGCGCTCGTTAAGTACACATTCAAGTTGTCCACGCCTTCGGTAACAATGCATTTTTTATGTTATCATGCTTCTACAAATGCTCCCTTAGCGAAGCCAACGGAGTTGTAGAATACATGACAATTATCGCCATGTCGGAGTCAACAGACAGCAAAAAGTTAAATATACACTCACAGTTGTAGAAGTGATTATGTTCCTATAATGGTAAACGTGAAACATTATGGATGCCTTCTCTGACATTCAATACAGGGATTTCCCATTTGCTAGCTAGATATGTTTAGAGATTTATACCACAAAAGCACGCAGGGGGTAATATGATAATTTCGATAGTTACATATTATCTCATCAACCGTTGCCGGAAATTTCGACAACAGTTGCTAGCCGTTCTAGAGGACACGGAATGACTGGGGAGAGAGCTACGAGATTCTGCATCCAACATACAGATGGCGAAGCGTTAGCTCCAATAATTTTAGTTCGAACAACAGCGGCATAAACGCAAAAAATCTACGCTCACATCGGGGTTCGAAACACGGACCTCCCGCTAACTAGTCCAATGTGTACCGTATTTACACAGTAACAAGAGGCAAAGGGGAATGCGATAATTCCTTACACAAGTTATTCACTTTTGATACTAAGAGATCTAATTTTACACATAATTTACAGTAACTCTTATTGCAGTTAAGACAATTTGTTTTTAAATTAATAATTTAAAATTTAATACGGACTTCATTTTGTATGATGCCCCTCCATTACTTAATAGGTAGGTAGGTAGGTTACGGAGGACTGGAACGCCTGGTGTCTAACAAAGGTAAACAGAATTGCTTAATAAAAGAATTAATTTGAAATTTTGCCGTTCAAGGCAGAATTCAAAATATATTCGTAAATATTTCCTTCCACCAAAGCATTTCGCTGGCCCATCGGCGGCCGAGCGGTAAAAGCCTCTGAACACTGGTAGTTCGATTCGGGGTTCGAGTCCCGTCGAACGGGCTGGCTGCATGGGCGTTTTCGTGGTTTCCCCCATGTGTAACGTAGATACGAGCCAGTTCCCTTAAAAAGACCTCCACGGGACATTCCTCCCTTTCCGTGTAAGTGCCTAAGAACACAGCACGTAATATGAAAAAAAAAAAAAAAAAAAAAAAAACATTTCGCTGTGTAATTTCACGGGTTGATGCATCCCATTCCCGATTTAATTATTCAAGCTCGTTTGATAAGTTCGTTCAGTTCAAAAGCGGAGCAAACGATTACGTGTTTTAATAGAATAGGACAAGGAAAATTAGAATTTAAGTAAAAAGATTTTTAAGGTATTTAAAACAAAATGGCACTGCGATCCAATTTTTTCCATGCAGTACTCTCATGTTATAATGTGGATGCAGTTCATTTGATTGTATACAGCAGAGCACGAACGATTATCAATCTAAAAGGAGAGTTGCTTCGGTGGAAGACTTTGTAAACTTGATATGAAGGCGTGCAAGAATTAAATCCTCATTACAGGCAAAAATACGAAAATAAAGGACTCTCCAATAAAAAAATAGGATATTTAGGTAGCTAAGAAATTATACGGCATATATTTAATATTAAACTGCAAAAACTATTTGGATGCATCTTTACAGTAACTCTTATTGGTCCACAAATTATATAAATAAAAACTACAAAAAATTATAAATTCTAAATTAAATAAAGAAAAGGAAGCAAAATAATTAATTAGTCTCGAAACAAGCAGCATACCAAGAATGATTATATGGGATCGTACGTATGTATGCATGACTTTATGTAAATTAAAATATATTACGTATGCTTATTTTATAGCATTATGTTTAGAGATGTCGGAATTTTTCAGCCAACTTTTAACATTTTCTAAATTTACAATTTTGACACGAATAATTGCGTTTCCCTCACTTTAAGCATTAATCTAATGATTCAGAATCTACACAGCTTCTTGAGCCTTTAGTTTTGTTTTTCATTAAAAATAGTTTGATTTGTTAACACAACTTTATTACAGTATCCTTTGCTCTAAGAATTTATATGTTTCATCTATAATTAGAAAATAGCACTACGTAAATTTTGGACCGAAAGTGCAACGCGCAAAATATAACAGGAAGGGATTACTTCAGTAACTGCAAAAGAACGGAGTGAAACTGCATTCATCCAGTGGTAATTGCAAGCGACTATTACATAAGAGAGAAAAATGAGAGATTTTCCAGATGTTCAGAATTCAATTTAGTTAAATGTTATGCACGTGTTCGTGAGAGTGATGCTTATAGGTGAAGCTGGAGACTAACAGTAGGTTTTAGAAGCATTTTTAATTTTTATTCAAATATTCTATAGTAGTATTTAATTTTAAATGAAAAGAAGAATCTGAGTAAGTTTATAGAAATATCACATTCACTATTATTCAAAAATTGCATCATGGCATTTTTGTTATTACTTATACATATGATAGAAATACCAGTGAGAAAAACATGATCATAATCTTGGACCTGATACAGAACTTGATACTTTCTCATTATCCGCATCTTCACGAAAAGTAGCCAGTTTATTTGGCGGCTTTGTGAATTGGCTTCAAACGTTCGTTTGGCTATCTTAACGGGTCACAGGTATTGTTCTTTCACAAATAATGAAAACAAAAAGCATTTAAAGAGAAATAAGAAAAAAAAAAAAAAAAATGAAAACCTATATGGCCTATATTTACACTTTTATATTGGCATAATGTGTATATATATACATATATATACACACTGTGCGTATATTCAAAAGTAAGTCAAAAACACGAGTTTTTTCACTTTTTATTCGAGTTTGTTGCTATCGGAAAAATGTTACATATTATTCTTTCATATTTAATCTGTCGTCATTAATTAGCAAGCTAAACTATTTAAAAACAATAGATGCAGATCTTAAGAATATTATTTTTTTCATTTTAATATAATTGGTTTAAATAAAAATGCATTTAATTCATCCAATTAATTAATATTAAATATTTTTGTACAATTGCATTACATACTTTTTCAAATGCTCAAAAGATATATACATATATCATTCCCATGTTAGTCTTAATGTATATTCATCTAATATTCCATAAAATGTTTCTGTATTCCACCTAAGCCATCAATATTGATTAATTTTTACTTATTTATTTTAACACTCAGAAGCAGTCCTTGACTTTTATTTCCTTTTTATTTGAAACATATTGTAGCATGATCATGTAATAACTATAAATGAAGTCATACAAGAAGCAAAATGGGGACTCTCTTGAATTTTTACAGCATGCAAAGTAGAAGTTAACTGGTGAAAGCAACTGTTTAAACGAAGGAGAACTGTGCTACTCTGACAAGACTGAAACCGTTTTACTTCTCAGCACGGATAGAGAATCGCTTTATTATTATTGGTTGATATATGTTTTGGCTTAAACACTATTGGATAAATTATTTTACTTGGACTTTTGTGGTCAGTAAGTAGTACATCACCTAAATTATTTAAGTATAATTTTATGGTCATTAAACATGAAATGACTCCTTTCATATAGACATATTTTTTAAATATTAAAAACAAGAAACAAAATTAAATAGGATACGTTACGCGCTATTATAAACTAAAGTGGTGATTTTATTTTGAATGTCTATATGTGTATCTATATCGACATAAATATATTACAAAGAACCCTCTTTAAGAGAATCACCAGATGATTTTGGTCATTTATACAGATCATTGCCTTAGAGTGGGAATTTTCAATACTCATGTTTGTTTACATCCTTAGAAATACTAGCCACTTTTGGAGGTTATCGTCTTTTATAAGAAGCTGATAGTCACGATTACAATTCTACAGCAGTGCATCAGGAAAGCAATATTTTCAATGCCTTCCCAACATCAAGTTTAGATGCAAACTGCACTAACGGTTGAAAGAAAACCTAAAAGAGGTAGTGATAGTACTTTCAAAGAAAATGCACATCTGGCAAAAGAGGAAGCTGTTATCAGACGAAGGCAGTGTATAACATCATTTCACGTTCATTTTAGAACTTATTTTACAATAAATTGCTTGAAAGAATAAAAAAATAAGACGCCTTATTTATAATATTTTGATACATTCCCATAGCAAAGTTGTTAATACGTTGCAATCTCTCTTCATGAAAGAAAGTAGTCGCTACGGAAAAGGAACATTTTAGCGTGATATCACAAACGCCACTGAACATCTTCAATGTAGAAAGAGCGACTGCATAGCATTATAAGAATGAGATTCTTGTACTATGTGAAGCAATTTCAGAGTACCATTGCATCAGAATTCATTTTCATGGACAACAAAACTTTCGGCTCATAGAGCTCAGTTGGGCTGGGTTGATAGACAAGTCAACAGAAGTCCATAGTCCTATAGAACAAGGGAGGCTTTTCTCCCAGACTAGCATGAAGATGGCTTGAGCGAAAAAGGTGAGTGGCAACCAGTGGCACAGGATGGCTTGCGTGAGCTGTAGACTGAACAATATGGCACACTCTACGTTTTAGCGTCCTCTTTCAAGGAGATCTGCTTCTATTTTGGGCAACTTTTCCAAATTTTCTCAAAGCAGGAACTTTGTCTTATGTTACTTTAATTTTGATTATACCGATTCCCCAACGGCAAAAAGTATCTTTGCACTGAATTTCATTCAAATTAAATTCACCAAGTACTTTCGGAACTATTACGTAATTTGAGTGTGTTACCTGAATGTCGTGTTTATAAACATAATTCCGTAACATAAATAAAACCTATTTTACTCCAACAAATCTAATGATATTTTTAAGAATAACAGCCTTAAATACTATAAATAACATACACTTTTTCATTTATATTACTTTTAAATATTATAAATGCATTACAATTTCTAAAACCGCAAAACTCGATTCAACAGGTTTAAAACGTTCTCCCCTTCGCAGTTTTTAAAACTTTGTGCATTAAGAACTTAAAAATTCTGTATTCGTTCCAAAAAAGAACTACGGAAACGGCAGCAGTTTTACTGCGTGCTCAATCAAAGTTCTTTATGTTGAAATATTTATATAAGAGTTACAAATGCTTTCCCTCACGCGAAGAAAACGTTAATTGGAAGAAAAAAAATCGGACATTATACGAGATGTTATTTACAGAAGTCGACAAGAATGGTTTAGCGTGCAACTAAATGAATAAATAATGCATAGAGGAGGAAAAAAAGGTTTGAAGTGTTGATGAAATTGGCAGTCACACTTAACCTTGACGGATACAACTGTATTCTAATGTACTATATATCGACGGCTGCTATGGTTATGGAAGGTAAATGAAAAGGATATTACAAAAGTTATTTTAGTGTGTGAATACATGTGTTCAGGATATTAATTTTATTGCGAAAAAATGGTAATACGGGTTGCTCGATTGCACGGCAAATAAAATTTCGACTTCGAGGATTTAGATTAACCATTTGATATAATATAGAAAGCATAATATTTCGCCTATTCTACTTTGAATCTTAAATTTATAAAAAACTGCCAGAGTTTTTGAAATGTAATAATTACTGAAATATGAAATCGAGATTTTTATTTAAGTGGATGGTATTTTGATACACTGCAATGTAAAGTATGCATTTCCTAAGTAAGCAGTATGTGATTAAACTTAAGATAAAAAAGGACTGCTTGATATCGAAACTGTCTGTCGGTTTTGAAAAAGGAAATTTTACGTAACCTAAGTAGATCACCTTTGTGTACGAGAAGTCTAATAGACTCAAGGTCCTCATTTGAATACGAAAATAATTTCTATTTTGCAGCAAATTTTTCATGTAAATTTTAATGAAAGATAATGGTAAAGTTATCTGAATGCGACAAAATAATCTAACAATTATAAAAAATTACTCGTGCCGAAATTTTGCATTTCTACACATGACCGGAATGAATTAGACAACAGCAAAGCTCATTGTTGTTATCTGCCTATACGAAAAAAAGCCTTCGTTGAAGACTTTCGTACGAGAGTCAGCTCTTCTTGACATTAAGTACTAAAAAACACCAAGAATACATCTTACAGGTCGCCCGTTCATTCATAGGGAATAATACCCGAGATGGGCTATCAATATTTCACGAATTTTGACACTGGCTTCTGGTTTATCTACACATGACCGATCCTGTGCATGTGGAGTAAAGGACTGATAAGCAACGGAAAATGCTTTTACATACCCGTAAGACAATTTTTCAAAATTTTGACACTATTATTGCTATAATGTGTATATTCTTCCACAACTGAATTAAGAGGTAGCTTTGTATCCTTAAAGGAATTACTACTTTAGCAGATTTCTAAAGTTTCGCTTTTAGTAAGCGGTAAAGAATTACAAAAAATAAACATTCTTATTTATTTTTTTACTTGTTTTACAGCCCGAATAGTGTTTACGCTCTAGAAGAAAGGAAAATCATATTATTATATTAATCAATATAAGTTTCCCTTTTATTTTTCCGATTGGCTTACTCTTAAGGTCATACAACAGTATTTGTTAAAAGGTGAGAGTCCGCCTGTTTGTACAAGTTGTAATGTCCTGCTATCCATACGACATATTTTCATCGAGTGCCCCAGTTTTAACAATGATCGCAGAGGTATTTTTATAACTTAAATTTTGACATTAAAATTCGTTCTTAAATTTAAATTCTGAAATTTTGACAGCCTGATCTGCAACTTTCATTTTTGGTTAAATAATTAATCATGTATTTTAGAGAACTACCTGTTTTCTGATCTTTGTGCCATAAACCTAACATAACTCAACTCAGCTCAACTTTTGTTTTTCCGAATGCAAACTTTTCAGTTTTCTGACTGAGTCCGGATAACGACTCCATATAACTTGACTCCAGTTTTACATAGTCTTGGAAGAAGACCATTCTCGAATTCTACTGCCGAATGATGTGAATCTTTAATTTCATGTAAATCAAAATGACATAAAACAGTATCTGATTTCTATATATTCTACATATAATTATAACATAATACTTCGATAGTCGGCGTAAATTCGTTAAAATTTAATTTCGATATATACGTATTAGTCTATTGACCGTGAAACTGTCGCCAAGCAGTGAGATAAGGGTGACGGAACAACATACTCATAATACATGTTCTTTCCTTTGATGTAATCCCCACTGATTCTCGATAAGTCACGTTTTGCTTTTATGAGCAAAGATATAAATTAACTATTATTGATGAATTTTTCCTTGCATTTTTTTGGGTGGGAAGGAGATTAAATTTTGGACATGCCGTCCACAGAATAGTAAGCAGTGCACTATTTTCAAAGGTACGGGATCAGGTCATCAAAAATGTATATATTAACAGACTCGATATGGTATGGTCAGCTAATTTGAACTCATATCTTAAACAAAGGCAAAAACGAAAGTAAAATTACAGTGTTTTGATTGCTTCTGAAAACGTGGGACGTATCTCAATGTTCTTTGAAGGCATAAAATCTCTCTTATTTGAAATTCATAGCAAACGAAGGTAGAATTTTGATAAAAATTTAAATTTATTGGTTATTTCCTATGAAAACACAGTCAAGGGTTATTTATCTGATAACATAGTAGCTTTGTGGAAAATGCTGTAAGAAAAAGTATCTTGCATTTATGCTACAATGAAGCAAATCACGAAACCTTTCTGAAATCAGGCATTCATTATAAAGCAAACTCGGTTTGCTTTGATTTGATTTATTTAATTATGGCAAAGCATACTAGGGCTATCCGCCTAAGGAAAGCAAACTCGGAAACAAATTTCCAGTTTTCTCTTGATGTATCCGTCCATGCATTAGCTGGCGTATAGAAACTGGCATGTATGTTTTACCAGTCATTATACTAATGCGAATTATTTTCCGTGAATCATTAATGTTATTATTAATTTCAAAGTAAAAAAAAATAAAGAGGTTTAGTTCTCGTATGGCTTTGTATTACTAACAGCTAAATGCTCGTCGAATTTTAATATATAAAAATATCAAGGAAAACAAAAAAAAAAAAAAAAAAAAGTATTTCGTTTGAAACTTAACCTATTTTAGAACTTTCCCTTTTTCAAAGTACGTAGCTGGAAAACACTCCGAAAATATCACTTTTCATATTATGCAGTAATCTAATTTTTATAAGCAAGATCAAATGTTACACAGTAACATTTAAATTTTTTATCAAAAATAAGTCGAAAGTCAGAATTCCTTCTTCCAAACAAATGCATTATATCTAAATACGAATCTGTTTACATACTGTTACTTTCTCACGCCACATCTACAGATTTCTATCGAAATGGATAAGTTTGTTCATATGATAAAAAAATTTCCCTTAAAACCCAGAAGGACTTAGAAATGACGATTACTTATCAGCTATTAAGCAATAAATTAGGTTTTCGCATTTACACAACTATGCGATCAACTGTATAGTTGCATAATTAATATGAAAATCTCAGGAATATCTTTAAGTGCTTTAAAAAATCTTAATTTCTGAGAGAACTAAAATATTATTTTCAGAACCAGTTGATCACATTACGAAAAGGTTAAGAAAGTTAGTACCGACATAGTCTGGTATAAAATAAAATTCTGTAACATAGACGCACAACGTACGTCCAAAACACTGTGACTTTACAAACATTGCAACTACTGGAGTGATATAGCCACGTCACGTGACACAATGCCATAGTAACATAGCATGTAGAGTAAAATGTTCGTTTTTACTTCCTTGTAAGAATTAAAGTAAATACTGAAATTTCGAAAAATTTTCTGATCATTCTCGAAATCCATTCCACATATTTTTTTTTGAGTAACATCTGTACGTACGGACAGAATAAAGGCTCATTATCCCAAAAAAGAATTTTAAAATGGATTTAGAAATTTTTTCGTGACGTCTGTACGTACATACATATCTCGCATAACTCAAAAACGAGTAATCAGAGAGCGCTGAAATTTCCTATATGGGGCTACTACAACATGTGATTGTTCATCTCCTTTTTTCGTTGCAATCGGTCAAGTTAAACGTACATATATATATTTCCACCCTGTTACTCGGCTCGGTTAGCTCAGACTCTTATTCTTATATGTCGATAAATAGCGCATTTTTTGCCGTAAAAGTGACTGAATTATAATGTTCTCATGTTCCAGCTACGGTTTTTATGACTTTAGTTAATCTGCGTGCAATAGTTCCAGAATTATAAACAATTTAAAAGTTCAAGTGTCGCTAGGCCTAATGTGACGGCTGTTTGTTTGCACTTGAAACTGTTAGTATAGCGAATTAAGTCAGTTGGCGCATTAACTTCAGTGTCCTTTTGACCAAAGGGGCGAGAAGTAAACTTTAAATGTTCATGCACCGAAATTTTTGTTTTTCTGCCCGTTTGGCGACTTTCTTGGTTTAGGTAGAAACTAATTTTAATTGCAAAAACTTTTTTTTTTTCTTTAACTGTATTTGGTGTTTTATGTTTTATGTTTTTCTGTATTTTACAATTTTTTTATGAAGATGTTTTGAGATTTTATGTATTTTTGCCTTGACAGGAAGTGATAACTGAGCTGATTGAATTCGAAATATCTCTCTAATGAAATTGGAGGGAATAAGTTTAAATGAATTACAGAAAAAAAAAAGTATGTAATTTAACAGGTCGTACAAAGAAGTCATGCAATGTTCGCGTCAGATATTTTCAGATGTCACACTGTTACATTAGAAATGTCAGATCTCTTGTTAAAAGACAACGTGCGCTAAACGATTTATGTGGCAACACTGCCTATTGGCCACACTTAAACTTGTCGTTCTTATTTCTTATAACACTACTCTTATTAATTTATAAGTCAAACAACAAAAATCAGCGTTATATTTGCAATTTTTCACAGGACGAGTTTCGAAGGTTTTACCGAAACATCATCCTCAGTTGCCAAACAGCAAATGAACGAGATAAGATATAGATGATAAGATAAGAATGTCTGGACAGGAATTAAGTCACTGGCGCCATCTATTGATGAAACAAGAAAACTAAAACATAATTTCCTTAACGACCGAAGGCACAGATTGATTGGAATTAGGGTCGTTAACTAGAATAGAGAGATTTTTATTTAACGTGAAAAGCCTTTAGAAAATCTAATTTACCAATGGAAGATGTTTTTTGAATAATTTTAGCTGCAGAAAAATGAAAAGTGTGATTTTCGGACCAATAATGTTGGGCAACAGATGACTTCTGTGTTTCCTTTTTCCTTACATATGCCTCATGTTCTTTAACGCGAAATCATAGATTCATCAATAGATGGTGCCAGTGGTTTAACTCCTGTCCAGCCATCCTTATTAACCAACCTAACTGATGTATTCCTTTTGTTTAGAAACATTTTACTATAGTCGAAATGCGTTAATGACGAAATTATATTTATTTAATTATATATTTATATTAACTATTCAATCCAATATAATCATTATGTCTCTGAACTGCAAATAAAACATTTGATGTGGCAAGCACTTTGCACATGATATAGTGGTTGCCATTGCCTTGATATATTGGTTGCCAGGCGTCTGGGCAAAAGCCCCAATCTGGGAGAGGGGAAAAAACTACGTACAGATTTCCCCATAACTTGTTTTATGGATAATATTGTAGTGATAACATAGTTCAGAAAAAGTGTAAACCAATTTTCAGAAGAGAATATAGCTTTAAGTCAAACAAAACGATATCCAATTCAAACATTTAACACCATAACAGTTTAATTATTCGCTTAAACTGGAGCTGAGTCTACCGCAACTGCTGCCACCAGACATGCCCTCCAAGTAAGTGACTCTTCGTTAACGGACTTGCATTTGACATTGTTAAGATATGTTTTGAAATATCAGAGAAACGAGCACTTCAAAGTCGGAAAAAAATCTTCCATGAGCTACAAACGTAATGTATGAAAGATTGGAAATAGATATTAACTGAAATTTTATTACTTTTCCGCTCAAGTAAAATGCTGAGTAATAACATGTCATAAACTTACATTCTGATATTAAATTTTTCGAATCACTAAAGAAGATTGAAAACCGAATGCAAAGCAATCGTTTAGTTTTTTTTTTTCTTTTAAACAAAATTTAGGAAAAAACTTAATTCACAAATAAAAATGTAAAACCATCATATACCTTTCACTGGGGGTGGGAGTTATTGCATACGAATATTTTCAATGAATTGTCTTAGTTTTATCGTTGTTACATATAACAGACATTCAGAAAACACTTGATGAAAGAATTTAACAGATCTACAAATGTCATGACAAAAATGATCGATTACGAAGCTGACAGAATGGGGAAAACATCTAAACGACCATTTTTTTTTTTTCCCTGCTTGCTCTTAATGCTTCCCAAAGGCATCTGACATATTTTTTCCCCCCTTGTTGCTTTTTTTTGGGGGGGAAGTCTGATAAAAAGTGCTGATTCGTATGTCACCCGAAGGGGTGTAGCCGCACTGAAGTCATGATAAATGCAGACAAAACATAAAAAAAAATGATACGAAAGGATTTAAAATGAACAGCTTTTTCAATTTAACACTAGTGGCAAGGAGACATCTCTTCGGTGAAACCGAAATATATTAATTTTTATCATTTTCTTTTAGATACACGATGAAAAGTATCATCTACCTCACCCACATCGAATAAGGAATATAGTACGTACTTCATCCCTTCTCAAATAATAAAACAGTACACTCTAAGTCAACACTCCTGGTTGTATACGATTTTGTCTTCTGTAGAGATTGGCCGTGTTAAAATAATCACATTTAAAGCCCATTTTCTTCATGCTAGCAGACATACTAGAAACTTTAGATGTAATCATCTTAGGAAGATGGTTGTCATGACGGAGTTTACTGGAAATTCTCAAATTTTTTTTAAATATTTTTCCACCAACTATCTGCTAATCTGAATTAAAAGCAAGAAATTATTTCGAATTTGTCTTGTCTATTATTAAAGAATGAAAATTATGAACTTATATATGCACGTTCGTCGCACTGTGTAAAAACGAAAGCCACCAATCTTTGAACACATACATTGTCCTCCACCGAAACATACTCCTCGAAGCCCAAGTTTTAATTTTCGAATTTTTTAAAAAATATTTTTTTACTTTGCGCCAATTTAATAATATTTTGATTAACTATCCCGACGACTTAAAAGCAATGTGTTGCCACTCGACATTTATATTTCAAATTTAATCAGAAAACTTAATGATGTCTCTCAAATTTAATAAATAAACTCATTGTTATATAAAAACTGTGTTGCCACTACCGAAATAAAATATTTTTATTTGCTACACGACTGTCAGTTGTTGACAGTCGTGCTATTTAAAAAAGTTTAGTTTTTCTATCAAATTTAATCTACCTGTTACTGATTAACAAAATAACCGATTTAAAAACAATAAACACAGTTCATCATTTGTCGCTATTAATTATTAGCTGAATTTGAAAATTGACGCTAATTGAACTCATGAAAATCATTATGTATTTTTCACTTTTTACAGTAAATATCATACAAAAAATGTTGAAATGTTTCATTTCGACCACTGAAATTGACTATTTGACCACAAAAATGGTTTATTTTTGGCAGAAATGTTATTTTTGAAAGCATTTTGCAAGCAAAGAAAATCTTTTCAAAGTTTTCATGGCATTTAATTTCTTTTTTTGTCATTTTAAAAGAAATATTTCATTGCAGCTTTTTCTTTTAAACTTGGAAGATCGATAAAGTTTGATGAAGAAAGAAGGAAGAAGCAAATTACAATCGTACACCTTCTCTGCTTAATTATTTCATCACTCATTACGAAAATAAAGGAAAATGAATTATAGTTAAGAAAAACTCATGCTTATATGTTATCAAAATGACTGAACAGGGATTTTTTTTAAAGCTTCGAGTATCAAAATCTCGAAATTAAAATTTTTATGTTATACAATTTCATATAATTTTAAGTTAAATTGCTAAATACTCCTACTTCATGCCATTTAAAAAGCAGTCATAATAACCTTCACAGACCACCGGGTCGCCAAGGGTTTATTTACGAAACTGTTTTAATGAAAATGGAAAATAATGATTGGGAATTCAGTTTCCACATGATATACATATATCTCTTAAATTCTTTATGTACCACGCACTGATCATTGGCCATATGGATGATGCTAAATGATTAACTGGAAACTTCGGTACTTTTTCATTTTGCCGGTGCAAGCTATAAACTCGCCAAAAATGTTACAACCGATTGCCAAACAGAATATCCTCGCTGGAAAACTTTTACGCCTCATTTTCAAAACAAGTCGCAGCCATTTCTTATCAGATTGACTGTTTCTTTCAATACTGGCATACAGTTACATAGAATTTTTACCAGATAGTTCAATTTCGTGTCCTACGGCCATTCGCGGTAATTAAGTCAATCAGGATGAAATCACACTGCTCACCCAAAGGTGGAAATATAGAAAAGGCAAAATAAAGGGTTAAATTCATCAATTTTAATGAGAATGCACTAGCGAATTAAAGCACTGCGGTTTTACATAATTTCTGATTAAGCTATTCGTACGAACTGAAAGAATTCTAGCATTTAAACTTGTATTCCAAATTAAGATTTAACTTGAAATTAATGCAGATAATTACTGAGAGAATTAGATTTTTGTAACGTAGTTTACGTGAGATGAGATCACTTGGGGTCACGTGATATGAAATGGCGAATATGGATGTTGTACCATGAAAGCACAGTAAATTCTTAAATTAATGCCTTTTACAAATTTATCGTCTTTATTTATTGTCTTTTTACAAAATTTTAAACGATATTAAAATGTTTATGCCTTCAAAATAAAAATTTCTTAGAACTAATATTTTTTATTTGTATACTGTGTGTTGTCGCCAATAAAGTCTGCTTGGCGAGATTTGCGCCGGCGAAACGGAAAAGTACCGAAACTTCATTCGAAGCATCATTCTCAGCAAGTGGCACTGACTGCGTGGTATTTTCGCTCTTTGTTCCCGTACTAGCAGAAGTACCCGATGCCAGTTAAGTTAGATTAAGAGTAATGCATCTAACAACAGAGAGAACGATACCGCTGTAAACCTTCTGTAATAACGATGCAAAAAATACGATTCATAGTAATACCTTTTTCAGTCTGATGCAATATGGAACCCTGATAAAAAATTACGATAGAAAAGTACGTTAATTCTCTCTTATTATATCAGAAACAACGGCTCGGCTTTCTAACTTGTAAAGGCACAAGTTCCATGCAATATTTCACTTGTACTCAATTTTAGGCGATTAAATGTTGCAAAAATGTATCATAATTAATCAGAAACAAACACACAGACAGACATTCTTCCTTATATACATATAGATTTTGTAAAACTTAAATTTTTTATTAGCAAACTCTACGATTTGAAAGCGAGCAGTGGCAACAACTTTCGAAATAAAGCAGATTTTCATCTCCAGCTTGCGGTGCCCACCAGCGGCCGATCGGTAAAGTCGCTGAACACTGGTAGTTCGGTCTGAAGTTCGAATCCCGGGAATGGGCTGGCTGCATGGGCGTTTTCGTGGTTTTCCCCATGTGTAAAGTGTATACGAGCCAGTTTCCCTTAGAAAGTCCTCCACGAAGGTATCCCTTAGGCAGATAGCCCTCGAGGCTTTGCCATAATCACACACACATCTCCAGCTTGCGAGACTGTTGCCACTGGGGAAAATGCGGGCGAAAATTAGCGTTTTTCTGAGGTTTTAATTATTAAGTCTGATTTTAGCTATTTGTTTTTGGAAAAAAAGTGGACATCGACCTTTTCTAGGACCCAGAAAAGAATTGTAGATAGTTTGGTGACGATAGCTATAGTAGTAACTGAATTATTAGAAGACAAACAAACATACTTTCTTCTTTATATATATAGACAGATTAGTAAAGTAAATGTGAGCCAATATCTTTAGGAAGACTGAAACTAGATAGGATTATTATGTTTCGCGATCAAATGATTTCCTTGTTCATTAAGTTTGCCAAAAGAGGCGAAAGCAGTTCCATGCCTCACATTTTTTTGGCCTAGTTGAAAGCTAAACAGTTAATACATACACCACTGCTTTATGCCTAATCGCCTTTTGCATCTGGATGTATTACCTACCTAATTAACAACGCAAGAGAATCTTTTTAAATGGCTATTTCACACACAAAACACGCAAAGCTAACGCAAAAAGAGGAGTGTGGAATGTGCTATTTTACCAAGATTTGTTATAAAATAAAATGCAAAGTAATAAAGATGAAAATTTTTTACTGTCATATATTAATAATTTTTTAATGGAACAAATTTGTACAGTCAAAAGTCGTTAATTCGGACACCCATAATCCGGACCTCAAAGCTAAAATCTTTCTGCACATGCACCGCGTTGACGCATGCGCATAGGCGTTTTACGCGAGCGCGCAAGACATTTATGACTGCGCATATGTGTCTGCGCAAGCGCAGAATACGTTTTCGCGTGCGCGTTTAATGTAAAACGGACGGTATAAGCTAAAATTATCTAATTATCTATTTCAGTTAATGTTGATGATTGCGTTGTTCCTTAATCTTCGAATTGGATCCGGCTTATTATTTTTTGCAGACTGTAAGAGCAATTTATAAAAGCAAGCTTGAACTTTCGATTATGTCAAATAGAATTTCCGATGCTGGAGCTTCCAAAGGATCTAGAAAACGAAAGTATGCTTCGATGTCCATCAAACAAAAAACGAATTGCTATAAAAAATGGATAAAGGCATATCCTTTGTTTACCTAACGGTTCCGAAATCTGTTTATCAATTTCACGCTGCTCTGAGCGGGGGGGGGGGCATCGCGGCGCGCAATGAACTGGAAGTTGATCTGTCAGCACTATCGTTAGCTTTAGGGCAGATGTTTTTATTTTATTCGGCTTATAATTCCTTACTAAATGTAGTATTTCATCTCGATGTACTCCGTCTTTGATATGATTTAAATCAAATTCCTCGTCATTATAAATATCACGAATACAAATCAAATAGTTTTCTGGTTGCAATTTTCTAATTTCGGCTATGCGTAAGGTATGCTTTACGCATGCACGCGTTGAAAGAAATGTTTAATAAAGTAAACAAATAAATATTAAGCTTCTTTTTTTGTAAATTTTGATACCCTTTAGATCATAATTGCTCATTATTTTATAAATTACGGTTTCATATTTTTAATTTTATAATTTCTGCATGCCATCTTACCAGATTTAAACTGATGATCTATAATCCGGAAAAATCGATAATCCGACGAGTATGGATTAAAGACTTTTGACTGTATTTCTTTAGCATTTTCTTACAATTTTTTAATTAATATTTTCTAGTCAGACATAAATTAATATTTTGAAATAAATATAATTTCAGTTGGTGTTAATTTATCCATACAATTGGTTGCAAAAACATTCGTTTCAAATTAATGGTGGCAAATAAAAGTTGTAGTGCCAATTATACAGCTAAAAAAACAAAAGAAGCGTGTTTTTCTTATTCTTTTTACTACAGAGCTGAGACACTCTCACTAAAGTAATTTCCTTGCGCTATTTTTTACACGTTAGTTAATTCACGTTAGTTAATTTCACGTCGAACGTGAACAATGAGCTACATTGTACTTTTGCATAAAATGAGCAGCGGTCAAAACTTAAGCACGTAAATGCATTCGTCACAGAAGATAACGTGCAGATGAAATGGATTTTACGCACCATTGCTAATACAATTGCATTAAAAGAAGCATCTTACGGTCGCAAAGTTTTTATTTCCAGTTATATATTTGTAAGATGAGATTAGGAAATGAGTGCGCTAAAAAGAAAATATGCTTTTACGTTAAAGAAATGATATTCGCTAAGATAACCTGTAAGAGAGAGAAACTAAATATTCCAAAAAGCAAACAAAATTATTTTATTAATTTAACAAATGTTAAAATAGTAATATTCATGTTAAGCCGCTAAAGTCTAAAGAATGCTCCACAAGAAAGAGCAAAATTTGAAGAATGTGAAGGAAGGAAAAATAAAAAAAAAAAAGAACATTCAGAATTAATACGTTCAGAAGAGCAAGAAAATCATGTAAAGGAATGTAGCATAGATGACAATAAATGAATTAAGGTATAAAACATAAGTAGTAGACATTCCCCCCCTCCTAAAAAAGAACTATGGATATGTAGCAGAGGACTAATAGATAGCGCACGAAATCTCAACACAATACGTTAATGACGCAGAAAAACTTGGGAAAACAATGATTTTCAATGACAAATCTAAATCTAATATTGTCAATTCATTTAGTCTGGGGAAAGGGGAAAGGTCTTAACTAGACCAGGAAATCAGAGCAGAAAAGTACACCTGCAAACCAAATGCAAAGTATCAAGAAGTCTGTGTTATACTCTGAAATCGTATGACAGCATCAGATATCTGAAAGTTTTACTTTATCGAACTAAAGGTGCATTTTGGTTAATAAAGCTTCACTTTTAAAAAAAAATCTGATGTAAACACCACAGGACTTCCTTGTACGGAATATTAAATTATACGCATTTTTTCTTGCATTTCATTTAAACTTAATTATCATTGAATTAAATCTACTTCGCCGATAACGCATAAAACACAATAGAATAAATGCATTCTTTAAAATTCACTCTATTTGTTTACCATAGCGACACTCTGGCGCTAGGTTCACTTAACAGTATTATATTTCGTTCATATTATAACTCAGAATGTACAAAATTTATATCATTTAAAGAATTATCTACTCGTTGCCACATGTTCTATTCAAATACTATAATAAATCTAGAACGATGGATAAAAGAAATTAAGCAACCAAAACCAAAACAAAACAAAAAAACAAAACAAAAACAGTTTTTCACAGACGATTGAATATTTCTCATTCAATTAATACAGTTCTCATTTCGCGACAAGGGAAAAATACATAAAATCTCAAAATATCTGTATTAAAAATTACGAAGTAAATCTTAAACACTTATTTCCTCGAAAAAATCCCAGAAAGGATTAAGCATGATTTAATTCGCAATAATAAATGAAGGCGTTATCTTTGTTGTTGCGAAGCTAAGTTTCTCTAGTTTGGCAACAAATCCACTATTCTGCTGTTTCAAATGTAAACAAGCAATGGCCGCCATCAAAAAAATTATTAGGCTTAGCGGCACTTAAACAACTTATATAATATAAGTTGTTATATAAGTTAACTATAATTGATCCCTTATGTATAAACATAAGGGATCAATAACTATAATTGATCCCTTATGTATAAATTTAACCGTACGAGCTTTCAAATAATTTCGAGAAATTAAAGGCACTCGAGATTTCTCAGCGGCCGGGAGAAAACTATAAAAGCCCGGAGACAACATCAGTTCTGAGTTTTCAATCAGCGTTGTCTTCGGAGATTGAGAGATCTCTGTGCGAGCTTCGCTTTTTGAACTCCATTGTGTTTAACGTTCTTAGTAATTGGAAGTGGTAACTACTGATTGTGCTTTGTTATACTGAGAAAAGCTGTTTTATTGTGGAAAGTTACAGAATTGTAAAGTGTTTCTTTTGGAAAAATAAATTTTATCAAGCTATCAACAGTTCTGTGTGCATTCAATCCATTACAAAGCCTTACTCCCACAACAGTATCTTTACCTCTTAGAGTTATTTAGGATGATTTTATAAATTTTTCCTAGCAGCCCGGAAGTATTAAAACTCTCCGATAGCAATAATTTGTAAGTATTTGTCTTTTTTGTTCTACACTATTATTGTTTGTGAATTCGTGGGAAACTCTGCTTTCGAAAAATTAATACTATTTTAGCAAAATTTTAGAAAACAATTTTAAGATAGTATTGCGAAGCTGACTAGCAAAGCAATTTTATCTTCCCAACAAAATACTGATAGTAAGCATTCTGTTAAGAAATTAAAAGAACCCTTCTTCAATACAAGTATGTAAAATAACTCAAACATCCGCCTCAATCGCTGTTGTGAATATCTGTAATTTCACCTGGGGTATTATTTCAGATGCAGTCTGTTAACATCTGTGGGCTGAATTAAAAACATCTATTCTATTTCCAATAAAGATATATTACTAAAGTTCAATCCACTAAAAAAAACAAAATAAGGACTAAGTCAACTAATTAGCTTATTAGTTCAAAGGGGCTTTGTTCCTGAAGGGCTATTGTTTTCGCTTTGCGATTTTGCATTGAATCACTATAAATGTCCGTTTCACTTTTCAAACTGTTGCCACTAAATGTTAGAGTCCTGCATTATATTTGAAGAAATTAAATAAAGAAAAATCTGCATAAATGTAGGTATATTTCTCGCATTGTGATAAAACAACGGTACATAGAGCCATCGAATTTTGAATGACGTAATCCTAATGCGAATCCTAATGCGAATATGGGTATGTGGAAAACCAAATTTGAAATTTTGAATTTGTTTTATTATCGATTTCATATTTTGTAAAACTTTAACGAATTTTTGATTAACAAACTCAAGGATTTCAAAGCGGCGAGCAATGGCAACACTCTACGGGGATTAAAAAAAAAAAAAAAAAAAAAAAAAAATTATCTCCAGCGCGCGGAACTGTGAATCGGAAATTCTAAAGATAGGCTCATTTTAAAATTATTTTGCCACATTGCTATTGAACTAAATTTTATGGTTTAAGCGCAAAGAACATGATATTTAATAAATAAAGGTAACAGACAAAACGTTAAGAAAACGTCCCTTTGGACGTAATTTAAAATCTAAAACCTTTCAGATTTCTTTAGTTAACTGTTGGGCTTATTTTAATATTTTTATGTCACTTTTCGGCCTATGTATGAGATTTTTTTTATCAATGCTTAATAAATTAGAATTCATTATAAATCATAAAACATATGCGACTGGACAATAATCTCTTTCTCGGGGAATGAAAATTACATTTTAACATGCCATTGGCCCTCAAAACTTAAATCGTACGTGACTGAAAGAGTACATTTTTTTATTTGTCCCTCTCTTTCTGTTTCAGGGAAAGGGGGGATAAAGACAATTTTTTAGATTTCTCACGAATGCAAATAAAATGCGAACTTTTTTACCCAGAACTTTCTAAACCACAAATAAAATACAAATAGGTCCCTACTTCTCCAATCTCGCTTACTTCACTTTCAGCTTATCGAAACTAAAGTGTATCTGTGTATGGTAATTCAGAACCTTATCTGAAACTTAAAATTCTTTTTGTAACTAAGGAGTTCTTTGCAGTCGTGTACAGTTTTTATTTCTCATATTCTAAGTCATTTTAAAGTGGTTAACTAAGTTCTTTGCAGTCGTGTACAGTTTTTATTTCTCATATTCTAAGTCATTTTAAAGTGGCTACTCAATATTATTCGCGATTGATTTCTCTTGATCAACAATGGGAAAAAAATCATTCAATAATAAAATATGAAAAATATCAATAGAATAAGCTACGGCATTTGTGCACGATATTGCCAAAAGTGCAGTACAATATTTATATTTAAGCACTTTATCAAAGCTTATTTATACCAGCATAAAAAAATTATATATATTTATCCAATTTTTTTCTTCAGCCTTTCTTTCCAAATATTTCTGGTACTTTTTTGTAAAACCTAAGCACAAGTCACCTTGCATTCTGAGGAAGCTGCGACTAATTTTTTTAACTATACGTAATTTTAACACGGGTGTTAGCGGATGGAAAGTAGACTCAAACGTTCGTTACTGCGTTTATTAGACTGTGTGAAGAACAGGTTCGTACAATAGATATACAAGTAGTTCGGCGCTCGCAGGCGCCCTCTTGCAGGGAACAAAATCAAAATTTACATAAGGCGCGAACATGCCGCCCACCTTGAAATACTATTTCAACATTTAGTGGTTAAAATTCAGTAAATTTAAAACACAATACAATATTAAAATTATGATGTAATACTTAATTTATAATACATGAATTAAAACTCAAATTGGTAATGGACACAATTTTGTAATATTTCTTTTAACCATGCCATCTGAAGTCTTAATAGTCACAACCCTAACAACACTATCCAGACCAGGATGCAACTGAGTAATTCTACCCATTTTCCATTTAGTTGGAGGTAAGTTATCCTCCTTTATGAGACACAGATCATTAACTTGAAGATTTTTAGTTGGCAAAAGCCATTTTGGTCTTTGTTGTAATCGACACAGATATTCTTTGTGCCAACGTTTCCAAAATTGTTGAACCATTTTTTGAATATGTTGCCATCTAGTGAGATGGGAAACTTCAATGTAATTTGGTTCAGGAATGCTTGTTAATGATCTACCAATAAGAAAATGACCAGGCGTTAATGCTGACAAGTCATTTGGATCATTAGACAAACTTGTTAAAGGTCGCGAATTAAGACAAGCTTCTATTTGTGTGAGAAATGTTTCAAATTCTTCATATGTCAATCTCGCCTCACCAACTACTCGTTTTAAATGGTATTTTGTTGATTTTATGCCAGCTTCCCAGAGTCCACCCATATGTGGCGCACCTGGAACGTTTAGATGCCATTTAATGCCATTATCAACCAAATATCTGCTAACATTTTGGTTATAAGTTGCAGACCTAGCAAGCCTTTCAAATTCCACCAGTTTGCGTTTTGCTCCAACAAAATTGGAACCACAATCGCTATATATATCACTGCTTTTGCCTCTGCGGAAAATGAACCTCTTAAGAGCTGCAATAAAAGCATCTGCTGAAAGATCAGTCACCAATTCTAGGTGAATAGCTCTTGTCGTAAAACAAACAAATAGAGCTATATATGCCTTGAATGACTTAGAGCCTCGACCCTTATTTGCTTTAATTTGAAAAGGACCTGCGTAATCCACTCCACAGCGCAAAAACGCAGGAGCAGGCGAAACGCGACTAGACGGCAAATCGCTCATCAATTGATTAGTGACAGATGCTCTAATTTTGCAACACTTTATACATTTCCTAACTAAATCTCTGATAACAGCTCTACCATTTATGATCCAATATTGTTCTTAAATGCAAGATTGCATAAGTTGTGGACCTGCATGCAAAAGTCTTTCATGGTAATGTCTAACAATGAGATGAGTTAAAATGTGCTTCTTTGGAAGCAAAATTGGATGCCTAAAACCATATGCAAGGTTTGCATGTCGCAAGCGACCGCCCACCCTGAGAATACCTAAATTATCTAAAAATGGATTCAAAGATAAAATTTTGCTTGTACCAGATAATGATTGATTTCTGCCTAAAGTGTTAATTTCATTCTTAAATTCAATACATTGCATTAATTTAATTAACACATGCATAGCTTTAGTTAATTCACTTGTTTTTAAAAATCCACTTACCTGATCTTTTGAATTTTTACAGTTATTTACAAACCCCAGACATAATGCTACAACACGTTTAAGTTTAGTGAGAGAGGAATATTTATAAAATAAATCATGAGCGTCTGTCAAGTGACTGGCAGCAGTTGTTGACTGAAAAACACATCTTTGCTCTGGCACAGAATCATTCAATAGTGGTGCAGACAATGCTTGCTGAAAAGGAAATAAATTATACAATAAATCTGGACCACGTAACCACAATGAAGTAACCAGTGCAGATGATGACACACCACGGGTTGCAAGATCAGCAGGATTAGCATTTCCACTCACATGATGCCACTGGACAGGAGAGGATAAAGTCTGGATTTTTGCTACTCTGTTGGCGACGAAGGTCTTCCATCGGCTTGCTTGAGATCTTATCCAGGCTAATACAACAGTGGAATCAGTATGAAAATAAACTTGCGATATAGGAGTATTTAAAGCCCTACAGGTGAAATACATTAATTTAGTCAACAGTAATGCTCCACAAAGTTCCAATCGGGGAAGTGATATGGTTTTTAGTAGTGCAACTCTTGTTTTGGCTATCACTAACTGAACATTAATTTGTCCAGCATCTAGCACAGAACGATAATAAATTGCAGCGGCGTAGGCCTTCTCTGAGGCGTCACAAAACCCGTGCAGTTGAAACTGGTTATCTGATTCAACCAACAAGAATCGTGAAATTTGGATACTTTTAAATAAATAACAAATCTTCTGTAAGTTGTTTCCACTCACATTCAATATCTGGAGGAACCTTTTCATCCCACTGAAACTGATGTTTCCACAATCTTTGCATAATCAATTTATACCGAACCGTGATCGGTGCCAACCATCCAAGAGGGTCAAAGGTCTTTGCGATTATTGAAAGTAATGTTCGTTTGGTTAAGACTTCAGGATATGATGAATTGACTTTGAATAAAAACATATCTGAAGCTGGATGCCACAGGATACCTAACGTTTTTACAGTATCATCATTGTCTATGTTCAAAGAAACATTTGATAAGCACAAATCTGGATTAATTGAATTCAAGACTTCTTTGCTGTTAGAAGCCCTTTTTCTTAGAATAAATCCTGCACGTGACAACATCTGATTCAATTGCATTTGTAATTCTATAGCTTCAGTAACTGAATTGGCTCCGGACATCAAATCATCAACGTAGAAGTCCCTAAGACATGTCTTGGAAGCCAAAGGAAAATTAGTTGCTTCATCTATGGCTAACTGCTGTAAACATCTTACCGCAAGGTACGGAGCTGATGCAGTACCGTAAGCAATCCTAGTTAATCGAAAATCCTGAACTGGTTTATAAAGTGAATCGCGCCAGACTATTCTCTGAAAGTCTGCATCTTTTAGTATAATTTGTCTGTACATTTTCTCTATATCTGCAGTTATAGCTATTCTGTGAATTCTGAAACGAATAATTAATGTTGTCAGATCAGTCTGCAACTGTGGACCAACCATCAATTTCTCATTAAGAGAAATACCGCTAGAAGATTTTGCAGAACCATCAAATACGACTCGAAATTTATCACCATTTTTATCTGGAGCTGAATGGTGCGGAAGGTAAAAACTAGAATTAGCTGGAACATCAATTTCATTTTCTGGAATCAATTCCATATGACCAAGTTGTTGATAGTCCTCCATAAATTTGTGATATTGACTGGAAAGAGATTTATTCTTAACAAATTGACGTTCAGTGCTTTGTAAACGATGTACAGCAACATCCCTTGATGACCCAAGTTCATTTCCCGATCTACGAAATGGAAACTTAACAACAAATCTACCTGTTGAATCACGAGAAAAATTCCGCTTGAAATGATTTTCACATTCAGTTTCCTCTTCTGTGTAATGCTTTATCTCCGAAATTTCTTCCAATTTCCAAAATTTTTCAAGCTGGAGCTGAACATTGGTACAACTAGCATGATTCGATACAATTGTCTGCGATACACTTTTA
This sequence comes from Stegodyphus dumicola, assembly GCF_044657685.1. NCBI lineage: Eukaryota > Metazoa > Arthropoda > Arachnida > Araneae > Eresidae > Stegodyphus > Stegodyphus dumicola. Next base: position 40,356,618 of record NC_140771.1, on the reverse strand, counting down.
GTCTTTCCGATAATGACCCAGCCGAATATTGATTCCAAGGCTGTTAACGAATGAGCCGGAACAGTTAAACGTCCATGAAGCATTATCTCGCCAAATACATCTGCGCCTAAAAGAATATCTATTGGCCCAGGCTGGAAGCAATTTGTATCTGCCAACCACAAATGTTTGAAAGATGTCAAAACAGATCTATCAACTTGATATTGAGGGAGGTCACACGTGATCTTGGGTATAATTAATGCATTAACTGAAATGCTTGCGTTTTTATAAAATGGAGATGTTACTTGTAATTGAACTGAACCTGAAACCTTTCCAATTTTTTGCGAGCTCAGGCTATTTACACTTATGTTTGCACTAGTGCGCTTTAACTGCAGTAAATTTACACAGTGCTCTCGAATAAATGAGCCCTGGCTACCTGAATCAATTAGCATCCTGCATTTTTGTAAATCGCCATTAATATCTTTAACATAAACAATCGCAGTAGGCAATAAAACTGCTTGCGCAACAGGCACCGTGGCGTTATTGCTACTAATAGCAGAAGTTCCGTGTTCCATGGGTATATGACATTTTTCATCATTTGAATTTTTCGAACATAACACTGTATTATGTGGCTTTGAACAATATTTACACATTCCTGCACGACATTTAAAAATGGGATGCGTTTTACTATCTTTCAAACAATTAGCACATAATTCATTCCTTTTAATAATATCCCATTTTTCTTTGATAGGGAGTTCCAAAAAACTATCACATTTAAATAATTGAGAATGAGAATTACTCTTACAATGAACGCACACATTAGCCACAAGTTGGGACGAAAAAGCGTACCTGCTACCTGAACCGCGAGTTTTAATTTCAGAAGGCAAAATTGACTTCTCCCTCTGGCACCTCGCCAAAGAGGCAATAGCATTCGCTCTGTTTAAAACAAAACGCTTGAATTCAGCGAAAGCAGAAATTTTCTTGTTCGAATGCTCTATCGTCCACTCTTTTAGTGTTTCATGATCAAGTTTCCCTTTTAACAGAAAAATAATCATAGTATCCCAATGCTCTACCGGCTGTTTAAGGATTTTTAATGTATCAATACACTGTTGTGTTGTATCAATTAATCTCCGCAAACCTGAAGCTGATTCATGTTTTAGAACAGGTTGTGAAGTTAATTTATTTAATGCTGCGTTTATTATTTCTATTTCGTTTTCATAACGTTCAGTAAGCGCTTCCCATGCCTTTTCATAATTCGCGTTTGAAATTTGAACTGACTGTAGTAAAACAGCAGCTTCACCTTTCACAGAAAGCTTAAGATATTGCAATTTTTGACTGTCACTTAATGTACTATTATTTCCAACACTGGCAAGAAATAAATCCCTGAATGATATCCAATCAACATAATTAGAAGTAAACACTGGCAATTCCACGCGAGGAAGTTTCAAGGCGTTTGCATTAGCATTTATTATATCTTTGCCTGAATTTCTAAGTTTTCTTGATTCTTCCTTTAAAGTAATTTTTAATGCATCTAATTTGGAAAATAATTCATTCATTTCTATTTCATATTTACTAAACTCTGCGTCAGAACAAGTACCAAGAATGTTATTGTTTAAACAGTTCACTTCAACACTTAATGCACTAACATCATTTTCGTACACTTCAATGGCAGAAAAAGAATTTTCTTGATTTTGTAAACTATTTATTTGTGAAATTAAACGAGTCAACTTACCCTTAATGATACGCTTTTGCTTTAAAATTGACTCCATATTCCTGCCGCTGTTTTCACAATCCAGACAGAATATAAATCCGTTTTCCTGCACGAAATGTCCTTCTATACCAGAACGTTAAAAATTGTCTTGACACATCATCCAAAGAAATGCTCCGGCTCGACGGACCATGTTAGCGGATGGAAAGTAGACTCAAACGTTCGTTACTGCGTTTATTAGACTGTGTGAAGAACAGGTTCGTACAATAGATATACAAGTAGTTCGGCGCTCGCAGGCGCCCTCTTGCAGGGAACAAAATCAAAATTTACATAAGGCGCGAACAACGGGAATGAATGGTTGATAAACAAGTTCCGAGAAAAGTTGCCTCTCGCCATACCCATACCTTTCCACTCTAGCTGTGCGAGTCCACATTACTTCAAACCGTACAACTGGGAATAACTATGACGAATGACATCATCAGCCTTCAAAATATCCAACCTACAAGGTGTGGTATGTGAACAAGTCGGGCTCTTCATTTTCGATTTTGTTATCAGTTAGTGCTGAAGGAGCTCATTTTGTTTGACAGAACATAAATTGAATTTCCTTCTCGTTTACTGTTCTGACGTCAGAACCAGACGTTCTACGAGCTGTTATTCATCATATTCGTCATACGAACAATTTTCACCTTGCATGAGGTCTATGCACTATTATTATTCATAAAACTGAAAGAAAAGTTCTTAGTACGTATTGGAGATGAAAGCAACATCTTGATTATAGGTGCGGTTCGAAAACTCAGACTGATTCTTGGAATATTTCGCGTCCAAAACGAGGAATACCTTGAAAATCTTTTCTCTTTTCTAGCAAGTCTAGCTCTATCTTTCTGGTTACAGCCGAAAGCATCGCAAGGCGAAAACGTCGTGCTACAAAACATCGTGGGAAAAAACATCGCAAAGAGAAAACATCGCAGTTCTAAAACATCGTGGTACAAAACATCGTCGTCGAAAATAAAGCGGTTCAAAAACTTCGCAGTTTAAAAACATTGCTGTCGAAAATATCGTGGTAAAAAATAAAGTATCTACAAATCATCGCATGACGATAACATCGCAGACATGCTTTTTTCAGGCTTTAATAACTGTAAATGGATATTCCCATAATGATTTGTGAGCGCAAGTGATGTAAGGAGGGATAATTTTTATTTTCACACTTTTTTTATTAACTAATAAATTTTTGCTGAAAAAATAAGAAACTTAAGCATAGAAAATTAAATGCAACTTAATAGATTATACTTTTTATGAAAAATTACCTGTAAAATCTTTATAAAAATGATTTATTAATGGTCTTTGTTAGTTAACTATGTCGATTTAAAATTCTATTAAGTGCTATAAGTTGCATTAATTTTCTATGCTTAAGTTTTCTTCTTATTTTCTCAGCAAAAATTTAATATTTAATAAAAAATATGAAAGTAAAAATTATCCTTCTTTACATCTTGCGCTCACAAATCATTATGGGAATATCCATTTACAGTTATTAAAGCCTGAAAAAAGCATGTCTGCGATGTTATCGTCATGCGATGATTTGTAGATACTTTATTTTTTACCACGATATTTTCGACAACGATGTTTTTAAACTGCGAAGTTTTTGGACCGCTTTATTTTCGACGACGATGTTTTGTACCACGATGTTTTAGAACTGAGATGTTTTCTCTTTGCGACGTTTTCTCCCACGATGTTTTGTAGCACGACGTTTTCGCCTTGCGTTGTTTTCTCCGCGACGTTTTCGTCCGCGATGTTTTTGCCGCGATGTTATCGGCGGACACCATCTTTCTTATTTTTTAATCTACTACCATTCTGAAGAACAAAAATAACCGTATTTTCATTTGCTTCCAACAAGGAATGAAGTGTTTTTGAAATCGTCAGAATTTTCCAACATTACCCACTATTGTACATTGTTCATTAGAAACACCTGATAAACTAGTTGTCAAAGTCTCATCAAAATCTTTGTTTTTAGCAGCCATATCAACTTAATTGCCTATTTGCTGTTTACGTATATAAGCCATCCGAATCGGTATAGTGGTTAGCAATGCTAGTTGCTGGACAAGGGTTCGAAACCTGCAGAAGGCTTGGATGTTTGTAAGCATGTAGTGTCTTCGTGACATGAGAACTTAAAGTACACGCCAGCCGAAATTCTTCTCAAGTCAGAGTGGATTGGTGGTAGGGTAAAAGAGGTAGGAGACCCCGAACTTGGCTAAGTCGTACTGTCACTTAAGTGCTCAAGGCTCATGCCAACCGAAGATGCAAGCCTGCGCTCCTAAGGACGAGAAAATTAGCGGACTTATTCTGATGCCAGATAAGTGAGATAAATCAAAACACAATATTTTAACTCCGGGGTTAACTATCAACGATATGACGATTTCATGGAACATGATGGAATATAGTTCGTAAGCTAAACTGGTAAAATGATAAAAATATAAGAACTACGACATGTGAAATTTCTTAGTTTTCTTTTTCTTCTTTTCACATTAACAAACGTACACTGGTGTGCAAAATTAAGGACGAAGTCGAAAAATTAGCATATCAGCTGAACGAAGAGGCAGAGCGGACAGAAAGACCAATCAGGAGATTAAGTAAAGTGATGTACGGTAGCACATGCGCAGATATGCAGGTAGACGTAATGGGGGAGTCTCTGAGTAGTATAAAGTATGTTGTCGGTGTAAGATCAGTATTTCTGGCAAAGAGATTGCACGCCGTATAGCAGCTAAAATCACACCGAGTTGCTGCCTCAGCGAGAAATGGCGAATAATGAATCTGTTAGACGACATCTGGATGCTTTTACCCGAGGTCGAATCATTGGGAAGTTGGAGGAAGGCCGCAGTGTGACAAGTGTGGCTGCAGAGTTCGGAATTGCTCACAGCATCGTTTCACGACTTAAGACAATTTCAAACTACAGGAACAGCTATCCGGAGGTTTAGTAGTGGTCGTCCACGAGGAACCACACCCGCAGATGACCGGTATATTGCCTTACAGGCCAGAAGAAACAGGCGGCAGACAGCAAGAGAAATCGCTAGACACACGACACAGGCGACTGGACGACCGATATCGCGTTTTACCGTGGCCAGAAGACTGCACGGTGGTGGTCTGTTTGCACGACGCCCTGTACGGTGTGTACCTCTAATGCCTGGCCATCGGAGAAGGCGTTCTCTGTGGTGCCGGGAACACCGGAATTGGAGAGACAATGAATGGGAACGAGTACTCTTTACAGATGAGAGCAGATTCAGTCTGAGTAGCGATTCTCATCGCATACTCATCTGGAGAGAGCGGGGAAGCCGCAATCATCCCTCGAACATCATTGAAAGGGACAGGTTTGGAGGCGGCGGTGTTCTCGTTTGGGGAGGCATCATGCTTGGTAGTCGTACAGACCTTCACATCTTCGACGCAGGTTCAGTCAACGGGACCCGTTATTGTAATGAGATTCTTCTTCCATATGTGCGTCTTTTTAGAGGCGCTATGGGTCCGCAGTTCCTTTTCATGGACGACAATGCAACATGTCATCGCACAGTAGCTGCCGAACAGCTCTTAGAGAGTGAGAATACTGAACGTATGGATTGGCCGGCACGATCTCCGGATTTCAATCCCATCGAGCATTTATGGGATTTTCTAGGCAGACGCTTGGCAGCTCGTACCTTACCACCAGTAACGATTCCGGAGCTTCGATTGGCGCTGCAAGACGAATGGGCAGCAATGCCTCAACAACTCATTGACACCCTCATTCTCAGCATGGGCAGACGCTGTGAAACCTGCCTAGCAGTCAGAGGAGATCATATCCCCTATTAAAGACCGGATGTTTCTTGCTGGACACCCATCACAGGGATGTTTCGGCCTTCAGTCGCATTGCGCTCCATGCTACTTTTTCAATAAAGCTTCTTTTTATCCCTCTGATTTCTCTTTTAGTAAGTGTTGCTTACATTACTCATGTCCTTACGTATTGGGGATCTTACGGTATTAAATGTGTTGATTTGGAAAGCTTTTGTACAAAGTTATATTGAAAAAATAGTCTCGTCCTTAATTTTTGCACACCAGTGTATATTCAACCAAGTAAATGCGCTAAAAATCAATTAAGAAGCATTACCCATCATTAATTTATATTAAATTTATAAGAAAATAAATATAAGAATCATTAATTACAAGAATCATGAATTTATATTAAATTAATTATAAGAATTATTATAATTCATTTAATTATTATAAGAATTATTAATTTATATTAAATTTTCATTCTTTTAGCAATATGAATTAAAAGCGGATCGAAAATTCCATCATTACGGTTAAATGCTATAATACGTATTCTGGAAAATTCTTTGCTGTTGGCAATGGGCCCATACTATAAATTTGAAAAATTTCCGCTATCGGTAATGGATTCTCTACACATGCTGACGCAGAATCATTAAAATTTCGGTACTTTTCCGTTTCGCCGGCGCAAATCTCGCCAAGCGGACTTTATTGGCGACAGCATACAGTATACACATAAAAAACGTTAGCAAATGTTAGTTCTAAGAATTTATATTTTGAAGGCATAAACATTTTAATATCGTTTAAAATTTTGTAAAAAGCCAATAAATGAAGACAATAAATTTGTAAAAAGACATTAAGAATTTACTATGCTTTCACGGTTCAACATCCTGATTCGCCGGTTCATATCACGTGATCCCAAGTGATCTCTTCTCACGTAAACTACGCTACAAAAATTTAATTTTCTCAGTAATTATCTACATTAATTTCAAGTTAAATCTTAATTTGGAATACAAGTTTAAATGCAAGAATTATTGACTTAATTACCGCGAACAGTGAGTATTCCGTTTGGCATCAGTTGTACCATTATTGGCGACTTTATCGCCTGCGACGGCAAAACGGAAAAGTACCAAAATTTCCTTCAACTTAAGGATGGCAGAGAATTAGAAAGAAAAACACTTTAAAAGTTTACAAAATATTAATTTTTTAAAATGAACATTAATAAAATTTAAAACTGATATATCACACGAGTTTTTAGTACTATACAGTTACCGAATGCCTAATTTTTTTTTAAACTAATGATTATCTTTAAGCACTTTATGTGTGGTTTAATTTTAAAGAGCTTTATTTATTTTTTTATTTACCTAACAGTACTTTCCTACTACTTTGCAATACTTCAAAATTCTTTTATTTTATTAGAAAGTTAAGTATTTTTATGATAACGAGGCGCCATTTAACGACAACGTAGGCACGAAATCTAACTAGATGCCGACAACCCTAACGATACATAAACTTCTTGAAAATTATAATATTTTATGTGTAATGAATACAATACACATAATGTTTAATGTTCACATTGCTAAGCGAGTGCGCGATCCAGGTTTGTGCAACTCTCTGATGCACTTTTTTAAGCGAAAACAGATCGCTGTGTACCCGAAGAGAGCGAAACCGTTGTTCTTCGCAAGTACAGCAATCTGTTTTCGCCTAAAAAAATACACAATCAAGCAAATTCGGAATCGCGCACATTATACATATTAATAATACACCGCTGTTCATGACGCGGTAAAACAGATTTGGCGCACATTAGGCAACTGGTGTGCTGTTAACAAAAAATGTATCAGAAGTTTTAATAATACTTACGTATAATCTTGACGACGTGAAACTGCGCCAATTAGCAGGATTTAGCGCCATTACAGATAGCCGTGATGTCAAAACCCACTCATAACATCTACGTTTTCGTTTGACGGAGCTCTAGTTTTTGAAAAAGCCACCTTTTGGTTTGTTAACTAGGATAAAAATTAGCTGCTACTGCTGCATTTCATCTTTGCATTTTGGGGAAAATATTGAGGATTGTAAAATCACATTTATAACTGCACTCATTTACAGCTGGTCGAGAGCACTAACATCTTTTGAATGGGGAAAAGACAACTGGACATGGCCGACAAAACATGCCGACGAAATTATCCGCAGGAAGTTTGCATTCGCAAAGCTTTCGGTAAGATCGCATGGATTAGCAGAATAGCACACACAATTCGTTACTTTTTACGAAGCTAAAAATCGAAGCGAATATAATACTTTCGAAACAGTGGTTACTGAGTGGATTGTCCAGAGAGACAAATGACTGTTTAGAATTGCAGACAGAAGTACGACTCAGGATTTCATAGGAACGACTAAAGAGACTTTGACGGGATCTTTGTCAGCTTTCATTGTTCGATGGTAGACCACGGTCGAACGGTTCATACTTAAGTACCTTTTAGACAAGCACAAATATTTAAAGGCAAGCAGATAATTGCAGAAAATTTTAATGTGTTCTTAATATGATATCGATATAATCTGCAGGACAGATTTAAATAAACGAAACATTATTTGACGCAAAGTTTGAAAATTAAAATATTTTTCAGAATTTTATGAAAAATTTCCGTTTTTGCACCCTAAGCTTCAATAACTTAATTATACAAATGAACGAAAAAACCATTATTCACCACAAGAAATGTATGATATTACATAACCTAAATCATGTTCATTGTCGATTTAGATTAATTAAATGACATCGAAGCTTAAAAGTTTATAAACCATGCGTAATGGAGTATCGGATTTTTGGATAGCCTCACCAGGTATATATAAAAATAAAAGGCTGAGAAGATATGATGGATATTCAATGACTAATGATTGATTCATTTTACAAAAATTAATTCTTAAAAATTCTTTCGAACAATTCTCAGTAGAAAAATATATATATATATATATATATATATATTTACACGGAATGCAATGCAAATTGCGTAGGAAATATTAAAAGCGTAAGAGCACATATACAATTACATTTTCAGATGGGCAGGTGCAAATTCTCACAAAGTTTGGACAGTGTTATAAAATCGAGGCATTTTAACCTTTTCTTTCGCTACGAAACTGACAGCCATTTATCTGCTTCCGTATACAGCCCTTGGATGCACTCTACACAGGAAACTCAGAACTTCCTGGCAACGCCATTCACAATAACACACAAATGACTGATTAGAGAGCTTCACAGAACAGAAAATAGCTCAATGAAAAAAGTACTTGAGTGCATCTTTCTAGGCATCCATAAAACCAGAATACACAACAAAGAAAATAAACCGTAACAGATACCAGAAGCAAACAATAGAAAACATATGTGATGAACAACTAAAGAAAAAGAACTAAAAAATGTAAACTGGGGTACTTTATTGTGCGCCGAATCATTTCCATACAGGAAACTTCTGAAGTACCTAGTGCTTACATTCTAATATTCTGCCTTGCGGCACTGTTCAACCACGGTTGAAATCCGAGTTACAATAAAGATGATTTAATTACAATAAGGAAGATTTCAAGAACTGCTGTAAGAGTTTTTAAAATATAAATTATTACAATGTATCATGGGGGATAATAGATTACTGTAAGCAGCTATTACAACGTAACATTAAATTGAATTTATTTATAATACTACGACTCTTCAGAGCTACATATAGTTTAAATTCCTTGCTTTATAAACAACATATGGAAGAGCAATACATTTTTGGTGCCTGAAATGCACAAATACGTATGTATCTGTGATACGTGATTCACGTATCAGAATCACATATCAGAGAAGTACTTTCGGACCTAAGTAAGGACCACATATCAAACGAGTAATAAATTTAAAACTTTGTTTTGGGAAAACGATCACAGACACTATATCTGAGATATATGTCACAAAGACAAGTGGTTTTTGCTGAATTTTTTTTTTTTTTTTTTTGAATATGTATGAATTATTTGGGTTACGGCAAAACACACAAGCGCCATCTGCCTAACTGGCAGAATGCTGTAACCCTTTGCGGTCTCACCAAGGTAGGTATCACCATAGGTATCATTCTCACCACCATAGGTATCATTCTGAATTTGCGTTGAACGAGCAGTAATACAAAATATGCAAGCTTATGAAGGAAAAACAAAATTTATTCGTTCTTTTTTAAATTTTGTATTATATGTAACACAATAACATGTTTAAATTTTATGTAAAAATTTTACTTTACAGCTCTTGAAGCCCTACTTTTTAAGAACATGTATAGAAAAGACAAAATTAATTTGACGTCTTCGCTACTTTTAATTTCATGGTACATAATTTTCTTTTTGCCATTTTAGAGTATTACTTTAATGATATTTTAAGAAGAGAAAATGCGCCTAATTATACTCAAACACAGTTTCTTAAATGTTATTTCGAATTATACGTAGCTCCGAAGCTTTTCGACTTAATATAATATCAGTATAGTTCTTTGCTGTGTTGGCTGAGAGCACAAATAGGACTGGAGCGGTAAAAAAGCTTTGTGGCTGTGAGTAGCCACCGCTAAGGTTTAATGGAGGACATTTCAAGGGAAACTGTTTCGTATTGATGTTACACATGGGTAAAAATCGCGAAATTTCTCATGTAGCTAGCCTATTCGCTAGGATTTAAACCTGGGTCGAATACAGAAATCTTACTGCTTGGCCACTTATTAGGTGCTGAATTAAAAAAAAAAAAAAAAAAAAAAAAAACACCCCACCGAAAATCTTTGTTTACTTAATACAGATTTTATTTGCTTTACATTTACATAAGGATCAAATTATATCTTTCAAATATTTATTTAATTCAATTAAGGTAATTTCTTTATGGAGAAAAAATGCACAAAACATATTTAAGGGTTTTAAGGTATCATTAAATTTAGTTTCAAAATTACATAATGCCGCCTATATTATAATTAAAAAATAGAATTTATTTAGACAATACTGAAATTTAGAATATTAATTATTGTCACTGACATTCTAACTTTAGTATGGTCTAAGTGAACGGTTTAGTATTCTTAACTTTTCTAACACAGTCCATGTAACTCTTGTAATCAAAAATTATAATGCTCCTGGACAACATATTTATGAAATGAAAATTTATTTACGCAAAAATGAAAATTCCATTGTTTATACACCATTAGCGTAAACTTATTATTACTAGAGTGGTCGTTAATGATATATCAATAGCGTTTATATATCAATAGCGATCATGCCGCAAAATCAATATTATATTTTAAAATAATATAGTTAGAATTTTAGGAAGTATTTTGTTCAAAACGCATTCTATACCAGCTTCTCACCATAAAACCTCCCTCCAAAACAAAAGTCCTCACGAAGCAATCCCCTTTCTTTTAGGTAGATAGTCTTTGCATGCTTTGCCATAATGCAATTCCTTTCGATCACGAGTGGCACACATTGTCGTCAAAAGGTTAATTATTGCTATTAGAATCTGTTTAAAGTAAATTTTGAAGGCGAGAGGGGGCAGTATTTACCAACGATAACAAGTAAACTAATAAAAGATCAGAGTACGGTCGTTATGTTAAAATAATTATGAAGCCAAATTCATTATAACACTTATTATTACTATATGGATTATAAAAAAAGTTTCAGGCCTAAGAGCAAAATTACTTATACATGTAGATCTAAGTTTTTATAGGATCTCTTCAAAATAAAAATCACAAGAAATGAAATGGTCTTTAAATTTTTTATAAGTTCAATATCACAAATAAATAAATAAAACGAAAACAATTAAAAAAAGTACCAGCTTTTACATGGAAATTTCAAAATCGAAGATGAATTTACTTACCGAGACCCCTTTTCAGATTGTTAAGCAATTTCGGAAAGATTTTGATTACATTAGGGAAGAAGGATATAAAAATAACATTTACCCGTTTTTATAATTAAAAGTTCCGTATGAGGTACAAGAGCATTTATTATTTAACTGCTCAAAATCTCCGCGAATTTAGTACGTAAACATACGAAACGTTTGGCATTTAATTTATAAAAGCATAATGAAAATTTCATTAATTAAACATTATATTCTAAGAAGGCCACAGAAAAATTAAAATTTTAATTTACACAATCATCTTGAGCCTAACTGAAACGAATTTCATAAAATTCTCTACCACGTGTAAAAAAAAAAACTTTCTAAGTGGGTCAATAGTATAAAACAGTATAAAAATATTATATAGCCACCACTTAATATATACGCAGTATGTTCTTCGGAAAATAAAACTCTGTATATTTATTGTGTAATTTTCCTAAACTACGTTTCACCTGGGCCGAGATATGCTGGCAGCATGGGCGTTTCCGTGTTTTTCCCCATGTGTAACGTGGATATGAGCCAATACCCCTTAAATGGTCTTCCACAAAGGCATATCTCACCTTAAAAAGACAGCCCTCGAATACTTTGCTATAACAAATAAAATAAACCACACATATTTATGCTTGCTTATTTGGAACTGGATTATTTAAATTAGGCAACACTTCCGAGAATTTTTTCCTTAAACATCATCCTAATTCAAATGGAAAGTATCCTAGAAAGAAAAATTGAGACACAGAAATGCAAAAATGTGAAAACTGCATGCAACCAGCCCATTCAGTTGTCAGGAGAAAATCTGGCACTACTCGCTTTCAGCTGTCTTAGCCATCGGTGGTCTTAGAAGTTCATATCCCAGCAAACAGGCTGGCTGCATGTGCGTTTTCGTGGATTTTCCCCATGCGTTATTCAAATATAAGCCAATTTCCCTTAGAAAGCTCTGCCCGAAGGGGAAGGCATCCTTATCCTGAAGTAGATTGTCCTCGAGCCATGCCCGGGCTGTAAGTAAATAATACCCAAATTACACTATGGAATTTTCCATTAGGCAAGGTTAAATCATTCGTACTCTCTCTCTTCCCCCTTTTCCACAGATGCCAGACAGAGAGAGAGAGATGAGGAATAAAGTATTTTCTAAATGAGGATTCAGTTTTATTCGTATTAATTAGAAACAGTGCGGTAACATTCAGGGCATTCTTACTCTTAATTGACCGAATTTCAGAAAGACTGCAGAACAGGTTAGCCGGTTTTCGTGAAGCAGGCTGGAAAGTTAGTTACATATCGTGGTATAACTGATGTCTAAGATAAGACAGTAGGGCACTGTTGCAGCCAGTGGACGCAAGAATAATCTCATTTACCTTAACGGCAGACAGGTTCAGCTGATTTGGTTCAAAAAAGAAATCATCGCAATTTACCGTAAATCTTCCGGAAAGATTTACTGATCTCTCTAATCTTCGGAATGGTTCTGACAACTCAGGGAAAAAAAAAAAAAAAAAAAAAAAAAGCGACTGTATATGCTTCTATATATTTAAAAATTAAACGAATTCTAGCAAAAAAAAAAAAAAAAAAAAGCGCTGTTATTCTCACTTACAGCTAATTCACCTGTTAGCCGATAAGATGGAGAAATACTTACAGTATCCCGATGAATGAGCTGACTTCAAAGAGTTTCCATGGTTTTCCAGCACATTTCTCTTAATACGAGACAGTTTCCCTTATAAAATTCGTTTCATAAATATATTCTTCCCGTCAAAACATACAAACCTCACAATTAAGTAATTACTTATTAAAAAATGAAAATAAAATATGCTGATGGAAAAGGGGGAAGAAAGAAAGAAAAATCTGAATGGTTTCAGATTCTGACGATCATCCAAAAGGATTTGTTAAAATTTTTCACGCTTTCACTAAGCTCACAGTTTATCAATTTGCTGTTGCACTCACGCTTTTTTTTTAGTTTTATTATTAAGCATTATTTTCTTCGCACTTACATTATATACAGTTCAACAGTAAAATTACAAACATTTTAAAAGCAGCATATCTTTAAAATAACCGATGCAGTTTTAAGTGTTGGCATACACTTTTTTATCTTTACAGCCTTTTCTCAGGTCATCATATTAATGTTCAGTTTTCTAAATAAGATGGCTTGCAAAACTTTTTTTTCTTTTTTGTATTTTTATTACACTTTTCTATTTCTTCAGCCTTTTCAGTCTTTTTTATTACACTTTTCTCTATTTTTTTTCTATTTCTCAGGTCATCCTTTAATTTTCAGTTTTCTAAATAAAATGGCTTGCTAAACTTTTTTTTTTTTTTTTTTTTTTTTTGTATTTTTATTATTGACGTTTGGTGCGTTAACTTTGTTTATTGAATACCACGCTCTTCGCGCTTACATAAAATTCAATTCAACAGCAAAATCAGTATACAGAATTTCCGATAGACTGTCTCGCCGCCTGGAGACGAAAATGTTTCCTTCCGTAGTGTTGCGATTGCTCTCTTTCAAATCGTTGACTAAATATAAAATCAAAAATTCATTACATTTTACAAAACATGAAATATAAAATTCGAAATTCAAAATTCGGCTTCCAGGTGCACATGCTCGGATGGAGGACTATGATTGCAAAATTTGATGACTCAATGTATTTTCGTTTTCTCACAATGCAAGAAACACACAATTCATGCATACAGCACATGCAGATTCTTCATTGTTTAATTTCTTTAAAAATAATACAGAGCAATAATATTTAGCTGTAATAATTTAAAAAATGATTCTCCGTTTATAGTGAACCAACGCAAAATCCCATTTCAAGACTAATAGCCCCTTCTGGGATTAAAAAAAAGAAAAAAAAAAAAAAAAACTTAGATTACCCTCCCCCCAAGAAAGCAAATTTTGGTAAAAGTTTAACATTTTTAATAGGAATTAATTTTTTTCTTCCGATATTTTAAGAACTCAACTCATTTTTGTTTTGCCCACTTTTCAAGCACTCTGAATAAACGCATTAGTAACAATTCTCTTCGGTATTTTCATCATTTTTCACTCAGGCAAGCTGATATCTGCATCTTCAGTTTCTCGCAAATGTACATGCAGTTGTTTTACCACAGACTAGCGCAAATGCATTTCCATTGGATGAATATTACGTTAAATCACTGATTCACCAGCTGTCACAAAACAGAAAGGAATATTATTTCATAAACTCGGAAGTTGTTGCCAATTAGTTAGCCTGTCATTTATTTTTCATACTGCATAAATGCTCATCAGCGAAACAAAATGAATCATATTCAAAATTCTAAAACACAATCCATGCTCCTCGCATAATAACATTCTGCAATAAACGTTTTTGACGTTCACAACATTCATATAATAAATAAAATACGCTTGTGGTACCGTATAGTGCATATACCTCGATTTAAAACCTAACTCCACAACTTGTACACGTCCTATGCTGCATTATAAACAAAACCTAATGGGAATGGAAAAATCCTAGAGCAATGTATATATTGCAGTCTTTTCTTTTTTGTTTTACAGATGTTAAAAGAGTTTTAATTATATTTTGATAGTTTTCTATGTATTTTATCTGACGAAGTAAAGGTAGTACTGTAATTGCGAAAAATTTCGAGTATCATATTTCAACGAAAATATCCATTTTTACCACTTTCGAATTCATTTGAACAAATGTTTTTGCCTGACATCTGCACATATAGCCATAATAAGGGGCTTTCCCCAAAAAAAAGTATTGTAAAATAGATTTAAA
The DNA here is from genome assembly GCF_044657685.1 of Stegodyphus dumicola. Lineage (NCBI taxonomy): Eukaryota > Metazoa > Arthropoda > Arachnida > Araneae > Eresidae > Stegodyphus > Stegodyphus dumicola. The sequence goes on along the minus strand of NC_140771.1, from coordinate 40,341,551 downwards.
ATGGATTCAGAACAGAACGTACAAAGAACTGTATTAGAGAACTGTACGTACGAGTTCCAATGTATGTATCTCGCAAAACTCAAGAATGAGAAGCTGTAGAATGTTGAAATTTTGTTTATGGACTGCTATAACATGTAGTTGTGCGTCTCCCTTTTCCGTTGCAATAGGCTGCATCGGTCGTGCATATATATGTATTTCCACTCTGTTACTCGGCTCGGTAAGCTTTGTTTTTTGTTCTTACATGTAGGTAAATTGTGCATTTTTTTCATTAAAAGTGATTGAATTATGAAGTTTTTATACTTTGGTTAAGGTTTTTATGCTTTTTGTTAATATGCATGCACTAGTTCTAGAATTATCAACAAATTAAAAGTTTAAGTGGCGTTTTAATCCTAACGAACCGCCATTTATTTACATTTGAAACTTAGTATAATAGTGAATTATGACAGTTTCTGCACCTTCAATGTCTTTTTGCCGACTGGGACCAAAAGTAAACTTTCAGTTTTGCATACAAAAATCTGCCCTCTTACCCGCTGGCCGAATTGTTCATTTTTGAGTAGAAACTTTAATTTTCCATTACACAGTCTCGCGCGCTGGAAATAAAAATGCTTTTTCCCCCCGTACAGTGTTGCCAATGCTCGCTTTGAAATCGTTGAGTTTGTTAATAAAATATTCGTTAATGTTTTGCAAAATACGAAATAGATAACAAATTTGGGCTTCCAACAGTGCAAGAAACATACATACATTCATGTAGATTCTTCATTATTTAATATCTTTAAATATAATGTTGGGCTCGTTTATAGTGAACGAACGCAAAATGCCAAAATGAAATTAAAAGCCCATATGGGCATATTGCACCTTTGGGGCAATAATTAACGTTTTGCGGAACGGCGACAACATTCTGACGCCAAGAAGATATAAAAAGTGTTTTATTGCGGGTCGTAGTAATAGATTTCTTTTAGATTGTTAAGTTTGATAATGAAATTCGAACGACAAATATATTACATCTTGCCTAGTTTCAACACATGCCTTTTAAATCACCGAGTCTTTTTGATCAAATTTGAAACAATATCTTTCGGTTTGCCAAGTGGACTACTTTTAAATCGCACGAGTTTCTTAATCGAAATTTCATAAATTCACACACAGTGTGAAATAAATGAAAGACAAATTCGAAATTCAAAATTCGTACTTTGAGGTGCATATATTCCGGCCTCTCTCTGTGTGTATTAAAAATTTGGTAGATCTAGGTACAGCCGTATTTCCACAACGTGAGAAAAATATATACAAGCAGATTCTTTATATACATACATCGGTAGATTTTTTTGATAATAATAAAACAAATTAAATAAAAAGGTCAATTCTTTAACTTATTCGTATGCTCTATATTGGAAGAATAGAATTTAATTCGAGTTTAAAAATATAAAGTACAATCTGATTTAAATGTCTCAGCTTAACGCAGTTTCATTTAGAGTATGAGAGTACGATTTATACTACGTACTTGAGCGAAAATGCAGAAAATTATATACAGCTGAAAGGGCAAATCGAATAGGATTAATCTTAATCGCTGAATACAGCTATAATAAATTGGCAGTTTAATCGAATACAGCAATATGATTTTCTGCTTTGTTTATCTCGATACCAATATCTTCTTATTTTCATTCACAATTTGCATAATATCTCTTGCAAATTTTCTAAACAATTTATAGTTACTAATATAAATAGTCAAACCTGAAACTTTGTAAATTTATATTTTCCTTTCACACTTCTAATCAGGCAACAGTCCTCGACGACGTGCTTTGAATCGCCGAATTTATTACAAACTTTACATATATCATTTTCCTGGAGGTGGAACCTTTTTCAGTAAACAAGGAACTTTCCATGCCCAGTCAGAATTTGACTGACATCTACATCTCCTGAAATTCACCTTTTTTTGCTAATTTTTAAACAACTTAGATAATTACTGTTATTAGATAATTTTTGTTTCTTTCAGAGATTCCAGACATTTTTCCAGTCTTTAATAAGCTTGTCTGCTGTTATAGTGCATGTCTTTTTTTTTCGGATCATAAAATATCTATTATGAAAGAAACAAAAGTTGAGCAATCATGTAGTATGCAATTTACCACTTTAGATAGTTATGTTTTAGATGGGGTTTTAAAAGTAGTTGCTGTTTTAACCATATCTTTTCTCGTCATTTTATCGCATGTTCGAATTTAAAAATTGCGTTTCAGTTAATCACACACTTAACCAACTTTCTTAGCCGATCATACGTGATTATCAAAAGTTGTATTAAAAATAAAATTTTTTTATTCATCTGGCACAACTATGACAACTCTTCCTATTTTCATTCCTCAGTAATTATTGCATTTTTATACGTTAAAAATAAATCCAATCCAAGACAATTTCCGGGAATCACCATCTTCCAGTTCTCGAGAATACATAATTAAAGAATAAAACCCGTAAAAATTTCAAGAAAGGAACTCAAGAACAAGAAAGTATGAAGATGCGATGTTTATTCGTTAAAAGGATTTCATGAGAGATATTCTGAAAGATCCTGCCTTCACACTTGCCATAAAGAAACACAAAGTCAATCTATTCCCGCGTTAATTTGAATTCCATGCGAAACTACTAGATTTTAGTGGGTTTATTTCGCTTAGTCTTCGGTAAACCTTGTCGTAAACAAGGGAAGAGTGGCCAATAGACTTCATAACAGCAGTAACATCAGAAATGTTATCTAAGATTTACAGTATGTGATGTTTATTCTGCTCGCAAGCCATCGACCGACTGACTGCACCTTCCACTAAATTTGCATTCAACTCACAGCTTTTACTGGGACGGCTTTAAATGACCTTATACGTCATTTAGCAGTCTGACTGCCAACGGATGGAATTTGAATATGCGTCGAATTTCGGTTTCGCCTCAGAAACAAGGGTAACGATACTAATGACGACAGACGAAGCGATTAAGCTGTATAGCTTACATTCCATAATTAATGACAGTTTGTTAAATACAGTGCATTACGATGCGCCTGACATCTGATCAACCAGTCGGTGGTTTCCATCGAGTAACCAGAAAATCAAAGAGCGCACGTTAAGGAATTAGTGCAACTTTACTAGCGGATGCATTCGTCACAGGCCGTTTTCATAAAGCCCAACTATGCCGCTATTCTGTTAAAGAATGACATAATCTGAATGTTTATAAAGGGGGCTAGTAATTTATTATCTATATAATAGAATGAAGATATTTATATCAATATATTAAGAAATATAGCAACTTTGATGACAGAAACAAATTTTTATGCGGGAATATTGTTTATAGGAGCTCATTTCTTTAGTACAGTATCTGAATATTTTTACTTATACACTGACTACCAATAAGTATTTGAACACCTGTGATAGAAAAGAAAAACTAACTTTATTCAAAATCAATAGTTGATAGAGCCTCTACGAGAGGTAATTACAACGTGGACCCTCCGGGGCATACTTTCCACAAGTCTTTGTATGACAGCTCGTGGTATTTTCTTCCACTCGGCTTGGAGAAGACATAGAAGTTCCTTCACCGATTTTGCACGGGTAGTGCACCCTGGAGAAGACATAGAAGTTCCTTCACCGACTTTGCACGGGTAGTGCACCCCTGAATTCGGCGATGCAACTCGTCCCAGAGGTTCTCGATAGGGTTCAGGTCTGGACTCTGGGCAGACCAGTCCATTCGATGAACTCCATTGGCACCATACCAAGCCTTGGTTAACGTCGAAACATGACAACTGGCATTGTCGTCCTGAAAGTAACAGGGGTCCAACCCGTAAAACTGCCACAACGTAGGAAGCGCATTCTCATCCAAAATAGTGTAGTAGGCATCGGAGTTGAGCATACCATGAATGAGGACCAAGGGTCCCAGCCCATACCAGGAGAAAGACCCGCAGACCATAATTCCACCTCCGCCGAACTTGACTGTTGGCACAATGCATTCTGGCAGGAGACGTTCTCCAGGTAGATGCCAGACCCAGACCCTGCAATCCGAACGGTAAAGGGTGAACCTTGATTCGTCACTCCAAAGAACCGGTTTCCACTGATCTACGGTCCAATTTCGATGTGCTTTGCATCACATTAACCGAGCAGCGCGGTTGGACTTTGTGATCAAAGGCTTATGGGCAGCAGCACGACCATGAAAACCAAGCGTTTCAGTTAATCACACACTTAACCAACTTTCTTACGTATGGTGCTTCCTTACGTATGGTATTCATTGAAACAATACTCTGGGATGCCTGTTGAAACTCCTCGCGGATGAGGGCCATCGGTTGGGTGCGGTTCTTCCGAATTTCTCTGGACAGCACTCGTCGGTCTCTATCTCCCAGTTTCGTTGGTCTGCCGACTCGGGGCACATTCCGACAATCACCGCTCACCTTCTACTTCTTAATCACATAGGCCACTGTTGATTTTGGGTACTTCAGATCGTTAGACATGTCCCTTAAGGATCGGCCACATTTGTGATGCCCGATAATTATACCTTTCTCGTAATCAGAGAGCTCCGAACTGCGAGGCATCTTGCATGCGACTAAAGGCGATGCTGTTTCCTACACGATATATACCGGCGGAGTCCGTGACGTACCTTAGGACAGCAGATATCGTCCTTTGCATAGGTGTCCAAATACTTATTGGTAGTCAGTGTATTGTAAAGTTACGTACACGAAATTTGTCGAAAAGCCCTCAGCTTGTGAATGTAAGAATAATGTTAACAAATGTAACAAATTCATGCAAAATATAACACTATGTTTTCGTTTAAATTCTTATAAATGGATTTAACTAATTTTTGAAGGATTTATTTAGAAGGAACATTCATATAGCAAAACTAGATATTTTTGACACAATGCCGAAACCACGAGTCTGCAATCCTCCCCCCCCCCATCCTTTTTCAGAAACCAGACTTTTAAATATCTCAAAATATTTCAGGAGAAGGACAATTATTTCATATATATCATTCTGATAGAACAGGATTATTTTTTCTCTTGTCATGGTGTAATATATTTGAGAAGAAACCCTTAGTAAACAGACTTGAATGAAAACAGAAAATGTAGATACGCGGTTTTACGCAGTAATACATCTTTGAAAACCTTTTCATATCCTTGCAATTGTACAAATTTTCTCTCAAACTGCATATCAATAAGTAAGAATTAAAATAAAATTCCAATATCAAAAGAAATAATCGTTGTGCTTGTTTCTACTAAAGAACTCAAACTTATTACACTTAAATTTAAGAAAATCCATTAAAGAAAAGGAAGAAAAGCCTTAAACTTTCTCACTGGTGACGTTTATGTGAGAACGTTTGAGAGGAAGGTGAGGTCACTTTGAACGTCACATTCAAAAAACCTCACCTTCCTCCCCAAAAAAGTATGAAGCAATATTTAGGAAAATAGAGAAAAGTTGATTAGAAATGTCAAAACATCATTCAGATTATGATTACGAAAAATCTATGATCTATCTAATACATGCTTAAAATCTTCTTGTAAATGCAGCTAAGCCATAATAAGGGCTTATGTTAAGAAATATTCTGTGTCGAAACAGGTAACACGTAGGACTAGAAACACCTTTTATACTTTTATACGCTATAATGATGGTACATTCATAAAATGGTAAGTTTATAAAAACTGTTAGCTGAATGTATTTTATCTATATAAATTAAACTATTAAAAATAAAAATATAAATCATTAAAAACTGTATTGCTTTAGAGCCACTCAGTTTGGGAAGCAACTACAGTTATTATTTAAAAAAAAGTACATATCTTATAAGCACATTGAATGATAGCATAACTGAAATCTAGATAATAGGAAGGCTACGTAGAAGTTAAGGATCATATCTCTGGGAGCACTGACATGATCCACGACAGGAAGGAAGAAAAAAAAAAAAAAAAAAAAAAAAAAAAAAAAAAAAAAAAAAAACATGCTACAGAAACACGGCAGATCTCCCTAAACTCACAGACCCAAACTCAGAAATTTTCCAGGAAGATTCTGGGCATCTTGAACAAAAACCACTGTTTGTTAAGACACAATAACACGCCGAATAAATACTAATTCAGAAGTCAAACAACAAAAATCAGCGTTATATTTACAAAATATAACGTTGATTTTGTAAATATAACGCTGATTTTTGTTGTTTGACTTCTGAATTAGCACTGTTTGTTAATTGCATGATATATAGTACCACGAAAACAGGTGTTTATTATGCTACCTTACTGCTTCAATTCCGATAAAGCTATAAGGTATATCGCCCTGGGAAACTTAGCACGAAAAATGTTGCTTTTTCAGGCTACTATTCAGGAACACTGCTATTCAGCATTTCGGATTTCAAGTCTTTACGTCAATCGCATTCACTAGATACGACTCCAAGTGACTTTGTTTTTGAAAAACTCAAGCAATATTTCTGTTACAGCGACGATGATGATTTTAAAGGACTTAGAACAGCGGTTCGGGATCTCTGCCCTAAGTGCATTGAAATCGAGGGTAATTAAACAGTAGCTTAAGATAAGTAATTTTAGACATTTATTATTCACCAATGTGTTAGTCTTAAGACTTACGGAATGCCCCCCTCATACAAGTATTTTCCATATCATGTATTTTCGCTGCTTCGGGAGGTGGAACTCGAAGACGGAAATATAGCATAACAGCATTCGTCTTAGGCTGCGCAGCGCCGGAAGTAAAGACAGACAGTTTGCGTCCAAGAACGCTTTGAGTTTTAGAAGACTTGAGTGATAATTTTTTAGGCTGCACTACTAATAGAACAGACATCCTTTTTTTTTATCGCAGCAAGAAGTAAAATTTAAAATAAAAAAATAATATATATTATCATTAAAAAAAAAAGATTTTTTGTTTTTTCCTTTTGCAACTCGCGTCGCATATTTTATCTATGCAGAGTTAAAATATTTATGAACTGTAAACATACAGACTTGAACAAAGATTTCGCATTTAACGACCGAGCATTTTACGCTTTTGAAACAATAAAATAAGGTTTTGCAATTTCCTATGACATGTTTCCAGAAAGCCATTAAAGACATATCTAAATTCTAAGCATAATTCAAATGACTGTAACTGATCTCTTCATAACTTTTGTTTGGAATAACAATTTCGACATGAAATAGATTTTATTTCTTTGAGAAGAATAATCAGTTTTCGAATGTATGAATACATTCGTTCTGTTCTTATTTTTTATTATTTAAAACTTTATGTGAAAGACAAGAAACACGTAATGCAAATTAATAACACTTTGCATGAAAGATAAGAAACATGTGATGTAAAGTAAAAAGTCAGCGAACTTTTGCATTTATTTAAGTGATAACAATGACATGCGAGATGCTTAGAAAGTGGCATGTATATTAAAAAGGAATATAAATATTAACAAGGGAGGAGGAGCCGGCTTGGGGAAAATGTCTTCGTGAAGGAATTTCAGAACTTAAAATTCGTGAAGAAATTTTTAAGGTCTCTTTTAAGATTGAAAGACTAGAATTTTGTAAGCCCAAATTAGAAATGCCTTGATTATTAATTTGCTTTTCTACACCAAGGCATTTAATAGACACGCGGGTTTGGGAAGTGTTATTATTCCATGAAGGGATATACTTATAATTTATCATACATGGTGCTTGGCAAACTGCAAGATTTCAGAAGTGTTGACATTAGACTTGAAATGAACTCTTAGGATGTATCTTTTAAACTAAAACTGTTAAAATAAAATTTATTGTTTAACTAACTACGCGATTTAAAAGCAGTGAGCGTAATGCTAGAAATTATTACCTTGTCTTGACACGGTGAAAGGTTTTCTATTAGAACTTCGTATTTTTCCTTCAAGGCTGCCCAGACGGTATAGTGGTTAGGGGAGCCGACTACTATACCAAACGGCCTGGGTACAAAAGTTCCTGAATCCGAATCCCGGAAATGGCATGGTTGTAACTGTCCTTCCCTTTCTACGAGGCAAAAGTGGCACCAATTATTAGGTGCTTCCATAATAAAGTGACCACCACTTTTGGCCTTAGCAGTGGCTAAAACGAAGTCGGCTGCAGGCTCGCCATTGGTTTAAAAAAATTTCTCCTTCAAAGATGAAAATTTAATGGTTACAATGGGGAGGGAGGTATTCAGCTTCAAGAATATAACAAAAAATTAAACTATAACAAAAGGGCGGTTTGGCGACAGCGATTGTGTGTGTGTGAAATTATATGAATTCAAAGGTTTAAAACCCAAGAAACTCCTAGGCGCAGTGAAACCAACACATTTTCTTATTTACACTTTTTAAAAATAATTAGAATTTGTATATTCAAAAATGTACGTATAAGTAACATACATGGAATAAGTATGATGAATCTTTTAAGATTTATTATACTTATAATGCACATATTTACAGCATACTAAAGTATTTTCATATTACATTTCATTTACGTTTTCATATTATATTTGGAAACGACTACTTGAATAAATAAAAAAGAAAATTAAAAAAAAAAGAAAAGAGCAGATAAAGATTTAGAACGAAAGGTTTATTGTTCAGTCTCAATTTCTAGCGCTATATTACCTTAGGCTATGTAACGTTAGCATTACATTTATTATTCATTTGGCTTTGCAAATACTACCATTCCACGAAGTACCGCTCATCATGAAGTTAGATAATCATAGATCGTTTTTTATTTAGGTAATCAGTAGACTTAAATTATGGATATAGGATATGAAAAGCTTGAATAACTAACTAACTATACACTCAGCTTTGAGAATATCTGACAAACAAATTCATTAAAACTAGCGCCAGCCATTCCGAAGCAAAAATCCTTAATGGCATTTGAAATAGCAACAAAAATGTCTCTTCTTTGTGAACTTGGCGCCATATAAATTACTTAAATAGGAATCGAAGTGGTGTCGCGCGGCTGCATATCCATTTTATTGCACCATTTTGATTAATCTCGCAGTCCTTCAGTGTTTTGAATGAGCAAAAAAGGCATGTCTCAAATTTTAATAATTTAAAAAAAAAAAAAAAAGCAAGTCTGTACAAAATCTAAATTGTTTGATTGAGGATCAGGGTTGCATAAAACCAAACAGATGTTATGGAGTGTGTTGTGACGTCAGGCTTCTCCATTACTGACGTTATAAATCGCACTGCTCGGGAACAATTTTTGTTCGTCAAAGAAATGGTCGACGAGGAAATACGTAAGTACCTAACATAGTTAACTGTTAATATCTACGCTATTTGTATAATTTATAAAAGGCATTTATAATAAAACCCATTATGTATCTTGATAGAGAATTTGCGGGCTCCTAACATCGAGATTTTTCTGAACATTTTTACCCCGCCACTACACTTTTTCTACATATTTCACATTAATCTTACACATAAATATTTCTGAATACTTGATATGAATTACTTAAATAAAAATTATATGAAATTCTTCATAATCCTACACAAAAATTTATTGTTCAATCACTTTTGTAAGCACTTCAGATTCTTCGCGTACTATTAAAAAATGAAAAACCTGTATGCGTGCTCGGAGGGCTGTAAAAAAGTCTTTGGCACGAAGAACCACCAAATTTTGAACAGATGTAGTTTCTGCACCCTAACGTGCCCCTCGAAGCGCGAATTTTATTATTTATTTATTTAAAATTTTGAACGAAATTAATTTTTGGTTAACAAATTAAAAGTGGCGTGTTGCCATTTCGCAAAGCGAGTGTAATCTCCACTGTTCTTCTCTTTAACCCCCCACCGTTCTTTTCTCTTTTTTAATAACCCCAATTACAATAATGCTCTAGTTCCAGACGAGATAGTTTCTGTTGCAACGCCAATCAGAACAAAACAAGGGACGGAACGCACTTAATCGTCTTCATGCTATTCTGCAACGATTTAATCTGTTTATTATTAGTTAAACGGTTATGTATTTTATTTAATTTCTAGGTTTAATCTATTTGTTTATTAACTAACAAACAAGTGAAATAAATGTAGTTCTTAACATTTTTTTTACGTGTTTAAATACTGTACCTAACTGATATAAAAAATTATTTAATTCATAACTAGTTAATAATTTTACGAACTTCTCCCCAGTTTTTTTATCTAGTTTATAAAACATTTTTCTAGTGTCACATTGATATACTTAAATAGCTTCATCACCTTTTAATTTTTTTTTAGTAGCAAATCTTCTTTAAAGCGTTATATTGTAAATTGTAGAAGAAACATTGTTATAGTGTAAAAACAAATTCGAAGTTAATCTCTTTCTGGAAACGTGCCGATCGTAATTGAAGTTTAAAAAAATGTGTGTCATAATAACAATGTAACCACTTGCGAGCGCAGTCTTCGGTCTGGCATGCGTATATCTACAGTCTAAATGCACAACAGGCCGAAGAAAAACCGCTTCAAAATAAATTACCCGCAAATTTACAATTATTATACAGACTCAAGTCAAATAATAATAGCAACAAAATCAAAATTTAGAATTTAGCCTGTCTCTAACCTTCCAAGCGCTTGAATGATATCTGTAATTATGTTAAGTCGACCGTGAAACGTTTCTTTAACCTCCACTGTATTTTTTCTCTTTTTTTAATAGCTCCAATTACAGTAACGCCCTAGTTCGAGATGAGATACTTCAATCAAAACAAAAGCAAGAAACAGAATGCACTTAATCTTCTTGACGCTTTTTTGTATGCGATTTGTACATAACTGTTTTCAATAAAAAGATACTAAGGAGTTACGTACATCCTGAGGAACGATATAAAATTTTACCCATAACAAGACTATTGCGCAGATACCATCTTTTCAGCAAGGTTGACAGTGATGATCAAAAACAGCAGTTTATCATGTCATCGAAAAAGATATTTTAATTTGCTGGCTTTCTCGTATTTTTGTTAGCGTTGTAGGATTTTCAATCAAATTTGTAAATTGACAATTTCTTTGTGACACTGTTTGCTTTCATTAAAATAACGGAGCAGGGGAAAGCACATATCCTAAATAAACAATAGAATGTTCATTTGATTTGTTCTACATTCTCATTAGAAAAAAAAATAAGCGCGTATTTTTAAATATATCATTAAAAAAAATCTGTGCTTTGAAAACTTCAGATTACGATCTAACACTTGAAACATTTATCAATAAAATTTTAAAAGTTAAAAAATAATTAAAAGAATAAAAATACAAAAACAATAACTATTAAAAAGAAATTGCAATCAGAGTTTGGCATGCAGATTTCCTTTTAGCACCTAAAACAATTTTAAGGTCCTGTTAGTAGAAGAAACTACACACCAGAACTTGAAGATATAAGGATACAAAATCTTGTATTTAAGATGAATTGTTCAGAAAGACGGAACCAAGTCATAGATACAAAAAAGAAATGATATTACTTCAAGTTAACTCCACCTAAAGACTTGCGTAATAAACAAAAGACTTTGAGATTTATTTTACTGGATTTAGTATACAGGAGGCATGCAATTATAACAAATATTTCCCTCAAGTGTCAATACTAAAAATTTATATTTTTTCTAAGGCAAGAAATTCGCAAAATGATACAAACAAAAAAACAGTAGCTCCCAAAATGTACAAAATAAATTGTAAATTAATAATAATAATAAAATCATTCCCCCTGCCCCCCCCAAAAAAAATTCTGAAAGGATTCAGATTTTAATACTCATCCAAAAGGGCTTGTTAAATTTTGCGCTCTCGCTGCTCGCAGTCTACCAGTCTGTTGTTGCACTTACTCGTGCTAAGACAATTTTTTTTTTTTTTTTTTCTTTTTTCTTTTCAGCTTTATTATTAAACATGATTTTTTTTTTCGCGCTTACCCCATATACATTTCAAGAGCTAAATTACAAAGATTTTAAAAGCAAAATACGTTTAGAATTCCCGATGCAGCGTTGAGTGTTGGTACAAATTTTTCTATTTTTTTCAGTATTTTCTCAATTTATCATAGCAATGCTCAGTTTAATAAGATTGCCTGCAAAATTTGTGTGTGTTTTTTTATTAACGTTTGTGTTAATTTCATTTATCAAATATCAAATTCTTCGCAATTACGCCGCATAAAATTCGATTCAACAGCAAAATTACAAAATGTTTAAAAAGAAGCGTACGTTTCGAATTTCCGATAGACACTCTCGCGCGATGAAGTTAAAAAATGTTTCTTTCCGTACAGTGTTGCAAATGTTCCGTTTCAGATTGTTGATTTTGTTAATAAAAAATTCATTAAAGGTTTACATAATATAAAATTCGGGTTTCCATGTGTACATATTCGAGTTGAGGATTACATTATTCAAAAGTTGGTGGCTCTAGGTACCGTCGTTTTTTAACAATGCGAGGAACATAAATACATACAAATTCTCCATTATTTCAACTCTTTAAAAATAATATAATATTTAAAAATAATATTTGGTATCAATATTTGGTAAGTGACAAAGCCGTTTATCGTCGACGACGCAAAATCAGTTTCGAGACTGATAGCTTATTTGAGCTTTAAATAAATAAATAAACTGAATTATGAAACCTGTTGTAGTCTGACTAATCACATCAGAAGCTCCATTAACTGTAGTCACTATATATGAACACTACATATAAGTAATAATTTAAAGTCGTTGACGCAGAAGAGAACATTATAATGGAGCTCGATGCATAGAGATGGTGTAGCAGTCATGGCTGACCGGTTAGTATTTTTTATTTTTACCCACAAATATTTTCAAGCAAACACAGATAAATTTGTGAAGTTAGCGCCCCTATTTCTGAAGAATTACACTGGTACCTTTCAAATTTCTAAACTATATTTGAAGAAAGAAGGAGCAAAAGACATTAGCAAGTTGACAGCTGAAAATTCAGACAGAAAGAATACAAGTGTTCAAGATGAAAATTCGTTTCAGAATGAATAAGTTTTGGCTTAGCTCCATTCTGATTACTTAATTTTAACTTTCAATTTCCAAATTTGAGACTATTTAATGGTTGAAGTGTTACGTAAATATCTGCGCCATCGGCTTTATGCAAGAATCATATGACACGAGCTAATTTTGAAATGTTGCAGTTCAGAGCGATTTATTAGGAGAAGTTACTGTTTTTAGAAAATAAAGGGAGAACTGCCAAATTAAAATAATGAAATGAAATTAAAATTTGCAGAATTAAGGAACCATTGCAAATTAAATTAGAATTTTGGTTTACACTTCTTTTTCTTGCATATACGTACATAGGCACACACCCAACGCTATGTCCACAAATTCCTTATCCAGCTTTTACTTTTGCAACCGTTAGTCGTAGATATATACTTCGAATTACGAAGTTTCAAATGACGTAAAGATTCTTGTTATTTTTAAATTTAGACATCAGTTTTGTCAAAATTACAAAATATCGTTTCTCCGGTCTCTATACTTAAATTTGGGAAAATGTTACATTTCTTATAAAAAAGAAAACATAAAAACGTTGATTCTCGAACGACAAAAATTGACCGAGATTCGACTTTCAAGTCGAGCATGATATTCGGGAGGAGGACCATACACAAACTGAAGAGCGAAATGTTTGCATTTATACTCAAGTAAAAATAAAACATCATTTAGAAACATGTTTCTGATGCCAGGAGATTAAGGAACAAGCCATTTCTAAGCGGATTACAGTAAAAACTCTTAATTAATATAATTCTTTTTCAAAATTCACAGAATCTTATAGAATTTGCGTTCTATAAAATACTGACAAATAATAATCATACGAGCTGTATAGCCAACTATTACTATTGTTATTTGCAATGATTACAAATGTAATATATTGGTAGTTTAATTGTTTTTTAAAGTTTACCAAGTTATGCCTTTGAAGCAATGAGAATATTAATAACGCACTTTTAGACTTTGTAAACTTCCAAAATAGTTGTGTGAAAATTCTTTCGGCCTACTAGATGTAACGAAATTATAAACTGAAGAAGTTAGTAAATCACAGAAGAATATCAGTGTATGGAATTTAAAGGAAAAAAAAAAAAAAAAAAAACAACCACGAATTTTCTGATTTATTTACTAACCGACCCCTTAAATGCAATAAGAATGACGTAAGAAATAGCCAGTTGTAAAGTTAAATATCTTGGTCAATTTTTGCCTTACGGGAATCAGTTTTTAGGCTTTATTTTTTTATAAGGAATATAACTTTCCTAAATATCGGTTTCTATAAAATTGGATAACTCTCTGGCACCACGCTGCCTTAATCGCTTTTAATACATTACGACAAAATCTTTATCTATAATTCAGGTTTCATCTAATTCTGAACCATTATTAACACGCCTCTTTTGAAATGATTTATTTGGTTGTACAAATGATTAATAAAAATTTAACATTTACTAGATTGACCAGACAAGCTTTGGTTTAAGTGACACATACAGGTAAATCTTGTTGACCTATAAAGTTAATTGCAACATTTTTATTTATTATATTAAGACAGTCAAGACAATGTTGCAATGATTACAGCTAAATACGTTCTTAATTTACATTCCAGTCATCAGCATAGGCTAAGGGTAAAAAAATAAGAAACACGAAAGTCTAATTTTACCCTGAAGAAAATTTCTGATGTTTGCCTTAACATCTATCATGTCAAGCATATCTTACTTTCGCCTTACTATAAATGGGTTAAAATGGCAAGTAGACTATATTTTAAAGGAATCTTTTTAAAACTGAATAAAGAGAAACAAATTTTTCTGTAACATGAATACTGCACTACAAAAGTGAATGAAATAACCATTTTCAATTCAGCAGAAAGTGCTTTTATAATCGGCATATTTTCTTGCATTTATTTAAAAGAAATTTATCTTTAAAACTAAAATGAAATGGATCCTGAAAAAAAAAAAAAAAAAAAAAAAAAAAAAAAAAAAAAAAAGGAACTGGCGATTTAAGTTAATATTCAATACAATTGTTGGATTGCTAATTACTGTAAATGAAGTAATTAAATAACTGTAAAACTCCTTATTTTTAGTGCCCTTCCCTAAAAGCACTTTACATAAGTGAAGCCTTTTGTCACTGCTTCACTTGGTTTAATTAATTACGGTTAAGCATGCTAGAGCAATTTCGAAAGGATTGGATTATAGCATAGCACACAAGAGCTATCTGTCTCAAGGAAAGGATGACTTCGCGAATGACTTTTCAAGAGAAACTGGCTTGTATTCACATTTCTCATCCAGAAAACCGGGAAAACTATGCTGACAGCCCGTTAGCCGGAATTTGAAAGTCGAGTCAAAGAATGGTGTTCAGCTGTCTTATCACTCGGTCACTGGTGGGTCCTGTTTTCGAAGGGGAGGAATGCTTTCCTGGGAAACTTCCTAAAAGAAATAGTCTCATATCCACTTAATGACTTTTGTCATAGCTTCTTAGCGAGATTTATATATTAAATCTGGAAACTTACATGACGATTGTTCTATGGTACTGCAGGAATCCTGTGTTACTTTTATATTAATCTTAGGAAATGATAGAATATTATATTTATACTGATGAAATATTTTAATGCACGTTTTCTAAATTCCTTTTACTTTTGTAAAAGAAAAATATAACCTTTATAAACAGCGGCAATTAATAAATGATACCGGCGATATTGTCCGAAGCAAGAAGATTTCCTTTTAGTAATTCAAGTTGCAAAACAAAGTGTTACTGTTTCTTTCACCACTTGCGGTTAAAACAACTAGAAAATTTAAAATTTAATATTTCCCCTTTTCTTGAAAATGAATGTGTAATAAGTACTAAAGTTTACCATTTATAACCAATATCCTGTCTATTGTTGTTTACAAAATCGATTAGCATAAAATACAAGTTCCATAGGCACCTTTCAGAATGCCTCACGTTCCAAGTAACTGCAATTACTCCACATGCTAGGAGCGAATTAATGAGATGTTAGAGTCATCGCGGAGGTATATTAAGTCAGTTACGATACGACTTTAGCTTTATTTACTGAAATGTCACTGAAACGCATTTTCTGGGGTCTGCAGAATATTTCGTTAAATGTTCATTACAGCTTAACTATGGGAAAAGGAGATTAAAATATCTAGAACCTGGAGGATTGTTCACTAAACTAATTGTATAAATCGTTTATACACTGTGAGAAATGGCACTGGCCTGTTAGTGATCATTATCAACACGAGCGAACATTACATATATGAAATAAAGGGATGCAGATGCTCTGCCGTAAAATCCACTAACGTCGATCAGTCATTTAAGACATATTGCATCAAAAGATCCTTGTACATTCAAATAAAACGCGCCTCACCTTATGACAAAAACATCGCTAACTTTACATACCATACTGCTAATAGCATGGATCCAACGCTTCTTGCAGCCATCTTCTTATAAGAACAATATACGTTTCTACTCAGGACAACTAAAAACATGATACATTCGACCCGATTCACTATGCCAGTTATTCACAGACCATCACCGATCTTTTTTGGCCCACATCTGATTTTTTGTTTTGTTTGTTTTACCAATAATGATATCTGTGTTTGTTAATGATTTTAAAACTTAAGATTTCACACTGCATACAGCGTTGACTGATGGTTTGACGGTATCGGCACTGAACTGATATATTTATTTAGTTCAAGGAAGGATATATCTGAATGATTAACATCCGGCATTTGCGATTCCATTATTACGCCTTTGGTTGACGCAGTTTTCATGTCCCGTAAACGGTTGTCTAGAATTTTTATATTCACAGCATATTATTCCTACTGTCTATCATGAAAACTACTTCAGACAAAGTGCCCTCAATTAAGGGATAATAAATCACACACACGATCATGCTTATCAAACCTACAATAAAGTACTCACGAACTGCTAAGTCATACATCACTGTTTGACTGAAAACATTTCACAGAAAAGTTAGCAGGCAAAAACTTTCAAGAAAATACAATTACTGGTTGTTCAATTTTGACGCTTTAAGCTCTCTAAGCGGGATGATGGATGACTTGTTAAAATATTGAAACGGAATAGATTTAGTAGTTTATTGTATTTTGATTATGGTAAGAGGGTCATTCGGTAAAAGCAAGAAACAGAACTATGCATGGAAGGTTGCTTTTCATGCTTTACACCAAGTTGAGAACTAGTAAAAAAAGTCTTGCAATAAGCAAAGTAATGAATGACAAAAGTTTGAACTAATTAGAAACTAATTAGCCGTGGATTGCTTGTCAGCGGTGTAATGTCACTTTTAGCTACGAGAAAAGACTTCCTATAGCTTTGCGTTCCACTCTATAACCTCTCTCAATAGTTGTAACAATGTGCCGAACTTTATTGTATATTTGTTTTATTTTTGAGTAATCGCTGTTCAAGATTTTTGTTGCGCCGATAGGGCAAACGACTCGTTGTGGAGACTTCGATGTACTTAAAAACTGTGACATATATTGAGTACTTCTCCAACACTTTTGTTGTATCACAACGTAAGAATTACAAGCTATTTGACCTGTTTCACAAGCTATTTAACATACTTATTATTCTACACCACTTGTTGACGTTTGCCCATGCTCTGTATCACAGTATTCAAGTAAAAGTCACGTCCGTACGACATGCATGCAACATGCCAAAAATTTACTTTATCACACAACGACCTTGTAACTCGCATATGCTTCAGATGAATGCATGGCTGCAAATATTTCAAAAACGCTCGCGACTTATATACGTCCTGTTTTGAGGTTTGTGGGCGACTACGAAATGACATTTTTTATACCCGTTCGATCCTCCCTGAAAGTTTCGTAGCGGTTGCCATCAGGAACTCATCCAGCTTTCCTTGTTCAGTAAATCTTCTGCGATTCGTGGTTTTACATTCGCACCAGTTCTGAAATCATTTACAAAGCTTTCGTCGCCAGTTCTGCATGGCAGTAACTATCACTGCGAGGATAAAATCTGTAAATTTGAATATTTTCATTAACCAGATTTTATTCCCACCAAAACTAAGTCCAATTTAGTTCCATCTTCTCCCTGTGATTAACATGCAAATGCACGTCTAAGTATTTTGCTGCTGGTGGTGTTTTTGTTACCAGTCCTTTTGATCTGAATTTAATCTGATCTCGAATTCTGTCGTGGCATAGAAGCCAGGGTTTGGTCAACACACTGGCCGCCTTTATAAATGATACTATGAGTTTGATGGAGAATACTCCCAAGGATAGATAGATCCTTGGTTATCCTACACTTCTTCTTCTACTACTACAAGCTCTCGAGGGGACTTTCGACTAGACGGTATTTTAAGAGCCCCGTTGCTAGAAATATACTAGACATTTACAATTATTTATACTTTCTTCGGGACAGGAACACGGGTCCAACGATAAGGCAGCTGGCACCACTAGCTACCATATCTATCAAGATAGCTAGTTTTGCTGACTTGTTGTTGATTTTTTTTCCAATGGCGGGCACTTGGCTATGTTGGCATCGGACGCTCCTAATAGGTGAGCCACCTTTGTCTCCTATGAAGGGACAGACAATTACACTCATGCCTTCTCCGGGATTCGAACCCGGGCAGTCAGGCTCCCTTAACCACTATACCGTCTGGGCGGCACTTGTTGTTTAACTTGTTATGCCAAAGCGTGTGAAGACTAATAGTCTAAGGGAGGAAGGGATGCTTGTTCGTGGAGGACTTTACTACGTCCTTAACAAGAATATGCTTCAAACGTTTCAAAGCGGTAACTATAAAAAGTCTGCATTTTCTTTGTTTCAGGTAGTAAACTAATCCAAATACTCCAGTATTTCTCCATACAGATTGCAATCGCAATTTATTACACATCTTGATTTTGCCTTCAAAATTTATATCTGCTATCCTTGAGACTAAAAATATTTTCTTAGTGCTAAATATGAATTATTTTTTTAATACTGCAGCTAAGCAAACTGATTATGTAGCATTATCTCCAGAGCGATCTTGTAACAATACTCTTTCGGCAAACTGAGCTTTTTGCCTGAAAGCCTTCGCGAATATAAAAGAGAACAGGTAGCAGTTTGCCATGCAGTCAATATCTGAACTCGAAGACTAAATACAATCATCATCAAGAATTAAACTGGCAGTGCATATGTCTGAAATGCATAAATTTAGAAATATTTGTTGGCAGGTTTTAACAGTATTAATACAAAAATTGTGTTAATATTTTCACAAAAAAGAGCATTATAGTGTACATATAATTAATTATTTATAATGGTGTCAGTCATAAAAAAGTCATATGAGAAGTTAAACTTGAAAACATACTTTTAACAAATTGTAATATTTTCCAAGATTACTGCCACGTATAGTTTTGACTGTATACGAACGTAATTCAAATATAGTAGAATTTTACTCGTTTTTGTCTTTCTATCCTTATTTTTATATCAGCAGCGTATCTCGGAAGTTTCCGGAACTGAAGTATTTCAAAAGAAATTGGAAAGGTACCGAAAAAAGAATGTTGCGAATAAGCTTATCGTATGCAAATGCTTGACTGATGTATGTCTTGTTTATGTAAGGAATTCCCCGAGAGGTGAATATCATTTCAAAGGCTTCCCCCCCCCCCAAAAAAAAAAGGTAAAAACTTGAAAAACGTTGTAATAGCAGATAAATATAAATATTACGAGGATAAACAACCTCTAAAATAAGTTTTAATGAATTCTCATTTCGGAGTACCGCTCCTACCTCAACGTTTTCACGGATGGATTCATTCATGTTGCAAATTTATTAATCTAATTGTTAGAATGGTACTAAATAATTACAAAATAACTAATCTGAATTATTTTTAATTGCATGTTTTATTTCAGTTGTTTTCTTTTCTTGTTCAAGTCGAATCTTAAACTTTTAACCTGATTCTAAGGATCAGATTTGACATTTTTATAACTTTTATTTATTTATTAAATTAAAGTGTAACAAAAGTTTGTGAAAACAATGGTATATTTCGCAGGAATGTTTTTCAAAAATCCATATAAATCCCCCCTTTTTCCCCAATTTGGCGGTGAATTTTCTCCCGATTTGTCATTTAAGATGAAACGAATCATACCAAAATTTCGGTTTTTGTAGCGTCGAATAAATGGAAAAATAATCTTCCGGGAATATCTAAATTAATTTATCCAAATCTGGCGGTAATTGTTACTGTTAACAGTATTAGATTTTTATAACAAAAGACTGATTCTTCCATTGTTAACGTACTCACAATTTTAAGTAATGATAAGCTGGATATCTAAATCAAATAGAAATTTTAATGAATGTAATTTTGAAGGAGTAATATTCATACTTCCTGAAGTAGTGGTTTTATTTATTACTTTTTGCAGTCTATAACCAAAAAGAGTATCATAAAATTCATAAAAATTTTTAAATTACACTGTTTTAATTATTCAATGCATTAAAGGTAAAAAGTAATTTTTTGGCTATTATATTATTCTTGATCATATATAATTGAAATTTAAATCATCGAGCTCCCACATACAAATTGTGTGAGAAGATTAACTTAGTTTCAAAGAACATTGGAAGCAGTAGTATACAAATGACATACATGACAACGATTACATTAAACACAGTTTAATTTTCTTTGGCGATTTTAATTTAAAAATCATTTACTGTTTCCATTTACATTTTTAGTTAAATATAACCAATTCATGATATCTAATTTTTTAAATTTTTAGTGCATTTATTTAAGCAGTGTAATTTAAAAGATTATACATTTTTTCTTTAATTTTCCACATAAGAATTAAAAAAAAAAAGACAAAAAATATTTATTTACAGTAAATAACAACAAACAATTTACAATAAATAATCTCCCCCCCCCCTTAAGAAAATATTTTTCTAGAAAAAAAAGGTCGACTTAAGTACTTGCAATTCTAATAAACAAATTATTACGTAACATAAGAAAACTAATTATTCCAAATAACTTTTACAAATATTCTCGAATGGAGTAACATTGGTAACATGTATAGATTTTTTAACGCGCATTGCTTCGTATAATACAAAAATAATAAAACGATAAATAATCTGCTAATTTTTGTTTCTAAACATTTCACGGGTGAAAAAAAATGACTTGAAAAGGTGAAGGTGTACGAATAGCAGCTGTAAACCTAAAAATATGCACAGCGCTTCACACATGAAGATATGTAATACCAATCCACACTTCAATCAAAAAAAAAAAAATCTTACCTTTCTCGAAGTTCTTTCAGTTTCACCACTGCGTCCGCAATGGATGTAATATGCTGGTCTTGGTCGCATGGCTGATTATCTGTCATTTCAGTGCACAGAATAACCCGAAGCGAAATGATTCCAAACAAAATTTGATTATATGTGGATCGATGTCCGAAGGACCACTCCAATATTTTTGCGCAGGAAAAAAAAAATAATAATAATAATAACGAAACTAAATAAGTTTAAGTAATCGAGACGGATGTAATAATGATTTGGCGCTTACATATTAAATTGTCATAGCAAAATCAACAAAACCTTGCGCTAAAGTAAGGAATAGTTTTTCAGTTCAGCATGACAACAAACAGCAGACGACCCGCGCAACCTGTTTCAACGAATTTATATCGATTAAGTTTCTGTCGGTATCTCGGAAACAACTCGGTCTACAGGCTGCATTTAAAATTTCAGTCATTTAAATAAAAGGAACTTCAAAAATGCATTTAAAAAGCGCTGAATATTTTTTTTTTTTCGCCTCCGAAAGAAGATATCCCGAAGTGATAACAGAAGTAGAAATCCGTTAACACTGATGCTCAAGAACGGAATGAGCAGAAAATGACAACTAGCACTGAAAATCGCTGCTCATCGCCAACCATCCACACAAAATCGCCAAGTTGGGCGAAAACAATTTTTTAGGTGGAAGTTCCACTTACCTTAATATATTCGGCAAACCTGTTCCGCGAGCATGTTTCTTTTCTGGGCAAAAAGATCAGTGGAAGTTCCTTCGTGGCTCTCTGTTCGGGAAATAGCTCATATTTCCTCAGATGTGGGTAATAACGTATAAATGTGACACGCTGAAGATATAACAATTACTTTGGAGAAAAAGCTCATCTTTTAATGGCAAATTCATTTTTACTTAAGATTCATGGTTATTATTTTCATCACTTCTTTCAGTTAATTCATTGTTGTCGCGTTAGGTTAAGCCAGGTGCAATAAAGTTGAATTAAGATAATATAAAATTTATTGACAACTAATTAACATGGTAAGACGTTTTGTGCAGGAAAGGTTGAGTAACAAAATCCTGTGTCATAAACCATTTATTAATATTATTATTTCATTTACTTCACAAACCATTTGAGTTTTGATTGAGTATGACAAAGCACAGGGGGCCACAGGAAGGCCTATTTACTTGGGTGACCAAGCTATAATAAAAATATTTCTTCTTTCTTTTATTCATCTAACTATCAACAAGCCGCAGGCGATCAAACACAGATACATCTTTTTCAAGAGTGAGAGGGAGGAACTACAGATTTTTTTTTTTCGCTCCTGAAAAAAAGAGCTCTGTCTGATTATCCTTGAAAATTAAGCTGAAATAAGATTGCTATTTATACCTAATTTTTAACAATTTAAGTTTTACTCTGGCGTGTTTCTCTTCCTATTTCATTAATATGCCAGTCAGCTTAAGAGAAATTTTCTTAATAGATAGAAATTCTCTACATCACTTCAAGTTCTACCATCATTATTTATTTGAAAAATAAAGCTTAAAATCAGAACACGGAGGCAAATTTTCCAAAGTAATACATTAAAACAAAACCCTAAAAATAAATTATTTACCAAAATCCAGTTATTATAACGGTAAAGAAAAGCTATATTAAATGATGTATAAAAATTATATCGAAAAATTAAAATTACTCGGAAGAGTCACAATCCGCGTAAACTTTAAAATACATGGGGAAATACCAATTACTAAAAGAAAAAGCTTTTCCTCCCTTCGAAATTTCTCCGCCCCCTATGCAGTTTAGTTTTATATTTATCGGGTTATATAGAGTAATGGCCGAGTGCATAAGGAAACTAAACACTGGTTTACGACCTAATTTTCACATCTCGACTAATGATCTCGTCAAATGCGATTTTCCACAAGTTTAACAAGAATGCAAGCCGGTTTGGCTTAAAAAGTACTCCGCGAAAGCTCACTTTCTTTAGGTAGACAACCCTTATGTGTTTTGTCTAAATTAATTGGCCTGATCTAAGCTCACCTGCATAAATAACGAACCTGAATAAAATTAACTACGGAGTTTCCAAATTTCTTTCGATTCACGGCTTTTTGAGTCAAAATTAGAAGGTTCAGTAGTAAACTGGCCTCGCCACAAAATGATAATTTTACAGGAGAAAAGGACGCAAGAAGAAGAAGAATGGAATATTAAGTCATTTAAAATTAGACAAAACAGCAGTGTTATTCTGACGTAAATTTTAAATAAAACTCTACCGCTTTCGAGGATCCTTCTTCTTCAGGAGCAAAAAAGTTCTGTTAAATTATTATGTCATTAATAATGAGTTTAAATGAACGTAACATAAATAAAGAAATAGTACATATTCTGTATACATCAGTATTTGCAAAAAGAGCATCAACTAAATTCAGCGTTAAATTATCCGTAATTCATACTAAGTTCAAAGTTAAGTGTTCCATGTTTAAAAAAATTGCATATAAATGCCGCTTAATGAGTATCTTTAGTGTATCTAAGCGCATTATAGTACAGACAGGTTGCGAAAGAGAGATTCGAATTCTATATACTGTTGTACTGTAAAGGGAATTACTGATTACAACAATCAGTGTACAGTTATCAAGAGTCAAATTTTAGAGAATGGGTATATTTTTGTGGTTTGGTTGATTTGTTTGATTACGGAAAAGCCCAGTAGGGCTATCTGCATAAGGAAAGGGATGCCTTCGTGGAAGACTTTTAAAGGGAAACTGGCTCGTGTACACGTACACATGGGGAAAACCAAGATCTCTCTAAAAGATTAGTTTGAATAGTCCATTAGAATCGCATTATTTTATTTATTTGATTTTCAGAAATAATAATAATTAATTGTTTATGCAAATAAGTATCCTTCCATCGAGAGTGCTTTTACGGCGTTGCAAGTTAGACCTTTTTTTACCTCAAACACTTGTAAACGCTTAATGGCTGTAGAAGAACTTTAACATGATATGTCCAATTAAAAAAAAGAATTTAATCATTATTTCTAAAATTTTATACATCTTAAACAGAACTGCATGTTTTCATTGCATTATTTGAAAACTGATAGTTTTCGAAACTTTCAGGATTGCTAGTTATGGCTAATTTTTTTCATTATTTTTTCTGTCAATGATGCCACCAAGAAATGGATTATTGATTTGAATTCTTTAGATTATGGCAAAACACATGAGGGCTATCTGAAGGGAGGGATCCCTTCCAGAAAGGCTTTTACAGAAGAAACTGGCTAGTATTCATCTTACATATGTGGAAAACCACGAGAACTCCCATGCGGCCAGCCTTTGAGTCCGAGTCGAACTACCAGTATTCAGCGATTTTATTGCTCAGCTATTGTTGGAACTGCTGCTAAGAAATGTGTTTGAAGAGTTTTTAGAAACATTCGGAATATCTGCTTCATGGAATTTGCATTTTGAATAGTTTCCTTTACATCTTACTACGCATTTTGGTCATATTTTTCGCTAATATTTTCGATTTAAAATACACAGTTTTAGAAAAACATAACTTACCAAAACAACAAAACTGAAACAAATAATTGTTTCATCTTAAAGTGGAACCATGCTTAAAAACCCGAATCATCAAATTTAATTGCCTTGCCTTGCCTTAACATGAAAATTTCAGATGTCTCCACTGACTTATGATGTGGTGATTTTAAAAATGAAGTACTAAAATATTTTAAAAATTAGTTTCACTCAAGTAATAATTAAAATAAATGAATTATGGTGCTTTAAGTATTACAGCAACCACCTTGCAAATCGACTGATTTTCAGAATGCACAAACTCTGGCAATCCTGCGCATAGCAGTTCTTCAGTTTTTAGCAGCAACATCGCCATTTTTGTATGCGTTCTTTTTGTTATCTCTAAGTTCCTATGAATTTTATGGCTAAATTATTTTTTTAAAATTTAATTTTAAAATAAGGGCCTCTGGAATTATCCTTCAATGAAAGAAAGTGTGGTAAACTTTCTACAGGAATATAGCACTTGCTGCAAAGTCGTGAAACGGAACAATTGCTTTGAAATTATCCTTAAAACGACCAGCAAGAAATTTTGGCCAGAAAAAAAGAAGAAAAAAAAAAGCCGATTTTAAGTACGTTTGTTGACGGATTTCTGGGGTAAATACCGTGTAATCCAAAAGTAATAGAAAACGTATAAATTTGGTAATTCCAAGTATAGATAACACAACGATGCGGTTTTCACAGAAATATACTTTTATTTGTTAATTTTTATAATAAAGACTTTATTGCTCGAATTATTACATTTTTCTTTTGGTATAGCTCAAATTTTAATTTACAAAACTCATTTAGAGATTATCACGCACACAGAAAATTCACAGCCCACTATATTTGCATATATACGTATTATTATTTTTTACTGCTTTTATTTTTTTCACATTATAAACTCTGAATGCATTTTTGAAAAAACAGAAAATGAAAAGAAAAAAAAGTTCATTAAAAACAATTAGATTTGTCTGGTGTTAACGTTTCCCAGTTCAATATCCGTTTAGTTCACCGTTTCGTTTAAACAGTATTTTACTCGAAGAATCAACTTTATCCAAAGTGAGTGCAGTCATTTCGGATATTTTTTTTTAGTTTCTAAAAAGGAAAAGGGAAATGATTTCTTTTTTACAAGCATCATTATCGACAATAGTGCGTTTTTGAAATTCTGCATAAATTTCTTATTTACGTCAAAAACTCATGAAATTAAATCCTTTGTAATTAAAAAAAATCATATTTTTTATTTTCATTTTCATTACGATTATCTAAATGAAATTCGCAGAAATGAAGTTATAAAACCGCATGAACAGAATTGTTTATATGTATATGGCGAAGTACACAAGGCTATTTGCCTCAGGAGAGAGATAACTTCGTGAAAAGCTTTCTAAGGGAAAGTGGCTCGTATTAACATTACACATCAACAAAACCACAAAAACACATATCCAGCCAGCCCGTTCTCCCGGATTTGTGATAGCGTCGAATTACCAGGTTTCAGCTATATTAATTATTTCATTCCTCCTGACCCACTAAAATGTTTCGCAATATTTTAAATGCATTAAAAAATGGACTCTTCTGTTATGATATAACATGCGGCAAACAATTTTCTATAGAGAGAGATATGCGGCAATGTTGCCTGTTAGCCACCGTTAAATTAAACGTGCTATTTTTATCTCTTAGATCAGTGATCGTAGCTTCAAGGTTAAAGTATTGCCAATAACAAGTTTTTAAAGGGTGTTATGCTATTTTTTCCCTCTTTGTTAAAATAACTAGCTTAAGACAGATATTTATTGCGTTTAGAAAAATTTTATCACATTCGAAATAAGCTGCTGACTAAAATACGTTTTCTATGCCAGAGGTATCAAGTTAGCGCATTTATATTTATATATATACATATATTTACAAAACACACATGCATATATTTACAGAAAATCGTTGGATTGTGTTAACTAAAAAGCCATATAAACTACTATGTGTCGACCAAAAAGTCATGTTTCTCTAAAAACAGAAAATATAGAAAATCTTATAAAGAAAACACGTGAAATTTAATTTAGATGAATTTTCCCATATTACAGCCATAATTTCCAGTTTCAGAATTCTTGTTTTAAATTACTGTTAAACATCCAGTATCTAACTTTCTCGTAAAATAGAAAAAATTTACTTGGAATGAACTATTTTTTTAATTTACTAAAATCTTTGATTCTTCCATTTTTATTAATTTATTCACTTATAGAAAAGTCTTTTAAAGCAAATTAATTACTTCCTTGTACGAAGTAAAAAGGGAGTATTGTAATCGCGAAAATTTTCAGGCATCATATTTCAACGAATATATCCATTTTGACCACTATCGAATGCAATTTAACCATGTTTTTGCGTGACATCTGTACGTAAGGACAGAATAAAAGACTCTTTTCCACCCAAAAAATTATGAAACTGATTTAAAACGAATTCTGAAGAGAATGTTTCGTGGCGTCTGTGTCTTCGTACGTGCATATGTATCTCGCATAACTCAAAAACGAATAGCCTCAGAATGTTGCAATTTTGTATGTAGGACTGCTATAACATGCAGATTGCTTTAAAAATGATTGAATTATGTTGTTCTTATGTTCCGGTTAAAATTTTTATGCCTTTAGTAAATCTGCATGCAATATTTGTGAAGTTATCAACAATTTAAAACAATTTTAATTCAATCCAGTAAGTTTAAATGAAATGCAAGAAAAAATACGTATAATTTAATATTCCGTGTAAGGAAGTCATGTGGTGTATACATAATTTTTTTTTAAAATTGGAATCATACATCAGTACACAAAAATTCTTCAGATATAATCTTGTAAAGAAAATTCACAATTTGCTGTTTCTGAGGATAGTATATTGCTATCATTTATACTCTTTATGAAATATGTATTTACTAATAAACATTAAAAATGCATTAGAAAACTGGAGCTAGCTAATTCGCTGATTTAATGTTATTTTTCTGCATTATTTCGTCAAACAACGTTTTACTGCACTCCTTAAAAGTAACTTAAAATATAATTTTAAAGTAATTTGAAATTTATTTCTATTGTGTCGACGAACTGCTGTGTTTAAAGACTTGTTCAATATTTTAACTCAATTCATATTGAGTTCATTTTGTTCAGCATGTTAAACTGGCCCACCAGCGGCCGGGCGGTTAAAAGCTGCTGAACACTAGTAGTTCGGTCTTGTGCTGGAGTCTGGATAAATGGGTCGGATGCATGGGCATTTCCACGTTTTCCCACCATGTGTAACGTGGATACGAGCTAAAGTTTCTCTTAAAAAGTCCTCCCCGGAGCATCGCTTCCCTTACGTGGCGAAGCAGGTAATAAAATAGAAATAAAAAAGCATATTAAATTTTTAAATTTAAATTTTGTATAATTTATCATCCATTTCGTTCTCAGTCGCCAAAAGGATAAGATTGCTGAAAATTGGTAGTTAGAATAGGATTCTCATCCAGATGAACAAGCTGACTGCATGGATATTTTTAGCCCAAAAGGGCTATTAGTCTCGAAACAGGCTTCATTGGATTCTGTTGCTCTTCGGAAAAACATTAGCTATTATTCTTTCAGATTTAATTTGTCTGTTATTAATTAACAAACTAAACTATTTAAAAGCAACAGTAATACCATTATTAAGAATTGCATCCAATTGTTCACTTTTTAATTTAATTAAAAATATTAAATATTTTACAGAATAACATTAAATATTTTTATGGAATAACAGTATTTATTTTTTCATTTTTCAAACATACAGAAGAAATATAACATTTCCATGTTAGTCTAAATGTATATTTATATAGTATCCTATAAAATGTTTCACTATTCCACCTGAGTCGTCTCTATTGATAACATCAACTGATAAATAATGTTAGACCTCTAAAAGAGCCGTTTTGGGCGATAGTTAAAATCTGACACTTTTCATACTTTTTTCCAGCTTTCTTTTAAATATATATAATTGGAAAAAGTATAATAATATTTATTATATTTATAGTCATAAATAGAAATAAAAGATGTTGTCCATTATCACTTAGTAGCTGAGGTTTATATACTCGTATTTAGCATTTTGTTAGCAGTGTATGTTATATATAGTTTTTCTCTTACATAATGTGAATACTAGTCTTGCATAATATAAATATCACACAGTTTCCCTTAGAAAATCACTCATGAAAGCAATTCTCCCTTTAGGTATATAGCCCTAGTATGCTTTGCCATAATCAAAACAATCCAATTCAATATTCGTTTATCTCTCCGATTATATCTAGAGGTTATATGCAAGCGTGTTTAGTTCCAAAAAATTACACGCGAACGTTCTAGTGAATTTTGGAGATGATTTTACATGGTCAAATTGAATTGCGTTAATATTCCTTTGTTTAAAATCTTGCAGCATCAGTGGATTTATTTTAATCAGTATATTTAGTGATCATACATGTAGACACATTGTCCATTCTTGCCTGCCGATTAACAACAATACAAGTGTTTGTGCGGCTTCCGAAAATTCCAACAAAAGCAAGAGCAGTCCTTTAGTAAACAAATTAAGGATGTTTTGGAAGAAGTTAAGTGGGTGCTCGTGTGGGACGATCAACCAGTTTGAAACCACTGAAGTAAATAGATAATAAAAGAAAGAAGCATAACCCAAGAAAGACAAAAAAGATACTCCGCCAATGCCGTAATGTAGTAGCGACCTTGACTGAGTTATGGGATATTCTGCGTAGCGTGCCGTGTGCAGAGAGAAGATTGGCGAAGTGGCAAATATATATGTAAACAATCGTGTAACGAAAATTCTCAGTTCGAAAGAAGGTGTAAAGCTACGGAACCTCTATTTGGCTTGCGGCTAGAATCACTGCACCCTCAAATGGCATTCTGCGACAATATCTTACTTGAGAAATAAATCAAATAATAATAAAAGAATTTTTTTTTTTTTTTTTTTTTCAAAATTATTTTTAGGCAGCCCAGTAAAACCTCACTTAACGAATTAATGCGAAAAAGGAACACAGAATTAATGCATTGGAAGACTGCTTTCTTCAGCTTTTTTCATTAAACCTTTTAGCACCAGAGCCTAAAACCTCACTTTACCTGCATCATTTTTCAAATACTGCCATCAAATGTTATTGCCATGTATCATTTTTAAATAAATAACATAACGAATACAAAAATAATGTACATCAACATTTAACACTTTATCTGAATTCTAAAGATATCCGATGATAATTGTTGTTAACTTCTCGTCAGTTTGTTGCTATTTGGAGAAGCGTAAAATATTAATTACAAAAAAATTAATCTGCAGGTTCTTGATTAAAAATTAAGAAATTAATAATCGATAAGCGCAGTCCTTTATTTCTTTTATTAATTACTAGCTGGACCTGTGAAATTACATTAGCTAGATTTATTATAAGCATATTGTTATAAGAATTATATTTATTATAAGCATTATATGTGTATTTTCTTTTTTATGGTAGTCATTTTTTAGCCCAAAGGGGCAATTTTCCCAGAAGGCTATTAATTTTGTTTTGGCATTTTGCGTCATCCACTGTAAAATGGCGTTTCACTTTCCAAATTGTTGCCACCAAATATTAGAGCCCTGCTTTATATTAAAAGAAATTAAATGATGAAGAATTTGCATGAAAATATCTATATTTCTCGCACTGTGAAAAAACAATGGTACCTAGAGACATCGAATTTTGAATAACGTAGTCCTTCACTCGAATATGAGCATCTGGAAGCCCAAATCTGGAATTTGTTTTATTATCTAGTTCATATTTTGTAAAACTTTAGCGAATTTTTGATTAACAAACTCAACGATTTCAAAGGGAGAGATGACAATACTGAACGGGAGGGGGGAAATTATTTCCAGCACGTGAAACTGTGTGTTGTAAATTCTAAAGAAAGGCTCTTTTTAAATATTTCGTGATACTTTAGAATCTTGAACAGAATTTCATGGTTTAAGTGCGAAGAACATTATATTTAATAAATATTTAATAATAATTAATACAAAGCGTTAAGAAAACGCCCCTCTAGACGTAATATAAAATCTGAAAGCTTTCGGATTAAAAAAGTTTTTTTTTTTTTCCCAATGGCGGGTCCTGAGTCAACTTTGTCTTGGCCACAACTAAAGTCAGACGTGGTGGTCACTTTATTACAGAGGCACCTAATAGGAGGGCCACATTTTCTTCTTTATGAAGGGACGGATGCGAACACAGGGCTTTTTGGTATCGCAGTCGGCTCCCCTAACCACTGGGCGGCAGTGCCTAGTTATTTGAAACGGCAAACGGATGACAAAAGTTATTTCATGCAAAAGTACGTTTCGAGAATAATAGATCTACTAGACTAAAACAATGTACGGCACAGTAGCTGTAATTCTATAGGTTTAAAAAAAAAGTATGATTTTGCTCGTGAGCTTTATGTGGCGTAAATGCGAAGAGAATGGCGTTTAATAATAAATACAACAAAAGTTGGTTTGGTTTAGTTGATTATGATTCAGCTTACTAGGGCTATCTGCCCAAGGGTAAGGATGCCTTCGTGGAGGACTGTCTGAAGGAAACTGGCTCGTATATACGTTACACATGGGGAAAACCATGAAAACACCCATGCAGCCAGCCCGTTCCCCTGGAATCGAACTGCAGTCGAAATTACCAGTGTTCAGCGATTTTACCACTTGGCAGCTGGTGGGCCCTCAGAAAGGTGTTTCAGCAGGAGCCAGTTCAAGAGCAGATAGATAAACTACGAGTATAAAAAATTTTACAAACCAAACCCCTTGAGGTGATGTTAAGATCTGAATCCTTTCAATTTCTTTTAATTAGTGGCAAATGCAAATTTTGTATATCTATGGGCTATACTCAGAAATAGCATATTATTATGAAATTTCTCCACTAGATATCTTTGAAGAATCGATGTATGACGTCGACTGAAAATTAATTTGTTTTAAAAGAGTTTCTTATAACTGAACAAATTAATAAAAATAGAAGAATAAGAGATAAAATTAAAAATTAAAAAAAATGAGTTCATCCCAAATGAATTTTTTTTTCCCCTCATTTTACGAGAAAATTAGACACTGAGCGACTGCTGATGTTGACAGTGTTCCAGAACAAGAATTCTAAAATTGAAATTCACATGCTTACAAGATTTTTGACATCTTTTCTGTAAAAAGTTAACATGCGCTAACAATTTTATATTAAAAAGATACATGTGCCAACTTGATACTTTCAGCGAAAACGCACTTTTGTTATCAAATTTCGATTGTGTTAAAAAATCTCAAGCCATAAGAAGATACTTCTCTATTATTACGGCTCCAAATGTTTAAATAACACCGATATAATTGCTAAATTTAATCAAGAAAATGGGAACGTGAATACCAAACATATTTACTTATCGCTTTCTCTAACGAACAATAAATAAATCAAAGCATTGTTACGATGTTATTCTGGAACAAAGGAATCCGTTGTCAGGATGTATTGTTACGAATTTTGTATTTTAGATAGCTAAGAATTATAATTAAAATAATTGTATTCCCCCCTGCAACGCAGCGCGAGACTTTTGAAGGAAAGCTATGTCGGAAAAGTAAAAATACAGGGGCATATGCATTTAACATTGAGTAAAAGTTTAGCTCGGTAATTTATATTTAAATCGAATAAAATGTTATTGAACACTGTGTTAACTGTAATCATAATTCCACACTCTGTTTTGCATTTCTAAAAATCCCCAGAAGCAGAAATTACTAGAGAGATCCCGCCCGACCGGTTGAAATCTATAAAAGGCCGGAAAGAGAGTTGTTTAGTCAGTTGCGTAGTTACTACTATTACGATTTGTTTAGTTCCGCGTGAACTGAGATATCTGAGTTAGCCTTTTCTTTAACGCTTTGAATTATATTGTATTTTAACGTTTTTAGTAGTTTGAAGTATAACTACTGATTATACTGCTTGATATTGTGAACACTTGTACGAATATCTATGAGGAAAATACCAGCGTTCTGATATATCTCTTTTGATAAGAATAAATTTTATTAACATTTTTTATCGGAAGCTATTGTTGATGCATTCAATCTATTACGAACCCGTACGCACGCAACACTTTTTGGTGTCAGGAATGGGTTGAATGCCAGTGACAAGAGCGATGGAAGAAAGAGTAAGACAGCTCGTGACTGCCTTTGCTGCATTCCAAAAAAAGATGGGAGCTGATCAAGTATCCTTTAAAAAAGATATTAAGGTGGCAGGCTATCGGGTGCGAAGAACCACTGGTGATAAATAAATATATGCATAAATATAACGCTAAGTTAACTATTCCAATAAATAAAGAATGAAATAGAATGATAAAACTTTTAAAAACTTTTTACTGTTATTACTGACTTTGAAAATAAGAATACTATAATAGATAAGAATAGCATTTTTAATTTAAACAGTGGCCAGTAGGCAATGATCTTTCAGCAGAAAATTGTTTAGCACATTTTGTTTTTATAATGGAAAATAAAATAAATAAATATGGGTACTATTCGGTTTCGAGGGCCGTAAAAAATCGCCAAGCTATTGTTGATGCCAATGCTGCCAAAAATAATTGCGGCAACCCTAATAATTGCGGCAAGAAAGGAAGTATAATAGTAAATAACTATCTAAGATTGATGTTTTAATTTAGATGAAAGGTTAATCTCATATAATACATTTTTATTATTATAATTTATATGAAAAAGGCTAAACATGACTGAATGGAAGCAAAAGAGTAAATAGCTATTTCAGATCATTATCATAATTTATACAAAAATTGCTAAACATAACTGAATGGATGCCTGCATCGCTATTTCGCTACCGACTTATCGCTAAAGCATAATTTCATCTCTTTGGTTGCTCAAACTTAATTTTCTATAATGAATGATGCCTTTTCTTTGAAAATATTCTCGGTAAAGTGCAGAATCGCTCACTTATTTGTTCGCTGCTTTTTACAATTGGATTTTTGTCAATTTTCGTTTACTTTTTAAGTGAAAATAGCTCGATGTGTACATAGATAAAGTCAAGGGTGTACGCAGTGCCATTTTTGTGCAATCTAGGATTTTTTTTTTTTTTTTTTTTAAATGAAAATAGGTCGATGTGCACATGGATACCGAGTATATGCAGCTCTTAAAAACGCGTTAAGCAGTGGATGATTCTGCACTGTACCCAAAATTCTATTGCCGACTTTTCGTCGTGGGCAATTCCCAAATTGTTAAATACATAGGATATCAAAAAAGAATTTAAATCAAAAAAGGATTTAAAAATTAAACTAGTACTTCAATGGCGTCTTAAGAAATATAGAACTATATAAACTTACGCGATCTGAAATCAGCGCGTACGCTAGATTTGGCGCGCTGTTAAATGGGCGCGTTTGCTAGATTTGGCGCTTTTGCGCATACACTTTCGCTGCAATTTTTTTACGGCCTTCAAAACAGAATAGTACCTAAATATGTTACCAAATGAACAGAAGAACTGTTACTACTAATTTCTATTATCATTTCCACTGGCCATGTTGTATAGACAAATTTTCAGTGCCGAGAAACATGAAAAATAAATTACTCACTCGTCAGGATTCAAAATAAGGACTTTTCACTTGCTAGTTGGATGCTAACCACTTACATCACAAGTGCACGCACGGGAAATGCGACAGTTTCTTACATTTTAAACCAGCTAAATGGAGACTGGGAAGAGAAAAGAAATTTAATCGACCAGACGAATTATTAGCCACTACATTTTAGTTCAAGGGCCTTTGTAATGATAATTAGGCTCCATAGAGCCCTAAAATATGAAAAATAAACTGTGCCCCTCCGAGATTCGAACTACAAATCCTCCACCTGCTAACTACTTACACACCACACACACAGGGGAAAGCGATAGTTGGTTATAATATATATTTCTTAAAATGTATCATCTAATTATCCATTAATAACATATGATAATTACGTAGCATTTTCTAGTTTTCTAGTAATAATGATTAAAATTTTTAATTTATTGACTCTAATTATGTTGTTATATATTTATGTGTGGAAAGAGTTTTTATCAACTATAATTATTTGGCTTGCTTTATACAGAGAACTCTCTCTCAAACGTTCACTTATGATTTCAGATTACTGGCCATCAACAGAAGAAGTCTTCAATGGTCATCAGTGGGGGCTTAGAGATGTAAATGTTCATTGCCAATGGTTATTAACATTTTTAGAAATACTTGTCACTTTCTGCCGTAGGCTTAAGGAGGTGTACTGTATTTATATAAGGTATGTCAGAAACATGTATGCACATTTTAACAAAATATTTACTTACTGCATGTTAGTATCAACCTTAGTCATAGGTTAATATAATTATGCACGTTATAGGTTAGGTTAGGCTAGGTTTAATCTTCCTGTAAATGTAATACCTGTACTTATTTTCCCACTTAGAGTAATCATGTGTCAGAATAGTGGCCATTACCAGCCACAGTACAACGGCAAACGGCTGTTTGAACAACGGTGGTCACTGTTTCAGCAGGTGCTGCTTCCCATGCCAAAGTATCCTCCGAAAACATCACGGAGGAAACAACACAAGAAGAAAACATAGTCATACAAAATGTCGTGGGAGCAAAGAAAGCAAGGGGGAATATAACAGTTCTAAAGCATTTTGTTATAAAAACTTCTTAGTAGTAAACACGGGTATTCAAAATCTTCACAGTTTTAAAGCATGGTGGTACCGTGGTTATAAATAAAGCACCATACATCATTGCATGATGATACATCGCGAGCATATGTTTTCAGATTTTAAAATTTTTACATGCATGTTTGCGTACAGTGTTACAAAAACGATTACTACTAATCTAACTTTATAAAAGATATTAATCAAGTAATGATCTTTATTAGGTATGTTTAATATTCTGTTCACTACTACACATACATTTAATTTCTTCACATTTTTAGATTTTGAATGCTTAAGTTGCGCCTTCTTGCTTTTTCAATAAATCTATTAGTTAATTCAAAATGAAACTTTATGAAGTACAGAGGTAAAAATATTTCTCATTCCTTCTTGCGGTCACAAATCATTATGCGAACATGCATTTAAAACTTCAACGTATGAAAACATGTCTGCGATGTTATCTTCATGCGATGATTTTTAGGTGCTTTATTTACGGTATTTTCTACCACGATATTTTAAACTTGTGCTTTTGATCCACTTTATTTTTAACGACGATATTTTATTCTCCGGTGTAGAGGAATTGCGATGTTTTCTGCTTGCTTTCCTTCCTTCCACGATATTTTTTAATCAATATTTTCCCCTTTGCGTTGCTTTATCGGCCACGTTGTCGTCCGTGATGTTATCGCCTCTAACCACGGCCAGCTGGAGAGCTCTAAATTTCCCGAAGGTCGCGCTCAACCCATGCCAACGAAGGACCTCTAGCTTAATATCCTGCTTATCGATGTCCTCCAAGGTTCCCCAAAAGGATTCTGATTCATTATAATACGTCATTTATTTATCATACGTTGGTCATGAGAGTACCGACATATGTTGAACAAACATTATACAACATATTGTAGGGATAATTTAATTTCAAAACCAATACGCAGATACCATCTGTTAAAGAGAGTCTACATTTTTCTGATGAGCAATGTATGTAGTACATCTAAGTAGAATTCCAGATGTTTTCTAGGCGCAAACACCCGCCAGTTTCATTAATCCATATTTTCAGTTTCGAAAAATATTTTTTGTTCTCTTTATTTTCTGCTTAGATATGATTGTATTAACAACAGCTATAATGCCTTTTGCGCTCAGAGGACACAAATATGTTGATTATCTGCTTCTTTTAAGACTTTTGCCCCGTATTTTTGCTTTCTGATCAAACATACTGCAATACATGTTATTTAAAATAGACAGAAAATATTTATTTACTGAACTACTATTAAAACTGTTATCTCCAATAGCAGAGGGAAAGAAATTTCTCATTTATTTGCTTTAAGTTCTTTTTTGCCGAAAATAAACATTATGAACAGGAAATATTTCTAGAGGAAAATGTACGTTCTGAATTATTCATTTAATAATAAATATCCGGAGCCTCTGTATGATTACAGGAAATTAAGTAAAAAACTAAATTTGTTGTATTTTGCTTCTCCATCTTCAAAAATATTATCACATGATAGATCCAACAGAGTTTAGAATAAACTGTTAAAATACAAGCAATGAATTCACGAAAGTATTTTCATATTAAAAAATCCCACTTTAAAAAACTCATAACGCAGTATTTTTTACCAAAGCAAGTATTTTTTAAAGATAAAACATTAGAGATAACTTTCACAATAAAGTTTTGCTGCAACGCAGAACAGAAGACACACTGCGATGCAAATATCCTAAAGATACATTTTCCTGCTTCATTTCAAATTAAAACTTTAGAAACTTTAGGGGGAGGAAAGGGGAAAGCTCAAAAACATTATGACAACAGACATGTCCTTATTTTTGTCGCATATTTACAGAAATGGATTATTTGATTACTATCCTATGAACTAAGATTGTTTGACTTAAAAAATTACCGTCTAGGGGAAACTGGCTCATATTTATGTTACTTAAGGGTAGGTTCCACTAAACCGCTTTTTAAAGCCAGCCCGTTGCATTAATGATAAGACTTGGACAAGAAAATTGCACATCTTTACATGCTTAACATTTGTATCCCAGTAAACAATCTTCATTTGTTAAACTTAGGCTTTCGATTTACTTATGGGACTGGTAGATTTTCAGGTTTTGGTTTATAATCACGCGCTCAAAATAGGATTGCTTCTAAGTGACTGAAAGCGAAGTTATACACCCGTTATATCTTTAATTAAACACTTTATTTATAATTTAATCTTTTGAAGCTTCATGCATGCATTTTAGTATAAGGAAAAAATGTGCCTTCAATTCAAATGCATGCCTGTAGCTAATTTGCATGCATAATAACGCGACCTGCTATGTAGTGGATCCAGTGGCATGATACTACCCATTTATGTATATAGTACAGCAGTAGTTTAAAACTGGCTGCATGTGGCCCCTGAAGCTATTTCACATGGCCCACGAATGCATTTCTCATAATTAATTAGCACTGCATTGACATTAATCACTATAAAAAGAATCTAAATAAAAAGTTTAAGATTTTAATGACGTAGAGTCCACAGAATACGAATACGAGTATCGCCCCAGGGTTAATTCACATCGATAAAGATCTGAATATGCGGATTTGATTACTTTTTTTCGTACATTTGAGAAATAAATATTTCGTTATTCATTTGTCACAAGATAAATAACATCAGTTATGAATTTTTGCAATAAGAATAATCGCTTTGTTTAAG
Source organism: Stegodyphus dumicola (assembly GCF_044657685.1). NCBI lineage: Eukaryota > Metazoa > Arthropoda > Arachnida > Araneae > Eresidae > Stegodyphus > Stegodyphus dumicola. The sequence goes on along the minus strand of NC_140771.1, from coordinate 40,303,687 downwards.
AGTACATTTATAAGTGAAAATTTTTTTCCTCACAGTTAAAACTTCATAAATCTAAGAAAAGAAACATACTGACGATTAGCATATAAAGCTCTTGTTAAAGATAGTATCTAGTAAACTTTTCCAAGGTTACAAACTTTATCCAAATCAAAAAGCTATGATATGTTTTAGCCGAAAGCTGAAGGAAGAGATAAAGAAGTTTATAATTAGAATACTTGCTACAAATACAATGAATGTAGACTAGAATCTTAAAATTTAACAAATAAAAGAAAGATAATAGGTTGTCAGTATTTATTTATTCTCACGTTTTATTCCACAAAGGAAGTTTTCCTAATTTGTTTATTTTAAATTAAAAGTAAGTTATTGAGTGGTTAATTCAATATATTAGAATTATTTGAAATAAAGGTCATTCTGAAAATTTTCTATTTAGATGTCGAAATGTTTGAAACAAGGTGTAATCAACAGAAATTTCTTACAGAAAACATTCTTCAGAAAATAGTGTCAATCTGAATTTTTCATCCCGTAATTATTATTACTGCTTATGTACATTTTGATAAATATTCAGTAAATGAAATTTAAAATTAAGAGAAAAATTTTACTTTATTAAAAAAAGTTCACATTTATTAAAAAAAAACAAAAAACGTCAGCATGCCATCTTCTTTTATATCGTGCACTTGGCTAGCGTGCAATTTTACTCTGAGGTCACTGTGGATCAGCATTTATCTATGCTACAAAGACAGAAATAAATGAATTTTAGCAGCTTGTTTGCACATATTTTTTCAGAAAAAATATCACCTGACCTTATACGCGTCAAGGGGTTTAAAAAACAATCTGGTAGAAAACGAATTAATGAAAAAGAAACATCTGTTTCGAATATAAATGTTTAAAAACCAAATTAGATTTCTGGAAATGTACTGTTACTACTGTTAATTTGCTTTAAGCTTCTAAACTGCTAATAATATTCCAATTTCAGTTTTGTGTCTCCCGCATTCTAAATGATCTTGTATATTAAGAAATGTTACGAATTACTTACAAAACTCATTACAGATGTTATTGTTAGATATACTTAATAATCAGCAGTATCTGACTCAGTGTTATACGCATATTAATCTCTGTTTTTAATGTTAAAATCCAAAAATTTTTTTTAGAAGAATTTTTAGCATTTTCTGGAAACAATTATTATTCTCCGATATACGAATTTTCAAGATTTTTTTTAAAAAGTTTTGAGTGAAATCATAATCTATATATTTTTTAACTTCATCCTTGAACGCGCTTTTCTGCAATATGATACCGCTGTTGTCACTTTCCATCAGTACTGTTACTTATCTTACTCCCTTTGCACCATTTCTCTGTTAAGTTACGAGAAAACGACTTCTTCCCAAAGCTATGCATTAGCACGATATCCGACACTTTCTCCACTTCTTAATATACCGCAATTTTTTTGTGTTTGTTGATACGAAATGAGTGATTTGATTAAATATTTTTAAACATTTGGAAAAGATATGTAATAGGCATTAAATAAATTTGAATATAAAAAAGACATTACGAGCAAATGTTTTAAAGTGCATAATGGATCAGCAGGTTATTCTTTAACTGTCTAAAACATTCACAAAAACAAAAACAAAGGAAAAAAAGCATGGATTTGCGATGACAATATAATATTTAAACTAATTCCTTTTTTAAAATTTAGTATAGATGCTTTTACTTAATACTGAAGAAATTATTTACTGTTTTTTGCACATATTCTTGCTTAACCATCGAACTCATCAACGCAGAATTTCGATATTTTTTTTTTTTTTTTTTTTTTTTTTTTTTTTTACTATTGAATAATCAAGAAAATAACTTTTCAAATGAAGTTTGCTTAAAATCTCCAGCATTACTTAGGGATTTTTTAGATTTTTTTAAGTCCATTATATTTAATCGCCTTCTTTCTTTAACAACATTAGTAATATTTCTCCCCTTTTCAAAGATTACGTGACATCACTTCAAAAGTTAGGAAAAAGATGATGTCATTTGCTTTGCTAATTTGCTGATAATGAAGCCTAATTTTCTTAAAGATGTGCTTCCTTTATTTACTTTATTTTTAATTGAAAGCATCTTCTTAAGTTACACAATTTTACTAATGTGGGATGGCATCGTTCATTATAATCGGATGACGCGGCAAGCTGTGAGAATAAATCTTTTACTTTTTCGATGATGGAAGTCAGACGATTCCACCATTAAGACGATGACGCGACTGAAAGATGTTTACATGTAAAAGGCAGTCGATTCTCTTCATCTGTATATATCATCTATGTAAATTCATCTTTCTACACATGTAATCATTTTGTAGTCTGTAGCAAGTATTTATGTTTCATTAAATATTCGAGTTATTCATAAGTCGAATTAGTCATTTCAAGCCCCTAGATAGCCACATCGAAAGTAAGTTTACAAACATCATATTTCTAGACAGTAAGTACCGAATCTACACTAATATTTATTTATTAAAACATAAAAATGTTTTTTAGTAATAATATAGCAATGCTGCTAAAAATAACAGAGTTTTACATCATAATTATCAAATAGGAATAAAAATGGCTGTAATCTTTCGAATGCACACATTTTCTTTGTTATAGTTTCTATTGCTTTTTAAAATGCTATTTAAAGTGTTTTTAAGCGCGTGCCACGATTTTATTTTTACTTCACGCGACTAAGGCATTATTTCTATTATTTTTTAAAATTTTATTTGGTGACTAAGACTATTCTGATAGCTAAAAAATATTTTTTACTTCTCAGCGAATTTTATTGACATCACTGACTAAAAAATATACTCTATTAGGTATTTCTCCCACCTTCTCAGCATTCCTTCATGGTGTAATCGTCATCAAACTCGGCGCGTATTCGAGAGGTCCGAGGTTCGAGTCCCGGCGAGGGCATTGCACATTTTTCATGTCTCCTGCTTAAAAAAAAAGGGGGGGACTTAATGTCTCTAAATATTCTTTAAATATTAAAAGTTTAATTCTAAATCACAGTGATTCGATTTCATAATCGTCATCAAACTCGGCGCGTATTCGAGAGGTCCGAGGTTCGAGTCCCGGCGAGGGCATTGCACATTTTTCATGTCTCCTGCTTAAAAAAAAGGGGGGGACTTAATGTCTCTAAATATTCTTTAAATATTAAAAGTTTAATTCTAAATCACAGTAATTCGATTTCACACATTTTGAATGCATTTTTTGTGATTGCAAAAAAAGCTTGATAAAGGTGAATTTAGAGCATTTTATTTTAACACATTTTTACCCTACAGAATTCTATATGAGAGGAAAGGAATATATTAAACGTATTATTTGTTGTTACCACATAATGAATTTGTTTTAATAAAAATCATTGTTTTCAACAAAAATGATTACATGTTGTCGGCCCCCATGATAAAATGAACATTGTTTTGGCTATTTTTACTAAACATTAATTTTTTCCGCAATTTTTAAAATTTTTTAAAATTTCATTTTTATTTATTTTTTATCTTTTTTACAATATTAAATGTGAAAAATAAATATTATGTGAAATAACTGCCCATAAATCTTAATTTGATTTTCCTCAAAAGCGAACTTACAAACACATTTGTTTTAAAATAGAGACTTTGGATATTTGTAGTTTTGCTGTAGTGGCAAGCATATAATTTATGTCAGTGATCTGTGATGCTGAATTACGACAAAAGTGTGACATTTTCATTGCAGTGTTTAAAAGTTACCTGCAGAAAAATTATATAAGTCATCGAGTTAATTATGTCTTTTCCCCTATCTAAAAAAAAGAAAGCTTTCACCTTTCATATTACGTCCAAATTTTTCATTTACACACATATATACGTTTCGAGAGAATTTAGGCTAAACATATTCAAAAAATATTCTTTCGGATAAAAATATTCAAAAACTGCATAGCTTTAGAATTTCTCATAGATAGTTTCGCGCGCTGAAGATAAAAGTGTTTTATTACCTACAGTGTTGCCACTGCTCGTTTTGAAATCGTTGAGTTTGTTAATCAAATATTCGTTAAAGTTTTAGAAAATGTGAAATGGATAACCAAACAAATTCAAAATTCGGGCTTCCAGGTGTCTATGTTCGGGTGAAGGACTACCTTATTCAAAATTTTATGTCTCTGTGTACTGTTGTTCTTTCAAAATGCGAGAAACATACATATATACATGCAGATTATTCATTATTTAATTTCTTTAAATTGTGCTTAAAAAAGACCATCAGGAAACCTAGCAGCTTAGCAGATTTACTTGTTGGGAAACATACCTCCACAGTGTACTGTAAGATCAGTAAACAACTATTTATTTATTTATTTATTTATTTATTTATTTATTTTTTTTGTATGCGTAAGCGCATTAGATATCGCTGAAGATTATAATTATCATTCGTTTTGACGGAAAACATAAATTAAAAGGAAAATTTATTATCATCAGTTCTTTAGCATTACGATAAAATGAAACATAAATTGTAATTAAATAGGGGAAAAAGAGTCCAAAATACAAATTTACCCATAAAAAAGACTACTATACTATAAATTCATGTGAACAGAAATTAAAAAAAAATTGAGTGAATTCAAAACGCGCGAAACTTAATTTTTAAATCAGCACCAGAATAGTTTCTATTTAATTCCAAACAAGAATCTTCAAGTCTCTGCACATTGTCACAGGTTACACAGTGTTCCACTTACTTTAAAAAAATCTTTTTTAGTTCTCAGATAAATAAAAACAAAGCAAAGCATTCCTTACTTGCTGCAAGATGTTCTCGGCTGGTCTTGCAGAAATATGCTCAGTAATCACGTGAGCTATCTCGTTACAAAATTAGCTCACTGGTTCAGCACTCAATAACCTGAATTCCTAATGAGGTTAAAATGGACGATTTGTCTTTGAATTTAAATCAAATCAAGCTGCAGATTAAAATATTAAAGTATTTCAAAAGTAGGAAAACTTCAACATTAAATTAGCATTTTTCTTTAAGGAACAGTGAGTCATGTCGGAGAATCATTGTGAGGCTGCGTGTTTAATCAACTGGCAAAAGTATGCGAAAGCTTTATGCTTAAGAGATGAAATGCTTTCATGGAGACTTTCTAAAAGAAATCGATTTGTATTCACGTTACAAAGGGATGAACATATAATGAACACGTTCATGTACCTGCCTACCAATTGCCAAGACTGAGTTGTCTCAAAGTTTTAGCTAAATTCTCAAACTTTTATCGGCAAATGTTTTCTGTATTTGCAACAATAATATTTGTTTAAAAACTAAAGCACAGCGAATTCATATATGCTTTACTCATTAATTGCTTTGCTCATCACAGATGATTTAACCCTTAAAATGCTTCGTTTTCTCAATTTCAAAATAAAAATTATTATTAGCTATCGCGTAGTGTTATTTAGTCGATCACAAACTATTGAGCTATATTATTATTTTGTGCACTTGTGTATCGCGATGTCGTCCGTCGAGAAGGAAGAAATGAAGATCATCATAAGAAGCTCATGATCATGATGTTAGACAGTCCTAATAATATGTAAAATCTTAAATATTCAAGCGAAAAGTAATCAGACTTTGTCCAATCAGATTGAAATGTATGGAAAAGACGGAAAGCTAAGAAGCCAGAAAATAATTGAAAATGAGCGCTTAGTTGAATATGGGAAATTTCAAATATATCCCCAAAAAGTGCGAGAGAATAATGTTTTATATGCGTATCATTTTGTACACATAAATTTAAAAACAGACTTGTTTAAAATTATTGATTTCAAATTTTGCATAACTTTCGAAAAAAAGTAAAAAGCTATTAAAGGTTTGCAATTATTCTAAACCATTTCGGGGTTTCTAAACGAATTCTTCTAAAAAAATTCGAGGCTCACCAGCGGCCGAGCGGTAAAATCGCTGAACACTGGTAGTTCGGTCCGAGGTTCGAATCCCGCGAACGGGCTGGCTGCATGGGCGTTTTCGTGGTTTTCCCCATGTCTAACGTGTATACGAGCCAGTTTCCCTTAGAAAGTCCTCCTCGAAGGCATCCCTCCCCTTAGGCAGATAGCCCTCGAGGCTTTTCCATAACCACATACACACACTAAAAAAATTCGGGCTTCCAGGTGCACATGTTCGGGTGGGGCAATATGTTATTTAAAATTTGATGGCTTTAGGAGCCATCGTTTTTCCACAGTGGGAGAAAAATACATACCTTCATGGAGATCCTTTATAATTTAATTTCTTTAAAAGTAATACAGGGCGATAATATTTCGTGGCAACAATTTAAAAAGTGACTGATACATTTAAAATGATGCGCCGCAAATCCCGTTTCGAGGCTAAGAGGCTAATAGCCCATGCAAGCTAACGCCCTTTTGAGCTAAAAAAAAAATTACTAGTTATAAATAACGGAAGACCATTAAAAATGAAGACACTACGTCAAAAATGTGTTTCGAGAACAATATTTATAAAAGAACTTTAACGAAGCCATTGATTTCAAGCTCGCACAGAAAAATATGTTAGAACGTTCTGTTTTATATCACACATTACTTATGCGCTTCACATGATGTACAATTAAAAGTATTAAATAACTTCCAAATAATATTATGGCGTCGTCCGCTGTGACTGCTGTTATTGCAGCTTTCTTTTATGTTTCTTTCTTTTTCCAAAATTAATTTTGTTGTACGCTAATGGCTTGTTAAAGCAATTTCACTATTTTTTCTAAAAAACAAAACAAATACGCCCAAAGGGACGTTTTTCTCACTTATACACACATACATGTTTCGAGAGCATTTGGATCAATGTCTCTTTTGGCTAAAAATATGTAAAAACAACATAACTGTAGAAGCTTAAATTTGCCGTCTCGCTCGCTGGAGATAACAGTGTTTTATTCTGTACAGTGTTGCCACTGCTCGCTTTGAAATCGTTGAATATGATAATCAGAAATTCGTTAAAGTTTTATAAAACATGAAACAGACAAGAAAACAAATTCGAAACTTTAAATCCGGGCTTCTAGGTGCTCATACTCGGGTACAGGTCCATGTTATTCAGAATTTGATGGGTCTAGGTTCTGTTGTCTTTCACAGTGCGAGAAAGATACATAGATTCATCCAGATTCTTCATTATTTAATTTCTTTAAATATAATACAGTTCGATAATATTTGGTAGCAATAATCTGAAAAGTGATTCAACGCAAAATGCGACTTCCATTGGGCTAAAAAAAACTAAAACAGGGTCCGGTAAATAGAAAGTTGAAGGCAGATTAATTAAAAATAAAACATATCTGAATCATTAAGAAATGTCTTTATTTTAATCGGTTACAGACCGACTGAATTTGAAAGATAAAATCTGAAGTTTGCCTAAATGGCAACACAGGAAATAATAGGTATGCATTTACACTTCCATGGACTTCAGTCTTTTACGCAGATACACTACCTACCAAGAACAATGGATAATGTGTATACACAGCAACAAAAACATAATACTATATTCGAAAATTTTAGACAGACACGCTAATGCTTTTCTAACACTTAAAAAAAAGTCTACATCAAATTTAATGAAGTGTATAGTAACGTTTACTGGTGAAATACTCAGTTTCTATACCTATGCTTTTAATACCAACAGAAAATGTCGAACATGCTAATTATAAAAATGTTAAAGCTCTTTCATGCCAATTTAAACTATAACGAGTACGCTATCTAAATTAAAGCGTTTGTCACTTTATTCCAATATCAGAGAAGGAAATTTGTTAGAAGCAGTATCATATAAATCAGACATAGAAAACACTCATCAATTCCCTCGATTACATCTTTAAGATGAATTATACTTTCATAAAGAATTATTTTCGATAATTATTCTATTGACATATTTACTCATTCCTAATTATTCTTTCATAAAGTTTAATTTATTTTCAAGTGCAAAATAAAATTTTCATCCGAAATGACGCTTAAATAAAAAAAAAAGAACACAATCAATTAACTTAAATTCCAAGAGAAGAAATCGATATAAAAAAGCCACAACTGCAGCTCTTTTCATCTCACCAGACATAGTAAATAAGGAAATGACAGAAAAGTTTCACAGACAATTCACTGACACTTAAATCTGACAGACGATTTTTCGATAAGCTGTGATTTATATTTAAATTATTATTTTTTTTTTCCTTCCTTCTATTTTCAGAATAATAAAGAAAGGTGAATAACATTTACAAGCAGAGTAAACAGCATATGATTACTATTAAAAAATCTGAAGGCTTTCAGATTTTATATTACGTCAAAAGGGGCGTTTTTTCATTTGCATATACATACGCGTTTCGAGAGCATTTAGGGTACCCATATTCGGATGGAGGACTACGTTATTCCAAATTTGATGGCTCTAGGTATCATTGTTTTTCACAGTGCAAGAAACAAGCATATATTCACGCAGACTGTTCCTTATTTAATTTATTTAAATGTAATACAGGTTGATAATATTTGGTGGCAACAATCTGAAAAGTAATACAGCCGTTTATATTGATTCGACGCAAAATGCCGTTTCGAGACTAACAGCCTTTCTGGGCTAACATCCATTCTAATTTAAACTAATTTACATTCTAAATCACTGTACTGAAATAACTATTACGCATATGTACAGAATGTAACAAAATAAAAACAAGAAGAAATTTATGAAGTTGACGTTCAACATGCAAATAACTATTTTGCTTGGGAGCTTGTTATGAACTAGCAAACATTTTTTATGAATGTCGAAACAGTTACAGATTTTGCTCAAGAATTCACCCAAAATTCAAAATCCGTTTATAAGCCGCATTTTAAATCGCTTTAGCAGTATAATTATAGGCTACCAGCGGTTGAGCGTCAAAATCTCTGAAGACTGGTAGTTCCGACCTGGGTCCGATTCTAGACGAACGGGCTGGCTGCATGAGCGTCTTCGTGGTCTTCTCCTTGTGTAACGTTTATATGAGCCAGTTTCTCTTAAAAAGTCTTTCCCGAAAGCATCCCTCTTCTTAGGCAGACAGCCCTAGTGTGCTTTGCCATAATCAACCAAATCAAACAATGCAACTGTTCATCGCCAAAAGTTCGATTAATTGGTCGTTTAGGTTAGACACAATGTTGAAAGAACTTTATAAGAGAGCAATAGCTGTAAAAGTGTATGCATTGTGGACCCGAGCGAGATACCCTGAAAACATGGCTGCGTGTTTCGCCGATGTTGTAAATGAAAAGTCCATTTCCTGAGTTGGATATTAATGTTTCGTTTGATTAGCTTTTATAATTCATGTAAACTCTCAGAAAATTAATGTAAACTCTCAGAAATTAAATTAACGTAAATTCTCAGAAAAAACAGGCTTTGGAAATTATTTCTATGTTTTGGGCTTTGTGGTAACATTTTTAGGTTACAGTACATCCAGTTACTAAAATGACAGAAAATGTCTGGGCTGCTCAAAGAATTTTCCTAGTGGCTATTACAAGGTGTTATAGAATTATCTCTACTTCTGCACTTCAGATTTTAGCTGGAATCTTTCCATTTCACATTTAGTTGGATACCAAAATCTCCGGATTATCCAGAAAATGGGACAGTTCCCCGATAAATGAGTTGAAATTGAATATGAACGAAGCTGAAGACCTAGAATCAGAACTGCATCAACATCTTGGAATAAGTGCCAGATGTTGATCTATTTGAAGCTTGAGTGGAAATAATCATCCAGTCGTTGAAAAAATGACGCATCGTTAACGCAATGCTAAGTGCAGAAGCGAAGGCTATCCAGGTATTGCTAGAAAATTCTGAGTCAGATATTGAAATTGAAAAATTTCATTAATATATATTACGATTAAACAAAATACTATTTTCAATTATTCATTTTTGCGATCGAATAATTTGTAAGTCATTTTGAGCTCATAGAAATCGATCCCCAAATTTAAAAAATAAATAAATAAATAAAATAAAAAAAAATAAAAAATAAAAAAATCCTAAAAATTCTCGCTCATACACGGAAATATATGATTATATCAACATTAAAAAATAAAATGACGATTAGTTTGCTTTACTTGTTTATGGCAAAGCACCAAGGACTGTCTGACTAAGGGGAGGTATGCCTTCGTGGAAGACTTTCTAAGAGAAGTTAGCTCGTATTCAAGTTACACATGGGGAAAACTACGAAAACGCCCATGCAGCCAACCCATTGACCGGTATTAGAAGCAGGTCGTACTGCTTGTATTCCGGTGGGCTAAAAAATGAAGGTATAATTTATTAAGAATTATGCATATTGATTTTAAATCTCTCAGTTGCTTACGCAATATATAGTTTTAAGTTGAAATACAAAAAATCTTTCGTCGCATCGAATGGTAAGAACTTTGGAAACAGATGATTTCGTGACCGTGTGAGTTGCAAAGTTCTCATGCCTCGTAGAAAGGCAAAATATAAAGGTCGCATAGAAGGATAAATTCCAACAGCAACGAAACGAAACATAATACTAGACAAAAAAAAAAAAAAAAAAAAAGAGAACTTTTGGCATTTCTAATGCGAAAATAATAATCATAATTCTGCACTGTCCTCTTCTAACTAGCTGATTGGTTATTATTACAAATAACCAATAGATCACAATAAAAATTTCTCTTCTGTACACAAACCTTGAAACAAAATAAAATGAAGGCCCCAAAAAACCTGCGGAGCTGCTGAATAAAAAATATTCTGACCATGTGCATGTAGCAGTCATAATTGACAATTGTGGCATTTATTTCCTCTACCGTCTTAGAAAAAATATGGCCCAATAAAATGCCAGATGATGAAAATGAATACAACGGGTTTTCATCGTTCATTCACTCGGGTTTTCATCATTTACATTTGCCACTGAAAGTCCCGCACTCACCATTCTTATCAAATTAATTTACGTAGAAAGCACGCTATACACTGGACCACTGTTCCATGTTTAACAAATGGTATTAAATGCCAAACAATAATACAAAACCTCGGAGGCAGAAAATGAACTATTGGACTTTTAAAAATTTCCAATTTCATGGGAGGATCCGTCATATATTTCACCTATCATATGAATATGGAATTGCTAAATCACCTGGATATTAGATAATGGAAGCATTTTTGTGGCACACACTCAGACTTCTAACGTGTACAGATTTACCTTCGAAAAGGACAAGCTGTATGAGTTTCCTCCCGAAACATCTTTGTTTCTTTATAATCAAAATCTTTTCCTATGGAATAACTGTTAACCACAATGAGATCAAAATTTACCTTTTCCCACACAACTGTTAAGATTAGAATATAAAATTTTAAAAGAAAATATGTAAATTTTACTGCCGTGGTTCTTTTGTACAATGATGCGAAGCATAGATGAAACTTCTAGAGTCTGGAAAAATTCTAAACACGTTTTGGTTTCTCTGTTGAGGAATTATACAGAATTAAAACCAATTGGATATGCCTTCAAAATTATTCTGCATGTACAAAGTCAATATATGTAAAGTGTGTCTGCGAAACTGTGGATTCAGAGTCGTACTACATGATGGACTAAATGCATGCAAAGCTACAGAGATATTTCATTTTTTTCGTCAATTGAAAGCCTTATGTAATGCATAATGATAAACGATAGGTAAGAAAATACAACAGCAAACAGATGATGAATATACGCTTTAAGAAATTTGATGGATTCGAATAGAAATGGCTCAATTGACAACTCTTCAAAGGAAAAAAAATCTGAAAGGTTACAGATTTTAAATTACATCCAAAAGGACATTTTTTTAAGCGTTTTGTGTGTTACCTTTATTTATAAAATATCATGTTCTTCGCACTTCAGTTCAACAGCAATATTGCAAAATAATTTTAAAATGATCAGTAATTTCCGATACACAGTTCCGTGCGCTAGAGATAAAAAGGTCCCCCCCCCGTAGAGTGTTGCCATTTGCTCGCTTTTAAATCATTGGGTTTGTTAATCAAAAATTCGTTAAAGTTTTACAAAATATGAAATCGATAATAAAACAAATTTTAAATTTGGACTTCCAGATGCCCATATTCGGGTGGAAACGTACGTTATTCAAAATTGGATGGCTGTGTAGGTATCGTTGTTTTATCACAACGCGAGAAACACATAAATTTATGCAGATGCTTCATTATTTAATTTCTTTAAATATAATACAGCCACAGGTCCGGCATTCGAACCCCGGGCTGGGCAAGGTCGACTCAGCCTTTCATCCCTTGATTTCCATCCCTTGGGTCGATAAAATGAGTACCAAGTTCGTTTAGGGACTAAACACTGGGGGTCCTGCGACAAGCTGACCACTTGTTCAGGGCATATGATTACGCATCCCGGGGCCCACGGTCAAGAAAGCAGATTTAGGGGCACTGCAGACCTTGGCCCATTAATACTGTTTGCGCCACTGACTTTAGTTTAGTTTTTAGTTTTAGTTTAAATATAATACAGGGTGATAATATTTGATGGTAATAATTTGAAAAGTGAATCGGACATTTATAGTGAACTAACGGAAAATTCCAAAACAAAAATAATAGTCCTTCAGGGTAAATTGTCCCTTTGGACTAAAAAAACAAGGCAATGACATCCATTGGAGACAGAAGGAATTCGATTACAGGTGGTTAGACAGAAGGAATTCGATTACAGCAGCCCTAGTGGGTTAGTGACGCTAACTGCTGTAGCAAAGAGACGAATTCAACTTCCGAAGAAGGCATGGATGTACGTAAATGTATAATATCTGTCCGACATGGAGGCACTCAAAATACATGGAAAGCCGGAAGTCCTCTTGAGCGGCTTGGCGGTAGAGAAAGAGGCGCGGTAGACCCTCAGACATGTCCCCTAGGATGCTTTCTTTCAATATTGGGGCGGAACTGGACAAAGTCGCACTGTCACCTATACGTTGCTCAAGCCAATGACAGACGCTGTCTTGCACTCACTGCCACAGTAAAATCCGTCGGTTTATTCTGATTAGGTCAAACAAGTAAGATTAGCCACAACAACAGGTGGCCGAACTGACAGCTTTTCTAAGCAAAGAATCAGTAAGATCCGAGAAAATGTCGTATGTTAAAAACCTGATAATGTTTAGTTTATGCAAACTAAGATTTTTCAAGTTAAGAAAAATATTAATTTGAAAGAAACTAAATTTACTTCAACAGCATTTCCATAAAAATAAAATTTAAACTTTACTTAAATGAAACTGAAAGATGTCTAGATTGCATTCATAGTACACAACTTAGATTTTTTTAACCCAATGATTTATAACTCAACGAATAAGGTTATTTTATTTATTAGTAAAAAAGTAATAGTTCACTTAATCTCGTTGAAATGTCGTTATGCTGCTTTTATTAATGCTCCCGTTCTCACTTTACCTTTAAGGAAACCAAACTTAAGACAGTTGAAAACACTAGAATGTACTACTATACGTAACAAAAGTTTTTCATTTAAATATTTTAAAGTTTACAAAATAATTTAGTATAATTTCGAGACAATTGCTAGAATTATTCTTTGGATTGAAAAGGTATTTATATTACCTATTTTATTTTAAACTTCAAGACAGTAACAGTCTGCTCAGATCTTTGAGTTTCAAGGAAAGCAAAATGATGATATAAAGATTACGAGTTTATTAAGAACCATTATCATGCAGATCACGGTACAGCAATCACTTACACAACGCGGAAGATCAATTGTCAGCCAAATGCTTGACAAAATTCCACACAATGGGATTTTACATCATAAAATACTACTAAGCAGGAAAAGACTAGAGGTTTAGAGATCCTTTTATGGGCTTACGAAATAAACATTAAAATAATGCCCAAAATCACTTAAATTATAGTAAACAGGGCATTTAAGTTCCATCATTCTACGAGTGATAATGCTTTAAATGCGGAAAATTGGGGATTCAAACATTAGCCAAATCTCGTTGACGACGCAATGTAAAACAAATACTACATATAGACAATTTTCATTTTTCCGCGGGTGATTTAATGCTACAACGGAATCATAATTCGATTCAACAGGAATAAATAAATCGATTCAACAGGAAACGACAAACTATTCAATGCAAATCGAAGGATATGTTTCATATACCTAAATTTATATTTTTATTCAATTTAATCACCTGAAAGAAGATTTTAATTCTAAAATTAAAACAATGTAAATCTTCTCGTGGTGACCACATCTCCAAGACGATCAGCTTTTAACGTGACCAAATATTTTTCAGAATATAAATTAACATCGGTACTGAAATACCATCTCGCGAAAAGTCACCTACACAAGAAACCAAAATTATTTAGAACCCGGCAAGACATAGCATTTATTTTCTATGACAATGAAATGTTTAACTGAAAAGACGTACGGTTGTTAAAGGAAAAAGTATTACAGTGAATCGTCTCGTAGTGACCACTTCCTAAATGAGCCATCTGGAAATGACCAATATTTCAGAGAACATAAATATGCATTGGTACTGAATACTTTCTTTTCAAGGACGACCACAACCCAGAAGACCAAAATAAGCTGAAACTATGGATGATCGTTTCAGAAAAGGTTCACTATAATTTAGTACAATAATGAATAGTAACATAACTGTACTCGTGAGCAAAATTAAGAAAATTTGCACATTATGTAGATTTTCTGAAAAATTAATGGACAGATTTTTAATGAAATTTAGTATGAATATACTTTCATAACACAGAAAGAAAAATACACTTTGCACACACACAAAAGGGGACAGTTCTATATCTCTCGTTCTAGTAAGCGGATGAACGAAATTTAAATTGCGTTCTTCATATCTCGAAAGGGAGAGTTAGAATATATAATTACATTTATATAACGCATCGTTCTGACATAGGTATTTTTGACACAAATTTTTCGGAATTTTTCACCAATTCCAAGGATTCAGGGGCAAATTAGCAGTTCGAAGATCGACGAAAGGGCAGGGTGCATGCCTGTTTTCGTGATTTTCCCCATGTGAATACAAGCCAGTTTTACTTACAGAGTTCCCCAAAAAGACAGCTCTCTCCCGACGCAGAAAGCTCACACGTGTTTTGCCTTAATCATTTAACACAACCAAACTAATCTTGAGAGAATTATTTTAAGTTTCACTAATAGTTATGTTTAAGGTAAACACCATTCTATCTTCCCTCTGACTGATGTCATACATGGCTGTGAGTAAAATGTTTCGCCAATGACTCACTGAAAATAAAAGCACGTGCAAGATACCGCTCTCAGTTTTTTTTTTTTTTTTTTTTTTTTTCCAAAGTCACTTTGACTTTTGTCTACTTCCAGCAACAATCCATACAACATTTCTAAATCCATTTTTTTTTCAATAAATAAAAAATGCTTGCTTTGCCTGTTTTCCCAAATGGCAAATTTAATTCAGCAAAGAATATGAATTAAATTTTATTTTTTCAGTTTAAGTTCTGCAAAAAGCAACCTGAAATGTAAGAAAAAGCCTTTAACAAACAATTTATCAAAAATAAGAGTTTGTTATAAAATGCTTGAAAAAGGCATACAGTGAGTCGAAAACGCTGTTCACTTCAGATAAAAAGCAACTGATCAATCAAATTAAATATTTAATGACCGTCATTTAACATACAAGGATATTATTCGAACAAGTTCCTGTAACACCTGGATTTTGTGAGGCAATCCTGAAAGATCATCTGTGCTTGAGGCCCCGAAACGTTTCCAGCTTTTTCAAAAATGTTGAATTCTTTCAAAAATTATTACGTATTCAAGATGCTTTTTCAAACGCTATTATTACCGACTATGAAACATGGATGTACGCTTTTCAAACACAAAGGACTCAGCCAATTAAATGAATTCCGCTGAAAGATACATCAAGAACCAAGAGACCACAACAAAGTCTGTCAAAAATCAAGGTAATATTGACTATTTTCTCCAGTTATTGTGCTGTTATGCATCATGAAATTTTACAATGCCACTTATTCCTGAATTTTTTCTAAACATTCGACAAATACGGTTCCTCAAACTTCGCTTTCACTTAACACAGTCCCATACCACCTTTTCTCATGTATATGTGTGATATTACCGCTTTGTTGTCTCTATTTTGCATCTATTAATGAAATAAAAGAAAATTCTCTGGATTACCTGAAGAAGTTACACGAAAACGAGTTTAAAACATATACCAGAATTGGAAAATAACGTTGGCAGAAGTATACATTGCTATCGGAAAGAACTGCTTTGAACGAGAAATGATAAATATTGACCAATAAATTGAAATTTTATATTTTATGGAATTATTCTCGATACTCTTTGATGATAGTAATACATTTACCCAAAGACTAGAACGTCAACTCGCTACTCATACACCGTTAAATAAATTTACTTTTCAGAAAAACGATTAAGGACTAGAATAACAATCCATGCTAATGATCATGGGAATAAACTTACACCATTTATAAATTTAGAAAATTGAATAAGCATATTAATCAATTTAAAATTTAGGCATTTTACGGAAAACGTTTTCCCCTTTTCTTTCTTTTTTTTTAAACAATAAAAATTTGCTTGTTTGTGAAAAGTACCAAATATTAAATTTCTCGTAAAAACGAAGCTATCGAATTCATTAAAGTTTAATAGGATTTTGCTTTAGTTACGTTCTTGAAAATACAAAGTTTTCTAGGTTAGTTATTAAATTTTCTATAGGTTAATTATTGAAATAAAAACTCATTGCCGTAAAAAGTAGTGAAATGCTAATAAATACACTAAAAGAATAATTATGGAAACTCTTAACCTAAGTATCACGAATAACTGCAGTTCTTTATCATCAGACCTGAACATCATTCGTGATCGGGAAAAACAGCTAAAGATTACACAAGAACCGTCTTAGATTGAATCGCTATGCTTTTCAATGTCACGGCATTTTGCGTAATGTTTTTCCTGCATTTAGCGATTAGGGCTAAATGGGTATTCATCATCAAAGAAGAGTCTAAACAATGTCATCTTAACAAATTTAGATAATGAAGAGTTTAAGGTAGAATTCATGCAATTTTTTCAGTACACAACGCCAAAAAGAAACACTAAGTTATTTTTATTTAATTTCATAAAAGTTTTCAAATCTTCTTGGAAAATATTGATTTATTTTATAATTCATTAAAAGAATTTCTTTGAATTGAGAGAGATTTTTTTTTACATCAAATCACACTAGCTGCTAAGTTAAAATAATACTTAACGAAATACCAAATTCCAAATTAATTAAAAAACTGGGTGTATTTAAAACCAATGAATGCCTTGAGATCTCCTTTTTTCCTAAAATTACTTTTTAGATTTACCTTTTAAATCTTTTCGATGTGTTTCCAAATCTAAAATTAGCGTCTTTTCGTAATCATGTTTCGCATTTACCTGGATTTGAAAAAATTCAATCTTGGTAAAGAATTTTTAATTAAATTAAAATTCTAATTATCGGCACAAACTAGAACTAGATAAAATCAGAAAAACTAAGTTCTGAGGTATATAATCTTTCTTCATCTGCATAAGAATCTTCCAAGGAAATTTTTCTTTTGAGAATTTGTAAGGTTCTGCTATGTCTAGAAGCTTATTTCGATGTTCTGAAGATCCTACTGGAATAAAAAGCGAGTGGTCGTTTTAATATGAAGCAAATGACCAAGTAGTAAGAAGTTTAAAATAAATTTTTAATTTAATTCTTTAAATGAACAGAAGATACCACTCGTTCTACAGATGAACGGCTACTACTTGCTGGCATTTAAAAGAGCATAAGATGAAGCTAATTTCAAATGTAGGTAATATAGTCTCAGACTACAGATAAAATAGATTAAAGCTGGCTCAAGATAATTAACGGCGCGTATTTTAAATGTCGGCTAGCAATATGCTAAAGCCGGGATAAAACTTTGGTAGAGCTGACGTAACTGCAATCAGAGATTGTCAGTAGATCTCATTCTTAAAACATTCAAATCCTCAACTTAAATACGCAACAACTAATTCGCATTTTAGAGCGGACTATAGAAAGAAGTTAAAGTAATGATTCAAATCAAAATAACTGGTTAGTTAACCTAAAATCTTACAAATTCATAAAAAGAAACTGTTAATTATTACAAATATGTTCCAAGAAACAAACTGAATCTACGACCCGGTTTGGAGTATTCAGAGCAATTCAAATTTCAAAAAATGAAAAAACAAATTGTAAAATAAGCTTTTATTAACAATTAATAAAATAGTTAATGAAGTAAAAGAAGGAAAATAATTTATTTTATAATTTAATAGGAACAACAGATTAAGTAATTTTCTTTATTAAATTCTTCTGTAGTTTTATAGTATGAATAATAAAAGCGCCGACGCCTTTGATAAAATTAATACAAAAACTGGATTATACTTTGGTTTAAACTTTTGAAAGTATAAATCGGTTTAATTATTTAGGAGCGCAGGCTTTTATGATTTATGATATGAAATTGCCAATAAATTTTGTAAAGTCGGCTAGCGATATGTTTTTATTATTAATTATTTATTATTTAATTATTAAAATTATTTATTTATTTATTTATTTTTGTTCCCATTAAAATATACGATAAATTGGTTTTCTCCTTTAAGTTTCAAATAAAAGCTTATTTTTAAAAAACTTTTTAAAATTTTTTTTTCCTTTTTAGTCTCAATAATACGTTATCAATCAAAGTATCCAACTGAAAAATCACTTTTCAGCAATAACTAATCTCTCTTTTTTCCCAACAATGTTAAAAAATCGTTTCAACATCAAATTTTACGAAATATAAATCAAATTTAGAAAAAAAAATCTTTTCACCACATTTTGTTGTCATCTACAATGTGTGTGTGTGCAAAATGTGATCTTGACAGGTTATCAGGAAATAGTTTAAAAATGAATGGCAAAGTTCTGACAATAGTAACAACGGCTACGAGAGAATTAAATAAGAGCTTATAAAAATGCCTCTAGTTTAAGTTGCCTAATTAATATTTTTCTACTATTTCTCTTTTAAAAGAGAATGAGGAGCTTCTTTCACCGCCTTTAAAAATTTAAAATCTTTAACACAGATACATGTTAGAATGTGACGTTAGAATTTTAAAGTCACATAATATTACGTACCCATTACGTACTATTAGTCCCCATTACGTACATCAATACAATTAAGAAAACCAAGTCTTGAAATGAAATGCTGAGAAAAATGTATATAAACTTTTGAAATGGAAAGAAATTAAAAATGACTCGGTAGATTTTTAATATAACGCAATAAAGTCATAACCTTGAAACTATGTCTCCCAGTAATGATGAAGTGATTACGTCACACTGGAGCATATTTTTAAAATGTACATAGAGAGAGAAAATCGCTCAATATTTTTTTTGTTTTTTAAGAGGGCGAAGATTTTGTTTTATTACGTGTGAAAGTTCAAAACTTTTTAACAAACATATTTTTAGATGTTGAAATTTTAAAATTATGAATGTCAAATTGCAAAACAAATCATGCAAGATTCGAAAATTCGACAAAAAAGTAAGAAATGATAATAAAAATTTGATACAAATTTCTTTCAAAAGATTTTTTTCCCGCTTTATTCAAAGATGCAAAAAATACATTTCTGAAATTCTTAGTGTATTTGTTAAATTAAGGTATGTGCTAAAAATATTTTTATCATTAAATTTTAAAATATCAAAACCGAATTTTAAAAAAAAATCGTTTCATTGTAATACTATTTACAAACAGTGTGTGTACAAAATTTGTACTCAATAGCTTCTCAGGACGTAAGTTAAAAACCCATGATAAACTTCTAACCACAGCAACTAGTGAACTAAATAAAAACTTATCAAAAAGAGCATCTGCGTTTTGTTGAAATGCTTTACCAAAATACAACTTGTACCAAAATTCTTTAGTTCCATGGAGTAAAACATATTAATGAATTTGATTTCCAAGTTGTTTAAATACACGTATTTGATTAACCTCTTACGTCAGTTATCATTAATATTTTTGATATATACGTATTAACGCAATCATCTTAGTAGAATTTGCCAAATTTTCACAATGTTTCAAACTTTGGCATAAATATTCTTCCGGCAACCATGCTCATAACAATACTTCAGTTAAGCAACGCCGACATTTTTGTATGCATTCTTTTTTTTGCTGTACTGGAAGTTCCAAAGGTTTTTGCCAACCGATCGTGATATTTTCCCCCTTAGTTTTAAATATGAACTTGTGAAATCTATAAGATATGAAAGAAACTACGTTAAACTTTCTGCAGGAATACGAAATTTTGCTGAAAACTTTCAAGAAAGAACAACAAGGTAATGCTTTTCATGCGTAGCCGTTCTTACCGAGAAATGAACGAAGCCGAGTTTGGGTTATTATATATATATTTTTTTTTCTTTTTATAACAGATCGCTGTGTTACAGCGGAAGAAGAAGAGCGCAAAAAATTACAAAAAGATTTGAAGAATGTAAGTCTTATTTTTTTAATGTATCACGTAATCCTTACTTTATAATTCGAATTGTAAGTATATTTTCTTTTCGATAATGTTTAGGTTTTGCTTACATTGATAATGATAGTTTGGGAATTCTAAAAAGCCCTCGGAAACCACCAAATTGCACCTGATAAGTAACTTTTACCTTTTTATCTGCAAAAAATCCCCTTAACATCGTTATCTGATTAAAAATTAAAATGACATTAATTTAAATTTTCTTAGTTTATTTATATGTATATTAGACTTGTTTATTACATAAATTTCTTAGTTTATTTATGAAAATTTTAACGACGTATAAATATACATGTAGCACTTTGAACGCAAGCTAGTTTATTTAACCGCATTTCTTAGGGATTCGTTCTACATTCTGCCAACTTCACTATGGTTTCTGTTTTATTAAAAATAAATATCTGAAACTGAACTGCAAATTATAAATAATTCATCAAGGAAATTTTAAAAAATAATATTTTTGATCGATAACCATAATTTATACATATGTAATTACATTATTTTGACGTTACCAGCATGACTTTTTATGCTGATACATTTTAAAAGTGTGCAGGAAGAGGGGCCGTTTCCTTCTAAAGAGTTATACTGGTAGCCTTGCGTTTTGATGATCAATGAAAACATCGTTGAAACTCGGTGAAAACATATTAAGACATCAGGAGCTTCGAGTGCGATTTTTTGAAATATTAACTTTGCCTTCACCAGGAACGAATCCAAATCTTCGCGTAACTTGCCTGTTGTACTGATCAGCGCATCACAAAAAATAAAAGGGAGGGTGGAGATATATTTAATGCTGTATTTTCTTCCCACCTAAAGCGTTTACCGAAAGATCATTAAGAGCTTCTAGAACAGGATTTCTTTAACATTTACCGTGGCATGACCAGGAAATGAACCGGCATCTTCAAATTAACAGACTGATATGCTTATTTTTCATGTCTCCGGCTTCAAAATAACTTAATGACTCTACGACGAGTATATTGATTATTTTCATATATATAGGACTGGTATTCCGGGAGAAGGAAAGTGGGAACGTAGATTACTTGGAGAAGAGATTCAAAAACAGAACAGAATTATTAAATATGTTGGTGAAATATTTTAAAATATTGGTAATTGTTAAAAACTAAATCCTTATTAATGTAAACAGTTCATAAAATTTTATATACTTGAAAAATGTGTTTTAATGCCTTTTGCAATGACAAAACTGTTTCGTAAGAACTTTAAATAAATCTATCTTTAAAAAAAATAACCTGCCGAGGGTTAGAATCTGAATAAAACCGCAATTAGATACAGATCACATGTGCCCAAACTAAAGTAAAATAGCAAATGAAACAGTTTTACGCTACGCTGATTGTTGCAGAGAGTGCTTTAACCATACATATGCGATTCAATTACTAAAATATAACACCTAAATGGTGACGAGAGTGGAAAAATGGTTGTGATCGAATAGATGCAAAAGAAACTAAAAACAGATTGCCGACGTTGGGCCAGTATCACGTTTAGCAACTTAGTGAATATTAATGGCTTGAGAACAGCGTAAGATTACATTTTATCTCAGCGACCACCTTTTAATATAGCCCTTGGCATGGTTTTTAAAGAAAGAAAATTTCTTTAGTGTCTGGAAGAAATAGAATCAATGCAGATAATCAAGAAAAAGCATTTCAGGAAGAACATGAAGACGTGGTTTCTTATGCGGAACTGTTATTAAAATATCTTAAATTTCGTTCATATGTATTTTTTTAAGGAGCCTTAAATAATACAATTTTTGCAAGCATATAACGAAAGCTTAATTAAAATAGCAGAAAAGTAGCTAGCAAATTTTAATGCCTCAAAGTCATCAAAAATTGAATATTAATGTAAAAGTTAATGCTTTCAAAAAATTATGAAAAAAACTTTGATAATACCTTCCTTAATGAGATTTTATGAGCTATTTAAACTACTTGTACAATACATGAGAAACATCGAAAGCTGAAATAAGGAATTAAATAAAACAAAACTGTTCTTTGTTTTTCCTGTGTAATTTGACTTTACGCTGCTGTTGATCTATGCGTAGATATATTGCTATCAAAATTACAGAGATTATTTAATCTATCACTTAAAGAAGCAGAATGAAAAAAAGAAAAAATACGACTTAAAAGGAGAGGTTTAAACTGCAAATACAAAACCTATAAAACAGTATTTCTCTATACGCTTCAACATAAGCTTTCATTCTAGGGCATAAATTAAGAAACCAGTTCAGTTTAACCACCACCAAATAGCAGTGATTAGTGTATTTAATACCATAGTAAGAGCACATAAAGCACAGAATCCAACTGCATATAAAGCACGTAAGAGTAAAACCAGAGGATCAGTTCTGAACTTCCATTTAAACAGTAATATGAGGGCTATATTTAATATTATTCCCACAAAATGTCCTCATTTTATTTAAAGCCTTACTAGTGGCAAATGTAACGATCACTTACGATTAAAAGCCTATTTTAATACATATCTGAAGTTACTAAAACTATACAATTGTAGAGACATTAGGTTATTTCGAAGCAGGAGAGATGAAAAATGAGCAATGCTCTCGCCGGGACTCGAACCACGTCGGGCGTGCTGACTACTACACCACGAAGGCATGCTAAGAAAGCCGGAAAACTATATTATACAGTAATCCTCTGAGGTACGTAAGT
The DNA here is from genome assembly GCF_044657685.1 of Stegodyphus dumicola. NCBI lineage: Eukaryota > Metazoa > Arthropoda > Arachnida > Araneae > Eresidae > Stegodyphus > Stegodyphus dumicola. The sequence goes on along the minus strand of NC_140771.1, from coordinate 40,280,642 downwards.
GAGTATTTCTTAGAACTTTACGTAATTTGAATTTTACGCAAGTTGATTATGTAAATTGCTTAAGGGTAACTTCGTAAGAAACTGCAATATGTTTATATATGTCTGATGGTGTGTTTGTGTATGTAATATTTTAGAGGTGGGCAATCATGGGAGGTTGTTAGAGGTTAGCAGTTGAGGTACACTGATAGAATTTTGCAGCAAGCTGTCTAGAGAAGATGAAACCAATTCACTTTCTAGTCATGGCCGAAAGAAACTTATTGCGTAGATCTGACTAGAGCAAAAATCAGAGGAGCTTGATATTTTAAAACACCATTTGTATTCTGAACAGAATAATTATTCAGAAATACATTTCAGCTTAAACTGATACAATATAGAGATGCTGCACGCGCTCCATAATTTCTAGATATCCAGTTTACATTTTAGATAATAGAAAAAGAAGTTTAGCGAAAAAAGGTGACTTTCCTAGGCGTTAGAGGCGAAAAATGATGCGTACTAATTGCAAGCGTTATTTATAAGGTCGGAAAGTCTTTGTTTCAATCCTGAGCTGCGTTTGAGGAAAAGATTTTGCAGTGCAGGGAAAGGGTGACGTAACGTGCTGCAAAGCGACGCAAAATGGTGCAAAGCGTATTTTTGAAAAGGGAATGTGCTTAATTAAAAATTCTGAATTTAAAGATCTATTACCAGTTGGTTCCAATTCAGTTTAATAATTTTGTTAAAAATTTTGTTTCATATTTTATATTTCAAATATATATACATATTATTTGCATATTATATAATATGCAAATAATTTGTATATACTAAATTTGAATACTTTTTGAATGCAAGAAGTTTGGTTCAGAAAAGAAGGAATAGTCTGAGGAAATTATTTCTAATTGCTGTGTTTTAGCTTGAACGTTACGGCTTTTGTGCCCATACGTAAATCGGGAGTACTGTAATTAGAGGAAATAGTAAGCAGTATTTAGCAATGGATATAGCTCTTCGATATGTCCACTTAAAATAGAAATAGTTCAGAATATTTTTAAATATTTTCCAGTCTGTAATTTCATAGAGTGGAATTGTTATTATTATTTTTTTTGGTAGGTCTTTTGAAGGAAGACATTTTTTAAGTCTTTAAAAAAGTAGGCCATGTTTGTACCTCTTTTATTAACATATAACGAATGGTAGCACATAAATAATGCTTTCATACATAATACGTGGGTCAACTGAATATTATTTATAGCTTAAACACAGGAATTTCTGTTTTATAGGTAAGGCTTACCGTGATTTGTTTCAAAATTTTTTTATTAATTGTAAAATAAAGCATTTCTAATTTTAAAGCAAAGTTTCGAGAATTAATTTGCCTCCTAATAAATGATTCTTAGTCAAGTACTACAAAATCTTGTTTGGTTGCACACAGAAGAGGAGAAGAAAGAAAACAAAAGATTGATTTTATTAAAGTAAAAGGCAATAGTTCATATATTTAATACTGTTTGCATGCAATGTTGATTTGTTAAATACTTTTTATCACGTGGCCACTGGAAAAAAATAACTAATTTAAAAGTCACTTTCTTTTATTTTATTTCTCTTCGATTTCCATTTCAAGCTGCAGATTTCATTAGGCTTCTTTGAAAATTAAAAATTAAATTTGAATGCTGAATATGCAAATTTAATGCTGAATATGCAAATAATCATAAGGACAGGCATAAAGTATTAGAAGAAAATTATTACTTGATAAGATGATATCAGAGGTAAACGAATTTGGTAAATATCACATAAGCTGAGTAACAAGACTAAATAAATAAAAAGAAATAAATATATAAAAGCTTGGAAACATAAAGTAAAAAATTTGATTTCGAAGGTATAAAACACGCAATAAAGCAAAGTGGTAATAGCGAATAATCTGAAAAGGTAAAATTTTCCTACGGTGATTTAGAAGTACCATCCCTAAACTGAAAATGTGTTATTAGAAAAAAAAAGCAAAATTTAAGAATTTAATGTAATAAAATCTAAGAATAAGTAATTTACGGGTTAAATCCAACTCTGCGATTTTAATGATTAATTATAGAAGTGAGCTATTAGGATGCCGCGAGCATTCTGTTTAGGATGCATCCAGCATCCTAAACACAATGAAAATTCCAAATGTATCTCGAATGAGATTCTTTTAATATTTTCAAAAAACCGGGATAGTTAATCTTTCCACAAAATGATCAGCTATCAGTTGATATCAAGCAGAAAAAACAGCTATACAAGGGACCATCGATGATGTCATCGGTAAGAAAGATCCGTTTTTCATTTATCAGTCATTAGTTTATGTCTTTCTGGCATGCAAGGGAAATACTATAGATAGAAAGAACGGCGATGTCTTCAGAAGACCAAGTGTAGTCGACAAAATCCAACTTTTTACAAAATGATTAGCCATTCACTGATAGCTCTGTCATCCTGTATTATATAGAACAACTATAGAACAAGCGATGTCTTAAAAAAATGCAGTCTAAATCAAGTAAGATCAGTTTTTCACACTATGACCAATCATCAGTTGATATCATTTTCATACACGACAAATATAACTGAAAATTGAAAGAATTCCGGAATAACTGTGGCTCGAGGACTTCAGAAATATTTATTAGCTAAACGCAGATATACATTCATAAACAACGGAGGAATCAAAGTCGCTGATTAAAATCTAGAAGGCAATATATTAATTAGTACTTTTTTCATAAATGAAATCATATCTGCTTGCATAGGAATTCGCAAATGATATAGATTTGAAGATTTCGAATCCAGAGGTCTGAGATTACTGAGAACGATTTCGGAAAGAAATGCACTGAGAAATCTTGACATGATCCTTTAGAGAAATGCATTATTACCTCATGATAAAATGATGTATATGTTTAAGGAAGCTGCACAGCAACTTAACCATACTGCGTACTGCAGCCAAATTATTTTATTGGATAAAAAAAATCTGGTTGCAATACATTTGAATCTTAAGGGCAGAGCACGAATATTTTTTAATAATGAATATCTATACTTGAATAAAAGCTTCAGGCGATCAGGCGCAGAAGAATCCATGAACTAAGAAACCAGAGCAAAACTTAAAAAAAGGGGAAGCAGCTAAGACAACAGACCTTAAAATGATGGAATATTTGCGAAATCCGTTCCAAAACAGACCGTTATTCAAATTTCTTTCCTAGTCGGGTCATGAAATTTCGGTTGGATCTAGTGAGTAACATAAATAATTTTTTAGGTTTTTGATAATAATAGTGAGCTGCTTTATCTGTTTTCATACTTTTTAAACATAATTTTTAGATTATTTGATCTGTTACATTACTAACTCTCATGTACAAAAGATATACTAGAATAAGGTTTTGTATATTTGATTATGGCAAAGCACACGAGGGCTATCTGCCTAAGGGAAAAAGGTGCCTTCTGGGAGGAATTTCTAAGTGAATGGCTCATATACACGTTACACACGAGGGAAACTACGAAATAGACCATGCAGCCAGCCCGTTGGCCTGGATTCGAGCCCTGGACCGAACTAGCCAGGGCGGGTAGTTCGGTCCAGGGAACTTCAGCGATTTTACCGCTCGGCCGCTGGTTAGCTCGTATTAAAAATAAATTTTTGTTTAAAGAATTAAGTAAGGTTTTAGTTTACATTTTGAAACGACGAGCAACTATTACTATGAATTCTGCTGTCTCATGAAACACCGAAGAAGATTCCTTTTTCTTCAGTCAGCATTTTTTAAAGTCAAATTAGTTTTACACAGCCATCACTCACGCTGAAAAGTAACAGGTCTTAAAAAAATGTCTGTCTATTAGAGCGTCTCAAAAATGTGTCACCGATTTCAAAACCGATAACTTATCTAGTGTTATATAATTCGAGCGACCCTCTTTAAAACGACCACCCATGGTTTAGAAGAAGTTTGGTCTTCTGTAGGATTAGGGCACAATTTATAAGAAAGGATATTCTGTAGTAATTTTCTCGGCCAACTGAGAAGACAAATTATCCAGTTCTCGGTACAGGAACAAACAGGATTAAAGGCGTCTGGTGCAATTCTGACTTGATGCAAGAACATTTAAAAAATTTACTTAGCTATACTGATATAAAAAATTTGCACGTTTAGAATTGTTTTAGTAAAACAGTTGATATTTATGAACGAAGAGATATTTTATATAGAAAAGTAAACACGTTAACTGATTCTGGCATTTATGATTGAGAACAGCAGAATAGACATAGAAAATACCCATGATCGATGATAAGTATCATAGATACGAGTTTATAATGAAAGAAATACCAAGAAAATCTACTTGTACCTTAAATAACAAGAAATACACCTGCAATGTTTTTCAGAAAACGCAACTCATAAAAGCGACACATTTGATAGCATCTACATTATGTCTAGATAAAAGGAAGTGTACGATTAGATAAGAGCAAGTAAAAGCCTTTTTGCTTTCATGATACAGCAGAATAGAACACAAACGCCAAAAAACCATATCGAAGTAGTTTTTTTGGGCTTTTATTCCAGGCTTTGAAAGGCTGAACTATCTTAAGTGACGACATTGAAAGCTTCCATAAATTGCAAAGCTAAGATGGGAAAAACAATTTTTCAGTCATTAAAAGCTTAGCTAATTCTTCACTCTAACACTCTCAGAATGGATGAGGTATAATACCTGAAGCAAACATTTACTTTACACATGGGAGCAACAAATACTAACGAATTTTTTATGGACATTTACGATTTAATTCCAGCTCCTATTCTTTGATGCTAAAAAAATGAAACATTTATTAAGCGATTGAAAATGAAACCCAAACTTAGTGTTAAATAACTTCTGCTCATTTTAATCCTATTTTTTTATTTGTTGTTATCAAAAACAACAACAACAAATTAAACAGTAGAGTGAGGTAAATAAAAATCTGCATTATTCTAATATATGCTTCATGATGATGGATCTTTTCCCACGATGCAGATAATGTACAGCACTAAGAAATATAGTGTTGCGTTCTACGCGTCCGTGAGTTTGAAATGATTAATGGCAGCATTTGATAAAATATCAAAACACAACTTATTTAGTCAGTATTACTCAGGACAGCTCCAGAAGCTTGTTTAGTCAGCAAAAAACTACGATAAACACACAGAAACAATCAACAACACAGCATTCAGGCTTTAAAGGTGATGATAGCTTCACGGTAAAGCACTAAAGTACAGATTTCGACTCGGTCGATCGCTCTCAAGCTAATCTCTGAACACAACATACTCTCGATACTACTCACGATACACACTACTTCGCGAATAGGCAGGGTACATATAGCTTTTAAACTGCCTTGGTGAACATTCTCGAGAAAATCAGTAAGAGTTCATTCTAGAATGTTCTCGCTCCGTCTATAACATATTGCCAATTTTATTGCCAAATCTGGCAATCCTCCCTTTTCTTGCCACTTTTGGCAACCCTAACCCGCTTTACGCAGGAATTATCTTACCGCAGATGGGCATTTCGTAACAAAAGTATGTTGCACAAAGTTCGTTTAGAGACAGTTGTGACGGGATTAGAGAAGATATCTTGGAAACTGAGACCATTAGAGGACTGAAGGACATACTGAGTTTTCGTATTTTTATACTATAGGGAAGACATGATTTAATTTACATAAACGATCTGACATTTCTGGCAGTCAGCTCTTTGGCTGACTAGTGCCAGACTAGTTGCATCCACAGCAACTAGTAAGCTTTCTCGTTATAGTATAAAATGCCAAAGTGTGAAGAAATCACTTAAAGGTATGATTTTTACAGAAGCAAATTAAGAGTTTGTCAATATTATTCAAAGAGGGTTGAAATTGATGAAGCATCATTTCACAGAAATTTCCTGCTTGAGCATTGCTTTGGCAAGTTCTACAAGTGTTACGTAATGCCGTCAATAAACTTCGGAAGATATCTACGAGACAGTTTTATGAATAACTTTATTGAATGAACACGAGACTTTTAATGTATTAATGTTTTAATGACGCAAGTTTTATGTATCCTTTTTTTGTGGATGGCATCAGTTTTCGGCGTTGACATGCACGTTCTAATCCGTGTTTGCTTAGTGATAGAAGTGTTCTATGAATTTAATGTTGATATGGATTGATTTGAATTATTATATTGTATTTGTGTTCTGTTTATTGAATAATATCCTAGTTCCTGCTTTACTGTGAAACTGTGAAAATACTGATGTCAAGTGTTAACAAAGTTGTTTATTCGTCAAGAAATATGTGCAGAATTCAAATAGATAAGATTTATTTCTTTTTCTATAAATATTGAAATTGTAAAAAGATATTCTAATAGTAGACTCACTGTGTCTAATTATTATTAAGGTTTATATACGTATATATTAAGAGCCTGTGCAGAGCAACCGTTGACGAGTAGTCTCGGCGTAGTTCTGATATTTTTGATAATATTTTCGTTACAACAAGAGCTTCGTAGGCAGATAGATGTGATTTTAGCCTTAAAAGCAGGAGAAGTGTGAATAATTATTTCTTTATGGACAAACTTATTTGTTATGAGGGTACCAAAGGGCATCAGCAAAGGTCTTCTTGACGTGTTTTGCATTCTCTCTTGGGAGACAAGGATAATCAGAAATGTGGAACATGAACATTTCTGCAGCATGCAGTCTTTAGTCGTATATTAAAAACACAGTTTGTAAAGAAGCGTGGATACTCGATTGGAATTTTTTTGTTCCAGTGAACTATTCAGTATTTACCACTGCTGAAGGATCATCTTTTATTTTTATGTATGAGGTCTGTGAATCTATTTTTTACTCTGAATCTTTTCGAAGCATTAATTCTTTCCAGAATAATTCCGCCAGAATAATCTTCACTTGAGGTGTTGCAACAGCACCAAATGATTTGGGATACAAAGGTCTATTAATTTTTCTATCGGTCTTTCTTTTCTATCGGTATATTGAGGCTTATTAGGATGTTTTGATTACAAGATGCTTTGTGTTCCTCTGAAACTTCAAAAATATTAATTTGAATTTTTTAAATTTCAATTGAACATCAACTGGAAAAACGTAATCTTTCATATGAATTACAAAATTTATTTAGAAACACATGTCATTAATTATTCAACATGCTCACCTCCAGCTTATTTTTCTTCTTGGCCCAGAAAAAAATTTTTGATCAGTCAGGGAAAAAGAAGAGTTAATGAATGTTTCTTGTTAGCGGTATTTAACGTACTTGTCATGATTACGCATTTGAATTCTCTTCACATATGTCGTTCGGAAATGAATTCAATTTGCCAAAAATGAGAACTTATTGTTATTACTGCAGAAGTTGATTACATTCTACGATTACTGATACATTTGAATTCTGTTCACATATATTACTTAGAAAAGAATAAAATTTGTCAAAAATGAGAACTTTTTGTTACTACTTCAAAAGTTGATTACATTCTATATCTACTTTAACAGGTATCGATAGGTGGGTAAAGACACTTGCTTTATTACAGTAGGCTAGCAAGCATTTTTTTTCTTTCTATCAACTACTGGGAACAAAACAGACTTCTTAAATTTTGGTTACAGAATGAAATTTGAGAACAAAGCAGAAAATGAAGTGCATTGAAATAATAATAAGCTGAACCAGAATCAAGAAAGCATGTAAAAAGCAAATTGGCATCAAAGTTCAATTACAAAATCCTTGACAGAAGTTGCAGTGAATTAAAATGTTCTTGCCTATTCATATTTTAATAATAACCGGAAACTAAAGTCACTTTTTTTAAAAATAAAATATGATTTTTTTTGTTCTATTTATATACACATTCAAATAGCCAGGGATAATTTAACCCTTCATGTCACGCAAAAAGCTGCATATCCAGGTTGTCATAGTTGACATTTTGATTGCCAAGGCTAGTCACTAAGCGGCGAAAAATCACAGAAAAACCAGACACACGGTGAGTGGGAAGAGGGCAGTTCAGAAGTGACGAAATTAAAAGGGCAAACGCTGGTATTAAAAAAAAAAAAAAAAAAAAAAAGGGGGGGAAATTGAAAAAGGAAAATCGGCTTTGTACACACAACAGCTTTTTTCTTCTTCTCATTTTCTACTCTTGATTGATTGCTAAATAGAGGAAAGTAGCTTGCATCGTTCATACATCAGCAGCTTTCAGCTACGCAATTGTTCTAGGAATAGTTACTTCTTATAGCTGAACGACCGTACTAACGACAACGTGATTTTCAAAAGGAAAAGCCATTTTTACGAATGAGTATAAAATGAGTTCCAACATACTGAAATAACATATTGTCAGATCTACGTTTTTTTCACAAATGTAACGAAGTGATAAAATTAAAACTTCACACAAAGCGAGAAACTAACGTATGTTTCACAAGATTTCGTCTCATACATCGTTTAACTTACTTCTTACAAAACGGGCTCTTAGACTTTTTCTCTTTCAAAATATTTTTAGAAACACGATGCGTAACCATTATAAGGGATTGGAACATCACTCCTGTGGTAAGAGATCACGCTACCAAGCAAAAATATGTCGCACCAACATACTGTAGAAAAGGGTATTACGTTTTTAATTTACATTTATTTCATACTAATTAGAGCCTTTTTGCGATATTATTGTCTCATTATCGTAGATGAATTCAATACTAAACGGCTTAATTAATACATGGTAGATAAATATGACAATAAAAAGTCAAAATTTCAATACACTGTAATAATATATGAATAGATCAGAAATTTTAGTTGTTACTCTAGCACTTAAAATGTATAATAAATTTACTATGTAACTGTTGGTCAATATCGTCAAGTAATTATTGCACTTTTATTGACCTATGTATGTGCTTATATACGTGCTTTTTAATTTTACCTATGTACGTGCATATAATTATTAAGAAGTTGTTGATATGTGGATTCTTAACAAAGTTGCTGCATTAAAGATGTTAGCAGTCGTGCCCATGTCTCGAGAAGCAAATTCTTAACTGGTTTTACAAAGTTTAAGCGCAATATATGCGAGCAATTTTAATTATCTTTTTGCCGTTTTTAACATTTTGCCTTTCTGTGATGATACAACTGATGAAAGAGAAGTATGGAAGATATGGCAATCTCTTCGCAGCATAACGAGTAACAATAAAAATGCGGCATGTCTAAGATGAAAGTTTTGTGCAGAATGATTTAGTTTTAGTTTAGCTTTTTCCTATTGTTAACTATCAAAATTCTGTCTGCAAATTTTAAATCATTATTGGCTGAAGTATTATTTACGGATTTGCGTCACGAGCGTAATGCAAGAATCATATGGCATGGATCAATTTCCCGAAACGACGCAGTAAGAAAGGGTTGGGAAATTAGCAACTCCGCATGCTCCTTTTTAGTGCTGAAGACGTGAAACGTTCAACGCTCGATAATTCCAAGGTAGAAGCCAAGAAAAGAGTGAAGACTGTATTCTGCTGATATGTCTATTCGGGGTGTTTGTCGTCCTGGTTATCGACGCGGCTAGTAGCTGTGATTCTCTCCAGCGTGGAGTGGCAATATGATCCATGGAATCCTGACATGGAATATAGCTGTCGAAGACTAGAACAGGAATAGACATATAGCAGAGAGTCCTGGACAACATTTACCAAATTATCGCATGGAATTGTTGCGCCAAGTACCCTCCGGCCTAAATGAATTCCCAAGTAGATTGCACAGACATAACGCACCAGTCAAGTTAATCATCTGTTACGTAAACTCACAACATCACCAGGAACCAAACAATAAAAAGGGGAAAATAACCAGAACAAAATGCAGAGTTAAGGGACGGATGTAAATTAAAGTCAATGTTTTGATTCCCATATTTTTTACCTTAGTATCTTATATATATAAAGTAATAAAGGAATAAATACAAAGCAACCTTTCGTTGAACTGAAGCGCATTAACACTTCTCTTGAACTGAAATTTAGATCATTTTAGGATTCAATTTTCAGCGAATAATACTTCAGTTAAAATGGGTATTATTAGATTCATAAATCAGGTAGGTAATTCAATGCTCTTTTTCAAATTATTCGTTTTTATTTCTACAATATTTTTTCCTAATTATGTTTATTGAGTTTTATCAGTTTTAAATTCGTAGTTTATATCAGCAGGCTTTACTACTACACAGGAGCACATAAATATATCTTCTAATTTCAAAATTTTATTGCTCTTGTGTTACAGATTTTAACAATTTATTCCTCTAATTATTATTTTTAAATTACATATTTTAAGATAAAATTTTCATTTTTCTTATATTTTTGCATATGCTGGATTATGTTTACATATTTTTGGACTCGGTCCACTAAAATTAAAAATTTTTATGTTTTATGCTTGTTTTTGAATTTTGTTTTTTATAGTTTTGTTTCCAATTTTGATTGCAATTGAAAAATTTGCATTTGTTTTTTCAAGTGCTGAATTATTATTCTTTCAAGATTGATTTTTTGAATCAATTTGCTCAATTTTTTTTTAATTTGTCTATTATTTCACAATAGTGTTGAATTTGTCTCTCTTTTTTTATACTACAGATTTTGCACTGCTTACATCGGCCTTGTAAGAGTTGGACAGATAAAGACACAGATTAATAGATTTAATAGTTGACTTTGATTGTTTTTCTAAAATTATTTATAAATTTCAATTTGCGTCATTTCAGAAACAAGCTATTTTATTTATTTACTTCTTTCGTTGCACCAACTCCTGATGGCGATGCAGCAAAAGATGTAAATATCATTTTTCATTTCCGGTCATGTTCCCCTCCTCCCCCCATTTCTTGAGCTTCAGTTTTTTTGTTTTTTCATGTGGTTTATTCCGAATTGAATATGGGAAGGATTTTAACATATTATATATACATAAATTTCACTATTTAATATACTATTGATATAAATTCTTACGTACAAACAAAACACTGGAATAATTTTTTTTTCATTATTTTTAATCGATTTGCTAAATTATTTAACTTCTCAGAATCGATAAAATTTGCAGTTGGTGTGCATATTTTAACCTTTTTTCCCCCCTCAAACACGCCTATTTATGAAGAAATTTTTAGTATTTATTTTAATTTTATTTACCTGTGCTAGAAATACTCTTTCAGTTATTACCGAGGAAGAAAGAAGTCAAGCTTTGTTAAAATATGAAACACATGTTATGTTACAGCATTTTTTGTTTAACCATTTAACTAAAAAAAATTGTATTTTTTTTTTCAATGCGTTATTTAGAGTCTTTAACAGTTATCATTTTTATGAAACTCTTCATAATTATTTTCCCAATAATATTAAAAAAATAGGTATTTTTTCGTTTTGCCGGCGCAAACTATAAAGTCGCCAATAATGGTTTAACTGATGCCAGACGGAATATCTTCGCTGGTAACCTTTTACGCCTCGGTTTCAAAACAAGTTGAAGCCATTTCTTACCAGATTGTTTCTTTCAATACTGGCATACAATAATATAGAATTTTTACACGATATTTAAATTTTATCCCCTAAGACAATTCACGGTAATTAAGTCAATTAGAACGCAATTACACCGCTCATCCGAAGGCGAAATCAAGTGTTAAATTCATCAATTCTAATGAGAATGCACTAGCGAAGTAAAGCACTGCGGTTTTACATAATTTCTGAGTAAGCTATTCGTACGAATTGAAGTAATTCTTGCATTTAAACTTGTATTCCAAATTAAGATTTAACTTAATTAATGTAGATAATTACTGAGCGAATTAGATTTTAGTAGCGTAGTTTACGTGAGATGAGATCACTTGGGTCACGTGATACGAACCGGCGAATCAGGATTTTGAACCATGAAATCATAGTAAATTCTTAAATTAATGTCTTTTTACAAATTTATTGTCTTTATTTATTGGCTTTTTACAAAATTTTAAACCATATTAAAATGTTTATGCCTTCAAAATAAAAAAAAAATTCTTAGAATTAACATTTTTTTATGTGTATACTGTATGTTGTCGTCAACAAAGTCTGCTTGGCGAGATTTGCGCCGGCGAAACGGAAAAGTACCAAAAAATATAAAGCAAGCGACATAGTACTACAGTCTGGAGCTTAGCGATTCAAAATTACATAGCTTGAAAGCAATATAATTAAATTTAGACTTTTGAAACTTCGGCAACAGAGGTGAAACGTTTGCCTATATCACGAAGTTTCTCATAAAGTGTTACGTCCCTTTCCGAAATGTCACTCTTATCTAAACTCGTTTTAAAAGGAGTTTCATTCTTGTACTTTCATATACATGTTCCGCGTCTAAAAACTGACCATTATCGACTGGACTAAGCTTTCACAATTTGTAATACATTGGAATTTAATGAAATATTTCATGATGAATTTTGCTTTAATTTTTACGGATGAAATATTAAAATGGATTAAAAATGATGCGCTGTTAGTGAACATTTGTTTTCAACCTATGCAGCATTAAGTACTTATGTTTTTCAATTCACTCGTTCGAAATCTGATAAAATTGCCGTTAACAAAGCGTTTGATTGCCGAAAAGAACATGTGCTGTCTACCTTTTAAAAAAAAATCTCACTGCTGTACGTTTTAAGAGCAAACAACTCGTCACTCACGAAAAGCTACGAAAACGCCTATATAATCAGCGTATTTCGTCGCGAATGGAATTACGGGTGAAATCTACTTGTGTTTGCAACTTTTCATAAAGAAGTTATTGATAATTTCCTTAACAATAAATAACAAAGAGATGAACGGTTTTCGTTTTCTTGCGTACTAAAACAAAAAATCTGATGTGTACACCACATGACTTCCTTGTACAGAATATTAAATTATACTCATTTTTTCTTGCATTTCGTTTAAACTTATTGAATTGAGTTAAATCTACGAGTTATTGGATTGAGTTAAATCTCGTACTTCGCCGACAGCGCATAAACCACAATAGAATAAATGCATTCTTTAAAATTCACTCGATTTGTTTACCATAGCGACACTCTGGCGCTAGGTTCACTTAACAGTATTATATTTCGTTCATATTATAACTTACTTATAACTTAATTTTTTCTGGTCATTAACTACTAAAGAAGATATTTCCCAATAAATGGTACTAGGGAAGTATCAACACCCGTGGGCGAAGAAAATTCAGCTGCGTGAGAGGGCATATCTTAAAACTATGAAAGTTGGCGTTCATCATAAAAATTGTGCAGTGATAAGCAATGGCATTAAATTGAAGCTTGCAGGCAGGTGCAGTGAGTTATATGGCAAATGCAGATGGTGATTGCAATATATATTATAATATATTATAACTCAGAATGCACAAAATTTATATCATTTCAAGAATTATCTAATCGTTGCCACATGTTCTGTTCAAATACTATAAGAAAGCTAGAACAATGTATAAAAGAAATTAAGCAAAAAAAAAAAAAAAAAAAAAGGGGGGGGGGAGAGACAGTTTTTCACAGACGATTGAGTATTTCTCATTCAATTAATTCAGTTCTCACTTCGCGACAAGGCAAAAATACATAAAAACTCAAAATATCTGTATTAATAATTACGAAGTAAATCTTAAACGCTTATTTCCTCGAAAACATTCCAGCAAGGATTAAGCATGATTTAATTCGCAATAATAAATGAAGGCGTTATCTTTGTTGTTGCGAAGCTGCGTTTCTCTAGATTGGCAGCAAATCCATTACTCTGCTGTTTCAAATGTAAACAAGCAACGGCCGCCATCAAAAAAATTTTTGGGCTTAGTGGCACTTAAACAACTTTAAAATTGTCGATAATTCTAAAAATAATGCATACAGATTTTCTAAAGGCATAAAAACCATAACCGGAAAATAAGAACAACATAATTCAATCATTTTTAAAGCAAAAACTGTACAATTTACAAACATATAAGAGTAAAGAAACTGTGATCACTGAGCCGGGTAACAGAGCGGATATATATATAAATATATTTATATACGTTTGGCGCGGCCGATTGCAACTAAAATACGAGGTGCACATCTACATGTTATATTAGTCCTATATACAAAATTTCAACGTTCTGAGGCTACTCGTTTTTGAGTTATGCGAGATACGTACGTACATACGTTCGTACGGACGCCACGAAAAATTCTCTTCAGAATTCATTTTAAAGCAGTTTTATAATCTTCAGAATTCATTTTAAAGCAGTTTTACATATTTATTTTTGTAAGATAAGAGTCTTTTATTCTGCTCTTACGTACAGATATCACGCAAAAACATCGTTAAATTGCATTCGATAGCGGTCAAAATGGATATTTTCGTTGAAATATGCTGCCTGAAACTTTTCGCGATTACAATACTTCCTTTTTACTTTGTACAAGGAAGTAAAAAGGGATAAAATCTAAAAACATGTTAACTTTTTCAACATAAAACCTGAATGCAAAACCACAAATTCCAAAAATTTTACCCCTGCCTAATTAAAAAAAAAAAAAAAAAAAAAAAAAAAGTCCCTGAAACATTTTATATAAAGATTAAACGGTTAAAATATATTTTGTCTGCCTACAAAAATAAATAAAACAAAATAAAATGCAAAAAAAAAAAAAAAAAAAAAAATGCGTTCTACTTGTAGTTTGATCAAAATTTTTTTCTAGGATGTTCCATAATATTAATTTTTTTGCTCATAACTGGATTTAAATTTAAATTTCCGAAACATCATTGAATAAGAATTCCTTTTCTTAGTCTTACGTAACTGTAATCACGACAGGCAAGATAGGAATAAGCATACGGGAAACCACATGGTGATACAAGTATTGGCTCATGATGTAATTCATACAGATAGCAGTCTACACAAACTAGGATCCCCAGCTCTATGCCTGTAGGCAAATTTGCTCCCAAAACGGATTTGTTTTTGCCCACTGCTGTGTAACCACGATAAAAATATTGTTTAAGTTTTCAACAAAATTTTATTTACATTTTTATAGTTAATAATTAATTAGAGGCCATTAATAAGCATTTGTTCAAAAAATTATTTGTTTATAGTTTAGAGTGAGCTTGTTATACGTCCCGGTTTTATCGGGATTGTTCCAGTTAGAAGGTAAGGTCCCGTTGTCCGGCCAGTTGTCATTCTGATCCAGTTACTGGTTAAAAATTTAAAAAACGTCAAATATCATTGTTTTCAAGAATGAATATCACAAAATCAAAGTAGAGATCTTAACTTACAGAAGAACATCTTGCTGATTGCTTAGGAGCAGGACTATCATTTTTTTCCCTCATAATTATGAAGCGATGGCCTATGAAATGCAATGCCAAATATCACAAACTTCTGTCTGTATTATTTGGTAATTATGCATTTTACGTAACAATACAGTAATTTATTTTTCTATCTTAAAATTATAATTTCGCAATATTTTCTGAAGGAACATGCTATATGGGAGTACAGGACATCAATACAATTTTGAATTTGAGATAATATTTTTGGAGTATTAAATTGATTAATTTGTTCTTGGAAGGATAATAAGTTCTTGGAAGAGAAAAATCAAACTAAAGGTATTTTCTCCCGGTGTATGGGTAAGCACACACGGCGCGTATTCGAAAGGTCCAGGTTCGAGCCCCGGCGAAGGCATTGCTCATTTTTTTACGTCTACAGCTTCAAAAAATTCTAATTACTCTACAAAACTACATAGAACATAGACCAATTTGCATGAAACGTTGACTGAATTAGGTATAATTCCTGTAAAAATGATGACTATAAAATTTGTAAAATCAAATGGAAGTTTCAATGTTTCAAAAGTGTTTAAGCAACCAAATATTTCGAGTGTTTGTTCTAACTGTTCACTTGCTTCTCAACTCATTGTAACTGCTTATGTGCCAGCCTATCATACAATTTTGTCCATGTTGAGGACCTGTGCTATTCAGTAATCTTAAAACACTACTTTTTATGTAGGACGTAAAAGACAATCGACTAATTAGAAGAATACTTTTTAAAACAGATTTTAATGATAGGTTTAAAAAATCGACTTTAAATATTTTTTTGTTAGATGCATATACATTTCTTATCTATGTATTAAGCAGTTATGAAAAACATATTTGGGCAAAAATAATTATCCTGTTTTTAAATTTAGTATTCACTTATTTTCTTTCCTGTATTTTTTTTTTTTTTATTCTGCATAAATGCACTGCGTTCGCTAAATGAAAAGAAAAGGCGCATTATATTAGCCTTCACTATAAAACATGCAATTATTTTCAAACTGATCATTTCAGAAATCAATGCGAGTATGGATTACGAAATAGATTTCGCTGCTAACTGCAGCAAAAGAATTATAATAAGAAACTTCACAATGTCTTTATATATATATATATCTCAACTGCGACATTTTACAGGCGTGTAAGACACGGTAAATCAAGACAATATCTGGTTAACGCCTACCGAACCCGGTTGTTACGCCTTTATCCCTGCAGCGCCTGACAGTATACACTGATGAATAATCTATGATCTCCTAGCGGGATCATGGTTTCAGTGGCGTAACAAAACTAGCGCGCGTTAGATCAACAAGTAACACAGTCGATAGATAGCATCGATTTTTCTCTAGAATGAAACCTGCCAGCTCTTCTCTGCGGAAAAAGCCATTACCCCGAAAGGAAACCTGGATGATTCTAAATATTATTTTTATTTATTTAGCTCATCTAAATTCAACATACTAATACAGAACTGGATCAGTTAAGATTAAATAACCAGACGATTTTCTGCCTCCTAATTTGTAACATAAAAGACAAATAAAAATTCTGCTCTATGATGTTTTTGAAAATGTGTCAGGCAACACACGTTAAATGAATATAAAGTAAAGCAATGCAAACTTAAAACTTTGATAGGCTGTACAGTGCTTGTACAACTACCTATTAAAATAGTGCTACGGATTTGGTATTTAAATAGCTTATGTTAGTTGAATTGTAAATTAAATGGTTTTATTTCCCGCGCAGTGCAGCGCGTGACGAATATTAAAAGAAAGCTAAGCCGAAAAATTGAAAATACAAGAGCGCGTGCATTTTAACATTTAATAAATATCTCTGTTTTTGCTTTCGAGAAAATTCCAGAAATTTCTCGCGCGCTATTTAAAAATCTTATAAAAGGAGGAAAACCTCTCAATTCGATTAATTAACTCAATGTAGTTGTATACCTGCGGTGAATAAGAAATAAATAAAAAAATTCGATTAATTAGTTAATTTATTTTTGTTTTAAGAGTTTGTTTAAAAAACTGCTAATGTTGATTGTAGCGAATTCGCGGATTAGCTTTCTTTAGCTATTTTCAATTAAGTTCTCTTGAACGTTTGAGTAGTTAAAAGATAACTACTGTGAGATATTGTAATACTGCACGAATATTTTTGAAAATTTAAGCATGTTTGTTGTAATAATAATAAACTTTTGTTCATTTTTCATCGGACTTGTGCATTCATTTTGTAACGAACCAGTACGCACGCAACAATTTTTGGTGTCAGGAGTGGGGTTTGAATGCTAATAACAAGAGCGATGGAAGAACAACTGAGGCAACTCATCAGTGCTTTTGCTGCGTTCCAAGAAAAGATAAAAGCTAGCCAAGCATCCTTTAAAGGAGAGATTAAAGTGGGACAGGAAGCCGTTAAAGAGAAAATAGATGTTGGTCAAAAATCCGTTAAGGAAGAAATGTAAGCCGTTCAAGCTAGTCAAGAAAAGATTGAAGAAGGTCAAGAAGAAATGAGAAGGGAAATTACTTGCATAATAGAAAACAAATTTGAGGCTATGGAAAACAGAGTGGACATGGTTGAAAATAGAGTTGGAGAAATTGAAAAAAAGGTTTCTGCCGTCCAACACCAAATCGAACAACAAATTGATGACAGGGTTTCAGCAATTGCGAAAGAAGTCGATACTTTAAAGAAGTTCGTAGCGACGGCAGGGAGCAATTCTGATAGTTTCAAATTTTTACCTATGCCTCCTCGTCCCTCTCTGAAGCTATCCACTTATGATGGGATGACCTCCTGGCAAGTGTATAAAACACAATTTTCTATAGTAGCGGATGCGAATGGATGGGATTCCCAAACTAAGGCCTGCCATCTCGCCACTTCTCTGAGAGGAGACGCATCCCGAAAACCAAAGACTTGACTTCGAAGCTCTATCCGGCGCATTGGAGCTGCGCTTTGGCGAGAAATGTTTAAAAGACCACAGCAGGCTTCAATTAAAATCCCGTCAACAGAAGCCCACCGAATCACTCCAGAAACTCGCTGCGGATGTTGAAAGGCTGTCCCACCTCGCTTTTACGGAGTGCCAGAGAGAAAC
Organism: Stegodyphus dumicola; assembly: GCF_044657685.1. Taxonomy (NCBI): domain Eukaryota; kingdom Metazoa; phylum Arthropoda; class Arachnida; order Araneae; family Eresidae; genus Stegodyphus; species Stegodyphus dumicola. Next base: position 40,262,467 of record NC_140771.1, on the reverse strand, counting down.
GAGGGAAATCCTGTCGCTGCAATATTTCATCGATGGAATACAGAAAGCACTGCGAATGGAGGATGTTAAAGATTTGAAAAGCGCTTTAGTGTACGCCATGAAATTCGAGGCAGCCCAGCAAGCCACTCGTCGAGAACGCCACCCAGTCAGAGCTGCTCAAGTCCAGGAGCCAGGGTATCAAGTCACCGCTCGTCTAGACGATTTAACTAGACAACTGAACGCCTTGAGACGGAACATTGGTGAGAAGAAACCGACCGTTAAGTGCTGGAACTGCGATGCTGAAGGACACATACGACGAAACTGCAGGACACCCCAGGGTACGGATGTTAAGACCGCTCCTAACGAACAGCAGGGAAACTAATCAGTGGCCATCTCGCGGGGCGGAGGTTGCCAGATAATGAAAAGCCGCAGTTTAAAGCGCTTCAGATTTCTGCAGTGAGAGGCGGCAGTAATGGACTTTTCATAATAGGACATATTAATGGAGTTTCCTGCAATATGACTATAGATACAGGAGCCAACGTTACCATCATACGAAAAGATTTGGCTCAGCAACTGGAAAGCAAACTTATCTGGACTCCGCCCTGCGTTACCCTACAGACTGCGTCTGGTGATAAGATCGACATAGCTGGGAATTTAAATGTGAACATCACGTTTGGAAGTGCCGCCTACCATCACACGGTATATGTGGCGGATATTACAGATCCATGCATACTCGGACTGGACTTTTTAAGGAAATACAAGTTTTCCTTGGACTTCAGAAACAACAAACTGCTTTCAGCATCTGATGACATGACTATCCATCCTCAGAAGTGATCCTCACCTGGAAATGCCGACTCCTTGTCCGAAAGACTCAGCTCGGGAAGCTGCTGAGATCATACTCTAGGGTCGAAAAGAGACGCAAGACTACCAGCTTTTCTCCATTCCAGATGTTCTTCGGTCGAGACCTTCGTCTGCCTTGTGACCGCCTGTTTGGTCGCCCTACGATTGCGCCTTCATCGCCTGAGGAATACATGCAAGATGTCCAGGCCCGGTTTGAAGAGATGCACCGTTCCGTACGAGAGCGAGTCAGCTTGACGACGGAGAAGATGAAGACTCGATACGACACAAGAGCTACTGAACATCAATTCCACGAAGGAGACAAGGTGTGGTTGTGGACTCGACAGAAGGGACTCTGTCCGAAGTTACAGTCACCCTGGGATGGTCCGTACACAGTCCTAAACAGGCTGAATGACGTCGTGGTTCGGATTCGTAAGTCTTCGAACTCTAAACCTAAATTCGTTCATTACGATAGGTTAGCTCATTACTATGGCCATAGTACGTAATGTAAATAATTGTAAATAGTGTAAGACCATGGTCCTTTTTGTTTCTAAATATGTATTTAGTATTTGATTTGTATTTTCTATTTGATTTGTATTTTGTATTTGATTTGTATTTGATAGCATTTGATAGCATTTGATTTGTATTTGATAGCATTTTATTCGTTTTATTTGATTGCATTTATTGTTCATGGTTTTTTTTGGGGGAGGGGGTTATTGTAATGTAATGCCTATTATTGCATTTATGCCACAGTTGTAAGTTTAGCTTCCTGTCCAGGAATTGTACTGCCTGGGACGTGCAGTCCTTGGGAAGGGGGCAGTGTTACGGATTTCGTATTTAAATAGCTTATGTTAGTTGAATTGTAAATTAAATGGTTTTATTTCCCGCGCAGTGCAGCGCGTGACGAATATTAAAAGAAAGCTAAGCCGAAATATTGAAAATACAAGAGCGCGTGCATTTTAACATTTAATAAATATCTCTTTTTTGCTTTCGAGAAAATTCCAGAAAGTTCTCGCGCGCGATTTAAAAATCTTATAAAAGGAAAAAAACCTCTCAATTCGATTAACGTGAGAACAGTTCGATACGAAAGTTGTTTGAGTTCGTATTGTTACGAATTTGCTATTTAAAAAGCTAATGTTAGTTCAATTATAAATTAAATGGTTTTATTTCTCGCGCAGTGCAGCGCGTGACGAATATTAAAAGAAAGCTAAGCCGGAAAAATTAAAAATACAAGAGCGCGTGCGTTAAATAAATAAATAAATATGACGAATATTAAAAGAAAGCTAAGCCGAAATATTGAAAATACAAGAGCGCGTGCATTTTAACATTTAATAAATATCTCTTTTTTGCTTTCGAGAAAATTCCAGAAAGTTCTCGCGCGCGATTTAAAAATCTTATAAAAGGAAAAAAACCTCTCAATTCGATTAACGTGAGAACAGTTCGATACGAAAGTTGTTTGAGTTCGTATTGTTACGAATTTGGTATTTAAAAAGCTAATGTTAGTCCAATTATAAATTAAATGGTTTTATTTCTCGCGCAGTGCAGCGCGTGACGAATATTAAAAGAAAGCTAAGCCGGAAAAATTAAAAATACAAGAGCGCGTGCGTTAAATAAATGAATATCTCTTTTTGTTTTCGAGAAAATGCTGGAAAATTCTAGCGCGTGATTTTAAAATCTTATAAAAGGAGGAAAACATCTCAGTTTGTAGGAGTTGCTTAGTTTGTTGTTGTTTAGAAAACTGCTCTTGTTGATTGTAGCGAATTCGCGGATTAGCGTTCTTTAGCTGTTTTGAATTACGTTCTAATGGACATTTGAGTAGTTAAAAGATAACTACTGTGAGATATTGTAATACTGCATGGTAATTTGAGAAAATTTAAGAATTTTTGTTGTGATAATAATAAATTTTTGTTCATTTTTCATCGGACTTGTGCATTCATTTAGTAACGAATCCGTAGGCACGCAACAATTTTTGGTGTCAGAAGTGGGATTTGAATGCCAATAACAAGAGCGATGGAAGAGCAGTTAAGGCAATTGATAACAGCCTTTGCCTCGTTTAAAGAAGAAATGAAAGAAGAGATGAAATCAAGCCAAGGAAAGATGGAAGGGGCCGTCAACTCCGTTAAGGAAGAAATGAAATTGGGCCAGGAATCCGTTAAGGAAGAGATGAAATCTCTTAAAAATGAGATGAAAGCAGGTCAGGACGAAATGAAAAGAGAAATTACCTGCGTAATAGAAAATAAATTTGAGGCTATGGAAGGCAAAATAGACGCGGTTGAAACTAAAGTTGGACAAATAGAAGAAAGAGTTTCTTCGGTAAAAGAACAAGTAGAAGAAAGAATTTCTTCTGTAAAAGAACATATAGAAGAGAGAGTTTCTGCCGTCGAACAACAAATTGATGATAAGGTTTCTGCTGCCGTCGCCAAAGAAGTTGACAGCCTAAAGAAGTGCATAGCGACGGTAGGAAACCTTTCTGAAAGTTTCAAATTTTTATCGATCCCTGCTCGTTCCGTTCTGAAACTATCTACATATGATGGGAAGACCTCCTGGCAGGTGTATAGGACACAATTTTCTATCGTTGCGGATGCGAATGGATGGGATTCCCAAGCTAAGGCCTGTCATCTCGCCGCTTCTCTGAGAGCAGACGCAGCGGATATCCTGCAGACGCTTCCCGAAAATCAAAGGCTAGATTTCGAAGCTCTATCCGGCGCTTTGGAGCTGCGCTTCGGCGAGAAATGTTTAAAAGACTACAGCAGGCTCCAATTAAAATCTCGTCAACAGAAGCTCACCGAAACGCTTCAGGAGCTCGCCACGGATGTTGAAAGGCTGTCACATCACGCCTTTTCGGAGTGCCCGACAGAAACAAGGGAAATCCTGTCCCTGCAATATTTCATCGATGGCATCCGGGACCCTGAAATACAGAAAGCACTGCGAATGGCGGATGTTAAAGATCTGAAAAGCGCTTTAGTGTATGCCATGAAATTTGAGGCAGCCCAGCAAGCCACCCGTCGAGACCGCCATCCAGTCAGAGCTGCTCAAGTCCAGGAGCCAGGGGATCAAGTCACTGCTCGTCTAGACGATTTAACTAGACAACTGAACGCCTTGAGACAGAATATTGGTGACAAGAAAACGACCGTAAAGTGCTGGAACTGCGGTGCTGAAGGACACATCCGACGAAACTGCAGAACACCCCAGGGCACGGATGCTAAGACCGCTCCTAACAAACAGCAGGGAAACTAATTAGTGGCCATCTCGCGGGGCGGAGGTTGCCAGATCATGAAAAGCCCCAGTTTAAAGCGCTTCAAATTTCTGCAGTGAGAGGCGGCAGTAATGGACTTTTCATAATAGGACATATTAATGGAGTTCCCTGCAATATGACGATAGATACAGGAGCCAACGTTACCATCATACGAAAAGATTTGGCTCAACAACTGGGAAGCAAACTTATCTGGACTCCGCCCTGCGTTACCCTACAGACTGTGTCCGGTGAGAAGATCAACATCGATGGAAAAGTAAATGCTAACATCACGTTTGGAAGTGCCGCTTACCATCACACGGCATATGTAGCAGAGATCACTGATTCTTGCATACTCGGATTGGACTTTCTAAGGAAATACAATTTTTCCTTGGACTTTAAAAATAACGAATTGCATTCTACATCTGAGGACATAGCGTTATTAGGAGTCAATGATAAAGTTAAATCTGTCCATAAAATCATAGCACAAGACAATATCACAATACCAGCAAGAACAGAAATTTTACTTCCTGGATCCATAGCCGAAAACAGAAATTTCCGCTACGGCATCATAGAATATCCCAATAACTGTAATAGCCCAAAAGGAGTACTAGTAGCCTCAACACTCGTCGACCTATCCAGAACGGTTATCCCGGTGAGAGTCGCCAATGTAACTGAGAAGGGGAGAATTATTAAGAAAGGTGAAGTGGTTGCAGCATGTACTCCAGTAACCACCGTTGAAAGAAAGAGTAACATCCAAGAATCCGTGTCCTCAGAGAGAATTACATCGGAGTTATTGCAGAATGCGCAATTAAACGATAAAGAGAGGAATGCTGCCGATCGCGTCATTAAAGATCTTCAAGTTGTTTTCTCCCGCTCGTCTTCTGACGTGGGTCGAATTAGTTTGACACAACATAGAATAGATAACGGCGATCCTCCCCCGATCAAGCAACATCCAAGACGTCTACCGTTTGCTAAACAGGAAGAGGTGCGAACACTGTTGAAAGATATGGAAGAAAGCGATGTCATCGAGCCTTCAGTAAGTCCATGGGCATCTCCCATCGTCCTAGTCAGAAAGAAAGACGGCTCAACAAGATTTTGCGTCGACTATCGCCGGCTGAATGAGGTTACGAAGAAAGACAGTTACCCTCTTCCTAGAATTGACGACATTCTAGACACTCTTTCTGGCAGCAAGTGGTTCTCAACACTTGATTTAAAGAGTGGGTATTGGCAGGTAGAAATACAGCCTGAAGACCGAGAAAAGACGGCATTTACTACGGGACAAGGGCTTTGGCAATTCAAGGTGATGCCGTTTGGACTGTGTAATGCGCCGCCAACATTCGAACGTCTTATGGAAACTGTTTTGAAAGGCCTTTCCTACGAAGCCTGCCTCATATACCTGGACGACATCATCATCGTCGGAAAGAGTTTTGAAGAACATTTAGAAAATCTTAGGAAGGTGCTTCAGAAACTGAAAGAAGCCAATCTGAAGCTGAGTCCCGCTAAATGCAAATTGTTCCGAAAGGAAGTGACTTAGGTTTTGTCCTAAGAAATAGACGGCCAAGAACGTGTAGTAGCGTACTGGAGCAAGTGCTGGTCTAAACCGGAGAGGAATTACTGTGTCACCAGGAAAGAGTTGCTCGCCATAGTCAAAGCTGTAGAACAGTTCCATCACTATCTACACGGCAGAAAATTCCTGCTCCGCACCGATCATGCATCATTGACCTGGCTTTTAAATTTCAAGAATCCTGAGGGTCAAATAGCCAGGTGGATACAGAGACTCCAAGAATATGACATCACTATCCGTCATCGTAAGGGATCATCACACGGAAACGCCGACGCCCTGTCTAGAAGACCTTGCCAAGAAAGCTGCCGATATTGTTCCAGGGTGGAAGCGAAATACGAGCTGCTGACTCCGGTCGCAAGACAAATTACAACATCAACATCGGCTGATCGAGAACCGTGGAGGGATGATGAAGTCAGGAAAGACCAGCTGGAAGACCGCGACATTAAACCCATAATTGATTTAATGGAGTCATCAAACAGAAAACCTACCTGGCAGGACATTTCTATCTGTAGTCCTACAACCAAACAATATTGGGCACTCTGGGATTCACTTCACATTCGAAACGGCGTCTTATACCGGAAATTCGAATCGGATGATGGGAAGACGTTCCGATGGCAGCTGATACTTCCAAGATCCCGCATTCCTGATGTCCTTAAAGAACTACATAACAGCCCTACGGGAGGTCACTTTGGAATAATGAAGACCTTACAGAGAGTTCGTGAGCGCTTTTACTGGAATAATGCAAAGGATGACGTGCAAAAGTGGTGCCGATCTTGCGATGCCTGTGCAAGTCGGAAAGGACCAAAGAGACGCAGCCGAGGCAAGCTGCAACGTTACAACGTAGGGGCGCCTTTTGAACGTATCGCCTTTGACATCCTGGGACCTCTGCCACGAACTGCTGATGGCAACAAATACATACTCGTTGTCGTTGATTACTTCACCAAGTGGCCTGAAGCTTATCCTATTCCTGATCAAGAGGCTGTCACAGTAACTGAGGTAATGATACAGCACTGGATTTCCAGGTTCGGAGTGCCTCTTCAGTTACATTCCGATCAGGGAAGGAATTTTGCCTCGGCAGTAATCAAAGAACTATGCAAACTACTCGGCATTGAGAAAACTCAAACGACGCCATTGCATCCCCAGTCGGACGGCATGGTAGAGAGGTTCAATCGAACCATCCTTAATAACCTCTCATTAGTGGTTTCCAGAAACCAACAGGACTGGGACAAGAAATTACCACTCTTTTTACTGGCTTACCGCAGTGCTGTCCACGAGACTACCGGCTATTCTCCATCACAGATGCTCTTCGGTCGTGACCTTCGTCTGCCTTGTGATCTATTGTTTGGCCGCCCTCCGGATGCTCCTTCATCGTCTGAGGGATATATTCAAGATCTCCAGGCCCGGTTTGAAGTGATGCACAACTTTGCACGAGAGCGAGTCAACTTGGCGACGGAGAAGATGAAGACCCGCTACGACACAAGAGCTACTGAACATCAGTTCCACGAAGGAGACAAGGTGTGGTTGTGGAATCCGACTCGACGGAAAGGACTTTGTCCGAAATTACAGTCACCTTGGGATGGCCCGTATACAGTCCTAAAAAGGCTGAATGACATCGTGGTTCGGATTCGTAAGTCTTCGAACTCTAAACCTAAAGTCGTTCATTACGACAGGTTAGCTCATTACTATGGCCATAGTACGTAATGTAAATAATTGTAAATAGTATCAGACCATGGTCCTTTTTGTTTATAAATGTGTATTTGATTTGATTTGTATTTAGTATTTGATTTGCATTTAGTATTTGACTTGTATTTAGTATTTGATTTGCATTTAGTATTTGATTTGTATTTAGTATTTGTTTTGTATTTAGTATTTGATAGCATTTGATTTGTTTAAGTTAGTTATTGCATTTATTGTTTATATTGTTTGATATTGTAATGTAATGTTTATGCCACAGTTGTAAGTTTAGCTTCCTGTCCAGGGATTGTACTGCCCGGGACGTGCAGTCCTTGGGAAGGGGGCAGTGTTACGAATTTGGTATTTAAAAAGCTAATGTTAGTTCAATTATAAATTAAATGGTTTTATTTCTCGCGCAGTGCAGCGCGTGACGAATATTAAAAGAAAGCTAAGCCGGAAAAATTAAAAATACAAGAGCGCGTGCGTTAAATAAATAAATATCTCTTTTTGTTTTCGAGAAAGTACTGGAAAATTCTAGCGCGTGATTTTAAAATCTTATAAAAGGAGGAAAACATCTCAGTTTGTAGTAGTTGCTTAATTTATTGTTGTTTAGAAAACTGCTCTTGTTGATTGTAGCGAATTCGCGGATTAGCGTTCTTTAGCTGTTTTGAATTACGTTCTAATGGACATTTGAGTAGTTAAAAGATAACTACTGTGAGATATTGTAATACTGCATGCTAATTTGAGAAAATTTAAGCATTTTTGTTGTGATAATAATAAATTTTTGTTCATTTTTCATCGGACTTGTGCATTCATTTAGTAACGAATCCGTACGCACGCAACAGTATTATTATTTTGCTCTACAAGTGTGATTCTAAAATTTAGGAAGTGAAGGAAATTTATTTATAAATAGTAAGTGTTTTTCTTTGGTCCCTTTCGAGAGGTGTACTTGGAGTAGCTCATCTGGACAAGTTCGTGAGTATATTTTTGATTTCTACGCTTTCATTATGGACATTGTCTTGTATATCGATAGGATAGCTTGACTTGGTAAATATGAATGAGATAAATGATTTAGCAGTCCTTAATAAGCGCGATATTGTTGAGAATATTCTTAAACATGGCACGATTGAGGATTGTAGGCAGATTATGGCTGAGTTTAACTTAGCGTTTAACACGCTTAGAAATGGCTTACGGAAAATCACCCCAGAAATGGAGCAATGGCTCCAAAAAACCTATGCAGAGCTTGAGAAGTGTGTAGCGATTAAACAAGCTGCAGGAGATTCAGTGCAAAATATCTGCGGTAGCATCCCGTTAGTTAATACTAGCAATGATTCGACATCTAATCAAACTACAAAGCAACTCAAACCAGTTTCAAATGTTATTCAGGAAATAAGCAAAATAAATAATTATAATGAAAAATGGATTACACCCAAAAAATACCACAAGCGCACACTTAGTGAAAGCAGTAACGCTTCAATGACGTCAACCAAAAATAAATACGCTTCACTAAAAATAGATGATAAAATGGACACTACAAATGTTAGTTCGCTAAACTCACAAGAAGGCAGTACTAATAATGAAGGTGATTTCATTACGCCCAAAAAAAGGCTAACAGAATTCCGCCGATTATCATTTCAGATGTCACGGACTGCAAAGCCCTCAGAGATAATATTAAGCAATTTACCATATCCATGGAATGTGTACAGAAAGGTGGTGATATCCACATTAAAGTAAAATCGGACACTGAGTATCGTGAAGTAACGAGATACTTAGACGAAAAGGAAATTCCTTACCATACCTTCCCTCTCCCTCAGGATAAACCGATAAGAGTTGTAATCAAAAAATTATCTGTTCACACCAAACCCGAGGACATTATGGAAGAACTAATAGATAATAACATCCCGGTTAAAACAGTAAGACAAGTTACCAAGAAAATAGACAATGAAATTGTCAAACTACCCACTTTCATGGTTGAAGTCAAACGCAGCATAGAAGGCAAGAAAATATACAACATAACGCATATTCTAGATTTGGCCGTTAACATTACTCCCTTCAGACCCACTCCAGGACACAAACAGTGTCACCACTGTCAGAGGTATGGCCACAGTCGTGCTCACTGTAAGCACAAGCCCAGGTGTTTAAAATGCGGGCAAAACCATATTACTACTACATGCACAAAAGACAGAAACTTACCCGGCAAATGTTGCCTCTGAAGAGGCCCCCACATTAGTTCGTACCGTGGTTGCGAAATGCATCCGGATAACTTGAAAAGAAAAATTGCAGAAAAAGAATTCCAAAAAGAAGCGAGAAAAACTTCAAAAAATAATCCCCCTGATATCAACTTAGAAAATTTCCCACCTCTGCCAAGAAGAAACATAACTCAAAATAGCAATGAAAATGTTAATGAGCAGAATGCTTCATCCACCAATCAGGACGCAGCTGTCGAAAGTGAGAACTTAGGCTCCGTTTCCGATTTCATAATTTGGCTGAAGAAATTATTCCTGCAAGGAAAAAATCTCTTCGAGCGGTTCTTAAAATCTAAATCAATATTGGAAGAAATCCAAGTCGGCTGGGAAGCCTTTGAACTTTTATCAAGCATCAATTATGAATTTTAACCACATTAACAGTAACTCAAGAACTCACCTCACTGGCCCCAGCAGTTTAAACCTCGCATTTTTTAACGCCAACGGTATTCGCCACAAGAACGTTGAAATAGCAAGTTTCCTTAATCACCATAATATTGATGTGTTTCTAGTGAATGAAACTTGGCTCAGACCTAATGATAAGTTCAAGATCAATGGTTACAACGCATTCAGGACGGACAGAGACCATAACAGAGGCGGCGGTACTATGATATTAATTAAAAGGCATCTGCACGCCAAGAGTTTAATATTCCCAATAGCAGCAGCATTGAAACCACTGCGATCGTTGTGCATTCGCGCACAAATGAGCTGATTGTCATCATCTCGGCTTATAATCCCCCCAGAAACATTCTCACCAACAAGGACTTGCAAATTTTTAACAATATCACTCACCCTGTTACCCTGAATTCTAAACATCATAGCTGGAATTCTCAAAGAAATAACACAAATGGCAACAAACTTTATAGCTATGCTCTTACGAATGACCTTAGAATTTTTGGACCAACGGAACCTACCGGGTATCATCATACAGGCAGCTCAGATGTTCTCGACATTGTTATTACAAAAAATATCCAGCAAATCCCTTTCCTACAGGTGATTAATCAATTAACCTCTGACCATCTCCCTGTTAAATTTACTAAACTGGCAGAAATTCAATAATTCTCTGGAACAATTACCTGCACAAAATACTCTTGCCGATATTGTAGACATTGAGTACAATATCACTAAGATCAATAGTAAAATTAAGAAAGCCCTTGATGATTCCACCAAATTCAAAGTAAAATTAAGAAAGCCCTTGATGATTCCACCAAATTCAAAGATTATAAGAAAGACAAGCTCCCCGACCACATCATTGAGAAAATAAAAGACAAAAACCGCACAGCAAAAATCTGGCGAAGAACAGGCGATCCCACTGTTAAAAAAAAAATCTGAACAGAAAAATTAGGAACATCAAGACCCTCCTCCTAGAGTACAGATCAAATTGTTGGGACGATTTCTTAGACTCCATGGATTTATCTCCGAATACAGTCTGGCATATTGGAAATTCCTTAAGGAATACTAATAACAGAAATATTGGTCCTCTCTACACCAGTAGTGGAACTGCTTATTCTGAACATGACATGGCTGAAGCCCTTGCGCAGCATCTAGAAAAGACTTTCACCAATCATGCCTCTAATAATAATGAAACAGATGAAGAAGTCGATAATTTCATTAACCACCTAGCTGACAGAAATTGTAATAATCACTTCAACCCAACTTCTCCAACAGAAATAAGTAATATAATTAGCAACTTAAAGTCCAGGAAAGCTCCCGGCTACGATAGCATCACCAATACGGTTCTCAAAGCTCTCCCAAGAACTTACATAGTCCTCATTACAAACATAGTCAATGCTTGAATGAGGCTCAATTACTTTCCGCAACAGTGGAAGCACGCGCAGATAATTACGTTTGTCAAGAAGGGGAAAAACCCAAAGGACTTAAACTCCTACCGTCCGATCAGCCTTCTCCCCAGTTTGGGAAAGGTATTTGAGCGTGTGCTCCAAAAGAGATTAACTCAACATCTAGAGGATAAGAAAATTATATGTAAAGAGCAGTTTGGTTTTAGAGCCGGTCATAGTACCGTGCACCAACTACTGAACGTTACAGAATTTATTGCAGACTCCTTCGCAAAAAAGAACACAATCGCCAGCTGCTTTCTAGATCTAGAAAAAGCATTTGACAAGGTGTGGCATGAGGGTCTTCTCTACAAGCTGCACTTTGTTCATCTGCCCATCAGTTTTATTAAGCTCATGAAACAGGACCTTTAAAAACAGGACCTTTTTAAAAACAGGACCTTTCAGGTAAAAATTAATGACTCTCTCTCTTCAAGAAAAAGAATTAAAAGCGGAGTGGCTGAAGGAAGCGTTCTGGGACCGCTTCTGTTAAATATCTACACGAATGATATGCCGGTTCCTTTGAATGCAAAAGTAGTGAAATATGCCGACGACACAGCAATTTTAACCAAGTCGCTAAAACCTCAGCTCGCTGTAGATAAACTTGAAAGCGCAGTAAATATCATAGCACACTATTATGATTCATGGAAATTAAAAGTAAATCCGTCAAAGAGCCAAATTCTCCTTTTCAGACGTCATCGGAAGTTCACTCCTGTGAATGTAAATATAAAAATTAATGATTAAGCCCTAGCAATTGTTTCAAGTACCAAGTACCTAGGAGTGGTTTTCGACTCACAGCTGTTATTCAAAGAACACACGGAGTATGCCTTGCGCAAAGCCACCGCTGCTAAAATGTCTCTTTACCCTTTAATAAGAAGAAATGCTAAATTAAATATCAGTCTCAAGAAGAAGATCTATACCAGTTTAATAAGACCCACCCTACTTTATGCAGTGCCTATCTGGGCCACTGACCAACGCCTTAGAGCAATTTACCAACAGAGACGATTAAAGTAGCGGTTGGCTACTAATTGCCGCCTAGCCATTGACTCGATTTCGATTTCAATTCGATTAATTAGTTAATTTATTTTTGTTTTAAGAGTTTGTTTAGAAAACTGCTCTTGTTGATTGTAGCGAATTCGCGGATTAGCTTTCTTTAGCTGTTTTCAATTAAGTTCTCTTGAACGTTTGAGTAGTTAAAAGATAACTACTGTGAGATATTGTAATACTGCACGAATATTTTAGGAAATTTAAGCATATTTGTTGTGATAATAATAAATTTTTGTTCATTTGTCATCGGACTTGTGCATTCATTTCGTAACGAACCCGTACGCACGCAACAATATTATCGTGCCTGATAGAATTCAGTCAAATCCGGAGTTGCAAAAGTAAAAGTTAGGAAGCGGAAGGAAGTGATATCTTTACCGGCTGATTTTGTGTAAACAGTATGAACTACTCGAACACGATACGCAGCATGAATAACTTACGTGCTAACATCTATTACTATGAACGAACTTAAAATTATAACATTTAAATATATTCATGCTTACAAATCTGATGTTAAAAACCTTGGTTCATCAGTGGCGGAGTGAATACCAGCGCTGAACATAGCTATTTCGAGAGGAGTTCGAATCGAAGAAAACACGTCGGTGGCATTAGTGCTCGTATTTTCCTCTTGTGTAAACGCAGATACGAAGTAGTTTTTCTAATAACGCCAATTTGAGCTTTGCCATTCTCAGTTACACACAAAAAAAAAAAAAAAAAAAAACATTAGAAATCCAGTCTTTCAATCGTTAGCATCACGTTACGATATTATCACCTCGTTCACTCGTCTTTGCTTTTTATTAGCATGTATAATATAAAGCGACTCGGGAAACTGCAATTTTTATGGGCTGCTATTATCTACGTAGCACAATTTATCTTTATTTATCTTGATCTTTTATTTACCTTGTAAAATATAACAGTTTGTCGTTCTTCCATGTAAGATGATGAAGGATTACAAAAGAAAAAAAAAATAATTCTTTTTAATACAGTGCAAAGCCCGAACTCCGAAAGTCCATTATCCGGACCTCTGGACGACAAGGAAAAAAAAACACAAAAAGGGGAAGAGAATTAGATTTCGCGAAATACGTCTCACTTTAGCACATGCTTAATGCTTCACGCAAGCGCAGTAGATATTTTTTCTTCGTAATAAAACACATGGGAACATTCTTAATTTCACTTCGACATTAAATAAAACATCTCCATGTTGAAGAAAATTATTAGCATAAATCTGTATGATCAATTAATAAAATTATTAACTATATAATCAGTATTTTGGCTGTGTAGCCGCCTTTTCACTCAAGCATACAACTCAACCCGATGCATTCTACCCGCGTTTTACCGCTGAATTTACATCTATTTAATAACTTATATCCCTAACCCTAGCCTGGCGTATAATATTCAATTATTTATTGTTGCATCACCAAATGACTATCAACCTAGAGTCGAAGCCGAAGCCGGTCGACAGAATTTAGGGGCGGCAATATTTTTAGACTTCAGAGAAGTAACTTGCAGCAAAATTTAGGAATAGCAAAATTTTTAGAATTTGACGGAAGCCCTGGGCAGCAAAGGTTTTAGAATTTAGGTAGGTGATGAGGAGCAAAATTTATGACCTGCAGATAATGCACCCGGCGGTAAAATGCTCAGCGCAGGCCCTGCTTATGGTACCTTGAGAAATGACTCCCGCAGGGTTTTTAAATGTTTGTAATCATATTTTTAAATATTAGAAATTAAACACCAAACAACTTGGTAACCTTTCATGTTGAAATTATGCTTGACGATGATTACAGATTTCAACAACTGCACTGTGTTGACAGGGAAACATACAGCAGAAATTTATTTTCATAAATCAAAAAAGGGAGAGGGAAGAAAGGAAAACTTTATCGATGCAAAAAATAAATTTTTCAACGATATTCATTAAGCCAAAATGCTGGAAATAGACGTAAGTATAATAAATAATTAAAGTAATGTAATTCAGGCTTAACTTCCTCAGCACACGATACGAGCAAGACAGAATTTAACGGAACAACACGTCTCTGGTCTCCAGTTGCACGATACTACAGTGTATTGCTAAGCTTTATGATGGATAGCTACGAATTTAGAAAAGAATTTGAAGATTGAAGAAAAAGCGAAATTTTCCAGTTAATGGAATAGGAGAAAAAATGCGGAAAAGTGACAATAAATGAAGATGATAGTATAACAAAAGTTTTCCATTGCCATGGTAACGCTTCGTTCTTCAAACAACTAACGGATGGCGAAATTTCTAGCATGGTTTTAATCCAGAAAATATCGCAACTGATAATGAAGAAAGGTACAGAGAAGTTGTTGAGAACAAAACAATATTGTTTGACAATTTAATGCGAATTCTTGACACGGCAATTACAGGGCCTGAACAATGAAGCTTTGTAACAGAATACGAAATTTTGTCTGCCTATAAAATTACAGAGAAAGTATCACCCTCGGATGCGCGGGATCACACACACACAAAATTACATTGAAAGAAATGCCTAAAACAAACAAATAAATACTCAGGTCTTATGTAAATTTTGATTCCTTTAAGATCATAATACTGTATTATTTCATAAATTATTACTTTATATTTCTAATTTTATAATTTCTACAAGTCGTCTTACTAGATTTATACTATGATTCGAAATACGGAATCGCCGAAGTTCAGACAAGTCTTGGACTTTGTACTGTAATGTTAAATTTTCTGTCAACATTTGATTTTCAAAGATATTTCTAAGACAGAATTATAAAATTTGATGAAATGAATAGGTACATTACGTAATGGACCCTCTCGTAGCATCCACACCTGAAAGCGATTAGTATTTTTGACATGTTTATTATTACAAGTATACATTATTGTATGCATTGTGTAGTGTTAAATATTTAGAAGAATACATATTGTAGAACTAAATATTCATCACTCAGTTTTTTTATCTAAAAGCGTGTATTTATTGCAAAATTGAGCATAAATCTCCCATTTCTAATTTTAGATATATACAGGGAACACATGCATAAAAATATGGTAATTTTTATAAAACGCAATATTAAGCATTGCAAATGAATCGTTTAGAACTGTGAACATATATTGTAGAGCCTAACATAAGCTTTTCAAATGACATATAATAATTCATGATTCTCTATGTATAATAATAAGGTATAGTATGAATCGTACCTTATATGTTGATATACCGCACATTGTGAAGTGTCATGTAATAATGTCGCTCCTCATCTATAGCACCTATAATTATGTGTTAAATTTATCATGCAGAATAATAAAGGATAGTGGTATGCATGCATACCACTGTAAATAAGTATAATTCTAAACTGCAACTAAGTATAATTTACTCGATTCTAGTAAGTTGCATTATCACGTATGGTTATCTGGCTGCATGCTGCATCATTTACTCATAGGATATATGGACCAAAACTCTGCATGCTCGGACGTAGGCAAACACTGGCGAAATTAAGCATTCCTAAGAATATGAATAAATATTGGTATTGAATATGACCCCTCTAAGATGATCATCTCCATACAAGAACAAAATCATCCGAAATCGTTCATGGTTGTCTTAGAGTGTTGAACCATATTTTACTTTGTTTTATACTGATTAACATGAACCTCATTCTTGTTAGAATATCCTTTTAAACTTCTTCGTGCGAAGTAAAGGAAGTATTACATTTCGGATATCATATTTTACAAATTCCGGATGTCATATTTCAACGGCAATATTCCCTTTGACCGTTTCCGAATTCATATGGAAGATTTTTTTTGGGGTGTGAAGTCTGTATGTATGGACAGAATAAAGGACCCTTTTTTCTAAAACGGACTGTAAAATGGTTATAATTTTTTTGGGGGGGGCACGTACGTATGTGTTTCGTGTAACTGAAAGCGTTTGGCCGTAGAACATTGAAATTCTGCCTTCTATGGGACTGGTATGACATTTAGTTGCGCACCTCCCCCCCCCTTTTTTTTGGCAATCGGCAGTGTGAGATATATATATATCCATAACCCCTTGTCAGACTTTAAAGTCCTTACCCGGACTTTATTTTAGCAGTCATAAATACAGAAGTGTTTTAAATGACGAAAATATTTTTGTTTTGTCAACGTCAAATTAAAAAAAAATTTTTTTCGACAAATAACGCAATCTAACTTTTAATGAGGTCTCCCCTTTCCTATTCGGGAAAGTTTTATGCTCGTTATAAAAAATAAAATTATAAGAAGTTTGACTCCCGTACGACAAAAAAAGTGACCGAGATATTTAAGCTAAAAATTTGCAACTTTTGACGTCATTTTCAACTTGCTTTAAGGAATCGGTTAATAAGTTGGAATAATTTGAGGAAATACATTTAAATAAAAGGCAGCAAAAAATGCGTGTGTACCGTACAAGGAAGTCATGCAGTGTCCACATCAGATGTTTATTAATATAGAGGTAACTTTAATTTACATATAGACTCATCTTCAGAAAACCAGTAATATTAATAAAATGAATGTTAACAGCCAAACTCAGTTGTTTCACAACAGTGCTGCAAGATATTTACTGTGGTAGGCTGCAGCAAATAAAAGAAATATGGCCTAAGAAAATCAAAAGAAATGCATTTCAATCGACTTAGAAAATAAGAATAATCTATAAAAGAAATAATACGTATCTTATCAGTTGATAAACAAGTGCAAGAGCTTTGAAAGAAGATAAGACATTCATCAAGGTGGGAAAATTAAATTACGGATTTTAAGCTCTGCTCGGCAAAGAATATAAAGTATTAATTTCATCCATATATGGTCAAAAAATTTATGTAAGGAAAATCAGGACACTGGGAGTAAGAGTGCACATAAAATCCATCTACCTAATAAGGAGGTTTCTTTATTATTATTAAAGTTCACATGATGTATGAAAATTTCAATTTTGATTTACGTTCATCCAAATAAAATCTAATTTTCCTTGAAATTTAAAACAGTAAAAGCTAACTGGAGTCCAGGTAGTTTTAATTTCAGTCAATTAGAAATACTATAATGATTAGCAGGCCTACGTATTTAAAAAAGAAACTGAAGATTTTGGGTTACAGAGTAAGACTTCAAAAAAAAAAAAGATCACCAATAAAAATTACAAAAAAAATTAAAAAGTATTATAAACGTTAGAAAATGTAAACAATCATAAAAACTAACAATACCAGATATACAACATACAGAATATCATTTATTAATTGCAACAGAGCTGCAAATGTTTGTAAAAATTATCGGTTGAGAATTAGAGTACTAAACGTATTCTAATTTATAACAGTTAAATACATTATTAAAAATAAAACAAAATAAAAATTTATATTATTCAAACATGAGATTATACCTTTTCAATTGCTCAACTTGTTATTCAATAAAAGACGATAACAAACTGATTAAACTAGGAAGATAAATTAAAGATCTTATATTTCGCCGAATGGAAACTCTCTAAGATCTAAGGTTACCAAATAGAATTTAAAAATAGGACAGTTCCTTTTTTTTTCAGTTGAAATACTATAATGTCCTCCATTAACTACAACGCCTCTCTTTTTTTTTTAAATGATCGTTCAGTATAAAAGTATTTTCACTATACGTACATTTATACTGTTTCACATACGTTTTGAATGGATGCTACTTATAATAATCAAGTACAAACTTGAGAATTTGATTCCTTGTGCTGAGTTTTTGAAACAAACATGTATTATCATTGATGACGTGAAAATGTACGACCAGTTTTGCAGTCTGATGTCATTCCTCGAATCTGAAGATAAAATCCATCGAATCCATCTATTGAAAAATAGGCGGTATTTTAAAAATCTTTTAACAATACTGATTGCTCTTCAGAATTACTGAAAATTTGTGGATTTTATTTTTACATTCCTGCTTATAAGGTAAAACGTTTAGAGGGTTTTCTTTTTCGCTGATTAAAAAAATGACACTCAGTGGACCAAGGAACTGAACAGACGGACATGAAGGCGATAATATTCACACAATACAACTTCTAAGAGCATAGCATGCTCAAATTTTTATAGCTATTTATTAAGCAATGAAGAAACTCTGTCAAAAACAGGTAGTTCTGAAAATATGTTTAACCGTCTAATTGGTATAGCACTATGTTCTAAAAATTATTTTTATATTGAATTTGTTTTGTTCTCACAATAAAGTTTTATACATCTTAAATTAAATTTTATTTTGAAATGTCTCCCTTTCAAAAAAAAATATATCCCTTTTTCATTTTTGCATCTGTTAACCTAACTAAAGACTGAATGTATGCGAGAGTGCTGAGAAGATGAATTAAAAATCTTATTACAGAGTATTTTAAAGTTTATTATTAAAATTATTTATTTACAAATTATTTACAGAGGTTGCAGATTATTTTTAAAGCACTCAATTTGTTAATCAATAACTAAACATATCGACACAATAAATACAAATTAAGATCTTATGCTTTGCCAAACGGCAATTTTCTGAGAATCCGTTATGGGCGAGAATGTCTGGAAAGCAAATTACGTATCTTACATTTTGCGCAGTAGCAGCACTTGCCAAGAGTTTTTTAAGACATCCTAAACTCATCTTTCAGTTTCCGAGTAATGATGTGTCGATGGATTTTAATTTACCAAAACAGTATTTTATATGAAAATTGAAGTTGATAAATATACTTATATAATCGAAATATTAAAAAAAAACACTTGTCATTTCTTAAGTATTGTACGAAATTTACAAGCCAACATATCTGCTCATAAACTCTGAAGTGTTTATTTTATACACTTTTGCATTAGATTTACAATAATAATTTCCGTTGACTTTTTGAAAACACTTGCGATTCATTTATTTGAGTTAAACTATATAAAGAGCTACAAGAAAAGCTTTAATGGAAGGCCTACTAAACACAAATGGCTGATATTTACGCTGCAAATAAGGAAAACCACGAAGATGTCACAAGTAATAAAAGTTAGACAATGAAACTGAAAAAAATGATTTCGAATTTAAAAATTTTTTAAAAACTTTTTATATTTAAATCTCTTAAAATTAAGCTATTTTACAAGACTAAGTTTTATTTTCAAAACATTACTTGAGAACACCCAATACTCGAGTAGTCATCGTCATATTTATTGAGAAATGCAACCATTATGGTCCAAATAGTCGCTCAAATAAACGATCGATTCCAACTAAGAATTTCATTAGATTATAGTAGGTGCATAATATAGGTCTGCTGCCAGGTGAGGTGTCTTTCCTTATAAGCACCTTGTGTACTTCCTTTACAAATTTTTCGAGTGCAAAAAAGTTTTTTTTGCTTTCGTTGCAGTTATATTTAATCCTTTTATAAATGCATCATCAACAAAGGTTTCATTCTACTCCCAGCACTGACGGTGCAAAATATGGTTTCAGTGGTATGATAAATACTATGCCAGAGCAAAATATGATTATGGTAATTTACTTTTGTTACATCTATTAGAATCTATCAGTTAATTTTATAGCTTTCTTTTCGAGAGTGTGCAGTCAGCTACATCCGTTGAATCCAGTTAGAGTTGAAATTAATTTAGACAGCCATTTTATTGAAAATTAAATGAAAAACTGACTAAGCATTTACGATAAAAGATTGAAATTATTGTAAATACAGCAATACGGAAAAAAAAAAAAAAAAAAAAAAAAAAAAAAAAGAGAGAGAGAGAGAGAGAGAAAACTTTCGCTTATTTAGAAGTATGTAATATTATAAAAAAATTAATTGCTAAACCAATGTGAATAAGCAATTGAAAATGTGCAAATTTGCTAAATTTGACGATGCATTGCTGTTTCGGTGGTTTCACTAAATTTTAATTTTTAACAGAAAGGTCACCTGGTGATCAAATTTGTCAGCAAGTTTGAAGTTGGTTATTAAAAATTCCGTTTTCAACGATTATCTATAAAATATTAGCAACTAATTTTTTTACTGTTATGCATTTCTAAATGAGTAGCTTCATACACATTGTTCTGAGAAAAATTGAGTGTTCAAGGTAGGTGACCTTCCTAAAAGGTTGGCGCCTGAGCAAGGGATAAAAGGGAGGTGGACGGTAGGTACGTGTAAGATGGAGGACAGAAGTTCTATACCATGTGCTGTGAGTCGCTGCACGGCAAGGGTCACGCGAATTACACGAATTATCTTTCAATATCTATTTTTCATTAATTTTCATTCAAAAAAATCATGAACTATATTCGCATTTAATTTCTAATACAGATCAAATCTGCATTTATTCGAATCTATTTCGTGAATATGAAAGTTCTGTATTCTTATCGATATGCCAGTCTACACTATCATTCCAAATATTCCAAATTCTGGGAGAGTTTACGTGCGAAGAACTCCCATAAAGGATCTGGATTATCTCGTGCCCTGAAAAAGTATGAAGATAGACTAATGACGATGCGGGTCGTAGTATGGTGAAAAATCTCTGGAAATATTTAATTATTATTGATAGTCAGATCTTTGTTAACAATACCGATTACCAGTGGAGAAAGGTATACCGAATGGTTCAAATTTTGAATCTTGACAGATGTGCTGCAAATTACGATGACAATCCACCAGTCCACGCGGCAAAACTGTTCATAGTGTGTTCTGATGAACAAGAAAGTCCTCCTCGAAGGCATCCCTCCCTTTAGGCAGATAGCACTCGTGTGCTTTGCCATGACTGAATAATCTAATCCAATCCAATTATT
Source organism: Stegodyphus dumicola (assembly GCF_044657685.1). NCBI lineage: Eukaryota > Metazoa > Arthropoda > Arachnida > Araneae > Eresidae > Stegodyphus > Stegodyphus dumicola. The sequence goes on along the minus strand of NC_140771.1, from coordinate 40,241,373 downwards.
AAAAGAAAAACCACTGGACGGTGTGAAATCGATATTCCGGTGTTAACAGTGAAGGCTACTGCGAAATGAAACAGTAAAATATCTCACTAAGCATTTAAAAGGTATTTTATTCGCACACATATTTTAACTACCTGTTATTATACTACCATATGCAAACAATGGTACTGCAAGAAGCCATTTTAGGCATACTCATCAGGCTCAGCCCTTCCAAAAAATATTATACAGAAATATGACTATATACTGATGAAATTATTTCGAGGTTATAAACTGCATTCGCTTTCTAAAAGTAAGAATCACTTACGAAAAATAACAGTCTTCATCATTCCTGCTCACATACAATATGATATTTATGATAGAAGAAAGAAATTTCTGTACATTTTAAAAAGCCCAGCATGAACTATAGTTAGATATAATTACGCACTACAAAGAATACTTAATTAAACAAAGAGCACACGCTTCGGTTAAATATACTTCCATTAAATGAATATGATAGGAACTACCTTTATCTGCCATTTTTTGAAGAATTTTTCAGGTTTTTAAAAGGCAATAAATAAATAGTAAAATCGTAAATCTAAAATTTGCTTTAGTAAAGCAGCCTACATCAAGAGAAGGGAATATTTTTCAAAGGAAACTTGCTTACATTTGCTTATGAAGAAAGTTATAAGCACCTCCGAAGTCACCATATATATCCTTTAAAAAAACCAATCCCAGAAGAAAACTATAATCAATAGTTTCATGTTCGAAAGAAAAGTGAATTGGACAAAGTTAAGAAATACGTTGTCCGCCGAAAACATCGCGGCAAAAACGTCGCGAAGAAAACAACGCAAGACGAAAACGTCGTAGTACAAAACATCGTGGTGCAAAATATCGTCGTCAGAAATAAAGCAGTTCAAAAACATCGCAATTTAAAAACATCGTCGTCGAAAATATCGTAATAAAAAATAAAGTCTACAAAACATCGTATGACGATAACATTGCAGACGTGCGTTTTTCAGGCTTTGATAACTGTAAAAGGATGCTCGCATAATGATTTGTGGGAATAAATAATAATGATAATAAAGAAATAATGATAATAAAGAAATATGAATGTTTACTTTCATATTTCTTTATTAACTAGTAAATATTGGCAGAAAATGTAAAATGGAAACATACAAAAATGTAATGCAATTTATGGCACTTAATAGTTTATACTGACATAATTAACTAACAAACTTCATTAAGAAATTATTTTTTATAAAGTTTTACTGGTAATTATTCATGAAAAGTATTATCTAAAAAAGAATAGAAAAAGAAAGAAAATTATAACTGCATGACCTTATCTATAAAAAATCAACTAAATTAATTATGAGATCATTTTCTTCACTTTTGCTAATCTGATGCTCTTACAGTGAAAATTATTTCTTGTTTTGTTTAAACTTCTTGTTCTATTTAAAAATTTATTAGTTAATAAAAAATATGAAAGCAAAATTTATCCTTCTTTCCATATTGCGCTCACAAATCATTATGCGAATACCCATTTACAATTATTAAAGCCTGAAAAACACATGTCCGCGATATTATCGTCATGCGATGATTTGTAGGTACTTTATTTTTTACCACGATATTCTCGACCACTATGTTTTTAAACTGCGAAGTTTTTGAAACGCTTTTTTTCGACGACGATATTTTGTACCACGATGTTTTAGAACTGCGACGTTTTCTCTTTGCTTTCTTTTCTCCTACGATGTTTTGTACCACGACGTTTTCGCCTTGCGTTGTTTTCTCCGTGACGTTTTCGTCCGCGATGTTTTCGGCTGTAACCAGAAATACAAATAATAATTTATTCCAAGACTATCCCTTCCAAAAATTGTTTACCGCATCCAGTGTTTTTGCAGTACATTAGCTAATCAAGAACTTATACAGAAAATCTATTCATTTCGAAAACTCTGGCAAAATGAATCATCTGTAACATTTTTGCATTTGTTATCACTACAGTCTGTGAAACAGAAAAAAATATCAAACAATTCATAAACTACTTTATTATTTTCTTTAGTTTTGTTTTTATAATTTAAATCGTTTAAATGTTACCATAAGTGCTTCTTAGTAATTTTAAAAATACAAATGTGTGACAGAGGAAGTTTATTAATAAAGCTGATAAAGCAGACCACGGCTATCTACCTTAAGAAAAGATGCCTTTACAGATGACTTTCCGAGGGAAGAAAATTATGAAATTATTACACAACCAGTCCGTTCATCAGAATTCGAATAAGGTTAATGTAACAGAATTCAGCGATCTTAAGCACGCTTCTAGACTCGGAAAAATCTACCAGGCTCCCGACAATAGTTCTGATAATAGGATCCGACACATCACCTTACATGACTAAAAAATTTACGAATACAGATGACATTAACATATACTCACAAAAAATGAGAGAAAAATGTACCTGAAAAAAAGTCATTTACTTAAGATTCATTCATTAGGCTAGCCAACACCACTTAGAGTAAGTGCAAACTACGCAGTTATATTCTAAGAATGTCGTCGAGCTCGTTTATTGATATGCGTTACATTAGAAAGTTTATTTACCAAAAAACAGCATTTCCTAAATTAAGTCCAGAAAACTGATGATCCGGCTTCGGCCGGTCTTGGCGAGCCAGAACAAAATACTGAGTTTTGTGTATAAATTCTTAAGATCCATAAAAAATTAAAGAGAACATCTTCCATTTAGAATCCTAGGCATGTATTACAAATTCTTTCGTAAAGAAATAAAGTAGGTTCATGACTAGACTATGCGTACATATGTTTATTAAGATATGAAACTAAGCTACATAAATTAGTCACAACGAGGAATTTGCGTTGGTTGCTTACCATAATGTTCCCATTCTTCTATTGGTAGCGCTGGAGTCGAAGATAGACAAAACATACAATTACACACCTACTTCTTCCAAACTTTACAGAAATTACTTAAGGTGTATTCTACTGCCAGCCTTTGAACGATAAATCTGATTTTTATTAAACGGTTTGAATACGATCGATAGAAAACTTCAGTCTGGTGAAGTGATTAATAGTTTTCTTCGCTTCACTAAACCAGTTCTTCTGGTTGGTAAAAAACATGCATTTGGTACTTGCTATTTTATCGATCTACATAATTTAGTCTCTGATTTTGAAAAAGCTGCAGGTAAATATTTTTAAAATAACTGTGCTCAATATTGCATCATTATTATTTTAAACAGAAAGGACAACAAATATTATTACTTTTTGTATTATTACTTCACATAAAGAATCAGCACAGTTCCTTAGTAACTTTCCTTCACAGTATGGAGCAAGACGGACGTATTTTTGAAATATGTTTCATTTACTCACATCAACACATCCCACAAATCAAAATTTTAATTTCTGTAAATATTGATGTGGAAAGATATATGATAATAATTTCAAATGGAAAACAATTTTTGTAACACATGTGCAATTAAATAATTGCACGAATAATATCATTTCAATGGATGGGTTTGTTCATTGCTCAATACTTAATTAGCGCCGAATTCTCTTTTCGGGTCAAAGGAACTACCTCTAATGGTTTTTTGTGGCATGCCTAACGAATCGCAAGTCATCAATTAACCAACCAATAGACGGGAAAGCCGATAAAAAAACAATTGATCGTTTGCAGTTTTATCCTATACCAGTTTATTCTTAAACGGTAGCTACAATCTTTGTTTTCCTTAAATACCGATCTCAAGCATGTAATTCCAAGTAAAAAAAAATTTTCGTTAGAATGTGTAGAGAAATTTATAAACAGTTTTAAATAAGAAGAGTTCTATAAAAGTATAATCTAAAATTTTATCTGATACTCACAGAGCAAAAATTCTTTTTAGCAGAGTAATTATTATGCTTTAATCTGTTAAAGAAAATGCTTCCGACTTCTAAATCGGCTCACCAGTGGCAAACGGTTAAAGACTACTGAATACTGGTAGTTCATCCTAGGTTCATTTGGTTTGTTTCAGATGATTACGGCAAATCACCGCAAGGGCTATCTGTCTAAGGCAAGGAATGCCTTCCTGGAAGGCTTTCTAAGCGAAACTGGCTCGTATACGCATTACACGTACAGAAAACCACACCAACGCCCATGCAGCCAATCCATTCGTCCGGAATCGAACCTAGATTGAACATCAGTGTTCAGCGATTTTACCGCTCGGACCTGAGTTCGAAACCAGGCGAACGGATTGTCTGCCTAGTTGGATTGCGTAACTTTCCCCATGCGTAACGTAAATACAAAATGGTTTCTTTTACAAAGTCCTCCAGGAAGGTTTCACTTCATCTTAAGCGGATAGCCTTCTCGTGCTTTGCCATGTTCAAATAACCATAACCACACTTCTAACCAATTATTTACAAGACTTTTCGATTTTTCTCACACTAAATTAAACACCTGTGATCTCTTAGGACAATGATCTGAGCTTTAAATAATAATAATAATTAACATTCACTTAATTAAAATAACTGATGTATTCCGCAGAATATATCATGTTTTTAAGGCTGAAAGATTGGCATCTAAATCACTTTTAAAAGGTATCACTCAAATTTTCCTGTTTAGTTTCACTATAACCATTGCAGCAAATGCTGATTCACAGAAGTATGATGTTGGAAACGGAAGAAAAGTTTCATTGCACTATTTTTAGTTGTGGAATAATAATCACACATAAATTTAAAGAGACAAACTGATGAGTCTAGAAATTTTGCTTTGAAATTAGAGCCGTATAAAATACAAAAATAGCTTCAAAGCACTGAAGATATGAACGATGACTCTATTTCCGTAATAAAAGATTTCTCATTCAATCTCATTCCAGCAGCAAGCGGAAAGAGTAGATTAAAAAACATTGTTCCAAGTGTTAACAGTTTGGAGCAACTGATATCAAAATACAATGAATTAACGGTTTGATTATAAATAACTAATACAGTTTCAAATTAAATAACGAATTCTTTCCAAATGAAACATTTAATTGCAAAAATGAGCAGTTTGTGTTTTGAGGATTTCTGTCTAAGTGTGTTCTCAAAAGTTTAAGTCAGTAATAGGCACAGAATAATCTGCTCAATCTGTTACATATTCGTACGTAGTACTTCAATCATCTAAAAGAAAAATCAAACATCTTATCCTCAAGGAATGCCAGTAGATTTCAGAACTGACAATTATGATCCTACATAGATGATAAATGCTGTGGTGGCGTAGCATAAATTTCTAAAATGTAAGATGACTCCTAAAAAAGAGAAAGACAACACTACAGATGTTTCTGACGTCAATCGATTTCTAACTGCAGATGTTTCTAACGCCAAACACTGCAGCCCTGTGTAACCCTGTATAATACCCTATGTAACCTCTGCAGGACATAAGCAAACAAATTGATGTACTTTTTAGACAATTCTTAAAATATCCCAAAAGAAACTCACAAATGAAAGTTTTGGGTTTTTTGTTAACATTAAGTAGCCAACATTGTAAAGACTGTTTAACGACCTATTTTATATTTACTATGGATGATAATGAATTGAACTTTAACAGACATTGGATTATATTCATGTTACACATGAGAAAATTACCGAAAATTCCCATGCTGCGCCAGCCTGTTTGCCAAGATTTGAACTCGGGCTTAACTATTAGTATTTAAGGAACTTGTCGCTCAGTCGTAGCTTCCAGCAATAATGAATTATAATGTAAAGCGTGGTGCAGAAGAACTTGGACAAGTATAGTCAAAAGCAGACTGCACATTTCGTTTGGAAAGACGGACATTCAGCAGTAGAAATCTACAGGCGACAAGTGACTGCATGTGGTGAGCAAGCTCCCGAGCGAAGTTCTATATTTAATTGGATTAGAAACTTTCAACTTAGAAAATGAAGGTGTTGTGAAAGGAATGATCAGTGATAGCTCAGCAGTTATTCATACACCGACATGTACTGGTAGAAACTAGGCCAATACTTCTGTACTACTATAGGTAACTAAGGTACTGCTCTACTTAGCTAACTGTTAAGCTTCCGCTCTAATTTTGAATTCCGAGAGAGAATATCTAAGGAGGGGGGGGGTTGAATTCTAGGGTCACCTACTCCTCTTCTCCTACCACCAACTTTTCGAGATAATTTCGGATCATTGTGCATTTTGAGTGACCCTTAACAGACAGCTGACAGAAGACGGAGACACTATCATTCTAACAAGAGGTTAGGTGGTATTGTCTCGCGTCTTTGCATATCTAACATCAGGAGAGATACATCAAGGCATTATATGCTTACAATATCCATGCCATTTCTGGGATTCGAACTCGGGGCTTTTATACAGTAGTCTTAGAAAGTCCTCCACGAAGGCATCACTCCCCTTAGGCAGATAGCCCTAGTGTGCTTTGCTGTAATTAAATAAACCAAACCAAACTATACGGTAGTCAGTGTCACTAATCATAGTTCCATCAGGGCGGCTCGTACACTACCAACTCTGCAGCGTTCCGTGATGTCCTGTTTCAGCGTTTCCCACTTCAGGCTTTTTGCATGTGTTACCAAAAATGAAGCCAATTTGAGGTTTTCTCTTTCCTTCTGAAGGTGTTCGGATGACAAAATAAAGCAACTTACCATTTCAGCCTTCCTTTCTATTTTTATCTCTTCGCTATAATTGTGGGAAGATGTTCGGGAAGGGAAAAATACTTTAAAAAAAGAGGCTGTTCGAAATAATACCTGCTTTCCCACATGTTATTATTCCATAAAAATTTTTTCATGTTTACTGCATTACGTAAAATGAAATCAATGCTATATCTAAACAGAGTGTGAGAACACAAAATTTAAAGGGCGGATCATCATTGTAACATCACTTTACAGTACATACTTCACATTCAAATCTTATCGTATTTTCGGTTTAAAATTAACCTTGAATAGAAAGACTGAAATAGGAATTCCTTTTACCTTGATCCACTGTAAAAAGTTGAAATAGGACAATTTTCTTTAAAGCCCTCACTCAAGAAAGCCTGAAATGGAACACAATTTTACGTTCGATGAAGCGCAGTGTGAAACGGATACTGGTAAAGGAACTCTGCACATATTTACTTCATGAATATTCATTTATGTTTTACGACAATTAAAGTGTTTTATTCTTATACGCGTTCAGATCACTCCTGAATGACCCAAATAGTAGATCGCACTAATTTACTCAAATACACCAACTAACAAAGACGAAAAATTTTGCTTGTTAAAAACTGGATTTTTATATCATAAACAATGAATCTCATCTAAGCGGAATTATCAACGGTTTGGATGACTTTGGCTTTCTCTAACACCACGTTGGTATTAGAGAAGTCATATTGATTTAATTATAGGGTCTGTGACACTGACACTTAACCGAAAACGACTTAGTCGACGAGACACTTAACTGACACGAGTTAGTCGACAAGACATCTAGCCGACAGGTCATTTAGCCGGTACAGACAGTCAGTCGACAAAACATTTAGCCGACAAAGAAACTTAGCCGACAGGACATTTAGCCGACACGGACAGTTAGCTGACAGGACATTTAGAAGACAGGGACACTTAGCTGACAGGACATTTAGTCGAGACAGAGAGTTAGCCGTAACGAAATTTAGCTGCCGGACATTTAACTGTCAAGACATTTAGTTAACAGGACATTAAGCCGAAAGTGACGCGTAGCTGACACATATCTAGTAATCTGCTCAATTACTTTAAAGGTACTATCAATTACAAAATTTCTTGACTTCTGGAAAAAATCAATATTTAAGTCATTTTTTCACCTATTGTAAAATTCATTTTTCGATTCTTAAAAATCCCATATGTGTTTTTGATTCTTGTGTAATTTAGCATAGTTTGATATATATATCGTACTGTTTGGTGTATATTAGCCAAATTGAAAGAGTTGAAATTTCTGGTCAGGGAATCTGAATTAATTTTCGACAGGAAAAAAGAATTTGTTTAGCTAATTACGACGGTCGCTTAGTTACATTTTAATATGGTATCTGCAAAAATTGTCCGTAAAGCTTCTTCATTTGATCAACTGAGTTCCTTTGAAGACTTTCACATCATTAATAATTTTTCTTGTTTACTTAATGCTATTAATTTTCCATTCTCACTCTTCTGATACTTTCAAATGTCTCATTTTCATTCATTCATTCTCTTAATTCTCTTCTCATTTCTCTCATTCTGTTCTAATTTTCTAGCAAAACATTTATAAAGGTCTAGCCTAAAAAAGCAATTTTCAATTATATATTAAGTAAAACGGTCACTCTGTTTCTGTTAGACCCAGCAGCGGCCGAGCGGTAAAGTCGCTGAGCACTGGTAGTGCGGTCCGAATTTTCGAATCCCGCGAACGGACCGCTGCATATGTGTTTTCGTGGTTTTCCCCATGTGTAACGTGTATACGAGCCAGTTTTACTCAGAAAGTCTTTCACGAAGGTATCCCTTCCCCTTAGGTAGATAGCCCCTTTGCCGTAATTACATAAGCCAAACCTACTTCTGTTAGGTGGCCGCAGGCCACGAGGAAAAATTCCTGGGCCAGAATCCCAAATTAATAAATATACGATACTTAATGTATAAATAGCATTTTGAGGGTGTAAAACAGCATTTTAGAAAAAAAGTAATTCACTTACAGCGAGGAGTAGGGCGAATCATTCTACTTTCTGACAGGAAAAGGAAATTGCATTAGTGGGAAGAGCGAAACGAATTGCATTAGTGGGAGGGAATGAATGTAGCATGATGTGCTGAGCAAAGTAGTAATGAAATGTGAAAGTATTCAAAATCTGAAAGCACTGGGAAGAGCGAGACTCACTGTCCGCTAACTATCCGTGTCGACAAAATGTCCTGTCGGCTAAATGTCCTGTCGGCTAAATGTCCTTGTCGACTAAATGTTCTTGTCGGCTAACTGTCCTTGTCGGCTAAATGTCCTGACGGCTAACTGTCCTTGACGGCTAAATGTTCTGTCGGCTAAGTGTCCATGTCGGCCAAGTGTCTGTGTCGGCTAAATGTCCTGTCGGCTAACTGGTGTCGGTTAAGTGTCTCGTCGGCTAACTAGTGTCGGTTGAGTGTCTCGTCTGCTAACTAGTGTCCGCGACCGTTAATTAGATATTCTCAGAAATACTGCTCACTTTCAGAGATGACTGTCTTAGAAAGTTAGTCGCAATGATAGGATTTACTTTATTTGAATTCAGAGCAGCAGAGACGGTCGGTAGCAAATGATAACAAAATTGGCTGGTTAAAATACCTGCAGGTATCATATTATTCCATGGTAAAAAATTTAGTGCATATATTTACTAGACTGAGGGAAAAATATCAAAAAAATATTAAGGTATACATCCTAATTAGATAAATTTAATATTCAATTATAACAGACGACATTAAAACTAGGCGGTTATATTAAATTAACATCTCTTTTACCCAAGTTTTTCCCAGAAATTAAAATACTTAATCTCGTTTCGTTACCTAATATTTAACGCACAAATTTCGAAATTATTTAAAACCGTCGTTTAATTATATCCTAGTGATTTCAGTGGGTAACCATGCCGGTAAAATACGACAATCGTAAACAACAGCACATTATATGTTAGCCAGTGACGGTAGTATATATAACAGTACATTATAGGTTAGGCAAGCCCCTTTTTCCAGTCAGCAGTAATCAAAGTTTCTCACAGAAGCGTTAGAGAAATATATAACTGTTCTTATCGTCATAAAGGTTGTCAGTAGTGTTAATCCAGAATATTTTGTGAAAAACTAATTTCAAAGTTAAAAAAAGCGTTTAAGTTAATACGACAACCGAAACATTGATCTGAAAATATAAAAGCAAAGAGCTCGATTAACAAAATTACTCCAAATATTGAAAAGTAGGCAGTATTCTCCTATTGGTCTATTGTAAAGATTTTGATAATGCGAATGAAATTATCTACTAAGATCGCAAAAATTAGATTTTATCTTAAAATATCTGCTTTTTATAAAAACATTATCAGAGTTTATAGATCTTTCCTCTTTTCTTCCATAATAATTAATTTCTCCTCCTTCGACTTATAACGTATTTTCTCATTCCTTCCAGCATGTCTTCATGGTGTAACGGTAGCACATACGGTGCGTATTCGAGATTCCAGGTTGGAGTCGCAAAAAGGGCATTGCATATTTTTCACATCTCCTGCTTCAAAGAAACCTAATGACTAAACTTTTATAACCACTCATTTATGAATCCCAGATGTTTTTTCTATTCAAGACACAGCTCTGGATATAATTACGAATCAAGAACTATACGAAATGAATACGAACGTACACGTGTACTGTTACAAATCCAAGTGTCTGGTAATCACAACTAATCGTTACTCATTATAAAAATACACAGCTTACTCTTCAGGACTGCTGTCGAGAAGTCCAATGGCTTTCAGCAGCTTGTCTGGCAAACTTGGAAATACTTTGGCATTATCAGTATCTTCGCAAGATATGCTTTCTGATATTGATGGATTGAAGAGTTCACCTCGAAAATGCGCCACGCGGTCTCCAACATCCATTGTTAAAGCCTTACTTCGTTTTAAGAGCCCGCGTCTCTGAAAGAGAATACAGAATTAATGAGCTTAAGATTTGTTACTGGTCGCATATTATGAAATGATACGCAATTTTGCAGTTAAAGATAAACTTACACGACAAAATTTAATATCGAAATACGAAACACTATTTGCATAAAGCTCATTACCACAAACAAAGAATAATAACTTTCTCTCAAACCTACGATTCTTTTTCTGCTCCGATTTTTTTTCTGTATTTGTCAGTTGTTTATAATGTTTAATGAACGTTGGATTTTGTAAAATATTACACAAATATTTCATGAACGTGAGATGGGTTAAATTATGTTAACATTTTACACTCTTGGATAATTGCTAAGGATCTACAAAACTCAATCATAGCAACCACAGACTAAAAGGAAGCAAAATATGGAAGATTAGAATAAATGCGGGACACAATTAGAAGGGGTGCACGTATACAAATTTTCCTTTCTCGCCTGTTCATCACGTGATAGTGCTGATAAAAGATTTAAAGCATTTGATGCGGGTGGGCAGCTGTGGTACCAAGTGAAAGTTTCACGGCAAAGGTATAGTTGACGATTTTGAATATTTCGGTATGTCTTCCTGACAACACTTAGATCATTTTACAAGTGGCCGTATTATCAAAAAAGCAGAAAAATAATGAAAAAGAGATGTTCTCAGGGAGTTCAACATCGCACACAACGCTGTTCATCACGTGATAGTGCTGATAAAAGATTTAAAGCATTTGATGCGGGTGGGCAGCTGTGGTACCAAGTGAAAGTTTCACGGCATAGGTATAGTTGACGATTTTGAATATTTCGGTATGTCTTCCTGACAACACTTAGATCATTTTACAAGTGGCCGTATTATCAAAAAAGCAGAAAAATAATGAAAAAGAGATGTTCTCAGGGAGTTCAACATCGCACACAACGTTGTTCAACGGCTGTAGAAAGCACTTAAAACAACTCAAATGTCTCATGGGGAAGGTCGTGTTACATGTACGACGCTTGCAGGAGGCAGGTACATTGTTCTGTCAGTAAAACGAACATACACAGCTGAGCAGGTGGCAAATGAATTTCTTGCTGCAACAGGACAACAGATCTCCCGAGAAACTACAGCCAGACATTTAGGAGAAGGTGCATTTTACGTCGGAGACCTGTTTTGTATGTCTATTGCCTAGACAGCACAGTACCACCAGTCTGCAATGGTGTCATGAAAATCGCATTTGAACTGAATAGGATTCGGTTTGCGTGGTATTCTCAGATGGGAGTAGGTTCAATCTGTCATCGAATTACAGATATCAATTGAACTGGCATGAGAGTGGCATTGCTAATTATCCAGAAAATATCCAGGATAGGGACCGATATCCAAGATTCAGTATCATGGTATGAGCCAGCATCATCATTAGTGACAGCACGCCCTTTACGTGTGGTTATAGTTGGGTGTATGACTGGTCAAACGCTGCACGTTTATGAAGTTTAGCTGCCTCATATTCGATTTTCTTTGATACATTTGACGATTAATTTCTTTTCATGCACTAAAATGCATCATGATACCGAACTTTCGCTGTTCAGGACTGTCTACATAGCGAGAATTTCCAACGCCTTGTATGCCAGCACGTTCTCCAGATCTAAATCGCACTGAAAACATTCGGAATGCTCTGGAGAATTGAGTGACTTGCTGTTCGAAAATATTCTCTAGAGAACAAGACAATCCTCACCCATGCACTGACAGAGAAGGAAGGATTAATTATTTTAACAGCTGCTGGATAATGTTGTGCAGAATATGAACGACATGTAGAAAGTAGCATTGAATACACAGTGAACATATCCCATTCTGACAGCTTTCTCAAAAGTTTCTGCTGTTATTCAATACACAGTTTTCTATTTCTACGTGCACAACATCAAAAGATTTTTTTTTTTACTTTTAGATGCTTCAAAACTTCATTTTTCTAAACGATAAATGTCCTTTATTCTAATATCCCAACAGTGTGGCAGCACTACTTTATCCTGATTAACCTCCAACTCCACTTAATGTTATACTGCACTGCAACTTGAGATCCGTCTTAGCAAATGCCCAGCAGTGTATTTGCGCTTCTTGCTCAGTTTGTTCTTAATAACACTTACAAACCATATAGTACGAGTAACGCCCTCATAACAACTCACTACGAAATGGTGTGTTAGATTTTTATCTGGATTTTTTCAGACTGCAAATTTGTTTTTCTTCAATTATCATCCTTCAGTGGAGTTATATTATGATGAAATGTTAACACCAAGCTGTTATTTTGATATCAAGGAGAATTATTTTCTGCATATGGGTCCATTTTTTTGCAGTCATATCTAAAACATTTTGTCACCATAAACTCAATTAAGAAACCTTTATCCACTTCCCGGGACCACTTACAAAATTTTCCCACAAAAAATTATTATTATTTTGCCATAATCATTAAAAAGAAAGCTTGAAAAATAAAACGAAACTGTGTTTCATAACATGAACTACATTTTACAAATTTTCAACAAACAAATGTGTCTCAGACACGCTTTAGAACTAGAATCGATAATAGAAGAGGGAAACGAATGCTAAAAGTAAAAAAAAATGGGTTTAGTTCTTATGAATATCTTCTGGCTTTATACACGTGTCACTTGACAGACAGACAAAAGAGGGAGGAATTATTGAAGCTTTAAAGAGCTCCATTTCAATGAAGTACATTTGGAAGGAGAAAGCTAAGGGAGATTTCGTTTTTGCTTTAAAGAAGCAATTTTGGATTCCTACTTTTCTTCACATTGCTGATTCAATCGGTCTTCCTTTCAAGCTGATGTTCTCCTTACAAAAAATAGGCGTATCATTTGAAGGATACTTCATTTGAACGTAATTTTACGATTAAGCTTTTTGAAAAAAGCATTGCTGGCTGAGATGATTTTTATTACATTTGAATATCTTAGCCTTAAAAAAACAATTAATGAAATTAATGAATGTTGGCTTGTATACATATTTGTATTAAAACTGAGAGATAAATATCCTACATTTTGCCGAATGGCAACAACTTTACGCGTAGATATAAAAATGCTTTACTTCGAACCGTATTGCCACTGTTGGCTTTTAACACTTTGACTACTAACGGGACATCTATGTCCCACTAAAAGTTTAAAAAGGACTGCTCAGTTAAAAAGTGCTTAGAATCTCCTGAATGCTGGGGATCATCTTCCAATAAAGTTTTCCAGAATAATAGGAGTGCTTATTATTAAAACTTTACTGGAATAATTTAATAGGAGTGTAAGTCGATCGCTACGTCTGGGACGTATGTATCCCACCATTAAGTACGGCTGGGATATATGTGTCGCAACCTTTGGCTTGGAAAACGTTTGTCAAAAAAAATCCCAAATCCTAAATTTACCTTATTTAGACATATTTTGTTCACTTGGATAGAAAAGAGGGTAAACAAAATGTTTTTTTAAATTCGTAGTCAAAGGGTTAAATCGCCGAGTTTGTTAACAAAAGGCTTATTAAAATTTGTATAAAACATGGATTTAGTAAAAACAAAATCGAAATTCAAAATTCGAATTTCGAGGTGCACATACTCGGGTGGAGGAGTATGTGTGTTCAAAACTTGTGGCTCTAAGGTAACGCGGTTTTCCGATAATGCGAAGGATTCACATACATATATTTTATTACTTAATAGAGACAGAAAACGCACAGAGATCAAATTCATTATTATAAATTTCTATTAAACTTTTAAAGTTGCAACTCTTGATTGAATACATTATTATTGTTAAATGTAAGATACATAAAATAAATGGAAAAAATGGAAAAAAAATTCAACTTTAAACTCAATACTTGGTGCTTTATGGACGTAAGACTTTCGAATTTCATTGACGTTTTGAAATATGTAGTTAGAAGGAAGTAATAAAACGAAACAATGCAGTAAAAAGAGAAGCATTTCTCCAGAAACTAAACGATGCAGATGATTTGCATCACAATACTTGATAAAGCAAAGTTATAATCTAGCTAAAAAACATATACCAAAAAGGAAAATAGAAATTTTCCTTGTTCCTTTACTCAATAAAATTAAACTTGGCTGCTACTATTTGAAGAAGGTAGGTATAACTAACCTTTCCAAACGCGTCCATTATAACTTTTCATTGTTTATGCTCGGATTTGATCGACTGCTATTGATTTAATTATAGCAAAGTATACGACGGCTCCGTCCCATATATTTTCACACTCGATTAATCTACGGGATATTTTACATTTGATCGCTGTGTGTGAGACTTCGTCTCGTTAACGGCAATGGCCAATTCCCAAGTTAACTAGAATTCTGGGAAAGTGAAGTATGGGTACTTTAATGCCTAAAATAACGAATTAGTTTAGGAATCCATGCTAAGAATTATGCAATAGTGATAATGGCACGGGTCCAGTTTATAGTAGCCAAAAAGAATAGGATGCAGAATCATCATCTAGTGAGGAGGAAGTTCACGCGGCTGATAAATTGCATCCGATAGTTTGCTTAGGGAAAATAATGAACAATCATATATTCAAGGCAAATGTTTCTTAGATTACATGACACATCTGCCTTCCTACCCCCCCTAAAAAAAGCTTGAAAACATGCAAAATAATGGCAATAAAAATCTTAAATACATTCTATCTCGAAGTTTATCAATTCTAAAATCATGACATTAATTTAATTGAAGCCGAGTTTGATTACTTACAACATATAGCCAGAAGTATTTACATGATTTAATATAATTTACCCTTCCAAACAATCAGCATCGAAAATATTAAAAATCTTTTAAAAAATATATTTCAAGTCTTAAAAATGTAGTTTACTAAGCTAGTTATCACGGTTTTAAGTAGGCAAATTTCAAACCTTTTCATGCAAATGTACTTTCAAACTCCTATCAGGCATACGGTAATAGGCAGATACACTAATGATATGTATGTTTATTCAGAAGTGCCCTAAAGTTGATGGATAGGATTACGCAAAAAATATGACAATCTGCGACTCGAAAGAGACGTTAAATTAGGCCAGAAGAATTTCTGGCCAGTTGCAGTACTAAGATAATTACAATCAAGTTTTAATTTTATCTAACGCTACCTGGATAGCTTTACCTGGCGAAAAAATTAAATTTTTAATGAAGTTTTATATTTAAATTATAGAAAGATTTACCGATATCAACATTAAATAAAATATGCTTTGCTTATAATTTTGAGGTTCTGTATATATGTAAGGTTTATAACGATATTTAAATTTTGGAGCAAAGGCTTCAAAGGAAACTTCATTTTCGACTTATTAGCCGATTTTTAAAATTTCCGACTTAAAATAAGAATTCCTAAAACTCGATTTCGGAGGGAATTTTTTTTATTTAAAATTTTATTTTTCTTTCGAAGTCTGTAATTTCTCCAATTAATATCTGTCTACGTATAAAGCATGTGTATTTTGATTCATGCATCATAAGTAAAATCATCTCCTTGCTTTTATTTACAATTTTTTCGACGTTGTATGTTTATGGAAAAAGAATACCCAAATCGGATAGAATATAAAGTTCCCTGTGAAACACAGTTTTAACGCAAATACGCATTTTTAAAAATAATCACAGTCTGCAAGAAGATAATAATATTTTAAAATTACAAAGGCTGACAGAAAAGTTTTGAAGCTCCCTCTAATCTCTGTTTCTCGATATTACATAAGACATCCCTGTACTGGGTCCTGTGAAGGCTATAGCAATTACGTAATTCGAGGCTGTAGTTGAACAGCCATGGCCTTCACTATCTGGTTATAGAGTGGAAATACCTAGTACGTTTTTACATGGCCAATACAGCAGACATCTCTATGAATATACGGCAAAGATGTAATTAAACTTTGTAATAATCTTCGACGATGAAATATTTACCCTTGTTTTCGTATTTCAGCACAGATGCATTTGGAAGCGGTAACACGAAAGTGATTAACAAGACACGTTATAACAGAATCATTACGATATTAACATTTTCACACCTATATAGCCAGATAGCGAACAGTGACTATAACGGACTTTATTGAACTTTGAATTTTGAATTATTGAAATTTTGCTGGACTCTTGAGCTATTAAACTTCATAATATGTATATTTATTGTATGTATCAAAATTAGCTCAACATAACATGCAAATGCAAAGGAGATTGTAAATATCATTCACTGTCCTGTGGGCATGATTGTAAAATAATCATTGTAAAATCTCTCTGTAAAAATTTCTCAATAAACAATTTCCACTGGCACCTTAGGCCGGAAGCCCTCTCAATGGTGCAAAGTGCAAAATGACTATTACGGAAACGTACAGACAATTATTTGAGTGGTTTGAATTGGCTTATTTACACTCATATCCATACATTAAGGATAGTTCAGAATCACACGGAAATCGAACTCTAAAGCAAAATTTTCACCTGTAGAATTATCGCACACATCTTCAAGAATAATACGGAAATTACAGGAAGACATCAGATGACGCCGATAGTATATCACAAAGACGAGGATATAAGAGAAGTGTATAGAAGAGACAGAACCAAAAACGTGAAATTGTTCACGAGGACTCTGTAAGCCGCTCAGTGACACAACCGAATAGTTAGATAGATACACAGAACGCATGTGGATGATTTTTCACGTGGTAGAATTATCGGCCGCCTGGAATGTTGGCGTACTAAGAGGGAAGTATCCGAGGAACTTGGAATAGCCCAAAGTGTCATCTCTAAGCTTTGACAAAGATTCCAAAATGAAGGAAATGTCAGTAGACGTTACAGTACAGGTCGACATCATCACAATATGATTGTGTGATGTTTTCCGACGAGTTCAGGTTTAGCTTTGAAATCTGATTCATGTTGAACTTTCATATGGAGAACTCCAGATACCCAATACTACCAAGACCACATCATTGAACGACACAGTTACGGTGGTGCAGGATTGCTCATATGGGGTGGAATTATACTGGGCTCCAGAACAGATCTGTATGTTTAGATCAGAAGCCTAACAGGCCAAATTTATCGGGGCATTATTTTAGAACAGTATGCACGTTTGTTTAGAAGTGCTATGAGAGCGGAATTTGTATTTATGGACGACAACGCCCGTCCTCACCGTGCAAGAGTTGTAAAGGAATCCCTTCAATCTGAGGATATCACCCATATAGAATGGCGAGCATTCTTACCTGACTTAAATCCGATAAATAATGTGCGGAACATGCTTGGCCTCCGAATTACAGCCCGTCAAACACTTCCGAACAATGTATACCGGAATTTTTAGCTGAGTGGAGTAATCTTCTCCAAGATCAGCTCGATAATTGATACTCAGCATGCCTAGACGTTGTACGGACTACATTTCATTGTCTGGGAGACATAGCAACTATGTAATGTTAAATTTTTGTAAGGGAAATATTTTTTGTAATGCTCCCGGGAGCAAAAATCGTAGTTTTTATGAATGGTATCATACATGCACTATCTTTTGTGTTATTAATCTTTTATTTAATAAATGGGCTTTATGAATAAGTCACGTTTGTTTTGTTTCTGAACTTTTATTTGCCGGAACTGGCATTATCCTTAATTTATGGCCATGAATATAATTATGGCAAAGCATTCGAGGGCTATCCGCCTAAGGGAAGATACGCTGTCGTGAAGAACTTAAGGGATACTGGTTTGTAGCTCGTATGCACGTTACACACGGAGGAAAGCAGAAAAAAAAGGCCCATGCAGCCAGTTCGATCCCTATATCGAACTGCCATTGTTCAGGGCTTTACCACTTTCTATAATTTGTTTTGTTTAATTTATAAAGCACTTCAGAAATATTAATCAAGATAAACATGTACATGTGTTTTTCGAGTTTTGTAAAGGGGAAGGAACGATCTTCTAGCGCGTTGAATGGGGTGTATGCGGCAAAAAGGGTTAAGAACCACTGGTTTAAGTTTTTGCTAACATGGATCGAAGAATTCTGTAACTTCTCTTGATAAGAGAATAATTGAATCTAGGAAAATTTAATAGAAAAATAGCTGAACTATTGAATGCAAGCAAATCCATTTCTTTCTAATATAATTTGGAAATACAGTAAAATAAATATTATATTATAGGAGAAAGTCACGAACAGTGCGTTTAAGAAGTTTTATAGAGCTTGAAGAAAGATGGATCGTTAGAAATATTATTTTTAATCTTAAGACCAATGCACTGAATTTAGGAGCCAAACGAATGTTTGTTAAGCCTACGAAGCAGAAGCTGTTAAGAATATCAAAAGAAAATATAATTTCGTAAAGCAAGTCGATAAAAGCAAGGTGGCTAACGCGATATTTCGCGATTACGATAATAATTTTATTATAACATGGGAATTTTCGCGAAGTTTTCTGAGATTTCGAGACTAACGCACTTTCTCACGACTGTCAAATAAATTTGCGACTTTCAGATTTTTATTTAATAATTTCCATTACTGTTGCTGAATTATTTTTCACTTTCAATATTTAGATTGATTAAATTAATAATAAAATATTTCATTATAATTTACGCTAAAATATGCTGTGAAGTTCGAAATATACTTCTGATACAAATTCTAAGAAAATATTCTTTAAATTCAAGCCATAACTTTGAACTCCGAATCACACAACTTGAATTTTTAAAGCAGCTTTGTCCAATTGCAGCGAAAATGAGATCGAAATGATAAACAAACCAGCACATAATTTCCATTCATATAAAACTAATGTTAAAAATTTTATATTAAAGAAAGTTTGCTAGACTTTCTTTAATATAAAAATAGTTGCTACAAAAGCCTAGCAAATTTTACAAAAAATAGTTGCTTCACTAATATATATTTGGCATATGCTATGTCCGGTGTGAGTCAGTACTCACAAATAATACCAGTACGGAAAGTTACTTTCTAGATTTAAAAATATGCTATAAGGCTAGTAGTGAATTAAAGTAGAAACTACGTGTAAGCATACAATGATTTATTTAAATACCATTCATTTAACTAAAAACAAAAATTTCACGTATCAACATTAGTAATACAACCAGAATATGACTGGTTTATTACGATAAGTATCAGTTAAAGTAATGCAGAAAAAACTGCTTATTAATTATGCGCTTGTTATTTGTATTGCTACTTCACATACGCTAGAGTTAGAATAACTCCTGGGCCACAAGATTTTCCAAACTTTTAAACAAAAATATAGCTTAAGACGTTTTCAGTAATTTTTATTGTTTATTCCAAACCCGAAATTTTGGCGAATTTTCCCCTTTTTGCCTCTAAGAACTTCGCAGAACTTTGAGAGAAAAATCTCCCGAAAGTATTAACAGAGAATGACCACTAAATCCATGAACATAAATAAACATAGTCTCCGTAACACTACCACCTTCACAGAAGGTAAAATGTCATCTGGAACCGCTGGTGGTCGTCTTAGAGAGGTTTCAATGCTTTTCTAACAGTTATCAAGTTGAAATTACATCAAATGATAATAATAAATCGGTCATTAAATTTATTAAAAACTTATTTCTTTCTCTTGATCCAATCTATACGCTAAATATTGTTAGCAAAGCTATAATATAAAAACAGGTACTATACCAAATAGCTAATGCACAAATATTTTTGGGGAACCCGTCCTTTCTACGGCTTCTATAGTTGCTCTACATTTCAGAGATAAGACAGCAACTAGATGCCGCGAAATGGACGGAACAATATAACACACGTACCTAATAACGGAAAACAAATAAAAGGCTTCTGGCAGCTCGCCCGCAGTTTAATGCGAAACCCCAGACTCGAAGGTGATATCCATTATGCAACAAAATTGGCTCCATCCGTTTCCTTGAATATCCTTAGTTTATAAACTTTTTCACTGATCTATCGCTCTGCACAACATTCGTATAGTTTAGTACATTGACACGAGAGACACTTTATGAGATATTTTATGGGATGCTCCAATAAAACTGAACAGATTAAAAATGCTGCAGCTGTATTTAATAATAAAATTTAATCCATTCTTTGTTGCAGAAACTTTAAAAGCTGAAATTAATGACATTGATTTAGCATCTGGTCATTAAATGTTTCTATTCAGCATTGTTGCTGAGTAACCAACATCTTATATTACACACATAAATAAATAAATTAAATTAAATAAAGTAAAAAAATCTGAAAGCTTTCAGATTTTATATTACGCCCAAAGGGGCGTTTTTTTAACGTTTTGTGTGCTACCTTTATTTATTAAATATCATGTTCTTAGCACTTAAACCATAAAGTTCAATTCCACAGCAATATCGCAAAACAATTTTAAAATGAGCATATCTTTAGAATTTCCGATACACAGTCTCGTGCGCTGGAGATAAAAATACTTTTTTTTCCGTACAGTATTGCCATTGCTCGCTTTGAAATCGTTGAGTTTGTCAATAAAAAATTTGCTAAAGTGTTACAAAATATAAAATCGATAATAAAAAAAAATTTCAAATTCAGGCTTCCAGATACCCATATTAAGTGGAAGATAACGTTATTCAAAATTGGATGGCTCTAGGTACGTTGTTTTATCACAATACGAGAAACATCTATACATTTATGCAGATTCTTCATTATTTAATTGCTTTAAATATAACACAGGGCTCTAATATTTGGTGGCAACAATTTGAAAAGTGAACCGACATTTATAGGAACCAACACAAAATGCCAAAACGAAAGTAATAGCCCTTAGGGCTAAAAAAAAAAAAAAAAAAAAAAAAAAAAAAACCACGCCTGTAGTGAATTGCTCAAGATGACGCGAGTGTTTAGTATTCTTGAGACTGAAACACCAGAATCCAATATCACACCTCTAAAGCAACCTTTACAGATGGACAAAATCGTATGGAATGCTTTAAAAAAAAAGGTTTTATAAAAAGGTATATGAAGAAAGGGTTTATTGAATTTTTTATTAAAAAATAAACCTTTCCTTTTCTCTTCATTGCGTTCGTAACCGTCATTCAACAAAATTAATTTGAAGGGTACAAACGACAAGCCCACTTTCTAAACACATATTCATTCCAGACACTACATTTAAATTCTTGGTGTTAATCTCTTTTTTTAAAACAGAATGTTCTAAGAAAACATTTCGCTTTGTTCTTGCTATTCTACTCGCGTGAAAAGGAACAGCATTTAGCCATACTTGCTAGTCATCACAGAAGTGCCAGGAATACATCTCGTAATTTCTCCCAGACGGTATAGTGGTTAGGGGAGCCAACTGCGATACGAGAGGGCCCGGGTTCGAATCCCGGAGAAAGTATGGTTGTAACTGTCTATCCCTTCATAGGAGGCAAAGGTGGCCCACCTATTAGGTGCTTCTATAATAAAGTGACAGCCACTTTTGACGTTAGTAGTGGCCAAGCCGAAGTGAGCTAAAAGGGTCCGCCATGGATAAAAAAATAAATGAACGTCTTGTAATTTTAACAGTTTACAAGAAGTTCTGTATTCCTATGATTTACATACAAGAGCGGATTAAGACGAAATATAAAAGTGGCTGTCCGGCACGCTAGGTTTAATAGGGCTCCAAATTTGTGAAAATTAATTTAAACAAATGTTTCTACGAATAATAAAGTTTAATAGAAGACCTGGCGTTAGATCGCTACGCTGCCACTTTGTTACGGCGCCATCTCTTTGTGAGGGTGGTACTTGAGCTATTGGTGCCTTTATGACCTATAAGGAGGTAACAGAGTTAAGCAGTTGTACCGAAGTCTGCGTCAAAGAAATCTGTGTCAAATGCTGTACTGACCCAGTGGTGATCCCGGTGCGTAAAGTTGGGCGGTACACCTAAGCGACAGATCTAACTTTGTACAGAAAACCTCTGCTACAGTTGTAACTAAAATTTCTTGAATAGGGATAGCTTCAGTCCATCTAATCAAGCAATCGATTATCCTATGATTATCAATGCGGGGGCTTGTCATTAACTGGCTATGTTTGGTGGGGTGTTTGTTAATAAGGATGGTAATTATGCTGAGCTGCTGCAGTGTCCTTGAAGACAGTACGTCATTCTGAAGGTTCGAATCGCGATCTGCGGAATCAAAACAAAATACACAGTCGCCACAGCTATATTACAAAAGCGCTAGGGATGCCTCTGCAGGTGAGTGAAATTCCTTCGTCGGACGCTGCGTACATACGTACAGTATATGGTGTTTACAGATGCATCCCATCTACATAATGCAGAAAACCTATTACGTATTACACCCACACACAAATGTTTCAGATTTTGACGATCTCACAAAAAGGGTTTGTTAAGGTTTTTTTACGCTCCTGCTGAGTTCGAAGTCTACAAATCTGCTGTTACACTCACTATTAACCTTTTTTTTTTTTTTTTTTTTTTTTTTTTTGTCTTTTTAACTTTATTATTAAGCATCATTTTCTCCGTACTTACGTACAACAAAAAGCTAAGTACTTTTATTTATAAACCATAATGAAGAAAATTTTGCAGCACCACGATTATGCGATGACGAAAAATTTCTGCCGTTTGGTTGACGATGAGCACAAGCATATTACAACAGGAAATCTAGACATTATTCATGACCAAGAGATTAGAGTGCTTATGAAAAAAGGAACGAAGTTTACACCTATTAAATTCATTAATAAATTACATTGCATAGAAAGTATTTCTACAGATATTGATAATTTCATCTTGAAAGTTAGTTCTCAACTTAGTTTGCCTTAACATCTATTTAAAGAAGGGGGAAAATGAAATTATTACTCAAAACAAAAAGAAAATTTAAGGATTTAAAGAAATTAAAAACTGGAAAAATTTACTTCTAAAGTTTTCACAATTAAAAAAGCAATTTACCATAACTGAAATTTACAAAGCAAACAATAATTTCAGTATTTTATGATACAAATTCTACAATGATATAATTGAAAATGAACTAACAAATTCTAATAACAAATAAAGAAAGAACTGTTATTGGCAAAATTTCTGCCTTTCACAAAAAATGGAGAATTTCCCTCTTCACTACAAATAACAGATTTGCCCATCTTTATGCCTAACACAACTCTTCCACTCCAGGAAATATACGAAAGTCTTATAGAAATGACAGAATTTTTTCCTGAAATACTTAATGTACTGGATTTACAAAAATGGAAAGAATTTCTACATTTTTTTTCGCTGTACAGTAACTACATTAAACATTCAAACTTTCTTTAACTGCAAACACAAGGAATTCCAATGGGAAGTTCATACTCCAAACATATTTGTAACCTATTTCTATTTTCTAAAGAATTTGAATTCCTTAAAAGCCTTTCTGATTCCTTAAAAACCTCTGTCACTGAGGTTGATTTCAGTAAATTTGAACACACTTATAGATACATCGATGATATTATTACTTTAAACAATTTTAATCTCATCGAAAACAGCAACATCTACCCAAACGGTCTAAAACTTAATAAGACCAATGAAAACCAAACAGAAATAGTTTATCTTGACCTAAGTATATATAAACTAAAAGAAATTAAATTTTTGATAAACGAAAAGATTTTAATTTTTTAACTAATTAATTGGAATTCTAACATATCTAAAAAAGTTATTGCAAATACTACTTTAACCAAATTAGTATAATTAAAAAAGTTTCCACTGAAATAGAAACACAAAAAGAAGATAAAGAAATCTGGAGTAGTCTATACCCTATAATATTTTTAAAAGTATGAATTTTTATCCGAAAGCTCCAAAAGAGAAAGATAAAGAAGGACGTTTTAAAGGGTATATGTTTTTTTTTTTTTTTTTTTTTTTTTTTTAAATTACTACTCTATTACTAACCGTGGTCTTATATATATTCAAAGTCGTCATGGGAAGACTTTTTACTTTTCTCACAATGCTCCTTTTCTTCCTTTTTCAACTTTTTTCTGTAATTTTAAATTATAAAATTAAAAAACTAAAATTCAACTTCATAGATCTTTTTACTCACATCTACAAAACAGTTATTAAAAACTATTTGATCACTTTTTGAGCAAAATTTTTAGTTTTTTTTTAAGGATTAATTGATTTTAAAATATAATTAAAGTTTTACACTAAATATTATTTATTCCCTTTTTGTCTTACAAGAGTAAGAATATACTTAAATTTCGTTCAATTAATATGCAATCTTTTTCTTTGATTAAAGAACAAAAATAATTTTTCATTGAAATATTTAAAAAAGTTTTTCTTTTGGTTTCAAAATTACATATTTCGTATAAGATTGTAGCTTTTTGAGCGATTATTTTCTAGATGGTTTTTTAGTTTCGCTAGGGAAGCTAAAATGGCAAACCTGTACGTCCCTTGCTGTTTCGCATCTCCTGGTTTAGATTGGTATCTAATGAGAGTGCTCGAAGTTCTTAATTACTTTTTGTGTATTCTAATTAGGTTTTTTTTCAACTATAACTTATGAACTCACTCACATTTTAATTCATTGGATTACCTGTTTAAAGTCGAACATTTTTGATTTAAAATTTTCGCTTTTGTTTTTTCACTTTCGTTTTCAATTCTTTTAAAAAAATATAATTCTCTTTATTTAAGATTATTCTAACTAGAATTTGCTATGTTTTTTTCCTTGCTTTGGGGAAGGGCCAAAGTTTTCGGGTGAGCTATTATAATTAAAATACATTGAAATGATTCATCGGCTAATTCTGGATACAGAAAAGCAAGGATTTTTGTAGAAGAGAGATTTCAATTAATTTCAATTAACCCCTCTGTCACTGAGGTTGATTGAATTCCTCTTCTGTTTTTGTTCATTTTTCTTTAAATTTCATTAATTTTTTGAAATAAGGTTTTGTTTGTTTGAAATGTTTTGGTTTTAACATTTTTAAATTCTTTTTGCAGTTATATGACTATTTATTAATTATGAATTTTAATTCCTGGTCTTTGTGAAATATTATATCTAAATTTCTTACTTTGTCTTTAATAATAATTTTTCTGCAGCTTAATGCACGAAAATACTACGCATGTTTATATTTTGTTTTCAAAAGAATTGTTTTGTAATTATATATATATATTTGTTTGCAATGTGTTTCTGAAAATAAGGATAGGTTGCCTTCAGGTATTTCTTACGGCTTTTTGTAAGTATTTTAATCCTAACTTTTCAAGATTCATATATATATATACTGCCGCTTTTGCTTTGTACAGCCGCTTACACTAAAAAAAGGGAGGAGCACAACTAGATGTTATAGCAGTGCCATATACAAAATTTCAATAGTCTACGACTGATACATACATATCAGGGGATGTATACATATTTATTACGGGATATATACATATGTACGTACGTATGTCTTCTAACATCTGTATGTGTCACGTAAAAATCCGTTTTGAACCCAATTTATGATTCATCTTGGATAAAAGAATCCTTCCTTCTGCGCGTACGTACAGATGTCAAGCAAACAAAATCGTTGAAATGAATTCGGGAAGGATCGAAATGAATATTTTCTTTAAATATACCTGAATGTTTTTTGGATTACAATATTTCCTTTGCTTTGTATAAGGAAGTAATAAAAATAATATATATATATATATATAAAGTTGCTAAACAACATAAGTTCCAAACTGCACTTTCAAATTTGGCTCTTAACTGAAATATCAAAATATACTCAAAATTATGAATAGAAACCCTTCATTCAAAATTTGCAGTTGATCTTACTACTATGTAATCGATCGAATGACAGTTTAGGCATTAACCCAGATTCCAATACCTCGCGTGTTCCCAAAGGTCACGCGATCAAGATCGATTTATCAAATGTAATATTGCGAATATCGTTCAAAAATTGCGAGGATATAGATAAGTATATTGCGAAGATATATATCGTTAAAGTCTTCCTCAGGAGAACTGACGTATGAGTATAAAGGCTTGAAAATTAGAATCCTTAATCTTATTGACTAAACATAAGTTCTTTTTACTAAGAAGAAGAATACTGATAATTTTAAATTATTCTGAAGTGGAAGAGGCGAGGAGTAAAGGAAATTAAATTAGTTTGCTTGATAAGTTTCCTTCAACTAAGTTATTCATGAACAAAAATTTGGAAAAAAGAAGGCGGTATTAAAAAATATCTAATAAATGCGTTTCTTACTAAATAGATTACAATTATAATATACATAAATAAAAAAGTATTAACCAAATGCATATTCTATTGAAAAAAACTAATAATGTATTCTCCAGTTTCTTAGACAAATTAGGGAACAAGAACACCGCTATAATCTGAAAATCATCTATAAATTTATACCAATATTTAGGTATATTTACTTACATAGTTATATTTGATGTTTAAAGCACATGAGAATTATCTGTCTAAGGACAGAATGCTTCACAGAGGACTTTCTGAGGGGAACAGGGTCGTATTTCATATTGGAATGGAAGAAACCATGAACCCACCCATGCAAGACAGTCCAAACTCCAACTCCAATTAAACAACCAGTGATGTAAAATGGTTTTATGTACTCGTACTGGTAGGCCAATATCTGTTTGCATTATAAAATGAACCTTCCCTATGACGATCCATCATGGTCTTGGTCTTCTCTAGAAGTGATATTTCAGAGGTGATATTCGATACCAAAATGTATATTCTTAGAAATAAGACCAGTTTAAGAGGGATTAATTTACATTGTTTTTCATTTATTTGCTTAGTTACATACTTTTTTGTTTATTATTATTATATATTTTATTTGTTTTGTATCTTATTTTATAGCGGACTTCTTTTAAGTTACGGTTTACTTTTAACATACGATATTTAATTCATTTTATAAGCTTAAAACTTTACTATCTTGTAATATATGCAATTCTAAATATAGGTTACCGTTTGAACTTTGTACATAGTGCAAGCAAAGGTATAGAAAGAATACAGCCTATTTCATATGCAATTCTGTATAATTAACATCTTAAATTTTGGAAAAAACACAAACAAAATCGAAGATATCATCCTCAGAAATGTGTTTAAAATATTGTCGGCAATTTTACTTAGCGCTTTTTTGCGATATTTCGGAATACTTTAGAAAATGGGTTCTTGTGGATTTAAAATAAGTATTTTCTAACCGTATTCATAGTCTAGTACTATAAAAGTATCTTACTTTTACCTGTGATAGAACAATAGATGGAGCCCAAATTTCAGTGGATTTTTTCTTCGATCAATAATACTGCAACTGCACTGATAAACTCAAAATGGTATTCAGCTCAGAAACAACAAACATTGCTTTACCCACTGTATTTAAAATTGGAGTTCAACTCCAATTTTAAATCGATTTCATGATATGAAAAAGTGTGTTCACAAAATAAGATACTAAATACTTCTTTAACGATACTAATTTATATCGTATTTAAAATTGATGAAACGTTAGTTTTTAACATAGGTTAAGAAGATGAAACGGCAAATGAAGCTTGAAGAATGAAAATGCAGTTTATAGTTTTCTTTTCAGGCACATCATACATTCAGATTTTAAGAAACGTTAATAATTACAAATAAGAGAAAAATAATCAAATTATCCGATTGTACGTGCACTTAATGATGGTCGAAGCAACTGCTCACTCCCTAACCGAAAAAATAGTTTTTTAACCGGTTTTTGCACATTGTGTTTGCGGAATGTATAGGACGCTGGAAACAGCCGTTCACAGATATCACACTATAACTTTCACTCAAAAATAAATAAATAAAATAAAATAAAATAAAATAAAATTAAAAATAAAATAAAAAATAAATAAATAAGCTTTGAATTTTTCCGCTAAAATGTAAAATACGCTTTCGCTCAATATTAAAAAAAAATTTTTACTTCAAAATGGCATACAGGAAATTATACCAAGATAAGAACAAAGAAATCTCCAATGTATTATGCTCTCCGAAATGTATCCGACATATTTTACCACAGAAAAAGCATATTTAAGTTCCGGTTTATTCACTATGAGGAACGCAATAAGGAAAATTAAAATACAAGCTAAGTTTTTCACTTTGTTCTGAAATTATACACTACACACAGGACTGATTATTCAAGTCTAAAAAAGAACGTCCGTTGTTACATTTATTCAGAATTTGAATGACAGCGTGTAGACTATTATTCAACTCAAAATGTTACTTTCTATTCAACTATTATCATTTACAATTGCAGGTGGGCGTAATGTTTAAGCTAATACAGTTCGAAATATGAGTGTTTTGAAAACAATACGACGATCAGGAATTGTTCTTGTCAGCTGCGATCATTCATCGGATGTAAACAGAATGAATGCTATGTAACATAAAAATGATACAAATTTAAAACATAAAAATTTAAAACATAAAACAATACTTTGCGCCTATCATTTCAGCAAAGGTATTGGAAAGAAGGATTAAAAAAACTTTTAAAACTAAGCAAAATTCAATTTCAGATCAGTGTTAGTTTTACAGGGAAGTATGCCATTTCGACAGATAACTTGCTCAGTGAAGAAGATGGACCTAGAACAGATTCCCTCGAAAGGTTTTTCTATAAAACTAATGTTAATTTACGATTGAAATTTGCTAATTTGAAACCTCAGAAAAAAAGCATTTAACTCATTTTTAACTAATTTCCTAAAATCATTTAAAAAACTGAAATATGAATAAGCTAATAACAATAAAATGAATTACATTACATGGGTAATGAAAAATATGGTGATATTTTCCTCAATCGATATGATTCAACAATACAATTATTTTAGATCGATTCAAGCAGATTCAGAGTCATTCTTCACAAAGGAATCTTCCTATTTGGTTGATAACAGAATTAAGATTCCTCAAATATGTGACTCATATAAATATGCAATCAATATTTCTCAAATATGCAGTTTTTCCCCTTCTTGTGATTTTCGGGATCAAACATAAGGACGGCTTAAGAAAAATCAGATAAATAGAACTGAGATAATATACCTATATTACATGGACACAGGACTAAAACAATTTGTGATATGATTTAAGATACGTTTTTGCAGTATTTTCGAAACAAAACTCAACTACACTTTTCGAAATATTACTTTCAGAATAACTGGTTAATTATCTCTAAATTCAACAATTTAAAAAAAGCAATCAAATATTAGATGTATTTCTGAAAAAAAAAAGTGTTGACATATGCAAGTGTTTGTGTCGTAAATCTGAATTTAGGCACACTTATGCTTATAATTGTTTAACGGTAAATTTAATTATTATTATAATATCAATCAGTTTCTACGACTTCTGTTCATTTTTATAGAGGCATACGAAATTTTTTCGAATCCAGGAAAATCAAATAAATCCGCAATGCTCTCTGCGAAATTCGAACTTCAGACCTCCCGATTGCCAGTCGGACGTGCTTTGCAAATACACCACGAAGGCATACCCTAAGGCGATTCATTTTTCTGCCGAAAAATATTTCTTTTTGACCTCCTGTTCATTGTGGAAGTTTCTCCCAACAAAAAAATATTGCAGTGACCTGAACACGTAGCAACCAGAGGGAGCAATTTTCGAATTCTTAAATAGGAGTGTAAGAGTTTTTTTATTACGAAACTTTTGTCCAGTCACTCTTGATGGGAATAAGCATAACTCTGATAAAGAATCACATCGGATCTCTTGATCAATGCAGTCACTCAGACGTTAAATTTTAATTCAAATTGTCTAACTAATGATACCAGCTGCTTGCTTTTGGTTATTTTCCAACGACTGAAAATAAATCACATCTTCCACACACTGTTGCTTGAAATTTCTGAGCTAAAATAGCAGAAGAAGAATCGAAAAGTAGGAAAACGTAGCACGTGACGTCAGAGATCATATAATTTTTTGACGTCAGCTCACATGACCTCTGACGTAATCACAAATTCAGTCTCCGTGGGCTCCATAAATTACGGACTATAATTCGATTCTTGGTTGTTTTATTATACATTTTAATTTTGACGAGAATCTTAAAATCAAATTTTTAATTTTCCATTGCTTAAATATCCAGTTTTTCTTTTAATTAATTTCTCAGTTAATTAATTTTTTTATATTTAATTTTATTTGCTCATATCCAGTGTCAGGCGCTTCCTCACATTTGGACTCCTACATTTACATTAACCTAAGTCTTTTTAACTACCAGTGGTTTATTTGCTGTATTCATTGGTTACTGCTTTACATTAACAGTTAAAGCTTCAATTAACCAGTTAATTTTTCATTCTTATTGTTAAACTTATTTCATTTCATCAGATTTTGTATACTAATAAAAAACTATGTTCTTTCATTGTTAAATTTGTTTGTTTTGATGTTTAGAAATATTGTTTTATTTTAATTTTTAAGTCTAGCTTCCACGAGTCCTAAAAACTGCGTCGATATTTCATTGCTTACCATAATGTTCATGGAATCATAGATACTTACAACATAAAACATATACAGACTCATCCAATTCTAGAAAATATTATTACCTATTCATTTCAATTACTTGTTCTTTGAGCAATCCAAATGTAAAATGCAAGATGATGAGTTTGATATCATTTTTAAAAAAATTTTCTCAAACGGTCGATGGATGCACTGCAAGCAACAGACACAGGAAGTTTCAATCGAAGCTGATTTACGCTGTTCTTCTTTTCAAATGAACTTTCTATGTTATTCTAAAGAGGGGATTTGTTGATAATTTTGCTTATATTTCAAAGACTGACTTATCAAGCTTGCTCACATATTATCAAACTATTAAACAAAGCAATGAATCAAAACACGAAACCACGAGCAACTTTTAGTGCTGAAAACTGTGTAAGAAGGCTTATACTCTATCACCGCTGGATCACCTATGGCCAATTCTTTTTTAACCCTAAATAAATCTTTACGTTTTATTACAAATTAATTTTCACAGATGGCATTACTTTAATAGCACAATACGCATTTTTCGATATAGTACAAAATCTTTTAAGCTACAAAAAGAAACATACGGGAATTATGGAGTAGCAGAAAATTCTCGAAACCGCATAGACAATAAATTTTAGTAGTAGAGGTTTGTCAAAAGTAGATTTGCGAAAAATGTACGATCTGAGAACAAACACTGCTCTCACATCCCACCATATGCAGAACAAAATCCATTAATACAATTCCAGTTTTTCTCCGAGATATTGTTTCTCATTTTGGCTCAACTAGTGTTTTATGAATGGTATTAACATGAAGAATCCACTTCATCTCTATATATATCGAGAACCACTTCGCTTTCATGTGAACAGAAATGCGCAAATAGAATAGAATTTTTTCCCATTAATTTCAAAAGAATACGAGCCAATTTCCCTTAGAACTTCATCCACGAAGACATCCCTACTCTAAAGCAAATAGCACTAACGTTACATATGGTCATTAACGTTAGCATATGGTCTAATGCCATTATAAACTAAACCGAACCAAACTAGACCAGACTACTTAAAAAGATCTCTTGACAGTGCACAGCAGAGTTTCTAATCCTGGGGTTCTCAACCGGGCAGAATTATATAACTGTAAAAAGACTATTGTTATTTATATTATTATCACAGTTTTCCATACTTTATCTTGTTTGATTTATAAACACATAAATTGAAATAAATGTGTAAAAGTAGCAAAGCAGCAACCTTGTGTTTGGTGTAGATCTTAAGCAAAACTAAACCGAACCAAACTAGACCAGACTACTTAAAAAGATCTCTTGACAGTGCACAGCAGAGTTTCTAATCCTGGGGTTCTCAACCGGGCAGAATTATATAACTGTAAAAAGACTATTGTTATTTATATTATTATCACAGTTTTCCATACTTTATCTTGTTTGATTTATAAACACATAAATTGAAATAAATGTGTAAAAGTAGCAAAGCAGCAACCTTGTGTTTGGTGTAGATCTTAAGCAAAACTAAACCGAACCAAACTAGACCAGACTACTTAAAAAGATCTCTTGACAGTGCACAGCAGAGTTTCTAATCCTGGGGTTCTCAACCGGGCAGAATTATATAACTGTAAAAAGACTATTGTTATTTATATTATTATCACAGTTTTCCATACTTTATCTTGTTTGATTTATAAACACATAAATTGAAATAAATGTGTAAAAGTAGCAAAGCAGCAACCTTGTGTTTGGTGTAGATCTTAAGCAAAACTAAACCGAACCAAACTAGACCAGACTACTTAAAAAGATCTCTTGACAGTGCACAGCAGAGTTTCTAATCCTGGGGTTCTCAACCGGGCAGAATTATATAACTGTAAAAAGACTATTGTTATTTATATTATTATCACAGTTTTCCATACTTTATCTTGTTTGATTTATAAACACATAAATTGAAATAAATGTGTAAAAGTAGCAAAGCAGCAACCTTGTGTTTGGTGTAGATCTTAAGCAAAACTCAATCCGAGGGCAAACAGATACAGGACCCTCTTTATCGGGAGCAAAGAGGTCTGTAATGAAAGGAAAGTCATGGTTGTATTTATACCAAAAATTAGTAAAAGCGAATAAGAAACAGTGACTTTCCTTTCATTGCAGATCTCTTTGCTTCCGATGAAGAGGGCCCTCTACGTGTTTGCCACTGAAATCGATAAAGGTTTGACTGAAATCTACACCAAACATAAGGTTGTTACTTTGCTAATTGCATGTTTTATTTTGACGTGTTTTTCTTCAGTCTTAAATGTATGTATATTTTGAAAAGAAAGGGGGATTATCGTCCATTAATATTGAAAAGGATGCATGAGGCAAAAAAGGTGAAAACCACTATTCAGGTTTACTTTTATGGTATGGTGATAGGATTATTTAATTCGAACATTTCCATCTTTTCTCACCTTCTTTAGTTACTCATTTTTAGACGCGTCTTCAAATTTATATTTATTTCCATTTTGGAGGTTTTTTAAATCACGCTTCGTAAAATTCCACCATCTTCACACTTATACGTCATTCGAATCATAAACTGCTGAGTATTTTAATTTAAAACTTTGGAAAGGTTAGTTTTTTTTTTCCACGTCCAAATAGGAAAATATAAAATAAAAAATTCATTTAAAATAAAACCTCATTTACAGTTTTAAAAGAAGGTTTTTTAAAAATAATATTTCACTTATGAAACTTATAAAATGATTAATGAATTTAGAAGAGAAAAATAATTTATATTTGCCAAAAAATCTGAAATTATGTTAAAATTTCATATAAACTTCTCCAAAAGATTTTTTTTCCGCTCTATCCATGATAAAACAGTAAAAGTCTAAGTTTTTTTCTTTATTCTTCCGTTAAACTAAGAAGCATTCGGAAATCCTTTCATCATGAAATTTAAAATAATTTAAATTCACTTTTGATAAAATGTCTTCACGACATTGTATTGTCATCCGCAATCAGTATGTGTGCAAAACTTGAGTTCGATAGCTGATCATAGAAAAGTTTAAAAATGGATGAGTTTTGACTGCAGAGAAAACAATATAACTGAGTTAAATAAAACCTTCTAAAAAAGACAGCTAGTTTTCTTAAAAATTTCAGATAGTCGTCTTATTAATGTTTTTTTATCATTATTGTTTTTTGAAAATGGGTGAAAAGTTTGTTTCATAAACTTTGAAAATTTCATATCTTAATAATAGATACATTTTCGGAAGCTAGTCAATAAGAAATCGGCATATAAACTCATGAAATTGAAAAAGTTAAAAATGACGCGGTAGACTTAATTTCAAATAAAAACACTAATGAACACTAGATTTATTTGGAGTTTTCGGAGAAATGTGTATGAAAGCAAGAAAAATGCTGTGACATAATGGCATCTTAACCTTGAAACTGAAGAACTAATACTTCGTCTCTATTTCATATTGTAACAAACTTATTAAAAAATGTAGAATATTCCCTAATTAATATCGTTTTATCATTAATTAACAGATGTTATAATTGCAGAGATTTAATAATATACATAGATAATATCAAAGATTTCAAAGCGAGCAATGGCAGCACATTGTACGGAATAAAATATTATTTCCAGCGCGCGTGACTGTCTATCGGATATTCTAAAGATAGGCTGTTTCAAAGATTTTTAGCCCAAATGCTCTCGAAACGTATATGTATTTGCGAATGAAAAGAAAACGCGCCTTTGGGCATAATATAAAATCTGAAATCTCTCAGATTTTTTAATAACGCTTTTTTTGAAACTTTTCAAAAGATAAATACTCTTAGTTATGAATTTTTGGAATAACAGTAACTGTTTTATATGGGAATATATATCATATATGTATATGTGAATAGCTTTTACTGAGTTAAGAATTAGCAAGTCTGAGGGAAAAAAAAAAAAAAAAACAGACTGACCGATGAGCATCTACAACTCGTGATAAAGATAGTTTTTAGTATTTTTTCTCCAGTGTTTCATCAAAATCGTCATCAAACTCCGTGGCGTGAAATTTGCAGTAAGAAACAAAGTTTATAATTACTTACATACAATGCATGGTGAATGCATTTTTTTGCGTGCGTCAATGAAAAATTTAATAAATAATAGAATGAATAAAATTACCATTATAAATGACTTATTATAGTTTTGTCCCACTTGGAAAGTTTACGTAATTTGTTTAGTTTTAGCTAAAGTATGTAACTGAATGGTTAGTTTAACATAACATAGAATCATTTGAAATAAATGTCAGGCTGGCAAATCTAATATTTAGCTATGAATGCCTTTGGATTATAAAATGTAACCAACAGAAATTTCTTGCAGACAGCAACTTTTACATTTCAGACAAAAAACAAATACAAATAGGAATATGTTTTCTTGAATCATTATTATTATTCTTTATGTATGTTCTGATAAATATTTAGTAAATAAAATTTTAAATTTCGTTTAAAATTTATTCGGCACGCATCCAATTTGAGTTCGAGTCCACTAAAATAAAATTCTCATAGCTGATCCGGATCATGTAATAAATGTTGAAATGCAAGATATTAACTGGATCGTTTTCAGAAGAATTTTAACAGCAACAGAAAACTGTCAGAACAGGTGACAGATATAACATAAAAATGATTTATGCTTTTAATTATATGAACGTATAATGGAATTATTTGAACAAAGGAAAAGAAATAGTGCTTTCATTGAAGATTGAAAACTGTATTTCATCAAGCAACTTAACATATCCATTAGCGCAAACGTTGCTATTGGTTTCTATAAACAGGAAATTTTCGAAACAGACAGATACAGAACAGACGCGACGAGGTTGAGAGGAACCAGAAAAGAATAGCTTTCACTTTTGGATAGCATATAATTTTCACCTTATAATATATGTTATTTTCTTATAACCAAACAACAGAGCTTTTGTACTTCAGTTTATTTAAGGAAGATTAATGATAAACTACGAAAAGATGAAAGCGATACAACTGGCACAAAATAAGCTGCAAATAGGAAAGGACACCGTAAAATAAAATTTCTTTCGTCTCATGTTGCCGTATATATCATACTTAACAAAAGAAATTGAAAATGCAATTATGCAAGATACAGTCTTTTCTCTCTAGTATGTAGTAATAAATCGCAGTATATTTTGAAATCACTAAAAAACGTTATACCACATTAGATCTCCATAACACAATAACATTTTCAACTATTTCTTTGCTGAAATTCCATTTTTTACAGCAAAGTTTCATCTGATAAATAACTTTCGAAATTTAAACCAACTAGTTTTTTCCTACCTTGTTACACTACCGGCACACCTAAATCACTTTCAGTACTCATATAACCTTTACACAGAAATTACTGCGACCCCATTTCCTAGCATTTCGTTAAACTAAAGATTTAATAACAAAAAAAGGTTTGAAAAATCTAATCAAAAAGTCCAGTTTGAAAAAAAGCATAGCATATTCAGCAATCATTCTAAGAACATGCTTTTAGTCCTAAATACTTAGCGTCTGCAACTGAAGATCGACGGTTTCATGCTCGCTAAAGGGGTTTTCAACATCATAGACAAACTGCGTCAGTATTAGAATCCACCTTGAAAACACACAATAGATCGGATAAATCCTCCTGTCCAATAAAAATATATTAGTGGACAGTTGAGTAAAGCGAATACATAAACGAAACTTCAGTTTACTTTTCTGACTCTCTCTTTATACAAGCAATTAGGCTTAATGACTAATTAGGTTTATTATGACTTGCGAGAACTTTCTTTCCAAGTGGATAAGCGATTTTACGGCTAAGCTACCAAAGATTATAAAACATTCAGAGTGATAAGATTTGAATTCCCATCTTTTTTATCTTAATTTTGATCATGATTTATCCAAGTGTATCCTTTACGCGCTACTCTTTCTACTCAAGACCGCGTGCATCCCGATCACATGTAAGCACTTTCATTCTAATCATTGTAATAAGGAAAGTGTGCTAATCTTGAAATCTCAATTTTTCTCAATATGCATATATATATTGAAATAAATGTCAAAATTTATGTCAATATTATATATAATTTATTTACTTTCTGGGTTACTTCATTTAGATACATTCTATTAAATTTATATTTGGCGATAATATAATTAGTAATAATTTCTTTAGTAAATAAATTATTACTATCTTATTTTGCAACTATTGCGCAAGTATTAGGAAATTAATTTCAATGAATTTCAGTTCATTAATTTAAATGTATATATATATATATATACAGGATGTGGCAGGGAAATTTCTTTATTTGAAAAGCGCGCCATCTAACGACATTTATTCCGAGAAAGATGGGGTGGTGCTCATTGAAAAGAGCGGTATCTAAAGTTTTATGACATGTAGTTTTAGTACTGATCATACAGTAGACGAGAGAGGAGCGAGCGTTCTCTGTGGAGTCGAACTTTCCAATGTACTACATTTTCATCCATATAAATTGGCAGTGGTGCAGAAACTTAATCCAAGCGATTTTCTTTCACGAAAAAATGCATGCAAAGCCGTGCTTGACAATACGCCTCATGATGTCCTTGTGTTCTTTAGTGATGAGGCTCATTTTCATCTTTCCGGTTACAGCATACATTAAGCAAAACATGCGATAATGGAGTGACACGAATCCTCGAGAACTGTAATTAAAAAAAAAAAAAAAAAAACTTTGTCTCTCTATAACTCGGAAAAAAATTAAATTGATATTGTTTATACTATTTGTGTTATTCATTTTTAAAATAAAGTAGTTTCCTTACCGCTCAAATAGAATAGTAGATAATGATGCTGTCATACCGAAGGGCCCGGATTCGAATTCCGGAGGAGGCATGGATGTTTGTAAATGTATAGTGTATGTGCAGCATGGGGGCATTCTAAATATGCGGCGAGTCGAAAGAAACTCTCGAGAGGTTCGTGGTACCCGTCCCCTAGGGTGCTGTTCATCAGAAAATGGGAGGAAGGTCCGACCAAATTCCTATTGTCATCTGCATGGTGTTGAAGGCTCTTGCCAAAAGACAGATACAATTTTGCAATCCTTGTCATGATGAGTTTCGTAGGTTTGTTCTGATGTTACTGTCAGACATGTGAAATAAGTCACAACACAGATTCATTTCTCTTTATCACATTATTTTTATAGTATGGGGTTGTAAATAATATTTTCAATTTCCCTTTTATTTCCGGTTCCTTTTTTAAATGAAATGGAATCATGAAATAGGTCATGCGGAAAGAAACGCTTATACAGTTCCTTTGGTTTGTTCAGGTTTTGATGTTTCAGATTTTTATGCCTTGAGAAGTCGGTCTGGAACATAATATGTTATATGTGATACGTTGTTCGTAGTGATTCAGTGCAAAATTCAACGTTTATGGTGATTCCACGCACTCCGTTTCCAGACTAGTGGCCCATTTGGGCTAAAATTAGTAAGTGATCGTCTTTAATTTTGATGTAGCAAGTTTCTTTATACAAGTTAAGCATCTTCCTGGTATGGTTTAATCTAATATTAAGGAATTATTAACAAGTTTTCGATATATATGCACAAATCCGCTTGCCAAGTAGTACATAATCGTAAAAGAATTAGATGCTAATATTCTACAGAAAATGCAAAATAAATTGTTAATTTTCGGATCTTTGGGATCAGACTCTCTGTCGAATTTATTCAGCAATATTGTTTTTTGGACAAAGTTTAACATTTTGTAAAATCTCCAAAACAGGACTGCACTGCCAAATGTAACTAGAGTTGTATATTTTCAGTTTCCCATTCATACTGATTTAGCAATCAAATTTTTAACATTATTTACTTCGAAATGAGAAAAGGACCACCAGGGGTAGAGCGGTAAAGTCGCTCGAACACTGGTAGTTCGGTCCGAGATTCGAATTCCGCGAACGGGCTGGCTGCATGGGTGTTTTCGTGGTTTTCCCCATGTGTAACGTGTATACGAGCGAGTTTCCCTTAGAAAGTCCTCCACGAAAGCATCCCTCCCCTTAGGCAGATAGGCCTCGAGTCTTTGCCGTAATTGAATAACCTAACCCAACCGATACTCTTTAATTATTTTTTAAGCGATAAACCTGAAATGAAAATTTCGTATTTTTTCCCATGTGTAACGTTTAAACGAGCCCTAGAAAGATTTTCAATAATTTTAATTGTTTTTATCGAAACGCTTCTTTACTTTTTCAGTAAAAATAATTCGCGCTTATCTAAATACAAAGCCGATTTGGAAAAACGAATAGACTGAATTCCACACATTCATATCCTAAGGGAAAGGATTCTTCATACAGAATTTTCTGTGGCAAACCAATTCGTAGCCACTTTATACATGGGAAAACCATGGAAAAAAAGTCCATGCAGTTAGCCCGTCACCTTCAATCGAATCCACGTCGAACTAGTAGTGTTCAGCGACATTACCGCTCGACCGCTGGACCTTCGCCTTGCGAACATTGCAGCCTCTTTATTTGAATCAAAGTATTCAAAATCACGGTTTATAATTAAATTAAGTCTAAATGATCAAAACATAAAGTTTTAATTAAGTCTAATAACTAAATAAACGCTTTATTTGTATTATGTAATATATACCTATTTTTTATTAAATGCATTTTGCAAATTATATATACATAATTATTTGCAGTCAAACTGATTGCTAATTTTTAAAAATTAATTAGTCAAGAACTGTCTTTATTTGAAGGTATATTAAATACTGCAATGTGATTTGGGTATTATTTTAAATTATACAGCCAGACATTTAAAATTAAAACAGTTTACACAAGAAGGTATTTAATTGAAAAATCTGATTTCTAAAGTCTAAAGAAAATTACGGATGCTGAAGCAATAGAAAAAAAATTTCGCCTCATCAGTTCAGAAAATGAATAATACATGTGAAAGTGATACCACAGTTGCTCATGAACAAATGAATCTAGACAGAAAACAAAGCTTTAAACACTCCGTGTAGTAAAGTTTTTTCATGGTTCTGATCTCAGTCTCAATATTTTAATTAGTAAGGATGTAAATCAGAATTCATTTCAGTATTTATAGGAGATTGTTTTTATAAATTGGTTTTTAAACTCTTTTAATGCATTACCAAAATTAGGAGTTTTACCACCTTTTATCATATAACGTAGCTTCTTGTTTTGGGTTTGGTTTATTTAATTATGGCAAAGCACACCAGGGCTATCTGCCTAAGGGGAGGGATGCCTTCGTGGAGGACTTTTTAAGGTAAACTGGCTTGTATACACATGGGGAAAACCACGAAAACGTGCGCACGAAACGAATGCAGCCAGCCCGTTCGCAGGATTCGAACCTCGGACCGAACTACCAGTGTTCAGCGACTTTACCGCTCGGCCGCTGGTGGGCCCAACTTAGCTTCTGAATTTTACGCACCTCTTCATCACACCATTAGTTTGTACTTTTCAGAATATTATATTAGCTGGTGTTGTACCATTTTTTCCCTCATAACATAACAATAATAAAATTTCATTAACATTTTCTCTTATTTCATCATTCTGTATTAAGAACGAATTTTTTCATCATGAGTTAGGTGAAAAATCTGCAGCATGTTTATTATCGGGAGAAACATTTAGTCTTTTTTGCTGATTTTATGGTTACATGTTCTTGTGATAATATATGCTGTTAACTAAAAAATTTCAGAAATTTGAATTTTTAGAAGAAACACGTATCATTTGATTTTTCAAACTATTGATACAGTTTTGGGCTTGGAAAATGAAATTCATCAAAACTAAAGTATGTTTATTATTAAAATCAAAAACTGCATGTTAGTATCACATTTGCTTGAAGATTATAGGACACT
Organism: Stegodyphus dumicola; assembly: GCF_044657685.1. Classification (NCBI taxonomy): domain Eukaryota; kingdom Metazoa; phylum Arthropoda; class Arachnida; order Araneae; family Eresidae; genus Stegodyphus; species Stegodyphus dumicola. The sequence continues at coordinate 40,200,844 of NC_140771.1, read as the reverse complement.
TCAGAGATATACAGTAAGAAGATATATGTAAGAAGGTGTATAACAGCATCGTAAGAGATCTTCAGCATCTATCGCTACTCGACTGCACGCTCCACTTAGAAGAAATTTTGAGAAAAAAACTCGCTCGTTATACATTTTTGTACATTTGCACCATTATTATTGAAAAAGCAGAACATTCATTGTGCTAGATCTATGTACTCATCTACAAAATAATCCTTCAAGTTCTACGGGGTAATGAATATGATGAATCTTAATTGAAAATACTTTTTAATCTTTATAATTATACAAAACACTTTAACAAGAATCCTATCCCTTACAAAGTTGAAGAATTTTAACTTAATCCATATACTTTTTATGCACAGTGTTATCCGTTTATCTTAACAAAACAAAAGTGCAACATATACGTGATATGCTCAATAATAATTAAATCAAACCACGCTCTAAAATCAGTTTGAAAAATACCTTCACTTCTTACTGCCATTTTGAAAATTTTATTAGCCGAACTTGCGACACAAGTGACTACTATTAACAGAAAAAAGAAAACGGACTCGCTAGAATTAAATAAATTCAAATACAAAAAGTAAGGAAAACGGGAAGTCCTTTACTTTTCCTGGCCATCATCTATTGCCTTGGTTGAGCAAGAAAGTACGATTTTATGCTTTACTTTATTTCTTTTAGAACTTCTGTTGCGTTTTATTCATGTTGAATTTTATTTAGAAGCCGTATTTTTACTCTAAGTTCTTGAGAGGTTTCACTAAGCCATTTTTTTTTTTCTTCTTCTTAACCCATTTTCAGCTGATATTTATGTCACACTCCACTGGTTATCGAAATATTGATTCCAATATTCTCGTCTCATATGTAGAATGATATACGATTAGAGCGACCAGACGTCCCAGATTTGTCTGGATTGTATAGTATATACATTCCACAAAATGTCTCCGTATTGAGTAAAAATTCTATCGTTTTGGAAATGCCAATTACGTTAGCACAGTCTAAAAACAGAATGGAGATACAGTGTACCCTCTCATAACGACCACCTCTCTAAAATGCCTTCTTCTGAAAGTGACCAGCATTTCTAGGAACATAAACATCGATACTGAACATCATTCTTCAAAGGCATACATTTCAACCATATCTGTTAAAAGGTAATAATTACCTGAACAATGGAGATGATCTTTCTAGATACAGTTCGCTGTATTTTTGCAAGATCAGAATGAAAAAACAGAGTTGGGTCTATGTAAATCGTCTGTTTCAAATGTAATATATAGTTTTATAATATTACTCAAGGAAATGCAGTTGGTTTTCAAGGTAAAAGATTGAATATAACTGTTACGAAACTTACTGAGTAAGAAAGAAAATGTGTTCATATATAGCTAAAAATAAACTATGGCATTTCTTTTTTCTGACAAGAATCTAATTTGTTTTTCCTGAAAGAATAAGGCTTATATTAAAAAAATTAAATAAAGAATGAAAATAAAATATTATGCTCGTTATTTAAATGTCTGTTTTAAATTTTAAAAAATTCTATGCAATTCTGAAAAATTACGATGAGTTTTAAATTAAAAAAAAAAAAAAAATGCTAAGCACTGTAATGTCGAAGGTCGATTATGGTGCTAGACGAAAACATTAAAAATAGTACTAATGCCTATTATTTTAAGTGTCAGTTTCCTTGAAACTGAAAATTTTAGATGCAATATTACACTCATAATTTAAATATTGTTTCCACTTATTTACTATATTATATACTCTTTCATGAAAAGTAAATTACTGATTCTAAATCCCATTACAGCACGCTACAAATTAGTTCACATTTTTTGTCATGAATTGGTAATAAATATTGCTCATTAATAGCATTAATTTCATTGAACTGAAACAATAATTATCTTAAAAGTAACTCTCGGGTAATGTATGTTCTGTTCTAATAATGATCCGCAGGGTCGACATTTTCGGAACTGAATAAAAAGAGGAAAACAAAGACTGTTTTTAATTAAGTTTACGGAAGCGTCAAATGGTTTTTGTCTGATTTCGAATAAAAATACTTCTGCATAAAAAAGTTGTCGTTCTTATGTTTTAATTATATTTTTACTTTCACTTAAAAGAATACACAGCCTTTCATATTTTCATTTGAAACATACATATCGAAATACATGTTGAATTATTTTGAAACATACATCTATTGCTATAATCCTGGGCACCAGTGTAATTTAATGCATTTTCATCTGCCAACCAGCAAATTAAACGCTTTAAGTTTTTAATTTATTTTAAAGAATTGGTTTGGTTTATTTAACTATGGCAAAGCGCTCGAGGGCTATTTGCCTAAGAGGAGGAACGACTTCGTGGAGGACTTTCTAAGGCAAACTGGCTCGTATACACATGGCGAAACCACGAAAAACCCATGTAGGCAGCCGGTTCGCCGGGATTCGAATCCGGAACGAACTACAAACGTTCAGCGACTTAAAATAAACGCGTTCAGCGACCGCTCGGCCGCTAGTAGGCATCTCGTCTTAAAGAAAGAAGCTGAGAAACAACGTTAAGCAACTGTGATATAAGACTAATCTACAACTAATATCTACGATTGCAAGAAAAATTTGAAATTTACCGCTTTTTTACTATAGATTCATTTCCTCTATTATATCTAACAGGAAAACTCTGAATCTGCCTATATAACCTTCGAGTTAACTAATTTAATCACGTTTTTATGTATATGTTACACTTCGCCATGATATAATGTCGAAAAAGTAAAATAACGGTCCCTTATTTTAAACTGGTACCTCTTAAGCATAATTATACTATCAAAAACGGCAGTCTATATTTAACAACTACCATTAAAAAATCCACCTAGCGGAAAAAGGAGGGTGAAACGGAATGAAATTTCTGAACAGAATAAAGACTAGCATGATGTTTATATTGCGTACTCTTTATTTACATATGCCATGATATTATAGGTATACTGTTGTACTTTTACTTTTATTGAACAAAACGACAGACTGCACTATGAAATGATTGCTGTTACACTATATATAATTAGGTAAAAACATCTGCACTAAGAAGAAAGTGACCTAATGGACACTAGTTCAACTTGCCTTTGGGAAAGGTGCATTTCTTACACCAAGAAAATGGTTTACGAAATAAGCAAATAAAGCAAGCTTACATGCAGTAAGTCCTTTTTAATTAATAAATGTATATCACACATATATGAAATACTGTATGCTGTCTGCATGCTGTATTCTTCCATCTAAATTAATTTAGTAGCTTTTTTAGGCTTATAGAAAACTATTAAATTTATTTAGATGGAAGACTACAATAGAATATGATATAAAAAAAAGACTGATTTTCCCCCCCCCCCACTGAAATGAATAAAAATATAAGAAAATGTAAGTAAATTTTAAAAGATTCATTGAAAAAATAAGCTAGAAAAAAATCGGTAATGCGGATAACTAGAGATTTATATATCTGGAATTTTCATCATTGAAATTTTACTGCTTTTTTTTAAAAAAAAGGAAACATAATTTTAGTCCAAAAAGTTTGACAAATCGAGTTTCAGCCAAAATATGTAGTGCAAATCAGTGGCAGGAATTGTATTTTGAAATAGTTTATTAGAGAACAATAAATCTTGAATATGAAGGGATCCGACTGCTAATTATTGATAAAACTTTAATTGTTCGCTAGACCTTCCGAAACTAAATCATAAATAAATATTTAACTATTCCGACTACTGTTTGTATATTGCTCAAGATACACAAATACCTATTTTGCATAGGCTTTCATGTAGAATTAGTGTTTAAAAACACTAACTCTACCTCAAAGCCACGACTTTTCACATAATTATTAGGATCGAAAATACAGATACAAACAGAAAAACAGCACATAAGTTTCACAACGAAATTTATGGAACGTTTAAACACCTTTGTAGAATTTTAGCTTGATAATATATTATAAAATGAAATACGTTTAATCAATGGAAGAGGACTGTGGAACGAGCTTCTTAACAGAAATTTCCGAGAGATTATACGCATGGCACTCCAACCAGCTCCAAGTACTGCGTAATTACGCGTTGGTAATTAGGCAGTATTGGACGATAGATTAATGGAGCTAAAAGCTCTCGTCTCTAGCGATTTTCTGTCACTAGTAGGTGTTATTCAATCATTTCACAGTATTGGATAAGAACTACTGCATTGCAAAGCAAACGATCTATGCAATAATAACGAATCCGTTGTGTATCTCCATTTGGCAGCAAAACTATAACTTTCTTAAATGAAAAAAAAAAAAAATGACTTGGGATCAGAAAAGCAATTACGCTTTTGTTCGTACAACAAATAAACGAAACTTCGCCTTCATTAACATTAAAAGAAAAAGATCAGCATGACGATATGATTCTTCGGTGTGAAGGGTAAACGAATCGAGGCCAGATTCATAAAAATAACATTTGCATTGAAAGGAAATCAAACGTTGTTTTAAGCAATTACACATTTAATAGCTTGTTGATGCCGGTAACTGCACATTTAATAGCATATTCGAGCATTAACATTTCAGTTTTAGAGGAAGTTAACCGTTATTCATACATAGACAATTAAATACAGACAGACGTAAATGTTAAGGAAAGAGAATCAAGGTAAGGTCGTTAAACTCATATTAATGATACATTCCTAGAAATAATCATGCGTTCGAGACTAAGAACAACACACGTGTTCTCCCATAATCGCACAACAGTGTTTTGAAAATCTGTATTCTCTAACATCTGCAAGGTGAAAACTAATAAAAAGGGCAAAGCTTGTCCAATAAGTTATAATGACTTTTTTACTCCTTTTATTTTTAGTTAGTAGGTAATACAAGTATATAAAATTCATTTAAAATTAGCATACGTCAAAACCTCATTCTCAAACTTTCCTCTATGAAATCCTTCTATTGGTGAATCCATTTTCTTAGAAACTCACTAAAATAATTTTTTCTGGCCATTACGAATAGTATGATTGTTCGTAGAAAGCAATAGTATATGCCATTGCGCCTGGAACATGAACGTTTGTGACAGTAATGTCTTTGAGAAATGGGGAAAGCATTTCAAAGCTGTCGATCTGAAAGTTCTCACCAGAGTTTGGTAGTAAGGATAGAAGGTTATCAGGCTGTCTGATTTTAAGCGCAACAAGCTGAGGCACGTACAGTCATGCTGCATCAGTTTGAAGTATAAAGCAAACCACACACATAACAACGAACCCGATTAGCCTGCAAATGCAAAGAAGGATAGTTATATTAATTACCACAGTATGCACGGTTTGGCAAATAAGTAATGAAACTGATTTTATTACGGTCAAGATAAAAGCGCTATTGGTGTAGCAACGTATTTCATTTGAGCGGCTAACTTATAGTCTGGGAAATATTCTAGCGCCATAAGCATAATAGGAAAATACGTTGCCATTTTGTTTAATTAGCTACAGAACGTACTTACATAAGTAGCATGCAGCAAAAGAACGAATGTAGTTTTAAATTCGGGAAATGTTTTATTAAGACAGCTAAAATTTATTAAGATGGCTGAAATTACAAGGAAGTGTATGGGGATAAATGCATATCCCACGCACACATATTCAAATGGTATTTCAAAAATGGTGTAAGCATGACTGAAGCTAGGCTGAAGCTCTTAGTACAGTGCGTATGAACGAAAATCGTTCTTCGACTGTAAAGAGGAACGCGGTTGACTTTGACGTTACTCAGCAGATGATTTGCCAAATTTTAACAGAAGACCTGAGCAAAATAAAATCGCCTTTCTATTTTTGGTTACTTGGTCAGAGTGGACAGTGGCTACAGCGGACACGTGAGGGTAGCTGGGTGGGCAGGGCGGACATTCTTGCACCTATTGTGTTGTTTACCTAATCAGTCACATGTCTCATCGATTGTGTAGTTTCGAGCTTTGCACCCGCTGTAGAGATAAGACGATACTTTTAAGAGAAAAGGTTTCCATACTTTCTCAGTAGATGTTTGATCCTTATGAAGTGTGTATGTCGTTTTATAGCCTCGAAAAAATCTGTGATGAAACCCATAGCCATTTCAACAAAATTACTCTCTACAGAAAAGGGAAAGAATGTTTAGTTGTAGATGATTACCCACACCGTTTACACCGAAAAAATAAATTAGGAATGAGTTGGGTATGTAAGAAGGCAGGTCGTTGTAAAGGAAATCTAAAGACAAATTTTCAATACGAAGTACTGAAGAAAACTAAACATTCTTGCGTGCCAAACATTGATGAAATGGAAGTTAGATACTTGCAGAAAAAGAGTCCGAGAAAGAACAGCAGTTCCCGTTCCCCAGACATTTCAAGAACTTTCAGAATTGTATCAGAAAGTTTATGATTACATTACTAAAATACCGACATACTCCAGTGCCAAGAGTAATTCTAGTGCCTTGTAATTCGATAATCGAGTGCAAAAACAGAAAACTTCGGTAAAAAAAAAGTTATCCCACTTGAAAGAGATTTGCCACTTAAAATACTGTTTAAAATTATATTTGTAATTTTTAAAAGTATTTATTTACTTATTTATCTGCACCCTTTATCTGTTCTAAGATGGGGGGAAAATGTGCCTGCTCTAACAAGATGAGTTTTGAAGTGTCCGCTCCTGACCACGAAATCGTATGTATCCACTCTGACTACGTCCGCTGCAGCCACACCACCCTATTTTTGCTACATTTTTTCTCTAACAACAGTGCTTTTTTGGCATTTATCTAGACTAGTTGTTGCATCATTTTAGATAACTTGAATTTTCTGAAAATGCTGACTCTGTAGAACCAACCATCTTGATAAAGATATGGTCACGGGGTAAAAAGTGTATAAAACATGGTGGTTGTGGCATGATTGTTATAAAAAAAAATACAAGTTTCAATGTTCAAATGCCCTTTTCACAAAATTCAACATTGCGCTGAATGGTCAAAGAGCCTTTAAATCTGTTTGCACTACAACACTTCCATAATATCCACAAAAGCACTTCCATAAATTATCTTCATCATAACACTTCATATGTATGTTTTACAAAGAGAACTGACAACCAAATTCCAGTACTTCAAATTGCATGACTGTTATGTGAGTGACTTTACTGCGAAAGTTTATGAACCAAGGAGTACGTAACAAGAGCTGAAAGTTATGTAACCTTTTGATTCTGCTCATTTTAACAAAAAAAATTACGTAAAATATCGATATTGAGATTCACATTACTAATCTTACTATAGAAAACTACAATATACAATACAATGTCATTATTTGAAAATTCATTAGAATGTGTCTCAAAGAGAAATCATCAGAATGTGTGGGAATTCCAAACATATGGATATATAAACAACTAAATAAAAATACGAAAATATATCTTCAATACCACCATTCCATAACTGCCAACCTTGAAAAACCTATGAAAAAAAAGAGAGGTTCTTGTGCAAAAATCGGGAGTTCCTGAGAAATTTTCGAGCCATTTTAAAATAATTCCAAAACTGATTTAAATTTACTTTATGATGCACGGCTGACTCATGCAAGTTACTGAACTATTTATAATATGATTCGGAGATAATATATATTAATATTTAATTAGATGTTATTGATTTTATGTTTTGTGGCTAATTTCATTATGTAAATTTCTTACTCTTTTGTACTGAGAAATCCATCCTGAGTAAGGAAGGGAAACTTTCAGAACTATTTTTAAATACGATGAAAATAAAATTAATTTACGGACTATTGTGTGGATAAACTTAGCATGTATATTAATGTAAAACACAAACATTAACTGATTAAAAATTGAATCCTTACAAAAATTTCTGCAAATGTCTATAGGAGATTTAGACAATTCAAATCAAATAATATTTAATAAGAAAAATTATGCAGAAAATCATTAGGAGAGGAGGAAATGAAATTTTCGCAATTTAAGTTTCATTAATTTATTAATTTAATCCATTCCATTTATTACTCGGAAACATTTTCTTAACGCTAAAAGTTTAAATTCCATAGATTCGGTGATTTAATCGGATACTGGGAGACGTAATTAAAAAAACTGGGAGAGATGGCAACGGTCAATTCTCTCCGTCCATGTCGTTTCCATTTTACTCATTACCAAATTACCACAATTATATTGTAATAAAAATTAAAAAGTTTCTCACTGAAATTAAAGCAAAAACTGAATTTGCGGTGCTAAATTTCTGTTATTAAATATTGAAAAATCTGTATATATATATGTAGGTTCGCACATCGTGGAAAAATGGCAGCACTTATAACCACCAAGTTTTGAACACACATAGTCCTTCACCAGAATATACTGACACGAATTTTTGTAGATATGTATATCATTTTTGTGAAATTCCAGTATATTTTGTACAATGTAACGTGAAATGTTTGGAAGAGACGAAGCTCTGCCAGAAAAATAAAATTATAGGGAAAAGTCTATTTAACATTGAAGCAAATGGCTATCTCGCTGAATTGGCGAAATATCGCCAAGCTGGCGACGGTTCTAGCGACTAACTTTTATCGCCATATCTGTCAAGAAATCGCTAAAAGTCCCCAAACTTGGCGACATTTCGGTCCGATTCTTGTATAACTGTAATTGGTATTATAATTGAAAAAAATGTAACTGATCTGTATGTGAACTGTAACCGCATCCGGCCCTTATATGTAACTTTAACCTTATATGCCTTCCAGTAATTTCGAGAAATAGAAGGTACTAGACATTTCTCGATGGGCGGTAAAACTATATAACGCCGAATAGAGCAGTTTATCAGTTCAGAGTCGACAACACAGTACTGAGATATCTCTGTGTAAACTTGGCTCTTTAGATGCACTTTGCACTACGTTGTGTTTAGTAGTTTGAAAAGTAACGTTTAGTAGTTTGAAGTGATTGTGCCGTGTGATACTGAGAAGAGGTGTACGAGTATTTTTGTGGAAAATTCCAGAACTGTAATGTGTTTCTTTTGATAAAATAAATCTTATCAAGCTATCGTCTATTCTGAGTGCATTCAATCCATTATGAATCTGTACGCACCCAACAATATGCACCTCGAAGACAGAATTTTGAATATTTTTAATTTTTATTTCGAGTTTATTTCATATTCTGTGCGAATTAAAAGAACTCCTGCAACGATATAAAAAGCTTTGTGTGAACCATAAAATATTAACTTTTCAAATTTCACCAAAAACTCAGAATATAAAAGAAGTGTGTTGCCACTCAGCCAAACGAATATATTTCTGTTTCGAATTTAATCAACAAATTTACCAGTTTAAAAGAAATTCTGCTACTGTCCAAGTCAAAACATTTTTATCTTCTTCGCAACAGTGTGTTGCCGTTCAGGAAAACGTTAAGATAATATTCAATTTTTCTTTTAAATTTATTATGTTATTAATTAACAAAATAAGCGATTTACAAGCAATAAATGCAGATCCATTTCAATTGTTATTAACTACTCGCTGAACGCGTGACATTACATTAGCTGGATTTATTAGCGATATTATAAAAATTTCACATTATGCAAGGTTCTCCTCTACATATATTAAAAGCATTTCAATAAAATGATAGAAAATCGAAAATACTCACTATTTTAGCTTCCGAGAGCATTTTAATCTCTACTTCTAGTTTAAAAGTGAACACTCTTAAATTTTGGTGACGCGTATTTTCGTCATCACTACAGAAGTAGTAGTCTGAAAGCTGGTCAGAAATTTTTACATCGCTTCTACATCAAAAGCATTGAAATGACACAGTGATGTTTTCATACTCTTTTACACTATAAAGCATTGTTCACTCTCAAACTCAAGAGGAAAAAGTGAAGTGAAATTACGTTAAAGATTGGTGAGCTGACAGCAGCTTGTTTGCTTAAATCCAGCTGTTCCAGCAACTGCATGCCTAATACTCACTCCTTTCTACACTGAAAATTTACAGATCCATACTTTCCCATTATATGAAAGAACATTTTTAAGCTCTTCTTAGAGAAATCAATAAAAAATTAAAAATTGGAAAACATCTGAAAGCTTTCGGATTTTATATTACTCCCAAAGGGACCTTTTTGAATGTTTTGTGCGTTACTTTTATTTATAAATTATTACGTTCATCGCACTTACACCACATAACATTCAACTCAGCAACAATATCGCAAAATAGCATATCTTTAGAATTTCCGATGGAAAGTCTCGGGCACTAGAGATATTTTTTTTATAGTGTTGCCATTGCTCGCTTTGAAATGGTTGAGTTTGTTAATCAAAAATTCGCTAAAATTTTACAAAATGGGAAATATAATAAATAATAAAACAGATTCGAAATTCAAAATTCGGACTTTCATGTGCCCATGTTCGGTTGGAGAATTACGTTATTCAAAATTTCGTGGCTCTCGGTACCGTCGTTTGTTTCACAGTGCGAGAAATATACCTACATTCATGAACATTCTCCTTTATTTAATTTCTTTCAAAATAATACAGAACGATAATATTGGGTGGCAACCATTTGAAAAGTGATTCAGACTTTTACAGTGATTTAACGCAAATTTCCGTTTCGAGACTAATAGCCTTTCTGAGCTAAAACTTCTTTGGGATAAAAAGAGTTTAAAAATACATAATTTAAAATAAAATTACAAATAAATTTTGAATTCACTGGTACCCACTGGTTTACCATTTTAGAATTTATTAGTTTTTCATTTTTCTATGACTAATTTAAACTTTGCGCAATAATTTTAACAAGTAAATTTTTACATACCTATCATCTCTATACGATGAAGAATCTAAATGTATCACATTATGGAAAAACGGCAGCACCTACAGTCCACAAATTTTGAACATCCGTAATTCTTCTCCCCCTTGCATATGTGTCAGTTTCTCTTAGAAAATCGTCTACAAAGGCATCCCTTCCCTCAGGCAGACAGCTTTCGAGTGCTTTACCACAACCAAATAAACTAAACCAAACCGATTCGAAACCAAAATTGAATTTCGAATTTGTTTGCAATTTATTTCAGATTTTGTGAGTATTTAATGAATTCTTGATTAATAGACTCGACCATTAAAAAAGCAGTACGTTACCGCTCTTTAAGCGTAAAGTCATATTTCAAATTTAATCAGAAAATTCGGCGATTTAAAATAAATGTGCTACCACTCAGTAAAGCGTAAGAAATTTGACTTTCCAATTTAATAAAAGAAATCAGCGATTAAAAAGAACTGCATTGCCAGTGAACGATATTAATTTTTTTTTATCGTGTACACGCCAGTTTGATGCCATTTGGCGAAGCGTGAAATATTTTTCTTTAATATGTCTATTACTGCTTAACAAATTGCACATTTTAAAGGAAATAAATGCAGTTCTTTCTTTGTTATTATTAATTACTAAGTACACTCATAAAATTAGAATAGATGGATTTATTAAATACATTATATATACTATTTTTCTTTTTCACGGTAACTCTTTAAGTGGTTAGGATAGGGGGAAAAAAAACATACACGTGTGTGTTATGGACGCCAGAATGTTTTCCACAAGATCTGGAAAATAAAAATGATAAAATATAATTAGTAAGTTGAATGAGTTACATCCCATTTTAGTAATTAGCCGGACCAGGCCCAATACCAATTTTAGTTGTCTGGAAAAGCTTGACTAGATTTTTGTAATTTTTCTCTCGAAAATTCGTAGCACCAATTTCCTGGCAGGTGTTAAATTAATTTACGAATTAATCAATTTTTTATCAGTTTCTCATGATAAGATGAGTCGTTCAATAAAATACACACTTTTCGTCGAATAATCAAATGACTTTCTCGGCATAGTTTCTTTTAAATAAAAAATTATAAATTCTAATGCGAGATCTGCAAAATGAACATTCACCTTAAAATCTTCATGTAATAAACCGCAATCGTAAAAATCACAGCTTTAATGGTTTAATAGCTATATATTATTCATAGTCGGCTTTATACTGAGTAAAAAAATTCAATAGTATCGACATTCCATTACACAAAACATATTAAGTTGTTTTTCTCGGAAATATTTAGATTTATATCCCTTTATAAAAATATTAATATTCTTATTAAACTACCAGACGTCAACTTTCAAAGTCACGCATATTATTTTTTTAAAATCACGTATATCTGTAATCTATCGGGACCGAGTAACCAAGTAACTTTCTAAGGCTAGTATCACACATCCATTTGTTTCGGACGAACAACTACTTGAAACAATTTTTCTAGCTGCTGTACCATTGAAAGACAAGTTATTTTTTCCTTTCTTTTTCAAAAAATTGTAAGTTGTTTGTGTTCAACAACCAGTCAGCTATCAGCATCGCATCTCCCATCATCAACTATCATTTTTAATAGAGAACTTGTTTCCCGTTTACCTGGTAATCCCAAAGTAATCCGCAGTGATTGGTTGTTTAATATCATGTGACAAAGAACAAAAATCATACTAAAGAATTGTTTTCCCGAAACGTTTTGAATGCATGATACGACCATAATTATGCTGAAAACACTTGTAGCGATCACTTCCATAGATGAAGGGCCATTAAATGATAGAAGGAGTTTGGGAATGAGGTACTAATCTCTGCATAATAACAGGACATGAACGGAATATCTTTTATTTCTAACTAGAAGGAATCACCAGCATAAATGAAATTACTTTTATTAAAATTAAAATTCAAATGAAATTATATTTTCAGATTTTGAAAAAAATTTCAGAAATTTTTCGGCATATTTTGCAACTCCGATCAAAATTCTGTTAAACGCAAATTGGATCAAAATTAATATTTTAATAAAATTAGAATCGCTGCTAATTGTATTCGATGTGATAAATGCATCTGTGAAAAAGGCGCATTCCGGTAGCAATCTATTTGCAAGAAACGTTCTTAATTCCATATAATTAAAATTTTTGCAAGAAATTACTCTAAAATTAAATAAATATAAAATAATAACAAATCATCTTTGAAAAGGCTTGTTAAATTAAACAGAAGTGGTAAAATTATTTATACTACATTCAATTATGTTGGTTGAAACGCTGGTGGAGGGGGGGGGAAGTGAAATACTAAAGCATGATGTGTAAAAATAATGCAAATAAAATCAAATATTCTCCTTAAGATTTTTTTTTTTTTTTTTTTTTTTTTTTTTTTTTTTTTTTACTTAGCGGAAATAAGCCTTCTTATGCTGTTTAATTTTTTTTTTTTTTAATTCCAGTCGCTTGAGCGGCCAGCTTTCTACGATAGTTGTTACAAAAAATCTGATGTGTACACCACATGACTTCCTTGTACAGAATATTAAATTATACGCATTTTTTCTTGCATTTCATTTAAACTTATTGGATAGAATTAAATCTACTTCGCCGACAGCGCATAAACCACAATAGAATAAATGCATTATTTAAAATTCACTCTAGTATTTGTTTACCATAGCGACACTCTGGCGCTAGATTCAGTTAACAGTAATATATTTCGTTCATATTATAACTCATAATGCACAAAATTTATATCATTTAAAGAATAGAATTTTCTAATCGTTGCCATATGTTCTATTCACATACTATAATAAAGCTAGAATGATGCATAAAAGAAATTATGCAAACAAAACAAAAACGAAACAGGTTTTTCACAGAGGATTGAGTATTTCTCATTCAATTAATTCAGTTCTCACTTCGCGAGAAGGCAGAAATACATATAAAAACTCAAAATATCTATATTAAAAATTACGAAGTAAATCTTAAACACTTATTTCCTCGAAAAAATTCCAGAAAGGATTAAGCATGATTTAATTGGCAAATAATAAATGAAGGCGTTATCTTTGTTGTTGCGGAGCTAAGTTTCTCTAGATTGGCAACAAATCCACTAGTCTGCTGTTTCAAATGTAAACAATCAATGGCCGCCATTAAAAGAAAAGGCTTAGTGGCACTTAAACAACTTTAAAATTGTCGATAATTCTAAAAATATTGCATAAGATTTACTAAAGGCATAAAATCCTTAACCGGAAGATAAAAACAACATAATTCAATCATTTTTAAAGCAAAAAATGTACAATTTACAAACATATAAGAGTAAAGAAACTGAGATCACTGAGCCGGATAACAGAGTGGATATATATATAAATATATTTATATACGTTTGGTGCTTTCGATTGCAACCAAAATACGAGGTTCACATATACATGTTATAGCAGTCCTATATACAAAATTTCAACGTTCTGAGGCGACTCGTTTTTGAGTTATGCGAAATACGTACGTACGTACGTTCGTACAGACGCCCGGAAAAATTCTCTTCAGAATTTATTTTAAAGCAGTTTTATATATATATATATATATATATATTTTTTTTTTTTTTGAGGAAACGAGTCTTTTATTCTGTCCATACGTACAGATATCACGCAAAAACATCGTTAAATTGCATTCGATAGCGGTCAAAATGGATATTTTCGTTGAAATATGCTGTCTGAAACTTTTCGCGATTACAATACTTCCTTTTTACTTCGTACAAGAAAGTAAAAAGGAAAAATTATTTTAATGACTTTTCCTAATATAATTTCACGAGTCCAGCTAGTAATTATATAAAACAGAACTACAGAGCTGCGTTTATTGCTTTTAAATCGCTTAGGTTTTTAATCAACAGCAGACAAATCAAATTTTGAAACATATATAAATATCTATGTGTTTTAGTATTTGCCGAAGAGCCAGACATTGGCGCGTCGAAGATGAAAATATTTTATTTCAGGCAGTGACAACACATGTCTATAAAACAGCTGAGTTTGGGATAAAATCTAAAACATAAATATCATACGCTTTGCCGAATGGCAACACGTTGAAATCGTCAAGACTCTCAATAACATTAAATTTGCACAAAATGTGAAATAAATAGTATATAACTTCGAAATTCAGAATTCGGGCGTAAGCATGAACATGTTCGAATGGTGGACTATGTGTTCAAAATTTGGTAGCTAATAAAGGTGCCACTGTTTTTCCACAACATAAGGAACATACAAGCATACACTCTTCCTTATTTAATAATAGAAATAATCGTCTCCGTTAGTTAAAAAATAATTAAACTTCAAATAGAATGATTGTTCAATTGTATTCAAATACATTTTGCATATCAAACAGAATAACTGTATATATTAATATGCATTTTATTCTCTTCGTTATGCCATTCTTGTCATACTATGTAGGCAGTCTGGGTTTGCAGAAAAAGGTACATACATTGGCCGAATTCCAACCTTTTAAAAAGAAAGTATTAGCAAGAATGTGTATTCTTGCTGGTAAGTTCTCCCAGGAAAGAACTTAAAAAAAAAAAGTACACGGCTAGCAAACTGTCATCGGATAAAACAATTACTCTTTCACTAAACATTTGAAGTGCTACTGGCGCCATCTATTATACATTTGCGTAACTACAGACTTTCTTGTTAGGAATTGATTCTACGAAAATGAACGCTAAGAGGATGTTTAAAATTTAATTTAAATTATACAAAAGGCAAAAATAAAGAAAACAAGCAAAACATAGAAAACAAAGTATATAATAAAGAGTATATCTTTATGAGCTGCTTTTAAGAAGTCAGTGCTCGTGTCAGGATGGCCGAGCGGTCCAAGGCGCTGCGTTCAGGTCGCAGTCCGGTTCTCCGGGCGTGGGTTCGAATCCCACTTCTGACAATGCGCACTTTTTAGTACAAATGGCTCTTGGCAATTTTAATTTCTTTTCTGATATCGGAAATGCAGATTTAGATTGAAAATTACATATGCTTTATGTAAATGTGGAATAGTAATACCGATAAATGAATCAAGAAATGATTAAACATGATCTATTGGCGAAGATGCATAGTAAATGGTGAATTTTTATTTTTTTATTTTTTATTTATTTATTTATTTATTTATTTTCCCTTACCTCAGAATTGTGAGAAGAATATCTCAGAATATTTTTGATCAATGTTATAAAGTTAGAGATCAATGTTAGATACACGTGTTTTACATATATACATTTTAACCTCTTATTTATAAAAACGCGAAATTCGGAATACCTCTTTCTATATCAATCATGAATATTCATCTAATTAATTTACGGTACATGCAACTTTAAATTACAGTTTACCTGTTCCTTAACACATATGTATTGTACTATTATCCTTTTATACTATTTTAATCAATCACGTGTCCAAATTAACGGCAAACATAATTTTACTTAGCCTAGAAAGAACACAAAGTGATTTCGATAAATGGCATTCCAGATATTTGGAATCCGGATATTGAATTTCTTTCTGCAATTCGGTATTTTAGAATTTGAAATTTTTTTTAAATATATATCCTTAGCTCAGGAATTTTAATTAAAGATTTCTTTTCTCCTGATGAAGAGGGACCTGCACCTGCTTGACCTCGAAATTGAGTGAGCCCTTGACTAAATCTACGCCAAAACACAAAGTTTTTGTTTTGTTAATTTTAAATTAAAGGCTACCTTCCCAATAAAATGCAACAAACAGTTATTTGCTCTGAATTCTTGTACTGCTTTACAGTCAGATTTTCTCTGATTGTGGAAATTTTGTTAGACAACAGAAATAGTTTACGCAAGGGAATTTATGAACAAAGTTACTTTCTCTCTCTCTCGAGTCATTTTGGGAGAGGAGGGGTAATTGTATAAAGGTTACAGAGTGCTATTACAATATTATACAAGTATGATTTGCAGATATTCAACAAGAATTACTGTGTACTATATACAGAGATAAGAATTTTAGATATCAGATAGGTGAATTTTGGTCTTCGTTTGTACAGAAGTTCGGCTGCCATTGCCAAAGGAATGCAAACTTTTCATAACTTTTACACTACTCTTTCTCATTACCATCGTGCAACTAGAATACATATTATATTACTGAGATGACGTAGAGAATGTTTCATTGCACAGATATTAAGCTACAACTGATTTTAGAAATAATAAAATTTATGTTTTTAATATTTTCAGTCTGGGGAATTACCAGCGATAAATATGCTCAACAGTTTCTAGAATTAAACTTCATGTAAACCCGAATATTTTTATCGCACGCTATGTTTATACCTATAAATTTAATTCTCACAATACACGGTTTAGTATATATTACTACATGTTTCTACATATTAAATAGCATAATAATACACATACTATTATACATTATATGCATACATTGCTTACAAATACATTTCTCACTGTTAACAGTAAATATTGCAGATGACAGATACTTCTCATTGTACGTTACATTTTACACATTTTTTAGTCCGAAATAAAACCTGATTTTTTTAAGCGAAAAATGAACTTTAAGCGGTCAAATATCTTCCATTTTGTTCGATGATCTTTAGCCCTTTTCTGGTAACTTCGTGCCCCCGTGCTCATATATATTCTGTTCTTTATGAGAAAAAAGAAACACGATCAATTTCGATTTGAGGTCATCGTTATTACTCATATTTTTACCATTTAATCAGTTTTGTAAACTTCGAAATAAATTATAATCTGACGGTGCAAGGTCGGGGCCACATATGCTGGGTGCGACCTTCCCAATAAATTTACCATGCTTAACGTAGGGGAAAAAAAGTGAAATATTAAAAAAAAAAAAAAAAAAAATCATGTATTCGAGGAGTCAATATTTTGATGATGATTTTCATCAGATCTGGAATAATTGTTAAGAAATAAAAGCACATTCTTATGGAACCAGTTGAAAGGTACGTAACATGAATAAAGAATAAAAAAAAAAAATATTTTCCCTTGAGCAATTGTGTGAAATGCAAATTTACTTTAGTCTGTGTAATATTTGACATCAGATGATTGTAATCAGTCTATTTAAGATTTTTTGTGTGCGTGCGTTGTGAGTGTGAGAGACAGACTTTTCTCTCCTTTCACTGAAATACATACTGATAACAAATGTACAAGTCTATATAAAAAAAAATCTGATGTGTGCACAACATGACTTCTTTGTACGAAATATAAAAATTATACCCATTTTTTCTTGCATTTCATTTAAACTTATTTGATTGAATTAAATCTGCTTCGTCGATTGCGTAATAGAATAAATGCACTCTTTAAAATTCACTATATTTGTTTACCATAGCGACATTCTGGCCCTAGGTTCACTTAACAGCGTTGCATGTCGTTCATTTTTTAATTCAGAATGTACAAAATTTATATCATCTTAAGAATTATCTAATCATCGCCACATGTTTTATTCAAATACTATAATAAATCAAAAACGATGTATAAAAAAAAATTAAGCGAACAACAACAAAAAAAAGGGGAGGAAAGTTTTTCACAAACGATTCAGTATTTCTCATTCAATTAATTCGTTCTCACTTCACGACAAGGCAAAATACATTAAAACTGAAGATGTCTGTATTGAAAATTATGAAGTAAATCTTAAACACTTATTTCCTCGAATAAAAAAATTCCAGAATGGATAAAGCATGATTTAATTCGCAATAATAAAAGTAGGCGTTATCGTTGTTATTGCGAAGCTTACTTTCTCTAGATTGGCAATAAATCTACTATTCTGCTATTTCAAATGTAAACAAGCAATGGCCGCCATGGAAAAAGTTATTAGACTTAGCTGTACTTAAACAATTTTTAAATTGTTGATAATTGTAAAAATATTGCAGACAGATTTACTAAAGGCATAAAAAGCTTAACCGGAAGATAAGAAAAGCATAATTCAATCATTTTTAAAGCAAAAAATGCACAATTTACAAACATATAAGAATAAAAAATCTGAGATCTCTTAGCCGAGTTACAAAGTGGATATATATAGTATACATATATTAATATACTTTTGGTGTGGCCGATTGCAACCAAAATATGAGATGCACATCTACATGTTATAGCAGTCCTATATGCGCAATTTCAACGTTCTAAGGCTACTCGTTTTTGAGTTATGCGAGATACGTACGTACGTACGCACAGACGACACAAAAATTCTCTTCAGAATTCATTTTAAATCAGTTTTACAATTTTTTGGAGGGGGAAAAAAAGAGTCCTTTATCCTGTCCTCAAGTACAAATGTCACGCAAAAACGTCGTTAAATTGCATTCGTTAGCGGTGAAAATGGATATTTGCGTTGAAATATGATGCTTTTCATGATTACAATACTTCCTTTTTACTTCGTACAAGGATGTAAAAAGGAACATGTCGATGCACAGTACAACCCTACGATGTACATTAAGAAAAGGAAGTAACCCTAGATTTGCGGAGATTTTTAAATAAAATCCAGTAGGTTTTACATACAAATATATTTTGAGTTTTTATATAAAATCTGCGCCAATCTAAATTTTTTGCGCTTAATTTAGCAACCTAACTTATGTTATAAACTGGCAGACAACATGATAGGTTAACGTACGAAAAAGAATAACACCAACATATAGCACTCCGTGATTTACTCAGCTTACGAACCTGATTTATGCAATATTATACAAGTAATAAATAAAATCTTTTATAATGTAAATGATATATTTGTTAAATATAAAGCATATTTATCATGAATTTCATAAAGAAAACTATTTGAACACACATTTTTTGTGGAAAATATGCACGGTAAAGTCCCCCTCCTCGCCTCAAAAAAAAAAAAAAAAATTGTACACTTAACTACTTTAATACATGATTTTTATAAATTATATGTACAGTAATTTTTTTGGTTATTACTGCTCTTCTTCTCTTATGTTTTTCAATAATTAAGTGTAATTATAACACTGGTGGTTAAAACTCATGAAGGAACCAGAAATAATCTAATTTTAATAAAGGAAGACAAAAGTCCTCCCTTATTAAAATTTCAACCTCCTAACTTTCATTTTCGCAATTTTTTTTCTCAATAACCGGACGTCCATTTTCTCAGCCATCTCAGCTTCAAAGCTTAATAGTGATAGGTTTGACAACCGATCTTGTGTCATGGTTTTTCCTCGAGTATGCTTTTTTTTTTTTTTTTTTTTAAATGATCTCCCAATCGTGGCTGTGATTACAAGTGATGATAAATACAATATAAATAAATTGCACACTTGCGAATAACTGCTTACCATGTTAAAATATTTTACCATTGCTAAATCAGCTAAATCCTTCGTGAATTTCAAATTTTGGATTTCTGTTCTGAAAAAACGCAGGAGCTGCCTTTATGGCTTATTACAATGAACAGAAATGTGAAGATAAGGGATACAGACCTTATGAAAAAAGTACAATTTTTGAGGCTGATTCTAAAACTTTAAAAAAGTTTTAGAATGGGCTGATACCGACTAAGTAAGGCTGATACCGATAAGTGTGTTGAAAGCAATGAATTCTAGAGAATGTCTTTTTAAAAATGTAATTGAGGTAAGAAATAAAACTAGCATAACTTGAAAATTAATTGGGTTAAAGGCCACACAGGAATGTTGGGAAATGAAGCTGCCGACAACACTGCAAAGGAAGCAACTAAGAGCAATAACGAAAGATATTTTTCCACCATCTCAATAAAATACATGAAAACATTATTGCAAAAAGAAATAATGAAAAAATGGCAAGACTAATGGGATAATGATGTTAATGGAATGATTCCAGAAATTATGTCGGATTTTTCCAAAAGTTAAGACAACAAGACTCTCTAGTGACAGAAGAATAAATCAAGCACTAAGAGGTCATGGACAAAGACCAGAATAGTTAAAGAGATTTCACAGAAAAAAAGTAAAATGTAAGTTGAAAGCGGTTGTGAAGTACAAAATGCAGATTTTATGCACTATTTGTGTGAATACATACAGACAGTCTCTATTAGAGAAGGATATTTTAAAAATATTTCAAAAGAAAATATAAAATATTTATTTATGAAAGAAAAATCCAGGTTTTGAATCGTAAATAATCTAATTGGATATGAATATTTTGTAGATTGATTATGCAGTAAATTTCCAAAATTGTAACTAAGTTGAATTGTATATTTGTGATTACTTGTGTAATTTAGTTACAAAGCATATGTATATGTTTTGTATAGTATAGTTTATATACACTCATGTCCATAAATTAAGGATAATGCAAAATCGGGCAAAGGATGAGTTAGAAGCAAAACAAATTTGACTTATTTGTAAAGCTTATTTGTTAAACAAAAGGTAATGAGCAAAAAAAGATGCTATATGTTGATAATATTACAAAAATTAGCGATTTTTTCTCCCTAGAGCAAATTAAAAAAAAAAAAAAAAAAAAAGAGAGAGAGAGAAAAAACCCTATTTACAAAAAAAAAAAAAAAGAAAAAAAAAAAACAATATTACATGGTTGGTATGATTGTTAATACATTGTATGTCTCCCAGACGATGCAATACAGTCCGTACAACGCCTAGGCATGCTGAGTATCAAATTATCGATCTGATCTTGGGGGATATTACACCACTCAAAAAGCAGTGCTCTCCGAAGTTCCGGTAGACATGTAGGAGGAGGTTGACGGGCTGCAACTCGTCGGCCAAGCATATCCCACACGTGCTCTACTGGATTCAAGTCCGGTGAGAATTCTGGCCAGTCCATACGGGTGATATCCTCCGATTGAAGGCATTCGCTTACGATGTTTGCACGGTGAGGACGAGCGTCGTCATCCATAAACAAAAATTGTGCGCCCATGGCGCCCCGAAACAAACGTACATGTTGTTCCAGAATGACGTCCCGATAGATTTGGCTTGTCATGGTTCCAATTTGAACATGCAGGTCAGTTCTGGAACCCAGAATAAGTCCACCCCAAACGAGCACTCCTGCACCACCGTAACGGTGTCGTTCAATGATGTTTCCTTGGTGGTAACGGGTACCTGGAGCTCTCCATATGAACGTCCAGCGAGAATCAGACTGCAAGCTAAACCTGAACTCGTCGGAAAACATCACACAAGCCCACTGTTGCGGTGTCCACAATGCATGCTCTCTACTCCAGGCTAACTGCAGGCGACAGTGAGTTGCAGTAAGTGGAGCGCATCTGACAGGTCTACAAGCATATAGACCAATCTGCCCTAAGCGTCTGTACACGGTTCTGCCTTGAAATTGTCGTACCAGTGGCTGAAGAGAGCTGACGAGACAGGTCTGAGGCTGTGCTCCGCCTGTTTCTTTTGGCAGTAACTGCCAAATACCGGTCCTCATTCGGCGTTGTAACTCTGGGGCAAAGAATCTCTAAGGAGATTCTTTGTCTGGGGCGACCTGTGCTGTAACGTCTACTCACATTACCATCATCTTGGAATCGTTGCCAAAGCCTGGAGATGACACTCTGGGCAATTCCAAGTTCGTCTGATACTTCCAGTCCCACATTCCAGACGGCCTATAATTCTACCACGTAAAAAATCATCCAAATGCGCCCTTTGTGTCATAACTATTCGGTTATTGCACTGAAATGCTTACAAAGCGGCTGCGAACAATTTTACTTCTTTGCCTGTATTCCTTATATATCACTCTCTTACACTCTCGTCATTGTGACGTACCATCGGTGTCATCTGGTTACTTCCTGAAATTTGCATATTATTCTTGAAGATGTGTGTAGTGATTTTACAGGTGATATATTTATTTTCCTGTTTGATTTCCGCGTGACTCCGAATTATCCTTTAATTTATGGATATGAGTGTATATAGTATATATATATAGTTTACGTAATAAGCAATAATGAGTTTCATAGTTGTGAATTTATGTTAAAAGTTATGTAAATTTGATTAATTTAAATGAATAAGTGATTCAGTATTTCAGAAAGATGGAAAATCTGGATTCACAAAATTGTTTAAACTGAATATTTAATTTATCATATTTTATTCTAGCTATTATGTTGAATTTATTCAGAATAAAGGTCGAGGTGACCCACTGGTTACTTAGTCAGGGTCAATCTGATTTCTTAGTTTATTTGGTTCTTTGATTGTTTCTTAGTTTTACCGGTTTGCCAGTATCGGCGATACGGTTTTATAAGTTGAGTTTAGGTTTTGGTTCTGTTCTGAAAGTATTTATAGTACATAATAGCAGTTGTATTTTCAGTGCATTAGTAAAGTCTTCTTTATATGTTTTCTGTATTTTTGAAACATTATTAATAATGATGCCAGAGTTTTAGGGTCCAAAGAGGAAAACGTCATTGCGATTTTTGCCATTCCAGTCATTCTACAATATATTTTAACCGAGTACGTAAAATATCGACAGCAACATAAAAAACCGCTACTTTTAAAGATATTTCGGAATTTTCATACCTTTTATCCTCACATAACTCAGAAAAAACGTTTTTTGTCTTTATTTTTCTTTCATTTTTAAATTTAGTTTCTGTGCCCCATTTATTTGCAATAAACTCAGCTTCTTCATATCTTCAAACTCATTTCTCATATCTCGCATACTCATAGAAATGTTTTTTAAATGTTGATGAGCTTTATTTAAGTCGATTTATTTTCTTCGTAATACTTCAGATGCTGCATTAGTAAAAGCTAAAACTTTTTCTATAAAAATTTTTAAGAATACATATTCAAAAAATTCCATTTTTTTTTAAAACTCTTTTGCATTTTTTTTTTTTTTCTTGCGCTTTCTTTGAGGTTAATATAATTTAATTTAATGCTTTCAAGATGCCAAAGTATCTTATTTTAATTGCTATCAAAGATGATAATCGTTAAGCCCACCTTCTAGGATTTAGATTTTTGACAGTAATATTAGAGCCTCCCGAAGAAAGCGAACTCCGATTTTTAAATACTCTTTTTAAATACTTTAAAGAATTTTGAAATATTACACTTAAGGAATATTTACATAGCTCTCTTACACCTTGTATTGCATCACTGCACGTGCTCGCCTCAAGAAATTCAGAACTTGATGTCACAATAGACGAGCAACAGCCTGACCCCGGTTATCATTAAAAACTTTAAAACTGTCTACTAAAGAGGAATCAAAACGAAAGCATACAGCTTCTTTGCTTTGCTTTCAGTTGAAGTTTGGGTGTGTGCAACACTGATTTGAACTGTTTCTTCTACTTCCATGTCCCGCCTATCTGCGTCATATAGAGGTTTGTATCACACAGTTAGGGGGCCCTAAAACACTTAAAAGAAGACGGCGTGTTTTAAGTTTAAACACGGAAATGTAGTTCAGCAGAACATTCAAGGGCCTCTATACGACGGCATTCCTTGCATACCCTTACTTACGCCACTGTCTCTCGGTGTAATTATCTTGTTGGCAGATACCATCTAATACCTGTTATTCGTGGTTACAGTCAGTAGGCAACATGGCATTCTTAAAAATTCTCCAAAAGGTTACAGTGCCACATTTACATATAGTTTTGCACAGACAAGCCGCGGTCCGACTAATGCCGTATCATCTGCAAAGGCATATACATTGGTATGGTCGCGAAAATTGCAGTTTAGTATGTTGCTAAAAGTTTATGCTCCTAAGTCGCACTCAAACACAAGACTTGGGGGCATTTTTTAGAGAAATGTTTCCTAATAATCTTATTATTATGGATATAGAAGCTTTCCCCATTTTTGAAAAAGTCGTTGAACACGAAAAAAAGATTCCTTAGACATTTTTCGACAATCAACTCTTGTACAGGGTGCGGCAGTGTTCATAGTAGGATATTAAAAACACACCATAAGGCAGTAACAGTAATTTATTTATTACCTTTTAAGTCAATTAATAGTTAAAGGTATGCCATTTACTAATGTGTAAGTCATTGTCCTTGGCGTGGATTACTTTTTCAATATGATGCCTGTCAAATGATGCACAACATATGCATCTCGGCGGCGTTGGAAGCTTGCCATAACTCGGCGTAAAAACCCTGGGACATTACCGACGGCAGTTCTGATGCGATCCTTCAACTCAGGAATGGTGGCTCCCAAAGGAAAAAGCCTGCACATGAAAGATCAGGTGAGCGAGGCGACCAGGAAATGTCACTAGAACAGGAAATTACTCTACCTGAAAATGTCTGTCGCAATGGTCCGTCCATCTGGAATTTTCCCATGACGTCCCAAGTTGAAATGTTGCCGAAATAGACGCTGGGTTGCAATAACAGAGTATTTATTTTTGAAATAATTTTCAACAGCAAAGGCACGATGCTGTGCACTCTACCGATCCATATCACCGTCACACTCGAAATGGCAGCTCATTAGTACACGAATGTGGCACGAGCTGGCGCGCATTCATGCAGTACGTCATTGTACTACGCTTTGAACGCTGCCGCACCCTGTAGTACAGTTGACCAAAATAGCGAGTCTAAGGCATTCTTTAAATTATTGCATATCAGTATACTATGATTGTTTGTTATTTATTAATTATTTTGATTAATTATTTTGTTTAATCTTTTTCAGTATTGTGTTGATTTCATGGAGGATACTAACATTTATTTTAAAGCTGAACCAGTTTTTCTTATTTGTTGACAGATAAAACGACGCCGAAGTCTTCTCGTTATTAATCTTTCATGAACCTTCTCTCTATGGTGGGTAGCAGGTTGCTGGAACGGTATGCAGACGGGTCTCCTGAAGTTTTCTCTTTCTTTTCAAAGAATATTATGAGCTGGAAATATTCATTTGGAAATGAATACAAATACAAGAATTGTTTTGTAAAGATGAAGAAGGATTTTGGGATCAGTTTTATGGATTATTTTGATTATCTGATTACTTGTGGAATCTCGGTCTAGAGCCTTTTTATTACTTAAATTTTTTATTACACTGTTGATTTCTTAAGTCATCTGATGGTAGATTCTTAGTTTCCTTTGTTCTTGAGTATCTTCATTTTGGACATCATCCATGAATATTGCTTGTAGCAATTTGTTTCCTGCTTCACTGGAAGTCTTCTGTGAAGAATGCGTGTTATTAGTGCGTAGGTATGATATATTTGGGCATTCCTCTTTCCGCCAACTTAATGGCACTAAGAGTGCCCTCGCCCCTCAGAACCAGACACAGAGGTTCAACCCCTGTGTCTGCCCTCGCACCTTGGAGAGAAAAGCGCATCGCTTTTTCGTTGAATATGACTTGCTACCTGCCAGTCGCTCGAGCTGCCTGTCGCAGAGGGACTGTAATACACGATTACGTGTTACCATTATTCTTCATCTATCGTATAATGTATGCCATTTTCAGTATTTCATTTCCATTAACGTATAAGTCTTTAAGTGTATCATTTGTACTAATATATATGTATAGCCAAGTAAGGTAATACACGAATATGTGTAACCTTTAATTGTCATCGTTCACACTGATACACAATTTTCATTCTCAGTGTATCATTTCTGTCAACGTATAGGTGTGTATGTATCATTTTTATTGATGTGTGTATAGTCCAGTAGAATAATGTATGATTATGTGTTTTCATTTATCGCCATCATTTGTATGTGTTTATGCATATAATTTCTAGTAGTTTATGTATAGTCATATAGGATGACACACGATTACGTGTATTCATTAATTGTCATCTTCTGCATTATTGCGCCAGTGTTTCATTTCTTTTAATGTATAAGTGTTTATTGTTTGCCTATCTCATTAACCCCTTAGACCAATATACATATGTATCCAATGTACCTATACCACCAATGTACCTATGTATGAAACTTTTTATTAATTGTATACTGAAGCATATATATGCACACGCCCTTGTTTGGCCACGTCAATACCACATATTCTCCATTAATATATTTCCGATGCAGCCCTTTCAGGAAGTCGCCAGGGTTGTGTTGTTCTAAATAGGTGCGGGTACCGGAAGACACCCGATTTGTCATATTAAGCCGTCCGGGTGTCCGGGCCCTGCATTCACCTGTCACCTATCTCACTGTTGAAATACTATATTTGAGGGCATGAAAAGTTTCTTAGTTGTAATATATTTCCTAAATAGAATAAAAACACGCATTTGTGGGGGGGGGAGGAGAATAGTCATTTATTATAATACAAGCCCACTGAGAAAGGCCAAAAATGTCAGGATAGCCAAGCGGTCCAAGGCGCCGCATTAAGGTCACAGTCGTGTTCTCCGGGTACACGTTCGAACTCCACTTCTGACAATGAATAATGTTTCCGGTTGGATGACTCTGTTTCGAGTAATTCACCAGTAGCCAATTCAGTCCCTTGCTGACGTTCACTTCTTAAAAAACAAGAAGCCGACTCACAGCTTTTCTCCTTACCTTCGATGTCCCAAACAGCCTTCACGATCTATCCATTTGAATCCCTTTTAACTACTAAAAATCTGCCTCGTCCTGAGAATTGTTTTCTTAATTTCGTCTCTCCAAAGAAGTTCAAGTTCGGAAACTTATTATGTCAGGCTCCTATTTTAGATTATTTCAGCGCGATAACAGGAAAGTGCTGCTATGGTATAGCGGCTAAACGCCTGTAAACATACGAGTGTCCGAGAAAGGCCGAAACATATAATGGCGTAACGAGAGGTTCTACCGCCCGAGCCGGTCCTTGAATTTATAGTCCCTTTTGATGGACAAGAAAGTATGGTAGTAACATCTACATTTTGCACTTTGCACCACCGAGAAGGCTTCCGACCTAAGGTGATACCTAAAGTAACATCTACAGTAATAAATTAAAACTACATTTATTTTTGGAGTGAAACTTTTAACTCCAACATTTTAAAAGGGAATTTTTTGAGGGAACATTTTGCAGAGAACTATAAAATATGGCATTTATCAGGTGAAAAGCGTACAGTCTTAAATTTCATGAGCCGCCTGCAAAGAACAGATTTCTTAGAACTAATTATTATCAAGAAAGACCAGCTTTAAGTATTAACCGGAAAAGAATACGGAACTTCCGTCGGAATTCTTAGAATTCCGGACCTGTCTCAGATTTTAGAATGTATACGATAAGAAATGAAACATCTAACTACACAGCTGAGAATAAAAGTTTTAGCACGATGAATAACAGTATCTCTATATTTCAAAAATAAAAATTAAAACTACATATAAATCCGAAACTGAATGAAAAAAGTTACAAATGCAATCTCTTTTATCAAACAGTGAAGAGTCTGCGTGTATTTGTGTATGCTTCTTGCATTGTGGAAAATCGGCGATAGCTAGATCCACCAAATTTGAACTCTCATAGTCTTACACAAGAAAGCGTGCACCCCGAAGCCAGAATTTTTAATTTGCTTTCTATGTATTTCATACACGAATTTAATGAATTTTTGATAAACAAACTCAGCGACTAAAAAGCCCGCAATAGCAACAATGCTTCAAATAAAACATGTTTATTTCCAGCACGCTAAACTGTTGCCATTCGACAAAATATAGATATTTGTTTTTCAATTTTAGTCAACAAACTCAGCTACTTAAAAAAAAAAAAAAAAAAATACATTGAGATAGATTGAAATAAAATACTTTTATCTTCTGCGCAACTAGCGCGTTGCCATTCAGTAACGTGTAAGATATTTAACGTTCAACTTTAATGCGTCTGTTATAGATTAACAAAGTAAATGATTTAAAAGAAATAAACGCAATTCTTAAGAATATTTTCTTTGCTAATTTAATTGATTTAAATACAAGTGCATTTAAATCACGAGACTCTATAACTAGAAATATTAAAAAAATTTTACGAAATTACGGCTTATTAAAATCACTAAATATATTTACTTTTTTATTATAACTATTCTAGGCAGCTAGCCACGCCGGCGACTAGTTTTATAAAAGACTGCAAATTTAACTATGAACTGCAACTTCAACACTCACAGATAAAAATTATGAAATATCCAATATGATCTACCGAGCGAAACTGTGATAACTGCTTTCTTGTTTCACATCCATACGTAGAAAAAGGCAAAACAAACTGCTATCTACATTCATCTATCTTTCACATTCGGAGGTAAAAATATTCCAGGAACATGCCGAAAAAATAACTTATCTGTTTCTTCGTTATTTTGAAACAGAAATTATTTAATAAAAAATATTACCTTTTTCAATTTAATAATCTACATATTCGTAAACTTTCGTAATTTTAAGGTAAAAATAAATTCTACAAACTGATTAAATAAAAGAAAGAAAGGACGTGACGTACCTGGTAGATCTGCAACTATCCACATCGAATGTCAGAAATTCACAGATCAGAATACCTATTTACACTAGAATCAAAATTAAAGTTTCAACACTGTCATTCACTTCGTAGATTATTTCCCATTTGGATTTGATAAACTTATCAAAAATATTATCTGTCATCAAGCACACGTAATGGGTTTTAATCTAACATAAAACAGCTTTTACGAGTCCGTCCCGCAAAATATCTCTTATTTCGCTGAGACAATAAATACAAATAAATGGGATTACGGAAATGACATGAAAAATTTAAAGTACATCACAGTGCTTCTAACGAAAAGAAGCAGAAATGAAAGTAGATATTAAGTATAAAAGTTGCCACAACGTGTAGGATACGTAGCATACACTAGGATGTTGCATCATCTTGGAAAACGAAAACAACTTACGAAGGAATGCGCAGTAATTGCTTTTAATGTCGGGTCATGATCAAACGATTACGCAGTTAAGAATCAGAGTAACACTTAAAGCGAAGTGAATACAATCAGCACGATTGCACATTTTCACTTGCTTTTATCGGTAATGTACTATGAGAATGCAGTACATTACCAATAAAAGCAAGCGTCCCTTTCGATAGATGATTTTCTTAAGATGACCGTGTCTAAAAGGTAACCACTATGTCTGAGAACATAAATAAGCAATGGTATCTTTCTAGAGCCTCTATCGGATACCAAACCGACTGTAAGCGTGGGCAGTCAAACAATTTCATACTATTACAACATTTAATAACATTTAATACCATTACAGAGGTTTCACTATGTATTATACGCTTAACTTTATTCTTTCAAAATATTTAAATAAGGTTTCAGTAAATGACCTCTACATTTAATCAATGTTATTTAATATAACGCTAAGAGAGGAATGTACTTTACTTTTTTTAATATGCAATTATGAAGCTTTCAGCACATTAAAGAAACAAAGTATCAAAACTTCTACAAAGTATCAAGATATAAACTTTTACAAAATACCAAGATATAAACTCTAATTAATGAGACAAAGCTTTTTTACATTTCAGTTTCACGTGATGTGAAAACGGCGAAGACAAACTAAATTTCTAATGAAACCAAAACACCTAAAACGGTATCATTTGCATAACGCCAAATCCACGACAGTTTTCTGTTTTCAGCGTGGTGCACACGATTCATAATTTCCGCTTACATATAATTTTCTGCGATATTTTTCGATGTTTAAAAGATTATATATATTTTTTAGATAAGTAATATGCCACAATTACAGTGTAGAAATTCAATTTTTCTCAATACTAAGCGCGTGACAAACTTCAGACGTCCTCCTTCTCATCGGAACGACTATTTTTTCAAGTTCACTGTTTTCGTGTGGTAACCACGCTGCATGCCTAGATTTGATAAAACCTATGAGCCCCAGTAATACAGAAATACTATACGTAGTGCTATAGAAATACTGTGGTATTAAATAGTTTGGCTCACATCTGTTTTCGAACACTTGTGTGTGTGAAATATCAGTTATTAAATGTTAGTGCAATGACTTTGCTTTTTCACGTATACTATTGATCTTTTTTAGAACCTGCATGTTTCGGAGTACTAAAAATGTTTTTGGTTTAAAAAAAAAAAAAAAAAAAAAAAAGATCATTCGAAAAGTTTTGAAATTGAAACCTCATAACTATTTGGACATTTTGAACAAACAGTTTATGTTTAATAAAAACATGAGAATAAAGGGATATTTAGCATTTCGTTAGATATCGTTTAGATAAAATTATGCTTTTCTTTCACTCTGGGATGGATTTAACTAATTTTTTCGTGTAAGAATATCTATTTTATTATATTCCTCCGTAATAATCCTTAATCTTTACATACTCCATATATGGGATCGATAGGATTTAAGTCCAAAGAAAATGGAGACCTTGCGTAACTTCAGAACAGTTAAATAATAACCACAAACGAACATTTAGGATTATATGTTTAACATCGTTATTCTGATAGAACTTGAACGTATTTTGCATTCGAAGTTTACGCGCAGTTGCTTTCATGTTTTCTTTAGGGATATTTATATACAGGTAACCCTCGTACAACACGGTAGATGGGTTCCTAGAAAATGCCATGTTGTATGAGACCCAGAGCCAGTATAAAAGGGGGGTTACGTTCCGAAAACTTATTAAAAACAAATATTTTTTTAATTATACATAAACAACTTAATTTTTATAAAAATATATATGTATGTACAATATATATGTATGTTCATCAGAGAACGTTTTTTCGGTGAAATGAAATCGCTTTCACTTTCAGAATTTCTTCCTGCATTTAAAGTTCTGGCATTTTCTTCCCTCTTTAAAAAATCTCTAATTTTACTTTACTTACTAGATCTTACCAGGTTATTTTAAATTTCTCGATATAGAGTTAGACAGTTTTGCGGCTCCCTTTTCAATTTTCGGCTTATTTCAGCAGAAGGGTCTGCACTCAAGAAAAATAACTCGAGATTTTCAGTTAAGCGTAGGCCTTCTTTTAATTTTTTTAATTTTAAGTTATTAACTTCACAATCTTCATCAGTGGTACTGTCCTCAAAATCGATTTGATTTACAGCTTCGGATGACATTTCCTTCCAATCTGCTTCGTCAATTTCTTCTTCTACTAATAAATCTTGAACGTTCTCAATAGCCATATTCACAAAACCTTCGTCTCCGATTGATTATCAAACTCTAATGTCATTTTCTGACGATTCACGCATGTTTTCTATTTCGACTGAAGAGGGCCATATCTTCCTAACATGCATTTAACGTTGATGCTTTCAGTTTTTTGAGCGTCAAACATACGATGTCGATTCAGAAAATGTCTTCCAAGATTCCGTTACATTAATTTATTTTGAATCGGCTGCGTCTAAAATCTACTGTAATGCTCTTCTTATGTAATATTTTTTAAAGGCATAAATAATACCTTGATCCAATGGTTGGAGTAACGAAGTAGTGTTAGGTGACAGAAACAGTATTTTGACATTAGGATGATTCAAATCTTGTGAGTGACATGGAGCATTATCTAATAGTAACAAGCGCCTTGACGCTCAAATTTTTCTGCCTTAAATAACGTTCAACGTCTGGCACAAAACAATTTAAAAACCAATCTAAATATATTCCCAGCTACCCAAGCTCTTGGATTTGTTTTCTAATATACCGGTAAGGTGTTTATATTTACGTCTTTAAGTACACGAGGTTTTAAAGATATATAAACTAACAAGGGTTTTGTCATAAATTCCAAATTCATACCATACAAAAGTAGCGTTAGACAATTTTTAGACACCTTAAATCAGAATGCAGGTTGTTCTTCTATAATATTTTGAAATTTTTCAGGAAACATTCTAGCCGCTCCATAACCAGCCAATGCAGATTCTCCTTGAATTCTTGTGCTATGAATTGCAAAATGCTATTTGAAATTTTGAAGTCAACCTTTACTTACCAGAAAATCTGTGTTGACAGAGGATTCTATATGTTCTTTGAGGTGCTTGAAAATTTTGAATGCTTTTTGTTGAATGACATTAGCATCCAACGTAGTTCTTTTTTGATAGTTATCATCAATCTGAATGCTGAGTGTCTTTCCGTCTTCTCAATTATTGGGAAGACCCCGGGGGGTGAACTGCACGTTTTGCGGATGTCGAATATCCTGCAGCAACTGCGTTTCTTATTTCCTTTTCATTTTTCTTAATAGTCCGGACTGTTTTTTCATTCCAAATGAAACTTTTTCCAATGTGAGATGTCTTTTCTCCTTTTAAAAGACGGTCCAAGATCTGTACTTCTAAAGAAATTAATTTCCTCTTAAACTTTTTTTTTTTTTTAATCGGATATGTTTGGGGACTGAAACTTAATGTCTTAAAGACGTATACGTTATTCTTTAACACACCGTAGCTCGACGCAAAGTGCCGACCAGCAGCGTGAGACACTCTTTTCAGGCCATGGAGATGAGGATTCGAATTTTGGAAGCCGATCGCGCAGGATGTGTGTTTTAGAGCACTTATTGTGACCTCATGTTGTTCACCTTCTGCAATAGTGACGTTTCTTCATTGTTATCTGGGGACATTTGTTCACACGGGTCATCTGAGAACATTTGTTCTTACGTGTATCGAATCTTGAAACTGGCAGAACTTACGAAACAAAGATTCATATGCTTTAAATAACTATACGACTGCTTTGCACTATATGGAAAACCTTCGTGCGTTATTTCTTTAAATTTCTTCGGATTACTTGGGATTTTCGGATTCTTATCGTGTTAGAGCGAAACCGTGTTATAGGAAAACAGTGTTGTAGGAGGGTTCTCGCAATTTATGAATCGTCTTATAACGAAACCGCGTTACAGGATGCCGTGTTGTAGGAGGGCTACCTGTATTTATACTGATCCACATTTTTTTTTTTTTTTTTTCTATAAAAAAATAAATTTTCAGTCCTAGGGCAACGAATCATCCCCAAACTATAATACTTCCATTCTGGTTCGTAATAGCAGGCAGTACGTTTTTTAGATTTTTTGGTTTTTGGATTTTTTTGAATTCTTCATTCGGCTTTCACCACACAGTAATTCGGCCATCGGACCCAAGTATATTAAAATTTGACTCATCTGAAAACATAATATTGTTTCAATATAATAAATCTTTGCTTACCATGTATTTTCACAAAAGAAAAAACAGAAAATATGCCATGCGTATTTTCTTTGCTTTCTTGTTGACAAAGAATTTTCTTGCTCACTGCCGATTGTAGATGTGTGGTCTACGACTGTTCTGACAATCTCGCGGTTTATTGCAAGTCTTACGATATTAACTTTTGAGTTTTGTTTAAATTTTGGTAGGATAAATCTCAGGTTCCTTCGCCTTAGCTTGAAATGCAGTGCAGAATTTGAGTGCACTTTGAATGGTTCCACGCAGTTTCCATCGTTTTAATACGTCAAAGCTAATTGAAAGATGGACATCAAGTATTTTTGAATACTTTAACAATCTTTAAAATGGTAAATGGTTAAACTCCTAACGGAATTTGTTCTTAATTTGTGGTGTCTTGCTATGTGTACTTCAGATAAGGAACTGTTGATATATTTTACTGAACAAGTAATAATTTACAAATACAGACGATAATTCTTGTTTCATTTAAAGCAAAAATTTATGACGGGAAATATCGTCTGTCAAAGCATCTCAACAGAACTTTCCGGGGGATTTCAAATTATTCTGTTAGTTACTGATTAACGCTTTTTAATAAATTACTTTATTACATGGAATATTTTGATAGCATTTATTGTAATATTTTTTGTAATAAGCAAGTCTTAAAATAGAAGGGGGAAAATATATTTTTGAGTCTGTGTTTCAATAAGTAGTTTAAGATCTATGCAAATAAATTTCAAACATACAAGTGTCCGAAAAGAAATGTGAGCCACTGAATATATTACAGAATGTCAAACGCAGATTTGTGTTTCTTCTATTACGCACACGAACATAACAATAAAGACAATAAAGACTTAAATAAAGACACTTAAAATGAAATTTCATCGTACCCAATTTAATTTGTTTTGGTGAATTTGGTGAAAGAGCTAGGGCTACTTCTCAAGCAAAGCACGTTGTCTTTTTCAAGATTTTATTAATGATTTTACTTTTTATACAAGGGTGATCAGGAAATCTCCATACAGCTCAGCCAGTTGCTGGGATAAATTACGAACGTTCCGTGTTTTCAGCCTCACAGTCAGTGGTAGATCTATGCGTGAGTCATCTCGGGTAAAAAAGTATAAAAAAAGTGCAGAAATTGCAGTGTGGTGAACTAACTGTACGGTAAATATCATTTCATTTAGATTTCCAAGTCTTCATCCAGAAAGGAATTCACGTTATCAAAGCATGTTATATTTCGACCAGCAGCAGTTCTGCTTGTAATTTTACGAATATGAATATTTTAATGGTTAAATGCTACAATGGCATACGTATAACTTGCATACGCATACATTAACAACTGCTAAACATAGTGGAAGGCTCATCAACCATCCACTATGTTTAGCAAAGTGGACATAATGGACATAGCTAAACATTCTGGCCATAGTATTTAGCAATAAGATAAACGAATGTTTAGCAACTGGGATTATTATATTATATAGTGTGTGTATGTGTGTATTGAGAATACGGCAAAGCACACTAGGGCTATCTGCCTAAGGGGAGGGATGCCTTTCGTGGAGGACTTTCTAAGGGAAACTGGCTCGTATACACGTTACACATGGGGAAAACCACGAAAACGCCCATGCAGCCAGCCCGTTCGCGGGATTCGAACCTCGGACCGAACTACCAGTGTTCAGCGACTTTACCGCTCGGCCGCTGGTGGGCATTATATTATATAGAAAAGGATCTTACGAAATATGTGTGTAATCGCTAAAACATTAAGATCCTCTGAAGAACAAACACCAGGCACAACTTAAGAATTACTCGCCAGTGGCCGACTTAGACGTCTAAAACTGATATTCTAAAAAATAAATAAATATAATGGTTTTAATAAATCAGGCTAATATATTTTCACGGGTAGTTAATTAGTAATAAACTAAAATGAACCTGCATTCATTGCTTTTAAATAACCATTTTTATTCTGATAGTTAATGAAAGAGTACATTTGAAAGAAATACTAAATATTTTAAGTCTTGCTGAAAGATAACACGCTGCCGCGTGGAAGATAAAAATATTTTAATTTGAAATGTGGCGACATATTTCTCTTAAATGGTTAAATTTGTTTATTAAATTCGAAAGACAAATATATTGAGTTTCGTCGAACGGTCACACTTCTTTCATACTGCTAGTTTCTTGATTAATTTTGAAATAAATAACTTACGCTTTGCAAAACGAAAACACGTTGCTTTTAAATAGCTAAGTGTTTTTAATCAAAAGCTTTTAAATATCTGAGTTTTTAATCGCTAAAATTCATTCGCATAAAATACGAAACAAATAAGAGAAACAAATGCGACATTTAATAAATCGACATGAAAAGTGCATATCCAAAGTTTGGTGGCTCTTCAGCTGCTGTCATTCAGCTGTGCAATTCGAGAAACATACATACAGATTTTTCATTATTTATTGTAATTCTACGTGCATTTGTGACGATATGCTGTTGACGTATAAAAAGTTAATAAATTACATTACTGGAATTGATCTGAATGTCGAAATGTAAGTCGAAATAATTTGAAATTAAGAAGTTAAATTTTCCATTAATCGATTTTTTACTCATCCGCCTCTTCAGTTTCGGCTTATTAAGATTTCACTGTAGAGATAACCTATTATGCTTTTGTCATAATCTATTCTAATCGACTATACATTGGCTACAGAAATTTAGTAAGTCTGACATGCACGTAAAAAATAAAATAAATACATTTACTTCCCTTAAATTCTGGTAGTTTAACTTCAAAGTGTGGTACTTACTTGGTCACCAGTTGAATTTTTATTTTAAAATCACTTACTTCGTTAACATCCTATAAAACTTAGACGCATGCAGCAACTAAAACACAACGGAGCAAACACAGTGTAAAATGCTTTTATCTTCGAATCGCACCACTTGAAATGGTTTGCGAGCCAAATTTCGATTCGTTCTCCTTTGTGCTTATTATAAAAGTTTATTTTTCCAAACGAGCGTATAGGTTCCAGACGAGAGTGGTGGGTGGTAAGTAAAAAAACAGAAGATACGTTTTCCAGATTTCCCACGAAGTTTTTGTTTGGATTTCGATTAAACCAGGCTAGCATTTTAATACGAGTTTTAACTTCGTCAATACAAAGCTTTGCGCAAAAAGTGCAAATTGTGAATGGATAAGAATACCAATTTCCTAGACATAAACACAAATTTTACTAAAGTAACAAAAGCTTAATTTTTAAAACAATTTCTAGACTAATAAAGGATTTCTTTCGGCGTTTCTTATTCGCATCAACTTGAAATACTTCACTGTTTCTACGTCATCGAAAAAGCAGAAAAAATAACTGAGATAAATAGCTTTTAATTTGCAAGAGATATTCGGAAATAATATGAAGTAGAGGGATCACAGTTTTTCATTTCCTGTAAAACTATCGCGTTATTTTTAAGACAACTTAAAGACATCAAAGAACTGATATGAAAAACTTTTTTAATTTTCCAAAATTAAATCTTAAAAACATCTAAATACTAAACACCTGTTCAATATTGCTTATTTCGCGTATATTTATTCTCAATCCAGTATTATCTAACTTGTAATTCAAATTCACAAGTAATTCAAATGTATTTTTATGTAACCGTTAGTGTATTTTGACCTATTTTAAGATATTACGTGGTTAGGTTACTCAAATATGGCAAAGCAAGAAAGGGCTATCTCCCCAAGAGGATGGGAGCCTTCGTGGAAGATTTTCTACAGGAAACTAATTCGTATTCACTTTACTAACGTCGAAAACCACGAAAACCAATTATGCACCCAGCCCGTTCACCTGGGATAGA
Organism: Stegodyphus dumicola; assembly: GCF_044657685.1. Classification (NCBI taxonomy): domain Eukaryota; kingdom Metazoa; phylum Arthropoda; class Arachnida; order Araneae; family Eresidae; genus Stegodyphus; species Stegodyphus dumicola. The sequence goes on along the minus strand of NC_140771.1, from coordinate 40,163,549 downwards.
TCCTTAGATCAAATTCCTATACAGACTCTCAGTTGTCCTAGATTAGAGAGCCCGGTCTGGGCACACCTAGGGTTTCCCGTTTGATTTTAGGCAAGATTTCAAGGTAAAAATTTAAAGCTAATATAGAATAAAGAGATTAGCATACAGCCAAAAAAAAAAAAAAAAAAAAAAAAAAAAAAAAAAAAAAACTTTCTTTTCAAACAATCTCTTTTATACCCTAAAAATATCTGAAAGATTTCTTTGAAAAATGAAGGTCTTTAAAACTAAACATGGCTAAAATATATGGACTGATTTGTGTTGAGCTGCCATCTACTATAAATAAAGAAGGTTCAGAGTAACCTACAAATCCTTTCTCATTCAATTTTTCTGTGCGTACAGAAGGAAATTTTTAGGTGTGTCCAGACCGGACACACTGTGCCGCAAAGGGTTAAAGGGAAGCATTTTATGTTAAGCGTTAGAACACGTTAGCATTGCATATTAAGAGTTAGAATAGCAAGTAATTACGTTAATGCATTGTTACTATTAACGTAATTGCAGTCTGAAATTTCCAAATTTAAACCTAAAAATGTTTTTTTGATTACACAGCTTTCCCACATAAAATATTTGATGTGGACATCACATGACTTCCTTGTAGGACCTATTAAATTACACATTTTTTTCTGCACTTTATTTAAACATATTTCCTCCAATTTCATTAGAGATATATTTCTCATTCAATCAATTTAGTTCTCATTTCGCAGCAAGGCAAAAATACATAAAAACTCAAAACATCTTCCCTAAAAATTGTAAAATACAGAAAAACCTAAAGTAAATTTAAAAACAGTTAAAAACAATTTTTATAATTAAAATGGGAGTATTATACGCGAAAATAAGTCGGCCAGTAGACAGCAAGACAAAATTTTCAGTGCACAAAATTGAAACTTAACTTTTGATCCCACCTTCAGAAAAACAATTTGGTGCACCAACTGACTTAATTCACTACTCTACTAAGAGTTTCAAATGTAAACAAATGGTGGCCCCTTTAGGCTTAGCACCACTTAAAACTTTTAAACTGCTGATAATTCTGCAACTATTGTATGTAGATTAACTAAAGGCATTAAAAACCTTAACCGGAACATAAGAACAACATAATTCAGTCACTTTTAAAGCAAAAAGTTCAACAATTTACCAACATATAAGAATAAACAAAAAATTCACTCAGTAAGTTGGGTAACAGACTGGATATATGCGTGCACTTTTGGCGCGGCCAACTGCAACAAAAAAGGAAGATACACAACAAATATTATAGCAGTCCCATATACAAAATTTCAATGTTCTACGGCTACTCACATTTCAGTTATGCCAGATATATACATACGTACGTACGGACAGACGTCATGAAAACAATCACTTTTGAATCCAGTTTAAATTCATTTTACAATCTGTTTTTTTTTGGGGGGGAAACAGAGTCCTTTATTCTGTCCGTACGGACAGATTTCACGAAAAACATCGTTAAAATGGCTTCGAGAGTGATCAAAATGGATATATATTTTCATTGAAATGTAATACTCGAAATTTTTCGAGATTACAATAATTCCTTTTTTTCGTACGCGGTCACTCTGAAATTTTTGAAATACGCACAGACGATAAATTATACAACCAAGAAAGCATTTATTACCTTTACAGAGTTTGAAGCGAAGACAAGCGGTAACATTACATTTCAGTTTCTTTAGAAAAGAAACTGAAATGTAATCTTAATGAATAAGAGTAAGTTATTAAAACATATTTCGGGGAAACAATGCACAGATAAAAGCATAAAATAAAATGCATTAAATAAATTTGAGTTCATAATATTAACACTTTCCCTTGAACTCAGTTTATAAATTATAAACTGAGCAGTTCTTAGAGTTTCAAAACGCTTTCTTGGCAATGGTTTTGTGAAAATATCAGCAAGTTGTTCATTACCAGAGATATAATCTACATAGAGGTCACCATTTAAGACTTCATCACGTGCATTCTATGTATTCTATGTGACATCTATGTGTTTAGTTCTTTGATGATATTCTGGGTTTTTTAGTCGGGCGAACAGCACTTGTAATGTCATCTTGTAGTGATGGGGTTACTTTCAGATGAGCTATATGTCTTCAAATAACCACTTCAGCCATATTACATCTTTGGTAACGTCCCTAACTGTAACATACTCTGCTTCAGTGGTACTTAGAGAACCACACTGTTGGCTTTGGCTTATCCAACTGATAGCTCTACCACTGAATTTAATTACCATGCCACACACTTTTGAGTACTAGAAGCACACTGACTTTTGAGTACTAGGATCATTCGCATAATCAGCATCACAATATGCTTCCAAGATTCCAGGTTTGAAGGCTCTTTGGAACAATATTCCAAAATTAATTGTTCCTTTAACATATTTTAAGACTCTCTTAATCATTGGCGAGTGTCTCTGATCAGCCATTTCCAAGAATTTTGATACTGCAAAAGTAATGTCTGGTCGATTAGCCACAGCCAAGTACATCAGGCTACCAACAGCTTGTCTGTTTGGAATTTTCTCGCAGTTTATCAATCATCATGATCTTCCCCTGCAAGCTGACGCTTTTCAATAGATGTAGAGACAGGATTTGCAACCAACATATTAAACTTCTTTAAAACTTTGAGAGTATAATTCGGTTGACCAATAAATATATCAACATTACTTAACCTTTTTATCTCAAGACTAAAAAAAAATTCAGCATCTTTATAAGATACTTTAAATTCTATTTCCAATTCCTTAAATAAATTGACTTTAAACTTATGTATACTGGCAACAAGCCCATCATCAACAAATAATGCTAGTAACAACTTTTGTTCTTCGTCGATACTGCGAAACATAGATCAGCCTTGCTCTCCTTCAAACCATAATGTGACAAGAAATTTGTTAATCTTCTATTCCAACAAGGAGGAGACTATTTAAGACCATACACACTTTTTACCAAGCTATACACTCTGCCTGACTTGTCGTCATAACCTTCAGGTTGAAGCATATAAATCTCTTCATTCAGTGTCTCATACAGAAATGCAGTTTTGACATCAAATTGTATTAAATCCAGACCTTCATTAGCAGCAACATTAATCATAGAACGAATGGTTTCAAAACATACCGCAGGACTAAACGTTTCATAGTAATCGATGCCTGCCTTTTGGGAAAAACCTTTAACCACCAACCGAGCTTTAAATCTATCGATATCTCCATTTCCGTTGTTGTTTCACTACTTCTCTAACTCTTTTTACTTCTCTTGTACCTTTTAACCATATCCAACAACCATCAGCATCATCTAAATAACCAACCAATATCTCTTTCTCACTTCTTGGACTCCACTTCTTTTGCTTCTGTTTAGGTACATGAATAAAAACACTCTGTACCTATAACTTTAAGGTGATTAAGGTCTTGGAGTTCTGCCTCAAAACAATTCAAAAGAAGACTTGTCATCTACTTATAAGCTTCCACCATGTTTTAAGATATATACACCAGTGTTGACAAACTCAGCCCACAATGACTTTGCCAAAGATTTAGTAATCATGATTGTTCGAACTAAATTAACAAGTGTTCTATTTGTTCTTTCAGCCGTTCCATTTTGCTGGGGGTATAAGGGTGCTGCAGCGAAGCTCTGCTCCCATTCTTCGCAAAATATTCTTAAAGTCCTTGTTTATATACTCCAGTCCACCTTTACTTAAACTGCCTTGATTGGCTTCTCTGTTTGATTTTTTAAAAAATGTTCAAAATGCTTCAAACTTAGCTACAGTTTCTTCTGACATATGCTTAAGAAAATAAACTTTTCTGTACTTAGAGAAATCATCTTTAAAGTAAATATAATAGCGAGAACCACGTATGGATTCTTGTTCCATAGGCCCCCAAAGATCAGTATGAATGAGTTCACCAACCTCTTTAGCACTTTGTTGACGACTCTAGAATGGCTACCTATGCTGTTTTCCTAATATACAGAGCTCGCAAAAATCACTATCCAATATTGTTTTAATACCATGCGACTGTAATACATATTTAATATGTTGCTTGTTTAACTGTCCCAGCCTTTCATGCCAGACTTGAAGAGAATTTGTTTCACTTACCAGAGCTTCAGGGGGACACACAACACAACACTCAACTTCAGGAGATACAATTTTGCACAATAACTTGGATAAGTTACCACAGCGAATTGCAACACCAACAATATTTTTTGATTTCAAAAATGCATATTTATCATTTGCCATAGTAAACTCGCATCCGTGATCTAGTGCCTGGCTTACAGAATATAAATTTCTTGCAGCATCAGGGGCATATAATACACTTTCCATGAAGCTGCTTATCCATGTGCTCTGTACTAACATTTCAAGTGATATAGCACCATGTCCATAAGCTTTCATTGTTGCATTATTACCAACTCTTACTTCAATTGGACGCTCAAGTTTTGTATATGATTGAAACCAGTCAATTTTGTTTGTAATATGCTGAGTAGCTCCAATTTCGATTGTTCATGTATCATTATTAGTCACAGTGAGACACTCACTAATAAAGGCTTCCTCATAGTTGGGCTTTTCATCATGATTGACTTTTATGTAATTATTTTTCTGGGATTTACAGTCCATTTTAAAGTGGACCTTACTGTTAGCTATTTAACGGTAGCTATGTTACTCTATATACGCATTACAGTAATATCTAACCAATGTATTATCATTTTAGAACCAAAATCTCTATAAACGTATCAAATTCTGACAGTGTAATCAATGTGTTGTATGAGATCAAAGATTTCCATTCATGTGAAAAAAGTTTTGACACATTATGGTGTACTTTAATATATTTCCATCACTATACATTCAGTTTCTAAATTTAATAAAAGCACCTTTTGTTTTGAAAACTATTTTTTAACATTTATATGCATCAATAGGAGATTTTATGTAATTTAGGGAAACTAATTTTTCCATAATCCCAAAGTCTAGTAAAACAGGGAAGTAATTCAAAATTTAACTTTCTCGATATGGATTTCATACTAGAAATAATTAAAAGAATACGTTTCAAGTAAACTTTATTAGGATGAAAAAAAAAATCGAGCAATTATAAAAGATTTTCAGAAATGGCAGGACAAAACCTGAAATTTTCACATTTCATTGATATTCGAGAAATATCAGAAATTGCTTAGCGCCGCGATAAAATTATTACTCTAGTTGTAAGTATGAAAGTATTAAAACATCAAAGATAAATCTTATGCCACGTCGAATGGCAACAGTTTTCAGAAGTGGCAATTTGCTGAAGTGCGCGTGTGATTAAACAAGTGAACGTCAACAAACGTGGCTCTATGGCTGTTACAAGTTTCTTTGCATATTTTTTTTTTAAGAAAAAGTATAAATATTAAAACCATAAAAAAATCTCCTTTCGATGAGAAACTCTTACGAAATTTTGTCATAATTACATTACTAAATAAAATAAAATTTTGTAACTTTATACTTAAAATATATTGAAATGAAAAGACAAAATGTATAAGTTTTTAATGTGTAAAGACATCAAAGTATATAGTCGGAACTGTAATAAAAATCTCTGTACAGAAGAAAATTATACACATATTACGTCAGCAGAGTACTACTCCTAACTTTGTTAAACTGGAGAAATTTAAATCCAGAAAATAACACCATTTTTGCTTCCAATAATATTTTGAACTTCATTTCACCGAAGATCCTACGATTTTAAGTCTCGGGCTTTGTGCCGCATTATCTGAAGCGATTTGCTGGATTTGGTTGTTCAAGTAGTAGATCCATTCTGACTACAGAGACCACGAATATCTTTCAATTAAATCTTGGGAAGAACCTAGGAACATAACATCTAAAAAAAAAGTTCCTTCTCCAATAAATTTATGCAATTTCAGAACTTTAAAAAACTACATAACAACTGTAAAGTTTTAAAGAAAACTACTGATATTTATTGATTTTTATTAAAAAACACAGAGCATGAAAATAGAAGACAAATTAATTGCTAATGACAGAGTTTTAACATATATAAAACATTTAGTTTCACAAAATTATAAAAAATATAAAAAACTAAATCCGTTGTTATAAAGTTGGAAACTTTCTGTTTTGTTTAATTTTGTTCAAGACGTACACACCAATTTCTGTATTAAGAATTAAAAATGTATTACTGTTTCCAATTATTTTGACATTCTCATTTTATTCATCAAATTTAAATAGATCAGCCAAAAATTACAAATACAAGTCCATTTTCAGTTATTATAAGATTCACTGGTTCATTAGCCTTTTTAATCAATCAGATAAGTAGATACATATTAAAAAATTTTAAACTGGGGGGGGGGAGATAATTATGCAAAATATCTTAATAATTGAATGAATATCTTAACAATTTAGTTTCATCATATGAAGAATTTTTTAACTTTTTTACAGTTTATATAATTCCTCATTTGATTAACAAGATATTTTTAATTACAAAATTTTTTTGTGTTATATCTGTTACTAAATATACCACTGAAACTTCATACAAGTTCATTTGCACAGAAATTGTGATGAGCTCTTGCTTTGTATTTGAAGCATCAGTATCTATCTAAAAGACTTCTAAATAAATATATAAAAATATATATATAAATAAATTGTAAAGAAAATATCAATAAATAAATTTAGAGATGGAGATATATAAATAAATCAAAAAGAAATGAAAGTCCTTAATTTCTGATGAATTAAAATCACACCGATTATTTTAGCAGTTAATTGAGAGAGAGAAAGAGGGGTGAAACCTCTTAGTATAAATTTAAAATCAGCTTGCAGATATCAGTTAATTAAAAATATAAAGGTACTCAATTAAAATTTAGGAAGAAAGCACAAAGTGGGACAGTGAATTATTTTCTGTTTAAATCAAAATTATCCCTGGGAATCAATCTTAGGATAATATTTTTTTCAATCCTACACAAAAATGCTACAAAAAAGAATCTTTTACAAGAGGTGTAATTTTTTACCGATATAAAGATTACAGTTGTTATGAAGCAAAAATAATCAGCTAAATTACTGAAATAAGTATGTTTTTCCCAATTAGCCATGTTGTCTTGCAATATATTTCTCTAAATTTAGAATTAAATTTCTGTGACCAACAAACAAGTATTCTATACATGGAAGTTCTTAGGCTGATGATTTTTTATTTAATTTCAATTAATATTCTCAACTGATTATAGAATTTAATATTTACTATTATTAAAAGAATGATCTTATATCTTTCTTAAAGTATTTGGCTTAACTATTGGAAATTAACATTTACAAAGATTAAGTTTATTTTTATAAGTAGATTACTGATATTGGAATTTTATTTTAAGAAATGAGTTTCAAGTTTGGATTTATTACAAAAATGGGGTGATCTTTGGAATATGGTAACAGGTAGTTTGGCGACATTTTGGAGGCAATAAAGGTTACTACCTAGGACTTTGGTAATAATGTGAGAAGCACTCAGTTCAAATTACGCATTATTTTGTGTGAGGGAAATGAGAGATCATGAGATATGTCATGTGACATTAATGGACGAATTACAATTCTTTAATCGGAAAAGGGGGTAAATTTGGAAAAATTATTTTGTATTAAGCTTCATTGTGTGTTGTGTGAAATAGTGTTGATTAATTTTCGGATTGCATGGCGCTATGTAAAGTGAATTCTAAATTTTAATACGTAATAATTAATAATAAGTTGAGTACTGGATTTCGGATTTAGAAATTAGCAGTAGTATTGCAGCCGATTGGAACTCTTTCTGTAGGGAAGTGTGCGTGCCACGTAATGAAGATTCTGAAGAAGATTATGTAAGTTAGTATTTTTAATCATTTGAGGATATTATTTTTATGCATTGTTCTAAATGTAAGGAGTAAATAAATTAAAATGGTATTATTGGAAAATTGTTATTAGCAATGATCTAGTTTAAAGTAATTAGAATTGTAATTTAATTTTTATTAATTTAATGTATGTGCTTATTTATATTTTAAGTACTGTTTTTTAATTTAATTATATTTTAATTTAATGATCGTGATTTTGTGAGTTATATGTTTGTAGTATTTTGGAATACGTTTGAGTAGTATACGTTGAGTATTTTCATGCATTTTCGTGAAATTTTTCTAATTTATGAAAAAAAAAGCAGTGTACATGGATATAGTGAAGAGTGTGCGCAATGCCATTTTTGTGCAATTCTGTAAAATTTTTTTTACTAGAATACTAGTAAAAAGACTACTAGAATTTTGTGCAAATTCTAGTAAAGCTAAATTTCATTTAATAATACATAAAATTAATTATAGTGCTTACCTTTTTAAGTAAAAATAAGTCGACGTGTACATGGTTTAGTGATATTTTAATTAAATGATAGTTATTTTGTGAATTTTATGTTTGTAGGAATTTGGTATACGTTTCAGTTGAAGTAAACGTGTATGGAAATAATTTAAATATTTGACACTAAGTATTTGTAACTATTTTTAATGTTTGCGTATAAATTCGTTGGTGACGTTTTTAATATAATAGATAATTTAGAGGTAAAAGCTTTTGGATATTTTATTTATTTTATACGTGGAAATGTTCATCCTTGGAAAGGGTATATACTTTTTCGGGTTGATCTTTACAATATGTAACTGGTAGTTTGGCGACATTTTGGAGGCGATAAAGGTTACTACCTGGGACTTTGGTAATAATGTGAGCAGTACTCAGTTCCGATTACGCATTATTTTGTGTGAGGGAAATGAGAGATCATGGGATATGTCATGTGATATTAATGGACGAATTACGGTTCTTTAATCGGAAAAGAGGGGAAATCAGGAAAAAATCTGGAAATTTTGTATTTGGCTTTATTCTGTGTTGTGTGAAACAGTGTTCGTGAATTTTTGGATCCCATGGCCGTAACTAAAGTGAATTCGAAATGGGTATTTATGCATGTATTAATTTAATGTATGTGCTCATTTATATTTTAAGTAGTGTTTTTGAATTTAATTATATTTTAATTAAATGATAGTTATTTTGTGAATTTTATGTTTGCAGGAATTTGGTATACGTTTTAGTTGAAGTAAACGTGCATGGAAATAATTTAAATATCTGACACTAAGTATTTGTAATGGTTGCGGTATGAATTCGTTGGTGACGTGTATAATGTAATAGATGATTTAGAGGTAAAAGTTTTTGGATATTTTATTTATTTTATATGTGGAAATGTTCATATTTGGAAAGGGTAAATACTTTTTAGTGATCAGGTAATTTTATATATGTTCTTTTTACCGGGTTTAAAGATTGAGAAAATTGTCATATATTTTCGTGAAATTTTTCTAATTTATGAGAAAAAAGCAGTGTACGTGGATATAGTGAAGAGTGTGCGCAATGCCATTTTTGTGCAATTCTGGGATGTTTTTTTAAGTAAAGATAAGTCGTGTGTACATGGTTTATGTGTATGTGTTATTTTGAAAAACGCGTAATGAGTATGGTATTGTGCACTTTTTCCCAATTTTGCAGTGAATATTTGTCATGATTAAGCAGTTTTGTTAGATAAAATTTCTAGCATAAGTGTAATTTGGCTAGTAGATTGTTGGAAGAAGTGTTCAGTAGATAAAAAGAAAAGAAACATGTCTTTACTTCGTGAAGACAAAATGGCGGCGGGAAAAAAAATAGAGGGTTGCTGTAGGAGAGTTGGTCGCCAAAAAAACGCCAAGTTACCATAATGTAAAGATCAACCCTTTTTCGCGATCAGGTAATTTCATATATGTGCTTTTTACCAAGTTTAAAGATTCACAGAATTTTTTTGCATTTTCGTGCAAATTTTTTTAATTTATGAGAAAATAGGGTAAAATCCTAGTATACGGTGCATCCTTGATGCGATTTTGAAAATTATCGCCAACACCAAAATGACCCGTTTAAATACTCATCGTATATGTCCCGTTTACTGCTCATCATAAAGTCGCCAAATCCCTTGTGCACCGGATACTAGGATTAAACCTAAAATAGCAGTGTAGATGGATAAAGTTAAGAGTGCCATTTTTGTACCATACTTGGAATCTAGATAATAAAAGAGAAAAATTAGCCATGGAAGGTCCCAGTTTTAAAGAAATCTCATTTATTAATTTACTTGCATTGATTTTTGGTAAAAGTTTACAATTGGGTGCCCCTTGTTTTTTGGCGATTCTTTACTGATGCTAAGATCGGCGCCAAGAAGGCACAATTTCAAGATGGCCGCTACACAAAACCAAAATAAGAAGTCAAAGAATTACACAAACTCTGTGTCCATGCACACATTGATCTATTTTCACTTCAAAGAACATCAGAGAATTGCACTGCATCATGTACACATTAATACATTTTCATTTAAACAAGATCAGGAAGCTAAAACAATCATGGTAACCAGAAATGAGGTTTCATCGTCAAAATGTAACAAAATTTGTCGCTAATCGAAGGGGCACCCAATTCTACTATAGAATCTGATTTTTTAAGATATATATGCCAATTATTCTCTAAATAAAAATATATTCCTGTTTTTAAAAAGAGTAAATTTCAGTAAAACTAAATTTCGTTTAATAATACATAAAACTTATGACAGTGTTTGCTGTTTGCAGAAAATAAGCAAATTCTAGTAAAGCTAAATTTCATTTAATAATACATAAAATTAATTATAGTGCTTACCTTTTTGCGCAATTACTTTGTGTATGTCTTTATTAGCTACATGTTTTGTGTATTCCTATTTTAACACCTCAAATTCATGACTACAAATAAGTAACTCAAAGATCAAAATTTACTCACCATTTGCAAAGAAGCAGTAACTGCAGATGGTGAAAGTTTCTGATTCTTTTCAGATTCCATAGCAGTTTTCCAAACTGATTCCTATTAAATCATCTGATTATAAAAAAATTGACAACGTAAACATAAAATAAAAATACAATACAGGTAGAAAAGATTCATTTTTGCATATACCAAATTATGTTTAAATATTATATTAGATACAAAATTTGTTCAGCATTTTACTGTGTCCACTATTTTGGCAAGGCACAGATTGCAAATGTCGTGAATAAGTTAATAAAATATACTGCAAAGTTTCAGGATACTCTGATGCATGTTTTTCGACATTAAATGCATAATAATTTAAATCTAAGAAAGTAAACAAACTTCATTAAAATGTTCATAAAGTATTTCAGTTAACATCCACATTATTTTATGGATGTTCATTTGCAGGTCAGCCTCAAAATTTAACTTTTAGCAAAAACCCTCACGTTCTCACACTAATGCATACACAATATACACACTAAAAGTGAAATTGGAGAACAGTTCCCCCACGTCCCCAGACATAAACTTAAATTTGAAGTTTTAATTTAAAATCTAATATAAACAAAAGTCACATTATTAATTAATACCAAATGAACAATAAGATTTCTAAAATAATAGCAAATTAACAGTTGTACTTTTTAATTTATTAATTTGGTTGCATATTTACACAATTTAAAAAGCGCGCTTCTTACCTGTTGCTTTAACACACCTGTTTTCTTTTTATAACGTTAGTAAAACTACACACTCGCGTTTACAAAAAATTATACTAGCGAATACACAATTTTTCTTCATTACCCGAAATTTAGAACGTAGAAGAATAACATGTTATGATTTTTGACAGATCATTTGATTTCCTGCCCGTAACAGAAAATATTTCACAGATTGTTTCCATTCAAAACAGGAAGTTAAAGTACAACCGGAAGTAAGGTAGATTTTTTTTTTTTTTTTTTTTTTTTTTTTTTATGAACACAGAAAGAAACTTCGTCAACATCAAATTCATTTTTACACCTTTTTTGCTGAATTTTATTGACTTTTTATAAAATATTTATGTGTACGGCAAAAAATAAATAAATAAAAAAATAAGATAAAATGCATAGATGCGTTCTGTGGTAAATGGGAAGGAAAATTTTATATAATACATGCATAGAATTTATTAAACTAACTACGTAATATACCTAGTGAAATCAAGGGACAGAATTTTTAGACATTATTAAAGTTAATAAATACAGGTTAGCAGAATACAACAATTTTACAATCAACCATGAAATTTCATGTAAACAACTGGCGAGGCGGCGCTACGTTCTGTCATTATTACATCAGTAGATGTCATATTGAGTTTGGAGATAAATTATAATGTGATTTGCAAATATTCAATGATTTTTACAGTTTTCTAATAATTAAAGGCCTGTTTTAAGTAGTTCAAAAAAATTTATGAAACCCCAGTGTTTTATCTGAATTTTATAGGTGACAAATGTTTTGTATAGTAAAACTTTTTATATTGTTTATATTTTGAAAGTTATACCTAAGTATTAAAGAAATAAACAGAAAATGGATTGCATTAGTTAAAACTACATATAATTACATTTATAATCTGCTGGATTTTGACTGATGAAGTTCCTTTTTTTTTTTTTTTTTTTTTTTTTTTTTTTTTTTTTTAAGTAATATTACAAGTCTTACACGAAATGCAGTATATTTTGCAAAGCAGAAAGTCAACTCAAAATATATCTTTAGTAATAACATTCAATATTTATTTGTGTTTGGAGATGTGTACGGTTTAATAGAAATAGTGAGCTTACATATATTTTTTTATTCTTATTTTTCCTGGAATGTAAAATTTAATTATAGTTTTTATATTTACCGTACATTGCGACCTAAATTTTTAAATATGAGAAAATTATTTCAGATTACTATTTTAATAAATATTAATCATTTTAAAAAATAACCTCGTTTGTGATATTGACATTTTTAGATAATTGCAAATTATTTTGAAGTCTGTTCAAGAATTAGGCATGATGACTTTTTTATGTAAAAATTTAAATTCTAAAGAAATTTTATTTTTAACTACTTGCTTCTCTGAGTGACTCTTTTGGAAGGAACTTTTCAATTATTCTCACTACTGGTTTCAGCATTTGACAGGATTACCATCTGTCTGATATATTTTCAGGTGTGCACTTAAGTGCTAAATGTGCAAGTGTTTGCATGCATGTAATTTAATACGCTATATAATATTTAATTGTGATTTTACTGAATAATTTCCACTGGCTGTTAAAGTGTAAATATTCAGCATAAAATTTGTCTTCTGTTCCTCTCTAAATTTGTTGTTTTTTTTAATAAAATACTTCTTTTTATTATTATTTTTAAACAGAAAAATACAATACCTATAAGACATAAAATTGGCTAAATAAATATTTTTCATCAACTTATAAACTGCACTAATAAATTGACTTCTTGTGAAGGTGTAAATAATCAAAAACTATTTTTCTTTGTATATGAAGTATTAATGTGTCTTAATGATTTACTAATTTGAGTTAGTTTAAAGGAGACGTATTGGTTAACTGAATATTTAACTTATGTATGCTAACTATGCATTAATTGTAAATTCAAACGTTTATGCTTTTCTTCTTCCCGTATGAAATAATAAAATGAACAAATACCGAAGAAAATGGGATGTATTTATTTAATACTTAGAGGCATATGGAAATAAAAGGATCTTGTTTAAACAAAATGTCAGTTAACATTATTATATGTGATGAACCATCTCATAGTGACCTATCCACAGATGACCAAACTCGTCTGAAACTGATGGTCACCTAAGAGAGAATTTATTGTATTTCAGGTGATGTTTAAGATAAATATTCATTATTGATGTTATAGATATGTTGAAGTGTATGTAATTTAAATTTTTGGTACTTTTCCATTATCTTTTAGGCATGTGTGTGTGCTACTTAAATAGAAATCAGAATAAGGTAAAAGAATGTAAATAATTTAATTAACACGTTGAGTGCGGCACCGAATTTGCTGTCCTTTCTGTTCAGCCGGTAGCGAGCTAAGCCATTTTTTTGTTTAGAATGTTTCAATACATTTCATTAAAACTAAATTTGATCACATTTCATTGAGACTATATTTATTTTTTAACTTTTAATACTGTTGGTCCCGCGGACTGACGCCAGCCAAACGAAAATTCCAGCCACACGGAAAGTTCACTGCCGGTCTCCAGGGAACGACGCCGACCACACGGAAAGTTCACTGCCGCGCTCAACGTGTTAAAACACACATACATTCAGGCATGCCAAAATGCATAACAGGTGCATAGTGGAAAAGTACATTTAAATTTTTTTTTATTATTATTATTATTTTGTGATTTCTTTTTAAAATTATCTAAAATTAGAAATAACTAGCTAAAATTTACCTGTAGTTTTATCAAAATTGAGAGAAGTATATTACATTTGGAGACAAACGTTTTGTCTGTGTCTGTTAAATGCTTCTAAAACCTTAAAAAACACTTAACGCTTAATATGAACTTAATTTATATAAATCTCATGTTTCATGAATATTTAAAAAATATAGTAAAACATAGTGCTGTTTTATTTTTCATAGATTTATATAACATTAAGTTTAATTGAGAAAAGTTTATGAAATTAATGAAATTATTATAAATAAAAAAAGCATGCCTAATATTTTCATCCAACTGTTTTCTGATAAAATACATATAGTAATGTATTTCACTTCTGATTATCTTTGAGTGTGTTTTATCAAAGCAACTTCCATTATTTTTGTCTTTTATATGAAGTGCATCTTGTAGGTGGCATTTCATTTTTATCTTTCCGGAAATATTGGCATTTGTTTAATTTTTTATATTTTCATTTTAAAATGTATAACCATACTTTATTTACCTCTCCTGTTCCGATTAATTTGTATGATTAAAAGAAAAATGTATATGTACTTTATATATTATGTACAATATGGAATTAGATTCCTTAATTATATAGCAAGCTATGTGGATTTGATAATTAAATAATATTGGCAAAATTGGCAAAAGGTCCTTAATTTACTCATCTATCATTTCTGTCTTTTTTTTTTTTTTTTTTTTTTACAACTGTCAATTTGAGTGTGAATTAATGTTTTTGAGGAATATTTTGATGGTATTTTTTTGACAAATATGTATTTAATGTACTGTTTAAATTCTTTACTGCTACTTAGTATAAACAGTGGATACTCAAGTTTTAGGCATGAGACACTGCCTCAATTTAAACATAAATCTTTTGGAATTATTTATTTATTGATTTATTTATTTTTTGTGAAAACTAAAACTAAACTCAGTGGCGTAACAGCCCTAACGGGCCAATGGCTGCAGTGCCCCGAAATTTGCTTTCTTGACCGTGGGCCCCGGGGTGTGTAAGCATAATCCCTGAACAAGTGGTCAGCTTGTCACAGGACCCCCAGTGTTTAGTCCCCAAGCAAACTTGGTACTCATTTTATCGACTCAATGAATGGAAATTAAGGGAGGAAAAGCTGAGTCGACCTTGCCCAGCCCGGGAATCGAACCCCGGACCTGCGGTGCTGCTGCGCGATGAACTAACCACTGCGCCACTGGGTCTTTTGTAGCTTTTAATGAATGCTAATATCATTTTAGAATCATTATCATAAATTATGACTGCTGTAAAATATGCGTAATGCTTTTTAATGGATATTTCTTAGAAATTAAATAATAATAATAATTGTAATTGGAGCCATATAAATCTATTATGACTAAGGACAGCTTACTATGTAATTTAAGTATCTGTAATTAACTGCTTACCTTTAAAAGTTATATCTACATGTTAAGGTGAGTTATTGCCTCTCCTTAGTCTTAATTATAGATGTAAGATTAAACAAAAAAATATAAAGATTAACATAAAACTTTATTCCTTACAACTAATGAGATGTAAAATAATACAAAACAACCTATCACCTTTGGTGTTTTAGCAGTTTGTTGGAACTTTATATTAAAGACTGTGTATTAACAAGGTTATGTCTCCAGCGAATCTACACAAAACTACGACAATAACTGGGTCAGACAAAGGCTAACTTTCAACACTTACCATCAGGGACGTAGCTAGAGTTTCCAGAACCTGGGGACATCTGAAGAATATGCGCCCTTTTCTATGTGCCAAGAATGGAAAACATTTCATTAAAAAATTTCGTGGCATCAATTTGGCGCTCCATGGATGCTGCGCCTGGGGACAGATGTCCCCGCTTGCCCCACCCTAGGTATGTCTCTGCTTACCATGTTCTAATCAATGGCTCTCTGTCTCTGAGCAAGCAGCCATAGAGGCAGCAGCCGAGCTTCTGTTATGATTCATGCTGATTATTATTTTATTTTACTTCTCAGTTTAACTTATACCAGGTGTAAAATCTACGTAAATTGTTGGAGTGAACGAGTACGCGACAAAATAAGGCATAAAAGAAAGAATCAATATAAAGCTGATTGCTAGTAACATTTAAATAAAACATCACTGATTTTCTTTAAAATATTTAGGACTGTTATAAATGTAAAATATCAATGTTTGAAGAAATTTATAAATGAATGCTAATTACTTGAAAAAGTTTATGAACTTGATTTTATTCTTTAATTTGTTTTATAACTTTTTACTTAATTTTGTTAATAATTAATAACTTAATTTTGTTTAATAATAATGCATCCTACTTGCAGATTTATTTTATTCTCACAAGTTACAAAAATGAAGTTTGGGTGTATTAAATTTATTTAGTTTATTATTTCCTGTTTGCTGATGAGTCTTTTTTCATTGATGGCCCTTAAAAGTATTTAATCTCCACATGCAGAAATGTATATGCACCTTGTTATATGTAACCAGTGCCAAAAATAACACACACAGTTCTGCTTCATATGAGCATTTAGCAGCAATGGAATTGTTCCAGATTCTTCTACCAAAGATGGGATTTTTTATTTCATTCCTTGTAAATGTTTTATCTCTTTTTTTTTTTTTTTGTAGGGGAGGCTAAGGATGGCATTCATTATTATTATTATTTTGGTGTCAACTTTGGTCTCAAGACTGGTATCCACATGCAAATGTAGTACAGCTCATCATCAGTTGTCATCTTATGACTGTCTCATCAGTTGTCTTCTGTCATGGTTCAGATGGATTCAGAGAATAAATGTCTTTGATGCCATTTAAATGCCCTTATCAAATAATACCCTCTGGGGGAGAAATAGATTTAATCATCAAAATGCACCAATAATTTGTTCATGGTGTTTATTGATTGATACCAGACAATCAACAACTACCTTAATTTGACATTAGTTGTCTTTCTGTCGTGGTTATTTCCAATAATTGGCAAATTTAGACACTACTCTTTCATGGACAGTGTCCATTAACAGACAGTTTTTGAATTCCTGGAGCCTCAAAGTAAAAAGATAAATACATTTCCATTTAACAGACACTCCTTGATTAAGGATAAAAACTATTTGAATGTGTATTGATGAAAGGTTTAACTGTATTAAACTTTCTGTTTTATTGCATGTGAACTTACTTACTTACTTGTTCATTTATTTATTATACTTACTTACTTGTTCATTTATTTATTATACTTTACTTACTTGTTCATTTATTTATGTATTTTGCTTTCAGACGTTATGGCTTTAGAATTTTTGTTTGGGCGTCGAAAGACGCCTGAAGAAATGCTGAGACAAAATCAAAGAGCTTTAAACAAAGCAATGAGAGACCTTGATCGTGAACGATCAAAAATGGAACAACAAGAAAAGAAAATTATAAATGATATTAAAAAAATGGCTAAGGAGAATCAAATGGTAATTAACTAACTTTTTTTTAAATTTTTCTTTTAAATGTCATATTTTTTTTTAATTTTTAATATTCTTAAAAAACATATCAATAATATTTTCAGTGTTTCTGGTAAAATGTAACCTATCAACCAGTTTGGCTTCAAAACATTAAAGTTTCTGAAACTGCCAAGAAAAAGAAGCACTTTCCTGTTCCAAAATCTCCTGCTATTTCACACCTGAACTCTCCCCCCCCTCTTCTAGTATTCTGCCTTATTTGTTGGGCATATTTCAGAATTGCTTAAAAGTATTAGTAAAAATATTATTGAAATACTAATGCTTGGTTGTTTGGACAAATCAGTGTAAAATTATATACACTGTTTGTACATTTTCTGTGTAATAAATATTGCTGTGAAAATATAAATCATTTTTGCTCATAAAAGTTTTTAATGGCCATAGCTAATACAGTACAAAGTCCATAATCCGGACTCGTCGAGACTTTGGCGATTCCAAATTAGGGGTTTTTCCAGATTATAGATCATCAATTTAAATCTGGTAAGATGGCATGCAGAAATTATGCAATTAAAAATATGAAATCATAATTTATGAAATAAAGAACAATAATGATCTAAAGGGTATCAAAATTTACAAAAGAAAAGCTGAATATTTATTTGTTTATTTTATTAAACATTTCTTTCAATGTAAGTTGTTTAAGATGATTCCACAAAAAATTCAAAAAGTTCCTTTTTCTTGTGTCATATATAGTGGAATTTCCAATGCCATACTTTTTGCATAATTTTGAGATGGATAGGCCTTTATCCACTTTTTGTTTAATGGGCTTCGATACATGCTTTTGCTTTGTAGATTCTTTGGCAGCTCCAGAATTGGAAACTCTTTTTGACATAATCGAAAGTTCAAGCTTAATTTTTATAAAATTGTTCTAACAGTCTTCAAAAAATAATAAGCCAGATCCAATTAGAAGATTAAGTAACAGCGCAGTCTGCAACATTAACTGGAATGCATTAGATAATTTTAGCCTAGCTTATACCGTCCGTTATAAATTAAACGCGTATGCGTAAACGCATAATGTGTTTACGCATGCGCATAAAGTTTGTAGCTTTGAGTTCCGGATTATAGATCATTCCAAATTATGGACGTCCGAATTACAGATTTTGTACTGTACAGGGTATTTACGTATTAACCTGTCAACCATGAATGCTGATAACCATTGAACCATGAAAGTTGTTGGAGATTCCGATAAAGTTGTGCCAGTAATTCTTTACAGAACTCCCCAAAGGAAATGGCAATTATTTATTTAATAAATAACGAGTATTCAACCAACTTTATTTTTGCACTTTGTAAAAAGGGTTTCATTGATTTGTGTTGCCTTCCAATCATGCTGTAATTTATGTTTAGAATGCTATGAGCACAAACTTTCTATAAGTAATTATGTCAGTCTTTTACTGTTTTGCAAGCCATATTCAGCTTACCATACATGTCCAATTCGCACTTTTTTTTTTTTTTTTTTTTTTTTTTTTAAATGGTAGGAAACCGTAATTTTGAAACCAATCCACTCCTTGTTTTGTAGAAGGCAGATCCCAATTTTATTATTATTATTATTATTATTATTATTATTATTATTATTATTTTTCCAAAATGCAAGGGGAAAAATAAAGCAATAACAGTTAATTTATTTCTTAAAAACAAAATGTGGTTTCTCGAGAAATAATTGGGGTTTCCTGAAATGAAAGTGCAGATGTTTTGAGTATGTTGTTACATCATGTTTATTCATAGCTAGTGCTAAATCACAGTGACAATTTCATGGTCTCTAAAGTACTAGATATAAAATTAACCTTATTACAGCCCTATACGTGTTATTTCTGACTGCTGTAAAAATCTAATTAAACTTTGCATTTTTCAACTTTGGTAAAGAATGTGCAATATTTTTTATAATTTTTTTCTTAAAGATATTGTATAATATCAGATTTAACTATTTTCATTTACTGTAAGACATTTCTAAGGATTACAGTTTCATTAAAACAATATAATCATTTCTAATTCTTTTTTATTGCTTTTAAAGATATATTTGTATCATGATATTAGAAGAATTCTACTTAAGCATCAAGGCTGAACTTCCCTTTAATTTCAGTAATATAATGCATTAAAATTTTATTAAGAAACATTAGTACTTTCAAGCAATGACACTTGAAGAAATAATGCTATGTGCTAAAAATACATGTACTTTCATATGACCCTTATTATATAAATGACACCAAAATTATCACCAGATTTTAACCAAAAAAGCAGTCTCACTGAGATTTCTTCTGTTGATGGACAAGCCATAAGTAATCATGGTTACATTGTTTGTGACATAAGTTGACATTGTTTAAATAACAAGCTATAAGAATTATAAAGCACAAGAAATATCTCTTGTGTAGAAAAATATTTTGATTATGGTAAACCTGGACATGAGAAATAAGTAAACAAAGATGAGAAAGAAAATTATTAAAAATTATTAGCGATAAATCCATTTTTTGTGGAAACTTGGATTTTGAGTCATTGCATATTAGTTATGAATGTATAAGCAACTTTAGCTGCAATGCATAAGGGTATTCAGTATATATGGCAGGGATCTATCCAAATGTTAAATGTTGTCCTGAGGAATTTGTTGCTAGATATTGCATAATTTTTCAACAGGTTCACTCACATTTCAACAAGCTACTTGTTTTAAGGTTGACGTCTGAGTATGTCCCATATGCATTAGTTGGAGAAACAGCTTATGATCTAAAAATCCAAGATTGTAGTAGAATGCCAACATTTACTGAAGATATCATGTTCTGACAAGTGTTTTCCTGCTGAAAGACAGTCTGTAATATTCATGGCAGTGTTAGCAACTGCAGAATATCATTGATGTTTCATTGAACTGTTAAGGTGCTGTGAAGAATCACAGAGCTGAGTTTCATAATCATAATTCACCACTGAACACAGTATAACTAAAAATTAATATATATTCCAAACTTCATAGCCCAACACCAGAGTAAATGTTGCTGTTAGTCCCCAAAAGTTAGTGGCAGATTCATAATGTATATGGACGCAATGGAATGTTACACTTCCGGAAGGTGTGGATAAGTTATTCTAAGTGATACATAGCAAAGTTGTCAGTATACTTGTGTCAACTGTCCCTGTTGCATGGTCCTTCTGTTATTTGCACTTGTCACTGCCAACATAATGAGTATGGATAACTTACTGAAATCATTAGTAACAACACTGTTTATCTATATCATTGCATTAATCCTTATATTAAACAATTTATGTCAGTCATCACTTTTTGGGAAGTAGCTTTCTAAACGCTGTAATGTGACATCTATTGAATTTATCGATTTTTTTAAAACCTTGTCAGGGGCATTTTTGGAGCTTTTTAATTTGTTCATGTGAGCAACAGTACCACATTAGGAGTTTGAATTTACATAACAGCAAAGCAGTGAACCTAATATAAGTGCTAAGGTGTACATTTTCCATGCTTTCTAGGTAATGGATACATTCACTGGCTGACATTTATTCACTGCCAATATATGTATTCATATTTGTCTAAGGAGTATTTGCATACTGAGGTTTAAGATTATTGGATGATTTTTATAAGTACATGTACCTTTTGTTTTTTGACACAAAATGTGATTTAAGTTCCTAAAAATGGAGAGTGATTATTTATGTGCAAAATAATTTTCTGCTTTCTTTGTATGCTGGATAAATTAACATTTATGAAAATGTATGGGAAATTTTTATTGTGATATTAAGCGAATGTTTGGATAATTTATTGTTACAAATAGCTTATCAATATTCATTGAGAATACTATTATTTATTGTAATTAATTATTATTTTGTTTATTTTTTAAATATTTAGTTTTGATTAAGTATTTAAGTATGCTATCAAAAAACATTAAGTTTTAAATGTTTATTCTAACTTCAGTGGGAGTATTTCTTTAGTATAATTATTAACCTTGCATTTTTCTACTTATTAGGATGCTGTTAAAATCATGGCTAAAGATTTGGTTAGAACTCGAAGATATGTCAAGAAGTTTATATTGATGCGAGCTAATATACAAGCAGTTTCTCTTAAAATACA
Organism: Stegodyphus dumicola; assembly: GCF_044657685.1. NCBI lineage: Eukaryota > Metazoa > Arthropoda > Arachnida > Araneae > Eresidae > Stegodyphus > Stegodyphus dumicola. Next base: position 40,141,860 of record NC_140771.1, on the reverse strand, counting down.
AACCCTCCGATCTCAAAATGCAATGGCAACAGCTATGAAAGGAGTAACAAGAGCAATGCAAAATATGAATAAGCAGGTAAAATCATTTTATAATAAGTAAAAATCATATTTCATAAAATGTATCTAATGGATTTATTATGAAAATAATTCTGTATTCAGAATATATTGAGATATTTCTTAAAAGACTTTTTAAAAATTATTTCTCATATAACTTAAAATTTTTATTTTTATAATTGACAGAATTAGGATTTTAATTATGTATTAATAGAGCTATATTATGATTATATATTTAATGAGTCATAGATTATGTATCTTTGTATTAAAAGTGTTGTAAGCCATGAAAATAACTGTTGCATAATATTTATGGTTAACTATAATTTATTGTTCTTAATGTTGGTTGATAGAAAATGAAAATTATCCCTTCCCGACCCAGTCCTCCACATCAAGCCTACCCATTTCTTATTACCTTCAAAAGTTCTACTGTGTACAAAGTTTCTTGTTTCATTACTGATCACTTAAAGTTTTTATGTGCATATTGTTTCTGGAACAAGTAATTCCTGAAAGCAGATATATATTTATATATATATATATATATTCCGGGAGCAGGAATTTTGATAATCCACAATGACTAACAAATTGGAGGCGAAGGCATATTTAAATCTTAACTTTTATTTTTGGCAACATGTTGCGACTGTACACAAGTCGGCACATTAAATGCATCTGTTCTAAAAGGCTTACAATTTTGATAATTTTGTAGCAAGAAAGCAGAGCAGACAGACGGCAGTATAGATAGGCCGAAGCGTGGAAAGCAAGTGCGTAATGTTCAGGATGAAATCTCAAGTCAGATTGAGTTAGTTTTGGTTCTCAAAGCATTCTGATTGGATGGTTAATATTGCTGTAAAACTATTATTGGCTGTTACAGAGTTTTAGTTCCGTTTACATCATCAGAATTATGTAAGAGTCATACGGAGTGGATTTTTCTGGAAATGACACACTGCAGAGAGTGGTTACTATTTTTAGAATGAGAAGGGAAATTAATTTAGACTGCTAATTTAACCTTTTACATATTCTTTTTCTTACATATATATATACACTGGTGTGCAAAAATTAAGGACGAAGTCGAAAAATTAGCATATCAGCTGAACGAAGAGGCAGAGCGGACAGAAAGACCAATCAGGAGATTAAGTAAGGTGATGTACAGTAGCACATGCACAGATATGCAGGTAGACGTAATGGGGGAGTGTCTGAGTAGTATAAATCATGTTGTCGGTGTAAGATCAGTATTTCTGGCAAAGAGATTGCACGCCGTATAGCAGTTAAAATCACACCAAGTTGCTGCCTCAGCGAGAAATGGCGAATAATCAATCTGTTAGCCGACATCTGGATGCTTTTACCCGAGGTCTAATCATTGGGAAGTTGGAGGAAGGCCGCAGTGTGACAAGTGTGGCTGCAGAGTTCGAAATTGCTCACAGCATCGTTTCACGACTTTGGAGACAATTTCAAACTACAGGAACAGCTATCCGGAGGTTTAGTAGTGGTCATCCACGAGGAACCACACCCGCAGATGACCGGTATATTGCCTTACAGGCCAGAAGAAACAGGCGGCAGACAGCAAGAGAAATCGCTAGACACACGACACAGGCGACTGGACGATCGATATCGCGTTTTACCGTGGCCAGAAGACTGAACAGTGGTGGTCTGTTTGCACGACGCCCTGTACGGTGTGTACCTCTAATGCCTGGCCATCGGAGAAGGCGTTCTCTGTGGTGCCGGGAACACCGGAATTGGAGAGACAATGAATGGGGACGAGTACTCTTTACAGATGAGAGCAGATTCAGTCTGAGTAGCGATTCTCATCGCATACTCATCTGGAGAGAGCGGGGAAGCCGCAATCATCCCTCAAACATCATTGAAAGGGACAGGTAGGGAGGTGGCGGTGTTCTCGTTTGGGGAGGCATCATGCTTGGTAGTCGTACAGACCTTCACATCTTCGACACAGGTTCAGTCAACGGGACCCGTTATTGTAACAAGATTCTTCTTCCATATGTGCGTCTTTTTAGAGGCGCTATAGGTCCGCAGTTCATTTTCATGGACGACAATGCACCATGTCATCGCACAGTAGCTGCCGAACAGCTCTTAGAGAGTGAGGATATTGAACGTATGGATTAGCCGGCACGATCTCCGGATCTCAATCGCATTGAGCATGTATGGGATTTTCTAGGCATACGCTTGGCAACTCGTACCTTACCACCAGTAACGATTCCGGAGCTTTGATTGGCGCTGCAAGACGAATGGGCAGTGATGCCTCAACAACTCGTTGACACCCTCATTTTCAGCATGGGCAGACGCTGTGAAACCTGCCTAGCAGTCAGGGGAGATCATATCCCCTATTAAATAACGGATGTTTCTTGCGGGACACCCATCACAGGGATGTTTCGGCCTTCAGTCGCATTGTGCTCCATGCTACTTTTTCAATAAAGCTTCTTTTTATCTTTCTGATTTCTCTTTTAGTAAGTGTTGCTTACATTACTCATGTCCTTACGTATTGGGGATCTTACAGTATTAAATGTGTTGATTTGGAAAGCTTTTGTACAAAGTTATATTGAAAAAACCGTCTCGTCCTTAATTTTTGCACACCAGTGTATATATAATGTTGTATGATCTTAAATTCATTTAGTTCGAAAACAAGTTTTTCTAATATTTGTGCAATAACTGCAAAGTAAGATAATAATAATTTATTTACTAAAGAAATATTGATTATATTATCTTCTAATATAAATTTAGTAGAAATGTCTAAAAAGAGTTAACCCATATGTAGAAAGTTTAATTCCGAAAATTATGTTTTTTAGTAACTTGAATGTAAATTGTTAAAAATGTTTTACGGGGACTTGATTGGGTTGTAACAAAAGTTTCCTGCCATCAGAAATCCCATTAGTGCAAACAGTTTGTGTTTTGTCATGTTTAATCATATTTTGTCAAATGATTTTTGGCATTTAAAAGAAAGAGACTTGCTTTAGAACAGCAGAGAAGCAGAGCTCTCTGGCCAACCTATGATGTTGATCAGACCCACCTGTGAGAATTTCTGGAAGAAGATCAGTATGCAAAACAATCGAGAGCTTGCTAAGGAATTAGACATTAGTGCCACATTCATTAGTCATGCTGTGCATCTTGTAAATTTGACATACAAGTTTAATTGTTGGGGGCCTCATGAGCTGACTCAAGCAAATAAGGACAGACGTGTTCGGGCTTGCACTAACCTGCTCGAATATCAACACAAGGACAAAATTCTGGACCGGATTGTCACTTGTGATGAAAAGTGGATTTACTACAACAACGCGAGACAAAAAGGGGTTGGTCTGCCCCTGCTGATCCTGTCAGCAGCATCACAAAGTGCAATTTGATAAATAAAAAAGATCAAGCTTTGTATCTGGCGGGATTGTGGTGGGGGGTTGTCGACAAAGAATATCTAAAAAAAGGTAAAACCCTTGACAGAAAGTTGTACAGCGAGCTGCTAGTCCATGTTGATGCTGCTATCAAGGAAAAATGTTGAACTGAGTTTTGGCGCAAAAGGTAATGTTCCACTAACATAATGCAAGATTTTAAACTTGCTGAAAAAAAAATTAATCAAAGGTACATAAATGAGAGTAGCATTAAAAAAAGGGGTTGATCTTTGGATTATGGTAACTTGGCGAATTTTTGACGAAAATTTGGCTACCAACTCTGCTACAGCAACCCTCTATTTTTTTTTTCGCCTCCATTTTGTCTTCACAAAGTAAAGACATGTTTCTTTTCTTTTTATTTACTCAGCACTTTTTCCAACAATCTACTAGCCGAATTACACTCATGCTAGAAATTTTATGGAACAAAACTGCTTAATCATGACAAATATTAACTGCAAAATTGGGAAAAAGTGCACAATCGCAAACTCCTTGCGCATTTTTCAGAATAGCACATACACATAAACCATTTACACGTCGACTTATTTTTACTTAAAAAAACATCCCAGAATTGCACAAAAATGGCATTGCACACACTCTTAACTTTATCCATCTACACTGCTATTTTCTCATAAATTACAAAAATTTGCACAAAAAGGCAGGAAAATTTTCTTAATCTTTAAACTTGGTAAAAAGCACATATATGAAATTACCTGATCGCGAAAAAGTATATACCCTTTCCAAGAATGAACATTTCCACGTATAAAATAAATAAAATATCCGAAAGCTTTTACCTCTAAATTATCTATTATATTATAAACATCACCAACGAATTTATACGCAAACATTAAAAATAGTTACAAATACTTAGTGCCAAATATTTAAATTATTTCCGTACACGTTTACTTCAACTGAAACGTATACCATATTCCTACAAACATAAAATTCACAAAATAACTATCATTTAATTAAAATATCACTAAACCATGTACACGTCAACTTATTTTTACTTAAAAAAAATATCCCAGAATTGCACAAAAATGGCATTGCGCGCACTCTTCACTATATCCATGTACACTGCTTTTTTCTCATAAATTAGAAAAATTTCACGAAAATGCATGAAAATACTCAACATATACTACTCAAACGTATTCAAAAATACTACAAACATATAACTCACAAAATCACGATCATTAAATTAAAATATAATTAAATTAAAAAACACTACTTAAAATATAAATAAGCACATATATTAAATTAATAAAAATTAAATTACAATCCTAATTACTTTAAACTAAATCATTGCTAATAACAATTTTCCAATAATGCCATTTTAATTTATTTACTCCTTACGTTTAGAACAATGCATAAAAATAATATCCTCAAATGATTAAAAATACTAACTTACCTAATCTTCTTCAGAATCTTCATTACGTGGCACGCACACTTCCCTACAGAAACAGTTCCAATCGGCTGCAGTACTACTGCTAATTTCTAAATCCGAAATCCAGTAGTCACCTGGCAGTCTATTCACCAGGTAATAAAAATTAATAAAATTTCACCCATACTCAAACTACTTTTAGCAAACCACGTACCCTTCCTTACACTCCAAATTTAGAATTCACTTTACATAGTGCCATGCAATCCGAAAATTAATCAACACTATTTCACACAACACACAATCAAGTTTAATACAAAATAATTTTTCAAATTTACCCACTTTTCCGATTAAAGAACTGTAATTCGTCCATTAATGTCACATGACATATCTCATGATCTCTCATTTCCCTCACACAAAATAATGCGTAATCGGAACTGAGTACTTCTCACGTTATTACCAAAGTCCTAGGTAGAAACCTTTATCGCCTCCAAAATGTCGCCAAAATACCTGTTACCATATTCCAAATATCGGCCAAAAAAGGTACTATTCCGTTTTGAGGATCGTAAAAAATCGCCAAACTATTGTTGATGCCAGTGCTGCCAAAAAGTAATTATGGCAACCCTAATGCAAGAAAGGAAGTATAGTAAATAACTATCTAAAGATTGTTTTAATTTAGATCAAAGGTTAATTTCATATAATACTTTATTATTATAATTTATATAAAAAAGGCTAAACATAACTGAATGGAAGCATAAGAGTAAATAACTATTTCAGATCATTATTATAATTTATATAAAAAAAGCTAAACATAACTGAATGGATTCCCTCATAGCTACTGAGTTATTGCTAAAGCATAATTTCATCTCGTTGGTTGTTCAAACATAATTTTCTATAATGAATGATGCTTTTTCTTTGAAAAAATTCTCGGTAAAGTGCAGAATCGCCCACTTATTTGTTTTGCACTTTTTAGAGGGGTAAAAACAATTGGATTTAATCAATTTTCTTTTACTTTTTAAGTGAAAATAGTTCAATGTGTACATAGATAAAGTCAAGGGTGTGCACGGTGCCATTTTTGTGCAATTCTGAGATTTTTTTTAAGTGAAAATAGGTCAATGTGTACATGGATAGCGAGTAGGTGCAATTCTTAAAAACGTGCCAAGCAGTGGGTGATTCAGTGTTTTCCCATTCTATTGCAGACTTTTCCTCATGGGCAATTCCTAAATTGTTAAATCCATAGGATATCAAAAAAAAAAAAAAAGGATTTAAAAATTAAACTAGTATTTCAATGGCATATTAAGAAATATAGAACTATCTAAACTTACGCAATTTGAAATCAGCGCGTACGCTAGATTTGTCACGCTGTTTTTTTTTTTTTTTTAAATGGGCAGGTTTGCTAGATTTGCTGCTTTTCCTTGTACATTTTCGCTGCTATTTTTTACAATCCTCAAAACGGAATAGTACCAAAAAACCATACACCTTTTGGAGCCATGGAATAATTTCTAAATTGCAGTTGTAACGATATGAAACTCTGTATTCATAAAATTTGAAGTTACCAACATGCATTTGAAATTGAAGAAACTTATGTATTATCCCATAGACCATGAAAGGTGGTTACCAATTAACAGTAAAAATTAGCAGAGATCCCACCAAAGTTCTACCAATTGTTTCATGTGAAATTCTGAGTTGCATTCTATTTGCAGCTCTTAAAATGTTCTCTTCTTTACGCACCAAATGTTACTGCGGAAGTATTTGACGCACTTCATTTTGCACTTTGTAAAAAAATTTTTGTCAATTTCTACTCTTTTGTTAGACCCTGATTTTACTGGAAGCTCTGTTACTGGCAGAATACTATGAGTACAAACTTCTTGCTGTAATTGTCCTAACCTATTCCTATTTTGTTAGCTATATCCAACTGTTCTTTTCTCCATTCAACAGATGTTTCTGCCAAACAGGTGTATGTGAAATGGAAGGCAGTCATAAATATGACTCTATAGCCCTAGAACTTATTTTATGCAGAAAATGACATTTCCTTAAGATGATGTACATGACCTTCCAGAATTTGCCCAACAGTGGCTGAATGGTTAAAACCACTGAATATTAGTAGTTCAACCTGTTTTAGATTTGAAGTCAAGTGAACATGGTTGGTTTGGTTTTCGTGCTTTTATCCCTTGTGTAACATAAATATGAACCAGTTTCCTCAGAAATTTCTTCATGAAGGCACTCTTGCTCTAGTGCAGATAGCCCTTATGCCTGTGCCATATTCAAACAATGTAACCTTCCAGAATTTTTAGGTTACTTGGTGTGTTCAATTATAATTTTAGTACTTTCATTACTACCGTAGTTGAGAAAATCCATAATGCCATGTATTGCATACCATATAATAAATATCCATAATGCCATGTATTGCATACCATATAATAAATATCCATAATGCCATGTATTGCATACCATATAATAAATATCCATAATGCCATGTATTGCATACTTAGTACAGAAACACCTCTCTTGTTATTATTATTTTAAATGGCTATTGCATCAGAATAATTTAGTATAATATGGAATATAGGCAATTTTAACAAGTACTAGATATGACTTCTCAAATTCATACCATAATGGTATCTTCTGTGAATGACTATAAAAGTCACATAAAATATCATCCTGAAACAATCCGTTTAATATTTTTTTTATTTAATATCAAGCTGTATGATTTTTTGTTGTTGTTGTTCCTACGTATTATGTATATTATATATATATATATATATTTGTAAAGTGTGTGTTTTTGCTTGAGATTTTATATTTGTCATTCATGGCTATATAGTAATTAGCTGTCCAATAAATTTTATCCCAGTATTGCATTATTATTAAATAATGTACTGAAGAGAAAAAATTAATTAATTATTGTTTTTTTAATATATAATTTAGTAGAAATTCTAAGAATCCAAGATTTTTAATGTATGCAAAATTTGAATAAAATTGAAATGTGAAGCCATTGAAAATTTGCTTTAACCAAATAATTTATATTTGGTAACTTGTTTCAGTAGATTAATATGCTATTAAAATTGTTTCATATGTGCATATATATGTATGTGAATGTATATATATTCAAATGTGCATCCATACACACATATCTGAATCTGGTCCTGGTAACAGAAGAGTATGTAATTATCTTCAGTAATTTAAAGTTTTGATTAACTGTTCTTCTGTAGCTTCTGTAGCTGACTGTAGCTTCTGACTTAAGAAGCAATCTTCAATTTGGATAAAATTTGTACATTTAAAATTCATGTTCCCCCTTCCCTTTTCTTTATTGTCTTTTTCTTACCTCCTTCTGAGATATTTATTTTGAAATAAATAGTTTTAGAATCTTAGTCAACTCAAATAAAATTTCAGTATGAAATTTTAATGGGTTATTAGTTATTAGAAAATAAAATAATTATGCATTCAGCAAATAAGAAAAGATTTAAAGATCCATAAAATGAGGCGAGAGACCTTATGCAATGATACCACGGAGGTGAAAGAGTGTATCATATATTGAACTGTAATATTAAAGAGGAAATAAATTGCATTATTGATAGATATTTTATGAAATGCTGTTTTCCTTTGCAGAGTCAATCTGTATCGGGAGAGGGCAATAATTTGTTAGGAACTCCCTTAACACTCACTTTTTTTTTTTTTTAATCCAGGATCTAAATGTGGTGGTGTTTTTAAGTTGTACTATAGTTACGCATCTTTTTTTTAATAGTTAAATTTGCCACAAATTCAGAAAATAATGCAAGAATTTGAGAAACAGAGTGAAATAATGGATATGAAAGAAGAGATGATAAATGACACAATTGATGATGCAATGGGAGATGATGAAGATGAAGAAGAAAGGTTTGTTTTATTTTTTAAAACGTGTTTACTTTATTTTTTATCATCTGTAATTTCTACTTGTGCATATACATTTATATTACAACATATTTCCTTTAAACCTCAGTTATAAAAAATATTAGATTTTGGAAGTAACTGTATCGTTACTTTCTTTCATCTTATAAGCTGTATATGTCAGTTGATACGCACATACATATACAGTATATCCTTGGGGAATGTAAGGATTATATCATTAATACTTGTGCAGACAGTGAAATCGCTTCCACAAAGCAAGCTTCCTATGGAAAATAATGTATTAGGTAAAATTCAAATAAAGAAAATATGTGCAAGTTAAACAAAATTAAATATTGTTCTGATTAAAAGGTAAAATAAAACAGATGTGAATTAAAAGAATTTTATTCTTTTTTTAATAAGTAGGTGCGTGATATTGTAATTAATTTTTTTAAAAATCTGATGATTTTTTGGGGGAGGACAATGACTGATGCAACTCTTTAAAAGCTTCATGGTAAGGAGTGTAGTTTTTCAATGCCTGTCATAAAGGGCCTCTTCTTTCTTCATTCAAAGTCATACAGTTCCTATACCTTTTTAGCAATTTATTTAATTTATTGCAGGCTAGAGGCACATCGTCATCATTTTAACTAGTGCTTCTTTCACTGTCGGCTAGTGTTCTAAGATTATTCAATCCTTTATTCGTCATTTCTCAGTCATTGTTCTCAATTAATTCTTTTACTTTTCTTTCTTCAATATCTAGAAAACTTTTGCCACCAGCTGCTTTTATAATTTATAAAATTGTTTGGCTTCATTTTCAATCGATGGAAGTCCTCTGAAATTGAGAACTGATGCCAGCAAATTGAGCAAACTGATCTGAAATTGAGAACTGAAGTTCGAGGAAACGGGGTCACTGACCATTCACGCTGGGAGAGTATCAGAAGATGTAATAACTGCTGTGGCAACTGCAATTGTCAAAGGATCGCAGGAAACAATTGCTGGTACTAGCAGTGCCCGGGGTGTAGCTCGACAATTGGACATGAATTATTCCACGGTATGGAGAGTTTTGTGGCGCGTTATTGAATTTTACCCCTACAAAATCAGCTGCTTGCACAAACTGAAACCAAGTGATTATGATAAGTGAGTGACATTAGCTCTATCGTTTCTTCCCAGGGTAGAAATTGATGATGCTTTCCCATGGCACATTCTGTGGGGAGATGAGTGCTATTTTTATCTCAATGGGTCCGTAAACACACAAAATAGTCGAATTTGAGCTTCTGAGCAGCCCCACACCGTGCACGAAGTCCCATTAAATTCGCCAAAAGTCACTGTTTGGTGTGGTTTCTCAGCCAAATTCGTAATTGGGTCATTCTTTTTTGAGACCAACACTCCGACATGACCCCATAGGTGCATCATAAATGCAGAAAGATACCACGAAATGCTGCAAATGTTTGTTATTTCACAACTTCAGCAATGAAACCATCTCCAACAGACAATCTTTATGCAGGATGGTGCTCCACCACACATTAGTAATAAGGTAACAGCAGCTGTTGCACCAAAACTTCACTGATGATAGAGTCAGTCGCAGTTTTCCAGTTGCATGGCCGCCTCGTCCCCCTGACCTCACACCATGCGATTTTTGGCTCTGGGGTTATTTGAAATCTCAAGTTTATGTTGGAGGAGTATCAAATTTGTCTATTCTAAAGGACAGCATAACAAAGACAGTGCAGAATATTCCTCGTGATATGTTACATACGGCTGTGGAGAACGTTGTGCACAGGATGCGCTGTGTTATTTCTGAGAACGGTTCTCACATTGAATGTGGTCTAATTCCTCACTGGGGAAGTTAATGTATAAATAAACATTAATAATTTAACTGTACGTATGTCTTGATGTCCCATGTCTTGATTAGTCTAAATACCAAGTTTGGTGCCATTTCGGCTATTAGATCGCGGTATAGGGCACTCCAAACACTGTCACTTTAAAAAAGATCACCCTGTACATAAAGTTCTAACTCAGTACTTGCAATAGACTCAATGTTGTGTAATATTTTTATTTGTATTTGTAAGGCATAGTGCAATCAGTATATATATAGAGAGAGAGAGACTTAAAGATTCTAAAGAGTCAAAGCAAGGTTATTCCTCAACAGTATTAATACAGTCAAAAGTCGTTAATCCGGACTCATTGGGACTTCGGCGATTCCGAATTATCGATTTTTCTGGATTGTAGATCATCAGTTTAAATCTGGTAAGATGGCATGCAGAAATTATAAAATTAAAAATATGAAACTGTAATTTATGAAATAAAGAACAATTATGATCTAAAGGGTATCAAAATTTAGAAAAAAAAAGCTTAATATTTATTTATTTACTTTATTAAACATTTCTTTCAATGTAAGTTGTTTAAGTTGCTGCATTTTATGTGATAATACTTTCTCTTTAATTCTATAAACAGCCATAATTTCTTGTTCAGTTACAAAGTTCCGCTGTTCAAGTCCTATAATTGCTGTGTCGAGAATACCGCCTAATTTGTCAATCGAAATTTTTTCGTTTTCAATAACCTCTATGTCACTTTCTTCACTATCGGAAGCGAATTATAATGACGAGGCATTTGATTTAAATCATATCAAAGACGGAGTACATCGAGATGAAATACTACATTTAGTAAGGAATTATAAGCCAAATAAAATCAAAACATCTGCCCTGAAGATAAGGATAGTGCTGACAGATCAACTTCCAATTCATTGTGTGCCGCGACCCCCCCCCACTTCCCCGCCGAACAGCAGCGTGAAATTGATAAACAGATTTCGGAATGGTTAGAGAAACGAAGGATATGCCTTTATCAATTTTTTGCAGCAATTCCACTTTTTGTTTAATGGACTTCAAAACATACTTTCGCTTTGTAGATCCTTTACATATTAGTAAATATATATCGAAAATTCTATTTGACATAATCGAAAGTTCAAGCTTACTTTTAAAAAATTGCTCTAACGGTCTGCAAAAAATAATAAGCCGGATCCAATTCGAAGATTAAGGAACAACGCAATCTGCAACATTAACTGAATTAGATAATTTTAGCTTCGCTTATACCGTCCGTTATACATTAAACGCGCATTCATAAACGTATTATGCGCATGCGCACGTGCATATTCGCAACCGTAAAGGTTATATGCGCATGCGTCAACGCTACGCATGCACAGAAAGTTTGTAGCTTTGAGGTTCGGATTATAGATCATTCCGGATTATGGGTGTCTGAATTAACGACGTTTGACTGTAGTAGCAAACGTGTATAAGAGGTTTAACGCAATATCCAAACATATCAAAATTAAAATAAGAAAACATAGTAGTACAAATGATAAGAATTAAAATGCAAAAAGGGAAAAATACCAAGATAAAAAAATATAAAAATAATAATTAAAGCTTCACAAAAGTCGATTAAAATGTTTTGAAAACATGTTTCGTGCTCCTCGTTCATTTGAGATAAAAAACTGAAAAAAGAATCTATTGAATTTTCTTTTAAGACACTAAAATTCATAAAAAACTGAAAACTGGAATCTCAAATGTACCAGGATTTTCCCTACATGCTTTCGAAACACTTGGTAAAATGCATAAAACATAGTATTATGCTAAATTGACTACTCAAAAAAAAGTAAAAATCAAATGTAAAAAGACCATTAAAAAAATGAGGTACTACTAAAAAAATGGATTTTTTTTAGTTACTAAGACTTACTGGACCCCGATTACGTGAAGACTTTTATCTTTTATAACATATATTTTCCCTTTTCCTCAACTTTGAGCCAGTCTTTTTTTTTCTGCATTTTAAGATTCTGCCATTTTAGAGTCGACGATCACCCTCTCGAGCCTAATAATTTTCCAGACTGCACCCAGAATTTGGCATTTGTTTCCAATTGGTTTCCGGTTTTAGCTTATAAAGCTCAGATTTGATTCTATTACTCGACGAATCTTTGCGAAAAGTTTTTTGTTTCCTTGGAATTAAAAGTTTAGTTTAGCTTAATTGGAGACCACCCAATTTTTGAGTGTTTTTTAAAAGACAGTTTATTTTAAAGTATATTAGTTTTATTCTTAATATTTATTTGCTTTTGAATTGGGATTGGCATATAATGATTTTAGACCAGCTGGATATTTTTAATGGTCTTTTTACATAATGTAAAGTTTTGTGGTTTTTTTTAGTAGTCAATTTAACACAATGTTATGTTTTATGCGTTTTACCAAGTGTTTCGAAGACGTGTAGGGAAAATTCTGGTACATCTGAGATTCCAGTTTTCGGTTTTTTATGAATTTTAGTGTCTTAAAAGAAAATTCAATAGATTCTTTTTTCAGTTTTTTAGCTCAAATGAACGAGGAGCACAAAACATGTTTTCAAAACATATTAATCGACTTTCATGAAGCTTTAATTCATTTTCCCCTGATGTGTACTGAATTGGAGTTTCAGTAAAAGGAGATTTAATTATTATTTTTAAATCTTTTTATCTTGTATTTTTTTCCCTTTTTACATTTCTATTTTTATCTTTGGAGTTTGTACTACTGAATTCTTATTTTGATTTTGATATGTTTGGATTTTGTGTTAAACCTCTTATGCATGATTGCTAATGTTAATATTGTTGAGGAATAACCTTGCTTTGACTCCAATTTGCTTTTAACTTAATAATCTTTAAGTCTGTTTTACTTCAATCCTGCAGCTATAGTGCAGGATGGGTATGAAAATTTGCTTTTAATTTTGCCTCTTATTATACTTTTTGTATATATATATATATATATACCGGGTGATCAAAAAGTCAGTATAAATTTGAAAACTTAATAAATCACGGAATAATGTAGATAGAGAGGTAAAAATTGACACACATACTTAGAATGACGTGGGGTTTTATTATAACCAAAAAAAAAAAAAAAAAAGTTACTGTTTTCGGGCCTTTTTTCTTCGAGGAAATGCATGATTCTTGTTTTGTAACTGCTACCGTGACGGGTGAGAGGTACGCCGATATGTTACAGAATCACATCGTCCCCAGCCTGGCTGATAAACACCTGCTGGAACGATTTTTATGCAGGATTGTGCTCCACCCCATATTGCTAGACGCGTGAAAGATCTCTTGCGCGTGTCGTTTGGTGATGATCGTGTGCTCAGCTGCCATTTTCGTCATGCTTGGCCTCCCAGGTCCCCAGACCTCAGTCCGTGCGATTATTGGCTTTGGGGTTACCTGAAGTCGCAAGTGTATCATGATCGACCGACATCTCTAGGGATGCTGAAAGACAACATCCAACGCCAATGCCTCACCACAACTCTGGACATGCTTTACAGTGCTGTTCACAACATTATTCCTCGACTACAGCTATTGTTGAGGAATGATGGTGAACATATTGAGCATTTCCTGTAAAGAACATCCATCATCTTTGCTTTGTCTTAATTTGTTATGCTAATTATTGCTTTTCTGATCAGATTATTGCTTTTCTAATAAAACCCCATGTTATTCTAAGTATGTGTGTCAATTTTTACCTCTCTATCTACATTATTCCGTGATTTATTAAGTTTTCAAATTTATACTGACTTTTTGATCACCCGGTATATATACTGCAAGTTTATGATTACTTTATTAGCATGCATATTAATATTTACAAACATTTTTTTTATAGTGATGCCATTGTGGCCCAAGTACTAGATGAATTAGGTCTTGACCTTAGTGATAAGTTAAAAGAGCTCCCCAGCACAGGTGGTACTTTAAGTGTAGGTGTATCAACAGCAAAACAGACACCGGTTGCAGATGTTGATGCTGATCTACAAGCTCGGTTGGAAAACTTAAGAAGAGAGTGATATTTGGGAACATTAATCTAGTACCATAACTATTCATACTTAAAAAAAAACTTTGATTCATTAGTGAACTAAAGACCTTTTAATGTAAAATTAAGAAATCCAAAGATGAAAGTATGGGATTTTTTACATTCACAAGATGTATATTTCCGTTTTGTTAAAATTAGATATTTTGCACCTGTTATTTTACAACCAGTTTATCCTTTTGAACCTTTGACATTAGGTCCTTCAATTCCTTTAAAAATGTGATTCATGGATAACGGTTTTCTATCTTGATTGAATTCTAAATTTTGAACTTAATGCAAGACTCTCCTGAAAGGCACTTTCATCTTGAAATCAAGTGTTATGCAAATACATAAGTATTAAAAAAATGTTGCCTTAGAAAGTAGTATCCAGTAACAGTGTTTCCAAATAATATTCTGTCATCCCATAAAAAAATCAGTCTATGCATATGCATGTGTGTACAGTTGAGATCATTGTGATCAGCTAATGGGAAAAAAAATAATATTACATTAAAATCGTTCATAAAATTTTTGCTAGGACTGTGTATATATTACTATCTTGGTTGCACTCAGTTTGAGCTATAACAAAAAATTAAATGTTCTACAAAAATTTAATGTGCATATAGTTTGGAAGCTGTATTTAAAATTAATATACTTTTTTTTAATCAAACATATTCAACTGTAAATGCTAATTATTTATATTTTATGGCCATGTAATGACAAGAAAAATATAAATGTGATCATCTATTTTATAAAATTATAATAAGGTGGCTTAGAACATTATTTTTATAGTATATAAATGTACAGCATGTCTGATGTTTCTTCTTAAGTTAGAATTTTTATGGTACTTGTATTATGTATAGAAAAAACACTATGTTATGTATCTTCTATAAATCACTTTTCTATGATGCACTATACAAATTATTTTCAATATGTCTGCTTTGTACTTCACACAAAAAAAATTGTTTTATGCTTTTGTACTTCTTATTTGATAAGTAGGTAGCTTTTGTTATCAGTTTGCATAATTTTATTTTAAATAAATTAATCATAATATAATAGATATTGTGTGGCATCTCATTCATGTTAAATTTTAACACTTTATTAAAGATGGTGTTTTAATTTTTAAACTGAAATTCCTCCAGACTCACTAAAACCAATTCAGATGTATTTTGCTTTCTAAAAAGAAAGCATACCTTAATATGCTTTGAAAATTTTAAAATTTTGGTTTGAATCATAGCAAATGACCAAGCTGTGTGGATGTTTCGGCAATTTTTTCTCGCATGTAATATGAATTTGAACCAATTTCTCTAAGAAAATCGCGTTTGAGGGCATCGCTTACCTTAGGCATGTAGCCTTCATACATTTTCCATAAATGAATAAGAAACAAATTGAGTACTTCACTATGATGATATGTTTATTCATATAGCATTCAAAATATGCATTTTTAAGGTTGCTCTGATAGAATCATTGTTTTTCACATTTTAACTAAATTTGGCAACTGTGATTATCTCAAACTGAAATTCAATTGATTCAGCAAAGATTGTAGGTGGTGGTTGATGCATTAGAAAAATAGAACAACTAGAAGTTATTCAAGCAATGGCACAAATGTTCTGTAGGACAATGAAAGTAGTGGCCAAATTTAAATCCAGTGAGGTGGTACTTTTTTTTTTAATGAGCCTTGTGTCAGAGCATTGAACCTTGATTGTTCTTTGTATATCTAAATTTCTCTAAATAAGGTAGGAATTGAATTTAAGAAAGGGAATTATCCAGCTGAAGAAAACATTTCTATAAACCTTTAAAACTAAAGTTTGGCAAATTTAGGTATATAACACTAAATCTTGTTGCTCATTATTAGTTTCTTTAATGAGTTAGAGTAGTGTTTCTTGAATGCTGAGTTGCGACCTGGTATGGGTTATGAAAGCAAAACTCCAGGTTAATGGAATTGCTAACCTTATGTAATACAGTAACATGAAACTATATTATAGTTTGTCAATACATGACATTGAGATTTAGTAATTTAATTTTTCCATAAGTTATATATGATATTGAAATTCATTCCTTATTAATTTAGTTCCTATTTTGATATTATTTGTGGCATCGTCAAAACGTGATTAGTCTCGACTGGATTATGGCAGCAGATCCAACCCATGTGTTTGTATGACACCAAGTCTAAATTAAAGCGAGAAAACATTGCTAGGATATACTACTATATTTTAGTCAATTTTGGCAGCATGGCTTTATTCTCACCCTCGGTGATTATTTGTTGGTTTTTAGTCCAGATGCTGCATTCATTTACTTATTTACTGTTAATTATATTATGTCACATCTAATTATCAATGGATAAATGGTTATTTAAAACAATAAAAATATGTGTCAATATAACCTATAAACAATCAAATGATGCACAGATAGGAACAATTTTTGTTGATGTGACTGACAATAAACAGTTATGTGATACACAGCCAAGCATGAATTCTGAGAATGTCACTAATAAATGGCTTCATGAGGTGTTTTCCATTACACATGCAAAAATGAAGAGAACCTCCTGGATAGTATTCTGATGATTATATAAAATTTGGCTTTATCAAAGGTGCTGATGAAAAAGCATTGTGTGTTATATTATATAGCCTTATCAAATCCATGACACCTTAAAAGTTGAAACAACATGTGGACTTAGAGCACCCAAACTATGATTATAAGCCAATAGATTTATTTATAAATAGTAAGAATTAATGTCTGGGAAACAGACTGTCTTTGAATTTTTCTCACGAGCCTGGAAATCTAAGTATGATTTTTTATGAAATATCCCAATTAATTGCTGAAATTATATATCATCATACAATTGAGGAAAAGCTTCTGCAGTCAAAATGTTGGTTTCTCGTACATGTAATTAAAAGACAGCAAAACCAGATAAATATGTTATCTCTCACACAATCATTGAAATAGCAGATAATATCGAAGAAACTGTTGTAGTTTGCTTTAAAAAGCAATTTTTTTTTCGTGTTCAAGTCAATGAATGTACAGACATATCGGACAATACCGATTTAATGTGTCAGATATGATTTAAAGAATGCATCTAATAAAGAATTTCTATTTTGCAGACCATTGAATACAAGATCAAAGCAAAAGAAATTTTTAATTAGAGAGAGTATATAAATTATATAAAAAAAACTGTCTCTTGAAGTCTCAGTTATTCAATGCATTGTGTAAAAAGGGCAGTAAAGGTGAACATCTTTTACAATGTAAAGTGTGATGGTTATTCAGAGGAAGTACTGAAGAGCCATGGAAATGAGAGAATTTTTAATGCTTTTAAACCAATATCTTCTAAGAGACAACTATGCAGTATTTGACTTTAAAGATAGTTTTAGTGAGTTAATTGGTTAATGAAGTTTTCTTCTCTTTGTGATGTACTTATTTTTTTTAATAAATCTTTTGTTACAAAGCAATAGTGTATTTATTAACAGTATTTAAAGGGCAAGAAAAGACTTAAGCTGCAGTGAATAAGCTCAGTTTGTGACCCCTTTGTGTGGAAGCAGAAAGCAGTAAATTTTAGTGCTTTTTATAAAGCTAAGGTGCAAAAAGAATACAACATTAGTTCTATCTCTGATAAAATTTCGATTGATATCTTTTGATAGGATTGTTGATAAATCTGAAAGAAAATTTTCTTGCAATTCATAGTATGGATATAGATTTTTGGCTATACCATCATCAAGAGTATCTAGTTTTTAGCACAAAAGCTATTAAGTTTTTAATGCCTTTTGTTACAACTTACAAATGTGAAACAGACTTCTCTACATTTATTTCTCTAAAAAATAATTTTTTTTTTAAACGATTAGATGTCTTACTAAATTTAAGAATAACATTGTCTCAAAATCTGTTGGAAACAGCATCATACTTCCCGTTAATCTTTTTTTTACTGTTTTACATTTATATATATATATTTTCATTACTTTCACAGAAAAAGGAAACTATTTGACATTAAAATATGTTTAATTTATGAATCAGCCATAACATTTTTATTGAATTATGAAAGAAAAAGAATGCATCTAATAACATGCAGCAGTATGTATTAAAGCAGTTAAATCATGAAAAAAGTGTTTGGGCAGCCTTAAGGTTGAAAATTTTTTAAAACATTTCAACACTATTCTAAATAAACGTAAAATGTTTTTCTAAATCCTTGTAGAACAAAATATCATAGTCAAATGTTTATGAGGCTTTCATAAATATTTAATGGTCCTTGCATGCAAAATTAACAGATAGTTGTAATTAATAGATAGTTTCATGGGCTTAGCTATAAAAAACAGCAGAATTTTAACCGAATATACAATCATTAATTATCACAAATTTCTAGTTTCTATCCAAGCGAAAGTTATTGTATTTGATTACTTTTTTTTTTAAGTAATCAAATACAATATATTCTTTCTGTTATATAGCTCTACAGATTTTGCATTTAAATTGTTAAAAACATAGTGGATATTTTGTACATGATGTTGTTGTGACTAATTTTGCTTGTCTGATATCAGAACTAGCCCACGAAATTCATTGTGGAAAAAAGGAAAGATTGCACCTACTGTTGGCAACAAACAGCCTTGGCACCATACAGGTGACAGTATGGCTCGGTTCCACCCCCAATTTTGAAAGGGACTACTCTGGGGGGGCCCAAGGGTCTTCCACCCCTCTTCCCCTACATCAACCTTTTGAAAGAAATTTCAGCTCACTGCTTGAGTGCCCTCATGCCACACAGACACCATACATTTACAAATATCCATGCCTTCTCCGTGATTCGAACCCAAGCTCTTTGATATGGAAGTTAGAATCACTAGCCACTATCCTAGTTAGACAGCTTTTGTACATATGAACACCACAAAAGAAATTAAATTTTATATTAAAAAACTCATCTACCTTCAGTGTCAAAATTCTTTCAATAAAATTTCTACTTTCAGTAACTTTATAATTACGTTGCTAACATTAGCATATAAGGAAACATAACGTCTGTAGCTACTAGTTTCGAATATCCTGTGCAGAGCCATTTCTTCATCTGAAACAGCAGAATAAATGCACACCCCTATATATATTTCAAAACAAAACTATTGCTTTTATGTGCAAATAACATGTACTTGTATATTTGTGTACTCAATAGCTATAACTGTTTTAAATTATAATATCGTTATTGTTATTTGTTAATAATTTTCAATTGAAGTTTCTTATATCCAGGAAAATAATGCGCAAAATGTCTATAGTTTCAAAATGAGGGGAAAGAAACATTTATGAGGTATATTTTTTATGATTCAATTACGAGTAAAATAAATGAATTAAAAAAATAAATAGTAATGGAATATGGAAAGATATTACACCAATTTTCAAGTTTTTATTTCATAATTTAACTTTTCTTTCTTTTATCTCAACAAAATCCACAATTTGTTTTAAAGGTATGTAATTACTTATTTTCTGTTCTACAGTTTTTGTCGGCCAAGTGAAAAAATTTATATTATTTTTTACTATTTCAAATTATTGAAGTTTCTTTTACTTCTGGTAAGAATAAAATATTCTTTAAGAAATTTTCAAAATCTTGTAGCTATATTAGCGTTCAAAATTATTGCAGCTGCATGATTTTTAAAACTATTTATTTCTGATGAGACTTATGCAGCATGTTATTCCATTTAGATATTTATGCATTAAGTTAATTTTTTAAGCCACCTACATCTAAAGGCAGTGGTTTTTCATGAGTTGGAAATAGAGAATCAGAAGTGGATAAAGGAATTATTGTGATGAAATCAATAAAGAAAATTATTTTAGAATGAAATTTATAAAATACAGAAATCAGAAAAATGAATAAGAATGGCCCCAAATACTTCAGCCTACATAATTATGCATAGGCAGTGTGACGGTCATCATTGATAAAACATCAGGCTTGTATTAGAGAATTTCCTGTTCTCATAGGAACATACCACGAGGTCCGCCGAAATGCCGGAAAGTGACGAAGACGTAATAAGTTGCATCTTACGACAGGTCTTTCCCTTTCTATAACTGAGCTGCTATTTTTACCTTTTATTTAACCAAGAAAACTTGTGTTGTCTCCGTTGAACCATGTCCATGAAATCGGGCTCCTGGGTAAAACTACTATCCCAATATAGCAGCATAATCTATTTTTCGAGTGTTAGCATATCGTGGGAATGGCATAAGAGTAGCTTTAGAAGTTGAGAGCAATTATTGGCAGTATTAGAGTTTAGCAGAGGTGATAAGGCATATCTTGTGAGGAAGTTGGCAATTGAGTAAAGTCGGTAATATTGAAGAAGTGAAAAGTTGCAGAAAACTTTGTGTTAAATAAATATTTAAATAGACAACTGGTCTTGATATTTCCATCACGGAAGTTCTTATTGGTCACAGCAGTGTGGATCTGAAATCCACGGAAGCAGAGTGCGGACGTCAGACCCGGGTAAAAAAGGAAGGCCAATCTCCTGAATACATCTCATCTTTAATTTTGCGGGATATGAAATCCACGAAAGCAGAATGCGGGCGTTAGTCCGGGTTAAAGAGGAATGCTAAGTCCCTGAATACAACTCATCTTTAAGTTTGCAGGATCTGAAATCCACGGAAGCAGACTGCGGATGCCAGTCCGTGTAAAGAAGAACATCAGGCTATTGAATACAGCTCATCTTTAAGTTTGTGGGACAATCAATGTCAAAGATCATCAGCATCTAGCGGGACCATTCTGTGTCGGAAGATATTTCAAGTGTAAAAATTTCATCTATTTTAGGAGATGGTTACGAAAAGTCTTCCAAGTTTTTGGGGACCGTCAGTGTCCGTAAAGTGATATGCAGTGCAGTGTAGTGTTGTGGGTGATTATGCTAAAGGGTCTGGACCATCCGCGTCTATAAAATTCTTGTGATTATCAGATTCTCCATATTCTAAGCATCAACTAGTGCTTTCAAGTCTACAAATCCAAGCGGGTTGGATTTTTATATTGAGGGAATGAGTTAAATTAGTTTAAGTTATTTCCGTAATTTAATTTACACAAGTTCACGTAACTTTTTTTTATTAGTCGATATTGTTTCTATAAAATTTAAAGAAATATGACGCTTTATTTTTGTGTTTCAAATAAGAAAGCATAAATTTTAGAATCTGAATTTGTGTTAATAGATCTTTTAATATCTGAAATATGAGTTTTGCTAAAAATAAGACATTATTATCTATACAGCTTTAAAAAAAATGTGTTTCTTTGGTTTTGAGTTTCAAATAAGAAAGTATAACTTTTAAAAGTCGAATTTCTGTTAAAAGATCTTTTAATCTGAAATGAATGAGCTGTGCTGAAATATGTTAGCTGGTATTTTGACATATCATTTCTGAGTCTTCTTGAATGTTTTAAATATTAGAATTTGTATAGAAAATTAGTTTATGAAAGAAATATAAGAACTGAAAGTTTTTAATTAAATGTGTTGAAGGGAAAGACTAGGAGTCCCCAGTATCTGATATTTTAATTGTTGTGTATCAATATTTTAGTTATGAGCATGTATACATATATTCTTTTTTAAATTTAATTTGCCTTTGAATGCATATTTTAATATACCTAGAAAATTTTGATGGAAGTATATTGTATTATCATAAGAAAATGTAAAATATATTGTACTATCATAAGCATTTGAGTTTTAAACCAATTGAATGCAATACATTTAAAAGGTTAATATTATTTGTATTACCATAAGTCCTCAAGTAGACCAATTATAACTGAAAGTTATAATTGGCCTGCAGGAGAATAATGTGCATATCATAGTGTAAATTATCCTGAATTTGTGTTTTAGGTCAGTAGAGTATGTTGTGAAAAAAATTAAGAGTTACATTTAACTTCTCATAGTTGAAATTGCTATTTTTAAAAATGAAATACCCAGCCGCGGTAAGATAGCTTCCCCGCAAGATGGGTTTAGAGTTGCCATAAAATGGCAATGAAAGGCAGGCAGAGTTGCCAAATTTGGCGCGAAATTACCCCTTTTCGCATCAAAGTTGGCGATATGCCATAGACGGATGGAGAACATTCTGGAACGAATTCTTACCAGTTTGGGCCAGAATGTTCTCGAAGGCAACCCTAAAGCTTTAGAAACCCTGCGTGTACGCGGAGTAGTAGTATATCGTAGTGCGTCATCGAGTGTGTTGAGCTCCAAAAGCGAAAGACCGAGCTGAACTCTAGTGCTTTGCCGTGAAGCTGTATTCACCGTTATAGTCTAATAGCATGAAGGCTGTGTTGCTGATTGTTTCAGCGTGTTTTTCGGCGACTGTAAACGTGTTTCTGGAGCTTTCCTGAGTAATACTATCTAAATTAATTGTATTTTGATACTTTATCAAGTGCCGTAGTTAATCTCTCCAAATCTACGAACCCGTAAGAACGCAACAACTGGTGACAGAAGTGGGATTTGAGAGTGAATGGCAGTGACCTGCCTGCAGGAGAAAGCAAATGCGAAGGGAATGCGGGCTTTGTGGGCATGTTCGCCGATATGTAAGCCAAGATAAAAGTTAGAAAGCAAATACATAGGGTAAAGAAAAAATAAAAGTCGGACAAGAAAAGCTGCAAGAGAAATTCCAGCAGATGGAAGTGGAACAAAATAAGATTAAAAGCGGTATCGTTGAACTTAGAGAGGAAACTGGAGCAAAAATAGCAGATGTGGAAGAAAGATTTGAAGAAAAATTGAGAAAGTTCAAGAAAGAAAATCAGATTGAGCCCAAAAATGAACCTGAAGATTTCAAGATTCCCTCCAGTTTCTTCTCATACTGTAATCAAACCAAGTACAAAGGATTGAAAATCATTGTGGAGTGCATATAAGACCCAGTTTTCGATCGTGGCGGAAACAAACAAGTAGCACTCAAACATGAAAACTTCGCAGTTGGCTGGTCACTCCGAGGAGATGCTGCAGACATCTTAGGAGTCCTCTCCGAAGACCAGATTTCAAACTTCAACGTTCTCTCCAATGCACTGGAACTGAGATTCGTGGGAAAGTGTGAAAAAGGGTGAAAGTGAAAAGGACTGAAGAAAATCACGAAAAGCCTTCAAGAACTGGCGGCGGACATCGAGAGATTGGCGCTTCAAGCATATCCGGACTGTCCACCTGATGTCCGCGAAAATTTGGCCCTGATGCATCTCGTCGATGCAGTCAAGGATGCGGAAATTCAGAAGGCTCTCAGATTGGTATCCGAAAGACCTAAAATCCGCCTTGGTCTACTCCATGAAGTTCGAGTCGACTTAACACACGGCTGGAAAAGATCGCCATCCTATTAAAGCGGATGAAATAGAAAATCCAAATTTTTATGTGGCAAAACTGAGAAAAAGAAATAAGAGAGATTCGGGAGGCTTTAAGAATGCTAAATAAAAGCTATACTGGAAGGAAAACAATCAAGTGCTGGAACTGCAAATTGGAAGGACATTTCCGCAGGAACTGTCATGCGAATCAAGGCCGGGAGAGAGCGCCCGCGAAACAAAACCAGGGAAACTAATATGCGGCAATCTCACGGGGCGGAGGTTGCCAAGCAGAGATGCAGCCCTCTGAAAGTTCTTCAGATCTCTTCAATGAGCGTCGGAGATAACGGACTGTTCGTTGACGGATACGTGAACAAGCATCCTTGTAAGGTGATCGTAGATACGGGAGCAAATGTAGCCATCGTTAGAACAGTTGTAGTTCGGGAATTGAACGAAACGTTGCGCTGGACTCCGCCCTGTGTGACTTAACAGCAACAGGTGATAAGATTCCGAATGAGTGTATAATTAACATCACTATTACCTCGGAAATGAGACCTACCAGCATTTGGCTTTCATCGCTAACATCGTGGACGAATTACTAATATTCGGACTGGATTTTTTGCAGAAGTAAGACTTAACGCTGGACTTTATACATAACGAAATCCGCTCTGCAAAAGAATATGTAACTGTGTTTGAAATGAAGAACAGCGTACCTTCAGCTCACCAAGTAACAACAAAAACTGATGTCATCATCCTTCCGATGACAAAATTATTAATCACCGGTTCCATAGAAAAAAATAGCTTCAAATTTGAAATGATTGAATACCCTGAAAATAGTCCAGGAGATGTATTAGTGGCCTCGACATTTGTAGACCTTTCAAGAGACTTTGTCCCTGTGAGAGCAGCGAATGTTAGCCACAGACCGAGAACCATCCAGGAGGGTGAAATGAACGTGGACTTCAGTTATTTGCGTCCTGCAGCCCCACCTACAGTTCCGACAGAGCCAATTGGGTAATTAATGGAAGAAATTCTGTAGAGTGCAAACTTAACCCACGAACAAAGACATGCGGCAGAGAAAACCAATAAAGAATTTGAAGATATATTTTGTAGAACATCTAGGGATGTTGGCCGCATAAATCTGACGCAACATCAAATTGATAAGGGATCACTCTCCTACCGAGCAACATCTCAGACGTCTGCCATTCGCAAAACAGAGAGGTTGGAAATCTTCTGAAAGAGATGCAAGAAAATGGCATTATCGAACCATCCACAATTCCATGAGCATCCCCTATAGTTCTCGTGCGGAAGAAAGACGGCTCGACAAGGTTTTGTATCGACTACCGGAGACCAAATAATGTCACTAAGAAAGACAGTTACCCTCTTCCCAGAATTGACGATACTCTAGATACCCTATCAGGACACAAGTGGTTTTCCACTCTGGACCTCATGAGCGGATACTGGCAAGCTTAAATTCGCCGCGATGATAGAGAGAAAACTGCGTTCAATACCGTTCAAGGACTCTGACAGTTTAAAAGTTATGCCATTTGGATTCTTTAGCGCCTCTGCAACATTTGAACGCTTGATGAAGACAGTTCTTCGAAGCCTATCTTACGAATGTTGTCTGCTCTACCTAGATGACATCATTATAGTGGGCCGTAGTTTCGAGGAACATCTAGAAAATATCAGGAAGATGTTGTAGAAATTGAAAGAAGCCAACCTCAAGCTCTAGAAAATATCAGGAAGATGTTGTGGAAATTGAAAGAAGCCAACCTCAAGCTGAGTCCTTCAAAAAACAACTTGTTCCGCAGTGAAGTCACTTATCTGGAGCACGTGATCTCCGTCGAAGGTATCCGCACAGATCCAGGGGAGGTGTCGGCAGTTAAGGACTGAGAACGCCCTCTAGATTCATCAACTGCGGAGCTTCCCGAGACTCTGTAGTTATTACAGATGATTCGTGAAGGGGTTCTCCAACATGACAAGGCCTCTGCATAAATTAAACAGAGAGTAAACAAAAATTTGTATAAACTGAGAAGTGCGAAAAATCCTTTAATCAGTTGAAAGCGGCATTAACATCTACGCCCACTCTGGCATATCCCCAGACCGACAAACAATTTATATTAGACACAGATGCGAGCAACGAAAGCGTGTGAGCTGTCCTTTCCCAAATGATTGATGGTGAAGAGCGAGTGCGCCTATTGAAATAAGTGCTTGTCCAAACTGGAAAGGAATTGCGTCACCCGTAAAGAATTGCTCGTTATCGTAAAGGCCTTAGAACATTTCCAGCATTATCTCTATGGCAGAAAATTACTGCGGACCACTCATGCTTCCCTGACGTGGGTATTAAATTTAAAAATTTCTGAAGGACAAATAGCCAGATGGATTCAAAGACTTCACAAATATGACTTTGAGATAAATCATCGTAAAGGCTCATCCCACGGAAATGCGGATGCTTTATCCAAGAAGCCTTGACCTGCAGGCTGCAGGCATTGTTCAAGGGCCGAGGCTAAGTACGGATTGGCGAATCCTAGTATCCGGCAAATAACATCTTCAGTATCAGCCGATTCAGGTCCGTGGAGTGATGAAAAAGTTAGAGAATACCAATGGGCGGATCCTGTCACTAAGCCAATAATAGAGCTGAAGGAATCATCCAGCACAAAACTCAAGTAGTAGGACATTTGCATCTTCATTACTACAACTGAAAGGTACTGGGATCTCTGGGACTAACTCTGCTTCCAAAATGGAGTTTTACATGGACTATGGGAAAGCGACGATGGAACTAATAAGAGATGGCAGCTGCTGCTTCCTCGGAACCGAATACCTGATGTTCTGAAGAAAATCCACAGCAGCCCACCAGGAGCGCATTTCGGCAATATGAAGACACTCAACAAGCTTTTGACAGCGCTTCTTCTGGATTTCGGCAAGAATCGATGCTGAGAAGCAATACCGATTTTTTTATGCTTGCGCGGCCAAGAAAGGACTGAAGGGACGTAACCGGGGAAGGTTGCAGCGATACAATGTAGGAGCATCTTTCCAGCGAGTTGCATTCGACACACTTGGACCTTTTCCACGGATCACGGATAGCAAAAATACATCCTCGTTGTTATTGATTATTTTACGAAGTGGTCCAGAGCTTTCCCAGTTTCATACCATGAGGCTGTCATGTCATCTGAAGCTCTATTACAGAACTGGGTGTCCAGGTTTGGGACCCCTTTCAGATTCATTTCGACCAAGGCAGGAACTTCACTTCGGTTGCGTTCAAGGGACTTTGCGACTTCAATTTATTGGAAATCAAGAAAATACAGACGACCCCGTTACATCCAACAGTTTGATGGCATGGTGGAGAGATTTAACCGTACAAACCTGAGCCACCTCATGCTCATGGTTTCCAAGAACAATGAAACTATGGGATCGCATGCGAACGCAAGTAGCCAAGATCGCAAGAACGAAGAACCATGGGATCGCAAGTAGCCCCTGTTTCTGCTTGCTAACGGGAGTGCCGTCCACGAAAGCGCCGGCTATTCTCCATCGCAGATGCTCTTGGGTCGCGATCTAAATCTGCCAAGTGACCTGCTCCTTCGGCCACCCTCCGGATATACATTCCTTGCCTGAGGAGTACGAGCAAAACCTCCAGGCCCGGTTGGAAACAGTACGCAGGTTTGCCCGAGAGCTGTTCAACATCTCGACGGACAGGAGGAATAAGAGATACGACGCAAGAGCCACAGAGCATCAATTTCAGGAAAACGACATAATGTGGCTCTAGAATCCAAGCCGTCGTAAGGGTGTTTCTCGCAAACTGCAGTCGCATTGGGAGGTCCCTATACAGTTCTAAAAAAACTGAATGACGTCGTGATACGGATCCGTAAATCCGCCAATTCCAAAACTAAGGTCGTTCATTATGACAGATTAGCCCCATACTAAGGTCATTGTACCTAGTGCTTCTCATTCTTAGGAGTACCCATAATTCTCATTAATTTTCCTACATAATTTCTATGTATAGTTTGCGCATAGTTACTTGTAAAGAGTGTACATGTTTGATTCTCGTATTTTTGTTTGTCTTACCTTTTGAATTAGGCTTCTAACCAATGATTGTACTGCCTTAGGAGGGGATAGTGCTACGAAATGCCCAGTCTCTCTAAGATAGCTACCCCGCAAAGCGGGTTTAGGGTTGTTATAAAATGGCAAAAAGAGGCATTGTTACCAGATTTGGCGCGAAATCGCTCATTTGGCGACATTCCACAGATGGATGAAGAACATTTTTGAACGAATTCTTACCCGTTTGGCCCAGAATGTTCTCGAAGGCAGCCCAAAAGCTATACAAACATTGCCCGTACGCGGAGTAGCAGTACATCGTAGTGCGTCGTCGAGTGTGTTAAGCTCCGAAAGCGATCGACCGAGTCGGGAGCTGTACTCTAATGCTTTGCCGTGAATTTGTCTTCACTGTTATAGACTGAAGGCTGTATTGTTAATTGTTTCAGCGTGTTTATCACAGTGTTATCACAGTGACGACTGTAAACGTGTTTATCACAGTGACGACTGTAAACGTGTTTCTGAAGCTATCCTGAGTAATGTTGGCTAAGCAAATTGTGTTTTGATACTTCACTACGTGTCGTCGTTAATCACTCCATATCCACGCATCCGTAAGAAAGTAACAATATATATATAGAGAGAGAGATGGAGCCGTTAGATTTCTTTTTATTATTATAATAAACTGTGGTTATATCATGGTATTCTTAGTGAAAGTTAGGAAACAAGACCTAGAACCTTGGTTGAAGAGTTAGGAGAAAAGGCCGGGCCTGAGCTTAGGTTATTGAATTCAATACAGCTGATTATGAGAAAGAAGCCTATGAGGAGGAAATTGTGAAAAGTCTGTTGGAAATTATCACTTCAATGAGCCTTGAAAGAGAATTCGAGGTGATCATACGGAAATTGCAAGGCGCAATACAAAGATTGCAAATACAAAGAACCTTGCGAAGACGGCAGGTGCATAGCCACCGGGTAAATTTCGCCCTCCGTTAAGGATGTAATCACAAATTCGTCGGGAGTTCTGGTTCCCGGAACACGAAGCTAGCTCTCCTAAAGAAAAACTGATGAGCATACAAATGTTTTCGTCCAGCACAGGAGTGAATGAACTATCTTTTCATTCGTTAGACACGACTCGAAACCGTTTATTTATCATGTTTACTCTCAAAGGTTTTCCTTAGAAAGCAATTATCTAACAGAAAAAGTGCTATTTAAAGACTTGGAGAATGGTCGGAAAACATTGATCCTTCCCGAAACAGTTCAAGAAATAAACACAGACACATGCCGACTCTTGCCCACCACACCCAAAGGAAAGAAATATTATACTAACCGCACCTTGTTTTTCCTCCAAATATCTGGAGACGATTTCAAAAAAGATATCATTTCTGTGGATCACTTTTGTTGGATGCATTACTAAACCCTTCCACCAGAATGAGAATTTGTAAACAAATTCGGCACGATCAAAAAATTTTAGTTATGCCAGTTTAGTGGTTTGCATTGTAAATTTACTACGGAAGAATGTAAGATCCACTATTCGCCATTTCATTACGATAAAGCCTTAAACGGAGATGCCTAAACGGAATAATTACGTTTATTTCATAAATGATGTAAATCAAATTGATAACGAAGTGTTTTTACTTCCTTGTACGAAGTAAAAAGGAAGTATTGTAATCGCGAAAAGTTTCAGGCAGCATATTTCAACGAAAATATCCATTTTGACCGCTATCGAATGCAATTTAACGATGTTTTTGCGTGATATCTGTACGTAAGGACAGAATAAAATACTCTTTTCCTTCAAAAAAATTATAAAACTGCTTTAAAATTAATTCTGAAGAGAATTTTTCGTGGCGTCTGTACGAACGTATGTACGTACGTATCTCGCATAACTCAAAAACGAATAGCCTCAGAACGTTGAAATTTTCTATATAGGACTGCTATAACATGTAGATGTGCACCTCGTATTTTGGTTGCAATCGGCCGCACCAAACGTATATAAATATATTTATATATATATCCAATCTGTTACCCGGCTCAGTGATCTCAGTTTCTTTACTCTTATATGTTTGTGAATTGTACATTTTTTGCTTTAAAAATGATTGAATTGTGTTGTTGTTATCTTCCGGTTATCAGCAATTTTAAAGTTGTTTAATTGCCGCTAAGACTTTTTTAATGGCGGCCATTGATGTTTACATTTGAAACAGGAGACTAGTGGATTTGTTGCCAATCTAGAGAAACTTAGCTTCGCAACGACAAAGATAACGCATTCATTTATTATTGCCAATTAAATCATGCTTAATTCTTTCTGGAATTTTTTCGAGAAAATAAGTGTTTGAGATTTACTTCGTAATTTTTAATATAGATATTTTGAGTTTTTATATATTTTTGCCTTCTCGCGAAGTGAGAACTGAATTAATTAAATGAGAAATACTCAATCGTCTGTGAAAAACTGTTTCTTTTTTTGCTTAATTTCTTTTATACATAATTCTAGCTTTATTATAGTATTTGAATACATCATGTGGCAACGATTAGATAATTCTGTTCTTTAAATGATATAAATTTTGTGCATTATGAGTTATAATGTGAACGAAACATAATACTGAAGGGGAGTCATCAGTTTTGCGCAACACAAAAAGGGAGAATTTTAGCTGATTTTCGAGTTTTAATAAGTCAAATTGTTTTTGTCATACATATATGAAATTTTCAGTGTGTCATTTTTATACATAGATGATTATCTTTCTTGATTTATTTTACTTAATAGTGTATAAGAATTTGTTTTATAAAGAAAAAAAACTAACTGTATTTTCCGAAAATTTAAAATTTGTACTGAAGCACTGCGCGCAAACTAACAGTAATACAAATTTAGTAACAGTAATAATTTTTAAGTGAATCTAGCGCCAGCGCGTCGCTATGTTAAAGAAATACTAGAGTGAATTTTATAGAATGCACTTATTCTATTGTGGTTTATGCGCTGTCGGCGAAGTAGACTTAATTCGGTCCAATAAGTTTAAATGAAATGCAAGAAAAATGCGTATAATTTAATATTCCGTACAAGGAAGTCATGTGCTGTACATATCAGATTTTTTTCTTATGTTGATGGCAGATTAAATATTTATGATTACTTTGAGGTCATTAAGTGAAGTACACTCATGTCCATTAATTAAGGATAATTCGGAGTCACGCGGAAATCGAACTCTAAAATAAATATATCACCTGTAAAATCACTACACACATTTTCAAGAATCATATGCAAATTTCAGGAAGTAACCAGATGACACCGATGGTACGTCACAATGACGAGAGTGATATATAAGGAATACAGGCAAAGAAGCAAAATTGTTCGCAGGCGCTTTATAAGCATTTCAGTGCAATAACCGAATAGTTATGACACAAAGGACTCATCTAGATGATTTTTTTACGTGCTAGAATTATCGGCCGTCTGGAATGTGGCGTACCCAACTGGAAGTAGGGCAGATTGGTCTATATGCTCGTAGACCTGTCAGATGTATTCCACTTACTGCAACTCGCTGTCGCCTGCGGTTAGCCTGGAGTAGAGAGCATGCATTGTGGACAATGCAACAGTAGGCTTGTGTGAGGCTTTCCGACGAGTCTAGGTTTAGCTTGCAGTCTGATTCTCGCCGGACTTTCATATGGAGAGCTCCAGGTACCCGTTACCACCGAGAAAACATCATGGAACGGCACCGTTACGGTGGTGCAGGAGTGCTCGTTTGGGGTGGAATTATTCTGGGTTCCAGAACTAACCTGCATGTTCAAACTGAAACCATGACAAGCCAAATCTATCGGGACGTCATTCTGGAACAACATGTACGTTTGTTTCGGGGCGCCATGGGCGCACAATTTTTGTTTATGGATGACAACGCCCGTCCTCACCGTGCAAACATCGTAAGCGAATGCCTTCAATCGGAGGATATCACCCATATGGACTAGCTAGCATTCTCACCGGACTTGAATCCAGTAGAGCACGTGTGGGACATGCTTGGCCGACGAGTTGCAGCCCGTCAACTTCCTCGTACATGTCTACCGAAAATTCGAAGAGCATTGCTTTTTGAGTGGTGTAATATCCCCCATGATCAGATCGATAATTTGATACTCAGCATGCCTAGGCGTTGTATGGACTGTATTGCATTGTCTGGGAGACATACAATGTATTAACAATTATACCAACCATGTATTTTTTTTTTTTTTTTTTTTTTTTTTTTGTAATTTGCTCCAGGGAGAAAAAATTGCTAATTTTTTTAATATCAAACATATAAGATCTTTTTTTGCTCTTTACCATTTGTTTAAGAAATAAGCTTTACAAATAAGTCAAATTTGTTTTGCTTTTAACTCTTCCTTTGCCTGATTTTGCATTATCCTTAATTTATGGACATGAGTGTAGTTCAGGATCAAGTTTCGGATCTCTGCAGAGAGATTTCCAGAAACTGACAATTAAATATCCGCAAGGCTTTCCTTTTGATTCTGGATAAATGTATAATCAATATTAGATTTTAAAAATGTATATTGTATAATAGATGTTTGCTAGAAAACTGTACTTTTTATACTAGCCTTAATATAATTTTTACCCTCGGTAGTTAACCCAGCATAGTGCAAATATTTGTGTTTCGTAATCTTTTTTTTTTTTTTTTTTTTTTTTGCTGACTTTATGTGCTTCTAGCAGTGATAATTAAGCAAGAGATATCAGATTTCTAGAATCCCCCCCCGGGATGGGAAGGGGTTGTGAATATCATCATTGGTAAAACATCAGGTTTATATTAGAGAACTTCCCGTTCTCACGGGAACATGCTACGGGGTCCGCTGAAATGGCAGGAAAGTGATCACCCCCTTGCGAGCGCACTTTCCGTAGACGCTTGGAAAATAAAAGGGGTTTTTGTTTGAGAAACGCCAGAGGAGTAAGTCGCACGATATGACGGGAAAGCTGCTGTCTTTCCCTTTCTGTAATTCAACCGTTATTTTTACCTTTTAGTTAACCAAGAAAAGTCGTGTTAAGTTTCAAAATAAATATTTAAAAGACAACTGGTCTTAGTACTTTCATCATGCAAGTTCGGCAAACGTTACAGCAGTCTCAATATATAATTTATAAATATTTCGAAGTTTTTTAAATTTGTTAATTTTTAATTAATCTTTTATACCTTTTTAAAAGAAATTTAGAATTGTGATATAATAATAATAATAATAATAATAATAATTTAACCTTTCAATTTAAAGCACTTAATTTCCTTGTCTGCATCTAGTCATAAGAATTACATACACTATGCTCAAAGCTCTGGTCTCCTTGAAGGACGACCAGAGGTGATTATGTGTCTCAAGAAATCGCTCTCCATACTGTCACACCTTCGGTAATCGCCGTATGACGCTCGACAACAAATGCCAGATCGGACCGCTGGCCAGCCCGCCTCTACATGCGTGTGTGTTGGTCATCAGCGTTAAGACTGAATCAGAATTCATCGCTGAAGATCACACGCCTCCAGTCGGTAACGCTCCAGCTTATCCGAGTTCGGTAAAAATCCAGTCGACACTGGAAATGGTAGGCGTCTTAATGGACGTCGGCAGCATATACCAGCGTCGGCCAATCGTCTCCGAATGGTTTCCCTCAATACCACTGGATGCCTGGAAAAAGTAAATGGCGTCAAATCGATGTTGTTGGAGCGGAAGTCGCCGCTCTTATGCTTGCGCGATCGTCGCGCTCATTTGTATTCCTGAGACGTCATGACCCTCCGCGACGGTAGACTAAAAAAATGAACAAAAAATTGATTTATGAATCTTTTTCAATAGCAAACTTTATTTGAAACATGGAACAAATACTGATATATGATGGGCATTCTTCCGTGATCCATTTTTGCCAATAGCGAGCAACTACCATATCGCTTCGACCTAGGTGGTGGCCAATATCTCTGTTCGACCAACTTGCTCCTCTGAGGCCTACTGCACGCCCCTTCTTTCGAAGACCGATAACTTTTCGAACTGCTGTTTGTTAGAGGCATCTCTAATCACAATAACTTCCATTCAAGTTGACAGATTCATTTGAATAGCCCTACAGCACGAGCAATCACGCTTTTAACCTCTCCATGCGCATAGCGCGCTTACCCTTGTCTCAGTGGTGTCGAAATTTAAATCATTTGCATACCTCTAGGCAGACTACATTCCTGCCCAGTTTCGTGATTGTGGCTCGATTTCTTTTGGGTGCACATATATATATATATATATATATATTTGTAACAAAGTGAATTTCATTTCTGCTTTGCTTATTTTAATACGAATTCACTATTTACATTTGCAATAATTTGCTGCCACAATTAGTTCATTTAACTAAAAAGCATCAGCTTTTTTTAATTTATATTGTATAGTTGAAAAATAAACATATCTTTAATGTGTGAAACATCTCCCTTCCCTAAATTTAGCCATAAATATATCTTTGTATTTAATTCTCTGTGTGATGAAGTTACAGCTTCATAGTTTTCTTGTTCTTTCTCATTTAAGTCAATAATGCCTCAATAAATTACCTTTGAATGTTAAGTCCTACAAACAGACCTGCTGCATGTCTGTTTTTGTGGTTATATTCATATACGATATAAATGGGAGCATATTTCCTTTAAAAATTCTCCAGTTCCTACAAACAAAACATTAAGCTCTACATTTTTGGTATTTCCTGTTAATGATTCTGATTACCTGTAATTGAGTTAATAAGACCGTTGGATGCTAGTACTTTGTTACAGGTTTGATTTTCTGCAAACGGGATGGCTGGATGAAATTTTTCTTCATATGTAACATGAATGTCAGCCACTTTCCCTTACAAAGGCCTTCCACAAAGCATCCTTCTTAGGTGGCCAATTCTGATGCAATTTTTTGTCAATACCAGATAATACTTATTGCTGTCTTGTGGTTTTTAATGTACAAATATTTTATTAATTTGATAAGTTGTTGACTAATTTTTTGAATTAGTTGCAACAACACACATCTACATTCATCTGATTCTCTTTCATAATCGATAACAACACATCAATAAGTTTCTGAAGTTGTCTAAAATTTTTTAAGGAAAAGGCAGAATAATAATAAATAAAAAAATAAAGAGGAAAAAACTTGCTTTTTACTTGTTAAATTAGCTTAGAATTAGCAGAACTGAAATAAGTTTTTAAAAAAGTGCTCATTTATCATATGTTTTCTTACAATTAGTGAGGATATTTTTCTTCCAATGAGAAAGTTGAGGCCTTGTTTCTTATTTCTTTGATACTAAGCACCACTTCACATAAACAACAGAAAATTTTAGATCACGGAAGGCATGTCTTTTCCCCCCAACATTCTTGTTTTTGACAAGAAATCAGGGTAAGATTTGTTCAATATGCAGCAATGATGTAATTTTTTCAACACTTAATAGTTTGGAAGCAAATTAAATATAGATAGAATAGCACAAAAAATTGAATCATGAATCTTTTTCAATAGCAAATTTTATTTGAAAAATGGAACAAATACTGCTGTAGGATAGACATTCTTTGAAACTGTGTAACATATTTATAAGGTAAAAATGCAACCCAGTTAACTCCTATTTAAATAATTTTATTGCTATTTAACACTATGATGAATGAAATGTAAAATAAAAGGTGGCAGCATAGTTTAACATGACACAGAAACATGATTAACCTTCCAGCTGGTTACAAAAAGGCACTTTAAACTAACTTTAATATTTTTACTTATTTCTAAAAAAATAAGAAAGAAAATAAGGAATGGAAATCGCTATTGTTCTCCCATCCAAAGGTTTCCTTGTCTTCCTTTTTTTTATCAGATAATTCTTGACGAATGTGAGCAAAATCAGCTGGTTGCACATATTTTTTTTGCCATGAAAAACGATATAAAATTTACAGAGCCAAATGTGTTCGAATTAAAATAATACATGGCAATTAATAACAGAAAATTACAAAATATTTGAGAAAAAAAATTGTTTCCGAATTTTCACCTATGAGCATGCACGTGTCGTAAACTTTATGAAAAAGCTGCCACGTAGCACAAAAGCCCAGTTAAAAAAAAGAAGTTGCCACATTCCATGATGTGGGGAAGGGTAGAGAGGAGGAATAGAAATGACCTTCAGATGTCTCAGCTTCGATATGCGAAAAATGTGCATTAAAAACTGAATTTATTGTAAATTTTGCACATACACGCGCATGCTGGAAGGTTAATGAAAACTAAATAGTCGGCCATATAACAAGAGAAATGAAATTAAATGTTAAGAATCTAGTGCGTTTTGTATTGTTTTAGATATTGTCATGTGCATACAAGTTTGTAATAGATTGAATGCACATCGAACTGATGATAGCTTGATAAATTTTATTTCACCAAAAGAAACACTTCACAATTCTGGAATTTTCCAAAAAAATATTCATACAGTTTCTCACAGTATCACAGAATACAATCAGTAGTTACACTCCAAACTATAAGGACGTTAAACACAACTCAATGCAAAGCACATCTGAACAGCAAAGCTAACAGAGAGATATCTCAATACTCCAAACCATGGTGAACTAATAACTAACAACCGAGAAACTGATGCTCTGTCCAGTCTTATATAGTTTTCTCCTGGCCACTGAAAAATCTCTAGTACTTTCGGCTTCTCGAAATTACTGGAAGGCATATGAGAGCTAGATATGGTTACAGCTAACATAGGAATCAATTACAGTACCCGTTAGAGTTATACAGGCATTCCTTGCATTAGTTTATACTCTGGAAGAATGATGTAATTATTCTGCTCCCTTTTATTATCTCGTAAGTAATATATCACAAGCTTAGAAATTTTTAAACATCTTCCCTACAAGTCAACTCATGTGGTTTGTATATTTAACACATAAAATACATTTTCTCCTTTTTGAATAAAAGTTGTTTTTGAAGTGCTATATTTTCATCTCATAGTAAAAATCTGAACTGTGTGTGTGTATACATATTTTCCAAAAAACATTTTTCCCTAATTCTGAAACCATGAACATATATCAAATTTTAATAACATGCATTGATTAGAACCCCTTTCTACAATAGTTTGAATAGGTTTGCTTTAATTACCGCCATCTGTCAATAGGTATTGCTATAATAAACAGTTAAACAAGTAGCTGCAAAACTGGAATTTTAACTACACTGGTGGACAAAATTAAGAGAGGGAAATAATTTTCCACATTTCTTGTAAACTATCAAACAAAATTTAGGCAGTTAGTTGCCATATAATGTCATTGTGGCACTGAAATGAATTTACAAATTGCTGTGAGCGTCACTACGGCAGCAGGAGGTATAAAAGTCTACACCCAGCTCATTCTGCTCTGCAATACAGTACTGATTTTTATTGCCTTTTCTTGAATAATCCTGTTGTTTTATGCTCTTTTTATGTTTTTATGTGAAATCAGTACACAGCATCGCTTAGACGAAGGTATGAGGTGGAGAATCGTGGGCCAGGCTTGAGACTGGGCATTTCAAGCTCAGCTTGCAAGAGAACTGGATGTAATACCAAATGTCATCTCTAATTTGTGGGATCAGTTTAAAAACAGTGTCCAGAAGACCAGGAAAAGGTTGCCCAAGAGTCAAAACAACCAATTACGACCAGGGCACTTTCTACCAAATGCCAAGGACATCTACAGCTATATAACTATCTCATGGCCTTGCTACTGTTTCAAAGAAGACAGTTGCCAGAAGGCTCCTTGAGACAGGACTGTAAGCCAGAAATTCTGCTATTTGCATCCCACTCATTCCATCCCACAAAAGAGAACGTTTACAATGGTGCATACAACCCCAACACTGGGCACAGCTTCAGTGGGCTAATGTTCCCTTCACGGGTTGTTCTAGATTCAGTCTACAACTTGATTATCAGTGATTATTGATAAGGAGAGAACCTGGGACCATATGCCATCCCAGCAACATCATGGAAAGACCACAATATGGTGATGGAAGAATGAAGGTCTGCACAGGGATCATGCAAGATACCCGCACACTGCTTCATGCATTTGACACTGGTTCCATGAATG
The DNA here is from genome assembly GCF_044657685.1 of Stegodyphus dumicola. Taxonomy (NCBI): domain Eukaryota; kingdom Metazoa; phylum Arthropoda; class Arachnida; order Araneae; family Eresidae; genus Stegodyphus; species Stegodyphus dumicola. Next base: position 40,104,109 of record NC_140771.1, on the reverse strand, counting down.
CCCAGATGTACAAACAGAAGATCCTAGAGACTCTTCACAGGTGCTGTTGGCCCCGAGTTCATTTTTATGAACAACAATGCACGACCACATAGTATCCACCTACTTGATGACTATCTGGAAAGTGAGGATATTCACCAAATGGACTAGCCAGCCAAATCTCCTGACCTTAATTTCATCGAATGTGCTTGGGATCTTGAGAAATACTGGGGTACTGCAATACCCCAACTCCCATCCAGAATCATTCAGGAGTTAAACTGCTCTGGTGGAAGAGTGGGTGCAACTTCCAAAGGCACTCCTGAACTCTCTTGTTAACAGCATGGCTACTCGTTGTGCATGCTGTCTGTCTGCATACTAGGCACTGCCATCTTTCAATCTCAAGTTTGGACCACAATGGACTCTCTGCCATAACTTATGCTAATGAATGACATTTTCATTGTTGTTTTGTACACATTATTCTCATACAATAAATTATATCCATACCTAATTTCATTTATTTATATCCAGTATGGTAACTTACAGTAACTCTAATTTAAAGCACTTAATAGAATTTTAAACCGACATAGTTAACTAATAAAGGACATTAAAAAATCATTTTTATAAAGTTTTTACAGATAATTTTTCATGAAAAGTATAATATATAAGTTGCATTTAATTTTCTATTCTTAAGTTTCCTTCTTACTTTTTCAGCAAAAATTTATTAGTTAATAAAAAAATGTTAAAGTAAAAATTATCCTTCTTTCCATCTTGAGATCACAAATCATTAGGAGAATATCCACATACAGTTACTAAAGCCTGAAAAAAGCACGTCTGCGATGTTATTGTCATGCGATGATTTGTAGATACTTTATTTTTTACCACGATATTTTCGACGATGATGTTTTTAAATTGCGAAGTTTTTGAACTGCTTTATTTTCGACGATGATATTTTGTACCACGATGTTTTAGAACTACGATGTTTTTTCTCATGATGTTTTCAACACGACGTTTTTGCCTTGCGTCGTTTTCTCTGCGATATTTTCGTCCGCGATGTTTTCGGCTGTAACCATCCAGTATTTCTCAAGATATTTGAGGAAAAGTGTTCCATCTCTTAATTTTATCCATCAGTATATATAAATGATGGGAAGTCTTCTATATATGCATGCATTTATTTTAAATGAAAGAGAAGAAAAAATAAAATATATTTATTCTATTCCTCTGAAAGATCAGTAACATCAAATATACAGTTCAAAGGAATGATAAATGCCATTTTCCACAAGAAAAATAGTGCGCCACTAAACAACATGACATGTGCTCTGAGGACATTGTTAGTAATTCATACTTTCTGCACTGAATCACCATATAAGCTAAATAAAAGAAAGGGGAAAAAAAAACTTTTTTTCAGTATAATAAAATGGTTTTATAATTTAACACAGAAAATATAAAAAGCATCATTGCACTTTTCTACTTGTCCGTACATGGTGTGAAGTAAGTATTTAATCTTCAGGCTCAGACAGCCTTCGTCCATTTGCAAAAATGCTACCTATTACATTAAAAAAGAAATTGTTAGAATATTACAATGCGTATGACTATTCAGTAGATGCTTACTATGACTTTCTATGGATATAAATTTAAAAAGAAGCCAAATATGTGCAGTATTTAGACAAAAATTGAAAAGAAAGGGAAAAAAAGCATTTGATTTCTTATTACATGAAGAAATAACTGGAAACTTACCATGTTTTACACACAAAGCATAAAAGTAATAGTTTGGGAAAGGTGGAAATAAATTATTTTACCTTGTTATTATCTTAAATAGTGGTTCAACAAAACAAGTATATTCTGGAATAGCTCGTTATATGAGAAAACTGTTTTCTCAATTATCACAGAAATATCAAAGCACGGTCAAGAACCTGTTTTGAATTTATCATAAATAATTTCCAAACTTGTTGAAATATCTTTTCCATGTAATTCTACAGTTTGTCTATGCTATATTAAATGTTAATTAAAAAAGTTTCTTTGAAGCTTAAAAATGTTGGGTGCTTTAGCTGTACCATATTCCGAGGAATATAGAATAGTTGCCTTTTTTAAAAATATATTTATCTTCCAAAATCATAAATGTGACCTCCTATTCCATACCTACAAACTGACTACTCTGCAACAGTTAAAGCCCAGGGATTATGCACATTGAAGAGACTTCACATGAGATAGCAGCATTTTTGAGCAAAATGACCTCATTTTGCTCATGCTCATGATTAATGAGGCTCATTTTCTTCTCAGTGGTATATACTGAATCAACAGAACTGCCATTACTGGCCTTCTGAAAATTCAAAAGAATTACACAAAAAAATCGCTGCATAGCCCTAAAGCGATGGTTTGGTGCATCATGGATAAAATTGCCATCATCAGTCCTTACTTTTTCAAAGATAATGGGAATGCTGTTACCATGAAGTCGGAGTGCTATATCAAGATGATAAACAATTGCTTTTAACTGAATTATGATGATAACACATTCTATTCAACATGAGTGGTTTTTCAATAGGATGGGGTGACAGCCTATATAGCTAGAGCATCAATGGACATTATTGGCCTTCTCTTCCTTGGTTCGCCTAATTTCCAGATTTGGTGTCTTTACTGGCCTCTTCAGTCTTCTTACATCTGGTCCTCCATGTATGATTATCTCTTGTGGAGTCATCTTGAGGAACATGCATATAAGAATGAACATGTAAAACATGTGGAGAGTCCCGATTCTTAATTTCACTAAAGAAAATACCTCGTTATTGAAGAAACAATCATGCGAGTATAAATTTGTGAGATTAGTAATTTGGCTCCGCAGCTGCGTATCTGCTTCGCATACATCTCAAACCAAACCATTTTACATAAGAATAGCGTTGATTTTACACCTACTACTATTGTATAACCCTCAACGCTGAGCTGGCGAATCATTATTCATTACATTTTACTTTCATCACTGCATGTTTATCAATACATGACAGCTTCAGTAATGACTCATGCAGCAATGTCTAAAAAAAATTTTTTTTTGTATTAGTAATTGAATAACAAGAGTATACCAACCTTTTATGCTAATATTACGCTTGGCGATGATTACAGATTAAAGTTAAATGCGCTAAGAAATGTTGACGAGGAAAAATTTAACAAAAATTTCTTGTCGTATGCTAAAAGTAGATTTTGTAAATGAAACTCATATGCCAAAAGATTACATTTAGTGCTACTTGAATTAAGAATAACTGATATGTTTTTCACATAAACCCAGAAACAGCAATTTAGCTCGTGTGGCCACACTGAATGCCAGAATTTAGGGAAGACAAATTTTTTTAAATTAGGTGAAGTACCGACAGACAAAATTAAGGGATGAGAAGTTTTTTATAATCTAGGAAAGCACTGTAATCTAAAGTTTAGGGGGGATTTAGAACTCAAGAAGGCACTTTGTAGCAGAATTTAGGACCCACAGAGACTGTATCAGGCAGTATTTAGCGGCGATCCTAGATAACTCTTAAGTGGGATTTCTTTTTTTAGGACTCAGGTTAGTCTTAACCCTCCTCACTGCATATATTTTTTTTTATCAAAATAGGTTAAAAAATTTCGTATCTATTTTATTACATATAATTTAGAGTTAAAATATAGAAAAAAAATTTTGTAAAAGAGTTTTTTTTTTAAATATAGAATTAGATTAAGACACAATAACACGCCGAATAAATACTAATTCAGAAGTCAAACAACAAAAATCAGCGTTAAATTTTGTAGGTATAACGCTGATTTTTGTTGTTTGACTTCTGAATTAGTATAGAATTAGATCATAGAAAAAAGTTGTCAGAATATTGAAATTGAAGAAAAATGATATAAAAGGAAAATTTTGAAAATTAATATTGGTTAAATTATGATTTATTTTATAAAATACATAAATACATATATACTAATGAAAATATTTGCATAATGTAATATTTTGCATATAAATTTTTCACCACTGTTGAGCATTTTCAATAGAAACTGAATTTTTAGATTCATCACTATCTGCAGAGGAATCCGAGAAATTCTCATCAGTTCCGCTATAACTATCTTCAATATACTTGAAATCAGAGTCAAAACTACTATCAGTGTCAGAAATATCATCAGGAATATAAGTTATATCACTCGCAAAACGCTTCCTGCCAGACATCTTCGAGCTCTGAGCGCAAAATGCTATATTACGTATTCTTGTATATTTGGCAGAAATGTGGACAACTAATGCGATCTGTTAGCCCACATCTAAATAAACAATTAAACATTACAGAAAAGCCAAAAGTAAACCTTGAACTAGGAAAGAGCGGGTTGCACAGTTAAAATTGATAGCAAAAATTCATTCTCTGCGGAAATCGCGAGTTGCACAAATTTTCCTACTTCTACGTTGCTTGTGGAAATCGCGGGATGTGCAGCGAGAGGGTTAAGCATGTAAAAGAAGTAGATGTATATATAATAAATAACTAATGCAATTCAGACTTAATTCAGTATGTGAGAGAAACAAGACTAAATTTAGCAGAACAACTTGTCTTTCATACCAGTCTTATGATATGTAGCCAATATGAATAACGGATATTATTAAGCTAGACTAATATTATCTTTACTAATTCTAAGGAATTTCAGCTAATGTAGCAGACTTCACTGCTCCTTAATCTTCTAATTTGATCCAGCCTATTATTTTTTGCAGACTGTTATTATTACAGAAATTTTATAAAAATTAAAGTTTGAAATTTCCATTATGTCAAAAAGAGTTTCTAATTCTGGAGCTGCCAAAGAATCTACAAGGCGAAAGCATGTTTTGATGTCCATTAAACAAAAAGTGGAATTGCTGAAAAAAATGGATAAAGGCATATCCGTCTCAAAATTATGTGAGGAGTATGGCAGTGGAAAGTCAACTGCAATATGACATAAGAAAAAGAAACGTTTTGAATGTTTTGTGGATTCCGACACCCCACTCACAATGAATATCAGAAAAATTGCTCATTAAGCTAAAAGTGATATTCATGACAAAGTGATGATCGAATGGGTCAGACAGCGTTGCAGAGAAAGTGTGCCATTGGCACGTCCAATGCTAATGGCTTGAGCTAAAATATTAAGTGAAGAAATGAAAAATCACCATCGTATAAGGCAATTAAAAATTGGCAACCTCTACAGAAAAGGCTCCAACTGGTGTCAAATATTCCAAAGCGAGACTAACAATTTTAGTGTGCACAAATGCTGCAGGAAATCACTAGTGCAACCTTTTAGTAATCGGAATGATGTCGAGCAATTAAAGGAGTAACGATTTTCCCTGTTATCATTCAAATAAAAAAGCATGGATGACACAAGCGTTAATGAATGATTGGTTTAAAAACCATTTTATACTTGAGGCTTGGCAATATTTGAATTTGGTTGGTTTAACCTGATGACTCAAAAATAGTCCTATATTGTAGACAACTGTTCGACTCATACTTCACTTAAAGTTTTATTGAAAGATAATGTATCTGTATTATTCTTTCCTTCAAATTGTACACCCGTCATTCAGCCTATGGATATCGGAATAGTGCATGCTGTGAAATGCAAATATAAAGTAGCATTTTAAAAATCCATGTTAAATTTCTTGAACAATGACAAAACTATTCAATATTTTAGCATAAAATCTGCTGTGTGGAGCATTGCAAGATTGTGGGAGGACGTGTCTTCAGATACTTGATAATAAATGCTAAATAGATAAATGCTTGGCATAATTTATGGCCAGCTGCCATATTTCATAGTGACGATAACGAAGATGATAGGTTGAAATTTGAAGGTTTTCAGATATCAAAAAATAAAGGTGAAATTTTCCAGTTATTGGATTTTGTAAAGAAATGAGGAGAAGAGGCAATAAATGAAGATGATACAACAGAAGTTTTTCATTGTGATGACAATGCCCCAATCATTAGTCAATTAACTGATGATGAAATCTGTAGTATGGTTTTAGATCCAGAAAATACCACTACATATAATGAAGAAAGTGACAGAGAAGTTACTTAAAATGAAAAAATTTGGTTGACAAGTTAGTCAGAATTCTAGATACAGCAATTACAGGACCTGAACGGTGGAACTTTGTTCCTGAACAAGACATTATGTCTGTTTATAAAATTAAAGAGAGAAAGAATTAGCACAAAAAATGCAGCAACTTAAAAAAATTACATTAAAAGACATGTTTAACAAAGTAAACAAATAAATATTAAGCTTTGTTTTTGTAAATTTTGATACCCTTTACATCATAAATGCTCTTTATTTCATAAATTACGATTGCATATTTTTAATCGTATAATTTCTGCATGCCATCTTATTAGATTTAAACTGATGATCTAATATCTGAAAAAATCTCAAATCCGGAATTGCCAAAGTCCCAACGAGTCTGGATTCGGACTTTGTACTGTATTTGTGAAATGCACTTTTAATTTTGTTCAGTGATCTTTAACAACTTAACCAACTTATTAGAATTATAACTTATGTTTGATTTAGGATTTACAGTGTTTATACATCCATTTGGTTCTGTCACCAGTGCTTAAATAGCGCTCTGGTGCTTCTCAATTTTTAAGATAAATTACAAATTTAGGCGGAGTGCACCGGAGCCCTAAATAAGATGAGCTCCGGTACTTCTTTTTATAAAACTGAACCACAATTTAAAGGAAAAAAATTTTAAATTCCTAATGTTTTAGTTTAACAATAAGCAGACCTTGCAATACTCTATTTCCCTAGAAATACGAACTCATGAGAACATGAGACGTTCAAGTAAAGTCCTTTCACTCACCTGAGGAAACCTTTCCCTTTAAGAAAAGCAATAAATTTGGGGGAGTTTGTTTAGGAACGTCTAAATTTCTCGCCATGCCATTGTATCTAGTGTATTGTTACCGATGCTTACAGTTAGTTATCCTCCCAGGAAGGAAAATTTGTGTTCTTAAATGTGCGTTAAGTGACAGCGAGTACAATAAGAGTGAAATACTGAGATAAACTGCTCAAGCACGTCCTATACACCGTCTTCCCACAGTATCCACTAATGGCGGGGAGGGAACTGTAACCAGCAACTTTATGTTTAGGAGTCTGATTCATTTACCCGACACCCATCATCATAGAGATAATAGAGAGCCGCGGTCAATAATCATCATAATAGAGAGCCGCGGTCAAAGAAAATGTTCTCTCTCACCAAGATTCCCCTCATTTTTTATTTCCACCCACTCATACCCTCATTCTGTTTTGCCTTGGAATTTTCATCAGCTATACTTTAAGTTATTTAATTTTTGTGATGATAAAAGAACTCCCCCCCCCTATGATCAGAACATAAATTGGGCCAAAATCCACCGGATCTCTGCTCTGGTGCTTTAGTTTTTGTAATAAATCATAATTCTAGCTGGAACGCACAGGAGCCCTGAATAAGAACGCAGCAGCACTTCTTTTACGTAATTGAATAACAATTTCAGTAGAAATTTTATCTAAAAAATTTTATTTTAACAATAAAATTATATTAAAAATTGCGTGTTAAATTTCAATTTATCTCTTTACATTTTATTTAATTTTAATTAGTTAATTACATCAATCTTTAATTATTTCAATAAATAATAATTATTGATTAAATAGCAATTTATAAGCATTAATTAAATAGCTATTAATTAATTTGATAATAATTAACTATTTAATTTTAAATTTATTAATGAGTTTAATAGTCATTTCATTTACTTATTTACTCTTATTCCTCTCTGCTGACGGTCTTCCATAAGGCTCCGGCACTTCTAATCTTAGAAATTAAGCCTTGTCTGTCACTTCCATTCAGATTATTTTATTGTAAATGTACCATAAAAGCATACACAACACCATTTGAAAGAACATAAATAGAAGAATATTGTCAATAACATAAATTTAAAAAAAACTGTCGATGTTTTATAGCAGCATTTCTAATTTTTTTCTATAAATTAGAATGTTCTGCAGATCACCTTACTCTCGCACATTTAAAAGCAATATTTTTAGCATATGTTTACTACCAATGTACCATAATTTTGGGAAGAAATGCTGCAGCGTTTACGTGTTTAAAACTTAAATTTTCAGCGGGTGCAGCGTTTCTCTACCCATGAGGCGTTTAGGTGCACTAAAATAAAATATTTCCTATGATGGTCATTGTACATAGTTTGAATAACTTTGACATTGTACATAGTTTGGATGGCCTTGTCATTGTACATAGACTGGTGCTGTTTCCGCACAAAAGACCACTCAGTTGCTTTTTGCGAACGTTATTTTGTTTACATTCTTTCCTTTGAACGGACCTACATACCTTATTCACCCTAGACGGGATCTCAGAACAATAACATTCTTACCCCTTTCAAATCAGCATTCTCATCATTTTGAATAGTCACTCTCCTCTGCCATTCGATAAATCTTACAGGACCTATCCTCTCCTCACCCCTGCCTTTTCTGCAATTTTTTTCAAAGGCAGACACAATTCCACCTGCCTCGCAATAATGAACTCTGATGTATTTCCCCTTCAGCATGAATCGATTTTTCTTGGCATTCTGCCAGATACAGATCCCATCAGTTTGGGTACAAGTACTTGTTGGATAGTTTTTTAAGTAAGAAGGGAGCGGAAAAATTTTGAAAATGGCACCTAAACGGCACAGAAGCTATACTGCTGGTTTTAAGCTTAATGTAATTTCCTGTGCTGAACAAATTGGAAATAGAGCAGCAGCTCGAGAGTTTGAAGTGGACGAGAGATGTATTCAATGTTGGAGAACTGAAAAAGAAGAACTTAAAAATAGGCCACAACAGAAACGAGCCAAAAGAAGTGGTGCTGTAAGGTGGCCAAATCTAGAGGACGACCTTGCAAACTGGATAAAGGAGCAACAAGGAAAGGGAATGGCAATTTCAACTGTAAAAATTCGCTTACAAGCAAAATTTATAGCAAAACAAATGAACATAAATTATTTCAAAGCAGGGCCTTGCTGGTGTAACAGATTTATAAAAAGGAAAAATATTTCTGTGCGTACTAGAACAACAGTCGGGCAACAATTACCAATGGACTGGCAGCATAAAAAGGCATCTTTTCTAAAATATGTGACAGATATTATTGACAAAAAAAAAACTTCTTCGGTCACAGATAATAAATATGGATGAAATACCGTTAGCTTTCGACTCCCCTGCAAACAGAACTGTTGATGAAACTGGTGCAAAAACTGTATCTGTGCTTATGACAGGGCATGAAAGAACGTCATTTACATGTGTGTTAGCTTGTGCTGCAAATGGAGACAAGCTAAAGCTGATGATAATTTTTAAATGAAAAACTATTCCGAAGGGAGATTTTCCTAATGACGTAATTATTTGTGCAAATGAGAATGGCTGGATGTGCAAAACAATCATGCATGTGTGGCTACAAAAAGTTTGGCAGTGTCAAAAGGGATCTTTATTCCAACCAAAAGGCTTATTGATAATGGATTCCATGCGTGCTAATTTACTTGAGTCAGTGAAAACCAGATATCAAAAATTGTCTACGACCGTAGCAATAATTCCTGGTGGTTTGACAAAAATCTTACAACCATTAGATTTGTCAGGTAATAAATCCTTCAAAGCTGAAGTCCGAAAGCGGTGGGAGTGTTGGATGAGTGAAGGATTGCATACGTATACGGATTAAAGACTTTTATAATCCGGACTCGTCAGGACTTCGGTGATTCTAGATTATCAATTTTTCCGGATTATAGAACATCAGTTTAAATCTGGTAAGATGGCATACAGAAATTATGCAATTAAAAATACGAAATCGTAGTTTATGAAATAAAGAGCAATTGTGATCTAAAGGGTATCAAAATTTACAAAAAAAAAAAAAAAAAAAAAAAAAAAAAAAACCTTAATATTTATTTGTTTACTTTATTAAACATTTCTTTCAACGCGTGCATGCGTGAAGCATACATTACACATAGTCGAAATTAGAAAATTGCACCCAGAAAACTATTTGATGTGTATTCCTGATATTTATAATGACGGGGAACTTGATTTAAATCATATCAAAGACTGAGTACATCGAGATGAAATACTACATTTAGTAAGGAATTATAAGCCGAATAAAATAAAAACATCTGCCCTGAAGATAAGGATATTGATTACAGATCAACTTCCAGTTCATTGCGCGCCGCGACGTTTCATTTCATGCAAAGATCATACACAAATAAGATTCAAATATATAGTTTGCAACAATATCATTGTAACATTTGTAATATGTATATTTGTTTGTGATATAGTTTTATATATAAATAATGCATATTGTTACTTATTTTGATTCATTTTTAAATGCCTCGTGCCAGCCCGCAACGCGGCATTGAAGAAATAATTTTATCTCTAGCACTGATCAGGTGCTGCCACTTAGTCATAAAATTCTATGCTTAAAGGCTTAGTAACCAATGTGGTAAACATAATAATCTTTTATTACCTCTATTAAATCACATTTTGTATAATAAGTAAGTTGGCATATGGGTACAATCTATTTCTATGACACAGCGTTGTTTATCGATACAACCTCACATGACCAGCAGTGAAAGCATTATCAGAATACACATTAATTAGATGAATGAGTCTGCTGATTCTAGCATAACTGTTCTATGTTTGGATATATGCTGGTAAGAGAAGCATTAGTCTTCATGTTTTAAATCCCTCTTTTGTTGCTAAGATTGAAAGGAAAATCTGTAGGTAGGGTAAAGATCAGTAAATTTAATAAAATGTCCAATCTTTGTAGAAAAACATGATAGATAATTGCTGTGTGCAATTTCCAAAGTCTGATATTTCCAGCAATAGTGCACTAAACACAGTTAATTTGAATTCTATTTTTTGTCTTTTTTGAAAACCTAGGAAGACCATACAAGCAGGCTTCAAGGACTACAGAATGTGAAATCCTGTTTTATAGAGATTTAGCAAAATGCTAACTCCTGAAATGCTATCTTCTATTTTATAATTTCTAAAATATTCAGTTGTATTTTAAAGAAAGAAAAATTTTGAAGTTTTTAATGTACTCTTAAGTATTTTGCTAGGCCAAAGATAAATATTTCTGCTGTGAATGTAAATATCAACTGTGAACTATGAAAAACTGGGAGATTTTCATGTGAAGACTAGTTGTTTTTTGCACTTTGCCATGATGCAATTTCAAGAATTGAATTTAAGTTTACTTTGAAATGCAAAATTCTAGATACTAAAAAGTATGAGAAAGACACTTCTAAACATGCAGGGAATGCAGCTGCTATTGATCTGCAAGGGATATAGAACTATGCCAACCATGGCACTCCAGGTTCTAGCAGACTCCTGCCGCTAGACCTAATTGCAGAAAGAGAGTCATTAATTTCAAGAGTGCACTGCCTTGAAGAGGATGGTACACTTTGACAAAAAACCTACTTTGCTAGGGATTATGAAAAACACAGGTCGAAGCTATTGGGTCACCCTGCGGACATTGATCCGAGTGCTGACATCTTTTTTAATTACTTGGCTTCATGTAGTGTGGCACTCTCACTGTACACAGATGGATCCAAGACCTCAAAAGATACAGGAAGCGCCTTCTGTGCTATAAAGGAAGGGTGATCTTGCATGAGTGGAGAAGATGACTGAATGAATCTAACTCAGTGCATAAGGCTGAATTAGCTGGATTAATGGCAGCCTTAGTATATGTGAGAAATAATTCAGACAGAAAAATAGCCATTTTTAGTTCAGAGTCCACAAGTAAAGGAACTTCGCTGTCTGCTCCTTCAGCAGCCACAAGCAGCCCATCCGAGTCTTTATTGGGTCCTGGCCCACATTGGGATCCAAGGCAATGAAGAATCAGACAGAGCAGCAAAGTCGGCAGCAAATGATGCAAGTCTACTTGAACATTCAGTGAAACTTCCAATCTCCCAAATTAAAAGAGACCATTGCACAGTGGCAACAGAGGTGGGAAACAGCAACAACAAGCATAAGAACATATGAATTTCTTCCAAAAGTGGGGGAAGCACTCTGAGTCAATATTGGTGAATTAACCCACTACTTCACAGGCCATGATCCTTTTGAATCTTATCTACATCGCTTCCTAAGAGAAACAGATACCTGTAGCTGTGGAGAAGTGGGTGACCCAGATCACTATCGCTTCTTTTGCCCCGACACTGCTCATCTTCATCAAAAGAAACCAAGCCAGCAATTTTGGGCCCAATGGGCAAAAATATGATTAAGAGCAACATAGCCAAAGTAAAGCTGAGAAAATTTATTACGTACTGTGCAACAAAAAACTCAGCTGTAAGTGGGCACAACAGGGCAACCTAGCACTCGGCATCTTGCTCGATCAGAAATTAACCAACAGCTATGCACACCTTTGTCTCAGAACAACATAAGTCTCTATGATTTGTAATACTAGGTAATGACACTCTGCAAAGCAGAAGCACAACAGTAGGTCTCATTACCAAAAGTTTCATTAGTAGCATAAACACTTAATTTAATAGTACCTGCATACATGCTCTTTTTTTTTTTTTTTTTTTTTTGTGTGTGTGTGTGTGTGTGTTCAATTGTACTGCATTTATATACACACTGCATCTATGTATAATCCTTGTTTCGGTTTGCTGCCTATTGTAACAACAGAATTCAATCTTTGCTTCAATTGTATTATGATTATTACCTTGTTCAATTCTAATATCATAATTGCTCCATTTAACAGAGCAAGTACTAATTCTAATATCACCTTCAATGCATTGTTCAATAGCGCTCTGTGAAGTTAGCCTGAAAGGGGTATAATATATGATAAGTATTCTAAATGTTAAATCATATATCTGTAATGCAGCCTCAAGCATCTTAAATTGTAATATTGTAACTGTGCTTGTTAAGTCTTAAATTTAATCTCTATCTGAACACAGGACCATCAGTGATTTCACTTAGTCGGTGATTAGAACAAGACCATGTAGCCTACGAGGATTTATGCATTGCAGTAAATAGCCTGGTGAACTTCTTATTCTTCATATGTTTGCAGCAGTCTGTTCTGCTGGCTATCTTGCGGAGGGGCGCAGCAGCATTAGATCGCTAGGAGGACAATAATGCTGTGAAGAAAATGTTTTAACCGTAGGGTTAGCAGTCCTTTTCTGCAGCATAAAAGTGAAATCCAGAAATAAAATGTGCTAAAATTTAGTTAGATAATCTAAGCATAGTTTTTTTTTGGGGGGGGGAGGGCTAATTTTATTTTATAATTTTCTTAAACTTTTATTATGACAAAAACCAGAAATAGGACGAAAGCTTTATTTTAATAAAGTACTTTTAAATGCGATGAAAATAAAATTAGTATCTAATGCACATACGAATGTGGAAATAAACTAACAAACTTAGTAATGTACCATTTAGTGATGTAATACAAAATTAAATAAAAATATCAACTAATTAAACACATGCTGAACCTATATAAATGTCTACAGTACATTACAGTTGATCAACATTCTATCGTTATTTTCCTCACTCACTTATATCTAAGCATTACTGTAAAGAATAGTCAAAATTGATATTGAAGCCTAGGATCTTTTCTTTTTCTTTTGCTATGGTCATTTGAGATAAAAACAAACTGTTTAGCAATGCATTTTTCTTGAAGAATTTCATGAGAGAGATTTTTTAGTTTCTTTCCTTATCTGGACTAAGGTCAGGTCAGAAGAAACAGGTTCCTGGGCTGAAGCCCTATTACAGCATATTGGAATAAGTTCATATCAATTATGATAGCATTAAGTGAAGTGATAGTAGTATTGATTGTAACTTAAGCCTATAGTTAGTAGAATGAAAAGCAATATACACTTTAGTGTGCAATTCGCAGAATTCTGTTCGCAGTTTATCAGTGTCACTATCCCTAGTTTCATTTTTAGCTTTTCACTTGCAGTTTTAGGGGTGAAAAGACAAAACCATGTCAGTAACAGAGAATTAGTAGGTTAAAATTTTAAAACCAAGAAATGCTATGAAAAACAGAGAGCTGGTACCTAACAGCATCTAACAATGATTTACAATGTATGGCGAAAAGGAAATAAGGGTTATATGCAACAAACACAAGTCATTTTCCATACAAGTTTCGAAAGTCATTAGTTTTAATATAATAGAGGGAATATGGTGCAAGATGTGAATTAATACATAATAAAATTTATAAAAATTAAATAATTAATTTTATAAATTATTTAATTTATAAAATCAAAGACCAAAATACTTCCAGATAATAAATATAAGAAAAATTAATTATTTAATTTATAAAATTAAAGACCAAAATATTTCTAGACAATAAATATAAGAAAAACGTTTACCTAGGGCATTTCCATGCAGATAATGGTAAATGTTGTAATCTACGAATGGTGCTTCGACCCCACCTTAACCATAAAAGTCCTATTATGAAACAAATAACTGTTTCTATGTAATAGCCGTCTATCACAGTAATACATTTATGACCAGCTTCAGTACATTTCTGAAAGAAAAATAAAGTTACATCAGTTAAAATCAAGGACCCAAAATTAATTTTATCTTCAATAAATTGTATAGGAAAAATTAGGACATTTTAATAACAGAAACAAATTTAAAACTTTAAATACAAAAACACTCAAGCAAATGTTTTGTATTTGGATTAGGAAACCCTATTACAGGAAGACACAAGCAAATTCTTTCAAGAACACATTAGACAAATTTTTTTATATGATTACATAAATTTACACATGTCAATGTACTAGACAAATTTTTTTATATGATTACATAAATTTACACATGTCAATGTACTGATATTAAGTGACAAAGCCTTTCTATTTTACAAAAATATAAAATGCTTATGAAATATGCTTTAAGCTGAAGTGGCATAAAATAAGAAAGCAAGTACCATTAATGGAAATTTTCAGCTCCCAATTTCACACAACAATAAAAACACAACTTACTACATATAATAAAAAAATACAGATTAAACACTAAAAGTAAAAATAAAATGATAAATACATAGCTTATATCAACAGAAATAATATATGTACACTTTATTTCACCAAGTTTTTAGTTAATTATGAATCAAATTATAAGAATGAATTTTAATATTAACGCATTCCATAAAATTCCTCAATAGTATAAATAAGTTAACAAAAAAGAAAAAAGTAACAAGAGTAATTTTTTAATCAAATTTAGCAATTTTAACTCTTGACCAATTCCTGAAAAGCTATTGAAATTTTAACTGTTGTTGAAGGTACAGGCTTGGAAATAAATACTTAAAACATTAAATGTTGACTTGATAAAAATATTAGTTATGGATAAAACTAAAATATTCAAAGACTTACAGTTTAATGAATTAAAACAATTATACATAATGTATTATTTAAATATCACAATTTTTAATGATTACGATTTTTAAATAATAAAACTATTTTCTTAATAGCTGCATACTAATATGAAATACGTAAAATTTATTAATTTCAGTTCTCTTCTTTTTTATTGGATCCAGATTCAAGAATGTATGTATGTACACACATGTGCATGTGTCTATGTGCATATATATATGTGTGTCCACATGCACATATGTATATACATATATACATGCATACATGAACACATACATCCATATATACATGCATACATACATACATTTATGAACCTGGTCCTGATAACAGAAGAGTACCTTAATTTAAAAACGTTTCAATGTATTTTGAGATAATATGATCATCTGCCGTTTGGTATTTGAAGATGGGAAAACCATTAAAATCATTAAGACCTTTCACATGAAAGTAATGGCAAATACCTAATTTTACAGATTATTATTCATCTTTATCTCAGAACTCTTTATTCTGCCATCTTCGTTCATCTGTTGATAGTTTTTATTTTGCTTTTACAAATAAATAAATTTTAGCTACATAAGAATTTTTACATAACTGATAACTTACTGAAGCTAATTCTTTAGTATCACAGCTGTATAATGAGTTTTCACATTTCTTTGTACTAAGAGGATCAACCATCCATAAGGCTAATGTACTGGGCCAATTTCCTCCAAGGTTGCAGATTGTATTCAACAATGTCATATAAGTTCCACCAATGGATGGATCACTCACTTTTGCAAAAAAAGCCATCAGTGCTACAAAAATACTATATACAGTAACCTAAAAATATACAAATCAAACCATTAAAAATACATGACCTTAAACAAAATACTGAGTTTAGATATATCTAATGTAATTTTAAACTGGAATATAAATTCTTTCAGTTTTATAATATGCTGTGTTAATGTGATTAATCATAGCAAATAGAGATAAAAATTAATAGTAATAGCAGATCAGAAATAATAATCATGAAAAAATGAAGAATGAAAAGAGATGTGATTTAGGCTATTTGAAACAGCAAAAGTTTTCAGTTATCAAAACAGAACTACACACATATTTAAAGAAAATTGTGCTATTTATATGGAAATGATGCAATAATAAAACAGATTTGATAATGTTTAACCTAACAATTTTGATCTAATATTTGCTTATAAGGTCATATTAAACAAGATGTGATTATTGATGATTCATAAATCATGACTCAGATTACACATAATTATACTGACAAGAGATAGTGCTAAAACGTACCACATGTCAATCTAATGCAAGAAAGCTTTTTAAGAAAATTATGATGTCAAATTCATTCATCATGTCATTTGATACCATGCTTGAGTACAGAGGTGTACCAAAAACTTGTTTTTAAATTTTTATTACATATCTGCAGGACGTAGTAACATCATGGGGTACTGCTGACAAAATCTTCGATTGCCAGCCTTGCCCTAAGAAGATGAGGGGGCTCTAGGGACAAGCAAATTAACAAACATGTTCCACAGGAAGGGGGTCCTCCATCAAGAAAGAGCTTTACAATAGAGTGTGTAGGAAAACAATCACAGACAAGTCCCAGTCAGCAGCAGCCATATTTCATTAGCAGGCCAGTATCTTGTTTCTGCTGACAGACCTAACCCTGTGAAGGAAGAGTGGGCTGCATGCCATTTGCAAAAGCTTTCTTTGTAGCTATACAAATCCACATTTAACACATAATTACAAAAAAGCTACTATTTTCCTTATTTCAATTATGTGGCTCAAAACTTTGAATATTATTTAGAATTCACTCCAACCATTAGTGAATCTCAGAGATGTTAAAAACTCAATCTTTATGATTCAAACCATTTTTATTTATAAATAATATTTTTTGCTACAATAAACAGAAATGTTACACTGTAATCAAATGCCGTCAGCAAAATAAAGCTCCATTTCATGAGTTTTGCACAATTTGCATTAGTAAACAAAATGTCTTTTTCTTGAAAAGATAATACAGCTTCTTCCTCCCTTGTAGGCAAAGACTTACAATTCAGTATTGGAAACCATATTTAGCAATTTATTTCTTGTGCTAAAGTATCAAAACATAGAGATATTTAAGCAAGTATTTTATTTTTCATGTTTTTAAATTCAAAAAAGTTATTGAAGGAATTATTTAAATTTGAATTCCATCTATTGGAGTTTTACCTGGAGAGTGATTTGTTGTTATGAAGAATGTTTTGATATTAATTTAATATTATTTAAGCATTATTCTGTACTTGCATCCATTCTACTTCTTATATTTGTCATAATAAAGACTTTTTGTAAATAATATAGGTATTTGGAAAAGATATAAAAAAAATCATTACTTTCTGATTATCTACATGAAAATTTCAATATTCTGTAGAACTCCACCTCTTGGCACATTTTCAAAAATATATGTGTGAGCAGCAAACCGATTTAAATGATTTATATTTAGCAGATATTTTGCTGACAGTATCCTGTATTTTTCTAAATATGGGCCATATAGATTTTTGTTTCTGCATAAAAAATATTTCTTTTTGTTGTTACTTATGAACAAAACAATATCTATGAGGCATAAAGATAGCCAATGAATGTTTTTAAAAATTCATCAGTATTCATTGCTGACTTTTCATGGGGGGGTGGGGTACAAAGAATCCACCTGAACAAAGTACAAAGAATCCACCTGAACATTCAAACTTAATAAACTGCATATTATCTGCTAATATTTTATCATTTTTAAGTATTTATGTTAGCATATACCGGTAGTCTTCAGGTAAAATTCCAATAGATACATCATTTAAGATGCAATAATTTCTAAGAATTTTAAATAATGAAAAATAAAATGTTTAAATTTTTCCAAGTTGATTTATGGAAGTTTTAAACTTTTCCATTTAGTTCATTTACCATTTTTTTTTTTTTTTTTTTTTTTTTTTTTTTTTTTTTTTTTTTTAAATTTTGGTACATATCCTTGATTAGGCTATCATGGTATAGGTAATCAAACTCTGGATTTATTACATTTCTAGAACCTAATGATAACTGCTTCATAATTAAAACTGTTGTATAATTTATAATTATTTAAAGAAGCATGATATTGAAGTTATGATGATAAATGAGACCCATCTCTATCCAAATTAAAAATTCAAAATTCAAGGGTATAATATTCTCAGAAATGATCACACTCATAACAGCAGAGGCGGCACCGCCATACTGATTAAAAATAACATTAAATTTACAGGTATCAACATCCCAGATACAGGAAGAGTGGAGAACACCGGAGCCTTAATTTATACTGGATTTAATTATCCTTTTCTCTTTATATCAGCATATAATCCTCCTCAAAATAGCTTAAGCAGCACTGACTTAGACAATCTCACTAACTTCAATTTTCCGACCCTCATTGCCAGGGATCTAAATGCCAAAAACACTAGCTGGAACTGTAATGCTAATAATCGTAATGGTACAATAGTCAACAATTATGCTATTAATAGTAATATTAGAATCATAGCCCGGAAATCCCTACAAGATATCACTATGATGGGAGGGCAGATATCCTTGATATTCTCATACTTAAAAATATCTACTCGACTCCTTACCATAAAGTTGTGAAGGAACTATCTTCAGATCACTATCCAGTCAAATTTGACTTTTATGGGTTTTACCCACCCCTCGTCAGACCAAAGATTAAAGTCAACTGGAAAATCTATAAAAATGAACTTCTCAGCTTTCCTAGCAGTCCTGACCCAGAACACTGAGGATATCGAACAGGAAATTAAAAAACTTAAAACAATAAAATCCAAAGAGCAATGGCTACAGCATCATTATGTCCAGAAAAATGTTACTCATCAGGAACTCCCTAAACATATTTTGGGTCTAATTCAAGAAAGAAATAGGAGCAGAAAATATTGGCAACTAACAAGAGATCCAAGCGAAAAGACCCATGTAAACTATCTAAACAGGAAAATCTCCAAAGAAGTAATTAATTATCGCTAAAATAAATGGTACTCCCTGTCTGAGAATATAGATTTTCAACCTAACACTGTCTGGAAAATTGCAAGTTCTATTCACTCAAAATATTCAAATCGCCTACACCCTACGCACAGGGGTAACACTCATAATTCCGAGCAAGAAATCGCAGAAATAATAGCTGAAAGTTTAGAAAAAGTTTTAGAACAGCACTCCAAAGATAGCCCCATTTGATTACATGATTAATAATGAACTTGAAGAAATTAAATTAAGAAGAACAAGAGACGTTATAAATTTTACCTTTCCCAGAGAAATGCACGATATTATAAAGAAGCTTAAGAAAAAGAAGGCGCGTGGCTTTGACAAAATAAATAATGAAACCCTGCAGGCCCTACCCAAGAACTGTATTGTGCTCCTATGCCATATTTTTAATTCCTACATCTGACTCATCCATTTCGCAAGAAATTTGAAGCATTCAATCGCTATCATGTTACTGAAGCCACGGAAAAACCCTAGTGATGTTTCAGAGTTATCGCCCTATTAGTCTGCTCCCTGTTATCAGTAAAGTCTTCGAATGTATCATTGCCTCAAGACTAAACACCTATAATGAAAAATTGAATAATACCAATGATCAACAATTTTGTTTTAAAAGAGCTCATTCCACCACTCATCAAATTTTAAACTTGATAGAGTTCATCGCCTTAGAATTTCAGAAGGAAAATGGAGTTGCAGCATGCTACCTCGATTTGAAAAAGCTTTTGATCGAGTGTGGCATGCTAGTCTTAACTACAAATTATCTAAACTTAATCCACATAACAACTTCTTGAAACTAATGATTTCCTAATTAGAAGAACATACTTTTCAGGTTTGCTGCGGAGACACCCTGTCAAATCGCAAAAATATCTTTAGAGTACTTCCAAAAGGCTCCGTGATTTCTAACGCAAACTTTAATCTTTATGCAAGTGATATGCCTAAACCCCCAAATGCAAGAATACTTAAGTACGCTGATGGGACGGTTGCGTTAACTAATTCCTTAAACCCACAGCATGCTATTGATAAACTCAAAAATCAAGTTAACATTATCGAAAGATGGTGTAAAAGATGAAAGATCAACCTTAATCCAGCAAAGTGTTGTATCGTATAGCACAGAAAGTAAAGAAAATACTTCCACGTTAATATAGACATCAGGGTAGACGGTGTGCTCATACTCACTGCAAGCTCTTATAAGTACTTAAAAGTTTATATCGACTCACAGCTCACTTTCTTAGAACATATCAATTATGTTACCATCAAAGCCAATGCCGCATTTATGGCTCTATATCGACTCCTTGGAAGGAATTCTAAGTTAAATTTATGGTCTAAACGAACCCTGTATTCGACTTTAATTCGCCCAATACTTCTCTACGTTGTGCGTACTTGGGGCACAGCTTGCAAGACTTACAGAAAAAAAATTAAGCATAATGCAGAGTAAGATTCTACATGATATGACCAATGCATGCTGGTTCATTAGAAATATTCAACTTTATCACGATTTAAAAATTCCAGAAATACAAGAACAAATTCTGATTTATTCCTATAAATTCTTCAATAGTATCATCAATTTGCCACACAACACAATAAAAAACCTAGCTAACTATGACCATGCAGAGGAAAACATCACATGCTGTGTGGACCCATTGAATTATTTTCAGAGAAGCATTTGCATTGAAGTTGCTTAGTTCTGAGTTAAATTTGGCATTAGAATGTGTCATAGACATAGTAAACTACATAAAAATTAGACCAAGCAAGTAAACAAAATGTTTCAAAATCTATGCCAGGACATGGAAGATCAAGATCATAGCTTTCATACAAGGTATCAACTACTCTGAGTTTAAACCAATAAAATCAGTTAAGGCTGAAGGCCGCTCACTTGTACTTTATTAACTCAGGGGTGCATTGGCACCGCGCCCACAGGCGAAAAATGTTTGAGGAGGCAAGTCTTGAGGGAAGGCATTCTTGATAGATAAAATTAAATCAAAATTCGGTCATAGCAATTAATAGCATTAAGTCGTAACATCATTGAGTAGGTGCTGGGAGCAGTTTATCATACTATGCACATGGACTTCGTTGACTGAAAAGAGCAGGGATGCGTGATGACCATGTTCTATTCACCACAATCCAAAGTGGTGAATATGTAAATATTGTAAATACTATGTAAATAGTTTCAATTCTCCTACAGTTACTTGTATTTATCCATATTTAATCAAGAATCGTATTAGTGTTGTGAAATGTGTTTTATATTAGTGTTTTCATTTTATTTGCATATGGCAAAGCATCGGACTATTTTGTGAACATTAAAGACTGTTGTTAGCTGATTAGGACTTTGAATTATTTTCCTTAAAATGTGTTTCATATTGTATCAGTGAATCCTTTAACTGACTCTGCACTAAATTTATCTCACCTTTGATTGGTTTACGTGACCAACACGCCTACTTTAGAATGTTTTACTAATTTGCAAGTTTCTCAAGTTATTTTCAACTTGTTACTACTTATATTTCCAAGAAGTGCTTCTTAATAGAGACTAAGTTGCTTATTAATTTATTTTAAATGGATTACTGACTCTCACATATTATTTTTAATGAACTACTTTTTTTTAAGCTATGCAAATCAGATCGCAACTTTTAGTCACATGATCTATCTTAGCTACTCTCACGCATCCCTGCTCTTTTCAGTCAACGAAGTCCATGTGCATAGTATGATAAACTGCTCCCAGCACCTACTCAATGATGTTACGACTTAATGCTATTAATTGCTATGACCGAATTTTGATTTAATTTTATCTATCAAGAATGCCTTCCCTCAAGACTTGCCTCCTCAAACATTTTTCGCCTGTGGGCGCGGTGCCAATGCACCCCTGAGTTAATAAAGTACAAGTGAGCGGCCTTCAGCCTTAACTGATTTTATTGGTTTAAACTCAGAGTAGTTGATACCTTGTATGAAAGCTATGATCTTGATCTTCCATGTCCTGGCATAGATTTTGAAACATTTTGTTTACTTGCTTGGTCTAATTTTTATGTAGTTTACTATGTCTATGACACATTCTAATGCCAAATTTAACTCAGAACTAAGCAACTTCAATGCAAATGCTTCTCTGCAAATAATTCAATGGGTCCACACAGCATGTGATGTTTTGCTGCAAATATGTCTGCAGTCCTTCAGAGTGCTTGAACATTGATCAAGCATCATCAGTACATACACTGATGCACTTTTTTCAATTTAAATCACTTTCCACCATAAACTCATCAAGCATTTCAAACAAGTCTTAAGCCTTTGCATTCCAATGATGCTCTTACAAAATAGAAGATTTTAACAATAATAATATTACCACACAGGAAGCCTACATAATGCATAAGATTTCTATCATTGTTACTCTCATTAGCCTCATCACGTTGCAGACCAAATTCATTTCCTTTCATTTTCTCTATCAGCTGATCATTGAATTTTTCGACTAATAGTGTTGGATAGTGATAGCTTAAAAATAAGGTTTCCAGCCATAATATTATTGACAGCAGCCAGTATAATAAGCTCTTTTGCAATACTATGTGGTTTCTTGGACTTCATCACTCTGTGAATTACCTTAAAAGATGCTAGCAGTGCATTACTCAGAATTTACACATGTTTAGTGAATGCATTGCTTTGCTTTTGTAAATGTGGCAACTTCCAACTAAAAAATTTTTTTAGTTGGAATTTCTTGAAGAAGTTAGATTCTTTAAACAGACATTTACATGGAAGAATATTTTGTGTACAAATATTTTTTAAACAGACAACACATCTGGAGGCTGTACGATGTCCCCCACTCATTTGTAAGTTTGATACTGGCAGTCCTGAGTGGAAAAAAGAAATGCCAACACTGAGAAGCCACAACTATCTTATGACAGGAAGTAACAGAATGTACAAGAATAATTGAGCATAAATCTGACATAACAACACAGAATTATTGCAAATTGAAAGAACTAAGTGATAGAATAATGAGGCACTTTAAAAATTAAAATTGAGAACAAGAATTTTATTAGATTAAAAGGAAAAATAAAACTGTTAAAAATACAATTTAAATGGAATCAAATGAACAATTAAAATATAAATTTTGAGAAAAACTTAAGAAACTATTATTTTCAGAAATAAAATAAAATAATGAAAAAAATGAATAAAAATATTATTAATGAAAAATACGACCAAGTATTCAACGCATGTATTGTCTCTCTCTGAAACAAGGCTAGGAGTATCTTGCAATGACCCCCCCCCCCCCATACTCCACAGTGCCCCAGTGCACATTCTGGGAACCTCCGCAATAACCAGAGACTTACTGATTACTACAAATAAATATGCACAAAATTATACACTCTTAAAAAAGTGGTGCATTTTTAAAAGAACAGTCTGCATAACTTCTACATGCATTTAAAAATAAGAAAGTACACGCATTATTTTTTATTATATTTACTTTATTGGAATGAAAGGAACCTAAACCTATAATAATGCAAGCTATGCCTGTAGTCCATTTCCTTTATAAATAATAATAATAATAATAATAATAAAACACACACACACCAAATTCACAACAATAATTTCATATCATAAATATCAGATCAATATTTACCTGATGTAAGGCATAACTTATAATGATAACTGCATAATAGTACACAGGAAAATCTCCTGTTTCAAGTTTAACTTGATGTGTCCACCATACCAAAAAGGCAAACAACAGACCAAACATCAACCTTTAAAAAAAATTTAAAAAAATAAATATTTTCTTATGAAATAAATTTAAACTGTAAACAAATAAAAGTTTTAAAATATAAAAATAAAAACTAAATTTGGTTAACATATTCCTTAAATGTACCTAAATGGATAAGTAGTCAAAAAGACAGAAAGTGGTTTAGGTCCCGCTGTATATCGGCTAATTAAAAGCGGAAGCAATATTTGAAGCGGAACCATTGGAACAGCTAATAGTGCCAAATGCTCTTTGTGGACACCTGCTTCAATAAGCTTCAGTCCAGTAACTGAATCTGTTGCAGCAAAGGCAACCTACAATATAAAGATAATGCTTGCTTATGATTTCAGAAAATGACATTTTGGTTGTATACATAGCAAATAAAAATTCAGATTATTAGTAAGAGCTTTTAAAATTATTAAGAACAAATTTTAATGCAGATTGCTGTAACTGCTAAGAAATACACTCTTTATAAATGCAAATAAAATGCACCATTAGGAGCATACAAACAACAGAAGCAAATACATGAACAAATCAGATACCAAATTTTAAAGTGGCAAGATGAATAAAGATTATATTATTCATATAGCAAAGGCAACCTACAATATAAAGATAATGCTTGCTTATGATTTCAGAAAATGACATTTTGGTTGTATACATAGCAAATAAAAATTCAGATTATTAGTAAGAGCTTTTAAAATTATTAAGAACAAATTTTAATGCAGATTGCTGTAACTGCTAAGAAATACACTCTTTATAAATGCAAATAAAATGCACCATTAGGAGCATACAAACAACAGAAGCAAATACATGAACAAATCAGATACCAAATTTTAAAGTGGCAAGATGAATAAAGATTATATTATTCATATAAATGATTTAAAAGTCAATTCATAATATTAAATTTACTGATAATATATCCAAAAATAATTAAACATAAAATGACTCTAGTTGCATTTCATAATTTAAAATTTTATATTTAATAAGAAAAAGTATAATTCAATTTTAGCACAATTTTGATAATGATGTAATATATGATCTACTGCTTTTATTATTTTTTAAATGGAACTACTAAAATTTAATTAATTTATTTTCCTTGTAATATGAAAGCCACTGAATATGAAGCTACTGAAGTTTGAATATGATTTTTTTATTTTATGAGCTTTATTATTGAACTGTTATTTACTACACAAGAAATGCTTTCATGTTATCTAGTAAAAGCATGGTAAAGATCCATTAATTATTTTTTGGTCATGCTCAACTTTTTGGTCATCATTTGTAATGTATGACTGATAAAAATGTCCCTGTAAAGATTATTCCTGCTTTTGTTTTCTACAATTAGAAAGAATTTAAATTATTAAAAATTTGATGGGTTATTAATTAATGGAATCATTTTCCTTTATGTATTTACTTAATTTTGTATTTAGAAACAGCATTCTGGTGGCCCAATCTAAATAATAACTAACTAAAAGCCATAGATCACATTCTACATCATTATCCAAACTTCCAAAAAATCACCATTTTTGAATGAATTACCAACTTTATTAGTCAAACTTGCAGAAAAATTGAAAACATTTTTAAGTGCATGCATCTTCAGGCAGGAATATTTTACACGCAAGGTTTCTTAACATTTTGGTATTATGTTGGTAGCATAGCAACATAAATACATTACAACATATATGAATAAGACATATATCCAACATTAAACGCATGCACAAAAAATTTAAGCATAATGTGTCATAAATTAGATTTTGTTGATAAAATTCTACGTAACAAATTAAATCAAATATGATCAGGTAATAAAAAATATTTAAATGTAAAACCATTTGGATCAGTTAAAAGAAAGGATTTAAACTGAAATCAGTTTGAATTCTAAATTTATCAGCATTCAAATGCATTATATATGGAGTGAGTTTATAAAGTTTTAGGATTTAATACTTTAAAGTAGTCCTAGCAAAGCTGCCAAATTATAACTAATCCTGATAATTACCAAAAGATATTAACTTAATGGAACTACTCTGATATGCGCCCTCAAGTCGCCAAATTTCTCGTCAAACATTTTTGGCGAGAAACTCCATGCTGCCATATTGCTATCTAAATTTTTTGTCTACATTTGGAACTTTAAGCCTAAAATGTCTCCAAAAACGTGGTTTTCACACATACAAAACCCCCGTTTTGAATACACAATTTAAGCTAAAAATCTGAAACAAAAACAAAAAAATTAGATAGCAAAAATGCAAAGTTTCTAACGAAAAATATCTGACAAAAATCCTTGTACACAGCGATATGTTTTAACTTAAAAAAAAATCTACGAATGGCACAATCTAGGCGACGAATGAATCTATAAACTACGCACACCTCAGTTTAATAAATTAATATAACAACAATAAATTTCAAAGAATAATATGTACACAGCGTTCTGTTTCAACTTTAAAAAACATCTACGAATTGTACAATCTGGATGCTATGCACTAATCAACAAAATAAACTAAAATAAATTTCAAACAATTAAAAAAAAAATAATAATGACAGAAATTCATACTAAAAAAACAATTCATAACATAATACAAAATATGAAAATGAATAAAATAAAATGCACTTACCATGAATTAACGCTTTCTCGAACAGCAGAAATACCAATTTTATACCACCTTTTGCTGCTAAGTAATCACTATCATATTTATATGACAGCCAGACACACTATCCAGAAAATTTATACTATGGTTCACAAATAAATAAAATCACAAATCCCTACTTCTATCATGTACAGCCACTAAAAATAATCTCCCGGACCCTCTTTCCACACCTCCAATACCCACTGCCCCGTAACAGGATAGCCGCGATGATATTTTCTTTTGCTGAACTTCAATTCAAAAACTTCCACCATTTTATCTTTTCCCCCTATCTTCTCAGACACAGAGCATGACGTGAACCAACGAGCTCCAGCGAAAGATTTTTCAACATCAACAGGATTACCATAAAACACGTAATCACAGCAAAAACCAGCGCAAAACACATATCGCCACATTTGGTGAAATTGAGGCATATATCAGAGTTGTACCAACTTAATTTCATTAAAATACCATCTGCTTATGAAAAGTTTCACTGAAATACTTTGATTTTATGCAGCTAGTACCTGCCGATATGGATTCAAAGATTGAATAATAGAAAACATTAAAATTTTTGTTGCCTATAGCAATAGCAAGCAGTTTATTGCAAAGAGATGTGTAATCGCTTTTAATTTTCCCCTTACTCCTTACATTCATCTAAGAAATACTAAGGAACATTGTTTAAGTTTAAATTAGATTATTTAGTTAGGATAAATGTATGTTTTAGCAAAATTTTACTGAGAGCATTCTAGAAAAAGGCCTGTACCATACCATTCCCCTTTCACAAACCTGTCAAATTGACATAATTTAAGTATCGCATTTCTCAGACATACTGTAATAACCCACATCCATAGCTTAACAGGGATTCAAAGTAAAACATATTCTCATAGCAGTCAATATTTGCCAGCCAATGTAATACCTGGTTTGACGTCTTTCCTACACTGAAATCTTAATCTAAAAAGTACCTGC
This sequence comes from Stegodyphus dumicola, assembly GCF_044657685.1. Classification (NCBI taxonomy): domain Eukaryota; kingdom Metazoa; phylum Arthropoda; class Arachnida; order Araneae; family Eresidae; genus Stegodyphus; species Stegodyphus dumicola. Next base: position 40,076,537 of record NC_140771.1, on the reverse strand, counting down.
AGTTTTTATAAATATTGTGACTTGCAGTTTTTATAAATATTTCTGAAAATATAATGAGGGAAGAAATGTGCTCCAGCAATTGACTCCTATAGATGTGATTAGAAACATGTAGGATTATATAGTTAAATAGCAATAAAGCTATATTGTTCACATTTTGAACTTTTATAAATTTCATCTTAAAATATTACAGATATGATTTAGGCAATGATTAAAAAACAATTCAAATACTATATATTTAAAAAAATTTGAATTACCTTACATGTTAAAAGAAATGACACTACCAACCAAACATTACGAAGGCACAGAATCCGATACAGCATGCTGTATGTGCCTTTAATTCCAAATGTTTCTGGTATTCTTTCTTCTTTCTCTTTCTTGATAATTAAAACCAGGGATGTCATAATAAAGAAAACAAATCCCCAAAACTTTAAAAAACCTAAAACATTAAAGAAATATTTTAATTTGGACAGTTGGGAAAAAATAACACTAGAATTTATTTCTCAAAGATGCCATATTCAAGAACATTGTTAAATGTTTCTTGAGTGAAGAGAAATTCAATATAAACTAAAATAAAGAAGTTAACAATAAATTAAGACATGCACAGTATACTGTCATCACTGATATTGCAATAGGGCAATTAGTTACATGAAATATTAGAATACAAGATTAATTAATTACAGCATTTTAACTTGATTTGTATGGCATTCTGCATTCTTTACAATTGATTTCAGTTAAGCATAAACTGAAACTATAATATCATTTTCTCAAATTATCAAAACCTTTCATTTCAAAATATTGGTACCAGTAACAACTGACATTCTATTTACTATAGCTCTTTAGAAATAATATGGAGATAAAAGCACTGAGATGTGAATAAGACATTAAAAGGTTAAAACTCTAAGATTGTTATGAACAGAGCCATCAAACACTGACTGTAACAATATATAATCAATTTTAAGCTTTAGTGAACTTCAGTTCTTGCTATAGTGCTAAGTTTGGAGACTATTAATGATTCAGAAGACCTGCAGCTCTAACCTTCTGCATGCTCAATGTGATTTGTAAGAATACTATAGTACAAAGTCCGTGATCCGGACTCGTCGGGACTTCGGCGATTCCGGATTAAGGGTTTTTCTGGATTATAGATCATCAATTTAAATCTGGTAAGACGGCATGCAGAAATTATACAATTAAAAATATAAAACTGTAATTTATGAAATAAAGAGCAATTATGATCTAAAGGGTATCAAAATTTACAAAAAAAAAAAAAAAAAAAAAAAAAAAAAAACCCTTAATATTTATTTGTTTACTTTATTAAACATTTCTTTCAATGTAAGTTGTTTAAGTTGCTTCGCTTTTTTGTGCTAAACGCGCATGCGTAAAGCATACAAAGAAAAAAAAGTTTGTGGCTTTGAGGTCCAGATTATAGATCATGCCGGAAAATGGACGTCCGGATTACAGATTTTGTACTGTACTTATGATCAGGGCCATGTCCAAATATAAGTGATATTGACAGTCGTTTATATTGTAAATTTCCGTAAGGCACCAGCTCAATTTTTCTCACAAGCATCAAATAAAGTAAGGTATAGTTTGCTTATTAATATGATTAATTTATATGCAAATATACCAATCACTTAGGGCAGTAGTCTCAAACTAGCAGGGTTCATGTGGCTCCCACAGCAATTTCATGTGGCCTGTGAACACATAAGTACACATTTATTGCAAATACTGTGCTTATAGTTTTAGAGACAAAGATAAGTACCCTAGTCATGTGCAACTACTGCTGAAGGAACAAAAAACAGAATGAATAGGTTGGAATTTTGTCAGAGTATGGTTGTATCCCAGGCCACATGATTACGATAAGGTGAGAGAACTTTCCAAGTTGGTACAGTTGTAAATTCAGTTTGCCAGCCTACAGCTGGTAGTGCTTCAATATTCTGGTGTTTCCATGTTTCTGGTTTAGGTCAAAAGTAATTTATTTAGTGGTTAACTCAAGAAATTGAAATTACTTGAAATAAATATCAGTGTAAAAGGCAATATTATAATATAATAATAAAAATTTTAATATTTAGCTGTCAATATGTTTAAATTACAAGGTATAACCAAATGAAGTCTCTTGCAGATACCAGCCTTTAAACTTCAGATACAGTAAATAAATACCAATTTAATTTTTTTCCTTTACGATATTATTGTTATTGTATATGTATGTTTTGATAAATATTTGGTAAGTAAAATTTAAAATTTAGTTTTTTAGGGTGTTTGCTTTGCTAGCCCATCAGATACTTTTAGTTCATGAATTTGGTGTGCATGCAATTTGAGTTTCAAACCACTGGCTTAGGGAACTGAAAAAGCTAGAACAGACTTAACCTTTTGACTGCTACACGGCGCGAAAGCGCTGCGTTCATTTGTCTCGAAAACCATGACGCAGCGCTGTTTCAGTGTGTCTTTGTTGCTCCATGGGTGTGAATGTAGTCTGACCTCACAGGTACTTTGTAACACGAGTTCATTCTGAAATAACTAACTGCGTCGGGATTTTCGAGACAAATGAACACAGCGCTGTCATACGGTTAATTATGGTATTATAATTCAGAATCCTACAGTTTTTTTATACGGAAATATATTTATTGTTGTTATATAATTGTTATTTGTAACTAAGAATATGTATTGTTATCTTGCAGTTTCTTATATTTTATTTTAATTTGTTATTTCTGTCTGAAATACATGTCAATAGAAATAATTTTGATAATAAGTACGTATTTTTATGGTTAGATATTGAACTAACAGCTATAAAATCAAAATATGATTCCTAGCACATCACAAGAACAAAATATTAATTACTATCAGATAGGAAAAGAAGTATTAAGGGATAATTATTATCTAACAAAATATTAATTCATATACATTAAAATTTGTGAGACATTATAGATTATTGTATTAGAGTTTGTAACATTTATGGCACATCAAATTTTTTAAAAGAAGTTGCTGACTGATTACTAAATGAAGTTTCATAGCTTTTCAAATATTATAATTTTTTAAGGCTCTTAAAAAATTTTAAATAATTTATTTTGACTTAAAAAATTAAAAAATATAATGAGAACCAAGATACACAGCCATTATTTAGTTGTTAAATTGAACATGTGTAATTTTAAAAATAAATTTCCATATTATGAATTCATTTCAGTACAAAGACACAATCATTGTATGAAGAAAAACAATATAACTAAGCCTAGCAGGTTAAGCATAATATACATAAAAGAAAATATATAGGTTTCTCAATCACTCATACACAGCGATTTTTTTCAATCAGCTAAGTAAAACTCTCATTAAATTTTAAAGCTATTAAATTACCTATTTATAAATAGAATAACAAATATAATCAATCTTTCATACCAAATGTCTGTTTTATAAAATTCTCTTTATGTCAAATCTTTTAGTGGGAAGCTGATCAAAACACAAATTTCTTTATAAAAATGATCTCCCTGTAACAAAGGCTATCTATTTAAGTTTTCCAATATTTCTGCGAAATTTTCCCACTATACTAGAAAATACTTATCTTGATAAGTAGGTTTTAACCCTTTGATGCACGCAATATTATTTTTATAATGTTTTCACTAAAAACAATTCTAGAAATTGAATTATGATTCTAGAGGCAAATAATATATGAATAAAAAAGTATACTCTTCCTCATTGATTTGTGGGTGGTGGTCGCACTGTGACCCCAACATGGATATAGGACTTTGAAACTTACTGAAGTAGTAGGGGAAAAGACTTACCTTTTTCTGTCCGCTTTTCCAATAAATGACGAAATTCGTGAATTTAAAAAAAAAAAAAAAATTGTCCAAGAATTGTATTATATGTACATTTTTTACACTATTTTACAAAGTAGATGGTTCTAGATCCAGAAAATACCACTACCGATAGTGAAAAAAGTGACAAAGAGGATATTGAAAACGAAAAAATTTCGATTGACAGGTTAGTCAGAATTCTCGACACAGCAATTACAGGGTTTGAACAAAATGGAACTTTGTAACTGAACAAGAAATTGCGTCTGTCTGTAGAATAAAAGAGAAAGTATTAGCAGAAAAAAATGAGGCAACTTAAACAGCTCAAATTGAAAGAAATGTTTAATAAAGTAAACAAATAATTATTACGCCTTTTTTTTTCTTTGTTTTGTAAATTTTGACACTCTTTAGATCATAAATGATTTTTTATTTCATGAATCAGGATTTCATATTTTTAATTTTATAATTTCTACATGCCATCTTACTAGATTTAAACTGATGATCTAATATCCAGAAAAATCCCAAATCCGGAATTGCCAAAGTCCTGACAAGTCCGGATCTCGGACTCCCTCAAAACAGCTTGTAGGAAGCCTCCTGAGTTTTCAGTTTAGGAAGGTAAAGCAAAGAATTAATCCAAGGTCCAGTATGCAGTAAATGTATTAATCTTTGATACAGCTTTAAAGCAGCTTTCTTTATTTCATACTGCATACATAATTCATTAGTATATAATAAGGCATCACTAGGTATAGTCTTGACCTTATTATATAATAATAAGGCATCGATAGGTATAGTCTTGACCTTATTATATAATAATAAGGCATCAATAGGTAAAGTCTTGACAGCACCACATATTAGGCAGAGGGTATTATTCTGCAAATGTTCCAGTCTATTCACTCCTTTTTGAGAGACCATAATGAGAAGAGCATTGAATAAAATCATTACAGGTTTTATGAAGGTCTTACAGGTAGTAAAAAGATTTGAGGTTACACAACTCCATCTAACTTCTGCAAAACGTTTAAGCAATGACGTATGCCTCTCCGTCTTTTGCTGAATATCATCAATAACAACTTCCAGGTGAGTTTGTGATCAAAGGTTAATCCTAAATACTTGGTGTTCTCACTACATGGGAGAGTTGTGACTACACAGGAGGGTCCATTATTTGAAACTTTATGTGGGATTTTACAAGTTTGTTACATACAGGCATGACTGAATATAATTTTTTGCCATAATACCAGTCATAATTAATACTGTGAGGAAATTGTTAATAAAATAATTACAGCAAATATCAGCTACTTACCAGAAAGCGTAACAAGGCCTTCTGGTTGAGGTACAGATCTCAAATATTTGTTACAAAAGTCTGGAGATTCCAAAGCTAAAAATACAACATTTCCTAAAAAATATCCTGCAGTTTGACCAACAGAATTACAAGTGGATGCATAACCTACATTTTGCCTGAAAATATTTAAAGAAAATCATTTTTATTACTTTCTAAAGCAGAATGCGTCAATTTTTTAAAAACATAATTGGTAAGTGAGAATAAAATTGGACAATAAAACAATCACAAAATTGCAGTATGTCTGGTCTGAAAACAAACATTATGCAAATTAGAAAACAGCTAAGAAGACATTTTACTTCAATGCATTTTCTCAAATAGCAAAAAATTTATTTATTTAATTTCCTAAATAAAATACAATCCTTTTTAGCAGCTGTTTCAAGTTTCAGCAGTTTTGAAGTAAAAAATTCAAAGAACAAACAGCACTTTGGTTTCATAATTCATTGAATTAATACTCATAATTTTCAAATGTACTTTGATATCAACTTCAATAAAAAGAGCACAAATCATTTCAAAAACCCATTATTGAAATTTAGAGTCTTTTTTTGTTTAAAATCAATGTCAAAGATTTTGTCAACTGTATAGTACTCAATTTGGAGTATATTGCTGCTTGGTTAATGTTTTTGCAACATTTTTAAAATTTCAATTTTTGATATCATAAGAAAAAGCATTTGAGTGTGTAAAACATGAAAAATAATAGTTGGTATTCATTTTACATTTCAATGAAATGTCTTAAAATGTAAATTTAATTATTAATGTGACTTCTTTAAATGCTAGTTCTTTTAATTTCTATGTTCTATGTCTGATAAGCATTTGTTGACACTTAATATTTAAAATTTGTGTTTTTAGTTTTATTAAAGCTTACATTAACAGGATTAATTTGGAAGCAAACTATTAACCATAAAAATAAAAGGATGAAAGTTTGGTACTTTTTTATTAAAGCAGCCACTGAAACTGACCACTAATACTGGCAAATGTAACCACCAAATCTGTTACACACAACTTTTAAATATTGCCAAAAATCTATGTGGTAGTCATTCTAATAAGGAAGTACTAAAAGTTCTTTAACATGACATGAATTAATTTGAGCAATATATAGAAAAATGCATTAAATTATAAGCATTATTATCATCTGATACATTTAAATAAAAAAATTACACATTACTGAATTTAATAAAAGGCACAGAAAGATAGAAGCTGCCAAAATCCCCAGAAGCACTATAATACAGAGATCGAGTGATCTGCTTTTGAATGGATTCAAATAACCAGTTCACTTTACTAAGTGTGCAAACAGCAATTTGACAAAACCTAGTCATGTGTAACTACTGCTGAGTAGTAGAAGGAGTTCTATAGCCCTTATTGAAAGTGTGCTCGAAAAGTTTCAGTTAGAGTAGAGAGAAGGGTACCCCTTGTATTATCACGAAGTTGTTGTTTCATTTATCGCCAATTAATGCCAAGTTTGCGCAATTCTCCGATGTTTTTTTAAGTAAAAATAAGTCAACGTGTACATGGATAAAGTCAAGAGAGTGTGCAATGCCTAGTTTGTGCAATTCTGTGTTTTTTTTTTTTTTTTTTTTAAGTGAAAACAGGTCAACATGTACATGAATACTGCCAAAAACTCGCCAATTTTTGCCAAGGGGTACCTACTAATATACTTTTAGCAAAGTTTCATTCCAATTTTATGGTAGAAAGCAATGTTTCTCCCCCCCTCCATGTTAAAAGTGGATTTAATTTTTATTATTTCCATTTAATTTTTATCATTTAAGAGAAAAATTGTTCTGATCCAATCCTATAAACCAGTGGTTTTGTACTCTTACCACAGTAGTGAAGATTGATCTGCTGATTTAAAGCAATATTACTGTCTGTTCTCGATATAGTTAATTGAAAACTAACAAATCTTTCCAGAATTACGATAATAAAGCATGTAATTTGAATTATTTTATAATACTTAAGTATTTTATTACATTTAATTTAATTTAAAGTATTTTATTATATTTATATAAATATTTTAAGCTATTATATATGCAATAATATATTTAAAGGCACTATTCGGTTTTGAGGGCCGTAAAAAATCGTCAAACTATTGTTGATACCAATGCTGCCAAAAATAATTGCGGCAACCCTAATAATCGCGGCAAGAAAGGAAGTATAACAGTAAATAACTATTTAAGATTGATGTTTTAATTTAGATGAAAGGTTAACCATGACTGAACGGAAGCATAAAAGTAAATGACTATTTCAGATCATTTTTATAATTTATATAAAAATTGCTAAACATAACTGAATGGATGCCTGCATCGCTATTTCGCTACCGACTTATCGCTAAAGCATAATTTCATCTCGTTGGTTATTCAAATGTAATTTTCTCTAATGAATGATGCCTTTTCTTTGAAAATATTCTCGGTAAAGTGCAGAATCGCTCACTTATTTGTTTGCCGTTTTTACAACGGTAAAAACAATTGGATTTTTGTCAATTTTCTTTTACTTTTTAAGTGAAAATAGGTCGATGTGTACATAGATAAAGTCAAGGGTGTGCGCAGTGCCATTTTTGTGCAATTCTAGGATTTTTTTTAAAGTGAAAATAGGTTGATGTGCACATGGATACGGAGTACGTCCAATTCTTAAAAACGCGTTAATCAGTGGGTGATCCTGCACTTTACACAAAATTCTATTGCTGACTTTTCACTGAGGGCAATTCCCAAATTGTTAAATCCATTGGGTATCAAATGAGGATTTAAAATCAGAAAAAGGATTATTACGCAATCTGAAATCAGCACATACGCTAGATTAGGCGTGCTGTTGAATGGGCGCGTTTGCTAGATTTGGCGCTTTTGCACATACATTTTCGCTGCACTTTTTTTACGGCCCTCAAAACAGAATAGTACCTATTTAAATTATTACATATATAGCAGCTTTAAAATGACAATTAAAAATATAAATGCATTAATTGAATATCAATTAACAGTACATCCTTATTATAGCAAACCCAAAGATTGAATCGCTAATAAACCGAAATACACTCATGTCCATAAATTAAGGATAATGCAAAATCAGGCAAAGGAAGAGTTGTAAAGCTTATTTATTAAACAAAAGGTAAAGAGCAAAAAAAGATGCTATATGTTTGATATTATTAAAAAAATTAGCGATTTTTTCTCCCTGGAGCAAATTAAAAAAAAAAAAAAAAAAAATCCTATTTACAAAAAACCAATATTACATGGTTGGTATAATTGTTAATACATTGTATGTCTCCCAGACGATGCAATACAGTCCATACAACACCTAGGCATGCTGAGTATCAAATTATTGATCTGAGCTTGGGGGATATTACACCACTCAAAAAGTAATGCTCTCCGAAGTTCCGGTAGACATGTAGGAGGAGGTTGACGAGCTGCAACTCGTTGGCCAAGCATGTCCCACACGTGCTCTAGTGGATTCAAGTCCGGTGAGAATACTGGCCAGTCTATAAGGGTGATATCCTCCGATTGAAGGCATTCGCTTACGATGTTTGCACGGTGAGGACGGGCGTTGTCATCCATAAACACAAATTGTGCACCCATGGCGCCCTGAAAAAAACGTACATATTGTTCCAGAATGACGTCCCGATAGATTTGGCTTGTCATGGTTTCAGTTTGAACATGCAGGTTAGTTCTGGAGCCCAGAATAATTCCACCCCAAACGAGCACTCCTGCACCACCGTAACGGTGTTGTTCAATGATGTTTTCTTGGTAGTAACGGGTCCTGGAGCTCTCCATATGAAAGTCCGGCAAGAATCAGACTGCAAGCTAAACCTGGACTCTTCGCAAAACATCACACAAGCCCACTGTTGCGGTGTCCACAATGCATGCCCTCTACTCTAGGCTAACTGCAGGTGACAGTGAGTTGCAGTAAGTGAAACGCATCTGACAGGTCTACAAGCATATAGACCAATCTGCCCTAAGCGTCTGTACACGGTCTGCCTTGAAATTGTCATACCAGTGGCTGAAGAGAGCTGACGACCATTATCTTGGAATCGTTGTCAAAGCCTGGAGATGACACTCTGGGCAATTCCAAGTTCGTCTGATACTTCCAGTTGGGTACACCCACATTCCAGATGGCCAACAATTCTACCACGTAAAAAATCATCCAAATGCGTCCTTTGTGTCATAACTATTCGGTTATTGCACTGAAATGCTTATAAAGCGCCTGCAAACAATTTTACTTTTTTGCCTGTATTCCTTATATATCAGTCCCTTACACTCTTGTCATTGTGACGTACCATCGGTGTCATCTGGTTACTTCCTGAAATTTGCATATGATTCTTGAAGATGTGTGTAGTGATGTGTACAGGTGATATATTTATTTTAGAGTTCGATTTCCGCGTGACTCCGAATTACCCTTAATTTATGGACATGCGTGTATCTTGCCATGTGTGTTGTTGTTATTATATAACACTATTATATATCACATGTATTGTATATCGTGTCATGTAGTTTCACATTTGCACTTTACAAATTTGATGAAATTATAAGTGCAATCTTGGCAGAATTCTAAAGTCACCATGTAAGGTCAGGGATACTATAATAAGGAAGTACACAATTAACTACAGACATTTTTCTTACAAACAATGTATCATGCTTAGACTTTGAAAATTTCGGGGAAAGTGCAGAATCGCCTACAGCTTGGCGCATTTTTAAGAATTGCACATACTCAGTATCCATGTACACATCGACCTATTTTCACTTAAAAAAAATCCCAGAATTGCACAAAAACGGCATTGAGCACTCTCTTGACTTTATCCATGCACACATTTGACCTATTTTCACTTAAAAAGTCAAAGGAAATTGACAAAAATCCAATTCTTCTTACTCTTGTAAAAAGCGCCAAACAAACGCCAATTAAATGAGTGGGCGATTCTGCACTTTAGCCAAAATTTCATTACTACCTGATATGATAAAATAAAAAAATAAAAAATATTTTTGTAGATTCCATAAATGGAATATAGATATAATGTCATCACAGAATTGAAACATCAATAAATTCCTGTATGTAAAAACATCTAAAAAATTAATAAAAATTAGATTACAATCCTAATTACTTTAAACTAAATCATTGCTAATAACAATTTTCAAATAATACCATTTTAATTTATTTACTCCTTACATTTAGAACAATGCATAAAAATAATATTCTCAAATGATTAAAAATACTAACTTACCTAATCTTCTTCAGAATCTTCATTACGTCGCTGCAGTACTACTAGTAATTTCTAAATCCTAAATCCAGTAGTCAACTGGAAGTCTATTCACCAAGTAATAAGAAATTAATAAAATTTCACCTATACTCAAACTACTTTCAGCAAACCACGTACCCTTCCTTACACTCCTTTTCACAAAATGTCCATTTTCACCATATTTCTTGCACCGCCATTTAAACTTGTAATATCCTTCCTTTCACACAATCTCAACTTATTATTATTATCAGATAAACGCATTAAAAATTTAGAATTCACTTTACATAGCGAAATGCAATCCGAAAATTAATCAACACTATTTAACACAACACACAATGAAGCTTTTCCAAATTACCCCCCTTTTCCGATTAAAGAACTTGGCGCATTTTTAAGAATTGCACATACTCAGTATCCATGTACACATCGACCTATTTTCACTTAAAAAAAATCCCAGAATTGCACAAAAACGGCATCACTCTCTTGACTTTATCCATGCACACATTTGACCTATTTTCACTTAAAAAGTCAAAGGAAATTGACAAAAATCCAATTCTTCTTACTCTTGTAAAAAGCGCCAAACAAACGCCAATTAAATGAGTGGGCGATTCTGCACTTTAGCCAAAATTTCATTACTACCTGATATGATAAAATAAAAAAATAAAAAATATTTTTGTAGATTCCATAAATGGAATATAGATATAATGTCATCACAGAATTGAAACATCAATAAATTCCTGTATGTAAAAACATCTAAAAAATTTGGGTAGAGTAGTCTTTAAGGTACCCCTTGTATTATGGCGAAGTTGTTGTTTGGTTTATCGCCAAGTTGTTGTTTCATTTATGGTAGCCCAAGTAGTTGAATGGTATGAAAACCCTATTGTGACGTAATCGGGTGCATGACTCTGGGAAATTTTGAATTGTGGGATGTTTTGTAAGCGTTTTTGTGGTTTGATTCTTTAGACGGTAGAATGGCCGAATGTAGTAAGATTAATTTGAAGTTTCTGTACGATTTAGAGCGAAAGGGGAAAAGAGCTTAAATTGACTGGTGTGTAAATGAAGGTTTACTTCGTAGCCATTATAAGTGTCCTGTATCTAGGACGGATATGTGTTTAGTCGAATGTAAAAACCGTTTAGATGGATTTGAATGAGTTTGTAGGAAAAAAGGTTCAGATGGTCACTATGTGAAGCGTTTGATCAGAAAGAGTACCTGGTTTGAAAAAAGTCATTTGAGTATGATTGATATTTTGATTTTTTATGTGGCTCTGGGTGTACGAAGCGAACTCAAAAATCATGATAAGTGAATATTTGCTTTTGGTAGTGCTTAAATGTATCATATGTTTTTCCTTTTTTATTGTTTGGTTTAAAATGTATTTTATTGAGATTATGTATATTTTGTTTGCCTATATTGTAGAATTTGGTGCTCCTTTTAAGTGAAAATATATCGATGTGTACATAGACACAGTAAAGGGAGTGTGCAATGGAAGTTTGTGCAATTTTGGATTTTTTTTAAAAGTGAAAATAGGTCGACGTGTACATGGATAAAGTTAAAAGAGTGTGCAATGCCACTTTTTGTGCAATTCGGGGATTTTGTTTAAGTGAAAATAAGTCGATGTGTATACGGATACCGAGTTTGTGCAATTGTTTGTCTTGTTATTTTGGCTTTGTGTATCGATGAGCCAAAAATCGCCGCTTCGCAAGCCAAAATAACGAGTCAAAGAATTGCACAAAATCGGTATCCATGTACCGCCAAAAATCGCCAAGTTTCACCAAGGGGTACCCTAAACTATACTTTTATAAAAAAATTGTTGTTAATATGCTTCCCTGCTAATATTATATAATATATTGTGCAGTATAATATTATTAAATGTGTTTATAATTTTTAAAATAAAGAATTTTGTAAAAATGTATCTTTTACTATATATTTATGAACACATATTTCTTTCTTATCTAAATTACACATATGTATTAAATGAAGTTTTATTCTTAAGAGAAAATTTTCATTCTATCAGATTACTGCTTTATCATTTGACAACACTGTAATAATATTTTGTTTTAACCTATACCTATGAAAGAAATTATAACAAAATGAAAAGCATATAATCATACATAATCTCAACCTGACATACCTTCTACAAGTACATTAAGTTATCATACTTTTCAAGGCTATTACCCAGTGGCGTAGCTAGGGTGGGGCAAAGGGGGACATCTGTCTCCAGGTGCAGCATCCAGGCGGCGCCCAAATGATGCTACAAAATTTTTTAATGAAATGTTTTTCGTTCTTGGCACACAGAAAGGAGTGCAAATTCTTCAGTTGTCCCTGGACGCTGGAATCTTAACTACGCCACAGCTCTAACCCCTCCCTTCTCAAGAATAAAAAATTCTAGATAGTTCAGATTTTAATTCTAATTACAAGAAATCCACTTTTACCTAATTCAGTTCTGGTAAGGCTTATACAGAAATTTAATAATATTCAGATGAATTTTACAATGCTGATGTTCAGGAACGTTGACATAAACAGTTTAGGTTGATCTTTGGATTATGGTAACTAGGCGATTTCTTGGCGAAAATTTGGCAACCAACTCTGCTACAGCAACGCTCTATTTTTTTTTTCCGCCGCCATTTTGTCTTCACGAAGTAAAGACATGTTTCTTTTCTTTTTATTTACTGAACACTTTTTCCAACAATCTACTAGCCAAATTACACTTATACAGTCAAAAGTCGTTAATCCGGACTCGTCGGGACTTCGGCGATTCCGGATTATCGATTTTTCCGGATTATAGATCATCAGTTTAAATCTCGTAAGATGGCATGCAGAAATTCTAAAATAAAAAATATGAAACCATAATTTATGAAATAAAGAACAATTATGATCTAAAGGGTATCAAAATTTGCAAAAAGAAAAAGCTTAATATTTATTTGTTTACTTTATTAAACATTTCTTTCAATGTAAGTTGTTTAAGTTTTGCTTCGTTTCATGTGATAATACTTTCTCTTTAATTCTATAAACAGCCATAATTTCTTGTTCAGTTACAAAGTTCCGCTGTTCAAGTCCTATAATTGCTGTGTCGAGAATACCGACTAATTTGTCAATTGAAATTTTTTCATTTTCAATAACCTCTGTCACTTTCTTCGCTATCGGAAGCGAATTATAATGACGAGGAACTTGTTTTAAATCATATCAAAGACGGAGCATATCGAGATGAAATACTACATTTGGTAAGGAATTATAAGCCAAATAAAATAAAAACATCTGCACTGAAGATAAGGATAGTGCTGACAAATCAACTTCCAATTCATTAGGCGCCCGCCGCCGAGCAGCGTGAAATTGATAAACAGATTTCGGATTTCAAAACATACTTTCGCTTTAGATCCTTTACATATTAACAAATATATATCGGAAATTCTATTTGATATAATCGTTTAAGTTTAAGCTTACTTTTATAAAATTGCTCTTACAGTCTGCAAAAAATAATAAGCCGGATGCAATTCAAAAATTAAGGAACAACGCAATCATCAACATTAACTGAAATAGATAATTAGATAATTTTAGCTTATACGTCCATTATACATAAAATGGGCACGTGAAAACGTATTCTGCACATGCGCACACTCATATGCGCAGTCGTAAAAAGTCTTACGCGCACGCGTGAACGCCTCTGCGCATGTGTCAACGTGGCGCATGCGCAGAAAGTTTTTAGTTTTGATGTCCGGATTATAGATCATTCCGAATTATGGACTTTTGACTGTACTAGAAATTTTATCTAACGAAACTGCTTAATCATGACAAATATTCACTGCAAAATTGGGAAAAAGTGCACAATCGCAAACTCCTTGCGCGTTTTTCACAATAACACATAGACATAAACCCTGTACACGTCGACTTATTTTTACTTAAAAAAACATCCCAGAATTGCACAAAAATGGCATTGCGCACACTCTTCACTATATCCATGTACACTGCTTTTTTCTCATAAATTAGAAAAATTTCACGAAAATGCATGACAATTTTCTGAATCTTTAAACACGGTAAAAAGAACACATATAAAATTACCTTATCGCGAAAAAGTATAGACCCTTTCCAAATATGAACATTTCCACGTATAAAATAAATAAAATATCTAAAAACTTTTTACCTCTAAATTATCTATTATATTATAAACATCACCAACGAATTCATACCGCAAACATTACAAATACTTAGTGTCAAATATTTAAATTATTTCCATGCACGTTTACTTCAGCTAAAACGTATACCAAATTCCCACAAACATAAAATTCACAAAATAACTGTCATTTAATTAAAATATCACTAAACCATGTACACGTCGACTTATTTTTACTTCAAAAAACATCCCATAATTGCACAAAAATGGCATTGTGCACACTCTTCATTATATCCATGTACACTGCTTTTTTTTCATAAATTAGAAAAATTTCACGAAAATGCATGAAAATACTCAACGTATACTACTCAAACATATTCCAAAATACTACAAACATATAACTCACAAAATCATGACCATTAAATTAAAATATAATTAAATTAAAAAACCACTACTTAAAATATAAATAAGCACATACATTAAATTAATAAAAATTAGATTACAATCCTAATTACTTTAAACTAAATCATTGCTAATAACAATTTTCAAATAATACCATTTTAATTTATTTACTCCTTACATTTAGAACAATGCATAAAAATAATATTCTCAAATGATTAAAAATACTACCTTACCTAATCTCCTTCAGAATCTTCATTACGTCGCTGCAGTACTACTAGTAATTTCTAAATCCTAAATCCAGTAGTCAACTGGAAGTCTATTCACCAAGTAATAAGAAATTAATAAAATTTCACCTATACTCAAACTACTTTCAGCAAACCACGTACCCTTCCTTACACTCCTTTTCACAAAATGTCCATTTTCACCATATTTCTTGCACCGCCATTTAAACTTGTAATATCCTTCCTTTCACACAATCTCAACTTATTATTATTATCAGATAAACGCATTAAAAATTTAGAATTCACTTTACATAGCGAAATGCAATCCGAAAATTAATCAACACTATTTCACACAACACACAATGAAGCTTTTCCAAATTAACCCCCTTTTCCGATTAAAGAACTGTAATTCGTCCATTAATATCATGTTTCACACGGCCCAGAATATAGCTAAATACGAAATTTCCAGATTTCCCCCCTTTTCCGATTAAACAACTGTAATTCGTCCATTAATGTCACATGACATATCTCATGATCTCTCATTTCCCTCACACAAAATAATGCGTAATCGGAACTGAGTGCTTCTCACATTATTACCAAAGTCCTAGGTAGTAACCTTTATTGCCTCCAAAATGTCACCAAACTACCAGTTACCATATTCCAAAGATCAGCCACAGTAGTTATATTACATTAAGCAGTATTACTTCCTTGTTAAAGCTGCCACTGATTACATACTGGAAATAAAATTTACTGACTTTTATAACTGGGCACAGTAGTGGTTTAACAAGAAGGTACCATTTAAAAATCTGAAAAATATATGTTGGTTAAAAATGATTAGAGGCTGCTACTGGATTAAAAATGTCAACATAATTATAAGAAAATAAATTCATACAAACAGCTACATTTAAACAAATAATTAGAAACTAACAATAAAGATTATATTTTAGAATAATAATAATAATAATAATAATAACCTGGATAGCATTGTCAATGCCCAACCATCTACAGCAATATCTTGAGTTGCTGCAAGGAAATTCATGCAGAAAAAAATTACAGTTAGTAGCATTACATTAGGAGGATCTGTTTCACTTCCAAGTAGTGATGATGCAGAAGATGATAAAATTATCATGAAAAATCCAATAAGATACTGAGTAGGTATGAGCCATGTTTTCCGGCGTCCCAAACGCCTCCAATATAGAGAATCAACTATAGGGGCCCATAATAATTTCAGACTAAAGGGCCAGTTGACAAGACTGAAAACAGCTTGATCTTTATAGCTAACTTTTCTATTCTGTAGTATCATTGGCAGACTGCCACCAAGACCCAATGGTATACCTTGAAGAACATATAGTAAAAGCAAAACAATAATATTAATTCTATCATGTTTTAGATCGTTTCGGTTTCTTTCATGCATTTCAGAATTTGGTAAACTGTTCTGATCACAGAAATCTCCATGAGAAATAGGCAGATCCTTGTTTGCTTCTCTCATACCTTTACGCCGTTCCATCTTTTAAGAATTTCGAGGGAAACTGGAAGGGAAAAAAAAATAATAATATACCTGAATCATTACAATGTACATAATTACCACATTAGAGAGAAAAAAAAATAATGTTGTCTTTAAACAGAAACTCTTCTACGTGGTTATAAACATATGTTTGCACATTTTATTCAAATAATTAGAGAAATTATTACAGAACAAAACAAACAAAAATGCACCGAATACAGGGAAAAAATAAAGCCAGTAGTTGAACGAACAGTAAGTGAATATTAAAGTGCTCACACTATTCAGTTTAATACATGTTCAAACTTCTTACGGCGACGTCTACTTAATGTTGTCAAAAGTTAGCCGCAATGAGATGTGTTGATTATTACTGCTGCAAATCCTTTCCTTATTTTCACACAAAATTAATTTGACAGGAAATGTAAGTCTGAAAAATATTTGAGTCGAAAAAAAAAAAAAAAAAAAAATGTTAGGAAAAATAACATAAAAGCGTAAAGATGAAGTTAAAAAAAATAGCCATTATCATATTCTTCCCTATTGATGTAAGGAAATATTTCATCACCCTTTATCCTCCGTTCATGAGTAAGTAGAATCAGTTCTTTAAGATTTATTTAAAAATTAAGAAATATTTTTTTCAAAATAAGTGAAAGCCTATTTAGAATGACTGATGGGAATTTTCTGCGAACTGAAGGTCTCGAATTCATATAGAGCAGAGAGAATATCAACTGTAAAGAATTAGGAATACTAGGATAATGTTTATGGAATGGCTTCTTATACGGTACTGTCGTATTTTTATTTCATTAAAGCGGTTTAATTCAATTCAGTTTTAAATTAAATTATGAATATCTACTAAAATACAAGGGGAAAAGCAAATGATTCCAAAATAGTTTAATTGAACTTTAGATTAAATCTTGTTTCATACGAATTTTGATCAAATTGTACGCATTTTGAGAAAGGCAGGCACAGGGTTCCTATCCGCTAAGGCTCCTATATAGAGGAGCTTTACTAAAGTAAACTTCAGTAAACTAAAATATTTTGGCATAATATAATTACAAATTTGAAATAGGCATCCTTTTTCTTTCATATGTTATTAAACCATAAAATAGAAGCTTCTCAAAAACTCATAATTTTATTTGCATTGATAAATTTAATATCATTTATTTAAAAAAATAAAATTTTCAAGCGGTTCTGAAATCTTAAATATTTTTTGCCCACGGTCTCGAGAAAACAGGAGCTGACAATTTCCAGACAACTATATTGACAGGCGTTGTCTTAAGGTGTGTACCCTTTGTGTACCTTTTCTCAAGAACATATGCCAGCGATTTTACAGCCAACAACTTGACAATTTCTTCGCAAGCAATATGCAGTACTGTTCTTCCGTGTCTGTTTACGCTTGTAATGTCGGCTGCCTTGTTTAAGAGTAATCTGAAATCTTGGCCGCCAGATGAAGGAGAACATTTCCTAAGGCATCTTTAAAATTAAAATGGGGTAACGAAAAGTCTCGTCTGTGAGCATTCTCTCGTATGAATAGATTCCAAGCAAAGAATTTAACACGACCATCCGTCACCGAAGGAAAGATGTATTCCGTGGCATCCTTGTTTTAAATAGTCTTTAATAGCTTCAGCCTCGTGTTTTTTTAAAGCTCGTATCGCCCCGTGAACGATACTTTTTATATCATGGCATGCACTGGGTTTTCTGGCTAAGGGACTGACCACTTCAAATTTTCGTTCTTGTATTTCAGCACAGTCAGACAGATTTTCTACATTACTGTCAATATTGCATGCACTAGATTTTCTGGCCAACGGACTGGCCACTGCAGATTTTCGTTCTTGTATTTAAACACAATCAGACAGATTTTCTGCATTACTATCAATATGGCATGCACAGGGTTTTAAGGTGAAACAATACTTCGATTTACGAATAACATAATTAAATGGATGATCACGTCTCAATTCAATATCGAAGCTATTTAAAAAATTTTGCCAATTCTGTACAAGTAAGTTTGCACCAAAAGAGATGAGTACATCAACTATTCTCAGATTTCCTCTTTTGCATGCATAATATAAAGGAGAAAGACAGTAATTGTCCCGTTTGTCGACATCACTTCCAGAAAGGAGAAGCTTTCGAAATAAAGTTCTTGATGTGCTATAACTGCAATATGCAGAGCAGTTCTACCATTGATATCCGTAGCATTAAGATTACAGCCACGGTTTATCAACACCATCGCCTGTTTGGCGCTACCGCTGGCTGCAAATCTATCTCTCTAAGGAAAAAGAAGTCTTCCGGTAAACTTCATGAAGAAAATTTGCTGGTATTTCCCTGGACACCTAAAAAAACCATGAAAAGCCACAGCTTTTTCCAGAATTCTTGATAGTGTAAGTGCTGCGGGACTTTTTTTGTTATTATATAGCATTGATATTACATCAATACGTACGATAAAGTATTGTAATTGTTTTGATAAATGCATTTTTTCTAAATAGACCTGGTTTATAGAATGATTATTAAATGAAGCTAAATTTAAAGAATGTTTAAATTTGAGAACATTTATTTTCATTCAAAATATTTTAATTTAAAAATTTTAATTAATCTTCATAAATATGGTATTTTTTAAAACTGTACTAAAATTAAAATGTCATCTAAATAGCGAACATTATTATAAAACAACATAAACAACGTTATAATTTTACATTATAAGTAACATAATATTATTCACAAATAACAAAATATTAAACATTAAAAAAGCAGACTGAAACTGCACTGAAGAAGGCGATGTAAATATTGAAGAGAGCAAGCATTGTTTAAAATGTTAGAGCCGTATGGCAAAGGTTAGATTTATAACTGTCATTGACGAGTTTTGTGCATAATGCCGGCAAAATTAGTTAAAAAATTGTGCATAGTGGCGGCAAAATTAGTTAGAAATCATTTGAAGCTGAAAAAGTTTTGGCTCATCTACAGTTGTCAGTAAGATATCGTCGGTCAACCAAAACTGCTTATAAATTTTTCACAGCCTCCACTTCCGGAAAATATCTGAAATTAATCAGCACTTCTTGAAAACGAATAAATAAACACATCAATGAAAACCATTTTCTGTAAGGCGATCCCCTGTATGGGAAGACGAAATTTCTTGGAACTAGTCATTGTAGTCATTTTAGAGATGACTACAATGATACATAATTTTTAAGAACATCCAATACATAATTTCTAAGAGCAAGAAAAAATAAGAAGATAGAATGTGACAAAATTTAAAGTATCACATCTTTTACGATTTTGTCCATTTTACTTAAAAGTAATACACTAATGAATACACTATTATACTAATGAATACACTATTATACTGATAGTAAAACAATTTTAATTGATATTCGATTTTAATATATCACGATGTATCGTGAAAGATATACACATGACAGCAGATGCAGTAGGAACAAGTGCGCAAGACTAAATTTTAAGTATAGTACAAGTTTGTGCTCAAAGAATGTAATCTGTTACTAAATGCTTGCAAATCGAACCTTAAGTACACTTTTAGTTGTAGATGCTTGATTAAAGCATCATGAGAAGAGAGATGAAACGGGAAGAGGTGAAGACAGGAAAGGAGTAATGCCATCTAGCAGGACGTGACTTAATTGATGAGATGCCCAATCTTTGTATTTTCTACACCACTGTAAACGGTGTCACCGATGGACTGTTGTCAT
The DNA here is from genome assembly GCF_044657685.1 of Stegodyphus dumicola. Taxonomy (NCBI): domain Eukaryota; kingdom Metazoa; phylum Arthropoda; class Arachnida; order Araneae; family Eresidae; genus Stegodyphus; species Stegodyphus dumicola. Next base: position 40,056,297 of record NC_140771.1, on the reverse strand, counting down.
TGATGTACAGCATTCAGGGCGGCAGGCGAATAGGCCATCATCAAAAAGGCGTCTAACCAGAGTTTAAACCGGGACACCTGTCATCCGGTTGTCGTATGCAACTGCTTAGCAAAGTTACCTTGTCTGGTTTCAATCTCTTTTCGCCTGCAGGGAGATATATCGGATATTGTTTTCTTTTGTCGTACCTGTTGTTCTTACAACCGTACCTGTTGTCTGGAAGGCGTTCCAAGCTCGGGAAACAATACTTTTATCAATTCCAAAATCTTAGACGACAGACGTCAAACTACGCTCCTCATCACGAGTTAATTAATTTAAAATTTAATTATGTTTGGATGAAGCAGCCTAAAAAATGTACCCAGAGAAAATGGATTTCTTTCGAAATGTCAATTTTTCAGCGAGCAGAACTGTTGGATGAGTTCAAGACATCGGGGACTAAATTTTAACAAAAAGCAAAAGAAATTCAAATGCTTTCGACTGGCTTTTGATTGCAGACACTAATGTACTGATCAATTGCTGCTGTTTATTTAAGGGGTCAAAATTACCGAACAATGAATGACTATGTAGTAGCGAGCTTGCTAAAAAGTTACCAGGAGCTGTAGCTCTATGAAATAGTTCAACGCAGTATTTTTAAAATAATAACATAGAAGTAATTTTTAAAAAAATATTAACATGGAAAAGTGAAAAAACAGCTTACACGCGAAATAAAATTGTTAAAATCAATGTTGGAAAACATGTGAATGCACAAATAAACTAATCTGATCGTTGTGATATGTGAAAAGTTAATACATATAAAAAAACAGATCGACGGAACAAGTTAAAACAAAATTAAAAAATAATTAAAACATAAATTGCAAAATTACAAAAATTATAAAAATTACAAAACGGAAAAAGGTAAATTAGCCCAATTGGACATCCAACCAGGCTTTTCAAGGGAAAAATAGTTGAATGTCGAACCAGGGCAAACATCATTACGCGTTTCGCCGAAACAGACAATTGAAGCTCTTGTCTGACGAAAAAAAATTTTTTAAATAATATGAATTGTACCGAAAAAATCTTTTTGGAGCTTCAATTCTCTGTTCCAATTTCCCGACGCGTCCGCAGAACACATTAAGGTGTAAGAAAAAGTAAATGCAACTCCGAGCAAAACAAAATTAAAATCAAAATAAAATAAATAGCGGTCTGCTATTAGTCAAAAATTACAATAACGTACGAGCTGGTCCTGCTAGCTTAAAGAAGAATAAAACCTTTATAAAGATTATGGTACTGAAATCAAATTAAAATGAAATTAAATACTAATGAAAACAAACGCTGTGGGACGGTTTTTGGACGGTGGAACGGCTTCTTTTTCTTTGTACCTTCAATTTTTCCGCGGGGCAATTTTCTTTTCACTTGCTTCTGTCTCTCATTGGCTTGCCCTTGTACTTGTCGTTTTCCCACCTCTGGAACTTGTACCTGCGGTGTCTGCCGTACCGGATCCTGCAAAAGATCTGAAAAGATTTGCATTTTATTACGGTCATAGAATGGTTTTATCTGGTCAATGTTTGCGGAACAGGTTTCACCATTTCTTGCCTTTAACACTACAACAGCGTGAGTTATTTTTTCTACAACATATGGTCCTTCAAAGCGTGGAAAAAATTTGGCAGTTTTATCTTCTGGTGCTGAAGAAAGTGAATGCTTAATTTTTAGTACTTCATCCCCTACTTTATAAGTTACTCCCCGTCGTTTCAAGTCATAATACAATTTTTGTTTTCTTTGTGCTACTTCCGTATTCTTTTTTGCTTCTTTTATTAGTTTTTCTATATCACCCATTTTAAATTCTGGGGCTCTTTGTTGCACATAAAATAGTTTATCTAACGGTGTTATAACCTTTCTGCCTAAAAATAACTCAGCAGGAGTTTTGCCCGTTGTATCATGTTTTGCGGTCCTAAGGGCGAAAGCAAATTCATTGACATAGTTATCCCAGCTTTTATGAAAATTTTTAACATAACTACGGATAATTTTCACTATATTTCTGTTGACCCGTTCCGCTATATTTGATTGCGGCCGATACGGGACCATTTTTAAATGACGTATGCCCAGTTTTTGGCACATGTCTTCAAATATATTACTTACAAATTGAGGACCATTATCCGATATAACTTTTAGGGGCGCCCCGTATTTTAAAATATATTTATTTAAAATAGAATCGGTAACTAATTTCGCGGAGGCTCGTTTTAAGGGAACAATTTCGGTCCATTTACTAAAATGATCAACTATAACAAGGAGATAGCGACTTTTGTTTAACTGACTTTTTGGGAAAGGGCCCAATAAATCGATGCCGATTATTTCATTTGGAAATTCGGATTTAATACTATTTAGAAACCCGGCCGGGCGGAAATTAATATAATTAACGGCTTGACATGTTGGGCAGGACTGGACATACGCCCTTGTTAACTTTTGCAGTTCAGGAAAGTAGACTGCCTCGCGTACGCGTTGAGTAGTTTTTCGAATACCAGCATGAGAAGCTAAAGGGCTGTCATGGAGCTCTTGCAGGATATTTAATCTAAGACTAGCTGGGATAACAGGTCGAAATTCGTTGTTGGAATTCGTAGTTTTTGTATAAAATAATAGACCATCTATTAGTTCGTAATGGGCCGCCCTATTTCTTATCGCCACAATATCTTGGTGGCTAAAATTTTCAGGATCCTTCAAATACTCATAAATACTTCCAAACTCAGGATCCTTACCCAGTTCGGTTATTACAGTTTCTCGGGAATTTATTGTACACGCTGTCAGCATTGCAACTTTTACGGTATTACCCTGTTCGTCTAATTTAATTCGTGACAGGGCATCTGCTACGATATTTTCCTTTCCGGGGGTATGCTTGATTACCAGATTATATTCTTGCAGCTTGAGTGCCCATCTTATTAACCTTGGGGATAAATTTTTTCCAGAGTACAATCTAGTTACCGCCGCATGATCAGAATATACTGTTATCGGCGCCTTTCCAAAATAGACTCGGAACTTTTGCACTGCTAACAGAACTGCAAGTGCCTCTCTCTCGGTCGCGGAATAGTTTCTTTGTGTTTGATTTAAAGTTCGGCTAAAAAATGCTACTGGCTGCTGATTTTGCGAAAGTACCGCTCCTACCGCATAATCCGAAGCATCCGCTGAAATTTCTAAATTTTCATCCTTTTCAGGAAATTTCAACACAGGGGCTTGCGTTAATGCTTGTTTTAATTTTTCGAAAGCACTATTGGCTTCGGCCGTCCACGAGAATCTTGCCTTTTTCCTTTTTAATTTTAACAATGGCTCAGCGATAGCCGCAAAATCTTTTATAAAGGACCTATAATATGAACAAAGTCCTAGAAAAGAAGAGAGCTTCTTTGCCGTGTTTGGAGTCGGATACTTTTGTACAGCGATTATTTTTGATTCATCTGTCTCGATCCCTTTTTGCGATATTTTGTAACCTAAATATTTTAATTCAGGGGCTGCAAATTTGCATTTTTCGACATTAACTTTTAGACCGGCCTCATTTAATAAAGAAAACACCTGTCTTAAATCCTGTACATGTTGGTCTAGATTATCACTAGTAATAATGATATCGTCTAAATAGATAAATGTGGACTTTCCGAGAACAGGTCTTAACACAATGTCCATGCATCGCTGAAATGTTGCTGGGGCGCCTGAAAGGCCAAACGGCATTCGCAAAAATGCATAAGTGCCAGACTTGGTTATAAAAGCAGTCTTAGGCACGTCCTCAGGCCTGATCCCTATTTGAAAATAACCATTCGTTAAGTCTAAAGTTGTCATAAATTTGGTTGATTTTATGTTCCTTAAAATTTCTTCTATAATCGGTAACGGATATACCGGATATTTCGTTATGGAATTTAATTTACGGTAATCAATAGCGAATCTCCACCTTTTTGGATGCTCCAAAGGATAATCATTATTTTTCTTACATAAAACCACCGGACTAGCATAACTACTTGAGATAGGCGTTACGATCTTTTTACGTAGCATATCGGTAATATGCCATTCTATAATTTTTTCCTTATTCTTATCATACCGGTATGGTTTTTGACGAACCGGCAATGCATCTCCGGTGTCAATACTATGGTTAGTAACCTGGGTAAATCCTGGAATATCACTAAATAAGGAAGCAAATTCACTTACCACTTGTCGGATTCTATCTTGCTCGTCATTAGGCAGGTGGTCGAGATTTAACCTTGGCGGTTCAACCTTTTCTACACGCACTGGTTTCATCGTCAGCTTAAGAGACGCTTCATTAAAATCCAGTGTAGCTTGTGCGTCTGAAAGAAAGTCTATTCCTAGTATTAAGTGTGCTTGCAAATTCTTTACTATAAAAAACATCACCTTTACTTGTTCGTCCTTGATACGGATGTACAAAGGTACTTTACCTACGCACTTACATTGTTCTCCTTGCGCCGCTAATACTGTTGTATTATCCGCATTATATATGCGGTATTTGCGAAAATACTTTCTAAAAAAGACTTCTGCCACACAGGAACACTGCGCGCCGGTATCCAGGAGTGCGGTGGCCGGGATATTATTTACCAAGACTTCAATCTTCGGAAGAGTTAAAGTTTTCACCATTACTGTATTTAACTTGTAGGAAGAGGGGTTTTCGTGGCCTTCGGATTTCCGCACCCTCTCGTCAGCAGAAATCCGTTTTAGTTTAAATTATTTTTCCTTTCGGTGCTTTCCTTCTTTCTCCACTGGCCTTGAGACTTTTTTCCTGGGTTGCTATTGAACTGTCGACGTTCGCCGGCTGTTTTTGAATGCTCGGGTTTCCTTGCCCACTGATTCGCTTTTTCTCCGTAGCCATGTGCTTGAGTTTGCTGTAGTCTTGGCGTACCAAATTGATTTCGCTGTTGATATTGGCGTCTTCTTTCGACGTCCGCCGTTCTTCTACTTTCAAACTGGATTGCTAGCTCAAATAATTTTTCCAGTGTAGTCGGATTTCTCAATTCAATAAAGTCTTGCACTTGGGGTAGTAACCTCGGCAAAATCACTTGAATTATTTCAGGATCCGGACGGTTTCCATACAAGAGCTTGAAAACGTGAATTTTTCTTAAAATAAAACTCGACATGTTTTCCATTCTTTGTTGATATATACTGAAAAGTTCTGTTTCTAATTTCGCACGATCCCTTACAACAGGGAAGGCTTTTAGTAGGGCAGTCTTGAAATTTTCGTAGGTATAGGTGGGACTTCCTGCTTGACCCAAGAGACTTCTGCCGATACATTTGAACCAGTTAAGCGCTTGGCCCCTCAAAGCGCTGGTAGCTAAGGTAACTTTTTGAAACTCGTGCACGGGGTAGAGCATGAAGTGGTCATCCAATTTTTCCAAAAAACTGGTTACCTGTGAGTTTCCATTAAACGTTGCTTCTGGTTTCATCGAAGCGCGCATGGTCTGGACAATATACCCAAATCCTTCCAGGGCGGCAGCTGGCATTTCTGGACTCTGAGCTGTTTCTGCAGGCAGCACAGGTTCTTCTTGAAACTCGGCCATGGTTATTCTTCGTCGGGCGCCACTATCAGGTTCAATGTTTCTTCTAACCTTCTTCGGAAACATACAATGACCTGACTAGAACAGAGAGCTTACTAAAGCTATGTTCACTAATTGTAGTAAGTAGACAGGATACAGACGAAGGGTATACAAAACCCTTTATTTTTTTCTTTATATACAATGACTTCCGTACTTCGGAATACAATGACCCTCCACTCGGGGTCTAACTTAAAAGATATCAAAATAAAACTAAACTCTAATTTAACTTTAGAATAAGATTGGCCTTATAATAACAGAAAGCGTATGTAGCACAGAGACTGTGAACACTACAATACGTTTAATTTATCAAGAGGATTAAAACCTCTGGCCTGGAAGGCAAAGTAGCAACTGCGTAACTTCTAAGGTAAGAGGCCTGCTTCGAACTCACGGCTTCCTCTCTTCTGCTTGGCAAAAAGGCCACACTTAAATACTTGGCGTTCGCCAGACAACTTTGCATAAACTCCTTCACGCTTATAATTCTGGCCGGAAGTAGAAAATAAGAAGTGATAGTAAAGATTTAAAATAAAATAAACGTTAGTAAAACTTAAGATCCTTACAAATGTAGTAAATTCACAACTTGAATCTGACAGTTTAATTTGCCAAAATGCTTTGTTTGCATCTAAAATACTAAAGACCTTTGCATTTGTCATTTGAGATGAAATTTCTTCAAAGGTTGGTATGTGATAATGTTCTCTCAGTATATTTTGGTTAAGGTGCTGATGATCTAAACACATTAAATTTCCATCCTTTTTCCTTACTACCACTAATGAATTCACGAATTCTGTTGGTTGGTTAACTTTCTCTATAATACCATCTTTTTCCATTCTTGCTAATTCCTTTTTTAATGGATTTAATAAGCTAAGTGGAATTTTCCTACAGGGCTCTATTTTACCAACAGCTCATGGTTTTAATTTAATGTGATATGTATATCCAGTTAAATTCCCAGTTCCTTTAAACAAATCTTGATATCCTTTTAAAGATTCTGGTAACTTTTCAATGGAATCAGGATTTACTGTACAAATCCTTTGTATTAGGTTTAATTTTTGCAATGGTGGTAAACCTAAAATAGCTGGAACAGTTTTATCACATGCTACGACTTGAAATTCTATTTCATCCTTGTTCCCTTTCGATGTTTCACATAATAATTTACATTTTCCAACTACATCAGTTGTAGTACCATTGTAATTATTTAAAGTGACTTTTGATTTAGTCAAACATTTCTCTCTTAAATTTAATTGTTTAAATTTAGGCAATGGTAGCACATTACACTGAGCTCCATTATCCAACGTAACAAATAAATATTTATTTGTTATGTTTACTTTTAGTTTTTCAAACCATTCAGTTTTATTTTTAGAAAATGGATTTGTATCTTCTACTGACCCTAAAATATATTCATTACGATTATTATGTAACTCATGCTCTAAATTATTCTGTACATTAAAATTTTTATAGGTGCACATTTTAGAAAAGTGATTTTTCTTTTTACAGTACAAGCAAATCTTATTATAAGCAGGACAGTTGTATAACTTATGAAAAGTTCCACATTTTCTACATGGTTTTGGATTATTGTACTTATTTCCTTGATAGTTTGAAGAAGATTTAGTACTTTGTTGCTTTTGTTTTACATGATAGTCTTTCTTACAAGGCTGACATTTTTCCTCTGAAGGTCGAAATTTATTACGTTTGATAGCTTCTATTTTATTTCCTTCAGTTAAAGTTTTCAGCTGAAGTTCTGTTAATTCAGAAATTTTACACATTTTAATACATTTCTCCAATGTTAACTGATCTTCCCTTAATAATCTATCTTTGAGATTTTTATTTAGAATTCCACTTACTATTCTATCCCTTATTAAATATCTTTTAATTCTCCAAATCCACAGTTGCTACTTAATTTCTTTAAATCGGTTAAAAAATCATCAAACGATTCACCTACGTGTTGTGTTCGACAGAAAAATATGTCTATCAACACTTTCGTTTGCTTTCGGGTATGCAAAAATTTTCGAAAGCTTCAATTACTTTGTCAACATCCTTCTTATCTTCTTCACTTAAATTAAAAGTATTAAACTTTTCAATTGCTTCTTCATCAATAATATGCAATAAAATAGCTACTTTAATTTCAGGTGATTTAGTAATACCACCAGAAGCTAACATATAAATTTGGAATTTTTGTTTCCATTTCTTCCAATTTTCGCTTAAACTTCCTTCGAAACTTAGATTACTTGGTGGCTTTAATCCATCCATATTTAATTTAGGACTTCAAATAGTTTATATAGACGTATTTTTAGCCACTTCCAATAAAAATAAACAACGCACTTACCAGTGATATAAGTTTCGATTTCACTGTAAACAACTTTCCATCATGTTTTTGTTTAGAATATCTTTACCGACGCTGCATGGTTCTTCAAAAAAGATTTTCGGTGCTACTTTGGTAGACGGTTGCACGGATTTTGGCGATTTTTTGGCGATTTTCCTTTAGCGAGTAATACAACTTATAGTAAACCCATTGCTGGATAAGTTATTTATGGTAACCGATACTTTGTTGTCATTTTATTTAAAAAATAATACGTTTTATTGTGCATAAGTTCCGTGTTTAAAATATTATTTATGGCTTTTAAATATTAAAAATCAATTTAATTTTGCATTTTTATTTGAAATAAAAATTTTATTGTTTATCATATTTTATGAAATTTTATGTTGTGGATGATGTAATCAATGACGTCACCTTACTTTAAAAGTAATTCGTTTTAATATGTATAAATTTATGTTCTAAACATTATTTATGGCTGTTAAATATTAAAATACAATTTAATTTTGCATATTTTTAAAAAATGATTTTATTATGTATGAATTTTTAAATAATTTTAGTTCTAGCCGTGATGTAATAAGCTCTCTGATTAGTTATAGAATATTTGTGCATTAACGAGCTGTAATCAGCTCCCTGATTGGTTACTGACAATTTGTGCATTTCCGCGTCGTTTTAAAATTTAATTCATATCTTCGAATTCCTTCAAAGAGGTTTTGTAGTACTTATCAATAAACAACAGGTTAAATACTCAAAAAAATGTAAGTACATATTTTTCTTTTATTTTATAATTGTATACTTCAATTTTTGTTAAAAAAATTAAAACTCTATTTTCAGAAATTGCTGAGATAATTATTTTCCATATGTTTTAATGTTAATTATATTCTATATAACCTATTTTAAAGTATTTGAATTTAATAATATTCTAATTCTTTTAAATGTTGGTAGGATGGTTTTTAATTCGATATTCAATTTCAGTAATATTTTAATCTAATTAAACGTTGGCCCAATGTTTTTATAGCGGTGTTTTTATTCTCTTCTTTGCTATATGAAAGTAATAATAACCTTACTTTAGTATTTTATACTCATAGTAAATGTATTTATTTACATTTGCCTGCCATCTTAAAAAAAGACATTTTCAACAAAAAATTAATCCATTACTTTTAATGATTTTTTTTTTTTTTTTTTTTTTTTTTTTTTTTTTTTTTTTTTTTTTAAGTTTCGAATACTTTACTACGCGTAAAAACAGCGTTTTTCAAGATGGCTGACATTTGTAAACATCGTGCCAACAATTCCGCCAACGTAAATCGCCAAAAATCCGTGCAACCGTCTACCAAAGTAGCACCAGATTTTCTTTTTAATCTACCTTCGGCTGCGCCATGTGTTGTATTTTATATATGTTGGGTATGTGCTCAGTGATGAGTACAAGATGTACACAAACATCGTTTATTCTACATTGCTAATCAACTATTCTATATTACAGTTATGATTAAAGATAATAATAGATACAGTTACAGTTACATATATAACAGTTTCTAACCAACTGATTCTGTTTACTTTTAAATCATTTATAAGTAAGTGTTTAACAACTAATTTTTAAAAAATAAAATAAGCTTGATATAAACTTTCTTTTGACATCAGAAATATTACAAAATGGAATTGAGATGCATTCTGCTTCATTGGGATGCATTTGATGAATGGTGAGTATGCATGGAAGCCATCATCAATTAATCTAAAATCAGCACCTTAATTATCCATAATTTCAGTGATTTCAAGTTTGAGAAAAAAAAATCATACTTTGTTTCCATATTTTCTTAACATACCTAAATTATTAATTTCGAAGAAAATTAATGGTTTTAATAATTTTCTTTCAATCAACAAATGTATAAGCTCTCAACACTCATCGTTTGCACAAAAAAGTAAATTATTGATGATTTCTTTCTTCATTTCCATGAACTGCAATTATTTCACAAAAATTTTCTTGATGGCCAACTTTTATGAGCAACAATAACCGGAAAATACAGCAATAAAGAGTAGAAATCCTTGGGAAATCGTGTTTTTATTTTCTTTTTGAAAGACCTTGCAATGGAATTGGAACGCAAAACTGAAAAGCCGGCAGACTTCATAAAAGAGAAGATCGTCTTCTTCAGAAAGTACAGCAAGCATTTTAATGATTTTAAAGCCCAAATCACTTTGAATAAAATTTTAAGATAATTTTAGATATAAAAGGAATTCGCCTTTTCTTCAGTGCGTCATTAACTAGCTGTAAAAATATTTAAGTTTTATCAATTTTCCTGTTTTGAAAATATTTACTCTTGAAAATAAAGTAAAATGTATAAGAAATCATAAAATATAAAATCCTGATGTTCTACCACTTTCTTCGGAATTCTGCATATTTTATGTATAACTAATGCACGAATTTAAATAGGCTCACTTCAGGTGGAAAATCAGGAGTAAAACATTAAAATACTACTTGGTATTTACAGTGCAATATATCCAAATGTGTATATGAAAAATGAGCTGTTTGAGAGAAAGTGTAAAGAGTATTGCATCAGCACCCTCAAAACGAAAGATAAAATTACTATAGAATTATTTTAAGAAAATAATTTTAATATCATGTGGTTTTTTACAAAGATTTTAGAAATCACATAAATAATATTTGAATTACAAATATAGAGTAGAATCACTTTATTATTTCAGAGTTCTTAGTCATTTAAGAGAATTTCTTTTATTATTGGTAGAATGTAGTGTCCATTGCCATTTAAAAAAAAAAAGGTTAGGTTAGGTTATTTAATTACGGCAAAGCCTCGAGGGCTATCTGCCTTCGTGGAGGACTTTCTAAGGGAAACTGGCTCGTATACAAGTTACACATGAGGAAAACCACGGAAACACCCATGTAGCCAACCCACTCGCGGGATTCGAACCTCGGACCAAACTACCAGTGTTCAGTGACTTACCGCTGGTGGGAAAAAAGAAAAGTTTTCAAAATTTGTTAAACATACTTGACTTAAAAAGTGACTAGAAGTGATGCATGTCTGGAGTCTGGTCATTTTATAGAGTGATAGTATCTCCTGGTCCTGTGAATTTTAAAATAAGACCTTATATTATGAAGAGCACAATTTAGTCAAGAAGAAATTCATCATTTATAGTATTTATGTTGCGTAGTACGAAAAATATACTACACAACATTCATGGTATCGGTGCATGATCGTTCATAAGGTTCACTGGCGCAGGAAGATTTAAAACAGAGTTTACAAGAAGGAACGAAGAAAGAAGCTAGTAAATAGTAGGGCCTCCTCTAACAACCATACAACTCTCACAACGTAACTTCGTATTAGAAATGAGGCATTTAATGAGTTTCTTTGGCAATCGGTCTCACTCTTGCCGAAAGGTTGTTTTCATATCTTCGAGTGGGAAAGCAAGTTGCGGTTGTTCTATATGGAGTTTAAACCTGGAAATCTTGCTGGCTATAAGTTGAATATTTTTACTTTTCAGAAAATTCACCAGATTGTTGCATTTAAAGAAGAGCTACCATCCATAAAAATGAACTAAGGATCAACTATGCACCTGAAAAAGCAAAGACAGGACTCTAAGATTTCTTCTCTTTACCTCGCAGTAGTCACACAGCTTCTGTCTAAGACATCAAGAACTGTGCTTTCGTTCAACAGGATGCCTATCCAGACCATTAACCCTCTGCTGCAATACTCATCTTGTTTTAGAACAATGGGAAACAGCTATCTTCGAAATAATAGTATGTTACAGTACGAAACAGTTAGGATAAATGCAGACTCATCTGTGAAGAAAATAATCTGCCACTGTTACTTCATCCAAAGTCGGTGTTGTCTGTGTTACAGATTAAGAGGAGCACAGTGAGCAATTAGTGACAAGAGAAACTAAGAACTAATTTATTTTATAAGAATTCGAGGCACAAAACAGAAGACAATTGAAAGTACTGGAATAATAATAGAACACAAGTGACCTTTACATCTTCAGAATTTTTCTCTCGTTGCCAATTTTGGAAAAATAAATGTTTACTTTCTATTAAAAATAAATAGTGTAACGATATCCAGCATCTCGCCTAACGTTGAAATATCTCAGCATTTAAAAATAAGCAATTTCTAAACAGTATGACAAACAAACTTAATCAATACCATTAGAGTGATTAAACAGTTATAATAAATAAAAGATTGCATACAGCAGCAATGTCTCATTGGGCACGCAATATAAAAATTTTTTAAATAAGTCTTTTAAAGTTACATTCTTTGGCATTCCTACGATCACCATACAAATTTTACATTTAGAAGCAGTTTTTTCGATAGAGAGGCAATTTACAGGGAGATAAATTGTCTTCCTTCAACAACGCAAGATCGTCAGGAGAAACGTTATGTTTAGAAAATTGCCACTTAGCTCTCTGTTGTAGGTGGTTAATATAATCGCGGTGCCATCTTTTCCATATTTATTGGACAATTTTCGTTCTTCTCTGCCAATATGTTAACTTGTTATCTGACCTGTCTGATAAGAGTTCTGGCTTTCGAATCGTGTGTATCGGACGTCCAATCAAAAAACGGCTGGGATTTAAAGCCTCAAAATCATTTGTGTCTGGAGACAAAGGGATAAGGTGTCTCGAAATTGAGAATACCCCGAATCTGAGCAGAAATAGTTATCAGTTCTTTAAAGGTTAGCTTGGTTTCTCCAACTGCACTTTTTAGGTGGTTTTTGAAGGCTTAACACTAGCTTCCCGGAGCTCTCTGAAGTTTGGAGCTCTAGACGGGAGAAATTTCCACAGTAATTCCTCAGAAGCTCCAAAACCTGATAATTTGTCATCGAGAATTCTTACAAGATTTCGCGAACTTTTCAATTTCACTTGAGCATCTTTAAAGTTAGATGCATTATTTTTGAAAATTATGGAACTTTTGCCTCGTTGTGCAAAAACACGTTTTAAAGTTGAAATTAAAACTTTGGTTGTTATGTCAGACACTGCCTCAAAATATACGGCTTTCGTAAACCTACACACGAAAATTGCAATTATATGTTTATTGTAAGATACCCTTTCTTTATTCTTTATGCTTAACATAAATGGATTCACAAAAGTCAATTCCGGTATTAGTAAAGGGGAAACTCTGATTTGCACATTCGTAAGAAAGATATTCCATTAGTTGCTAGGCAGCTATGAGTTCTAATCGGTAGCCAGTGCATACATATATGAACTAAGAAGATTTCGGGGTCCTACATTAAAATCTTCCTATTGTAATATTTCATAATAACTGTCATTATTTTGTGTCCAGCTAGGGCAAATAGAGAATATTTCTGATCGTAGCCCAGATTTTACTCACTCAAACGTCCTCTAACACAGATGGCTCTGTTTTTTTTTTTTTTTTTTTTTTTTTTTTTAATGTAAAACGGGATTAAGAAATCTTAACTTATATTATGACGCGACAGGTGTCCCTGTCTGAAGGGAGGCAGTTTCCAAACAGAAAACATTTACCTAAGCTTTCATAATTAGAAAATTTCGAGCATTTCTTATTTCTTTTGACGTTAGCAGTCATTTGTGCTGGTCAGCTGGGTTACTTGTATTATGTATTAAAACTTTGATTAATTTCAAATAATTATTAGTCAAGCTCATGAGACTGTCTATGAACTTATCTAAAACATCATTATCTACACTCAAAGTCAATACAGTATTCACAGAAGATCGCAATTTCATCAGGTAAAGATTGTCTGTAGATTATGTCTTGTCTAACCTAGCTTATATGTCTCTTGCTGTGAAACCTGTGGCCTATGCCACCATATCTAGTTCAATAAAATGTCACTAGCATCCAGTCTACGTGAGATTATGTCTGCAGGATTATTCTTCGAGGTGTTCATGACCCTATTTGAAGTTCTCGGTGAGCTACGGAATGCTTGAAACCCTATTGCTTACAAATGTCTTCCTCATGGACTTAATCCACACAGGGACAATAACACAGGGACAATAGGGTCTGACCAGACGTAAAGTTGATCAAATCGTAATTTCAATGATAAACGAATCCTAGTAACCAGTTGAGATAGAAGTTTGATAGTTTATAGTATACTTCTATCTCAACTATTCTCAATGTTTATAGTATATTTTAGTTGAGATAGAAGTTTGATAGTTTGTGAAATAATTGCAGTTCATGGAAATGAAGAAAGAAATCATCAATAATTTACTTTATATAAATGCCAGACATTTGGCCACAAAGCCATTAGTCTTAACCTTGCTTCTTAATACTTAAGAACAATAGAATTAAAAGATAATAGTGCAGTATCTTCGTCAATATGCTCTTATCCATGGACTATCCAGAGTTACAAAACCTACAGACTGAAGAGCTTAAGTCGAATTTCAAAAAGATGGGTATTCAAGACAATCGTGCCCAGTCAAAAGACGAAATAACGCCACGGCTAGGACGAGGAAAATCTGGAATAATTGACTGAACTAGTGAGACACTCCAATCCTTTCCCTTAGCTCCATTCGATAGGTAGGAGGCAAACCTCCTTCTAAATTCTAATTTTATTAGGAGTTTTGTTGAATTAAAAGTCATGGTTATTTGTGGTTTGTAGAGTAGTCGTTCCTTTCTTTGCCAGGAAATCGACTCCTTCATTTGCCTCGATGCCACAATGAATGGGAATCCACAGCAAGATAATTTCGTCAGCCAGAGTGTTGAGAATCTTCCTACATTCGTAAATTCTTTCGGAAGTACAAAATTCATTGTTGGAGACAAACAGCCCGAGGAATACTACAAAACAACAGCCCGAGGAATACTACAAAATAACAGCCCGAGGAAAATTACTCCTCCGAGCGCTTAATTGATTCAGAGCAAGAAATATAACTTCAACTTCACCATCAAAATTGGTAGTAGCTCTTCCCACTGCCTTATAGAATGCAAAATGGTTACAATAGATTACTGCACCAGTTACTGGCATATCTTGTCTCAATAGTTTCATAAGCAATGGCTTTGATCTGGGCAAAGGGCATCTCACTCTTATCAGTTTTTCCGTCAAATTCAAGATATACACGAAGGTCATCGGATTTAAGAGGACTCAAGAGTACAGTCATTACATTCATTTTTCGAACAAGGACAGCTGAGATAGAAGAAAGCTCGCTGACAATTCAAGCTGAGAATCATCATTGTCTTGATTGCGGCAACCGCGACTAAAGAGGAGAAACCGCGACACATGGCTACATTCCCTGCTAGACGGGACTTTTCTGAGAAACGAGATTCTGGTAGCACTGGTTTAAACGGGAGGATTCCTAGAAAAAAGAGCCTTGCCTGAAGCGAAATCCCGCCTAACTACGGAAATGATCTTGCGGCTACGCGAGATTTTTTCAAACCTCACCGAAAATATCTCGTCTGGACCAAAGAATAGGTATTGTTAAGAAGGAAAGCTTCGAAGCAGCAGGAGTGGCTTTCTCCGAACGAAAAGCGAAACAACTGCGCATTCGTGAAGTATCTGTCGCCAAAAAGCGCCAAAGCTCGAAGCTGATGTCGAAGTTCGAACAGGTTCGACGGTCACGTTTATCAAGACTTTAAAGCTGTGTGACTCCATTTTTTCCCTACATATTGACAGATATAAAATCAGACATCAAAGTGCCATATGGATAATACAAGTTCAACTAGTTAAGCAAAAAAGCACGAAAATTCTAGCTTAAATTATCGCGAAAAGTCAAAGAACGATTCATCTTAACCCGTGTTCCTGAATTTCTTGTACACGTGGCGGAGGTGGAAGATCTCGACCAGGTACATCACAAAGGGGAAAATTCTCACCAACAGGCTCCCTCGCCAAATCCCTTGGCGAATTTTCCCTCTTCTTTCTAGCGGCGTAGAAGACAAACTGGTTTACATTACGTCTATAGAGCCTTTCCTTCTTTACATAGATTTTCTTTGTCTGGACCTCTATCCCGGGTAAAGACAACCAATCAGATGAACGTTCTGCTTCTGAAGCCTCACGTGATTCCAATCTGAGCGATAATCGATTACTGTTTGGCGTTCAAGTCTTTGTAGTAAGTGAAAATGGTACGTGGGTTTCCTGGAATTGTGCGGGTTCTGAGAATTGCCCCTTTCGACGTCAAGTCCCGCCGAAACATAATGTGAGCCAAAACATATCCGAAATCATACCGAAACATAATGTGATTGAGGTTTTACAACACAAAATATGTCTGGATACAGACTTTTCTTTTGAAATAGCTTTATAAAGTATTTTCTTCCTCCTTTCTGCATACCTTCGGGGTGTAGCGCACACTGGACGCGTGTTCGAGAGGTCCAGGTTTGAGTCTCGGAGACGGCATTGCTCATTTTTCAGGTCTAAGCTAAAAAAAACCTAATCTCTCTACAGTGGCGCCCGAACTAAAATGTGGTGAATGATGATTCTTCACTAGCAGGATTTAGCCATGGGGTCTCCTAATCCCCAGTCGCCCTTTAAAAGGAGAGTATATAAGGTAAAAAAGCGAAAGATTAGCTCGTATGATGAACAGAAAATTTTCTCCCTCCTTCCTGCATGCCTTCGTGGCTTAGCGGTTACTCGACTCAGACTCGGCGCGCATTCGAGAGATCAAGGTTCAAGTTTTAGCGAGAGCATTGCTCATTTTTACCTCTCCTGTATAAAATAACTTAATGACTCTAAAGCTTGAAGGTTTAAACCGCAGCCCCATACGCAACCTCTGAGCCATCAGCAAATCCGTGAAAAACAAATTTTTCTGTATCGTTTCCTAATACACATCTCAGAATACGTAGACCTTCGACTACGAAATCTGTGTAATCTGAGATGAGACAAAGTTGTGCCACTGAAGAGATATCGGTCCGGGATGTGGTTTATTCCAATTAATTTGAGGCAGCCATAATCTTTGTATAAATATTTTAGCTCTAAGCTAATCTTACTTTTGGTAATGACTGGTCGAACCAACCTCAGAGGTCGTAAATCGAGCTATATTCGATAACACTGTCCCTTCGGTTATATGTGCTGCGGGTTCACTGGACTCTTCGAAGGAAAAGAAATCACCATTTGGGTTCCACTGTATTTCTAGAGCTTTCACAATCTTTTCTTCAGCTGAATGCTCTAAAGGATAATTTCCGAACTCTTAAAAATGCTCATAAGAAGTTTATAAAAAATTATTTTAATAGATGTTTTAAACATTTGCTATGTAACACTTTTAATTACATTTCTTTATAATAACTAATCTAGAATAGCTTAAATTATTTTTAAAATTGAATTACAGTGAACCGTCTCATTGCAACTAGCTGCCTCAATCATTTCTTAAAATTTACCTGACTTTCTCACAAAATAACTTAGACATAACTTTAGAAAACATAACTTCTCTAGAATTCCCACTTTTATTGAAGATTAAAATCTTTAGTAATCAGGTAGCTTTGAAAAGGTTCATTATACAAAAATAGCAAATATGCAAATTCTTTTATAAATTAAGATATTATAGATGTTAAATATAATATACAGTATACCTATTTTCGGAACCAATTCTTCCAGTATTGAAAAAATATTAAATTATCTATTATCTTTAAATTTCTAAAACAGTATTAAAGATTGGTGGCAAATGAGTCACTGAATCTCAAACCCTAAGTACCGAGTTTACTCGCCTGTTCCCCCCCCCCATATTTTTAGCTCAAGGTTTTCTGATTTTGTTTTTAATTATTTACGTAATTATCGCCTTCCTTCGGACGTTCATAAAATTAGTTCCCCTAAATTTTAAAACATTCATTCATGTAGTTGTCGTTTCCGTCTTACTAACTAATTTGCTCATGGATTTTGGGTGCATGGACAATGACTAATAAAACAATAATAGTAAACAGCTTCAAGAAAATGGCGGGGGGTTACCTAATGCTCTTGATACCGTATTCCTTAATTCTTTTTACTTCCTTGTACGAAGTAAAAAGGAAGTATTGTAATCGCGAAAAGTTTCAGGCATCATATTTCAACGAAAATATCCATTTTCACCGCCATCGAATGCAATTTAATGATGCTTTTGCGTGACATCTGTACGTAAGGACAGGATAAAGGACTCTTTTCCCCCCAAAAAAAATTGTAAACTAATTTATAATGAATTCTGAAGAGAATTTTTGTGTTGTCTTTGCGTACGTACGTACATATCTCGCATAACTCAAAAACGAGTAGCCTCAGAACGTTGAAATTGTGTATATAGGACTGCTATAAGATCATGTTATAGCAGTCCTATATACACAATTGTGCACCTCATATTTTGGTTGCAATCGGCCACACCAAAAGTATATAAATATATGTAAACTATATATATCCACTTTGTAACTCGGCTCAGTGATCTCAGATTTTTTATTCTTATATGTTTGTATGTGCATTTTTTGCTTTAAGAATGATTGAATTATGCTTTTCTTATCTTCCGGTTAAGGTTTTTATGCCTTTAGTAAATCTCTATGCAATATTTTTAGAAGTATCAACAATTTAAAAGTTGTTTAAGGGAGCTCATACACCTTAAACCCCTTATGATCTTCGAATCTCTATGCAATATTTTTAGAAGTATCAACAATTTAAAAGTTGTTTAAGGGAGCTCATACACCTTAAACCCTTATGATCTTCGAATATGTGACTGTTGCAAGAATTGGAATATTTTATTTATTTTAAAAGGAATTATTTCCAACTTTTTACAGCTGACTACATGATATACCTGCTTTGGAAACTAGTAACCAGAAAGTTTGTGTTGCCACAAATAATTTTGTAATTTAATCCGATTTGTGACAAAATGTTTCGTCACGTTTCCATCTTGCGCGCGCCAACCAGCGGCCGAGCGGTAAAGTTGCTGAACACTGGTAGTTCGGTCCGAGGTTCGAATCCCGCGAACGGGCTGGCTGCATGGACGTTTTCGTGGTTTTCCCCATGTGTAACGTGTATACGAGCCAGTTTCTCTTAGAAAGTCCTCCACGAAGGCATCCCTTCCTTTAGGCAGATAGCCCTCGAGGCTTTGCCATAATTACATACCCATCTTGCGCGCATGATATTTTAAAAATGATTAATGTTACATTCTTGAAATTTGATGGAATTCTTTATATGGACACTATTTTCTAACTGAACCAAAAATCTGATGAATATTTTTAAATTAAAAGATTTTATGCAAGAAAATATTACAGATTTTTTTAATAAAATACATTTTATAAACTTAACTCCAAGTAAAATAAAAATTTAACATGAAATTCTTAGAAATTTTGGTTCACGGTAGTTTCCAAATGTTATAAAAGCTCTATATTAAATATGGAATTTAATTATGCAATAGAATTTTTTAAACTGTGCGCGCAAGGTGGACACATGACGAAAAATTTTGTCACAAAGCGGATTAAATTATAAAAATATTTGTGGCAACACAAACTTTCTGATCATTGTTTCAGAAAGCGACTATATTATGTACTCAGCTGTAAAAAGTTGGAAGTAATTGCTTTTAAAATAAATAAGTTATCCCAGTTCTTGCAACAGTCTAATATTCGAAGATCTTATGGGTTTTAAGGTGTATGAGTCCTCTTAAGTGCAGCTAAGTCTAATAATTTTTTCCATGGAGGCCATTGCTTGTTTACATTTGAAATAGCAGAATAGTAGATTTGTTGCCAATCTAGAGAAAGTATGCTTCGCAATAACAAAGATAACACATTCTTTTATTATTGCGAATTAAATCATGCTTAATCCATTCTGGAATTTATTCGAGAAAATAAGTGTTTAAGATATACTTCATAATTTTCAATACAGACATCTTGAGTTTTAATGTATTTTTGCTTTGTTGCGAAGTGAAAACTGAAATAATTGAATGTGAAATGCTGAATCGTCTGTGAAAACTGTTTCTTTTTTGTTTTGTTTGCTTAATTTCTTTTACACATCGTTTTAGATTTATTATAGTATTTGAATAGAACATGGGGCAACGATTAAATAATTCTTCAAATGATATAAATTTTGTGCATTCCGAGTTATAATATGAACGAAATATAACGCTGTTAGGTAAACCTAGCGCCAGAGTGTCGCTATGGTAAACAAATGTAGTGAATTTTAAAGAGTGCATTTATTCTATTGTGGTTTATGTGTTATCGACAAAGTAGATTTAATTCAATCCAATAAGTTTAAATGAAATGCAAGAAAAAATGAGTATAATTTAATATTCCGTACAAGGAAGTCATGTGGTGTGCACATCAGATTTTTTTACTAATGTTATCAGCAGAAATTGAGAGGGGAAAATTAGGCGAAAAATTGAATTTCCATAGGACACAGTGACAGTAAGAACATAAAAAATGAAAAGTAATCACGAATAAACTACTAGTAACTATCGCAATTTTATTTCTTTATACGAAAACTACTCTTTAGGCCTCAAATCATCCATAAATAATTAGAGAAGGTGACTATGCAGCTGACGTGGCAAAATTGCAGAGTGAATATCAGTTGGCGTTTGCTTGGCTATAATGGATCATTTCTTGTATTAGGTTAGCATAAAGACGAAAAGTTAGATAGGAAAGTCTTTGCAGGTAGTAAGCAAGAGTTCTGTCTTTCTTAGTATGACAAAAAACAATCACTATGTGGACAAATCCATTTTATAATTTTGGGAAATAACTGCATGTGGTAAGATAAACTGTACGGTGATGACTTGCATGCTTTAGTAAATGACACAAACTGCTATTCTATAAGCATTAAATGCTTTGAGATCTAGGAAGTAGCATGGGCACGAGTGCTGGCTCGTGCGAATTGTGGCATAGTTAGAATGAGAAAGTGCATTTATGTGCAGAGTTTGTGCTTAAATAAAACGGTTTATTTAAACTTTTCCAAGATTGCGTAGTTAATTTCTAACAAAGAGATAATTCGCTTTACCTCTGTTAGGAGTTTGGAACTAGTTTATGCTCTCAAAGCAAGCGAAATTCTACAAACTGAAGAAATTCTGGAACTCTATTACACGTGAATATCATTTCAAATCGTTTTCTAGACTCTTGTTTATATTTCTGAATACTCACATCTAATAACAATTATTATCCGAAAGTATATCTCTATCAAAATCTAATAACTTAAATGCCTCTATATTCTTTTTTACATGATGTACCATTTTCCAAAGTTCTTTAGCCGATGCTTGACTTTGGGATAGTTTATAAAGTTATGAAAATGTGTATCTGCGATTATTCAATTGTTCTCGTAACGGTTTCTAATGCTTTAAATAATGACTCACACATGTCGTCCGACATTTGAATTAGCTTTGCTTGAAGCGTGAAAATAAGAAACATTAATCAGAATCTGTTAAATGAGGATTTTTAGTTATTAGATTGTAAAATGTAGTTGTGAAATTACTCCTCGTATAAACCAGGGAGTTCTGGTAGGGGAGTTTGCGGAAGAGGAATATTAAAAGTTTTAAATTCGCGGCACAAAAGAAGCATCAAGTTATAGTTCATTTTTCGAACTTTTATTTGAATACTGAGTAATGAGTTTTAAGAATTTGCCTCATTTGCCTCACAATGTACTTCTAATTCTTCTAAGTACACATCAGTTTCCTCTAAATCTTCTTTAGCCTTTTCGTAATATCCACCACGCAGTTCATTGAAATATGCAAGCAGAGTTTTTAAGGAATCTATCTTCCGCTGCAGTTTTTTTATCGTTAGAAGTTCTTCAGAATCATCCGAAAGGGCTAAAGTGAGTCCTTGGTTTTAGCTTCTATAAATTTTTCTATACGAGTAAGCTTAGTTTTTAAAGCAGTTTTCTGCCTGTTTAAAATAGTGAAAGCCATTCTGAGGATCGAGAGAGGCCATATGTTACAAATTAAGCACACAATGCTACTACTACACTTGCTTTTTTATAGCAGCAAAGAAAAATATAAGAAATAGTTTATTTTATAAGAATTCGAGCTACAAAACAGACGATAATTGACGCTACTCGAATAATAAGGAAAGACAAGTGACTGTTACATCTTCAGAGTTTTTACTGTCTTTGTCAATTTTGAAAATACAATCTTTTGCTTTTTATTATAAATAAATGGTGTAATGACATCCAACAATCTGCTAAACGGTCTTACTGTGTAAAAGAACGCAGGTTGCAAACAGGTGAGCTTCTTGCAGACAGAAGAGAATTTGTAGCCTATGTTTGCTTTTCCAGGGTTGCAATAAACCCTGAGCTCATTTTTGTGGATGAAAGCGCTTGTTTAAATGGAGCTAATTTGGTGGATGGTTTTTTTTTTAGAAAGTGAGGATATCAAATGGAGTGATTGGCTAGCCAGATCTCCAGAGGAAAAGCCCTACAGAACTCGTCTGGGCCCTTCTTGGAAGAGCAGCTGCCGCCCTTCCCAGAACCCTCCAGGATCTGAAAATCGTTTTGCTGCAAGAGCGGGATAGATTGCCTTGGGACTCATAAACTGCATTATTTCTAATATGCAATCGCCTAGTGAGAGCTGTATGACTGTTAGAGATGATCATACATTTTTAGTTTCCTTTTTTATTGCAGCCTCTGGTTTTAGGCCTTCTTGCTTAAGCATGACCTTGCATGGATGCCATGACTTTTGTATGATACAAATTTTTGCATCATAGAAGCTTATGTTTATATTAGATTTCTTTAAAATCTCTCAATCAGTTTTAGGGATAATTAAAATGTAAAAATTTTCTTAATTTTGAACATATTTGTAAGTTTCAAAGGAGGTGACTCTTGCTATGGTATGGAAGCACTCAGCTAATCATTCTCAGTAATATTTTAAAGTCATTCCTGCTTTACGCAGATACACTCTTTTGCAAAAAAAAAAAAAAAAAAAAAAAAAAAAAAAAAATCGAAGCACCAAGAAGGACTTTTGCAATCGTGACGAAATTTGGCATGCAAAAACATCTTGATCGAACATACAAACGATCAAAGTTTCAAGGCGAATGAACAGGAATTACGATCATAACGCGCATTTCTAGTTCGCAATTCGCAAAAGTATAAAACCAGTAACAGGCGGGAAATTCATCTTTTTTTGTTGCTGCCATTCTAATTCCGTAAAGAAACAACTAAAGATGCCATTACGACGATATCGAAGACCTTACAGACAACTAAACGACTTCGAACGTGGTCGCATTGTAGGGTTGCGTGAAACTGAGTAATCGTACTGAGCAATAGGCCACCACCTGTAGCGTACAGACACTGATGTGCAAAGATGTTGGTAGCAATGAGTGCTGCAAGGAAACTGCCGGAGAAATGAAGGCTCTGGAAAGCCAAGGAGCACAATTGCGAGGCAAGATAGGATGATTGTTCGCCAGGTCCGAACCGCCCCAACGGTATTATTGTCGACTATTCAACGCACTACAGCCACGTCTATACCTTCCGTGGAGTCGTCCACCATCTCTCGGCGCTTGTCTGAGGCGGGTTTACGCTCACAGAGGTTTAAGACGTTTGCCTTTGACCCCACAACATCGGCGGATTCGTCTGGAGTGGTGTCACAGCCGATCACCATGGCTGCCATCAGACTGGTAGCGTATAGTGTTCAGCGATGAATCCCGCTTCACTCTTGAAGCAGATGACTACCGTGTTCGTGTCTGGAGAGGACAGGGCCAGCGGTCCCAATCAGCCTTTGTTTTACAAAGACATACAGCTATAACCCCTGGTGTGATGGTGTGGGGCGCTATTTCTTATGACAGCAGGTCATCTTTAGTCATCCTCCGTACATCTTTAACAGCTCAACGATATGTTGATATCATCCTTGCATTACCCTTCATGGCATTACCCTTCATGGCACATCATCCTGGGGCTATTTTCCAACAAGATAATGCCAGCACCACAAAATATCGCAGGTCTGGTGCGACAACTAATGAATGTCTGGCAGACTATGTCGCAGGATGACATTAAGAGCCTCTACCCCTCCTTGCTTCGACGAATTCAAGCATGCATTGCCGCCAGGGGCGGTTCGACCAACTACTAATTTGAACACTCAATTGGTGACTGTGAGCCGTGAACAGATGTTATGACCTTCATTTTTAAGCTATTTATAGACGAAAGATCTTAGAGGCCAAAAGAGCCTCCTGGGACACATTCTGGAAAAATCTTCAGATCTCTTCCCCGTTCGGGTCCTACTATGATATCATTAAGGGCAAATGCCTAGGACTCCTACAGCTAAGCTCAATACTCAAACCAGATGGGAAAACCACAACTTCAGTTGAAGACACTATTAGAGAAATTGTCAAATATCACTTTCCCAACGATACTCAAGACGAAGACACCCCACATCACAGGGAGATAAGGAGATCAGCAAGTAGCCCTCCAAACACCGCAAATGATCCCCCCTTCACTACCACAGAAATTCGAAAGATCTTAGAAACTACCAAAAGGGGCAAAACCCCAGGCTTGGACAAACTCAATATAGACTTCGTCGAAGAGTTGAGAATCGCAAACGAAGACGAACTAGCATATATCTTTAATGACTGCCTTCAGAAAGGCTGCTTTTCAGATGCCTGGAAGAATGCTGAGCTTGTTCTTTTCAAAAAAGAGGGCAAAGACAGTAAGTATCCGAACGCATATAGACCTATTTGTCTTCTCTCCACCTGGGGAAAAGTCCTAGATAAACTAATAACCAGACGTCTCACTTTCCACCTGGACAAAAACCACCTCATGAACAAAGCGCAATACGGTTTCACGAAGGGAAAGAGCACCATCGACGCTCCTCAGAATCTACAAGAGCAAATACACCATAACAAGCAGCGAGGTCTTCACACATGTGTTATCTTCTTAGAGGTGGCCTTGGCCTTCAACCAACTCTGGTGGCGAGCCCTCAGGGATCAACTCAAACATCTTCAATGCCCTAAGAATCTGTTTCGGATCATAGGCAGTTATCTTCACAATCGTAAAGTCACCAGCGAGACGGGGTCAGTGTCACTCCCGATTACTACAGAGGCGCTTCCTAAGGGTCCAATATTGGCCCAATATTGTGGAATCTCATTGCGAATACTGCATTATATCTAGATTTCGAAGGAAATGCACAAATCCAGGCCTACACCGACGATTTGATCCTAGTCATCCAAGGAGGTAATCGCACTGAAATAGAAAACAAAGCGAAAAAGGTATTAGATCTTATCACTGACTGGAGCCTCAAACTCAAGCTTAAATTCAGCATAAACTTGCAAATAGCCCACTCCGTATTAAATGGCAGGGTCGTGCGCTAAAAAATGAAGTTACTTTAAAATACCTAGGATTCTTACTTGATATAAAACTCACCTGGGTACCGCACTTAACGATGATACGAGATAAAACCTGCAATCTTATTAATAACTTAAATCGCATTGTCACAGATAAATGGAATCTAAAAGGGAAACTTTTGAAAGAACTATATCTGCGGGGCATTGAAATGATGATCCTTTACGGCTTTCCCATCTGGATGAATGGCACGGTTAGGGGTCGTCAGAAGCTACTCCAAATTCAACGCATCACCCTTCTCAAGATCACTAAGTGTTTCACTACCACATCCATAGCAGCTCTTCAAATCCTTGCAGGGGTTCTTAGATCTCAAAGCAGAAATTGAGTGTGGTTCTTATAGGGTAGTTCATTTTAAGAACACCTTCCAGCTCGATGACTCCTCATTCATAGACCAGCGCTCCTTAGAACTACCTTCCCACTATACTCCCGTCCACCCATCTCTCACGAAAGATATAAAATGGCTTAAACATCTACCAAAAGGACAGGACTTAGAAATCTTTTCTGATGGCTATAAAGTTTCAGAGCAAGTAGGTGCAGCCTATGTCGCTTTCTACAACAATACAGAAATTCACTCAGCACGGTTCAGACTTAGTGACCACGCCTCGGTTTTCCAGGCTGAGTCCTTCGCATTAAAGAAGGCAACACCATTTTTCCATCCATCAGCTTCTACACGGACAGCAT
This sequence comes from Stegodyphus dumicola, assembly GCF_044657685.1. Lineage (NCBI taxonomy): Eukaryota > Metazoa > Arthropoda > Arachnida > Araneae > Eresidae > Stegodyphus > Stegodyphus dumicola. The sequence continues at coordinate 40,030,608 of NC_140771.1, read as the reverse complement.
GAGCGTCCTACAGGCACTGAACAAGAACGGCACACAAGCCTTCTACATCTCTTCATTAAAAGAATTGCTTATTGCCGTGTCTTCTTCCAGACAAGTGTCTCTATACTGGTAGTCATCAAGGTACCCAAGATATCGAAAGGGCCGACTCTTTAGCTAAAGAAGCCACAAGTCACCCCTTCATCGACTCAGAGATACCACTTTCCATAGTCGCTGCCAAACACAAGATCTTCTGCGCCTTCATGTTCATCTGGCAAGCTCGCTGGAACGACTCAGACACCGGTCGACACACCTTCTCCATCTTTCCCGTGGTTTCCACCAAAAGGCTGAAAACAGATTTCTATCTACAACAAGCTTTCACAAATCACGGAAGATTTCCGCGTACCTCAGCAGGTTCTGCCATCAAAACGTAAAATGCGCCTGCGGTGCTTCAGCTTCTTCAGCAGAAGTTTCACATTACATCCACGACTGTCCACTCACTTCTCCCATCAGAGCCTTCCTTCCTCAGCTTCAGGGATCACATAGCCTCAAAGATCTTCTTCAGGATTACTACGGACAGCGGGGCGTCAGAATTATCATAGAGTATGTCTATTCTCACAGAAACATAATCATAGTAGATAAGCAGGTCTAAGCACCTAATGAAATGTAAAGGCAGCAAGCCTCATGTATATATGTAAATATCTCTAAGCTAACTAACTCTTTTTGCTAATTTTATACTAACATTCTCTGAAAGCGGGGCGTCAGAACTATCATAGAGTATGTCTATTCTAAGAGAAACATAATCATAGTAGATAACCAAGTCTAAGCACCTAACGAAATGTAAAGGCAGCAAGCCTCATGTATATATGTAAATATCTCTAAGCTAACTAACCCTTTTTGCTAATTTTATACTAACATTCCCAAAAAATTGTAAGTTGGAGCAGCCAACAAAAGTAATAACTATTGTTAAATCTGTTTATCTATAATAAGGTTGAAAAGATAAATAACCAAAATAGGTTGCTGTGGCAACGATCAAAATAACGTCACTGACCTGTAGTTCCCATTGAGGGGTGAAGCAGGCGGAATAATAATAAATAAATAATCTTTTATTATCTGTGTATGAGCTATACATGTATTCAATTTCATCAAAAACAACCATTTCCTTCATGGTGCTTCGATTTTTTTTTTCCAAAAGAGTGTATATCTTATCTACAAGTAAAAATTTAAGACTGCTAAAAGATTAAGACGTTAACAAGGAACAAAGAGAGAACCATTCAGCAAATTTCGAATGTTTAGAGGCTTCGACAAAAGCAAACGTATTCTGAAAAGAATATGACTAGTAACCTTATCTCAAGAAACTTCTTCTTACATTGTAACAATTAGAAAAATCTGATGTGCCACACCACATGACTTCCTTGTACGGAATATTAAATTATACGCATTTTTTATTGCATTTCATTTAAACTTATTAGATTGAATTAAACCTACTTCGCCGACAGCGCATAAACCACAATAGAATAAATAAATGCAATCTTTAAAATTCACTTCGTTTACCATAGCGACACTCTGGCGCTAGGTTTACTTAACAGTATTATATTTCGTTCATATTATAACTCAGAATGCACAAAATTTATATCATTTAAAGAATTATCTAATCGTTGCCACATGTTCTATTCAAATACTATAATAAAGCTAGAACTACGTATAAAAAATTTGAGCAAACAAAACAAAAAAGAAATAGTTTTTCACAGACGATTGAGTATTTCTCAGTCAATTAATTCACTTTTCACTTCGCGACAAGGTAAAAATACATAAAAAATCAAAATATCTGTATTAAAAATTACGAAGTAAATCTTAAACGCTTATTTCCTCGAAAAAATTCCAGAAAGGATTAAGCACGATTTAAATAATAAATGAAGGCGTTATCTTTGTTGTTACGAAGCTAAGTTTCATAGATTGGCAACAAATCCGCTATTCAGCTGTTTCAAATGTAAACAAGAGCAATGGCCGCCATCAAATTAGGCTTAGCGGCACTTAAACAATTTTAAAATTGTTGATAATTCTAAAAATATTGCATATAGATTTACTAAAGGCATAAAACCCTTAACCGGAAGATAAAAACAACATAATTCAATTATTTTTAAAGCAAAAAATGTACAATTTACAAACATATAAGTAAGAGTAATGAAACTGAGATCACTGAGCCGGGTAACAGATTGGATATATTTATAAATATATTTATATATGTTTGGCACGACCGATTGAAACCAAAATACGAGGTGCTCATCAACATGTTATAGTAGTCTTATATACAAAGTTTCAACGTTCTGAGGCTCCTCGTTTTTGAGTTATGCGAGATACGTAAGTGCATACGTTCATACAGACGCCACGAAAAATTCTCTTCAGAGTTCATTTTAAAGCAGTTTTTTAGTTTTTTTGGAGGAAAAGAGTCTTTTATTCTGTCCTTACGTACAGATATCACTCAAAAACATCCTTAAATTGCATTCGAAAGCGGTAAAAGTGGATATATTCGTTGAAATATGCTGCCTGAAGCTTTTCGCGATTACAATACTTCCTTTTTACTTCGTACAAGGAAGTAGAAAGGTGCTGAAAAGTTGTGGCCTGAATGCAATATTAATTAGTACAGTAGCGAGTTGGTACCACGTCGCCGACAGATGAATTTTTTGTATTTCATTCTGCCATCAAAGAAATAATATTTGACGCCGCCGAAGAGATATTGTAAAAATCATAAGATTAAAAATTGTCTTCTTATATTATTAAAATAAGTCTTCTCCTTCGAAATTCTAGAGTGTTATATCAAAGATAAAATTTTAAACCATTTTAATATACTTTCCATCTACCGATTTTCCTGAAAAGTAGTAAAAATTATTGGCCTCTTTTTTTTTTTTTTTTTTTTTTTTTTTTTTAAATGCAAATTTTCATTCTGGAAATGAGTACAGCTACAGATATACTAACGGGCAGACGATTCACATCATTTCGATAATACCACAGTAGTCGAGCTATTCTCCTATTTTTAAAACATATAATTTGATTAGAAATTTAAATTTGATTTCATTACAATAAATATTTGCAAAAGGGAAACGTTGAAGAAAAGAAAAATTAAAAGCGACCAGGGTAACACTATTCCCAGAAAACATTTTTATCTCCAGCCTCTAGATTATTGACATTCGGCAAAATGTAAGATATTTATCTTTGAATTTTAATTAACAGACACGATTGTTTAAAAGTAATGTTTTGCCTCTGCCTAAAATAAAATACTTTTATCTCCCACGCGTGAATTTGTTGCCATTCAGTAAAGCGTAAGATATTTCATTTTCAAATTTAATGCGTCTGGTAGTAAGTAGTAACAATCGCTTAGTATGTAATAATATACATGTAACAATCACTTAGTAACAAACTAAGCGATTTAAAAGCAATAAGTGCCGCTGTTGAAAATTTTTTAAAACTTTTTAATCTGATCAATTTAACTAAAAATGCATTTAAATTAAGAAATATCCAATTAGAAATATTAAATTCATTCATTAAATCATAATATATTTTTCTTTGTCATGAGAACTTTTTCAGGAGGCAGGGCGCGCTCGCGACTGTTACGATATAAATACAAGTCACTTTATAATGGTTTTCCTTCGCAGGCAATGTAGTCCTCACATACTTTGCAATAATAAATTATCTACAGACTTCTTAATCTTCAGCATGTGAGAATAAGAGTCTAAGAAGAACACGCCGATCAGTATACTGAAGCCAACATCTCAGAAATACAAATAAATAGCTGTTCCGTATCTTCTATGAATGCCGAAGTTTTCGTAAAGGCACAATGAGAAAAAGGTCAAAAAAAGAAAAACACAATGTTAACACGCATCCTTTAGGCAAAAGAAAAAAATAAGTAAAAATAGAACAAATGATCATCGCAACTAACATCGTAAAGATGTCAAAGTGATATTCTTCCAGTTCATTCATGTCACTTCCTCAATGACCTCAAAAGCAAAAAATACTTGATCCCTAAAAATATTTCACCACGCCTAAGTTAATGCTTCATCGGGAAGCACGTGTTACAAAATATGAAGATTTGCGAGTTCTGTCCCCTTTCAATTCCTTTGAACGACACTGCATACTTAAAAGTTTTTGTAAAAGACAGGAAGAAGAGATCCATGAAGTTGATTATTTTTAAATATTCATATACAACGTATCCACAAAAGTCTTTACCTGACATATACTTTCGCAACTGCTGGTCGTAGATACGTGTTTTCATTGATAAAAATGTTTTAAATGATACAAAGAGTCGTATTTTTGCTTTGAATTTAAAAACTGATTTTGTATGAAATGCGTAATCTAACTTTTTTATATGTTCTGCCGGTCTCTCCCTACTTTTTTGCCCCCAAGGGCGGGCACTAGCTGCTCATAGGATTTGGTCAGTACTAAGGCCGAAAGTGGTCCTAAAAGGTGGGTCACCGTTACCTCCTATGAAGGGATGGACAAACTATATCCCTGCCTTCTCCGGGATTTGAACCCGGGCCTTTCGGTACCGCAATCAGAGCCAATAACCATTTTCGCGTCTAGGCGGCGATCGCTATATATATATTTAGAGATATATTCTTCGCTATATATATATTCTTTTTCTGCGGAATCTCTTAACCAGTGCAAACAGAGATAAAAAAATAAATTCAAAAAATCCGAAATCTTTCAGTTTTTATATGACGTCCAAAGGGGCGTTTTTTTAACGTTTTAGTGTTATCTTTATTTATCAAGTATCATGTTCTTTGCACTTATACCGTAAAATTCAACAGCAATATCGCAAAAGATTTAAAAACAGCATACCCTTAGAATTTCCAATACACAGTTTCGCGAGCTGGAGATAAAAATGTTCTGGGGTATTCTCCCTCAAAACTAGGGTGGAAGTAGAAGTTCAACATCCTTGAGGCTCCGGCAACCATTCTTCCATGAAATACACAGAAAAAACAACAACCCATTCAGTAAAGAATGTTTATTTGCGCGGAATTGTTTCCGATCTTCGATTTGTGCAAAAAGTGCCACTAAACAGCACCTCCTACACACATGTTAAATCTAGAGGGTGCTACACTAAAGAGCAACGAATGCGTTCTGCAACAGAATCCAAAGCAAAGAAAAGGGTGTCCCAACAAAAGCGCCGGATTTAATATGCCCACTTAAGTGCTTTAATTAGAAAATGGAAAATATTTTTACATACGACAGGTAAATCTTCCGATTTCAGAATGAAAAATCCTGTTCTCCATGACTTGCTCTCCAGCACCGCGCTCTATCGATGAAATTCAAGTCAAGAAATAGTCAAGTTTTGCGTATCTGCCTACTGAGGGCAACAGATGACACCCTGCATTTCCTCTTTAAGTTCTTTCGTTGTTAATTGCTCGTTTTGAAATCGTTGAGTTTGTTAGTCAAAATTTCGTTAAAGTTTTACAAAATATGAAATAGGTACTAATTCAGAAGTCAAACAACAAAAATCAGCGTTATATTTACAAACTTTTCACAGGACTAGTTTCGATGGTTTTACCGAACCACCATCCTCAGCTGCAAAACCGCAAATGAACAAGATAGGAAATAATGATTAGATAAGATAAGAAAGCCTGGACAAGAATAAGCAAGTGGCGCCATCTGTTGGTGAAACTAGAACTAAAACATAATTTCTTTAAAGGCCGAAGGCAAATTTGGATTGGAATTAGGATCGTTAACTAGAACAGAAAGATTTTTATGAATGTGAAATGCCTCTAGAAAATCCAGTTCTCCAATGGAAGATGTTTTTTGAATAATTTTGGCAGCAGAGAAATTGAAAGTGTGATTTTCGGACCAACAATGTTGAGCAACAGAAGACTTCTGTGTTTCCTTTTTTCTAACATATGCCTCATGTTCCTTGACGCGAAATTTTAAGGCTCTCTTAGTTTGGCCAATGTAAATTAAACCACACTGGCAAGGAATCCTATAAGTACCCCAGGAATTCATATCCGGAATGGGGTCTTTGAGTATGGAACTCGGAATTTTATTGATGGGAGAATAAACGACCCGAAAGTTAAATTTCTGCAAAATATGTGCAACTTTATAGCTAATTGATGGAAAGAAGGGAATGACAACAGAATTTTTATAATCTCCTAAAACAAGACTGTGCCTTTAATTGAATTGTGATTGTTTTTGTTATGCCAAAGTGCAACGCATTCTTGGAATATGGAAGACAGGAGAGATGTAATGTCTCATGAACTGGCAACAGCTTCTTACTCTGTTTTACTCTCTCTCGGACACAAATTAGTATCTCACCCAGAATGAAAAATATCTCATTATAAAGAGGTTTAAAAAAATGCCGTTCCGAATCGAACGGGAGTTTTACTTTAAAGCAAAGAGAACAGAAGTCAGTATTCACCTGTAAATACATTAGCTTCGTTTCAAGATACAACGCAAGAAAATACAAAGGAAAATTGTAATGAATCGGCCACATCAGTTTTCCTTCTGCTCTTAATAAGTCAGTTTTATCCTCGCTATACAGATATAACACCGCTCAATCATCACGCTATAGAATCAACATGCTAATAAAAATTTATAAACTTTCGTTCGTAATGCACATTTATGCTGTTTTAAATGTAAGATTTTAAAATTTTCGAAATACAAATATTTTATAATAAATCCTTTCACTCAGTAAATTGTATTCGTCTAAGAAATTTAAACTTTGAAAAATTTCTTTGTGAAAAGCAATTAAGAAGTAATAAAATTATATTTCTTTGTAAATTTTAGCATATGAAAGGTTTATTAAATTTTTGCTCTAATTTTTGCTAATTTTTTTATTTTCATGCTTGATAAATGCTCGGCAAATTGAAAAAGGAAAAATTCAAACTACAAATATGTCTAATATAATAAATGTACTTCCCAGAATATCAGCTGGTATTGTAACACCTACAGTTTTACAGTTTACAGTACAGCTTGCAATTACGGAAATTTAATGAAGTAGTTGCAACCATGAAAAACAATTCCAAGCAGTTCAAAAGTTCCCATTATTATGAAAATTCAAGTTGCTAAACTAAGTGAAATCAAAATTTCTCAAAGAAGAAAGGAAGAGGAAAAAGAAGAGAGCGAATTAATTCTAGAAAGGGGGCGGGGGAACAAAAAGTTGCCCATTTTTAAAATACAAAGACCATTAACCTAGTTTTAACTCAGTAGTCTGGGAACTTCGGAAATATTAACTATTAAAAAACATTATTCTGAAAATAACAAGAAAAAGAGATAGGTTGATAATTCCTTTTAAATTGCATGACAGATAGTAACTACTGAATGATTTATCTTTTCGGGTAATAATCGTATCAATAAGTATAATGCAATTTATCTGTGGAATTATCGAACATTTACACGCAAAGGCACATTTACATGTGTTTTACTTTCTAATCTAATCTGACCGATTATTAACCGTGACCGTGACTGCATAAACCGATTTATAACGTATTAAATTGGAGAATGACTCTCATTTATAGTCTAAAGTCACAATATATCGTCGTTCGTTTTGAAAGAGAAGATGATTTCTGTTTTAAATTTTAATAAAACAAAATTTTACGATTTTGTGAAGAAATGAATGTTATTGCGCTTATGTGAAGTTTTAGTTTATGTTCTTGTTGCCAATATCTATGACTGAAATAGATCATACAGAATATGCTGAAAAGGATACATGATAATTTGTGTTCGAAGCATATATTAAATTCCAAACACAAATACTAATAGTTGTGAATATGTCTTCATACATTTTTAATGTTTACAGAGCTTACTAATTTTTCAACACATATAGTAAATTCTTAAATTGTTTTAATATTGTTAAGGAAATCAGGTTAAGCAAATTAGGAAGCTATCTTTAATTCCATGTTGCATAAGACTTTTCACTTATCCTCTAAAATATGAAAATACATTACCCGTAAATATAGCATAATGACCAATTAAAGAACAATATGTACTTTTTAATAGCATTTTGCCATTTTTCATTTCCAATATATTTTATAAATATTCATACTAATAGTGTAATTAATGAAAGAAGCTTCAACGCCATATATTTATAGTGTTTATCGTAACCAATTTCTATTTAAATATTTTACTATCTTCTTTTTATTTCACTATCGTCTGAATCAAAAATTAAAACCGAATAATAACAATAAAATTTTTGAAGTATACAAATTTAAAACTTCTCAACATTTCTTTTTTTTTTTTTTAATTTTATTTAAAATGTAAATACTTGTTTCAAACATATAGCAATTGTGGATATTATTCTTTTTACTAAAAAAGAAGAAAAATGATACTTGTATGTTTCTCTGCCGATATGTATATTTCAGCAACTCGATTCGCAGAATTCGAAATCTTCACAAATATTATTTGGTTTGTATTATTATATCATTATTTTTTAGGAAATACATAAAAAATCACTTGAGATATTTAATTAACGAATCTGCATGTTTCTTACTCCAGTAAAACCAATTAATGAAAATTTTCAGGTGTTAAATTTGAATTTGGAAGATCAAATTGTTTATTTGAGTAAGTAAAGAAGTTCTGCTATATTTATTTTGTTTTTCCATTTTTGGTTACCCGGGTTTCCCACTTAAAGGCTTAAATCTTGCTCTTTCAACTAGAATAAATATCTTAATATGCTTATGACCTAAAGACATATTTTCTTGAAGAACTATTGCATTGACATTACTGAAGATTTTCGTAGATTTAACGAAATAATAGCGAACTGAAGAGAAATATTTCCTTTCTTTTCCAGTCATACTTCGCCATGAATGCGTGAGATATTATCTATTCAAAGTTCAGAGATATGTTCAAAAACTCTTTTGATTGGATTCAATACGGATCTTCTGCTCATCTGTCAACTGAATGCTCCAAAAGTACAACTTAATGCTTTGAAATATTGCATGATACGAGCTGTTAACTTGATTTAAAAGCTCTTGAAAGAGATAAGCAGAGTTGCGCTTTACTGAGCAAAGTTAATGAAAAATTTATGACGATCACTGCCCCTGCCATATGAAATTATTAGGATTTTTCTCTACTGAGTATTATTTCGCTCACTAATTTTTTAAACTGAGACTTAAAATTTCAATAGTTAATTAATTACTCTGTAAGTTAGGGAAAAACTTTAAAAATGTGGTCATAAGCCAAAATGCCGCTATGTATATTTCATCTTACTAGATGCTAATATAAGAATGCAATAATATAAATATTTTGTACATTCATAAACATTAGCAATATAAGCATTAATTACACTTAACTAATTCCTCAAAAATATGAGCTTTAACACTAATTAGCCACTTTCGCGGCCAGCTGCATAAAATAGTTATTATAAAAAAAAGGGATAGGTGTGATGATTTTAATGAATCCAACTAATATAATTTCTCAGGTCCAGCCAGTAATTAATAATAATGGAGACAAAGAATAACATTTATTGCTTTTCAATTCATTAGTTTATTAATCAATAACGCACATATTAAATTCGAAAAGAAAATTAAATATCTTACGCTTCGCCATAGGATAGCAGACTGGAGCGTGGAAGATATAATTATTTTATATCAGGCAGTGACAACCCATTTCTTTTAAATCGGCGAGTTCTTTTATTAAATTCGAAAGACATATTAAGCTTTGTCGAGCGGCGGATCTTAAATCGCCAAGTTTTCTAATTAAAGAAACATAGCTCTTACGCTTTGCAGAATAGCAATGCATTTCTTTTTAATCGCCAAGTTTGTGAACCAAGAATTCATTAAATATATAAAATATATAAAAACCAAACTCTAAATTCAAAATTGTGGCCTTGAGGTGTACATATTCGGTAATAAACTATGCGTACTACTTTTTTTTCCGCAATGCTAAGTATATACACACAGATTCTTTATTATTTTATAACAGAGATTAGGGTTTTTATTTTTATAACACGCAGACTGGGTGTTCACCTCTTTCAGCAAAGCCTTCGTAGGAGCGAAGGCAAAATTTATGATGAATCTGAAACAATAGTATTTATATTATTGGCTTTTGAAAATATGTGTACAAACAGAAAGAAAAAAGATAAAAATTCGTAACTAATCTTATCTATGTTTTATTCTGTTTACAAACGTCATTTTCAATGATATCACAAACGCCCTTTGCCACCTCTTATGTTTAACAATGCAAAACTGAAGAAAGGTTGAAAGTCTTTCATTTCAATCTAAGTTTTAAACTAAATGAAATACCACACCCGGAAATAACTGATTTAGAATGCATCATAGACATTGCTAATTTTTTTCATTCAATCGTTAGTTAGCCAAATAACCTTGTCCCAAATTTAAATATAATGCAATTTTGCATGTCATTGTATTAGCTTTCAAGCTATTGAAGTTATATATTGTTGCGCTCTACGGGTTCGTGGATTTGGAGCAATTGATGACTACACTTAATGTAGAATCAAAACACTATTTATTCGCCAGTAGACACTATTACACAGGACAGTTCCAAAGACACGTTTACACTCGTCGAAAAACTACCACAAACACGCTGAAACAATCAGCAACACAGCCTTCAGGCTGTAACGTTAAAGACAGCTTTACGGCAAAGCACTAAATTACAGCTCCCGACTCGGTCGATCACTCTCAAGCTAATCTCTTAACTCAAGATGCTACTTTTTCCCAGGACAGGCAGGGTATATACATATACATATATATATATATACTCAATATATCACTTTCTACTCAAAAACAAGCAGTTCGGCCAGCAGACAAGAAGGCAGATTTTTCGGTGCCCAAATCTAGAAGTTTCCTTTTGGTCCTGCTCGGCAAGACACTCACTGAAGGTGAAGAAAGAATTAATTCACTATTCTGCTAAGTTTCAAATGTAAACAAGTATGGCTGCTGTGATAAAAATAATTACGCTTAGCCGCGCTTAAATAACTTTTAAATTGTTGATAATTCTACAACTATTGCATGCAAGTTAACTAAAGGTATAGAAACCTTAACCGGATGATAAGAACAATATAATTCAATCATTTTTAAAGCAAAAAATGCCCAATTTACCAACATATAAGAATTAAAATTCTGAGCTCAATGAGCCGAGTAACAGAGTGGGTATATATACATATTTTTGTTGCCGTTGATTGCAACCAAAAAGGGAGATGCACAACTACATGTTATAGCAGTCCTATGTACAAAATTTCAACGTTCTGAGGCTACTCGTTTTAACGTTATGCGAGATACATACGTACCTACGTACAGACGCCACGAAAAAAAATCTCTTCGGAATTGATTTTAGATCAGTTTTATAATTCATTTTGGGAAAAAGAGTCCTTTATTCTGTCCTTACGTGCAGATGTAACGCAAAAACATCGTTAAATTGCATTCGATAGCGTTCAAAATGAATATTTTCATTGAAATATGGTACTCGGAATTTTTCGTGATCACAATACTTCTTTTACTTCGTCCAAGAAAGTAAAAAGTATTTTCAATTATGAAGTTTCTCAATATGGTAGAGGATGTTTGTGAAAACTGTTTTCACATTAAAAGTGGGTTTCTTTATAACGTTTTTATGATCCTAGAAGAACAATAAATTCTATTAAGAAAAATATTTATTGTGATTTAATATGGTACATACAAACTATTTCACACTTTTGCGTAGAAACTTGTGGCATACATGAGCAATTGATAGATTCGTGGAGCAAATTATAAAGCTAATAACGAAGTCTAGTTTACTCAAGATACAGCCGTTACAATATTTTACCCTCTATAACCGTTCCGTAAATTTGAAAAAACGTCCAATTTGCAATTGGACATTCTTCTGTAGTTCTGTTCTTCTGCGTTTCTACAATTGGGCAGTAACAATATATTTAAAAGATTTGCAATTGGAAGTGCCATTAAAAAAATATTAAAGAAACAGAGAGTTTAGCTGTCTTTTTCAAACAGCCTATACACAACTAGAGAAAGAACAATCAGTTATTGTTGATTATATTATGTGTATTTTGCTTTCCACTGAAAGCGTATTAAGGACAAATTAAATGATAAAAATAAATAAAACTTGCATGACGAGTAACTTCTACCATCGATTTGTATGCGATACCGAGCTATGACAAAACATGATAAATCGAAAAGTGTTGTTTGTATTGGAAATGCCTCAGTGCTGTACAAAATGAAATGCCGTATGGTCAAAATACTGTCAGCAAGCAAATACGGAGGCTTTTATTTTTTTGACAACAGATATGCTTTGATGAGGAGGATTATTACGGAACATTATATTTAAATGATTTTGAAAAATGACGCATGATAGGAATTGCAGAAATAAACTGATTGCGACTCTTGTTTATCGAGAGATGATGTCTCGTACAAGACTTTCGTGACAGTGTAAAGAGAAAGACACTGGTTTGTCACGCTTAAATGCATGTAGAAAACTCATAACAAAAGAATATGGGGAGTTAAAGATGCGTACTCTTAAGCTTGTCTACGAGACAGAATAAGCTACAAGATAGACTTCTTGTATGCTAACCTGGACCATTCCCTGACTTACACAATTATACTATGCGTCTCCCCAATCCGAGGAAAATATAATAAAAAAATAAAAAATAAGCAAATGCTGCCATTAAATTAAAAAATAAATAAATTAAAAAAAACTGAAAGGTTTCAGATTTTAAATTACATCCAAAGGAGCGTTTTATTAACTTTTTACGTGTTACCTTTATTTATTAAATATCATGTCTTTCGCACTTAAACCATAAATTTCAGTTCAATAGCAATGTCGCAAAATAGTTTTAAAATGAGCAATCTTTAGAGTTTCCGATACACAGTTCTGCGCCCGCTGGAGATAAAAAGGTCTTTTTTTTTCTCGCCGTTGCCATCGCTCGCTTTCAAATCGTTGAGTTTGTTACTCAAAAATTCGTTAAAGTTTTACAAAATATGAAATCGATCATAAAACAAATTCCAAATTTCAAAATGGGCTTCCACATGCCCATATTCGCAGTAGGATTACGTCATTCAAAATTGGATGGCTCTAAAAGTGAAACCGACATTTATAGTGATACAACGCAAAATCGTAAAACGAAAACAATAGTCCTTCAGGGACAAAGACCCCTTTAGACTAAAAAATTCTGAAAACTTTTAGATTTTACATTCCGTCCAAAGGGGCGTTTTTTTTAACTTTCTGTGGTTTACCTTTATTTGTTAAATATAATGTTCTTCGCACTTAAACCATAAAATTCAGTTCAACAACAATATCGCAAAATAATTTTAAAATGAGCATATTTTTAGAATTTCTGATACACAATCTAGCTAGCTGAAGATAAAAATAATATTTTTTTTCCCGTAGAGTGTTGCCATTACTCGCTTTAAAATCAAAAATTCGTTATAAATCAAAAAGTGTTACAAAATATGAAGTAGGTAATAAAACAAATTCTAAATTCCAAATTCGGGCTTCCAGATACCCATATTCGGGTGGAAACGTATGTTATTCAAATTTTGATGGCTCTAGGTACCGTCGTTTTATCACAATGCAAGAAACAGTACATACATTTATGCAGATTCTTCATTATTTAATTTATTTAACTACAAGGCTGTAATATTTGATGACAACAGTTTAAAAAGTGAACCGACATTTAAAATTTTCAACTCAAAATGCCAAGACGAAATTAATAGCCCTTCTGGCCTTACGCTCTTTGGGCTAAAAATTAGAAGAAAAATTAATTAGCCTGTTAATATTCAAACCTGTTTATTCTAAAGACCTTTACTGAGGTATTGCTTTAAAGCTGTCTTCAACTGAACAAGAAAGATCAATGAAAAGCTTGAGATAATTTCGTCTTTATCAGATTTCAAATTTTTGGCACGAGTAAGAAAACTGGAAACACTTTTCATTATCAAAATCAACTACACTGAGATCATGCTAAATACCTACTTGATTTTCATGATGACTATTACTGAAAATTCCGCTTTCTATATAGGGAATTATATGAATCAGGAACATCCTCCTCTATTTCTAGGTTATCCTGATATTTCATCACCTTCAACCGGGCATACTCAGTAACAGCGGCGCATTAGACTGGGTGGCAAAGTCTAAGAGCGACAATTTTTTTCAAATTTCGGGAGAAACCCGAGGGCAGAATTCACGAGCATCAGAGAAAGCAATGAGCAGCAAAAAGCTTATCACCGGTTCTGTGCATACTCTGAATAATTAACCAGATTCCACCGTGTTAAGCAGTGGATGTACACTGCGCCCCTTCCCGCCCCCCAAAAAAAGATGAGGGACAGTTCTAGATCTTCCGTTCTACTGGGCCGATTGACGAAATTCAGCTTGCGTTTTTACTGTCTCGAAAGCGCGACTTAGAATATATATTAGATTTATATATAGCATTGTTCTAACATAGATATTTTGACGCAAAATCGGACTTTTCCTAAAATGGCATGCCAATTTTTTTTTTTCATATTTCGATTCTACGACTCAAATTATGCCAAACTGCCAAGTTTTGTAAGAATCGCAACAGTAGTTTTTAAAAAATTAGCTTTAAAAATTTTAGCTTCTCTGTGTTTATTGAATTGGATATACATTTATTAATATCTCTTTTTTTTATTAAACTTACTTGATTCCTTCTTCCAGAATTCGAAATTTAGGCTTAATCCAAATATAATTCGCACATTTTATATAATTTATTTTTTAAATTTGTATTTTAAAATATTTTTTATAAATTTTTCGAAAATCTTTTTGTATGATAACCTATAAAATTTTTAACATCCTCTTAAACTAAATGTATTTCTAGGCACACCTGCAAACAATTAGAGTTTTTTATTCAAAATTTTCTAAGATATACATGCAATTAAATATTGACGCTTTTTGAAATTTGGCATCTTTTTTTTTTTTTTTTTTTTTTTTTTTTTTTTTTTTTTTGAGCGATAATAATGCCAAATGTGGTTTACGCACTTTGCTAAAATTATTTGAAAGTATGAAAGATGACTTTTCTTCTGCTCGTCTGCAAAGCAAAACAGGAAAGGAAAATTAGGTTGCTATAAATTAAGAAGTTCGCCAAGTAAATTATCCTTGGCGCAAACTGAAAAAGATACGTCAAGATTGAATTTTTTAATTTCTCCCTAAGTTTCGCACCAAATTTTACAAAGTTTAATATTTAGGCATAATTTGAGACTTACAAACGAATTATGGAAAACAATTGGCATGACATTTCAGTAAAAGTCCAATTTTGTATCAAAATACCTATGTCAGAATAATGTTATATATAAATCTGATATACATCCTAAGTCGAGCTTTCGAGACATGAAAAAGGCAAATTGAATTTCGTCAATCAGCACAGTAGAACGGGAGATATAGAACTGTCCTCCCCCCCCCCCCGCAGTGTACCATTAATTTCTGCTTAGAAATACATTAAGTACAGTTTCGGATTTATTAATGAACTGAAATTTAAAAAAAAGATTGACACAAACATAGACATTATGAAGTTATGAATATTTACTGAAACTCGACACATGAAGGAATTTTGATCCAGATATTTTTCTTATTATTTTCTGGAGAATGCTTGTAAAAGTAAGCAGTGAATTGTGATAAATGCCCAGCATTAACTCCCAGGTTTCATATTAAACTTGAAGTCATTTTGTTTACAGAAAACAAAAAGAAGTCGTTTAAATCTTCTTTGCCACCAAACGTTTTTTTCAGTATTTCTGGGGGTGGGAGGGGAATGAAGTTTTTTCAAATTTTATATTACACCTAAACGGGTGTTTTTTATATTTACAGACACATACAAATTTAGATAGCATTTTTACAAACTCCACATTGGGCTAAAAATATATAAAAACAGCATATCTTTAGAGTTTCCGATAGACAGTCTCGCGTGCTGGAAATGTTTCATTCCCTACAGTCTTGCTACTGCTTGCTATAAAACTGTTGAGTTTTTTAATCAAAATTCGTTAATGTTTTACAAAAGGTGAAAGAGAAAATAAAACAAATTTCAAATTCTGACTTCCATGTGCTCATATTCAGGTGGAAGACTATGCTATTCAATATTTGGTGACTCTAGGTCCGTTATTTTTCACACAATTCGAGAAACATACATACATTTACGTAGATTCTTCCTTATTTAGTTTTTTTAAATAGGGCGATTGTATTTGATGCCAACAATTTGTTAGGACATTTTAAGTGATTCGACGCAAAATGCCTTTTCGAGACTAACAGCCCTTCTGGGCTAAAAATTGCTTACGAAATTGTGTCTGATAACTGTAAAATGTGGACAATATTAGCGAAGTACGTACAGCTTGATAACGAGAGTGTGATATAGACTTGTGATATCTGTTAATTAATGCTGTTTCCCCCCTTCCATTCCTGTTCTTGTCCTGACTATATACAAAGAAAACATAATTCGTTCATGGCAATTAAAGACATTATCTCAATCCCCAAGAGCTTGTGGTTTCTTCAAGACAGAATCTATTTGCAATTAAAGAACTATGATAATTAAATGCACATATGAAGGACACATAATCAATCTAGCATGTATCTGAAAATACAAAACGGAATTCGCAATTCACATCAGGATATGCAGGTTATTAAACATGGCATCCATTCATATCAAACTGACATTTTTATTTGCGAGATGGTAAACTAAAAATATGTTACTGGAGATCTATCATATCTTTGCTTCTTGAGACAACCTATTCACGGTATGCATGTGTACTGCATCTTTGCACTGAGTCAATGAGTTTGCTTACATGCTTCCTCAAATAATTTTCCATCCTTTGAACGTAGATAGGATAAAAAGAAACAGCTAGTTTTGTTTAGTTATGTGAAACCCATTGCAGAATTTCGTTACTTTGATAGAAAGATTCAGCGGTCGCACAATACCTAATGTGGTTTTTAGGGGTTGTATGTTAACATATGCTTAAATGATTTGAAGTTTATTTCAAATTATACCGTATGAGAGTTTCGAAAGCAGAAGTTAGTAACAGTAAATTTGTCGATGGAAAGGCATAACTATGGTAGAAATATTTAGGCAAATCTGCATTATACTAAATAATTACATTCTATGGTGACCTGCTTAAATGCACTGCTCGAACCATTTCGATATATTATGATAGATACAAATTATAGTAAATAGCTGTAAACATTAAAAAGCAGTTGTAATCTTTAATTGTGTTTGAGGTTATGATCTTTCTAGTCATAGAGGAAAATACTAGATATATAGGCAAGCTAGCTAGAAGCATAAACAACGTCATTTAATCTCTTAATTGATATCACTTAATAAGGTTTCTCCCGTTGTTATGAATACGATTTCTAGGTCACTAAGCCAAGAACTTGATATGGAGCATCTCTTCCATGTCAGAAAGGTCTTTAGTATAAAATAATCAGAGAATTCTTTTATTCTTATATATGGAAGGAATATGTGAGATAAATGCATATTTCTTTTGAAAATTATTTTTTTTAATTATTTTTATTCATTTCTTATTTGCATAAAATTCAGTCTTTTTTAGGTTGCGCTACTTGATTTTCGCGATTTAAAAAATGAAAAATTTGAACTTATTCGGAAATATATGGATAGTATTTTAACAACCTAAATATACGATGATAAGACTGTATAAATTAATGGAACAGTGATAAAACTGTGGATAATTGTGATAAAACCGTGTATATCATTCTGAATTAAAATGTAGTTAATACAATTTTCTCATTTATATGTTTTTCTAAAAGGCTCTTTTAAAGACGTATTAACTGCGCTTTACGATAGTTTATTTTTTAATGCAGAATGCAATTTTCAAAAGGCATTGTAATGAATACTGGGTGACAAAGTATTCTTCCGAAACAAATGCTTTTCAAATATAAATAATCAAACTTAAAAATAAAAAAAATAAAAAAATAAAATAAAAAGCCATTTATATATATATAAACGTACACAATGCGAACGAATAAATAGAAATTTTTAAAGTAACTATAATTTAGCCTCCCAGCCGGTCTAGTGGTTAGTGATCGTGACTATGGGCCCGGGCTTGAATCCAGAAGAAGGCATGGTCGTAACTGTCCATCCCTTCATAGGAGGTTACGATGGCCACCTATTAGGTACTTCTACAATGAAATGGCCACTACATCCGGCCCTTGTAGTAGCGTAAGGCTAATGGCTATTAAATAAAGCTCCCGGCCATTATTAAAAAAATAACTATAATTCTATCAAGCAAACCTAAATAACTGAAATAAAGTTCTAAAAGTAAAAATTATTTTTTTTTAAATTAATAGCAGTGATTAAAAAATATAATATGAAGTAAAAATTTATGCAAGAAAGGAAAAAATTATACATTTTTTTCGCGTTCGTACAGAATGAAAGGAAAAGTGAAATAGGTTGCCGTAAGCTGAGACGTTCGATTCTTGGCGCCAAGGTAAATTTCCGAATTACCGAGTAAATTTCGTACCAAATTTTACAAACTTATAGGCACAATTTAAATCGTAGAATCGAAATGTGAAAAAAAAAATTGGCGTGTCATTTCAGAAAATGCCCTATTTTATGTCAAAATACGTATGTTTAAATCAACGCTGTACATAAATCTAATATCCTAAGTCACGCTTCTAAGTATGAAAAAAATAAGTTACATTTTGTAAATCGGCCGAGGAAAACGGGAAACATAAACAGTCTTTATTTATTTATTCATTTATTTGGTGTGTGCGTGTGTTGTTTTTAATACATATACGTTCGACAGTTCAAGTTTATGGAAGCAGCCCAGCACACTTTTTGTGACCGGTAATATATGTGCAGTGACATTTTAAAATGATGACGTAATTTTAAACGCAATTTTATATTGACATGACTGATAAGACGTTTTTTGGTCAAGAACCTGCTTGGAGACGAAATGTACAGTGGATGGACAAAAATATGGAAACACCTTGTGAAATGCATGTTTGAAAAGAAAGATTGATTTTAATGAAATATGTAGGTGGCGCTGGCGTTTTTGACTACTGACGCCACCTATACAACTTCGTAAATGTGCTAAACAGTTCATTGGTTGTCGGAGTACTGTTATGCGAGGTTGTCATTGCATTATGTCAGAGTTAACAGACTTCGAACGGGGGCAAATTGTTGGAGCACGTATGGTAGGTGCTTCCGTAAGCAAGGTAGCCGAGGTGTTTAGTGTTTCAAGAGGTACTGTATCGAAGATTTATTCCGCATATTTGAAAAGCGGAAAAACATCATCTGCTAAATCACAGCGCGGACGAAAGTGTGTCCTGAGTGATGGTGACAGACGATCATTAAGGGCAATTGTGACGAAAAATAAGAAGACCACAGCTGCAAAAGTTACTGCTGAAATGAATGTTGTGTTACCGAACCCTGTGAGTACCAAAACAATTAGAAGGGAGCTTCATAAACAGGAAATTTCTGGCCGTGCTGCAATTGAAAAGCCACTCATCAGTGATGCTAATGCCCGTAACAGGAAAAGGTGGTGTTTAAGTCATAAAGCCTGGACTATAGAGCAGTGGAAGCGAGTAATATGGTCTGACGAGTCTTCTTTCACATTGTTTCCCACTTCTGGCCGAGTTTACGTCTGGAGAACGCCATCTCAAGCCTATAATACAGACTGCTTGTTGCCAAGAGTAAAACATGGCGGGGGTTCTGTTATGGTTTGGGCAGCCATATCGTGGTTCTCTGCTAGCCCCATGATAACAGTGTCAGGGCACATGACTGCCAAGACTTATGTGAACATTTTGGCCGATCAAGTCCATCCCATGGTACAAACTTTGTTCCCCGATGGTGATGGTGTCTTCTAAGACGACAAAGCCCCTGTTCACACAGCTCACATTGTCCAGGACTGGTTTTCTGAGCACGAGGATGAGTTGTCCCATCTCCCCTGGCCACCACAGTCACCAGACCTGAATATTATCGAACCTTTGTGGTCTACATTGGAACGGAAAGTGGGTTCTCGTTATCCACCGCCAACATCGTTATCTGAACTTGCCACCGTTTTGCAGGAAGAATGGTATAATATTCCCTTGGCAAACATACAGAAACTGTATTTATCCATTCTGAGAAGACTGCAAGCTGTTTTGGATGCCAACGGGTTTCCTACACCATATTAAGCAAAGAAACATGTTTTTTTAAAGGTATTTCCATATTTTTGTCCAACCCCTGTATCTACAAATCTTTGAAATTTCATCATAATCCGGCACTGATAGCGCATGAATAAAAAGTAGAGATCTCAGTTCGTTGGCGATAGAAGAACATAACTGCTTACGTTTATGAGGTGATTGAAGATGACCGAAGAATATTTTACACCACAATATATCTGACCTGCTAATTTGCGGCATTGTTCTTGAGTTGCATATTTTCAGTACTGCAATTTTCGTACCAGACGGGTATCATAAGTATTATCAAATGATCGTAGACTCTCACGAATAATGGTCTCTTTAATGTTTCTTTGAAGTTACGCTGAAGACAGACTTTTGATCTTGATGATTTTCTTGACCTTGATCAGACGGGGTTAATGGATCTCCACTTCTTCGTTTCCACCAGTGTCCAAGCAAAGAGAATTTTGCTTCACCATCGAGTTGAAAGTGGAGCTTTCAAGCAAAAGAAACAAGCTGTTTCACCAACGAGAAGGGTGTAACACAATCTGCTGGAAAAATCATAATACCCTTTGTCTGAAATTCCCCAAGTATGATTTGATAGACTTCTTTACTGATTTATCTGCACTAATTGATCTAATATTCCAAAGTTAATCTGAAAAAATAGCTGCAGGTTATCCGGAGTCAGAAACCATATTTTCTGAGCAGCTACGCCATTCCTTTTCACTACACTTCCAGGCAACATACAGACAGCATTATGTAGTGTTTGATCTATAGCAGGATTGACCATAGTGAGGCTGAGCCAGGTACTGTTCTTGCATGCTGGAGGGGAGTAATGCAGCTCTTATGTGAATAATATAGAGCAGGGCTTCTTAAACTTTTTACAGTTGCGACCCCTTTTTTATCACTGAGATTTGTTTCGCGACCTCAAGATCCCATAATATATTTACGAAAATTTTATGGGACTCCATAAATCCGAAACACACGTGAGTGAAACTGTCAATTTTTTTCATTTGTACTGTAATACTATTGCAGTTTTAGGTCATTAACTTTAAATTTCTAATTTTAAGACATAGAACAGAGTGAAAATTTTAAATAAATAACAGACGAAACGACAGCGTTACGTACAAAGCAAGTAACATGAACGTTTATATTATAAAAAGAATGTGCCGAAACGTTTTCGTTTTTTCTTTGTCTGTATTGTCTTACCTTTATCTATTTTCAGATACATTGCGTAAAAATATTTGGTAATTATAAAATTATTACAGTAAGTTAAAGAAATATCAAAACTGCTAAAATTTTTGACGACCCACAGTTTAAGAAACTCTGATATAGAGGATGCCCCATAAGTCAGTAAATATTTTTAAAATTTATAAAAATTGAAGGAACTGATAAAATTGAACGCAGTTTGAGAAAAGTTATTTCCGTGAAGGGGAATTTTTTTGGTAAAGGGGAAAAACAGTATCGGTACAGTTATCGAAGATGATGATGACACTAATGTCGATATCGATAGTGAAAAGGAATTGTCTCTTGAACAAATATTAGAATTAGCGATAACTAAAAAAATTTCAATAAACCAAAATACAATACAGAAATTAGTTATATCCAAAACCATCCAACGAGAAATCGATTTATTTGAAGATGAGGGATTTAGAGGTAAATACTTAAAAAAAGCATATCGCGCATTGCTAACAATACCATCAACTAGTGTAGATGCTGAAAGAGCGTTTTCGACATCTGGTAATTTTTGCACAAAATTACATTCCAGGCTTAGTAACAGTTTTTTAAAAATCACATTTCAAAAATTTGTAATAGAACCACAGATTGAATAGTGATATTTACACTTTTTTGTGATTTAAATACATAAGATGTTCCTTATTTCTTTACTTTTTTATGATTCTTTATATACTGTTTTATAAATTACAAATTATTTTTTTTTGTGATATTTACTCTCTCTAATAAAACTGGCAAATAAAACAAAGAAACACCTGTGTTTTCTTTCTTTTTCTAAAATTCTTACTACCGGCATTAAAACCGGTATTCCGGTATTAAGATATAAAAAGTATCGAATACCGTTATTGAATATACCGTTATTGGTCCGAAATTGCAATCCCCATATGAGATATAGGGCAGACTGCTCAGTGTCCAAAAGAAAGTGACTAACTTGTTTCATATTTTTTACAAAGTTATTAGTAAACTGATCAATGTATAAACGTAATTATTTTATTTCATTTGTTGTTAGTTAAGAAATTTAATGTTATTCAAAAATATAGAAAATAAAAATATTGTACTGATTCTATCAAAATATTTTGTAAATAAAGTTATCAAAAGTTAAATTTGCTGGTAGATGCTTCACAAGTAAAGTCTGCCCAATTTCTAAATCATTAGTAGCAGTAGAAACTTAATTGGGGTAGTCTGTAATCGGAACAGAAAACTCAAGTAATGCATCAGAAACATTTAATATTAACATAATTTGATAGAAGTTAACAATGATTATGAAATTGATTCGACGTGCGAATTAAAGAGAAATTTATGGCAGTTGGAAGTTGTGGAAATTTCTAATAAACCTGACTGGGTAACAGCTTAAAAGATGATGCTACCTTTAGAAAATATCGATAATTCGTAAAATACAGACGATATATGACTTGTTTGCATGCAGGGGAATTACGGGATAATTTTGAGGTAGCAGAAAAACGATTTGACTAGCTGTGGTGCAGATTTCAGAGTCCGAAATTGCGTGAGCATTACAACAAATCAACATTTACAAGATGGTATACGGTGGAAGAATCGACGCACTTAAAAACTGAAAAAGAACACATTTTACCGTATCAAACTGTAATTAGAGAAAACAAAGACACCACAAGTCATCAAAGCAACATCACATACTGAAAGCAAACTATCATTGATCAATTGTTTAGATGGGTGTATTGAGAGATGATCAACAGGGTAGCAAGACTAATATTTTGGTGAAACGAAAAAGCCAGTTACAGTGCTTGAAATGTATTTTGATTATTTAAATGAACAACAGTGTAAGATGAAATATAACAATTTTCAACTTTTGAGACAATTATCCAGCACCTTGAAATGTTAACCAGAATTGCAAAGTTTTTAGAAAGCTCGCACTCCTATTTTCAGAAGCAAGAGAACTAGCTTATGGAAAACCATTTCCTAAGGCATTTTAAAAAAAATGTTTACTAAAAATGAATGACCTTTGAAAACCATCGCCGTGAAGTATTGAGACAAAAGTAACTATAAAATTTGAAAATTTGCTTTTGAAAATAATCTTTGATAAATGAAAAGAATTTTTTACACGTGTTGAAGATACAAACAATGTCATGTTAACAGAATACTGACATGTTGTTTTTGATGACTTGACTTCTTTGCAAATTAACTTTAACCTGAAATACAACCAACTGAGCTATTGTTCGGAGAATTCCTCTTTCAAAACTCTTAGAGTATTTTTTTTTTTTTTTTTTTTTTTTGGCTGTTGGTGGTTGTTATTAATATTGAGAAAAAAAATCAGCCAAACACAAAACATTGCTAGTAGCTGTGTCTATTGTTCTACATAATCGTGGGAAATACCTCGCACATCATGTTCGATTAAGCTTAAAACAAATCACAAGATACAAAAGAAAGAAAGAAAAAAATGCCACAAAAATCGGATTCGAATACCCGCCATACCAGTCAGGAATGGTTACAATCCGTTAATTGGCTAGCATACCGTGACCGCGACTGCCAGTAAAAACTTTCGCTTCGACAGAACCCGAATCGGAGGCGGAAAAGTAAAACCAGAAATAAAAAATTCCGGTTCTCCTCACCTTGCTTTACAGATAGAACTCGAAGACCTACATTTTAGAACAGAACAAAACAAGCAAAGTGATTTTATGCAAGTATTTTTTTTTTTTTTTTTTTCTTCTCGACTTTGCTTCCTAGAGAGTGAGATCTCGTTTTTAACGAGCAGACGATTTTCTTCTCCAGACAGGAACGTTGGAGTTGTGTTCTACTGTGGCTGCTCCCGATCACAGATCGGGTTAAAGGAAAATGGAGTTACTCCGGCTAGTGGTGTTTGTAATCGTGCTTTGTGCAGTGATCGGAAATAGTGAGTGCAGCTTACATTTTAAAGATTAATTAAAATTACTTAATTATAATTATACATTCATGTTTTCAATGTTTGGTTTTTTTTTTTAAATTTTCGGCAGTTTAATTAAACATCGTTTGAGAGGTTTTATCAGTTCGATTATATTAACATTTTACAAAATATATATCTTTATATATATATATATATATATATTTGTAAATTTTCTCCTAAAATTGAATAATACGAGGGGAGAAATTATTCGAAGGTGCATCATGTTTTGAAACTCTAAAAATGAAAGAATTCATTCGGCAAAATTTAATTAAGCATCTGATTTTGATACTAGAAACGTGTCTAAACTCTGACATTTTCGTCTTGCATTACGCTACTAAATAGATATTCACATCGCTCACATTGAATTACATATTCAAGTGGCTCGGCAAATTGTTAATTTTGAGAGTTGTTGCCAGTCCACACTGCGTAATTTTTTCAAATTAAAGCAGTAAACTCAGCTCTGGAAACAGTTTAGCGAATTATGCTTAACTCTCAACAATATTATTAATATTTATACCATTACAATCTGCTCCCGATTAACCCGATCAATTAAAAAATAATAATTTGTTTATTGTGTAATAATGAAAAATTTTTTATTCCAAATAATCAGAATCAAACAAAACTGTCTATAGAAAGTTCAAAAAGAGGAAAAAATTTTGTATATCTTGATGTTTATGGCCATTCGTAATTTAGTTTCTTTTGGTGATACTTATTCTTCTGTTATTTATAGAGCATTCTTTTTGTTCTGAATATTGATTTCATTTACGTAACCAAATGAATTTATTCTTTTGATTAAGCTGCTTAAAAACGCAGGCTAATTGCTAATAACATTTTTCTCTTAATTATAATATAGGTTTTTCCTCCTTCCTGTGTTTTTATAACTCACTCTTTGTTTAACCATGAGTTTAAGTTAACCGTGGCAATCGTTTCCGGTATTATTCCGGTAAATCGAGAACTGACTAACTGTTTCTTACAGCATTACATAGTTTAATATTAAAATTGTCCAGTTGCTAAATATTTTTCCTACTTAAATTATAAAATTTCGAAATTTCAATATTTTTTATTAACGTATTTAAATAAATTTCGCCTCCTTTTTTCAGATTGTCAAATTGCTTAGACATCTCAAGTATTAATTATTTTAAGAATTCCAGTAATCGGTACAATGGTTAAATGAGACCATTTAGCTAATTTCAATCGGTTTCGAATGACTTTAGTCAATACCGGCATGCATGTTGTTTGGTGAACAGAGGAATAACAGTACCAGGTGTTGTAGAATTCCTACATAGACTTGCTTTCTATCAAAATTGGGGTAAAGGGTGGAGCCTTATAAATTCAATCTGACTGGCACAAACAGATACTTTGCCACCGGCGCAGTAGTGAAAAATACCGAACCTGTTGTACCAATAAACTTTCTAAATTTACTTTTGTTTCTGATATCCAGTTTTAAGAATCTTTTATTTTAATATTTTGAGATTTTTTTAATACAATTTTATTAAATTTTGAAGAATCAAAAGCGGAATGCTTTCGGCTGTCTTTCTTTACAAGATCCCAAAACGTTATACTTAACTGCTTTAAGCTAGAAACATAGCTAGTTAATTAATTGTAAATATACTACAGCCTTTAACCATCTAAACCGTATATAAGCGTTCAAACATGTCTAATTCAATACCGTTGAAGACGTATATATTCGTATGCCGACTATATGTAAATATTCAAATGAACGTAAACCAACAAGACAGGCTAATATGAAAAAGGTTCTGATGTTAAGAACGCTTATAGAGTTCATGCACAAACGAATGAAGGATTTTTGGAATTATAATCGAGAAATTATGCTTCTTCATGGAGGTTTGAGCCACATCAGTCTTCATAGAATCTTTAGCCACATTAGGAGGATTAACGAACTAAAGAACAAAATCTTTATAATTTCCTAGTAAAAGCATGTTAATTAGCTGGCATACTATTAAATTTACACAATAGCTTTTTATAATTTCTTAACCGAAAATTTACTCTGAAGAAGTAATAACCGACTGCATTACACTTTTGCTTCATTAAAATAACGAACTTCTTTCCACCTGTTAAAGAGGATGCTTTAACAGGGTAATTTGGACTTTTATGACGCTCGTTTTTGTCTTATACACAACTGCCTCACATCTATGCGTAATGTATTATCTTTCTCTAAATCATAAATTTTAGATTTTGTAATATTTCTTTAATAAAATATATATTACTACCATGATTAATAGGATACATTATTAATTTCATTACTAATTATAGAAAAGATAGCTTTCATATTTAATAACTTTAGTTGTTAACTCTTTTATATGTTTTCTGCAATGAATCCATACCTTGTATAAAGAATAACATTTGTGTGAATGTCAAGCACATATTTTATTCCACATATTTTATAACCAATATTTTATATCCCGCACACATTTAAAGTTTAAAAGAATATTATTAGTCTTATAATTACATTAAATAAGGAAAATATGAAGTACGCTTTTTTAAAATTCTTTATTATCATGGTACTGATCAAAACGATATTGAAATCTGATCAAAAGCCTTTTTACTTCCGTTTATTTCTTCTTCTTCACAATCTTCTCTAATTTAAAAGCAGATTAATAGTTATTGTTATTGATTCTTTTTTTTTTTTTTTTTTTTTTTTTTTTTTTTTTTTTTTTTTGTTCCGCTATCGGTAAAACACGCAGAAAAATGTCGTTTAACCAGTACAAACAATACTCTGCTCTCAAAAAATTGCAGTTATCTTGCTTTCATATTTCTGTTTTATTAATGAAGAAATTTCAGAACTTTACAAATAAAATAGCCCAAAAGGGCTATTAGTCTCGAAATACGATTTTGCATTATTTCACTCTTCATTCGAATCTGGTGCCATTCGGCAAAATGTAAAATATTTAACTTTTAAATGTAATCTATTATTGATTAACAAGCTAATTTAAAATCAATAGATGCAGTTCTTAAGAATATTATTACTCTTAGATCATTACACTATTATCTGCTCATAGATCGCAAATGAATTAATGAAAATTTTATATAAAAAGAAAACTGCGACTAAATTGCTTCCATTTTAAGTATAGTACCTATCCTATTGTAAACTCAATAACAAATAAATCGAATATTTTTCATTAGAAATGCTAATCTATTCGGCAATCACTTGCAGTAATTTGTAAATGCAAGGTCTAATACTGCTTTCAGGAATCTGTTAAAAGAGACAATGATCTCTTAATCTTCGAAATAGATTACAAAAAATGTTGCAAATTAAATGAAATGGAACGAATTGAATAATTATTACAAAAACAAAATAGAAGTTTTTCTTTATTTGTCAGTTAATTTATTTTCAGATATACCTTTCACGTTCTAGAATTTCACAAATTTAGGATAAAGATCACGGTCTTGAACTCGATTTATACATTCAAGAAGACGATTACTGTGATGCCTATTAAAGTATTCAAAGCAAGAACTCTCAGTAAATAGCGTCAACATAAAGCCTTAGTTTTGCAGACTTTTATCTGTTTACCTTCTTTTATCAAGTTACATGTAATTATTATTCAAGATTAAGCATTTTATATTTTCATTAAAAACGTAAAAGCTAAACATTTCTGCTTAGAATAATAATTATTTGTAGAATGATAAAAAAATGTAAATAAAGTTAACCTTTAGCCTTTTTCTTATTATGCGTAATATATACAGCAGTCATTATATAAATATTTATAAACGCGAAAAAACATTTGCCCTCAATTTTTGGAATTCTGTTCACGTTTCAGAATATTATGCTATCTTTTGAAAAATGTTTTGCTGCTTATTGAGAAACAAAAATCTTTTGGTTCGCTGTAGAGTATCTTCTTTTGTAGTTTCAAGAATAACGATTCTGAAATTTCTTAAGGAAGCCATTTCTATCAAGTTTTATAGATACGTTCTATAACCATATTAGAGCTGTAAAGCTGAATAAGTATTATATTGTCTCTAATATACTTGGAAGTATATTACGATGAAAAACTGACAGCTTGCGTCACCGCTAAGAAATATTCATGTTGAGAGCATCCACCATTTGAAGGACTAATAGATTATGTAACAAACAACATTTTTATACCTACTCTTTGGACAATGAGTTATCAGTGAAACTGATTTATTCGTTTACAATGTGATTTTATCAACGCATTATCAAGGATGCCGCATTTTTATCGAAATGTCTGTTATGAATGGAAACAACTATTATTGAGATTCACAAATCTAGGTTAAACTGAAGGTTTGTTGTGTTACTAATTTTATATTTATACAATTATTATTGTTTGCTTATCTTAATTGTCAAATAATGAAGAATCTGCATTGTATGTATGCACTATGTTTCTCGCATTGTGAAAAAACGGCGGAATGCGGAAACTAATGCACTTTTTATCCAAATTTCCGAGACTTAAAAGTAGTGTGTTATCACTCGGCTAAGAATAAGATATTTCTGCTTCAAATTTAATCAGAAAGCTCAGAGATTTGAAGAAATGTGTTGCCACTCACCAAAATATAAATATCTTCCAAATTTAATCAACAAATTCGGCGATTTGAAAGAAATGAAAGAAAATATTTTTATTTTCTACGCACTAGTATGATATCCTTTGGCAAAGCTAAAGATATTTATTTTTTGTTTTCAAATTAATTTCTCTGTTAGTCTGGTTTTCCAGCCAAGCGATTTAAAAGCGTTAAACGCGGTGCTTTATTAATTACTATTTCGGTTCAGTTGACGATGGATGGAGACACCTGCTCTTGTATTGTGCCGCATCCATCATTAACTAGATTTATTTTAATTTGGAATAATAATAACCAAATTATTTACATTTTCCTTGTTACAATATATAAATTAACTGTATAAATTTTAATGCATGTTTACAGGAAAGAGGAATTAAAAAAACTATAATTAAAATAAAATTCATTAAGTCTACAGTTCACGGAGACCATAAAATTCAATCAAATATTCATAAAAACGATCATACAAAAAATAATAATCTCTTAATTAAGTTTTTACATCTTATTTTCCTAAAATGTTTGGTCTTATAAATAAAGAAATGAAGTTTTAGAAGAAGTAAATGTGCTACTACTATATTCATATTTTTAAGCGAGATGGAAAATAGCTTTTCCCAAGTGCAGAAATTCGATTAATAATTTTACAAATTTTAAGAATGCGGTGAATAATAAATAATAAAGAATCTTATGAAATAAATTACATTAGTTGGAGAAGATTTAACATTGTATTGTTTCATTAAGGGGCATTCCATTATATAATGATCTAGAAATTCTATGTCCCCACAGACACAGTGATCAGTAAAGTAAATCCATGTTTATAGCAGAGACGTTACTAACTGAACTCGAGAAATTACGCTAACTAGACTCTTTAAAATCATTTATACCTTTCTTCTTTTTTATAATAACTATTAATGGCTAATTTATATCAATAAGATGAGTTAGTATTTTTAGCCCAAAGGCGTTAGCCCAGAAGGGCTATTAATTTCGTTTGCGTTGAAAACTTTAAATGTCGGTTTACTTTTTAAATCGTTGCCACCAAATGCCCATGTGTTATATTTAAAGAAATTAAATAATGAAGAATCTGTATAAATGTATATATGTTTCGCGCATTGTGATAAAACAACGGTACCTAGAGCCACCAAATTTTGAATAATGCAATCTTAAACCGAATATGGGCATCTGAAAGCCCAAATTTCGAATTTGTTTTATTATCGATTTAATATTTTATAACAGTTTAAGGAATTTTTGATTAACAAACTCAGCGATTTCAAAGCGAGCAATGGCAACATTGTACGAAAAAAAATTATATGTATATATATATATATATATAAACATTATTATCTCTAGCGCGCGAAATTGTGATCGGAAATTCTAAATTCTAAAGATATACTCATTTAAAAATTATTTTTGGATATTTCTGTTGAATTGAATTTTATGGTTTAAGTGCGAAGAACATGACATTTAATAAATAAATGTAACACACAAAACGTTAAAAAATGCCCCTTTGGGCGTAATGTAAAATCTGAAAGCCTTCAGATTTTTTTTTTTTTTTTTTAAATTATCTCAAGTCGTGAAACGAATTAGGATAAAAATAGAAAGGTTATTCAAGGACTTCTAACTAATTAACTTAGCACAGTACATTCACCTATCGTTACCGAAGGACAATAATGTGATAGAAGTATTAAAACTTAATTCAACTTCATTAGTTCAAGGTCTAGAAAGGATTTTTGATGGAAAAATTACTCGTCTACAACATCTGCAACCAGTATTGCAGATTTCTTCGAATTCAGGTGTGAAATTTTACGCTCATTCATGGCTTACTGTGCTCTTTTATCTTTTTTACTGTTTACTTCGCTCGTAAGCTTGAATCTTCTAATGGCCATGATGCTAAATCTTGTCCACGCACGAATATCTCCCAGCCATTATTAGTTTCCTATGATTAATGATTTACCTTGGCCACTACTAAAGAAATCCATTCAGTTTGGTGGTCGATCGTTGTGCTTATTTTCATTGCTAAATCTTGTCCACGCACGAATATCTCCCATGCATTATTAGTTTCCTATGATTAATGATTTACCTTGGCCACTACTAAAGAAATCCATTCAGTTTGGTGGTCGATCGTTGTGCTTATTTTCATTGCTATAGGCTTGATAGATGCGATGTAAATGGTAGTGTGGAGAGGGATGCTTCGATCTAAATCTATGTCGAAAGAAAGTGCAACCAAAGATGTGACAAATCAAAATGCGTCCTCAATAACGTCATTCTAAACAATACAGAACTCCAAGTACGCAGAACAATGCCGCTGTCAAATGAATTCGAAATAAATAATATAAAAAAGAGTGGAATATCCTAAAGCTTCTTCTAAAAGGCTCCTTCTTTGCAATTAAAATTATTGAGTGAATAAGGTGAATTATATTTCTTGAAATTTGTGTTCATCAAAATCCATTGAAACTTTTAACTCAAATCTTGCTCTTTTATGAAGCGTTTAAAAACTTAGCACATAATTTCTGCTTTTTTTTTTACCTTTGTTGAGCAAATGGCGCTGTATGTAGTTCCTGCTTCCGTTTTAAGTGTTTATTAATTTTATTTTCCTGATTTTGTGTCTTGGCCAGAGATAAAATATTGCTATGTTATGGAAATTTTAGCGCCTCTTGTACAATCTATCCAATGGAAAACATTCTCAATTACCTCTTTAAGTTCTTTATTTACTTTCTTTAATAAACAAGTACACAGTCTCTTCATAGCGTTTATTTTTTTGATGAAGAAATATACTTTTTATATTTTAGTATTTGACTTTTAATTTTAAGCACAGATTTTATATTCTGTAATGAACTGTCAACTAAAATGTTTAAGATGTTAGAATGAAATCTACGTATTAGGATCACAGTTTTTATATTTTTTAGTTTAAAAGTTTTGTGTTTTGCTTTCCAAAGAACATATATTATACTCCTTCAAGATGCATATAGCTTTTCTACGGAACAAAATCAATGTTAAATTGCATTTTGTGTATTAAAATGGTCAAACGTATTTTATATAATAACGGGGTTTGATAAATTAAAATGGTTTTCAATGGTTTTTAAATTAATGGGATTTTAACCAAAATTCAGTTGTTACTGTCATTTCGCCATATATACTACTTACACGATTGTATCGTTTAGGCTAAAAAAACTACTTTGAACTGACTAAAAAATAATATTACAAAATTAAACACAGCTCTCAAAATTCTAAACATGTAGATAATTAATAAGAATGATGTATATAATTAACCAGAATATAATTTGCAACTGCATGTGCTTATTCTGAAGAAGAAGGAAAAAAAATTCAGTTTCACAGTTGTAGGAATGCTGTTGAATTTCATAATGGAATGTTATTGGATGTTTCTAAATCTTTATCATAGTGCATCTTTACGTTAAATAAAACAGTATGGAGTTCCATATCACAAAATAAAAATAAAATATGCAGTGAATCGAAAAGGTATTGGGGCATAAGAAACTTTCAAACATTAATCGATAAAAATCAACAGTTTTTCTAAAATTAAATACTTTTCGTAGCTTTCTATGTATAAATACCAACTAAATCTGTTGCGAGCGATACTGTTAAATAACCTTAATGAATAAATGACACATTTCAAATGTCTTGGCTTTAAAAATTAAATGAAGGAAAAAACTAGTATTAGGGCAGAGGTTTCCAAAGTGTGCTGGTTTTCAGCTCTCGCTCTAGTAAAGACCAAATATCGCTCGAAAATCAGTGTGGAGCAAAAAATTAGAATAGCTGTCTTGAAAAACTATACAGACATCAAGAAGCTTACATGTCACAATTAGTTTCTAATTTGTTACCGAAGGTTTTTTTTATTTGTATGTTTTCTTATCAATTAAAATTATTATACTTTTTCACTAAAATGTTTTTATTTCTGTGCCTGATATGTTTTTATTTCTGTGATCGTTATGATAGAAATATTTCAACAGGGGCGCCGTGAAAAAAATAACCAAACTGTAAGTTAAACTGAAAAGGTTTGGCATTGTGATACAAATGCTACAAAAAGCCAGTTCTAGAAGGCATTTCTAGTGAAGTAGCTGGAAAAAGGGTTTTAAACCTGAAAAGGGTTTAGGATCTACTTTGTTAACAAGGGTCGAAGAAATTTAGATTTATTTTTATGCAAGCAAACTTACAATTTTCATTAAAATCTTGAAAGAAAATCTGAGAAGAAAATAGCTTAACTATTTAATTAAAATAAAATCTACCGTTCATTTTAACTTAAAATACTGTAGAAACTGTAAAACTGAAATACTGTAAAACGAATTTGCTTGAAAACAAACACGAACAAGGCAACCAAAGCATTCAATGAACGCGAAGAAAAGTGGATCGTTAGAAATACGATTTATAAATTCTAAGACCACTGAAGTTAGATTGGCTTTAAATGCCTAATCGATGTTTAGCCGATATAATATGCGCCGGCTCTGTCCAAAGCACGAGATATTAATTTTTCTTTCAAATTTAATCTGCCTGTTATTGATCAATAAACTAAGAGATTTAAAAGCAAAAGGCAGTTCTTCAGCTTTATTACCTGCTACTCGAATGCCTGAAATTAAACTAGCTGGAGTCTGAAATTATTATATATTTTTCCTCTATTTTGTAATAAATATAGAAGGCGGCTACCAGCCCAAACGGTAATGTATTTTCGCTCATGTCTTGATTGCAGCGGAAAAACAGAAGACAGAAGTATGCGTGATTTACAAACTTAGAATGAATCGGATTTTATGAAAACATTTATCAAGAAAACGTATTTTTCTAAACTATTTTAGAGGGATATTACTTCAAACATATTCTTTGCAAAGAATATGAATTTAAACATTGAGTTCCGGAGTCAACTTTATTGTGTCATTATTCCAATTTTTACTATTAACCAGTAAATAAATATCACAATCCTTAGTTCAAAGTACAACAGAAGAATAAGGACAAAAATAAAATACATCACAATTAAAAAAAAGGCAGTTTTATCACGGAATGGGAAATGTAACATAAAATTGCGTTTCTAATTCAAATGATTACAAAATCCTGCTTTCTATCATTTTTTCAAATCGAACTTCTTCAACGGCAATTCTACAGATTTTGCGTTCCAAGATGAAAAAATTAAAGAAACTAATGAAACAAAAGAACATATAAACGATTTTTTACTACTGAGGGGGGAGGGTAAGGAAGTCGTTAAATTCAAACATTTCCAACATAAATTTTAAGTACAATTGCTTAGTTGTCACGAAACTCCTTTAAGCTGCATAAAATGGCAGTAAAGCCTCGTCAACCGTTACCTCCTACTCTTTCGCTCATTGTATAATAGCAATATTGAAGTAGTTAATCAACTTCTTTATTCTCAGCCATCTAGGTCGGTCAATTATAATCAGTAATGGTTAGTTGATTTTAATTATGTCAAGGCAATTAAAAGGCTAACTTTTCTTCTCTTCCCTTTTATTTAAACAGTTGTTAATGTACCTTATGAATTGTTTACTGATATTAAAACATTTTTGGTTAATTTTTAGTGTATTCTCTGGGAAAATGTTTTTGGAAATCTTCGTTTTGTTTCATTTTATAAACGAATTAGATAACTTTTAACTGTTTCGCATCCGATTTTCTCACTAACACACAATACAATCCTGTTTTAACAAAATCAGGCTCTGTTATTATTGCTCCTAACCTTTGATCTGAATTTACAGACAGATTAGGTCCCTGAATTTTATTATGTTTGAAAGGCAAGGGTTGCTTCTGTCATTGGCTTAGGCCTTGGCCACCATATAGGTAGGTGACAATAGGAATTTATCTTGCTTCATCTCAATTCTGAAGAAGAATCCCAAGGACCAGTTCCGGAGTCTCCTGTCCCTCTTCCCTTATAACCAATCTCTCAAGAGGTTTTACAGTACTTTTAAGTACCCCCATGCCGCAAAAATACTGTACATTTACAAACATCCGTCTTTCTTTGGAATTCGAGCCCGGGCTCAAGACACTAGTAGGAGATATCCCTAACACCATGCCTACAGGGCGGTAAAGCTTGACTTTACAGTCATTAAATAAGACTGTAAGGGGGGGGATAGATGAAACTATTACGCTTAGAAAACGCTTCCATAATAATAATGATGTCTATAGTGCCTATCATCTAGTTTTCCTTGCTGTAGTAATTATAAATTGCAAAGGTTTGGCAAATTACAGGTAGCTATGCCAATTTTGCAGAAGAAAATTTTTAATTCTGCGCACTAACAAACAGCCATTCTGATATCGGTTGCCAAAATTTATGGAAAAAAATCTTTAATTTACTTTTGTTATTGCAGTATATTTTATTGGCATTATAATTAACTAAAAGATTTAAAAACAATGCATACATTTCTTAATCATGTCTATCTTTATTTTTAAATGATGTATGTACAGTGGAAATTGCTGAAAACGATCATGCTTAGTTCCAGACAATTCTGGTTTCCTAGCGATAGTTTTCTGTACCACTTTATACAGTAAATATTCAATACTTCCATTTATTTACATTAAAAAAACCTCGTTAGTTTCAAAGATGTCGCCATCATAGGTTTCTCTGTATTTGACGCCATATGTAATATAATGTAATCATGTAATCACTTTAGAGTTCACGGGAGCTTTTTGCTTCATTTGTCTCCGATTCGTAAGCCCCTTGTTCTTTTTGTTTATATTCTTACGTATTCCAAGAAAAATACATATTCTGGCTTGTCCATAATCATATTTTGCGGCAATAGTAGTCACTCGATCAGAGAATTAAGATCTTGCTTGATTTTACTAAGGTTCCTTCAATGTAACTTAAAATTAAATAGGTGCTGGAAAATGCAATGTGTTTCAATAAATTTATGGTTGGGTATCAAACTGTTTAACAGCAAAACTGTGGAATTAAGTACCTATGTTTATTTTCGTATTAAAAATGTCAATGAGTAATTCATTACTAAATTATTAAAAAAATTGAAGCAATTAAACCCTCAATTATTTGTTACTTTGTCTAGTTCCAATGATATTTTGCAATTTCTTATTTTTCCTAATTTTGGAAATTTTTGCTGTATTAAAATGCTTTTTGTTCCACGCAATTATTTGGATTTTTTGTTTTTAAAAAGTGAAACATTCAGTTAGAATTAATTTTTTTTAACAAGATTAGCTGTTTGCGAAATCAGCTGCCTAAAACAGTTATGCAATCGATACATATATAATCATTTTAATGCGTCCAATTAATTTCAATAGATCCAGCTAATATAATTTTGTAGAATTTTTAATGATTTCAGAAATAAACCAAAAGTGATGCTTTTTTTATTACTCTAATTCAATCATTTGATCCAGTTAACAATTCTAGAGCTTAGCTGCAAAAGAAGTATCTAGCAAGCACTACTGAATGCTGTAGCTCTTTATAAAACTTCTTTAACATGACAACCACTTTTTGTTGTACCCTGAAAAGGCTTGGAATGAATAAGAATACAGCATTTCACTGATCAATTTAATAATCATCTTATTGTTTAATATTTCAGTACAGAATATGAAATATGGGTCAGCTTATTGATTTTCTTCAGATCTTCTCAACTATATTTATAATATTTTTCGGTATCTATTTATAATACTCAAATGTCAATTATTTAATTTTATTTTGTATTTGCTTTTATTGAAGAATTTGATGAGAGGGAACGCAATGGTTGTTCTGTAGATATACAGAGTCCGTCAGAAAAATGCATACACAGTTTGAACTGTCATGTAAACTTTATTTTCTTACCTATAAGGATGAATTTATAAGGAAAAGTAATGTTATGTTTCCAACATGTGGCAGCAGAAAACATCGACTTTGTTGCGCAACCCCGCTAGCGCCAAGAGAGTAACACCGACATGATGAATGTGTGTTTGAGTTTTCAAGAGCATAGAAGCAGGCTATTAAATGGTACTGTAAGTTTGAAAATGTTGCTGTGGTTCAGAGACAGTGGAGATATGAGTATGGGATTGATCCACTCCACGGTTTACAATTAACACGTCTACGAGAAAAATTCGAGATTTATGGAACAGTGTGTAATGTGCAGAAAGGTCAATCAAAGCGACATCCAGGGACTTAATGTGATGAATCCCAAATTCCAGTGCTGGAAGAGTTTCAATGTTCACCACAAGAATCTTCAAGGCAAGGGTCACATGAATGTGGTGTAAGTGCTAGTGGCGGGTGATAATGTACCAGGCCAGTGGATAGGACGCACGGGACCAATCGAATCTCCTGCACGCTCTCCAGACCTTACGCCGCTCTTTTTTTTCTTGCGTGGCACAGTTCCAGGCGATTTAACCTCTAGCTGGATACAGGAGTAACAGGATACTACACATGAGTTCAAACCCTTTATTAACTCTTTAAAATTTACACTGCGTCAACTTGACGCTAACAAACTTCGCCTCCACTTGGGCGGTAACTGAAAAGCAGGTAAGTTGAAAATCAAAAGTTGAAATGTTTAACAAGTGCTAAACTAATCTACAGGTCTCAGCGAGAAACCGGCTTCGACCCCCTCTATAATTGGTGGCAGCAGATAAATGCATGTAAGCCCAGCAATCAGCAATTGTACTAACGGCAGAGACAGCTGCTCGAGCCCAACTCTCTCACTCTCCTTCTAAAACCTCAGTATTTAAACCTCAAAATTTCCTCCTCAAAATAGAATTTGCATTCTCGTCACGCGCACTACCAAATTTAACTACTCTGGCACTGACACTTAGGGGAATGAAGGCTTATAGGAAAGTCTGAACCAAAATTAAAATTATTAGTAAAAATAAATATAAATCCCTACACAGTAAAAGATGAAGTGTGCTGCCATAACCTCGTAATCTTGACACACAATGGGACCAGATTCAAACAGTGTGCGTAGAAATCCTAGTGGACATTTTGGTGCGAAGTACGGAATCAGTCGTGATTCCTACTCAGAAATGTACGGCTGAAGGCCACCATTTATTTAAACACCATCTGGAACATTCTGTTTGCCCAGAAAGTAAACTTGTCTTTCAAATTGGACTATAGCCTTTCTTTTTATACAAATTTAACTTTGCAGGTTGAAAAATAAATTTTCTATAACAGTTTAAATTGTGTATACATTTTTCTGACGCTCCCTGCTTATATAGTGTGCCTCGTCAAAACCTCTCAAGCTCGGCACTAACAGTAAAAATAGATTTCTCGCATGGAATACATAAATGCCTATACGACCCATAGTTTTCGAGATAAATACGAAGGAAAAGTATGATGTCATAGTGGTACAGAAAAAAATATATATATATTGGAATCATGAACATGCGTATGTGTACATAAGAGAATATTCAAAATATTTTTGCTGATTAATGATTTAGAAAGAAAGATTATTTCTGCTATATATTACATTCGCTTATGTGATTTCACTCAGAGCGAATTAATTAGTGAATTTATTAAGCTAGATTTTACTGCATAGTATATATAGCAAATTACACATGCGTCTGTTTTTAAGATCTAAATTATTAAAATTAAGAAATTTTAGACGAGTTCTGCAAAATAAAGACGCAAAATTAAAACGATGATTTTTCTTAAATTGGATGTATTATTAGTAATATCAATCAAAGATATTGGAAAATAAAATATGGATATGATTTATTAATATATATATATATATATATATATATTACTTCTAAATCTTTCAGTTAATTAATTAGCACACCTTTTTACTTCCTTGTACGAAGTAAAGGAAGTACTGTTATCACGAAAAATTCCGGGTACCATAATTCAACCAAGTACATCCATTTTGACCGCTATCGAATGCAATTTAACGAAGTTTTTGAGTGACATCTGTACGTAAGGACAGATTAAAGGATTCTTTTTCCCCTAACGAGTTATAAAACTGATTTAAAATGGATTCAGTAGAGATTTTTTAATTTAAAAGATAAATAAAAATTTCTTATTGAAAGTCAAATGGGTAATTTATTAAGCTTTAAGAATCAGCCATTTGTTAAAGTGAATGGATAATAAATTTCTCGGTGGCGCAGCAATGTACTAGTAGCGTAATGTGACTGGGGCAAAACTTTAAAAGACTAATCTGCAAACATTTCTAACATCAATAATCAGTTTAAATACTTAAAATTTCTCTTTTCCACCTTAGTATTTGAACACATGAGCTTTTAAAATTTACATCAACTTCAACAGCTTTTAAAATTGCTCTTCGCATTAGCTTTTAAACGATAGATTGTGCTAAATTGAGAAAAACAATTACAATAACGGATTTACATTTTTTTTTTTTTTTTTTTTTTTTTTTTTTTTTTTTACAAAAAGATTGAGAAAAACAATTACAATAACAAACTAAAGTAAATTATACACTTAAGTTAACTATCTTGTTTAAAATGTTTGATCATTCTGAAATTCGTCCTCTTCTGATTATCCTCGAGTATTCATTAAATTTAAACTTTGAATTGAACGCGAAACATGATTCAGTATAATCAGACAGATAACATTAGGTAACAAAATTAACGAATCAGCTCAATTATATTACATTAATTATGTTAATTAAATTTATATTGTGTTATTACTAGCCTCTGCCCAAACAGACACTTAAAATAAATATTATAAAAAAGGAAACATATGTAATGATTTTAATGAGTAAACATTTAATGTAATTTCTAGGATTGAACTTGTAATAAATGCTGATAACAAGCAAATCAAATTTGAAAGAAAAACTAAATATCTTATGCTTCGCCGAATGGAAAATCACTGTTGCGTCGAAGATGAAAATATTTTAATTTGGACACTTGCAACACATTTCTCTTAAACCGCTAAGTTTATTGATTAAAATTGAAGACAAATATTATACTACGTTTCGTGGAGTGGCTACACGTTGCTTATAAATAGCTGAAATTTCGGATTAAATTTTGAAACATAGATATCTTACGCTTTGCCGAATGGCAGCAGATTGCTTTTAAATTGGTAATTTTTTTAATCAACATTGCATTAATTTTGTATGTAATATAAAATAAATAAAGTCAAATTCGAAATTCAAAACTCGGCCTTCGAATACATGTGTTCAAAATTTGGTGTTCTAGATCCATTGTTTTTCCATAATGCGGAGACCTATGTATCTATATATAACTTATGTACAATTACATACAGCATATATGCAGTTACATTATTTAATAACAGAGAATTAATGATAATAATCATTATAGAGAACGTTGCGTGAAGATTAAAAATGCAGTGAACACTCTTTTAGGGATTACCTTTCTAAGACGACAACCTCTGAAGACGACCGGCATTTTTAAGCAATGTAACAAGCAACATATAAATAAACAAATCGATACTAAACATCAGCTTTCTAAAACTGCCACGCTCACAAAAGAGCAAAATCGCTTGTCTTTTGAGAGCATGGGTGCTCGCCTTAGAGGTGTTTCGCTGTTCTTTACATTGTATAAGTTTCTTTAATGCGGCAATTTTCAACGTTTTCAAAAGCGTTAAAAATTGCCGTTAAGGATCGCTAAATAAATTTTAAAAAATTATTTTGTTAACAACAAAAGTAAATAAATTGCACCTTAATAATCGGATGAATATATTTAATGTGTAATATTCGAAGGGTAAAATCAATTTGCTTTTGCATTGTAATCATTTCAGTAACTCTCACTGACCTAAATATTTATTCAATGATATAGCTTTCTGATGTTTAAGCACCACATCATTATTAATCCGAGACTTGTTTGTCCAACTTTGGTTGCTGTGTAAACCATTGTAAGAAACTGAATAAATATTTATTATTTATATATTAACAACTGCGTGAATTACATAAGCTTATTATGTCACTGATTTCCTTAGCGAAGTCACTTCCGAGTTCATAAGGTGAGGCAATTAGAGCACGATTTGGATATATTTTTATATCCATCTTGATTGTTCAACAGATAGAAATAAGACGCTCAAATGAATTTCCAGAATGCCATTTTTTTTCTTCTTGATATACATTTTAAAATAAACTATTTAGAGTGAAAAAATAAATGTAAAAATCTCTTGCGAAACAATTAATAAAAATATTTTCTTTAATGTAATATGTAGAAGGCTTTGCTAGTGAACCGTAAGCAGAGTGTAGAACAAAATTGAAGAAAAATCTCGAAACAATTGTTCTTTACATTTATTCGTTAAACCTCTATCAAGCAAGGAAGAAAACAATCGCTTTTGATGTACCTTTTTATTATTTTATTTATCTGAAACCATCCGAACTACAAAACATTCGTTTTCACAAAAATTTCTGAGAAAAGATTTACAAGATTAGATTTTTCTCATTGCAAAATATTCATTACAGAAAGTGGGAGGGCTAAATGAAATACAAATTACACTTTTACATTCTTACCTATAATATTAATCACTAAATAGAAGTTATGTCATGCTATTCTTTGCTGAAAGTTCCACAGCTGTTTCGCACAGTAATTTTTAAATGATGTAAAACAAAAAAGATTTTTAAATAATGTAAATCGCTAAGTTTGTTAATAAAAAATCATTAAATTTACACAAATGTGAAATAAATTTTTTAAAAAATCGAAATTAAAAATCGAGGTGAACGTGTTCGTTCAAAATTGTGTTCAAATTTCGGTGGTTCTATGTTGTCGAGTAGTAAGCCCTTGCTGAGCGCAGACCTGCAGAACGTGATTTCGCTTATACACAGTACCTTAAATTGTATCCATTTGATTTGTTCAACGCTAGAATTTCATTCTTACGCAGTTTAACATTCATTCATTAACACTGACAATTAGTTCTGGACAAAAGTATCAATAATTTTAAAGGATTTTCATAGAATGGAGTCAAAGAAGTCGTATAATTAGCAATTGGCAGCGAAGGTGTTTCAGATATGGAAGAAGTTAAAGAATTAATAGAGAAATGACGAATGAAGTAATGAATCATCTTATCATATCAGCCAAAAATGAAAGTAATGATAATGAAGAAGTTAAAGCTTTTTTAACTTTGATGAAATTAAACGAATTGTTAAAAACGGCACATGAACTGCCTGATTTTGCAAAAAGGATAGATACTTCATGAGAAGCAATGAAAAACTCTGCACTTCTTACCGCGAAACTTCTAAGGAATTGCGTCATTTATTATCCCAAGCAAAAATCACCAGCTTTAAAATCTACGTATACACACACATATATGTATGTATGTATGTATGCATCATGTACTACTTCAGTAAAGAAAATTATTTTCAATTAACATACGTTTTTCCCTTTTAATTTATTGATGCGTTTTCGGCAAGGTTTACTGTATAATTGTGTGTGTAATGCTGTGTAACCGAACTATTTGATCGAACGCAGAGCCGTTCCTAGGCCATTGGCTGCCCACGTACTTTCCTAAGATCGCCGCTTCCAAATTTAAATTTAAAAAAAAATTGCTCATGATTAATAAAAATCTTTATTTCATACTAAGTACTTACATATGACAAATTGTATAAAAAGTACTTACATATGACAAGTACTTACAATGAATTAAAAATATTTATAATGGTATCGCGACAGTCCTATTGCCTCTTTTGGGCGTCCACGTACCTGCGCCAAAGAATATGTAATTTACGAGTACATAGACGTTCTTTGCCTGCACTGCACCGCCGCTAGGAACCAACGAGATAATCGTTGCTAGGAACGGTCCTGATCGAGTGCCATCTAGTTGCGAAGAGAGCGACTTACAATCAGTCGACCTCCAGCTGCGTTGAGGATAAGTTCATCATTATACATATATCTGTAATTCCTAATTTTTAATTTTAAATGTTAATTCTAAATGTTAGGTGTTTCGTTTTAGTGTATGTTCTGTTCTGATGTGTATTTTCTTTGTAACTGTTCCTGTACTCTGTTAATAAACCCTTTTAGAGCTAGACGGCCGTTTGTGTTTATAGAACGATTAACATACAGATTCTTCATTGTTTAATATTAGAGACAGCTAGTTAGTCTTCATAACTCAAATTGACACAAAAAAAATTTTTTTTTTTAAATTCTGGAAAAATAGCAAACTTCGAATTTCTGTTTTTATATCTTGAATATTGTGTTAGTAAAGAGTTTTTTTAATAACTGTTTTTTAAAATCTTAAATGTGCGTTAGAAATGACAACAGTAACAATGACAATGACAGAGATTTTCACTAACACTCAAATAAACTCATAAAAAACTGCCGAAAATTATTAAATAAATTTGATTTTGTAAAGAAACTGTTTAAAAAATAATAATAAATAAGTTTTATTTATCATCGTTTACATAAATTACTCATAAGAAGTATTTCCTTTCTATCAGATTAATAATAATATAAAATAGTTATAATGCTTATTTCATTGATTAATTGAGTTTTGAATCGAAACGTTTCGAAGATATTACACAAGTTGAAGAATTTCCGCAAAAATGTAAATGCCGTTCTTATTTTTATGTACTTTTCTTTATCTTTTTTTAACTTTGCTCTAATTCATATCAAACTGGGTTCGCTAAAAGTACCCGAAGCGACTTTTTATTGCATATGACTGGAAAATTGTTACCGTAAAGTTCCCTAGCGATGCTGGAAAAACATACTACTTTATTATTTTAGATCGTTTATGGATCCAAATAGTGCGTAACGATATCGTCTGCAGAGTTCATGATGTGTAATCATCGCTTTGGGGAAGAATTCGTTCTGCACGTGTGACATGTCTTGTATAATCGATTCAATTTATGAATAAAATGGCGAGGAAAAATATTATTTTGTTTTGCAAAATACATCATTACAGCTCTCCATGTATACATCGCAAGAGCTATTCCGAGTTGTTAATTTGGCCTTTCGGACATAAAATTCGTATTTCTTGGCGTGAAACTTTATATCCGTAAAGAAGATATTACCCAGTCTTCGATACCTAAACATAGTTGGAAAATGTAATCATAATTTTGACTTTGCATCTGCAAAAATTGTCCAGAAAGCTTCTCCATTGGTTAACAAGATTTTCTTGAAGTTTTTCACATTCAAAAGGATTTATCTTGTTTAGGTAACGACTTTAT
Source organism: Stegodyphus dumicola (assembly GCF_044657685.1). NCBI lineage: Eukaryota > Metazoa > Arthropoda > Arachnida > Araneae > Eresidae > Stegodyphus > Stegodyphus dumicola. The sequence continues at coordinate 39,986,937 of NC_140771.1, read as the reverse complement.
TTCCAATCAAGTCTTTCTTAACATTTTTTTAATTCTAGTAACTTAATTTTTCAATTTTAGTTACTATTTCTGCCGACAAAGTTAGTTACTATTTATGCCGAAATTTTTCCGTCGTTTTACTCTTTTTAAATACAACCGTTGCTTTACCCCTCGTTACAGATTTCTTTGCTCTTGATGAAAAGGGGTACCTACCTACAATCGAATTTGATAGAGTCTTGTCTAATGCCAAACACAACGTTATTGCTTTGCTTAAATTTAGGAAGAACTATTCCGGTGTACCATCTGAGAGTGCAATCCTTACCGCAATCCTGCTGAAGTAAGAACTTTGTCAGGCACTTAATGTTATTAAATTTATTTGAAAAGCGTAAAAAAAGTAAAATATTGAAGTCTTTATGGAAAAATGTTGAAAAATATGTATTAAACAAAAATAAAATGAAATATTATTTATCATTAATAAATTTAAAAAACATATAAGGGAAGAAAAAACTCTTTTGCAGTGATACGTTTCTGCAGCCGATGATTAAGTTAACAAAGTTCGCAATTAATAATGTACTCAGATTTCAAAATAAGTGTATATTTTCACCCTTTGTAAAACACTGTAGAATTACCTTAAGGATTTGAAGAAAACATCAACATGGAAAGAACTAATTCTGATATTTTAGAGCTTCTCATGACGAATTCAATAATCTCATTAATTTGCAATATTTTAAGCCACGATATTTAAATGCACGAATATTTTATTCAAAAACGAAAATGAAATGTAATTAGTCTTAATATTGTTCTACTGGAAAATGTTCCCAAAATTACATATTAATTGCCCTTAGTATTATTCGATATGCAAAACTGTTTATAAAAATTATCTGATGTAGTTATAACTCTAATTATTGGAGTAAATCGCGTTTATTATTTCAAGCTGATTTTATTTTCCTAAATATTCGCTGAACATATCCTAAATATTCGTTGAACATTTTCCTAAATATTCGCTGAACTTTCCTAAATATTCGCTGAACATTCTCCGCGGCGGCATACGGCAGCAACAGCTTATAGAACTTCATAAAGTTAACCAATATTCATTAATCGAGATTTAAATGATGTTTTTGTCAGTGAATTTCGTTTTAGTTGATTATGGCAAAGCACACTAAGGTTATTTGCCTAAGGGAAGGCATGCCTTCATGGAGGATTTTTTAAGGAGAACTGACTCTCTGGCAGATGATATTGGCGAAGTAGTGCCACTATCAGTAAAAACCCTCCGACTTAACAAATATTATTCTAAATGACAATGAGTATGAAAGTGACTGAGATTCTGTTAAACAAATTTTGGAGAATATTGTTGATGATAGAACCCAAAAAATTGAGTCAGAGAAAAAGAAACAAGAATAGGAATTTGAGTTGAATAAAATTAAACTAGACAAATGAAGCGGAATTGCCGAGAATAGATGCTCAAGCTCAAAATCAAAGTATAATTTCTCAGCCAGTTTTACGAACTAGCAACTCAAAGAAAACGTTTGCCTAAATTTTAGTTCAAACAGTTTGGCAATATTTAGAAGAATGGCCTTTTAGAGCCAGTCTGAACATGTTGATACAGATGATGGTATCGTTCTTGAAAACAAATTCCAATACTTAGTGCTAGCAATTATCTTTGGTTTTAGAAAAGGAGAGGTAGTCTAAAGTTTTTTACCAACCGGAACGAATTATGCAATGGCTGTAGATAGTTTAAAGGTTTATTTCGAAGGAGAGAACATTTTGGTGCGAGTATACGTCAAGGAGCTGTTTAAATTAATCATTTTTTTACAATCAAACCAAAAATTATCACTTATATCCCCTTGCGACAAACTTAAAAGACATTTGCATGCTCTGGAAACGCTGGGAATTACAACGGACAAATGTGCATCTATTCTTTATCTACCGTTGGAATAATGATTTGATGAGGACTTTTTAGAAAGTCCTTGCTTGGAACAGAAGTTTTGTAAAGAATGCGCCTGAACTACTCGCTGTCATTTCTCAAGGAACGAAGTTGAGAAAAAAAAAAAAAAAAAAAAAAAACCTTTGGCAATGCCGGTTTTAGTTTAACCAAAAATAAAGATACAAAGATATCTAGTGGAAAAAAAAGGAAATTTAGTTTGGAACCCCCAAAAGGCAAAATTCCTATGGAATCCATATTGCTGAATCCACTAAAGAACATGAAATAAGGGAACCAAGATGCATATTTTGTGAAGGCTACTATGCTAGTGCTAATTCTTTTAATGCTACAAAACTGATGCTAAAGGAAAGGTAGAAGACAGTAAAGGATAAGAAATGCTGTTTTGCGGGCCTTGCTGCTGGCCATTGAGTTGGAAAATGTTGTACGTTTTTAAAATGTGTCATTTATAGTAAAAACATGTTCCCTTGACCTGTGATCCACCGTAAACCTGCAACAAACCTAATCAGAAAAAGGAAGAAGAAATTTCTCGTGGAAAATATGTTAACTTATCAAATATAAATCCAAAAGGACGCCTTCGCTCTCTTAAAGTCAACCTTATCTCTGGCTATAAAGAGAGAATAGTTCGCGTGGTATGTAACACTGGCTCACAAAGGTCGTATATTTTAATAGATATTGTAGAAGAGATGAAATATCCTATGAATCGTCAAAAAATGACTGCACACTCTTCATACCAAGGAAGATAAGCACAACTGTTACAAAATAAAGTTAAATTAACTAAATAGTAAAATCACTTTCAATTTTGGAATGAAAGTGTACTGCCAATAAGTAAAGGCCCTTGGTTGATGGAACTGAAAGACTTGGATGTTGTTTTAACTAATGCTCACGACTCTTATGCTCCTATTGAAGTCCTCATGGGAGAAGATATTATTGGTAGGCTTTTTATTAGGCGGAAGAAAAATATTATCCTCAGGTTTAGTTGCAGTCGAAACCCATCTCGGATGACATTAATGGGTAAAGTCTCCCAAGTGAAAATAACTATAAAAGAAAACTTGACAATGTAACATCACTGTTTGTAAAGGAAATTGACTCTGAAGATTAGAATTGGAATGGAGATTAGAATTCGTTAGAATCAAAGATCTCGTGGAAAATAAGTCAAAAATGGAGATAAGACCTAAAAACTATAGAACACGTCCTAGAAGCAATGAATTTCAATTGAGATAATCGTTACGAAGTTTTTTTTGCCATGGACTGATAATAGTTCTCCTTTGCCATACAACTTTTGCCTCGCCCAGAAATGACTTAACAGCTAGAAAACTTTTGTCCAGCTGTTTATATGATGAATATCAAAACGTTTTTTTGGAATGGCTTGATAAAGGAGTCATTGAGGAGGTCCTTCCAAATGAAGTGTTTTTTTATGGGAGCTGCTAAACTCATCAACCTGCCGCAAAAGAAACCAGCAGTTCAACCGCATTCGACCACTATCTGATGTGTCAGCAAAGTTGCAAAACCAACCTTCCTCAAACCTGTGTCTGCAATGTGGGCCATTTGTCTGGCCAGCGTGAGCCGATACATAATCCATCCATTTAATCCATTAATTCTATCATTAGAATCATTCGATAAGCTTTCATACACTGTTTTCTTCAATAAGAAAGGAATAAATTTTGTTTTGATTCTATCATTAGAATCATTCGATAAGCTTTCATGCATTGTTTTCTTCAATAAGAAAGGCATAAATTTTGTTTTGTACAACTTTCATTTTTATTTCGTATTTTGAATAAAAGTTTCTAAAAGCCCGCTTTCATTATTTTTCCAAAATCGCTCTGTATTTTTGAGTAATACACGTCTTTTAAATTCTTTCACTCTCTTCTGTCATTCTATAGAATGCCTAGGTATTATATATAATGCTTAGGAAAAATTTATAATAATTCTGATATTTCATATTTTGCCTAAATCGCCAGGCATTCTGTAACGATGCCTAGGTATTCTATAGAATGCCGGCGTTTCATACATTGCTAGTACCATGTACAACAGTAAAAAAATATTCCAATATGATGCGGATTAAAAATAATCGTAAAAAGTAAATAAACATAAGACCAGAGTCATTCCAAAACGACCACCAAATTTTATTGTGAAAACGACGTTGACGATCCCGAAGGGTGAGAGGCAGTGGCGTAGCTAGGGTGGGGCAAGAAGGGACATCTGTCCCCAGGCACAGCATCTAGGGGGCTCCAAATTGATGCTACGAAATTTTTTAATGGTATGTTTTCCATTCTTGGCACACAGAAAGGGGCGCAAATTCTTCAGGTGCCCCGGGCGCTGAAAACCCTAGCTACGCCACTGGTGAGAGGGAGGGATATTCTAACAAATTTTGCTAAAAACCTCATTGAAATGACTTACGCTTTCTGAATAATAAAATTAGAAACATTTTATTTACAACATTTCTCATTCGAACATAGAATCGGGCCGTAAACGATATATTTCCTTGCTTGATTATTTGCACATAGTTGATACTAAGTATTTTAACTTGTAATTTAAATTACAAAATTTTTTTACTTCTTTCGTGCAGCAAAAAAGTTTTTTCTAATGAAACTATACATCTCTTTTCTCTGTTTTTCTACACTCTAAGTACAATGAGAAGCATCCCTAAGATAAATAAGACTTAATAACTGAATAATTATTCCCTTTTCTTAGCAAATTTCTTAGCAAATTTTATTTACAACATTTCTCATTCGAACATAGAATCGGGCCGTAAACGATATATTTCCTTGCTTGATTATTTGCACATAGTTGATACTACAGTATTTTAACTTGTAATTTAAATTACAAAATTTTTTTACTTCTTTCGTGCAGCAAAAAAGTTTTTTCTAATGAAACTATACATCTCTTTTCTCTGTTTTTCTACACTCTAAGTACAATGAGAAGCATCCCTAAGATAAATAAGACTTAATAACTGAATAATTATTCCCTTTTCTTAGCAAATGTTATTAACTAATATTTTCGACACCAGATGGCGACAGGAAACATTCAATTAGAAGCGGATAAACACCAACGTTGAAAATTTAATTAGACTTTCCCCTTCCTTCGCAATACAGCAACAAAATTTACGGCTTTTGGGAAAGTTTTGTCTGAAAAAGTATTTCAAAATTTATAAGAGTATTAGAACAATTTTCGAAAGTGACCTGAAAAGAAACTGTTGCGTAAATATAGAACGACTCGCGTGTCTTGCGAATGTCGTCTGCCCACACTTTTTTTTATCATTGCAATATGAAAAAGAATCGATTTTTAAGAAGGAACGGAAATCTGCGAAGGAAAGTGCCAAACCCTTCAGGTCAACGATCGTAATTTGTTACAAAGCACTCGAGCAAGACATTTCCCTAATGAATTTTATTTATTTATTTATTCAATTTTAATGAAAAATCGCCTGCTGTGCCAGTTGATTTCCCGTACAATATTTATGTCATGGAAAACTCAGTTCATGTAGTTAAGTTCACAATGAATTAAAAATTATCATTTAAATTAAATATTAAGAAAGTTTTTAATTAATTAATTTAAGATTATTTTTGTTCGACACATGATTTACCAAATGCTTAAATATGTTAAACAATGCGCTTTTTTACAATTATATGGAATTTAAAATAATTGTGACAGTATTTTAAAGAAATGGCTTGAAATACCTCTCATGTATTCTTTTAGATTAGCTCACTATTTCATAATTGCTTCTTCTTATTTGGCTAAATAATTAGAGCATTTGATCAAGTATTTAATTATCAACAAAAATTTTTCTAAAGTGTCATTTTATTTCGGTGTTTGCATATTCAAATAATTAACGCTACAGATATATTTTTCATGATTAGAAAACATACATTTCATTCAAAATAGAAACTTTTCATTCAACCAAGAAAATATTTCACTCAAATAAGAAAACATTTCATTCAACCAAGAAAATATTTCACTCAAATAAGAAAACATTTCATTCAAACAAGCTGATGACGAAAGAATGTTTTCTCGCTAAAACAGTTGGCTAAATGTTTTTTTTTTTTTTTTTTTTTTTCTCTATACATCCCTTTTACCATTACTAGAATACTACCCCCTCCTTTTCAAAATACATACATACATTTATTTAGGTTTAGATTATTTTCTAACGTGTTTTGTTATATATTAAACGACAAAGAGTATAGAAAATGTTAGTAAATACTAAAACTTGAATAATAAAAGCAGTTTTTTATATTTAGAAACTAAAACTAAATATTTAACTACTAAATAAAAGACTGACGGCATCCCTCACCCCTGAAATTATGAAATTTCCCACAGAAGAGAATTCCCCACTGGTTGAGATCCCCAGCTCTAGAAATACCAGTTTGGCTTGTACATCTATGGAGAAAAAATTGTTTGGCGCGTTTCAATCATATAAGGGAAAAAATGCAAAAAATTTTAATGCATCTAGTGAATGCGTACATGCGCATTTATAGTATGTATACATATTATTCTCTAACTTTTCGAAGTTTGGATTCGATCATTGTTAACACTATGATAAAAACCTGAAAAAAATCTTTTTTTAATATACATATATATTTTTGAGATAATATTTTGAATTACTTTGAAAATTCATCATTCATCGATTTCAAAGAAAAAATTCACTTTTAGCTGAAACCATTAACTGATCTGATATCAAATTTAACGGAGACTTGAAATAATGATAGAAATATTATATGGAAAACTAAAAAACTAAAATTCAAAGCTTTCTGAATGTATCGTCTTTTTTTTTTTTTTTTTTTTTTCAATTAAAAGTTTGAAATGTTCGCCCACACAAATGAAATGGAACAAAAATGGTTACTTTAATTTCAGTGATCATCTAAGGTGTGCGAGTATTTTCCTAAAATATTAATATAGTAGTAAACTTTCAAAGCAAAATTAATTTACAATTCATTTCTCTTTATCGAAATTATCTATTCTTTTCTACATATTTAAATAAGCCTGTGAATACTCAACGTTTTCTTTTGACGTAGAAAAGGTGCATTACATAACCACAAACACGTAACAAAATTTCACGAAGTGGTGCAAATATTGCGCAATCTGTATTCATACGCAAACCGCTCGAAATAAATCAATAAATGGTGATAGTTTTTGTAATTCCTTATAGATGGCGCTGCTGCTCTCCACTTGCAGAAAACCACAAAGATTATACAAGGGATCTTTCGAAAGTTCAGCTGATGCAATTGGGGCTACTTATTACGTTTTTTTCTTCCGGTTTTTTTATTTACATTTTATCGTCCGCTTTTGTAAGAATAATTTTCTGAATTTTACCTAATACTTTATCCTAATCAATGGAAAGGTCTTTATAAGAATAGGAAATTACTTAGAATTTCCCATTGCTTAACATATGTTAAATTGTATCAAAATAACTCAAAAGTTATAAATTTAACATTCAATGAGTATTTGTATGTTGACTATTCTTAATCCATTTAATTTTGGTCTTCTGTAGAAGTGGTCGTCTTAGAGAGGCAATCACCATGAAGGGATTTTCTGGATTAATATATCGAACGCAAAATTTTTGCTCTTTCAGAATGATTCTTATTCTTTATGTAATGAATTTATAGTATTATTTAACCGAGAACATGAGTAATGAATTTCATTTGAATGTTACAGATTCTTTATGTAATGAATTTATAGTATTATTTAACCGAGAACATGAGTAATGAATTTCATTTGAATGTTACAGATTCTTCACAGCAATAAAATATAGTGGGACAAAAACATATTTCTCCCTGAAATATCTTTGGAATATTTCCCGTTATTGACCAAAGAACATTTCAGGAATTATCCTTTCTTCAAATGCGCAAAGTTCAAAGGCAAAGTAGACGTTTATGACAAATTACTATAATCATCACAGCATCCGTGGTTATGCCCATAATTAAAAACTGTCCTGAAATGATTGTAAAAGTCATAAGAATACTTCTAAAATTAAAAAATTCTGTGCATATGGTTTTAATACTCCAAATTAAAAGTTTCGAAATTAAGAAAAATTTGCAGCTTTCGGAAACCAATTAATTTTCGTTAATTTCTTGCCTAATTTGAACATTTCTTTAGTGTAAATTACATTTTTGATTCATCTTCTGTATCTCATTGAGGAATTATTGTTGTTCGTTGCTTTTATATCTAAAAGTGTGCAGAATAGTGAAAACTATCGTAGAGATAATATCGCGAGTTATTCTGTAAGCGAGAGACAAGGTTCCAAGTGATATTTTTATTATATCGAAAAATATGCTATTATTTTCAATAAGTGAATTACGTGTCCTGGAGAAACAGAAATTATTACTTGCGAGAAATATTGTTGCAATTGTCCCAAATGGCCCAATGAAAAAAAAAAAAAAAAAAAAAATCTGAAAACTTTCATATTTTATATTACGCCCAAAGGGGCTTTTTTTTTAAAGCGTCTTGTATATTACCTTTATTTATTAAATATCATGTTCTTCGCACTTAAAACATAAATTTCAATTCAACAGCAATATCACAAACTATTTAAAGAAGCATATCTTCAGAATTAATTTCCGATACGGAGTCTCGAACGCTAGAAATAATAACGTTTCCCCCCCCCCGTACATTGTTGCCATTGCTCGCTTTGAAATCGTTGAGTTTCTTAATCAAAAACCCATAAATGCTTTGCAAAATATGAAGTAGATAATTAAACAAATTTCAAATTTGGGCTTGCAGATGGCCATATTCGGGTTGAGACGTACGTTATTCAAAATTTGATGGCTCTAGGTACCATTGTTTTATCACAATGCGAGAAACATATACATTTATGTAGATTCTTCATTATCTAATTTCTTTAACTATAATACAGGGCTCTAATATTTGGTGGCAGCAATTTAAAAAGTGATTCGCCGTTTACAGTGAATTGATGCAAAATGCCAAAAACGAAATTCATAGCTCTTCTGAGAAAATTTTCCTTTGGCTAAAAAATCTCAGAGGATTCAGATTTTTAATGTTGCTCCTTTGTTAAGGTTTTTACGCTCTTGTAGAGCTTGCACGCACTTTATCTGCTCTTGAACTCTCTCCTACTGACACAACTTTCTTAAAATTATTATTATTATTATTTATCTTAAATTTTATTATCAAGCATCACTTTCTTCGCACTTCCATCACATAAAATTTAACACCAAAATCCCATCCCGAAACTGTTTTAACTGTTACCATACATTTTTTTAGCGCAGAAGGGCCTTTTGTTCTACAGTATCACTTTTGTCGACCATTTCAGCTTTCAAATACCAAGCCGCCTGAAATAGTTACTAGAAAAAAAAAATAAAATATAGTTCTTGTAATATATTCAGCCAGCGTCATTTCATGGGTCTAGCTGATAATAATAATAATAATAATTATAATTATAAAATTTAAAAAAAATCTGAAATTTTTCAAATTTTAAATTACGTCCAAAGGGGCGTTTTTCTTTTAGCGTTTTGTGTGTTACCTTTATTTATTAAATATCATGTTCTTTGCACTTAAAAAAAAAATAAAATTCAGTTCAATAGCAATGTCGCAAAATAATTTTAAAATGAGCCTATCTTTAGAATTCCGATACACAGTTCTTCGCGCTGGAGATAAAAAAGTTACCCCCCTCCCCGTAGAGTGTCGCCCTTGCTCATTTTGAAATCCTTGAGTTTGTTAATAAAAAATTCGTTAAAGTTTTACAAAATATAAAATCGATATAAAACAAATTCCAAATTTCAAAGTTTGGATTTCAGATGCCCATATTCGCAGTAGGATTCCGTCATTCAAAATTCGATGGCTCTGGATACCGTTGTTTTATCACAGTGCGAGAAATATATATGTTACCGTGAAAGACCGAAATTGGAAAATGCCGACTTTCACCGGAGAATGTTAACGTTCACCAAATACGTTGGCGAAAGACCGAATATTGCACTACATTCTTGTATATCCGGACCCTCACCAGTGTATATCGACAATCACAGATATGCTCTGGTGTAAGTCGAAAAGAGAGGTCATAAAGTGCCATAATAGTTTAAGTTGTTGCAATAAATAAGATTTGAATCACATAATCTAGTAAGTTTTTTACTACTGTTATTTTATTTTCTCATTTAGAACGTACTGTATAATTAAGTAAGTTTTTAACTTCTATTATTTTCCTTTCTCATTTTGAATGTATTGTGTGTTTTAGGTTCTCATGTTCTTAAGTTCTTATTTCAAGTCTCAAGTGCGTTTATTCGCGACTGAATTACGGAGAAGAAAATATAATATTGTTATATGTTCAACATTCATCATTAGTACATGGTGAATGCCGACAATGACCGGTGTAAGTCAGAAATAAGAGTATTTGGAAAATATTTCGGACATACACCAAGAGACTATGTGAATGTTGACATTCTCCAGATTTCGGTCTTTCACCGTAAATTGCATTTATTATTATTATTATTGCATTATGTAATTATTTATGCAGATTTTTCATTATTTAATTTCTTCAAATATAATGCAGGACTCTGACATTTGGTGGCAACAGTTTGAAAAGTGAAACAGACATTTATAAGGATTCAACACAAAATCGCAAAACAAAAGTAATAGTCTTTCGGGGACTCAAATCCCTTTGGAGTAAAAAGAAGATGAAGAACTGCGTTTATTGCTTTTAAATCCTTTAATTTGTTAATTAGTGACTGACTAAACTTGGAAAAAAAATTAAACACGTTACGATTCCTCAAATGATAGCAGAATAGCAGACTGGTGAATGGAAGTTAATAATATTTTATATCGGATACCTTTAGAATTCCCGATAAAGTGTTAGATGTTGCCATACACTTTTTTTTTTGTTTGTTTGTACTCGCTGTATTGTTTCTTTAAAAATAATACATGGCGATTTCAATGGGTTACATCATCTTTTTATTTATGTTGCCACACCTTTTATTAGTCCAAAAGGGTAATTTGCTCTGAAGGGCTATTAATTTCGTTTTGGGATTTTGCGTTGTAAACTTTAAAAGGCTGTATCACTTTTCAAATTGTTGCCAGCATATATTACCGCCGTGTTTTATATTTAAAGAAATTAAATAATGAAGAATCTGCATATATGTATGTATATTTCTCATATTGTGATAAAACAATGGTACCTAGAGCCATCAAAATTTGAATAACGTAATGTTCCATAGAATATGAGCATGTGGAAGCCCTAATTTGAATTTGAAATTTGTTTTATTATCGATTTCAGATTTTGTAACACTTTAACGAATTTTTGACTAAAAAACTAAGCGAGCAAAAGCGAGCAATGGCAACACTGTACCCCCCCCCCAAAAAAAAATTATCTCCAGCGCACGAGACTATGTATCGGAAATTCTAAACATATGCTCATTTTAAAATTAATTTGCGATATTGCTGTTGAACTGAATTTTATAGTTTGAGTACGTGGAATATGATATTTAATAAAAGTAACACAATAAACGTTAAAAAAATGCCCCTTTGGACGTAATTTAAAATCTGAAACTTTTTAGTATTTTTACTTTGTATTCGGTATATTATTTCTTTAAAAATAATACATAGAGAGAACATTTGGTGGCAATATACTTCCTTTTTACTGCCATTATGTTATACTACATGTATATTACATTCGCTATAATATTTCTTTTAAAATATTACATGGCGATAATATTTGGTGGCAATATTTGAGAAGCGATACGGACAAAAAGTGAGGTTTGAGACTAATAGTACCTCTAGTGCTAAAACATAGCTAAATTTGAATAACTAAATCTCCGCTTTTACTGAAAAATTTTTAAAAAATCTGACGTTGCATTAATTGATACAATATGATACGTCGGTAAGTCATTTTTTCCTTACCGTTTGACATTATTATTTCGAACGGCTCTTTGTAAATAAATATATAATTTATGTTCTGTATCTCAAATTTTATAGATCGAACATTAAACTAGTAGGGCGTATCATAACTATTTAACTTAAAACAAAGTTAGACGTGACACCGGAATCTGAATTCGAAAGATTAGATTGCAATTTATATGTATAATTTATACGTAAATTGCAATTTGGATAATAAGGAATTTGCAAGATACTTTCTAACTTAAATTTTTAATTGGAGCAGACCCGTTTGTCTCCTTTTATTTCATTTCTCAAATGCATCATTTCAAAAATTAATCCCTCCCATGTGATTTTTACATAACGCTGATGAGGAATGCACTTGCATAACGACAAAAGTGAAAGTAAAATCGTTTATTCAATCATAAGGAACCATTTCCAAATCAAAATCCTTAACCAGTCACAGTAGAAACAGAGCGGAACCCATGTATCAATATCGTAACCTTCGCATTTTTTTCACGCTTCTTTGGCGCTCCTAAGATATTGCCAGCGTCTCTCTTTTACCATTAACTACACAATTCAAAAAGTAAGCGAATGATTACGAAATGCGAGGCTCGCTTCTTGCGCAATTTATCTTATAATAATCATTTCGCAGCAAATAATTAAGAAGTGTTTAATTGGATCATGATTTCCTCCTTCGCTTAAAATCTAGCTTTCATCATCATCTAACGGCAGATTCCAAAATTTTCATTATATATATATATATATATATATATATGACGATACTCCGATGACTAATAATTCACGTGTTCTTTTTCTGTTAATGTGCTCCAAAGCACCAAACATTGACACAAAATCAAACTAAATGGCAACTGTAATTATATGTACAGCTTTGGTGAAAAGAATGGCTATTTTATTGTTAAATTCGGACCAAAAAAGTAAAGACAATTTAAAACAGTATATTCTCGATAATCCAGATGCGGATTATCTGGTTTGCGAATTTGTGTGCATGTCAGTGCCCACGCAGGATCTGGTCTTCTGTTAACTCTTGCTGAGGAAGCAGACGATTTAATGCATTTTTGGAAAAAGTTTAATGCATTGGGTGCTATATACGGAATAGCAAAGTATCGGCTGGAAGTAAAACCAATAACACTAGTTTGACGAGGAAAGCTATTTCGTAATATAGAAATCGGAGATTTATCTAATTGTGAAGAAGTCGAAGTAATAATAAGTTACAAGCCAGAAAATTGAGAATGAAAAATTCTTCAAAATGTCGATCGGGAAAACATGAAGGAATAGTTCATCGGCGATTCGTCAGAGCCTGACTTTAATGCTTGAGTGATGCGCATAGCGTTTCAAATGTCGCAAAAACAGAAAAAGCAGAGAGTGATAATGAAAGTACAAGCTAAGAAAATACTTACAATTACGCTAGTTCATTGACGGCGATGACTTCTATTGAAACTCTGTCGGACTTCGTCGACCAAAGAGGATTTGCATATAACAATAAAATAGCATTTCGAAAAATACTCATTCAAATCGTACGGATATTTAAATTTTCTCAAAAATAAAGTAAAATTATTGTTTTTTTAAAAAAATAAACACATACATTATGCCTGAAAATTGGTACTTTTGGTCATCTGTGTTTTTCATGTATATGTCATGTATATGTATGTTAGATATGTCTATAAATTTTAAAAAATTTCAAAAATAGTACGGAATAGATTAATTTTTGCTTTAAGGTTTTATTTATTTATTTAATAGGTTACTTTTAATAGAATTTTAGAATTTTCCTATGGTGGTTTAACTTACTTCTACTAAATTATTAATTTAAGATTTTGATACATATATATATGTAATAGACACGAACTTAGAAGTAATCAACAGCATGAATTTTGATGGATAGAAATGCTGATCCATAGTGAATAGGAAACTGGCAACCGGAGCAGATAAAATCTTTTTTTTTTTTTTTTTATTTCAGCAGGCATGCTACGGCCACAGACAACTTGGCACATGATTTGTGCTTATTTCCAGGAATTTGCATTTTTGATAACCTTGCAGTAAAAAGGAAGCAGCAGAAGCAGTCCAGCTAGGCCGAAGAGTAGCGAGCGAGCGTGTCATGTTCAGGCTGAAATCTTATCAGAGAGTTACTTTTGGTTCTCAATGCATCTTGATTGGATAATTAATACTGCTGTAAAATTATTATTGGCTTTTTGAGTTTTAGTTCCATTTACATCATCAGAATTATGTAAGAATCATATGACATAGATTAGTCTCGAAATGACGCAGTGCAAACAAACATTACTATTTTTAGAATGCAGAGGGGAAATTAATTTACGTTGCTAATTTAAATTATAATTTATCTTTTTATATTATTATAATTTATCTTTTATTTTTTATATTTTATTTCATTATAATTTATCTTTTATTTTTTATATTTTATTTCATTATAATTTAGCTTTCCTTATTAACATATTTTTAAAAAAAATTTTTTCTGTGCGAATTTATCGTTGAAAATGATATCTACAAGATTTTATTATTTAAAAAATTATTTATATCAAAACTCTATTTTTTTCACTATTGTATTTCTCTTGCTTCGCTAATGCTTTAATACTTTCGTCTACAAGGCTTTTCTGTCGCCAAGACTTGTTTTCTGTTTGAAGGGGGTATATGTAAATCAGCTTCTAATTCAATTTAGTAACACCAATTTAGTATTCGGAAAATCTATACCAAAGTTTAATTTCTCATTTTTAATTTGGATATTTCCTCTTTATTCTTAAAAACAATTCTGGACTGCGCGGACTGCGCCATTTCTAGATAATGGATTTCGAGATCGATGACATGGCTGATTCAAAACGTGAACTCAAAATTTTGAGAACTGAAACCTTTCTGTCCTAAACCAAAACCTTCCTCTTGGCGATCTTCCAGATTGGATAGATGCGCACTTTCAGCTTCAACTTCTGAGCTACTTGGGTGCTTCAGTGTACTCTCTTCCTATCGCAATAGTATTCAAAAATGTAAATGTACTTAATAGGCACGATTAGAGTGCCAAATGAATTGTGTCCACTAATGGGAATTTAAACAAAAACGGAATTAAATCCAGGTCGTCTTCTTCCTCTTGAATATGGATCGATGCTTCTAAGCATCAAGTATCTACGCCAGCAACATTGCTATAGTTCTACGTCTCAGAGTTCTTACTTCAGCATTTTTCTAAATTTTGCTCTGAGCAAAATTATATATATATATATATATATATATATAGAGAGAGAGAGAGAGAGAGAGAGCTCGGAAAATCTATACCAAAAGGCAGTTGGAGGAAAACGAAACAACCTAATTTTGTAATGGAATGTGTGTACCCAAATGATGCTTTGAGGCGTTACAGCGTGATGCTGAAAGGAAGACAAAAGTCTTCAGATGGCGTAAATTCTCATTCCCCGTGCGACCTTGAGTGATATGCATCGCTACAGGAATACAAAGCTCCCCGACATGAATTTTATCTCTGGCTGCAGCTAAAACGGAACAGCTATTGAAAAGAGGTATAATGAACGATTCCCATGCACCTCCTTTGAATAGCTGCTCCGTTTCCTTCTGCAGGCCTACGGATAAAATGCATCTCTGCGAGCTGCTGCGCTTTCCGCTAATGATGTGCACCTTTCGAAATCCGCACTGGTAACAGCAATTCACTATAGCAAAACGCTTTTATCTCTCGATACATAGCGCCCTGTACTATTTTGATAGCCATTCGACAGGCATTCCATTACAATCTGTTTATTTGGGTCCATTACATTTTTCCAGATATTTTCCAAGCATGCTGTATAGGTGTGTATGTAAATATAATATATAATATAATATATATATATATATATATATATATATTTAATACTTCAAAGAGTTAATTTTTCGCTTTGGTATTTGAATTTAATTTGAAGTTTTCAGATTTTTTAACTTGTCACTATTATTAGCGGCCTTGCACATCTCAATGTATGCGTTGTTATAATTATGATAATAATTCGGTTTTGTTTTCTTAATTATAGCCAAAAGCTTGATTTGTAGTTTTAATATAAATTTTAAATTTAGCTTGTACATTTGCAGTTTATATTTAGCTTTTTTAAAAAAATTATGTATTGAAATGTACTTGTTAGAAAGCAACAAATGGCAGAAGTTTTCAGAGATAACATATATGCAGCAAATTCTAATCACGACTTTTCATGTTGTATTCATTCGTATGTTAGGCGATTACTTAAGTACAAAAACTAATAGCAGCTAAATAACATATTTTTTTATATTTTATTTGTCCTTTGATTACGCAAACAGGGCTTTTAACTAAAATTTCTTTCAATTTAAGAATGTTGCTTTGGATTCACGAATTTTTCTTTATGCAGCAATGGAGCTAGGTGTAATGGGGGGAAAAAGCAGCAGAAAAAGAAAAGGCTCAGTTTTGCATGCATTATTTTCTGCAATAAAGTTATTGAATTCTTAAATATCTTCAGCTGGGAAAATATAAGCTTCTAAATTTTGATTTTAAACTTATATTTTCTATTTTAAAAGAAATACTATGCATCAGAAATTACAAAATAAATGAGTTAACAAATAATTTTTTTTATGGCAGGACTTAACAAATGGCCTTTCTTGATTTCCCCCCCCCCCCCCTTGTTAAATACTCTCTGCTGAAAAGTCTCTTTTCGTTGCAAAATTCAGTCAGGAGATAAAGCAGGATTTTTCTTATATTTTATTCAAACAGCTATTACTTCTGTTTTTATCTGTTTATTTACCTTCAAAATAATCTTTCAGTAAAGCTCAAATTTTCATTGGCACAATATATCAACGTAAATGGGTACTTAAGAATCATCTTTAAAGCACAGATTTTACATCTACTTCTTCAAACAATATGCTATAATTATTTGTTTATATGATTAAAACAATTATTTTTCTGTAATTTTATAATGGAAAAAAAAGGTTCAATTAAAACACTTGGCAGTAGGCTTAAAGAGCTACTGGTATTTAATACGTAGGATTACTAACGGAAGTGTGAAGATGTTATAGAACAAATAAAACAAACAAAAGATTTTACACACACATATATTTTACTTTACTTTATTTTTTATTTATTACATTTATTCATTCAAAATGACCCTGTGTAAAATTGGTCGATGATATGAGAAATAAGATGCATAATTTAAGATGTCTGCATTTATATTTTTAGTAAATGTTAAATTTACAAATGAATTGCCAAGTGTTCTTGTATAGTGACTTGGTACCATATCGAAATCAAAATGACGTCTCTAAAAGCAAATGCTTTTTCATTTCGTTTCATGTCTACATTGAAATCTTTCATCATTAATAGGATTGTCTGTATCTACAGTAAACTCTTCATCGATGAATAAAGTAGTCTCAGAATATTTCATCAAGGCCCTAAACACGAACATCTTCAGCCAACCTTACCACTCACACGCGGTCGTGCATGCGCACGGAGATTCGACTTCACCAAAATTTCTCTATTTTTTATGCGTTATTATGCATATACCCTTTGTCCAATTTTTTAATGGTTTTGTTTTTGTTAATGTGCTCTTTCATCTATCTAATGATGTATTTAGATTGGTTGTAACATTTATATTTTCGAAGATATAAGCATTCTCATACTGCTCAAACAGCGTCTTAATTTTTGCTTTCCCATCAGACTATTATGGGGCAACGTACTCCTACGTTAAAAATAAATTAACAAAAAAAAAAAAAAAAAACTGGTTTCCGCCGTAATATTGTATCTGTGATATCTCGGTCCACGAGGAGCCTCCTAAAACTATTTATTATCATTGGAAGTTAAAGTGCAGACTTCAGAATGCGGAAGTGATGTATCTTTATTATCATTTCATAATATCATCTTTCCGCAGGAAAACAATAAATTTTGATAACTCTCAACTGGAAGACGCTTAGGTTCTATTTTGGCGGTCTTGAAATGCTACTGAATCGTTTAACTTGAGAATGATAATGCCGCAAAGAACTTTTTTAACGCTAAAAACTCGAAAATGCACGAAACTTTAGCTTCCTCCTCAGCATCGCTTATATTGTTTTTGAATCATATCCTTTCCCCCAAAATTACGTGTTCATTAAGTCCAAAATAAAATAGACTTTTAGAATAAAACTAATTTCTGATGAGAATCTGGCAATTTTTCTGTCATGAGCATTTGGGTACGCTATTTATTTCATGAATATGCAAGGCAACTCCACAAATGCTGTCCGCTGCATGATATCCGATAGCCTTGACAGTAAAAGTTTGATAGGGAAAAAAAAAAAAAAAAAAAAAAAAAAAAAAAAAAGGCCTAAGCTTCTCCACCCCCAAGGCAAGTGGAACAGGATTCTCAAATACTAATCACTCATGCAAGAAATGCTTATAACAAAAAAGGTCAGCTGCTTAATATTAGCAGTCTTGCATGCAGGTATAGATGCAGGGAAAAGTGTGGGGGACACTACGATGTGCCATGGGTCAACTGGTACTGCTTTTCCAAACCAACTATAAAAAAAAAAAAAAAAAATTGAAGAAGGAAAAAATTGCAAGTTTTATAAGAATTTAGAAAGAAAGGCTGAGGAAATAAGCGACCGAAGCTTTCCAAAGGATCTCGTGTTTACCTAGCATGGTACATCTGTACGCCCCGCATTCAGTATTTATCAAAAATAATGATTTAGGACGTAAAAAGAGTACAATACAGTTTCAATAGAATTTGAAATTAACAAAGTAAATTGAGCTTCTGTTTTGGTGTAATAAAGTAACAAGTAAGCATAATTAGTACAAAGATAAATATAATAAGAACTGGGAACACAATGTTATAATAACCTGTAATAATAATACTGGTACGAAGTGCCCAGCTGCGGTAAGATAACTTCCCCGCAAAGTGGATTTAGGGTTGCCAGAAAGTAAAAAAAAAAAAAAAGAAATGTAGGGTTGCCAGATTTGGCGCGAAATCCCCCGTTTGGCGACATCTGCGACAAAATTGGCGATATGCTATAGACGGAACGAGAACATTCTAGAAAGAATTCTTACCGGTTTTCCCGAAAATGTTCTCAAAGGCAGGTCAAAAGCTATAAAAACCGTGCCTGTATACTCAGTAAGATTGCATCGAGAGTATCTTGAGTTAAGTGGTAGTGTCATGAGTTTAGAGGTTAGCTTGAGAGCGACCGAACCGAGACGGGAGCTGTACTTTAGTGCTTTGCCGTGAAGCTGTCTTCACCGTTGTAGCCTGAAGGCTGTGTGGCTGATTGTTTCAGCGTCTTTATCGTAGTTTTGTGACGGCGGTAAACGTATCTCTCGAACTGTCCTGTGTAATACTCGCGAATAAACTGTGTTTTGATTCTTCATCAAGTGTTGTCATCAATCACTCCAAATCCACGTACCCGTGAAACGCAACAATATTAAAGAGGAGTCCCCACAGCGTTATTACAATTATAAAAGGTTATTACAGTTTATAAACTTCATAAGTGGAATCCTTTTGAACATACTCACAGAATGTAAAAGTTCATTAAATTTATGCTGTATGAGAACTTGACAAAGATCTAAGTCGTAGGAAGAGAGTCGCTGCATAATTTTTGAAACTCCGGATACTGATATTTATCTTTAATTAGAAACCTTTGGAATGCCAGAATAAAAGCTTTTGACTTTTACATCCAAGACCTTTTTTTTTTTTTTTTTCTTTCGCATCTGTGACTGAGTGGTTAAGACCTATGAATACTGGTAGTTCGACTCGAATTCAAATCCGGGTGGCGTTGGATTTCATACATTTCCCCATGTGTAACGTGAATAAGAGCTAGTTCCCCTAAGTAAATCCTCTACGCAGACATCCTTAACTTTATACAAACAGCCCTCGTTGTTTTAAAATATTCAAATAACCTTACCTTGTCTAGTTAGTTATATTCAATAATCCAGATAACGTAACCCCTTTTTTCCCCCTTTCTGAAACTCTTCAAAAATATCTGGCTGTTTTTTGTATCAGATCATTTTATTTTTTCAGTGAGTAGATAATTATATATGCATATAGCTAATTATATAATTATATATAGCTCACTGATTTCTACTTTATTACGCATTTAAGAACATTTGGGTAAAAAAATATCTGTTTTTAAAAATTTTAGACAGAACAAAGTTATATATATATATTATGATATAATATAGCTTTTTTTTTTTTAAAGAGAAAAATATACAAACAAAATATTAAAGTGCTCTACAGTTTGGGGACGGAAGATAATCGAATCACACGATAATTTCTTATAACTATCGCAATAATAGTTTTAATGGTCGCAAACTTTAAGTGGACAAACTCGGTTTCTCCTTCCTTTCCAATTTTCTATTATCTAGGAGTTTTCCAAAGCTTTGCACAAGGATGACGCAAGCAGATATCGATCTATTTTTGTATACTACAGACGGGAAACTCAGTTATTTTTCTCAGACGATTTACTATCTCCTTTTATTGCTCAGTTCTAAGCACTTTTTACAACTGAAAAATAAAAGATTTCAGTAGAACATATTTCTCGAGCTTTTTTGCATACGAGTATCCATAGTAAGGGATTAATTTTGAAGATTGTTTTTACACCCAAATGCATGTTTATAATTCATTATTCTACATGTACTTGCTTTATAATACCAGTTAACCTGAAGAAAAAGAAAAAAGTGTAATGAATATCATCATTGTATTTAAATTTCGAAATGGGAATATAATTGTGAAAAGAAAACTTATAATAATTTAGTACACTGCAACACATTTTTATCGTAATGGATATATTAAAAATGATAATCTCATATAAATTATGATATTTGATATCAGTAAGAATGTTATATATAAATATTATTTTTATTTAACTGTTGATTAAGTGAATAAAATAATTCTGAATAGTTAATGAATAAATATCCATACTATTTATCAACTACCTTGAAATAGTTACAAAGTATATTTTAAACTTACTAAATAATACTTCAATAATTCAGCGCTGTGGCAAATGGAATTCTCGATTCACTAAACCAGCTGTCAGATCGAATTCCTGTTTTAAGTTTGCAGTTCTCGTTGCACCGCCATAAATTTGCACTAATGTAGAATTTCATGTTGTGACCATTTTCACAAGTTCGATTACGATGCAAAATATATCTTTCTTGAAAGAAAACTATAGAATCCTCTTCACTCCTCGGTAAATTGAAAATAGTAAACGTTTTTGGAACAGAAAATATTAATTAATATAATACAATAAACAATTCAAAATTCACGATTCCCGCCTCGCTCAGCAAAGCCACAGCAATTTAGAGTTCACGATTAATAACTCGTGATTTGACGAAACCTCAGCAATTCAGAATTCAAGATAGATAACTCGTGGCTTAACGAAACCGCAACAGTTCGGAATTAATGATTTGGCTATGGTTTTCAACTATCATTGGTGATTTATCGTGAGGGCCGGAAACTTCCAAGTTATTTAGTTTTATTTCCAGAATATAAAGAAATAAACACATCTCTTCTACTCTTTATTTTTTTAACAGAAATTTTTCATTTTAAACTCAAAATTGGTCGTTTTTTCAGATTTTTATTTTTTTATTATTCTCACCTATGTTACTTAACTTCCGATAGTCCGTCAATCACCTGGTGGTTAAAATTACTGAACACTAATGGTTCAACCCACGCTGAAATCCCATGGAACATCGGCCGAACGGTAAAGTCGCTGAACATGGTACTTCGGTCCGTGGTTCGAATCCCGCGAACGGACTGGCTGCATGGGCGTTTTCGTGGTTTTCCCCGTGTGTAACATATATACGAGCCAGTTTCCCTTAGAAAGTCCTCCACGAAGGCATCCCTCCCCTCAAGCAGATAGCCCGCGAGGCTTTGCCATAATCACACCCACCACCACCCATGGAAAGTCTAGGCTGCATGTAGGGCTTGCGCCACGGCTGGTGTACCCAGTGTGGCCTCACCGAGCGGCAGAATTTTTTATTTTAGGGAAGCATCTAGTAAAAAAATTTAGAGATGAACAAAATGTTTAGAATTTAGAAGGGGCACTGGCAGAAAAATTTGGGAAAAGCAAATTTTTATAATTTACGGAAACACTTGGCAGCGGAATTTAGGAGCCGCAGAAATTGCAAAAGGCGGCAAAAAGGCAGCTCCAGCCCTGGCTGCACAGACGCTTTCGTAGTTTTTCTTACGCATATTTGAATGTAACCTATTCTTCTTCCAAATATTTCTTTCACAAGCAAACAGAAGTCGGATATTTTGTGTTCTACCTAAATTACACGAGGAGGTTTTTCCGCCTAAAACCTTCATTTCATCTTTTACTACTGAAACCATGCATTTTAAAGAGTGAAATCCACGGGTTCCTTACGTCTCTTCTCCTATTAACAGCTCTAGACAGGATTTTCACATCAATAAAATTCATGTGCCTCATTTCCTCAAAAACGTTACATTAGCAAGCTTCCGAGCCTTGCCCGCGAACCAATCAAAAGCTTGTGCAATTAACCTCCAATATACCTTCTGGAATTTTCTGAAGCATTGAATATAAAAATAAACGAGACACATAAGTTTACGGTTTTTAGAAAGCCTACGATTCGTAAATTAAACAATTTTGCATGAAAGGAAAAGAAATAATAATAATAATAATAATAAATAAAGCCAAGAAATCGATCAAAAATACCCTAAATAGTGAAATGTAGGATTTGCACATTGTACAGTTGGAGGTTGTGAAGCTGCAGATGATGCGATGATGTGTCAACGAAATTACTTTTCAAGACCCTAAAAATTCCATGATTTTGTTTGAAAATAATACTTAGATCCTAGTTAAAAAATTACAGTGACACATAGGTTACATTACATGGGTTTTGATTTCATTTCTTCGATAAGTTAATAATTTTTGCTTTAACTTTCATAACCACTCATTTAAAAATGCCGATTTTTCTTCTTCATTCTAGGATACAGTCCCGAACGTAATTACGAATTCAGAACTGTCGAGGTCAATCTCTGATAATTGAGAATTATATATAGTTATAATAATTTTCATTTAAGTGTTTCTTGTCGGTTGAAAATTATTTTAAAGATTCCGGCAATAAAAAAGAGCTGAAAAAAATTGCCTTAATATATGTGGCAAGCAAAGTTTTACTTCTGGTATCAGAATCAGATCCAATTAATGTTTATATTTCATATTTGATCAAATACCTTATTGAATTGAAAATCTACTTTTAAGTTGCTAACATATTTTTAAATGAGCCATCGCGATGATTATGAACATCAGTCCAAAACTGTTACGGAAAATTTCTTTTCCTACTTTCAACCATGGTTTATTCCATGCAGGGGAAGAGCACAGATAGTTTTGATCGCATTATCGGACTTGTTTTGTCCGGACTTGTTTGGACTTGCTTTAAAATGCCGGTAACTGCATGGGGTGACTCAAACAGAGAGTTACTTCTCGATCCGGTTCAAAGCTCTTGCAATAAGATAACAATTTCGCCCGGGGACAATTGCTTTTAACAACTTCAAGGGTGGAGTTAATACCTACTTTGAATGACCTCTTTCCTTACAAGGTCGCTTTGGATTGGCATATTTATTCCCAGTTTATCCGTTTCCTCAGTGGACAGACAGAGTCTTGAACTGTTTATTATTATTACTAGTTATTGGGCGTGTTCGTGAATTATTATTACTGTGCTTTGTATGCAAATCAGCTGCAAATAAAGGTTATTGCTTTCACCTTCAAGCCACGAACTATGAAAAATCAATTAATCACTAAAATTAACTGTTTATTATTATTACTAGTTATTGGGCGTGTTCGTGAATTATTATTACTGTGCTTTGTATGCAAATCAGCTGCAAATAAAGGTTATTGCTTTCACCTTCAAGCCACGAACTATGAAAAATCAATTAATCACTAAAATTAACTGTTTATTATTATTACTAGTTATTGGGCGTGTTCGTGAATTATTATTACTGTGCTTTGTATGCAAATCAGCTGCAAATAAAGGTTATTGCTTTCACCTTCAAGCCACGAACTATGAAAAATCAATTAATCACTAAAATTAACTGTTTATTATTATTACTAGTTATTGGGCGTGTTCGTGAATTATTATTACTGTGCTTTGTATGCAAATCAGCTGCAAATAAAGGTTATTGCTTTCACCTTCAAGCCACGAACTATGAAAAATCAATTAATCACTAAAATTAACTGTTTATTATTATTACTAGTTATTGGGCGTGTTCGTGAATTATTATTACTGTGCTTTGTATGCAAATCAGCTGCAAATAAAGGTTATTGCTTTCACCTTCAAGCCACGAACTATGAAAAATCAATTAATCACTAAAATTAACTGTTTATTATTATTACTAGTTATTGGGCGTGTTCGTGAATTATTATTACTGTGCTTTGTATGCAAATCAGCTGCAAATAAAGGTTATTGCTTTCACCTTCAAGCCACGAACTATGAAAAATCAATTAATCACTAAAATTAACTGTTTATTATTATTACTAGTTATTGGGCGTGTTCGTGAATTATTATTACTGTGCTTTGTATGCAAATCAGCTGCAAATAAAGGTTATTGCTTTCACCTTCAAGCCACGAACTATGAAAAATCAATTAATCACTAAAATTAACTGTTTATTATTATTACTAGTTATTGGGCGTGTTCGTGAATTATTATTACTGTGCTTTGTATGTAAATCAGCTGCAAATAAAGGTTATTGCTTTCACCTTCAAGCCACGAACTATGAAAAATCAATTAATCACTAAAATTAACTGTTTATTATTATTACTAGTTATTGGGCGTGTTCGTGAATTATTATTACTGTGCTTTGTATGCAAATCAGCTGCAAATAAAGGTTATTGCTTTCACCTTCAAGCCACGAACTATGAAAAATCAATTAATCACTAAAATTAACTGTTTATTATTATTACTAGTTATTGGGCGTGTTCGTGAATTATTATTACTGTGCTTTGTATGCAAATCAGCTGCAAATAAAGGTTATTGCTTTCACCTTCAAGCCACGAACTATGAAAAATCAATTAATCACTAAAATTAACTGTTTATTATTATTACTAGTTATTGGGCGTGTTCGTGAATTATTATTACTGTGCTTTGTATGCAAATCAGCTGCAAATAAAGGTTATTGCTTTCACCTTCAAGCCACGAACTATGAAAAATCAATTAATCACTAAAATTAACTGTTTATTATTATTACTAGTTATTGGGCGTGTTCGTGAATTATTATTACTGTGCTTTGTATGCAAATCAGCTGCAAATAAAGGTTATTGCTTTCACCTTCAAGCCACGAACTATGAAAAATCAATTAATCACTAAAATTAACTGTTTATTATTATTACTAGTTATTGGGCGTGTTCGTGAATTATTATTACTGTGCTTTGTATGCAAATCAGCTGCAAATAAAGGTTATTGCTTTCACCTTCAAGCCACGAACTATGAAAAATCAATTAATCACTAAAATTAACTGTTTATTATTATTACTAGTTATTGGGCGTGTTCGTGAATTATTATTACTGTGCTTTGTATGCAAATCAGCTGCAAATAAAGGTTATTGCTTTCACCTTCAAGCCACGAACTATGAAAAATCAATTAATCACTAAAATTAACTGTTTATTATTATTACTAGTTATTGGGCGTGTTCGTGAATTATTATTACTGTGCTTTGTATGCAAATCAGCTGCAAATAAAGGTTATTGCTTTCACCTTCAAGCCACGAACTATGAAAAATCAATTAATCACTAAAATTAACTGTTTATTATTATTACTAGTTATTGGGCGTGTTCGTGAATTATTATTACTGTGCTTTGTATGCAAATCAGCTGCAAATAAAGGTTATTGCTTTCACCTTCAAGCCACGAACTATGAAAAATCAATTAATCACTAAAATTAACTGTTTATTATTATTACTAGTTATTGGGCGTGTTCGTGAATTATTATTACTGTGCTTTGTATGCAAATCAGCTGCAAATAAAGGTTATTGCTTTCACCTTCAAGCCACGAACTATGAAAAATCAATTAATCACTAAAATTAACTGTTTATTATTATTACTAGTTATTGGGCGTGTTCGTGAATTATTATTACTGTGCTTTGTATGCAAATCAGCTGCAAATAAAGGTTATTGCTTTCACCTTCAAGCCACGAACTATGAAAAATCAATTAATCACTAAAATTAACTTCTTTTGAACTTGTGCGAAGAACCAGCAGGTTTTAAATATGGCTTTGGTTTAGCGCTAACTTTTTGAGGAGCAAAACAGTTTCTAATTTCGTCAAAAGAAAAACAGTATATAGTGCAGTGAAATCAAAAGCAATATCATTTTAAGAAATTTATGTTTATATCTCAGGTCTCACTTTCATTGTAGAATTTCTACCCCTTCCAAAAATAAGTGCTTGTAGCGGAAATACGGATATACGTAACGTGCCATTACAGGTATCATTTATTAATTATACTCTTTATTGAGTGAGATAAACGTTGATAAAATATTATTAAGAAGTAATAACCGATCCGTTTGTTAAAATATAACCATCCAGTGTGTTATCATACATTGGTTTTGTGTATATGTATTTTAGGAGGAAAATTAAAATTCTTATGCACCTCATAGAATCGGGAATTTTACAGGTCGCTTAGCTATATGAATGCACGCCGATCTGGTAGTGCAACGTAAAGTTTCCTGTTGTAATGCGAAAGTTAAATGATAAGGACATTTCCAATACAAAAGAATTATAAACTGAAATTAGTTTCGTACAAATCATTCAAAATTAATATTATAGTGAACCCTGTCTAAGCTGTTCATCCCCAGTATTAAACCCTCTCTGAGCCATTCGTTCCTGACATTACATGATTTTGGTCTTTTGTGGAGGTGGTTACCTTAAAGAGCTCATGTTGATGTGAAAACACCACAGCAAAAAAATATAGCGGAAAAAAAAACTTCGAAAAAAATAACGCAAAGGGAACACATCATGGTACAAAAACATGGTGGAATGAAAAAAAAAAGGGGGGGAAGTAATGCAGTTCTAAAACAGCATGGCAAAAACTGAGCAGTTCTATAACATCGTCGTACAAAATATCGTGATACAAATAAAGAATCTGTGAATCATGACATAACAATAACATCACAGACATGCGTTTTCTTCCTGAAAAAAAATGTTAAATGAATTTTCGCGTAATGTTTCCTGGCAGAAGAAAAAAAATAAGTAAAATTTTTACCTCTATAATTTCATATTTCGTATTAATTAATAATATTGTAATGAAAAGCCAAGAAATTTAAGCTTTAAAAATCTGGAAATTATTAAAAACTAATAAAATGTATAACATTTAACAGGAGATAAAATTTATGTACGTTCCCTTTTCTAATAGTTTTTATAATATTGTTTTCATGAAAATCTACTTAAACGTCCTTATCAAAGAGGTTAATTAAATATTGATTTTTGATAGTGAGAAACATAAGTTTAAAACTTTGCCACGTCCGGGTCACCATTGTAGCAATCACATGGTGGTATGCTCTCTTAATATGTAGTTTCTCGCTCATGTGGCCACCCATAAGCACCAATGTGAAGTGTAGCAGCGCACGAGTTTCGCTTGCACTGGAGATGATAATGACCTTGGGATTCTATCCTCGGTCTGTTTCATGCAAGTCGTATTCTCTACCACTAGTTCAAAAAAGCTTCCGTGCATTAGGTTCAATAATTCAAACTCTTTCAAATTTGTGAAGGTTGAGTGGCCCTCGAGATCGCTACAATATTAACATCTATATGTAACATTAATGCACATTAATTTTCAGATTTCGAACACTTGAATTTGCTTTTTACTTTTTCAGAAAAACTTTATCAAATAACACAAAAATATGGGAAATAGTGGTAAAAATAATATCGTGTATCTTCTAGTGCTCATAAATCATCAGGAGAAAATTTACTTCACATTTTTCTTGTCAGAAAATGATGTTATCATCACGCGATGATTTATACGTGCTTTATTATTTTACTAGGATATTTTTTATTACGGCGTTTAAAGCTGCGAAGTTTTCGGCATCGCCATTACTTTCTACTGCGATGTCTTTTGTTTGCTTTTTTCTCCTGACGTTTCGCACGACAACGTTTTTCCTTTGCGTTGTTTTCTCCGCGACATTTTTGTAAGCAATGATTTTATCCGTGTGATGACTACATAGCCGTTCATCGTTTTTCTGTCTAAGTATAAAATTCAGAGGAAAGCGATCATTCCGTTCGTTATGAATACATATGCAAATTTTGTTTACATTACAGTGTTTTGCAACCTTAATTATTAGGCATGCGACTTTGGGATTAGGCTTAACAGCCCCGTCGTTCTAGCTTGCTGATGTTATATAATTGAACCACTCGAGAGACAGGACTGTCGGAGCGCCACCCAAGTGCGGACCTTATCAATTCATAAAATACTATTCCTCCCTAAATATAGCAAGCTTCCAAAGAATGCGCGTCTCTTCGGTATCTTAATAAAATAAACATAAATTTCTCCCCACCCTCCACAAAAAAAAAAAAAAAAAAAAAAGAAAGAAAGAAACCATGACGCACGTTAACACTCAAACAAGTACGGGAAAAAAGCAGTAAATCTATAAAATAGTGTGCAATACTTTTTATTAACGTCTATAGGCTATATATTCTTTGAATATTGTAAGCCAAGTTGCATGCCGTATACATTCATCTAAATTCGTTTAACAGCATCTTAAATGAAATAATTAAAATCAAGAACTCGTGGTCCGAATGACTGTAGTTTCGAATATCTGGAGATAAGGGATACGATAAGGAGTTCTTAATGCGTAAGGGAACCGTTTCTAAGATGACCA
This sequence comes from Stegodyphus dumicola, assembly GCF_044657685.1. NCBI lineage: Eukaryota > Metazoa > Arthropoda > Arachnida > Araneae > Eresidae > Stegodyphus > Stegodyphus dumicola. The sequence continues at coordinate 39,958,410 of NC_140771.1, read as the reverse complement.
TTTATGATTCCAGATGATTTTGGTATTTTCTGGAAGCGGCCATCTTACAAAGAATATATTCAATACCAAGCCATTTTAGAAAGCTGGTCAGTTCCAAAGTGTTCACTGTACTTTTACAAGCACATGAAATGATATACGTAAATAAAAACTACGTATATAAAAATAACTACGTAGAATAAAAAAGTATATAACTGCATATAATACAAATTAATTATAAAGAGAGAGCCTTCAATCAGTTGTTACCGAAACGACGAATCTCATTCGAAAAGAGGTTACCTTTCGAACTACAAGTAAAAAACAGAAAACGTTCTGAGAACGACATAATGTTGTGGTCGCAGATGGATGAGGCTTATCAGATTCAGATGTGTTTTGCCACGTTGTGACGTAATTTATTCTATTTTCAATCGAAAATATCAGATAACACCTTTTCTTCAATGAAAACTTTCGATATGAAATAAATATGTTCCAGAACCATTTATACTCAGATGTCTGTTCGAGTGCTTTGTTTACCGTAGGGGAAAAAAGAAAAAAGAAAAAACAAGAGATAATTTTGTTCAAAACTCAAAACTTTCTGTTTCATTTCATGCTTTCCAACTTGATGTTTACGAAATAATTACCAACTTTGTGACTACACATTTCTCGATCTTAAATAGGCGAAAAATATAATAACATTAAAATTTTCGAATTTTCAATTTTGGGGTAAAAAAATAAAGTAGACTAAAGACGATTCCAAAAATATATAATTTATGCATGTTTCGAAATTTTAAAAGACCGAAAACTTTCATAAAAAAATATAAACAAGCACTATCACCCCCACCAGTTTAAGGACATGTCTGGTGTGGTTAATATAAAGCCATATCAGCTACTAAAAAGTATGTCTGTAAATATTCTTTGCCAGAACCTATTTTATTAGCTTTTAAAAGTGCGTTTAGAAATCTCTTCAATAACTTATAAAAAACACAGGACAAGCATACCAAAAAACTGGTTTTGTGAGTGTTATCGTATTAACATTAGATTTGTTAGATACGGTAATATGTTTTAATGATGGTTTACAAAGCCGCAATAAATTAGTGAAAATTAATTTTTGTGCATTTTAAAATTTAGAAGCACCCTAAGAAAAACATACAATTGCTTGTGTAGACAAAAACTATTTATTTAACCATTCATGAAAAATAAGATATTAAATTGCTTCTACTGCTGTCAATAGCTTTCACGCTATTCTTAATTTGAAAACTTCTAGCATACATGAAATTCTGCATCACCATTATACTTTATAGATTTCTTTATTCTACACATGAGTTTGAAATGACTCTTTTAATTTTCTTCCTTAGCATGGGCTCAAAACAGAGGCAGTGTGAGATACGTTCCACCTGAGGAATACGATGGGGAAAGCAGACGAGCTCAGCATCCTCCACCCACCAGAGGAAGTTCCACAAGGCGTCAGAGGCCAACCAAGGCTCCAGAATCATCCATTCTGGATGAAGAACATCAAGTTTATCAGGTGACTAAGATAAAAAATTCTCATCTGTAATCTGAAAAAAGAGCACACTAATTACAAGCCGAAGAATGTTTTTGAATCATCTCAGCAATATAAAATCTAATAAATAATCAGATGACCGATAGCGATAAGTAATGATAGATTTACAGTTTCATTTTGCATGCATTTCTATGATCTATTATACTATAATTTGTTAAGTTAGAGAGAATTAAGAAATATTTGTAGAATAAAAAGCAAAATAATCTATGTTTTTTATTACTTATAGCCCCCTCCAAACCGTGAAAGAACTTCTTTCAGAAGAAATCCAACACGTGATGCTCTTCCTCAATCTATACCCGTTAGAAACGAGGAAAAAACTCGATTTTCCCCAACAACAGTCAAAGAATTACCTCATATAACTACAGCAGCTCCAGAAGGACGGCCTCAAGGAAGAAGGCGTAGACCAAAGAAGAGGAGGAGACCTCAGGCGGCTGTTGCGAAGGCAACAGAAGGGCAAAATTTGGAAGATCCGTCAAGTGACAAAGTATCTGAATTATTAGATTCTGACCAGAAAAGGTCTCAGCCATTCCATGGAAGCACTGAATCCCGAAGTGCTCCAACAAATTTGGATTCCGATCCCAGTTATCAATTAGATCCAACTCTTTGGGCTAATAATAAATTTGATGAAAGTATTTCTAATCCGACAGGAACAAACGCTGGTAGTTCTCAATATTACCCGCCAGAGCCAGCTACCAACAGACTGCCAGTGGAAGATTCCGGTAGACCTGAAAATAGTCAACGGTATCCTCAGTCCTCCCCAGACCCCACAAATACTAGATACGTTCCACCACAGCCTGAAACTTCCATACCAAACAGAGCATCATATGTGCCAGTTCTTCCTCCTGTTAGGAACACAGCAGCGGAAATCTCACATTTACCTCACGAAGATTATTCAGAGGACAGAGGCAAAGATGCCATGCGGCATACGATATCTCTAGATCGCAGCAATTCTCAAAGACCTCCTGCAGACAGATCACCATCCGATCCAAGAGATTTAATATGGAATTCCGGAATTAAACCAGCTCAGAATGATATCCATCCTAACAGTGAATCTGCGGTGCCGACGCGAGGTCATTCTGATGTAAGATTGCCACAGAATGAGCAACCACTTCTTGCTCCAGATTTAAATAAAAATTTTGATTCGTCAGAAGAAGTGCTGCGCAACTTGCAGCACAATGAAAGGCCTGAAGCAGATGTGGACAGTCAAGAAATCTCAAATCCTACAAATCGGCTCCCTAATCCTTCTGTAACGCATTACGATTCAGTTTATCCTTCATATACAGATGAAAACTTGTCTAACAGGGAAGAATCCAATTTTGCACCTCACCGTAGACAAGAAACTGTACCTACGGCTACTAGAAACTCAGTGTCTTCCCGTAGTCAACCTCAGATCGATGAGTCGACAAGGCCAAAAGATGACATTAATGATGCAAATATTGGCGGTCGTCAGATTTCTAGATATCAGCCACCTCTTCAAAGAGCTGGATCAAGATATAGACCTGAAGATTCAGAAAGAACATCAAGCTCCAGAGATCAAACGAATCCAACAGACCAACCAGCATATATAGCTACGAGAGGCCGTGGATCGGTTAGACAGCAGTCAGGAAATGCACTTTCAAAATCGCGCGGTTCTTCTAGACATCAAGCCGAGCGTTCAACAGAGACGCCAGTTAGAACAAGAAACACGCAGCCTCACGACTATGATCGGGCACCTACCCGAACGCGAGGTACACAACGGTACCAACCTGATCCCACTGAGACTGGTTCAAGAGTCAGCTCTAGAAGACAACCCGTAAATCTAAATTCCGGAAGTGATACTGTCCATGCACCTGTTGCTCCTGCTCATCGTCAAAGATTACCTGTTCATAGCGATACTGTAGCTGAAGATCATCAGCCTGCAAGACCTAGCGTAAATACGAGATACGAGCCTTCGGCACTTACATTACACGACGCAGGTGACCTGAAAGACACCCTGCGTTCAGAGCCTGAATATGAAATCAGAGACTACAATGCACAGCCACATCTTGAAGATGCCGGAAATTTGCGAAGCCTTCTGCGTACAAGCCCTCAAGCTGAAGTCAGGAATCACGAGCAGCCATATGTAGAAGAACCAGCAGAAGAACATAACGACCGAAACAAATACGTGCCTGAATATCACACGCCGAGGGTACGCACTAGGAATGAAAATTTCGATCAGCAACGAAATTCGCCAAGAGAACAACCCGAGCGTTCTCGCACGAATCGTAATCAGCATACACCAAGTCAATTACCTCAGTACCAAGAACCCCAGAATCCTCGTGTTGATCGTAGACAACAAACAGCCAGAACCCAATCCCGTCAACAATCCAGATCAAGGCATGAAGAACCCATTCCACAAACAGTTCGATCATCGGGTGGTGCTAAGTTTTCGTGTCCCGATCCATTTGGTTTCTTTGCCGATCCCATACAATGCGATAAATATTATGAATGTCGAAATGGTACTGCTGTAGAAAGCCTTTGCAATGATGGACTTGCTTTCAATGAAATCAGCGCTCCAAAATATTTGCGATGTGATTCTCTAAGAGATGTGGATTGCAGCTCTAGACCTCAACTTCGTAAGTATTCTTTGTTTATTTTTACTGTTTATGTTTACGTGAATAATTTCTGCTTTTCATGTAAGTACAACTGAAAAATTAAATTTCTTCTCAGCAAAATACTGTGACATATACAAATTTGCAAAGATTAAAGTTGCAAATGATCTATTTCATGCAACATGCAATAATTCATTGGAATTAGTTATCTAAATTAAAATTAGTTTGAAATAAAGTGACTATTTTGCCGATTCAGAAGGTAAATATCAATGAATATGAGAGTGGGCGAAAACGAAAAGAAGAAAATAACTTTTCTGCTCTAGACACTAACAATTAGGTAGCTTAAAATAAACTCATAAAACATGCAAATTAATTTTTGTTATTACATAAGTAAATCTTATTAGAAACGCGGAAGAAATTACCTTCAAGACACGAAAAGAACTGAAAATTTCGTAATGTCAAATGTGAACTGTAAACAAACATTTCAAAGCCACCAACATATTTAACTGCTTTCTACTTCACAATTTCTTAGTGCTGGTAATGAAATGAGTTGCCCTTACACTCTAGAAAGCTTACAATAATATGAAGTAGTTTAACACAGAGATATGTTGGTCAGACGCTCCTTTCGCAATGAAATAAGTTCATAAGGAAATGCATATTATCAAGAGTTACAGTTGTAAGCTCATTTAGTTTCAAAAGCTGGCTTTGCAGCTTAAAGTTATTACTTTTTCGCTAATAATTTTTATTATATTAAACTAAAAATTGTTTGTATAATTTTTCTTTCATTTTTTTTTATGATTTTCAAAATTTACATTAAACGATTCTCTTCAGCAAACACAAATAAATTCCTTTTCTGCTTATTTCTTAAACTTTAAGAGTTTCTCAGTGCGTTGGGGCCACCAGCGGCCGAGCGGCATAAAACAGCTGAACGCTGGTAATTCGACCAGGGTTCGATTCCAGGAGAATGGGCTAGGTGCATGGGCGTTTACGTGGCTTTTCCAGTAGGATTCCATTTAGTTCACTAACCAGTTATTTTAAGTTTGGTATCTTTCCTGAATTCTCTTTTTCATCTTTGCGTTTTCTCTCCAGAATGCAAATTAAGTAGGTGAAAGAGAGTATTTAAACGGGTGAAAGGAGAAGGTTAAGACAGAGCGTGATTACGTTAGTGTCGCGTACATTTGCTATTTTGTCCTCCAACTAATAGCGGTTGCGCATTCTGGCCGTTTTAATTAGTCTATCGCCGGCGAAGTTTCCTGAGTCAGCCTGTTATGATAAATTAAATTGCACTATTCTTAGATAATTTAATTTATCATGATTTATGATTTAATTTATCATGATTTATGATAAATTAAATTACACTATTCAAAAGGTAAGAGCACTACGTCTTACCTTTTGAATTTATTGTTAGATTTACCTGTTCTACCCGAAAGGAGTTCGTATTTTTGTGAGCAGGAAGTCCGCGCCTTTCTGTTAATGATAAATAATAAATGATAAAAATTAATGATAAATAAAAAAGGCTTTTTACCCCCTTTTCTTTCTAGTGTTACTCTTTATGCCTGTGTGAAAAGTCGCCAGGCAAAACTCTGGGATCTAGACACTTTGTAAGGTAGCCAAAAGAGACTGACCTTATAATCACTTGTGTAACGCGGATATGATCCAATTTCTGTCCTCCACGAAGTCCTCCACGAAGGAATTCCTTCCCTTACGCATAGCCCTAGCGTGCTTTGCCATTAATCATATAAACTAAACAAATCTTTTCGTTCTTTGCGTGGTCTAAAAGTAGGACCAAGTCAATTTTACCTCCTTCCACACATTTTCACTAGTGAAAAGATTTCGCAGATTAATTGAATTAACTGTCAGGATGTGTATATCTTTTGATTTGCTTTGGAAATATGATGTGTCCTGAATAAGAACAGGGAGCTTACTCAGGCTATGTTCAAATATGTGTGGAATAGACAACACCAGCAGGAAGGGTTGATTTTACCCTTTATTCTCTATAATATCACAGGTGCTCCCGCACTTCGAGATGCAGAGACCGACCACTTGTGGTCTGAAAGTAAAAGTATAAAATTATTAACTAAAATTCTAAATAAGAGCTAACTTTGAATTAGTTTACAAATGCCTGACACTAAAACTGGCCTTTTAAAAGATTACGTATGTAGTAGGCAAACTGCCGAAACTACAATACGTTTTAATTATCAAGAGGACTAAACCTCTGGCCTTAAAGGCAAGCAGCAACTGATTGAAAGCTCGCGTGCAATGCAATGGCAAGGCGGCTCACTTCCTCCTATCCCCCTCTTTCTTAGCGAAAAGCCACAACATAAATACTTGGGCGTTAGCAAGTACAATTTGCATAAACAAGTTAACACATTTAATTCTGGCCGGAAGTGGAAAATAAGAAGTAATAGTAAAGTTTTAAAATAAAATAAACGTTAGTAAAACTTAAGATCCTTACATAACCCAGTTTTTAATTAATTGCTAACTAAATGATATAATAAATAAACAAGGCATGTAGGAAAATTCTGCTGAAATTGTACGATTAATTTTCTTCTTCTTTTTTAGGTAGTATTTGTCAAGTATCAGGCCTATCTGCTAAATAGCATTTTGTGCCAAGCTCCAACCCAATGCTTCCTAGCTCCATTTGTTTTGGTCGCCCACTTTGTTTATAAAGGCTGACAGCCTTTAACAGAGCTCAGATGTAACCCTTCAGTATTGAGTAATAGTACCTAAAGTAGTCAAGCAAATGAGGGCAAGGCCATCACACTCATATATAAATGGCGTGCTGTTTCCTCGTTCTTACAGTATTTCCAGCATATACTAGTGTCTTGCTGAAAACGTCCCATAGTATGCAGGTATTTTCTGGAATAGTAGTGCCCCGTAATGAAGCCTACAATTGATTGTATCTTCAGACTTGAGTACCAAAGAATTTCAGAGGCAATTTCAGCAGAATGTCTGATAATCACACTTTTAGCATGTTTTTATGCAGAAGAATCAAACCAAACTTTATTCAGTTCCTGGTTTTTCCATTCAAGGAAGACACTCTTTGCAGTCTTCATATTGATTTCACAAAAGACTTCTACATCTATTGGATTAAAAGACGATCCCTGTTTTGCAAGTTCATCTGCCTTTTCATTGCCTTCAGTTGCAATATGTCCTGTCACTCAGATTAGGATTACCTTGTTTCTGGTTTCCAGTTCTCTTAGAAAGTTTGTGCATTCCAATACAATCTTTGATTTAATGCGAAATGAGTATAAATCCTTTAGAGCTGCTTGACTGCCACTTAAAAATGAGAATCCGCTTACCGTAATAGCCTTTTTTATATTTATTTGTAGATAGTTAGTAATAGCGAGAACCTCTGACTGTAAGACAGTGGCATTAGTCTCCAAGACCTCTAAAGAGATTAATTCTGGGTGGGACACCATGTCCTCCCAGGCCTGAAAGATTCTCTTTCTTTAATCCATCTGGGAACCAGATTAGATCATTGGTATTTAAATTGAATACGTTGTCATTCCATTCATCCCTAGCAAGAAAAACTACCTCGAATGGTCTGCGAAACACCAACAAAGTCAACAAAACAAAAACAAAGTCATTTCGATGATGTCTGAAGGCATCAGGAGAATAGGATCATGAATTTTCTTAGTAATACTGATATGACCTTTAGCAGTAGGCTTGCCATACCATTGATTTTGCAGCATCATTCCATATGCAGTCATTCTAGCAACGCTGCAAATGAAGATGTCCAAGGGAGATAGATCTAGTATTATTTCTAACAGTGCTTAAATTTCGCCAGAGCCCACCGGAGTCGAGCTCCGGTACTTCTCAATTTTTAAGATAAATTACAATTCTAGCCGAAGCGCACAGGAGCCCTAAATAAGATGAGCTCCGGTACTTCTTTTTATAAAACTGAACCACAATTTAAAGGGGAAAAATTTAGAATTCCTAACCTTTTAGTTTAACAATAAGAAGACCTTGCAATACTCTATTTCCCTAGAAATACGAACTCATGAGAACATGAGACGTACAAGTAAAGTCCGTTCACTCACATGCGGAAAACTTTCCCTTTAAGAAGGGCAATAAATTTGGGAGAGTTTGTTTAGGAACGCGTAAATTTCTCGCCATACCATCATATCTAGTGTATTGTTACCGATGCTTACAGTTAGTTATCCTCGCAGGAAGGAAAATTTGTGTTCTTAACTGTGCGTTAAGGAGAGCGAGTACAATAAACTGAATATTGAGAATAGTGAAATACTGAGATAAACTGCTCAAGCACGTCCTATACATCGTCTTTCCACAGTATCCATTAATGGGGGGAAGCGTAACCAGCAAATTTACATTCATCCTTAGGAGTCAGATTCAGGTCTCATTTTACCCCTGACACACATCTGCTTGATGGCTATAGTTATATCAGCAGAGAGCCGCGGTATCTCTCAGCAAGATTCCTCTCATTTTTTGTGTCCACCCACTCATACGCTCATTCTGTTTTGCCCTGGAATTTTCATCAGCTGTACTTTAAGTATATATAATTTTTGCGATGATAAAAGGACTCCCCCCCCCTATGATCAGAGCTTAAATTGGTCCGGAGCCCACCGGATCTAGGCCACGGTGCTTCTTAGTTTTTGTAATAAATCATAATTTTAGCCGAAATGCGCCGGAGCCCTGAATAAGAAGGCTGCGGCACTTCTTTTATGTAATTGAATAACAATTTCAGTAGAAATTTTATTTCGAAAATTTTATTTTAACAATAAAATTATATTAAAAATCGCTTATTAAATTTCAATTTATCTCTTTACATTTTATTTAACTTTAATTATTTAATTACTTCAATCTTTAATGATTTCACAAAATAATAATTAATTATTTAATAATTATCAATTAATTTATAATTAATTAATTATATAATAATTATTGATTAAGTAACAATTTATAAACATTAATTAAATAGCTATTAATTAATTCGATAATAATTAACTATTTAATTTTAAAATTATTAATGAGTTTAATAGTCATTTTATATATTTATTTACTCTTGTTCCTCTTTGCTGACGGTCTTCCATAGGGCTCCGGCAGTTCTAATCTTAGAAATTAAGCCCTGATTTCTAATGCTCTGGTAGATGCTGAGAGCATCTGTAATACACAGCAGGCCAATCTCTGCAGACTTCCTAGCTTGTCCCTCACAGTTCTTTGCTCCACCTTGCACCACCAGAGGCATACGTAATAATAGGTCTGATTACGATGAATTTTAATAGCATTTAAATAAAAAAATAACATTTAATAGTCTTCCATTGCAAAAAATTAAGACACTGACATTAAAATTTCATTGAAAACGTTCCAAATTCTTTTAATAAATTTTTTTAAGTAATCGATTTTATAATAACCAAAAATGCGAATTAAAGAATTCCTTCAATGAAAGGAATTCGAAAAAAGTGTTACTTTTATAAAACATAATTGGTATATAGGAGAAAGAAAATTTATTTTTTACTGGAGCATATTTTTTTTTTTTTCCTTCAATAGAGGAAGCTCGGCCAACCAAAAACTGCCCAAGGCGCAACGGACTTTTTCCACACGAGACAGACTGTACGAAGTTCTGGAACTGTGTAGATGGAACAGCAACTGAAGTCCAGTGTCCTCCTGGTCTAACATACAGCGACGAAAGGGCCACTTGCGATTGGGCAGATCTTGTGAAGTCTTCTTGCAAATCAGAAGGTAAAAACTATCAAAACACATTCATACTTCTTTAGCTGCTTCTTAATTCTTTTCAGTGAAAAGACTCACAAAATAGGAAAAGAATTATTATAATTTAAACTAATGTATTCACACACTGTTTGAGGTCTTTGTGCTATAACAATTCATAAAGAATAAATGTCAAGAACCTGTTTTACCTGGAATTCATTTCTTCCTGGACCAAGGAATTATACTTACATTAAGTCTGCATAACTGTTAACTGGATTACCTAGTCTTTAATTTCCATTTTTCAGATTTATTGGGTTTTACTTGTCCAGAGCCAACAGCTCATGATCTCCAAGATGGCGTTTACAGCCGCTATCCTCATCCCAGCAACTGCCGGTTGCACTTCACTTGCATCAAGGGAAAAGATGGCTTACGAAGGCCTAGAATGCTTTCATGTACCGAAGGGCTTGTTTTCGATCCTGTAAAGGGGTCGTGTAGCAGGCCGGATGAAGTACCAGGATGGTAAGAATAATTTGCATCTTCCAACCTTAACTAAATATATTTTAACAACTTTGTTCCTATAGTTTTTAAGTAATTTATTACTGTTGCTCTCTTTTCTTGCATTGTGAGATAATTAGCAAAGGCATTTAACTGAGCTTAGTGAGATTAACCACCACAACAAGACTATTTGATAATAATTATGCAGGGGAATAAACCTACATTAAGACTACAATAGCTCTATTAGCTTTACTCTATGATATGCTTGAAAGAATACTTAATAAGCTGATAAATAACTTTTTTTGAAAGTTAGATAATATTTGTGATATCTAATGATTAAGACTATTTTTTATTAAAAAGGAGAAAATATCTTCAATTGTTATTTGGCTTCGTCAGCCTTTCTAGAGTTCTATCTACAAAATAATAAAACTCTTACATTTTAAAATAGTGAAATAATAAAAAACATGACGTCAAGCAGTTGTTTTACTTTTTCGCTGACGAAATAAGAATTTTAAATATTTTATTTTTCGATGTTCTGGATTCATTGAATGATTATATACTTTTAAAATATCTTAAACGGTTAATAGATTAACCCCATAGTGATCTTCAAACTTTTAAAATATGATTGCACAAAGCATCATACCTAATACAGGATAAATAAGGAAATATTCTCTTAAAATTAAAGGAATTTTTGTTTTCTCTTCAAGCTTTGTTATTTCCGTTTCTCTGTGTGTTATTTTCAAAAGGAAAAGAAAATTTGTGCTTACTCACAATAGGGTAAAGCAACATATACAGAACTCCAATTATTCGAATCAAATGGAACCGGACCATTCGGATAATCAAGAATTCGGATAATCGGAATTTTTTTTTTTTCGAAGGAAAGGTCTACGTACACTTTAATTAATTACTGTATGTACTGTATGTTGAAAATGGACGAAAAAATTATTTTTAAAGAAAAAGATGCTTTAATTAATTAAAATGGAAAGGCAAAACTTTTACGTACATGTTATATAGCGTATTGTATAGTACTTACAAGTGCTGAAAGTCATTGCATGTTGAACATCTCGATCAAAGTAAGCCGTTTGACTGTCTTATCCGTTTTCGGGCAGCCAAGTCACGCATTCGCTTGATAATAAGAAGTTGCATATGGTTACACTTGGGTTCACGCTTCACCCACGTCAACGCAGTTTCAAGGCCGGCAAACGCTTCACTAGCCGATGGTCCCGTGTCTGTTTCAACTTCGACATTAAGGTCATCTTCTTCCTCTACACTTCTTCTCTCACAGATTCAATAAGGTTATAATCATTTATAACTTGAAACCCAGGGTCTGACAAAACACACACCATCCAATCTGCTGTACACTGAGCATTAACTTCTGAACATCCAGGAATTTTCAAACAAATGTTTCTTCATTCCTCAAGAACAAAACAAAACCTCCTCAAACATTCCATTCCTCAAACAAAATTCCTCAAGTGACACGCCATCCTCATCTTCTCTTGTATATTTCATTTTCTTCTGTAGGGCGTCTTTTTCCTTCTCCTCCTTTTCCTTCTCTTTTTCAGTTGATTCTGAAAAATTCTGAAAGCAATTCGGATAATCAGCAATTTGGATAGTCGCAGTTCGGATTATTGGAGTTGTACTGTACTGTTTACCCATTTATTTTCGCTGAATATACATATATAATACGCACATTCGCATTCAGTTTCACTGAATCGTTTCTTATTTTCCGGAACGTGCAGTCATTATTATTACATTACATTTTTTCTTGCAAATTCTAAAGTCGCATGTTAAAATCGTGGATTCAAGATGACACTCTAGAGAGAGACTGACAAAGAGTGGGAAAAAAACAGTTAATTAAGTTCTGATCAGTCAGTCTTTAAAACAATAATTCTAAATAAAATTTCGGAATTAATAATTGTAATTTTCTTTTAAATTTCAGAAAATATATAACTAATACTAAAAAATATTGATGCGTTCTATGAGTTCGTAGTTTTGGAGTAATTGATGATAACACTTGATGAAGAATCAAAACACAGTTTAATCCACGGTACGCACTATTACAGTGGACAGTTCCAAAGACACGTTTACACTCGTCGAAAAATGTGACAAACACGCTGGAACAATTAGCAGTGCAGCCTTCAGGCTAGAACGATGAAGACAGCTTCATGGCAAAGCACTAAAATACAGCTCTTGTCGATCGCTCTCAAGCTAATCTCTGAATTCAAGACACTAGTCTCTCCCAGGACAGGCAGGATATATATAGCTTTAACCTATCTTCGAGACTATTTTAGAGGAAACCGCTAAAAGTGTGTTCTTGAATGTTTTCTCTCCATCTGTGACATATCACCAGTTTTTACGCCAAATATTGCCAAATGGTGATATGCTGTTACTCAAATGTGGGATGGAACTTAGTTATATAAACCTCCCAGGCTTTCTCTTAATTAAATAATCCGTTTCACTCCTTGTTTGGCTTCAAATTTGATTGGTTATACTATATGTAACACTTAAATTCTTTAGTTCAAAAAGTTAACTTCGAAAATAAACAATAGCGTTACTTCTAAGAATAACTCTAACTAGCCGTAGCATTATAGTAATACATATTTAGAGTCATTATGTTTGTCAAAGCAGGAAACAGAAAATGAGCAATAACCTCGCAGCGATTTGAACTCTTGTTTTCCCGAAGCTAGCCGGACGTGCTTCCAACTACACGACGAAGGCGCGAGGGACGAAATAACTTACAATTTGAATCAGTGCAATTAAAGTTATAAGAAATTAATATAATTTGTGTCAGGTACTCTGTAGAGACATTAGGTAATTTCGAAGCAGGAGAGAGGAAAAATGAGACTTGAAATTTGCCGGGACTTGAACCACGGACAACTTGAATACACACAGAGTGTGCTGACCACTACACCGCGAAGGCATGCTAAGAAGGCGAGAGAAATATCTTACTCCCCCCTTTTAAAGGGCTGCAGCAGATTAGAGGACCCAGTCGCCGAATCCTAGGGGTGGAGAATCATCATCTACCTCCTTTTTTAGTTCGGGCGCCACTGTAGAGACATTAGGCATTTTTTGGAAGCAGGAGAAATGAAAAATGAGCAATGCCCTCGCTGGGACTCGAACCACGGACCTCACGAATACGCACCGAGTGTGCAGACCGCTACACCACGAAGGCATGCTAAGAAGGCGGAGAAATACCTTATAACTCTTGTGGCGTAAAAGAACATTCAGCTAGCATTTGGAAGATCTGCGGTTCGATTCTTGGTGATACCGTAGCTGATTTTCGTGTTTCCTGGTACCAAAAGTTAATAGTCTCTAGAAATTCATTTTTGTGTTCTAAAAGAAAAAAAAAAATTGCTCCATAATTTGAAAACACATTAAAACATTTTATCAAAATTGTTCTTTTTATTTGTAAGAAGCATTACAGTTAATCACTGGTTATAATCACCATTTCATTATCAGCTTTTTGATAATTTTGACAAAAGCATTGATATTTTTACCATTTTTTTCAATTTTCGTGTGGTTAGTAATGTCAAAAAACACTACATCAGTTGGTGAAGTATATTAATTTGAAGTCCTATACGATTACAAAATCCTCTCAACAATATTAGTGATTTTTAGTCTAATCCACTTTACCTAATGCCTTCAAAAGCTTTAACTTCCCATTTTAATTGTTTGATGAATCTAAAATTGTCTCTACTCTTATCGTCTATTAAAAAACACAATAATAACCATATTTCCTACAAATATTTTTAATTCTTGAAAAAAATAAAAAAAAAAAAAAAAAGGATTTCCGTGTCTTTCACTTTTGAGACTCATAGCACTTTTCTATAAAGCCAGTGTTAAGATAATCTTTGCTTAGTTTTAAATTTCAAAATGTTTCACTTCTCTTCCATATATTAAAGAGCGAAATGTTTTAAATTTATGATTAACCTGAGATCTTAAACAATATAAGGCCCATTTGAGGCCGAGCGGTGAAGTGGTTAAATGTCAGTAGTTCGACCTGAATTCGATTCCAGGCGAACGGTGTGGCTGCTTGGACGTCTTCATTGTTTATCCCATGTATAACGTGGATACAAGCGAGTTTTCTCTAGAAAGTGCCTCCACGAAGGTGTCCTTCAACTTAGGCAGATAGCCCTCCAGTACTTGCTTTAACAAATATTTTAATTTTAATATATTAAATATTTAAAAAATATGCTCTGTGTATTTAATATATAACACAGAGTTTCTGAAACAAATATGCACTGTGTATTTAATATTTAACACAGAGTTTCTGAAACAAATATGCTCTGTGTATTTAATATATAACACAGAGTTTCTGAAATTATGGGCCGCGACTTCGAATGGGGTAACAAATCGAAATTTCGAGGGTCGCGAGAATTCAAGTCGGTAGCTGAATTTAAAGAAACTTCATTCATAAGGCTTTTAAAAAAATTACAATAATTGACATTAATGAGATTAGACTTTTAAAGACATTATACTAATTTATATTAATCAGATTAATTACCTGTTATATGAAGTGCAAAAGGAATTTGTAAAGCTATCTAAAGATTCAAACTTAAACATATTTTTTCACAAAAATCCTTGATGAATTCTGGATTGGAGTTAGAACTAAATTTCTCACTATTTCTGGAATGGCATTAAATGTTCTTCTCTCATTCAGCACCACATATTTTATAAATCTCCTTTTTCATTTTTAACACTAATTAAAACCAAATGTCATTCAACGTTAAAATATGCCGAAGATGCTTTATTTCCAAGCAGTGTCAAATATCGCACCAATATTTAATTTGCTATGCAGCAGAAAACACATCTCTCTCATTAGAATTTTCTTTAATTTTTGTTTGCTTAAAATAAATCCTAAAACTACTTCTTTTTATATCTATGTTGTATACCAAAGAAGTAAACTATTTATGGGAGGATATTTATTTTTATATCTTTATTTTACATTTAATATCTGGGGTCTCGAAAAAAGTCTCAATGGGAAAAAGGAATCGCGATTGAAAAAAGTTTAAGAAGGCTTGCTTTAGCATAATCAAATACAATTACCTTGAGTTGTAGAAACACGTTTCGAAGTTACCAATTGCTGGAATCCTAAAAAGGACTTTTTGTACGAGTCTTAGCACCACATTCTTTGAAATATTAAATTATTACGAAGTAATTGAAAATTTTACAATCAAACGTTCTCTAGCTATTGCGAAGTAATTTCTCTAATTCTTTGCAATGCAGATTATTATTATTAAGATATTGTTTACATTTATTTACTCCTACAGAAAAGAAGCCTGGTTTCGCTATACTTTTACAACTTTTTTTATAAGTTCTTGAAAACAAATACGAGCTTATTTGGAACGTTGGTGAATTTATTTCTCTTTCTCTAAACAGCGAAGACTTTTACGGAAGCCGTAGTCCACCACCGAAAAGGAAGCCTTCCAGGCAACCAGTTCCGGTTGAACCGGAAGAAGAACTGGAAGAAGTCGTCACTCCGAGACCAAGGCGAAGGGGCCAGAATCGAAGAACAAGAAATTGAAAATGTCCAGTTCCTGCTAACTAAACGACGCAGAAAAGTTCCATTTAGGGAATTCAATTAAAGTTTATACACAGAAACAATCATCAAAAATGCATAATGAAGATTTTATTCAACCAAAACAATGTTCTGCAATCTTAAATATGAGAAGAATCCAAAGAATTGGTATTATTGTATATCCTTCATCATTATTTGAATAATTGTATAAATATGCATTAAATTTTGAATATACATAAATTATGAGTTATAAATTGAGTGATAGTAGCCTCTTAAGTCAGTGACACAAAAAAATTAAGAAAATTCAAAGAATTTCGCTTTCTGCCTAAGAAAATAGAAGACATTTTAACAGATAATAAAGAATTAAGGTGTGTTACAGTTTTTATAAACATCAGTTTACACACTAAGCAATATTGATTCAAATATTATTTTTCTTAGGAAACTTATTAACTCTGTAATAAGATTTAAATGTGCTAATTTCTAAAACAATCTATAACAAAAGAAATGATTTTGTATTTATATATTATTGTTGAATTTTAAAAGTATTTTTATTTTAATTTTTTATTTTGTAAGTTTTAATAAAAATCAGAATGCCTTTTTGCTGAATTTATCTTTATAATGTTGTGCTGTGTTGCCATTTTGTGAATCAGAAATATAAAAAATGTTTAAATATATTTCATTAATTTATCTGCTTTGTTCATTTCGAAGCAGTCATTTATGAAGAAGTCCTGTATGTTTAGCATAGTAATTTCTTATAAAAATGTCACCTTTTTTATACAGAATATATTTTGAAGAAATTTGAATGTTTTTTTATTCGCGAATCTCGTTACAGTGAACATTCAGGTTGTTTTTAACCTTATAAGAGGCTTAAAAGCAATCGTTAGTGTTTTAATATATGTTCTCTGTAATAAAGCATACAGTTTCTGACGTTGTAAAGTATATTTGAGATGTGTGATACCCATATTTTGTAACAGCTACGTGAATAAAAAAATTCATTTTTCTTATTTATTTGTGAGCTTTTCTCATTTGAAAGATATTAATTTATGGTATGAACTAATATAACATGATTAATTACGGAATTTTTGAATGCTAATTACGGAAATTTTCACTAAAACAGTTGCATGTTTCTACATATATAATTTCACCATGTCATCTGAGTGAAAGTACAAATTCAAAATTCGCAACAGGTGAAATAGGGATGTTTATGTTTTATATCATTATAAGCAAAACTCTCAAAGAATGCCTTTCAGAACCATTAACTTTTCCACATACAGTGTGCTTCAAAACAAATTGTAGCAAAATTTGTCATAACAAAGAGCTTTATTAGATGTGATAGCATAAGCGTGCAAACACATAAACAATACCTGGAAGTCACTCCCATCTTTTCCTTTTCGACGATTCTCATTGCGTTAGAGGCAGTACACTAGAAAAATATTACTTGCAAAAAGAGGATCTTTCAATCTTTTTAGCAACACCGCAATCTTTTCCCATAATTTTAAGAATCTTGGGCGTTATTCTGTAATTGGCTAAGCATATTCGAAACGCAAACTTTCAGATTGTAAAATCTGATAAATAAGAAGCTTTGTCGACATCGTATGAGACAAACAAGTTTTTCATTGTTTGTCTAATATTTCCCATCGTGCTGGACCTATTGTGAACGAAATCTCATGTTCTTGAGCGAAAAATATTTCATCTCTCAGAAATGGACATTAACGCTTTTCTTATAGTGATTCTGGTTAACAGTAACAGGATTATAAGAATATAATATGTCTGTCTATCTCAGAAATGCCACACATCGTATTATTGGTTGCTGATTATGGAAGAACATTTCCATAATTGCCGTTCGAAACCAAGAAAATGAGATGTTTATGTCTTCATAAATCCATTCAGTTGAATATGGTTTTCGTCAGAAATTCGAACGTTCCGGCAAGAACATTGGATCATAGAACATTGCTAACATTATAGTATACTACACTATTCTAGTTTCTTTGTTTGTATTCTTCAGACATACTCCAATATATGCATATATATTTCACGGAAAAACAGCAGTATCCTTGAAGGTATGGCTTATGGATTTCTTGCTAATTCCCTTTCAAAGATGTTTCTAGATTTGTCTTATTGGAAACTGAAAACAACCTACTTAAGCAACTACCCTTAAATTATATTTATTGTTGCACTTATTGAATGATCGCTACCTGCTTTTCACCGTGTGAATTTAACTCCTGTTTTGACAAATATTTTAAAGGAGTGGTAACGTAACTGAGTTACTGGTTGGTGACGCTCGGAATTACTGTATTAAAACGTAACATAATATTCAGAATTAAAGGCATCGGTCCTGCCCTATCCATATCGATCATGCATTGTTGCAGACATTTCAGCTAAACCTATACTTGAATAAACATATTGCTAAGACTCCAGGTAGTGGGCATGTTCTCTTAACTTTTGGCACTCATTGTTTTGGAGCATATTATACTTCCATATAAGCACTACTGATGACACTTCAGATGTTGAGATGTAAACCACATTTCATGTTGTTTGAAGGATATTTAGTTCTAGAGTAGCCAGAAATTCATTATGCAAATTGAGGCTCGAAAGATTATACAATAAGCATTTTTCAGACGAAACCTCAGAAGGAAATATCCAACGCAAATTTGGAAATAATTCACTTTTCAGCTAGAATAAACTTTCTTTGCCCTTAGTTTTCCGTTTCTGAATCTGCAGCTTTCTTCGATAGACATCATTTTCCATAGTGGATTCTATAGTAGGAATATATGGTAATTCGGCTAATTGTCCTGTGTGGTCAACATTGTTTTTATGAACATCTTATACCTCGTATTAGGTTTCTGGAATAAGAAACAGAAGAAGCTAACTATTCCTCACTCAAAATGGATTCGCAAATTTTCCAGTTACTAGCTGGATATTCTAACTATTACAAATTGCGGACACATGGGAAGAATGTCATATTTTTTTGTATTTCCCTCTCCACTCAGAGATTGACTAGACAGAAAAAACGAGGTCCATTTGCTCAGATGCAAGAGGAAACAAATTACAGACCACGCACCACATTTTAATTCGGACGCCGTTATTAGATTGTTTGAAGGAAATTTAGGAAACGGTTTATCCTTGCTGGAGCTCGGACCACGGATTTCCCATTTGATAGACACATGTGGTAACTGTTACACCATAATAATACCTAGAGAGACTGTCAAAATTGCTCATAAACTGTGGTTACTAGAAGCGTGAGCAGAAGATAACATCTCGCACTAAGAATATTGAAGGATTTCCTCTTGCGGATAGTACAAATTAGAAATTTCTACAGCTATCCTATTGGCAAAGTAATATTAAGGGAGCCATTTACCATAATTTTGGGTCCATGTTCGAAATACGAGAAGACATGATTGTTTGTAAGTAAACAAACAATGTATCTTTGTGGCATGGGGGAATTTAAAATACTGTCGAGCTGAAAGTTCTGTCAAGTAGTTAATGGAATTCGAAAGGGAGTGGGAAACCATCGGATCTGTCATCGCTTGGAGGATTCTTCTTCAGAATCGGAGAGGAGCTGGGAAAAAGGCCTAAATCAACGACAGACGCAATCTTTGCCTCTTAATCGTGATAAAACTCGTGAACTTGATCTGATGTTACCATCAAGAAGTGAGATGAATCACAACGATAACAGAAATTTTCTACTTGTAAATATCTTTCAACATATAATTTTCTTATTCTGGAAACGCTCATCGATGAATCTAGCATTTGAAATTTTTTTTAGAAGAAGGCGAAAGCTTTCTGGAAAGATTCAGAAATGATTTTTTTATGTTCATATAATATTTATTCGAAGATAATAATTAAAGTTATAATTACTTTTATTTTATGCAAAGGGAATCAAGGTGCGAAACAATTTCGGGAACTGTAAGATTCTGCATTTATGTTTCAGTGATTGCTTTCTGCAAGATATTTCCGTATCTACAGACACAGTTATGAAAGATTCTGACCCAAGTTGTAAAAATAATAATCTACGTTTAAAACATTTCTTTATTTCAAGACAATTAATAATGTTTAATTTTTTTAAATAGTGTAACAAAAATTTTAAAATTACATTGTCACAAATGGATAATAGCTGATTTTATACAAGAAAACAAAATACTTGAAAGCTAGTCTGACCCTTATCAAACTTATATTCTTGATTACTTATTCAATTAATTTTTAAATAAAAATTAACTAGTTTTAGAAAGGCATTAGTAATTACTTTTATCCCAAACCGAACGTACTGCGTATTTAAAAAATAAAAGGATTTCGATGTTCTTTAATTATGTTTTAATGTTTTATTATTACTTAAACAATAACTACGTTGTTTTAATTTTATTTAGAAGTAAATACTTTTATTTGATAGAAAAACAATATGATAATACCCAAAATTTTGGCTACAGTTTTCATGTCGATTATAGTCGATTAGAAATTAATATAACTATTTGTAAAACTTTTACTTACAGCGAGTTAAAAAATTGTTTGCGACTAAGGATATCAGCATTGCTTTCCTAATGAAAACGCAGACCAGCTGTTGAGAAGAAAGTTTGTTAAATACTTGTAGTTCGACGCGGCCTCAGATCCCAGCGAACTGGCATGTCGCATGCGTGGTTTTCACATGTGTAGCGTCACAAACCAGTTTCCCTGTAACCTGTTATTTGGTGGGAAAAAAACTGACCAGTTATTTATAATTTCAACCTTTACTGTAACTTCTCTTTTCAATCTCTTCCCCAAAATGCAAATAATTTAACTAAGATTTAAATCGAAGTTTTTGGATTGTAAGATAGAGCGTGTTTCTGCCTCTCACGGGCACATTACGTTAGTTCCTTCTTGCTCTGCTAAGTTTGTAATTATTCGGCTTTGAGTTATTGCTGCCAGCATTTGAATCTGATACGCTGGTTAGAAGTTCTGAGCCAACTTAGATTTAGATTTAGATTTAATTGTGTAGTCTTTGACTACTTTTCTACGTTTTAAATTGGAATTTGACTGTTATTTTAGTTGCATTGTAAGGTATTTCTCCTGCCTTCTTAACGTGCTTTCGTGGTGTAGTGGTCTGCACACTCGGCGCGTATTCGAGAGGTCCGTAGTTCGATTCCCGGCGAGGGCATTGCTCATTTTGCAAGTCTTCTGCATCCAAAAAATACCTAATGTCTCTACAGCATAGCCACGAGTTGTGGTTGACTTTGTTGGTACAAGAACGTGCCTTTATGTTCAAACATCATGTTTAAATAAAAAGGTTTGCTTAATAGATAGCACTATATGTATGCTGTGTTTAGAAGATTGAAATAAAGAGAATATGATGAATATTTGTTCCCGGTTAAAATAGACAATCGCCAGTTGTCTTTCAGAATCCTTTTTTAAAATTTAGGTAAGATGAAACTCAAATAAAGTATTAATAGAAAAATATAATCCATTAGATAATATTGATATAACCAACGCATAGCCATTCTTTTCAAAAGAAAGAAGAGCGCAAGTTCGAATGAAATCTATGGTTATTCAGGAATATTTGAATAAGTATTAAATGCTGAGTTATCGGATCATAGTTAGAAACCTATCGAAAAGTACAGAAATTGTTAAATGACAAAATTCCAAATCGACTGAAGCCATTCACCTTGCCTCGGTCTTTCATATTGAAATGCTTTTCGAATTTACTCAGGTGTAAAAAATAAATCTAACACGCGTCGTGTCTTGAAAATGTGTTTCATAGATTCTGCATTTGATTACATTCATCGTCCTAGATGGTTTTCACTGTCGTGTTTAGCAACAATGGTATGTGACATATTCATTGCAAAGCATACCTATCACGACTTAAGTGCCATAAATCTCCTGGAAATGCTATCTAAAGCTTTTAAACAAATACTTTTTATTCTACACCGTAAAATTAAAATTTTTTTTTTTTTTTTTTTTTTTTTTTTTACTCATGCTTATTTCAAAATAGGATCCGAGTGGATTTAACCGAAACAAAGAAAGATTTCTTTAACACGTTTGTTGCTCACGTGTGAAAGGACACCATCTTCCAAAGATCGATAATACATAATTATTAGTCGGAAGAGGCTTTGTCCTTGAAAGACTATTGTTTTCGTTTTGCGATTTTGCGTTGAATCACTATAAATGTTTCACTTTTCAAACTGCTGCCACCAAATGTTAGAGTTCTGCATTATGTTTGAAGAAATTAAATAATGAAAAATATGCATAAATGTAGGTATATGTCTCGCATTGTGATAAAACAACGCTAACATAAAGCCATCGAATTTTGAATGACGTAATCTTCCTACGGATATGGGCATGTAGAAGACCAAATTTGGAATTTGTTCTATTATCGATTTCATATTTTGTAAAACTTTAATGAATTTTTGATTAACAAACTCAAGGATTTCAAAGCGAGTAATGGCAACACTCTACGAAGGGGAAAAAATTCTTTTTATAAAAACATTATTTATGATAAAACATCGATAATACATATTTGTTATTTGAACACTTACTAAATAAAATATGAAAAATTCAGGCTTCTTTTAATAAAAAATATTAATATGTGCCAAACTGATTACAATTCATATTTGGGACGCAGACAATAACTATTACATTTTCTTGAATGGATCGATTGGCTCAGATATGGGACATTTTTTTGGTCAAACCAAACATGATTCCCTTGTATGAGTTCCAATATTGAAGTGAATTTATTCAGGACAAAACACATTTGATGTGGGGAAAAAAAAAAAAAAAAAAAAAAAATTCTTGTTACAAAGATAAACATGAACAGAAAAAGAAATGTTGAACAATTTAACTAATAATTATATTTAAAAACTTATGCAATAATACTGTGATATACAGCAAAATATGGGTCTGCCCAAATCACAACAATAACCATATATACATTGCAGGTGTAAAAGTTAACATAGCTTATAACTAAGAAGTCATAACTTGAGACCATGCTCATAAATATGAGTTATAGCTTTTTATAGGCGACTATTTAACATGGATACATTTGCTATGGATTTCACCAAGAAATTATAAACGAACTACGTCTGTACCACCATCCCATACATGAGAAGTTGATTTGTTTGAGGAAATCGTTTGGCTCATATATGAATCGATAGGAACAATATAGCGTATCTTAGAGTGGCCATAAACGGTTGACTCATATACCTGCATCATTTCAACTAAAATTATACAGCATTTTCCTCTAATTTACTACTAATGCAGCCAAATTTTGATTAAAGTGTGAAAATGAAAGGAAAGAAAAGAATGAAAATTTGTTTTACTTACACAGAAGAAATGCATAAAATGCTTGTAGATTCGTTATGCTTTACGCGGCCGTTCGTTATACAAGACTCCACTAATTTAAAAGTAGAAAGGAAAATTAGAATCAGCATCATTAATTATGTGTAATTATATAAATTCTGAATACATACGGATCATTATATCGGAATGTTTTAGGGAATTTTCCTTCACACGCAAAAGAGCTATTTTTAACAAAAATATAATAATAAACGTATGAATTTAGTTTTACTCACAGTAAAATTTTTAGTTTAAGCAACTTCCCTTTTAGGATCGTTTTCACCCACGCTTTCTTGTCCCTTTCAGGATCGTTATGCTTTACGCGGCCGTTCGTTATACAAGACTCCACTAATTTAGAAATTAGGAAAGAAAAGAATGAAAATTTGCTAATCAGATAGCGCACGTGTGTTCAAATTAACGTAGAAAGAAGTACTATTTAAGCAAAGCTATTGGAAGATGATTTTAAAACGTGTTATGCCTGCTTGAAGGCCACGGTGTTACTTTGAATTACTAGTGATTTGATTCTGTGGCGTTGAGTGCTTCTAGCCGTGAAGTTTGTTTCCGCCGGTTTCTAGGAGTCACAGCCTTCCTGCGAGCCGTTAGTCTAGTTTAATTCAATATTACCTGTTTCAGTTAAGCTGGAAGTGTTGGCTTTATGTAAGCCCAAATGGGGCCATGTGTTCAACTATATGTGATTTAATAAAGGGTCATTTATACCCTTCTTCTGACTTTTCTGTTAAGACCTGAGAATAATTCCTCATACAGTCTTTTTACAGCTCACTAGTTTATGCTACCTAAAAATACGAGACTCTATGAGACAAGCAGATAAACGATCTCAATTTTTTCTTCTTAGATTAAGTTTGATATTCTTTAACTGAAAATTATTAGGCTGTCTTGCTTTGACCATTGCATAATAATCCATTGGGAAATGATGATATTAATTCGATAAAGGACATTAACAAAATCCTCAATTAATAGCAACGTTGGCCAATACGGTAAGGAAATCAAGTTGTGACGAATCATGAATTTTGTTAAGAGAACTTGAAAATGTCACGTAATAGGGAAGGTGCACAACTTCGTAAAACGGCAGAAGGAATGAGATATAAGTGCCTATAATTATGCTTGAACAAAGAACAAAAAATGGGGTAAGCGTAACAATTTTAGTACTTGACCTCTATTGATATATATAATTCTTACGGCTAATGTACGCTTTGGAAATAATCGACTCAATGTGAAAATGCTTTAAAATTTGAATACTAGTGTACATATGCCGACATGTGTTACATATCACCCTTATTTTTCTGCTGATTTAAAATCAATAGATTCAATGCGCAGTTTAGTGCAAGAACAAAACTACAAACGGCTCCTTTCAACGGTGTAACTTCACGCCCTCGTGTTCATAGTTCTAGTGCATTCAAAACGGATGCTATTTTCATTATTTCCAACGTATTATAAATGGCCACCTTTATTCACTTTGTCAAAAAGAAAAAAAAAATCCTGTTTTAAAATGAATATTACTCTCTTTCTGAATTCCACTGACAGATTTCATCAACACTTCCCCTTCCTCTTTTCTCCTTACAAAAAAAGACTCATATATGAAACAATGACCCTATTTATTTTTAAATTCATCCTTGTAGTCGTATCCTTCGAAAATAGCTGAAGTTACGTTTTTATTTTATTTTTGAATGAACGTGCAAAGCTTGAAAACGAATTGCTCGGACTTCCTGGTCAGTTCGGAGAAAAGCGGTTCCATCTGGTTTGTGGCAGAGAAAGGCACTTCTCTCTTCACTTTGACCAAACTGTCTCTAACGCTTCCAGAACTTTTTTCCCCCCCCTAAGAAAACTTGTCGATTGCAATAAACAAACTATTGTGTACTTCGCAAACTGACAAGATTTATTAAACAGTAAGAATTAAATACATATATATCGGTGGATAATTCACTAAAAATGCTTAATCCTCTTGGCTGCGTATAACATCCCTGCCATCAACGGAACTGAGATTTCTCTTCCTTTTTTTCTCATTTTTATAAGAAAGAACTTAAGCAAAATAAATACAAGTACAGAATTTTGCTGTCGCAATCATCTCCGTACGGCAACCACTTATGAATCTGGATTAATTAGATCATGGTAAAGCACCTTTGGGCTGTATCCCTACTTGAAGTGCATTTTGCGGAGGACATTTCGAAGAAAAATTGGCTGATATTCATGTTAGACATCGAGAAAGCATGAAATTTCTTACGCGGGCATCCCATTTGCCGAGATTTGGATCCGGATCGAATTATCAGTGTTCAGCGGTCTTATCTGCTTGGTCGCTGGTGGGCCAATCACCTCTGAAAATAACTGCTGTTTTTAAGAATACAAATAAACATCAGCAATTAACACCACCCTTCTAAGAAGACCCTCCTCTAAAGAAGTCCAAAATTATGTGAAAATGCAAAATTATGTTAAATTATGGGTGGTCAGCTGGTAAAAAAATTGTTGCATTCTCCCATGGGTGCTTTTAATGGTGTAAGCCAGGGTTTCTTAAACTTTTTTCAGTCGCGACCCCTTTTTATCGCTGAAATTTTTTGCGATCCCCAGGAACCCAAAATATATACAAAAATTTTGTGGGATCCTATAAGTATTGCGCAAATCTGACACACGCCTGAGTGAAACTGTCAATTTTTTCACTTGTACTGTAATATACTAGTTTTTGCAGATTTAGGTCATTAACTTTAATTTCTAATTTTAAAGCATAGAACAATGTGAAAATTTTAAATAAGTAACAGACGAAATGACAGCGTCACGTGCAAAGCAAGAAAAATGAACGTTTATATTATAAAAAGAACGCGTCGAAACGTTTTCTTTTTTTTTTTTTTTTTCTTTGTCTGCATTGTCATATCTTTATCTATATTCAAATACATTGCGTCAAAATATTTGGTAATTGTAAAATTGTTATAATAAGTTAAAGAAATATCAAAACTGCTAAAATTTTTGGCGACCCACTTGGGGGTCGCGATCCACAGTTTAAGAAACCCTGGTGTAAGCAATTAACACAGCCAGCTAGTGAATTGGAAGATCCGCGGTTCGAATTCAGGCAAAAACACAGGTGGTTTTTGACATTCTCCGCTTCAAAAGATGCAAGTAATCTTTACTAGCTTAGGGGTAATTGGAAATACAAAGCTGATACTATTTACAAATAGCAACGCCACTTCTGCATGAAATATTCAGGTTCGTTTTATACAACATACTGTTCAACGTCGACGATAACTGATATTTTTAAAAATATTCGCCATTTCTACAAGTGGTCATCTTATGAGGGTGTTTTCCATGGCAAGTTAACTATATTTTACTAACAACCAGTTGCCATTAAGAAATATACAAATTGCTCTCAAGAAGCAAACTGATCATTTTGCAGTTTGTTGTTGTTTACCAAAGATTCGTAAACGATAACAACTATTTTTATGTTATTATTTTAAATTGGAACATTATATTAACGATCCTGGGATGATAACAATGATTTTTCGAATTTTGATGACAATATTTTCTCTCTCTCTCTTTTTTTTTTTTTTTTTGGTAAAGGGAAAAGACCTTCGTAGTTTACTCTAAAATCATGAAAGGTTTGAAGCCGAGTATTTTATTGCAGAGACAGCGTATACGGAAGATCAATTTCTTTCGTTTTTAGCCCAAAGGGCGTTAACCCAGAATTCCGTTTCGGCATTTTGCGTTGGCTCACTGCAAAAGTCTGAATCACTTTTCAGATTGTTGTCACCAGATATTAGAGCCCTACTTATATTTGAGGAAATTAAAGAATGAAGAATTTGCTTAAATGTATGTATGTTTCTCGCATTGTGAAAAAACAACAGTGCCTACAGACATCAATTTTTGAATAACGTAGTCCTCCCCGCGAATATGGGCATCTTAGAAGCCCAAGTTTGGAATTTGTTTTATTATCTATTTTATATTTTGTAAAACGTTAACGAATTTTTGATTAACGAACTAAACGATTTCAAAGCGTTGTAATAAATTTACCAGCGACTCAAGCTCACAAAGAATGCCTATGTACAGCAGATATTCGCTTTCTATTGATGTTTATAGGCTATATATTTGCAGGATGTCGTAGGCATGTCAAATACATTTATCTAAATTAATATTACAACGCTTTAATATTATGCACCACATTATATTACCTTGCTATATTATTTAAATCATCAAAACATTTTAAAATAGGAATAAATAAATAAATAACAAAATGACAAACTAAATTTCAGTTGGCCTAGGAAAGAAAGAAAACAAAGCCGTTTGCACATCCAGAATCAAGATAGCTAGAGTATGATACCTTCTTTTTAAACATATCAAAACAAATGATTGTGTGCCCAATATGCGATATATGGCGTTAGAAATATATTTTACTAACTACAGTAATGCTGCAAATAATTTAATTTTCATAAATTAGATATACAGTGTCTCAAAAAGTGATGGGACACTTGTGCTTTACAAAAGGAAACTGCAATAAAATAAATTTAAAAAAACATGTAAAATTTTTTGTGGGTGTGTTTCATACTTAAATTTAGTAACAATTATTACATAACATACATTTTCTCAAAATATTAAAATATCAATTTAATAAAAAGACAATTGTTTAGAACGGAGCAGAAAATGGCTCACTTAAGTGATGGGACACTTACTTTTCCATCAAATATTTATCCAAAATTTTACTTTTTAAAAGTTTTTAATATTTTGTTGGATTTCCTTTTACTTTTAAAACATGATTTAATCTTCTTGGGATGGATTCGACTAATTTTTTTGTGATTTCTGGAGTGATTTTACCCCATTCTTCTTGAAGCACCGATTTTAATTGTTGTTTTGAAGAAATGGTGTGTTTGCGAATTCTTGATTCCCATTCTTGCCAAATATTCTCTATGGTATTTAATTGTGGAGATTGTGGGGGTGTTTTTATTATTCAGGACAGTTATACAGCAGCCAGAGTCTAACGTTCAAAGCACTGTGCTTGGGTCATTGTCCTGGTAGAATTTAAAATCGTTATGAAAATTTAATTTTCGTGCTGAAGATATCAAATTTTGATTTAAAATGTCAATACACTTGTACTGATCCATTATACTGTCAATAAAAACAAGATTACCAACTCCAGCGGACGACATACACCCCCATACCATAACTCCTCCTCCACCATGTTTTACTGTTGGCACCAAGTTCTGTTTGCGAAATTCTTCCCTGGGTTTTCTCCACACCAAGATTCTACCGTCAGAACCAAATATATTAAATTTACTCTCATCAGCAAATATAACTTCATTCCAGTAATCAGAATTCTTATTTATGTTGGATTTTGCAAAAGCCAGTCTGAGTTTTCTATTCTTTTCACTTACGAAGAATTTTTTCCTGGCTGCTCTACCGTGATATCCAGCAGATCGAATTACTTTTCTAATAGTCTCAGGATTAACAATTACTTCATATAATGTTTGTAAATCAGCAGCAATTTTAGGAGCACTCATTCTTGGATTTTTTTTTAATATTTCGAACGATAATTCGCTTTATTTCATTGGATAGCTTTGATGGTCGGCCAGGTCTTCTTTTATCCTGAATCATATGATTCTTTTTATATCGTTTAATGATATTGAAAACTGTTGAATGACTGAAGTTAACTGTTTCAGTAGTTTCTCTAATAGATTTTCCACGTTCAATATGCAAATTAATAACTAATTTTCGAATTCCAGGCAAAGTTTCTTTTCGTTTAGCATTCATGGCTGCACAGAGCTAAAAAACACAAAAATTCCAAAACAAACTGGAGAGAAATACTGCAGACGATTTTATAAATTATTGGCAATTGCTTTTGAGTAAAAATAAATACCCCAAAAGATATTCTTATTGCTTACTTCAGACGATTTTTGTTGCATAGTACGTCGTGTCCCATCACTTAAGTGAGCCATTTTCTGCTCCGTTCTAAACAATTGTCTTTTTATTAAATTAATATTTTAATATTTTGAGAAAATGTATGTTATGTAATAATTGTTACTAAATTTAAGTATGAAACACACCCACAAAAAATTTTACATGTTTTTTAAATTTATTTTATTGCAGTTTCCTTTTGTAAAGCACAAGTGTCCCATCACTTTTTTGAGACACTGTATTATTAAAAAAAATAAATAGCTATTGCGTTTATTGCTTTTAAATTATTCATTTTATTAAGCGGTATTTACACACCATTAAATTCAAAAGCTAAATTTAATTTTTTATATTTTGCCAAATGGCAGCATTCTGAGGTTCCCCATATACGTTAAAAACCTAAAATGTATGCATGATATGGACCTTAAAATGTCAAGAAAAAAAGCTAAGAAAAGTACACTAAAGACCTCAAAGAAAGTTTAATTTAAAGACTTTTATTTACGCGTTACACGTTTGTTTCCGCTTGATGGCAGATAAGCAATTCAATGACTCGTAACGTCCAGTTTTCCAAAATGCGAGTGATACATTTAACGGTAGATAACAAATACGCTTTTGCTCAAGTGACTGAAATTATCAAAGCAATCATCCTAAGTATTTCTATTTTTTTCGCTTTTAAGGAGGCGAAAGTGAGTTGCATGATATCTGATGGCATTAATTTTATTTAAAACTAGTTAGAACCGGATTAAACCGATGTTATTTGGATAACAAGTTCTTGACGATGACCTCTAATAACGGGACCTTGTTAAACGAGTATATGTAAAGTAATAAATAGAGAAAACGAGCTGCATTTCATTTTCGAAACGAAAAAGAAGCTATTCGTAGTAACTTGACGAATTTTGTTAAAGTTTTTAACTTTCGGGTTTACTAGACAACTGACGACTAGCATTCTTAATAACTATAACTAAATAACCACTGCATTGGCATGAAATATTAGCTTAAGAGCATCCAATTACTGTTCAATGAATGCTGTATTGAACTAGAACAGATAAGATTGGATTTATTAAATTATGGCACAACTCACTAGGAGCTAGAAGCGTAATTCATATTGAGATCATTTATACCGATCTAAAATACCAAATTCTATTGAAAATGGCCTTTTGAATATATGTCAAAAGAAGCAGATCAAATGTAGAAATATTATGCGAAGCCCTTATTCACGCAGAAATACGCAAATCTCTGACCTCGATGCGTAGACTTTAAAAAATGCTACTGAAAGAAAAAAAAAAAAAAAATGTTGAACCAGTAATCAAATGAGAACAAGCTAGAATTCTAAAGTTGCTACGAATTCCCGGCAAACGGGTTGACTTACACTGGCGATATAATCAAGCAGTAAAACTTAAAAAAAAAATTTTGCTTACCAACATCCGAGTAAACATTCAACATTGAAAATTTCATTCTGGGTTTGATTTGATTCTGCTTATGAATTGGTTTCCTTTAGAAGCTGTTGAAAAAACGTCTCTTTCAAGGTGGATATATTTATATTTTTAGCACATTCTAAGGGTTGCCCAGTAAATAACATTAAATTATTTATTAAATATATGGATAAAAAAAGGAGGAGATTCTAAGAGAAATTTTCTGAGATTAGTGTTTATTAGTTCTTTGGTTCCTTCACTAGCGTGAATTCTTACATGAACTATCCGAACCTATTGCAGCAGAGGGGGGTTAAAAGTGAGAATTGCCTGAATCCACCAGCGCTTGTAGAAACTATTTGCATTATCATTCGTTAGATTTATGTTCGAGTAAAAACTCCAGAGGAAAGTCATCATTCCAGTTTTTATTAATACGCATACAAATTTTATTTACATGTAATATAGTGGTTTACAAGCATAATTGTTAGACACTCGTCTACGGCATTATTAGGCTTAATACTTTATCTTCCACGCTAATGTCAAGCTACCGAATGACTCCCAAAAGCAGAACGCTCAGAGCACCACGTAACGGCAAGTGCTATGAATTCATAACAGTGCCTAACTCAGATAGCATTAAGTCCAGATAATCGGGCGGACAATACAACATTTATCACATATTAACACCGCGCAATCTCAAGGATCATTAAGAGCAATTTTTCAGCCTCCTGGCCCCAAAAATGCCTAACAGTTTTATATTCTATTTCATATTTTGCAAAACTTTAACAAATTTTTGATTAAAAAACTCAACAGTTTCAAAGTAAGTAGCAACACTGTATGGAATAAAATATTTTTATCTCCAGAGCGCCATACTGTCTATTGGAAATTCTAAAGATATGTTGTTCGTCAAATATTTTTAGCCCAAAGGAGCGTAAACCCAAATGCTCTCGAAACGTGTATGTGTGTGTAAATAAATAAATTAAAAAAAAAAAAAAAAACTTTGGGCGTAATATAAAATCTGAAAGCTTTCAGACTTTTTTTAAAGAAAGAGACATGAGCGGATGTGCAGTGTCCTGACCGGATTCGAATAGCAGACTTCCCGACTGCTGGCCGGACGTGCTATTCAATTACACCACGAAGGCACGCTGTAAGGAGGGAGAAAACACCCTATTACTTAGATCAGGTTCTTTTCCCGCTTCAGTAATTTCATAGCAGTTTGCACTCTTCAAAAAACTATAAGAGCTCAAATATGCACTTGTTTTTCACATGTGTTAAAATTCAAACCCATCTCTTTGTTTCATAACTTTAGAAAGCAAGTTTAATAATCTTACGTCACAAGAAACAAAAGCAATTTACTGTAATTAAAATACATTGATGTCCTGCACAATTTAAGTAGTTGATGAATAATAAATCAGATTATCTAACTACAGCAAAAACGCTAACTGTGAAATAATTGGATTTTCATCTTTAAATAAAAATTAACGGATTTCTGGCTTTAATAGTTCAGTGATAAAAAAATAACTTGGAAAGGTTCTGGATTCAAAGTCGAAATTTACTTCAGAACTCAATTAAAATAGCGTAATTGTTTTTCCATACTGCAGTGTAAATATTATACATGCAGATTTATTATTATATTTGAGTGCAACAGGTGTAGGAAACAAATAAAATTCGGTTTTTTCAATTTATTGATGTCATTTTCTTGCTGGAGAATGATGGTGAACTTTTAAACATTGTAGGAAACGGAAAACAAATGCTCATTCAAAGGTTAAAAGTTAACTTTTTCTCACTCTTTTTGAAAAAAATGTGTGGCAACGTTACATTACTATGCAAATAAAACATTTACACGATTTATCACTTTAATTTAGATTAAATGATACAGTTTCTTTTTTCCTCTAATAACACGTTCCACCCAAAACAATTTGTCGAAACACCGAAAAAAGAAGAAAATTAAACAGGCATAAACTTAAATTACACAAGTACCACCTTTGCAGAAAGGAATACACAATGGATTAAAAACCAGTTCGTGTTAACCCACTTATGTTCAAACTTGCCTCGAAAGAACTGATGATCACAGAATCTTGTGATGTATAGTATGTCTTAAATAAGGGAGAGGTTTTTGCAATCTTTTAAGAATTTAAACGTTAAAGAATTCTCTTGTTCCATTTCCAAAACGAGTTTTCTGGAATTTTTAATGTTGTCTCCTATAAGCAATTCCATGAAATTTTCCTTCGAATGTGGACCTCTGAACATTTGAACTCGGATGAAACCTGTCTGGCATGTTTTTACAAAATCATCAAAAAGACCTACATGCCATCCACGCACGCGCCGAAGTGAGATTCATAATGTCCTTTTGTAATCTTCTAAAATTCTCTTCGGACGTTCTTTTTTGTGTCTACTAATCAAAATATATTTATCCTGAAAGATGATTGGTTCGATTTTCGGTTTAGTTTTCACCGCTCTCCTCTGGCAAAAAGGTAAAAACAAATTAAATATATATATTTGTTCATTGCTAATAATGTCTTTTACCTATAATGTGAAATTTAGCAGGCATTACCTTGAAATGAGGTCAGGATTAATACAAAGAGATGTAATGAATAGGCGCTTGCGAACTAGCTTCGTGATTAAATGACGTCATTAAGTTACGCCTATTCCTTTCAGACGATCGGAAAAAAAAAACTATTCTGAAGAATGCTTTTACTTTTCAATGATGAGTTCTTAAAGTAATTACTAAGCGTAAATATAATTGGAAAATATTATAATAATGAATATAATAACTCTAAAATAAAATCGATTATTAAAATTAGATATCTTTCATATATTCTATTTAATTTTCATGGAGATGTTTTCTTTTTAAGTTTTTAAAAAATAATAAATTTGGCCATACGAATTACGGTGCATGATATAATATAAAAACTTTTGAACAGCAATTACTAATTGTTATAAACTTGTTTAAAACTTAAAAGAATATTTTAATAAATTAAATTTCTTAAAAATTATTATCATCCCTGTTTTAAATTTTTCAGTTGTAAAATCATTCGAATTTTATATTTACAGCTATATATATATTTTATATATCGAATTTATATATAATTTTATATTTTTATATTAGGCCTTTGCCTAATTTTTAAATGAAAATAAAGGCAAGTTTCAAGACTTCCATTTTTATTATAAATTTAAAAATTGGAATATGTTGAGTTTTACAATGAGAGTTTCGTCAGTGTGACTATAATTTTACAGTATGTTCATAAGATTCTCTTTAATATGATAAATTAATTTTTGTCGTAATTTATTGTTCAAGAATTTGCTGAAAATTTGGCATCTCTGTGTAAGTGATCTTAATCATTTAAGTTATTTAATACACTGACATTATAATCCAAAATTAAATTACTTTGGAAACTTGCAAGGTAACAAACTGATTTGTTGCAGCTTAGAATAACACTTATTCCATTACTTTGGAGGGAGATAAAAAATAATAATTTGGATTAAACATTAGGTTACAATTTGTTGAATTATAAAATTCTGCAGATTATTACTGTTTCCTATTTAGCATTCAAATATCACAAATGAACGGTGAATTAATTACATTACGAGATTTAGTACTTTTCCAAAGTATTTTTAGTCACATTTAGACGAGTTCAAGCATAAAACTTTTGCAAAATGAAACGAAATAGTTGTTAAATTATAAAATTTTGCTTTGGAACTAAAAATGTATTGAACCCCTTGAACAGTTTAATGTTTTTATCACCTGATGTAGGTCTAAATATGTGAAAATATTTCGTTTGCTTTAATACAAACCTAGTTTTCCAGAAATAAAAATTGCAGCATTTTTCAGTAGAATAAAACAACTACAACTGGGACAAATCTAACCAAAGGGAAACATAAGAAAACTAAAGGGACCGGTTTACTATTACGTTCAGGGTTTTTTTTTTTTTTTTTCCCACTTTAAATATTGTTATAGGCTTACCAGCCTGTTTATCAGGAAGTAATTCTGGATGACGAGGCTGGCTGTATGGGCGTTTAGGTTTTCTGTCTTGGGTAAGTTTACCATAATTTAAGAAAACTAATCTAGGACAAGATGCATTAGAAATATGTATCTATACAATAACAAGCAAATTTGTAATTTATCTTTTATGGCTGGCAAGCCTAGAAAGGAAAGGGCAAAAATAAAAGCACAAACTAATTAATTAATCGAAGATGCAAAAAAACAGAAGAATCATGCAAAACTCAATTCTTCGTCAAGAGGCAGATCAACAATTCCTCCTGATAAACCACTTTTCTGAATTCACTTCTGGATGATTTTTTTTTTTTTAATTGAATGATTTAAAAAAGTTTTAAGGCCAAAATTTAAAAACTTAAATTAATTCCAAAAATAAATCTGCTCTAAAGTAGATAGAACAAACACTGCCAACATTTAATTCCACAATTTAGAGTAGTGGTAAATCTGAAGCAGAAGTAGAGCAGTGTTCCGCGGAAAAAATCAAAATTCGGGAAGAAAATTATAAAGTACTCAGTCTAGTTGACGAGTGTTAGTCAAATAAAATACATGAAGATATATTTATTTAGAGGTTAAGTTTTAAAACTTAACCTGTGGTCATCCTATGTCAAAGGGAATGATGTGCAAAGCTTTGCTAAAATAAACAGTTTTGTAACGGAAAATGAATTAAATTCAGACAACAGTGTTAAAACTTACACAACAGAGCACCTTTTCTAATCGAAGAAAACTATAAAAGTATATTTCCCAGAAAGAAAAACTAGCATCTGGATACAAAATCATCAGACGGTTTTCTTGCGAAGGAAAGGGAACAAGTTACCGACAAACCAACAGATTCGACGTTAAAAATCTAAATTTAAGCAACAGCAGTTCTTAAATTTGGGATGTAGTTTTATGCAGAATGCCTTGAAATTCTTCCGACAGTTATAAACATTTTAATGTCATTCGATACGACTTATTTAATTGTAAAATCTGTCTCAAATTATGTGGCAGTAAAAATAAAATGTAGAAACAAATAAATGCAGAATATGAAATGCGACTACAGATGACATCAAAGGAGCTAGACTTCGACAGTATGTGTAAAAAAAATGGAAGCATTCCATTGTTATTAAATATTAAGGCAAAGGCAGACACTTGGAACACGAGTTAATACCATTAATTAATTTTATATTAAAATGTTTTAAGAAAAATACAGTGTATTTCTGAAGTCTATACATAATGTGCAAATAACACATTGATTTACTTTAACACATTGATTTACTTTTAATTTCCGCGATATATTTTTCTAAGGTTGGAAGGGATTCACCCAAAAAACATTATAAGTTCGAAAAGTTTCGTGAATCGACAAAGCGTGAAGATCACTGATCTAAAGTAAAAAAGCACAATCGGCTTAGTAAAGCATGAAAAATACCAGCAATAGCCAAATATTGGCAAAAACCTTTTGTCTGTATCAAACGCACACATACAATATATATATGTGTATATTGTTGCGAAATGCCAAACTACGGTGAGATAGCTTCCTCGCAAAGCGGTGTTAGAGTTGCCAGAAAGTAGCAGAGAAAAACATGGTTGCCAGATTTGGCGCGAAATCGTCCATTTGGCGATATCCCATAGACGAAGCGAGAACATTCTGGAACGCATTCTTAGCGGTTTTCTCGAGAATATTCTGAAAGGTAGGTGAAAGCTATATACTCAGCCTGTGCGCAGAGAGAGTAGCAGTATATTGAGTTCAGAGATTATCTTGAGAGCGATCCACCGAGTCGGGAGGTTTACTTTAGTGCTTTGCCGAGAAACTGTCTTCACCTTTAAACCTGAAGGCTGTGTTACTGATTTTTTTCAGAGTGTTTATCATTGTTTTTCGACGAATGTAAACGTGTCTTTGGAGCTGTCCTGCGTAATACTGGCGAATAAATTGTGCTTGTTGATTCTCCATCAAGTGTTACCATCAATTACTCCAAATCCAGGAACCCGTAGTACTACGGTTGTATAAATATAATTATAATTAAAGGGGAATACTCCTATTAAAATTCTTAGATTTCAAATTAAATTAAGAAAGCTAATAAAGTAAAAGAATTATAACTTGAAGTCTAAATAAATTCCAATTTACAAATTCTCAGTTTTTTAATTAATATTAATTTTTTTTTTAATTTAAAAAAGTTTCAGAAACTTTTTTACAAGTATTAAAACTTAAATCGACATGGAAAAATTGCTATACTAGCAATGACGAATAGTAGTGGAATATAAAATAATCGAAATAAATCAATATAATTATATAATTCAAGTGTACAATTTTTAACATTACTTAAAAAAATTAGTAAATTGGAATTACAAATTAGTAAATTGGAATTTATTTACCTTTCAAGTTATAATTCTTTTACTATATTAGATTTCTTAATTTAATTTGAAATATAATAATTTTAATAGGAGTATTTCCCTTTAATTATAATTATGTTTAATTAAATTATTGTAGCCTAGGAGCAGGATTCTTAATAATCCTTCCTTATATTTGATTTATTAATATATATATAAAGAAATTTAGAACCAGTTTTTCTCAAAGCCCAAAAACTGAAATTCATAAGCAATAAATTTCGAAAAATCCTATAAACGTGCAAAAGAATTTAACCATTGTTAAAACTAAAATTCTTCAAACAAGTAAAACAAAATTAAAAAAATTAATGAAAAAAAAAATGAAAGGAGAGGAATTCAATCAATTTCAATGCCAAGTCATCAGGAGCAGGAAACAATGAAACCAATTAAAATCTCTCTTCCTTAAAAAAATCTTTGCTTTTCTGTATCCAGAATTAGCTGATGAACCATTACAATTTTAATTATAATAGTTCTCCCGAAAATTCTGGCCCCTCTCAAAAGCGATGGAAAATGGCAAAAATAAAAATTATTATTTCTCTATATATACAAAGGAAAGAAACTTTAAGTTCAGTCTTTCTTAATTGTTCGAATTTTAATGTTTTTAATTACCATCCCTTGACGAGTCGATTTGAAACATTAAAATATGAAAAATTCTAAACAATTTCATTAATTTTTAACATTTCAATTTGCATTTAACTTCGTTCTAAAATGCTATGTTTTCTTTTTAATTTCTTTAAAAGAATTTTCCAAGGTAGTATAATCCTTTTCTTCTAATTTAAAATTTAAAATTTTGTTTAATTAAATCCTGAGTAACTTTATCTCCTGATATTAAACTTGTTTTTGGTCTCTTTTAGAACTTTTTCCTTTTTTCTTTACGGTTAAATTATGTGTATATGTGCATGTGTGTATTAAATAATAATAATAATAATAATAATAAAATAATAATAATAAAAAAACATGTGCATATATGCATGCATAGAGTTCTACCATATTTTGAGAAATTAACTCAGAAATAACTACCTTCACAGTTATGAAAGGTGTTACAATTTTCAATTAATTCAAGAAATGAAAGGTTGATAAAATAAAATAAAAGCAAATGTAAAAGTAAATAACTCGATCAACAAAAGCTCTCAGAATAATGACATAATCAGTAAAATGGCTCTCTTCAATAGGTCTCCTGCGATCATGCAAAAGAATAAACTTTTATAAGCATTTATTAGAAAGGTACAAGGAATAAACTTATTACACATCATTCTATTAAATAAAAAAAGGCAAGGCATTTGTTAAAAATAGTATTCAGATCAGTAATGTTTGAAAACAGTAAAAAAAAAAAAAAAAAAAATTTGCGTAAGAATTCAGAAATTGATTTAAAAAGTCACAAACTATCTGAACGTGAGCAAAACCTGTAAAAATATAGGTTTATTCGATAACTTCGTGAAAGACTTTAAAAACCCATAACAAATCAGTTACATAGCCGATACCATATCATTTTGAAATTCAGGCAAATCCATCAGATTTTTCTTATATATTTCATAAACTTCAGTACACCAAAATTTTCTGGTACCACACACATCTATGAGATAATCTGTTCCGTTACACATGAGTGAAATTATACTACGATCACCACAGCATCGGATTACAATCACGACATCGGTGATAAGGTTGAGGATACTATGGACGCTAGTGGGCAGTGGAGGTAGAAAGACAGCAACTTTTAAAATTTCCATAAGAAAAACTGGTATGGTATTAAATCCGAAGACCTGGATGGCCACCGCAAATAACGCCATCTCCTCAACTTTTACCTCCTATCTACCATTGTGGCAAATTTATATTGAAACATTCTCGCAAATGGTCTCCGCCTTTGTGGTAAATTTTGATTGAGATACTTTTATAAATGATATTGATATTGATCTTAGTGGTCAATGAGGCGGACAACTGTTCTATTAAAATTAATCATCACTGTTTGCATTCGATAAATTCATCAGCCAGCTTTTCGCTATGCCCCAGGTAAATCTTTCCACGCAGACAACTACAGATATCTACAGCATAAACAAAAGTGAGCATATTCAGCGTTTGTGAAATTATATAAACAAATTTTAATAAGTTTATTTCTGAGTAACAAAACTGATATTGATTACGCAGCTTCAAGCAATTACGAATAACTGATATTATAAAAAATTCTGTATAAACAGATTCCTTATTTTTTACAGATTCCTTATTCTTATCTGTATATACAGAACATATGTTTGTTCCTTCTACTGTGGAAAAACGGCGGCACTTACAGCCACCAAATTTTGAATACACATAATCCTCCACCCAAATATGTGAATCTCAAAGTCGGAATTTTAAATTTGTTTCTTATTTATTCCGTATTTTGTGCGAATTTAAGGAGCTCTTGATTAAAATTTCAGCGTATAAAGCTGTATAATTATGGAATGGTATCTATAATGATATGTGAACTTGTTTTAATTTCGAAATAAAACTGTGTGTAAATCAAAGCCATCTCCGCTAAAATTTTTCTTCTCCATTATTATGTCACCCTCACTGCAGAATAATTGGCGTCTTCCCTAGTCAAGCGTTCATCTAATATCAAATTATCTGCAACGAACTAAATTATCATCATATATATATTATTATTTTAGACAAATGGCCGCGCAAGCGGTTAATACAATGTATAATTGAAAGCAAAAAGAATGGGTATTACATTTATCTTTGTTCGTTAAACTGAGTATAATATACTCATTTTAAATGAATTACTATTTTTGTTCACCAGAACGTGGTAAAAATGCGTCCGGTATTCCTATTCAAATTTTGAATGAACTCATGGTTGATTATGTTCTTTCAAAGTTATCAGGATTAAAGAAAGAAAGAAGAAGAAAAAAGATACATACCACGTAAACAACACTTTGACTACGGCACTGTGCTTATGTAATCAGGTGTTACTCACTCGTTCGTCCCGTGATACAAACGGTTGAAAGGGCTAAAAGTGTCACTTTATTAGAAGAGAGCCTTTGAAATGTTTCCAAACGGAAGTCTCGAGATCAGAGCCCCCAGAATGTTTCAGTGTGTAAGTTTTGGGAGAGTAAAGACTATATATATGTAGACGAATAATTATATTAATAAGTTTTTATTTAATTTGAGGAGGATTTACAGGTAGATTACAGAATACAGTATTATATCAATACAAAAGTACAACATACTGTTACGAATTTGGTATTTAAAAAGCTAATGTTAGTTCAATTACAAATTAAATGATTTTATTTCTCGCGCAGTGCAGCGCGTGACGAATATTAAAAGAAAGCTAAGCCGTAAAATTGAAATTACAAGAGCGCGTGCATTAAATAAATAAATATCTCTTTTTGATTTCGAGAAAGTACTGGAAAATTCTAGCGCGTGATTTTAAAATCTTATAAAAGGAGGAAAACATCTCAGTTTGTAGTAGTTGCTTAGTTTGTTGTTGTTTAGAAAACTGCTCTTGTTGATTGTAGCGAATTCGCGGATTAGCGTTCTTTAGCTGTTTTTAATTGCGTTCTATTGGACATTTGAGTAGTTAAAAGATAACTACTGTGAGATATTGTAATACTGCATGATAATTTGAGAAAATTTAAGCATTTTTGTTGTGATAATAATAAATTTTTTTTGTTCATTTTTCATCGGACTTGTGCATTCATTTCATAACGAACCCGTACGCACGCAACAATTTTTGGTGTCAGAAGTGGGGTTTGAATGCCAATAACAAGAGCGATGGAAGAGCAATTAAGGCAGTTAATATCAGCCTTTGCCTCATTTAAAGAAGAAATTAATGAGGAAATGAAATTGGGCCAGGAATCCGTTAAGGAAGAAATGAAATTGGGCCAGGAATCCGTTAAGGAAGAAATGAAATTGGGCCAGGAATCCGTTAAGGACGAAATGAAAGCCGTTCAAGCTGGTCAAGAAGAAATGAAAAGAGAAATTACTTGCATAATAGAAAATAAATTTGAAGCTATGGAAGGCAGAATTGACGCAGTTGAAAATAAAGTTGGACATATTGAAGAAAAAGTTTCTTCCGTAAAAGATCATATTGAAGAAAGAGTTTCTTCGGTGAAAGAAGAAATAGAAGAAAGAGTTTCTTCTGTAAAAGAACATATAGAAGGGATAGTTTCTGCTGTGGAGGAACGAATTGAAGGAAGAGTTTGTGCCGTCCAACACCAAATCGAACAACAAATTGATGAGAGAGTTTCTGCAGTTGCCAAAGAAATGGATACTTTAAAGAAATTCGTAACGTCGGCAGGGAGCAGGAGTGATGATTTTAAATTCTTACCAATGCCTGCTCGTCCACCTCTGAAGCTATCCACGTATGATGGGAAGACCTCCTGGCAGGTGTATAAGACACAATTTCCTATCGTGGCGGATGCGAATGGATGGGATTCCCAAGCTAAGGCCTGTCATCTCGCCGCTTCTCTAAGAGCCGACGCAGCGGATATCCTTCAGACTCTTCCCGAAAACAAAAGGTTAGATTTCGAAGCTCTGTCCGGCGCCTTGGAGTTGCGCTTTGGGGAGAAGTGTTTAAAAGACTACAGCAGGCTCCAATTAAAATCTCGTCAACAGAAGCCTACCGAAACACTTCAGGAGCTCGCCGCGGATGTTGAAAGGCTGCCCCATCTCGCCTTTTCGGAATGCCCGACAGAAACAAGGGAAATCCTGTCCTTGCAATACTTTATCGACGGCATCCGAGATACTGAAATACAGAAAGCTCTACGAATGGCGGATGTAAAAGATTTAAAAAGTGCTCTAGTGTACGCCATGAAATTTGAGGCAGCCCAGCAAGCAACTAGTAGAGATCGCTACCCAGTTAGAGCTGTGCGAGTCCATGAGCCAGTGGATCAACTGATGGCTCGTTTAGATGATTTAGCCAGACAAGTCGAAGATTTGATACGGAGTAGGAGCGAGAAGAAAGTGGCTCTAAGGTGTTGGAGATGTGGTAGTGAAGGTCACCTAAGACGGAATTGCAGAACGCCCCAGGGTACGGAATATAAAGCAGATGATTTTACCAGACAAGTCAGTGGCTTGAGACGGAACAGAAGTGAAAAGAAACTAGTTCTAAAGTGCTGGAACTGCGGAGTTGAAGGCCACATACGAAGAAACTGCAAAACACCCCGAAGTACGGAAAATAAGACCATTTCCCAGCAACGACGCAGTAAACAAATTAGTGACCATATCGAGGAACGGAGGTTGCCAGATAATGAAAAACCTTGTTTTAAAGCGCTTAAAATTTATACAGTGAGTGGCAACAGTAACGGACTGTCCATTAATGGGAATATCGATGGAGTTCATTGCAATATGATCATTGACACAGGAGCTAATGTTACCATCATTAGGAAAGATTTAGCTGAACAGTTTAAAGATAAACTTATTTGGACGCCATCCTGTGTTACCCTTCAGACTGCGTCTGGTGATAAGATCGATATAACTGGGAAGTTAAACGTAAGCATCACGTTTGGAAGTGCCGCCTACCATCACACGGCCTATGTGGCGGATATCACAGATCCATGCATACTCGGATTGGACTTTTTAAGGAAATACAATTTTTCCTTAGACTTGAAAAACAACAAACTGCTTTCAGGATCTGAAGACATGACTATCCATCCTAAGAAGGGATCCTCACCTGGAAATGCCGACGCTTTGTCCGAAAGAACCAGCTCGAGAAACAGTCGAAATCATGCTAGGGTCGAAAAGAAACACCAGACTACCAGCTATTCTCCATCTCAGATGCTCTTCGGTCGAGACCTTCGTCTGCCTTGTGACCGCCTGTTTCATCGCCGTACGGATGCGCCTTCATCGCCGTACGGATGCGCCTTCATCGCCGTACGGATGCGCCTTCATCGCCTGAGGAACACATCCAAGATGTCAAGGCCCGTTTTGAAGTGATGCACCGTTCTGCACGAAAGCGAGTCAACTTGGCGACGGAGAAAATGAAGACCAGATGTGACACAAGAGCTACTAGACAGAGATCCAACAAAGGAGACAAGGTGTGGTTGTGGAACCCAATTCAACGAAAAGGACGGAGTCCTAAATTACAGTCACCTTCGGATGGTCCATATACAGTGCTGAACACGAATGACG
The DNA here is from genome assembly GCF_044657685.1 of Stegodyphus dumicola. Lineage (NCBI taxonomy): Eukaryota > Metazoa > Arthropoda > Arachnida > Araneae > Eresidae > Stegodyphus > Stegodyphus dumicola. The sequence continues at coordinate 39,915,572 of NC_140771.1, read as the reverse complement.
TCGTGGTTCGGATCCGTGAGTCTTCGAACCCTTACGACAGGTTAGCTTATTACTATGGCCATAGTACATAATGTAAATAATTGTAAATAGTATAAGACCATGGTCCATTTTGTTTTTAAATGTGTATTTGATTTGTTTTATGTATTGCATTTATTGTTCATGTTGTTTATTATTGTAATGTAATGCTTATTAGTGCATTTATGCCACAGTTGTAAGTTTAGCTTCCTGTCCAGGGATTGTACTGCCCGGGACGTGCAGTCCTTGGGAAGGGGGCAGTGTTACGAATTTGGTATTTAAAAAGCTAATGTTAGTTCAATTACAAATTAAATGATTTTATTTCTCGCGCAGTGCAGCGCGTGACGAATATTAAAAGAAAGCTAAGCCGTAAAATTGAAATTACAAGAGCGCGTGCATTAAATAAATAAATATCTCTTTTTGATTTCGAGAAAGTACTGGAAAATTCTAGCGCGTGATTTTAAAATCTTATAAAAGGAGGAAAACATCTCAGTTTGTAGTAGTTGCTTAGTTTGTTGTTGTTTAGAAAACTGCTCTTGTTGATTGTAGCGAATTCGCGGATTAGCGTTCTTTAGCTGTTTTTAATTGCGTTCTATTGGACATTTGAGTAGTTAAAAGATAACTACTGTGAGATATTGTAATACTGCATGATAATTTGAGAAAATTTAAGCATTTTTGTTGTGATAATAATAAATTTTTTTTGTTCATTTTTCATCGGACTTGTGCATTCATTTCATAACGAACCCGTACGCACGCAACAATACTATCGGAGCACCAATATAAAACCATATTTTTAACTTGGTTTCGCGAGGGGGGGGGAGGAGGAGAGCAGCACTTGCGGACGCCCAAGAATTTGAGGTTTAATGTTGCTTTGTTGAAAGCGAATGAACTAATTGCACTCTCGCTTGGTGACCAGGCATTTGTTAAAATATCAGGAATAACTTAAATCAGAAGTATCCAATCGGTTTTGCTTAAAAATTTTTGCTGTGCCTCTCGGGCACCCGTTGTTTTATGTTTGGAAAATAACAATTTCATGAAAATATGTGATTTTATTGGATGATTTTGTGTTTTCAAATAATAAGGAAAATTAATACAAATCTACAAAAATGATGAAAATACACAAATAAAAAGCATACGTAGTGTGATTCAAATTAATTTTATTTCAAATTAGAAAATAAAGAATAGCACATATTAATAAACTAATGTAAGAAAATGTAATTGCTAAATTGTTAAATAGCCTTTTAAGTCGTTAGCTTGCTATTAACAATTATTATTAATATTCTATTATATTAACTATTATTAATATTCTCTGGCAATTTATTAAAATTTGGCGTATATTCTGATACACAGTATGCCAGCACCATGTTGTTTATCACATGATTTGGAGTCAATATATTTCTGTGTTTGCTCTTTATTATTTTAACTTATTAAGAAGCCTGCTCACAGAGGTATGTTGACTCAAAAAATGCTTTTATGGTTAGTGCATACCTATGTATGTATTAGTATTTAGTAGGGCCCATTAATTTAAAAACTCAGTCGGTTTTATTTTCTGTGCTTTTGAGTGTTATATCAATATGAAGAGTAACAATTTCTGCTTAAGCCTCCGATTTGTTAACGAAATAAAAAATGTTCCATTAACGAAGTCACATCTGTTATGTCTAATTCCAAGAAAGATTTTTTGGGGAATAATAAAATGTGAAGATCTGTACTTTGATTGTGTGATATTCGTAGTTGAAAGTAATGATATTTAATATTTTTTAATTTTTAACCAATAATCGGATCAAAACAACTGATTAGTCTGACGCCGAAACCACACCTTCAGACAATCTCGATCAAACTGGGACGTCTGGTAAGCCCATTTAACATCATAAAAATCTAATTATTAATTAAAAAAAAATGTGAAAGCTTTCAGATTTATATTACGCCCAAAGGTGCGTTTCTTTTACATTTACACCTACATACACGTTTCGAGAGCATTTGGGCTAAGAATATTTAAAGACAGTTTATCTTTAGAATTTCCGCTAGACAGTCTCGCTCGCTGAAGATGAAAATATTTTATTACATAAAGTGTGTTGCCACTACTCGCTTTGATATCGTTGAGGTTTTAATCAAAAGTTCATTAAAGTTGTTAGAAATATGAAATAGAATGAAAGAATATGAAATAGATGATAAAAACAAATTCAAAATTCAAGATTCGGGCTTCAATATTTGCCCATATTAGGGTGGAAGACTACATTATTAAAAATTTGATGTCTCAGGTACCCTTGTTTTTTCACAGTGAGAGAAACATACATACATTCATGCAAATTCTTCATTATTTAATTTCTTTAAATATAATACAGGGCTGTAATATTTGGTGGCAACAATTTGAAAAGTGATACATCCGTTTAAAGCGATTCGACGCAAAATGCCGTTTCGAGACTAATCGGCCTTCTGGGCTGACGCCACTTTGGGCTAATCATTTTTTAAACAGATATGCTTATTAAATCCCTCTAAGTAATTAAAAACTATAGAATAGTGTTTCATAACGCTTTACTGAAACCATAAATAATTTTTTACAGTGGTTGCCCAGCAGCGGGCACATATAAAACCGTTGGTGGGAGCAACGGTGCCTGTGGGCATAGGGTTTGGGGCTCCTTCTCTACCAAATCAGATTTTCGGTTTTAATCACTGAATTTTCATTGCTTTTTTTTATGCAGAGCAGACATTCTTTATGTAAATATTTTTAATCTTTTCCCTTCAAAAATAATAAAAGCTGAATTAACGTATTTTTCTTCTAATAAAATTTTATTTAAATGTATGTAAGAAAATACCCTATTTTTCCATAAAATGATTTCATTACGCGTGACCTATGACATCAAGAACTGCAATTGTATCATCTTTCGCATTAATAATCTGATGACAAGTTGCTCAAGTTTTTATCTGCTGCTGTTATCAGTGTTGATAATTGCGTTGTTACTTTGTTGTGTACATTATCCCTACGGTTTCTTGCTTCATGGTTTTCATGTTTCACATCTATTTATTTATGTGTGTGAGTGTCAATGGCCTTTTATATGCTTCTGTGTCATGGCAAAAATTCTTTTTTAAATCAGGTTTTATAATATCACTCATCTTACCAAATTAAAAAGACATCTGTTGGTTTGAAAACAAAATTGCTGCTGGGCTTCCTTTAATCTGATACATGTAACAAGAGATATTTTACAAGTAGCAAAGATTATTATTACATTTAAAACATAAGAACGAAGATTTGGTAATAAAAACAGTGAGCCTTTCTAAGATGACCACCTACAGTTCCATATGATTTGGGTCTTTTGAAAGACGGTTTTCTTACAGAGTTACAGCTCAGAACTGATTTTCTGAGAAAATGTTTTGAGAAATATTGACCAGGTTCAGAGACGGTTGTCCTATGGAATTTGTTGCCAGATGATTCATTGTATATATAAATTTTGCCTCAAGGTTGTAAAACATAGAATAGGGCTTTGTAGCACAGAATTATATAATGAAGACAAAAACTGATAAAAAGAATAATCGTAGGAAAAGTTAAAAAGAAAGAAAAAGAAGAATCTTGGGGGGGGGAAATAAATTATCTGGATCCTTTATGTTGGTTGTTCAATATACAGACGAGCGTGTGTCATTCGTCATACAAAGAGAATTCACACTTTGACATCACCCCTTCTATTTGCTTTTTTTTCCTACTACTATGTACTACTATATGAATTTACAAACAGTGAATTTATTGCAATGAACACTCTCTAGTCCTATACCCCATAGTTCAACATGATTTTGGCTTTCAGTAGTCTTATCAGAAATATCGAAGCGAAATGCAACAAGAAAGTTTTCCGAGAAACGCGTTTCTCCCAGTACCAGTCTAAGCGAGAGTTTTCTAACCGCATCTTTTGGGAAACGATTGCGTTTAGCGATGTGTTTCGTTTATGTAGACGCAATATTTTACGACGATAAGGGACGAATTGCTTAGGAGAGGAACTATTCAGAGAAAGTACCTGCATTTGCATTGTATACTTCTAGGGCATCTACATTTATACTTCTGGAAGCAACAAGTTTCTCGAGTTTCCCGAGGGTAAGTTTAAGAGGCAGTACGCTTTGTGTTCATCAGTAAATGCCATGCTTATATTATACCGCCAATTAGCTTATTGATACCCACTTGCAAGCTGAATCGACAATTACGTGATAAGGTCTATTACGAAGGCAAACTTGGATAGATTCCTTATGTACTGTTATGTCACTGCTGACAACGTCATATCACTGAGGAATTACAAATGTAACGTCAAATAATGTTAAGTGTGATACCATTCTTTGCCCATTAACTGATAGATGATATGCCCATGTCGTATCGCATAATGTATATTACCGAATTATAGATCGTACCAAATAATAATTTACAATGTCATAAATAAGTAAAATGTAATGTATAGCATAAATCATATGTGTACTGCAGAAATTTAGTTATAGCTGCCTTCTGAACACTTGTAGTGTATAAATGTTTACGCCCCAGCAGGTTAACCCTCACAAGCACATTCGCATAATTTCCGGAGCAATTATAATGTTCCAATACGCAGCTTTATGTAAAGTCACTCCCAACAATGTAAACATAGATAGAATTTATGTACAGATTTATTTGTTAATGTATTAACCAGTAACTTCAAGTACAAAGTATAGTATACATGTAAATGTATAGCTCTCGTAAGGCTCCTCTCTAGCCAACTTTTTTTAGATAAGGGTAGACGTGGTGCTGTAGTGATTAATCTTTACGGCAAAGGGACAGTGCCCACGTCCACCGTCACTTATCACTTATCACTTATGTACTGTTATGTAAATTTGTTTCCTCCATTTTTTATAGTTATTGCGATATGAACTTTCAAAAACCGCGAGGAGGATGGTAATTTTGAATCACTCGGAATAAAAACTAAAATTGCTTGAACAGTTGTTATCAGAAGTAGCAAGGTGTAGAGTCATTCGGTTACTTTGAAGCAGGAGATATGAAAAATGTGCAAGGCCGTCACTGGGACTCGAACCTGGATCTCCCGAATACGCGCCGAATATGCTACTGTTACACCATGAAGGAATGCTGGAAGGAGGGAGAAAATACCTCATAAATTTAACGCAATAAAGTTGTATATAACAAAGCAAAACATATATAGTTGTATATAACAAAGCCATGAAAAAGAAGAAAAAAAAAATTTGAAATGATCCAGATTTTGGTGTAGCACCAGAGGAAACATCTGTTTCTATCTCGCTGAGGTCGCAGTTTCTCAGTCTGCTTTTGGACTCACTCCTGATGTCAACAGAACTGTATCACTTTTCAAATTGTTGCCACCAAATATTATCGCCTTGTATTATATTTAAAGAAATTAAATAATGAACAGTCTGTATAAATGTATGTATGTTTCTCGCACTGTGAAAAAACAGTGGTAACTACAGCCATCAAATTTTGAATAACGTAATCCTCCACCCAAATATGAGCACCTGGAAGCCTATTTTATTGTGTATTTCATATTTTGTAAAACTTTAAGGAATTTTTTTAATTAACAAACTCAACGATTTCAGAGTGAGCAACCGAAACAGTGCACAGAAAAAAAAAAAAAAAAAAGAGAGAAACATTCTTATCTCCACCGCGCGAGACTGTCTATTTTAAATTCTAAAGATATGCTGTTTTTAAAATGAATGCATATGTTTAATTTTAATATTTGTAGCCCAAATTGCTCTCGATACGTGTATGTGTGTGTAAATAAAAAAAAATTTAAAAACACCCGTTTGGGTGCAGTATCAAATCTGACAGCTTTCAGATTTTTTTTTAAATATTTTTTATCTATTTAACTTAGATGTTATTTATTAAAAATCACTTTCTTCGTACTTAACGACACATAACATTCAACTGCAAAAAACACAAAACATTTAAAAACAGCCTATCTTAAGAATTCCTGCGATTATCTATCGCCTATCTTAAGACATTGCCGTTTGCCCCTAATTAGAGTGTCAAGTGTTGCCATACTTTTTCCCCCATTCGCTATATTATTTTTTTAAATAATACATAGCGATAACATTTGATGGCAACATCTTTTTATTTGTGTTGTCGTGCATTATTTCTTTACAAATAATATGTAGGACAATAACTTTTGGCGGCTTTATGACTATTATTTGAATTTTTTTGTATTTGAATGACTATTACCATATTATTGTTCGAAAAATGATACGGAAAAAAATTGAGAATCATGATTAATAGCACCTCTCATGCTTTAAAAATAAATAAATAAATCAGGATTTGCTTCTTATTTATTTAATATACTGTCCGCTTGCGCAGCCAGTCGCCTAAAGAAGTTATTATTAAAAAAGAATATATATAATGATTTTAGTGAATGTAGCTAATTTCACGAGTCCAGCTAGTAATTAATAATACTTGAAATGAATTTGCGTTAATTGCTTTAAAGCACTTAATTTCACTAACAATTCACTAATTTTAATAATTTAAAGCACTTAGGAGAAAAAATAAATTTTAAAAAGAAATTAAATATCTTACGCATTGCTGAATGGCAACACATTGCCACGTGGAACGAAAAAATATTTTAATTCGAACAGTAGCTACACATTTCTTTTGAATTGTGAAATTGGGTGATTAAATTTAGAAGACAAATATGTTTCGTTTTGCCGAATAACAGGACACTTTCTTTATTATACTGAGTTTCAGAATAAATATCTTACTCTTTGCAGAATGGCAAAGCAGAGCTTTCACGTTGCAGAGTTTTTAACGAAACGTTCCTTAAATTCGCACAAAATATGAAATGAATAAAAAAACAAATTCGAATAAAAAAACTTTCGAAATTCAAAATTTGGTCCATGAGGTGCACATATTCGGGAAGAGGAATAGCTGCGTTTAAAATTTGGTGGCTCTAGGTGCCACCGTTTTTTCATAACGCGATCTAATTCGAAAAGCAAATATATTGCATTTTGCAGAATGGCAATATATCTGTCTTCAAAATTTGGTGTATCTTGGTGCAACCATTTTTTCACAATGCGACGAACATACATACATATACACAGATTCTACATTATTTAATGAGAGAGATATGAGATTATCCACTTACAATTAATTGAATAAGACTTGCTTTTTTGAAGCATATTATCAGATAAAGATAACAACATCTGCTTTTTTTCTCACGATAGTGGTGAAGACGAACATAAGCACCCATAAACGATCTGACGGTTGTATGCATAATCATATTGGATAGCAGTGTATGATTGTTATGTTTTGAAGTTCATTTATTTCCTCATATGTTTCACATAGCTTCCCCTGATGTCAACAGAACTTTTCTTATCTTTTTAACTTAATTACTAAGTATCGCTTTCTTCGCATTTGTGCCACATAAAATTTAACAGCAAAATCATAAAACGTTTTAAAGCAACATATGTTCAGAATTCACGATACAGTGTTAAGCATTACCATTAAGTTATAAGCATTTAAGCAGATAACGAGGAATGAAATGAAATAAAAGGAGTTTTAAAGTATTAGTAAAGTTATAGAACCTTACAATTTTAAGAAATCATCTGGTAAAAGCGCTAAATGTAAAAGAAATACACCAGAGTAAAATTTAAAATTATCCCAAGAAAAGCAGACTGGCGTAAATTATAAATAAACATCTATCGATTTCAAGGGTGATGTTTCATTGATAGATCGAGTTTTATTCAAAATCTTATCCAATCTAAGCGTTTAATCTATTCAAAATCCTAAGTTTTAAACAGTAAAGGAGCATTTTTCTGTCTAACCCTTTCTATTACCAGTATTCAGCCATCTTTATCTATGCAGCCATTTCTTAAGAGAAGAAATATATGATGAATTGACCAAGAAATCATAACGAGATTTCAACAACTTGTCAGCCTTTCTTATTCCATTGAAACTTTTCAATGGGAAATTTGAATATCAATGATAATGAGACAAATACGGAATAATTCTACATTTGCGTCATTGCGAAAGTTTTATTTCAGGACAGACAAACCACAAAGAAGGACGGACAGTCGCTTTTGAACTTTTTACACATACTAAAATACCGTTTCCAGACTTCAGCTCCAAATATTGTAATACTCTTTCAAATTTTCCTCACAACTGCTGGAAGTGTTACTTATTGTGAGAAGACATTTATTAAATACAGATCGATTAAAGGAATACACTGCGTTTAAGAAATCTTAGTGTACTAAACAACTAAAGAAAGAATGCGACCAGGAAAACAAACAAAACAGTACTTTAGAATAATGAAATTAAAATTGTATTTCAAAAATAAACATAAGAGCTCTGCTTTTCTTTCCCTATATGCTATTTTTGGCATTTTATAGATATTTTGGAGTACACTGAGAAAGGTGGTAAAAGCTCTGGCTGTGCCATCGCATTAATATTAATTCCTTTCTTATATTTCAGGCTGTTCTGAGTTCACTTGCCCTAACAGTAACGGTTACTATGCTGATCCTGTCCAATGCGATCTCTACTACGAATGTCGGAATGGCGAACCGAAGGCGAAATTGTGCAAAGATGGTCTCGTCTTTAACGATTTGAATCCACTTTACGAAAGATGCGATTTCCCTTTCGCTGTTGACTGCAAGGATAGAACATACCTACGTGAGTTTGTTATATGCCTCGTATATTTTCTTGTTCCTACCTAAATAGCAATAAAGTCATTTTAAAGGTGGTCTATAATTAACAATGTAAATCCACTTAATTTTTGGATTTGTGCAAAGTCGTCGATGCTTGCAAAGATAGAATTTATCTATGTGCATCAAGTATTTTAACGTCCATTCCTAAATAACATTAAAAATCATAGATTCTTTATTAAAAAGGGAAAATGTTTTCAAATGTTTAAGCCTCAAAGTGTGAATGTTTAAAAGGAAACGCATAAAATTTTCTCGAGCAAATTACTGTTATAGTAGTTCTAAATCTTCCGATACGTGTCAGCGCCGTAAAAACTCCCTGAAAGCTTCTAAATGAGGTATGTCATAAATATATTATCACCTTTTTTCCCCCCATTCTAAAAAGTAATCGATTCTAAAGAGTATCCCTCAGTCACAGTACCACAAAGTAAAAGACTTGGATGCCAGACAAGTAAAATAAATGCGTTGAAAATTCCTTATAATGTATAGCAAATAATATTTAATAACAATCATGGGTGTATTAACAGCAACTGTGTATTTATTTAAATCAATAATTTGCAAAATTTAATTACGTCAAAAATTAGTAATTTGTAAACAACAACAAAAAAAAAAAAAAAAAGATTTGGGAAATTGATTGGAAAAAAAAAATTGCCATCAATTTTAACGAGGTAGAAAAATGAATAGAGTACTTTAATAAGAAAATATAAATGCGCAATAAACAGATCGAAAACTTGCGCAGTCTTAAGAGCGAGATGTCGTTCTGATGACAGCAGCGAAAAAAAGAAATAATGTGCATTTGCTAAAAAAGTTATTTTTGTTTTTAGTTTTGCCTTTGCCAACCTGACGGATAGGTTGTTAGTGATCTTGTCTGTGGTATCAAACAGCCTAGGCTCGAATTCCGGAGAGAGCATCGATGTTTTGTGTAGTGTCTGTGCGGTAAGAAAGCACTCTAAATATATGGCGAGCCGAAAGTCTTCTCGTGTTGTTCGGTGGTAGGGAAGAGAGGTGGGAGACTTTCGGAACCCCCCTGGGCTGCTCCACCTCAAAACTGGGGTGGAAATAGAAGTCCAACCTCTTTAAGGCTCGGTATTGTCGCATGTGCGGTCAAGAAGAGAAGAATGACGTTAATGGCGAAGAGAAAAGTTACCGGGTAAGGACAGAATATGTAAAAGTTGTTTTTAGATATCGTTCAGTATCAATATATCAGAAATAAAAACTAGAATGAAGCTATTGACGGAGGTCTCATCTGTGCTTTACTGTAAGTCAGTAGTTACCAAAATGTGTACATGGATGTACATGGTACCAAAATAAAGACAAATTATATACGGCGCGAAATATTTTGAAATGATGTTTTTCTTTTATGTATTATTAAGCAGTTTTAATAATATTAGTATGCACTTTTTTAGATTATTAATAACATTATGTGTTTATAATTGTGAATTAAATTATAATCATCAGATGATCTTATTGATTTTATCTATTTGTTTATTAACATTTCATTATTACATTTTGTATTATGAAATTTCCTTTTTATTTTTCCTGAACAATATATATATATATATATATATATATATAATATATATATATATATATATATATATATATATGGAAGCCCCGAGGCTGAAAAACTTGGAAAACACTGCTATAAACAAATAATCCAATCCAATTTCAGTTGAAAAGCACTAATTAATTGTTTATCAAATGTATCCTAGTTTTTAAAAAGCTTCGTACCATTTAACAGGAAATTAATTACTTAATCATCTTAAGAATAAGGATATTTTAGGTGTTTATTTAATTAAAGAAGGCTGGTTGACAAAGCACGTTTTCGTGGAGAATTCTCTAGGAGAAATAGGCTCATATTTACATAACACTTAAATGCTTACACACAGTATTAAGCTGTAGGAAATTTCGCGCAATCCATTCGTTAAATTTATATCTAATCTGCCAGTCCTAAGCCTAGATAAAATGTGAAGGAAAGCTTTCGAAATTCTTTGAAAATCAGAAATAAGTAATTTCTCAGCGTCATAAATCTTATTCGAATGTGAAAAATCATTTTGACTTTCAGAGATGTTTAATAATTATTGTGTCGTTTCATATTATACTGCGTTAAGGTACCATGGCATTAACTATTCATCTCTATCTCAAATCGCGAGTTTTGAGAGTTGCTGTTTTTCTCTGAGCATAAGCTTTTTAATTTATCTTTCATATAATAGTAAGCATTGCTTTTCAATTTAACGAGTATTTAAAAAATTCATATTATAACAAAGCATTGCTTTTCAATTCAACAAGTGAGTATTTAAAAACAATCACACATACTTTTCATGCATATAGTCTAATGAAAGTTTCCCAAATATAAGAAAATAATTTATCCTATTTATTTTGTTCTTTCATATTATAATAGTTTAGTGCTTATCAGTACAAAATCTGAAGTAATTAAAAAAGAAACGTTTTAATAATGCAGTACATAAACATCAGTAATAAAATATTTATAACTATTTTTACTTAAAATTTCTTCAAAGATTCACATAATTAATGTAATTAATGGAAATCATTTGACACCTAAATAGGATTTGCATTAATGAATTATCGTTAACAATAATAACCCCTATTGTTCTGAATAATATTGAGATAATTTAAAGATTATCAGATTTAATTGCTTAAGATGGTTTTGCAGTCGGAAGAATGAAAATATAATTATTTTAGATTTATCTTTTTTTCCATTGCAAGTGCAGAATATCTTTTTGCCATACACTTCATCAAATAGTGAATACGTATTTCATCGGTAATAATATTAAGCATTGATTAACATTTCCCATAACTACTTTTTAATTAAGGCTTCCTATTAGTAACTCCATTAATATTGAGTCTCAGCTTCTATTTTCAGGCCATGATATAAGCATAATGTTAATCTTTAAACAATGGGATACTTTTGGATCACTGTGACGTCACAATACTTAATAATAAAAAGCTATTGGAAGTCCTTTCATTATACGAAGCTTTTAGCTAAGTGGAATGAGGAATATATATTTCATCTTGTAATGATGAAGTCACCAAAAAGTTCTTTCCTTCTATTTACCATAGACTGCATTCCGAGTCTTTCCTCTCTATAAATTTTAAAGTTTCTCAGTTTTTATCTGGTCACGGTAAATTTGTAAGTTACTTGTTTCGTTTTAATCTAAGATCAAACAATTTATGTGAATGTTTAAAAAGAGTACCCCAGGATGTGGAACATTTGATTTTCTCATGCCCTACATTTGATGGCCCTAGATTATGCTTGCAGAACGATTTGAAAATGTTCGGAATGACTTGGCCAGTGAACTTATCTGTTTTCGTGAAGTCTAGACAGCTGTTCTCTTCTTAATATCGTGTCAAAAAAATAATCGAAAATATCGTGTCAAAAAAATAAAGCAACTACACATCATCTGATGGTTATAACATCGCAAACATGTGTTCTTCAGGCTTTAAAAAAATTTAATGCATATTCGTATAATGATTTGGGAGGGCAAGAACTAATGAGGAATATTTTTACTTTTGTATTTCATATTTTTGAATTAATTAATAAATTTAACTGTACCCTGTATACGAAAAAGTTAATGATACTTTAAGAAGACGAATGAAATGTAACGAAACAAGGTTTAATTTTTCCCTCTTTAAAGAATATCAGATTAACTAAGGTGAAAAAAATTATTTTACAATTTGACGATTAATTAAACAATTTCAGTATAGGTAATTTTATGCAGTTACTATTCTTTTTCTAACCATTTTAGACCACATTTTTTATAATAAAAAATTTACAATAAAACTTTATAAAAAAAGAAATTAATTTATTAATGACTTTTATTAGTTAACTATGTAAACTAATGTAAAGTTAACTATTTTATTAGTTAACTTTTATTAATAACTATTAGTTAACTATGTTATTAACTCTATTAACTACTATAAGCAGCATTAATTTTCGATTTATTTTCCGCTTTTGAATGCTTAAATTTCCTCCATAGATTTTCAGCAAAAAGTTAGTTAAGACAAAAATATGAAATATAAAAATAAAAATGTTCCTTATTCCTTCGTGCGCTCCCAAACCATTGCGCGAATATGCATTTACAACTTTTTTGAAAAACGAATTTCTGCGATGTTAGCGTCATGCGATGATTTATAGGTTCTTTATTTTTTACCACTATATTTTCGACGACGATGGTTTTGAACCGCTTTTTTCGACGATGATGTTTTGTACAATTATGTTTTAGAACTGCGATGTTTTCTTTTTTTGCTTTCTTTTCTCCCACTATGTTTTCATCCTGCATTGTTTTATGCGAGACCTTTTCGTTCACGATGATGCTTTCTGGCATACAGCCCTATGAAGCTTTCGAGCAACTAGAGCTCGTGAAACTTGGGTTCCAGTGGTAGCACACATCTCACATGGGAACTGTGAAGCTGTAGCAGTCCTGTGTCTTCGCATTGAAAGTGCCAAATAACGATCCTTAGTTGTCGTTGTGAATCTTGGTCGACCTTGTCCAGGTCTTCTCGATATGGATTCAGTGTCCTGAAACTTTCCCCACACTGCAGACGAGAGTGGCTAGCTCTGTAGCTACCCGCGTTTGTGATTGTCCTGCCCCCAATCTGTCGACAATTCTTCATCTCATTCCATTATCTATACGTTCGTGACTACTCATTTTACCTGATACCTAATAAAATTTGCCCAACTCTTGCGAGAAACACGACGAATGTCGTGAAAGAGTACGAGCACACAAATCGCGGAAAACCCTTGTGTGGCTTATATCCGCTCCATAACCATAGCTTCCCCAAAACGCTAACGCATGCTTCCGTAGTCGACTTTGAATATTTGTATACCGTGTTTACTTGCGTAATAGTCGCACGTTTTTTAATTTGCAAATTTTTCAATGTGAAACTCTAGGTGCGATTATTATGCGGAGACATCTATCAAACAATATTGCACACTTTTGACGATTTTTTCTGCTTCAAAACGGGGAAGCGACTATTACGAGAGTAAACACGATAATTCTTCGGCGATAAGTTAGCACCTTTGTTCAATGTTTTGGTTCAATAAGGTTTGTAAAAATAGACATAATTTGCAGTTTGCACACTAGTGCACTTACTAGCTTTGCGATTCACCTCTGCCTTTGGTTGCTCTTCCTTGCCGAAGTTCACCCTCTAACGTCATTAACAAAGAAGACGCTAATACAAGGAATTACGATAAGATTTTTAATGAATATCATGATATGGGTCATATCAGAATTTTAATCGAACATACTTATTGCTTGCCACATTTGGCGAGAAATCGCCCATTTGGCGATATGCTATGGACGCATGGAGAACCTTCTGGAACGAATTCTTACCGGTTTAGCCCAGAATGTTCTCGAAAACAAGCCGAAAGCTATATAAACCCTGCTGGTCCGCAGTCATTTAGTGAGTGCCTCGCGTAGAGTGTGTGAGAGTGTGTCTCATCTAGATAGTCCGTGCGGAGACGACTGAGTTGACAGCCGGCCAGCGAGTGTTGAGTGGGTCGTCAAGTGCACTGAAAGAGTCTCTTAGTGTATCGTCGAGAGAGCGTGTTGAGTTCCGGCAACGGCTGAACCGAAGAGTCGGGAGCTGTGCTCTGTGTGTCTCTTGAGTGCATCGGGAGTTGTAGCGTGGAGTTCCGAGAACGACCGAGCAGAATCGAGCTGTACTCTGGTGCTTTGCAGTGAAGCTGTCTCCACCGTTATTGCCTCATAACCTGAAGGCTGTAGCGCTGATTGTTCAAGCGAGTTTATAGTAGATCTTCGACGACTTTAAAACGTGACTTTGGAGCTGTACAGATTAGTATTGACTAAATAAAGTGTGTTTCGATACTTTATCAAGAAGTACTGTCGTTATTCACTCCAAATCCACACGAACCCCGTACGAACGTGAAGGAAGAAAATAATGTAACAACTGGTGTCAAAAAAGAAAAACACAACAATAATTACAAATATTTTGTGGGACCCCATAAGCATTGCGCAAATCCGACACACGCGTGAGTGAAACTGTCAATCCCCCCCCCTTGAACTGTAATGTACTATTCCAGTTTTAAGTCATTAACTTTAATTTCTAATTTTAAGACATAGAATAATGTGAAACTTTTAAATAAGTAACAGACGAAATGACAGCATCACGTGCAAAGCAAGTAAAATGAAACTTTATATTATAAAAAGGATGCGTCGAAACGTTTTCGTTTTTCTGTATTATCTTATCTTTATCTATTTTCAGATACATGGCGTAAAAATATTTCGTAATTGTAAAGTTAATAAATTAAAGAAATATCAAAACTGCTAAAATGTTTGTCGACCCCCGTGGAGTTCGCGACCCACAGTTTAAGAAACTGTGGTCTATAGGAATAATAAACTGCCATAATCGAGATGGAGTCAAGAATTCTCTGTATTTGTATATAAATAAATTCTCTGCAAAATCACACAGATATTAGCAACAGTAGTTTGATGTTGATAGCTGTGTTGGAAAGATTTTATTTTCAATCTGACCAATCTGAAGAGGAATATATGCACGATCGTGTGCTCATTCATTTGACTTACTTATTACTTGAAATCTATGTTTAACGAGGCAAAAATTTACCCACACAAGAAGTTATAAGAATAAACATGTGAACTACGTGCAATTTAAAATTTTAGAATACATAATACAAAACTTTCTTATAATGGCCTTAAAAATAAAAGCTAATTAAAAATAATACGTACATATTTTCAATTTTTTTTTTCTTGTTTGTTCTGTCCATTTGTTATTTAACTTGGAAAGAAAAGTTATTCTGTTTATTTACATATTATCATTATATAATTCAGAACCCGCTCAAGCCAGCACCAACTGCCCCAGACGAAATGGTATATTCGCTAAGGCAGGTAGCTGCAAAACTTTCTGGCAATGTAAAGACGGATTAGCTTCAAAAATGAATTGTCAGACTGGATTGTCTTTCAACTCGAAAAGTGGGACTTGTCAATGGCAATATCTTGTACCTGACTGCGGAAAAGAACAACCAGGTAATATGTATTATTTCACACACACACACACACACAAAAAAAAAAAAAAAAAAAAAAAAGAAAAAGAAATCTGGAAAGTTTCTAATTTTAAATCACGACCAAAGGGGTGTTTTTTTTAACATTTTGTGTGTAACCTTTATTTATCAAATATTATGTTCTACGTACTCAAACTATAAAATTCAGTTCAACAGCAGTATCGCAAATTAATTTTAAAACGAGTATATCTTTAGAATTTCCGATACAGAGTATCGCGCGCTGGAATTTTTTTTTTTTTTTTTTTTTTTTTTTTTTTTTTTGTACAGTGTGTTGTTGCCGTTGCTCGCTTTGAAATCGTTTAGTTTTTTAATCAAAAATTCGTTGAAGTGTTACAAGATCCGAAATCGATAATAAAACAAATTTCAAATTCAAATTAGGGCTTCTACGTGCCCATATTCTATGGAAGATTACCTCATCCAAATTTTGATGGCTATAGGTACCGTTGTTTTATCACAATGCGAGAAATATACATACATTTATGCAGATTCTTCATCATTTAATTTCTTTAAATGTAAGACAGAGAGATAATATATGGTGGCAACGATTTGAAAAGTGATACAGCCTTTTAAAGTTTTCAATGCAAAATGCCAAAACGAAATCAATAGTCCTTCAGGGCAAATTGCCCTTTGAACTAAAAAAAGAAAAAGATTTGAAAAGTTGCAAGATAAAGTAGGGTAATAACATGAAGAGGATTGTATCAAACTTACTTTCTTATATTTTTTATGTTAAAATGGAAGTCCATTTTTTCAGAAGTCTTCTGCGCAAAATGGAATAAATATATTCATTGAAAATATACCGTATATACCCGCGTATAAGTCGAGATATTTTGGACAAAAAATAGACTTCAAAGTGGGGGGTCGACTTATACGCGGGGCCATGAAAAATTAAAAGAATCGGAAGTTCAAAAATTTCTTTATATAATGCAGTTGTTTTCTTCCCGCACTCAAATTGGACGACTTATCAAATAAGTCAATTACTTGAAGTAATTTCATGACTTAAATTATGTGACGAACTAATCACAGTTTCATACTTTAACTAGAGTAAGTTTCGATTAAACCAAAGAATTTTCGGCCCCCGAACAACCGATCAATATGCAGCAATAAAAAAGTTTCGCCTACACGCCAAGAAAAGAGAAATGCAGATAGTTTTTACGTACGTATAAGGCTTTATAATAGTTATTGTTCATTCAAAATTTAAAAAAATAACCCACGCAATAACTGAACAGTTTTGAATATTTCTTTTAACTTTTAAAAAGGGAAAATGCAGATAGATTTTACGTATGCGAATCTTTTCCGAAACAAATTCTAGAAGGTTACTATATACGATCATTTTCAAAAGTAAATGTTAGAAAATATTGGCCAGAGTGGATTAGTTCCGGTCGATCAACATTTACAAAGGGAGACAACATTAAAAAGCCCGATATTACATTAATTGCTCAGTGGGATAAAGATGCTTGGAACGAAATACCCTCTGAAATGATTATAAAATCATTTAAAAAATGTTGTATTAGCAACGAACTGGACGGCACGGAAGATGATGCTGTTTTTGAAAGTGAAAATGACGACGAAGGCTCTATTGATTGTAACAATACAGAGTTCGAGACATTGCTTTACCCTGTATAACAGTCAGAAGGATATTTTTAAACCAAATCGCCAATCAAACAGATGTCTTAGGCCCATATCACACAGGCATTTGTTTCACACGAACAACTGTTTCGGGCAATTTTTCTGCCTAGTTTACTATTGAAAGAAAGACGCGCGATTTTTTCCTTCCCTTCGAAAAAAATTGCAAGTCGTCCGTTTTCAGCAAATGAGCTTGTTTGTAATGGAGAACCAGTTTTCCCAGTGTTACCCAAAGCGATCTGTGTGGCTGTAGTGAGAAAGCAAAAAAATTGTTCCAAACAGTTGTTCTTTCGAAACAAATGGAGGTGTGATAGCAGCTTTAAATTCTGGTTACAATTTCTTTCAAAATAGAATTGCACCTATTATGTAGAACAGTCATCAAATAAAAACGCCTTTGGTCATCCATATATTAAGTCTATTATAATCATTATTCTGAATATCAAGAACTCAGACTGTAATTTTGAAATTATTACTCACTCTAATAAAACTTTTGCAACATTCTGATAACGACATTTTTATTTTTATCTTTTCTAGAATCATCTTAAAGCAAAGGTGCAGATAAGAAAGACAAGAGTCCTTACAAACCAATTTGTTCATAGATACAAATTTAACAAAGGAATGATTAATAAAGTAAATTAACATACTTTTTCTCTTGAACTCTTTGTAAAATTATTTGCCATAAAACTGATATGCTCAATAAATATATTGCTAAAGCAATTATTAGAAATATTGAGGATATATCCATATAGTCGATCAGCTAATATATTTTATTATGGTCTTGATTATTGAAGACTAATATTTTTTTTCTTCTTATGAAAAGTATATAAGATATCTATTTTCCTTTTTTACATACTAAATGAAATTTTATTTAAAATTAATAGTCTGCTTTCTCTAAACATAAAATGCATACTTCGTTTAAAATCATCAAAATAGAATTTTCAATAACAGAAGGATGCAATAATAATAATAATAATGAACATTAATGCATCGCAAATCCATTTATTACTACTAATCATGGGACAAAATATCTTAATGATAATAATTTATTTTTTTATTGATGAAACACAATAAGCATGACACTTAATACACTGGATTTTCTTTAAGACGACTATCCACAGTATCAGTTTCTGTAGACATTCATCCTAGAGAAAATTATGTTCAATACCAACTTTTTTTGTGTTCTCTGAAATAACGGTCATTTTCAGCAGTGGTCATGATTGGTTGATGGCATTTTGAAGGAAAAAAGATTGTTTAAATATCTGGTGACTAGCAGCCGGCAATCTATAAACAGATTGTCAAGGTTCTCAAAGACGAGAAAATACTCTTCCACTGTTACGAACTGCCGGAGAGCCAGAATATCAAAGTGGTAATACGAAGCTTACCAACCTATTACAAACCAGAGGGGATTGAAGAAGAGCTAAAAATCAAAGGCTATGATGTTACTCGTGTCAATCAACTAAAGAGACGCAAAGATGGAGAAATCCACCTTCTTCCATTATTTTTAGTCACCCTTTCGCGCAAAGAGAACAAAGCAATTCGACAAGAACGTTTTCTTCTTGGCATGAAAATAACTGTTGAAAGCTATAAAGGTAGAGCGGGACCCTTGCAGTGTTATCGCTGTCAAGGGTTTCATCACGCCCAATCTAATTGCCATCATGGGCCTAAGTGTGTCAAATGCGGAGAAGACCACAACTCTTATATGTGCACCAAAGATAAAGGTACGCCACCGAAATGTGCCAACTGTCTACAAGTGGGACACACAGCAAATTATCGTGGATGTGAAAAATTCCCAAAACCTAAGACTACTCAGACTACTAAAACCTACGCGGACAGATTTGTTACAAATAAATCTTTCGCACAAGCCTTAAATTCAGGACTGGCTCCAAAATCTATCATAGAGGCAAAGCAAGTGCTTAATGAACTTAAAATGTTTGCAGAATAAATCAAAGACTCTGGACTTCCACAAATGTGCAAACAAATCGTTACTTCCAAATCCTCTAAAACTCAAGACAGTGCAATGGAAACAACTGTTAATGGATAATTTTCTCCGACCACTTACACCCATCTCATGCGCAGTGTGGAACGCTAATGGTCTGCACAACCGGATTCATGAACTTAATCATTTCCTACAAACACATGATATTGACATCGGAATTATCACAGAAACGCATGCACAAGCATGTCATCGTCTTCATATCTCGAACTATCATGTGTATAAATGTAACAGGACAACTCATCGCGGCGGCGGTGTTGCGATTTATGTCAAACGCTCATATCATTCCTGCCTCATCAGTGAATTTAAGGACAATAGCAGTGAAGCAGTTATTGTAGCTATCACCCTTCCCTCTTACGGCAAAATTCATTTTTGTGGATTCTACAACCCACCCAACAGTAGACTCAGTGACTCGATACTGGATACTCTCCTTCCAAGTGACACCCCTGTGATTTTAGCGGGAGACTTAAACGCTAAGCATTCTGCATGGAGCTGTCGATGAAGTAATTTAAATGGTAAAATACTTTATGACTATATTCTAAACCATCCGATAGCTATACATGCACCGAATGAATACACTTACCGTCCAGACAGGATTGAAAGATCGGACATTCTGGATATTCTTCTCACTACTATGACTATGTCGATGCAACTTAATGTTATGCACGAGATGACATCTGATCACCTGCCTTTTATTGCAAAGCTTGGTATCTCTAAGCAGAGCAGTGCTAAATATAGAACTTTAACTGATTGGTGCTTATTTGAAAATCTTTTGAAAAATAGAATTATTCATTTTGATCATTTGTGTACTAATAACGGAATCGACTCTGCAGTCTACTCGCTCACTTCACATATTCAAGCTGCTTGTGCTGAAGCTAGTGAAAAAATAGCTACTAGTGAAAATCTGTATCGTCTGCCAAAATTTAAAAGAGAAATGATGAGACAGAGAAATAGACTTAGGAAATCCTATCATGTGACATGGGACCCGGCTATTAAAAGAGACTATAATAAAATCAATAAAAAGATTAGTAAAGCTATCAAACAATACAAGGAAGAACTTTGGGCGGATAAAATGATTAATCTCAGCATAAAAGATGGTTCCTTCTGGTCTTTAATTAAAAACATGAAAACTAATTATTCAAGCAACCGTCCCCTGCATTATAACAACTCCGTTGCAATTACCAACCAAGAAAAAGCTGACTTATTTGCGACACATCTCCAAACTCAATTTCTCCCTAATGTTTCGCCCGCAAACCCAGACTTTGAAAAGGATACGCTACTTAAAATTAATGACTGGCTTAATGCTCCTACTGCTAGAAATATTAGAAATCCTACTAGTCCCACAGAAGTGTCCGAAATCATCAGAAAACTCCACCCTAAAAAAAGCTCCGGGAATTGACTGCATTACGAATAACACCCTCAAGCATCTACCCAGGAACATCATTGCTAAAATCGCCAGCATTTTTAATGCATGCATCTCTAACTCCTACTACCCTAGCTCATGGAAGTTAGCTAAAATTATCATGATTCCCAAACTGGGGAAAAATCAACTGCATCCTGATGGCTTCCGCCCAATTAGCCTTCTTCCAAGTCTGAGTAAAATTTTTGAAAGGATTCTGCTTGCTAAAATGAAAACCTATCTCACTTTACTACCGCCTGAACAATTTGGATTCAGAGCTCAGCTTTCTACTACTAAACAACTTGTTAGATTGACCGAATTCATCGGATCAGCTCTGCACTGTAAACAAAATGTTGCTATCCTCATGTTAGATGTGGCGAAAGCATTCGACCGCGTCTGGCATGAGGGTCTCATTTCCAAACTCATCGACTTCAATTTCGAAAGAGAACTGGTACTTATTATCCTATCCTTCATCACCTGCAGAAAATTCAAAGTGACCGTACACGGTTCCTACTCCTCCGAACGTCCAATACTCAGTGGAATTTCACAAGGAAGCGTTTTAGGACCTATCTTCTACCTGTTTTATGCTGCGGACTTTCCAACTGTTCTTCACAGCAATAATTCCATCTTAGCGTGCTATGCAGACGATACTGCATTAGCAGTAAAGTCTGCTAATGTGAATCACACCGTCCGTAAACTCCAAGATCACATCCCGCTCATCGAGGAATGGTGTAAGAACTGGAAAGTGCAAATTAATGCCTCAAAATCCCAGCTTCTTTATCATACACAGAAGGAAAAAGAAACTCAAAAATCAGCTTAATCTTTTCAACGAACCTATCTCTATTGTAACTCAAGCAAAATACCTTGGTGTGATTTTAAACAGTAAAATGACTTGGACAAATCATATCAATCACGTCAGACAAAAAACGATCTATGTCATGAAAAGCCTATATCCCATGTTAGGATGCTTCTCCAAACTTAGAGAAAAAGAGACTTATCTACCTGTCGATTTTACGACCAATAATGACCTATGCCTCACCAGCCTGGGCCACGGTGTCAGCGTTTGATTTAAAGAAGCTACAAGTAATTCAAAATCGCATCTTAAGACTCATTAACAACGCTCATTACTTTGTACGGAACGATGTTTTGCACACGGACCTTAAAATTGAGACCATGGACAATTTCCTTCGTAAAACTAACAAGAACTTCTTCAGGAAAGCTAAAGACTGTGAGCATCTAGATAAATTCAACTTGTTTCAGTATGAAATACTGGACGAAGATAGACATCTCGGCCTTTCGCTGCATTCATGCTAGATAGCAATCAGAACTTTCCAACTTAAATAGTTGTTTGTTTTTCTCAAAGTCTGACTGCACATATTCTAACTTTACAGATGCAGTAGCATTCACCAGAGCCAGGACTTGGGAGGGTGACCTCCCACGTGACCTGTGTCGTATGACGTATTTCTAATTTCTTGAACTATTAATACTTTCTTGCGACTTTGTACATATGTAAATAGTGATTATTTAATCAAGAACTTGTTTTATACTTATCATTTTGCATTTTTAAACTTATATTTTCACTTGTATTTTATCGCATATAATGTATACTGCACTGCACCATTCAGATGTCTTCTCGTGCTCACGTGACGTTGGTCACACCCCCTTCTACACCTTCGCAATCCTGCACCGCCCAGCTCATGTAATTCTTTACTTTCAGCGCTCCTCGAAGCAACTATCTTATGACTGCCGGAACACAGCACGTAATCTTTTACGTCGGGCATAAAGTGGAACATGGAACATGAATGGTAAGTGCTGATAGAAGGTGTTTAAAATTTTCGTACAATTTGTTTTCAAGACATACGTGTTTCTGTGACTTGCAAAAGACGAATGGAAAATTCTGAGGGCTGGCGTGCTGTCAAACATATAAACTACTACATTTTATGTAAATATTTTAAATTATCTGAATTAATTCTTTTAAAAAAAATTATCTAATTTCTGCTGCTTTTTTTTTTTTTTTTTATTTTCTGATGTTTGTGGGCTTGTTTTTCTTTGTTTCCAACTTCATAATTGCAGGAAGGTTGACTTTTATTTTCCTCACTTACAGTTGAAGAAATTTCCCCGAGAACTGCACATGCAGAGGTAGAAGCAGTTTGCTTTTCTGTTAATGTAGAAGGTTTTTCAGACTTTTATAGGTGACTCATCTGAAATACATGTTTTTAAGTCCTCTTGATATGTTTTCCAACTTCTGTTCATATTCAGTAAGAGATCTTTGTGAATTGGATTTTTTGAGCCATATTTTTCACGAGGTTTCTTTAGAAGCCATTAAATCATATTTAATAGTCTGCACTGGATCTAAGGAATCAATCTTAAGAGAGGTTCTATAGTCAGTGACAAGTGTATCCATCAAGTTGAATGCACTTTCCACTAATGGGCCATGGAAGCAGCTAAGGCAGGCTTTGACCAATTTAGCCAATGTAGGATACTTATAATCATTTGTGAAATCATCTTTTAAATTAAAAACTTTAGACCAATATTTATCAATTGTACACTTGACTTGATTTCCACTTTCATCAGATGTGTAGAGCAATTCTTTGGTGATATCAATATCACTCTGGTATAACCTTATTTCAGCTTCTACTTTTGACTTTTCATTTTCACTAAAAATATGGGACATAAAAGATAATAATTTTTCAAAAGCTAATATTGTACTAGTTTTACCTCTTAGCTTTGGATCTGATGCTGTAAAACTAATTAGATACGAATTTTTAAGGGGTAATTTCTGTTTCATATGCTGTGCTGTATTAGTATAAGCTTTCATCAGAGAAATTTGGAATTCTTTTGCTATTGGATGATTTTTTGATAATTTCTTCAAAAGAGTGGAAGCTTCTGCACCAGTAAATATTGCTTTGCTAGGTAGATGGAATTCTGGATTTGTGACATCAACCTTTAATAAATCATTATAAGATGTGCACTCTATATTTTCTGGCTTCATAAAAAAAAAAGAGAAAAATTTTGCCATCAATTTATAAATACTGGAATGTATTAAATGAAGCATTGGTCTTTTTGTTTCAAATAATTTAATATATGTGTTGAACTCTGGTAATACTGCTGAATATAATGCCATATGTAATAAAGTTTTGTTTTGCATAACAAATAACACATTTAGTATTCTTTTTTTCTGAGCTAAAGCATCCTTTGTGAGTTGTTGGGAATGCAAGCAAGAATACACCTCTTCAACAATTTTTTTTCTGAGCTGCAGAAATATTTCTTTTATTGTATACAGTTTCAACATAAGAAAAATAATCCCCTTTATCAGTTTTATCCAAGTAGTGAAAATAAAATGCAATAAGAGCATCCTACAGATCTTTGATCCTTTCTAAAACACATAAAATGTACACCCACCTATGGTCTGGTCTCTTCAAGAGCTTAAGTTTTTTAATGGCAAGGGATTCACAGATTTTGAAAAAATTTTCTCTTTTACTGCAGCTTTTCATATCAAAATAGATGTCATCAAACAAATCTTCTAAGTAGCTATCAAAACATGAAGCAATTTTTTTTGCACAGTTATTAGCTGTGCGACATGTGTCACCATCAATATCTAATAAGTGGGGTGCTTTGTTTGATCCTAGTCTTGTTTCAACACCCTTTTTTTTTCCCACGCATGGTGTTACATGAGTCCATTAATACACTAATTAAGTTTGCCCATGGAATATTATTATCTTCAATAGTATTAACAACTGCTTTAAAAACAGCTTCTGAATTGCAAGAGTCCATCTTTAGAGATGCAAAATGATGAACTACAACTTCATTTTGATTGTTGTCATAAAACTGCACCAATATTGCCAGGATACTTTCTTGAGCATTGCTAGTACTTTCATCCAAATTTAGAGAAAATGGAGTCTCCTTTAAAGTTTTAATGATATTTTCCTTAATTGTTTTTGCGAGCCCATATTTCATCTTATAACATGCAGTAGTCCTGGACATTTCCAACGAGTTTGGTGCCATCTGATCGCGGCTCAACTGTTTGCAGAGTTCAATTAAATTGGGAGCTACATTGAAAGAAAGAGAATTCTCGGCGATAAACGAAGTTATTAATACCTCTTGGCGTGCTTTTCTTGTCACTATATCCAATGGCCGAGCATCAGTTTCCAGTAAGTCATCAGTATTTTTTGAATTAGCATAATTACTTAAAGTCATTGAATGTCTAATGCACTTTGAATATTTTATGTGCGTCACGGTTTTAGAATGATTTGTGAAAGCCTTGAATCCTTCCCCACCATACTTCAGCAGTGAGTTACAAAAAACACAATATGCTTGTCCAGCAACATTTATTTTCTTGCACCATGTGCCGATGGTATCCCCATTACCATCTCTCCGTTCAATCCAATTCCACCTAAATGCATTCCGGACACCTTCTTCTAATTGTATAATATCACTATTTATATCGAGAAATTTCATAGTGAAATTCTCTTACGAACATAAATAAAAAAATATTTCAATAAACGAAACGAAAAATTCACACGCGCATCAATAAATGAAACGAAAATTTTACACAGCGGAGAAAAAAAAAAAGTTGAGAAGCGATCAATGACAAATAGCTAATACGGCGAAAAATCCCCCTTCTCTACTTATTGGCGCCACGCCAGGAGAGATAAGACCTTTGAACCCAGAGTCACGTGATCGCACATGTGGTCGAACGAAGTCTCTCCCTTTTGCTGCGCCTATCCCGAAGAGAATGTCCGAGAACCGGGGGAATGAGTCATAACTCGCAATAAGGAAAGAACAAAAGTTATTTCCCCCCTTTTCACTGCCTTTGGAGAAAGAAAGGTAAAGTTTTCTGCTTTCAAAGCAAACAAAATTACCCAGATCAAAATAAATAATTCATCATTATTCCTACTTCCTTTTGAACGATTCCGGGGTTTCCCCGGAGCACAAACACCCCTGCTTTCAGTTTTGTTGCAAAACGTCATGAAATCATGTACACAGCTTTAGGAGCTTGTGCAGTATCATACGAGATTATGAAGGTTTGGTACCCCCAAGTTCAAAAATAAGGACTAAGGCATTCAATAAGTAAAGTGCTTTGGCCTGCCTGGAAGATCAGTACGCAACCACTGGAGAGCTTGCTATGGAGTTAGGCGTTAGTACCATGTCCATTAGTAATGCTATGCATCTTATAAACTTGACGTACAAGTTGGACGTCAGGATGGAAAAGAGGTTAAAGAGTTTCGAAAAACTGGACTGCAATACAAGCCTGGAAATTTATCTTTTGCATTTTTAACTCAACATGAATCTTAATATTGATAATTTTAATGAAGATCAAGAAGAAACTTCTATGTAAATACAATTTAATTAAATCATATATTTTCTTTTATAACAATGAGCAGAGTTAAGATTGTTAATTTATGTGTTCATACTTTTCTTCGAATTTGAAAAATACAAAAGGAATTATTACAGTAAAGCATTTACTTTTTAAGAACCTATTAACCTTTTCAGCCATTTTCCATCCTCATACGTAAAGGTATATTTTATCGGTAGTACAGACTGTTTTACTATCCACCGAAGTCTCTTTTGCCAGCTCGTTCACAAGTCACCCACTCGCCTTGTGGATATTTGCTTTTGAAAGTTTGCGGAATGATTTGATTGTAGGAATAACTCAACTAGAAACTTCTTAATGTGTTGCAAGGGAAACACCTATAAATAATATTTTCTAGAATTTTTTTTGTGATTCTAAAAAAGCTCAGGGTTAAATTTTATTGAATTAGTATGATAATAAAGATGGGCCTCTAATTTTTTGTAAATATGCAAGGGAAAAAAATGCAAAAGACAATTTATTCTATGCCATGATAAGCAAATCTATAATAGATTAGAAAATTAACTTAAAAATACCATGTCACAAATATTCATAAAATTATACAATTTCTATCAGATAAATGATTAAAAATAATTATTTTAATTATAAGAAATAGACATCTATTGTTTTCAAATCACTCAGTCTGTTAATGTAACGTCCCTTTTGAATAAATTTGGAGGTACGGAAATTCGTCCTGCACAACTAGTTAAAACTATATTTTCACTACAATGAAACTGTATTTGGCTTACTAAAAATATAATCAAATTAGTCTTTTGTAGTATCCAGATGAGTTATGGTCTCTTAGTTCCAATATTTGGAGTTTCATTGTATTAAAGAACTAACAAGGACATAACAAAAAATCTCTGTTGCTGCCATGATGGCAATTTCATTCTAGTGTTTTGAAGATAAGATTTTTAATGTTATGAATGAATACATGAAATAACTAAATCGGCATCTTTACTAAGAGTTTAATTTATGCTCTACATGTTCACTGTTAATTTAATAGTTTCTTGAATTTGGCACTGCCAAAACATGAATATATTTGTCATTTAAAACACTTCTGCAATTGGAAATATAAGACTTTGACCCAACAACAAATATATAGTATTGTAGAACGTATTAACATTTCTCAGGCAATTATGTACCTATATTTAGATTAAAGCATCACCACTTATCTTTAAGATTTTTAAAATCTGGATTATATTTAAAATTTTATGTTATTGCTACGTTTCATACAGAAGATGCATTCCAAAAATATGATTTTCATATTGACAAAAATATTCATTTAGTACACTTAATTGATTAAATGTATGTTTTAAAGAAGTTTCATTAATTCATTCCAAAGGGAAAAAAAAAAAAAAAAAAAAAAAAAAAAAAAATTAATTCTAACTGCTTCATTACCTATTCTTAATAAATATTACTCCAAGCAGCATGAAAACAAAGCCACAATAAAACCTTTCCTACATTTTTAATAAACTAAATATTACAAAAATGAGACATACAAATAAAATACAAGTGGTTGAGTATACAATGCAAATGAGCCCATTTACTACCCAACTACAGATGACGATATTAACATGCAACTACAGTTATGACTTTTTTTATAATATGCCCTTTTTTTGCAACATTTCTCGCATTAAAGATTTTAAATACTTTATTTCTGATTTTAATTCATCATGCTTCTCTTTTAATTTTTTCTGCTCAGATTCTAAATCTGTTACTTCATCTAACAGCTCCTTTTCTTCCATTCTCTTTTTGATGCGATAACGTGCAGCAGCTTCCTTGTTCTGCACTTTCTTTCTCTCTTGGCGTGATTCTTTTTTCTGAGATGCTGCTGCGTATGGATGGAATGAATTCTTCAGAAAAACATGTACTTTTGGTATTGTTTTGCCATCAGCTTCATATTTTTTACTCCTTACAGATTTTGATATTTCTTCAATGCTCAGTACCTCATCTGATTTTGCAACAAAGTTACTACAATCTGAATCGTACACTGTAACAGAAATTACAGAAGGTGCATTGCTATGACTGCTCTCAAAATGAGGCGATGCAGCATTGACAGGATAAATAGGTTCTATTGGAACCTCTATAGAATCAAAAGAAAATGATTCAGCTGGGACTTCTACAGAATCAGCAGCAGATTCTACTGGAGATTCTGGAATTTCAGAATACGGGCTTACAGGTGAAAACGCTTGAGGTACTGAGCTGTAAGGAGATCCAAGATATGAATCAGAGCTACCAGGTGAAGAAACTGCAGGTTGAAAATCTATATTAAAATCTGTTAATACATCATTATTGCTTGTTTCTTCATTCTTAATTGTATCAGAAGGCAAACATGAAGTGTCGAAGTTACTATCTGTTGATCCTAATAGCAGATTCGCTGCCTCCTCCACCATCGACGTTTCCGTGTCATTTGGATGAAACAGCAAACAATTAGGGTCCTCAAAGACAGACAGGTCAACTTTCTCATCTAGCCATTTCAGGTCTAAAAAATACAGAGAAATTACATTTTCACATATCATTATCATTTATATTTTATGTATAAAGTATATATAAAAGAAAGTATAAATATTTTTGGAAAATCATTTAAAGAATTTCTCAACCACTTCTGTTTTAATTATATAATTATGAAAGAGAGGATGGGTAGGTTAGAGTGCTGTACTATTCAGTTCAGTTTATTACACTTTAGACATGACACTTTTCATTCGTATTTTGTTAATTCTATGTTAATGCGACATCTACCAAAAATGAAAATAATAAATTCATAAATTGGAGAATAAATTTTATGAAAATTAATCATTATGATAAATTCAATGATAAATAATTGGGTGAAGTGCAGAATCGCTAATTTATTTGGTACTTTTTAGGAGATTGATAAGCATGCCAATTGTAGTATCCAAGCTGATTTTGCAAATCTGGAAGAGAACGAATATCAGAGCCTTTTCACACATGCACAGTATGTATTTTAAGTTGAAAACTTCAAAACATTTTCGTGTGTGCTCAGTATGTACTTTAAACTGAGAATTTCAGATTGGAGTAGACAATAATAGATGGTATAGGTGCAATTATTTTAAACGAGATTTCGAGAACATTTTGAGAATTCATTACTTTTCGTTCTTCGGCTGAGTGGAGTGGATTACCTCTTTTCAGGTAAATTACTTTTTCTTTGCATACATTTTTACAGATACTTACAATGGCCTCCAGTGGTATTAGTATTGCTGAAAATGTGAATGAATACATGTTGAATTATGTTGAATATTCTGAATTTGCCATGTTGCCTGCTTTAGGGAAGAAAGCTGTTTTAGAATGGTGTATGAAAGAGGGGTTGATTGGATCACTGTATGCATGCCCGAAATGCGAGAAAAGCACGAAATTGAGAGAAAAGAATTTCCGATTCTGGAGATACCAAAGGATCTACAAAGCGAAAGCATGTTTCGATGTCCATCAAACAAAAAGTGGAATTGCTGCAAAAAATGGATAAAGGCATATCCTTTGATTCTCTAACCATTCCAAAATCTGTTTATCAATTTCATGCTGCTCTGTCGAGCCCGGGGGGGGGGGGATGTTGCGGCTCGCAATGAACTGGAAGTACATCTTCAGAGCAGATGTTTTTATTTTATTCTGCTTATAATTCCTTACTAAATGTAATATTTCATCTTGATGTACTCTGTCTTTGATATGATTTAAATCAAATTCCTCCTCATTATAAATATCATGAATACACAACAAATAGTTTTCTAGTTGCAATTTTCTAATTTTGACTATGTGTAATGTATGCTTTATGCATGCGCACATTGAAAGAAATGTTTAATAAAGTAAACAAATAAGTATTAAACTTTTTTTTAAAAATTTTGATAGCCTTTAGATCATAATTGCTTTTTATTTCATAAATTACGGTTTCATATTTTTAATTTTATAATTTCTGCATGCCATCTTACCAGATTTAAACTGATGATGTATAATCCGGAAAAACCGATAATTCGGAATCACCGAAGTCCAGATGATTCCGGATTACAGACTTTTGACTGTATAATAATATTAATGTGCTTTTCAATGTGGCATCTTTATCAAATAAGCTATCTGTTCAGAAATAATATACATTCTATATTTTTCCCTCTCCTGGTTTTCAAGCAGTAAAATTAACAGGAAAAAGGAGTAAGTAATTATGGAAGTAAATACAGTACTACTTTTGAAATTATGCTACTAATATATTTTCATTGACAAAAATATAAATGTAAACATTATCATGAAACCTTTTACAATGACTACCTCTGAAAATGAGAAGTACAGCTTGAGAATTATTCCCAATTATCATGTTCTCCACGGCTAATGTTTCCACAGAAGCCCAAAACATTCTAGAACCATGGTTATCATCACAAGATTTCACTGTACTTCTGCTGCAAATGTTGCACCATCTTTGATTTTACATACCACACTATTTTCATGTTTATTGGAAGTAATGTATACAAAATGTAAATACACATTAGCAAAAGCCTACATCTTTTAATTTATTTCTTCAAAAACTTCAAGATCCCCAGATCTTTGAAACAACTCTCATCTCAGTTGCTAACCTAAACTGATTAAATTTATATTTGCATTTTAAAATTTATATTTGCCAGACATTTATTAGAATATAAATTTAGTTAATTATATGCTCAGGATAAATAACAGCTTTTAAAAAGTAAAACAAAATTTTTATTTATGACTAAATGTTTTACTCTGACAGAACACAACAGTAATATATTTATAAATAAATTTTCTTTAAGTAAAGCAAGCTACACAAATAGTAAATATATCAAAGTTTCTTCCTTTTCTATACATACCACAGAGACCAGAAATGGTTTCACCCACTTCATTATTTGCCTTGCCATTAAGTATCAAGTCATCGAAGTTGAGTGGGTAGTTAATCGGCTCAATAGGAAACAGGGTGGCATCTTCCAGCCACTGCAAGTTTATTTGGTAGTCCACCATTGTTTTCGATAGATTGTATGACCCAAACCACCGAAGATAAAAGGGTTGTTGTTGAAACAACATTGTGAAAAAACCTATATGATACAAAAAACATTAATTAAATAAGACTTTAATATACACTTCTTTAAATAAAGGTAATATAAAATGCTTAACATACGTCTTTAATTCCAATATTTTAGAAATCTATTTTGCTTGTTTTTCTGTTTGTGAAACTGTCAAGTACATAGTACATGTCTTCTTCATTGCTCCAGACTGCTTTGCTGACAGTATCAAAAAATTCTTTACGTGGAAAACATTAATTTGTAGGTCTTAGCTTTTTTTTTTTTTTTAATAGAAAACTCTTCTCGAAACTCATGAGAAAAATTCACAATAGTAATACTAGACAATGACCTTTCCTCTGGAGTTTGCATTTTAGAATCAACTGGAAAAGTTCACAAGAACAGCCCTCCCATGCCTGTTGTCTTCCCAGGCAATGATGGAAATAAAAACTGATGAAGGAATTTTTTTCT
This sequence comes from Stegodyphus dumicola, assembly GCF_044657685.1. Taxonomy (NCBI): domain Eukaryota; kingdom Metazoa; phylum Arthropoda; class Arachnida; order Araneae; family Eresidae; genus Stegodyphus; species Stegodyphus dumicola. The sequence continues at coordinate 39,884,000 of NC_140771.1, read as the reverse complement.
CTTTATTAATGTTATCATGACCATAATTTAGTTCATGTTTTCCTTTCAAAAGTATCCACAAAGTAGGTTTAATTAACAAGAGCATGCAGTAGTTGCATAAATCTACCTCAGTTATGTCGTAATTACTTCCACTATCCAAAAAACATTTTTTTAACACCTTTAAGAACACATGTTCATCATAACACAAAAGTACACACCATACCATACGGTCATTTTAACAGTGTATATATTTTTAATGTTTTTTTACCTATTTTACAATTTAAAAACAAGGAAATAAAAAATTAAAACATTTAAATTAACAAAGATTATTAAACATGACTGATAATAAATTTATTACAATTTTGAAACTTTTACAAAAGCAGAAAATTTGCCATTACAAAACATTTTGACTTATCTGGTGTAAACTTATGTTCACAAACTCTGGTCTTTCGCACAACCAGTGTTGCTGAAATACGTAATCAGTCAAATTGACCAATGTGTATTTTACAGGTGTCAATTTAATTCTATATGCCAACTCAGAATCTCCTTTTTCAACAGGCTCTAATATCTATGAAAAGTTATATTTGGCATAAAAAATGCCACTCCCAAAATACACAACCCAGGGCAGTGACCACCTCTAGCTATGCCACTGGGCAAAATCAGTCCTCAGGCAAGCAGTTGGCTTAGAAACAACTACATTGGCTTTGGCAAACAGCAAGACATCACCGTTTTTTTAAAACATGCTTTCCCTTAAGTATGTTCAAAATTCCTTTAAAATGTCTATCCATGTAAAAGATAACTGGACTGATAAACATGCAAGCCTCAGTACAAAAATGTTACCTTTTTCTAATGGATGCAGATGAAAATAAAATATCTACTTCCTAAACAGCTATAATCTTACAGCTACTATATTACACGGAACATTTAGTAGAATGATGAGAACTTTCAGTCATATTTGTTTGTCACAATGAAATTTTTAATTTCTTTCATATAAGAGCTAAATTTAAATCAGCTTTAGACTTTAAGCAATGGTTTTTAAAATCATATGAAATTCCATGTACCTTTCTGTGTGTGTGCGCAGGGGGGTACTACATTCGATCGTTAACTACCTCCCAGTGCTAGAGATGATAAAAATCTGTGCATCTAATTGCTACACAAATTCAAATAACAAGGATATATTATAAAACTTCAACAAGTTGATATGCCACTGATCAAAAAAAAATTAATGGACTCTTGCAGTAAGTAATCAAGATAAAGGGAGATTAACGTCCACTACTATAAATTTCGACAGAATATGAAAAAAATGTGCTTATTTTTTTACTTTTACATAAACAAGGACTGTCAACAACAGCAGGGAATTTAAAGACCCTTTCAATTTTAGATAACTGACAATAACCCTAAAAATCAGTTTATTTTGTGATAGGCCATTTATGGGAAAAAAAAAAAAAAAAAAAAATGTTGATTCTCCATAATAGTTCAGTTTAACATGGGATTACAGAAGATTCAATTTTTTCTCCTCCTCCCCAAAAAGAAATTCAGAACAGAAATTTCTCCCTTTTTTAAATTCTTGAGCAGTACCTAAATCATTTTAAGAATTTGCTATTGAACTTTTGGCCACTTAGAGGGTTGAAACAGTACTTGTGTTTCATAACACTTTTCATGACGTACATAAAGATAGATCAACATAATTTTCACTTTAATAGTCTACCAGAATTGATTTATTTTTATCCAATTTAACCCTTAAACACAGAGCTGGGGCCTGTATGACTGCGCCAATATTTTAGAACTGCGAAACTGTTTATAAGTTTTATAGTTATTTTTTTCCTTTTCAGTACTTTCAAGTTGACATGCAATATATAACTATTAACTAAATTTTTATTAAACTCTATCCATTATTTCTTTTTAAAATAATTTTAAAAATTGGGCCGTGGTCATATAGACCTCACCTCTGCATTCATGTTACTTTTCTCTCGCATGAGGGAAGATGGCTTTATCACTACTTGAGTGTCGCACTTGTAAAGGAAACTCTAGAGGTTTGAGATATGCCAGTATTATAAAAAAAAAATAAATACAAAGTCAATTTTTTCCAAATAAAACGAAAACTGAAGACCTTCCCTTTATGCATTCACAGATAGAATGACTCATTTTATATGTGCCTCAAAAATTAAAAAGTGTTATTCTGATTTCTTCAATGCATCATTTGAAATCAGAAGACCTTGAAACTGGGAAACAAGAAATAACAACATTTTACAATTTGATTAAGTAGGTGTAGATGCATTGGATGAAAAATGTTCTAAACATTCTATAACAGCAAGGCGATAGCCAAAGGCCATATTCTTTAGGTTATTTGATGTAAGTGGAATTAACCTTTTGAGATCGGGGCTTTGGTAGCAGTAAAAGCTACCAAAGGACGGGGAATCTTGAGCCGAATGCTTTGCCCCTTTAAGAAATTGCCTCCTATTTGCAACAAAGATTCTTGTGTGTAGTTTAATAGATTATCAGAGCAATGCGTCTATGTCGCAAAAAGAAGACCTTTGAAAGAGGTAAGTGGTTAACATCCTAGGAATGTCAAATCTGACATTTCACCCCACTTTTCAGCCTGGAAAATGAGGGTAAAAAGACATGGCCACTGAAGTGGACAACCCCGTCTTTTCAAAGAGAGGACTCTATGGCCACTATAATGGCCATCCCGTCTTCAAGAGGTTAATGCACGTGTAATACATCAATGGAAAAAATTATTTTTTGATGGAGTTATCATCAGAATTAATGAAATCACATATGGAACGGAGGCTTCAAAAACCCAACTGTGAACCGAGAAATAAAAATGTGCATTCTAAGAGTTTCCAGCAGATTCTATTCTATTATTCTATCTCAGATGTAACTGATATCCTTAAAAAGTGTAAAATCTTTTCTTTATCTCTCTAGACTAAGAAGAAAAAATACTTATCTGATTCAGCCGCAAGAATCCAATATGTAATGAATATGCAAAGAGAATTTGCTAAAAATTCTGTTGAAAATGCTTAATGTGCTGCAGTTTTTTAATATTCTTTATATATTATACTTTTTTTTTGCATTATTTTATATAACCCAGGTTCTGTAGATGAAAAATTTATTAAACAGTTTAGTTTATACACATTTGCAAGTAAGTAGTGTTTATTCGATTAAATGTTACATACTTTTCCATATATGATTTAAAAATTAATTTTTAATGCATTAATTTTAGAGTTTTAAAGTGAATTAATTACTTCAGTAGTACAACAAGCAAAGTGTATTAATGCTTATATCATAACAATAATACATTATTTAAAAAATACATAAAATAGAGCGCGGTCTGAGAGACCCCTCCTGTGTGTTTACGTAAGAGAAAATGAATCTCTGTACTCAAGGGTTAAAATGCTGTGTACATTCATAACAATCCCAAGTTTTTTACAAAAGTGCCAAAACACTCAGACAGGAACCTATCACAATATATGTCAAGAACACCTTCATGTATATACTACAAAATATCTAATTCTTCTTGAGCCTAACTGATTTGAAAATTAATTATATAACTCATTGTCCATGTAATAATTCTGCATCATTTGGATTATAATTGCATTCAAAAATAAAAAAAAAATTTTCATAGAAATAAATGGTTTCTAGTCACCTGAAGAAAATGAAAGTACTTTTGATTTATGCGCTAGTGAAAGCTAAAACCTTACAATTGAAAATACAGTGACTTCCAAAAGTGTTCGTACACTTTGATGATTTTTATTGAAATAGGGCTCTATCCATTAATTAAAAGTAAACGTTCTGAATGAGATTTTAATAATAAGATCTATAATCTATTCGTAACAAAATTACATGAAATATTTGTAGAATATAGCGAAACTTTATTTTTAAGAAATTAATAATAAAAAAATGGCAAACATTGTATCTCACAAAAGTCTTCGTACACCGAAATATTTTTGGATAAAATCAAAATTAGAATTATCGTTTGTCACTTTTTTAATTTTTGCATTGCGGTGGCATTTAATAAAATCGTTTGCTCTAATTTTTTATTGTTTACTTCATAATATTCTAGTTATTATTGAAAGATTGACAGTTGTAAAGAAATTACAAACAGCATTCGAAAATTGATAATTTTTCACCATAGTAAATTAATTTGAAATAACGCTAAATTAGTTAATTTATCTCATCCTTCAGTGCAGTATGTGATAAAATGCTTTAAAGAAGAAACTCAGATTGAAAACAAGAAAAGGTTGATCGAGAAAGTTAACTAAACGTGATGAGAGATTTGTTATTAGAAAATTTGTGAAAAAACCACATTTGAGTGCTGCAAAAGTTTCTGCAGAATTTAATGCAGATTACTTCAATTTCATCTGAAACTGTTCGACGAGTTCTCAGAGAAGCTGGAATACATGGGCATTCTGCCCGTAAAAATTTTTTTGTTAGCGAGAAAAATAGAAAGCTTAGGCTTTCATTCGCAAAATCAATGACAAATACATCCAAAATGTACTGGAATAATGTCCTATTTGCCGCCGAAAGCAAATTTAACATTTTTGGTTCCGATGGTCGAATAACTGTATGGAGAAGAAAAAATGAGGAACTTCATTCTAAGAACTTAGTTGGAACAGTTAAGCATTGGGGTGACAGTGTTCTTGTGTGGGGGTGCATGAAACCATCAGGACTAGGTAATTTGGTATTTATTGATGGCATAATGAATCATTCTTCTTATTTAAATATTTTAAGAGACGATTTTAAATTATGAGCCCAAAATTTGGGTATTGGAAACAACTTTAATTTTAATCATGTTAACGATCCGAAGCATACGGCTCTCAACGTTCGTCTGTGGTGTCTCTATAATTGTCCACAGGTTGTGAAAACACCATAGAACACATTTGGAAAGAACTGGAGGTTAAAGTACGAAAACACGACATCAAAACGAAAAGCTAATTCAAAACCGTCATGATGGAAGAATGGATAAACACCGATTCAGAAATTAACAGAACAAAAAAACTAGTAAAATCTATTCCCAGACGTTTAAAAGCTGTTGTGGACGCTAAAGGATATCCTACTAAATATTAATTTAACCAAAAATGAAAATATTTACTAATATGTCAAGATTTTTTTTTAAGTGTACGAAGACTTTTGTGAGAAAAGTTTTGTCATTACTTTTAATTAGATAGAGCTCTATTTCAATGAAAATCATAAGTGTACGAACACTTTTGGGAGTCACTGTATAAAAATTATAAGACTTCCTAAAGTAATCGAAAAGACTATTTGCATTCTACTCAAATATATGATCGGAAGATCATAAAAATCGCTCTCTGTGACACATCAATATGTGTATGACAAGAGAAATAATGTCCAACGTAAGATAACGGTAGTGTTTTTACCGATATTTTAAATCCAAAATCAAATTACTTTTGCATTCACACATACATATATATATAGAGAGAGAGAGAGGCGCATATTTTTTACATACATATGAACGAAATTCAAAATGGCGCCCGACACGGAACTACATACAATTTTATATTTCAGATGATTAATTCTAATAACCTCATTCTAAATTAACAGAACTTACTCCATGATTATTCGTTTGTGCTGCAGCACCTTACGGTGCGCGTACTCTGTGTAACACACTATTCCATGGCCCTCAATGGGTACGCACTTAGAAAAACGTATCACTTCTTTGGAGTCACATAAGAATATGTTTCTAAAAGTACAAACATAAACTCATCCCCGTTGGCTAAGAAATGACGTCACTAGATTGACTATCATGAGGCTTACTCTGCAATTAGTAAGAATGTAAACCGAAGAATTTTCATGGTACTCAGAAGGAAAATTTAGGATTGCATTAGATATACATTTTATCAATAAAAAATTAATAAATGAAGCTATTTAATACTTGCACTCTTTAACACATAGCTGTGAAATGTCAAACAATCACGATTATAGTAATCGATTGAAATACTTGTTTGATGAAAAATTATTAATTGATTTATAATTTATAAAAATTTATTATAATTTTGCAATTATATTTTTATGATATAAAAAACAAATTGATTAATGTTTTTATACGCCTGATGAAGATCTAGTATATATATATATATATATTAGATCTTTATATATATATATATATGTATATATATATGCATAATTTAAAATTATCAGTAATACTATATCTAATAACTGTAGTGTATTTAATCATATTTTAAATTCTTGTAAAAGTATTTTCTTTTGTACAGTAAAAAAAAAAAATTACTATGCAGAATATTTCTTCGAGACTCATTTCATTATTTGAGTCGAAATGTATTTCTTGGCATCAGAGAGAAATATTCCGCCATCATTGAATTAAAGCGTGTTTATCGGCGGAAAACGTGCTGGAGAGAGCAAGATGGTTTGCATTTTTCATATTATAGCGATTAATTATTATGATTGTGATTTTAATTCTTTTATTTACGTAATTTTTAGTATCCGGTGCTGACCTGTTTTTTTTTCTTTTTTTAGTTAAATTATTTGCTGTATATTTTTTCTGTTATTAAAAGTTTTATTTTTCTCATGTTTTATCTGTAATTGTATGTTCTCTTAAGCTTTCGTTTTCCCCCATAAGAATTGTAATTTACATATATATATATATATATATATTAAATTTTAAGATATTAAGAAATCCGTTTAAATTTGAATTGCCGGTAAATGTTTTCTTTTAGTGTTAATTATCAGTAAACATTTAATTTTATTCATCAGTGCTTTTTATATTTATTAAACTTAACTAATCATGCACTGTTTAATGATTATAGTAATATAATTAATATCGTAGCAGTCTGTCTGTGCTTATAAAGATGTTTAATTACTTTTTAGTATTTGATTTTTTATATGTATTAGCTGCGATGATTCTGATTAAGTAACTAACGATTTGTAGTTTTCTGTGCGGTTGTAGGAAGTAATTCTTTTATTTTTGTTGTTCAGTTAATAATGCTGTGTAATTTTATGTTAATTTTATCACAGTGTGTTTTGTTTAAGTGTGGGAAATATCAAAAGTGTTTTTGGTTGGAAATTGCTAAAGAGTTTTCTGATTTAGTGATAGTTTGCTTGGCACTTATCATTGATAACTTAATTATTCTTTTGGTATTTAATTTTTATATATATTAATTGGGATGATTCTGATTAGGTAACTAACAATTTGTAGCTTTCTGTGTGGTTGTAGGAAGTAAAGCATTCTTTATTTGATTTTTATTGTTCGGTCTGTGTTTTAAAGTGTAGAAATGCCAAAAATATCTTGGGTTGGAAATTACTGGAGAGTTTTCGGATTTAGTGAGTGTTTTTTTGTGTTTCGTGCCTTTTTAAGAAAGACCCAGAAACACAAAATTTAAATTTTCCTGATCAACTAACCTAAATCATTGCGTTGTGTAAATTTGACCGAACAACTCCTAATTCAAATATAAAGGTGTACTGGTGAGTGACATGAACAAATCAAATAAACCATACTATTAATTAATCCAAAGAAAACGTTTATTGAGCCTAATATTATACACTGACTACCAATAAGTATTTGGACACCTGTGATAGAAAAGAAAAACAAACTTTATTCAAAATCAATAGTTGGTAGAGCCTCCACGAGAGGTATTTACAGCGTGGACCCTCCGGGGCATACTTTCCACAAGTCTTTGTATGACAGCTAGTGGTATTTTCTTCCACTCGGCTTGGAGAAGACATAGAAGTTCCTTCACCGATTTTGCAAGGGTAGTGCACCCCTGAATTCGGCGATGCAACTCATCCCAGAGGTTCTCGATAGGGTTCAAGTCTGGACTCTGGGCAGGCCAGTCCATTCGATGAACTCCATTGGCACCATACCAAGCCTTGGTTAACGTCGAAACATGACAACTGGCATTGTTGTCCTGAAAGTAACAGGGATCCAACCCATAAAACTGCCACAACGTAGGAAACACATTGTCATCCAAAATAGTGCAGTAGGCATCGGAGTTGAGCTTACCATGAATGGGGACCAAGGGTCCCAGCCCATACCAGGAGAAACACACCCAGACCGTAATTCCATCTCCGCCGAACTTGACTGTTGGCACAATGCATTCTGGCAGGAGACGTTCTCCAGGTAGACGCCAGACCCAGACCCTGCCATCGGAACAGTAAAGGGTGAACATTGATTCGTCACTCCAAAGAACCCGTTTCCACTGATCTACGGTCCAATTTTGATGTGCTTTGCACTACATTAACCGAGCAGCACGGTTGGACTTTGTGATCAAAGGCTTATGGGCAGTAGCACGACCACGAAAACCAAGCAGATGTGCTTCCTTACGGATGGTATTCATTGAAACAATACTCCCGGATGCTTGTTGAAACTCCTAGCGGATGAGGGCTATCGGTTGGGTGCGGTTCTTCCGAATTTCTCTGAACAGCACTCGTCGGTCTCTGTCCCCCAGTTTCGTTGGTCGGCAGACTTGGGGCACATTCCGACAATCAACCCTCACCTTCCACTTCTTAATCACATAGGCCACTGTCGATATTGGGTACTACAGATCGCTAGATATGTCCCTTAAGGATCGGCCACATTTGTGATACCCGATAATTATACCTTTCTCGAAATCAGAGAGCTCCCAACTGCGAGGCATCTTGCATGCGACTAAAGCCGATGCTGTTTCCTACATGATATATACCGGCGGAGTCCATGGCGTACCTTGGGACCGCAGTTATCGTCATTTGCATAGGTGTCAAAATACTTATTGGTAGTCAGTGTAGCATCAAATATTAATGGTAGATATCAAAACCAGACAGAACTATTTTTAACAGGAAAATCTTTTACCTTCTCCGGAGAGAGAAAAAAATATTTAACAGTTACATACTTGGTAAACATAATACTTAATTCAGTTGATCGTTCGCAGATTAACAAACAAGCTAGATAAAATACCTGGTGCAATTTCTAGAATTTCAAACTTTACAAGCACCAAATTAATTTTCCTTATTATGATTTTAGGGTCCATTAAATTACAACCCGAAAGATGCAGAAGTTTTAATCAATATTGCACATAATTGAAAATTATCACTTTCTTTATTAATACAGTACAAAGTCTTTAATTCAGTCGTCCATAATCCGGAATGATCTATAATTCGGACCTCAAAGCTACAAACTTTCTGCGCATGCCTCAATGCATAATGCGTTCATACATGCGCATATGTGTTTACGCATGCATATAATACCTTTAAGCTTCGTTCAGACGGGGGCGTAAGGGGCATAAGTGGTTAAAGCCGAGCTCCGTAGCCAAGGCAACCAGTCTGTGCTATGTCACAAAATCTGGTTTAGTGCTCGTGGCATAGGATTCAAAGTTTTCGACTTTACGCCAAGTTTGGGATAAGCGTCGACCAATTAAAACGAAGTGGCATTCTACAGACGATTTCGCTGTCACAAAACAAGCAGAGCGAACGTGGGAAGTCAATCGAGCAGGAAAACAGTGCGGGAAAGTTGTAGATACATTCACGCATGCGCAAATTTAGCTCCTCCTATTGGCCACGGCTTATGTTCCGTTCTCGCAAGTGTGTGAACGGAATACCTGTACTTTATGCCCTTTACTCTGCCGTCTGAACGCAGCCTTACGCATGCACGTTTAATGTATAACGGACGGTATAAGCTAGGCTAAATTTATCTAATTATCTATTGCAGATTGTGTTGTTCCTTAATCTTCTAATTGGATCCGGCTTATTACTTTTGCAGACTGTTCAGACTGTTTTGCAGATCAATTTTATAAAAAGTAAGCTTGAACTTTCGATTATGTCAAAAAGAGTTTTCGATTCTGGAGCTGCCAAAGGATCTACAAAGCGAAAGCATGTTTCGATGTACTGCTTCCGATAGTGAAGAAAGTGACAGAGAGGTTATTGAAAACGAAAAAATTTCGATTGACAAATTAGTCGGTATTTTCGACACAGCAATTACAGGACTTGAACAGTGGAACTGAATAAGAAATTATGTCTGTTTATAGAATTAAAGAGAAAATATTAGCACAAAAAACGAAGCAACTTAAACAACTTACATCGAAAGAAATGTTTAATAAAGTAAACAAATAAATATTAAGCTTTTTTTTTGTAAATTTTAATACTTTTTAGATCATAATTGCTCTTTTTTTCATAAATTACGGTTTCATATTTTTAATTTTATAATTTCTGCATGCCATCTTACCAGATTTAAATTGATGATCTATAATCCGGAATCGCCAAAGTCCCAACGAGTCCGGATTAAAGACTTTTTACTGTATTCCATAACCGGGAAAGATGGAAAAGTTATATTGCACAAATAAAATCATGAACAGTAATTATAATAAAACACAACTTTAATAAGATTTCTAAGACGAGGCAGTAATGGAAATTTTCAGTTACAATCATTTTTGCCAACTGAGTTAAGGAATTGCTTTGTCAATATCTGATACACCAAAAATCAATTAACTTTATCAAAAATGAATTAACCTTAGCAAATTTAATTAACCTTTAAAATTTTATTAACTTAATTATTTATTTAAAAAAACATTTCCTTTTATTTCTAACAAGTAAATTCTAGTAAGCTTAGTATGGTTAACTATTATAACAAAAATTATTTAACAAAATGAATTATTTAACAGGGTTGAACTAAACTAAGACAGAAATGAATTACATATGACTTATCTTTATGCATAAGGAACGTCAATGCGATCACACGGGATTAACACCATTTGGTTAACAAGATCTCTCCTTCAAGTAGAACCAACGGCTCATGCAGGTTGCAAAATGGAACTTGCCATCAGAGAAGGATCCAGATATAAGAGGATGTAGAAATGTCCGCTAATTAAGGCACTCAAAGATGGAGTATGAGATGCTAACACCCAGAACTCACGCTGAGAGACGACGAACGGAGCCAAAGGTTCTCAGGATCTATCGGGAAGGCAGGTTATGCAACCAGCAGAAGAAAAACTAAATTTTTCCGTAAATCATTAAGCAGCTGGCAAAGTCGATGAGGTGACTGAATTTTTTTAGGCTATAAACTTTGCTGGATACGAAACTGAACCCGCTGATACATTTTAACAAATCAAGCAGATGCTGGCTATGAAGGAAAACATTGAATTTTCTCTTAGAAAGTCATTTTGAAGAAATTACTGCAGTTTGGCAATGAAGCAAGATCTTGGGCCGAAGCCACGAGAATCTGCATCTTTTTCAATCATCTTGTGTCTCTCAGGGACCAGAGGACAAGCACTAAAGCTCTTCCAAAAGGTGCAAGTCACACCAAGAAACCAGGGGCAAAAAGGGACCGATTCCTGCGAAAACAACCCCTTTTAGATATGACGGGACAGCCATCTTGGCTAAACCTCTGCCCAAAAAGGTGAAAAAAAACCAGTTGCCAAACTCTCCCGCCTTAAGCAATGCAAAAATTTCTACTTTTGCCCCAGAGTTGAACTAAACCAGAACTTAATATCATGGCAAGTTCGCGCCAAACCAAAGCCAGCCTGTGCAGGTGCAGAGATTCCGAATGGCAACCATAAAATTTCCCCGGCTGGAAATAGCTTTCCAAGTTCAAAGAATGCACATATTTTTCGTTGAAAGTGAACTTTTGTAATGCTTCTTTCCCCCTTTTTTGTTAGAGAAAAACTCAATAAGTTTTTGTTAATTATAAGGCTATAACTAAAATTGATTAAAGCTAGGATTATGAAAGTAGTCTCAAATTAAAGTGCTAAGTTTTCTGCATCTATTGATATTAAATTTCAAGGTTTAACTTAATTTAAGTCATGAAAATCCTAGTTTATTACATGAAAATTTACCAAGATACGTTGGGTGAGAAATCGCGAAAGCAAGCAAGAATGAATGACGCTAGCTAAAGAAATTTATGTGCAAGTTCAGATAAATGATTGACCTAACAATACCAATAATTAATTGAACAAATACATGTTGTGTAGCATAAAATTTAGAATAATTAATACATTAAATTTTGCTAGCTGTAATTAGATAAATTACGTTAATTTGCTACACAACACTTAGCACTTATGATTCATCACTGCAAATTACGAAATGTTTTTGATTTAGATTATAATCAATAACTGCTAATATTAACAAACAGACTTTAAAATATCTGGTTGTAACGAAAGTGTTCTGCCAGAAAACATTCTTAACCCCTTGAGGACCAGTGCATGGAGAACGAAGCACAGCCTCAGGACCAAACCCCCTGAAATGGAACCCCGGCCCACACATTTTTAACAGTTAAGCGTACTTTTATAGAAAGTACTTTTTCATATAAAATCAGCATTTTAATATGATCTCAATGTTTGAAGTTAATACGTAATACTAATTGAATATGTATTAATATAAAAAATATCACATTAATAGAAATAAATGAAACATGCAAAATACTAAAATTATAACTATAAGCATGAAAACAAATACTATACATATGAAAACAAAATTACAAATACGAAATGCAAAAGAAAATCAAGTAATAATTATCTCTAGGTAATTAAATTCTAATTTAATAATTCTACTGTGTGGGGAATAATTGAAAACAAGAATTGACATACAGGCTTTTTTTGCTGATCATATGCTGAGCAAGTAAGATGCATCGCACATCGAGAAAGCGGATATCTTTCCCCTTCTGTAAGTTACTTTTTAATTAACCAAGAAAGTCTATTCTGAGTTTTAAAATAAATATAAAAAAGGACAACTGGTTTGAGATTTTCCATCGCGGAAGTTTGGCGACATTAAACCCGTTATAGCCAACTAGATGTATTTTCTGACATTCTCCTAACCAGGCCTATGGAGTCGGTAGAGAAAATGACCGATTCCAGACTCGTACTTCGACTCCGACTCCCTCATATATATATGTAAACATATACACATGGGTTAAAGTTTTTTTTTTTTAATATAAAAGAAGTAATATATATTACAGAAAAAAAGTGATGGCATAACAAATTATTTATATTAATTAGCATTTATTATGAAATGGAAAAACTGACATGAGTTGTTTCTAAAAAAGAGTGTAGCTTCGGCAAGATCGTCTTTGTTGGAGGGCCATAGATCCGATTTGATAAACTTCAGAGCTGAGAAGAGTCTTTCTCTACTAACTTGAGTAGGAGGAAGAGCTGTTAAGGGCTACTTCTTTTAACTTTTCAGGATAGATTTTTATAAGTTTTAAAAGAGGTTTCTTGCAAGCGTAATCTTCAAAGGCCGTGTAGAAATCTTGTTTGTATTTTTTCATTTTTATATGTAGAGCGGTTACTTTTTATATGTAAAAGCGGTACTTGGTTTTTTATTTTTTCATTCGCTTTGCCTTACCTTTTCAATAATGGAATTGTTGCATTGTGTATACGTGATACTGGTCCTGAACGGGGTAATAAAGTTAGAAAAAAAACAAAAAAAACAAGGAAGCAGTATCATTAAGCATGTATACATGATTTGGTGACATTCTGTAGCTGACTTTTTGAAACAGAACTGAAAGTAAATGATGGTTCTAATCTGGTAATATAGTTCCATATCAGACACCTTGTACTTAATGATATGTTTTTACAAATTTCACAACACAGTGTTTGTTCTAAAGCAAGTCTTTCTTTCAAATGCCAAAAATTGTTCGGCAAAATAAGGCATTGTGTGGTGCCTTTGTCAATTCACATTGACCTATTTTAACAAAAAAAAAAAAAAAAAAAAAAAAAAAAAAAACAATTGCACAGATTAGATATTGTGTACTGCCTTAACTTTGTCCATGTACACATTGATCTATTTTCACTTAAATAAAATCAGGAAGCTAAAACAAAGTTAAAACTATCAAGTTAGCCAGAAAAAAATTCGCCGCTGTCTTACAGATGAATAAATAACCAAAAATACACAGAGAGTAATAAATAACCAAAAATACATATTTCCTAACATAAAAACCTTAAACAACAAATCTTTTAACAAAAATTAACACACAGAGACAAATAAATGAAACTTAAATTTTTTAACATACTTTTTTTTTCATGTGCATATGTTCACACTTTCCACTACCATCTCCTCCGTCCGCCACATAAGCAATTGAATTAAATTTTTGGATGCTTCTGCTCATCCGCTGTTAATCAACATTTATCCTGTTACCCACCTCACATACTCAAATGATGGTACAACAGCAAAATAATAACAAGTTCTAAATCCAAAACCATACCATGGACATCCAAGCAAACAGCAACTGAAAACCAAACCCGGTTCTATATGAAAGGGTTACTATTACAAAAAATAGCCAAAATCTAAATTTATCAAAACAAGTTTGGTGATATTTGCAGAAATAATATCTTTTTAATGATATAAACTAAAAAACTCTATTTTTGTCAATATTATCAACATTAGGATCACCAAGAAACTTATTTCATGCAGCGGGCTACCAGATTTCGCAAACAACCAATACCACTTTGCAATTTTTTCAGATAGAAACCAAGGGGTACCATACAGGAAAGATCAACCCAATGGTTTAAAGCTTTGGTAATTCATTTTAATTTGTAAGGGAATAATGTTATACCTGTACTAATAAACCATCACCAAAAAAGAACAGAATACAGTCAAAAATTGTTAATCCGGACTCGTCGGGACTTCGGCGATTCTGGATTATCGATTTTTTCGGATTATAGATCATCAGTTTAAATCTGGTAAAATGGCATGCAGAAATTATAAAATTAAAAATATGAAACCGTAATTTACGAAATAAAGAACAATTATGATCTAAAGGGTATCAAAATTTACAAAAAAAAAACTTAATATTTATTTGTTTACTTTATTAAACATTTCTTTCAATGTAAGTTGTTTCAGTTGCTTCGTTTTTTATGTGATAATACATTCTCTTTAATTCTATAAACAGACATAATTTCTTGTTTAGTTACAAAGTTCCGCTGTTCAACTTCTATAATTGCTGTGTCGAGAATACCGACTAATTTGTCAATCGAAATTTTTTCATTTTCAATAACCTATGTCACTTTCTTCGCTATCGGAAGCGAATTATAATGACGAGGCATTTGATTTAAATCATATCAAAGATGGAGTACATCGAGATGAAATACTACATTGAGTAAGCAATTATAAGCCAAATAAAATAAAAACATCTGCTCTTAAGATAAGGATAGTGCTGACAAATCAACTTCCAATTCATTGCACACCCCCGCCGTGTTAAAGATAAACAAAGTTTAGATAAACAAAAAATATGCCTTTATCCATTTTTTGCAGCAATTCCACTTTTTGTTTAATGGACTCCGATAGATACTTTCGCTTTGTATATCCTTTACATATTATTAAATATATATCGGAAATTCTATTTGACATAATCGAAAGTTCAAGCTTACTTTTATAAAATTGCTCTAACAGTCTGCAAAAAATAATAATCTGGATCCAATTCGAAGATTAAGGAACAACGCAATCTGCAACATTAACTGAAATAGATAATTAGATAATTTTAGCTTAGCTTATCCCGTCCGTTATACATTAAACGCGCATTCATAAACATATTTTGCGCACGCGCACACGCAAATTCGCAGCAGTAAAAGTCTTACGCCCTTAAGGGCGTCAACGCGACGCATGCGCAGAAAGTTTGTAGCTTTGAGGTCCGGATTATAGATCATTCCGGACTATGGGTGTCCGAATTAACGACTTTTGACTGTATAACTTTTCTCTGATGTACAAATTCACTGAAAACCAAAGTTATCTGGAACAGTGGTTGGTGGTGTTAGAATGTTATTTTCTGTTTAAAGATTATTTTGCTTTGCATAATGTTAGTTGCTGAATTTAGTATTAGTTACTGAGCTGTTTTGCTGTCAGGAATTAAATGAAGTGGATTTATAACTATCAGTAATTTTTGATGCATTGGTTATGAATCTTCCTGTTAGGAATTAAATGAAGCAGATTTATAACTATCAGTAACTTTTGATGCATTGATTGTCAACCTTCCAATAAGTGATTTCATTCATTTGCTGATAGTCCATCCTGAGTATTCATTAAATATTATTTTTGATAAAAGTGCGTGGAAAGTTTCTATCTCGATATCATAGCAGACTTGATTGAGTACACTATCCAGTCTCATCTAATTAGGTATAAGCTCAGTTTAAAAAGTTCCTAGATTTTTATACTAATAAAGTAGTTAAATTTCACACTAAGGTACAAGCAGCTAACATAGTTTAGTAATCAAGAAACCTGTTTACCAAGTCTCTCTGCAGTGATTAGTTAGTGTGCATATCCTGTGATTTTGAATATGGATGAATTTCAGCAAGCAATAAATTAAGCTTATAACAAGTGCTTAGGCCTAATGTAGTTTTTAAATAATATAATGATTAAAAAGTGATTGATAATTCAACTAGTGATGATTCTCTTTATGGAAAGCCTCCTTTCCCCAATGCCAACATAAAAGTCTGATGTGGCTCAGATATTTTAAATTATGCATTTAAATCATTGATTGCCTGTTTATGATATTGCTACAGTTGTAATTTTGTATTCAGTTGAATTGCGTTATTACAGTACAAAGTCCGTAATCCGGACTCGTCGGGACTTCGGCGATTCCGGATTAGGGGTTTTTCCGGATTATAGATCATCAATTTAAATCTAGTAAGATGGCATGCAGAAATTGTACAATTAAAAATATGAAAACATAATTTATGAAATAAAAAGCAATTATGATCTAAAGGGTATCGCAATTTACAAAAAAAAAAAAAAAAAAAAGCTTAATATTTATTTGTTTACTTTATTAAACATTTCTTTCAATTGTTGTAAGTTTGTAAGTTGTTTAAGGTTCTTCGTTTTTTGTGCTAATACTTTCTCTTTAATTTTATAAACAGACATAATTTCTTGTTTAGTTACAAAGTTCCACTATTCAAGTCCTGCAATTGCTGTGTCGAGAATACTGACTAAGCGGTCAATCGAAATTTTTTCATTTTCAATAACCTTTCTGTCACTTTCTTCACTATCCGAAGCAGTATTTTCTGGATCTAGAAACATACTACAGATTTCACCGTCCGTTAATTGATTGACGATTCGGGCATTGTAATCGCAATGAAAAACTTCTGTTATATCATCTTTATTTATTACCCCTTCTCCACATTTCTTTCAAAATCCAATAACTGGAAAATTTCTCCTTTAGTTTGTGATGTGCGAAAACCTTCAGATTCTCAGCTATCATCTTCATCATCCTCACCATGAAATATGGTAGCTAGCCATAAATTATGCCAAGCATTTTTTAACGTATCTGGAGACACATCCTCCCACGATCTTGCGATGCTCCACACAGCAGATTTTATGCTAAGAAATTTCAAAAAGTCTTGAATAGTGTTGGTGTTGTTCAAGAAATTTCACATAGATTTTTAAAATGGTACTTTATATTTGCATTTCAGTGCATGCAATGTTTCCATATCTATAGGCTGAATGATAGACATACAGTTTGGAGGGAAGGATAATACGGATACAATATCTTTCAATAAAACTTTAAGTGAAGTATGCGCCGAACAGTTGTCAACAATCAGGACTATTTTTGGAGTCATCAGGTAAACCAGCTGAATTCATATGTCGCTGAGCCTTGGGTATAAAATGATTTTCAAATCAATCATTCATCAATGCTTGTGTCATACATGCTCTTTTATTTGCGCGATATGTAATGCGGAAAATCGTTACTCCTTTAAATGCTTGAGGTCATGCATATTTTCCGATTACGAAAAGTTTGCACTTGTGCGTTCCTGCAGCATTTGCGCACGCTAAAATTGTTAGCCTCGCTTTAGAATCTTTGACACCAGTTGGAGCCTTTTCTGTAGAGGTTGCCAAGGTATTTTGCGGTACATATTGCATGAAAAGACCAGTTTTATCAGCGTTGTAAATTTGTTCTAGAGATAATTGTTCACTAGTAATGAGGTCAATGAATTCATCTGCAAATTGTTCAGCAGCTTCAGTATCAGCTTAGTTTTGTCACCTGAAATTTTTAATTGTCTAATACCATAGCGATTTTTAAATTTAGGTAACCAACCTGTCGAGTATGTGCGTTCAGTGTTTAAGTTCATTTCTTCATGAAATATTTTGGCTTGAGCCATTAGCATTGAACCCGTTAATGGCATGCCCTCGCTGCAATGCTGTCTGACCCATTCAATCATCACTTTGTCATGATTGTCACTTTTAGCATAATGAACCCTTTTTCTGTTATTCATTGCAAGTGGGGTGTAGGACTTCACAAAAAATTCTAAAATTTCCTTTTTCTTTTTGCTTATATCATATACAGTTGACTTTCCAAAGTCATACTCCTCGCATAATTTTGAGACGGGTATGCCTTTATCCATTTTTTGCAGCAAATCCACTTTTTGTTTGATGGACATCGAAACATGCTTTCACTTTGTAGATCCTTTGGTAGCTCCAGAATTGGAAACTCTTTTTGACATAGTCGAAAATTCAAGCTTAATTTTTATAAAATTGCTCTAACAGTCTGCAAAAAATAAGCCGGATCCAATTAGAAGATTAAGGAACAGTGCAATTTGCAACATTAACTGATATGCCTTAGAATCAGTAATTTTAGCCTAGCTTATACCGTCTGTTATGCATTAAACGCACATGCGCTCTATTGTTTCAGGACTGGAAAGGCTGCTGCATTAAAAATCAGCTGTCTCTATCAAGAAATTTGGATCATGCAGACACAACTGAGAGTTTGTAAAGAGAATTTTTGCTGGTATTGGGTTGTGGTAGTCAAGCTATAATGCTGAGATAAAAATGCAGTCTTAGTAGATTAAGAAAAATTTCACAAGGTTGGAAAAATAAATGGGGGTAAGCCAGGTTAAATCTGAAATTTATATATTACCTTTTTAAAAACTAAAGATGCTATTCATCAGGCAGTACTTATTTTATTAGTCAGATGGTAAATTAATGGTTTTATTAAGTATTGGGCTATTTAAAAAAAAAAAAAGTATGCATAAACTAATTGGAAAAAAAACATGGAGTAATATCACTCCTTTACATGTGTATTTGTTAATTTATGATTTTTATGTGAGTATTGACTCAGCTTATTTCTTCATCTATGCTAACTTTTATTAGCATATACTTTAACAAGTTTTCCTTTTTTCTAAAGTAATGCAACTTTGAAAGAACAAAGGTTTGACCTTGGTTAATGATAACAAGAAAAATTCATAAATTTAAAATGGATCTTTTGTATGATCCTGAAAGCAATACCTCTTGCTACTGTGTCAAGAAACAGAAATGACATTGTAATATAGCTAAAAGGAAAATTCTTTGGATCCCATTTAAAGATGAACAAGCTGTACTTTTCTTACTAAAAAGGACTGGGAATTTTATTTCAATTTTGTGTATATTTTTGTACATACGTGTAATAAATAGACCACAAGTAAAGAATGATGTGGGAAAATTTGAATTATCAAAACTTTGATTTACTTATTTATAAATTAGGTATTATTATTGTTTGTATGTTTATTGTGTTATAAAGTTGAATTTATATTATTTATTTAATAATAATTATTTTTATTACTTTTTTATATATAAAAGACTGAAGAAGTAAACCCCAAAGCTTATCCATTGGCTGATGCCACCTTAACAACAAAAATTCTGAACTTGGTACAGCAAACTGCAAATTATAAGCAACTCAAAAAAGGAGCAAATGAAGGTAATCTCTTGTACTATTGTGATATTTTTATTTACAGTATATAGCTGTTATAATTTTTATATTTACTGCAAGGAAAGAAAACATAAAAATGGCAAATTTATATAATTTTTGCCTTATTTTACAGACTAATGTAAAAAGAATTAGTAGCATATGTCATATAAATGTAGTTGTTACTTCATGGCTATTTTTTTTTCAGTTGTTTGAATGATTTTACACAAATATCCTGTAATTAGATATATTTCAATAGAACTTTATGCAAAGTGTACGTACATATTTAAAACTAAGTTAATGTCAATTTTTTTATTCTTTTTATCTTTAATTTTTCCGAAAATTTATTAACAAATGTTTCTAAGACATCAGTTGAATATCTGTTTGAAATACATTTAGAAATAATCGAAGTGGATCAACCCGTTCATAATGGATGTGTCATATATGCATCAACAGTTAATCCTCTTATGTGACCACTTGCTGCGTAGCGCAACTCACCTTGGAAACAGTGTGTTGTTGCAATAGTACGATCTTGAAAGATGGGATATTTCACATTGTTAAGCCTAACTTAAAAAAAAAAAAAAAAAAAAAAAAAACCCACTTTTTTTAAAAAATTGTTTTGATTTTTTTTGTAACAGTAATATCATAAATACAGAATATCAAGAGATTCTGAACATTTTTTAACTTGAATCTAAATGCAAAATAAAGTATTCGATTCATCTTGATGAAATGAATTGGAGGAGGGGGGGGGAATTGATGCACATCAGATGGGTTTTGTTTACTTTATATTATCTTCTCATACATCTAAACGAATCACTAGAATCTGAAAGAAGTACAGACACAAGGTCAACGATGGATATGTTCAAATAAGCTAACTGTAGTGGACATGAAGTGCCATCTAGTGATTTAAAAATATTCTAAAAGAACATGCATGTTTGATAGTGCATATATGCCACACCTGTCTGGAAGATACTGCAAGCGGCAATGCACCAGTGCATCACCTGGCTGCTACCGATATTTGGGACTGATGCATATATGACACACGCGTCTGTAGAGGGTTTTTAGTTCAGCAAAATGCAATTGTGAAGGGGTTAATAAATCAAATTATAGTTAACCTTATGGTATGTTATAGATGTTTAATATCAGTTAGTGATTGGAAGACAGAATGTTTCTCCTGGTTGAGTGTTTTAAACACCATGTCAGTTATTTCATCTTTAATATTTATTCAAGCTTTTTTGAATGCATGTAGTATTTAAGTCAAAATTAGTTATTTCCCATTTATGGTGGTTTTAGCCGGAAAAAGGAATTGATGCATTTTTGCTTTGCAAGAAGTGAGCGAACAGATCGATGCATGTGTGCATGGTTTATGTTTCTTGGATAGTGAACATTTTCTTTTAATAGAAGCTTAGAATGGCTGCTGTTTTAAGTTTATCCTCAGTGGGGAAAGGTAATGTTGTTAAAAAACATACATGGACAGGTTGCCAAACATGGACGTTGTCGAAATGGCAGAACAAAACACACAGGTTATGCCTTACTGTTACCTAGAATCATATATAGCAGAATTCATAGTCAGCCATCACTTCGGCAATTATAATGCATCCAATGCAGTATTAGAATCAGTTGCAGAAGTGCCGCTTAGACATGTTTGTTAAAGAGTAGTTTTCCGGTATGTTTATATGTTTCTTTTAAATAAATTTCTTACAAAATTTAATTTAATATAATAATAAATACAAATTTTTATTATACTGCTTATGGTGTATAAAATAAATTGTATTGCGTAGGTATGGAATAAATTGCTGAATTTCATTAGCTACTGTTTAGACAATTTCATTTTCAATGCTGTTCATAACATTTGACAATGTCAGTGCTGTTTTTTCAAACCAAGGTTACTATGAAAAGGAAGTATGTAAATTTGTAATGTCTACATTTCATAGATAACCAGTGTTGAGTCATTAGGCTTTTTTGAAACAGGAGATAAGAAAAATGAGCAATGCCCTCACTGGGACTTGAACCTCGGACCTCTTGTATATGCACCGAGTTTACTGGCCATTACACTATGAAGGCATGCTAAGAAGGGAGGAGAAATACTTTATACCATTTCTGAAAATATTTCTTAAGAACATGAATAAACATTCTCTCTCTAGTATGGTGTTCTACAGTATTTTAAATTTAATAACGGTAAATCATTTGGCTATCATCAGTAATACAATTGCCTATACAGAAGACAATTCATCTGGTATTGTGGGTGATAATATTTAAAGAGGGCTCACTGTGGCTGTATGGGATAAATCTAAAAATATTTTTCATTTGTATTTTTTCAATTGAAAATCAGATTATTCGTAATTTTTTCAATTCAAACAAAAGCTAAGTCCTAGTAGATTCCTGATAATTCAGTTTTTTTGGTCTCTGTGAATTTAAATTAACAAGAGAATATGAATAACTGTGTTTGAAAAAAAATTATATTTCGCTTCTTTATTTGTTAAGAATACATATTCTTCAAGGTAATATCAAAATTTTACTGATTACATTGTTACAAAATATTTTATTGTCAAAATCAAAACATAATGCTAGTTCATCTAATATAGGTCCATCTAATATTCTCTTTTCTTCATTGAAGAAATAATTCCTTCTGCAATAAACCTTCCATTTCAGAAAGAACAAACATAACATTCTTCCATTCTCGCCTCCTGTGAATTCTTCAGATTGTAGCTTTTTTTGTGCAGAAAAAAGAGTTTCCAATTCTGCAGGATCATTCCACAGTCTTTCTATTAGTGAAACATTAGGGTTATCTACATCTTCTAGAAAAGTTCTTAAATTCTAACCTCTTTATCATCAAATATGTACTTCCCCATCACGTTGCTCGATCAATAATTACTTCTTTTCCTGCTGGCTTCCCAAGAATGGCTTCAATTTTCAGAGTTCTTGCTGCTTACCTAAATTTACCAGTGAAATTTGTAACTAAGTCAATCAGTTTAATCACTAATGGCAAATATCACATCCATCCTCCTCCCTTATATTTATTTATTAATCTGTCAATAAAATAGAAAAAACTATTTATTAATGTATACAGTCCATAAATAAAAATAATAACTCAGCTTGTCATTAATGTTTTTAAAATTCATTTTAATTTAATTTAAATTCAAACTGTCCAACAAAAACTGGATTCAAAGTGGACCTGTTTTTAGCGAATTCAGCTCTGACTCCTTTTACCCAAAAATCTGCCCAACTCCACAGCCCTGGTTATATGTGATCCAAAATGGAAAAAAGTTTTTATTTATGGCCCTAAGATCCAAGAAAAATTTCAAATTTAAATTTATGTGCTGAATAAATTTATTTGCACTTTAAAATGTCACCAGTATATATCAGTATCACACCTTAATCAGTTTGTTGAGCAGATTTTTCATCTTTATAGTTAATAAAATGTGTAAAAAGTAATAAAATCGTACTTGTTAATTTTAATATTTATGTAAGTATAAAAATTAGTGAAATTATAGTATAATAAGTTGTTTAATTACCTATTATAACATTATGGATTTAACATTTAAATTCTGTAATGCAATACATATCCTGTATGTCAGCATTTATATTAATTAATATTTCTAAGGATCAGATGTCATACTTTAGAACCTGTCTCTTAAAGTTTCGTGATTGTGTAGTGCCATTTAACAGGGCTCCTAATGAAAGTTTTTATTTATGTTAAGTTAGATAGAATGATTGACAAATTTTTTATTTAGAGAAGAGAAATAGGGAAAATTTTGTACAGTGAAAGAAAATCACTAAATGAAATATATATTAATAACAAAAATGTTAAAGAGAAAAGTAAATTGTGAGAAAATTATAGTTACAATTATTTTTTACATTAACTGCATAAAGTAATAATGAAAGATGAAAAAAATACAAGCAGCCCTTGATCTCCTATAATTGGATTCTGAAAATGTGTGTGAACGTTATGTACTTTTCGATTATGCTCCTGCCATGCATTTTGTACAGACTTTTGTATTACTATGTGTGGGTTTGCTTATTCTTGTTTACACACGGATACATGCTTGAAGATGCACTGAAAAAATGTACAAGCAGCCCCGACTTTTGCACATAATTGGATCCTGAAAAATGCATGTGAAGGTTGCGTACTTTGCAGTTATGCACCTGCCATGCATTGTGCATGAACTTTTGTAATATTATGTGTGGGTTTTATTATTCTTGTTTACACACACAGACACATGCATGAAGACTGTTAGTGTTTTTGATTGTCAAAGCCGATTTTATCAGCTTTTTTCTCACTTTCATGGTGTATTTTATTTAACTCTTGTTGCTCAATTAAGAATTCATTTGACTGAAGTACTGAGTGAGGTTCAGTCAACTCATTCACATCTTTGTAATTGCCATCCAAGTTTAGTTTATTCATTAGCCTATTTAATGTGATAGTTTCCAGAGTTTCTTTAAATTTATAAAATCGCTCATCATTGGGCATAATTGTTTCCAGTAATAATTCATTTTTGAGACATTTTATTATTGACTCCTTTTATTTCATTTTTGACTCCATGATTTTTCCAGTATTACTTATTGCATTCCATATGTAATAGTTCTTCCAGAATCTCTTAAGGCTCCTAGAAAGACTCCTGATTTATGACTTCAATCCTGCTAACCCAATTTAAAATGCACCAAATCTATTTGAGACTGTATATTTAGTAGCCCCCCTTTTTTGATTGATTGGCTCATATTTGGTGTACAAATGTCCACAAATTCAATCCAATAAAATGGTTTACTAAAATCAGTATCATTAAAAATGATATCTAACTTAAGTTCATAACTACTAAACTTATCTAGGGATAAGTAAATTTCCTGTTAAAAAAGGCACAGCCACTGGGGGAATAAAAGCGATAGTGAAAAAAATATCTAGCTGGTCATACAGTCAAATGTGATTAAATGTAGTAAGTTGACTCTCTCTTTGATAATTCCTTTCTAACATACTAGTGGCTTCATTTTCATTGCAGACAGCAACAGCAGGGTGTGAAAGAGTATTAGTCTCTCCAGTCAGAATTTTCTGGAGTATTTACTGTTGTGATGTCATTTGCATTTCATGGTAAAAACATCAAACACATTTAGAATATCTGTCTTGTCATAGAATTCAGCAGTCTTTTAAGTTGGTATGAAGTTTTCAGTTTAGTCTCCTGAATAGTGGTAACTTGGACATCGTATTTATTGGCAAGATACAGATCTAGTTTAATTCAAGTGACACTTGTGCGCATGTATAAGGTTTACCAAGAAAATTCTGTCCCTTTGGGAAGAGAAATAAAATAATACATTTTTCAGCCCTTCAAAAATATTTGTACAGCATAATTTCCTTCATTACTTACTTTTACCAGCATAATAATAATTTGTAAATATACTCATGTCCATAAATTAAGGATAATTCGGAGTCACGCGGAAATCGAACTCTAAAATAAATATATCACCTGTAAAATCACTACACACATCTTCAAGAATCATATGCAAATTTCAGGAAATAACCAGATGACACTGATGGTACGTCACAATGACGAGAGTGTAAGAGAGTGATATATAAGGAATACAGGCAAAGAAGTGAAATTGTTCGCAGGCGCTTTATAAGCATTTCAGTGCAATAACTGAATAGTTATGACACAAGGACGCATTTGGATGATTTTTTACGTGGTAGAATTATCAGCCCTCTGGAATGTGGGCGTTCCGAACTGGAAGTATCAGACGAACTTGGAATTGCTCAGAGTGTCATCTCCAGGCTTTGGCAACGATTCCAAGATGATAGTAATGTGTGTAGACGTTACAACACAGGTCGCCCCAGAGTTACAACGCCGAATGAGGACCGGTATTTAGCAGTTTCTGCCAAAAGAAACAGGCGGAGCACAGCCTCAGACCTGTCTCGTCAGATCTCTTCAGCCACTGGTACGACAATTTCAAGGCGGACCGTGTACAGATGCTTAGGGCAGATTGGTCTATATGCTCGTAGACCTGTCAGATGCATTCCATTTACTGCAACTCGCTGTCGCCTGCGGTTAGCCTGGAGTAGAGAGCATGCATTGTGGACAATGCAACAGTAGGCTTGTGTGAGGTTTTCCGACGAGTCTAGGTTTAGTTTGCAGTCTGATTCTCGCCGGACTTTCATATGGAGAGCTCCAGGTACCCGTTAGGACCAAGAAAACATCATTGAACGACACCATTACGATGGTGCAGGAGTGCTCGTTTGGGTGAAATTATTCTGGGTTCCAGAACTGACCTGCATGTTCAAATTGGAACCATGACAAGCCAAATCTATCGGGACGTCATTCTGGAACAACATGTACGTTTGTTTCGGGGCGCCATGGGCGCACAATTTGTGTTTATGAATGACAACGCCTGTCCTCACCGTGCAAACATCGTAAGTGAATGCCTTCAATCGGAGGATATCACCCATATGGACTGGCCAGCATTTTCACCGGACTTGAATCCAGTAGAGCACGTGTGGGATATGCTTGGCCGATGATTTGCAGCCCGTCAACCTCCTCCTATATGTCTACCGGAACTTTGGAGAGCATTCCATTTTGTGTGGTGTAATATCCCCCAAGATCAGATCGATAATTTGATAGTCAGCATGCCAAGCGTTGTACGGACTGTATTGCATCGTCTGGGAGACATACAATGTATTATCAATCATACCAACCATGTAATATTGGTTTTTGTAAATAGGGGGTTTTTGTATTTTGCTCCAGGGAGAAAAAATCGCTAATTTTTTTAATAATATCAAACCTATAGCATCTTTTTTTTTGCTCTTTACCTTTTGTTTAATAAATAAGCTTTACAAATAAGTCAAATTTGTTTTGCTTCTAACTCTTCCTTTGCTTGATTTTGCATTATCCTTAATTTATGGACATGAGTGTATTTTTGAAAAATGTCTTCTTCTTAGAAGCGAACAATGCAAATAGTGCTTAATTGACATTTGCTTCAAATTTTAATTTTAACCCTTTAAAAGATTTTTCTGTGTTACATTGCAGCTGGTTTCTTCCTAAATACCAGAAATTTACCTCTGTGTTTTCTGGTCATACAGTCAAATGTGATTAAATGTAGTAAGTTTGTCAAAATCCATTCAAAGATTCGATGCACTTTTACACTTCTAATTGTACTGTGAAAAATTAGTGTGGGAAAACTTCACTTGATGTAAAATTGTTATTTGTGGTATCAGCATGGGTGAGTTAAATGATATTAAGTTTTGTGTTAACTGAACAATTAAGCATTTAATATAATATTTTTACATTATGCAAGTTTAGGCTAATAACTATGATTAATATATTATCAAATTAATTTATTTTTAACCATCTAGCTGATATCAAAGAAATCATCACAAAGAACTTGAAAATAAATTGGATAGTGAAAATGGCAAAAACTTGTTTGATTTCCATTTATTGCCATTAAGTGGTAATGATACTTCAGGCTAGAATAGTATATATCTGAAGATTACACATCTATGAATAAGACCAAAATGTTTTGACTAAAGAAGTTAAACTGCAACCCCACTGAACATTAAGAAAATTCTATCTGATACTTATCCTGATGTAGAATAAAGCTTCAAAATCTTTATAAAGTAAAGATGTCTTTTTAAAGTTTTTTCCCTTAATTTTTGCACTTAAAAGAGCTAAACCAAATGTTTGTTATTAAATGAAAATTCAAGCAGTTTTTATTATGATCTTGTCTTCTAATATAACTATTTTTTGTTTGAAATTACGTTACTAATGAAATAATTTTAATTATTCATATTTTTTATTGCAGTATCTTAACATACATCAATTCATCAGTTAATAAGTCGTATGAAGTTTAGTTTTCCTCTATGATTTTCAGTTTGGTTTAGTTATTTGTTATTATTTACTAAAGTTTACCTTTTTCCTTTCTTTAGCAACCAAAACATTAAATAGGGGTCTAGCTGAAGTAATTGTTATGGCTGCTGATGCAAAACCATTAGAAATTCTTTTGCATTTGCCTCTGCTTTGTGAAGATAAGGTAATGTGTGTATATATATATCTGAAAATTTTTTCTAATTTTATTCTAATCAGAATTTTATGGTAGTATTTATATTTTTTGGTGGATTGTCATATCTGTTTGAACTTTTTAAATGTTTCACAGTGAAGTTGCCCGTACATCCAGACATCAGCTGCTTGCCTAAACACCTCTGTCCATATTCTACCTGGTGCTTTTCCCCCATCATGTTAATGCATGACTCATTAGTTTCAGGAGTTGTTAAATCTCATGTCAGTTATTCTTTTGAAGCAACTAAAGTAGGTCTCTTATGAATGCACCTTTTCTTACCTTTGTTTAGCATATATGCTTCTGGAGGGCTGCCTCACATCTAAGATAGCTCATTTTATCCTTCCTAAGATAGTGAAAACATATTGCTGCTATTCTATCGCTTCATTTCAAAATGTTCAAAAGATGTAAGGTATTAAACCAAGAAGAAGTAAATGCTGTGTTATATTTTTTACCCTAAATTAAAGCTATTGCATCTTAAAACTGATTGATTTAAGAAATAGGAAATGCTCAAATAATAAAAAATACTGAGAAGTACAGGAATGTATTGATGCTCACAGTTGCAATCCTGCCCCAATAGTAAACTGTACAGCTATCTCCAAGAGAGAAGTAATCACTTCAGTTAATTATGTTATGGTTAATGCTGTAGCATTCTACTTAGCAAGGGGGGGGAGGAAATCCATTCCAATAGAAATTTGTATATGTGGACTTTTCAGGTGTTTGAGAGGAACAAATTTTGGCCTCTGTTGATGGAAAAAAAATTATAAAGTATTTTAATATAATAGAAGTCCCTCCCCATATCATTAATAAGTATTAAGAATGTAATAGAAGGTATTAATGTTGAATTAACATATTCATTTTTGTTATGCTCTCTGAAATTAGAGAAAGAACTGAAAATAAACATGTTTTGTGTACATTTCTCCTAAACCATCATATGATCTTAACATAATAGATTTCTTATTTGATACACAAATGTATGATACATGAACAGTTTATCCAATTTGGAGGCTTTGGAAATTAGTTATGAGCAGAGGTTCCAAATTATTGTACACATCTTGATAACTTGATAGAAATAAAAAATATATTAAATGAGAGGCAAAACTGATAGTAACTACATATAGAACTTTCGAAAATGTTTAATGTAATTTTTGATAAAGTTTTTTTTATAATAATAAGCTGAATTTATCTAGACTACGCATACCACAAAGGCCAACTGCATTTCGAAAAGGACAGTTATTGTTTATTTAATAACATTCTGTGTCCCTTATTACCTAATATATAATTTCTTATGGTCCTTAAAAACCTTTAGGCTTTTTTAATTTTATAAATAATTTTTGTCCTTAAAAGTCTCTTTATCAAACATTTTTTTAGATATATTTAACATTACTGTAATGTTGATCAAGTATATCTTTAGCATCTGACTATATTTTACTGTATATTTTTTTTTGGGGGGGGGCAGCTTTGCCAATAAACTGTCATATGGTTCAGAGTCATTTTCTAATTTTAAAATATAAAAATTTTGTTACTTAGTTTTTTTTAAAGAACTATGGTGAGCACTTCACAGTTTAACAAAAGCTTCCATTATGTAAAATTTAAATAAATCTTAACGAATATTCATGATGTACAGTGATATATTTACATATACAATGATAAATTTAAAACATTAATGTTTTGATTTCAAAATAGCATTATTCAGTGGAGTATCATTCAATATTATTCAGTTCAAGTTAATATTTAATAAAATAAATACTGAAGTATCTTAAAGGTGATCAGCTTTATCCAT
Organism: Stegodyphus dumicola; assembly: GCF_044657685.1. Classification (NCBI taxonomy): domain Eukaryota; kingdom Metazoa; phylum Arthropoda; class Arachnida; order Araneae; family Eresidae; genus Stegodyphus; species Stegodyphus dumicola. Next base: position 39,854,622 of record NC_140771.1, on the reverse strand, counting down.
AAGTTCAGAGGAATTCAAAAATATCAGAAATAATTCATATTCTGTTTCATATCCAAGTAATGTCAGTTCGAGCATCCTATAATCTCACACTAAATATTCTAAATTAAATCAAAATGACTTGGCTTAAGTAAATTTGAATTTCTTGATGTCAGCCTGAAATCATATATATCAATTAGATATGCAAGAACTTTTATTGCATTAAATGAACAACTCATACTCTATGAATTTCTTTATTAGAGAATCTCATAAATGTATGCACATTTTCCCAATTAGTTAACAGTTTTCAAAGTTCATAATTTATCTTAAAAATTATTGAAATAGACTCATGAGTTCAAGTTATGTTCTGTATTCTTTTCTTGATTACTCAGAATGTTGTGCAATTCTACTACACAATTCACTAATTAATGTATGCACACTTTTCAAATTAGTCAAGTTTTCAAAATTTATCATTTATGTATAAAACTATTCAAATGGGCACACGAGTTCAAGCCATGTTCTTTGTTCTTTTCTTTTTCATTCAATGTCGTGCAATTCTACTATGCAGTGCACAGTTTCTTTTTCGGGAAATTAAAGTTTTTTCTATGTCTTGGCAAACTGCTGACAATCGGGCAAGAGTCTGTGTCAAAATAAAAATATATGTAAATGCTTTTAGCACAGAATAAGCATATTTTATATCATTATGATGAATTTCCTTTGTTTTTCTTTTGAGACATTTTTCTTTTCATCTGTTTTGATAATCACAAGAAATTGACTGCAATTGATCCTCTTTCTCCTAATGCTGGTATTGGCAACACCACATAAACTCCGTAAAGTAGAAATACAGATTGTCATCCGAAGATTGCAAAATCTCGCACAAAATGCCCTCAGTGGTGTTGTATGAGCGCCTTTCTCGCAAAAAACTCACTCATAGCCAGTCAATTATTCCTTAAGCTTGACCAGATGCATAGCTTTCTTACAAACGTGAACTTGACGAAAACTAATTAAATCTTCATTCATACACCAATCAGTTTCTTACCCTTTCGCTCTAAATCACGGAAAAAAAATGACTACCTTACTAAACGTACTTCTTGGGGAACATGACGGGACAGTGATTAATAAGAACCAGCAAGCTAACGAATACTGCAGATCAATTAAAGGCAGTTAAAATTCTAATAATTTAAAAATACAGGCAAAATTCAAAATAAGTGGTACTACAAATCACGCAGCCCTCAGTTACTAAACTAAGAAGTTCGGTCAGATTAAACTTAAGAAAAAAGTTGTCACGTAACAAAAAATGCCTGCCATAATACTGGGAAAACAAGATCTATTTTTGGTTACCAGAAAACCGGTAACGGCTTCGATATTTGGTGCCAGACCAAAGGGCACTCTTTTTTTTTACATTAAAACTGATTTTTTTAAATAAAGATTTTGTGAATAACTACCAGAAATGTTACACTGTAAGTGAGTTTGTACATGACATGTTTTACATAAATGTTTTTAGACGTAAAGTGATGAAACGTAGCTTTCCAAAGAAGATGCTTTTTTATTTAATGCATTCCTAACAATTTTGCGAGATATGGAGTAAAAATTTTTGCATTAGTTGATGCAAGAACCTTTTATACATGGAATTTGGAAATTTATGCAGGTTTGCAACCGCAAGGTCTGAATTGTATTGAAAACATGCCTGATGAAATCTTAAAGGACTGTGCCCAAATCTTTATATATCTGATTGAATCATCACAATAGGTATTGGTATACGTAGCGCATTCGGAAACTAAGTACCGTTTCATTCTAGCGCCGTCGCAGTGCTGTGGTAGGCGTCCCGCGTATGCGCGCTAGTCTTTCTTGTTCACTGACTTTCAATTGTCGCCATTTTGGTTGCTCTATGTTGTGTTTTCAGTTTGCTGTGCACATTCAAAATGTTTAAGACAATTAGTTCTCCCGCTGACTGTGAGATTCGTGCCGTGATTAAATTTTTGAACGCGAGGAATGTTAAACCGGCCGAAATTTATCGTCAAGTGACAGAAGTTTACGGTGAATACGCGATAAGTGATGGAATGGTGAGAAAGTCGGTAAGAATGTTTAATGCAGGTTGAACAAATGTCCACGCCGAGGCTCGGAGTGGTCGGCCTTCTGTTGTCACCGTTGATTTGGTAAGGAAAGTTGATGAAGCAATTCATGAGAACAGACGCTTCACAATCACAACTCTTTCAGAGACATTTCCAGAAATTTCACGTGCTGTTTTGTTCGAAATTGTATCTGACCGCTTGAATTATCGCAAACTGTGTTCCCGATGGGTTCCAAAAACGCTCACTGATGTTCAGAAAACAAAGCGACTTGGTAGTGCCCTGACATTTCTCACTCGGTACAGTGATTAGGGAGAAAACATTTTAAACCAAATTGTGACAAGTGATGAAACTTGGGTGTGTCATTTCACACCAGAATCGAAACAACAATCGATGGAGTGGAGACACACTCATTCTCCGAAAAAACAAAAGTTCAAAGTGACAATACCATCACAAAAACTCATGTTCACTGTCTTCTGGGATAGGAAAGGCGTTTTGCTTACTGAATTTCTTCCCAGAGGTGAAACCATTAATGCGGCACGATATTGTGAGACTTCCCTTTCTTTCTTTCTTAAAACTAAGGCGTGCCATTCAAAGCAAACGAAGAAGAATGCTCAGTAAAGGAATTGTGTTGCTCCATGACAATGCTCGGCCCCATACTGCTGGTGTCACTCAATTGTTAATTCGACAGTTTCATTGGGAGCAGTTCGATCATCCGCCATACAGCCCGGACTTGGCGCCGTTCGACTATCACTTGTTCCTGCACATGAAGCGCTTTGGATCTGACGATGACACGAAAAATGCTGTGGAGTTGTGGTTATCGAAACTGGCGGGAAGTTTCTTTGACGATGGTATACAAAAACTGGTCACCCGCTATGACAAGTGTTTGATCATTGATGGAAACTGTTGAAAAATAGTTTAAGACATGTATTTTCATGTAAAAATAAAATTGGATTCGAAAAAATTGTTTTACTTTTTTTTTTTTTTTTTTTTTCAAAAACGGTACTTAGTTCCCGAATACACCTCGTACAAGCTACAATGTTGCAAAAGATTCTGCTAAAAAAAAAGGTAACTGTCATCACAATAATTAGAAAGAACAAAAGAGAATTACCAGCAAAGTTTGTTTCCATTTAAAATCAAGAAGTGTTTTCAATCAATTTTCGCTTTCAAAATGATACAGCTTTGGTTTCTTTTGTCTCCCAAAAAATAAATGTATCAGTCTGTTATTTCATTGCAATGACACTATCGATGTTGAAAGAAGCAGATACAAGAAGCTAAAAGAGGCTGTAGATGGAATTAACAGGTTGTCAGCATTCTATTCTTCATTCAGAATCTCTAAAATATGGCCTTATGGCAGTGTTCCACCACCCTCCTCTTTTAAACACCAATGCATTAAATGCAAGGATACTCCTTTTGTCCTCCAAAGCCCTACACAAGTAAATGTTTGTTTCTTAAACATCTTGCATTGAGCTTCATCAAGGAACAAACAAAGTTTAATCCCTATTTCAGAAGTAGTGATGGACAACTACCACTCCCCCCAAAATAGTCAGATTTAAAAGGGGGGAGGAATAAGTTGCAATGTTTGCTTAGCAAAAAAGGACAGAAAAACAAAAACACTATGCAAAAGGTGAAAAATATTCCTTTTTGGGACACGCAACAGCTCTTTGTTCAGTGTTGTGCTAATATTTGTTGTTGCATCTTTTCTCTGTGTTTTTGGTGCTAATAAAGAAAATAAAGAATCTGCAGAGTAGAGGTTTACTATTTTTTTTTTCTATGTGAATATGTAATATGCTTTTGTATTCCTTTTGGAAATTTTATTTCATAAAGTATTTGGAGGAGTTGAAAATTTTAATTTGTGTACTTAAGTTGGATCATAAATTTCATTGTTGGAACATTTATACTCAGAGATTTATAATTTTTTCTTCAAAAAACACAAGCCGGATCTTTTGGACCCAGTACTTGTGCTCGTGTAACTTAAAAGAATGCACACACTCCTGGGTGAAGAGGAATGTAATTCATTATTAGAATTATCTCTTCCAGGAATATTTTTCATGAATTTTAATTATTTTTTTTAAATATCAAATTTCACCTGCAGCATTTTTAAAGATTATCAAATTTAAGATGACATTTCATGAATGTATAAATCATGTTAGGAATATTGCTGTCAACTTGATACTTATTTAGTATAAGTGTTCTTTGTTGCTGTAATAAAACTAGTTTCAAATTGGTTAGTAAAATTTTAATTAAAAGTATAACATTTCAAGAATAATATTCTTTTAAAGTTCTGTTTTGTATGAGGGTGGATTGAAAGGATGTAGTTTATTTAAAACAAGTGGTAACTGTTTCTTATTTTCTTTACAGAATGTGCCTTATGTGTTTGTGAAATCAAAACATGGTAAGTTATATTTTTGCATGTTTGTTTTATCTTAATTTCTAAATCTGTTTTAAAAAATACCTGCCTAAGTATATTTTTTATATGTGTATTATTTTTAAAATTCTGTGTGTAAGAGTAAATATTTATGATAAATATGTAAACTGTGATTTAATTGATTTATGTCAATCATTTTCATTCTAGCTCTTGGTAGAGCTTGTGGAGTATCTAGACCTGTGATAGCTTGTTCCATTACAGCCAATGAAGGTTCACAATTAAAACCTCAGATTCAAGCGCTACAACAGGAAATTGAAAAACTTCTGGTGTGATTCTGGTGCATTGTATCATATTCATTCTCAGCATCATATTGTATATTTGTCTGCATTAAATTTTTATTAAGTACATTTTGTTTTATGTTCATTGTGTTGTAGACACTTGTATGTATATAGTTAGTGGTTTTTTCATCTTAAGTAAGTGTATCTAAATGTTTAAGACTGAGATTTAAATTTACATTCAAATATGTAAATGTTAATACGAAGATATGAGACTTGAATTTTCTTGCAGATGTGTAAATGTGTGAAAATATATAATAAACTTCATGTTATTAGTTTTTTCTCAATCATCATTTAGTAGCTCATGTATACTAAAAGTTTTGAAAATTTTGGAATGATATGCACTTGTAATGCTTATAATCATTAATTCATTATTTATTGATTTTAGTTAAAAGATTGGGCATATTTTTGGTATGCTCCCCCCAAATTGTGCGTGCATTAGTTTGTACCGTTAAGTGCATCGTCAAAAATATCACCTTTGATTCCTGTGAAAATCCAACAAATGTAGAAGCTGTTTCTAGAAACTTGGAAAAGTCTGGGAATTTCATTCGCATGTTTGATTAGCAACTCTGTTATTTGAACTATTTTAGAATGGAGAGAGTTGAAGAACAAATGAATGATAGCAGCTGAAGTGTTTTTAGTTAATGCTTGAAATTGAAGGGAATAAAAATCTCTAAAATTTCTAAATGACTGTAGAAGGATAACAATTAAGAACAATAATTACCATTTAGAATATTAACCTCTCTGAAAGTTGACAGGCAAATGAGCTAATGTATAAATGAAAAAACATGTTTTCTTTACATTGATAGGCACAAAGTGGCAAGATGATTGCAAAAGGTTTTATGAAAAACCACTTCAAGTGGAATTCCAATTTTGGACAAAGGGTAGAAAATGCTTGAGATCAGCTTCAGATGTGAACTTTATGTTTTCATCTAAAATAGTCTGAACAGAAACTCTGCAAGGTGAATGAAAAGCTTGTAATGCAGTTGCTATAACTAAAAAAGGAATGTTGAATGAATAAGTTTCATTTTTAATAGAAAATTCCCATAAACAAGGTATTTCTATGGCAACCTGATATTTACATTTATAATCTTGAGTGTAGAATTTTGTGAATGTTAGATTTGCAATTTTAGATATGCTATATCAATGGCACTTTGATGTTTAGTGTAAGCAATGTATCTTATTTTAGAAATAACCTGAAATTCCTCCTCCTCATACTGGACATTCTCAAAAGTTTAACTGAACCACGCTGTTCCTTTGTTCTGCACTTTGCTTTTAAAATCTGATTATGAATTTTGCATAAATATTTCTCATAAACTGTTTGCTGTCACAGACTTTGTCTTATCATTCGTGTGGACAAAAAAACATTTACACATTAGTTAATCATTTAATTCAATTACATTCTACTCTGCCATTGACTATTCTAAAAGACAATGTTTCTCCTTCTACTGTTGTTTACTTTGCATAAGAAATTTTTTAAGATGTTCGTTCCCTTCATAACAACAGATTAAGTATGCTAGTTCGTATGTTTAGTTTTGTTTCACCTCCAACCTCAACCCTTTCGTTTCTATTCATTGCAAGTAATAGAGATTTCGGTATTCTTTAAGTCTGTTAACAAAATGAAGTACTAAACTGTGAAAGAATACCAAACCTTCATTCATAGAGCATTTACAAAATTTCATGAGAAGCCCACGTACAATGAACTGTGTCATTGCAGCCCCGTTTGAAAGAGACTATTATTTCTGAGAATGCAAACGTGTATATTTAACATAACTTCTATAAGACAACCACCAAAATCCTCTGAAAGCATTTTATCTTAAGAAGATTAACTTTATTTTTAAAATTTAGGACGAGTAAACTAAACATCGCATTCATTACTAGAATAAAACCACAACATTTTCAAAGTTTGACATTATTGCTTGCACAAATTTATTCCTCAGTTTTATTTCTTAGAAAATTTCAAAATTTTCTTGCACAACAATCGTGCAATTTCCATAACTTCAAACTATTTTCCTGCCGTCAGGTGCATAAAAAACATGTTTTGAGCCTTTCCGATCAACTAAATAAATATTCCATGTGTATCACTGCACAATTTGTAGTATATGCAGTTTGGTTAGACTGGAATTGCAACAAAAGTATAGCTAGTTACAAAATTTATGCTTATTTATATTAATTTTGCATTTCCTTTTCTACTGTGGCAATATAATAATTGTTATACAATATACAGAGGTTGTTTAAACATTTTTAGAACAATTTTGGAGACATTTAATTAATGTTTAAAATGTTCAGAGTATTTTTTTTTAAATGTTTGATTTGAAAGCCTTTTTTCTGAACTATAACTCTACATCCTGGTTTCAAAGATAGAAGGGTTTTCTCATAAAATTGCTCTTCTGCTTTCCGGAGTCCATCATTCATAGTAGGTCTGTGCTTAAAGAGATCCTTTCAAGAGACCGAAGGCACAATAGTATATATGTGAAACAAATTCATATTTTTTGGTGAAGCGTCGGGGGAACTTTACAGAAATACGTTGAAAAGGTACATATGGGATACTTGTATCGGTCTTCAATTTTTCAAGAAATGCAGTGGTACTATTCAAAGTACGACCTGGTGATTTGTCTTGATGAAATTTCACTCTTGAAAGTCATTGAGATAAAGAAATGGAAATTCTTCTGTAAATATGGGACTTAAGCTTAATATCAGTCTTTCTCATGATAGTATGTCGAGTTGATTTTTAACATTTCCTCCCTCCCACTTTTTTTGTCTTTTTATTCCCGTTGTTAGAAAATCCTGCTACAATCTTAAACCCCTACTGAAACACTCTTCCCACTGTTGGAACCAAGTTTTACACTTTTTCCTCTTCATGTTCAATAAAAAATAGACTTTGTTGCAGTCATTTATATGAACCCATGCTCTTCATCAGCACATATCTCCTGCTAAATTGTTCTCTGTTGAGTTTGTAGTTTCATAGAAATTGTTCTCCTATAAGTTTCGTGTCTCGGGGAAATGCTGGTGAACATGTATTTTTAGCTTTTTTAAACTTTTAAATCTTAGTTTATTATTTTACTTATTGTTACTACAAATGTATTTGTAGTAACAGAGTACTAAAAACTACTAGTTGTAAGACTTTAAATTTGATTTGTTTGAAGTTTGAAACAGTAACAACTAGATTTACAACTTAAAAAAAGCTAAAAAAACATGTTCACCAACGTTTCCCTGAGACACGAGACTTATAGGAGAACAATTTTTACGAAACTACGAACTCAACAGAGAACTATTTAGCATGAGATAATGTGCAGATGTAGAACATGGGTTCATATAAATAAATGACTGCAACAAATAAGGTCTGTTTTTTTATTGAACATGAAGAGGAAAAAAGTGTAAAACTTGGTTCTGACAGTAAGAAGAGTGTTTCAGTAGTAGGGGTTTATGATTGTAGAAGGATTTTCTAACAATGGGAAGAAAAAGACAAAAAATAAAAAAGTGGTGATGGGGGGGGGAAATGTTAAAATCAACTTGACATGAGAAAGATTGATATTAAGTTTTAAGTCCCATATTTACAGAAGAATCTCCATTTCTTTTTCGGGTATTTTTTCCATGTAGAAGTAATGATTGATGGTTTTTCCTTTCCAATTAATAATGCTGTTTATTTTGCACTTTAAAATTTTAATACTATGCATTTCACAATATTTTTAAATTTTGGATTAGGAATATTTATTTCTCTTCGGAAAGTTCAAAAATATATTCTTCAATCAATGGCTTGTTTACATGCTACATTTTGAAAGAAAAATAAATTAAAAAGTAGCAGATGATAATTTTCAGAAAATTTTAGCTTCTTTATCAAAATTTCTTTTAAATGTGTAAATACCCTCTGTACAAACGTGTTATGATGTTCAGAGAGAAATGGAAAAAGATGCAATATACATTTTCATTATAAAAAAGAAAGACGTAAGTCACTGTTCTGTCAAGTTTCAAATGTAAAAAAATATGGCTGCTCTTAGCCGCACTTAAACAGCTTTTTAATTGTTGGTAATTCTACAACTATTGCATGCAGATTAACTAAAGACATAACAACCTTAACCAGAAGATAAGAATGACATAATTGAATCATTTTTAAAGCAAAAAATACACAATTTGCCAATATATAAGAAAAGAACTGTGCCCGCTGGCCCGATTAACGGAATGAGTATATATATATATAGAGAGAGAGAGAGAGAGATTTATACACTTTTGGTGCAGCTGACTGCAATCAAAAAGGGCTGCTATATCATCACAACTACATGTTATAGCAGTGTTACATACAAAACTTCAACGTTCTGAGGCTATTCGTTTTTGAGTTATGCGAGGTACATATGTACGTACGTACAGACGCTACGAAAAAAACCTTCTGAATCCATTTTAAATCAGTTATAAATCATTTGAGGAACTTTGTACAAGAAGTAAAAAGGAAAGAAATATTTTTCTACTTAAAATATTTTTTTGTTGTTTGAAGTATATATCGATGATCAACAGGTGTGAAAATAAAGGCCATATAAGGACTTTTGGGATGTTGTTGAGCCAGCTTCTTGCCAGTTTCATCTCTTTTGAACTGAGGGCTAAAATAAACTACCGACAGTAAGGTCAATAATGAACGCAAGCAGAAATAAACACTGCTTACCGTATTTGTAATTAATCTCCTATCATTTAAATTTAATGTAAGTAATAAAATGTGTTGTTTAAGGTGTTAGTAGGAATCCTCCCATGACTGGATTAATGAGCTCTTTTAAAGGAATCCTTTTTTCAGCAATCCACTGTGGAGAAGAAAAAAAGGTAACTTGTACCTGCTCCAATATTATTATTGATCTAAACGGTACTGTCAGAACAGTAAAATTGAAAACAAAATCCGGCATCATTGTAAGACCTATACAATGTGTTTATCCTTTAGAACTCTCAGATAATCCTGAAGGTTCTGTTTGAGAGGCAAAGCTCACTGTGATTGTAAGCCAATGACTGCAATTGTCTCCAGCAGTCATGCTCCACTAGAAGGACAATCAGAATCCTCACCTCCAGTCACAGTCACTCATAGTGGATAAACTGTGAGACCTGTTCATAGACTGCAATATTAACATGTTCAATAGTAGGTTGAGTTCCTTCAAAACTCAAGGTGGGAGGAAGTAATATTTTAGAAGATCAGTAATAATATGGGAAAATGTTTTCTTCAAAACAGGTGGCTGAAAAAGGGATTACTTTAAAAGCGCTCATTAATCCAGTCTAAAATTGGGAGACTTCTCATCAGCACCTTTAACAACACATATTATTATTACGTAGAATTAAAATGATAGGAGGAGGTTAGTTACAAATATGGTAAACAGTGTTAATGTTTGCTTCAGTTCATAAGGGAGAAAACTGCCGAGAGGCTGGCTGAGCAGTGACATCCTCACACCTTGAGTTTTGGAGGAACCCAACCTACTCTCAAAATGTCACAATTGCAGTCTATGAGCATGTATCATAGTTCATCCACTCCGAGTGACTGTGACTTGAGGTGAGGATTCTGATTGTCCTTGGAGCATGACTGTTAAGAGTCATCAACTGTAGTCATTGGCTTACAATCACTGTAGTCTTTACTTCTTAAAACAGGATCATCTGACAGTTCTAAAAGGTAAACACTGTGTATAGGTCTTGGGACAATGCCAGATTTTGTTTTCAGGTAGGGCTTCGACAATTTGTGCTATTGGCCATTTTCAAATACTTCAGGTTATCAGAGCCGATAAGTACTATATCACCAATAGAAATAGGTTTGAAAACACTTTTAGAAAGATCAGCATGTTTTAGGTATTCTAGCCTAAATCGTTTTCGTAGATCTCCACGCATTCTTTGCAAATATAGGTGTCTTTTACACATATAAAGAAGCATCAATGTCTGGTACTTGACTTTTTTCGTTCTCCTGTAGGAACATAGAAAGAGAGAGAGAGAGAGAGCAATTAAGTCGTTAACATCTTCAGACAAATATGTAAACTGTCATGAATTTATTAGACATTCATTATTGCACTATACTGTACTCTTATAATCATATAATCATGCTTCATAATTAAGTTTGATGTAATACTCTGTACAAAATATATTTGACCATATCGATCAATCGCACCCACCATCCGCCTCAACAAGAAGCCGATGGAGTAGTGAATTTCCATGTTATCTTCAGTGTAGATTCAGCCTCCATTTTCTTCCAGTTTATTTTGCTGTGAGGAAAGTTTCTCTTTTCTGAGTCTTCCAGTTTACCTTACTTTGATTTCGCTGTGAGTTTTGACAAAACTACTTCCATTATCGGAATAAAAAAAAGGTCTGTCTACCTCTGCATGCTATAAATCATCTCATGGCAATGGGAAGGTTTCTGTTGTTATTGGCTCCATATGCACTGCACAATATACGGCGCAAGTAAATAGAACTATCTAGGCTTTAAATTTATCCCTTGAATACAGTGGTCCTGAGAGATCCACAACTGTGACTTCAAATATAGCGGCACCTTTTACTTGGTCTTTAGGCAAGAAAGTGGCTTTCGGTTCTGGACGAGTCACGGTGAATCGTCTACATCGAATAAATTTCAAGATAACTTGTCGAATTGTTTTGAAACTTTGTGAAATCCAATAATTTTCTCAAAAATGATTAGTTGATATATGTACCCCTGGCTGGAGTACAGTACAAAGTCTTTAATCCGGACTCGTCGGGACTTCGGCGATTCCAGATTAGGGGTTTTTCCGGATTATAGATAATCAATTTAAATCTGGTAAGATGACATGCAGAAATTATAAAATTAAAAATATGAAACCGTAATTTATGAAATAAAGAGCAATTATGATCTAAAGGGTATCAAAAGTTACAAAAAAAAAAGCTTAAATATTTGTTTATTAAACATTTCTTTCAATGTAAGTTGTTTAAGTTGCTTCGTTTTTTGTGCAAATACGTTCTCTTTAATTCTATAAACAGACATAATTTCTTGTTCAGTTCCACTGTTCAAGTCCTGTAATTGCTGTGTCGAGAATATAGACTAACTTGTCAATCGAATTTTTTTTGTTTTCAATAACCTCTCTGTCACTTTCTTCACTATCGGAAGCGATACATCGAAACATGCTTTCGCTTTGTAGATCCTTTGGCAGCTACAGAATCGGAAACTCTTTTTAACGTAATCGAAATTCAAGTTACTTTTTATAAAATTGCTCTAACAGTCTGTAAAAAATAATAAGCCGGATCCAATTGGAAGATTAAGGAACAAGAGCAATCTGCACCATTAACTGAAGTAGATAATTTTAGCCTAGCTTATACCGTCCGTTATACATTAAACGCGCATGCGTAAACGTATTATGTATATGCGCATGCGCAGAAAGTTTATAGCCTTAAGGTCCGGATTAAAGACTTTTGTACTGTATATACCTTATTCTATGCTTCGCTGGCAGTATTATTGGCAATCGAAAATTTTTCTTGTCTCCTGAAGACCAGTGTTCGTCCTCTCATTAAACCTTTTTCGTCAAGTACTGGACGAAAAGGTTTTATTCGCTGATTGTTTATTCCACCAAGAAATTCTTCTCGTTGGACAGTTTTTAAAACAGTTATTTTGCATGGCCGATTTCTTTCTCAGTTAGTTTACCAGAGCATGATGACGCTTTAGTTCTAAGATTAAAGTAAACCCTAAAAATCCAAGCAATTATTCTTATGAGTTTTTAATATGATGAAATTCTATGAAAGATTACTTCAATTTCTTTGCTTAAATGAGTTTCATTGCACCTTTTTCTCAGTTCATGAGTTATATTTTCATGATCACAGACCAATTTTTCAGATACCGTCTATAATATGAAAATTTTCTAGTTTTTTAAAATTTAATGCAAAAAGCAATTAAATATTGATTAATTAATGAGAGCAATTCTAAAATTTGAGAATATAAAAAATAAAAAAAATATTTTGAAATTTTAGTTGTGCATAAATAACGAAAACTAACTGCAGAAAATTCTATACTAGTATCCGCTGATTATTAAATTCACGACTTACTGTGTTCAAGTTTACGAGAACCAAAATAAATGCATACTAATGAATGGGAAAACCACCATTTATTAAACTTATCTCCGTCGCTTATTGAACTCACATTGGTGAGAGACCGATTCTTCAATACTAGAATATACTTGTCAAAGTTTTTAGTAATTCATCTATTTAATGTATTGTAGGCCATTGCTTAATCGTTCAAATATGTAATATTAAGCGTGTTTTTGCCTCGTATCTGAGACACTGTTTTCAGAATTCTTTGTCCGCACTTCAAAGGCGTAGAATTTCTGTATCTTAAAGTTAACCAAAATAAATCTGTAGAGCAGAGGGGAGGGGGGATTTCATAATTTCAGGGGATTAATGCAATCAGACTTGTATTACCTCTTATGTATTTAGTTTTGATTGATGAATCTAAAAACATACTTTCATTCATGTTTTGGTATTTATCAGCATTTTCTGTATTTTCTTGTTTAGTCTAGAAAACACATTAAAAAATAATCTAAATTTAAATAAATATAAATATATTTTTCAAATTTGAGAAAGGAGGAAGGATGATAATCTAGCAATGGGGAAAAGGGATGCATGGTGAAAAAAAAAAAAAAAAAAAAAGAGAATCACTGCTCTAGATGGGCATTGTATCCGAGGATTCCTTGTCGAATCTAGCTGATAGATGATGAAAGTGCAAATTTTGTATTACATCTTCCACATTTAAAATCTTCCTTTTCGAATAGATACTTAATGTTCACAGAGAGTTATCAAAAAATGTTCATAAAATTCTTCTAAGCATCACTATACATTAAGTATCTTTGAATGGACAGAAAGTGGTAATTGTAGACTGAAGAAAAAGCTTGATTACATGCTCGTAATCATGAAGAAGGAAAGTGAACAGACTAAGGTCAATCTTTTTGCTGGCTAGAAACGTTAATTTTGTAATTGGAATAAATCACTGGAAAAAGAATTTTTTTAATATGTTATGTATGTTTTAATATGTTTGTAACATATTGAAATGACAAGCTAAAAGGCTTAAGCGTGGAAGAAAAGGAAAAATTGTTAACAGATTTTTAATGTTCTCCGTAATTGCTGCCAGAAAGAAACTGTATTTAAACTGTTAATTTTCTAAACAGCTTTATGCAATTTGCTTAAAAGAGGAGTAGTGAGTTTATTAAGAACTAATAAAAATTGCCATAGCAAAAAGGGCAGAAAATTGCCAGATGTTGAAATCGCCAGATGCCAGATGTTGCTAAAAATATTTCTATTTTGTAGAGTATTTTTTTTTCATCAATTCTCGAAGTGTATGAAAAAAATTATATCGCCTGACAGATTGGAAGTGGGAAAAGAGAAATCCAATATTGTTCAGCAGAAATTGCATGGTGAGAAGGAAGAAGCGATCATTATTCAATTAATAATTGATAATATATATTTTACCTGAACTACCAAAGGAATACAAGCCACTCGAAATTTATAATATAGACGAAATTAGACTGCATTACAGAACATTACCAGGACACACATTAATATTTAAAATTGAAACACCGGATGATTTAAGAAACAAAAGAGTGAGCTAGTGTATTATTAACGTGTAGTATGCAACCAACAATTAAGAAGTTATTGACAAAAGCAGAAAACCTCGACGTTTTAAAGGAATCAAGATTTTACTTCTAATGTACCATAGCAATAAGAACTTACGGATGACAAATGGTATTTTAAACGTAGTATTTTCTTTTGAAATAGGGCACCGAGCTGAGAAATGGGGGGGGGGAAGCTTTACCATTTACAATAATTAAATAACTATGCAGCACACACACATCTAATCTCTCTTTTTACAAAACATTAGTATCTCTTCCTGCAAATACAACTTCTCTAATATTTTTGTGCATCTTTCAAATCAGATGATGGTGGTTCAGTGAGTTCACTAATTTTAACACTTTTACATTTTTAACAATATTTTAATCACTATATACAGAGCGTATTCTTAGGCCGCCGCCTTCGACATGAACAAACTTTATTCTCTTTTAACTATGCGAGCAACAGCGCCCTCTAGTGGTCTTTCAAATTACATAACAACTTCTAACATTCCTTTAATTTTAAGCATTAAAGCTTTTAAATGTCATTACAGAAAAGATGTATAGAAAATGATGAACTGAATTTTGTGAAAATGGAGGCACTTAAAAGGAGATAAGTAGGTCGATATCTCTGCTAGAAGCTATGCGTAATGTAGTCAATGCAGAGATTTATTCTCTTAAAATCAGTTAAAAACTGTTATAGAAAGTACGGCTTTTATATAGAAGAAATCTCAGAGAAATTGCAAACTATAGCTAATACGTCAGATGAAAATAAGGGAAGTATTCGTTTTTAGAATATGTATCAATTTACAACAATATTGAGATAGATTGTTTAAGAATTAATTTCGAAAGTGTTAAAAATGTGCGAAAGAGATACCGAAGAAAACCGATGACATGGCATCGTCAATCGAATGTAGAAAAGTATGCAAATTGTAAGGAAGTTCTTGAACTGAAGGAGCTGATAAAAAAAAAAAAAAAAAAAAAAAAAAAAAAGACTATCAGCAGTTTTACAAAACTGAGAATGCAATTGACAAATTGTTGTTGACGCAATATGAAACAAACACGGAGAATAGTTGCTTGTCAGCGATAAAATTTCAGTAAGAACGTACCGTATATACCCATGTATAAGTCGACCCCCTCCCACTTCGACATAAAAAATTCGTAGAAAATAAGAAACCCGCTTATAAGTCGACCCCCACATTTCCGAAATCGATCGAGAAACTTCGAAAAAAATTTTTTTAAGTACTACATTTATTCAAAATCATCTGAGAAAAAAAAAAAAAAAAAAAAAAAAAAAAAGTAAATATACGATAAAAAATACCTTGGTAAATAAACAAAATCAAAATCCTTCTTCTAGAATTTGTTCCGGAAATTCTAGAATTCTAGAATTAAAATTCTAGATTTTGTTCCGGAAAAGATTCGCGTACGTAAAATCTATTTGCATTTCCCCTTTTTAAAAGTTAAAAGAAATATTCAAAACTGTTCAGTTATTGCGTGGGCTATTTTTTTAAATTTTGACTTGTACGCCTGTTAACAAAAGTATTTCATGAATGAACAATAACTATTATAAAGACTTATACGTACGTTTTATCGAAACTTACTCTGTGAAAGTATGAAACTCTGTGATTAGTTCGTCACATAATTTAAGTCATGAAATTACTGCAAGTAAGTGACTTATTTGATAAGTCGTCCAATTTGAGTGCGGGAAGAAAACAACTGCATTACATAAAGAAATTTTTGAACTTCCGATTATTTTAATTTTTCATGGCCCCGCGTATAAGTCGACCCCCCCACTTTGAAGTCTATTTTTTGTCCAAAATATCTCGACTTATACGCGGGTATATACGGTATATTTTCAATGAATATATTTATTCCATTTTGCGCAGAAGACTTCTGAAAAAATGGACTTCCATTTTAACATAAAAAATATAAGAAAGTAAGTTTGATACAATCCTCTTCATGTTATTACCCTACTTTATCTTGCAACTTTTCAAATCTTTTTCTTTTTTTAGTTCAAAGGGCAATTTGCCCTGAAGGACTATTGATTTCGTTTTGGCATTTTGCATTGAAAACTTTAAAAGGCTGTATCACTTTTCAAATCGTTGCCACCATATATTATCTCTCTGTCTTACATTTAAAGAAATTAAATGATGAAGAATCTGCATAAATGTATGTATATTTCTCGCATTGTGATAAAACAACGGTACCTATAGCCATCAAAATTTGGATGAGGTAATCTTCCATAGAATATGGGCACGATTATTTTAATTTTTTATGGCCCCGCGTATAAGTCGACCCCCCCACTTTGAAGTCTTTTTTTTTTGTCCAAAATATCTCGACTTATACGCGGGTATATACGGTAATTACAGAAATATTTTTTATAAAATATTTCAAAATTGCGTACATAGTTTAATTTTAGTAGTAATTTTTAATTATTATTTTAGGATTAATTAATAAATTAACTGTTGTAATTTTGCTTGAAAAGTGTGAAGCTAATATCGCGGTTGGCAATGCACAAATCTCCGTCTATTAAACTCATCTGCTTAATAATACATACTTTGGAAAGGAAGTGATTTTAATAAATGAAGCATACTGTATAAACAATATGTGACTGAAAAACAAAAATTGAATTAAATATGAAATATGTTATTGTGAATATATATTGCACAATATAGTACTGATTTTTCAATGCTGTGTGTTAGGATTCAACTAAATTTATTTGAAGACAATTTTATTTGAATGTAAAAACAATTTTAATTAAATTAAAATTGAATTGTTTTGGTTT
Source organism: Stegodyphus dumicola (assembly GCF_044657685.1). Taxonomy (NCBI): domain Eukaryota; kingdom Metazoa; phylum Arthropoda; class Arachnida; order Araneae; family Eresidae; genus Stegodyphus; species Stegodyphus dumicola. The sequence goes on along the minus strand of NC_140771.1, from coordinate 39,837,520 downwards.
CGCTGAAAAGAGATAGTTTGTTAGAAATGTCCTGACATAAAATATCCGGCAAATAGGATTATAAATATTATGATTTATTTACTTTTATGTTAGAAATTCATTCCAATCGTGAGATTGTTTCAGAATTGTAACTTTCTTGTTGATTTTCCATAAATGAACTAAAGCTTTTTTTTAACTGATATTAGTTGCCTACCTGTCGGGAATTTTGAGTTATTAGAGCTCTGGGTTTAATCTTTGTGTCTGAAGAATATATCATTTATTTTTGGAATATATTATTTAATTGAACCGGAGACCTCCTAAATGATTAATTTTTTTAAGTGATAGTGATAACATTAAAAATTATGAGTGCATCTATTAAACAGAAGTTTTTTTTCACAATTTAATAATGTAATAGTACCATCTAATCAGACACTTCTATTTACAATTCGGAGTGTAAGATTTAGGTATTTTATTGAATATTGCTCTGCGCGATGTTCATAACGTTTCCAATTTGTGATAACATTTTCTGCATATTTGCTTTCTTTTTTCCACTTGTAAGTAAACCATCATTTAAAGCAGAAAGTGGGTAGATATTTCTTTCATTTGTTGAGGAAGTTGCTCTAATCTCACTAACTGACTCTGAATTGAGAGTATCTGGAGCAATTTCTGTGCACTTTCTGTCGCAAGCCATGTTTGAAGAAAAAACATTTTCTCCAAACTTGAATCTATCATCGACGCTTCCTAAGATCTCGATCAGCGACTTCAGTTTCTCGGTAATTTCTTGAACATAGCTGTGTATTTTTTCAGATTTCTTTTCCATTTCTTTATTAAAGTGATCAATCTTGTCTAAACAAGTTCTTACCATGATTGGAAGTAAGTTTACATGATTTTGATGTTGGTTTGATACATTTGTACTTGGCGTTAGGTCTCCAGAATGAAAGTTGTTTACTGAAATGTCCACGTTTTCAAGATTAAATGCTGTTGAAGTTCTTTCCGGCATGTCTAAAACTTCTGTCGTATTCTTATATCTCAACCAATCTTTCATAGTTCCAATCTGAGTGAATTGTTGTACGGTTTCTTGCAGTTGTACAACTCTAGAGTTCCATTCTTCCATTGTAACTTCGAGATTTCGTGTAACTTCTTCACAGTGTTCCGTATTCTTTTGATATCCTAGTTCAACCCTTCTATATATGTCATCAAACTGATCGTCAATGTTCTCTAGAGTGCTCTTTATTGCAGATATGTCGAAAATTTGTTTATTCACTGCTTCGAAAATTTCCCTAAGCCTTTTATCAGTTTCATCCAATCTGGCGGTCAAAAGTTTGCTTGTGTTTTCGTGAAACACGGCTACACAATGCATCGCATCCTGTCCTACAGTTAAAAATTGGTCATAATTTTCCTTTGCTTTCTCTGCGGCCACAGCGAGTGCCTGAATGATGGTGCTTTTAATGTCTTCTCTGTCCTGCTCGAGATGTGTAAAAATTGTTTTCATATCTCTTCTTTTGTCTTCCCTGTCACGAATTAATTGCTTTCTAGCTTCTCTCGTAACATCGTTTAAGCTTCTCTTGGCTGCAAGAATTATAGCTTTCACTGTTTCATTTTCGCCTACCTATAAAAAACATTAAAATGGCTTTAGATTGCATGTAGTTCTAGTAAACCTTACATACTTTTTCATATTTTTGTTTTATAAAGTACAATATGATGCCAATTGAACGCTATTCTATTTTTCAGTAAATTATGTTATGAAAACATTTTAAAGACTTTTTAAATTTTATTTAGTCTGTCTTGTATTCTATGTATTCATTATCACCGCATTGTAAACTGCTTGTTATATTGCAATTAGTGTAATCTTTTCTTGCCCACTTAAGTACAAATAATCTAATTCGTTAGGAAGCCTTGGAAATCATTACCTGCATGCATATTATCTACAGTTAAAACAGAGCCCCTTTACACTATTGATAACATCACGCTGTTTTGCCAAGCTTATTAATGAACAAAACAAGGGTTTCGCCCATTCGTCAAAAATGTCTTCTTTAGGGTACCAGTTTTCAAAAACATTGACATTGACTGTTGAGAATTAAAGATTGTTACTATTTCCGTGAAGATCTCTTCAGCTTATGAAAGGCATGGTTGAAAGCCGCACAAGTGCGTCAAATGATTGGTCAGATTTATTCTAATAATTAAAACGCATATGAACGTTGAAGGAATCAAGCTATCAGATAAGTAAGCGCAGTAAAAATAATCTAGTGCAATTCTTGTTGATGTAATTGCAACTATGTGGCAGCCTCTATTTATAATTGGACAATACAAAAATTCAATTTGAAAAGAATACTGAAATTTGCCTTTTTTTGATATCTTAGTAGCATTACATAAAAGTCAAGAGCTACTAAAGCGCTTTACCAAGGAATAAACTGCAAGAATAACATTTTTGCTATTCATTCATTGACATATCCTTATCGAATATAAGTATTTTTCGTAAACTGGACTACTAAACACTAGAAAAATGTTTTAAAATTATACATAATAAATTCCCAATTTATCGTTGAACCTGCAATTGTGATACTATTATAATCGAATTCTTGAACCGTTTGAGAGATTTCGATGAAATACAAAATTTAGTTTTCATAACTTTAAATGTTTTGTTTGAATAGAATCTGTACTTTAAAACTAAATTCGAAAGCTAAATTAACGATATTTAATTACATGTATTAATTAAACTATAAAGACTAGAAAAAGTCATAAATCAAACTAAATTTTTTAATTTTGATACTTTTAAATTTAAATGGAACAGATGATATTGTTTTCACAAGATGACAACTGGGCCCTCAAAATTCTTAGATTTATTTTTTCCGGGGGAGGGGGAGTAATTATAGTTGTCAAAGTGAAAGAAAATGGCCACATCCACGATTAATCAATAAAGTTGAATGCGGACTAAAAACTACGCCTATGGTATGCTTCGCGCAGACAACCATTTTCGTTAAAAGCATTTTAGGTACCGTAGAGAAACTAGAAGCGCATATTGTTCATGTTTTCCGTTTCTAAATATGTTATCAATTTTCAATTTATCAGCAGGTGAGAAGAATGCAAAAGTATTCTTTTACATAAAACAGCATTTTACCTCGCAGTATGCAAAAATGGTCACGAAAAATGCATCTGCATATTAACAATGAAGCATTTGCAGATGTAACATTAGAAGTTGTGGTCTCCTTTTTGCATAGGAAAATGTTCTGCTTAAAATAGTGTTTGTTCTGCATACATAGTATTGCAAATTATTTAATCTTGCACAGAACTCATGGCCATACAATAGTAGAAGAAGCAATTAAGTTTTATGCTTGGCAGTTTTCTTTCAAATGACCAGTTTTAATAGATAAGCACTTTTAGGTTTGGGGCGGAGGAGGCGATTCTTTAAGCCAGTAACTTATACTTTAATCGAAATCTCTCTAAAATGTTTTCTATAATAACTTAATCACTCACCAGCGATTTCGTTTGTGCCGAATGGTTTCGTTTCTTAGAAATCAACTCTGTCTCCGTTTGTGTCCAGCCAACCGTTAGATCCAGTGGTTCCAATTTATCATTGCATGATTCAGCATTCATCACTCCACTGGAATTTTTTAAGATAGCCTCTTGTTCTTCGCAGTGTTTCCAGAAGGCATGCTTCAGAGAATGAAATTCTTCCACTAAGGCATCTAGCTTCTGTTGGATGTTATTGAATCGACTTTCATTTCGGTGAATCTCTTCTTCGAAGGACTGCTGGAACCTTTCACAGATGCGATGGATTACGGATTCCAAATCATTTTCTAAATTTCTTGAGAAACCACTACATTCGTTGTTAATAGCCAGCACCATTTCTTTCATGTGTGCCCAGTCCTCTTTAGTCTGGGGAAGAAAAAACTATATTTATTTTAGTTCCAAATTTAAATTGCAAGTCAGTGCTCGTGGGTTTTTGTCGGAGACTTATTTTATTGATTAATCAGTAATAATCGAAAAACGAATTATTGTTTGCAATTTTGCTGTTATCGATTAATCATTGATTATTCGAAAGAAATTAACAATCAAGAACTTTTTTGATTGTATTTTTGATTTAGCGGCTAGAGTCTGATTCCCTACGAAGCGGATGGTCAGAGATTTGGACCTAACTCCTTGCCTCAAGTAATGAACTAGAGGTGGCGTCACTACTGCGACATTGCGCATCATTGTACTGTCACTAAATTCCAACTGAATTGGGGCATAAATGGTTAAATAGACCTTTCGAATGAATGTCAAATCAGCATTATTTTCAATTTTGAATTTTCTTACTTTTGCTTTTCAGTGGGTGTGGTGAGCTGTCTGTGCGTCATTCCTTATATTATGATGTGTCTTTTTCGGATGTTATGTAGGCACGAGTATTCGTCAAATGTGGTAGGAGAAAGTACACGCTTTTTTATACGTTTATAATTTATATTTCCTAATAGTGCAATGCAGTGTGAAGTCCTACAATACACTGAACTATTTCGGAATCCTGTAGTGGTACAGATACTTGAAAAAAAAAAAAAATCGAGTATTTTTAAATATTTTTGTTTCATTCTTTGATTTTACGATCTGTCGGTTTTTATTCAAAAACTATCGACACGGTTGGCTAATTTAGGTGTCATCCTTGATTCCTCAGAAGCATTAATCAGGTACCGCTCCCTTTCAAAGAACAGCGGATCGGGGTTTGTGATACATCGAATTTTAACTGGGACAGAAAATAGAAAAATAATTATTACTTCATAAGTTGTTCTTTTCAGTTCCTCTATTTCTTTCAGAAGAAGTTCCATGGGTGTTAACGGAGCAGGACCAATAATTTTTCTTCTTATGAATCTTGAAATCTACTTAAAAATAATACAGTGTATTAGTTAACATGCAAAATTAGAAAAGGGGGGGGGCACGAACATTGAAAATTAAATGAAATCAGACAATTAAGGATATTGTTAATTACAATTAAGGATTAAGAAAATAGGATCAAAAACCGTTCTTTACTTTATAAATTATTTTAATTTTTTCATAATATTCAAATATAAGTGCTCAAAATTGTCTTATGAAAAGGACTTCCTTTTTTAACTCGTTACCAAATTTATGAAATGGAGTTTGAATTCGTAACACATTTTGTGACCAATATTAATCAGTTCTGCATAGAAACAATTTTAAGTTGTTGAAAAATTACGTTTTTTTTTTTTTTCGTATGCATAAAATGGGATGTAAATATTTTGTTGAAATTAATAAATTTTTATTATTATTCTGATAAATAGATCTTAAGCTAGATTTATTATAATTTTCAATTATTTTGATTTAAGAAAACAGGTATGCTTAGATAGAAAGAGATACAACAATTTACGTTGCATTAACTTGAGCAAGTTACAATTGAGCACTTGCAAGAAATAATAAAAAAACTGCTCCAAATTAAAAATTTACACTAAAACGATTAACCAGCTCTTTCTCAATCCAACAAACATTTTCGAGCTCAAAGTTTAACATAATGAACTATCTCGAAATGACCAGTTCTTTTGAGAAGTAAATAAACATTGGTAATGTGTATGGCCTACCTAAAGAAAGAAAATTTCCAAAGAAGATTAAAACGATGAGTAGTCGGTTTAGAGAAAGTTCAGTTTATATTCTTCATGTGAGGTACCAGAATAATGCGCGTTCCTCTGATGCACCATAATATATCGGTTATTACTCCTTATCTTACATTTGACAAAGAACGCAAAGCTCGAAAACTGGAATTCGCGAAATCAAAACTGGAATTCCAAATGATAATAAAAGGAAATAAATTAAGCTGTAACTTGCAGCTTGAAGTACACGAGTTGGATAAAAGCAGTGGTAACTCATCCGCAGTCCTGAAAAAGACTTCAGTACCATAGGATGATATAAATATTTTCATTTCGCCAATATAATCGCTTACAGTATCTACCACCTTCTGCTAAATTATTAGATGGTGTCGTACAGCATCAACACACTCACTTCTATTAATTGAAATAACAAGCTGAAGAATAAATGGTGGAGATACAGAAGCAACAAGAATGAGCGTAAGTTGCATACATTTGTAGGACTTGTTCCGAAGGTGTGAACAGAACCTTCTCCTTCAGCCGAAGAAGGGAAAATGACGGGGGAAAAAACACATAAATCCACTATCAATTAGAATTAAAAATGTAAATTTTGGTTTTCACATATATTCGATTCCTTCCTACAAGGTTTAGCTTTAGATTTTTCTTAAGTGGTCAAACTTGTAATAAGCAGTATAAAGTTCTTATTTTCGAAAAGGAGATCTCTAAATGCTATCATATTAAAAGCGAAAAGCTCAAAACATGTTATAGATATATAACTAACAATAAATAATAAAAAGCAGTATTTTTATCATCCAGGATAAAAGAATTGCAAGTGCAAATCGTAAATTTCCAGCTCTTCAAACTAAATCTTTTTGTCTAATATTCAGTTCAACCGGGCGTGCTGTAGTGATGTAAGTGGTTAATATATACAGATAACAACTGGAAGATCTGTGATTCAAATCCCATTGAAAGCATAGTTGATTCTCAAGTAACAGTCACTACATCCTTACGTTTCTTTTTCAGAGCAAAAGGATTGGTTATCACGGCAGTATTGCAGTGCTGTTATGTTGATTGTATTTATCAGAAGAAGGACATAAGTACTTAAATCTATTATCTTTCACATGAAAAGTATCTCCAATGCAATGAAATAATTCCGTTTAATGATTAGAATCATTACCTGTATATATACGTAAACATACATCAAGAAAACACTTCATGAAACGCTTGAGAAAGTTTCCTGTATTATTATGGTACGTAGAAGATTCCTCTATTTGCTTTGATTGAACAAACATTAATAATTTAAACTTAAAAGCAAGGATACTCATTGCAAAGAAGTAATAAAATATGTAAAAAGCAGACAATTAAAAGAGAAGCCTTTAGGATTTGCTTTGAAAACTGCATTCAAGGTACAGTCGTTTATTCTATCTATTTAAATTGTAGAGACATTAGGTTATTTTGAAGCAAGAGGCATGAAAAAGCAAGAGGCATGAATTTGAAGCAAGAGGCATGAATGCCCTTGCCGCGTCTCGAACCACAGATCTCTCGAATACGCGCCGAGTGTGCCGAGTTGTGATCTCTCGAATACGTACCGAGTGTGCACGAAGGCATGCTAAGAAGGCGGAAGAAATACCTTATATACTTCCCCTTTTAAAGGGCGACTGGAGATTGGGGACCCAATCGTTAAATCCTGGTGGTGGAGGATTATCATCCACCACCTTTTTTAGTTCTGTGCCACTATAGAGTCATTAGGATTTTTCAATATCAGGAAACTGAAGAAATAAGCAGTGCCCTCACCGGGACTCGAACCTCGGACCTCTTGAATATGCACCGAGTGTGCTGGTCATTACACCACGAAGGCATGTTAAGAAGGAGGGAGAAATATCTTATAAAATGAGCAATGAAATTAAACTTTTTTTTGCCAAAGCATTGTAACACTGTATTTCGATTTTATGTGCTCTATTGTTTCAGTTTAATTACCTCAATACTCTTTGGTTTCAATTTACTATGATAGTTACATATTCAATTATTAATCAATTATTAATTCAATTATAATTTTTAATATCATATAATATTTAAAACACAATTCTGTGCAATATTTATTAATATTATAAAGATAATGAAAACACTGTAATAAAATGCCACATTCGATATGAAATTGAACTTGGTGCCACTCAGACTGACTGCATTTCGTTTTAATGTCTTTCTCAGACGTGAGTAGAATTTCCAGATCTATCGAAATTTGGAAAAAATATAAACTCACCTTTTGGAAAAGTATCCATGCTATGAACAGTACTAAAACACCTGAAAAGAAAAAAAAAAAAAAAAAAAAAAAAATAATAATAATAATAATAAGTTCTTCACGTATATTAATGATCACATTTTATTAATTAATAGGTGCCAGGTCATAAACAGAAGTTTTAAATTACTTTGATATTACAGTAGAAAAGGGTGCGTGCAAAGTCACATCCTCGGAGCCATGTACAAATTATAAAATACACTAGTAATTTATTGCTGCGTTCATTTAGACGCAAATTTTAGGTCGAGTTTCGATGCTTTACGCTATGTTAAAAAAAGAAATATATATTTCTTAAGATGCATGTAAAAGAATTATTATGTAAAGTAAACTCGGATTTTTGGTTTAAGAAAAAAGATTGAATTTCCAAATTTTAAGTTTTCCCTCCTCGCCTGATTTGCATAGATAAGTAGTTTTGGTGTAAAACTGACAATGTTAAAATGTTTCAAAGAACATTAAAAAATTAGAAACGCTTTTTAATCGAATATGTTATTTCATCCTGGTAATATGTGATCTAAGGATTAGCAATTTCTAAGAGGACTGAAAGCCTGCTCTAAAGAATTTGTCTTAAGCCCTGTCTACATGAGGAGACATGTATCTGAACAAGTATCTCTGCACATCTGCGACAGGTGATGGCTGACAGAGGACGAGGGCACCTCGCTTCTACCAGAGATAAGCAGGTGCGTGTCCCTTTTCATCCACTATCCAGCGCTTATTGAAGAATTTAAGAAATTTGTTAAGATACATGGCCATACAGGGCTAGGTGACTGTACAATTTGGAATTAGAGGATGCAAGAAACATATTGCAATACCAGAGAGCATAAAGTGTAATGGAAATACAATAAACAAGTAGTACAGTATAAAAGTACATACGTAATAAATACCTCGTAAAATAAATTAGTAGTACTATATAAAAGTAAATGCAGTAGACAGGTGATGGAGAGCGAGGACACCTGGCTTCTAATAGAGGTAAGCAGGTATAAGTCCTACGTCCTCCTCTGGCTGAAAGCAACAACTCCCTGGAGCTCAGAGAGCATCCTTCGGGAGTTTAGACGAATAGAAATGCAGTAAGTTTACTGAAGTGCGTGGTTCGCCGTACACTGTGATTGGTGGTGCCGATCAGTGCCGATATTTGCTGGGGAAAAAATGATGTATAGAACGTGGGAAGCCAAATTTAAGGGCGGAGAAATGATTTACAAACATATATTTCTGTAAAAAAGGGCAGCCAATTTTAATTTGCTGGCCGACGGTCTAGAATTGGCATTGGTGCCGATTGCTGTTGATCTCAGCATGCATGTCCGAGCCTTTAAGTCATGAGTGCGTAAGCATGGGGTTGATAGGGCATTCATACTGTACTGGGCTGAAAGTTATACAATCACGTCCATAAATTAAGGATAATTCAGAATCACACAGAAATCGAACTCTAAAGGAAGAATTTCACCTTTAAAATTATCGCATACATCTTCAAGAATAATATGCAAATTATAGGAAGCCATCAGATGACACCGATAGTACTTCACAATGACGAGAGTGTATGAGAAATGTACTCGTATATGAGGAACGGTAAGAATAAAGTATAGCAAGTAAAATTCTTCACAAGCGTTCTGTAAGCCGCTCATTGCCACATAAGAATCGTCATGACACAGAGGACGCTTACGGATGATCTTTTACGTGGTAGAATTATCGGCCGTTTGGAATGTGAGCGTACTCAGATGGAAGTATCCGAAGAACTTGGAATAGTCCAAAGTGTCATCTCTAGCCTTTGGCAACGATTTCAAAATGATGAAAATTTCAGTAGACGTTACAATACAGGTCGCTCCCGAGTTACAACGTCGAATTTGGCAGTAACTGCCAAAAAAAAAAAACAGACAGAGCACAACATCAGACCTGTCTCATCAGCTATCTTCAGCCACGGGTACGTCAGTTTGAAGGCAAACTGTGTACAGACGTTTGCGACAGATTGGTCTATATGCTCGGAGGCGTGGTCAGATGTGTTCTGCTCATGGCAAGTCACTGTAGCCAGCGATTAGCCTGGAGTAGAGAACATGCAATGTGGACATCGTCACTCTTGGCTTGTGTGATGTTTTTCGACGAGTTTAGGTTCAGCTTGAAGTCTTGATTCACGTCGGACTTTCATATGGAGAACTACCCACTACCACCGAGACAACATCACTGAATGACACTGTTACGATGGTGCAGGATTGCTTGTTTGGGGCAGAATTATGCAAGACTTCAGAACAGATCTGCATGTTCAGATCTGAAACATGACAGGTCACATTTATCGGGACATCATTCTGGAACAACATGTGCGTTTGTTTAGGGGTGCTATGGACGCAGAATTTGTGTTTATGGATGACAACGTCCGTCCTAACCGTGCAAACATTGTAAAGGAATGACATCAATCTAAGGATATCACCCATACTGAATGACCAGCATTCTCCGCTGACTTGAACCAGATAGAACATGTGTGGGACATACTTGGCCCACGAATTGCAGCCCGTCAAACACCTCCGACATGTGACTGGAATTTCGGAGAGCATTGCTTGCTGAGTGGAGAAATCTTTCCCAAGATCGATTGATAAATTAATACTCTCTTGATAAATTGATACTCTCTTGATAAATGGATACTCACCAAGCCTAGGCTTTGTACAGACTGTATTTCGTTATCTGGAAGACATGTATTAACCATAATACCAGTCATGCAATGTTAAATTTTTATAAGGGTTTGTTTTTGTTCCCGGTGTAGCACGGCAAAGTCTTAGAGCGTTTAAAAATAAGCCTTTCGTTTAAACAGAACTTCGATCATAGGGGCACGACTTTGTGCTACAACTAAAAAGAACTTGTGGAAATGCAAATTAAAATAAAAACAATCTATTCAAATTAAATGTTGATCAGTAATTTAAGACTATACAGGTAAATACTGTTACGAATTTTGTATAAATGTAAATAATTTTATGGAAATTATATGTGAAATCGTATTATCTTTTGTATACTAAAACATGAAGTAACTTGAAAAAGCGAAGCTGTACCAAAAAAATAAGGTTACAGCGGTAAGTCTATTTAACACTGAGGTAAATGTTGTTAATTAACACTGAGGTCGCCTCGTATATTGGCGAGATATCGCCAAGCTGGTGATGGTTTTGGGAATTAATTTTTGTCTCCAAATTTGGCGAAAATTCGCCAAACTTTGGTCCCTGTATAACTGTAATTTGTACCGTAATTGATCCCTATATGTCTCTATATATAGCTCATAGATTTTTATTTCAGAGTTAATTTCGGAATATTGGGATACCTGCGTGTGAGCTTCGCTCTTTAGATGCGCTTTGCATTGTGTTGTGTTTAACATTCTTAATAGTTTCATGTGATGCTGTGAAGAGCTGTGCGAGGATTTTTGTGGAAAGTTCCAGAACTGTAAATTGTTTTTCTTGGTAAAAATAAATTTTATCAACTATCGTTGGTTCTGTGTGCATTCAATGCATTCCGAACCCGTACGCATGCAACAATACTAAGCTGTAAGCTGACTCAAAAACTTACGTAAGTTACTGAGCGTAAATTTAAAGCATCATTTAACGTAATTTAAAGTAAGTATCATTCCCTTCAATTTGAAGTATCCATGGCGAGAGAATGTAAAGTAAAGGTAGTTACGTTTAACTAGAGCTAGCAGAATACAGTAGCGATCATGTCAGAAACAACCTCTCCCAGGATCCAGAAATTCAACTTAAATACCAACCAACTAATTTGCGTTCTGCTGACGAATTCGGAAAGAAGAAGTTAAGGTAAATATCCAAATTATAAATAATTGCTTAGTCTAAAATAAGAATCTTCCAATATGTAGCTAGTGAATAATTAAATAAACATCATATTGAACACTTTTTAACTAAAATTGCATTTCGCTGTCAAATAGGCCGCCGCATAAGCCTTTGGCGACATTTAAAATTTGCACGTTACAGATTGTACGAGAAAATTTGTGAAATTTGGCCGCTTTAAGAAGAAAGTATCATTAAAATATGCAGTAATATCCCAACCAAATCCAAGCAATGTATTCGACACCGCAATTTCAGATCAACGTAACTATTTAATTGGACGCTATTTTTATATGTTATATTTGGCATAGACGATTTTCTTCATTATATAACATGTTTTTATAAAAAAGATAATTTGGAATGAAAATTGCTCATTGGCAATGGAAAACACATTTGGAGACTTTATGTAACTTCAGAAACCAGTCTCTTTCATATCCCACATATCCAGCAAAATTTAAGGTAATACAAAGTTCTAGTTGATATTTTTGAACAGGATTGTTTAGCAATTAGTTTTTCGAAAATTCTAAAGGAATGACCTACAAAAGCTATTTCAGTATAAAAATAATCTAACATCTATATTAGAAATGAAAAAAACTACAAATCCTCGAATTTATTCAACATTCTTGAAAAATCTTAATATTCGGGAAATTCAGAAAATGTTCTAAAATTCGAAGAATTTAGAAATCTCAAATTCGTCGGAATTCTCGCCGCCAGACCGCTAGAAAGCTATTGCCCTAGGCATAATATCTCGTGCTATTGGAGATGAGCAACATCCCAATTTATCAAGCCTTTTCCAAACTACAGGCGCTTTCCTGTTATTTTTTCTCATGATTAATCATAAAAACATTATGGTGGCTATACAAACGGATCTAAGAACAATTAACAGCAGAGTAATACGTCTCCCTCGGCTGCAAATTCAGTTTTCTTTCTCTTTTCTCTAAACCTGATTGTTTCACAAAAACTTTAACATAAACAATGGACTAAAACATATTTCGTATGAGTTATTCGCATAGTGTGTGAAACCTGAAAGTCTAAAACTATTATAATAATAACCACTACTCTGTAGGTTATAAATATGTACTATATTTGACTATTTTGAGTACTATATTTGAGTCTTAGATTTGCATTCTAGCTTTTAAAATCACTTTTTTATAGTAAAAATAAAGAGTCTTATGAATGTAGCAGCGCAGTCGCTAAAAAGTCTCTTATTAAAGTCACTAATAAGTCCCTAATTTCTTCATTTTTATGATATTCATTTTACTAATAAGTTTATACAATGTAGAATATATTTTACATTCTGATAACGCTGAAAATTAAGGTCACATGTTTTGGATTAAAAGTAATATTTACTGCCTTTTATTTACATTTCTCTCAAGTTATTTAAGCATAAATTTAAGTATAGTGTAAGATATCTTGCTCACAATGACAGGTTATGAAATGAACATGATGGAATCCAGCTAAAAAAGTTTCTAGAAATATAAATATTTGACTTACCACTTAAGAGAGAAGTGTAAAACAAACGATCAATTTCGCAACTTGTGCTTTGCGCTCCTATGGAAGGCCACATTTCTTAAAATTTAACCCATTTGAGAATTGCGGAAAAGCTATGATATGACACTTCCCGCAATCCTATTTACGGAAGCTATCTTTTTGCACTCGAGATGCTTATCGTTCTGCGAGATATATTTGAAAAATTTCCCAAATGATGCCATTATAAAAATTAAATATAATGCGAAAAATACTTGGAACTACTTACGTGTTTCTATTTAATTTCATTGATTTTCAGTATTGCTTTTCTGTTAAATTTTGGCAACATTTCAACTTCGAAAAAAATAGCTGTTATGTGCACTATTAAGTGACTTAAAACTGGAAACAAGTTTGCAACAGTTGTTCAGATCTAAATCGTTCTGAAAAAATATTAAGAACACGGTATTATAAACTTAAAGCACAAATATGTTTTCACAATTAATTAAATGCTTTATAAGAATTTGGTCTTCCCAATAAGTATTTAAAGTACTATATAAGCAGCATACGGCGATATTTACACTTAAAAGGTTAGATATTTCTTTCTCCTAATTTTTTATATTTGCTCCTTTGCCTTCAGTGAATTGTAGCATTTTGTATTAAGTAAACACTTGAATTTATAAAATTAGCAAATTATTTTATTACTGAGTTCTGGATAACCTCACTTAACTGAAATAGGAATCCATCTTCTTAACACAATGAACTTAACACATATACTATAAAAGCAACATTCAGACCAAACTTAGTTTCCACAGATATACAAAAATGTACAGGTATCGTCTGGAATTTTTCTCAAGCCGAAATGGCAGTAAAAGAAAGAGTAATTGCTATAATTTATATCAGCAAATTAGAGGCTTCTCAGATCTCGTAATGCATATTAAGGTCAAAATAAAAAGAAGTCACGCAATCTGTTTTTTCTAATTGTAACTTTACACCTTAAAGGGCGACTTTTACTGTTAAATATATTTTTATTGTAATATAATGTAAATATTAGATTTTTATAAACTACCACAACCACTGTAGTGGCAATCGCCAAATTTTCGGAATTCGCCAAAATCTGGAATCCATGTGCATAAAACATTCTGAAGTAATCTTTAGTAGTTTTAACAAGTAACATTGCCATTTTTGTATATTTTGTTTTCCAACGGTTTTTATCGACAAATTCCCACGGTTTTTATCGACAAATCGTGATATTTTTTGCATTAAACTCAATTTTAAACTAAGCAATAATGAAATTTGCCTGCATTGGGTCAGCTGAAAGAGGCAACATTAATTATCTTTCGTCCATTTGCGATGAATTTATTGAAATACCGAGCAAAATAATGTTAGAAGCATTCATGTCAGAAGTTAAATCGGCCAAATATTTTTCAATTGTAATAGACTTAACGCCGCTGTGCTCATCGTTCACAAATGAACACATAGAAAAGAACAAATATGAGTTGCCCATTGTGTAATGTTGGGTTATGCAAAAAATGCTTTACCTTGGACCATACGATGTAAAGTATATTTCATATAATAAAGTTTTCCAGAATAATAAGGTGTGCTTATAGTAAGTCGATCTCTACGTGTAAGACATATGTATCCCATTAACTACGGCTGGGACATATGTGTCCCAGCCGTTGTTGCCATTTGTCCATACCAAAAACCATTTGTCAAAAAAATCTCAAATGTTGAATTTGCCTTATTTATGACATATTTTGTTCACTTAGATAGAAAACGGGGTAAAATCGTTTTTAAAAAAATTCCTAGTCAAAAGATTATTTATATTGCGTTATGTATCAGAAGATGAAAGCCCAACAGAGATATTTCTTTTTTGATTTTTAACAATTTATTCGCACACAGGAAAATCATTAGAAAATCAAGTTTTAAAGAACCTTGAAATATTAGGTCTGGATGTTTGCAATTGCAGAGGACCAAATACAAGGGGCTCCAAAACCGCATTAAAAACATAGTCAAACAGCCCCATTACGTCCCTCGTGCTTCACATTCGTTAAATCTGATAGTAAGTAGTGCTAGTGAATCGTGTTTGCAAGCAATAATGTATTTTCAGTTATTGGAGAATATTTATACATATTTTTTTCGTTGTCATAGGTGGAACCCTTTAGAAAAAAGTTTTCAGCAAATAAAGTACATTTACAATAAAAAAAATTATGTACTACTAGGTGGTCTTGTAGAGCTGATGCAGGTAAAGCATGGAATGCCGAGAAATAGCAAACATAATTAATAATTTAGACTTCCTTTTATTAACAGTTATTTAATATAAAATTCTTTCCAGAAATAAATGCAAATAGTATAATACCCTTACAAGAACCTACTATGCCAATCTCGTTTTCGGCAAGTATTTTTGGCAATTTATTTAATTACCTAATAGTTTTAAGAAATTTATATCTGGATATCGAAGCGGAGGCATTAAACGCGTCAAAAATAAAAACTTATTCCGATACTAATAAAAGGTCGCGAAAACGGAAATAATTTTTTCATACAGTTCATCATGAAGAGGAAGACAAATGTTCATGTAATCAGGGGCAGGAAACCTTTAAACGAAATTGCTCTTACGTAATATGGAACAAAATATCTTTTGAACTAAAACTATGTAACAAGAGTTACAAAGACATTAATGAGATTTTAAAAATATTTCATACAAACTCAAATGACAATGTATCAATTGAATCTGAAGAAGATACCACATTATTAAAAAATGGTACAGTGAAGACACTGATACAAGAAAACCTGGATGAGGAACTGTTACAATTTCTGTTACTTTGTAAAAGCCAAAATTTAACGTTGCCATCTGACATGCTACCAGTTATAAAGACTACAAAAATTGTATCGATATTTCCAAGTATGGAAATCATATTCCGTATATTTTTAATTTTGCCTGCATCGAATGCATGTGGTGAAAGATCGTTTTCGGTGTTAAAACGCGTAAAAAACTATTTAAGAAACTTATTAAGTCAAACAAAATTAACTTCTTCAGCTGTACTATACATAGAACAAAATGCGTAGGACAATTTTAATTACGAAGAAATAGTTGATAAATTTGCAGAATTGAAAGCCAGAAAAAAGGGTTTCTGAATTAATTTCATAATCATTTTTTTTCAAAACTATGCTTTTAATATTTAGCAGATAAATTTCATTTCCTTAATTTATGTCATACAAACAAAAAGTTCCAATTCTATTGATTATGTTGATACGTAATCAAACGCATGTTTATAATTATACTAACAATGGAAACTGTTTTAACAATTTTTGAAAAACTAATTAATTATGTTAATTATTATTATATATCTATCATTTTTTATTTATAAAACCCGGGGTGTAGGGACCCGGCAGGAAAAAATGTTTAGAGCCCTAAAATAGGTCAACCGTCCCTGATTCAAAGGATTCCGTTATCATCTTTATAGACTTAAAGAGTCTTAAACTATTTTTGCTAGCGTTGCCCAAAACACGTTCAGATTGAGTAGACCAGAAGAAAAAAAAAATTTTTTTTTGCTCTAGGAAGTTCTGTAGTAATATAAGGAAATCTTAAAATAACTGGTGGTTTCGCTTTTAAACTGAGCATCCATGCAATTATCCTTATAAATTTAGGATAAATTAAAAATCTGTTAAAAAAGTAAATCGTTATCACTTTCGTTGCATTATTTTCCGTACAAAGATTAGTCTTTTGCTTTTCCTTTTCGTTTTCCTTTTATTTGGGAGCAGGAATATTACAAGGCCAGTTCTGAGGAATACTGAACAATCATTTTGAATCCCCCCATTATTGGGATTTTAAAAGTTGTTTGTGTAAGACAATCTCTTGACAACAAATTTGTAGGATTCATACTGGTTCATGATTTCTTTGTTCTAAGAAACTAAGTTTCTTAATTTCTTTTACTCTGTTTATTTGATTTTTTTTTTTACCCAGGCTAAATTCAGGCAGTTACCCAGGCAGTTGAGTAAGTCCAGAAGTAAACTTCTTTGAGCTCATTTCTAATGAAAAGATGTAGAAGAATTCCAGTTAGTTCTAGCCGTCATGAGTTCATGCCATTAGAAGTATCAATATTTTTGAAGGAACAATTCTAGATTTCTCAATAAGAAGTTCATCGTAAACGTTTCCTACAAATTATAACTATTTTGATTGCATACGCTTTCATTAACTTTTTTTAATTCTATTTGAAGCTTAGTTTTAGGATAGCTTATTATTTTGGGGCATGAGATAAACATATTGGATTTTTCAAATTTCATCTCTGTATCAACAACATTCAAAAATGCTTATTTAAATGCTTAATTGAGAACGTTTTGTTGATTTAAGTACTTGCTGTGAAATAAAATCTGCACCTTTTTTAAACAAACATCCTTCTAATTAAAATGTTGCATGAAATATGCTTTTGAAAAATTTAATCTGGCAACTTGGTGAGAAGAAGTATATGAAAATTATATGCTTTCTATAACGACACTCTTGATTGCAGGAGATTCTAGTGTTTTGTGAAGATGGTCGTCTTAGCTACTGTTGAACGTCGATGCCGATTGATGCTCTCAAAGGCTCTCAGAAGCATAGATTACTTTCAGAGAGGATCGTCTTAGAGAAGAGTTCGCGAAGTCAAAACTTACTGTATTTGAAGATTCAGTTTGAAATAAATGGTGTAAAAAATTTTAACTGCATGTACAAGTGGAACTTGAAGCACATGCAGTTAAGACATGATTTTGAGATGCGACAAAAAGAAATATTAAAGTAAGAAAAATCTTATTATTAATATAATAGTTAACGGTGCCTTTAACAGTGAAGAGTGCCTTTAACAGTGAGAAATGCCTTTAACAATTTTTGTCAATTCATTGTAAAACTTTGTAATCATCCTTAATTTTATTTCAGTTTTCTGTTCTGTTTATTTTGCATTGTGTTTCATACTTACTTCTGTAAGCCCCATGTGATACTATGTGGTACACGGGGAACTTATCGTGTTTCTTTAGAATCTGCAATACTGCGAAACACTTACAAGATGAAATACTATACTTCGAAACTATTTTGAAAAGTAACCTAATTCCTCATAAAATAATTAAAAATACCCTAAAAAAAGCTGGCATTACCCTTACCTATTTTTAGATTTTTTGAATTAGATAATGATATTTTATGTCTAAAGCCCGAAGGACGGTTTAAGATGGATGACTGATTCAGAGAATCTAATGTAAAAATGTACAGATAATTCTTGTTTATACATTCTCTTTCCTCCAAAATTTTGGCACTTTACTTTTAAATACTATTGTGTAAATAGTTTTAAATTTCTATAATGGCCAATTTTACTGCTTTTATTAACAAATCGGGCCTTTTCGTTTTTCATAGTAGCTTGATCGCCCGCTAGCTTGAAGAATTACGACTTTTTTTAACAAATGACTGTTTTTTCCCTTTACTCTTGCTTTTGTGGCCAAGTTTTGTAGTTTTAGCTGAATTAGCCATTTTCATTTTCAGTCACAATTTTTTCTTCCAACTACATGTCAGACGCTATTTTGAAATCTTTTCACGTTTTTCCGAGTTTTCCGACTCCCTTCGATAATTGGAGACGAGTTGCAGCTAACGGACAATCTTTTCGTATTGGCTGATGCCCACAGAACAACGCTCCTCCCTACATACGTCACACGACTGAAGTACACAGAAGGGAATTACAACTACTTTTCAACATAGTTTTAAGAGGGAGAGCTCTGCATCGCCACAGGTCAGTTTTTTGTTTCTTTTGTTACAACTTTTTCTTGGTCTTAGCAAGACCCACTTTGTTGGTTTTGATCTTAATTTTCTTTTATTTTAATTACAGATTTCTAAAATATATAAAATTATAAATCTTTAAGCTTGCAGGCCCAGCCCGTATGTTTTTGTATTTTTAGGACTAATAGCAGACCGCTATTTATTTTTGTTTTTATTTTTATTTTAATTTTTATTTTAATTTTTATTTTAGTCTAGATTTAAGATGTATCGGAATAGTTTTTACATATTTTAACACCTTAATGTGTCATTTTGTGCGGACGCGTCGGGAAATTGGAACAGAGAATTGAGACTATTAAAATTTTCCAAGACACCTTGTCTAAATTAAAAAATTTTGTAGCGAAAAAGTTTCAATTGTCTGTTTCGGCGAAACGCGAAATGGGGTTAGCTTGATTCGACGTTCAAACAAATAAAATTTCCCTTGAAAAGCCAGTTTGGAAGTCGAGTTGGGCTAATTTACCATTTTCCGCTTACTTTTTTATCTGATTTTGTTTTTTAATGTTTTACATGTTAAATGGTTTGATTTTCATATGTATTAATTTTTTTTAAAACGTGTTGAACTTTTTGGAGGTAACTTTTAGGCGAGCTTACTACAATTTCTAATTTACTTACTTTGCAGCATATTGCGCAAGATGTTTTCTAGACCAAATTGGTCATTCAGTATTGTAATTACTACCTTGCTTGATATATATATATATATATATCAAGCAAGGTATATATATATATAATAGTTATTTTATTACAAGCTATAAAATGCATTGCAGTTCAAAGAATAAAAATTTTATTACTTAGTATACGCACAAAGTAGTTTACATATTTTGTAATTCAATATTTTAATACTGGATTAAAAAATATGGAGCGGTACTGGCGATAGGATTTATTAATATCTAGTCTAGTTTGTCTGGTGCACTTGCTGCTTAGAGTCGTTTGTGATGCAATAGTCTCCCAGTCCTCAGTTTCGTTTTCTTGAGGGTAGATGATGGCCGTTTCAGTTGGAGACGGAACGTTTCTTCTTGTAGATATGCCACCAAGTGAAGTTTCTGATGCAATTGTTTCCCATTCTTCGCATTCTTTTCCCTGGGGATTCTGGAAAAAAAAATTATGTGAAAAATAATATATAAATCTAGTGAATAGGCGTCATGTATGTGCAACGATATTTGGCAATTATAGATTAATATTGAGCAGGATGCATGAAAAATCGAATGACAAAATTAAATACTCCTTTGTTTCTAAAATGGTCTGAGTCACAATGATTTGAATATAATCTAGTAGTTCATATTGGACCAAAATGCGTAAAAATGGGCGTGTAAAATTATCCAGTTATGAAATGCTATATTAATCATTACATCAAACATAGCATTGGAAATGAAAGTAACCATATTTGCCCTAATATAAGATCTTAAATAGAAGATAATCTAAACAAGAACCTGAATATTTGAAGACATTTATTAACAGAAAAATACAGAGGTCCGTATATAAGATGTTCTTAAGCTTATGAATATGTAGGGAGCAGGAAGGTTAATTAAATAATCTGAATATCATACCTTAATATGAAATTGATTCGATTACTGCTTTCGAATTATGTATAAGATTTTTCAGCTGTGAAACTGCGAATGGAAAGACAGGTACTATTCGCTTAAGAGTATATAAAGAAAATATGTATTGCATTATATTACGACCAGTAAGTTTGTCATGTTTATATTAATTAACCCATTACCTTATTATTTGAACTACTGCTTTTCGTTTGCTCTCACCAGGATGTAAATAAGCTACGAGTATTTGAGAACGGTGTTTTTAGAAGCTAGACAGATAGCATTGGCAGCGACGCTGACCTTCGTATTATTCACGTTATTCGGCCTTCGCTTTTCGTCAGTCGAGTTACGCGGCAGTTAATTTATATTTGATCAAAAGCTCGTTAAGCTTTCATCTTGTGATCCTCCAGAGTCAGTTGCTATTTAATTTTAGTTTACATTTTATGTTATCTTAAATTCGTAAGCTGCGAAGGTTAAACTATGAGCACAAACCACGCGCTTGTGGCTTATAAAGTTTTAAATGAAAAAGTTTGTTCTGTGTCTACAGTTGTTTCTG
The DNA here is from genome assembly GCF_044657685.1 of Stegodyphus dumicola. Taxonomy (NCBI): domain Eukaryota; kingdom Metazoa; phylum Arthropoda; class Arachnida; order Araneae; family Eresidae; genus Stegodyphus; species Stegodyphus dumicola. Next base: position 39,816,538 of record NC_140771.1, on the reverse strand, counting down.
CCTGTCGTCGTGTTAACGAGTGTGTGGGCCTTCGGGCCACACACACGCACACAGACACAGCTCTCGCCATCGTCCACGGTACTCGATCTGATGTCCATTTTCATAAAATGGAGGAGAAAATATGTTCTTGTACGAAGAATATAAGAACTCAGGTAAACTTTACTGATTAGGCTGCGAGGTAAAAATTGTTCCTGTGCTGTGACTCAACGTGTATAATCCTGACAATTGGATGTTTCGAAGTGACGACCATGTGCGCCAATTTCAAGCCTATCTGCCAGAAATTTGATCTCTTCTATCACGAGTAATTATTGCACTGCATATTAATTAAGCTTCTTGCAAGATGCTGATAAGTAATGGGCCTTTGATGTATCCAGATTAGGAATTGCAATATACCGTAAAAATGAACGCTGTGACAGTCCCGTAGGACTAACGAGTAGGACACGCCGAGGGGCATTCAAGAAAAGTGTATTTTTGTGATTTATATAGGCTAATCAAGAAAAGTGTGTTTTTGTGATTTATCTAGGCTAATCAAGAAAAGTGTGTTTTTGTGATTTATCTAGGTTAATCAAGAGATGTGTGTTTTTGTGATTTAATAAATGTATATTTAAAAGAGAGATACTGATTCATGCATGCCTTATTGGGTAAGTCATTTGATTCTTATTATTAATAATCATGCAATGTACTAACAACTAAAATTTTAGTTTAACTGTTACGCGGAATTAATTCGCATTTGATACTCTTAGTATAATTACTTTTATACGATCACGGCCAGCAACACCACACATGGATAGGGCATAAGTCGCCTGACAGTCTCCGTCAAGGCAACGAGTTAATTACTAATCAGAACCTTTAAGATACGAATTCATCATCATCATTATTATTTTTTTCTAAAACTGATATTGATCATTTTTAAAAACTAAACTATCCGAAATTGATTATTGCATTTATTTTGAATTTTGATTGCTATTCTTTCAATACTACAGCCAAAACCTTCTCCTGTATAGCTTTTAAAAAATCCATTAAATCTGTTCTTTTATGACATTTAAACGAACGCTAAAGAATTTATATTCTGAGTAATATTGTAATCTGCATCTCTTTTATTGATGACAATGTTTTTAAAGATTAGAGCATAACTTTTTGCTATAGCTGTTTAAATTTATTGTAGTTATCAGATTTAAAATAAAGCACGAGAAAGCATATATCAAATTTAGAAAGCTGCTTTTCATTTTTCCATATTTCATTAAACATCAAGAAACAAAATGTAAGCATTTATGATGGATTTTAAACAGTGATCACCATATTTGTAAAAGGCAAAACGGATCTGAGTGTTTGATACAACCGAGTGTCCAATTTTCGGGACCTAATCTTCTCAATGAATATTCGTTTTCATTGACTCAGCGATCAGTCGTTCCATTGACAACTGACATATCGTCTTATAAGTTTGGAATAAAATGTTTATTTTGTTTTATTTATTCTTATGTTTTCAATAAATGTTTCGAAAGGAAAGATATCAGTAAATTACCAGTAAACCGGTTTTAATTGGGAATTTTATGAGATTGTCGAAAACTGAAAATGTTGGTAAATTTACTTTTAATTTATTAAGAGATTCTTATACGTTGTATTATGAATAAAATTAACGGTAAAGTAATTGCACACACTTACTTCATTTGAAAGTCTTATAGATGTTGTGGATTCTGTCTCTGCAAGCGAATTCGGTGATTCCTTTTGGGATTGTCTATTCTGATTTCTCATAAAATAAAATAATTTTGTAGCATTTTCAAGAAAATTATCTCCTTGCCGAACATTTTCCTCTTTAGATTCTTGGATATTTCCTGTCTTTTCCTCACGTTTTACAACTGATTTAACGGTATCATTTATGTTCCGTTGTTCCTTTCCTAGTTGTGGAGAGTTTTGTTCTTCATGATTTCCTTGTGCATCACAATCTGTATCAATCAAGCAATTTTTATAAGCAGTTTCGCTGTCTGAAAGTTGACTTATTAGATGAGTGCATGCATCAGCTACGCTGTTAACCAGATCGAACACTATGTCCAGATTTACCGATGATTTCAGCATCCAGTACTCTTCTCTGTTTCGAGAAGAAAACATTACAGATAAATGATCCAGTTTTTCATTCAGTTCCGTAAAAAGCTGATTTAGAGGAAGAGTAGATAGTTCATTCTGTGTTATCGAATGCATGTCAGAAGTAAACTTCCCATCTTTCACAACATGACTGAACTTTTCCAAAATTCTTTCTAACTTCGCAATTTCTTCAACAGGGACTTTCGTAACAATATTCATCTTACTTGTTATATTCATCAGATTTATTTGAGCATCTTTGAGACGTTTAGCAGCTTTATCGTACTTTGTCCAGTCCTGCTCCAGGCTGGATTTCTGACTGATGTAATCGAACTTTTGGCTGAAGGATTTTAGAGCGTTGTGGATGGCTTCTATCTCTAGCTGTTGTTGGTCGAGGCGTCTAAGTGTCTCTTGCAAACTTTTTTCGACCTCTTGTGCTTGAAACAACATGGAAAATCGGCTTTCACCTTCTGTTAAGTGGTACTGAAAAGCCTCCAACAATCTCGCTACGTCCTTTCTTATGACATCACGATTTTGCTCAATACAAGTTAAGATACTCTTCAGCATTTTATTTCCTTTCTTTCTCCTTTCACAGTTGAGTTTAATGAAGACGTCTTTAATTGAAATAAGAAATTCTAAGAAATTCCCATCCTGAAATAACTGTGGTAAAGAAATTTCGTTAGCAAAATTTACAATAAGAATAACATTCTAATAATATTATGAAATGCACTTTTAATATTAAGTTAATCTTTCTGTGCAACGTTTTTGCATGCTAATCGAAATAAGGATAAAAAATAAAATACATAATCGAAAAGGAAATATGAGCTAATTAAGAGCTAATATATTTAGTGTATGCGAAATTCCATTACAGAGAAATGGTATCAACAGTCGAACATAGTTGGCCCATGAAGGTTAAATAGACTGCCAGCCGAAGCAAAATCTTGTTCTTTAAAATAATGAATTGAAAGATAGGCATCTAATGTGAAGTCAAGGAAATGGGAACGGATATGAATCAACGAATTTACTGCGAGAGATTTCCGATGCGTCGGATCCCATACCATTTCACATCATTTTACCTTCTACTGTGTTAATATAAAACAGAGTAAAACGGGCTTATTTATTACATCAGAGGTGCAGGTACGCGAAGTATACAGATACCAGAAGTGGAAGAGCGTGTTTTGGAGAGATTTGTAGCAGCTCTTTCTACAAAACGCATGCCATGGCATTCCACAATAGTATTTATCACAATACAATATGGAATGTTCTACATGAAGCATGCATACACCTCTTGCATGCAGAATGTCCAATCTTTGAAAGCAGATATCCATCCCCGCCAGTTAGAGTTCCTGAGGTGGGTTATTCAGACGCAAATAATAATCAAATTCTTGTCCCTTTGTGTTATTCAGTAGTGAGGCCTCAATTACCCAGAAAGGCATTCAACTCTTCCAATGAATACATCTGGACTTAGATCATTATCTGCGTCACTATAAACAACAGCAGAGTTTTGCTGTGAATTTCCAGGCAGGTATCCTTGGGGATTGCCTAGTGGGTCTTTACCTATTGTCAGAATGTCTGACCGGGGCAGTGTACAGTGTCTTCCAGGAACGCGTACAGTGTCTTCCAGGAACGTGAAGTCAGTCCCAGTATGTTGCAGGCTGTTCTTTTCATCATACAGTTGGCAAGTTTACGCTTAATGTAGCCACGGCATGTTTTAACCCCGCGGTCTGACGTTTTTTCAATGCCTCATCCTCCCGAATGATGGACTAGACGGTGTGGACCGATGGCTTTTGTCTTCATCTGTACTTTACCTTTTGTCGACGTGAGAGTCGTTGTTGCAATAGATAGGTTACAGGTTACGGAAAACGGGGACGCCTGGTGTCTAACATAGGTAAATAGGCGTATGTTCTACGTCCTCTTCTATCTAGCGGCAACAACTCCCTGGAGTCCCAAGAGGCTGCATCGGGAGTTTATTGAGACATGAAGAAGTTTGTACATGGCCAAACAAGGGCGCTCGTGTTTTGTTTTAGATTTGGAGAGACTTTGGCTGAACAGAAATGGCAAGGAAACAAAAATGTTGCAGAATTTAAAAAAAAAAAAAAAAAAAAAAAAAAAAAAAAAAGGCAAGAGCAAGAATTAGCAAGAATTAAAACATGCAAAGAAATATAATTAAGGCATGTGTTGAGCTAAGCTGCTAGGATTATGATCTCAACTGGCATGTGGTGCATAATAAGTTGAGTTCTGTGCTAGGTGTTCGTAGGGCATAGATGACACCAGCGTTTGCACATAAAGGTTGTCTACGGTTGCGTAGTTCACATAGGTAAACAGTTTGCACATGTGCATAGTCGCAAATAATTCGGTGTTTGCGTGTGTTGTTCATAATTTGCACATAGTTTACAGTTGCTTGAGGTCTCTGTTTGCGAACGTGCACTTATGAGCTCGCTGTTCACAGATCGTTGCGAGAATTTTGACGGAGGAAAGAGGAGGGTGCAGCTGGCTGCGGTTGTAGTGATGCAAATAGCGGCAATTGTAGTACAGGAGGATGCACATTTATACACTTTGCAGTTTCGCAGTTTGCGCATTTGCAAAGTTCGTGGTTTTGGTAAACACAGATCGTAGTTTTCCCAGTAGCACAGTTCACATAGTTGTAGTTTACATAAATTGTAGTAGTTATGACAGTGTAGTACAGGTATTGCATCTTGTCACAATTGCATGGAGTTTCATGGAACCTAAAGTGTTGAAGTCGATGCTCTTTGGTTGCCTTATGTAGATCGTGTGGTGGGTTGTTACTGGGAAGTTGGCGAGGGTTTAGTATGTTTGGCACACATCTTCCCATGAAGTTTAATGCGTGGATGGTTTTTCAGATTTGTATTATTGTTGACTTAGTGCTGATAATGTAGCGTTGGAAGGTCTCAGTTATTGTTGTAAGATGCTTAATATGAATTAAGGTTGTCATTGGGCAGTGGAAGATGTAATGATCGGGTGCTCCATTTCGGCCGCAGATGCAGATGTCCGTGTTGGAGATATGGTGTCTGAAGTAATATGAAGGGAAAGGGCCGTGTCCAGTGATATATCTTATGAGTTGTGGGGTTGCAATGAAACGGGCCGTTGACACTTTTGGGAGGAAGATATAGGTATGGCGACTTGTTTCACTTGTGTTCCATTCATGTTGCCACTCTTTGAGGACTGCTTGATGCAACATTGAGTTTTGATGAGACGGCGGAGCTGGGATGTTCTATGGGTGGGCATCGGTTCCTTTGGCAGCTTTCTTTGCCAGGACGTCTGCAGCCTCGTTGCCCTCTGTGCCCTCTTGTGCCTTGACCCGGGTTAGTTGAATGCTGTTATATCTGCTGTGGTAAAGTTGACTTTGTATGCCCGTAATTACCGGTGACGTGTGACGGTGATTCAGGATGTCTTGGAGAGATGATTGTCTGCTGCAATAGACAAGATAAACACGATGCTAGGAGTCTAAGAGGGGAGCACTAGACGTTCATTGATCGGTGCATTATACAATGGCCCTCTTGGATGGCCCTCTGAGCACCTATTTTAAGTCTTTCTTTAATCTTTACACCTTATAATTTAGTTAATTAACCGCCCTCTTTTTTTTTAATTGTTAGAAGTTCGATTTGGCGATTTAATTTTTCCGATATTCTCAGTGGAATGCGGCTTTAACCTCCACGGTAAATATTTTTCGTGTTTAGGATAGTATATCGTGTTTATTTTGCTGAAACAGTTGACAAGCACCTTATATACTCTGAGTTTTGATTCTTGAATTTCTGTACATTGTTCGTAATCGGAATAGGAGTTTTAAGCCAATGACAAGAAGAAAGTTAGAAGTTAAATGAATTAAAAGCAGATTAATTTCAAAATTAAAGTGTTGATTGTTATTCGAGCTATAGTTTAAGAAAAACTCTAAATATGCTTTATAAATATTTGGATTTACTATTCGAACGATATGTTGTTTAAGTGCTCTCATAATACGAGCTAATTTATTAGAAAGATGGACGCAGAAACAGGAAGAAATTAAATATTTGTCAGAAACTGCTCCCCAGTCTCTCGTTAAAAGGGGAATTACATAAGGTATTTTCTCCTTTCTTCCGCTTCCTTCATGGTGCAATGGCACCACGCTCGGTGCGTATTCGAGAGGTACAGGTTCGAGTCCGGGGGAGGACATTGCTGTTTTCACGTCTCCTGCTTGAAAATAAGCTGATGATTCTACAGTGGCGCCCGAACTAAAAGGTGATTGATGATAATTCCTCACCAGCAGGAATTGGGGATTGGATCTCCTAATCCCCAGTCTCCCTTTAAAAGCGGAAGTTTATATAGGGTATTTTCTTCTTCCTTTCCGCATAACTTCGTGGTGTAACGGTAACACACTAGGCGCGTATTCGAGAGGCCCAGGGTTCGAGTCCCGACAAGGGACACATCCTGCACATTTTTCACGTCTCTTGCTTCAAAATAATCTAATGACTCTACACTTTCCTAGAAAAAAAAAGTTAAATATCAGTACATGTTAAAAGAGTATCCATACTATTAAAATCTGTGCGCGTCTGTCTGTTTGTTTGTTTGTGGCATTATCTCCTCTAGAACGGCGGGGAGTTGCGCTTCGAGAGTTTCGCCAAGCACTCCCGGATTACAAAGATTCGTGGGAAACCATTTCGACCATTCTCATGTTCGTACGACTTTAATTAGCCGAGATTTCATTAAAATTTAATTTTCGTCCTTCATTTTTCTGAGTGGCAACAGTCTCGCACGCTAGAGATGAAAATCTGTTAAGTGTTACCGCTGCTCGCTTTCAAATCGTACAGTTTCTTAATAAAATATTTGGAAGTTTTACAAAATAGGAAATAAAAACAGCATTGTCAAACATTAAATATATTATTCCCGATTTAAAAAATTCGTGGGAAGCCATTTCGATCATTATTATGTTTGAATGACTTTAATCAGCCCATATTAATTAAAAACTCTGAAAACGCTAATTTTTCTCACCCATTTTTTCCGAGTGGCAACAGTCTTGCGCGCTTGAGATAAAAACTTGCTTTATTTCGAAAAGGCGTTGCCACTACTTGCTTTAAAATCGTAAAGTTTGTTAATATAAAAATTGTAAGTTTAACAAAATATGAAATAACAAAATTTAAAAAATTTAAAAAATATGAAAGGTTTCAGATTTTAAATTACGTCCAAAGAAGCGTTTTTTTTAAAACATTTTGTCTGTTACCTTTATTTATTAAACATCACGTTCTTCCCACTTAAACCATAAAATTTAGTTCAAGAGCAATATCGCAAAATAATTTTAAAATGAGCCTGTCTTTAGAATTTTCGATACACAGTCTCGCACGCTGGAGATAAAAATGTTTTTTCTGTACAACGTTGCCATTGCTCGCATTGAAATCCTTGAGTTTGTTAATCAAAAATTCGTTAAAGTTTTAAAAAATAGGAAATCGATCATAAAACAAATTTCAAATTTCAAATTTGGGCTTCCACATGCCCATATTCGCAGTAGGATTACGTCATTCAAAATTCGATGACCCTATGTACCGTTGTTTTATCACAATGCGAGAAATGGACATACATTTATGCAGATTTTTCATTATTTAATTTTTTCAAATATAATGCAGGACTCTAACATTTGGTGGCAACAGTTTGAAAAGTGAAATGGACATTTATAGTGATTCAACTCAAAATGAAAACAATAGTCTCTCAGCGACAAAGCCCCTTCGGACTAAAAATAGCATTGCCAAACTTTAAACATATTATTATTATATAAAGTCATATTCTGACATTGAACAAAGAACGCGATTGCACGTGACGTCACTGTATGCCGAAAATCTTTCCTTAATGTCAGCATTTTAAATAAATAGCTATTGTTGGCAACTTTTTTGTTTCAAATTAGTATAATTGACACGATATATTAATAACACGTTAAGCCTTTTATTTATATTGAGAAAATGTTGTTATATTACATTAAATTTAAATTATGACGTCATACGTATTAATCTGAATTGACAAAAGTTTTTGTTTCCTGATTTGGCAATAAAAAATTATTTACTAATTGGTTTATTGCGTGGAAAGAATGATGTAGCCCGCTCATCTGGCGAGCTTGCCCGCTAGTATAATTTTAAACTCGACTTAATCTCTTACGCGGATGTCATGCATACTGCATGTTTTCTAAGGGTATTATTTATAAAGCTTACCAGGTCTTCGGTTTGGTTATCCATATCCATGATATTTTCTTCAGTTTGTGAAGGATCTTTCACAGAACTGGATGAGAATTCCGTTGTTGGTTCCTCATCCCTTTTCAGGGAATCGAGAAGAATTAAAAATTTATCTTTGAAATTCAAAAATTCGCTCTTTAATCTTTCTGTTGTGCTGTAGATTTGCTCAAATTTTTCATCAGCTGAAACCTGTCTTGAGGTCATGAAAGAGAAAGTCTTGTCCAATACAGAAGCTTTTCTGCAGAGCATATCATCCGCGAATTGTTTGGAGAATGAACAGAACTGGAACTGTACGTTTTTCTTCAACAACTCGTTGTCAGCGCACATCTGCAAGATTGATTATTTTTTATATTTAACTACTTACTTGATAGTTTTTTAAATGAGGATTTAATTTTAAAACATAATCGAATAATTGTCAAGAACGCGAAAGCATAATCAAGTGATAACAAACTTATTTGTTTCATTTTGATATATTCGTATAATTAAACTGCTTTAATGTAGAAACTAGAAGTGTCATGATACTTTTAATCAATGTTTTTTATATAATCTCACTACAGTCTTAGAGATAATAGTCAAAAAATAATTCATTTCACAAATTTAAATATTGCATTTAAGATATTTATTTTTCATCACCCAGGCGGCATGGAGATAGCTCTTTCCGGGATTCAATTTCTGTAAAAAATGTAGATATTTACATTTGTTTAATTAATTTTTAATACGAGAAAGCATACAGTTATCTGCCTAAGAAGAGAATTCTTCACGGTGAGTGGATGAATAAAACTAGCCAGTTTCCCTTAGCATTTACTCTGCAGCAGCTCAGCGACCAGTAAGCGCTTGCATTGGTGACAGATCTAAATATCGGCTTCCAAGGACAAAGTACACTTTCGCCTTGGCGGCAGTTTTTTGGTTTCTAAACAACATCTTGTTGTTTAGAAAGTTTGTTTGGTTTGGTTTGGTTTGGCCAAACAAACAAAACGCCTTGGCAGTTTGTTTGGTTTCTAAAACTCTCATGAACATTTCCCCTTTCCAAGGGTATAAAAGCAGCGGTGGTGCAGTTGTTAACGTTCATTATAGAGATGGTGTCACCAGACAGTTGTAGCAAAGTAAGCTAATGTCTAAATCCTCACAGTGTTACACGTTGGGAAAACCAGACATATGATTACGACTACACGGAATAGGCTTATGTAAATCTGTTTTTTGAAAGTTCTTTCATTTGATTGTAATAGAAGATGGATAGGACAATATCAGATACCCTACGTGGAATGTCTGGACTTATAATGGGATGAGGCAGGGTAAAAAAATCACGTTGCCCTCCTCCCTCGTTGATAACCATAGCGTAAATTCATTGATACCCATGGCAGAGATAGAAGCATTTCTTTCACTCAGAATTCTTCTTGAGTTATCAACCTGGATTTGTCATACAACGGCAGAAACATTTATTATTCTAAAAATATTTATCGTTTTTTACGTGAGTTGTAAGCGTTTAGTAATATCGCCCGCAGGAAATTCCAAGTGATTAGGAAATATCTGTCTCAGTAGTAGTATAGTATCAGTAGTAGTATAGTATACAGGATTTCTGCTTTTTATACTGCTGCAGAAGCATGAATTAATAGCCAGTTATACTATAGCATAGCTCCCAGAATTTGAAAACATTAAAAGGAAGAAATATGAAATGAAGGCAAATTATATCAAATAAATACCAAGCAAAGTTACACTGATCTTTTATTATGGAAAAGGTGATGCAAAATTATGGTTACTTCGCTCAATTACAATAAAAATATTCTCCTCTTCCTGACATATAAACTAGCAAAACGTTTATTATATGCAAGTTACTCTTGTTTTTAGCCAGATTTATGCCACCATTACAGAGGTTTAGCTAGGAAAACATGAAAATATTAATTACTGGCAAAAGTGATAACGAATTGCTGCATTTTTAGTAGTAGTAGTAGTAGTCGCCCATAAAGACAGCCATTTCCGTAAGAACGAAGGATCATGCTCTTTTTAACTATTGCATTATTACAGTCGGCAATCAGCTTCGTTTATTTTATGTTTAATCACACAAATGTAACGATTTAATTTGACTGATTTGATTTCATAACTTGATCTAACTCAGCACGCTATTCACAAACAAGAATGGTAAAGGACATTTTCCTAAAAAGAGACGACAAATAATTCCAACGACAAATAATTCACTAAATATTTTTGCTGATTGTGAGAAAATGCGATCAAAATTGATTTTGAAGATTTCAAGTATGATAAAAATTTCTATGATTTTGTTTTCAATCAGTAACTGGAGTGTTCTACAGGATAAACAAATCTGAAATACGTGCATTAATAACTAGGAAATAATAACTATTGGAACGATTTAATTAATATATTTCAAATGATGACATACACATTTGCCTAACATGTAAATAGACGCAGAGCGGCATGTATACATTTGAATATGAAGATTATCCAAACTAAATTGAATAAATATAACACTCGTTGAGGTTTAAAAAGCACAGAATATGGTGAAAAATGTATGTTAAAATCAGTATTATTTTTAACGTGATAATTAAAGCATGCAGATGATTGTGCGGCATTTACATATACTTGACATAATCTTCGAATAAGCAGTTTTTTGTGACGTACTGGGATATTCATGTGAAGTATTAACGACACTGGGATTTTACATGAGCCTTTTTTTTTTTTTTTTTCGTGTAAGCTTTTGACATGAAACCAATATTGATTAAAACTAAATTAATTTTTCAATTATAAAGCCCTTCTTACCTTCAATCAAAATCGTAAAAAACAACCTTATATTTAGCGTAGGTATAATGAACCCTTCTTACCTTTTTGATTACATCACGAACTTGTGTCAGTTCCCACTGAAACTTTAACAGGGAATTGTGCTGCGGAATATTTAACATTTGCGTCACATCTCCCTGACTATTGTTACGAAGAAAGCATTTCAGCTATAAGAAAGATTGAAAGAAATGAGAATTTGAAGCAGTGTAAACGTAAAAATGTTCTAAGTTTCCTTTCAGTACATATCTATCAAATTTAAAGTTAAAATCATAAAGACAGGTTAAGCTCTAGTGAAGGTAAAGGTTGGCGCTATTTGGGACAAAATATCGCTATTTATTTAGCACCAATTAAAAAAACGATAATTAAAGTTATATCGTAGCTTGCTTCAACAGCAAAAGAGGGCACTTGTTCATCAGTAATATTTTAATGTAACTAATAAATTTCCAGTTTAAGCCTCTCAAAGTTAACTTTACGCAATCATTTTTATTCGTATTGTTTTAAATCGCAAATTCCTTGTTTAAACGAGCTACTAATAGTATTTTTTATGATTCTTCACAGACAGTTTATAACTTGTTTCTATTCTGCATCGTAAATGGGTAATGTTAAATAAAATATGTTATAAAAGACTCTTAGGTTTTAACTCTAATTTAGCTTTTAAGAATTGGAAACAGCTTGTATTTTCCTTTTTGATTACAGAGCCTTAAGAGTTAAGTTGTTCGTATAATAAATGCTTTGTTAGTTTTACCACTTTTTTACTTCCTTGTACGAAGTAAAAAGGAAGTATTGTGATTGTGAAAAATTTCTGGTATCATATTTCAATGAAAATATCCATATTGACCTCTATCGAATGCAATTTAAGGATGTTTTTGCATAACATCTGTACGTAAGGAATAAAGACTAAAAGAATAAAAGACTTTTTCTCCAAACGAATCATAAAACTGATTTAAAATGGATTCAGAGGAGATTTTTTTCGTGGCATCTGTACGTACATGCGTACGTACGTATGTACGCATGCCTGTATCTCGCATAACTCAAAAACGTAATAGCTTCAGAACGTTGAAATTTTGTCACTGAAGTCACTGAACACTGGTAGTTAGGTCAAATTTCGAATCCCGGCGAACGGGCTGGCTGCATGGGTGTTTTCGTGATTTTCCGGTTGTGTATAGTGTATGCAGTATCTTATGCATGCATATGTAATAAAGCGGGCGCAGCCCAAGTAAAATCGATGTACACTGGTAGTTCGGTCCAACTTTCGAATCCCGACGAACGGTGGGTGTTTTCGTGATTTTACGCCTGTGTATTGTGTATGCAGTATCTCTTGGATGCATAAGTGAATAAAGCGGGCGCACCCCTCGCAAAACCGCTGGACACTGGTAGTTCGGGGCAATTTTCGAATCCAGAAGAACAGGCCGGTACCAAGGGAGTTCTCGTGATTTACCGCAAGTGTAATGTGTATGCAGTATCTTTTCGATGCATATATGAATAAGGCAGACGCAGCCCGCACAAAACGCCTGAGCACTGGTAATTTGGTCAAACTTTCGAATACCAGGGATTGGGCTGCCTGCATGCCTGTTTTCGTGATTTTTCGCATGTGTAACGTTTATGAAGAATCTTGTGGATGCATACGTGAATAAAGCTACCGGAGAACACCGGTAGTTCGGACCAAATTGTGAATAAAATCGTACGGGATGGCTCCATGGGTGTTTTCGGAATTTTCCGCATATATATCGTGTAAACAGTACCTTCTGAATGCATTCGTGAACAAAGCGGGCGCAGCCCGCGCAAAGCCGCTGAACACTGGTAGTTCGGACCAACTTTCAAATCCCGGTGAGCGGGCTGGCTGCGTGGGTGTTTTCGTGATTTTCCGCAGGTGTATATTGTATGCAGTATTTTCTGGATGCATAGGTGAATAAAGCGGGCGCAGCCCGCTGAACACTGGCAGTTCGTTCTAACTTTCGAACACCCGCGAAAGGGCTGGCTGCATGGGTGGTTTCGTGATTTTAGGCATATGTATCGTGTATGCAGTATATTCTGGTCGCATACGTGAATAAAGTGGGGGCAGCCCGCGCAAATCCGCTGAACACTGGTAGTTCGGTCCAACTTTCGAATTCCTTCTACCGGGGTGGATGCATGGGTGTTTTCGTGATTTTTCACATGTGTTACATGTATCCGTATGTGAATAAACCGGGCAAAGCCCGTGTAAAATTGCTGAACACTGGTAGTTCGGTCCAACTTTCGAGTCCTGGCGAAATTAAGCCGGTTCCTCTTAAAATGTCCTCCACAAAGGCATCACACCCCTTATACTAGCGGGCTTCAGCCCGCTCAGCTGGCGGGCTTGCCCGTTAGTATCTATATATCCACTGTGTTATTCGGCTCAGTGAACTCAGTTTCTTCATTCTTATATGTTTGTAAATTGTGCATTAGTTGCTTTAAAAATGATTGAATTAAGTTGTTCTTATCTTCCGGTTAAGGTTTTTATGCCTTTAGTTAACTTGCCTGCTATAGTTGCAGAATTATCAGCAATTTAAAAGTTGTTTAAGTGAGGCTAAGCCTATTTTTTTAACCATATTTGTTTACAATTGCAACTTAGCAGAATAGTGGATTTGTTTCCCCTCTAAAGAAAGTAAGCTTTGCAACAACAAAGTAACGTCTTCTTTTATTATTGCGAATTAAATTATGCTTAACCCATTCTGGAATTATCATTTAAGTTATTAAATTATGCAATATATTGACTCAGCGTCCACAGGACTTTTTGCCGGATAGGATGTCTCTTTTTCCGAGTGAGTTGCCTGCTGGCTGAATTGCTTGTTTTTGTATAGAAACTCTAATTTTAATTGTAAACGTTGTTGTTTAAATTGTTTTAGCTGTATTTATGCTTTATATTTTTCCTCATTTTTAAACTTTTAATAAAGAAATTTTGAGGTTTCATGCATTTTTGCCTTGTCGAGAAGTGAGAACTGAATTCATTGAATGAGAAATATATCTCTAATGAAATTCGAGGAAATAAGTTTAAACTAAATGCAGGAAAAATGCATCTAATTTAATATTCCGTACAAGGAAGTCATGTGGTGTACACATAATTTTTTTTAATATTAAGGATGTGACTGTTTGTCACACCAAACACAGCTGTTGTACTTTCAAGCAGAAGTGCATAATAAATTAGATATAGGTTTCAAGTACATTATCATAAATTGCACGATTTAGAATTCATTATTTGCTTTAAAATTTTAATTAGTCAGTTTGTAAAGTATCTTCGAATCATGGCTACCAGACTGATTAAGCATAAATTGCTCTTTAAAAAAGTAACCTCAATTTTGGAGAAGGGAGACTGAAATTTAGGTAATTCCTAGTAACAACAACCACCGCACTTTGTCGCCTAAAATCAGTAAATAAATCTCTCAACGAGTAACATACGTTTTTCGAATACCGCGAAAGGCGTATGCGGTAACGGCCTTAACAAGGAAGTATTTCTAAAACCATTCTTTCCATACGTGAAATTTATAGTTATAAGAAAGAAAAGGTTAATGAAATATTGGATTAATATTAAGGGATATGAGTTTGGAAACTTTGGACGACAAGTATAATGGCATTGGCTTAATCAAATATTGTAGCTTTAAAATGGGAAGTTGCAACTCTTCAAAGTAATGTTCATATTTACCAATGTTTGCCTCATGCCCCCAACTGAAACTTAACCAAATACAGATAAATGGAATAATAAATTGAAGCAATTAGAGTTATTAAAGTACTAAATGTTATCATGGCAAAAGAAGAACAAGCTATTTCAAAGAACATGATTTTGTTAAAAATTAATCAGCATAGCAACTAATAAAGAACAGAGGAGTTAATTCAGAAAAACTTTGGTTTGAAAAGTAAGTAAACTGGTAGAGGCAAATTAAGAGGATCTTATAAAGTTTATTTACTCCTCCCCTGATTTCTCATTATTTCAGCAGTTAAATTACAACAATGTTCATTTTATGCAAATATACATTAAGAAAATTTACTTACTTTATTTAGACACCATTTTATGAAGAGCACCAATATAACTGAAAAGAAAATCAATAAAGCATCTTCTAGTATCACACTTCTATCATAACAACATAAATAACAGAATCATATATTGAAATCCATGTACAGTCAACTCTCGATTATCCGGCGGCGTATAGATCGGGTTGCGAAATAACCGGCATCTGTCTAAAAATAGTATAATAGATACTTTTTATTAAGGAATGATGGAATAATTGCTACCAATAACCATAAACGTAAGTCAATTCTGAAAGGCAATTTACCTGCTGAAAAATCCGAAATATTATTCAAGTAACTTACACAAAGATTCTGCGGTAATTTCATGTAACAGCTAAAGAAACGTATGACGTTTAACTCGCAAGGATGTACGCTTACGAAGCAGGAAAGCGCGTGAATAGATGAGATGTTTCAGGTACTTACGTACTACCGAAACGACCTTAGTAAAAGTCGCAAATTTTCAGCTTGCGCCCCAAGCTCTGGTTATATGCATAACAGTTGTTCAACTCTAACCAGCAACGCAGTCACTTTCGTATGCATTCCTTTCTGTTATATTACAAGTTTTTATAGATAAAGCCTGATATTTGCCTTAAACTCAATTTTAAAATATATATTTGTGGCATTTCTTGCATTTGAAGAAAAGCTGTGGTGTTTTCACAGGAATGCAGTGTTTTACCGGAAAATCATTATGTGGAACACTTGCCTGGAATCTTAAGCGAATATCATGAAATTTCCATCATATTAAAAGAACCTAAAATTTGCTTATAAATAAATTTATTGAATGATTTTCGAAATAAATATCTAATTCAAATGTAGCGTGCGCACACACAGACACAAACACATATGACATGAGAAGGTATTTTAAGTTTCCTTCAGTTAAGCTTATAAATCGGAACACTAATACCTACAAAACATTATAGGAAATATCTATAATGAATTCTTTCGTATCAAAAATAGTCGTACAAGCCATATTTGGTAACCCATCGCCAATTTGGCGGTTTTACTCAAAGAGTACCTTACTCCGGAACTTTGCAGAAAGTGCAGAAATGAAAGGTGTTGGTGTTGGTGTATTTAATTATGGCAAAGCACTGCCCTAATTAGCTATCTGCCTAAGGGGAGGGATGCCTTCGTGGAGGACTTTCTAAGGGAAAATGGCTCGTATACACGCTACACATGGGGAAAACCACGAAAACACCCATGCAGCCAGCCCGTTCGCGGGATTCGAACCTCGGACCGAACTACCAGTGTTCAGCGACTTTACCGCTCGGCCGCTGGTGGGCCGCAGAAATGAAAGGAAAAATACATAAGTTAACAGCAGTGACAGTTGGTGCTGCAAACAAAATTGCACCGAGGCCGTACTGTATATTAGGATTTTGCCGCAAGTGATAAATGAGTTGGAATTCAATGACGTTGTTCAAAATCTTTTGTAAATATTGCTCTTTATTGTAATTTATTAATTTATTTTATGACTTCCAATGATGTTTATTCATCGATTATTTATAGAGTGTTTCTTAACACTATTTTAATTTATGCAATCAAATGAAATTATTACTGAAAAGGTGCATTATTAATAGTATTTGTACTCTTCTGTTATCGGCACCGTATTAAGAAATGTATTTATGTGCAGATGTGTATGTGCATACAAGTGTGTGTTTATACACACATACATAGGGATACGTACGGGCATATAAACACGTATACATGAACAGATACATCCATACATACATGCATACATACATTTCTGAATTCGGTCTCGATAACAGAAGAGTTCAACTATATTTTTCGATTAATTATAGTATGTTTATTTAACTGCTTTTCGATTAAATATGATTTCATTTGTTCAAGGACGTCCTTCCCGGCATCACCCTGGTTAATCGAGAGTCTACTTTTGTTTCAAAAATAAAGTAATCGTTCAATTTCTACATGAAACAATACATTGCAGTAAATAAATTTACAATAAACTTAAATAAAATATACCTAAATAATTTAGATTCGACAAATTGAAATGCTTACCTATCAAAATTATTGGACAAACATATTTCCAGAAAATTTGTTTCTTTCCGCGCATGTTTATTTTTAATCGGTCTATTTTATCCTACACCATCTTGATCTAAATTTGTTTTGGAATGCATATTTTGTTGCCATATCAAAATTAAATATAGTTTCAAGTTATAAAAGGTAATAAAATTAATCATAGAAGTATACTTCTCATTTTTGCCGCATGATGCCACTGCGAACTTATGGCGCATGCTTAAACCTACTGGGAAGAAAAGGTATAACCGATTTCTGTTATAGGAAGCAATATCGGTTTCTGAGAATTCTTTTACCGGTAAATATTGTCCTTTTACATTTAAATTTAACTCTTAAAGAATATAAGTGAAATAACTATATCTTTAAGATTTAGGGATAATGAATGAAAGATAAACATGAAAGTTCATACGTTAGTTTAGGGATTAAACAAAGATTTTATTATGCAAGATTTTGCAGTTGATACTTGAAACTTGCAATTTGCTCACAGTATCTGAAGATTAATAGGGGTACTTCTCTAAATATAAGTTCGAATCTTTTAAATTTCATGCAGCGTAATTAGGAGATAGCTACTTGAGAACTTCTAAACTTTATTTCTGCTTATTTTAGTTCTGCTACTTCTGATATTTTTTTTCTTCGCAAATTTGCGCTATATGGATATTTGAATATTTATTTAATAAATAAAAGACTTAATAATATATATATTCTCATTATATCGATATATTGTTACTTCGAAGGACCTTTGAAATTACGTAACCAATATTTAATAGTATTGGAGTTTTAAATCTATCAATGCCTAAGGGCAAAAGAGAGTTTAATGAGCACTTAATGCTATTATAATATCACAATATGAAACTGAAGAGCAAGAAATTAGAAAACTTCTAAATATCTCCTAAATAACAATTACGTTTTCGGTTAGAGTACATTCTCTTTGAAAACTTCGCAAAAAATTAACTACTGAGAAATTTGCTAATGCACTGATAACATGCTCTCACTACACAAGACCAAATCAAATATTCTTAATTTATTTAATTAATTTATGCGGCCTGGCAACTAGCTAGTTTCCGAAGTGCTGCTATATCTGACATGAGATAATTGGTAATATTTTTTCAACTCATAAACTGAAAGAAGTAGTTGATGTACTAGATGTTCTAGAAAAGATAAATAAATTATAAGTCACTGCTTAATAAATGCAAACTGTCACGTCTTGTAACTGATCAACATTTAATGTACTTGTTTTATGCTTTTTGACGTAAGTTCTCTAATAATTCTTTGTATAGCTTATTGATTCTGTGGTATGCTCATTTGAAGAATTGATTGCATTATTATGTGAATACACTTTTTGGTTGATCTTTACATTATGGTAACTTGGCGATTTTTTGGCGAAAATTTGGCAACCAACTCTCTTACAGCAACCCTCTATTTTTTTTCCCCGCCGCCATTTTGTCTTCACGAAGTAAAGACATGTTTCTTTTCTTTTTATCTACTGAACACTTCTTCCAACAATCTAGTAGCCGAATTACACTTATGCTAGAAATTTTATCAAACAAAACTGCTTAATCATGACAAATATTCACTGCAAAATTGGGAAAAAGTGCACAATACCATACTCCTTACGCGTTTTTCAAAATAACACATACACATAAACCATGTACACGCCGACTTATTTTTACTTAAAAAAACATCCCAGAATTGCACAAAGATGGCATTGCGCACACTCTTCACTATATCCATGTACACTGCTTTTTTCTCATAAATTAGAAAAATTTCACGAAAATACATGACAATTTTCTCAATCTTTAAACCCGGTAAAAAGAACATATATGAAATTACCTGATCGCGAAAAAGTATTTACCCTTTACAAATATGAACATTTCCACATATAAAATAAATAAAATATCCAAAAACTTTTACCTCTAAATCATGTATTACATTATACACGTCACCAACGAATTCATACCGCAAGCATTACAAATACTTAGTATCAAATATTTAAATTATTTCCATGCACGTTTATTTCAACTTAAACGTATACCAAATTCCTACAAACATAAAATTCACAAAATAACTATCATTTAATTAAAATATCACTAAACCATGTACACGTCGACTTATTTTTACTTAAAAAAACATCCCAGAATTGCACAAAAATGGCATTGCGCACACTCTTCACTATATCCATGTACACTGCTTTTTTCTCATAAATTAGAAAAATTTCACGAAAATACATGACAATTTTCTCAATCTTTAAACCCGGTAAAAAGAACGTATATGAAATTACCTGATCGCGAAAAAGTATTTACCCTTTACAAATATGAACATTTCCACATATAAAATAAATAAAATATCCAAAAACTTTTACCTCTAAATCATCTATTACATTATACACGTCACCAACGAATTCATACCGCAAGCATTACAAATACCTAGTATTAAATATTTAAATTATTTCCATGCACGTTTATTTCAACTAAAACGTATACCAAATTCCTACAAACATAAAATTCACAAAATAACTATCATTTCATTAAAATATAATTAAATTCAAAAACACTACTTAAAATATAAATGAGCACATACATTAAATTAATAAAAATTACCTTACAATCCTAATTACTTTAAACTAAATCATTGCTAATAAAAATTTTCCCAATAATACCAAATTCCTTTCCACCTTACATTTAGAACAATGCATAAAAATAATATCCTCAAATAATTAAAAATACTAACTTACCTAATCTTCTTCAGAATCTTGATTACGTGGCGGATACACTTTTCTAATTCATTCAATAAAATTATTGAAAGATTTTTTTCTGCGAATTTTTCCTCCATACTTCCTCCGCTAAATTAAAAGCAAACTTCTCTTTATCACAATGCCTAAATACCCATTTCGAATTCACTTGAGTTAGGGCCATGGGATCCAAAAATTAAACAACACTGTTTCACACAACACAGAATAAAGCTAAATACAAAATTTCCACATTTTTTCCCGATTTCCTCCCTTTTCCGATTAAAGAACCGTAATTCGTCCATTAATATCACATGACATATCCCATGATCTCTCATTTCCCTCACGCAAAATAATGCGTAATCGGAACTGAGTACTGCTCACATTATTACCAAAGTCCCAGGTAGTAACCTTTATCGCCTCCAAAATGTCGCCAAACTACCAGTTACCATATTGTAAAGATCAACCCACTTTTTTGAATACAGAGCAACAACAACAAGAAATATGTACTTAACGTTTAAAAATTATGCCGATTTTAAAAAAAGCCTTACTAGTTTTCTTAAAATGTTGCTTGTAATGTAGTTTAGCTCTAACAAATAGCGCACAATTTATGTGATAATACACACCAATGCATACTTGATTACAGAATGAAAGCGAAACACATGTGAAATGCAGTAAAAAAGAAAGATTAAAGCAGCTGCCTTTAATCGAATGATAAGCTTCGCAACTGAAAACTAGCGTTGTTTTAAAATAACTGAATTTGTTTTACGAAGCCCAAATTAAACAGTGTTTTTGGAACTGATCCAGATCTTATTAAAACTATTACCACATATGTCCAATGCAAAGTGTAGTTTTAGGATGACTGTGGAGAAGATGGGAGTTTTTCCAACTTTTTTTTTTGTTGTTGTTGTCATTTTCAGTTAATTTTGATTTCTGAAAGAAGACCTCGAGTCAATAAGAGTTCTATTAATTTAGAGAGTTTTAAGAATGCTCTTCTATGAATCATGTTTTCCAATTCTCTACGCGTTATACTTCAGCTGCGAGGGACTTGATGTCGAAAGCGATAATTCTCAGAACCAGCACAATTCCAGGAAACCCACGTAGATAGGTTACCATTTTCACTTACTACAAAGACTTGAACGCCAAACACTAATCGATTATCGCTCAGATTGTGATCACGTGATGCTTCAGAAGCAGAACTATCGCCTGCTTGGTTGTCTCTACCCGGACAGAGGTCCAGCCGAGACATTTTCAGTGAGGTTTGAAAAAAAATCCCGCATAGCCGCAACATCGTTTCCATAGCTAGGCGGAACTATACTTCAGGCAGGGCTCTTTTTTCTAGGAATCCTCCCGTTTAAATCAGGGATACCAGAATCTTGTTTCTCAGAAGAGTAGCAAGGACTGTAGCCAAGTGTGATAACCTCTTTTAGAAGCAATAGAGTAAATAACATCTACTTGAAACTTTCCTTTCTGTTCGGTAGCTAAAAAGTGTCTTGTTTTTTGAAGAAATGCGATAAATAACATAAAAAATTATTTGCCATTTTTACTGATAGGAAGCATACTCGTAGATGTTTTTGTCATTGAACTTGTGTAATGCTTTTAATGTATATGACTCCAAATAATAAAGTATAATTCTTGAATGCATTTCCGATAAAACCGAACTGATCTCCGTTACATATATGATCATACACTTACAAGACTTTTATGAAAATATTTATATCCTTTATCAAAACAAATGCAGTTTGCTGGATATTAGTATCTTTAGTGACATAGCGGCGTGAAACTTTATACTTGTTTTCCTTCTCACAATATGAAATTTATGTTTAAATTTGAATCACCTTTTCAAATTTAAGCAGTATAATCTTACCACCTTTTTCTTATAACAGCTGTTGTTGTTGTGTCTTATCTCAGTTATCTGACAGTAACATCAGAACAAGCCCACAGAATTCTTCGTGGCAAGGCGTGCAAGATTGCGCATTTCGCTGTCAAGAGCCTTGAGCACCACACAGGTGACAGCACGACAGGTTATGCCCCAATTTTGATGGAGAGCAACCGGGGGCGGACCGGTCCGAGGGTCTCCTACCTCTCTTCCTTTATCACCAACCTCTGGAGAGGAATTTCGGCTCGCCGCGTATTTAGCGTACCCGCATACCGCTCAGATATTATACATTTACAAACATCCATGCCTTCTCTGGAATTCGGGCTCTTCAGTACGCGTATTTTGTAAGTGTACATCTGTATCCTACCGATATAGATGTGCATTTACAAAAGTGGCTTCTAGAATGGACCAATTGGCTTCCAGTAATATTTCTGTCATTTCACATGTCCTTCGTGGCGCTTTAAGCAAGATGGTTGAGAATGTTTTGACACGCAATTTTCTGCAGAAAATAACCAAAGCATAGTTGATTTCTTGTGAAAGTTTTTAATGCGAAGTTAGATAAAAAATAAAGAGAGCTATATATGTAAATAGTAGAAGTTTTAGACTTTTTTACTGCAGTCTGTATGAAAAAGATGTTTTATAATAATATCCAATTTCACAGTTTTATTCAAAGTGAACTTTACTACACATTTAGCGCGTTAAATTTCTCATTAATAACTGTTCATTCATACGATTGCCTGCACGAGTATGTATTGCAATGTATTACCTGCACGAGAAATACCCTTCAAACAGAATTCTTGTTCACATCGAATATATTTAATTTATTCCTTACTAAGTTACTTCATTATTTATTCCTTCCTAAGTTCTAATTAACATTTTATGTTAACAATAGATATAATCAGATCATTCACAATATATATCGTCCACAATGTATATTTTGATCGTTCATAATATATATTTTGAATCTTGCACATTCAAAATCAAAGGAATGCAAGCATTGGGATACGAAAATACTAGATTCCTTGCAATCAGTTATTCTCAGCTCAATAAATATTATGCACTTGAACTCTCTTAATCCCCGGGTATCTTAGTAAATGCATAATATTCCAGGCTAATTGTAGCTTGAGTCATTTGCTCGATATAAAGAGCGATAATATGCCACGATCATTAATCCGATTATCAGGGCGCGTGAGAAGATTCGCTAAAGTAAGACGTATATTAAACGTTGTATAAAGTGTATTAAACGTTGACGATTAAATATGCTGATAAAATAAAAGCACTACGCGATATTTTCTACCAGAATGACAACAGCATTTATACGCGATACATTTATAATAATGAAACAAATGCAAAGTAAAACGTAAACAGCAACATGTGCTCATATGCACAGTTTCAAAGATTCAGCGTCACAAGAGCAATACAATCTCATTGGTTCATTTTTGAAACCCCTGCCTTAGTGGCGATATTGATGTGCACTTGTGAATTATGTCTTAGGTACTGCAGTCAACGTCGCTAACCTCTATCCCGGTTGGGTGGCTTATAATAGCTAATGTATAAGTGAGTTTTTTATATAATTGATTTTTTAAAATTCATTATTGGTAAAGCGTTTGGGAAATCTGCGAAGAGATTTTGTTCAGTTTATAAGGCTTTATCTAGAATTTCTTCATAGGCTGTAACTTCCCTTGGAGATTTCATTTCCTTTTCAAAAATCTCCGAAATCGGATATTTCAGTTAATATGCTCTTGGGTAAAATCCGTTAAATTTCAAATGTCTGTATGTATAATCTTGAAATAACATCTCCTTTACATTGTATGTATTTACTAGTATATCTCCAAATAAAGATTTAGTTTAGAATTAAAAGTCTCATGTAATGTTTCCTTAATGTTAGACTTAAACAGTTAACATGAATGCAAGTTAAAATAAAGTTTTATGCA
Organism: Stegodyphus dumicola; assembly: GCF_044657685.1. NCBI lineage: Eukaryota > Metazoa > Arthropoda > Arachnida > Araneae > Eresidae > Stegodyphus > Stegodyphus dumicola. The sequence continues at coordinate 39,792,871 of NC_140771.1, read as the reverse complement.
GTTTGCAAAATTAGAAATATTTACAAAGTGACAGTAGTTTGTATTTAAGTAATATGTATAAGGATGAGACATAAATAACGTGTAATTTATTATCATTAAAGGCCAAATTGTAGCGTTTTGTAAGAGAAAACGTTGTGCTGAGATTGTCCTGATTTAAGGATATTGAAAGAAAACAACTCTTAAAACGCGGTGAGTACTAAGAGAAAGTTTGCGTTTGCTGACTGAAGCCTTTTTTTTTTTTCTTTTATGTATAGGGGTTCAGTAATTAATTTAAACTTAATATCTTGCTTTTTAATTGCGTTGAATCAATTATATCCCCTCCAAATTAGTTTGGTAAGTGCAGATAAAAATTTTATTGAAAAACTCAGGCAAAAGTTTTCGATATAAGATTGACATTTTTTTAAATTAAAAAATACACAAAACTGCAAATGCTGTTACTTATTTAGAAGTATATAACGTGAAATCATTAACTACTGCGTCAGTTTAAATACGAAATACAAAATGTATAATCACATTAATTACATTTGGTGATTTTTTGAAATTTTGAAACACTGCCAAATTTTTGATGTTATTGGCGATCAAAAATTGACAGCGGCTCCCTAAATTCGCATATTTAACTAGGACATTAGCAGCTCATTTTCTTACTCTCATGTGCTGTTTTACGCATTATCCAGTCAGCGGTCGAAATTGGCTACCATCAAGCCATGAAAGTTGGCGGAGATTCCGCCACAGTTCCGCTAATGGTTCCTTCGGAGAGGTAAAGGAACTGAAGCCTCTTTTTTAATAAACAGTATTTGACTCGCTTTGTTTTGGATGTTCGTAAAAAGGCATTCGTCGGTGTCTATTATTTTGTCAAACCTCTTTTTTAATAAACAGTATCTGACTCGCTTCGTTTTGGATGTTCGTTAAAAGGCATTCGTCGATTTCAATTACTTTGCCAGGCCCTTCGATTTTACCGAAAGCATCATTTATAATCTTATAACAACAGACTTGCTGCAGGTAATTGTTCCAATCTGTTACTGTTTGTTTTGCCAAACTCAGTTGACTATATTGTGTCCATTAAACTCATTTTTTTTATGATGCGATCGCTTAATTTTGAAAACAGTTCACTGTTTGTCGTTCTGTAGAAGGCAGTTTCCAAATTTTATCTTTTTATTTCAAAATAAAGAGAAAAATACAGCAATAATAGTTAGTTGATTTGTTCTATAAAAATGAAAGATGACTTATCAACAATCAACCTGGATTACATTAAGCAAAAGCGCAGATGTTATGAGTCTGCTGTCTCATCACCCCTATCCGTAACGTGTGCTAAATCTGATTGCCAGCCGATAGTTTCATGGTCGACGGGATAATACGTAAGTACCTAATGTATTTATAGATGAATAAATTCATATATAATATATATTTTGAGAATGTTGAGAGTCTGATGGTATGAGTCTTTCTTGTGAATTCCTGAGTAATTTTAAGTTTGTTAACTCACTTTGCAGTTGGTTCATTCAATTCTAATTTAGTTTGTGTGTCTACCAATCGCTCAAGAAAAAGATAATTTAGTTTTATTTACTTTGGTCTTACTTTTTGTAGTTAATATCTTCAAAAATTAGGCAAAAAATTCCCTCAGCTGAGATTTACCTAAATTGAAAATTTATTATTCCATACATAAAACTAAATTTTCAGGGTGACTAAAAGTTTCTACTACAAAGAATAAATAAAGAGTAATAACACAAATTTACTAGAAAAGTTTTATTTTTCGTAATACAGTATTATTCTAAATTTTTCATAACATACAGTAAGGATTAAAAAATAAGCATTAAAAGTATAAGCTTTAAAAAGTCATGGTTTTTCAACGATATTTGTGAGTAGGATTGAAATATTTCAATATAATTTCTAATTGGCATAGACAGATGGAAAAGGTAGTCTCTCAGTTGGCTGCAACCTACAGAAATTATTGAAACAATTTAATTAGTTATTTAACAAGAACTTAAAAAAATACTTTGCGACTGGTACATTGTTTAAAATTTTACTTATTTATTTATCACAAGAAAAATGAATGATTTTAAAGGGTCGTAACAAAGAGTGTTTTTGAGCTTATGTAAAATACGGCTGTAGAGGCAAATTATACAGGGTGATTCAGAATTCCTCATCAATATTTGGTGGGGAGGTTAGGAATAGGAAAAGAAGGAGATTTCACATAGGAATGCATGGGCGCATATGCCATGTAGTAGGGCAAAATGACCCCGGTTCAATGATGGAAAGAACATAGAAGAAGGAAGTAGTAAGAAAAAAAAAAAAAGAACATTTATTATCTTACATGTAAACATTTCTTTGCATCGGTTTTACAGACTTACAAGGAGGTGCTCCAACTGCTAACCATGTGCTAGAATGCATGACTCACAACTGCGTTGCATGGACAACCAGACCTTTTGGAATATCCCTGGATAGTTTGTAAGGATCCTAAGTTTTACTAACGTTTATTTCATTTTAAAACTGTACTATCACTTCTTCGCTTCTACTTCCAGCCAGAATTAAATGCTTTAACTTGTTTATGCAAATTGTCTTGCTAACGCCAAGTACTTAAGTTGTGGCTTTTTGCCAAGAGAGAGAGGAATGAGTTATAGGAAGCAAGCTGCTTGCCACTGTAGTTTTACTAGTTTTCACTCTGTTGCTGGTTGCCTTTAAGGCCAGAAGTTTAGGCCTCTTGATAATTGCAGACGTATCGTAGTTTTAGCAGCTCGGCGTACTACATACGTACCTTTTTTAAATAAAGGCCAATCTTAGTGCTAGGCACTTGTATACTAATTCAAAGTTAGTTTCAGCTAGTAATTTTTATATTCTTACGTTCAGACCACAAGTGGTTGGTGTCTGTATTCCGAAGTTTCGGAAATACCTGTAAAGTATAAAAAATAAAGGGTTTCGTATACCTTTCCTGCTTGTGTTGTCTATTTCACACCTTCCTGAACATAGCTTGAGTAAGCTCCCTGTTCCTATTCAGGACCATTCATGTTTCCAAAGCAAATCAAGAGAAATACAAGTCCTGATAAGTTTGTAGGGTTTATATTTATTTTAACTAACATTTATTTTAAGCTATCTTTCCTGTCAAGCCTTTACTTTCTCCTGGAATGCCAATGATTAGTTCGTAGTAGAACGCGCAGAGTATTAAAATTTTAGCAGAAGTAATTGAGTTTAAATAGAAGGGAAACGAGATTGTAGGTGTGCTTCTTGAATCACGAGCCTAAAGGTTGCTTGGTAGAAAGTTTAAGAACCGCGCGTTTCGGCCTGTGTGCCTATTTCGTCAGTTCGTTGAATCTTTCAAATTCTTAATCAGAAATGTTTGCTGAATCTCAGCTGTATCTTAGAACGCGGTTAAGATAGTTACAATTATAGAGCCTCGTAGATAGTGACTTCGTTAGTTATGCATCCTGTCATTTATTTTTAGTTGTACTTTTTCTATTTTTGTTTAACCGCCGGGTCGGCGTAGTTTGTGAGCGTCAAGCGAACGCTACTGTGATTTCTAAAGTGAAATAAAAAGGGAGTTAAACCCTTCTTAAGAGTCTGTGTAATTTCCAGTTCATTGCAGTAACTACTATTGTTGCTGACAAGTTGGGGCCTTCCAACATCACAAGTTTACATGCATATCTGCAAGTTCATTCCACGTATACCGGTTCTTGTTACTTCTGCAAAGTCACCTAGTCAAATGAACACTGGCTGCATACGTCAAACAGCTGTGCTTATGTATGGAAGTTGTGTATACACAGCGCCCTCTACACCCCCATGCGTTTCGTCTGCGCCCATACTTTCCTATGTGAAATCTCCTTCTTTTCTTATTCCCTACCTCCACACTAAATATTGATGATGAATTCTAAATCACCCTGTGTATTAGGCTAAAGTTTCAATTTATTCAAAGTTCATATATATATATATATATATATATATCAGTTAGCCTCAGTTACTGCGAAGTTTTAGGCTATTTATTTAATGTTAATAGCAACTGTTTGTTTAACTGAATTTGGCGAACTGCAAGAGGGTTCTCTGCCTGAAACAAAGGATGTTTTCAGTGGATGATTTTCCAAATTTCCCTAGCAAACTGGAAAATCCCCAAATGCCGCCACGTCATTTGCAGAGATAATTTGCACCCGGGCGTAATTCGCAATATTCAACGGTCTTATCCGTCCTGCCATGAGTGGGCCATATGAATTTGTCATCAGTTAAATGCGCAATAATATAATGAAATGCGATGATAGTTTTCATGAATACCTGCATAACTGCTTAAAAATTTTTGCAACAGGGTTTATACTTTAAAAACTGTTGCTTCTTTTACTGCATATCGCTAAATATTTTGCTATCTTTGCAAATCAGTTGGTCGCGGCAATGCAGCATCACTCGATTGATATCCTTTTGTCAATTCTATCTGCTCGCTTCGTGTCTGTGTGTCTTATCCTGGATATTTTAAAGTGCCTTGTTGTTGTTGTATTGAAATCTGGCAAGTAGTAGCTATACAAAGGGCTGCAGGCGTCTATCGACTAATATTATTTTTATTATTAAATTAAAAAAAAAAAAAACTAGCACTTAGTTTCGCCTATTTAAAAAATTTTCCATTTTACGAGTTCTCTTTTTCTAAACTGCAGCTTTTCTATAAACTTCACGTGATTAATAGGTGAAACACAATTTTTGTTACAGTTCAAATTCTTTCAACTTGTGTTATATTGTTTGGTTTATTTGATTATGGCAAAGACTCGAGGGCTATCTGACAAATAGAAAAGGATGCCTTCATGGAGGACTTTCGAAGAGAACTGACTCGTATACACCTTACATTGGGAAAAAGCATGAAAAACGCCCATGCAGCCAGCCCGTTCGCTGTGAATCGAAGTCCGGACCGATTTACAAGTGTTCAGCGTACCACTCGGTGCTTTAATGCTTTGGTGTCTTATTCTTGTGTATAGCAAGCAATTACCTACTGTTAGAAGATAAGTCCATAAATCCTACTAGGGGATTCACTTTTAAAGGTTCTTCACAACTGTGTCACCATAAAAGGTGAGAGCAAGTGGGTAGAAAATTAATTCAGCATTTGAGAAGTTTTGTTGTTGTCTTTTTCATGTAATTCATGGAAGAATGATTGTCAGAGGCTCAAGGAGGTTGGACTTCTACTTCCAACCGAAATTTTTTGAGGGAGAGCACCGCAGGGGATGGCCCGAGGGTCTTTCGTTTTGCTCTCCTAACACCAAACCACAACTAGAGGACTTTTAGCTTGCCATATATTTAGAGTGCCTCATGCCGCAAATACAATATATATATTTACAAACATCCATGCCTTCTCCGGGAATGGAACCGGGGCCCCTAACGGGTATCGCAGTACCACTTTGCAGCCTGGGCTTATCGCTCGGCCTCAGGCCGGCTGTGTTATGTTGAACTGAAGAGACTTAATAATTGTAGCTGATCAGTATTCGAGTGGATAAGATTTAAAATCTCTGATAATCTACCCAGGTTGCAATCTCGGGGAATGGGTGGGTGAGTTGATTCAGCACGCTGTCAAATCATGAGACAAACAGAACTGAGCATGCAGTTAACTGAGTGCTTTTAATGCGAAAGAAAAGTTCTTGAAAGAAATCAAATAACCCGTTATAAAGATTGGAATAATAAAAGAAATAAAAGAATCCTATCGCTCAAGATTACAAATATGTCACTATAAATATAATCTTACACTCCTCAAAAGTGAAATTGCAACACCAAGAAAGAATGCGCGTAGCGTCATGCAAATTGCAGGAGCGAGAATTGTGAGGTGGATATGCAAATGATAAAAGTTGCGCATGCATAGGATCACGTGGGACATCGGAGAGCTCAATACCATCGGTTAACAAGCGGGGAACGAGACTATATTATTGAACTCCATGAATTTTGTTTGCCGCTGTTCACAATAGCCACTCATGTTGTGCCCAACATGAGTACCATCCAACTTTGTGTCACACGATGGATTCAGGAAGGTGTATGTACACGTCGAAGAGGAAGTGGGGCGAACAGGTGCGCGTCAGAGCGCACAGACCGATGTATTCGGCGGTCAACTGCTGGAGACCCTTTCTCCACGTCACGTGACATCCGAAGCAGGTGGATCTGTGTCCATCCAAACTATACGCAAAAGACTGCATGGAGCACACTTACGTTCACGGGTACCATCCTCAGGTGTACCATTTGCTGCTGAACACGAGACTAGACGCCTGGTTTTGGTATCAACGTCATAGTGCATGGACTATCGAATGGCATCGGGTTTTATTCAAGAATGAATCTCGCTTTTGTCTGTGGAGAGATGATGGCCATCGACGAATATGGAGGCGACCCGGAGAACGCTACGAAACAATCCATTTCGCCGAGCGTCATATTGGTCTTGTGCCAGGCATTATGGTTTGGGGTGGCATAATGCTTGATCACAAGACACTCCTGGTACACATTAACGCCAGTTTGACAGCGGACCGCTATGTCACGCAAGTTGTGGAGCCTATTGTTCTGCCTTAGTTGTAGGGCGCACCTAGCACGGTACTCCAGCATGTCGCACGGCGTACTCTTAACAACCTACCCTGGCCGGCAGCTCTCCAGATATGAATCTCATCGAACACCTGGGGGATGTCACTTGACGTGACATTAACCGAGTACCACGGCCGAAAACCCTGGATGATCTGCGTAGATCAGTGGATGTGGCTTAGCAAAGGCTACTTCAGGAAACCATCAATGAACTCATTGATAGCATGTCTCGCTGGATTGCGGCCTATATAGCTGCCCGAGGTACATTAGATACTGAAAAAATTGGTTTATAATGATTTTATGTATCTGGTTTTTTAATTATTTGCATATCCATTTCAGAACTCTCGATACAGTGTAATAATATAATATAACGCACATGTTATGTAATTTTTCCATATGCGGTTTTTTAAATGATTGATATCTTTCTAATGATATATAACAGGCCTTTCTATGAGCTTTTCTTTAATTTCTTAAATTTCTTTTCTTGCCTTTAATGTGCAGCTAAATGGTCTATACGTATGCCACGCATAACATTCTTGGCGTGCATGAAGATATTGCAAGTCCTCACTGATATACTCAATTCGATTTTTAGGCTTCGCGTTTTCATCAGTCTTAATTTACATAGTTACTAAAATTTACTTAACAAAACATTTTACTTAACAAAACAAAAATTGCTACACATGATGTGAATATATAGATAGCATAAAGAATACAAACCAGTTGTCTTTGCTCCATTCTGAATCTTTCTCAATGACGTGAAAGGTATAAGCAACGCGAGCCTTATCGGTATGGTTTCTGTTACTTTTGTGCAGGACCGAACCATGAATCAGGACACAGTCACCTGAAACATGCCAAAAGTAAAAATATATCCCTCTATCTGATCATATACGAGGGAAAAGAAAGAAACAGAAAATTTTTCATCTGTTTTCTCTTTCTCGAAGAAACATTGCTGAACAGAGGTAATTGCCTAAGTTTTGCCTAAGTTTCCTAAGACAAGACACATGAAATATTTGAACTGTTTTCTACAAATTGAATTCTTGTTTTAAGAAGTTAACTTTTGAGGTCAACTAAATTGATTTTAATCTGCATGATGAGCATTTTCAGGGTGCATATGCAAGCATCACATACTTCAAATTTATAAATGTCATCACTTTAATAAGAAAATTATTTGAAAGTTTCAAAATCTAACTCATCTTTTACTAAAGCAGAGAAAAACCAACTGAATAAAAAAGGATTAGCGATAAAATACTAGCAGATGACAAAATGTAAGTACAGGAAAAATGATTACAAACTTAGCATAAATTTAATTGCTAGTTCCATTTATAGTAATACTAGATCTCAAAAAGGAGTCATGACTCTAACATTACACTGATGTATGTAGGTTTACCTTAATCATTGTTAGTTCCAGTATTAACTTTACGATAATATTTGACAGAAACCTAAAAACTTAAGTACGCAAAATTTGTGCATATGCCGTTGGAAGTGTTGCTAGATAGTACACTAAGAAAATTACAAAATTTAAAGGAAAAACATGATTTATAGCTTTTTGACTAAAATATTGTGCATAAGATATTTTTAAATTTAAAACAATGAGTTTAAAAATGTGAAGTTTATACAAAATAAGAGCAGAAACAAACTTTAGTCTGAAACTATCAGATTCACAGAAAGATGCAACTTAACCCGAAAAGGAACACATGTTGTTTTTCGGACTTAATTTGGAAAGGCTATTTCTGAAAGTTGCTGGAGAAAATATGGAATTATTAACTATACCAATAAGCTTTTAAATTTTCTTTCTTAGTATTCCATATTCATATTTATGAAATAATTTACATGTCCTCCGATATAAAGTAAGTTGCATTAATGTATCTGCAGAGCTAGATTTCTTGGGATGTATATAGTGATTTGTTTTTCTCACAAATATCGAACTCATTAGGAGAACTAGGAAGGTATGCAGTATCTACATAATATTCTGCGACACTCTAAAAGTTTCTTTTGTTAAGAGACGATATCAACTACTAAAATGGCTAAAGCGGTTGTAGAGCACCTCATAACACAAACATCAAATGCTGTTTTTATATCATAAACATATATATCAGCTAATTACGTGTACTAATATCAGCCAATAATTCATGTCCAAACACACTAACTGAAAACTAGTATTTTCACTCTGAAAATGTTCATTGTGCTTTTAAAAGTTCTCTATCAGAGGATTGCTTACTTAATTTAGAATTGTTATCCAGGACAATCTGAGAAATGTCATGAAATTCTTTACTTGTAAAATAAACTGAATGACATTTGAAATAATCTGTAAATTACATGAAATAATGATTTTAAAATTTTATAAAAGAATTCCATTTCTGTTATTGTTATGAATTTCAACACGATTTATTGCATTAGAACAGGCAACCTTCTTTGAAAATTTGATGCAAATATGTACTGTTTTTAGCAAGAAACATCACTGGTAGAGATGAACTTATACATAATACTTGGTAATGCTAACCATGGAGCTCGTGAGATGAGGGTTAATATTTCGATGGTAGAAACGGAATTTAGATTTTCATTTATGATAATTTAAAAGTGTATCTTAACTACAAGAGTTTTGGCAAAATTTTAGAATGATGACAAAAGTATAGCCATATAAAAGCTCTGGATGTACATGATCATCATCATTTAGCTGAAAAACTCATTAGAGTTACAACAATGCTTACTCATTAGAGGTACAAAAATGCTTGAAGTAAAGCCGGATTCATTATTGGGGGCCTCATCAGCATCAGCACGAGAACTATAGAACATTTTTTTCACTGTATGGTTTTTCGGAGCTTACATCCATCTACAATGTTCCTCCGCAACACAGAGATAAGTAACTCCCCTTAGTTCAGCAGTGGAGATCACTGGACATGATTAGCATAGACTGGCCAGTCGCATTTATAGCTATTTTCGGTATTTGAAAAGCTCTATTTGTAGAGAAAACCCAATGAATCCATCGGTATCACATATTAAGAATAGTCAATATTTAGAATACAATTTAGAATACATCATAGCCTATATATTAAGAATATATAGGCTATGATGGCTCAGTAATAGTAAGGGGTTAATTTAGCTGCAGTTTAATGGATCTCTGTTACGTTTACAAATTGACCGATGAACATTAGGTGTGCATTCATTGAGTAGATTTAGAAGTCGTTCATATTTTACATTCATTCTGATAGGCTCGAATAGGTTCTTTCTGATACAGAAGCTTAGAGATGCCAATAAAAATTCACGTCAGTTTGATTTCCACTCGTGAACATTTAAGTCTCAAGATCCCGGCATGATCAGCGATCTCAACGCGATGTACAGCACAGAAATCCTGTCTTTCGAATGCAATAAAATTATAGACTATCCTGCAGAAATTATTGTCTACATAGAACACTCATTCATGATCATGGAACTCCTATTTCTGTAGTTTTAAGTTCCTGTGAAGGACTTAAGCAAGTTTACCAATGATTTTTTTCTACTTCTTGATAGAAAATTGAAGTATTATAAATAGTATTTTTACTGCTATTCTATAACTATATACAAATATCAGCCTGGATCTAGAACATTTTATAAAGGAAAAGAAAATCTTTTTATAATGAAGTTTTTTCCCCCTGAAAATTCAATTTTTTGTCATCTGTAAGCTATTTCCTAAGCTTTAGTAAAAGAAATGTACAACAAACCCTCGTTAATACGAATCCCAAGGGGTCGAAAAATCAAGAGTTCGTATTAACTGGGGGTTCACATTTTATTTTTGGAATAGTTTTTCCTACACATTAACCATTTGCAGATACATATCATATAGGCATATACGTAACTACAACAGTATATTATGCATGCCGTCATAGAGAGCACTACAGTATACATAAATTACTGTACTATAACTTAACTATAACTTGAGAAACTGCGCTCACTGATCATTTTCTGGTGAAAGATTCTTACTTGCAGACGAGAACGAAAATGCCTGGTAAATTCACAGCCAACTGTGTTCATAAAACTAGCAGTCAATCCAGATGCTACAGCAAAACGTTCTAAAATGTCCAAGATATGTAACACTTCCCGGCGGGTGGGTGGAATGATATTGTTCTTCTCCCTTTCTTCTGATGACATATCTTGCGCCTCAGACATAACTGATTTCACTGGAGTGCTCACGAAAATATCATCACCTGCACTTGCAAACTCCTCAAAACTAACACCAGGGTTCGCAGCGTCTTAATTAAATTATTCAGGATTTGACATTAATCGCACTAGCTAACTTTTCAAGAGTAAAAAAGCACATCTGAATACAGAATTTCATTTATTGATTGAAGCTCATTGTCAGGCAATGTTACTTGTGCTAGCTGTGTTTTAATTAATACTGTGTGTTCACTGTGGTTTTCAATTAAACGCGACACAACACATCTAAATGCAGTATAGCAGAGAAACAATAGGAAAAAAAATATAAACCACTTTGAAAGTTCGTGTTAAATGAAAAAAGTCTAATGACACAACGGACTAAAAAAGTAGTTCATTATTCGTGATAACCGAAATGCGAGTTCATTAGCCAGTTTAACTTCATTCGCATATTTCTGACTGCACAGCTGAACTTAAAATATTACTATATTCCATAAACTTCAGCTAGCTTTTGTCAATACGTGTTTAATCATTCAGTTTTGTGATCTTTGGAAGTATACAGAAAATAGCGAAAGCAAAATTGGAAACATAAAATTATTTAAAAAACAACTAAGAGGGATTTATCGAAATAAAATGTATTCATATTCTACTTTCCCATAAGTAATTTATATTTATATGATAAAAGTACAAACCTTTCTTTGCAGGTACTGGAACATATTTGCTCTGATCGTGTTCTGGTATTTCTCCTTTCATGATCATGAAAGGTTCTTTCTCAGGATTTCGTACGTATCTCCGGTATATACCGTCTATTAGAAAATAACGTATAAGAGCAACTAGTAAGTTAATTCACATTCACTTAACAAACTAAATAGAAAATGTATGATGCAATAATTAAGAGAACGGGAAATCAGATTTTTAATATATAAATGCACGTACATGCAGGGAAATGTTCTTTGAGGCTAGCAGAATTAAAGATATTAATACATTCCCTTTCCTACATGATGAATATACATATTATGAATGTACAGCACGATGTTAAATCTTCACTAAAGCATTAAAGCTAATATAAACACATGTATCAACAAACTGTAACAGCAGAAAACTGTAGCATCATTAAATATACCGGTGGTAGTTCTTTAATCTTGTACATGTCATTCCAAAACACATGCAAGAGGGATGAAAGTGTGCCTATATTAAGAGGTTAATTTGTTAAGGCAAAGCAACTCGAGGGCTATCTGGCTATGAAAAAGAATGCCCTCGTAGAAGCCATTTTGAGCGAAACTACTTTGTATCCGGGTTACGTATACGAAATGTCCGAAAAGATGTACTGAAAACGATAATTATAAACAGGAGCTTAATTAACAAATATGTTCCTAAGTTCACACTTGAGGCGAGATCTGTGATGGCTTACCTCAACCAATATTCATATAAGCCAGCAATATAGCTTCCCTTAAATGATTTTTGACCTGGTGTTGAGCCTTCGTATTGTATCTTAGTAGGCGTTTATATTCGATTTCCGTTTCTTTACAAAAAATTGCAAAAAATCAGGAAGTACCTGATAATTTTATAAAATCGATCTTAACTGTTTCGGTTGACAATATTTCATATCATTTGGCATTTATTTTCATCTAAAATCTCTCGGCGAAAATTATCGTAAGTTAATTTTTCTATGGATAAATCATTTTGTGATCTAAGAAATAATAACGCCATGCGCATACAATTACAGTTTGTTCATTGCCACTTGAATCTGCGAGCATTTCACTCACTCTACACTATGAGCAATTTCAAGAAGTCTGAAAGCCTGTTACGAAAGAAAATATCTGCTACAGCAGCGGAAGAGATTTCAATATGCCATTTTGTGAAAATCATATTGAGAGAATTTTGCCTGATAAAACCACCTTGACTCCAGGAAGTCGACTGAGCTCCATCATTCTCACCACAGTAAGTGATCAGTACATTTAACTCTCTGTATTAATTGAATATACTTTCAAGCATAATATATCTTTACTTATTTAAATAAAAAATACAATATACTTAACATTTGCAACATATTATAAAGGTAATCTGTTATAATCGATATTTAGTTTATAAGACGTGGTCGTCGATGATCTCATTGAACAGTAATGCTTGAGCAATATCTTCTTTTGTAGAAAGAAATTTATGGTAATTCAGCCTTTTTTCTCTCTTAAATATCAACTCAAGTGGCTTAGGAACTATTTCGAAAGCTCGAACTTCGCTGCAGTTTCTGGTACCAAAATTATCAAAAATTAAAACGTATATTTAATATAATAAACAAATATTTGTTTCTATCGTCGAATTTTTATGGTTTTAAATACATATCCAACAGCTAACACGTCTACCAAATCTTTAGCTTCCACTGTAGCATTTTCATGTGCTTTTCTTGAGAATATTCCCTTTCTTTTGAATTGACGAATTGACTCTAAATTTTTCTCGTGAAAGTGTTCAAAAATTAGCTTTTTACAATACAGTACTGTTTTTCAGTATTTTACTTCTGTTTCTCCGTAAGAACATCACCATTTCTGAGGATAATTTGGTTGATACACTTCGACAATCGACGTTCTAGACGGCTGTTTATGTGACCTTTGCTTAGAGCACGATCTGCCTGAGAAAAAATATCATTATTCATACAATTAATAGCTCTTGCATCGCCATTAGAATCTCAAAGTACTTCTCAGCTTTCAAATACTCGAGCCTGGAAGCTCAATGCAAAATAAATTGAAATATCTCCCATTACGGTGGGAGAAGAATGCACTTCGCGTAGTAAATGCTAGTAGTTGTATCATATTTATGTAATCTGTACTCTCCTCCACCTACATAGTAAAATATTTGCTGATTTTTAGTTCGCTGAGGACTTTCTTTTTCCCTTCGATGGCTGTACTTGAGATCCTCTGAGAAGCAGTACCATTGAACGACAGAAATAATGTACCTTCTGAGTGCCTGTTTGGCAAACGTAACACCAAACATAATGTCTTGGAGGAAAAGTTGGAGTTATTATAGGCTGAACTAATAAAGTTAAAGGAAATAAATAAAACTTGCCATTTGTGTAGAGTTTGAATTCAGCTAGAGCCCAGAGGAATTGGGCAGCAATACAGCCGAATTTTCGAGTGAAATCCCGTTGCAGCTGGAAAATTCCGGACTCTCCTTCATAACATGAGCTGTAGTACTTTTTTATATGACTGAATCGTAATATAAGCAGTCTATCCTGTTACCAATGTAGCAATTTTAACAGTTAGAATTTGATACCAGTTGCTGAAAAATTGTCTCATTTTCTCTTGAAAGAGAAACACACGCAGGAAAATTTTAACAGCTATAAGCCAATCTCCCATCTCGAAATACTTTCTCTTTAACCAGATGAATATTTGTGGTCTCATACGGTTAAGAAATCCTTAAATGAATTAGTCAAAGCAATGAAGCAGTTTTATCTGATTGCGAAGAATGTGACTGAAAACCTTTCTTTTGATTTTTTTGTATCCTTAATTTAGTTACCTTTTACAATTTTTTTAATTTCATTTTTAGGATACATTAGAATAATTCATTATTTCTTTAATTATTATTAATTTATAAATATTTTTATTTATATGGTTAACTTTTTATTTAATTTTAACGATCAGTTAACCCCCCAATCAGTTTTAACGATCAGTTAAGTTTGATAATTAAAGGAATAATGAATTTTTCTAATGTATCCTAAAATCAAATTAAAAAAAAAATGTGAAAGGTAACTAAATTAAGGATACACAAAAATCAAAAGAAAGATTTTCAGTCACATTCTTCACAATCAGATAAAACTGCTAAGGATTTCTGAGGACTTTCCTCAAACACTTCTCATTTAAAAAATTAAGCATGGCGTTTATCAGTTCTTCCAACGTCTTAGACAATTTTTAATAAAGATCAAGGTCTTTCATATTCATAGACTAAGCGTCTTTACTTTAAAAGATTCAGATGGCATACATTTTTGGTTCGCATATTTTGTTAAAAAATACATTACAATTTCACTCAATTATTGGAAAATGTCCGCTGCACACATATAGGTTCTGACGCATTTTCTGAGCAAGAAATTTTTAGAGATAAGGATTCATCTCCTATTTTTTCCCATTTCTCTGAGCTTTTTAGTGATGAAAATCTTAAAGGAAGAAGGCGCATCTTGCATAGGTTAAACGTTTTTAGTCATCGTATTCATCTAAAGTACTTCACTTTCTGATTCAAGTCTTTGCATTTAAGTAGATAGTGTTTATTTATTCAGTTCCGTATCAGTCTTAAATGGCATGGTGTAGGCTAAGTTGGGAATAGCAGCAAAAATGTAAAATTGCGTTGGAATAAGAAGCACCCTCTGTGTGTATATTAAGGAATGGACTATTTGTAAATTGGGCATGACAGCAGAAATATGAGTTGGAATACGGAAACGATGAATGTTCGGCCATTATGTGTAAGGCCATTGAATTGATAGGAGTGCTGTAATATGGATCATTCTGATCAGGATACATTTCGTGAAAGATAGAAGATTAGGCATTCAATTATAACTAGAATACACTTGTCACCTTTTATTAAAAAATATAGTTTGTGATGCGGAGAGAAAAGAAATGAAATAAATTAATAAACATTGTAAAATGTAAGTTCTAATTATTGCACGTTTTAGATGCAACAAGGTGAAACATTTTCATTTAAAGGAACAGAAATATACTTAAATTTAAAAGAGTAATTCTGTAGATTCGTACGTTTATGAGATCCCGGAAGAAACCAAAGGCAGCCATTTTTAATGGTAGCATCTTCTAAAGGTAGCCAAATTCCGAAGCACGTTGGAGGTTCAGAGTACAGAAATGTGGAATCTTGATGAGGGGGAACTGAAAAAAAATATTATGTAGAATAAGGATCACAAAGAAGGGTCTATGACAGAAATAAGCTAATTATTATTCTAAATTATTAAAATTAGAATTAAGTACTCAATGTTTATTAAAAAATGAGTATTATGGAAATGTATAATTATAAAAGTTTAAAGAATTGATGGACTTATTCTTGAAAATGTTTTTTGATGAAGATGTGAATGTAGCGTTTTGAGATAGATTGGAATAAAACCTTGAATTACTGCACATATTTTGAAAAATTATGAAAAACCTAGATACATTTCCTATATATTTTCACATATTTTATATATCTTGCATGTAGAAACTATTTTTGGATAAAAAGTCTTAAATGAGTATATTTTAGGTGTATTTGATTTTAAGAGATCATTTTACCTGAAAGGAAATGAAATTTTCTTTAAATTTATCTTCTCGGTTAACAGTTTTCAAGATAAATTATGAAGATAATCAGGATTTGGTTTGGTTTGGTTTATGTGATTATAGCAAAGCCTCCAGGGCTATCTGCCTAAAGGGCCTTCGTTGAGGGCTTTTTAAGGGAAACTGGCTATACACGTTACACATGTGGGAAACCACGAAACCGCGCATGCAGCCAGCACGTTCGCGAGGTTCGAAACTCGGACTGAACTACCAGTAACCTAAATTATGGAGATAATCATGAGTACACATATTGTGCTTTCAAAATTTAGGTGTTTCTCAAAGTATTTTTGAAGAAAAACACGCATATTAAAATTACAGTGGATTCAGAGGCAATCAAAATAAAAATATCCATTAATATGAAAAAATTTCGTTCTTCATTTTTTCTTGCCTTTTCTTTTGTTTCGAGTGCTCTTAAGATTTCGCAGCAATACATTCCTAGCATGAAGTGTATTACAACAAACGCAAAACGTGCATTAATCTCTCTCTACTTAAGGGAGGCTAGCGGACTACCCAACGAAAATAGCCACGAGATTTTCAAGGATACAACTCCTGCATGAGACAACATAGTGATGTGGTGGAAGAAAGCAACACTATAAGCGAAACTCGTACCACGAAGGAGTCGATAATGACACTGAACGTACATGAAAATACATTCATGCAATATTCACGTTATCATAAACATTCTGCATACTTTTTTCCACGAGAACATACGGTAATTTTCAGTTTCGTTTGGCGAAAGGGTTGCTTCACAGGAATTAGAACTAATTGCTGTGCTGTGCACTGGAAAACTTCGGCACTATCCTACAACATGACTGACTTTCCATCACTTTATTATATCACAATGAATGTCGTTCCCACACTGCGGAGACTCCTTAAACAGATTTCTTCAACCATCTTCCGAATAATGTGCTTGTCACTGTATGATAGTTATTGTTTCACAGTAATAGTTGTTAACAGTCAAACAGGTCCATTCTCTTTATACCACTCTATTCAGGCAACAAACACTGCCGTACAACAAGCATGCTGCCAGCTAAGTATACATCTTCTTACACAATGACCCTTATAAAACTCCCAGATAAATCATTCTTTTAGTCTATGGCTGCAAATATTCTGGACTCTACGTTGGTTTATACGCTCTTCTGAGGTTGCAGGAGGTTGCGAAATGCCTTTCCCCGGGCTTCTTATCTTTTGCATTCTCAAAAGCTTTGCAGTGATTATCGTCGAGAGATCTGATATTTTTTTTTTCCTTGTCAGAGGTTGTGTCCCCCCAGGGGTTGACTCAAGCGAATGCCTGGGAAGTACTGGTTAGGATCTGTACCTAGGCAGTCTCAACCACGGGGGTATAAAAACAGACTTCACAGAAGGCCTGAGGGCTCTCGGGACAGAGTAAGGCTCGATAGGGACCGTACTGGTACTGCCTTGTCTGCCTTTGCTCTGTGGGGTCGCAAAATGGTAGATTGTAAGAAATGCGGGACGGCACTCAATTCCGCAAGGCCACACGCTAGGACGGGAGCTGTCCTGTCACACAGAGTTGTCAGAGGCTGTGAGTTTAGTTAAGGGTTGTAAAGACCGTATTTTATTCTAAACAATTATTTTTAGTTCGACTTTTCTGTTCCTCCTGATTTCAGTTTCCTGCCGGAATGTAAATTTTAAATGACGTAGTACGCAAAATCTAAACGTGTTTCAGAAGCAGTACTTAAGTTGCGTTTCAAGAGTTCGAAGAATAGTAGCGGAGTTAGTTCCGAATTTAAGCAGCGTGTTTGAAATTAGCTTTCTAGTTGGTGTTAGACACCTTTCAGTTTATACTGATATTCTAGGCTCGGCTTTGATGTGTGCAGCAACTTTAGCGGTTTAGATAAGCTAAGGAGATAGTCGTTAGCCTTTCAAATTTATTAGTGATTTGTAACATGTGTATTTTCTTTTAAATATAAGTTAACCGCAAGTGGTAGTAAATTGTCAGTACCGAGTGCGTGCATTTTGTTTAATTTTGTTCAAATAAAAAGGTTATTTAAAATCTTCTTCTGCAGTATTTATTCTTCAGAGACATAGCGAGTATTCCCTACTTCGTTTTCTACGTAGAGTCTACAATTCATGCTTCTAAAGAGAGTGAGAAACTATATCTATAGGATGAGATACTTTTAATCTAAATTAACATTTTTATCAGCGAAGTTAAGGTTGCTGTGAAACAAAAAAGACCCTCAAGTATATTTTTAAACATAAATTTAAGCATTTACTTAAGTACCTGTAATCTCAAGTAAAATTATGTAAAGTATTTATGACAACGTGAAGGTTGCTTATTGTTTTCTCCTGCCACATCACTATGTATTGTCATGGAATGGTTGTATTGCGGGAAATGTTATGTCATGATATTCCCTAATCCCCTACTGTGTGACGTATGCATGGCGTCAGCATATGTTTCCCGCCTTCGAGAGAAGACGAGGATTAGCTGGCGAGCGGAGCAGACGTCGCTCGATCGCTCGTATACCATTTTCATTAATTGTAATCCTAATGTAATCTATATTTGTAAATACTAATAAATGTGTGTTATCAACTATGGTCGTTGCCTTTCCCCACATTTTGGGGGCTCGACCGTGCCTTTTGTGCATGCGTTAATCGAACCCTAGACACCAGCAATCACTAAAGAAGTTCAGAAAGCTAATAAAGGCAAGACGTGCCTTTATTACGATTTAATATTCTTCTTCAAGCCAGACGACGTATGGGAATGAAGACGTGCCTTTATGACGATTTAATATTCTTCAAGCTGGACGACATATGTGAATGATGTTACATGCTACTTGTCCGTTCTTCTGATTTTGGACGTTAAATCAAAATTCGATTTTGGATTACATTGGATTGGCCAAGATATATATTGGATTATAAGGACTGCCCCCGACGTTAGGTAGGCCCATTTTTTCCTGATTCGTTCATAATTTATTAGTATTACGATTTTAAGCTGTGTTTATACTGTTTAATTCTCATTCATACATACCCTATTTCATATTCATATTGTCCTATTTTACTGTTTAAAGAACTATGACCCTAAAATTAGGTGATATCCCATTGATAGCGAATTCTCTTAAATATGGCACAACACGAGTTATTAAATTATTTAATACCGTGCTCGGATATTCCGATTTTGATCATTCTTCGCGAAAGCGTATGCGAAATTTTGCCGCTTTCCCGAACAGTTTCGATTTGGCAAAACATAAAGAACTTCTATTAAAAGATTTCTCTTTATCAGATTTTATATCAGTGGCGAATTTATTACATTTGGAAGCTTCCACTAATAAAGATGTTTTATGTGAAAAAATTTTCATGCGCTCACTAATCTGACGGATTTTCACAATTCCCTAGATGTTAGTTTTTTATCCGATGACGATCATTCAAACACCGACAGTGCACCGACGCCTGTAGGTCTAAGTTCTTCTGTTCCCCCTTCCCCTCCCTCCACGGCGCCAAGCCTAAATCGCGTTGTTTCTTCTGACGCGGAAGTAATAAATTTGAATTCGAGTCGCTCCGGTGTTTATATGACGGCGAACACCGAGATTCGCGAGATGAGTCATGACTTATGGTTTATTTTGAGAGATCATTCAAACACTTGCAGAAACTTTTCAGGCAATGATTCCTATTCAGTCCGTGCTTTTATCAACGATATAGAGGATAATTTCCAATTATTCCCAAATCTTACCGACCAGCAAAAATTAGTTTTTGCGAAACGACTTGTTGTAGGTACTGCTAAAACTTTTTTGTTTTCACAACGGAATCTCAATTCATACGACATGTTTAAAACAGTATTACTTAATGAGTTCTCCGATAAAATTACGTCTATTGAAATTCATAAACAACTCGAAAGAAGAAAAATGCGCTCGAATGAAAGCTCTTTGCAATATTTTATCGCAATGCGCGAAATTGCGAATCGTGGTGACGGTGTTATCGACGAGGCTTCTGTCATTCAGTATACCATTCAAGGAATACTAGGTACCCCATCCGATAAAAGTATTCTCTACGGTGCAAAATCATATTCTGAATTCAAGGAAAAGCTACGCACTTATGAATCTGTAGTTACGACTAAACATACAAATATCTCTCATCCATCAAATTTAAAAAATACGAATAATGGCCCCAGACGTGGTACTGGACGAAAAAATTCTGACCCACGACACGACACGAAATTTAATAATACTGGTTCATCTAAAACTAAACCACAAACTTGTTTTAACTGCGATGAGGTCGGACACCTCTCACGGTCTTGTCCTAATCGTTCTCTTGGCCCAAAGTGTCTAACTTGTGGTCGTTTTGGACATAAATCCATGGATTGCCGCCCCACTACATCAAATGAGACTTCCACTCCACCTGCCAAAGTAAATACAGTACAAACCTCTCACGGTAATATGTGTAAAACTGTCGTTATACTCAATAGCACAGTTTCTGGATTAATTGACACTGGAAGTGAGGTCACATTACTGGACGAAAACACATGGATTCAACTTGGTTCCCCACCACTTTCAAATAATCCTGGAGTGTTAACTGGTTTCGGATTCTCGAAAATTCCTATTATTGGCTATTTTCAAACCATTATCAAAATTGATAACCAGGACTTTCCGGCTAATATTAGAGTTGTTCCAAATCATTCTATGCAATTTTTTCTTATTGTAGGATGTGACGTAATTAAAAATGCTAAATTAACTATTACACCAGACGGTACATATTTTTCAAAACCTCCCGAGCAATGCTTTGAAATTGCTCCTGAATCTTTCATTTTTGCAATAAATGACGATGTTCCAGCTTTTGATATTGGTTCAAATGTTTCCAAAGTAACTCGTGCTGCGGCAGAACGTTTGCTGAATTCTTATGTCCCAAATAAAACAAAGACGACAGATATTAAACTTAATATCACTCTATCCGATGATAAACCGATTTTTCACCCTCCTAGACGCCTTCCTTTTGTTGAACGGGAAATTGTTGATAAACAAATAAATGAATGGAACTTTAAATTATTGAACCTTGTTCATCTAAATATGCTAGTCAAGTTCTCGTGGTGCGTCAAAAAAATGGTACACCCTGTGTTTGCATCGATTATAGGAAACTTAATCGACTTTTAATTAAGGATCATTTTCCTCTTCCTCTTATTGATGACATTTTGGATAAATTCAGAACTCAAACAACAAAAATCAGCGTTATATTTACAAAATTTTCACAGGACTAGTTTCGATGGTTTTACCGAACCATCATCTTCAGCTGCAAAACCGCAAATGAATAAGATAGGAAATAATGTTTAGATAAGATAAAAAAGCCTGGACAAGAATAAGCAAGTGGCGCCATCTGTTGGCGAAACCAGAACTAAAACATAATTTCTCTAAAAGCCGAAGGCAAATTTGGATTGGAATTAGGATCGTTAACTAGAACAGAAAGATTTTTATGAATGTGAAATGCCTCTAGAAAATCCAATTCTCCAACGGAAGATGTTTTTTGAATAATTTTGGCAGCAGAAAAATTGAAAGTGTGATTTTCGGACCAACAATGTTGAGCAACAGAAGACTTCTGTGTTTCCTTTTTTCTAACATATGCCTCATGTTCTTTGACGCGAAATTTTAAGGCTCTCTTAGTTTGGCCAATGTAAATTAAACCACACTGGCAAGGAATCCTATAAATACCCCAGGAATTCATATCCGGAATGAAGTCCTTGAGTATAGAAGTTGGAATTTTATTGATGGGAGAGTAAACAACCCGAAAGTTAAATTTCTGCAAAATATGTGCAACTTTATAGCTAATTGATGGAAAGAAGGGAATGACAACAGAATTTTTATAATCTCCTAAAATAAGAGTGTGGCTTTTAGTGTGTTGAGACGAGAATTTTTTAACTGCTTGATTAATAATGTTGGGTGAAAAGCCCCTGTCAATAGCTATTGCTTTTAAATAATTTAGTTCTTCATCAAGGGCTAGTCTGGAGGAGCAAACTTGAAGAGTACGGAAAACATAGGAATAAAATGAAGCTAACTTTTGTTTAGTCGGATGACATGATTTAAAGTGTGGTGGAAGGCAAACCGATGAAGGTTTACGGTAAACTGTAGTACTGAAGTTGGATGTGTTACGTGTGACCAGAATGTCGAGAAACGGAAGAGAATTGCAAGTCTCAAGTTCAAAAGTGAACTGAATAGCAGGATCAATAGAATTCATTGTTGAAAGTACTTTATTTAAATCATCTTTATTACCTTCAAACAGGGTAAAAGTATCGTCTACATAGCGGAACCATGCCGGGAAGTTTAAAGTTTCAAACAATTTTGATTCATAATAATGCATGTAGATGTCAGCCAGGATGGGACTGAGGGGGCTTCCCATGGCTAATCCCTCAGTTTGCTTGTAATATTTATTTTGGAAAACAAAATGTGTTTGTTTCAAACAGAGTTGAGTGAGAGAAATTAGCTCATCAATTTCGATGCAAGAGAAATGAAATTCGCGAAGTCTGGTTTCTAGACATCTTAATGCACCCTCCACTGGAACATTGGTGAATCATGATTTTACATCAAAAGAAACCATGAGTAAATTACGAGGAGAAATGTTTTTAACCTTTTTTACAAACACTATTGAATTTTTTATGGTGTAAATGTTATTGTCTAATAGAGTGGAAAATCTAGAAACTAAATATTTAGCTAATGGATACGAGGCAGTACCTAAATTTGATACAATAGGGCGGAAAGGAATACCACTTTTATGAATTTTGGGAAGAGCATATAATCTGGCACAATTCGCAACAGATGGGATAAGCGAATGTTTTAAGTTGCTTGAAATGATTTGCGAAGATTTGATCGCAGTTTTTATTTTGGATAAGTCCGAAGGTGAAGGATCTTTAGGGATCGGATTATATGGTCCTTCGTTTAAGAGTTTAGTGACACCATCGATGTAAGTGTTCTTATCCATGACGACTATCTGGCCACCTTTGTCGGCCTTTGAAATGATAATATCCGGGTTAGAATGAATTTCGCGCATTGTAGCTCTTTCTCTCGCAGTTAGATTTGGTTTCAAAGGTTTATTATAATAAACCTTTGAACGCTGATTTTTGTTGTTTGACTTCTGAATTAGTATTTATTCGGCGTGTTATTGTGTCTTAATTTTGGATAAACTTCAAGACGCCCAAATTTTAGCTACGTAACGGCTTTTTTCATGTGCCAGTAGCGGACGAAAGTAAACCATATACAGCTTTTGTAACTCACAACGGACAATTCCAGTTTCTTAGCTATGGGTGACAACAAAAGACTCAAGTTACTGACCAAAGATGGAAAATGGCGAAGTGTCTGGAAACTCCTCCGTAATTGCAGCCTTTATTGGGCCAAAGCACGAAGGAAGCCCCGAAACTACAACCGACCACCCCCTTTCAATTCCATGCTGATCAGAAAGCCGCATTTCACAGATTAAAATATTTGCTTTCTCAACAACCAGTTTCAAGTATTTTTAATCAAAAGAGTCCTATCGAAATTCATACCGACGCATCCATTGATGGCTTGGGGGCAGTCCTACTACAAAAATCTATGAACGATAACAGCTTTCACCCTGTCTACTACATGTCAAAGAAAACATCGGACAACGAGCGTAAATACACCAGTTATGAACTCGAAGTCCTTGCAATTGTTGAAGCTTTAAAAAAGTTCCGTATTTACGTCCTTGGTTCACATTTTAAAATTATCACTGACTGCAACGCTTTTGTGCAAACTTTAAATAAAAAGGAACTCAATTCGAGAATAGCCCGATGGGTTTTATATCTCCAAGATTTTGACTACGAAATTGAGCACCGTACCGGCTCAAAGATGGCTCACGTGGATGCCCTCAGTCGCAGTCCATGTTGCATGACTATCCAAGACAGTGTCCTTCTCCAGTTTCGCAAAGCACAAGAAACCGACGAGCATATTACGGCTATTAAAGCACTCCTTCAAACAACGCCTTCGTATGATAACTTTCTCGTTAAGAACAATCTCCTGTACAAAAACGTCAATGGCATTGACTTACTTGTGGTGCCTGAGGATATGCAGGCAAATGTCATTAAAACAGCTCACGAACGAGGCCACTTCGCCGTAATCCGTACTCAAGAACTTTTAAACAACGAATATTTTATCCCAAATCTGAAAGAAAAAATTGAGCGGTGTATCCATAACTGCATTCCATGCATCCTCAATAATCGAAAGCTTGGCAAACAAGACGGACTTCTGCACCCCATTGACAAAGACGACGCACCCTTGCACACGTACCATATCGACCACTTAGGTCCCCTTGCCACCACATCAAAGAAATACAAACATATTTTGGCAGTTATAGACTCGTTTACTAAATTCGTGTGGCTTTATCCGGCAAAGTCTACAGACGCAGATGAAGTTATCAGTCGGCTGGAATCTCAAAGATCAGTCTTCGGAAATCCTTCACGGATTATCTCTGATCGAGGCCCTGCATTCAAATCCACTGCATTTGCAAACTATTGTGACACACAGAGAATAAATCACGATCTTATTACAGCTGGCCTCCCAGGATCGAACGGTCAAGTTAAGCGTTTGAACTCCATTATTATTGCTGTCCTCTATAAACTCTCCATAACCAACCCTGAGCAATGGTACCGCCATGTTCCCGCCGTGTAACAAATTATTAATTCAACTTTTCAACGTAGCATCAATTCCACTCCCTTTGAACTTCTCTTTGGGGCTAAAATGAAATCGCAAAACGACATAAACATCGCTGCTCTAATCGACGAGGAGATCAAATCAGCATTCATTCAGCAACGTGACGATCTTCGTAAGGACGCAAAACAGCAAATCTCTTAAGTGCAAGACGAAAATCGCCGTAATTATAATTTGCTACGAAAACAGGCACAAAAATTTCAACTTCATGACCTCCTGGCTATCAAACGAACTCAGTTTGGCCCTGGTCTAAAACTCAAACAAAAATTTCTCGGACCTTATAAAGTCACCAGGCTCAAACAAAATGACACATATGTGGAAAAGTGTGCATTTTTCGACGGACCATCCAAAACATCCACTTGTGCTGAATACATAAAGCCCTGGTCCAACAATATTGAACGTATCACTTGATTTTTATACAACTGTCAGCATTATAGGTCCTCCTGAGTTTGGACAGATGAAACCTGAGAACTTTCTAATAATTTTTTTCCTCATATCAACTTTTTAATTCATTTTGTCATAACTAATGTTCTTTTTATTTTTAGTTAACTGCTGTGGTGTGTTTAATCTATTTTTTTGCTCCATTTGTGTAAGTATCCTCAGCTTTGTATCTACAGCTTATTCTTTTCATACCTATGTTACTATATTATAATATTTTTTTTTTTTAATTTGATGATATACTAGTATGTTGCTTCAGGCGAGGTCGCCTGTCCGGTCATGATGGCCGAATGTGGGAAATGTTATGTCATGATATTCCCTAATCCCCTACTGTGTGACATATGCATGGCGTTAGCATGTGTTTCCCGCCTTCGAGAGAAGACGAGGATTAGCTGGTGAACGGAGCAGACGTCGCTCGGTCTCTCGTACACCATTTTCATTAATTGTAATCCTAATGTAATCTATATTTGTAAATACTAATAAATGTGTGTTATCAACTATGGTCGTTGCCTTTCCCCACAGTATTATATATGCAGCATTATGACTGGGTATGTGGCCTGTATTGACACTGGAGTGCTTATCGTACCACACATATATATAATTGCCAATATATAGCTACAAATATTGAAGATGTACGCCCTTTAATTGTATATAATCGGGGGGGATTGTTCATAATTTTTCGAACCTCTGTACTGGATCATGCATACATTATCAATATCTAGACTGCAGCGTAGTTCTAGAGCACACGATAATCATAGTCGCAAGTTTGTGATACGTTTCACGATAAGCGAGCGAATTCTGCGTTCAGTGCTCTGTACGTAATTCTTTAAGCAATTAAAGAACATATTTTTATTTTAGTAATATAAAGGGTCACAAAGGAATAGTGGGAAGTAATTACGTATTTGGACGCCTGTTCAATACCAAATGATTATTTCTGTAGTAACATTTTTTTGTTTTTATTTGCTTATTTAATTAAGTACGACAAAGAGCATCAACACTGTCTGCCAAGGGAAAGAGATGTTTCCTAGCTTCAAAGGAATACTCAGTCACATTTGCGTTATACACGGGGGGGGGGGGGGAACATAGAAACGTTCATACAACTAATCAGTTCGCCATGATTCGAACCCGATTTGAATTACTGTTGTTCAACACACCTTCCTCAGCTAACAGAAGGCTTTTAAATTTTTCAATTAATTGAATTTTTAATAACTGTATTGTTGAAATAATGTTCCAAGTAATTGAAGAAAGAATTTTTAAAATATAAAATACATTACATTTTAAGCTTTTTCATTAGTTTAAAATCCATTATTCAAATAATTTCTCATGACTAAATAAGCTATTTAGAAATGTTACTATCAAATAATTTTGGAAGAGAAGAAATTTAAAATTGTTAACTACTACAGCTCTCAGGTTGAAACCAATATTCTACAGTGTACGCAATGTAGACTGTAGAATTCGAAAGTATTTGTGTGAGTTTCATGTTAGTTTACGTTGTGAGAATAGAATGTACTTACATATCTCTCCAATTTTGGGTTTCTGAAAAGGGGGAAAAAGAAATATTTAGATAAATTGAAATTGCTTTGAAATAAATAGATTGCACTTATGTTATAAAGATATCAAATATTCACATATCACAAAAATTACATATGTGTTTTAGGATATCACGATATGAAAAAAATACAGCATATTAATTAATTTCTCAAATAAATTTGAAAATTTTATACATAGAAAGGTATTATTTTTTTTAATAAATTATATTATTTATGAACTAAATTGGTGAGAGATCAATTAATTTGGTGAGAGACCAGTATTTTTAACTTACATCATTATACAGTTCAATAAATTTATTTTTTGAAATGCAATAGTTTTATTATCAAAATAATTACACTAAAAGTATTTTAATAGTAAATTGCCTATTATTCATTACCATTATATCAGTTTTGTTTCTTTTCTTAATAACGGAAACCCAAACCTTACTGACTAACATCTTTTCCCATAGAGAATCTCAGGCGACATATCGCTCCGTCTTAGCAAAACAATTATGACTTAGAAGAAAGTTTACACGAACGTTTTTATTAAAACTTGACAATTTCACACTTAGTGTTTACAACGATCAATCTCCGCTGCTTGTGGGATTTAAGCAACATAAAATGTGAAGTAAAAATTAAAGAAAGTAATACTTGAATTTACAAAGGCAAATCCTATGAAGCTTCGACTCAGGATTATAAGAGCGTGAGCAACATGGCTAGAAAAAGGCTAAGGCCGTTTTAATTCTAACACAATTTCACCAGAAAATTATCTCAAAAAAAAAAAAAAAAAAATATATATATATATATAAGAAAGAAATATAACTGAAGTCAGCGTTGCTGCCAAAAGCTCACACCATTAAATTCAAAATTTCTGTTTTTATATATTCACTAGATGATTTGCTACCTGGTGAGAGCCAACGAAAATAGAAGTAGAGATAAAATACTAAGATAATGATTAAGGAACATAAAACCTTATAACGGCAACTTGGTAACAATCCACTGAAGTGCCACTGAATTAGGGACAGAAAACCTTTTGCAAATATCATGGCATTGCTTCTTCATTTTTGCGCATATGAGGAGGCAGATTCTTTAGATTTATATAGTCTTTAGAGAAATAGTATACGCACTTCTAAAAAACTCTACAGAATTCTTTTTTTTTTTCAAGGAAAAAAAAAAAAAAAACTGAAAGGTTTCAGATTTTAAATTACGTCCAAAGGGACTTTTTTCAACATTTTGTATGTTACCTTTATTTATTAAATAACATGTTCTTAAGTTCTTCGCACTTAAACCATAAAATTCAGTTCAAGAGCAATATCGCAAAATAATTTTAAATTGAGCGTATCTTTAGAATTTCCGGTACACAATCTCATGCGCTGGAGATAAAAATGCTTTTTCTGTACAACGTTGACATTGCTCGCTTTGAATTCCTTGAGTTTGTTAATCAAACGTTCGTTAAAAGTTTTACAAAATGTGAAATCGATAATAAAAACAAATTTAAAATTTAACATTTGGGCTTCCAGATGCCCATATTCGTTGGAGGATTACGTCATTTAAAATTTGATGGCTTTAGGTACCGTTGTTTTATCACAATGCGAGAAACAAACATACATTTATGCAGATTCTTCATTGTTTAATTTCTTCAAATATAATACAGGGTGATAATATTTGGTGGCAACAGTCTGAAAAGTGAAACGGACATTCAGAGTAATTCAACGCAAAATCGCAAAAGGAAAACAATAGTCCCTCAGGGGCAAAGACCCCTTTGGACTAAAAAAAAATTGCCTTTGTTCATACAATGAAATTTGATAGATTAGTTTGGTTCTTCAAAGGACAAGAAAACCTCCACGGGGCATCCCTCCCTCTCCGTATAGTGCCTAAGCGAGGAGCACGTAATAAGTAAAAAAAAATAAAAAAAAAATAAAAAAAAAAGGGGGGGGGACAAGAAACTGTACGAAAAGTTTCCGAAATGTCTTCTCGCCCTTTTTCTTAATAATTTAACACCAAATCCGAATTTTCCTAATTTTATACGACACTATTTTTACTATACTCATGCTAACCTTTTGCTTAGTCTTCAGATCGCTAAAGTTGCATTAACAGTAAAAATAAAATGAATTTAACTTATCCATGTAGTTAATGTATATACTTTATGAAATTAAAAAATAAGTAGTGAAGACCGCAAATTCTCACGCAATTTTTAAGCATGTTTTAAAATTTTTATACATGCTTTGTCTTTAATATTATTTAACCCTTTCAGGGGCGGTGGCTTCATCTTGAAACCGCATTTTCAACATTTTTTTAAATTTAGAAATCTTTTTTAATTTAGAAATTTTTTTTTTCTCAAAACCGCTGCTAAAATTAAATTACTTCTTAAAGCTGATAACAGATGGCAGCAGCAAACCTTTCTGGGCATCATTAATTGATACGAATCATTCAAAAATAGCTTCTTTTGCGCAATACTCTTTTTGACCCATTTTAAAAACAAAAAACCCAAAAATTTTTAATTTTTCCACAATATATTTCACAAGCAGGCATCAATGAGTAATGAAATGCCCTTAGTTCACAAAAAAAAGTAATGGGACCCTTTTAATTTTGATTGTTTTCATTGCGGT
This sequence comes from Stegodyphus dumicola, assembly GCF_044657685.1. NCBI lineage: Eukaryota > Metazoa > Arthropoda > Arachnida > Araneae > Eresidae > Stegodyphus > Stegodyphus dumicola. The sequence goes on along the minus strand of NC_140771.1, from coordinate 39,763,706 downwards.
TTCAGTATGAAACCACCGCCCCTCTGGGACATCAGTCGCGAGATTTTTTGCAGTTGTGTTTATTGCTTTCGGATCACTGCTGTAAACAGTTGCACAATATCTTCATTTGAGTGGCTTCAAAGATGAGGATTTATGGAGCTTTTAAGAGAGGGAAAACATTTCTTATTTTTTACAGAGACACAGAGCACACTGAAAAACACTCACAGTTGCATTTTTATTCGCTTTTCTCATGCTTTTAGTTCATAGTAAAATAATTGTATGCATTTTAATTTATTTTATTTTTACATATAATTTTCTTAGTTTTAAACATAATTTTTAAAAATATTTCATAGTTTTATGCAAGTAATTTAGTGCATTATTAGTTACTTTTTGTCTCATATTTTTTTGTTTCCTGTTTTAAATTTTTTATTTATAATTAAAAATGCGTGTTTATGCAAATATTACTTACTTCATTAATTGTTCAGTAATTTACTAGTATAATCTGCAATTTGGGTTACGTTCAGATACTTTTCAGCAAAGTAAAGATAAATAAGCAAATGTTTAGTCTTAAATGCTCTAGACGGGCGCTGGTTTCAAGGCGAAACCGGTCCCCTTTCCATAAAGGGGGACGAAAAAAAATTTTTTTAACTCATTTATGTTGTCTATAGGACCACTGCATGTCATTATGCTTACTTTTTCATAACTTTTAAAAAATCAGAACATTGCGCCCCTGAAGGGGTTAAAGAATTTTTAATTGTCTTCATAGTTTTTAAAGAATGTTTTTTTCCAACTGCTAGGAATACAAAGGGCCATTTTAATTATGTTTTAATAATTAAGTTTAAAATATAAAAACCTTTTTTTTTAACTTTTGATAGCTATATTAATTTGAATCAGCACAACTAACTACTCTAAAATACCGGGTGATCAAAAAGTCAGTATTAATTTGAAAACTTAATAAATCACGGAATAATGTAGATAGAGAGGTAAAAATTGACACACATACTTAGAATGACATGGGGTTTTATTAGAACCAAAAAAAAAAAAAAAAATACTATTATCGGGCCTTTTTTCTTTGAGGAAATGCGTGATTCTGGTTTTGTAACTGCTACTGTGACGGGTGAAAGGTACGCCGATATGTTACAGAATCGCATCGTCCCCAGCCTGACTGATAAACACCTGCTGAAACGTACGATTTTTATGCAAGATGGCGCTCCACCCCATATTGCTAAACACGTGAAAGATCTCTTGCGCGCCTCGTTTGGTGATGATTGTGTGGTCAGCCGCCACTTTCGTCATGCTTGGCCTCCTAGGTCCCCAGACCTCAGTCCGTGCGATTATTGCCTTTGGGGTTACCTGAAGTCGCAAGTGTATCGTGAACGACCGACATCTCTAGGGATGCTGAAAGACAACATCCGACGCCAATACCTCACCATAACTCCGGACATGCTTTACAGTGCTGTTCACAACATTATTCCTAGACTACAGCTATTGTTGAGGAATGATGGTGAACATATTGAGCATTTCTTGTAAAGAACATCATCTTTGCTTTGTCTTAATTTATTATGCTAATTATTGCTTTTCTGAGCAGATTATTGCTTTTCTAATTATTTCTTTTCTAATAAAACTCCATGTCATTCTAAGTATGTGTTTCAATTTTTACCTCTCTATCTACATTATTCCGTGATTTATTAAGTTTTCAAATTTATACTGACTTTTTACCCTAACTAATTTGACTAATTTATACTGATTATTGACCCGGTATATGAAAATTGAAGCTAATCCTCTTAATATAAAACACATTTTCTTCCCCCTCAATCCCCACTCAATTCTATGAAAATGTTCATAACAAACCTTAAATATCAGCATGCTATGAGTAACGACAGGTTCCTTATACCCAAAGTTGCGCAGCAAATCCTAAAAGTAAGACAAGACAATATTGATCAAATGCCATATTATTTAAAATACAAAAACTACGGGCATACTTAATTTTTAGCATTGAAAATTCGGCGCCTTTTGTTTATGCATAAAAATAATATTTAAATAGTTTTAAAATGTAAAGAAATCAAATAAGGAGTTCTTGTAAATTAAAAAACAATATTATTAAATTCCCAAAGCTTATTTTAATACTCCACAATTTTTTAAATTCCAATGAACACAGATTATGAATATGTGATTCCTTAACTACTGTAACAAAGTACATTTTTTCTTCCAATAGCAAGAATATAGCTCATTAATCCTTTATCGAAAATTATAACCGAATTCATTTTCAATTAGAAGTCTCATCACCAAGAACGTACGTTGCTCAGGCACACTATAGGGAAGCTATTGATACTACATCTGCAAGGAATGAAGAAGTTATATTCATACAGTTACATATGTCGAGACTCTGATCTATACCTTTGGTTTCGGGCAAGCAGTCAGCCTTAGATAAACCCCATACAGTCTAGAATGACTATAGCAAAATATGCGAGGGCAGATGATCTTAAACGGGGACATTTCGTAGTGAACGTTTTAAATGTTTTAAACATAATTAATTTTAAACATAATTGTTTTAAATCAGCCCTATCTTCGGGAACTACACTTAAAATAATCAAGCATTGCTCACAGCGGCCTTTCTCATGCGGGCATTAGTGGTAAGAGGAATTTGATTAATACAAGAAAAGTCTGTTTGTTCAGATAAGAAGCTTTTAAGATGTCCATGCTCATAGTAAAAAAGGAACAGCTTAATTAATAGAGAACCTAAATCCAAAGGCTTGTAAATAAAAAATACAGAGGCTTCATTTGCAGAGAAAAAAAAAATTATTGGGCTAATGATACGATATAGTTATATCTACAAAAATTAAAATAAAATAATAAATAAAAATGTCTAATAATAAAATTTAGTTTAATACTGACCGAGCAAAAGAGTCGTAAATGGGCACAGAATGGGCAATGAAGAAAATTTCCTTTGAAGTTATTCATTTCCGCACGGGTATTCATTTCCAATGTTTGTATATTATTTCCCAAAACTAATTGGTAATTATAAGTACCTCAGGAAAAATAAACACTGTTTCAAATTTACAATATTTTTAATGTAATATTATTAATATTTTATTCTGTAATATCAATAAAGTCATAATCTGAATTTTTAATATAAAATATGGTAAATCTGAACAAATCTAAAAAACTTCCTCAGTTGTTATATAATAAAACATAGTAATTATAGGCTTATTTTATGTCATTAAGCATTATCAACACTGAAAGCACTATAACTTACTTTTATTTTTTCACTAAAAGTGATTTTTTTGAATCTGGGACTCCACCAATGCAAAGCTATTTAAAAAAAAAAAAAAAAAATTATTATGTATATAATATATATATATAAAGCACGTTTTACTTAAGTATCGATATGATTTATGAAATTATAGTAAAATTATGAAAGTAAAATTAAGCAAAAAGTATAAAAACAAGAACTCATTAAACGTTTTTACTCAAAACTGGAATATGAGTTATATTGGCATTCAGTAGAGGCATTCATTAAAACTGTTCGATGTTGTTGCAATTCCAGTGAACCTTGATCATAAATATCATCCTGTGGAACTCTCATAGGTGCCCCACTCATGATTTTCTATAGAGAATATAGCATTCCAGATTTAATATTTATGTGCATTAATTTTTGAAATAATCTTTGTCATACTCTGCAACTGTTTTGATTTAAAAAAGTTCTGGGAAAAAATGTCAGAAATTTGAACTGTTACTTAAATATATTTTGTCAAATTATATTGGAAAAATGAACGTCAAGATTAAGATTTAAGAATTTTAAATGAGTGCTTTGCATTTGTAACCTTTTTACAGATATAAGTGAGTTTTTAAAAACTGTGTTCTTCATTTCTATTTTCATGAAACCCAGATTTCAAATTTAGATTTAACTGAAAGCATTTCGAGATTGTTTTCCGCTTTCTTCTTAATAATCTTATATTAATTAAGAATTCGAAAGATTCGAGAATCTTTGAAAAATCGGATTCGATAAAATTTAGATTCGTCCTAGCTCTAGTTTTAAGTCTTAAAATATATCCATTCTTTAAAAGCAGAGCTAGAATAATAATTTTAGAAAAGTAAAAGACAAAAAGCGGAAACGAATGGAAAATCGTCTAGAAGTGTATTTAAAGTGTATTTAATCGTCTAAAAGTGTATTTAATTTATGTGCTTTTAACAAAATGAAGGATTTCTATAGTAAAAACAAATTGTTAACTAATCAAAATATATAAAATTTTCAATTGTATGATTTTTTAAAAGTGCATCATTTACCTTTTCGTTGTTGAAATATGCAGAAAACACTAATTCGAGCTAATTAAATATCACATTTTGACTCATTAGTTACTTCATTATAGTATGCGCTTGTTATAACATTGCTAAATATATGTTATACGAGCATTATTTAAATATTAGCAAAGCGTTTTATTGAAACTATAGGCTCATTCTCTTAATGAAAATGTAGATTCATATGTGAATGAAATAATAACGTACTCATTACTCATTCCCACAGAAACTTACAAAAACAGAAGGCAATAGAAAGATGAATTTAGGTTGCTGATGATAAGGCGGAACTGAACATTTTGATAAGCGCTTTTATTAGAAACAAAGAATTTGAATAATTAAAGCAGAATAATGCTTACAAAATTATATGTACACTAGTAAGAGGTTGGGCAGTCGAATTTGGACTGATGAAGACACAAATTGTTAGCCCAGAAGAGCTATTAGTCTTAAAACGGCATTTTGCGTCGAAGCACTATAAATGGCTGTATCACTTTTCAAACTGTTACCACCAAATACTATTCCTCTATATTATATTTAAAGAAATTAAATAATGCAGAATCTGCACGAATGTATGTATGTTTCTTGAATTCTGAAAAAAAAAAAAAAAAAAAAAAAAAAAAAAAAAAAAAAAAAACGATAACTAGAGCCATCAAATTTTGAATAACGTAGTCCTTCACTCGAATACGAGCACCTGGAAGTCCAAATATTGAATTTAGAATTTGTTTTATTTATCTACTTCATATTTAAATTTTAATGCAATTTTGATGAAGAAACTCAACAATTTCAAATGGAGAAGTGGCAACACATTGTGCTAAATAAAATATTTTCATCTCCAGCGCGCGAGATTGTTTATCGGAAATTTCAAAGATATGCCGTTTCTAAATATTTTTAGCCCAAATGCTTTCAAAACGTTTATGTATGCGTAAATGAAAGAAAAAAGGGTCCCTTTGGGCGTAATATAAAATCTGAAAGCTTTTATGATTTTTTTTATTTGAGTGAATTTTAATTTTAAGTGTAATTTGTGTCATTATCAGTTTAGAAACAGGCTGTTTCATTTATTCTATCGATGCATCAATCGCCCAAAGAAGATGTCTGGCAGATCTAAATACTTCTTTTATTGGATTTAATTTTTATTGTTTTGAAATTCAAGATTGGAATCTTTTTCTTATTTTATCACAATGTTCTGTTGCTTTTGCAAAGTAATTTATTTAATTATTACCAGCTCTTCTTTCTTAGTTGAAAATGCTTTGAATTTAAATTTTGTTGTACTTTATACATATATAACAAAACAAGTATACAAATAGGATTTTCGAAACTTAAATCTAGTGCTATTGTTGCTAAGATTGTGAAGCAATATTTAATTAAAGATAATTTTATAATTGTAAATTTAATAAAAAACTAGGCAATTTCAAAAATTTATATATATATGTAGAGTAATAATAATTAAACTAACTCATTTGGTGTTCATTTCGGAAATTTTTTCTTAAAGGGCAATTCAAAAATTTTTCATTTATCAAATCTTTTATTTTGTTACGAAAGAATTTAATCTTAATCGAAATTTCAGACCTTCATCCTAGGAAAATTGTAGTTGGCAGACTATGTTTCTAGCTGAACTTTATTATGAAGTCGTCAATGTTAAATTCAATGCTTTCTAAACAAAAACATTTTGAAACTCTGGCGACAGGCCTAAATTTGGTTTCAAAGCTTCATTAGTTCTCTTAAGTAATCAACTACTCTCAGTAATCAACTACTATATTTAGATCAGCTATTACAATATGTTGGTGGTGAGAATCTGAATTAGAGATATGCTGTGGTATTGCAAAATCAAGAGGATTCAAAGTATAGTTCATGATGATTGGTTACCTTGTTGCTAAGAGTATTGTAATTAAAGCAAACTAATGTCTTAGAATCTGTCAAGATAAGAGTTCAAAAAGTATAAAAATGAAAGTTCTAAATTGAGAACTTTTAAAAATCTTGTTGAAGTTAATTTAATCAAACTCTGGATGCAGAAATTTAATTTTGCAAAATTTTTTGTTGCTTTTATTGAAATTTGACAAAATCTAAGAAACAAAAGTCTTTAATTAATGCAATTGTTTAATAAACATCCTTGAAGAAATTCTGAAGTTGCAAAAGTTGTTCGTTGGTAATAGTGTACAGTAGCTTCAATACAGTTTTCGTGAATCCGAAAAATTAAATAAATTGTAAAAATTATATTGAAATTTAGCAGCATTAAAGTTATTAGTTTAGTAATATACACTGGTTATCATAAATTAAGGAAAAATCGCAAAAATCACGATTACTGAAAAAGTTACGTGTAGAATTTAATGAAACTTACCCACAATATCCAACACATAGTAAGGACATAGTAAGGTATCAAATAACATAAAAAGAAATTACCAGACAAATATGGTAGTATAGAAATTAGCACATGTATAAAATGAACTAATCGAAGGTATCAGTTTGCTATAGGAAAAGTACCTTCAATGGGGAATATGATCGTCTCTAGAAGTAATACAGCAAATACAGCGATGTGTGATGCTTTCAATTATGCGGTCTATCAGTTCCAGAGCAAGCGAGAGCCATTGCTCTTGCAAAGCAGTTGCAAGCGCGACAAGGGTTTGAGGGGGTGGATTGAGAGCAGCTAGACGTCTCCCTAAAGCATCCCAAACGTGCTCGATAGGATTCAAGTTCGGGGATCGAGCTGGCCACTCCATGCTCATAATTGCTTCCTGTTGAAGATAATCCTGTTGAAGATCATCTACAATGCGAGGCCTGTGTGGTTTTGCATTGTCGTCCTGTAACGGGAAAGCATCCCCTATTGCCTCGCATATGGGCACACATAAACATCAAGGATGTCATCTCTATAAATCTGAGCATTCACGGTTCCCCTTGGAAAGACATGGAGGTCTGTGCGTCCACCCAAAAAGATACCACCTCAAACACAGACACTGCCCCTTCCGTATGCATCTCTTTCACGGATGTTTGACGGATGATAACGGGTTCTAGGTACTCTCCATATCAAATAACGCCTAATATCGCTTTCTAGACTAAGCCTGGACTCATCCGTAAAGAGAACCGCCCTCCATTGATCAGGCGTCCAGTGTACATGTTGTCGTGCCCACTGAAAACGGTCCCTCCTATGGCGTGACGTGAGCAGCACACAAATGGCTGGTCGCCTCGCATACAGTCCACCTTCGTGAAGCCTTCTACGGACAGCTGACGTTGACACCAACCTTCCGGTGGCTGCAGCAAGGGAGGATCTAAGAAGAGTCGGAGTAGCGGTTCTATTCCTGAGTGCACATAATGTCAAATATCGGTCATCGGCGCTCGTCGTAGCAGTTGGCCGTCCTTGGCTGAACCTCCTAGATTCCGAATCTGTGGTTTGAAATTTTCTCCAAAGTATATGAACCGCAGAAGAACTCACATTTAGCCATCTGACCACTTCTGTTTGACTTTGTCCTGCCTCTAGTCTCCCAGTGACTCTCCATCGCAGTTCTGCAGGTAATTGATGCCTGGAGGTCATTGTTACGAATTGGCTATCTTAGATTTCTGATGTCACTGTCACAGTGAAATAGGTGGGCTTGCTCTCAAACATGGACTTTTATGCTCCTCGCAGATGATGTATTCCGAAAGAAGCGCCACTAATTTCCATATCGCAGTTTTACTCAGCTACTCTTACTTGGCAACATATTCAAATTTTACACGGTTTGGTTTATTTTTGAGGGAGTTATCGCTATTTTTGTTATCGCTATTTCCCTTAATTTATGATAACCAGTGTGTTTATTATATTTTATAATTTAATTATAATTGGGATTACTAAAATGGATCTAATAAATCTGAGAAAATGAAACTTATTTTTTGAGTTCTACATGCTGTATTAAGCAACAGCAGCTCGCTGACCACCTCCTGATGAATTCAGAGAAATATTGTTAATGAAACATCATCAATTTAAAATTTTTTATAATTTTAATAAGCTCTAATTTTAATCAGACCTTCTTCAAAATAATTTAATTTTGATTTTACACTTTACTTTCAGTCTTAGCTAATGGCTGTTTACTAACTTTTACAGTAAAATTAAATAATATTACTCTACATATTTTTTATTTATATTTTAAAATTGCCTAGCTATAATTTGCTTTAATTAAATATTATTAGTATATATTTATTATTACTTTAATTAGATATGTATATATGTATATATATATATATATCAGAATGCTAGTAAGACAAAATCAAAATTAAGTCGTAAAATCAAAATGTTGACAAGACCTTTAAAAATGTATTTTATTTGTATTCTATCTGTTTCTATACAGAGATTTTTACTCAGTTTCTTAACTATTGATTCTTATTTTATGTTTAACATATTGTTCTCTAGGATAATAAATTTATTGTCTTAAATCGCGTAGAGAAATTTTTTTCGCATTTATTGGAAATCAAAAATTTAAATTCAAGAATTATATTACTTTTTTACATTTTTTACATAGGATGATTATTCAAAAAGGCGAGAGAGACGAAATGCGATTGAATTGAATTGTTGATAATTTTATAGAAAGAGGCTTAATTTCCCTTAAAAAGTCAGGATCATTCTATGGAATCGCCACCAGTTTTCCTTGTAAAATACTTTATTATATTTTAGAAGTATTAATATAGTAAAATATTTTATTATATTTATTAATATTTTATTTAAATTTTTCATTAAATTATATACATATTACGCCTTTTGCTTCTCATAATACGTTCAACCTTTATTAAGTTTAACACTTTTAAAAATATCCTATTTTATTAGTACTTTAATAAATATGTCATAAAATTAGTATTTTGTTATCTTTTCCTGGAGGATACTCAAATTGAAATTAATTATAAAAATGTATGTATGTAAGGAAAACTGTTGTAAATTAAATAATTTAATTTCTTACCATATGCGATTTTATTAAGAGCCTCTTTTTTGTCCACAAGCAAATTTCCTATATAAATAAATAAGTGAATATAATTTAGAATTCTGCATAGGCGAAAACTTCTGCATTATAGGTGCATGCATAGTTGAATTACCAGTAGTAAGTTTATACTACTTTATTACAGTGAGATTAAAATGCGTACGATGACTTACCTTCTTCGTCAAAAGCATCAGCTTCAAAAAAATAGGCAACTTTGTCTCCCGAGTTAATGTAATATTCCTCATCACTCTATTGGGGCAAAAATAGCATTTAGTTACAAATATCTAGACTGAGCTTTAAATTGTAAAAACATTCTAAGCATATGAAAAGGAAGCTTTAATTTCCAAGTAATTTTAAATTTGAGCATGGTCACGTACACATCATTAATGCTAAATTCACTGTATGATAAAATTTTAGCGAGAACTAAATACAACATTAAGAATTTAAATAGAATGGTAAGTGTCTCGAATTCTTAGGTAGCATAAACTGACTAGATGCTAACAGACTGTGTAAGGAATAATACCTAAGTATGACAAAGGGCAGCGAAGGGTCTAAAGAGCCCTTTATTAATGCAATAATGTTCACAGATGGCACCGAATCATGTTTACAAAAGTCAGCACTTTTGACTTAACTCAAAAGGTAATAAGCAGACAGAGTTAAAAAGTCAAAAGGTAATAAGAGACTTTAAACAGAGTTAAGTTAGTCTAACGACTTTTCACAGGTTATTTAACGCGCAGATAGGCTCTGATTCGTAAAAGTCGGCGGAACAGGCTTAATGCGAAGAAGCGCTCAGCGCCACAGAAATGTAATCGCTAGTAAACTAGAGATAGCAACGTGGCCTTCAGGCAAGCAGAACACGTTCTAAATTCACCCTCCAAAAACCTTCTCGTAAATATAAACTTATTTCTACCTTATTTGAATACATCCGCGCTAACTAATTTACATTCTAAAAAAAAAAAAAAAAAAAAAAAAAAAAAAAAAAAAAAAACGTGAGTTGAAATCGAGAGCAATAGGAAAGGTTGCTTTAAAATAAAATTAACTGTTAAGTAACTTAAATAAATCCACACAAAGTTAATCAAAATTCAGATTTTGAAATCAAACCAATCCCCAGTTGAGTTTTGTCTAATTTTAAAGATCAAATATTTCTTTCGGATGAATTATTATTTTACTATTCTGATAGAGGCATAGAAGTTTGATGTGTTACAGTTGCAGTCCTCTCATCAAACGTAGAACTTATAAGGTATTTCTCTCCCTTCTTGGCGTGCCTTCGTGGTGTAGTGGTCTGCATGCTGGGCGCGTATTCCAGAGGTCCGTAGCTCGATTCCCGGCGAAGGCATTGCATATTTTGTAATCTTTCCTGCTTCCAAATTACCTAATGTCTCTACAAGCTGTTTTCGGAAATGTGCCATGAAAGGTCAGTTTCCACTGTAGCTGCGAAAAGAATGTTACTAATATTTCTCTTCCAAGTGAACACTGGCATTCTTTCTTTATTATTTAATAGAAATGATCTAACTTTTTTTTTCTTTTTTGTTGCATATGTATCCTGTAGTACTTAAAAAATGAGAAAGTGCAGAATAATCTTACCAAAATACAAAATAAAGTGACATACCTCGTCAAAATTTACTACTCTTTCTTATATAATTGGATTGAATTATTTTCTCCTGTGCGAAGAAGCATCGCGTGGATAAACGTAATGTGGATAGATAGTATATGCCTGAATTCGAGGTTTTAAATACTATTAAACATTCGCTTTTCCAGAGAGTGTTGCTAATTTTCATCGCTTTCTGTCAGCATTTTCTCAAAATCTACAAATGCATATTTATTTCGCAACAAGAAATTTCTTATGAATAAAATACAGTTATTAATTCACACAATTAATTCACAAAAGTGATCGTTAGTTTCCAAAAGTAATGTCAAATATTTTTAAATGCAGTAATCTAAAATTATTTTTCAAGTATGATTTACCTAGTCTTCTTTATACAGTAAATATATTTTCTGGAAATAAAGTTCATTAAGCTTGAAATTAATACTTTTTCTTCTGGAGAAGAAAATCATAGGAAATTAGCCGTAATCAGACGTAGAAATAAAAGAAAGCTGGAGAAATTAAAAAAAAAAAAAAAAAAACTTCAAACATGTTTCTCATATTATGGATCATTACTATCTTTTCGAACATAGATTATTTAGCTAGATTATTTAGCTTCTCCACTGATTTTTTATTACTATGAGTAATTTCAGTTGCTGTTTTAAAGAAATATTTTTCTTCCACACTTTACATTCCATCTCTTGACAAATAAGAGGATATGTTTAGATCTGTTACCCTGAAAAGATATTTTAAGCATTTCAGCATAAATAAATAGTAACTAGCCTAATATTCATAATCGTAAGCTTAATTGCATTAACAGAGTTTAGAAATAATTTGTAAATTATATTGTTTGCTGTTAATTTAAAATTTTATTTTAAAATAACAATAATTTCGTACTGAACTATCATACTATCAATAAACTTAAGATTGCAGCTTCAAATGATTGACATATTGCCATAACTCCTCTTCCGTCGTATTCTGCTGTTGAAATTAAGTTTGGTTTTTGATATCATTCTTTATGTTTGCTTTATAATAAAAGTGTAGCATCTCGTTTTGGATTAGTTTGTCGAATCTTACTCTATTATTTGGAATCTTTATTTTTCGTAGATTTCGAAAAAAAAATCGTAAAGTTCTTCATTCTTTTAAAAAACTTTCCTCGTCATTCGGTCATTTTGCCAATATATTGGATTTTTTTAAAATATTATCTGAGGAAAAACATTTCTATACGATTCATAAAATTCTGTTGCAAATATCAAAGCATATACTCTACGATTACTTTAATAGTTTTGGCAATATCGCACTGTATTCTATAGGATAAATTTGATGGTATCCTAAGTGTTTTTTCATTTGAGCTTTGAATAGCACTTCATTGCATTAAAAATTAAAGAGGTTTGCATTAACCATTTCAACAGTTTTCTAATAGCTTTCGTTTTTTTCTTAGCAGCAAATAAACGTATCTTTTATGTACTTTTAACCATTTTAATAAATTATGTATTTATGCGCTTTCTTAGAGCAGATGCGATAACAAAACATTGAAATAACAACAATTACAAAAGAATCTTACTGAAGAATCCAGTGAAATGTTTTTTAAAATTTATTTGCCGAGTCTCGATGCAAAATAATTCCGAAAAGTAACATTGTTTTTGGTGTAGTTGATTTTGATTGTCGTCTCAGCTGTGTTCAAAGAATTTTGTGACATTATTTTCCTGCTTTTAAAAGAAGATATTAATTTTCATGCTCAATTTTTTTTCCTGAAAGATTTCTGCATTTTTTTAATCATATTTGTTACTTCATCAAAACAATAGGTTAAAAAAAGGACTGAGGGAATAAATACATGTTCCTAAACAAACTTATTATAGTACTTCAATTCAAATTTCTGGTACTATTTTCTGAAATTAAAATTTCTCGATCACATCGTGAAACGCTTTATATATAAGTTTACATAATTTACATTCATTGCATTAAAAAAGCAATTTAAAGAATTCACTTTATAAGAATATTATATAGACCCAAAATGCCTTTAATTTTTTTTAATATTGTATATCGTTTTCATATAGAAGAAAGTAACGATGGAAGATTCTGTACATTTCTTGTACTTAAACTCAGAGATAAATTGAGAACATTTATGAAAGCAGACATTTAGCCCTTTCAACTCTTCATTATCTATGTTTAGTCAACAGGAATTCAACGAGTTATTAAAAGATAACTAGTAAAACAAAACGCGTTAACTAATGTTACAGAGATGTCTCGCTATTTCTGAAAAGATAGTCTACACCATTTCTAAATTTACAAAGTTCTTTTTTAGATTTATAAGCTGCGATTTATAACAAATTTTGGGAACTACACTTAATTTATTTACAGTATTTAAAAATGAGTTAGTTTAGCTGTAAATGTAGATATAAACGAATGGTTTTCTGTATCATTTGCGGGTATAATATCGAAAAAAAAAGTAATGGAGAAAGAATGCTATTATTTATTACAAATTAATAGTAATACTCCGAAACGATTATTTAAATAGATTTTGAATGGAATGTTTAGAATATATTTTTCTTAATGTTAATCTTTAGTAACAAAGTAAAAAACCTCAAAGTAAGAAAAATTTAAGTGCAGTATTATTGCAATAAGAACTTACAATTTTTGCATTATGCTTTGTTTCTTACGAGGAAACAGCGATCTATGAGAAAGAAGAAATACAATTAAAATGGTCTGACTTTTGCTTATACGTTAAGAATATATGTTACAGTTAACTATTATGGTATTCATTTTTTTAAATGCAGATTTATATTATATTTAGTGTAAAAGTTTTTCCCCTTAATAAAAGCAATGCTTAGAGCATTAAGTTACAGATTCAGAAGAAGTGTAAACGAGATCATAAAATCCCGTAGGTTGCTGTAGGTTTGAAAATGCTGCAGGTTTTAGCAAATATATTTAAATAAAAGCTTTAACTTTCGCAGATACTTTTAATTAATCCAGCAGTTTCACGAGTCTTAAATTCATTATATCAATATTTCTTATGTGTAAAAGCATCAGATACAAAAGTCTGAATTTCAGATTATTTTTTAAATAATGAAAAGAATACTTACTTTTCTCTTAGGATCACTGTATGCAGAATGCACGTGAACGTCTTCTTCAGTCATATTTTCTATTTCATCCTGCATGCCTTCCCTAAGTTCTTCCACTTCATCATTTGTTAAAAAATTCTCAATTTTACAGAACCCATTTACTGAGAACTAAAATATAAAAGACCAATTAAATAACCTCAGAAAATAGTTGAATTTTTCGTTTGCAATGAAAAGATAATACTCCTTATAACTATTTTTTATTTAACTACTACTCTGTGAGATTTTAGTTTAAAAAATAAATAGAACCCGACGCAAACTTTAATTCGTACATCTCTAACTAAAGATTTGTAATCCATTGAAATCTTAGAAAAGTTTGCAAACGTCAAACACGTGGATCACGCGAGGGAGACAAATAAACTGTTATGATGAAACACGGCGAGGTCTGTCAATGTTGGGCACCTTCCGTATTTATACCCTAATTAAAAAATGTATACTGTTTTATCTCTTCTACACGTGATTGTCATTCCACCATTATCAAGGCCTTCACAGTATAATACGTTATGTCATTATCTTATCATTAATTCAAGTGGGAATTATCCTATCACTCACAAGATTTTCTAGAAATATTATTCTTGTTTTTGCAAACGGTAGCTTATTCTTTAGAAAGTGTGTTTATTATCAAACTGAATTACGCAGCTCTAGATAAATTTCAGTTTTTCGGGCCTTAATTGATAGGATGACCAGAACCTTCCGGTTCAAGCTAAGACAAAGCAGCTGTTTATATATATATATATATATATATATATATATATATATATATATATGAAAATCATTTTCTACTGTAGTAAATTTTTAATATCACACAGGTATGTTTCTAATCATCCTTTAATTATCAAACTCTTTATTTTAAGAAAAAATTCTCTCTCTCTTTTTTATTTCATGACTGCACTCTTCGTTTAATTCGCCTGCGTAACATTTTTTAAATACATGGTTTTCACTATATCAACGTAAGTTGAGCTTTTTTAATCACTCAAAAAATAGGAAAAATCTTGATTTTTTTTTTTTTTATTTTTTTATTTATTTTTTTTTTTTTAGTCGTCACAATTTCTTACAGTACAACATTTTGCAAAATAATTTCTTATCTGATAACTTATAAAGAATTTTCTTCCTCCTTACAGTGTATTTTACTGGAGTAATTGGTAGCATGCCTGGCTAACAGTCGGAAAGCCCGGAGGAAAGTCCTAGCGAGGGCATTGCTCATCTTTCATGTTACCTATTCTGAAATAAATTTGACTCTATAAGCGAAACTCGATCAATTCTCTTAGATGTACTGTGGTGCGTGTAAAAAGAGCAGAAACCCAGTACAACCACAGTAGTTCCTCCGCAGGCGGGTATACTCCAAGTGCGCGATTCATAATTTCTTCCCTCCCCGTCTGGGGATACTCCAGCTACGCAAATCAAAATTTCTTTCCCCCGTTGCTTACATGGTTACAGTTTTACTCTTCGAAGCCAACTGTAGCCAAAAGGAAAATAAAAATAAAGAACTAGAATTACATATCACAATCACAAGTAAAGAACATCTAACAAGCAAGCTAATTACTTGAATAACAGTAATAAATGCGAAAGCTAACAAAAAAATAAAAGGTATTAGTAAACATACATATTATCATTACAAACGTATTTCATTAATTACAATATTAGAGCAAAAGGTATTACAAAAACATCATAAATTAAATAATTATAAAGCATACCAATTATATTTTTTTAAATTACATCAAAAATAGTCATGACGTCTGAACTAAACTGCAAAATTTAATATAATTCACTGGCGTTCAAAAGATTATTCCGTATCCAAGCGTGTTAAAGTATGCTAGAAATATTTTTTGTTCCCTTTCAGGAGCGCAATGTTATAATTTTTTAAAATTTATGAAAAAGTAAGCACAATGACATGCAATGGTCCTATAGACAACATAAATGAGTGTAAAAAAATTTTTTTCGTCCCCTTTTATGGAAAGGGGACCGGTTTCGCCTTGAAACCAGCGCCCGTCTAGAGCATTTAAGACTAAGCATTTGCTTATTTATCTTTACTTTGCTGGAAAGTATTTGAACGTAACCCACATTGCAGATTATACTAGTAAATTACTGAACAACTAATGAAGTAAGTAATATTTGCATAAACACGCATTTTTAATTATAAATAAAAAATTTAAAACAGGAAGAGACAAAAAGTAACTAACAATGCACTAAATTACTTACATAAAACTATGAAATATTTTTAAAAATTATGTTAAAAACTAAGATATGTGGAAATAAAATAAATTTAGATGTATACAAATATTTTACTATGAACTAAATGGATGAGAAAAGCGACGGCTAAGAGAAGCAGAATAAAAACGCAATTGTGAGTGTTCTTCAGTGTGCTCTGTGTCTCTGTAAAACAAGGATGTCAAACTCGCGGCCCGCGGGCCGCATGCGGCCCACAACAAATATTTTTGCGGCCCGGCCAATATATCGGCAAATAATAATATATAATAATAAAATAACATATCGACGAAGAAAAAAATGAAATGTTTCCTGCTAAGTAATTAACGATAATTTATTAAGTGTTGTTAGATTACTCACAGCGAGCTGACACACACACTACTTAAATTACAAATGCGTGTGCGTAGCTTGCGTTCAGCTACCTTCGGCTTTTGGGGGACACGTTCCCTCGAAGACAAATTTTTTTTTTGTTTTCTTCGATTTTCTCAATAAGTATTGACTCAGTACCTAGCCATATGCAAATGGAGGTGATCGAGATTCAGTGCAACTCAAATTTGAAAGCAAAATTCATTGAAGTGGGCGTGCCTGAATTTTACAAATATTTACCAGCCAGGTTTGAAAATACTCGAAAATTCGCATATGAAATTATTTCCGTGTTTGGTAGCACTTATCGGTGCGAGCAGTTATTTTAAGTCATGAAAGGTAATAAGTCTCCTAGTAGAAACCGTATTAATGATGCTCACCTTGGGTCAGCGTTGAAAGTTATCATTGCAAACAAAATTTCTCCCGAAATAGGAAAGATAATAGCAGAGAAGAGATGTCAAGTATCAGGACGTAAACATAAATATTTCTTGTTCTTTTCTGTATAAATATATATATATGTTTATTATTGTATTATTCGAAATAAATATACGTTTCTATGAATATTGATTTTTTTTTTTTTTTTTTTTTTTTTTTTTGCGGCCCGCCTAAAGTTAAACCTTGTTTGTTTAGCCCAAGTGTACCTATGAGTTTGACATCCCTGCTGTAAAAAATAAGAAATGTTTTCCCTCTCTCAATAGCTCCATAAATCCTCATCTTTGAAGCCACTCAAACGAAGATATGGTGCAACTGGTTTCATACTGAAACCGCGCTGAAAACATTCAAAATTAAAAGGGTTCCATTCCTTTTTTTTTTTTTTTTTTTTGTGAACTAAGGACATTTCATTAATCATTGATGCCTGCTTATAAAATATATTGTGGAAAAATTAAAAATTGTAGTGTTTTTTGTTCTTAAAATAGCCCTAAAAGAACAGTGACAAAAACAAGGTATTTCTGAACGATTCGTATCAATTAATGGATGCCCAAAAAAGTTTAGTGCTGCCATCTGTTATCAGCTTTAAGAAGTAATTTAATTTTAGCAGCGGTTTTGAGAAAATGAAACCAAATTTTCTAAATTAAAAAAAAATGTTGAAAATGCTGTTTCAAGGCGAAACCACCGCCCCTGAAAGGGTTAAAGTAATCATGTAAATGTTTACAGAAATTAATGGTTAAATTAAAAAACAAACTTAACATGAAATCTATTATAACAACATTACTATGCGTTTGGAACACTGAAGTATAAATTTTAAACAAATTTAAATTATTATGCTAAGAAGACTTTTCGAAAATTTATGTAGAAGAAAAGAATTACATAAACAGTACTGCAAATTAATATAATTAATCAGGCCTCTCAATAAATAAAAGCTTATTTTTTAACCAAAAATTAAAAACTGGGATGCAAATGTTTATGTAATATACTTGGAAATATCTGAACATATAATTAATGAGAAATGTGTAATTAAATTAATAACAAGCTAATTAACAACAATATTAAGCTTAGTTTCATTCAATATAAAACAAACAATCGATCAGGAGCTCCGCATAACTGAAGTTTTATTGCTATTTTACGTAGATTTACGTATAAAATAAAAGTTGCACTTGTGAAACAAGCGAATATTGTACTGATAGTCAACAGAATTTAAAATATAGTGGTTAAAAATATGACTACTTGTCAGAAGGTATGCATAGTTGCTATAGCTAGAAAAATTGAATGATTAGAGAAAATTCATATAATTAAGGGCTAATTCATATAATTCATATAATTGTGAAGAGAAAATGCTGAAATAAACATGTTAAGAAAATTAGATTGAGAAATAATCCTTAATTTATTGATATCCATATAAATTCTATGCTTTTGGAAAAAGTTACATATAATTTGCACCGAGGTATCAATCACAGAAACCGAGTTATTTTCTTTACTTATTTTTTTTTAATTAAAGAGATATGCTAAGGTAAAAGTGAAAATTTTTGCAGTGTTTTTAAAGAACCAATTTAAAAATTATTTCTACTTCATGAACTGAAATTTTTACAATACATTTTTCCACATTAAATAAGTGAAAAAAAAAAAAAAAAAAAGAGAGAGAGAGAGAGAGCTGGGGAATCTCTGGGATTAGAAACCCGGGTCGAACTACCAATGTTTAGCGATTTTTTCGCTTGATCGTAAGACCTTTTGAAATTAGACTGAACAAAATATTAAAGAAAGTAGAAGCTACAGCACATGTAAGAACAAAAGTGGGCTGATAAAATTATAGATTTTCATGTTTGGTGAATGAATTAAACTTATCTGTATGCCGTTATAAAATATTAGGAATGTAGCATAAAAGCATCAATGAAGAAGGCAATGGCAATCTGAATCATTATAATCTAAATGTATAACATTATCAGTATCAACTATTAGTTTCAATACTGCTGAAAAAATTATAAATGAATTATAGTGCAAATCACATGAACTCGTTGCATTATAAATTACAAGAGTTGAAAATATTATTAGCGTGATTTAGCGACTATCTTTGTTTGCAAATAATTACAAATAATTAATTTTACAAATAATTTAGCCTGAAACTAGATTGGAAAATAATTTGCGTGCTGAAGATTAATCTTTACCAAGGTGTTAGAAACATCTTCTGTTAACTAGAGTTATGATGCAAGAATTTATAAAAATTATCACTTGAATATAAATTGGTATAAACACATACAAAATATATAAATTCTACATACATGAAAACTTGAATACAATGCAATATTAAAAAGGAATGGATTAAAAGAGAACTGAAAATCCCAAGATATAAATATAAGGAAGTTCGAATTCTTTTGTTAATTATGAAAATTCTGCAGATGCTCATAATTATCAATTAATTAATTAAACGTGTATTAGAAATTAAATGTAAGCTAAAGTACATCAGGTAGAGTAACTGGAAAACAGAATAAATATTTAAACGTTTCTAATATTAAAATATGGAATTTCTAAGAAAGTTAAATAACTTTAAAATAACTTCAATGATTAAAAATGGAAAGCTTAATAATGCATATATTGCAATAATATTAGTGTGAATTTAGAAACACTTAAATCCAATTTTTAAATTTAACAAGGAGATTTTTTTTAATTAAATTAGAACTGTTTACCTAAAATGGTAAATTTGGTATGCCTAAAAAGGGTAAATTTTAAAAACTATTCTGCTATCTAAGAAAATTTGTTAATATTTATCTAGACAAGAAAACTTATTTAAGGTGCACTACAGATCCTATATTTGATAGGTTAATTATGTATCAGTTTTATGTATGTCATTAATCTATCAATTTTATAATTCAAAACTTATACATATATGTATATCAGTAGCTAAAATTTACAACTTGGAAAGTTTAAATTTTTTTTTCTTACTGAGGATAAAAACGATCTGCCTCATTATACATTTAAGCATCATAAAACTTTAAAATAAGTGTAAAAAAATTAATTTTTACTTTAGCACACACCAGATTTTAAATTAATATTTGTTTTCAATGCACAATTTTTACAATATCTGATAAACGAAATTAGAGGCTTGTAGTCTCAATAAAATGTCCCATTAATGGCGATAAATGACTTTTTGTAGCACACATCTCCTTGGGAAGTTCTTAGAAAGAGAGGACAGAAAAACGTCGCGCAGTTCGTAGATTAGATAAAAAAGGGGGGGTCTTGAATTAAATTTCGCGCAGTTTGTATCCTACCCCCAGACACCCCTTAAATTTGGGTGGAGAATTTAAGCTATTTTCTCCCTTGTTACGAGGTGCTTTCGTGGTGCAATTAAAAGCACGTCTGCCTAACAATTGGAATAGCTGGAGTTCGATTCCTGGCGAGGATATTACTCATTTTTCCTGCTCCTGCTCCGAAATAAATCAAATGATTCTACAAACTTTCTGTCTTCAAATTATTTCCTTGGGCAAATGAAATTTTCCCCATGACTTTTCGGGAATATTATAATCTTCAGGTTGTCTTTTCCTTATGTTTTGGACGTAATTTTTCATGGAATAAAATGCTTAGAGGATTCAACTCCTTCGTTCGCCGGCTTGTTCTTTATATCTCTCACCAATTAAACCGTCTGATTAATGGCTTCCGAGAAAATTCACGACAGCACCCACCAGTCAGTGTGACAGACAAACTCCAACAGACCCATAAAATTGAAATCTCATGGACTGCAATACTCGTGACTGCCATCCAAGGTCTAATCCGCTCCATGCTCAGTAGTATAATAGTCATAGTTGCATTCAGTGACAGATGCTCGGTGCACTGGTTTCTACATATTCAGTTTCTCAAAATTACACGCAATTTAATCATCTTTGCGTTATATAAGGTAATTGGGAAATAAATATGATTCTTCTAACTGTTTTCCTTTATGGTGTACAAATTTTAATGGCATGTTTTTTTCTCAAAAGTTGCTTTTTTCAATTCCACTGATTTTGCTTTGACGTTCTCACGGGAATAATAAATAAAGGTATTATGTGTATTCATTTTATTGGCTAAAGAAGGAATATCTTGGTTTAAGATCTTTATAAAAAATGGCTTGTTTTCAAGTTACCTTCAGGAAATACCACGGAAACGTTAAGCAACGAGGCCTGTTTGCAGGAAACCGAACTATCAGAAAATCTTGAAGCTATCCGTTTGGAGTTACCTACACGTATTAGCATTTACAACAGTTACGCTTATTTACAAAACTAAAGCTGATACGGACAAATCAATGCCGTTTTTAAAATCTATGTCAAGAATATACTCACGGCTAAATCTTCGTTTCAAAATACCTTTCTTTTCCTCCAGTTTAAGTGTGCTGTACGTAAAATATAGCTTATCATTAGCAATCTCGGGAGGTAATTGAGTGTCTATAGGTATAATAAAGAAATCTTTGTTTCCGAATATTACTCAAAGTTTATATTAATTTTGAAAAATGTAAAGCCAGTTAACCATACATAGTTTTTTTTTTAAATACGAGAACGAAAAATGACGTATTGTCTGTATCTGCTGCATAATTTACCAAAACTTCGTATTTTTAAGTGAACTACTTTCAGTATTTAAAATTTCTGATATTAACCTTATTCTTTGAAATAAGTAACTTTCATCAAACTGTAAATGCCCCTTTAATTAAAGTCAAATTCAAAATACTCAATAATTAATTCTAATAGAAACAATTTATTTGAATTAATAATTGATTAACAATATTTCAAAAGCATTATTTTATGAGTGAAACTTCAAACGTATGGAAGATGGGTGAAAGGAAAATAATTCTAACAACGGTTTATTTTTTCCTCTCGAAAAGTCAGTTAGCTCCTGAAAAAATTCAAGTGTTTTTTCAGGAGATAATATCTATAATAGATAAGTATCTATTGTGAAAGCATACTTTAGTGGTTTTCACCAGTTTAGTGGTTTCACTAAATATATATTAGAATGCTTGATAAAACTTTATAAAGTAAGATGCAAATTATCCATATTCCAAGTTAGAATTTATTTTACACAAGTTACTTAAGCGGGCAGGGAAATTTTAAAATATATCCAAAAGCGAAACAATAGGATCTGTTCTGAGGTACGCTGATAGAACATCAAGTCAAGAGTGTCACTGAACTCCGACGCCTAGTAGCTGGAAATCGAATTCATTTCTACTTTTATCATAAAACAGAATCTAATTTTAAAATGGCGTAACACAAACTCAGGTATTTTCATTAAATGTTACCTTTGCTTAAAAATACAGGGTGATTATAATTAAAGTTTAAGTTTCAAAACGCTATAAAAAAAGAACCACTGATGAAAATGATGTGAAATTTGAAAGGAATGTTATTGAAAAGGCGGAAAGCATATGGCAGAAGAAAAATTTTAGTTTCAAAAGTTAGCAACAGATGGCGCTGTAAGCGGCAGAATCACGACGAGAAACGAGAAATGATTCGTAAAACAATGGCTAAGGTGGAAGTTACACATTAAAACGCATTGAAAAATTAGAATTGTTGAATAATTTTATTTGCATGACTGTACATATCACATCGAAAGGGACAAATCGGTTTCAAGAGTTTTTCGGCGACATACCGCATAAGAACCATTCATCAAAGAAGTTCGGGACTGTCGCGAGACTGGCGCAAAACATGTTCAATATGGTGTCCACCGTTGTGTGCAACAAGTTTAAAGTGACAAACAGCATGTTCCACAACGGATCGCAGTGTCTCCGGGGTGATGTTCAGAATGTGTTGCGAAATGCGTGCCTTTAATTCCGCTAAATTTGCAATTGGAGCACGGAACACAACATCCTTCAGATACTTCCACAGCCCGAAATCACACGGAGTAAGATCAGGCGATCGGGATGGCCAGGATGTAGGGAAATGACGGCTGATAATTCGAGCATTTCTGAAATAGCGCCTCAGCAGCTGTTTCACGGGATGTGCAATGTGCGGAGGAGCGCCATCTTGCATAAAAATGATTTCATCCACACATCCATGCTGTTGCAGACCTGGAATCACGTGGTTGCACAAAAGAGACGCATACCTCTGACCAGTGACGGTTGCGGGAACAGGACCGGAAGCACCCGTTTGCTCGAAAAAATATGGTTGTAGGATGAATGATGCCGTAAAGCCACACCATACCGTGACCCTTTCAGGATGAAGTGGTACGGGGTGCGTTGCCAGTGGATTTTCTGTTGCCCATATTCGACAATTCTGGGTATTCACGTATCCTGTCAGATGGAAATGGGCTTCATCTGTCCACAAAATTTTCCACGGCCATTCATTATCCACTTTCATGCGAGCCAGGAATTCTAACGCAAACGTCTCCCTAGCTGTCAGGTCAGACGGAAGCAACTCCTGCACATGGCCAATTTTGTACGGTTAGCATTGCAGAATGTTTCGCACAATTTTCAGCACTGTGCTCATAGGCCTGTCCAATGTTCGGACAATTCCTCGTGCACTGCACGGTTGCACACCACCGGCCGACCCCTCCTGTAATGCTGTGGCCACTTTTTCAACTACCGTCGAATGCACTCGTTTTCTCCCTCTACCAGATTGCACATCAAACGAACTTGTCGTTTCGAATTTTTGCATCATTTTCTTTAGACATACGACACTCATTGGACCAACGCCTTCTTTTATACCCTTCAGTGTCCTGAATTTTTGCAGAGCTACTCTTGACAATCATCATTCTTGTAATACAGCTTTACCAGCAGAGCGCAGTCCTGCAGTGAAACACCCATGGCGAACGTCTGAGACGCGAAATGAGGAACAGCCTGGTATCTGGTGGCTTTATAACACTGAAATTTAACTAACATTTTAATTTAAGTCTTCTTTCGCTTGCAGCGCCATCTGTTGCTAACTTTTGAAACTAAATTTTTTCTTCTGCCATACGCTTTCCGCCTTCTTCAATAACATTCCTTTCAAATTTGACGTCATTTTCATGAGTGGTTCTTTTTTTATAGCGGTTTGAAACTTAAACTTTAATTATAATCACCCTGTACTTTGCTGTCACGTAATGCTTAAATTTAGCGAAGCATACTGAAGCGTATTCCAATAATTCTTAATTTTTGACAAACGGAATAAAAATTCAAATTGTTGTGCCCTGGAAGCCCAAATAAAATGGAAGCCCAAGATGAGCTTTACCAGTTCTTTATTATAAAACAAAGAACCATACCCCAAACTGGTAACAGGTATCGTTATCTTTAATAATTACATCATACAAACCATCACCATTTTAGTTCGAGATGTATCGCTTCTATATGTATTGCTCATTTGCTTGTAACAGTATCAAATGTATGCATCGGAACAAAAGGAATTTTGATGCACATGCCCATATGTAAAATGTGATTATTATTTAGAAATACGATACATATGCATATATACTGAGCAAGGCTTTACAGTCTCGTGAATAATCATAAATCTTGTATAAAACTTCTAACGACAGATATATTGTCAACTTGCATTTCAACTGGTTTCAAATATTGTTCTAATTATTAATTGACAACAAATCTTGTAAACTCACTTACAAAAGCCCTAAATTTATGTACTGTATTAGTTAGTCTTTATCATTTTTCTGCATAACAATACGTTTTGTTCATTTGTTTACGGCAGTATTAAATGTATATATCGTATCAATAAGATTTATCATTCTTCTGCGTAATAATATGTATTGTTTATTTGCTTGTATTAAATGATTGAATTAAGATGATTAGAATTTTGATGTACATGCCCAGCAAAGTGTAAAGATTATTTAGTAATATAGTACATACAATATGCGGACATTAATTTCCAGGAGTGACATACCTGTACGGAACTTGTATTTGGTAAGTCGTTTATCTGCGCATGTACATTGAAATTGGCACCATTCAGAAGCAAGCGGTTGTCCTTGAAACACGCATTAAAACCAAATCGTAGCTGTTCAATTTGTGTTGTCGAAAGTAATATGCAGCATAGAATTAACAACTCTAACGGATATGGCAGCTTCCGACCTGAGGCTATTTTGCCACATGGAATTAAGTGCCGCCCCACCGCACTTACAATCTTACCATGTTGCGACCCCACAGCGCAAGGGCAGACAAGGCAGTACCCGTACGGTCCCTGCGAGCCTTACTCTGTTCCGAGAGCCCTCAGGCCTTCTGTGAAGTCTGCTTTTTTTATCACTGTGGTTGAGATTGCCTAGGTACAGACCCTAACCAGTACTTCCCAGGCGTTCGCCTGAGTCAACCCACGGGGGGGGAGAGCATAGAATTAACAATAAATTCTGCTTCAAACTGGACGAAACTGCCACAGAAATTCATGAAGTGTTAAAACAAGTGTACGCAGAGGAAGCGATATTCCGTTCACGCATGGCTTAGCTGTTTTCGGGACTGCCGCGAAAGTATCGAGATGTCGCGCAAACTGGACGGCAGCATTCCGTTCGCACGCCAGGAACAATTGAGAAAGTTCGTGAGCTTGTGACTTTGCCGAATAGCTATTCAAGTACTCGCCAACGAACTCAAGACCTCGGCACCATCATGTCACAAGTACAAGTTACCCTACTTACGCCCACTCATTATAAAGACCTTCTCTATCGGAATTTTTGGATTGCCTTTTTACAAATTTTCTTTTCGAAATTTACCTTGAAGTATGTTACCAATCCCTGCAGGTGCTGATGGCCTGTAAAAGTTCGTAAGGGAAAATCGTCCTGTCATACACCATTTTAAATCCGATGAAGGCGTGACCACCTTTTAGGAGGCGGAAATATTTCATTCTGTATATCCGTCACCACCGGAGTAACAAAGCCTCCCTTCCGCTGCGAGTGAGGTCACTAAGCTAGGGACTAGTAGGCATAACAAACCGTCACCGCTCCTTTCTGTGGTAACGTGCAAGCATGCATGTAGTTTTAGCGGGAGATTTGTACATTGCATAAAAGATTTAATAATATTTCATTTGTTAATAACCTGTTGAAGAATGGTTTATACTTGTTGTGTTCCTAACTGCAGAGGAAACTATCCAAACACTGAAAAAGTACAGATGTTTTCTATACCCAAATCGGATTCTTTGCGCAGAAAATGGCTCCGTGATATTCACCGGCAGAATTTCATCCCATCACAACATTCTAAGGTACGTACAGTCAATTTTTTAAACTTATGATTTTTTTATTGAAAAAATAATTAATGCATTTAAAAAATATTTATTTCTCGATCAAAAATTAGGCCTTATTGTTGCTTTTTTGATATTGATTAAACTTCTATATCTGATATTGTTATTATAAACTTAATTTGAATTCTATAATATCTGAAATTAAATACCCTGATACATAAATCAACAAATAATACAGTTAGACATTAATTCTAAAGCATTTAAATCTGTAATGAAATCTAGTGAGATATTAATTAAAGTACAACATTTAAGTTAATATTAGGTGTTATTCCGGTGGTGACGGTATATCTCGTTACTGGCACGTCTTCTAATTTACCGCTTATTTATTTATTTATTTCCCCCCTCCGCCATATCTTACGTTAAAATATTCTCCTTAATCATCATGAAGTTAGCTTTAAAGAGGATATTCTTTCTCCAATGAAGGTGCGGCTACCTTTGATGGGCAGGGCCTTCTACCACGTTCGTAAATCTCGATATTATTACAGCACCTACAGTAGTTCTTTCATTAATCTTACTCCGTTCCTTCATTCAAGGGGTAAAAATAGCTATCATTATAATAAAGAGGTTTTTATTTATTTATTTTTTTTATTTTTATTTTTTAGTTATTATTATTTTTTTTTTAAATATAAGACTGACTTAGAGGTTCTTGTGTGGCTGCAACACAAAGTGCTGAAACAACTTCAACGATTCAGGAACCAGTGATGTTAATTTATCCTGGACTTCCTCCAACGATGACCGGCGACCCCAAAAGGAAGAGCCGTTTGTAATCCCATTACTCGTGGCCGATGCTATTCGCACCAACATTAATCACGCATGCGCATTAAGTTGTCAGATCCGTCATTTGAACCCAACTGAAAAGAACGGATATTACGTACGCGAACTGCCTAAGTATTGTAGTGAACCTTTTTTTTTTTTTAAAGGCGGGTTACTACCTTGGCGTAGTTTATCATTTTTTAAGCGTTGGCGACTTCATTAAATCCCTATTTTAAATAATCATTTACTGAACCATCATTAAATCGCTATTTTGTATAATCATTTCCTGAACATTATCATGTGTACAGATTGACCGCGTCTTTGTAACTGATAATTATTATTACTTGCAAATTATTCTCTTGCTGGTGAACTATTAACAACCCTTTCTATTGTTGAGTTACGGTTAACAACCTGCGCTCTCGCTACCGACTGCCTTACGGAAATCGGCGTAAAATGCTGGTACCTGGGCTGATTGGGCTCATGCGCGAACGTAGGTGGTGTGAATAGCTTTTTAGCTATTCGCTCCGTCGGTGCGATTAGCCTTTGCGACAGCGTCGGCCGCCTGGTATATAGAAGCCTTAACCAAACACACTCACCACACACACCTGGGAGACACTATTTAAAGTAAATGTACACAGCCTCTTTCCCTTTTGACTAAAGGCATGGACTCAATCGTATTTTTAGGAAATTTTCTACTTTTTTTTTTTTTTTTACCCCTTTCTATAGGCCCATTTTTATTTTTTTTTCTTACATTACTATGGGCCATTTACTTTAATTTTATTTTGTCCCATGTTTTTCTTCTTGGCATTTTGAATTCGTATAAAAAGTGCGAAGTTTCTTTTTCTCTCTCCTGTGAACGAAATTGCCCGTTTTCTATCTGCCTTTCCTCCAGCTAAGCTTGATTTTTCGCCCATCCGTGTAGAAAGACTTAAACGGGTGCAAAACAAGACATCTTTCTACTTTGTCCAGAGAATAGACGTTGTTATCTTCGTCTGTATAAAATGGAGTGGGAATATTCCGTTGCCTTCGGACTCATGCGTCTGGAAAAGACGAGCAAGTATCGCAGGCGAAAGGTACTTGGCTCGCTAAGACCTGAGAAAGTTATATTGCCGACATATATTTTTTCTCAGGGAGAAAGTTCTGAGAATGCAATACTTCAGAGGAGAGTACAACGTGGGACGAGTAATTGAAGGTTCCTGGATTATCGGAATGTTTCAGAGGGAAACAAAAGAATTTCGACTCGAAATATGGCCAGAGAACAAACGATCTGCAGATACTCTAATACCACTGATTAAGGAATACGTTGCGGAAGGTACCACCATAAAAACTGATGAATGAAGGGCGTATTCATCATTATCCAGGCACGGATATTATGTGCACTAGACTATGAACCACACAAGGAATTTTGTGAATCCGGTGACTGGTGGACATACCCAGTGCATAGAATTCAACTGGCGACTGCTGAAAGCCAAACTCCAAGAAAGCGGTCTCCATAAAGAAAACCTTGCTGATCATCTACTGTATTTATTTCGGCGTGAAGTGAAACGCAGTGGTTAGGATATATTCTTGGAAAATTTAGATGCGGTCAAAGACTGTTTCCCGGTTAGTTAAAGGTCTCCGTCAATTTTCTTAACCGCCTTTTTTTTTTTAATTCTCTTTTCAGGGCCATACAAATCTAGTAAAGGATATATGCCACTTTGCTTATCAAAAGTATCATAATAGTCCTAACAATAATGTAAACGTAAGTATAAGAATACTAGGATTAAACCAAAAGGTTCTGATCAAAGAAGCTATCAAAAATTCTTTGAAATTAAGAATTCAACTGAAAAATTGTTGAACAATGTGAAACAAATACAGACAGAATAGCTGTTTGTAAGAGATACAATTTCATAAAAAATGTGAATATAAAAATATTTTTATAAAAAATTTCAAAATTTTTAGTAGTTTAATTTTAGTGCTAATTTTTAATAATTATTTTAGGATTGATTAATGAATTAATGATTATTTTACTTGAAAAGTTTAAAACTGATATGACAGCTTGCAATATATGCAATTTCACTTAAGAAAATTATGTTTGTAATGGAAATTAGTTTAATTAGCTGCAAAATGTTCACATTAACCTGAGCAGATGAAATATATCAGACACTGACATTGGGGCAGGCAGATGGAGAATCTGCTGACATAATCATATGACAAACAGAAGCAATACATTTCCTATAACTCTTTATATCTTCCAGTACTGAACCTCTGATGACTCAGTTTAGTGTTATCATTTTCACTGCCACTAGCTATAAGATTTTCATTTGGTATAGAATCTGCTGACATAGTGATCTAATGAATAGAAATAATAATTTACATATGCCTCTGTTTTCATTTACTGAATCTCTGATAAATCAGTTCAGTATCACCAGCATGGTTGCCACTGCTCAAGGTTTCAAATTATATATCTGGGTTTGGAGCAGTGTACAGTCAGGTAAACTGATAGATTTGTAACCAATGAAGCATGTTTCATTCTAAGATAGAAACATATTTTACATAGAGAAAAAAGACTTCAAAATGAATTTTTCAAACCACAAAATTTTTAAACCATTATAGAAAAGTCCCTTACTTGGGTGAATTGTAAAACACATTGATGCATATTGCAGAACGCATCTGATTTTCAGATATTATTGAGGTAATATAAATTTATGTTTTATTATAAATTAAATTTTTTTTTTTTAAATCTTCCTTTTTCTGTTATTAAGATTGCAAGAATATTACTTTGCACCACTGAGATGGCTTTCACCCTCATTAAACCATGTGGAATTGTGCTACCAATTGAAAATATTGTTTGAATTATTAACTGTGAAACCAGTGTAAATAATGTGTATGTGTATAATGAAAAGTTAATGTTGCGAGATTTTAGAATGGCCATAGTGAATAACATGATGCTTTGAGTTGCTCATTTTTCCTTGTTATTCATATCTCAAGAGGTGCAGTGGCTAGCGCATCGCACAGCAGCACTACAGGTCCGGAGTTCAATTCCCAGGCGGGGCAAGGTCGACTCAGCCTTTCATCCCTTGATTTCCATCACTTGAATCGATAAAATGAGTACCAAGTTCGCTTGGGGACTAAACACTGGGGTCCTGCGATAAGCTGACCACTTGTTCAGGGCATATGCTTATGCAGCCCAGGACTCGTGGTTAAGAAAGCAGATTTCGGGCACTGCAGGCCTTGGCCCATTAGGGCTGTTCCGCCACTGAGTTTAGTTTTAGTTTATTCGTTATCTCATGTAATATTTAGAAGTGATATAGCAAAGTTAGTGATTCCTACAAGTGCATTGTATCTTACAGTGGTATATAGCACTCGCGTAATAAATTGTCCCAAATTTGGATATGTAATAGCAAAATATATTAATAAGATAATTAAAATATTACAAAGAGCAACTAATTAATACACTAATATTCAGGTTATAAAAACAAATTATGTTCAAGTGCTAATGCGTAACCTCTTCATATAAATTTCTGAGAAATGCATTTCTCAGTATTTAAAGATACACACGCACACAGTAAATAAATAAATAAAAGTTAAATCTAATGGGTTTTCGTGTACTTAGAAAGATAAAATACATTGTAGAAGCACTTGATGCTTGTAAAATATCTAAAAGAGGCATAATATTTGTAATTGCTATATAATACTGAAGGAAGTATTTTCATACAGCTTTTTACTTTATCCATGCATTTATGCGACATGATATGGATACTGTCATCATATAAACACTGCTGTATATGGACAAATATAAGTATAAAGAGATGCAATTTCTTATTTGATCTTAATCTTTGTTAGAAACCGTAACTGGCTTCATGCAACATGTCATGTTTTTGGACATTAATTCAGTTCATTTTCTGTTTTATGTTGAGCTGTATAGCTCTTTTGAATGTTTCTGGCTCATACTGCCCAGTTTTGTAAGGTTAGACCTTTTCAGATGATGTTTTGCTGTACTTAAACAATTAAATATAGTGGTCAAGGATTTCTTTTTTGCCACACAGCATAAATCTATTACTATATCAGGAATGATAGAGGTAAGAAGGAAACGAGCTGTGATAAGTCTTGTGTCAATGACGAGTTGATGCAGTATTTCTGTGGATATTTTGGGAAAGAACTAAAACATTTGTTTTTTATGTGGGCTAATCTTTGGAATATGGTAACAGGTAGTTTTGCGACATTTTGGTAAGGCGATAAAGGTTACCAGGTAGGACTTTAGCAATAATCTGAGAAGTACACGGTTCGAATAACAGATTATTTTGTCTCAGAGAAATGAGAGATCATGAGACATGTCATGTGACATTTTCCGGAAAATTTCGATTGTGATTTTAGCTAATAAGCACTTTGAAACAATGTCACTGCTAAAGTGCAGAATTGCCCACTTATTTGTTTGGCGCTTTTTACAAAAGTAACAAGAATTCGATTTTTGTAAATTTTCTTTGACTTTTTAAGTGAAAATATGAAAATAGGTCGATGTGTACATGGATAAAGTCAAGAGTATGCACAATGCCATTTTTGTGCAATTCTGGGATGTTTTTTTAAGTGAAAATAGGTCGACGTGTACATGGATACCGCGTATGTGCAATTCTTAAAAACGTGCCAAGCTGTGGGCGATTCTGCACTTTCTCTCAATTTCGCACCTAATCTTCGTCGTGATTAAGCACTTTTGTTTCATAAAAGTTCTAGCATAAGCATAATTCGGCTAGCAGATCGTTGGGCGGGGGGGAGAAAGCCTATAACAAAATACTTCCTAGCCTAGCTAGGAGAAAGCCTAACAAAATACTTCGTGAAAACAAAATGGCGTCCCCCAAAAAGAAGAAAAAAAAACAAAAAAAAAAAAAACTAGCAGGTTGCTGTAGCAGGGTTGGTCGCCAAGAAATCGCCAAGTTACCATTATCCCAAGATTCACCTTTATGTTTTCTATCACTCTTTTTATGTATTATATATTCTCCTCTCATAACTTGGAAAAAAAAAAAAAGTTAACAAAATATAAAAAAAATTAGTACAATAATATGCTGGTTTAAATTATAAGATATAATTTATGATCACTGCGAAAATACTTAGAATGTTAATATCATAATTTTTTGTTTGCTTAAGGATACTGAAAAACTGCATGAAATTGGTTCTCTCTCTTTTTCTAATGCTTGCATGTTATTAATTATGGTAATGAAATGTGTGACAAAATAAATAGATAATTAAAAATATTCAAAAATTTTTTTTTTTTAGATTGGAAGTGAGATATTGTACTTTGCAACAAGGTGTAGTGGGGGCAGGTTGGTTATACCGAGAACATGGAACATGGATGCATTATGATCTTTTTTCTTGAAATTTGATGGGTCTGTATTTGCATTATGTGAAGATGAAATGGTGCAAGCAGAAGATGATAAAATGTTTGGAAATGCAAGAATTTTTATGTGATGTTTTAACACTATTTGAGTGTGGAAATTTTTCTGTAATGGCTTGTTAAGGTAAAGTATAATAGATATTTGTATGCATGCTGAAATGAAAATTTTTTGAAAATTTATTATTTTTAAAGTTTATCTTGTGTTATGATTATCCTAATAATATATTAGAAAACAAGAGGCAAAATTATCAGGATAATTAAATTAATTAAAGTTAGCTTCATTAAAAATGCATACTCTTAGGATTGTGCTAAAAAATTTGGAAAAATTTTGTGTCTTAGGATTTAGATAATTGGAAAAAGTCTATTAGATGCAAAGCAATAATGTAAATAAATAACCTTTATTATTTTTATGCTAAATTTTTGCAATTAACTTCTGATTGACAAGAGTAATGACGTGGACGACATATACAGTTAAAGTCGTGCTTAATTTGATGGCACTTTGAGAGACCTTAAAAGTCCTTAGGTTTTTTTTAATCGATTTTTGGCCCTTAAAAGTCCTTAATTTCGGCAAAAAGTTTTTAATATTAATCATCTGAAATTTCTGTCTGGTTTTCAGACTGCTATTTTGAGTGTGAATTAGCATTTTGGAGGAATATTTTTGGTGATTCACTGATGACTATGGTTATCTTTTGAATAGGTTCATGGGTTATAATTTTTTCCTGTTTCTTATATAAATGGTGGAGTACTCGAGTTTCTGAGCAAGAAACATAAGCATTTCAAAATTATTTAATTTTTTCTAATGAAGAGCTCTTAAACAACTTTTCGCTTTTGGAAATGTGAATTCTTTTATTAAACGGTTCTAAATTGGACGACTTATCAACACTTTGGCGATTTTAAGATTAGTTTCTATAGAAAATTTTTAATTCCGAGATCTGGGAATTTTTCGACGATTTTTTTAAAACATTGTAACATTGATAAATTTCATTAAAATAAATGTAATATATTGCAATTATATTTAAAAAATAACATTGAAATAAAAATATTCATCAAATTTATAAATTTTATTTTTTGCTGTCATACTATAAAGTTCCATTTTGGCCATTATACGGTATTTTGAATCTGAAAAATAAACAAGGTGTACAAAGTACAGTTTACGAACAGTTCTTAGCAAAAGCAGCTATGTAATTAATTAAAAATGTCTTTTTAATTTTTTCATGGGAAGAGTTTTTTCCATGTAATTCTCAGAATATTCATGAGTTTTCTCTATAAAATTAATTTTACACTTTTTTCCTCTCTGATTTTTTCCCAAAATATTTGTGGCTTTTTGCTGTTACAGAATTGGCAGAGGTAATTTTTCTTTTACATTTTAGACATTGCAAATTGGAAAGTTTAGAAAGATTTGAAGGCAAGATTTATAGACCCACGATTCTAGAAGATTCCACAAAATGTGACAAAATAAAAAATGTCTTCATGGTAATAACACGTAACAAATGTATTCTACGGAAAGTTTGCGATGAATTTCTTATTGTTTGGAGAACGTCTAGAGAAACAATGAAAACATAATATTTGGATGTTTTATTTCTGATACTAGAATCTTTTTCTTAACATGTTTATCTTTCCTTTATTTTCTTTATTCCGATTTGCTTGTAGGCCCTTAATTGTTTTCATTAATGGTCCTTAAAAGTACTTAATTCTGTGTGCAGAAATGTGTTCGAACCCTGTAAAAAAAAAAAAAAAAAAAAAAAAAAAAAAACATAGGAAAAAGAAATAACCCATATTATAACTAATAAAAAATTACTCTTAACAATTTATTTGTAGTTTCAAGCAATATAATCTGGAGAATAAATTCATTTGATTGCATAAATTAAATCAGTATTCGGACTTTTCTTTCTATTGAACATTTGCACAAACCCTCTTTTTCTCTGTGTTATTCCCTTTCCCAGACTATGTGTCTTCCTCATTTCACAGTGCATGTGTTTGTATATTTTGGTATTTACATAGGTGTAATATCAAACAGAAGATCAGTGGTGTACATTTGATCTCTTTTTTTTAATATTGAGTAACATAATTTTCATGGATAATTTAACAGTGTTTACATATTGTGAACAGGATTGCAAAATTTATTCTGCAGTGGAAAAAAAATATGGTAAAAACTATTGAACTATTGAAACAAAAGAGAAAATTTAATTTCAAAATTGAGTTGCATCATCATAAAAATAGTATTTTTTGTTACAGCATACAATAACTCATTTGTTAATATTTTAATTAATAAATTTCAAAGAGGAAATTTATTGTGTGCCTGGTAAATTTTGTTATATTGTTCATGTGAAATTTCAGAAGTAACATTCCTTTCTACTATATCAGATTTAGAGTACAGCAAACAGTATCAGAGTAAAGTAAGATTTTTGAAATGATGTATTCTAGGCAGAATCAGCAAGTTTCTTCTATTGGAGAAAATCAGCTGGAAAAAATTTATTTTTTAGCCCAAAAGGGTGTTAATTGAATAATGAGAGTTCAGAAATGGAAATTAGAAAATTATAAAGAAAATGAAAGAAATTGAAAAAGAGGAAGAATCTGCATGAATGTATGTATTTTTTGTGCACTGTGAAAGAGTGATGGTTTGTAGAGTCATCAAATTTTGAATAACATAGTCCTTAACTCGAACATATGCACCTGGAAGCCTGAATTTTGAATTTTATATTTCATGTTTTGTAAAACTTTAATGAATTTTTAACAAACCCAAAGATCTGAAAGTGAGCTGTAACAACACTGTACAGATTAAAAAGATATGTTGTTTTTAACTATTTTGTAATTTTGTCATTCAGCTGAATTTTGGCATAGTTGCTAAGAACAAGATATTTAATTAATAAATATAACACAAAAAATGTTAATAATAAAAAGGGGAAAAAAAAAGTTTTGCTAGCGATCTTTCTAAGAAAACTGTACATTGGTATGATACACTGAGAAAAGACTGTAAAGATAGAAAAATGTTAGCACTTCATAGGGAATTTTAAACACATGCTGCTTTTAAAATTTTTTAAAATTTTGCTGTTGATGCTTAATAATAAAGCTAAAAAGACAAAAAGAAGTGGGTTAGCAGGAGTGAGTGCAACAGCAGACTGGTACACTGCAAGTTCAGCAAAAGCATAAAAAAAACAAACCTTAACAAACCCTTTTGGGTGGTTGTTCAAATCTGAAACTTTTCAGATTTTTTTATTTGCTTATTTTTTATTTGTTATTAATTTATAGTTTATTGATATTCAGCACAGCTATATTACTAATGAATTTAAATATTTTTATTGCGTGTATATTTAACCTTATTTGTGTAGCAGCAATAACCTTCTTTGGTACTAGCTATGTGTTTAGATCTGTACATATTCCTAAAAAACAAATATTTAAATAAGACAGTTTAGAATTCATTTATAAAAGCTTAAATTGTAATTATAATTTTCTTAAATATAATTTTTATTGTGTGAGCATGTTGAAAAGGAAAAATTCTGTGAAATATTTCATCAATAAATGAATAAAAATTTTATCACACTTCAACTGGATTCTTTGAAGAAAATTATATAATTGCTTTGAATTTTATTGCAGAAATATTGAAGCATTTTTCTAGTTTCTTCCATCCCTCCCATTTTCTTCAGCCATACTGGAAGGAACCTGAATTTGATTCTGGATTATGTACTGTATTGGAAAAAGGCAACTTTCAAATTTGTGATTTTTTATGGGTACTTTCTGATTATTCACTCTTCTGTCTCAGAAGTTGGCATGTCGGTGATTAAGTTTTCACCAGGCTAATGCGTGAAAGGCAGCAGCCATTTCGAATTAAGAATTCTATAAAAGAGCAATGAATCAATGAAATTAAAAAAAGCTAGGAACATACATATTAAAAAACATCTATTTTGAGAAGCCTTATGTAATTTCTTTTCACTGCTGTTCTCTCCATTTAACCAGCAATCTGTTTTTGCTTATATTCGTCATTGCACATAGTCTTGTCCTCCTTATCTAAACAGCACTTTTTTTTTTAAAAAAATTAAAACATAAAAAAAAGAGGGAACTGCACAACTTTGGCATCACCACAAATTTTGAACTATGTAATTCGATGGTTTGAGAAGTACAATTTCAGTAAAATTTTTACTATTGGTAAAAGTACTATTGGATGAAGCGTCATAAATTTGAAGAAATGCAACACTTTCTTCTTCATCACCTGGCAAACTCTACAGCAGTGATTCTCAACCTTTTTTGTTGCACCACATTCTTAACCTATTTCAAAATTTGGCGGCACACAAAGAAAAAGATAAGTTTAAAAGAGAAACACGCTAATGTGACAATCAAAATCGTAAAAACAACCTTGTATTTAGCGTAGGTATAATGAAACACTCAATCGATTTCGAGGGCAGCTAAAGGTCCCTCCTCATCAGGAGAAAGAAATTCTGTTTTAAAAATTTAATTATTAAATGAAATACTTCTTTCCCTGTCATAGTTTAAAGTAATATTACTTTCTATTTTGGCGACTTAAAAGTATTTTGATTCGTAACAAATAAGCATGATAATAAATTCTGTAAAGTAGTTTCCAAAGCACTTCTCAGTAACAATAAAAAAGCTGCTGTAGTTATTTTAAAATTAATTTCATTTGACCTCTTTTATATTTTTCCACGATAATTGCTTCAGAACACTGAAAATCAGTTATCTCTGTAAAATTGTATTTTCTGCATTTAAAAGAAAAAAAATTGCTGCCTTTTTGCTCTTACAAATTTGGTAGGGATGGTTTTTCTTTCAGATTTTAGACCTTACAATTCGAAAGGTTTAGAAGGATTTCAAGGCAAGATTTATAGACGCACGATTCTAAAAGTTTTTGCAAAAATGTGACAAAATGAAAAATGTCTTCATGGTATTAACATGTAATGGCTTATGCAATAGGAAGTTTATGAAAAATTTCTTAATTTTTGGAAAAATAATAAAAACAAAATTATTTTGGTTTTTCCGTTTTGATCACAGAAGTCTTTTTCTCGACCTGTTTATCCTCGATATATTTTCTGTACTCTTCATTACACACAAGCATTGAAAATTTCAAAAATGGTTTTAAACTTGTCATATATCTCAACTGTAGAAAACAGTTGTTCGGTTGTAAAGAAATTGAAAACTGACAATTTAAAAGATTAACATTATTTTTGCATATGTTAGCCACATCCTTAATTTTTACCTGTAATTTAAAAAAGAAGTGCTTGGGGATAAGCCATTGATAACTTGTATACTAACTACAATATTATTTTTGTTTTGGAGATGTGAAAATATCTGAAATGAAAACTGTATTTAGCACACTTTGAGATAAAATTTGCATTTGTTTAGTTGATATGAACTGATTTATTTTATATTCAACTGATAATTTTTGTGAAAACTTCCTTCAGTATTTTATTTTATAAAACATATGTCTAATGTCATATATTAAGTACTTGATATAGAATTATTTGATTTTCATCCTTAAAATGCATAAAATGTGCTTATCAGAGAAACATAATGCCAATTTTAGAAATTTGGTCATCTAAAGAACGATATTAATCACTTTTTTATACTTTCATTAAGTTCTATTATTTTAGGTTCTATGATGTTTTGTCCTTGCACTATCCCTCCGCCCTAAAGTAGTGTTGGTCCTTGCACTATCCTTCCACCCTAAAGTAGTGTTGAAATTTGTTTCTAACAATGTAAAAAAATGTTTGAAAGGTCTATGTAAGTCTGTAATAAGTGTGAATAATTTGTCATGAATTGTTTCTTTTGACTTAATAATTATGTTACAAACTAAATTTTGTCTCTTTGCATTGTATGTAGATGCAAGAAAATATTCAGGAAGTGAAGAGAGTAAATTTTGATAGAGCTTTTGATGGTATGTTTTAATATCATAATATATATATATATATATATATATTTTTGATGTTGAGTTTCCTATGTTAAAACTTAGAATTACTAAATGCAGTGTGACTGTTTTATTGATTAGAGAAAATGGCATTATTAGTGTTATTAAAAGTATATACAGTGCGAAGTCTGAGGTCCAGAATTGTGAGGACTTTGGCAACTCTGAATTTCAGAATTTTCTGGGCTTTTGATCATCAATTTAAACCTTGCAAAATGACATGTAGAAATTATAAAATTAAAGATATTTTTTATTATTGCTTTAAGAAAAAAAGTATTCCCTATAAAAAGATTTTTAAAATCACCACCACATGAAATTTAAATGCGACTTGAAGCTGAAATGGCAATATTTTCTGGAATTAAAGCCATACTACAGATATTTGCAATCCTTTGATTGATGATTGATGCATTATCATTGTAATGTAAGATTTCATTTATATAATTTTCTAACAGCATTTCTTCTTAAATTCCATTAATTGGAAAATTTCGCTTTTTTATTTTTGATATCCAGAAACTTTTACATTTGTGGCTTTCTTCATCGTCATGAAATTTGATACCTGGCTGTATGCTATGCCAAACATTTAAAAAAATATCTGCAGACATGTCCTCTCATGATCTTGCAGTGCAGATATGAGTTGCACACATCAGGTTTTATATTAAAATATTTCTGGAATTCAGGGATGAACTTACTGCTGCATAGTTTCTTAAAAAGCTGCTTTACATCTGCATTTCAGTGTGCGTAAAATTCTGATATCTATTAGCTAGTTTACAGACATACATTTTACTCTTTTCACAAAAATTGTAAATTGTAATTTTGATAAAATTGGTAATGATAGATAAAACAAAATAATAAGCTGATTCAAATTAGGAAGTTAAGAATGAGTGAATTTGCTCGCTACATTCCTTTCCAATTAAGTATGTCTTGAGATGTCACATATTATTTAGGTCAGACAGAAAAATGCTACTTATCCCACAACCACTCAAGGGCTGAAAGTGTGTTCTGGGCTAATGTTAATGCAGTACTAATCGTATTGTCATTGATCATGGTGTGATCTCTAACCAGCAGGTCTTTGAAAGTGACATTCAGGGATCTAATCTAGAGAAAAGTTACTTTTACTGTACATACCTGTTTTTTCTTTATTATATTCTTCATTCCTAGATTTTGAATAGAAAAACTTTTTCTTGTGTGTGTGGTCCAGGTCTTGAATGTCTGTATTTCAGACTTTGTAC
Source organism: Stegodyphus dumicola (assembly GCF_044657685.1). Classification (NCBI taxonomy): domain Eukaryota; kingdom Metazoa; phylum Arthropoda; class Arachnida; order Araneae; family Eresidae; genus Stegodyphus; species Stegodyphus dumicola. The sequence goes on along the minus strand of NC_140771.1, from coordinate 39,724,377 downwards.
TGTATAGTGAATGCTTTAAGTTAGCAGTTCTTAATCTTTTCTCTCTCACATATAAAACTTTGTAAAATTGAATATCCATAACCTTCTCTTTTAGAAATGACTCCTTTCTTCACCTCCCTTATATTATTCCTGCAATATATATTCCTGCCTTATATTATTCCTGCAATTGCTGTATTATTTTAATACTTGAAAATTAATAGACTGCAGTGAATGATGTCAGAAAAGTGTGATGAACAAAAGATGATTATTACATTATTTATTTCAAATAAATACACTGATAATATGATACATATTTAAAATAAAAATAACAATTATTAATGTATCATAATTATTTTGAATAATAGTTTTCCTAAAACAAAAATGAAGAAATGAGTGAATTAATTAATTTATTGACCATTGATGAGATCTAGGCCTATTTTAAAACCTTAGTCTTGAAATAGTGTTGTAGCATATTAAAATAATAAACCTATAATTATTTTAAAGTGATTTAATGTATAACTATATTCATACTAAATTTTTAGGCTTAGGTTTATTTAACTTTCTTAAGCCTGCGGTACAACTGTAGTACCGCAAAATTTACTTGCTCTTAAGCCAGCTATGGTACAACTGCTGTACCAAGCTTTCCATTCCCCCTTTTAGCGTAATTGCCTATCTTTAAATTCTCTGGGTGGTCTAGTTTTCTCTTCAGAGCAGCCTCTGGCTATGTAATGTTTCCCACTTCTTATCTCCTTGGCTAAGTTTTGGCGAAGACCGTAGGTTTCGTCTCGCGCCAATGTGCTTGAGAAAAATACAGATGCTATCTCTCTTTCAATTGTTAGAGCTTTTTCTCGTGATTTCTGTGTAACTCGCGCTCTTATTCACTTCTTATAATAGCACCTCGTTTCAAAGGTCTCAGTCAGGATGAAATTAATAAGTTGCTAAGAGATTTAGAAGAGGAAACTTTTGCTGATACAGATTTGGACTGTTCAGATACAGAAGAAATATGTTTTAATCAATCTTTTAATGAAGATAAAGTTGCCGAACTTCAAAAGCAACTCTAATAATTTATTTGAATGGAGACAGCCAAGTGAGCATGGCAAAGCAAACATATTTTTCTTTACTGGTAAACCTGGCATAAAAACTGAATTTTCGGGAATTCATTTTGCTGTTGATTTTTTTAAGTTATACTTTTCAGATGAATTTTTGTTATTTTTGTTTAATTAATGTTAACCATAGAAACTAATCGATATGCTTCTCAAATCTTAGAGTTGCGGCCAGATATAAGCGGTAAAAGAAAACATGAAACCGACTAGAGGCCAATTACATCTGATGAGCTTCAGAAATTTTTTGGATTAGTCTTACTCATGGGACATGTTGAAAAGCACAGCATTCGAGATTATTGGTCCGTGGATGATTTAATTGACACACCAATTTTTCATAAGGTAATGTCAAGAGACAGATTTTTAATGATTTTAAAATTTTTGCATTTTGAAAACAATAAAGAAAAACCCGATAAAATTATGAATTATGACAGACTGTAGAAAATTCGAAAAGTTTTTGATCATTTAAAAACAGCTTATAAACAGATTTACAGCCCCGCAGAAGAACTAGCGATAGATCAAATTATTGTCAAATTTAAAGAGTAATATTTAGACAGTATATCCCAAAGAAATGCAAGCAGTTGGGTATAAAATTATACAAGATCGCTGATAAGGAAGGGTACACCTACGATAAGGAAGTTTACCTTGGGAAAGACAAATCTAAGGATCCCAGCTTCTCAGCGTCTTATGATGTCGTTAAAGAAATGAGTGGCACTATTAGAGACAAAGGCCATAAATTATTTATGGACAATTTCTTTTCCTCGCCAGAACTTTTCGTTTATTTATTAAGTGAAAATAAAATTAATTCATGTGGAGCTATTCGTCCAAATAGGAAGCATTTCCCAAAAGATGTAAGCAAAAGAAAATTGAATAAAGGAGAAACCACTGTGCGTTTCACAAATGGGATGTCAGCTCTATGCTGGAAAGATAAGCATGACGTTTTCATGCTGTCAAATATGCACAATCCAATGATTATAGCCGATGAGCAAAGCCCGAGATCATAACATGTTACAACAAAAATATGGGCTATGTTGATTTAAGCGATTGCATGGCCAATAGTTATACTTTTGGCAGAAGAACTTTGAAGTAGACGAAAAAACTATTTTTTCATCTACTTGACCTAACAGTGCTAAACGCGTACATTCTAAGCAAAATAAGCAATATCGAAAAGAATCACAAAGTTTTTCGCATGAATTTGATTAGAGAGCTGATTCATTATTCTGATCTTCAAGCTCATACGTGGTCTCCATCAAGTCGAAAAAAACAATGCAAGTATCTATGCTCCCATTTCCCTTTTGATACAAAGAAAAGGCGAAGATGTGCTGTTTGTTCAGCAAAAGGTTTACAGTGGAGATCAACTGTCATATGTAAAGCATGTGATGTAGCACTCTGCATAAACTGTTCTGAAGCTTATCACACGTCATTTCAGAAAAACAGTTAAAAAAAACAGCAATAGTTAATTAAATGAAAGCACCTTCCTATAATAGCAAAAACAAAACAAAAAATTACTAATCTTACATCAGAATTTAATAGAGCATGTCTCTATTAAAGGCTAAAAATTGAAAAAAAAAAAAAAGAAACTACACTCAGATGATCACAACGAACGTAACATTGAATATATAACTCTGAATTTTTCATGTGAAAACAACTCGGTTTAGATACCGGTGAATGAGCTATCTGTATGATCCTTTTCGTAGTTTTCCCGTTAAAAACGTGAACGTGAGCCAGTTCTGTCAGTCTTTCATGAAACATCACTTTTCAGCAAGTAGTACTATTATACTTAATTAAATAATCTGTCTGACATTTAAGCTTCTTCCCTTACACCAGTAAATATGGGATTTAGTTACATCGCTACACTCAGTTGTTATGTAGATAAAACTATTGACAATTTCGTTTGGTAATAGATAGTTCAATATAGGTTCAATACAAGTGAATAAACAGGCTCCATAAGATTCCCCCCCCCTTGTGTAACGTCATTATAAACCGCTTTCTTTCCAAATGTCCTCTACTAAGGTTACTAAGGTTACATTAATTAATTCAGAAAAGCAACTCGAGGGCTATCTCTCTATGGGTAGAGATGTTATCGTGGAAGACTTTCTAAGGGAAACTCTCTCGCATTCAAATTATACATTAAGAAATCCACGAAAATCTCTCATGTTCGTCTGGATTTTAATCCAGGTTGAACTACCAGTGTTTAGTGATTTTACTGCTCTTTTATCTGGTGGATTCCTTCATGAAGGCATTCATATTTTGAGGCAACTTATAAGGTATTTTCTCCCTCCTTTCTGCATGCCTTCAGGGTGTAATGGTTAGCAGACTTGGTGATTATTTTGAGAGATCCAGATTCCGATCCCGATGAAGGCATTGCACAATTTTTCATGTCTTCTGCTTCAAAAAATAACCTAATGACTCTATAGTGGTGCACGAACTAAAAGGTGATGGATGGTGATTTAGCTATTGGGTCTCCAAGGGCAAGTATATAAGGTATTTTCTCCCTCCTTCCAGCATGCCTTCGCGGTGTAATGGTTAGCACACTTGGCACATATTTCGAGAGGTCCGGGTTTGAGTCCTGAGGAGGGCATTGCTCATTTTTCACATCTCCGGTATCAAAATAGCCTAATGACTCTAAAAATTAATCTTAGCTTGCTTTGTCAACCTCGAAGTAAGCAATAAGCATTTCTTTATTATAATAAACTCCATAAAATAAATAAAAAGGTTTATCACTTGGCTAATAACATTTGCTAAAGATGCATATATTTATATTATGTTTCAAATTTCAGCGATCTTGCACTCTGTTCGAGATTTAATGTTTCTAAAGCTCCTTTTACAAAGTAGGCACAACTACTTTTTTAGGGCCTGCTTTACACTTGAGGCTTAAATCTAATATGATGTTACTTTGGCTTTTCTTGCTGCCGAGGTCATAAAACTGTTCAGTAATGTTAACTCCGTTCGAACTTCTACTGTTAGGCATGCTACTTTCTCTTATTTATCTTTTTGTGATTTTCATTCATTCTTAAGTAAGTAAAATGGAAAAATCCACATGTAACCAACCTGTTCTTTGGGATTTGTTAAAACTGTTCTGAAAAATAATTTTGATAAATTTATATTTTCTAAAATTTTAAATCATACATTAAAATTCTACTCAATATTAAACAGAACATAAAAACAGCTTTAATAAAAACAGCTTTCTCTCTCTCTTTCTACGGATACCACAAAAATGCGAAGATTTAAGAAATTATCTCATCAAACTTCACTTCACATTGCAGTTATAAAATGGATTGCATATATGGGTATTTGGAGAATTTTTTAACTGCTAATGTAAACAAAATCCAGCTTTATAAAGAAAATTCTCTCTACAGATATACCTCCTTTGCCCGATAGTCCGAAGTAATATCTGTTAAAATTATATAATCAAATGCAACGAATATATATCTGATTTTCTTTTTTATATTACAATAACTTAATTATGAAACAAAAAGTTTTAAAGTTGAGGAGGGCATTATTATTGGTACAAGTTCATCTCAAAATCTAATAGTAATGAATCATATTCTAAACATCTAACAGTAATGAATATTATTAATGAATTCATTATTATTATTCATCAAATTATTCATTACTGCTATTTTATTAATGAAAATAAATTATAAAATATTGCATTCCGACCTGCAGGCATACAAAGCTAGTTCATATTTGTTATATTTTGTAATGTTCTGTTCTCTTTTCCTAATTTCTAATAAGAACAAAGAATTCACATAAAATTCACAAATTATTACCAAGATTGATCAGAAGTAGTAAATGTTATATAAACATTGTATACATTTTGCTCTTAATAAATAAATGATCTTTAGTTTAAATTAAATCAAAATAAACCTCGAAAAAGTCTCAAATATAGTAACCTATTTCAAACTATTGTCCAGCGTGCAACAAACATGTAAATTTTACTGCATCTATGGAGGGGACAAATGACCACCCTAATGACTTTTCTCATTAGGAAACAGTAAAGGAGGGGGAAACAGTTTTTTGTATCGTGCTGTCCGAAAGGTTATATTATGAGAATTTAAGCCCAGTTTTAGAAGGTTAATTACAGCAAAGTACACTAGGGCTATCTGGCCAGGGAGAGGGATGCTTTCATGGAGGACTTTCTAAGGGAAACTGGCTCGTATACACGTTACACATGGGGAAAAATCACGAAAATGCCCATGCAGCCAGGCCGTTCGTGGGATTCGACATACTAAATTTAAAACAAAAATTAAGATTCAATCTTGAAAAGATTGCAGTATATTGTATTGTTATCAACATATTCAGAAAAAAAATCTAATGTGTACACCACATGACTTCATTGTATGGAATATTAAATTATACACATTTTTCCTTGCATTTCATTTAAACTTATTGGATTGAATTAAATCTTCGTTGATAGCTCATAAATCACAATAGAATAATTGTACTCTTTAAAATTCACTATATTTGTTTACCATAGTGACACTCTGGTGCTAGGTTCCCTTAACGGCATTACATTTCATTCATTTTATAACTCAGAATGCACAAAATTTATATTATCTGAAGAATTATCTAATCATTGCCACATGCACTATTCAAATACTATAATAAATCTAAAATGATGTATAAAAGAAATTGAACAAACAAAATAAACAGTTTTTCACAGATGATTCAGTATTTCTCATTCAATTAATTCAGTTCTCAGTTCGTGACAAAGCAAAAATACATAAAAAATGATCATTTTTGATTCACTATGACAAAGCGGAGCAGCCAACATGCAATAATTAAGGAATCAAGTAATATAAATAGTGTGGTTGGGGTTAGATACAGCTAGTTACATTGCTTTCGTATACATTTTGGCCAGTGACATTTTTCATGTTTGGAATTCCTCGTACTTACCTTCCTTTTTTATTCAGTGACAAATTTAATATATATTCATTGCAACATGTTGTTTTTTGCCATTATTGTTAGTTTTTCCGCATACCCCCTAAGCTGTCATATATCACAAATTGCATACCATAGGTTGGGAGCTGCTGCTTTTAAGTATTCATACAACTGCAATGTTTTCCATTTATTCAATATTATAACAACATTATGTTTCCCCCCTAAATTAAAAATAAAAATCTTGTATTCAATTTTTCTCTATTTTCTCGGTGACTTCTGCAGAAATAGATGTTTTCTTTCTGAAATATAATTTTCAAATCATTTTTATTTAATATGATATTGATATAATGCAGTAATGCACAATGGCATTTTTTTAATAATCAGTATAAGCTGAAAAAACATGCATAAATTAGCAATTTATGTAATATAAACCTGATGTTTTTACAATTACTTATTTTTGTTTATCCAAATATGAGTATTTTTTATTTCTGAATCTGAAGTATTTTGTAAATGTTTTGTGGGTTTCATGCCATTTTATTGGAAAAGTTATAAATGTATTTTTCTGTATGATAAAATAGTCACAGTTTTAGTATTATTACATGTTGTATTTATTACATGTTGTAGGCTTGGTGTTATATTTTAAATACTTTTTGAAAGCTTTATTTCAGAATTCATGCATTATCTATTTTGTTATTCATTAATAATGTATGGGCTTCTTTCTTCTACAAAACTGTAAAAGGCTTTAACACTAGAACAGCCGAATTTCAGACTAACCGAAAACCGCCATTGGGGGTCAATTTGACCCTCATAAGAAATGTAAGTAGAAACACAGTAAATGATTGAAATGATGCGGAAATGACCACATAAAAGAATTTTTAGAGGTTTTTTATTTATTTTTTATACTTTAGAATTTTTTTTCGTGCAATTAGTGTAAATTAGCACACAATATCTTTCAATGTAAGATTACAAAAACAAAAACAAAATCTATGAAAAACAAACAAAAGATACAAATGCAAAAAGCAGAAAATAGAACATATGCAAAAAATTACAAAAAATCATAAATTGGGAATAAACACACAATGTTTTCCAAAGTTTGTTATACATTACCGCAGGTGATACAATATGAACTCTTGACAGTGACAGCAACACATTTACCACAAATTGTTTCTGGCATCCCTCACAGCTGACAACAGTCTTGTTTTGTCCCTTGCAACTTGAAATGCACATTTCTTTTGTTTAAGTATCTGTATTTGAGCAATTGGGGGGCATCTGTTGCGTAGTGCACCAACTCGTAGTTCTTTTCACGAGTGCAAGAATAAATTCTCGACGGGAAATAGAGGTGCCCAAGTTTCTTTGAATATAATCCAAGCATTGAGTGCAGCAATGTCAAGGACGTTGTAAAAAACATGTACAGGCCACCTGCGACTTCCACTACTTGTACAGTCAAAAGTCGTTAATTCGGAAACCCATAATCCGGACCTCAAAGCTACAAACTTTCTGCGCATGCGTCCGCGTAAGACCTTTACGGCTGCGAATTTGCATGTGCGCGTGCGCAAAATACGTTTACGAATGCGCGTTTAATGTATAAAGGACGGGATAAGCTAAGATAAAATTATCTAATTATCTATTTCAGTTAATGTTGCAGATTGCATTGTTCCTTAATCTTCGAATTGGATCCGGCTTATTATTTTTTTGAAGACTGTTAGAGCAATTTTATAAAAGTAAGCTTGAACTTTCGATTATTTCAAATAGAATTTCCGATATATATATACTAATATGTAAAGGATATAAAAAGCGAAAGTATCTTTCGGAGTCCATTAAACAAAAAGTGGAATTGCTGCAAAAAATACCCATTACTGAAAAAACTGATAAAATATGTTTTTAGTTCCATGGATATACTATATAAAGTGCATTTCATTATGTGAGTGATATTATGTCCAAATAGGGAATATCCTTGAAACTGATAACCTACATGCTGTGAAGACTGGGAAATATTATTAATTTTCATTAAACAGAAACACGTTTAAAGGTTTCAAATCAGAAAATCCGTCTGAGGATTGGTAAAGATTTTATGGATAATTTATTGAATAGCTGGGCAGCTTACCATGACTTCTGCATTACATGAGCTATTCTTTTCTTGGTAGCAGTTCCTCATCTGTAACACCTGTTAATATGCACACTTCAGTATAATACTCAAAGTGCAAAGTATGCCTACATCAAAATGTATCGCTGATTATACTGAACTTGTAGCTGTTGCAAAGAAAAATATAAGTGCAGCAATTACCAGAACTTAACCCACAAAAAACAAGCTAGACTTCCCAATTATTTTTTTAAATATTGATTATCCAACAAAGTAAGTAAATTTGTGAAATGATGTAGTGTAATTTAAATCAGCATTTAATAAATTAAAAAAAAACTTTTTGCTTTGCTAATCAGCATTTAATAAATTAAAACTTTTCACTTTGCAAATGCAATTTTTCGAAAATATAGGGTGAGCACAAAAGCATTCCCTAATTTCAAGGTGTCATAAAATTAACAGTTACTTGAATATGTTAATGAATGTGATATTCATGACTCAAAAATTTTTCATTTCTTTTCTTTGCAGAATCATTAGGCATGACTTAGGCTGTTAGAGGGCAGTGACATCGAAAATACCATGATACCACTGTAATGAAGCTGGTATTAAAATTTGCAAATACAAGCAGTGTTGTGAGAGTGCAGCATGAGTTCAAATGAAACTTTGTTATTGATCCACCCACATACAAATCTATTTTGAAGTAATATAGCATTTAATGAGACAGTGTGCTTTGTGATTAATATTCTGGCCAACTTTCCATCTCAGAAAAAATTGTGGAGCCAGTGTACACAGCCCAAAGAAGCCAACATATAAAGCCAGCAGAGAGTTACAGGTGCCACAAACAACAGTGTGCAAGCTGTTAAGTAAACGTTGAGGTTTCACCTGTGCCAACTGCAATTGGTTCATAAGTTAAACCAATACCTTCTTAAAATTTATTATTCGTAACTCGAGGCATTCTCCATGAATTAGAAAAATACGCTTCTCAATATAAAAAGAAAATAATTCAGTTTTTATTTGAGAAGCTATCATTGCTCTTTTTGCATAAAAATAATAAGACATATAGTTTGATCTGTTAATAAAGTTTGATGCAACAGTTGTACAAGTATATGAAGCATGGGTTCACTCTCTTTCACTAATTTTAAAGTCTACCATTCATGGTGAAATTACGATAAGTCAGACTGAATGTGAACAAAAAGATGGATGTTGACATAGAAGAACCAGAAGTATCTGGATTCAAACTTATTTTTAAGTGTATAAGACATTGCAAATATTAAAGCTACTCCACTGACGTATATAGTGTGTTATTGTGTACATTCTGTGATGAAAAAATTAGATTGTACATTTTGTAAAAATCATTTGTTAGTATCAAAAGAATTTGATTTCATGTGAACTGCTAAAATGTTTAGACTATGGGAGGCTGAAATATCGCATGATGAAGTTATCACTATTATTATATCTAATTACATTCTCATATATATTATCTTTTGAAAATAAATCTATTGTTTTGAAATGTAAAAATTATAGGGCTTTTACAACCCAGCTTGCTACAGAATTATTATGTAATGATAAAAAATATTTCCCATTTGAGGCATTTGGAAATGAACACTCGCCTAACAGACTTCTTAAACTACTTCTGCATATGTCTGCTAACATATCCCCCAAGATTTACTGTTAAAAAATAAATCTAAACAATTTCATCTTTTGCATTATTTAACTTTTTTCATATTATATAGGAAATTATCCACTGCATCCGATCCTCGATAAAAAGTGAGCGGGCTTCACACTTTTTCCATCGGGCCTATTATGATATATATGTACCCACAAGCTTCATGATGGGCTGTGTATATGATGCAGCATTATTAGGTTCTGATGATAAAAGTGTGAAACTTGCTCACAGTTATCAAGTATCAGATGCAGTGGACAATTTTTTACATAATATCGTCCACAAAAAAGAACTTGGGGAAAAAAGTAATCTGTATTTTTCCCCGCAACAAAAACTGGACTTTGTAATGGCTACCTTATGTCATCTGTGTGAGAAGCCACTTCATAAGGATCACATTTGTGATCATGATCACCTGACCTGACGTTATAGAGCATTACACAATTTGAGCAACCTCAAATACCGTCTACAAAAAAAGATACCTGTGGTATTTCATAATTTGATACATTATGATGCTCATCAGCTAATGCAAGGATTGGTGAAGGTTAAAGACCACGAAATCGAAGTCCTCGCTACAAACATGGTGAAATACATCACTTTTACCCACAGCAAGAAACATAGCAATACTGATAGTTGCCAGTTTTTAAATACATCTCTGGAAAAATTCGTACAAAATCTGCTTAGCGAGAAATTTTCCATTTTAAAGGAAAATATAATGGAAGGGGGTCTTTTTCTTCTCTTGAAGAATGGTATTTACCCTTATGACTATATCCAGCCCTTCGATATGTTTGAAGAGATGGCCTTAGCAGCTCCTTCCGCCTTTCATTAATAGTTTAAAGGATGAGAAAATTTCCTTGGCAGATTATGAATATGTGCAGGTAATGTGGAAGAACTTCAAGATTCAGGTAATGGAAGAATATCGTGGCTTGTAGGTGAAGCCAGATGCCCTCCAGCTGGTAGATGTAGTCGATATTTTTCAAAAGCTGTGCATACAATTTTATGAAATAGATTGTGCACATGTTATGATGTCGCCCGCTCTGTCCTGGCAAGCATGCCTAAAAATGATTGATCATATTGTGGAACTCTTAACGGATGTATGCATCTATTCATAGAATAGAGTGTAGGAGGTGGAATTTCGGTGATTACAAAGTGGTGGGCACAGGTCAATAATCACTATCTGCAGAAACCAGACACTTATGTATTTAGACGCAAACAGCTAGTACTGTTGGGCGATGCTCCAATCATTGCCATATAGTGAATATGAATGCATGCCAGCGAAAGGAGTGACATCAGAATGATTCTCTCCATTAGTGAAGATTCCACTGAAGGATATATTTTGGAATTGGATTTGAAATATCCTCCCGAACTGCACGATGCCCATAACAATTATCCCCTTGTACCTGAAAAGCTGAAAATTAATTTAGAAGATCTTTCTCCTTTCTCCCTGAACATCCTGCCCCATCAAAATTGCAATAGTCAAATGAAATTAATTACCAGTTTAAAAGATAAGAAAAATTATATTGCATATTATAAGAATTTACAATTTTGTTTGAAGCAAGGTTTGATATTAACAGCAGTGCATAGAATTATGAAATTTAAACAGAAATCATTACTAAAACATTACATTGAATTTAAACTGGAGTAGTGCAAAAATGCAAAATCCACCTTTGAGAAAGATTTTTTTAAGCTATTGTATATTAATTGTATGGTAAAGCTTTGGAAAATATAAGGAATGGAATGAACATACAACTTGAGAACACCCACAAAAAAGCAGAAAAACTGGTAACTTATCCCAATTTTAAAAGGTTTAAAATTTTTAGTGAGAATCTTATTGCGGTGGAGAGATTAAGAAACAGCATCACTTTAAATCGCCCAAGCTATGTGGGTTTTGTTAATTTAGAATTGAGTAAAATTCTCATGTACAACTTCCATTATAACATCATGAAGAAGGTGTACGGAGAAAATGCTTCTCTATTATTCACGGATACAGATTCTCTCACCTATGAAATTCATGTGAAGGATATATATATGAGGATATGCAACATCATAGCAACATTTATGATACATCTGAGTGCCCACAATCATCCTCTTTACAGTCTTAAAAATATCAAGAAAATTGGATGTGTGAAGGATGAATTTTCATGAAAAATAGGCTACAAATTTGTTGGTTTGCGACCTAAAGTGTACTCTTTTTTGTCGGAGGCAGAGCAGAAGAAGACAGCAAAGGAAGCTTCACGTCATGTTGTGAGAAACAAAATCATGCATGAAACTTACAAGAAATGCCTCCAAAGCCTGCAGCCTAGATGAGAAATTCAACATAGAATTGCAAGTAAGAAACACCATCTCTTCACTGTTCATTAGAACAGATTAAGTCTATCCCCTTTCAACAATAAAAGATATATTTTTCAAGATGGTTATCATAAAATAGAGGCTGACAAACAAAAAGCAGACTAATAGTTTTTAATACTATCATTGGTCAATGACTTCACAGTGAATTTGTGGGAAGGGGCTGGCACCTGGGAATTAAAAAAAAAACCCACAAGTCTGAAACTGTGAAAGAGACCCTCAGGTGTCAGAAAGCTGAGGCTTTCGATAAAAGCCTATGTGTGAATGATTATTATGTGTGTGTGTGTGTGTGTGTGTGTGAAATGAAAGGAGTATTATGGAATTTATTCTTTGCAATATTTTTAACAGTAATTTAAATTCTTTGCAGAAGATGACAACAGATACACTCTTGTGTCATCACAGTAATCCATAGTTGCCATTACTGCAGTTACCGTTATCATGGTGGCCATTGCCACTTGATGAACCTAAACATTTTGGTGTTGCCACTAATACATCTTTGATTCCATGGCAGCAGCATGCGAACTCATCCACTCTACAATCTCCACCTTTTCTGGTGCTATCAGGGATGACGTAGCCTCCCTTGCAGTAACATTACTGGCCACACCAACACCATGTGCAGGTGAACCTCCACTTTATATATACTGATACATGAGATGACGTAACAGAGAAGGAAAGCTTTCAGATGTAGCTGTTGATTCTACATAGTTTTATTTCATAATGGAGAAAGACTTGACATGCATAACCATATTCACAAATCATCATTTTGAGTGCATTATGCACCCTCATAATTTTATATAGCTTACATCCTCTTAGATAAAGGCGAGTTGGAGCAATGAATGATGCATGTCTTAGCAAGTAGCGAGTGAAGCAGGAGAAAGGGGCTGCATTTTGGTAGTAGCGATATTTATAGACAAAAGTTTCTGTCACCACACAGAGCAGATGTCGATCAAAATGAATTCGCTTGCTGATTGGAGAAATGCATACACAACGCTTTTGTACTGCATTAATAGAAATTGGGCTTTGGATGTCCTATCGGCTTGAAGTAATGTCCGCTAACTTAGCGAGAGCTAGGTCATGAATTAAATATCAATCAACTGTAACATTTAAAGAGAGTTAGATGAATTTCATGCTGGAGTTTACTCTGAGAGTGAGTTTGAGAATTCACAATATTTCCCACGTGCTGAGAGGAAATTATTCAGTATCCGCATTCTGCTCAAGTTATTTGCTGTTATTTTTTGTGCTGTATAGATTAAATTTTTAGAAGCTTTTATCTAATATACTCATTGTGATTTGATTTTCGAGTCTCGCTCTTTTCGATGGAAACTCACTGTGCCAAGTAAGTTCCAAATACCACTTTGCTATTTGTATTTACATCTTTATCATCACTAAAAATTATTATGCACATATACCTACAGAACAGCACAGTACACCCCGTCCTCCTAGGCACAGAACAGCGCAGCAGACACACACTCGCAAGGGGGGAGGGACTATAAAATTGGACAGCATAAAAAGGGATTTATACCGAGAGTAAAAAATAACCATAAACAAGCAAACAAACAAAAAAGAAAGAAAAAAAAAAAAAAAACATACAAAATATAAGCGCTGCTCATATCAAAATTTCCTTTCTTAGAGTTACAATACCAGACAAAAGCATTCTAATACCCATATACACTGGTGTGCAAAAATTAAGGACAAAGTCGAAAAATTAGCATATCAGCTGAACGAAGAGGCAGAGCGGACAGAAAGACCAATCAGGAGATTAAGTAAGGTGATGTACGGTAGCACATGTGCAGATATGCAGGTAGACGTAATGGGGGAGTGTCTGAGTAGTATAAAGCATGTTGTCGGTGTAAGATCAGTATTTCTGGCAAAGAGATTGCACGCCGTATAGCAGTTAAAATCACACCGAGTTGCTGCCTCAGCGAGAAATGGCGAATAATCAATCTGTTAGACGACATCTGGATGCTTTTACCCAAGGTCGAATCATTGGGAAGTTGGAGGCCGCAGTGTGACAAGTGTGGCTGCAGAGTTCGGAATTGCTCACAGCATCGTTTCACGACTTTGGAGACAATTTCAAACTACAGGAACAGCTATCCGAGGGTTTAGTAGTGTTCGTCCACGAGGAACCACACCCGCAGATGACCGGTATATTGCCTTACAGGCCAGAAGAAACAGGCGGCAGACAGCGGGAGAAATCGCTAGACACACAACACAGGCGACTGGACGACCGATATCGCGTTTTACCGTGGCCAGAAGACTGCAAGGTGGTGGTCTGTTTGCACGACGCCCTGTACGGTGTGTACCTCTAATGCCTGCCCATCGGAGAAGGCGTTCTCTGTGGTGCCGGGAACACCGGAATTGGAGAGACAAGGAATGGGGACAAGTACTCTTTACAGATGAGAGCAGATTCAGTCTGAGTAGCGATTCTCAATGCATACTCATCTGGAGAGAGCGGGGAGGCCGCAATCATCCCTCGAACATCATTGAAAGGGACAGGTATGGAGGTGGCGGTGTTCTCGTTTGGGAAGGCATCATGCTTGGTAGTCGTACAGACCTTCACATCTTCGACGCAGGTTCAGTCAACGGGACCCGTTATTGTAATGAGATTCATCTTCCATATGTGCGTCTTTTTAGAGGCGCTATGGGTCCGCAGTTCCTTTTCATGGACGACAATGTACCATGTCATCGCACAGTAGCTGCCGAACAGCTCTTAGAGAGTGAGGATATTGAACGTAAGGATTGGCCGGCACGATCTCCAGGTCTCAATCCCATCGAGCATGTATGGGATTTTCTAGGCAGACGCTTGGCAGCTCGTACCTTACCACCAGTAACGATTCCGGAGCTTCGATTGGTGCTGCAAGACGAGACACCCTCATTCTCAGCATGGGCAGATGCTGTGAAACCTGCCTAGCAGTCAGGGGAGATCATATCCCCTATTAAAGACCGGATGTTTCTTGCTGGACACCCATCACAGGGATGTTTCGGCCTTCAGTCGCATTGTGCTCCATGCTACTTTTTCAATAAAGCTTTTTTTTATCCCTCTGATTTCTCTTTTAGTAAGTGTTGCTTACATTACTCATGTCCTTACGTATTGGGGATCTTACGGTATTAAATGTGTTGATTTGGAAAGCTTTTGTACAAAGTTATATTGAAAAAACCGTCTCGTCCTTAATTTTTGCACACCAGTGTAATTCTTAGACATGTCAGCAATGAACATTTTCTTTGCTAGAGTTACAATAACGACAAAATATTCCAATACCAATATAATTTTTTTTTTTTTGACATTTCAGCAATGAACAGTATACCACACAGTAAATTAAAAAAAAAAAAAAATTCTTTTGCTTTATTTGCCAGTTATTCTTCTTGTCAGTCATTCGGGATTCTGAACAAGGCATCTGCATCTGAGTATTTTGTTCCTGGTTTATGCATAACAGTCACTTGGAATCTAGATAGATCTAGAGAACATAAATTTATCTTTGTAACCTAGCATTATGGGTATCCATTCGGTGAAATATTTCAAAGGGTTATGGTCGGTCTGCAGTGTAGTTTTGTTGTCCTTGTTTCGAATTTGTTTAAGGCAAAAATTCCTTTTGCTTTGTTTCTCTTTTGATAGTACTCAGCACCTCTCTTAAATGCTTAATGTGTTCCTCCTGTGTTGACGAATAAACAATTATGTCATTAATGAAACTTTCCGCATAATCACTACAGGGTCTAAAGAGTTTGGAAGGTTTTGATAGTACCTGAGATTCCGAACGGCATCACGTTCCATTGATACTAACCCTACGGAGAACTGAAAATTTTAAGATGTCAGCTTTCGTTCTCCATGGGTATTTTCAAATACCTTTTATGGATATCCAATATTGACGAATAGTCTGCTGCAGCTACCTTATATCGAAGTTCATGTGCATTTTGCTTGGAAAATGGGTTTATTTGATTTCCCGCGATAAGCCCTCATCCATTTGATATTTCTGTGCTCTATCTAAATGTTTCCAGTCGTCTAAAGTACCACTCTTATTTAACAACGTTTCCGTTTTCGGGTTACTTTAAACAGAGACGTGCTACACCTCTCTGAATTCTGCATAAGTTCCGTAAATTATCCCTATTGTGTTTATGGGTTGTATGTATTTCTGAAACTTATTTTTTGAAGATGTCTAACCGATTCATCCGGCAACTTCACCAAACACGAATGTGGAGACCTTTTCTCAACTATCATTGCCTGCCCTGTCCATTTCGAGTAAAGTTTATTTGTGGAAGTTTGTATTAATAATACTTACTATTTCATCTCCTATCTCAAATTCTCTTTCTGTATTTCTCAAATTGTGATAATGAACATACTTCTGCTACTTAGTTTCGGAATTTTCTTTAGCGAATTGTTCCATTTTCTGTAACTTATTTCTAAATAAAATTAAATATTCCGTTATCGATCGCCAACTCGTTATGGTGATATTATCTCATCTACCCAACTTGATTTAAGTATCACCCAAAGTCCCACTGTTACTGGCCTGTACATTGAGAAAAATGGTGAGATTCCAGTAGTTCAGTTAGTATCTCCCGACAAACCCATAATAAATGTGGAACTGTTTATCACAACTTCGTCCTTGTATATCTATCGCATGACGAAATACTGATTTCATCGTTCCGATCCCTCTTTCCACCAAACCGTTTAACTGCGGAAAACCTGGCACAGAAAATTTTGGCAAGGTCTCTAACCGACTCAAAAACTCTTCTGTTAGCTTAGCTTTAAAAATTCGTGCCATCATCTATGGTGATCATTCCCGGAACTCCATTTCGCATGAAAATATCAATGAAATCGTCATAGGTAGCCATCAGGGTCACTGTTTTGAGTGGTCCTGCCTCAGGCCATCTACTGCGTTGATCGACTGCACATAACACATACTGGTTCCCTCGTTAGGATTTTGGTTTAATCGACCTTAAAATGTCCACATTTACAACTTGAAACGGAAGTTCTGGCCTCTTTTCCTTCACTTTAATTTTCCTTTGAAGGTGGTATTCCATGCAAGCTTCGCATCACTTCTGACCTTATTCGCCTCAACCACCACCAAAATGACATTTTTATCCTCTATGTCGTTTTCTCTGCTACGAAATGTCCCTGATCATTATAAGCTTTAGTGAGGCAATGTCACATTTTCTTCCCTATGGTATTCAGGAATTGTCTATATGTTGCCCATTGATATTTCACGTGTGATACAGGATCCCCGACTCTAGCCAGTACCTATTGTTGTTGTGTGCATCCAAGAACACTTTTTTCAAAGAATCGCATTATTCCGAGCTGGATTTGCGATAAGGGTGGGCTATCAAGTGAGACTTGGCCATTATCTCCAATTTCCACTTTCGCTTCATTTCTCTCCTAGTCGAGCTGTTTCCGACTTTAAATTCGACTTCGGAACTTTGTTTTTTGGAATCAGCCGACTGCTCTCTGGCAACGTTCCTCGATCCCTGACAAACATCCTATAGTTTTTCTTTTTTCTTTTTTTTTTTCTCCCCAATAAATATCCTTTTTTCCCCTGAAGAGTCTAACATCTCGAGGCATCATTAGCGCTTCTCTGTTCAAATTAGGCACCATTGCTGCATGTACATTTAACGTTAGGCTGTATTATCCTCTTAGTCCGACTATCTAGTCGGACGTATGGGTATCAAACCTAACTGGGCTTTTATTCGGTGTCCAATGGCGGGCTTTAACAGTAATTTCTCCCAAATTCCAAGTACCTCTGGATCTACAGATTTTTGGATCATAATAATTTCTGCTCCGCTGTTAATTAGTTGATTAAAACTATAGAATTGCTTATCCGTAAATCTATCGTAGGCAATCCCCTCCTTTGCCCTAGTCAGTGGAATTTCTTCTGCATTCCTGTACCTTTAGCTTCCGCCTTATCCATATCAACTTTCTTGGTTCCTTTTTTGGGTTTAAGTTTATCGCCGGACAAAATCGTTTTATATGCTTTTCACTGAAAACATTTCACGATTTTATTATTTGTCTGCAAAATGCTCTGAGGTTCTAAAGCTTTTACCTCTTTGTATCTCTCTCTCTCTCGACTCTATAATCTGAATTAAAATTTTCCCTACTCTTACTTGGTCGCACTAACTTCTCCCCTTGTCTTACCAGCTTTTATTTGGGTCACATTTTATTTATTTTCTGAGCACTCATAATTTGTATTGCAATTTGCAGCAACATAATTATCCAAATCATTTGCAAATTCCGATGGAGGTAACCAGTTTTCTACCTCATATAGCAAACAATTATGTGGGACTTAACATTTGCTGGTATTTGATCTTTAACCTGATCCACAATAGTTCCTTTAGTTTATCAAAAAGTTTTAACTTTTCTGGATTCTAAGTAGAAGTCAAGTGCTACCTCACCTCTTTCTATGTGTTAAATTTTCTAGTACTTTTTCCTGCATCTTTCTAAGTTTTTTTATGTGGTAATGAGGTAATCTGGAATTCCTTCAATACTGTGTCGTCAACTTTATAGTTATCTCAATCTCTTTCACCTAGAATTAGATTAAACTTTGCAAAATAATTTATCAACTTGTTAGAGTATTTTTAGTCCAAAAAGCGTTAGCCCAGAAGGTGCATTAATTTCGTTTTGGCCTTTTGTGTCAAATCACTACAAACGGCGTATCACGTTTCAAATAGTTTCCACCAAATGTTAGAGCACTGCATTATATTTAATTTCGTTAAATAATAAAGAATCTGCATAATGTATGTATGTTTCTCGTATTGTGATAACACAACGGTACGTAGAGCCATCAAATTTTGAATAACGTAATCCTCCATCCGAATATGGGCATCTGGAAGGACAAATTTTAGTTTTATTATCTATTTCACATTTTGTAAAACGAATTTTTTATTAATGAACTCAACGATTTCAAAGCGAGTAATGGCAAAACTGTACGAAAACAAAAACACTTTTTATCTCCAGCGCGCGAGACTGTGCATCGGAGATTCTAATGATATGCTAATTTTAAAATTATTTTGCGATATTGCTCTTGAAATGAATTTCATGGTTTAAGCGGGAAGAACATCATATTTTATAAATAAACGTAACACACAAAACGTTAAAAAAAAGCTGCTTTGGGCGTAATATACAATCTGGAAGCTTTCAGATTTTTTTTGTTTTTTTGTTTTAAATTGTTCTTAATATTTAGAACCTGTTAAATCTTCAACTTATGCTCAAGTAATGAGTACACAGAGCTTTACATCCTTGCTCAGGAGAGGAAACTGGTAATAGGACAAAATTTGATAGCATCCGATTTTTAGGATCATGCTGCCACTTTGAAACTTTGGCTTACACCTGTCAGTGTTTGACATTGTTTGACTTTTACTGAGACGCGATAAAAGTATTTGAAAAAAGTATATGAATATTTACAAAAAGAAAATTCGAAATATTTGCATGTTTATCGTTATAGAATTAAACAAAAAAGATTACTGAAAAAAGTACTTTGGGCTAAGGAACTTTGCTAAGCGCTTCACTTAGTTTACTAAACTTCTAAGTTTTAAAAGATCGATTTTGCAGTCTTTTATTCTTTCGAAATTACTCTAAATGCTTTTTTATGTTGAGGTTCTTAAAGCATTATATATTAACCGAACGCCTGGAAATTTAAATAATGTTTTTCGCATATTTCGTTTCGATAATAATTAATAAAAACAATGCAAGATTCCAAATCTAAACGCTCAGTAAACATAGATTCCTAAAACAGCCAACTTTATCAACTTAAATGAAACTTTGCGTGCGAATGAATTATGTGACAACGATGATAAATGATGCTAATAAAATACATGGAACAGAAGTAAGAATAATTTCCAGCTCAGCTTTCTTTCCAGATGTATATCAGCGGCAAAGTTCGAATCATTTTTAAAAAATGAAACAATTTTTGACTCGTCGCGAAACGAGTTATGATGCTTAAAGGTAGAAGAATGCTACAATTTAACTTTATCTTCAGAGAATGATAGCTATGATTTATTTACGATAATATATAGAGCATTTTCATGGAATGTGGTTGCATTACAAATGAAAGCAAAGAAGTAAAAGAGGCATTTCTAAGCTGACATTTAAAATAATGCGAATTTTATCTTAGTTATTGTTGTTGATTCTTTAAAGAAAGGTTTCTTGTAAAATTAACGATGCGAACGTAAAATGTTATACTAATTCGAATATTCTGAATTTTAATGTTAGGGAAATACGTAATTTTAAATATATAATTAAACTGGGGAAAAGAGATGACATATAATTTCAAAAATAAGCTTCTAGTTATGGCATTTGTTAAGAATTGCGTAATTGACTTTTTTGGCTGAAATGTGTGTAGAGTCATTAGGTTATTTTGAAGCAGGAGACATGAGAAATGAGCAATACCCTCACTGGGACTCGAACCTCGATTTCTTGAATGCGCGCCGAGTGTGCTACCATTACACCACGAAGGCATGCTGGAAGAAGGGAGAAAATACCTTATATACTTCCCTTTTAAAGGGTGACTGGAATTAGGGGACTCAGTCGCCAAATCCTGGTGATGACGAATTATTGTCCAGCACCTTTTAGTTCGGGCGCCATTAGTAGAATCATCAGATTATTTTGAAGCAGGAGATGTGATAAACGTGCAATATTCTCGCCGGGACTCGAACCCTGAACCTCTCGAATACGCACCAATTACACCACGAAGGCATGCGGAAACGGGAAAGAAAATACCTTATATACTCCCTCTTTTAAAAGGTGACTGAGGATTAGGGACTTAATCGTCAAATCATGGTGGTGTGGATTATCGTCCACCACCTATTAGATCGGGCGCCACCTGTAGAATCATTACGTTTTTTTGAGGCAGATGACGTGAAAAATATGCATTGCCGTAGGCCGGGATTCGAACCCTGGATCTCTCGAATATGCTTCCAGTTACACCCCGAAGGCATGCGGAAAGAAGAGAGAAAATGCCTGATACGTGTATTACATAAATCTGTGTGTATCTTGTATATGCTGCCTACTATTAAAAAAAATTGATAAAAAAAAGCTCATCTGTCTTTTTTTAAACCCCGTTTAGAGTTGTAACTCTACCAAAAAGTTAATAGTTAATAACGGAACTAAGCATATTTATTTTTTAAGTACATCCTCTATTGACATTATTTCAAATTCACAAATTGAAATTGGCTTTTGTTGTTTGTTCTACGTTGTATTACGTCTGCTTATTTCTGATACTTATAGTTTAGTTGAATTATAAATTTGTATGTTAATTAATTTAATATATATGCATAGACTGTTTTTTAGTAATCAAAGGTGAAAAATTTCTAATTACACAACTAGGGAGTCTCTCTGAATGCTCAGTTTTGTAATTCTAAAGGTTAGGTTCATTTTTATGCAAAAACGAAAAGGTGTGAAATTTTTAATTAAAACAATGAATATAACTAAATATAGTTAACTAAGTCAACATTAGTGAACAATATTTGCTATATGTAATGGAAAGGAAAGTTGATTAAACTTAAGATAATTAAATTAAAAGAGATTGCTCTTAGTGATACTTTTACTTGCATTATCTTAATGTCGTGACTGATGTGTGGGTTTCTGCAAATTTAGTACATATTAAACTGATTTTAAACCACCTTGTGATAAAAGTAAACCTATTGTTCTCTTTAAAAGTCTTTTCCAAGTAATTGCTATTTAAGTGAATATTAAATAAGCTAAGAATAATGAAATATTTGTTTACTAATATTAAAAAGGAAACATTTCAAGGTATTTTGTATTCCCACGATGAGACCTAGAAAAGCAGTTAATATGAGAAATTTTTTAAAAATCTTTTTAATGCAGACGATAGGCTGTGCATGTGATAAAACGACGAATTAATAAAAAATAAATATATTGCACATAATTTGTGTGATTATAAAGTGGCATATTCTTTTAGAACATTTTAGGCTGCAAGGTCGCGCTGATAATTCGGTAAGTAATTGTACTTTACTTAGGCTGAAAATCACGCTGCGCTTAATCTGTAAAGTTGACTTTCTAATTAAAACGTTTGTTGTTTTGCTGAAAAATTATCATACATTGATTACTGTAATGCATTTATAAAATGATTACTTTCTTGCTGTAGAATCTCATATTTTTTAAACTACGCCAATTTTATCGATAAATGCCAACCTATGTAGTAAACCATCACTAAACGGCCTGCAGTCCTAACCACAATTGCTTGTTGTTCTTTTTTCACGAGAAGAGCTCTGAGCTTTTAATCGTATTTCTTTTTCTCAACCCCAAAAGCAAAAAATTTTGACTTACTGAGGAGTGGGGAAGATGGTACGTCATATTCTTGCAAGAAAGTTGCATTTTACTTCATTCGAATATGCGAAAATGGCCTCGAAATAAAACTGTACATCAAAGAAAGTATTTGGAAATGAAGCGGGAAAAAAAGCAAGAGAAAGAAAAGTACAGTGGCTTCAGAATACCATTTTCAACAGTGCTGTGGTTTTCTACTGTAAGGCAGAGGAAGTTAATTACTATTAAATGATATAAGAAGCAACTCAACCATAATGCAATTGTTGACTGAAACAGTTTTATAAAAGCGGTGTATTCTGTACATCTAATTCAACAGCCAAGGATGCGAAAACGTGGCCTTGAAAAATGTGTGCAAATAAATGAAAACCTTTTCGTATGACAGAAAAAAACACGGTTAATCTTTGGATTATGGTAACTTGGCGATTTTTTGGCGAAAATTTGGCAATTAACCCTGCTACAGCAACCTGCTAGTTTTGTTTTGGACGCCATTTAGTTTTCACGAAGTAAAGGCATTTCTTTTTTACTCAAAATTTTTTCCAACAATCTGCTAGCCGAATTACCCTTATACTAGAACTTTTATGGAACAAAAATGCTTAATCATGACGAAGATTAGGTGTGAAATTGGGAGAAAGTACAGAATCGCAAACTGCTTGCCGCGTTTTTAAGAATTGCACATACACGGTATCATCCATGTACACGTCGACCTATTTTCACTTAAAAAAACATCCCAGAATTGCACAAAAATAGCATTGCGCACACGCTTGACTTTATCCATGTACACTGCTAAAGTCCTAGCTAGTAAGCTTTATCGCCTTACCAAAATGTCGCCAAACTACTGTTACCATATTCCAAAGATTAGCCCAAAACAGCTTGGCATGGTCTTTCTAAAACAGTGGACATTCCGCACATTGTACCAAGAAATTGGTAAACGTTTTCTCGTTCAGGTTCCGAAAACAAAGCAGTCACACTTATACCAAGAATGTGAAACACGTACAAAAATGGACAAAGGTTCGACGAGCATACAAAACAAGGAAACTGGTAATAGCAAGTTAATATTATAAATCCTTACCTATTAACGAAACCATCTTAGTAGAATTCGCCAAATTTTCAGAATGTGACAAGCTTTAGCAACCATGAGCATAACCATTTATATTTATTCATTATTTTTCCGGAAAACATGCTCATAACAATTTTTCAATCAAGCAACGCCGCCATTTACGTTTGCTGTATTCCAAGTTCCAACGGAAAACAAAATTTTCCTTAGTTTTAAAATATAAACTTGTGGAATTTGCCAGCAATGGGAGAAGCTGCGATAAAATTTCTACAGGAATATAGAATTTTGCTGAAAATTTTCTAAAGGGGTCAACGACGAAATGCGTTTCTTCGATAGTCGCTGTTTCTGAGGGTTGCACGATGCCGAGTTTTCACAATTGTCTGGTGTTTTCTTAAGCAAAAACAGATCGCTTGTACTTAGGAAGAAGAATAGTGCAAAAAAAATTTACAGAAAGATATGAAGAAGAATGTAAGTGTTTTACTTTTTTAATGTATCACGTAAGCATACTTTAATAATTAAAGCAAAGCTTGTATATGAAATTGCTAAAGCATGTTTTCTTTCCATATGCTGATAATGTTTAGCGACTTACGATAAATAGAAATAGTTGGGAGTTTTTTTTTTTTTTTTTTTAAAGCTTGAAAACCACCAACATGTACCAAGTGTAGGTGGAAAATATGCGTTTCATGATATATTAAAAATAATCACTGACAATAATCGGCAATCACAAATTGTATGCAAGAGGTGAAGATGTATAGTAGTACATAAGTTCTTAATATTTCTTTTCTAAATATTAGAGATAATCTTGGTGCCATTTAAATAGCAGGGGGAGTAATAACAGAAAAGTGTATAAAATAAATAATGCTAGTGTGGGGTTATTGATAAATTTATGCAAATATAAAATAAAAAGTATTACTTACCGAAGTTGTTATGAATTAAGCTTGTAAAAACATTAAACAAATTTGAACAATTAAGAAGTTAATGTGTTTGGACTTGAGGACATGGGCGTACGTGATTTAAATTTTATCTTCGATCTCAACAAATTTCAGCATCCGCATCTAATTTTTTCATGGGTACATAAGGTTTACTGATAATCTCTTGCCTTTCTTTTACCTTAACATTGACTGCGCTCCCTAGGAAACGTCATATCTTGCAAGCAGAAGAGCTATAACCTAACGATTTTCGTCTTTCCGTCCTCATTAGGTGCTTAATAATAAAATATTAAAATAATTTCCCCGCTCAAATACTAATCGGCTTTTTGACTTTAGAGTTAAAAAAGAAAATGAATTGCCAATAAGTATTAATTAAAATTCGGTAAAACATTACTGAATTTTACTTAATGTTAAGTTGTCGTGTAATACTAATATTCAACCCATTAAAGGGTATGAAGACAAGAACAGGAATTGTTTCAATATTTCAGCTGGTCTGTCAATACCATCTGAGACATTAGGTTCCATTCTCTATTTTCTGTTTCAAGGAAAACTAACATGCAGCCATTATCGACTTTAACAAATATCGACTTTACACTTAATATTTATGAAAAATGCTCGTTGCCACAAGTTCTGTCGGCCCAAATTTATCGATATTTGTGCGTTAGAATTTTCTCATTCTTATGGTACTTACTACTTTTTATTTATTCGATTGATTTAATTTAACGCATACTATCTGATAAGTAAAAGAAATTTTCCCTATACCATTCATCTACTTATTTATTTTGCATCTTCCGCGAGTTCTGCATGGAAACATACGAATATCTTTAAGTCATTGCTTTTGGACTTCGATTAGTTTTCTTTTGTGAAGCTTTGAAGTTCAGACTTATCTCGAGAATTATTATTTATTCATTATTTTTAAAGCAAGAGTAGCTCTGCTATTAATTTTTCATTTTTACTTATCAGAATTTTTTATTTATTTGTTATTTTTATTTGCTATCAACAAATGGAAGAGGATTTATTTTCCTTATTTTTTTCGGTACTATTCGGTTTCGAGGGCCGTAAAAAAATTGCAGCGTATGTAATGTATGCACGAAAGCGCCAAATCTAGCAAACACGTATGAAACACGTATGAACACGTATGAAACACGTATGAACGTATGAAAATGTATGCACGAAAGCGCCAAATCTAGCAAACACGCCCATTTAACAGCGTACCATCTCGCGTACGCGCTGATTTCAGATTGCGTAAGTTTATATAGTTCTATATTTCTTAAGACGCCATTGAAATACTAGTTTAATTTTTAACCCCTTTTTTGATATCCTATGGATTTAACAATTTGGGAATTGCCTATGATGAAAAGTCTGCGATAGAATTTTGGGTAAAGTGCAAAATCACCCACTGCTTGACGCGTTTTTAAGAATTGCACATACTCGGTATCCATGTCCACATCGACTTATTTTCACTTAAAAAAAATCCCAGAATTGCACAAAATGGCACTGCGCACACCATTGACTTTATCTATGTACACATCGACCTATTGTCACTTAAAAAGTAAAAGGAAATTGACAAAATTCCAATTGTTTTACCCTTGTAAAATACGGCAAAGAAATAAGCGGGCGATTCTGCACTTTACCGAAAATGTTTTCAAAGAAAAGGCATCATTCATTAAAAAAAATTATGTTTGAACAACCAACGAGATGTCATTATGCTTTAGCGATAACTCGGTAGCGAAATATTATATGAAATTAACCTTTCATCTAAATTAAAACATCAATATTTAGATAGTTATTTACTATTATACTTCCTTTCTTGCGTTAAGGGCCCACCAGCGGCCGAGCGGTAAAGTCGCTGAACACTGGTAGTTCGGTCCGAGGTTCGAATTCCGCGAACGGGCTGGCTGCATGGGCGTTTTCGTGGTTTTCCCCATGTGTAACGTGTATACGAGCCAGTTTCCCTTAGAAAGTCCTCCACGAAGGCATCCCTCCCCTTAGGCAGATAGCCCTAGTGTGCTTTGCCATAATTAAATACACCACACCTTTCTTGCGTTAGGGTTGCCGCTATTACTTTTGGCAGCACTGGCACATCAACAATAGTTTGGCGATTTTTTACGGACCTCGAAACCGAATAGTAACTTTTTTTTTCCTTTTCCATTTCTATTTTTCTCATTTATTAAAATTCAGATTGCAAATTTAAAACAGAATTCGGTACTTCTGTATTAACTTGTGTTACTTAGCGCCAAACATAAACATCAGTGCGAAATCTAATTAGATGATTGCAACTCTAACGGTACTTTAAGAAAAGAATGACTATTTTGTTTAATTCTAGTATACGGTACACACGGGATTTGGCAACTTTTGGCGACATTATGATGAGCAGTAAACTCGGTAGTTATAATGAGTTGTAAACGAGTTATTTTGGTGTTGGCGACAATTTTCAAAATCGCTCCAAGACCGTACCGTATACTAGGATTTTACCGACTATTTTATTAAACCCAGAATAACTATAAAATCTAAAGACAAATACAAAAATAGAAAACATTTTATCAGATTAATTTTAGATTTCGCAGGAGGCATATATGATAAACGTAATTTAAAACTGCTAAAAATATTTGTGTCATTTTACGCAATTGCCGCCACATGAAGGCATTACAGCCGTATTTCCCTACCTTTTTTGTGTAATATCCCCCAACTAATACTCTAATACTAAATAACTTTTTATGCCTTCCCTAGCACAGTGGTGTCCAACCTTTGGCCTATCGCGAGCACATTTTCAAAACATCTGCATTTTTGCTAAACATATTTCCAATCTTATGTGATACATCTGAAATATTAATTTCGGCAAATGAAGATGAGATGAATAATAATATTGGTTGAACGTTATGGAAATCAGAGAAGCGGAGTTCAAAATTATTTTTCAGTGCATTTAGGTTTTCCGAGTATTTCTCTGTTTCAATTGCTTGTGGTTATTAATATGCCTTGATAAATTCTGAAAATGGGTGAAATATTTTTCTTTCATCTGATTTAAACACAAATTTAACTTTATCTGGAAAGCAGTTACAGACCCAGTCAATTGAAAAAGGGTTTTTTCTTTTCTCTGGAGATCTTCGTTCAGTTTGTTCAGTTTAGCTGTTATATCCGTGAGAAAATACAGATCGGATAACCAATTATTATCGTCCAATTCTTTATAACTTTCGTTTCCGGATTCCAAAAACAGCTTTATTGGCGAAAGAAGTTCTACAAATCGTTGAAGTACTTTTCCTCTTCTGAGCCATCTAACATCGGAATGAAGCAATAAGATTCCATGTTCGCTATCAAGTTCATTAGTCAGCAATCAGTTATTTTATAACGTCTTGCAAGATATCTCTTATGACAATAAATGCTTACCGTATTTTAACAATTAAGAAATATAATTGAATGTCTATTTTTAAAATAATTTTTGTTCATAGTACCTAATCGGGCAGGCGAGCACAAGGTTGGGCACCGTTGCCCTAGCATATACCTAATTTTTAATTGAACAATTTTAATTAAAAAATTGAAATGTTCACGAAAGAAACTTGAATGATAGGTTTTCAAGAAGAATTCATTAGGAAATTTGAGCAAACACAGTATGCAAACTTTCAAAACATATAATGGAGAACTGAAATTCAAGTACAAAACAATTTTAATTAAAGTTTTTTTTCTATATTATTTTAAATATTAGTAATTAATATAATAATAATTATTATTATTTAATTTTAAATATTAGTAAATATTTATTATTTAAATTTAGTGAGATCCTTGCGCTTGATGCTTGCTTCAAAGAGATTTTATGTCAAGTTCCAATTTAGTTAACTTCAGTCTCTTTTTCCTGTTTTATTATATCCAGCCGATTTCTTTTTTTTTTTTTTCTAGCAGAAAATCATTTACGGCACTAAATCCGAATTCAGTTAAATATGAAGATGGAAACGGTAACGATTTTTTTTTTTTTTTTTTTTGTACATTTTGCTGCATTTAAAAATTTTATTTCGATTTCCTCACAAACCATCACCTCATAAACCTCACATCGCTTTTTTTATGTTAAATAAGTTTTAATTGCATCTCTGCGAGTTCTTGATACTGCATATTTAAAATATCAGCCAAATCCACGAACATTGGCTGCATCATCCAAGTTGGGAAATCAATTTGTTTCAAATCAGAAAATCTTTCGTTTAAATCAGCCGATAAAATTTTCAGATGATCAACAATAACATGTACAGTCACTTCACATTTTTGGAGCCAATGAAACTTTTCAAAATTTTTGTTGTAAATATATGCCTGTCAAAATTCAGTAAAGTTAATGAAACCAAACATATTGGCTTTTGTATCGATAAGAGTTTTATTTGATCCTTGAAACTGCTTATTTAATGTAGTTAGTTTTCACAGATATCTGCTAAATAACTCACAAATGCCTTACCATGAGATCAGATCGTTAACAGATTTTTCATTTCAGGTTTGTCGCTTAAAAAATAACTAAGAGTATGAAATAGTTCTATAAATCTTTTCAAGTAGTTCCCTTTCGACAGCCATCTTACTTCAGTGTTAAGTCTCATATTGTCTCCATTTTGTTCTTCACAAAAACTTCAAAAGACGTTCACATTTGGCACTAGTTTTAATAGCATTGATCCATTTCATAACTGAATTTAGTACTTCATTTAGAACAGGCGAAATGTTTATAGCTACCAAGTTTTCACTATGAACAATACATTGCACAAGAATTTCTGAATTCTCATCTTTCATCAGTTTTTAAGCAACCCTTTATCTCTCCCATCATATTAGGAGCACCATCTGCAGCACAAGTTATATTTTTCATTGGTATATTTTTGATCATTTAAGTAACTTTTTAGCTTACTAAAAATATTGTTGCGTGCGTACGGGTTCGTTTGAATTGAATGCATAAGTCCGATAAAAAATGAATAAAAATTTATTATTATCACAACAAATATGCTTAAATTTTCTAAAATATTCGTGCAGTATTACAATATCTCACAGTAGTTATCTTAACTACTCAAACTTTAAACAGAAGTTAATTCAAAAGAGCTAAAGAAAGCTAATCCGCGAATTCGCTACAATTAACAAGAGCAGTTTTCTAAACAAACTCTTAAAACAACAACAAGCTAACTAAAATAACTGACTCATCGAATTGAGAGGTTTTCCTCCCATTTATAAGATTTTTAAATCGCGTGCGAGAACCTTCTGGAACTTTCTCGAAATCAAAAAAGAAATATTTATTAAATGTTAAATGCACGCGCTCTTGTATTTTACATTTTCCAACTTAGCTTTCTTTTAATATTCGTCACGCGCTGCACTGCGCGGAAAATAAAACCATTTAATTTACAATTCAACTAACATTAATTATTTAAATGCCAAATTCGTAACAATATCTGGCCCACCAGCGGCAGAGCGGTAAAGTCGCTGAAGACTGGTAGTTAGGTCCGAGGTTCGAATGCCGCGAATGGGCTGGCTGCATGGGTGTTTTCGTGGATTTTCCCCATGTGTAACGTGCATACGAGACAGTTTCCCTTAGAAAGTCCTCCACGAAGGCATCCCTCCCGTTAGGCTGATAGTCCTAGTGTGCTTTGTGATAATTAAATACACCGTTTATACACACCGTAACAATATCTTTGGTAGTGGTGCTTTCCAATGATTTACAGAATAACATTTCTTCGGCAAAATCGCCTTTATCAATATATCTTGACATAAGTAGGGCCTCATTGTCTCTCAAAGTTGTTTCGTCCATTTGCACCGAAAATTTTCTTGTTTTTCGGCCCTTTTCAACAAGTTGTATTTCAATATCCTCAGGCCAACCAGCGGCCGAGCGGTAAAGTCGCTGAACACTGGTAGTTCGGTCCGAGGTTGGAATCCCGCGAACTGGCTGGCTGCATGGGTGTTTTCGTGGTTTTCCCCATGTGTAACGTGTATACGAGCCAGTTTCCCTTAAAACGTCCTCCACGAAGGCATCCCTCCCCTTAGGCAGATAGCCCTAGTGTGCTTTGCCATAATTAAATACACCAACATCAATATCCTCACTCATTTCTTCTATTCTTGTGGTAACAGTATTGTTACTTAGTGGCATAGCCTTAACGTCTTTTATTAGAACCATTTTAAGAAATGCTGATATTGATGGTTTGATTAAATTCTTCCCTCCCAAATTTAGCGATGAGTAATGAAATTTGATAACTAGCCTCAAGAGTACGATTAACAGTTACGTTATGAGCAGTAAATAGAAACTTTATTGTTACTCGTTTTTTAAAAATTTTCTTTAAAGATTGAAAATAATTCTAAGCTGAATTAATATGAGCATTATGTTTCGCCTTCAAATTTAACTCAAGATGACTTCGTTTCATTGATTCGTTAGTCAAGCATTGTTTGCATAATAGACAAAAAGATGACCTTTCATCATATATAGCGGGAATGAAACCAAATTTTAAGTATTTATGTTGCATTTTTACGTAATTTAAAAACTCCTAAGTTTTAAACAGTTGGTGACTATTATCTATGTACCACCCAAAATCGCCAATTTTTACCAAATTTTTTACCCGTAGATATATTTTTACCAAATAATCTTTAAACTAGAAATAAAAGGAATATTTCATAAATTTGTAAATACTAATTAACATTTAACATGTTTCTAGAGCAAAAATCCAACTAACATGGAGTATTATGCTTTCTTAAGTTAAATTAAGTACTAAATAACGTTCTATATCTTCATAGCAAAAAGTCGAGAAGATTTAACAAGACGACGAATTTAATGACTTTCCTATACATGTTAAAGATCAAAGCTGAATATTTTTGTTCCCAAATTAGCAGTTGCTTACTTTGGCGATTAATGGCTCCAGAATGGATACACAGCAGTCGTCGTTCACTTTGCAGCTGACCCATAAATCTATTAATTAAAATATCTTTGAATAAACATGGAGAGCTTTTTCTGTTTGAATGGTACATAATAAATATTTTACTAATTTAATTCTTTGCTTTACGGAGCTGTAAAAATGATTAAATTTGGTGTTTATTAAGCCACCTAGCTCTATAAAATTCTTGACTTTATTTTTAAGAACTTTAACAGGAAATATATGTCCAGTTTCAATATTAAAAAAAGTAAAGCCTGTAGTTATTATCCTTTTCTAAAAGGTGTCGCATAGGTGTTTCAGATCTTAACTGGTTAGATGATAAATCATTGCTGGATCCTTCTCAAAGAAAAAGTGAGGAACATATGCAGAGTTAGCTAAAAATAAAGCCAGCCTTTTCGTGTTCCATCATTTGTTGTGGGACTTAATAATTCAGTTTCCCGTAGGAATAAATCGATATCATATTAATAATTTGTATGTTAAGAAAAATAAAACGTTTTCATTTCACAAAAAATTCGCAGCGCATTAGAATAAATGCATAGAGCGATGACTGAGACTTGTCTTTGCATTGAAAAGGATAAAATAACATGGTGTTTACATAATATTTACCAGAATGCAGTATGCTAGGTGTTTAAAAACGATTGCATACCTAAATGTCTGCTGATATTTGATCGCAATTATGGTTTTAGTTCAAAAGGTGAATCAAATAAAGACATCTGTAGTCCAGAGTAAGGCAATTCTTATCGTATGGTGTCTTTTAAAAACATATATAAAATTTAGATTTTTATACCTATTAAACCCTGATTCGTAACTCCTTATCCTATTAAAATGTTTTAATAACTAAATAAATAAATAATCGAACCCAGGACGAATCAAACTGCATAGCATGCGTGATATGAGGAGGAGAAATATCAAAATTATACAAATTTCACCTGATGATTAGGTTCGTTTAGTTTAATTAATTAAGGTAAAGCAATAAATTTTAGATACCCTAACGCAAGATACTATTCCGTTTTGAAGACCGTAAAAAAACTGCAGCGAAAATGTATGCGCAATGCGCCAAATGTAGCAAACGCGCCCATTTAACGGCGCGCCAAATCTAGCGTACGCGCTAATTTCAAATTACGTAGTTTAGATAGTTCTATATTTCTTAAGACGCCATTGAAATACTAGTTTAATTTTTAAATCCATTTTTGAGAGCCTATGGATTTAACAATTTGGGAATTGCACATGACGAAAAGTCTGCAATAGAATTTTTTCAAAGAAAAGGCATCATTCATTATACAAAATTATATTTTGAACAACCAACGAGATGAAATTATGCTTTAGCGATAACTCGGTAGCGAAATAGCAATGCAAGAATCCATTCAGTTATGCTTAACCTTTATACTTCCTTGTACGAAGTAAAAAGGAAGTATTGTAATCGCGAAAAGTTTCAGGCAGCATATTTCAACGAAAATATCCATTTTGACCGCTATCGAATGCAATTTAACGATGTTTTTGCGTGATATCTGTACGTAAGGACATAATAAAAGACTCTTTTACTCCAAAAAATTATAAAACTGCTTTAAAATTAATTCTGAAGAGAATTTTTCGTGCCGTCTGTAAGAACGTATGTACGTATCTCGCATAACTCAAAAACGAGTAGCCTCAGAACGTTGAAATTTTGTATATAGGACTGCTATAACATGTAGATGTGCACCTCGTATTTTGGTTGAAATCGGCCGCACCAAACGTATATAAATATATTTATATATATATCCACTTTGCTACCCGGCTCAGTGATCTCAGTTCCTTTACTCTTATATGTTTGTAAATTGTACATGTTTTGCCTTATAAATGATTGTATTATGTTGTTTTCATCTTCCGGTTAAGGTTTTTATGCCTTTAGTAAATCTGTATGCAATAGTTTTAGAATTATCAACAATTTTAAAGTTGTCTAAGTGCTGCTAAGCCTTTTCTTTATGGCGGCCATTGATGTTTACATTTGAAACAGGAGACTAGTGGATTTGTTGCCAATCTAGTGAAGCTTAGCTTCGCAACAACAAAGATAACGCATTCATTGATTATTGCCAATTAAATCATGCTTAATTCTTTCTGGAATTTTTTCGAGGAAATAAGTGTTTAAGATCTACTTCGTAATTTTTAATATAGATATTTTGAGTTTTTATGTATTTTTGCCTTCTCGCGAAGTGAGAACTGAATTAATTAAATGAGAAATACTCAATCGTCTGTGAAAAACTGTTTCTTTTTTGTTTTGTTTGCTTAATTTCTTTTATACATCATTCTAGCTTTATTGTAGTATTTGAATAGAACATCTGGCAACGATTAGATAATTCTTTTCTTTAAATGATATAAATTTTGTGCATTCTGAGTTATAATATGAACGAAATATATAAGTTAACTCTTATATAATTAATTATACTGTTAAGGAAATCTAGCGCCAGAGTGTTGCTA
Source organism: Stegodyphus dumicola (assembly GCF_044657685.1). Taxonomy (NCBI): domain Eukaryota; kingdom Metazoa; phylum Arthropoda; class Arachnida; order Araneae; family Eresidae; genus Stegodyphus; species Stegodyphus dumicola. Next base: position 39,690,761 of record NC_140771.1, on the reverse strand, counting down.
TGATAAACAAATACTAGAGTGAATTTTAAAGAATGCATTTCTTCTATTGTGGTTTATGCGCTCTCGGCGAAGTAGATTTAATTGAATCCAATAAATTTAAATGAAATGAAAAAAAAAAAAATGCGTATAATTTAATATTCCGTACAAGGAAGTCATGTGGTGTACACATCAGATTTTTTTTATATAAATTATAATAATGATCTGAAATAGTTATTTACTCTTATGCTTCCATTCAGTTATGTTTAGCCTTTTTTATATAAATTATAATAATAAAAAGTATTATATGAAATTAATCTTTCATCTCAATTCTTAATAATCTTAGATAGTTATTTACTATTATACTTTCTTTCTTTCTTTGCCGCAATTATCTTTGGCAGCACTGCCATCAACAAACTGTTTTTTACGATCCTCAAAACGGTATAGTGCCAAATGTTTCAATAACTAAATAAATAATAATAAACTGCATAGCATGCGTAATAATTTGAAATGAGGAGGGGAAAAATCAAAATTATGCAAATTTCACCTGATGATTAGGTTAGTTTAGTTTAATTAATTAAGCGCACAGGCGCTATCCAAAGGAAGAATATCTTAGCTAATGTTTATTTATGGGAAACTATCTTTTATTCACGTTACAGATGAGGAAAGCGAAGAAAATTCGTATAAGCAGCATGTTCGCCAAAACTCGAACCCAGGACTAATTACAGTGTTCAGTCTTCTTAAACTCTTGACCACATAGACTCTTAGACTTTCATACGATGAAAACAGCGGCCAAATTTCCAATTGTAGAGTTCATATAACAACTGAATTTCTCTAAAACATAATTTTGAAAGTTAACATTTTCCACAAACCAGAATTTCAACCCTATGCATAACTATTTATGATTTCCTCGCCTAAGAGAGGTCTTTTAAAAATCTGCATTCGAAAATTTAGCATCAGATATTTTTTAGAAATAATTGTATACGATCGTTCAAAGTTTTATTTAATGATATCTTGAGTAATTTTGTGGATTTGCTAATTTGATTAACGATATCTCATGTAATTTTTCTGAACAACATTAAGTGTTAGTCCCTTATATGTGAAAATTTAAGTTTCATATATTTTTACTGAAAAGTGACTCATGATCACAGTCGTCGTAGCCTATCTTATTTGATTCATATCTTAAACTGAGTTCATGATTAGTCGTTCAAGACACTTTCAGTTCACGCAATTTTCTTTTAAAAAACTTTGTATATAAAGCGAGTGTATTGTCACAACATACATCTCTACATATAATTTAATTTTATAAAAATAAACGGAAAGCTATAATTACGTCTTAAAAAAAGAAGAAAAAATATTACTTTTACGAAGATATTTCCTTCAATAAGCTTTGTTGCAAACTTGTTACTAGATTTAAATTAGTATCTCATGACAAAAGAACATTTATCAGTGGCAGTGTTTTATAAAAAAAATCTGATGTGCACATCATATGACTCGCTTGTACGGAATATTAAATTATAGACATTTTCGCTGCATTTCATTTAAACTTATTTCCTAGAATATAATCAAAGATATATTTCTCATTCTATTAATCAAGTTCTCGCTTTGCGGCAAGGCAAAAATACATAAAACCACAAAATATCTTTATTAAAAGAAAAATATAGAAAAATATGAAACACTAAATACAGTTAATGTTGGCAACCGCCGTTGATTCTCCTAGCGCATGCGCATGATAAGCAAGTCCTCTGCTGCGTAATACTTTTCTATGTAGTTAGCCAACGTCATTGGTGAGTATCGCATGGAAGCGAGAAGTGCTAAGCGCTGTTTAATATCAGGTTTCTACTCTGTTTTTCAACGTCTTCATAGCTTAAATAAATGTTTGTCATGTATATGGAAGACGTCTTTTTATTCTTCATTGGTTATGGGCCCAGACAGTGCTTAACTGTGCAGCCCAACCATCATTGTTAAATTCTTACGGCAAGCCAAGCTGCGTCGACTGAAATGAAAATGACATTCTATTTACGAATCGAAAGGACCAGCTAGAAAATCCAACAACAATATACTGCGACAATCAAGGAGCTCAAAAAATTACGAAGAACTCGGTGTACAAAGCACATAGACATTCGCCATCATTTTGTGCGTGAAGTATATGAACGCGGTGAATTGGATGTGCAGTACATACCTACCGGTGGATCAATGGGAGTTGATGTGTTAACCAAAACCCTGACTCCTGTTAAACATCAAAACTGTTGTACAATTATAGGATTAAATGCTGTTTAATATGTATTTTGTTTTATTTTTCAGGAATAGGAGAATCGACGTCGAAAGGGGGTATGCTGGCAACCGCCGTTGATTCCCCTAGCGCATGCTTATGATAAGCAAGTTCTTTGCGTATGATAAGCAAGTTCTTCTATGTAGTTAGCCAACGTCAATGGTGAGTATCGCATAGAAGCAAGAAGTGCTAAGCGCTGTTTAATATCATATTTCTACTCTGTTGTTCAACGTCTTCATAGCTTAAATAAATGTTTGTCATGTATATGGAAGACGTCATTTTATTCTTCAGTTAAAACAATTAAAATAATTTTACAATTAAAATTAGAGTTCCTACGCAAAAAAAGCAATTCGGTAAGCGGGCAAGAAGGCAAATTTTTCGGTGCACAAAACTGAATTTTACTTTTGGTGCCATTTGACAAAAAGACACTGAAGGTGCAAAAACCGACTTAATTCACTATTCTGCTAAGTTTCAAATGTAAACAAATATGGCTGCTACGTTAAAAATATAGTCTTAGCCATACTTAAACAACTTTTAAATTGTTGAAAATTCTACAACTATTGCATGGAGATTAACTAAAGACATGAAAACATTAACGGGTAGATAAGAAAAACATAATTATATCATTTTTAAAGCAAAAAATGCACTATTTATCAACATATAAGAATAAAAAAAATGAGCTCACGAAGCCAAGTAACAAAGTGAAAGAGTTTAACATACATACATATATTTTGTAACAGAGTTTAATATATATATATATATATATATATATATATATATATATATATATATTGTCACATAGTTTTGTATATATTGCACTTAAGTACGCTTTTTGAATTGAATGATATTGCAAATTAGTTCGCAGCAATAATTAATCTTTTTTGTATACAATTAAATTTTCATAATTTAAAATTTAAATTAGATTTATATGAATGAGAGTATATTTGTTAAATTCATATATATATATATATATATATATATTATATACTTTTGGTGCAGCCGATTGGAACCAAAAAGGGAGATGCACAACTACATGTTATAGCAGTCCTAAATACAAAATTTCATCGTTCTGAGGCTATTCCTTTTTGGACTATGCGAGATACATACAAATAAACAAACCGATTATGTACGTACGTACAGACGTCACGAAAACATTTCTTCTGAATCCATTTTAAATTCTTTTTAAAACGCGTTTTGGGAAAAAGAGTCTTTTATTCTGTCCTTACATACCAATATCACGCAAAAATATCGGTAAATTGCATTCGATAGCGCCAAAATGGATATTTTCGTTGAAATATGATACCCGAATATTTGCGGGTAAAATAAATTACTGTTTTTAATTGAAGAATCATTATGGAATATAAAATAATTATTGTTTTTAATTGAAGATAATGAACACTATTTCATTAACAGTACTGGCGAGTTTATGTAAAGCTTAGCTTAAGCAGTGCTCATTAACGTATATTATGGATTTTCTATAAACAGTTGTATGTAGGAACACTCTGGAAGCTCAGATGAAAAACTCAGCAGTTGCTGGCGAGATAAAATTTAAGGGAAAATATAGTGTGGGAGATAGAGGACAGATAGCCATCTCTCTATATTTTTTTAAAAACATCTTATCGTCGTTTGAATCCGGGAAGGTAAGCATGTCACTACTGTCTACACCTTCTATTATGCCTGTCTGCTTTGACGTTGGAAGTCAAGCTTTGTTATTAGTTGTGACTGATGTGAAAAACATCGATCTGCAAAAATATTGTTCCAAACGACGTGATCACTGATGTTTTTTTAAGTAAGTCCAGATAGACAGCAGAAAACGAACAATTTGTTAGGAAAATAAAGACAATCAATAGCACTTACAGTACAATAACAGATACAAATAGCTCAAAGAGAACGGGGTTATTTAACAATTGCTCCTTTTAACTGAGCCTTCTAAATGAGCTATTTTTGCAATTTCAGAATTAAAAGATCCACAATTCTATGCAACAAATAGACATTTAAACACAAGATATGTGACCATAAATTAGAAACACAAAATGAACCATAGTGAAACGCAAAATAACCACTGCAATTTTAAAAACAGTAACTAAATAAAATAACTAAATAAAATACTACAGCAATAACGAAAATCAGAAATGCAGTCAAAAAGATTAAAATATTTACAGCAGAATGCTTGACTGCTAAAGCTCATGTAGTTTCTTAATATGCAATTTTGTTTTTAATGCTCACATAAAGAATCTCCCAGAATTATTCCTGAATTTATCTGCCCTTTAAAAATTTCGCACTTTTCTAAAATTACTATATGGGGGGGGGACTCTTTAAAACATGTCGATTTTTTCCCTGTAATATCGTTCGTTATCGAAACTAGCCACTAAAAACAAATCTTTTATAACAGAAGTGGTGTATGGGAATTTTCACAAAGCATGAACACCTGTGTTTAAATATAACACTTCTGAAAGAAAATGTAAATGTATGGAATGTAATAGCTTGTATATACATAAAAGAATTATCCTTTTAAAAAGAAGGTTTATCATCAACTTAACATCTCAGGTATCAAGTGATCTCCTATTTTCTTTACATTATTTCAGAGTGTGTATAGATCATCCACTGTCAGGAGATAAAGCCTTGAGTAGATCGACGAGATTTTCCTTCCGAGCGGCAAAATGCAAACAAAATCTCGTGTTTCTTCTCAGCTGTGAAAACTACTTGATACTGAGAGGGAATAAATGGAGCACGATATGAAGTTTGAGCTGTCCTATGCCTCATTAATCACTAGTGAGCTAAAATAGGAACAAAGAAATTTTCTCGTAGCTTAAGAAGCATCAGATAAGAAAACTAGTTACTTTTTAGAGAGGAGGAATAACTTTTTTTTTTCTTTTAAACGAAGCGATCAATAGGATAACATGGCGCATTGATTTTGTCATGAATTACTAGAAACTGCCATGTGTGTCAGCCATAGTGTCAGCTCATGCTTAGTAATTAGTAAATAAAATCTATGTTTGAGATTAAACGGTTTATGATGCTATTGCAAGGAAAACATTTGAAAGTAGGTAGTGTTCTGCTATTGATAGTACTGTCTGTCTACGAGAAGAACAATTCTCGGCACAGTGTCTGACGGGTGGCGTTCGCTATAGCAACAGGGCAAGTATATTTCAAATAGGGACGAACCAGGGTTACCATTTCATCTTTAAATACGCTAAGAAGGAAAACTGAAAAGTAAATCTTCCAAGACACTCCTACGGAAAGTGGGTCAAGGCTCGTTTCTACGGCAACAGACAGCTGTAGACTAACTGGCGAGAGCTTTTCTTATATGGCGAGAGCGTATTCTTAGATGTTTTACTTTCGTACTCGAGAGCTGCCCCAGAATGTAAACATTTACTTGAAACGAAGACAATTCTTTTCTTACTGCAGACAACTCGTAGCAGAAAAGATACTTTTTCAATGTTTCAGAAGCATCTGAATATCAACGTTTTCGTACATTTCAGAAAAGTTATGTGCCTATCTATCAAGGAAAGGAACGTTCTTCTATTCCAAACATGGGACAGTTTCTCAATTTTTATTCACAATTCGAAAAGTCCACAGTTATTCTCGCATTCATAATATTGCTATACGACTACAGATTACGAACAATAATCTATAAGTATCTAGTAAAAGCCCATTTATAGCTTTTATTGGTAAATTTTTTACGTTTTTAATGTTCATTTTTACCGAACGACGGGAAGGCCAGGGAATGTCGAAAAACGGTATTGTTCACTTCAAAACAGCACGTATGATGAGCCTAATCTTGAATAAATAACTTCATCATATCCAAGGGAAATATAAATTAAGTAACAAAAAAGACACTGAATATTTAGTTCCTTATTAGACAACAGACAGAGGCAGTCGTGTTAGATCTGTCCGCCGTGTATGATGATCTTTTTTTCTAAACACTTTGTATTGGATCTGCAGATGCTGTTGGTCAATCTGAACAATTCGCATTTGCTACTCTGCCGTTTTTCATATATTTGTTAACTAGTAACTAAATATTAGTTTTTTTAGTAGGTTTCCCATATTTATGCTCAAACTCAGCTCGAAGAGTTTCATGTGATAATCCCTTGAAAGGTACCGCAATAGCAAATATGTTTGCTTCTACTGTTATTCTAAAAGCAGTCTTGATATCTAGAACAAAATGAGAAATAGCTGATATTTCATTAAAAGGAACAAAGTCTTTATGGTTATTCTGTATTTATATTTTTAGTAAAATCAAATTCGAAATCATTCTGTTGTAAATTTCAGTATTACATAAGAAGAAATTTAAATAGGCCATAGCAGTTTACAGATTATCATAAAATGCTTTAGAAACATCAGCTTAGGGGAAAAAAAAAAAAAAAAAAAAAAACTGTTGCTCAAAGCATGTTTAAGCTAAGTACTGTTAAAGGTGATCTAGTCTGACTCATCAGAAAATGCACACATTACCATTAAAACTAGTTGTATTAACGAATAAATTATTTACACATATACATTCAGCTGTAAGCTGGGGAATCATAACACATCTCCATTGCTTTCGTTCGTGTTCACTTGGTTGATGTTTCTTACTTTTACACCCTCTAACGACAGTTTTTTTACAAAGCCATCCGTCGGGGAGATTGCAGTTTCACCCTATGTAAATTTGAATACGTGTGTCAATTGCTTAATCTAAGGAGGGGGGGATTCAAATAAAAATGTCTGAAAGTTTTTAGATTTTATATTATGCCCAAAGGGGAATTTTTTTCATTTACACCCATATATACGTTTCCAGAGCATTTGGACTAATGCCCCCTTGAGCTAAAAATATTTAAAAACATCCTATGTTTAGAATTTCCGATAGCTCTAGCGGTAAAAATATTTTATTCTGTATAGTGTTGCCAATGCTCGCTTTGAAACCTTTGAGGTTTATAATTAAAAATTCGTTAAAGTTTTACAAAATATGAAATAGATAATAAAACAAACTCGAAATTCCAAATTCGGGCATCCAGGTGCTATGTTCAGCTGAAGGTTTACGTTATTCAAAATTTAATGGCTCCAGGTACTTTCGTTTCTTCACAACGAGAGAAACATACATACGTTCATGAATATTCTTCATTATTTAATTTTTTTAATATAATACAAAGCGATAATGTTTGGTGGCAACAATTTAAAAAGTAATACGTCGTTTATAGTGAACCGAGGAAAATGCCATTTTGAGCTAATTTGTGTTCTAGGCTAACGCTCTCCTAGACTAAAAAGAAAAACGATTTTTAGTATTATTTCTAAGTTTACGATTTTTAGTATTATTTTGCTAAGTTTTCATTCATTGATATCATCATTTTTTTATAATTATCTGCAATGTAGGTGGTAGCACCCGTAATGCTACAGACAGTAAAAAGAAAATACATGTCATAACATATTATGTTTCATAAAATGAACTGCGTTTTATTGCTGTTGTAAGTATTTATCAACAGATAATAATAAAAGGCTTGACAGGTTGTCAAAGTTGGAATTTTACATGAATACTTTTAATCTAGATTTTTTCTTCCTTGTACGAAGTAAAAGAAGTATAGTAATCATGAAAAATTCCGGGTATCTTATTTCAAAGAAAATATCCGTTTTGAGCATTATCGAATGCAATTTAACTATATTTTTGCGTGACATCTGTAGGTAAGGATAGAATAAAGGACTCTTTTACCCGAAACGAGTTGGAAAAAGGATTTAAAATAGATTCAGAAGAGATTTTTTTCATGATGTCTGTATGTACGCATGTATGTATGTATCTCGCATAACTCAAAAAAGAGTAGCCTCAGAACGTTGAAATTTTGTATATAGGACTGCTATAAGATGTAGTTCTGTACTTTCCTTTTTGGTTGCAATCGGCTGCACCGAAAATATAGAAACATACGTATATATGTATATATAATCACTCTGTTACTCGGCTCCGAGAGCTCGATTTTTTTATTCTTATATATTGGTAAATTGCGCATTATTTGCTTTAAAAATAATTGGATTATGTTGTTCTTATCTTCCGATTAAAAGTTTTATGCCTTTAAGTAATCTGCATGCAATAGTTGTAGAATTACCAATGATTTAAAAGTTGTTTATGTGCGGCTAAGCCTAATTTTTTTACACAGCCATATTTGTTTACATTTGAAACTTAGCCGAATAGTAAAGTAAGCGAGTTTTTGCACCTTCAATGTCTTTTTGCCGAGTGGAATCAAACTTTCAGTTTTGTGCACCGAAAAAACTGCCTTTTTGCCCGCTGGCCAAATTGCTTGTTTTTGCATAGAAACTCTACTTTTTAATTGTAAAAATTGTTTTTGTAATTTTTTTAACTGTATCTGGTGTTTTATATTTTTCAATTTTTAATAAAGATATTTTGAGGTTTTATGTATTTTTTATGTAAATCCGAGGAAATAAGTTTAAATGAAATGCAGGAAAAAATTTCGTATAATTTAATATTCCGTACAAGAAAGCCATGTGGTGTAAAGATCAGATTTTTCTTAAAAGTCAACCATGATTTTAATTTTTTAATGGAAATAATACTCTGGATTCTGTTTCCAAATTATATTTAGGTCATTCATATTATTACAAATGTTTGATATTGCCAAGAATATACTCCAGATTACTGATCAAACACATTTGATTAATTTAAATGTATGTTAATTTATACCTCTGTTTAAAAAGTATGCCAAAAATTCATGCCAACTTGTAATAACTGAATTTGGTTGTTAGAGGACCTTAATGCACACTCTGTAAAAAAATGCTTCATGTAATACTACACAGGACGGCATGGTTCGTGTTGAAGTAAAGTGTATGAAGTAAAGCATCCTCAGACTATTCAAGCGTGCTGTCGTATTTTGTCTGTCTGCGGAAAGAAATTTCGCTTTCTTTTTGATCAGAAGAAAATATCTATCATGCTACAGTTACCTTATTTGACAGGTAACTTAGGTAACAGCTGACTCCTCTTTTTAACATGGCTGCGCGGAGTCAACACTTTCACAGAATTCTAGTTATCCATACCAATACAACAGCTATTCTATGATGCATACCAAAGGATATCAGGACCGCTGGAGCAAGTGTATGTTTTTGCAATAAATGCTACTTCAAAGGTGATAAGTAATAATTTTTTTTTGTATTTCGAACGGCACTCACATTTCAAACACAAACATTCGCCAGGAAATTTATAAACATAGAAGCGCTTTATTTCTAAGGCTATGCAGTAAATAAATATTCACTAATACATTTCATTGCATGAATGATTGGAAATCGTTTTATCTAAATTAAAGGCATCGTTTTAACTATATTTTCTCAAATAGAAATTGTATTGTTAGCCAATAACAGCTAATAGTCTCGAAACACGGTTTTGCGTTGTTTCACTTTTTATTCGAGTGTGTTGCCATTCCGAAAAAAGTAATATATTATTCTTTCATATTTAATTTGTCTGTTATTAATTAACAAATTAAACGATTTAAAGACAATAGAGGTAGTCCTTAAGAATACTTTTTTTTTTTACTTTTTAATCTGATTAATTTAAATAAAAATGGTTTAATTAATGATATATGATTTAAAGCATTAAATATTTTTATAAAACGACTCTCTATATATTTTTCGCTTCTCAGATATACAGAAAATATATAAACGTTTCAATTTTAATCTAAATGTATAGTCATCTAGTGTCTATTAAATGTTTCGCTTTGGGCCATCTCTGTTGAAAATCTGTGCTGATAAATCATATTAAACTTTAAAAGAACTGTTTTGAGACCGTTAAAATCTGAACCCTTTCACATTTTCTTTTTAACTGATTGTAAAGTTGGCAGCAAATGTGTGTGTGTGTGTTTTGGATACCTATTAGCCTTTCTGAAAACATTCTGTTATTAATTCAGAAGTCAAACCACACAAATCAGCGTTATATTTTCAAATTTTCTCGGTGAAAATTTCACTGTGAAAATTTGAAAATATATCGCTGATTTTTGTTGTTTGACTTCTGAGTTAGTATTTGTTCGGCGTGTTACTGTGTCTTAATTCTGTTATTATTTGTAGTAGGTATTTAAAAAATTGTAAGGCTACATATTTTAATACAAGTTTTGCATATACATATCTCAGGTTGCTTTAGTATGTATTTTAATGAAAGGTCCACACAGTTTATGAATGCAAAATTTTATTAGATGAAATTACAGCCACGAAAAATATTCCTAATGTTTTATTTTTCATAGACTAAAATAATTCAGAAAAATACATATTTCTTGTTAGCTAATGTTCATTAAACTACAATTTCTTTTTCGATATAAAAACTTCCATTACAAATTCATTATTGCATGCCTTTTTAGGAGGAGGGGTGGAAGAGTTATAATCAAATTATTACTCAAATTTTTGAAAGTCTTCTGCACATATGCTGTCGCCCTTTTTTTAAAATTTCTTCCTAGATGTTTTCTTAAATGAATTAATGTTTGAAATGGTAATTTAATTAGTCAAAAGACACATTAGGAAATTACATTTTGATTGAAACAAAAATAACATACGTGTATTCTTGGAGTAAGAATAATAAAAAAAAGCATTAGCGAAACTAATTAAGGTGAAGGGAGAGGAAAGAAAGCTGGAAGTTTTAATGGCTCAAAAAATTACATGATCCTCGACAAAATCTTTAGTAAAAGGCGCAAATGTTACAAATGAATAAACAAAAAGTAACTGATGCTTAAGAATGTCATTCTGATGAGTTCATTTTCAGAGGGATTTTCGTTTCTAAAATTATATTCTAAGAAAGAAAAATGAGAAATAAAAACTTATAATTCTAACTTCGAAAATTTAAGTAATTTAATTTGAAATTTTAGCGATTATGGTTTGATTCTTGGCAGAGGAACTGACTGCATGGGGTTTCGAGATTTTTTTTTCTCATATGAAATATAATAACAAAGCCTTTTGCCTTAGAAAATCCTCGGGGTTTTTGGTGCAAACATTTCAGCCAGAATTTCAGCGTAGCTTTATGTAAAGGGGTTTAGAAAGGTAGCACCAGAAAAATTTATTGGGCTGTTGTTCTTATATACAGTATTCCATTTTAAAAAATTTATCAAATAGGTTAAGTTTCTAGAACCCGTTTAGTTCCTTTTTTTAAGGAAAATATACAATTATTAATCACTTTCTCTTTGTGTTGGAATGTGCAGAATTTGTCACGAGATAAGTTGTTAAAATTTCTGATTTAAACTAGTCAGTAATAGAAAAGAAGATAAGTGGATTCTAGGAGATCACATGAAAACTAAATTTGTTTAGTTAGAAAACTTTGAAAACAAAAATCATGTTTCCTAGCATTGCATTTACGACATTAAATGATACTTTTTTTTTAGAAAAATGCGCTCGAAAATGTGATCTATACAGAAGTTTTATGTAAGGGTCTTTAAAAATTTAGTTAATGTTATCTCGTATAATTTGATCATTTAAGGATGAATTATTTTTGTTTGACTAATACGTTTATAGAAAATACTTTAAGACACATTTTTCCCCCTGTACGAGGCAAGCTCAAAAGATTCCATTTATTTTTACTACGGCATATCTCATGCCTAAAATCCTCGCAATCTTAGCTTCCTTTATTTCTCCCTTAATCTCAGCTTATATTTATTTATAAAGCTTCCTTTATTTCATCAAATTCTTAAGATAAGTTTATGGTTATAAGACCAGACTTTCAAGAGATTTTGTTATGGAACATTTTTGAAACACCTTATATATTCTTTCAACACACATGACATCTGATTACTTTACAATAGTAAATATGTTTTAGGTTGATACTTACATAAAAATATTTCTTTCCGCTTATTCGTTAATTAAACGTCAAAAAAGCATTGTCTTTTCAAATAAAGCTTTGCAAGCTTTCAGGAAAATAAATTTTAAATTATATGAGAACCGACAGTATTGATACCTCTGCATCAATTTACTTTTTAAATTTAAATTCCTAAACAGTTTTAATTAAAAATACTAGCAATTAAGGGAATAAAACTGGATAATGTAGAACACAGGAGGATTACGCTTATTTATCCTGAGAATCTTTTGAAGAAAGCATTTTAAAATGTTCTATATTATGGAAAGTGTGATATTAAAAAAAATGCAATTTTTACAACATAACATAAAATAGCATTAAAAGACTCTAAATTAAAATTCACAAGATGTGTAATAAAATTTAATGCAAAGAGGATTATGCTTCAGAAATCTTTGGTAAACAACTTTAAACTTTTAGCGCAATGAGATTTATAATTATATTTTATTTTGGTAAAATAAACATTTTTTTATTGTCTGGAAATTTAAGCTTTAATTACATGCTTTTAATTAGGGTGTATTAAGAATCAAATAATTATTTTGACATTAGTATTCTATAAATAATAAAGAAAACTATATATATATATATCATCTTCAACGCAGTAGGCCCTTATTTATATTTCACAAACGTTATTTTACATGTTTAGAATATATATACTACACAATGATAAACATTTCTAGTCATATACTATTCTACTATGCAAAAATCCTTAAGTTTACGATTGCGTTAAACAAGATTAGCTTAAAAAGAAATAGGCATACACGAAAATTTATCGAAACAATAGTTTTAATTGCGCAACTGAATGTTAACAAGGTTAGAAAATACGCCCTGAAATTTATATGAAAATTGTTAAACGTATTTAATACGAAGCTATAAATGTTCATTGTGACCCTTTTGTGATAGGGTGCAATAGATAGGTTCTTCCCAAGGAAGTCACAGCATGCCCGTGTCAACAGTTGCAGTAATATCTGTGATGCATTACTTAAGATGTTCGAGACTTGTAGTAAGAGAAAAAAAAATAATCCTTCTCTCCTTATATTTACCCGCAAGACGTTAAATATGAACGTCTTTTTAGCCAGCATGCTACAGCCATATTCTGGTCTGTTGAATAGGCAGCGTGACATCATGAAAGCCCCATACACGAGGAAGAGAGTCGGAGTGATGCATAAATCTTTTATTCACATCACTATCGAAACGCATAGGTACGGACATAAACTGTATATAAACTATATTTAAAACTATATAAACTTATATAAAAAACGCAGTTGCAGTAGCTCGGATGAGTTTAATTGCCATCTAGAGTTACAGAGTACTGTCTAGAAGTCATTACGGACCCCCTTCGCTTCCAGATTTTGCTTTCCTAGAACTGAAGGAAAACAAAAGTCAGGTTTTTTTTCTAGTTTCTAGCCGTGAGGAAGAGAATAATCAAGAGTTTATTACAGACGCCTTCCACCTCCAGAGTTTGCTTTCTCCAGACACAGGTAAAGCAAAAGTCCGTTTTTTAAGTTTTAGTAAGTTCAATTTCTATTTTAAATATAGAATTTTCAACACCGTACAAGTTCATTTTAGATATCGCTGTTGCGAGTGTTCTCCACTCATGACCAGGTTATAAAAACAGCTTATGCATATAACAAAAAGTATCATATAAAATACATGCATCGAAAACTCAATTATTTTGAACAAAGCTTATAAGGTATTTTTCACGCTTTCTTAGCGTGTCTTCGAGGTGTAGTGGTTCTGCACGCTGGACCGGTATTTTAGAGGTTCGTGGTTCGATTACCGGCGAAGGCATTTTCTAATTTTTCATCTTGCCTGCTTTCAAAAATACCTAATGTCTCTACAAGCTAACAATTAAATCAAATAAAATTAATGATTAATTCGAATAAAACTAACATTTAATTAAAAACCATGAACTTAAAAAAAGAAATGCCATATGTACACAAATGACAAGATGATTGAGAGAAATGATAAATGTTATATTTAACCTGCATGTAAGGGATTTCTACCTAAGCAGTCTGCGTTCAAAATTTCTTTCCTTATATTTCAAATTTTCTTTTTCACTACAGTAAAACTGAACGATTTCAAGGCTAAAGTCCAATGTAGTAATCATCCATTACTACGAGCATTATTTTTTATCTATACTGGAGATTCAGTACCGTTTGAATGAAAAATTCAGTCTGTTCATCTGTATAACCTTTCAGTTTTTTTTATTGCATACAAAATTGCGGCACACTCTTCTTCTGTGGTGAAATACTTCCGTGCACAAGCTTCAAGTTTTTTTATTAAGACACAGTACGGGATGTTCTTTCCCTTTATCATTCTTTTTGAGCTAAAATAGGCCTATATCCCTGATTTGATGCGTTTGCCTTTAACATAAATGGTTTAGAGAAACTGGATGCACTTAAGCACAGGCTATTCGAAAGTTTTTCTTTTAACAATTTGAATGACTCATTAAATTCATTATGCCACATAATTTTAACCTTTCAATTATTCCCTTTTTATAAATCTGTCAGTGATGCAGCTATAGCACAAAGCATAACTATATATTGTCTGCAGTATCCAGCAAATACTAAGAAAGCTCTAAACTCAGTTTTAGTTGTGGAAAATTTCGAATGGCTTCTATTTTTATTTCTGCTGGAGAACGTTTCCATCGACCCATTATGTAACCGAAATACTGCACTTCTTGTGCAAACCTTCACTTTGATGGTTTAATAGTTAAGTAAACTTTTATTATTCTTTTTTAAATTTCAGCAAATGTTCCTTCCATATCTCGGAAAAAATTGCAGTATCTTCTAGATAAAGGGAGCGCTTCTAGATAAGGAATTACAGCGCTAACTGAACGTGTTTCTGCATATTCAAGCACGCAAAAAGAGCTTTCTAGTTGACTATTGACCAAAATTGCTCGATTCCAGTCCGCAGCATTCACGTGGTGCTCATCATGCAAACAAATGAAAGTAAGAAATCATATATATGAAGACTTCATGTTTTCACAGTAATAAATGATAATTTTGATAAAATCGAGTACTTTTCAGTTTATCATCATGTAAGAGAATTAATCTATCTGCTTCTTTTAGGCTTAATTTTATACTGAATTTTATTTATTTAAATAAAATATTGAGCTCAGTTAATAAATGTTTAGAACTTTTAGGTGAAAGGCAAATTTTGCTCTTTATTATTTTCGTTTTAACCTAGAAAATAAAAGAAAAATAGAATTAATTAATGTACTGCTTGCGGTAAAATTCGGATAAAAATATGTTGTCATTTGATCTGGCAAGATTAGCTTGCTGAATCACGTCGGGAAAATCATCATCGCTCAAAAGCGATTTGTTTAAAAATTTACTTTAGCGTTGCAAACTTTTCTCGATGTTGACAGCCTCATAAAAGGAGAAACTTTATAATGTTAAAAAATTACATTTTGTCAATTGTTATGAAACACGAATTGTGATCCATCATTTTTGACATACTTACGAAACTATCTTTTTATTTTACACAGCGCTAATGCCTGCTAATTATTATGAAGCCATCAATGGCGCATTAAACGTAATAGTTGCTTTCAAAGTTGCCTACATGACTAACATAAGTTTAAAAGCAAATTTTGAATTAAATTTTAAATGAAGAGCAGAATGGACGATAATGGGAGTTCAGAGAAGCTATCAAAATATTATTATCCGTTCTGTTGCGTGAAAAATATTTGATTTTGAACAAAATATTTTAACGACTGAAGAATTATAGTTTAATACCAGATTTCAGACTCATTAACAGTCTTCAGACTATATTAGTTAGCCTCATTTAGGTCCTGTCCTATATCATTCGTCCTGAAGTGCCACAGAGATCCCACCCGTATGTACGTAATATACGGATTGTACGGTGCATAAGCTTTTTCATTTACAAATATCTTTTCATTGTTAACTGTATACTTGAATTTGTTTTCAGTATCATTCGGCTGCTTGATAAACTCATTATTTTATTGCTTATATTTAACTTGACTGCATTTTCGTAGAGAATAAAAATATTAAATTATTTTTTAATGGAGGAATTAATTACATTTGAATTGTTAGACTAGAACTTAAGACGCTTAATTCAAATTTTTTATTAATTTAGTAGAAATGTAAGCTAAAGTCCAAAGAGTAATTTCATCTTATTATGGCCCGTCAGCACCTGAGCGGTAAAATCGCCGAACACTGATAATTCCGACCTCGTTCGATTCCAGGCGAAAGGGCTGGCTGCATGGGCGGTTAGAAATCCTCTATGAAAGCATCCCTCCCCTTAGGCAGATGGCTGTAGTGTGCTTTACCTTGATAAACTAAACCAAACCGTAAGCTTTTGGAGATTTTTGAAATTTGCACATTACATATTGGGCAATTATGTTTGCTAATTTTGGCGACTTAGTGTTGTGACCACTCTAATAAGGAAGTACTTTCACTTTTTGCCGTTGAATGAAGGAATTCATAGGCAAGCAATTTTAGGATTTAAAATTGTAGATGTCGTGTAAATATACAGAAAAGATGACGACTGTACTCTGTAAGCATTGTTTTTTCTGTACAGAAAAACTCTGCAAGAAATCTCCTTTTGTTGAAAACTCTTGAATGAAGTAAAAGAGAATAATAGTATTTACTTTAAAAAACTATGACAGTCCATTTAAGAAAAATATAATTTTTTTTGTTGTGCACTCAGTTTGATTCTGAGAAGTTTAGTATAAATAATGTTTATAGTTAAACATGACTATTCCACTATTCTACATGGGTTTTCAAAAACTTATGGATAACCTGCCTATCGAACCCATCACTGCAAAACTGACAAAACCTGTTTTTAACTGACCATTACTGTTATACATCATTTCTTGAGGTAAGCCCGTCATTACCTGATATTTTCATTCTATCGGTTACTAAAGTTGAAGAAAACGTTTACTTTTAGTTTTGTTACAGCTATATCAAAACGAGCTCCAAATGATGACAGAAATGCTTTCTGGTATAAACCGAAATGGCCATTTGCTAGTCGCGAAAAAAAAGACAAAAATCACATTGCGTGCCAAGTTTTGCCAGCCGTAGCTTGCCTTGGAATACAACATCACGATTCTTTGTACGTAAATGATCCGTGTTTACTTGATAAATAGAGACATGAATCATGATACTATCTTTTCCAGACGTTTTTCTCCTGTTCTTGCTATTCTCTAAACATGCATGAAAAAGAAAAGATATGTTTAGAACTTTATTTTATCCCACAACAGAATTTTACCAAATGTTGCTGCGTCGGCTGTTAAAATATTTCTCTAAATCTGTTATTTATCTACTTTAAATTCCTGCTTATATAGAAGACTAGCTTTACCCGCGGCTTCGCTCGCGTTGATGTCCTTAAATAAGTATCAACTCCCCGTGAATTTTAAAAATACACTTCGGCGTAAGATTTCAGTTAATACTGCCTTTCTTCAATACCTATAGGCCGCGGATATTTTGTATTTACGCCTGACAAAAGGGTTATTTTTAAAACTAAAGGACATTCGAATTTAAGATAATAACAAGAAGAACATTAATAAGAAGAACATTTAAGATAATAACATGTCGATATTATCTTAAAATGATAAAACAATAGTGGTTATCGCACATAGAAAAATGCAAAAGAATATAAAATGTAAATGCAATTTTTCAAGCAACAATGACAGAAATATATAAAACGAATGTATAGATTTTTAAAAAATACGAAGCAAAACATTAAATATATCACAAAAGTCGAAATGTTGATAATAGTTTCAAGTAAGTTAATTATAAATCAAGTTATTAATTTTTAAATGATTTTCCGCGCGTAAATCCGTGAACTTCGACCTTTTCGCCACTCAACGGTCGACCGGATACCAGCTACTCCCCCTTCGTCGCTTTCGAATTGCAGCCTGTCAACAAAGAGTTTACAATATCAAGCGGAGTATTGTTTCATTTGCTATTAACCTCGAAATAATTAAGCGACAAAAACAGTTTTACCACCAATGTTTCTATCATTCAGAGTGCAACATAAGTTTCTAAATTTCGAGAAATTTGGATAATTAGATTAAAAGTTATAATTTTTATCACCAATTTATTGGATCCAGAAAAAATCCCTAATGTCGCTATTGAGTCTCATTCAAATTAGCGTTTTCAGAGTTTTTAATTAATATTTCAGCTGATTAAAGTCGTACAAAGATGAGAATGATGGATTCCGACGAATTTTTGGAATCAGGGATTATGTGTCTCGAAACTCAACTAACCGCCGTTCCATAGATATTTGTGAAAAAATTAATTGGCGCGTAGCCAAATCCCTTTAATAGGGAAAAACCCAACAAAGTAAGTGAAAAATGTAGGGGAAACGTAGTCTCGGCTAATTAAAGTCGTAAGAACACATTTTATAGCCTATAACCTTTTCTAATATATCAAAAATATTTCTTGAAAATTTCATGATGATCGGTTTAGTAATTAAGGCGTGAAAGCGTAACAAACGAACAAACTCACGTTCGCATTTATAATATTAGTAAGGATATTGCATTTTAAAACTAAAACATTGTCATATTTTAATCAAAGTTTTAAAAATTTTAACAAATCACACGAAAACTATTTTCGAGGGCTATGTCAAATCAAAGTAATATTCGTATATCACATTCGTACTCCAATTTACATCCGTTCCAGGCTTTCATTATCATTGTGATAGATGTTATCCAATCGAAATGGGAGCTTGAAATACGATAATGGTCATCTAAGTTTAGAATGCTATTTTGGCAACGATCTTAGTTTCTTCTCTATTAAGATGAAATTGAGCGTGAAGTCTGCCAATCGAATTTGTTCAATTTTCTAATTCTACACACAACTGGAAGATATAGATTTTAATTTAAGAAGATTCTGGGTTTTATAAAGCATATTTTTACTTTTAATTACAGAAACGACGTTTTCTTTCAGAAGGAAGCATTTTCTGCTCGTTGATATGAAATCTAAATATTGCCCGGGAGGAATGTGATTGCTGTCAAGACACAAAACGTTGAGATATAGTTGGTAATAGGGCCGGAGCAGCAATTCTTAGCAAACTTAGGCAGGTCTTGTCACCCTGTGAAGTGCATCTTCAGTGGATTCCTTCCCATGTTGATATATGGGGGAATGAAATGGCAGACATTCTGGCGAAGGAGGCTTCTGAAGAACCTTTGCCTTTGAATTATCAATTGACTGACATATCTTGAACTGCATTCCATTAGAAGACATGCTGACAGGCAACTTTGGCTCGTTCTCCCCGAGTCATCCCTGGTATCAAGCTGATTGTCCTGGAAGATCCCTTGCTATGGATTGCGAAAGATGTGTTCAGACAACACTTTCCCGATTCTTCAGTGGACACCTGAGGAGACTTTTGAGCACTTTTGAGAGTGGTATCAAGGTGCACCCAATTTGTTCTAAGTGTCACAGTGCACCCGCACATATCCTTGAGTGCCTGGAGTTGTCTCTTGTGGACCTTTACAGGTCTCCTAAGCTTGTTTTCGATTTTTTAAAGGTAAATGGACTCGTGGACCTCGTCTAGTATATTCTTAGGCATGGAGATTAGTTACAACAACGTTGCGATATTCATTCATTAAAGCTTTGGGCAGCTTTTAGGCAATCATGAGCTACAGCGGACTCTCGGCAGCGTTTTATTAATTTGGTCTCTAATTCACGGTTCCTTGTTCTTTTTGTTTTCCTGTTTAATTATTGTAAGAAAAATACATATATTGCGTGCTTCAATGTTACCTTGGGAAAGGTTAAATTTTATATTAAAGCATGAAATAAAAATAAACTATTTTTGAGTTTTACTTACATGGGTTTATCAGGAAAACTAAAAAACGAAATTCTTGATAGTATAAGGCAGTGTTTCTTAAACTGTGGGTCGCCAACAATTTTAGCAGTTTTGATATTTCTTTAACTTATTATAATAATTTCACAATTATCAAGCATTTTACACAATGGATCTTAAAATAGATAAAGATAAGGCAATACAGACAAAGAAAAAACGACAACGTTTCGACGCATTCTTTTTATAATATAAACGTTCATTTTACTTGCTTTCCACGTAACCCTGTCATTTCGTCTGTTACCTATTTAAAATTTTCACATTGCCCTATATCTTAAAATTAGAAATTAAAGTTAATGACCTAAAACTGCAATAGTATATTAGAGTACAAGTGAACAAAATTGAGAGTTTCCCTCACGGGTTTGCGCAATGCTTATGAGGTCCTACATTCGTAAATATTATGGGGTCCTGGGGTCGCGAAAAAAATCTCAGTGATAAAAAGGGGTCGCGACTGAAAACAGTTTTAAGAAATTCTGGTATAAAAGAAGCTTTATGGGGGAAAAAAAAAAAAAACATCTCTTGCCCTTAAAACTCCTAAAAGATCAGCTGACGTAAAGGGACAGGAAAATAATGTATATTAGCTTATGAGATAAATAGAGCTGCATAATTAAATTTCCTCGTTATTTTATCTAATATCCGAGATGTTTTGTGGCTTTTAATTTTTTGGGTGCACCAGCGGCCGAGTGGTAAAATTGCTGAACACTGGTAGTTCCGACATGGGTGTTTGCGTGGTTTTTCCGCGTGTAACGAGTATGCGAGCTAGTTTTCCTTAGAAAGTCCGCCACGAAAGCATCCCTCTTAATAGACAGATAGCCCTAGTCTGCTTTGCTATGAACAACTAAACCAAACTAGCTTTATTTGCCAAATTTCAAAGTGCTTTTTTGGGGGGAGAGGAGGTGTATAAAGCTAATTTTTCATGCACAATTGTATTTTCTACTTTTGCAGAAAGTTCAGAATTTAATTAGAATTTTATGTTTTGTTTTCACGAAACTAAATGCGATTAGTTTATTAAAATATTCACGGCTCACATCTGGTTTTAAGTCACAGAACGAGTTTGCCAAACTGCGTACCTGTTTTGAAATAGAATCTTCCGGGGAGCGCATTCGAACGCTTTCCATTCCTCTTACCCTTTCATCATTTGGACTTTGAGCTACAAGAATTTAACTGATCCTTACCTCAATGGCACTATGCACTTACAAACATCATGCCTTTTTCCGGGATTCGAACCCAGGCCTAAGGCTATGGCAGCTGACTTAGTTTCTGTGGTAAATATAAAATTTAGCTGCATTTCATTTTTGCTCATGGCTTTAATCCAAATGTTTTCGAAAAAAATATTCTCAAAGAGAACGCAGATCTTATCAGAAAATAAATCATTTGAGTTAGTTTCTTGTATACAGAACTTTTAAAAATGCAAAACAGAATTTTCTGTGAGGATATCTTGTAAGATTTATGGATAAGATAAATGGGTTACGCATTTCCTTTCGCTCTAGGATTTTCGAAAATGTTCAATTTTTGTTTCCTTTTGGAAATGGCAGAAGGAATTTGGACGACGTCCAGAAGTAGGAATGTTCTCACAATAGAAGCTGAATTTCCCCCGAAGTGTCATATATCAGTTTTAATAATTGCGAGATTCTACTGTGGATGTTAAAAATCCGTTTAAAGAGAATGAGAAACTAATCTTCCATTTCTGTTTTAATTCACAAAAGGAAAATTTAAGCTACACATATTTTTAGAAAAAAGAAAATCCTTTGCTTTCAGTTATACTTCAGACAATTTTCGTGAAATATTCCTTCACAATTTAAATGAAAAATGTCTGCCATTATCGACTTTAACAGTCCGGACTTTCGTAACATTCAAGGAATTTTAGTAAGGAAAATCTTTCTACTATGATTACTTTTCAGAATTATTTTGAGAATTCTTTAGATTGTTGCATGCGTATGGATTCTTAATGGACTGAATGCATACAGAACCGATGATAGATTTAGAGGATTTATTTTTCCAAAAAAATATTTTTACCATTCTGGAACGTTCCACAGTACTCTTACAGCTCTTCTCATAATCATAGAGCAAAACCAGTAGTTACACTCGAACTATTAAGAGAGCTAAACACAACGCATTGCAAAGTATCTAAAATGCGAAGCTCACACTGAGATCTCTCAATACTCCGAAGTTACTCTGAACTGGAAAATTGAGAATTGATGCTTTCTCCGATCTTATGTAATTTTACTCCCGGTTGCCGAGAAATCTGTAGTATCTTCCATTTCTCAAAATTTCTATAAGGCATATACTAATTTAGAGTTACATATAAGGCCGGATAATATGGTTCAATTACATATAGTAATCAATTATAGTTATTCAATTACAGTACCAGTAACAGTTATAGATGAACGAGATCAAAATGTCGCCAGTGGCCGCAAAGTTAAGCGGTTTCTCACCCAATTTGGCTACAAAAATTAATCGCCAAAACCATCGCCAGCTTGGCGATATCTCACCAGTTTTACAACACAGTCGTTTACTTCAATGTTAAGTAGATTTGCCCCTGTTACCTTATTTGTCTGGCAAAGCTTCGCTTTCTGTTACTTTATACAAGAGATTACTTTATACAAATACAAATGCATACAAAAAAGTTTTTTGTACGCAATTTTTCTCATTTTGCTTTGTGTAATTTAAATTTCTTTGTGTGTGCTTTTGTTTATGCTGGGTGACAGAAAATATTTTGCACATCTTTTCCCATAAAACAATAATCTTTCTTCTTGGATATCCTATGCATTAGTCCTAATATAAAAGTAACAGAAAAAAAAAAAAATTAAGCACGTTCTTTATAAATTTACAAACTGTATAGCAATGGAAACATTATTTATTTATGACATAATGTCACAATTATTCATATTTACCGATAGATTTCATTAAAAATACAGTAAGCTCTCAGCTTAATACATACGTTACTTAATGCGAATTCGCAGTTGCGATCAGTTGCAGAAGTCATCACATTAAAACAAAAACCTACAGTTTAGAAATAAGGACTTCATTCTGCGTTTTCCCAAACCACATTTTCTGCATTCAAACAATATTCGTGCAATTAAACAAAAAATTAACGTTATGTAAATCATGTACGTTACGTTAAGTTCGCAGAAGCCATAACATTAAAACAAAAACCTACAGTTTAGAAATAAGGAATTCATGCCTCGTTTTCCCAACCGACTTACTTTATTCATTTAATATCTAGACATAATTTGAGCCGAACATAAGAAAAATGAGAAATAACGTACCAATTGTTTTCCATATTTTGGTTGTATGGCTCATATTATGCCTAAATATTAAATTTTGTAATTTTGGGAAGAAATTTATGGAGAAATATCTTGGAGGATTTTTTTCAGTGTGCGCCAAGGATAACTCACTTTGCGGAATTCTTATTCTATCGTAACCTACTTACTTTCCTTTTTACTTCCTTGTACGAAGTAAAAAGGAAGTATTGTAATCGCGAAAAGCTTCAGGCAGCATATTTCAACGAAAATATCCACTTTGAACGCTTTCGAATGCAATTTAACGATGTTTTTGCGTGATATCTGTACGTAAGGACAGAATAAAAGACTCTTTTCCTCCAAAAAAACTAAAAAACTGCTTTAAAATGAATTCTGAGAAGAATTTTTCTTGGCGTCTGTACGAACGTATGTACGTACGTGTGTACGAACGTACGTATCTCACATAACTCAAAAACGAGTAGCCTCAGAACGTTGAAATTTTGTATATAAGACTACTATAACATGTAAATGTGCACCTCGTATTTTGGTTTCAGTTGGCCGCGTCAAACGTATGTAAATATATTTATAAATATATCCACTCTGTTACCCGGCTCAGTGATCTCAGTTTCTTTACTCTTATATGTTTGTAAATTGTACATTTTTTGCTTTAAAAATGATTGAATTATGTTGTTCTTATCTTCCGGTTAAGGTTATTATGCCTTTAGTAAATCTGTATGAAATATGTTTAGAATTATCAACAATTTTAAAGTTGTTTAAATGCCGCTAAGCCTAATTTGATGGCGGCCATTGCTCTTATTTACATATGAAACAGATGAGTAGCGGATTTGTTGCCAATCTAGAGAAACTTAGCCTCGCAACAACAAAGATAACGCTTTCATTTATTATTTAAATCGGGCTTAATCCTTTCTGGAATTTTTTCGCGGAAATAAGCGTTTAAGATTTACTTTGTAATTTTTAATACAGATATTTTGAGTTTTTATGTATTTTTGCCTTGTCTCGAAGTGAAAACTGAATTAATTGAATGAGAAATACTCAATCGTCTGTGAAAAACTGTTTCTTTTTTGTTTTGTTTGCTTAATTTCTTTTCTGCATAGTTCTAGCTTTAATATAGTATTTGCATAGAACAATTGGCAACGATTAGATAATTCTTTAAATGATATAAATTTTGTGCATTCTGAGTTATAATATGAACGAAATATAAAAATGTTAAGTAAACCTAGCGCCAGAGTGTCGCTATGGTAAACAAAGTGAATTTTAAAAAATGCATTTATTCTATTGTGTTTTATGCGCTGTCGGCGAAGTAGGTTTAATTCAATCTAATAAGTTAAAATGAAATGCAAGAAAAAATGCGTATAATTTAATATTCCGTACAAGGAAGTCATGTGGTGTACACATTAGATTTTTTACTTCCTTGTACGAAGTAAAAAGGAGGTATTGTAATCGCGAAAAGCTTCAGGCAGCATATTTCAACGAAAATATCCATTCTGGCCGCTTCCAAATGGAATTTAACGATGTTTTTGCGTGATATCTGTACGTAAGGACAGAATAAAGAACTCTTTCCTCCAAAAAAATTTAAAAAACTGCTTTAAAATGAATTCTGAAGAGAATTTTTCGTGGCTTCTGTACGAACGTACGTGCGTACGTACGTATCTCGCATAACTCAAAAACGAGTAGCCTCAGAACGTTGAAATTTTGTATATAAGACTACTATAACATGTAAATGTGCACCTCGTATTTTGGTTTCAGTTGGCCGCGTCAAACGTATGTAAATATATTTATAAATATATCCACTCTGTTACCCGGCTCAGTGATCTCAGTTTCTTTACTCTTATATGTTTGTAAATTGTACATTTTTTGCTTTAAAAATGATTGAATTATGTTGTTCTTATCTTCCGGTTAAGGTTATTATGCCTTTAGTAAATCTGTATGAAATATGTTTAGAATTATCAACAATTTTAAAGTTGTTTAAATGCCGCTAAGCCTAATTTGATGGCGGCCATTGCTCTTGTTTACATATGAAACAGATGAGTAGCGGATTTGTTGCCAATCTAGAGAAACTTAGCCTCGCAACAACAAAGATAACGCTTTCATTTATTATTTAAATCGGGCTTAATCCTTTCTGGAATTTTTTCGCGGAAATAAGCGTTTAAGATTTACTTTGTAATTTTTAATACAGATATTTTGAGTTTTTATGTATTTTTGCCTTGTCTCGAAGTGAAAACTGAATTAATTGAATGAGAAATACTCAATCGTCTGTGAAAAACTGTTTCTTTTTTGTTTTGTTTGCTTAATTTCTTTTCTGCATAGTTCTAGCTTTAATATAGTATTTGCATAGAACAATTGGCAACGATTAGATAATTCTTTAAATGATATAAATTTTGTGCATTCTGAGTTATAATATGAACGAAATATAAAAATGTTAAGTAAACCTAGCGCCAGAGTGTCGCTATGGTAAACAAAGTGAATTTTAAAAAATGCATTTATTCTATTGTGTTTTATGCACTGTCGGCGAAGTAGGTTTAATTCAATCTAATAAGTTAAAATGAAATGCAAGAAAAAATGCGTATAATTTAATATTCCGTACAAGGAAGTCATGTGGTGTACACATTAGATTTTTTACTTCCTTGTACGAAGTAAAAAGGAGGTATTGTAATCGCGAAAAGCTTCAGGCAGCATATTTCAACGAAAATATCCATTCTGGCCGCTTCCAAATGGAATTTAACGATGTTTTTGCGTGATATCTGTACGTAAGGACAGAATAAAGAACTCTTTCCTCCAAAAAAATTTAAAAAACTGCTTTAAAATGAATTCTGAAGAGAATTTTTCGTGGCTTCTGTACGAACGTACGTGCGTACGTACGTATCTCGCATAACTCAAAAACGAGTAGCCTCAGAACGTTGAAATTTTGTATATAGGACTACTATAACATGTAGATGTGCACCTTATATTTTGGTTTCAGTTGGCCGCGTCAAACGTATGTAAATATATTTATAAATATATCCACTCTGTTACCCGGCTCAGTGATCTCAGTTTCTTTACTCTTATATGTTTGTAAATTGTACATTTTTTGCTTTAAAAATGATTGAATTATGTTGTTCTTATCTTCCGGTTAAGGTTTTTATGCCTTTAGTAAATCTGTATGCAATATGTTTAGAATTATCAACAATTTAAAAGTTGTTTAAATGCCACTAAGCCTACTAATCTTTTTCATGGCGGCCATTGCTTGTTCACATTTGAAACAGCAGAGTAGTGAATTTGTTGCCAATCTAGAGAAACGTAGCTTCTCAAATCATGCTTAATCTTTCCTGGAATTTTTTCGAGGAAATTAGTGTTATGATTTACTTAATTTTTAATAATTTAATTTTTAATAATTAGTAATTTTTAATACAGATCTTTTGAGTTTTTATGTATTTTTGCCTTGTCGCGAAGTCAGAACTGACTTAATTGAATGAGAAATACTCAATCTTCTGAGAGAAACTGTTTCTTTTTTGTTTTGTTTGCTTAATTTCTTTTATACATCGTTCTAGCTTTATTATAGCATTTGAATAGAACATGTGGCAACGATTAGATAATTCTTTAAATGATACAAATTTTATGCATTCTGAGTTATAATATAATCGAAATATAATACTGTTAATTGAAACTAGCGTGAGAGTGTCGCTATGGTAAACAAATAGAGTGAATTTTAAAGAATGCATTTATTCTAGTGTGGTTTATGCGCTGTCGGCGAAGTAGATTTAATTAAATTTAATAAGTTTAAACGAGATGCAAGAAAGAATGCGTATAATTTAATATTCCGTACAAGGAAGTCATGTGGTGTATACATCAGATTTTTTTCATTGATGCGCGAGAGGAAAAATGGTCCATCGTTCTTTCAAATAATTTTAACAAAGTGCTTAGTTTTAAGCACGATAATAACATTTTCGTTATTATCGCTTATACTAAATACGCCAAATTTCAAAACGCACCAAAATGTTTATTCACGTATATCTGACGAAATTTTGAATAAAAACTCTAATTTTTGGCAGGTATGCTTAGAAATACATCTACTTCAAGGATGTTGTTAAAACTTTTATAGGTTATAATACAAAAATGTTTTCGAAAAATTTGTAAAAAATATTTAAAACACAAATTTTAAAAATAAATCATAAAAAATGAGCGCATTATATTAAGAATGAACCTAAATTTCGAATTCTGGAAGAAAGAATTAAGTAAGTTTAATAAACAAAGAGACATTAATAAATATATATCAAATTCAATCAACATTGAGGAGCTAAAATTTTGAGAGCTAATTTTTTAAAATCTTGGCAGTTTGGCATAATTTGAGTCGTAGAATCGAAAAACCATTGGCATTATATAAATCTAATGTATATCCTTAAGTCGCGCTTTCGAGACATGAAAAACGCAAGTTGAATTTCGTCAATTGACCCAGTAGAACGGAACGTCAATTGACCCAGTAGAGTCCTTTTTTTTTTCACAGTGTATATTCATTAAAATGGTATAGATGAAATTTAGTTAACGAAATTCATAATTAAAATTCTTGAATCTTGAGGCTCATGCTTTCAACTATTCAGATTGCACGAACTGAAAATAATCTCAAAATTGTCTGTGAGTAAGCCCAAGAGATCGAATAGTATTTACAAGCTTTATGACTGCATCAAGCACGGGTTTCATATTCAGTTGCAAATTTACCCAGGGTATCTTGATGCATAACACAATGTAGAAAAAAAACCAGTAGTTTTTATTAAAGAGTCCAAGAAATTCCGATTTTTTTCCTGTCATATTTGGTGCTCCATTGGTCGTAATATTACACATATTTGTTATTGGCACTTTCAAAGTTAAAAGCCCTTCCAGAAATTAATAAAAAAGATATCACATCCCGTTGTAGATCCGTTTGATTCTAGAAGTCACCGTTTATTGAGATAAGCTTACAGTCTCAAAATTATTTTTCTTGTCTGGACAGAAAACATCACAAACTTGGAGCGTGCATTGTTTAACGAGCTTCCCATCACTGAGAGCTTTATTATTTTGAGCAATATTGTATGCTACAATATAACTTGCATGTGTAGCTGCTTCTTGGATACTGTTTACCTTCTCGAAAAAATTTTCTCGGCCTGATAATTTTTTACAAAGACTTTCTACATTTTGTTTTTCTTTCATATTCGGGCATTACTTCGTAACTGGAACTCTTATGCTTAGATGTGAAATGACAGGAAATATTATATTCTATGAAGACTGCTACAGCTTCATTGCAGGCGCACTGGTTTATGTTTTACAACTGTAAAAACTATTTCCAGGACCATTCATCATTAAAAACACGGCACTCTGAGTTAACTTTACGGTTTTTAGTAGTCATTTTGGGGGTGAAATATTTTGCGAATAACCCAAACAAGCACTAGCTACGCTGTACTTTTAATAATTTCACCACTATTCACAATGATGCTATATCCCAGCAATCTTTCTTTACGCAATCAATAATATTAGAACTCGCGCCAAAACAAAAAGCCGCTGGCTGGAGTTAAAAAATGAGCAGTCTGCCACATGTTAGGTCTAATTCACTTATATTGGATTCCCGTATGTCTGCTCCCCGAGAAAGAGATAACGCTTGTTGGCGCCAATCTGCAGCTATTACTAACAAAGAACTTCCTTTTTTAACACTTTACGGATTGAAATCTATCTGTGCTCGCTACTTCCACCGATTTATGTTTTGTAGAACAAAAATAGAGAAAGTAAACAGATTACCAGTTCTTTGAAAAAAAAAAAAAAAAAAAAAAAAAAAAAAAAAAAAAAAAGAAACGAAAAAAATAATATTTAAGCAAGGGAGGTGAATATATAATATATAAATATATATTTCTTTTAATTTGCCTCGGACCGGCAAATTAAAATTCTATCCACGGGTAGGATAGAGCTTTCCCATCCCTGCTCTAGTCAGATCTACGCAACAGCTTTTCTGGACCATGTCTGTAAAAGTGATTGGTGTCATCTAGTCTACTCAGCTCTCTGCTAAGTTCTATCAACGGGCCACGACTGCGAAACTCTAAATTATCACATACATATAGATTCTTCATTATTAATATCAGAGATTAATCGAAACTTCTAATTAATAGGTTTTGAGCTAGCAAAATTTCACTTTAACTCACCTCTTTAATTTCTAGATAATTCGTTAACTATTTATTTCCCGTTTTTTATGATGAAAATTTCCTTATATAAATTGAATTCAGGATTGTACTAAGTAAACAAGAGACTATAACGTTTTACTTCTGTTATAAATTGATAGCTCGCGTCGTTAGGTGGCGCTCCGAGCGTCTTGTCTCTGTTGATATTCTATAACTTAACTTTAGTTTTGATGGAAGATCCAAGGTGTTAAGCCTAATAATGATGAAGGCGTATGCCTAAAAATAATGCTTGTAACCAGTGTATTAATAATGTAAATAAAACTTTGTGTATTACTAAAGAAGCAGATTATCATTTACCTCTGGAATTAATGCTCTCTGATGGTAATGGAATTAGTTACTACAACTTCTTGAAAGTCAGTGTCTTCTCTTTATTGTTTAGAACTTTTTAAAAATAAATTCGAAATCACGTTAGTTAATCAGGGTTTCTTTTTCTCTTACTTAATAAAGGACATAAAAAATCTTTATTTCGTGATTCAACCGTTGTGCTCAATGATATTATGAATAATAGAAGCAGGCTTATTTTTCTTAACTTTTTTCAACAGAATAATGAGAAGTTTGATTAAATTACAGACGATACAATTTTCCTTTTTTTCCAGTTTCTAGGATCACAGCTAAACATCTTACACTAAATGAAAGATTTTTTATGCAAACTTTGTGAATTTTTAAAAAATATTATTTTTTATTTTTTAAAGTAAATTTTTTTTATTAAGTTACAAGAAGTTACAAAAACGAAGGAAATTATCGCTGGAAAAGAGATACTAAAACCTTTGCATATAATTCACAACGAATTCTGTCAAACAGTTTTATTCGAATAAATACTTAACACGTCGTTCTCTATTTAGTAATTATATGAAGCTGGTAAGTATTTTGAAATACACACATTGACAAAAAAGACCTTTGTTATCTTTCATTACCTAGAAAAGAAAGCAAACAATGGCGAATAAAAAATAAAATTCGGAATGAATCCAACCTTTGCAAAGATCAAACGAACTGTTATTATAGAGATGGCAATTTTTCAGCTGGAATTATTTCAATACGAAGCACTTAGTTATTACGAAAATGTGAAAAAGGAAATTGTGTTTTTCCCAGTGTGATAAATACCATCTGGGAGAGCTTAGTTTTTACCCTATTGTTATGCGAACAATTACGAAAGAAAAGCGCTACCTTTTTGAAAATTCTTCAGTTAATCTTAGTTTAAAAATTTATAAATCACTCTAAGTATTTTTTTCTTCGGTGAGCGAACTCTTTGCAACTGACGAAACTTTTATTCACTTATTTTTTCATCACGAAAGATAGCAGACATTATAATGTTAAACGTAAGTATCATCCTTCTTCATTAAGGAATTTTTATGCGACTGAAAAAGAGAAATGAGAACAAAACATTGACTTAATAATTTTCTCCGTGGTATTATTCTGAAGAACAACAACAACAGAGAAGTGCCTTAGGGATAAATGAAAGCAAATAGATAAAACACAAAACAAATATTTTTAGAAAAGAATAAGCATCTGAAAAACACTCAAGAAACATTTTTTTAAACTTTTAATTATTTCGTCCTAGTTTCATGACGTTTGCTCTACCTAGGATTCTACGAAATTTAGTAAACTGTTCCAATACCGATATTAGGCAATTTACGTACAAGGAAGGGATGGCAAATTTGAATTTTCAACACTTTATAGAAAAATAAAATACAGTGAACCTAGGTTTATGAATTTAATTCGCTACTGAAAGCCGTTTGTCAACAGAAATGTTCTTAAATTGAAACAATTTTTCAGTGTAAAATGGATTAATTCCTTCCTGAACTACATATGATTTTCTATTTATACTTTATGACAGTATTTTGTGTACAGGCTCATAATCCAAAACTATGAAAAATTATAAAATATATATAACAAAAAAGATAAACACAATATTAATCAGATAAAACAGATGAAACTTAAATTGTTAGCTTGAAAAAGTTACCTTCCTTGAAATATCTTCCATTTTTAGGACGTAATTTTTCTTTCATTTTCTTTTTGTCTCTAAGCTCAACTCGGCGGTGCTTGAGACATACTCAGTCTCTGTTTCACTGAAAATTTGTCCAATGTGATTTTTTAGTTACATTTTAAATACTTTTAAAGTGAGACATGGCATCCCAGGTCAAAATATTTAAGCTGTAACATGATGCTGCTTTATCAGTGTGATACCGTTCCGTGCACACTTTGCATCTTGCACAATTTTGCACAAATGTCGATCATTTTCAGTACTTCCTTTTCTTCTGAAGACATTTCTTCCACAATCAAATTTTGCTGCTGCTTCTGAAGTTGTTGTAGATCTATCTTGTTGCGCTCATTTATAAAGTTCTATAATTATTTTCCCATGTCTTCATTATTAACTTCCTAGCTCGTAGTTTTGCCTGTAGTAGTAGTTTGCCTATATACACAATATCATAGATAGCCAAAAGGTCCTAAGTGTAAAAACTCCTAAAGTTTCTGTCTTCAACACAACATGGCCTTAATTTCCTCCAGACCGAATTCATGATCTTCAAGTCACTTGGTGGCAGTGAATGAGAGTTAAATAATGCAGTTAAACTGCCCAACCGGGACAGTGGTTAGCGACGTTGCCTGCGTATTTTTGAAGTTTTTATATTGATAGACTAGACGAATTGAAAGCAAGTTGATGTGTGAGTAAGCACCGTAAAATCTTGGATCATCAGCAAATTGGAGACAGGACGGGAATTCACTGAACTTATTTAAAGTGATATCTTCTACAACTACTTTACGAAAATTTAATCAAATTTTTTTTTGTTTTGTTTTGTTTAAAGCAGGTATACATTACTGAATTTCGCAAAATTTGCTCTTTGTTTATTTATCTTCAGATAAAAAATAACGAAAGTGAATAACATAAAGTAAGAATACACATAATTGTATATTTAGATTAGTAAGAATTAGTGCAATGGAATTCCCAATAGGGGGACTACAACACAAAGTATTATAACTGAGATTACAGTATTATAATACCATCCAGATAATTAGATCATGTTTCTTAGAATCAAATGCGCGTTTAATATTATGAGAATGCAAGAATTTTACACACTCTTTTGGGGGGAGAAAGCCCTTTAAAATATAATCAATCTATTATCTCGAAATTTTGTATGAAAATTTCTTCATACCAAGTATTCAAGTGATAAAATGCTCAAGATAAACGAGTGTTAACTTCGGACATAGCGCTCGTTTCTACTGCGCAATTAGCATAGTATTAAACAGGAAACAGTTGCGGAAGGTTTACCTTTTCTCATTGTTGACGTTGCAGTTCCCTGGAGACACAACCTTCAATTCCGTTGCGACGTTGTCGAAAACTATATAGACAATTGGAAGACTTCGAATGCTGTCGCATAGTAGAGATGCGTAAAGTGAACTGGTCATATCGAGAAATAGTCAGCCACTTCCACCATACGGACATTGCTGTGCAAAGATCGTGACAACAATGGTTGCTGCAAGATACTGCGAAATCAATTATATGGAAAGCGAAAGTGCACGAATGCAAGGTACGATTGGATGATTCAGCGAGAGGCCCCGAACTGCCCCAACGATAATATTATCCGCTATCCAATGAACTACAGTTTATTCCAAGGACCAAGGAAGGGCTTTATTAGGGGCTCTTAGGCATGTAGCCTTTATCCCCACATCGTCAAAGAATTATCTTTATCGCCAAAAAGAGGGTTCCACAAAGAGGTAAATTTAGTGCCAAAATATTAATTTAACAAAAAGAGTATCTGCCTTCCACAGTGAAAAAAGGTAAAAAACACTGAAGGACTTAATTTAGTAATTTTGGTGTTGAATAAGGGCAAGAATCAATTTGGAGGGGTTACATCATGAATTTTGAAAAGCATCAATGTTTCCTTGATCAATGGTCATGTGGTGTCAACAACACGACAGCGGAAACACTCGCGAAAATCTTCATGCCGCAAGTGCTTCGGGTCTGGGGGAGGGGAAAAGCGGGAACTCGTTAGGCGAGTTTTAATGAAAGAGACACGGCCAGCAATGCCTCTGAGGAATACTTTTAAAAATATAATAAGATTGCATTAACTTTCAGTGTTATGATAACTATTGAAAAAGCATTAAGTTCTTTTAAAGAGATTAAATTTAGATTAAGTAATCCTTGCACTAGAACCCTTTTAAGAAGGGAACAAAGATGTGCTTAGAACCTGATAACAACCGCTTACGGTTGAAAGAAGTAAGATTGCCCGATTACGGGACAAAGGGGGAGTGACCCTGAGGGAAGCTGAAAGATCAGACAGTTGCTGAAAGATCAGACTATATGTGGGACCGTGGGACCTTCCACCATCCACCATCTCACGGCGCTTGGCTGAGGTGAGGCTGCCCACACAGCGGACATCTGCCTTTAACCTCATAATGTCGATAGAGTCATCGAGTGAAATCGTAGCCGATCATTACGACTACCTGCTGTCTGGCATGATACAGTGTTCAGTGATAAATCCCGTTTCAATCTTGGAACTATTGAGTCTGTGTGTGGGAGAGGCTAGGGCCCAGTCAGTCTGTTTTACAGAGGCATACAGCCATTTCACTTAGTGTGATGATGGGTGCCATCGGGGCACGCCCTTCTGGTACCCTTTTCTAAAAAGATAAACCTAGACTCTAAACGGCTCGCAAATCTCTGTACTGTTTCCGATCTGCTGATGCACTTCCTTGGCCAATAAGATCACCAGGCCTTTTGCCAATCGAACATGTATGTGACATGGTGGTTTATGCGCTATCGACGAAGTAGATTTAATTCAATCCAATAAGTTTAAATGAAATGCAAGAATAAATGCGTATAATTTAATATTCCGTACAAGGAAGTCATGTGGTGTACACATCAGATTTTTTAGTATGGTGTTAACATCAGGTATATTTTGAGAATAAATGATTCCAAATTGAATGCAGTCCAAAATACCAATTTCGAATCACAGCACAGAGGATTCTAAGCAATAATGTATTCAACAAATATTTAATATTATTTTTACTTATCTATTCAGTAGAAAATTATTACCATGACTTTCCCAATGTTTAAGCAGTTTTATTTAAATTCGTATTACGTATTTTGGGGGAAAAAATCTAACATAAAGTACCTGATTAAACATATTGTTACGAATTTGGTATTTAAAAAGCTAATGTTAGTTCAATTATAAATTAAATGGTTTTATTTCTCGCGCAGTGCAGCGCGTGACGAATATTAAAAGAAAGCTAAGCCGGAAAAATTAAAAATACAAGAGCGCGTGCGTTAAATAAATAAATATCTCTTTTTGATTTCGAGAAAGTACTGGAAAATTCTAGCGCGTGATTTTAAAATCTTATAAAAGGAGGAAAACATCTCAGTTTGTAGTAGTTGCTTAGTTTGTTGTTGTTTAAAAAACTGCCGTTGTTGATTATAGCGAATTCGCGGATTAGCGTTCTTTAGCTGTTTTGAATTACGTTCTATTGTACATTTAAGTAGTTAAAAGATAACTACTGTGAGATATTGTGATACTGCATGATAATTTGAGAAAATTTAAGCATTTCTGTTGTGATAATAATAAATTTTTGTTCATTTTATTTATCGGACTTGTGCATTCGTTTCATAACGAACCCGTACGCACGCAAGAATTTTTGGTGTCAGAAGTGGGATTTGAATGCCAATAACAAGAGGGATGGAAGAACAATTGAGACAGCTCATTACTGCTTTTGCTGCTTTCCAAGAAAAGATGGAAGCTGGCCAAACATCTTTTAAAGAAGAAATTAAATTGGGCCAGGAATCCCTCAAGGAAGAAATGAAAACGGCACAGGAACAAATGAAGTTGGGCCAGGAATCCGTTAATAAATAAATATCTCTTTTTGATTTCGAGAAAGTACTGGAAAATTCTAGCGCGTGATTTTAAAATCTTATAAAAGGAGGAAAACATCTCAGTTTGTAGTAGTTGCTTAGTTTGTTGTTTAAAAAACTGCCGTTGTTGATTATAGCGAATTCGCGGATTAGCGCTCTTTAGCTGTTTTGAATTACGTTCTATTGTACATTTAAGTAGTTAAAAGATAACTACTGTGAGATATTGTGATACTGCATGATAATTTGAGAAAATTTAAGCATTTGTGTTGTGATAATAATAAATTTTTGTTCATTTTATTTATCGGACTTGTGCATTCGTTTCATAACGAACCCGTACGCACGCAAGAATTTTTGGTGTCAGAAGTGGGATTTGAATGCCAATAACAAGAGGGATGGAAGAACAATTGAGACAGCTCATTACTGCTTTTGCTGCTTTCCAAGAAAAGATGGAAGCTGGCCAAACATCTTTTAAAGAAGAAATTAAATTGGGCCAGGAACCCCTCAAGGAAGAAATGAAAACGGCACAGGAACAAATGAAGTTGGGCCAGGAATCCGTTAAGGAAGAGATGAAATCTCTTAAAAATGAGATGAAAGCAGGTCAGGACGAAATGAAAAGAGAAATTACCTGCGTAATAGAAAATAAATTTGAGGCTATGGAAGGCAGAATAGACGCGGTTGAAACTAAAGTTGGACAAATAGAAGAAAGAGTTTCTTCGGTAAAAGAACAAGTAGAAGAAAGAATTTCTTCTGTAAAAGAACATATAGAAGAGAGAGTTTCTGCTGTCGAACAACAAATTGATGATAGGGTTTCTGATGCCGTCGCCAAAGAAGTTGACAGCCTAAAGAAGTGCATAGCGACGGTAGGAAACAATTCTGAAGGTTTCAAATGTTTATCGATGCCTGCTCGTTCCGTTCTGAAACTATCTACATATGATGGGAAGACCTCCTGGCAGGTGTATAGGACACAATTTTCTATCGTTGCGGATGCGAATGGATGGGATTCCCATGCTAAGGCCTATCATCTCGCCGCTTCTCTGAGAGCAGACGCAGCGGATATCCTGCAGACGCTTCCCGAAAATCAAAGGCTAGATTTCGAAGCTCTATCAGGCGCTTTGGAGCTGCGCTTCGGCGAGAAATGTTTAAAAGACTACAGCAGGCTCCAATTAAAATCTCGTCAACAGAAGCCTACCGAAACACTTCAGGAGCTCGCCGCGGATGTTGAAAGGCTGTCCCATCTCGCCTTTTCGGAATGCCCGACAGAAACAAGGGAAATCCTGTCCTTACAATACTTTATCGACGGCATCCGAGATACTAAAATACAGAAAGCTCTTCGAATGGCAGATGTAAAGGACATAAAAAGCGCTCTGTTGTACGCCATGAAGTTCGAGGCAGCCCAGCAAGCAACTAGTAGAGATCGCTACCCAGTTAGAGCTGTGCGAGTCCATGAGCCAGTGGATCAACTGATGGCTCGTTTAGATGATTTAGCCAGACAAGTCGAAGATTTGATACGGAGTAGGAGCGAGAAGAAAGTGGCTCTAAGGTGTTGGAGATGTGGTAGTGAAGGTCACCTAAGACGGAATTGCAGAACACCCCAGGGTACGGAATATAAAGCAGATGATTTTATCAGACAAGTCAGTGGCTTGAGACGGAACAGAAGTGAAAAGAAACTAATTCTAAAGTGCTGGAACTGCGGAGTTGAAGGCCACATACGAAGAAACTGCAAAACACCCCGAGGTACGGAAAATAAGACCATTTCCCAGCAACAACGCAGTAAACAAATTAGTGACCATATCGAGGAACGGAGGTTGCCAGATAGTGAAAAACCTTGTTTTAAAGCTCTTAAAATTTATACAGTGAGTGGCAACAATAACGGACTGTCCATCAATGGGAATATCGATGGAGTTCCTTGCAGTATGATCATTGACACAGGAGCTAATGTTACCATCATTAGGAAAGATTTAGCTGAACAGTTTAAAGATAAACTTATGTGGACGCCATCCTGTGTTACCCTTCAGACTGCGTCTGGTGACAAGATCGACATAACTGGGAAGTTAAACGTAAACATCACGTTTGGAAGTGCCGCCTACCATCACACGGCATATGTGGCGGATATTACAGATCCATGCATACTCGGATTGGACTTTTTAAGGAAATACAATTTTTCCTTAGACTTGAAAAACAACAAACTGCTTTCAGGATCTGAAGACATGACTATCCATCCTAAGAAGGGATCCTCACCTGGAAATGCCGACGCTTTGTCCGAAAGAACCAGCTCGAGAAACAGCCGAAATCATGCTAGGGTCGAAAAGAAACACCAGACTACCAGCTATTCTCCATCTCAGATGCTCTTCGGTCGAGACCTTCGTCTGCCTTGTGACCGCCTGTTTCATCGCCGCACGGATGCGCCTTCATCGCCTGAGGAACACATCCAAGATGTCAAGGCCCGTTTTGAAGTGATGCACCGTTCTGCACGAAAGCGAGTGAACTTGGCGACGGAGAAAGTGAAGACCAGATACAACACGAGAGCTGCTGGACATAGATCCAACGAAGGAGACAAGGTGTGGTTGTGGAACCCGATTCGACGAAAAGGAGTCAGGCCGGATTTACAGTCACCTCGGGATGGTTCGCACACAATCCTAAACAGGCTAAATGACGTCATGGTTCGGATCTGTAAGTCTTCGAACTCTAAACCTAAAGTCGTTCATTACGACAGGTTAGCTCATTACTATGACCATAGTACGTAATGTAGATAATTGTAAATAGTA
Source organism: Stegodyphus dumicola (assembly GCF_044657685.1). Classification (NCBI taxonomy): domain Eukaryota; kingdom Metazoa; phylum Arthropoda; class Arachnida; order Araneae; family Eresidae; genus Stegodyphus; species Stegodyphus dumicola. The sequence goes on along the minus strand of NC_140771.1, from coordinate 39,652,850 downwards.
TCAGACCATGGTCCATTTTGTTTATAAATGTGTATTTAGTATTTGATTTGTATTTAGTATTTGATTTGCATTTAGTATTTGATTTGTATTTAGTATTTGTTTTGTATTTAGTATTTGATAGCATTTGATTTGTTTAAGTTAGTTATTGCATTTATTGTTTATATTGTTTGATATTGTAATGTAATGTTTATGCCTCAGTTGCATTTATGCCACAGTTGTAAGTTTAGCTTCCTGTCCAGGGATTGTACTGCCCGGGACGTGCAGTCCTTGGGAAGGGGGCAGTGTTACGAATTTGGTATTTAAAAAGCTAATGTTAGTTCAATTATAAATTAAATGGTTTTATTTCTCGCGCAGTGCAGCGCGTGACGAATATTAAAAGAAAGCTAAGCCGGAAAAATTAAAAATACAAGAGCGCGTGCGTTAAATAAATAAATATCTCTTTTTGATTTCGAGAAAGTACTGGAAAATTCTAGCGCGTGATTTTAAAATCTTATAAAAGGAGGAAAACATCTCAGTTTGTAGTAGTTGCTTAGTTTGTTGTTGTTTAAAAAACTGCCGTTGTTGATCATAGCGAATTCGCGGATTAGCGTTCTTTAGCTGTTTTGAATTACGTTCTATTGTACATTTAAGTAGTTAAAAGATAACTACTGTGACATATTGTGATACTGCATGATAATTTGAGAAAATTTAAGCATTTCTGTTGTGATAATAATACATTTTTGTTCATTTTTTTTATCGGACTTGTGCATTCATTTCATAACGAACCCGTACGCACGCAACAATATGTACTCAATATTGTTTAAAACAATATGCACTTTATTAGTAAATGAAGAGAACATCCTAGTTGCATTGTCTTTTTCCGAAGTCAGATTTGTATTAATTAATCAATTTAAAATACAGTAAACTTGCTTAATTTTTAAGGAGTCTTTAATTAGAAAACTCAGGTATTTGCTGATATACTCCTGCTCAAGAAATAAGCACAAAGGCAAAACACAGAAGAAGGAAAAAGCTATTTAATGAATATGCTTTGAAATTGATCCAAGGGGTTGGTGTGACATTACTACACCATAAAGCAGACAATAAAGCAATACAAAAACACATGTTTTAAGACTGTGAATTACTACGTATTATCGAGAAAGAACAAATGGTTCGGAAGAATGTGTAGTGGAAACATCACGCTAATATAGAGAGAGTATGATATCTTCCAACTGAAATGCATGCTTGACAACGGCGAGGAAAGCTGGCAATTGTCGTTGATCGCTTCTTGTGGCAGTAGCGCTCATTCCTGTAATAATGCATATGTCGAAGCTTGTAGAGGAGCATAGCGGCACACTGTGACCTTCTATTCGTCGTCTTAACATGTCTTACATAGGCTGTATGGGATTCAGGTCCGATGATCTACAAGGCCACGGCAGATGTGGAATGGTTTCACTCTCCAAATAAGTCCGCACCACTCCAGGCACCATGCGGGCAAGCGCTATTGTCTATAAATAAGGTGTCGATATCAAATGCAGCGATAGAAGGACGCACAAGAGGGCTTAGAATTTCGTCGCGATATCGAACGGCTGTGACTGAACCACCAGGAATCATGTAGAAGTCGATGCAGCCGTTCGTTCTTATCCACGCCCACCGAAGTAAGCCTTCACCTCTATGATGGTTTCTACGATATTTAGCGTCCGATATCGTGCCCCGTGCTTTCGCCATACCATTGCCCTTCGGAAATCGTTCTGGCTCATCCATAAATCGAGACTTATCCGTAAAGAGCACGTTGCCTCTTTGCTCTGGTGTCCAACTGGGCTGTTTACGAGCCTAGTTCAGCCGCGCTTTGCCATGCGATAGCTACAAAGGAACACAAAACACGTCAGACGTACAGTCTACCTACCTACCTTCATGTAGTCGACGTGATAACGTTTGGCCATCCTGCAGCAGGAGAGAGATGCGACGCCATCTGTCGTGTTGTTGGTGATCTAGAGTGTCTTTTACATAGCAACAGGAAGCGATCGTCTGTCATTGTGGCAATCCTCCAATGTCCAGACAGAAGTCTTCTAAAGTTTTGATTCCTTTGGTAACGATTCTATAGCATACTAATGATACTACGTTGCACATTCAGCTCTTTTGCATCAGTGAATTGTCTTAAACCAGCTTGCAACATCCTGACATCCCTCCAATGCATTTCATTGTGCAAATGTTGTCTTCGGCTCATGCTTTCCCCTTGGCTACCTCGGATTGCACGAAACTATTGCTGCTTGCAAACTGACGCATATGGCTGTCATGCTCCTTTTTAAGACGTTGTGTTGAGACTTGGGGATTGCATTTTATGCTAATTTTGGTTGCCTTTTTGCATTCGGCGATGGAACCTCTACTTCATATGTAACTTGTAAGTTTTATTTTTTCTTTTTACATTGGTACTTTTCCTTTTAGAATCTGTTGCTGATTTTTACAGAACGAGTGTACATTGAACCGTCTTGAAAGAACTTTGTGTCGAAACTTTACAGTCGTAGCAAACGTTTATTTGTCTACTGCTGGAAAAATGATATTATTTTTGGAGGACAAGGAAGCTTTGCGTTTTTAATAATTGCCTTTCATTTTTCTCTCATTATTATGTGGTGTATAATTTCTTCTATATGACCCAGAAACAAAATCCCAGAAGGCGCAGCAGAAAAGACCGTCTTGTGCTGAAGAGAAAAAAAAAAAAAAAAAAAAAAAAAAAAAAAAAAAAAAAAAAAAAAGCCCACAGATATCAAAATCGAAGACTAAAGTGATGCCGAATGCACTTTCTGATTACAAAGGACTTATTTACCATGAATTTGTCCCTGAAAATCAACCAGTTGTTCTGTATTTTTACAAAGAAATACTTCTTTTTATTAAGAAACAGGATAAGGCGAGTTAGAAATACTTTTTAATTCTGGGAAATGGTTTGTTTTGCATCATAATTGTAATCCCTATATAACATTGTCTGTAAAATAGTATCTTGCTAAGCATTCAGCTGCAGTGATAAATTAGCCACTATACTCCTCCGACTTCAGCTGATCTTTTCCTGTTTTGAAGCTTAGGCTAGAAAGAACAGAGATTTGAAAACGTCTCGGATAGTAAATCAAATGTTACGCATATTTTGTGAACAGTTAGTTCCGACGCCTGAAGACAGTATTTCCACGACCTGAGAAAACGTTGGAAAAAGTTTATAGATTCCGATGGGAATTAGTTTCAACGGGATAAATTTATTAATCTTTTCCTTATTTTTGAGAAAATGTCCGGTTATTTTATGGGTGCACTTTGTAAACCAACTAATATCTCCATCCATAAGTAAATTTAACATTTGCTTTTTGAACGTGACTTAGAAACGCAAGCAGTAACTGCATGATAATGATTAAATCATCACCACAATTTGTTTCCCCAGGATGTTTTAGACTGAAAATGTATTTGCAAGCTAGCTCTTCTGAAGTCTTCGTTTTATTCTTTTCTTTCAGTTTACTCAAAATAGGTAGCTTTGAGTTACAGCTATTCACTAGTGTAATTACATTAAGTCATTAGGCGAAGCAGGTTTTATATAAATATGTTTCATTTCGATATGTTCCATTTGTAAGTTGTGTACTAAGTTGATAATTCAATGACATTTATGTAAATACTCGCTTCTAATATTTTCAGAGTTTAGTTTCTCACACTTAAATATACATTTATTAATGTACGTGATCACAAAATCTGTCCATTCAAGCGAAAAGTAAACATTGCCGATTTTAAGATTCAGTCACGGAACTCTGGTAGTTCTTTCTAGGATCTATTCCCGACCGTTGAATACGTTGTTGCCGTTTCACTCTTTTATATGCGTAAGGTAAAATAAATAGGAGCCATTTTCGTTTATAAAGTTCTTTGTGAAGGCCTTCTTCAGTTAGGCAGATAACTGCAGTGTGCTTTGACAGCAATTTAGAATGCAATCCGAAGTTTCGCAATATTACCTAAACCTAATGATTTAAGGAACAATATTATGAGATCGTTTAGTGAAGTATTACGACCGATTTTGTTGCAATTAAACATTACTTACTACACTGAATGTTTGTCATAGAATGTACATATATTTTTCTTTCATGGTATCATGGTTCGAATAGTTGGTCATTTCAATTGCTGTCCCGATCATAACACACTTCGCACTTTTCAGTTTCAAGAGTTGTCTAGAATTGTCTTTACAACAAAACGCTTATTAGCATCAGCTTGATATATTCAGTTGAAGAGGAATCAAGATGACCATTATAATGTGCAGCACAGCATGGAAGGTCTACAGTTAATATCCCATATTCCCTACAAATCTGATATTATAACGAGCTTGACAAGTATAGAAGCTAATGTAACTAAGAAATACTAGAATGCTAAGGATTCGGATAACAGCATAGCATCAACAAATTCAAAACTGTTATTTTTTTTGTTCTAAAATGGTAATGGATTCTACGGCTGAAAAACATCCTAAAAAGTTAAGCAGCGTTATTACGGCTGTGCATTCTTAGAAAACATGCTAGTAATCTTCTGGTGTAGAATTAGATGACTATAATCCAGAAACAGCGAATTACTTTATTTACGTTAATTCTATAACACTGAAAGCATATCATTTTCCAATCTCTGAGTTATCTTTCGTTTTAACAGTATGAACGCTTATTTGTATAGAATTAAAATAAAGTAGATTTTTTTGGGGGGGGGGTGTTTTTTTAATTCATAAAACAGGCAGGTCTACTTATACAAACAAACTATAAGAATGGAAGACCATATAAGTGACTACTGAGTCATGAATATTTTCCTTGTTTCTGCTGTTGATTTCAATCTATATGCATATGCGCAATAAATATAAAATTTTAGGTAGGTACATATTTGTAGACCATATTTATTGAATACGTTTTTAATCTTTATATGAATAAAGAATTGACAATTATATTACTCGCTACTCTGTTTTAAATTTTTACAATTTCTAACTTCCTCTAGACAATTTCTATAGATAGTTGCTAGTTAGACGATTACAGATTGTATCTATATTTTAACACTACTAAAGGATATAAGCTGCATTAATGCGTAAATTAGATGGATATCTTGTAATTACTTTTACCACATTCCAAGTTTCGTAAATAAACTGACGTTAAAGATTGTTTTCATTCTAAAGCACTCAGTGAAAATGATTAAACAGCACTAATGAAATTACAAATGCTATTATCTGGTTGGTGAAATAAAACAAATGAACAATGCATTCCGAAAATTTATATCTCATTTAATGAGTTGAGAATTTAACGACCGTGTTAACGAAATATTTTAATGGTCTTTAATGTTTAATAAAAGAGATCCAAATTAATTTCTTTTGTGTGAGTTGATGTATAATTAAACATAGTAATGCATCAAACAGTCCTTACGACAGAAGCTCGTCAGATTAATTAAGGTGTGAAGCCAATTGTTTCTTCCACATTGCTATCGGTAAGCATTCCGAGTCCCAATGAGCAACAAAATAATAAATTAATCAAAAAAAAAGGGAAAAAAAATATAAATTAAACTATTATTTGAAACTCATAAAATAATTAATGAACTGGAACGAGAAAATAATTTATCATAAAGTTTCATGGGAACGATAGATCAAATAATTCTGTTCACGAAATTCATCCACAGTTTTATATCACACATAATAAAAGGGTGCAGTGTCTGTGCTCAATTTATAAAGATTATGGCTTTTGACAATGCAATTCGAGTATTCAATTTCATTATTTACACGTCCACGCTTTTGTTATTCGTGGTATAAAATTGTATACGAATTGTGTAAAGGGAATTATTTAATATCTTGCTCCCTTCAAATTACATGACAAATTTGTTTTCTCCTTTAAGTTCATTAACTATTTCATAAAATTTAAATAAGAGTTTATTTTGGAAAAAAGAAGTACATCTTACGTGTCTTTTTAATTTAATTTTTTTTTCAATCTCAGTTATACATTATTATAGCATTCAAATTATTCAATTAAATTATTTTCCAAAAAACTTTTATCTCAGATCGTCGAGAAAAACTCAGCAATTTTGCCAACAAACAGAAGTTAAAACCTCACACTCTATCCAATGGTGCAAACTTCTGATAGTTTTAGTTTTTTCGTTAAATAAAGCTGCATGTGAAAAATTGTTTCAACATTAAATTAAAAAAAACTTCACATAAATTCGAGAAAATCACATTGTATTTATTATCTTCCAGTTTGTGTGCAGAATTTGAACTCGGTAGTTTATCTTGGAATAATTTAAAAATTGATTGGAAACTTTTGACTTCAGCGACAGATATTATAAGTGAGTTAAATAAAGCTAATAAAAGCGAGGCTGGTTAAGAAAAATTCTAGAATATGCCTAATTAATGTTTTTTCAACGTTCTTGTTTTAAAAAAGGATGAAGAGTTTGTTTTATAACCTCCGAAAATTTCAAATCTTTATATCAGATGCCTTTTTGGATGTTTGAATTTTGAAGTTAAGTAAAAGAATATAAATGTATAGTTATATACCACATCAAAATTAAAGAAATCAACTTTTAAAATGAAATGCTGAGAAAAATATGCATAAACGTACTGTACTGTGATTCTATAATTTTAAACTAATCAACGGACTGTATAAATAGAGAGATACTGAATATAATAATTACCGTTAATATACTTATTAACGGTAATTATTATATTCAGTACTAATACATACTCTGGCATGTTGCTTAGTGGAATCCAGCTGACCAAGTGAGAGTTTCTCTGTATATAAAAAAAATAACGCTGTATTCTAACTTAACATGCCGCCGCCCGTTGAAATTCCAAATTTCAATATTAAATTATAAACATACAATTTAACAGTTTCAAGAATACCTAATTCTACAGTAAAAATATGTCCACTAAATACACCTAATGGCATAGCTTATTCCGAAGCCAATGTGGCAGAGGCACGAGGCACTAGTTAATTATCCAGAAATTACTTTTACTAATAATAATATGCATGATAAAGAAACAGAAAATGAAGTAAAATATTTCACCACTTATCTATCTGATCGAATTGGCATAAATCATCTCACCACTACCTCACCTATGGAAATTAATATCATTATTCAAAAATTAAAACCAAGAAAAGGCCCAAGTTATGATGGCATATCAAACAAAATTCTACAAGAGATCTCCGGGACATATATTGTACTTCTCAAAAACATTATAAATGCTTGTCTTTGTCTGGAAGTTAATGAGAAACTTTTTAAAAAGCAGAACATTCCAAATCAAAATTAACAACACTCTTCCCTCAAGAAAAATAATCAGAAGTGGTGTGCCCCAGGGTAGCGTCTTGGAGCCCTGCATCTTCAATTTATTCACAGATGATATGCCAACTCCTCTAAATTCAAAAATAGTAAAATACGCCGATGACACGGCTATTTTAATCAAATCTCTTCAACCTCAGCTGGCAGTTGAAAAACTTGAAACAGCGGTTAATATCATATCACACTACTGCAAAATTTGGAAGTTGAAAATAAACCCTTCAAAAAGTAATAAAATCTGTAATCCGGATGTCCATAATCCGGAATGATCTACAATCCAGACCTCAAAGCTACAAATTTTATGCGCATGAGTAAACGCATAATGCGTTTACGCATGCGCGTTTAATGTATAACGGATGGTATAAGCTAGGCTAAAATTATCTAAGGCATTTCAGTTAATGTTGCAGATTGCGCTGTTCCTTAATATTCTAATTGGATCCGGCTTATTATTTTTTGCAGAATGTTAGAACAATTTTATAAAATTTAAGCTTGAACTTTTGATTATGTCAAAATCGAATTTCCAATTCTGGAGCTGCCAAAGGATCTACAAAGCGAAAGCATGTTTCGATGTCCATTAAACAAAAAGTAGAATTGCTGCAAAAAATGGATAAAGGCCAATCCGTCTCAAAATTATGCGAGAAGTATGGCATTGGAAAGTCCATTATATATGACACAAGAAAAAGGAACTTTTTGAATTTTTTGTGGGAGCATCTTAAACAACTTACATTTAAAGAAATGTTTAATAAAGTAAACAAATAACTATTACGCTTTTTATTGTAAATTTTGATACCCTTTAGATCATAATTGTTCTTTATTTCATAAATTACGATTTCATATTTTTAATTGTATAATTTTTACATGCCATCTTACCAGATTTAAATTGATGATCTAGAATACGGAAAAACCCCTAATCCCCTAATCCGAATCCGGAAGTCCCGAGAGTACGGATTACGGACTTTATACTGTATATTAGTATTCAGAAGGCATCGCAAATTTACTGCAGTAGAAATAAACATCAAAATCGACGATCAGCCAGTTAAGATTACAAACACCATCAAATTTTGGCGTCTACTTCGACCCACAATGATTATTCAAAGAGCATACAGAATATGCAATAAAAATCAATTGCAGCTAAAAGAGTACAATGTACCCTCATAGAGAGAAAATCAAAATTAAACATCAATATAAAGAAAAGAATTTACATTACATTTATTAAAACTGATACTTCTCTACGCAATTCCTGTTTGGGCCACACTACTCAAGACCTATCGAAAAAAGATACAAGTTTTCCAAAATAAAATCCTCTGAGAAATTTTAGATGTCACTTGGTTTGTTCATAAGCTCCAAATCCACAAAGAATTAAAAATTTAAATTAGACCGATTCAAGATCAAATCCTCAACGCATGCTATAATTTCCTTGAAAAAATAAAGTCCTCCAAATGCAAGCATGTACAGAAATTAGTTGATTACGACACCACAATTGAGCAAGCAGCAAAAAGACCCAGATCCGTCTTTCAGAATACCAAGCGGTGATATAGATCCCATATATCAAATGTGAATAGTTTTTGCTATCAAGAGACTTTTGTGTACCTATTCTTCTTGCAAAGATATAGACTTTGTTTTCCATTGCAAAGGTCCGAAATAGTGTATTTATCTTCAAAGAGACCTTGTTTTCTTTTCTTTATAAAGATATAGACTTTGTTTTCCTTTTCATCTTGCAGCTTCTCAGGAATTAGGTTAAAAATCGATAACAAACTTTTGATCATAGCAACAAAACATTGTGAATAAACTAATAAGAGTTTGTAATAAATCAATAAGCATACCTTATGTGTTAAGGCAAAGGGGTCCTCTAAAGTTCAGTTAACAATTTCATAAACAATGCATTGTGAAAACATGAGCAATATCTACACTAAAATTAAATTTATAATTAATAATGTGCTATATTTGATGTATTATATCTGTTTACTTAAAGTAAATTTTGACATCAAATAAAACAACTGGAAATGACTTTAAAATTAATTTTCACATGTTGATGATCTGCATTTCAAATGGCAGCACCATTTACAGTATGCAATACACGTATGGTTCGTATTGACTGCGCCAACGGTAACAATATCAATTTCATCACATTCTACGCAATCGCAAGAAATTATGAATCTTCTTTGAAGTGCTTTGAATTACCAAGAAAATTTACGTATCGTGAAATAAAATGGTCAGAAATGGCGCAATATTATGCTATCATTCAAGTAAGCAAGTAAGGATGCAAAAGTTCTTATCCAAGCAAAGTTCGACCACATTGTTTAAATACTTTTTCATAGAATTTATATTTGACGCAATGTCTAAGCGAAAAGTTTTATCACTTCATTAATTTCGTGTAGGTATAGAATTAGATAACATTAGCTCTCGTTTTCGCAAATCATGAATGATTTATAGCCTTGAGTTATTTCTAATGTGTTAAAAGTGACGTTGATTAAAAATAGCAGCATCAGAAGCTTTAAGCAAGTGCTGGCAGTTTTTGTAACTGGAACCTTGTTTTCAATCAAGTATCACTTCCGACTCAGTTCAAATTACTCTGGCATATTGCCAAATTCTAAGAACAAAAGAATGTGCTTTTAAACTGCCGTAAATCTTTTCCTTTCTGTTCTGTAGAGTCAGCTAAGCTTCCATACTGTATGCCTCCAGAACTTTTCGCTGAGTTAAAGAAATGAATGACACTTCAGCAAAGAAGTTCTTGCACCTTTTGCAGTTTTGTTTTTCCGATCCATCAATTTCGGAGTAATCTGTTGTATTTCAACTTCATTTTTTATTGGATAGAAAGGGAAAAGAAGTTGATAAAGGCAAACTGGGTTATGAACATCGATAAATTTCTCGTAATTCGATTTATTTTTCGACGTAGATGTAATATGTGCTTAACGGATTTGAAAACGTATAAATAGTTAAGTGGTAGCTGGATGGAAGATTATCTTATAAAATTGTTAGACTTTCTAGAAAGGAAGGAGTTCGTATCCAGCTTTTAAAGCAGTTGGAGAAAGCATTCGCGTCTACAATATTTTATCATTTCAATATTGTTCTTTGCAATATATATTTCATTTTATGTTGCCAGATGCATTTTCTGTTGACAACAGATTCATGGAATAATATGATTTTGCACACTTAAACGAAACAAAATCCTGCATATACCTCAATTATATTACCAAAGGCGTTTATTCAACAGAAGTTCTATTAAATGAATTATTACTTTTTAAGGTATATATTTCAATTATTTTCATTGAATATATTTTAACTACAGAACTATCAAATTAAAGAATTTTCCCTCTCGTAATGTATTTGTATGTTATGCAATATAGATTTTACGAGATTTAATTTAATCATCTCCCTTTTTGTTGCTAAAGTAATTGCTTTTAGAAATAGTATAATTTAGTTAAACAAACATTTTCAAAAAATATACAACTGAATTTCATACCACGCTTTTATTTAAAGCGATGCAATAACTTTAAATAAAAAAGCTATTGAATCGCTGAGTTAAAGAATCTAATCCTTGGCCTAAACTCATCAGTATTTGTTTGAATTAATCAAAATTGCGAAATATCCGATTATGGATTAATGAGAATTCACTATCTATTAAAATGCCCAACCATAAGTGAATATGCCGTTGCAACAATTTTCCTCTTAAAAAAATTTCTCTCTTGATTTGCTTGTCACTAGACTGACTATGCAACGAATTGTGATAAATTTCTTGGTATTTTCCTATGTTAATACAACAATGAATAAACAAAGCTGACGGTTAATCTGTTGTCTTAACATATATTATTTCCACAGCTGCAGTGAAATGTTTAACTTTTTTATCACAAGAGCATAAACATCATAATTATAAATAAAAGGTCAACAGCAGAAGCTACGGGCCATTTCATACGGCAAATTGCTAGTTGTAATATTATGAAGTGTAAGATTGCTTATAGTAAGTTGTCAGTACGATTTTATAAGCCACTCCGTATTTTATACTTTAAAGCTTGATGAAAAAGGTAGATATGGTGAAGAGAAAAAAAATCATTACAAAATTTAAATACTAAACAAATCATACAAAAATACAATAAAAAGTATTTACAAAAGTATTTACTCGATTTTTATTTTCACACTTGTTGGTCGGTCGTAGGCGCATATTTTCAATTACAAAAATGAAATTACAAAAAGACGTAAATATCCAGGTTTTGACATAGTGCAAAAAAGGTTGAGAACCCCTGTTCTAGACCAGCGGTCGCCAACCGGTGGTCCGTGAAAACGCTTTGATGGTCCGCAGAAAAATTGGGACATTATTTATATTTTTATGAAGATTCAGTTTAAAAAATGATGCGTAACAAAACCTATTATGGAATATGGATTATACTTTCTTTTTTTTAAAAAAAAAGTTTTAACTACCACTTTTCGCAAAATTCCTTCTGAATTTAGCGACTTTTTAGCTACTTTTGCAGGTGTATCTAGCGATATTTGAAAGTGAGAGTTGGCATCCATGGATATGCTGCTAATACCAAAAACAGCGCGAACTGGAATTCTCTTTCCTTTTGAATTACAAACATATGCTATTGTGTTCGTTAATAACACAGTTTTTTTCCGCGTCAATAGGCATCTTGATGGATTTTTATGAGAACCATATGCATTCTTGTTTATAATTTCATCACTGGAAGTTTCCGTTTTTGTTTTGTCTAATCCTTGTTCTAAACTCATCAGTATTTGTTTGAATTAATCAAAATTGCGAAATATCCGATTATGAATTAATGAGAATTCACTATCTATTAAAATGCCCAACCATAAGTGAATATGCCGTTGCAACAATTTTCCTCTTGAAAAAATTTCTCTCTTGATTTGTTGTCACTAGACTGACTATGCAACGAATTGTGATAAATTTCTTGGTATTTTCCCATGTTAATACAACAATGAATAAAAAAATCTGACTGTTAATCCTTCGATCTCAGATTATTACAATACATTATTACCATTAAAAAAAGGAAACGTGGTGACCGGATAAATATCTGAGATCATAAAGCATGCAATCGATTAGAATATGTCTCCCAAAAAGTGTTTGCTTGTTACTTATGTAGTATACCAACACATTGGAAAACTAAATCGTCTTTCGTTTTCGAATTAAGAAATTAGTCTTTGACATCTCACGTTGCCAGTCAGCGCAAAAAACCTGAACGTTTTTGAAGTTAGATAAAACGTTCCTTTTTGTACATGATTACATTTTACTAGTAAAAAATTGCTCAGATATTTGCTTTGAAATATGTGTTTTGGAGCGCATGCGCAGATTTGCTCAAGACGGTGAGATATCCAACTCGCATGAATGTTTGGTCTTACTCAGGCCTGAATTTCCACCACCAATAAATTTCCTATTCTTCATTAAGTTATAGATTATATACAGTGTGATAGTATATTTTTTCCCTTAATATGTATATTTGTAGAAGGCGTAGTAATGCATAATTTTTATTTATCATCGTTAAATTTTATATAAAATTGAGGTTTTCAGTTTGTTTATTATAAATTTTAAATTACTCACTAATGCTCATTGCTTTTATAAATCAAAATATCTTTTGAGAAAACCTCTCAAGGGTTCTCCTCAGTCGTCCTTCTGAAGGGCCATCAGCTGAAGCTATTATCACGTTTTTTAATCAATAGGGTACTACGGCACTATTGATTAAAGAGCTAGCTATGTCACGCTCTGAGCGATATTCGTAGCTATATCTTCGTGATTCATAATAATGGTTCAAATGTTTGGTAAGCTCTTTATAGAGGGGAAGAAAGACCAAAAGGAAATAGCTTCTTAAATAAATATTGAGAAGATTTCTTTACAAGCTGCTAAAAAATACATTACTATATTGCTTCTGTCTTGGATAGAAAAAATTCGAAAAGTTATATTCCTTTATAGCTGTGTATTTCATAGCGGGTGTAAGACCACTATTTCTACATTGCACCATCGCTTTAAGTGCAATTTTATTTTACTTGTATGCAAATATATAAATTGAATATGTAATGAAAATTTTGTCTGGTGGCCTAGAACATGATGATAAAATTGGTCTATAAAGATTGCAGTTGTAGGCAATCTGTTTGAAGATTTCTTTATTCTCGGCAAAATATTCTTTAATTAAAAATACACTTCTCAACTTGCGCAAGACGCGGCCTGTTCTTCAGTAATTACATGCGTACTTGCAACATATTTATATCAATACATCTGAAGTAAGAAAGAGAAGCGACTAATGACACCTCAGCAAGCCAGATCAGATTGTGTAGATTACAGTATGGATATGATGATGAAGTTATGGTGCCATATTATTTCTATTAGTTGCTTTGGTTTTATTACTGGCTAAAAAACTGAAGTTTCACTTTTAAGCACTTTATTAAGCACATGCATTATGAGCATTATGTAAAAGTAATTTAAGAGGAGTTAATTTTGAGATGATAAAGTTCAGACAGTTTTTTTTATAAGTATGTGCCTATATTTAGGAATATACTTATTAAAAAAAAGTCTACAGTGCCGCTCGAAGTAAAAGGGTGTTGTATTATTATTATTTTGTTTTTATAAGTATGTTCCTATATTTAGGGTAAGGCAGAAATAACCAAATTAAAACTTAAGGATTCGTTACAGAATAATGTTAATGTTTTATCTTGAATAATGTTAGTGTTTTATCTTGAATAATGTTAACGTTTTATCTTGAATAATGTTATTGTTTTATCTTGAACAATGTTAATGTTTTATCTTGAATATTTTTAATCTTATAAAAGCGAAAGTAGTTAAAAAAAAGAGAGGAAACGATGGAATAGTAGCTACCTAAAATGATTGATTAGTGAAAAATAATTACTGCATAAGGTGTTCCTCCCGCTTCCTTGGCGTGCCTTCGTGGTGTAGTGGTCTGAACGCTGGGCGCGTATTCCAGAAGTCCGCGGTTCGATTCCCGGCGAAGGCGTTGTTAATTTTCATCGTTCAGTCTTCAGAAATACCTAATGTCTCTACAACTGTAATATATTAAAATTTGCATACCTTTGTGCTATATAAAGCTCAGCCTTTTCTTTATTGATAATGTTACCAATTTTAGTATAAAAATAATAAACTAAGTATTTGTACTACTAGAATTCTGTTCCAGTTTTATGATTTATCCATTTTCAAATGATAAAATGATTATTATCACTAAAATGATTTTATCAGAAAACGCAAAAAGGGTGAAATACTGACACAGCGGTACATTGATAATTCACTCTGGGTTCTATTTCTGGTCACTGAAAGGAGCGTTGCGTAGATTATTCGTAGATCCACTACATATAACATAAATTTGAATCACTATCTCTTAAAATGTCTTCGGGAAAGCGTCGCTTCTTTTAGGTAAAAAACTGTAAACACTTTTCCGTAATCAATTAACCTGTACAGTTTTACTTGAAGAATATGATATACTGGGATTCGAACTATGCATCCTCCAATTCCCAACGAGATATACTAACCACTTACACTACAGGGGAACGCACAAGAGAATACGATAATACTTTCCACCATAAAAACAACCAATTAGGAAATATAACACTTCTTCAAAAAACGAAATCATGAAAAAATAATAATACGTAAATTCCATATATGTCACCAACAAATAGCATCATTAAAAAGAGCTCTTTGCGGCAATAATGTAGGAAAATGTTTCTTCATATCCGAGGGAAGTAGGCATCCTATAAATAAAAACCTTTTGTTCACCAGTTTACTGAAATAATATGCCCATTTGCGTAACGTAACAAACCTAAAGTTTGGAGACATTCATAAATGCGGACATTCGATGGCTTTCCGATAATTCCTCCTTGCAGAAGAGGTATTGGAAATCGTGACTTTTCAGGAATATTGTTTGCCTCAACGAGGAAGTTTGTTTTCTTGGAATAAAATTTTGTGGCATTATTTCCGAACTTTTACTTCCTTGTTAAAACTTCTTTAAGGACCCTCTTCTTAGCAGCTTCAAGCATTGAGTTAGTGATTTATTCCAAGGGAATCTACGCGTGTATTTAATTGATTCCAGTATATGTTAATGACATGCACTTTAAAATATACTTTATTCTTTTTCTTTTCTTTTTTTTTTTTTTATGAATTTCATTCCTCTGCGTAAAAATCCCAACTCATAGCACGATTGTTATGGAAGTAAATATAGTGAATTATATAATTCCACAAGATAAAAATTATTTAGATCTTCTTTAAAAATTTTTTTATTAGAAGTGTATCTTTGTAAACTGAAAGGATACAATCAATGCACATCAGCAATTTTTAATTTTCTTTTTGATGAAATAAAATCGTGGCGCCTATGAAGTCATCTTGAGAATTCTTTATATACTCGACAACATAATTATCAATAGAAAAATACGACGGAAGATAAAGGTAACTTTTATTGCGATTTATGTTTATTATTTTTAATAATCGGCTCAGCACGTACGGTGCCCCCGCGCCCCCCAAAAGTTATGTCTTTACCGGTTATAGTCTTTTCAAAATGCTTTTTTTTACTTTTTAAAGGTGATTTCAACCAGAAACATTCCATATACCTTATATTCTGGTGTGTAACTCGCACCTATAATTTCACACTACAATTTTTAATTCTTAGATGTATATACCGTTTTCTTTATGAAAAAAAACCTGAAAGATCCATGTGTGATGATCTTATCTTTTGAAGTCATTCATTGTTTCGATGTCATTCTTTTCACAGGATTTTGAACATATTTTCCCACATTTTGGATGTACTGAAATGAAAAGCAATAATGGGGGCAATATGTATGTGGAGAAAATGCTTGAGGAAGTAAATAATTCTGCAACAGGGTGGATTGCATTCAATGCATATGCACACAAGAATGTTCTTGAGTTTCAAGAAAAATGATACATAATTTTGGGTAAGAATGCACTTCCAACTTAAAAGAATTCGCCGAATTAAGAGTCAGATGTTTTCTCTTTCTGTAGTCGTTTAAAGCCGTGATTTTGAAGTAACATTTAAGATTTAAGTAAATCACATCTGCTTTAGTTGAGATACAGTTGATCTAATGTTTCTTTTAGTAGTAAATATGACTCCCCAAACGAAATTAATAGAGAGCTTTTTTTCAAATGAACAGTCATTCAGTTCGCGAAAAACAAATGGAAATCGTGCTGCAGCAAGTATGCCTGATGTTAGTGCAAGCTCTATATATGAATGTAAGAAAAATGAAATTACAATCGTTAACAGGGCAAAGAATAAATTTGCTTTGCGTAAAGAGTATCGAAATGGAGCTTACCAATGAACTTCAGTAATGTGCCCTGTGCGAAAAGGAGCCGTAGGAAATCCTCAGAATGCCTTAATTGTAACAAGAAACAGAGTTCGTTTATTTGCTTTAAAGTGGGCAAAAAGAACGCAAATGAAAGTAAAAACTTTAAAGCAGCTTTGAGTTGGTATATTCAATTTATGATATAGAATAATTTAGTTCTATTATAAAAAGCAAAGACTTCCGAAATATTTGGACAACAAATTGATAAGTTTCCAGGAGTATGTTATTGACCTATCAAAGCGAAAATATATTTACTGCCACGTATTGGAAATACCAATGAACTTCAGTAATGTATGATATGATAGGAAATAAAACAACTGATATGAAAGGAACAAAATCGGTTCACATAAACAACAACAGGTCACAAAAAATCTCATCGTACCGTAATGTTTTCCTGCTTAGCGGACGGTAAAAAAGTAAAACACATGGTTATTTTTAAAAGAAGGTCGATGCCGAAATGAGATTTACCGAACAGTATTTTCATTCATAATCACAAGAAAGGACAGATGGACGAAAATGGTGTGAATTTCTGGATAAGATATATTTGGCGAAAGCGTTCTCTGCCTTAAGCAATCCGGAAACTCTGTTAGTCTAGAACATGTACAGATCCCATCTTATAAATAATGCAACGAAATTGTTGAAAGAGTTGAATACAGACATGACAGTTATTCCAAGCTGAACGACATTAATTCATCCTTTAGATGTGTATATCAATAAACCATTCAAAGGAAATTTAAAATGACAGAGGAATACATGGATGTGAAGGTGAGAAAATTTTGCAAAAGGAAGTCAGATGCGTCATGCTAGTCTAGAAATAGTGTGTGAGTGAAAATGCAAGGAATTAAATTAATCCCGACGCAATTCAAAAGTCATTTAAAAATGTAATGCATACAGGGTGCGTCCTTTTATCGGACAATAACGCCGGCCCGCATAGAACTAGAGTTGTGCGGCGTTATCTGGAGCGTGAAGCCTTCCACATCTGCCTCTCCTGCTATATACGCTGCCGCTGCCTCGTCTGTTGCACCGGACTTGAATCTCATAGTGCATGTGTGGGACATACTGGGACGACGGATAACAGTTTGCAGTGCGCCTCCAGGCACCCTACGTGAGCTCCAACAAGCATTATACAGGAATGAACGCTATTGCCACAACAAGCGATCAACGACACTATTGCCAGCTTGCCTCTCTGTAGTTAAGCATGCAATTCAGGTAAAGGGTATCATATCCATTAACAGCGCCATGTTTCCATTGCACATTCTTCCGATCTATTTGGTTTTTCGCGATGTGATGCTTATAATACATATGTTTTTGTACGTCTTTGCTTTATTGTTTATTACGTAGTCTAGTAATTCCCCACCAATCTCTTGGAAAGGTTTCACGCATATCCATTAAATAGTTTTTGCTTTATTTCGTGTTTCGCCTTTGCTGCTTATTGTTTGTGCAAAAATGTATTTATTTATTTAGAAAGTTTACAAAACTTGATAAAAATATCGGTAAGGAAATAAACTGGGAAAATGTGACTTCAACTAGTCACCAGAAAATAGATAAAATTAGTAAAACCTGCATATCAGGAAATTGTTTGAAGTGTAAACACAGAATGAAGGAGTTGTTAAAAGGGAATTCGTTTTCGCAAAATTTATGGAGTCTTCACTGCAAAGTCAAAAAACTTTTCATTTCAATTCAATGCAAAAGATGCAGTTTTCAAGGTTGCTATCACTTGGATACATGTAAACAATCTAACGGTAAAAAAGGTTTGCCAAAAAATGTAACCTTATACTCTGAAGCAAAATTTCTCGAAGGCGAAAATATTGATGACCCAGTGAGCAACTACAGTTATTACGGTGAAGGATCAGTTATTGAAATGTGAGGAACGTTTTCCTTCTAACCTTCTATTAATCACGCTTTTAGAAAAAAAAAATTAATGAATGCGTTGAAAGTGATAAAAATGAACCCATGGTAAAAGAGTTAAGGGAAGACGTCGTACTTCAAAATGTGCTGAATCTAGCAAAAGAAGCAAGAGGTAGCAAAAGAAATGGAGGGTAAAGAAAAACAAGATTACACCATGATCACTTGGTGTGAGGTTGATGAAGCATTAAATATGTTTGTGGAAATGCAACGAAAACATATTGTGATAAAAATCTTTTCTTTTTTCCCTTTTTCTTTCTTTTCCTTTTTAGTCCAAAACGGCAATTTGCTCAGGAGGACTATTAATTTCGCTTTGACATTTTGCGTTGATTCACTATAAAAGGCGAATAACTTTTAAAAATGTTGCCACCGAATATTAGAGCCGTGTGTTATATTTAAACATATTAAATAATGAAGTATCTGCATAAATGTATGTATATTTCTCGAACTGTGATAAAACAACGGTACCTAGAGCCATCAAAATTTGAATGACGCAATCCTCTACCGAATATGGTAATCTGGAAGCCCTAATTTGGAATTTCTTTAATTATCGATTTCATATTTTGTAACAATTTAACGAATTTTTGGTTAATAAACTCAGCGATTTCAAAGCGAACAATGGCAACACTGCACGGGAAAAACCATTTTTATCTTCAGCTCGCGAGACTGTGTATCGGGAATTCTAAAGATATGCTCATATTAAAATTATTTTGCGATATTGCTGTTGAATTGAATTTTATGGTTTAAGGGCGAAGGACATGATATTTAATAAATAAAGGTAACACACAAGACTTTAAAAAAACGCCCCTTTGGGCGTAATGTAAAATCTGAAAGCTTTCAAATTTTTTTTCCTATAAAGCTATGAAACTAGTGAGATATTTCGACTTTTTTGTTAAGACTTCATGGGCTGGTAATATTGGGGATTTATAAATAGAAACTAATTAAACTATGAATAAATTTATTTATTGATAAGTTTTACTCATTAATAAGTTGGCAAGGTTATTATGTGCAAGCTTTTCAATTCCTCAATAATGTAATGCGAAAATCCTTTTTTTTTGTAGCATTTTGCAATTCAAATTCGACTATACGTCATATTTGATAATCCGATATTGCAACAACGATTTAAAAGTCCGTCATCGACAAAGTTACAGAACATTCGAGTGACGGATTATTGCTATTTTGTTTCGCTTTATTTTATTTTCCAAAATTTAATTTGTAATTGATATGCGATATTTATCATGAGTTTTTTCAAAATATAAAAATATAACATTTTTCATATAGAATAAAGGATATTTTTTATCACATTTTAAAGTTTTTTGGAAGAACCTTTCTTAGTTTAATTTTTCAAGGAAAAGAACGCATTATATCTCCCTCATGTATTCTCGGAAAGTTAGATGGGCCCGCATTTTTTTCCCGTTTTAATCTTATATTTCATAAGCACACATTAAAAATCTAAATTTAAACTGAGAATACGGGGATTTAAACGGGAATGTGTGTAAGTAAAATTCATGAATATGAAGATTTATTGCAAATTGTTTCCTCAAGTTTAGTAATTTTGTTTCATACATTATATTTTATATATACCCCACCCCTCTTAAGAGAAAATGGCTTGGTGACAGAAACTCATTCTTAATCAATATTAATATCAAATCTAATCTTTACCTAAGTAACTTGAGTCCAGCAATATGAATTCTAGCCTTATGCTTAACAGACACAAAGTTCATTCATCCGACCACACATCAGCTAGCTAAGGGGCTTCTCTTCTCCGGCTAGCACACTTGCCACTGTATTCCCTTAAAATTACAGTTTCGCTCTCCCTGGCATTTGCTCTATCTTATTTTACTCTTCGTTTTAGCTTTTTCACTTTATTATTTTATAATTTTTAGACATTCTTCGGATTTTCGAATAGATGAGTCTTTGATTTCTTCCCTTTTTCTGAATATAAATAGTATCATGTCACGGTTCTTCTAATTTATAATAACGCACCGTACAGTATCCGTACAATTTGATAGCTTCAAAGGAAAGATGATATCAGCTTGATAAATATGGAAGGTTTACATTTATACATACTATGCGCATCACAGTATGATATTAAATTGCTTGAAATTCGCTTCTTTCAATAAAAGCTCCTGGAACTTCCCAAATAATCTTATTAAATCAAATAAATAATGAAAAAAAAAAAAAAAGGAGAATATTTTGTAACAGGGCTGTCTTTTGATATTACGTGGTTTATAACAAGCAGTAAAACGGACTGAGAATAGCAGCAATTTGAAACAGCATTGGAATAAAAACCGAATTGTTATGGATGCATTCATAGACAACTCTGTCACAAGCAATGTCAGATATTGTTGCACATACTGTCATACTCGCAGACAACAAGGCTTTATACAATAAAGGCTCCCTTTCTCGCAGCTAACTATTATTACAATATTTACTATATTTGTCAAATTAATATAACAGTTTCCCTTCCATTTCCTTTTCTCTTATTGTTCACACTTGTGCTTATTCACAGTGATACTGACGGTAAAGAGAACTGCAGATCTGAATTAATCAAATTAGCAATATAAACTGCTTGAAAATATCATATTTTTAAAAGTATTGCAAGTTCTCCGGAAAAGGATCTTCTCAGTTTAAAAACCTAAATTAGTCTAGTTTTTAGTTTCAGATTGGCGTCTTTTTTGTAAATACATTATGTGCATTTCAAGGCTTACGGTTCAAGCAGCAAAAATATATCTATAGAATATTTTACTCTTTAAAGAAGGGGAGCTTGGACCAATATCCCTCAAAAGCCATAGAGATTTTGTATAAAATTTACAGGTTAAATTTTAATTTTAAGCACCTCATGTTTTGAAAGTGACACGTTGCTGTTTCTTGTAGATAGCTTTACCGTTAAGAAATAAAATGTTTAAAACTATTTCCTTTGAGGATAAAAGAAGTTTCTAGTAAACTGATTTTGAATTACTAACAAAGTAAAAAAGTTAGTAAAATGAATTTAGTGATAGAACCACATGAACGGAAAGTTGGGGTTCGCTCAAGAAACGATGGTTTTTCAATACCGGGCTTTATATTGCTGATGTGGCACTCGCAGCACTCTCTGACAGTTTTCTGCCAACACTAGAATACTCTGCATTTACTATTTAGCTCTAATATAGTGAATTGTGATTTTTGGATATTATCTACATTGAAAAGACAATGAAGAAGTTTCCTTTAGATAATAATATAAAAAATGCCATGTTTGCAGTAGTAAGTGGATAATATGGAAACAGTCTAAGTATGTTTTCAAAACATTCATAAATCCTCTTGAAAAATAAAATTCACAGTCTAGGATTCAAAATTGATAAAAATAAAGTACAGAACTAGCAGAGTCATTTGATTTTGAATAAGGGAATCAGGTTTCAAACTTCTAAATCAATCTACATCTATAATCTTAATAAAATGTTTCACTCATCACAAATCTGAATGTATTATCCATTAGTTCTAATGTTTATCGATGATGCAAAATTAAATATTTCAACAATTTTAAAGCAGAACAATCTTTTTCATTCACACCAATTAATGAGTCATATTAACTAAATTAAATTAACCTTTATTTGTGCGTTACATTTTGTTAGGAAATTGCAAAATTAGCTTATAATAATTAATGCGATAATGACTTTAATTCCAAATGGAAAGAATTTGTCACTACTCTTCAAACAGAAATAAACATCTTGAAAAATAATAATTTTTAAAATGCGTATCATATAATTTCAGAAATATTTAAGACTTCATGCTTTTCTCTTTGCGACTTCTATTTCATCCTCTTATTCGGAATTTATATTGCAATTTTCTGTTCATTGTTACATTGTCTTTTCCCGGTTTATTCTCTCCTTTACATTTGTTTTAATTTTGACTTCTTTTATGCATATATTTGTTTATAATTTGCCGAGTTGCATCTAAAGTATTATACAGTTCAAACTTTGGATTTCAGCATCTGTATCATAATCCATTTGGAGTACAAATTGTATCTTACGCCCTTCCCCTTTTTATAGATGCTATTTCTTAATCATCATTAATATAGATGAAATTTCTTACTAAAAATTCTACATGTAATTTCTTACTTCATTTTTCCCCCCGGTAACTGGAATTTAAAGTCTGCCGTAGATATTTCTGAGAAATAAAAACTGGATTTTGGTCTGGAATGGTATAACAGTTAATTACCTGAAAAGTCATTCATTATTAATTTCAGTTATGGTTCATGTATCTATAGTAGGTCATGATGCAAAGCCTTAGGTTTATGTAAGTTATTGAAGATAGAATTCCATGAAATCTTTTGCAGCGTTTTAAACTGTTGTCATCCATCACGGAATGACAACATCCAGGAATATTTTTGAATGAATCTCGTTTATTCATGAATAAAAGATTGTCTATTCATACCCAAAGAAACTGTTGATGCATTTATCAAAGGTCATCCATCATTTTCATCCCCCCTCCAAGAATGCAAAAAAGCGGCAAAATTTCATGACTAATTGATATGAATGGCGGTTACAGTACATTTTTGCATTCTCAGGAAAATATTACCAAGAAAACACATAACGGTACGGCATGGACTTAAACAGAGAGAAAAAAATCTCCTTTACTATAAAACTTCCGTTAAGAACTATGGTGCAATAATACATAGGTTGTTTTTTTAAGAAATGATATCAAAAATGTGACAGAAAGTAACACTTATTAATACCAAATATACTATATATGCATTTCAACAGACAAACACTTTGCTTTTAAATTTACTGGTTTAATCAACCTCAAATTTACAGTAAGTCAGATTTATATTGACGTAAATTATAAGGAAATGTCAGAAAGAAATTAAAATGACTTAAGAGGAATAATTAATAAAGTATTAAAAACTGATACGCAACCTTGAAAATTAACTTTCATATACTTTTCATTTATTATTCTAACTAAAGAGATCGAAGAATTATAGATGGTTGGCAACAAAGGGATTACATTTTTGGAATTTAAAGGAAATATTATCTCATTAATAAAAGGAAAGGATTTATAAACCTTTTTGACTCATTGTTTATCAAGGGGTTAACATTACCATGTCTCCACTGCATTCCTGATGACTGAGATGCTCCATAACCTCACTCTTTATTAGTAGATCATCACTCATTTATCACTGGATAAGTTTTAATTGGGCACCATTGTGGAGCTAAAAATAGCATCCAGAACTGCTATTGAATATATTCTGATTAGCCCCGTTATAAAAATTACAACCCATCTTCGACACATTAATAAGCAGTAATTTACTTTATTGCTTAATTTTGATTTAGTGTGAAAATAACTTTTTTATGTTAAACCTAAAACACTTGCAACAACATGATTTGATTAAACAAAACAATTTTCAGTGAAGTAAGTGAAATGTATATACAATGGAGTCGCTATATTTCAACTCAATTTATGATGCCACTGCTGGAACATGAAGCCGACATCAAACGAATGCTGGCTGTATTTTAGTACACATGCCTTTTGCTTCAGATACTGCTCATAATTCCAATAATTTAAGTTATTACTTTACTCAGCCATTTTTCTCTAATAACCTGTTTAAATACTGAAGTGCTTGAAGTTTTTTCTTTTCTAAATTAAAATTCAGCAAACGCCACCACTTCCCAGCTGGACTGAGATGTGGTAAAAATAAGAATTTGCATCGCTTATGTTTAACTGTTTGCAGGAACCACAACTTTGTTATATGGGTAGTACACATTTATGATTCTTTCCTATTAAAAAGAGAGAATTTGTAATTCTCAATTTTGATTCACCGCATCACATCAATATGCGGTCTGTTTTATGTCCAGCATATTAACTTCAATAAAGCCCTTAATGCAGGTGGTGACAACCAGCTTCATTAAGAGGCGTTGTGAAATCATTACATAAAACATACATTACTTTTTCTCCCCATCGAAGCTAAAAGTATTAATTTTCCTTTGATTGGAATGCCAAAACTCTACTCTTTTGGTGAAATAATCTCGGCAAATTCAAGTACCTGCACGGTGCTAGTTGCCTGCACTGCACGAAGAATATTTGAAATGGTATAAAACATTACTGTGGTTACTGGTGTTGAAAGAAAAACAACAGCCAATTCTGAAGAACTAATCAAAATAATTTTTGTCATGTCCTCAATAATGTCTTTTTCCTGACGTTTATTCGTTTTTTCTCGAATGCCAAGATTGCGACATATTTCTCTACGTTCGTTCTTTGTCATCTTTATAAAAGGAATGAATATTAGAAAATCACAAATTGTAGTATCGAGTAACTTAACAATAGTTTGCATCACGACCATGAAGAGCAACAAACTTCATCCCTGAGAATTCCTGCTTTTTTCGAACAGCAGCGACTATAAGCTAACCAGATTGCTCCCCCCCCAAATAATAGGGAGACCGAAAAGTAATGTCGTTTCTGCGCATGTCGACAACAACATACTAAGAGCAGAAGTGGAAGCAAATCCATGTTAAACACTTTTAACCAACCTTGGTCGACCATCCAAGAACATTTAAAGTAGAATGGAAAAATAAGCAAAGCAGGTGTTTGAGTCCCCTATAATCTGTCCGAAAAGACCAAAGCCAACCTATCCATCACATGCAACGTATTGCTTCAACGGGCACCATACAGAACCGTTTTTGAGACAAAAAAATAAGTCCTATATGACAATCCAAAACTCAAAAGGCAGTTTTAATAGGGGTTACAAAGGGTTTACATTCCGAAAAGGCGCTTCTGGGTGTTTGATGAAATATTCGCGGAATTGTTCATTTTGAATTGCTGAAATCTGGACAAATTGTTAATGCAGACCTTTACTGTACTGTGAACAACTGGATGGAGTGAACCAATCTTTAATTGAAAAATATATCAATTGTCAATAGAAAAGGCGTCATTCTGCAACACGACAATGCAAGACCGCACTGTGCAAGACGCAAGACGAGCACTGAAAAAATATAATGAATTGGGGTGGGAGGTACTGCCATACTCACCCACCATACTCGGCCGATATCGCAGCATTGGATGTCCATTTATTCGGATCCCTACAACATTTTCTTAGTGGCAAAAAATTTGAAAATTTGGATGATGTCCAAAATGTCCTCTCGAGATATTTTATCAAAAACCAATTGATTTTTATCGGTCCGGGATTGAAAATCTGCATATTAGATGGCAAAAGGTTGTTGATAACGAGGGTGATTATATTATTGATTAAAAATAAAAAATTGTTAAAAATGTATTCGTTTGAATTTTATGTAAGAAAGCGACATTACTTTCTGGTCCCCCTATTACTTTATAACGTTTGTCTTTAACAAACTGTAATGTTTCCATATGATGTTTGTTAATTTATATAATATAATGCCTTATTATTTTATAATCGGACACTCTTATATATGTTAATACTATTTTACCTTGAAACATAAAATTAGCAAAGCAAAACCTTGTGTATGGCATAGATTTAATCGAGAACTCAATCGATTTCGAAGGCAAACACCGGATTGTTACTTTGCTAATTTTATGTTTTACTTTCGCGTGTGTGTCTTCTGTTTTGTTACCATAAAAATTTTAAAATGCTTTTATGTAATTGTGCTCTAAAATATTTATGATTTATTTTAATTTAACAAGTGCGAAACCTGAAAATAAAATATACGACGATACATTAAACGGAAAACGAGCTGAAAGTTGTATTAAAGATGAAATATGAGAAAGCAATATAAAGGAAGGATTTTCGGTATTTCAGAGTAACTACAGTTACACCTTTTAAGGGAAAGCTGTTCAATAGATTTGTGTGATTAATATTTGTTCAGTGGTCTTCACATCAGAAGGATTGTAATAAAATACAAGGATAATTTTTTTACTGTATCCTCAAACTAAGTATGTGACAAACTGGCTGTACTTTATGCATAATCGAAGTAATGACGAGCAAAATATGAAGACCTGCGACAGGAAATTAATTTCTATAAATATTTCTAAATCAAAATTATTGCTTCTTTAAATTTTAGACAAGATGTCTAGTCTAAATATAAATATTTGTGACACTATGCCTTCTTTTGTGTAAATACAAGTATATTCCCGTACAATAAATATTTAATTTCGTAGCTTGTCTGATGTTTTGATTTCGACAGTTAAGGTCTGGCAATACCTTGAATAAAGTTAATAGTATTTGACTTTACCTAAGGTCCATTTCTTTCCTCATATTCAGCTAGAACTGTTCATTCTGACTTGGATCGTTTTTGTAGGAACCTCTCAAAACCTAGAATTTAATGTAACATTTGCTGATAATTTGAATTAAATTAAGTGCTTCATTTTGTATACTATCTCAAGCAAAATAATGAAGCATTTCCCACCGCCTGTTTTAATTTTTATTCCTTGTTACTTTGGGCATGAGTAAAGCCAACAGCCCCAGATGAACATACAACTTTTACGAACATTTTAAGTGTCTTCATTATATCAGTCGAAATTATACCACCTGAGTCAGAAAATGTGGATTCATAGCTTAACCAGAAAGAGGGATAAAAAAAAGTTAAAAAAAAAAAAAAAAAACTTAAAAGTTAAAACTAAACTTCGCCTTTAAAGAGTAACATTACCAAACGTGATTTAAAGTAAATAATTACAGCTTAAAAAAATCTGATGTGTACACCACATGACTTCCTTGTAGGGAATATTAAATTATACGCATTTTTCTTGCATTTCATTTAAACTTATTGGATTGAATTAAACCTACTTCGCCGACAGAGCATAAACCACAATAGAATAAATGCATTCTTTAAAATTCACTATTTGCTTACCATAGCGATACTCTGGCGCTAGATTCACTTAACAGTATTATATTTCGTTCATATTATAACTCATAATGCACAAAATTTATATCATTTAAAGAATAGAAATATCTAATCGTTGCCATATGTTCTATTCAAATACTATAATAAATAATAAAGCTAGAATGATGTATAAAAGAATTTAAGGAAATAAAACAAAAAAGAAACAGTTTTTCACAGACGATTGAGTATTTCTCATTCAATTAATTCAGTTCTCACTTCGCGAGAAGGCAAAAATACATAAAAGCTCAAAATATATGTATTAAAAATTACCAAATAAATCTTAAACACTTCTTTCCTCGAAAAAATTCCAGAAAAGATAAAGCATGATTTAATTGGCAATAATAAATGAAGGCGTTATCTTTGTTGTTGCGAAGCTAAGTTTCTCTAGATTGGCAACAAATCCACTAGTCTGCTGTTTCAAATGTAAACAATCAATAGCCGCCATATAAAAAAGGCTTAGCGGCATAAAAACCTTAACCGGAAGATAAAAACAACATAATTCAATCATTTTTGAAGCAAAGAATGTACAATTTACAAACATATGAGTAAAGAAACTGAGGTCATTGAGCCGGGTAACAGAGTGGATATATATATAAATATATTTATATACGTTTGGTGCGGCCGATTGCAACTAAAATACGAGGTGCACATCTGCATGTTATAGCAGTCCTATACACAAAATTTCAACGTTCTGAGGCTACTCGTTTTTGAGTTATGCGAGATACGTACGTACGCACGTACGTTCGTACAGAAGCCACGAAAAATTCTCTTCAGAATTCATTTTAAAGCAGATTTATAATTTTTTTGGAGGAAACGAGTCTTTTATTCTGTCCTTACGTTTAGATATCACGCAAAAAAATCGTTAAATTGCATTCGATAGCGGTCAAAATGGATATTTTCGTTGAAATATGCTGCCCGAAACTTTTCGCGATTACAAGACTTCCTTTTTACTTCGTACAAGGAAGTAAAAACGAACACAAGAACTACTTTAAAACTGAACAAGCAAGCAAATTGGTAATAAAATTAAATTACTGATAATCAAAATTGAGCAAGAGTATTGCATAACAATATTGAAAGATGTAATGCTGATTTTTCGATCATATATTTGTTTAATAAACAAACTAAAATCCTCAGATTTTTACTGTTATCAGCTTCATAGTTTAAAATATTTGTATTTCTTCGGCGACGCTAGCACATCGTCTGCGAGACTATTTGCGCAGTCGCAAAGTGTTACCATGGTTACCAGTTTTTTTCTTTACCGATGTTATTGTTAAAAATAAATGACAATGGTTGTTCTAAAAAGATTGAAGTTGTGTTTAATTGTTTATTCGTACCACATTTTTTATACACAGAGCGAAAGATACTAGATGCATTATGCTAGTTGTTTTCCGGCTGTCTTAATATATTTTGCTGCGATGAGCGCGTGAGGTATATTGATCTCTGAGCGTAGGTCCAGGAGGACAGCTTGTAGGTAAGGATGAGAGCAGATGCTCTCTCGTCGGCCTTGAGTAGTTTTCAACCGAGATATTTCTAGTACTTTCTGCTTCTCGAAATTACTAGAAAGCAATACGAGGGTGAAATTACGGTTATAGCTAACATAGTGGTCAATAACATTTATTCAATTTCAATACAAATTACCGAGATACCCATTTACTCAATGTTAAAAGCATGTGCTCCTGTATTCGTAGCTTTCCGGTATAGCGTTCTCTTAAAATTTGTCTCGTGTTACATCACACAGAAAAATACAACAATTTTAATTATAATTCTACAAAAGTTATCTCTCTAAATACGAAATTCAGAACAATATTTTATACCCAATTTTCAAATACGAAATACGTACTCTTTAATCACAGTGGCATCAATCAGTAGAACTGCAACAAGGCAAAGCAAGTCAAAATCCACTGTTAAATCCGTAGGAAAAGTGGAATAAGAAACGTGTATCAAAGCCGTAGTCTTCACTTATATCCCTACTAAATCTCCTGATATATCATCCACGGTGTTCTGCGCTTTTGGACTTTTAAAAACGGATTGTCCAGGCGTCGATCTACAACCCTCCTTGGACTTTAGAAAGTTGTTCAAGAGGAATGGAATAAAATATCTCTTTCGATACTGAGAAAAGCTTTATTGTCTTGGAAATAACGGTGTAGAAAGATAAGGAAGAATAAGGGTTATCAAATGGAACATTTAAATTTTAGTTAAAAACATTTTGTGAATATAATGAAAATCGTCTAAAAAAATGTGCGAACAGCCTTAGTACATACCAATACGAAACCTTGTCAGAGTTTTCTAGAAAAGGAATTCGGTAATATTAATATTTGTGATTAAGATAACCATTTTGAAAAAATGTATACTGATCACAATATTTTTCGCAATAATCTTTTATAATCTTTTTTTCACAATAATTGTTACTCACTTAATCTATTAACATCAGATATATTTTTCTAAACAATATTTTACATTTAGTTGCTTACAAATGCAATAATGTCGCTTTTTAATTTCTATCAGAAGATCTTCGAATTTAATATCAAATATCTGGGTCAATTTTTGTCATAGGGGTATCAAACCTTTTACTTTTTATCACGAGTGCAAATTTTTCCTACATATACGTAGGGGAGCTGAGGGAAGGTATAAAAGTTAGACTTCATAATTTTTATAAAAATGATTTCTTAAAATTTAAAAGTGACAAAACACGAATCTTTGCATCATTTAAAATATTTTTGTAAATGGAAAAGGCCGGATAAGAACTTGCCGAAACATATGCATAAACAAGTTATGAGTACTGTTGTGCCTCAATTGAGCTTAGAAATGCTTTTGTTAACGCTCTTTAAAATATTCTTTAATTCTAAAAAAACTTGTTTTAAACAAAATTGAAAGATTAATATAGCGGATTACGTTTAATTTCCACTACCAACATTTCCGAAAATCAAGTAAAAAACGTACGACTTGATTAAAATTTCGTTCCAAATAGCATTAATATTTAATTCTTGTGTCTCATTACTTGTAACTGAGGAGAAAAATTAAATTTTCTTTTCTCCCTTAGCGCCTATATTTAAGCGAATAATTTCTCACAATTTTGGAAAAGCTGAAGTAAACAATTAACTCTAGGCAATCAATTTTAGAAATTATTTTTTATTTCATTACAATGAAAAGGGCTTACCGCACAATTAATGTGGAAAATCTACGAGAGTCTAATTTCATCCGGAAGTAACGTAATCATGCTCCAGGGTTTTTCACAATTTAATGGCTTAAATTCCCTTTCCCTTCGAGGCGTAAGTACATCTGGACAATTTTTACAATTAATGGAAATTACATCCATTCATTTCCTCTCTTGCATTGACTTTAGGAGTAGGAATAAAAAGTGTTGTTAATATGAATAAAAAATGATCACGAAGGAGAAAATCTTTAAGATATTAATGAGATAAAAGGATTCATCAAATACAATTAAAATATTCTGTTGTTTAAATTGAACAGATAATTTTTAAGTACTTAATGTTCAACGAAAATTAATGACATTTTTAGATAACGATATTTAACATTTACAGACGACACTAAACCGTCGTAAGACATAAAAAATATAAAATGCATTAAGAATACGTTTATCAAAGCAATAAAGAAATTCTACATAACCTAATATGCAAGTATCCTTCATTTTCAGCTATTACAATTCTGATATTGCATGGAATTACTTTTCATTATCTACTTCCATTAAATAATAACTAACACAAAAACACAAAATGTGAGATTTTATCTTCCTTATTTAATCACGGAATTTCTATCTGAATGACATAGGAGCCGGTACTGAACAATAAATTTATATTATTACCATTACATTCAAACCGAAAATCTTCAACATTATCTTTTCGAATAAAACGGGTTTAGAGACAAAATATTTTAGAAAAAATTGAGGGCACTGTAATTTTTAATTACGCCGTTGTTTTTTATATGTGTCTAAGAACCCGGTTCTAAAGACGGCAGAATCTAGCTGTAAGCATGAGTGTAAATTATTTATTGTTATTAGATGAAATCTCTACTGCAATCACATCTTAACCGTGGTTGATGCATTCACAAAGTTCGTATGGCTCTATCCAGTAAAGTCTACATCAGCTCAAGAGGCATTGCAGAAGTTGAAACTGCAACAATCAACTTTCGGTAGTCCTTTGAGAATTATAAGTGATAAAGGTACGGCGTTTACCTTTAAAGACTTTGAAGATTACTGTAGTCAAGAGAAGATCCAGCACATATTCACAACTACCGGCGTTCCTAGAGGAAATGGACAAGTTGAAAGGATTCATCTCACTCTGATTCCAGTCCTATCCAAATTATCCATAGATGATCCAAGCAAGTGGTACAAATATGTTGGAGATGTACAACGGATTTTGAACAGTACTAAGAGCAGAAGCACAAAGAGTTCTCCATTTGAGCTTCTCACTGGTGTTAAAATGAGAAATCGAGAGGACTTAAAGATTATGGAAATTCTTGAAGAAGAAGAAAGAAATATTATGATGAAAGATCGAGAAGATATGAGAGAGGAAGCAAGAAAAAACATTCTAAAAATTCAGGAAGAAAATAGAAAAACATACAACAAGAAGAGAAAAGAGGCACAAGTATACAATGTGAACGACCTAGTTGCCATACAAAGAACGCAGTATGGAGGTGGACTAAAGTTAAGGCCAAAGTTCTTCGGCCCATATCGTGTAACAGCGAGGAAAGGCAAAGATCGTTACCAGGTGGAAAAAGTGGGATACCATGAAGGTCCTGGATGTACCACTACAGCAGCTGATCTCATGAAGCCGTGGACTTCTACTATATAGGACTATGTGTGGTTCTTCCGCACTTCCTCTTTTTTTTTTTCCTTTTCTATTGTTTTTTTTTAAATTTATTTTCAGGTGCTGTCTTGATGTTCCAGTGTTGCTGATCCGTGTTTTCGTGGACGAAAAAGTGTCAGGATGGACGAGTTGTAGTATCCGTAAGTGCGACACAACCACCAGAGGGCCTCACCGATGCGCCAGCAGCGAGGTGAAAGAGGAGTATGACACTGCTATCCCACGCGAAGGTGGTGAGATGTCTGTCTACACGGGAAGGTGTAGAATAAGGAACTGTAGTTTTCCACGCGAAGGTGGTAAATTGAACTGTTTAATACATCAGCAAGTGCGAGTAGGCACTAATCGGTTATGTGATAAGACTGGTAAAACTATACAGAATCCTGTTTGTATCAAACGGCACTTGTATTTAATCTAATTTGTACCTTTTCTGATTATCTTTATTAAATGTTCTATGGTGTGGAAAACAACGTTGGAATTGTTATTTAGCATCTTCAACTCCCCCACTACATATATATATATATCCCCACTCTCTTACCTGGCTAGGTGAGCTTAGCATTTTATACTTACATGTTATTAAATTGTGCATTTTTTGCTTTAAAAGTGATGGAATTATGTGGTTTTATATGTTCCGGCTAAGGCTTTTATGCCTTCAGTTAATCTGTACGCAATAGTTGTAGAATTATCAATATTTTAAAGGTGGCGAGTTAAGCCTAATGAACAGCCATTTGTTTACATTTGAAATTCAGTAGAATAGAGAATTAAGCCAGTTTCTGCACCTTCAATGTCTTTTTACCGAGTGGGATCAAAAGCAAATTTTTAGTTTTGTGTACTAAAACATCTGCGTCCTTCCCTGCTGGCAGAAGTGCTTGTTTTTGTGTAGACGCTCTTTTAATTGTCAAAACTGTTTTTTTAGCTGTTTTAACTGCATTTTGTGTTTTATGGTTTCCTATATTTTACAATTTTTAATGAAGATGTTTTGACTTTTATGTATTTTTGTTTTGCCGCCAAGTGAAAACTTAATAATTGAGTAAGAAATATATCTCTAATGAAATTTGAGGAACTAAGTTTAAATGAAATACAGCAAAAAATGTTTATAATTTAATAGGCTATACAAGGAAGTCATGTTTTGTTCACATCAATTTTTTTAAAGCTATTTGATGTCTATTATTATAAATTTCAACATATAAAAAGTATCGCTTTTAAAGTTTTGAAATTTCCACAGATATTAAAACAGCTGTAAACTGCCCTCTTTTAAAGTATCAATGATAAAAGTTTATTAATTTGGCGATTTTTTACATTTAAAAAACGAATGCTATGAAGCAGAAGAAAAAATATTAATTGTGTTAATTTTATGGTGATATATAACGCTATATTCTTTTATTGGAATTTTAAAATTCTAATGTCCAAAAATATTTCTATTGAAAAAATTTGAAATTTTTAATGGTTATAAAACAAGCTCTTGACTCTCTTTTAAACAAGAGTAATAACAAATATTTATTAAGCGTCTTTCTAATTCTTTTCTTTTTTTAAACTAGCCGCGTTTTTATAAACTTTTATTTAATTCGCTGAAGGTATTTGTCACTACGGTTAAAAGTTTGCCGTGCTTTTTTGAACTATATCCTGAAAGGCTATGGAACTCAAATTTGCAAGTACTCTAATGGGGATGACAGTACAATGGCGAGAAGCAATTAAATTAAAAAATTTGTTTAAAATTTTTAAAGGATTGCCGAGAAGCAATCCTTTAAAAATTTACTTAAATTTAATTTTTTTGGAATTCACGCTGAAACAATTCTTTGCATTTATCTTCATTTGATAAACAAGTTAAAATTCTCGGAATTTAATTGTTCGCACAATTTGATATGGCGGAAAATGTGTTTTAAATGGCAAATTTTTGATAAAAATCGCAGGATTATTTTGACCGTTTGACCTAACAGAATTATTGAAAGTAAAAGAATGATTATTCATTGTTGAGAAATGATTTTCCAATTTAATAATTTAATTGATAACGTATAACAGAGACTAAAAAGATAAAAATAAAAGAAATTTTAAACATTATTTATAAAATAAGCTTTTACTTAAAACTCCTGAAATAATTAATGAAAGTAAAAGAAGATAAAATAATTTATCATACAATTTAAGAAAAAGAGATTAAATAATTCTCATTATAAAATTTACTTATAGTTTTATATCAGGAATAATAAAAGCGTGGGAGCATAAATAAACGAAGTAAATTAATCGAACTCCTTTGTCAAAAATATAAACTATTGCATATAAAAATTTATCAAAGGTACCTCATATTTTTATTATTCATAATACTTAAAACTGTAGATGAATTGCAGAGGAATTTGAATGATTTAATCTCTTGTTTCCTTAAACTGCAAAATATTTTTTTGATTTTCTTTAGTTCGTTAATTATTTTATATTAAGTTTAAATAAAAGCTTAGTTTTTAGAAGTTAATTTATGTTTCTTTTATGTCTTATTATATATTTTTAATTTTTATTTTTGATTATAAATTTAATCTCTTGTTCTATTTTCTCTATCTGTCATTTAATATCTTGTTCTATTTGTAATCTCTTGTTATATTTGCTCTGAGTAAAAATTCATTATACCAAGTACTTTTATCTTCTTAATTTGAATTTACGTAGGAAGTAATAAAAACACTCAACCAAGCATCTCGTAATCAAGGATTGTGTAGATCGTTACTGCCAACATTAGATCAATGGGTTTAAAATAGTTTCTGTCAACTGTCAAATTCGGTTGTTCGTGAGAATTTTTCCGCCGATTTGTTATCAACGAAAAAAAAAATTGTTGTTTAATTTTATTTGCGAGATAATTCAAATTACAATAATATACAGGAAGATTTCAGTGTCTGATTAATTGAATTTAGGAAGACTATGAATATATGTTAGATACCTGGAAGATCTTCAGAAATGAATTTTTGTTTCCTCTTTTCACGAAATTATATTTATCAGAACTCTCGTTATTATTATATTGTACTAGAAAGGGATTTTGTTTTATCTGAGCATACTTGTTAATAGCTGTTTCCTGTATTCAATGGTTTCTTTGATATAAACAATGGCATAGAAAACTTACTAAGATTTCTGAGTGGAAGGAAATTTAAAAGTTTCAAATTTATTTACACTGAAAATAAAATGATTAAGCTCTGATAAAAGTCATATATTGTTGCGAGCTATGGTTGCGGGCTTCTCTATAAATAAGATGAGTAGAAAAAATTGACAGTTCATTGGAGAAAAATACAAGACATAAAGAAATTGAATAACTGTGAATAGCTCAAAGAGAATGAGGATATTAAGTAAAATCCTCTTTTACCACTCGAGAATATCGTAAATTAACTTCTAAAGCTCAAAAGAAATAATTCCCTTTCAACTGCAAAATCTCAGAACTGATTAATCACTGACTCGTCTTAGCTCTCGAAACCGCATTTATATAGGTTGCACTAAATTCTGAAACCTTAGAACAAATTGGTCCTACGTTTTCAGAATCGGTCGAAGGTATTTCCCGAATCTTTCAGAATATCGCCAAATTGGCAAAAATGGCAACTTGCCGTTGATAACCTGACGACAAAAACCCGCCTAGACATATCAATAGTTTATCAATTTAAGCGTAGTTGGATTCATAATTGAAATATATGAAATCCTATATAAATAATAAATATTTATATACAAAGCATCTGACCACAATTTTAATTACATACAAAATAAAGCATAACATTATCACCTCATTCACTATTCACCTATTCACTTATCCGTTACGTCTTTCTATATACGAAAGGAACTTCAGAGAGATTATATCAAATTTACTTAAAATATGAATTATATAGGGTACAACATTCCTTGTAAAATGCGTTAACAACCTGTGGGTTTCATCTCTATCTCTTATTTTCCCTTCCTTTTACTGTATTCTGCTTTTAGTATCTAAAATTCGCCTCGGCTGTGTTATCATAGCGCGTTTGTTATTCAGTACGGAATTAGTTTCAGAAAAGGTAATAGTCCCCCTCTTAGCTTTTATTTTCTAATTTACTTTCAGAGTTGGGCATAATCTAATTGCAGCCAAAATCATTACATCTCCACCACCGTAATGATCCATTTTGCCTGATGGGGGG
Organism: Stegodyphus dumicola; assembly: GCF_044657685.1. Taxonomy (NCBI): domain Eukaryota; kingdom Metazoa; phylum Arthropoda; class Arachnida; order Araneae; family Eresidae; genus Stegodyphus; species Stegodyphus dumicola. The sequence goes on along the minus strand of NC_140771.1, from coordinate 39,616,589 downwards.
ATGGAAAAAGTATGGTGCTACGCTATCCAAGGCTCATGTTGTCTGCACCATGCTAAATGCGCACTCTTGTGTGCTGCAGTGAGCGGAACTCAAACAGCGGGGAAGCCTTCGAGCAACTGTAGAGCGTTAAACTCGGGTTCCAGTGGCTGCAAACAACTCCCGTAAGAGCTGCGAAAGCAGTCCTGTGCTAAATAACTATTCTCATTCGTCGTTGTGGACCTTGCTAGACTTTGTCCACATCTTCACGATACAGTTCTAGTGTCCTGGAACTGTTTCCACAAATTGCAGAAGACCCTGGGCGTTACATTGAGTTCTGTAGCCACCTGTGCTTGTGATTGGTTTGCCACCAATCTACTGACAATTCTTAATCTCATTTCGTCATTCGTTCGTTCGTGGCTACTCATTTTACCTGATAGCTTATAAAATTTACCCAACTTTTGAGAGAAGCACTGTGACAGTCGTGAAGGTATATCAGCACACAAATAGCCACAAACACCTCGTGCGCTTATATTGTGGGATCTAGTCTTTTTAGCTATCATACACTCTAACTAGATATGCTTAAATGTAAATCTGGCAAATTCTCGAAAGACTAGAAGATGAAGACAACAGGGGATAGATGTAAAAAACCTGTTAAAAATTTTATCAACTTTGTACTATTAAAATTTTTACATCATTAAATAGATAAGTGAAAGTTCACTTACCTTCTAAATAGGGCTGCCCTGAACTGCCTTCTTTCCTTCTTGTCGGTATCCGTCTCTATGATGAACTTCGATTCACTGCGAAACACAGCTATAAACTTTTTAAGAAATTTTAATTCATATGAAAGATATCTACAAAATATTTACAAGTTATAATGATTACAAGCATAATTTATACGGAGACGGTATATCGTTATACATCTGTTAGACGCGTCAGCCGTTCAACTGATTACTTTTAGTCTCTTTCGCCAGAGGGCGTTCGTGGAAGTAAAGTTCTAGTAAGCAAAATGATTCAAGACATCGAATATGTTTCTGTATATAATTGAATAACTTACGGAAATTTTGAATGTCATTAGAATCCTTTAGAGGTCTTATTTTCAGTAATTTATCTATATGGGCGTTTATCAGTACATCTTTATTTCCAAATCTTTCTGTGAGGAGTTTAACTGAAGTTTCGTAATTTTCTTCGGTTAAATCGAAACCGTCAATGGTGTTATAAGCAGTGCCTCCCAAAAAGGATTTCAAATAATTAAATTTGCTTATAGCGTCAAGCGTTTTATTTTGGTGTATGGCTGATGAAAAAGTGTTCCAAAATGTCAGCCATTCGCAGCTCTCGCCATAAAACTTCGGAATCGTAAGTTTAGGAAGCTTCAAATTATGATTTTCGACTTTAACGTTTTCTGTAATACTTTCACTTAACTGTTCAGTGCTTCTTAACACACTCAATTTTTGTTGTTCTATATTAATTTCTTTCAATTTTTTGTTAGCTTTGTATGTAAATGTAGTTATTCTTTCACGATATTCGTCAACACCGTTTAATTCCTGGTCAAGATCCTTTATGTCTATTAATTTTTCTATATCGGCATCTATTTGTTTTAACTCGTTCGATTTTTCATTTAAGAGTTCTAAGGAAATTTCTAGTTCCTCTGCATTCACTTCGGTTTTTGGTAATTCAGTTTCGATTCGGCCAATTAATTTTGTAACGGCAGCCCTTATGTGACCGCGTTTCCTTTTCAATGTATCGATGAATTCCGTCATTGTTTAATATTCAATAATTCAACAACTATCAGCAATCCACTAATTATTTATGCTTATGTATTATCTATATAACTGGTATGAATTTAGACAGTTTCAATAGTTAGGAAAACAGCAGTTACTGGCAGTCCCTGTTCGGGCGCCATGTTAAAAATTTTATCAACTTTGTACTATTAAAATTTTTAGATCATTAAATAGATAAGTGAAAGTTCACTTACCTTATAAATAGGGCTGCCCTGAACTGCCTTCTTTCCTTCTTGTCGGTATCCGTCTCTATGATGAACTTCGATTCACTGCGAAACATAGCTATAAACTTTTTAAGACATTTTAATTCATATGAAAGATATCTACAAAATATTTACAAGTTATAATGATTACAAGCATAATTTATACGGAGACGGTCTATCGTTATACATCTGTTAGACGCGTCAGCCGTTCAACTGATTACTTTTAGTCTCTTTCGCCAGAGGGCGTTCGTGAAAGTAAAGTTCTAGTAAGCAAACGCGACAAAACCCTTTGTATTGAACACAATAGTTTACAGATGGCACGAACTTACTTGCTTACAGTCACCACCACTTGTGGTGAGAAACTTAAAAGGTAATGTAACACTAGATTAAGAGATCAAGATTAGTGCAAGACTACACAATTCAGTTTAATATAACAGTTTGATCCAGAACCTGCATCTGCAGGATAATAATTCGGAGGCAAGGATGCGAAACTGATATTCCAGTTAGTAGCTGGTAGAAATAAAAACGTGTGCTCAAAGTAGCGAAATCACATTCTGAATAAAGGTTTCGCTACATCAGATTAAATACACTCGTTCACCCTAACTACCATACATATTGACAAGGAAATTCGAGAGGACTTAGAGAAGACAGAAAAGGCTAACAAATTAAAATAACTGTTAGTAAAATTAAATGAAATCCTACATCATCCTCTCCACAATCACAGCTCCGCAGACAAGAACGTATACGCTTTCGGCTGTGAATAATTGCATAATTCTTCGGCATAATAAATTACCCTTCGTACGATACGTTTCGTAAAAATAAACATAATTTTCAAATTCTCTTAACTTTGCACACGAAATTTATAAACAAACCTAAATAACAAAATGTTGCTCTCACCTCATATGACTGGGATCTCTGATTCTTTGTTGACTTGCTCGATATCGAAACATAAACTGAATTAACTGTTTAGTACGACGTAATGAAACAGTAACTTTGACACTCTTTTTGAAGGGAAAACAAAAATAGATAATATCTCTTCTACTTCACTATGTTATGAAGCTTTAATTCACGGCACCATTTTTAAATAAGACACTACTTGCCGAGAGAGGTTTCTACTTCCTCTTAGGGAGGAAACTAAACTCTTAAGAATTTTTGCTAATTACCAAATTTTTAGTCATCGTATAGTGAATTTTTAATGCATTACGTTGTAAAAATTGCATCCCGGGACCGCGCCGTGAGAGGATCGTAAACATAAGAAAACATATACAAGATATATAGGAAAAACATATTAAATATATAAAGAAACATACTGAAATTGGTTTCCAGATTAAATATCAGTTTATTCGAATTCATCACCAATAAAATAAAATCTTATCCTCATCAGAGAGTCTAAGGGGAATTCTTCAATTTGTCATTTACTTTTTTTTTTTTTTTACATTTAAATTCATATAAAAAAAAACTTTAAGGTTTGTCTTGGTAATTTAAAAAGGGAAAGGGAAACAATTGAAAGCCTGAGAATTAAATTAAGATTCGACGTTGTTATTTTACATTCCAAGGAAATCGTTGAAACCTTACTTAAAGTTCAAACACAAAAAATAGACTTATCTGGTCAGGACGTCTTGAAGTGGAGGACTCATATCCTAATAAGCGTTGACGTCGGCGGGGCTCATCTTTACGATCACAAATGGAAGTTTCAGAAGACATCGTCCTGTCCTGGCACTATTGGCGAAACACACACGCAGGTAACTGGTTTTCATAACGACGAAGCTATTTTAACTCTGGAAAACAGAAACAGGAGCACTGCTTCCCAGCACGGCTATCCGCTTGGTCTTGAAAGTCTTAAGTCAACACGCAGGTAACTGGTTTTCATAATGACGAAGCTATTTTAACTCTGGAAAACAGAAACAGGAGCACTGCTGCCCAGCACGGCTATCCGCCTGGTCTTGAAAGTCTTAAGTCACTCGCCCGGTTCAATTTCGCCTTTATACCAGAACGTGGCAAGGGAGCATGTTTGCAGCTCCCGGCCCGAAACGTTTTTCTAGGCAATTACGGCTCGCCTGTTCTTGCTCATCCCAAGAGCAAGCTTCAAGAGTAACGTCCAAAGTAAGTTCAGCCAGCAGTTAATGATTCCAACTCGAATTTTCTTCGTCTCCTTCACAAACGCAGGCTCCCACTATGCCTTCACTTATCGCCCCCTTAATTTTGGCAAAATTTGCGTTTTCAACCCCTGAATGCGGAAATAAGGGTGATCGCGCATGCGCGCCCTTCTTCACTTAGCCAACAACCGGACCCTCAATCGCCAAAACCTGAATGACTTACATTGAAAGTCACGTAGCAACCTTTGACCTTTCTGTCACGTACTTCCTGTCTTAAGGTCAACTACACAATGAAATTTCTTCTAGAACATTCTAAAGGACAAAGCGCGCGAAATCATGATTTAGCAAAAATTGCTTCTCTTTCCCTGCTTCTTTTCACAATGAATCAAAGCTTGTACAAAATTTGCAAATAAAAGAAAATAAATAATATTCTTTTAAACTAAATAATATTCCCAGAAGCATCTGTTTTTCCCCAAAATTAAAGCCTTAAAATAAATAATTCAGAATCAAATAAAATTAAGATTTCCATAAATCAGAAAATCATTCACCTAGTTTTTATAACGCTATCGGACAAATTCGCTACAAACTACATATATTTTGAAAAAAATTTTTAAAATCGGCCAGTTTTCATATTTTTTTTATTATTCATGTTTTAAAAGAGGTTCAAGTGTTTATTTGTAATCTGTAAAAACTTCAGAATTTTCTAAGAAATAAATTTCTAGATGTTTAAAAGTAACTGACGTCAAATATTCGAAAAAATCCAGCAAGTTTCGAAGATTCGAGAAATTTTCAGAAAATTAGCTAAAACTTTCAAAAACCGTTTACTCACTCTATTTGTTAGCAAAAACAATAAAATTCTGCTATTTTTAGTTTGTTCGTTAAATTAAGATACACTCTAAAAGTCGTTTAAACTGAATTGTAAAGGAAATATAGCTAATTCTGTAAAGATCGTATTGTTACATTATATTGTCATCCACAAAGCTTGCATGTACAACATTTAAACTCGATAGCTTATCAGGAATTAGTTTAAAATTCGCTGACAAGATTTTGACCATAACGACAAACACCATAAGCAAACTAAATAAAACCTCATAATAATTATCAGCTTCCTTGGAAATGATACTAACATTTGAGTTATTTTATTAACAGAAAGCGTCTATCTGATTTGTAACGTGTGATCTGTGATGTAAATATTTGACAATTTTTGATGATCTTCTTAAGCAGAATTATAAACCATGCTTATAATATTGCTATTACTTGTAAACAGATCGAAGCTTTTAGGATTTCAGTGAAAATTTTCCTTCGTGAATTCTCAGAATCGAAACAGTGCTTTAAAATTGTATCTTTTGAAATCAGCGGCTACCTTATTGCAGGAAATAGTTTCTTGAGCTTGAAATACTGAGAAGAATTTGGAATTCACGTGGCATGAGTTCAGAAGCGAATTCCTCCAATTCTAACAAGGCCTTTTACAAATTTCCATTGCGCATCATCGAATAACGACAATTACTAATGAATAGGGCTTTGAATCCGATTCTCAAAAGCAGCCGAGAAGAATTCTCAAGGAAAAGTCGAGTATAGTCAAAAGAAAAATACAAACGGAAAGAATCTCTTGAAATGAAAACGCACGCTTGCCTTTAATGAGGTACAATGCTTCTTAGTTTCTTCATCTGAGAACAGAATATGAAAGCCATCGCCGAAAGAGAGAATCTTTTTGAAAAACATCGATCCTCGAAGAAGTTCGCAATAAAGTTTATAATTACATCCGTCGAAAAGACTACCTGGCCTTGTTAAATGACTTTTCTCTGGTTATTTTATCTTTCTGGAAGAAAGTCACTCTCATTTAGTCCGCGAAATAGTGGACTATGTCGATATTTGCTCTTAAGAAAGTGCGGTCTGTACAGTATGATGTAAAATATCAAAAGAATTATGTACTTTAAAAAAAGGTAAGATACGTACGAACTACTATTACTATATAAAGTATTTCTCCCACCTTCTTAGCGAGCCTTCGTAGTGTAGTGGTCTGCAAGCTCAGCGCATAATTGAGAAGTCCGCGGTTCGATTTCCGGCGAAGGCTAATTTTTCATCGCTTTTGCTTCCAAAAATACCTAATGTCTCCACAACTATAAATATTAAAAATTACTTCATAAATGTAATAATTTTTTTGCATTATAGCAGGCTTAGAATTTTTAGTTTAAGGTTTTAGCCATTATTTAGTTTTTTAAGTGAGAAAATGTATAAGCTAGACTTTGCTCATATTGATGCTTTATCACCCACTCAAATATTAGCTCACAAAAGGGATACATAGCGAGTAAAATCAAACAAAATATGCATTGCAATTTACAGTTCACAGAAGGGAGAAAACCGAGTTAACGGCATCTTCTGTGTTGTTATAGGAAAAGAATACTGTTGCGTGCGTATGGGTTCGTAATATAGACTGAATGCGCAAGTCTGATAAAAAGTTAATAAAATTTATTCTTATGACAAGGAACATAATAAAACGCTGGATCCTTCCTCAAAGATATTCGTACAATATCACACAATATCACGCAGTAGTTATGTTTTAAACTACTAAAATGTTAAATAGAACGAAATTCGAAGCGCAGAGAAAGCTAATCCGATCTCACCGCGAATTCGGTACAATTAACAACAACCAATTATCCAAACAGTTGAGCTGAGATGTTTCTCTCCGGCTTTTATATTTTTTTAAATCGACCGCGCGAGACATTTTTACTCATTTATGGAAAATAAAAAGAGTAGAATTACGGCTACAGCTAACACAGTAGTCAATTACATTTATTCAAATGAAATATCAATTGCAGAGATAAACTGTTATTCAATGATAAATACACGTGCTCTTGTATTTTTACTTTTCTTAAAAGCTTTCTCTTAAAATATGTCAACGAGGTGCATTGCGCGGGGGAATAAAACAATTTTAATTATAATCTGATAAAACTATCTAACTAAATGCTAAATTAGTTAGATATTCCCTTTCCAAGGACTGCACGTCCCAGGCAGTACAATCGCTGAATAGGAAGCCACACTTACAACTAAAGTATCAATGCAACAATACACATTACAATACAGTAACAAACTACATAAACAATAATTGCGAATAATAACATAAAACAAATCAAATAGTATATAAATAAATGAGTGAAACAAAAAGGACCATGGTCTTATATTATTTACGTTATATACACTATGGCCATAGTAAGGAGCTAACCGGTCGTAATGAACGACTTTAGGCTTAGAGTTCGATTACTTACGGATCCGAATCACGACGTCGTTCAGCCTGTTTTAGAATGGGTATGGACCATCCCAAGATGACTGTAGTTTAGGACAGAGTTCTCTCCATCGAGTCGGATTCTACAACCACACCTTGTCTTCTTCGTTGAATCGATGTCCAGCAGCTCTCGTGTCGTATCGGGCCTTCATCTTCTCCGTAGCCAAGTTGATTCGCTCTCCTGCAAAACTGCGCATCCCTTCAAATAGGGCCTGGAGATCCCAGTATGATCTCGGCAGCTTTCTGAGCAGGGTCGTTCAGACAAGGAGTCGGCGTTCCCAGATGAGGATCCCTTATGATGATGGATAGCTATATCCTTTGATGCTGGAAACAGTTTGTTGTTTTTGAAGTCCAAAGAAAAATTATATTTCCTTAAAAGGTCCAATCCGAGTATGCAAAGATCTGTACTATCTGCCACATATGCCGTATGATAGTAGGCGGCAATTCTAAACGTTCAACTTCCCTTCTGTTGCGATTTTATCACCAGACGCAGTCTGGAGGGTAAAACAGGATAGCGTTCAAATGAGTTTACCTTTAAATTGTTGAAGTAAATCTTTCCGAATGATGGTAAGATTAGCTCCTGTGTCAATGATCATATTGCAAGGAACTCTATTGATATGCCCATTGATGGATAGTCCATCACTGTTGCCTTTCACTGTAGAAATCTTGAGCGCTTTAAAACGGGGTTTTTTACTATCTTTCAAACTCTGCTCCGCGATATGGTCATTAATTTGTTTCCCGCGTCGTTGCTGGGAAATGATCTTATTTTCCGTGCCCTCGGGTGTTCTGCAAGTCCTTCGTACGTGCCTTCAGCTCCGCAGTTCCAGAACTTTGGTTTCTAGTCTCTGATTTTCCGTATCATGGCAATTACCTGTCTGTTTAAAAAATCGTCTGTCTTATTTTGCGTGCACTGGAATGTTCTGCAGTTCCTTGGTATGTGGCCTTCAACACCGCAGTCCCTGCACTTTTGGGTAGGTTTCCTGTCACTAATATTTCGTTTCAGGGCACTGACTAATATCATCTGTTTTATTTTCCATGTTCTGGGGTGTTCTGCAATGCCGTCGTACGTGGACTTCAGTGTCACATTTCCGACACTTTAGAGGCAGTTTGTTCTCATGCCTACTCCGTATTAAAGCATTGACTTGTTCTGATAAATCGTCTAAACGAGCCATCAATTGATCCACTGGCTCGTGGACTTGCACAGCTCTGAATGGTTGGCGACCTCTACGAGTTGTTTTTTGGGCTGTCTGGAATTTCATGGCGTACACTAAAGCGCTTTTTATGTCCTTGACATCCGCCATTCGCAAAGCTTTCTGCATTTCAAGATTCCGGGTGCCATCGATAAAACACTGCAGGGACAGGATTTCTCTTGTTTCCGTCGGGCCTTCCGAAAGGGCGAGATGAGAGCCTTTCAACATCCACAGCAACTTCCTGGAGTGTATCTGTAGGCTTCTATTGACGGGATTTTAACTGAAGCCTGCTGTAATCTTTTACAAATTTCTCGCCAAAGCGCAGCTCCAAAGCGCCGGATAAAGGTTCGAAATCTAGCCTTTGGTTTTCCGGAAGAGTTTGAAAGATATCCGCGTCGTTTGCTCTCAGAGAAACGGCTAGATCATAGACCTTAGCTTGAGAATCCCATCACTTCGCATCCGCCACTATAGAAAATTGTGTCTTATACACTTTCCAGGAGGTCTTTCCATGATATGTGGATAGCTTCAGAAAGTGACGAGCAGGCATGGGTAGAAATTTAAATCCCTCAGAATTGTTTCCTGCTATTCGCTATACACTTCTTTAAGGGGTCTACATTTTTGGTGACAGCAGCAGAAAATCCTGTCATCGATTTGTTGTTTGACGCAGAAACGCTTTCTTCGATTCGTTGCTCCACAGAAGAAACTCTTTCTTCTATTTGTTTTTTTACAGAAGAAACTTTTTCTTCAATGTGTCCAACTTTACTTTCGACAGCGTTAATTCTGCCTTCCATAACCTCAAATTTGTTTCCTATTATACAAATAATCTCTCCTTTCAATTCCTCTTGACCTGCTTTCATATCTCCTTTAATAGCTTGCATATCCTCTTTAACGGAATCTTGTCCAGCTTTCATCTCCTCCTCAAATGCAGCAAAGGCTGCAATCAGCTGTCTTAACTGCTCCTCCATCGCTCTTGTGACTGGCATTCAACTCTATTCCTGACACCAAAAAGTGTTACGTGCGTACGGGTTCGTAATAGATTGAATGCACAAGTCCGATAAAAAATTAATAACATTTGTAATTATCATAAGAAATATAATAAAACGCTGGATTTTTCCTCAAAGATATTCGTACAGTATCACAATATCACACAATATCACGCATAACGTTAAACTGATAAAACGTTAAATAGAACGCAATCCAAAGCGCAGAGAAAGCTAAGCCGATCTCATCGCGAATTCGCTACAACAACTAAGTAAACAACTGAACTGAGATGTTTCTCTCCGGCTTTTTAAAGGTTTTTAATCGGTCACGAGAAGGTTTTGGTAATTTCTATTTTCTCGAGGTTTCTGGAAAGTACAAAAATAGAATTAAGGTTACAGCTAACATAGTAGTCAATTAAATTTATTCAATTTAATTACATTTGTTCAGTTACAAATTCAGTTACGAGATATCTATTTATTAAATATTAAATGCATGTGCTCTTGTATTTTTACTTTTCCGGCGCAGCTTTCTCTTAAAATAAGTCTCGTGCTGCATTGCATGGGGATATTAAACAATTTTCATTATAATTCTACTAAAAATAGCTAACTAAATACAAAATACGTAACAATACTAAGTACAATTTAGAAACAGCAGTTCAGTATAAAATCATTATAGAATTAAGATCACAATCAAAGAGAGCTTCAGCTAAACCTCTCACCATAATTTGTAACTACCAAACTTACAATATAAAGCAAACTTTACGTTTCAGAAGTATATCTTTTTCTAGTAACTAGTTAAGGTGTCGGACTTCTCGACGGCTAGGGCCACGAAATTAAGAACGATAAAAAAATGTATACAAAACAAATGAAAAGTGTGGCATTTTGTAGTTATCCTCAAAGCAAGGTGTATAAAGTGACACACACGCGACGGAAGTATTTACAGCTACAGACTGACTGACTGTCAGTCAGTAATTGCAACCTTGTTATCGGATGATACTTTCTGGCAGGTGCGTACTTGCTGCATGACAATGATTATTGTTTGAGAAGTGTGCACGGATTTGTTCCACTGCTAAGAAGCAGTATTTTGGAATAGCAGGCATTTTTCATTTATAACTGATTGGCTTGTAATTCTCATGTTGCGGTTCAAGTATTAGTAATGGCAATGACGCAGAAGTATCTAACAGATGACACGGTTTCAAAGGTCGGTAACAACCAGTGCTTTGAAAGACACATTTTTATTCTTCGGGAAGGGAAAAAAAAAAAAAAAAAAAAAAAAAAAAAAACCTCAGCAACAGTTTCCCGAAAACATTTGATAATACAGACAGAATGCAGAACATTGTCACAGTTTTCAGGACAGGAGGTGCAATAGCGCATAAAGTAACAGAATGTATGTACATCAAACTCCAGAAAGCGCATAAAACTCAGTGATTGTCTTAATAGATATATTTATGTTTGCTAATCTAATGGTTGCAGCTACTAAGGGTGAGAGAATTCTTTTATTCGCCCTATTCTGGAGATTAAGATGATTTCAAAATGCCACACCTCGCGTTTGTTGTCTTCTTCATCTGCTTGATCACTCATGAAAATTCCGCGACTACTGTTTTCGAGAATTCTGATAGTTTTCTTTGTATACACCGTAAATTAGTATTCCTGACTACTAACTATTCTGTAACCATATTTTGACATCCATGCCATTCTTACAAACAAATGAGCTTTTACATATGCAATAAATGTTCATGTTTCTGGAGTAGGATTTAGCTAGAAAGAAACATAAAAGGATATCAATACCTAAAGCTCCTCGTTTAATTCAAAAACGTGCAATATTATTTTGAAATGCGATTTCCATTTGGATAAGATAACAGTATTTTCCTAACGTGAATTTACAATGACATCAGGATTTCTTCGTGGCAGATATCATTTAAGATGTTAGGCTATGGTCGACTAAGTTTTCATACAATGCCGACAAGATGTGACTAGTGATAACAAAATCTCATGATAATTTGCCGTCATTTTGAGTTCATCTTTTGAGCAAATTTCGAAGCCTTTTTTCTGGGTTTTAAAGCCTTATTCTGTAATATTTCATTTTATAGACTTATTTTAATTCATTCCTTAAACTATATTTATTTCTGTATACGATATTTATTTTAAATAAATACTTATAAAATAGGTAGTTGTTAAAGTAAATGGAACAGATACCCGTTTTTCGTATGTTTTAACTAATTTTTTTTTAAATTCAATAAAATACTGGAAAGGAACTTTGTAATATAAGGTATTTCTCCCACTTTCCTAGCGTGCCTTCGTGGTGCAGTGGTTCTGCACGCTGGACCGTATTCCAGAGGTCCGTGGTTCGATTCCCGGCGAAAGTACTTGCAAATGTTTCATCCTGCTTGCTTCCAAAAAAACCCTAATCTCTCTACAGTGGCGCCCGAACTAAAAGGGTGTGGGATGAGTATTCTCTACACTCAGGATTTGGCGACTGGGTCCTCTAAAAGCTCCAGCCACCCTCTAAAAGAGGGGTGTATATAAGATATTTTTCCCACTTTCCTAGCGTGCGTTCGTGGTGTAGTGGTTCTGCAAGCTGGGCCGGTATTCCAGAGGTCCGTGGTTCGATTCCCGGCGAAGGCGTTGTTAATTTTTCATCTCTCTGGCTTTTCTAATTAACCGAATGTCTCTACAGTAACTTTCGAAAGGGAATTTGAAATAGATCTTATATTAATAAAGAACTGTTTCAGGATGTCAAAATGTCTTAACATAAAATTGCCCAGTCGATGTTACAAACACCTGAATGAAATTTGATGGATTAATGTCGTATAGCTCAGTATTGAGGCTCCCGAAGCAATTTTATACATTTCAGCTATGTATTTGTTACAAATACTGGGTACAAACGTTCATGATTTCAGTTATTTGAGTTTATATTATGCTATGTTCGTACGAGTTCATAATTTGTCCGAGTTTATATTATATTCATTACCATTAAAAATGAACATAAATAACGCAGCAGAAAATTTATGACTAGAGTAAATTAATTTAGTGTCATATCAATCTTATTTAAATATTTGGAGACCCAGAATTCACTTTTATTCGTACTTGTGAAAAAATAAATATACTCAGTTACGAATTTTGTGCTGAGAATAATTGCTTTGTTTTGATATACATTTATATGTGAACAACTTTTTTCACAGTTGGATATTAATAGGGAAAGAGCACAGTTGACTGAACATCTACAATCCGTGATGAAGATGATTTATAATATTTTATGTGCAAGACCGAAAACTTTATCAGAACCGAAACGCCATTAAGTAGTAACAAATAAAGAAGTTTGTAATTATTTACATACAAGCTTTCTACGTGTTTATAGATTTGAACTAATTGGCGATAACACTTAATGAAAAGTCAAAACACAATTTATTCGCCAGTATTACACAGGGGAATTCCAGAGACACGTTTAGTCGTAGAAAAACTGCGAAAACACGCTGAAACAATCAGCAACACAGCCTTCAGTCTACAACGATGAAGACAGCTTCACAGCAAAACATTAAAATACAGCTCCCGACTCGGTTCAGTCGCTCTCAGGTTATCTTCCGAACTCAAGACCCTCTTCACTCTCCGCGTACAGGCAGGGCTTTATATAGCTTTAACCTACCTTTGAGAACATTTCTGGGGAAAGCCGCTAAGAATGATTTCCTAGAATGTTTTCGCTCCGTCTATGGCATATTACTAATTTTGTCGCCAAATGAGCGATTTCGCGCCAAGCGTAGCAACCCTCCCTTTTGCTACCGCTTTCTGGCAACCCTAACCCGGCTTTGCGGGGAAGCTATCTCGCTGCAGCAGGGCATTTCGCAACAATACTTTTATTTATTCATCGAAGCAAAATTTTATTAATAAAGAAAAGAGACTTGAATGATATTATTTACTCTCAGGTTTTGTCCCACTTGGAAAGCGTTCTCTACAAACTTAGAAAGTTTTTATAATTTGCTTATTTTTAGATTAAATTAATATATTTAATAATTAATTAAAGATTTTAGAATTATTTAAAATAGATGCCAGTCTGATAATTTAATATTTAACTGTGAATACACTTGAATTACAAAGTTTAACCAACAAACATGTGGGTACGAAACTTTAGATTTCAGATAAAAAAAAAGTGCAATTCTTTCCCCCCCCCGATATTATAGTTTTTGTATGTTTACTTTAGTTTTGTATGGAAACTTAGATTTCAGATAGAAAAAAAATATGAAGTGCATTTTTTTCAATATTATTATTATTACACTTTTTGTATCTTTTAATAAATATTTAATTAGAGAAATTTAAAACTTGTTTTAAATGTGTTATATTTCATTAATAATTTTTTTTTATTTCGTTAAAAAAGTGCTCGTCATCTACTTTTAGATCATGCATTCGGCTCGCATGAAAATGGAAATTTCAGATCACTATCATAGCTGGTCTCTATCATAGATTTCAGATCACTATCATAGCTGGTTCAAGTTATTTTTGCATATCCACAAACCTATATGATGCATGAATCTCAATTTTACGACTGTAAAGACTGTAAGAGAACAATGCTGGACAACAAGCTTAAAATTAAATTTTCTTCTAATTTTGTTCTTATATTTAAACTCACATATACTTACTATACTTACTCAGATATACTTATATTACGAAAAAGTATTGACCTGGATAGTTTTTTTTGAATTTCTTGCACATCCTCCGTGTTGTATACCATAATATCAGTTAAGCTTTTATTTTAATTTTCCTTTCCAAACGCTATTTCAGGCAATGTATAGAGCGATTTATACATAAAATATTCTCCCATTTAAACATAAAAGATTTCATAAAATCTGAGATTTTTGCTTAGAAAATTTTCTCAGGGAATTAAAAAAAAAAACTTACATTATTACTTACATCGGCATTCCACATGAATAAACAAATTTAACGAGTATTTTATTTATATCTGTAGGCTGTTGCTTCAGAATCGAAAAGCGTGTTTTGTAAGTGTTTATTCTGCTATTGCGGTAATTCCGCGTATAGCCTTATGAAATCTGATGCTATTCAAAATGCGTTTACATTTATATTTTTGTCACAAACCGTTATAGATTTAGTTTTGACATGCTTTAAATATTTTGTAAATATAACTGACTCACAAAAGAAGCTTTGAAAAGATTTTTAGTTTCTTTTAAATTGGAAAAAGTCTTCATATGCTTTCGCTTACCGGTGGTAATAAAAACATATTTTGATTTCAACCGTGAAAGTTTAACAAATATGTTTTATAGAATATTTGCTTCTGAATAAATCATATTTGTCTTGATCATATTATATAGTAGAAAAGACGAAAACTAAATATTTCAATTAATTTTAAATACTTACTTAGGTTTTTCTTGATCTTAAGTAAAAGAGTGTTTCGGCTATCAATATTTTTAAAAGAAAGCTCAATAAAAGTTTGAAAAACTGTTTAACAGTTATCAAGATAAAATTTTGATTCAGCCATGCAAGCAGTGACAGAAAGTAGCTATTAAAAGTGCGTATGGAACTTTTATTTTCGCAATCGCTCTTGGTAAATATGGGCTTAAATTTACAAAAATAATGGCGCAGAAATTCGTGTTATGGCTATTTTTAAATTTAAAAAATCTGGTGTGGGTACAACATGACTTCCTTGCACGGTCAATAAAATTATACATGTTTTTGCTGCATTTCAATAATTTAAACTTATTTCTTCGAATTTCATAACATACATATTTCTTATTCAATTAATGTAGTTCTTACTTCGCAGTAAGGCCAAAAATTCAAAACATCTTCATTAAAAATTGTAAAATACAGAAAACACCAAATACGGTTAAAACAGTCAAAAGAACAATTTTTACAATTAAATTCTACGCAAAAACAAGTAATTTGGCCAGCGGGCAAGAAGACAGATTTTTGTCGGTGCACAAAACTGAAAGTTTACTTTTGGTCCCACTCGGCAAAAAGATATTGAAGGTTCAGTAGCATTTTACGGTCTTAACTCACTGTTCTGGGAAGAGTTTTAAAATTTAAACAAATGGCAGTTCCTTTAGGCTTAGTGGCAATTAAACAACTTTTAAATTGTTGATAATTCTACAACTACTGCATACATTTTAACTAAAGGCATGAAAACCTTAACAGGAAGATAAGAACCACATAATTCCATCATTCTTAAAGCAAAAAATCCACACTTACCAACGTATTAGAATAAAAAACTAAGCTCATCAAGTCGAGTAACAGCATGAGTATATATATATATATATATATATACACATTTATTTATATACTTTTAGTGCGGCACATTGCAACCTAAAAGGGAGGGGCAGATCTACATTTTATAGCAGTCCGATATACAAAATTTGAATACTATGAGGCTACTCGTTTTTGAGTTATGCGAGATACATACATACATGCGTACGGTACAGACGACATAAAAAAATTTCTTCTGAATCCATTTAAAATTAACTTTTCAATTCGTTTTTGGAAAAAAAAATCCTTTATTCTGTCCGTAGGTATAAATGCGACGCAAAAACATCTTTCAATGCATTCAAGATCAGCAGTCAAAACTATAAAAAAACTATAGGGAGGAAAACAGTATAGATGGATGAACTACTTCAGAACAACAATCGGCCATGGTCGTCACCATTGAGATAGATAAGGCCTGCGCTCTGAAACGAAACTGGCTTGTGACGTCACGGTTAAGGGACCCTCAGCAAACTTTTTGTTGGCTTTTATAAGCTGTAATTTTTTATTCATTATGTTTTAAGAATTGAATTTATGTTTACTTTTGACATCTGAAGCATCATCCCTTGTAATAATTACTAACACTAGTAATATAAAAATTGTCAGCAAAATTTATGATTATTTATTTTAATTGGAAACTAATTTTATATGAAATAACTGTCCTAAGGGGTTAAAAGCATTACACTTATTTCATTACATAATATGTAGAATATCAAATGCAGAGTAAATTTGATTCTTGGCAGAGTACTGTGTTCTTAAATTTAAATATCAATGTTTTTTGCAAATCATTAAATATCATTTTATCATGATGAAACTTAAATGCATATGTTTAGCTAATATAGCTTCTATTCACTTTTATATATGTTATTATCATGCAATCAGTTTATTTAAAATTTGTTATGCAATATAAATCTTTCTGAGAATGATAGAAAAGTTTCTAAAGTAATGTATGTAAGATTCATATTAAGGTAATTAAATTGCGAAACTGCAAAATGAAATTTTAAAAATGTACAGTTATTGAAGAAGCAGTAGTAATTAAATTCATATGTAGACATACTTGTTTTCATTGTATTTCAATTCAATGCAATTTTAAAAACAATTTTTTTAATTATCTTTTAAATTACAGTCTTCTAAATTACAGTATTTTGAGTACGTGGCACCACCAAAAGCTATGTAAGTTAAGTTTAAAAATTGCTTACATTATACAGAAAAGTTTTGAACATGATGTTAGGATTTATATTTTCTTTTCATGTGGATATTAATAGAAAAAATATTTTCAGAACAGAGGTAACGCTTATAGTTAAATAGGTATGATGTAAATATTTGCAAGAAATTTCAGTTTCTAAAAGTTTTTTAAGTATTTCGTATATTTTTAAATATTTTCAAAAAAATTGTGTATAACTTTATTTAAAAAACTTTTTTCCTGTCTTATTTGGAATTTTAATATTGATAGTCTTCAGAGCTATGTAATAAACATTATCTCAATTTAACTACAGATTCTGTCGAATAATTATGTAGCATTAAGAGGAAAACATTAACTGTAATACAGATTAACATACAATATGTAAGTAAGAAATAATTTTAAGACTAGACTATTTAGTAATTTATTACATTCAGAAAAATTTTCTGACTGATATAGGGCATTTAAATGTTAGTCTAAATATTAAGTAGTCTCTTGCATTCGTTTGATGTTTTATAATCCTGCTACATTAATATGATAGATATAAAAAATATGCAATAATTATAGAATGAGAGATAAACATGTGTTCCCACTGGCAAACATTTTGTTAAAGTAGTGGCTGAAACAAAAAAATTTGATGCGGTGATGAGAATCAACGAGAGACACAAAGACAGTGCAAAAAAATCAAAGTAAAAATTTTAGCTACTTGAATTTTAAAACCAATTTTTCTTCAAAGAAATGATTTGCTTTTAAAAGCACCACACCATTCTCAAATAATTTTGTTTTGAAAATAAATACCAACAACAAAAAAAAAAAAAAAAAAAAAAAAAAAAAAAAGAAAATATTTCATATTCGTATAAGCTTTGTAAAACATTATATTGCCGCTTGTAATTTTGTTTTAGACTGATTTTATAGTATGAGATACCAATTTCATTGTTTAGCAAGGAAGCTAAACTGCGCGAAGACCGGTCCCCTAGCAGTGACGTAGTAACTCAGCGCGCAGGCCTTATCTATCTCGATGGTGACGCCATGGTCCGTTTTTTTCTCCTCGAACCGTCTGGATGGTCTAATGCTGCTACGTTGTAGTAGGTCTTTCTCAGTTGGTTCCAAAAACGTGTCATTCTAAACATGTTTTTCGAAATCCTCGCACGGACGTTTTCCTTTTCTCGGCGACATTTCTCAAGCTAGTCGAGGAAACGAGTAGGACGGTCGCCAAGCATCAAACCTTCCTTGCACCTTCTCTGCTCTTCTTAGAAGAAAATTGGACAGTGAGGCTTCCAGAAGTTGGCACAAATCACCCATCTTCCAACACTGCACTCCAACAAGAACAATCGCTGATACCTTGAATTTTTCCCCCACAGGGAACATGTTATATAATAATCGCATACAGAATGCCTAGCCTCGTCAGGGGGGGGTGCAAAAATCCGCACATGTGGGCAGACAGACTGAAACAAGTAAAGTCACCTTGAAGGATAAAAAGACGCTGTTTACAGCGGAGATAAGAAAATAGTTTTAACACATTCTAGGAACTGAAATCTTTCCGTTAAATAAAGTTTTACAAATTACCGAAATCATAGTTTTAAACAAATTCTATGTATTTAAATTTACTTCCATTACATAAAGTTTCTTTCATTACAAGCTGTGGAAAAAATAGTTTTAAGCAAATTAACTTATTTTAGCTTCATTACACAGTTTCACTTCGTAAAAAATTGTCGAAAGTTACTACCTGAGGCAGAAAATAAAGATTCAGTAACTTTACAGGAAAGAGGGGTAAAATTAAACAGAATTAAATTATCAAAAAATTAAGTTTAAACACCAAACTAGTGTAACATAACATAATTTTTAAATTAAAAATTTATAACCTTAATGCTCATCAAAACAAACCACCAATAAAAGGAAACAGAACTAAATTTTTTCAAACAGAAATTAAATAAGTTAGACAAAAATCACCTTTAAGTTAAACGATTAACAATACCAAAATTAAGTAAAATAATTACAGCTCAAAATCCAAATTTAAATAACCACTTTAACAAAACCAATCAATTACTAAAATTAATAATAAGCAAATTAGGTAACAGTTACACAACATCACTTATCTCTCTTGTCTAAGAGTAACATCAGCAGAAGTTCACGAAATTCATCTTATACTAGGAATACAGTATTGCGCTTGTCGTTCGCAAGAGCTTTGAGCTCCATACTGGTAACAGTACGACTTCCACCCCAAATTTTGATGGAGAGCACCCCGGGGGGGGCACGGGTCCGAGGGTCTATCACCCCTCTTCCCTTTCACCAAACCACATGAGAGAACTCGCCGCATATTTAGAGTGCTCCCATGCCGCATGGACACTATACATTTACAAACATTCTATGCCTTCTCCGGGATTCGAACTTCAGCCCTTCGGCACGGCAGTCAGCGTCGCTAACCACGGTCCCGGTGGGCGGCACAAAATATTTAATACCATTTCGTTGTTAAGGGTTACCATTAATTTTAATACCATTTGATTACACTTCACATATTATTTTTAGAACACAACCATTTAAAAACTTGATTATATCATTTGGTAAGAGTAGCTATTAATTTTAATATCGCTTGGTTATACTTCACGCTTCTTTTTTAGAACAGAACTATTTAAAAATAAAATTACTTTCCAATGTTTCAAAAGATATTTTACATTCCTAAAATGACTATGATGTGACATTTCTATTAATGTGTTACATATTTTAAGTATATGTACGTATGATAACGTATAAAATGCGTGTAATCGGCGTAATAAGTATGAAAGCGTAGACATCTTTTGCTGTGTTTTCTTTGTTAATTCTGCGTTTTTTTTGTTCTATTGAAAGAAATTCAGTTCAATAAAATTAAGTTGTACTTTTCCACTCTTAAAATATCAACTTCTGTAATATAATAATGTGTTAAGAACACTTTTAAATTTCGCTTTTTATATGTATTTCAAGTTTTTTAGGATATTTAGCACGAAATTTATTTGTGCATTCTTGTAACCATGTTACTTTTAAATCTTGCAATTACTAGTGATTATTTATTTAATCATTTAAGACGTAGAAAATTTCATAAATAAAGGAACAGATTGAAGTTACTTTCGAAAGGAATTTTGATTAAAGTTTCGTTCGTAATTCCAAGTTTTCTTTTTTGTATTTGTTATCGGTATTTTTTTTAGTCTTATGGGAGATTATTTTACTGATGATTTGATTTCTTTCTTTAACCAAGGATTTCTTTCAATCTTTTGGTATTTATTTCGGATTGCATTGTTTGTTTCGAACTCTGCAAAACTGAAACGACAACAATCTGGACTTTGAGTTAAACAACAGTATTTTTGTATATAATGTGCACTGGCCTTGTAATTGGATGTGTAGTACATAGGGATGTTTTATTATATTGATTACATTTAGAAATATTAAGCATTTATTTTGAAATTTTATCGAATTCTTTTTAACAGCTTAACTACCAAGATTATTATCATTTATCAATAAATTTTGTATGACTCTGCTCACACTATTTAAAGCAGATTTTTCTGAAATTCTCTGAGTAACAACTGCCCGATACATTTGCTTATCTTATTCTGAGATCTATAGAGTTAGAGCTCACGATCAGTGACATTTAATTAACTGTGTTGTTTCATAATGGTAAGATATTTATTGCGTGATCTTTCTTAGAGTTTTTTAAATCATAAGCGTTACTTTTATTACTAATATAGTATTAAGGAGTGAAATTACTTTGTTATTAAGGAGTGAAAACATTTAGAAGAAGTTATATTTAGTAATTTGTAGTGTTTAAGATCATTTAGTTGTGGTAACACCCATGTTAGCTAAAAAGATTAGGTTACGAAAGAATATGATGGTAAAAATATTACATTATATGTTGCTAATGCTCACTTTTCTGACCTACAGTGAGCCAAAGCCCACAAAATTCCTCGTGGCAAGGAGCGAAAGTTTACACCTGTCTTTGGCAACAGCCTTGAGCAGCTTACAGGTGATAGTGTGATTTAGCTCGATTCCGCCCCTAATTTTGATGGCGAGCACCCCGGGGAGGGTAACCGGTCCTACCCCTCTTTCCGTATTAGCAACCTCTCGAGAGGAATTTCGACTCGCCGCATGTTTAGAATGCTCCCATGCCGTACGGGCACTATACATTTACAAACGTCCATGCCTTCTCCGGGATTCGAACCCTGGCCCTTCGGTACGGCAGTCAGCGTCACTAACCACTATTCCGGTTGGTTTATGTAATTAATTACACATACTAACCGTACATTATATGCAATTATTGCGAAAATTTGTTATTTCTTGTTAACAGGGTATATATATATATATATCTTAAATAATGCATGCTCATTCTTCCAAGTCTTCACGATTTTCATATAAAAATGAAGTTCCTTTCGTTTTTCTCTGCGAAGATTAAGCCAGCATTGTCACTTTTCGTTTTCATAGGTTTGATTTATTTGATTTTAGCAAAGCACCCAAGTGCCATCTGCCTGAGAGTAGGGATAACTTCACGGAGAACTTTCTAACGGAACTTGGCATTCATCCATGTTATACTTATAAAAAACTATAAAAACGTCACCGCAGTTAACTCTTTCGTCTGGAGTCGAACTACCAGTGTTCAGCGACTTCAAGTTTTATAGTGGGTCTTTCGTTTCTTATGTATATTTATGTATATATGTGTGTAATAAATTCAGTAAATATATCTTGATGATTGGGCGATTGCTGTAGTAGAATTAGAGGTTTATTACATAAGTATAATGATGACACTACAGACAGACGAGGCCGAAAGAAAGATATTAATTAATTGCTGGAGAACTAAATTCTAGATACGCATATTCTTTTTCACACATCATCATGGATGCTTTATACCTCTCCCCCCACAATTATACATAGCTCACATCTTTGACATTGGGCGAAGTAGAGAGATGAGTGATATTTCTTAGCAGAGCAAGGGAAAGTGGGAAAGACTCATTCAGAAGCAGGGGATATGGAATTGGTTCTTTGATCTGATATTTATCCGTGATTAGATAAAAAATATCCGCAGTGCTACTCGTTACATAAGATGGCATGACAAATGACACACTTTAGAATCATATATGTACAGTTAGTAGTTTTAGCACAGGAAAGGGAAGCAGCCAAATTAAACTGAGGAAAAAAAAAAAAAAAAAGGAACTATTGTTAAATTAAATTTGAAAATTTGTTTTCATAATTTGTATCGTAAATATATACATAAAAACCTGATGCTGAGACCACATGACTTCCTTACACGGTCTACATCTTTTTACATTTTTGTCTGCGTTTCGTTCAAACTTATTTATTTTAATTATTCTAAATTAATCGATGCCTCAAAGCAAGTTGAAAATGACATCAAACATTGCAAATTTTGAAATTAATTATACCAGTAAATTTTGGTCGTACTGGAGTCAAATTTCTGATATTTTAATTTTTTCACAGCACGTATAAAACTTTTTCAAATATAAGTACAGAAACCGGGAGATCGAAATAAAAGTTTGTATTTGTCGTTAGATTTCGTTATTTGTCGAAAATTCTTATTATTACATTTTTTAACTTGGCATTGCAAATCATGAATATTTTCGTCCTTGAAAACACTTCTGTAATTGGAGGTATATGACAGAACAACGATGGCTAAAATAAAGGCCAGGTAAGAACTTTTAAGTGGGTGGGTGTAAGTACGAGTATATATTATATATTGTTACGAAACACGTAGCCTCAGTAATACAGCTTCCCTAGAAAGCAGGTTTAGGGTTGCCGGAAAGTGGCTAGGAAAGGCAGGGCTGCCAGATTTGGCGCGAAATAGCCGATTTGGCAGCAAAATTAGAGTACGCCGTAGACGGAGCGAAAACATTCTAGAAAGAATTCTTACCGGTGTCCTCCAGAATGTGAGTGAGAGTATGTTGAATTTAGTAGTAGTGTTTTGAGATCAGCGATTAGCTTGAGAGCGACCGAACCAAGTCAGGAGCTGTATTTTAGTGCTTTGCCATGAAGCTGTCTTCACCGTTGTAGACTGAAGACTTTGTTGCTGATTGTTTCAACGTGTTTAACAGAGTCTTTTCGACGACTGTTAACGTGCTCTTAGAAATGTCCTGAATAATACTCGCCAATAAATTGTATTTTGATTCTTCATCAAGTGTTGTCATCAATCACTCGAAATTCACGAACCCGTAGAACGCAATAATCAATCAATATATATATATGTATGTATGAATGTTTGGTACTAGATAGCGATAAAAGAGCGAGGCGCACAACCAGATGTTATAGCAGTCACATATACAAAATTTCTATGTTCTACAACTAATAATCTTTTTTAATCTATGCTAGATACATATATACATATATACGTATGTTCAGACGTCACGAAAAAATCCTTTTTGAGACCATTTTAAAGCAATTTTAAAACCCGTTTTGGAAAAAAAGGGTACTTTATTTTGGGCGTACCTACAAATGTGCAGCCAACAAATAGTTCAAATGAATTCAGAAATGGTGAAAATGGATTTTCCATTGAAATATGATACCCTAAATTTTTGTATTCACAACACTTTCTTTACTTAGTACAAGAGAGGAAAATATATATATATATAATCACTTTTAATACAAGATAGCAAAAAAAAGTTATATATAAATATATAATCACTTATGAAACAACTATTTATAAAGTGATAGAAATAAGGATATAGCATAATAAAAAGCTTAAGATAGAAAATTAAATTTCTGAAAAAAAAAAAAAAAAAAAAAAAAACTTTGAAAACGTTATACTATCCTGGAATGTATAAATAAATTATTATAACGGATATTGTAGATTAAGAAAACAATTAGCAAAAATATTATCAATTAAAGCAAAGTATTAGTTAAAGCTTTCTTAAAAATAAGTAATAATTTTTTAAAGCACTTATGATAACTGCAAATTTATTCATGTGTAATGGTTTAAATACACTGCTCGACAATGAAAATACAATACCAAGAAGGAGTGGTCAGAATGTGATGAAATTTGGAAAAAAGACAGACACAGCAAGCAGCAATAAGTAATCTTTATTTTAAAATGATTAGTCAGAATACAGAGGGAGAACGGCGTCAGCTAAGTCTGATAGTTGATAGTTGACGGGGGACGTGTGCACTGTAGGACCACTGCTGACAGTGATGCACGAAGAAACACGTCTAGGCATAGAGTCAATAAGAGTGGGGATGGTATCCTGAGGGATGGCTCTCCATTACCTTTCAATCATTTGCCACAATTCGTCTTCTGAACGAGGCAGGGGCAGAGTCTGCAAACGGCGTCAATCACATCCCACACATGTTCGATTGGTGACAGGTCAGGAGAATATGGTGGCCAGGGAAGCATCTGTATACCTTGCAGAGCATGTTGGTAGTTGCGAGCACTGTGTGGCCGGGCGTTATCCTCCTGAAAAATTGCATTAGGCAGGCCCTGAAGGTAGGGGATTGCCACCGGCCCCAGTACATTATACAAGTATCGTTGGGCCGTCATAGTGCCCTGAATACGAACTAGAGGTGACCTGGAATCGTAGGCAATAGCGTCCCAAACCATTATGCCACGTTGTCGCACAGTGAGGTGTTCAACAGTTACTGCCGGATTAGATCTGTCTTCCCGTCGACGCCTCACACGTATGCGGCGACTGTCACTGGGTAAACAGAAGCGTGACTCATCTGAGAACACGACGTTTCGCCATTCTGTCATCCACATCGCTCCAGCCTGGCACCATTCTAAACGTTGGCGTCTATGCTGTGGGGTCAATAGCAGTCTTCTTAACGGACGCCGTGAATGCAGGCCACGTTCAACCAATCGACGGGAAACGGTTCTGGTCGACACGGTAACATCCAGGGTATCTTGCACATGCTGCAGAATCACGGTACAAGTGACTTGCGGGACCGCCAGAGCTTGTTGCACAGCCAACTTTATAATGGCCTTGAAGCGCAAAAATCTCCGTGATGCAGATGGTCGATGTGCTTTTGTGGTAGCGTGTGATTGCGAACCCGTGGTCAGGAAATTTTTGGATACATATTATGCCAAAAGTGTTATGTAAGTGGATTATTCTACTATTCTAAGTGATTTTAATAACTTAAGCTTTATGCAATGGTAAATAATAGTTTCATCTATATTTCGGTTTATATCTTTTTAATTTTTAGATTTGTCTGGGAAAATTTGTAGCTGCTCTCCAGAGTCGGCCATGAGCTTGTCGGCGGATGCGTCGTTCCACGCGTGCTGACGTTACTCTGGCTGCACCTGCAGCCCTCCTTCTTCCCACATTTCTTTGTTCCAACCATGTTCGCCATAGCCGATGGACCGTGCTCGCATCCATATGGGTATCCACCTGCACCCCTCCTTCTTCCCACATTTCTTTGTTCCAACCATGTTCGCCATAGCCGATGGACCGTGCTCGCATCCATGTGGGTATCAGCTGCGATTTGACGTAAAGACCAACCCGCCCTTCTCAGTCCGATCACCATACCCCTCGTAAAATCGTCTCTCTGCTCGAAGTGCCTTCGTTGACGGCGGCCTGGTCATTCTCTCCTATTACACGTACCCTCCGTGACAAAAACCAACTTTCTTCGATAATTCGTCTGGCAGAAATAACGACATGAATATTGCCCAGTCTGTACGTTCCTTCCCTTATATCTTACTTCACGTGCGTCGGAGAGCTGCGCATTTCACATAATTCGCGTAACTCAGTGACGTGCGTCTACTCTAAAATTTGCATAAATTTCTGACCACTCCTTTTTGGTGTTGCATTTTCAATGTCGAGCAGTGTAATTACCCTTTGATGAGTATGTTTGTAGCATTAAAATATGAATAATTAACTAATTTGCAGTTATCAAAAACTTTTTTTAATCATTGCTTATTTTTAATAAATCTTTAAATGATCCATTGTTTTAATTGCTTATTTTTGCCAATTGCTTTCTTGATCCATATTTTCCGTTACAATATTTTTTTACGCTTTTGAAGATAGTATAATCTTTTCATATTGTGAGAAACATGTATATATGTTACGGTGAAACACCGAAATCTGGAGAATGTCGACTTTCACAAGTGAATGCCAACATTCACATAGCCGCTTGGTATATGCCCGAAATATTTTCCAAATACTCTTATTTCTGACTTACACCGGTAAATGTCGACATTCACCATGTACTAATGGGGAATGTTGAACATATAAGAATATTATATTCTCTTCTCCGTAATTCAGTCGCGAAAAAACGCACTCTCTAAATTGCAGTAATTCAGTGGTAATTATTAAACACAAACCAAAGTAAAGCAAGAAAATTATTACTAACCTAAGTGAAAAAAAATTCAGAAATAAAAAATCTGCTAGAAAATTTAAATTATAATGTGAAAACTAAAATACGAGAGGAATTCGAAAATGATCAGATAAGCAGTGTAAAACTGAGCTCGAATAAAAAAGCACGAGTAATACAAGAAGACACTTTGAAAATTAAAATATAAATTAAATAAAAGCAACTAGATTTTACGTTTCCCGGGAGATCTTCATCAAGAATTTTGCGCATTCAGAGATGTGAAAAAAAGCCTGTTTTTGCGCCAACAAATGCGCAATTCAGAAATTTAATACTTAGATAAATTTTAATCAGGCAAAATAAAATCAACTGTGTATCTGCTAGTCCAACCTCGACAGGCTAAATTCGAAAAAATATTTTGTTTATATTGCAATAAACAATAAATCATAAAACGAAATTAAAGCCAAAAATTGCGAAAAGAATATGGTACGAAGAATAGTATAAATGTTTTCAAAATTTAATCATTTTTGAGGTGTATCTGCAAACAAAAAAACTGTAAACTGGCATAGTACAACTAATATCTTACAGTAAAAGATAGTCAACATTACAGTCATTAGGTTATTTCGAAGCAAGAGTTGGAAAAATGTGCAGAACCCTCGCCGGGATCCGAACCTGGACGTCTAGCATACTCTCCGAGTAGGCCACCGTTATACCACAAAGGCATGCTGGAAAGAGGGAGAAAATACCTTATATACTCCCCTTTTTAAAGAGCGACTGGAGATTAGGGGACCCAATCGCCAAATCTTGGTGCTGATTAATTACTGTCACCACCTTTTAGTTCGGGCACTACTGTAGAATCTTTAGGTTATTTTGAAGCAAGAGACTTGAAAAATGTGCATTGCCTTCGCTGAGACTCAAACCTAGACCTCTCGCGAGTGTGCTGCCGTTACACCACGAAGGCATGCTGAAAGGAGGGAGAAAACACATTAAACAATAAAAGAAGAAACCAAAATTTCGTATTGAGATCATTAATAATAATTACGTAACTGATAAATAAAAATTATATATTTTTAATCGATCACAAAACGTGCAAATTAGTAAATCAAAAAACTCTGCATTATAAATTTAAAAATTAAACAACATTAAAAAAAGGTAAAAATCTGTAAAATCTGCAGTAGCTTTTTAAAGAAGAAGAAATAAAGAGACGGGAAGACGAAAACTGTTGAGATCTTAAAAACTATAGAATTCATTTTTGCCGATTTTTATAAAACTTTGAATTGAAATGGGCCTATTAGTGAAAGCACGTAAGAATATATTAAAGAACTTATTCCAAACTATCACGAGAGTGTAAAACTTTTCTAGGAAAAAAGTGCTTAGTTTAGCTATGATTAATTATCCAGTCTACACCTCCTAATAAGTTTAAGCGAAGCCTTTCATAAAACCAGCTGTGTGACTGTGAAAGTTTTGATTTACAAGTATAATTTAGCTACCTTCTTTTTTATAATTATTTTTTATAATTATCATTAAAAAGTTTTGCGTTCTTTTGAAAATTCTTCATTGTCACTGCAGATTTCTCTAATTCCGGATGGTTGATTTTTTAAGTTTTAGCGATGATTCTGAAGGAAATGTTTAACTGCCAATTAATTATCTTATGATTTTGAAAGAGAAAAGTTTGCTTTTGTCAAAAGTTTTTATTTTATCATGTTTACAGATTGGGAGGTGTAAATGATCTGTTTGCGTTTCTTTAGTTTTATTTAGTTTAAAGCATTTAAGATAATTGAATTGTTTTTCTATTTCATTGTTATTGCTAATGACATTCATGCCATCAATATATTTGTAGACAAATCTGAAAAATTCAGGAATAAATACAAAGCTGTTCAACACCTAATCCAACGGGCGCTGAAAACAGCGATAAGTGAAAGTAGTACTGTAAAATAAATTAAAATAATAATATGTTTAAAATTTTTCATCATATGTACAATAGGAAAAAAACAGCTGAAAAAAAAAAAAAAAATCAAAAGCACACTGACAAGCAGCAAGAAAAAGGAGGCAAAACATGTCAAAAATAGAAATGAAATAACAAATTTGCATGTTTAACAAACGAATTTACAAATAAAATAAGACATCTGAAAAACAAAGTAATCTGTGCCTTTATTACTACAATCCCTACAAACCGAAGTAAGTAGTTTAACAAACTGAAAATTTATAGCATTGAAAACATAAACAAATTGAAGAAAAAATTTGAAAGGTTTCACATTTTAAATAACGTCCAAAGGGGCGTTTTTTTGACGTTTTGTGTGTTACCTTCATTTATTACATATCATGTTTTTCGCACTTAAACCAAAAAATTCAATTCAATAACAATATCTGAAAATAATTTTAAATTAAGCGTTTCTTTAGAATTTTCGATACACAGTCTCAAGGGCTGGAGATTAAAAAAAATGTTTTTTTCTGTATGACAACGTTGCCATTGCTCGCTTTGAAATCCTTGAGTTTGTTACTCAAAAATTCGTTAAAGTTTTACAAAACATGAAATTGATAATAATACTAATTCCAAATTTCAAATTTGGGCTTCCAGATGGTCATATTTGCAGTAGGATTACGTCATTCAAAATTGGATGGCTCTAGGTACCATTGTTTTATCACAATGCAAGAAACATGCATACATTTATGCAGATTCTTCATTATTTAATTTCTCCAAATATAATATAGGGCGATAATATTTGGTGGCAACAGTTAGAAAAGTGAAACGGACATTTAGAGTGATTCGACGCAAAATCGTAAAGCGAAAATAATAGCCCTTAAGAGAGAACGCCCCTTTGGACTTAACATATTTTTTTTTTTTTTTTTTTTGAGTAGACCGATTACACAAATCATGCAAATATAAGCTATCCTATACATGAAAAAAATAAAAATACATGTAAATTTTGAATTCATATAGGTTGGATTGAAAATTTTAAAAAATTATTTTACAGCAACAAAATCACAAATAAGCAAACAAGGTTGCAAATATAATAATGATGATTTCAATATAATTGGACCAATTCAATTCAAATTAATTTTTTTACTCCTTTCGTTGCACCAACAGCCTGAGGACAATGCAACGAAAGGTGTATACATTTCTTATTGCATTTTGGTGCCAGTGTGCTTCTGGTTTTTGCATTTGGTTTATTCCGAATTGAATAGTGGATGAATTTTTTTGGTAAGTAATAAAAAAATTCTGTCAAAGCTCGTAAAAGTAACAAATCATATTTGAAAGCTTAGATTTAGACCTCACTTTGCAAAGTTTATAAAAAAATTTATTATTTATTTAAACAAATTAACAACCTTTTAGGAATATTAAGCAGTTCACAATAAAACGATAATTGGTCTAGCCTTATTTACGTCTTACCTAAATGAGGCTTATTGGAAAAACAAATCTCTGTAAAATGTAAATTCTATAAAATAAAGCCCTTAGAGAAGTAGTAAACGTTCTTTGTTTGGTAAGGAATAGTCCATTACATACAGATTTAAAAAGAGACCCTGAAAAAATCATTTTCAAAACTGCTCACAGTTTTTACTATGGTATCAAGGCATTATAATTTTAAATTCGAAATCGTAAGCTATGACCATAAGAAAAGCACGCGTATCCAGAAATACTTAATACTCTTCTATTGTAACAATTAGTATCATTTTAGAAAGGCACTTTTCCATCTTCACGCAGAGGGCAATTTAAATGTTTTAACGGGCTCCCACTAGTAATTATTGAAGAAGTTTGCTACCTGCAGCGGAGAAGAAAGGCTATTTCCCAGAACCTCAAAATATCATATATTATTATACAAAAGAGATATATTAGATATACAGTAGGCCAGATGTGACGTAGGCCATTTTGTAGTGAAAATGAGATTTAGAAACAAAATCAAAATGCACATTTTTCTATTGAGGAGAAAAATTTTTTCTTTAGTGAGGTGTAACTTTTTTTGAAGGGGTAATCAGGGTTTACATTATTAGTACTGACATTATTTTACGCTTTCAGCAGGCCTTTTTGATTAATGAAGACAAGTCACTCGATAATAATTCCTTATTCAACTGCTTGGATCTCGAATTTCAGTTCAGAGGAACTTCAGGCCATTAAATTCAAGACCGAACTGGATAAAGAAGGTAAGAAATAGTACTTAG
This sequence comes from Stegodyphus dumicola, assembly GCF_044657685.1. Taxonomy (NCBI): domain Eukaryota; kingdom Metazoa; phylum Arthropoda; class Arachnida; order Araneae; family Eresidae; genus Stegodyphus; species Stegodyphus dumicola. The sequence continues at coordinate 39,586,238 of NC_140771.1, read as the reverse complement.
AGAAAAGCTTACGTCAGAATTCCAATTTAGCGTCTTTCCTTCTTAATAAAGGCAATTTTTTGTAGGTAATACTTCGGAAGCTGTTCTTTTTTCCGTCAATTCTATATCACTCATCATTAGTCTGAAGTTAACAAGGCCTCATTATTATTATTTTTTGGGGTGTAATATTTTAAATGACGTCATTTATAAAGGGGCTGAAAGTAGCATTGGTATAATTAATAACGTAGATCTTATATGGTTTGTTAGCAGTTATTTTGTTTGATATTTGAATCTTTTATTTAAAAAAATGGAAGAATATCCAACTGTCACCTTGAATTCGATAATTAACACCGAAATTCTAACAATTAACTCGAGTGCTGTGTTTTATTTTAGCCTGTAATAAACAAAAATTTCTACTTAGTAGAATTTATATTTATTCAGTAATTGTTCGGATTCCTCACGCAGAAATTATTTATTTCTTACGAAGGGAAATCTGAGAATCATGATAGTTTTCAGCTCTGAGTTTTGACTAAAGCACATTTATTTACTTTTCATTAACACCTCATTAAGTTTGAATATTTTTGTATATGTTTTATTAATGCCTCCCATAGCAGTGTATAAGAATGCATGTATCATTAAGGAAATCATGAAATTTCACCCGTTCGAATCTCGATAATTATAATAATAAATAAATTTTGATAGAATTTAATTAAGTATGAATTTTTTTATGATTAAGTATGAATTTACGATAAGTAAACTGTGATTTGAATTTTAATAGAAGCTATTTCATACGAAAATATACATATCTGATTTTGAGAAGCAAAGTCTTAAAAGTTAGTGTTGCGATTACTTCTAAATTTAAGACACAGGAACCTTGTAACTCAAGATGGATTCCTACAGAAGGAGATGAAACTTAGATCAAATGAAAAATGAAACTTTGAACTGGAAAAGTAGTGAAGTGGAAAATGAGACTTTTTTCACTTTGAAATCCTGCAGACCTTCGGAATTAATTTGGAGAAGTACCAACTTCAAACTTATTATTTTAGAAGTCCAGCAACAAAAACCAGAGTTATATTTGCAAATTTTCCAGGACTAACTTCTATGGTTTGACCACCGATCCATCTTCCTCACGTGCGAAAGTGCAAAAAACGTTTTTGCACTTTTGAAGCTGAGGAAGATGATTAAGACTAAAATAATCGTTGTTCGGAATGTTATTTTAACTTAACTCAGATAATACTCACCGTAGGTTGAAAAATTAAACATCTCAAGACACATTAAAGCTTTAGCTTTTGAGACTATTATACACTTTAAACTAAACGGGACTGGTGTCAAATCTATACGGACGGTTCATTCAGAGGGCTCACCATATGCCGACGAGGGAATCCCCCCCCCCCGTTGTCGTTCTACATACCCGTGGACACGCTGAGAACTGCTTTCGATGGCGAGGTAAAGGCTATGTGTGTGACTCTGAGACAAATTAATGCCCCGAATTTCAAATATGAGAAAGCGATTATCCTCTCAGACTGTAAAGCGAAGCTACAGGCTATTAGATCAGTGACTTGTGAAGATCTCCGAGGAAATCTTTGAATGCCAAATTCTTTTGGAGAAACTGAAACTAGGATTTAAAAAAATTTGTACTACAATGGAGTCTCAGTCGTTATGGATTTTATCGTAACGATCAGGTCAAAAAACTTGCAAAACGGTACAAAAGTTATTTAAAAGATGTCTACAATTTGTTCTAACTATTCAGAAAAAATTATACATTCGAAAATATTTTAAACAACAATGAAGAGGTGAACTTAAGACTCATGTCTTAACCAAGAGCTAGAGAGACACCTTAGAAAGGAAATTACCAGACAAACAGTGGGGAATAGCGTTGGCCAGTTTTAGGCTTGAAACTGGTCACGACTGCTTGGGAAGTCATCTCTATCGTGTTGGTATTCTTACCAGTCCAAACTGCCCACTTTGCAGTTTAAACGAAGAAATGGACGCGACCCACTTTAGAAGGTGTCCGAGGCTGCGTGCAGCCTCTGTGGTGGAGAGGTATTGGAGCGCTAGAGGAAATGATGAGATAATGAATTTTTACTTTATATCTTGTTCATAGAGTTTTGTTCTGTTTGTTTACGATTTGTCTTATTCTCTACCCTCGGAAATAAAAAAGTGTTGCTATTATTGGATTGTGAAATGTTATTAAAGTAAAATTCACATCTAATTTCATGCTTCATAATAGACATAATTGTATAATTTTGTTAAGATAAATTAATATTTTCTCAGTTCAGTATCTTTAAACTCCGTTTCTGAGCTGTGATAAGCAATGAAAAAATCCAGTCTTCTTTATTGCCTTCTTAGTCGATCAGGCTTTGCCAGGTACTTTGGCATTAAGCTTATTTAAAACGGCTAATTCCTTACATATAAACACAAGATAAAAATCTTCCAAGTTTTTAAATCATTAATTTTACAATAATATATTTTGATATATAACAGTTGCCAAAACTTTAGAAAAGCGATTGGAAGTTAGATTGAAGATTAATATAAGGTAGTAGTGTATAATAGTTTAAAAACTACATTTCGAAATTTTATTCATATAATTTTTCAGAGATAAATATTCTGAATGTTCAAGTTAAATACGCCAGTAAGCAATTCGAATTGAAGGATTTAATTTTTTCTCCATGTTTTTTAGACTCAAATAAAATACTTTTCATATTTTTTATACATCTGCCTGTCGAACCATTTCAAATTATTATTTTCTGTATCTTTATTTTCATAAGCAAATTTAAGTTTATTTGTGCTTTCACTATGAAACAGCTCAGCTTATGAAATCGAAAAAGAAACATGCCAATGTAAAATTTAAAATTAGGGATCAAAGCAACTCACACTAGCTTAGATTTTGAATAAGGCTACTTTGAGGGCGATCGGACATTGACTCATTTTATTTTTCATAAGCAAAACATTTTTAAAATCGAGATCCATGTCTGATCACCCTCGAAATAGAGTTTCTTTTCAACGATCTTCCAAAATACTTATCGAATATCTACACTGTTTTGATTTTTTTCCCATTTAGCCTTCTAGAAGTGGCAACATCTTACTTATTATTGTTTATATTTTACTGAACTATTAATGACATTATATTAAATCTTTCTGTTTATGATGTTTCTATGTAATAATCTATGATACAGCGCAGTAAGGATGTGCGTCATCGTCATCGATTCGCGTTGTCACTTTATGACGCGTAAGATATTTATGTTTCAAATTTGATAATAAAACTCGGCGATATAAAAGAAGTGTGTTACCAAAGCAAATATAGTTGCCTTTCTTAATCTAATGAATAATCTCAGCGATTTAAAAGAAATGCCCGAATTAAAATATTTTTATCTTATACGCGGCAGTGTTTTTCATTTAACAGAGCGTAAGATACTTACATTTTTTTTCAAATTTATTCTGTTATTAATTAAAAACTAAGCGACTTAAAAGCAATAAAGGCAAATTCATTTCAATTATTATTAATTACTAATTGCACCCGTAAAATGACACCAGCGTTAAAGTCATATATATGCATGAAGAGGAGTGTCTGTTTGCTTGTTTGTGTATGTAGTTCATTCACATCTATAGCTTTTATCCGGTCTTGATGAAATTTTGCACAAACAAGGCCAAGATTTCAAAAACCCACAATCATGTCCACACTTTAAAAGTTTATGTTAAAATGTTGCTCTCACATGGTCCACCTAAAGGTTTTCCTCTATCAATTGAAGTCTTACATGCTAAGCAAAGAGTTTATAACTGCTTTTTTTTTAATAAATATGAATAATAATTTCCACACAGTTTTAAATTTGAAATCATGTCGCCCATCTTACATCGCAAGGTTGTTGCATTTTTGCTATCAATTCTTACTAAAACCGTTAGATGACGCCTTGTGCATTTGCTGTTTAGAAAACTGTAGAAAATTCCAAAATAATATTGAATCTTTAAAACAGAATTTAAGTGTGCCCTCAGTCAGTTATAAGAGAATTTTCCCTCCTTTCTGCATGCCTTCTTCATGTAACGGTAGCACACTCGGCGCGTATTCGAGAGGTCCAGGTTCAAATCCCAGCGAGGACATTGCACATTTGTCGCGTTTCTTGCTTTCAAAAATACCTTGTGTCTCTACACAGGTTTTTGCAAATATTTTGAAAACGATGAAGAAAACTGCCAAAGTGGATGGTAATTTTATGAAAAAAATTAACCGATGACAGAGGAAGTACAAGTTCGTACTAAAACTGTTTAAAACTGTTACATGGCGTCGTGTTAATTCTGCCCTGTTTGGTAATTTTAATTTGGGTTTAGTAAAATTTTGTACAATTCACCGTGTAAGAGGAAGTGTGCCTGAGATTTCGAAAACGCTTCACTCATCCCCTTAAATGAAGCCTCTTTGCTCTATGTAAATCCCGGGAAAGGTCCGATACTTCACTAGGATGGCGTAATATAATATAACGCGCTAGCTGCAGAGCATCATCGGTCATCGCATCGTTATAGACTTTTGCAAGTATGGGCGAAGAGTGACTGAGGGAGAAGAGACTATGGTTGGGCGCGTTCGAAGGGGCAAAAGGAATCACCATTCTGCTCTGTCGCTTTCTGTGTTTAGAACATGCCTTTTTTGCGTTGAAAATAAGGCTTTGACAGTGTTTAAAAAAATTCACTCCACCATGTGTAGAATGGGTACTTAGCAAATATTATCAATAGTTTAGTGCTATAATTTAGTAGATTAGTAATTATTATCTATAATTTAGTAATTAATACATATTAAACGTAAAATAAATTGACAATGATAGGGTTCTAAATTTTCATCCTTTAAAATACGAGAGTTTATGCCACTGAGGCAATTAGTTTGACGATGAGATAAATTGCTTTTGGATTCAAATAAAATATTAATTATTTTTTTTCAAAAATTTTTTACATTTAAGATATGGTGGATCTAGAACAGTTTCAGACTCTAATGGATTCAATGAATAAAAATTAGTATCTGTCGTTTGATCGATTATTATCAAAAGAAAATACAGGAATGGCTGTTTCTAAAAAAAAAAAAAAAAAAAAAAAAAAATTCTGCAATCAGTATATATGAAGCTTATTGAACATATTTATCAAAAGTGTCAGTTGTTAATATTTCTCATATTCCAGCTTTTGGATGTTTCGATTCTAAAACTCATGTGTTCGATACTCATGTGTTAGCGCAATCATCTTGCTGCAGTTCACAATATTTTATAAAAGCAAAGAATGATAACTTAAAATTGGAAAAAAATATTGAAGTATATACATATATACATTATTATTATGCACATCATAATTTATTTCTGAACCAATCAACAAATTTACTTACAAGCCGATGTTTTTAACTTCTGACTCAAATTTCGGGCAATCACTTTAAGAATAGGTTCAAAACAATTATTTTTTTAGCGATGTTGTCAAAAAATACAGTGTTCCTGTCGAAACTGTAACGCAAATTTCTTCCAGCGCCAGAATATATCTCAGTTTCCCTTAGAAAGTCCTCCATGAAGACATCCCTTCATTTGCGCAGATAGCCTTGCTGACTTTACCATACTGAGGTAATTAAAATAGCCAAAAATTTCATTCGAAGTATTAGGTTGGGAAGAAAGTAATTTCGGTAACAAGGGGTACACAAATAAATATTTTCGACTTTACTTTTATATAAAGTATTTCTCCCGCCTTCCTAGCGTGCCTTTGTGGTGTAGTGGTTCTGCACGCTGGACCAGTATTCCAGAGGTCCGTGGTTCAATTCCCGGCGAAGGTGTTTGCTCATTTTTTATTTTGCCTGCTTCCAAAAAATACCTACTGTCTCTACACTTTTATTTTCATAAAGTCAGGAATGCGGCTGAGGCTCACAAGAAAATATGTGAAGTTTATGGTGTTTGTGTGTCAGAATTGATTTAAATATTCGTTCTGGAGATTTTTCTCTGGAACTTGACTAACATTCTGTCCGATCTTCTGAAGCTGACGATAACAAAATTAATGCCATAATTGAATCGAATATTCATATAACTATGCAACGGCTAGCAAAATGGTTAACACAAGGCTTGAAAATCACATAAAACGTCTTGAACTCGTTAAGAAGCTGGTTTCTGCATGAATGGAAAGAAATTCACTTACCACAACGAATCAATACTTGTCATATGCATTTAAAACGTAATTCAGTCGCCCCTTTCTTGAATTATCACTGGTGATGTAAAATGAATGATCTGCAATAACATTAATCGAAAAAGATCATGCTCCAAGCATGATGAATTAGCGCAAATCATATCAGAAGCTAAATTCCATCAGAAGAAGATTATGCTGTCAGTTTGGTGGGACTGCAAAGATTTTGTGTATTTTTAGTTGCTTCCAAGCAACCAATCGTTTAACTCAGATGTTTACTGCCAACAACTTATGAATTTGGAGGAGGCAATCAAAGTGAATTGGTAATTCCAGACGATCAGAATTGGTAAATCGTAAAGTAATCGTGTTCTACCACAACAATGCGAGGATTAACACATCTTTAGAAACACGTGCGAAACCATTGGAGTTTTGTAGGAAATTAATGTCGCACCCTCTATATAGCCCAGACCTTGCATCATCGGGTTACCATTTATTTATCTAAATTTAAGAAACTACTTAAATGGTAAAAAATTCGGTAGTAACGATGGTCGCAATCACTCATGGTTGAGTTCACATGGTGATAAAAAGACCAGAAGTTCTCTGAGAGCAGAATAATGAAGTTACCAGAAAAATGTCAAAAGTTCATCGAATAGAATGAAAAATATTCTACTGGTTAAAGTTTATTATTTTGTTCGGAAGATATTTGACTGATTAAAGTTGAATTTTTATGTAGAAAAAAATTAAGTTTTACTTCATGCTAAAAAACCAAAATTACTTTTTTGCCAACCCGATAATATCTACTTTCGTGATAATATAATGCTTGCAGCTGGTTGCTATCTGAGCTCAGACAAATATCAAAAGACATATATTGAGCTTTTGCCAATAACTGATGATTAAAGTTGCGAAAATACCGCATTTAGAGATTTTATGACATTAATAACGATTGTGACAGTTCACGGAATGCCGCTAAATGTGCTATCAGCTTTTGAAAATTTTTATCAAGTGTCCACTCCATATATTGCCTTAGATTCTTTGAATATCTTGCCTTCTTTGAATTTTGCTTCAGATGGCGCTTTTCGGTGTCTTTCTTAAGAGTTCTCAATTTGGTAAATTAACTAAATTTCGAGATTTTATTGAAAAAGAGAGTTAAAGTTTTTAATCTTAAAATTGCTGACTCTTATGAAGTAATTTTTTCATACAGTACTTTTTCCAGTTAATCCCGCGGTAACTGCGATATTTTTGAAAATAGTCAGCTATCTGAAACAATTATAGTTTTGTGATTGAGCCATAACTTTTATCTAAATCATTGATTCTGACACATAATATTGTTTAAATAAAGCGAAATTTTTCTAAGGAAAATTACTAGAAACATAATGATTTATTTATATACTTGGAAATAAAATTTGGAAAGCATCAACTATTGCAATGCAGAATATAGTTTTTTAACTAGTTTGTATATAAAGTCTTAAAACTTAATACATGTCGTATCTAATAAAAAAAGAGGCAATTATATCAGAAAAATGTAGATTTCGGAGAGAAAAATCTGATGATTAGTTTTATGCTAAGCGCCGATGCCTGAGGATATTAAAATGAAAATCTTATTTGCGATGATAAAAAAAAGATATTTTTTTTCATACTTACATCTCAGAAAAATATTGTTTTCTCAGATGGAATATAGCTATCAAAATAGTAAGGATTATTATTAAATTATTTGTTATTTTCCATTAGATGTGAGCGTTGTGTCAAACTTTATCTTTCTTCTCCTTTCTGTTTTTTCTCCTTATTTGATATATTCTTTAATTATATTTTTTATTTTTATGGCAAATTCATTTTCCATCATGAGTTGCAGTTATTTCCTAGCACATTTGGCGACAGCTTGGATGAAGATTTTTTAATCTGAAATATATTCGTTTTTTATTCTTTTTTTTTTTTTAATCTCGCGTCCCCAAACTGTAATATTCATCCATCAGGATGGAGATAATCGAATAAGTTTACGATGCTTCATATATTGATTTTTTTTTGCTTCGGTACAATTCTATTCTAAAAACGTTTAATTAGTATAATGTTCATTTTGTGATAAGTTCTAAAAATGCATAAAAATTCAGTAAAACAAGTGTATAATAACAAAAATGTATATCGTTCATGAACAAAAACAATTTTATTTTTATTGAGAAAGTTTCTGAAAAATCTGTAACACGAGTTTAAATACCTTCTGTTATCAGATTAATTCAGGCTTCATAAATTATTCACCGGTAAGACAAAACATGCTTATCAGAAAAACAAAATTGAGATTGGGAGAAAGAAGAGTCAGCATTACATTCATCCAAATAAACTGGCTTTATTGCACATTATTCTGTTTAGCAATAAAACATTACTTCGGCACATTTTTGGATAGACACCGTTAGTTTCTCGTGGAAAATACTATAATGTTCATTTCTGCTCAATAATTCATTAGATAAAGTATCTCGATATACACTCGAGTGCGATATTAAGAGAATTTGCAAATTATGTCTATTTTTAAGAAAAATATTGAACTAAAAGTACTAACTATGCCTTCGAAGGAATATACAAATGTTCAGAGTCGAATATGTAAGCATACATGTGCGTGTCAATGAGCTATGATTTCGGAGGGAATACAAACCCATGAAGGATTTTCGGCGATTTGTGTACTGTTACTCATTCAGGACATTTGCCATATTCCTCTCAAGAATTGGCTAAATTTTATAAGGTATCAGGTGAAATGAGTAACCACGAACGTATGAACGACAGAATGAGATGAAGAATTGTTGGCAAATTGGAGGCAGGTCAGTGACAAGCGCAGGTGGTTATACAACACAATATAACGTTCAGTGTCTTCTGCAATTCACTGAAACAGTTTCGGAACACTGAATCCATATCGAAAAGACCAGAACAAGGTTGTCCAAGATCCATAAAGACGAATGAGGATTATTATTTGGAACTTTCAGTACGGGGACACAGGACTGCTACAGCTTCACAACTCTCACGTAAGCTGTATGCTGTTACTGAAACCCGAGTTTCATGGTCTATAGTTGGCCGATAAGGGATCTGAGAAGAGTTGAGCTTATGAGATAGGGCTTTATGCCAGAAGACCCTCTGTTTGAGCCTTGATCACTGCAGCACGCAAGTTAGTCCAGACAATATTCGTCTTGGACCAGATTTAGTTGAACACCATGCTTTTCACAGATGAATCGAAATTCAGCCTGAACGTACCTGTACCTGGAGAGAGAGCCTGGAACACTATACCATCCTTCCCTAATCAGGGAAAAGGAACATTACGCTCGTGAACAAGCATTACGTTGGACTTCCGAACACTCCTGCTTGTGTTTGACAAAGGCGCCATGTTTGCTAAGAGTTATGGAGAACAGATCTTAGAGCTCTATGTTCGACTTTTCAGGGAATAACTTGGTCCTGCGTTTCTGTTAATGAACGACAAAACTCGCCCACATAGGACTCAGCTAACTGACAATTATCTGAAAAGTGAGGATATTTGCTGCATGTATTGGCTGGCCAACTCCTGACCTTAACCCTACAGAGCATGTCTGAGACACTCTTTTGAGGGAAATTTTATCTCGTTATCCCGATGTTCAAAACTGTCTTGCTGTAAAAGTGGGATGGACTGAAACAGGGACTTTTCAACTGACTCCTGTCCAGGATGCCGTCATGCTGCGCAACTTGTCTAGCTGTGAGAGAGGATAATGCCCCATGTTAGGTTCATTTTCAGTTTGATATCACAACGTAAATCTTGGACATCTCTGCTCTGTGAGCTTTATTAGTAATCATGCGGACATAAAACGACTCCAGAATGGTATGTATCTTTCTCTGTTACAAATGTCATATAAAATGTCGTCAAAATCTGTCCGTTAGTTTTTCAGAAATTCGACATAATAGGGAAATTTTATTAATTTTGGACACGAGTGTATTGAATTTTTGATGCCTGAACCATAAGCACTCCGGTAGTGTATACAATCCAAATAGTCAAAATTGCAGTGATTAGCAGAAAGAAAATGTGTTTATGACCAGTTAAAAATTATGTAGTTTACGCTGCATGGAAATACTGTCGAAGAGCAAGATTAGCTTAAGAAGTGACCGTAAGAATGTTGAATACTGGTAACTGCACTCTCTAAACCGACCATATCACAAAAGACAAATGTTATATGGATGAAAATTCTGTTGATCAATTAAATAGATTTCAACGCTTTCTTGTGGACTATTCTGAATACTGCTTTGTATACAGAAGCATTCTCGCATTAAACTAAACTTAGCTCAGAAAGAACTTTTCAGAAAGCACTTTTCCGCAAATGGAAATGACCATTTGTGATAAAATATTCTCGGCATTGCTCTCCACGTATACAGTTGCGCATTGGAGAATAGCCAAAATCAGCATAGGACCTATATATATATAAATGATGGAAAAAACATAGCAAAGTTAATGGCGTAGAACGTAGATCCATATTGAAGAGGCAATTTGGCAGCCGAATAAGATTAATATTCAATTTGTTTGCAGCCACAATATACCTGGCGTTCTATTCGTGCCTATTCAAGATTTTGATCCTGTTTGGATGCATTTTGTAAATTTGTTTTGATACTGTTGCAATAGGAAGAGATCACAGCGAAATATCTTCTTAATGGCAAGAGAGGCAGAAGCTAAAGTGCGCAATTATCCACTGTGGAGGCTCAACAAGAAATGGTTTTGCTTGGATATTGAGAGAAAGGCTTCAGTTCTCGAAATTTGAGTTCAGATTCTGAATTAGCTATGTCATCCGCATGACGCAAGCCATGTGACAAAGAATGTGACAATCTAGAAATGACGCAATCCAGAAAAGTTTTATTATAGAAATTATTAATAATAATTATAGAATCTTTATAGAATCTTTTATTATAAAATCTTTTATTATAAAATCTTTTATTATAGAATCTTTTATTATAGAAACTAGTTTAAATTATAATTTTGTCAGACAGTATCCAAAGTTTAAAAAAATTATGTAACGACTCTCTTCTTACGGCTTAGACCTTCATCCAATATTAGTTCTCATACTGCATAAATTTAACTAACTTTTACATCCTGTGAATATGTTCAAAAGGTTTTCACTTGTCAGCTTAAACTATAATAAACTTTTATAACTGTAATAACTTCGTGGACACCTCTTCAGTATTTTTATTATTACTGTCATTTATAACATTGTGTTCCTAGCATTTATTGTATTTATTCGTTACTTTTTTAGTTTATTTCTTACTTTTTTACATTAAAATATATGTTCAATTTAATTTGTGAATTTCAAATTGTAATGAAACTACATTGTAATCTTTTTATGTCCTAAATCATTATTTTTAATGAATACTGGATGCGGAGTGTACGGTAGGATTGCACTATGTACCATAATAGGTGAGCTCTAGATCCTTTGGAAAGCTTTCAAGCTCTAGAGCTTTAGTTTTCTAGCTTCATGCTCTAGAGCGTTTGTAAAGCTTCAGTTGCTCACTCCTTAAACCTTTCTTTGTAAATTCTCGTATATTTCATCTTTTTTTCAGTAGACACAAATAAAAAAAATTATTGCAGTATAATGGATGACAGCTGTATGGACACATTTGACTTTATTTTGTGCATTCTGGGTACATAAATACTACAGATCTTTGACGTTTCATGAAAGACTTTCTGATCTCAAACTGAGGTCTATATTTCTAGAAATCCGAAGCATTGTCATATCTCTATTTCTTATTATATATTTCGTGATTTTAACACGCATTTCTTCAGCAGTCATACCCCATTGAGGCGTAGCCTGAGATCATCTTCAAATGCCCTCTGTCTTTTCTAATCATAGAAGCCCATTTCTTGACCATGGGATAGGAATGTGCTTTATCACCGAAATTGCAATTATGCATTCCTGAACAATTTTTTCTCTAACTTCTTCAGTTTTTAAGAGCTATAATAAGCGAGGAGGGATTTATTATTTAATTAACTTCTTCTATCAACCATTCACTCTCATTATTACCTTTATTGTGTGGATGAGTTATCGCTCTTTGTAGAACTTAACTATGGGAATAAGAAATAACACAGGAATTTAAAGCCAACTGAAAACCTTATTTTCTTACGAATAGTGAATTTTAAATATATTCAGCTACTTGCTGGAGATTTACAATAAATTAACTGGCTGCAACACTAGTGATCGTACTCGGAACTAAAATACTAACTGTGTCAAATAACCTAAACTGGATTCACATTTATGGAACTAAGTTCACATTTATGGAAACAATGCCAAAAGTCAGGAGTTCACATTTATTCTGAACAATGAGTTAGGCAGCCGGCGGAGGCAATAGCCAAGTCGCTGCTACAAGTCATGCCAGTTATGAAGTTTCTCCTTAATTTAAGCAACATCGTTTGCCATAAAAATATGCATAACCCTCTGGCCTGCGCAAGTACGAGACGAAAGAATCAACAGAAATCTAAACTGCTATTAAAATTAAATGAAATGTCACACTGCGTAATTTCCGAAGGTTCATCTCACAAGTATTATATGCCTTTTAGGCTTAAAAACATATTGAACGCCCTTATTAGAACGATAATATGCCTCATTGACTGGTAGGTTTTACGCCACAGTTTGTTTTAAAACTAAAACAAACTTGCTTGTGTATTTCTATATAAAATACTAGCAACTGACTTTTAATGACCAATTAAAAATTATCAATTGTAATGTAGATAATTATCTGAATTTTTCTGTTGAGAAAAGTTTAATTATTTTTATTTAGGAAAAATCAAAATTAATTTAATTCTTTGGATTAGTAATTTAATTTATTAATATTCTGTTATCTGATTTTTACGTTTTGGAAAACCAATGCTTCAATGATATTTCTTTTTCTTTTTATTAAATTTAACCGGGAAAGCTTCATATCCTTTGTGAAAGATTCAGGAAAAGACAGAAATTCTGCTGCGTCATTCTTGTTTCTTTCGTTTTTTGAAATCGAATGTTCTAGAAGGAACTTCTTTGTCTCGGTTTCTAGGAGGGGATTGGAGTAAGTGACGAAGATCAAGGGTTAATAGTTGTTTACGAGAAAAGGTCAACAAATTTGTTAGATAGGCTATGTGTGATGTGGCGAAAAGGTGAAAATTTAGTCCTTAAAGGGGGGGCACGCTGATTGAAAATTATGGTGTCTGGAAATTTGAATGATTTGAGAGAAGCTTAGAACTGCGTACTTTTACTTTTGGCTGAAATGTCTTCGAGTGAGTTGTTATTTCTTTGTGCTCTTTCTACGCTGCTTCACGACAAGAGGCGACATGCTAATGTCTTAATGTTTTCTTGCGACCTTCCTGCTTTCACTTTGTTTCGCGACCGGAGACGACATGGGAATGTTTTAAGGTCTTTTCTGTGACTATACGAGTTTGACGTTGGCCCTTCTCTAAAATTCCTGTCAGAAGTCAGTTTCGTTCCTGAAAGAAAATGACGGATTATTCCTCAGTGAATCGCGCAGGATTTGCGTCTTCAATTATGCCAATTGGGAAATGGTCACTGATAACGGCTGTGTGATGTTTCGACTACTTATTACACGGTGTCTCAGTGGTCTTACTCTTTGTGTCCCGAAAACTTGATTGCATGATCTCGTGTAAAAGGAAGCTAGTCCCGCACTCTGATGGGCGAACTGTTTTATCCGATTGCATCTGAGACAGAAGATCAATAATTTCCTCTGCAATCCTCGGAGCGGATTTTCCGGTTGTTAAACTGTACGATGGTGTATTTATGTCCGGGTTCACCGACGACTCGAATACAGTTTTAGACCTTGAATTGAAGAATCTAGATGCAATTTTCTAGCTTTGGATGGTTAAGTGGATAAATACCCTTTTTCCCTTCTTCTCATAATTTCACGTTAAAAGTTTCTAGGTGTCCTAGTAGCATGTCACGAGCGTTTAGTAAGTGAATTAAAATTTGAAAATAATTTAAAAAAAACTGAACTCTAATTGACTTGCTGAATTTGTCCATTGACTACATTTTCCCCTGTTTCTTTACTAAGCATGATAATAATTGAGAATATGACTTGGCTGAAATATCTGCATTTGTGTAAGACCTGTTGTTAATTAGCCATTGTGTGTGACAAAAAATTTCTAAGGAATTAAGGTTGACAACGTGGTTGATGTACTAAGAAAATTGGTTGGGTACCCCCTTATCTTTAATATCCTATAGTAATAGTGTTCCTCACGGTAAAGTCCTGTTCACTGTTCCTAACTTAATTCCAATGAGTTATTAATTTTGTTAGCAGAGATTGTAATTAGAAAAATTAAGAAAGAAATTAAAAGAATAATAGTAAGGAACTTTAAATAATTAATAGTGAGATGCATTGGATTTATAGATTGTATAAGAAGAAGGTAATAATTGTACTACATTTTGGCTTCTAGTGAGGAAATAAAATTTCTAATTAATGGTTAGAATATATAATGTTTTTCTTGTGTATTGTTATTGTCATTCACTTGATCGTTTTCAAGGGCATGGTCACGGACGGGATAAAAACACAACGCAATCACTCCTACGTGATAACGATCAAAAATGTTAATTTAGCACTTAATTTTCTTTATGTTCACCTTGGCATTGACTTAGTTCTTGATCATTAATGTTTATCATGAGAAACAACATCATTACACTTAATAATATTCGTATTAGCTTAATTTTATGATATTTATTTAAAATGATATTTATGATTGTGAAGTTCCTTCCCCTGATGAAAGACGAAGAACGGAAGTGACCTACCCCAGAAAAACCGGTCGAGGAAGGCTGGTGGGGGGGGGGAAGAAAGACTGGACTGGTGGGCACTTGGAGTTGGACCGGCAAGCATGTCGTGTGAGAGTATAGAGAACCGAAACATGTTTTAATTTCTTTTGCGCGTCTTGTATATATATATATATATATATATATATATATATATATATATATATTGTATATAGTTTATTTTACAGTGTATTCGTTGTATGGTGTATCAATAGTGCAGTATGTGTAATAAATTAGTGAAGAAAATGTCAAAGCCGACAAGTGTTATTTTCCCATTATGGTAAGTTCACCCAGAACCCACCTCGTGTTTGAACGAGCGCGAGGCATGACAAATGGCGCACCTCGCTAGGATAGTGGGAAAAAGGAAATCACCAAAAATACGAAGGGAATAAGATCGTAAAAAGTGATTTGAGTGAACGTGGTTTAAATGAAGGAAATAATTCACGAAAGCAAGGAAGATGACAAAAGATGGTCAGGATAGACGGAAAGGGCACGTGTAAGCCTACACGTGCAAATAAACGAAAGGGTGTACGAAACCTCGTCGTGTGAAAAGTTATTAGCCAAGGTGTGGTAAAAGCGATCATCAGTATTACCGTGTGGTGATATTATTAATTGAAATGTTCGTGCAGTGTGGTGAAAACAGTGTGTGGTAAAAGTGATCATCAGTATTACCGTGGTGATATTATTAATTGAAATGTTCGTGAGTGTGGTGAAAACAGTGTGTGGTAAAAGTGATCATCAGTATTACCGTGGTGATATTATTAAGTGAAGGGTTATGCAGTGCGATGAGGAAATTGTACAGAATGGAGCACAACTTGTCATTTTCTACTATCGGGATCAAAGGTAAATCCCTCTTAGTTTCTTGGGAAGCACAATATATAAATGAAGAGAGCTCCCTTCCTATAATTACTATAGTAACGGAGAAAATTAAAATTGTGTTAATGTCGGTTAATAACATGATTAGAATGCCAAACGTTAAAGCCAGTAGACACTTAGAAAGTATATTTTATATGCAAGTAAGGAATTATGATTAATTTTGTTATTATGGAGATAATGTATGCTAAATGAATGTTAAAATAGTTAAAAAATATGTCAGCAGTAATTTCGAAACATTTAATTGTGTGTTCATGTTACTAATTAAGGTAGAAATGATTATCTAGTTTTGTTGTTGCCGTGTTTTGACAAAATGTTTTAGTCATTAAAGTTAATAGGTTGATTAAAAATTAATTAGTTTAATGATTTGAGAACAATAAGTAAATGTTTGTTTCATTTCCAGAACATGTAAAGTATTACGGCGTAAGGCCAAAGTATTCAGAACTATTTTTTTGTACTAATTCAAAAGCTAATATAATTTTTGGTATTTATGTGTTAACAGTATATGGTGAAATATATGTTAATAGTGTAATATGAGAAAGGTATTCATTATTGTGTTCACTAATGATAATGTTTCCTAAATGAATAATGGTAGTATTAAGTAGTAGTGAAATATGTATGTTTGCCTGTAAAATCAAGTGTTATTTATGTGTTGTATGTGTAAAGCTGTAAAACGAAATATCAGATGTTAATATGGGTCCTCAAAGGAGAAATAGGGGGTCAGAAGAATCTGATGAAATTATTAAGAACATGCAGGCTCAAATTAAGCTAAAGGAAATGAGCTGCAGTTAGAAAACTGTAAGTTAGAGGCAGATGCGGCTAAAGACCGATTAAAAGAGATGGAATTTCGGGAAGGACAATTAGAGAGAGAACATGAAATAAAAATTAAGGAACTAGAAATTCAGAGTAGGAAAGTAGATAAAGGAGGAAGTAAATCGGGCTCAGAGGATGAAGAAGTTTCAGATGCTGAGGACAAGGGAAATGATTTCTTGAAACATTTGAAAATAATGAAAGGAGTTATGATTGACCCGCCATCTAAAGCTGAGGAATGGCCATTCTTTTTCCATCATGCGGAAATGATGTTTAATCTCTATAAAATTCCTGAAGAACATAAAGGGAAAATTATTTTGCAGGGTTTAAAAACTAAAGTTAAAAGTTTGATTTCAACTCTCGGTGAAAGGGATTTGGATAATTATATTAAGATTAAAGATACAGTATTAAAAGAATTCCAGATTACCCCATTGCAACATAAAAAGAATTTAGAAAAATGTGTAAAAAGATATGAGGAAACGTATACTCAGCACATAGCGAGGCTTGAGGCAGCACTTGATTTCTACTTAGAATCCAGAAAAGTTAAGACTTTTGATAAATTAAGAGAACTATTGATTGTCGATCAAGTAAAAAATCAATTACCCGCAAATTTTAAGGCTCATATACTATTAAAAGAGGTAGAAAACTGGTTATCTCCGTCAGAGCTGGCAAATGATTTGAATAATTACGTTGCAGCAATGCCTAGAAATTACAATACGAGTGCTCAGGAAGTAAATAAAGTGGGACCAAAACAGGAACCGATAAGACAAGGGGATAAATTAGGACGACCAAATAAGAGTAAGGGGAATTTCAGTTCTGATTACAGGGTTGATAAGGAGAAGTAAAAAGGGGTAAAAACTTTAGAACCTCGAGGAATGATGCAGGCAAATAAGAAAGTTCTAAAATGTTTTCAGTGTCAGGGTGAGGGACACATAAAGCGTTTTTGTCCAGCGATAAACCTGATAGCGAAACCCAAGAGAGGAAGCGAAAAAGAGGATACGGATGAGATGGAAGGGATTAAATAAAATATGCATAGGGTTGAAGTTAGCTAACTATGCAGAAGAAATTCCGTTAACTAGGGCAAGTGGGGAATTACCTAGGATAGAGCTGCAAATAGGCAACGCTAGATTCAAAGGAGTGATTGATAGCGGAGCAGAAGTTACTGTAATCCGGAAATCGGTAGTTCCACAGAAATATTTCGAGTCTGGAGGGAAGATATGGTTACAACCCACCGTAGGACCCCAGGTAGAAGCCCAATTAGTTACATTACCTATCAATATCTGGTCAGGAGAAGAGGAGGTACAGCCTTATGTAAGCGTTCATGCAGCAGTAGTGCATAATTTGAACGAGGAAGCGCTGGTGACACCTCGAGATTTTAGACTTCTCAGGGAATAAAGAGATATTTATTGGGGAGAAAATAAGGAAGAAAAACTAGTATTGGGAGTTGGTCAGGTATCGAGTAACTTGGACGGAAAGGAATCGACAGAAAAAGCCAGTCAGGAGGTCGAAGGTGAAACGGAAATAGCTCGTACTACACCGTTGGTAAGGAGTAAAGATGAGGGGGAAGTAGAAGTGGGGGGCAGTGAGCAAGTGTCAGCTGATAAACCAACTTTATCGCAAACTCAAAGTTTTAGACAGGAGCAAGTGGAATGTATTTCGCTGAAAAGCGCGTTCGTGGATGCACGTAATAACAAGAATGGGTATTGGCTAGAGTCAGGAATTTTGTACCATACTGGAAGTGTCAATGGGCAGCGATGTAGTCAGTTAGTTGTTCCTCAAAGCCGCAGGAAAGAAATTGTGAAATTGGCTCACGAAAGCTTACAAGGGGGCACTTCGCAGCAAATAAGACGGCGGAAAGGATTAAAATGTCGTTTTGGTGGGAAGGATTGTCAAAGGAGGTGCAGAAGTGGTGTGAAGCTTGCAAGGAATGCCAGCTACGAAGGAAAGTTAAAGTGAAGGATAGAGCTCCAATTACAGCAGTAGGGAGGCCAGAACTTCCATTTCAAGTGGTTAATGCGGACGTTGTAGGGCCGATTGAGCCGAAATCTTCAAGAGGGCACCAGTATGTGTTATGTGTTGTTGATCAACATAGCAGATGGCCGGAGGCAATTCCACTAAAGGCTGTGACAGCGAAGGCTACATGTGACACTTTCATTGACATTTTCATGCGAACAGGAGTTCCGAGAATGATAGCCATGGATAACAGAACAAAATTTAAGGCTAAGCTAACACAAGAATTTTTAAGTAAGTTAGGGGCCTCGCCAAAATTTTCTACGCCAGGGTATCCGCAGTCAAACGGGCTAGTGGAAAGGTGGATAGGAACAATGAAGTAAATGTTGCATCACGCGATAAATACTCAAGGAAGAAACTGAGATAAGCAGTTACCATATTTGTTATGGGCTTATAGGGAGATACCGAATTCAACTACCGGAGTCTCAGCATTTTTGCTGATGCATAGTCGGGTGCCAGTGGGGCCACTGGCGATACGTAAATTAAGTTGGGACGATGAGACGGTATTACCACAAAGAGTTGGGAAATCAGTTACTGAATATTTAATTTCTCTTCGAAATAGGTTACAGGAGGCAGAGAAATTCGCTAAAGAAAATTCGAAGCTAAACGGCAGAAATATGTTCATCATCATAATTCGAGGTCTAAGGAAAATGAATTCGAGATAGGAGATGAGGTAGTAGTACTGATACCAATATCAACAAATAAACTTTGCTCGAAATGGACAGGACCTGGGGAAATAGTTGCGAAAAAGTATCCACATTCATATTTGGTAAAATTGCCAGATGAATCTGTTAGACATTTGCATCAAAATAAGTTACGGAAATATATACAGCCTATGAATGCAGTAGGGATAATCTATGAAGTTGACACAGAATTTGGGGAGGTGCAGCACGCGCCTATTCAAAGAAACCCTAAAGTAGACAAACTTTTAGATAGGATCTGTGTTTCAGAGGAATGGGAACATTTAGATAAGTCACAAAGGGATCAGTTGAGCAGATTAATCAAATCTTTCCATGTAGTGTTTGACGGGGAGATTAAATGTGCGAAGGTAGGATCCCACAGTATCAGGTTAAAAACGGGAGTTGAAAGAAAGCAATCTCATGTTTATAAGGTACCTGAGGCGTTGAAGCCACAGGTGGAAAAACAAATTGCTGATTTGTTAGGAAGAGGTTTAATTGAACCTTCCACAGCAGAGATTGCTTACCCTATTGTGTGTGTAGCTAAACGGGACGGAAGCGTACGTTTATGTTGTGATTATCGAGGGCTTAATGCAGAAAGTCAGATCATCCCATTTCCTATGCAAAACGCAGAAGAGCTTCGGTATAAGGCAGGGGCAGCACGTTATTTGTCTACGCTAGATATTCTTAAGGGGTATTGGGAAATCCCCATGGAGAAGGAAAGTAGACATCTGACGAGTTTTGTTTCTCCGAAGGGTCAGTATCAGTGAAAGTGATGCCGTTCGGTTTGTCAGGTGCTGCCACAACTTTCCAAAGAGTTATGAACCAAGCTCTTAGACCACATAGTGATTATGCTGAAAGTTTCATCGATGATATAATTGTCTATTCGTCAACGTGGGAAGAACATCTTAAACATTTAAGAGCCGTACTCAGTACTTTGCAGACATTGAACTTTACGGCTAATTTAGAGAAATGCTCTTTTGGTAAGTCGGAGGTAAAGTATTTAGGTCACATAGTAGGCTCGGGCAGACATGGCCCAGATCCAGAGAAATTGCAGGTCATTAAAAATTTGAAGCCACCTAGAACCAAAAAGGCATTAAGATCAGTTTTGGGGTTATATAATTAGTATCGAGAGTATGTTCCGAATTATGCAAAAATAGCTAGGCCGTTAACAGATCTCACGAGAAAATCTATACCTTATGATATACCTAGGGGGCTGAAGCCGAGAAGGCATTCAAAGAATTAAAGGATGGATTGTGCACGGCATCGTCTTTATATACGCCGGATATACGGAAACCTTTTGAAATTAACACAGACGCCTCACTAATAGGTATTGAAGCGTGTTTATTTCAACGAGATGAGTATGGGAAAGCTAGACCGATAACATTTGCTAGCCAGAAATTAACTAGCGCTCAGTCTAAATGGAGCACTATAGAAAGAGAAGCGTATGCAATTATTTGGGCTCTCGACAAGTTCGAAACTTGGACATACGGAAGAACCCGTTAAAGTACTTAACCGTAGGGATACCCCGGAATGCTAGACTACAGAGATGGGCATTAGCTCTATCTCGCTTCCAAGTCACTGTAATGCATAAATCAGGAGCTAAAAACACCGATGCAGACGCATTGTCGAGGATCCCTCACGAATGTGTAAATGACCAATAATCTGAACTAAATAGAAAAAAATAAAGAAACTAATGTGGGTATCAATTTTTTTTTGTGTGTGTTTGTTTATTATTGTTACTCTAGAAAAGATTGTGTTATTAGGGTATATTAGTAAAAGAATTATTCATTACAGAAGTGTCAGAGAGCTAATATTGTAATGTTTTGTTTGTATTGCTATAGAAATTTGGACATGTGCAGTTTTTATGTTTATATGTATTAAGTGTTTTTTTTGTGTTAGTGTTTATAACTATAGCATGACCCTTTTTTTTTGCTCTCTGATTTTACTGTGATTACTTGTGCTGTGCCCCGGAAAAGAGGGACTACTTGGTAAGTGCCAAAATAATAAGGGTTTCAAATTTTTCGACTCAGTCGTAAATATTTACAAACCAGAGGGGAGGTGTGAAGTTCCTTCCCCTGATGAAAGACGAAGAACGGAAGTGACCTATCCCGGAAAAACCGGTCGAGGCAGGCTGGTGGGAGGGGAAGAAAGACTGGACTGGTGGGCACTTGGAGTTGGACCGGCAAGCATGTCGTGTGAGAGTATAGAGAACTGAAACACGTTTTAATTTCTTTTGCGCGCCTTGTATATATATATTGTATATAGTTTATTTTACAGTGTATTCGTTGTATGGTGTATCAATAGTGCAGTGTGTGTAATAAATTAGTGAAGAAAATGTCAAAGCCGACAAGTGTTATTTTCCCATTATGGTAAGTTCACCCAGAAGAACCCACCTCGTGTTTGAACGAGCGCAAGGCATGACAATGATAGTTATTAAAAACCACAATACAGCACATTTCAATATCTTAATGTTGCAAGGGAGAGTTCATTTGGTTTATGTGATTTATGGCAAAGCCTCGAAAGCTATCTGCCTAAGAGAAGGGATGCCTTCTTGGAGGCCCTTCTAAGGGAAACTGGCTCGTATACACGTTGGAGATGGAGGAAACAACGAAATCACCGAAGCAGCCAGTCCGTTCACGGGATTCGAGCCTCGGACAGAACTACCGGTATTCAGCGATTTTACCGCTCGGCCGCTGGTGGGCCTTTAATGGAGAGCAACTATGAACGCAGAAAAATTGCTTGCCGAAGGTAAACGTTTCTTACGCCGGCAGCTGCTTAAACATAAAACAGGTAGATGGCAAAACTCAAATGTGTTTTTTATACCAATTTATGTTTTTGTTTTTACACAAAGGAAATAGAAAACTTTAAAAAAAATTACTGCAATTTTTAATCACAGAAGGAGATTACCTATTTTGCAAATTTTGCATATTTGGCATAACTTAACGCGCAAAATTTGGCAAATACGGCTGTTTTTGTAAATCTCAAAATTGTATCGAAACAAGTTTTATCTAAACAAAACATTTAAATTGCTTAGAAGTAAAATATTTTGAGAGGAATGAAGCCCTTTTCTAGAATATAGTTTATTTATTTATTGCAAATTTGAAAAAAAGAATAAGCAGAATCTTTTTCTCCTATCCATAAGAGTAAAGTCTGTTTAATGGCATTTTTAATATTAAATCACCAAGTAATTTCATTAATTTTATATTGATCAAAAACACATTCAGCAGTTTTGATAATCGATCCCCCCAGAAAAAAAAAAAAAAAAAAAAAAAAAAAAGAATGCTGCAGTGGCGGTATTTTGTACCAGAGCTTGCGTTTTATTCACAAGTGGCTAAAGAAAAAATTAATGCATCATAATTTGATTTTAAAGCAATCAGAAGATTGCCGTTAAGTTGCATTTCTGCTGAAAATGATATTTCGATACTCGTAATAATATTTGTCTCGCTGCAGTTTTAGAACTTTTAAATTTCTTTTAACGGTCACTCTCTATTATGATAGATATTTGCCAGTTTTACGGAATTATTTATACTGTTAATGGAATATTAGGATAAAAATGCTTAGTTAATTATCTTAAAACGCTTTCTAACCTTCAGATTTTGTGTAACAGAAAAAAAAAAAAAAAAAAAAAAAAAAGTAAACATTTTGGGTTATGTATTCTTCCAGATGCAAACTAAATATATTTAATTAGTATAAAAGACGTATTTAGAGCTTTGAATAGCATGATAGATAATAGAGCCTAATAGAGCTTTGAAATGACATATTTCATAGCTATGGAAAATTCTGCGTAAGACTAATGTATTATTAGTTTTACTCATATTTAATTGATTAGAGGTAAACAATTTTTTACTTAAATCCACATCGATAATCTTCCTCGGGATATAAAGAGTTGTGTCTAGTAAGACTTATGAACAGCATATTAGAAAGCTCAGTGAAACGAGGTATAGTTCGACCGTCTTAAACACAACCTTAGCTGGCATTCTGCCAAAACACATAGAATTGTTCAAAAGGGGCGTTAGTTACGTGCCGCGAGGTGAGAGCTCAAGTGAAAAATCTCTCTACGCCGGGAACGAGGGAAAGTCCCACGCCATCGGTTGACGCTGTCGTCAATTGTCTTTCGCGCCTTAGTTTTTTTTCTTTCTGTTAATATGTACAGAAATAAATACTAAGATTACTCCGTAGAAAATATCACTGGAAGGGGCACCTCGCGGAACATAACAGCGTCTTCCAGGCAGAGGCCGTAGCCTTGGAGCAAGCATTCCGCTAGGCCATTAAACAGAATCTCCAAAATATACAAATAATCTGAGACAGCCAATCTTTGCTACAAGCGATCCGTAGTTCTTCACATTATTCACAACCAGTAAGGTCCATACAACAATTTCTTTGCAACAGCACGCATCTGAACATCACACTCCATTGGACCAAGGCCCATGTAGGATATGCGGGGAATGAGCTCTCTGATTCTCTAGCCAAAGATATATTCTAATATAAAGGAAACACAATGCTACTTCCCGGCACCAAGATCCTATCTTAAGCGCCGTATTCTGAACATTTCCCCATAAAAATGACAAACAGAATAGGACAACAGCGACAAAGGGCGTCGTACGTACGATTTTCTCCCAAAAGTCTGCATAAATAGACTTTACTCTGCCGCACAGCTTACTAGAATATATCAGCGGACATGGCCCATTCCCTGAGTATGTCTTCACTCGAGCCATCCCGAACTCGGGCCTTTGTATTTGCGGAGCACAAGGAAGCCCTGACCACTACGTCACGGAATGTCCGCTATCCGAAAAGTTCCATATCAGAATGCCGTCCACCAATATCAACCCATTCAGACGGTTTATATTGATAGCTCCAGCCCTACGACAGAGAATCTACAACATCATTAGCCTGCTAATGTCATCAGGTCTGGATATTGTGGCCACGAACTAAATAAGGTCGATGTCAATTTTTTTCCTGAAACTTTACCGTGGGGCTTGTACGGGCAAATTATTGCCTTACTTCACCAGCGACAGTGCCATTAGTTCCAGAATTGTAGCAGTAAAAATAATTAAGTAATTAAGTAATCAAGCAGTGAGGTATATAAATATTCAAGCTTACATGAATTTATGTATTCAATGTAAACTACGATACATACGTACTTGATGTATCCAAGAATTATTGTATTTATATATATAAGTGTCAACAACCATGCTAAGTAATCATAACTAATGTATATAGGATAATGTAATCAACTAATCAAATGTTTTTATTGCAATCAAGTGTTTAAGTATATAACTAGTATTTAAATGTATAAACGGTATTTATAACATAATTAAGTATCTATTATAACAAGGCATATATGTACTCAAAAAACGTAAACCCCAAATAATGAATGTAAACTGGTCTAATGTATGTCTTACCGTAATCAAGCTGTCAAGTACATAACTAATGTATTCGTGTAACTTTATAGTGTATCCAATGTATTAATGTACTTTATTGATGGATCATATTTCATGCATTTAAGAATTATCATTATTACTATTATTGTTATTATTATAGTACTATAGTACTATTATGACTATTATTAATATTAATACGTATTAGTATTTGATGTATCGTTATTATTTTGTATGTATATGTATTATTTTGAAGGTATGTGTATTATTATTAGTATTTGTTGATGTATCTAAGAATTATGCCAACGTGCGCCCAAGAGCATCACCAACGCATTGTAACAGCTTATATTAATGCAGCTAACGTATTCATGTAACGTCATCCAGATTTCATGTGACTTCACAGAGAAGCAAATGCATTCCCGAGGCAAGCCTCCTGGGACTCGGGATCTGCCGGTTCAAGATAGTGGAGTGCGTGGGGCATATGCCCGCTTAACCTCTGCTTGACATTAGGTGTCCCCGTCCTCCGTCACCTGTCACCTGCTACTCCAGTTTTCAGATAGAAGTTCACTCACTTGGACTCTACAAACTGTTGAATCTGTAGACTTGAAGAATTAGATAAACTCTGGAAACTGAACGCGATTTGCTACGCTTCATCGTTCTGTTTTTGTAAACGTTTGTGGGTGGCGTAATTTCTATCATTTCAAAGTTTTAATAGTAAATTCATTTTTTTGAGTTTGAATAATACCCATGAAATCTCACTTCAATATGGTTTTCATCACTATAGTAGGTCAATGTAATTACGTTTCATTAATTTTCTGGTTATGATAGCTTATTTACGTTTAGAATGCAATGATGCAGAAGCATAGCACGGAATCAATATTCAGAAAGCTACTTACCTTTATAAAACTTATGCTTAATAGCCATTTTATAATTATTTTTTAAAAGGCATAGTTAGTCGTTTGTTCATTTTCTTATCGATTTGAAGACCTGCGAAAGAAGGTAAGGAATACTTATACTGCTGAATGCATTTACGAAACTGAAAGGAATTAAAAACCAGGGATGGAGAATTCGTGAATTGATTGTAAGGATAAATATTAAATTTACATTCCTAATGCGATTATTTTTCAATTTCTTTCATTTGTTGTCATTATTGCCCCCTAGGACAAGAAAATCTAAACAAATAAATACTTCCTTTTCTTCTAATTTAAGCTGCAATGTTAATAGCATTTTACTTCAAAGTATTGATTTAAGGAAACTAGAATGCTGCCGGTTGAAATACATTTTCTTCTCAAAAGCTTATGATATATTAAGTGAATTCTTAAATTCATTGCATATTATTGCGTTATTGCATGTTAAATGAATCCTTAAAGTCTTTTAATATGCAATAAGCGTTTAATATATAAGTTGAAACCCCAGAAAATTTTAAAGCGTCACGTTTAGAAGAAAGCTTTAAAACTGTTCTTTATAAAAATGGCCATTTTTTATGTGCATGGTATATTTATAATATACGAAGTATTCAATACATAAAATTTTTAAACTCATTTAAGATCAACAAAATTTCTGGATAAATAAGACTTTTAAATATCTTTGAAGATTTACACGAAACTAAAAAACAATAATTTTTTGTTTTTATGGCAAACTTCATTAGTTAGCTAGTTATCGAATAAGAATTAATTACGCTTGATTTAGCAAGCTGAAAATGCGAAGCATTGAAATAATTGGTATTGACAAACGCGGAATCTTAATTGAATGAAAAAATAGCTAATGAACATTCCAATAACCGATACGCTTTAATTAAATAGCTATTAATTTCTTGCATTTCATTTCTCTAAGTAAAAAGATACCTCTTTTTTACTCTTTTTCTATCTTCCTTTTCTTTATCTTCAGAAGGAAATAATTTCACCAGGATTCACGTTTCAATAGAAGATAAGGTTTTTTTCAGAATTTTCAGAATATATTTTGGATATAGTTTTAATATTTATGCAGTTAGTCGGAATTGAATAGCCAAACTCAGCAAGAGCAAATACAGGTTAAAGTAAGCAAGCTCTGACTTATAAACATATAAAAGAAAATGTGTAGTTCATGAGTTAGGGAAGAAGGAAATTGATATGTGTGCAACAAAATCTTTAACGTAGATAAAATTGCAAGGAAATAAAAGGCAAAAAATGTGCAAAGACATTACAATAAGTCTTCAAAAGTCAAATGTCCAGCAGAAGAAAGAGCTTTATAACTTATTGGTGTATGTGTTCAAAATTTCCAAAATTAACTCACAAGCGTAATGTGCTTACGACAGAATTTGATTTAAATCTCAATGTATAATTCATCTCGTATAACAACAGTATCAACTCAAGCATTAACTTGCAGATGTCCCAACTGAAAAATATTAATAGTCCTATGGGAGAATTGATCAACATATGAGATAGGGCGTTCCCTCCAATGTACCTGCAACTAAGATGTGCTTGCGTATTCAGCAAAATGTGAAGAAGCTTTACCATGAATGAAAACATGCAGCAACCATGACTAAGACAAGAAGCACACCTTAAAGTATACTAATTTATATAAAAGTCAGTATACTTTAAGACTTTATTGCACTTTACCTGTAAACAACATGCTAATTAAATATTTCTACTCATTTCAAACAATAGGCATTCTGCAAATGCTGAGATAATTCAATCTTTATTTGGTGCTGAGTGCTTTCATTTGAAATTTCTCTCTCTGATGGTCTTCGTGCTTTTTTTATTTTAGTTATAGGGAGATCTTAAATTTAAAAGCTGTTAGTGAGTTATTTAAAAATATGAGTTCCCTATATTTTATAGATTCGCCATTACTTAAAATTTCTCTTCAAGTTTAATAATTCAGATAAAACGTATAAGCACATCATGAAAATATTTTTTAATCACTGTACCATTGATGAGGTAAACTGAGCTAAGGGTTTTACATAGCTCCCAAATTTATTTAATACGTATCTGATCGCGTTATAGATCACATTTTTACTCTTTCCCTCGATACAGCCAACATACCTTGCAAAGTATTACATCAAAATACTTCGAAGATATTACATAGTTTTTAACAATGAATTACAAGAAGGTCCTTCAACAAATAGTCACATTTTTTACTTCAAAACCTTGCTTTTGGGTGGAATGAAAAAAAAAAGTGATATTTACATTATCTTGTTAAAATCATTACACTTATTACATTATCTTGTTCTAAGTAATTAGATAATCTAATGTTTATAAGGTATTTCTCCCGTGTTCCTAGCGTGCCTTCGTGATGTAGTGGTCAGCACACTGAGCCGGTATTTCAGAGGTTCGTGGTTCGATTCCCGGCGAAGGTGCTTGCCAATTTTTCATCTCTCTTGCTTCCGAAAAATCCTAATGTCTCTACAATGGCGCCCGAACAAAAAGGGTGTTGGATGATGATTCTCCTTACCCAGGATTTGGCGACTGGGTTCCCTAAAAACCCCAGTCGCCCTTTAAAAGGGGGGTATATAAGGTTTTTCTCCCGCCTTTCTAGCGTGCCTTCGTGGTGTAATGGTCAGCACACTGAGCCGGTATTTCAGATGTCCGTGGCTCAATTCCCGGCGAAGGCGATTGCTCATTTTTCATCTTCTCTGCTTCCAAAAAAATCCTAATGTCTCTACATGTTAACTTATTACATTATCTTGTTAAAATGTTCCCTCATCCAATGTAGTAGTGAATACGAGCCTATCCTTAAAATATCCTCTAACAGAGCATCTGCCCTCTAACAGCCCTATCTAAGCAGATAACCTTTGTATGCTTTGCCATAATCCAAACTACCCTAATCGTAAACTGGTGTAATATAAGATGGTAAAATTTGTCACACTATGTCTTGACATTTTATCTCTTTTTCTTGTCATCAGCTACTGCAAATAATAGAATATTGCCATCTAAAAGATCTCACTCATGTCAACTAAAGCGCTCTTCCATGTTGCAGTGTGAAAAAGTCTGAGTCAAAAGTCTGAGTGAAAAGTCATTTTTGTCTGAATATAATAAAAATAGCTTTTTTGAAAATTTGGCTCATTGAAATTAAACCCTTTTTCTGTGAAACAAAATTCTGTAACTTTCCAATTTCTGCAAGAAGATAAAGCTTCGAGTTTTATGCGGACAAATAAATGCGTTTCACCGCCCTTTGATGGGATGAGGTTAAATTTGTTTTAATGTGTGTCTGAGCTTAAGCCACTGTGAGCAGTTCGACACTGGTGCAACATTAATGTATGGCTCTAGTTAGTCCGGAAGATGAGGCTTAATTCCGAGATGTCAATAGCAGCACAGCTTAGTCGGGAGTTCTGAAAGTTGTAAGGTACCTCACTTTGGAATTCTAAGTTAATGTTGGAAGTGAGGAACCTAAGAACTGATAAGCGAATAATCACTAGAGTTCGATGACAAGAAACAACAAGAGAGAAGGGTAAATAATCCTTTATTATTTGGATAAGATTTAACAAAACTCCGCCTGAGAGTGTACAAATAAAGTCCGCACTTTGGACTTGAACTTAAAAGACTAAGAATTAAACTAAAACTAAGATTAACTAACTAAGTATAGCCAAAGCTATCAAGGTTCAATGAGAGTTGGCCCCTTAACTTATTTTACTACGAAGCTTAGCAAGGGCCTGAGTACGGCCGAGCGTAAAAGTAGCTTTGAGAGAGAGAGAGAGCGGTCAAAAAGGCAGACGCGCGTAGTTCAGAAACTCTGATTCTCTCTCTGTCTCAGTAAGTAACTTCGTGGTTTAAATACCGCTCCTTCTCATTAAATATTCAGCAAATTCCAAAACTACGTTCTGGCCGGAAGTAGTAAGTTGAAGTTAAGAATTTGACAGGAAAGGAACTTAAAATTTAACTGTTAATAAAATTAACATAATCCTTACAAAGTAAACGATGTCTCATGTCACTCTCTGAATTTTCATAGTTTGTAAAAAGCAGATTTTGAAAAAATGTATAGCAGGTTTTGACGTACCTACAGCACACTTAACAACTTCACTTCTTTATCCTACAGACTTACGTTTTAGCTTTTTGTTGCAGTCACTATACCCAAATGTATAATTTTTCTCCTTCTTTCAATGTTGTATTTTAAATTGGTTAGCACTATAATAATAATTGATTCGAAATCTTATAATTTTTAATGGTTTTTGGCATTGAATTTACTCACTCTATTCTTCAGTTGGTACTTTATTCGACTTTTAAATAATTTCCCTAAATCATCTTTAATAAGTATGCGATAGAATAAACATTATGCTTGCCTTCTTGTGTATTCAGAATGCAAAAGTTTCACTTTGGTGCCGGCATGAAAGATTAATATGTTGGCATTCTACGTTTGCATTCTTCGTTTCTAATTTGAGCTGAAAACAAAAACAACTTGGATACCGTAATGAAATTCCGTCTCGCTACGCGGCGTTCTAAATATGTGTTTGCATGCCCCACTGTCCTGTAACCTGGCGAATATTTTATGTTCAAAACGTCTTGAATAATATATATGCTTTCAATGTAAGTAAAGACCGACACCAAAATAACACAAGCTTCAATTTTGTATCCACTTCTGAATTTTCAAACGAGGATATCAACGGAGGAAAAAAACGTATTTTGAATTATTTATTATATGCCAAGAACTCAGAAGCAACTGAAAAGAATAGATATTGTTTTAAATTTGACATTTGTTTAACATGCACCCGATTAAGCATTCGGCGTAAGATAAGAGTAAAGTTTGTGACAAGTACCATTTCTAATATTAAAACAAAGCATTGATTACAAAATGTTGCTTTTTGCATAAATTAGAAAACTGTTTCAGGATTATTCTTCGGAATATTCTAATAGTTTTACTTCATCTCCTTTTTAATTGCTTAAAATCTTAAAAATATAGACAACTATTTAAATGTTCCTTTTCATTATTCGTCTTGGTTTAGTTTCTATTTCTTAACCTAAGCTTAAAAGCAATAATTGATTACTAATAAAGCTAAACTTGAATATAATTATAATATTAATTTTGATAACTGTTTGTCAGTTCATGTGCGATATCTAGGGAAAATGGCTGTCTTTGTTTAAACAAATTAAATCTTATAGAAAAATTTAGGTATATAAATATTCCGTATATTTGTATAACAATGCTTTTACATTAATTTAGAAGTCAAACAACAAAAAATCAGCGTTATATTTTCAAATTTTCACAGAATGTGAAAATTTATTTGTTACTGTGAAAATTTGAAAATATAACTCTGACTTTTTGTTTTTTATTTTTTTTCTATATTAATACTTGTTCGACGTGTTATTGTATCTTAATGCTTTTATATTTAAATATTTTTTAAACATTTCTCTATTTAAGTTTTATAATAACTGGTAAGACCCCGATTCTCTAACGATTCGAAACTAGTCCTGTGAAAATTTGAAAATATAACACTGATTTTTGTTGTTTGACTTCTAAATTAATACTTGTTCGGCGTGTTATTGTATCTTAATGCTTTTATATTTATATATGTTTTAAATATTTCCTATATTTAAGGTTTATAATAAACTGATAAGACCCCGATTCTCTAACAAATCGAAACTTGTCCTATGAAAATTTGAAAATATAATGCTGATTTTTGTTGTTTGGCTTCTAAATTAATACTTGTTCGGCGTGTTAATGTATCTTAATGCTTTTATATTTATGTATGTTTTAAACATTTAATCTACTTAAGGTTTGTAATAAACTGATAAGAACCCGATCTTCTAACGAACGAAGGATGCTTAAAATGACCAATTAATGTACCTGTGTCCTGTCCAAAATTCAACCCTCGTCTTTAGCCCCCAGCATTCTGCCTCAAATAATTTTTTTTGATATGTTAATACTGATGTTAACTCGTTCAGCGCCCGAGGAGAGCTAAACATTTTTGGTCGCTCAATGTTGATGTTAACTCTTCCAGTTCGCGATGAGAACTATAATTTTTTGACAACTCAACCAGCTCTCGGATTGTGGATGATTACTCTAATTTTAGAAAAAAATTATTTGCAAACATAAACATTGATGAGTTGAATGCGGCCATGTCACACACAATTTTCTCATCACCCTTATTTTTTTCTCTTTGCCTTTTTGAATCATATTAACCAAGATGCTGATATCACTGCTAAAGTCCCTGCTCATGTCACTGTTAATAACTAAATATTAACTAAAGTAAGCAATAATTTAAGTAGGCTTCTGATTGGCCCTCGGCACTGGTAGATGTGCCGAGGGCCAATCAGAAGCCTACTTAAGTTAACAATGCAAATAATAATGTTGCAGTTGTCATTGCTACCATATGTTCAGTGCCTAATAATCCAGTGTTCGAATACGTAATACATACTTGAGAAAAATAAGAAGTTTCATATTTATAAATTATTGACTACTTCCTGTACCATGTATTAAATTCATGTGTTCAAGCACATTGCTCAAAGTTTCTTTTAAGAAATAAAAATATCATTTTAATACCCTGAATTTATAAAACCGTCATTTTTCTTGATATTCCTCTACAGAAGGATAAATTCCTTGGCTTTTACATAGTTTCAGAATTCTATAAGTTCCACTTTCCAGAATTCAATAATTTTGGTAGAAAATTGACACTTACGCTATATATTTTAATATATGATGTATAAAAATAGAAATCTCTGCCGTGAAATTGCTTTGAAATTTCATAATAAAATCTGTAAAAGTCTAAATAATAAATATTTTCATTTTATAATTACAATAGCTTTTGTACTCTACCTATTTCTCTGTTTTTCTTTTACATTGATTGTCAGCTTTTAATTATATGTTACAATTATTCCGAGTGAATTCTTTTACCTTTATAATAATTATTTCTTTTTTATAAAACTTTTGCACGAAAGCTGAATTACAGGTGCATTTTATTTCTGGTGGGTCACATGTCACTCATATGTGTTACATTTTTAGAAATATTATTCGTTGAAATACCGCATTTAATCATGATTCAGATATTAATCATGAAATGAAAAATTACTTTTTAAATTTAGGAACAGAAAGGATTAATTTGTTCTCGTGCATGTTTTTTCGTTTCGTTTACTTTAGGATGGAGTGAAGAATTTGAAGGGAAAAATTCCAACATTATTAATATTTAAATTAAGTTTCCTTCTGAATTAATTTATGCTTATTAATAATAATAAAAATTTGATGAATTTATTGCGCTTTATTGAAAATGATTTGCATTTTTAACTCTCGAATCAAATATCGCTCGTTCGGAATGGAATTTCAGCAAATGTGATTTAGAGAATTTAATAACTAGCAAAATATTAAACATAAATATTTGCAATTTATGTTATTTCTTCATTATTTTGCATACGTAATGTAATCTTCCAAAATTAGCTTTTCGAAAAAGTTATTTTGAATATTATTGAACTGAAGACAGATAACTCACGCTTCTTAACTTGACTGAAAAGCACAGTAAATTCATTTAGTAAGCACCTGTAATTATACTTTGTTCTCTAGCAGATCCTTTGCCTTATTTTACAAAGCTAGTTTTCATTTTCTGTATAGATAGGGCGGCATTTCTTATAGAAGAATAAAACGTAATATAGATTATCTAAATCGTTCATCGAAATTAATGTAAACAAAGTACTACATTTAGTAAGGCAAGTAATCTGTTACAATAAGGGAAAAACTTTGATATAAAAAGTGAGAAAAGAGAAAAACATTTGATGTATGTTTTATATAACTATTTAATTTTTATATAACTTGTTTTTGGATAGGGATTGTTGGATAGGGATGGCTTAAAAACAATAGCACAAAACTTCACTAGGAGCTGTAAAAAATAGTTTTCCCAATACAATTAAAAAGTATTTTTTTATGCGGTGAATAAGGACCGCGTAAAAAAATCTCACGTAGAAAATAACTCAAAACCTTACGAAATAACTAGGAATTGTTTTTTTTAAACGAAATCAAGACACGAGGCCTGGCAGCTACTTGGAATCTCGCCAAACCTTTTAGAATCTGATTTAGAAAATACACTTGTGAACATTTTAAAATATTTTATTTACGTATGTACTTATTTTACACAAACAAAACCTTTCAAAAAGTATAAACATTATCCTTCGTAGTTTGACAATACGCAAAACTATCTTGTGGTAAACTGGTTCAAAATCGCATTCATCTTAGACTTATGCTCTATTAATTGACCGAGCTATTGCGAAGAGCAATGTTGCCGGTTCCAGAATTAAAGCCCAGGGGCACTACCTCGCACTCGTTTAGAGATGACTTCAGTTACCATGTCGCCGGTGGTCAGTTTTTGTTACGACTTTTGTTTCACTAGAGGGTTGTATACGTCTCGGTAGCCAGATATACAAGATTGAAGCTCCATTTGGAATTTTGTAGTTCTTTTCAAAATTGGCACTGCAAGAAAACGTCATTTTTATTGATACTTCGTCAGTTATGTTCTAAATTGATTGAAATTGTCATATACCGCACCCCCCAAAAGCAAATAGCACAGAAAAAGATAGCACAAAAACAGGTTTGAATGTATAAGTAATAAGATTACTTGGAAAAGGTTGCAACGGGTTGGTGATGTTTCTTTGCGTCGTAATAGCTTGAGAGGATTTACTGCGTAGTTAGAAAGATGACATTCGAAGACAGACGTAGCCGTAAATTCCAAAATTCCAAACATAATTTATATTCCTTGTTAATTAATTCCTAGGATACATATTCGTTTTCATTGCACATCATCCTTTACGAGTGGAACATGTACCCCGCAATTTTGGTACAGCTCACATCTTCTTAAACAATGCACGAAAATGGAAAAATAAACTCTGCATCTGAAAAATATATATTTTGTATTTCACATAATATCATCATCATCATCATCATCGATATTGCCGGCATATTGCTGTTTTTACGCAATGTTTCCGGCTCATGACACATAGGCCCAAAGGGCGCATGACGGTAGAAAGCAATGACGATTGAAAGGAGGCGTCAGTAGTACGAAGAGGGGGTGACAGCATGACTTCACAAGTCCAGTGAAACACACAGACGAAGCTCAGAACCAGGAGAGGCAAAGACAGGGTGAAAAACAGACTTGTTCTGTTGTTCATGATAGGTACATGTCATAATAAAGTTATACAAATAAGCTGAAACAATACAATTTATTAGAATAGTAAAATACATGCAAATAAAATGAAATAAAATACGGCAAAAAGTCATACAGCGACGTTACGAGAGCATATATACAGCGACGTTGCACTCGTGATAAAGTTATGTAGGGAAGTTCGAATCTCGAGCGGTGAAGGCCGCAAGCGGTCGAATACGTGCGTCTTCTGCAAAAATCTGGTAATCGAATACTTTGAAGTGTTTCATATGAGAACAATTTTTTGCTTTTTCAAAGAATTTTCTGTTAGCTTTATAAAGGAACTCTTCAACTCTGTCTATGCGTAGGTCTCTATGTAAGGTCTCATTTGAAACATAAAAGTGCGCATTAGTAATAATTCTGAGAAGTTTGGTTTGCGTAATTTGGAGTTTTTTCATGTCACTTTGAGTATAGGTCGCCCAGGCAGGTGATGCGTAACAGAAAATTGGTCTGATAATTGTTATAAAATATCTTTCAAATAATCTTCATAATTAGTAGAAGATTAGCGGTGATAAACCAGCCCCACAATTTGAGACATGCCATTACATATCAAATAATGGAGAATAGCTAGCAAAGGCTAAGAGACACGTTGTCAGCAGGAAAAGCGAAGTGGCAAAAGAGAGAGCGACTATGCACTTAGTAGCCATTTATATTAGACGTTTTGCTTCAATCTGATTGGCCGAGAAACTAGCACAATGCGGAGGTTACAGAATTAATTTCCATATGTGACACAATTTTAAATTAAAAGAAAAGGAATTAAGATTATAATCAAGTATAATCTAAAGTTACGTTATTTTACATTATGTAAAATACCATAAAACATCTGTCTTTCAAATAATAAATTAATAATAGCCCTTTAACTCATGTCTTCATTCTGAAAATAACAAAGCAATAATTTTTCTAACAAAACTACCTGCAATTCTGAAAAAGATCCGTCATATATTCTCTACTGCACACTTATCGATGAAATCTTAACCCAACGTCTGGATATTAATCTGTCATGTAATGTGGTATAATAGGCGATTGCTATGCAATCCCCATCTCTTTTGATTCGGCTTTCACTTTTCCGATGCTTCGCCTTGCCCCCAGCCACGCAGATCTTTTTACAATTTCATTCATTGTTTAAGAAGATGTAAGCTGTAGAAAATTGTGGGGTGCACAGCGTACCCACAGTGTGATGATGTACAATAGAAAAGAATATGTGTCCCAGGAATTAATTATCAAGGAATAAAATTATGTCTGGAATTTACGGCTACTTCGAGTGTCATCTTTCTAACTATGCAGTAAAGCCTCTCTAAGCTGTTACATAGCAGATAACCATCGCCAATCCGTTGCAACTTTCTGCAAGTCATCATAGTGCAATAACAAGGGACGTTCTTCCTTCATGGAGGTTTCCCCATGTGTAACGTGTATACGAGCCAGTTTCCCTTAGAAAGTCCTCCACGAAGGCATCCCCCCTTAGGCAGATAGCCCAAGTGTGCTTTGCCGTATTCTCAATACACCAACTCCTTCATGGAGGTTGGGCTGGAACTGAAGTTGGAGGGGCGTGGTTTCGCCTTTTAGCTGGTGGAAAGATGTATTCCTGGCCAGAGAGGGAGAGCAATGCCAATGATTTCAAATTACGGAGTGCCTATGGTTTAAAACCATTTACCTCCTCATCAGAATTAAATAGAGTGAGTAGAATTAAGAAAATTGCATAAGTTAGTTTACTCGATGTAAGCTAGAGGGAGCCACATATGCTCGAGAAAGGTTAGGAATAGAGATAAATATAAACAATTAATAAAATGAAATTTTAGTTTTTATAATCATTTTTCAAAATTTAAAATTTTTTTGTAGTTTTATATTTTAAGATTTTTTTGCGTTTTTAATAGTTTTTATACACAATACAAAGAAACACTAAAGTAAAAAGTGGATAGGAAAGATTTTACGATTAATAGGCTGATTGGTATGTGGCTCGATGTAATAGTGCAAATATAGCAAGGTAATCACGAGAAAATATTCAAGGCAGAAGTAAATTCTGCGGGAAGATGTGATTTTTAAAATAACAGATTGATAATTATGTAAAAAGCCACTTTTTAGGTTGGTGTGAGCAAATTATAGCGAGGATGGATAAGCGATTGGCATATTATGGCAGCGTATCAAAAGACGTCCTTCCTACTTGGAGGTTGGGCAGGAGCTGAAGTTGGAGGGGCGTGGTTTCGCCTTTTAGCTGGTACGCTTCTGTGAGCTGCGGATTGCAGGATCGTAGGCAGGCAGTTGTTGAAGTACACGATTATCAATCTGTTCAATTTTGAGAAATAAATTTTAATAAAGTTTTTTAATTTCAACGTCAATGGATTTAATATTGAAATACGAGTGAATTACATCTAAATGGACGTACCAGGGTGCATTTATAATTATACGTAGAGTATTAATTTGAAAAGATTGAAGTTTTTTCACTTGAGTCTTAGCCGCAGTGCCCCAAATAGTGCATACGTATAATATAATAGGTCTTAAAATAGATGTGTAGAGAAAAGCTTTGTTTTTGATTGACAGTTGGCTGTTACGAGCTAAAAGTGGGTAAAGTTGGGATCTGACTCCCTTTGCTTTTTTGATCATATTATCAATTTGAAGGTGCCAGATTAATTTGGAATCAAGTATAACGCCAAGATACTTGTAAGAATTAGACCAGGGAACATAATCTTTAAAGAATTTTAAGTTAATGGGAGGGGAGGTCATTTAAAAATCATAGCAGCACATTTAGCGACATTAATTTTTATTTTCCAAGTAATGAGGCTGTGCTCAAAGCTTGAGAGATAACTCTGAATATTATGAACCAATCTGTCCAGGTGTTTGTGTCTTGCTAGGATGGCTGAGTCATCCTCATAGAGAGCTAGGGTGACACTGGGAGATTTTGGTATGTCATTAATAAATAAATTGAACAAAGTTGGTCCTAAAAGACTACCTTGGGCTACACCACTAAGGATTAGACGGGGAGCTGAATTGATAGAATTAACTCGTACAGAGAAAGATCTATGAGTGAGATACAAGTTAATTATGTGAATGAAATCAGGCGAAAGATCAAGTCGCATGAGCTTGATAATGATACCAATATGCCCCGTCCTATGAAATGCTTTGGCGATGTCAAGAAAACGCTCGCCTGTAAGCATTTTGCTACGAAACCCTTCATGAATGAACTGCACTGTCCTCAGCAGCTGGTGCGTAGTGCAATGTTTTGCTCGGAATTTCGAATTTTCCGTCGATAAGAACTTTTTGGTTCCGGAGAAAATCATTAAAGTGTTTAAGTAGCACAAATTCACAAATCTTAGTTAATGAAGATAGGAAGCTGATAGGTCTGTAATTTTGAGGATTTGGGTGGTACTGGCCAGGTTTTGGGATAGGCACTATAAGTGCGCGCTTCCAGCTTTGAGGAAAATAGCAATGCAGGATCATATAATTTATAAGCATCACTAGGAAAAATAGATAATTGGTGGGTGAAAATTTAATCATGCGAGTAGAAATAGAATCCAACCCTGGAGCCTTTTTAGGTTTGAGCTTAGCGATATATTCGCTAACTTCGCTCATGGTTGTGTATTGTATGTTTCTCTGAAAGGGAGAGGAATGGAAACGTTCAACATCCTGTTGAAGGAATTTGCGGTATTAGCAAAAGCTCCTTCATTATGTGGTGTAAATTGAGTTTGGAGATTATCAGCAATTAGTTCTGCTTTCTCCGTGTCTCTGTGAGCCATTACTGCGTCTTTTGATAAAGATCGACTGTGAGTTTTAGGTTTGCGTAGCCTGGCAGATGCACACCAAAGGCTGTTATCATTGGTCGTTAAGTACTGAATGTATTGTGTTTGGAAGAATTGGTCAAAAGATACCTTGACTTCATTCTGGAAGGCA
Source organism: Stegodyphus dumicola (assembly GCF_044657685.1). Classification (NCBI taxonomy): domain Eukaryota; kingdom Metazoa; phylum Arthropoda; class Arachnida; order Araneae; family Eresidae; genus Stegodyphus; species Stegodyphus dumicola. Next base: position 39,547,645 of record NC_140771.1, on the reverse strand, counting down.
CGAAGTTGTAATTTTAATCCAGGACTCCTATGTCTTTGCCAAAGTATCCGTACCTTGTTCTTTTCACGAATTTTGTTTTTAAATTCTGGAGAAAGCTTACGAAAATTGGGTTTAAGAATGGGTTTGGATACCTTCGTTAATTGATCAACTGCTTCGTCGATATCAGAGCTGGACTTAATTTCAAGGGAGGGCAAATTTTTACTTTTAAGTTTCAATCTAAAGTTATCCCAGTTGGTGAAGATTAGTGCCGAATTCGATCAAAAGTAGTACAGTTAAGGTCGATGAGCCCGGGATTGCCAGAGAGAGAGATTGCGCAGCAATTACCTTTTATACCAGATTATATTTCGGATCACATAACAGATTAATATCCAGATGTTGGGTTAAGATTTTAACAATAAGTGCCTAAAAAAGATTAAATGACGGATCGTTTTCAGAATTGCAGGGAGTTGTATTAGAAAAAATATTGCTTTGTTATTTTTAGAATGAAGACGGGAGTTAAAGGGCTATTATTAATTTATTATTTGAAAGATATATATTTTATATTTTACTCACACATGTATGTACTATATATAACTTCAAAAATAATTTTATGAAAAGTGACTGTGGAACATTAAACAATTTCTTGAGATAGGCAAATCTTAGAGCGGTCCATTTAAATAAATATTCTAAACATCAGTTCTATCTAAACTTCTATTTTTAACAAAGTTGTAATTAGATATCCATTGATTGCATATCTAATTATAACTTTAGGCTCTTGCATTAGCAGTTTTCAAACTCGCAGATAAGTTTCATGCTAACTAAGAATAGTTTAGAAAATATGATAAAACACGATTGAATTTTTTGAAAACTATTCGCATTCTGATTAGTGCAAGATATTTTTCGATGGCAATCAATGCTGTATAATTTCACGATTTATATGGACTTATCTAAATAGAATCCCATTACTAATTAGGACGGTGTTTTTAATGTGAGAATATCAGGTTTTCAGTTTCAATATAATTGTGAATGTTGACATTCTTTGCTGCGCTATTTATTAATTTTATTTGGCCTTAAAGGCTAGGATCAGCTCTCATATTTAGGTTCAGTATCGTATGAGCTCGTTCTTTTGAGCGTTATAATCGTTATTTATGACGTTTTTATCGTTATAATCGTACGAGCTCGTTATAATCGTTCTTTTGTTTCTAGTCAAGCGGTGTGTGCATTTTCACGGATTTACACATTTTATGCGTGACTCTCGGGTTGCGGGTTGGGCATCCCGATTTAAATCCTTAATGTGATTTTATTAAGAATAAAGATTTAAAGATCAAATTTTGACTAAGATTCATGTTTGTAATCAAATTTATTTACGACTTCGGCAAAAAACATAGTTAAGAGGAAAAAATGAGATTCGTTTAATGTGAATTTAATAAACGAAAAGACGAAGTACCAATTTGATGTAAGTGTTTCAGAGGAGACTTTAATTATAAATGCAATTAATACAAAAAATGGTTGATCTTAATTGGAAAGAATAAAATTTCGATCTTTATGACGTACTTCGGCATAACAGAGTCATGTTTTCGATGAATTCATACAAAAGCCACTTTTTATTTCCACGAAGAAGCAGCGAAAAAGTGAATTAGAAAGCACAGCGTAATTGTTTGAAACTCCATTACTACTAATTAGCTTATTCATTAATTTAAATGGGAAAAAATAAAGTACGTTTATTTGTAACATTTATTTTGAGTTTGATTATCCCAATGAATTAAAATGAATCAAATAATTATTTTTTACATTTAAATTAGCAAAACACACAAAAATTGAAAAACACATAATTATAATTTTTTCTGCAAAATGCGTTGCTCGAAAGTAATGAATATCACTTTCTAAGAATATTACTTTGCTAGTTTAAAAAAAACATGGATAATAACAAATTTAGTATAAAGACACTAATGATTGTATTCGAAAGCATAAGGATTCTTTTCGAAATGTTTCAGATTTCTGTGGCTAGTTGTTAAGCTTATGTAAGAGTAGAGTTTAAATTTAATGTAAAGAAAAAACCTGTGTTAACAACATGGCCACTGTAGTGAAAGATTTAAAACCTGTGAATGTTTTCTCCGTAAGAAAGAATCTAAATAGTTATCCTTTAAACGAGTACTTATAATATGCAATAACAATTAGAAGAAAAATATAACGTGTTTCAAATTTTCCGTTTCATTAAATTTAAGAACATTTCATAAGCATATTCGACGATTCCGATAGCCGAGTTCTAAATTATTAATTTGCAAAGGAAGACACCTTAGATTCGATTTATAAAACAGTGCGAGGTGGAAGAAAAAAAAAGAGTGTTCAGTTTTAGTGACAGAGTTAAACTAATATGCAATCTTAGACGAGACTGCAATCGTAATGGAAATCTTTCAGTCGGGTTTAGTTTGGTTATTTGATTACAGTAAAGCACTCAAAGAGTATCTGCCTAAGGAGAGGGCAGCCTTCATGGATAATTTTCTAAGGGAAACTAACTCATATCCAAGTTGGGGTAAACCGCGAAGATGTCTTCGCAGGCTGCCCGTTCGCATGAAACCGATCCCATGCCGAACTACCAGTGTTCAGCTACTTTACTGCTCCGCCAATGGTGGGCTCTTTAACCTGAAATGTTAATTTTTCCTGAGAGAAAGCAGAAGATTCTGCTTAGTAAAAAATACGCAAAGACCGAAAAATCAAAGAATGCTGAGTTGCTGTAGATGCGTATAGCACTTAACAAAGGATAACCATATTTTGAAATGTAATAAAATTTAGCGACTTTATGAAATGATAAATGATTTTGATAAAAAATCTGATTAAATGTTATTTTGTTTGGAATTAATTGAAGAAAATACGTGATATCATTGAATTTGTATTGCTCATTTTTTTAAATTTCTAATTCAATTTTCCTAATTTTATCCACAACCTTTTAACATGTTTGGGAAGAAATTTTACAAAACATATTTTTGAAGAATTTGCTTGTGTCTTTTGTCCTGTTCATAGTTTATAGGAAATTAATATTAGTTCTTTGAACTTTTAAATTTTTGTTATAATTAATTGAGGAATCACTAGATGCTGTTTATTTATCTCTGAAAGTATATTTTAACTTCTCTGAAATTTATTTTTAATCTAAATAATGAGTATATAATGACTCAGAATAGCTGAAACTATTTTATAACATTTTAAAATATAATAAGATGTGTTTATTTTATTTTAAATTTTAATACTTGTAATTTCAGAAGACTTTTGTCTGAGCTTCGCAACTTAATGCAGATTTTGTACATTACGTTTTATAAGAGTTTTTATCGCAACTGTGTTATTCGTGGCGAATCTCACTTGTCTGACCTAATCAGAACAAGCCCACGCATTTTAATGCGGTAAGGTGTGCAAGACTGAGTATGATGTTGGCATGAATCTCGAGCACCACATAGGTAACAATAAGACTTTCCTCACTTTCCACCACAGTTCGGAAGGACAGACACACCGGACGAAGGACCTCTGTCCCAGGTCCTCATTATGTGGGACCCATTCAGAGTTTGGGGTTTACCCCGTCCGTGGAACCTCGTTCATCGCAGGCGCAAGCCCCGCAGTCCCCGCCCGGCTTTTACAAGCATTGGGCAATACAAAATCGTTGCAAAAGATTACGCTGTCACCTTGCCACCGGGCACCACTCCGTTGGTAAAACCACATTGTTAAAGGTGTACTGTCCGCATTGTCAGTCTTCGCCACGAGAACTGAATGGAGTCAAACCCCCGGGAACTTAGTCGACAATATGCTCTACATAGCTCCACCACAGCCGGAGGAACAGACACGACAGTACCAGTACGGTCCCTGCGAAGCCTGAACCAACCTGAGTACAATACTCGGGCTCTAGACCTGTGAAGTCAAATTATATACCCCCGTGGTTGAGACTGCCTAGGTACATATCCTAACCAGTACTTCCCATGCGTTCGCCTGAGTCAACCCCCGGAGGGAAGTTCTGAAGGACAGCACTCCGGGGGGGGACGAGTTTTAGAGTTTCCCCATCCTTCTTTTCATACTACTGAAACAGTTGAAACCATCTGACTATCTGCTTGAAGTATATTTTGAGTGCCCCCATGAAGAGAGACAGTATACAATTACAAACATCCATGCCTTCTCCGGAATTCGAGCCCGGGCCCTTAGGAACGGAAATCAGCGTCGCTGATCTTGTCTGGACGGCGTCGTAAATGATCTTCATTCTAAGTAAAAGAACTCAGTAAAAGAGTTTTCAGACAAGTAGAGTATTTATTTATTTGTAATGAGAATTGTCGGATTAGTTTCAATTTTCCTCAACGAAGCCTTTTCTAATTTATGAGTTCCAAACATAAATTTGTTATTAATTAAATGTTGCTTATTTAGGAACCGAGTTAATTTTGAATTTTTTTTGCTCTTCGCCTGCCTGTTAATTCATATTTATAAATTTTTAATTTTTCTGCTAATGGCACTAGCTACTTAAGACACAATTGTATTAAAATACACAGTGTTTCAAAAAGAATATACGTATTACAAAGTCTTACTTTGCCCAAACTATTGATCACTGGGCCTCGGCTCGGTTATTGACGAAACGAATACATAGTTTATATTAATAGCCGTTAGATGTCAGTTGTCTTCTGTTTTGCGTGGTAATCGTCACATGTTTAAAATGGCTGCACCACAGCAGAAATTATTTTGTGTTCTCGAGTTTGACACCCTGTGACTTCTTTCTCTGGGGTTTTTAAAGAGAAAGTTTATGTACCACCACTTCCACAGAACCTGGAAGAGGTGAAGAACCGTATCCTTACTGTCTTAACATCAGTGACGACGAAGATGCTTGCCCAAGTATGGAAGGAATTTGAGTATTGATGTGATATTGCTCGTGTCGCTGATGGAGGACATATTGAACACCTGTAACATCTGTAATCTGAACTTGAGAGGTTCGTACATGTGTGTAAAGCTTCATATTCGTATGTCATACGTTTAATAAATATATGTATTCGAAATACGTATATTCTATCCTGTACAACACTAGTAAAATTTAAAGAGACCACTCTTTACTACATTTAAAGCGACCACTTTTTATCAAAATATCACTGTTTTTCAGTTACTTAATACAATCCCTAGCTTAGTTTGTTACATCATTATCATTGAATGAATATTCGGACCATTTTCATATATTAATGCGAGTAATTTGACTATAAAAATAGTCTCGAATACCTCAAATGATGTTGGTTTTATACCCCCGAGAGAGACTCGTCGTTTCATATTTTCCAACCTCCCAGAAAGCAGAGAAAAAGAAAAGAGGTGATTGAGGGCTAATAGATCAAGATTTTTCCACAGCGGGGTTATATCAGGATCACACGGTGAGAAGTTCACTTATAAAGACAGGAGACATCCGGCCTTCTTTCAGTTGGTATTGCGAGAGAACAACTGCTCATTTGAAAGCGTGCCTTCAGAGGATCGTTCTTGGTTAGTTTAAAAAGAAATTTTTCCCCTGGGCAAGGAGACGAGTAGGCGGTTTCTTAATTAGGTCTTGACGGCTGATGTAATATTTCTAAGACTGGTTGAAGACACAAAATATTTAGCTTGGGAGAAAAAAAGGAAGAAGTACATATTTGAGTTTTAGAGACGGTGAAGTGGTTTAAAAATGCAAGCAAAAATGAATAAATTAATCCAATTTGAATTTTAGATTGCATTGTAAAGAGGAGATTTCTAGTGCTACGTCTCTGCCTTTTTATTTAACGCTATGTGTACATTGTTGTTTCACTCTTACTTAAAGTTATATACATTATTTCTTCTGAAATAAAATGCTGAAAAAAAAAAGCATATAAACAATCCGCTATGTAGTTTAAAATTCATTTTTGTGAATTCGCTGTTTCCTATTTGCGGTTGAGTTGAAAAAGGACGCCATGAAGTTCTATATTAACAGCGTAGCATGTTAGTTACGATCTAACATCTAAATGCATGCATTGAGCGAGCTTGAATCCTTGCATTTGAGGATTATCCGTTGGACGCCCTTCCATTTCGGTCACTGGCGCTTTCGTATCCTGAGTATGACTTTCTGATGCCTGAATTGTTAAGAGTGTCTCGGTTCCGTCCATATCCTGCAATCTTGTACTAAAGGTTACAGACTCCACCAAAACTTCCAGCATCGATGACTACACGAATTACGCAAATCTAAAAGTAACTTAATAAACGTAAGGATTGGAATGAACAACCCTGTGTTGTTTTATAAATTTCTCCGACCGTAGACTTTAGTTATAGATTCCAGATTGTCTAAACGACATAGATATCCCATATCTCTTCTCTTATTCCTAATTTTTCCTCTAATATTCACATTAGTTTCCAAACTAATATAAATAAAATTTATTACACCTTGCACTCAGGTCACAATCAGCAAATTTGAATCAGCTAGTTTGAATTATCACTTGGATAGTATAGTGAACTCGACCTCGGGATCGAAACCGGGGTCGGAATCATCACTTTGTAAAAGGTACAACTGAGAGTTTTTTACCAGTTCATTCACAGTTTTGCCCTAGAGCCATTCGCGTATGTAAAATAGATGGAGGTGTCAACACACCACACCCGTAGACTAAAATTCAGGATGGCAAAGTCAAAATTTAAATAAGAAGAGTTCTAATTTTCACAAGTTTTCACTGGCAACTGAAGTGTTAGCGCTGACAAATCGGCATTTCAAGGCGGTACTGCAGAAGTATTTCTTGAAATAATATATGGCATATCTTGCATCTTTTCTTTAATTGAGAATTCTTGAGTAAATACACACAGTTTTACACGGAATTCGTTTTACACTAATATACAAAACACTATTGAGAAATTCAACTTGAAGTTTTAGCAAAATGCGATATTTAATTGAAATCTTGATTAAATAATGAAATTAGTAGTAATGAAGATAAAAATAATGATGCACTATGAGACTAAACAAAGTTCAAATTTGGCTTTGCCAAATAAAACCGAAATCCTTGTTTAGTCAGCAGGAGATGATAATAAGAACACTAAAATAGTAAAATCTGGTGATAAAACAAAGTCTTTGTGCGTTGTCAGTAATTAATAATGATAAATATTTCCATTTATACAATTACCTGTTTGAACTGTGGTGTATGGTTCGTGGACGCTTCACAACGTTTTCTATTATAGGATCGTAATTAGCGAGAGAACGGATTTTTGTGTAGACTGAATGCTCCATTTTAGTACGCTACCTGCTTAACTGCTAATAATATATTTAAGAACTAATTTTACTGAGAAACATTTTTTCTCTTGCAAGTTGGTTATTAATTACTATCAGCACCTGATTTTAAACTTCTTTTACCAGTGTCCGCACACGAGACAAAGGAAGTCTGTAAATCTGTTTAACACTCCGATTAATTAGTTATAATCTGTATTTCTTTCTCTATTTCTCGAAATCTTGTAATGAGAAAGTGTTAATAAAACAAAAATGTAATACGATAGATAAATGTAAATTTTCACAATATAATAAAATTTTCATTTTTTTAAATTTCATTTAAAAATACATTTTTGGATCTGAAACTGTTGACAAAAGAAAAATTAGAAATGGCTACATTAATTTAGAATTTTCAAGATAAGTGCCAAGTAAGAAAAATCAAATAGATGCCTAAGTTGGTATTGATAGTTAGTTATAAGTAAAAAATGATTAAAAATGTAACACACCTATAGCTAAAACTTTATTATCATACTTTCAATATGCTCACTTTCTACTCAGCATTTGTCGTATATGAATTATATAAAGTTTATAGAGTTTGATTTTCCTTGGCAGAAAACTTGTGTAAAATTAAAAACTAAGTCTACTATCACGAAGCTGCACAATTCATTTAAAGCGAAATTGGCTCAGACTTCTCACCGACGCAACAACTTAAATGTCGGCACTACAATGCAAAGCCGAAGAGTGAAATCTTATCTGAGTAACCGAAATCTAATAATATTGTTTCGAGACAGAGAAACACGTTCTCTCTTATAATACAACAACCTCGGTTTAAATATTGTCAAACCAATTTTCATTCTGGTAGGGAAAAGGAAGGGAGAATTGACAGTAAAGATCTAAATCTTAATAACTGGTTAAATTAACATAGAGGAACATTATAAGTTTATCTATCCGATGAAAATTAAAATAATTGCCTTTTTAACAATTCGAATGTTAAAGCCACAAAATTTATTTAAAGTTGTGTTGAAAAGCCTTTAAATTCATCAAAGGAGTTAAATCTTTGTAATTCTCAATTTTATAAAAGTTCTTGAACGATGAATGAGCTTTTATAATATTTTAATTAATTATTATACTCAAAAAGACGTTAAAACTTTTTAGAAATGCCAAAAATATATTGAACTTACTAAGCAAATATTTAAACTCGTTTATCAGTTTAAGAGGGGAAAAAGAGTAAAGCTTACCCTATACTTTATTAAAAATGGCTCTGGAATGAGAGATTAACTTCTTTTTTTTTGTTTTAATTTAACAAAGTAAGGATATAGAAGAAAGGAGAATAATTTTTTAATAACCAAGTAAAAATTAAATAATAAACGTTTCTTAAAAGAATAAGCTATTCAAAGAAAGACTATGAAAGGAAATTGGTTTAAATAACCTTTTATTGGGTGTATTTCCCGGAACAATAATATAAGTATTTTTTTTAGCAATAGATAATTTCATCAAAATTAAAAAAAAAAAAATGGCACGATATTTTAAATTCTCATTAAAAACTATCGAATATTTGTATTTTAATGAAGGTATAACAGAAAAAAAATATTTTCAGATGATTTTTATGAGCTGCAAAATAAAAAATTACGCCACTTAATTTTTATTATGATATTAGCGGCTTAAAATGCTTATGATAAAATAAAAGAAATTTTTTATTAGCACATATAGGGTAGTGTAATGGATGCAGCTAGTAATAAATAATAATGAAGATGAAAAATTGCAATTATTGTTTTTAAATCGCTTAATTTGTTAATGAGTAACACACAGATTAAATTTTAAAGGAAATTAAATATCTTACACATTGCCAAATGGCAACACATTGGCGTGTGGAAGATGAAAATAAATATTTTGCTTCGTGTAGTAGCAATATAGTATTTCTTCGGTATTTTCAACTTTTTAACTTCAGTTAAGAGACAAAAAAGCGGATAGTAAACATCATTTCTTTAGGATCATTTTTATGATCTTATTCTTTATGATCTCTTCATCATTTTCATCATCATATTTTTGGCGACACCACGCAACAAAAAAGAAACTTTTTATTATTTTTTAAAGAAAATACGGTTAATTTCTGAAGATAATTTTAAGTAATATCATGTAATAATTTATGCATAATAGTTTATTTCACTTCTCTTCAGAAAATATGGCTTCCTCCCATATCACGTAGGATAAAAACTGAAAACAACATAGATAATGTATTGTTAAGTGCGTACGGGTTCGTAGTGGATTAAATGCACACTGAACCAATGACACCTTGATAAAACTTATATTCTCTAAAGAATCGCTTTACAGCTTTTTTAGCTCTTCTCAGTATGTCAAGAGCAAATCAGTAGTTATCACTTCAAACTGCTAAGAACATTAAGCACAGCAAAGTGCATCTAAAGACTGAAGCTCGAAAGGAGATATCTCAATACTCCGAACACAAATCTGAACTAGAAACTAACTGAGAACTGATGCTCTTTCCGGTCGTATATAGCTTTCACCCGACCGTCGAGAAATTTCCAGTACCTTCAATTTCTCGAAATTGCTGGAAAGCACACACAAATATATAGGGCCGCATAGATTAGTTACATAGTGATAGGAGTAGTTGTAGTTACATAGTGGTCGGACCAAAATGTCGTCAGGTTTGGTGATATTAGCCGATATATCGCCAAATTTGGCGACACAAATTAGTCTCCAAATTTATCGACAGCTTGGTGGTATTTCTTGATAAGACAGCCACTTACCTCAGTGTTAAATGAACCTGCTCCTGTACGCGAAGCTGCAATCTTTTGAGGCATTTTATGTTATATTATACAAGGCATACAACAATTTTACATATAATTTCAGTATTATTATTTATATATGCATAAAATTCATAATAGTATTTAGGAAAAGAGTCAAAAGCGTAAATGTATAATTTTTTCGGTGTGGTTTTTTTTCGGCTTCTTCTTACATGTTACGGAATTTTTCGTTGCATCCATTGGGTTTTTGATGTCTGCTACGCTATTGATTCTGTTATCTTTAATTTTATTATAGATTTTTCTGCTACTTGTCTTCATATATCGAACTATTCTATATCAACCTACAATTCGTGATGTGAAAATTTTCTATCCATAGATGAATATTGCAGAAAACTAGGGGTAATAACTCCTTCCTTTTAAATTCTTAAGTTAAATTTCATAATATTTGTTAGCTTCTTTAAATTATTTCGATAAAAATGTAGATCTTTATAAATAAAAATTATTATTTTATGCTAAAATAATGAAATAGAATTTTTTTTGCCTCATAATTTATTGTTTCTTTAAACTTTTAGGTTTCCTCAAGTAACAGATTTCTGTCTTAAAAACACAATCGCGAACGCCATGCAAAGTGAAAATCATCCCATTTCGTATAATGCTTTTTATTTAACTGTTATTTAATGCACAAATTGTCATATCTTCATAATTTTCAGTAGAAAATAATAAACATTTAAACGCAAGGACTGAAAGCGACAATTTCAATATAAAGAGACATGAGAAAGAAAAGACTTTCAAGACTTGCTATACCGTTTAATGTAAGCAAAATGATAGCAAGGCAGGATCATAAAAAAGAAGTCTTGTTTGCTGAAATGAGATGAGAACAAGAAATTAAAGTAAAGTTTTGTTTGCCCTTAAACATTTTTCGACAAAAATCTGCATGCCTAAAACAAGGTTTTTGTTTGAAAAGATCGTTCTACAAGATCATTTTAGGAGAAAACCTAAGCAATATATTGAATTGAAATCAAAGGATTTTTATTGCAAAATAGTACAGTTCAAAGACGACTAAAATTTCTGCAAATTACTCTCTTTTGCATCTGCTCTATCTAGTTTGTTTGAATTTTTACAGAATGCTTTTCTAACACGTTCAACAGACTTATCACATAACTGTGGACAAACAAATATTTCGAAAGCTATATTGAAAAGTCGTTTCTTTTTATATCCGAGTATAAAAAGGTACGAAAAAATTGTATGGGTCTTTTTGTAATTCTTGAGATATATTTGCGCAGTTATGAACGATTTTATTTAGCCACAACACGTGCAAAGTTTTTTTCCAAAATATAAGCATAAATTTGGTCAAATAAGGATATGGTAAATTTTAGCCTTGTTTTACGAAAGTTGTATGAATAAAAAAATCCGAAGCGGACACCACGACTTCCTTGTACGAACTTTTAATTCATGCATTTTTTTTTTGCTTCATTTCATTTAAACTTATTTCCTCGAATTTCATTAGAGATAAATTTCTCATTAAATTAATACAGTTCTCACTTTGCGGCAAGGCAAAAATAGGTAAAAACTCAAAATATCTTCATTAAAAATTCAAAAGATAGAAAATCATAAAACGTCAAATACAGTTAAAACAGTTAAAAAAAGCAATTTTTACAATTATAATTAAAGTTTCTACGGAAAAACAAGCAATTCGGCCAGCAGACAAGAAGGCAGAATTTTCGCTACACAAAACGCAAACTTTACTTTTGGTACCACTCGGCAAAAAGACACTGAAAGTCCAGAAAGTGACTTGATTCATTATCTGATGAGTTTCAAATGTAAACAAATATGACTGCTATGGTAAAAAAAAATAGTCACAGCCGTACTAAATAACTTTTAAACTTTTGATAATTCTACAAATATTGCCTGCAGATTAACTAAAGGCATAGAAACCTTAACCGGAAGGTAACAACAACATAATTCCATCCTTTGTTAAAAAAATCTGATGTTTACACCAAATAACTTCCTTGCACGAAATATCAAATTATACGCATTTTTTCTTGGATTTCCTTTAAACTTATTAGATTGAATTAAACCTACTTCGCCGACAGTGCATAAACAACAATAGAATAAATGCATACTTTAAAATTCACTCTATTTGTTTACCATAGTGACACTCTGGCGTTAGGTCCCACTTAACAGTATTATATTTCGTTCATATTATAACTTAGAAGACACAAAATTTATATCATTTAAAGAATTATCTAATCGTTGCCACATGTTCTATTCAAATACTATAATAAAGCTAGAACGACGTATAAAAGAAATTAAGCTATCAGGTTCAATGTTCCGTCTTACTTTCTTTGGGAACATGCACAGACCTGACTCGGAACAGGGAGCTTACTAAAGCTATGTTCAATAAATGTGGGAAGTAGACAGGATACACAGGAAGGGTATACAAAACCCTTTATTTTTCACTCTTTACAATAATTTCCGTACTTCGGAATATAGAGACCAACTACTTGTGGTCTGAACGTAAGAATATAAAAATATAACTAAACTCTAACTTAAATTTGGAATAATCAACAAGGGCCTACGTGTAAGATTGGCCGGATATTAACAGGAAGCCGTATGTAGTACAGAGAACTGTTAACACTACAATACGTTTAAAATTATCACGAGGATTAAACCTCTGGCCTGGAAGGCAACCAGCAACTGAGTAAAACTTCTAAGGCAAGCGGCCTGCTTCGACTAACTCCTTCCTTATCTCTCGCTTGGCAAAAAGCCACAACTTAAGTACTTGGCGTTTGCCAGACAAATTTTGCATAAATAAGTTAACGCTTTTAATTCTGGCCGGAAGTAGAAAATAAGAAGTGATAGTAAAGATTTAAAATAAAATAAACGTTAGTAAAACTTAAGATCCTTACATACTTCCCGCCAGAGTTAATTAATTTGAAACTGAGGTCTAAAACGACCTTGTTGAAAACTTTTAGCTCTAGAATCTAACGCGAGGCCAATCTTTTACAAACATTTTTCGCTAGAAACTAGAAATTTAAAAGAAAGAAATTTGTTTTTACAATAGCGGTATATAAAATAAACGTTAGTAAAACTTAAGATCCTTACATACTTCCCGCCAGAGTTAATTAATTTGAAACTGAGGTCTAAAACGACCTTGTTGAAAACTTTTAGCTCTAGAATCTAACGCGAGGCCAATCTTTTACAAACATTTTTCGCTAGAAACTAGAAATTTAAAAGAAAGAAATTTGTTTTTACAATAGTGGCTCCCAGGACACGCAATTTTTTCATCTGTACTGCATCTAAAACAGGAGCTTTTATTCAAATCTGGTTCCTTCCAGAGATCTGGAAGGAAAACTAGTTTAATGAAATGTTACACAATGAAATGGCAAGTAACATGTATAATTATATTTCTCTTAACATTCTTATTTCATTCATGACTATTTTAATTATCTCTCCCCGTGCTCTCTGACATGTGTTGTAAAAGAACACCAAACACGAATGTGTTTATGTCTATGTGTTCAACACTTCCTCCTACAATCAAAGCACTAACGTGTTAAAAATTCAACATACCAAGACCTCGTAACACACCCTAACTTCAACTCTAAACCCTGAGGTACTATTCTGAAAGTGGCTAACTCTGAAGTGTAGCGTCAGAGAGCCTAACTACATTCATTCAACCTTTAACACATATTCACCATGATTTAGTCTTTTTTACAGTCACACGAATAAAGAAAAAATTTTAACATTACTTTCACATTTACCATATCACGGTATTTCTTAACATTTGAAATAACAGTTCACATTGTATATAAGAACATATTAACATGCCGTTAATTTTACGCATTTGACAACATACATTAGTAGTACATTGTTAACTTCTATTCTTTTCAATGCAAGTGCCAATTTTTCTACATTGAAATACTACATTTCAAAAAGTCTTTCAGACTAAAACTTCTTTCTTGCCAGAAAGTTTTAAATAAAATTTATACAATAACTTTTACAATCTTTAAGTCTTTACACATCGCTATTATACATCAACTTTAGTTTTACACGCGAGTAATTGAAAAACATAATACCAAAATCGGTAACAACTCATTTCTCGCCCTTTTGGCGATAAAGGTAGACCTCGCATGAGGTAAAACTTCTTGAAATCTGCCACTTGCAGTAAGAATGAAAGATTAACTTAAGTTTGCAAAGTAACATAAAATTTTACTTATCTTTGTGATTTTCGGACATTCTTTTCTGGGCCTAGTCCTGGAAGGTAGCGTAGATTGTTGTTTGATTTATCCTCCTTCTTGTACGGGCTCGCCCTTCAGTGCCTTCCTCTAGATGCTTTCTTTTTTCTCCAGTTCGGTCACCCTTGAATACCTTCTTTTTCGCCTCTGCCTGTGGTCTTGGCCGTTTGATGGCAGCTGGTCTTGGCGGAACCGGAACACTTCTTTCTCGTTCCTGCTTGGACCTCGCTGCTGGCCGTTCAAATTTTCCTTGTAACTTTTCCTCCGCCGCTAGTGGCCCTTCCGCAGTTCGGCGACATTTGCTGCGGAGAGTCCTGTCCGATGAGTTGATCTTCCGTTTGGGAGCCGGGTTATAGTTGCCGTTATTTCTCCTGGCTTTCTTTGCATTTGTCGTACTTCTCCCTTCTTCATTCTGGGGGTGTTCGTGAGCTCTTTTTTCTGGACGGTGGAACGGCTTCGTTTTCTTGTTCCCTTCAATTTTCCAGCGGGGAAACTTTCTTTTCAATTGCTCCTGCCTCCTAATGGCTTGTCCTTGTGCTTGACGTTGTTCCACCTCTGGAGCTTGTGCCTGCCGTGTCGGCCGTGCCGGATACTGCAAAAGATCTTTGAAAATTTGCATTTTATTACGATCATAGTAGGGTTTTATTTGATCAATGTTTCCGGAGCATGTTTCACCATTTCTGGCTTTTAACACCACTACAGCGTGAGTTATTTTTTCTATGACATATGGTCCTTCAAATCGTGGAAAAAATTTGGCAGTTTTATCTTCTGGTGCTGAAGAAAGTGAATGCTTAATTTTTAACACTTCATCCCCTACTTTATAAGTTACTCCCCGTCGTTTCAAATCATAATATAGTTTTTGTTTTCTCTGTGCTACTTCAGTATTCTTTTTTGCTTCTTTAATTAATTTTTCTATATCACCCATTTTAAATTCTGGGGCTCTTTGTTGCACATAAAATAATTTATCTAACGGCGTTATAATCTTTCTGCCTAAAAATAACTCAGCAGGAGTTTTGCCCGTTGTATCATGTTTTGCGGTCCTAAGGGCGAAAGCAAATTCATTGACATAGTTATCCCAGCTTTTATGAAAATTTTTAACATAACTACGGATAATTTTCACTATATTTCTATTGACCCGTTCCGCTAAATTTGATTGCGGCCGATACGGGACCATTTTTAAATGACGTATGCCCAGTTTTTGGCACATGTCTTCAAATACATTACTTACAAATTGAGTACCATTATTCGATATAACTTTTAGGGGCGCCCCGTATTTTAAAATATATTTATTTAAAATAGAGTCAGTAACTAATTTCGCGGAGGCTCGTTTTAAGGGAACAATTTCGGTCCACTTACTAAAATGATCAACCATAACAAGGAGATAGCGACTTTTATTTAACTGACTTTTTGGGAAAGGGCCCAATAAATCGATGCCAATTATTTCATTTGGAAATTCGGATTTAATACTATCTAGAAACCCGGCCGGGCGGAAATTAATATAATTAACTGCTTGACATGTTGGGCAGGACTGGACATACGCCCTTGTTAACTTTTGCAGTTCAGGAAAGTAGACTGCCTCGCGTACGCGTTGGATAGTTTTTCGAATACCAGCATGAGAAGCTAAAGGGCTGTCATGCAACTCCTGCAGGATATTTAATCTAAGACTAGCTGGGATAACAGATCGAAATTCGTTGTTGGAATTTGTAGTTTTTGTATAAAATAATAGACCATCTATTAGTTCGTAATGGGCCGCCCTATTTCTTATCGCCACAATATCTTGGTGGCTAAAATTTTCAGGATCCTTTAAATACTCATAAATGCTTCCAAATTCAGGATACTTACCCAGATCGGTTATTACAGTTTCTCGGGAATTTATTGTACATGCTGTGAGCATTGCCACCTTTACAGTATTACCTTCTTCATCTATTTTAATTCTGGATAGGGCATCTGCTACGATATTTTTATTTCCGGGGGTATGCTTGATTACCAGATTATATTCTTGTAGCTTGAGTGCCCATCTTATTAACCTTGGGGATAAGTTTTTCCCTGAGTACAATCTAGTTACCGCCGCATGATCAGAGTACACTGTTATTGGCGCCTTTTCAAAATAGACTCGAAACTTTTGCACTGCTAACAGAACTGCCTCTCTCTCGGTCGCGGAATAGTTTCTTTGTGTTTGATTTAAAGTTCGGCTAAAAAATGCCACGGGATGCTGATTTTGTGAAAGTACCGCTCCTACCGCATAATCCGAAGCATCCGCTGAAATTTCTAAATTCTCATCCTTTTCAGGAAATTTCAACACAGGGGCTTGCGTTAATGCTTGCTTTAATTTTTCGAACGCACTATTGGCTTCGGCCGTCCACGAGAATCTTGCCTTTTTCCTTTTTAATTTTAACAATGGTTCAACAATAGCTGCAAAATCTTTTATAAAGGACCTATAATATGAACAATGTCATAGAAAAGAAGAGAGCTTCTTCGCCGTGTTTGGAGTCGGATACTTTTGTACAGCAATTATTTTTGATTCGTCTGTCTCGATTCCTTTCTGAGATATTTTGTAACCTAAATATTTTAATTCAGGGGCTGCAAATTTGCACTTTCCGACATTAACTTTTAGACCGGCCTCATTTAATAAAGAAAACACCTGTCTTAAATCCTGTACATGTTGGTCGAGATTATCACTAGTAATAATGATATCGTCTAAATAGATAAATGTGGACTTTCCAAGAACAGGCCTTAACACAATGTCCATACATCGCTGAAATGTTGCCGGTGCCCCTGAAAGGCCAAAAGGCATACGCAGAAATGCATAAGTGCCAGACTTGGTTATAAAAGCAGTCTTAGGCACGTCCTCAGGCCTAACCCCTATTTCAAAATAACCAGTCGTTAAGTCTAAAGTCGTCATATATTTGGTCGATGTTATGTTCCTTAGAATTTCTTCAATAATAGGTAACGGATATACCGGATATTTAGTTATGGAGTTTAATTTACGGTAGTCAATAGCGAATAGCCACCTTTTTGGATGTGTCAATGGATAGTCATTATTTTTCTTACATAAAACCACCGGGCTAGCATAACTACTTGAGATGGCGTTATGATCTTTTTACGTAGCATATCGGTGATATGCCATTCTATAATTTTTTCCTTATTCTTATCATACCGGTATGCTTTGTGGCGAACTGGCATTGAATCTCCGGTGTCAATACTATGGTTAGTAACCTGAGTAAATCCTGGAATATCACTAAATAACGAAGCAAATTCACTTACCACTTGTCGGATTCTTCGTTGCTCTTCATTAGGCAGGTGGTCAAGGTTTAACATCGGCGGTTCAGCCTTTTCTTCTCGAACTGGTTTCATCGTCAGCTTAAGGAACGCTTCATTAAAATCCAGCGTTGCTTGTGCCTCTGAAAGAAAATCTATTCCTAAGATAATATGTGCTTGCAGATTCTTTACTATGAAAAACATAACCTTTACTTGTTCGTCCTTGATACGGATGTATAGCAGTAATTTATCTATGCACTTACATCTTTCTCCTTGCGCAGCTAACACTGTCGTATTATCCGAATTATGTATGCGATATTTACGAAAATACTTCCTAAAAAAATCTTCTGCCACACAGGAACACTGCGCGCCTGTATCCAGGAGTGCGGTGGCTGGGATATTATTCACCAACACTTCAATCTTCGGAAGAGTCAAATTTTTCACCATTACTGTATTTAACTTGAAGGAAGAGGGGTTTTCTTGGCCTTCGGATTTCCGCACCCTCCCGTCAGCAGAAATCCGTTTTAGTTTAAATCATTTTTCATGGCCTTGAGACTTTTTTCCTGGATTGCTATTGAACTGTAGACGTTCGCCGGCTGTTTTTGAATGCTCGGGTTTCCTTGCCCACTGATTCGCTTTGCTTCCGTAGCCGTGTGCTTGACTTTGCTGTGGTCTTGGCGCACCAAATTGGTTTCGTTGTTGATATTGGCGTCTTCTTTCAATGTCCGCCGTTCTTCTACTTTCAAACTGGTTTGCTAGCTCAAATAACTTTTCCAGTGTAGTCGGATTTCTCAATTCAATAAAGTCTTGCACTTGGCGCAGTAACCTCGGCAAAATCACTTGAATTATTTCAGGATCCGGACGGGTTCCATACAAGAGTTTGAAGACGTGAATTTTTCTTAAAATAAAGCTTGAGAGAATTTCGATTCTTTGCTGATATATGCTGAAAAGTTCCGTTTCTAATTTCGCACGATCCATTACGACAGGGAAGGCTTTTACTAGGGCAGTCTTGAAATTCTCGTAAGTATAGGTGGGACTTCCTGCTTGACCCAAGAGACTTCTGCCTATACATTTGAACCAGTTAAGCGCTTGGCCCCTCAAAGCGCTGGTAGCTAAGGTAACTTTTTGAAACTCGTGCACGGGGTAGAGCATGAAGTGGTCATCCAATTTTTCCAAAAAACTGGTTACCGGTGAGTTTCCATTAAATGTTGCTTCTGGTTTCATCGAAGCGCGCATGGTCTGGACGATGTAACCAAATCCTTCCAGGGCGGCAGCTGGCATTTCTGGATTCTGAGCCGCTTCTGCAGGCAGCACAGGTTCTTCTTGAAACTCGGCCATGGTTATTCTTCTTCGTTGGGCGCCACTATCAGGTTCAATGTTCCGTCTTACTTTCTTTGGGAACATGCACAGACCTGACTCGGAACAGGGAGCTTACTAAAGCTATGTTCAATAAATGTGGGAAGTAGACAGGATACACAGGAAGGGTATACAAAACCCTTTATTTTTCACTCTTTACAATAATTTCCGTACTTCGGAATACAGAGACCAACTACTTGTGGTCTGAACGTAAGAATATAAAAATATAACTAAACTCTAACTTAAATTTGGAATAACCAACAAGGGCCTACGTGTAAGATTGGCCGGATATTAACAGGAAGCCGTATGTAGTACAGAGAACTGTTAACACTACAATACGTTTAAAATTATCACGAGGAAAATTAATGTCAGTTTCTACCAAAGCATACGTTTACACTCATTAAATTAATCGAGAAGATTTATGTATATGTGATAAATATAAAGTTTTACCAAATATGTACGTAATTTACCTAAATTCATGAAATTTACGTAAATGCCTGGAAGGCAAACAGCAACCGAGTAAAACTTCTAAGGCAAGCGGCCTGCTTCAACTAACTCCTTCCTCTCTCTCGCTTGGCAAAAAGCCACTACTTAAGTACTTGGCGTTCGCCAGACAAATTTTGCATAAATAAGTTAATGCTTTTAATTCTGGCCGGAAGTAGAAAATAAGAAGTGATAGTAAATATTTAAAATAAAATAAACGTTAGTAAAACTTAAGATCCTTACAAAGCAAACAAAACAAGAAAGAAACAGTTTTTCACAGACGATTGAGTATTTCTCATTCAATTAATTCAGTTCTCACTTCGCGACAAGGTAAAAATACATAAAAACTCAAAATATCTGTATTAAAAATTACCAAGTAAATCTTAAACAATTCTTTCCTCTAAAAATTCCAGAAAGGATTAAGCATGATTTAATTCGCTATAATAAATGTAGGCGTTATCTTTGTTGTTGCGTAGCTAAGTTTCTCTAGATTGGCAACAAATCCACTATTCTTCTGTTTCAAATGTAAACAAGCAATGGCAGCCATCAAAAAATTTATTAGGCTTAGCGGCACTTAAACAACCTTAAAATTGGTGATAATTCTAAAAATATTGTATAGAGATTTACTAAAGGCATAGAAACCTTAACCGTAATACAAGAACAACATAATTCAATCATTTTTAAAGCAAAAAATGTACAATTTACAAACATATAAGAGTAAAGAAACCGAGATCACTGAGCCGGATAACAGAGTGGATATATATATAAATATATTTATATTATTTGGTGAGGCCGATTGCAACCAAAATACGAGGTGCACATCTACATGTTATAGCAGTCCTATATACAAACGTTCCACGTTCTGATTCTACTCGTTTTTGAGTTATGCGAGATACGTACGTACGTACATACATACATTCGTACAGATGCCACGAAAAATTCTCTTCAAAATTCATTTTAAAGCAGTTTTATAAATTTTTTGGAGGAAAAGAGTATTTTATTCTTTCCTTGCGTACAGATATCACGCAAAAACATCGTTAAAAAAATCATTCGATAGCGGTCAAAATGGATATTTTCGTTGAAATATGCTGCCTGAAACTTTTCGCGATTACAATACTTCCTTTTTACTTCGCACAAGGGAGTAAAAATGAACAATTCACCAAAATATAACAGTACAAAATAATGAGCTGAGACAAGCAACAGAGTGGTTTTATATATATATTTATATCATTTCTTGTGCGGCCGATTGCAGTTGAAAAGGCACAGCTACATGTTATAGCAGTCCTATATGCAAAATTTCAACGTTCTGAGGCTACTCGGTTTTTAGTTATGCGAGATATATACATATACAGGTAAGTATGTATAGATACCACGAAAAAATCTCATCTGAATCCATTCTAAATCAATTTTATAATTCTTTTGGAAAAAAAGAGTCGTTTAATCTGTCTTTACATACAGATGTCACTCAAAAATATTGTTAAATTGCATTCAATAGCGGTCAAATAGATTATTTTCGTTGAAATATTATACGCGGAATTTTTCAAGCTTACAATACTTCCTTAACTTCGTACAAGGAAGTATTGTAATCACGAAAAATTCCGGGTATCATATTTTACTTCGTACAAGGAAGTAAAAAGCTAAACTTATTATCGACACTTTGTCGTGTTTTACACATGTTATTTTTACGAAATCTATACGAAGTTAAATGTAATGATAAAAACTACCAACATAATTGGACTTTTCAATTTGTTACTTTTTATACTGAATCAAATATTTTACGAATTCTAAAAACCTTAAAAAAGTCTACAATTTAGAGTATGTTTCAATTTTTTCTCCCCCCACTTTATACTTGTTTATTTTCTTCGACCAAGAAAAACAAGAAGGTGTTTTCAACTTAAATTTAATGCCATGCACTAATTCGTATCCCCCCCCCCACACACTTGCAGGTTTGTTTCTTCGACAAGCAAGATAAAGCAAGACTGCCAAAAAAGTGTTTTCAATATAATTTTAATGTCGTGCACTAATTATTTTGACAATTTAATAATGATAAAAATAATAATACTTACGAATTTGAAAAGTTAAAAAGTAATTAACGTAAAAGAAAATTAATGTCAGTTTCTACCAAAGCATACGTTTACACTCATTAAATTAATCGAGAAGATTTATGTATATGTGATAAATATAAAGTTTTACCAAATATGTACGTAATTTACCTAAATTCGTGAAATTTACGTAAATTGTGCGTAAAAGCTACTAACTTCGCTTGAATATATCTAAACTTTACGTATAACTTAACACGTAAATATATAGTATTTGTTTCCGAACATATTTTTGGATATGTTTACGTTCAAGGTTTAAGTGTTTATGCAAAGAACATTTGTAAAATGCACGTATTATCGGGTGCAATTTACGAATTCATCCTGCTGGTTAATTTCTAAAGCTAGTATTTTTACTTGTTTTCCTGAATATTTTCTATTGAACTTGTTTTGTTTCCAAATCTTTAGTTTCAATTTATACTCTCAGTACCATTTTTATGACTTCAGGAACCGATTATAAGGTCTTTGAGCTATTTCAATAAATTTCTGTGTTTATGCATTTCCACTCTGAGAGTGGCCTGGGTTGGAGTTGTTTGTTTTAAGAACTAAGGAATAGCGGATCTGAATCTGCTTTGTTACTTACTATTAAGATTGCTATATTTTTAATGCAGTTGCTGTAATATTCTGATTTCCTTCTGTATTTACCATTTAGAATACGAATATGAAAATACTATGTGATTTCTTATATATTTAGTAAAAGTGGCAAAAGAATGCAAGCTAGATTGTCGTGGATCCAAAACTAAATATTATGCTTCCCAGAATAGCGATAACATGGTATTGATTGTCATGATTGACATCAAATGATAACATGGTATTGATTGTCATGATTGACATCAAATGATATCATGACAATACGGTATCATGGAAATAAATATCGACTGATGTTATGACAACAGGTCTTGTTTTTGAAAAGCTAACCTGAAAACAACAGATTGCTGAAATGCGATCTGATGCGAATTCTTTTTATAGAAATTCCAGATATCTAGCTTTTGTCGGTTTATGTGGACGAGGTGGAGGAACTAGCGTCGAAATACTCGACAAAGTAGAAGATAATCTTGCTTCCGAATCTCTAAATTTACAGCCAGTCTTATGAAATACTATTCCGAACTCGTTTGTAAGTGATACCTTTTGAGCTCGTGTAGTTTTATAACAATGGAGGAAACAAATAACATATAATTCTGAAACACTGACTTTTATCATATAAATAAAAATGATAAAATAAGAATACTCTGTTTTGTTCCAATAGTAATCAGAATATTATCCTGAAGTTCATATAACTATGACATGCGATATCGAATAGTCAAAACATAAAAATGATTTTAACGCAACTCGCTGGTTCATTTTGTGAAAATGCGAAATAATTTCACTTTTAAATTCTCATGCATTCTCAAACAATTAACTTTATTTACTCTAAGAAGTTTCAAAATTTATGCATGAAAATATAAAGCCATGTATTTGTTGTATGTCTGAAAAGATGTTAATATAAACAGTACAAAAGCATTGGTTATGCATAGTGATGCAAATAAACATCTTAGTTGAAATACAAATAAACACTTGAGGCAATAGTTGCAAATATCTACCAGTATATTTTCCCGATTTCGAGTAAACTGAAAACTCTCCCAACAACATAATTAGAGAAAAAAAAAGTGAAATACAATGTCTTCAGTCATCAAAATGAAATGGAGGAGAAATGTAAATGCTACATTTTAATCGAAAGAAGTCCCTGTATTTTCTTGAAACAAGTCATGTTATGTAATCCTTTATTCATTATAAAAGATGCTTCTCGGAATAAAAGTTTTTGTGGAACGAAATGACTTAGCGAACAAAGACGTTAAACAAATAAAGAGACATTTCGCTGTTCGTAGAATATCTCATATAGAGATTTTTTGTTATCATTAGAGGAATTTTGAATTTTCCAACTTGAATATCTGCAGCGAAATACATCTTTAAAAGAAATATTTAAATATGATGCACTTCTTGATTTAAGATGGGTGTAGTGAGATAAAATTTTATATTTTATGTGTCTATTCAAGTATCTATTTTAGTTTCGTCACACTGATCTTAATGCTTTCTGAAAGATCTGAAGATAATTAGAAACAGTTCCTATTCCGTTACATGAGGGATTTTGATATTTATGCGCAACGAAATTTTTCTTTTGCGATTCCAAATCGAAATCCCAAACCATCGTTGGTTAGCTTTACTAGCTATATCAGTAATAGTTACTATAATTTAAATAATCTTCATTAACTAAATTTCAATGAATGTTGTTATGCAAAACAATCTTACTGAGTTTTCTGACGAAAATTCACAAACAATTCAGAAATTTACTGTACTTAAGCTAATAAGTCTATAAAAGAGAACAAATATTCTAATGACGAAGAACCAGGAGACTAATTTCTAAAGATTTAAATTAAAAATCAGGTAAAACAACTAGTGGAACTATTCAGTAAAATGGAACACATGCAAATTCTAAGAAAGCGATTGCCATTTGATTTATTGCAGAGCAAAAGGAGGCTTTGGTGACTTGTCTTGAAGTTGATTTGCCATTTAAAATTATGAACATAAAATTTTCGACATATGTCAAGGACTACATTTAGACGAATTTCTTTGGCGAAGAATAGCTCAAAAAACTGGGAGAAAGCCTGTTGGTAGGAAGTTTGTAAAATCGAACAATTTTGCACACACTTTAGGTATCCTTTCATATGGAAAGAAATCATTCTACGATGCGTGTCCATATTCGTTATGAGCATAATATGATTTGTATTTAAGAAACGACGTGTTAGTTTGAGAGCCGCCTTCCCCATCTCAGCATAGGATCAACAACATTCCTACAAACTTTTGCAAGACCTTGCAATCTTCGACTGCGAGCTTAAAGATGTGTACAATCAACTCTTAGTTTATGAATTTAATTCGTGACTGAATGTCGTTTGTCAACCGAAATGTTCGCAAATCGCTCAGGATCAGCGGAGATATTTCTGGAGATCAAGGAGATTAACTGCGTTGACTAGACAACATATGCCTTAAATTCTGTCTTTCTTGGAACTTGTATGGAATGAACTCAAAGATGCTCTGAAAACTGAAATCTGATGCATAATTGGACCATATCGGTATTCTGAAGATGAAGCTTTCCAATTTTCTCAGGATGTGCTGGATTCTTCTGTCTCAACGATAAGTTTGTCATAAGAACCAAATCACAATTCGGCTTGCACATTTATTAAGATGTGGTACATCCATTCTGCAAAAGTGTACTTCAGAACGTTTTAACTTTTAGGAAAAACATGAAATTTGTTATAATTTCTGCAATTCGTTTGTTTCAAGTCATGTTATAAATTGTTGGCAATGGATTTATTTTCAAATATGAATACGATAATGATTTTAATATACAGGTAAATAAATATACGTAGTACAGTACTTCTTTTTTACGGAGCAAAAATCAAGAAAAAATAGCAGTGTCGTCTGCCAGAACCTATCTCTTTGAATTTACGAATAATTTTCCGCAAACCCTCGATAGACATCGAGAGCTGCGTTTTTTATACCCATTAAGGTTCTAAACTTTTTCAGGGCAGTTAAAGCATAATCACCGTTCTTGTGAGAAAGCTTCACAAGCAGAGACCGATCTATGATTGACAATTATGACGAGATCAATAACGAGAACTTCAAGTACGCCCTGTTTTTATTAAGTCTAATGTGTAGATTTAGACTCGATATTATACCGAACTATTGCGGTATTATACCGAACAATTTAAATGTGGAAAACAGTAGTACGATTTTTTAATCGAAAGTCTGGCCTAAGAAAAAAGTTATGTTTACCTTCGAATTATTATGATTGCAGCAGTAAAATTACTGCAGCAAGCACATTGATTGGGAGGAAAAGAAATTGTAATCCTGATATCTAGGTCCAAAATTTACAAAAGTTTAAGAGAACAAAAGGTTTCTCATACAGGAATAGAGGAGAAAATTTAATAACTGCAAAAACATTTGCCAATTTAATATGCAAATATCGTCAAAGGTGCGATCAAAGAAATACACTGCTGGCCACCGTAAATGCAACACCCTGAAGGAAGCGTTCGAATAACATGAAATTTACAACATGCATTAGCGGAGGTGAGATATGCAAATGATTAGAATTTCAGCGCAGATGCACATCACGCGCGCCTGTGGCGCCACTTCAAAGCGCTATTTAAGGCTTGGAGTTTTCGACGATTTCAATTTTCGACGATGTGTTAGTGGCCTACCGAGAGTATGTATTACCTTTCAGGGAATTCGGTAGTCGCGTTGGACGAAACCAAACAACTGTAATGCGGATATCTGACCGTTGGATGCAGGAGGGTACGACGGACCGACGTGTTCGATCGCATCAACCTCAGTGCACCACTTCACGTGATGACAGGAACATTTTGCGCATGGCAGTGACGGATAGCTCAGTCACGTCACGAACAATAGCATAGCACATTTAGTCTCTAACGCATCATTCAGTGTCTGCGCGTACCATTCGACGCCGTTTACAGCAGAGCGGTCTGTCCGCAAGACGTCCATTGCTCCGTCTACCCTTGACGCAGAACCACAGACGTCTTCGCCGCCAATGGTGCGATGAAAGAAGGATGTGGACGGCAGAATGGAATGAATTGTCTTTACTGACGAGTCACGCTTCTGTCTGCAACACCACGATGGTCGGATTCGAGTCTGGAGACACCGTGGAGAAAGGATGCTGAACAGCTGCGTTATGCACCGCCACACTGGTACTGCACCGGGTATTATGGTATGGGGCGGTATTTGATATCCCTCTTGAACTCCTCTAGTACGCATTGCCGGTACTTTAAACAGCCAGCGTTACATCTCCGAGGTGTTGGAGCCAGTTGTCCTTCCTTATCTTCAGGGCTTCCTCACAGCCATATTTCAACAGGATAATGCGCGACCACACGTGGCACGCATTGTCCAAGGGTTCTTCGTCAATCGCCAGATTGAATTGCTTCCCTGGCCGGCTCGCTCTCCGGATCTTTCGCCGATAGAGAACATGTGGTCCATGGTCCAAATTGCTGAACGACTGACCCCGATTATATCCCAAGCTGCCACACCAGATCAACTTTGGCAACGTGTGGAAGCTGCTTGGTCTGCTGTACCCCAAGAACACATCCAAAGTCTCTTTGAATCAATGTCGAGGCGTGTGGCAGCCGGGATCTCCAACAATGGCGGCTATTCTGGCTACTGATTCTGGAAGGAACCACACTTCACAGAAGCCTTAAATTAAATCATTTGATACTTGGTCAACATGTTATCTACTAAATAAATTTTGTTGTGATATCTCTTGTCTTTCTTGGTGTTGCAATTTGGGTGGTTAGCAGTGTATGTTGGATGAGAGAGAGAGAGGCTGTGATGATGGCATTTTATAGTTAACACAATCAACGTGAGCAAAATATTTTCTTAAGAGTTTGTATTAAAGGAAAAAAAAAAGACGTCCCATGAATAACACCAAGATCACGTTCTTTATATATTATTTTCGAAAAGATCGACGTGATATTCCAGTTTGCAAAAAACATTTTAGGGACACTTGTCAGGGGGGACAGGGGGTATAGAAATGTTGTTCTAAAGAACAAGTTACGTATTTGTTTGATCAGCGCAAAGGCCATGTTGCAAGTAATAAAATAGATGACACACATATTATAAAACAGAAAAGAGAGTCATTTTCAGCCTACACTAGTCACTACATCAGAGCTTATAATTGAAGACGATAATATTTAAATCCTGACTTAAATATTAAGAAATTATGCGAACTATATGTGCCACAATGTGAAAAGAAAAATGTAGTTTCAGTAAAAGAAAAATATTACTATAAGGTATTATCTCCAAATTTTAATTTACATTTTAAACAAACGGCTATAGATACATGCCAAACATTCGAGTCTTTGCAAATAAAAATTCAGTCTTGGGAAAATTCAGTCAGAAATTCAGATGTCAAAATTTGAAAAGGTTAGAACTTCGAACAGCCTTAACGGGCTTGTAGTCATATAGCTACAGATCGAATTTCACGTGAATTAATTGAAATGGAATGTTTTATAAATGGGAACAGCTATTTGCCTAATGATTCAGATTTTGAATTATTGAGTTGCGTGCGAAAAAAATCCAAAACATATTTTCACCAGATGATTGGTACTGTACAATAAAAACACGTGAAAAAAAGCGTCATTTAATTAATCCAAATGACTCACCAAGATATTTCTCAAACAAACGTTTAGAAAATTCAGTCGTTACCAAAGACGTTACGATGTTTCCAGTAAACTGGCTTAAAATTCACTAGATAAAGTTAGAAACGTCCAAACCCAAACTCATTTCAAATGTCACTCTAATGAAGATTTAGAATTTAATTCCATTAGAGTAAGTAAATCTGTAGCAGGTACACCACAAAGTTTGAAAAATTTAGATGAGCCTTTATTATATCCTAAAGGTAGAACTGCAACAAGGCGAAAACATGATGGACCTGTTAAAATTCATTCCTTTTGTTATGCATGATTACTATACAAATTCGTGGAGAAATTGAAATGAAGAAACCTCACATACAGCTGATGAAGAAGACATCATTTATATTGCTAATGAATTAATAACTAATAATATGTTATAGCAGAACCGATAATAGTCAGTTTTAGGAAAAATCTGTAACAAAAATATAGTTAACTTTTCTGTCGTAAAAATCTTAAAAAATTAAATACTGAATTTAACTTTATTATTTTTCCACTTGCCAAACCTATTACCAGCCATAGTCACGCAAAAATTTTAATATTACTGACGATTACGTTTTGGCTGTTTTTTTTTTTATTAATTTTATGTACCGCTAAGTGAAAGCCGCATCTGTACTTATGCATTCTACAGTGTTAATTTGTATTATAAAGAGAGTTTTAAAAACAATCTATATTATTTCATCGCATTTCTCCATTTTCTGTTTCATGGAGTTTAATCGATCTGTGTAGTGCACGGCTCATATATTGTTAAACATATTATTGTCCAACATAATAAATTTGCAGAATAGGTCACCATAGTGTAATTAGTTGCATTTTTTAAATTAATTTTCCATATGGATAAATTTATTTGATTATTATTTAAAATGACTGCAGACAGATCAGTTAAAAACATCAGTTCCGGCTGGAATAAAAGAGTTACGAAATCTTGTTAAAATTTATATAAATGAATATAAACTTGATAAGATGTTATGAATAATTGATGAATAAAGATTCTTTATTCAAAGAAGGTATTATGCTTATTTCTCTATTTTCGGCATTTTATATTTCGTAAGTGCTATAAATTATTTTCAATCATCCGCTATAATTACTATATGACTGTGCGCGGAATATCGGAATACATGGATAAGCCATTAAAATTTTAATTACTTAAAAATGCCATAAAAATTAGTAAACAGTATTTAATTAAATTCAGATTCAGATAAAATGTGTTTTTTGATTTTTTCCACTGTTTTTTATAAGAACTTTGCAAAACATCACAAAGCTGTTATTTAAATAATTTATCTTTAAAATGTTGAGGTTAAAAGAATTAATCGTTTTGATATTAAGCTAAAAGATGTAATTAGAAAATTGTCAGATGAAAAAAAATTTAAGGAAATAATTTATTAAAATTCAACATTATATGCAAATAAAAACGTTCATATACTTCTGTTAATGAGGTGTTTAGTGTTGAAAACGGTTTACATCACGTTTTGCAAATTGCAATTATGTATTAAATAAAACTTAAAGGAACTCTCGGATTTCATGCCTATAGTCGTGATAATTGTTGGAATATAACGCTTAGCTTGTTTTAACGATTGTATTTAACATTTAGACACAGACTATTAAAAATCTGAAATATTTCAGATTTTAAATTACGTCCAAAGGGCCGTTTTTTAACATTTTGTGTGTTACCTTTCGTTATTAAATATCATGTTCCTCGCACTTAAACCATAAGATCCAGTGCAACAGCAATATCGCAAAATAGTTTTAAAACGAGCCTATCTTTAGAATTTCCGATACAGAGACTCACGCGCTGGAGATAAAAATGTTTTTTCTGCACAACGTTGCCATTGCTCGCTTTGAAATCCTTGAGTTTGTTAATCAAAAATTCGTCAAAGTTTTAAAAAATAGGAAATCGATCATAAAACAAATTTCAAATTTCAAATTTGGTCTTCCACATGCTCATATTCGTTGGAGGATTACGTTATTCAAAATTCGATGACTCTATGTACCGTTGTTTTATCACAATACGAGAAATATACATACATTTATGCAGATTTTTCATAATTTAATTTCTTCAAATATAATGCAGGACTCTAACATTTTGTGGCAACATTTTGAAAAGTGAACCGACATTTATGAGTCCGACGCAAAATGCCAAAACCAAACTAATAGTCCTTCGGGATTCAAATCCCTTTGGACTAATAAGTTTGGTTAAAACAGGAAAGTTTAACGAGGCAAATGAAAAATTTATTACAAATAAAAGGAAAAACCAGTTTTTAACTTCTATTATTTATTTTGATAGACAAGCAATGAGGAGTTAATTTGTATTTACTTAATTTGTACAAAACCTAAGCGTTTTATTCAGAGTCGATGCACTGTAAAAACAAACATGTAGTTTTATTTATTCAATTCATTTTTAAGACAGCATCAGTTCCCTAAACTTCCCGAAAACAATGAAGCGAATTTTCACCCTAAGGAAAACCTTAACTCTGAAGTACATACAATTACTTTAAATTTACACAATTTATTTCAGTTAGTCTAAGAAATTAAAGTCATTTATATTATGCTATGTTAACATAAAAAAATCTTTTTGAATAATAGGTAAGTAACAAAGAAAACATTTTCTCTGTTCTCTTCGTAGTTCCAATTATCATAATTACCCAACGTTCTCATTACGGTTGCGCTCTTTTTAATGAAGCCTCCTTTTTTGTTATCAGACTTAGAGTAATTGGTCCAGAAAAGGAGCCTTAAAAGCCACCGCTTTTTACTGATGGAGGAGGAAAAAGAATTACATATCTCCTTCGTCTTTTAAGGCTCATTTAGAAAACAAAGAGCAACGTAGTGCTTTTATATTGTGGTTTGTGACTAATAGTGCATATTTTTTATAACTCGTAGGAGAGTTTCAAATATTTCTCCGGGACCATCTCTCCAGCGCCATTCATAACAGGAAAAATCTCTTTCTGCATTGTTCTGTTATATGCACATATCCTTTAGGAATTTCAGGCAGTTTATGAAATAGGAGGCTAAAATTTTGGTAATATGGATTCAATAATTTCACACTATTATTTCATAGGGCACAATAAAGATAAAAAGGATTAAGTTGTTTATATTTTCCTAACCCTACTATAATTTCCTAACCAACTTGCTCTATAAATGTTGTAGATGGTAGGAAATTTTTTGTGTAAGTAATGAGAATTTGAAAGAAGGTTTTATTCTTGTAGATATTTTTTGGCATTAAATCATTAAAAAATTTTGCATTTTGAGAAAGCTTTCCTTCTTAATTAGATACGCTTAAGAGAGTGTATAATTCTGTTCTTAATTTATTTTTCATTTTTCATTTGTATTCATAGATAATTGATACTATGTTATGCTCAAAAGTTTAAAAATTACTTTCAGTTTTAAAATGTGATATTTTCCGACGCTTTTTTAATTATTTCACGCCACATTTTCATATTAAATTTTTAACTTTTCTCTATTGTGGATCTGATTTTATTTATTGAGGCTAAGTATTGTTCTGCTCATAAGGGATTTCATAGGAAGCTTGTAGTGAGAAATAAGAAATTTTACGAGAAAAAACGAAAATCTATACGTGTTCTCAAAGACATGTAAGCTACGCAAATGCATGAACTGTCTACTATAGTATGTATACTAAAAACGGGGTAAAATTTGGCAGTTTTATTGAATGTTAAAACTGCGGGGTGTATAAGCAGAAAGTGCTCTTAAAATTTTTACGAAAAAGTTATTTTTACAGACTGGTTCAGGATTTCTTAGTATGGTTATTTTACCCGCTATCTGTACATCAGACAATATTATACACCGTATTTTCTGGTGTATAAGACGCACCCCCTCTTTTAAACACATTTTCGAGGAATAAAATTTTATTACTGATAATTATAATGAATTTACAGTATTTTAAATATAAAGTAATACAAATACAAAGTAGTACTTTCTGCAAATACCCAATCTACGAGTTGCTTTTTTAGATCCTTTTCCTGATTCTGCGAAGTTCTTATCATTCTCTCAGCTGGGGCTGGCCCGAAATGCCTTTGTGCTACCCTGTTTATATGTTCTTTGGCATATGAAATCACTCGTATAGCTTGTATGCTATGTTACAGCAATGTCGAAGTTGTTTTTGAGCCGTAACTTGCCAATACATTTAAGACAAATTGACTAGTAAAAATTTCACACACTTAAAAGTCGTTCACAAACATTGTAAAGTTTAAACGAACCCAGCTGTGATAGTCGATGACAGCGCATGCGCATTCACTGTATGCGCGTAACTGTGATATTCCCCCACTCCGCTAGGAAACAAGAAAAAAAATCGCATAATTCCGAATAGAGGAATGAACGTTATCAAAAACTGAGTATCGACGTATAAGACACATCCCATTTTTCAGACCTATTTTCAAAGAAAAAAAGCGCGTCTTATCCGCCAGCAAATACGGTAATTAGTAATAATGATGCCATGCCTTTTTTCCTAAATGCAATTTACCTATTATATCCTTATTGAGACAAATCTACAAGTCATATAATGCATTTCCGCCTTTTCCTTCACTAATTTCGCTAATGATACTTTTTAATCTTATTTTGTATTAAGAATACTTAAGACATTAGAAAGACGGCCTCCTGACCTTGCGTCCTGTATGACCCTGTACCAAATCAATAAAAGGCTGTCGTTTAAAAAAATCCCTTGTAAAACTGACGAGCTAAACCTACAATGAAAAGTCATTTATATCTTGTCACACAAAGTATTTTTAACGCTGAAAGTTAAGAAGACGATTATTAATGTCAGAGTTCATTACACCCTGTCAAAACGTATTATTTGAAACTTAACTGCATACCACATGCATTTAAACTGGCTATTTTGTGTACAGAAATATCTGACCAAAATGTTAATTGTTCAGCTATTGCTAAACTCTGAACTAATGTTATATAAACGCTGTCTCTTATACGACTACTTTCTCTAGCCAAAGCTAAAACTCCTTTCAGAGGAAGGTTCTTTCTCAGATATTGAAAGTATTAAAAAAAGCTATAAAGTTTACTTTTATTTTAGTCATACGGGAAACATATCTCTACAACTCTTTTCTTTTGTTATCTGATAGGACATATTCCTGCTTAAGGTTTAACTTGAATTTCTGATGTCTCAACAGTGCTCTTATATATATTAGATTTATATATGACATTATTCTGACATAAGAAGAGATTGAATTTAATTAAATAAATTTAATTTAAATTTAAAAACAAATTTAATTAAATAATTCTTTGCGCCATTGCTGCAAGGAATGAAATTTAAATTTAAACAAATTAAATTTAAATTTTAACAAACACGTATAAAAGTAAAAAAGCAAATTTAAAGACAAAATTAAAAAAAGCAAATTTAAAGCCCAAAAAAAAATGTGTAAACATATAAACGATTTAATTCTCGAACTAATCTACAATATCATTTAAATTCAGAAGCATAAGCAAATCAAGTGCAGAACCAATCCATGAAAATAAATTCATTAATTTAGCAAATTAAAATTAATCCAAACAATTTTTTTAAAAATGCATAAGTGAATGACTGTTGAATAGGCAGAGGACAGACTTATCAGGGGGAAGTCGCCTCCAAACCTTACTTTCCAATCATTCAATTCGTGTTTCGTCATTCATGCAGGCAAGGGTAAACGTCAAAACAAAAGTAAAAAGTGAAGAATGTCCAAAAAGAAATACCAATAATGTGGTACCCTTAGAAATTAGCATTTAAGAATTAAAGTTCTAAAAGGAAAATACTAATGAAGTCTTTTGAGAAACAAGCAAGTAAAGTCAAGTATTAAATTAAACTTTAAAAAAAAATAAATTTTTTAAAAATAAATTTTTTATAAAAAATAATCTAGAAACCAATGTATTTCATTAAATATAACTTTTAATTAATTTTTAATTAACTTCCTTAAGAAATTACCCTCAGGGGCTCACTTTTGTGAGTACGGGTGTGGCAATCCCGAGGTACCCTAGCTCTTCAGGGGATCATCTTCTTGGTGAGACGGGTGTCACGATCCTGGAGCCCCAGTGATCTATCCTCTTTTCCGTCTCCTCTCCTCTTAGCTGCAACTTTTCCCCTTCACTTCTCCCCTGTGGTTTCTCTCTTCGGAATTTGGGGCTCGTCACAAGAAACTAAAAATGCCTTGTCTCTAGTTTTTGAGTGGCGAGAAAACTGCCCACGTGTTTGCCGTGCGTGGAGACCCGTGTCGCTGGAAAGGAGGGTCCTGGTAGTTGAGGGGCGAGGGACTGTCCCCAACACACTGCTTTGGCCTCTGCTTCAGCTAAACGGGAGGCACCTTAGTCCTCCTCACGGGTGTCAATCGGCTGGTCACTAGTCCTTGTGTCAGTGGCTTGGGGTCAAGCTCTCGGGAGTACCTGCTTTCGGGAAAGCCGACTGTGGGGCTTCAGTTTGCGTGTAGGTCTGGCTAGCCCTAACACAGGAATCTGTGTTCCCTTGTTGGGCTCCGTGGTAGGCGGGGCCGTCGGACCCGAATCAATTTTCTTTCAAATATGGCTAATCCTCATATATTTTTAATCAAAGACTTTGAAGTCAGTCCTGTCACTCCAGCAACCAATTCTGAAAAACCTACTGTTAAAAAAGTACGTACCGATGCAAATGCAAATGATCCTAACAATTGCCCTCGTTTCGTTGTAGTCTCAAGTCCTTCTGGCGAAATTCAAAAGTTATCTCCGTTTATAATTCAAAAATATATTCATTCCTCCATTGGTCAGCCAAAAAACATAAAGCGTCTCCGATATGGAGATTTGCTTATCGATACAATTTCGGCTATACAGTCTGCCTCCCTTTTACGATTAATCAAACTAGGACAAATCGACATAACAGTATCGGCACATAAAACACTTAACATTTGTAGAGGCGTAATCTCGGAAGTCGACCTTCTGTCTCTTTCTGAAGAAGAGTTCGTTTCCGAGCTAGCCGATCAAAATGTCAGTGCTGCCAGGCGGATCAAGATGCGTAAGGAAGGTCAGTTGATTGACACGAAACACGTGATCCTGACCTTCAAAACGCCTGATCTGCCTAAGAATATTAAGGCTGGATACCTCAATTGTCCTGTACGACCATACATTCCAAACCCTATGCGATGCTTCCAATGCCAGCGTTACGGCCATTCCAAGATGTCCTGTTGTAGCAAACTGACGTGCGCTCGATGCTCATCGGTTGGTCACGATAGCGATAATTGTACTGCTGCCGCATTATGTATAAATTGCAAGGGTGATCATCCAGCATTCTCTCGTTCCTGTCCGAAGTGAAAATTAGAAAAGGAAGTCCAGACCATAAAAGTTTCTAGGAACATTTCATATGCCGAAGCCAGAAGACAAGTTCATTGCACACAGCCTCAGTCAAAGAAATCATATGCCAATGCCGTGAAATCAACCTGCACTATAGCCACCCAAACTTCCATAAGTACACAGACTCCACCAAATAAAATCCAACAGCCTGAAAGCAAGAAAAAAGAAAATCCAACACATACAATACAAAATAAAGAAATAGCAATCCCGAGCAAACCCAAAACTGTGCCTCCAAAAATAGTAACCAAAAATAGAAGTCCCAACAATAGTTCTGCAAATGAAATTAATTCTGAATCTGCAGATTCAGATAGTATGGAAGTGGAAGACTGTCTAGAAGTTCCCGAACATCTGCTTCCGCGCAAAACTAAAGAGGAACACAGGAAGAACAAACATCAATCATAATGGCCACCCTCGTCTCATGGAACTGTCGCGGTTTCCACCGAAATTTCCTTGACATCAAAGCTATGATCAATGCTTATCATCCTGTGTGCTTGGCAATACAAGAGACGAATCTGAAACCTGATCAACATGCAAAACTTCGGAGGTTTTCTCTCGTCAGGAAGGATAACCTTGCAGGTGAGCGTGCCAGTGGAGGTGTATGTCTCCTCACCTCACTGGACTATCCCTCAAGTTCCTTTCTTCTGATGACATCTCTCCAAGGTGTCGCTGTACAAGTAAAGTTTGATATTGTAGTTTCAGTCGTTTCTCTTTATTTGCCTCCTAATGAGCACATTGATCAGCAAGATTTAAATGGTCTTATAGAGCAGCTGCCTGCGCCTTTCATCATAATGGGAGATTTTAACGGCCATAGTCCGCTCTGGGGTAGTAAAGATACAAATTGCCGAGGAAGACAAATTGAACGAATGATTGAAGATCATAGCCTTTGTCTCTTAAATAATGGGCAGGAAACTTACTTCCATGAGCCTTCTAGGACATTCCACGCTCTTGATCTAGCCATCTGTTCACCATCTCTATTGCCATTTTGCAATTTTAGTGTTGGAAGTGATCTGTACAACAGCGATCATTATCCTATTGTCTTGTCTCTTGCACGAAGAGGAGCAAACCCCATGTCGAGACTCCCTCGGTTCATACTGGATAGGGCAGACTGGGAACTCTTCTCTTCCTCTGCAGAGCTCACACGGAACATGGTAGAAGATGTGCTTATCGATGATGCAGTGGAAGCAGTTACAACTGCTATTACTCAGGCAGCTATGCTCTCCATTCCTAGAACATCAGGAAAAATAATGAAATATTCGAAGCCGTGTTGGAATCGCGACTGCCATGAAACACTGAAAAAACAGAAAAAAAGCATGGGGAATTTTTCATAGGTACCCAACTCTGCGAAACCTGATGGCATTTAAAAGAGCCAAAGCAAATGCACGAAAAGTAAGGAGGCAGAGCCAGAGGGATTCCTGGATTTCGTATGTGTCATCAATAACATCCTCTACGCCTAGTAAGCGGGTTTGGGAGAGAGTCAGAAAAGCATGCGAGATATATAAAGACCACTTTCCTTTTTGGAAAAAGATGGCCGAGTGATTAGCTGTATAGAAGAAATTGCGAATACTATTGGTGAGACATTTGCTGCCGTTTCTTCCAGCGGAAATTACTCACCTGCATTTCTTTCTATCAAGCAACGCTCTGAGAAAAATCCCATCGCTTTCAACTCTTCCAAATTTGAGCCTTATAATAGAGATTTTACTGTGCTAGAATTAAAGAGAGCTTTGTTACAGACACATAGGTCTTCTCCGGGTCTTGATGGCGTGAATTACGAAATGCTAAAACATCTGTCCTATAAGTCACTCAATGCCCTTCTAACTCTTTACAATAGAGTGTGGAAGGAGCATACTTTTCCCAGTGCATGGATAAGAGCTGTTGTAATTCCTATTGCTAAGCCAGGGAAAGATCCAAGGAATCCCTCCAACTATCGGCCAATTGCTCTTACCAGTTGCATATGCAAACTGTTTGAAAAGATGGTAAACAGCCGCTTAGTCTACATCTTGGAAAAAAAATAATATTATATCACCTTATCAAAGCGGATTTCGAAAGGGGAGAACGACCGTAGATAACATGCTCCTTTTAGAGACATCCATTCGAAAAGCTTTTGTCAGAAGAAGTCACCTTGTCTCAATATTCTTCGACATTGAGAAAGCTTATGATAAGGCATGGAGATACGGTATACTTCGGGATCTTAATGAGAGTGGCTTGAGCGGCAACCTACCAATTTTCATTCAGAATTTCTTGAGTACTAGTACTTTTCAAGTAAGGATTGGCTCTGTTTTGTCAGATATTTTTGAACAGGAACAGGGTGTGCCACAAGGCTGTGTGCTCAGTGTAACCCTGTTCATTTTAAAAATAAACTCTGTACTAAAAGAACTTCCTCTTACCACCTTGTGATCTCTAATGTCGATGATTTACAGATTAGCTGTCGAGGGGCAGACATGAGATACATAGAGAGGCAATTGCAGATGGCTCTGAATAAGATCCAAGAATGGTCAAACAAACAGGGATTTACTTTTTCCAAACAAAAAACTGTGTGTGTTCACTTTTGTAGGAAGCGAGGTCTGCATCCTGAGCCTGAGTTATATCTGAATGGTACAATTATTCCAGTTGCGTCTGAAGTAAAATTTTTAGAAGTGACATTCGACCAAAAATTGACTTTCCTTTCTCATGTTTTAAACCTGAGAAAGAAGTGCTTAAAAACACTAAATATTTTAAAAGTATTGGTAAACACCTCCTGGGGGGCAGAGTGTTTCTCCATGCTTCGCATTTACAGAGCGCTTGTCCGCTCTAGACTGGACTATGGCTCAGTGGTTTACGGATCCGCTCGGTCATCAGTATTGTTAAAATTGCATCCTGTTCATCATCAAGCTCTGCGGATTTGTTCAGGAGCTTTCAGGACTTCTCCTGTCCAGAGCCTGTATGTTGACTCCAATGAACCATCACTTTATCTGAGACGTGAGGAATTGTCCCTATTGCACTATTTTAATATTGTATCCCAACCTGAACATCCCAATAAGCTGTGCTTACTTGATAATGTGTGTAACACTTTATTTGAGACACGTCCATCCTGTGTTCCTATTTTTCCATTAAGAGTTCGGCCTGTCATTGAGGAACTTTCCCTCTCTGATATGCACCCCCAAGTAGTACAGAATTTTGAAATCCCACCTTGGGAAAATGCACGGATTCAGCTTCTTGATGTTTTCAAGCATCACGTCAAGGCAAGCACCAACGACATCATTTATAGACAACTCTTCGCTGAGCACAGGCAGAAATATAGCAGTTATTATCCGATATATACAGATGGATCCAAGTCAAATGATCATGTTGGGATGGCGTTTGTATTTCAAGATCACATAGAGGGCAGACGTTTGCACAACGGTTTCTCAGACTTAACTTGTGAACTAACTGCAATCTATTATAGTCTTTTGTACATCTCAAAGCTCTGCCACAAAAAGTTCATGATTTATACAGACTCGTACAGTGCTCTTAAATCTTTGAAGCTTTTCCCAACACTCAAAATTCTGTAATAGTAGATGTCCTGGAAATACATATAAACTTGACGAATCGTGGATATGAAATCCTGTACTGCTGGGTTCCCGGGCATACGGGAATAAAGGGAAACGAGCTTGCAGACATCGCAGCAAAATCTGCTGTTGAACAGTCCAGTCGCCTCATCCCTTTTAGAGATATCTGCTGTGTCATCAAGGAAAAGGTCCGAAAAAATGGCAGCAAATTTGGGATGTTCAGCATCACAACAAGTTGAGAATTGTAAAGCCTAGAATTGAGCATTGGGATTTTGCTGGAAATCGTAAGGAGGAAGTTCTTTTGACTCGCCTCAGAATTGGTCATACTAGAGTAATACATAACTATCTCCTCAAAGCTGAAAATGAGCCTGTCTGTTCTAATTGTAATGTTTGTTTAACTGTTCATCATATTTTAATTGAGTGTCCATGTTTTAATAGTCTTCGCCAGAAGTATTTTAATAGCTGTGACTTATCTCTCGACCGTTTAATCGGAAGAGAGATCAATTGTAATTTATTTTATTATTTAAAAGAGACTGGCTTTTACTACGTAATGTAATTTGTTTTGAAGATTGTGTCTTGAATTTTAAATGTGTGCTTTTAACTTGTTTTTATATGACTTCCTCCTCTGGATTTGGTACATTTGTCTACTTGTTTTTATTTATTGTATTTTAACTTCATCAATTGTAATCCACCCATCTCGTGTTTGGCGCGTTATAATCATCCTTGGTTTTTGCGCCATAATCTCTCTCTCTCTCTCTCTCTCCTTAAGAAATTTTTGGAAAATTTCTGGGATTTTTATATAGGTTTTTTAAGGATTTCGTTTCAAAAAATTTTGGAAAATTTTTAGATTTTTTAAATTTTACTTTAAAACTTAAATTTTAAAACATTTCAGTTTTACTTAATTATTTTAATTATTTGCAATTTTCACACAAAAAATTTTTTCCCTTAACGTTCTTTACAATATTTACACAATTTTTCAATAGCACACGCATTTCACATTACAAACAGTTTACATTTTTAATTCACAATACCACTTAACTTTATTTTACTTCAAACACTTACATCTCTTGATTAGCTCAGCTACTTAACTCCCTAAATAATTGATAATTACATTCCTTTAGGATTTTTAATTTTTAATTTAATTTTTTCTAGATTTTTTTATATACGAGTATTTTAATATTAATGTTTGCAAAAAAATTTGAATATAACAAAGATAGGAGCTTGACACTCAACTTTACCTACATAAGCGCCATCTATATAATTAATTTGAAGAACACACTTACTTCTCTTTAAAAACACTTTTGCAAACCCCAACAGTCTTATAGTAGGTAAGTTACTCGTAGAATTAAAACTTACTATTTACTTGCTTTAAGTATTTTTTAAAATTTTTTATGTAGTATTTAAGTATTTTCTAAATATGAAATTATATTTTTAAGTATATATTTGTTTTTAAAAAATTGTAAATTAGTTCTTTTTGTTTCTTATTGGTTTATATGGATTATGTCTAGTTCTTTTTTAGTTTCTTTGTATTGATATGCATATTCGTGTCGGGGAGGTTTCTGTAGACAAGGGTTTCTAAAATACATTGGTTTCTAGATTATTTTTTATTTTTTTATAAAAAATTATTTTTTTTAAAAAAAATTTTTTTTTTTTTTAAAGTTTAATTTATACTTGACTTTACTTGCTTGTTTCTTAAAAGACTTCATTACTATTTTCCTTTTAGAACTTTAATTCTTAAATGCTAATTTCTAAGGGTACCACTTTATTGGTATTTCTTTTTGGACATTCTTTATTTTTTACTTTTGGTTTTGACTTTTACCCTTGCCTGCATGAATGACGAAACACGAATTGAATGATTGGAGAGTTAGGTTTGGAGGCAACTTCCCCTTGATAAGTCTGTCTCCTGCCTACTCAACAGTCATTCGCTTATGCATTTAAAAAAAATGTTTGGATTTATTTTAATTTGCTAAATTAGTGAATTTATTTTCATGGATTGGTTTTACACTTGATTTGCCTATGCTTCTGAATTTAATTGATATTGTAGATTAGTTCGAGAATTAAATCTTTTATATGTTTACACATATTTTTTTTTTGGCTTTAAATTTGCTTTTTTTTAATTTTGGCTTTAAATTTGCTTTCTTACTTTTATACGTGTTTGTTAAAATTTAAATTTAAATTATTCTGACATAGGTATTTTGACACAAAATATCGGACTTCTGAAATGACGCGCCTATTTGTTTCCATATTTCGATTCTACGGCGCAAATTATGCCGAAATATTAAATTTTATAAAATTTGTTAGTTAATTTATCTTGGCGTACTCTCTTCAGGTTCTGTGAAGAATTAATTCACTCAACGAAATATTTTTACTTTCTCTTTCTTTA
The DNA here is from genome assembly GCF_044657685.1 of Stegodyphus dumicola. NCBI lineage: Eukaryota > Metazoa > Arthropoda > Arachnida > Araneae > Eresidae > Stegodyphus > Stegodyphus dumicola. The sequence goes on along the minus strand of NC_140771.1, from coordinate 39,506,830 downwards.
TGCAAAAGCGGAAAAAAAGTCCATTTTTCATTCTTCAGATAATTTTAACAAAGTACGTAAACCCCATTGGGATTTATTATCGTTTATAATAAATATACCAAATTTCAAACCTCCATTACATAAATTTACATATATCTTGGGAAATTTTAAATAAAAAGCTCTTATTGTTTGCAGGTATACATAGAAATACATCTACTTTAAAGTAATGGCAAAAACGTGATAAGCTATGATTCAAAATTCTGTTCGAAAAACTAAAAAAAAAAAGAATGCTAAAAAGTACAAACTTTAAAAATAAGGTCAGAAAATATCTGCGACTTTTATTTCGATTGAACCTAAATTTTGAACTGTGAAAGAGGGAATCAATTAAGTTTAATTAAGAAAGGTATTCATAAATAGTATATAACAAATTCAGTCAACATCGAGGAGCTAAAATTTTGAGAGCTACTTTTTTAAAAACTACTAGAGCGAGTTTTATAAAACTTGGACCTTTGGCATAATTTGAGTAGTAGAAATGAATATAGGAAAAAAATAGGTATGTCATTTCATAAAAAGTTCGATTTTGGTGTCAAAATAACTATGTTAGAACAATGATCTATATAAATCTAATACAGATCCTAAGTCGAGCTTTCGAGACATGAAAAGCGCAAGTTAAATTTTGTCAATCGATCCAATAGAAGGGGAGATATAAAACTCCTTTTTTCTCTTTTCCTTTTTTTCTTTCCTTCCTTTTTTTATGCAGATTATACTTTCAATTGCAGAGTAAGGAAACAGTTTTTCAAAAACTCATTCGTCATCATCACATTCACATTTTGACTATTCGTTACCATTACATTTGTTTGAGAACATATTTGTTATCGTGGCTGGTAAGATTCAAAAATAAAGCATAACTTTTTACATTATCTCCATAGACCAACGACGCCCATTGATAAATATGTATGATGTTTTATTTAGTTAAAATAAAGAACTATTTTCATTTATATGCTAAATTCCCTGAGATACGTCTAATGATGTACAACGGCCAAGTTGCAAATTAAAAAACTAATAAACTTAGGCAAATTGCAAACAAAAGTATTCAAAGGCAAGAAATTATTTTGTAGCTGTTCCCTTATTTTTTATGAATGAAACGGTATCTATGAGCCGGAAAGATAGCCAAACAACGATGTTTCTCCAATTCACAACTGCATCCATGAGAGGACGACATACCGTATAGGTGTGGAAAAGTTGTCCATATTTTATTTTATTTATTATATTTTTTGGTGCCTGAGAAGTCCCAGAGAAGGCGTTAACCAGCATTCCAACACCTTGTAGTTCACAAAGTATACCACGAGGCTTACAAAAGTAAATTACAGCAGTAACAAAAGAAATAAAAAATATACAACAGAACTGAAATTTTTTGATTTAGTTTATTATCACACTATCATTATTTTAGCAAAGCACGCTAAGGCTACCTGCCTGACAGAAGGGATGTCTTCGTGGAGGACTTTTTAATGGAAACTGGTTCGTGAACACGTTACATACGGGAAAAACATGAAACCACCCATAAGGTTAGCCATTTCGAACCCAGGTCGGAACTACCAGTATTCAGCGATTTTTCCGCTCGGCCACTGCTGGCTCAATAGCAGTGCAAAGAATGGAAAAATTATAAAAAAAATAATTAAAAAAATAAAATGAGAGAAGTAATAAAATAAAGCGAAGTCAGTAATCTAAATTGAGAGTGAAATTTCGAAAAGCATAAATCATCGTTTTAGTCCGAAAACGTTCAAAAAAATTGGTGGTAGCTTCTTCTGTTCGGATGAAAGCACTTAAGAACAGCATGCTTAACATCTTCATCACCGCTACCGCAACTACACAAATCACTTGAAGCAAGTTCTCCGTATTTACCCTAAGAAAATTGAAATTAATGAAAAGTAGCTTGAAAAACAGGAAATTGTAATTACAATTTACTTAGCATCCCTCAGACTGATTTATATGGCCTTTTAAGAAGCTGTTAATGTTATTTTTAGTTTTTTTTATGTTGTTATGTGCTGCTTATTCTAACTGACATTCCGGAGGAATTACGCTGATGCACGGTAAATGCTAAATATGTTAACCTGGCTCTAAATCACAGTCTGAAATCTCTGATGGTGATATATAGTCAACTAAGAAATCTTGTCAGGAAAGGAATACTTAAAAATGAAACCTCTGCATTTCATCGTTAACGCATGAACTATTCTTTTTTCTCAACTTCACTTGCGTTGGGACTTTTATAAGTCGTTGCGTCACTTTGCACAACGCAAATGTCACTTTGCATTGTGACTTTTAGAAGTATATATATATATATATATATTTCCTTTTATTTCTGTAGATAACACTTTTATTTACCGCCCAGACGGAAAAGTGGTTAGCGCTGCTGACTTCAGTAACGAAGGGCCCGGGTTCGAATCTCAGAGAAGGCATGGATGTTTGTAAATGTAGAGTGTCTGTGAGGCACGGGGGCATTCAAAATATGCGGCGAGCCTTAATTATTCTGGAGAGGTTGGTAGTTGGGAGCCTTTTCCAAATTGGGACAGAGCTAGACAAAGTCGGGCCATCACATGCATGGTGTTCAAGGCTATGGCCAACGACAGACGCAATCTAGTATTCCTTGCCAATATAATAATTCATGGATTTGTTCTGATTCAGACAAGTGAGATTTGTAAAAACAATTTAATTTTTGTCAATAAATCTCAAAAAAGCTTTTTTGGTGCCTCTCTAACGGTATAGTGGTTAAGGGAAGTAAACCGCTGAGTTGGCTTTCGACCCAGGTATAGATATGTCCATGGAGATTGGTTACCAACTCGGCGGGAGTCAACCACTAGCTACCAGGCCGCAGCCCTGGGCAGCCCCGGCTGAGCAGACGACATTTATAAAATGCAAGAAAGAGATATACCTGTGCATACAAGGCACTTGAAGAAGAGTGCAATCATAATATATGTATATACATGTAAATACCAACTCATATACAGATATATACACACTTACATACATAAATATTCCGAAACAAATAAAAGTATACATACGCTCACTTATATTGATATATACATCCATACATATACGTTATCATGATAGTTTACAAGAAGCATACCATTGAGGTACGCGTGAACCTTAGTATAAATTAGGTACCATAAATAAAAGACATAAACATGTACAGATACATTACAGCATTCAGATACAGTACGAACGTATGAGAATGTGGCACAGCATAAATACAAAATTAGATATTGAACATACATATCACATACCCTGTTGCTGACATATTGAACTAACTTATATAGACTTTTATGACTACTGTCTTCCAGCGTCAGAAGAGTAATTGTAGTCAATTATTGTTTTCAGTTTCTGCTTGGCAACTCTGTTACTTTGTAATCTGGCTCCTGGTTGCTTGAGGCTGTTAAGTGCTGTGTGTGGGCAGGAAAACACAAAATGGTCTGGATGACGCTCGTCCCCACATTCACAGTTACCATTCTTTCTCAAACCGAAGCGGCACAGGCATGAAGGAAAAGGACCATGACCAATGAGGAAATATGTCATGTAATTGCTCTTAGTTTGGATTGTTGTCTTGACCTTGGGAATGAGATTGTAAACACGTCTTCCTGTTGAGGCTTGATTCCAACGTTCTTGCCCTATTTTTAGGAGCTGATGGAATGTCCGATTCTTTAGGTTCGAGACTGGCCTAAGGGTCGGGACTTCTCGCAAAGTGGATGAATCCGCTGCTTCCTTTGCGACAACATCTGCTTTCTCATTACCTTCTATTCCCGTATGAGCGGGCACCGAGATGAGTGAGGGTCTTTGGGAAGCAAGCATGTGGGTTAGAATGTCTCTAATGCTGCTGATGATAGGACTGCGAGAACGAATTCCAGCTATCGCAGCGAGGCTTGAGGCTGAGTCTGCGTAGATGATATTGGGCACTGTGAGATTATTCTTCAGGTGGAGAAAAGCTACTCTGATTGCTATGAGCTCCGCCTGAAAGAAGAGTTTTCAGATGCGAGCTTTCTTTTCCACTCATACGTTAAAGCTCCTCCAGAAAGTATACAGAATCCGCTTCCCGTGCCGCCTGGAGTTTTAGAGCCATCAGTGAAAACGTCATTTGCAAATCCCGAATCCTGTGTTCTATTAAAGTAGATAGTGTCCACAAGGTTATTTTTTGCAGGGCGGCAGGGATCTTGCGGTATGTGATGCTCATAATCAGTATGGATATAGATTTGTCCCCAGAGACTCATGGTGTTACGAAGGGTCCGGTTTAAGTCCCAGAAACACATAGTTGTTAAATGTCCGTCCCTTCATAGGCGCAACGGTGGCCGCATATTAGGCGCCTCCACAATAGACTGGCCATCCCTTTTGGCGTTATTAGTGGCCAATGCTGAATAGGCAAAAGCTCGGAAAATTTTTTTTTTGTTAACCATAATTTCAACATCTTCTGTTTCACAAAGTATACCACTAGGCTTACATAAGTAAATTACAGCACTAACAAAATAAATAAAAAAAGGTACAATAGAACTGAAATGGTTTGGTTTAATTTATTATGGCAATCTCAAAAAAGCTTTAGTGCACAATTTAGTCAATTTCTGCATTTGAAATAGCTCTCAAAGATATTCTGATAACTTATAATTTCTAAAACGATTCGAAGTACGCAGTTGCGATTTATAGTTGCAGGAATCTTTTTGAATTAAGCCAAGCAGTCAGTACTGTTTGTAAAGGACTTAGAAAGGTTTATCTCTTAAAGTCTTATGAAAGAATAATTAAAAAACAAACTATTAGCTTACAAAATTATAGCAAAAACAAGCGTTTTAATATAATTATACTATCTAACGCAAAAGGAAACGTCATTAGTTTAAAAGGAATTAATTTGCTCCTGTTTAAAGTCCATGCCATTTCTTTGATAAATGTTGACGAAGTTTCGTGTTATATTCGGAAAACTCATTAAAAATTATTTCAACACGCAGTTTAGCTGCTTATAAATTAAATGAAGAAAACAAGCCAAATATTCACATTCACTCAAACGTGTTAAATAATAAGAGTAATTGTTGTACTCATTCGAACAAGTTTAATACTAACCATTTACCTGTGCTCTAGAGAGTCACTGTTACCTTCATATTTCAACTATTTTGTTTCCCAATTGAAAAATAGATAGCGTTTAGAATCCAAGAAGTTCTGCGTAAAGTAATCAATCTTCTTCTGACTTAAACTTTGCAATACATCCGCACACGATGGTTTTTAAAAACATTTGATCCTACAAAGAAGGTTAAAGAAAGTGTACTGAAGGAATAAGTTAATGTGTGCTTAAACATTTAGTTCAAAACTTGCGGATTTGTAGATGATGGCAACTTTGGATATGTCAAAGAATTTTCTATATAAATATTTCAAAGAAAGTAAATATTTAAGTTTCGCATTGTGAAGAATCCAAAGTAGAAATAATGTGATTTTTCCTTCCCCAATTTAATCGGTTCATGATAATAAGAGAATTTTTTCCTCACATCTAACCGGTTCAGGGTAATTACTCTTTGCCACTGCATGATGAAGCGCTATATTGAGTATTAACTTCAGATGCTGCGCAAAAAATGGATAGATGTGTTTAACGGTCTGGAGAACGTTAGGAAGTGTGCGCTTAATAGGGCGATAATTTTTTTGCAACTTCCGACAGGGAAAAAAGTCCACGCGCCATTAGCGTTTATTAATTTGCACTAATGATTTTGGCGTTCGATTTTTTACTTCCTACTTTACGACAATTTCCGATTTTCTTCTGTTATCAGGGGTCCCAGCTTAATATTTTTAATGCGAAGAAGTAATTATGAAAGGATGTGTACTAAACGTTTTATTAGATTTTATCATGATTAAAGAGGAGGATTGAGAATTTTTAATTAATTTGCAACTGCGGCAACGAGTTTACTTTCTCAATAGCATTTTGCCTACCAAACGACTTGTTTAATTTTGTTCAGAAGCCTCTTTCATATTGAATTATGTCTCAAACTGTGTATTCTAATGGTTGTAGCTTCATTTAAGCCAGTTCAGAAATATGCTGTATTTTATATTTAATGGATGGAGCAATTAACTGAAACGTTTACAAGATATTAATGAAAAAGAAATATTCAGCAGCTTGAATTATTCCAATTTTAAAGATAAGAAATGCAAAATATTTTATGACGGAAGAATACTCAGAATTTATTATTAAATTTAAGTCAAATTTACTATTATTACCTGAGAATATTAGGTAACAGATAAAAAATATTGTGTTTAGAATTTTATAACATCGCTTTCTAATACGTTCCGTGAAATGTTTTACGTATAGTAAAGTTTTTGTAACCCATCATTTAGTTTGTGGCCCCGACAACAATAAATTCTAAAATAATTTGGTACGACAGATTGTACATCATTAATAATAGAATTCATTAAAGAATCATCAAATTTTCTGTCAAAGAAAAAGTATAGGTAAAGAAATCAAACATGTGTAAAAGTGTACTGATATTACGGCCGACTGTATGTAACAGTATGCTGATACTACGGCCGTACTGACATTACGGCAGATCGGTTTCATTCAGTAATAATTTAATGTATTCGGGGATTGATGATAAGATATATAGTTATATCACTGACACATTTTGAGACAAAAACAGAAGCGTTTAATTCTATTGACAGAATGATATACTGAGAAATGAGGACTGAAAGCTTGCAGTTTGGAATATCGGTATTATATGGAATACATTATTTTCATAGGCCCGTTAATACTTTGCAAGAAATTTTCCGATAAAAAAATTCGCAAGCCCGAGGATGCGATTAGGTAATCGATATAAATCGGGGAAAGATCTCAGCAGGTTTTCGCAATTCAAATGGCGAAAACATAGCAGGACATGTTTTTCCTCATCCTAAATGTAGCTGTTACTTCAATTTAAAAAATGCATATTTTTAATATTTATATCAATGTTCACAAAATTAACATCTATAAATTCAGAGAATACATTGATAGTATGGCTAGGTTAGTTTGTGCAACATTCCACTGACGGTATCCACATTTGTTCAATAGCACCGCCACTAGACGAATTAGCGACATGACTGATGAAATGAAGGGACTCACTTCTCAGCCTCATCGGGTGTGCAAAATTCGCGTTGCAAATGGATGAATCGATTGACATCACTCGCTTTGTGCTTTTAATGGATAATTCTTCTTTATGCTTACTTAAAAAGTTATCACGAGGAGCTTTGGACGCCACCACCATCCAGCACATCAGGAAATTAAATATTTAATTTTTTAAACGAATTTTATAAATAAGCAACTTGTTGTCTATTGAAAGTACACTGTTTCAAGAAATTAATCGAAACTTACTAAGGATAGATGTTATGTGGGAGTACCATGATAGAGCTTTACTGAGGATCAGCCCAAGATAAAAGATTTGCTTGGCCCATGGGATGACTTCTCCATAGAGTTGCAGGTTTTGGTTGAATTTATTCTTCTTGGTAAACAGAATTGCTTGAGTCTTGTCCACATTAACTTTGATTTTCCATTTTGTCAGCCAAGTCTCGAGTGTGTCTATGTAGTCTTGTAGACGTTGTATTGCCGGGCTAACAAATGCACTTTGTAAGACGATCGCAGTGTCATGAGCATACATTGCGAGTGTTGTGTTCGCTGTGGTGGGAATGTCTTTCATGTAAATATTGAATAAGGTAGGTCCAAGCAGACTCTCCTGGAGCACCCCAGCAAGGATCTTTAGCATCATGAAGATTCTAGCTTGAACCATGAGAATATACATAGTTTCTCTGCACTACGTATAGCTTACTATTAATTGTTTGACTCTATCAAAACCATAGCAATTAGCATTGAATACTTTCTTAGCATGAGTAACAGCGAAGACAGACAACAAGATGTCGGTAATAAATCTGTAGCTTGCAAGAAAATGAATATCTTTCGATTACAGACTAAAATATTAAAAATGGAGAGGAAAGGTGTCAATGAAATTTCCTTTACATTGGTACTAACTGTGGACAATTCTGGCTCTTGATTTTGACCTGTTTAGTAAGCTAACGTTGGTGGAATATTATAAGTAAAAGGGCATTATTCTTTCTATTATGAGTGTAAATAAAAGGAAGGTTTTGCGATAAAAAATATATTTGTGCGGAAAACAAAAGGCCCATTATATTTTTTACTTCTTTTTAATTTATCTTCTTAGTTCTGTCGCAACTGTCCTCTGATTGCCATATCGAATTACAATGATTCTAAAAACCTAATTCTATCCATTATGAAATAAAGTAATCGATCATAAGCTGAAAGCTGTATTAGTAAAGTTAAACTCAATTTGACTTAACGATAACTTTCAGGGTTGAAACGAAGAACGAATTCCAATACAAACTACTTCTAGTCCCATTTTTAACTGGGAATCCCAGAACACTAAGCAAATGTAACAGTATAAATTAAAGATTCATTTTGGACTTTACTTCAAGATACAGGAATATCTAACAAAATTAACCTCCGCTTCTTGCGAAATTGAGAGGCAAAAAGTATTTAGTATATTTTACAAGTTAAAATTTGGATCGTAGCCACCTGGTTGTGTTATTCCGACACTGATGTTTCAAATACAGGAAAAACTCCACCAATAGCAGCAATAGTCCCGAAGACGCCTTACTCTAACTGGATGAAGATGAAAAAGCAGTCTCCTAAATTAAGAATTCTTGCTTTTATTGAAAATTCTTTTCATTTACGTATTCTGGTAAAGCAGAGGAAACAGTAGTAGTTCAAAGAAAATTTTAACATTAGCCTTAACATGTTAATTAAAATAAATCTTACATAGGTTGTAAAGAAATGTACACGAAATTCAATCTTAAAAAGAGAAATTTTCGAAATTTATTGATTCACATAAATACGTTTCATAAAATCACATTTCTGAATATTTTAGTTTCTCCTTATGTTTTACTCATATAAAAATTATGAAATATTACGATGTAAAAAATAATTTAGAAGATTCCGGAAGTATTACTAATTTTAAAATACTTTCTTTCTACGTTTACTGTATATAAAAACTTGTATACATATGTGAAGCTCTTACAATATGCCGTTCAAACTCATGGGTACAAATTGTAATTTTCAAATATTTCAAATTTTATAATAAGTTTAGATTTAGCATTGAATAATTGGCTTCTTAGCAAAAATTTTCGAATAGAAATAAAATTTATTTTATTTTATTTATTTATTTGCCCTTAATGTATAAAAAGAAGCCTGCTTTGAAAATCTTGCATACAGAATTTACACACAAGTTGAAGTAGTTTAGTTTATTTAAAGATATCGGATTTTATTGCAAACTTAATATATTCGAGAAAATCTGAATTTTGCCTTTCTTTTAAAATGAGAAAAACCCCTTTGCTGCAGCTTTCATATTAAAGTAAACGAAATAGGACCAAAGTAGTAATAAAAAGGTACCGCTTGTGGTTTAGCTATATAAGAAAACAAAGGAGTACAAAAATTGCAAAGTAAGGATTTTAAAGAAATTTTGGAGACCTAGATTTAGAATTGAAATCATTATATAAGATGGATAGATTTTGATGAATGTAAAAGTCTTCAAGAAAATCTAGTTTACATAATGAAGGAAGTTTTTGAATAATTTAACCGAAAGAAAAGAAAGTAGTTTAAGAAACGAACAATCGAGGATTTATAATTTATGACATTTTGATAAGGCCCACCAGTGGCCGAGTAGTAAAGTCGCTGAACATTGGTCGTTCGGTTCGAGGTCAAAATACTACGAACGAACTGTATGTATGGGCGTTTACAAACTTTTCTCCCGTGTGTAAGAGCCAGTTGCCCTTAGAAAGGCTCTCCACGAAGGCATCCCTCTTCTCTTCTTTCCTAGTGTGCTTTACCAAACCAAACTATTCTGTTTGAGTTAAGTTGCTACACTGTGTATGTGTGTGTGTGTGAGAAAGAGAGAGAGAGAGAGGGAAAGGCAGTTTTATATCTTCCGTTGCACTGGGCCAATTGACGAAATTCAAATTGCGTTTTTCATGTCTCGATATGTATTTTATGGATATGTATTAGATTTATATATAACATTGTTCTAACATAGGTATTTGGACAAAAAATCGGCCTTTTTCTAAAATAACATACCAATTTTTTCCATATTTCGATTCTATGACTCAAATTATGCCTAAATATTAAATTTTGTAATTTTTGGTGAGAAATGTATAGAAAAATTTAGAAATTTATCTTTATTTTTCAGTTTGCGTCGAGAATAATTCACCTGGTGAACTTCTTAATTTATAACAACTTATTTTTCTCTTCCTCTATTTCATTGTAGACAAACGGAGAAAACGTCGTCGTTCGTACTTTCAAATAATTTTAACGAAGTGCGTAAACCACATTTGGCGTTTTTATCGCTTTTAAAAAAATGCCACATTTCAAAACGCGCCAATATGTAAATTCACGTATTTCTTAGTAAGTTGTGAATAAAAAACTCAAATGTTTTGTGCCTAGAAATACAACGACCTTAAGATGATGTTAAAAAATTTATAGGTTATAATACAAAAATGTTTTCGAAAAATTTATAAAATATATTTAAAAATACAAATTTTAAAAATAAATCGTAAAAAATGTGCGAATTATATTTGTATTAAGCTAAAATTTCGAATTCTGGAAGAAAGAATCAAGTACGTTTAATAAAAAAAAGGAGATCTTAAAAAATATATCAAAATCAATTAAGATTGAGGAGTTAAAATTTTGAGAGCTAATTTTTTAAAAACTGTTTTGGCGAGTGTTAAATAAGTGGCAGTTTGGCATAATTTGAACCGTAGAATCGAAATATGGGACACAATTAGAATGTCATTTCGGAAAAAGTACGATTTGGGGTCAAAATACCTATATTAGAATATTGCTACATATAAATCTAATACATATCCTAAGTCGCGCTTTCCAGACATGAAAACCCAAAGTTGAATTTCGTCAATCGGCCCAGTAGAATAGGATATATAAAACTGTCGCCCCCTTTTTTTTTGCAGTGTACATTTCAAATCCTGCGGATAAGATGTATACTATATAAATTTCCCTAGAATTAAAATCCGACTTAAAAATTTTATGAAACGAATTTAGAATTTTGCTCTAGAAATAAAATATAGGAATTTTAATTCAGGTAGTAATGTAAACAGTGCTATATGTAATAGAAAAATGAAATGGAATTTTGTGAAGGTTTATCACTGATAAGGTTAAAATACATTATCAATAATATGGACAGCAATATCATACCGAAATACTTATTGGACGGAAAGACAGCTCATTTTATTTAGTTTCCAATCAAGACTTAAGACTATACTGCACGTCTTATTTATTTTAAGAAATAATTTCTTTACGCGAAATCGGTGCTCTAGAAACTTTATTGACGGCTGTGATTAGAATATCAGTCACTGGTGTTGGTAAGGGAAATTCGCAGCGAAATTCAACGGAGTCTATCATCAACTCATATTTTGGGCGGAGTTTTGAAATTAATATCGATTTTCTGAAACTGAATAGCTGATCGATATTCAGTTCGAACCTGTGCGCTTATCGAGATTCAAATGTATTTGAATGGAATATATATATTAAAATCCGGGATGCAGATAGTTTATATACTGAGAATATATAACAGAGAAGAATTTCCTATTTTAATTTTTTATGTTTTACTAAGAATTTATTCATGCTATATAATCAAGTCTAATAAACTTGATCTTTCGTAAATAAATTTTAAAACTTTTATTAATTACTGAAGTTTTTATTCTAGGCGTTAGGATACTTTTTCTTCTAATTTACATAGCAGGGTAAATAACAACAATACCGTCGTTATAACGGAAAGCGCAAGAGAGAATAAAATATAAAATTTATGGAAACAAGAGACTTTAAAGAACGAAACTAATCATTACAACAATCTTAACGTCATTTTTCATCTCAACTTTAGTCCGAACGCGAGGATTTTAACATCTTCGCCAGAAAAATAAACTGTTGGCTCCTGGCAACTCACAGCCTATCATTAACAGCACGCTTAGTTCAAACATCCATTAGATAAATAATTACAAGTTCTCGAAGGAGTCGTAGATGATTTTTAGAAAAGTTTTCATCTTTTTGGACTCGTGTTATGAAAGTAAAATGCAGTAGATTATTCAAACACCTTATTATGATCTCAGTTAAGACAAGTGGGTGTTCTTATATTTTCTTTTCTATATTTAATTCTTAGTATCAGTGTACTGATAGTTTCCAGATTTGTGTTGAATTTAAAGTATGATAATAAGCACAAATTAGGCACTGTCAGCGATTGTCAATTGTTTGTCATCTAGGAACTCGTCGTTTCAGATAATTGTTGGTTTCTCCGAAAATAAAATTAGAAATTGCATTACTTAGAAGCTGCATACTGAACTGCCTAAAAACAACTTAAATATCATAGGCCGTTACAATTTAGATGTTATTAGAACATTAAAAAAATTAGACTCGTATTAAGATAGCATTTCGGCATATTTTATACGACTTTTGAAACCCCTGAAAAAAAAAACATTTATGGGCTTGAAAACTATAAATATTTCGGCTGTCAATTATACTATCTTGGAAGCAGTGTTTTTGTAATATAGGGAACTAATTTGAGGATAGTAATTTTGAACTGTTCTGCATTATTTTTGAACTGCTAAACTACTAGAAACGTAAAGACAATGAAACGACTTATCATCTAGCCTTAACTTCAGATTACATTTATCAGATATGCAAAGTGAAGGTGTTTAAGGTAAAGACAGTTTTTATTAACACATGATGTTTACACAAACCATCATGTGCTAACAGCCTGATGGTTATATAAAAGCAGAGAATCTAATAGAAACACAATCTTCATGCTCACGGGAAATGCAGAACGAACATTTATGTGAAATTAAATTGTAAAATACAAATTAATACGCCTTCAATGATGTCGACTCTTATTTGCAAAGCAAATCTGCTGGGGAAAGCGAAAGCTGATAAGTAATTCGAACAGTTGAAAAGAATAAACTAGTAAGGGCACACAAAAGCTGCTAGAAACTCTCTCTCCGATTTAAAAACACAGGATTTATTTATAATTTAAATAATTTACATACTTGTGGGAACTAAGGATAGTAGAAGTAGAAGTATTGAGAAACTAATAAGGTTAATTAACATAAAACATTATATAATGTACAATACACTAGCGTAAACGTGTATGGTACGGCATCTTATCTGCACATTCTATTTTATGATGTAGTATCTAAAGGGTATAATTTAGGCAAGATATTGATGTGGGAATTTCATTTCCTCTAAAAATAAATTTCTGCATGAGTTCATATTTTGTATTAAATATAAAATATTCGCGCATTTCATTTTAGAAAATTAATTTTCATTCAAAAGTTTTAAAAAATGTGTTGTTGAAGGTGTTTTACATGATTATTAATCCGTCCTTAATACATGAAATTCATATTTCGGAATACTTTGTATATGTGTGATTTATACTGTCATTGCTTTTCTTTTAGACGCCATTTTTATCTATATATCTTATAATGTAGTTTCTCCCTCCTTTCCACGTGCCGTCGTGGTGTAATAGAAAGGATACTGGAAGCGTATTCGAGAAGCCCAGGTTTCGAGTCCTCGCGAGAGCACTGCACAATTTTAACATCTCCTGCTTCAAAAAAAAGTCTGAAAGCTTTCAGATTTTATATTACGCCCAAAAGGCATTTTTTAACATTTTCTGTGATAAATTTATCTATTAAATATCATGTTCTTCGAACTTAAAAATTATAAAATTCAATTCAACAACAATAACAAAATATTTAAAAACAAATAAAACAGCGTACCTTTAGAATTTCCAATACACAGTCTCCCTCGTTAAAGATAAAAATGCTTTTTTTTCCGTACAGTGTTGCCATTGTTCGCTTTGAAATCGTGGAGTTCGCTAATCACAAATTCAATAAAGTTTTAGAAAATTTTAAATAGATAATAAAACAAATTCGAAATTCAAAATTCGGGCTTCCAAGTGCCGATGTTCGGTTGGAGGACTACATTATTCAGAATATGATGGCTTTAAATACCGTTGATTCTTCGCAATGCGAGAAATATTCATGCATTCATGCAAACTCTTTTTATTTAGTTTCTTTAAATAAAATTCATGGCGATAATATTTGGTGGCAACACTTTGAATAGTGAATTGCCGCAAAATGCCGTTTTGAAATTAATAGCCCTTTGGAATAAAAAATCTCTCATGACTCTAAAACTGGCTGTCGAGCTAAAAGGAGGCGGAAGATAATTCGTCACCACTAGGATTAGTAAGAGTAGTAAGTAAAGTATTTTCTCCCTCCTTTCAACATGCCTTCGTGATATAATTGGAAGCATACTCGACGGGTATTGGAGAGGTCCAGCGCTAGATTCCCGGCGAGGGCCCTGCATATTTTTCACGTCTCCTGCTTAATAAAACTCAATGACTCCACAATCTAATTGATTACTTCAGTAAGTTTCTCCCTATTTGATGAAACAGTAGCAGAAAAATGCATCAGCAAAACCCCTTTCTCTATCCCTTGAGCTACAGTAAATATCAATTTATTTCGTTCAAATTTATTTTTCTGATAAATTGATAATAATTGTAAGCATTGTAAGCAGAAATATTACTTCAGAATTTAACGTTTATAAAATAAATATGAGTTTTTAACATTGCAGAGTTGCTTACATTACAGCATTACATTTTAAAATGCAGCATAAATAGTCTTGACTAGTGAACGAGAACACTAGTCAATTTAGATATATATTAATAAAGTATTAAGCACGATGCAGTACATTCCCGTTTTGGGCTCTGTTGACCGTTAAATAAATGAATAAGGACATTTTGATAGTTACTAATTTGTTTACTGGATGAGTTCAAATAACAAGAACTAGCATCGTATTCATAAATGTGCAGGACTAGTTTCGAAGGTGGAAATATAGAACCTTCTTCAACTGCAGACGTGCAGGTGACGAAAGAGAAGCCAGTGATAAGATACATAAGGCGATAAGAATGAGAGGAACGAAGTCATGCTGCTGGCGCCATCTTATTGATGAAAAAGGAAAAATTAGGAAATAATTTTTTTAAAACTTGAGGGTAAAGACGGATTGGAATAGGGATCGTTAATTAGAACTGAACTGAAAGATTTTATGAATGTCAACGTTTCACATTCATAAATGAATTCAGGCACTCACGAATGAACTCGGGCAAAACAGATATCTTGTACAGACATCTGTCGAAGCAGGAAACGGGAAAGATGACAGGTGCCCTTGTCCGGATTCGGACTCCGGACATCCCGATTGCCAGCTGGACGAGTTTCCAATATGTAATTTAAACATACTTGCTTTAGATAACAGCATTTAGATATTCAGGAGACGGATTGTTTTAAGAGAAACAAAAATGTCAAAAGTTTGAAAAAAACAAAAATTAGTTACTATTGCCAAGCTAATGTTTAACTGTACTTTTCCCGTAAGAGTCTTAATTATTTTTAGAAGCTTCACGAAAATTCAGAAAATTCAATGCTACATTTACCGTTTCGTGCTTCCGACATGATCTTCTCAATTTTCTAACTTTATAGCTCTTGAAGTACACGTCTGCAAATTGAAAACACCCATGAACAGGGAAGTTCAAAAGCTGAAACGTAACCTAGAGCTTCACTTAAAGCTTAACAGCCAGCTTAGGAGTTTTGATAGGAAAAAAGTACAAAAATACCACAAAAACTCAATTGCATTTTTGCGAAACCAAGCGAAAAACGGTGAGATCAAATTCGTCTTGAATCTCCTACTTTGATAATTCTCGT
Organism: Stegodyphus dumicola; assembly: GCF_044657685.1. Taxonomy (NCBI): domain Eukaryota; kingdom Metazoa; phylum Arthropoda; class Arachnida; order Araneae; family Eresidae; genus Stegodyphus; species Stegodyphus dumicola. The sequence continues at coordinate 39,491,050 of NC_140771.1, read as the reverse complement.
TTCCAAGATGATAAGCTCTCTCTCTCTCTCTCTCTTTTTGTGTATATATATATATATATATGAGTGTGTGTAAAGCTTCTCTTCTTGCCTTGCAGATAATCTGGAGAGATTTTCTTTGCCAGGAGTGATGAAATCGGCGACATGGATCCAATCTGCGTTCCAGTCATGCTCTTCTGTGAGGGGTTTCTTTGTATTCCCTACTCTCTCTGAAACTTCTAATAGAACTTCGAGAGTATGAAATGACTGCCTGGATCTTTCGCTTTTGGGGATACATGGGGGGAAATGAGATTTTGCGACGAAGCGTCAAAACGGATAGATTTCGTTTTTTCTTTTTTCTCAGGAGAGAAATTCTTTCACCAGTCTGTCATAAGAGGAAATTCTTCAAAGTGGCAGACGAAACGGGAATTTTTCCAAGCTTTCTATTCGCAACTTCAAATTCGAAAGAGATAGAAAGAAGCAGCGCCGGGTAAAAATGTGGACTTTAAAAGCGGTGAAAGAGAAGTAACAGAGGATGCTTAAGAATTTTCTCTCACGGCGTAAACAGTTAGTTGAATTGAGTAAGCTTTGAAGAGAGATTTTGAAATGCTTAAATGGAGAATAGGATCTATTATCAGACAAAAATAGCAACAGTATTGGGTAATTTTTGAAAGCCGTCAGTTACTTAAAGATAGATATCAGCAGAAATGGTATAAATTCTGAAATGTATATCTGATCAGTTGTCATGACTGAATTACTAATTGTTTTATTTTAAATATTTTATCTCATGCGATTAAAGATTGCGAGAATATTATCCAATTACATAGGTGCACATAAAAATGATTATAAAGAAAATATTGTAAACGCCGTCTAAGCCGGTCATCCAAACTTCCAGATAATTTTTGTTTCCTTAGAGAAGTCATGTTTAATGCCGTAGTTTATTTCTGTTTTCAGAAATAATGAACGCTTTCAGAGGTGGTCGTCTTATGGAGTCAGTCGTGATGAGAGGGTCTTTATTCATAAAGTATTTAATGTTCATGTACCTTGCATTACTGAGGTAGATATTAACTTTTAATATTCTGGGGTTTCTCATTAAATCTTCTCCTAGTTTCATAACCACTGCTCCTCTATTTTTACCTAGTGTCACATCTAGGCTATGCATCATCATGGATAAGTGAAGGCCTACGAAATACTTAACAAGATGCTTCTGCAGATTGATGTTATGTGAATCTCGCATCTATTTTCTCTTATCCATAACACTTTGAGAAGATGTTTAGATCGAATAATTTCAAATGCGTTAATTCAGCGAAAATCTTTGAATTACAAAATCAGCAGGATATACGAAAGATCAGCTATGCCCTCTCTGCGGTTCGAACCGCAGACCTTAAGATTACTATCCTGACATTATACCAAAACACCACGACAGCACGCATGAAAAAAAGGTGATTGTTCCTTATAAAAGTAACTGATGGTTCCTTAATCTTTTACCGACTTCAAGCCTACTTTTACTTCAAACTGTTGTCTCAGGCACTCCACTCTAACTCTAGGAACGAAGAGATTGGTTTTCGGTTTTGAATCTTTGGTCACAGCATTACTCAGAAGGGTAGTTATTGTTGTTATCTTGTCCATGAATTTCATAGAAGTATGGTTCCCAAAGCCTCCAAGCCCGGGCTCTTCCGTACCGCAGTAGGTTCCCATAAACACTATATCATCGGTGCATCCCAGAAAAGTAATGAATTGAGAAAACGAAATCCAGTACTATTTATCCTCTGAATTGAGGCTTGTAATATATTCAAACGGCAATCATTCTATACTACTTGTTCGTTAGGATTTATTGCTAGCGAAGATATTATATACAAGCAGTTTTTTGGTTCGTCATAAATGTATTAGAAGCTCCTTGAGAATTTCCAGAAAGACATGCCTCCCAAAATCCTGCTTAAACTTCATTCTCGAAGCTTTTTTAGTTGATTTAGTAGTTCTTAATCTGCTCTTTATAGAATCGTAATAGCTATAAATATCTAAAAACGAATTAAAGATATAAACTAAATTTTAGAATTAGAACAAGAGTTATTTAAGGTTTCTGCGAAAAGGGTATAAGTATTGTCAACGCATAAAGTGGAAGCATTCGGATGCATAAATTTACATTTTGTCAAAATCTGAAATAATGATGAAAACGTAATTACTCAACCAAAGAAACCTAGATCATTTCTCTACGGGAAATCCCTTAATACTCAGAGAATATACAACGGGAAAACGCCTGGAAAATCTAAAACCCCAAAGGAAGAAGGAACAACGCATTTTGTAAAGCTCGGACTGGTATGTTACTTCTGTAAACAGACAGAGATAGTGCTTGAAGAGCAACTTACAAAAAATACTTCTTGAAAATATACAATTTACGGAAGGGAATACTAAATTCCTGAAAATGGCATTAATATGCATTAATGTAGTTAAACATTGCCAGAAAGCCCTGATAGGTGATAAAGATTCAGACAGAATCACACATAGTATGCCAGTGTGTTCACTGCCTCCAGTTATGAAACTTAGTTAAATAAATATGTTTTTGTAAGTACAGGGTAGGCACAAAGAAAGTTCAGGTACCATTACAAAAATTATAAATCAGATACTGCATAACCTAAAACAAAATGGTTTTTTTAAAATGCTTTATAAAGTTTAATGTACATCTACCTCACCTCAACATAGCAAAAACACTTTGATAATCTTTGCTGCCCTTAAGCCTGTTTGTTGCTAGTACGCATCGTATTCCAGTTATACCAGCATACTTTGCACCATAACGACATGTAGAGTTTTCGCAACCTCACCTACGCGTCTGCGGTGTTAAGGAAGATCTGAAACAGAGGCTTGGTACACATAATGCCTGATGTATCCGCAAAGAAACAAAAATCCCAGATGGTTAGATTTGGCGAATGTAAAGGTCAGGAGATTGATCGGTCTTGGTCTTCCCACTTTCCAGGAAAATGTAGGTTTAGAACCTGCAGAACAGAGCTCAGTGCGGAGAAACTTCGTCTTGTTGGAATAGCAAGGATGGGTAAAATGTGATGACTTTTTATCTGATGACCAGTGGTATAAAGCTGGTGTTCGTCCTTTTAGAACATTTACCTTCAATGTCGGGGCTTGTTTCAGCTCCCGTATTGGAGAAAGTAGGTACTGTTGAACGATGTCGCAATAGATGCTTTCGGTAAGAGAAGAATACCTGTGTAAATAAAACGTGGAGAGATACAGAAGATGTTCCATAAAACAGCATTTATCTAGACCCTGTAGTGTTTGAAATATAATTCATTTAAATGGCATCAATCACTGAACACCTTTACTGATGAACCTTTTACTGATGAAATATATACTAAAAATCACATTTAATCAATGGTCGTAGTTTTATTTATTTATTCGATTTTCTAATATATTAACAATAGAAATATTTGTGTGTTTAAGTTACCATTTTGTGTTGTTCAATTAACTCTTCTACAAAAATAGTAAGCTCTGCAAATCTGTCCTGTTCTTGCATTCCTACACATAACGCACATACTTTTGACAGCAGCCTAAATATATTTGTAATAATATTTTGAAATGATTTTGAGCATTTAAAAATTTCCAGTTATTAGTATGTATATCTAGTCAGTACTCTAGAAGAATGTGTTTTTGAAAGAAATTTAGAGTCTGAAAAATAGCTTTAAGCATATTTAATCAGGAGTAATGAAATAGCTACGGCATTAATTTTGCCTCAGATTAAAATACTATCCTTAAGAAAGCATTGATTTAAATTTCAATAAAAAAGAACCTTTGTTCTGATGCTTTTTTTATCCTTATGAAGTTTGATGCGCCACAGAGTGATGCTGTTCTGTCATCGAGTTATTAACATTTCATTTTACGCTTATTCCATTTATCGTAAAATTTATTACTTTTAACAAACCATCTTTTTTATAATATTGTTACTTTATTTTCTTCCTTCACATTCGTACGGGGTTCGTGTGGATTCGGAGTAAATAACGACGACAGTACTTGATGGGAATATCGAAACACACTTTATTGGCCGATATTAATCAGGACAACTCCAAAATCTCGTTTACAGTCGTCGAACTGTTATAAACACGCTGATAGGATCAGCGATACAGCTTTCAGGTTATCAAGTCATCACGGTGGAAACAGCTTCACTGCACAGCACCAGAGCACAGCTCCCGACTCTGCATCGTTCTCGGAACTCTCCACGCTACAACTCGCGATGCACTCGACGACACACAGAGCACATCTCCTGACTCTTCAGTTCAGTCGTTCTCGGAGCTCAACACGCTCGGAGCTCGACGATGCACTAACTGCGATGCACTAAGAGACTCCTTCGGTGCACTCGACGACCCATTCGGCACTCGCTGCTCGGCTGTCAACTCGATCGTCTCCGCACGGACTAAGTAGATGAGACCAACTAACTCGCACTCTACGTGTCACACACACTAACTGCGGGTCAACAGGGTTTATATAGCTTTCGGCTTGTGTTCGAGAACATTGTGAGCTAAACCGGTAAGAATTCGTTCCAGAAGGCTCTCCATCCGTACATGGCATATCGTCAATTTTGTCGCCAAATGTGGCAACTCAGCATTCCCTTGCCATTTTATGGCAACCCTAAAACTGCTTTGCGGGGAAGCCATCTTACCGCGCCTGTACATTTCTTAACAATATTTTATAACAAGAAATATCAGAGATTTTTGTTGCTGGAAATGTTTTAGACTTTTAATAAACCGAATAACTTTATTAAACCCTAAGATCACAAACATTTTGAGAGAAATAACACCTAATAATAAAAAATAAAAAGAAAAATAAAAGTAAAAATTATCACCAACTGTATTTCAACTCCGTATTTGTCGGAAGCACGAAAAAACCTGTTCCAAGTTCCAAAACAATTTTTTGGTCTGTACCCCTGCAATTTTGGCTATAAACCTTTGTAAAAGAAACCATGCTTTCATGTGCTTAAAGTGCGTATTAATGAATCTGTTTCCATTCAAGGATAATTCCATTCTAATGTTAAAATGTTATTTATGTTAAAATTTTCATGCATTTAATACCAAGAAAATTATTTAAAATTATTTCCTGTACATGAGGACAATGGTGTTTAACCTTCTTTTCCAAGTATGGTTTCATTTAATGAAATGCTCATTACAGAAATTTGAAAATTCTTCTTCAGAAGCAATCTTCACATCACTTTGTGTACCATTTTAAATTTTTTCCCTCAACTTTCATCAATGAAGCATGAAGGATTCAGCCTATCAAATTTCTTCCAATTGCTTATTTGTAGTACATAGCAATCAGACAGGAAATTTGCATAAATAAACACTGAGTATGTAAAATGGTGTTATCTCTTACATTCAAACACTTGCTAAGTACTGCAAGTTTGAAAACAGATCACATACACAAACAGATTTACTATTCAGTAGTTTTTCACTATTAACTACATCGGTCCACCAGCGGTCGAGAGGTGTGTGCTTTACCATAATCACCTAAACCGAAACTCTTAGAGAGTCCTGCACGAAGGCATTCTTTCCCTTAAGCAGATAGCATTTCAAGTACATTTTCATAATTAAATAAAGTAAACCATTCTTAACTATTAAAAAAGTAAGATTGTATATTACAGAAAACACTAAACTATTTCACTTAGTATATTTTATGTAATTTGCTATAAGCTATACATTTTTTAACCATAAGATCACAAACATTTATTAAATTATATTAATTTGAGATAATTAATATAATAATATATATATATTTGATATTAATTTGAGATATCAAATATATATATATTAATTTGAGAATTAATGGTATGGTTTCATTTAATGGAATGCTTATTACAGAAATTTGAAAATTCTTCTTCAGAAGCAATCTTTACATCACTTTGTGTACCATTTTAAATTTGAAAAAAATTGAGTTTGAAAATTCTCAAATTAATACCCATAATATTAGTTTGAGAATTTTCAAACTCAATTTTTTTCTCATATGATACATACAGCATAATCAGAGAAAGCTTCCCAAACTGTGAATGAAGTATTTAAAAATACTTCATACTTTATATGCGACAATTAATACTTTAATTTAAAGTATTAAATTAATTAATATTAATTTAATACTTTTATATGCGACATTTTCGTTAGAAAAATTAGACTGCCTTTTGCTTTTAAGATAAAAGCCAGGGTCCCAGCTTTACCGATTGGAGTCAAAATATTTGGCCTATTAGCTGCTTTCGAGCGAAAAATTATAGCGAACCAAAATGCTGAGGGAAGGAGATAAAAGTTTTAATCGCCGAAGTAGAGTACTACAAATTTTACGCTTGATGTTACGTTTAGAGATTCTGCCGCAAAATGCACAGAACGTGAAATTTAAAGCAAGTAAAAGTTTCTCATTTTCAAATTTCTTCGCATCTATTTTATTTTGCTTTAAATATATATTCAACTAAACTATGACCTTTTTTCGTAGGCAGAATTTGCTCAACAGTGGTATAGATAATGTTTTCAAAGTAAAGGACTATTTCATAATAAAGTAATGGAATTATTCAACATTATGAACATGTAGAACATTATAGACCAGTAAACTCATAAAATATAGTGCTTCAAATACATCTTTTTTCTTAAATAATCAATGCATGTAGTAGTTACAAAATAATTAATACATGCATACAATAGTTTATATTAAATGTACTACTCGTAAAACTGAAAGGACAAGCTTGAAAGAATATGGATTATAGTTTTCAACCAATGTACAATAGTGTAATTGCTTATATTAATTATTTTCATTCGGACTAAAACCGAACTTTTGGGCATAGTTTAGTGCACGAATTTTACAAAATTTGCAACTGTTTACGTGTTTCGCAGCGAAGCATGTTGAAGTTTGATTTTGTAGTATTGCTTAAAAATAATGAGTGTTCTGAGAGTGATCAGTGTTCATTAATTATGAATTATATGCATCATTTAAGTGAAGAGCAAAAGTGGCGGTTAATTGGTAGACTCGGGGAGGGTGGAAACAAATACAAATGGTGGCCTCGCAATACTGAATATCCGTCAAAGTATCATACCAAGAACTTGGAATCGCTTTTTAAGGATTAACATTAGTAGGTAACCTAGTCAAACAAATGGCAACAAATGTTGTTTTCGAAGACCGTTTCCAGACACTTTCTTCAATAGTGTTTCCAGACACTATTGAAGAAACTGTGAGGCGACAGAAAGAGCATTGGTGTTAAAACTTCCAACTACTATAGGAACTGGAAACAGCCGTTCTATTGCAGCATAAACGCTTCATGAGATTGAAGAATGGAAAACCGATGGATTGTGTCCCACTCACTGCATCGTTCAAAGGAGTCTGATTAAGTTAGTTTCATAATCATACTCAGTGGAGCCAGAAAGAAAGGGATCTTGTTATGATTTTTAAGGCTAGGTTTGAATGCTATTACCACACTTAATATTTAACAACAGCTCCGTTTATAATTGCCCATAACTAAGAATCTCGTCCACATCGAGTATAGACGTCAAAATACTTTGAAACGGAAATTATAACTCGAATGGACTGGCAAACTTTGAATCCAACAAAGCCGATTTTGAATTTGATTGAGCATGCAAAGAATGCCTTAGGTCAAAGAGTTCCAGCATGTTAAATTACTTCTTCAGGACCTGGAACATAACATTTCAAGGAAAATGGCGTGTAATTCCTAAAATGTTATCAACAACTTGGCAAACTCGACGTAATCAAGATATGAAGTTTGCATTTTTGTGATATACGTATTAAAGAAAGGTTTGTCTCAAAAAAGGAGAGAATATTTTCTTTTTTTAAATGTTCTTAAACGTTTTCAGACTGGTGAACTTTGTATTTTATATTAAAGTAGGCTTTCGTACAAGTTATTGGTAATACTTTCTCATTAAGTAATAGTTAAATTTTATTTCTGTCAATATTCGTTAATTTTGATGAGCGGTGTAAATTAAGAAAAACGGTTTAATATTCAAAAACCTATTTTTTGGTAATATATTCAGATTTTAGACATATATCAGACAATGAATATTATTGAAGACAGTGAAATATCAATTAAAATTACTACTAAAAACAATTGTGATAAATAAAAGCTCAAGTACGTTTGCATATAGAACTAACAGTTTCCAATAAAAGTTTAAAAAAGGGGAATGTTACATTTTCTCTGCTTTTCGTTATCGATGAATTAATGAGTTTTGGGGGCTTTTACTGAGATCTATATGCAAAATATATTTATTACAAAACCTATTTTATCTCATTTTTCATTGTATCTGTTATGCAGATTCCTGTAAGCACAGAAAGGAAGAACATGTCTTGGAATCATGAAGAACATGCCATTTTCAGTCGTTAAATCTTTCTGCAGACAATATATTTAACCAATCTACTGGGGGTTTCGCTACAAAATTGTTTAGTATTCCTAGATTTCTTTTATTATTTAAGATATAACAAGTCGCTCCTAAAGCAAATTTTGATAGATGCGGCTAATAGGCAAAATTTTATTATATTGTGGTCTATATTTTAATTTTTATTTTCTTGCTGTGTCAGTTTAGCAACCTAGGACTCTTCTGCGTTAGATTGAGTGTGTGCGTATTTCTTTTAATGGTTATATTAAACTGTTAAAGAACTGTTTTACTGTCTGAAATCTTTTTCGGTATTTACGTATTAACACAACCTTAGTAAAAAATCACCAAATGTTCAGATTGTACCAGACTCTGGCAACCATGCGTATAGCTATTCTTCCGGCAACCATGCTCATAACAAACCTTCAGCCAAGCAACCCTGACATTTTCTTACGACTCCTCTTTTTGTTGTATTCCAAGCTGGAGCTGTTTTTATAAACACATTGTGATATTTTTTTCCTTGTATTTAGTTTAAAATATGAGTTTGTGAAATTTGCCAGCAGTGGAAGAAACTGCGGTAAAATTCCTCAGCAATACAGAATTTCACTGAAAACTTTTTAAACAGAACAAAGAAGAATTACCTGGTCAAGCTCCTAGTTAGACGCTGTTCCCGAGGATTGCAGGAAGCCGAGTCTTCGCAATTCCCCAATTCCCGATGTTTTTATAAGCGAAAGTAGATTAAAAAATAAAAACGAAAAAAAAAAAAAAATTTGCAAAGAATGTAAGTGTTTTATTTTTTTAATGTATTGCATAATTTTTGTTTAATAATTCAATTTGTGTTTTAAATTGCTAAAATATGCCTTATTTTCATATGTTGACAATGTTTACTGACTTATGATAAATGCTAGTTACGATAGTTTGGGAATCTTTCAAATGACTATCGTAATGACTTATGATAGTTTGCGAATCTTTCAAAAAATGCACGAAAACCACCAACTACCCCCTTTTCGGTTTGAAATCATGAACTTGAAATACATATGTATTCCTTGTTCTGAAAGTGGCATTCATGATCTCTCACTACGCCAAATTCCCAGATATTATTCTGCATAGATGTTTGTCATACACGACAGCTGAAAAACTGCTGATAACTAGTAGTTTGACCCGTTCTTATGTCTCAGCGAATGGCCTGGTTGTAGTTGAGGTTTCTCGATTTTCAGCATGTGTAACTTGAATCGGAGTTAGTCTCTTTTAAAATGTCATCCAGGTTGATATTCCTCTCCTTAGACTAATAGTCCTCTCGTGTTTTGCTATACTCCAAATAGTGTAGTCAAAGACAAGTACTTATCAACACTGTACGCATCTTCCTGTCTTTGGAAATATGTTCCGCTTTATTCCTGCCTGTCTCTGACACAAACACTTTATATTTAAGTCTATAAAATATCTGGAATATTACATCGTAAATATAATTTATTTGTATTTAGTTATTATCCTTTGCAATGAAAATGCGTTTCAATTGATTTTTAAATACTGCGAATGGAAAATGCGAATTCATTTGTTTAGAACATTTTAAACAAAAATGGTTGGTTAGGAGAAATTCCAGTTTTAAATGCTTGCTAAGAAGAGAGAATAGTTATTTTCTTAAAACAATAAAAGAATTTTCAGTTTAAATGTATCATTCACTTGCACCTGTTACTTACATAACTTGCTTAGAGCCCTCAGTAATAAATATCGGTGAAAATTATTCAAAGGTATAAGAGCAAATAAACGAATTTAAATCTAAATTAAACAGAAAATTGTTCCTAAAAACTGATTTTAAAAATCACTTGTTGAAACACTGTATAATTAAAAAAATGTTTATATTTTAAGTAGAAGAAAAATTTCTCAAGAAAAATTGTGACTTTGATATAGTATGTTAATTTATGTTCCCTTCTGTTAATTTCAAGAATAAAAATTATACTAAAGCTAAACTAAAAATTATACTAAAGACTTAAAACTATGAAGAAATAGTGAGTGTGGTAAATTGACTAAATAAGTAACATACATTATTTCTTTTTTTTACAGATTGATGAACTGAAGTTTATATGTTAAGCAGGATAATTGTTTCTTACTGTCTGTGTAATATTTGAGGAATTTATTTCTAAAGGAGAAATGCGATTCATTTGAAAGGAAAGACTAGAGTTGACTACGTATTAACGCTTTGAAAAGCTTCGTTTTTAGGCTGAAAGTACTGCTGTTTAAGCATATATCTTTTCACAATATACAGGGTGATTCAGAATTCATCATCAATATTTGGTGGGGAGGTAGGGAATAGTAAAAAAAAAAGAGATTTTACATAGGAAAGTATGGGCGCAGACGAACTTATGGTAGTGTAGAGAGCGCTGTGTGTACTCAACTTCCATACACAAGCACAGCTGTTTGACGTATGCAGCCAGTCGTCATTCCAATAGGTGACTTTGCAAAAGTAACATGAACCGGTATACATGGAATGAACTTGCAGATATGCATGTAAATGCCAAGCAACGCCATTGTGAGTCTTGCATTCTAGCTCATGGTCAGCAGTTCGAGCACCTCTTGTCTGTCTGTAAAACTGATGCAAAGAAATGCTACATGTAAGATAATGAATGTTTTTTTCTTACTAATTAGTAGTATACCTAGTAGTTTTTGCCTTAAATTAGATTTTAAGACTTTTGCTTGTAGGATTTTCCTGTAATGAAAGAAAGACAGGCGAAATTCATTTTGTCACAAAATTGTACAAGAAACAATGCTTCAAATTCTTTCTTAAAGCGATCGCTACGAAATTTCCATCACAACAAAGACATAAACCGTTTGTAGCTAAATTAATTAATGTCTTTTTTTACAAAGACATTGGTAAAATTTTTTACAGTAAGAGTAATTGTTCTTCTTTAAAATTCCCAAAACTGCTGCAAGATGTTGCAATAATACGTAAGTACCGTTTAATTTTACTCTAGAAGGCCACACTTTTATTAATAAAATTACTGCTAAGATTTTATGTTAAGAATCTGTCAAGTAAAAAATTTATATTTTGTTAAGAAATAAATACTAACTATTCATTGATAAATATTAATGTAAAGAAATGTTAACCATTTGTGTCGAACTATCAGTGTTCAGCAGTTTACTACTCTGCCGCCAAAGACTGCACATATAGTAAAAAATGTAAAAGAGATATTACGTTATGAAACGATAGACACATTTTTGAATTTAAGAAAAGATATTTACAGTGAGTGTAGAAAGTTATTCATGTAATAAGTGTTTTGATCCCAAAATGCCTCTTTTATAATAACTATAAGCTTAAATTCTACAATAAGTAATTAAATATGTCTATATATATGAAATATATTTTAACATTTCCATGTGCAATTTACATGAAAATAAATGCATGCATAAAAAAGACATTTACAAAATCAAAACGATCTATCATCTTGTGGTGTAAAAAGTATTCGTACATTATACAGAATATTTTCATAAATATCTTTAAATTAATACTTGTAAGGATATCCTTTAGCATGAATAACGGATTCCAGTCTCCTTTGTATTGATTCAATCGAAGTTGCTGTTAATGAGGTAGATTGTGAACTCCTATTCTTACTTAAGACAATTATGAAGTCATTTTTATTAGAAATGCGCCTGGATTTAACATTTTTATCAAGAGTTTCCCATAAATTCTTAATGTGATTCATGTCAGGTGACTAGGAGATGGGAATTTCTTAAACGTTGGGGTATTTTATGATATGCAGGGCCATGTATTTAGGACTGTATTCCTTGGGGTCATTTTTATGCATAAAAACATATTCACTGTCCAAATCCATTTTTATTGCACTAGACCGTAAATTATTTTTCAAAATATCAATGTATAGCAGAGAGTTCATAATACTATTAATGGTGACAAAATTACAGACCCCGGAAGCACACATAAAACCCCAAACCAACTTGCCTCCCCCTCCATCTTTCACACTTGGTAATAAACTCTTTGGACGCATTTCTGCATTTTGTTTCCTCCACATCATTCGCCTATCGTTCGATTTAAAAATATTGAATTTACTTTCATCTGAAAAATAATGTTCTTCCAGAACTCTGGACTTTAATTCACATATTTTTTGGCGAAGGATATTCCTAACATCTAACATCCGATCTCTCTCAGTGACAAAGAATTTTCATCTCGCAACAGGGCCATGGAAACCTCCTTGTTTACTGCATGCATTTCGACTGGTACTTACAGCTATTGCTTTTCCCATGTTTCTCAATTCTACTGTAAGCTTAGGAGCACTTACCTTCGGATTATGCTTCAACGAACGTGCCAGAAATCTATCAACGGATGTAAATAGACATGCTCGTTCTGAACGAGCAGTATTTTACGCTGTTTTAGAGGTTTACGCACTTTTGAATAACAACACAGTTGAACGTGGTCTGCTGACTAAAACTGAAATTTCGGTGTACGATTTACTGTCTTTACGAAACATTAAGATTACTTGTCTTTCGAAAACACTAGTTTCTTTATCTTTATGACCCATAATAAAATTTTATCAGATTTCAAGTTACACCCGGTCATTTTATGTAACCCGAAAAGATAAATGACGTCAGTTACCAACGAAAATCTGACTAAACCAGTTAGAAGACACTGCCAAAGACACACTTGCATTTGTTTTGAATGTACGAATACTTTTTAGGCGCCAATAAATCCCCAAGTTTTAGTTTCTCTTTTATTTGAAAGCTAATTCATTATCTTTTCCGTATTGTGTTTTTGCACTCGTATTTAGTAAAAGGTTTTTGTTAATTAGTTATCGCCTTCTGAAGAAGTTTCGGTAGAATTAGCAAGCCAAATGAATGAAGTGAATTTTTTCTTTCGTGAAACCACTCTTATACGAATAATTTCTACACTCACTGTAAATGCCATTTTCTAATTCATTTTTTTAAATACGTTTGTTATTTTTATTCATAACTCAACCTTGTTTATTATCACAAACCTCTAGAAACTTACCATAAGGAAGTTCGGAATCATATAAACGTTTTTCTGGATATTATTTCTACATTATCTATGTTTCAATGAAAGAGGAAACTAAATATTGATTACCATTATTTCTAGATTGGCTTAAGATAGGCTTATCATCGGTGGGAAATTTTAATTAAGTGATTTTACAAGTCCTGTCCTAGAGCTGGGCGCTCATAGAGTGAATGGACACATTTGTTTCAAATAGTCTCTATATATAATAAAAGAAAGAGTGTGTCTGTATGAAATCGCATCATTTTGAATAGTTTCATTCTTTTAGAAATATGGGTTTGGCAACAGTTTTTCATCGTGTTTTTATCTCACTGTTTTTAAGAGATTGGCATATTTCATTGTCATTTATATATATATATATAATACATTTTTATTGATTTTTTTTGATAAAGTAGTTCTGCAGAGTAAAATTCTGCGCGGAATTTTATGTTTTTTGAGTTGCTTTCACGTTAGGTTTTGCTTATTTCACTGTTTGTAACATATTGAAAAGTTTTGCATGATGTTGTTTTCTTCAATGGAAAGTTGGTTAATTTTTTTTATTAGGATAATTAATATTTGCATTAAGGGATATAGCTCATTTCATTGTAATTTTTTTCTTGAAAATATAAGATAAAATATCATTAATTATACTTTGCTTTTAAGAATTTTTTGTTTTTGTATTCTTTTATGTTATTTATTGCTTATTTCACTGTTTTTAAGATATTGAAAAGTTTTGAGTGATTTTTTTTAGGAAACAAAATTCTTAACCTCCTTTATACCATTTGAGTTCTTAAGATTTTGCAAAGAGAAGTTGGTTAGATTATTTATTAGGATAATTAATATTTGTATTAAGGGATATTGCTTATTTCATTGCAATTTTGTTATACAAAATAACTTTTTTTTATGAAGTTGTTCCGCAGAGTAAAATTCTACGCAGTTTTTAAATTTAACGTTTGGTGTTCCTTTCAGCCACTTTTCCGGTACATTTAAAAGGCAGACAAAGGCTGGCAGCAAAGCTGCTAGTTAATTAATAAAATAAAAAAAATATTGGAAAAAGCTTTTTATTTTAGTTAGAAATTTCACCTTTAAATATACTTATGAAATAGAAATTTGTTATGTTAATGTTAATGATGTTATGTTATTAATTTCAAATGGCAATTAAATTTCCAAGTGCAAATTTTCTCTTTTCTGTTGTAACATTTAATTTCAAGTCGAATGAAACTTTTTTATCCTTACTAGAATAGAATTCGTTGAAAAATCCAGGTAATAATTTAAGAACAACGTTTCTAGCTGTCTTATTATTATGCGCTGGTATTTACTATTATTACGTACTAATAGTTGACAATTCCAAACGTTGTACAAGTTTCTAGTATATTTATCTATTCTACATCCTAATGCACATTCCACACAGGGGCGCACCAGCGGCCGAGCGGTAAAATCGCTGAACACTGGTAGTTCGGTCCGAGGTTCGAATCCCGCGAACGGGCTGGCTGCATGGTGGTTTTCCCCATGTGTAACGTGTATACGAGCCAGTTTTCCTTAGAAAGTCCTCCACGAAGGCATCCCTCCTCTTAGGCAGATAGCCCTCGAGGCTTTGCCATAATCACACACACACATTCCACACAGGTAATTATGATTAATTGTTTAAAATTATTATACTCTTTCTAGGTATTTTCAAAAGGTCAAATTTTTAAAATAAACTGATAACATGCGAATATGTTTGCTAGACTTAAGTTACTATAAAAGTTGATAATCAACTATATAAGTGTTGATAACAGCTGTTTGTTAACTTTTATGTATTTGGCAATAAACAGAATGCGGTGAAGCTAAGATTCAAACTATTGCACATATTTAGATTACCAGAAGTTCAACTATAGTATTCAGTTGAAACTTTCTTTATAGAGTTTCAGTTTGATACTATGTTTATTAACTATAAGTGTTAATATGTATCACTCAGTAAAGGAATGAAGTGAATTTTATTAAAACAGAAGTGAGAGTAAAGTGGAAAAGAAAGTTATGGTCTTTAAAACAAAGGGAACAGTAATTCGATCCATAAAATTTGTTTTGTTACTTAAAAAGAAAAACTGGAGTTTGAAAATAGAAATGATTGCTTGCAAATACTGTATTTGTTTGGTTCAAAATTGTTTCTTCAGACAATTTTAGCCATTATTTGCAACTGGGTTTGCGTTCTATTCGATAAGAACTTTTCAAATCCAAGGGATAAATAAAGCTTAGAGAGCGTCTTTGATAACACGTAATAAAAATTCAGGGTAGGAACTCCAAAAAATAGTTTGTTAAGGATAACATTTTTATGGAAGATTTGCTTTTCTTGTCATATTTTCTACTGTGGAAGAACCGAAAGAATTTGGCGATCGGAAATTATTTTCACCCTTTCCCTCTTTCAATGACAGAGGAATTCAAGGATGAATAAACATTGTCAAAAAAGCTTAGGACATATCAAATTTATCTCTCGACAGATACGATTTTTTAAAGAATATATATACAGCATAAAGATGAAGGGTCGACAAGAGGCATATAAAGATGTTCTAAAAATCTATCGAGCGGCAAATTTCGATTTGACAAGCAAAGAGTTTACTTTGATTTTTTTTTTCATTTTAAAGAGTTGAATGTAATATTTCTTAAGGTTCTTAAGACCCACCATCCCATAAAGATGGTTTCTGAAAGGGAGAGTGTAAAGAGGTGGGTATTACAGACGTTCAAGCTCATGCATTGGATGCTTTCAAATTTCATATTATATTTCGTGATGCAATATTAAGGATGAAGTATTTTTGGTTAACGCTTCTCCTTTACTCATCTTATTTCCGAATTTTACTTTTACGAATATACTATTTCTCTCCAATAGAAGAATCATAATTGTTACCTGAGCAATATTATTCTTTAAACATTATTTTATTCTCAGCAGAATAAAAATTTTGATATCTGAAACTAATTTAAGCAGTTAAAATTGACCTTCTAGTTTAAAATGCAATCTCATAATTAAAAGATACAGAAAACCAAAATTTGTACTTATAATGAGATACTCAAAATGGTAAAGCCCAAAAAGATCAAAAATTCAGTTTGATATTATTTCATAGTAAATCATTTACATGTGGAAATGTGTACATAATTAACAAAAAATGATTCTGATAATCAAGAAGTTCTGTTTTGTTAAAACACCAAACCCGAGAGTTGAATGTAGTAAACTCTTTGAACAGGTTTCCTTAGGAATTAATCCTGATGCAGGTGAAAAGCAAAGGAAACAACTTTTGTTCTTAATAAATGGGTGCATATATTGTTCGGGACGATGGAAATATGCATTTCAAAGCAAAATTTTCCAAAATTTATATTTTTATAAATTTAATCTTGAATTGATTTTAACGATTTTCGAGCATATATTTCACTTAACACATTAAAGATTTTCAGAATATTATTATTTGCACCATCGGATGGAACGAGAGAAAAAACCAAGCATTATTTCAAATTTTTAACATGATTTACTAATATTTAACGGAAGTTTTACTTTTATTATTTTAAAATTTCAACACCCCAAAATGTATCAATTATACGGCTTAGAAATTTTCATAGGTTATAAAACAATCCTTTGCCCTCTTTTAAACCAAGAACGAATTTTAGTGATTCCAGCTAGTAATTAATAGCAATACAGATTATAAACTGCGTAAAAATATGTTATTGTCAGGAGTGGCAAACATTTCTTTTAAATCGCTGAGTTTTCTGATTAAATTTGAAACATAAGAATCTTAGGTTTTGCCAAATAGCAACACATTGCTTTGAAATAAAAGAGTTTTTAATCAAAATTTATTTTAATTCGCACAGAACATAAAATACATACACAAAATGGAAATCCAAAAGTCGAGGTTTGAGGTTAATATATTCGGTTGGAGGATTGTGTGTTTCAAAATTTGGCGCCTGGGCCGTCGTTTTTCCACACTGAAAGGCGGCGCATTATACATTCATACATATATATATATACAAAAACGTTCTTCAACATTAACAGTAAAGGTGACATTAAGGCGAAGAAAATTTCCCACCCATCTCTGTGTTGGACGTGGTTTCTTTTGGAAATATGGTTTCGAGGATATGACGTCATTTAAGTGGCGTTATTTCTTTTCTTCCAGCATAGATATCCTAAGACTGATTTTATTTATTTTCTTACTAACCATTTTCTCTTCCCTTATTAGAAAAAAATATTTGAAATGAAATGAGTTTTACGACAAGTCTTCTGGCATTTTATTAATGCTATTTCTTTCTTTTCTTTTCTTTAAAAAGTAGATTTTACCTTTAGCATTCATTTCAGTTTAGTAATTAAATTTTTCCTTCCTGATTTATTGTATAAAATTTTTATCAGCATTTCATTTAAAAACTAATTTTTGTGATTTTATTACACTGTGGATATTAAACTCTTTTCTAAGGTTTTGAAACTGCAGCGTTCAAAAATAGATCTGTTACAAATTTTTATAAGTTTCACAGATTATATAACAAACACTTCTTTTTCTTTTAAAAGAAGAATGATAACAAAATAATTAGTTAAGCGGTGTCTATAAGTTTTTGTAATGTAAGGTTTTTTAATGTAAGGTGTGGCATCTAACTCATCATCTAATCATTAATAAAAATTAATGAGTTAAAAATGCCGGCACCGGAGATAACGACTCGTTATTTTTTCCGTTATTGCAGTCGAAAGAGTAGCGATAAAATACATAAATGATGAAAAATGGGGAGCAAACTATAATTTTGTTTTAATTCTTTACTCTAAATTTTAGAAGTGACCAAAATGATTTTGGAATTGGTTTTAGCTAAAAAATTTTTAAATATATTTTTGGAAATAATTCAAGTATTTTATTGTTTTTACCTATAAACCATTGCTACCAAATACTATGCTAATTTAATTTATGAACTCTGGAATACTCATAACCATATTTACATAAATATTTTTTATAAAGTTACAGGTTAAAATTCATCGTTCACAATAAATATATAAATCTTGATTTTGTCCTAAACGTCTTGATAAATATTTAAATATTAGCACTTAGCTTTAGATAATCATTCCTACATGCAACAACGAACAGACTTCGAGATTCCGAAAAATCATTAAAAAAAGCCCATGTTGCTGGTATATAATTCACTCACACAGCAAATTAGATTGAGAGTCAGACTGCAAATTATTTGATCTAATCTGTTCTTAACACACTTTTATAGTCTTTAGCATTGTTTAGCAACGGATCCGTGTTTTCCATCATGCTAAATATCAGGCCAGAATAATCTCTTTAAAATACTTCGTAGACAAGAACACAAAAGCCGGATCATTGCACATCTTACAGTCAGAAGGCGATAAACTGCTAAGTCTGGAATTCCATCATAACCGGGAATTAATACGTCAAGATCCTTTTCTTTTATCCTACTCTAAATAACTTGTTTTAGCTGATCATCATACATTAAGCCGATACATCGTCCGTAAATTTTTCATCTCGTACATTCTTGTGAATCATCATCGCACTACTCTGTTCTCTGTCTTCTATTACAACAAATCTATCCATCAGTTGTCATCCGGAACTTTTTTCCTTTTTTTTTTCTTCATTTTTCTAAGCTCGTCAGAATACTTGTTACCTGTCTCTTCATCGTTTATTGTTCTCTTTCGCCCTTTCATCAAAATAAAAATCCACTTCTTCGACAAAATCTTTCCTGTTTAATTCTTGATCTAATTATTAATTAAAAGTCATGTTCAGATGCAACCATGTCTCGCTTGCTCTTAACTGGTCAATGCCAGTCACCCTGTAAAATTTTTAAACCAATTACAGCCACTCTGCAATAAAAATTATGCAATGTAGATTTGTTTCAACTTCACCCAAAGAAAAGATCATTAATGTATTTTGCTCATCTTCAAGCCGCGAAAAATCCGGCCACCCCACAAAATGATCTCAAGAAAATAATGGGTTTAGTAGATAGTCTGTCTATCTTTTATTTCCTTAGTGCCCAAGGGAAATTTAAACAATAAAATGGTATGCTACAAGTCATGCCTTGTTTCAAACCTGCTATCGCTGGTTTCTTATAACGAATTTGTTTGCAATATTTTTCAACTTTTCCTTCTAGGTTTTCCGACAATACAAAGGCAAGGAAGTCTCTTCTTTAAAAATAATGTCCAATTCTCTAAGATGCGTCATGTGGTTCGATTTGTTCATTAAAGCAGTAGAAAGCATTCCTTTGTTTTTCACAAAAGACGAAAATATCCTTTATTCACGATTAGTTGTTTGTTTATATTTCCATCGGCTTCTGCAACTTACCCGCTGACGCTTCAGTTACGTGTCTATCCTGACAAATAATAACGCAATAGTTAACTTAAAGCCATATTTTAACATGCTGTATATATTAGGTCGATTAGTGGTAAATAGAAAAAAATAAGCTAA
Organism: Stegodyphus dumicola; assembly: GCF_044657685.1. NCBI lineage: Eukaryota > Metazoa > Arthropoda > Arachnida > Araneae > Eresidae > Stegodyphus > Stegodyphus dumicola. Next base: position 39,471,308 of record NC_140771.1, on the reverse strand, counting down.
CAATTACGAGTTTCAGCGTCATTTATGCATGCTACCAATAGTTCTTGTTAGCACTTATTAGCAATGGAGAAACTGTTAACATGATTGCAGTGATTTTGCAAGACCAGCGTTACTCTGTTAATTTAGGTCAGGTGCTTCGAGATCAATTTTCCCGTCTGGCACGTCTTATAATACTAGTAACGTCTCCAGCGAAAGGTGGTAGAGTTCTTTAATTTTTTTCCACTTTATTTACGTTATTTTTATTGTGTGTTATGCCAAGATTGCGCAAAAAATCTCTGAATTTTTCTGATAATCGAAAGTATTTTCAAATCATCATCATTAAATCATTTTTCAAAAAAAGTGAATAGTTCAAAATTTTGTTTTCATGATTGTTTAGTAATACATAGAAGTCAATAATGTTGCGTGCGTACGGGTTCGTAATAGACTGAATGCACACTAGTCGGATGATAGATTAATAAAATTTGTTTTATCAAAGAAATAACTTCAAATATCTGAAATTTTCCACAGAAACGCTCGTACAGGTATTCACAGTATCGCAGAGTACAATCAGTAGTTCGCCTCAAACTACTAAGAACATTAAACACAAGACAATGCAAAGCGCATCTAAAGAAAAGGCTAATTCGGAAATACCACAGTTCACGCTGAACTAACAACTTGCAACAAAAATAACTAAATGATGGTCTTTTCAATCGGTTGCCGAGATATTTCTACTATTTTCTGCTTCTCGAAATTACAGGAAAGCAACATGACGGTCGAATTACGATTGAAACTAACACAATGGCCAATTACATTTATTCAATTATAATACCTATTTCGGTAATACCGGACCAAAATGCCTCGAAATGGTCGCCAAATTTGACGGTTTTTGGCGGTGTTACAATACATACACTGAATGATGACAGAAAATAAACCGAAAGAAAACAACAGAGACAAGAGAGACTTTAGTTTCCAAATACTACTTAACAGTTTTATAAAATAAATTTTAGTGGACTGTAGCAATTTTATAAATTAAAGTGTGAATGGATAAAGGTTGACTTAAAATACATTTTCAAGTTGAATGGGGTATATAAACGCGTGTGTGATGATGGCAACATATGCTAGGGACTGTTAGCTGAATGGAGCTGTCACGACATTGTAGCCTCAATTTTAAAGAAACAGACTATAGTATGAGAATTTTTCTCGCTCAATTTTATCAGCCATAGAAGACAGCATTATAGCCGTTGAGAACTGGTATAGGAAAATCGGTGCATTATGAGAGAAAACAATTCTATTCCACATCAAAGTTGGTTCAGTGTATCACACCATTCAGTGCGAGCTGAAATTCCTGTCTTCCTACGAGAAGAGATCCCACCGCAGTGTCTAGTGGGTGGCGTTCGCTATAGCAACAGGGCTAGTATATTTCAAGTAGGGGCGAATTAAGGGTTGCTTTATTGTTAATTTGTTTTTGGCGACTGTTGGCTGAGGGGAAAAGAGTTTATCATTCGTCTTCAAGACACCCATACGGAAAATGGGTCAAAGCTCGTTTCTGCGGCAACAGACTAACTCGCGAGAGCTTTTCTTATGATAGACAGACTGTCCGTAAAATGTATACAAGTTAGATACATAAGCACTTGCCGCATGAAATAAAGGAAAGACGTACTACTGCTTACTAAAAACTGGATTAGTATGAAGCTGATGATGAAGTATTTCTGCAGCATTTCGATCACTAGAGATGAGAACTGGATACACTTCTGTGTGGAATGAATTTCTAGAGATAAGTGGGTATTCAATATATGAATGATTGCACACACGTCTAAACGAGCTCCCCTCGAGGTATGCACACATTTGTCAAGCACTGGTCAAGTTTATTGAAGGAGAAGACAACCATATTAAACAATAATAATGAAATTATTTGTATTGCCATAAAAAGGGTATTTTTTACTAGACGCTGTAATACTTATATAAGTATGTATGTATGAAAATCTTATTCTGAATATTTAATAGACTCTAGTACCTTTTTACTTCCTTCTACGAAGTAAAAGAAATATTGAAATCGCGAAAAATTTCGGGTATATTATTTTAATGAAAATACCCCTTTCAACCGCTTTCGGAGCCATTTGAGCAATGTTTTTGCGTGACATCTGTTTGTACGGACAGGATAAAGGACTATTTTTGCCAAGACGGATTGTAAAATGGATGCAGAAGAGATTTTTTTTCTTGACGTCTGTACGTACGTATGTATCTATTTCGCATAACTCAAGAACGAGTAGCAGTAGAACGTTAAAATTCGTACAGTTCAACGAAATTCGTACAATTTTGTTGGTGCTGCTATAACATGTAGGTTAAGCATATGGCCAACTACTATAACATGCTTAGTTTTTTATATTTATATTTTGGTAAAATATGCATTTTTTGCTTTAAAAGTAAATAAATTATATAGTTTTTATGCTTCGGTTAAGTTTGTATGCATTTCGTTAACCTACATGAGATTGTTGTACAATTATCAACAATTTAAAACTTTAAGTGCGAATTAAGCCTTACGAAGCGCCATTTGTTTACTTTTGAAACTCAGTGAGAGAAGTGAGAAGAGTGAATTCAGATTCTGCACCTTCATTGTCTTTTTGCCGAATGGGACCAAAAGTATGTGGACGAGAAATCTGCTTTCCTGTCCCCTGGCTGAATTGCTTATTTTTGAGTAGAAAGTCTAATTTTAGTTGTAAAAATGGTTCTTTTTAAATTGTTTTAACTGTATTTGGTGTTTTTTGTTTTTTCTGTATTTTGCAATTTTTAATAAAGATATTTTTAGGTTTTACGTATTTTTGCTTTAGCCGCAAAGTGAGATCTGAATTAATTGAATGAAATATATTCTCTAATGAAATTCGAGGAAATAAGTTTAAAAAAATTTCAACAAAAATGTGTATAATTTAATAGGCCTTAAATTTAAGTGTGAAGTCATGTAGTGCCCACATCAGATTTTTTTTAAAGTGATGATTTATTCTTTTTTGCCTAAACATTATGTATTTTAAACTCTTATTTATAATGCTCATCCTTTTCGTTACAATTCGCTACTAACCGAATGATTGGTTTCTGTTCGTTTTGAATAATCTAAGTGTATGGGAAAATGTTTTGTGATTTCTGCAGATATAAGGTGTGCTAAGTTTTCTTACAAAGCATTCCATGATAAAAATATCTTCTTCAAAATATCTATCTTCATTTTTTTCTATTTATAGAGACCATTTACATGAGAAGATATTTTCCTATACTTATACACATATGATTAAAAAAACTATATTAAATGTAACATGCATAATAAATAAAACTTGTACAGCAGCACGTTATAAAATTTATCTGTCATATTAGAATATGCCTTCTTGTCGGCATAGTGGTGCCCGAACTGGCTGCCATCGCTTTGAGCTTGGTTTCGAATATTAAAGAAGGGCATGGATATTTAAAGTCTTACGTTTTGCGCCATGGAATTGCTCAGAAAACTGCCCGTATCAAAAGTCCTCCCTAAAGATTGGTGGTAGAGAAAGGAAAGAAAGGAATCCTTGGATCTATTCCCCAGGTACTCTATTTCCAACCTGGGAAGAACATACCCTTTCTTGCGGGTGTAATATTCAGTCGCTGTCTGAGATATACGACATGCGAGATGCGACGGAGGACGTGGGCACCACCCCTCTACCAATACGGTTAATCGGTATAGCGCCACGTCCGCCTTTATCTAGATAACCATACGTGTTCATTGTGCTAATATACTAATATATAAACATACATACAAATTTGGTACTTCATACAGTGGCGTTAAAGCTAATTAATGTTAGACCCTGGATAATATATTGCCATGTTACAAGGTGTATGCAAAAGCATGGATACGGTAGCATATATACATAACGTGTGTACTCATATGTTGAGTACACTATGATCCTTTGAAGCATTATCATTAAATTACAGAAGACATGTACATACTGAAATATTAGGTGCGCAATGTTATGCTGGAATAAGTAATTAGTACAGTGAATTAAAAGTTAGACCCTAGATTAGTACTGTGTGGTACAGTGTCTTGCTACTGAATTATTTGTACTGTTTCCTAAGTACATTAACCAATGTACAAAGATATTAAAACATGTGTATTAGGTACACAGTAATTAGTGGATACCCAAGCGTTAGGTAAGTGCTACTTTAACATACATTAACAATAGGTACTTAATACAATGCTGAACAGATAATTGGTGCAATTAATTTTAGAGTGGGCTCTAGTTAGTTCTTTGCGATACGGTGCCATGTTACAGGATAAAATGCGCAGATGCACAGTTACATTATCATATATACAGAACATAAATTCATATACATATATACAGACATTTTGTATACAGAACATAAATTCATATACTTATATACAGACATTTTGTATACAGAACATAAATTCATATACATATATACAGACATTTTGTGTACAGACACATTAGGTACATGATTATTCAGTGCGTAATAGATGTATATTAACTATACAGTGCCAAGATATGTGATAACACTAGTAGATACATGGGTACAGTTATATATATACAAGGACATACACAATTACATATAGACAAAAGCGTATATACGGTTATATTTGGTACATAATAGTCATTGGTGACATAAACATTTGGTACTTACTACATATACTTAAACTCTAGATTCATAAAATAATGTTATAACTAGTAATAGGTGTTTATTAATTTCATAATAGGACACTAGGTTGATATTTTGCCTTACTGTGTCACGTTACGTAGAAATGTATGCGGGTGCATGGGTACAGCTTCCTATTTACAATGCTATACCGTTTTCCTATTTACAATGCTATACCTATTTACAATGCTTATATCATTCGATTTCATAATCAATAGGTACATGGCACATTTATATTACATGAGCAGATGGTACATTGTAGAGTGCCGTTGAGGATAACTGATGCAATTAATTTTATAGTATTTTAAAAATAATGCATTTATACACAATTATAAGGTGCATAATTGTCATTGGGTACATATACATTAGGCGTATAATACATATACATATTCATATATTAGTTTCTTAATACAATGCTAGGGCAAGTAATTGGTGCTGTTATTTTTACATGTAACATGATGCTGTAGGCGATTGGATGGATAAACTAATATATATACTAATATACATATACACAACTTTTAGGCACATAATAATCGCTAGATTCTCAGACATTAGGTATATTGTATACATACACATATATAAACAGATGGTTCATAATACAGTGCTATAGAAAGTAATAAATGCAGTTAATTTTATAGTAAGATTCTAGTTTAACACTATGCGAAACGGCTTCATGTTACACAGTGTTAATTACTGACGCATGAATACAGTAATATTTCTACTTGTTAATACTATATATATAAAAATATACAAATATTTAGGTGCATAATTAACATAGGATACATAATTATTAGATGCACTATGCATATAAGTACATAATACATAAGATTAGTACAATGCTGGAACAATTCATTGGTGCTGTTAGTTTTTGTGTAAGATCCTATTTTAACGCTGTGTGGTACAGTGCCATGCTACAGGATGATATGCGCGGAGCCATGGATTCAGTTATATACATACTAAAACACGTATACACAATTATTAGGCACGCAGTAATCATTGGATTTATAAGCATTATATACATATACAGACGATACATAATATATAAACAAATATATATATATATAATATATATAATAATAATGCTATAGAAGTTAGTTAATGCAATGGATTTTTTAGAATTAAGACTTTAGAATTAACACTATGCGGTAAAGTGTCATGTTGCGTGATGTTATATTCGGATGCATGGTTACATTATCATACATACGAGGATATATATACATAGTATTAGGCACATAGTAATCATTGGGCTCACAATCTTAATGCACATAGTACCTTAGTCTCGTAGACTTGAAAGTACGTAATAAGGTTCAATTGGTACTATTAATTTGATGATGCTAAATAATATTAATACAATAATGCAGTAATGATTAATACAGTTAATGATAAATACAGTAACATTTATACTAGAACATATATATGCAAATACAAGGCGCATAATTACATTGAGTATAGAATCATTAGGTGCATTATACATATACATACATAAAATATAACTACATGGTGAAGGTATTTAAGATACATTTATAAACAGGTACAGATGGTCCTTATTTACATATTGGGGTACAGATAATAGACATAATTCGTTTGGTTGGCATAATGCAAATTGATTAAATAGTTGATTCTTGCTATATTACTAGGAGTGTTGGATACTTCTTACGATAACCTCACAATTATTTTGTCGTGTTGGTAGTTGGTGCTAGACTCTGAATTACTATTCGTCTATATGGCTGACTAAGTGTGGCACAGGTCTGTGTCAAGGTCGACCAGTTTATCCATTAAAAGCCCTATTTTTCTAACCAAGTGCCTCTGTTTTATCAAAAACTTACAGAAAGCTTGTCGATTGGTCGACGGGAGGTTGATGTGTAGCCCTTCTGTAAGGGGACAGGAGGTCAGATAATGCTCCGGAGAGCCAGTCTGTTCACAGGCGCACTGGCTAGTGTTACTTATCCCGCGTTTGTTAAAGTACTCGGGAAATGGTCCGTGACCCGTAATGTATCTTACCAATTACATGTTTTCAAAATTTTTGGTAGTGTCCACGTAGCTGACATGGTAATAAGTCCGTCGGCCGGTCTCGCTGTTATCCCATGTCTGCTGCCATTTCCCGATTGCCTTTAAGAGCAATGTACTTTACAGATAAGACACTGGCCATGGGATGTTGATTTGTTGAGATGTTGCTCCTGTGGCAGCTTCTTTGGCTAGATGGTCAGCCAACTCATTGCCGTGGTGGCCGGCATGCGCTTTGATCCATTCAAGTCTTGTATGGAGTTGGGAATATTTTCGCAGATCTTCCTGTATTCCCTGAATAATATCGGATGGGTGGTCAGAGTTTCCTATTGCGTATAGCGAAGAAAGACTGTCTGTCTTTATTGTAGCGTTGCGGGAGTGGTGAGATTGCAGGTAGCGGATTGCTTGCGCAATTGCCACTGCTTCTCCCTGAAAAACACTATTAAATTGCCTTAGTTGACCCTTCCATTGATCTATGACTGTATCTTGCAGCATGACCACATAGGCACTTCCGACGTTTTCGTCTATTTTCGACCCGTCAGTGAAGATGGTAATCTGTGCTGGACGGTGGGTGGAAGTTGGATTGGTAATTATGCTTATTCCGGTGCCTTTGGCTGCTGGATGGATTTTCAGAGGGCAGCATTTAGCTTCATAGTCCTCTGGATTAAAATACTCCGTCAAAGGTGACAGGTCTTTTAAGCTGCAGGACGATTCGTCTTGCTGCCTCCTCTTCGACACGGATGTGTAGGGGAAGGAGGCCAGCCAGCACGTTGATCGCATCTGAAGAGGTCGTGCGGTAGGCTCTGGTGATACCCAATGCAAAGGGTCTTTGAATGGTAGAAAGGTGTTTAATTTTCCTGCTTTGTATTGGGTGAGCCCATACTGCTGCTGCATAAATGACTATCTTTTCTACCACTGTGGTGAAGAAGACCTTCTGAATATGAGGATTGAGGCCCCATTTGTGGCCATGAAATAATCGCATTTGCTTCGCTATTGTCACTGTTCTAATTTTGATGTCCTGGATGTGTGGTATCCAGGTCATCTTGTGGTCGAACGTAAGGCCCAGATATTTTAGTTGATTGACTATTTGTATCCTCTGATTGTTGATCTTAATGGTTTGTCTTCTTGAAAGAGAACCTCCCTTTTTAGGTATTAATAACACTTTGGATTTGTGCTCTGCAATTTTCAGTTTAAGGTTGTCACATAGGGCGTAGAATTGTTGGCACACTTCGTTACAGTGAGTCTCTAATTCTCTTCGGGTTCGACCTTTCACTATTAACGCTGCGTCGTCTGCGTAGGCGTATATCTAGGTGTGCGCTGGCCATGTAGCTGTTAAGACTTCGTTGAAAGTTAGATTCCACAGGTGTGGACCAACGCACGACTCTTGTGGACAGCCTCTCGTCTGCTCCTGTTCTATTATGCCTGAGTTGTGAACTGCTAGTAGTCTTCTATCCTGTAGATAGTTGCTTAGCATCTTATACAGGTTGCTCGGACATTTTGCCTTCCGCAGAGCCTGTTTGATAGCCGGCCACCATAAAGTATCAAAAGCGTTCTTGAGATCTATGCTTATCATGGCAGTATGGTGGCCGCTATGTCGATTCTCTAAAATTGCTTCTCTAATGTCGAAGAGTGCGTGGACTGTAGAAGTGCCCGTCCAAAACCGTATTGTCTCGAGCTTAAGAATCCTTGCGTGTGTAAATGGTACCGTAGCCTGTTCATGATAATCCTTTCTAGTACCTTACCATTTGCCGATAAGAGACAGATAAGACGAAAGGATGTGGCCTCGGCTGGGTTCCGGTTCTTTTTCAGAAATAAAATAACTTGCCCTATCTTGTAGGGTTTTGGGAAAATACCTGCTGCCAGAAGATTGTTGAAATAGTCAACAAAGAATTTAGGGTGAGTTTTGATCGTTGCTTTAGTGATAGCATAGTCCATCCCATCGGGCCCAGGTGCTTTCTTGCGCGGCAGAGTTGCAAGAAATTTTTGAAGTTCATTAATTGTAATATCCGGGTCTGTTGGGGCGTCCAGTGTGGTTGTTACTGTCCTGAGAATAGCTTGTTCTGCTGTGTCCTGCAGTACATCGTCTTTGCCGAAAACTGCGTTTAAGAGCGTACGTAGGGTGTCTGCCGTGTACTCCTGACTGTTGGTGATTGAGAGAGGGATCTGTAGCTGCGAAGGTTTAAAAATTTTACCGGTAGCTATTTTGTGGTGAATACCATACATCTTTTTTGCTTGGGTGCAGAATTTCCTCCAGGAAGTAATCTTAGCCTGAATAATCATCTTTTTCACCGCGCCCGCTCCCGTTGAAATATGGTGAGGGTGTTGGACTCTATCTCCAATCGTCTTTCGCTTTTGAGTTTTCTTCGCAGTGCTCTGCACTTTCGTTGCTGTATTCTGAGCGCACTCGACCACCAGTTAATGCCTTGGAGTCTCTTAGGTTTTCTAAGAGGGAGATTTTCATTACATATGGCTTGCATTGTTTCTTGTAATGTTACGGAGAAGTCTTCTAATTCTGCTGCCGTGTTAGCTAGTTGGAGCGAAGGTTCGAGGCGCATTAGCTGCACTTTAATTTTCTTCGTAAATGTTGTTAATTTCCGGCCAGGAAGGTTATAGCGCTTGATCTTGGTCACGGAGGTGGTTTGCGATATAGAGAAGGTAATAAACTTGTGATCACTGAGGCTCTCTTCCTCTTCGACTTTCCAGTCCTGCAAAAGAGGTGCTACGTGCAGAGTGGTCAGGGTGAGGTCTGGCCATCCCTGCGCAAAGACCCTGTCGAAGGATGGTGGTGCATCTGCTGTATTCTGGACTATTAGATTACTTGAGGATATAAAGTCTTCTAGTTCTGTCCCTTTCGTGTCTGTAGTTCGATATCCCCAGGCCGTATTATGTGAATTGTAATCGCCTGCGAAGATCATATTTGGGATTTTAAATCGATGTATGATACTTTGGATGAATCTTGTCGTTGGGCCAATATCCGCTGTTGGAGGAGAATAGATCGACGCTAAGATAACAGCGAAGGAATGTACTTCTAGGAGCACTGCTACATGATCTTGATCGAGTGAGATAGATGTTGGAGACCAGTCCGGATTACAGCTTATTATTATAACTCTTGGTGGATGGTCGTGATTGGAACTTTGAAATACTGTCCATTGCAATGGAAAACCTGCTGCCGCGCCATCGCGGCTATATAGCTCTTGACCTATGATAAAGTCTATTTTATTATCAATTGCGAATTGAACTGTCTGAGCGACCGCAGCCCTGGTTCGCTGCATATTGATTTGTAAAAATCTGATGGGTTCTTCGTTTGAGTTAAACACTGTGTTATTTATTATTAACTGTGTTATTTATTAACACTGTGTTATTTATTAACACTGTGTTATTTATTAACAATTATTTGAACGTTTTGTGCTTGTTGACTTTCGCAATTACGTGGTGTGTTGTTATTAATATTGGGTGATGCTGCGGATGTAGGCAGCTGCTCGCTGGTATTCTGCGCATTCAGTTGCGTAGGCTGGGTGCCTACAGTCGTGCATGGTTCCATGTCTATCGTTTGCGTCACAGCAGTTAATACATCCTGGTAGTTCTGCTTTGCAGTTTTTGACATTGTGCGGTCCGGCGCAGTAGGCACAGAAGTTCTTCTTGCATGTGCATTTATTCTGGGTATGTCCGAACTGCTGGCACTTGTAGCAGCGACGGATGCCCAGGTACTCTGTGATTGCGTGTACGTGCCAGCCTGTGAAAATTCGTCTTGCCCTAAGGACTGCCGGGAGAATGGACGGTGTCTGAGATATACGGAGAACAATATTGTTGGTGATGAAACAACTAAATGATCGGTAAGTTCTGCCATTTCTGATGAAAAGGTAACTAGTAAAATGATAGGCCACTTGGAAAAAACTTTAGAATGTATAAATATTTTCTGATAATATATAAAGGTAATATCATAAAATCCTGAATCAGAGAATGCAAATAATCCTAATAATAATCCTATATCATAATAAACTTATATAACAAATTATACATTATGCAACTTAACATTCATATTATTTTAGCATGCCTAAATATTAACATAACTATTACCACAAAAATCTAAATAATAAGTGCGACAAAAAATATGATATGCCCTTTTCGTGTAATGATATTTTCTCTGGCCTCACAATTAAATTGCAATCGTATTCAGATTAGATTCATTTATTTAACAACCTAATTCTCAGTAGATTTCAGTATCAGACACTTTATATTAAATTCGAAATGGGAAACTAGGAACACACTCCATTAGAAGTTAATATGCCAAATTAGAAACACTGTGTAAAATCTCAGATCTAAATATTTAAATTTTCATGTAACGTTAAGAATAGGAAAATGCACTCAGAACTTCTTTAAATTAAGACTAAGCGCTTTGTAATGTATTTCTTTAAATTAAATAAGAAAACTAAGTGTTATGTAAATTAAATAATAATTAAACGAAGTATGTAAAATTTAATTAATTTATGTAATCAAGTTTCGTTTCCTGAATGTGTTAGCTATATAAAAGTATTATTAATTAAGATAGAAATGCTTGAAATAATTTAATCACTAGAAAAATTGTCAACATCGTTTTCCAAAATTGAATGCTGTAATTGGTTAGAATGTTAAAAGGCACTTTTCCGGAAATCTGTTAAAGTGGCATTTCCTTAATTTATCAAGCAGGGAATGTTCATTATAAAGAAACAGGTTAATATAACAGAGTTATAATTAGTGTTTTCAAAATACAACCATGTTTATAGATGAGTGAGAATTTATTACGACTTGCAGTTTTAATTTCAGTTTTCTTCGATATGTGCTCCATTTTGCATGTGGTAATTGTATTAATAATATTAATAATAATTAATATTATTATATATTAATAATCATTAATAATTAATATTATTAATAATTATTGTATTAATGATATTATTAATTTATTGTATTAATAACATTAAAAATAATTGACGTTTTATGTTAATTTTTTGAAAAAAATATATAATCAAAATTCTAGTACTGCAATACATTCTCTACAGTTGGGGAGTGGAGACGGTACATGATGATTCTTGCTGTCAGCATTCGTAGCCTGCTATATCTTTACCCATCTTAAGATAAGAACATCAATTATTAAAAAACTTTCGAAGAATGGATAACTCCATGGAATTAATTGGGTTGAATTATTTGGCTGCTACAAAGCATAATAGAGTTGTCTATCTAAAACTATCCTTGAGTTCTCCTATATTGTGCTTTATCATAATTTCATAAAACAAGTTAAATTATAACAGATTACTCAACTCCAGGACCAATAATAAAATTTGGCATTTGATGAAACAGTAAAATCAGTTGTTTTACGTGCTTTTAATTGAAAGAAAAATATAGCAATGTTAAATTTAACATTAGGCAAAATGGCAAAGTTTGTTGGGTGAAAACTTTGAATGAAACACTATCAGTGTCGAAAGTTATCAGATATAGCCACCTTTTCATCAAGAGGGAAAAAACTGTTATCCAAAATATTTTAAATATATTGTTCTTAGATAATACACACCTATGTCTTAGCACCCCAAAATTAGTAATCTTGTTCAAAATATAAATTAAACTAAGATTGCCTTTTGCCTAAGTCTAAATTTTACTCATAGTTTTAAAAGATATTTAACATATATTAAAAATAATCTGATACAAACTCATTGATTACATAGTTGATTTACTAAAATTAGGTTTCAAGGAATTTGTGCTATTCTTCAATTTCATAAAAGTATATATGTTTCATACTTTTGTGAAACATCCTGGACACTAAATTCTACGCATGTTTTTGAATTAAGCGTTGTTAATTCACTAGCAATTCCAAAGACTGAAGAAGACCCTACTGAATGTTAATGAAAACTCTTCCGTTAACATGAATAAAATGTGTGATATCCTTTAAAGATAAAAACTGCAACTCAGCATGCTACAAAATCCTTAATATGCTAAAAATACGAAAAACTACTAGAGAGTTAACAGACTCTAACGTTCAAGTGACTTTCAGACCTATATATCAAAGAAAGCTTCTTCTTATCTTTGGTATACAAATCATTTCAATATAACTGTATATATAAAATGTAAAAAAAAAAAAAAAAAAAAAAAAAAAAAAAAACATAACTTCAACAGTTATGCTACGTTTTACTGGGAGGGGGGAAGAAAAGTCACTTCTAGCTTTGAATTACTTTAGAAGCTTGTAAGCGCTTTTGACATCTCTACATATTTGTTGAAAAGCGCAAAAAATCAGTTTTATTTACGAAAGTAAAACGAAAACTTGTGGAGATATGTAAAGATATTTCCTCTCGATTAATCAAGCTATTAATAAAGAAAATTAAAGTAAAATATTTGCTGACTAAAAATGAAAATCAACTCACCTCGTCTGGTTTGGGTATACTTGAGTACCTACATTTACTTAGTGGAAATTCTGCTCTAAGTTATTCCACGTTCTTGTATTATTTGTTCAAGTGTGCATACGAGAAAAGAGTGATATCAAATATTTGCTGAAAGGTGATGAATTCGTGTCTATATTTAAAGTGAGTCGTTTGTTTTAGTTGCTATCAAGAATAAAACTTTTAATATTTTTTATTAAAATTAGAATAAGAGTTTCCACAATAACTACTATGTTAATGAGGTACACCTTTGAGAATCACTTATTTACATTTCTATTCAATATGTCTTAGCCTTTAGAAGTATGAGTTATAAGAGAGTAATTGAAAAATTCATTTTTATTCAATCCTTTATTACGAAAAACCTTAGGACGAAATATGATAAAAACATTATTCAAAGAGTTTTCAAAAACGCTATCTCTTTTATGTAAGCCAAATATGCCTTTACAGTTAGTTATATAAACGGAAGGTTTACTTTTGTAAATTTACCTTTTTTAGTAACCGAATTTGAATTTTCAACAAAGTGTACACAATTAGACAGATTATTTTTATTTCAAAACGAGAAAAAAGTCAGCGCTCTTTTCTAATTCTTTTTTTTTTTTTTTTTTTGACAAATTAAGAAAGAAAGTACGTAAAATTTTAAACACATAACCTGTTTCTGTTTTAAATAAAACAATTCTCTCAAAGAATTCTCCGTGAAGGCATTCCTAATCCTACAAAAAATATTCTGTTAGAATAATTATGGATTAGCATATATGTTAATTATGAGCTCTCGGTTTTTATCAAAACTATATGTACGAATCTGCTAATCTAGGAATACAAAACAATAAAAATTAGTTGCTAATAGTCTATGGATAGTAACAAAAATATAGCTTAAAATAGGAATTTTTGATTGCCAATGGCAAACTTTCTGACGAATTTCGTCATGTATAATGAATGTTTTGACATTTAAAAATTATTTTTAAATTTAAAAAACAGCACTGAGGCTCCAAATACAGTAAATATGTATATATTCACTTTTCTCTTCCCACTGATTTAAAAATAAATTTTTATAGTATGTACTTCTAAATGAGAAAAGATTTTCCAGATTTTGTGTTTTGCTCGTTTCCAATAATTTCAGTATTTTAAACTGAAACAATCAGATTTTCAGTAAAACTGCAATCTGCAATCACTTGAACTCTAACTGAATTTTGGGGAAAATATTGTACATTCCATATCCTGAAAAATTTATAAAATTAGCAGCTACATTTCTATAGATATAACAAAATAAATAAATAAGTAATGCCAGAATGGTAGTTACTAAGTGCAAAGCTTCTCTAAACTAACTAAGTGCAAAGCTCTCTCTTCTTTAGATAAACTAAAGACATAAAAACTTTAACCAGAAGCTAAGAACAACATAATTCAATCATTATTAAAAGAAAAAATGCACAATTTACAAACATGAAGAACCTGAGCTCACTGAGCCAAGTAACAACGAGGGTACATATATATATATATTCATTTATTTATTATTAATGAATAAATGTATTGATTTTGGTTGGTTGGTGCGTTGATTTTGGTGCGGCCGATTGCAACTAAAATTGCAACGTCGAGCGGTCTTTAATATGATCACCATTTTTCTCTTAGGCAAGGGATGGCCAACCTATGACATGCTTGTTACTGGCTGGATTTCAGTCGAGGCAGGTGTTTAGGTGGCATAACAGAAGTACATATTAAATTGCTTTCACTTTTTTACGTTCACTAAAAACATTAAAAAAACACACTGTCTTTAAGACCAGCGAATTAAAAAACGAGTACGAGCATGGGGGGCATCAATAACTAAATAGCAAGTTAATGACTAAACACGAGCTAATAATTAAACAAGCCCGTTAATAACTGAACAAGAAAGTTAATAAATGAAGTTAATCACTAAACAACAAATATATTTACAAAATACAGCTGGATAGTTTGAAATTAAAGCAGGTGTTTAAAGATGATTTAAAAAAATATAACAAGTAGCACCCTGGACACCTGAAAATAATAAACCGTAATTTAACTGACACACTAATCGAAAAGGGTTCGCCATCCCTGTCTGTATACTCTAGCTTAGTTGGTGATACATGTCCATACTGTGCGCGAAATCATTTCCAATAAATTTGTCTAGTCGAAGTGAAAAGATGGAATCAAATTCGAATGGAAATTATTCCGCAGAATTTGAATTTTTTCTCTTTTATACACCATCCGGACCATCAGATGCAATGCTTTCTAGCTCCAGCTATTCGTTCATTGATCGCGAAAATTCAATAATTTGCATGCTGGTCGAAAAATATTTGGAGACGAAAAGTCGTAGCACTCAGATAATTTCTTCTCGGTGTTTTGAGTGTGCGTCTGTAATGGGAATATACATATACGAAAAAAGTATTTAAAAAATTTGAACCCTCCTCAAGGAACAAATATAAATAAAACTTTAACTGTCAAAATAAATAAACGACCAGCCCCTTAATTTCTTAAAAATGAAACCTTATATAATAAGTATAAAATTAAAAATAATTAAAAAAATTATACAAAATACTAGAATAATAATTATTGCTTTAAATACGCTATCAAAGACGTGTTTTAAATAATCTTAAATAATCTAATAAAAACATAAGCTATATTTTTAAAATTATACATGAGAAAGTTAATTTTGGGGAGGACAATAATAAAATATATATATAAAGTTTATTTTGGTGTTGCTTAGCATAATTCTACTGCCAATATAAATTTAACTTGAATATTGTAAAAATATGGCCATTAGTCAATTTCAAAGTACGAAATTCAGCAAAAATTAAATCACAAAAAGTCAAAAACAAATAAAGAGTGACTGAATACTATCCAAATTAGAAGTAAGAATTCCAAACTCTAAGCCAAACTGTAGTTTTAACCTGAAAATCTGTTGAAGTATGGCCATTAGCCGAATTCAAAGAATTTGATTCAGTAAATTGAAACATAAAGTAAAAAAAAAAAAAAAAAAGGTTAAAAGCTGATAGGTAGTGAATGACTATTATCTAGAAGATGGTAAGAATCTTAGTACAGCAGTTAAGACAACAACAAGAACAAAAGGTATGATTAAACATAATAAAATTGAAACTGAAAAAAATTGAAAAAAAAAATAATGCAATACCTAAAATATAATTAAAATTCGAATCAAATAATGGTTTTAATAAAGGTACATGGTAAGTAAATTAAACGATGAGCAAAATGTAAAAAATGTAGAAAAATAGCTATACGCCGAAATTCAAATTTTAAATTGGCAATATTTAAGCATTCTAAAAAGCAATCAAAGGAAAATATACATGCACTACATTAATACTACAGTTAATTAATTTATAGAGTCTCACTCTTTTGCGAAGCATGCACCAAGTCGATATTCTTGGTAAACTAAGCGAATTATCGCCATGTATTGTTAAAACAGAAAAGTGACAATGATGCAAAAGACTCTCTTATTAAGAACTGAAATAATTGAACGGAAGGTTCTCCTTGTGCTTAGAAAACCAGCCAGCATTTATTGGCACGAATAAAGAAACTTCGAAAACAGACTGCTGTCGTAGAATTTCAACTAATAACGTGGGCTTCAGCAGGCGGAACATGCTCTGTTTCTCTCTCGTTCTATCTCATTTGAATACACGCGAACAAAAATGAGCATTCTAGCAGTAAAACGGAAGGGTAGAATGCCATTAAAGATGCTTAACATAAAACAACTGGTTAAATAAAATAAATAAATTTTGTACAGATTAATAAAAACTGAATAAAAAGACGATGAGAGTAATATAAGGGGGATATACGATTTCTACGTGCTATTAAAAATTTTAGTTAAAGGTAAAATAGCAAATAAATGGTGGAACGGTAATTGGGACTATAATACTATTGAAGTATTTTATTTCAAAAATGACTAATAAATAAATTCAAGGTTTCAAGCACCAGAAAAGGTAACAAATTTCACTTGAATCTAAATACTGCAACGTATTCCATAAAATATAAAATAAATTCTGAAACTGATTTCAAAGCCATTATATTGCGTCAAAAATATGGGATTTTATGATAAATGTTATTAGTGCATCATTGAGGTTTGATAATCAGGAGAATCTTAAAATGTAATTATATGTCTTTTGTGGGATAATTCTCAAAGCTCTTTGTTAACTGAGATCATTACTGAATGTGTTCATGGCTATGAATCCGATTCGGTGGTGCTGGAGCTACTTTTAATGATCAAACTTAATAGCAGTCATCTCGAATTCTACTGGTCTGCCGTAAAGATTTAACAACTTTTTGAGTCTTAAGGGACATAACATTCGCCTTTTTGAAGCTGTGTTTGTGGGATAAAAATCATAGTATCACCTTGAATTGTTTTTTATGGATACTAATATTGTATTGCCGTAAAATAGAATTTTAGTGCATGTGTAGTCAAAGGAAAAGTGGTGCTTAGACTTTTGTATTCGCAATTTCTCTTGTAAATGTCTAGGATAATTATGGAGGTAAATTAATAAAATACATTTTATTAATTTACCTTCAGTGTTATTAATTTAGTTTTATTAATTTACCTCAGTGATTTTTAACAATCTTTAACACTGAAAAAGAATTGCATATTTCTTTTTATAATCAGAAAATATTTCAAACAGCTTCTTTTGATACTATTGAGGAATATCTCTGGAATCAAAATGCTCCGCTCTAAGCCGAAAGGCCTTTCAATCTTTTATGAGACATCTTGCTCAAACTGGCATAAATGTATCAAGAAATAATTAATATTTTAACAGTGATTGCATTGTATGTATTATACATGTAGAAAAATAGAAATAACCGTACTTTATTAGCAAGTATTTATAAACGAAAACAAAATTGCTTTTACCTTCAGTATCTAAGTTCACTTATTAAGCAGTTTAACTTTTCAAGATTAATATTTTGCTTTCTAATTATTTTATATCGATTCGGGCATATGCTATTCATAGAAATTACCGCACCAAGAAAAGATATGCCAACATTTGGTAACACAGAGAAATCCGTATCGTATATTATTTAGAGTATGAAATTAAATGATTATGATAATAAATTTGGATGAGTTTTACATTTCCAAGAAATAAATGTTTCGCAAATTCATTTTTCCAAGGATCACTGATTGTATTAAGTCTTGATACGGACTGGAAGAATCTGGACGCTTCCATAAGATGGTGTGAAAGATTAAAGTATATTATTTTGAAAAATGACAGTGGCAACTGTGGCTGGAGACCTCTGCAATAAATAATATTTAACAGTAGCAGATTGGAGACTACTATAATTTTATGTAATGGGCTGGAGAAGCTGAAGCGGTTTGGAGTAATGGGCTGAAGACCACAGCAGTAAAGGTCATTCAAATGTACTTTCAGGTATCTAGGAATATATGCCAGACATTCATTGCTGATTCCCTGCCATAAATGTGTCTGTTCTTTTCAATAGCAATACAAGGTATAGATAAAGATATATACTAAATTTCAAGAACATCTGCGCTCTAAACCCGGATGCATTAATAACTGAATTCGGCTAGAGACACTGCAACGGATTTGAAAAGCAGACTAATTACCAGAACAGCAAAAGACATTTAAATGTTATTGCAGATACCTGAGTATATAGGAAACATATTAGCTGCTAAATTCTTGCGATAAATGCTGCCGTTGAACTCAATGTAATTTATGCTACTAATTAACATAATTAGCAGCACAAGATACATTGAGTACTAAATTTCAAGAATACTTGCTCTCTAAGCCAAGAAGATTTAACACTGGAAATAATTAAACTCGTGCATTAATAGACTATATTTTTCGAATACACTTTTTACTTAAACATTTAATAACTGTTAATTTCTTTAGAATATTAAGTAATAAATGCTGCCTTGTTCCCCAAAGCAGGAACTCAGAACAGCAAACAATTTATCGTAAGTACCACCAACCGACGTTAACCAAATAGACTGTATATAAATTTAGTCGATTCAATTAAAAGTTCTTTATAATAACGCAAACAACTTTTTTTCTGAAACTTGACAACTCTTCAAAGAGTCTTCAGTTTAGATTTACTTTACATACAAGTTTACCAAGTTTCAAATAATTTTCCACACATTATTTTCAAAATTTGCAAAATAAATTTCATACTGAAGCTCTCAATTTAATTATTATTATTGTATTAGTAGGTGTATTAGAGCTTTACATATAAATATACCATATATATAAATATCCTAATATACAATAGTCATTCTATCAAACATTGTAATTCAAAAGAACTCAAGTGATCTGACGGGAAGAACAGGAATCTTCAATGAGGAAATAATCGAAATGCACTTACTAAGAATTCAATCATATTTAGCAGAAACACACCATTGGTAATATCAGAAAACAACCTACCGTTAACGATCTTAAGATTGATTAATATAATTCCAGATTAAATTAGTAACACTTAAAGAAGCCTTGAAATATATTGATTCTAATTAAAGAATTATTGGCTACAGCAGGAATTTTAAGTACATAATTATAGTAAAATATACTTTAGATACTGATGTTTTTTAACTCGAGTACAAATGTAATGAAAGTTAAAAAGATGAACTTTTAAGGACTTAAAAATTAGGATAAACTTTTAAATGGTATGGAATAGAGCACTTTAAATCGGAGATAAATTAAATTTCAGTCGCTATGGAAAATTTATGATCGTTATGAGACTGATACCAGTCTGAAGATTTCGTTGAAGAATTTTGGAGTATTTTGGAGCAAATGAAATAGATTTTGGAAGGTTAATAAGGTAAATAGAATAAAAGAAATAGATTTGAAAAAAATTCAAAAGAAATAGATTCAAAAGAAATAGATTTGAAAGTAATCAATAGTTAAACTTCCATTTCACGCATTAAGTAAAATTTACCTATAAAGGTTTTACTTCTAGTTTAATTAGTAGATGAAGTTGCGAAAGAGCTAAACTTCCTGTTGACTTACAGTTATGGCACTGGCTTTCATTATTGTTCAGTTATCTGTTTCATATTGAGAAATAATTATGCCTTATTAATGTCCCGGATAATTTTTACTTAATCCACAAAATTATATGAATATTGTCTTTTCGCATGCTCTTAATAGACGAAGTGTTTCAAAAACTTTGTGAGAAGCTCAAAAGTGTAATTTTAGTGTTACAAAATAAAATTAGTCTACGTAACTTTCCAAAAGTTATTGAGTTAAAACATAAGTAATGACCGTTTATGTTGTGTTTAAAATTACGCGGTAAAAATAATTATATTGACATAATGTTTTATGTTATTCAAAAGAGAATCTTTTCCTCCACGAGATGGCTTATTTGATTTTTTTGTCTGAGCTAATTTTTGTTATTTTTCAGATCATTAAAAAAGAGATTGAATTCGACAAAAATAAGCATTTTCGACACCTTCTTTTCGTATTTAATAGAGGCGCCAATGCTGCAGAAACTGTCCGAGAGATTTGTGAAGTCTATGGAAAAGCTGCAATGTCTGAACGAACTGCAAGAAATTGGTTTGTTAAATTCAAAAATGGAAATTTCGACCTCGAAGACACTGCTTGTTCCGTACGGCCAAATGAGTTTGATGAAGAGCGTTTGAAATTACTTCTGCAGGAAGACACGCGTCAAACCACTCGAGAATTAGCCGAACGAATGGGTTGTAACCAAATGACTATAGTTCGACATCTTGAGTCTATGGGGAAAGTCCAAGAACTCGGATGCTATTGACTAATTTATTAGTCCAAAGGGGCTTTGTCCCTGAAGAACTGTTGTTTTCGTTTTGCGATTTCGCGTCGGAACACTATAAATGGCGTTTCACTTTTCAAATCGTAGCCACCAAATACTATCGCCCTGTATTATATTTGAACAAATTAAATAATGAAGAATCTGCATAAATGTATATATGTTTCTCGCATTGTGGTAAAACAACGGTACCTAGAGCCATCCAATTTTGAATGACGTAATCCTACTGCGAATACGGGCATCTGAAAGCCCAAATTTGAAATTTGGAATTTGTTTCATTGACGATTTTATATTTTGTAAACCTTAAACGAATTTTTTATTAACAAACTCAACGATTTAAAAGCGAGTAATGGCAACACTATACCACGGGGGGGGACACAATTTTTTTCTCCAGCGCGCTGAACGCTGTATTGAAAATTCTACTTTAAAATTAGTTTGCGACCTTGCTGTTGAACTGAATTTTATGGTTTAAGTGCAAAGAACATGTTTATTTAATAAATAAAGGTGACACATGAAAGGTTAAAAAACGCCTCTTTGAACGTAATTTAAACTCTCAAACCTTTCACATTTTTTTTTTTTTTTGTTTTATTAAAAAAATTTAAAATTAAAAAGGCCATTACTTACGTTTTAACCCAATAATTTTTATATGTCTGATTGCGGAGAAGAAGTTTTATCGATTAAAATGAAGTAAAAATATTTCAATAAAGATTTTCAGGGGAATGAAACATACTATGGTTAGGATTCATTCGCAGACTTAGATTTTGTAATTTATTTGAATATGAAAATAATTTTTAGATTGTTATTTAGGTTAAACTATTCTAAAAATAAATATTATAAGAGTTATACATATATAAAAAGAGGGCCCACCAGTGGCCGAGCGGTAAAGTCGCTGAACACTGGTAGTTCGGCCCGAGGTTCGAATCCCGCGAACGGGTTGGCTGCATGGGTGTTTTCGTGGTTTTGTAACGTGTGTAAAGTGTATACGAGCCAGTTTCCCTTAGAAAGTCCTCCACGAAGGCATCCCTCCCTTTAGGCAGATAGCCCTCGAGGCTTTGCCATAATCACACCCACACACACATATATAAAATGAATATTATAAGTTATATAAATTTATAAGCAGATTCCGTGCATAAAATATTTATTACGAGTAAAGTGTAACATAGCAAACAACTCATACATAATTTTTATTCTATTTGATTATTCGTATGTAGTTATCAATGCGAAAAACAAATCAGTTTATTGGAATCAAAAAGCAAGCGAAGGTTTCTTGAAAACATGCTCAACAAACTTTAACTCAAAGATATATAAATGGAATGTATAAATCATATAAACATAAATAAATATTTTCCTCGAAAATTCAAAATTGCATAAAAAGGTGAGCAAGAAGAAGAACAAAGTATCTAAAAACAGAGAAAATATTTGTATTATATAAAGACATAAGAACAAAGTATGCAAAGTGCATGTGAAATATTCGTATGGATTTCAGTAAAATGAATGAATACGAAAGGAAGAATATAGGGAAAGGATGCTTCAAAATATTATTTTTTATTTTAAAACTGAAGTAGTTTAAAAAATTCAAGGATTACTCTTAATTAATGTTTTAAAATGCATTCAATTTCAAATGTTTTACTATCATTGGAACTATCGTTATATGGAACTACTGTCTCTAAGTTTGTTGTCTTTTATAATACTCATACAAAATTTCTCAAACATGTTAAGATCTCAATAGAAGTTTTATAGCCTAGATAATGTTTTGAAAACGCGAATTAAAATTACAGAAGGCTTCGTGTAATTTTTCAAAATTCTGGTACGGAGGAATAAGAAGGAATTACGATAAATCATTTACGATAGAAGACTGGAATTAGTTGAATAAGACATATTAACTTCGAAACGTCTACTCCAGATATCATTGCCATGAATGTAGACTAACTGGAACATAATACAAATGGCTATAGGCAATCGAAGATTCACCCATTATAACGTTTTTTTGATATTTACAAAGACTTTTTGAAAACGCAATTAAATGCAAATATGGGAAGTAAATAAGTAAAATGTAAACACGTAAAATTTGTGAAGCAGATAAAAGTATACTTTAGGGAATGGTCATTTGGAAATTCTAAAATTAAAAAGCATACTTTTAAAGCAAACTGCTGTGGAAAAAAAGAAGTAATAAAAAATAAAAAGGAATTATCCAAGATTACTATGTACTGCAAGGTTAGCTCTACCCGACCAAAAATCTTTGAGCGTGTGACGTCATTGACTCATACTCTGATTCAAAAACGACAATTCCCTTGGAGAACTAAGTTTCGTTATGGCTTCAATGTAATTGCATATCCCACTTCTGTAAGTGAAGTGATGTCATTCAACTCGAGCGTGGCAAAGAGCTTAACCTTAGCTATTTTACGAACATTGATATTATCTATGGTTTTATACAAACTAGATAAACGGAGTTCATGATCGCATAGCACAGGAACCATGACAAGGCGCAATGTAACTGAGTCCCACTTTCAAAGGCTAGACGTTGAGTTGAGCTGTCAGATAAGCCCACGACAGGTCTTGTCGTTACTGCAACTTATACACTAACTTTCAAGTTTTCAAATAGGAAAAGTTGGTTGGAAAGTGAATGGTAATTCCCCCAGGATTGCAGGAGAGAGTATCGCTTCAGAATTCCCAGTGAAACATCTTGACTTGGATACAATGGCTACTCGTTAGATTACCTATATTTGTATTTTCTAGTTTAACTAAATTTACGCTATAGTGGGCTAGTCTGATTTTGTAGAGTACTGAAATGTAGAACACCCTAAAAGGGGGGGGTGGAGCTAACAGCTAATGAAAGAAGAGAAGGCAGCTTACTCGTGCAAATGTAAAATGTTCAAAAGAGAAAAGTTCGGAAGGCAAAAGTTTCAAACATGTGTGATGAACAAAGAACTTAGCATACAAATATTATAAAGCATTGTACATGCAAGTCTTATAATACATTGTTGTAGTTTTAATGGCTAGATGCTTGCAACATAATGCGTTCGTCGGAAATAGTCATCTTATCATTCAGAATGTTAATCCAAGATGCCTTACCAAGCTGGAGGTTGTATGCCTACAAGAAAGAAGTTCTGTCCCAATGTTGATGGAAAATACTCTGGGAGATAAATCTAAAGGTCTGTCATCTCTCTTTTCCTACCACGAAGCCTCTAAAGAGACATCACCAATATTTTAAATGTGCCCATAAATGAATGAGGAAATTGAAATAATAAATAAGTGCTCAGTATTCTAATGAAACACATTTAACGCCATTCTTCAAATACGAGGGAGAAAATTACAGAAGAAATGGCTATGGAAATAAACTCAAGAAACCATAAAATTATGAAATCATCAAGCTGAATTTCTTTCTTGAAATATCATCATATTAAGTGTCACTTTTATTGCATTTAAACTAGGAAAAAGAAAGAGTTAAACTACAATAAAGTACGTGACTTCCACCACTTTAACTGTGAAAGATATACTTTCATCTTTATGTCGCCAGCAGGAAAGTGCTGTTTTGTGACTTGCTTTTATGAGATAGGCAGGAATGTGTGGCATTCAAGGTGAAACTAAAGGCTTTTAATACTCTGTTAAATATGAAGTGCTCTAAATATCAAACAGAAGCACACAATAAGACACCCTTTCTCTGCTATTTCTTGTTGGGTAAAATTTTTATGAGTTCCTTTCTCACGAGACTAAAAGGATGGTCTTATTGTACCAATGGAATATACTTTCGAATTGAACTAAATAGTTGAAGAATAAACATCGATCGTAAAGTATATTCCTTTAAATTTTGCTTAGATTTGTACTCGTAATAAAAATATTGACTAGAGAATAAAAACAGAAATAACACAATGCATTTAAATTTTAACTCAAGTACAAATTGTTTAGAAAAATACAATTCTTAAAAGCTTAATTCTTGAGATTTCTCTTTCTCTCTCCCAAAGAGGAAAAATATGTTATAATGTTTTGATTTAATTAATCAATTCGTATTTTAAATTTGGTCACTTTCAGTCCTCTTTCACAACTCCTCTTGCGCCGAACAAATTGCGAATATTACGCTTATTTGAAATCTCAGATGAAACTGAAACATAAAGGGGTACGGAACGTATCTATTTTTCAAGACTAATATCTTGCTCCATGTGGACAGGGAGTCAGGTAACTTATTGCGCAGTCTTCCGGGAAAATACCACTAAACACAGAGGAAGGTGTGAAACAAACTTTTTTATTAGTGCTTCAGTTTGACAAATTGACGCAGCTCTTGTAGAAACAGAAGACGTCCTTTATTAGCTAGAATTAAAGTAAAGCTTAAAATGTTATTCGCAAGATAAAGTCTGCCCATTAGTTTTGGTTCAGGCCCTCGACTCACTCGAGAAAACATAGCCAGCAAAGGCTAAAGCCAATTCAAGTAAATTTAGGATGCTCCGGTTTAGTTTATTACGGCAAAGCATACTAGGGCTATCTGCTTAAGAGAAGGGATGCCTTCGTGGAGGACTTTCTAAGGAAACTGGATTGTATACACTTTTACACACGTGGAAAACCACAAAACCGCCCATGTAGCCAGCACACTTGCGTGGATTCGAACCCAGGTTGGAGCTACCAGTGTTCAGCGATTTTACTCACGAGTCCTGGTAGACTTGAAGTAAATTTAAAAGCTGTGTAAAAATATTGTGGATACAGTGCGTAGTCAATACCAAAGCTCATTCTTTAAATCAAAATTCTTGATACAATTCCTAATTTAAAACATGGGAGGAACCAAGGAAAGTAGAAATGATAGTACAGGGAAAATAATAAGATGAATGATTAATTAGCATAAAATCCAAAAACGGTAGATTAATGCAAAGTAGATAACAACTGGACTGAATTTACAAATCTTTCTGGTCTTGTATTTACTTGTGGATTAATTCAATGTTTAATTGAGGAACGTAACATCGGATGAATAGAGTGATTATAATTACTAATCTTTGTTGGATTAATTCATCGATTAATCAACAAAGCAATGTGACATCGGATGAATATAATGGTTAATAAGCAGTCTGCATTGGATGAATTTATCGATTAATCAAGCAGTCATATATTGGATGAATTTAGTGGTTAATCAAGCAATCTATCTATCACCAAACAAGAAAATCTCCGTTCGGATGTTACTTCTACTTCATATGAAGTTTCAAAATATAGTGATCGAATAGACTTAGGTGGCTTACTAACTTACCAATTTTATATTTAAAAAAAAATATAAGTGTACTGGTGTAAAGTAACATAATATAAGTAACATAAGCAATTAACATGCAAAAAAATTGCTTTCGAAAGAACAAACGTAAGGTGGTCTTCAGAGCATTCTAATTTATAAAACTGGCCACCACTTAAAAAAAGAATAAACAACTCTCGAATAAGCCACCCCGAAGGCATGCAGAAAGGAGGGAGAGAATACATTATAAATGAATTAAATTAAGAAATTTCTTCCATGAGAATTTTGTTTTAAGTCGAATTCTTTTTCTTTTCCAATATTCCTTGCATAAGTTCACTATTTTAGACAAGCTATTACTTGAATAACTATTGGGAAAAATTTAGTAAGTTTGTACATAAATGAAATGGGTTTATGTTATGAAGTGTGCTGCCATTATATGCTCATAACTAAATGGATTTTATTATGAAACGGATCTAAGCTTTCAGCTCTTCCTTTTGTTAGCTCTCACCAGGATGCAAATAAGTAAGCGTATTTAAAGCGAAATTCTTAACAGATTTACATATAGAGATTTGGCAACGATGTTCGCCAATTGTGTTTTCTCTCGCTCAGCTCTGTTAAGTTAGCATTCCGGCATTAGCCATTTTGTTAGCCGCAGCCGTGCAATTACATTTGAGCCAATGGTTCTGTTCCAGTCTCCGGCTATGAATCCATTTTATTGTAAATTCAAGTTCTGTCCTCTACTACCCAGATGTGGCGGAGCTTAAGTTGTGCATTTTACTAACCTCAAGTTTTGTATAAAAATATTATTTAAAACCGTCTTTGTAGTACTTAGATGGAGCGATAGCTCACTTGTCAGTCTAAAGTGCGGGTAAAGAAGTTTAGGTTTGATTTACACAGGACAGAACCCTGCAAGCTATATTAATCACAATCATATTGCTTATTAGCAAAAAAAAAAAAAAAAAAAAAAAATTAGGAACTCACGAAATTATTATCTTGCATTAATATCTGTACTTTTGTTGGTTCAGTGCAATCAGAGGTTTTCCTTTTAACTATGAAATTTTTCAGAGTTTAGCTACTAGCAATCTTTAACTATTCATTCGAAATGAATTCCCTACTTTTTTCAATAAGACGTAAAATCATATTAAGAGAAATAAAATAATCTTTTTCACTTTGCCCCTGGATAGAATATAAATTGTTGTAATTTTATAAAAGAAGATTTCGGAATCAAAATCGTTTCTAAAATAGGGTATGAGTAAGTGTACATATTTCGAAACTTAATAACCGTAGCGAAAAATTCAATATGCCGCTAGCTGTAAACGATAATAAGTTTCAAAGAATTTGTCGAGATTGGCGATATATAATTAAGTAGGCAATCTAAGCAACTTTCGAGTGGAGAAATGTTTTTCAAAGTACCATCTGAATTATTTATTTACTGCCAACGGCTGTTTGTGGATTGGAATCAGAGATTTAATGAACAGAGAAATGAAAAAGAAGATGTAGGCCCTTAGTTTTGGCTTACCAACTGTGAAACTGTCGCTCGAGGATAACAAAAGATGCAAAAGATGGTGAAACAAAAGGTGATACGGAACAGCTGTTTCTAATAGCTCTCCTCATTATAAGAATATTTTGCATCAAAGGTTATATACCCAAAAGACAAGAAACAATTACATGACTTATAAATATTTATGGAACTAAAGTTAGGAATACTTTGAAAAAATAATTAGGATTAGATAATAGAAAATACGCATTTGAAATTTATTTACCTCACAAATTGGCAATATTCGTTTAACCATGCTTTGGGCATATTTTGGTCAAAAATACTATTTCGTACGTTAAGAGAATTTTTTGGCAATATGAACAAAGTATATATTACTTACTTTCTTCTATTAGTTAATGTGATTTTATGCTATGCTTTTTATACACTGCAGGTTCATGACCAGCCTGCATAAAAAATCGAATGTTTCCATTTTGTAGAACACCTTTTTTTTTGTGAATTCTAATATTAACTTCTCGTGTTCCAGAAAGTATATCACAAGGCTTACGCAAGTAAAATACACCACTAACAAAATAAACAAATGTACAGTAGCACTTCAAATGGGTAAAAATTACTAAGAAACAATAAAAAAATTAAAATAATAAATACCTAATACATGTTTGTACCTGTTTTGTATCTTATTATATGTCAGCTTTTTAATTTAGAATAAATAAATACTCAAGAATCTAGCTATTGTATTGAAACTAAGTTAAATAAAAATAAAACCTTCTATTAAATTTTCCCCAAATAATTTTCCAAAAGTTTTCCTTAATATTAATTCACATATTTATTTGGATTTTGTAGAACGTTTCTTTAACTCACTAAACTCATCGTCGAAGGTTTTGGAACATCGAAGGTTTTGGATTGTAAGACAGAGCGTGTTTCTGCCTCTGAAGGAAACGTTATTAGGTTTCTTTAGTTCTAATAAGATTGTAATTCCGTGACTTTGAATTATTGCAGTGGACATTTCATTGTTACGTCAGTGAGAAGTTTTGAGTCAACTTTACGCTAAATCAAAGGTGTAGTCCTTGAATACTAAGTTTAGCTTTAAATTTGAATTTGATCATTAGTTTAAGTTCCGCTGCAACAAGTGGTAGTAATTTTGTTAAGCACGAGTAGTGCGTTTATGTGAATGTTCTGATTTAATAAAAAGTTTATAAGGTATTTCTCTCACTTTCCTAGCGTCCTTCGTGGTGTAGTGGTTCTGCACGCTGGGCCGGTATTCCAGAGGCCCGTGGTTCGATTCCCGGCGAAGGCGGTTGCTATTTTTCATCTTTCCTGCTTCCAACAATATGCCTAATGTCTCTACAAATTTGTTTTAATCTTTTCAAGACACTGTAGTTCTGTTCAGACGAAAGCGAAAATTCGATCCAAGTCTGTTAGGAGTTTGATCCTAGTTTATGCTGCCAAAGAAAACCAAACCCTATAAAATTCTTCACGTACTTTCGGATTACGAGTTTTTCAGTTCCAGATACATCTTAAAAATGCGTGAATTAAGTATGCTTTTAGGTAGTTTGCATTCCAGACTTTTCACTTGCTGTTATGTTTATCAAATTGCAGTTCATCTTCAACAGCGCATACTTGAAAACAAAGATAGAACGATGCAGCCATTGCTATACTATATTATATCATACTAACGCGATTTATGAAGTCATGAGAAGTAAATAATAGAATTTGTGCAGGGGTGATTCTGTTAGCCCTTATATAGTGTTTTTTTAATATTCCCAGCAATACTAAGCAGTTTCCTTACAACCAAAGTAGCTTAAAAAATTGTAGAATTCCGGGTCAGAAGTTACAGATAATAATTTATATGGAACATGGCGGTTTATAATGATTGCTGCAGAAGTTCTAATATACTAATGTATTTCTAGATTCGTAATACGTCTTCTTATTTACGCTGGCCAAAGAAACAATTTCACATCTATGATATTTAAAGACCTGCATAGTATTCTCGTTCTAAAAAGATTCAAACCACTCCAATGTAAATTAAGTCCAACGAAACGGTGGAAAGATTTTATTGAATAATATTCTACCATCTGGTCATTATTCGTATCCGTATTCGTATAGTCATCAGAACTTTAACCAAAAACTGCCTTTATTCTTGCTAGCTAAAAGAATGCAGCTCATGGACAACAAAGGATTTTCTCCTACGCAACTGATATTTTTGTTCATGATCTTTTCGTTCGGCCTTGTGAAAACCTGCTTTTCAGTCAACCACCAATGCCGCTTTCTTCACTTGAGCAGTAGCTGAAAAGTCGACAGGCACGTTTAAAAGATGTTAATGGGTTTTCAAGAGGAAGACCAACTCAGGGAATGAGAGGATGAAGACGAGATATGATGCTAAGTGGAAGGAAAGATGAAGTACGTTTGTAATGTAATAAAATATATTGATAAGATGCAAAAGAAACTAAATACAGAAGACATGAGAAATTACATATTCAGGATACAGTAGAAGTAAAGGTTTGTTTTTTAAAGATCTGGAATGTAAATGCATCTCTTATTACAAGATCAGAATTTCCTATTTCAGGAAATCATAAATACGTGACCGTGTAGCAAACGTTTTATGTCAAGTGTGATTACAGGTTTTAAGAAAGTCGGTTAGTTCTTCTCACTTTTATATAAGTGGTTAGGAAATAGTGGGTAGGATTGCTTTATGCAAGGTTTCTTAAAGTAAGGTTCTTCAACCTTCCTCGCCCTAGAGCCACATCAATAAATTCCAAAAGTCAAATGGAAATCGAATTAAAATCTTTTGCAACATTTTTAACCATGAAAAAAAAATCTAAAGATAATTGTACAGAACGATCTTAAAAATGCATTTACAATAAAAAAAAAACTTACATTACTGGCGGGAGATGGTAATTGGTTTTAATATGAAATTTGACATTGTTTTTGCTTGATTAAAGCTTCAATATCCCGTTTAATCTGTGTTGTTGCAATTCGTAAAGTCTCCTCCAAATGTGTGTCTGTCAACCGTGTTCTTGTTTTTGATTTTAGGATTTTCATTTTACTAAACGGCTGTTGACATATGTAGATACTGCTAAAGTTAGAAAACATGAAGAATGTATGTTATCGAATTCCGGGATACTTTTTTTCGGTCACAGTACTTGGAATAAAAATCAATTAATGTCGGATTTTCAAGAAACTTGCAAATCACTGCAGAGTCACACTGTAAATCTATAAATTCTTATTGAAGTTCGGGCGGAACACTTGCAACGTCTACTGATTTCCAACTTTCCCACGGTATTAATTTCGTCTCAAAAGCTTTCACAAAGTAATAAAGACTATGAACAAGATCTTTTCCTAGTAAGTGGTAGTTGAGATGACCTGTAATATCGACAAGAAAAGCAAAGTCTCTTTACCATTTTTCATCACAGAATTCATGAATAGATTTCTCTTTAGATTCCATAATATGTTGAATTTCGCTCTTCAAAGAAAATAGGCGCTGAAGCATCTTTCGTCGGCTCAACCAACGTACTTCTACGTTATAACGTTATACACAACATCACCATATTCAGCTTTCAGATCACTCGAGAACTGTCGAAATTGCCTGTGTTTAAGTCCTTTAGACCGAATGAAATTAATCACTTTTACAACAAAGATAAGAATCTACCCTTTTTATTTGATTGAGGTTTTATGCGTAGCCAAATTTTTAATTTTTAAAATTAAGTATGATAAAGTGAAAGTTTTGTCAAACTCGTCATTTTTAGAAACTTTTATCTCAAATAATATCAGGCATGTCAATAAAATGTTTTAAATATCAAGAATAAGAGAAAATGATTTTTTTTTACGACAAAAAGCTGTCAAGGCAATTTTTTTAAAATCAAAATTTTTAAAAATTCTTCAATTTTTCTTCAAATTCAAATGTGGGGCCACTAAAATGCCTTCAGCGGGCTACTGTTTGAAGACCCCTATCTTAAACTGTGCTGTCGACAATTTCAATTTCAATTAACTAAAATTTTATGAACTTCTAAGGACATCTGATTATATTGGAATTTTTTGTCCAGATTCTGTAGTACAGAAGCAACAAATAACAGAGACACGTAATGTATAATTAAATTTTTCTCATTATTGAGAGTACATACTCGACGCATTCATTCGAGATTAAGATAGCATTATTAAAAATATTTCTGATTTAGAAAACATTTCTTATAAGAAAGAAACCTGCGGCAAAATTGTATGGAATTCTCAAAGCAAAGTTTGTGACTGTGAATAGGATAAAAAAACAAGTATCAAAGTTAACCTACCATAACTAACTTGAGAGTACAAAAACAATTTTTGCTGCCAGTGGACACCAGCGATTAAAGGATGAGAGCCACTTTGCGCACAAAAATAAATCCAGATTGGGAAAACTTGTGGCCAATCTATCAAACAAACTGTCAACAGCAGAGCAACGCCATTCGGTGACACCAAAGGAAAAGTTGACTCCCCTAACTAAAAAGATGAAGTCTTACGTGTTTGTGAAAAGATTCACGGTAAAAAACATTCTGTTATTTTATCGTATAAATATAATGAAAAGAAAACACAAAGTTGATGGACTTTTCTTTTAAGGATTATAGGTAAAGTTTATGATATAGTGTTACGTAATGTTAGAACAGCTGCTTGGTAAGAAAACAAATATTTTGAAAATAATATCATTACTGAATAATAAAAAGGACATTGTTAGTAAATATAAAAGATTACAATTATGTTTTTTGTGTTTATTTCATCTCTTGTCTCCCAAGTAAAAAACATGCTGACTTAATTTATGATAACTCATTGTCAAAGTATTTATCTTCCACACAAAAAAGTACATAAAAAAGGTTCCGGCTTTACGTATAAAAAAGCCGTTTGGCAGTAAATATCTCTTGACGACATCTTGTGGCATTACTAAATAAATAAATCTGAAAATTTCTTTAGTGAAATTATCTGTATTCTTTTTTGATGAATTAAATGATGTATTTTTTATTTTAAAAGATTGGATATTATGTAACTTATCTGACATAAAGGAGCAGGCAGAACGGAGGTTAAGAGAAAATGTCGGATAGTAGGGAGGTGTTAAGAAAAATGCCCAAGAAATATCCAACTATTACACATTGCAAGCCTAATAATCATGTTTTACAACAAAACAGGAGAGATTATCTGCAAAAATGAACTTAGTTTGATCGTAGCGAACAGACTGCACTGGTGTCTCATTTCCTTGAATAAGGCGGTTTCTTCCCTGCCAGGTCTCAGCATAATTATACAGAGTTTATCAGCTTGTTGTTGCTCAGCATATTTAATGGCAGTTCCTACAGCCTTACTTCGTTAAGTAAAATTCTCATGGTCTTAACAGTTAACAACGATGCTCTTTTCGGATTACAGTATTTTATACGAAGAATTTTTCTGAAACTATTTTAAAGGCTTTAAGATTTCGGAACTTTCCCAATCATTGAAAGGTTCAATTTAAGTTTTGTTGTAGCACTACAGCATGTTAAAATTGTCAGCCTTTCCTTATTAAGAGTTATATTCAGTGGCTGCCTCTTCAGTTTTCGTTGCAAGACTCTTACTAGACGGCATTTTGTAATTGCGGCCTATCTCTTTACAGCTAAACCTCTGAGATCCGTCAAGTTTTCAATTTCAATTGAAATGTTTACTTGAATGTTTCCATTTCTTCAAAATTCCATGATAAGTGTTTCACAACAAACACTTTATATTGTTACATTATTTCGACTAATACTTATTTCAAGTTACCATTTCTGTCTTTTTATATTTCCCTCTCGTTCTACGCCAATATTTAATTCTGTCAAGGTGAACGCGAGTGTATTTAAACTGAAGCAGAGAAAAGTTTAGTTAGAGCTTGATTTCGCTACTGACAGCGCACGTTGTTAATTCTACCAGCAGTTGAATTTTTAATCTCGGCTCCACGTTCTTGCCACCGAAATAATTATATCGTCTGTGTAGTGTCTGAGTCAACTATTAGGTTAAATCAAATTGTGTAGTTTTGCACTATCATTTTCCTTTGATTTGAGTTGTTACGTCATCTTCTTAAGTTCTTCACCACAAGTAGTTGGTGACTGTGTAAGCAGGTAAGTTCGTGCAGTCTGTAAACTATTGTGTTCAATAAAAGGGTCTTTTACACCCTTCGTCTGTTGTATTCATCTTCAAATCTTTGTGAGAAGTCCCAACATAGACTTTTAAGTAGATCTAATTGCAGTATATGTCATAAAATAGACCAGATCACACATCTTAACTGATAGATATTGTAGCTATTCTTCCATCTGTCAAGCCAACCAAAAACTTGCTAAAACAGCAATGTTTGTCAAATTAGTCACAGTACTCACAGACACATATGCATGAACAGTAACAGATGATAAACCGATTCGCATACAGTGATTAACTGTACTGCACTGAATGATAAACACATGAATCTTCGTGTCTACGGGTTCCTCACGTAGCGCCATAGACATGTGTCCCCATAGAAAAGATTCATGTGTCTACGGTTCAGAGGGAAAAAAGGACCTGCGTTTACAACTTGCGGTTCAATTGCCTGTTCATACTTTTTTGATTTTTGTTGATGATATGTCGGAAAAGCGATAGTCTACTGCATTAAGGTTTAGACTAAAGGTCTTATTCCTCCAAAATTGAGGCTTTTGGGTGATATTCATGGTACATCGTTTCTTGCCTATACTACAGTGAAAAAATGGTTAACTCTTTCGCATTGAGAGACGACCAAATCTGTTTTCATCAAACATCGAAAACGCCCGTGTTTACGAATTTGTCTTGGAATAGTTTTCCTTTCCCCCTGCATAGTAGATAGCTACAGCATTAACAATAACCTACTTAAGTAAAATGACTGCTTCTCTCTTGGGGGTTTTTCAGTGGTTTCATCCATCGTGTGCAGTTTCACTTTAGAGCCGAATTGCACCTGCGAACGTTATTAGCTTTCCGTATGTCTCCTTTAGTTGCTTCAAAAGAATGATTGACATGTCTCTTAACAACTCGCGAAACCAATGAGCCATACACTAACATGGAGGGGGAAAGCACTAGGTAGAAAATAAACGAGGCGTTAGGGCGGTTTGCCGTTGCCTGAATGAACGGGCGTTACGGGCGACTTCGATGCGAAAGAGTTAAAACAATTTCGCATGATCTGAGAATCCGTTTAAAGCGTATTAATGTGAAGTTCGACCATTAGGGTCAACGACATCACAAATGTTACTCATCTCCAAGACAGTATATTAAATGATCTTAAAAGTCAAATCCGGAACTTAGAATCCTAAGAAATAGCAAAAAATTGGATTTATCTAAAACAACCATGTTGAGCATTCTACATGAAAACTTTCATGGGAACACAGTCTTTAAAAGTAAGGTCATTAAAACTGGAAGCTGAGTTTTCCCGTCATGGTGACTTTACATTTTTGTTCGATTTGAGAAACATATGTACTTGGGGTACAAAGGGAGGCTCTGCAGAGAGGCTAGCAATTTGTACAACCATGTTGTAATGCTTTCTCTGTTTGGGAAGAAAATTTGAAGTTTGTGTCTCTGTTAAACTAGCGTCTTTGACAAAGCTAATGATTGGAATGTTGTTTTTGAAAAGTCGTGCAGGTGAGCATGAGGATATTTGGTTTTTGACTTGGCTGGGTGGCCTTGGAGTGCAGAGATGGAAAAACCAATGGGGTGTGCCGACTTGTGGTAGTACCCTCTTGACGTTGCTCCCAGAGGCACCATTAATGCTATTGGTGGTTAGAATTCCTCTTGATTGTTTCATCGCCGAATAAGAGAATTGTCGTCGTGAGGAGAGCGTCGGCGGGGCCCTCGAAGTCGAAACCACGTTTGAGATACTATGTCCCTTCAGATAGCTGAGAGAAAAAGAGAAAGAAGTGGTGGCAGGGACTGAGCATCCTGAGGGCCCGAGGAGGAAAGTCCTTGGGAATTCATCCCCTCTCATCAATCACCGTTGCTAATCACTGTCTCCTACTTTTTACATTTTTAGATTGGCTTGATG
The DNA here is from genome assembly GCF_044657685.1 of Stegodyphus dumicola. Taxonomy (NCBI): domain Eukaryota; kingdom Metazoa; phylum Arthropoda; class Arachnida; order Araneae; family Eresidae; genus Stegodyphus; species Stegodyphus dumicola. The sequence goes on along the minus strand of NC_140771.1, from coordinate 39,435,822 downwards.
GTTTCCCAGAATACCATATTTCATACTGAAATTTCCATTTTCTCGTCTGGAAACAAGATGCGTCACCTCATCCGATAAAATTTAACGTCACCTCCAGAAGTATGTCGCATTCGCCTCCCGGTGTAACCTGTTAAATTTTTGTTATTTTTACCATAAATAGAAAGATTATTTATTGAGAACTCGTGGCTGAAAGTAGTTAGTCCTAATACGATTTTTGCAGTGTCTAAATTGCTAATTTTCTGAAGTTAATATGTGGATTAAGAATAATGTGTTCCTTTTTAATTCATTCCGCTGACAGGCTGTTTTAAAATTTTTACTTTGCCTTTTCTTAAGTGTGATGAATTTAGAATTGAAAATTGTCGAATTTCAGTATTATTATGTGTCCCTGGGTCTACCGGTGTATCTGGTTTATTATTAGTTACAGTTTTAATTGTTCCTGAGCATATAGTCTGAATTAAAACTTTATTATCGATGTTAAATGTGGCCTGGATCGTGATCTCCGAGAAACACTCGTCGCTTTGTATTTACCAACTTTCCAGAATCCAGCAAAAATGATAAGAGGTGATTTGATGGCTTTAACAGGTCTCGTTTCTCCCTAGCGGCCTTGTATCGGGATCACACAATGAGAAATTCATTTACAAAGACGGGAAATGGGAATGCACTTCCAGCTTCTTTTCAGTTGGTATTGAATTGCAGCTACTGGTCATTCGAAAACGTGGCCTTAAGGGATCGTCTTTGTTAATTTTTAGATAAAAGAATTTTCCTTCTGGGTAAGGAGACCGGCAGGCGGCTTCTTAAATTGGTCTTGACAGCTGATTAAAGGGAGGAAATAATATTTCTAAGAAACTTAGACACAGAAAACGTATATTTTCTAAGACACAGAAAAATTATATTTTGGGAAAAAACAAAAATATCTAAATTTTCTAGGATGGTGACGTAGTTAAAATTTGTAATAAAATTAAACATTTATGACAAATTTTGAAGCATATTCAGTCCAAAATTTATACTAAACATCTATCTGAACTTTTACTTTCAAAGCGTTAGATTTAAATGTATTTTGAAAAAACGATTTCAAATTTAAATTTTTACATATCGAGACGTACAAACGTAACAAAAATACACAGTGTTAAACAATTGTTAAATGTAGCAAAATGAAAGTAAAGCTAAATGTAACAAAAACACACAGTATTAAAACTGTGCTTTCAAAATATTCTTACAGTTCTTATTTCTTAGTACAATATCTGGGACTGGATCCATTGCGAATAACTGAGATTAGCTGTAATAAGGAAGCCATATCTACTGCATGTCATTTAGAAAAACCGGTGTTATATTTATTTTCAGTGCTGCTCATTAAAATTTTGTTTTGTTTCTACACTTAGGACATCGAGAATTTATCTCAAAAGAGAAATATTCGTTAAATGATGAAACAAAGGGAAGTTGGTTTCAGTAGTCATTTCTTTTCCTTTAAGTTATTTTAAACGGTATTAAAAGTATTAGATAAATGTCGAATAACTCCTGAGAAACATCAGAGCTCTTTATAAATAATACAGAAAGTGAGAAAATAATTGCACGGGTTGAAATAACTCGATAACACATCGTTTCGAAACTTGCTGCTTTTCAATTTTTGCGAATCGGAGTTTTCTTTCTCCCGCTAGATGTGTTTGAAAGGAGTTTGTAGAGAAACATCTTGATTGATTTCCGAGGCCCATGCTATTTATTATCATTGTCATCTCAGAGCAAAAATTCTTTACTTCCTGCGAATGATGTTCCTCGGCTCCAAGATTACGAAGATTCAGTCGTGTTTATTACAGTAGTAATCTCAGTATTTATGGATATTTTGGGTGGTGTGAAATTTAGAGACATAACGGAACTTATCAAGACCTGAAGGATATACCTTGAACGTTTGATCAGGGAAACGTGTTTATCTATCATATTTTCATAGAGTGTTATATTCTGACATTTCAAAGAATAACATACAGGATATCATAATAAAATACTTTTGGGAACTAAGTTCAATTTTCAGCAAGACAATAAACTCAAAGACATGGGAAAAATTATGTAGTAGTAAGAAGATCACTGCCAACAGCAACTCCGTACCTTATGACTGTATACGGATATTACAGTACGGCAATTTATAATCTACATACGGCATACGGCAATATCATACATACGTTATTTATATCTACTACATACTGAAATTTATAATCTCGGATGGAAAAGGCATTTCAAATTGGGTTTACAAGAAAAACAAGCAAACCTGCTTGCCATACTGAGCAGAAGGTTACAGAATTTATCTCAGATGATTACAAACTATTACTGCAACAAAAGTTTTAATATGGAACATTAATATGTAACATTTACCCCATCCTTATTCTGGGCTGTGGAAATATTTTATGCATCTTTGTTATTTCTTTTTCATAGATTTTATATTTGAAAATATTCCATATTCTTTCAGCAGGGTTCATGTTAGAAATATTTCTAGAGCACGTTAGTACTTGAAGCGCGTTAGATATAAAATAATTTTAGACTATTCTTATAGAGACACTGCCTCGTTGAAATATTGCATCTCTTTAAAAAATCATACATTAATGTGTAGAAAGCAATATTTTTTCAAGATCTTTTTGCATTTTTGTGAATTTACAACGCGTTTAATTATTTTGATGTGCCCGTACTATAGACAGATGTGGAGCACCAAATCTTTGAAGATGATCGGGGCTTCACCAGTAGCTAAAATGCAACCTTGTTAGTTTTCTTTCTTTTGTCTCCTGTGAACATGTTAAACCCTGTATTGAATTGAACTCTCATCCAAAAAATAGCATAATAATTAAAAATGCCGAGAAAGAGGAAAGAAATATTTCTCAGTCAGAAACTATAGAATGAGAGGCTTAAAAAATTGAAAACAATGAATAAAATTACTAAAGCATACAAAATAATTTAATTTTTAATAAATAGATTCCTCCACTTTTGAAAAGTCTATAGGGAAAAAGTTAGAGTATTTGAGAAAATATGGGTGAATTATGCAGAAGATGCTAAAAAAAGAATCGCCGTGTATTTTCCACAGAACAATATATATAATATAAATAATGTTTTAAAATATAAAACATGAAACAAAATTATTAAACCTGATTAGTTCCAATTAAGTTTAATTTTTTGTTAGTAATTTTGTTTCATATTTTACAATTTACATATTAAGAAAGATAAAAAAATATGTAAAAGATATATTATAATTTAAATTAGCAATAGCCCTTAATGTTAATTTTGATTTGGTACTTCCCATCTATATTCTAAAAATAGTAATCGTTTTCTGCACCGCGTCACTTCAAGACTAATCCATGCCATATGATTCTTATATAATTCTGATGATTTAATGAAACTAAATCTCAGTTAGTCAATTATGATTTAACAGCAGCATTATGTTGCCTATCAGATGCATTGAGAACCGAAACTAACTCATTCTGAATTAAGATTTATTCCCGAACATAAAGTATTTGGTTTTTACACTTTGCCTCACCTGAATTGCTGCTCGCTGCTCCCTTCTTAGTGCGTAGCTATCAAAAGGAAACAGTTTTGAAACAGTCACGAGTAGTAGCTAAGTTGGCTTGTGGTCGCAAAATATTTTTTAAGTTAAAGAGGAATATTTAATCTGCTTCGGCTACCAAGTTGCTCTTTATAATGGATCCACATTACGTCATCAATATTTGTATAATATCATTACAACTAAGTATGGTTTCATAACAGATACACATTATAGTCAGAAATATAAAAAAATGCATTAATTTAGTACAGTGTAAAAATGTGTAACATAAGCATTAAAAATTATAGTACAATGTATTAAAGATTAAAGCTAATAGGAAAGTAGCCAAACCACTCTAAACGAGAAAATAAGACATACTGGACTTCCTTATAACTGTGTGAAAAGAAGCCCTATGTTTGAGATTAACAGTATACAGATTAAATAAAACAAAATAAATAATATTTGCAGCAAAATTGAAAATAGTTGTAGCTTTAATTAATTTCGAGCCATCATTCCGTAATAACTGATAATAGTTTGAAATCTGTTGTTAATAAACTGAAAGCTGCACTATAAGAAGAAGGAGGATTTCTTACTTGAGGGGGATTATTAAACTTAACTGTAAACTTGAAAAAAAAAAAAAAAAAAAAAGATTAATAAAATGTTTCCTCCTTTTATCGTTTTTCGTAAATATTTTAAATTTCCAGATACTTTTTTTCAGTTATTTTAATATAGTTGATTTTATTTATTTGTGGTACCCGTATTCATCTTTAAAGGTTTATTATATCCGAAACCATGCAATTTTATAGAAATACCGAAAAATCCTAATAAATATGCAGTTAAAACTTTAACAATTTTTCTTAAACCTTTCTTAATAAAACTTAATAAAAAATTGTTGACTTAAGGAGCATCTTATTTGTTTATAATGGACTACCTCAATTTCACATTTTGACATGTTTGAAGAACATATTTAAGAGAGTAAAACAAATTGCTACTCATTTTAAATACCGTCTTGTTTGAATTACAAGTACAAATAATGCTCTTCCAAGTAATAGAATAGAATAATGACTTGTGTTCCTTCAAAATACATAAGCGAATCATAAACTATCGACATGGAAGTAAGATATAGTCATTAAAATGAATTTTGAAATTCTATTCTTCAGCCCAGTATTAATTATATAGACATTACTGCTGCATTTAAATTCAGTTGTTTCTCCGCAAGGTATTTCATACGAGATTCGTAGAGCCAAATTACATAAGTATCATTAAATTGTGTAAAAATGTTCGGTTTTTATCTCAGAGGGCCATAGAATACGATCACAAACAAGTGTAGGGAAGGTCGGTTCGAGAAAAGAAAGATTGTCGAATAATCGAATGAAATTTCTTTCCCTTCCGATATTCGTGTTAAGCATTTATCTATTCCGATTTACAACGTTTAGATAAAATGTGGCAATAACAAAGTAAGTGGTAGTTCTTTTGCTGACGATGAGGAAAGATTATAACAAATCACATGTATTTATGTTCTTTCTAAAGCACTGAGAATTAAAAGTATTCTCAGAATGAAATAGAAAATATTCTATTGAATACGTAATTTAATGAATATTTCCACCTGTCTCTGGTAGATCATTAAGTTTTCATTCTAATATACACACAATACAATAGCTGAGTATTCTCATTAAAGAGAATTTTAATTTCTGTACGTCTTCTCACTGATTTAGTTGTTTCATAAATGGATTTGGTGTCGTTTTATTGCTCATGACCTTAAAAATGTTTCATTTTACAACCGGACCTATATACCTCCCAGAATAAAGACGACTGTAATTTTTAATTGCTTTGTCCGTAGATAAATTATTCAAAAGGAGGCTCTTTCATTCTGAAAATTAAACGTAACCAACCATTTAAAAAAGGATTTTTTAGTTTTTTTACATGAATAAAGCTCAATTTAACGAAATAAAACAAGGTTTGATAACTGCATTAAATTATAAAGATACGTTGCATGCAAACTATTACGACAACGTCAATGTAGAATTAAGGATTAGTAGCTATAGTGGTTCAGAATGAGACCTTATCTATACAAATGGACATTATGCATGGTTCAAGTTGTTTGTGCAATCGTAAAGAAAATATAGAAATCTTTCCATGCACCACTCACAAGCATATGCTATCTGGTAATTACTATTTGACAAGCAGCAATAGATGTGCTCAGGGACAGTTTTGATACTGCATATTCAATATAAATGATTGAAATAAATCTGTTTCTATTCTTAGAAAGTAGCATAAATTTAAAAATGCTTTGAAAGCTTTCATATTTTATATTACGTCCAAGGGGGCAGATTTTTCCTTTACACACACATACACGTTTCGAGAGCATTTGGACTAACACCCCTTTGGACTAAAAGTATTTAAAAAATAACGTATCTTCAGAGTTTACGCTAGATAGTCTCCCGCATTGGAGATAAAAATGTTTTTTCTTTCCTCTAGTGTTGTCATTGCTCGCTTTGAAATCGTTGACTTTGTTAATCAAAAATTCGTTAAATATTTACAAAATATGAAAGAAACAATAAAAGAAATTCCAAATTCGGGCTTCCAAGGTGCTTACATTCGGGTGGAAGACTAGGTTATTCCAAATTTGATAGCTGTAGGTACCGTTATTTTTTCACAGTGCGAGAGACATACACGCATTCATGTAGATTCTTCATTATTTAATTTCTTTCATTACAATACAGGGTGATAATAGTTGCTGGCAAGAATTTAAAATATGAAACGGACATTTATAGTGAACCAACATAAAATTCCGTTTCGAGACTAATAGCCTTTCTGGTCTACAGCGCCTTTGGGCTAAACTAGCCCCACAAGTCGCGCTCAATACAAGTCGTGTTCACACGCATACACAAATAAGGAATTCAAGTAAATAAACAAATAAAGGTCATTTTTGAATAGACTATATGAAGTCCGTTTCGAGAGCAACACTCGCGGTAAAGCCGCGAACGAAGAGCTTCCTCGGTCATCCAGATTTAATCTTATTCGACTTTGTTTTTGTGCAGATACCTTAGAAACATTATCTACTATTTAAAGACAAAAAGATCTATCACAAGAAATCTCAGGGTTTCAAAGCACGCTGAAGGATGCCATGACTACAGTTATATCGAGCATGCTGCAGGCAGTATAGAATAAAATTGCTTCCATTTATTCCACCAGCAGAATCTTACGAATATTCATAAAGTGCAAGAAAAACCTTTGTGCCAGAAATTGTAAAGAAATAATTTTCTCTATTACGGGATAAAGCTGAAATGTTAGTAGATATTCTTGCATAAATTTGTTATTTTGGATGTTAACCAATTACCCTGTATGAGTATCACAGAAGGCACATGTAAAGAGCATTTTAGCATAATCAAAACCGTTAAAAGTGTTTTGAGAGATGTTTGAAACATCGTTGGACCTGAAGCCCTTTTGATTTATAGAGAAAGAGATGAAGTCAATTTTATTACTTCAGCGCAATTTTTATCAAGTTTTTCTTTTGTACACGCTTGTATATATTGAACGTTTAAAAGCTTTATATTCCCTCAGGCGGGGCCAAAAATCGGATAACCGAAAAGCACTTTTAAGAATCCAAACTTTTACGAATTTTTCATTTTGAGCTATATAAATAAGAATCCAAATTATTCTGGTTTTCCCATTGGGAAAGAAAGGCATTATATAGTTGTAGTTATCATTATAAAGGAATGTGTCACATCATCTGCTGAAATATTAGTTTATTCGGTCAGAAAGGCTACTGCAAATAAGGAAATGCTAATGAAATCAAATAAAGAAAAGTAACAAAATTTTCCCTCTTGGGAAATAAGTTGCAGTTTTCCTTTATGAAGTAACTATACGAATAGAAAAATATTGCAAGCATATATGTATAAAATTCAGTCTAGGAAACATTAAATTTGACATTCAGTTTGTCTGCGTGTGGGATGTTCCAAAAACATAAAACAATGTGTTTGCGAAGTTTATATTCTCAAAATACTTTTTTAAAAACTTCTTTAAATGAATAAAACATTAGACGATGAGTTTTCTACGTCTACAGCATGCTTATCGTTTACCTTCGACAGCATATTTTCCAATCTTTTCTTTTAAAGTTCCACGTATTGCTCCCCTAAAACCTGAATTTAAAAAAAGACCATAGTCTGCTCCATGAGTATTCTTTGTCGGGGATTTATGCATTGAATTTTTATACGAAAAAAATCTATTTTTAAATTTAGAAGGTATTTTCTCCCTCCTTCGAGGTATAACGGTTTGTACGCTCGGCGCATATTCGAAAGGTCCAGGTCCGAGTCCCGGAAAGGGCATTGCTCATTTTTTATTTTTTGTTCTTTACACCTGCTTCAAAATAACCTCTCTCTACAAATTATTAAATAAATAGCACACATACGAGCATGAAAAAATACAGTTTAAAACTTTGTTTTCTTCTCTTATTCCATGAATGAAGAATGTGAAATATCTGCTTTATAATAGCTTTAGAAGATTAATAGGATTTATAATAGCTTTAGAAGATTAAAAGGACAATTTAAAAAAAAACTGACAGGCATTTTCAAACTCATCAACTTATATATTTCTGCAAGCATTTAAATGCTAGAAAAGTCCTTAGCGAAGACCTTTTTTTGTTTTTTGAATTATTGGATTGCATTACGCTATCATTCACTTCCTCTGACAAGTATTGCCAGCATGCGAATTATATAATATAAATTTTCTTTTTCTATAGCGTCTTAAATACCTGGTTCTCAGAGTGATGCGCTAAGCATTATAAGTTTCTTAAAATTCAGTTTTGTCAGTAATTGATGTTTATTAATTTGATTTTATTAGTTTTGGTTGAAAGTAAGTTTTTGTAAGCTTTAAATTTGGTTAACTTTAAATTTAAGTTGATAGTGTTGCAATTTTTATTCTTTAAATGTGAAATTAGTTAACTTTTAATTTTGTTTAAGAATTTAAATTTTTCTTTTGGTTTTATTTTTACTGATAGGTTTGACCCTTTAAGTTATTTAACTTTTAAAATTTGTTGTTTAAAATTTGGTTTTGTTGCTACACTAGCTTGGTGTGTAATTTAATTAGCTTAACGTTTGCAAACTTTCTGGTAAAGTTTCATGAATGCATATTTTCTGACTCTGGTGGTAATGCCAATTCAGGTGTTAAAGAAACATAATTTTAGAAATGAATACTCATCCTTATTTCAACTGTTAAAAATTTTTTGTGTGTATTTGATTTAACTGAATTTGTCAAATATTATTGCTTAAATTACAGTACCTAATTTTTGTTTAATTATGATGAAAATTATATAATAGATTTATTTTCCGACAAAATCTTTTGGCAAGGAATTCGCATTTCTCAGAATTTCCTTATCTCGGGCCAACAGCGTCCCTGAATTCATTTCCCAAGCGATGCACCACATGTTCATATTTGCATTTTCTGCACCTCTTATCACCGGGATTTTTCACACGCATTTGTTCTACGGGGGATTTCTTATGGGGGTGGAATTTGAGGCCGTTAGGCTTGCAACAATGTTAGAGTTGCACCCTGGAAGAGGCTAGTGTTTACGTAGCATTTCGGTGGAGAGGGTTTGACCTCTCGTTTTAGACTTGAAGGAATAGCATTGAAGGTCAGGTGATATTTGTCAAGTTCTGGAAGCCGGCGAAGACCTTTCTCCTGGTTAATCTCTGGTTCGCACTGAGAGGGCTGCCGAAATTGGGCGACTATTCCATCTTCACTACTCGCCAAGTACAAGGTCACAGCCAATGAAGAAAAAGCAAGCAACTGCAGTATTGTTCGAGAGCTCAAGAGACAGACCGACATTGACTTTTGAGACCGCAAGCTGAGAGGGAAGGAGGGTGTCCTGATTTTTTAACTGCGTCGTATATCCTATAAGAGAAAATGGCCTGTGGAATTAAGGAAGTTCGGAACCCTCCGGATTGAAGTGCAGTCCAGGGTGGAAAATTGGAGCTTGACCTCGTTCTTTGATTCCTATCCTTAGTCGAATTAAGTTTTGCTCACCCCTTTTTCTTATTTTTGTAGATATGCTGTATACTGCAGTAAGCAAGCGAGAGAGACGATTTTTCTCCGCAGAAGAATTTTAATAGCTCCAAAATTATCGCGTGGTATGTTTCGCAGTCCAAGAAATTTTGTGGCCCCCACGTTGTTAATTAATTTTAAATGTATGTTATTTTGTTGTTTTCTCCAGTTTACTGTATTGACAGGCCACTACCTGATAACCATAATGTAACCATGTACCACAAACTGTCTCTAAGAATAAACATTAGTTGTTTCTTTATATACTTGTTTGCTTAAAGTTTTAATATTTTCGAATACTGGACCATTTTTAAATATTAAAATGAGTTATATTGCCTTTCAACTTTACAACGCAATATTTTGCGAATGAATACTGAGTTCTGTTAAATTGAGCTACTTTATATGTGTCTACACCTCACACCTTCAGTGCATCATTGTATTCACATGATACACTATACCTATGTTCTTGAAGTATTTAAACATTGATTTGTGACAATCTAACAATTTCATAAGTAACTTCAGAATGTTAATGTTTATATATAACAGATGCCTTTAAGAAAACATATCTTTCAAATTTAATCAGACATTTCTCAATTGATTCATTTGAAAGCAGGAAACACAACTCTTAAAGTTTTATGACGTTCTTTAATATAAAACATATAATGGATAAGAATTTAAAGTATCTAATTTATATTTGATAACTATTTAAGTATTTTACGCATGAGTTCTGAGGTCCTACATTCTCGAAGTTATGGATCGTAAATCTTGATGACAATTTTCTCACAATGAAAGAAAATATCTATAATTTTTTAATTCGCGGTTGTAAATACTCTTATAATAAATAATGAAGCAGACAGGAGCTCTATTAATCAAATGGTGAATTTGCAGCAGGATATAGTTCGTATTTTATTATATTTAAAGAATATATCCATTATTACAGTGCAACATGCGTTTCCAAGCATGCTTTCATCAAACTCACCTGGCTGCCACGTATTCACCAAGATCTGCCAAAACACTACAGCATGATGGTATTAACAATGCAAGAGAACTTCTTGCCCGTGTAAAGGTAAAAGATCTTGGGGAACATGCAATGACTATTTATACTGTACTGCTTAAAATGGGAAACCAGTTTATTTCATTTTGTATATTACTCATTTATGTATTTGCAATAATTTAAGAAGTATAGCATTTGAAAGTCGATGCATTATTTCTAATAATACTGAAATATAATTTATATTATATCCGACCCGATTTGTACTAATATTCCTAATATAATTTCAATTAATAGAACAGATATCTAATGAAATCAGCTGCGTTTTTAGTATAGAAATTTTGCTTTTTTATATCGAATCAGTTTCCATTTCGTGTTATTTAAAATTTTAAATTATAAAACATGTGCATCATCTGGGTTGATATTACTTGAAACTTCTCTTTTTGACGTATATATTTATATATATGTATATGTTACCGTTGGCACCACATTCCTCAAAGTAAAATAAAATTTAAGGTTAATAAAATATTTGATGTCTTAAATAAGCATGCCAGGAAAATTTATATTTGCAACAGAGATATAATTTAGTTTCTGATCAAATTACCTTTCTAAAATTAGTGCAGCTATATTCATTTCTTTGTAAGTGTTTTTATTGTTTAAAAATTAACAGTACAAAATGCTTAAAGCAATTTATAAATGAGAATAAACTGTCATAAAAAATTATTTACAAAATACACACAACGAGAGTACATTGTTACAGTTTGTAGACAAGTAAATTCTTTTGTACTGTGTCCCTCAGAGGCTCACTTTTGTGAGTACGGGTGTGGCAATCCCGAGGTACCCTAGCCCTTCAGGGGATCATCTTCTTGGTGAGACGGGTGTCACGATCCTGGAGCCCCAGTGATCTATCCTCTTTTCCGTCTCCTCTCCTCTTGGCTGGTACTTTTTCCCTTCCCTTCTCCCTTGTGGTTTCTCTCTACGGAGTTTGGGGCTCGTCACGAGAGGCTGGAACAGACCTTGTTTCTAGTTTTCGAGTGGCGAGAAAACTGCCCACGTGTTTGCCGTGCGTGGAGACCCGTGTCGCTGGAAAGGAGGGTCCTGGTAGTTGAGGGGCGAGGTACTGTCCCCAACACACTGCTTTGGCCTCTGCTTCAGCTAAACGGGAGGCACCTTAGTCGTCCTCACGGGTGTCAATCGGCTGGTCACTAGTCCTTGTGTCAGTGGCTTGGGGTCAAGCTCTCGGGAGTACCTGCTTTCGGGAAAGCCGACTGTGGGGCTTCAGTTTGCGTATAGGTCCGGCTAGCCCTAACACAGAAATCTGTGTTCCCTTGTTGGGCTCCGTGGTGGGCGGGGCCGTCGGACCCGAATCTTTTCTCTTACAAACATGGCAAATTCACATATTTTTTTATTAAAAGATTTTAAAGTCACTCCAGCCTCTCAACCTAGTTCTGAAACGTCTACTACTAAACCAGTCACTCAACCTAGCTCTGAACCATCTACTAATAAACCAATCATTCAACCTAGTTCTGAAACGTCTACTACTAAACCAGTCACTCAACCTGTCACTCAACCTAGTTCTGAAAATTCTGCAAAAAAATTACGGACAGATGCAAATAAAAAAAATCAAAACAATAGTCCCCGTTTCCTAGTCATCTCTAGTCCTTCTGGCGAAATGCATAAGATGTCTCCTTTCGTAATAAACAAATATATCCTATCTTGTATTGGTGAGCCGAGAAATATAAAGCGTCTCCGCTCCGGAGACTTGCTTATTGATACAAACTCAGCCACCCAGTCTGCTTCTTTACTTCAGATAACTAAACTTGGGCAAGCGAATGTCAGTGTAACACCACATAAGTCACTCAACTATTGTCGGGGTGTAATCTCAGAATTCGACCTTCTGTATGTTTCTGAAGAAGAGATCGCTTCTGAGCTATACGAACAAAATGTCTGCGGTGTAAGGCGGATCAAGATGCGTAAGGAAGGTAAGCTGATAGACACAAAACACGTGATCCTTATCTTCAACACGCCTGATCTGCCTAAGAATATTAAGGTCGGATATCTAAATATTCCTGTAAGACCTTATATTCCAAACCCTATGCGATGTTTCCAATGCCAGCGTTTCGGCCATTCTAAGACGTCTTGTCGTGGCAACCTCACATGCGCCCGATGCTCACAGATTGGCCATGATTCTGAAAATTGTACCGCTGCGCCTCTTTGTATAAATTGCAAGGGTGAGCACCCAGCATTTTCACGCCTCTGCCCAAAATGGAAATTGGATAAAGAACTGCAGACTGCAAAGGTTACGAGGAACATCTCATATGCCGAAGCCAGAAGATTAGTCCAGAGCACACAGCTTCGACCAAATACATCATACGCCAGTGCTGTAAAATCATCTCGTACAGTCGCCACCCAAACATCAATAGGCACACAGACCCTACCAAATAAACCCCAACCGTCTACATCCAACAAGAAAAAAGAAAATGCGACCCATATAGTACAAAAGAAAGGAACAGTTATTCAAAGTAAGCCCAAAACTACTACACATAAAATATCCAATAAAAATAGAAGTCGCAGCAATAGCTCTCTTGATGAGATGATTTCTGAATCTGCGGATTCAGACTTTATGGAAGTAGAAGAGGGTCTAGAAGTTCCCAGGCATCTACTTCCACGAAAAACAAAAGAACAGCACAGAAAAAACAAAAATCATTCATAATGGCCACCCTCATGTCATGGAACTGTCGCGGTTTCCACCGAAATTTGCTTGACATCAAATCTATTATAAATGCGTATCATCCTGTGTGCTTAGCTATACAGGAAACAAATCTGAAACCGGAAGACCATGCAAAACTTCGGAGGTTTTCTTTCGTCAAGAAGGATAGCCTTGCAGGTGAGCGTGCCAGTGGAGGAGTGGGTCTCCTCTCCTCACTGAATTATCCCTCAAATGTACTTCCTTTGACGACATCCCTCCAAGTTGTCGCTACTCAAATAAATTTTGATATTGTTGTTTCATTTGTTTCTTTGTATTTGCCTCCATATGATCGCATTTATCAGCAAGATTTAAATAATCTAATAGAGCAGCTGCCTGAGCCTTTTATCATAATAGGAGATTTTAACGGCCATAGTCCACTCTGGGGTAGCAAAGATACAAATTGCCGAAGAAGACAAATTGAGCAGATGATCGAAGATCACAGCCTTTGTCTCCTAAATAATGGGCAAGATACGTACTTCCATGAGCCTTCAAGGACATTCCACGCTCTCGATCTTGCCATCTGTTCACCATCTCTGTTGCCATTTTGCACTTTTAGTGTCGGAAATGACCTGTACAACAGCGATCATTATCCCATTTTTGTATCTCTTGCACGAAGAGGAGCAAACCCAATGTCGAGACTCCCTCGGTTTATACTGGACAGGGCAGACTGGGAACTCTTCTCTTCCACTGCAGAGCTCAGAGATCAAATGGTAGAAGATCGGCATATCGATGACGCTGTGGAAGCTGTTACTAATACTATTATTCAGGCAGCTATGCTTTCGATTCCTAGAACATCAGGAAAAATGCTTAAATATACGAAACCATGGTGGAATCGCGACTGTCATGAAGCACTGAAAAAACAGAAAAAAGCATGGGGTATTTTTCGTAGATATCCTACTCTGCGAAACCTCATAGCCTTTAAAAGAGCCAAAGCAAATGCACGAAAAGTGAGAAGGCAGAGCCAGAGGGATTCCTGGATTTCATATGTGTCCTCAATAACATCCTCTACGCCTAGTAAGCGGGTTTGGGACAGAGTTCGAAAAGCATGCGGAATGTATAAAGACCACTCACTTTCCTTTCTGGAAAAGATGGCCTAGTGATTAGCTCCATAGAAGAAATTGCAAATACTATTGGTGAGACATTTGCTGCCGTTTCTTCAAGCAGAAACTATTCACCTGCATTTCTCTCTATCAAGCAACACTCTGAAATAAATCCCATCGCATTCAACTCTTCCAAATCTGAGCCGTACAATAGAGACTTTACTATGGTTGAATTAAGGAGGGCTTTGTTGCAGACACATAGGTCTTGTCCTGGTCTAGATGGCGTGTATTATGAAATGCTAAAGCATCTGTCCTATAAGTCACTGAGTGCCCTTCTCACACTTTACAATAGAGTGTGGAAGGAGCGCACATTTCCCAGTGCATGGAGGAGAGCTGTTGTCATTCCTATTGCGAAGCCAGGGAAAGACCCGAGGAATCCCTCGAACTATCGGCCAATTGCCCTTACCAGTTGTGTTTGCAAACTGTTTGAAAAGATGGTAAACAGCCGCCTAGTCTACTTCTTGGAAAAGAATAATATTATATCGCCTTATCAGAGCGGTTTTCGAAAGGGGAGAAAGACCGTAGACAATATGCTTCTATTAGAGACATCTATTCGAAAAGCCTTTGTCAGAAGAAGTCACCTTGTCTCAATATTATTCGACATTGAGAAAGCTTAGGATAAGGCATGGAGATACGGTATACTCCGGGATCTTCACGAGAGTGGCTTGCGCGGCAACCTACCAATTTTCATACAGAATTTCTTGAACGCTAGAACTTTTCAAGTAAGGATTGGCTCTGTTTTTTCGGATGTTTTTCAGCAGGAAGAGGGTGTGCCTCAAGGCTGTGTGCTTAGTGTAACGCTGTTCAGTTTAAAAATAAATTCTGTATTAAAAGAACTTCCTCATACCATCTTGGGATCACTATATGTAGATGATTTACAGATTAGCTGTCGAGGAGCAGACATGAGATACATAGAGAGGCAATTGCAGATGGCTCTGAATAAGATCCAAGAATGGTCAGACAAACAGGGATTTACTTTTTCGAAACAGAAAACTGTGTGCGTGCACTTTTGTAGGAAGCGAGGTCTCCATCCTGAACCTGAGTTATATCTAAATGGTACAATTATTCCAGTTGCGCCGGAAGTAAAATTTTTAGGAGTGACGTTCGACCAGAAATTGACTTTCCTTTCTCATGTTTTAAACCTGAGAAAGAAGTGTCTCAAAACACTAAATATTTTAAAAGTGTTGGCGAACACCTCCTGGGGTGCAGAGCGTTGCTCCATGCTTCGCATTTACAGAGCGCTTATCCGCTCTAGACTGGACTATGGCTCAGCTGTTTATGGATCCGCTCGCTCATCTGTTTTGTTAAAACTGGATCCTGTTCACCATCAGGGTTTGCGGATTTGTTCAGGAGCTTTCAGGACTTCTCCTGTACACAGCCTATATGTTGACTCTAACGAACCATCACTTTATCTGAGACGTGAGCAATTGTCCCTTTTACAATATTTTAATATTTTATCCCAACCTGAACATCCCGATAAGCTGTGCTTACTTGATGATGAATGTAACACACTATTTGAAACACGTCCATCCTCTGTTCCTACTTTTCCTTTAAGAGTTCGCCCTGACATTGAGAAATTTTCCCTCTCTGATATGCACCCCCAAGCAGTACAGGATTTTTAAATTCCACCTTGGGAAAATTCACGGATTCAGCTCCTTGATGTTTTCAAACAGCACGTGAAGGCGAGCACTAACGAGATCGTTTACAGAGAACTCTTCGCTGATCACAGGCACAGATATAGCAGTTATTATCCGATATACACAGACGGATCAAAGTCAAATGATCATGTCGGGATGGCTTTTGTATTTGAAGATTACATTGAGGGCAGATGCCTACACCATGCTTGCTCAGTCCTAACATCTGAACTAACTGCAATATATTATGTTCTTTTGTACATCTCGAAGCTCTGCCACAAGAAGTTCATAGTTTATACAGACTCGTATAGTGCTCTTAAATCTTTGGAAGCTTTTCCCAACACTCAGAATCCTGTGGTAGTAGATGTCCTGAAAATTCATATAAATTTAACGATTCGCGGATATGAAGTCCTGTACTGCTGGGTTCCTGGACATGTTGGAATAAAGGGAAATGAGCTTGCAGATATTGCAGCCAAATCTGCTGATGAACTGACTAGTCGCCTTATCCCTTTTAGAGATATCTGCTGTGTCATCAAGGGAAAAGTCCGGAAAAAATGGCAGCAAATTTGGGATGTTCAGCTTCAAAACAAGTTAAGACATGTAAAACCTAGAATTGAGCATTGGGAATCAACCAAAAATTGTAAGGAGGAAGTTCTTTTGACTCGCCTCAGAATTGGTCACACTAGAGTCACACATAACTATCTTCTCAAAGCTGAAAATGAGCCTGTTTGTTTTAATTGTAATGTTTGTTTATCTGTTCGTCATATTTTAATTGAGTGTCCATGTTTTAATAGTCTTCGCCAGAAATATTTTAATAGCTGTGACTTACCTCTCGACCGTTTAATCGGAAGAGAGATCAATTGTAATTTATTTTATTATTTGAAAGAAACTGGCTTTTATCACCTAATGTAATTTGTTTTAAAGATTGTATCTTGAATTTTAAATGTGTGGTTTTAACTTGTGTTTATATGACTTCATCCTCTGGATTTGATACATTTGTCTACTTGTTTTTATTTATTGTATTTTAATTTCATCAATTGTACTCACCCCATCACGTGTTTGGCGCACTATAATCATCTTTGGTTTTGCGCCATAATCTCTCACTCACTCACTCACTCACTCTTTTGCACTGTGAATTCAACTGTATTCAACTGTAGTTCTATTTGATCCCTAAAATCTTCAATCGGATCAAAACATAAAATATATGCATCATACATGGACTAATTTTCTGCGAAATAATTCATTATTTCCTATCTTGTTCATTTGCGTTTTGCAGCTGAGGATGGTGGTTCGGTAAAACCATCGAAACTAGTCCTGTGAAAATTTTGTAAATATAACGCTGATTTTTGTTGTTTGACTTAAACAATTTTGTTGTTTAATAAAACGTAATTGAATTAGTAATTCAATTACGTTTTATTAAATAAAGAGAGTAAAATTATAACAAAAAATTGCTAATTCCTGAGAAAACTCTATGCGCATGAGTGTCTTGGAGAAGAT
Organism: Stegodyphus dumicola; assembly: GCF_044657685.1. Taxonomy (NCBI): domain Eukaryota; kingdom Metazoa; phylum Arthropoda; class Arachnida; order Araneae; family Eresidae; genus Stegodyphus; species Stegodyphus dumicola. The sequence continues at coordinate 39,418,298 of NC_140771.1, read as the reverse complement.
ACTTTTCGCTCACAAAAATTACCTGTGCTTTGAAAAAAACTTTGCATTTGAATAAATGAGCACAGTTATGATACTTCAAAGGAAATTTTGGTATATAAAGAGCAAACTCTTATGAATAAGGAAATATTTTTTTCCCAATGTGTAACATGACTGTGCATTTTCACTAGATTCACTTCAAAGTTTTGTTATTCTGGATCAGTTAAACTATTTAATGCTTTTAGATACTTGACTAAAATCACGTAATATATTTCGCAAAAAAGAATTAGTGTTATTCTCTTTTCTCTCATAAAACACGTTTGCTTATCTGTCAGACTGAAACCGTTTACATTTAAAACTTTAATGTAACATTAGAATTGATTTCTAAGCCCCTAGATAAGGTTTTCGTAAGCTTGCTAATTGCTTCAGTATTTTGAGAAAAATGATTGAAAGAGAGAAATGTGTTTTTAAGAAGCTGAAAACGAGGCGTGAAAATTTTAAAATATATTTTATAAACTCAACTAAATCAAAATGTTCCAGTTTCGTGGAAAAATTCTATTTTCTGTAATGTTTCATTTATAATTTTATTTCTCAATAACTAGTCAAAATTCATTAAAGAATAGTTTTAATCGTATTAGACTGTAAATTATTTTTTGAACATAAACAATAATAAGTTCCCGAAGAATGATTATAACTATTTCGAAATGTCATATAAACAGCTGAAGAATACTTGTTTATATATACAAAATGATTTACAAACGAACATAAATTATCAAAAGTACAAAGTTCAATAAAAGAAATATTAAGAATTAAATTACCTTAAAATTTGATTTTCGTGTGATATCAAAGACCTACATTGTAATTGCAATCTAATATAAATTGCTCTCAAAAAATTTTATTCCTGAAAATATGATAATTTATTTAGCAAAATAAATTTATAAGTTAAAAATACGGCATAGTAATTCATAATAATAATGGTGCAGCGTTTCGGATCATTTGGACTAATTCCTTAATTTCTTCTATTATAATTCTTTTATACTATACGAAAATAAAACCCGCAACATTTTAAATGCAACAAAGCTAACACGCAAATAATAAATTAGTGAATTTTCCTGTGTATTGGAAGTTATACGGTACTAGATTTATTTCTTTTAATTTATTTATTGTACATTTATGTGTTGCAATAAGCTATCTATGATTTTGTTAAATCGTTTTTCTTTGTGGTTTATTTAATAAACATTTTAATTTTGTTTTGCGACACAATTAAAATGTTGAGTATGTGTATCCTATCCTATATATGTATATTAACTTGACTTATATCTTTATATATAGAGAGAGAGGGAGAGAGATTCTTGAGTTAAAGCCTTTCGTTCACATAGCCTTGATTTTTTGCATTCTATATGAAGAGTGCTTTAATATTTTGGTTCCGTTTATAATATTGTACATTCTTCATAAGTTATAAAATCTTGGAATTATAATAGAGAACTTCTTCGGAAACAATTCAAACATTGTACTATTCACTAGCATATATGTGCATATTTTATATGGATATTCACTGGCACATAGAATATTCGAGGTTGAGTTAAAAAATATATTTCTGTATTGAAAATGAACCTTATGTAAAAATGAATCTTATGAAGTCAAGTTTATTCTTCCTGCAGTTGTTTAATTAAAAGACAAAACATTCTTCGTTACCCCCTAAGTTGTTAATTAATTGAGCTAATTACACAAAAATTTTAATTTCTAATTAAAAGCATATGGAATTACACATTTACAAAACTTACAGTTTCTTGAAGCGTTTTCGAGAACAATAGGTAATGTCAACGCAGAAGATTGGGAAAAGAATTAATTGCTACCTGCACGGTAATAAAAACATTTATTGTATCCTGTACGAAAATCTAATTCCTTAAAAGACGTTATGATATTAGATAAATGTCAAAAACCTACAATCCAATAAAGAATACTTAAAACGTCATTTAAAATGAATTAACTAATTACAAAGCTGCTCTTGCTAAAATTCAGTGTTAATGAGTAGCTTAATGAAATAATTATTTTTAGATAAAAAATTACATTTAAAGAAATTTTTAATTGCAGATTTTATCTTTTTCTTGTTTCTGGAATGATAGTTAAAATATAAATGATGTCTTCCATTGTTGCTCATCTTTTAGACTAATTAAATCTATGTTACGTACTGTGAATTTTTTAATTATCAATGTTTCACTTGCAAGTGAAATTAGAAACATTATTCTTTGAGAAATATATATTTATAACATATTAGGTTTTTGGATTATTAATTATGTTTAAGTGAGATGGTATATTTAAAATATGAGAAATAAGGTTCAGTGGGAGGAAATCAAATTTAAAATTAGAATAAAAAATTAAATAGTTTTTAGCTTTCTTATTTATTATTATTCACTTCAACTACAATTTTTTTAAGAGAGGGAGTAGGACACCTTTTGAGTAGGAATCAAATTTAATATTTTCTTACTATATCATTGTACTAGATATAGTTTCTTACATCACTATACCTCAAAGCATATGATCCTTCATAAATTTAACTGAGCAAATAAAACTAATAATAGTAGTTCTTTCTTAATTCGGTTCTGTAGATTGAAAGAACTATATTCAGAGAATTATATATTTATATCATCTGTGCTATCAATGCAAACTATCTTCTTTTAAAATTATTATCTATCTTCGACTAACATATATACCTTTATTTTGTAACAGGTCTGCTAATTATAACGCTGTTTGCGAGACTGGAGCAAAAGTAAGTAAAATTGTATTTTATTTAAGACATATTTTTAGACTTCTTTATTAACTTCTGCTTAAAAATTAATTTAGAAAATCTGAAAAATTAAAAAATAATTCATATTTTAAAATGTAAAGACATAATCTTATGCATTAAATTTAATAAACCTTGTCTCGTTGTTTTGCATAACGTTTAAGAAAATAACACAAAAGTAAGCTAATATAAAGTCAAAAATCATTTAGACATAATTATTTTCTTCTAGAAATTAAAATTAAAATTAAATTAAGAGAATTCGCCTTTCATTATTTCATTTTTTCTAGTATTTTTTTAATACAAAAACCGAGCATTATCTTAAAGATGACCTTTTCTGCCTTCTGAACTCGAAAATTTATGCAGCTATATTTCGTGCCAGAGGTAAGCACAGAAAATATGCCTTCATATGCAGTCCCACAATATGGCCATTTGGTTTACGCCTAGTAAAGAGGTAAATACACAGTGTGTCTTACAGTGCAGTCCTTGTAGAAATAAGGCATTTTGAAGAGTCTAGGAATCATCAGGATTTCATCTTCAACCATAATTTGCTCTTCAAAACGGAAAGCTTTTGAAAAGCTTTCGGATGATAAGGGATATTATGCTGAATTATACGAATGAGTCAGGATCCCTCCTATCTATACGATTTTCGATCATTTTTTGAGAAGAATGTGACCATTCATCGTATGATGTTGTCGATGTAGATGATGGTGTATTTACTTTGGAAAGTGAAAAATAAAAAAGTAGTGTAAAATTCATTCATGACAGTAAAACCTATGGGCATAGATGTTTCGTATAACAATTGAAGTTTCAGAAGAGATAGTTAGAGAAAGCTCGGGCTGGAAGGAGTGACATTGACTGAGAAATGCGAGCAATTTAGTAAGCTAATGCACTTAAGTAGTGGTGGTGGAGGAAAAGTTTTCAAGGCTATGCAGTTAAGATAAGATATTAAACAAAAAGAAAACCAACAGAAAAAACAGAGAAATACTTTGAAAAATATATAATTAAATGAAAATTTAAGATGAGAAAGTTAAGCCACATTTCTCAAAATGGCGATAGATTTTCTTTAAATTTATCATAATCATGTCATGAATCAAAAATATGAATTAGCATGCAGCTATTATTTACTAAAACTATATTCCTTTTCTGTTTGAGAGATAAAAGCTGAATGGTTTTCGCAATAGTAAGCTCTTCCTAGACAGATGTGTTTTCAATGATCCTTTCTCAATTTCTGTCTTAATCTAGGTGGTATTTTGTTGCAACATTAGTGTAGTGATGTTACCTGCATATATCCAAACAGAAAAAACGATCAGAGAAATCAAAATCAAAACAGAGAACTAAAAAATAAGTGCGAATGATCCTCAATATTTTTTGTCAGTTCAGAAACCGCTATTCAGAAAGATAAAGAGGAAAAGTGCTCGTTTTCACATTTAGTCAGACCTTTGTTGTTTATAGTATGTTTTTAACGTAGGGCAATCTTTTGATCTGGAGTAATGCCAAGATACGTGACTTGCTCGGAGCGAAATACGCTATGGTATGGCTTTTGTTAAATTGCTTAAGTTCACGCCGGGAAATAATGTTATGAATCTTACTTCACGGCACCAATGTTATATAGAAGAAAGTTTCGCCACCAAGGTTAAATAGTTTACTTCTAGGTACCAGTTATATCTGAAATTCCTATATTGTTAAATGTTAAATATGAAACTACTTGCCGTTAAAGGCAGTAATCGTATAGTGAAACGTGTACAGCATTTTTGCGTTGTGAAAAAAATGCATTCCGGGACCGCGCCGTGAGAGGATCGAAAACATAAAACATATACAAGATATAAAGGAAAAGTTCATATTAAATATATAAAGAAAACATACTGTAAGAGGTTCCAGATTAAATATCAGTTTATTCAATTACAACACAATAAGAAAAATCTTAACCTTATCTGAGAGTCTGTTCATTTAAATTCATAAAAAAACTTAAGGTTTGTCTGGTGATTTAAAAGAAAGGAAAGGGAAACAATTTAAGGCCTGAGAGTTAAATTTTAGATTTGACGTTGTTTTTTTTACTGCTAAGGACGTTTTTGAAAAGCTTGCCTAAAGTTCAAACACACCAAAAAAAATAAAACTTATCTTGAAGGGACATCTTGAAGCGGAGGACTCTTATCTTATCCCGCGTTGATGTCGGCCGGGTTCATCTTGACACTGGTTCTAAAAATGTAGACCCACTTCACTACTGTAGAACAGAAACAGGAGCACTGCTGCCCAGGACGGCTATCCGCTTGGTCCTGAAAGTCCTATGTCAACACGCAGGTAACTCGTTCAAATTTCGCCGGTCAGAAACGTTGTTGCTAGGAAATTACGGCTCGCCTGTTCTTACTCATCCCAAGAGCAAGCTTCACGGGTAACGTCCCAAGTAAGTTCCAGAGTAACATCCACAAGTCCAGCCAACCAGTAAGTGCGCGAGTCCAAAAGTAAGAGTGTAAGAGAGTCTCGCCTCTTAACCAAAACGCGGCCGGGGAGCATATTTGCCGCTCCCCGCCGGAAAACACCTCTCGGAGTCACTTATATTTTGTCCAGCAAGCCCAAAAATCAGCGAGTCAGTCAGAGAGTCAGCCAAAAGTAAAGTGTGTATCCAACTCGAATTCCCTTCGTCTCCTTCACAAAACGGGCTCCCACTATGGCTTCACTTATCGCGCCCTTAATTATGGCAAAATCTTCGTTTTTAACTCCAGAATGCGGAAATAAGGGTGATCGCGCATGCGCGCCCTTCTTCACTTAGCCAACAACCGGACCCTCAATCGCCAAAAACCTGAATGACTTACATTGAAAGACAAGTAGCAACCTTTGACCTTTCCGTCACGTACTTTCCTCTCTTAAGGTCAACTAACAATGAAAATTCTTTCTCGAACATTCTAAAGCGCGCGAAATCATGACTTGGCGAAAATTGCCTCCCTTTCCCTGCTTCTTTCACAATGAATAAAAGTTTGTACAAGATTTACAAATAGAGGAAAATAAATAATACTCTTTTAAACTAAATAATATTTCCAGAAGCATCTGTTTTTCCCCAAAATTAAAGCCTTAAATTAAATAATTCAGAATCAAAAAAAAATTTAAATTTCCATAAATCATAAAATCATTCACCTAATTTTTTTATAACGCTATCAGATAATTTCTCTACATAACATTCCTTTCCCCTAAGGAATTAAATTTTGGTTTACCAAAATTTAGCAGACAGACACTTCTTGAAATACCATGACTCATACTGTGCAATAAGGCTAAAGGATAACATGATGTAACAATATTTCATACGACTCCTTGGTATAGTGACGTTACTGACACATTAAATGTAAAGTCCAAAATGTGCAAGAAAACAACAAGATTAATCAAAGCAATTACTAATTAAAATACTCAAGGAAGATCATCAAAAATAATTAATCAAAAACATCAATTAAATCACTTAATTAAACCTAGAAATACTCAGAACACATACAAAAATAAAAATAAAAATAAGGCGCTAATCACAAACAAAATATGTCTAAGATCAATCAATAAGATAATTAACGCGCCGCAGATACATAAAATACATTCCTGAGAAAATAAACACACTAATAATTCAAACAATTCCAAATAAAATATGTCACATGAACGTATTCAAATAAGGAGTAAAGACCCCTAAGTACTACGAAATTGAATAACTTCTAAGATTGAATCCCAAACAGTCACGTCTAAGAACAGAAGCGGCCTGATCAGGGCCAAGCATTAGAAAAGAAAAGAACGTTACAACACAAGGAACCTCGGAACCAGCCGAAAATACCCCACACAAAGATCAGAAAGAAGGAAAACGTGATTGTCCAAAAATTCAATCCAACCAAAATCAATTCCGAGAATGAACATTACGAATACGCTGTGCAAATACGAATTAGAATTTTATCCAAAACACACAAAAATAATAGTAATAATACAACCTAATGTATATACAAAATGACGTTTGGCCAATAATTACAAACAGATACTACCAAGATACACATATAGACATAAAATGAAAATACAATTAAACTGTAAAAATTTCGTACATAATTCAAATGAGCAATGAGATCAGCGATACTTAAAAAAAAAATTTAAACTGCAATACCTAAACAAATACACAAATAGTCATTATGTTAAACCATATCAAGTCAAAAATATTTCACTGTAATTCAAATCAAGCCAAAAAAAAATCAACCAGCAAGAGTGAAGTGTCGCTAAAAATTCAAACCTCACGATAAACACTAGTGAGTAACAACACCAAACTTAAGTCCCCTTAGTAAGACAACACCAAAAAAAAAAATCCAGTAATTCTAAAAATCCCTTAAGTCCACGAGAAAAAAAATTCAACCTAGTCAAAGAAATCAATCAAAGCTGGACTGAAGCACGTTACTAGAACACTAAATAAAATATCACAAATCAAAAAGGTGTTCAAAACAAACCCCCCAATTTAGGCGAAAACTGAGATCTATTCTGCATCAGACTCTTCCAAAACGTTGTATAGTAACCTAAGTAGCAGCCTTCAGCAACACCTCCACCCAAACAAAAGAAACAAAGTAACTCTTTACCGCGTCCATGTAAGCTGAGAAAAGCGCTGTATTATGAATGACAGACCTAAACTTTTACGTATCAAGCAAACCCCCAGACACGTTGAAAGAGAACATAAGATCTCTTATCTCGGAAAGAAAAGTGCGCTGACTGAAACGTTACAATTCTGAACCAACACAATGAAAAAGATACAACAATAGTTTTCTCAGATAACAAGTTCCTGTTTGCCCTGGTGTAAGAGGTCAAGTGCCACCATGAAGTGCAAGTATTTACAAGAAAACGAGCTTTCAGGACATTACAACTTCACGCAAGACCTAACTGCAAGCAACAAATGCAAAGTTCTCAAAAGTGCCAAACTAAAAAAAATACTCATAACTCGTAACTCAAAAATCCCTAAAAATCACACAAATGAAATCCATAACTCAAATTCTACTATTTTCCTATGACCACAGAAATCTCAATTCTTCCACAGAAACCAAACATCAGAGAACTTACATTTTACGGACCTTGGCAGAAACCACCAAAACAAAACAAAAACCTGATACAACTATTTTGATACTACCAATTCAAATACAAAACTTAAGCCAAAACAAGAATTAACCCCAAATTCAGCAACAAGTCCAACCAAGAAAGAAAATTCAGTAACTCAAATCAAATCTATTACGATTCACTAGCAAATTCAAGACAAACTACTTGTAATCAACAGAAAATTCCCACTTGTGAGTACAGAGCAAAAGTAACCAATCTTCTCAAACTTTTTTCAAAATTTTCACAAAACAAATTCCCGTTGTCACAAAATTCTCATTAAACTTCACTTTCTACAATTCACAAGACTAAATAAACAATTCTCACATGACAACTCTTCACAAACTTAAAACTCAGAAGATAACTAATCTCAATTACTCTGACTCATTAAACTAATTAGAACTTCACTCAAGCTGATGAATTCAATCCAAAAAAAATTAAATATGCAAACATCACTATTGCTGATCTCAGGCAAAAATCCAAATCTAACCCATGTTCACTTTAAAACAGAATTTTGCAATTGAAAAATAACCTTCAATTTTTTTTTTAACTCATTCATTTGTATCATTATGCCTTCAGAACTTATAAAATTCATTGCTCAATACTAAATTAAATTTTCTAACACATTACACAATATACTGGAATCATATCAAAACATTGTAAATCAAAAAGCAATAATATACGAATAATATAATCAAAAAGCAATAATATACGTACTACGCTAGAGAATCATGAAAACATTACATACATTTCACAAAATATTATTCAATTAATTTAAAAAAATCAAAATTTCTCTAACGTTACCCCTCACAATTACACATTTCACAAGATTCTAGGTTAAATAATTAGCAAAAACACACACACAAAAAAAATTTCTAGCTACGCATAGCTATGGCTTGTCTCATTCAGTAAAATAATTAGAGTCTTTAATCTCTTTCTATTAGAAGTGCTCAAAAAAAGAGTCCAGTTTTTAAAGACAAGCACTCGAAACTTGTTACAAGGATATACAAATAGCATAGGATTATCGTGAAATAATTCATTTTCCATCTTGTATCAGAAATCAGAAATCAAAAATATACATCCAGAAAACACTCAAGGATTTTCAACAGTAAAAATATACAGTATCTATTCTCCTACATTAAAAATATATATTTTTCCTAACTTTAAAGTTCAATTCTGTGTGCCTAACGTTAAAGTCCAAAATTCCTGAAATTCACACACATTTTCAAACTTTATCACTCTCGTATTAACAAATAAGCAAACACAAATCAAAAACTCTAATTAATCCTAGCACATAAAATTTAACTCCCTCCTTAAAAAGTAAATTATACAAAATAGGTAAATTCAAAATCCAAATTCAATTCTCGATCCGATCCCCCACTAAGCAGAGGTCACGGCACCAGTGTTAAATTCTGCCGTGAGAGGATTTAAAGTTCAAACAAAACAAAAAAAATATAACTTATCTTGAAGGGACATCTTGAAGCGGAGGACTCTTATCTTATCCCGCGTTGATGTCGGCCGGGCTCATCTTGACACTGGTTCTAAAAATGTAGACCCACTTCACTACTGTAGAACAGAAACAGGAGCACTGCTGCCCAGGACGGCTATCCGCTTGGTCCTGAAAGTCCTATGTCAACACGCAGGTAACTCGTTCAAATTTCGCCGGTCAGAAACGTTGTTGCTAGGAAATTACGGCTCTCCTGTTCTTACTCATCCCAAGAGCAAGCTTCACGGGTAACGTCCCAAGTAAGTTCCAGAGTAACATCCACAAGTCCAGCCAACCAGTAAGTGCGCGAGTCCAAAAGTAAGAGTGTAAGAGAGTCTCGCCTCTTAACCAAAACGCGGCCGGGGAGCATATTTGCCGCTCCCCGCCGGAAAACACCTCTCGGAGTCACTTACATTTTGTCCAGCAAGCCCAAAAATCAGCGAGTCAGTCAGAGAGTCAGCCAAAAGTAAAGTGTGTATCCAACTCGAATTCCCTTCGTCTCCTTCACAAAACGGGCTCCCACTATGGCTTCACTTATCGCCCCCTTAATTATGGCAAAATCTTCGTTTTCAACTCCAGAATGCGAAAATAAGGGTGATCGCGCATGCGCGCCCTTCTTCACTTAGCCAACAACCGGACCCTCAATCGCCAAAAACCTGAATGACTTACATTGAAAGACAAGTAGCAACCTTTGACCTTTCCGTCACGTACTTTCCTCTCTTAAGGTCAACTAACAATGAAAATTCTTTCTCGAACATTCTAAAGCGCGCGAAATCATGACTTGGCGAAAATTGCCTCCCTTTCTCTGCTTCTTTCACAATGAATAAAAGTTTGTACAAGATTTACAAATAGAGGAAAATAAATAATACTCTTTTAAACTAAATAATATTTCCAGAAGCATCTGTTTTTCCCCAAAATTAAAGCCTTAAATTAAATAATTCAGAATCAAAAAAAAATTTAAATTTCCATAAATCATAAAATCATTCACCTAATTTTTTTATAACGCTATCAGATAATTTCTCTACATGACACTTTTGTGATATGAAGGTAGGATGAGTGTTTAAGCCTACAAAAGAGAAAGCATAATTTTCGTTTTTCTCTGCATTGTAGGCATCTTATATAGAAAATGTAAATATCTTTTTGCAATGCATTCACTGCAAAAAAAACAAAATTTATTTTAGTGAAATGAATACAATGAAATTGCATTTGTATTTGATTTGGTCTACTGAAAAGGTGATGACGGAGCTAAAATATTTTCTCGCGAAGTCAGCCATTTTCAAATGTAGCCTTTAATTTACTAGATTCACTGGGAGAAGAATATAATCATTTCGTTATATCGTTGTGAAACAACTATGAGCAACAGGGAGATGTTTAGTGCTGGTTCACTTCTATTCGGTGGTGTATGATATATTCGGTGGTACATGATCACTTCTATTCGGGGGTATTCGATAGGTGTATGTGATAAATACGCTGTCTGGAATTGGTGTTTTAGCTGTGAAATTCTTTATAAGGGAAAACACGAGATCCTACCGTTTCTTCCTAATCTAGAAATAATGTTGAGTTGATTTAACGCAGCCGCAAATTGTCGTAATGCAAGACATCTTCGAAGATTCTTTTGTGTATCTGACAACATTTTCGCTAACATACGCTTCATGGACCCCAATTTTGGCTACCTGATCGGATAGTGATCAGTGATGTTGGCTGCTGTACCGGTGGACTTGGATGTTTGTAAATGTATAATGTCTGTGCGGCATGGTGCACTTAAAATACTGGCGAGCTCAAAGTCCTTTCGAGTAGATGGATGTGATAGAAGAGGGATGGAGAACATTTGGACCATTCTTCGAGGATGTTTTCCATCTCAAATGTGGCGTTATTGTACAGTTATTTCGGTGGAAATGTATATATGTACAAACAATGGTGAGATTCTGGTGTCCTGCCCACTTGTGCCTATATTCGTATCCCAACTTCTCATGCGTAACTGCGTGTCTAATATTTAATTTCTGTTCCAGTAAACGTAGAACCAACTTCTTCTCTACCTTCAGACATTAATTCACTTGTTCCATAAGTTCAGGTATAAAGATTACTGTCTGAGTATTGCATCATTCAACAGAAGTTTACGAATCTGAAGGAGACGTCTGTTTATTTTATGAATAAGTTTTCGTGAAATGCATTTCTGTTTCTCTCATGGGGAACATCTTATGAATGATGACTGATTTGTTGCCTTCGGCACATGACAATGCATATTCGCTTACTTAGGTTTTTTGCAATTTAAATGCCATTTTGTGGCCGCATACTCATTAAACTTGTCATCTTACTTTCGGCTAAATAGAAAAGCTCATAACCAGCATTACAGTGCATGGCCGTTTCTTACGGTGTTTATGTCACTAACAGGTTTCTGTCATGTAACTTCCATTCAGTCTGAATTTAAAAATGGTTGGGCATTTATTTCATATCTTCATGAAGGAAAGATTTAGCTTTGCCATTACTTTTGATTTGATGAAAGGAAAATAATAAGTTATTTGTGGTGAGTTATATCCTGCACTTCTCACCAGTCTTAAAAATTATTTCCTCGCAAACAAAATTTAATTCATGGAACAATGGAGCTTATGGTTATATTGATATTTGAGTATTGAAAATCATTCATGAATAATTTTACCTTTCTACGTAACAAATACGTACTACCTACGGCTTTTCATTTAGTAATTTAGCGATTCAACATACTGCAATGCTTTATATTTTACTTGGAGAAGCCTATATACAAAACTGGTATCACGAGACTAAAATAAAGCTGCTGTCAAAACGACGTTTCTATAAAACAAAAGATTTACTCCTAAAGCGCGAATCTCCCATCCCCGACTAAATTAAATGATATAACTTTATCTCAAATCAAACGAGATTTTCACGCCATCATTAATTACGACGTGCGAAATTCGTAGCGACAGCGAGCGGATTTCCTAAAATTAAACTGCCATTGTTCACTTTTATGACACGTTTCTATTCACTCACCAGAACTTGCATTTACCTTCATTTTTCCGAGCCCAGATCGTTGTCAATGAGGTGTCATTCACGATCTCTAGCGAGATATCCATTCATATCCGCGCTTTTGGTAAAACATGAAATTTCCATGAATGTGTCGATGTGCTGAATCAACAGATTTCAATAGATAGCTGAGGAAGCAATTGCGGTAGATGAATGCATTTCGCGAGATTGCTGAATGCGCATTCATTTCAGATTTATGGAATATGACAATTTCGTTCGCCATGGAAATTCTGGGTATTTGGCTGCTAATTTCTAGTCACAAAGCATTATATATTTTATAAAAAAATCAAAATTGAATTAATTTAATGCTGAAGCTTTAAGAGAAAACAAAATTATTCCAAATTAATACTGGGTGATTCAAAACAGATGAAAATTTCTACAAAAATTAATTGCGATATGAAAAATAATTCCATAAAAGACATACGAAAAGATTAGAATTTTGCAAGTTCCAGACTTTGGACCTAATTTCGTATGCGAAATCTCAGTGTGCTTAGGTGAGAACAATTTTACTTAGCGCTCAGAATTTATGTTGTAGGGTTTTCTTAACAAATTTATTTTAAGTCTGATACCTCACGCCTGTTAGGTTTTTGTAAGTCAACCTGTTATGCGTAACTTACGTCCTATCCAGCACTACTTATTATAGATTTTGACTTGAATTAAATTTTACGTTTTTAGTTTCACCGCAGGTTTGACGGTTACATTGTACCGCACGAAGATCGTGCCTTTCTGTTAACTAGTTTGAATTTAATAAAGGGTTACTTTCACCCTTCTTCTGTGCTAGTATTTATTCACGCCTGCGCGAGAATTCTCCAGGTTCATTGTAGGATCTGCTTTAGCTTATGTGGAAAAACAGAGAATGACCCTACAGTGTAAAATAGTGATAGAAAGTTGTGATTACTGTTATGGATTATTATGTAATCTACAGAAAAAGTTAACATTTTAAAGCATAGTGTTTCCTTCATTTCAAAAAATTTCTATATTTTGGTTTTAGAGACATTAGCTATTTTGGAAACAAGAGACATGAAACATTAGCAAGCACCCTGGCCGGGAATCGAACCACGGACCTCTGGAAGACCGGCGCAGTGTGCAAAACCACTACACCACGAAGGCACATTAGGAAACGGGAGAAATACCTTATATACTCTCCTTTTTTAACGGGCGACTGGGGTTTTTAGGGGATCCAATCGCCAAATCTTGGGTGTAGAGAATCAGCATCCAACACCCTTTTAGTTCCTGCGCCATTGTAGAGATATTACGTATTTCGGAAACAAGAGAGATGAAAAATTAGCAACCCCCTTCGACGGGAATCGAACCACGGACCTCTGGAAGACCGGCCCAGTGTGCAGAATCATTACACAACGAAGGCACGATAGGAAAGCGGGAGAAATACCTTATATTGGTCAAACGGAGAGTACTAACTAGAGATTACTAACTTTAAACATTTCTTTGTAATGCTGAATTAGTACGTTTATTCGTATATGCTATGTTCTCTTTTTAAGCCTTTCGTTTAGAAGTACTACTCATTCCACTTTTGATTAAAAAAGTAAATTTTCATAGAAAATGAAGGAAGAATGGCGAGACTCAGTACATTGTTAGAAAGATTATATTCACTTGTCTTATACGTTACTTGGATAATTTTAATTTAAAAATCGCCACTCTCGGTAGTCTCATAATTTTAGTTTCAGTCACATATGACCAACGACATTGTAATTATAAATTTATTTTTTACATTTTAGTGCATTTTTCTAAACGTACGTTACTGTAAAAGGTTTTCTTTTCCTATTTTTTACGACTATCTTACATCTTAAATAGAAACAAAAAAGCATAGCAAAAATAAGAAAAGGACACTTAATTTTCTTTATTATAAAGTTGTGAAGTAATTTTAAATTCCTCTGCACATGCTGAGAAGCTTCAAACAAGAAATAAGAATTCATAAACGAACAGTGATTGTACAACCAATTAAACTTCCCTAGATTTGTGTTCAGTGGCTTGGATTTCTAATAAAATATCTCTGATGCATGAACTTTATCGTAATGTCACCTTTATAAATATGAGTCAAGTTTCCTCATAAAGACCTTAACGAAGCTTTCTAATATAAATGTAATTAATTAATCTAATTAAATTAAAATTTTTATTCTATTGTGAAATATCAGGAAATACGATACTGAGAAAGTTACATGCTTCTGCACATATGCAGAATCTGCTCTTGGAGTTTCAGCACGCTTTTGTTAAACCTAAATGCAAAATGTTCTTCCTCCTTCCAGTATTCCTTCGTGGTGTAACGGTTCACACTCGGCGCGTATTCGAATGGACCAGGTTCGAGTACCGGCGAGGGAATTGCACATTTTTCACATTTTCTTCTTCAAAATAACCTAAATGACTCTACAAACTCATCAGTGCTTATTTTTTTGAGAAACATAAAGGAAAAGAATAATGAAAATGCACTTTCATTATTCTTTTCATCTTTTTTTTTTGTACTAATTATTTTGTTGATCACAACTGAACTTTTCACTAAATGATATCACAAGCTACTTTATAAAGCTTTACAACTAACTCTTTAGGCTCTTCGATGAGATTCTTAATCTTATTAAGAACTTAATTGCTTTGGTGAAACGCAGATTCTTACCAATCTCACATATAATTTATGAAAACGCAATATGCGATAGTGTCATTTCCAATTAATTATTAAATTTAAAGAGTTGCAAAAATATTTGTTTATCCCCACAATAAATTTTAATTACAATGCAACCCGTTTATACAAAATAATTAGAACAGAGTAATTTCGGATAACACATTTAAGACCATTTTCTATAAAAACGAAAGGCTCATTTTCTGGCCCATCATTTCGGGCAATAATGAATTTTAATAAGGTGGTAATGAAAAAAGTACCCTTTTCAACAATAATAAATGTCTTTAAATCGAAATTTCCTTTATAATTGTACTTGTAAACTGAAATTTTCTTTCTTTTTTAAGTCACGTAAGAAAACAAAAATATATCTATAATTACAAAGAAAGTTAACTTCTTGTATAAGGTAGTATTATATAGGCAGTACGCGGTGGCTTTTCATGCCTCATTCCTTACAGTTTTGCAGAAATTAACTTGAGATGTAAAACGATATTTTTGCGACTTGGATACTGTAATCACTTACTCATGTTATAAAATATATTTCTACTTTTGAATAATAAGGAAATGGTTAAAGATTAATTTAAAATTTTAAATGACTAGTTTTCGTGTTTATGATATAATCACAATTTACTTCATAATTTAAATGAGGGTAATATATTTTTATAAAATGACAGAACTTCCAAGGATATTTTTCCAGATAATTAGAACATTCTCTGTCTCCCCAAAATTATGAAAAATTCCCCAATTAATGGATTATACGTAGATTATTTTGAAATTTAAAAATATTATGGGACAGAAAATAACGCATAAAATGACGTAAAACAATATTTATGAAATTTTGTTTTGATGTTAAGGTATGAAAATGATAAATAGAGGAATAGAAAAAAGCTATCGATATGAAATGTAGTCACTGTAAGTGAAGTACCACCTCTATAACGTCGATTGATTGTTTTAATGATAGTGCCTATGAGCTCAGAAGAGTGTGATATTTATTGTGTTTGTAAGCATAACAAGATTCCAAGCATAACAAGATTATAAGAATTGAGATTTGCAAAACTATCTCTAAAGCATCCTACAGGTTTTCATGAAATTCAGTTTTCAGAGACTAAACTAATAATTGTATATATACATTATTAGTTCTTGCTGAAAATATTCTTTCCTTCGAACTCTACATGTTATGACATTTTCGATGATTGGACATGGCTAAAGTCGTAAACAATCATCTAAGATATTGCACATATATATTTCACTAGACATATTTGTACATGAAAATGCATAGGGCTTTCAGAGGTCACCTTAAGATATCCTATCCCAAATATAGCTATTTAAATCTGCATTTGCAACTAATTCTGAAATCATTCGTGAACAGTACGTTTCTAGCTTAGTATATAATTCAGTTTAAATGCAAATTCGCCAAATGCAAACATTATTTCCAGTGACTAGGGGCCCAAATTGCTTATCGTCTTGTTTGATGGCCTTCTTCCTGAAACCTTCTGAAACAGAAGATGATGATATCAGTGTTGCAGACAGCGTAGAACTTAGCTGGATTGGGATTTAGGTCCTATTTCATTGTACACATAACATACATAACATATTCGTCTTCAGTTTCCAACGTAGTTCTAGACCTTCCTCTGCTGATTATCTGGAGTCTCATTAGGATTTTAGAAATTGTTGTCAATATCTATAAGTCAGTGACTGACTGCGCAATGGCTGCAACCTCTTAATGGTACATTGTAGGAATTCTTTCACCAAAATTCCTGGAAGAATTTTAAAAATTTGATTATCTCGAATTTATGACTTCACAGCCACGCCAGAAATTGACCTTATCTTTTGAACAGGCTTATTTTAACTAATACCTCAAGATCCAAACTGATCGCATCAAAGTTTATTGCTTCCGCATATCAGAGTTTAATTTAGCACAATTACCTTAGAAACACATTTGTGTAATACTAACAAATGATATAATACTTCTTGAATTATCATTTTCTTTTTACGAGTTTTCTCTATATTTACGAAACTCATGTACTCATATATAGTAGCCGCAATAAATGTATATTGTTGACAGATTAAAAGCAACTTTTAAGCCTGTTTAAGTAATTATAAATTAAATAGCGTATTCTTACTGTGAACAGAAATCAAAAGCAATTGATGTTAATTCTGCTGCCAATGTTAAGTTTGCTTTTTTTTTGGTTGCCAAGCATTAACTGAAAGCTGTAGTTCTTTCTTATTATTGTAATCTCTACCTATAATAAAAGAAAGAGTCTGTGTATCCTTCGTTCGTAAGCTAATAGATCCAGGGCTACGAAAATTTGGTATATAGGTGCATCTAGACAAGAGCCAGTGCACCTCGAAGCGATGTTTTCAAAATTCGGATCAGATTGTTCTTTATTTTATCTTTTCCATTTTCTCGCATCATTTTGAATGGTTTCATTCTTTTAGAAATGTGATTTTTTGGCAACAGGTTTTCATTCAGACTGCTGACTGTTGGAAGTATGAGATAAAATGCTGCTTTCTTTCTTTTGATTTTTGGGCACGCCACACGCACATCGCAATCTTATTATGTGCGCATGTGTCTCGCGAAGCACAACAGAAAGAATTTCCATTTTCCCCCTCTCCCTTTATTAGCTAATGACAAAGAGGTTTATATATTTTGAATTATGTCACCCACAAAGCACAATTTTGATTGGTTATTGCTTTTTGATGGAAGTTTCATTCTTTTAGAAATGTGGTTTTGGCTACAGTTTTTCATTCATTGCTTTGGATACTGGACTGCTGACGTTTTCCTCTTGAAAATATGAGATTTATTTATTTCATTGCAATATTTTTATATTATGTTGTAATTATATATAATTTTAATTATATAAAATGTTTTGCACTATTTTTTTTAGGAAACAAAGTTCTTAACTTTCTTTATACCATTTGAATTCTTAAGATTTTGCAACGGGAAGTTGGTTTATTTATTTATTAAGGTAATTAATAATTGTATTAAGTGATATTGCTTATTTCATTGTAATTTTGTCATATGTAATACATTTTTTTAGAAAAATTGTGGGATTTTTTTTAATGAAGTTGTTCTGCACTTTTAATGAAGTTTTAATGAAGTTGATTTTTTTTAATGAAGTAAAATTCTGCGCAGTTGTAACGTTTGCTGTTGCCTTTAGGCATTTTTCCGGTACATTTAAATCCAGACGAAGGCTGGCCTCGTAGCTGCTAGTTGCTAATAAAAATGCAAATCTCTTTTCAGTAGTTCTAAAGCTATCAAATAAATAATGTTTTATATGTGTTAAGCATTTTGTACCGTTAGTTATAAAATTCTAAAGATATTAAATCGCATCAGCCAGAAATTCCAGTCACATAACCGGAGATTCAATTTAAAAATGATAAAACATAAAAAAATAGTTAAAAGTCTTCGGAGATAAACTAATCGTTTGAAAACGTAATCATAATTTCTTAAAAAAATTTTGAAGTTTAATAATTAGAATTACCATCTAAGCAGTACTCGCGAAAAGAGAATTCCCTCATATTAATGTTACCTGTGAATGTTTTCTTTTTACTTTTCACAGCCGCGCTATTCCTTTTCCCTTCTCTTTTTTATTAAAAAGCATTAATTCATTTCATTATTTATCCAAATGCTTAAGATTGTTATTATTTAAAAAGCTCAGTGAGTTATTACATTTATTTTTTTTTGTCAGAAAAATTGAAAATTTGTTTTTAAAATCATTTGAACATCTCAATTTTTTCGGTAGAATAAAGTGAGATTATGTTTTTTGAATCAGGTTGCGATTTCCAGAAGTTCGAAAGCTCCTGTGTATTCTATAAGAGTTACTTCTTAGGTTATAAAATGTAAGTTAATTTGCATTACTAAAAGATAGCGTTTAATCCCTTTTGATTAAAACTAATAATTTATCTGTTTCATTTATTGAAGAATGCGTATTTATAACATTTATGTTGTTTTAAAGAATAAGTTGAATTTCCTTCTTATTTAAAAATAAAATGCTGCCAATTTATTGCTTATTTATTATTTTCTCTTTTTTATATTATGTTTTAATTATACATAATTTTAATTATATAAAATGTTTCGCACGATTTTTTTAGGAAACAAAGTTCTTAACTTTCTTTATACCATTTGAATTCTTAAGATTTTGCAACAGGAATTTATTAGGATAATTAATATTTGTATTAAATGATGTTGCTTATTTCATTGTAATTTTGTTATATGTAATACATTTTTTTTTTAAAAAATGAGGGTTTTTTTTTAAAAAACAAATTTGAAGTGAAAATAGCATTTCTTTGACTGAAGAATTAATTTAATGCTGAGAAGCTCCTGAGGCACATCATAAGATAATATTAGTACTCCTGAAAGCATATTGTCAATAGATAACTGAAAATATAGAGTGGAAGACAATAATAATTTTCCATTTGCATGAAGTAAATAAAAGCAAAAATAAATACATTTAATGATATTTATATAGCTGTAATGTTTTGGAAGCATAGGGTGGTCATAATTAAACTGAAAGTGCTCATAGTGTTCTGTAGCGCAATCTATTTGCGAGAATGACGCCACATTTTGTAGGAAGATTAAACAAGACGCGGGACGAAGGATTCCGCGAAAAAAAATTAGTTCCAAAAGTTCCCGCTAGGGGAATATTTGGCGCTGTGTAATAGAAAATAGAGTGTTAACAAATGCAAATTAATACGGAATAAAATTTATCGTAGGTCCATTCTTCTATGAGAACATTACCCCTACAGGACCGGAAACCTGTTCTGTTACCGGAGAGAAATATCGCCACATGTTGAACAGCTTTGTCATTCCGGCACTTCAGCAAAGACAATGCCTGAGGGAAATCATTATCATGCAAGATGGAGCCCCTCCACACGTTGCTGCACGGGTGCAACAGATGCTACGACAAAAATTCACAACAGAAAAAGTCATTAGCCGCTACTTTGCAACTGCATGGCCACCTCGGTCGCCTGATCTTACCCCATGCGACTTCTGGCTGTGGGGTTACCTTAAGTCTAAGGTCTATCAAGGAGTGGTCCAGGACCTGGCTACGTTGAAGGATAACATATCACGGACTGTACGGGAGATTCCTGCAGACATGTTACTTTCTCCTGTTGTGCCTACTGTGCACAGAATGCAATATGTGTTCCACAACAATAGCAGCTACATTGAACCTCATTTGAATGCAAAATAAAAGGTAATTTCCGTATTGATTTGCATTTGTTAACACTCTATTTTCTATTACACAGCGCCAAATATTCCCCTAAGCGGTGATTTTTGGAACTATTTTTTTTTTCGCGGAATCCTTCGTCCCCGTCTTGTTTAATCTTCCTACAAAATGTGGCGTCATTCTCGAAAACAGATCGCGCTACAGAACACTGTGAGAATTTTCAGTTTAATTATGGCCACCCGTTATATAAAATTACAAACACCTTTAATTAGTCTTATTGATTATATTTAGTTATAGTTTTATTTATTTAATGCTTATGAAATTCCTGACGTTAAGGTTGGCATTCAAACAACAAATATTCTGTTAATAACATTCACGTAATTTATATTTCCATGTCAATTTATGTATTCCAAGATATTTTTAGTATATATGATTTTTAGAAATATTCATTGTCTTACTAATAAACAATAATATAATATAAATTTTTAACATAAATGAAAGAGCTTATACCATTTAGATAAGAAATAATTCTGCGGGAAAGATACATTTACCACAGTATTTATGTTAGAAGATTATAAATAGGTAGGTATTTTCTTTTCTGATGTTCTTTTCAGAAACAATATGCAAGAGTAGATTCACATAAACTAATCATAGTAACAAAACTACATAATTCCCAGATTATATCAGATTGAATATCCAAAACAAAACTACATAATTTCCAGATTATATCAGATTGAAACTTGTGATAAAATTTACATAAAGTATAGCCTTGATCATGCAAAATACATTTGAAAAGAACTTTATTGATTTAAACAAATAATCGCTGCATTGTTTTAAATGCTATAAAGGGCATAAATATCCAAATTTTACAAAAAATCATAAAATATATTTTTATAATAATTATATTTACATCCAAAGTTTCTTATTACCTATGTAAAAATATACCATCATGATCATAAATAAGGAGAATATTAGTTTTGTGATTTCATTTTCAGAACTGTAATCGTTATGAATAGACTCATATACACCAAATTTTAACAATAACTACATCATTTGAAAGAGAATTAATTAACTAATTTCCAAAACATTTTCTTCAACATAACAAAAACCTGAAACACTCATATCGTTGTAGAATCAAATATGTTATTAAATTCACATAAATCAAGCATTTGAAAATAAAAAATCCAATTTCAAAGAACCTTATTCAATTAAACGAATAATTGCAGCATCGTGTTATTAAGGCCTTAATATCCAGATTTTACAAGAAATATAAAACATTTTATAATAATTCTATTTACTACATCCAAGACCTATTATTACCTAGGTTAGAAATGTACCATCATAATTAATAAGCATGATATTAGTTTTTTTATTTCATTTTCAGAAACATAAAGGGCATGAGCAGATTCAAATAAACCAAATCTTAATAATAAACACTATTTTGAAGAGTCTTAATACACCAATAATTAATTTCTAAAACATTCTCTTCAATACAGCAAAAACTAAGAAACACTGAGATCTAATCAGAATCAAATTTATGATTAAATTTACATAACTCATGCATCTGAACGCAGCACACATAATTTAAAAAGAAATCTGACTGATTTAAGTAACTAACCATAGAGTTGTTTATAAATGCTTATAAAAAGCCTTTCATACCAAATTTTATCAGAATCATAAAACACTGTTTTATGATAATTCTATTTACATTCAAATTCTATGTTTATCACGCACAACACTTCTTGCAGATGGCGACCAGTCTCTTCGTGGAATATTATTGCACCACATTCTTTTCTCTTTTTTGGAAATTTAAAGACAGAAACGTATGTGTCACTTTAGATTAATATATTAAATGGAATAAAGTAATGAAACATTGCAAAATAAATCTTATGCGGCATATTATGGCAGCAAATCCACAATTCTGAATTTATTTCAAGAAAGAAAGCAGGACAAATTATGTAAAGGATAATAAATTAGATAAAGGAAATACTGTAAGTGAAGTGATTCAGCCCTTAGATATAAACGTACTGAGAGTAACTAAGAACAGAAGCACTAAGTGTCTCCTGTATTAAGAAACTTAAACAACTTTATGGAAACTACGCCAGATCATATCATGTATAAAACGCGGGAAAGCGAAAGTCCTCTCGAGTGGTTGAATGTAGGAGAAAAAGGATAGTAGACCTTTGAATCAGCCTTTCATGTTGTTCCTTCTCAAAATTGGAGCGGAGCTGCACAAATAATACGGCGCGATTATACCTGTGAAACTTACGGTGAAATCCTGGTTGCTCCACCCACTTATATTTGTACCTGTTTTTTTATTTCTTACATAAAACACTGTTCTAGCCACAAATTCTCTGAGAATCGAAATCATGATATTTAGTTTTAATATTATTCTGTTGTATGTGGATGTTGCAATAGTGACGTTTTACATTTGTCTAGGTGCCTTGTAACATTCTTCTGCTTCTCTCTAAATTTATATCAATATGTCACCTTTGCTTACACCTTGCACCTATACTTACTTGTTTGGCAAGAATCATATCTTTGTAAGAAAACTTTAGTGAAGTATATATTATACTGCTGAAAGGAATTTTACATTGTCTAAATTATTTAACACTCTATTTCCTGAGCACTGCAAACTTCAGTCAACATTCTTCAATAATTTTAATAGCATAATGACCTCTTGAATGTGTAAATTGTAAGATGAAATCTTTAGACTGCAAATTCCTTTGAAATTTCGACCCCTTTCCGTAATGAGCTCTGAACAAACTTCATATTTTAAACATAAACTATACGATGATGAGGGCTTATATGCAGAGGCATTCAATGATCAAGCTGGATTTTAATGCCGATGACAGAAAATTATCCTGTTCAATCTTATGTAAATCATAGAGCCTTTGTTGCTCCAAAGACCTCTAATCAATGAACCTTAAGTAGAGTAACAAAATGAAATTTGTTCTTGGTTCAAACGTATTTTTGAAATTTCTTCAAATTTTAGTACGAAACTGGAAGGAAAGAAATGCCAAATGATTTAATTCCTCCACTTCAGACCCTCTTAACTTGCAGATTCTGAGTAAAACAGATGAGATTTGACAACTAAAGTCACCTTCAGTCTCCAAATTTGCAAACACGTAGGAAGATAACTATAAACTGTGAGTGTAACAAATCAGTTTCTAGGAGGTGAGACGTACTATATGCTTACACATATACTTAGTTGATGCTATTAATATGCTCATTTGATCATGGAGAAATGCTGTTAAAGTGAACATTTAGATTTGTTCAAAAAAGCATGTGTTATTTATTCTGAACTGAAACTGAAGAATAATAAAAAAAAATAGTGCACAATGAAGAATAAACTATTATTTGAGTTAGATCGATTCATTTTGAGAAATTTATGGGCATCGATAAAACTTAAATGATAGTAGAATTGGAAAGTATTTAAGAATGAACAACAAAATTTGAGTCGATAATAATGATGAAGACGCATCGAAAATGATTTAAAGAAAAATCCTCTGTCTTTTGCAAAAGCAGTAGAAGCGTCTGAATGTCTTCGTCACACATTCAATAGACTGATGCATTTAATATTAGACAGAAAAAAACCTAGTTTGACATATATTTGAATAAATCTTTTCCAGTTTCGAGGGTGACCAGACAACGCTCTGTCTTCCTCAGGAGTAAAATATTTTTAAAGATAAAAGCTGATTGACAGATTTTATCCAATCTATAGGACAAGATAAGACTGCCATATTCTTGCCTAGTTTTAACTTTAAAATTGACGTGTTTCTCTTCTAATTGATAAATTGCTGATACATTTTAAAGCACACTGTGTCATTTTAAGTCAAAAGAAACGAAAAACAAACAATGTTGATTTTTCTTTGTAATAAAATGTTTTATATTAAACAATTATGTAATTAAATATTTTAAGACTTTTAAGTTATTTATAGTAAATATTATTAAGTTATTATATTAAATAATAAATAAGTTATTTATATTAAATAATAAATAATTATGAAGTTATATTTAACAAACATTTTCTATTCGCAAAAAGCAAATTTAAAGTTAATAAATTTAAATGAAATTTAATGCAAACAAATAAATGATTAATTATTGCGAACTAATCTATAATATCATCAAAATTAAATTCATCTTTAAAATTTTAAATTTAATATTATTTTGAAGTAATTATTAAGTTATTTATATTAAATAATAAATAAATCCTTGTCAATTTAAATCATAAATATTAAATCATTGTCAAACAAATCACTATATTCTGCCTTATATTTTAAAGTTATTTGTAGTTTTAGTTATTAATAGATGTTGGCTTTAAGTGTAAGAATCAAAGAATTTTTTTAATTTTTTCTTATCTGTTGCTCATGTATAATTTTTGGATGATTTATTAGGCTGATATTAAAAAACTGCCTATTCTTTTCACTTCGAACTGTTTATAATCTCGAGAACTTTGCTAAACATTAAATCCAAGCACATTTAATTAAAATACATAAGTGTTAGATTCATTTGTAAAATTACTAGAAGTTTGGCAGATTCATCCTGATGATGTTTTGCGAAATAAACATCCTGGTTATCCTTTTATCAGCTAAGTAAACAAGAAATATGCACTTTATCTATCGCAGAAATGCATAAACTTCATTCTTCTTTCTAAATAATTGGTTGCGGTTTAACGTCGATGTAAGATCCGATGGGATATTACAAATAATTATTGTTGAGTCTTCTGGGCGACGGCATAAATGTTGACAGTTGACCAGCATTGCATATTTTCAGAGTTCAGAAAACCATCTCACTGGAGGTGGACATCATATGTAAACAGCCCATCAGTGACTAATATTGGCTTTCTGCCTATTTCCCACCGTTTCCATTGTATAAATATTGCCCAAACTGGGAAGTTGATAGATTCAAATGCGCGCTTGTACACGTAGTAAAGTACACTTACTCTTGTCAGTGCAGGCAGAAATTTTGTTAAAATTTGCAATGGGATTGGCTGCTGTTCGTCCCGGTTTTTTCCGTGTTTGCATTGATCCCTCGTTCTTAGAAAATGGTTTCACTAAACATGTAGTATGAAAAAAGTGGTCAAGGTTAATAAAATGGTACTTCGACTGTATGGGGTTTCTTCTTTTCACTATTTACTATGAATTAGACTTATTTATTAATTTCACTTATTTATTACTATGAATTAGACTCGTTGAAGATGTTCTCCACGAAAACATCACTCAGAAATCACATATAGCGGGAAATAAATTGCCGTATTAAGTTAACTAACGTCTAGCAACTGCACTTTTACATCACAACGCTATCCACGGTCACGTCGCGCGACTTCAAAGAACCTCTCTTTCGTGTCTTTGACATTTTCATGAGGACAACAGGCTTGCTATTATTACCTTAAATATCTGAGAATGTGCCTTCAATGTGTTTTTAATGGGTCATCATTAGCTTGGTAAATCCCCCGGTACAATCTTAAGCTTCCTAAAGTTCACTTACTCATTTCTGTTTTTTGGAAACTGTCTCGAATGTTTCCAAAAAACGGCATGAGTATGTGGTGCTTTCCTGATTTATATATGTATAAAATATGTATCTAATATATATATATGAGTAATACATAAATACATATATGTATACAATATATATATATATATATGAGTAATACATATATATATATATATAGTAATTTTCGTAAGTATTGTCTTTTATCATAGGCACATATATATGTAACCTAGTCTGCGATAAAAAGTAATATTTACGAAGAATTGGTAACTGATACATGATTCTAAGGCTCCCATTTATTATTTATTCAGAGTCTAAAATTATATTAAAAATACATAAGTTCTCTTTTAAGTTTATTTTTTTAATGTCAGCTTTTTATATGCTTTACTTCTTTTATGCTTGTTTGGATATTTAAATTTACATGTCATCACATAGGTTAAAAAATAACTAAGTAACTGTCAATTTTATTCTGAGAGGCAATATAGATTTAAAATAAATAAAAAAATACGCTACCTCGAGTAAAAGAAAATGTTAGTGTGAAGAGTAAGAAAGATACTTACAACATTTAGTACATTTGTTCAACAAAAGTTATGTTTACAGTGATAGCAGAGTTTGTTATTTCAGAAGGTACAAACGAATATTGCTCGCTGAAAAGAAAAATCATTGTTTTCATTAGTTAAGGGAAGCTGGAGGTTTACAGAGGCGCTCTCAGGTAAAAGTTTATTTTCGTTAAACTAAGGGAAAGTACCTCACTGAAAGCAGATCAAATTAGTGTTAAAGTGGGGTAAATCTCAAGTTTTGTTTCTTATATTTCAAGAAAATAATTTAATTTGGGTTGCTAAATCATAGCTTAATAATGAAAATGCATGCTAATTTTGGACTTTGGAATTTTAAATGAACGAAATTTGGTAACGATGTCTCAAAAATGGCTAGAACATGTGAGTAGTCTAATATGATTTTTTTTTCTTTTTTTAACTTAGCAAGTAAGCTGAATGAGCTTTCCATTACAATTACTCTCTATGATCGACGCACCAAGAATGATTAATGCAAATTGGACACAAATGATATGCATACAGGTTTCTATGGAAAATGAAAAATTTATAACATTTTCTGAATATTCGACTTTTGGCGCAAGCCTAACTTCATTTAATACGGAAGTTGTAAAACTGCTCTGTAATTCAATTCGGAAGCCTTTGGAAATAGAAAAGGAAATGAAGAAAACTATTTCATAATTTAAGCAGTTAAATATATAATAATATTATATCAGCTGATCAAAATTCTCCAGTCGTACAAGCTATATATGTGCGTGCAAAAATATTTTTCTGAATTCCTTTAATTATATATACGTGCATCTTGAAATGTGTCTAAATTATTAAGGTAATAAATATACTCAAAGACAATTGACCTCAAATATTAACCGTCAGGTGCGTTTTAAAATTATGATGAGGGAAATACCTTTTCATGGCATTTTTAGAAATTCTGTGCACTATTAAGTGCACTATTAGTGCCTAATTCCTGGCAGTTAGTGAGCTAAAACAGTTATGATAATGTGATATCACATATTGTAGTCTCTTGCAAGAGAAGTTAACCACCAGGCTCTTCAGCAAATTCTTCACATAATATTATTTCATTCAGTTGTTCTCGCCTTTAAATTAAATCTGACACCATTCTATAACATTTGAAAAGAAATATTTTAAATAGACAATTATATTTTCTTGCTTAAGAAAGCCAAACTTTAATATGCTTACACACTTAAGGAAATCAAAATATTATTCTAGTCTTTCTTACTGTTGCCAAACTACAAAAACAAAACTCCGTCTAAAATAACAGAAAACAATGGCTGCTGAATATCGTTAACAAATATAAATCATGGAACTCACAACATAATGTTCAGGAATATCATCTAAACGACTAATATATTTCATTTTGTGCTTATTCCGTCCTTTATCTTAATTTCCAGTGCTATTTATTCACTGCATTGTCACTTTATGCAGACCTTTTCATGATTATTATAGGTTATGCGGTGGATTTCACCGAAATTTTGGTTTGTTGTTCAAAACGTTTAATTTCAAAGCGAGTCTTATACTTAGCCGGAGCACCGATTACCTTAACAAAATTTACACCCACAATGTGCAAATTGGAATAAATGAAACAAAGAGTTACAGGGATAAATGCCGTAATATAGTATGTATTTAACTTTTAAATGTATTAAAATATATTATTCATTTTTATTTTTATTTCAAAGCTTAAATGAATTATAAAAAAAAAAAAAAAAAAAAAAAAAAAAAAAAAAAAAAAACTATTTGGAATTATTTTTAGTTTACAACACAAATATCCTTTTTTATGTAATAAGATTTATCCGACTAGCTTTATCGGTAACCCATAAGTTACAAACACACTTTTAAAATACAATACTTCCAGCTTTCTAAAGATATCGTAACGAAGTAAATATTAATCATAACATAGCAAACAAAGCAATGTTTTGCTAAAGACGACACTTCTGACAGTTTTCGAAAATATTTTTGAAGTTGTATCGGATTCTGATGTGCTATTATTCAATCATTTATTCAAGTGGAATAACTGAAGCTCTAACAAATTCCATAACTAGTTTTCGAGAAAGAATAGTTTTAAATCAAAGTTAAAAACTACTGAACACTCTTTACTTGATGGAACTTCGTAGCTCTCAAGCAAGCCGATAGATGGCGTTCCCTCATCCAAACATTGGATCCTCAACATTCGGTAGACGTCGGTAAAAATCGATGCGCTGTTCTGAGTCAGGGAAGGCCAATGTACTGGTAGGGCGACGGTTATAAACGCTTAACTACAACTGCCAGCCCCTCCCCCCTTCTACAACTTACGAAAAAGTGAGCGATCGCCGCTGTGCGCTTGGCGAAACACTCTCTTATTGCAAGGCGTTATTTGCTATAATAAACACAAACGGCCGACTGTCGGAAGAAACTCCATCTGAAGGACTGACACGCATTTCCTTCGCAAAGGTAAGTGTAGCATCGACTTTTCTATGCTTAGGGAAACACGTTTGGTACTACTAAGCTATATTAAATTAAAACGCTAAACTGACAAGTGCGGGAATTTTTTTCTGTGGTAAATTACGATCCTAAATTCATGAACAATATTAAAATGAAGGAGGAAGTAGGCTGGCCTTGACCTAGAGGTGACGGTAAGGTAAATGCCAAAGAGCCGGTGGGGCGAACACACCATCCGTGGAGCGGTTGAGGGGAGGGATCATCCACATCGCGCGCGCTGACTTCTGGGAGTTATGCACTCAGCTGGCTTGGAAAAGACTCCTAGCGGTCTATTTGAAGCACGTTAGTTTCAGTAGACGAGTTTCTTTACACATATCTCACAAGTTTCAAACGTAAATTTTGCGGGAAAATTTTGTAATAAGGGACAAGTTGTAAGATTTTTCTCAAAACCGTTATAATTTAATACATGTAAAATATTACTCGACTAACAGGTAAAATAACATGACGTATTTGTTTGATTACATTAAAAATCTAACAGGGTGTTGATTAGAAGGTAATATTCAAACAAAACACGAATACGAACATTTTGGTTGACATTTATCTGTTAGTTGAAATTTTATTTAACATATTTCTTTGAAATTTTATTTAATCTATTTCTTAAAATGTTGAGCAATTTGACGAAAGTAATGTCCAAAATTGTAAATTTACTGTTTTAGTTCACTGAATTTCATTTCCATTCCGAAGAGTAATAGGATATATTTTGTAGATATTTAAGGCAAAAAAGTTTCTTCTCATGTTTTTATAAAACTTAAAATGAAATACATAAGCCTTTGTTGCATCTTTCTTTCATACTTTTACATTTACCATAAGATAAATTTCAGTTACTTTTGGTAGTTGCCTGTATAAATGCACACATGCTGACTTGAGTTCATTCAGTAGAAGACCATACTGAGTTGAAAATTTCGAAAACATTAAAAATAACTCAAAAACTACGTATACATACAAAAGCGCAAAACTGCTTAACAAATTAAGCTTCAGATTACAAAGCTGATAATCTATAAGCTAGTTTATGATTTCCACTCTGAACAGAAAAATTTAATTACAATTTTTTAATTTAAATATGCCGTGTCAAATAATGTAACAATTTTTTTCCCTTTCTGATTCTTTCATTTCGTAATTTTTAGATTAATCTTTTTGGAAATGATCATGTGTACGTGAAAAGCGGGACTAGTGCATCCAAATCAATAAAACATCTATAAATGTTTAATAAATATCGTGATATCTGGCTTTTGTATCAATGACGATTTGTGCATTTTTCAATCGTATCTGCTGTTACTATCAAAGATAGCAAAAATTTCAACTGCATGAATTATAGACAAGTTTACTAATTCAGCAGAAGATAAAACACAGTTACAATTATCCCTTTATTAGTGCGTAAATCTATTAGGTTTTGTAACAGTTAGATTCATTCATGTATATAAACATTGCGTGAATTTACAAAAGCTTGAAATAACTTGCAGAAATAAATTTTGTTTTTTTGTGGGCATTTTAATTAGTATTAATTAGTCTAGCGAATCCGGTAAACATCATTTGGATAAATACCTTATAAACGGATAAAGGACTTTTGGTTTAGTTAAATGTTTAGACAAAAGGCAGCTAAAGTTTCGTAATTTAAATTTTAAAATTTATTATAAAAATAATTTTATATGTTTCCAGAGATGTAATATATTTTAGAAATAACTGGATTTTAGCTGATATTTAAGCATTTATGATAAGTTTTGGGGTAAAAATTAAACTTGAAGTATGGATTCTTACATTATGAATGCCTAAATATACGCTAAAATTCTCTCTGTGTTTTAATCACTAAATATAGTAACCACAACTTGGGCCTAGTATTAAGTAAAAAGGAAATGTATTTATTTCAGATATCTCTGCAACCTTTCCTTTTGTTATAATTGAGAAAGCCCGTTTTTTCTCTTTCTATTTCTCATTCATTGTACATTTGGATTGCAAATTTAATGTAGCAGTTGTCTATCATTTCTGACCAGGAAACAATACTTCAACTCTGAAGAATTTGGGCCACTTCACGGCCTACGTAATTACATTGTTGGTAATGTGACTAATTTACAAACTAATGTCTAGATAAAACTTATCTTTACAGCAGACAAATTCTAAATATCATATTACAAATATTAGTATATTTCGTTACAGACGACTTACATTATAATTGTTTCTTTAATAAATATATAAGTATACTGAAAATTATACGCATAATATGGAGATTTATCCTTATTTGCTTTTCTTAAAATCTTGCAAAACTTTAAAAAAATATATATTTCGTAGCTTGTAAAACTCAACCTTTTAAATATTACCATTCAGAGTTTTCATTAAATATGTAATCTTTGTTATTATTTCATGCATTTAGTTTTATCTTTATATATATATAAATACATATAATCTACATAAATACATATAATCTGTACATATATACATATAATCTACATAAATACATATAATCTAAGAAAAGCTTATATTAAAAATCATTGAAAATATATCAGTGAGGTCTATATTTATGTGGCGAATAAAGACATAATTATTATTATATTGAATTACATATCTATTGTTAATTATAAAGCAGTGGAAAATATGAATATTGTTTAATTAATTATTTCGGATATTCTGGATGCGAGACTCATTTCCTTTAAATGTAGATAATTTTAGCTAGTATTAATAAATATTGTGTACAACCTGGTGAGATATTTTGTTGTAATGTTATCTCATTTTATGGTGATTTTCTTGCATGTTGATGAAGTCTTCCATTTTCTTAATATTGGATGTACAATATACTGTTGTAATTTTTTTCTCGCTTTTATAGCTATCATTAAAATGATTTGGGGGACATATACTTATATGAAATGTCAGTTGATAACAAATGTCCTTTTCAGTAGAGTTCAAAGAAGGTTTTACTTCAAATATAATTTTAACAGTGTTGGGTTATTCCTTTTTTCTCTCCCTCTCTCTATATACATATTTTATATATATATGTTTCGGCAGCGTAATGTAGTTTTGAAAAGTTATAAAGGTTTGGTTTGACAGTTTATTCTATAAGTGAATTTCTAAATGAAAAAAATTATTCAGTTTCGGAATGAAAAATTTCTTTCTTTCTTTATTCAAATACAGTCATTTAAATATTGTCATTTCTTTGGCTTTCATTGGCAAATGGTAAATTTATGTAACAGAACAAAAAGTAATTTTTATAAGCATATATAAGAGGTTGAATTCATGGTACTCACCGTATTATGAGTAGGAATGTTGTATCATGCACGAATGTGTTTCACAGTTTTTAAATATAAACAAAATTTAATTTTAAACATATATACATATGCTTAAAATACATACTTCCGGTTACAGTAAGTGTACGACATAGCTATGATTTCTACTGATATTAATATAGACATTATTTCATTTTTACAGTAGAAAAAACTACTTCACGAATTTTAAAGCACAAAACAAGTTGTTATTATTTTTACTATGGTAAAAATGTAACACGTGCTTTTTAAGTATTAATAAGTATATTTCACTCTATGAAAAAGTTCCATTCTGACAAAGCACACAAAATTATTTCCTCTTTATTTTGTAACGTTTATTTTGCAAATTGATCCATTGCCATTCTGAGAAAAATAAAAAACTATAGAAGAAACTATAGAACAATTTAAGAAATTTCTTTCTTTCATATTAGTCTTGTGATAAATTCTGTTGATAACATTTTCTTTCTTTTTTTCCATTTTTAAACCCTGACTGACATTGCTCAACAACTTCAAGAACTATTATGATGCATTCTTTATTCTTGAAGTGTTATGCGTTCGAAAAGTTGATTACGAACGGCTTTTTGAATTCTAAATGCATTTCATCTTTACGTTGAAAAACACTTCTTAATAAATATAAGAAAATATTACAGCATTTATATATTTTCAACGAACATTTGCTTAGAGACATGTTTACAATTCCACTGGAAATATTACTAAAAGAAATTGTGCATTTTATTCAGCCTATAAGTTATAAAATTTTATAATAAAATAATTTTTGCGTAATGCATAACATTGTTAGAACTCAAAAAAATACTCTCTACCTAGGTATACTATTTGATTAACGCTACAGATGCGACGAAATAACTTTGAAATAATTCATATTTCAATTTCGCTAACGTAATTTAAATTTTCCTTTGGTAAATTACGTGATAGAAACAAACGCCCAATTGTAAATTAAATCCATGATTAAATTTAATAAGCTACTGAAGAGAAATTACTTTTTTCAGACTTTATAAGTAAATTTAATCCCTACATTCAAGAAAAACTGAAAACGGATTCATTTTCATAAAAGTAAATTTAAAAGTGTAAAAACAATTATCATTATTAAAAATTGAGTTCGAGATGAAATAACTGATTTCGGGGAAAAAAGTAAGAAATCTGCTTTAACCTTTTAAAAAACTGCAATCTAACACTAATTCTTGTGAGAGAAACAAATAAGAACACCTGTTTCTTTACGTATTTGTTGGCTAATGAATTATAGTTCAGTAAAGACTATGCTTTAATTTCTTATTTTACTATTGAACAACATGTAAGTAATTACTAAGAGAAATAGGCAAATTTCCTTTGCTACTAAAATATTTGTGATGGGCGATGATATACGTGTTTCAGCAAATGTTTATTTCTAAAACTCATGCAAAATTAAAATAACGTACAAATGTTAACTTATTCTTAAAATCAATCAATATTCGAATAACCGAGTTCATTTTTTTATTGTTTACTCTCGTTTTCAAAAGCTAATTAAGGCCGTGACTAGGTTGAAAAAAGCTGAAAGTTCACAAATGAGAATGTTATTAGAAAACCATAAATTATGCAGGATCAAGATCATGATTCATTAAAATGAATAGTTCGTAAATTGAAAACTCCTAAAAATGCGAGTCGAGTATAAAACAAGAAAAAAAGATATATTTAGAAATGAAAGTTTTGAAAGAATAAAGGCGTTTTCTCTTTACTTGTGTGCAATGCACTGTCGTAGTGTTCATACTTTTCACATATTTATACAGATTTAAATTTTTTTTCTGTTATTGCTGTTGCTCCAAAAGAGAGATGCTGTTTTTTCAGAATTGTTACATAAAACAAAGTAATTCTTAATGTGGCCAAAATTATCTTCTTTTGTTGCAGGATTATTAAGTTGCAAAAACCAAGTGGGTTTTTCTTGATCTAGTAAAAGTTAATCCAAAACTCCTAACGCACCTGAAGCCAGTAATCTCTACTCTTGAAAGTAACAACAGAGTCAAGGAAAACTTTAACTAAACCATTTTATTCAAACCGACCTTAGAACATAAATACACTGGATAAGTTACTGGGATGCTATTAAAATTCTTTACTATGTTGTTAAGTATGCTTGCAAAAACAGTGAATGTCCGACCATTTAGTTCATGGGGTGTGATACATAAATATTGATAACAGAATGGTGAAATTATTTATTTTTAAATACAGAAATGATTATTATGAATGTTACCTTAACAAATTTTCCCCATGAGGGATGTAATGATTACCGAAGGCTGACGCCTATTCTCAACTTTAGGGTTTCAGATGGAATAACATATAAGCTTTAGTTGCTTATCTTTATCTTTATCCCTTTCTTGTGGTTTAATATCAGTCTACGTCTTTCGGTGCACCCTGGGCAGTGCTCTCGGTGATACGGCGGATAAATGCTTTCAGCCATTCCTGACAAATGCTTACGAAACAAACATCCGGCCTTTTGGGTGGATAAACTCGTCATAATTTTGTCAGGTTAAATTAAAATTTTTTCTATGTATGTCATTTCCTATATGGAGCATAGTTTTCTTAATTTTCAAATGTATTCTTTGTATCCTCATCAAGAAAATACACAACCACACTCTATTTTTAATTTTGCTTTGACTCATGCTGTTTTAGCCATTTTATTTCGGTATTGTTATTTTGGTTTTGTATTGTAATCTGTAATTTGTATATCTGTAATCTCCGTTTTCAAAAGAGACGGCAGGTTATGAACATTCAGACGCAGCTTCAGTACTCATTAGCCAGACAGTGCAAGAATTTCTGATATTTTTCAACAGAAATGAGAACTAAAAGCCAATAGTAATATATAATAACCAAAAAAATATTTTTATAGGTGTTGGCAACTGCTACACTCTTTCGCACAGTAGACTGCGTTAGCGGTTTTTTTATTAAATATACAATAAAATTTAGAACAGGTAATTAAAATTTTATGTGGCATAAAAGTCATAGTTATGTAAATACAATTTATTACGTTTTTCCTGGCGTTTTGCGACACATCTGTTAGGAAGTCTGGAATAATGAAACATGTACATAACATTTTCATTACAAACATGTAATGAAACATGCATCATTATGAGCAATCTTTCATATCACAAAATGGGTGTTAAAATAAATATTAATTATATCTGTAATACTCATTCTTAATACTTAAATTAACATTGTTTAATAATTGCATGCATAAGATTAAGAAATGAAATTTACAATATAATTCAAAATATATGTATATATAGATTTATATTGTAATATAAGTCTATATATATATATATATATATATATATATATATGTATATATATTGCAATATTTATAATGTAATATAAAAGATTTATATTGTAATATAAAATATATGCATATATAGATTTATATTGTAATATAAAATATATGTATATATAGATTTATATTGTAAAATCCAGTAGATATACTTCCGTGTGAAACCTGGAATAGTAGTAACTGCACAAGCGAAGGGTTCAAGTACCCTTTATAAAATTTACAATGCGCTAACTCGACGCTAACAAACTTCGCCTTTGCTTAGGCGGTAACTGAAAATTAGATAACGAAACTAAAAGTTTGAAGATATTAACAAGTAATAGAACTACACTACAGGGCTCAACGAGATTCCGTTACTTAAACCCCCTTCGAAACTAGTTGCAGCAAGTAATTAAGCCACGTGAATCAGCAATAAGCAAACGTATCTACGGCAGAGGTGGCGACTGTATCCGAACTCTCTTCTCCTTCCCACTGAAACTCGGCTTTTAAATACTTCCTTCAAAGTAGTAATTTGCATTTCTCCACGCGCGCTACAAAATTTAAATATCCTGGCACTGGCAATTTGGCTAATGAAGGCTTATAGGAATGTTTAAAATTAAACTTTTTATTGTATTAAAAAACATGTTTTTTAAAATAAATATAAATCCCTACAATATAAATACGTTAATCACTTACCACAGCATACGAAGCCCTAAGTCGTTTATTGTGCAGCCTGAGATGGGTGCTCTGATAGTCTCGGCTCTGAGCACACTAACCGTTCTCATTAAACATCGGTTTGCACCGATCCATATCCTTCGTGGTGTTCTAAAAGGATTCAAAGGGTCCTCGGTCCTCCTTTTAAAAGATGTGAGTCGACCAGTCTTTGGACCAGACTATGAGTCACCGACAGGAGTATGAAATCTCGTTGGAGTATGCCACATTATCTGCCATATAAGTGGATGACCTAAACCTTTCAGTAGGGTGAGGGTGGCAACAATTAGTTACCAGAACATAAAACTGCACGATTGAATTATCGCGTCTACTGAGTTTCTATGTGTATATTATGTGACAATTTCACAGTTTTAGCACAGCTAGATAATGCATATTTTAATACTTTAACAAATATAATAAATATTTTTATATCTTTATATAAATTTATCAGTTTTAAGGGGTATTAGCAACCCCTATACCACCGCAAATGTTAAATTGGCATTTTCCATGTACCTTTTCTCAAAATCTTCTGTAGATACACGCTTGAAATTGTTTGTGTTATTAAAGTATACCTGTCTGATTATACTGAAATGAGGTTTTGAAACATTTTGAATTTTAGAGTAATTTACAGAATATTTTGTTAGGCACAGTAAAATTTAGCACTTTTCTCGCACAATTTTTTTAAAATTTATTTTTTCTTAGTTTATCACAAAAAGCTCATTTCAGTAAATATTAGGAAACCTAATAAATAAGCCATAAAAATTTTAGATACCTGTGAGCAGTCGTTTCTGAGAAAAGGTACATCGAGTATAAAAAAATCACGTTTGGAGAAAAACGCGTTTCTATGTAAAAATCCTCATTGATCAAAGCAGTCGATGACAAATTAAAACTAGATTTTCCACAGTTCTAAATTTCATAGGGATTAAAGAATAGTATTTTTAGAAAGGTAAAAGTGTAGAGAATTTGAAAATGCAAAAATCCAAAATCACAATTTTTTGAAGATCTTTGGGTTCTAGCACCCCTTAAATATAGTAGTTAAAACTTTATATTATGTTATATAATGTACTAGACAGAATTACTAATCTTTTGACTGGAAAACACAACATAGTTTCACAACAACCTTTCCAAGTTGAAAGATATGAGACAATAGTTCATCATTCTGTTTGTTCTCGCAATATGAATAAATCAATCCTGTTGGATAACAGGCAAACCTTAGCAATATTTACATAAACTATACGCGTACTTTCTGATTAAGTTATTTGCTCATCTTCATAGTATATTAACGTCATTTAAAGCTAATGTAGCGCACGGAAACTCAATTATATAAACTGCGTAATTAACGTTTTCAATTAGCAATTATTTCATTCGCTCCATTTTCAGTAAGTCTCTACATTTTCATTTGTATAGGCTCCCACAATGGTACAATTAATACTCAATAACTGCTCGCGTCTCATTAAACTTAAACGTAGCGTATGATATTTTAGTCGTTTTGCAGATTTGGGTAAAACTCTTTTTAATAGTGAAATTTTCTTTCGTTTCTTAATTTAAAGAAATGTATAATGAAATTTTACCATCGTTCGTTGTAAGAATATGTATGGAATGGTACACAAATTTAAACATAATTAGTAAAATGTATTAAAAAACTTAATAAAATGAATAATTTGTAACACAGATTAGTAGATTGAGAAAATAAAATAGTCCCAGAATTATTTGATATGGAAATTTGCTCATAGCTTAAAATATGCAGTTATAAATAATGAAAGTAAGAGCAGATAAGCAATATACATTTTTATTTAAATAACATTGTAGAGACATTAGGTATTTTTGGAAGCAGAAGAGATGAAAAATGAGCAATCACCTTCGCCGGGAATCGAACCACGGATCTGTGGAATGCCGGCCCAGCGTGCAGAACCGATACACCACGAAAGCACTCTAGGAAGGCGGGTGAAATACCTGATATACTCCCCCTTTTAAAGGGCGACTGGGGTTTTTAAAGGCCCTGTCGCCAAATCATGGGTGTGGAGAGTCATCATCCACAACCCTTTTAGTTCGGGCACCACTGTAGAGACACTAGGTAATTTGGAAGCAGAAGGGAAGAAAAATGAGCAAACGCCTTCGCCAGAATCGAACCACGGACCTCTGAAATACCGGCCCAGCGTGCAGAACCACTGCACCACGAAGGCACGCTAGGAAGGCGGGAGAAATACCTTATAACATTATCGCTGGATGTAACGATACAGCAAAACACTATAGCTAATATAATTATTTTCGGACGGGAAAAATTTTATTATACAAAAATATGAGCTATAGCTTATTTAAGCTAATTTGATATTCATGATATGTGAATGCCGCACAAACGTGAAAATAAGTAATGGCCAAATTCTATCTTTGTTGACCGATAATTTTAACTATTAAAACACAGCGTGCATTGGAGAAAAAGCTCTGCTTTGATTCTAATGGCAATATACTGTTTTCGTGTGAACTCGTTTTAATGATAATTAAAATGCATGCAGCATTTTAATTATCATCAAAACGAGTAATGACTGAAATGTTTACGTATTTCTAATTTATTGTTTCAATGTTTTGCAAAAGAGAGAAATTTTAACGTGTTAGTAAATCTAAACGGCTTTAAGGCCCACCAATGGCCGAGCGGTAAAGTCGCTGAACACTGGTAGTTCGGTCCGAGGGTCGACCCCGCGAACGGGATGGCTGCATGGGCGTTTTTGTAGTTTTCTCCATATGTAATGTGTATACGAGCCAGTTTGCCTTAGAAATTCTTCGACGAAAGCATCCCTTTCCTTAGGCAGATAGCCCTAGTGTGCTTTGCCATAATTAAATAAACCAAACCAAAGCGGGGGTCGAATCTCAGCGAATGGGCGTTTTCCTGGTTTTTCACATGTGTAACGTGTATACGAGACAGTTTCCTTAGAATGACCTCCACAAAGGCATCCTTTCCCTTAGGCAAACAGCCCTCTAGATCTTTTCCATAATTAAATAAACCAGCCAACCTAATTGGGTTTAATTATAATATTTCTAATTGTTATTCTTGTTCTGTTTTTATTACATAGCTTTAGATGTTGAAGTAGTCAGTTTGTTATTAATTTAGTTTTTTAAAATACTTTTGTTGATTTTAATGTACTTGTAAATCATTCTATTACTAAAATCAGTTTTCGCTTTGTTCATAAGTGTAGTGGTCTATTTTTCTATCTGTTTACAAAGAAAGTTGTCTCAAGAGTTGAAAAGAAAATGTGGTAGAGATCGTATTAAATACTTGTTTTAATTCTTTTAAGTTACCGATATTTAGTAGTTTTTGTTTTAGGAAAAAACGAAAACATAAACAAACTACTGAATAACATCTGCTATGTATGGCGAATTATATAAAAATTATGTAGAGTCATAACTGTGTAGAATTGTGTAGAAAATTAAAATTATGTAGAGTTGTAAGTTTTTGATGCAGAAGACGTGAAAAAGCACAGTGCTATCGCCGGGATCCGAACCTCCCGAATACGCGTCGAGTGGGCTTTCACTTACACCATTAAGGCATGCGGGAAACAGGGGAAAATACTTTGTAATTTTTTTATTAGCACTAATAAAATCTAGAAATTGTGGCAAAGATCTATGCGAACGTTTAAGAAATAGGGAGACTGGCTCTATTTCTATAACATTAAAATACTAATTGTCAGAAAAATGTTGTTTTGCTTTTTAATTATTTAAGAAGTATTCATTTAAAAATTGTTTGCCTGTTTAGTTTCTTTATAACAAGTATTATTTCTTTTTTAAGTGAATACTTGCATCTTAAAAATTCTACTCGAATAACTGCTATAATTAAATTAGGAATAAGGAGAACAATAATATTCATATCAGTAATTAGATTACAGGTAATTGCTTACGAATACGAGCACAATTTCATGCACTTGAGTCATCAGAAATGGATAACAGTGAAGAGAGCTATGGGTAACTAATTAGCGAATGATACCATACATAATAAGAATGCTTATTAATATGTAGTCCTTGCGAGTTCTAATATAATAAACGGAATGTTATTCCAAAGGAATATGTTGAAACGATATATTTTATAGCATCCTAAAGGAAAGTAAATGTGGATTCTGAAACATTACAAACACCAGAGAGAAGAACAGAGCTATTGTTTACCGTATCCTAAGGAAAACTTATTCCTATCATGAAATGTAGTCACAAATACTGGAAGGAAATCTTTATATTGATTGTGTATAATTAATTGTAGAGGAGACGATTTCGAAGACATTTGTATATATTCCCTTGGGAGATTTCTTCACATAGCATCGCATATTGGACAGTCTGTTGATGGATCTATTCTGCGATATAATGGAGCTCTGTTATCATAAGCATGCATAAGGTAATTGAATCATGGCGTTTCGGATTCTTACTAGAAGTAAACAAAAGATGTTTTTGATGTAGTGCTGGTTATTTGAAACATTTTCGGACGGGCGTAAATCAATAATATTCACTCTCGTTTGAATATATTGAAGATGTATTATTGTTTTGCTGTAATCAAAAAGTGAAACATACCATATTAGTAACAGTACGATATTTGATACGAATTAATAGTGTAGTAAAATGTGTAATATTTCATATTAGTCTAAAGAGTTTGTCTTTCTTTTTCTTTGGTAGCGTAAACTAGTGTCAAAACTCACAACAGACTTGTAAGCCCATTAAAAGTAAAGTTGAGCTGTAATGCTGAACGAGCTGTCAAGTCTTTGAACAGTACCGGTCTAGGACTGGCTGCTTGGGCGTTTATGTGTTTTCCCCATGTGTAACATCTATACGATCCAGCTATCCTTAAATGTCCTTCACGAAGGCATCCCTTCTCTTAGGCAGATAGCCCTCTAGCGCTTTGTCAGAATCAAATAAATAAATC
The DNA here is from genome assembly GCF_044657685.1 of Stegodyphus dumicola. NCBI lineage: Eukaryota > Metazoa > Arthropoda > Arachnida > Araneae > Eresidae > Stegodyphus > Stegodyphus dumicola. The sequence continues at coordinate 39,377,451 of NC_140771.1, read as the reverse complement.
TAACCAATGCTAACACACTTTCAGCTAAATATCGCTGTGTCTGAAGATAACGACAAAGTCTTGAAAAAGTTAAAAATTGACTATTTTTTAAAGTAGAAATTTAACAGAAGAGCACGTATCTTGCTTTACAATCTCAATAAGAACTTGTGACAAGATGACTTGAAGTAAGATTCATTTAAAATGTAAATTAGTTAAGGGCTGCACAACTCAGTTCAACGCGAAGTTGCCTCACTTCAATTTCAATATGTCGAATTCAAATATTCTACAGCAAAACTGCAGAGCTCATTAATTCAGGCTATCAGAGCTGGGAGAAACATAACTTAAATACTCAATCTAATTTGCATTCTGGTGAGGAACCTAAAAGAGAAGTGACAATAAAGATCTAACTCATAAAATAAATGCTTATTCAAAATAATAGTAGCGCTTACAAATCATTTACAAAGCTATGAGTGGTACTTGCTCATCATTTCTTGTGCTGTATATCATCCTCTGTACATACTGTGACTTTCCTAAAAATTAAATATGATTTAGTAGGTATATGTTGGAAGCAATTGCTGTTGTTTATGCTCTTTACAGCTGGCCAGGCTGTATGCAGGCTGATCGTAACTTACTTTAAGAGGTGGTAGAATGCACAACAACAAACATTTTTGGTATAAGATTATATGGTTGCAAGTGACCTGCTGAGGCACAAATCCAAGACATAAGACATGAAAGAAAACCTAAATTGTCCTAAATTGTAAACCTAAATGTTCCAGTATCATTAACAAATAATTCGATACAATAATTTTTACTATTATTGTCTAAATCTGCTTTCATCACCAATAACATTTGATAGCGTCAGTGGAACGATTGCTTGTACAGAAATATCTGGAAACTCTGAGCGTGTATGGCACTGCACTCACTCTTTTGACGCTTCCAAGCTTCTTTTACTGTTGTTGGATGCTATTATAACAAATTATTGTAAATAATTCTAGAAACATTCACTTGGCTATCATGCTGCAAGTAAGTAAATTTATTTTTCTTTCTTTTTACTTCCTTGTACGAAGTAAAAAGGAAGTATTGTAATCGCGAAAAGTTTCCAGCAGCATATTTCAACGAAAATATCCATTTTGATTGCTATCGAATGCAATTTAACGATGTTTTTGCGTGACATCTGTACGTAAGAACAGAATAAAAGACTCTTTCCCCCCAAAAAAAATTATAAACTGCTTTAAATTAATTCTGAAGAGAATTTTTTGTAGGGTCTGTACGTACGTATCTCGCATAACTCAGAAACAAGTAGCCTCAAAACGTTGAAAATTTGTATATAAGACTGCTATAACATATAGATGTGCACCTCCTATTTTGGTTGAAATCGGCCGCACCAAACATATGTAGTATTTATATATATATTCGCTTTGTTATCCGGCTCAGTGATCTCACTTTCTTTACTCTTATATGTTTGTAAATTGTGCATATTTTGCTTTAAAAATGATTAAATTATGTTGTTCTTATCTTCCGGTTAAGGATTTTATGACTTATTAATCTGAAAGCAGTATTTAAAAAATCTGAAAACAGTATTTGTACAATTATCAACAATTTAACAGCTGTTTAAATGCAGTTAAGCCTAATTTTTAAGTAACATGGCGGACATATTTGTTTACATTTGAAACAGCAGAATAGTAGATATGTTGCCAATCTAGAGAGACTAAGCTTCGCAACAACAAAGATAACGCCTTCGTTTATTATTGCGAATTAAATGATACTTAAACCTTTCTGGAATTTTTTCGAGGAAATAAGTGTCTTAGATTTACTTCGTAATTTTTAATGTAGATATTTTGAGTTGTTATGTATTTTTGCCTTTCCGCGATGTGAGAACTGAATTAATTGAATGAGAAATACTGAATCGTCTGTGAAAAACTCTTTCTTTTTTGTTCTGTTTGCTTAATTTCTTTTATACATGGTTCTAGATTTATTATAATATTTGAACAGAAAATGTGGCAAGGAAAATTTTTCAAATGTTATAAATTTTGTGCATTCTGAGTTATAATATGAACGAAATATAACACTTTTAAGTGAATCTAGCGCCGGAGTGTCCCTATGGTAAACAAATATAGTTTAAGTTTAAAAGAGTGCATTTATTCTATTGTGGTTTATGCGCTATCGATGAAGTAGATTTAATTCAATACAATAAGTTTAAATGAAATGCAAGAAAAATGTGTATAATTTAATATTCCGTATAAGGAAGTCATATGGTGTACACATCAGTTTTTTTTCTTTCATGAATTTATGGCTCAAGGTGTTACTTGCGCCCATACATTCCTACTATGCTCGGCTGCAACTGTTCCTTTCATATTGGCACAACAATCTCATACAGATATTGTCAATGTTGAAAGGCCTGTATATAGCAGCAATTTAAGGGTATGAAGTATGAAGTAGAAGGCAATTTAAGGGCATTCTCAACATTAAAAAGACAAATACGCGGGAATTTATCTTCACATTAAGAATTAAAAATAATTATAATACCGTGAATTTAAAGCAAACACGTCCTCAGTGCTTAAAGGTATCTCACGAAGCAGTCTAATTCATGCTTATGAGTCGTTCATACAAGTAAAGGACTTCAAAGAAATGTATGTTCTATGGAAATTCCAGGGAAAAGCAAAAATACTTCTAGAAATGTATGCTAGAAAAAACGAATCCAGATAAAATCTAAACATCGTAGCATAGTAAAAACTGAATGATCAAATGTTAAGCAGGGATGAATATGAGAATATAATTGGATTTCATGGAAAAACTGCACCTGGGTTTCATAAGTATGGAACAGATATCGATTAAGACGCATCTAAGGGAAATATGCAAAATAACTGACTGAAAGGTTTGATGTTGATATTTGTGTTTAGACTCATATGAATTTATCCGTTTTACATTTTCGTTTTTTCAAATTATGTTTCTTCACACTTTGAATAACACTTTTCGCAGTGCTTTATAAATGATTTTGAAACATGAATTAGACTGCTTTGTGACATCCCTGCTAAAAATGCCCCGTAGAAACCCATAAAATTTTTTACGGGGAATTGGCCTACGGGTACCCGTACAGCTCTGCGGGTACCCGTAGGCCAAATCCCCGTAAAAACCCATAGACAAAAACCCGTACAACTGTACGGGTACCCGTAGGCCAAATCCCCGTAAAAACCCATAGAAAGAAACCCGTACGGTTGTACGGGTACCCGTAGGCCAAATCCCCGTAAAAACCCATAGAAAGAAATCCGTACAATTGTACGGGTATCCGTAGGCCAAATACCCGTAAAAACCCATAAAAAGAAACCCGTACGTTTGTATGGGTACCCGTAGGACAAATTCCCGTAAAAACCCATAGAAAGAAACCTGCACGGCTGTATAGGTACCTGTAGGCCAAATACCCGTAAAAAAACCTGTAAACAGAAACCCGTACGACTGTACGGATACGAGTAGGCCAAATCTCTGTAGAAACCTGTAGAACTGTAGGCACTATAAACAAAATCCCAGTAAAAACCCATAGCCAAAAATCAAAACTTTATATGCATATCCATTGGCCAAATTTCCATTAAAAAATGGATATTCCGTAGGTCTATGCCTTGTAAAAACCAGTAAACAAAAGCATGTACACCTATACAGGCACCCATATGCCAAATCCTGTAAAAACCACTACACAAAAATCCACAGACCAATAAAGGTACCTCTTGGAAAAATCGCTGCACAAAACCCATAAACAGAACCAATAGCATTATACTATAGTGGAGTATCCATATACAGAATCCCTATAAAAAAACAATACACAAAAATAGAACTGTAAATCAAATTTCCATAAAAACATAAACCAGCAGAAGTACATAATTAGCATTGAACAGAACTAAATTGTGGAGAAAGCATGTAAAGTAATTTTAAATAAAACTCAATGCGAATAAATAAAAATTTTAAAATATCTAGAAGCCTACGAGCCTGTCCTTAATGCACGTCAATATCTATAAACATATTACAAAATTTTAAACTACCTTTATATAATTCTGAAAATAAAATGAATAGAAAGATAATAACCAAAGTCATGATTCACAACCATCGAATGATATATGTAAGAAAAATAAGGAATATGCAAAAGATTAAATTAGCAGCGTAAAATTAATTTTCCTTCTCTATTCTAAAAACAGTTTCTTTCTGCACTGCATCATTTCGAGATTAATTCATGTCATATGACTCTTACATAATTTGATGTTGTAAAAGAAACTAAAACTCAAAGAGCCAATTGTAATTTTAGAGCAGTATTAACTATCAAATACGAGTAAAAATGCATCGAAAACCAAAATTAACTCTGTCTTAATTAAGATTTCACCCTTAACATAACGCATTTGCTTTTTACGCTTTGTATTTGCTGGATTGCAGTCATTGTTTCTTACTACACATTTATCAAAAATGTTAATTTTTGGAATAGGCATAAATAATGTGCCAACTTGTTTGTGGCTGCAACATATTTGCTGAAAGAAAAGTTGAATTAAATCTACCTCAACTGCCAAATTTCTTATTCATTGTGGATTAGAGTTTCAACATCTCTAAGCCATCAAAATTCTTGCTGTTCATTACGGATTCAGCTGCTTGTATTCGACTACAGAATCCATTACATATATATATAATATCATTTCATTTGATGGTTGCGAATCATTACTTTGACTGTATATATATTATTCATTTCATTATAAATATATACATATAGTACTGTACCTCACTGCATATATTTGTATTTCAGTTCTTTAATTGGGAAATTAAACAATTGTATTTAATCACATCAGCTTGTTTAACAATTTGATACCTAATGAGAAATGTATTGCCAAAGGATGGTACTTTCTAGCATCTGCTTAAATTTTAACTTACCTACGATGCACTAAACCAAATTAAAAAAACAAAACTAGAAGAAACCCAAATTTTCAGGAAGAGAAACATTATTAACAAGCAAGCAAAAAGAATACGGGACTTGCAAATTAGAAACTTAACATAGAGTTCAAATTTAGCATACTTGCTATCCCCTTAAAGCTCACTTACCAATGATAGTAACACCCTGCAGCTTATTATGACATGCATACACATAGATGTTTTGCGTGGAAGAAAGGATGAATCCAAGAATATAATGTAGTGAAGAAATAATAATATACAAACACTGTGTCGACCCCTTATTACAATACTTTAAATGTTACCTGTATCTCTCAAAAGATAAATGAAGCAGGAAGATAACATATAATAAACTTAATAGTACCCAAAATACAATAAATTATATTGTAACAAAATGAATTTAAAAAAATTTACAAGTTTCAACAAATACCAATTCTTAACGCACAGTTCGGGAATTAAGAAAATATCTCATAGCGTATAATGTTTTATTCCGTATCTCACTTTTAGTGCTATATAATCTTCCACAAATTTTATATAAATAAAATCTATAACATAATGGGTATTTATAGTATATATAGTTCTTGATGTAAAAAAGATTAACTTTCGTACTGTAAAAATTCCATCTATGCGAATAAGTGTGAATATACTCATATACACATAATTATACTAAATAACTAATTTAATGAAACTAAATTCCTATAGAAAAATGGGGAAAGTGTAGAATCGCCCACTGCTTGGAGTGTTTTTAAGAATTGCACATACTCGGTATCCATGTACACATCGACATATTTTCACTTAAAAAAAATCCCAGAATTGCACAAAAATGCCATTGTGCACTCCTTTGACTTTATTCATGTACACATCGACCTATTTTCACTTAAAAAGTCAAAAGAAAATTGACAAAAATCCAATTCCTTTTACTTTTGTACAAAGTGCCAAATAAATAAGTGGACGATTCTGCACTTTACCCGATAAAATATATAAAAATACCATTTACCTATATATATTAATAATTTATTATTACACAAGGTTTTTCATATATCATCTCAAAGGAACATAAATTTAATTAAAGCGATGCATTATTGGAATAAATTTGAGTCAGTGTTTTAGGTGCAAGTTATTTAGATTTCTATTGTAGAAAGAATACTTGAAATAATGTATAGAAATATTATTTTGAACCATAAAAATTCTCAGTAGTAAAATTTAAAGTACTGAAAAGGTAGCTATTGTTTTTGACAGTAGATTATATAATATAAAAATACCTCATGCTGAGCATTTTCTGAAATTACAATGCCAAATGAAATTGATATAGTGCAGTATTTAGCAATAACTTTTTGTAAACAAATGTAGCTATATTCGCTTAATTGTAATGACAGTAATTTTAACTGCATTTGTATAAGGCTGTACAGAAGATTTATTTATATGGGTTTTCATCCGCAGAGAACAACCGGATTCGCTGTGGAAGTGATTCCGAAAATAATGTTTAAATATTACTCTAACTATATTTGAAAGCAATGCTATAACAGTGCCCTTATAAGACTCATGATTCGAAAAGCTTTGGTTTTAATTGTCTCGTAAAAACTTTCAATTACTTCTGCAAAATTCATACCCACGTAAAAATTACTACACCGAAGTAGCATTATACAGCAAAACGTTCCTAAAATAATCAACTCCACAATTCGAGATAATGCCAGTTTCCTATAGCCTGACAAAACTATGAATGATTTTTTAAGTCCTGTTATTTAATTATTGTCCTGACAAATGTGCCATTATCAGAGGTGGTCATTTAAGAAAATAACCACTATATGAGGTTTCAACTTAATGTAATTTTTTTCAAATAAATAATTCACTTTTTATACTCCCAAGACTAGTACATTTAATATTACATAAATCTTATTCACAAATCTATTTCTATTTCAAAAGCAATTTATGAAAAACACATTTGAAATTTTCTTCATCAAACTAATAATAATGAAAATTAAAGTATGCATAAAAATGATTATATTTGTTTTAACAAAATAGCACAAAATATTTAATGTAAAAATGTGGTTCTAGTCTCATGCTTGTAAAGAAAAATAGACCAAAAAGAAAAAACAATGTAAGCTACTATGATCATCTAAATTTTCACATAATTTTAGTAGTGGAAAAAAGATTCCTTAAGCTTGTATGTCTTGTCTACCCCATTCAGTAAGTAATAAACACATTAAATATTTCAATGTTTATTTCATTAATAAAACTTACCTTTTTTGCTCGCGAAATATAATTAGTACATTTTTTAAAACATAAAAAAACATTCTTTTTGCTCGGCCATATCACATTAGTTGAAAAATTGAATCATGCAAGATCATTTTTAAGTAAGGTATGCTCAAATTTATTAGTACATAATATTCAAATGATAAAGCATCTACATGAACAAGCTTTAAAAAAGTATTTCTAAACTGTAATAAAAAACATAAATTTTCCAAAATACAGTTTCAGTAGGATGCAAAAACTATATTTCTGCATCTGCACACTGAACCAAATTATCAAGTCTGAAATTATCACTTTTCAGTCTTTTAAGCACATTGTTTTTCAGGTTAAAAGTAAAGATGGAAAATCAATTTCACGCACAGAATCTCCATTTCACAACTAGTCAGTTATCAGCAACGTTCTCTCAAACATTAGACACGATTACACGTGCATGGCTTTAGTTGTATATTCATAGTCAGTGCTGGTATTTTATTATTTATTACTAATTTCTAAACAGTAAAACATAGTAAAATTTGTAATACAGTAAATCCTAGTAAATAATATATTGCATTACTACAACCAAGAAGAAAATAACACCACCATCGCTCAACAATAACTAGAGCGGCGCCATATTGCTTGTTTGGGAAACTTCTGAGAGTGGGGGAGGGAGGGCGAATTTTTTTTTTCACGTCAGCGTTAACAGGGAGAAAAGTTTTGCGATTCTGAATGAACTTGTTCGCGTTAAAGAGATGTTGGTTGATACCGGTGTTTATTTGTAATATCAGAAATGTAAGTGCTTATGTGTGTGTATTCAGAACCAACTCGTAGCAAAAACCACCTCCCTAAGACGACCGCCTCTGAAAGAGACCAGTATTTCTGAAAACATAAGTATACTTTGGTATTGAATATTCCCTCTGTAAGGCGACCATTCACAAAGAAAATTCTGCAAGAGTGTCTGGTCGCCTTAGAGAGATTCATTCCGTGGATGCAATCTCCCTAAGACGACCACCTCTAAAAGATAAACGTTTCTCTGAGAACGTGAGTATCTATTGGTATTGAGCATCACTTCTCTAAGGCGACCACTTGCAAAGATGAATTTTTATTTGCGGCTGGTCGCCTTGGAGAGACCTTGTTGTGTGTGGTGTATATGATTACTGTTATTGTTTCCGAAAAAAAAATTTTTAATCAAATAAATAAGCATATTTAGTAAAAACCCTCTCTAAAACGACCACCTGCGTTTCCAGATTACTCTGGTGGTCTTAAAGAGATCATATTTTCATTCTGTTAATTTTATTGTTTACAAGTATATTAACGTCAGATAAAAAAATAGCATAAATCCATATAAACCAACAGAAGATTTATTATTATATTGATACCAGTAAGAAAACCAGTAAAAGTCAATATAAACCTATACAAACAAGTACAAAGTTCTGCCATTGAATGTTGGTTGTATGGGTGTCAATTGATACCAGTAAGAAAAACCCACAGAGATCAATAGAAACCAGTAAAAGTCAATAGAGACCATCAAAAATTCTATAGGTTCCAGTAGAATGTTTTACTGGTTTCTATGGGTCATTTTGAAACCAGTAAAAAAAACCCACAAAGACCAACAGAAACCAGTAAAAGTCAATAAAAACCCATAAAATCTTATGGGTACCCATAAAAAGTTTTACTGGTTTCTATGGGGCATTTTTAGTAGGGATACCTTTCAGCACTGAGGACATGTGTGTTTTAAATTCATGATATTATAATAAATTTTACTTAATATGAAGACAACGTCGCACGTACTTGTCTTTTTAATGTTGAGAATATACAGATGCTCCATACCCTTAAAATTTTGCTATAGACATTGCTTTTAACACTAAAAAATTCTATCTGAGACTGTTCTGTCAGTATCACAACAGCAGTTGCAGCGGGGCATTGTAATGGAAAAAAAAAATAACAATGTTTCTTAGGCAAATCTGGTCGTGTCTTCCTTTACGGTCCTAAAAAGTGTTTTTCGATGCATTTACAATAATCTCTGTTCAGGTCTACTGAAGGATATCTAAACACTGATTTGTTTACGGAAGTCTTAGTATCCGCAATCACAGTGAGTAACTGGATGAACACATACTTTATCGGTCACGTGTTTGTTGTTGCCTTGAAAGATCCTTATCATTGAAATGTTAAAGCACTATTAATTGTTTCATTAACGTATGCATAATAATGTTACGAGAGTTTCATTACCGAGTTTTTTACAACACAAAAACAAAAATTCAATCTCTATTGAATAATCATTGAGATGTCTTCCTCACACGAGAAAAACGTAAGGCAATTTTATAATCTGCGACAATGCATTTTAAAGGCTACGGCCGTCCAACTGCTGTTCAGACAGATCGATGTAATAATTTCATAAACTTGGTAAAAATATTTGAAAGGGGTTTATCGGGAAACAGAAATAAAATTAGCCTCTAAACTTTTCAATCAACTTTTATTTCGTGATTATTATTAACTTGAAAATTTCGAATCTAGTAATCTCAAGAGTTTAAACTTGAGATTCAGCCATAAAAATGATTTGGGAACACAATTAATCATATTTAGGTGTTTCGTAATTTTTTGGTTAATTGAAGTTATTAATTTTAATGTTGAATTAGACTTCTATACTGTAAACGTTTTGTGGTAATTTATCCCTTCAATCTTAATATATGTTCATCATTATTTATATGTTCTGGCAATTTCGTTAAATATAATCTAAAGTAATAATTTTGAATAAGAATAAGGTATTTTCTCCCTCCTTCCGACATGCCTTCGGGGTGTAACGACAGTATACGTAGGGCGAATTTGAGAGGTCGAGGTTCAAGTTCCTGCGAGGGCATTGCTCATTAAAAAAAAACCTAAAGACTCTACATTGCCACCCGAACTAAAAGGTAGTGAACAATAATTCGTCCCTACCAGGACTTGTCGGCACGGTCCCCTAATCCCCAGTCGCCCTTTAAAAGGGGAAGTATATAAGCTATTTTCTTACTCCTTTCGCGCATGCCTCTGTTGTGAACAATAGCACACTCGGCGCGTATTCGAGAGGTCCAGGATCAAGTCCCGGGGAGGGCACTGCACGTTTTTCAAGTTTTCCTCCTTCAAAATAACTTAATGACACTACACAAAGATGTGCCAGGTTAAGAATTATATTTGTAGTGTTTTATAGGCTACAATATAATATATAGCTACTGTTTAAACAGATGATTTGTCTTGTAAATAGAATGCATAAACGTTCGATATTGATGAATACAGTAATTAGTACTATCCATGCATTTCCCCTCTTTCTTATGATGTTCTCTCTGAGCGTTTTGCTTTTTTCTGTAACTCTGTATATTCTTTATTATAGGAATACAGCGTATTACAAAATAAGTATTAATCTAATGTTTATGTTATTGCTAATTGTTCTTGTTAACAATAAACTATCACTATCTAAGTTTTCCGAGACAATAATTATGTATGGACTAATATTGCACGGAGTATTAGTGTGCGTTTTCAATGCAATTCAATGCAATTCAAGAGTGAACTATATAATTTTCCTCTGTATGGTTTTTAAATATTTTGAGTTCATGAAATAAGCCACTCAGACCGGACAATAGTTAATGATTCTGGTTGCCGTACTGAAAGGCAGGATTCGAATCTCGGAGAAGTCATGGATGTAAATTTTCTCTCCCTTCATACGAGACAACAGTCTTCCCAGTTAGGTGCCTGTATAATAAAGGGCAACCTCTTTCGGCCTTAGTAGTGGCAAACGCCCATAATGGCTAGTGCCTGCCGCTGGGGATAGGAGATCATGAAATAAATTTTTCATTGGTCATATTTTAGAGTCATTAGGATAATTGGAAGCAGAAAAGATGAAAAATATGCAACCGCCTTTGCCGGGAATTGAACCCCGGACCTCTGAAATACCGGCTCAGTATGCAGAACCACTACACCATGAAGGCATGCTAGGGAAGTGGGAGAAATACCTTATAATATTTTAAAACGTATATCTTTAAGTGATATATCAGTTAACGATAAATGTAATATGCTTTTGTCGCAAGGTTCTTGATGATTGAAACTATTATTTCTAAATTCTGAATCTAATCATTTTTCTCAATCTTTTCCGAAGCTATAATACGAATGCCTGTAAAACAAATTTTACAGTTATAGTAGCTGCACTATAAGAAACGATCATTGCAGTTATGACTAATGAATAATCTGAAACAAACTTCATACTTTGCACAGTTCTACAGTAATATTTCATTTGGAAGCATTGCTGCGCTGTGTTTCTCAATGACAGCTGAATTTTATGTTGCAGATGGAACTATATGTTTGCAAATAATATAGTAAAATATTAAATGCGTTCATTTCTGCATAATAAGTATTGGATATTCAACAGCAGTTGTAAGATTCCCTTTAAAGTTATCTAGCGAAACTTCTTTTGAGAACTTTCTATTCTTCGTGACAGAAGAAAGGCTTGGACTTGTGACGTGATACTCAAAACCCAGTCGTAAGAGGACCGGTAGATTCGAACTGGAGCAAACGACGAGACTTGCAGCATGGCTGTCAAAGATGCATTGTGTAAGATTTAGTCAGGCAAAACATATTTTCTGTAGTGTACACACAAGTGTATAATAGTTTTTTTATGCTATTTAATATTTTGATGTTAATAAAGATGTAAAAATCAATAGCAAAGTAGTATGCTAAATATTCCATCCATAAAGAACCAGATTGGTGAGGACGAGTCACAATAATATAAGCAATATAAGTGGTACTTTTATACAAATTCTTCTTCGATCATCTCAAAATAAATTTCAGATTTCTAATTTAAATTAGTGTAAATATTTCTAATTTACAGAAAATTTTTAAACGCAGTAAAGTACTTTCATTATTCAGAAAGGTATTTCGCATACTTAAAAAAAAAATATTATGCCCATAACAGATAGAAATACCTTGACCTTTATGCGTTCTATGCCAGTTGAAATAAACGAGTTTTAAAATTCTTGTAATTATTTTGCTAGGAACAATAACAGCGTTAAAGAACCTGTTATGTTTTAAAAGCATATTTTATTTCCGAAATTTGAAATGTGAATGATACTTATAATACAGAAATGGAAATGGAAATCTGTACACGACGGAGTTATAAAACACTTTAATTAATCTGCATAATTAAGTTTCAGGGATTGTATGTAAATTGGAAGGTAACTACCGAAAGAGCCAATAAGGATGAATATTTGCGGATATGTTTCTTGGCAACTTAAATATAGTAAAACCTGTATCATGTTTTCATTGGTGGAAAGCACGAAAAACACCTTCAAAGACTGCAACTTATGAATTTCATGTATTTCAAAGAATTTTGCAGTTTTGTATTCCTTATTGTTTGTAAGAATTCCTTTATTACTTTCAGAATTCTTGCAGTTAGGAATTCAGCACATAATATACTTCCCAAAGTGAAAGAGACCAAAATTATTTGTGGGTATCAAATGAAAAGTCTTTTATGAATACGAGTAATAAGAAACTTTTTAAAAATAAAAAAAAACTACAAAATAATGTTAAATTTCTCCTTTAAATGTCTTATCATTTTTGCCTACTTAACATATTTCCGAATGGAGAAATTCACAATAAAAAATCTAGTTCAGTATTATGAACGGTGCATTACGTTTTCTCTCCTCATATTAAATGGGGTATTTTACATTTTCTGCTTCTTACAGCAATGATAAAAGGTATGCAAAATCGGATTTTCTTGCCCAATTTAAGTGTTTTAGCGTAGTTACATTTTTGACATTTAGTACTCAACTAGGATGCGTTTATTTAAAATTTTCATACATTTATGTGATAAAATTTGAAGCAAAACATTTCTGTTAAATACTGATCAAATTTCAATGAAAGAGCGTTTCGTCAAACGATAAATAAGTAATGAATATTTTACTGCTTCTCTCATCTTAATAGAAATCTTAAGCTGATGAAAATTTTTTGATTTCTTGTATTCCAAGTATAAATAACATTTTAAAAGACTTGTATTTTTCTAATTATTAATTATGATAAAATTTCGCCTACTTAATTTGAAGACTGATTACTTCACTCTAAGGTTTTATTGTCAGACACATGTATAATATTTCTAGTAACCAAAAATGAAGAAAGCGTATATATTTATGCAAAAATATACACTTTGTTAAAACAAGTATTAGTAAATTATTATCACGTAAAATTTAAAATGTAAGATTTAATCGTAATGCTAATCGTAAAATGAGAAACCCGAAATCGTTCCGCTCTTACATAAAAATTTTGCTCCTGTTTCACTTTTGTTACGCATTGACTGAAATAAAATAAAATAAAAAATACGAAAAAAAGTTCATTCCTTGTGACCTATATGTTCTAAAAATAAAATACAATTGTACGTTTCATGTCATTTAGCAGAGATACTAATCAGGATTTCATTCTTTTACATTTCTGCAAAACTCCTGAATGCAGATCTTTTCATATCGATTGAGTGCAAAAAAAGTCTGTAACGATTTATAATATGTCGCCAAAATTATTTGCTGTTACTGAATATTTTAAAAAACCGTTAACACTTACTTACTTACTTACTAAAAATTATTTACTTTCAGTTACTGAAATTTTTTTGATTATGAAAACGATTTTTGAGTCTGCATTTATACTGAGGTAATTCTGTTACTTTTATTGTACAGCCTTTGTTTTGGTCATCTTAGTTACAATGTCTAACATCCTACTTAATATATTAATAAAAATGACTGTTATGTGTGGCATTTTTGAAATTTGTATATTAAAAACTGATGATAATAGTCATATAAATGCAGTTAAGTATTACGAACTAAGCGGCATTCATTAATGCTTAATTATGTAAAAAAATTGCAACACTAAAATATTTGTATTTATAACCATTGTCATTAACATCAAATTTACAGACGTATAATATATTCAAATAAATATTTTTTTGCAAGATATATTTACACTTTGCGTAACATTAAGAGTAGCATCACAGAGACTATAACCGAATTAAGCATAAAATGAACTCCAGATTTAAAATATAAATCCTCGTTTTAACGGATAGGCTGGAACACATAAAAAATGCAAATGTGTTTTACAGTTTTATATGCCTTGGAAAGGACGATAAAAGTTACTAAAATATGGCATAGTATAACTATGGCAATTTGTAAAATTACTATTTAAGGTCTATTAAGTTATTTAAGTCATATTAATGATCACAGAAACTAATAAATAAAATTAAGATGTAAATAAATAAAACTTATCACCATATGACAATTGCACATTTAAAGTGCATATCGTTGATTTCAGCATTTATGCTATTATATATAAACTGTTATGTTATTATTCTTTAACCTATGGAGTTAAATAAAAAATATGAGAAAGTATAAAGTATTGTTCTTTATTATAATACCTCAAGTAAGTATCATAAAAATGTTCGTATCAGATGTCTAAGCCAATCACGGGAGACTAACCTTGCGCATGTATGATACACGCACAATCGTATTAAAATAATTTTAGTGCGTGTTTTAAAAATCAGCAGTTTATTTTTATTTTCCTTAAATCAGAATATTATTAGTCAATAAAAATGACTGTTACGTGTGACATTTTTAAAGTTTGTATATTGAAAAATGATGTGAACGAAATGTTATTGTATTTCGTTACTCCAAGATAAGAACAAAGTCAAGTTTGTTTCGTTAGTCAATATAGCCACTGGATCTGTCGAAGACGGAAAATGAATAACGTGCAGTGCAGTCGCACTGCACGTTATTCGACTTCTAGACCTTTCAACTGCTACCCAGAAATGCTTGCAATTCAACGCCACAAAGGCAGGCGGTAAGGATAGAGAAAATTCCTTACATTCTTCCGCACCTAAAGGATGACATGGGTGAAGGTATCCAAACCTAAATGTTTGCTGAATTTATGATTTATCTCATTTTAGTTCGTTTGTCACTTGTAAAGCCATTCGGCTTTTATCGGAGTAGGGAATGGGAAAAATCAGCAATGCCAGAGTTCGAGCTCCGGATCTCCCGACTGTTAGCCGAACGTGCTTCCAATTACACCACGAACGCAAGCGAGAAGAAGGGAAAACTTCCTTACAAGTTAAAGGTGTAGGAAATGTTAAGTTGAATATGATGCCACGGTCGGTTCGCATCAGCTAGCATTATTTTGAAACAGATTTATATGTACAGAATGTCCCCATTTTTCTATCCTTTAATCACGAAAATTATTTTTTATATATTTGGTATTATTTAAATTTGAGTTCTCCTCGACAAAGTGATTAGAAAACGAAAGCTGATAAAAAATTTAAATCAAAGAAAATGCAAATAAGAAACAATAAAAAAATTTAAATACGTATCGCAATTAATACAGTGAAGAATTTATAATACTTTCAGCTTAGATATAGTCTGTAATGTTTATATATATATATATATATATATATACATACATATGTATATATATATATACTACATTGATGATAGTTGAAATAATCATAATAATCATTAGACCGATTTCCTTGCAATTACTAATTATAATTAATAATAACTTGCAAATACAAATTATATAACAAAGAAAAAATTAAAAAAGAATATAGACATATAGCTTCAGTAACTGGAAATAAAAACTAAAGTAAATTTTGGATTAATTTCAAACATTATTTAGATTTTTAGATTATTTCCAAGATAATATATTAGACTTTATATAAAAAAACGTATTTAATGAAGACAGTTCTGCACAAATGAGAATTTAATTCCTTTCTTTGGCTGGGTATTTCAAAACTCACAATTTTTTCCTAATAATATCTATCTTTATATTTATCTCCGTAATGTTGTTTGTGAACATACAGAAATCGAGAAACCTTCTTAGTAAAACTCAAATAAACTTTTTTCTCTTTTAAACAATTGTTTACTTTGTTATCTTTTTCTTGATAAAACTTTATTTTTATATTTTGATCAATTTTTTCTCAAAATTCCAAAGTGTTTCAAAGCAATTTCTTAACTCCATTTAATATTTATCATCCTAAAAAATATATATAAAGTATAAGTTTTGTGAGGTATGAAGAAATTGGGAAATAAGGGAAAAGAAATTTATGAATTTAAAACTATGCTGACAATTTGGTTTTGGGGAATTACTGAATTTTGAGCAGTCACCCAAACACCTTACTGGAAGGCACCTCCAAACTCACTGTAAATACAAACTGTCGAATGAAGAAACTACGGGATGTACTATTAATATATAGCACACACGTTTTGTTAATTCCACTGTAAAATTTTTTTGAAATAATATAGCAAAAGCAAGAAGCCAAAAAATTAAATGATCAGATAGAGAAATTACATTAGAAAGAGTTAAAAAGGATTATAAAACGTTTGGATTTTGTTCGTTAGTGTCGAAATTATCTGAAAGAATGTAATAGCTAAAGCGTTATCATTATTATTAGAGTTATATTATCATCATTATTATCAGAAAGAAAATTAAAGGTGTAATAGTAATAACAAGATTCTTGTTTATTGATGATTTATTTAAATTCGTGTTTATTGATCTTTATTAAGATGATTTATTTAAATAAAGCCAAAATTACTGTATTTTTAAATTACACAATACTTATAGTCACATTTCACATTGATTGAAAACATTGCTGGTATTTTACATTCCGATGATTACATTCTAAAGACTGAAAGATAATGTCAGATTGCATTACATAATTTATGAACGATTACAGTGTTAAATTTTATTGAACTATGACGATATTAAATTAATAGTATTTCTTAAAATGTGTTTAATACATAATGCTGTGGAGTCTCACCTTCCTCGGAAGCATAAATTAGAACGGGACTCCAGCTGAACCAAAATGAATTATCGCAACGTCCAGTGATCAGACAGGAAACGTAAAAAGGGTGTTTTATTAAAAACTCAATAATTTAACAGAAGGCACTTCTTGTGCTTGCAGAACTAACCAGAAATTATGTCGTAACTCAAAGAGTAATGAATTTAAACTAAAACTAAATTAATTAAGTCGTAAAATAGCCAAAAGCTACACAGAATTAATAACACTCAACATGGCTCAAACCTATATCGGCTTGACAAGCTGTTGTGGCGAGAATAACGCAGCGTTGAAGACACACAGCTGTCGAAGAGATTCAGTTATTAACGTGGCCTTCAGCAGGCGGAACACCCTCTGATTTAATAATCTAAAATCTTCCTTTAAGTATATCTCTTTCTACCTATTTGAATACACGCGAAATAAAATTTGCATTTTGGCAGGAAAACGGAAAGCGAGAATGAACGGTATTGAACATAAAATAACTGATGAGATAAAAATAAATAAATTCTTACAATACTAAAACAGCAAAGAAACATATGATCTTATTTCTTCAATGATAATAATTCTAAAAAATGAAAAAAATGAAGTAAAACACTAAAATTCTCTCAGAAAATATTTTAAAAATTTTTAACTGTGATTTGTTAAAAATATTATTTCTGTTTAAATTTATAATTTGGCATAATTAATTTTGTGGAATAATTGACAGCTGGAAAAAAATTCTTCCATTTGAGGCACTTCGATTTGAAAAGCATTCTTCGATATAAAGCAGCAATGTTTTTTTGGGGGAATGTGTCCTAGTTTGGAGAAACACGGTATTTATTACATGTAAAATTTATAAACATATGCATCATTAATGTTTTTTCCAATTTTAAATTTGCATCAATTATTTTATTTTAATCCTCTTATAGTTAATTATCTTTTATTCTGAGAATAATACTCCATCATTTGTATTATGGAAAGCAATATAAAACTAAATAACTTTTAAATTATCTTTATTTCATATTTCAAGTAGCGAAACGTATGTAGTCAAATCAAAGCAAATTCTAACAGTTCATTACGATCTATAAACTGAGATGAGGACGAATGCCTGTAAACCGAACATCTCTGTCAAAGCACTATAATTGCGGGAAAGTAAACCTGCAAGTGTTTGGATAGCTTACAGCTTCACTTTCCGAAACGTCGTTTGTGTTCCGTTCACCAGAGGGAAAATAGTAAGTTCTCTTGTTGACTTAGTCGAGTCGGATTTATTCATACATAGATAGACATCTTTGTATATATATATATATATATATATATATATATATATATAACACTCAATTAGACAAACATTCCATGTCAAAATCCCAATAAAATGTATTATATTAAAGGGAATATTCTTGGTAATTTCACTATCATTTAAAAGTAAATGGCTTTGTTAAGAGCAAGAAATGGTTGTAAGATTTTTTAAATTTAAACGCAATTAGTATTTCAGTATTAAAAATAAGCAGAAATTTTATCGGAGCAGTGGAATATTCTTGCAAATTTATGTTTCATAATATTCGTTTTACATGTTTTTTGTTTATCATTTGTTTTGAATTTTATGATATATTTACTTTTCAGTTATATATATATTTGGTTTTATTTCTTATTGCTACTTATAACTTGTTTCGCATTTTATTTTATGGTAATTTTGTATAAGATTTTTTGTTTATTTTTTTTTTTTTTTTCGTGTGCAATAATTATGGAATTAGTTCTTTAAATCTTTTACTATGAATTACTATACTGAATTCAGCTCATTTATGTTTCATCAAGCGCTAAAGAATGAAATCATCCGAATGCTTTTAAAAGCTCAAGAAAACACGAGATATGGCCTATTGAATGTAATAGTTCTTAGCAACCATTGGCGAATTCTCGCCAAATTGGAGAAATGTCGGAAAACTTTAGACATCAGCACTCACGAGAGTAGAAATGTTTTCAAGCACCTTTCTAGCAAATTTCAATAAACGCCGTCCGGTTTGCTTTATATCATTGAATAAAAGAAGCGGGATGATATGGAAGTTCTTAAATAAATAGTTCAAGTGAAATATTCGACGTTTTTAGCTATTCCTAAGCAAAGGGATAATAGTAAATTGTATCGAAATTCACAGCAAAAATTCTCAACGTCGAAGTGAGAAAGACGCTAAAGAAAAAAACCTTTGGGACAGCGACATCAAGAGCTGTTTACAGTCTTATGGTATGGATTTTTAATAGCACATGATCGTGCATAACAAGGAATCCAACTTAGCAAATTTTGCTTCATTCAAGTAGATTAGAACGTTTCTTCTTATGTACTAATAAAACTATATTACGTTTTCCTTCCCTGCACCAGTGTTAATTATTGCTTAGCTTGTAGTAAAAGTTCAAGATTTTCTTCCGTCTAGCTTATTTATGCAGAAAATCTGCTTACGTCATCTAGTATATAAACTCTAATATTTTTAAACATTTATTTATAGTGTAAAATTGTTTAATATTATCACAAGACATTTTACTTACCTTTTAAGTACTACCAACTGACACTTTGTCAAAGAGAATTCATCGTAATTCTGGAGACCGTAATTTCAAAAAATTCCATATACTGAACTCACTTTGTTAAAATTTAATTAAAATTTTAATTGAAGAAATAATTATTTCTAACTCAACATATACGTTATTAAAGTGTTTCAGTTTATTGTACTGATATGTTATCATTCGTCTGCGTGCTTCATCTAACGGAACGTTTACCAAATAACTCCAAACACATTTTGTATTATAAATTTTCTTTTTCAATGTGTTTTCTTATGTCTATACGGTTCAGACATACGTAAGTTTAAAAGATCGCTTGAATTAACTATATTGCGATTATGTAATACTCGGGTCAAATGTATTTGGCCCCTAGTAAAAATGATTCAGTTTTTGTCGTCAGTTAGCAATGAAACAGGAAACGAAATTTAATTAATGACTAACATTTGCTTAATGCCAACATTTTTCTTATAAATACGAAAGAGAAATAGTTCATTTGTTTATTTGTTTGGAATTTGATTGGTAAAATCTTAACTATGAATATTACTACAAAATGAGGTGCATTATTGTTTTTGACACAATATGGGTCGTGATATCGGTGAATATGTGAGGTTTATATAAAATGATTTCCACTACAACTTTAAGCTAGTTATTTATATAAATAACTGGTTTTACTCGGTTTTAAAGGGCTTGTGTATATTTGTATGGAATTTTATGTTAATTGCACAGTTATTTATAATTTTAGCTTTTACTATAACTTAACCTTTCCGTATTCCTCAACAGAATGCAGATGAGTAGCCAATGTTTAAAGTGAGGTTTTGGGATTTTAAAACGCGGCGTAGTTCTGTCATAGCGTTTACCCTACGTGTTACGTTTGCTGGCTGGTCTGAAAATCATAATTATTTAGCCTTGCGGTTTATCGCTACCGACGCTTACAATTCTGAAGCTCTGGTAGAGTAGTGAGCCAGCTTCTAATATAGTAATTAATTATGTAATCTTTGACTACTGTTCCATATTTAAATTTGACTGTTCTATTTAGGTGTATCACAACGAAGTGAGACTTATTGGATCAAGGGGATTGCTTTTGTATTCTAAATTATATTTAAATAAAAAGCCTGTTTGTCGTTGTTTCAGACATATCGATAATTCGTTTCACGTTTGTTAGGGTTACTGGTTACATTTACATTTACATCACATTTACATCAGTACTGAGGAATTAATCTTAGAATCCAACTGTAAATGTAACAATATTTTTTGCTTAAATTTGATCTATTTCATGACTTGTATTATATACATTTTAAATCCTTTGAAATTACCTGTTAAAAATCTTTGTTTTTTGAGCTAAAATTCCTAATTACTATTTTTTTTTCAAACAACATGTATAGTGATTATTTTTTTAAATGACATTAAAATTTTACTTAAAACATCTAATCTTGAAAAATGGGGAAATTGTGTACGCTATTGTGTTCTTGATATTTTTAAATGAACTAACTGTAATGTAGGTAAGCAAATTGTAGTTTAAATATGTTTAACATAAACAAGTTTCTTAGAAAAACAAAATACTTTATAGATAAAGAGGTTTTAGTTTCATTGATTCTGAGCACCTGATGTAGATTCTGAGCTCCTTCTATAAATATACTGATGTGGAGTCGAAGAAAGGAATTATGAGAGTTATTCTATGGAATGTGTTATAACGGTAAGGATATCATATAGAATATTCGAAATTTAGTGTTCGATTCCGAGTAAAAGATTTAATGTAGTTTATAATAATTTAGTTTTCGTAAGATACTCACTTGTACACAATCTGTAATCCGAACTGATGTGGTGACCAGTAATTCGTTACGAACTTTCATTGGTAACTGGAAGTCGACCCTGTCTCCGTTAATTCTCTATTTTTCATCACATCCATCCGTATAGAAGAGGCAGGTAGGTCTTCTAGGTAAAATGCTCATTATGGTGTTGAATCCTCATAAAAGGACTAAACGAACTTAAAGAACACGCAAAGCTAAACTTTGTGTTATATACTCCGAAGCTTGGCAAGGTAAGCTGAGGAGAACTTAAAAAAGGACATGTGCAAGGAGACAACACTGCTTATTCAAAATTTTGTTACGCATAAACAAGGTTCATTTACGAAAAAATCACGCATCGTGCCGTAGAAGCAAGAGAATAAATTGATCAAGCAATTATTCGTACGGAATAAATGAAACTAAGATTGATAAACTTATCAGTAATGAAATGCTAAATATCTTAAACGCACATTAAGTTATTTTATAAATTATTACAAACAGGCAGACTGAATTTTGAACCACCGGATTGCTGCAGAAGGACAGTAATTAAGAAATTGTTTCTTGCGTGATTGAATTGCGTGAACAAATTGATTTCATGAACATAAAGCAGCAATGATACACACAAATAGTAACAGTCAGCGATACCGGTTGAACATTACTTTTAGTACTGGCATATGTAGCCAAAAATAATTTGGACGGAAAAGACAGCCTATTTGTAGGGAATTATAGCAGTCCCTTTTATATTTTTAAAATCTATTCGAAGAAAAAAGCAGCAAAAGGCAGAACAGCAAGAGAGAGAGAGATAAAACTAGATGTGTTTAAGATGAAATACTCGTTCAAAATGATTTAGTTTTAGTCTAACTTTATTTTTATTGGTTAAAACAATAGGGGAATTTTTGATGACAGCATGATCTGGTTAAAATTCATTTGTTTCTAATCATAAGGAAAGGAAGACTACGGTAACTGATTCAATACAATATTTTACTACGGTGTAGATAGAAAAATTTAAAAAAAATTTTAAATACATTCTTATCTCTTTGCTTTCATTCATGCCAATATCCAATATAAATGATGTTGGCTTAAACTTATAAGGGATTTCTATCGGCTTCTTAGCATGCCTTCGCAGTGTAGTTATCAGCACGCTCGACGCGTATTCGAGAGGTCCAGGGTTCGAGTCCTGGCGGGTCAGCACGCTCGGCATGTATTCGAGAACCCCGTGTTTGGAGTCCCGGCAAAGGCGTTGCTCATTTTTCATCTTTCCTGCTTCAAAATAACCTATTGTCTCTACAAACTGAGCTTCTATAACTTATACATACAGCAATTACTTGTATGCTTTATTTAGCCTTTAAAAAGTAAAATTATTATTCTATACAATATGCTAATTAAACTCCTTTCTTTCATATTGCAATTTCATTTGTTAAAATAGCCGATTATAAAATCTTACCCAATTTTAGAACAAAACATAACCTTATTTTTGAGTAAATATGATATATACATACTCTCCTCAACATACAAAGACTCACATATTTGTCCACCCTCATTTTTAAGGAGTTATACAAATAAAAAAAATGGCACCTGCTTATAAGATGGGTTTGCATATATGAGTTTGATATTCTGAATGCGTTCTACATGAAAAACTGTTGAATGGTCTAAATATACTTAGAAAACAAATATACGAGTAAATGTGTTTCTAAGGGAGGAGATACGGAATAAATCATAAAGTAAAATTAAAAACTTTTGCGTTATGCTGCGCATGTAAAGAAGGCTATAGTTTACAGGACGGCACTTTTGGAAAACAAAATCATTCTATATTCAGCTAGTGCAGAGTATGTCTTTTTTTCTAGATGTAGGCGTTAAAGTTTTATATGTCTGCAAATATATATATAATCTTAAAATGTCAGCGAAGTATTTTTTTGTTTTTGTCTCTTTCCTAATCTCTTTCTTATTGATTTTCAGAGGATCTAGCCTAGCGTTATAAGTTCTTTCACATATTTCTAAGGAGGAAGTACCAAAAAGAGGAGCAGACGGTGCGAAAAATATTTCACTAAGAAAGGGAGTGGGAAAAAGAGGATCGAAAGGAAGAAAAGAAGAAGCGGAGCAAGACATCGATATTTCGCGCACCCTCTAAGTCTCGCTTCGCCTTTTCTGCTATCGGTTCGCATGACCCACTTTCCGAGTCTGAAGTCTTTGGAGTGAAGCCAAAAGCAGTGGCTAGGTCAGTCGGAGAAGCCTCTAGCAACCGGCGTACGCGTGGATGTTTTTTACTGCGCCATCTGGTGGATGAAATATTGAGCAGCCAATAAGAGGTTATTAATTTGAAAGTAAGAAGTTCGATGATAGTGAGCAAGGAAACGTAGACTTTTTTGGCAGAAACATATTTGAAAAAGCATTTCAAGTGCTTCATAATCAGTTCTGGGGAGTTTAATGGAAAATTGGTTTTGAAACTTTTTAACTTGTATAGAGAGCTAAGTTACTTAAACTGCACGTACGCGCTTTTTCACAAAATATATACGCAAAATGAGATTTAAAATTTAGCGAAATAAAATTGAGATTTTTAGAAGAAACTGGTTTCCAATTTTTTAAACTTGTCTTTAGAATTTTACATTAAATTTGTTTGAAACTTTTATGTGCTTCCCAGTCGGGTTAGTGATTAGTGACGCTGACTGCCGTACTGAAGGGCCTGGCCTTAAATTCCGGGGAAGGCATGAATGGCATGAATGTAAAGGTGCAGGGTCTGTGCTGCATGGGAGAACTCAAAATATACGACGAGTCGAAAGTCTTCATGAGTGCTTTGGTTGTTGGAGAAGATGGTGAAAGACACTCGGATCTCTCCTCCGGGGCGCTTTGCTTCAAAATCTGGGAGAACTGGGCGAAGTTGTACTCTTGCCTATATGGTTCTCAAGCCACATACCAATGATAAACGCAATCATATACTCCTTGCCGCGATAAAAGTTGTGCTTTTGTTCTGATTAAATTAAACAAGGGAGATTAGCATCAGCAACAAATTTTTTGTGTTTACCACACCTCAAATATTTTCTTGTATATTATGTTTTGCATTTATGTGCGATATTATTTGATAAGAGTAAAAATTAAGTGAGAGTAATTTTATGATACATATGTAAGATAAAGTAAAGGTGAGCTAAAACTCTAACTTTAATTTGTAATAGCATCTTAAATCTATTTTTAAATTTTATTATTACCTCTTTCTAAAAGAGTAACCTGCTAATAATCAATCTTTCGGAGCTGTGAAGTTCCTATGATTCTTATATATTTACTCATGACACATTTACGTACCTCAACCGCCTTCGCCGGGAATCAAACCACGGACCTCTGCAATACCGGCCCAGTGTGCAGAACCACTACACCACGAAGGCACGCTAGGAAAGTGGGAGAAATACCTTATAATGCTACTATGCATTTATTACAAAAGCAAAATGGTAACGGTTTTCATAGCTTGAATTACTGGATCCTTAATGTATTTTTCACCCGCTTTCCTAAATACACAGTTCTGCGAGTATTGCCGTTTGTCAAATAATAACAGCTTCGACTTAACCTTCAAATATAATTAATTTGAGTGCTTAGAAACAGTAACCTTATGTGTACATATTTAAATTTCTGTTTTTAATAACATATTAACTTGTACATTTCTTTCATAACGTATTCAATGAATTATTTTCACAAAAGTATGCAGCATTATTTATAGTATACGTGCTTAATATCATAAGGTTTTCACTTCTGGGTAGAATTCTATTGCTTCTCTCCCTCATCTCTCTTTCACTCGCATAAATTCTGTTTTTTTCTCTATGGGTGTGTGTTTGTAGGAGTGTCTTTTTACGTCTGATGTATATAAATGGCATAAGCTGGTAAGAGAAAAAAGGAAGAAAATAAAAAAATAAGTAGAAACATTACACTAATCTTTGCATCAAATATCAAGTGGCACGAAATATTAATTTTAATTACTGCACAATGTGCTTCCATGAAACAATAGAAGAATTACTAAAACATAAATAAAAAAAATTGTTTTGTCTTTAAAAGCATGCACACCAAGAATTCTTTGCATTTAGATTAAATTTAGAATTACTTTCTGTAAAAAGGCATTTTCCCCCGGAAAATAATATAATTTTGAAAGAATTTTGTTTAAATTTGTGCCATCACTATATCTATTTCTTAAACCGAAATGAAAAAATAGTATTGATAACAGGACTAATATCAGAAGAACAGATTCCTCTTCCATTGTACATTTTAAAAAGGCTATATTCTACATTGTTAACAAACAGCGTTAATACAAACAAAAGAAACTAATTAGTGCATTTTTAAGTTCTGAAGAATAGTTCATGTATTTAAGTAAAGCATTTCTGGGTTTTTACAGACACGTTAAGATAGTTTTACAAAATAAAATTTAATGTAGATCTCTACATTGCAGTATTTTTCAGATTATCCTTTCTGACGTTTTAGCGCTACGAAACGTACATAAATAAAGTGCACGCAAATAAATAATCTCTTATAAATATATAAAATGCATGCATAGTAAATTAAGCAATATAGAGGATGTTTAAAGACACATTCACTTCAAAATCTTGGTTCAAAATATTCGGTATATGAATGTTAAATGTATCTGAATCTTTTATATCCATATAAAGATCGAATGACTGCTTTTTATAACCTATAGACATCAAATGAAATAATATTTATTTGAAGA
This sequence comes from Stegodyphus dumicola, assembly GCF_044657685.1. NCBI lineage: Eukaryota > Metazoa > Arthropoda > Arachnida > Araneae > Eresidae > Stegodyphus > Stegodyphus dumicola. The sequence goes on along the minus strand of NC_140771.1, from coordinate 39,351,500 downwards.
AACTTGGTTTTGGTTTGTATTGAAAAACAAAAATCTAGCTGTATATTTTAATACAGTGAAAAGGTAATTTTATAAATTAGACCCATAATTATTTTTAATGTTTTGGAACCATGTATGATATTAACTTAAAAACACTACTTATCAAAGTTCACTACTTAACTATTTAATTCATATGTACTGTAAATATGCTGGACGTATTTGAAAAATAACCCTACATTTGCCTTGATATAAAAGTGATCGCTCGATTTATAGACCAACTGAGAAGAATGATATATAAAATACCTTGAGATCTAAATTTTAAACCCATACGGAAACTAATCTCCAACAGTGTATCTGTCAGATCTTCTGTTGTGATATGCATAAATGAGTTAACAAGGAGATATATCTCAAAAATATTTCGCAATTTCAATATATTGCAGTTTTGTTTTCAAATTGCTCTGTACATGTTATATGAATAAAAGTTTAAGTTCGGAGTCTAAATAATTAGAAACAGTACTCTTGTACTGTAAAGTAGTTTTATGTCGAACATGGGGTGCTTAGTTGGAAATTTTGCCTTAACAAATACCTATCTTTGAAAAGACGTTATTATTCTCCCCCCTTCTTAGCGAGCTTTCGTGGTGTGGTGGTCTGCAGATGGGCCGGTATCCAGAGGTTCCTATTCGATTCCTGGAGAAGGCTTTGTTAATGTTTCATCTTTTCTGTCTCCAAAAAAGACCTAGTGTCTCTACAGTGGCGCTCGAACTAAAAGGTTGCTGGATGATGATTCTCCTCACTCAGGATTTGGCGAATGGGTCGCCTAAAAACCCCAGTCGCCCTTGAAAAGGGGGAGTATACAACGCATTTATCCCACCTTTCTAGCGTGCCTACGTGGTGTAGGGGTTCTGCACGCTGGGCTGGTATTCCAGAGGTCTTTAGTTCAAATCCCGGCAAAGGCGTTTGCTCATTTATTATATTGCCTGCTTCCAAAAAATACCTAATGTCTCTACAACGTGAATCTTAAAAATGAGGTGCATGCGAATGATTCTTTATAATATCACGATATCTTATTTCATGGATAAACTGCCAATAAATAATGTTTTCAAGGAGAAATTGCAAGAAGAAAAAGATGCCAATTTGCAAGGAGAAAAAGATGCTAGTTACCCTCAGAATCAATAGCACATAGTTTACCGTATCAATAACTATTACCTCTAGTGCTAACATAAAACTATTTCCTCGATTTACCATTTATCTTACTTCCCCCCAAAAATTTAGTTTTTTTTAAAGATTTTTCACAATATATTTAGAGAAACTTGAATTTATTTTTCTAAGCCTTTTCCATGAGTTAAACTATCCAACACGTTATTCATTGTACGTTCTAACATGCAGTGCTTTTCCCTATGGGCACCATTATTATTTTGATGTAAATAATGTTTGATAAAAATGTTTTTAAAAACAAACATGCTTCTTTTACTCCCCACTAAAAGTTTTATCTTGTTCATAGATAAATGTTACGAGTTTTTACATCTCCCTAGAGTGTATGTTAGTCACATGTAGCTCATCGAGCAGTTAAAAGATGCGGCAGAGTATAATTACTATACTGACGAAAAGGCTTTAAAAGTTTTCTAAAATATTACTTTTAAGTAATTCCAAGGAAACCTGTTTAAACTTTAGCATATTACTGTAATACGTATGCATGTGCTTGGTAATGTAATAACATATCTTGTTAAGAAAAAATAACATTTTATGTGAAACATAAAACTGAAATAGAATAAATATATTTAGTGACATTTCTGCCTTGTACATTATTATTAATAGCCTTAAAAGTAGCTTCTAAGATTATGTATATGTAGTCAAGAAACAAGCAAAAATTCCTCAGGCATAACGTTTAATTGAAGAAACAGCTTAATTCAGATTTAAAAATGATGATACATTTTAAAAACGCTAAAAAAAGTTTGTTTTTAAGTTGTCTAGCTTTTTCATACGTTAAATAAACCTACACACAAAAATACAATTTAAAAAAAAATGTTTAATACGGGCATTCTTTCCTTTTATATTTTAAAGTTGCATTGGCCATTGTTTCGGAAATAGCAGTGAATGTAATGAAATAGTTTTGTCCATTTCAGACATCATCTTTACTTTTTGTTTTATTTCTATATTTTTCAACGTAGTAGAACCTCATTTGTTTCAGCAGAGATGACTTTTACGTCTTCGTCATCCATTTCGTCTTCGCTGAAAGAATTTAACTGGCTCACTTGTAATTTAATCTTATTACAAAGTTTTTCACCAGGTAGACACTCTCAAATTTCAACTTGTGAATATCAGTTTTGAGAAAATATTGAACTAGCAAAACCCAACGAATTATTCACTTGTCTTCATGTTCGTTTCGCGCGTGGACATAAGAGATTCCTGTTGTAACCTTACTCAAAGTGTTAGACATCCTTCGTCGACTAGATGTTTTCCTGCGTTGCAGCGAAGAGCAGTACTACTGCTGATGAAAGATGCCCCTAAGATGCGGATGCGTTTTGTCAAATGGGTAGCGAATACTTCTATCCTGATCTCGATTTTTTCTTCTTTTTGTTTATATTATACCCTGCAGCATTTTAACCTTGAACTAAACCTTTTTCCTTGTTTCTGCCTTTTTTTTCTGGTTTCCCTAAATTTATACCTGTTCAATAATGGTTTGTTTGGCTGGGTTGTTTCTTTTTTCAGTGAAAATACCCGTCCTTTCAGTGTCCCCTTCGTTCATTCGCAAATATTCAACGTTCAATGCTTAACTTACCTTACTTTAGGCTGTGTTAAATTTAAACTGATTTATTTTTCTTATTCATAGGATTTCCTTTTAAAATTTTGTTTTGCGCTATTTTGTTACATAAATATAATTTTAAAACTACTATTGCATTCCTTAGAATAAAGAATAAATGTCTTTACTACCTTCCGAAAATAGAATATAAAAGTACTAAAATCATTAGAAAGTCCTAGAAATTACAAAAGCCTAGTTTGATTAGTTTTGTGTGCTTGAGTTTGGCAAAGCAGGCTAGTGCTATCGACCTTTTTGCCATTAGAAAATTTTCATTAAAAAATTATGTAAGGAAATTCAGGAATTTGAATGCCGGCGAGGGCTTCTCTGATTTTGACGTTTCCGCTTCCCATAAAAAAATAACCAATGGTTAAAAAAATAAACCTTTCGGAAGATTAATATAATTTTCGAGCTAAATTGAAAATAAATGGTACTGCTGTATATCCCTATACCGCTGTTTCTTCAATTTTATTTTAAATAGTTAAAGATGCAGATTTCACAGAAATAAACTGTTTCGTATCTCAATTTTACACATTAGTGCAAGAACCATGTACTATGGTGAATGTACCCTTTTAAGCGTATAGCAGAAATCAAGCAATTTCTCCTTCAAAGAATGAAAAATTTTCCGTTTCCATTTAAAATCCTTCTTCGTTTTTATCATAACTCTATTAAAAAGGAAATAGCAATTAACTTAGTTAATGTACGCCAGAAGAATTTCTGCTCCATTTAGTTGACCTCCAATCTTTTCAAGATATGTCCGCAAGTCTGAAAGTAAGCATTCAGTGAATATGATTTCAATGAACTGTACGTCCATTTCATACAAACAGATCTCATCAAAGTGCATAAGAATTCTCTGTTCTACATTTAGCTATCGATTCAGTTGAAAGGAACTTTTTTATTATTTTTTATTGGGGCAACTTTTCTCTTCGGGATCACCGATTCTTCGTAGGACGCTCGAAGGTCGTTGGGGTACTAGTAGCGTTTTGGCAGGGGTCCAAAGAGTGGAATTCTCCCTCACCCTCAGGACACTCGGGATACAGGCTTTATGCCCGTCAGGATATTCATTAGAAGATCCTGTATCCTGATTCGCTACTTCCTGACAAATCTGGTATCCTCCTGGATGGGTTGGTCCCGAAGATATGGAGTATTAAATTCTCGACCATAGTTTTATTGGAAGTCTTTAATTTCCTTTTTTTTTTTTTGACAAGAAGGAGTATATTTGCGGTTACTGGAATGTGAGGCTAGATTGGGGAGACATCCCATCGTTTATAGGTTGGGTTAACTGACAGGGAATCGATTCAACGCTGGTACCTTTTTTTAAATATATGGATGATAGGTATGTTTAAAATGGGATGATTTCAAATAGAGTAACAAATCGCTTTTATTTTATGTAAAGCAAAAATTAGAGAATTTTGAGAATCGTAATTTGTCTAGCTTTATAAAAATTTCCAATAGGAAGGTTTTCACCATTTATAGTTATCGTTATCTGTCAATGAAATACTATATATACTATAATTAAAACGTAAGTATTTATGAAGTAATTAATTTGTTGTAATATTATAACCTTACTTATCAGAAACTATCTTTATACGCCCTCTGTATTGTGAAAACATAATCTGCTGTTATTCTTGATATAGCACAATTTTGCTTTAAGTGTAAAGTCATTAGGTTTTACTTTTTCTTCAAGTAGAAGACGCGAAAAATGTGCAGTAACATTTCGAATTTGCGCCGAGTGTGTTACCGTTGCACCACAAATGCATGCTGGAAGGAGAGAGAAAGTACCATATATGCTCCCCCTTTTGGACGACTAGGGATTTGAGGACCAGTTTCTCAAATCCTAGTGGTGACGAATTATTGTCCACCACCTTTTAGTTCGGGAGCCATTTGTAGATTAATTAGGTTTTTATGAAGCAGAAGACCTGAAAAATGCACAATGCCATCTCCGAGACTCGAACTTGGACCTCTCGTATATACCCCAAGTGTGCTACTGTTAAACCACGAAGTCATGCTGGAAGGAGGGAGAAAATACTTTATATATGTATTGCATTTATCTTAAACTAAACATTAATACTTTTCAAATTACATTCACTATCATCAATGTCATCTGTTGATGCATGTATAATTTAGAAAACGATCTGACGTCGTTTTATGCATTAAGTTTTATTTTTATTTTTAAAGTCAAAAATACATTAGAATCGCTATCAAATAAAATAGGAAAAATATAAAAACTAAGTTTTTATTCCAAATTTTGAAAGAATATCAACTTTTACAACAGTGAAATATGATAAGCAAATGTATAATAACAAGTTTATGTAATACAATATATCTTATAAACTTGTGCGAACATTTTTAAAACTTTGAATACGTCAAAATAACAACAAACACAAAATCAAAACTTCGTAAACAGAAATGATGTCCACACCCTACACATCAACTCACAATAATGACCGTTACACATTTAGTGGTGCCAAGACACTGAAACTGTAATAACTATATACATAAACAGTATGTATCCAATTGATTACACTATGCCGTAAGCTAAAATATATGTTTTAGTTTGATTTACACGGCTAAATATGAGTATGTTGCCAAATGACAACTGTATGCATTTCAGGGTTAATAGCCTTGCGCCACGACAAGAGCCGGAAGTTGTGGCCATTTCATTATGGCAGCATCTAACACGTAGCCACCGTTGCCTCCTATGAAGCGACGGACAGTTACAACCATGCCTTCTCCGGGATTCGTTCACGAGCCCATGGCCGCGATTGTCAAGTCACTAACATTTATACCTGAAGGGCGCTATACGAGCTGACGTACCCTTTATGGAAGAGAAAGGTTTCTAAATTTAGTCATTTGCTTATTTTGTATTTATTTTATATCTGAAGGAACGTAAAATGAAGTAATTAAAAGCCACTTTCTAAAACTAAATTTATTTCAGATATGTGTTTAGAGCTGCATGCTATTGGTTTCAGAAACTGAACAATAAACATTCTAGAGCTGTTTCTGTGTGAAATTTCTGGTGCAGTTCTAAATAAACATTTTATTATTAGTAGTTGACGATAAGAGTTATAATGCTAGTAAATGTGTTTTCATATGTTTTAAGACAAGGTTCCTGAAATTATATTAGTTGTAACACAAATAGTACAGTACTTTATTTTTCGTCTTACGATTTATACAAATGATTTCAAAGTGAATGTAAAATGGCTCCTCTTTTTGGTACATATATTAGTTCATGATGGTACATATGTCTTTTATTCGTATTTATCTGCCATATAATTAAAACGTTTGAGAACCTCTATTTTATGAGGTTGCAAAAAAGCCTATAAAACTGTTTAAAAGTTACCTTTGTCACGGCGTAATTCAGTTTTCCTCGGCTTAAACGGTATAATCTTAACAACTAATTTATTTATTTTAATCTTGAAGAGAAATGTGCAGTGTAAATTGCAGCTGTATTTGAGCCATAATTTATAAGACTCTTAGCTCGTTATTTAACCCAGTGCGACGCTTAGACAGATTAACACTTTTTCAGGCATCTGATTCTCAGAGAAACATATGCTGTGTTCACACGTCAGATATTTCCTTAATGATAATGTGGAAATATAGAAAATGCAGAGGGATATCGCAATATTTAGATTTAAATAATACATTTAAATAATTCTAGATCCATCGTTTAACATTTTCATGATAATATCAGCTGAGATTTCATGATATTTATGTACCTTACATTTTGGGATTGTAGTTACTTTAAAGTTATTTGGAATGCTAGATTTTAACTTGAACTGCAAAGCGACTTTTCGGTCAGTTCAACTTGTATCAGTAACAATACACGCACGAATTGTGAAAAGATCTTTTTATTTCCACTCGTGAATAATATGGACAGATGGCGCTCCTGGTGCATACAAGGCCTCGCCGTTACTTTTAGTGGAAACTCAAAATAAAGAGGTCAAATTAAAAACTAGGCTTAGGTTAAAAAATTCAGCCGAATTTGCACAGAGATAATTTAAAGCGTATTTGGCTCTTGCCTAGTACTCACGTAGACTAACCGGCAAATTAATACATGGCCGTAAAATAGCGAGCTTACTAGCAGAGAAGTAACGTGGCCGAAAGACAGAATATGCTCTCAACAGATTCTCTCCGAAGTAACTCAGATTCCAGCTTAAAAGTAACTTTCTGCCTTATTTTGCATAATGCGCGAAACTAAAATCTCATTCTGGCAAGAAAGAGAGGGTTGAAAACGAGAGTTTATAAGAAATCTTGCTTCCAAAACAACTTTAACTTGCTAATAACATTAAATAAAACCCCACAATATTTCCAAGATATATATGTGACAATAAATAGCCGTATTTCAGGGGGGAATTAAAAGTGAAAATGTAGAAAATAAATGAACTTCCTTACACTAGTCCGGATCTTTGATATGCATTTTGTTTAAATATGATGAAAACATATTATTGTCTGACGGAGGAACATTTCATTTATCAAGGGTAGTCAAGGGTACCTTGGGTGCGTTAAATGAGAATGACTTAGTAACAATGCGCTATTTAGTTTTTTAAATGTAATTTAAAGCAAATAGTGCACCATGATGTGCTTTTTAGCATACAGAATTAGTTTAAATGTCAGTATCTGCTTGTGTGGAATAAATTCAAAATAGTAATAAATGTCGTGTCTTTTCTGATCTTCATTCTCTGTTTCTGTTGTTTACTGCCATGACGCTCATATGGTAGCTGCTATCAGCCAGCGGAATAGATAAATACGTTTCCAATGCGCTGTGTTAGCACCTCCAAACCAAAATTTTATTAAAAACAACTGCAAAAGGATACAGTAATAATTTATCCTGAAAGATAAAAAGGTATCACTTGATATAGTTGGAAAAAGTGTCGTATAAGCCAACTCAAAAACGGTACTTGCGTATTAACTAGAACTTGCCGATGCGTCACCAAAAAAATATCCTATGTAACTTGAGATTGTTCCGGAATTCTGGAAGCTCTTCTGGATTTTTCTAAAAAGGCGATGTTTTTATGTCTATTCTTCTCTTTTTTAATGTTCTATTTTTATGTCTCTTCGCTTTTCCTCCTGGAGAACAAAAATCAGTAGCTTTCTTTCTTTTTAGCCCATAGGTGCGTTAGCCCAAAAGGCCTATTAGTCTCAAACCGGGATTTTGTGTTGAATCGCTATAAAAGTATGAATAACCATTCAAATTGTAGCCACCAGATATTATCGCCCTATGTTATTTTTAAGAAATTAAATAATGAAGAATTGCATGAATGTATGCATATTTTTCCAACTGTGAAAAAACAACGATACCTAAAGCCTGGTACCAGAGGGACACTTGGAAGTTCGAATTTTGTTTATTATGTATTTCATATTTTGTAAAACTTTAACACATTTTTGATTAACAAACTCAACGGTTTCGAAGCGAGAAGTGGAAACACTGTAAGGGAAAAGCATTTTTATCTGCAGCGTGCAAGATTATCTGTCGGAATCTGTAGATAAAGATATGCTCTTTTTTAAATATTTTACTGTGTATTTCAAATTTTGTAAAACTTAAATTTTTTTTGATTAAGAAACGCAACAATTTCAAAGCGAGTTAATGGCAACACTATACGGAGAAAATATTTTTATTTCCAGTGCGCTAGACTGTCTATCGGAAATTCTAAAGACAGGCTGTTTTTAAAACTTTTTAGCTTAAAGGAACATTAGCCTAAACGCTAATGTTCTAATTATATAAAATCTGAAAGCTTTCAGAGTTTCGTTTGTAATTTCATCGTAACTTGAGAACACTTAAAGCAAGAACATATCTATATTTTGTCATTTTTTGTAAACCTTTCCACCACCGAAATTTCTCTTCAAAGAGAGTATTTGTCTAGTGTTGCTACATTTTGCATCATACTTTAAACATATGTGTCGAGAAATGGAGCAAAACAGTTCTCTATTTCAAGGCATGTTGAATTTTGCAAAAACTCGCAGGCGTTCCAAGTCTCACGCAATGAAATTATAATGAAAGAATAATTTCATCTTCTTAGGTTAATTTGAATGTTGTAAAACACTCGTGGGTTTGCTGTCTAAGGGAAGGGATGCCCTCGCATTGGACTTTATAAGGAAACTAGGCAGGACTCGCTTTATACAGCAGTGACTCAGGGAAAAGCATAAAAACCAATCATATGCCCAGCTTTTCGCCTGGATTCGAACCGAGGTCGAACTGCCAGCCAATATTCAGAGGTCTTCATCACTCGGCCGTCGTGGGTCTAATTCCTGAGTCAGTTTGTGTATCATAATTTCAAGTAACGTGTTTCTTCGACCTACTGTAGACGTAAATATGTTTCACTGTTAAAAGGTGCTAGTAGATTGTTGGCGGTTCATCGGCGTACACTAGTTAATTTACAAGTACGCAGAAACATATCCTATGTTCTAATCCACACTTTATTAGTTAATTAAATGATTTAAAATTACTTGTGGTCTAGGTTTGTTTGTTCTAGCCGTAGTTCTGTGAGAAAAATTAAACAATTATTGTTTAATCAGTATTAAAATATCTTTTAGATCTCAGCTGCAATCTTCCAAGAACGCTCGTTGTTTATCATAATTAGATATCTTTCCTTCTCAGAATGTTATATGAATTAAGAATCGCTTGTACTATTTTTCAATTGACTGCATTTTTCTTTATTCGAATAAAAAATAGAATTATAAATTTTATTTCAATAACATAATTAGAAATGTATTATCCTTTGCTTCTTTTTAATTTAATGAAAGAAATTTTAAAACTATCTTAAGTAATTATTTTTGCGTTACGCCTAAAAATAAGAAACACAGAACTAGCAGCTTTTAAAATCGAAACACGTAAGCGAAAGATAAGTACAAATATATTCAAGGCACTTATGAGTAGCATTTGAAGAACCTAAGCAAAACGGAGGCACATATATCACAACAGGAAACATATGATACAGACATTTTCTAGACACAAAAGTATATTCGAATTTCAAAATGCACTATACTGTAAAAGATTAGCGAATATTTATTGTTCAGTTTAATTAGCTTAATTCTCTTATTTAACATGAATATTATTGAAACAGTTTATATTGTACTAAAATGTTTTATATTTAAACAAAATGTATAAATAAATATAAACAACATTTGTACGTATACTTGCATTTGTACGTATAATTTAAATGAAAATTCTTCAGGGTCTGTCTATGTTCTCTAGTGTCTATCTTATAAATCATGATGGTTTATCTTAGGTTCCTCTTCTGTTAATGTGGCACTTCATGCGTTTGTGATCAATTCCGGGGAATAGGATGGAAAGTTATTTTTGAAATTAACACTTTAAATAGCATACAGAGCTCTATTACTTTTACTGTAGGAACACACCTTTTTTTACGAATTTTTACACCTTTATTACGAATAATGTAATTCAAATTCGGCAAAATAAAACTGATTTATTTTTCGGTAGAATTTGTTTTTTCAGTTATATAAATTAGTCTTTAGAATTTTATGTTTAATATGTATAAAGGTTTTGTGTCTTTTCCAGTCAGGATACTGGGCAGTAATGCTGATTACTGTACCAAAGTGTCGGACACGGATCCCAGAGAAAGAATGGATGTTTGTAAGCGTATAGTATCTGTGCGGGAAGGGGGCACTCAGATTACACCGCGTGCTATAAATATCTCGAGAGGTAGTTGTAAGAGAAGAAGAGTAGAAAAATTTAGAACTGCAGTTCGTCATGTTCTTCCTCGGAATTCCATACAAGGCGGAAGCTTAACAGTTAGCAAAGCCCAGCGATATCAAGTATGCTTACTTGGCTGCGGCCTTCTATTCAATATATAGCAGTTATTTAGATACTTCAAGCACTTAGTTAGCATAATTTTTAAGATAAATCCTTTCATTCCGTGTGTAGCATAATTTTTAAGATAAATGCGTTCGGCAATGAATATTTCTCCAACAATATGCATTTGCTGGAGTAATGACCAATTGCTACTCTACTGCAGTTTACTTGAGGAAAATATGCTGAACCCATAAAATAGATTTCTTTCAGCGGAATAATGCTCCATACTTGCAAGCACATGAATTATTTTAGGAAACTGGAGGCATAAATATGTAAAAGCAGGGTGTGGTCCTTCTCCTTTATGAAGAAAATATATGCTAACGCAGATGAGTATTAGAACGTCTTGGAAATACCTCTTCGACATAAATTCGTTGACAGCTGAAAAATTTTAAATCATAAAAAATGTTTAAGCAGCGAGACAACAGATCCTTTACAAGAAATTCATTTCTAAATTATGTTCTTTTATTTGATTTATTATGGTAGCATATTTTTATGCACAGCTAGCTTTGTTATTTTTTTATGTAAAACATTTCCTTTGAATTAAATTAAGTGTGTAGTACTGTAGTACTTACTGTATCTTTCAAATTACTGATTTGAGGTAAAATGCGACAAATGGAAGTACTACTTTACATGAAGCCCATAGCAGTTTAAAAAGAAAAATTGAAGCGATATTTTACTTGAAGCTTATAAAAGATTTTAATTATATAATGCAAAACGTCGCAGTTTTAGTATTTAAGACTTTTATATCAATCGAAACTACATATTATATTTCGGCTTAAATTGAGAAACCGAAAGTCATTTTTACTTCCTTGTACAAAGTAAAAAGGAAGTATTGTAATCGCGAAAGGTTTCAGGCAGCATATTTCAACGAAAATATCCATTTTGACCGCTATCGAATGCAATTTAACGATGCTTTTGCGTGATATCTGTACGTAAGGACAGAATAAAAGACTCGTTTCCTCCAAAATATTATAAAACTGCTTTAAAATGAATTCTGAAGAGAATTTTTCGTCGCGTCTGTACGAACGTATGTACGTATCTCGCATAACTCAAACACAAGCAGCATCAGAACGTCGAAATTTTGTATATAGAACAGCTATAGCATATACATGTGCACTTCGTATTTTGGTTGCAATCGGCTGCACCAAACGTATATATATATATCCATTCTGTTACCCGTCTCACTGATCTCAGTTTCTTTACTCTTATATGTTTGTAAATTGTACATTTTTTGCTTTAAAAATGATCGAATTATGCTTTTCTTATCTTCCTGTTAATGTTTTTATGCCTTTAGTAAATCTGCATGCGATATTTGTAGAATTATCAAGAATTTAAAAGTTGTTCTAGTGCGGCTAAGCCTAAGCATGGCAGCCATGTTTGTTTACATTTGATACTTATCAGCATAGTGGATTTGTTGCCAATCTAGAGAAACTTAGCTTCGCAACAACAACGATAACGCCTTCATTTATTATTGCGAATTAAATCATGCTTAATCCTTTCTGGAATTGTTTCGAGGAAATAAGTGTTTAAGATTTACTTTAATTTTTAATGCAAATATTTTGAGTTTTTATGTATTTTTGCCTTGTCGCGAAGTAAGAACTGAATTATTTGAATGAGAAATCCTCAATCGTCAGTGAAAAACTGTTTCTTTTTTGTTTTGTTTGCTTAATTTCTTTTATACATCATTCTAGCTTTATTATAGTATTTGAATAGAACATGTGGCAACGATTAGATAATTCTCTTCTTTAAATGATGTAAATTTTGTGCATTCTGAGTAATAATATGAACGAAATATAATACTGTCAAGTGAATCTAGCGCCAGTGTCGCTATGGTAAACAGAGTCAATTTTAAAAATTGCATTTATTCTGTTGTGGTTTATGCGCTGTCGGCGAAGTAGATTTAATTCAATCCAATAAGTTTAAATGAAATGCAAGAAAAAATTCGCATAATTTAATATTCCATACAAGGAAGTCATGTTGTGTACACATCAGATTTTTTTACTTTAAGATCTGAACAAATATTTTGAAAGAATGTGTTATATAAATGATAATGCAAACCTCTCAAATAATAAGGAAACAGTATCATTATAGCTAACATTAAGCCAGGAAGTTTTTAACAAAATAGATTTTATTCACAAATGATCAAAATGTTTTATGTTTTAAATAAAAACAAGCATCACTTGACACATTTACTTAAAGCCCGTTGTTATTTAATACACAAAATTGATGGAGGATCATCAATTTTGTGTATTAAATAACAACGCATCATAATTTTAAGTATTCAAAGCAAAGCAAATGGATTTCGTGTTCCCATTTTGTTTCATTATTTTACGCTTCCCAAATATAGCCGTAAATTCTTATTCGCTATTTCTGGAGTCCAACTTTAGACATAAAATTTTCAATTTATCTTTCAGATTACAGCGTTGAATTTTTTATATGCAGCAAATAAAGACGTGAAATTACCGCATGTACTTATAGACGATGTTTTGTTTTTATTTGGAAGCTGGAATCATCTTCAGTCTAGATTTTCCATTTTTACTTCCATGTACGAAGTGAAGGAAATATGGTAATCACGAAAAATTCAAGATGCCATATTTCAAAGAAAATATCCATTTTGACTGCTATCGAATGCAATTTAACGATGTTTTTGCGTGACATCTGTACGTATGGACAGAATAAAGGACCTGTTTCTACCAACAAAAATTATAGAACTGATTTAAAATGGATTCAGAAGAGATATTTTCGAGGCGTCTGTACGTACGTGCGTATGTATGAGTGTATCTCGCATAATTCAAAAACGAGTAGCCTCAGAACGTTGAAATTTTGTACATAGGACAGGTATCGGATATAGGTATACACCTTCCTTTCTGGTGGCAATCGGCAGCGCCAAAAGCAAATAAATATAAATATACATATACCCACTGTGTTACTCGGATCCGTGAGCTCAGTGTTTTTATTCTTATATGTTGGTAAATTAGGCATGTTTTGCTTTAAAAATGATTGAATTATGTTGTTCTTATCATCCGGTTAAGGTTTTTATGCCTTTAGTAAATCTGCAAGCAATATTTGTACAGTTATCAACAATTTAAAAGCTGTTTAAGTGCAGTTAAGCCTAATTTTTAAATAAACATGGCGGACATACTATTTGTTTACATTTGAAACAGCAGAATAGTAGATTGCTTGCCAATCTAGAGAGAGTAAACTTCGTAACAAGAAGGATAATGCCTTCATTTATTATTGGGAGTTAAATAATGCTCAATCCTTTCTGGAATGTTTTTGAGAAAATAAATATTTAAGATTTACTTGGTAATATTTAATATAGATATTTTGAGTTTTTATGTATTTTTACCTTAACACGAAGTGAGAACTGAATTAATTGAATGCGAAATACTAAATCGTCTGTGAAAAACTGTTTCTTTTTTTTGTTTTGTTTGCTTAATTTCTTTTATACATAGTTCTAGCTTTATTATAGTATTTGAATAGAACATGTGGCAACGATTAGATAATTCTTCAAATGATATAAATTTTGTGCATTCTGATTTATAATATGAACGAAATATAACGCTGTTAAGTGAACCTAGCGCCAGGCTATTTCTATGGTAAACAAATAAAATGAATTTTAAAGAGTACATTTATTCTATTGTGGTGTATGCGCTTTATACGAAGTAGATTTAATTCAATTCAATATGTTTAAATGAAGTGCAAAAAAATGCGTATAATTTAATATTCCGAGCAAGGAAGTCATGTGGTGTGCACATAAGATGTTTTCCTTTACTTTATAGGACATGCGTACTTGTGGACTGGTAAATAATCATTTTTGAAAACTGTCGCTCTTTTAGAGAAAGAAACTATTTAATGATCTGTAATTTAACTTTCATTTAATAACTGCACATTGCAAATCCATTGAACAGACTGATAGTATTCGCATTAAAAGATAGCATTCGCATTGAAAAAAAGATTAAAAGCGAAGTATTCGCATTGGGGCATTGGAATAAAAGCATTCACATTTCTTTATAATTAAATTATTAAGAAAAAAGCATTTGAATTTTTAATAATAGATAAAAGCATTCGCAACTCTTAGTAATAGATAGTTGTTTTGGCTTTTAATGATATATGTATTTGATAATTTTCATGTATTTTATCATTAAATTAATTTCTTAAAGGCTTTTACTACATGGGCTATAATTAAAATATTCGCTTACAGAATAATTCTTCGCGGCTTAGAAAAAAGTGTTTGCTATGTAATAATTTTCTTAAATTCTAATTTTTATTTGAAAGCTTATTAAACATAGTACAAGATGACGAAATTCATGATTGTTAAATACAACTTAAATTACATTGCGAATCATTAGACACTGTCCTCAATTAAAGGATAAGAACTAAAATTCCAAAGCATAGGAGATATTGAGTAGTATTTGTTCTCATGGTTTTGCAAGTACGGAAATTTTGTACGCGTGAACAAAAACGAAAGTGCTTTTAAGAGAGTATACATAAGTGTTTTAACTCATAAATATTAAAATTAAAATTATTCTTCGTGACTCAACATAGTCAATTATTGTCTTACAGGCCGCTTAAAAAATCCCAAAACATAAAGGCATGAGGAAATACTTGATTGCAGCAGAATGCATCCGCAATGAGAAATGAGCATAGCTTCATAGCAGTGATTTATCATCATCATAAATCTCATCCCTTTTCTCTCTTTAAGTGGGGTTTAAGTTGTTTAGCAAAGCCTAATATGTCACTACGTTTACATAGTCGTATCGCATCGTGAAATAAATTGCAAGTATAAGAAGCCATGTTCTGGCATTAAATGGATAAAAGATGCAAACTGTTGAATAACTAAATTATGCAGCACGTACATAAATTTGAAGCCGAGCACAACAGCTCATTTTGAAGAAAATAAACGAAGCATGCAGTATGAAATTGTGAAATCAATGTGCACTCGTAATTTACGCAATAGTTTAGAAATAGTATATTAATAGAAAACGTGTATTTCATTTGGTTTAAGACAATTAAATGTTATTTATTCTGGGGGTAAAATGTAAGATGAAGTGCTTTACAAGTTAAATTTTAATTTAGTTTTATAGTTCTTTTTAACAACAAAGGGACGTTATCACAGAAGGATTAATTTCGAAACGGCATTTTGTGTTAAATCACTAAAAGCGTTGTATCAATTTTCACACAATATTATCACCCTGTATTATTTTGGAACGACGGTGTCTAGAAACATAACATTTTGAATAATGTAGAACTCCACCCGAATATGAGCACCTAGAAGGCGGTCACCGTTACCTCCTATGAATGAACATGAAATTTCACATCTGTGCCTTCTCCGGGATTCCAACCCGGGCCCTTTGGTACGGCAGTCAGTGTCAGTAAACACGTTCCCGTCTAGAAGGTTTTTGTTTTATAGTAATTTAATCATTAACCTGGTTATTAGCAATTGGTTTAAAAGGTATTTCTCCCGCCTTCTTATTATGCCTACGGGGTGTAATGGCCAGCACACTCGGCGTGCATTCGAGAGGTCCGAGGTTCGAGTTTCGGCGAGGACATTGCTCATTTTCCCCGTCTCTCAGCTCCAAAATAACCTACAGTAGCGCCCGAACTAAAAACAAGGTGGTGGATGAATATTCTCCACCACCAGGATTTGGCGAGTGAGTTCTCTAATCTCCAGTCGCCCTTAAAAAGCGAGAGTATATAAGGTATTTCTCCTGCTTTCTTAGCATGCCTTCTTGGTGTAGTGGTCAGCACACTCGGCGCGTATTTGAAAGTTCCGTGGTTCGAGTCTCCTGGGAAAGACATAGCTCATTTTCCATGTCTTCTGCTTAAAAAAAATCCTAATGTCTCTGCAGATTTACATGCCAGATATTTACAGATGTTGGTATTGATTATAAGCGTGAATTATACCTCTGTCAATTAATAGTTCAACCGTTTGGTGCTCTACTTTATTGCTGTGGAAACTTAGAAGATCTTGTAATAAAATCGGACTCTTGTTATTGGAGGACACACATTTTATTTATTCCTCCTTGGAGATATCATCCAGCTTAAGAACGATAATACTCCAAGCATGCCTAAGTTTCGGGTATTATACCTGAAAGCCCCTCTTTACAACACACACGGAGTTGAAACTGCATTCACAGATTACTGAAGGTCCAGGCTTACGCGACAATTCTAACATACAGGATTTGCACTTTTGGTAACCTTTTCACCAGTTGCGTTAAACCAAATTTGTATCATCGTGAATACATGTATTTAAAAAAAGATTATCAGAATAAATATTCATTTAATATTTGGTTATTTCAGTTTTAAGAAACATAGTCTTTCATAGTCATAGTCTATTAGTTCTAATTTATTTGACACAACATGAGACAATGTATTAAAAATATATGAATTTAAATTTTTCAAATGTCTTTCTCAAACTTTCTAAAATATCTGATTCTGTAATATGGAGAATGGTCCTTATCAAAATAATTTGATAAATCGTTTTTACTGTCAAAGAAAACCCTAACTTCTAGGGCAATAAAAATATAATAATTAAACTATGGAAAGTAATTGAGACTTTCGGCAGTTTTTATAAAGGGAACTGGTAATTATTATTATATTTTTAGACTTTTCTTATATAAAAGCTATTGTTTAGAAACTTATGCTCGAAAACATAAATACAGCTGGGTGTAGGAATGCATACAACCATCATAAAATTTACTTGTTTGAATTACAAAACTTTTCTACGATGCTTCTAACAGCGATGTTAAATTATACAAAATCATGTAAAGTATTATGTAAATTACGTAACTTTTTAGGTTTATCTCAATAACGCAGTTTATGTTAATGCAGTAAAGATCATAATAATAAAATACAGAATAAAAACTGGTTTAACTGGATTAACTCACGAAAATAAGATCATAAGTAAACGTCATACAACTAATGTAAAGTGCAACTTTCGTATAAAACATTTGCGTACATCGTGTTCTCCAAAGGCCTTACCTGATCTCCGTTTTCGTAATGACCGGTCGTTGATATATATATTTCTAATTACAGAAGTGTTTTACTGATACAAATGCTTATGTTCTGGAATTTTGAAATTTAAAGAAATCAATTTTGTGATAATGGCGAAATATAATATTTTCTACTTTCCTCCGATACCTAAACATATATTTTGGAAAATCTTATACTAGTAATAAAAACGAAAGCACAGAAGTTTGACAGCTGTATAACAAAAAATTAAGCTAGATAATTAATTTCATAATTTAATTAAATTTCATATTTAATACATTTCACTCCTAAATATCGGATGTGTTTTATACTTAGATTTATGTGCTTCGATATAAATTAATTTGGAAAATATGAATTATGTAAAACTTTATATGAAAATGTGAATCTTCAGTTACTGAGAACGCAAATAAAAGTATTTTGGTAGGTAACTGTAAAAAGTCTTAATAAAAAAAATGTGTTAAATAACAAGGTGAATGCAATAAAAAAAATATATTTGAAACCTCTCAAATTTTATATTACGCACAAAGGGGAGTTTTTTCATTTGCATTCACGTACACGTTTCCAGAGCATTTGGGCTAATAATATTTAAAAACAGCCTATCTTTAGCATTTCCGATAGGCAGTCTCGCGCGGAGAAATTTTTTTTTTTTCATACAGTGTATCTTTTACTCGCTTTGAAATCGTTGAGTTTGTTAATTAAAAATTCGTTAAAGTTTGACAAAATTTGAATTGCACAATAAGATATTTAAAAACAGAATGTCTTAAAAATTTTCGATACAGTCTCGCGCGCTGGAGATAAAAAATCTTTTTTTTTTTTCAGTACAGTGTAGACACTGCTGTCTTTGAAAATATTGAATTTGTTAATCAAATATTCGTTGAAGTTTTAGAGAATATGAAATGCACAATAGAAAAATTCGAACCTGAAAATTCGGGCTTCCAGATGTCTACGTTCGTGTAGGGGACTACGTTGTTCAAAGGTTGATGTTTCTAGGTTCAAAGGTTGTCTTTCTTCAGAGTGCGAGAAATAGATATAAATTCATGGAAATTCTTCATTATTTAATATCTTTTTAATATAATACAGAGCGATAATATTAGGTGGCAACAATCTGAAAAGTAATACAGCGCTTTTAGTGATGCAACACAAAATGCCGTTTTGAGACTAACAGTCTTTCTGGGCTCAAGTTTCAAAAAGTATAAAACAGGTGATAAAACAAATTCCGGGTGCCCATGTTCAAGTGGAGGACTACGATATTAAAAGTTTGTTGGCTCTAGTTACCGTTATTTTCACAGTGTGAAAAACATCGATATATTCATGCAAATTCTTCATTATTTAATTTCTGTAAATATCATGCAGAGAGAGAATATTTGGTGGCAATAATTTGAAAAGTGATTCAGACTTTTATAGTGATTCAACTCAAAATCTCGTTCTGAGTCTAATAGCCCTTCTAAAAATATAATTAATTATTCGTTTAAAAATAGCATTCAAATTTAAAATGCAAATAATGAATGCATATCGCAAAATGAATATTTAGAAATTGTGGAAATTTCCACTCAGTCAATGCTGATTTTCTGGATTTTAATGAGAAACATGGACCAAATTATTTTATAATTTGAAAGTTAAAATTTAAAAGTTTAATAATTATTTTATAATGTATAAGTTAAGATTTAAACTTTTAAGTATATCTTATCCGAATAAAAAATGACTTAATATTTTTCATATCTTTAAGGATTTTCTGAAAAAATTACTTTAATTTCTCACAAATTTCAGCTTTCTAATCAACTGATGTATTTTTAATTAGCCAATAAGAATACAAATTGCCGTCAAAAATAAGAAACCTGACTTTTTCTTCTTTCGTTTCCTTTTTTGAGCATATTTGAATGTTTAGAATTTGAATTAAATTTATATTTATAAGTTTTGTGCTCCAGGTTTTAAAGCAAACGGAAAAAACTAAATTTATTAATTAGTAATTAATGAACTAACATTTTTGAAAAAAAAGTTCTCTCAGAATTTTTTAGTTTATGTTTATCAGCGTATCGTTCATTAGTATAAGTAGAATTAGCTAATAATTTTTAAAGTCGAAATAGCATGATTTATTAATTCATTTATAACAGCGGATACTTCTCGTAAATTGTAATTACGATGAGTAAATCATTACGTACAATAATATGAAAGTGCAGTTCAAAAAATTAAAATTGATTACAAAGTAACGAAATATTTTGAATCCCAATTTCAAAGTGCAGAGAGGAAATGATGGTTTGTAAAACAATATAATAGAAGTCTTATTTCATTTAACACAAGTTATTTTTCTATTATTTTGATGATTATCGGTTCATAAAATATTCATCATAATAGAACATAAATTAAATTTTATTTCTACGTTTCATCAGTAAATGCATTCGCTTGAAAGTTATAGATGTGATGAAAAGACTAATGAATTTCGGGATGTAAACCCTTTTAACCCCTATTAAAACTGCCTTTTGAGTTTTCGATTATCATATAGGATTTTTTTTTGTCTCCACTCATCAAACGATCAAAAAACGGTTCTGTATGGTGCCGTTGAAGCAATACGTTGCATGGGATGGATAGGTTCGCTTTGTTCTTTTCGGACAGATTATGGGCGACTCAAACACCTGCTTTGCTTAGTTTTCTATTCTTCTTTAAATATTCTTGGATGGTCGACCAAGGTTGGTTAAGAGTGTTTGACATGGATTTGCTTCCACTTCTGCCCTTAGCATGTTGCTGTCGACATGCGCAGAAACGACATTACTTTCTGGCCCCCCTAATATGTTTTAGAGATCTTATAAGTTTTGGCATACTGATGAAATTTCTAAGAAAATTTTAAAATCTCACATTTAATAAACATATAATGGATTAAGAATACACTTACCATTCAACTGGCTTGGATCAATGCACGTGCTTACTCAGTATTTTACATTAGGGTGTATTAAACGCACGGTCTCGCAAGCTTCTTGTTAACAAGTCGCTCTGAAGGTAGAAATGTACTATTAATCAACTGCAAAATCTGGCACTTTTGTCTCATTTTTATTAAGTAATTTCATCCTCTGTAAGCAGTAGGCGTATCTCAGAAATATAGGAGCAAATAGAACCATTTATCTAAACAGTAATTTTTTAGTCAAAATAAAAGGGAAACTAGCATTAGGCTAGAAAAGCAAATATAATATTTTTTAATATCGCAGTAGTATCTAACAAGCTGCACTTTTCTCCTATTTTAATATTCTTTACTAGGAATAATTTCTGCAATCTTGTACTCGAAGAAAGCTCTTCTCTCTCGCTCTGTTTCTTTCCCTATATATTTATAGATTTATCTAAATATAAATTTCTTCTACAAAATATAACAATAAATTTATTTCCTCCTACCACTGTAGTTTTAGGACTGTAGTTTGCTATCAGCAAACATACTCCATTGCCTTACAAGGCGAAAAATTTCATTTCAGCTTCATTTCTCGCAAAAAGGTTGAAATTGAAATCGCATTTATAGTATGGTCGCCAAGACGTGTGGAATTTTTAATATATAAATAGAATGGCGAAAATTCCATATCGGAATGTAATATGTCCTCCAAGCTGTCGTAGAAATTTTCCTCCAAACTCCGGATATTAATATAAGTTTGTTTTGAGAAAAACGTTTGGAAAAAAAGTATTTCATCATCTTTTCTAGCAATAAGAGGTTTTATATGAAGACATTCGTATGAAAATATCACATTAAATGGAAAGGAATGGAATCTTTCAATATTATTCATGATTCCTGACTTCACCTTGACTTGAGAAATGATTCAAACATTAATCCTCGATATTTTGTGACTTTTAAAAATGAACATCACGAATTTAAGCCCTTTTTCTTATACAGTAGAGAAATGGATGACATTTCTGACCTTTTCTAGAGGAACAATGATTTAACATGGTAATCATAATAATATATAATATATTAATAATGGTAATAATTAATAATCGTATTAATTTATTTTAATCTAACATAATAATCGTATATATCGTTATAATATAATGCATATATTTAAATGCAATGCAAGTATTCTCTTAAGCGCTTTAAGAAACTGTTCTGCTGTAATGTGGGAGGGGGGAAATGATTTAAAAGCTGACTCTTTCATTTCTTAAGATTTCCCTGTTTTTATATTTAATTATGTTAGAACTCATTTACTTTTATGTCTTAAATTCTTTGATTTTCCTGTCCTTTATCCACAATAAGTTCTTAATTTGAAATTTATTTTCAAAGCAATTTATTTAAAAATTATGCTCTATTCATAAATCCTACATAAGAATGAATAAATGAATATCGATTTTTAACCTGTAAATTGTTAGTGATTTGTATTCCTTAATAAATCCTACATAAGAATGAATAAATGAATATCGATTTTTAACCTGTAAATTGTTAGTGATTTGTATTCCTTAATAAATCCTACATAAGAATGAATAAATGAATATCGATTTTTAACCTGTAAATTGTTAGTGATTTGTATTCCTTAATAAATCCTACATAAGAATGAATAAATGAATATCGATTTTTAACCTGTAAATTGTTAGTGATTTGTATTCCTTAATAAATCCTACATAAGAATGAATAAATGAATATCGATTTTTAACCTGTAAATTGTTAGTGATTTGTATTCCTTAATAAATCCTACATAAGAATGAATAAATGAATATCGATTTTTAACCTGTAAATTGTTAGTGATTTGTATTCCTTAATAAATCCTACATAAGAATGAATAAATGAATATCGATTTTTAACCTGTAAATTGTTAGTGATTTGTATTCCTTAATAAATCCTACATAAGAATGAATAAATGAATATCGATTTTTAACCTGTAAATTGTTAGTGATTTGTATTCCTTAATAAATCCTACATAAGAATGAATAAATGAATATCGATTTTTAACCTGTAAATTGTTAGTGATTTGTATTCCTTAATAAATCCTACATAAGAATGAATAAATGAATATCGATTTTTAACCTGTAAATTGTTAGTGATTTGTATTCCTTAATATAATCCCAATCGTGCTTATTATTATTTTAAACAATAAAATTTAATAATAATTGCTGCTCTAAATGAAAATTATATAAATTAAGCTATCAGGACTTGTGTTTCTCTTGATTTGCTTTGGACACATGAATGGTCCTGAATAGGAACAGGGAGCTTACTCAAGCTATGTTCAAGAATGTGTGAAGTAGACAACACAAGCAGGAAGGGTATACGAAACCCTTTATTTTCAATATTTTACAGGTATTCCCGAACTTCGGGATACAGAGACCAACCACTTGTGGTCTGAACGTAAGAATACAAAACTACTAACTAAAAGCTAACTTTGAATTAGTATACAAATGCCTAGCACTAAGACTGGCCTTTATTTAAAAGAAGTACGTATGTAGTACGCCGAGCTGCGTAAACTACAATACGTTTACAAATATCAAGAGGGCTAAACCTCTGGCCTTAAAGGCAGCCAGCAACCGAGTGAAAACTCGTAAAAGTGCAGTGGCAAGCAGCTTGCTTCCTAAATCTCCTTCTCTCTCTCTCTCTTGGCGAAAAGCCACAACTTGAGTACTTGGGCGTTAGCAAGACAATTTGCATAAACAAGTTAAAGCATTTAATTCTGGCTGGATGTAGAAAATAAGAAGTGATAGTACAGTTTTAAAATAAAATAAACATTAGTAAAACTTAGGATCATTACAAAGCAAGTATTTACCTTAATTGTGTGCTTAAAATTTAATAAATGTGTATTTTTAAAATATATAACTTATAGTTATCTAATAGATTCATTCTTAGAATTTATTATTAAAATACAGTGTATGATATTAAAATAAAATATAAAAATAATCAGTAAAACGGTTAGCTCGCTCATTGGATTCGAACGTATGTCCACATACCTGTGTTAAGGGCTGGCCGAAGTGGATACAAGTACCAGATATTACAAGTTGGCTAGGTATTAATACTATAGCCTGCTATGTTTTCTAGAACACGAATTTTATAAGATTCTTTGATTATCTTTCTTTTTGAAAAAAAATAATGTATTGATAAATATTTTTAATATTTTATATGCTGAGGTTGTCTATAATGCAATTAATAAGATAATAATATCAGAAAATGTCTCTAAAACGTAAGACGAAAGGAAATAGAAATTTAGTGCATATTTTCGAAGCAAATAATATTTATGTGTAAGTTAGTATGAAATCTTATATTTTTTCTGAATGAGCACTCCGATATTGATGTTAAAAAGTGTTAGTATTTTGTTTAAGCACTGATTTGGGAAGGGTTCTGATTGAAAGTCAAATTTGCCGACGTATACATAAATGATGATTGCTTCTGGTACGGTTCATAGTACCATTTTCATATTCCGTATGAATTTGGCTAAGCAATTAGGGCTCGTTGCCAGCAGCGATCGTTTCTTTCGACTGGTGTTTGAGTTTGAAAAAAAAGTTTTTTTACAAATTTTTGACATTTAGTTCTTTTTGCCATTTCTTTCGTTAACATTCATAAAAGATGCATTGACTGGCAAGATGCATACTAAAACCTTATGTCAATATCCTTTATTATGTGTTCTTATATTTTCTTGCAACGGTAGTTTTGGATGGCTTATCGCTTACTGACGTGTGTGATAGCCGCAACTTATAAAATTTTCTCATACTTAATACTTTGGTTTAGAAATCGCATTTTGGAGCTTCGACTTTTTGCCTCGAATTACGGAAATATCGATACGATAAGAAGTGTGTGTATGTGTGTGTGTATTTAATTATGGCAAAGCACACTAGGGCTATCTGCCTAAGGGGAGGGATGCCTTCGTGGAGGACTTTCTAAGGGAAACTGGCTCGTATACACGTTACACATGGGGAGAACCACGAAAACACCCATGCAGCCAGCCCGTTCGCGGGAATCGAACCTCGGACCGAACAACCAGTGTTCAGCGACTTTACCGCTCGGCCGCTGGTGGGCCAATATACGATAAGAAGACGTCAGATATATGGAAAAATGCTCTCGTAACAAACTTGTTTCGTTATTTCGGAAATTTCATTGATACATTTTTTCAAACTTGCATGTAAATTACTGTTCCTGCGTTGTGGAAAAAATGCCAGTTTCATACGTTACCAACGTTCAACAGTTAGTTCAAAAGATTCCCGTGTAGTAGAGAGATAATCAGATTCAGTTGGAAGAAACTAATTCTTACCACCGGCTATTAAACCGAAATTCAGCCAAGGAATGTTATTTGTGAATAATAGTACATGCAATGAAGCCGAGAAATCTTATTTGTGTTATAATACATGCAAATATATGTCTCATTTTCGCCCTGCTTATCCTACTTTTGAGCATTTCTATCCTTTGAATATTTGTCCTTGGTATAATATAGGTTCGTGATCACAGAAAGAAGATAGCAAAAGCAAATTTATAATTTCAGAGAAATAGCGCCATTAATTATGCTATTTCAGGCGTTTAAGACAGGCGTGGAAGACGCTGCGCAAGCCTCTGCGTTTAAGGAAAACGGTCTCTTTCAAAAATGTAATAATTATTTAATTTTATAAAATTTATATGCGTGTATTAAGCAGCATTTTCACACGAATCCAAATATTTAATGGTGGGAGTATTTATAATAGTATGATACTAGCTTCCTTTTTGTTTAATTGTTCTGTCATTACAATTAGGTTTTCTTGGTAACATTTTGCATTCCTAAGAAACGTGTAAAAAATTTCAAGTTTCTTATATTTTTACTAGGAAATATATTAGCTTATTAAACCCTTAGTTATTAAGCTTATGGCAGTAAAATTGTTATTCTGAGACTAACCGTTTAAGAGATAATGAATCGATAATTGTTTCAAAACCATATAAATGTAGAATCATGCTCTCAGTTTGCTGCAAGAACTATGAGAAAAATCGTATAAATACATTGCGATATCGTATTTTGGTCTTTGTTGCTGAAACTTCTCTTCAAAATCTTAATTAACTGTAACTAATTAAAGACACTGTACGTATCCTAATAGTGTTTGGTATACTGGTACACAATCACATTAGGATTTTAACCAGTTCGTTTTGCACATGCCTTAGGCCAACTGCGTATGTAAATAAATGAATATGCGAAAGCACCCACCCGAAGGTGAAGATACCGCGGCCGTGGAAAGGAGAGTCAAGGTTTTGTGAAAACAATTACGTTCCATGAGTACACTGTACTTCTAAAAGAAGTTTTGTTATATATTAATAGTACACGAGTTTATTGAAACCTCTTTAATTTATGGTTTTCAATGTTTCTTTGCAAACTATGTTTACCTCTGACACTTTTATTAAGTCAACAAAATCCGACAGTCTCATTTTCAGCACTCTACGTTTCCTAAAGTATATTTATGCATTCATCTGCAAGCGTTTCAGACGTGGTGTAAATTATGTTTAACATCTGAAATTTTAAATCATAATATTGTGTGTTGCATCGTTTATTTAAATTTTATTCATTTCGAATTCTATGGATCTGTTTCTAGTTTCTCACATCTCAAACTTTGCCTTTCAAATTGAGAAGTTGAAATCTACAGAGGAGTTTTGCTTTGGAGTTAGTTAAATATTCTTCGGAGTAAGTGCATTCGAAAGAATCTCTTCGAAAACTTCGAAACGAGAGAACTGCATAAGCAATTATTAATTGAAAGGAATTCTATTTGCTTGCCGTAGCGAATTTTATATGCAGATCATTTGGCTTTTGCAAGCAAGTGAGCATACCATGTCAGAGAAATAGCAAAACCGTGTTTGTCACGAACTAATTTCTATTCTGTCTTTAAATATAAAGAACATAAAGTTGCAAAATTGTTTAAAAATTTCTTTAATGAAATTTATCAACTTAATTCTCTTAATTGTCCTTCATTTTCGGAAATTTGTTTTAGTTTAGCTAGTCTAATATAAATTTCTTTTGGACAAATGGCTAAAAGGAGAAATGTTGTTAGTGGAATTCGAATTCTTTATATAATGAAACTCACCCCGGACACAAAATGGCGCTTTCAGACGAACTTCGGGGTCATTCCTAATTTTACCTTCAGAACGACTAAACTCTTGTACTTAAATCCACTTTACCAAGTATAGCTTTAGTTAAATTAATAAGCTTCGTAGGGATTACAGACTTTGCCACTGCTTCAAGTAGCTTGTCTCTATACTGTCGTACACCGCCTTGAAAGCTATAAATAGATGTCAAGTTTTAATGCTGTATTCGTTAGAGTTTCAGGGATTTGTCTTAAGGCAGAATTTGGTCAAAAGTATATCTTTGGGGTCTAAATCCACACTGATAGTTTCCAATAACCTTATCAACAAAGGGTAGCGCTCTTGAATATAATAGATTAGAGATAATTAATATGCCTGTACTGAGAACAATAATGCCTCTAAAGTTAGACTAATTGCACTGTTTAAATACTAAAATCACATTTCAATTACCGTGCATTTCTGTGATTATAAGAGCCACTTCTAGCTTTTTTTTTAGCGTGATTAAATTTAGGCCTGCAGCTACTATACTGATTACATATTAGATCATCTCGAAAATAATAGGTAACAGTGTATCACTAAAAGCATCCTTGTGTTGCAGATAACTGTTCCAATTTTTATTTTATATCCAGTTTCTATTCAACAATTATTTCAAGGATATTCTTAAGGAACAGATGGGAAAAAAGTAAGAGTCTCTTTCTTGGATCATTGCAAGACGACAAAATAAATTGTCACCTGTATTTCTATTTCTTAAAATTTGTCCTGAAATGTAATGGGGTTTTATTTTAGAGGGTGATCTTATTTTTGAATAAAATACGTTATATCTACATCTGTAACTATATTTATACTTGTAGCTATGTCTACCTACTTATCTATCCATTAATTCATTCATCGGTCTTTACGTGGCTATCTCTGTAATTTAGGATAAATGGAGGCCGAATGGATAAGACTGCAAAAATTGGTGGTTATTGAAGGGATTAACTTCCAGTAGATGGGTTGGTTAAATGCAATTTCTTATGGATTTTTCTATGTGTCACGTGAATATGAGTTGCTAGTTTCCCTTAAAAAGTATTCCATAAAGGCTTCCCATTTATTAAACAGAGAAGTTTGCTATTTTTTCCGTGTTTAGTCAGACAAATAAACATTAACCACCTAATGATAATTTAATAAATATTTTTAATAATTTTTTTAAAAAACGCTTTTAAAACATTTTAAAAACAGCTTGAAGTTATGCTTAATTTTTCAGCAATTGAGTTTCGTGACGTATTAAAATTAGTGTTTCTGGTAGAGAGCAGTGTTGCCAGATCGTGCAATTTTTCACAAATTTGCGACTTGTGGCAAACTTGTGGTACTAAAATGTTAGTACTTGCGATTTTGCGAAAATATTTCGACATAAGTCATTTTCTTTTGCTACATCAAATATTTTTTTTAAATATCGTAAAATACTTATATGTTAAAATAATGTATCAGTTAAAAGTAATTTATATTAAAAAAGCACTTTATTTAGGTTTAAATAGAAGTTGGCATCTGGCAATCCTGTTTACATGTGGGCTTTCCTAATCGAGCCTGCACAGCCTCAAGACGGTATAACGAGAAGGGGATAGGAGGAAGGAAAAAAGTGTGAAAGAAACAAAACCTGCTTTGCGACCTCTTCCACCTTCCCCCCTCGTCCCCCGTACGCAAGTCACATTGGCCGCCAAGTTTAGAAACTTTAGAAGAGATGAGTATGTTTATAATTGGAATAACTATTTTATTGTATCTATAAAAGTCTAATATATCATTATTTACACTTCTTAAAATCTTGTATAAAAGTTCAAAATTTTGCTGCAAAATTTCAGTTTACAAAATTTTTTCTGAACTCATAAAGCAAAGATTGTATTGTGTTGTTGATAGATAGGGCAATGCCATATAAACAATTGCGATAAAAATATAGGAAAAGGATGTAAAACAGAGAATTATGTACCTTAATACTAATGTTCATCATTTTAGTGCTCTACAAATTTTGTTTTTAAGCCAGTCTCCGTCCCCTCAGTTCTATGATGATAACGAATCGAACGAAAGAACTTGCAGTTTGCGCGCCATATATTGGATACCCAAGCAGAAAAAAAATGAAATTCATTCTCTTGATTATAATATTGCTAAAGACCTAGGGAATATAAAATGACTTCAAAATCAAAGCAGCTGCAATTTGCTAAATAAAAACACAAATAAATTTAGCAGTGAAAGAACAAGGCTTTCTTAAGTATTCGGAATCTGAAATAAGGTCACCATGCAGAACGGAAAACTCACTGAAAAGCATTCCTCTATTAAAATATTACCAATTAAGAAAAAAAAAATCTGATGTGTACACCTCATGACTTCCTTCTACGGAATATTAAATTATACGCATTTTTTCTTGCATTTCATTTAAACGTATTGGATTGAATTAAATCTACTTTGCCGACAGCGCATAAACCATAATAGAATAAATGCATTCTTTAAAATTCACTCTAGTATTTGTTTACCATAGCGACAGTCTGGCGCTAGGTTCACTTAACAGTATTATATTTCGTTCAAATTATAACTCATAATGCATAAAATTTATAATCATTTAAAGAATAGAATTATCTAATCGTTGCCACATGTTCTATTCAAATACTTTAATAAAGCTAGAATGATGTATGATAGAAATTAAGCAAACAAAACAAAAAAAGAACAGTTTTTCACAGACGATTGAGTATTTCTCATTCAATTAATTCAGTTCTCACTTCGCTAGAAGGCAAAGATACATAAAAACTGAAAATATCTATATTAAAAATTACGAAGTAAATCTTAAACACTTATTTCCTCGAAAAAATTCCAGAAAGGATTAAGCATGATTTAATTGGCAATAATAAATGAAGGCGTTATCTTTGTTGTTGTGAAGCTAAGTTTCTCTAGATTGGCAACAAATCCACTAGTCTGCTGTTTCAAATGTAAACAATGAATGGCCGCCGTCAAAATAAAGGTTTAGAGGCACTTAAACAACTTTAAAATCGTTGATAATTCTAAACATATTGCACACAGATTTACTAAAGGCATAAAAACCTTAACCTGAAGATAAAAACAACATAATTCAAGCATTTTTAAAGCAAAAAATGTACAATTTACAGTAAGTACATATAAGAGTAAAGAAACTGAGAACACAGAGCCGGGTAACAGAGTGGATATATATATACACTGGTGTGCAAAAATTAAGGACGAGACGGTTTTTTCAATATAACTTTGTACAAAAGCTTTCCAAATCAACGCATTTAATACCGTAAGATCCTCAATACGTAAGGACATGAGTAATGTAAGCAACACTTACTAAAAGAGAAATCAGAGGGATAAAAAGAAGCTTTATTGAAAAAGTAGCATGGAACGCAATGCGACTGAAGGCCGAAACATCCCTGTGATGGGTGTCCAGCAAGAAACATCCGGTCTTTAATAGGGGATATGATCTCTCCTGACTGCTAGGCAGGTTTCACAGCGTCTGCCCAAGCTGAGAATGAGGGTGTGAATGAGTTGTTGAGGCATTGCTGCCCATTCGTCTTGCAGCGCCAATCGAAGCTCCGGAATCGTTACTGGTGGTAAGGTACGAGCTGCCAAGCGTCTGCCTAGAAAATCCCATACATGCTCTATGGGATTGAGATCCGGAGATCGTGGCGGCCAATCCATACGTTCAACATCCTCACTCTCTAAGAGCTGTTCGGCAGCTACTGTGCGATGACATGGTGCATTGTCGTCCATAAAAAGGAACTGCGGACCCGTAGCGCCTCTAAAAAGACGCACATATGGAAGAAGAATCTCGTTACAATAACGGGTCCCGTTGACTGAACCTGCGTCGAAGATGTGAAGGCCTGTACGACTACCAAGCATGATGCCTCCCCAAACGAGAACACCGCCACCTCCATACCTGTCCCTTTCAATGATGTTCGAGGGATGATTGCGGCTTCCCCGCTCTCTCCAGATGAGTATGCGATGAGAATCGCTACTCAGACTGAATCTGCTCTCATCTGTAAAGAGTACTCGTCCCCATTCATTGTCTCTCCAATTCCTGTGTTCCCGGCACCACAGAGAACGCCTTCTCCGATGGACAGGCGTTAGAAGTACACACCGTACAGGGCGTCGTGCAAACAGACCACCACCGTGCAGTCTTCTGGCCACAGTAAAACGCGATATCGGTCGTCCAGTCGCCTGTGTCGTGTGTCTAGCGATTTCTCCCGCTGTCTGCCGCCTATTTCTTCTGGCCTGTAAGGCAATATACCGGTCATCTGCGGGTGTGGTTCCTCGTGGACGATCACTACTAAACCCCCGGATAGCTGTTCCTGTAATTTGAAATTGTCTCCAAAGTCGTGAAACGATGCTGTGAGCAATTCCAAACTCTGCAGCCACACTTGTCACACTGCGGCCTTCCTCCAACTTCCCAATGATTCAACCTCGAATAAAAGCATCCAGATGTCGTCTAACAGATTGATTATTCGCCATTTCTCGCTGAGGCAGCAACTCGGTGTGATTTTAACTGCTATACGGCGTGCAATCTCTTTGCCACAAATACTGATCTTACACCGACAACATGCTTTATACTACTCAGACACTCCCCCATTACGTCTACCTGCATATCTGCGCATGTGCTACCGTACATCACCTTACTTAATCTCCTGATTGGTCTTTCTGTCCGCTCTGCCTTTTCGTTCAGCTGATATGTTAATTTTTCGACTTCGTCCTAATTTTTGCACACCACTGTATATATAAATATATTTATATACGTTTGGTGTTGCCGATTGAAACCGAAATACGAGGTGCACATCTACATGTTATAGCAGTCCTATATACAAAATTTCAACGTTCTGAAGCTACTCGTTTTTGAGTTATGCGAGATACGTATGTGCGCACGTACGTACATACGTTCGTA
The DNA here is from genome assembly GCF_044657685.1 of Stegodyphus dumicola. Lineage (NCBI taxonomy): Eukaryota > Metazoa > Arthropoda > Arachnida > Araneae > Eresidae > Stegodyphus > Stegodyphus dumicola. The sequence continues at coordinate 39,320,032 of NC_140771.1, read as the reverse complement.
CAGACGCCACGAAAAATTCTCTTCAGAATTAATTTTAAAGCAGTTTTATAATTTTTTTAGAGGAAACGAGTCTTTTATTCTGTCCTTACGTACAGATATCACGCAAAAACATCGTTAAATTGCATTCGATATCGGTCAAAATGTATATTTTCGTCGAAATATGCTGCCTGAAACTTTTCGCGGTTACAATACTTCCTTTTTACTTCGTACAAGGAAGTAAAAAGGATTTAAAAAAATAATTGCCAACTCAAAAAATTTTAGTACGAAAGTGCTAACATTCTAAACGTGAGGAATATCTTGCATGTGAGGAAATTAATAGAAACCTAAATTAAATGAGAGTTATTTAAAAAAGGACTCGATATTTAAACAATTGTTGGTTTTAAACAACATTACGGTTTTAAAATTTTTGTTAAAGCTAAGATACGTAATTAAAACGACTAAGAATCGAATACAGTCTCTAATTTACAGAACAAGGAGACAGTAAATTGTGATGATGTCAAAGGTAATATGAGCACGCGAAACTATGACGTTACAAAAACCACGTGATCTATGACGTCATTTGCGACTTTTTGCCGCTTTTTGAGTCTCCTTTTGTTACTGTAGTTGAAAATTTCTGGCAACACTGTTTGAGAGTAGTATTTGTTGCAGATATTTTTCGCAAACGATAAAATGAAACAAATGCACAGCTGTAGCTTGAGCAGTTAATTCTTTCCTGTACTAAATAAGTGCATAAATCTATACATGGCATTAATTTACGATGAAAGAACATCAGTGCTATTTTCTTATTTTGAATATTTCAACTTAAATTTAAGATATTACACCTCATATTCTCTTATTTATGGAGGATTAAATATTGATTTTGTGGGTTTATCCTAATTTCGTGGTTCAAATATTTTTCCGGTTTAAACTGAAATTTGCGTATCAAGAAGAAACTGTAATTTCATTTTAAACTTATGATTTCATATTTATAATTTTTACTATTTTTTGAAAGTTTTTAATCATGAATCCACCAGAGTGTTAAATACAATTTAACATTCGATATAAGAATATGCGTGAGGGTCGCCCATACGGTATAGTGGTTAGGGAAGCCTACTATACCGTATGGGCCAAAAGGTACCAAAGAGTCGCGTTCGAATCCCGGAGAAGGCATGTATGTTTCTAAATGTATAGTGTCTTTGCGGCATGAGGACACTCTAAATATACCGCGAACCGAAAGTCCTCTCTTGGTAATTGATGGTAAGGGAGAGAAATGGCAGACCTTCGGACCATCTCCCGGCGTACTCAACCTCAAAACTGGGGGGGGGGAGGAATAGATGTCCAGCCTCCTTGAGGCTTTGCAAGCATTCTTCTATGAAATTCATGGACAACAACAACAATAACTACCTTTATGGAGAAGGCATGGATGCATAAATGTATAGTGTCTTTGGGGCATTTAGGCACTCTAAATATGTAGCGAGCCGAAAGTCCTCCTGAGAGGTTATTGGTAGGAAAGAGGGGTAGGAAACCCTAGAAACCCGTCACCCTGGTGTGCTCTCCATTAACATTTGCGGGGGGGGCGGAGCTGAGCGATTTCGTACTGTCACCTGTATTGTCCTCAAGCCTCTTGCCAATGACTGGCTCAGTCTTGCTCTCCTTGCCTGGTACGATGACTACCGTAGTCTTGTTCTGATGTCAGACAAGTGATATAAGTTACAACACAACAACAACATATGCGTGAGATGTAGGGGGGCCCGAATTTGGATTATTATGCAGAGGTAGGTTAATTATAGAAATACCATTATGTCTGCCAAATTAGATGAAGCTCAAGCGGAACTATAAAATCGAAAGATGGATGTGAATCCGGTTGAACTACAAGTGTTTAGCGAACAACCAGATCGGCAGGTGGTGCGCCAAGAAAACACGTAGAAAACACGTAGCATAAATCAACAAGGATTTTCAAAATTAAATAACGTGGTTATTAATAAACAATTATTTTTACATTACTCTACATTCGGAAAAATATTTCCTACATTATATAAATTTAAATTTTTATGTGTAAACTATTGAAAGCTTTCTTTCAAGGTAGACAACTAAGCATTTTTTCTTCATTTCTACTTAGATTTTGCCCTGAGTAATAAGTGTAAGTTGGTCCTAAAGAAACGAATTGCATCACAAACCTGTCTAACAGCCTCATAATACTATTGTAGCGTAGCGGTATTTTAAATTTAAATTAACATAAGAATACATCAATGCGAGTGGACTGTAGTTTAACCTTTATTCAGTAGTTTCAACTTTAGAACACAACACAGCACAAAATAAAGCCAGAAAGTTACAATTAGCGTTTGCAAGAACAAAATGCGATCTGCGCACACGATCTGCGCATTGCGAAATAATATCTCACAGACAGGCAGAGAGCTCTGGTGGCTGAAACAACTATAGATCTTCGAATAACAGAATGAAAGTTTTTTTTTTTTTTTTTTTTTTTTTTTTTTTTAAATTCTTAATACACAGACGCTCACTTACGAGAAGGACAAAACAAGTGCAGAAACAGAGCCTTGCTGAAAGTAAACTGCGAAAGAGGTACTAAAACTATTTTTAAACTGTAAGCTTACAGGTGTTCCTCAATAAAAAATTTAGTTATTCATAACCAACTAACTAGAGGATCCATTCTTGACGATCAAATTTAGCCTGAGGTAATTCAATTATATCATTATATGCTTTTGAATCATAACATGTATTTTGTTTTATCTCATGAAAGTTGCAGTTACAGATATTCCATCATTCAGCTCATATGAAGAATATCATTGGCTCAAATTATTGTCGGTGCAATTTTTTTCACTTTTGCCCTTGTACATAATTTTCTTGTTTTGAAACTAGCATAACCACGATATCAAGTCACAAAAACAGAATTTTTTGTCTTTTGCTTATTATACTTTGAGGTCTAGGTCATGCCATATATTTTAAATCCTTTTAAAATTTATTATATACATAATCTGTTTGCAAAATAAAATAACTTATTATTAAAAAGTGTGACGTACCATGGAGATATCTGCTTTGAATTCTAATGACATTTAAAAATAAAACTTTAATTAATTGTAATTATTAAAAAGCCAGCAGCATTTAACCAGATATGTGACTTGCGAGCCGCAGTTTGGATATGCGTGTTTTATAGCGAAACATTTCATTTACGTATACGCGCTAAAATGCTTACAAAAACGTTCACAATTTAAGTTTTAATTACTTCTTTCATGTTCAATAAACGCTGGATCAAATGTACTGTAAACGACGTAATGAACGTATCTATGCTTATCAGCATAAATAGCTTTATTAGCATAAATACGTTCATACGTATTTATGCTTTTCTTAATAAACGTAACGTCCAGATAGGCTTCAAAAAATTACATTTATTAATTTAAATGCAAAGTTTTATCTATGTTATTACACTCTTTGTCCAGAGACAATTTCGAGTACGCAAAGCGTTTAAAAATATCTTGATATTCATTAAGAAAATGAACTTTAATTTTAAAACTCATTTCCGCTGTTAAGATAAATATTATTCCTTTTATTGTTTACGTCTTTTCTAGCGCCCGAACAGGAATCTTCAATATTTTTTTAGTTATAAATCATAATTTGCATTTGTTTAACCTTTATTGTACATACTTATACATATGTGTATATATATCAGCAAGGAAGCAAGTGAAAAAACTGCTTGCCAGTCTGAAAATTTTTCGTTTCATTCAGAAGCGCAGACATAAAGATTAAAAACAAGTTACATATTCAAAGTATTAGCTATTTAAATTATAATTCCCTTTATCTTTACCAGGCAGTCGTTTACATTTATTGTCAGAGGCAGCTGCTTTTATTCTCTTCACATTTTATTTATTTTTGTAATTCGAAACCATTGCTTGCACTCCATTTATCTCAGTTCTTATTTCCTTAAATATTTCGTAGTTTCTTTTTGCCTCTTTCAATTGAAATGATCATCAAAGGAAATTTATCATTCTATGTATGCGATGTTGTGATAATTTTTATTATTTATTTCAAAAGCCTGTTTCATGAAAAATTCATTTTATTCAGGAATTAAAACTTATTTCAGAGCAGGAGGGAGGAATTTCGTTACATGTTTCGGTGGAGATAAGTCGTTCGCATTTTACAATTTGAGCTTTTTACGCAACTTTTCCAATTTAAGTCAAAACTTACGTTTTATTCTTTACTAGTTTTCTCCTTTCACTTAATTCTCTCATTGATATGTAAATTAGTAATTAAATGAAAGAAAAGAATAAAGATGGAGAATGTATGTTGTTGTTGCTGCTGATCTAGTAAGTTATTTATAGCGCTTCAATAATAGATGCTTGTGGCTTGAAGAACCATTTGTGGCTATGTTTAATTGAAAAATATCGTGGAGGGTGAAATAACTGGTGTATTTTCATCGAAGAATTAATTCATAAAAGAATTTGCCTCCAAATTAGGCTTGACAGTCTAGTGGCTAATGTACTTGAATATGAACTGAGATCACAATTTTTAAAGTCAGCTAAGCGATTTACGTAAAGAATCAACTGCATCATTGTCGAGACCCAATCACTGATCTTCCAGTAGTTCAATAGATGTGCTAATGGTTACCGTATAACACAAAAGCACGCTTTGAAAGAATGCCATAATTCATTACAGTCCAGCAACAATGTATGATTATCAGCAATATTCTGCTATGTTTTTAATGATGTTAGTTATCTCATCAGGAGCAAAAACAATTATTGCTTTAAAAAAGTATAAACTCTCAGGTGGTCCATCTAGGTTTCACCTGCTCCTTCTAGGTTTCACCATGATACGTCCTTCTGGGTTTCACCTAGTTGTGTATCAAGTATGCTTAGTTTGATTAAATCCAGAAACGGAATTGCGGATTTCGTTCGAAGATGATGAATATTATTATGCTTTATAAACCTAAATCTTTGAATAATATTTTCTCGATGATGTAGGCATCAGCTTCACAGTTCCACAACTGTTTCTAATTCTATTAGTGACAATACTTATGAATAATGAGCTGTTTTTTCATTTACAGGATACTTCAAACCAGATAGCTTAAAAACGCTTTTATGGCAACGAAACAATTTCGCGATTCTCGTTATTTTTCGAAGTAGTGAAATATAGTAATATTACATACCTTGAAATGGAGGATTTATTTTGTACATAATTAGTGTAAGTATAATATATATAGATGTTAGTTATCTCATCAGGAGCAAAAACAATTATTGCTTTAAAAAAGTATAAACTCTCAGGTGGTCCATCTAGGTTTCACCTGCTCCTTCTAGGTTTCACCATGATACGTCCTTCTGGGTTTCACCTAGTTGTGTATCAAGTATGCTTAGTTTGATTAAATCCAGAAACGGAATTGCGGATTTCGTTCGAAGATGATGAATATTATTATGCTTTATAAACCTAAATCTTTGAATAATATTTTCTCGATGATGTAGGCATCAGCTTCACAGTTCCACAACTGTTTCTAATTCTATTAGTGACAATACTTATGAATAATGAGCTGTTTTTTCATTTACAGGATACTTCAAACCAGATAGCTTAAAAACGCTTTTATGGCAACGAAACAATTTCGCGATTCCCGTTATTTTTCGAAGTAGTGAAATATAGTAATATTACATACCTTGAAATGGAGGATTTATTTTGTACATAATTAGTGTAAGTATAATGTTTTGTTTTTTCGTTTTTTTCCGTCATAAAAATGGATTTGCTGTCGGTTCTTTCCTTCTTGGTTTCAAAACATTTCTTTCTGGCTCAAAATCTGAGGCCAAATTTAAAAAAAAAATGAAGGGAATTAACAAACATGCTAACGACTAGACCATGCTATAATTATCTGAATTTCGTTTTCAGAGTTTTTAATGCAATGGCCACTTATGTTAGGTCATTTTTTCTTTTTTGAATTCCTTACTAAATTTCAGTCACATTTGGGCACTATTTCATGCATTTTTTTAAAATTTCTTCTCTTAATAAATATACATTCTTACAAAATTCCATATTAAATGTTTTCAGGCTACGGAAAAGAGTTTTCAGCTACAATTTCAATATTTTAAGCTCTCGAAGTAAGAATATCCTACAAGGGAAATTAAAGAAATCTTTTAATGATAATGGCAGCAGGATGCTCTATACTGTGTTATTTGAGCCGCTTCCTCTGTTATAAAAATTTCCAACTATGCGAATAACTTTTAAAATCTCTTCAGCAGCTGATTCCTTTGTACGCAAATCAACAAGTTATTATCTAAGAGGTTTTCCTTTCTTCATGAACTCATTTATGATCTGTATTAATTAATGTTTCATTACGTTTTTCGCATTTGATATAATGTGCTCAACGATACTGACGAAATTTAACACTTTGAAATTAGGTTCTTTTTTTAATTATATGATATTATTCTATATTTCCATAAAAGCAACTTAAAAAATAATTTGCGTAGTTCGGTACTCATATTTCCATTTTTTTCTAACACGGTTTGCCTTTTTCCTTTATGGAATAATTTATCTACATTTTCAATAGTATTCCTGAAGTATTAGAACTCATCCATATTTCTTTAAATGAGGTACGTAATCTTCCGTATGAAATTTTACTGCTTCCAGAAATGTTTGGTGCAAATAACAAACCTTAAATGCCACAATCACATACTTATTATTGACTAAACTAACGACGATTGTGTAAAATGTGGCTTCAAAAAGAATGATATCTCTTATTTTGAAACGTGTGTGAGGAATTGCTACCACAGCACAATCTCATTTTAAGCCAATTAGCACAAGAAAATAGCAATGCCACATCGACTACGCAAGAAATCGAATTTTGAAGCTATTTTAAACTTACCCCAAAGCTTCATCATAAGACCATAAATACTAGTATTATAATTTAGGCACAATATTTTAAATGACAAGTAATTATTTACCATTTGGTACCATACCGAAGTTCCGTAATAACCAAAGTAAAAATTAATAATTTGTAAAAGGAAAAAAAGGAAAACACATCGAATTTAGAAAATATTTGTTTTTAATACATATTATATAGCTTTACAGTAGAAGGTTATTCAAATTATCATCCCAAAGGGCTATAAGCGTCGAAACGCCATTTTGCGTCGGTTCACTATAAACGTCGATTTTCAAATCGTTGTCACCAAATATTATCGCCCTGCGTTTATGCATGAATGTCTATATTTTTGTTGAATTGTGAAAAAACAATGACACCTAGAGCCATCAAATTTTTAACATAGCCCTCTACACGAATATAGCCACCTGGACGTCTGAATCGTGAATTTCAAATTTGGTTTATTATCCATTTCATATTATGTTTTAAAGTTAACGAATTTATTATTAAGAAACTCAACGATTTCAAAACGTGTGTTGCAAATATTTTTATTTCCAGCGTGCGAGACTCTGTATCGGACACTCTAAAGATGTGTTGTTTTTAAATATTCTTAGCCCAAAGAGGCGTTAGCCCAAGTGCTCTAGAAACGGGTATGTATGTGTAAATAAAAAGAAGTCTGTTTGCGAATAATATAAAATATGAAAGCTTTCAGATTTTTTAATTAATATTAATTAGTTAAAATTTGTTATTTATTTAAATTCATTACTTAGCAAATTTTAGTTTTAGCCAGTTTTTTGTTACTAATTAGGCCGAATGTATTTTTTCACTTCAAAATTTTTACTGCTCTAAATTGCTAACAAAATTTTTGTTGTTAATTTTAAGAATTTACACCTCATTTATTTTTTGCTTTTATTTTATGTTTTTAAGATTAAATTTTCATTTATTATTTTTCATACGTTGTACTACTTCTGTTTTATAGGTTTTTTGGACTCGACTCACTTAAACTGAAAATCATTAATATTAGATTTAATTATTTTTTCACTTTTCATGATTCTAATTCTATATTTTTTAAATGAAAATTATCCTGACTTGCACGGTTTCAAAAATTTACATATTTTAAAAATTTTTTCATATATTACATTGCTCATATTTACGTGCTTTCTTTATTTTGGGATTGGATATGCTGAAAATAATATTTTTATGTTTTTTTAATTTGTTTATATTTATGATGTCATAATTTTGCGATTTTTTACACTGCTTACTTTGGCCTGTAGAACTTGGACTGATAAAGACACAGAGTATTTTATTTTTTTAAACTTAAAATAATGTGTGTCTTTTTTTTGTTTAGAAATAGGCTAATTTATTTACTTCTTTCGTTGCACCCATCGGTTGATGAAGAGGAGACAAAAGATGTAAATTTCTTATTTCCTTTTCGGTTTTGGCATGTTTTGCTCCCTTTTCTTGCAGTTTGCAATTGTGCTTCTGGTTTCTGGTTTTACATATGGTTTATTTCGCATTGAATATGGAATGAATTTTAAATGTATTATCTATTTAAATTCATTTTGCATTGCCATCACCTGTTGCTGCTTTTAGCTCGCAAATGGGTTAATTTTGAACAGCTTTGTATTTATTTATTTATATATATAATGCAAAATGAAGGAAAATAAAAACAAATATGTTTAAAATTCATGTCAAATTCAGTTCGTAATAAATCACACGCAAAAACCAAAAATGAAAATGAAATTTACATCTTTCGCTGCATCTTTATCAGGGAGATGGTACTAAGAAAAAAGAAAGTACACAAATAAAATAACGTTTAGTATTTTATACGTTAATCTAATACACATATCGTGTCATCTTACACATACAGTATAATTTTAAACCCTTGTAAGTTTTTAATTCAGGATTATAGTGATTATTGCAGATGTTTGTTGTGAGCATCAAAAGTGTGTAGCATAAACCATTTGTAATGCCCTAAAAGTTAAATAACACAAATCAAGGCAAAGAAAAAGCTTGATAAAAATAATGCATAAACAGCATGTTTTAGCAGTTAAATAAGATCACACAATAACCCTGGTAAAAGCTAGAATTTCAAAATACCATATGCCGAACTAAGATATTCATTTGCATTTATCTCATGTTAATAGTAGTAATAGTAGTTAAGAGTCGTTTATGTAAATTTACAGCTAATGGATAACACAAACCGGGAGCTGTAATTTGATCATTCAACAATGGGTACATCATCGGATGTTGGCGATCTTCATAAGCCATGCAACTCGGATCTGCAAGTGAGAATTCATTTTCATGCAAAACAGGAATTGTTCCTAATGAGTTCTTAGTGCAAAGGCAACAATTATCTCTACAGAGGAACCATCAACGCTTGCTTTCGGACAGCATGAATAGTTTAATAACCTCGTCGTGTAAATGTATGGCTGATATATATAAACTGAAAGTTTTGGTGAGTACAGAAATTTTGGAAAATTATCACCCTGAACGTCTAGTTGCAAATAACAGAATGGATGGACAATGAAGGTAAGTAATTACGTAAATAAATGGCAACTTGAAGGGATGCTAAATAATATGTATTATTTAGCTTGAAATTTATTATTGGAACCGAAATAATGCTTACACACATAATGTGTATTACCAACTTTACGTTCTGCATATTTGGGTTATGAAAAATAGCGAAGGACTACGTTTATACTGCGCAGTCATGAGATTCTAATGATTTTCTTTAGCAAATTACCAATCTGATTCCGTCCGTCTGTTATGAAATTAAAGTCACGGTTGCAAAACATTTGTGAATTTATTTCGATTTGCTTATGGTCATGTTTGCGCTGAGACTAACAATAAGCCGAATAAAAGAGGATGTTAAGATTTAATGGTGTGCTTTAGTAACCTAACGCTTGATAAAAGTTACCTATATATAGTATCAGAAAGAACGCGTATTAATTCAGAACTTTAATATTGTAGCAGAAAGTTAGATACATATTTGGTCACAAGAAACTTAAAGTAACACCAGTCACAAAATAATATTCGCACGTTCGTCGCAGAAGAACGCGACATCGAAAGGAAAAAAGAATTTTGAAACTTCGCAAAAGTCAGAAATTAAATTTCGACGTCATGCTTGCAGAATACTATGTGACTAAGTAGGAATGAAAACTGTCCAGCTATTTTTAACAAAATGCGTTGCTTGGTCGATCTCGCGACATGAAGCAAAAATGGAGAATTATATTTGCCACTTGATTCAATTCTGAATTTACGAATTTTCCTTATCCTAGCAGCGTATGCGACGAGCCAAAAAACATTAAGCGAACATTAAACATGTTTACAGTTATGAAAATACGTAATTAATATGAAGAAGCACAAGGCTTTGCACATAACAATTGTGGCACCGAATCGGAGTCTTCGCCAACATCTGTTGCCACCAACGAAATGGAATTCAGAGTGAAAATGTGAGGGCTGCCTCCGCACTGTCATTACACATCACTCTGGTAAGAACAGAATGATCCACCAAATGCCAATGTGCATCGACTAGCGTGATGAACACGGTTGAAAGTACCTACCAGTGTTCAAGCGAACTAAAGTGACTTGCATCCATCTGATATGCTTTGCATCATTGCGATACCTGCAGTTATAACGTATATCTTATTTGCGTTGACAATTAACATACTTATTTCAGTAGTAACCTTTTATTACTTACCTTGCGTATTTATTGCTCATTTACCTAAAATTCCATAACCAGCTTTTTTTATTGTTATCAAATGTGAACTGAAACGTTTATTCATACTTGAGATGAACAATTATCTACAAAGAATGCAGGTGTTGTATTGCAATTACAACACCAATATTACCATTTTTACATTATTACAACAATTATAGATTATATTCCATGTCTTGATATTTCAATGAAATACTTTATGGTACTTAAAGATTCATTGAAATATGTATCTATATTCACTGATCTTTATTTGAATATTGCATCTTTCTTAGTGAATACTGTTATATATATATATATATGATAGCACTATTATCACGATGTGGAATTCCGGCGATTATTTTTAAGAATTTTATGAGTTTTCTAAGTTTATGCAAACATAAAAATGTTCCACAAATATCTGTTATATCTAAGAACTTCAAATTATTTTTGTGGTTTTAACATTTTTATAATATTTATAATACAAAAAATATAAGGTAATAATATTGAAGTTCTTAAAATTATAAAAACAATTTGCGTTTGTTAAAATTAAAATTAGAATAATAGTAAAATAAAAACGGCAAAACAAACTTTTGATAAAAGAACATGTAAAGTGGAAATAAAAAATCAAAAAGCATAGATAAAAGCTGTATTATCACTCTTTATCTTTTACTTTGTCAAGAGAATATCAGCCATTGAATTCGAGAGCCACTTTGCGCAGGATAAATTTTTAAGTTAGGTATGCATCATTAATTGTAAATTATATATATATGTAAAATATAAAATATCTGTCTGTCAAAATCTTTCAAATAAAAAATTAATAATAGCCTTTTAACACCTGTCTTCATTCTAAAAATAACAGAGCAATAAGTTTTCTAACTAAAAGAGAAAGATCCGTCATCTATGCGTAATTATCGATGAAGTCTGAACCCAACACTTATAAATTAAACTGCCATGTGATCCAAAATGGAATGCGGTATAAAACCTTAATTGCGTCGCAACTCTCTCTCTTCTTTATTCCCTTCTGTTTCTTGAAGCTTGTGTCGATTTGCCGCACAGTTTACTTTTCTAAATTTCGTCTTTTAAGAAGATGTAATCTGTACCAAATCGGACGGGGATACATAACGCACCCACAGTGTCAATGGCATTATCCAGAAATAGAATTATTTGTGGAATTTAGGCCATGTCTGCAAGTTTTCTGGTTTAAGCATGTATCGTTCTAACTATGCAATCAAGTTGTGTTCACGTTGTGATGCAGAAAACCACCGCTAATCCGTTGCAACTAACTTCTACCAAGTCATCTTATTACAATACCTAGAAAGCCCGGCGGTCATACGAATTGACCGCTGTTCTAGATATTATAAATTGTAACTAAAATGATTTGTAGGTGTCTGCTAATTCAAACTCAATTACACAGAGCAGGCGGCGAGGACGTCCCTTTGCTTACTGCCCCACGGGGTTTCCCCCTTCTACTTGCTTAATTGCTTAGAGTAGAGTGCAATGAAGTAAACCACTGGCGATACATTTCTTAAGATCCACCGTTAGCTCAATAAATAAAGGTGTTTTAAATAATAAAATGTTAATTCACATGTCAAAGATCTCTGTACACAACATTTCTTTGTAGATCTTTCCATCATTTTTAAGCTCGCCTGGCAGAGGACCATCCATTATTTTTAATTTTACGTCCGTTCTTTCATGAACTCTTGAACAGACAGCATAAAGTTGACCGTGTCCAAATGCAGGCTTGGGTAAAAAAATGCCAACACGCTTAAACGTTTGGCCCTGAGACTTATTGATGGTCATAGGCAATTATGGCAACAGCAATCCTGTGCCGTGGCAACATCACCCCATTGACTAGTACAGTAAAGCAAGCAACCAATAAAGTATCGGCGACAAACATACACTAATTCAGAAGTCAAACAACAAAAATCAGCGTTATACCTACAAAATTTTCACAGGACTAGTTTCGATGGTTTTACAGAACCATCATCTTCAGCTGCAAAACCGCAAATGAACAAGATAGGAAATAATGATTAGATAAGATAAGAAAGGCTGGACAAGAATAAGCAAGTGGCGCCATCTGTTGGCGAAACCAGAACTAAAACATAATTTCTCTAAAAGCCGAAGGCAAATTTGGATTGGAATTAGGATCGTTAACTAGAACAGAAAGATTTCTATGAATGTGAAATGCCTCTAGAAAATCCAGTTCTCCAATGGAAGATGTTTTTTGAATAATTTTGGCAGCAGAAAAATTGAAAGTGTGATTTTCGGACCAACAATGTTGAGCAACAGAAGACTTCTGTGTTTCCTTTTTTCTAACATATGCCTCATGTTCTTTGACGCGAAATTTTAAGGCTCTCTTAGTTTGGCCAATGTAAATTAAACCACACTGGCAAGGAATCCTATAAATACCCCAGGAATTCATATCCGGAATGGGGTCCTTGAGTATAGAAGTTGGAATTTTATTGATGGGAGAATAAACAACCCGAAAGTTAAATTTCTGCAAAATATGTGCAACTTTATAGCTAATTGATGGAAAGAAGGGAATGACAACAGAATTTTTATAATCTCCTAAAATAAGAGTGTGGCTTTTAGTGTGTTGAGATGAGAATTTTTTAACTGCTTGATTAATAATGTTGGGTGAAAAGCCCCTGTCAATAGCTATTGCTTTTAAATAATTTAGTTCTTCATCAAGGGCGAATTTGGAGGAGCAAACTTGAAGAGCACGGAAAACATAGGAATAAAATGAAGCTAACTTTTGTTTAGTCGGATGACATGATTTAAAGTGTGGTGGAAGGCAAACCGATGAAGGTTTACGGTAAACTGTAGTACTGAAGTTGGATGTGTTACGTGTGACCAGAATGTCGAGAAACGGAAGAGAATTGCAAGTCTCAAGTTCAAAAGTGAACTGAATAGCAGGATCAATAGAATTCATTGTTGAAAGAACTTTATTTAAATCATCTTTATTACCTTCAAACAGGGTAAAAGTATCGTCTACGTAGCGGAACCATGCCGGAAAGTTTAAAGTTTCAAACAATTTTGATTCATAATAATGCATGTAGATATCAGCCAGGATGGGACTGAGGGGGCTTCCCATGGCTAATCCCTCAGTTTGTTTGTAATATTTATTTTGGAAAACAAAATGTGTTTGTTTCAAACAGAGTTGAGTGAGAGTGTTTGAAACAAACACATTTTGTTTTCCAAAATAAATATTACAAACAAACTGAGGGATTAGCCATGGGAAGCCCCCTCAGTCCCATCCTGGCTGATATCTACATGCATTATTATGAATCAAAATTGTTTGAAACTTTAAACTTTCCGGCATGGTTCCGCTACGTAGACGATACTTTTACCCTGTTTGAAGGTAATAAAGATGATTTAAATAAAGTTCTTTCAACAATGAATTCTATTGATCCTGCTATTCAGTTCACTTTTGAACTTGAGACTTGCAATTCTCTTCCGTTTCTCGACATTCTGGTCACACGTAACACATCCAACTTCAGTACTACAGTTTACCGTAAACCTTCATCGGTTTGCCTTCCACCACACTTTAAATCATGTCATCCGACTAAACAAAAGTTAGCTTCATTTTATTCCTATGTTTTCCGTGCTCTTCAAGTTTGCTCCTCCAAATTCGCCCTTGATGAAGAACTAAATTATTTAAAAGCAATAGCTATTGACAGGGGCTTTTCACCCAACATTATTAATCAAGCAGTTAAAAAATTCTCATCTCAACACACTAAAAGCCACACTCTTATTTTAGGAGATTATAAAAATTCTGTTGTCATTCCCTTCTTTCCATCAATTAGCTATAAAGTTGCACATATTTTGCAGAAATTTAACTTTCGGGTTGTTTATTCTCCCATCAATAAAATTCCAACTTCTATACTCAAGGACCCCATTCCGGATATGAATTCCTGGGGTATTTATAGGATTCCTTGCCAGTGTGGTTTAATTTACATTGGCCAAACTAAGAGAGCCTTAAAATTTCGCGTCAAAGAACATGAGGCATATGTTAGAAAAAAGGAAACACAGAAGTCTTCTGTTGCTCAACATTGTTGGTCCGAAAATCACACTTTCAATTTTTCTGCTGCCAAAATTATTCAAAAAACATCTTCCATTGGAGAACTGGATTTTCTAGAGGCATTTCACATTCATAGAAATCTTTCTGTTCTAGTTAACGATCCTAATTCCAATCCAAATTTGCCTTCGGCTTTTAGAGAAATTATGTTTTAGTTCTGGTTTCGCCAACAGATGGCGCCACTTGCTTATTCTTGTCCAACCTTTCTTATCTTATCTAATCATTATTTCCTATCTTGTTCATTTGCGGTTTTGCAGCTGAAGATGATGGTTCTGTAAAACCATCGAAACTAGTCCTGTGAAAATTTTGTAGGTATAACGCTGATTTTTGTTGTTTGACTTCTGAATTAGTATTTATTCGGCGTGTTATTGTGTCTTAATGACAAACATACACTTAAGCCGCATATAATAAAGATATTTATTTATTTCATTTTATTTGTTTTTTCATCGTTGCCGGTTGCATATTTCCGAATTCTATTATATATAGATGTTAAATTTATATATTAAATGTTAAATGCACGTGCTGTTGTATTTTTAATTTTTCCGGCTTAGCTTTCTCATATTATCGTCACGCGCTGCACAGCACAGGGAATGAAACAATTTACAGTTACGCAAGCAATCAATAAACTCTCGGCGACAAACACTTAAGCCGCTTATATATATACTAGAACACCCATCGGTCATACGAAATGACCGTTGTTCTAGATATTATAAATTGTAATTAAAATGATTTGTACAAAGGTGTCTGCTAATTCAAACTGAATGACCCAGGGCAGGCGGCAAGGATGCCCCTTTGCTTACTGCCCCACGGGGTTTCCCACTTCTACTTGCTTAATTGCTTAAAGTAGAATGCAATGAAGGAAACCACTGGCTGCACATTTCTTAAAAGCCACCGTTAGCTCAATAAATAAAGGTGATTTAAATAATAAAATATTAATTCATATGTCAAAGATCTCTTCGTACACAACATTTCTTGTGTAGATCTTTCCATCGTTTTTAAGCTCCCCTTGCAGAGGACCATCCATTATTTTTAATTTTACGTCCGTTCTTTCATGAACTCTTGTAAATAACGCAGTCTTATCATAATAATGGAGCAGTGTTATTACATATGCATACATTTGTATATGTGTGTGTGCTCACATTGGAAGTAAATTCACATTCATGAGATTTGAACGCGATTACAACATACAACTGATGACGCTCTTAGCCTTTCATTTATGTAAATGTTTTTACGAAAGAGACAATCGAAATTTATTTTTTATCTCAGTATTTATATTATGTATATTTATACGAAAGAGAAATCAAAATTCCTTTTTATCTCAGTATTTATATTATATATGTATATTTATATAAAAAGAAACATTAGATCAATCGCCAAATTTGACAAAACTCAATATTGGACCTTTTGGTGATTTTACAGTATTGATTGAGGGAATCAAGATCACTAACTTTTCAAACTAAAGCCAATTCAAAGTCGATTTTTGCCATTTATTATTGTAACCTAAATAATGATCGTAAATTATCAGGTAAAATTTAATTTCTAAAACTAAGTGTTTGGGAGAAAATAAATGATGAATTCACATTAAAAGTGATAATTTTTATTCCACTTAGGTTTGCATGGAAAAATTGAAAGACGTAAAATAATAAATAAAATTTTTTTAGCAACAAATGATAATTTCAGCTCTTCCATTTATATTCTTCCTTCTTTCGGTGTAAAGATATTTTTCTTTAGTAAACGAAATGTCTCTAAATTAAAAACACAATTTTACTGCTATTGGTATATATCTGTAGAAATGTAAGACTTGTGCACATATCCTGTTTTATTGAGAAATTTCTAAACGCTTAAATTTTAGAAAAGTTATTATTTTTGGTTTTGTTTGGAAAAATTAAACCGTCCTAAGATCTGTCAAACGTGTTTTCATGAGTAAAATGAAGCTTTTTTAGAAATATTTTACAATAAGAAAGCAAAACGTTCTAGAATATTTAATTTAACCGTAATTAGAAATTTATATATATATATATATTTGAATATATTCTTTTTATCTTTTAAAAAAATTTAAATGGGTTGCTAACATATGAATTTCTATTATATTTACAGCTTTACAATAACTCTGAATACACAATGATAGTATTTATTTATAATGCTAAGAGATGAGGAAAGAAAACAAATATTTTCACCCTTTTTATTGTGGGCAATAGTATTTATTTCGTGACATGTTTTGAGAGGAACCAGACAACATTCTCCTTTATTTCAGATTGAACATTCTTCGCATTCTACGCAGAGAGATTCATGTCAACAGAGCAGTTAAGTGTTTTTAGTTGCAGTTTTGATACAGAAAGTGGGTAAGAAAACCTAGCATTGGCAATAAATAAATGAATTTTTTACTTTTATATAAGTTTTAGAATCAAACAGGAAAATAAGTATACAATTAACGATAAGATCATGAACATGAACATGATAAGGAAACATTACGTTTAATATTAATATTTTTACTGTAGGAATAAAGAATCATAAACTTATTTTTGCTTCCCAATCTAGACATTAAAAAACTAAGCGTTTGCATGAAGCTCCTTTAAGAAAGTAAAGCGGATTTTAGTCTACGAGACTGAGAGAGTGAACAGAATACAAAGCTCCAGTGACCGGAGTATGTATTCTTATCACTTCTGATGGAATCAAATAACAAGGTGAGAAAGCAACATGAATATGTGTTCTAAGCTGATGATTCTGAATAAATTTCCAGTATCGATGAATTCCAGAAATTCTTCATATTTCATCAATCAGTATATTTATTGTTTCATTTGAAGAAACCGACGAGTTGATCTTAATCATCATAAAATATCATTGAACCCTATATTGCATCATGTCCACTCTAGTAGACAAAAGTTTAATTTTGTTTATTCTTCTGTAAATGCCTTAACATATTCCACTCCTGTGTTTATTCATTCTATATTATTAGAACTTTCAACTGTCGATCATAGACGGCTGTATAGCATCACTAAGCTATTTGAAAAATGGCTTCTACTTCTGTTTCCAAGTTAGTACAGTTAGTACAATTTCTCATAGTAAACATTACATAATATTACTTACATTTTCTTATACTGCCACTTTTTTATTCATAATCAGTCATTTTAGACATTTTATTTTAAATGTCAGTTTGAGAAAATTGTGGAGTGGGCAGATAAAGATCTGCCGAAAAGAGTGAATGGAAACCCAACTGTACTGCTTATCAAGCGAAAACACTTCTGGAAATGTTTCTGCTTGCCAAGGAATTTCTAGAACATTTGACATTTGAATCCAGTAGGTACAGGTTACAAAATCGTAGCAAAATAAATTCAATCACAATCGACGAAATGAAGGTACTTTGGGGGATCTCTATGTACATGTCAGTTGTAGATTTACCATTTAGAAGATGGTAATGATCACTGCAAACAAGGCAGGAAAGGATTTCACATGCAATGACCGTAAATCGTTGAGAAGAGATTCGTATGCATGTGCGTTTAAGCATGCTATCCACTGTAGTGAACAAAAGCATGCTGTCCACTGTAGTGAACAAACACTAGCAATTATTTAAAACGAAATTTGAATAAAATTAATTTTTTTATTATTACGAAGGTTATTTTAAGTAGTAAAAATACAAACATTTTCGTTTAACTTCTCTAGATTATTTGTATGCAACAAAGGGTTAATTGCACGAAATAACAATATAGTATGCTAAATGAATTAAACTAATTTTTTAATTTATGATAACATGAGCGTTAAGTAGGGGGTTTAGCTGATAATTTGGCAGCTGATCGCCAGATTTCACTACGGATGACAGCTTATCTCTAACACATTACGTTTTTCTAATTTCAACGCGCCGTTGGAAAAGTGAATAAGACAGCTGAAAATTGGTATAATCCTTTCCGAACTGTCTGTCATGTGTGATGTCTGAATTTTGCATGGGGTTTTTGAATTTGTTGAGAAAACGGGTAATGCGAATACCAACCCGTTTTCTTTAGGAAGACGTAAAGACGGCAGAAAGACATCAAATGTTTTAACCCAATCAACATGTTATTTTCTGCATTCAATTTCCTACCTTGCATTGTAATGAATTATTTACATAATCTGAAAAGCGTGAAATTTTCACTATTAAATCACATCCTGTTATATTTCATTCTATCAAAATTAAATCATATTTAGCATTTTACGTAGTTATGTAAACATACAATTTCTCGTCTAAATTAATAAATCTCTGATGCGTGTTCTAAATAAGTGATTTATTCCAAGATTTTTATTACCGTAATTTATAATCTTAGATTCATATGACTCTAGCTGATCGTCGCAACATATGTTTAAAGAGCTATTAAATTGCTTTAATTGAATAGTATAACGCCAAATTATTGGTATGCTTTTACATTAATCATTTCTATTCGACTATTCCTTGATGATCTCAGAATAATTTTTGACTGCCACATTTGCACTGGATTTATCAGTTATGGGAAAAAAGTCCTGAAAAACAGTCTATGAGAAGGGATGCTTTCCTGAAAGACTAATGAAAACTATCCATATTGCGTAACCATCCAGAAAAATCAGAATTTGTATGCCGCTAGCATTCTCGGAAGCCAGCTACCAGATTTAAGAAATCTTAGCCATTTTGAAACTGGTGACCAAGAAAGTGACCATCATGTATGCATAATCGATATTTAAGAGTGACTATTAATTCTCTGAGGAATCCTTGTTTAAACTAACTTGAATAACTTTACAATATTGAATCATAAAATGTAAGAATACATTTTTTTAGTTCTTAAAGTAATTTAATTATTTAATAAAAAATTCTTTTTTCGATTACTACATTGCGCTGCCACCTGAGGGATGACTGTTTGTCATCTACCAATTCTCCGTAAAAACTTTATATTCGCAAAATCATAAGATGCTATAAAGCTTATCTTATGCTATGATGATTTACTTGTATTTCATCGTTTTTAATGAGATGAAGTTGTAGAATCATTTGGTTATATCAGTGCAGGAAACTGAAGAAATTCGCAACACTCTTGCCGGTATTCCATATGCGGGCCTCCCAAAAACTCGTCAAGCATGCTTCCTGTTAACCCGTTAAGGCATGCGGAAAAGAGGAAGAAAACATCTTGTAAAGTATATTTAGTGAAAATATTAGTAAAAAAATCTGAAACTTTGCAGATTTAATATTACGTCAAAGCGGCTTTTTTAACGTTTTCTGAATTACTTTTATGTATTAAATATCACGTTCTTTGCACTTAAACCATAAAATTATGTTCAGCAGGGATATCTCAAAATAATTTCAAAAGAGCATATCCGTAGAATTTCCGATATATAGTCTCGCGCGCTGGATATAAAAATATTTTTTTTTCGTACAATTTTGCCATTGCTCGCTTTTTAAAAGTTGAGTTTCTTATCCAAAAATTCATAAATACTTTGCAAAATATGAAACAGGTAACAAAACAAATTCTAAATTCCAAATTTGGGCTTCCAGATGCCCAGATTCGAGTGGAGACGTACGTTATTCAAAATTTGATGGCCGTTGTTTTATCATAATGCGAGAAACATATATACATTTATGCAGATTCTTCATTATTTAATTTCTTTAAATATAATACAGCGTGGTATTATTTGGTGGCAATAATTTTAAATATGAAACACCGTTTATAATGAAACGCCACAAATTGAAGAAACGAAATTAATAGCCCTTCTGGGCTAAAGCCCTTTCAGCGAAAAATAAATGTTTGTATCCGTTTGTATAACACTGCTGAAAGAATCGAGCTCTTTCGTTCTGAATTTTAGCACGAATGATGACTTACGATAACAAACGAATAAACTAGATCATTCGTTTGTTACTAAATGTTTTATTTTAAACCTTTTGTTGTCGTTTTGCTACGGTTTTTATATAGCAGGGAAATAATAGATGATTTTTAATTTTTTCCTATTTTACTGTTCTTTCACAAAGCATTATTATGTATAGAACTTAAATCAAATGCTAAAAAATATTTGATACATACTACTTGGAGGTTTATCTTGGGTTTTATATCTGATAGAAGTTTAATTCTAGGGTTTTATTTAAGATTTTTGCAGATTAACCTACGAGTACTTGTACCTGTTAACTTAGTCTTTAAAAATTCTGAAGCTTTTTACCCGTAATAAGCATACATTTAATTTAAAAATTCATATATGGTATAAGCACATTAACGAAGGGGACACTTAATATTAGGTCAATATTTAAGCGTCTTTAAATTACGCTGAAAATTAATTAACAGCAGTATTCCAACTATTAACATACTGTACATGCGAAATTACTGATATTTAGGAGAACAAGTGTGATAGTATAAAAGGAATCGTACTCAGTTTTTATTTTTACGTTCTTTTGATGAAATTATATTTGTTATTAACCGTGCATCCTTAAATACAAACTTATAGGAAAACGTGGAATTTTCTTGTGCTCTTTCTCATGCTGTAAGTGGTTAATACTGTACATATTAGCCTAAGAGGTTTTCATACATCGACCTACGTAAAACTATGTAGAACTTTAATATCGTAGTAACGTTTTTAAACAGGAAACTATTGCATTGTGGCCCCACTAATAAACTAGGTACGGAACTATTGATTCTTCCTGTCTCCTGACGTCGAAAACTTTAACAGTCTCTACAAACTGCCACATAAACACAAAGGGCTAAGCAAAACAGATTAAAAAATGGCTTAATTTTCTTTCAAAATCTTTGAATTTGAATTTCATCCAAATTTACTCTTTTGTCGATATTTATAACATAAGGTAAGAGCTGCCTAACCGGTAAAGTATGTAGCGACAGTGGCTGCCATGCTGAAGGGACTGGTCTCGAATCCTGGAGAAAACATGAATGTTTGTAAATGTATAGTATCTGTGCGATATGGGGGCACTCTAAATATGCGGCGAGCTGAAAATCTTCTCGAGAGGTTGGTGGTAGAGGGGAGAGGATTGGGAGACCCTCGGACCCGTCCCCTTGGATGCTCTCCTTCAAAATTGGGAAGGGGGCGGCACTGAGCAAAGTTTTACTGTAACTGTCACCTCTCACCTGTAAGATGCAACGACAGGCGCAATCTTCCACTCCTTGCTACGATGAATTTCGTTGGCTTGTTCTGATGTTAGTATCAGACGAGTGAGAAAAGTCACAACAAACAACAAATAAAATAAGTTGTTTTCATTATTTTTAGTTTGACATTTTTAAGTATCCATAGTCTATTAAACTTTATTTTTATATTAAATCTATTTGATGATATCCTTCATACCTATATTACTAGCTTTCTTAGTAAAAGATGTTTCTGACATCATAAATATACATCGGATTACAGAATTAATCAGTGTATCCTATGCCTGATAAAGGTTCTCTGGGTTTTATTAAGCAATTATTTACATAATATTATACAATGCGTCTGTTTCCTACCTTTTCAAGTTAAAATTTATTAGATGAAAATTTGAGGAAAAGCATTCAATCGTATTATATCGCTGTCTGAAAATTTTTAAACGCATGACTGGCTTTAGACTCATGAGTGACTTCGTTTACATCTTTATTCAGTTCCTAAACTTAATTATCAATTTGAAAGTTGAAAACTTACTTAACGTCATTTATAAATGAGGAAATATCTACGCCAGGCTCCCTTATCCTTTGAACAAGCTATTCGGTGTGCATGTTCCAGGACTGCGCATCCCTTCAAAATGAAATTCTATAATCCTCTGTTATGCATGCAACGATATTTATATTATAACTATTCAGGCATGTAATTGTTATCTGTCACTTTGTCGCAGCGGATAAAACTGCAAAATAAATGCACTTAATGCTCTACGGAACGCGTAACTTGCTTCCAAATGAAGCTCTTCGATCTTCTCTGCCATGGGATTACTCCCTCACATAAATCAAGCCAATTACGAGGGTAATCCCCCACCCACGTCTTTCAGAAACTGAGTTAATTATAGGGCTCACGCGATACACCAAATTGTATCCCGATCGCAGAGCAGTTCTCGTGCGCATATCATTAGCAAAGGTGCTCCAAACTCTAACTCGAAATCATTAGAAACTTTACATTCGCCTCCGTTCGCTGTTGCCCAACGCGTGTTCAACTAAAAGGAAAAATATCCTGTTATCTATTTCAAATTTGAACGCTTTCGCTCTAATCCGAGTTCTAGGAAATAATCCCTTATATGCAGAAAAATTTGAAATCTCTAATGCCTGAGAGAGATGATATGTGGTAATGCTATTTCCTAACATTTTAACAACTTTTTAGGATGTTACTGAACGCAAATAAGCACTCGAAAAGACGTACAGTTTTTATTCATAAGCTATTTATTTTAGTGTCAGTAGTCATAATAATTACAGTCGAATCCGGTTAATTGGACCACCAGATAATCGGACCACCGGATATTATCGTGCTACACCCGACAGCTCGTTAAGTTACAAACATGTTGCACTCTCTGGTTCCAAAAAAGGGATGGATCACGTAACTGTTTTGCTCAAACATGTCAGGAACTGACAAGAAGAAGTTGCTGGTTATAGGAAAAAGCACTAAGCCTCGCTGCTTTTAAGGACTTGCGATGCAGAGTTTATCAGTTGTGTATCGTGCGAACAGAAAAGCATCGATGACCTCTGAACTTTTTAAAGAATGGCTGAAGGATTGGGACAGAGAGCTACGACGCCAGTTGAGAAAATTGCTGCTTCTTCTTCACATATGTGCAGCATATCCTCATTTAGATTGCTTGATGAACGCCTAACTGGAATTTCTACCTCCTAGGACCACAGCTTTCGTTCAGCCAATGGACATAGGCGTCATAAGAAATTTGAAGACCCTTTATCGTGCAAGGTTGGTTAATTACATCCTTGAAGCAATTCAAGATAGTTTGCTGACCTCATTGTCAAAAGCCAGCGAAGTCAACATCTTACAAGCAGTTACATTTGTGGCCGACAGCTGGCGAAAAGTGAGCAGTAAGACAATTCAGAACTGTCTCAATGTGGCTTTAAGTACTTGGTTCGGGAGATGGATGTGAACATGCTCATTGAAAGTAAAAATTATGATTTACATGTGAAACTTCAACAAGTACAAAATTGCGAAGAATTTTTATCCATTGACAACGAGCTTCATGAAAATGAAGATTACGACGCTGCAATCGTGCAGCAAAACACACGACAGCATCGGAAGACCAAGAAAGTGATGATGATGATGCCGCTAATAAGTTGGTGGAAGTAACAACACAGGCTGCGAGGAAATGTACTGAAACTTTGTGTCGATATTTCAAGCAGGAGGGAAATGAAGGCAATCCCATTGCTGCGTTAGATGTTTGTGGTGATTTCATTCGCGTGCAATCCGTCAGGAAAACGCGTCAGATCACATTGGATAAGTTCTTAAAATGTTGACTGGAACTGGGGAAGAAATTGTTTTTATTGTGCTTAGCATGTTGAGTATCGTGGAGATTGTTTCTTGGAATTTGTTTCTAAACTAATTTTCTCAATGAAAAAAAGTTCGACTGTATTTCTTGTTTGTACATGTATGTTCGCCTTACGTGTGTACCGCACCATAAAGTTCGTAATTACGTTTTAGTACATGATTTACATGTACTAAAATGTACTCTTTGCTACATATAGCACGTCTCGCATTACAACATGGGACATGTTCGTGTAATCGGATCAGCCGGGTATTAGGACCAAAACGGTCTCTTCCCGATGTGGTCCGATTAACCGGAATCGACTGTATTTAGGAAGTGCAAGACGTTTGCTGTTTAAGTAGGTAAATCCAATCGTTTCCGGTATGATATACTTCTAAAAGAAATACAGAAAAGTTAAAAATAAATTTTTGACATACCAAATATATAACGTGCAAGCAGGATGTAAAAAAAAATTATTATAAATCTAAGTTATTTAAAATTATAAGTTTTCTAGTTTGGTTCCGCTATGTTGAGTTTACTTTTGTTTTCTTTGGCAGTAATAAAAAGACTGCCCATTTAAAGACCTTGTTAATATTGTCTTAAAATTTCGTGTTATATAGCAGTTCATCAATTTGCAAAATATTTTGTTAAAACCGTAATATTTTATTCCTGAATAATAACAAGAACTCTTTAATTGTTTACAAAATAAAAAGTAGCTTACTAATCTGGAAGAAACATATGATAATTGTAAAAATAAATGCGTCATTCCGATTCGAACAATTACTTGTTAAGGGAATACTTTATTTCTTCAAATTGAAACAAACATACAGTGATTTATTAATTTTGCGAAAGAATTTCTTTTCTTTATTATTTACTAAAAAATTTACGATATTTGATATCAGATAAAATAGGAAGAAAACAATAAAATCGAAAAATATGTCTTAAGATACGTACTTTTAATATAAATTCAATAAGCTGTTTACTTAAATACTGTGTTTTACTAACAACATTTAAATATATTAAACATTTGTGATCTCGATAAACTTGTCAATAAATTTGATATATGCTAAATAAAAATCATAAATTCATTCATTTAATAAGAATGACGTAGGAATTTATTTCAAATTATTTTTTGCATTGCTACAAACAAGAAGACTCAAGAATTCTTGTTTACAGCAATACCAAAGACTTTAACAATGCCATTTAGATTATTCTTAGGAATTAATCAAATTATGCACCTGAGCGGAAAATGTAACAAGATTATCTCACATGACTGTTCCCGGAATAGTTTCATCTAATAGAAAAATTGTACATTTAATGAGGAATACGCTAACGCGGTTAAAGGTGGATCTTATAAATATTTAAGGAGTAAAGTATGATACACATTTTTCACTTTTTAAGGTTACTAAAATCAGTTATTGGAAAATGAGAAACGATAGCTCTTCAGATCAGTTAGAATGTACATTAGCGTTCTGAAACTAAATCACAAACCTTTGCTACAAGATAAAGACACATTTTCATTACTAAAAAGATATTAATGGTAAGTACGAGGAAAGAAAAAACATGAATACGGTGAAGCAGGAAGGATTAATTGGTTATGGATTAAACGTGTCACGTAGTCTAAAAAAATGTTACGTTGGGAATGTTGGGGAATTATGGAAAAGTTGTTATCAAAATTATCAGCGTGAAATAAATATTTGTAAAAAATACGGATTATTTACAAAAAATACAGAAATGAAACTAAAAATGTATGAGATAATATCAGAATAAAATATAAATGATCATATAATTTATATTTTTAATTTCTTTATTTCAAATGCTTGTTCCTCCATTGTTTACAGCACTTTATTTTTAATACTGATTTCATTCACATAATGAAAATATTATTCACTTTTACTTGCTTGAATGCAGAGTTAAATTTTATTATTATTTTTATTATTTTTTCTTCTTTCTTGCGTTTTTTAACTGCTGAGGGTTTAACTGTGGGCATCATCTCCAGTATTAGCCAGTTAATTAAGAGAAGCACGATATGTAAAAAAGAGTTATGCAATGAAATTAATTCTTCGGCTACACACGTGGCATTACAAACAGTATGAATTTGCCGTTAATTGTATATTAATAGTATTTTAAATATACATTCTGTTACTTATCAAGAAAATTACAAAACCTATCAAGAATGAAGAATTTGAATTCTTCAAAAAATGGGATAAATAATACAAATCTATAAAATATATTTAGTCAATCAAATTCGGAAAATATTAGTACAACTTGGGAAAGGAACACCCGGCTGCATTATTTAGTCAGAATACCATATATCGTTACAAAGAAATATACTAATCCAAGTGATAATAAATTTTGTAAACCTTAGGCTTACCTTAGGTAACGAGTTTGTCAGGTTTTTAACATATGGCTTTGAGGAAAAGGATACCAAAAGGTCTTATCCTTCGAATCAAAATTCTTTTTACATAAATACGTAACGTATATATAAATATGAATATACGTTACGTATTTATGTATATACGTTACGTATATATATATATGTATATATATATATACGTTACGTATACGCAACGTATATATAAATATGAATATGGTCTATACTTTTAATGTTATGTAAGTTCTTCCCAGTTTTATTTTGCCTAAGACTAATTTTGAAAACAAAAGACCAGCTTATCTTGAAATGGTATTAGTAAAACACACCAAGGTTATATTAAAGTTTACATGCTTTGATTATTAATAGAAACAATAATAATAAGAATAAATATTAAAGTTGTTAGTATCACATATATTAAAGTTATAGATATTCATAATATCAGCAACCAGCATCAATACATCATTTCCAACACAGGGAAAAAGTTTCACAAATAGATGATGTGTTTTTTACTGGAGGCGAAGCTCATCTTATCATCTTGTGTTCGTGGGAATTGTGACGTGCACATTAAACGCTAAAAATACGCCATTCATTGTTGCTCTTTTGTTGCTTTGCAGAGTTTAATCTCCTTTGATAGCACAAACTAACATCGAACTCCTAACAGACTTGGAGCGAATTATTGCTTGGTTTAAAGCAGCTTTGTTGTTAAATCAGAGCTTTAACACAAACGCATGTCTCGTGCCTAATAAAACAGACCCTACGTGTGGCGATGAAACCTAAAATAACAGTCAAACTCAAACTAAGCCTAGTAGACAAAGACTGCACATTGATTTAAAGTGAAGTTGGCTCAAAACTTCTTACTGGGGTACAATTTAAATGAGGGCAGCTATAACGCAAAGCCGAAGAATTACAATCATATCAGAGATAGAGAAACCTAGTAGTATGGCCTCGAGAGGCAAGAATACATTCTAACTTCTTGCAGTGTTTTCAACTTTAAATAAAAAATTCTCGTTCAGATCATCTTTAGTACTTTCTATGTTATTAATGCTAAAAAATGTCAACAACGTTTAGAACATTCTTCATATTCGAATTTAGTGTTAATAAATATTGTAGCATTATTTGAAAGTTAGAATTATGTAAAAATATATTACCACTTTTTCTTTTAATCTTTCTCGTTGTAAAAGTTAGGAAATCATTTCCGTTCTCGGGATCCTAATTAGTTAAATGGTTTCATAGGTCATTGAGGATTCTGTGCTAATATACGAACTGTTTTTTGAAAATATGTACTACTAATATTTACGGATTTGGGTTCAATATTGAAAACAATCACAGTATTTGGTGTTAGGGAAAATGAAAAAAAAATTATTTTTGTTCGCTGCATGAATGGTGGAGGATTTAAAAAAAATCTTGCAGTTTAGACTTGCACTATTGTGACTGTTTCCTTTCAATTTTGGAATATCATAATATACAGACTATCACCATGCCCTATTTTTAAAAGTCATTTTTCGTGATTTTTCCTTATGCTTCCATCTACGTTGTGGAAAATTTCCCGTGGAGTTAAAAATTGACTGGCATGCGTTTAGGTATCTAATTGTAAATGTATCGCTTTTGCTTTTATATATTCGGTTTTTTTTATTGATTTCGGAGAACTGTTTCAAGAATCTCGCAACTAACAAAATAATCCTCGAGTTGTAATTACTTTATACGTGAAATTTTACTAATATTTAAGAAATGAGATAGCGTCTTCACAAATCGTCATGTATATTACCGTAAAAAGGTATCTCTTTAATGTTTTAAATGCAATTCTGAAATCCATCAAAATAAAAATTTGCCAAGTACATAAAATTAGCTGTTAGTAATACATACGCTACAAACGCAACATGTAGCAAACATACCTGAATAAAATTTGAATAAAATAATAATTTTGAATAAAATTTTATCGGGATATAATCAAATAGTTTCTTTACTATGTACATAATAATTATTTTCATTATTAAATTTAGCTGTACGAGATTAAGAAAAAGAAGCTTCCATGTGTTTCCTACGTATTGTCAAATCCTAAAGCAAACATTTTCTAATATTTGCAAAAGCGTGCGTCTATCCAATTTTTAATTAGCAGAAAAATTATATGTATTTACTGCCTTTGAAAGATATACACACGAAAACTCAAAAAACATAAATGTTATTAAATTACCATCGAAAATTACGCTTGTAGAAGTCTACTTTTATAACGTTTCATGAGACGAGTAAAATCAGATTTATTTTTCGCATATTTTACTTACACGTTCTAAGAAGCAAAACATAAAGCAAAGCGCATTTTAAATTAGTTTTCAAGAGAACTGAAACATATTTATTTCTTCGGCCATGCTACGATGATTGAAATGTGAAACAGATTGAAAATTAAGACACAAGTTTAGTATTAGTGTTTAGATTGAAAATTTTTAGTCACCGTATAATCGAATTTAAAAACAGTGTTCGAAAATTTCGTTCCTCATTTTTGTAAAACATGAGATGTTTGAGCTTATTTCTGAGCACGTACAATGCATTTTGATTAGCTAAAAGAGTATCAAACAAAACACTTTGATATATATATATATATATATATATATACACCAATTCTTTCTACAGTCAAGAATGGATTGAAGTTAGAAGATCAATGAAATATCGGTTATGTAATAGCAGATGCGGAAATTTTTTAAGAAATACAGAGTCACTTGATAATTCCCCACATTTAAAATCTTTATTAGTAGTTGATTATGCTATGCATGGCACGGCATAATAGAGACAATCTGCACCTCACAATTTTGATTATGACGCATTGCATGTTTAACAATGAATAGAAGCAGCCAAGCAAGAGACGTCATTTATGTAACAAGCGTAGACAGCAAAAGATGAGGGTTACTTAGTTGCAGTGCTATTTGTAAGCTTGAATTCTTTATTTTAACTCCGGATAGCGACTGGGCAAAAGCTTACCACAGTGCGGATACAGCAGTAGGAGTGCGGAAGCAAAGGAGGTTGCATTTATATTTAAATCATAAATTTTAAGGTCTATTGCCAATTTGTTAAGTTTTATTTTGGTAATAAATGTTTCGTCATACTTTGATATTTCTTTAATACGGTATTAAAAGCAAAGAAAATATTATAAGGCATTTCTCTCGCCTTCTTAACATGCCTTCATGGTGTATTGGTCAGCACACTGGACACGTGTTCGAGAGGTCCGTGGTTCGAGTCCTGGCGAGGGCATTGCTCGTTTTTGACATCTTTTCGAAACAACCTAATGTCTCTACAGTGGCGTCCGAACTAAAAGACGGTGAATAATGATTCTTCACCACCAGGATTTGGCGACTGGATCCCCTAAAACCCCAGTCGCCCATTAAAAGGAGGAGTATATAAGATATTTTTTCCGCCTTAGCATGCCTTCGTGGTGTAGGGGTCAGCACGCTCAGCGCGTGTTCGAGAGGTCCGTGGTTCGAGTCCCGGCGAGGACATTGCTCATTTGCAGAAGAGGAGAGGGCATTGCTCATCTCCTGCTTTCGAAATAACCTGATGTCTGTATAGTATATAATGGATTATACAGAAAACATACAAAGTAACTTTAAGAATAAAAATGTAAATTGTTGCAATTTTATTCTTAAGATGTGAATTGTTTCACTTTTATTCTTAAAGTGTGAATGTGTGTCAAATTGATCCGAAAGACTAGAATCCGAAAAACTTCTGATTAAAATAGATAATATCCAAGGGTTAACTATCACAGTTTTCAGATTTGCACAAAATTACTTAAGCCATAAAAACCATTAGTAACTTTAAGAATAAAAGTGTGAATTGTTGTAGTTATTAGTAAACATAATTCTTTCATATGATGCTAAAAATTATATGGCAATTATAAATCAACTGAAATGAACCTGGAATGCGAAAACCTTCTAGTTAAAATAGATAATTTCCAAGTGTTAATTATTACAGTCTTGAAATCTGAACAAAATTACTTAAAACATTAAAAACATAAACACACAATTACTAAAACCTACATTAAAAGCAAACTGCAATTTTAGGTTAAGATCTGAAAAAGAAATAGTAGGCTTAGCAATTACAACAAGCCTTTTAGTTTAAAAATTAAACCCGTTTTCCAGATATTAAAGATAGAGAACATGAAATCATATATTTAAAATGACCACTTCTGGCGCGCAAAAGTGAAGAGCAGAGTAAATTTCGCATAATTTTTATATTAATTCCACGTCGAATCGTGTGGGTTATTTAATAAAGAAAAGACTTAATTATTGAAGCTATGAATTAATTTCAATTGATCAGTTACGCATGAGTCAGTCTGCAATAAATATTTTCGTCAAATAGCAATTCCGTACAATTTCCTGGGATGCAAATTCCACTCACTGAAATTAATAAACATCTCTTTGAAGTATTTAACAAGCGTTCGCATTTGGTATGTTATGTATTGTGTAGCTAATATTAACCGTTATTTAGTTTTTCTTGATCTGGTATAAGTTAATTAGTCCCCAAACCCTCAGAAGACTTGAAGTGAATTATTCCTGTATCTGAAGTAACTCTGAAGTCGTAAAAAAGTTTTAATAACATTTTTATTAAACATAAATTTGATATAAATGCACTTTTTTATTAATAATGTCAACCGCAACTCGTGGTGAGGCAACTGGACAGGTGAGAAGTGGAAACGTAACTATACACCCGGGCGGCTTATAAGGACTATTCAGGTATCGTCTGGAATCCGCAACTGTACAATACAAACGCTCTCTGACACCCAGAAGCACGGCGTCGATAGTTTAATAGAAACTTTTGACTGTACTCGGTCATAGATGGATAAGGTATAAGCAAATAGTTTCATACAAATTACAAGATGCTGTTATATTAATATTGTACACTCATAATGCTGTTATATGATACACTGAAATTTGAGAATTTTTCATTGGTAGTTAAACATTTTACGCTGATATATTTACCCAGTACTGAAATTTTATAATGATGCGTACACTGTAGCTGTCACAACAATATTATGCACTAATGATTAAACACTTACACAGATGTTACTCTCATACTAATACAGATTCTACCCTAGTTTCCATACATAAACATATAATACCCTGGTGCATTTTATGAGTTCGTATGTTTAGAAGCTGGGGGGTACACTGATACGATAACGTCTATTTTACACTGGCGAGCACACTATTGCATTTATATGAATATATTACACTGATATTTTTCATTGTTATATAAACATTTTACACTAATTTATTGTTACACGTATGAATTCTACGCTATAAACATAAATTACCCTAGTGTGTTTTATGTGCGCAACGGATTAAGACACTGAGAATATACTGATAGGACAACTACTGTTTTTCACTGTTGCATATACATAAGAATTTTACATTGAAAATTAATTTTGATATTTAAAAAATGCATTTATTTTAATCTGTTATGCTTGTAAATTCTACTACACCGATACGTATATATAAAGAAAAAACTACCGTGGTGCATTTTATGATTTGAAGATAGGTGATATCTTTAGGCACTGAGAATATACTGTTATAATAATGTGTTTTACACATGCGAGCGTTGTTGCGCATACATAAAGATTTCAGAATAATAGTTAAACATTTTGTACTGACTTTACTCCTAATTGAGGCTAGTTGTACAGAGATACATATATATATAGAGAGAGAGAGTGTACCGTAAATGTTGCGATAAACTTCTAGGGGAGGTAGGACACATCATAAGGATTAAGCATAGGAATCTATACCCGGAAATGTCAGGGGTAAGTGGTAGCAGAGGTAGAAGATGGGAAAGGGAACAAGAGAGTGATTAATTTTAAACATTTATTGGACATGAATACAAGTAGTATTTCGACAGTTTAAATGTTACAACAGATGCTCGAAGTTGACACTATCAGACGCCAAACATGCCTGATACCCACGGACCATTGATTGCCGAGCATGTTCAAACGCACCTGGAGTTTCTTTAATTGTAGTACCTGCGCAGGCGAGTCTTGCCACGAAATCCATTTCAGACATAACAGAATCGTTATACACGACACTTTTGATGGCTTCCCACGAAAAGAAATCAAACCTCGACAAATCCGGTGAGCGTGGAGGGCAGGGAACTGATCCACACGCCCAGTCCATAGATGTTGGAATGATCTGTTCAAATAGTTACGAACATTCAGTCAAAAATGAGTCCACTTCTTAATGATCCGTAGTCGAACAAAGTTTGATGCAAACTTGCAAACCAACTGTGGCATGGTTGATGTTTGTCGGAGAAGCGTTCTCGATAAATGCGTGCAGCAGTTCGTCCATTACCCTCAGCTATTCCATACACTAAATGCATGTTTGCACGTTCTCCGTTCGTATAGCGTTCCATGCTCTGTGCATGGTGCCTATGACTCAAATGAGGCAATCATCACTTTCCGCTAGCACTCTCCTGTAGAGCAACCCCTGGCGGCGTACAGTGACGTTTCTGAGCATGGGTTCCTATGCAATTCTTAATCCTTATGATGTGTCCTACATCCCCTAGGAGTCTATCGCAACATTTACCCTGTATATGTTTTTATAATATATATATATATTGTTACGGATTTGATATTTAAATATCTAATGTTAGTAGAATTATAAATTAATTTTTTTTATTCCCCGTGCAGTGCAGAGTGTGACGAATATTATGAGAAAGCTAAGCCAGAAAATTAAAAATACAAGAGCCCGTGCATTTAACATTAATAAATATCTTTTTGATTGATTTCGAGAAATTGATAGAACAATCTCGCGCGTGATTTAAAAAGGTTATAAAAAGGGGGAAAACCTCTCAATTCAGTTAGTTGTTGTTTTAAGAGTTTGATTAGAAAACTGCTCTTGTTGACTGTAGCAGATTAGCTTTCTCTAGCTGTTTTGAGTTAAGTTCTATTGACCGTTTGAGTAGTTAAAAGATAACTACTGTGAGATATTGTAATACTGTACGAACGAATATCTGAGGAAATTTAAGCATTTTGTTTTATTTGTTGTAATAATAATAAATTTTCTTCATTTTTCATCGGACTTGTGCATTCAATTCATAACGCACCCGTACGCACGCAACAATATATATGTATACATAAAGTATCTTGGTGCATTTTACATACATAAGGACGCTAACATGCCGCCCAAGAGCACTAGTGAGATACAACGAGAGGCAACGGAACAGAAACAGTCAAAGTAAGCTTGGAAGAATAATCAAAGACTAGGTAATTTAAATGTACGTTTGCTCAGTAACTCTACGGCGTATCAGATTTAAATTTCAGCAGCGATATAACACAAAGCCGAATCATTACAGCTTATCAGAGCTGGTAGGAACTAAATTTTACGTGCATACTCTGTCTTACAATCCCCAAACCTCAGTTTAAATAATAACTACATTCTGGTGATGAAACTAAAAGGAGAAATAATAGTAAAGATCCAAATCACAATAATTGATTAATTTAAAAAATGACCTTACACAGTAAACGTAATAAAACAAGTATTCTTGCATTTATATTTTAGTTCGAATATTTTGGTTGATATGTGAAATGCCCTAGAAATTTTTATTCCATAGAAATTCAGTATCTAAAATATTATTATAATATCACCATGCTCGAACAATCCTTCAATCTATGTTTATTTATTTTGAGTTTATAAGAATGGTAGCATAATGTATTTCTTACAGTGCATTTGTGCATATCTACAGATCCTGAAGAAGCGAGTGGAAGGATAGCTCTGGAGGATTTTTCTATAGATTGAATTGTGCAAAATTTAAGGGTCTCACTTTCTCTGCACATTTCTAAATATAGAATACATTAGATGGGAGGTGAATTTCAAAAATAAACGAGGTAGGGACTACTCTAGTTTACATTACTTCAGAGAGCCGATACAAGATTGTTAGAGGAGTAGCGTCCTCGTTTTTTTAGGCATCTGCATTCACGACAGCTGGAGGAGCTTGGGAGCAAGAAATCACACCCTGAGGAGGTAAAGGGGTAGGCAGGCAGGAGAGTGGAAAAGGAATGTTCCCTCACTGGTGCTGACAGGATCTTGACATCCTTTTAAACTGCCGAGACGTTCGTTCTTCTTTGCAAAAGAGAGAACGAGTTTTGACTTCCAGATCGCTTGCTAGACATTTCGCCTCAGAACAGCGCAGGCATTTTTCTCATTTTTGTCGAGATTAAATGGAATTCCTGTAGGACTCCCGCCTTTACCGTGTCAAGAACAATAGATTATAGATTATTTGACGTAATAGGAAAGTTCTTGTCAGGATAAAGGTGGAAAATGGAAAATTCTCTGGTCCTTCAAATATTCAGGGGATGTGGTTCTTATTTTCGTTCTTATTATTATCGCAAAAGATTGCGTTCACGGTTAAGGTGGATTTAGGTCGAGGACGGAAAGAAGTTCTCTGTGTTTGTAGTGAATTTTAACAGTCTACGTATTTTGTGGCACTTATTCTTAAGTTTTTTAAAGCGTTAAATTTGAATGAAATTTTACCCTATTCTTCTCGAATCTTGTCACAATATTCGCTCAGATCGCAAAGTTACGCAAATTTAATGCTAAGCGCAGTAGTTTAAATATAGGAATAGACAATGAAGTATTACAACATCATTAACGGAATGAATGTAAAACTGTGAAATAAAAGATATTATTACTTTTATTTATACACTTAAAAATTTAAGCCCATCATTTTTAAAAATTCTTAAAAATTCAAAGAATGTAACAAATGTAATGACAATATAAATAAAAATACAATAATGAAAGTTTTGTAGTATAATATTGTTGTAAAGAAATGCAAATATTAAAAAAAATTCTATGGAATTGTTGTAATATTGTGTATTGTTATACTTATTCATTTATTGTTTTTAAGTTCGTAAGTTTATGGCTCTTTTTTGTTTAATCAAATTTGTAGGCGCATGCATTCTATACAAGTATTTAATTCCTATAAGGAATTTCAGATCTTTCCATTCTCAAGTCAGTAACATATGAATTTTAAAAGAGCTCAAGCAGAACTCTCCTGAAGAGTATTAGCGAAAATTTTTACCGCTAAATATATTGCGCGATATTTTGATAATTTGACGAATTTCAGAATGATGTGGGGGAAAACATTTTCGAAGCCTGATGAGCAGTTCTTCTAGAAGTTTCCTGAAGCCCATCATTTAGCTGAGTTACGCTTTAACGTTTACTCTGATTTGGGGAACTGGCGATATTTTTCCTGAACTAGGGAAGAACTGCTTAATGTAACTAACTGTTTTTCTGAGCTGTATGCGGCTGTTTATTGAGCTATGTAGTATTAATGTTTGCAATAAATTGTTGTTTTATCTTGCTTGTTTGGAGTGATTATTTAGAGTTATATCAAGAAACCCATTCCTAGCAACAATAGTCTTCGTATGTTCATAACTCTCTTTATTCATATTCATCTATTTATCTATGTATATCTATCTATATACATACATATATAAAAATGTAAGACTAAAAATATGTAAATCAAATTTATATGTTAAATTAGCAATAGTGCTTAATTCTCCCTCTCTATTCTAAGAATCGAAAATTCGCAACAACTTTTCCGGACTGCTTCATTTTCAGATCAATTCACCTTGTATGGCTTGAAGCCCTGATGACGTAGCTAATTGAGAACTTGAACTCATAATTTTGAGAACTGTAACCCTTTTAACCTAAACTGCAAACCATATCTTAGTTAGACTTCATTTTAGATAAATTCGCAATTTAGCTTCAGGTCTCCTGCACCAAAAGGTCTCCCCACCTACTTCGCTCTTTTTTGCTTTGTCGCTCTACTAATTATACCGTTGCCAATCTGTTGCAGCTTTCTCCAAGTTATCGTATTACATATATACGTCATGTAATTAGTACATTTCAACTTTAGATTTATCATAGATTTATTTCAGTTTATTCATTTTGCCTTCCTAAATATATAATTATTCTAATAATCCTTTTTTTTTATCAAAAGCAAACTCTGATGTTATACTTATATCGCTGTATTAACATTTTTAAGTCTGCTGTGCTACTAAGCTTGTACTTGTATTTTAAATTGTTGTGTTACTAGTTCATGTTTGTGAGTACACTGTTGTGTGTATTAAGATTCCGTGTTTTATAATGCGATCACATATTTATAATGTACACCAAACCACAGATTTCTAATTGTGCTTCTATTTCTATTTTCTCTGAAGAAATAAATTAGCTATGCATGTGAAAATATTTTTGTGTTTCGCGTTTCTTATATAATTCTATAATTGCATGTTTGCTAAGGGTGATATTTCTTCTTATTTTTTAATTAGTGTTTACGTGTCTTGAAATTGAAAACATTGTTGTGAGTTATAGTATATGTTTCACGCTCGGCTTTAAAATTTTCACAAAATTTAATAACATTAGGTTTACATTTAATCAACATATTTTAGTAGATATTCTTTGCAGTCTTTTTATTATTCATTATACGACTCCTGCAGTCACTTTAGTATATATGTACACTTAACACTTTAAAGACCAAAATGCCCGAGATAGATTTCATTCAAACGACTACAACAGACCGAAATGGCCGAGATTGCAATGTTGTTTTCTAGTAGCAGATGCAGGTTTTATCCAAATGTATTGTATCAGTTTATTGCAGACACCTTGTCCTAAAAGGCTAATGGAAGCTTCATTGTTAGGAAGTTCAAATGATGTCATTTAAAATGCTCACTCATCTTTGTGCATTAATGGACGGACAGGGGATTGAGCAGAAGGTGACAGCGGACAATTAATGGACGGTGACAGGCGTTTCGAAATTTTAAGCGTACAAATTAGCGAAGGCTTCGGTTTTCTAAGGGTTAAATTACATTGCAGTTTCCCTTATAATTTAAATAAGTAACTTTCGGTTTTAAATTTTATATACATATTTATAGTTTGTATCAAAATATTTACATGATATAATAAAAAAACGAGACGTTTCTTAAGTAACTCTTAGTTAAATTTTAAAAAAAAAATATTAACAAGATAATTTTGTTCATGCGGATAAAATTTCGGAGCTAAATCAGTGTCTTTAAAGGTTGAAGTATATTTTATCTCCTTTTTTGTAATACAGAGGTATATCATACATCACTTGATAATCAAAAAAAGGAAGATTATATTCTCCTAAATGCTTATGTGTTTTAAAATGTAATCTAAAGTATTTTTCTTTGTCGATGAAACTGTGAAAATTCGCGAAATTATCGTGCATTTAATTTTTGATATAACGCCTCTCGTCTTTTCCTTGTGATTTTAATCTCTCTAGTATACGATATACACAGTATACGAATCGCTATGACTTATCATATGATGATAATTTATGATGTAGCGAATCGTTGCAACAGTGTATGCCATATCTGTTACATACAGACAGTATATGTGGCACAAAACGTAGCTTTAATGTATCTCATTTCGCATGATGTGCATATAAAATATCTAATTCTCGCTATCAGTTAAAGCGCATCGCCTTTCAATATGGAAAAAAGCGCTTTTCGAGCAACTTAAACTCTTCCATTCTAAAACTATCTTAAAATAATTATCAGCATCTTTCTTTGCAATAATAATCAGCATCTTTCTTTGCAAACACAACTTTGTTAAGTTTTTGCTAATTTTAATTTCGCAATTATTCGTCTTCGAAATTATTAGGTCATCCAATAAATAATTCATTTCTTAAACGGAGTTACAATTTTGAAAGAAGCGAAATAAACTGTCTACATCAACCTGCTATAAAAGTAGATAATAATATTGCCATCTTTAGTGCAAGGTTTGAAGAGTGCAGATCGAATTTAACAGTTATTTTTTTAAATATACTTAGAGGTGGTAAAGAAGCCTATTCGACATATTTTGCGTAATGAGTTCAATTAATTTTTTTGCAAGACTATAGAAATTAATTTTTTTTATCCATCGAAGCCGTGAAGCAGTTTAGTTAACAATTCAATCCGGAAGGGCTGGGGAAAAAACAAATCGATAGTGTTTGCCATTTCTGCTTCGCATACAATAGCAAATTTTAAATTATCATCCGGAACTAATTTTGTTTGATCAATATTTAATGCAGTGTAGACGTGGGATTTATATGTCCCAGCCTCAGAGAAAGGTTAAATAATTATCAATATAAATATAAATCAAGGGTATGGGGATCGGACAATCAGCTAGTGTCAACAGTCGTTTCAGAATTTCAGACCCAGATGACAACCTAGAAGGGTAACCTAATAGGCCAGCCAGTATAGTGGTTAGCGTCGCTGACTGACGTGCCGAAGGCCCCGGTTCAAATCCCGAAGAAGGCATGGTTTTTTGTAAATGTTTAGGGTCGGTGCGGCATGGCGGCACTCTAAATGAGAGGCGAGTCGAAAGTCCTCTCATGTGGTTTGAAGGAAGAGACGAGGAGTGGGAGATCCTCGGACATGTCCTCCCGGGGTGCTCTCTATCAAAATTGGGGGCGGAACTGTGCAAAATCGCACTGTAACCTGTTACGTACTCAAGCCTGTTCCCAACGACTTCTCCATACCATGAGGAATTTCGCGGGCTTGGATTGACTACGTCAGACAAGTGAGCACAAGCAACAATGACAACAGAGAAGCCTTTCCAGGAAGATCTGTAAAGATGGACGACGACGTTCTGCAAATCGTGATGAAAAAGAAATACCAAGAATAATAAGAAGATGAAGGAGAGTGTATTTTATATCGAAAACGAAATTTGTTTTTCTTAATTTTGAAAAATAAAAAATCGCATTATTTATGGGATGACTCAATGCATCTTAAACAAACATACATCCTCTATAAATTCAGAAAATAAGATCATGTACACGTAAACCTTACTTTCAGATCTTTAAGTTTTAATTGTCTTGAAATTTTTTTTTTTTTTTTTTTAAAGTTACTGAATCTTAAAATTTTTATTCAGAAATTGTGAGATTAAGAAGAACAGATCATACAAATGCTATTAAAAAACTAAATAACTGAAGTGTGAGAAGAAAATTAAAGATCAAAACTGATAATTTATTGCGTAAAATACAGTAATTTCATAGTAGATCCAGACTGCTGGAAAGCACTTCCACAATACTCTTGCAGAAAGGAAACAGCCAGCCATAAATCATGGAAAATAGTTTCTGTGGCAACAACGTCAAGTTTTTTGATTGAACACAATTTCGAAGTTTTCTAAAACCTTGTTATTATTTCCAAAAAAATTCAGAGTTTGGAAAGTTATCAGATGTATGAAACATTGATATTTAAAGACCCGACATCTTATTTAAATTTAAATCGATTTAAAGTTCTTGGGATTTCAGAATATAACGTATTTTAAGTCACACTAAAACTAGAGAACTCTTTTTATTGCTTGTTTCTAAATTGTATTCAAACTTTCTATTGAATGCAATAATTAACAGCATTAGTATTTAGTAGATTAATTCTTAATAATGAGGTGTTGGTGTATTTAATTATGGCAAAGCACACTAGGGCTATCTGCCTAAGGGGAGGGATGCCTTCGTGGAGGACTTTCTAAGGGAAACTGGCTAGTATACACGTTATACATGGGGAAAACCACGAAAACACCCATGCAGCCAGCCCGTTCGCGGGATTCGAACCTCTGACCGAACTACCAGTGTTCAGCGACTTTACCGCTCGGCCGCTGGTGGGCACCTTAATAATGAGGAATGATTTTTTTTGTTTCTTTACTGTGTAATACAGATTCCGTATTCACAGGGTAATGCTATTTTACTACGTATATGATGGTTATTTCCTAGGTACTCTTAACGGTGCTTATTTTCGAATGTAATGATTGATTCAAAAGGCTTTAATTTTAGATGTAAACTTTTAATTTCCCCGATATTTTAAGCGTTATAATATAACAAGTAAGTCAAGTAATTAATTGTTTTGTCAAAAAAGGTTTGGAACACAAATTTCTTTCGCTTCGCTTCTGAAGCTGTTCTGAAAAACACCGAATATTTTGGGACAGAAATCTTTTGTTTCGTGTTAAATGGCTGAGGGATGCTCTATGATGGATAGCCATCTTGAAACTCATTATTACTTGTTTGGAAATAGGTATTAAAGCTTTTGATAGATAAATAACTCAAAAGTTAAATGAATAATTCTCGAATGATGAAAGATGATCGACCACGTCAATGTTGTTTAAAGTTCAAAGTAATATTGATCGTTTTCTTCGATTGTCGTGATACTGTACATCATAAATTTTTATCTCTTATCCAAACTGTTAACAGTAAATATTACAAAACGTTTTGCCGCTTTAGCATCAAATAATTCGTTGTGAATGACCTGAAACCTGGTGAAAAAATTACTATGTTTTTGCACTCCAATAATGAGCCTGCTTCACGTGCTCTTGGTACGGCTACATATTCACCTGCTATGGCACCTATTATTTTTCTTATTTCAATGGTTAAAACTAGGCTTTTTGGTAACATTTTGAGTCTGTTGATGCAATAAAATGAAATTAGCTGTAAGTATGAACAGCTTTTTATTAAAACAACTCTTAAACATGCTTCTTCAATGATTGGAGAGAACATTGAAGACTACTTTGATGGGAATGTAATAAATATTGGGCAATAAATTTAAAACTTATCTTTCATAGAATCATTCCCAATATTTTGCATTCCAGTAATTAATGGAAAAGGAAAAAGGCAGAAGAATTTTAAATGCTGAAAAATTAATATAGAGTGCTAGGTTTATCGGTTAACGACTGTTAAGGTACATTAAGCAAGTAACCGAAATCTGAACTGTTTAATCTCCAGCAATTGAGACAGGTGTCTTTCAGTTTCTATCTGGACATGATGCCAATTTATAACATGAATGCATGCACGTGAGTATTCCTCATACTGAAGACAGCTGTAAGATCCAGCAAACTGAATCCAAGCAATGACGATTTACCTTTCATCATGATTCTAGTTCAGGTATCATTACACAGATTATTTAGCTATTGGGAGTTAGAGAATGGAATAAATACATTGTACTCTGTCTCAGATTCAAATCTTGTATCTTCGTTTATTAGCTGGACACTTACACTGCGACAAAAAAAGTATGGAGAAATGCGATAATACCTTGTATTCTCTCCTACACGAAGAACACTGGTAAGAGGAATGAGACCATGTAGCTCAAATACAGATGGAGACGAGTCATCGTTCTTGGATTGCAATATAGATATTATTAAAAGTTTCAGTGTAGGAAAATTGAAAAATAAACTCTTCCATTCTAAAACTATCTTAAAATAATTAAATAATCAAAAGTGGAGAAAGTTAACTAAATGCGAAATTATTGAACAAACTATTGAGTATAGGAGTATAAGAGAAATAAGAAACATAATTTTGTTTTAGGATGCTTGAAAGTAATTGCAAAGTTAATGAAATGAAAATTCAGTATAAAACCTACTTTTAAAGCATTGCACCTTTTCATTAAAAGCCTTGGTTTTGTTATGAAAGCGATAAAAATGAAAATTTCATTTTTGGGATAATTTGCAAAATATTGCAATTCAGAACGTTTTACAGTTTTGAGCTGAAACGCAGTCATCTACGTGTATTGCAAATTCTTATAAATAAAGATATACATATAAATAGAAATTATTTACTGGGTGAAAAGAATTCCAAACATCAAAATATGTAAAATTCACTTCTATTCGTTTTGCTCTAAAGCACTAGTAACAGAATGAATGATGAATTGATTCTACCATTTCTTCCCGAATATTTCTGCCTATTTATGATGTATTTCCAATATCACCGAATATAAATAATATAAAGTTTGACTATGCAATTGTTAAGTCATCACAGTAAATACGTAACTGCATTGCTTCGAGCGCTCAGTTGCGAACAAAATAATAAATACTTTCGGAACATTAGAGTTTTGATATCTAATTTTTTTTCGTGCGGTAGAGACCTGAAGTAACTACGATAGTTTGAGTTATTATATTACAGACATAAATGAATAAAGAAAAGTATGCTTCTGCAATACCATAATGTGCATCTTAGTGCAAAAGAAGACATTAAGTAACTAAATAACTGTAATCTCATAGAAAATTTCTTTTACGTTAGCGGTTCAGAAAAGAGGAAAAAAATAAAAAAAGAAGTAAAGAAAAAGGAAATGGAGAAAAGAGAAAAAGAGAATTTGAGAAGATCAAATATTAATATCAATGCCAAAAAATATTTCTTAAGTCTTTTATGTCTTTCGCATGATATTCACAATACCATAAAAGAGACAATATCATTTTATGAAACCCATTCAAAATCATTTCCTTTCTAAAAAATCTCAATTAAATAATTATTATATAATTTGTATTCCGTAGAGTGAAATGATAAAAAAATTCTCATTATTTATGTGAAGAAAAAACTAATGTAATAGATTAATGACAGGCATTCGAAATTCTATTTAATATATCCTTTTCTTTCCCCTCTATATATTATATATGAACTTTTCAATATAGTATGTGTCTTGAGGAATGTATGAGCTGCTGCATCATTTGCAGACATTCATATACAGTCAACTTCCGACTAACATGAACGGATTAACTGTGCGACTTAATCGAACCTTGTCTAAAAATGATTTGGCTTACTTGGAATTTCATTTGTAATAATGGGAGGTTCTCGAATATTATGTCAGCTGAGGATTACGTTTGTGTCATTTCAGCAAGAACATATATTTTTCGAAGCTTATCTTAAAAGAAAGACCTTTGGGACTTTTTTATCTTTGATTGTTTTTATTTCTTGTAAGTTGTCTGAAAGTAATTGTGAAGGGGACAATTTCTCGTAGGACGGCTATTCTTTTTGTTTTTCTGCCAACCGGCCGTTGGGATTTACTTGGGTGGTAAATGGGAGTCAGTTTTCTTGTAGAAGATTAAGGTGCATCGCTTGATAGGATGTCTGGATAGATTGTGTGAAAAGAGCTGTTTGGAGAAAGTTCCTTTCTTTTTAACATTTAACTTTAGCTTGAGCTGATCTCTGCTTATAACACAGTTTTGGGTAAGTTCATGAACTTTGAAACAGTTTTTGTCCAAATTATAAACAGCATCATTGTAAATGAATATTTCTTAACATAAAATAACAAAAGTAATAACCTTGCAACTATCTAAAAACGGAACAAAA
Source organism: Stegodyphus dumicola (assembly GCF_044657685.1). Lineage (NCBI taxonomy): Eukaryota > Metazoa > Arthropoda > Arachnida > Araneae > Eresidae > Stegodyphus > Stegodyphus dumicola. Next base: position 39,276,578 of record NC_140771.1, on the reverse strand, counting down.
AGAAAGAGATCTTGCCAAGAACCTAAAATTTTTTACTTTCTATTTTTATTTTAGTCATGCATATTATCTATGAACAAGAAAGAATTATGAAAACATGCATTGACTTTTAGTTTGCGTGTTGACAACTGTAAGATGCATAATGATTTAGATATAAGGAAGCAGAAACGTTGGAAAAATTAAAGAAACTTATCTACGAATTTCATAACAGAAACTATTGCTTGAAACTCGCGCTGGATAGACTTCTAAATGAAATAGAGAAAATTTTAATAGTTTATGTTTCAATATGATTTCTTTTATCTCAAACTATTGTATTTCCCGATCATGTAATCAGCAACTTTGTGCCACCGGAAAAGTAATATGAAGATTTGACTTTCAATATGTTCCATAACTGTTCTTTTCATACCATCAGTATCAATAACAAATATGTGTTTACAAAGGTGTGATTTCAATTTGTAGAACAGCAGCAATCGCTGGATAGACTATCTCCTTAAACCCCCATTGCTGTTCTTGGATTGCATTGAAACGTGCTGTTTTTGAATCGCTGAAAGATGTTGGAATACCCTTCTTGCAGAGGCATCGTTCACTTCGAGATGTTCACGCAGAATGAGACACGAGGAATATTTTCTGATATCAGAACCTGCCGGTGGTTAATTTTCATCTTGTCTTCTACGGATTCTCGATCTATGCAAATTACTTTACCCATTCGTAGAATAGGAAAGAGAGGAATCGGCAGACACATAATTCAGGTGTTGTTTTTACTATTTTAGGATTGTCATTTTCGTTTTCCTACACTGTAAACATAGAACGAGACTCAATTTTAAATATTTCCGAACTAGCATAGTACCTTCATTCAGTTTACAATAAATAAAGAGTGCATACAATTTTCCTAACGAAAATTTTCAAATTTATCCATTTAGCTTTACCACTGCATGTCTGGGAAGAAAATGTTTTGCGACACGAATTTTCATATGTGAAGCCGGAATCTTTGGGTTCTACCTACGTAGCGCAACCGAACATTTATTCGAATTAAAGACGATGGAACCATTTTGTATAAAATGTTTTTCCACAATACAAAGACTCTATTTTCAGAAGTAAACGGTAGATACAAAAATATACATTTTAATAAACTTATATAGAGTTATTATCAGAATTTATAAATTCGTCTTTCTGAACAATATAAGACACCCCGTAGCAATTAAGAACATGCTTTTGTTACTGTAACTACCCTAATAAATACATTATATTAATGTTGCTCCATCTATACATGAATGCTGATTTAAAATTATATAATTATGATACCATTGTAAGTACAGTACTCAAATACTGCGAACTGAACGACAAAATGTAAGCTATTTATATATAGTTCTTAAGCACAAAAAGCAGTTTTATTAAACACCGTGTAGCTTGATATAAAATAATAATATAAAAGTGTTCGATGGCTTATGAATGTTTTTGGGAAAATGCATTATGTAAATTAATACTATTGTATTTATAGTTACTAGTAGAAGTTTGATGCAATGAGCCTTTAGGAAAATCTACAGCTTATAAAAACAAAGTTAACTTATGTTTTCCAATACCCAGAACAGGTGCGAACTGCAAGGCTATAAAATGCGACTGAGGTGGCCCATCAAGTATCGCTCTTCTGCTTACACAATCATTCAGAATCAGTGACCAAAAATTAACAGTGGTTGTATAAAGCATAGCTGTTTTGCTTGATATTTTATTGAAAGATGCAAAAGTCTGTATCACATCAGTTACATTTGGATTATTTATTGCTCCAGTCGATTTAGGATTGTTTAAAATCTTTGCGTATAATGAGTACAAGCAGCGCCTTAAAGTTGAAGATACCTCGACTGAAAAGTTTGGCGAGATATCCTGGGTTGGCGAACTTTTTCCACATATATGACAATTATTTCAGATAGACACAATAGATAATGGTGTTTTGCTTGGCACAAACGACAAGAATATTCCGGTTTGTATAATGCAAGCTCATGCTTGTCACTTAAACAATTTACACAAATTGCATGTTATTTATCAAGATTGAATCTTTGAAATGGGGACATTTTAAAAAATAAAGAATAATTATGTACAAAATAAGACTTTTTATACCATATGAATGAATAATTATCCGATTTTAATATGAAATGTCTGGTTTTTATTTGGATAATGAGTTTTAGTTTGTAGTGAAGATTAATAGTTTTTAGAACTTCGTACAAATTTTCTACAATTTTGGATTGTACAATTTTACAATATTTCGTACAATTTGGATCTTGTTTACTAAATACTCCATGAAATTTCCAAAACTGAGTAATTAAGTCGACGTTAAAGACACTTCATGCTGTTTTCGCGTTTCTTCATTTAACTTCTATCTATCATGTTTCTATCTATGCTTCTAGTTTCATTAACTTCTCTTTTCATTAAGTCATAATTTCATTAACTTCATTCTTATTACATTTAATTGTAAATCTTCTAATTTAATTCATTTCAACCTCTTAGGTTTTTGTTCAAACCATCTACTAAATTTCTAAGAATCTTATAAACTTCAGCATGTACGTATTTTCTGAAAATTTAAAATATTCATAATATGAGAATTAACAGTCAAACGTTTATTTTCATATCTATCAATTAAAACCTCAAATAAAGACTGAAAGCTGTCATTTCGAGTTTCCACAGATTTAGCTTCTCCTTTTGACGCCGAACGCAAATGGTACAATTTTTAAATATTATTTAAAGAAGAGTTATTTGTAATCACGCTATCAAACTGTTGTTTAAAATTACTCCAGTTCTTAGTACAGCCGTCACATTCTGGTAAGTTTAGTCACGCAACTTAAGAGAAATAGAATTAGGATTCTCAATCTTATTTGTGAAGGAATTCCCAACTATATTAGATTTTAGTAATAATGTTTGTAAGCTGTATCTCTTAGTAGATCTTTGAAGTCCTCAACTGCACAGGTCTTGATTGACTTTGTTTTGTATATTATTAAATGTTTTTAGATTGATTATCATATTATTTTACATTATACTTTTTTCATCTTCTCATATAAATATTTTTAGTTTCCGTTTCCTCTATGTTTGAATTTTTACTTGATATCGTAATTTTAGTTAGATAATTTTTGAAAGGTTTCACTAAAACTATTACATCAGATTTCTTTAGACATAAATAGTTTCAATTAAATTAAACCAAATATTTGCCTAATCCTTTCATTTGACCGTTTAGTTTCCAGAAATTATGGAAAAAGCTTATAAAATTATATATGAAATATAAGGAATTATTTAGGATACAGATTAAAGTTTTATTAAGATACATATCAATAGTTATGCAAAAGCTCTGAATATGCGTTTTTCCTATTTAGTTTCAAAAATAAAACTGAAAACAAAAGAATTTAGAATGTTAAGGCACATGTTAACGCTACTCTGTAAAAAATAATAGTAATAATGCAACTCGTATACCTTTAAATTGGTGACATTTACATTGGTCCATCTTAGTGGCAACCCTTTGTTCCTATGCTAATGGAATTTAGAATAACCGAAGTCATTCGTTTGTTATGCTTCACCGGAAGCAGAATTTGAGCAGATTCAAAAATAAAGTTGTTAAAATATCTTAAATTGTTTTTATTTTAAAATTTATATTACAGTCCTCTGTAAAACCACTCGAACATTGGCGCTTTAAACGCCGGAGAAGCATCGGCTAAACAAACTGTCGTTTCGTACTTAAAAAATATTAGTTTTGGTTGTGTTTGAGGAAAATGGCTAACTCAGACGATGAATTAAAAAGTAAAGAAAATTCTGCAATAGTATCATCCGATGAAAATCTGAAAGTACTTAATAGCCGTCATGAAAACTCTAAAACTAGGATCATGATGTTGGAAATTTTTCAAAGATTATCTTCGAATGCTGAACGTTTGCGCCCTTAGATAAAACTGGAAATTGTTTCGGACATATTATCGCATATCGAATCACCGTAGTTGAAATATTACGATGTGATTGGTGATGAAAAATAATGAGATGTAGATTTAGAATTTGAAGAATACCGGTTAGAAGCAATAATTGGAAAAGGAGCTAGAAACAGCGCTATTGAGACATTGAAGGCTAAAAGTAATCAAAAGCCGTATTGAAGTGGAAAGCTGTAGATTACATTTAACGTAAGTACTATAATTTTATGCTACGGAACATGAGGCATACATTAAGGGAAAAAACATATAAATCCTCTGTTATCCAAAGCTATTGGTAAGAAAAATCACATTTTCCTTTTATCTGCAGTGAAAATTATTTACAAACATCTTCGTTGAAGAAATTAGTTTTCTAGAGATGTTTTAAATTCATAAAAATCTTTCAGATATAATTAACGATCCCAGTTCCAATCCATCTTTGTTTTCAGCTTTTAAGAAAATTATTTTGCACTTGTTTTTATTTTTCGTCGATAGATGGTGCCGGTATTTTTGTCTCCCTTCCTCTCATTTTTAAGGCTTGACAATAGCTTCTCTTTCATCATTTGTACTTCTGCAGCTGAAGTAGAGACTCTATATTTAAACTTTCGAAACTAGTCCTGCAAATTTATAAGCAACAAAAATTAGCGTAATATTCATAAAGTGTTTTTTGTTTTTGGTTCCAGTAATTGCATTTATACATTTATTGAGAGACACACTGGGTAAATATTAATGCGAAAATCTACTGTTACATCTAAAGTGGCTTCCTTAATATGCTCGTAAACTGAATTGCTATTGTTTTAAAATTAGAAATACCATTTCAAAGCCTTTGCAAATCCTTTATAATGATCATAAATATCTAAAATAAACTAAAATATAAAGTATAATAAGCATATTTTGATAATCATTACTACTGACGGATTTTCGTTAGCATTTCCTATTAAATAGAAGAGTTAATGAAATTTTTGTAAACGAATATATAATGTGATGAACTTAATTAGAATAACATAATTAATTTTTTGGAATAAAGACTAATGAAACTAAGGTTTTCAATGGAATTAAAAATCGTCCTACTACTAGAAGTTTAAATTTGACATTCCGGACAAAGTTATCCCAAATTAAACTGCAATCCCTTCCACTTGAAACAACAGGTGCGTAAGAATAGACAGGTAGGGAGCTAACAATTTAGTTGAATCTTCGTATTTTTACGTAACTTTCCATCTTAATTTAAATATTGAACTAAATTGCATCTTCTGGATTTGGGACTGGGATTAAGTATGAGGAATGAAAAGGAAGCGAAAAAAAGAGGGAACTAAAAATGAATAATTTAAAGCTTTTACAATATTGCTTCAAAATTACTGTATATATTTACGCAGCTAACGAGCAGTTTTTACTTACAAAATTAAGCTTTGAAAAAAAAAATACTTAATGACATACGTAACAGCAATTATTTAACGGAATTTTAAACGTTTTGTCCTTCTAATTTAGGGAAAATGGCAAAAGAAATATTAATTTTAATCCCTCGGAATTTCAGTAGTTAAATAAAGATTTTTGTGTAATTTTGTGGATGAAGAAATTATTTACTATTTAAAATTAGCTAGAGATGCCAGCTGCAACATATAACCAAAAAAAAAAGAAACATTTACTTTTACTGCCTGGATAAAATTTTGTGATACTGCAAATTTAGGTGACCAGATGTTGAGATTGCATTTTTTCTCTCTTCATTAGTTTGTTATGCTATATGATAAAGAATAAAAAGTAAATCTTGTGGGAGCAATAATGAGGGGAAATTACATAACAAAAGGAATAGACCATTCCTTGCAAGTCAATAAAAGCTGCGTTAAGTGGAGGAAACTAAGGGCGTAGAATAGCAATGTTGCCCAAGAGTATTTAACCGAAAACACAACGGAGTGTATCAAGTAGTCGGAATCAGGAAAAGGTTTATTCTTTCTTGATGTTTAGAAACGGCTGTTTCCAGTCCGATGCAGAGGCATTTCGTACACTAAGCTTCATTATTTCTTGACGCCGTGTGAAAATTATATTTCTGTTTATCTCTTAAGACCTAAAGTATATGCTTCTGGTTACGCTCATCCTAACATTACATTTTTTTACCAAAATGCTTGCATTCTTAATTGTAAGAGTTTATATTTTTCACCCTAATTTACATTACAAATTCTAAGATATTTAGTGTGACAATTAACGAAATCTAACTTTCGACATTACGACTATTTCTCACGAATTAAGTTCAAAAGAATGAATGGTTTATTTACACATCCATAATGATAATTTATATATTAAATATGGAACATGCTAATTCTTAAATCCCAATATCTTAAGACATATTTAAGATGTGAAACCTTAAATCTTTGGCCTTAAATATTTTCGAATTCTAAATGCTAAATGTTAACTCAAAATTTCAGAAAAATCCAGTTTTAGTGATGTAGAACAGAAGCGTTTATTAAAATAAGAAAGCGACTTTTTCAATTCCAGTTGATCTATACAACTAGTGTCACTAGGGAAACCATGAGTGTTCTACTCAAGAACTTAAAAATTTGTTACAGTTTTCATATTTATATATGTAAAACGGAATCTTAAAGAATAAAGTGATTATAAAAACGTTCTGTATTATTTAAAAATATACAAGGCTGTTATGAGTTTGAGATATAAATAAAGTAAGACAACATTTCGAGTGTTTTTTTTTTTTTTTTTTTTTTTGGAAATGTATAAGTAATCCTCAAATTCCTTTACACGCTTTTAAGCTATTCAACCGAAAGAATACAAAATAGTGTACCGAATCTCGAAGTAGAATATAATTAGATATATCAAATAATGTTATAGTGTTCTGTGTGTGTGTGCCTTAAATACTAATCTGAGAGAGACATTTTCATTGCTCTTGTCCAAATGGTATAAAAAGATATTTTAGAAGACAAAGCCACGTGAAATCATTTTCTTTATATACATCGCAAGGGAAAACTATATTCCGCATTCTAGGAAACCATAAACAGGAAATCAGTTTAAATCTAGAATATCTTAAATTCCAGGAAACCAGTTTAGCATATATTTTTTTCTTTCAATATTTCAATATTCAGAATAAACAGATGTATGTTTTTATTATCTGAGCTCTATTAATATCAACTTTCTAACGCTCATAGCAATCATGTTTGATGCAAGCCACGCATTTAATTTCCATTAAGGTTAAAAACCAGTTTGTCTCATCTAAAATATTTTAATTTACAAGGGAAGCATGGGTAGAATGTTTTTTTTTTGTTCCTTTCATGCTTGAATTATTATATAGAAGTTTGAATTAAATTACCTAGCTATGTGCTTGCCAATCGCAAGATGTTATCTAATTTTGTAAACGTTAAGATGATTACGCTTACGCAAAATATTTGTTTAGTCTTTAGAATTTTTATCCAAAGAAATATTTTTTGTTATTTCATTTTAATATAAAGTAGAAGTCCATGTAACAATGATTTACTGGCTCAGAGATTCATAATCTTATTTTATTTGCATATAACTTAAAGAATAGTTTAAAAATTTGGCCAATATTTTTGCATTTCAGAGATTCCTTACAAATGTAACATAGGAGTTGGGCAGGTATGCAGGAGAGTTCCCTTCAAAATGTTTTAAATTTAAGGAATATCTCTATATGTATTAATATAAAATTGCTTAAATTTTTGGTACGGACTTTTATTTCGGGACAGGATTGAGAAGTGGTAAATTAAACAATTCAGAAGTGCCATAAACATATTCTGATATTAAATAGAAGGTACATTAAAAATTTTGCACAGAAGTGTTAAAACTTTACGTATTTTTAATAGAATGTCTATTATACAGGAACTTTTAGGAACTGTATTTCTCATTTCTATCTCATTTATAAAAATCTATTGTCGACGCCACATAATTTCCTTGTACGTTTATTATATTATATATATTTTTTGCTGCACTTGATTTAAACTTATTTCCTCGAATTATTCTAATATAATTAATTGATTCCTTAAGGCAAGTTGAAATGCAGATTTTAAAATTAAAATCTCGGTCAATTTTTGTCCTACGGGAATCAAACTTCTTATAATTTTATTTTGTCTTATAATTTTATTTTGTCATAACGAGCATAAAATTTTCTCAAATGTTAAGTATAAGAAACAAGAGATCGCATTGAAAGTCAGATTTCGTTATTTGCCGAAAATAATTTTTTTTAAATCGACAATGCCGAGACATGAATATTTTCGAACTCAATTATGAATATGAAAATCTGAAAACAACGCTTCTGCAATTGGAAGCATGTGACTACGACCAACTTTGCAAAAATAAAGGCTGGGTAAGAACTTTGAAGTCAGGTATATATATATAATAGGGGGACCGGAAAGTAATGTCGCTTTTTTACATTAAATTCAAACGAATAAATTTGTAACAAATTTTTATTTTTAATCAATAATATAATCATCCTCATTATCAACAACCTTTTGCCATCTAATGTGCAGATTTTCAATACTGGGCCGATAAAAATCAATTGGTTTTTGAGTAAAATATCTCGAGAGGACATTTTGGACATCATCCAAATTTTGAAATTTTTTTGCCACTAAGAAAATGTAGGGATCCGAATAAATGGAAATCCAATTCTGCGAAATCGACCGAGTATGGTGTTTGAGTATGGCAGTACCACCCACCCCAATTCATTAATTTTTTCCAGTGTTCGTCTTGCACAGTGCGGTCTTGCATTGTCGTGTTGCAGAATGACGCTTTTTCTGTTGACAATTGATATTTTGCGATTAAAGATTAGTTCACTCCATCCAATTGTTCACAATAAAGGTCTGCATTAACAGTTTGTCCAGGTTTCAGCAATTTAAAATGAACAATTCCGCGAATACTCCACCAAACACCCAGAAGCAGCGCCTTTTCGGGATGTAAACCCTTTTAATCCCTATTTAAACTGCCTTCTGCGTTTTGGATTATCATATAGGACTTATTTTTTGTCTCCACTAATCAAACCATCAAAAAACGGTTCTGTATGGTGCCGTTGAAGCAATACGTTGCACGTGATGGATAGGGTGGCTTTGTTCTTTTCGGACAGATTATAAGGGGACTCAAACACATGCTTTGCTTAGTTTTCCATTATGCTTTAAATATTCTTGGATGCTTGACCAAGGTTGGTTAAGAGTGTTTGACATGGATTTGCTTCCACTTCTGCACTTTAGCATGTTGTTGTCGACATGCGCAGAAACGACATTACTTTCTGGTCCCTATTATATATATATATACTTTTTGATGTTGTCATTTGCAATTAAAAAAAAGAAGATACACAACTAGATGTTATAGCACTCCCATATATAAAATTTTAATGTTCTACGGCTAATCATTTTTGAGTTATGCGAGATACATACACACGTATGCATGTACGAACAGAAGTCACGAAAAAAATCGCTTTTTGAATCCATTTTTTAATCCTTTTGGAAACCAGGGTCCTTTAATCTGTCCATTCGCACAGACATCACGAAAAAAATAGTCCTAATGGATTCGGAAACTGTGAAAATGGATATTTCCGTTTTCGCGATTGCAATACTCCCTTTACTTTGTACCACGATGTAAAAATTGGAAAAAAATATTATGTAGCTAGAATTAGATTTGCGAAAAGCTAAAACTGTTCAGCCATTTTTCACAATTAACGGTAAACAGGAGATAAATATTGAAAATATTAGAATTTGCAATAGAAGACTTAAAGCAAAATAATTTTTATAAATTTGTAGCGCTCCGAAATAATTAAATCATTTCCGTACATCAAAAGCCATCATTATCATACAAACATTTAAACGTTTTACGTGTAATTTTTTATGCCTAATATACATCGAAGACTTCACCGGTTAGTTGGCCTTAAGTCCGTGAAGCTTCGTCATTTGACGAAATCCTGCAGAAGAGAAAGTTCTTTAATGGTTCTTTGATGAACTATGGTAGTTAGCAGACTCCGACTACTACAAATATCTGATCAGAAAAGTGTCCGATCGTTAGATAAGAATTTCAAGATTTAACAGATAAATTTTAAGCAAAAATTAAAATGGAGAAAACTTCCTGATTTACCCTGTCAAATCGATTGATTCATCATCTTTTTATGCTGATGCCATTAGTCGATAGAGTTTTTGTATTCTACAGATATTTCTTTCCTGATTCTAAAGTAAAACAAAATGTATTATTTTACCTAAAAGTATGTAAAGGTAGCATATTTATTTTACCTTAACTTACATGTATTTAACTATGCTTCTTTTCTTGCAATATAGAGTTGTTATTTTTAGTTTGTTATTATTTATGTATTACTTTCGCTTTATGGGAGATTTGAAACGTGGATGGTATCTTTCAGATTAAGAAAAGCTATAATCTCCCTGTTTCATTTACTACATATTATAAGTTGTGTTTGTTATTACAAATGACAGAGAAAATGTAATATCAGTGAAAAAAGCATGGGATCACTGGGATCTTTATATTGTTTCAGAAGTTCTTAGCTCACATTTCTAATTAGGAAAGACAGACTTTACTCCTTAGCACAGTTATCTAATAAGGAACGACAGATTTTACTCCACTTCTTCTCTCCCAAAGATTTTATTTTAATTCTACTTTTCATTATTTGAAATGTTAAGCTGTCAATATAACAGTATCCATTAAATACTATTTACCCCGTCACCACTTTTAGTGCTGCTATTCCCGACGTAGTACTTAGTCCATAATCACGTCAGAAAAAAGCAGACTTCTCGAACAAAAGATAGAAAATCCATCAAATGCCATTGCAGCTGTCAAAACGATTGATAGAGGAAGTACGAAACAAGTAAATGAAATTTCGGAGTAGAAATTTTTCCAGAGTAGTGAAGTATTAACTACGTCAGTTTCGATTAACTTTATTTCTCATGGGAGAAAAACTTATTTTTAAAACTTTAAAGTATATAGCTGGAAGGATAAATGTTCATATCAGACTTAAGGGAAGTGGAGAAATCGAGTTGTAATTTTAACTGTTTCATAGTACCTTACTAAGAAATCAGAAAGACTTGGAATGTGTGTAGCTCTTTCACAAAATGCTTTTATAGGCTTCTAAATTTTAATGTAAATTAAATACTCATTAAGAAATACATTTCTTTCAAATAAATTATATTCTTAAATAAGAATTTAGGAGTAATTTTAATTCATGCGTGTGAATATAATTTACAATGGCTTTATTTATTTGATAACGTCAAAATTTACACATTATCTGCGTAAGGGAAAAATGCATTTCTGAAGCAAGTTCTAAGGCAAACTGACATCTTATTATACGTATGAAAAACCTCAAAAATGCTTTAGAAGACAGCCCATTAAGAAATGGATAGTGCCATTAAGGAATGATAGAAAAAGGGCTTTATTTACAGAAATGGCGTTAGTACCAGAAACTGTCGCGACAAGATGTAGAACAGCAAACCATAGAGCCTTAGTAAAAGATAAGATCTCCCCTAAACTCAGTGGTAGCTTTTCACTGTCTATCGATACTCAACAACAGATTATCGTACAGATGTGGGGTAAGGGTTTCCATTCTTGAAGGAAAATCTGTTTCAGTTATCTGGTGTTCTTTAGGAGGGTGAAATCGTGCTGCAAAGCATCTCTCTAAAATAATCCAGATATGTTAATTCGGAATTAAGTCAGTGTACACGCTGGCCAATCCATTTTGTGAATATCTTCATTTTCCAGGAGCTCCTAAACAGCTATATGAATTCTCATGTCCTACATGAGTCCTCAACATGAATCCTGTGCTACCGAGCACTGTCATTCATAAAAACACGAAAGTCGGAAAACCAATGGCATCCCGAAAAAGATGGAAGTAGAGGAGGATATCTTCATCGTAGTCACAATTTCCGATACGCAAACCTTTGTCTGAAGTATGGAACTCTGTTCGTCCGTTCATCACAATACCTCCTAAAACAAGTATACTAGTGGGATTTAGTGGGATGAAACCGTGTCTCTACCTTTCTTTGTGTCAACTGATGCCGAGAATCGTTTATCAAACTGAAAAGATACTCATCGGTAAAAGAGGACGTGACTCCTTTGATGAGGTGTCCAGTCTTTGGGTTCTCCAGACCTCTGTAAACGGTGTCGCCGATGAGCTGCTGTCAATGCCATGCAGTGTTCAGGACGGAGGGTGAATAAGCTACTTTTATGAAGTCGTCTGTTTACAGTAAACGTGGACAGCTGTTTTCCTGTTACCGTGTGCAAGTGCTGAGAAATGTAGCCCATTGACGTTTTCGATCTCTTTTCGCCTGCAGAGAAAATACCGGTCCTCAGTCACCGTTGGTATTTTTTAGCCGACCAACACCAACCTTTATTATAGCTGTACCTGGTCGTTTGGAATGCTTTGCAAGTTCGTGAAACAATACTTTTATTAGGTCCAAACTCTTCGGCGACAGACATCAAACTATGACCCTCCTCAAGCTTTTTAGGTAGAGACACGGTTTCTACTACATGCAAAGGCGTCCTGATATTTTCTTGTGTCCATACTTCTTGTAAAATCTCACTTTCACTTGCATAAAGAATGCCTGAAAATGAGCCTTTATTTATTATTTTTTAATGTGCCTTGCACTACGCGCTCTGACTCCTCGCATTTTGCGTACCCTGGCGTACCCTCTGACGTCATGGTGCTGATATATGCATATGCGTCACCTATCTACTGATTTGCATTTTCATTGTACTCAGCGCAAAAAGACTTTTTCAATAATTTCATGGTTATATGTTGAAAAATGAATTTGATGCTTTAAGTTTTCCCACGAATGTTTCACATGAAAAATCTGAATTTTTTTGAAAAGAAAAATTTTTATGAAACATTTGAGAATAAATAAGTTATTTAAAGGCTCTTAACTGCCAATAAAAATCATTGTTTTAGAAATTTGCAAATGATATACAGATACTAAAACTGAATCTTGAAACCTTGAATGCAAATAATTTATTTCATTAACATTGAAGATGATTCTGGATTTATCTTGCGTGGTAGAAGTTAAGTAAATGAGTTATCAAACCTTCTATAAAATTAAACATTTAGATTAAAACTATGTTTATAAAGTACTAATTATTTAATATCACGAAAATTGATTTCTACATAAAAATTGCTTTTTTTGCTACAAATATTCTTTAAATTATTGCTTAAGATAGTTTAAGAATCATAATGCTAAGGTTATTCTCCCGCTTTCCTTAGCATGCCTTCGTGGTGTAGTGGTTCTGCACGCTGGGCCGGTATTCCAGAGGTCCGTGGCTCGATTCCCGGCGAAGGCGGTTGCTAATTTTTTATCTTGCCTGCTTCCAAAAAATACCTAATATCTCTACAACGTGATATATTGAATGTTATGTAGCTGAATACTAATTTCTAAATTTGATAAGTTTGAATATATAATTCGATGAATATCATTGAAATAAAATTACGCGCTGCACTTTCTGAGATCTTCAGTAATTTCAAGAAAAAATGACTTATATTTATTCAGATAAATTGAAATGCATTTATACTATTGAGAAAAGATAAATTTTTGTTCTTTACAAATGAAAGGCTTAAGTCTAAGCATATTTATTCGATTTATGACTATTCAGAATGAAATAAGTTTTTCTTAAAACTATGTAGATATATAGACACAACAGCTATCAAAGCCTATAATAAGCTTTTAGCAGAAATCAGATAATTGAAAAAATAAGAAATTGAAAGATATAGCTCATTCAAAGAGAAAAGAAGCTTAATAGACCAAGCTTGCAATAACTTTGTTTCATAAGCTGATACAAATACATTTAGAGAAATATCGAAGATACGAAGTTCAGACATAATAAAGTAGTATTATGAGAAATTTCAAAATACCTCGAAATCTTCTTCTCAGGTATTCAGAAGATAGAAAAAAAACCTTATCTTCTTTTCAGGAGCATAAAAAACATTCATTGTAAAATAAAAGCATGATTGTGAAAGGTTTCGAATGTTATTAGTTTATTAACAATGAAATTTTAAATGCAATTTATTTGCAGAATAGTGAATTACATACAGACATCTTATATTTATAACGCCATTCGAATGACAGAGCATATTAATAACGTACAATTATATTTTCGTTGCAACTGAGTAACTTTTAAATTCAATTATTTACTTATTACCACTTGATTGTATGAACAACTACTTATACAAATATCTTAGAAATATGTTCCCCTAAAGCTGTTTCTGTACCTGCATTTCCATAAAGCTAATAGCTACAGTTAGCCTGCTAATGTAAATATTATCACTGTATGGAATTTAGATTATTTCGAATTGCCGAAACAGATGTTTTCTATCAACAGCGTCATGATTTTTGTCTTATCGATAAGTTATACACTTGAAACTTAAAGCACAAACTTATTAGCTTAAAGGTGCAATTTGCTCAGAAGGGCTATGAATTTCGTTTTGACATTTTGTGTCGTCCACTACAAAGTGGCGCTTCACTTTTCAATTTGTTGCCATCAAATATTAGAGCCATGTATTATATTTAAAGAAATTAAATAGTGGAGACTCTGCATGAATGTATGTATGTTTCTCGCATTGTGAAAAAACAACGGTAACTAGAGTCATCAAATTTTGAATAACATAGGCCTCCATACGAATATGAGCACCTGGAAGCCCGAACTTTGAATTTCGAATTTGTTTTATTATCTATTTCATATTTTGTAAACGTTAACGAATTCTTGATTAAGAAACTCAACGATTTCAAAACGAGCAGTGGCAACACACTGTTCGAATCCCAGCATGTGACACTGTCTACCGGAAACTCTAAAAATATACTGTTTTGAAATAGTTTTAGCCCAAATGCACTCCAAACGGTTCTCAAAACGTACGTGTGTGTGTAAATGAAAAAACGAAACACCCTTTGGACATAATGTAAAATCTTAAATATTTCAAACATTTTTTAGCCCAAAGGGGCGATTTGAACAAAAGCGCTATTAATTTCGTTTTGGCATTTTGCGTCGCCCTCTATAAAACGGCGTTTCACTTTTCAAATTGTTGCCACCAAATATTAGACCACTGCATTATATTTAAAGAAATTAAATACTGAAGAATCTGCTTGAATGTATGTATGTTTCTCGCATTGTAATAGAACGACGGTACCTAGAGCCGTCCAATTTTGAATAATGTATGTTTTCACCCGAATATGGGCGTCTGGAAGCCCGAATTTGGAATTTAGAATTTGTTTAAAAAAACATTTTTATCTCCAGCGTGCGAGACTTTGCATCGGAAATTTTAAAAATATATGTGACTGCTGCCACATATTATTCCATTATGTAACAACTGAAACCATTATATACAGCATCGAAATTAGCTATTTAAAATAATATGATGGTTGAGTTTTTAAGACAGATGCGTGCAATTATAAACAATATCGGAAGATAAAGTAAACGTATCAAATAGGCCCACTATTCGTGCAACATTTAATAAATATGGCATTTAATGAATATGAATTCTTAAAACTCTATATAGTGATTATTATATAGTGATTATTATTATATGGATTTTCTCTCAGGTTTTAGAGACGGTTGCTTTTACTTTCGTTTACATTACGTCTGTTACTTTACCTGTTATTACAGTCTGATATTTCGTTTAGTTGAAACCCATCAAGGTTATTTTAGCCCTTCTGGCTTGCCTTGTAACCATGGTAATGACTTCTATGGAAGAAGATCCGACTCTGTGTATATGTTAAAAATCCTCTTTGCGCGGCGATGATGATACACGTTACTATCGTTACTATCAAAATCAATGTCGGTTCGTAATGTCTACATGATATCTAAATATGATTTTAAATAAGGGGTAGTTGAAAACGGAATACAAAGAAAACACTTAATACACCATTGCAGATTTCTCAAGACATCGGATTTTTGTCAAGTTTAAGTTCGTCATTCCACATTTTGCTCTTTTATTCGAATCGAGAACATCAGGTTTTTAATTCGTGTTTCAAAAGTGATATTGCATCAGGTTTCAGTTTCTGAAGTTTAACATTTTTCCTGTGAGATTCGCCAAAATTCGCCATCATTCAAATATATTTCCATTTTCTACCACGATGCTAAGTATTTCTATTTTCTAATATTCTATTCTAAGCATAAGTTTTTCTATTTTTCTTCACTCCGTTATATACTATTTCTGTCTTTTTAAACCTTTGTTCATATTATTCTAATTTTGAATACATTTTATATTGCATTTTACCTTTTGCAAGAAATATATAAATCATGAATTACGTTTTTCAATGCGCAAGACGCATTTGTTTTTAAAAGCGTTTTTAAAAGCGAGTCTCCGGTTCCCGATAAAGCGTGGGTCTCTAATCTTTCGAATAGCTGCAGAGTGCATGCATGCATTTTGCACTTAAAATAAGTATCACGAGCTGTTTCATGCCGTCTCTAAAAGTCTGCATAGCAGTCTATAAAAATATCTGTATACATGTTAGTCTTTACTTGAAGAATTGATACAACACGCTGTATACATAATATCTACAATTTTAGGATTCTCATATTACTGATGGTGTCAAAGCGAAACATTCTGCAGTTTGATTACATACAGTATTTAATAATGGCCAGTGTACCCAAAACACATTAATTATAGCTACCGATAAACATTTGACGAAAATATTAGTAATTCCTATCTGTAATCCGTAAAAAGTAGGGTAATTATAAGAAGCAAAAATTTTAAGAATTAAAACGTAAATCGTTAAAATCAATGAACACAAAGCAGGCATTTTTAAACTCAGAGGACACTATGGGGGCTTCATCTGGTCAGTCGGATACCGGCAGTTATCTGATTATCCGGTCCTAGATTTCATATGCTTCCTTTATTTTAATAAGAAGCACTACAATAAAAAATCTGAAAGGTTTCAGATTTTAAATTACGTCCAAAGGGGCGTCTTTTTAATGTTTTGTGTGTTTCCTGTATTTATTAAATATCACGTTCTTTGCAGTTAAACCATAAAATTCAGTTCAATAGCAATGTCGCAAAATAATTCTAAAATGAGCCTATCTTTAGAATTTCCAATACATAGATCTGAGCGTGGAGTGTTGCCATTGCTTGCTTTGAAATCCTTGAGTTTGTTAATCAAAATTTCGTTAACGTTTTATAAAATATGAAATTGTTCATAAAACAAATTCCAAATTTCAAATTTGGTCTTCCACATGCCCATATTCGTCGGAGGATTACGTCATTTAAAATTCGATGGCTCTATGTACCGTTATTTTATCACAATACATGGGTTTCAATTATCATGGGTTTCAATTCTAGAGCTCAAAAATACCTGCTGAACATGCTTCCAAATACAGCACAAAGGCAAGTGATAAGGAAGGAGAAAGAAATTTGAAAAAGAATCGGTTGCATAAGTAAATACAACAATCATACATTATTAGATTCAATGCATAATTTTATTTTAATTAATAAACAAAATTTTGTTAACTTTCATGAATCTTGAAAAGGAAAAAAATATTTCATATCTTCAAATTAATGTTCAATTGCGTCTAAAGTAATGTATTAAAAATAAGTAACATATATTTTAAATAAAATTTTAGCATCCTCTTTGGAATTTCTTAGAACATCTAAAACTGCAGGCCTACACGTGTAGTGGCAGATCTATATTCTTTACCTGGTGTCAGGTAATGGGATTTTAAGTAGATTAAAATATCATAGAAACGAAAATATCTTTTTTCATGTGATTTCATGTGATTCATGTGATGTAAATAATTAATTAAAACTTACTTTTATACATTTTTTTTTATCTCCTATGCAATTTACTGG
Source organism: Stegodyphus dumicola (assembly GCF_044657685.1). Classification (NCBI taxonomy): domain Eukaryota; kingdom Metazoa; phylum Arthropoda; class Arachnida; order Araneae; family Eresidae; genus Stegodyphus; species Stegodyphus dumicola. Next base: position 39,258,884 of record NC_140771.1, on the reverse strand, counting down.
CATATAAAACGATAAATGTTTAAATGACATCATTAAAAATTGTTCGACTACCTAATGCAAAGATACGTATATGAATATAAAATACCTGCGAGACTTCAACTTCCTTTTTAAGTGATTCAAATTTAAAGAAATAATGAACTGACATTTTATTCAAGATCTAACGCACTTAAATAAACCCATATTACCAAAAATGAGTATTAAGAGGAAATACGAATTACATGCCAGCGATGGTAATATTAACTTTATAATGATTCAACATTTTTTGGAGCGCCGTAAATTAATTTTAAAAGAAAAAGGAATCACACGTTTCAAGGAAAACGTAATCTTTCACTGTCCAAAATAGAATTTATTTGATGTCCAGATATCGATAATATCTTTTCAGTCATTTGTAGCCATTTTTAATTCCTTGTATTGAAATAGAAATTAATTTCGGGTATCATATTTTAACAGATATAACCATTTTAACGTTTCTAAATCCATTCGGACGATTTTTTGCAAGTCGTCTGTACGTGTGGACAGAATAAAGGACCCGTTTTTCTAAAGCGGGTAATAAAATGGATGTATTATTGTAAATAGATGCAAAAGGAGTCAAAAGGTATTTTTCCTGACATCCCTAAATACGTACGTATGTAGCTCGCTTGATTCAAAAACTACTAATCGTAGAACGTTGAAATTTTGTATGTAGTACTGCTATAACATCTAGTTGGGAACTTCTTTTTTCCTGAAACTGACAGTACCATACGTATATACACTGCTGACCATTAAAACTGCAACACCAGGAAGAAATGATCTGACAAATGCAAAAATCACATAAAAGAAAAAGAATTTGGGATATGCAAATGATTAATATTTCAGCGCATTTAGACGACACAGGTGGGAGAAACGACATTTGAAGCACTGCTTAAAAGAAAAGTTGAGTAGTGGATTTCTCATTCGGAAATTGCTTTGTAAGGTTGGAGTTTGTTCAGATTATTCCGTTATATTGCCGCTCGCACTGTTCGACAACCAACCACTCTCATGCGAATATGGAATCAATGGATTGCTGAGTGTCATACTGAACGACATGCAGGATCTCAACGACCTCCCATGGCTAACGCCAGAGAGGACGGACACATCACGAGGTCAGCCCTGCAAAACCGTACGACCACACCACGGAACATTATTCAGGAAATGGTCATGTTTGGAGCACGCCCAGTATCAGCTCTTAAGATGCGTCGACGTTTGCAGCAGTGTGAGCTATCAGCAGAGTGACCATTATTTCAGCTTCTATTGACAATGCAGCATAGAGAAGGACGGCGATTCTGGTACGCCAAACAACAAAGCTGGGAGCAGCAGTGGCACAATGTCGCCTTTCCAAACGCGTGTCGGTTCTACGTGCAGTATTCTGATGGCCTTATATGTGTCTGGAGTGTCCGAGGAGGTCGCACGTCGCCTGCTTGCATTCGATATCGGCATAGGGGCCCTGCACCTGGTGTGATTGTTTGGAAAGCCATTGGGTACACGGCACGTACATCTATAGTTCGCATTGATGGTAATTTGAACGCAGTCTATACATTTCTGACATCTTACGTCCAGTGGTTGGGCCCTATCTTCGAGGCCCCGAAACGCCATGTTCTAACAAGATAATACAATACCACATGTTGCACGTCGTGTTCTGGACTTCCTCGATACACAGGATATTTGATTGCTGCCCTGGCCTGCATGGTCTCTAGATTTGTCACCCACTGACAACGTCTGATCATGGGTTTCTGAGAGACTCGCTCGCCATCCCTCTCCAGCTAATGCGGTTGATGAAGTGGGGCATAGACTTGAAGCAGCATGGAATGAGTAGCCCATTTCTATCATCTAAGCCCAGTTTGACTGCATGCCTAATGGGGTAAGGGCCGTTTTTGCTGCCACGGCTGGCAGGTGTTTCTGCTAATTTTACAGCCCTGTAAACCTCCAAAATGCTTACAAGTTTAATACTTTTGTCTTCATGCCATACGGTTTACGTGCAATAAATGTATTTTTTCTATTTACTTTCCTTCACGGTGTTGCAATTTTAATGGTCAGCGGTGTATATTCATAAGATATCCATCCTATAACTAATAAATAAATAAAATGTTATGTTGTTGTGACTAATCTCGCTTGTCTGATATCAAAGCAAACCCATAAAATTCATCGTGGCAAGGATGCAAGTTTGCGCTTGTCGTTGACAAGAGCGTAGGGCACCGTACAAATGACAATATCACTTTGCTCTGTTCCTCTTCCTATTTTAAAGGAGAACATCCTGGCGGACGAATACGAGGGTCTTCCACCCACTTCCCTTACCTTTAACCTTTTGAGAGGACATTGGTCTCGCCGAATATTTAGAGTGCCCTCATGCTTCATAAACACTATACATTTACAAAAATCCATGCCTTTTCGGGGATTCGAAACATTACTCTTTGGTACGGCTGTCAACCTCGTTAAGCACTATCTCGGTTAGGTGGCATAAAATAATATCCTTTTTGCATTCGCCCATCGAACAGTTAAAAGCTTTCAAAATAATATAATTTTTATCAATATAATCTTGCAAGATAAATTCACTAATAATATCTTAAGCAGATGCTGTATAGGCAAAATTAATATACCATTTTTATTTAAAAATTCAGTAATTCTAAATAAACAGAATTAAAACACAAGAAAAATAGATATTCTAGAGATTCTTCTCTTTGGCATAAATTCAAGGAATATCTCCTTTCATTCATACGTTTGTTCAATTAATGCTTGGTTGGCTTTCTGAAAGCTAAAATTAATTGCCTAGTGGAAAGCTTTCGCCGTTAAAAATTACCATCTGTCATAAAAGTAGAAAACAAATGTTACACATTTACCTTCATAACTTTCGCTTATTAATATCTAACTTCAATAAATAAAATAACGAAGAAATAAACTTATACAGGAAATAAATAACGGTGAAACCGAGGATACGCCCTAACAAGAGACCTGCTCAACGCGAGACTTCAATTTACAGTTAGAAATGGATTTTCTTTTCAATTTAATGAAATCCATTCCCGTGCTAGGTATTACTGTAACACCCAAACAAAGAATTTTCGAATCCGTACCACTTATGCAAATAATTGCGAAACTAAGGATAGGAGGGGAAATCGAATAAGATTTTATCTTTATGCATTATTCATGTTCCACCTTCCCAAAATTTGAGCATGATCTCTAATAATACGGTAGGAGAGTACAAGTTGAATAATAAGTGAATAAATTTGCGTTAGATCTCTCAAGAACCCTTTCCACGTGTATCGGTTTATTCTATTCTTCGACACGCTTCCAGAATTAATTCTGAATTACTTGGTCCGTGACTTCCAGAATAAGATTGCTTGGAGGGAAAATAATTTTTCTTTTATCATACACAAATATATTATTTACTTCTAACACATGCGGCAGCTATGCTGGAGTCGTTGAAATACCTAGCTCAGTGTTTCTTATGTTATTTTTACCAAAATGTCTACCTTATTTACTGATACTAATTGCATAAATATCTGATTTCAAAAATAAAAGGAATTCATGCAATTTAAATGTTCATGAAATTAATTTAAATAGCATAAATAATTTCAAATTAGGTGTTCTTCCTATCTAACCATAAATAATATTTTCATTAGAATTCATCTTAATTGCATTATATATTATATATATATATTTCAAAAAATTGCTCTGCTGATTAATTTAAAATGTTTTCAAAGTGCTGTTCATTAAAAATGATTAATCAGTGTTACTAAATAATTCGAAACTATAAGATAAAAAAACTAATCTATGGGCTGAAACAGCTCTGAAAATTAGATCTGATATATCTACACCATACTGGAATTCTGGAAACGTCTGCACAGAACCGGAATTCATAATGAGTTGCATTTCATTGCAAACTACGTGTATGTGCATGTCTTTTTAAATAATCATTCCAAATGAGTAGAAGGAAACTGACAGTTCAAATAACAATGCGCAGTAAAGCTTAATAGCTTAAAGCACGGAGATCGCATATATTACTTAAATCCTCCTTAATGTACATGAAATGTCGTAAATTACCGATGTACCTCACAGCATTAACTCTAAAATGCAGTTCAGCTAACTCTCTTTGAACTGCAGTCTGTGAGAGCTGGCTGTCAAAGGCGTATTTATGAAGCGTTTTATGAACATCTAGAGGCATTGGGAAAAATCGCTCACAGTGCTTCGAAAATGCGTTTTACTGAAACTTCCAGAAAGTCACCAGACTGGCGAGAAATCCTCAGGTTACTCCAAGGCGTATTTCTGCCCCACATGTAACTTTCTACTTGAGCTATTTTTAAAATTTAAACATTTCAGATTTAAACGTATTCAGAATCACAAGAGTTATACTCTCGTAGAAGAAATAAGTAATTATGTACATAATGGACTGCCACAAATTTTATTACATAAAATTAAATCCTAAATATGTTATCCAAAATGTAAGAATTAAACAAAAACGTAAATGAAAACATTACGAAGCACTACAACAATACACAAATACGACAATGCGCTCAAATAGATTCAAAGTGTTACAGGAACTTAAGACCATTAATGACTTAACGATACGTCGGGCTTTTGAGCCGATGTGATAACAAGTAAGGGTCAATAAGGAAAACATTCCCAATACCCGCCCACACAACTGACAGAGAACCAACCAGTCACGGAAAGTATGCGGAAGCGGAGAATGTAGGTCATAGGTGGCTCAGACATGAGAACTGTGTAAATTAAAAACTCCGGTCTCGCGTAAAGGTGGCTATTTGAGAATCAGTGAAAAGTGCATTTACTCGGAGAAGTTTTAAGTGAATGTACTCTGCTGTAAAAACCAACGACAGAAATCTGCACGCCGAGGATAATATGGTGCATTTAGGGCTTTTTTTCTTTGTAAGTGGTATCGAAAAGTCTTTCCTCGTGCAAAATGTTCCATACGATGTTTTTACTCTCGTCTGTAGTTCATGCAATCAGTCTTCTGCTAGTACTGGGAATTTCTTCAAACTCTCTTAGAAAACGTTCTTCCATTTCTGTAACTTGCACATGTCTCTAACGACCGGCATCCGGTTCCTTGATATCTTACAAAGCTGGCTGTATAAACGTGGGAAAATTTTGTGATCCAGATTTGTCCTTTGGAAATGTTCACAGACCTTTAAAGCCTCTCTTCCATTAGAGTTTTTAACCTTGTACATAAGATGCATGTCTGCTTTCTTAGAAAGCGTGAATTGCTCCATCATGAATAAAATTGTTTAACAGAAGATAATAGTTTGAAGCTGGGGTAATACCATTCAAACTCAATTAAATTGTTTTGATAATGAAAATTTAATAAACCTCCATATTCAATATTGTTCTTCCCCCAATGTATATATATTTTAAGTTACAAAAAGCTTGTAATACTGTCTGCTCTGAAATTATTTTGCAAAAGTACACATAGCGTAACTACAGTAGCTGTTCACACATTTTTAGACGATGTATATTGTATTCACAAAACTAAATTACATAAAATTCTTGTATTTTATATGTTCTATTTGACATCCCTTATTCTGAGCTATCTTTCGACACCGCAATTTCCAGGATAATAATGCCTGTTGAAGTGGCAGAAGAGGTATTCTATCCCATTCCTCCCGAACAGCTTTTCAGAGTCCTGTTAGGGTTTTGGGACAACATTTGGATAATGCAGTTTTTAAAAGTCCGAAAGCCCAAAAATCCATAGGTGATACATCGGAAGATTTAGCAGGGATATCAGTGAAGGGCCTTGATACCAGTTTTTTGTTCTATTTCTTTTAGGAAATTTAAAGTGGATTTTGATGTGTGACTGCTAGCTTTGTTCTGATGGAGTCTCACAGATTGACGGCACTGTGGGTAAAGCGATGGTATTTCGTTCAGAAAAATTGGCGATAAAATATGTTCCTGATAGTATTTGGAGTTAATCTTGACATTTTTTTTTTGTGCACTCTATTTATTTTTAACTTGCCACTATAAGAAAAACCAGTAACAATCATGAATCCCTTAGAAAAACTTTCTTTCGATTCTTTGAACCATGTATTTAAATTTTTTTCTCCCCTTTTATGATAATAAATGGCTCTTTTTTGTCACAGTCATTTAAATACACCCATGTTTCATCTATTGTGACAATTGTTTTCCCTTTTTCTTTGGATAAGTGTTTCTCATATAGAATTCTGCAGCGTGTCCTGCGTTGAGCGATATGCTTTGGAAGAAGACGATGCACATTGCGTTTTTTCGCTTTCTTAAGATTCAAATCAACGTTTATCATTTTGTTTACAGTGGACACCGAGCATTTTAATGATTTTGCAACTGTCCTTTGACTAGGGGGATTTTCGTTTAACATTAAACAACGTAACTTTGCAATAGTCGAAGATGTCCGTTTTTCTTTGGATACTTGTTTGGAATTTTGTTCGCACTTGAGGCTCCAATTTGACGCTTTTTTCCTTTCTTGTTGATGATATTACCTATCGACGCTTTAGATAGCACAAAATCATGACTCTCACGTCGTTTTGGGATAAAAGAGTATGCATATTTCTCTTCGGAAAGAGCGTAAATGTAGCCTTCGAACCACTGCTTTGTTAAATTCGCCATTTTGAATAAAAACAAAACTTTCAAGCCACAGACGATAATTTTGACTTTTAAAAACATAGTAAAATTGCAATTACTTCTTTTGAAGCAAACGATTTTTTATTACCGCTTACCAAAATCGTCTAAAAAATGTGCGAACAGCCTCTGTATTTGTGCCACTGCCTTTACCGACTACATTGTAACCCGATCACTGAATTGACATTTTCAAAGCTTTGTTACTATTAATGGTTTCAGCACTTACTACAATATTTATGTAGATAAAGCTCTTTGTCTCATTTCCTTAGCATTTCCTGTGTTTACGTCATTACGTTTCGTTTCACCTCGCATTGCTGCACAAACGATGCTCATTTGTATGTATTTCACTTACTTTAAAGTCTCGCCCATGAATTCAGGGATACCCTGTATATTACATATTGTGTATACGTAGATACATTACACGCTATATACATATTAAAATTTCAAAATACCTTTAATAAATTTCATTCACACAAAATATACTAACGGTAGATTCCTTGTTCTTTGCTAATGTCGTGAATTTACTAATTAATTCAACAAGGAATTTAGGATTAAAGTAATGACAGATGTTATATTAAGACAAATTTTAATCACATTTACATGAAGTGACGCACATAGCTAAAACTTTATTTTTCTATTCATTTAGATTAAAATAGTAAAACGAAATTGTGTAATTCCATTTTCATGAAGCACATTCCAGGAAGGATTAAACTAGATAGAAGTAATTAATAGTAGTAATCAGGCATTTCTAGTAAAATTTAAGCACTATTCATAATTAAGTTTGATTTTGACCTGTAAAACTGTGTTCTATCCCATGTTTAATGACACTTAAAAGTGTGTTAAAATTTCAGGTGCTTAAAATGTTATAGAATTAAAACCAAAGCATTATATAATTATATAATCGCCTTAAAATATTGTTGCCTATAAATGCCTTTGAATTAAACGTCTGAGGTCGAACTGAGTTAGAAATATCCTTTAACTACGCGCCCACCAGCGGCCGAGCGGTAAAGTCGCTGAACACTGGTAGTTCGGTCCGAGTTTCGAATCCCGCGAACGGGCTGGCTGCATGGGCGTTTTCGTGGTTTCCCAATGTGTAACGTGTATGCGAGCCAGTTTCTCTTAGAAAGTCCTCCACGAAGGCATCCCTACCCTTAGGTAGATAGCTCTCGAGGCTTTGCCGTAATTAAATAACTTAACCTAACCTTTAACTTCTCAAAACTGATTTCACTAGACATCTGAAGTTCTGTTACATTAAGTTTAGGTGTCCAAATTAATTAGCTTCTTTTCCCTATAAATGCTCTGTTTACTTACCAATAAGAAACAAACAAAATATATATATATATAGTTTTGAGAATAACCTCGTGTATACGAGCCAGTCTTTCTTAGAAAGTCCTCTACGAAGGCATAGTCCTCCCTTTAGACAAATAGCCTCGAGCGCTTTGCCATAATCAAGTAACCTCAGCTACTCTTATTTACCATCATTCAGGTAAATTTTTAAATAAATACCTTTTAAAAAACGGATGGTAACAGAGTCGATAAAATCAGCAATATTTTCTGAAATCTCTTTAAAGTTTATTTTAATTTAATTGACAAACATGCTTGCTTGTGAATTAAATTAAAATAAAGCAGCACAAAAGTGGTAAACTGAAGAGATTGTGTTGGAGTTCGGCTTTAAATAATCTTTCTTATAGCCTGAAACGTTTTTACTCTGAAATGCTTGCGAAATCACAAAAAAACAGTACTTTTGTCCGATACCTATTCTTTCTTACAACTCAAATAAACATCAAAACATTATACATATATGTATACATATATGCTTCATCTTATATATATGTGCTTCTTTTTTGTCTATATTTCTTCTTCTTATATATATACAGCAGAAATTTTGACAACTCAAGAGTATTTTTCATTGCTGCTGGATATAAGTGGCGCATTTTACAAATTGCTCACTGGAATTCACTGCCGGAGGAATTCCGTATGTTAAACCTAACAATGGGGAAGATCCAGCATGCTAGTTCTGAACATGAGAAAGAACTTCGAGATCTATGGAATATGAAATTTCTTTGACTATTTTTGTTAAACGATTTGCAGCAGTATAAATATCTCATTCCATTATTGATATATGATTTTTACGCTAGATGTGTTCGGTAAAATGCTTCAGTTATTCTTTATAAATCTCAAAATTTAAAGAAGTTTTATCTTTCTTCATATATTTCCCCTCGAGTAACTTGTGTGTTATTAGCGGCCTGAAGGCGGTAGACTTAAAAGAAATCACGCGTAAATCCAGCTTATTTTTAACGTTGCACTATGACAGCAAAAGTTCGATGCATATTCTTGTATTTCTCATAATTAGTGCGTTGAGTTCCTTTCCTTGAGCACTGGATGACGACTGCCGGTTTCGAACAGAGTTCGTGAAAAGGGGACCAAATATTCAAGTCGGACTTCTTCCCCTCCGAAGAGATTGAGTTTACTAACAGCATGATTCAAAAGTATAATTATTATAATTATTTTATTTAAATATTGCAAGTCATAATGAAAATGGCCGAAGCAGAAAATGCATTTCATTAGTCTTTAGCATTTTGTTTTCTTTTGTAAGAAAAATGTAACAGCTGTTATCGAAAAATATCTTTCTGGATGTTACTGTGTGAAATTTATGTCAGCAGCAATGACCAATTACAAGGAGATTTTTTTCTTTGTACGTTTGCACACCGACACATCAGTGTGGTTTGCAGATGATTCTGAATTTAAAATAACACTTAATATTTTATATTTCTATTCCCTTGTGTACTGGCATCCTTTGAAATTTTTAATCTTTTCACTGATTTTTTAACTTTCGTAATAAAAATTAATAGATTATTCAAAAAATATATATGTTAGCATGTATGTATAAAAGAATAATCAGGCATTTCTAGTAAAATTATAATAATTATTTTTTTTTTACTTCAAAATAAATTACTGATTAATTTTTGATAATGCGGAAGAATTTCAAACGGAATTACTGAACTTTGGCCTAAATGGTTATTCTTCTCTGAAGACGCCTAAAAAACAAAATTTCTAAATTAAAATGAGGTTCGCCGAGCTCAGTTTTTAAAATGGATGTTCAGAATGTTTAACCTTGATTAACTTTGGAAAGCATAAAAACATTCTGAAGAGTATTACTTTTAAAGTAACAAAAATCCTCCAAACTAGCACTGGTAAATTAATCTTACTTTTAATATATCTCAACAAGAAATATATACAAGTCAGCTTTAGACCAAAATAATGAAGATATCATTAATTCTTGAAAGCTGAATGAAACCTCGTGCTTCATGCTAAAATAACTAAAACCCATACATCTTGGTTGGGATGACTGAAGATTGTACATCATTTGGAATGTTCCTGAAAGTAATTTTCGGGACAAAAACCATAATTGTTAATGTCTGCTTTCGATGGAGAAGTTTATGTACGCAGCTAGCTTCTTTTCTTTGCTTTCTTAATGACTATGTCAAAAACTCCACAAGGTTTCTTAATTAATGAACAGTCCCATTTTCCTCCTGATTTACATAATAAGGAATCATTGCGACGGCAGAGAATGGAATAAAAGAATGTTAATGAAAATTCCTGGCCAGCAATTAGAACTCCCACTAAGACTAACGATAACAGGAGCGGTGCGTTACAGTTATTTATTACAACACATTCTCAAATGCGTAATAAACATTGCAGAAGGCGAATATCCTGTGGGTAAACGCTCTCAAAGTACTGACCTTTAAGGCAGGTGGTATGTGAAATTTTTGAGACCGTGTTACGAGTTGAGTCATGATTAACATATTTTGTGATATCACAGCTGGGAAGGCTTATTTGAGTTTCTTGGGACGAAACTGCCTGAAGATTTCTAAATGTTTTTTCATTCATTTTACAGTAGTGTAATACATACTAGTAAGGTGGCAATTTAAAACACCTTTTTTTTTGCCTAAAGGCACGAAATGTGTGTATGTGCGGTGCGAATAATTTAATAGCCTGTAACATACTGTTAACAAACTTTCAAGGATATAATTTTAATAAAAGGAGTTTATAAAATATTTAAATATTAATTTTAATAATTTATAAGTAAGGAAAAATGATGTGCTTCGTAAACAGACCGGTTGCTGCATGCCAGAAGACAACATCGTCACCAAATGTTACTTTTTAGTAAAATCGCATTCGAGAGATGACAGAATTGTGTATTTCGTAAGCACAATCGATAACAAAACACATTCCTTTCGCACATTTTTTATGTACACCTTTCACAAAAAAGGGGTTGGGAAACATCTTCCATTCTACTAGAGCGACTATTATCTCATGTATTGAAAGCACGACTTAAGATATGTATTAGATTTATACATAGCGTGATTCTGATAAAGGTATTTTGACACAAAATAGGATTTCTTCTGAAATGGCATACAGATTTTTTTTCATATTTCGATACAAATTTTGACAAAGTGCCAAGTTTTGCAAAAGTCGCCCGAGCTGCTTTTAAAGAATTAGCTCTCAATATTTTAGCTCCTTAATGTTAATTGAATTTGGTACATAATTATTAATATCTCTGCTTGTTTAAACTTAATTGATTCCTTCTTTCAAAATTTAAGTTTAATCCAAATGAAACTTCATGATGTTTTTATTTATAATATAAATTTTTATTTTTTTTGTTTGTAATTTTTATAAATTTTTCGAAAATATTTTTAAATTATAAATTATAGAAATTTTACGATTATCTTAAAGAAGATGTATTTTTAATACTACTTGCAGAAAATTATAATTCTTTTTATTCCAAATTTCATACGATATACGTGAATGTTCATATTACCACGTTCTAAAAGTTGAAATCGTTGTTTTAAGTAATAATAATGTCAAATGTGGTTCACAGATTTGATTACAATCTTCAAGGAATTGCCACAGCTATTTTTAAACTTAAATTTGTAAATATGTTTTTACGAAGGATTAATTACATAGATTTTTTCCTCATTTTTATTAACGATGCATGACAAATATTTATAAATACTAGTTAAAAGTTACTTTTTAAATTATAAAGAACATTAATAAATTCTTTTTAATTTTTCTTTTTTAATCATTTTCTTTTTCCTTTCTTTCAAATGAATAAGGAGAAAATATTAAAACAATTATTCGAAGAAACCATGCAACCTCAAATAATTAAAATGAAAATATTATCTAAACAACTATGATTGAAAATATAACATGAAGGAGGGAGGGATCTTGAAAGCTTTCAGAATTTATATTGAGCCAAAAGGATCTTTTTTATAACGTTTTCTGTTACCTTTATTTGTTAAACATCATGTTCTTCGCTCCTGAACAATAATATTTACGTAAAAAGCAATATTACAAAATACTTAAAAACAGCATATCTTTAGAACTTCCGATACACAGTTTCGCGAGCTGAAGATAAAAATGGTTTTTCCTTCCGTACAGTGTTGCCACTGTTCGCTTTGGAATCGTTGAGTTTGTTAATGAAAATTTCGTTAACATTTTATTAAATATAAGACAGATTATAAAGAAAATTTAAATTTAGGCATATTCAAAATCTGATGTCGCTAGGTACCGTTGTTCTTTTACAATACGAGAAACATATATACAATTTTGCAGATTCTTCATTAATTAATTTCTTTAAATAAAATGCAAGGTTCTAATATTTGGTAGCAACAATTTAAAAATTGAAACACCGTTTTATAGTAAAAGACGCAAAATGACAAAAGGAAATTAATAGCCGTTTGGGCAAATTGCTCTATAAGGTATTTCGCCCGCCTTCTTACCGTGCCTTCGTGGTGTTGTGGTTAGCACACTGGGCCGGTATTCAGAAGTCCGTGGGTCGATTCCCGGCGAAGGCGATTGCTCATTTTTTCATCTTGCCTGCTTCCAAAAAAAAAAAAAAAAAATACCTAATGTCTCTAGAGCACCTTTGGGCTAACAATTATTTGAAAGAATGAACAATTCACCTTTTTTCCATCTTTTTCACAACGAAAGATAAAGGAAAATGGGTAACTATAAATTAAACAGTTTCGCGAAGAGAATTATTCTTGACGCAAATTGAAAAAATTGCCCCAAGATAAGTGTTAATTTTTCGGTAAGTTACTTATCAAATTTTACAAAATTTAAAATTTAGACATAATTTGTGTTATAGAATCAAAACATGGAGAAAAATCGGGACGTAATCTTAGAAAAAGTCCGATTTTGTGTTAAAATACCATTCTTAGAACAATGTTATAAATGAATCTAAAGTATATCCTAAGTCGCGCTTTCGAGGCATACAAAGCGCACGTTAAATTTCGTCAACAAGCCCAGCAGAACGGAAGATATAGAGTTGTTCCATTCTTTTATTTTTGCGTAGAGTGTTTATCTATTTGTTTCACTGCGTAATATTTTATTTTCTTAATCTTATGGCTAACTTAGAGATTTTCAAACTATACCTCACTATTCTTTTGAATAAAATCCTGCACTGATAGGTTTCCTGCATTGATAAGTTTTTGTCCTTTTTAATGTTTAGAATGTTTAGCGGGAAATTGTTTCATTAAATTGTTTTAATACATTCTTATGTTCGTGTTCTGGGGTTATACAACATCTCAAAATATGCATTCAGTTGAAATGCGTTATTAAGAATGAGACCTCTGATATACATCACTAATCTCTTACGTCATAGATATCTATCTGTTCTAGGTTGAAAATCCATTTGTGCTTCCAAATCCCATTGTTATATTAATACTGTGATCAATGACACTACTGTTAAAGGAATGTAAGTCACGATTTATATTAATATTAAGAAGAATAAATAATAACGTTTTAGTATCTTAATAGTTCATATGATCAGATTGTGGACTTACATTTAATAGTATTATGATACATAATGCTATTCATTTGTATATTCTACATCCTGGCCAAATCATTTTTAAAAACGGAAGAAGGACAAATTATGTTAGAAATGATTTTTTTCCTGTTACAGATAATGTATTTTTCATATTTTATTTCAAGTTTACGACACATTCGGAAATTATTTTTAATTGTTATCATTTGATTTTTCATAATACTATTCTAAAATGTCTTGGTTCTTTTATATAATATTAACAATTATACTTCATACGCTTTTATAATTAAATTTTAAGTCAAAGTCTCATGAAATAAGCGTGCATATAAATATAATTTATATGTATGTTAATATAATGTATATAAAATATAACCTATATTTATGAGCATAATATATTTTTACTTCCCTGTACGAAGTAAAAAGGAAGTATTGCAATCGTTTCAGGCAGCATATTTCAATGAAAATATCCATTTTGACCGCTTTCGAATGCAATTTAACGATGTTTTTGCGTGACATCTGTACGTAAAGACAGAATAAAAGACTCTTTCCCTCCCCCCCAAAAAATATATATATATAAAACTGATTTGAAATGAATTCTAAAGACAATTTTTTATAGCGTCTGTACGTATGTGCGTATGTATCTCGCATAACCCAAAAACGAATAGCCTCAGAACGTTGAAAATTTGTATATAGGACTGCTATAACATGTAAATGTGCACCTCGTATTTTGGTGCAATCGGCCTCACCAAACGTATATAAATATATTTCCAATTCAGAAGACAAACAACAAAAATCAGCGTTATATTTACAAAATTTCCACAGGACTAGTTTCGATGGTTTTACCGAACCACCATCCTCAACTGAAAAACCGCAAATGAACAAGATAGGAAAAAATGATTAGATAAGATAAGAAAGCCTGGACAAGAATAAGCAAGTGGCGCCATCTGTTGGTGAAACCAGAACTAAAACATAATTTCTTTAAAGGCCGAAGGCAAATTTGGATTGGAATTAGGATCGTTAACTAGAACAGAAAGATTTTTATGAATGTGAAATGCCTCTAGAAAATCCAGTTCTCCAATGGAAGATGTTTTTTGAATAATTTTGGCAGCAGAAAAATTGAAAGTGTGATTTTCGGACCAACAATGTTGCGCAACAGAAGACTTCTGTGTTTCCTTTTTTCTAACATATGCCTCATGTTCCTTGACGCGAAATTTTAGGGCTCTCTTAGTTTGGCCAATGTAAATTAAACCACACTGGCAAGGAATCCTATAAATACCCCAGGAATTCATATCCGGAATGGGGTCCTTAAGTATGGAACTCGGAATTTTATTGATGGGAGAATAAACAACCCGAAAGTTAAATTTCTGCAAAATATGTGCAACTTTATAGCTAATTGATGGAAAGAAAGGAATGACAACAGAATTTTTATAATCTCCTAAAACAAGAGTGTGCCTTTTAGTGTGTTCAGATGAGAATTTTTTAACTGCTTAATTAATAATGTTGGGTGAAAAGCCCCTGTCAATAGCTATTGCTTTTAAATAATTTAGTTCTTCATCAAGGGCTAGTTTGGAGGAGCAAACTTGAAGAGCACGGAAAACATAGGAATAAAATGAAGCTAACTTTTGTTTAGTCGGATGACAAGTGTGGTGGAAGGCAAACCGATGAAGGTTTACGGTAAACTGTAGTACTGAAGTTGGATGTGTTACGTGTGACCAGAATGTCGAGAAACGGAAGAGAATTGCAAGTCTAAAGTTCAAAAGTGAACTGAATAGCAGGATCAATAGAATTCATTGTTGAAAGAACTTTATTTAAATCATCTTTATTACCATCAAACAGGGTAAAAGTATAGTCTATGTAGCGGAACCATGCCAGGAAGTTTAAAGTTTCAAACAATTTTGATTCATAATAATGCATGTAGATATCAGCCAGGATGGGACTGAGGGGGCTTTCCATGGCTAATCCCTCAGTTTGCTTGTAATATTTATTTTGGAAAACAAAATATGTTTGTTTCAAACAGAGTTGAGTGAGAGAAATTAGCTCATCAATTTCGATGCAAGAGAAATGAAATTCGCGAAGTCTGGTTTCTAGACATCTTAATGCACCCTCCACCGGGACATTGGTGAATAATGATTTTACATCAAAAGAAACCATAAGTAAATTACTAGGAGACATGTTTTTAACCTTTTTTACAAACTCTATTGAATTTTTTATGGTGTAAGTGTTATTGTCTAAGAGAGTGGAAAATCTAGAAACCAAATATTTAGCTAATGGATACGAGGCAGTACCTAAATTTGATACAATAAGGCGGAAAGGAATACCACTTTTATGAATTTTGGGAAGAGCATATAATCTGGCACAATTCGCAACAGATGGGATAAGCGAATGTTTTAAGTTGCTTGAAATGATTTGCGAAGATTTGATCGCAGTTTTTATTTTTGACAAGTCGGAAGGTGAAGGATCTTTAGGGATCGGATTATATGAGCCTTCGTTTAAGAGTTTAGTGACACCATCGATGTAAGTGTTCTTATCCATGACGACTATCTGGCCACCTTTGTCGGCCTTTGAAATGATAATATCCGGGTTAGAATGTTTGTTGTTTGTCTTCTGAATTAGTATTTATTCGGCGTGTTATTGTGTCTTAATTATATCCACTCCGTTACCCGGCTCAGTGATCTCAGTTTCTTTACTCTTATATATTTGCAAATTGTGCATTTTTTGCTTTACAAATGATTGAATTATGTTGTTCTTATCTTCCGGTTAAGGTTTTTATGCCTTTAGGAAATCCTCAAGCAATATTTGTAGAATTATCAACAATTTAAAAGCTTAAGACACAATAATACGCCGAACAAATACTAATTCCGAAGTCAAACAACAACAATCAGCGTTATATTTTCAAATTTTCACAGGACTAATTTCAATGGTTTTACCTAACCACTATCCTCAGCTGCAAAAGCGCAAATGAATTCATTTTGACCGTATTCATTCATTTGCGATTTTGCAGCTGAGGATGGTGGTTCGGTAAAACCATCGAAATTAGTCCTGTGAAAATTTGAAAATATAACGCTGATTTTTGTTGTTTGACTTCTGAATTTAAAAGCTGTTTAAGTGTAGTTAAGCCTAATTTTTAAACAACATGGCGGACATTTGAAACAGCAGAATAGTAGATTTGTTACCAATCTAGAGAGACTAAGCTTCGCGACAACAAAGATAACGTTTTTATTTATTATTGCGAATTAAATCATCCTTAATCCTTTCTGGAATTTTTTTGAGGAAATAAGTGCTTCAGATTTACTTCCTAATTTTGAACCGTCCGGCTAATCGACCCACGATTTCCACAGGCAACTCAAATGTAGCATAGTTTCCTCATTCTTCTTTTATTGATGAGCGCATCCCGTTTTTTCCCCGTTTAACCATTGAAATAAATTATACAGGGTGTTTCACAGATCATGAGACAAACTTGGAGGGGTGGTGGAGCGTACTAAAACATGCATTTATTTATAGGAATGTAGGGTCTAAAGTGACGGATTAAGTCAGGAACGGAAAAAACGACACGAGATTAAAATGTGTTTATGTACAATATCAACGAAAAGTGCTTCTTTGTAGCAATACAATATTCGCAATAAATGTTCAAAATTGCGACCACCACCAGTAATACATGCTTGGTAACGTGGCAGAAGGGATTTACTAACATGTTGAAAAACGACAGGCATTTCGCGCACGCTTGCAGCCGCAACGGGTAGTCGTGTAACGAGATCCTCCAGTGAATCAACGGGAGTCTCGTAAATGATGCTCTTCAGATGGCCCCATAAAAAAAATCCAAGCTATCGAACGAAATCTATCGAACGGGGTGGCCATCGAATGGGTCCACCACGGCCAATCCATCGGACCGAAATGTCCCATTCAAATAATTGCGGACCCCCATGTGGTTATGGGCTGGTGAACCATCATTCTGGAACCACATGTGATCACGAACGACAGCCGGAAAATCCTGCAGCAATTCTGATAGCACCTCTTGCAGACAAATATGATAACGTAAGCCTTTTGTACGAACAGGTAAGAAGTATGAGCCTACGAGGTACAATACCCGCCCACACAGTCACGGAGAAGCGGGTTTGGAATGCATGTGGACGTGTGCGGTGTGTATTATGAGTTGCCCACACGTGCATGTTGTGGCTATTGAAGATGCCGTCCTGTGAGAAAATTGCCTCTTCCGTGACTAGCACATCCGATAGGAAATCCGCCTGTGCCGCACACAGCTGCAAGAACCAATGACAGAAATGAATTCGAAGAGGGTAATCCGTCTCTTGCAAGTCTTGGACATTTTGCAAATGGTATGGGTGCAAATCAATTTCTTGCAATACTCTCCAAACGGTGGAATGACTCAGCTGCAGACGACGTTCAGTAGCTCTTGTACTTGTCTGAGTGATTCATGCACAATGTTCAAGATGGATTCTGGATTCTTCAATGCGAGGTTATCGTGCACTTCTTCTTCTACTCCTAGTGTCAGAGGGGGCTACAAATGAACTGTTTTCACACAGAGAACCGATGCAACCTCTCGAACATTGTGTGCTTCGGCATATGCCTGTTCGGGATCCGTTGCCAGTACAACCTTCGCCCTGCTCTACCGTTCCCATTACCAGCACCATACATGAGATGCATGTCAGCTTTTCCCCTGTGCGTAAACTCACCAATTACGCTCAACATTAGAGTTGCGAATGATCCTCTGATACATCGGATTGTGGTTTGTCCGGCTCATTACCGCCCTCTACGGCTGCATTGTCAGCCAATCACAGCTGTAGTTCCTATTACTGTTAGCATTCCCTTTTTGAACATTTATTGCGAATAGCGTATTGCTGCAAAGAAGCACTTTGCCTTGATGTTGTACATAAACACATTTTCCTCTCGTGTCTTTTTTTGGGTTCCTGCCTTAACCCGTCACTTTAGACCCTACATTCCTATACAAAAAATGCATGTTTTAGTACAATCCACCACCCCTCCAAGTTTGTCCCATGATCTATGAAGAACCCTGTATACAGTATTAGGCGTTTAGTTTACGTTTTTGGCCAACATATATCGTTAGTAGTCCACTAAATTGCGGCATAAGGCACGTGATATTAGCACTCAATCTTCACTTTTTGCCGCTTTTTTCTTGCAGAAATGGCTGCTAGAAAACGTTCAACGATTATCTTGATTATTTAATTAAATTATTGAATTATTAATTAGATTGATTCATTGGATTAATAATTAGATTTATTGAATCTGGTGTTCTGTGAAGTTGGACTTTGCCTTGAACCCTGTTTTGAACTCTATCATACTAAAGTGCATTCTTAAGGTATTTTTCCCTCAGCGCTTTATATTTCCTTAAATTTTATACATTTTACTTTTTTATATTATGCAAGAAATAGAAATTAACTGAAATTTATTTAAAAAATTTTTTTGGTGATAACATCTGAAATTGGTTTTTTTGGCAACTTAGTTTCTCATGATAGAGCAGTCAGAGGGTTAAGTGCGATTAAGCCTAATTTTTAAATAACCTGGTGGACATGTTTGTTTACATTTGAAACAGCAGAATAGTAGATTTGTTGCCAATCTAGAGAGGCTAAGCTTTGCAACAACAAAGATAACCTCTTCATTTATTATTGCGAATTAAATCATGCTTAATCATTTCTGGAATTTTTATAGTAAATCTTAAATCTTAAACACTTATTTTTCGAGGAAATAAGTGTTTAAGATTTACTTCTTAATTTTTAATATAGATATTTTGAGTTTTTATGTATTTTTGGCCTTGTCGCGAAGTGAGAACTGAATTAATTGAATGAGAAATACTGAATCGTCTGTGAAAAAGAGAATGAGAAATACTGAATCGTCTGTAAATTAATTGAATGGGAAATACTGAATAGTCTGTGTTACTTTTTGTTTTGTTTGCTTAATTTATTTTATACATTGTTCTAGATTTATTATAGTATTTGAATAGAACATGTGGCAACGATTAGGTAATTATTCAAATGATGTAAATTTTGTGCCTTCTGAGTTATAATATGAACGAAATATAACGCTGTTAAGTGAACCTAGCGCCAGAGTATCGCTGTGGTAAACAAATATAGTGAATTTTAAAGAATGCATTTATTCTATTGTGTTTTATTGTATTGTTATTGTGTATCGACGAAGTAGATTTAATTCAATCCAATAAGTTTAAATGAAATGCAAGAAAAAATGCGTATAATTTAATATTCCGTAGAAGTAAGTCATGTGGTGTACACATCAGATTTTTTTCATAAGCATGCTCGCAGTGAAGAATCCTTTCTATCCTTAAAAATTATTTAAAAAGTCACATTACACCCACATGTTATAAATGCAGTTGAAAACCAATCGGTTTACTGTTTATGATTTGAAAACGAGAAATAAATAAAGTATATATAATATTGATCACTAAGTATTTCAAACATAAAGGGAAAAAAAGTCTTATCACAGCATTTCCTAACAGCTGCATTTAAGTATATCTGAAAGGAGGCAACTGTGGGAATTTACCTACCACTGATGGTAAAGAAAAGATTTTCTTGAAATGCAGTGATTATAGAATACATTAAAATGTAATCAGCATTTCTTTTGTTCTAACAGAAAACGGTAGACATGTATGCATCTTCTATAGACT
Organism: Stegodyphus dumicola; assembly: GCF_044657685.1. Lineage (NCBI taxonomy): Eukaryota > Metazoa > Arthropoda > Arachnida > Araneae > Eresidae > Stegodyphus > Stegodyphus dumicola. The sequence continues at coordinate 39,238,794 of NC_140771.1, read as the reverse complement.
TTAGCCTTTAAATCTCCTTAAAGAGCCGACATTTTTGCTGCTGAAAGAGGGAAAAAACTTATTTTTTATATTTGTCCAAATACTAAGAACGCCAAAAAGAGTTAAGTCTCTAAACAGGATCGAGAAAGAAAAAGAAGAAACTCTTCAGTGGAAACCATTTAAATTCTTGAAAGATCTTTTTGTGGCCTCTTACGCATCTTCTTATATAAGTGAAGCTCTCGCTTTCGTTCTTGTTTGCTGGTAATCGGATTAATTATTAGCACAGAAAGAATCTACCTACGCTAAAAATGCTTTGTAAACAGAAGGGTATAAATTTGCTACAGAAACAGTTGCCAGAAACTTTAGTTATTCATTAAACAATGAACAATTATCAAACAAAACTTTTTATGTAAACTTTCGTTAATGGATTTTCTTTACTATAGTAAACACTGTATATTTTATAGGTTAATTACAGAGTAGCGCATTCTTTTTTTTAGGGCGATGCTTTGTTTATTAGAGCGCCATTCCTTTTAAATAGTTGGATGAGTTCTTTAAGAGTGTTGTTAATATTCTTATCTTGCTTCATATGCACATAATGGTTTTTTTCTTGTGATAGCTTTCTTTGAATATATGAACAAAGTTTAAAGTATTGAATTTTTTTTCTTTTCCTCTGTACCTATCTCATAAGACGCACGAATTATAATTAGCGTTTTTATCACTGTTTTTGCGTACTCTAAAAGTTTTTGAAGGTTTTATGTTATTTTAACACAGTTCAAACTGCAAACATGGAATAAAATATTTCGAACAAAATCTTTGAGGTAACCAAAAATAAATAAATAAATAAATAAATAAATAAATAAACTATTGATAGAAATAAGTTCCAATTTTACCTTTCTAATGTGTGTTTGCTTTGAAAGCTTTGTATTTGTTATTTTTGAATACATATTTGAACATTTAACTAAAGTAGGTGACTTTAACAGCTTCAATGTTATGTATACCAGACAGCTTTAATCTTGTTACAATTAAAATTTATAAAAAATGTAATTATATTCCTTTGTTTATCATAAATTGGAAAGAGCTGATATCTAGATATTTCGCACTGGCACGAGATTTAAGGAATTCATACTTAAAGGTTTCTCCATAAATTATCTTTTTCTTATTACCTTGTGTGTTTAATCTACTACAATAATGCAAAGAAACTTAATCTAATACAATAATGTAAAAAAATCAAGCATTTATAAAAGGATAAATTAATGACTATGTCAGGAGATGTATGTCTCTTCACTCGCTTCTAGAACACACTGTATCCTGAATAAGAACAGGGAATTTACTAAAGTTCTGTTCCAGATTGTGTGGAATAGACGACACAAGCAGGAAGGGTATACTAAACTCTTTATTCTCTATTACTTTACAGGTATTCCCGTACTTCGCGATACAGAGACCAACCACTTGTGGTCTGAACGTAAAAATATAGAACTACTAACTAAAACTCTAACTAAAAGCTAACTTTGAATTAGTATACAAATTCCTAGCACTAAGACTGGCCTTTATTTAAAAGGGTACGTATGTAGTACGCCGAGCTGCGAAAACTACAATACGTTTGTCAAATATCAAGAGGGCTAAACCTCTGGCCTTAAAGGCAAACAGCAACCGAGTGAAAACTCGTAAGAATGCAGTGGCAAGCAGCTCGCTTCCTAATTCTCCTTCTCTCTCTCACTCTTGGCAAAAAGCCACAACTTAAATACTTGGGCGTTAGCAAGACAATTTGCATAAACAAGTTAAAGCATTTAATTCTGGCCGGAAGTAGAAAATAAGACGTGATAGTACAGTTTTAAAATAAAATAAACGTTAGTAAAACTTAGGATCCTTGCAACCTCTCAAGTGATCTCGGCGATAAAAAGAATGTGTATCCTTAGAAACTGTATTGAAAAATATATATTGGTATCACATCTGCTTCTTAGATTTATGTTAGCAACCATGTTGCATCTAATATATCAGTTCTAGTGACGACATACATGTTGATGGCAATGAGTTATGCATCTGTAGCTTTTAAACTTACGTGTTTCTTAAATTGAAGGTCTAGACCCCAAATGGGAATGCCAAGCAAAATGTTGGCATCATGAAAATTTTATTCAAGTACACGAATTTAAAGCACATACATTAATCGACATTTTGAAATTGATACCTGCCATAAAGTCCAGAAAGGATTCGTTGAGCTATCGAGTGACTCAAAACTTAGTTCCGATACAATTTCTCGGTTGGAGTTTAAAGACAAGAGTCAGAACTGAATTTTCCACAATTTCTGAAATGGCATTAAATATTCTTCTGCCATCCAGCATCACATAAGTAAGGTGAAACGACATTTTCTGGTCATAAAGGCTGAAAAACAATATTCGTATTTAATGCTTAGATATCATTCATCATTCAACGTTGAGGAACGTAGCAGGTGGTTTACGTACAGCAGTGTCAAATATTGCACCAAGATTTAATTTGTTATTCAGCAAAAATCTAGCACATCCGTCTCATAAAAATGCTTTCTTTCTTTAGAAACAAATCTTAAAACTAATTTTCATATCTCTAAGAACAACTTCATAAAAAACTCACAAATAAAAAAAAATGTATTACATATAACAAAATTACAGTGAAATATTCCTTAATACAAATATTAATTATCCTAATAAATAAATTAACCAACTTCCCGTTGCTTTCTCTCAACAAACGTCCAGTATCCAAGGAAAACATTAAATTTAAAAAATGCACAGAATTATCGCCCTCATTTTCCCATGTGGCAACAGTGCTGATTTTCAACAGTCAGCAGTCCAGGATACAATTGAATGAAAAACTGTTGCCAAAACCACATTTATAAAAGAATGAGACTATTCAAAATGATGAGATAAAATCGAAAAGATAAAATAAAAAAAATATGATTCGAATTTTGAAAAAATCGCTTCGAGGGGTACTGACTCTTGTCTAGATTCACCTATATACCGAATTGCGTAGCCCTGGGTCTATTAGCTTACGCGCAGCACGAACGAAAGACACATAGACTCTTTCTTTTATTATACTTCCTATATTTAAGAACTTTATACTTAATGTGAAATGTCATTTTCAGCTTTAACGCTTAATCTAAATATCGTTCAACGCTGAAAACGTCAAAGATGCCTCACGTTCAGCAGTGTCAAATATTGCAACATGATTTAATTTTTTATGCACCAAAAAACTAGCACATCCGTCTTATGAAAATGTGATTTTCCTTCCTTAGAAACAGATACTTAACCTGGTTTTCATGCGTATATTTTTTAACAAAGAAATAAATTATTTACGGGAAAATAATTGTTTATATTTCTTTATCCTATATTTAAGGTGTCCGCCGATAACATCGCGGCAAAAACATCGCGGACGAAAACGTCGCGGAGAAAACAACGCAAGGCGAAAACGTCGTGCTACAAAACATCGTGGGAGAAAACATCGCAAAGAAAAAACATCGCAGTTCTAAAACATCGTGGTACAAAACATCGTCGTCGAAAATAAAGCGGTTCAAAAACTTCGCAGTTTAAAAACATCGCCGTCGAAAATATCGTGGTAAAAAATAAAGTATCTACTAATCATCGCATGACGATAACATCGCAGACATGCTTTTTTCAGGCTTTAATAACTGTAAATGGATATTCCCATAATGATTTGTGAGCACAAGATGTAAAGAAGGATAATTTTTACTTTCATATTTTTATTAAATATTAAATTTTTGCTGAGAAAATAAGAAGGAAACTTAAGCATAGAAATTAATGCAACTTATAGCACTTAATAGAATTTTAATCCTACATAGTTAACTAACAAAGACCATTAATAAATCCTTTTTATAAAGTTTTTACTGGTAAATTTTCATAAAAAGTATAATCTATTAAGTTGCATTTAATTTTCTATGCTTAAGTTTCCTTCTTATTTTTTCAGCAAAAATTTATGAGTTAATAAAAAAACGTGAAAATAAAAATTATCCTTCCTTACATCACTTGCGCTCACAAATCATTATGGGAATATCCATTTACAGTTATTAAAGCCTGAAAAAAGGATGTCTGCGATGTTATCGTCATGCGATGATTTGTAGATACTTTATTTTTTACCACGATATTTTCGACAGCGATGTTTTTAAATTGCGAAGTTTTTGAACCGCTTTATTTTCGACGACGATGTTTTGTACCACGATGTTTTAAAACTGCGATGTTTTCTCTTTCCGATGTTTTCTCCCACGATGTTTTGTAGCACGACGTTTTCGCCTTGCATTGTTTTCTCCGCGACGTTTTCGTCCGCGATGTTTTTGGCTGTAACCATATTTAATAGCTTTATACTTTCTATATTTAATTGTTTTATACTTCAATTGTTTTATACTTATTTTCAGCTTTAACTCTCGATCTAAATAACATTCAGCTTCTTCTTTCTATATTTAATTGTTTTATACTTTAATTGTTTTATACTTATTTTCAGCTTTAACTCTCGATCTAAATAACATTCAGCTCTAAAAAGAGCTGAAGATGCTTTACGTTCAGTAGTGTCAAATATTGCACCAAGATTTAATTTGTTATGCAAAAACAACCGGCATATCCGTCTCATCAAAACGTGATTTTCCTTCTTTAATTACTGTATACTTGAAACATAGCTTAAAATTCTGAAATACAACATATCTTTTACCAAAGAAATATTTTATTTATGGGAAAATACTTATGCGTCTTATTCTATATTTAATAGTCAGGGTCGTTAAGACTTTTTATGATAAAAAGAGGTTATGAATGATAAACATTTAAGAAGCTTTGCTTTTTAAGATACCATGGTTCTCTATAAGCACTTATACTTTATTATTATATATGTAATCAATCTGTGTAGTGCGAGAATTCTAATGTATTACCTTTAGAATAGCAAAGGAGTGAAGTCAAAGCCCTGATGCGTAATAAATCCCCTTAACTCTGTATGTATTTGTTCCTTGATTTTAGTGTTGACTCACACATGTTGCATAACAATCACTCACTCATACTGAATAACAATATAATATATAAAAGCACGTGAAACCAAACTAAAATATCATTGCCATTTGCGACTTATAGATGTACGTATAACTATGTAACAAATTAAAGATATATATCTGACTATAGCGACTAAGAGAAGAAATACCAACTTACCGAAACTCGGAAGTTAACAGGATTAAGGTTTAGTCAGAAAGACGGCTAACATAATTAAATGCTGTCACCCAAGCTTGTTGCTAAAACCTAAATAAAGTAAACCATTTGCAAGTACAAGGAGCTTTACCCCCAGCTGCTTCACTGTATACTAATAAATCTATTGACAGACGAGGGCGGACGCGAAAAGTATCGTAGGAACTTTATCATGTAGCCAATCCTTGTAGCAATCCACTTTTGAATAACGATTTTTTTTTGTGCCAGTGTTATGCATATTCACTTTTAGTAATGTTATACCAAAAATAAGAACTGTATCAACTGGCCATGACTGCAGGTCTAGCTTTACATATCATTATGAATTGTGTCAAACTCGAAGTGTCATCATATACATAATTTCCTGTTGTCAATAATGTTTTCCTTACCAGAATGGGAAATCAATTTCGATTGCATTTGAAAAAAAGGATTTCACAGGCATATTCATTCATATTATATATATGCGGCTTAAGTGTTTGTCGCCGATAGTTTATTGGTTGCTTGCGTAACTCTAAATTGTTTTATTCCCCGTGCAGTGCAGCGCGAGACGAATATTATGAGAAAGCTAAGTCGGAAAATTAAAAATACAAGAGCACGTGCATTTAACATTTAATAAATAAATTTAACATCTCTATGTAATAGAATTTGGAAATATGAACCCAACAAAAAACGGAAACGATGAAAAAAACAAATAAAATAAAATAAATAAATATCTTTATTATATGCGGCTTAAGTGTCTGTTAGTCGCCGATAGTTTATGGGTTGCTTGCGTAGCTGTACTAGCCATTGGGGTGAAGTTACCACGGCACAGGATTGCCGTTTCAATTGAGACGTAGACAATTCCTGTAAAACGTGCCTTTGCTATGAACATCAATAATGTTATGAGGTCACTGCACTAGTTCTGTTTCTATACTTTGCCGTAAAAATCATGGGCACCAATGCTGTGCTACTACTTCCTCTTAGGGCGGAACTTAATGCAGAAACAGACAGGTGAAACCGTAACTAACTAAACATCAACTGAGAAACTAAACTCTTAAAAGTTAGCTAATTACCACACTTTTAGTGATCGTATAAGTGAATTTGTAGTGCATTGCGTTGTGAAAATGCATCCGGGACCGCGCCGTGAGAGGATCGAATAAACAACATGTAAAATTAATATATATATATATATATATATATGTATATAAACACATAAAAGTTATAAAGAAAACATAAGTAATAGGGTTTCAGATTAAATACCAGTTTATTCAAATTCCTCAACAATTAAAATTATATCTTATCCTAATCAGAGACTCAAATTTCTTATTTTAGTTACAGTTCAATTTTCTTATTTTAGACATAGGTGAATTCTTCACATTATCATTTTCTTTTGTTACATTTAAATTAATGATTTGCAAATCTATTACATGACTATTTTAATTTAACAGGTACCCGTTCTATAATTTCTAAGAGGTTAAGGAAAACATATTTTTGCAATTCAACATCTGTTCTAAGGAAGATTACACAAACAAATTATATTATTACATCCTAATTCATATAAAGACCTTAAGGTTTGTCTCGGTAAATTAAGAAGGGGAAAGGGGAGGCAATTTAGTCCTTTAGAATTAATTTAAGATTCAATTTAAAGTAAAGTTCCAATTTCCAAAAGGTTCGAAGGAAAATTGATAACAAAGCTAGACTTATTAGTTTTGAAGGCTACTTGAAACACACCCGGAAATTGTCTCTGGCGGTCCTTGCATTCTGGGAGAAATCAGGGATGAATAGTCTTCATTAAGTTCTGGGAGTAGTACATTCCGTACGGGGAACACTGGCGTCTTAGGAGTCTCACGCTTCCGGTATCAATGACCGCAATTATAGAGGAACACTGACCCCATTATTTTTCAGCAACGCATCCGCACGCTCAGCAGCGAAGAAAATAAGCCACTGGAACCAGCACCCGAGCAGAATCTTCAAGCTCGCTGTCCGGATGTCGAGAATAAAATATCACTTTGGCGGGGTGGAACTTGGCCTATAATTTTTGGAATTTAATGCTCGCTGGAGGGAAAAAAAAACTTTTCTTATTTTAAGATACTTGTGAAGTCCTCATCATCCCCGGTTTTTCCTTTTCCGATAGCAAGCCAACGGCCGGGTAGCCTCCGCCGTTCTCAGCCGGAATCACAACTTATTCATCTCCAGAAACTTAACAATCCTTCAGCTTCGAAGGTCGGGCAAAAAAGTCTTAATCTTGAAAGTCTTAAATCCTTCAGCAAAACTCGTCCAAAGTCGGGCAAAAAAAAGTCTCTTTAAACATTTCAGTAAAACTCGTCCCTCTTCAATTTCGCCTCTTAGCCAAAACGCGGCCGGGGAGCATAATTGCTGCTCCCCGCCGGAAAACATCTCTCTTCGTAAATTACATCTTTCCTATCGCTCAACCCAAGTGTGTGTGTGTGATTATGGCAAAGCCTCGAGGGCTATCTGACTTAGGAAAGGGATGCCTTCGTGGAGGACTTCCTAAAGGAAACTGGCTCGTATACACGTTACACATGGGGAAAATCACGAAAACTCCCATACAGCCAGCCCGTTCGCGGGATTCGAACCTCGGACCGAACTACCAGTGTTCAGCGACTTTACCGCTCGGACGCTGGTGGGCCCCCGCTCAACCCAAGAGCAGGCTCGAAGTTACAGTCTTAGTCAAAAGTAAGTAAGTAAGTGATTCAAACTCGAATTTTCTCCGTCTCCTTAACCAACGCGGGCTCCCACAATGGCTTCAATTATCGTCCATTTGGGCAAAAATTTGCGTTTCAACCCCTGAGTGCGGAAATAAGGGTGATCGCGCATGCGCGCCTTTCTTCAATTAGTCAACAACCGGACCCTCAATCGGCAAAACCTGAATGACTTACATCGAAGTTTAAGTGACAACCTCTGACCCTTTCGTCACGTACTTCCTGTCCTAAGGTCAACTGCACAATGAAATTTCTTCTAGAATATTCTAAAGGACAAAAGCGCGCGAAATCATGACTTAGCAAAATCGCTTCCTTTCCCCGCTTCTTTTCACAATGAATCAAAGCTTGTACAAAAATTGCAAATAAAAGGAAAATAAATAATATTCTTTTAAACTAAAATAATATTCCCAGAAGCATCTGTTTTTCCCCAAAATTAAAGCATTAAAATAAATAATTCAGAATCAAATAAAAATTAAGATTTTCTTAAATCAGAAAATCATTCACCTAGTTTTTGTAACGCGATCAAACAATTCTCTACACAACAATAAGTCTCAGGGCCAAACGCTTAAGCGTGTTGGCATTTTTTTACCTGATCCTGCATTTGGACACAGTCAACTTTATGTCGGCTGTTGAAGAGTTCGTGAAAGAACCGACGTAAAATTAAAAATAATGGATGGTTCTCTGCAAGGCGAGCTTGTGGCTCTTAAGAAATGTACCACCAGTGGTGTCCTTCATTGCCCTCTACTTTAAGCAATTAAGCAAGTAGAAGGGGGAAACCCTGTGGGGCAGTAAGCAAAGGGGCGTCCTCGCTGCCTGCCCTGGGTCATTCAGTTTGAATTAGCAGACACCTTTGCACAAATCATTTTAATTACAATTTATAATATCTAGAACAGCGGTCATTTCGTACGACCGCTGGGCTTTTTAGTTTTATATAAAAGAACTGCCATTCCGTTTTGTCTGTTTTGCAGAAATGATTGATTAGCGATTGAAATAAACATTTGTTTTGAATAGCCAATTCAGATTTCGAGTGAACGTTTTATCTCCTCATTAATTTTTATTCTATCTATCGCATTTATCGAAAATAATTCGAAAGGTTTTGTTTTCTTAAAATCTTCTCTTTCCCTTGCAGCTGTTCATATTGTACGAAACATGAACTTTTCAATTTAGAATTATATTGTTGTTTACCGTCGTATATACCGTCGTTGTTTCTACGTCTCGGTTGTATTATATGCGCATTTTAAATGTATACATATGTCTGGAAGGTATCTAAAATATAAGCTTTGCATTTGAAATTGTAGAAATACTGCACTCTTCTTTGAAGTTGTTTAAAAATACATCTTCCAGTCTGATATCTTTTTAAAGTCAATGCAAGAACACAATAACAAAAAACTCAAAGTATTACTGTATAGCGAAAGATTGCATTTTTTGAACGTCTGCTGTCTTCAAAAAATACAAAAAACATCTTCTTCGGAAACCATCAATATTGTTCCAACAAAACGAGAACTTATATAGAAAGCTCTTCTAAACTGTAAAGGTAAGTTATGAATAGACTAAAGGTAAAAAAGAATATGCAATACCCTGTTGCTGGCCTCGCGTGTAAACATTTTTGTTCTTTTATCCGAAAGTTATCCTAGTCGTAAAAGAAGCTCAGTTCCAGATGTTTTTAATTTTCTTTCTTTCTTTCTGCCTTTGCGGTTTATTTTTGTTTCTGCTACCCAATAAATGTCCTCACAGACCTTGAAAGTGAAAGCAATGAAAGATGAAATTGATCACGTGATTGATAACAACACTTGGAGTTCCAATGAATAAGCTTGCAGTCCAATATTCAAAGAAAGGTGCCTAAGGAATTTCTCCATTTTAGTAGAAGCGGCAGAATGACTTGGTTTGGGTGTGATTATGAATAGTTGCTGCCGATTAGTCTTTTCTGCCGCTGCAAAGATAGCTGATTTGTTATACAGATAGTTTGAAAAATCGCTCCACACCTGCAATAAGCAACTAAGTTTTGCTGCTTTAATACCCAAACTGCCAATCTTACAACTAATTTTTATTGTCTTATATCGTACAAATGCAACATCGAACAGCTTGTTTACAACATATGCTCAAAATGGCAGCTATGTTTGTTAATGCATACATATACTGGTTTTATCATGTTAAAGACCACTTTTTAGAGCAGCTGTTATTGTTAACGGCTCCTATAAGGTTCCTTTTTTGTCCTCCAGTGTATGCAGTATATCTGTACTTTTCAGGTATCCCTAGAGGGAGAATTCTTCAGGCGACATATCGGGTGAACGTGGAAACGTTAATATTGAAGTCTTGTTACACGTCATTATTCACTGTAGTTTCAAATACTATTCAACTTTGAAATCGCCAACAAATTATTGCTGAACATTGAAAACTCGTTACTTCTGGCAACAACACTCTGCCTAGTAGGGCAAATAGAACTTTCATGCCGATTTCATGTGACACTTGTCCGCATATGTTTGATATTAATACTTCTATGATGCCGCCATCTAGCAAGAGGGGATTCAGTTTACAACTTCAGTTCAATTTATAAAAAAATACTTATTTGACGACTTTTTGATTTTCTTGTACAAACACAAATACACAATACAAACACATAGCTAATTATACAATCCAGTAGGAAGGGACGACTACTGACAGCATTTAATATTATTTCTAAATACAACACAATCGATATTTAGAAGAAACCAGTGTACATTCAAAATAATTTTGTAGCAATAAATTTATACTATAAATAAAAAATACAAGAAATAATGCATGCAATACATATAATACATGTAATACATTAATGTATGAAATATATAGATACATACAATAAATGCAAAAAAGATATATGTCAAATAAATCAGATTCGTAGTGAATTTGAAGAGTATCATTTAATTATTTCTTTTTCTTATCAAATTTCATTTCATTTCCTGCCAGAATGCAAAATTTTCAGCATGCGCGATATTCAAAATTAAGGAGGAAAAAGGAAGGTTTTTGGAAAGTGAAGTCAGAGCGTTTTCGTTCTGCTTGAAAGACACTTTGCTAACGTGGATTCTCTAGCGATTATAATTTTGCGGAGTTGAATTGTTCTTGCTTTTAGGGTTTTTATAAGACTTCGGTGAGAACCAGCTTGAGCGATAGTTAAACTGTGAAGCCGTTAGGCTATACTTAATTTCATAAGTTTTAAGTTAACCATTACGTTTTGATTTAAGCCAAAAGTATTGGCTTCTGTAAACAGGAGTTGGTAACGACGGTTGAGTTTAATTAAGAGTTCTGTATAGACCTCGCCTGATTTTGTTGTACTTTAGTCAAGTATGCATTAAAAGTGCTTTTGCTAGAGTGTATTAATACTATAAATAAACAATATCATAGTTCTGTTAATGCAGATATATTATCTGTAAATTATTTTTTTTTCATTTTGGATTTTTCATGATATTAAAGTAAAATAGACTCATAATATTTAAAATTCAGATTCAAATTCTTCAATCTGAAATATTAGATAGGCCAAAAATAATACGATAAACAGAATGCAAAAATATTATAATAATAATCAGAATCTGGTATTTCAATTATGCTTAGATTTTAGCTTTAAGGTCACATTACTCAAACCCACATTAGCGAAGAACCGATAGAAATGCAAATATCCGAATTCGAAGTACACTGAATTCCATTTATCCGGATAACCTTATTTTCAGTCCAAATAAAATTAAGTACATGGTTAATTCCTTTACACGGTTTTTGTTTAAGAGACAGAAAAGGATAATATAGTATGATACATATTTTTAGGGAATTACGAAGTTAATTTTATGAATATGTAATATGTTCTAGGAATTGTAGTGAAGTACACTACTAGGAAGTGTAGTAATGTGACAATCTATCTACATATATATCTAGAAATCCTTAATCAATTTACGTGTGTCCAATCTTTACTGGCTTGAATTCTAATTGGTAGTACATTGCGTGTAAAACTCTAGTATCAAGAATAATTAAATATTTCACTTACCCAATAACCCACATGCATGAGACTTGCGGAGACAAATTTCTTTTTCTAATATCACATTTATTTTATCAAAAACACATTCTCTGCATTAAATATATAACACTTATCACACAGCACATAAAATATCAAAATATCATAACTTAGAACACAAACGTGAGAACCTGAAAATGGAACAGTGGACGAATGCCGAAAAAAGTGTCTATCATCAGACAAATCACAATCTATATGCATCGTACATATATGCAGTTGAAATTTTCTCATGCTGATTACGTGCAGTTCGCACATCCTTATTACACAAGTGCAAGCTGTTTTTTTTCACTTTACATTTTATTAACACACTGAAAAGCACCACGTGGAGACAGACTGCTGACAATGCACTTTCCTGAGTCGAACATATATTGATAATCTGCTTGAAATGTTTTAGCATATTATTCACGGCAACAGGACATAGCAATTTTCAAACTAAGCATTTTCCTCTAGATATTGCCACCTCTTAGCTCTGCTTCTTTTTATGCAAAAAGAACGACGACACTTCATGTGCGAATATTGCAAGAACGATGAGACTCCATTAGCGAGATATGCAGGGGCAACCCCGCGTACTCGTACATCTACCACGTCCGCCAAGCGAGAGAGTAGAGAAGGGCGAAGAAGGGAAGAAACCACTCTGACCGGTGTTTATATACACACGCGAAGTTCCGCGATTAAGATTAATGTTGCGATGATGACGAACAGCGTGGTGTGAGATATTACCTTTCTCACAAGGATGGACAATGTTTTGTAAATATGTAAACAATAAATATCATTAGAAAATCATATGTATAAGTAATCATGTAACAAACGCACACTAATACAAAAAATACTGTCTTAGTTTGATTTTAATTTATTATGTTAAGATTACGCATTTTGTTGTTTTTGTGTATAGTTACGCATTTGTTTTGTTTGTTATTCCTTAGATGAAAAAAAGTCTTTTAATTTTAGAACAAAAAAATTAAAGGAATATTACTTGTTTAGACTAATAATATTAAATATTTTGTTGAAAAAAATTAGTTTTGGATTTATTTATACAGAAATTTAACACATTGCTTGAACAGTATAATCCTTATTTAAAATGTACGATAAATCTAGAAGTAAAAATTCTATTCTAAACACTTCATAATGAGATTTTTTTTCTTTTCTTTTCTTTTCTTTTTTTTTTTTTTTTTTAAATTTCCTACGGCGGGCACTAGCCGTTATAGGCGTTGGCCACTACTAACGCAGGAAGTGGTGGCCACTTTATTATGGAGGCACTTAATCGGTGAAATTCATTGTTAGGAAACGTCTCGCATTTATTTTACACCTACTTTCTGTTATAATTCCTGGCAGCGACGTTTGGTATAAATATCTCATATGACTGATTTTTCGCCCTCTTTCGATGGAGGCAAAAGTGATGAGTGTAGAAGTGATACGCCTCTTGCCTTGATCTATTCAAAGTGGACTAAAAGGCTGTCAAAACGATTGTATGATAAAATAAATAAAAATAATACCTACCTTTTACAAATGTTAAACAAAATTGTCTAAATTTTAAACTTTATTCTTATAACTTTCTAAGACTTATTCTACTCTTAAAGAAATTTAAAAATCAGTTATAAATTTCTTTCTGTGCTTGCCCCTTTATTAAATAGAAACTATATAAAAAGGTAAAAAAAATATGAGACCATTTATTAATCATTTGGAATAAGGAGATTTCAGTTTAATAAATTAAATGAGGAAGAATAATATTTATTCAAGCACAATTTTTTTTTTAATATTATTAGGTTTTAATTTTAGTGCAGGTGATAATGTTTACCATAGCCCGCCAATGGTCGAACGTTAAGAGTGCTGAAGACTAGTATTTCGACACGGGTTCAAATTACGGCGACTGAGAACTTTAACTTGTAGCACGATTACCAACCAGTTCGCCTTAGATTATAGTCAAAGAAGGTAGCTTTTCTCTTAATCAGGGATCCTCCATGGCCTTTTCCGCAGTCTGGAAACCCATCCCACCCGATGGATACACGATCTTAACTAGTTAGGTAACGTTTGAAATTTTTCAGTTGACATATCATTACAGTTATAATTGCATTTTATGAATTATAGGAATGAATGATATAAAATAGTAAGTCTTGTTGCAAAATGTTATTAAGATATGCAAATAAAATTACTTTCGAAATGATTCACTTCCTTACGCTTATGAGCAACGTCTTTTTAATTTAATATAGGATTAATGTTAAAAATCTTCGGTTTCACCGACTGACATAAAACTTATGTTTGTTTTTAATACATAAAAACCGATAAGTGAAAACAATAGCAGCTTCTTCCAATCTCACATGGATATTAATGTTAACACACCTAACAATATTAACAGTTTTTATCTTTTGCGTTAGATTAAATACTGATTTGCCTAGTATGTCAAAAGCATTCTGAGGATCCAAATTTTTCAATTATCGTTTCGGACTGTTGTTCTAATTAACTGGAATACGTGGAAAATAGCAGTTTTTTTTAGTATAAGATAACAGCATTTTAAATTATGTATTTTCATAAATGCAGACAGTGTGGTTAAAAAACAAAAACAAATATTGCCTTTTCCCATGCAATTAAATTCATTTATCCAGGTTATTTGCTTGAATCTGAAATCATCCTTTTATATTTCTACGAGTATTAGCTACAAATGAAGGTACTTGAGGTAAAACGTATCGTTCCTTTAACCAGTATGCTTTGCGGCAGCGCCATCAGAGAAGCTTTAATTAATTTTTGTAATTATTTTCTTCATTTTCATAATTGTAGCTTGCTAAATATGATTTATTTTAATTTGCTTATTGTGTTTATTATATTATCCGTATTTTAATCTTCATTTTGTAGAGTCATTAGGTTAATTGGAAGCAGAAAAGACGAAAAATATGCAACCGCCTTCGCCGGGAATCGAACCACGGACCTCTGGAATACCGGCCCAGCGTGCTACCGTTACACCACGAAGGCACGCTAGGGAAGTGAGAGAAATACCTTATAATTTCTTTAATTTTCTCAAAAAGTATACTTATACATTAAGAATGATCTTAACCTCCAAGAAATAAAACAGCGCTCAGATCATATGCATAGTGAATAGTATCCTTCCTGTTTGCCAGTAAAAGGTTGGACAAGCAGTTTCAAGTGGGCTTTGTGAATCCTTAGATGATTCTCATAGTGGAAGCATCGCTATCAAGAATTGTGTAAGAAATTTTATCATTACCTTACCAGATACCGCTCTCAGTGATTACTCTCTGTTCTTCAACGGAAATCTTATCTTCGTGAAAAGAGATTTAGACTAGTTATGAAACATTATGAGATGAACTTCTAAGGTTACCTTTTCTGTGGTAAAGGTTTGCTCATGTACTATGTGAAAAGTAAGTACAAAGAAATTATGTTGAAAAATATTCCATTAAAATATTCTCTATTTTCTCATATCCGACCGTATAATTTTGGAGCTACCAACATAATACGTAATGAACCGTTTTACGTTTTCACTTCAAACATAATATTGTAAAATAAACTTCCGATTAACTGGAATATGGATTTACCGAACATTTTATAAGAGACAGTGATGTTTGTATTTTTTTGCTGTAAAATTGCTGTAAAAACCTTAGAATTCGGTAAAAATTATACAGAAGTTGGAGAACGGGGAAGTAATAGCTTAACATAACAGCAACGATAGCAGATAATGTGAGAGTATTCAGGAAAAAAAGCAAATTTTTAAGTCGCGAAAATAAATCAAATGCACACTGTTAATCTTTTGTTTTCTATTGACCCGTACCGAAATACAACAGTAATCTAAACGGAAACATGATTTTTGTTTTCCCGTTTGGATGTGTGTTCTCATTTCGAATGAGTATTTGTTTTATGGAACCAAATCGACTCAATATCAAAATTAAACTGCTTTAAACACATCAAAATATTAATAATTATAATAATATAAAATATTCCTCTTCCTTGTATTATTTTAAATGCTCTCAGAACAGTAGTTTTGAGTTAACCGTGGACATCGTCTCCTGCATTCCCCGAATTAATAGGGAGACTATTGCAAATATGCGAAAATTTGAAAACTAAAAATACAGCTGTTGAGAAATGAGTGAGCATTTTGCAACAGCTGTGTATTCTATATTCAAAAATGTTTTATGGAGATTAAAGTGCACAAATAGCCATAACAGAAAATATATTTTAATGCAACAGCTCTATTAATATATACTCTATATCAGAAGTCTCAAACTGGATGCTACGTGGCCGCATGGGGCCCATGAAGCAATTTTTTCCTGCGAATACATTTCAGTTATGTATTTGTTGCAAATTCAGTGCTGCAAACATTTAGTGATTTGATATTGAATTTGAAATCTGAGTTTATATTATATTCATTACCATTAAAAATGTATATAAATAGCCGACCAGAAAATTTATAAATGGAGCTAATTAATTTGCAGCGTGATGTACGCTGAAGAGCCAAAATATTATGACCACCTACACAATAACGCGTTACGTGAACTTTAGCCTGCAAAACAGCTGCAGTTCACTTTGGCTTGAATACCATAAGCTCTTGGTAGATAGATGACTGGATGGTACGCAAAGTCGAGATCTTCCGACATGGTGGTGTTTGAACTATGAGCTGTCGCTTCATGACATCCCAAGTATTCTCTATCGGGTTAAAAAATTCTAGTCAGGTAGGTAGCCAGGACATTAATTGGAATTCTTCCTTATGCTGCTCGAACCACTCCAACACAGTTAGAGATTTCTGACATAGAGTTTTGCCATTTCCAGTTGGAAAGACATACGCCATATAAGGATGAAACTTTTCCGCAGTTATGTGCAGATAGTCCGCAGCTTGCATGGTCTGTTCTACCATAGCTAAGGTTCCCAGAGCCACCCATGGGAATGTCCCCCAAAAGCATAACACCACAACCACCAGGCTGCATATGATCTACGGGTGGGAGCAGCAGTTCTCCTGGAAGATAGCCGTACCCTGACGCGATCCTGGACAAAATGAATGCGAACTCGGAATTCATTCGAACAGGCAACTGACTTCCACTAATCCATGGTCCTATCACGATGTTCGCTATCCCACTGCAAGCATAGTTGATATTTATGCTTAGTCCAGAAAGGCACACGAGTGCAACGTCTGCTGCGCATTACCATATCCAACAATGTCCGCTGAACCGTGTGTCCCGATTGCTATTGGACCTGCATTACATTTGGCTGTCAGCTGAATCACGGATTGACGCCTATTTTTTTGTACCAAGTGGGACAATATTCGCATTCTTTTTTTTGATGACGCATAGATATCCACTGCCTTCGTGTCTACTGCTGGTTTCGCTGTTATTTATCCACTTTGCATAAATGCTAACAATGGCAAATTGAGAACAGCTTACCAGTTGTGCAGTTTCGGAAATATTCGTTCCGAGTCTTCGAGTCATTACAATATACCCTCTATCAAATTCGCTTAAAATAGCAGCCTATAACATCACTCTCAAAAGTAACGCAATAAGGATTCCTTACCTTTTCCAGCAGCAGTTAAATACCATTCTTACTTAATCGCACGCCCTCTACATTATCCAGACGAGTTCATTAAAAAATGTGGAGATGGTCATAATGTTTTGGCTTGTCTGCGTAAGACTTAATGAAATATTTGAAGATGCAGATTTGATTAATTTTATTCCGAATTGTCAAAAAATAAATAATCTCAGATGCGAATAAAGGATTTGTTTGACAATACATTTATACGCAAACAGCTCATTTTCACAGTTGAATATTAATTAGAAAAGTACTCGAATGACCGATAAGCATCTACAATCCGTGATGAAGATGATTTCTAAGAATGGCTCTTTAAGGTACAAATTTCAGAATTGAAACGCCATAAGGGTCAAGATGTGATAAAAAGTACAATGGTTTATAAATATTTTCATTCAAACACTTATACTTTTATTTATACGGCGAAGGAAAATTTAATGAACTAAGTTATTATTAGGTATTCTCTAGTTTTGTCCCATTTGGAAAATTTTCTCTCATAACTGAGGAAGTTTTCATAATTTGTCTATTTTAATTTTAAATTAAAGTAGTCGATTTTTAATGATTATTTAAACATGTTAGAATATTTGAATTAAATGTAAATCTAAAAATTTAATATTTAACTGTTAATATTTTTGAATTATGTAGTGTAACGCATAAAAGTGTCTTGCAGGCATGAAATATTATATCTGAGAAAGAAAATAAGTAAAAATTTGAATATTTTTCTCTCGCGATATTAATATTAGCCCAAAAGGGTTATTACTTTTCAAATGGGATTTTGCGTCGAATCACTATAAATTCGTCTTTTCACTTTTCATTCGAGTCTATAGCTATTCAGCAAAATATAAGATAGTTACCTTTCAAACTGAATCTGCCTTTATGGAGTAACAAACTAAACTGTTTGAAAGCAACAGATGCAGTTCTCAAGAATACTCGTTTCTCACTTTGAATCGAGTTGATTTAAATAATAAAATGCATTTAATTCATGATCATGCAGTTAATAGTATTCAACATTTTCGTAGATTTGCTTTGTATTTTTTTTAATTGTAAAGTATCATCTCTCTCCTTTCCTAATGCACTCCCCTGCTAAAAATGCCCCGTAGAAACCCATAAAATTTTTTTACGGGGAATTGGCCTACGGGTACCCGTACAGCTCTGTGGGTACCCGTAGGCCAAATCCCCGTAAAAACCCACAGACAGAAACCCGTACAACTGTACGGGTACCCGTAGGCCAAATCCCCGTAAAAACCCATAGAAAGAAACCCGTACGGTTGTACGGGTACCCGTAGGCCAAATACCCGTAAAAAACATTAAACAAAAAACCTGTACATTTGTACGGGTACCCATAGGCCGAATACCCGTAAATTCCCATAGAAAGAAACCTGCACGGCTGTATAGGTACCTGTAGGCTAAATACCCGTAAAAAACCTGTAAACGGAAACCTGTAAACTGTATGGTTACGAGTAGGCCAAATCTCTGTAGAACTGTAGGCACTATAAACAAAATCCCAGTAAAAACCCATAGCCAAAAATCAAAACTTTATATGCATATCCATTGGCCAAATTTCCATTAAAAAAATGGATATTCCGTAGGTCTATGCCTTGTAAAAACCAGTAAACAAAAGCTTGTACACCTATACAGGCACCCATACGCCAAATCCAGTAAAAACCACTACACATCCACAGACCAATAAAGGTACCTCTTGGAAAAATCGCTGCACAAAACCCATAAACAGAACCAATAGCATTATACCATAGTGGAGTATCCATACATAGAATCGTACATAGAACGGGTATCCATATACAGAATCCCTATAAAAAACAATACACAAAAATAGAACTGTAAATCAAATTTCCATAAAAACATAAACCAGCAGAAGTACATAATTAGCACTGATGAAATGTACAGAACTAAATTGCGGAGAAAGCATGTAAAGTAATTTAAATAAAACTCAATGCGAATAAATAAAAATTTTAAAATATCTAGAAGCCTACGAGCCCGTCCTTCTTAATGTACGTCAATATCTATAAACATATTACAAAATATTTGTATAAATTCTCTTTACAAAATTTTAAACTACCTTTATATAATTCTGAAAATAAAATGAATAGAAAGATAATAACCAAAGTCATGATTCACAACCATCGAATGATATATGTACGTATATATATGTAAGAAAAATAAGGAATATGCAAAAGATTAAATTAGCAGCGTAAAATTAATTTTCCTTCTCTATTCTAAAAACAGTAATCTTTCTGCACTGCATCATTTCGAGATTAATTCATGTCATATGACTCTTACGTAATTTGATGTTGTAAAAGAAACTAAAACTCAAACAGCCAATAGTAATTTTACAGCAGTATTAACTATCAAATACGGGTAAAAATGCATCGAGAACCAAAATTAACTCGGTCTGAATTAAGATTTCACCCTTAATGTAACGCATTTGCTTTTTACGCTTTGTATTAGCTGGATTGCAGTCTGTCTGCTCCTTGTTTCTTACTACACATTTATCAAAAATGTTAATTTTTGGAATAGGCATAAATAATGTGCCAACTTGTTTGTGGCTGCAACATATTTGCTGAAAGAAAAGTTGAATTAAATCTACCTCGACTGCCAAATTTCTTATTCATTGTGGATTGGAGTTTCAACATCTCTAAGCCATCAAAATTCTTGCTGTTCATTACGGATTCAGCTGCTTGTATTCGACAACATAATCTTTTACATATATATATAATATCATTTCATTTGATGATTGCGAATCATTACTTTGACTGTATGTATATTATTGATTTCATTATAAATATATACATACAGTACTGTACCTCACTGCATATATTTGTATTTCAGTTCTTTATTTAGGAAATTAAACAATTGTATTTAATCACATCAGCTTGTTTGACAATTTGATACCTAATGAGGAATGTATTGCCAAAGGATGGTACATTCTAGCATCTGCTTAAATTTTAAGTTACCTTCAATGCACTAAACCAAATTAAAAAACAAAACTAGAAGAAACCCAAATTTTCAGGAAGAGAAACATTATTAACAAGCAAGCAAAAAGAATACGGGACTTGCAAATTAGAAACTTAACATAGAGTTCAAATTTAGCATACTTGCTATTCCCTTAAAGCTCGCTTACCAATGATAGTAACACCCTGCAGCTTATTATGACATGCATACACATAGATGTTTTGCGTGGAAGAAAGGATGAATCCAAGAATATAATGTAGTGAAGAAATAATAATATACAAACACTGTGTCGACCCCTTATTACAATACTTTAAATGTTACCTGTATCTCTCAAAAGATAAATGAAACAGGAAGATAACATATAATAAACTTAATAGTACCCAAAATACAATAAATTATATTGTAACAAAATGAATTTTAGAAAATTTACAAGTTTCAACAAATACCAATTCTCAACGCACAGTTCGGGAATTAAGAAAATATCTCATAGCGTATAATGTTTTATTCCGTATCTCACTTTTAGTGCTATATAATCTTCCATAGATTTTATATAAATAAAATCTATAACATAATGGGTATTTATAGTATATGTAGTTCTTGATGTAAAAAAGATAAACTTTCGTACTGTAAAAATTCCATCTATGTGAATAAGTATGAATATACTCATATACACATAATTATACTAAATAACTAATTTAATGAAACTAAATTCCTATAGAAAAATGGGAAAAGTCTAGAATCGCCCACTGCTTGGCGTGTTTTTAAGAATTGCACATACTCGGTATCCACGTACACATCGACCTATTTTCACTTAAAAAAACATCTCAGAATTGAACAAAAATGCCATTGTGCACTCCTTTGACTTTATTCATGTACACATCAACCTATTTTCACTTTAAAAGTCAAAAGAAAATTGACAAAAATCCAATTCCTTTTACTTTTGTACAAAGTGCCAAATAAATAAGTGGACGATTCTGCACTTTACACGAAAAAATATATAAAAATACCATTTACCTATATATATTAATAATTTATTATTACACAAGGTTTTTCATATATCATCTCAAGGGAACATAAATTTAATTAAAGCGATGCATTATTGGAATAAATTTGAGTCAGTGTTTTAGGTGCAAGTTATTTAGATTTCTATTGTAGAAAGAATACTTGAAATAATGTATAGAAATATTATTTTGAACCATAAAAATTCTAAATAGTAAAATTTAAAGTACTGAAAAAGTAGCTATTGTTTCTGACAGTAGATTATATAATATAAAAATACCTCATACTGAGCATTTTCTGAAATTACAATGCCAAATGAAATTTATATAGTGCAGTATTTAGCAGTAATAACTTTTTGTAAACAAATGTAGCTATATTCGCTTAATTGTAATGACAGTAATTTTAACTGCATTTGTATAAGGCTGTACAGAAGATTTATTTATATGGGTTTTCATCCGCAGAGAACAACCGGATTCTCTGTAGAAGTGTTTCCGAAAATAATGTTTAAATATTACTCTAACTATATTTGAAAGCAAAACAGTGCCCTTATAAGACTCATGATCCGAAAAGCTTTGGTTTTAATTGTCTCGTAAAAACTTTCAATTACTTCTGCAAAATTCATACCCACGTAAAAATTACTACACCGAAGTAGCATTATACAGCAAAACGTTCCTAAAATAATCAACTCCACAATTCGAGATAATGCCAGTTTCCTATAGCCTGACAAAACTATGAATGATTTTTTAAGTCCTGTTATTTAATTATTGTCCTGACAAATGTGCCATTATCAGAGGTGGTCATTTAAGAAAATAACCACTATATGAGGTTTCAACTTAATGTAATTTTTTTCAAATAAATAATTCACTTTTTATACTCCCAAGACTAGTACATTTAATATTACATAAATCTTATTCACAAATCTATTTCTATTTCAAAAGCAATTTATGAAAAACACATTTGAAATTTTCTTCATCAAACTTATAATAATGAAAATTAAAGTATGCATAAAAATGATTATATATGTTTTAACAAAATGGCACCAAATATTTAATGTAAAAATGTGGTTTTAGTCTCATACTTGTAAAGAAAAATAGACCAAAAAGAAAAAACAATGTAAGCTACTATGATCATCTAAATTTTCACATAATTTTAGTAGTGGAAAAAAAAAGATTCCTTAAGCTTGTATGTCTTGTCTACCTCATTCAATAAGTAACAAAAACATTAAATATTTCAATGTTTATTTCATTAATAAAACTTACCTTTTTTGCTCGCGAAATATAATTAGTACATTTTTTAAAATATAAAAAAACATTCTTTTTGCTCGGCCACATCACATTAGTTGAAAAATTGAATCATGCAAGATCATTTTTAAGTAAGGTATGCTCAAATTTATTAGTACATAATATTCAAATGATAAAGCATCTACATGAACAAGCTTTAAAAAAGTATTTCTAAACTGTAATAAAAAAAATAAATTTTCCAAAATACAGTTTCAGTAGGATGCAAAAACTATATTTCTGCATCTGCACACTGAACCAAATTATCAAGTCTGAAATTATCACTTTTCAGTCTTTTAAGCACATTGTTTTTCAGGTTAAAAGTAAAGATGGAAAATCAATTTCACGCACAGAATCTCCATTTCACAACTAGTCAGTTATCAGCAACGTTCTCTCAAACATTAGACACGATTACACGTGCATGGCTTTAGTTGTATATTCATAGTCAGTGCTGGTATTTTATTATTTATTACTAATTTCTAAACAGTAAAACATAGTAAAATTTGTAATACAGTAAATCCTAGTAAATAATATATTGCATTACTACAACCACGAAGAAAATAACACCACCATCACACAACAATAACTAGAGCGGCGCCATATTGCTTGTTTGGGAAACTTCTGAGAGTGGGAGAGGGAGGGAGAATTTTTTTCTTCACGTCAGCGTTAACAGGGAGAAAAGTTTTGCGATTGTGAATGAACTTGTTCGCGTTAAAGGGATGTTGGTTGATACCGGTGTTTATTTGTAATATCAGAAATGTAAGTGCTTATGTGTGTGTATTCAGAGAACCAACTCGTAGCAAAAACCACCTCCCTAAGACGACCGCCTCTGAAAGAAACCAGTATTTCTGAAAACATAAGTATACTTTGGTATTGAATATTCCCTCTGTAAGGCGACCATTCACAGAGAAAATTCTGCAAATGTGTCTGGTCGCCTTAAAGAGATTCATTCCGTAGATGCAATCTCCCTAAGACGACCACCTCTAAAAGATAAACGTATCTCTGAGAACGTGAGTATCTATTGGTATTGAGCATCACCTCTATAAGGCGACCACTTGCAAAGATGAATTTTTATTTGCGGCTGGTCTCCTTGGAGAGACCTCGTTGTGTGTGGTGTATATGATTACTGTTATTGTTTCCGAAAAATAAGTTAAATAAAAAAAATAGCATATTTAGTAAAAACCCTCTCTAAAACGACCACTTGCGTTTACAGGTTACTCTGGTGGTCTTAAAGAGATCATATTTTCATTCTGTTAATTTTTTTGTTTACAAGAAGTATATTAACGTCAGATAAAAAAATAGCACAAACCCATATAAACCAACAGAAGATTTATTATTATATTGATACCAGTAAGAAAACCAGCAAAAGCCAATATAAACCTATACAAACCAGTACAAAGTTCTGCTATTGAATGTTGGTTGTATGGGTGTCAATTGATACCAGTAAGAAAAACCCACAGAGATCAATAGAAACCAGTAAAAGTCAATAGAGACCATCAAAAATTCTATAGGTACCAGTAGAAAGTTTTACTGGTTTCTATGGGTCATTTTGAAACCAGTAAAAAAACCCACAGAGACCAACAGAAACCAGTAAAAGTCAATAAAACCCCATAAAATCTTATGGGTACCCATAAAAAGTTTTACTGGTTTCTATGGGGCATTTTTAGTAGGGTCGTGGTGTTTCTGAAAGCCCATTTGACACGTAACCTAACGGTCCGAAGTTCCAATCCCGACCAATCCCGACGCGAGCACTGCAGATTTCTTGATTTTCCGGACATCGAAAAATTCTACAATATTCTACACGTGGCGTCCGAACT
Organism: Stegodyphus dumicola; assembly: GCF_044657685.1. Taxonomy (NCBI): domain Eukaryota; kingdom Metazoa; phylum Arthropoda; class Arachnida; order Araneae; family Eresidae; genus Stegodyphus; species Stegodyphus dumicola. Next base: position 39,214,296 of record NC_140771.1, on the reverse strand, counting down.
AAAAAAAAAAAAAAAAAAAATCAATATGTCACTATCAGGATTTGGTGATAGTACCCTGTGATCCCAGTCGCCTTTTAAAAGGGGGAGCGTATAAAGAATTTTTCCCTGCATGCTTTCGTAGTGTAACTGGAAGCACACTTGGCGCGTAATCGGGAGGTTCGGAGTTCGAATTCTGGTGAGAGCATTACAGGCTTCTTTAGTTTCCTGACTTAAAAAAATTAAAAAAAAAATATCTAATGACTGTACAATTTATTTCATATTTTGTAAAACTTTGATAAATTTTTTATTAACAAATTCAACGGTTTGAAGGCGAGCAATGGTGACACTGTACGGAATAAAACATCTTTCGTTCCAGCGCGCGAGACTGTCTATTAGAAATTCTAAAGCTGTTTTGCTCTTAAATATTTTGTGATTTTGCTTCTGAAATGAGCTTTATGTGCCTTGAAGACAAAGAACGTGATATTTAATACATAAAGCTAAGACACAAAATAATAGTAAAAAGACAAGAAAAAAAGGTTTTCAAGGCCATCTTGCAAAAAAATTGAACATGGATTTGATGACCTGAGAAAAAACTGGAAGAAAATAGAAGCAATGTATTTCAACACATAACAATGCATATGTTGTTATGATATGTTACATATTTTTTATAATTTTGCTGTTGAATTGCATATGGTGTAAATGCAAAGACATGATGCTTAATAATAAAGCTAAAAAGACAAAAACGAAATAGGTTGGCAGAAGTGAATGCAACAGCAGACTGATAGGCTGCAAGCTCAGAGAGAGTACAAAAAAAAAAAAAAACCTTAACAAACTCTTTTGGATGACTGTTAAAATCTGAAACTTTTCAGGCATGTTTTGACTTAATTTAGTAGGAGAAATTTAAAATTTATTTACTTTTTTATTTTTTATTATGTTAATAAATGATCTTCGTTTTGTTAAAAAATATCTCATTTTTCAGCTGTATGCAGGCCGTTCGTTCCGCCCGCATACAATTTGAGCTTGAGACCAATGCATCACACCATCTAAAATATCATTACATATGTCTATAATATCTGAGAAATACTGAATCATTGGTTTTCAGACATTAACTGCCGAACCAGTAGATAATCAAGTAAAGAATTATCTTTTAGTAACTCGTTAAATACACTGCAATACACGATTCATGTTTAAAATTGTAGCTAAAAAACACTATCACAGTCCACTTTTGCCTTCTCCGTAATTTATCCTTCTTACTTAAATTACGCCATTTCCTTGTGTAGAGAATCTCACTTCGTTCACGTACTGACTAAATAGCTCAGATTCCGCTTCAGAGTAACCACGACGTCATCAAAGTGGACATGAATTACGTCTATTGATCATTAGCTATGCCGGACGTCCTGGAGATTCCATTACGCTTACGTGGACTAGGAACTAAGCAGGAACCAAACCATTCTCCGAGAGTACTGAATCCATTCAGTAGTTGCTTGCCTACGGCCTAAACGGACTGCAATTTCGTCAGTGTCCGAGGAGTATCCGCTTTACTGAGTGCTATCCAACCATTAAATCGATAAGTAGAAAGGCATAACAGATTTCTTTTAGACAGCATCAGAGACAGGAAATGTTATCCATTTTTTCTGTTTCCTTTGAAAGAATACAAGAGATCCGAAAAAGGAAATTGTTACATAGAAAGCGTTTCTTCAGAATTTTACGTTATGAATAAAACTCTTTTCAATGTCCTGAAAGTCTTTGTGATCACTCAATTTTCCCTGGTTATTTTATTTTTTTATCCGTGGGGGGATAGAGAAATTTTTATTCTGTTTTTTGCCCAGCAAATGAAGAAGATATTTTTTTATTTAATTTCGAAAATGTTCAACGAAAGCAGAAATATAACTGGTAGTTCAGTAGTTGAGTATATAGACACACGCTCAACTTTAATTTATGGAAAAATCCATAAATTAGAGCGTTTTTAGTTCACAGGCTTTCGTCACAATCTCATTTCTTTGGAGGCAATATGTTAAAAAAATTAAGAAAAAAAGACCCTTTGCTTTATGCAACTTAACTCTCCCCCTCAGTTCAAATGGATGATTTTTCTTTATTCTAAGACAAAATTCGTTGTATCAGAAAACGTATTGAAAGGAACCTTTCATGAAATTTTTAAAAACATGAAAAAACTTAGGGATTATTAATTAAAAATTAAAATAATATTTTACGTTATTTGTATGCTTAAATTATGCTTATTAAACAAATTTAAATTCTTGAAATTAGGAAGAATTTATTTATGTATTCTATTTTGAGTGTAAATTTACCTCGCATGTGAGCCTGACAAGTGCCTTAAGAAGTCGTAACAGTAATTTGAAATTTTCTTTAAATGCGTTTGAATAGATATTAAATGGTTGTAAGCGGTAGCGTCATAGAAGATAATTTTCATCAATTCTTAAAATTATTCCACTTTGAATCCATGCTATTCCAATTTGATATGCTATATACAGAAATCATAAAAAATTATTATTTTCAAGTAATGTTCATCAAAAGTGTATAACTTTAATACATTTATTGAATTAGACATAAAAGTTTACTGAAGCCTTGAAATTAAAAGATATGCTTCTTTAGCCAAAATTGTACATATTTCTCCGCTTTCATCAAATACGAAACGAAGTTAGTAATTATCCTAACCTTCCACAGAATTTACATTTTTCTTATTAAAAAATTAAGTAGCTTAATTTCTCAAATCAAAAAAAAAAAAAAAAAAAAAAAAAAAAAAAAACGTGGAAGTTTTCTTTAGCGGGTATATATTTTTTTGTAAAGTAATTATCTGAGAGTTAAAATTACAAAAATGCCAAATTAAATTTAAAAAATGCCAAATTTAAATTATTTACTTCAGCTTGAAAAGCTAACAATGTAAAACAAGCTAAAATGTATGAAATCATGTTGGCAATGTAAAAATGACAATTACTGAGTTTAAAGAATTGACCCAATATATTATTTCTTAATTTTCAAAAAGACACGCATGAATCCATGGTTAAAACAATAAACTAAAGTGAATAAATCTGAAAAATTTAATTTAAGTGAAATTTAAAAATAAGGCTATTATAAGTATTTCTATTTATCATCAGCTGCATTTTTTATTTCTTGTCAATACGAATGTCAGTGTAGTCCAATGATTATAGACCCACAAGGCTGACAACGTTGAGTACTAGTAGTTTTTCCTAGTTTGGGGTTGAACCCACACAAGCGAGCTGGCTACACTGCTGATTTTCGTGTATTTTCCCATGTGTAGTGTGAATACGAGCCATTTTCCCTTACAGCGTCCTCCAGGAAAGCATCCCTCCTCTTTGGCAGATAGCTTTCGTGATTTCGCTCTATTCAAACAACCAAATTGATGGGTATAATGTTGAGTAGAAGCTGCTCTTAACGAAAGTTATGAGTTTGAATCGCAAATAAGATTTGATCGGTTGTGACTTAGATTCACATTAGCAAAACACCTTTCTCAACAAACTAGCAGATAACTTCAATTAATAAAGCGAAAAGAACGCATGCGATTGCTTAACGAAATTTCCGAAGTTCTTCATTTAGTACTGTCACTTTACTTTTGAAAGACGATTATGGATAACTTTGAAGTACTTCTTCGAAAATTTGTTATTCCTTTGGCTAAAACTTTCAGTCACTAAATAAGATAGAAAAATTTTGAACCGATTTGAATTATAATTTCAGAGTGCAAAATATAATTTGTCAGTTTTCTTAAATATATTCATTATCCAGTGGTATTTTCTATCTAATAACATAAATATATTAATCTTCTATTTACATTCTTGTATACGACATGAAATATTTATGATGCGTGTGTTGTGTGGCATGAAATATTTATAACACGTATCATTACCAAAGAATGGGAATTTTGGCTGTAGCTGTATCAAAGGTTAAGAAAGCATTTATTGAAATATACGACATATATCTGATATCTTTTCTTCTAAAAAACGTTCTTATTTAATTTTAAAAAAAGGTACGTTTCATACATTTACGAGAAATACATGTCTTCTTTTAAAGTAATGTTAGGTAAGCTGTTAAAAATGTTACTCGAATCATATACCCCTTAACAAATAATAAATTAATCAAATTAATTATTTTTAAAAAGGCGTTTGCATACTGATAATTTTCCTTCTAGATACTTCCTCTTAATTTAATTCATATGAGATCTTCTTTGGCTACAAGTAACCCAATAAAACCATTATTCCCTATAATACAATTATTCTCCAGTAACGATAAATCATGAGTAGAATCTTACAGAATATTAGGAATCTTCTTTCAATCTAACATTTCTTCAACCATCTCAAGCTTACTGTCTCTCTCTCTCTTATATTCATTTTCAACATCGTATATTTATTAACTCAATTCTCCTCCCAATTTAACTTACTTATCTTAATAACTTATGTAGAGAAATTGATTGAAGATTAAAAGGACATATTTTCATAATGAAATAATAAATTGTCAGAATATTAGAATTGGGAAAATTGATATTAGTTCTTTGAATAATATAATATTTCGGGAACAATATTTAGAGTAAGTTAAACTTCCAAGAATGAAGAAAGCTCATGAGAATTGGTCTTGAGATATTATTATAATGATTGGTCCTGAGATTTCAAATGAATTTAAAGTTATTAATCTTGCTAAAACTACTTTTTCGTTTTACAGGTATTAAATAATTCTAATGATAGCTTTGAAGTTACAAGAATCATTAACAGAACTCATAAAAAACCTGTAAAATAACAACTATAAAATTCGTGAAGCTTGAATGAATTTACAACTAAGAGCGTGAAACATTCACAAGATCTTTATTTTGTCGTGCCTTACTTATTAAAATGCAGAATTATATATTTTTCTAAAATCTTAATGTAAATAAGAACTTAAAAAATGTGATATAACGTAGAGTACGGAAATGTTGTGACGCCAATATTATAGAAGTACATAGAAAATATTTAAAAGGAATGTTATCACCTCTGACCGAAATGCAATCTTTACACCTTTTGAATCTGTGTATTAGATTGTCCAGTGGTTCCTAACATAACAAAGTGTATTCACAAAAAATAGCGCCTTGAAGTCCCTGGAAAGTACCAGGGTGGCGGCTGCAGAGATGCAAGTTGGCGTTTTAGCCTACCCACACACATATTATTGGATTTAAATCCGGAGAAAATGCGAGTCACTCCATCTGATGGATTCCATCTCCCTCAATGCAGTCGGTCAACAGTGCAGCGCATAGCCGACAAGCATTATCGTTCATCTGAAGGAACTTATTACTGATTTCAACTTAAATAACAGAGCCTCATCTGTGTATATTTCGATATTCCTATTTGCATTCTTAAAAATGTCTTCATCAGTTCGGGCAGTTTATTCTCCCTCCCCCCAACCACGCTTTTTCTCACATAATGTCAGATATCTACTTACACTGTACACATGTTAAATGCTTATCTACTCGCACAATGCTTGAAATTACAGTTTGAAATAGATGATTGCGATTCACCTAGCAGGGGCCGAGCGGTAAAACTGATGAACATCGGCCTGAGTTTGATTTCCCCCCTGGAAATGTGTTCGCTTCAAGGGCACTTACATGGTTTTCCCCATGTATAACTGTATACTAGTCAGTTTTTTTTTAAATTCCTCCACGGAATCATCCCTCCCCTTAGGCAGAGATCCCTAGTATGCTTTGCCACAATCACCTGAACCAAACCAAAGGCTTGCTGTCTGTTATACCCTGGACGAAAAAACGTACGGGAGAAAATTTCGCAGATTTTTGTGTAGCAAAGTTGAACTCCATTGAAGTACACCTATGAACTATATGATGGCGTTCAACTTGAACTACCAATCGCTTTTCTATCGGCATTACTTTTTAGATTTAACGTAAAGCACTTTAGCTGTTCATTTAGTTTTTCTCTCTAATGTATTTTTTCATGCAAAACTTTTAAAGCATGGATATCCTAAATTCGACGTCGAAATTCTGTGTACTTCGTACATTCGACGTCACAGAATTTTTAAATTTATTTTATTTGCTTGTCAAAAGGTTACACCCATGTACAACAACCTGGTTCTTTTTTATGAAAAAAATTTAGACTTCATTACTTCTGTTATTTTAATTGCAGAAAAGTAATTTATCTACAAGATAAATAACGATAATCACAATGAACTCGCATTTAAATGAAATTATTCCTCATTTATTATAATTTTTTGTTTTATTTTAAAAAGTAAATCCTCGAAAGGAAATGCATTTTTAGAGCCTTAGCTCATCAGTTTCTGTGGTAGTATATTACAGTTAACATAAAACGCTCCACTGGGAATGCAAGAAAAATAAAGTAAGGAAAATTTAATTTTGAAAAGCGGAGAACAAAATAAATAGTTTTGAAAGTAAAACGTTTAATTTCATCTTATTTTATTTCCCAATCTACTTCGCAAGTTAAAAAGAAAAAAAGAAGATTTGTTCTTTTCAAATTAAATAAAATCTTTTCCTTTCTTTTTTTTCGCTACTGCTTTGGTATTTCTCAGCTCTTTAGAGAATGAAATCCTAGTTTTCAGAGCGCCTTAGATTCCTTTTACAAATAAAAACGTGGAAATGCATTAAATGGTATTGTAAATTCTAATACGTGAAAGCGATACTACAGTGAAGCTCATTTCGTTGTCTTACTTGAACTATTAATTTAATTCATGTGCCTTAAGGAAATTAATAGAATGATTTTATGAAAAGTGATTTTTAAATAAGCCATGTGTCCTATTATTTCGACTAATAAAATTATAGTAAGCATATGCGTTAAAAACAACTAAAAAATTATGTAGCTTAATTTTCATAATTCTTTATAAAAGCTCTGAAGCACATTGAATTATTTTTATTCCCAATTTCCACTGTTTAATGAAAACATTTAAAGCCTTGTGATTAGAACAGTAATTTTTAATACAAAATTCCTTGGGGAAGAAGTTAAAATTTGTCAACATTTCGCATTCTGAACTTACTGTAAAGCTTTCACTAAAGTGTTCAAGATCGAGGATTTTATTATTCGGTAGTAAGTGTAAAGCAGATACGTATACGTATTTAGACCATTATATTTAAAATTCTAAAATCGACATTTGTATTTATGTAACTATCAGATTCTAGAGATAGATTCAACTTAATATAATAGTTATATGGAGAAGAAGATTCCAAACAAACTTCACGTTTATGGAATTGGCGGGAAAATGTATAAATGGTGCAAAAAGGTTTTATACCAAGATGATCGAAGACCAGATGGGACGAGCAGGAATTAAATTAGAAAACGAAGTACATTAGGTCTACCTCAAGGGGTAGTTAGCAGCTGCACCCTCTATAACATTTATATAAATGATTTGGTAGCCAAGTTAGAAAGCATTAAAGGTTTTAATGCATGTATGTTCGCAGGATAATGTTGTTATTTGGACAGAAACAAAAAATTCCAGAAAATACGAAGAACAAAGGAAAAATCTTGAAATTATAATTAACAATCCACTTGAAGTCCTGCAGACCTAGTCCAAAGAGAACAATATGATTATAAATAAAAAAAAATAGTTTATTAATTCTTCTCTCTGAGACACATGAATGCATACTTAAAATTAAAAATAGACAACGGCACTCTTCAAAAAAGAACTAGCTTCCACTAAGCTTTTATCAATTCCTTTGTAAAGACAACATCCCTTATGTTCCTTTCCTTGTTGTTTAAAATTTAACTTTTTGCTTTTGTTCCGATGTTCATTTATTCTGATTCTCATTTTAAATGTTTGTTCTTTTTTATTGTATATCATTGTTCTTGTGTGATACTTGAGTTGTTTATATGTTTCGATCGCTCTTTCCAATAAAACTATATGCAACACGCACATTTTTGGAGCTATTAAAGCATGAAGACTCAGCGTACTATGTTATCTGGACAAAAGCATTTTGGACAAAAGCAAATTTTGGCAATTATTTGGACAGAAGCAAATTTGCAGGATTGGTTTCGAAGGTTTAAATATAGAACCTTCTTCTCTTGTTGATGTCTTAACACCACCAATAATCGTTATTCAGCATGTTATTTTAATTCATGTTTTTAAACATTTATGAAATATTTGTGTACTGATTTAAACGAAGACTCCATAAATTGCAATAAAAATATTTCTTTAATTAAATGTATGCTTATTGGAGAAGTTAAAAACAATAATCAGCGTAATGTTTGTAAGTAAGTGGTCTCAGACACAATTTGCAAACATTGGCTCAGAAACAATTTACAAATATTACGCTGATTCTTGTTGTTTAACATCTCTAATAATCGTTATTTGTGTGTTATTGTAACCTAAATTAACCTAAAATTATATACTGTTTTAGATAATTATTTTATTACGAGAACAAAACATATTACAAGATTAAAACACAATAACACGACGAATAAATACTAATTCAGAAGTCAAACAACAAAAATCAGAGTTATATTTTCAAAATTTCCACAGGACTAGTTTCGATGGTTTTACCGAACCACCATCCTCAGCTGCAAAACCGCAAATGAAATTTCAAACCGCAAATTCATTTGCGGTTTTGCAGCTGAGGATGGTTGTTCGGTAAAACCATCGAAATTAGTCTTGTGAAAATTTGAAAATATAACGCTGATTTTTGTTGTTTGACTTCTGAATTAATATTACAAGATATTTATAGATTATCTTTTTATTGTGACAAGAAAACTTATTATACCGCTGTTTTTAAGTTAAGAGTACAGATTAGTTGAAGTGGTGTTTTTAAATTCAGTTAAGAGACAGTGAAACTATTCAAATTTGCCATCACATTGATATCTTTAGAGATGAAGAGCGGGGAAACACACATCACTGAGTGAAGCAGTTTAATGTTTTCAGTTATCCTGCAGTACTGGTCATAAAAGCGAATAAAATTTGTAAGGAAATGTTTGTTGCAAATGCTAAAAAATACCTCACCTTATTATATACGACGAAGCTAACCTCCTTCTAAACGGAATGCCTCAACAAAGAGAGCTTCAGTATTGGGCAATAGAGAACCCGCGCGTGTTGCAATAATGTAAGCAACCTAGAGCTTTCATTAACCACAGGCTTACATGGGCTTGTCATACAACGCATGTCACAGGAAAAGCTTCTGGTATTTATTGCCCAACGAACCTTCTGTACTTCTCAGAAACTACTCTGGTTTGTCTCTGTACGAGAAAGAAGGATTTAGCTATCCAGTTATAATGTCTGTTCTGTTACGCATCTCCGGCCTCAAATGCGCATTTCTACAAACTTCAGGTAGTACAGAATAAGATTCTGAGAAGAATTGTAAATGCTCATTACCTGATAAGAAACACATTTTTCCATCATGGTGTTTTTAACTACTACTCTATAGTTGACATTATTAAACTTAATAAGCGTTTCTTCAACAGTGGACACACCTAGAATGCTACAATATTATCGGAAGTCCTTAGTTGCCAGACCAATCCGGATGATAATTTGGTCAGACCATTTGCTACGTACATGCTTAGAGACCACAATTTCGTAATCTAGCTTGGACTATTAAAGTTTACTTATAGTCTTCCGTCTCGTAACTTCTGTGTCTTTTGCTCTAAAATTAATCCTACTGATATTTCATAAAGACGTCGTTTTTTGAGCGCAAATCTTTAAATTATTCAATTACTTCTTAGTCGCTAGATATAGTCAGTTTTCTAAATTTGTTTCAAATTACAAGAAGTTATTTCTTAGTTAAAAGAATAAAAGTTAAGTTATACTATTAATTTCAAGAATTAGATTGGTATGAGAGAGGATTAATGAAAATGTTAGCAGACGAATAATTTAATCGGAGAATTCAGTTGCCATTTTGTTAAATTTTTAAGAAGGATAAATTAAAATATGCATTACTTTATTCTGACAAGCATATAACAGCTAGGGTAAAAATTCTTTATTGAAAATTCTATTTCTTACCATTCTTTTTAATTTTGCTGAAAATGGAAAAAATGAAAAGAAATTACGGTTTAAGCAAAGTAATTTATCAAGCAGTAGTTCTAACAACTTAATTAAATTTTGGCTAGGTATATTCCTTAAAAGGGGAAATTTATTAAATGGTATAAATAGGCCTTTTGTTGGACACAAACAAAGTACTTATTTTTAATAAAATATCTTATTGATAAAAAAGTAGAAGATATTAACTATTGATAATCACTTAATAACTAAACACACTTAAGATACTATTGATAAATCTGGAGGAAACTTTGCAGTTTTTTTTTCAACTGGTAAAAGTTGCTTTATAAGTCTATATGATACTCTCCTAATACAGAATTATTAGTTTTCCCTATTTAAAAAAATATTTTCTGCATAAAAAAATTTGAAACTTTTTAAAAATTATCTGGTTAAACGTTTATTTTTTTTTTTTTTGACATGGTAGTTTTTAATCTCAAGTTTACAGATAAGGATCTTAGAATTTATTTTTCTAAATTTATATTTGAAATAAATAAATACATTTTTTTGTAGTTGAATGAAATTTATATGTCTTCTGCATGAAACTAAAGCCAGAATTTCTTCTTACATGTGTTATTCTACATTTTGTTCGAGATTTCACCTTATACTAAAACAGAAAAGTACATATCCTATGGGATAAATGTATAGTCAACTTCTGTACGTGACTAAAATATCTGAAAGTATAAAATGCAGTATTTAATATCATTGACAATTTTGCGTTCTCTCATATAACTACTTCCATAGAAAGCAAAATCTTCTGGAATCGCCAGTTGTCATGTTAAGGAAAATTCACGAGATTATAAGAATGTATGTAAATTATTAAATACAGCAGGGGTTTTCTCAGAACTGAAATAAACATTTAAACAAGTCTTCTCGAAAGATCTATTTTGTTATGTGGATTTATACTGCTGTTGACTAATATATACATATAAACCTATATATGTAAAAATGCTTCATAATATATTTTAATTTAGTAAAGTGATTCTATATTCTTATTATGTGTTAGGCTATTTGAAAAGCAATACAGAACTGGGACACAAAATTTGACTTAGTTGCAAGGGTTTAATCATATGGATTCTTAACCATCTTTTATGGCCTTACACCCAAGTTTACTCCGTAATAAGCTAGTGTGTCTTCGTTTTTTTACGGTCTTTCCCATGTATAATGTATGAGGTATTTCTCCTACTTTCCTAGCGTGCCGTCGTGGTGTAGTGGTTCTGCTCGCTGGGCCGGTATTCCAGAGGTCCGTGGTTCGATTCCCGTCGAAGGCGTTTGCTATTTTTCATCTGTCTGGCTTCCAAAAATCCTAATGTATCTACAGTGGCGACCGAACTAAAAGGGTTGTGGATGATGACTCTCCACACTTAGAATTTGGCGATTGGGTCGCCTGAAAACCCCAGTCTCCCTTTAAAAAGGGGAATATATAAGGTACTTCTCCCACTTTCCTAGCGTGACTTCGTGGTGTAGTGGTTCTGCACGCTGGGCCGGTATTCCAGAGGTCCGTGGTTCGATTCCCGGCGAAGGCGATTGCTGATTTTTCATCTTTCTTGCTTTCAGAAATATACCTAATTTCACTACAGTGGCACCCGAATTAAAAGCGTGTTGGATGAGAATTCTACACACCTAGGATTTGGCGATTGGGTCCTCTAAAAAAAACCCATGCGACATGCGACGGAGGACGTGGGCACCACAACTCTACCAATACGGTTAATCGGTATAGCGCCACGTCCACCTTTATCTAGATAACCATACGTGTTCATTGTGCTAATATACTAATATATAAACATACATACAAATTTGGTACTTCATACAGTGGAGTTAAATCTAATTAATGTTAGACACTGGATAATACATTGCCATGTTACAAGGTGTATGCAAAGCATGGATACGATAGCATATATACATAACGTGTGTACTCATATGTTGAGTACACTATGATCCTTTGAAGCATTATCATTAGATTACAGAAGACATGTACATACTGAAATATTAGGTGCGCAATGTTATGCTGGAATAAGTAATTAGTACAGTGAATTAAAAGTTAGACCCTGCATTAGTATACTATGTGGTACAGTGTCTTGCTACTGAATTATTTGTACTGTTTCCTAAGTACATTAATCAATGTACAAAGATATTAAAACACGTGTATTAGGTACATTAGTGGATACCCAAGCGTTAGGTAAGTGCTACTTTAACATACGTTAACAATAGGTACTTAATACAATGCTGAACAGATAATTGGTGCAATTAATTTTAGAGTGTGGCTCTAGTTAGTTCTTTGCGATACGGTGCCATGTTACAGGATAAAATGTGCTGATGCATAGTTACATTATCATATATACAGAACATAAATTCATATACACATATACAGACATTTTGTGTACAGACACATTAGGTACATGATTATTCAGCGCGTAATAGGTGCTTATTAATTTCATAATAGGACACTAGGTTGATATTTTGCCTTACTGTGTCACGTTACGTAGAAATGTATGCGGGTGCAATGGTACATCTTCCTATTTACAATGCTATACTGTTTTCCTATTTACAATGCTATACCTATTTACAATGCTTATATCATTCAATTTCATAATCAATAGGTACATGGCACATTTATATACATGAGCAGATGATACATTGTAGAGTGCCGTTGAGGATAATTGATGCAATTAATTTTATAGTATTTAAAAAATTATGCATTTATACGCAATTATAAGGTGCATAATTGTCATCGGGTACATATACATTAGGCGCATAATACATATACATATTCATTTATTAGTTTCTTAATACAATGCTAGGGCAAGTAATTGGTGCTGTTATTTTTACATGTTACATGATGCTGTAGGCGATTGGATGGATAAACTAATATACTAATATATATACTAATATACATATACACAACTTTTAGGCACATAATAATCACTAGATTCTCAGACATTAGGTATATGGTATACATATACATATATAAACAAATGGTTCATAATACAGTGCTATAGAAAGTAATAAATGCAGTTAATTTTATAGTAAGATTCTAGTTTAACACTATGCGAAACGGCTTCATGTTACACAGTGTTAAATACTGACGCATGAATATTGTAATATTTCTACTTGTTATTACTATATATATATATATATATATATAAATATACAAATATTAGGTGCATAATTAATATAGGATACATAATTATTAGATGCACTATGCATATATGTACATAAGACATAAGATTAGTACAATGCTGGAACAATTCATTGGTGCTGTTAGTTTTAGTGTAAGTGGTGTGGTGTATTTTATTATGGCAAAGCACACTAGGGCTATCTGCCTAAGGGGAGGGATGCCTTCGTGGAGGACCTTTCTAAGGGAAACTGACTCGTATACACGTTACACATGGGGAAAACCACGAAAACACCCATGCAGCCAGCCCGTTCGCGGGATTCGAACTTCGGACCCAACTACCAGTGTTCAGCGACTTCAGCGCTCGGCCGCTGGTGGGCCAGTTTTAGTGTAAGATCCTAATTTAAAGCTGTGAGGTACAGTGCCATGCTACAGGATGATATGCGCGGAGCTATGGATTCAGTTTTATACATACTAAAACACTTATACACAATTATTAGGCACGCAGTATTCATTGGATTTATAAGCATTATATACATGGTACATATACAGACGATACATAATATATAAACAAATATATATATATATATATATATATATATAATATATATAATAATAATGCTATAGAAGTTAGATAATGCAATGGAATTTTTAGAATTAAGACTTTAGATTAACACTATGCGGTAAAGTGTCATGTTGCGTGATGTTATATTCGGATGCATGGTTACATTATCATACATACGAGGATATATATACATAGTATGAGGCACATAGTAATCATTGGGCTCACAGCCTTAATGCACATAGTACCTTAGTCTCGTAGACTTGAAAGTATGTAATAAGGTTCAATTGGTGCTATTAATTTGATGATGCTAAATAATATTAATACAATAATGCAGCAATGATTAATACAGTTACCCAGTCGCCATTTAAAAAGGGAAGTATATAAGGTATTTCTCCCATTTTCCTAGCGTGCCTTCGTGGTGTAGTGGCTGTGCACTCTGGACCAGTATTCCAGAAGTCCGTGGTTCGATTCCCGGCGAAGGCCTTTGATATTTTCCATCTCCCTGGCTTCCAAAAATCCTCATGTCTCTACAAACGTTAATATGTTTTTGAAGAACTTCTACGAAGGATTCTTTCCCTATCGGTGGTTAGCTTTAATGTGCTTTGTGGTAATCAAATAAACCAAGATTTCAGTTATCGGATCTTTGAAGCCGATCTCCAATCTCATTTTTGCAAATCATTTACTGTTTTAAAAAATAAGACTAAAAAATTCTTTTTGTTTAGCTGCAAAATATTAAATTTTGATGTTCTCTAGATTAATTGTTGTCTTTCACCAATTCAAAATTGCATCCATCTCACAGTTCCATGGAAAATTTCATTCGTAAAAAATACAAATGTTTCTGTGAGACTTAATTACTCTTTTGTACTCGACCACTGGCTGTTTACAAGAGTATTAGCATAAAAATCCGCTTTCTTATAATATTAGCAAAAAGAAATCCACATAATAGGCTTAAGATTATCTGACTGTCAAAAGGCTTCAAATATGCAAATCACATTACCTTTTAAAACCTACTTCATTTTTATTTTATTTCTTGCGTTCAGAGAAGTGCAATATGCTAAGTGTTTTAGTTGTGAGTTTATGTGGAATCCAAAATTACGAAAACACGGTATTGTTTGTTCACTTCAAGACATCTGTTGCTATTGGCTATACACACAGAAATATTCCCGTCGTTTCTCTACATAGATTTGACTGTATTAGCATATTAAGTTTCTTTGTGTTTAATCTTTTTTGTCTTTCTTTTCTAGACGTATACTCAAGCTTGAAGTATCCATTCGGAAATATTTAATCCTCGGCACTGAAATTTCCTCGTTCGAAACTTTTTAATCGCTCTCGGAATTCAAATTTGTTGACAATACGTGAGGCTAATTAAATCATCTTCCGACTAGCCTCAGCATTTACATGGAGGGAAGTCCATAAAGTACATAATAATACGAGTTTACGTACATAATAAGTATGCAAGTTATCATCTTTCATTATTTATCTGTTTAACAAAGTGAAGGAATATTAATTCCATGGAAATGTTAAAGAAAGAGATTGGCATCACGAACATGAAATAAGTTAAAATTTTAATTGCAACTCAACCTTGTAATTATTATATGCACTTGAAGTTTTGCAAGTTGTACTGTTGTTAGGTTTTCTTCGTCACGAGAAAACGTGATCAATGAGTTATGCCACCTCCAGCATTCGAACAGTTAGCAGAACGTGCTGATAGTTTTACTACAATAGAACACACGATAGAAAAAAAAATAATTCTCTAAAACTTCTTCCATTTCATTCCAGTTTCCAATATCCCTTATGCTTGAAATCTGGTATTGTAGCTAATACAGATGTAGAGTTAAAATTATTATCTGTTAAAAAGAATGAAAATCTTAGAAATTCAAGAAAATGTATCACCTACGTTTTCCAAATTAATCCTTTGCGAGATGGAAATAATAACCAGGTTATGAGGTGCATGCTTTATTGTGAAAGAAACAATTGCGAAAGAAAGATGAATACATTTTTAATCGTCTTATGAAAGGTAATATGGCTATCAGAACAGCTAATTTCCCCGAAGTGAAATAATCCTTTCTCTCTTATCTTTTCTAAAACTTTCCAAAGTATACTTACTAACGCATCCTAATGTGCATTGCTCATTACACTCATAAAAGTGTTTCATCTACGCGTTGTTTAATGCTTATTTCTGTTATCTTAACTAAGGCCTACTTAGCTGATGGAACAGTTAGGAGATAGAAGACGTATAATGCTGTTGTGTGCTTATACGTTCTTATTCCCTTGTTAACTATTAGGAATTATAGAGATTTCTAGTATTCTCAGCAGAACAATTGTATTAAAAATTATGTTCCTTGTACTCGCTTACCGGAAATTCTCTGGTTATGATTTTCGTTCCCAAAGGTTCCTAAATCAGATCTAACAGACGTTTGGAAAGGTGTTATCTTATATCTTCTTTAGAACAAAAGCTCTTCTAACATTTTTCGAAATGGGCGATAAGAATAGTCTGCCGCTATTTTCGAGATAAAGAAATATTATAATTTTTGTCATGGTGAAGCTTATTTTGCTCTCAAAGTTTTCCTTTTTGCAAAGCTTATTTTAATTATTGAAATTAAATTTGGCCCTAAAGAAACAAAAATGGCTATTTAAAGATCTTTAAGTTGTTAGCTGGTTATGCTAATCACAGTGAAAGTACAGTGAAAGCACGAACAGCGAAATACACATTTCCTAATACAGTCATAAAGCAACAAATTTTGTCTAATATAACATTTAATATTTTATATCAGAATTTTTTTTTCCAAACTCAGGAATAATGAAAGTTTCTAGTGGAATGAAAGTTCCCTCAATTTCTAGCGGTATATCCTGCCGAAAGAAGAATCTATTCATCATACATAAATTGATTGTATTTAATTATTTCCCAATGTCTTTGCATTATGTTTAAATGTAATGCTATCAGTAACATCTTACCAAACAATCGAATCATTTAATCGCTCGTATTTGTTTTCGTATGTTCGTATTTAGGGTTCCTAAAACCATTGACAGAGCTCAGACTAGGTTGTCCTGTGTTAAATCAATAAAATCAAGTTTAGATCTTCCGAAGAACCACAGGTAATTTCGGCTAGGATATAAAAGTACGGAAACTTTAGCAAGTTAAAAATATTTATTTTCTTTTATTTTCTCTCTAATAAATAAATAAGTAAATAAATTAAAGTTGCAATTAAATTAATAAATCCTCATAAAAATAATTAGAAAATGTGTAATATATTTTATTTTTTAAAGCCAATGTGTAATCTAACTTTATGTTATCATCGTCACTACCACCCCCCATTACCATTAACTACTACTAGTAACTACCTACTAATGTTATAGTTTGTTTGTTTAGTAGATTATGCCATAGCACACTAGAGTTACCTGCCTAAGGGGAGGGATGCTTTAGTGGAGGACTTTCTAAGGCAAACTTGCTCATATACAGGTTACGCATCAGGAAAATCACGAAAATGCCCATGCAGCCATCCCGTTTGCATAGAATCGAACCTAAGTAAGAACTACCATTGCTCAGCCACAGTACCGCTCGGCCGTAGTGGGACTTTAGTTATAATATGGTGCAATCATTTAACACATTGTTCTATTTCTTATATTTTGTCTCGTTTTAAAAAGAACGTTCGAACATTTGCTCTAATTTAAAAAAGGAAGGGAATATTCATTTTGATTTTCAATTGACCAGTAGAAAGGCTGTGAAAGCTACTTTCCTTTTTCGCCAGCGAGATTTAGATACGCTGTATCAAATAATGGAACTTGCCATATCCAACAATATCGTATTTGAAGAATACACTTAATATATCTTAAATTAAGGAAGTTTCAATTATTTATGAAAATGACTTGAGAAAGGCCTTATTGCCTCATGGACAAATATTGGCACGTGTCCCAGGCTACCAATTTCAAAGTTCGTCTAGGTCTCTTTGAAAGTTAGTAACTCTTTGAAAGTTTGTAAGTTAGTTAAAGTTATTTAGAGAGTTAGCTAGTGACTACTCAAACTTGTTGCTTACTTGTTACTTTTATTTACCGGGGCGTATCTGAATTCCTAATCCTTGGACAAGTTTTGAAAATAACAGATGGCTTTTGCCGAACAATATTTAAACGAGACTTGGAAAGTCTTAGGGTTTGTGCTTTTTTTTTTTTCTAACTATTTTGTTTCAGAGTGGACACTTTAGAATCGTTTTCCCTTTTGACTTCCTTGCATGAAGGAAAGGGAGTATTGTAATTGCAAAAAAATCGGGTATCATATTTCAACGAAAATATCCATTTTGATTGCACTCGAATCCTTTGAACGATAGTCATATGTGCACGTATGAACAGAATTAAGAACTCCTTTTTCCAAAACGAATTCTAAAAGGGATTTAAAATGGATTCAGAAGGAATTTTTTTCGTTACGTCTGTACGTACGTAAGTACATACGTATATATGTATCTTGCCGAACTCAGAAACGAATGCCTTCAGAAAGTTGAAATTTTGTATATGGGACTGCTGTAACATGTTCCCTTTTGGGTTGCAATCGGTTCACTAAACGTACATACATATATGTAATAATAAAAGAACAAAGAAAATCCGGAGCAGTGTTGGTGCGTAGTTATAATATTGTTGCGTTTTTTTCTTCCTTCACGTTCGTACGGGGTTCCTAGATTTGGAGTGAATAACGATGACAGCATTTGAAGGAATATCAAAACACACTTTATTTACCAATATTAATCAGGACAGCTCGAAAATCACTTTTACAGTCGTCGAGCTGTTATAAACACGCTGACACGTTCAGCGACACAGCCTTCACACTGTCAGGCAGCTTCACAGCAAAGCACTAGAGTACAGCTTCCGGCTCTGCTCAGTCGTTCTCGGAACTCCACGTACTCTCGAGACTCTCCACGCTACAACTCGCGATGCACTCGACGACACACAGAGTCGAATCTTCGGTGCAGTCGTTTCCGGAGCTTAACACACTCTCTCGACGATGCACTAACCGCGATAAACTAAGAGACTTTTCGATGCACTCGACGATCCACTCGGCACTCGCTGCCCGGCTGTCAACTCGATCGACTTCGCACAGACTGACTAGATGAGACACACTATCTTGCACCCTAGACAAAGCACACACTCACTGACTGCAGACTAGCAGGGTTTATATAGCTTTCGGCTTGTGTTCGAGAACATTCTGGGCTAAACCGGTAAGAATTCGTTCCAGAAGGTTCTCCATCCGTCCATGGCGTGTCGCCTATTTTGTCGCCATATGTGGTAACCCTGCATTCCCTTGCCATTTTATGGCAACCCTAAACCTGTTTTGCGGGGAAGCTATCTTACCGCGCCTGTATATTTCGTAACACTATTTCGAAGAGGAAATATTCTGATTGCATCGTGAGCTAATATGTTGATTTCATAAATAAAACTTGGCAGTCGAGCCGATTTTAATTCCATTTTTATTTCCAACTGACATTATGCGGCCACAGATCACTTGGCACCGTAGTCGTACCTTTCCACAGAAGACTTACATTTTTGATATTGTTGAGATAGAAAGGAAGCCAGCGAAATTACATCTTAGCAAGGTAGAGAGCAAAGCTGAAGTGGTGCGTAGTTATGTAAGATGGAAGCAAGCGAAGAGAAATGTTTTGGTTTGCAATTTGGTGCTTGGTCAAGAGGCATCTGCATTAAGTGTTACGTAAGATCGCATGATTAATTTGAATGGCGCAGTTTAGACTAAAGCGTTATTTTTAGTACAGATAGATGAAGTTCCCAAATGAAATAGAAAATAAAAGAGGTTATAGTGAATTAAATTTAGAAGTTTGCTTTCATATTTTTTATCTTACACACACACACACACACACACATATATATATATAGCTATAAACCTTAACTGGATCAAAAGAAGAGTTTAACTCAATCACTTTTTAAGCACTCGGTCACAAAGTGGGTTATCCTAGCTTTATAGCCCACCAGCGGCCGAGCGGTAAAGCCGCTGAACACTGGTAATTCGGTCCGAGGTTCGAATCCCGCGAACGGGCTGGCTGCATGGGTGTTTTCGTGGTTTTCCCTATGTGTAACGTGTATACGAGCCAGTTTCCCTTAGAAAGTCCTCCACGAAGGCATCCCTCCCCTTAGGCAGATAGCCCTCGTGTGCTTTGCCATAATTAAATACACCACCACACCACCACCTAGCCTTATATATATATATAAAAAGGTTTTTATGCCTTTAATTAATCTGCATGCAATAGCTGTAGAATTATTGATAATTTAAACGTTGTTTAAGTGGTACTAAGCCTAACGAGGCTACCATTTGTTTACATTTAAATCTCTAGTAGAATAGTGAATTAAGCCAGTTTATCAGTGTCTTTTTGCTGAGTGGGACCAAAAGTCATTTTTCAATTTTGTGTACCCTAAGATCTGACTTCCTGCCAACAGGCGAATTGCTTGTTTTGCGTAGAAAGTCTAATTTGTAATTAATTTTTTAACATGTCATAACTGTATTTTGTCTTTATTTTTTTGTATTTTACAGTTTTTAATGAAATTGTTTGAGGTTTTATGTTATAAGGTATTTCTCCCGCCTTCATAGCATGCCTTCGTGGTGTAGTGGTGAGCACACTCGGGGCGCATTTGGGAGGTCCGTAGTTCGAGTCCCGGCGAGGGAAGTACTCATTTTTCATGTCTCCTGCTTCGAAATAACCTAATGTCTTTACAATGTATTTTTTTCCCGCGAAGTGAGAACTGCATTGATTGAATAAGAAATACATCTCATATAATTCGAGGAATTAAGTTTAAATGAAATGCAGCAAAAAATGTGCATAATTTAATAGGCCGTACAAAGAAGTCATGTGGTGTCCACATCAGATATTTTAGTAAAATAAATTTTAAAACATTGTGGGTTGTTAATTTTTGATACTGATCTTATGATTAATTTAATCTTATGGTTATTTTATTGTAATTTTCTTGCATAAACTAATTTAAAATTAAATACAAACAAACTTTTGTGGGGGAAGTGAGATCAAATTTTTTTTTCTCTCAACTGACCTATCTATTAGGATGTAGAATTTACTGAAATATTTTTTATTTAAAGTACTCAGTTACTGAAAATGAAGTATAAATGAGAGCTGCAATATTTGGCACTTAAATTGTTTATTATTAAGTTATGGTTTACAATGAGCGAGACACAATGTTACTTTAAACAGTTCCAAAATAAGTTCTTAAAATTATTAACTATATAAATATCATGGAGCAACCTGCTAAAAATGCCCCGTAGAAACCCATAAAATTTTTTTACGGGGAATTGGCCTACGGGTACCCGTACAGCTCTGCGGGTACCCGTAGGCCAAATCCCCGTAAAAACCCATAGACAGAAACCCGTACAACTGTATGGGTACCCGTAGGCCAAATCCCCGTAAAACCCATAGAAATAAACCCGTACGGTTGTACGGGTACCCGTAGGCCAAATCCCCGTAAAAACCCATAAAAAGAAACCCGTATGGTTGTACGGGTACCCGTAGGCCAAATACCCGTAAAAACCCATAGAAAGAAACCTGCATGGCTGTACGGGTACCTGTAGGCCAAATACCTGTAAACAGAAACCTGTACAATTGTACGGATATGAGTAGGCCAAATCTCTGTAGAAACCTGTAGAACTGTAGGCACTATAAACAAAATCCCAGTAAAAACCCATAGCCAAAAATCAGAACTTTATATGCATATCCATTGGCCAAATTTCCACGGGTATTCATATACAGAATCCCTATAAAAAACAATACACAAAAATAGAACTGTAAATCAAATTTCCATAAAAACATAAACCAGCAGAAGTACATAATTAGCACTGATGAAATGTACAGAACTAAATTGCGGAGAAAGCATTTAAAGTAATTTTAAATAAAACTCAATGCGAATAAATAAAAATTTTAAAATATCTAGAAGCCTACGAGCCTGTCCTTCTTAATGCACGTCAATATCTATAAACATATTACAAAATATTTGTATAAATTCTCTTTACAAAATTTTAAACTACCTTTATATAATTCTGAAAATAAAATGAATAGAAAGATAATAACCAAAGTCATGATTCACAACCATCGAATGATATATGTACGTATATATATGTAAGAAAAATAAGGAATATGCAAAAGATTAAATTAGCAGCGTAAAATTAATTTTCCTTCTCTATTCTAAAAACAGTAATCTTTCTGCACTGCATCATTTCGAGATTAATTCATGTCATATGACTCTTACGTAATTTGATGTTGTAAAAGAAACTAAAACTCAAACAGCCAATAGTAATTTTACAGCAGTATTAACTATCAAATACGGGTAAAAATGCATCGAGAACCAAAATTAACTCGGTCTGAATTAAGATTTCACCCTTAACGTAACGCATTTGCTTTTTACGCTTTGTATTAGCTGGATTGCAGTCTGTCTGCTCCTTGTTTCTTACTACACATTTATCAAAAATGTTAATTTTTGGAATAGGCATAAATAATGTGCCAACTTGTTTGTGGCTGCAACATATTTGCTGAAAGAAAAGTTGAATTAAATCTACTTTGACTGCCAAATTTCTTATTCATTGTGGATTGGAGTTTCAACATCTCTAAGCCATCAAAATTCTTGCTGTTCATTACGGATTCAGCTGCTTGTATTCGACTACAGAATCTTTTACATATATATATAATATCATTTCATTTGATGATTGTGAATCATTACTTTGACTGTATGTATATTATTGATTTCATTATAAATATATACATATAGTACTGTACCTCACTGCATATATTTGTATTTCAGTTCTTTAATTGGGAAATTAAACAATTGTATTTAATCACATCAGCTTGTTTGACAATTTGATACCTAATGAGGAATGTATTGCCAAAGGATGGTACTTTCTAGCATCTGCTTAAATTTTAAGTTACCTTCAATGCACTAAACCAAATTAAAAAACAAAACTAGAAGAAACCCAAATTTTCAGGAAGAGAAACATTATTAACAAGCAAGCAAAAAGAATACGGGACTTGCAAATTAGAAACTTAACATACAGTTCAAATTTAGCATACTTGCTATCCCCTTAAAGCTCCCTTACCAATGATAGTAACACCCTGCAGCTTATTATGACATGCATACACATAGATGTTTTGCGTGGAAGAAAAGATGAATCCAAGAATATAATGTAGTGAAGAAATAATAATATACAAACACTGTGTCGCCCCCTTATTACAATACTTTGAATGTTACCTGTATCTCTCAAAAGATAAATGAAACATGAAGATAACATATAATAAACTTAATAGTACCCAAAATACAATAAATTATATTGTAACAAAATGAATTTTAAAAAATTTACAAGTTTCAACAAATACCAATTCTCAACGCACAGTTCGGGAATTAAGAAAATATCTCATAGTGTATAATGTTTTATTCCGTATCTCACTTTTAGTGCTACATAATCTTCCACAGATTTTATATAAATAAAATCTATAACATAATGGGTATTTATAGTATATATAGTTCTTGATGTAAAAAAGATAAACTTTCGTACTGTAAAAATTCCATCTATGTGAATAAGTATGAATATACTCATATACACATAATTATCTAAATAACTAATTTAATGAAACTAAATTCCTATAGAAAAATGGGGAAAGTGTAGAATCGTCCACTGCTTGGCGTGTTTTTAAGAACTGCACATACTCGGTATCCACGTACACATCGACCTATTTTCACTTAAAAAAACATCTCAGAATTGCACTAAAATGCCATTGTGCACTCCTTTGACTTTATTCATGTACACATCAACCTATTTTCACTTTAAAAGTCAAAGAAAATTTGACAAAAATCCAGTTCCTTTTACTTTTGTACAAAGTGCCAAATAAATAGGTGGGCGATTCTGCACTTTACCCGAAAAAATATATAAAAATACTATTTACCCATATATATTAATAATTTATTATTATACAAGGTTTTTCATATATCATCTCAAGGGAACATAAATTTAATTAAAGCGATGCATTATTGGAATAAATTTGAGTCAGTGTTTTAGGTGCAAGTTATTTAGATTTCTATTGTAGAAAGAATACTTGAAATAATGTATAGAAATATTATTTTGAACCATAAAAATTCTCAATAGTAAAATTTAAAGTACTGAAAAGGTAGCTATTGTTTTTGACAGTAGATTATATAATATAAAAATACCTCATGCTGAGCATTTTCTGAAATTACAATGCTAAATGAAATTGATATAGTGCAGTATTTAGCAATAATAACTTTTTGTAAACAAATGTGGCTATATTCGCTTAATTGTAATGACAGTAATTTTAACTGCATTTGTATAAGGCTGCACAGAAGATTTATTTATATGGGTTTTCATCCGCAGAGAACAACCGGATTCCCTGTGGAAGTGATTCCGAAAATAATGTTTAAATATTACTCTAACTATATTTGAAAGCAATGCTATAACAGTGCCCTTATAAGACTCATGATCCGAAAAGCTTTGGTTTTAAATGTCTCGTAAAAACTTTCAATTACTTCTGCAAAATTCATACCCACGTAAAAATTACTACACCGAAGTCAATTGATTATACAGCAAAACGTTTCTAAAACAATCAACTCCACAATTCGAGATAATGCGAGTTTCCTGTAGCCTGACAAAACTATGAATGATTTTAAGTCCTGTTATTTAATTATTGTCCTGACAAATGTGCCATTATCAGAGGTGGTCATTTAAGAAAATAACCACTATATGAGGTTTCAACTAAATGTAATTTTTTCAAATAAATAATTCACTTTTTATACTCCCAAGACTAGTACATTTAATATTACATAAATCTTATTCACAAATCTATTTCTATTTCAAAAGCAATTTATGAAAAACACATTTGAAATTTTCTTCATCAAACTAATAATAATAAAAATTAAAGTATGCATAAAAATGATTATATGTGCTTTAACAAAATAGCACAAAATATTTAATGTAAAAATGTGGTTCTAGTCTCATACTTGTAAAGAAAAATAGACCAAAAAGAAAAAACAATGTAAGCTACTATGATCATCTAAATTTTCACATAATTTTAGTAGTGGAAAAAAGATTCCTTAAGCTTGTATGTCTTGTCTACTCTATTCAATAAGTAATAAACACATTAAATACTTCAATGTTTATTTCATTAATAAAACTTACCTTTTTTGCTCGACATATAATTAGTACATTTTTTAAAACATAAAAAAACATTCTTTTTGCTCGGCCACATCACATTAGTCGAAAAATTCAAAATTGAATCATGCAAGATCATTTTTAAGTAAGGTATGCTCAAATTTATTAGTACATAATATTCAAATGATAAAGCATCTACATGAACAAGCTTTAAAAAAGTATTTCTAAACTGTAATCAAAAAAATAAATTTTCCAAAATACAGTTTCAGTAGAATGCAAAAACTACATTTCTGCATCTGCACACTGAAACAAATTATCAAGCCTGAAATTATCACTTTTCAGTCTTTAAGCACATTGTTTTCAGGATTAAAGTAAAGATGGAAAATCAATTTCACGCTCAGAAACTCCATTTCACAACTAGTCAGTTATCAGCAACGTTCTCTCAAACATTAGACACGATTACACGTGCATGGCTTTAGTGGTATATTCATAGTCAGTGCTGGTATTTTATTATTTATTACTAATTTCTAAACAGTAAAATTTGTAATACAGTAAATCCTAGTAAATAATGTATTGCATTACTACAACCACGAAGAAAATAACACCACCATCACACAACAATAACTAGAGCGGCGCCATATTGCTTGTTTGGGAAACTTCTGAGAGTGGGAGAGGGAAGGGGAATTTTTTTCTTCACGTCAGCGTTAACAGGGAGAAAAGTTTTGCGATTGTGAATGAACTTGTTCGCGTTAAAGGGATGTTGGTTGATACCGGTGTTTATTTGTAATATCAGAAATGTAAGTGCTTATGTGTGTGTATTCAGAGAACCAACTCGTAGCAAAAACCACCTCCCTAAGACGACCGCCTCTGAAAGAAACCAGTATTTCTGAAAACATAAGTATACTTTGGTATTGAATATTCCCTCTGTAAGGCGACCATTCACAGAGAAAATTCTGCAAATGTGTCTGGTCGCCTTAAAGAGATTCATTCCGTAGATGCAATCTCCCTAAGACGACCACCTCTAAAAGATAAACGTATCTCTGAGAACGTGAGTATCTATTGGTATTGAACATCACCTCTCTAAGGCGACCACTTGCAAAGATGAATTTTTATTTGCGGCTGGTCGCCTTGGAGAGACTTCGTTGTGTGTGGTGTATATGATTACTGTTATTGTTTCCGAAAAAAAATTAAATAAAAAAAATAGCATATTTAGTAAAAACCCTCTCTAAAACGACCACCTGCGTTTACAGGTTACTCTGGTGGTCTTAAAGAGATCATATTTTCATTCTGTTAATTTTATTGTTTACAAGAAGTATATTAACGTCAGATAAAAAAAATAGCACAAACCCATATAAACCAACAGAAGATTTATTATTATATTGATACCAGTAAGAAAACCAGCAAAAGTCAATATAAACCTATACAAACCAGTACAAAGTTCTGCCATTGAATGTTGGTTGTATGGGTGTCAATTGATACCAGTAAGTAAACCAGCAAAAGTTAATATAAACCTATACAAACCAGTACAAAGTTCTGCCATTGAATGTTGGTTGTATGGGTGTCAATTGATACCAGTAAGAAAAACCCACAGAGATCAATAGAAACCAGTAAAAGTCAATAGAGACCATCAAAAATTCTATAGGTACCAGTAGAAAGTTTTACTGGTTTCTATGGGTCATTTTGAAACCAGTAAAAAAAACCCACAGAGACCAACAGAAACCAGTAAAAGTCAATAAAAACCCATAAAATTTTATGGGTACCCATAAAAAGTTTTACTGGTTTCTATGGGGCATTTTTAGTAGGGCAGCTAACTGTAGAAATGATTTCTCGCACTTTTTACAGAAATTAAATTTTTAAATTTCTAAATTTCATTCATACTCTTGATTATTAACTGATAAATAATATAATTGCATTAATTTAGTCATATCGCTAAAATTCATTTCAGATTAGTTGTAAAATCGATAAGTATTCCTTTTTAGGCTCTTTTTTTAAACCTTTTTAAAGCAAAAAAATTGCAAAATTTTAAACGTGTAAGTTTACATTTTTTATACAACACATATTAAGCTGACACCATTAAAAGGAAACGTAACGTAATAAACGGTGAAAAAGTAATGTTTAAATAGCTCTGAATGAAAACTATTGATTTGTAATGTCATTTCACTAATTCTTTTTTATGAAATATACGTTACATGAAACATAACCTGCATAGATGGATGGAATAAAGAGACGTGGGATGATCTCTGTAAGCGGAACCCCCGGTTTTGAAAATACGACGTAAATTCACTGATGTACGGCAGTTTAAATGAACTACTTTTAACGGTTTGCTGCAACAATTAAATTATAGTAAAACAGATTATATCAGCCCTTCTAAAAATAAAATACTGATGTAGATGGTTGTGGCTTCAAAAATGGTTTCATTTTATTGTTATTTTTATGCACTTTTATGCACTTTTAAGTCATATTCATAAATACATTTTTCAGAGGAGAAAAAGTATATTGTTTTTAGTAAATGGAAAAATGTTAAACATTTAGTAGTTTCAAAATAATCACAGATCCTATGTGAATATGTGAATAAATATGAAAGGTGTTTATAATATATACACATTGCAAAAATTAGTGTGCCTTTATGTACATATATATATGACCCTTATTTTTTGCAGTTTACCACTTGCTTTTGTTTTGTGGTTTTTGCATGTGGTTTTATTCGGAGCTCAACATGGTATGAGTTTTAAGCGAAATTTTTATTTTATTTTAATTTACATTATTAACGTTATTTTTTATTGCTATCAGCTCGAAACTGGATTAGATTTTGAACTTTTTTCTTTGTGTATATATATATATGGAAAAGTCGAGATGAAAAACATAACGTAGATGTATGAATATTTGGACTCTACCTATTTCTGTTTCCGAATTAAATCGCAAAAGAAAAATTATTTTTTTAAGAAATAAACAGAATGTGAACAATAAAGTTTAGAACTGAAAGTGATAAATACATAAAAAGGCATTCAGGAATATTAAAAACACTGGTTAATCTCTTTTATTCAGAGCTTCGAACAAAACTAGTCAAGGGAAAAGTGTTTTGAAGCTTCGAACAAATTTGATTACCTAGACAGGCTAAAACAAGTTTCGTTCCAACTAATTCAGTGAGACTTTAAACGTTAAACGAATTGAAATTCTGTGAGGTAATTAGACAAATAAACTGTCTCATTGAATTTGTCTCTTTTCCTGCCTGTTTCAGTTCTCTATGCACAAAAATTGAAAAATGAAAAGGCAATCTGTACAATTACAAAAAGAGAAATCGATAAACGAACAAATACTAGTAAAAGGAAAAATTACTGCAAATTTCTAAAAGGAATATGCCTTTCTGGAATAAAAATGCATTCGAAAATTATAAAAAAATAAAAATGCCAGAATACAAAATTAAGCTCAAACTGTTTTCAAAATTATAATTAATTTGATTGCTCCGTGTAAATTCGAAAAAGTAGCCTGCTCAGTTACGTAGATTATATTCTTCGCTCTCTCTCTCTCTCTATATATATAGTATATATGTGTGTGTATAATATATACTGATTTGCGTATATACTTATCCGTATATATTATATACACACATATATATAATGATAATGGAATTCTGCTTTAAATATATAATGATACTGACATATATAATGATACTAAACATATGTAACGATACTGATAATGGAATTCTGCTATAAATTTTAACCTTTTGTTACAAATGTCACATTTATAGCAACAATAATTATTATAAAAGTTTATATTTAACTGCCTGAAGCCATATTTTTATCGCTAAATTGGAGAAATCATCAGTAGAGTAAGGAATAGCTAACATTACTAATCAGCAGTAGGAAAGAGTTAATATCGTAATTTATACAAATTAACCAACACTCATTTTATATCTGACTTCTAACTACTATTTCCATTTATTACATTATGTAAGCCTTTCCAGCATTATATACTTACTACTCTGATAAATTTGGTAAATAGTTTATTAGAGAATAGGAAAATAAAATTTTGTAATAAATGTTTGTATATTCGATTTACAAATACGGGTTAAGGGACTATAGTTCTTAAAATTTACTTAAATGCTTAGCTGAAAAATATTGAAATTGTACTTATTTATTCTTTTAATTCACATTAATATTTAAATCAATATAACCTTAGAAAAAATCATTAGATACTGAATAAATTAAACAAAAAGCCAAATGAAAGAAATCTAATACAGACCTGCAATAGTTAGAAAGGTTTCTTTTCCCCCTCTTCGTATCATCTACTCACTGTCGCATTCAAATGGAAGCTAATTTAATTTCGCAATCTCATATAGAGGGATTTTTCTTCGAGTTACATTCTTTTACAGGGCAACTTCAGCTTGATGCTGCGCAATTAGTCTAGCTTATTCCTAGGATTGCTATTGATTATCCATCCAAGGATAGAATTTCGTCGATTTGTGTACGTTTGAGCTAGTGAAAATAATTTGGTTTTTATTGAAGTTTCATTATTACGTTTCAGTAAAGATCAAAGGTCTTGAGAACCATTAATTGTCTGTTACGATGGCATCTCATTTCAATGAATATAATTAGGTATTCAATCTTTGTCTAATTACATTTGAAGCTTCCATTGATAAAGCAACTGAAGCATTAATCTAAGATTAACTTTCTGCCTTTTCTAAAGTTAATAAATTCTTCAGCTGTTTCTAAAATCTTCAGTTCCTGAACTTTTGAAGCATTTTCAAGGACAAGTAATGTAATTTATATTCATTTTTTAAAACGAAAACAAATCAAAATCTGTATTCAAAGCGGCGATCTAGAAACTCAACGCACGCAATCCTGTTAGAAAGTTTATAAATACAACGATGTATATACAGTACTACTTACTGTATATTATTTTATTTTCGATATTGGTGCGCATTTCTTTTTGATCAACTTACGATTATCCACGGTGTCGTACCATCACTATGCATTTTCAAGTCATATTCTGTCGCGATTATTAATCCGGAATTGAGTTCCTTATTATCTAATTCGTTATATACGATAAAACTATAAGGAATTAAGGAGATAAAGATAGACCTTTGATATGTATTTCTTATCGGACATGTGTTATACATCCTAAAAATATGAAGTCTCAAGAATATGTAAAATAAGCTCAGATTTGTCGGTAGTCCAAATGTCCCATCTCTCCCTGTTCCAGATGCTAATTACTTCAGTTTCTTTACTTTTGAGGCCTTTTAGGCACACATAGCTCTAGTGGTATATATTTAATTATTTTCAAACCTTCACGTATATTTACCCCTAAGAGTTGATGCCTTTATCTCTTATATTCTCAGTCTTTTGTCTGTGGTTAAAATCTAACAGTTGCTGTCCCACTTTGATATAGATGTTATATTCATTCACCATTATTTGCTTTGTGAACATTCTTTTTATTTAAATTCTGAGAAGCATATACATTTTCCCAAAACAAAGCTGTAAAGTAATGGATTCTTAAAACATAAATAGAAATAAGAAACAATTCGTATAATCAAAAGTCATTCTAAGCTGCGTCATTAAATTATTGCCTTCGGATGGACATACTATTTACGCTTTACTTGAAAAACTGAGACTTTTGAATTTAGGGGTTCGACGGACCAAAACTTGAATTGAGTTCACTTCGTCGATAGTACATAAACCACAATGTTAATACACTATACATATTATAAAAATAATACACTCTTTGAAATAAACTAGATTTATTTACCATAGCGACACTTTGATGCTAGATTCGCTTCGATTCATCTCAATCACATACTCAGAATGTACCGAAGTTATATCATGTGAAGAATTATCTAATCATTGCCACATGTTCTACTGAAATACTCTAATGAAACTAAAACGATGTATGAAAGAAATTAAACAGATGAAAATGGCGCAGTTTTTCTCAGACGATTCAACGTCGCTTTTTACAACTAACTAGCATTCAAAAAGCTGTCCTCTGTCTGACAGACTGGCCACAGTTATTTCTTTGCTATTTCGTAACAGGGAAGTTTTGAGACTTTTGAAAGCTTGCCTGATACGCGGAGCCGTAAGTAAGTTCAGATGAAATAATCTACATGTTCAAACAAATCATAAACCGTCGCTACCGATATATTTGTTATGTGGGTTTTAATACTATACTGTTCCTGTCATTGCCACTATCAGCTGATACGCAGTGCACAGTCTTTCACTTAGTTATTAAAATGTTTACTAACATTTTACCAAACAATTGTGAAAAGTGTAATATACTTCCGGGTCATCTATAATCAAAATGCCTTTAAGTTGTCAAATTTCCATAGCGACTTCGTTCATTTTTACTATTTATTTTCCGAAGCCAAACATGTGCTGTTAGTGCATCATCCATGCTAGCATTCCTCCTATGTCGACAAACGTTTATACATGACGTAAGTTTCTTTCCGCTCTAAAAATAAATCTGCCATTTTAGTTGCAACATTTGATGTAAACTATTTGCCTTTGTTGCGAAACGAAAATTATTCGCTTTCCTTAACCAAACCATAAATAAACCATTTTCTTACTTCACGAAGATTAGATCGGATTAGATTCTTTAATAAGTACAAAGCACATAAGTTTCATCTACCTAGCTACGTTTCAGTTTTGAGTAACAACACCTCAAAGAATCACTTAACAAGGAAAAACGAATTTTTAAGTACAGTAAAACATTTAAAACAAAGGTACTCCATCTATTCCTCAGTCCAAACATACAGGGCGGTTCCCCATGAACAAAATTTATAATTTATTTAATTTCTGTTGCAAGTAAAATTTGTAAATTACTTGGTTTAACTTCTTAATTTATATCATATAGTAAGTATTTCAAAGTTAATTTTACTGTTTTTAAATTAGTTAGTAATTTAAAAACAGTAAAATTCAATTTAACTGTCAGCATCCCGTAAACTAATTGGAATTCTTTATTTATAATTTTATTCCAAATTAAAAGACTCCATTTTAGTCAGTTACCGTGAGTAATGCATCTTAAATCTGATAAAAATGAAGAATATGATTTTATGAAATTCGGAATAATTGTGAGTCAAAAAACAGTCTATAAACCAAATAGTTTAAACGATTTATATAAAAGAATTTTCATAAAGATACTAAGATGTGTTGCAGAATTAATTTGTGTATTGTTCATGAACACGTTATTGCTCATTTTCCATTATTGTTGCAGAATCTTCGTAAGATATTCGAACTTGTGCTTCTGATGCGATTTCAACTTTCCAGGTTTTCTTTTAAACAGTTTAAATCTTATGTATTATCGTGCATGCAAACACCTATTATTTAGTTCCATGACCCCAGTTTACAATATAAGGAAATGCTACTGTGGATTTCCAAATTTGATAAAAATCCAGCATTTAAACAGTAGGGATTTTCTTGGTTTTCTGTTGCTCTCCAAGACAATCTCCTTAAGAAATTCTGCTTGTTTGATACACCATACATCTTCTGCTGCAAGTGCTACTACTTTAATTTTTCTTTCAATTATATGATTGCAAGATGGAAATCCTCTTATCGACTATATTTCAAATTGTATAAAAGAAACGAAAAAATTTGCTTCCTGAAATTCTAATTTTTTGTGAGTTTGTCTGCTTTTCAGGCTTTCAGATGCTCTCAGTAATGCTTAAATTAGATGGGATAAGAATAATCGGTTATAAAGAATGCAAGCAGCAATTATCCCGCATGTCAAGTAGATGTTTCTAACGTTTAATCAATAAATAATATAGTTTAAAAAGAGCTTGCATAGGTTATACGAGTCAATGAGCTATTTTATATTTGATCTACACTATAATCTCTGCGCTTTTATTTGAATTTTAGACATATAGCCTTCGATTTACTTTATTTTAATTAATTAATCTAACCTAATGTATTAAGTTTATACGTAGAAAAAAATATAAATATATAAGGCTGGAGACGTCTAGTATCTAATCAGTTTTATTGCATAGCTTTGTTAAGGACAAACTGCTAGATATGTTGTGAATGGATTTACTGGGCTCAGTCCTAGATAGAAACACCGGACTGTAACTAGATATCTACTAATTTGCAAGATTTCTAATTATCCACTTCAAATAAGTGGCTAAAGCTCACATGCTGATTAACTTCTTAATATTACGCTATTTTAATTATATTACATAATAACCTAGCATGAAGATTTTTGCTTTCTACCTAAAATTCAAGAAAACATACCAGTAAACTATATGATACAATACAAAATGGTTCTATTTTAATATTAAGTTCCCATATAATAAATATTAAAAACTTTCAGACATTGCGTAATGCAGACAGAAGAGAAATATTTAGCATGTTTTACAAACATTCGTTGAATTCTTCTTGTTCATCATCATCTTCTATTTTCCATTAGAAACTTTCTTATCTGCTATATTCAAGATATCTATAAAACCTAATGAAAGTACAAACTTTTACTTTACCACGTCATTACTCAACTTGGGACCATTATTCGAATCCTACTTTCTGATTATTTCTAAAAATGCTCGGAACATTCCCAGAATGCATTCAAATAATGGCCACATAGCGAATAACGAAAAGCAAAATTATTGATTACCAAAGAGTTCATTACTTCTCTTAATTAAAAGCACGAAGTAAGCCCCACTGTAGATAATGGAGAAACCCAAAAAAAGTAATTCACCATTCATTCGTTTTCAGCTTAGTTTCCCTAAAAGCTACAAATTGATCAGTTTGGAAAAGTTAGTTAATCAGGGTTGTACTACTCTTAAAAGCGTAGTTTCTGTCGGTCGATAAAAACTGGAAAAAAAGAAAAAATCTTTTCAAATCGTGGCTTGACAGTTGCAACGCCGCGATCTCTTCTCAAGCTATTAATTGCAATTTGTCACAGGCGAAAGAGAAAAACGTACCGAAGAAGACAGAAATGGACAATCGTAAATGACAGCAGATATAAAAAATTATTTTATTTAACGGGAATTTTATCCGCTTTGTTGGAGATAGAACATTAAAGCAAATATTGGAATTTGGATTTGAAGCTTTTAACGGAAGACAAAATGCCTGGGATGGCACTGATTCTCGAAATAATGTATTTTTTAACCACAACTTTCTACTGCAATATCATATTTTTCTGGTTCATCATTAATAGGCTCATTTAATGATGAGCGCAGTTTTCTGCAAATTGTCTTAAAGGTGCTCATTTATATCTGTTTTATATACAGTAATGCCTTAGTAACTGCAAATAAGGACTTGTACACATTCAACGAAGCGCATATAATATCTACGAGTTTGATTTTATAATGTTGCTAAATACACGTCTACATTTGTGGCATACATACATACGTTGAGTGAGTCCCTATACCACCAGCTGGTGCAGTTGCGCCTTGAAGCACTAGAAGACTTCATTAGAACAGTATTGTCACTAACTCTCAATGCGTCTTGAAGCGGAGCAATGAATATCAGCAAAATTATGGGCAAGACAGTGGAATGATACGATTGGGTCCTAATAGGACGACGCATCAGCAAGTATAAGTATGGTTGTATCAAATGATATCTCACACGACATGTTAAGACGCCTCATTGCATACCAATGCATCCAGGCAGAAAGAGGGCATTATTTTCAAGGTTCACTGGTGTCTATATTTTCTATATTACACACTGCAATTTAAGCCTATGTGTATACTGCTATTTTACAATCAAATAAAGTTACTGAAAGTACTTCCTATTTTTCTGTTCTTATTTAACACTGTATTCTTATTTAACACTGTTCTTATTTAACAGGTATTTTCCCTCTCCTTTCGACATGCCTTCGTGGTGTCACGGTCTCGGCGCGTATTCGAGAGATCTAGGTTTCGAGTCCTGGATAGGACATTGCATATTATTTACCTTTCCTGTTTTAAAATAACTTAATAACTCTACAACTGGTAGATGCGATATGTGGCAGCCTACGTAGGTTATCAAATCTAGTGATGACCGATGCTAGAAGTAACGTTTCCGTGAAACGAGCTTCTAGCGGCATTGATCATTGATCCGAAAATGTCCCCTTGCAAGTAAGGTTCCGGCTACATATGTGGGAGATTTTGCGATGCTGCCGAAAATATCTTGCTTGCAGCTGTTTCGCCAAGAAACTGGTTTTCGCGTAAGCCAGCAAACAAATATCCCAAAAGCAAAGATTCCTGAGAATGTTTCTACAGCAGTCGCTGTTGTGTTTCTGGCGCTAGTTCTTTTGAGGCTTTTTCCTGTCTCGTAACGCCATCTGTAATTTTTATTTAGAACTAATTGATCGTGAGTTGTTGAAGTGCGTGTCCATGTGGTTTGTTGCTGCCGGTTGATCATAGAACTTGGATCCTACTCATTTCCAGCTTGGCCATTTTATCGATTACTCCCAAAACAGCTGTCTTTGGAGGGAGCCTAGCCACATTTTTCGTTGACGGTGCTCACAGCGTCCCCGCATTTCCTTCGACTCGCAGTCACGGATTGCGCTCGTAGGTTTGATTAGCAGTGTTGACTTTGAAAGAGGTACGCGTGAGAACGAATGTACGTAAATGGGGCCTAATACAAGGGGCAGCGTCGCTGTTAAACGAAGCAGTGGATGGTCAACGTTGCGCATAATGCAGTGATAATCATAACATTAAAAAATGTCAGTTTATACATAATACGACAGTACCAATAAAGCCTTTCCAAATGCTTTGGACCATTAGATTCACTACATAACTTTATGTTGCGCAACCTCGAAATTATTATCAATGAGGTTTGGAAAGTGTTTTATTACACGAAAGATAAGCTCCTTACTTTTACTTCACAACCGTCCACGCAAATAACCAGATCTTAGAATGTTGCCATTTGAAACGTAGACGAACTTTTAAATGCGCTTTGTTTGCAACTATTTATCAAATGGAATAACTGAACACTGATTAAATACTTAAGTGCATTTATGCATGTAAATGCGATAGTTTACTTTACTCACCATTTCACGTCTTAACTATTTCGCCACTAATGCGTTCTGAACGTCCTTTCATGCGAACTACCAACGGCCATCCCAAACGGGCAAGATCGCATGCTCTGTTCCTACTTTCCCTCTAAAGTACATAATAGCCTAAGGCACAACTACCCCAATGTATTGTATTAATTCAGCTTTCTTGTAGACAGTCTTGCCTTAAAGGAGATTCTTATGTGGTTCCTTATTTTTAGACTAGAGGTGACTTAATACACATTTAACACAATTGGTGTTTATTACAGAAAATATATCAAAGCTGTACTGACAAATTCTTCTTCGTATTTTTAAAAATTAATGAAGATTCTCATTCGAAATCTGGAAAAATAAATGTAATAATGAATTATATAAAATATATAAGGGAAGGATATTATGAAGTACATTGAAATTAACCCCAAGAAATCGGCTGTTCCATTGCCGAATTAATTCTTCTTCATCATGTAAAAAATTTAACTATAAACCAGTGCAAGAACCAGTACAAGAATGGAAAGACCAGCTTTAATATCTAAACTCTCAACTGCATCGATAGTAGTATTAAAATTACTAGTTGGAAGAAGGAACTTTATACGAACATAGAACAGAATGGAAGAATTTTCTGAAGAATGTTTTGCCCCCCCCCCTGGTCGTTGACCAAAGAAGAAATTTTTTCCCCGTCTAATAATGTGTAGAGATAATATACATTTAATATTAAATAACATTTTAAGTAATTGTACAGAAAGGAATCTGTTTTTTTAAAAACAGCCATTTGTAATGGGTAAACTGTGATGATAAAATTTATATCAGTAAATGCGAAAGGAATTTATCATGAAATGTTGGTACAGTACTTGTACACCAGTAGAGCTATTTATAGTATCTGGGTACACCAAACCGAACAAAACAGTTTAAATACGGCAATTTTATCTAATTATATTAAGACCCGTAGATATTACTCTTAAGAATATTACAGATGTTATCAAATATTGTATATATTCTACTTTACACAATATTTTCTCTTTATAGTTTCTTAAAAATGTCTTGAAATATATTTCAGCCTTCCAAAACTATGCTGGTCCATATGCATCTTTATTTATTTCTTGACAACTTAAAGCTTACACTACAAAGAAAGATTGCCAAGAGAAATAATACGCATAGGATAAAATGAAAAATATTTGAATTTTTCAGCCGAGGCTTTTAAATTTGCTGGTGTGATAGAAATGTATTGAAAATAGAATTTCTAAAGGTTGCACGAAATAATATTTATTTTTAAACCTTTTTTTCATTCTTCGGATATCATATTTTTCCCTGGCAATGTTACAGTGCGTTATTACAGTGTGTTCTTTTTGTACTTCGATTGCATTTATGAAGAAATAATGTATTAAGTTTTTTTAAAGAATTTTGCAGTTTTCATCATGAATGTTAGAGTGTTTTGAAAACTTTATATTATTTTTATCAAAATACTCGCAAAAGTTGAATAATACAAAGCTAACTATAGCAGAGAAAAACAGGTTTCTCATTTATTTCCAAAATAAAAATTCCAAATATATACGATTAGGAAAAGAATTTGTAACAAGTTTGTTCATTTTCTAGGTTCTTAAACTAATGCTGTGCAAAGAGTTTGAAATTTTAATCATTATTAATTTATGTTACTTTTTTACTTTCGCTTTCTTACCATAAGCTACTAATGTAAAGACTTAATAGAAAGAATAATTAAGTCTTATTTTAGTAAAGTAAATAATAATAGCATAAACTTATTAAAATATCTTTAATTATGTGATCAATGATGCAAAAATCTGTAATTAAATCTTCCAAAAACAGAATTTGAAAATCAACGTACTTACGAATATATAATTTTACGTGCTTACGAATATATAATTTTGCACCGCCCTAAATAGTGTGATGGCAGAAGGTAAGTGTTGCAGGTGTTGACTGCCTCAAAAAAATTATTTGAATTCATCGTAAAGTTTAGTTATTTGTATATGTTTGCTTTTTTGCATTTAGCGGACAATATTAGAGTATCTATCGCTGGAACTAAAGAACGTTCTTACTGTATTGCGAGAGCTAAAGGAGCATTTAGTTTGATCGTATTTTGAATATTTTAAATCAGATGGAATGAAAGCAGCTTAAAACTGAGCATAAAATAGTAGAGAAAAAAGATTGAATATCAATAGAATAGTAATAGTTGAAATAATGTAAAACAAAGTTTATAAATGTACTAATGAAATATAATTTTTAAGCATTGCTTGCACTGCGATGTGCTTTTATTAATCTGTTGTATTTGCAATGTGAACCAAAGTATGAAAGTAAGAATAAAATAAAATTTTTAAACATCGCTTACATTGCAATATATTCGTGCTTTATATTATTCGTGCTTTTAATAATCTGCTATATTTACACATCAGATTACTAATGACTTCATAAAATATTATATAGGCTATACCGTTTTTCTAATAGCTACATACGTTTAACAGACACATAAAACAATTCAATACTGTGAGATTTCATTTATGAGGAATATATGTCATTGTAAATTAATGCATATTTTTTGCATGTGCAACTGAAATATACTTTACGATACATAGAACATACGTAGACCTGATTATTCCTGTTTGTAAATCTTATTCGGGTGGATGTTTTTGAAAGTTTTAGAATATATCTGAAATTAATAAAAAAATGTATTGAATTCTTCGAAGTATTTTGATATTATTCTTCCATTATTGTTCGATAATTTAGACCTTCTTGACATTTATAAAGTGGTCCAAGATAAGTGGAACTAGATATGGCAAAAGAGAAACCGGAAAACGTTAGTGTAGTCGACGTACTGACAAGCAATAACATTTCAAATACCATGCACACCGACCTTGTCTTTCATCTACGTATACAATATCGCCTTAGAGTTTACGTGTTCTTCTCTCTTACTTTGGGTTGAGTTTATCTTGGACCATTTGGGGGGTCACTGAAAATACACGCCGGCCCGAAAGTACTCTGACCGCTGCCCTGGGTGAGTAAGTCAGCGCCACCAAGGAAGACCACTGACCTGGCCTTAACCTCAAAGTGTGTTATGTTCCTGGCAAGAAACCATCTGCTCTCTGCTCCACCCTGCTCCGAGAACGCAGCCAAATAGCGGCTAAGAGCCTCATGAAGTCTACGTGTAAGCTTGGATATTGCTGTTCGGAGAAAGAGTATCCTGTTAGGAACTACTTAAAATTAAGTAAAGAAGCAATCAAAAGACTGCTAAGAATCACTGCTAGAATAGACTGAAGCTTGTGTTAGATAAAGAAAAGAAGGGAGGGCTCTGCCTGAAAAATTAACTGCCGTGGATTTTCTGGACTTGCTAAATCCTGACACAACTGTCATATATTTATTGGGCTTTTGTAAATTCGTTGGTCTTGCATGAAGGAAAGACGTAACCTATTAAATTATTGCACCTAGTAAACTAAAAAAACAAAACAAAACAAAACAAAAAAAAAAAAAAAAAAAACCACCCTAAGATATATATTAAAAAAAAAGGTTACAAAAATTCTAGTTCCCAAATGTAAATTTAACGCAGATTACTTTCCAAGTGCCTGACTCTTATGTAAAAACATTTTAAAGATTGTGTACCTGTAATCCCTAAGATAACAA
Source organism: Stegodyphus dumicola (assembly GCF_044657685.1). NCBI lineage: Eukaryota > Metazoa > Arthropoda > Arachnida > Araneae > Eresidae > Stegodyphus > Stegodyphus dumicola. Next base: position 39,174,936 of record NC_140771.1, on the reverse strand, counting down.
ATTCCTGCATAATTTAGTTCTTTGCGAAAACTTAAACTGGAGTTGTTTCACAAATTCAATCACGCATGTACATTTTCTTCCGTAACAGAATAATACATACATAAGTACAAAAATAAATATTAAAGTGAAAAACTAACATGATACTGAGTACTTGGTAATAACTACTACGTTGTTTTTGCTTCATTAGTGCTTTAAAAATGTTTAACACTTTCATAAAAAATGAACTTATTTAAAATAAACAATACAATTTTCTAGTATAAATAGTTTACTTGAAACAGCATTGATATTTATTACTACGATTTAAGGAAATGAAAACGTAATAACGAGTGTTTGCAATAACGAATGTGAATTTCATAAATCGTTATAAGTTCGGAGTTTTTTGCATGGTTTTTTGCATTTCGTGATAGGTGCAATTCTTAATTGGTATAATAAATGGTCGTTATAACGACCCTGGACTGAAGTAAATTTTCTCTTAACTATGAAAATCGCTTAATGAATATAATCTAGATACCAGTGAAATTAAGTAGTAGAGGCTATGAGTATGAGTATTTCACTACAGAAATTCATTTCATGGATTACGAAAGGCAAATGAGGGTTAACATTTTAAGCGTACGGATGCTTTGGAAGACCTTCTAGCAAAATCGGCTCGTATTCAGTTTGCACAGGGTAAAGCCACGGAAAATATCTAGCCCGTTTGCCAGAATTTGAATTCACTCGAACTGCGAGTGTTCAGCGATCTTACAATGATGGACTGGTAGAATCATGTATAAAATTGTATATTGAAATCCAAAAACTTACGTTTTAATATTTTTATCCATATTTTTAGTGAAATTAAAATGTTATTTTCTATTAAATGTTAACAAGAATTTTAAAGCGAGATATGGAAATAGGAATTACATAATTTATCTAATCTTTCTACTAAATTTCTACTAAATTTATCTAATCTTTCTACTTGGAACTCAAAATTCTAAAAGTCCTGACACTTTTATTAATACGCCGTTCTGAATTGTCCTTTAAACAGTGAGTTAAATGTTCAAAAGCCGAAGAAATAAACCTTGCTTTTTTAGAAATATTTTGACCATGATTCAGTTTGCTTAGTATAAAGCTAATGACCCAACTTCCTCCGAAGGTCTGCCGATCTGGCATGGGTAATGAGACGTAAGAATATACGACAACTCTGCTGAAGATCGCACAAAATAGAGGAACTAAAAGCATCTGCGTGTGCCTTACAAGAGCCACTTGACCTCCCATCAATCATCACTGACTCGCAGTCATTATGGATGGTTGGTCAGCAAACAGAGGATCAATGAAGGGGAAGCACTTCGCTTTCTAAATTTGGGTTCTCCTTTATCTATGCAGAACACTCGCGGCTTATACAGACCAGTTTTCATTTCATATTCATTAATCAAACGTGTGCAAATAATTGGAATGGGATGGATAGGTAAGTAGTAAATGCAAAATATCGTAAAATATCATTGGCATTTTTTAGATCTAGAATGAGAAGGAATATTGAAAAATTGAATTTTTAAAACACAGTGCGACACTAAAAAGTACGCAACTGAAATTTTCGAGAAGTCTTAACTATAGCTCACCTAAAGCACTGCATGATGACCTCTAGCTCATTTTTTAGACTTTTGTTGCATGTTTAATGTTAGAGTAGCTCGAAGACTGGTGGCATTTTGTGGACTTCCGCCCATCTTTACCAAAGAACTAGCTTTTAATGCTTTCTCGTGTTTCTCTACAACTTTTACAATATCCTTGATTCTTGATTTCAATACTATTTAAAATTATAATTAAGTAGTAATTTTTAAATTATGTTTCTTGCATTGTGATAAAAAAACGGTACCTTGAGCCCTCAAATTTTGAATAACGTACGTTTCCGCCCGAATATGGGAATCTAGAAGCCCAAATTTGGAATTTGTTATTATCTATTTTATATTTTGTAAAACTTTAACGAATTTTCGATTAACAAACTCAACTATTTCAAAGCGAGCAATAGCAACAGTGTACGAATAAAAAAACATTTTTATCTCCAAAGCGCGTATCATAAATTCTGAAGATGTGCTTGCTCACTTTAAAATTATTTTGCGAAGAACATGATATTTAATAAATAAAGGTATCACACAAAACGTTAAAAAAACACCATTGGGCGTAATGTAAAATCTGAAAGCTTACATTTTTATCTTTGGTTAGTAATTGACTTAATCATTGAATTATGAATATTTTAATGTCAAGTAAACTGAAAAATTATTTTTTAAATGAAACGTTCTCAGAACCTGAAGCTTTTTTAATCACATTTTTGATTTTTTAATAGAAAGGAGAACGAAGAATAGAGGGAGAGGGTGTTTATTTTTTCGTTTTCAGTTGTGATATTGTAATAATTTAAAACATAATTATAAACAATGAAATTTTAAAAATTAATTACGATCAACTTTTCAAATAAAATTAAGTATTTGTTTTAGATTAAAGTATTTCATACATAAAGTACAGATAATCATTGCTAACTTAAATGCAACTTAAATTAGTTTAAGAATATTGCATTGAACCATAGTCTGATTCGGACTTAGCCATTAGAACTCAAGATTTCTGAATGGTAGTTAACACTGTTTGTAACTTCTATAGAATCAAATTAACTGAAATTGGTGTGACAACCTAACGGTTAATCGCAGAGTTATTTAATTGGCTTAGCGAGTTATCGACCCTTGCACATGTTTGACTTTTGTCAAACATAACTCATATAAATAATATGCAATATATATGAGTTATGTTCATATATATGAGACTGTTTGTGCATTATAACTAAAACTTTTAATACAAAATAAACAGAATCCTTAGCGTTACTCAAAACGCAAGATGAGGTAAACTGACAGGTTGATAATTTTTAATTGATTTACACAACAACGTCCTATTTTCAAAATTACAAAGCCTAAGTCAAATAAATTGTATCTAAAAAGACTGACTAAGGCATAACATTTAACTACCGGTATCTGTTCATATTTAAAATAAGAAGTAATATTCAAATGCCGCAGCGACATGACTCAAGGTCTAATAGGACTGAGATTAAAACAAACTTCCTACTTTTAAACTATGCCGTTTGCCATTAAATTTGTATGAACATTCTGGTCTGACTAAATGTTGTGAAAGAACTAAGCATAGCATACAGCAATTCAGAGGTTTCAGTACATTCGGGAAAAGAAGGGTTTATCTGTCGTTTTATTACTCTAACATACAAATCTTTCACTAATATATTAAACATCTTATGTGGCCCCATGATTTCCTTATACGGCCATTAAATTATACACGTTTCATTTAATCCCACGAATTTCATTAGAGATATATTTTTTATTCAGTTCCTAACTCTGTGGCAAGGCAAAAATACATGAAACTCAAAATGGCTTCAATAAAAATTGTAAAAATACTGAAAAACATAAAACACAAATACATTTAAATTAGCTAAAAATAATTTTTACAATTAAAATTAGACTTTCTACGCAAAAACAAACAACTCGATTTGATTCGCATAATTTGGTAAGTTTACAACTTCTATTATTTTCCTTTCTCATTTTGAATGTACTGTGTGTTTTAAGTTCTTATGTTCTTAATTTCTTATTCTGAGTCTCAAGTGTGTTTTTTCTCGAATGAATTACGGAGAAGAAAATATAATATTCTTATATGTTCAACATTCACCATTAGTACATGATAAATGTCGACATTCACCGGTGTAAGTCAGAAATAAGAGTATTTGGAAAATATTTCGGACATACACCAAGCGACTTATGTGAATGTTGACATTCACCGGTTAAAATCGACATTCTGCAGATTTCGGTGTTTCACCGTAACATATATACATATATATTTGGAGTGGCTGATTGCAACCAGATAGGAAGGTACACAACTGTAGAAGTCCCCTTATAGAAAATTTCAACTCTCTGAGGCTACTAACTTTTGAGTCATGTGAGATACATTCATACGTAGATACAGACGTTGCGAAAAAAATCCCACCTGAATCCGTTTTTAATCCATTTTTTAATCCGTTTTGCGAAAGAGTCCTTTATTCTTATCCGTAAGTACGAATGTCACGCATAAACATATTTTAAATTAATTCGAAAGTGGTCAAAATGGCTATTTTTGTTGAAATATGATACTCAAAATTTTTCGCGATTAAAATACTTCCTTTACTTTGTACAAGGAAGTAAAAAAGGTTATATATGTATTGCTCAGTTAGATGAAGCTGCTCTAACTTTTGCGCCAGGAACATTTTAAATACCTGTATATTCTGAACGCCTACAAAATAGTAAGATTTAGGAAGAATTTTTAGACTTAGCGTCTGTCTGCGAAAATGCCGACAAGTGACTTTTGTAGTATTCTATATATTCATCACTTTGATGAATATAAGTAAACATTGTAGTTTTTTACGGATACTTTCCCAAGTATTTGTAGCTAAGATGAACCTTATACTATAAACCGCACTTTAAATTTTCTTGAAACTGCTTTTTTCTACTATACTATGTTATTTCTTGTAAGCAGATTTTGTGCAATATACGTATATGAGTTATGTTTATATTTGATGTAACATAGAAAGTGGACAAAATTGTTGCATCGTATATCATGTTAGGAAGGCAAACTATTTGCTTTTCTATCTAATACAACTTAAATGAATTGCAGCTTTATATCAAATACATTGCGGCCCTTTTTCTACTGAAATATATATAGCTGAATGTTGCTTTAGTGTCGAGATGTTTTTCATTTTGGTTTTATAAAATGCACATTTTGTCAGCAAGAAATAAATATTGTCAGTAACTTTACGTCTCTTCGTTTCTTTTGGATTCTGTACATGATTGTGTTTACTGTACTGCAGTCGTTTAGTTGAGTTATTTTAATGTATTACTATTATTTACGGGCTTCGCATTTAGGCACGACACGAAAGGAATGAATGCCTTTGTTGAGGACTTTCTAAGGGAAACTGGCTCCTATACATGCTAACACATGGGGAAAACCACGAAAACGCCCATACACGCTACATACGCCTCGGAAAGTATAACTAGGGTTCAGCTATTTTACCGCTCGGCGGTTGGTCGGCCGTTATTTTAATGTAATATAAGTAAAATAATAAAATGTTTAGATCTAGCGTTTTTTTTGACACCACCATGAAAGTCTTTGAAATAGACCTCCATAATATTTCAGAAGATATCTTTTATGCGAATTAATATTAAGGGTTTAATTTAAAACTTTTAAAATTAATTCACTAAATTTTGAATTGTTTAAACACTGAATCTCATAATTATGAGCAATAGAAAAATTAAAGAACGTTTCAAGTATGAGTAGACTGTGTATAGTGCGAAATGCAAAATTTAAAAATCTTAGGTAAATCTTTATTTAAAATTAATCCTGTTACTTTAAACTTACTATTTATAAAGTTCGGTAAACTATTAGTGCTGGTATTCCTTACAACGTTTTCTTCATTAAAGTTAAATGGAACTATGTAAAGTATCAACACTTTTAGGTATCATGATACATAAATTTTTAAAGTATTTCTTATGCTAGGTTTTAAGCAAGATAATTTTCTTCCATCTATAATTATGATTCTAAAGGTAACAGTATGTAACGTTAAATATATATGATTTTTAATTGCTGGAATTAATCGTATTATTATATATACACATTTGGCGATTTTTCTAACAAATATGCAGCAAAGTATAGTATACGTCATATGTTGTTTTGTAATTAATGTAACTCAGAACGAGTTACCTGCCAAAATACTATCTATCGTTTACTTTGATAGAGACAACAGATCTGAAAGATCAGATCAGATCATGTTTTTCTACATATTGCAGGAAAAATATATGCACTGTATATGATATAAAGAAGAATATCTCATGTAGTTTAGTCTACAAGAAGAAAATGCTATAAATCTTAATTCGATTGTAGTTCGGAAACTGAAGCACCAAGTTGCACTTATATCACATATGGTGTTACCTGAATGCAGCGTATTTGTACCCGAACAGGATATCACCAAACTCAAGCAGATGCTTTAAGCTCATTCACCATAACGGGATTGGCTGCCAATAGTAAGAAATGCATTTCTGAGTTGAAAATATTTGAAATGGCGAAGATATCTTGAAATTCTGGATTTTTCCTCTTTTTGTTATCAATAAGGTGAACTAACAAAGATTATTGGTAATTGGCTGCTTAGTTCCTACATTTTTAAATTAACCATGTGAATTTTAGTAAAATTATCAGCTTTGTAATTTTTGACTGACATTTCTTCCCAATATCAGCTTCACTTGAAATGCTTACTTCAGACTAATGACTAAAAGCGAAATAAGAAAAGAACACAAAAACGACTGAACTAGTTAACATCAGTCTATTGTTCCAGTCCTTACCTTTTCTTACATAGAGTCTGAAAAATTACTGTTACAATTTATAGGATTCACCTGTCTAATTATTCACTTTCTTTTTTTCTTTCTTTTTTTAACATATTCTATATATTAGCATTTTTTATTTGCGTCTGTTAGTAAATCGCATGTATATATATATCACTTCTGCACTATTATTTGCCTCTGTAACGTACATTTTTCACATATTTAGATATAAAGGCCATGCCTTCCAAATCAGAATGTACTGTTTATGTGCGTTATCGTGTTAATGCTGAGTATTAATGTTTGCGTAACTGCTATTTCTTTTGCTAGTGTATGTCCACATGCTCTTTCTTCACGTCTCCTCTCTCCTCTACTCTTCCTCACTTTCATTACTATCATCTTTTCTCCTTCCTCCTTTCTCTGTTACTCTCCCATGTTTATTTATATTGATATGAGTTTATGTACAATCACAGCATTATGTTATTCTATCACCTACGTAAAGCTTAAACTGTTCCAGTATGACACTATAGCCTCTATGTTTTAAATCATTGTAAATTCCAGCTGGAGCCTTCTGTGGCTCCAGGGAGTTGTTGCTTCTAAATAGGGGAGGACGCGGGACACATCACATGCCTGCTTATCTATGTTAGACACCAGGCGTCCGCGTCCTCCGTCACCTGTCACTTGTCTCATTATTCAAAAGATTCGTAAGTATTTTTCGTGTTGAATACAGAAGAATGTTCTCCTTTAAGGTCATTTGTGATATTATTTACAACAGTGATGGTCAGTCGTTGGTCTGCAAGCCTGATATAGCTCTTATGTTATTTTTTTTCTGATCGCGGCTTAGCTAATAAAATTTATAACCAGTCATATTCGAATTTTTGAGTGTGTACATAAGGTCACACGTTTAACGATTTTAAAACAAACTTCAGAATGTAAATAAAAATAACATCACTGCAATCACTTTCGTGAAATTCTTCGCTGCATAAGTGCTTGCAGTGTCTGCACTAATTTGTAATATGTATTCAGCTTTAAGAGATAAGATCGGATTGTATAAGTAACATATATTAATTTCTATTATATTATCATTTATGTCCAAAATTGAATTAAAGAACGTATAGGAATACCAAAACTCTCACAAATTACATTGTAGAGGTACACGTTTGTTAAGTGAAATGCATTATTTTATGTTGAGTTTAGTTTCTTTGCGGACCTTAGTTCTAGATGCTGAAGAGTTTTTTCTTCTGCTCCTTTATTTTTTAAGCTTTTCTCAAGAAACAATATATTTTTTAAAAATTATTCACATCGATAAATTTCAGACTTCAGCTTTTCAACACAATAAATTTGCTGGCGGGATCGAGTTTCTTCCTCAGCAGCCATTGAGATGTCAAATGCGAAACACGGGATGTCAGAGCACACTTTTTATGTAAACTTTAGTCACATTCTTTCAGTCTTATTTTAATATACTGTCTGATGGTTGGAAGAATTTGCTCTTTTTCATGGTAACAAAGAGTACTTTATTTACAGGAGATATATGCAATTTTCTTCACTGTTTAATTTTGTTACTCTTCGAGTGAAACTGCAAATAATACCTGGCTAAACTATATTTTAATAAAAAAATTTCAATCACTATCTTCTTCGCAAAAGGTAAAGAACGAATCCCTAATATGAGATTCTGATCATTTATCCAACTTCTATTATAATTTATCATAAACTCATGAATAAGAAGGTTCTAAGGATAAACTCACCAATGTCTTTTCTGGTTTCCCAAGGTGTTCCATTCTACTATAATCATTTACAGCCATTTCTGAAACTTTTGAATCAAAGTTGAATTTGAGTTTTGAATTAAAGTTGAAATTGTGAAAGCGGTAAGCACATAATATAAACATGAAAATACTTTTTAATCTGGACTTCCAAAGCAATATTGCGCGCAATAAATAGATCTTAAGTAAATTTCGGATTTTGTATCGAGAAATGAGCCAGCAATGTAGTTATGGTGGTGAGCGTCGGTGACTGCCGTGCCGAAGGGCCCGGGTACGAATCCCGGAGAAAGCATCAATATTTGTAAATGTATAGTATACGCGCGGCAGAGGGGCACTATAAATATGCCACGAGCCAAACGTCCTCTCGAGAGTTTGGTAATGAAAGAGGGCTGCTAGACCCTTGGACCCTCCCCCCCCGGCGTGTTCTCCATCGGACTTGGGGGCGGAGCTGAGTTAAATCGCACTGTCACCTGTAAGGTGCTCAAGGTTGTTGCCAACGACAGGCTTAAACTTACACTCCTTACTATGAAGATTTATGTGGGCTTGGGCTGACTATAGGTCAAACAAGTGAGCATTAGTAACAAGAACAACGCTGTCAACCATTTACTTTTATAAATGTTGCCAATGCGCGAAATATAAGTTCTTTCTTTAATTTAATTCCTTTTCGTTCTACACATATTTCTTTCTCGGTGTTGCTATTCATTAAAATGTATGGTGTATGTCTTTCGTATTTTATATGTCTGACAAATTTAACAACTGAATGACTGAAAACAATAAATGCATTCCCTAATAATCTAAATCAGTAATTTTTACAGAAACTATCTAACTGATGTAATTTTACACCCATTTAATGTATGATATACACTATACGTTAGTTAGTGCCCTTAGCAATTAGAACCTTGGAGAAATTGATTAGTTAAATTATGTGTCTTTAGCAACTAGAATCTTCGAGAAATTGATTAGGTGAATTATGTGCCCCTAGCAACTGGAACCTTGGAGAAGAATATAGCGACTATTCACTGTTCTTTTTCCAACTATAGAAGCCAACTATTTCCAACTATTTTCCAACTATTTTATTTCCAACTAAAAGGAATTAAGTCCAAAGAGAAGGGTTAAAATAGTCTTTCTTCCACTCGAAGAATAATGGCAGTTGGCTCCTCCCGGGCTTACAGGAAAGCTTCACTTGGGCTGTAACTTAAGCTACAAAATAAGAAACTAATTTACACCGGCTATCATAAATTAAGGAAAAATCACAAAAATAGCGATAACTCGCTCAAAAATAAGCCAAACCGTGTAAAATTTGAATATGTTGCCAAGTAAGAGTAGCTGAGTAAAACTGCGATATGCAAATTAGTGGCGCTGCTTTATTAATACGCCATCTGCGAGGAGCATAAAAGTACATGTTTGAGAGCAAGCCCACATATTTCATTGTGACAGTGACATCAGAAATCTGAGATAGCCAATTCGTAACAATGACCTCCAGACATCATTTGCCTGCAGAACTGCGATGGAGAGCCGATGGGAGACTAGAGGCAGGACAAACTCAAACAGAAGTGGCCAGATGGCTAAATGTGAGTCCTTCTGTGGTTCATAGACTTTGGAGGCAATTTCAAACCACAGATTCGGCATCTAAAGAGGTTCAGCCAAGGACGGCCAACTACTGCGACGAGTGCCGATGACCGATATTTGACATTATGTGCACCCAGGAATAGAACCGCTACTCCGACTACAAAGGGATTTGTGTTTTTTTATTTTTTTAATGGCAAATTTCTCTTTTGACTTATGAATATAATAATTAAGCTTGAATGTACTTTATAATAACTTACATTATAATATATGAATCTGTAGAACTATTGTTTGAAAGGGAAAGGAAACAAAGAAACTCTGGATCTTAAATGAAAAGATGAATAAAAAATGATTTATAGAAGCCTCTGATGAAATGTTTTATTGAAATTAGTCGAGTGTTTTTCAACAGTTTCGAAAGTTTTAATTACTTTATTGTTTTCACTGATAAGAAAAGTATCATGCTCTTGAAAAAATAGAAATGAGAGAAAACAATCAAGCATTTAAAAATTTAATATAAACACGGAAGATTCTTAAGAGGCCTCTCAAGCAGCTTTCCATTGAATGAAATACTAGGAAGTAATTAATATTAATAGAAGATTTTAAGATGTTTAAGATAATAATACATGCGATTATGTATTTTTGAAAGGAAAAAAGATGGTTCTGCTATTCATATAAATAGAATGAATTTAGAATTTTTTTTGAAGATTCTTTTTATTAAGATAATGTTTTTTTTCAGCATTTAAAATATTATGTATATTGAAGTATTAGATTTAGAATGGTGATATGCGATAGAATTTTAAATGACGGTTAAATGTTCCTTTAAATGTTAAAAATTAAAAGTACATTTTCTTTCTAATTAGCTTACATAGCAATAAATAACCTCTAATCTCTAAATCAGATAGAAAAAATAGTATTACATGCTCTTATTAATCCTTAAATATTTTAATTTATATGTTGATAAAATTGCTTAATATGTTTCAAATATATAAGTTAATACTATCATTTGTATAAAAGAATCTGCAGAATATGGGGCCGGAATTGCAGTACGAGAGCTGAATGAAACTTTCTTAGGGAAGATTATTTAGGGAAGGTATGGCAAAGGGGCTATCTGCCTAAGGAGAATGATAACTTCGTCGAAGACATTGTAAGGGTTTGGTTTATTAGATTACGGCAAAGCACTCGAGGGCTATCTGCCTTAAAGGAGAGATGCATTCGTGGAGGACCTTTTTAAGGGAAACTGGCTCGTATACACGTGTTACACATAGGAAAAACCACGAAAACACCCATGCAGCCAGTCCGTTCGCGGGATTCAAATCTCCGACCGAACTACCAGTGTTCAGCGACGTTACCGCTCAGCCGCTGGTGGGCGACCTTCTAAGGGAAAATGCCGCCAGGCTATTCGACCAGGTTTAAATCTGGTACGAATTACTGGTAATTCAGCCGTCTTTAACCGCTGTATAATGGCAGGCCTCTTATAAAGCATCAGAGTCTCTTATGAAGGTCTTGCCTCTCCGTAATTTTCAGTTTACTCACTAAGGCAGAATAAATATATAAAACATTTCGGCAAATAGTCCAACGTGTTATATTTCAGTTTAAAATTATTTTTAAAAAATACATTGTCCTTCTGTGTGTTTTGTTTTCTTGGTTTTCTTTTTTTTTATGTCTTGTATGAAATACTAATTTATTCTAGGGCATTGTTCGGTTCCTAGAAAACTGCTTTGATTGTGAGAAGAGCCTAAAGAAATCTTATTGATTTTCTTACAAAGTTTAATTAATTAAATTAAAGCGATGAGACTAAAATAATGCAATTAAATTGTTGATTAAATTAAGCGTCAAGTTCTTAACTATACTTATGTATGATAGTCAGAACTCCCTCATATTCATGTAAGTGCGTGAGGGCGCCGCTGAGATAGATTCCGATCACGGAGGTGAACCAAACCAAATTATACAGCACCCCAGAGGGGAATCTACTATCTATCGAAATGTGGACAAATCAATGATAATAATAATCTAGTAAAATACAAATGATCCCAAGACTTTGAGCAGCACAATTACTATGTGCGAAATACTTCAAAAATTACGTTGCAAGATAAATTGTGTGCTGATGCTTATTACCATTCGTCATTCGTACTAGAGATTCTACAAACTCCATTTCAAAACATAGGTAAAACCAGCTAACTTACTAAATCAATATGATACTACACAGGCCTGTTGCAAAATAACACACTACGGTACGTATGAAAGTGCGAATGTTACATCAGGACATTAAATTTCGGTCGACGCATAACGGCAAAGATTGCTTGTACAAGTTAACTTTGAGATGCAAACTGAATCTTCTCAAAGGGATAGGTCGTCAGTGAACGGGAAACATAATGGCTTGAAGCGAGAATTTTGAAGAAAAACGTAGCAGATTAAAATGCTTGTAAAAGACTGCTTATCAAAGGTAATTTTTAAATTTGAAATTGTGATTCTGCTTTTAATTTCATATTTTATAAATTTGAAACTGAAAAAAGTACTTAAGTTCATTTATGAAAAGTATTATGGAAGGATTTGAAAACCTCTTGAATATGGATGGGCCCACCAACGGCCGAGCGGTAAAGACGCTGAACACTGGTAGTTTGGTCTGAGGTTCGAATCCCGCGAACGGGCTGGCTGCATGGGCGTTTTCGTGGTTTTCTCCATGTGTAACGTGTATACGAGCCAGTTTCCCTTAGAAAGTCCTCCACGAAAGGCATCCCTCTCTTTAGGCAGATAGCCCTCGTGTGCTTTGCCATAATTAAATACACCACCACCTTGAATATGGATGCCTGAGATAGAAGCCCGTTTTTTCTTGCGTAATCAGACTCTCATATATAAGCATATAATAGATGTAACAGGTAATTCTTCAGTATTTAAAGACCTTAGGAGAGAAATTTAACATAAATAATTGAAAGTTCTTTCGTTCCAGAGCGAAGTAAAATTACGGAATATGTGCTCCCGTCAGAAAGATATGGCTTTCAGATGTTTTTAATTTTATTATTAATATTCTCCAGGAAGTAAATATTAGTCCTCAACAAACATAATAAAGCAAACAAAAATGCATATGAAAAACTCAATTCAGCAGTTATTCTCATTCAAATATATAATTAACAATGCATCAAATATCTCTTCTTAGATTTCCTCACTCTGCCATAAGGAATATGGTATTGTTTTGATGTGAACTTTTATGTGTTGTGAGTAATTTATTTTGTTACTTTTATAGTTTTATCGCAGTATGTATTTCAAGGCATTACAATGATATATTTGCATTTTTTGAAAACTAATCTTGAGTTGAAATATAAAAATTATATAAATATACAAATATAGAAATTGTATATGGTAACAATCATTGCCCTTATATTATGTAATTGTTTTATCATATGCATATACTACATCTAGTATGTATTTTATAATTATGCAAATAAATAAATTAAAACCGGAACAATTAAAACTATGTTAAATCCGTGCTTCAAGATTTTCAGTGTCCATAATAACTAAATTAATCTTAGAGATCATATGTTGGAATGCGAGTAATAGGTTGTTATCAAACGTAATAATATCATATAACTACATAACTATGTTATCTTCCGCAATTATCAGCCATGAAAGTGCGCTGCGTGACCCACATATTACCCTCAGCTAGGCACTGCAACTAAATCCTTGTAGTGGGCAATATCTTTTAAGGCTGTCGGATCCACTCGACTTACTGGATGATTCCTTTCGTAATGCGATATGATTGGATAAGCAATTTTAGACGTCATCAGCGCAATCTGCTGGATTTAATAGGATTGGTATTGAACACTTGGGTATCGGATATCTCAGCTGGGAATGCTTTAATAATGATATCCTGGAGGGCTTTTATAAGTATATGAAAAACAAAAATCTCTATTCGCATTTTCGAAATGAGTTTTGAGATCGTTCAATCAATTTCTCCTTTCCGACTATGGTTGTAATAGTGATTATGGTCATAATGTGGTTTTGATACTTGCAAAAGACAGATATTATAATTTATAGATGATATATATTGGTTCGGAGGATTTTCATGCAACACTCGTTTCCGCCCTTCAAAACGTTCGTGCTCTGAAGAAGAAATTTTGTAATTGCTTAAAATCAAAGTGTATTATTTAACTTTGAAATTCTGGATGTGCGGTATTTTCTAAAATTAACGAAATAAACTGATAAAAATGTTATTTATATAAATGTTCGTGCACTGAAGAAGAAATTTTGTAATTGCTTAAAATCAAAGTGAATTATTTAACTTCGAAATTGTGGATGTGTGGTATTTTCTAAAATTAACGATTAAATTAATATACAGATTAAAATGTTATTTATATATTTTAATTAAAGCACTCATTGTTCCCAAAATATTATTAGTTACCTTACAGTTTCTTTAGACTTTAAATTTTAAAAGTTTAGCAAACAAAACTGAACGTAATTTCTGTTTAATTAAAAAAACTAATTAAATCTTCAAAAAGAGTACTTCAAAAAGGGTACAAATATAGCTTCAGCCCCTTGCTTCTTTGAAAGCTCAGTTTTTCATGAAAACAAAATTATCAAGTAGAAGATGATAATTTACATTTTAGAAAATATTGTTGCAGTTAAAAAAAATCTAAGCAGGTGGTTTCTCTAGTAGCAAAGCAAAATTGTCTCAAAAATTTGCGAACAACCTCAGCAGATTAAATAATTAGTGTAAAAGAAATATTTGTATCAAAATTATGTGAATTGATTTCATACATTTGTTTATATAAATATGTACGCATGCTTTGAAGTTCGTAAATTGCCATTTAACGAGGCAATTAAGGGTTAAATATGCGCATTAACATTTCTAGTGCTCCCAAAAATTGAAATTATTTTTAGGGCAAACGCTCTAATGTGGATTTTATGAAATGATATTTTTATATGTAATTAGACGCAAAAATGTGTTATCTATATTAGATTCATCATGCAAATAAATGGTTTAAATTTCTAAATTATTGTTTATTTAAGCAATTACGTCATTACTTAAATTTATGTGCTTAGATATAACTAAAAATACTTTAAATAACGTGTATACCATCACAGGAATTAAAACAGAGAAAAAGAAAGATCTCAAGAATTGTGCGTGCTGGAATTTATTATTTATAATTCATTTAACATATAACCATTATTTTTGAAATTGAAATAAAATTTAAAATTTGTAAAATAATTTCCTCGAAATTTCTTTTCTCTTCCGCATATCGAGATATGAACAATGTTAATTTAATCCAAGAAAATAGGTCAGCGGTAAAAAGTTTGCTTTAATCAGTTATTACGATATTTCTGACACAAGTTTGTCTATCAAACCAAAAAAATTAAATAAAAGAATGAATGAAAATACTTATGAGAATATTTATTATAGAAAACGTATCACCATAGTAAAAATGCCGAATCTCGCACAGGAATAAATTTCTTCTGCATATAATATATTTATTATCAACATTTCCAATATTTTAAATACAAAAAGAAGCAAATTTATAAGAAATTTGATCTGAATACTGTGCGCGTTTCTCAGGGGAGTTTTATAATTGCTTATTTTTAAACTCTTTTGGATAAGAGATAGCAGAAAAATATGCCTTACAATAAAAATGTTTGGTAGCTGTTATTATAAAGATAAGCAACAATGTTTGAGTGAGAATTCAGAACTCATTTGCAAGTGATTTTTATTTTAATGCTTCGTGTAATTAAAATAAATCAAAATTAAAATTAAAAAAAACATAAAGTTAGAAATGTGCTTAACTGATATTTTCTTTTTGTCTTAATGTACTTTTTAATCACTTTCGGCATTAAAAAACTATTTAGAACACATTCCACGTTTTTGGCATCAAATTCTATCCTATTTCGTAGTTTTCTCGTTTTATTTATAAAATGTTTTAATGGAATATTTTTCATTACTGGAAGGCTTATAATATCTGTAGATTTTAGGTAGAGGAATAGAATTGATCAAAAATATTTTGGAATGACGTAAAATATCAAATTATTTAATATATTTTATAGGTACACATAAAAGTAAGTGTAGTGAAAAAAAATATAGAGCAGATAAATACCGATAAAACAGATTATTAGTTAAGACAGATAATAAATTAATAAAATGAATAAAAATTTTAAAAAATAAGTTAACATTGATTTCTACCTAATATCTCCAAAAATAGATTTTAAATATTTAACTTCTTTCTTATGACGTAAGTAATTAAAATAACGTTAATTTTCTGTAATTTTAATTCGATTACAAATTTTTTTGTGGGTAATAGTTGTTTTGCAAACGATAGTTGATTCACTACAGGTAAGGAGTTATATTGAATGCGTGATCGTTCTGTTATTCTGGAAACTTCTTCGAAATGATTATTATTTTCAATCTGCTTATTGCGTGTTTTGACGAAATACAAAGAATTACCACTTGAGGGAAATATTTATTATAGTCCTCATGCGCAAGTAACCCAGTAAAAGAAATACACATTCACGTCCTGAAACCTTTTTTAAATTTTTTTTTAATGACGGCAGAAATTTCTGTATAACATTCATTTACGATACAAAACATTGCAATGTTCTTTCTTTTTAAATGCATTAGTTATACTATTTCATCAGCTCAGGTAAAATACAAGATTCTAAAATCTATATCTTTAATTTCTGATTGATTAATTATTAAACTAAATTCTGTTGTTTTAAAGGAAGTACTTCTAGGTCATAATGACCCTCCCTTCATTTACGATTGTAATGTGTATCGTCGTCACTCAACAGAGAGAATTAGGAGACATTAGCAAGTTTAGAGCATTGGAATTTTGTCCGTAGTATTCGTTGGCGTGGTTATGAGTCATGGTTGGGTGAAGAAGAAATGTTCTTGAAGTGCCTAATCTAATGTAACAGACTTTTAGATCTCTAGTCACTGTTTACGTTAAACCTGTTTCCCGTAATAAAATGTAAAATGAAATCTGCAATTCCTTTTCTATGTTATTTGGAAAACTTTAACTAAAACTTTTTAATATTTTATGATTTTAGGGGTAAACTCTTAGACGTGTTAGTCTATAATCTGTTTCCGGGAAATAATCTATATCTCTATAATCTGTTCTGTTAGTCTATAATCTGTTTCTGTAATATATTTTATGTACTAAACTGATGACTGTTTTTCGATAGATGATCGATTTAATGCATTGGCTTAAATAAATTTACATTAATATAGGTGATGACATTCTTATTCAGCATTTTGTATCATTTTTAATAGAATGATGTAAATGGCGATTTTAGTAGAAGGTATAGTTCACAAGTATTAGACAAAGAGTCCGATTTTATTTATTTGGACTTTACTCGAACGTTTCTTTATTAAGAAATTAATCGTTTAATTAATGTCTTCGTATTTTCTAAAATCAAATTTAAATATATAACAGTATTCTTAAATGTATATGTTGTTTATATGCAAACACGCGTATAATAAAATGTGGATACTTCAGAGATATCTTAAATTCATTTATTTAACGTTTCCCAAATATAACACCTTATCGCATACAATGACAACTTCTCATACTTAGCATTAGATTAACATTTAGGATTTCAGAGAGCATGAATCAAAGCAAATAAACAAAGTTGTTTAATTTTAATTATACTTTTTACACCTTTCTTTCTTATTTTTAAACAAAACTTTATAAATCATACCGATTTTAATCCTAAATCCTACAAACGGGCATTTGGTAAAGAGTGGTATTGGTTTTAATTAATGCTAATGTTCTCAGCGCTGTAATAGGCTGGGAATCTAATTCATTTGTAAAGAATGTTGGCAGATAAAATGTATTTAAGCAATTAAAAACCACTGTTACTTTAAATTGTGAAATTATGTAATTTAATGCGTGAGAATTGCCAATGGAATTGTATTATATTGGCTTCTCGTATTAAAATTACCGAACACAGGACTACATACAGTGATCTTATTTAATCGATCTTTGATAACAGCAGGATAATAGCAGATATAGTAAGTAACGTAAGCATAAAAAGTGAGCGATAAAGGTGCTTCTGTACAAACTAAGCTTAAGAGTAAAATGCCACCTTTCGAGAATCCCTTTAACCTTCTTTACTTGAGCAGTACCGTAATCGTAATCGAACCGACAGCTGAGTTCTGCACTTGGTCGTAAAGCTTTCGGTGCACTGCTTTTGATGTTCACACTATCGGTCAGAAATCTGACAAACAGTCTTGTGCTTTAAATTAAGTACAAAGTAAGCTTAGATAGGGGTAGGTTTTCAATATAATTCTATCGATTTGGAAGTTGGTGAAGACACAGATCCTTGTTCCTCGGAAGCCAAAACGATTTTTGGAAAAACGGGAATAGCGACAACAAATTTCTGTAAAGCGCAATGAGGGGAGCAAACGTAGAGCCATCTGCCGTCGAAAATACTAACTAGGTATGAAAAATTAAGCCATCGGAATTTCTAAAGTGTAAGGAAAAATTAGGATTGGAATTATTGACATTAACTGGATGTTTTTTATGTCAATTTTTTTGAAAAGTTGTGTTTCGACTCTGGTTTCGCTACTTTGATGGTACGTTTACACTGAATATGTTGTGACATCTTAACAGTAATACAAAAGATATAAACAAGATTCTATCTGTCATGAATATGATTAGTCCAGCAATCCACGTTACTTTCAAAATTGAATATGATAATTCCCTTTCTTTCCTTAATATTCTAACTATCTGTAAGTAATGGTATCTGTAAGTAACTATCTGTAAGTAAGTAAATATATTTCAGCTTTACTGTTTGCTGTTGATGATTTTTCTGTTGTTTACCTCCCCACTCTAAATCAACCTACCCCTGCTAAAGAAACAAAAAAGGCTTCTTTTCATTCTTATATATATCGCAATCTTATTCTTCAGAATCTTTGGCTTCTCATAAACTTAATTACTTGAAATAGGTTTCCACTGATAGAAAATTTTCTGTGACGATCATTGATAAAACATTTAAAACCTTTTCGTAATTCCAACAAAAAGGATATTTTACAATTATAAATAATCCTTATCCAGTTGCATTCTTCTGTCAGTTAAGTTGCCGGGATTCTCGCGATACTCATCTTTCAGGCAGTTTTATCACCTATTAATAAAACTCGTTTTTCTATTCTGAAAGAATTCCAGCTCTAATTTTCATTCTAGGGGAGCTTATAACATATCTTGTCAATTAGTTTGACACGCATCAGCCAAACTAAACTGTCGCTTAAATTTTACTTTAAAAAACACAAATTTTATGATGAAAAAGGAGAAATAAAGAAACTTTGAATAACTAATCAGGACTTAATTGACTTTGATTGTGCGAACATTATTTATGAAACTTCTGCAGTGGACGAACTGAGCCTTCTTAAAATTTCTCAAACTCATAAAACCTTCATAGGACAGGAGACAATAGGAAGAAATAGGTGGGATACAAAATTTCACTATTGGTTTTACAGATATACTCTCACCGTATTTATTGTACAGCTCCACACCAGGGTTAATGGAGACACCCCGATGGCGGATTTCAAGATCTTTCTCTCTCACTTCCTCTATAACCAAGCGACTCGAGAGGACATTTTATTTTATCTACTTTAAGTACCCCATGCCGCACAACAATTATACGCTTACACACATCCATGGTTCCTCCGGGAGTTTACCTCGGTACTGGCAATACAGCAGTCAGCATCGCTAACCACTATACGACTAAGGCGGCATTAGGCATTCATTCCAAACTAGGTTTTCATAAAGATTTCCGAATTCTGATATTTTAGATTTTCAGTTTTCATTGCTATATTCTTTGATAGATTCTAATATGTTTATTTATGCTTTATCCCTCTTTTTGCATTCAATTTAAAGTGGCTGTCACCTGTCCCATTTTTGCTTCTGGATGAGAAAGATCTGCGTTTGATCACCTCAAAATCAGTAGAGCTCTTCGCTAATGATTTTGAAGTTTATGGTTTGGATCAAATCCTTCATTATGACTATCTTTTTGCCTAATTTTAAATTTTATACTGGCCCGTTTCTCTTCCAGTTGAGTGACATGTTTATTATATTGATTTATAGGAACAACATCTATATTTGATAGTTTTAATAATACAATAATTTAACAAAGTACATAGCAGAAATTATGAAGCGTGTGATAAGAATTACTCTGAAAACAACTCGTCATGAAATTGTTGAAAGGACAAAGATGTGAATCAAATACTGAAGTAATTATATTTTGAAGCGTTTAATTTTCGTTTGAAATCAGTGTTTATTTGCCCTCTTATAATTTTAATTAACTTAGTTTAAGTTTATAATACATGCAAATCACTATGCTTTAAAAATATTAGGCTTGTTTAGTTTTAAATTGTTTTATCTTTAATTCATGTCGTTAACATTTTAAGTTTTTGTGATTGTGTAAGAGAAATTTTAAGTTTTCGTAAAAAAAGTAGGATCATTTTGGCTAAGTTTACATGGATACTTGGATGAATACTGTATGAGTCTGAAAAATAATGTCTTGCAAAAAAACAAAGCAAAAAATAGTTTTATAATTTATAATAACTTAGTTGAGCTGATTTTGTCAGTTTCATTAACTAAAAATTGAAATTAGATAGGCTGAATAATTGGATAAAAAATAAAGTATATAGCCTTCATTAAAACATTTCAGTTTGATTAATGATTATAACAAATTCAAGGAAAACGCAGGAACACTGAGAAAAAAAAGTTGCTTTGGCACAGAGTTTTAAAATATTAAAATCAGGATAACTAATTAGTTCGCTTAAAAAAGTATTCTTTTCCTCACCTTTCTAAGAAACTACTTTCACTTTTTGGGCTAATCTGCAACCATTATCAACTTTGGATTTTACAGTTATGTAAATACGCATATGTTTTGAGTACTTAAACTATAAGGCTGTTTCCAGAATTAAAAGGCAAAGTGTAATTATGAAGGTAAATTATTAAGAAATTCAAAATGCTTTACAGTGTCCCTTTTACGTTTCTTTTACTTTAATAGCTAAGACAAAAAGAATGAACATTGAATGTATGGCAATAGTTGAAGATTATTTGCTCAGTTTGTTACCATTTTTACTACCGTTCCTTTTAAATATGAGTGGTCAAAATTGCCTGTTATACACGATGATATATCTCAGCTAATTTGCGTGTAGATAAAATGTATTGAATTTCTAAAAGTTTCATTTTTAAATTTTAAAACATGGACTGCAATTAAAAGTGTGCTTACAATTTTGTATTACTGGATATAAAATAGTTAGATTCGCATAATAATAAGGAAAACGTTTGATTCACTAGTATCAGATTACTATGGAGAAATCCTTTATTACGTTTAAAGTTATCAATAAGCATGTAAGCTTCCCCAAAGAACAATAACATTTTAAATAAATAATCACAGTTATTGGAAACCTGCATGTTTGCATTTTGCGGAATATGAGCATAACTGAAATTAGGAATGCAACCATACTATTAAAAAGTAAATCATTAAACATGTTAAAGGTCAAGATTATTTTTCCTGTCTAAGTGTAGTACCTAGCGACCAGCGAGGTGTTTAATCCTTTGGCTGCCCCTCAAAAAAAGTAGTCAGTAAAAACGCTTATCGGCTTCCGACATAGTTAATATATTGGCAATAATTAATGAAAGCAACAAAACTTTTATTATATTTAAAAAAATTATAGAAAATATGGTGTTTACATTGAAATACTACTAGGACTACGCATGTTGATTTAGTTTTGATGATACTGTAGAATATATTTCTTCTTATCTTTCAAGTAGAGACCAACACTGAAAACTGTGCATCACCATTTTGTGCGATGAAGTTCAGGTTTTTATACTGCATAAAGAGATGCAGAGATATATGTGTTGCTTCTTATTGGCGAATCTGAGATGAATCTAAAAGTCTATTTTCTGGCATATGTGAGGATGTCTTTTCTTTTTCCTCCACAAAATTCACGTTTTTGCAGAGCTATTAAAACAGAACAATCAAAACAAAATGCTTTTACCCGCATGACGGACTCCACCCTTTCACTGTACTTCCGTTACTTTTTCTGTAAAGACATCTCCCAAAAGAAATGTCTCCGGACTTCTGAAAGACATTAGAATCACTGGTAGAGCTTATACATGCTGATAAGCATCATCTCTAAGTGAACCAGCTGCTCTGCCAGAGTAAAAAGTAAACTGCTACTGAACGTGTCACTACAGAAAGTCGGAAATCTTTCAATCGTATGGATTGACCTTCCTCATACAGACCAAGATGTACGAATTTGTAATTAGTCAAGAAAATATGCGAAGTGACCGGTGTTGTGAAAATATGCTTTTGTAAAATGTTTTCCATTGAGGAATATAACCTGTTAGCCATTGCACATGCTATACTGAAATTTTATTGCACAAAGTACATAAAAAGCAAGGTTATGACACTTTACAAGTGGTATCACACCAAGAAAATACCGATATTAATGAAACACAGGATTTTCTCATGAAAATTATGATCTGCGTTAAAAGATAGCTTCCTATGCTATCTGCTTATGTATGTGGTTGCGCAAGGAAACCATCTATTTACATACCATATCATTTTGAATAGGTAATTTTAGTGTTTGACCACTGGAAACGAAGGGCTTAACATATTAATACAGTGAACAGCATTCTCATAGCATGATGTTAATACAACATAAGTTGCCATTCAGAACAAGCAAACAAGCAGAGGCTTCAGCTATTTTATTCTGAATTCGTTGCAACCTTTAACCCACTAGTATAAATAAGTTCTCAGTTTAAATTCTGTTAATCGGAGATAGAGCTTAAGCTTTCGCAACGCTAAAAAGAGATGCAAAGTAATAAATGTTCCGTCTTATTCGGTACAACTGTAGAGATTGCTTGAAAGCTTAGCGAAGAAATTAATGAGAGCCATGTTGTTTGTTGCTGTCATAAAAATTAGTCAGAATAAAGTAAATTTATAGAATAAGGCAATTATAAAAAATATATATAACATACAGTGTGAGAAACAGCTTATAATATATATATTAATTATTGTTACATTTCAATTGAAATATTGTCATACATTTTCATAAAATTTACCAGGTATTTATTATAAAATGTATGTTTTTTAAAACGCATTAGTAAGATCTATTATTAAAAATCAAATAAAAATGTACATTATCAAGAAGAAAGTTTATTACTTTTAAACTGTGCAATATTTAAGTGATAAAAATTTTATTTGACTGTCTATGTCGAATTCAACACTCTTAAAACTCTATTTTTGGGCTACATGCAAGAAACTAGAGTTCTGATATTTCACGCACAGTGGGCACTTACGTCTCCTGGATAATATATGCATGTTTCTATAACATGTGTAACGTAAAGATCCAAAATGTTTCAAACACTTTACAAGAGTGAAAACTTGCTTCAAAATGCACACCGTACAGCTCGGTAATAGTCCACTGTTGCGTATTTTATTGATTGTATTCTTCATGTTATAAGTGTAAGGAAAACAGTTTGAAAAAATAAAACTTTCTTACATAAAACATTTTCTTCCCTACAAAACTGCAATCTGCCATTCCTTATGCATTAAAGTACATTACCGTTGTCGGATAATAATTTTTCTTCCTTGCTGTAGCCTCCATTCCGTTAATAAGGTTAATTAGTGTTGTTAATGGCATCCTACAACTTCTGAACTTTCCAATGGGTCACGCAATAGCTAGCTTGTTAAAACATTCCAAGCAATGTGCAATGATGTTCCACCGAGGACAATCCCCACTGAAATAATAATGATACTAAATGTTTAAATCAAAATCTTTTCTGAACAAGCAACATAGGAAAAAAATATAAAAGGAAAGTATATAAATTTTGTAACACACTTTTTTCGATACACAAATAATTTGTCTTTCTTATAAAGCCATCTTCCAGGAGGAGAAAAATTCCAGCGGCCGAGCGGTAAAGTCGCTGAACACTGGTAGTTCGGTCCGAGGTTCGAATCCCGCGAACGGGCTGGCTGCATGGGAGTTTTCGTGGTTTTCCCCATGTGTAACGTGTATACGAGTCAGTTTCCCTTAGAAAGTCCTTCACGAAGGCATCCCTCCCCTTAGGCAGACAGCTTTAGTGTGCTTTGCCATAATTAAATACACACATACACACACCAGGAGAAATGTCTCTTACCTATTAGAAATCTATTAGAATATGTTTAAAATAGTTAATTTTGATGAAAGTTTAAAATATTATTTCTTAGAAAAACCCAATTCGATTATTAACTCGTAGTTAAAGATTTATTTCTAATTTAGACTAAAAACAGCTAAAAATAGTGATTTGTCGATTTCTAATGTTGCGCGCAGTTTATATTTCAATTTTATGTTCAAGACGAAGATATTTTATTATTTAAAATATTTTAACACACAGTGTGGAACACAAGGGAAAAAGCAAATACAATATTAAGGATATCGATACTAGTTTACAAGTTTTAAAAACCTTATTATAAATATAGTGGACTTTAATCTTTGCTATACTTTTAGTCTATTTTGATATTCTAAAGGTACCTGGGCACTTAGTAAACATTTTATATAAAATAATTCCATACTGGGAAGGAGATAAATGGTTTTCTTCCCTCCTGAGGTTTTCGTTTTATTCATTTCTAATCATATAAGATTTTATTATACTACAATTGACTTACAACGCTTTTGATTTTACATTATAAATCATATAAATGTCAAGTTTATTTTTCATAATGGTATATTAGAATTCTGAAACGTTTACAGCTTTCTGCCCGGGATTCAGGCCACAGGTCTTTCCATTGATTGTTGTGAGGATAAGATAATATATCTAAAAGATACCTATTGTCCACACTGGGTTACGTAAACACGAACAGAAGACGTTGAAGTTTTTTATAAATGTATAATATTACTCGTATAATTCCATTAAACAGAAATTTAATATTTTTGCCTATTTTATAATAAAATTATTTAATTTAAATAATTTCTTAACAAGCAACATAGAAAAACATGAAAGGAAAGTATATACATATTGTAACACGTTCGATACATAAATCATTTGTCTTTCCTATAAAGACATCTTCCAGGAGAAATGTCTTTTATCTATTAGAAATCTATCATTTGCCTTTTTGTGAGTGATCATAATTATTTTTAGAATAAATTTCGTAGCATTCACTGGATTGTTTCGGTAACATATATATAATGAGTTCTTAAGACTATTTATAAAATTAAGATAGTAGTTACATCTATTTTATGAATTAACCACATGTGTAAAAATTTTGCTTTCAAGTTTACTCTCACGAAGAAAGGAGGAGCACAATTTCTCAAATTTTATGACTAATAGTGTAAATATTGTTAAGAAAGAGAAACCAGAAGACAATCCTTCGTAATTCCTACTTTTCGTACTTGACTCTAAGTTCCTGATTGATTCAAATGGCTTAGTTTTCATTGCAAAATAGCAATAGAAAATATTATCCACGACTCAGATAAAACAAACATGGCTCAGTAAAAACTTTAAACTTTATATTAGGTTGCACATTTCTGCGTATGATATCATGCGGATTACATTACCAATTGTTAATAAGATATAAGAATTGATGAAATAAATCAGTATGATTAATAATATTTGAGCAGCTGGCATATTTGATTATCCATTCCATTTTGTACATTTCACATTCAAAATTCTGCTATCATCTTCCAACCATGCATTAATTTCTGGAGACTACTTCCAATTTAAATGCCTGACTGATTCATGTGCGATATATCCAAGGAATGTCTACGCTATTAATTAGCATCCAACATCAAACCGGCCTCTTCGTTACAATATGCGTTACACTATTCTAATTGGACGGCACTGTGTCACTTTAATTATGTCACTATATAACATGGTGTCTTACTTTGACGAAGGATGTGCATTCCCCAATGTCAGAAAATCCACTAGGATGTCCTAGACAATATCAGAGCGGCATTCGGTTTAGCTTAAAGTATCACCTCTCTGATTCTCATACATCACTTAAAGCTGTGCGTATCATTTATCCTACATGACTACAAAGTAATTTCAAAGAAGTATCCTAATATAAATATTCGATTTAATAGTATTTGATTTATAAAAATTATTATCGTAAGATGAATGAAAATTTAAAAGTCTTTTAAATTAGTACAAATTAGGGAATTCAGTTGAATGAATAGTTTTTATCCCTCCCCGATTTTTTTTTATTTTAAAAAACTTGCTTTTATTTAACATTATTTTACTTAACATGAAAAATATATTATATAAAATTATTAATTTTTCTATTTATGTGTACCTAATAATAATATAAAACACATATACAGTATTACAGTTGTTATTCGGTTACCGATAATTATTTAAATTTATTTGTTATATAAATTCGGCACGTAGTTAGCTAGAGTAATAAGATTATCTTTGTCGTCTCAATGCAAAATAAATTTAATCAATATATATCAAAGAAAATCAGGTAATTGGGAAATCTAATATTGTTTGAAAAGGTGTCGATGCTAAGCGATGGCAGAACAGAACTTGAAAGTTCAGACTGCAAACTGAAAACCTGTGAAATACGAATAAAAATAAACTAATATATAAAATATATGTAAAATAAAATAAAATTAAACAAATATATGTAAAATAAAATAAACAAATATGTAAAGCATATGTGAATTTCAAATTGTCTAACATGCAGCCCCTTCTTGGGCAAAAGCCATAGATGACGTACAGTCAACCATAGCCATATTTTAAGATTTCACACTAAAAACTCTCAGCAAATCAGGAGTACATAAAATATGGGATTAAATTTTTGATCAATATGTTATTTGATACATAATTTATTATAAAATATATAGTATTTAATATTATATAATTTTATAATATTTAAAATGGGGAGATAAATTTTAATCAATACGTTATTTTTATTTAAATTAAACAAATAATTTATTTTTGTTTACAAGTGGCATGGCAATACAAGAACACACATCCTTGTAACTGAAGGTAATGTTAACGATAAAAAATTATGATAGATATAAAATATAGCGATGCAATTTATATAATAACTAAACATTAGGAAGCAAATGAAAGATCTTGTAGTTTTATTTAACATAGCAAAACACACACGCACATTGTTGACAAATACTGAAATACATTCAATCATAAGCAATTAATAGCTGTCAACGATACGAAGGTAAAGGAGCAGTTTCGTTAATAGAACAAACAGCATAGGATGTAAATAGATTAAAAACAATATTTAACAATATTGAAATTGCTATAAATATTGAGGTTAACCTAATCATAGAAACTAGACAAATACGAAGGAATAATTTTTGAAATAAGTATGGAAATACAAACAGAATGATCATTTCTCATGTCCTGTGCACGGTTAAAACTGCAAAAGTAGCCTATTATTAACATTGGGTATTTTTTTTTAACATTATTAGACTTATTACGTTTATTGTGTATTACGCGTTGCTGTTCTATGCAAAATCAGAGCACGACAAACTCATGCATTTTCTATAACTGTTGTATATTTCCGTATATGAGCGAAGAATTTTTAAAAAGGTTTTCACTGGTAAAATTTGGATATCGTCTTTAATATGAGATTAAAATCATGTACAATAATTCATTTACAGATGCGATAATATGGGTGGAATAATTGTAAAAAATATTATTTTTATTTTACTTAGTTCTAATATAATGTATATGTTCGTATGTAAAAGCAAGAGAATTTACACATTCTGTTGAAATTTTGATAAACTAATAGATATATTTTAATGGAATTTTGTATGACTATACTTTTGTATATAGTATATGTATATACAGTGAACGAGATGTAGTCATTTTATGTGCGCATGATTATCAGTAAAGATCATAAAGCAGGCATATCCAAAATACACATTATGATATCGAACTGAAAATGAATTTAATATGGAATATTGTCACCTCTCACAGCCAGACAGCTCGCGCAGAATGACGGCATACTGCACTGGAAGCAGCTGAAGAGTTGTGCGGCAGTCGATCCCACTTCTGCAGTAAAACAGTTTTTAATTCCGAACTGGTTCTGTGAGAAGCATGGTGGGCTGAAATTGCCCTTCCAAGAACATCCCAGACATGCTTCAGGAGATCTCAGGAGATTAAGGCCAGATAACTTCACCTTGAAGATAATCATCAATCAGCTGAGGCATATGTGGACGAGCGGTATCGTCCTTTCATAGAAAGTCAGGACCACCTGCGAAGTTGAATATAGGTTCTATCGTCCCTTCCCTATACTCATAGCAGTAAGAATACCTTTGTCAAACGCATACGGGGGTGTGTGATCATCAAACATAACGCCTGCCTAAAACATTACACCTCCACCACCATAATGATCCTTTTCCCTGATTAGTGAGGGATCGTAACGTATTCCAGGCTCAGTTCGGTTACAGGTACGCCGAGGACCAGTGTCCAGGCAGAATTTCGACTCAGCTGTAAAAAGCACGGTGCTCCACTGATGTCTGGTGCTAGGGGCATGTTGTCTGCAAGATGCTAAGTGCGCTGTCTTTAATATTGCAATTAGCGGTGAGTAAACGGCCGGTCTTCTGGCATCCAGGGGCTCTCCTGTAGCTATTCTGTGTCTCCACGCTGAAAACGCCAAACAATGATCCTCATTCGTCTTTCTGGATTTTCGTCGACTTTGTGCAGGTCTTCGCAATATGGATTCAGTGTCCTGAAATTCTAAAAATTGCAGGCGACATTGAGCGCTATATCGAGCCCACTATCCACCTGCGGGTGCTACTTTGGTAGACGGTTGCACGGATTTTTGGCGATTTACTTTGGCGCAGTTGTTGGCGCGGTTTTTACAATCGTCAGCCCTCTTGAAAAACGGTGTTTTACGTTAGTTTGCGCATAGTAAAGTATTCGAAACTTTAAAAAAATAAATATCGTTAAAAGTAATGGATTAATGTTTTGTTGAAAACGTTGTTTTTTAAGATGGCAGACAAATGTAAATAAGTACATTTACTACGAGTATAAAATATTAAAGTAAGGTTAAATTATTACTTTCATATAGCACAGAAATAGAATAAAAACACCGGTATAAAAACATTGCGCCAACGTGTAATTGGATTAAAATATTACGTAAATTGAACATCGAATTAAAAACCATCATACCAACGTTTAAAAGAATTTAAATATTACTTAAATTCAAATACGTTAAAATAAGTAAATAAGAACGCTTCGTACACTAGAGCTAAAATGACAGCAATTAGTTTATTGTCGGTAAAAAAGGAGGAATGTGTAATACTTTTTTTACCGTTACAGCGGTTATTTCTTCCAACGTGACCACAATATCATATACGGCCGTCCTTAGAAGCGGTTCTTCTAACGATCTTCATCTGTGATCCACACTTCTCGCACTTCATTGAAGAAGCAATTAGCGAGGTTTCCTCCAAAAATTTAAAATTAATTTCCTCTGACCCTTGTGGCAATTTATAAATGTAGAATCGGTACTTACTGTCTAGGAATATGATGTCTGTAAACTTACTCCTTTTGTGGCAGTCTAGGAGCTAATAAACTAGTCCGATTTACAAATAACTTGAATATTTAATGAAACATGAATAGTTGCAACAAACTACGAAGTAATTACATACGTAGAAGTAAATAGGTGAGATTATTTACAGATGAAGAGAAAGAATCATCTTTAATATGCAAACATCTTTTAATCGCGTCATCGTCTTAATGGCGAAATCGTCTGAATTCTATCATCGGAAAAGTCAAAGATTTATTCTCACAGCTTGTCGCGTCATCCGATTATAATGACCGATGCCATCCCACAACTGCTCGTCCATCCTGATGGAATGCGGCCTCGCATTCTCGTACCACCATCATCTCATCTAGGGATCTGAAAAATAAAATTTAAAAAAACGAAAAAAAAGATTGTTAGTTACTATTGAGGGAAAAGTCGTCCTAAATGGTTTATTTCAGCCTTCTTCCCTTATCATCTTAACATCCTCAGAAGTAACGGCGTTAGCTCCTCTTAAATGTTCTTTCAGTGTTCGTTCATCTTGAACAGTCTATCTGAATACATGTATTTTACCAACACGTCTTCCTTTGATGTTGTCTGGAACAATTCATCTGGATTCGTCTTCGTATTTACGTCTTCTTAAACATCATATGGATACGTCTTCTGAATGCGTCTTCTTAGATACCGTCATTCGAATGCGTCTTCTCAAAATCATCTTCTTTAAGCCGTCTTCCTTCATACATTTCATCCTTAGACATCATCTTCAGTCTTCTTAAATTAGTTCACGTCTTTAAAACAATAGTCCATAGTCAAATCGGGAGAAATTTGTCTAGTCGGGAAAAACGTCTAAATCAGGAATCATCAAAATTGGTATTTCATTATCAAAGATCGTCTGTCCATGGTTTCAGGTATTCAGCACAGGTACTAGTCTTGAACGGTCCTTCCGTAAAACCAACCTTCTCCACGTCGTATGTGTCATTAGGCTTCACCTTGGTGATTTTGTATGGACCTAAAAACTTGGATTTTAGCTTTATACCTGGCCCTAGTTGAATGCGTTTAATAGTTACCATATCATTGATCTTGTATTTACGAGGGAGTTTTCGACTTCGATTGTAAGTCTTTCGATTCTCTTCCTGGATCTTCTGAATCTGCTTTTTCGCTTCTTTTTTCTCACCTTCTTTAATTTCTTTTGTTCCGTTTTTGCTTTCCGTATCAGCGTCGTTGTGATCAGGTTTTCTGACTGACTTCTGCTTTTCAATCTTCTCTTCTTCTTCGGTGGTCTCTGTAGTTTCCTTGTCTCCAGTGGTTTCTTTTGCTTGTCTGTTATCAGATATGTTGCTGAAGTTTTTTTAGTAGAATTAGCAATTAATTCATCATAAACTCTAGCATGAGACTCTTCTTTAGGAACATGCTTCTTTTGAGAATCTCCTTTTTCAGTGGCGTTTCTCCGCTTTGGCATCAAAGCTAATTGCATTGTGCTTGAGTTTCCTTTTTGCACTAATTCATCTTCAATAGTATCATTTTCATTTACATCAGAATCTGTATCACTCAGGACGTCATCAGAATTCAAAATCAGTAAATTATTGCCACTTGCTTTGATTGTGGGTGAGGTATCCAGTTTGATCACATTATGTACTGTAACAGGAACTATACTAACAGGATCAGTTTCTGGTTTTGGAAGTAAAAAACCATAATTAACAACTTTTTCAAATCCATCTTCAGAACAATTTCCATTGCAATAAGCATTTTTTTGCTCTTCAGAATCATTCCCAGATTTCTTGTTTTCTGCGATAACGCAAATATTTGATCTAAATGAAGAACCATCAATTTGGAACTCACCTTCTAATCTCTCTATAGGTTTGTTGCCAAATTCCGTTAACTGTAGCTCTGCCGACTTAAGTTCAGAAGAACCTAGCTTCTTATGTATATCTTCTTTGATTAGCGTTACTTGACTACCAGTATCTATTAAAGCAATTTGCAAATTACTCAAATTAGCAGTTTTATACATTTCTTTCTGACAAGTCTGAGTTATTGGAGTTACAGCTTTGGCCTCTTGGATATTTTTAGATGATGCTTTGGAACAATATGCGGCTTTGAGTCCAAACAAATCCCATTTAAAGCACTTAAATCCTTTACTCTTATTGTTACAAAAATTCGATTTATGACCTAAACTTCCGCAATTATAACACCTTGCCTCTTTAATCTTACTAGGTATAGCGTGTGTTTTATTTTGTGTGTTAGTACTTGAATAATCCTTATTTTTCGTATCTGGAACGCGAATTTTCTCATAAATTTTTAATTTCTCTTTGAATTCAGAAATAGTTTTACAACCGTACAAAACAATTTTGTTACTACTGTGATCTGGTATCCCATTGATTACATAATCAAGAATTGATGAATCATCAACAGAACCGCGACTGGCTATTTCACGCATGGCAATTAAATATTCGTAAAGTGATTCACCAGGTTTTAAGTGTCGTTTCTGTAATAAATTATGAAGTTGTGCACTGTTTATTTTAGAACCAAATTCAGATAAAAGATTTTCTTTTAATTTTTCCCATGATATTATACCTTTCAAAGACCTAATAAACACTTTAGCAGAACCAGTAAGCAATTTTTTAGCAAAAACAATTTTCTGTAATTCCGATAACTTAAATAATTTAAAAGATTCTTCTAAATCACCAATGAAGGATTCAACTGGATATGTATCAGTGCCATTAAATTCAGAAACAGTTTCTAAGATATCACGAAAATGTAGGGAAATAGTGCTGGGCATTATAATGTTTTCATTCACTGAGTTATTTATGGGAGGTGATTCGGACCGAAGAGAATTAATATCATCATTTTTACAGAATCATAAACACTTTCGTTTTCAGATAAATCATCATCGT
This sequence comes from Stegodyphus dumicola, assembly GCF_044657685.1. Lineage (NCBI taxonomy): Eukaryota > Metazoa > Arthropoda > Arachnida > Araneae > Eresidae > Stegodyphus > Stegodyphus dumicola. The sequence continues at coordinate 39,142,890 of NC_140771.1, read as the reverse complement.
CATCACTTTCGGATTTTAAAAGCTTAAAATCACAAAGACTATTCAATATTAAATCACAGTTTTTATCAGGATTTGAATCATAATTAAGATGTAACAAATTACACACAGAAATAAAATCATTTGCAGTAAGAGTTTTAAGTAATTTTTGTTTTGTTTCTTCAATATTAAAATCAGATGGAAAACCACAAAAGTTACGCAATCTAGCTCTATTTTTTCGATCACCCAAAGTTCCAAACACAGTTTGATGTAAAAGTTTAATTGACTTAGTAGGCCCAGTCTTTAAAGAATTTGAAATTCTAGGAATAGAGTTTAAGGTAGTCATCTTAATTCACAGTATCACAGAACACTATTCTTAGAAGTAACAATGTCGAAATAATCGAAACAAAACTTACATCTCTTATTTTGTAATATTCATAATGCTTCTTCCTAGGCTCATCGCGGCCGAGCCCCCAAATCTGTAGAATCGGTACTTACTGTCTAGGAATATGATGTCTGTAAACTTACTCCTTTTGTGGCTGTCTAGTAGCTAATAAACTAGTCCGATTTACAAATAACTTGAATATTTAATGAAACATGAATAGTTGCAACAAACTACGAAGTAATTACATACGTAGAAGTAAATAGGTGAGATTATTTACAGATGAAGAGAAGGAATCATCTTTAATATGCAAACATCTTTTAATCGCGTCATCGTCTTAATGGCGAAATCGTCTGAATTCTATCATCGGAAAAGTCAAAGATTTATTCTCACAGCTTGTCGCGTCATCCGATTATAATGAACGATGCCATCCCACATAAATAAATCTTTGATTACGAAAGCCAGGTTGGCCAAAATAAGCTCTCAAAGGGCAATATTTTTTTATTCCGATACCAATAATTATTGGTACTTACCAATAACAACATTCATCTTTGAAAGGGACATATCTGTTTCCTGTGAAATCTAAAGAATTCGAAGTGATGAATAATAAAATTTTAAAATGCCGCGGTAATGCACAAATATTCAGTAACCAATCAGGGAGCAGATTACAGCTCGTTAATGCACAAATATTCTGTAACCAATAAGGGAGCTGATTACATCACGAATAGAATTAAAATTATTTTAATAATCATACATAATAAAATAATTTAAAAAAATGCAAAATTAAATTGTATTTTAATATTTAACAGCCATAAATAATGTTTAAAACATTAGATTAAATTTATATATATTAAAACCAATTACTTTTAAAGCAAGATGACGTCATTGATTACATCATCCACAACATAAATTATACGAAATATCATAAACTGTAAAATTTTTATTTCAAATAAAAAACAAAATTAAATTGAATTTTAATATTTAGAAGCCATAAATAATATTTTAAAAACGGAATTTATGCATAATAAAACGCATTATTTTTTTTAATAAAATGACAACAAAGTTTCGGTTACCATAAATAACTTCTCCAGCAATGTACTTACCATAAGTCGTATCGCTCGCCAAAAAAATGGCCAAAATCCGTGCAACCAACCGTCTACCAAAGTAGCACCCAATAGTAGTCCAAAGTACCTACGCTAAATATAAGGTTGTTTTTTACGATTTTGATTAGCACCCAATATTTAAGGAAATAAATCCTGTGTCGATTTTGGTCTGTGCGTGCTCATGTTTTAACGTATTCATAATGAAAGGATAAATATTTGCAAAGATTTAAAGAGCAAGATAACAGATGGGGAAAAATAATTCTTATATGTTTTTATCAAGAACTCAGAGTATTCAAACATGTTAACAAAACAGAAAGAGAGAATTATCGTATTTCTCATTTTTATGAACGCAATTTATTATGTCTATATAAACAGCAAGTACATTTTTAAAGTTTCCACATAATCCAAAAAAGTGTTCACTTGATGTCTAAAGCTGACATATATTTTTATGTGTAAGCTGTATAAAATATATGTTATATATGTTTATATACAAGCTGATATAAGTTTCTCTTATTTACCATACGTAATTTAACAACTTGCACCGAGACGTTGAAATACCAAATTCAGTATTCTTAAAACAACCAGAACATTTAAATTGCTTAGATATCAAACTTTGAAAGTTTTAAGCATTCCTTAAATTATGCTTTATATCAGCAAATAATTTTTCTACCATCTGCAAATTTTTACTCATTGGTATATTTTTAACTCTGCAGATTATACACAAGGAAATAAGTTGAAATCCCAAGTTAACTTCTTTAATTTTTGTGTTTGGTGATCTGTATTTGCATAAGATAATCACACCGGATTTTCTTTCTTTATTGTAAATTCGAATACATTTTGCATAATATACTGTACAAAGAAACTTTTATCTTTTCTGATGAAAAAAAAAAAAAAAAGACTGTCTCAAATGCTTAAGAAGTATTTTCGGAATAAGTTCAGTATTTTCTGCCCTCTGGTGAGTGTATCTCAGAAAGCTTAGCATTTTTACGCGAGCCTGAAAGACCAGTAAATTGAAACTGATGATACCAAAATAAGTTGAAGAGCAAGCATTCATGTTTAACGAGCCACGAACACAAACGCATTATAAAACGTGCACGGAGGGAATTCGCATTTCAGTGGGATTTCGAAGTGTCTTACATAATTTATGAGAGAATGCATATGGATGAATGAAAGCTTCACGTACTCATCTGCGCTTTAAAATTGAAAATTACGCAAATGTTCTATTCGTAAGACTTTTACTGGAAGGCAGTTGCAGATATATAACTTATTTTACACGCAGTTATATATTCTCTTACCTAGAAATGTCTTTTTAAAATTTTGCTTTGATATGTACTGTTTATTTTCAGATTAATGCACGGAATAAAACTAATACTAAGACAATATGAGATCTGCAATTTGTAAGTACACAAAACTAAATCATAACTTAATTAATGTGAACTTAGTTGATGATAAGAAAATACAAATATACACGTTAATGTAAGGAAGTTTTGTTCCATTATGAGCTTCAGCTTTCAAATTTAGACTGCAGAATCACAAAACCTACCTCAGAATTTTCCATAGACCATACGCGTGGAATTATCGTGCTTAAGATATCCTTGAATATTCTCCCAAATTCCCGAATACATCACTGTATAATGTCACATCACTCTATATCTCCAGGGCATAGTATTATACATCTCAATATGTCCTGTTAAGACTGTATGGAATGTTGTGAGGATTTAAATTTTTACTTCCTCGCGGCTTCCCGAATATCCCTTTTACATATCTTTCTGAGTATTTAAGATCGCATCCCTGTATATCCTCAGGGCATCCTCGCTAAGTCTAGTAAACGAGACGCTGTGAGGATTTAAATTTCAATTTATTACAGCTTTACGATATCTTGGAATATAGACCTAACACTTTCGCCCTACTGTTTAATGCCGTATTTCAGTATTTAGCTAAGACGTTCAAGCAAATTCTAAAAATCTAAATCGCTGGAGAGCAAACATCCTCGGAATATCTGAAAAGGAAGGATTCTGGAACATGCAGAATGTTCTGGAAATGATTAAGTCTTTAAGAATACTTGACAATCAGCATCTGGACGAAATTATATTATCCCAACGCGCAGGACAAGAAATCCCCGAGAACTTTCCCTACGTAGACCTCAGGAGATTTGACAATCAGGATACACACCATATTCTTCGTTTGGTCTGAGATTTTTCCACTTAAAGGGGACATTCTGAGACTATTCTTCGTCACGATAGAAACTATAAGTTCAGAAACAGAAAATTCAAAATAGAACGATAACGGACTGGTCCGTGCTGGCTGTAAAATATTGTATTCAATAAAAGGTTCTTTTACATCCTTCCTCTTTTGTGTTTATCTTCAAATCCTTGCAAAAAGTAGCAAAGATTAACGCCTCAGTAGATTTAATTACAATACATGATAGCCAAAAAATTAGATCCCAAAGTATAACTCTTGACTTTTTCTGTGAGTACATTATTTATCTGTTAGTACATATATTTTTTATGCAGTAGCGTTTGTAATAACGCTTCTCTTGCAGCAATTTTTATAGATAATTTTAAGAGATAGTATGAAACATATGCCACAAAGAACTTAAATTTATAAACGTCATTGAATACTTGAGAATGATCTAAAGAGATAGCCCGATTTCTGAATTGATTGACATTTACAATTACTCGAAAAGTAGAACGCAATTTCCTGAAAACTAAGTTTTAAGTTTAATTGTTATTTAATTCTAAAAGAGTCAAAATATAAAATGTAAATGTTAAACAGTACGTGTACTTTCCTTGAGCTGATTAACTTCCCGATAAAAGAAAGTTCTAAATAATTTAATAATACTGAAAACTTACTTTGTAACTTAAATCATCTCCTTTATATTCGCAGATATCAAATATAGTTACTTGTTAAAATTTAGAATCTGGTTTAAATAAGTGTAACGTACTGAGAAAACACTTCCCTATAACCAGTAGCTGGAGCGCTGTTTCTCATACTGGCGGAAAGTTCATGGTCAGATGTATAAGGTATTTTATCCCTTTTTTTTGCGTACCTTCGTGGTGTAACTGGCAGCATACGCGACACGTATTCGAGAGGTCCATGGTTCGAATACCGGAGAGGGCACTGCACATTTTTTCCCGTGTCCTGATTCAAAATAAAGTAATAACTTTAAAAATAACACCGGAACTATAAGGTGTTGGACGATGAGTCGTCACTACCAAGATTTAGTGATTGGATCCCCTAATCATCAGTCTCCCATTAAAAGAGGGAGTATATAAAGTTTTTTTTTCCTTCTTTCCGCATGCATTCTTGGTGTTACTGGAAGCACATTTCTCACGTCTCCTGCTTCCAAAAGCCTGATGATTTTACAGAAGTAAAAATTTACTAATTTTGTTAAAATTTTGTTTAATTACGATTGAAGAATTATGATGCATATTTAATCCAACGAACAAGAACATACATATTTTGAACGACAATTCCATAAAAATGAAGTTTCATAAAATGCTAAGTAAAGCATATTATACCGATGCAATTAAAATAACATGCAATAAAGCTGGGTTGCATAAATAATTAAAAAATAATTAATGTATGTGCTGTGTATTTTATTTTCATTAATTTAGTTTACAGTCTAGTTAATTTGATTAAAAGATATTTTATTGGATAGTAACATTTTTCATATGAAATGCAGTTATCATTTTTTGCTATATTTAAGAATTTCGGAGTTAACACACATTTGAGCCTCTTGACGCTATATACGTGTATAATGCATCCACGAAAAATTGAGGCAATCGTGCAGAGGGAAACTCAGTGATACTTCTAACGCTATGAAAGCAGTAATTTAAAGACATAAAATTGTAAGAGTTGCTAGTATAATTAAAAGTATGAAGCTGTTGAAAATCAGATCTTAATCTATTGCTTGGATGTAGATCCGTCCGGCTTTTGTCCCACATCCATTTATTTCAGACGAAAAATTCTTTCGAACAGTTTTTTTACCTGATTTACCTGGAAAGATGCATGATTTTTTTTCCCTTTCTTCCAGAAAAAATTGTGAGTTGTTCATTTTATACAAGCAATTAGCTATAGCCATTGAATCCCTCGTCATCAACAGTCATTTATATTGGAGAACTACTAGTTTCCTTTACTACGTATCAGTAACCAAAATGATCCGCTCTGATTGGCTGTTTCATATTGTGTGACAAAATAGAAAACTTTTCTACAGTTGTTCTTCCGAAATGTTTCAAATCTGTGATACGACCTTTCTGTAGATTTCAATCAAATTGCTGATCGTGAATGTTGTTAAATTTTATTTGAAGTAACTCGTTTTACTGATGAGATAATCTGGCTTTTACTCCAACGGTTCTATCTCTTCCAACTGAATATATAAACGAGAGAATATTTAAATATGATTAAGAATCTATGCTTAGTAGAGAGAGGATTAGCTGCTCTATCCTTTGGTGAAGAAAATTTTCTTTTTGTAAACGACGTGAACAATATTTCTGTCAGTTGGTAAGTGTTTCCTTTGCTTTGAATATTAAGTATCTTTACATTAACCGCGTCAACGATAGAATTTAAACATATAGATAGTTGTAATTTAATAGTTATTGAATACTTGTGGAATGAAACTGTTATTCCCCAAAAGAGAAATAAATTAACTAAGACAAATAGAAATTCATATTATTTCAAGTTGATTTCATCAGTAAATGTTCTCTTAGAATAATATTTACACTAAGATAAACAGATATTAACCTTACTGATGAGTAATGACATAATAATTAAGCTGAACTGATTATCTATAGACAGATGAGGTACTAAACGTAGATTTTAGTTTAGCAAACTTTTTTCACCTCTTTCTGTTGTTTATTAAGCTTTACAAATCATAATAATAACTTTACACATGATTTTAATGTACTTAAAAAGCATTAATTAATAAGCCAAAAAAAGAAATAGTTTCAAAATACTGTATATTTTGTTTTTAAAGGGTAAACTGTATGAGGCACTGCTTTTATTTGCTCTTAAAAGGTAATCCTTACAAGTACTTTTAACCTTAGTACATTTCTAAACTATCCCTAAGATCTCGTTGAGTCTCGAAAGTCTCATTGAGTCTCGAAAAGTTCCAAATAAAGGTTTCTGCTTCAACAATACCTTCTATTTCACATATATAAAAGTTTTGTTTTTATATTTTTCTCTTTTGCCATACGTGTTCTTTCTATTTTATTCTGGTAACTTATTGAGCATCCGTTCGCCGATTACGTGCAATCTCAGTGATCTACTTCCTTCAATGGCGTTCGAAATGACCACGATCAACAACAACGGTGATCAAAACTAGCGATGCGGAAAACTGCAATAGAAGTGGGATTCGAAGCGAAGGCAGGATTGAAGTCACAGTCGCAGTTAATGTGAGTTTGGAATTGTTGGAGAAAATCCTTCTTGTCCTCAGAGGAAGATATTGTTGTCATCTGCGAGCTTTAGAGCAGAGAACCGGAAATGATATCTCGTCGAAAGAACTATCAAAATGTGTAGAACTTGATATAGAAACAAAATCCGCTGCCAATATGTTTTTAACATTTTTCTTCTCTTATAATAGCGACTTTGTTTAGAATTGTCATATATATATACTTTAATACGTTTTTTGGTAAGTAATGTACATTTTTGTTCCTGCACATTAACTTATGTGATGTACCATTCATTACATTTAATGATTTCCAGGTAAAGTAACAAGGGAACTTGTTAACCCTTCTAGTACGAACTTTTTCTTTCATTGAGTACCACTTGAGTCTCATTTGACCACATTAAAGTTCTTACTGTTTTGCTATTAATACTATTATTCTAAGCATTGAACTTATTATATGTATCAACATAAGGTATATATTTTATGAATTTACCATTCCCTTGAATGTGCAAGAATTAGGCATACAAATGACTGAAAGTTTGTAATAATATGCGTTATGCAAAATTTATACAAATAACACTACAGTTTCCTTCGTACAAAAACTGAACATTTAGAGCACGTATCATAATATTTTCGGTTTAATGAAGAAGCAGAATCTTCTATGCTTTTATCTCTCTTGCTTATATTTGATTCAAGTGTCTCTTGAATCGGCTGCCACTTCTGCAGAAGATATTTTTTGATTTTTTAATTCCTTTCAGCCTCCCATTTTGGGTTTAATTGCAACCAAATAATAAAGCCGCTCAAAGCGTAGAATTTCTTCTCTCTTAATATTTTTCAGTCATTTCCCCTTCCTTTTATTTTATCATTTTAGAATGTGTTCAAAAGCATTTGGATAATGAAAAATTCAAGCACAGACTGTATAGTACCCACATTTCTCACCGAGAAACACATGTTGGCAGAGTTGTAGCCTACTTGGCTGTCATCCAAGTAATTCTCTCTTAGGAGATGCGAACTATATAGCACTTTGAATTTGTTATCTATAAATAGAAATATAGTTTTTATTTAGATCCCTGTTTATAATTAAAAAATATAAGCACTGCGTTTTATATAAGTGTTTATATGTTCTATAAAATTGTATAATTTTTAAATGAATTGTTCTTAAATATATTTACTTATTATTTCAAATATTCATTTAAACTTTATAAAACTTAATTAGATCATAATTCAGTTTTATAATTATAGGAAAACATTATATCCAATAACCATACGTGGATTTGGGTCTGGCGAAAAGGAACAGTTTTAGTGGGAGCAGTTACCTTCATTAGTTTCAGCCAGATCAATCACTCCGACATGATCTGAAGCATCAGTTTCTAATTCCCCATCTAAACTATCACAATCATTTCCTTCGTTCCTTTTGGAAATGCTTTCGTATTCAAATGAAGTGTTAATATATTTTATAACGGATAAATTCATTTTATTTTTCAAGTGCGGTCATCAAGTGACGAAAAAACAAATATTCTAGAATACTTTTTGTCTCTGTATAGCATAATTTAATGCGTTCGCATTTTCCGATCGATCATGAAAGTTCTACCAACAGTCATTTCGGCAGATGTTTGGAGGAATAGATTTCTCTTTAAATTTTCTTCATTAACTGATAGTTGCAGCTAAGAATGACTCAAATGGAAGTTTCTTTTCAATTAGCGATAAAATAAAGCGCCTAAGTTAGTCGGATGAGTAACTTAAATATTTTGATATAATTTAAGTGATACGTGAGAGACTTACTTAAATGATGGGTTGTAACAAAAACGTTTCAATCTTTGGTCTCTAAATGTCCGTGGTAGCAGTGGTTGTTTCGTGCCCATAAGAAATCAACAATGGATCACAAAGGCTCACGTGTAGGCAAGATGCAGCCAGCTATCTCAGTGATACTCTCATAATAGAGCCGTTCAGGATCAAAAGGATATTGTGCAAGCAGAATCATGGACCTCATTATAGCGGAACAGTAAAAAATTTTGCTATAAACAATAAGATCTTGCGTCATCTCTCTCTATCTTCATACCCCGAAAGTTTTGAGTCTCAGTCGATAGTTTTAGTTTTTGTGATGTCTCGATTAGTATTAATTTCACAAATCTGTTAGTTGATGGTATTTCCTCTCAGTCGATATCTTGCGATGGCATTTTCATCTGCCAGAAAAATTTGATTATTATTACCATCGTTGAGATCTCTTGCCTCTCTGCGATTTCGTATCCAGGAATGTTAGCGTGAACAGGCATCCATTGTACAACGCAGATCTTATTTAGATTGCCAGTTTTCCTTAGTTGATGCTAGATATCTTGGACATGTATTGATTGACCTTTATATATTGCCTCTAAGGCATCTCTGGAGTCGGAGAAGACAACAAAAACATTTGCGGTTTCAGTATTCTCAAGTAGATAATATTAATGTAAGGGTTTGTTTATCTCTCTTAGCTTGATGATGAAATTTAACCTTCCAGCACGCGCGTATGTGCAAAATTTACGACAAATTCAGTTTTTAATACACATTTTTCGCATATCGAAGCTGAGACGTCTGAAGGTCATTTCTATTCCTCGTTTCTACCCTTCCCCACATCATGGAATGTGCCAACAGGAAATCATTTGAGTTTTTTTTTTAACTGGGCGTTTGTGCTACGTGGCAGCTTTTTCATAAAATTTACGACACGCGTGTGGTCGTGTTTTAAAATTCGGAAAATACTTTTTTCTGCAAATATTGCGTAATTTTGTGTTATTAATTGCCGTGTATTAATTTAATTTGAATACATTTGGCTCTGTAAATTTTATATCGGTTTTCATGGCAAAAAAATATGTGCAACCAGCTGATTTTGCTCGGATTCTTCAAACATTATCTGTTGAACAAAAGGAAAACAAAGAAACCTTTGGATGGGAGAACAATAGCGATTTCCATTCCTTATTTTCTTTTATTTCTATTTTTCTAAAAATAAATAAAAACATTAAAGTTAGTTTAAAGTGCGTTTCTTAACCAGTAAGAAGTAAATTTCCTTGCAGAAGTAAGTAATGCTAAACTTACTTTTTTTCCTGCCAAGGTGTTTCCGTTTTTTATTGTCTATACTTGTATTTGATGAATATTAAAATTAGTTTCAATTTTAAAATATAATTATTAAAGAATAAATTTAAAATTTTCTATAATGAAATACATTATTGCAATTCCATCTACCTAACATAAGAATTTAAAAATAATTTACTTATATTTGAATGTAATATCATTTGTATTTTGCAATAATAAATTAATATTTTATTTTTTAACAAATTTATTATCAATATTCATTCATTTCTGTCGTTTTTCGTGCCAAAAACGGTAAAATAACGGATGTCGTAAAAAATACGACACGCGCATGCTCATGCAAAATTGCCAAACGCGTGTGCTGGAAGGTTATTAGGTAAACAGTTTTAATCGCTTATGAAATCTGAATGCTATACTGAGCAAATAAAGCAGCTATAACTTTCAAAAGGATATATTATGCGAAAAACTGTCAAAGATATATTAATTCACTTACTTAATTTAATTTGTCCGGAAGAATTTCAGCTTAAATAGCAATTTTGCGCGAACTGATGCAATGGTTTAGTTTTTTTCACTTGCTAATTTTAATATCATATTTAGGAGAATGAATGAATACTCGTAAATGAGGGCAAGTTATTAGAAAATATTTTAATTGAGAGTGTTTGAAATATCTAAAATTTAAATTAATGAAAGGAGTTATCTTTTTATTCTTCGCAATATATATTTCATGAAGGTTTCCGTCTTTTATTCAGTCAGGTTACTAAATTGGCTTGTTTGCTGATCCAGTATATGAAATATTTATTTTATATTGAAGCAAGGTAATTAAAGTAAATGAATAAGCTGATTTACATCCATTCATTTATCTAAGATGTAATAGTTGCCTTTTATATGATAATAACATTGTACAAAAGGTTGTTCAAATGCATTTCTACTGCATACTCTCACAACATAAAAGATAAACACTAACTAGTACTTTTACCAGTTACAAGTGCGAATTCATTACTAAGCAAATAAACATATTTGACTCAGGTATTTCTAACCCCTCCTTTCTATGTAAATCTTGTTTTCTGAACTTTGTGGTTGCTGACATCTGTGACGAATTATTAAACAACATTCTTTATTAATTAATTTGGTATAGCTGCGGTTTAAAAAGAAACGTAAATGAGTTTATATATATTTACTTCCAGTTCGTTTGAATTTTTTGATTATATATATATATTACTTTCGGAATAGAACAAATGGATGCATTGTTTTACAAGGATGAGGCGTATTTGCTTTAGAATTCTGCATAAATATTTAACTAATATTAACCATCGCTATTATATTATTATTACTAAACTTTCAAGAATATTTCTAGTACCATATAAATTAATATATAAATTTGCGAAGAAAGGATTTGTCTCCTAAAGGGACAAATAATTCTTTTGTCTGTGTTTTTGTTCATGTTGCTGATTTTATGATAAATACCTGCTCATTATACTCCTAATTTTAAAATAGTTCTTCAAATATTATTGTACACAATTTGTTTTATAATTAAGTATAGTTAAGTATAATTAGTATAAATATGTAACAAGTAGTATAATAGTACTAGTAAAGTAATTAAGAATAATTAGTTTTTAATGGCACAATAATTTTATTATTGTTCGCCACTCTAGATGGTATGTGTAGGACGTTATATGGTGAAAACGGATTCCCATGTCATTAAAATCCGGAATTAAATCTCAAGCAAGATGATTGTGATTACGTTGTATTTACATATGGAGTCACTTGAAATTTGACGATCCAGAAGTTTTTTTTGAGAGGCTGCATGTAAAGGAAATAGAAATATTAGACAATCAGACTCCATTTGTCGAAATATCATTGACTCGGTCTTGTGAATGTTCTCTACAAGTTTCCTTTAAAATTTTGAACTTTGCACTTTTCTAAATATGTGTTCACAATATCAGACATGCAAATACAAATTTATAAATATGTGACTGAATTGAAATGTATAGTTACTTAAATAATTCCTTGAATTTTATACAAATGTTTCAAAATGTATGAAAAATAATTTACGATAAATAATTAAATAATAAATTTAAATAAATTGAAAAATAATTCCTTTAAATTTTAATTATTTGTCATGCAAAAGCAGTATGAATTTTTAAACTAAATTTTAACAGAAACAAATTTAGATAAAATATTAATATTCATAAAAGTAAAAATATTAATATTTCGATTACATGTCAATAATTTATTAGTACTGATCTGGATTTATGTTTTTATACAACAAAATATTTATTTTATACTTATTAAATTATTAAGGTCTATTACTCTATCAACGTTTTAATGCAAAAGTTTCTGAATGGCCTTGAGAATATTTAAAATGCAGGGAAAATTTCCTAAATATGCATGAGAGTTAGTTAAATTCATAGTATAAGGTGCAATATTTTACTAGTTTATCTGACAATTTTGCTAGTGAAAATTTAAGAAGCAGAATCATTTAAACTGATAACTGATTATTTTATTCGTAATACAGCAGTAAACTAAGAGGAAAATCAGTACGTTTAAATAAGCGGACGCAATAATAAAGATCATTAATTTAAAAAAGCTGTTAAAATGTGAACATGAATGATGAGAATCATAAAAAATTACTTCACCGGGAAATGATTACGAATATCCATAAATACAGATTAATGATACAGATACTCATTAACGAATTTAATGTTGATTAATGGTAGCAATAAAATTTCATATTTTAGAAGTTAATCGTGACAGAATAATTGTGTTTTTGTGCCAAGAGAGAGCAAAAAATAATCTACAATAAATTATTCGCTGCCAGACATTTTGAAAATTATGTACCGAGTTGCTATATAATTAAAATAATTTACACTTAACTTAAAAGAGCCACGATGAGTGTATCTATCAGTAACAGAATATGTTTTGAAAATGTCATATATAGCTAAATATTATAACAAAAGCTGTTTTTAAACTAATGGTCATATGTTTAAAAAAATATTTTAAGTAGATTAAAATCACATTTTTACCTATGGGCTCCAATTTTAAACAGCTGAGAGATATGTAAAAGTGTTGTGAATTTTTAAAAGAAATTTATAAGTTAGAGACAATTTTAAATATTTTTGAACTGAAATTCTTGTCGTTTTTAACTTTGAGTCTTCTTACTATTATTTGAAATAGATTGAAATAAAGAACGAATATGGTAAGATATTCACCCATTTAAAAGCTCATATTTTTTTCACGCAGTGTTTGTTTACCTATGTAACTTTTTGCTCCTATATGAAAAGTACTCACAGTGTTGCATCTGTTAAATAAACATTTTTTTTCCGCTTCATAATTACCTTTTTATTTCTGAAAATTGAAATGTATAATGCTAAATGCATTTATGTGTCGCGGAAGACTGCAGTTCAAAATAATTTCAGCCTTTCCTCTCTTTTCTTTTTTTTTTCTGTATCTGATAAATCCTTGTAAGGTTAGGTAAGCTATTTAAATACAGCAAAACGACAGAAAGCTATTTGCCTAAGGTAAGGGATGCGTTCATGAAGGCCTTTCTGAAGGAAACTGCCTTTGTTTACATTTCACATATCAAAAATCGCGAAAACCAATCATGCAGCCAGGTTGCTTGGCTGGGATCGCCCCATTGCTTTTACTATCCAGCAGTTCTAAGCATTTAGGTAGTAGTGCACTGGATGTTACGGGTGGGTCAGATCGTGAGAAGTTTGCGTTCAGCTAAACACGTTTAAGCACTGCTAACTGTTAATTGCTTTTTTTTTAACTTTTGCTAATTGTAACTCCATTTTTCCATCTCAACTTCACTCCAAAATTATGGATATTTAAACAGTGTGTAAATATGGATTCGGCATTCTGGGTTCGGCTCATCTTATCAATTGCCTTACCTCGTAGGAAGGACTGGATTTCTTCCCATCCAAGTGGCGTTAGCCAATTTGATTGGCACATTTCAACACATAGTTTTGGCAAAAAAGCTTTCATTTAGTTGTACCGTTACTAACATTTGAACGCTGTTAAACAGAATGGTGAATGTTTGTTATTCAAATTAAAATTATTATTACACTCATTACAAATCTGATAGGTACTTTAAGATGTCAAGAAATTTAACGAGTTTTCAAATATCTTCACATTCTTTTACTCATACATTAATTTTGAAATATATAATATAACAAAGTCATGTCTTAATTATACATATTTGTGAAATATTTCATGTACGTGAAATTTGGGAAATATTTCATGTACGTGCGTTAAACAGTGTGAGTTAATAAAAATATCTTTTTTTTTTTTTTTAGGTAAATGCTTTATCTTCATCCTTTCTTCGTAGTTCGAATTGTGCCTGAGCTACTGAAATAAAGGTAGGATTCTTGTTTTTTAAATAAAATATTTGGAAACGTTTAGAAAATTTGTGAATGTGACAATTTTACAATGAAATGTTGTAGGTAAAATGTTAATTTGTTGCTCTTAGCCCTATTAAGTTTTGTTCAAACTATTAAATTATAAAAGATATTTGAAAAACAGAATGACAGCCATTTTATCAACAGAAAGATTTTCAATTATACATCAAATATTTGTTTCATTTTGAAGAGTTTTCAGCCCTCTGCATTTTTAATATGTAACCTTTATGGAGATAATTTCTCTTAGTATTATTTATTACATGCAATAGTTTCTAAATGTATAGAAACATTGAATGGTAGACTGTGTAACAATGTAACTAACAACGTTTGCTGGTGTAACAATTAAATGGAAATGTTTTATACTCTATATCAGCTTACCTTTCATGTTACCTTGCAGTAAGATACATAAATTTCTGTAAAATGGCATTATGATCTATCATTTCTAAAATTGGCGAAATGACGTTCTTCTGTCTTTGCTTATTCTTACAAACGGTTTCTTAAACTATACATTAGAATATCTTCTCTTCATGAATTCTGTTAAGACATTTATTAGATTCTTTGCCGTATGCATCTGTCACCTTTCATCGCGTTTGGTTTGGGAAAGAGATCTAACAATGAAAGTTTACGAAATGTGTTTCTTTTTAATAATAGTTTTGCATAAACTGAAATGCTAATATGACATTCATTATTCTATTAAATTAGAAAGTTGATTTCTAAATTACACAGAGGTTAGTGTTCTAGCATACAGATCATAATTTGAAAATACAGGTATAATATTAGCCTCTTCGAAGACCTAGGCTTCAACTTTTTCTGATCTGTATCTTAAGTTTCACTTCAGCAGAATAACAAAGTACTGAGTTTCAGTTTTTAAGTTGTAAGCTTCATGTCAGCTATTATTGATCCATGTGTTCAGTCTTATAAAATAAACTGTAAATTAAAGCACATTTTACACGCTACGTATATTTAAAGCTGTATTCTTGTGAATAAAATGTCACTCCGTAAAAATTTAGTTCCCATGCACTGATGTTTATATTTGCTAAACATTATTAAAATTATTTGATACGTTTAGGTATTGGCTTGAAAAATAGTTGATATAATTGAACGTGATTTTAACCGATATTGCTCGTGTTTTATGACGATAAATAATGTTTTTAAATATGTGAATTTTATTTTGCGAAAGATAATTTTCTATGACACTTTCATTTATGCTGCAAACTTCAAATTCTGAAGTTAATTAATTTTTAAATAAGTATGTATTCCGCAAGTATAGAAACAACTATTAATAAACTACTAGCGTTGCAAATACTACTTAAAGGAAAGCAAATGTTTGTGTTTTAATTCTTTTTATTGAAGTGCTTTTGGATTCCAGTTTTGCTTCCCGTTGCTCGTCCGTTTCAGATGAACGGTCTTCAGCAGTGCGTGATCGAAAGTTTTCCAGTCTTGGTTCCTGTTGCTCGTTTGTTTCTGCAGCTCGTGGTGCCTTTTCCTTTCGTGCTTGAGGTGTAGATCGAGCAATCGCTATTCGTTTTGGTGGCATTAATTGCGAAGGTGCTTTGTGACGACTATTACAAATTTACTTTCAAAGAGCAAAGAAACTGTTGTGATGCAATAACACACATGTTAAAGCGTGAAAACGTAAGTATTTTACACTTTGCTGAACGATAGTAAACTTTAAAATATTTTAATTTGGGGAGTGACAACATATTTCTCTTAAATAACAGAGTTTGTTTATTAAATTCGAGAACAAATTATGTATTGCTTTTTCCTCAGCAGCAACACAAATTTTTTATATCGCCGACATTTCTAATTAAATTTGAAATATATATCTTACGCTTTGCAAAGTGGCCACGCAAAGCTTTTAAATCTCTGTGTTTTTAATGTTCGTTACATAATGTTCGTAAAATATGTGTATTTAAAAGGTGCGGACCCCATGAGCTGGCTTTTGAGAAATCTTATGTAGACGGTTCCCTTCCTTTTGTTTTGAAGGTCGAGTGTGGGAAGTTTCATAAAAATCGAAATTATAGTGTTTATTTGTATAAATGACAAACAAGCAAACAAACATTCACTTTTATATATATAGAAAATCTCTAAAAATGCGAGGCAATCGAAATTGAATTTAACATAATACTTTCTCTTCTTTATATCAGATACGAAGCTTAATTAATTGCAGAGAAATGCATTCAGTTTGGTCTAAAATAATTATGCTGTTTCTACTATGGCGATATAGTTTAAGGAACACTGATTCCACTGTGAACGCTAGATTAGAAATGTGTAAAATATTTAAGCACAGTATCAATCTAAATAGAAAATAAAGTTTAGAATTGAAGGGTAAAATTAATATTTGAATTAGGATATAAGTTTTTACATCTTTTTTTACTGCTTGCCGGGTTAGAAGAATCATATTCAGGTGATTCTGATGATATGATACTTTCAAACAAAACTAATATGCATTGCATTTAAAGTAATTCCTTTTTCTTTATCCTTGATGTCTTAACATTTACAACCTTACTGGACAGATTTGAGACATGTTAAAAATGTGTGAAATATTTAATAGAAGAAATCCTTCGTATGGAGTTTACATCTTGTTTGATTCTTCACTGCATAAATTTGTAAAGTACTAAAATATCTAATAATGCGATAGGAAATATAGAGAATCACACATTTTTGTAACGATTTTGGAGATATATATATATAAACAAACCATATAATTTTATTTTCTAATATTTTATTCCGTCGAATAGCCATTTTGCTGAACTATCATAGTCCTTTTCTTAAAACATTAAGGCTGAATTTATTTCACTCCTGCTTCACAATCTTCCAGAGTCCATTCAATGTTTTGTGATGCCGCTTATAAAGAGCTTGTTTTAAAAGTCCAAATGCACAATAATCCATAGGGAACACATCTTGAATGGGATGCACTTAAAGGTTTTTTTTTTTTTTTTTTTTTTTTTTTTTTTTTGAATATAGTAGTAGATTTAGAGGTATGGCTTGGCGTCTTCTTCTAATGGAACTTAACACAGTAAAGATTGTTTGGATAAAGAGATGGAATTTCGTTTTTAAAAATGGGTGCTAAAGCATGCTTCTGATACTAATGAGTTAATTTTGACATTTTTTAACTTTTCTTATTTTAAGTTTTCGGTTACATGATAATCCATAAAACCTTAGAAAATTTTTTCTTGTTTTCTCTGAACCAACATGATAAGTCTTTTTCTCCTCAAATTTGCGGTAGTAAATTGATCTTTTTCTATTGCAGTCAGATAAGTATATCCAAGCCTCATCAATTGTAACTATATATATTTCCATTTTTTACCTTCCAAATAATTTTCATGCAGCAATCTGCACATAGTCTTACGTTAAGAAACATGTTTCAGCGTTAGGCGATGAACATCATGTTTTTTTTTTTTTTTTTTTTTTTTTTTTTTTTTTGTTTTGATTAGCTATAAATCAGATTTTATAATTTTGTTCATAGTTCCTACAGAGATATTTAAAGACTTTGCAATAGCTCTTTGGAGGGCTGGAGTTTCCTTTAAAACATGAGATGCAATTTTATATTTAATAAGAGCTGTCCGTACCTTTGTTGGGAATTAATTTTTTGCCTTTTTCACAATCAGATGTAAACTTTGCCGTTTTTTTTTCCTTTCATATTAATTACGTCACATATTTTACGTGTAGCAATATTAAAGCCATGCTTTTCACATCTTTTTTAATAATTGAATAAAAGTTTTTTTTTCGGACAGTGCAAAAATATAGCCTTCGATATATTGTTTATTTTTCAGCGGCATTTTAAGAAAAGAATATTTTTAATGCTGCAGACGATAACTAAACCTTATTCTAATTTGATGCCAGCCACGCTTGTGTTTTAAAATTAATATTTAAATTCATGGAGAAAATCAAATTCGTTACAAAAAACGTATGAACGCCCTCTGTAGTGAATAAAATCTATTTTCTCCTGAAGCGTATTATAGTTAGGAATACATTTAAAATTTTAACATCTGCGTTTGTAAGCTCTGTTACTGCATATTTGAAATATTCTTAGAGACAAAAAATTATTGCAATTATGAAATTGTTTGCTATGCTATCTGTGAATAACGAAATTGTTCATTGTATCTATTCTGAACACCAACAGCATTCACATAACTTCCCCCATAAATGACAGAGGAATAGTGCTCATACACATTCATCAGCTGCAGATATATTCTTATGATTTCTGATCCGTTCTCTGCTCCAATCCTCCTCTAATCATTCGAACCTCTCCCATCACCGTGACGAATATAGAGGCTATCTGCAAATCCCTTTATCAATGCGAATAGCCATCCATCATTCAACCTCTGTTGAGATTAGTGCTTAGTTGCTGGGTTTATCTCTGAATTGCGATAGAGAGAACTGTTTCAAATAGTTATCAGTCTGGCAGACATTCGATGGTTTGTCCTGGTTACACTTTGTCGAACCGGAAATGTAACGAGGTGAAATGTTGTTATGCTTTCCCATGTTTCCTCTAAACTTACGACAGTGTTTAAAAGTTATATATGTATATATTTAATTATTACTATTTAGCAGTTTTTTTAAGAATTCCAACGTTGTACTAAAACATAATTTGTGAATCGTTTGCTTACAATTTATTACTTTATTCACATATTAGGCGTAATACTGACAGAAATATGTGCATAGAATTTAATGCCTGCCCTAAAAGCATTGAAAAGCATTTTTCTAATAAGATATTCGACATCAAGGTTAAATGGGGCCTAGATGTTAGATAAAATATGTGAGTGTTTGTCAGTAATACCGAAAAGAATTAATTGCTATCTGCAGAATATTTTGCCTTGCTAAATTGAAACGTTTGAAAATTTTAGTTTTATTAGCTCATGGAAAATTAGCATTGATATCTTAAGCACCTTTTTGTTCCTAATAACCTCAGAAAAATGCGGTAATGTAAACAATAACTATGCAATACTTTTTAATTAAGATTACGATACTGGTAAAACCCAGTTAACACTAAGCCCATTATCTTCTACTATGTGTTGCGAAATTGCCAGTGAGAAAGCTTCTCCGCAAAGCAGACCTAAGGTTGCCAGAAAGTGGCAGGAAAATGCAGGGTTGGTAGATTTGGCGCGAAATAGCCCATTTGGCGATATTTGACGTCAAAATTGTAGATAGATAGATAGACTGAGATAGACATTCTAGAACACATTTTTAGCGGTTTTTCTCGAGAATATTCTCGAAGGTAGGTTAAATCTATGCATACTTTGCCTGCACGGAGAGAAAGTAGTATCTTGAGTTCTGAGATTAGCTTGAGAGCGTTCGATCGAGTCGGAAATTGTACGTTAGTGCTATGCCGTGAAGCTGTCTTCACCGTTACAGCCTGAAGGCTGTGTTGCAGATTGTTTCAGCCTGTTTGTCATAGTTTTTCGAAAAAATGTAGACTTGTCTTTGTAACTGTTCTGTGTAATATTGTCTACTGGCGATGAGTTTTCTTAAAGTATTGTCATCAATTACTCCAAATCGACGAACTCGTAGAACGCAACGTATGTTTACAGGCGAAAACATCGCAGTAACGACATAGCAGGAGAAAAGACAAGGTAAAAACATTGCATTTCTTAAACATTGTGGCATAAAACATCGTCGTCAAAAACTAGAGCTGTTCGAAACATCCCAGTTTTAAAATATCATCGTAGAAAATATCGTCATAAAAAATAAAACACCTAAGAATTCTGCGCATGAGGGTAACAAAGGAGACGTGTTTTTAAGGCATTGCAATTTGTAAATGTACATCCGCGTAATGATTTGTGAGCGTAAGAAGGAATGTGGAGTATTTTTACCTCTGTATGTCACTTTTTTTAATCATTAATTATTTTCTGCTAAAAAGGCACGAGGGCAATTTAAACAAACAAAACCTGAAAATGAACTAACTAAATGAATTATATAAATTAAGGTGAACTAATTAATTCAACAAGTTTAATATAAATAACCTCATGCGGTTACTACTCAGGTTCCCGTTTGTAATCTTTTCTAGACTGAATTTTCATGAAAAACTACCTCTTAAGACATTCATTAAAAAATCACCTTTAGTAGTAAACTACATAAGAGTTAAAATATTTTTTAACTGGTATGCGTACCTAGCCTTAGTTTTCTACTCATTTCCAGTTTTTAAAAGTTTAAGTTTCCTTCTTGATTTTCAGCAAAAAAATTATTAATTAATTAAAAATATGAAATATTTCTCATTCCTTCTTGCGCTCTAAAATTATTATGCAAAAATATATTTAGAACTTTTAAAGCCTGAAAAACACATAACTGCGATATTATCGTCAGGCGATGATTTGTAGGTGCTTTATTTTTTACGACGATTATTTCTAAGACGGTTTTTTTAAAACCGCGATGCTTTTGATCTGTTTTATTTTCGATGTCGACGTTTTATACTAGGACAGCGGCTTTCAACCAACAAAAATTGAGAAACCTCAATACCACCATTTCGTTTTACAGTGATTATTTTTAAGTTTCTCAGTAAAAATATTAAAATATATTTTGTCATTTTCACAACCTATTGGCTATTAAATATTCACACATTTAAATATTAGATTGAAAATTGGTTACCATTTCAGTTATCAAAATTTAAGTTATAATACTTTAATTCTAAAATTTAATGTCAAATTTGGGCTTGTTTAAGGGAGATCAATTTCTTTGGGTCTGGTTTTATTTCCCTTCTTTTTTATCCGTAAATTAGGATCCACTTTTAATT
Organism: Stegodyphus dumicola; assembly: GCF_044657685.1. Lineage (NCBI taxonomy): Eukaryota > Metazoa > Arthropoda > Arachnida > Araneae > Eresidae > Stegodyphus > Stegodyphus dumicola. Next base: position 39,121,853 of record NC_140771.1, on the reverse strand, counting down.
TTCTTCTGTCTTTATTTTTCAAATATCACATGGAAGAACATCCTTGTTCACACAAACAGGTGATAACAATTTAATAGCTTTATTTGAAATGCCTTTTTTTTTCGCCTTTTCATAAAAATTCTTTTTCTTTTTAAATCTACAATTAGAGTTCGATCACAGGAAATTTCTGTCAAGTGTTCTTTTTTTTTCACTAATTTTTTTAATTTAATAGTGAAAAACACTTTCTTTGCGTACCACCGGTTGAGAATCGCTGTACTAGAATGTTTTAGAACTGCGATGTTCTTGCCTTCTTTTCTCTCACGATGTTTTGTACAATGATGTTTTCTCCTTGCGTTTTCGTAAGCGATGTTTTTCAGCCTTTATCGCTACTGAAATACATACAGATAACACCTAATGATTGAAATCTTCAGTATGGATGCGAAGAGGTTCCTTGTTATACGAAATTATAAACACTAACTTTTACATATTTTCGCCACCGTTATATTAAAATTTATCATTCACACAGATAAGAAATTCTTTCATTTCAAGAGGCATAAGATTCTTTCATGTATCTTCCACGTCGTTTGGCAGATTGCCTGTTCTGAGCATTAATTTCAGTCGACATTTTGTGATAATTCTAATTGTCGTTTGAATTAAAGCAGTATCTTAAGTAATCGAGTGATTTACGCACAATATACGAATATATTAATAACTGACATCTTAATTTTACTTTTAATAGTATCTGTAACTGATTTAATTTGTAATAGCTGTAATTCGTGTAATATATAATCACATAGTTGGTCATTTTTGTAAACCTGTATGTATGTAATGAGCATTGTTGCTGTAATTGATAAAAAATAACTGAAAACATCATCTATTTTTTTATATAAAATAATCGTTTTCGCTTTGCTTTACATTAAAACCTGTGTATTTTTACAACTTATTTATTCTAAATTTTTCTCTTGTTTTTCTTTGTTTGCCGTTGTTTTTACAATACGAAATGTCATTAAATGGCATTTAATATGTTTTCGCAGCTATTTGTATAATGTTCTATTGAGATATCGGAGATATCGTGAAGCCACATGCAAAGAAAACAGCGACTGACCATCATTCTTATTCATAATTACATCTTAAGCATTCAAAATAACCTAATGTAAGTTTTCGTCGCATTGCGAAAGTAAAGAGTTCCTAATGTTTCCTTTAACCAAAAAGGTTCAGGGAATATATATATATATATATATATATATCAAGCAAGGTAGTAATTATAATTTAAAAAAAAAACCAATTTTGGTCTAGAAAACATCTTGCGCAATATGCTGCAAAATAAGTAAAATATAAAAATTGTAGTAAGCTCGCCTAAAAGTAGCTCTTGGTAACTTTTAGGCGAGCTTACTACAATTTATATATATATATATATATATGTACATATAAATAAAACCTTTTAATAGTTCTTAACGCCTCCGGAAAAAAATAGCAATAAATGCAGCTAAACTAACAACTAAAATAGCAATAAATGCAAGAATTATGTGTAAACATACAGCCCAAATAAGTATAATTAGTATATTTCTGTCTTTGTATTTGAAAGGTAATATGCAGTTTCAATTCCAAATCTGGAAAGATGCTACGTATTCTGAAAGTGTTGCTAGAAATGTTGGTGTGCTAAACTTTCAGAAATTTTTAATATATCCTTAAGTTTGTTTACACAAATATAACATATACCAGTATCTGATACGATGATAGATTCCTCAGAGAGAGATTAGATGATAAGAAAAGGCATTCAAATACACCTTTTTGCAAAAAAATCGAAGCACCAAGGACTTTTGCGATCGTGACGAAATTTGGTATGCAAACACATCTTGATCGAGCATGGAAATGATCAAAGTTTCAAGGCAAATGAATAGAAATTGCGATCATAGAGCGCATTTCTAGTGCGCAATTCGCAAAGTATAAAACCAGTAACAGAGGCGGAACATTTATAATTTTTGTTGCTGCCATTGTAATTTCGTAAAGAATCAGCTAAAGATGCCATTACGACGATATGGAAAACCTTACAGACAACTAAACGACTTCCAGCGTGGTCACATTGTAGGGTTGGGTGAAGCTTGGTGGTCATACCGAGCAATAGGCCGCCACCTGCAGCGTACAGACACTGCTGTGCATAGATGTTGGCAACAATGGTTGCTACAAGGAAACTGCCGACGAAATGAAGATTCTGGAAGGCCAAGGAGCACAAATGCGAGGGAATGTAGGATGATTGTTCGCCATTATCGAACCACCCCAACGGTATCATTGTCGACTATTCAACGCACTACAGCCACGTCTATACCTCCCGTGGTACCGTCCATCATCTCACGGTGCTTGTCTAAGGCGGGATTAGGCTCACAGAGGCCTTTAAGACGTTTCCCTTTGACCCCACAACATCGGCGGAGTCGTCTGGAGTGGTGTCGCAGCAGATCATCATGGCTGCCATCGGACTGGCATCGTATAGCGTTCAGCAATGAATCCCGCTTCACTCTTGAAGCAGATGACCACCGTGTTCGAGTCTGGAGAGGACAGGGCCAGCGGTCCCAATCAGCCTTTGTTTTACAAAGGCATACAGCCATAACCTCTGGTGTGATGGTGTGGAGCGCTATTTCTTATGACAGCAGGTCATGTTTAGTCATCCTCTGTACATCTTTAACAACTCAACGATATATTGATACCTTTCTTTCCTTTCTTTCCACCGACAGCGAGGCAGCCGATCCACTGGGTAGTTAGCATATCGGCCAGGTAGCCCCGCTGACGGAAATAACTTGAAGAAAATAACACACTTATAAATACATATTGTGCTCAAGACGACTGCTGGGGGCAGTGCAAACAAATGCTGCATGATGGGAGAAGGGTGCATTGCGGGTATGAAGAACAATTTCAGTTACAAGTTACAGAGTTATGGATAGGTGGTTACAAATACTAAAAGTAATAAGAAGTAAAATACTGGAAAGTAAAATAATACATAAAATAAAAAAAAGGCAAAACAATGGAAACAATACATAAAATAAGGCAAAATACATAGTTCAAGGTTCATAATTGAAGGTTTACAGTTCAAGGAGATAAATATATACAGAGAATAAGAAAAGCAGAATAAGCTAACTTAAGATAAAATTAGTTCACTACAGGTACAGAGTATACAGGGGCTGTGCTGGTGACGAGGATGGTGGCTGAGAATTACTCCAGCCTGTCTGAGATTTTGCGTGCAATGTTTATGCAATCGCATATGCGTTTCAATGCATTGCGATTTTTTGAAGTAGCTTCGGCCCATGCATGGATGTGGTTTGCTATTGGTTGCCTAAGATAATATTTGGCGGTCTCTCTGCAAGCGAACAGATAGTGGTCCGAATCTCCTACCATCTCGCATGAGCAATGCTCGTTTTCGCGTCGTCTGAAGCGATGCAGGTAAGTCATGAAGGGACCATGTCCTGTTAGATACTGAGTGAAGTGAGACGAGCCAGATTTTAGAAGCCGCAGACTTTTGGAAAAAATTTGTAAACTCTTCTGCCGGTGGTTTCTGTCTCCCACAGATGTTGCCAACGTTTGAGTAATTCTCTCTCGAGTTCAGCATTTAAGAACGAACCCGGGAGGGGCACGTCAAGTGTGCGAACGTGGGGGTCAGTTGCTGCTCTTTTGGCTATTGCATCTGCAATTTCATTACCCAGTATTCCAGTGTGGGCAGGTACCCACTGGAGTTCAGGCCTATAGTATTTAGGTGTTCTTAGTAACAGTTTTTGTATGACCCTGACGAGTGGATTTTTACTACATGTGCCTTGGATTGCCTGGAGGCTAGAGGCTGAGTCTGAATATATACTGGAATAGTTATTTTCCAGTGCGTAGACAAGTGCAGCTTTTAATGCAATCAGTTCAGCCTGAAAAACTGAGTTGTGGTGCTTAAACGTTCTTTCCCAGGTCTTTAAGATCTGGTTTCCAAGTAGAACGCTGCATCCTCTACCGGTGCCACATTCTCCTTTGGAACCATCGGTGTAGATTGCAGTGGCGTTGAACCACGTTGGTGACCTGCAGTTGATCGAGATGTTGAATTCGGCCGGGTGGCAAGTTGGCTCGGGAATGCTTTGCTCATAGTCAGTATAAACATAAGTCCTGTCCCATAAACTTATTGTCTCTTGAGTCGGAGCACTCGCACTATTGCACTCTCGCGCTGAGCTAAGAGGTGCAGAGGCGGTAGTCCTGAAATCACGTTTAGAGCATTAGTGGGCGAGGTTTTATATCCTCGGGTAATGCTCAGGAGGAATGGTCTTTGTGCTGAGCGTAGCAGATTCTCCATTTTAGTAGTGATCGTTATGCCCCAAATGGAGGCCCCATACGGTGCAATACGTTCAGCTACTACAGAGTACTACGTCTTAAGCATCGTCCAAGAAACTCCCCATGTTGGTGCTGCTGTTCTGAGCATGGAATGAAATATCCTGTGAAGTCGTGCCTTGACCTCCTTTAAATGTGGCATCCAAGTCAATGTGTCGTCAATTATAACTCCTAGGTACCTCAAGTTTCTGACTATTTTAATATTTTTCCCATGAAGGTTGATGCACGGGGTTCTTCGATGGCGCTTACCTGGGCAAATAAGCATACCCTGGGTTTTTGAGTTGGCAATAATTAACTTATGGTCATTGGCCCATTTGGCCGTCTTGTCCATTGTTTGTTGCGCCCTAGTCTCATATGCGTTGCGGCTGTGCCCTTTGGTTACCAGCAAAAAGTCATCAGCATAAGCCAGTATTTCCGTGTGACGATCTGTGTTAAAGAGAGTCCGCTACAAGATTCCAGAGCAGTGGACCCAGACAGGATCCTTGAGGACAGCCTCTGTTGATGGAACGTGAGTGCACTCCTGCGTCCGTAGTGACGTGTAAGCGACGATCTCTTAGGTAGCTGTAAATAAGGTCAAAGAGAATCTTAGAGCTACCCATGTCCTGTAATCTCTTCAATACATCGGGCCACTACAACGAGTCGAAAGCGCCCTGTATGTCCACAGAGATAACGAGACTATGTTGGTTATTTCTTCTGTTATTTGCTATTAATTTTCGTAGATGCTGCAGCGCGTGATCCACCGATCTGCCAGGAATGAAACCGTATTGTTTGTCATTTATGCGTTGTCCAGACAGGATATAGTGTTTAAGTCTTTGAAGGACGACTCTTTCTAGTACTTTACCCAAGGCAGGAAGAAGGCAAATAGGCCGTTAAGACGTTGGTACATTAGGGTCTTTTTCGCTTTGAGGAAGAGCACCACCTCACCAAGTTTCGTGCCGGCTGGGAAATAACTGTTGCGCCAACACGCAGTAACGTAGGCATACAGTAACTCCAGATGCGTACTGTTTACGGCTTGCAGAATGCCATTATCTATCCCATCAGGACCTGGTGCTTTATTGGTGTTTAACGCTTTAACAATGTCGCTCATTTCTTTGACGTTTGGAAGCGGTTCAAAATCTGTTTTCTTGGTATTGTAATATTGCTCAACACTGTCTCTGATAGTTCTTTGTACGGGATTATCTGTATCTGCGTTATCAGGTCTAAAGATATTGTCCAGAATGTGCGCAACTACTTCTGTGCTAGTTGCTGCTCCGTGGCTTGTTGTGGCAGTAAGATTAGTAGGTGTAAACATCTTAATCATGTGCAATACGGAAAACAGTTCCGAACTTATTCGCAGTGTTGGTACAGTACTCTTTCCAGGATGAAAACTTCGATTTTGCAATCTGTCTTTTGTAAGCAGCTCTGTGCTTTCGAAAAATTAGCGAGTGTGTCTCTCTTTCTAAGGAATCCTTGCATGCTTGCATTCTGCGCCTTAGGGCACGGACTTTGCTGCGTTCAGCAGTCAGCATGGTGCTCCACCAAGGAGTGCATTTCGGGGCTGCGTAATGTTTCCTTTTCAAGACTTTTTCGCACACTGAGAGCAGTGTTTGCATAAGATCTTCATGCATGGCGTCGATGTCTTTACTACTGTTGCAATTGTTACATTGTGCCACGAGACATTCAAAATGGGTTGAGAGTGCATCTTTAAATTTGTTGAGGTTTATATATTTCGTTTTCCATCTGTTCTTTGTTATAAATTGGTGCTCCGAATCAATTCTGAACTCAATGTAGCGATGGTCACTGAACGAGGGGGTTTCGCTAACCTTCCAATTGTGAATATTATTAAGTATACCAGTGGTGGCTAAAGTGATATCAGGCCACCCCTGAGCCCTGGTAGTCCAGTATGAAGGAGGGCTGTCGGTGGGGTTGACGACTGCAAGGTTATGAGAAGTGATGAAGTTAAGGACAGGGCAAGCACGCCTGTTTTCCTCTGGCGCACCCCATAGAGGGCTAGCAGCGTTAAAATCCCCAGCGATTACCTTATTCCTAATCGGAATCATCATGACTTGTTCCAGCTCCTGGAGTGCAGTGACAATGTCGTGCGAAGGAGGAAAATACACGCTGGTGATGGCAACCTGACCATAAAGCCCTTCCAGTTGTACAGTAACTGTGTAATCTCTTTTATGCATTAGCAGGGACGTGAATGGACCATTGTAGGCGATGGCTGCAATATTGTAGGCGATGGCTGCTTGATTGCAGCCATCGCCTACAATGGTCCATTTTCCAACAAGATAATGCCAGACAACATTGTAATATTGCTCAACATAATGCCAGGCAATATTGTAATATTGCTCAACACTTTATTCAAAATTTTCTCTTTTTCAATCATTTAAGTAATAAACCGACTATGGCTGAAATTTGATATCTAGGGAGACAATTTAAAACCTTTAATCTACGAGCAGTGGGTTCAAATACCGCTCACATATCTCTGGACTGTCTCCATGCGGTTGATACTCTTCCTTCGCCAGCAAGGTCACCAGACCTTTCACCAATCGAGCATATCTGGGACATAATAGGCCGCCAGATTCGGGCATCACAAAATGTCGCAGATCTGGAGCGACAACTGATGAATGCTTGGCAGAATATGTCACAGGATGACATTAGGAAACTGTACCACTCCTTGCCTCGAATTCAAGCATGCATTGCCGCCAGGGGTGGTTCGACCAACTACTAATTTGAACACTCAATGGGTGATTGTGAGCCGTGAATAGGTACTATAACCTTGATTTTTTAACCATTTTATTATCTGTGTATGAGCTATACACATATTCAATTTCATCAAATGAAATCCACCGTCTTCTATACTTTCTTGTTCTCGTTAATAAAACACCTGTCATTTAGGGCATTTTCCATTTTTTGCTAGTTGTAAGTCTAAAAACTCGAGGATAAAATAGTAATTTAATTCAGTTGCCAGTAATTTATGGAATTGATCCGTCATCAGAAAAAGTTCTTTCATTTGGTTCGTTAAACATAATTTCTTGTGTTTCTATTCGTCATCCTTTATATTTTGATCTTTTCTCCTTATTTTAGGTTTTTTGGGCAATATTTTGTCTATATATTTCTCTACCTAATTTTTAATTAAAACTGACTTTTAATGCAACCACGCCTCAGATGATCTTATATTGATCGAAAGGTATGTCACATCATTTTTCCTCAAACCAGTTAGAAGCACGCAGGGAATTATCATTATGCAACGCACATTCTCTATTTTAACCTGAGATACAGGCTGAAGTATTTTTAATTCTATCCGGCGCAGCAGAAAATTTAGAACATTAGTCTATATGACTTTAAAACAAAACAGGGTTAGTAGACATCTAGTCTGCATTTTATTTTTTTACCAAATTCTGAAGCAATCCAGGAATTAAAATGACACCGTACTTGATAGAGGAAGCGTTTTCAAAGCTATCACTTGTAGTTCACCCCCTACAATATATTTTTTATCTTAAAGATTATTTATCCTCAGATCAATAAATATTTTGATGATCCCGCACATGGAAGAATTTTCTTTTACGTCTTTTTGCATGAGCTTCTAAGGGGTGGGAAACGACATGGCTTATAAGGATGATACGAAGTATTCTCTCTTTCGCTATTAGAAATTTAGAAAAGGAAAGGCTACTATATTTCAACGGTTTTGTTTATCTGTTTTTTCCAGATTCTGTCTTAATTACTTACATTTTCTCTAATGAAATCCAAACAAATAGTTAGGATTCTTTAACCAAACTTGAAGACAGAGTACTATATAACATATAGACAAAACAGGATTACATTACGTTTTATAAAAGCATGTAATTTTAATTTTTATGAGAAATTTCAAAATCAAATCCATTATTCAGTCATAGATATTGTTTTGAAATAAAACTTTTAAAAATTGACGAATACAATAATAATTTTGAAAATTATAACGTTTTCGTTTTCCAAAATTATAGAAATTACACGTTTATATTTTTTGAAGTTTTCCTCGATCACATTTCGTGTGGTTTATTATAATTATATAGGGAAAATATTTTCTTTTTTCGATGTAGACAGAAATTTCCTTTTCAAAATATATTTGACATTTTTATGAATATTATAATATTATTATATTATCATATTATTATCGCTATTATTATTCTCATTTAATATATTTGGTTTGTTTTCATATATATATAGATATGTAATTTTGCGTCATCATTAATCATTATTGTAAACATAACGTATTCACTGGAAATGAATTTCAATAAATGCGAAATTAAATTTATCTGATGAATTCCGATATAAATATGAGCACCAATGTCTTAAATAATAAACGTAAAATAAAATATACTGCATAATCCTAATTTATTTCAAGAATCAAAGTACGATATATTTTAATGTAAAATTGTAAACCGAAATCAACTCTCTACAGGCATGCTAACTTCCTTTTTATTCAAAATTTTCTCTTTTTCAATCATTTAAGTAATAAACTAAATTAAGTAATAAACCGCCTACGGCTGAAATTTGATTTCTAGGGAGACAATTTAAAACCTTTAATTTACGAGCAGTGGGTTCAAATTATAGGCTTAGATCTCGAAATTCTCCTACATAATCCTTCAGCTTTATAACACTCCAGTGAATCTGCATTTAGATATTAATATTCCTGAAAATTCTTAATTCATTTAAGAGTATCTGATTCTTCTTTTGAAAGAAGAAGTGCCTTTTTAAATTACGATTCTAAGAAAATTAATTAAAAAGATGAATTATTTCAACTTTAAAAAGCACCTCAATTCAAACGGATGATTTGGATATTATTTTAAGAAAGATGTGCTTCAATTTAATTTCAATAATAACATTCTTCAAGACTTATTTCATAAAAATGTAAAATTTAATGAGTTTCGTTTTTTAGAGACAAAATAAATTTTATTACTTTGTACGCACAGATCAGTATCTGCTTTCCTAAATTAGGAAATGCATTTATGTCCAGGTCTACAAAAATCATGCAGTTAGACTCAGATCAACATATTCTTTTGCCTGATTTCCAAACGTACAGCCTGGTTAATAATTACTATATGTGAAGCATATATATTTTAAAGGCGTTTTAAGCCACTCAGACATACGTATAAATTTATTTACTAAATATATAAAATATGTGTAAGAGATTAAACTGTGAGATTTTAATCTTTAAACATTAGCAGTCTAGACGCAAAGAAATTTCATTTCATAAATTATTGAAATCGAATGCAGGCGTCGTAATACACATGCAAAACTATTCATCCTGGAAATAAATGTGAAAATAATTACAGATAATTAATATATAATTAAAACACAAATAAAATCATAATTTTTATTCCCCTTTTTCAAGAAGTATTCAAAATAATTATCAGCTTAATTGCGCGTTTCTGATTCTATATCTAGATGAATTGCTAATTTGAAATAAAAATTTAGGAGAAAATTAAAAAAAAAAAAAAAAACTAATTATAATCAAATTATCTGATATTAATGAATCGAAGATCTGAATTTTAAATAAAGATATACCAACAAGATTAAAATAGCTCCGATGCGGCATTCAAGACAAATATGTTATTTTTTCTTAGTTCAAAGCTAACACAAAATACATAGTGAGCTTTAAATGATGTAAGGTAATTAATTGATAGACGAAAAAATATTGATAGGATTTAGAGTCAGTTAACTATATTGTGCAATTATGACTGAAGCTAAAACTGGATTCCACTTCTGGAATAAATCAGCAGTGTAATTAAAAGAAATGTAAAAGATAACCTGAAAAATGTTGATACATGTAAACTTGAATTAAATGACAATGTGAAAAGTTGGAAAATGAAAGACGAATAAATAGTTTATTTAAAATTGTCTTTTGTTTGAAATGTATTGTAAAATGGCATTAATTACTTTATTTTGCGAAAGAAAGTTATGTGTTAAATTTCAAAACACAAAGCCTTTGCCTAAGAACATAAACACAGGAACCTTGTAATTAAAAATATGAGCTTACTAAGCAAAATTTGATAAAAATCAAATTTCAGATTTTCTCTCGGTATTTGTTCAAATCCCAGCGAACGAGATGGCTGCATAGGCGTTTTCGATGTTTTCCCCATGTGTACCACGTATACGAGCCAGTTTCCCATAGAAATTCTTTCAGAAAACATTCCTCTTCTTAAGCAAATAATCTTCATGTGACTTCACAGCAACGTCGCGTAGCGAATTACCAATTTTTTTTTTAAAAAAAGTATTATTTTAAGTTAAAATAACTGGTTAGAAATAACTGGTTAAGCAGGTTTTAGAGGGCGAAGTCAGAGCGTGTTCTGCCTGTCTGAAGGTTACGTTGCTAATTCTTTAATCATTAGAATTCGGTGGCATTGATTTCGCTTCTTAGAGCTTGTTTTTGCCGAATTCAAATCAGAGCCAGCTTGCCCGATTTTTAAACTGTGAAGCCTTTAACTTGTACTTAACTTCACCAAATTTTAAGTTATTCATTACCTTTTGGGTTAAGCTAAAAGATTTGGCTTTCGTAAGTACAAGCTGGTGCCAATGATAAACTTTATTTCAGTTAATAAAGATTTCTTTACACCCTTCTCCTGACTTTGTAATACTTTAAAAGACTTTGTGATAATTCACCAACAGTCTTCAACGTCGCGTATATTTTATGATAGCTCAGAGTACACGACGTCGCAAATTTATGATTGCGGCTTAGAGGTGAGATTCATCTTTCATTCTAAAATGTGTAATTATTGCAAGTCTCTTATGTCTGCATTATTACAGGTCTGCATAAGAGTTGAAAATGAATCACATTCTTGATGCCTTGGAACCTCAGTCAAAAAAGACAAACTAACTACAGTTGATGCACTAATTCGAGACGGTATAATTTAAAATAACAGTTGCCATCTTAAGAAACTTAAATTATATGTTGTTAGTGTACAAACATTAATTACAGATCATATTAATTTAATAAATTAAGGGTCAGGTGGAGGTTTTGCCTTTTGATGCTAAGAATCCAAAGAGGAGAGATTGATTGCAATTACGCAGTTTCTGCAGAGCTATGACAAGAACAGAGACAAGTTTTTAGATTCTATAGCAACTTGTGATGAAACATAGGAACATTATTTCTTCCCAGAATTAAAATGAGCAGGCAAACAATACAAAGATTTTTAACGTCTTTTGAAGTAAGTCATTGATGGGACTACATGTAGTCAAAATATTTACTCTCCTGGAATTAAAATTCTTGAGTGCTGTAACAAATGCATTCCAGTGGCAGGCAACTACCTTGAAAAACAATATATAAGCCGTTATCTAATATTCAGTACCATAAAATCCTAGTTATATTTACCTGTCCTTTGCATTTATGAAAGGATTTTGACAAAGATCGCTCTTAAATCTTATTTTTTGAGATAATAGGCGAGTACAGATATGGTACGAATCCTCTGTGTAATTAATTGTCCATTTTTATGGTTAAAATTTTTTGGGTGATAAATGAATATTATTTTCTTGCATTTTATACTTCACTATTAAAGACATTTTAAGAAGTCATTAAAATTTGCTCCTATGTACTATTAAAATAAGTTGCAAAAATAAGAGAAAATAAAAGCACAAATTATCATCTGTGAATTAATAGTTACGCAGAAGGTCTGAATTGCAAGTGAGTATAGAAACGTAATAGCCAATACTCACAGAAAGCAGGAAAATGTCATGACGTACAATCACGATTGGACAAAAGGGAATTAAGCTTTCTCCCCGGTAATTAAGTTAATTATTTAATACTGATCGTTTTCCATCTTTTATTAGGAGAAAATGCTCTCACGATTGATAGTAAATTCTGGCTTCCTTCATTAGACCTAAATCAAAAAAAAAAAAAAAAAAAAAAAAAAAAACCCGCAATAAAATATTAATGTAAATATCAATAATAATTTTTGCTATATGGATAAATAATGAATTTCAAATACTTATCTAACTTTTTACCAATTTTCCTTTTTATTCGTTTAAAATTATTCATTAAGAGATTTGTATAAATATTTTGCTAAAATGTACTGCCTTATAAAAGGGTATTTACTTTATACCTTTATTACTAATATAGTAGAAAATAAATCATGGGATTTATCTCTCGAAATTACATTTACTAAGAAAGAAATGTATTTTAACATTAGGCAAAACTGCAACTTTGTGTTTGGCGTAGACTCTAATTATAACTGAATTAATTAAAATTTTTTGGGCTTTAATTTAATCTACTCCAAAAACAAGTTTGCTCTTTTGCCTAATGCTAAGTGTTACTTTGGCATGTTTCTATTCTCTATTGAAAGAAATGTTTGTCAATTATTTTGTGTCCTATGTAGCAGCTTTTTTTATTAAGGTACACTGCTCAAAAAAAAAAAAAAAAAAGGACAATCTCCCGTTCTACTTGGCCGATTGACAAAATTCAAACTGCGTTTTTCATGTTTTGAAAGCGCGACTTAGGATATATATTAGATTTATATATAGCACTATTCTAACATAGATCTTTTGACACAAAATCGGACTTTTTCAGAAATAACATACCAATTGTTTTCCATATTTCGATTCTACGACTCAAATTATGCCAGAATACCAAGATTTGTAAAAATCGTAAGACTAGTTTTTAAAATATTAGCTCCTCAATGTTAATTGAATTTGGCAAATATTTATTAATATCTCCTTTTTTATTAAACTTTTTTGATTTTTTCTCTCACATTTCGAAATTTAGGTTCATTCCAAATAAAATATACTCATTTTTTGTGTTTTAGTTTTTAAATTTCTATTTTTAAATAATTTTTATAAATTTTTCGAAAAAAATTTTGAATTATAACCTATAAAATTTTTACCATCATCATAAAGTAGGTGTATTTTTAAGCATATCTGCAAAAAATTAGACTCTTTTATTCAAAATTTTCTAAGATAATAACGCCAAATGTGGTCTATTGATTTTTGTTACACTGAATTGCCACAGCTATTTTAACCTTAAATTTCAAGTAAAATTTTACGGAGAATTAATTATATGACATTTTTTCCCTCAATAAGGGGTAATAAATATTTATTAATACTATATGAAAAGCTATTTTTTTAAATTATAGATGATATTATTCAAATTTTAACAATTTTTTTTGATTTCTCTCTCTCTTCCTTTTTTTAAAAAAATAAGAGTACATTTTTCTAAGAGTAAATTTTTACCTTCGGCGTTTTATCGTCTGCTACTTTATTTCGTTTAAATCGAATTGCCTAAAACTGAGAATTTTCGTTTAATGTTTATTTGAATTTTATGAAAATATTTTATGACATTAACTGTATAATTTATTTCTAAACAAACTGTTGCTTTTGAAGTGGCTGAAAGAGCGGCAGATACTATCATCCATATTTTTAAAGCACAGTATATTTTTATAGAAACATAAGATTTAGAATAATCATTTATATAAGTCAAATTATAATATAAACATACAACGCTCTAGAGACTGAATTAGTGGAAGTTCAATGGTTATGTAGAAATGATCTGCAGCTACATAATGGCTGGATAAGTCAGCAGCTTTTGTGGACAAGTAAGATTAATTATATAAACGACACACAACATTCTGGATTCAATTAACAACGAGGGTACGATGTTTATTAAATGAATTTAAGAAGTTTTAAAACATAAAAAAATCGACTCATTTTTTACCCTAAAATGTATTTTTGTGCGTAGCGTATTTTCATTATATCCTTAAAATTCTAATTTAGAATGTAATTGTCAAGAACTGAATCCTAATCAGGTAATCCTGAATCCTAATCAGTAATATAATAAGTAATTATTACGGTTATTAATAAATCCTTCTAAGTAAGTAATTGCAAATATTTCAAAAAACTTTCTGCCTGAATGCAAGTATTTCTCTATGCAAAATTTTTAATTTTATATTAATCAAGATTGCAGGCGATATTATTTATTTGCACTTCAATTTTTACTGTCAGCTCTAGTAGAAGTTACAAATCAATTATATTTAAATAAGGATTGGATTATTTAATTACGGCAAAGTACACGAGGACTATCTGCCTAAAGGGAGGGATGCCTTCGTGGAGAACTTTCTAAGGTAAACTGGCTCGTATACACGTTACACATGGGGAAAACCACGAAAACGCCCATGGAGCCAGCCCGTTCGCGGGATTCGAACCTCAGACCGAACTACCAGTGCTCAGCGTCTTTACCGCTCGGCCGCTGGTGGTCTATTTAATTAAGGAATGACCACCTAAATTTAGAAACAGCGTACCGTAATAGCAATTTAATTATTGGCGCCGTATCTTTCATGTTACTCCCGATTGGCAAGCTACATGATTTTTAATGAGTATTCGAGTTTCGCTAGTAACTTCATTTGGAAATCGCGCTTAAACTAGGTTAGTTGGTTATTTGAACATAGAAAGAACATGGGAGCTATTTGGTTAAGATGCTTTCATAGAGAACCTTTGTAAAGAGAACCTAAAAAACTACGAAAACCAACCATGCAGCCTGGGTTAAACTTCGCAACAAACAATTAGTATTTAACAATCTTCAAATGCTAGGCAACTGGTGAGGCTCCAATTAAATCTCTAATTTAATATTTTATTTGTAAATATTTAAAATATTGTTGTATACTTAGACACAAAAAGCAGAATTTAAGTTTTGTTAACTCGTTAGTAAACTACCAAGCCGTAGTGCAAATGAATATTGAATTTCTTTTGCAATAATTGTATTCACTTAATATTCTTGGAATATGAGCTAAGGAAGAACGTTCTCGGAAGATTAAAGAAGTGTTTAAATCCAGTGATATAAGGTTTGTCTTACAAGCTCAGGACCAAAACGATTCTGCAATTGCCCGAGTAGTTGACTTGTAAATGGCTGTGAATTAAGCAGATGACTTTTAATCTTACGTTTTCAGTCAGACAACGTATTCCAAATGTTTTGTATTGCATGATAATGCATCTTTTCATTATTCAATAACCAGTCGGAGAACCGCTTGTGTTCCGAAAATAAGTATGTGTACTCAATCGTCTTGCATGTTTTTCAAATTTGTCTTCTTGTGGTTTTTTTTCTTTCCCAAAAAGTTGGCTCTTAAAGGAAAATTTTTTGATATTGAAGAGACAAAAGGAGTATGACATCTAATTTTAGAGGCATGTCAAAAACAGATCTCTACAAGCCTTCTCTTCCATTACATGTTGTGCAGTCAGACAAAAAGTTGCATCAGCGTAAATTCTATAATCTATTTTTATTACACTCTGATTACTTTATTAACATGCAGTGAATATATACTAAATCTTTTACTTCAGCTTAAGTAATTCGAAATTTTTGACGGAATTGTTGTCGGAACTAGGACTTAGAAGATAAGTCAAATTAAATATATCGATAACCCAATAAATTCAAGGTCGAATTTCAATATTTTATTTTCGAAGGGAGGGGAATTTTTTTCAGTTTTCGTCCATTATCCTAAGTATATTTGCTTCGATTCTTTATTTTTCCATAAAAGCGCAAGTTTACGTATGATATACATATAACGCATAGCTTCAAATGAAAATTTAATAATATACGGAGTGGTTATAATTAAAGTTCCACATTGAAACGGTCATAAAACGAAAACTACTGCATCAAATGTTATCAAACCTGGTAATCGTGTAAAGGAGGTCATAGGAATTTAGTTTCCGCGAAAAAAAGGAAGTTCCACACCCTCACCACCAGGGAGGAAATGGCGCTGTATGCAATATTTTTAAACGAAATATGGGTCGGAATCTAACTTAACCTTTTGTTACACGGGTTTAATATGTTGTATACCCTTAAGAAATTTTGAAGTAAGCAAATTACCATTTAAAGGCGTTAAATTCGATAAACGTTGAGTGCGCCATCCGTGTATGTGTGAAATTCGTCCGAGAAAACCACGAATTAGCGATTCGAAAATGTGAGATCGCAAATCACTCGCACAAGTGCGTACAATCTGGAAATCGTTTTCTTACAGATCGCTAATTTGTAATTTTTGAAGCCTGAATTCGGCCCTAAAACATGAAGATACTGATTCAAAACGCTTTTAATCGATTTGGGCCAAAGAAATCCCTCATGTTATCTATCTAGTTCCATTGCATTCTCCTACTGCATTCGATTGCATAGCAGTCATTCAACACCATTTAGTGTTGAATGACAGCTAGTTTTATAACTGAACCATTTTTGTCTGAAGAGCAGTCGATAGCTGGACCACTGTTATTGCAGTTCACTTAGAGTCAATGTTAAAATGTTTCGAGATACATGAACTGCAGTAACTTGGCATTTTAGATACTACGATTTTTATGCAGGGCTGGGCCCCACCTCACGTGTGTCGCACAGTTACTTAGGCAACATTTCACGAATGAACGTCTTATATAAGCCAACATTTCCCTACTTCCCACCAGACCTCAACCTCTGTGACTTTTAGCTATTGGGTTTTCTCAAAAGCACTGTTTATGGTGATAATCTAAACAATTTGGCAGAAATAAAAAATGTGATACACTGACATGTCCGTAACATTCCTCCTGATATGCTAAGAGCTGCTGTTGAGAATGCAGTAGCAGGATTTAACTTGCTTTCGGAAAATGCTGGAAGCTACATTGAACATGCTTTGTAACACATTTCGGAAAATATTAAACACATTTTAAACACATGTTTTCGTGTCTTATTTCATTTAACAATCTTGTATATAGCGCCATTTTTACGCTGGTGGTGAGTTTTTGAACTCTTTTTTTATCCGGGGAAAATAAATTCTCATAACCTCCTTTACGCGATTCCCAAGTTTGACAACATTTGGTCCGGTAGTTTTCCTTTTATGACCATTTCAAATTGGAACTTTAATTATAACCACCATGTAAATTAAACTTTAAATGTTTGACAGTTTGGTTCAAGTCCCAGCTTTAAAAATATATATATAAATATAATCTTTTATATTAATCCTCTTAGAAAGAATGTTTTAAGAAGCTAATTTTCTCTCGCGTTATAGATTGTATAAAAAAACATGATCTTTAATATAATTTAGATTGTTTCAGCCGATATAAGAATCGGGTCACTCGGTATAAGAATCGGGTAGAGAATAAACCCTGCTGGACTGATTTATTTCTTTATCATTTATCAAAAATCTTTTAATTAAAATATTTATCCTTTGGACTTCGCTTTAAACTTTATTTATAGTTAAAATGACTAGAAAATGAAAAGCTGTCTTCATCTGAAACGCAATTCATGTAATTGATATTTTAAAAAATTGACAAGAATGCAAAATTTATGGAAGTCTAGCTATCGAAAAATCTTAATTTTCTTGTGTGTGCACTGAAAATAACTGTAGAAGGAAAGAAGAAAATTAGGGAGAAAAGTAAGCAAAAATTTGCAGGAAAATTTGAATGTCAGACGTACCAAGATGTTTCAAAAAGTTGGACGCTTTTGAATATACTTTGAGGATACTTCAAAGAATTTAGGTGTTCAAAGAAAAAACACTTGGACGTGTACACCAGCAAATACCATCAATTGAGCTTGTGGTTAACAGAAAAGACCAAAACGATATCATTGCAGATTAAAGTGAAGAGCGACTGGTTTTAGACTATATGGTTGTATAAATTTAAATTACGTTATAGAACGTCATAACGTATCATAAATGGAGAATCCCATGATTTTCTCATTCGAATTATTTGAAGATTCAGGAGTTTATCCAGTGATGTATGTGGATGTCACCTAAAGATGTTTTTTTTCCTCCTGATGAAACAGCGGCCGAGCGATAAAGTCGCTGAACGCTGGTAGTTCGGTCCGAGGTCCGAATCCAGCGAACGGGCTGGCTGCATGGGCATTTTCGTGGTTTTCCCCATGTGTAACGTGTATGCGAGCCAGTTTCCCTTAGAAAGTCCTCCACGAAGGCATCCCACCCCTTAGGCAGATACCCCTAGTGTGCTTTGTCACAATTAAATAAGCCAAAACCTCTTGATGAAACCAGTCTTTCCTTTCATCTCATACCTTCAAAATGTTTAGCCTCTAATGACTGATAAAGGCTCTGACCAAATATTGATGAAATGGATTGAATTGAATTATTAAGTTACGTCAAAGCAGGGCTATGTGCCTAAAAGGAAGGATGCCTATGTAAAGAACTTTCTAAGGGAAATCAGCTGGCCACGAAACGCCCATGCAACCACGAAAACGCCCATGCAACCAGCCCGTTTACCGGAGTGAACTATCAGTGTTCAGCGACTTTACTGCTCGGCCGTTTGTGGGCCTTTATGAAATGGAAGGCGAAAACTTTATTTATAATGATTGTCAGAAATATCAAGATATTTCGAAAATTGGGATGCTTTTTAATATACTTGCGGACTGCCTAAAGAAAAAGAGCAAGAATAAAGTAGAATGCCTGAAGAAAAAGAGAAGAAAGAATAAATTTTACGGTAAAATTTAGTATTTGTATTTTTTTTTTAAATTTAAAACTTTTTAATCTTATGATATTTGATTCTTACGTTTTCAAAAAAAAAATATTTGACTAAAATATGAATAACATTTAAGAAGCCAAATGTAGGATAAAATTGTGTAAAACAATGGGCACAATGATAAAACTGTTTAAAGCAGTGTATGCAAGTCATCCTAAGTTAAAATGTCGCAATCCTAAGTTAAATGTCTCTCTTTTTTATATATATCTTTTCTGAACGGAACATTGGAAAGCGTGTTAACTGTGCTTTACTGTATTTTCTCTTTTAATATATGCAGTTTTCAAACGCATCGTAGTCTGGGTTACAAAGTATTCCTCAGAAAGAAACGCAATTCAAATAAATAAAATCAAATTCTGGAAAATTTATATTAATAAATATATTTTAAATGCTTAATTCGAAGGAATAAATAGAAAATTTTAAAACAATTATCTGAAGAAATACAACAATAATTTAAAATGCAAATTTTAAAACAATAATCTGAAATGCAATACAAACAATTAAAATAAAAGTTAAAAATTTAAAAATTACCTAAAATAATAACTATGACAAAATATATACATAAAGAAAACTATTTGAAAAAAAAAAAATAAACGCTGCACCTTTATTTACGCAGTTCGAATAGGTAAGTAGAAATTTTGAAAACAGTTATTCGAAAAAAACCATGCAACTTAAACAATTAAAATGAAATTCGAAAAAGAAAAAAATACTTAAAATAATAAGTTATGATTAAAAATATAATATAAAGAATATTATTTGGAAAAAAGGAACGATGGTGACTTTTTTCCTCTCACGGGAAAGGAAACTAGGTTGCCATATATTAAGAAGTTCGCCAAGTAAGCTATTCTTGGCGCAAACTGACAAAAAAGTGCCAACATAAATTTGTGAATTTCTCCGTAAATTTCGCTCCAAATTTTACAAAATTTCATATTTAGGCGTAATTTGAGTCGTAGAATCGAAATATGTAAAAGAATTGGTATGTTATTTCAGAAAAAGTCCGATTTTGTGTCAAAATACCTATGTTAGAATATCGCTACATATAAATCTAATATATATCCCAAGACGCGCTTTCGAGATATGAAGAACGCAATTTGAATTTTGTCAATCGGCCCAGTAGATCGGGAGATATAGGACTGTCCCTTTTTTTTTTTTTTTTTGAGCAGTGTTTTTGAGCATCTGTGTAGAAACTGTAAGATTTTTAGTAGTTTTTAGAAAACTTAAATATAGAGTAAAAGTGTCTTAGAATACCTTAAAAAGTATCTTTTCATAATTTTTTTGGTTATCATAAAGGCAAGTGTTACTTTAAACATAATCTAACTTAAATACAATGTAAATATACTCTTTGAAAAATATTTTCTCTACTTTCTCAATTTAAAATTGCTTTTGAATTTTGAGCCTTTTTCGCGTGTTAGATACCTTTTGTCTGCATTTCTCTATACTTTCAACTTGACAAGTGTTGTTTTTCGACAATTTTTAATTGCTTTAATCCCTTCCAAAACATTTATTCTCTGCTTTCAGATAAAGCAAAAGATACTACTGAAACAAGTGTGGCTGCCGGACAACATCTTTTCAAGGAAGTTTACTGACTTATCATGAATTGAAGTTTATACAGGGTTATAGTAAGTGATACATGGTTTAAAGCGCTGCAATTTTCCATTTACAAATCGCACGTGTTCTGGATATTCACGTAACAGAATAAAGTTTTTAATTGTTTAATTTGCTTATGTAAACTTTCTTCTGACACACTGTATAATAAGTTTCGAACTGGCAAGTGTATAACAGAAAGTGATTTGTGATCCAGAGTTAACGCGAACGTAAGTTTTGAAGGCGGTTCGATACAAATTCATCAAACTAGCCAAACATTCAGCGACGGTATTCACATATCATGAACTCTCATTGGTTATCTAAAGACACGTACAGGTAGAAGTAGGCAGTGACTCATTTCATCATTGGTCGTGCGGGTATTCACTAGCGTAATATCTAAAATAATGACACACAGTGTACGATAAGGATTTATTCTATCTTAAAGGGTTTGTGAAGTTTAATTAATTTGTTTAACCAGTTATTCTATGCTTGGAATCTTTACTGTCACATCGCTCTTTTCATTTTCTCACCAGAATTATTTCTCTTGTATTTAAGTGAGGTTTGAGACAGTTAAGACAGAGCGTGCTCTACCTCTTGAAGGCCACGTTGCTAGGTTTGCTATTCCAGATTTGTCCATAGTAAAGATTGATTAAGTAAGATTTGTCCATAGTAAAATTCACGCCAGTGAAGTCCAAGCCATCTTTGCGATAAATTACTCTGTAAACTTTGGTTACTAAAATGTAGCTTTATATTTAAAACTGTACTTTGAGTTTCTTGCCACAAATTTAGGCAGACTTGTGAGCACCAGGAATGCCTTCTGTTCATCTTATTAAGTTTAAAATAAAGTGTTTTTTACATTCTTCACAAGTTTCTGTTATACTTACTTTGACACTTGGCGATAAGTCGCTTAACGTCTATCAAAATGTTCGTCTTAGTTGTAATAGCGAAAGATGTTAAACCTATAGGTTTTCGCTCGAAATATTCAGTTGTAATCACAAGTCATACAATGCAAACTTCCTATGTAGAGTCATTAGATTTGTTAAAGCAGGAAACATGAAAAACATGCAATGCTTTCATGGAGGTTCGAACTCTATACCTCTCGATTGCTAGCTGGACGTGCTTGCAATCACACCCGGAAGCCCACTGAAAGAAGGTAGAAAATACCTTACATTCTCCCCCCAGTTAAAGAGTGAACAGTGAAAGCAGTAACGCAATCTCCAAATCTTGGTGGTGACAATCGTCACAATGTTTTTTTAGTTCAGGCTCCACTGTAGAGTCATTAGGTTTGTCGAAGGAGGAAACATGAAAAATGTGCAATACCCTCACTGGAATTTGAATTCTGGATATCCCGATTGCCAGCCAGATGTGCTTCTCATTAAACCACAATGGCATACGTTAAGGAGCGAGAAAACTTAGCTTTAATATAGTATTGTAAATTTTATTACAACTTTCTCATACGTACTATATTATCATCAACATCTTTATATTACAGCATGTAATATTTATTTTTCAGCCGCCGAGCGGTATAGTGGTTAGAGGAGCCTGACTGCGATACCGAAGGGCCTGGGTTCGAATCCCGGAGAAGACATGGTTATAATTGTCCGTCCATTTATAGGAGGCAATGGTGGCCCACCTATTAAGTGCCTCCATAATAAAGAGACCACCACATCTGGCCTTGTATAGATTAATTGACTCTGTTACAAAATTGTAACTGTTCATATTCTGCCATTGAAGGAAAAAAACATATTTATTTTTTATCTATTAATGGAAATTGTGTTACCTGAATGTAGTAGTTGGTTTGTAAATATGTTTTTTTCTGATTTGTATTTTTTTCATTGCACTTCTAGAATTTAAAAAGGAAATGTAGCATTAGATATAGTACGTCAATAAAAAAGGACCTATTTCATTTCTGAACGCTTTTTCCCGAAAAATCCGTTTCGGAATAAAGCATTCGGAACTTATGCTTTTATTTTTTTTTTTCAAAAGGCGAGTTTCGAAATGAGTTGGTTCTTTTGAATCCTCTAGCAATCGAACATCGATACTTTCCTTCTAAGAAGTTGAAGTGTGGATGACTTTTCTTGGCAGTTTATTGTCTTTATTTACTTCTATTTCATTGTTTTACTTGTTTCGTGGCTAGGCCTCTGATTTGTTTCTGAAGAGGTTCTTTCATCCACTAAAGCTAAAAAAGGAATCATTCTAAACTGGTTTTCGTGTTTATCAAAATTCGAAAAACAGCAATTCTATCAGAGTGCATTTAGAGATGTTGTTAAGAAACGGATATTGAATTCATTTTAAATAGGATAGGAAAAACAGTTTGTGTGTTTGATTTTGTGTGTAAAAAAAGTCTTTTAAAAATAAGGTAATTTTACAACTTATATACGTATTATTTATTAAATGCAGTAGCTTTTGACCATCGGATAACGTGTATATACAGGGAAAGTACGTAATACAGAATAATTTTGTAATGTGGTTTCATGCTTTATTTCCTTTAAAATTTATCCTAAACGAATACTTATAATTACAGAATTTTGTTAAAATAAGCAGATGTATTTTCGGTAGCAGGCAACATGCAGAAGGTTCAAAGGCAGTAAGTACAAAATTCAAAA
Source organism: Stegodyphus dumicola (assembly GCF_044657685.1). Lineage (NCBI taxonomy): Eukaryota > Metazoa > Arthropoda > Arachnida > Araneae > Eresidae > Stegodyphus > Stegodyphus dumicola. Next base: position 39,098,910 of record NC_140771.1, on the reverse strand, counting down.
TCTATCATTTTTGTGTTAACCAATAGAAAGTTTATTTTGCTTCACAAAGTTCAAAAACAAAGCAGAAAAAAACTTTCATAATCCTTGTGATCGAAATTAGTGGACATTAGCTATCATTATTTTTATGAATCCAAAGACAAAATTTAATAAAAGTCCTATTTTATCCATAACTTAAGCAAGATGTTTCAATTAAATTATTAATCATCAAAGTACTCAGCATTTAGTTTTCAAGCGGTGCATAAATTTGTTGTTTTTTTTTTAAACATACTCAACAGCATTGAAAGAGAAGGTATCAGAACATATATTCGTTCTAGAATTCGTCCGCAAGTTTTTCAGAGTATGTTTATGTAGCTACATGTACTATGTCCAAAATTTTACTAATAAGACTTATTGCTCTATACTCTGGACATATATAATTATAATTCATAGCTATAGTATACTTCCATCACATTGAAGATGCTTAAGTAATATCTCTTGCTTTTATAAGGTATTTCTCCCGTTTTCCTAGCGTGCCTTCGTGGTGTAGTGATCAGCACACTGAGCCGTTATTTCAGAGGTCCGTTGTTCGATTCCCGACGAAGGTGGTTGCTAATTATTCATATCTCTTGCTTCCAAAAAAAATACCTAATGTCTCTAAAGTGGGGCCCGAACTAAAAAGGTGTTGAATGAGGATTCTCCTCACCCAGGATTTGGCGACTGCGTCCCCTAAAAACCCCAGTCGCCTTTTAAAAAGTTAGTATATAAGGTATTTCTCCCGCTTTCCTCCGGTGCCTTCGCGGTGTAGTGGTCAACACACTGATCCGGTGTGTCAGAGGTCCGTGGTTCGATTCCCGGCGAAGGCGGTTGCTAATTTTTCCTCTCTCTTGCTTCCAAAAAAAAAAAAAAATACCTAATGTCTCTGCATTTTAGTTTGAGAAATGTTGTCCTTGAGCGATATGATTGTTCACGTTTAAACATTGAACTTTCAGTAAATGTTTATCACCAATGTTTAAGGAATTTTATTTTAAAGTTAGCATTTTTGGAAATCTCATATATTAAATAGAACAATTAATCATAGAGATCCAAATTAATTTTCAGTTTTGAAAAATAATAGCAATTCTAAAAAATCCCGATTTAAAAAATAATTGTGAAAATAATGCGATTCCAAGGCAGAAACTTGTCCTCTCAACTAAAGAAAGGTAGTGAATTGAGAAAGGTAATGAATTAAGAAAACTTTTTGCGTTGAAATAAAATAAAAAATTACTATACTGACTTAGAATAATTTAGAATAAACTAGGAATAGTATATAACACATATATACCGAAACAAAAATTCTATTAAAATAATCTTATTTTAAATTTATTGCAAACGTAGAACAGCGGAAATTCAAAATATGATTTTCCTCCTTTGTTAGCGTGCAGAATATGTAAATAAATAGCATGCTAAAGAAGATTAGATATTAGAATTCGATGTATATATTAAGCTATATTAGTAAGAAAGTAAGCGTTATTAAATGATGCTTTTCGGGCTTCGGTTAGAAAAATATCAGCTATACGCTATTATTGATAGACTGGGAGCTGGTCAGTCTCATTTTGACGTACTCAGAGATTTTAACATTCCACAAAGCATCACCCCTGTATTTCGTCCTAAGTGATTCTCAAGGAATGGTAGGAGTAAAAAGAATCTAGGTTTTCCAAGGGTTACTATCTTGCAATCTCTACTTTTCTCTACAGCCAATAAAAATTCCTTTAGAAATTTCATGGAAGTTCACCAGCTTAATAGCAGTCTCTAATACAAGAATAAGTCAAGCGAATACTTAACAGAAAACTTAACAAATATAGCCTGCACCAGAGATTTGTTCGTTATTCCTTTTTTTCCTGAGAAACGCGCTTAAGATGGTGATGATCCTTGCAGCCTGAATGGTTAGACTGGAGTTCTGGCACACAAAAGTAGAGGTTCAATTTAAAATAGTGACGTTTATCAATGTACTTTCATCTGGAAATTACAAAACTTATCAATAAACTTTCTTTACATGTAGCTTTTCATTAACAGTTTCAAAAATCAATCATTGAATTACTATAAAGACATTTATGGTACCCCAATATGTATCCTCTTTTACACACTATCATTAAGTAGCTGTTATCAATTAGGTACCATCTATGGTATCCAACAACTCTACAGGAATGACATCTCAACACTGTAGAGTAAAAGTTCATTTTGAAATTCTGATTTTCAATGGAGTTTCATCAGGAAATTTCTTTAAAATCTTTGTTTAGCTTATTACTGAATGCTATTCAAAGGATTTGTGGAATTTGCTCTTTGAATTTTGATACATAGAGTAGTTTTATAAAATGTTGTTTTACTGAACTATTTGTTGAACTCTTGTAGTCAATAACATTTAAAAAATTCAAGTTTTCTTTGAACAGCTTCCTATTTAAAATATCTTAACTTTCTATTGATTGTCGATAAAGGACAGTTTCCATGATCACGATTTGATTGCTTGAATAAGGAATAAAATAAATAATTTGTTTCGTCTGCTTATTTGTACCAGAATTTCTTGAACTGCCCCTAAATAGCCCAACATCACAATACAATGCTTTTTAGGGAATTATAGGTGTAGAAGTTTTACTCTTCTGACTGAATGTCTAATCTCTTTAATTCTATTTGGTGGATGAATATTTCAAAGGTGAAGATATTGTTTGATCAGTTGGATGCTTTTCTCATCAGGCCATATATGAGAACATGTATGAGATGTTTTAAGATACCACGTTTCAGTAAGTCAAGACAAGACACCTTTGTACTTTTTAGAAGAATACATATTACATTTATCAGATTTAATCCATGTGCTAAACAATTATTCGAAAATGTGCTTCGACGTCTGCATGTCATTTGATACACTTAATACTTCGCTTGCACTCGTGTATACTACCTCTTTAACAGTGCATATCTCGTTCAGCTTCTATACGTATAATTAGAAATATAATATTCTTTAAAAATACGAGCATTTATGAATCTTTTATTTTACGGAAATTTACTGTGCAGTTCTTCAGCACTTTAACAATAATTTCAACACAACGTCTCGTTTGGAGTTTATGCAAAATGCAAAACGTTTGTTTTCGTGCATCACAAATAACACTCTAATTCATAATTATCTTTCGGTTTTATATATCAGATTATAAAGTGAACAAGTACTTTATTTATATGAATTCTAAGTTGAATTTATATGAATTCTAAGTTGAATCTTTGTTCTATCTAGATTTATATTAAGCTTGTATTGCAGCGAAATACATATTACATTTTATGAAAAGAGGCCTTTCCACATAGTAAACATGAAACGTTTTGGTAACTTTTAAAGCTTTCTAATAATTAATTTTAGAAATAAAAGAAATCTCTTTTGTAACTTAAATAAGGTAACCTGGAGTTGAAAATTTCCCTAATAAACGTGTTTATTTATCGTATCTATGTAGCTACAATACATTCAAATTCATAATTCAGTATAGTATTTACGCTATTTAAAATGCATAACATATGCATCTTTCATTTCATGTTACTTACGCATTCAAGACAAAGGAGAAACACGCCAAAGTAACATTAATAACGCAATAACTTTGCGTTTGGTGAAGATTTTAGTGTTTGGCGAAGGAGCGCAAACAGGTGTAGATCCTTCTTCATCAGAAACAAAGAAGAAATATGTAACAAAGGGAAAGCCACGGTTGTATTTATACTTAACACTGGTCCTAATTTCTCTTTCGATTTTCTCCAGTTCGGGATAACTGCAACTGTGGCTTTCTCTTCAGATTCTGCAACCCTGGCAAATTTCTTTGCTGCTTTGCTAATTTTATGTCATTGTTGATTTATTTAGAACACATAAAAATTAACAGTATGAAACGATTAGTTCTAACAAAGCATCAATCTACATACATTCCGAAGGTTTTCATATATTAAACCGTTTCTACATATATTTACTACCTCTTCATTCAGGTCTACTTCGACTAAAGCCTCTACTCACAGTCATCAGATTGCATCATAATCGTTGGAAAATAAATAAAGTTTCTTGAACTATATCGAATAGCTCAGGCTCTGTTCTGACAAAGCGCGGCTTTCTGTTAATTTGGATTCTTCGCGTGATAAAAGCAATAATACCTGCTTTTAAGTGCAATGTCAATAAAAATGAAAACGAAATTTGTTGTTTTTCTTTGCAGAAAGCTTTTCCTGAGGATACTATAGTCCCAATCCGAAGCTCTGTCTACAAACACCAGAAGAAAATGTCGGCTTTTATATCTTTTCTCAGAACCATTTTTAAGGGCGATGTCATTTAAAGTTAAGCATTACTTTCTTATTTGATTGAAGTTGTGCGTACCGAAAGGAGATATTTAAACTTTAGTTACTAAGCTCGTTAGTCAAATAAAGTAATAAGATTAATGACTACTTTTCGTAATGAAATATTTTTAATTATATTATGTTCATTACATATTATACTGACAATAAAAATGTAAACTTATTTAAGTACATTTCTGAAATGTGTTTATTTGAAATTAAATTTCTAAAATGTGTTAAAATATGTAATCAGCGATAGGTAGAATTTGCGACAAATCTAACCTGCATGAGTTTAGTCTTACTTAGACTATATAAAGCATCTAATTTAATTGATTACTATGTGATATTTTGCCAGACGTATGGAAAGTGTAGTATACATAAAAATGTGTTAAATGGGCATCTTAACGCTCTGCATTCCTTAGTTCTTCTCTGAATCTCTTATAGGCATCTTAATTTGATCACTAAAAATATATACCATAATTAATGCTACTTAATTAATCAAAGCTACATACTTACTTACTAATAACCAGTGCTACTATAGTAATCAATGCTATACCTATTATGGGGTTTACCTCAGACTATTCAAATATATTAAGGCAGAGCATGCATAAAAATTTATATTCCTATTCTACTATTTAAATATTAAATAAATTTTTGAGTTAAATTAATACGGCGAATAAAAATCATTGGAAGATTATTAGCAATAAGAATCAGAACATTAATTCAGAAATTTGCAGCACTGCATTCGAAGGTTTAAATATAAAACATTCATCTTCAGACGCATAAGTGAAAATGAAATAAAAGAAAAGGCCAGCGACAGACAAAGGAATTAAGAATGAGAGGAAGAACGTCAAGTTACTGGCGCTTTCTATTGACGGAAAATGTGAAACAGTTGAATGATTTTTATGAATGTGAAACGCCTTTACAAAAACTCGTTCGCAAACGGAAGATGTTTTTTGAATAATTTTGGCTGAAGGAAAATGGAAAAGTTATTTACTGACCGACAGTGTTGGAAAGTGTTGGATATCGTTTTCCCTAACTTATGTCTCATGTTCCTTAGCGCGGAATTTTAAGGATTTTTTTAGTTTGGCCAATGTAAATTAAACCACATCGGGGAGGAATCCTGCATATAACCCCAAGATTTCATGTCCGGAATGGGGTCCTTAAGTATGGAACTGCGAACTTTATTGACATAAGAGAATGAGACCAGAAAATTGAATTTGTGCAAAATACGTTCAATTTTGAACCAAACGAGGTAAAGAAAGGTATGACAACAGAATTAATCTCCTGAAACGAGCAGAAGCTTTTTTGTGTTTTGAGACAGTAGTTTTTCAACCACTTGGTCAGCTATGTTAAGGGATAATCCTTTGCGAATAGCAATTGTTTTTAAGAAATTTAGTTCTTGATCAAGGGTCGATCTGGAAGAGCAAACATAAAGTACATGGAAACCGTAGGAATTAAACTGAACTAACTTCTAGTTAGTCGAATGACATAATGTGAAGTGTGGTGTAAGGCAAACAGATAAAGGTGTACGGTAAACAGCAGTACTGAAGTTGGATATGTTGCGTGTGAACTAGATGGCGAGGATCGGAAGATAACTGAATATCTCAGGTTCAGAAATGAAATTAATAGCAGGATCGTATCATCAAAGTAGCGGAACCACGCAGGGAGTTTAAAGTTTAGATAATTTTTATCATAATATAATAGTGCATGTAAATATCATGTAAATATGTGCAAGGATAGGATTAAAAGGGCTTGCAATACCTAACCCTTCAGTTTGGATGTAATACTTACTTTAAAATCAAACGTTTATGTTTTAGACAGAACAGAAAGAGGAAAGTTATCCAATTCTGCCTGAAAAAATTCACCAATTTCAGTACAAGAAAAATAAAATTCTCGAAATCTCGTTTTTAGGCATTTAAATGCACCTTCCACTAGAACACTGATGATTAGTGATTTTACAGCAAGAGAGACCATAATGAAATTTCTAGGAGACATGCTTTTTGTTCGTTTTATAAACTTTGTTGAATTTTTTATGGGGTTAAGTGTTAGTAATTAACAAAATTAGAAATCTATAAACTAAATCTTTAGCTAGTGGCTAAGACACAGCGGCTAAATTTGATATAATAGGACGGAATGGAATACCACTTTTATGAATTTTGGATAGAGTACATAATCTGGTACAATTCGCAATAGATGGGGTAAGCGGTTTTTTTAAGGAATCGAATGTAAGACTTTGATATTACTCCTCCGTGCTCTTGTGATATAAGTAATCGAGTTAGTTTTTCAAAGCTCCCATGCTCAACTTAACAAAAAAATAAGGAACTACTCAAAAGACTTTGGCTGGAACTCCACTGTTCTCCGGAAGATTAGCTGCAACTTAATCCGATTGGTAAAGGCACAATTTTAATTACATTGCTACATCTGAATTTAATGCACATTCTAGTATGATTGATAACAGTGTAGAGGCATTAGGTAATTTAGGAACAGGAGAGATGAAAAATGAGCAACGCCTTTGCCAGGACTCGAACCATGGGCCTCTCGAATACGCGCCGAGCGTGCTGACCACTACACTACGAAGGCATGCTAAGAAGGCGGGAGAAATACTTTATAACAGTAGTGAAAAAGAATACTTCAAGATTTAAAAGCTACACTAGTTTTCCCAAAAGTATTTTAACTGTCTTCTCGGCATCGCATTTCCCTTCATTCAAAGTTGAGATGAATGCTCAAATTGCAGCTGCTCACATAAATGTTCAGAAAGAAATAATTTTAACTGAGATTCGTATTCTTTTTCATTGGACATTTCTGAACAAGGAGAAAGCCACTTGCTTTCCCAAACTTTTACGTTCGTCTTAAAGTTTTATGTTTCATACAGAAAGTTTTAAATTGTTTCCCGTATTCTCTTTCCCTGGGGGTGCACATAGTTTAGTGAGCAATTGGAGTTAAAGAGTTTTCTTCGAGGCATTTAAAATTGCCTGCGTTTCCTGCAGAAATCAAAACCCTGAATAATACCAATTTCTCTGAATAGGAAATATAACGAGAGAAGTCTATATTCGGAAATATGTTTTGTAAATAATGCATTTTTAGAACAAATACATTTTCTTTGCGTTACGATTGAATTGTATTTCTTAGGGGGTCTTTTCTGATAATTTCATTAAAATATATATTATTGATGGGAAGTATACAAAGTTTTTGTAAAATAATCTAATACTTTCAGAGACTTGAAATTAAAATCTTTTAAAGAAAATATATGTGTCACTATTTATATGTTGATTTTATAGTTTCAACATGTGATGTCACCATAAAATATATGCTAAGAAACTTGAGTAAGTCTTAATTATTTTATATGAACAGAGAATGTAGAAATGAATGCAGTTATTGCTTTTATCAATTTGTTAAACAAATGTATAAATAAAGCCTAATTCAGAAGTCAAACAACAAAAATCAGCGTTATACCTACAAAACTTTTTCACAGGACTAGTTTCGATGGTTTTACCGAACCATCATCTTCAGCTGCAAAACCGCAAATGGTACCGAAGAATCAATCATGTATAAATAAAGCTCAGGATAAAAAGTACAGTTTCTTTTCTCACATATTCTTTAAATTATATGTTTTACGAAGAAGACTGTGAGGCGGTGGCTACATTTCCTAGCCTAAAACCAAAAGTATTTTTCATTTCAAAACTTTGGAAATATAAATCAATTCAATAAATCCAGATTCTTTGTTCATGAAAAGAAAATAACTCAGTAGCTGAAATTTCAATTCAACCATGATCAAGACCGTGACTGCCTTGAGCGAGATGCCGAGCTTGCTGACCACTACACCACGAAGGCATGCTAAGAAGGCGAGAGAAATACCTTATATGCTTCCCCTTTTAATGGGCAATTGGAGATTAGGGGACCCGATCGCCAAGTCCTGATGGTGGAGAATCATCATCCAGCGCCTTTTTTAGTTCGGACGCCGCTGTAAAGTCATTAGGTTATTTCGAAGAAGGAGACATGAAAAATGAGCAATATCATCGCCGGGACTCGAACCACGGATCTCTCGAATACGCGTCGAGTGTGCTAACCAATACATCACTAAAGCATGCTAAGAAGGCGGAAGAAATATCTTATAACTCTATTTACTAAATTTCGTTTGTATCCTCATGAATACCAAACTGCCTTTACATTAAACACAGATCTCAAATTTCAGATTCTTAATGAAAACCTTTTAATAGTTTAAAGTATAATAATCATCGTCATCACTATTATTCTTCTTCTTATTATTATTACTATTATTATTGTTAAAAATTATTTGAGAGTCATGATATTTCAAAGTGTCGAGAAAGATATGGGTTTCTGAATCGAAAAAAATGTAGGTTTATTTACATGTCTAACTGTTACTGAATATCGTCTTCTATAATTCGATTCTTCACATACTTATTTACATTTACGTGTCACACTTGCCAATTATGTGCCATCTATCCAGATTTGTTTTCATTCACCTATTAATTAGTGATAAAGAATATTTTGCACAAGCATTAGGCATATACTTCAAAGCTTCAAGCGAGCAACTGTTAGATGTTTACAGGTACATACTAGAAATTACATTCGTACACTACGACGTATTTATATACACATGCATACTTTGCTAAAATAAAATATTTTACGTATTTATTAGCCAAAAAATCAATTTTTTTATTTTTTTTATTTTTATATATCTGAATAAGTCTATGCTGATCCAGGGAGAGAGCCCTTTCAGAAAAAAGGATACCGTGACTATAAAATGTTTTTCCGTAGCAGTTTATCTTTACTTTTGCTTTAGTTGAATACGAATTCAAAAACATGTTGTGGGCTTCTGCGGGTTTTTGACGAAGAAGAATCAATCATGTATTTTAAAGCTTCTGTCACTGCTGGCCGCTTTGAAAAAATTCTTTCTTCTCTTTTCTTTCTGCAGAAGATAAAGGTTATTGAAGAGAGGCATTCAGAAAGTTTATTTTTATGTACATTTTTAAAAGAAAAGTTCCAAAACTGCACAAAGCTAAAGAGAGGCATAATACATGGCATTGATGCTGCTTAGGTTATAAAATTTCCCGGCAGATATAATTCGAAAGTAAAGATCTCTTTTGAAAGATTGTATTCTTTGATTTAGGCTTAAAAGATCCGCTTTTAGCAGTGATAAATATGTATTTTCATTTGAAATTTATTGATAGCATGGCATGTGGTAAAATGTTTTCAAGGTAAGAGATTTTAAGTTTCTGTTATGTCTTAAATTTCTGTATTCTAAATGAATGTAAGGAATTTTACTTTTTACCTCAGCCAACAATTTCAAAAGCATACGAAAAGTTACAATTGTGTTCCAATTACACTTACTAAATTAATAGCTTTAAAATATTCATATCAGTTCATCTTTGTATACATTATGAAGTGATTATGAAGTGAAAACTATTGTTATCATAAAGCGTTTCTATAATTTCAATCGTTATGTTTCCAGTGTTGTGTTGACATTAGTTGCTAAAAGCAGTCAATGGATTAGTCTTGTTTGGGTGAAATTTTACCTATTTTGCTACATGTATCGAGTTTAAAGAAGTCATATGGAATACTCGTTCATGTTAGAAAAATATCTTTTACATAGTGCAGATACACGACTATTTTTACTATATTTATTTTAATAAATGAAATATTTATAGCAAGGGAATGACAAACGTTTTCACAAGATATTCTTCAACATTCAAATAAGTTGTGGATTTTGATTTTAATAGCTTAGAGGAGAAAAGATGGAAGATCAGCTTGCAATCAAAGCAACGAATCGCCTTTAGGCCGGCAAGTATAAATTTGTACTCTGAGAAGGTCGAGAAATTGTATTTAGGATTGGAACCCTACCACCAATCAAGCTAAAGAAATTAAATTAATTTTAATAGGTTTATCGAGCTTGATTCTCTTTACTAGCATAAACCAGCGTCAAACTCCTAGCAGACTTGCACCTAGTTATCACTTCGTATAAAATAATAAGAGAATCTTTAAGTGGTTTAACACAACTTTTTATTAAATCAGAAGTTGAATATGATATGCAGATCTTGTTCTTACAGAACATCCACCACTTGTGGGGATGAGAACAGAGAAAATAAATTTAAACTTAGTAGTCAAATAATGTAACTCTACGTTGGCTCAAAACTTCTCACCGGCGTAACAAATTAGATGTCAGCAGCAGTAATGCAAGTCAAAGAAGTTGTTGCTGTGTAATATGACCTTACATTTTCATTGTTGTTATTGGGTTTTGCAGCTTAAACTGATAATATGCTGCTATTTATGACATGCAGTTAAAATTAATGACACATCGTTTTGCACGAACAAGTATATGGAATCAACATTATTTTAAACGTAAAAGCGTAATTTAAAGGGTATAAAAATTGTTTAATTAGCATCAAATATGTAGTCTATTTACTATTTTGTAAGCTCTAATATAAGATTCATATGTTAATATATATGTTGATTCATAAAAAATGTAGTTTCATAATGTAGTTTTCAGGGGAATAAATAATGTAATGTAGTTCATATTAATGTAGTTTTCAGGGAATGTAATTTTCAGTAATATAGTTTACAGTTGAAAAATTAAATAAACCATAGTTCATTACATAATCTACAAATTTTTCTGTCTCCTTAGTGTATGAAATAAGAATGATTAATCTTTTTCATTGAAACTTTCATATTTATTTTTTATGATTTATGTACACTATATGGTGAAATATACAACTCATTTTTATTTTCTGACAATTTTATATTCCAAAAGCGATCATTCAGATATAGAAATCATATTTATAAACAACGTACTGTTGCGTGCATATGGGTTCGTAATAGATTGAGTGCACACAGGTCCGATGATAGCTTGATAAAATTTATTTTACCAAAACAACACTTCACATTTCTGGAATTTTCCAGAGAAATTTTCGTACAGGTGTACAGAACTCTGTTCTCACAGAGTACAATCAGTACTTCCACAACTAAGAATGCCAAACACAACGCAATGCAAAACGCATCTAACGAGAAAGCTAACCAGGAGATAGCTCAGTACTCCGAACTCACGCTGAACTAATAACTCACAACAACAAAAACCTGACAGCAGATGCTCTTTCGGCTTTATACGGTTTTCAACCGGCCGCCTAGATATTTCTAATATTTTAGGCTTCTCGAAATTACCGGAACGCAATATGAGGGTCAAATTACGATGACAGCAATATAGTGATCAATTACATTTATTCAATTACGTTACCAAGGTTGTACAGGGACAGGACAAAATGTTGCCAATTCCCGGAGTGCATCCGAAGTGTAATTGAAAGCATGTATAGTAACTCATGTCCTATTATGTAATTAAAACCTATCATATATACATATATTAGTGTAGAACCATATTTAATAGAGAAAAAAGTGTTTCGTTGCTCTAAATTAAATTACAATTTTAATATCATTATACTCGAAGTAATCGGAACTGCAAAAGTTTGAAGGCTTTTAAAAGTCTCAATTCGATGTCTGAGTACATATTGAGGACAGTTAAGGATTGTGATACATAAAAGAAAGAACGAACCCCTCTTCAAGAATTTACATCAAAATTAAAATTTAGAGTCTGTTCAGAAATTTGTAGAAAGAAATGTGGTTAACATGCCAAAAGCACACACAAACACGCACACGCACACAAAAAGACTTAACTAAGGTTCCATAACACAGTGCAGTTTTTTTAATATTCATTGAGAAATATTCACAGCAATATTTGCGCATTCAGAAAAATATATTTAATTATGTAGTAGTACTGGAAAAAGGAGACGATTCAAAGCGTCATTGTCGAAACCACATCGATTTATTTCGGAGGTAAACAAGATTAGCAAGAAAATAAAATTTGGCTGAACACACAGATTATTATCGCTATCTACACTTGCACTGCGTGAATAAAGGGGAATGAACTGCTGTTGCATTAAGCTATTCGTATGCATCAGCTCATACATAACACAGACAAAAAAATAAAGTTTATAACACCAGAGAGCTTTAATTTAAAACATACTTAATAAATCAACATAAAATCGACTCCACCTGCAAATAATTCTACTCTATGAAATATTAAACTATTATTAAAAATTTCCAATTTAAAAATATTTAGCCATAACATCTAATATGTGACCATTCTACTAATTCAAGTATTAAGTACAGGGTGGTTATAAAAAAACTTTCCCGATATGTGAACCCCTGGCGGACTGTCCAATCAACCAATTGGAATTAAATTTGAGATATTGTTATTTGAAGCTATGATCTCGAGACTGTGATTATTAAAAACGACAGATCTCTCATAGTTACAGTCACAGTGAAAAGATTTCAAAATTTTCGTAGGGCAACACCCACTTTTTCTCTCAATAAATGGCATTGGAATGATTACAATAAATGACATTGGAGCGAATCACTTATGCCCGAAATTGCCAGCGTAAAGCATTTGCAAAGAAGAGCATTTTAGAGGATTAGTGACAACACAAAAGAAGAAAGAGTAAACAATTTTTATTAGAATTACAAGTACAACGTTTCAAAATAGAGTCATCTTCCGTAGATTGGCAGTTTCATGGCCAGTGCAATTCCCCGACTTCATTCCGGTGGATTTCCGGTTGTGGGATTTCCTGCAATTTAAGGTGTACACGAAATCTAAGGTATACACATCAAATCTACGAGATGTAACAGGATTGAAAAATGCGACGTTATATTCGTCGTTGTTGTCAGCAACCTCTCTCATGCAACGTATTATCTTCTGGGAAGATGGACACATTGAAATCTTTTTAATTGCAATAAAAGTTTTTTCTCATCTCCTCTCTTGTGATGTCAATTTTTCTTTCTTGTTTTCAGAATAACACCAAGGTCTAACAAATTAGCTTTCTGAGGCATTAAACATACCTAAAATACCCATGAAACCTACCTGGAGGGAATTTTCTCATGCAGTTCCTTCTTGTCTCTAAATATTTCAGATGAATTTGTTTCTCTTTCAGTAACTTTCAATTAAATCTACTTACATTCAATTAAGTCTATTTTTCAGCAACAAGCAATTAAACAAGAAGTGCGGAATGAAAGTAGGGAAATTAATTTTGAAGAACATTCGGTTATTAACTTTAAAAATAAGAAACAATGTTTAGGTTTTAATTCAGACATAATGAAATTTTGCCAAGTTGTTAATTGTCTTAACGATCAGATAACGAGTTCTTGTTTGCAGAATTAAATTTTTCATAAACACGGAAATTTATTAAAGTAAAAAAGAAAATTGATGCTTGTAAGTGTTGATACTGATTGCAATTCTGCTTAGCAAATCAAATATGTTGTTACGAAATGTAGAGGCGCGGTAAGATAGCTTCTCCCCAAAGAAGGTTTAGGGTTGCCATAAATGGCAAGAGAAGGCAAATTTGCCACATTTGGCGAGATTTGACGACAAAATTGGTGATATGCCATGGACAGATGGAGAACCTTCTGGAACGATTTCTTACCGGTTTAGCCCAGAATCTTCTCGAACACATGGCAAACGCTATATAATCCCTGCTGGTAAGCGGAGAGTTAGTTAGTGTATCTCGAATCAGTCAGTTCGTATGGAGTCGTACGACACCCAGGCAGCGAGTGCCGAGTGGGTCGTCGAGTGCATCGAAGAGTCTCTTAGTGTATCGCGGTGAGAACATCGGCGAGAGAGCAATAAAATATTACCGAATATTAAGCAATAAAATAAAAAATTGTACATTCGGCCAAAAGAAAGTACAGATAAACCTAACCTGGAGGATTGAGACATCAATACTTAGCTATTACAGCTAGACATGTATAGAACCTACATCACAATGAATCGCGCCATTTTCAGTTGTAGGTTTTTGCACAGCTAACAGCACAGCCTGATTTCAGGGCACATTTGTTATTCACGGATCTTTACTTGCATCTTTACTTGTGAAGGCATTTCTAATACGCATCTGTTTTATCACCCCTTAAAATTTTATCCATGAGATTCGAAACACCCTCTACATCCTTCGAGGCAAAAAATGTTTGCTTGGCATATGATATTTGTTTGGAATACAATTTGAATTCGATGAATCTCGACAGCTTGCACTACATTTTTTTTAAAGAAAATGCTACGACTGCCCATGAGCATCAGTATGCCAGTTGCTACTATTCATAAAAAAATCGCTCTATAACTTGAAATTTAAAATGATTGTGTGTTATTTTACATAATGTTTTTGTAAATCCATTAACAATGAGTTTTATTCAATGAGAAGAGTCAAATAACGAAGAACATTCTTAGCAATACTAAGGAGAGAAAAAAGATATTGTTGAAAAATATGAAGATGGCATGCATGCTTGGGAGTTAGCTATTGTATACCGTATGCCGAGTACGCTGGTGTCTGTAACTATAAACAATCTCGTTATTCCGATCCCAGGACGTGCATAAAATTGGGCACAGTGTAAAAGTTTGGGGGAGCCTGACACAGAACCTGAAAGCATCTACTGCTGTAGTTGGCATGCTTCATCGTGATGTGGGTTCTCTACATGTCTAGCAAAGTAATAGCAACGTTCCGATGTCTCTATCCTCCAAAGTTAGGGTTACCTGTACTTTCTTCGACCGAATATACTAATTTTTCCTTTTGTTGCTTAATAGTTGGACTTCAATTTAATTGAAGCAGTTTCAGGGCGAATGAAATCAACAGTACACTTTTGGACACCAATGCAAATTCTGGTTTGAGGTGGACCATACAAGGAGCAAAATTTCTCACATCTCTTTTGCTTAACATGTCGAAACTTCTGTTTGCAAAAATTCTGCAACTTATTTTAGATACTGTGCTTTTCAAGATATAAGTTTGAGTCATATTTAAGGAATATAAATCCACAGCTACTTCTATTTGGCACTGTGTATATGTTTATCGCGTGGCGGAGTAGAAAAAATTCTGCAATTACTTTTCATTATAATTTAATCATGCTTTTGATCGCATTCATTTGAGTAAATTTACGTATGCAGTAGTACCTCGTATAAGTACGCTGCCATATACTTTCAACTTGCTATAAGTCCAGTGTGTACGGGAAAACTTTTTTTTTTGAGAAACGATTTTTGTCTGGAATACGACTCGAGTTTGATGAGTCGGGACTGTGCACATTGCTCATATTTACTTCTTTCGAGAGGATAGTACGATTGCACATAGTGTCAGTACGCTTGTTGCTACTATTCCCCTATAACAATGAATTTTAAAATGCTTCTGTGTTTATTTGAATTACTGTTTAATTCGTTAAGTGGGTTTTAGGTACGTTGATGAGAAGAGTCAAGAAACAACGAAACCTGTTAGGAGGCATGCTTATCTTGGACTTTGCTATCGCATACCGTATGACAAATACGATGGTGTTTATGACTTTGAAAAACAAAGATGCTATTAAAAATTGTTGCGAAGGGAGTGCAATCTATTACCATGTGAAGATCAGAGACGTTAGGCCGTGTTGAAACTGCTTTTTACCTGGATAGCAGAAAACCATTTATGTACAGTATCAAGTGTATTGCTTCATTTATGCAGAGTATATATTTCATCTACTGCATTTGTATTTTAGTTTTAAACAGTGTTATAAATTATCAAAGGAATTTTTTATTGGAATGAATTAGTTATTTTCCCTTTATTTCTTACTGGAACATATCTTTTGGTGTACGTCCATGAATTAGAACAGATTAGTGATATATACTTAGGTTACCGCTGTATTACATATTTCAGTTTCATTAGTCATGATATTTGAAATTTTCAAAGTTTTTAAAAATTTGCTTCCCATGATTTGAAACTTTTTTTTTTCTATTACCTCGACGTTATTATAGATTTACCAACTGAATGTATACAACAACAATACATTCAAGCAGTTTATCCGAAGAGATCCAAGCAGTTTATCCGAAGAGTTTAAGAGTTTCACAAGATTTAGTTCAGTGCCAAACCGGCTTAAATTATTCATTAGGCTGCGATCAAGCTTTGCGCGATTTTGAACATATTATTTCAGTTTTAATATACAACTTCCATTAATCAAGATGCATGTGAGTACACATATTTATAAATACTAAGAAAAGGAAATCACGAAGTGCACTACAGAAAACTATTTCTTTATAAATATTAGTAAAATTTTTATGTCAGAAGTTGTTGTGTAAAGACATTTGCCCAGTAGTGCATTTACCACCGCAGTATATAATTTCAAAGAAAGAAAATTAATTTACACTCTAATGATTCATTTTATGATGGTAGTTTAAAATTTCAACATTACGTAAATCTGACATCAGTTAAAATAATTTTTTTGATTTCTGTTTACACCTTATTTCTTCCATATTGAGATGGCCCACCACCGGTTGAATGGTGAAATCGCTGAACAGTGGTAGTTTCGGCGTGGGTTAGATCCCAGGCCGAACGGCTGCATGGGCGTTTTCGTGGTTTTTTTTCGTTTTAATTGTGTATAACAGCTATTTTGCGTTAGAACGTCCTCCATGAAGGCATCACTTCCCTTAGGCAAATAGCCCTAGTATGCTTTGCAATAATCAACTGAATCGAAACCTAACCTTCTGTATCGGGAAAAATTAAAATTTTAAAGCAAAGCGTCTGATGGCCTTGAAGAGAACTGTCACTTATTTCATCTGGTCTATAGAACTTATGCCTTATGTGACATCAATCTTAAGTATTCTATTTCAAATAAAAAGAAACAATATTATTATTATAAATTTTCATAGATATTTTGTAATGATAAACATTTCTGTTTTGTTCCGAACTTAAGACATGATTGAACAAAGTAGGAATTCAACTTTCTTTTTTCGTCCATTACAAACTGATACAACTTATCAGTTTCATTCGAAAACTTTGCTTGCTTCGCAATCATTTAAAAGCCTGCCACTATTTTTCTAAGAAATTCTGAAAATACCAAGAACGCTTGAAGAAATTTGACTCTTGCCAGAGCACTTAAAACTTTGTTAACGACTTCGCTGTAAAGCACTCTAAGGACTTAGATAACATTTCCGACCGATCATTAGTTCAGAAGTTGACGAACTACTCAACTCAGCTTGTTCTCCTTCCGGCTACAGAAAGAAGTAGTCTTGGAATGTCAACAGAGCTGTTTTCACGATTTCTAGAGAAAGAGGAGTAGTGCTCTTTTGTTGGAGGGAGAAACAATTTAATTTATTGGTTAGACGACGAAGATTTTAAGTGGCAGATCTTTTTTAACTGGAGGCGAGGAAATGTTTAATTTTAAGGCTTTGTTCTAATTATTTGCTCTTGCATTCAGAAGTATTGTATTGGAAACGCTTCAGTTTACAACCGAAACATTAAGTTTCTAGGATACAGAATTTTGTATAAGAGATAGCATTAGGTTAAATAAATACTCAGGTTTATTCTTTTTTTAGTAAACTGAGAATATTAAACATCTCAAGCTTTTAATTTGTTTTCTACTCGTAATAAGAAAGTTCGAAACATATTTATATACGAATGTAGTGCAGATAAAATACAGGGTCAATGAAAATAGAAATATTGTCAAGTAAATGTGTTCGAGATAAATAATAAATACTTTAAAATATTAACTCCTTATTTGCAATAATGGTTTTAGTTTCTTGTTTGATTTTGTTATTTAACTTTTTTATCCTAAAATTAACAATAAATAATAAATCGCTCTAAAATGCAGTCCTTAGGAATTATTTAATTACATGTGTCATAAGCTTTATGTAAATCAGTCTTACATAACACTAATGATGCAGATGTTTACGTAACACTTCAGCCAATAATAATTCCTTTAAATTTTTGTACAGAAAGTGTGAGCCATTAGTAGGAATAAAGCTGAACCAAACTAAATCACGTTGAACTCTGTTTTAATCTCACAACAATTCATACTCTCTTTCTTCCTTATATCGTAAGAGCTTTTCTTCTCTATGTTGCTCTTTTGTTCTTCAGATATGCTGCTTACTTAAACGTGTGAAAGTTCATTGGAGAATAGATCATTTTTAAACGATAATTTATCAGTATAGTACAAACGGCACATTGGCGCAGGACGCTCTAAAACGGAGACTATAAGATCGAATAAACAAGAATGTTAATAGGGGCATAGGGTCCCCTCCCACAGTCATACCTTTCTCACAATGTGACTTCATACATGATATGAGGCACTTTATGAGTCTTTGTGAAGTCAGTTCCACTCTTGCAGCAGTCCTGGAGGCTCCAGGCAAGGGAATTTGAACTTCAATTACTCTCTAAAGAAGGTCTCAGACACATTTTATACATTTCAGGTATCTAGATGGGGTTGGATCATCCGATTAATAGCTTTACTTCACAGAAAATTATCATTCACTAGATTAGCTCTATATGGACGAAAGCTGTCGTTCATAGATATAAAATGAGAGCCATCTGAACTCTTAAAAAGGAGAACACAGGGCTGTATAAAATCTTGTCTGTTTGCAAGAAACCTGCTGATCTGGAAAGAATTATAGATCTAACTATCATCTAAATAGATGCATAATACACAATAGATAGTTACCAGCTACCTTTCCACAGCCATCCGGGAGAGAGACCAGCATGACAGCGGATATTTGATGGTGTGTGCAAGCATTATGTTGTAATAGGGCGCAAATTTTTATGTCTTTGAAATAGGTTGTTCCAAAGGTTATAGGGAAAATTTCTTTGTTCCCCTTGTTTTGTTTCTCTGTTCCTTGGGAAAAACGCAAATTTAACGGGTTAGAATCGGCTAAAGGAAACTGATGGGCATATTTTATTCAAATATTCCCTTCTTACTATTTATTATTCTTAAAACAGGTAAACTTTAATAAGAATGCGTGCTGTATAGTATATTCTGCATTAGAAAATGAAAATAAACCTGTCGTGTAAGCTCGTTGTATTCTTTTCCTTAAATTGCAAATTCATCCAATCCACTAAATTTTACAAAAATCCCACTTAACCAAAACGGTAATGACAACTAATATCGAATTAGTGAGTGCGAAAATCAAATATTAACAATATTTAGTTGGAATTTTTATTGTTTCAATATTTAGCGATTAGTAATATTTTATAATGTAAATAAGTAATATTTATGCTAAACGTCCTAACTGAAGTTTTGCCATTTTGGGGCAAAAATAATCAGTTGCCAAGTGCTAATGTTAGCAAGTCTCAAAAAAGGGAACTTCTGAAAATGGGAACTGTGTCTGAGTTTTATAACAGATACAGATGTGAAGGAATTGTTGTTATATTGCTTTTTTTTGCCTGATTGATGAAATGAAACAACGTCGTAGCGTAACTAATATTAAGTGTTGGAAGGAAAATCTTCATATCATTCATTATAATAGGCGCATTTTTAGTAATACAGATAGATGCATAATACATGATAAATACATAATATTTGACATTTTATACATTTTAAGAATTTTTTTCATCTTTAGATCGAAAAAATACTTACCATGATTATTCGAAATAACTTCACCCTAATTATTTTATGCAGCTCTGCTGTACCCATCCTAAATACAAGTACATCTTGGTCAGATACTACTTCTGTAATGTTTTATGAAATTCACGCGTAGGTCATATCATGGGAAATATAAGTAGAATTTTCAAATAACTCACCTAAAATATTAATCTCGTCTGAAAGATTGGCAAGATTTGGTTCTATGGGGAATTGGTTTAGCTCATTTATTAGGATGTGGCGCTGTCTTGTGGGAAAGAGAAATACTACTTCTGTATGAAATTGTTGCATCTGGCTCCGAGAATTCGTCTATGGCCTTAAGGCTGCAGTTTTGAAGTTGAATAACAAAGGTTATCAATCAGAAACAAAATAATGTACCACCTTCCACTTCCGGTTCTGCACTCAATAGGCGAATTAGCTTGTGTAAACTATTGTTGATCGGTGGAGTTCACCATGCAGCCTGCCGTCATCAGTTTGTAATGCTATAGTCGAGGACATGGCTGGTGGATGCGATTAAGTTCGTGTTGCAAGACGTGAATGTACATGCAATTGGTTACTCTGCTGGAAGGCAGAAGACCCAATGCGTAAGCTTTTCTAGTCGGTCCTTTGCTACGTTATAGGTCATGTGGCGTTGCGCCATAGTTCATCTGTCGTCGTTAATGGAACCCATTTGGCAAGCTTGTTAATATTACGGGCTCATAATGTCATTTTGTCGTAAGGATTATAGTTAATGATAAGTTCGAACCTGCAGTGTTTGATAGTGCCACTGCATTGATGACTTTTCTGGTGGTATTTAGAGCTGTTTGCTTTAGAAACAGAAGATTGTAGCTCGCAACTAAAAGTGCACTTTGGATTCTATAACTAATACATCAATTCTTCCCTCCATGAGAATGTTGTTGTTTCGACGGATCTGACTCATATTTAGCCATGCCGTCAAGTAAGAATGGGCCAACTTATAAGGTATTTCTCACGCCTTCTTAGCATGCCTTCGTAGTATAGTGATCAGTACGCTGGGCGCGTAATTAAGAGGACAGTGGTTCGATTCCCGGCGAAGGCGTTGCTCATTTTTCACTTCTTCCTGCTTTCAAAAAAATACCTAATGTCTCTACAAGCTAGTTTGAAAATTTTAAGTCTCACCCCCCCCCCAAGTTGAAACTGAAATCCCTTATGGAGTACCTGAAGTATGAGAAAAAAGTTGCAATGTAATCTCTCTCTATCAAGTTAAACTGGCAGTATGTCAAATCAAGTTTTTTTACGTCGCAGTTTGATATATTTAATAAGTCAGTAACAACCAATCATGTTAATTCATGGGTGAAATGATATGAATTAAAATTACTAATCTTATCTTAAGGCCATTCATATAATGAGAGAGCGCGAATTACAGCAATGTTGAATAACTGCGTACAAAAAATGCAAATAAATATTTTAGACATAAGAATAATCATAGATTAAAAACTCTTCAATTTGAAATTTGATATATCTCTTTTAAATTTCTCTTAGTAGCAAATAATTTCACTTTGATTTTGCTGCATGTATCCCAATTCATGATTAATATCTATATACTTTAAGATTAGTTCATTATTCTAAGTTTTTTTTTAAATACAATCTTAAATTACTTATTGTCGGCTCATTCAAAGGAATTTCAATTAGAGTTTTAATTATATTGCTTTGTTTCGTTCAACTTTTATATTAATTTAATTTCCCTCATTGTTGCCATTCCTCTAAGATTCCTTCCTTAAAATTGATATTTTATTTCGGAATTTTGGAATTTCCTTTCCCCAACGCCAGGCTTAAACTTCAGTTCTCTTTCAGTAATGGAACCGAAACCGAATTCAGAGTTCTCCAGAGACCCTTGATTCGAAGTCAGATAGTTAAAGAAAGAAATTTTAGTTCATCTTCATTAAATACCATGGGACAGAAAATACGAGTCTGAAGCTTTCACTTGGCACTTTCTTCATTTGTTCCCAGGAATTTCTAGCTCTTTCTTTGAAGTCTTTATAACTTTATAAAGCGAGAAAAATCTGATTTACTATTTTTCATCTGGATAAAGATCTTTGCAACCTAATACCTCTGAAATTGGTTTATTTCAAAAGAGGAATTGACGTTCAATGAGAACAGTTTTAATATTATATGAATAGCTCAGTTTTATAAATAATTGTATATTGAATTTCTGGCAGCGAGAATATTTGCTCGGTGTTTCTTTATCTTGTGAGTCACTTATGAACTGTTACATATTGAAAGACTTCAGATATTTGGTATAATCTCCGAGTTTAATTAATAGTAACGAATTTAAAAATCTGGATACATCACGTTATTAAACCATAAAGGCATTATTTTGTATTTGTTTGACTCATTTCGTATATGCAATTAGTTTTTTTATAAAGTATATATTGTCGCGTGCGTACAGATTCGTAGTAGATTGAATGCACACAGTTGAGATGATAGGTTAATAAAATTTATTTTATCAAAATAAACACTTCAAAGTTCTGGAATTTTCCTCAGCAATACTCGTACAGGAGTTCAGAGTATCGCAGAGCACAATCAGTAGTAACACGTCAGACTACTAAGAACGTTAAACATAATTCAATGTTGCTGTTGTTGTTAATCTTCGAGTCCAGCTTCCTCTAGACGATGCCCACAAGTTTATTCACCTTCAAAAAGTCATAAAATAACATAAGACACTTAATCAGGTCGTCGTAGCAAAAACCCCAGACACCTAAGATTATGTGCCGGAGAAGCCTGCTCATTGCTACATTTCGGACAAATCGGGTGGTTTTTTTTACCTCTCTGGAAGGCAAGGCTTCTGAAATGGCCACTAAGTAAGCGGGAGAGTGCTGTCTGGGTGCATCTGTCACAGTACATAGTGAGAGATCCAACAGGGGGATTCAACCCGGTACCAAGAGTGTGTCGGAGTAACAAGCCAAGTCATTTTTATCAGTATGTTTTCTGGTAGAATACAGCTCAAGGTAAGTCAGACAACTGTAAGTAGCCAGAGCCTCATCGGCACCCTTATTTGCCAGGACGTCTGCCCCTTCATTTCCAGAACTGTTCACATGTGAGGGAATCCACTGAATGGGCACATCACAAGAGGACGGAACTTGTTTTAATTTAGTGAGAATCAAGCTCCGATTTTGTCAGCAACGTTACACCAGTTTGACAAATGTTGGATGGCACTACGACTATCAATCATAATCCAGATAGCTTTAGCGTCTAAAATTAACATTATATAGCTCTGAACGTAATATAATGTCATTATATAACTTTTAACCCGCCGTCGAGATAGTTTTAGTACTTTCTGTTTCCCGAATTTACTAGAAAGCAATACGAGGGGGAATTACGGTTACAACTAACACAGTGGTCAATTACATTTATTCAATTTCAATACATATTACGGTGATACAGGAACAGGAGCAAAATGCCGCCAAATAGTCGCCAAGTTTGACAAATTTTGCAAATTTCTCACCAAATTTGGCGACAAAATAAGTTGTCAAAACCGCTGTCAACTTGACGATATCTTGACAAATTATCTAGACACCCATTTACTCAATGTTAAATGCACTTACCCCTGTATTCTTACTTTTCCTGCATAGCTGCTGTTTAGATTGTTACAAAAGAAATGCAACAATTTTACTTATAATTTTACTAAAATTATCTATCTAAGTACAAAATTCGTAACAATATATTCTGAAATGCCGGAACATCTTACAGACGAGATAATATGGAGTGCATAGCAACTTTACTGTTGCATGCCACTTTATATATATAAAAAATATTTATATATCGAAACATCTGTAGATGCTTTCAGGGCAAAAATACTGTAAAATTTAAACAGTTTACAACTCTGTGTAGTAATTTGAACTCGAGAGATGGTCATATAATTTTATATGCAGAATTTTTAATCGAATTTCGAGTTTTCTCATATTACCATTTTAGAGACGTACAACTCCTTGAACTGTGGGAATATTACAATAGCACTACAGACATAGAAAAATTATTAGCCAAGGGAATCAGCTTCAAATTACAAGAATCATTCCATGTAATCGATTCGGAAAACTGTCTCAAGAATTATCAGAATTTATTGCTAGGACTTTAACTATCAATAACGTGAGGTTAATCCGATATTTTGTCGATGATATGTGTTTTGTGAGCTGATTTTTGACCAATAAGTACGTGGCACAATATACGTAATATGCCAGAGTTGGCCAAACTTCATGTCAGTAAGAGCCGCACGTTTGAATTCAGGAATGTTCGAGAGCCGCATCTAGATTTTCTAAAAGCCACAAGTTCATATTTACATCATTATAGAAGTAGTGTAGGAGGTTTTAAACAGAAAGAAATCTCTGATAACTTTGTAAAAAGAGTCTAAACTAATTAATTACTTCTTTTTGGACACTGAATAGTTTTAGTTTACCATATTTCATACATATATTTTATATGCACGAGCCGCACAAATTGCCTGAGAGAGCCATATCAGGTTTGTTTAGATAGCATTCTATAGAATCTTTAGTACGTCTGTAAACATCTCTTATCTCCAGCCCGCAAGACTGTCTACTGGAAATTCTAAAGATATGATGTTCTTAAATGTTTTGTGATTTTGCTGTAGAATCGAATTTTATGTGGCGTAAGCGCTAAGAACTTTATATTTAATAAATAAAGTAAACACGCAAAACGTTAATAATAAAAAGACGAAAGGATTTTGTAAAGCCATCTTAGTTTAAAAAAGAAAAATGATGATTAATAATACAGCTAAGAAACTGGTTAGTTGGAGTGAGTGTAACAACAGTGTGGTAGATTGCGAACTCAGCGAGAACGTAAAATTTTAAAAAAGTAAACGTAAAACATTAATCACAAACCATTTTGGACGACTGTTAAAATCTGAAAGGCCTTCAGATTTTTTTATTTATTTTTATAAAACTTTTAGGCCTGTAAGTGTTGAAAAACTTACGGACACAAGCTTGCTGTACGCAATTCAACATATAAATTCAACAAGATATCAGATTACTTTGCCATCTATTGAAATATACGCTGCAAAACTTTGACCTTTTGCTTCCGAAATTCTTCTTCCACATCAATAAAGTGTCTTCTCGATGACTGTCACTTTCGGATATGTTAATGAGATAATAATACTCTCCAGGTACTATCCGCATGAATATTCATTAAGAATAAGTTTGAGGAGTGAACGAGAGTGATATAATAGTCGTGGATACACAGGCCGATTCATTGTGACTGTAGTTAAAGTATTTAAGCAATTTTAATCCAGCATGTAACATGACGATATTAGAAGAGCAACACAGGTAGGTCGTTTTGCATATTGATAATTCGCTTGAAGCCTTAAGGAAAGGGTTTATTTGAAGGTCCCGAAGGTTCCTGTTATAAGCACATCTTGTCTAGCGAACTGAATATTTGGTAAAGTATTTTTCTTTATAAAAAATAAGGATAATTCTTCGAATGTTCAGAAATAAGTGAGATGCGCATAATTAAAATTGAAAACATTTGCAATAATATGATTTAAAATCAATTATCGTGTAATTTTTAGTTAATTTAATTTTATTCTTATAACGGTTTTTGCTTTTCATTTGATTCATTCGTTCAATTTATTCAGATTAATTGTGAAATAAATAGTTATCTCACATTTTATTAAAAATGTATGTAAAAGCAAATGAAGGCTACGCAGTAAAGGTTTTCTTTGGAAAATAAAGTAGTGGCTGTAGACTAGTATGTGAAATTATAGACGATAATAGGTACTAAATTACTTACAAGCATTTTAATTTCCTTTATTGCTTCTTGTTTAACAGTGCTGTGAATACATATAAAAATCATTTCTGTATAGCTGTCACCTAAAGTTAACACATTCATGATTCAAAAATAGTCTGAGCAATTTGTGTTCAAGTATGTGAAAACTTCTGTGACAATATAGTGATGCACTAGATTGAAATGGAGCCTAATACAAAATCGTATGAATACCAACATATAATAGCATTGTGTTTTGTTAAAGAAAAACTAGATATCTTGCGTTGTGCTTAAAAAGGTAAACCCAGTATATTCTAGTAAATAAAACAATAACAGTAATTAATTTAGTCCAGTATATTCTAGTAAATAAAACAACCAAATTAAGTAAAGTTAAATATCTAACTTTTATCAAGAAGGTTCAAACATTGATATAAGGTACATGATGGAATTTCAACGTAAGGAGGCAAGACTATACTTTAGAAAGGAAAAAAAAAAACTGTTCAAAAATCACATATCTGGATAATTCATTTATATTTCACATATTAGTGGGCCCATCACATTTACAATGAACGTTCATATACTTAAATTACGTTTGCTGTAAATGGTAAAACTGAAAATAATATAATTAAAAATATATAATATGCCGGTAACATCGGGGAAATTTTTATCGAATTTACGTTTTCATAAATCATTATTTCAATTCAAATTAATTACTCTCACAAAAGTAACGCAGGTAACAAAAACCTGAGTAAAATCCGCGGAGCCGAGGCGAATTAAGCATTAAGCATGAACAATACTATATTTAAGTATAAAAATTTGCATCATTACACACAGCTTCATCACTCGACTGAAAAGATTAATTATTAGCATTTTATTTCCGGCATAACAGTTATGATATGTTGGCAAATATTAATTCAGCTATAAAACTTCAATATAGCAATTTCCTTTAATCATACAGAGTAACGGTAAAAAGCAAAAGGTTACCGCCGCTGAGAAGGTGAAAGGAGAGGGAGGTGCAGTCTTTATTTTCAACTGATGTAGGTAAAGTTTCATTAGTCAGACAAAAATCTGGAAGAAACACAGGAGAAACATTAAATTAGTCTTGAAGTTTTATTTTTTTTA
Organism: Stegodyphus dumicola; assembly: GCF_044657685.1. Classification (NCBI taxonomy): domain Eukaryota; kingdom Metazoa; phylum Arthropoda; class Arachnida; order Araneae; family Eresidae; genus Stegodyphus; species Stegodyphus dumicola. Next base: position 39,072,342 of record NC_140771.1, on the reverse strand, counting down.
AGCTGATGGTCTTTCTCGGCCAGACCTCGGATCATCTAGAGAGGTCGTCACCTCTGTATTGACTGCCCTTCTTTTGCCATCTCGCCCAAACAAATATTCCTCTCCGGGCCTGGCTTCCAAGGAACTATACCAGGCGACCACCTGGTCTCCCGAACTTCGGTCACAGTCTCTGCTTTTCTGTCTGCTTTTCAACTTACAGCTACAGCTCCAGCTTCTCGAAAACCCACACGCAAACGTTTTTTCCCCACTAGGCGGGAACCTTGAACTTGGCGAAGAACGAGGAGAAACAGTTGCCAGGTTCCAGCAACCTTCTGACCGGCGAACCTGTGTTTCTCAGTAAAGTGGGTCTTCTGGCTTCCAGAAATTGGCTTCAATCTCACTATTTTCAATGCAACACTTCAAGGCTACTCCAAGAATTCAACTACCCCTTCGCCAAAAGGCGAAGAAAACAAAATACCTTCCGCTAGCCATCTGCCACCGGCAGGGTACAAATCTAACACTGACGAAATATGAACTACCAAAATTTCCACCCCCAGCAAGCGCACCACGTCATATGATTACATATAGAAGAACCCATGCAGCATGGAAAAACCCTGTAAGAGAAGTGTGCAAAAAATGCAAATACGCACATACGGTGAACCGCTTGATTACGACAAGGTCATTTTCAGGTGAAGGGACGCTATTTGCCAGTGATAAGAAAATAGCTTTTAACAAATTCTGGGAATAGGAATGTTTTCCCTTACATCACAGATTGTTGAAAAAATAGTATTCAGAATTAGTACTGAAATTTAATTATATTACATAAACTATTTCATTACAATTAATCACATTCTATGTAATGAATTTTAATTCTAGTACTTGAAGTTTCAGCTTACTCAGATATAAATGTTTTCATTACAACTGGCGAAATATACAGTTATTGAGAAAAGTATTCAGTTCTATTAATTAAGTTTTATCATTACATCAGACGAAATTATACCATCTGAGTCAGAAAATATGGATTCTTAACTTTGCCAAAAAGAGGGGTAAAAAATTAAACAAATATAAAAAAATTTTTAAACTAACTAGTTTAACAAATAAAAACTTTAAAATTTAAAAGTTAAATAATCTTAAGAGTCAAACCAAAAGAACCTCAATTAAAACAGAATAATAAAACCAAATAAATTAAATTTTAAAATTTTTATGCAAAAATTAAAAGTAAAAACCAAACTTCACCTTTTAGAGGATAATAGATTAACAATACCAAATTTAAATTTAAAGTAAACAATTGAAGTTTAAAACAATCAACTTACAACAACTACCTTAAAACTGAATAAAAAAAATAAAATAAATAATAAAATGTAATTACTGATAATCAAAATTAAGAAACAATGCTACATAACAACAGAAAACAAATTAGCTGAATTTTGCATTTCCTAATTACGAGAATTATCTTCTGAAAAATGATTCCAATAATATCAAATCTTTGATTTTCAATTAAATCGGCTTAAACATAACAAAGCTTTGCAATTCACGTTAAGTACTCACAATCAAGAGCAACTCTATTGCTATCGAATACACTATGTGAAGATGTTTCATACTGCGATGAATTGCATTACCTTTCTTTTAATATGAGCAGCACAGATGTGAAATACTAGGGAAAGAAGGAAATTATCTGTAACACATTCTGAATATTAGAAAACCGAGTCGAAAACGAAACTTGCAAAAATAATAATCCAAAGCTTGAAAGAAACAAAACTAAATGCAAAATTTCTTTAATTAAAAAAATAAACTTATATGCAGTTTCGAATACATACAAGCCTGGTTAAAAATAACTTTAATCATAAAAAAATAAAAAAAGCCCCAAAATGTAATAAAATTAAAAAAGAAAAATTAACATGAGTGGACCAAATCCAAAAACATGTCAAACAGAAGTAAACCAATATATGCAAAAATAAAAGAATTAATTGAATATCTGATCTAAAAATATATAAATAAAAAATCTAAAATAGAATAAAAGATATTAAAAGCAAGTTATTAAAATCTGTAACACAACAGCAAGAAAAATTTGGAATGAAGAAATAGATATAAGCCTGTAAATTAGCGAAAGACACAAATTTCCGTTACCTTTTTTGTTTTTTATTATTTGGCTCTTCATTGGTTTGCAGTTTTTGCAAGTGGTTTATTCTGGATTGAATATGAAATAAATTTTGACCGAATTTTTTATTTTATTTTATTTTGCATTATTATCACCACTTTTTGGGGCTTTAAGCGCTCAGTTGGATTAGTTTTTGAACTGTTCTTTATTTTGTATTCACTCATTTTTATAATCATATATATATATATATATATATATCAGTGAACCTGCGTCTCCCACATTAGTTTATATAGCTTATATATATATATATATATATAAGCTCATATATTACATATTTATATATGCTACATAGTAATGCAATAGTTTAGATGTTGAAGACAGAGGTGCTTACACTCATAGCCACTTGAGAAATTATTTTATTAATGACACCAGATTTATGATGCAGACTTAAGTAAACTAGCGCTGATAGCACTCGTTTTCACATTTCTGAAGTTAGCTAGAAAGGCATTTGAAAACAAGCTTGCAGGAAGCAGAAGCACAGAAAGAAATATCACGCACCCATTGATAGGCGTAAACATGTACTATAATTACAGTAGCACAGTAATTAAGATATATATAAACTGTTTGTTAGGCGATATTAGAAACTATTACATTTTCTGACTAAACTATTGCAACTAGAAACTAAACGATTACAGAAATTATTAATGAACTACCATAGTGTATCAAAGATATGTTCTGCCTGAATAGTAGAAATCATTTAGCGATTTAAAATAATGATCCTTGAGTTATACAGAATGCCGAGATATCGAGCGTTATATTTTCAAGGTTCTGCTTTATTTTAGCTTAAATATTCATTTACTTATATATATATATATACAGAGAGAGAGAGAGAGAGAACGAAAGAGAGAGAAAATAATAAGAAATTTAGAACCAAGACCACGAAGACATGAAAGACTAAAATTTAAAACCAGGTACATCCCTAAATCTCAAAATAAAAAATTAAAAAAAAAAATTAAAAAAAAAAAATCAACAATTCAGTGTTTTTAAACCAGGAGGAATCCAGAAAACAACGGAAATATATAAAAATATATATAAAAGGAATACAATTAAAATCTGATGCAACATTATAAAGAGGAGGCAGATCATTTTCAATTGAGTCCCGTCTTCCTAGGAAAACCAACGTATTTCTATTCATCCAAAATTAATTGATGAGCGATTTAATTTTTTTTATTTATAATACTTCATCCAAAAATTGTGAATGCCACCTCTACACAGTCGCCTTCCTTTCATCTGAAATAAAAAATACACAAAAACTAACTTGAATAAAATTAATTCAATGCCTAATAAAGAAAATTAAATATATACTATTTATTCATATTACAATTTAAATATAAACGTAATAATTTACAAAATATATTCATAATTAACAGGAAACAAAAAATTTGAGCTTACTATTGGAATAACAAAAGAGAAAAAGACAATTCTTCAAAAGGGAAAAGTGACGGTAATGGTTTCCTGTTTGGCGCTGTTGGCGATACTAATTGGAGATGGAAAGTATGAAATCTCGTAAAAGGTTAACTTATAGTAAAATATTTTGTAATTTTAAATTTGGAAACCATTAAAGTAATGCAAGGAAGAAAAGGAAACAAATATTAGAAAAGAATAAAATTTTCACGCCATGGGTTTATCATGAAGACTTAGGAAAGAGTAAGCCTCAGTTAATGAAAGCATAGTCAAGAAAAATTATACTGTAATTTAATACTGTAAATATATACTTGTATTTACAAATTACACCATGAATCCTTCTAGAAGATCCTTCTTTATCCTTCTCTTATTTGAGCTTTCAGATAAAAATTCATAAAATTAAAAAAAATTATGGGGTGTAGACCACTCCACCATATTTTATGTAAACTCTTTATGAAGTTAATTTGGAATTTCATTTTCTTGTAGAGAAGAAGAATCTCTTGCTGGTGTTCAATTTTGGTGCCTCTATTTATCTGTATAGTAGTGTATATATATATATATATCTTATATATGCACATATACATGTATGTATACATACAAAGAGAAACATAGTAATATGCCAAAAATTAAAAACACAAATTTTAATCAGTCCTCCGCTACAACTGCAGAATTGAAGTAAATTAAACATAAAGCATCTAAAGTTGAAATTAAATTGGAATTAAAATAAGGTAATTCCCCAACAATATTATTAATTGCAGCCGTGGATAAGATGTTTAACTCTACTATCTGCTATGCAGAAACTATTTAGATAATATACGAATAAACGAACTATTCAAATATAATCATTCGAGGAGTGAGACTAAGTACAATAAACAATCGTTTTAACGGAAAACGCTGGAAACAATTTTTTAATCAAGTATTAATACTAAACAGGAACATTTCCTTGAAAAGCATTTATCGTTCGTTTAATAATTTTTGCATTTATTATATAAAATATACGCTATCATAGATTAAAAGAAATAATAATTAACTATGTTCTTGTGTGATACTTGAGCTGTTTTATATGTATCGATTGATCTTTCCAATAAAGCCATATGTAACAACAACATAATTTTCTCTGTGTAATGAAAACTGAAATTTCTTAATGCAGAAAAACTCTTTCAAAATTTATCTTATGAATGAATTCTAACGTAAACTGAAAGCATCATTGATTACGTCAAGACTCCGTACTGGGTTTCATGAAGATGAATTTTTCCTTTGCCCATTTTCCTTAGTTTAAAATAGCTTTAGAACCCATAGAACTAGCTATAATACTGTAACGAGTACTATTAGTTTATATTATGTTGCCTCTACTTAACTATTTCACAAGTAAACTTTAAGGAACAGGATGGAAGTACATGTAATAAGATGATTTCGTTTTACTATATCTCAAGATAAACAGAATATTGTTCCAGGAACATGGAAAACTACTTACATGATATTACTAGAGAAACATGAAGCTTGTTTTATAGGCTATGTAATGTTTTGGTTACTATGCATTACAAATAATTTCATATTTTAATGCGTTCCAAAAAGACAGCTTGCCTGTAAGTGCTTTCATTCTGCATTTCGCAAAAGTGGGACTTTTCTATATCTCCCGTTCTACTAGGCCGATTGCAGAAATTCAAACTGCGTTTTTCATATCTAGAAAGCGCGATTTAGGATATATGTTAGACTGATACATAGCATTGTTCTAATATAGGTATTTTGACACAAAACTTGACTTTTTCTGAAATGACATGCCAATGTTTTTCCATATTTTGATTCTACGACTCAAATTATGCCTAGATATTAAATTTTGTAAAAATTAGTGCGAAATTAACGGAGAAATAAAAAAAAAATATCTTGTAGCATTTTTTCCAATTTGCGCCAAGAATGCTTAGCGCTTTGCCTTCTTAAGATATGGCAACCTATTTTCCTTTCCCTTTTTACATTGTGCTTGAGCGAAAGAAAAGTAACATGGTTTCTACTTTTAAATAATTTTAACAAATTGCCTAAAACGCATTTGATGTTAGTATCGCTTTCAACAAATATAGCAAATTTCAAAACGTGCCAGTATATAAAGTCACATATATCTTTGAAAATTTTGAAAAAAAAAAAAATTTTTTTTTGCAGGTATGCTTAGAAGTACATCTACTTTAAGATGATAGTAAAAATTTTATGCATTATAATTCAAACTTTTTTTCGAAAAATTTATAAAAATTATTCAAAAATACAAATTTTAAAATAAATCATAAAATATGGACGAATTTCATTTCGTATGAACCTAAATTTCGAAATGTGAAAGGAAGAATCAAGTTTAGTATAAAAAGAGATATTAATAAATATATACCGAATTCAATTAAAATTGGACTTGCTAAAATTTTGAGAGCTGATTTCTTAAAAACTGCTCTTTCGATTTTACAGAACGTGACACTTTGGCATAATTTGAGTTGTAGAATCGAAATATGAAAAAACAAAAGGCTTGCCATTTCAGAAAAATTCCACTTTTGTGTCAAAATACCTACATTAGAACAATGCTATATATAAATCTAACACATATCCTAAGTCGCGCTTTCGAGACATGAAAAACACAAGTTGAATTTCGTCAATCGGTCCAGCAGAACGGGAGATACAGAATTGTCTTTTTTTGCCGCAGTGTTACATGTATGAATTCAGTATTGACTGGGATTGGTCCTGTTTACTGTAAAGAATTATTTAAGTATAGAGAAAAGTTTCATATTTTGTGCTTCAGAAGATATCATTAAATTTTCCTTATTTAATGGAAATAATATTTTTATATAAATTTTAATAATATTACTTATCGATGCAATTTCATTTATAAGAAACTGAAAGCTAATTTCAGTCAACCCAACAGCAAATTATGCAGTACAACGAAAAACCGAGCCATTGCGACATCTTCATACTGTTTTCTTCTTACTATAGTATATGAAAAAGGTTCATATAAGCCCTCAGTTCATATAAGCCCCCTTAATCGACAAGATGTGAGAATTATAGAATTTTTAAGTGTTGAAAATATTCGATAACAGTTTGTTGCCAACAAATTCTTCAACTTTTTATTTGACTATTTTATGAAACTTTTTTTGACTATATTTTTATATATTTTATGAAATTTTTCTGGACTATATTATGAAACTACTTAACATGCGATAAATAGAGACACATTGTGATCCTATAAAGCATGGTTTCACCTAAATGAGTGCAATAAAAAAGGTCTACTCATATCGGAAATGAAAAGAAAAAAATTTGCAAACCTGCAACAAAAAGCACAAAACGTGCAAAGGAAGTGCAAGTAAGGAGTTTATGATTGTCGCAGGTTTATACATATGAGAAGAGTTTTCTGATAGTTCCAGTCATATTTAATTATATTCCTCTTATTTTACACTGAAACAATTAAGAAGTTAAAAATTAAAGGGAGTGGCATTTAAAGGACTGTTAGAATTTCTAAAAGCCTTTTTATGCCATTTATTATCGTCAGATCATTTCAGAATTTCTATTCGGTGTAATAAGGATGTAGGGATTTATATTTATTTTATATAATCAAATTAATTTAATTTTACGTTTTTTTCCTATAAACATCCATTACCCTAATGGTCAATGCCAGAATATTTAAATTCGGTAGCTCGCGTGAAGAAATGTAAATTCTACCTTGGGGAGAAAAAATACTCGAGTTTTAGAAGGAAAGTTAAAGATCGTGACCGTTACCTCTGGATCGTGAGCTTCTACTTTCGCAGTTATTGCTGGTTTACGTGGCATAACAGCATTTACTTTGTTGCCGCTACTTTCGACAGGTTTTAAGTAACAGGAATTTTCTGAGCCCTGTACCTTAGTTTATACTACTTTGTGAATATCTTCGAAATTTTTTTTAGTTCTTGTGATTTCAGTTGCCGCCCAAATGAGGCGTAATATGTTAGCGTCGAGTTGACGCATTGTGAATTTTAAAGAGTTTAATAAAGGATACTTTTAACCCTTCTCCTGTGCAGTTACTACACTTACAGTTCTCACTTAGAAGTTAGACAAGTGGACCCTACAAGGGTATTAAGATATTTTTTTTTTTAGCAGCAAATTCAAAAATCGGTAATTTCATCGATTTTGGGGTACCAAGTCCCCAAGGTGCACATATGTACTTTGCAACAGTAAGCCACGAAATTCATTGTGGCAAGGAGGGAAGATTGCGCCTGTCATTGGCAAGAATATTGGGCATCATACATGTGCCATACCATGTGCCAGTACGACTTTACTCAGTCCCGCCTTCGATTTTGAAGAAGAGCACCTCGGTGGGGGACTGATTCAAGGGCTTCCCACCCCTCTTTTCCTACTACCAACTTCTTGAAAGGGCTTTCTGATCGACACATATTTAGAATGCTCCCATACTGCACAAAAGCTATACATTTACAAACATCCATGCTCTAGCTGGGATTCGAACTCGGGCCCTTCGGTACGACAGTCAAAATCACTAACAATTTCGGTTGGGTGGCAAGTCTGAAATCATAAGGGGAATATAGCACTGAATTAGAAATAATGCGCAGAGTTCTATATGAGAATAAAGCATTATATGCATTACGAAGGTGGCCGTTCACATGGGATCACATGCACACATGTCTAAAGGTTAATTAAGACTAAAAATGTTTACGTTTGCAATAAGAAAAGAATCACTGCTGTAGACACATATTGGGTTTAAAGACTGCTGCTAGCTGCTTACTGAAATGAATTAACATGTAATGTAGTAACAATAATTCAAATGTATAAAATAGAATACCCAAAGGCTAAAAACTATCTAAAGATCAAAAGCGCAGTTAAGTTAGGAATATTAAACTAATTTATCAATATGTTTTAGAAGTTGCTTTGAATTATGATTAATTTAATTTTAAATTTGATTTTGAATGTTCGTAATTTTGTATCTCCTACTCGCTTGGGAAAAGATCTTTCACTAATATTGCCTATTCCTTTGGCGCTCAGAAATTTCATTTAAAATTGTCTTTCTTTATATTTCCGTTTACAGAGATTTCCCTTTCAAATTAGATACTGAGAAAGACAGAAAAGCATTACTTTAAATTTTTCCTTTCATCATGAATTAGGAAATATAATAAATCTCCTACATAGCTGATATTAAATCTATTTGAGAGTTATTGTTATAATGAAGAAATTTTACTTAAAGTAATTTCAAGCATATTTGATGATACTGAATGAGCCGAAAATAATTATGTATAAAATATTTCGGCTGAATTAGATTACTAAACTATCTGTGTATATTTTCGTATCATTATTAGGGGTGTGATTTCAAAATGTGATTAACTCTGATCATATAAGCTATGATCTTTTAAAATGTTGCGAAAGAATTATGCTTCACAGAGTGAAATCGAAATTAATATTATTGACATAAATAGCATATTTATATTGTAGCGTTGCGCGCCTCCAACTTGCATGCAACCAAGAGGTGACTGTGAAAACTGGATAAAAGACAGAGTCTTGTTAAGGCTTTAAGTCCCTTTTTATTCAACGTAATAAATTACAAGTGCGTGCTCTTGACGCTCACAAACTGCGCCAACTCGGCGGTCAAATAAAAATAATAACCTGAAAAGAAACTAAAGACAAGACTCTAACTACGAGGCTCTCTAAAAGTAACTAACTCACCGAGTTTTACAATACCGCTGCTAATTCAGCAAACTTGAAGATCACTTGAACGATTAACACTACTTCCAGGCAAGCACACAGGCGAAACGCGGGGTTTTTCAATTTCTGGCCAACTACCTCCGGGCTCGTGAAGTAAGAATATCACACCTCGAACTCGTTTCCTTTCTATTTAAATCAGAATACTTCCGCTGATAATTTGAATCCTTGCGCGTTCTACTAAAATTTACATACTCTGGCATTCATTGGCAGTTCCAGGGGAAAGTAAGGCTTGACAGGAAAGATAGTTTAAACTTAAAATAAATGTTAGTTAAAATAAATATAAACCCTACATTTGCCGCTGCCAGAATTTGGAAAACTTGAAAGCAGGTCCTACAAACGACCTGTTGTAAGTTTCTCTAATTCTGAACTAACTGTCGAGAACCTCGTTTACACAAAAAAAATCTTATGTAACAAATTGTATACTAAAATTCTGTGTATACTTATAACTTTCTCTTCTTACAGCAACTTTTCCTGGACTTCATCAATCAATCTTGGTCTTTTCCTTCCAGCATCTGGAAGGAATAAGTATCAGTATCTTTCTACATACATTATAATTTACACTTTCTTGGCACAATAAATTTTTGTTTTTAAACGATTCTTTTTCCTTAGTTATTGCTTAATTCACATTCATTCAATTTTTCAAGCATTAATTTAACTTTACCCTGGCTCTCCACCATGTGTGGTGTCAAACGGGAATATTCGTGTTTTAGTCTTACAACACTTCCCCTAACCACCGTGATTTGTTAGAATTCAACGACCAAATAGACACACTTTACTCGACATTCTACAACTCAATGAGCTACTTTGACATTCTTAAAAATTCAAGTCTAGGTGGAGAACCCTACAAAACACATTCATTCTAACTTCCCCCTCATTCATCTTTAAACATGCAGGCTTTCGCTCTAAAGCATGACTTTATCTACAATTTAATACTTAAATTTTGACTTCATTGCTTTTGAGCATTTACTTTTAGCATCTAAAATTTTATGCTTCTAGACTAAATTCTACTTTTACATAACATTCAAGTATTTACGTACATTAACAAAATTTTAATACATATGATTTTTACAATTTACCATAAAATGAATAAGAGAAAATAAATTTTTACTTTACTCATTCTTCGCCAAGCTGGCGGCACTGAAACTAAAATTCTTATTAATACAAGAATACGAAGTTATTTTTATCTTCGGCCAAATTTTGGCTTTAACATAACAGAATTAGTCTTTCGACCAACAGAAAATGCTTGTTCTTAGCTTTTATACTTAAAGAAAATAATACTTTTGCCTTAGCTAAATAAAGTAAAACAAAACTAAGTCTCAACCGAGACATATTGACTTTCGTCAAAACATAGAACTTCGTACTTATACATAACATTTCGGAACAAAAGAGAAAAAAAAATATAGAAGGTTTTAACTTATCTTTGAGTTTTCGATGCTTGAAACTCCGTCATTCTTTTTTGGCAATATTGGTCCCAAGTTAGAGGTTTCATGGACGTCAATCTTCTCCTTACTGACCTCCGAGTGTCGTCCACATTAGTTTTTCTTTTGCGTCCTCTACATGCTGGCCTCTTGGCGGAGTAATCGTCTGGTTGTTGGCATTTCCGTTTTTCCCTGGGACGGCTGGTCTTGACGTCCTCCGGTCTGGAGTCCTTCTTGAATTTCTTCTGTTCCTGATATTTTTGTGCCTCCTGTTGCCGTTTCAGTTTCCGGAACGGCGGCCTTGCTGGCACCTGACTCTGTGGCCGTGTGCGCGTTCTCCTTGATGTATAATTTCTCCTGCGATCCGTTGTAGGTGGTGTTTTGCTCTTTACCACGGTTTCTTTACGCGGTGCATCTGTATTCTTGTTTTTCTTAAACGCTGGAGTTTGAAAGTTATTTTTTCTTTTTGATACCGATGTCCGGGTTGTAGAAGGGCTAGGTCTCTCTTCAGTTCTCTGCTTCTTGGGTGGTGGAATAGTTGTTGTTATTTCTGGACCTTCTACTTCGTTTAGACTTGAGTCCTGCAAGAAACTTTTAAGGATTTCAAAATCATTTGGATTATAGTATTTTTTCACATGGTCGGGACTTGCTTTACAGATTTCCCCTCTCTCGTTCTTAAGATATAATACTACTCCTTTGATTTCCTGAATTACATAGGGACCTTCAAATTTTGGAGCTAGCTTTGCCGTAAAATTGTCTGGGGCACTTGATAAAGAAAATTTCCGCTTCAATACTTTATCCCCAACTTTAAAATCTGCTTCACGGCGTTTTCTTATCATAATATACTTTCTGCCTATTTCTTGCCGTATCCGAGCTTTTCAGCGCCTGATCAATCAGTTTTTGCACCTCTTTCTGTTTAAAATCTCTCTCTTTGTTAGAATAATTTAGATAAAGAATAATTTATCTAAAGGCGTAATTAACTTTCTGCCTAAAAATAATTCTGCTGGGGTTTTTCCCGTAGTGTCGTGATTTGCCGTTCTTAAAGCATAAGCTAATTCATTTATGTAGCCATCACAGCGCTTGTGATGTGTGCTCACGTAACTGCGAATTATGTTTACTATGTTTTTATTCACTCTTTCTGCTATGTTTGCTTGTGGTCTATACGGAACCATTTTGATATGGCGTATGCCAAGTCCATTGCATATGTTTTCAAATATTTGACTAATGAATTGTTTTCCGTTATCGCTAATGACTTTTATCTGTGCACCGTATTTTAAAATGTATCTGTGTAAGAATGCATCTGCGATTGTTTTGGCTGACGCGTGTTTAAGTGGAACAATTTCTGTCCATTTTGAAAAATGATCTACTATTACTAAAAGAAAACGATTTTTATTTAACTCGCTCTGGGGAAAGGGACCAAGAAGATCTATGCCTAAAATTTCATTCGGAAATGTAGCGCGAATGCTATTTAAGTACCCGGCCGGGCTGTAATTAATATCATTTATTAACTGACATTGATTGCAGGACCTGACATACGCAGTTACTATTTTGTATAATTGCGGGAAATATACCGCCTCGCGTACCCTTTTTAAAGTCTTTCTGACCCCTAAATGGCCCGCTGTTTTCGCGTCGTGTAATTCCTTCAAAATGCTTAATCGAAGCGAGGCTGGGATGACTGGTTTATACTCAAGATTTTCGTTTGTTGTTTTCGTATAAAATAATAAATTATCTATTATTTCATAGTTTTCTGCTCTATTTCTTATCGCATCGATGTCTGTGTGCTCAAAGCTTTCGGGGTCTTTCAAATATGCAGAGATATTTCCAAATTCAGGATCAGCTTTCAGTTGAGTAATAATCGTATCTCTAGAATCTAAAATTTTTGAAGTCAACACAGCGCATTTAAGTTCATTTCCTTCATCGTCCAGTTTTATACGAGAAAGTGCGTCAGCTACATTGTTTTCCTTACCCGGTTTATATTTTATTGTGATATTATATTCTTGGAGTTTTAAAGCCCATCTTATTAACCTGGGCGTTAGGTTTTTCCCCGAGTAAAGTCTACCAACAGCCGCATGATCCGAAAAGACTGTTACTGGCGCTTTGCCGAAATAAACTCGAAATTTGTGTACAGCCATTAATACGGCTAATGTTTCTCTTTCTGTAGCTGTATAATTCCTTTGTGTCTGATTCAACGTTTTACTAAAAAATGCCAGAGGATGGTTATTTTGCATAAGAACCGCACCCACCGCATAGTCTGACGCATCTGCTGCAATTTCCAGGTTTTCGTTCCCCTCCGGGAATTTTAAAACAGAGGCATTAATGAGCGCTTCTTTTAATTTTTCAAATGCTGTGTTTGCTTCCGCTGTCCACGTAAATTTACCCCTTTTTCTTTTGATTACCAAGAGTGGTTCAACAATATTAGCGAAATCTTTTATGAAAGATCGATAGTAAGAACATAACCCAAGGAAAGAAGAAAGTTTCTTGGCGGTGTTGGGCGGTGGGAAATTCTTGATAGCTTTTATTTTTGAATCTTGCGTTTCTATACACTTTTGCGAAATTTTATAACCGAGATATTTAAGTTCTTTAGTTGCGAACTTGCATTTTGAGGCGTTAATTGTAAGACCGGCCTCTTTTAATAATTTAAAAACTTGTTCTAGATCATTAATGTGTTGTTCCAACGTACTACTCGTTATAATTATATCATCTAGATAAATTAAAGTTGATTTTCCTAGGACAGGCTTTAGAACAATGTCCATAGCTCTCTGGAATGTTGATGGGGCCCCACACAACCCAAAGGGCATGCGTAAAAATGCATAAGTGCCCGATTTTGTTATAAACGCGGTTTTATGTATGTCTTCGGGTCTCATAGCTATTTGATAGTAGCCAGACGTTAAGTCCAAAGTACACGTGTATCTTGTCGATTTGATCTGTCTAATGATCTCGTCTATAATCGGCAAAGGGTAAACTGGAAATTTGGTAATACTATTTAGTTTTCTGTAATCAATAGCAAACCTCCAAGCCCTTTTATCCGAAGGAGGAAACTCGTTCTTTTTCCTACATAGTACGACTGGACTCGCGTACTCACTATTTATGGGCGTTATTATTTTATTCTTTAACATCTCCTGAATATGTTCTTCGATGATTACGTCTTTTTGTTTGTCGTACCGATGAGGTTTAGTCCTACAAGGTTTTTTGGCATTTAATTGAATCTTGTGCGTAACTATTTGACAATTCCTGGTTTTTCTGAAAACAAATTAGAAAAATTACTCACCACTTGCTGTATTGCTTGTCTTTCATGGTCATTCAGATGGCTAAGGTCCACTTGCGGTGTCTCCACAAGTTCCACCACCCTCTGGTCCATCTCCAACACCACGGAACTGTCTTGAAAATTTAATTTGGACCTCGCGGCCCTTAAAAACTCCATACCTAAAATAAGAGGATTTTGCAGATTTTTCACTATAAAAATTAATACTTTGAGGCTTTCCTCTTTTACCTGTAAGTTTAATGATAATTTCCCGATGCAGTGACATGTTTTTCCTTGCGCCGCTATAATTTCCGTATTTTTGGGGTTTAAATAATCGTACCCTATAAAAATTCTTTTTGAAGAAATTTTCACTCATAAAATTTCCTTCTGCTCCTGTATCGATGAGGGTTTCTACTGGTACATCGCCAACCAGGACTTGTATAATTGGTAGCTTTGAGTTTTTTACGATGACCGTATTTAAATGTCTATTTGAGGGTTTTTTTAAAACTTCCGGGGTCTGGACCCTCCCTTTCACAGGCCACTCTACTCGTTTAAAGCTTTCCTTTCAATCTGTGCCTTCTGGGTACGCGGATGTTTATTTTCGAATTTTCTTTTTGGGTCTTGACCTTCGAGTTTCGATGAGTTATCTTGATAGCTCTTTTCCCCATAAGAGCGATTTCCATTTCTGGTTTCCTCATTTGAAGATTTCCTTCGGGTACTTTGAGAATACGTTGCCCCTCTAGTTTTTTCCGCTATTCTGCGCTTTTGAAACTTCACCGCCAATTCGAAGAGCTCCTGCAATGTGCTTGGGTTTCTAATTTCAAAGTAGTCTTGAACAGCGGGAAACAATCTTGGTAAGATTATTTCAATAATCTCCGCATCGGGTTTCTTCCCATACAGCATATCCGCCAGCTTAATTTTTCGTAGAATAAAGTCCGTCAATTCTGCTATATCCCGTTGATAGAAACTATATAGTTCGGCTTCCAGCCGTGCGCGATCTTTCACTATGGGGAAGGCCTTTACTAACGATTTTTTGAAATTTTCAAATGTATATATCTGGCTTCCAAATTCCCCTAATAAAAATTTGCCTATATTTTTCCACCATAGCGCGGCCTGTCCTCTTAGTGCGGATGTGGCGATGGCAACTTTTTGTCTTTCAGGAACAGGGTAGAGCTGAAAGTGGTTTTCTAGACCTTCTAGAAATACCGCCACCGAATTCTTTCCGTCGAAATGGACGTTTGGCTTGATTGACGCTCTCAAAGTCTGGACCAGGTATCCAAATCCTTCCAATTGGCTTGTCATTTCTTGGTGTTGTCCAGCGGCTTCCATCCAATTTTCGGCCATTTTAGTTCGATAAGTGTTCGGGCGCCAATGTAGCGTTGCGCGCCTCCAACTTGCACTCTACCAAGAGGTGACTGTGAAAACTGGATAAAAGACAGAGTCTTGTTAAGAGTTTAAGTCCCTTTTTATTCAACGTAATAAATTACAAGTGCGTGCTCTTGACGCTCACAAACTGCGCCAACTCGGCGGTCAAATAAAAATAATATCCTGAAAAGAAACTAAAGACAAGACTCTAACTACGAGGCTCTCTAAAAGTAACTAACTCACCGCGTTTTACAATACCGCTGCTAATTCAGCAAACTTGAAGATCACTTCAACGATTAACACTACTTCCAGGCAAGCACACAGGCCGAAACGCGGGTTTCTTCAATTTCTGGCCAACTACCTCCGCGCTCGTGAAGTAAGAATATCACACCTCGAACTCGTTTCCTTTCTATTTAAATCAGAATACTTCCGCTGATAATTTGAATCCTTGTGCGTTCTACTAAAATTTACATACTCTGGCATTGGCAGTTCCAGGGAAAAGTAAGGCTTGACAGGAAAGATAGTTTAAACTTAAAATAAATGTTAGTTAAAATAAATATAAACCCTACAATATGTTCCTGAATACATTTCACGTTCAATGAATTCGTTAATTAATTAATTAATTAATAACATTTTAAATTTTATGACTAAACAGTAACCCTTGATATCAACATAATTTACACAATCCAGCTGAATTTCAAAAATGCATGCAATAATTTAAGAAATACGTCTTATATAAGACTCACATGTTCTTAACTTAAAATAAATTAGGAAAGAATGAAAAAAGTAAAATATGTATATGTAATAGCTATTAAAAAATCTAGCAATCTCAATAGAGAAAGATTGATTCTATCAGAGTAAAGTACGTTGGAAAAATAAATAATCTAACTATTTCATTCATTAATTAAGCTTATTATTTTGAATACTTTATTATTGTAACCAGTTTTAACAACATTTCCATGCTTCAGAGAGTATCATGCTCATTTCGATCTTTGAAAAAAGAATCTTTTTGTCTGCAGTATACTTTTAAAAATAATGACTCATTTAATTACAGTTCCCGTATTTTTATTTACATCCCTGTAAACCAATCGTACTGTATCATTTTATACGCTTTCTATTAAGTCTGCTTACCACATTAAAGGTTGACATTTAATGCAGCACTTTCTTGAAACATTTGAATAAATTAGTATGATTGTTTTACGTCGCAGTCAACGCAGATGGTTCCGCTTTTGTTACTCTGATGATTAATTGTATGATGTGCCAACACTGGAAGCGTATGAGAACATGTAATATATTCCACCTACATTTATGCTTGAAATATGTCCAAGAATGTTTGAAAATCTCTATGTAAAATATATTCAAAAATTCTACATAAACCATTTTGAGACTATGTTGCATTCACAAGAAAAAATAGTTTTGCTCACACCAGCAAAGAAATGGATAAGAGTATTAAACTCTAGATTTGGTTATGTTGCAGAATAGGATGCTTTCATACCTTACTTCGCGAGTAAGGAATCCTGAATCATTTTATCTTAGCTGGTCCGTCACAGAGGCATATCTACTGAAGTAGACAGTCATCCACAATGTTTCGTTTCGTATAAAACGATAAAATTCATGCTGAATTATAGTTAACTTGTTGATGCAATTTACTTTTTAGAACAAAATCAATGATAAAAAAGCAACTCGATATGTGAACAGTGAAAATTCGTACAATTTTCTTTTTTTTGTTTATGATTGTACTGTATAAAATATTATAGTGAATTGTAAAGGACCAGTGGCAGCACAAGAGAGGAGAGAGAGAAAACGTTTTATTGGAATCACGTGCGTGTACAACATTTTAAGATAGAGGTATTTCTCAAAGCTTTGCACATTCGTGTCCCCCGCAATCCTGCAACCTCACGCCGATGGATTTCTGGCTCTGGGGTGATCCAAATTCTAAGGTGCACACATCAAATTCGTGAGACTTGTCAGAATTGAAAGATGCCATTAAACATGATGTTATACACATTCACTTAGCGATGTTACATTCGTCCTTGTTGTCAACAATCTCCCGCATGCAATGCTTTTTCGTTTGCGAAGGTCAACAGATTGAAAACTTGTAACTCAAATCTAAGATTTCCCCCCCCCCTCCTCCCTTGTGTTGTCATTTTTCCTATACTCCTATAGAATGTTTTTCTCTTCAAATGCTACACGCCTGTAATTTTCGTCATACGTATATCGTTTCAAAGCCATTTATGCTTTTCCAGTGCTCTGATCGATTTGCGCAGAAATAAAAATATGTGTTGCCATTCAAAAATTTCGAACTTTTTAAACTGTTATACTAACATTGAGAGCTCTATTAATTTTATCCTCATAATCTCGAGCGCATACCTTCAAATAACATGTCTGCAATTACATTGTAGTTGACTAAGAGGATAGGCCACTAGGGGGTTCATATATCGGGGAAGGCTTTTTATAACCGCCTGTGTATAGCTTATATGAAATTAATTTATCAGAAAAATATTTTATTCTTTAGCATTGCAAAAGATATATTGTAATTAAGATACAGTAACACTCCGAACAAGTACTAATTCAGAAGTCAAACAACAAAAATCAGTGTTATATTTTCAAATTTATTTAAAAGTTTATTGTAAGTCTGAAACTAAACGGAGGACAACACTGCATAGTTTAATTTTCCAGATACATTACGTTCTAAATTTACCATTCCGTTTATTAAAACCCTGATCTCTCAAACGGTTGTAAATAAAATTTCATGAAAGTTTTAGCGGCTGTATCTAAAAATGCAGCAATAAACTCCAATCAAGAAATAAAATCCAAAAATATACATATCAGAATTATATATTAAAAGAGGAAAAACACAAAGCTTATAATCATATCAAACCGAAATTGAAAACAGTTAATGCATTGGAAATATTGCAGACTTTTAACGTCGCAAGGAAATGTGTTTTTTGATAAAGTATACACGCGTAATAAAACACGGCTTTCGGAACGGAAGGACACTAATTTTCATCCTTAACGATATGATTCTCAATATTTATAAGAAACTAAACTGGCGCTTCAATATATTAGGGTGCCCAGATACATTTGCATATGTAAAAGAATTGCATAATGTATTCACAACATATCGAAACAGATAGATATTCTCTTTAGAACACCATGAAGTTCGGTTATTGTCTCTTCGCCAAATCGTAACACCTACAGTACCATAATAGCCGTATTTCTTAATTATTCGTGAGAATATTTCATGTCCCTAGCTACCTACGCGTGTAAATTCTATTTGGATCAAGAGGACAAATTCTCAGGATCTTTCGACCAACTGCAGCAGACAAAAGTGCGAAATTCGCAGCCGCACGTCGGGCTCCTTCTTATCCCGTGCATATCGAAAATATTACTTTTATTGCGCATGCCAAAATAGCTCAAAAGACAATTATAATAAAAACACAGCATAATATGCTGCTGCCTTTTATGGAAACTAAACCTGACTTTTTACAGGAAAAAATTAAAGCACAGATTTAGGCAAAGACGGAAATAGAAACATTGAATATAAACGTATTATAATTGAAGTCTAAAGTAATTTTGTTCTCATACGCACACTCGGTTAAAGCAGCTTATTTTGAAATATATATATATACCGCTAATAAAGTAATCCTTTATACTTATGTAAATAGAAACAGGCCAAGAATTATTCATATTAAGTATGTGTCGCATTTCCCGAACGATTTATACAACAAAAAAAAGTTTGAAAATTGAAATATTATTTTGCTGTGCTCTTAAAAAAAGTCTGACTTCATGAATTTGAGCTTATGTACTCCTTGTTTTTCCATTAAATGTTTTTTATTCCATTTCATTTTGACATATTGTAACCTCACACTGATATGTCAATAGTTGTGAGGAATTATTTTATTCCCCACGTATTTAGCTGGCATCTGGAAGATCCATGGTTTCAATTCCGGATCAGACACAGTTGATTTTCACGTGTCCCATATTAAAAAAAAGAAATAGTCTTTATGGCTTTACGCGAATTAAAATATTAATGGATGGATGATAATTCTTCATGAGGCCTAGGATGATTCTCCAAAATCGCTCCTTAAAAGGGCTTACTTATAAAATGTGCATGAACGTACTTATCAAATTCCTGCTCTATCTCGTGGTGTAAGTGGTTAGCATATCCAGCTGGCAAATGGCAGTCCTGTGGTTAGAATCTCAGTATATGGTTTCAATCACACTTCCGAATCTCTCTTTCGAAATTTCTAATGATCTTTATATTTTAAGTAGATATTATATTAGTTAAATCTGGTAAAATGCATGATGGCTATCTTCTTATGGGGAGGCATGCGTTCGTGAAGGATGTTTTTACAAAAACTCGTTAGAATTTACTTTGCACATGCACCCATGCTGTCAGCTCTTTCTCGTGGGTCCGAACCAAGGTCAAACAACCAGTTTTCAGCAGTTTTAGATACACGGCCGCTAGTAGAGCAAATAGGTAAATAGCTCAAATAGTTCGCATCTATAAATAACAGCATAAATCTGTAATTTTAATTATTTTTTATCAGATAAATACTTCTTAAATCCAATGGCGGACATTTGCAGATTCAACATTGGTCACTCTTAAGGCCAGAAGTAGTAACCCTTTCAATTTATTAAGCAGGCACCTAATAGGCTGCCATTGTTACCTACGAAGGGATGAACAGTTGCAAACCACCTATTCCTCGGGATTCCGGGCCCTCCAGTAGCGCAGTAGGCTCCCTTAACCACTACATCACCTGGACGGCATTAGATAAATATATACAGATGCACAATATTTTTGTCGTCGTTCATGCAAGTACCGATGCCGTCCAGCCGATATAGTGGTTAGTGACCCTGATTACCGTAGAGATGGGCCTGGGTTCGGATCCCGAAGAAGGCATTTTATAATTGTCCATCTATTTATAGGAGGCGACGATGGCCACTTGTGCTTCCATAATGAAATGGCCACCCCTTTCGGATCTTGTAGTGGCGCAAGGCTAATGGCTATTAAATAAAGCGACCGGCCAGTAAAAATTGTACATAGCAATGAAAAACGAGTTATATTTTTGAATGAAATCTTTATAAAATTAGTAATAGAAAAAATATTATCCCAAACTATTTTCAAGACAAATGATATTAAGTGATCAATTAATTAGTATTTTGAATTCCGCAAAGCCAAAACGAAATAATGAGTAGTAAAAGTTTAAGAAATGCTGAATTCTTGTCGCACCTTTTGATGATTGTATAGCTTATGAATTTCAGAAAATCTTATGATCATATTTGATCGAATAGTTTTATTGGTTTTCCTTTTTCTGAGTCCAGAAAAACATAAATTAAATTACCTGATTACTTTGATAAATATCAATATTTGTGTATACGTAAAGCTAATTTGAGCCAAAATACCAGAGGTGGCTTTAAAATTGATTTAGCCGTTTGATATTTCCAAAGCTTTTCTTCTTTAAATTGTTTACTGCAGTAATAGTTACAATAATAACTCTGAAAGTCGGTCAGTTTAGTCAAGATATCTTTTGGATAAATAGAAATCGCACATGAAAAGCCCTAGAAGTGAGAATATTTTCTCCGTAAAATATGACTTCCTTTAGATATCTTTTCCAGTGTAAAAATCAAGAACTGCATACCGTGATGCAGGTTAAGAATATTTTGAAAGCCACTCTTGAAATGTGGATGTTAGAAGCATGCTTTTGTATTTGAAAGAAAATTTAAGAAAGGACAAAGTGAAAAAAATTAATTAACGCATTTTGAAAATTATCATGGTGGTAAGAATCGATTTCCCACAGAACTTTAATTAGACGCAATACTGCTTATAAACAATGTTGGTGTATTTTTCTGAATATTATTATTTTCTTTTTCTTTGTTTTTCTTAAAATTATTTTTAATATTTTTTGGTAAATTCATTAAAATGATATAATTACGTTTTTCGAAAAACTTGCTAAATGTTTTTTTAATATTAAATTGTGGATATTTACAATCAATAACAAGCTTCTTAAGATGAGGTAGAATAGTTTTAGCAATTTTTCATGATATCGATTGTAAATAAATGCATAATATTTTATTTGGCCGTTGAATTACACATGCATCAATCTGTAAAATATTCATCGTGCTTCTAAAGGTAAAATGTTCTATGCATTTAAATACAAACTTGTCGGATGTATTCTAGAACAAATTCACTGACTCATACTACATCTTAATGTCTATTCCAAAACGACAGTTCTAATTTTCCAGCCACATTTAAGGAGCGGTTGCAAATAAAACTGTCTCATTTTGACAATTAATGATGACACATTGGGTAACATAGCTCTCGCTACGAAATTTGTGTCTGGCCCCATGAAAATACTAATTGTTCATAAATTCTGCTAAATTTAATAATAAAAGTGTTTGAATTTTAATATTTAATTTAAAGCATGGCTATTATTTTACGATTATATTTTTCTGCTGATAAAGAATAAGCAAAAAAGGTATTTTTTATATTTCATATCTACAGAATTTTCTAACTACAGCACTGGAAGTATTTCCGATGAATTTTGTATTGATAGAATCATTACCACTGAATGATTAATATTTACTAAAATATAAACTGGGATTTATTTTTACAACATCCTGCATAATATTAAAACGTTCTTCATGCTTGTTATCGTAAATAATATTATTAAACGATGCCTAGGGTTTTCTTGAACTGACGATGTTTCAACTAGTCATTAGGAGCTTTTAACATATCTGGCATTTTCAGTCAGTCCCAATTTTGATGGAGAACTCGTCGTGAGTTTAATACGAAGATCTCCTAAGTATATTCCCCAACTACCAAAATTTCAAAACGACATTTGGTTTGACCATACCTTTTACGGAATTCGAACCCGATTTCAAGGCTATGACAGCCGGCACTGCACCTAGAGGACAGAATATACATGAACTAGCGTCTTTTTTGCAGTAAAAGAAGCTGGCCCCATTTAGCAGAAAATTCCTTTAAATAAGATTAAGAAATGATATAATACTCTGCTATGTGACACGCAATAAAACACACGTCTTGTAAAATAGTACCTTATAAAAAGTGTTAAAAGAGAAAAATAGTGCTGAAAATGTGTTTGTAAATCTTCATGATAATCCGTTGGATGTACAATTATATTCTAGAACGTAAATGCTAAATAGAAAATGGAAAAAAATTCTTTTCTTTATATCAACCATGTTAGGATCGTTGCAATATTTTAGCACCAGAGGTGGTATTAGTCTTAGTTCACTTTTTACCCGTATCACTTTTTCGTACTAATCATGTTTTAAATTGTTGTTATGGCTATGCATTATTTTTAAAGAAATCAATGAAAAATCTGCATATATGTGTATATGTATATTCCTCATACTATCGAAAACAACGGCCAAATTTGAATACACATAGAAATTCCTTGAGCATGTGCACCTGAAAGCCTAAATTTTAAATCTGGTTTTTTACTTATATCCTATTTTGTACAAATTGGATTAATTTTTTATTAGTAAACTCAACTATTCGAAAGCAAGCTGTGGCAATACAGTTCGAAATAAAACATTTTTATCTCCAGTGCGCTACACTCCTGCCATTCGGAAAAATTAAAGTATATCAGTTTTGTTAATAAACTCGTCTGTATGAAAGCGATATGTTTTTACTGTCGGAAATAAAATAATATTATCTTCCATGCATCAGAATATTGCCATGCAGTAAAGCATAAGATATTTAACTTTCAAGGTCTGACCTGGATAGTTACTGAGCGACAAACTAAGCTGTTTAAAAGAAATAAACACAGATCTTAATAATATTTTATTTACTTTTTAATATGACTGATTCGTATTTTGATAATATTCAAAAAGCTGTGCATGCGTTTTATTGATAAAATTTTACCCGAAAAATTAGGATTTTCGTAAAATAATTCTTAATGGTAAGTGGCAATTCATACTTTGTGTTTGTTTACATAGCATCATAATATATGAAGCTGATTGCACTGAAACCAGTTAAAGAAAAGCTGAATTCAGATATAAAGAAGAAATGAGATAGTGAAATATTACAATGCAAAAACATTTGGAAGTCATTTTAAGTGAAATATTATAATGCAAAAATATTTATACAAAAATATAAGTCATTTTTCAAATATTATTTTCAAATATCAGACATTTTTAAGTTAAATTTCACGCCATTCGTACTAGAAGTAGTTCAGATTTCGTACTAGAAGTAGTTCAGATTTCTTACTAGAAGTAGTTCAGATGTTCAGATTTCATGCGTTTAAATTTGTTGAAAATTCTGCGTATTTAAAATGTTATTTGACTTTTAATATTTTCCAAATTATTTTCATGGTAAATTATTCATAAGAGATTCTGATAATATTCATAAGAGAACTATGCATGCCTTTTAGAATTAATAAACATTTGAAAGAATTTTTAGGTTTAGGTGAAAAAGACTACCAATAAAAAATTTTAAAAAAATTGTGTAAAATTCAGTGAAAATTTACTTTTTCAGAGATATATCATTCTGTTTCAAAATCCATGCACAGTTTTGTGTACCATTTCATGTAGAATGATTATGCAAAATATTTTGAATTTCTGATTAAATTTCATTCGAGAGGGGCTTTTTGAATGTAAGTATAAAAATGTGAAAATATGTATCCTTATTTGTACTTTTTTCCAAAAGTAGTATTTCTGTCACCATGAAATTATATATTTTTTGTACAAATATGAGTAATATAGAGAACTGTAGATTGAACAAAAAGTAAGAATTTTTATTTTGCCATCACTTGGCTACTTAAATTCTGCAATAACATGAACATCGAAACATCTATTTCTCTTTGCTACTGGGCGAGTTGCGATTGGTGTGTATACGCAAAGTACCAGTGTTCGTGCTGGGTCAGTAGCTGCACTAACTCTCCATCGCTTTTATGGAGTGTGAATAATTTCGTTTCTTCTCTGTCAGCCCATCATCAAATGGAAAGTTAAAATCGGTAAGAACGTTTTTAGCATACTTTGTATTTACATTCTTGGAAGATGAATAATGAATAGGCAGAAAATTTTAATCGTGTGTTTGAAAGATACGATATAAACTTTAGAAGGTAAAGCAAATTCTATCATTATGATAATGCCTAATGCATGAACTATAGATTAACAATGCTAATTAATCTTTTGTAACAGAAGGAACGAAGGTAAAACTGAAATTTTAAGTTTTGAAAGTCAATGCTTGCGTATAGTTGAAAGTTTCAAGAATGGCAGAACAACTTCCCAAATATTTTCAGAGTACAAATATTTTTAGGGTTTCATATTTTGGTCTGTGTTTATCAGATATTCCAGCTTTATTAAAAATAACTTTTTACCCACTTAATCTCTTGTAAAATGTCGATTACGAGTGTTAACAGTAAAATAACTTTTAAATCTGAAAATGAATTCGGAATATTCATGCGGCGAATTGGATAAACATGTAAAAGCCAAAGCAAATCCTGAAGGTAATGTTTTGATGAAAAAGATAGAACGGTGGATCTTAAACGTAAAATTTCAACCATCCACATCTGTTACAGTAGACATGCTGTAAAATGTTATGCACAATCTACTTTTTTATACGTTGCATATTTTTTCCCTTACCTCCCTCCCCGGCGGTCGACTGAGAGCAATCTCGACGTTCTGGCTAAGTCAATATCTAGACTGACTCGAATTCTGGAGAAGAATTAACAGTCTTCACAGTGACTAGAACCATCGTTGATTCGATGGTATGTTCAGGTTCGGCAGAGACCGTATGGTACTGTCGTGTCTGCTCCTTAGTTGAGTTGTGTTGACGCTACATTGTTTGATATCTATGGTTGCCCTTAGGTGTTTTGCTTCCCTTGGTCAGCAATGGGGAACGGTCGATGTCAAACAAGCGTTCTTTGATTTGCAGGTGGATACGTAGCCGTCCACCACTGACTTTGTGTGCAATTACCCAGACTTTGTGAAACAAAAATTGTCTCCTTGGGTTGACCCTAGGGTCATGCCTCTTTGGATCGCCTCTAGGAGTTGGACCACTTAACCATGTAGGATAGTCTCGAGCAAGCCAGGTCTGGGTGCCCCTTCCTTTTACTGCACTGTTTCGCTTACTGTATGATTTTTTATTATGCTGTCCTAAGTATCATTTATCATACAGAACTGTACAACTGCCCTGTTGTAAGTTCTTAACTTCGAAAATTACATTTCCATGTAGTCGCCTGGGCATCAGCAATTTCAAAAAGTTATCTAGCCGGGTTTAAAAGTACTGGAAACAAAAATGACATCAATAAATCTTTAGCTATTTATTAAATTTAGAAGTTTCTTAAGTATATTAAAGAATATACGATTTTCTAAATTAAAAATGTATGTGCACTGCTATATATGCATCAGTACAGAAACATACCACTAAAACACGCTTGATACACTCATTGCTGGCAGACGGTTTTTACAAAGCAGGAACTATCATTAAAGTTAAAAGAAAAATCTGCTTTATTATGTAAAGAACAAAGGCGCATTTTAAATATGTATCTCAAATGATTTTGATATAATTCTAGCGTCCATTTCTCTCCGCAACTCAAGTAACAAACATGGTCAAATGCGACTTTTGATTCTTCATTTTGATAAAGACTCCTGACTCACAAATCGATTTCACTCAACGACATTTGCCTCTGTAAAGTGATTCACTATGTTCTAGAACATCCATCAGCATCTTACATGGACACGAAATAAGCACCAGTGCTGCTCTGTGGTTTCTGTTTCTATCACCATGAGAGTTAATCTGACACGAAATGTTTTAATCAATAAATGCTATATTTTGCAGCAATTTTTAAAGAAAAATTTTCACAAATTTTGAGTTTCAGAAAACTTTCATTATAAAATAATTTAATAACTCCTTTATTTGAGTTAAGAATAATAAATGTAACAAAAATGGCATTATATACCTTTACTTAAGGAACGCACATTTAATTCATTATTCTTTTTCCATCGTTTTGGGTCATAAAACAAAGTAGAAACTTTCTTCTTTGCGGGAGTTGCTCCGCCTTATATCCACCCTCCGATATTGCCTGTGTTTTATCGCACGAGCTTAATCTGTTTTCTTTGCGTTTTTCTCCTTCACTTTGTTTTATTTTTCCATTAAGCATTGACAGATGGCTGATTTGTTGCTTCTCCAGGCGCCACTGAGTGCGAGGGAGCCACTTGGGCGACGTTGCTCTCCCGTATTCAAATGAAGTTCTCCTCCACTCTCTCGCAACTTGGCAAGGGATCTTCTTCCTTTTTTTAAATTTTGTTTATTTTTTCCCTTGGCGATAATCGAGATTTCGTTAAGGGCACGCCAAAGGATGGTAGTTTTTAAACATTATTTTAATGTTTATTTTATATTATATTATTTTATTTTTAGTAAAGATCGAACAGTTTTTTTATCTTCCCATTCCATATTTACGTGCATGCTTACGGTGTTATTATACTGGTTAATTCAGATATGTAATACGTAGGAAGCAGTTTCAAAGGCTTTAAAAGAGCTTTAAAGCCAAAAGAGAGTTGTTTGTAACTAAAAATGCGTTTCCAGGAGTATAAAATAAATATCTACGTCGATTTCGAAAGCAACACATTTTTCCCTATTAAATTAAAAGTTGGACATTAATTAATGTTCAATACGTTTATAAATTTGTGGCCAGTAAAATCTTTAATTTTTGCAAAACGTCCTTCAGTTGATTACTTCTACAACGACCTAACAGAGGTTAAGGCTTATCCGGATATTTGGAAAGGTCGGGTAATAGTATTACTGTATATACTTGCATATTTTTTCTCCTTGTGTAATTGTTTTCCTAGTGTTTCAGAATATCATTTAGAAACTTCTGATTTATGGTAACAATGTAAAATGTTCACCCAAATAGGGAAGTAATTTGTGTAAGTAAAAATTATATTACCGAACTTGATTAGTCCTCTGAAATATATAATATAATAACATTAATGTGTCTTTATATATATTTTAATGAGGTATTCTTATCATTTAATTCATCTCTTCGGGAAGATTATATACCGTATATTTTTCATTCCCGGTTTTCGAGCGGTAAAATTATTAGGAAAAGGGGAGAAGATACCCAAGTAAATGCAGTATCTTTCTTTCTGTGAAAATATATCCCATTTATCTTCAACTATCATCGCCGGCTAAGAAGCCAACGGCTAAGAGTTGTCATGTATGGACAGCTATTACTTGCAAAAACCAGGCGTGCGAAATCCTGTATTAAGGTCTGTACTTCCCATACTCTCATTATTCCATGGAGATAAGATTGATTAGTTAATACCACCAGCCCCACTGTAAGGATTCGTAACCAGTAAAACACCACGTAAGATCTTCAGCTGCATCAAGACATTTTATATATCCATGGCATATTTTATAACCTAATTTTGTGAATTTTTCTTGCTTGATCTGCAATGCTTAAATATTTGCAATGGTTTTAGCTTAACATCCGTACTTGTATAAACCGCCTAAATTTGTTGTATTTGTATGCTCAACTTTTACGACTATGTACTTTAACTGCTTATTTCGGTCTTTCGTTCAATATTCCTCGCTTTATGTATTCAAGTCCGGAGAACATTGTACAAGTTTAATTTTTTTTTCCTGAATTCCTTTGATGTGATCCGACAGCTGATGTATACCTAACCCAGTGTTAACCAGCTGTTCTCTTGAAGGCAAAATAAAGTCAAAAATTGTATTCTTTCAAAGGCAGCTGAAAATACGTACTCTGTAAAGCAAAGCTACGTATTTTCGACTGACATAAACAATGAAATTACTCGTTATTTATAAAAATATATCATATATTAATTGCAATCATTATTTAGGTAGGCATCAATTTTCTCAAAGCAAAAGTTGTATATTATACAAAAAAATGCTCTTATAAAGAGATTAAATAAGCATAACATCACTATATGTGTATATACACACACACGCTTCATAAAAAAGAAAGCACTATGTAAGACTAAGAATTGATTTATTGAGTAAACAAAGAATACCAGGTTTATCCGGAGGCGAAACTTCTTTTCTGTTAATATTTATTTGTTGAAAATTATCCTCTACGGCATATACAGTAGTGGAAATTATTTTGATTAATTGATAGATGGCGCTTTTTGTCAGCCAAATTAAGCACTAGCATCACTAAAGATTTGAAGTTACAACTTTCTTGTTTTTTTTTTTTTTTTTTTTTTTTTTTTTTTTGACTGATTCGAAAATCACACTTTTCTGGATCAAAGACTGTGCAAAGAAATTTAAGCTTTTCGTTAAAAATCGTATTCAAGAAATACAAAATTTAACTTCCCCAGAAAAGTAGAATTATTGCCCCGGTAAATGTAATCCCGATGATCTGGCTTCGAGAGGACTTAAACTTCATGGGTTGAAAAACAATCCTACCTGGTTTCACGGACCAGAATCGCCTAGAATGTCGTCTGAGTTGTGGCCTCGACAGAATGAAGAGAAACCTGTCATTGAAGAAGAATTAGAATACGGCAAGAACATTAATGATATTTATGAATTTGTGTGCATTGCAGTTGAAGAAAGGCTTATAGACAGCTCAAAATATAGTAATTTAAGAAAATTGTTGAGAATAACTGATTGGATGAAACGATTCATTGGTAAAATTAAGAAAACAAGCCATTTGACAGGTCCATTAACGAATGAAGAAATAGTAGATGCCGAATATTATTGGATTCGATCTGAACAAGAACACTTCTATCCCAAAGAAATCGAGTCTCTGAAGAAAGCGAATAAAGTCGAAAAGAAATCATCTTTATATCTTTTTAACCCATTTTTAGACCAGAACGGGATACTGAGAGCGGGTGGAAGATTAAAACATTCTAGTTTGTCACATGATGAAAAACCGGCAATTCTTTCAAGAGACTCCTGGCTAACGAATTTGATAGTAGAAAGTGCACATGTTAAAGTGATGCATGGAGGAATAGCAACGACCTTAGCTGAATTTTTGAAGTCAATTTTGGACCCCAAAAAGACGTCAATTTGTCAAGAAAATAATTAACAAGTGTCTTATTTGTAAAGTCTGCTGACAAAGCTGAAAAGATATTCACTGAAGTCTGCTGACCAGACCACTTCTCAACTTCCAGAAGATATAATCAATGAGACACCACCATTCTACAGGTCTGGCATCGATTTCGATGTACCGATTTATGTGAAAACATCGAAGGAAGTCAAAAAGCCTATGTAACATTATTTACCTGCGCTGTCACTAGAGCCATACATCTGGAACTTGTACCGAATCTCATTATTGATTCTTTCTTGATGGCATTCAAAAGATTCACATCTAGGAGAGGCAACTGTCGAGTAATTTATTCGGACAACGCGAAAACTTTTAAAAAGGGAAAAAGGAACTCGAAAATTTTTCTAAACTGTTGTCAAATGAGAAATTCTAAGATTTTCTGTAGAAGGAAAGAATCAGTTCGAAGTTTATAATAGAACGAGAGGCTTGGTGGGAAGGCTTCTACGAGAGATTAGTAAAATCAGTGAAAAAGTGTTTAAGAAAAATTCTCGGTAGAGCTTTACTAACGTTTGAAGAATTGTCAACGGTTTTAGCACAAGTGGAAGCTGTTTTGAATTCTTGTCCTTTGACATATGTATACAACGACCACAAGGAACCGTTGCCACTGAAGCTAGTCAATTTTTAGATTTTTGGAAACAAAGATTCTACATTATGTATCAACTTTAATTCCACTGTTAAAGATGGCTGTAACAAGTCCTCTCTGACCAAAAGAAAGATTTACCATGATTTATTGGTTAGACAATTGTGGACTAAATGAAAAAATAAACAATATTTGATGGATCTTCGAACAGCTCATCAATTAAAAAATCCTAACCTTTATGATGATCTTGTTTTAATCGAAGACAACAACAAGTGCAAACTTTTGTGGAACTGTGGTAGATTGATAAACGTTTTTCGTGGTCGTGACAACAAAGTTCGTTCTTGTGAACTTAAAGCTGCTGATGGAACAATAATAAAACGGCCAGTTCAATTATTATATCTTTTATAACTTTAAAAACATTTTTATTGCCTAATAATATGAATAAGATTGAATATGTTTTATGCAATTGTTTATTTTGTTAATTTAGTTTCATATGATTAGATTAAGAATAGTTTAGATTTACTGATGTAGTGTCAAATTGTATTTGATGTTAACATACCTTCTTTACAATTTAGTATAATGATTATAATTTGAATACATTTTCTTTTAATATACTTATTAATATTTTTATAATTATATTTTAAAGTACTTATTGGTATAAATTTGATTGTTGTTAGATTAATGTGAACTCTTGACAGAGTTCAGGTGGGGAGAGTGTGGAAATTATTTTGATTAAGTGATAGATAGCGCTACCGTCGCGTGTGAAACGCGACGTGCCTTCTGAATTTCCATAGACTCTCCACCCGCAGCTCGATAGATGTATGCTTCGCACATTTTAGGAACACTTCCTATTTAAAAGATTTCGATTTTCGATTACGAAAGCATAAAGATTTGTTTGTTAACTGAACAACCATGTTTTCATTAATGATCTGTAAATATTGTACATATTAAAGGTTACATTTTAAAGTGATTAATGTCGATTTATAGCAATCATAGAATATTTTGAAACAACAGTACTTATTCCTTAATATCAGCTTAACAACTTTTTAAAATTATACAATACATTATGTATTATGTTGCATAGCGGTATCTTGAATTTAAATTAATAAACATAAGAATACATCTTTGCGAGCGGATTGTAATTCACCTTTTATTTTAGCGATTTCAACCTTAGAACACAACACAGCAAAAGGTAAAGCGTGAAAGTTACAGTTAGCGTTAACAAGAATGCAAAAACAAAATGCGAACTGTGCATACGAACTGCGCGTTGCAAAATAAGATCTCACAGAGAGGCAGACGGCTCTGGTGGCTTAAACACTATGTTATTACTTATCATCTTTAAACCAGAGAACAATTTAAAAATCATATAAATAAAGTGTAGGAAGTATGATTTTATTTAGTTCAAAAAGAGAAAAATAAGAACAATTTGAGATTATGAGAAATTTCAGATTAAAAGTTATTTACAAGATGGCATTGTTTATAAAGTGGTACTAAACAACATAATCTGGTGCGCTATCTTCCATGAATGTCACAAAATGTAAAGATTGTTTTTCTTCTAAGACTACACAAATGCTCTTTTGTAATACGTTAACGTAAAGTTGACGTGTAGCGGTGACAGTTCAAAAGCAAAACCATATACAGAAGATGTCAACATGACGTAATTGAAATAATAGTTACTTACTACTGCGGTCTTTTAAAGAAAAGTCTTCTAAAGTCCGTTTTAATCAGCACAGAAATTACAAGCTTTTAAAAATGCTTGTAATTTCTGTGCTGATTGCATTATCATATGTTGCACACTGATTCAAATGTAATTTTCTGGAATATTGAGCGATATTTTTCATTATCCTGTAATTTAACATTGTGGTATATTGTTACGAATTATTAATCATTCATGACGGTAATCTGAATTTTGTGGAAACGGCTGGTTTCACATTTTGAATTTTTAAACGGTTACATTTATTTATATGAAGATATCGAATTCTACCTGTATTCGTGACGTGAATATCAATAGTTACTACATTAATCTTCAAAATATCTTTATCTCAGGAACTTTATCATAATTGACTAGATTTATGTCCTTCTCTGAGAAGAAAACGAATATATCATTCGCATTATGTGTAATATTTCTCCAAGTCTCTGAATTAACTAGGCCTGCGAAATCGTTAAACTTATTACATCAGAACAGAATTATATGTATTTGCATTGGACAATCGATAAAATATTCGTGT
This sequence comes from Stegodyphus dumicola, assembly GCF_044657685.1. Classification (NCBI taxonomy): domain Eukaryota; kingdom Metazoa; phylum Arthropoda; class Arachnida; order Araneae; family Eresidae; genus Stegodyphus; species Stegodyphus dumicola. The sequence continues at coordinate 39,040,218 of NC_140771.1, read as the reverse complement.
GTCAATTGTATTCTTAGTACAATATTTTCTTTGCTTGTGTCATTAGATTTATAATGTTTACTGCAGTTCCAAGAGAATTTTCCAGCGTATCGATAGTAGTGGAAAACATCGTTATATTTCACCTCACCTTTCATTAGTATTATATTCAGTTGACTCAGTTTCAAGCCATCGTAATTAGAGCTATATTAGTACTTTTATATGTCATCATATTACCAAACTGTCTATTGGTAAGTCATATATTGTTTGAATTAATTTGAAAAATGTCTTTTTAAATTACATAATCAGTTAGTTTTTTTTGATGCAATTTTCTTTGAGCCGCATTTTTTCATTCTTTCTTTTCAAAAATATATAAGTCAGGGTGAAAGAAAAGAAACTAAGTGGGGGAGCGAGTGGGTTTTATAGCTAATATAAGTGAAATTAACTACAAACGTAGTAAACTCATAGCCAGATACTGTGATTTGTTAGCGATATTAAGTTTAAATACATAACAAAAACATTTACAACTCGAAATGTCCTTATTTACCAGAAATTTGACTTGAAACCAGAAATCAGAATCACATCAATGAGAATCAATCAAATCAATCAGAATCAATCAACAAGAATAAAATTTAATTAAATTCATTTAGAGTCATATTTTATAAAATTTAAGCGAAAGTATTTGTCTAGGTGTTTAGTTAGAATTCTGTCCTTATAGTATTCTGTTATCACAGTATTTGTTTCGAACTGTATTTTGCGTTTTTTCTAAACTGTAAATTACAATAATTCTCACTTGTTTTTAGATGTCTTAATGATTAGCTTAAGTTTGTTCTATCTTACAATTTACGCGTTTTTAAGAGATTTAGTACCTGAAGGAAAACTGATAAATGTAGGATGAGAAGCTTAAACGTTTAGAGTAAGAATATCCAAGATATAATAAAATTTAGAATAGGGAATAAAATTTAGAATAGGATTAGAAAAAAAAAAGAGGGGCTTCTACAACTTTAGACAATCCGTAACAGAAGAAAAGAGATATTCAGATTATATTCACGCTGTGTTTACAAGTAGTTTGTTTCTGGCGTTGAATATAAGAAGATGCGAAAAGTTTTGAACTCTAATATAAATTCTATTAGGACCATTTGATAAAATGTAGCTTCACTGCATTTTACCAAATTATCCCGATAACAACCAAGTAGATTATTTTTGTTCCCAAATGAACTACTAGTACGGACTGGCTAAAAGAAGAAATAAGCACATCGCAAGAGCCGGAATCATAAAAGTAACGAATAGTGTAAAGATCATCGGTTATAAATAAAAGGAAAGAGTTGTGTTTTCCGGAATGGCAACATCAGGAAAAACGATCGTCGATTAAAAATATCGAACGACAATAGTGTCAATAACGAACGGAAGCAGAAATCAACGTTGTTTACCGTATTTGTAATCAATTTTTTTCTATCATTTAAATTCTTTGTGAGTAGTAATAAAATAAGCAGTTTTGTTAAAGAGGTTTGTTAAATTATAAACAAAACGACTGGATTTATGAGTTCATGTGACAAAATACTTCTGTTAGGCGTCCACCGCGAAGATGAAAGTTCTACTAATGGTAAGCCAATGTACTGTTATGTTTTTCTCCTCACGTTAAGGGTTCGTGGATTTGGAGAGAATAACGATGACTCCACTTGATGAAGTATCAGAACACACTTTATTGGCCACTATTATTCAAAACAGCTATAATAACACGTTTGCAATTGTCGAAAAACTACTATAAACATGCTGAAACAATCAGCGATACAGCCTTTAGACTATCAGGCTATAACGGTGGAGACAGCTTCACGCCAAATCACCAGAGTACAGCTCCCGACTCTCCACGGCCGTACTTGGACTCTAAGTACTCTTGAGACTCTGCACGCTAAAACTCGCGATGCACTCGACGATGCACTAGAGTACAATTCCCGACTTGGTTCTGTCGTTCTCGGAGCTTAACACACTCTAAGGTAAAACTCGACGATGCACTAACTCCCGATACTCTAAAAGACTCTCTCGATGCACTCGACGACCAACTCGGCACCAGGCCTCGAGATACTCGCTCTCTGACTGACTATCAACTCGTTAGACGAGGCACTGACTCTCCGCGTACCAGCAGGGTTTATATAGTTTTTGGCTTGTGTTCGAGAACATTCTGGGCAAACCAGTGAGAATTCGTTCCAGAAGGTTCTCTATCCGCCTATGGAATATGGCCAATTTTGTCGCCAAATGGGCGATTTCTCGTCAAATGTGGCAACCTTGTCTTCTCTTCCATTTTCTGGCAAACCTAAACCTGCTTTTCCTTGAAGCTATCCTACCGCGCCTGGACATTTCGTAACAGTACGATGTTATTTTCTTATACTGCCTCTCTCCCTAAAATAGTAAAACTTAATGACATCATTTTCTAACGTCGCGCAAAGTATGAAATGCAGATTTCCAGCATAAAATGAACGAAGAAAGGTCGAGTATTTCGTTGAACGGTGAAGGTTTAAATGTTCGTTTAAAAAATAAAAGTTCTGAAAATAAAGTGGGTGACATTTATAGCAAACGTGTTCTTTTTAGTCCAATAGCGGGCAATTGCTTATTCAGCAATTTCCACATCTAAGGACAGAAGTTGTGGCCCTTGTATTGTGGGGGCACGTAATAGATGGCCACCGTTGCCTACTGTGAAGGGACGCACAGTTACAACCATGTCTTAGTTTAAAATCCATGCCTTAGTTTAAAATCCATACCTTAGTTTAAATTCGGACCTCCGGTACCTCATTAGGTTTCCCTATACCTTCTGGGCAGTGTTTGTAGCAAAGGTATTTTGCCAGTAATCCCACACGTGCCCTACCAAAATGACAAGAAATCTTACTTAAAAAAAAAAAAAAAAAAAAAAAAAAAAGGAACCTAATTTTTAGAATTTTAAGACGAACTTAACTCTCCTAAAGCTATAATGGTCCACCAGCGGCCGAGCGGTAAAGACGCTGAATACTGGTAGTTCGGTCCGAGGTTCGAATCCCGCAAACGGACTGGCTACATGGGCTGTTTCGTGGTTTTCCCCATGTGTAACGTGTATACGAGCCAGTTTCCCGTAGAAAGTCCTCCACAAAGGCATCCCTCCCTTTAGGCAGATAGCCCTAATGTGCTTTGCCATAATTGAATAACCCAACCCTAAAGCTATAATAGTTACATATTCATCTTTCGAAAAAACTGAGCATTTCCGAGTTTGGAGGCTTCTTAAAAGTGAATTAAATTCCTGTTATACATATTGTTTTCATAGTTGCAATAATTATGCCCTTTCTGTACAATAAATGTTATAATTTTGTTTGAGAAACTAACTATTTGGAGAACAGTAGTCGCTGCGTTAGCGAAAAAACAGCGGTCGTTATTTTATAGTTAGTTACAATTTCATAATAAGAGTAACAAGAAAATAATTGTCACTACTATGAAACGACATTAAAGCGTTATCTATGTAAATCCGCAGAGTATTATGTGACCCATAAAATCGCTATATTAACGCTAGAGTGATTATGAGTTTACATAACGTATATTTTCATGCTAAAGAGGCCTTTCCATATGGAAGCAGTCACGGGTAAACGTGTAAGGAGCATTCACCATGAGAGGATATAACTTACTTCTCAAAACTATGACCTTACTTTCATAAGTTTATCCCTTAGATGATTTTTCGACCATGCTTAATTTATATTATAATATACTTAATTTATATCATTAAATGGCAGCATCTGCAATGGTTGGAACATACTTTGAAATCTTAAATGAGGAGAATCATTTCTGCTAGCATTGTAAGTTGTGGATTATCTTATGTTTTAGCATAAATCTGAGAATTTATAATAGGATTTATTTCTAAAGAAGCATTAAAATTTGATTTTTTTGTTTTTCTCTTTATTGTTTTTCTACATGTTCCTTTTATTAACATTAGCCAAAAATATATCAGATGGAATGGCTACAACAAGAGCAACGTATGGAAGTTTTAAGCAAGGGAGATGATGAATAAGGTGATGCAGTAGATACCGAGCAGTGTGGTTATCTCAAAAAAAAAAAAAAAAAAAAAAAAAAGTTTTATCGCGTTATAGAATAAGCTAAAAAAACGAATCATAAGTTCTAAAATTTCACATAGATAGATGATTCTAGTGCAATTATACGTGAAATTGTTGTATTTTTCTGTGTAATGTAACACGAAACCATTTAAAGAAACATTGTATGCAGGAAAAGTAAGGATACGTTGACAAGTCCATTTAACATTGAGTAAATAGGTATCTCGGTAATTTTGCCAAATATCGCCAATTTGACAACAATTTTGGAAACTTGCCAAAAGTCGCCAAACTTGGCGACTGTATGGCGACATTTTTGTCCGGTCTCTGTATCACCGTAACAGGTACTGTAATTGAATACAAGTAATTGGTCCTTATATTAGCTGCAACCGTAATTCGACCCTCATATTGCTTACCAGTAATTTCGAGAAGCAGAAAATACTAGAAATGTCTCAGCGACCGGTTAAAATTATATAAAGCAGGAAAGAAAATCTGCTCTCAGTTAGTTGTTGTTGTTGCTATTGTTGCGAGCTGTTAGTTCAGCGTGAGATCGGAGATATTTGCCAGTTAGCTTTTCTTTAGATGCGCTTTGCATTGCCTTGTGTTTAGCGTTCTTTGTAGTTTGAAGCGTAACCACTGAGTGTACTCTGTGATACCGTAAACACTTTGACGAGTATTTCTGTGGAAAATTCCAAAACTTTGAATTTTTTCCTTTGATAAAATAAATTTTATTAACCTTGCATTCAATCTATCAGGAATACGTACACCGCGCAACGATATTAAAATTAGATTTGAAGTCCCCCATTTGACTGTGTGTATTATGTGTTCCACATGGGGAAAAGAAAAAGAAATACCTTTTAAAAAATAATATTATTTGAAATGTTTGAGTTCCTCTATTAGTCTTAGCTTTGTTCGAGTTTCGTTTGGAATGTCATCAGCTAACCTAGAGTCTGAAATAAATAAAATATAATATTACTTCAATACGTGAGGAACCTAAATGTTAAATTCTTCAAAATAATAGTTTATTGTTGACAGATGAAAATTCGTTGTTAGAAATGAAATAAAAAGTGCTTTGAACAGTAAATATCTGTTTTCTTATTCAGAACCAAGCAAAATTTTTCTGCTTAACGCGTTTAGTGTAACGCTCTATATCAATGCTTATGTTCCGTGAGGTAAGTGTAAAAAACTCAAAATGGTATAAAAATTATGCTACTCTGATAGTGGAAATTCGAATGCAGCACAAACAAAATGTTTGCGAAAATATTTGAAGATGAGTTTTGAAAATTTTGAACATGAGCTTTGAGAAAACGGAAAATTTCTTATCTGAGATTCATAATACTGTAAATTCAAAATTTTGTTATTAAGAAATATATTTTACTGAATAGCTTAGAGACTTTTTTTAATTTAAATAGATAATGAATTGAATAATTGATAAATCCATGTAATATAAATTTTAAATTTAGTAACAGAAAATTTTTTACCTTAAAACATGACTATTTCTCGAAAAGAATTATAATATATATATATATATAAAACCGAACGGGGTTCTATAAATTATAATTAAAAAATGGCTGATTAAACTTGGTATCCTTGTGTAACTTAATTGACATTAAACTATTAAAACATTCAATTTAATTATCACGTAGCAGCGAAAAAGATGCCCTTAACTTCAACAAATTTACGGTATTTTACTTACAAACTTAAATTTGAAATCATTAGATGCTCTTTCTTACCAAGGCTAAATCCCGTGAATCAAGAGAAACTTTTCGTCTTTCTTGCTCTGTTTTAACAGGAACTGGAAAGCAGCTACTGAGGGATCTTGAAAATAAAATAAAACCTTTTACTTTTAAACTTGCTAACTGGTAAATTTGAAAAGGAAATACAAAATTAAATTAGCTCTGTTTGCGGAAGAAGGCAAATCCATAGCAGCTTAAACAGAGCCTCTGAGTTAACACATTTTACTTAAAAAACAAATGTTCTGAATCTTAATACTCCCAGCGAGAGTTATACATTAAAAATTTTAATACTAGAATATTTAAACAAAGAGCTTAAATTCTCAGTGTTTCAGTGTTAACATCCATAAGCAAAAGCTGTCCCTGAAGAACTAGCACGTTTGCAAAACCAACCAACTGTGTAGAAATCAGCTTTTACGCCACGCTTAAATATCGTATTAGAACTTTAGAAACTTCTAGAGAAGTTGGATAGAAATACGAGAAATTAATGAACAGAAAATAACTTTTATATTCAATTACATAAAATAATTGTATTTGGTTAGTACTTTTCAAAACTTCATAAAATTGTTAGTGATAAAAATGTCATAGAATTAAGACTAAATTTTTATTCTAGAGATATTTTTTTATCAAGAAAGAAATACAAATAAGAATAAAATTCCGTATCAAAAGAACTGCTGCTTGATCGGTCATACTTTCTTTGCCACAGGAATTCAACCAATTTATTTTGGGCCATATGATTACATACCTGAAAAAGAAATTCAAGTTCGGCAATCATCGCTGATTTGAAATTTTTTATGACATTCAAGTGGATTCTTTCTGTAGATTAACAGTCTCTTCCGTAAGAAAGGACGCAGTTAACTCCATTAAGTTTCTATAAACAGTAAAATATGAATAATTTGGTTTAATTTACTTTATTTGATTATGGTCAAGCACTCCAGGCTATCTGTCTAAGAGGAAGGATGCCTTCCTGGACGATTTTCTAAAGGAAACTGGCTCGTATGCACTCGGGGGGAAAAGGAAAATGTTACAAAAACAAGAGAACACCCACGCAGCCGGCCCTTTCGCCGAGATTCCCACCCCAGACTGAACTATCAGTGTTGGTCGACTTTACCGCTCATCCGCTGGTGGGCGTAAATTTGAATGGAATAAGGAGTTAATTCTTGCTGCAATTTGATGTAATGTAAAATTCTGTTGGTCAATGAAGTGTACTCAAAGTAGAGTTTATTTAAGCAAACTAAATAAATTATTTAGTTTATTGTGAGAGTTCATAAATTTAATTACTATAAAAAATTTACTGTCTTTGTTGAATGAAGTTTAGAGATCCATAAACATATAAATAATAATATCTATGAAAAGTTTCTTTTTTTAATTAAATGTTAGTTGTATTGTTATTAGACGTTTTTGTAAAACAGAATTTGAACTTTCATATATATATATTTGATTCCGAAAAAGTACAAAAAAGAAACTGAACCCTATTCCTACTAACAAAACCTTAAATAAATTGTAAGAACTAAAAATGAAATAAGGAAATAAAAACGCTTTTTTATAATTTCAGAATTGAATATAAACAAAAAAATAATGCTAATAACTAGTATTCATAGCTTACGTATATTTTTCAGTTTTCTTCCTTATGCGTATCACTATCCCACAGTCCAGAGAATATTACTTAAATAATAACCATATTTTAATTTATTTTCCTAGCTTTCGATCTTGTTTTAAATCTAAGATACTAAAATTATTTCGATTTTGAAGAGAAGTATTCATATTAGGTTTATTTTTAACTAGATTTAGGTTTTACCCGGGTTTTCCATTTTTTATTAAAAGAAAAATCTTTTAAATCCCTGCAACTCATATATGCATACACAACAGCGATATTTTATATCTTGTTTGTAAGCAGTTATGATAAATTTTCATTTCATCTCTATGTATTCGCTAACACATTAAATAAAATGCTTAAATTTTTTGAATTGTTTATCTCTATTAAATATTTTGCTGTATGTACTCTGTATTTGAAACATAATTTAACTCTAGTCGTTGATCCTAAAATTTTGCTTAGTCTCAAAATTAAGCGAGGCAAATGGCAAAAGGTTAAAAACCAGACACTAGAGTAAATACATTTTGCGTCTTAACTTACGAAGTTTACTTTTTATGGTATTAATACATATTTGACAATATTTAATTACGAAGTAATCGAAATTTGTTTGTTCTTAATCAGAATGATGGTCTGCTTAAAGATTGCGAGAACGCTTTTCATAAAACCTTAAACAAAATCCTCAGAAACCAGTTTCTTAAACTATAAAATGATAACAAAAGTATGGGTTCTGGTGCAATTAAAAAAGAATGATTGAGTTTCGATTTCAAGCATTTCGCATTCTTATATGAACAAAGGCGATACTATATATTTTTCTGCCCTCAACAGAGGGCAGCACAAGTACATCAATTATCAAGAAGCACTTGATAAATAGTCGGCCAGTATTCATCTAACTCGGAGTGAGAAACGTGATTTTTAAACAAATTTGTTTAATGATACCATATGCGTATCTATATGCATTACTGACGAGACCTACACTAAAAATTCATCATATTTAATTATCATTAGATTAATATATGAAATTCAATAAAACTTCATGTATCTTATAATAATCGGGTCTATACCTCGTTTGCATATTTGAAAAAATCTAAATGAGTAAATAATTTCTTTCTTAGGCCAGTTATATGTAAAATGAAATACAAAAGAGATTATTTTACTTTTTATTTGCTGGTTTTTCTAACTAAGGTAATTCAGTCATAACAATTTTTTAAACTGAAGATATGATATTTTTTTGATAAAATTAAACATTAAAATTATTTTGAATTTGTGGAAACATGCAGCACATATTATCTAAAAATTATCCAAATAAAATTAAGCTAGTTCCTAAACCGCACATGCTGTCCTCTTTTTAGCCTGACAATATTCAACAGAATTAAAAAAATTACTTTCTTATATATTTTATAATGTAAAATACAAGAAAAACGTTCCTTGCTTTAAGAAGAAATCGGCATAATATTATTGTAGCTTTTTCGCTAACATTTTTAAAAGAAGTTATTTTTCTGATTATTCGCGGCGTACACAAAAAAAAAAAAAAAAAAACAAAAAAAAAAACAATATATTTTAAATTAATAATAATAATATTAAAATTTAAAAGATTAATATAAAAGATATTACTATTTTTTTCAAATTAATTACAATAATAGCTTTTAAATTAATTTTTATGGGCCGCATATTTGCCAAATATTGTAGATCTATTACTATGCTGCATATACCTCTATTTAAATGAATTCTTGTAAATATCACGTGCAAGAGAGTAATTTTTTATATTACTTAAATTGTCGGAAAAGTTAGAAACAACAAATAAAATAATGATATTGTTTTTTTAAATCTAAGAACAGAAACAACCTTTCTCGATAAATAGAATTCTGGATGTTTAGAATCCATATATAAATAACACTCATTTAATTAGCGCATGTAATTAGTGTATTTTTGATCAAGGATATAGTTAAAAAAGACTGATGTGGACGCAACATGACTTTCTTGTATGGCATATTAAATTATACGCATTTTTGCTGCACTTCATTAAAGTTTATTTCCTCAATTATTGTAACATAATAAAACGGTTACTCAAGGCAAATTAAGGAAAATGGCATAAAAAATTTGAAACTAAATATCTCGGTCAATTTTTATCGTAAGGGAGTCAAACTTGTTTTAATTATATTTTATTCAGAAGGAGTATTAAAATTTCTCAAATAAAAGTATGGGAACCGGGAGACCGGATTAGAAGTTTGATTCCATTATTTGTCCAAAATTATTTTTTTCTTAAATATGACACTGCCAATTTTCGCCATTTTAAAAAACTCTATATTTTGCCGCAAGTCGTTAAAAATTGTTTTCTAGAATTAACTTTAATCCAACTTAATTCATCGATTTCTGAAGACAAACTGAAAATGGCATCAAAAATTGCAAATTTTGAAATTAAATTTCATGGCCAGTTTTCGTCATCTAAAATACCTCTGTATGATCTCCAGCGCACGTTGAAGAAGATATAAGGAAAGGAACCTGCAGAATTTTCAATTTTCGTGTCGTTATTTCTGCTAGAAATAATCATGGTAGAAAATTATTTTCTTGTCTCAGAGGACGCGTGTAATAGCAGAGAATGCCAGGCCATCGTTAGCGGAAATATTTCCAGTAGACAGACTATTTTACTAGGGGAATGGCGATTAGACCGAGAAAGGCAGATTGTTTCATGCGGAAAATATCAGCTGACACACACCTGGACACGTCCACGATGCACCGGCTGTGAAGACGATGGTTGGAATATGGAAATGTGGCAAGCTCAAGGGGTGCCGGTGCAGCCAGCATGACGTCACCATGCGTGGATCGACACATCTGCCGACAAGCGGTGGCGCACCCGTAAGCCTTTTCTACCTCCATTCTGCAGCATGTTCAAGAAACCCTGGATATTCTCATATCGACCAGGACCATCTGTCATCGATTGGTGGCTTAGGTCTGCACTCGTGGCGTCCGTCAAGAAGACAGCCATTGACCACCACATCCTAGACGTCATCGTCCGCAATGGTGTTGGGATCGAGCGATGTGTGAATGGCACAACGTCGTCCTCTCATGTGAGTCACGGGTCTCTTTCTCCAAAGATAGTCTCCGCGTACGAGTGTGGCGTCGATGTAGAGACAGTTCGAATCCGGCAGCAGTTGTGGTACACCCTACCCCGCGACAACGCGGCATCATGGTTTGGGACACAATTGCTTACGATTCCAGGTCATCACTAGTTCGTATTCAGGGCACTATGACGGCCCAAAGATACGTGAACGATGTGCTGTGGTCAGTGACACTCCCCTACCTTCAGGGAGTGCCCAGTGCCCTTTATCAGCAGGATAACCCCGATCAAATACTGCTCGAATCATCCAACGTGCTCTTCAAGGTGTACAGATGCTTCCCTAGCCACAGTTCTCTCCTGATCTCCCACCAATCGAACACATTTGGGATGTGAATTTACAGACCACGCCATTGCCGAGTTCTGAAGACGAACTGTGGCAAATGGTTGACAAGGAATGATGAGCCATGCCTCAGGACACCATCCACAGTCTCGACGACTATGTACCTAGACGTGTTGCTTCGTGTATCGCCGTCACTGTTCTCACTCTGTATTACGCATATCATTTCGAAATGAAGATCACTTATTGTGTTTCAGAGTTTCATCACTTTCTGGTCACTTCTTCTTGGTGTTTCATTTTTAATGTTGTGTAGTGTATATTTCAACTATCTGTATAACACATACACATACGCATATAAAATAACAGGGTTTGTTTAATAATATTCAGCGTAACTCTTGTAAGTTACTTTCATTTACTGCTTTGGTGTGCGTAGTTTACGTTTTATATCATATGGAAGAAAACGCGAAAAGGTTTAGGTGTATAATTTTAACACGTTTCTAATATGAATATTCATTTTAAAAGTTTATTTAATATTCAATACTTCTCGTTAACTGTGTAATTACTGTTAAAAAATACGATAGATTAAATATAAAAATCCTTTGCTTACAATGCAATAAGTATACATTTGATCTGTAGAAATATGCAATCTATATGAGTTGCGATGTATACTGCTCCACATATACTAATCAGTTATTCTGTTTAAAAGATTTCGCTACCATATTTCAATAAATAATCTTAGTTCCTTTTGTACCTGCACATTTTAAATGTTACTCTTCCTGATGTTAAAACACATAAAATAGAGCAGTCTAATTAAGAATTAATTAATGATACTGAATTCAGTTAAACAATAAGATAAACGCTTCAATTTCAGTAAAATCTAGGTTTGAGCAAATTGTTTTTAAAAATTTAGTAACTATTTAAATAAAATATAAAAAATAAAGAAACTGATCGCACAGAATATTTGAACCGTAGTAAACCGGCAGTATAATTAATTCTTTTAAAAGACTGCCCGGTAAAATGTATTAAAATTGGAGCTCGAATATTAGGATGAAATACATAAATATGTTTATGAAATATAACACTGTCTTAACTACTATTTTCCTGCAAGTAAGGCCTTTAAATGCCGATGAAGGCATTTTTAGCATCTCAGTAGACCGAATATAGATTGCACAATTCTGTAATTTAGCGCTGATCTTGATCAGGAGCACGTCTTTGAACGATGATAAGATGTGCTCATATCTCACGTTCTTAACCTACCATCCATAAAAGAGTCCATAAAAGGTGATAAAAGATGAATTCGCAAGACTTGGGTACTGCCTTTCATGCAATCAAGATATATACTGCACGGGCATAGCAAATCTAAAATCTGGAAGACTTCAAGTCATAAACATGTGCGTTATTAAAAACTTGCAGATCTACAGAACTTTTGCTACGTGCTTGAGAGTAATTAAAATTAGATTCCCATGAAGATAAATTCAAAATAATATTTGATAACTAAAGTTTTATCAGTAGTTAACCAAATTTCATATATAAAATTAATGTTTAATAGGATAATTATATTTCCAATATATCTCAGTTTTAAAATGTAACTGCAGAATATTTTACTAAGAAGAGCAAGAAAAAAATGTATGTTCAATTTTAAGTGGACATTTGTTTAGTTTGCATTTTCGAGTAATAGTTCACGAATGTTGTTTCATGAAACTTAATTTAAATGTTTATTTTTGAACAAGCACTTGATGGTTCTTATATTTTTGTATAAAACTTTATATGAATATTATTTAGAAAATTTAAGTAAACTACAAATGTATTTTCTGAAATTTTCACATTTCCTGGCCTATCGTTTCGCACATGAAGCTTTAACTACCTTTTCTTATGAAGATAAAGTTACTGTACTAGAGAACCTTTATGTTTTTTCTTCATCCGCAAAAGCAGGATTAACGTAGTTTGGATACAAATATTAACACTTTAAATGCCATCAATTCTGTAGAAATCGTGAAGAAAACCTGTGTAAGAACGAAACACTTTAGGACAGACGGGTGTATATGCTCATCTAGTTTCAGATTGGACCAATGATATCCGCCTCAAATGCCTTCAATACGCATTCTGCGCATTTTATGAGAGTTGCAATGGAAGGTCTAATTTCACGTCACATTAGTGATAGTAATAATTAGTAATGGTATAAGAATCATTTCCGGCACATGAAAAAAGACATGCAAAGTATTATTCCGTATCAAAGTATGTACATCATATCCAGAACATTCATTATGCGTAATTTATTTTCCCAGTCTTGCTCGTAGACGTATACTTCCAGTTGTAAAGTATTCTGAATTTTAACGTTAAAAGAAATCAGTCTTTAAAAAATTACAAAGCATAACATTTTATACATTCTTGCGAGCCTTGTTTCTATATCTGACAACAAATACTTAGAAAAATATTCTTATAAAAAGCACAGAATATTTTATTCACGTACAAGAAAAATTAATTGATCGCGATATTTAACTTCAAAACTTGGGATTTTGACGCTTTTTCCAATTTCCTTTGAGACGTTAGTTAAAACATGATAAAAATGAATAACTCCAGATTGAGTTTTTTTCTTATAATTTGGTGATATATCGTGTTTTATTAGATGTAAGATTATTTAATTTATAACTTTGTTGCATACAGTATACCGGAAGAATTTTCATACAAGCAGTCTCGAAGTTTTGAAATGTTAAACGTACGATATGATTATTTTCATGCAGTTTTATCACTTCAGAATCATAATGTCAGAATTTATACTAAAAGATTTCATTAAGCTACAGATAGTTTCCTTTTATAATTTTTGTAAACCACGTTAAGAATTGGATATGTGCCAATGATAAAGCCTATTAATATTTTCAAAAATAAGAATTCTGTATGATTCCATTAATAAAGTTCTATATTTGGAAAATATTATATTGATCAATACATTTCACGACAATAAGCATAGCAATGGTCACTTTATGTAATAACACCAGAAAAAAGTGTCTAAACTCATATTTCATTCTCAGTTGCAGGCAACTGCGAAAAGGTTCCTCTCTGAACATGAAATGGATTTCAAAATTAATTATCTTGGTCAATTTTTACTGCACTGGATTCACACTTATTGCTTATTACTTTTCAGAACGAAATTTTACCAAATATAAAAATAGAGATCGAGAAATGATATAAAACGTTAGAATTTGTAATTTTTAAAGCATTGATTTCTTTTAATTTTAAAATGCTCAAACACGAGGATTTAGGTCATTTACAACATTTCTGTATATAAGCGTATATGCGTAGAACCAACGGTTGCGAAACTAAAGGCCACATAAGTACTTTCGTGGATACAATGCATAATTTCCGGTAATTCTGTACCAAAGTATATATAAATATATGTTTAATCTTTAGTACAGTATATATAATATATGTATGGCACTGAAAAGGACATTTATTAATTCTAATAATGGTGTGAATGCTTATTAAAATCGTGAATTCAGTATATTGTGAATCACGTGATTTAGATGTGTTATTACGTACAGGTATTAGAGATAATATTAAAAACGCAATATTTGATTTGAATTAGTATACAGAGTTTACGTTACCGCGAAACCATTCAATTAATTAAGCAGCGCATTTTTTTATTTGAAAGATATTATGAAAATTAAAAGGAAAAATCATTTACAATTTAAAATTATCTGTTAAATAAACACCTAAGTGTGCCGTGCAGTTAATATACGCCTACTTACTACAACGTAACCTAACCAGTATTGGGAACGTAGTGAGTTAATTTCTAAAAGAATATGTTTTTTTAGAAAACTAGTGGATACTATAAAGTGATTGTATTAAGCATTCGCCAATCCTATGGCCAGACCTGGTGGACATTGTATTGTGTAGGCAACTAATGGGCGGCCACAGTACCTCCCATGAAGGAACAGACAGTTGCCGTGCTTCTTCGGAATAAGAAACCCGGGCTCTTCGGGACTGCAGTAGACTCCACGCACCACTATACTATAGGAGCAGCTGTTTAACAGGCGTATTTTGACCCGGTAATCAAGGAGCATTAGCTGCCTGCGTTGCTGTTTTGAGGGTGTTCCTGCGCGTAATGTGAATGGGAGTTAATTTCCCTTAAATCGCCCAGAATCCCTTCCATTAAGCAGATACAGTGTACTCTACCTCAGTCAATTAACAAAATAAAGGAACGAAAAGTATTCATATTTCTAAAGAAGAAAATTAAATGGGGTCCATTTAAGCAACAAATGATGCGCTCTTCAAAGTCGCGGTTAGCTCTGAAATAGAATGGACGTACGTTTAGTAAAACAGAATATTTAAAAGAATTTATTCTAAACACTGTGTTACATAAAAGAATCGCATATCTTACAGTAAAGAAGTCAGCCTTTTTAAATCCTATCGGCTAAATGAGGCCAAAGGACTCGGTATCGAATCTGATTAAGTCATGGACTGTATGTGTGTTAGGAGAATAAAGGGCAGTTAAAATCTTCTAACTGAGAGATTTCTAGAGAGTTTATCTATAGGGTGATAAAGGAAACAATTATCTGTATTTCATTATTTTAGCTGTTCTTGAACAATATTTTAATGCTTTTTGGAGAAACTGTATTATTGTTATTGTTGTTTAAATGTAAGGCTCACGTCTTGAACTACTCATGATTAGCCTGAGGTCATCCATAGCAAAAATAGGATTTAAAATAACATAGACGCATTACAAATGCTTCCAAAGAGTACTGAATGTTAAAAAAATAGCGAAGAGTTAAAATGTATTGAATGTTGAAAATGAAATGTACTGATAAATTAAGAGTTAAACTTATAGGTATTTGCAGACAAATTAAAGGTCATACATGTATGTACTTGCAGACATTTGCTCTTAAACTTTACTACTGATATATTTTTTCATTTTATCTAAATTGTTTTGACAAAAACCCTTAAAAATATATGAGATCTCCTGTACTACAGTTTTAATAACAGGATTTTAACCGAAAGATGGTTACCAATCTGTTTTGATGAAGAGTTAGCTAACTTTACTCTGTATGGCTTATTTGTTGAAATTAAACTTTTATTTTATCTCCAATGTTTCGGTAAATTTCTTTTAGTGTAGTTATATATAATGTTTAGAAATCAACGCTTTGGAAATTAAATTAATTTAGTTAAATAGTAACTTAAATGCAATTTTTAAAATTAAAACAGCTAATGTTTTAAATTAAAAATACTTATACAATTTAAAGCAAAGCATTTGCAAGTTTGTGTATTTAACTGCGCTTACGTTCTTCGAAAATATCTGTTATATTTCTTCGAAAATATGTTTGAAATAAAATACTTAAATTTATATGCTCTACCTCAAAGTATGAGCGTTGCTCGCTTCTGTGTAAAAATAGTTTTCAAGTTATACATAATTCTGAGCTGTAAATACACTGTAAGTGCAACAGCTATGTGGATGTAGGTACAACAGCTATATACATTATACTTACGTACATACATACACACACACGCATATATATAATATGTATATATACAGTATGTTTTATTTATATATGTAATTATGTATGCATACATATATAGCTATGGTACCCATACGAAATACGAATATCAGAACTGTAATGAAATTTCAATTTCTATGAATGTCAAGATAAAGTTTTTCAGAGTGATAGCCCAAAATGGCATGATTAAATTTTGATAAAATAAATATTATAAAATTTCGGGAACTATGTAAAACTCAAATGAAATTAATTGGTCAATTGATTGTCAAGTAATGAGATTTAAAAATTAAAACTTAAGAATAAACTCTAAGCTCAAGAATGTTTTAAAATTAATTATACAAATTAATTTTAAAATAGAAATTATTCTAATTATAAAATTAAGCGCCAATAAGCAAGGAATCAAGTATGCCATTAATATTAAATTCATAAAGGATTTTTAGAGTTTCAAAATTTAAAGAAATTTCGCTGTTCATATAAAATTAAAGCAATCTAGCATGGAAACAAACAAACAAAAAAAAAAATAAATAAATAAATAAATAAATAAAAAAAAAATGAGAAGAAAATTTCCTTTCATTATGAATCAATGAACAACATAAAACCGTTGTTAATAGTATAAAAACATAAAGTAATTAAATCAGAAAAAAACATTTTATGTGCATTATAAATTTAGAAATTTAACAATAGAAGAGTTATAATGTGCATAAAGAAATTGAATTCTCTATACTTGTATCTTCCGGTACCATAAGTTAGACTAAATCATTATAAATCATTACATAAAGCATTTATTCAAGTTTTTTTACAGAAAAGCTAATTAAGCACAATGTAGCAATAATGTATTAAATTGGCATATTTTTAATAATGATGGAAATACATTAATTGCTTACTAAATGCTGTAAATATTTTTATTGCTCTACATTTTCATCAAGAATTAATTAATTAAACTGCTTTAATCCTTAAACAAACGAGCGCCGAAGATATTTAAATTCGTTTTCCTGCAATTTTCAATAGATGAGTGAAGACGGCTCATGCAAGAAAACGAACTTTCAGGAGGTGAAATTTCAATCACTTGCCAATACTTCCGTAAACGAGATACATGTGTGATACCAACTCAGATTTAAATTATAATGGCCTAAATTTAATATGCATAATCTGTAACATTAAAAATCAATCGCAAAATGTATTACTTATACTCTTTTAAAATCTGAGAGTTTGTTTAAATGTGTTACATTAAAACACAGATGCAAGAAAGTAATTTTCCTATTTGAAACATGCAAAGAAATTAGTCTGAAAAATTTCCAAGTTTGGGCGATTTTTGGCTCGATTATTCCGACTTGGCGACGTGATGTACTATATTCTTGCAACCCTAGGGGGGAAGCTGCGCGCTCTTCGTCGGTAGGTCGTCAAAAGGGGTTCGGCAAGGAGACCCGGAGCAGAAGAGAAATCGAGTGTGCATCAGCCAGCCAGCCTAGAGCAGGTGTGCAGGGCCTTCCGTTTGTCTGTCCGTCTGACCGTCCCCCCACACCACCCTCCTCCACACCCTTCGGGCATCGATGATGTAGTTTGCAGTCCCGAAGAAACGTAAGTGCCATTTCCTTTTTTAATTTTTTTTTAACCCCTGCTCTTCCTTCTTAGACTTCTCTTTCTCTCGTTGCGACCTACTTTCGGATGATTCGTCAGCGCCCCGCGGAAGAGTTCCGCAAAACTTTTCAAAGTTCGGAAAAGTTGTTCGTAAAGTTTTTAATGCTACGGAAATACTGCTGCGGTTGAAAATTAAGCTTACACCCTCTGTTATGGATGTTTTTGAAGTAAAAGCTAGTTTTAGAACTAGATTCTGGATGCATAAAAATGCGAGAAAAGCCTAGAGACGCAGAACCCGAGCCCGGGTCACGGATGGTTACTGCACTGCACCAAAACATGGTGACTCAGCTAATCACTGATTGGGTCATGCTTATTTCTAACATGTCCAAACATTTCCGCACGATTTGTAAAAGAAAAGAAAAATCTATTGCATTTAGCCCCATATTTTTCACTTTAAAATAAAAACTCTTTACGCTTTTGAGTAAGATGAGCTTCGCAACTAACTTACCCTAAACTGAATTCCATTTCCTATATTTTATTCAATCGAAAGTTCTAAGTATTACATTTCCTATTTTTAAATACAATCAAATTGATAATGCAAAATTTTAAGGTAACATAATATAATAATATGCAATTATTAAAAAATCCCAACCTTCATTTCTGTACTTGAGTAACACTGCATACTAGAGAATTTCAATCCTCATTTTTGCTCTTTAATATTGTATACAAAGGATTAACCAATTGGATAATTATCTAAATATTTTAATTTAAACATTTACAATTGCTCGCTTCCATTATAATACATAATACGCTTTCCATTCTTTCTCCATTTCTTCTCTTCTTTTCAGTTAATTTTTTAAATATAACCCCATGCTTAGAAAGACGAGAAAAGCAAATAAAAGAATTGTTTATACTACCGGTATAAATAAATGTTATGGGATATTTAATTATTTAAATACTGTTGCAGGGAAATTACAATCATGTATCTGAAGTTAAAATATCCACATTTCTTCGAAATCTACTGAATAAAAGAATACATTTGTAACTCTAAAGTATAATCAATGAACCTGCAACGAAATTATGAAATCATCACAAAAATGGCAACTAAAATATTTCAGAAGTTGTAAACAATTTCTTTTGACAAATTGTTCAAAGAAATATTAAAAAGAGAAATATACCAAAACAAAATCTATACTTAAAAATTACATTAAAATTAACAACATTAAAAATTAATTAAATGTAAAAATGTCGTAATCATGGAAAATACATGATGTAAATTTAATAAAATCGAGGATCAATCATTATAACAGATGAAAAAAGATATGGGCAGAGATAGTTAGAAAACATATTCAACAAATTTAAATTAGCTTGGGAAAAACTTTAGTTTTTAACATTGAAAAGTTTTAAACTGTAGAAAACTGAATAATTATATATTACGAAATTTAAACTTTATACTTACTTTTTGAAACACTAGAGAAAAAAATTTAGTAACTCCATTTAAGCTGCGGCCCACCAGCGGCCGAGCGGTAAAGTCGCTGAACACTGGTATTTCGGTCCAAGGTTCGATTCCCGCGAACGGGCTGGCTGCATGGGTGTTTTCGTGGTTTTCCCCATGTGTAACGTGTATACGAGCCAGTTTCCCTTAGAAAGTCCTCCACGAAGGCATCCCTCCCCTTAGGCAGATAGCCCTAGTGTGCTTTGCCATAATTAAATACACACACACCATTTAAGTTGCATTTTTAAAAGTAGTGTATTAAAAATTAAAAAGAGAACAAAAAATAAGTTTCTCCAAATGCGTAAAAATAAAATATGCTTTTTATTTCAATATCTTGTAGACTGAGAGATACATAAAAAGAAAATATGCGATTATATATTTACTTTTCGTCTCAAAAAAGTATTCTATAACGTAATTTAGAATCTAGTGATCTCTTATTTTCAAATTCCATAGCATTTGATGCAGAAAAATTTGCCAATTTACACTCGTGAAATAGTGAACGGTATTTTGTAAATTAAATAAAAATATGTATGCAAATGAAAAAAAAATTATACACGGAAATGTTATATCACAAGACATAAAGTCCTCTTGGCATGTGATTATAATATCGTATATTAGCAATACAATCTAAGCCGTGGATTGAGAAATTTCTGTTAGATTTATGTAAGGATATTTTCTAAAATTTAATTTTCAACTTTCATAATAATTCAATATTAGCAAATAATAAAATTAAGCAGTTCAATATTCGCAATAAAATTGAGGTATATATGCATATATATAGACATATATCTCTGTCTCTCTGTCTCTCTCTCTCTATATATATAATTAAAATACTATCATGCTACCAGATTCTGCTGTTCTTAACATATTTGCAGAGTTTAGTCACGTTTTTTGAAAAAACTGTGAGTTAGAATTATATTGATTAAAAATATTAATGTATACCATATTTGTTTCTCTCTATATATTTATATATATATTATATAATTAATAAATTTAAAAGGAAAATTCGGAACTTGATTGATAGATAATAATTTCCTCCCTATATATATATATATATATATATATACTTAGAGAAAGAAAGAGAGAGACAGGTCTTGGTCTCATATATATATATATATATACATACATACATACATTATCAAATATTGTATGGTCTTAAATTCACTTAGTGCGAAATGAGTTATTCTACTACTTGCGCAATTGCTACAAAGTAAGTTAATAATAATTTATTTACTAAAGAAATATTGATTATATTATCTCCTAAGATTAAATTCAGTAGAATTGTCTTAAAAGAGTGAATCCATACTTAGTAAGTTCAATTCTGAAAATTGTTTTAAAGTAACTTGAATGTAAATTGTTAAAAATGTTTAACGGGGACTTGAATTAAATCATGAATAACAAAATTTCAATTGTGAAAAGAAATAAATCAAAAACTAGTAATTAAATTAAAAGTAAGTAATTATTACCATTGATCGGAAATTAGTTGATTTTTCAAGGGGAACAAACCAACTCCCGTTCAATGAACAAAAATTAAGAAATAAATACGAAGGTGTTTCTTCCTTTAATCAAGTAATAAGGTGATGCCAAACCGGCAATGCAAGCTAGGCCAAATATTTCCGTGAATAGAAGGGATCAAGAACCAATGCAGAGTATCAAGGAACTCATTCCTATTAAGCATTTTCGCTAATTCAATTTTGAGTGAAAAGCAATTTCTTCAGTAAAATTGATAAATTACTCGAGTAATTGTCCCCCGACACCCTCGTGTTTATGCCTTTTAATTCAAAACTATTTGTAAAAATTAAACATTGGAAATTGGCATTATGAAATAGAACTCAAAGTAATTGAAATAAACATTAGAAAATTACGAAATATAAGAAATATAAGGCAATCTTTGCAAAAACAAATAAAAAAATAAAAAAATAAAAATGTAAATTTAAAATATATATAATAAGAAAAGGGAATGTACATGAAGGTATAAAAGGCCAGAACAAGCATTAATTAACTTACGTTCTTTCTAGTGGGAAGTGGGCAAAGTGTTTTCTTCGCGTCAGACGCGAATGTTATCTATCTAAAAAAAGAATTATAAAAAATGCTGTAAGTTAATGTGTGCCTTAATGGTGTAGTTGGAGAAAAATGAAGAATTGTAAGGTCCAGAGTTCGAATCCCGGCGATGACATCGCTGTTAATTTCATCTCTCCTGCTCCAAAAAATCCTAGATAGTTCTTAAATCAAGGTATAAATATCCATGGTTAATAATTATACATCTGTTCAGACTGGCACTGTAGCTATGCGTCTTTACAAGTACAAAAGTAAATTATTATTTCTATAATATTAATACATAAATTAATCTTGCTCATTATAAGGGTGAGCAAAAATTTTCTTTCCAGAGGTATATGATCAGAGCTACACGGCTTCTGATTCAAAGAAATCCTAGTCTGTGGTAAGAAAATTGTCTGACTGGTGGGTCAAGTTAAAGTTGTTTCATGTGGTAAAATCTTCCTGTCTGTTGCACAAAATGTCTGATCGTAACTTCTTCCCACATCTTACAAATTCATTCACTTCCGATATCAACTGACGTTTTTCACAGTTTTGAAACCTCCGAAGTAGAAAAAACTGCTAAAAATAACAATGTGGGGCATTAAAAGGCTACGAACAGCAGAGGAGTAAGTAAGGTCACAAAATAATAATAATTCGACACTAAATTTCGTTCTAGCTTTATGAGCAAATTTTGCGATTTTACCCATGAGTGATACACCTACTTGTTTTAGAGCTTTCTTCTCGACGTAGAAAGGTAGTAGGCAAATAGTTCGCGATTATTACCGTCTTATTACACTTCCAAATTCCTGTAGCTTTCTTAAAGAAGCCAACTGGAACACAGGTCCATCTTAAGTGTTACTCGGATCATCAAAAAGAAATTTTATATTTTTAGCTGGTGAACTTTGGCTTTAATAACATAATTACTCCACTTCGAAAAGTCAGCTGAATTCAATGAACTTATATTTGCATATTTTCAATGCAAAGCGAAGGTGATTGTGGTTCATATTTTCTGAGATATTTTGCATTATTATTGTGAACTAAAAGTAAAATTCAGTCATTAAGCGATCTGACTGCATTCTACCGTCGTAAATAATAAAATTTGAAAGGTAAGGTTGCTAAAGTAAGTATAAAATGAAGGATACAGGAAATAAAGAAAAATATCTGTTAAATAGTTCATTAAGATAATATACTTTTCATATGTATGCTTTGCTGCTTTTGCACTTCGTGACCGAACAACGTTTGACCTTATTTAAAATTCTTGAGATGACTTTTAGCCGGTATTTTATGACATTTTGTAACTGATTCTTTTCTCTTAATTTCTGTTTTAATTTTTTGGGCTGGGAATTTTTATTCATATTGGAATATATTCCACTTTAAAGTTTATTTAAACTTATAACCTCAAGATCTGTTCTTTGCGTTATTAATCTCACTTTTCTGATGTATTTAGAGCAGCCCAAGAATCATGGTAAAGATTACTAGATTGCGTCTGTCGTCGGTCGCAGCCTTGAGTACTGTACAGGTGACAGTCTACTTTTATGCTCACTTCTGCGCCAATTTGAAAGAAAAGCAACCCAGGGGCGGATCCGAGGGATTTCCACCCCCTGTTCTCCTATAATCAATCTCTTAAGATTTCTGGCTCGCCGCATGTTTTGAGTGCCCTTATGTCGCACAAACATTATATATTTATAAATGCCCATGACATCTCCGGGATTTGAACCCGGGCCCTTCGCTAGTGCAGGCAGCGTCGCTAACTACCTTTGCGCCTGGGAGGCTGTCTCAAGGTCTAAAATGCTTGCAAAATATCATGTATTACTAAATATAAGAACAAACATCGCAAAATAATCCGTACACCCATTTGGTCCACTGTATCAAAAGCCAACCTGGGCGAAATTTCAAAAACAATAATTCTCTTCATTTTGAAAATGCTTTGCTAAAGATTACGGTTTTCAAAAAAGTACATTTTTATTCCTTTCACTTCGGCAAGTCTCCAAATTTTCAATTAAGTCACCGTACCCAGTTATTGTACCATGTTTTTAAATGGTACCAAATCTTAATTTCTTACTATGCGGGTTTCCACGCTTTGAGACTTTAATAAGCTTAGGCATCTGAAAATATTATAGGTTGTTATATTACAGGTCGAAAGTAGACCTCAGTTACGAAAAATAGCATTTCAACCCACCTCCTTAAATCACTTAATTTTGTCTTCGCTTGTTCCAGATATGGAAATGCAATATTCATATTCTTTGAACTGGTATCTACAGCCTGGCAAAAATAGATTTCAGATTTATGTGGTTTGTTAGAACATTTGCAAAATTATTAAATAGTGTTGCAAGTGACAAAACGAATCCTCTTTCAAGTGATGTACGTATTTCCTCCTTTACAACCCATGAAATTGTTTGCAAATGCAATCTAAACTATTGATACGAGCGCATACTGGCTATTTTGTAATTTTTCCAATCATGTGTTTTTTGCTTTAAAATGCACAGATCGCATGATTTGCAGAAATCCATTCCGGCTTATGTTGCAAAGGAAAAAAAAACGTTCCCCGTACGCAGAGTCAGTAAAAAGATACTTATTGCGAGTAAGATGCGTCGAATGAAAATCAATGCAGCAGATATATCCACGAAGGAAATATTTCTTATTTTGTTATCCAGTTTAAATGTTACTTTATCACCTGCCCCTTTCGTATTTAAAATGTAATCATTTATTAAAGGTCATCATGTATTTTGGAGTTTGTCTAAGAAAATTTATTTATGAGAAAGGTTTGCGACCATTGGCATTTGCCCAGAATCATTTGGAAGGATCGTTGGCCAGAAAAGTCTGAAAATATCTACGCTATCATTCATATTGTCCCATATGTTTTCGCTTTCTTTTTAATTTAAAAAATGTATCAGCATTTACTGTTTATTTTACACTTCCCAGTACTTTCTGTGACTTTTT
Source organism: Stegodyphus dumicola (assembly GCF_044657685.1). Taxonomy (NCBI): domain Eukaryota; kingdom Metazoa; phylum Arthropoda; class Arachnida; order Araneae; family Eresidae; genus Stegodyphus; species Stegodyphus dumicola. The sequence goes on along the minus strand of NC_140771.1, from coordinate 39,015,923 downwards.
TATCTCACAAATGTCTCTCTTAGGATCTACATTGATAGTATTTGTTTTAAGAAAATAGTTAATACATAACTCGTCTTGATAAACAACGAGTGAGTAATATTGTCGATCGCAGGTGATGAAATATTTTTCGAAAGTTTTAAAATTTCTACTACTGTCCTTTCACCTTTACAATTTATACATTTAATTTCTGATATCTTTGATTATCCTTACGATGACAAAGAGATGAATGTCAGAAAAGTGAGAAAAAAAGCGCTGTATCTTCTTTGGGTTAGCGATTCTACGTCATGGAAAATATAGTTATAATATTTTGTTAAAAACTGTTTGTAAAGCATCTCTGAAAACTTTATATTAAACATTTCACTAAATGTGATTTCAAGAATACCTTTCAAATTTTAATTAAAGAAAAGACTATAATTTTGAAAAAAACAAGATTTACGTTAAGAATTAAAGAAAATTTTATATGTTACAAGTAAATTACCGAGTAATTTCAATATAAAAGGAACTAATGGGCCTGTCAGTATAGTTTATCTTATTTGCAACTTCCAGCTCAGAACCAGATACATTTTGACAATTTAGGTCTTTCGCTCTTAAGTCAAAATAAGTAAATTCTGGTCTGCTTTGGATGCATTTGATAGAAGGATATCTACAATAGGCATACTAAAAGTTTCATTACAAATTATGAATTCAACACATGACGCAAGCATAATCTACATACAGATTTATTCCTAATATGATGCGCATCACAAGCCTTAGCACAGCGTTATTGTACGGTTTCGATTTAACCGTAGCTTATAAAATTTAATTTAATCCTCAGAAATGACGGTGAAAGACAGAAGAATAGTTATGATTAGAACTATTTTTTTGTTTGCTTTTTTTCTTTAGATATGGATTAGCTAATTTAATTTACAGAAATTATACACGAAGGCGAAATTCACAGATTTAAGTGAAAGTACGAAATTAATTCTTTGAATGCCATGCTTTTATTTTTAATAAGCGATTTATGATTTCAAAAAATGTTAATAGGACTTATACGTATGGTAAAAGTAACTCATACAATATTCTCTAACTGTGTTACTCTTTAATTTTATTTTATGGATCCCACACACGGTGCTCACTCAAATCTCTCTCTCTCTTACTCTCTCTCTCTATATATATATACTACGTATGTATCGCGAAAGCAGACTAAAAAATGTTAAATATCTGCTTAAAACAGAGTTTCACGATTCTAAGGGGATTTTTCCCATTACAAACAATAAAATGCGACTGAAGCAAAATACAAAAGAGAATAGTTCTTCCGCTTATGTTTGAAAACATAGATTCGTTTCCTATAGTTAGGAATGAAGATAAAATGCGACTCAGGAAACAAGCTAAAAAGGAGTAAATGACAGGTATAAAATGTAGAATTTTAATTGCAACAATGAATTTCGGATTTTATTGCTAGAGATTTAAGAGTTTTGGTTGCATTATGTTTTTTGTTCCAGAAATGAAAGGTATATGTTGTTAACTATTTTTAAGTCGCCTAACATTTCTCTATAGAAAAAATAAAATATGGAATGCAGAGTTCAGAATTTACTAACGAGTTATAAGGCGAAAGTACAGTAAGTCATTAAAAGATACAAAAAATACCATAAAACTGCTAAGTAATAGGAGACGTTTAAAAATTAGAAAACCTAGAAAGTAGTGCTTTTAAATTTGGAAAGAAAAAAATACTACAAAAATAAGTTGCAGGAAAAATAATCTTCTCCTTGGAGTTTCAATTAAAATAATACTGCCGTTTCTTTCAGCAATTATAAAAGAGTAAAGCTTTTAAAATAGGACTTTTAAATATGTATCAGCTGTTGTACTTTGATGTGAATAAAGAGCCACTTTGAGTTGTTTTAAGCTTTAAAATAATACACGCACCCTGATGTTATAATATTTTACTGTTTTCTTAGAAAATTCGTAAACTCAGTAAAGATATTTTATGAGAAATTTTCTTGTTTAAATTATTCTTTCTTGATTTAAAAGAGAGGAGATACAAAGATACTACATTAATTATGTTACAGGCAAAAATCTTCTTTGAATAACGAATTGTAGAGGATGATTCTATGCCATAAGCATAAAATTAACCAATATCTGTAAAGTGTTTGTATCCATAAATTGCAAACCTAAATATATACATTTTTCATATATACTGTACAGTCAGTACTGAGGAATATTATCGTGAACAGTACAATATAATACAGCATACAATTTTAGAGAAACAATATTGATCCATAAAGAGATTTCTAAGAGCGAATTTCTTCAAAATTTTATGTTTTCAGTTTTATGAATCTATTTGGTATTCAAGAATACTTACCTTCACAGGTAATTTTCTGGCTACGCTTTTCGCCAAATCTCTGCAATGTAACGATAGGATTTACTACACTGAAATGACTTGGACAAAGATGGTTTCTATATTTATTCACTCATTATCAACGTCCTTCCATCTCCATGCCTCTTCAGAGAAAACCACATGTGGCTGTTTTGCGAAGGCAGTTTTCACACAATATCTGCAAATGTGCTAATATGATGCTGTGAAAAAAAGTTATTGTTATGTTTTCTTCACGTAATAATATCAGGAATTTATATTTTCGGCTGCTGTCATGAGGCACACTGCGTCATGAATAGACTGGTTAATTTAGTTTGGTTATTATGATGCACTTGATATAGAGTGGTATTATTTTAAAAAACTGAGCAATAAGTTTATTTACAGGTGTATTACAATGTGGTAATTAAATATGAGAAATGATTTGTGAAATTTTTTTTTCTACTGTAACCGTAATTAGTTCTTAAGAAATGTACATCGGTTAGGTGGGTTTTCCATGCACACTTGTAATGTTACAGCAAAACAGCATTTACAGGCATTCAAAGATAACTAGTTCGCCACTTCGGTCGCATAACACTAACAGCTGGAGTGAAAATTTAACATCCGGTATGTAATTATCGAGAAACATCAGTTATGCGGATTATCTTTTATACTTAGTATGTTTCAAATATAGCTTAATGTTAATTTTTTTAAAGTTTTAAATCGCCTTTTTTGAGTGAATTGAAGAACACAAAAGGATAAAGCAATATGTATTTTTATTAAGGTATTTCATTAATTTAAGATGAATTTTTGTGACATATTTACAGTTTATAATAAAATAATTTATTTTAAAATTATTTTTTTCTACTGTAACCTTAATTAGTTCTTAGAAATGTACATATGTTAGGTGGGTTTTCCACGCACACTTGTAATGTTACAGCAAAACAGCATTTACAGACATTCAAAGATAACCAGTTCGCCACCTCGGGCAAATAACACTAAAAACTGGAGTGAAAATTTAACATCCGGTATCTAATTATCGACAAACATCAGTTATGCGGATTATCTTTTATACTTTAATTATATTAAAGGTAATTTATTTTTAACCAATAACACTCCATATGGATTCATCTCAGTTAATTCCATAATAAGTAGTTACTTAACATTTGGTTTATATTCGTTAACAGAAATGCAGTAACGCAACATAAATCCTATATTTTTGCCTTGAACAGTTACTTAGGTACGATATAAGCAAACAGATGTTATAAAGTTACTATAGATGACTCAAATGACATGGAGAAATCCGTAGTTTATTTAATGCAACTAGTCATTTCCAAGAAGTAACGATGAAAGCTTAAAATCCTTAGATATTCTTGATCAAGAGGAGCTCTTTCAAATTAAGCCGTACCATGCAGAAGATGATAATGCAAAATTCGAAGCTCCTGAAGATTTTTATGCAGAATCTTCTGTGGTTAACAGTTTTTTGCGATATAAGTACATAAAATACAAACTTTATAGAATTGATAATATTTCGAATCTTTGACTAGAAACATTTTGTTTATTTCTCATTAAACGTGAAGTTCACGGTCTTAAGAACACATATGTCAAATGGTATCTGTTAAGGAGCCATATGTTAAGCTCTTATTTTTAGAAATAAAGGGTAATTAAACTCTTCTTTTCGTCTATGTTCATGAACTAAAGCGATCATTCGCTTACCTGTTCACAAGGTTCCTACACATTTAGCTGCTAGATAAATGGCTGGAACCCCACAAAGCTAATGTGTAAAGCAATTTACTTAGGTGCAAAGAGTTCTGAAATAAGATGCTGTTTTGCAGTTATTAGCCTCCTTTACTATTGTTGTGAACATGAAGAAATACCTTATTATATTATCGTTTGATATTTTTTAGCATTTTAATTATGTAATAGTAAATGAAACATTTCTATGTTTCAAATGGTAAGGCCAGTTTAGCTGAATATCTTCCGAAATATTTTTCAATAGTTAAGATTTCTTAAATTAACCATTCTGTTGCTTTATTAAGTTTAAATCACAATGTACATAATGTGCATGCAATTATTGTTATCCGGAAAGCATCTATTTGTATAACAGTCATATTCGGAGATGTCTGAATGCTAATATCAGTGTTTAATTAGCCACAATAATGAGCATTTCTCAAAGTTTTAAATTCTAATATGCATATATAAAAAGCTTTAGGAAAGTATATGGAAATTTCTGTAAGAGATTCGAAGAAAGTGGCCTGCATTAGTAGCAAAAATGCAGACTGAAATGTAACTTAAATATTCTACTTTCATCTCATTGCAAATGGAAATTTATTCTATTTCTATAGCCTCAAAGCTGCGAATTTCTCATTTGAAGTTCTCATTTATACACAGTGTGCACGGACCTTAGTTGAAATTCCGACTATCACTAGGGATTAAGTCTTTGATAGTGGCAAGGAAACGTATATTCCGAATATTTGTCTAACGGGGGAATATTTTAAGTCTTGTTTTCTAATTCAAACTCGCTGACTATAACTATGCAAACACTAAACACAGTCTCTAAAATTTATATGAGCAAATATTATTCTTTACACTCTGTTGTGGTATTTTATACGACACGAACTGCTTTGGTAGGGAGGGTTGAGGCAGCGTTCAAAAATAGTTCTTCTCGTTAAAAATTAAGTTATTTTCTTTCAAAATTATGATAAGAACAAAATAAGATTTCCGATATGCACGGAATACACACGGAATTAATAAATATTAATATCCGTAAATATACATTTAAACTCCAGTGCTTAAATAGGTTTTTAATTTCTTTTATTAAAAGTTCAGATTCTATTTATGTTATTTTTAAGAGTACTATTCTGCATCATTAAGAGTACTGAATAATAATATATGAAAAATAATTGTAAAAGTTATAATGCTCGGTTTATGCATATAATATAACATGGCATGCATTTAAAGACGTCAATCAGTGGTAGTAAACTAATAATCACATCTTCATTAAACCTCTAATTATTATAATGCGATATTTACACTAGTCTCCCCAAAATCAGCATGCAGACACACATACTGACAGTTATATTTTCGATATTTTGGAGCGTAATTTCGATAAAATAGTAAAATTCGTTAAAGTTATTATTTTAGTAAATATCAGTGAACTATAATATTTTTACTGTTGGTATAGATCTGTAAATTCTCTTTGGTGTAGTTATAAATTACTCGCATTATAAAATATTTTAAATATAACTAATTATACGAATTCTTGATAGCAAATCATAAATCAGAATTTAATTGGTTTTTCTAAATAAGCAAACAAAGAGGAAAATAGTGATATCTTAATATAGGTTGAAATGGAATAGGAGTTTGAAATGAAAGAGTGAAAATATTTATTATTTTACATCTACAAAGTATTTCAAGTGTAAAGCATATGTTTTCAATTTGAACGATTGTAAAAATTAAGGAAAGTGCACAAATATAGGAAGCAGTTAGCCTTCTCTCCAAATAAAAGGGATAAAAAAGAAACTCAAGATGATACTTATTTCGCAATAAATGGACTTATAGGTTTTTTTTTCCGAACCTTTCTCAAAATGTTATTAATGTGAGTCAGCGCAGCAACACGATATCGTTTTAATATCTTCAGTGGTAAGAAAGTGGGGAAATTGTGATGATAAATCTTGCACATGGTAATTCGTTCTCGATAATCCTCTATGTTCATTCTGAGTTCAGGTGTGTGAGAAAGCTGGCTGTTAGCTTAATCCAGAAATGTATCTTCTATTATGTTTTTAAGAATAAACATAAAAAATCATAATTTAACCTTACTTTCATGCACTTAGAATTCTAAAACGCACATAGTCGAATCTACTAGCAGCTAAGTGGCTGTGCACCAAGCCTGGCCATATTCGTAACTTAAGTCTTTTTATCTGTCCTTTGTAAAGAGGAAATATCAAGTTTATCTTTCTTTGGGATTTAAAGTGTATTTGGATTAACATGCAAACATTACAGATTTATATCAGCCTTTAATATCAATGAAATGAAAACAAATATAATGGTCATTCGTCTACAAAGGTTTATATAAATCATAAATGACTGCCTCTAAGAAAATCCTCCATAAGGAACTGCGCAATGGAAATTCATTGCGAAGTTTCTGTAATATTGAAAAAGTTCACTCCAAAAACTAAAAATATTCCTCATTATTACAATTTGCATTTCTCCAGTTCGGTACTTATGCAATGAAATTTACTGAACAATTTCGGAGCACTCACAGAAAATACTGTTGGGGGTAATATCGAAGAAATGTATAATCAATATTAAATTGTGAATAAAGTGAATTACTTGTCGAAGAAAAATATGAGTGCATTTACGTGATGTAAGATATATTGAAATTTATTTTCAACAGCTAAAGAACAGCTTACTCCTTTCTAAAAAAGGAGTAAGTTTGAAGAAGAAAGGACAGATCTATTGAAGAAAAACTGTACTACAGTTCGGCTGTACAGAAAAAGAGTATCTAGAGAAAATGTTAATATGTGTCCGAGGAGAACACATAGTAATTGGTTAGTAATTTTGTTGGATATTTGTAATTTACTACTGATTTAGAAACATACGAGTTGCATAAATATATTAGTATTAGGTTTGAATAACTTCAAAAAAATTTCCGAATCGTCTTTAGCAATACATGTCTGAAAGGTCTTTAGTATGGATATACTAATGAAGTTTGACAACTAGAAATTTCTGTAAGCACTTTTATTTAACCATTTTTTCACCAAAGAATAGAAAATGTATCAGCCAATATAACAGATACTAAAAAGCTTTCTTTTTGAAACATAAACAAATATATTAAAAAAATCAAGAAGTCATTTTTCTTGCTTTATTTATAACTTCATTTTCCATTGCTATTATTCAAAAGACTGCTCACTTACTTTTTCCTATTTCTATTATAATTTGTTTCGTAAAAGGAATCTTCCTAATGCATATTTCATTGCCTAAAGCAAAGCCTTTAGAGACTGTTTTAAGCATTCATCCATTATTCAATGTCTAGAATTAGGCAATTTGAAAAAGCACTTTAAGAATGCAGCTCAGTTACTATATTGTAATGCAGTAGCTTTTACTACGTTCTTTTATACTCTATGTTAAAATAATACTTTAATTATTTCCTTTTACGCCAGCGCTACGTGTGATAAAAATGCAGCTATTGTCCAATATATGTTCGTATGTAATGTCCTTGCTGAAGTTTGCATTTCAATCCGAAAGCTTTCTCAAAAATTGCCAAAAATATTTTTGTCAAATATGCTTCATATTTAAAAAGCAACTTTCTGATTTCTATGCACGAACTAATAATTTCTGAACTGGATAGATATGTGTTTAGTAATTCTACAAAAGAATACCTAACTCATTTATGTATTAGTTTATAACTTTGTGGTGTGAAATTAACTTAAAATATACACTTAAGTTTACTTCTAGCATATAGAGTTGCCGTTACCTTTAACAATTATCTAAGTGCAGGCACAAAAATAAATTAAATTCAAATTTTACTAAGCCTATTTTAGCGATTCACAACTGAAATTACAGCACAAATTCAAACAGTGATTTCTAATATTAAAATCTTTAAATATTAAAGCTGCTTTTTCCTTTAGTTGTTGTTGAAATTCGAAGCTAAACAGCTGATTAGTCTAGATTACAGCTAAATCCTTCAAATCATTTACTAGTATCATAGAAGCTGATCTCCATTAGCTCTTCGACCGATGGAGAAGGAATTAGTACTCATTCACAAAGCGGTGATGCGGTGAGTGATGTAATGAGCCCGATAATGGTTTACCTCCTTTGATATTATGTCAAATGCCTACGAATTTGCATATACTTCTCCTCTGATCAAAAATTGTTACATGACCCAAGATAGATAGGATAGAGTTTAATTCAAAATATAACTGTAGTAAATTTTTTTTGAATAATTATCACAAGCATTTTGCTCAAATGTAAACGAGACTTACTTCCTCTAGTTTTCAAAGATTACCTTATATTAATGCCTAATAAACATTTTAAAATTTTGGAGCTCCTTATTGTACGATAATTGATAATTAGATACGGAAGTAATCAATCGGCTTGCAGTGCTGGAAACTTTTCTTTTTCTTATATGTAAATATGAAATGATATGTTTCTTGAGTTTAAAATTCTTGCTTTACTTTGATTTCTGAAATACTGAACTCCAAACATACAATTAAATATAACTACGCGTCGTCCAACTAGAATAGTGGTTAGTGACGCTGACTGCCGTACTGATTGGCCAAGGTTCGAATCCCGGAGAAGGCAAGGATGTTTGCAAATGTATACCGTCTGTGCGGCATAGGGGCACTCTAAATATGCGGCAAGCCAAAAGTCCTCTCGAGGGATTAGTGGTAGGATAAGAGGGATGAGAGACCTTCGTACCTGTCCCCCCCGGGTTCTTTAAATCCAAACTGATGGTGGAACTGAGCAAAGTCGTACTGTCACCCGGATGGTGTTCGAGGCTCTTGCCAACGGCTGGTGCATTCTTGCTCTCCTTGCCATGATGAATTTCGTCGGCTTGTTCTTATGTTGCTCTCAGACAAATGAGATAAGTCATAACAGCAACAAATATTACTGCGCTAAACTTTAGAAAAGCTGATTTTGGTGGCTAATACTCACAGGACATAGCTAGTATTGCTTTTGGATATATAAAAATTACATCCAGATTTTTATTTCTAATGTACATACATAATGATAATATGTTTCATAATTAACACGATGAATAATATGAATTCAAATATATATTTTTATCATTTTCATTTTTGTATTTACAACGAAGCATAGATTAGCATATGGGGCAACACCATTAGAAAGACATTCTTGCTAGCGAATGTCAATTATTTAGTCAATCGTATGTATCAACTAATTCGAGATTTAGATTTAAATGTTTAAAAAATTTCTACTATAAATAGGCATTAGATGTTGAACTTTTATGTCAACTTTTATGTCTGTAATTTTTCGTTTCAAGGAAATGTTAAAATAATAAACGAAACATATTAAACGATTTATTAGAACAAACAAATTAAATATAAATATACTGCAGAAGGCAATCAATTAGAAATAATGAACAGAAAATTTAACGGCGTATGTTAGAACTGTGTAGAATAGATTTGATAAATAATCTATGTAAATACTGCACACTATTCTTCAAACTCTCCCATGAAGGGCCGCACGGTAAGATGGCTGAACACTGGTGGTTTGATGCAGTTTCCAGGATCGGCGAACGTCCTCGTTGTATTGAAAACCTCACGGTTTTACCAACGTGCAATGTGAATTCGAGCCAGTTTGGTTTCGACACAACTTCTCGAAGGTATCCATTCAGTTCAATAGGTCTTCCCGAACTCAATCAAATGCTTTTTACATTGACTGAAAACTAAAGCATTAAGCTGTATGAACTCTAAATCACATTAAGAGATTTAAATGAATGCAGAAATAATAACGCAGAATCTATTAGTATGTAATAATCACATTAAACGCAAATGTTTGGTTTTATTTTCTTATATTAATATTTTTGATTTTATAAATTATGCAGATAATCATTTCAATTAATAAAAGCTAAATACATTTTAAATCATGTAGTTTTCAAATACTTTTTTGTCTTTAACACATTAAAGTGCATATTTATATAATACTAAAACTCAGATGGGTTTACATTTAATGCCAAAATTTACGATCGTACATCCTCTTCTGTGACCATATGTAACGTGAACGGGTGCCAGTTCCTTTAGAAATGTCTCCACGAAGGCATCTTTTCTCATATGTTAAATGGTCTTATTGGAAGCCCACCAGCGGCCGAGCGGTAAAGACGCTGAACACTGGTTGTTCGGTTCGAATCACGCGAACGGGCTGGCTGCATGGGCTTTTTCGTGGTTTTCCCCATGTGTAACGTGTATACGAGCCAGTTTCCCTTAGAAAGTCCTCCACGAAGGTAGCCCTCCCTTTAGGCAGATAGCCCTCGTGTGCTTTGCCATAAATTAATAATCCAATCCAATCCTAATTGTCTTATTGTGATTTACTATTTATTTTGATTTACTACTGTGTTATTCTAATGAGTAAAATCCAAATCGATCCTCTTCTATTGAGTAGGGACGTAGCTCGACATTCTGTACAGGAAAATTATTGTTTACAAAGATATGCTGACAGTTTTTCCGAGTCTAGAATTTGCAAATATGTGAGTTTTCTCCAGCATCTTTAATTTACTTTTTGAAATGCACGACGAAATGTTTCCCTCCTCAGGCCTATTTTCCGCTAAAATTTCTCAATTTTATGGAACTCCCTCATTAGCGTTAATTACTTTAATGCATTATATTGCGCTATTCCTTCATTTCAACCTTAAAGTGCCCACCAGCTGCCGAGCGGTAAAGAGCTGAACACTAGTAGTTCGGTCCGAGGTTCGAATCCCGCGAACGGGCTGGCTGCATGGGCGTTTTCGTGGTTTTCCCCATGTGTAACGTGTATACGAGCCACTTTCATTTAGAAAGTCCTCCACGAAGGCACCTCTCCCTTCAGGCAGATAGCCCTCGTGTGCTTTGCCATAATTGAATAATCCAATCCAACCTTAAAGTTTTAATTACCTCAAATTTTATGTTTCTTTTGATGTTATTAATTTTGCCAATTATGTGTAACATAAATTCATGAACTCAAATATCCTTACGATGTAGTCTGATTTTCTTCAAAGTATTTAAATCAGTTCTGTGTTTAGCCTAATAGGTAATTATTTTGTTTCACAAAAGGCAAAGGTGCCCTTTTTTATTTTACCTGATAATCCGTCCATTTTCCTCACATGTCTCATTATTTTACTCTGAATTGCTAATATTTTTACAAGAAAGTTCGTGTAAGGTAGCAGTTCTAGAGTAGTAACCACAGTGACGTAAGTTGAGGCGCGTGTAACTTACGATCACTTAAATAGCTCACGCAAAATGGCGTGACACTTCGGACGCCACTAAATGAGCTTACTCGAGTCCAATCGGAGTACGGAATTTGCTGAAAATTTGCAGTTTACCGAACATCCAATTCGCTTCATTAGAAGAGCAGTACCACGTACTACCTTTTGGAAAGTAAACGAGGGAATCTGGAAATGTCTTTTATGATTGCATCACAACTTACTATTGGGTTTTATCACGTAGAATGGAGCAAGCGTAGAAATCGATAAGTTATTAAGACAAACAAAAGAGTTTTTTAAAAAGCAATCATTAGTTTTAAGAGGCGAACAATTTTAGTTTTGAGTTTTGGTTAGTGCATTATATTATACAAAAAAATATTGGAAATCGCTTTTCGTGTGTTAGTTAATTTTATTTCTATTTGCGGATACAGCTGTAGAAATCGCTAATTTTTATTTCTATTATAAAGTAATTAACCTTAGTAAATTTAGGTATGTAATTTATTGTAAGACTACTAAACCATCTTTTAATAAATTTATTTAAAACTCTTATGCAAACTGAAATCGTCTATGAGCATTAGCTTCATACTCAGAAGCTTAATTCGAACCCTTATTAGAATAATGTAAAATGAAATTATAAATTTGAAAAATTCTCAGTATGTTACAGTTTGCCTTAATTTTAATTTTTTACATTACTATGTACATGAAAATATTCATGAATGATTCTGGATATACTAATAAAGATCAGAATGCAGTTTTGTTGCATTATATAGCTTGTTTAATGAATTTACTAATACTATTGTAGCAGCAAATGTTTCAAGACAAATTTTGTATGCGTTTTTAATTCGCAGTTATTAATTACGTTAAATTCGCTTCTTTCTGTAAACGTAAATTGTAATTTTCAACTCAGGTTATGAGGTATTTCTCCCGCCTTCTTAGCATTACTTTATAGAGTAGTGGTCAGCACGCTCGACGCGTATTCGAGAGGTCCGTGGTTCGAGTCTCGGCGAGGGCATTGCTCATTTTTCATCTCTTCAGCTTTAAAAAAAAAAAAAAAAAAAAAAAAAAAAAAAAAAAACTAATGTTTTTTCAAGGTTGCAGCTGCATTTTATGGTTTCTTATCATGCTTTACTCTCCAACTTAAAATATAATAATTTCACAATTCATAACACACATTTCTTAGTGGAATGAAAAGCAGTGGTGTTAGGCGTCCTCTTCAATATGCGAACATGGACCAATCACGGTTAAATAACGACAAGTCTATAACTTGTCGTTATTTAACCGTGATTGTCAGTGCAGTCATACACCACTGCAACAGTGGCACATGGTAACTCATCTCTGTCACTAGTATTCGTTCTTACGTTCTTAGAAATAATTTAATGGTAAATCAACAGGCATCAAATCTTTGATCATGAGACCATTAATGTAAATTCCAGTACTTCACAACAGTGTTGTCAGAAATTTTCGACCCAAAGAAGCAATAGAAGAATCGAAAAGTGGCGAAAAGTAGCAAGTGACGTCAAAGGTCGCGTGATGTCTTTGCGGAGTCATAGGTTCGCGAGTTTACATGACCTCTGAAAGTGTCTCCTTATGCTGTTAAGTTATGAACTGTAATTTTATTCTCGCTCATTTTATACGTGACGTCAGAGATATGTAGTTTTCGTGACATTTAGTTTCGCAAGCTCACATGAGCACTGACGTCATCAAAATGTTCTGTCCGTTCCTGAGTGTAATTTGATTCTTTGTTGTTATATAGTGTATATTAGTTTTCATGAAAATATTAAAGTCATGTGGCTAATTTTTCACCCTTTAAATCTCCATTTCTTTATTTAATTAAATTAGATTAATTACTTTTTAATTAATTTGTTAGATGCTTTCCCGCGTTTTGGATTGTTAGCATTATAATTCTTTTCATTTGGAGGTTTACTTTTTACCTGCCTCAGTTCACATTTACATAGGTTGTTGTTATAATATACTTTTATCTTATCTTTTTTTATTCTTCATAACCAGTTCTCAAACATGGAAGTTTTAAGCAAAATAATCTGAAAGCTGATAAGGAATTTTTCACTATAATCGTAATTTATACTTTAATTGACACAGCTGACTGACTTTAAAATCCTGTTCGCAGACTACCAAGATATTAAATAAAGCAATCAATAAACACAGGAAAATACAGCAATTTGTGTCCATGAATACAATGTTTTCATGGACTACGATCGAGGGACTGTCAGTTGTCAATTTTTATTCAAGTGTATATAAATTATTATTTTTATTATAAACTAATTTCAATAGATATAAATAAATACATGTTTTATGAAGCACTAACATTTTTTGAAATAGCAAAAAGGAAATGATGAATTCCCATAAAATTCGCAAAGTAGCATGGGATCCTGACTTCGAACTCCAGACTTCCTTAACTGAGAAGATAGAAAATAGCTTACCTACTGATTAAAATTTGACAAATTTAGAAACAACGTTCAGTTTATAAAGGAAATAATGTATAGTATAACATGAAGCAAAGCTAGATCAGTAAATTTTGCGTATCAGAAAGTTAGAAAAAGTCTGATGTTGATGCATCATTGCTTCTATGTACGGCCTATTAAATTATACACATCTTTTGCTGCAATTAATTTAAATTTATTGCATCGAATTATTCTAATTAGTATAACTGATCCTTCGAAGTAAGTTGAAAGTGACATAAAAAACAAAAAATTTTGAAATTAAATATCCTGGTCAACTTTTGTCGTACGGGAATCAAACTTCTTGTAATTTTATTTTTTTCATAACGAGTATTTAATTTTAACTATTTAAATTTTATTATTAACTGCCATTGTTTTTACCTTTTATCTGATTGTCTTAAGAGAGCGACGATGTCCTGTAATAATATCAAGCACATTACAGCCCCTTATTCTTGCCATTAATTTCTTTTATGTATGGGGTAAGGGTTGAAATTGTCATTAAATCTTCTATGACAAGCAAAACACATAATGATCCGAGGTCCATCATCCTCCCATAAACTAAATGCTACTATGATCTCATTACTACTATGACGTCCCCATTTTTCAGGCTAACCAGATACTCTTTTTATCCTATAAATACCCGTAAAACAAACAGCGCCCTTCGCCCCCTTGTCTCAAGAGTGTCTTTAAGCTATGTCGATTAATCCTTAATGCAGGCAGTTTATCACACGATCTCGAGCCATCTTCGTAAAGCCTTTTTGGATCTGCTGCACCCGATCTTTGTCTCTTGTTAAATCCCTTATCCTGCAGAAAAAAATGAGAAACAATCCGACTGATAACCCGAGAAGGTTTACTGTTAAGCTTTTTTTACAGTCGGTTAACCTCTTGCCTTAGAAATCGGATTAAATGATTTTCTTAAAATCGGATTAGTGGTGCTTTTGCCACATGTTAGGGAAAATAGTAGGAAATATATCAGGATTATATGAAACTGTGTATGCGACAATACGAGTTGTTTTCGATACAGTAGATAAGAATACTGTAATGTAGTACGGTTTTTATTCTTAATCGTAGAAGATCTACTGCAGGCGGTAGTATTTTCCAAAGATATTTACTGTAATAGATACTTCTGTAAACAGCCTGTTTAAAATAGGCTGCAGTCTGTATTTCTTTTGCCAATTTTTCAAAGACTTCTGCGTTACTCAAATTAGAGAATTTTTTCATAATCGATATAACATTGTGGCTTTAGAAATTTATAAAAACTAAAATCGGTTTTAGCAATATATCGTAGAGTAAAATTCAAATTACTAAGGTCTCCTCTATGCTTAATAAGCTTAGTACGGAATATTTCTTACGTTTACGAGAAAATTTGGAGTTATTCGAGAGCGAATTTACGAACTTAAATCACATTCTATTTTTGGTCGATATTAGAAATATTTTTTGATATTGACGAACAGAAAACAAGAATTTCTCGCCAAGAATACAATTCAGTTCGATTTAAACGGTGAGCAAAAATAGAACCGAGACTTTTAGGGACCGCTGCCAAAAACTTTCTACGTATCTGAGAACACTTCATATATGCATTAATTAAGTATCATCGTAGTGGAATCAGAAAGTAGAAGTGATAGTAATGTTAAAAAGTAGGTTATTAATCGTAAACACTGTAAAGTACAATTTGGCTTAAAAATTACGTAACTCCGTTAACCTTATTCTGAAACGTTTGGAAGGGAATTATTCAATATTTTTTGTCACTCATAATTATTTTTAAGATTACAGAATTTACTGCATTTGAAAGATACGATTTTATTTTAATTAACAATTCTTAGAATCTCATTGAATTATTTCGCTCATCATCTTAAGTGCACTTTGTTACTTGCGTCATTATTTTTTCCAACGTTTTCATTTATAGTCATCTTGTAAGGGTATTCAGATTAACTATAATTAACAATTTGTGTGCCCTTCTAACTATAATTAACAATCTGTGTGCCTTTGTTGAATCTACTTTGATTGGACGAATTCTCATTTTCATAAATACGTCGGAGTCCAACTGAAGTGAACACTGGCAAGAGGTAAATTTTCACTGAAAGGTTTATTAAAAACCCCGTTGGAAGTTAACAAATGAGAGCCACAATTTTTTACGGAATTTCAGTTACTGAAATATGTGTAAATAAACCCTGCACATATATTTCACAACTACTATTTCAGATTATATAAATTTATATAAATTCGATTTCAGATTATAGGATTCTAACTCTGCAATTTAACAGATCAAAAATCGTTTATTAAAGTTACATATCGGTTAAGTGAGTATTTCCAGGCTAACACCCTGTACTGGATGGTTCCCATGCAGTCTTTCTGAACTACTAATCCATTCTCTATTTAAACTCTAAGTAATCAGCATTTTATTGAAGGCCTTCGTAAGTAACGGAAATTACAAAAAAGATTTAACATAAAAATAGCATATTAGGTAAAATGAACATTGTTATATTGCAATTTTTCTTTTAATTTACTAAGCGATCTTTCTTACGTTCTGTTCTGTTCTATTGGATTTTTCTCTCAACAGAAAAAGAAAGTGTATTTTACGATATGAACCTGAGGGTGAAGAAAACGCATGGATTATTGGTATAATTGTACATGTTTAACTCTAAACATTGAGATACCGGAACAGAACCAGAGTAGCTGAACGATCGTTAGAACAGAGCAATCCATATTACGTTGCCTGTGAGAATTTGGACTGATGAAGGACCGATCTTAGTGATATGGGCCTTATTATGTTTTGCAATCAAGCCCATTAGCTGGTTCCTTCATCAGTCTAAATTCGGTCTACTTTGGTAGACGGTTGCACGGATTTTTGGCGCGATTTTTTCAATCGTCAGCCATCTTAAAAAATGCTGTTTTTACGCATAGTAAATTATTCGAAACTTAAAATAAATATCGTTAAAAGTAATGGATTAATTTTTTGTTGAAAGTGTCGTTTTTTAAGATGGCAGACAAGTGTAAATAAATACATTTACTATGAGTATAAAATTCTAAAGTAAGGCTATTATTACTTTGATATAGCAAAAAAGAGAATAAAAACATCGCTATAAAAATATTGTGCCAACGTTTAATTAGATTAAAATATTACTGAAATTGAATATCGAATTAAAAACCATCCTACCAACATTTAAAAGAATTAGAATATTATTAAATTCAAATACTTATAAATATGTTATATAAAATATAGCTAACATTAAAACATATGTGACAATAATTATCTCAGCAATTTTAGAAAATAGTGTATTAATTTTTTTAACAAAAATTGAAGTATACAATTATAAAATAAAAAGAAAAATATGTAATTACATTTTTTGAGTAATTTAACCTCTTCTTTATTGATAAGTACCACAAAAAAATCGAAATCATAATTGAATCGGCTCTTTTAACCATCTTCATCTGTTATCCACATATTTCGCACTTCATTGAAGAAGCAATTAGCGAGGTTTTCTCCAAAAATTTAAAATAAATTTCCTCTGACGCTATTAACAATTTATAAATAAATCTTTGATTAGGAAAGACAGGTTGGCCAAAATAAGGTCTCAAAGGGCAATTTTTTTATTCCAATACCAATAATTCTTGGTAATTACCAATAACAACATTCATCTTCGAAACGGAGATATCCATTCCATTTGAAATCTGAGGAATTCGAAGAGATGAATAATAAAATTTTAAAATGGCGAGGTAATGCACAAATATTCAGTAACCAATCAGGGAGCTGATTACATCACGCGTAGAATTAAAATTATTTAAATAATCATTCATAATAAAATCATTTTTAAAACAAATGCAAAATTAAATTGTATTTTAATATTTAACAGCCATAAATAATGTTTAAAACATTAGATTAAATTTATAGATATTAATAAAACCAGTTACTTTTTAAGTAAGGTGACGTCATTAATTACATCATCCACAACATAAAATTATATAAAATATTATAAACAACAAAATTTTTATTTCAAATAAAAATGTAAAATTAAATTGATTTTTAATATTTAGAAGCCATAAATAATATTTAAAACACGGAAGTTATGCATAATAAAACGCATTTTTTTTTAATAAAATGACAACAAAATATCGGTTACCATAAATAACTTATCCAGCAATGGGTTTACCATAAGTTGTATTACTCGCCAGAAGAAAAATCGCCAAAAAATCGCCAAAATCCGTGCAATTGTCTACCAAAGTAGCACCCTACAATCTAAAAAGCATTTTGCAGTATGTGTAGCTAGGAGAATGCGAAAACGCGCTTTCTTGGCTTTTGCAATACTTAGCATTACCTACAAACGAAGTTGCTCTAAATACGTTTTGTCACTGCGTTGCCTAAAAGCATATACTCGCTTTCAGTATTCTTAGTTAAGGGTATATTGTTTTATTTGTGAACTTCAAACTAGTTGAAAAAAAGGATGCCCACTTTTACCTGTTTA
Source organism: Stegodyphus dumicola (assembly GCF_044657685.1). Classification (NCBI taxonomy): domain Eukaryota; kingdom Metazoa; phylum Arthropoda; class Arachnida; order Araneae; family Eresidae; genus Stegodyphus; species Stegodyphus dumicola. The sequence continues at coordinate 38,997,758 of NC_140771.1, read as the reverse complement.
GCTGTTGTTGTGTTTATTAATTGACGTGGAACTGCGCTGGCAGTTACTCCCGGTTGTTTATATTTTTCTTGTTGTCTTGTCCATATTAAATAGAACAATGATTGCCAGAGCCTACTCCAAAGAGAGGTTGGACTTCTAATTTCCACGCCCAATTTTTATAGAGAGTACCCTGAGAGAGATCCAGGCATCTTCCACCACTCTACAATTCCACTTATCCACACGAGAGGACTTTCGGCTCGCCGCATATTTAGAGTGCCGCCATGCAGCACCGACACTATATATACATTTACAAACATCCATGTCTTCTCCGGGATTCGAGCCTGGTTGCCTTCGGTACCGTAGTAAGCTCCCCTAACTACTATACCGTCTGGGTGACTATATGTTTCTTCTATTAGGTATTTGCATTGTAATGGATTTTGCAATAATTGACAAAATAACATAGAATCTTCTTAGTAAAAGATAAATTTAATTTTTAGTTTACGGAGATAGATAAATTGAATACATTCGTTTAGTTGCAAATTTTTCATGCATCCCATAGCTGGTAAAACTTCAGAATTCTAATAATTTACAATTTCTTACGTTGCTGAGCAACGGTTACGTCATACAAATATGGCGTTGCCACTTCAGTAATAAATATAGTTATTTGTTAAATAACAAGATATTAAAGCATCATTAGGCGAAATGCTTGATTTATGTAACTGATTAAAATTATAATAATCTTGTTATTAGCTTATTTATGATCTTGCTATTAGCTTATTTAACAACAAAATTCGAAACTGAAAAATTCTAACAGTTTAAAGATTGAAAAAGCAGGGATACCTATTTTCTTAAAAGACAAAGATATAGTAATAAATACAGAAATATGAAACATCAGATGAATATTTATTCAAATCATGCTCATCAAATATTTATTGCAAAACATATGCAAGCATTTAGTGAGGTTCCTCATACGGCAATTAAGGTATTCATTAATAAAATGATTTAAAATGTCAGATTATCACAAGTGCGCGAGAATATAATTAATTATTTTGCTACTTCAGGTGCAATATGAAAATGATTGAACTCTTAAACTCATGATTTGTCAGTAATATTTCCTTTTACACTGTTCTTCAAAGTCTTCGATAATAATGAATCATTATGTTGACTTGAAAGTCTTAAACAGTAACTGCTATTTTCGTTCACGACAAAAGATCTAATTACTGAACGGTCACGGTAATTGAAACGGCAAGCAGATATGAGAAATGTAACCGTCACGCATTCCCTAAGAATAGTATCTAATCTTTCTCTAAGATTCACAGTGATATCATTCCTCAATCACTCATTTCGTTGCATTCTTTCTCTCTTTGGGCAAGCGGGAAAGTTTCCAACTTTTCCAGATCTTGGAGACATTTGTCATGAGAAGAATATGGATTCCTCCGAGGTTCTGTCTGATTCAAGAAGAGCTTGTGACTGCATGATGGATCTCTTGGGGATTTTGCAGTGTGCATGCAGTATTAACTCGAGCATTTGCGCAATATCAATTTTGAGTCTTTTTATTGAAATTGCTTTTGTGCCTAGAAGAGAATTGAAAATCTATGCTTTTCGAGACAGTGATGGAGAATCCTAGAAAATATTCTGCTTTGTTACAATTTTCCTCAACTTTGTAAAAGCGGAAGAGAATATGTATTTTACGTTAGGCATTCTAAGTCTCTTTCGTCATTTTGTTTGAAATTGTTGAAGGAATGAGTAAATCAGTAAATGCTTTTCTCGTATTGTTATTAAAATACGATTCATATTGCTTACATATTTACATATCATGCAAAATGTAATTGCAGTAGAGAAATCATGAAATGACGTTGCAGCTTATATGATGCTTTGTCCAAAAATGTTCGTTTTAAATTCCATTGCACATCTTTATATAACTCAAAAATGTCTTTATTTTATCTACATGCAATTCACTGCATTATGAATTTTTCATCATACATCGAATGAACATCATTGTAAGCAGAACAATTATAAATACGTAATAACGTTGAAAAGTATCATAAACATAGTAATGGGTCAAGAATATACGAGAGAATAATTATTCATTACAGAAACGCATTTACCTACTAAACTGCAACAAAACATTTCCTTAGATAATAATCGTAAACATGCAAAATATATAAGTCTTTCATTTGTAATTTTGAAAATTGAGCATTTACTTAATAACTAATAATCGGCTAGTAATAAAATTAAAAATTTAAATGAGAATTTATCTAAATTGCCTGAGTCCTCAACATTAGAATAATAAAGTGGAAGAGCTATAAAATGAAAAAAGGTTATGTTTTCACCTCTTTTTATTTGCTGCAGGGTGCATTTTTGTGAGAGCTTAATTTTGCTAGATATTTTAAGGTGACACAAACTGAACGAAATCTTATTTATTTTAGTTAGGCTTAACTGTAATAAATACCTTTTAATTGTAGAAATTTTTAATTATTTGAATATTTTATTCAAGTATTTTCTCGAATTAAGCGAAAGTTGAAATTTACTCTTAAATGAAAATTGCATCAAGAAGTATCTTACTTCATCAAGAAGTATCTTACTTAATTCTTTGAACATTGAAAGTACTTGATTTATATATAAAGTATCATAAAATCTTTTGTGTAAATAAAATAATCTATAAGTTAAAAACAATTTTTATTATTACATGAGGTGTGATGACCTTACTTATCACTGCAAATAAAAATCCCACAAAACTTTATTCCCCGGTTAACAGGTTAAGGGACAGATGCTGCGCTGACATATTATTAAAATGGATATCTTTTTTCAGGTTAATATTTATTTTTTGCTCCTCAGATGGGAAAGAAAACGTTGTAGAAACAAAAAGGAAAAGGAAACATTTTTAGTTTTTGATGTTTGGGAGTTTAAAAGTGAGAGCAAGAAAAGTTTGTCTGTTAAATAACTGTCGGTGTTTCCAAATTTATCTTTTTTACCCCCTTCCAAGGGGAGCCACTGAGTGACCCACAGGCTAGTATTTAGAAAACTAATGAACCAAATTTGACCCGCTTCTCAAAAAGGTTTTAGAGGTTTATACCTGTTTTAGAGTGATGTATGAACTAAAATGTGGAGAACGAAAGTTCTTCATTACCTTGATATGCATTTTCCCTTCTAGTCATCTTCAAGTCCCTCTCCAAGTAGGGGTGGTATAAGAAACTATTGGAATTTCGTGTATGCACCTTTCGGCCCTCTGACGTTTATCCCCGAAATTCCTTCCCTCATTGACATGACTTCTCTTTGATGGATCTCTCTCCCTCTCTGATAAGCTTTCGCCGATATCACTTCTCCCTTCATCTTCACAGCGGAGGGATTTTCCTTTCGATAACACTCGCTTATCCGAGTTTTCGGCGATTTTTATGCTTGTTAAGGTGCTCTCGGCTACGCAAAATATTTAGCATAAAGATAATACAACATTAAATACCAGTATTTTACACAGTATTATTTTGCATATAAATGATTGTTACCAAAGTCAATAAATATGTGCAACATTTTAAAAATTTAATTTGACACCTACTGACCCATTTAAAGCATTCTGACGACTTTCTGACGAAGAAATAATTTAGAATTATAGAATGCTCATCTAACTCATTTGTCAAGAGTGCGCATATTCTGTAACAATGATGAAAACTTTGAAAACGTAAAGACGTAACATTCTATCGAGGCAAAAACTAAAATTTCCGAAATTTAAGCGGTATTCTTGGAGATAAAAATTTCTTTTGGATGAATTTTCCGTGATGCAGCTAAAAGCATAGTTTTTCAGTTCAATTTGGGAAAATTCTGAATCTTTTATAGCAATTCCACTGCTGGAGCATTATATTCATCATGCAACTTGCAAATTATAATTTGATTCTGTTATATAACTATGTATTTATTACATTGGGGTTTTGATATTATTTTGAAAATATAATATTTTATATTATATTTTAAGATTGTTTTTTTAAACTAACCAGCTATTATGATTTGAATCCTTACTTTGACTTCTTCTTCCGGTATTCCTCACCAAAATGCAGATTAGTTGGTTGAATATTTAAGCTGATGTTTTGGGGTCCTGTACGAGAACGTGTTTCAGACATGAGCGCTGCGTGTTTAGAATCTGTAACTTTAGTTAAATGTAACTATCTCGGCTTTGCTTCTGTCGCCGCCGGTAAATTATTCAGCGAGCTTGTAACTTATTTATTTAACAGTGTAAATTTAGACTAGTCATCAGAATTTGAAATTTATTTGACTGACTTTACTTATTTGCATTGTCACAAGCTGTAATTATTTGTAGCATAATGTCATTTCCTTATGTTCAAAGTTCCTTTTAAATGAAAGGTGGTTTTAAAGCCTTCTTTGCTTTCCTGTACTATCTCAGTCAAAGCGCTAACTTGCTACACTTTTGTTAGTATAGATTAGAGCTACTACATGTAAGAGTTATAGGACTAAAGTACCTGTATTAGATCAAGTATAATCTTATCAGCTACCAGAAACCCGCCAGCGACCTACGGGTAGTCCAAGATGAAATTTTGTGACCGGTGTCTTAGATATTAATTAATATATCCTGGGCAGACAACAATTTACGTATAAGGTTTTCACGGAAAAAGAAATATCATAAGTGAGAAGAGGAATGCAGATTAGATTGATTCAGTATTTAGCTAGGCTTTCTATATATATATATATATATAAAGTATGAGGATCCCGTGTGGTGGTTTTTGAGAAATCTTATATAGACAACTATCCTCCTTTTGTTTTGAACGTCAAGCGTGTCAAGTTTCATCAATATCGGAATAAAACTGTAGATTTGAATGGGGAAAAAATTAGATGAAGTACCCAACATTGCCTGGGCTTTACACAGAGTGAAAAGACCTCATGTAGTAGGATAGGGGCAGTTAATTCAAAATCTCAAGTAGACAAAGATTTTTTTCTTATTTTGGTTCATTATGAAACCAAGCTCAAATAAAACTGTAGATTTTATTTAGATAAAAAACAAATTTTATTTTTTCGCGCCTTTTAATGCGAAGTATCAGGGAACACAGTGGTTTTGTTTGCTCTTCAGGAGAGTAAGCGAACAAACTTTCCTCTTGTTGAGGTGTGTATGTGCTTGATGTAGTGTTTCCAAGTAAATTGGTGCTTCCAAGTTAATACCTGATACTGAAAGTGATTGTTCCTGTACCTTGTTGATAACCGTAGCAAATGCAAGCCGGATGGGAAACTATAATGCTTGAACTGGGAGAATATATTTGAGCATCGGGATGTCATCGAAATACGAGTAATAAATACAACGTCAACTCCATGATGATGGTAGGAACCGTTACGTTTGGCAATAGATTCTTCACAGTGAACCTTGTTCAGTTTCTTAGTTCTGTAGCGTCTAAATCTTAGTTTATGATCCAAATTACTTAAATATCGGGAATATTTAAGTAAACTTGTGTGGAGATCCTCCAGGGGACTCAAGATCATTTAAAATTCTGTTGTGTAACGCGTAGCTTGCTCTTCATCCATTATTGAGTCAATGGATGAAAAAGTGACAAATTTGCCGGGAAGCATTTCCAGGCCACATAAGCATGTTTTGTAATCATGAACTAAATCTGTCCGTCCATCGATTATTTGAAGAGCTGAATTTTGCTTCGTTATCTAGGTCTTTTTTCAGAAATCAAATATCGGAAAATAACGATTCACTTCTTCACGGTTTTCGAAATATACGCTATATGCTGATACAGGACGCACGTAAGTTCTTTTTTAATGGTTCCTACGCTGTTCTAAATAGTAACCGAATAAAGCGCCATCTGAAGGTTTAAGTAAGAACTGGCTGCGGGAACGCAATAGGGGGAATGTGAACGCAAGATGGGTGAGATAAACGTCTTGAGCGTAGAACCCGCGGGGTGCCTTTTTTAAATCTTATTTAGATAGAGACCTTCTTTTTTGTTTTGAAGTGGGCAAAATTTCCTCAAAATCAGAATATAACTACAGATTTGTATGTAATACTCACACACACAAACTTATAACAAGCACTCTTTCTCTCTCTCTCTCTCTCTATATATATATACTTTTTCTATCTCTCTCTCTCTCTATATATATATATACTCTCTCTCTCTCTATATATATATATATATACACTTTCTTTCTCTCTCTCTCTCTATATATATACTCTCTCTCTCTCTATATATATATATATACTTTCTCTCTCTCTCTCTGTATATATATATATACTCTCTCTCTCTCTCTATATATATATATATATACTCTCTCTATATATATATATATACTCTTTCTCTCTCTCTATATATATATATACTTTCTCGCTCTCTCCCTCTCTCTATATATATATACTTTCTCGCTCTCTCTCTCTCTCTATATATATATATATACTCTCTCTCTCTATATATATATATATACTCTCTCTCTATATATATATGTATATATATACTTTCTCTCCGTCTCTCTCTCTGTATATATATACTCTCTCTCTCTCTATATATATATATATACTCTCTCTCTCTATATATATATATATATACTTTCTTTCTCTCTCTCTCTCTCTATATATATATATACTCTCTCTCTCTCTCTCTATATATATATATATACTCTCTCTCTCTCTCTCTCTATATATATATATATATATGTCATAATAAAAACACAAGGAAAGACGGAACACTGTAGATGCGTGATGAGACCCATATTGAAGAAGATTTTGATTGCGTAGTATGCTAGTAATGCTAACTTGGTAATATCTAAAGAACTTGGCAGTCGAGGCAGTTTTAATTCCATTTTTATTTCCAATTGATATTTGTGGCCACAATCACTTGGCACTCTAGTCGTGCCTTTCCACAGATTTACATTTTTGATATTGTTGAGATAGAAAGCAAGCCAGCGAAATTACATCTTAGCAGAGTAGAGTAGCTGAAGTACGTAGTTATGAAAGATGCAAGGCGCGAAGAGAAAAGTTTCGGTTTACAATTCGGTGATTGGTCGTCAAGAGGCATATGGTATTAACGGTTACGTAAGATCGCATGATTAATTTCAATGACGCAATGCAGATAAGTTATTACGATTTTAGAATAGAGAGGAAGAATTAATGTTTATAGTTATATTATAATTCTGATTCATATATTTTTATCTTACATATTCCCCCCTTCAAAAAGGAAAAAGGTGTAGCGACAGAGAAGCCTTTTTAAAGAGAGAGTTAAAGCACTAGCAAATAAAAAAGAAAAACATAAATCATAAAATTTTGATTCTCTAAAAGTATAACTTATAAATATCAATTTTTTTAAAATAAATTTTTAAGTTTTAGAGTCCTATTGCATTTTTCAGCATTTCAGTCCAAAAGTCTTTTTGTTTGAGAGTTCACATAATCATAATTCTTCAGGGAAGGTTCTTGATATCACAGAATATCACAAAATGAACTTTTACATAATCATTACTTATAATTAAATGTAATGCACATAAATATTTATGATACTTATATCCATACTGATAAATTATAATTTAACATCATAAATAATAGGATTAAGATTTTCAGAATTTACGGTTTCACCATTATCATCTTTCATTTACAATTCCTGATTTTACCAAACTGGAAGCCTCGCAATACTTCTAAACAAACATATCCATCAATAGGGCTGTCCTCTTGAGCTAACCAGTGTGTTCTCTGCACTGGTGGACCAGGGTACCTAGGCAGTTACTTGAAAAGACCTCCGTTCCTTGCATTAAGGTAACTGGCCTTTGAGAACTGCACTAATACATTCCATAATAAAAAATATAATACTACTACTAATAATAATAATATAAAAAATTTACATGCATTCATAAAATGAGAGCCTCCAACATTATCTTGCATGAAGAGGGTAAAAGGAACAACTGTACAGAGGTAATAACAGGCCTCTGTTGAAGGAACCAGTACTCCCTCGACATACACTATACTTAACATACAATCACCCATAAATTTAACATGCATTTACCATAATTTCATATTACGTATCTGTAATAATTTTACTTATTTTTAACATCTTTATTTTTAGAATAATTATAAAATTCGTATTTAAAATTCTCAACAAAATTTCAAAAACATAAAAACTTATCTTAATATCCTTCCCTATGAATAATTTAAATAGCTTAAAATTCGTTACTTAATTTGCTCACACATAATTATGAAAAATTCAAAATTAGAAAAATTAATGAACAAGAATTTCAGATTTTCTCAAAACAAATTGCAGAAATTTTAACCAATGTTGAAATGAAAACTATAGAATCCGCAGCACATTAAATTATTTAGTTCCTGAGCTAGATTCACACGAATGTAATAATTTTTGAGCTGTTGAAAAAGCGGAAGTGCAAATAATTTTCTGTCGCACATACTTGCAAACACCAACTCGGATCGACCTTGAACTCGCTGTAATGCTGAATTCCTAAACGGTAATTCACTGATGATTTAAAGCACTTTTTCTTTCTAAATATTGTAGAGATCGGCGAAGCAAATTCATTATTCCTTTTTACTATCATTCGAACTTCTCAATTTATCGAGATATTACTTTCAATCTGTAAACACTACGCGTGATTATTTATTGAAGCACTTGCAAAACACCACAGCAGAAGAATGATCTGTTATTTTTTAAGCACTGAAAAAACAAACTTGATGATTCACTTCTTTCACATTATCTTGGAGTTATCACAAAACGATGATTTGAAGAGCTGAATTAAATTTTGCATTGAGGTTTCAGGCTGCAGGAAACTATCCTTACCGGCTTAATTGTCATAATAAAAACACAAGGAAAGACGGAACACTGTAGATGCGTGATGAGACCCATATTGAAGAAGATTTTGATTGCGTAGTATGCTAGTAATGCTAACTTTGTAATATCTAAAGAACTTGGCAGTCGAGGCAGTTTTAATTCCATTTTTATTTCCAATTGATATTTGTGGCCACAATCACTTGGCACTCTAGTCGTGCCTTTCCACAGATTTACATTTTTGATATTGTTGAGATAGAAAGCAAGCCAGCGAAATTACTCTCTCTCTCTCTCTCTATATATATATATATATACTCTCTCTCTATATATATATATACTCTCTCTCTCTCTCTCTCTATATATATATACTCTCTCTCTATATATATATATATACTCTCTCTATATATATATATGTATATATATACTTTCTCTCCCTCTGTCTCTCTATATATACATGTATATAGATAGACAGATAGATTGATAGATATGAATGATTTTAAGGAGTCTAACTAGTGAAATTTCAGAATTCGAGCTAGTGGTTAATAACAGCTGAAAAATATTTGCGTTTATTGCTTTTTAAATCGGTTAATAACTAAATAAATATGAAAGAAAAATTAAATAGCTTGCGCTTTGATGAAAGATATCACACTTAAAAAGATATTTCAAATCCCTACGTCTGTTTATTAAATTCGAAAGACAAATAATCATATTGCTTTTTTACAGGTGGCAACACACTTCTTTAATATCGCCGAGGTTTCTGATTAAATTTGAAAAACAATTGTCTCACGCTTTGAAAAGTGGCAACGCAAATCTCTTAAATGAGAATTTAATCAAAATGCCAATAAAGAACGCAGGCACCGTGGAATGGCTTTTGAAAACTCTTATGTAGACAATAATCTTCCCCTTAATTTGAAGGTCTGGAATAAGACTAGATTTATATGAAAGATAAATGCACGGACACCATTTTTATTCATATGGATGTTGTCACATTTTGACATATATTGAAAAATGACAAAATAGTATTCTTGATGTTTCAGTACTTTATCATTAATAAAAACACAAAAAAGTTAATAGTTTCCCAATAATAGCATGTATTTACGTAAATTTCAAAATGGATCCCACTTTTTATGATCCAAATTTTAGAGAAAATACTTTATAAAGCCTTATAGAAGAAATAATCAAATGATTGTTTTTCTGCTTTCATTACGAAGTGTCGTTGAAGTCGTCGTGAATATGGTTGAGTCAATAAAATTACAATTTTTAATTTGCAAAAACATTTTGATATGTAAAATATTTTACATCAATTAAAGTATCTACAGAAACTGAGAACTGTCATTATTGCAGTTAATGAACCTGAGAGATCAAATAATGCAAGAAACATTAACAACAGATGCAGGAAACTTTCTTGCTATCTGTTAACACGGTACTGGACTTAAATATTTCCCAGCGGAGCAGCTCCCGATTTCGTAATGTCGAAAACGGTCGCAAGTCAAAGTTTATATTTTTGGAGTAGTACCAATATTGCCCCTCATGTAGGTTATATTCATTTAAATCATAATATACTTTTAATTCAATTATTAGCTACAGTGTTAACAATTGTTAGTTACAATATTTAGTACAGAAAAAAAAAGCTAAAATTCTAATAGAAGTCAGAGGAAAAAATGCTATGGTATTTTTGTTGACTTTAAAATTGGCCTATATTTGTTTCAACTTACGCAAACAGCATTTTGAAAGAAATTTTTATATACGAGGTTATTACGGAAGATTTAATGCAATTTAGTGAAATCACGTGTAGAATACATAACATCATTCTAGAAGAGTCCCCTGCAATGTCTTAATTCCTTTTTCATCGACATTTCATAAATTTTGCTTGCCCTTCATCGACATTTAGTAACTGTGTTTCGTATTATCGACATTCATAAATTATTCTTATTCGACAACCAAAACTAAATTTAAATTAAAATGTAGAATATATCTGAGTTACCGTGAATTGTTATATTTTATTCTACTGCAACTTCACCTAAAAACAGTAAATATGGAATCTAACAATTATCAAGAAATTAACATTAATTTTTCCACGGCTGAACTCAATACCGAAGCTAAAGGCTTCTTATAGCTCTCCTGCACGTACAGGTGAAATGAAACTTCCTACGAAACAGGTAAAAGGAAACAAAAAACGCCCAAAGGTCTATTTCATCCATCCCTTTTTCCATTCATTGCCGAAATTCACGTTAGCATCATAAAACATCGAATATTACACGAAAATAACTGCAGTGGCTGCCAATAATTGATACCATCGACAAAACCCATTACTTACGACATAAAAAAGGAAAGAGAAAGTTTTATTTTTGGGCCTTTACTTTCGAAGAAAGCAGGTCGGGAGGGGAAAATGGAATGGGTGTATAAAGCTCAAATGAATTATTGTTTGTGTCATATTTCTCGATTTGGCGTGTCTGACGGCCTTCTGGAGAAATTTCAGTCCCTGGATGGCAATCTATTTTCATCCGCCTTAAAGTCAACAATATATATTTTTTAGATCTCATGAATTTTTTTTCCTGCACGAAGAACTACGCTACTCTAGATTTCTGCCTGAGTCTATAGATATCACTAATTCTCCGGGATTAGGTTTTAGGGAAAAAAGCATTTATTACGTTTTACTTAACGCATTATATGTTATCTGTCATATATCTTAATGTATGTCACTAAAATTTCTTAAAAAGGAGGTACAAAGAAACGAATGCAAGTTTCATTCTGTACATATTATCTTTTGACATGTACTTCCAAATACAAACTTTTTTCAAAATATGGTATAAAAATTTACGGTACCTCTCTGATGGTAGATGTAAAACGTAACATTTAGAAGTCTTATGTCTAGCCATTTGGTAAAATTTCATCTATTTAGCTGACAATTAATTAATTATATTTCGTTTAATTCAGAAAAATTCGAGAAACATTCATAACATGCTACAATATGCAGAATATAATTGGTCTAAGAACTAGATTTTTATAATTTTAAAAGTGTATATAACCATTTAATAAGGTATCATTACACTAGGGAATAGTATTTCTTGTGCGTTCTTAAGAAAGCAAAAACAGAAGTGATATTTAAATTGCTTGAGAGTTTCCTTAGAGTTTAAACTGCGCAAATCTTTGGAACAAACTGCCAAAAATAACTTTCAATCAGAATTCATTTTTCCTAGTAATGGAAATAAGAGATTCGTAATCAATAATTATAAGACATTTTCTTTTCAAACGCTATTCTAGCGAACTATAAATACATATTTACGTTTATAAACCCAAAATTAATAACCATTAACGTACGACTCTCGGGTTCATTTAGCAACGATCAACACAACCTTTTCCCGAGATTATGCCTCTAAAATAATATTCACAGAGGAATAAAAAATATTTTATGACTCTTATTAGAGGTTCTGAATGTGGGATACCTCATTTTGAGCAAGATATGTGCGTTCAAATAACCTAGGTAAGCTTTAGTTTCTTTAAATCTATAGAAATATGCAATTTAGGTGTTAGCCAGAAAATAAAAAGATTGTTAAAAACATTTAGAGTTTGACGGGGAAAATATAGCATGGCGATGATATAACTGATATAACATAGTATGAAAATAACTGCATCTGTTAATGGATACGAGTACAGAGACTGTTCTCTACTGATAACGATTATCACATTAATGTCAATTTTTTTTATGTGCTGAAGCAATGTTAAAGGTGTCTTAAATATGATAGAAAAGAGGCATAAATATACTAAACTCTCGGAAAAATGATTTTTATTAATAGCAAAATAGAACTGGAAGTTAAATATTTCCGTGAATTTTCTTCTAAAAACTGGGTGATTTATTCATTTTATTGAAGAACAAACAATATTAAAACGTTCAACTAAATTTTGCAAACGTGAGGAGTATGGATTATTGGATTGGATTATTCGATTATGGCAAAGCACACGAGGGCTATCTGCCTAAAGGGAGGGATGCCTTCGTGGAGGACTTTCTAAGGGAAACTGGCTCGTATGCACGTTACACATGGGGAAAATCACGAAAACGCCCATGCAGCCAGCCCGTTCGCGGGATTCGAACCTCGGACCGAACTACCAGTGTTCAGCGTCTTTACCGCTCAGCCACTGGTGGGCCGGTGAGGAGTATGAGACATCCAGAACGGCACAATCTGTTATAGTGTATAGTTTTCTACATTAAGCAGATTTTAATTTATATGGCTTAATGCTTTCATTTATATGGCTTTATACTTAATACATGAATGCATTTACAGGCGCACGTGCATATGAAGTAATCCTGTCTAAGAACACTGATCCAAATAACCAGCTGTTCTAGATGATTTGGATCTGCTGTGGAGGTGGTCATTTTAAAATGCTGACAAACAGTACTGATATTTACTTAGATTACTGATATTTACTATTCTTAGAATTTTTGCACGTAGTCGTCTTAAGGACGAGAATGTCATGAGCAAGATCATTGTAATTTTATTTGCTGGTACTTCCAGTTTCATAAAATTTCCTTTTACTTCATTTAATTTTAAAAAGAACATATATTAGCATCATTTGGCATACTTAAAGTGTCCATAGTGGATGCTCGCCTTATGAAAAAAGGATAAGAAAGAAATAACTTTTCAGTAAGCAATGAAGAAGAATGAGAGTTTCGAAGGATGTCTTGATTGCTTAAACAAACTTTAATAAGAACTTTAAAACTTTAATTAACTTTAATAGAAAAAACATACCAGTTGTTAAACTTTTTGAATAAACATATTATCGTGTTTCAGGTTTTTGAAATCAGACAAAATACATGGTAAATCTCGTAATTCTCATATCTGGTAGACAAAAGAACTGTAGCTGTAGTGATCGATGCCTATAAATGAAAATGTTTTTGTCTTTCAGCTATGAACCGTACAGTTTTCAGCATATCCTATTATAGTTTAGATTTCTAATGTGGTGTATGTTTCTCCATTATGGAAAATACCCGCGTGAAGTCGCTGAACACTGGTAATTTGGCTCGGTTTAAAATCCAGAGAAACAGGCTGGCTGCATAGGTGTTTTCTGACGCATCTCGAAGGTACAACGAAATATGGAGATATGAGCCAATTTCCCTTTGAAAGTCCTCCAAGAAGTCGTTCGTACTCTTAGAATTACATAATCAACATCAACACAAACAAAACCCAAATTAGAATTGAAAGTTGAAATACAATTATATGTTGTTATTTATTTCGTATGCGTAATTATTATATTATCCTCTTTTGCTCTGTTCTTAACTTTCATGCTTTATATAGAATATGTTTTCGTTCTAACTTGACAGTGCAGTTCCTTTAGGAATTCTTAAATGTACAATTTTTTTAATTAAATTTTATTTATAGATTTTAATAAAAGGTTTTACGTGTCGAGCTTGTTAATTGAGACGTGATAATGTTTTAGGCATTGAGCTTGGGGTAGGATTGTTCAAAACGTTGTCACGATTAAGAGTAGATGTGTTAGGAAAATAATTTTATCTCTTGGCGAATAGCTCTGTAAGCACAAAACGTGTTTTATACGAACCTCTCCAATTTAGTAAGCAGAAAACATTCAGTAAATTTATGTTCATTCCTTACGTATATTATACTGTAACTCTTATGAGGTTTTAATTCTGCTTGGTAGTTATTTCAAGTTCAATTCCTAGCCTTCAAATGTTACCTAAAAACTAGTTGATAATTTATTACAGCTAACTTAACTAAAGGCTTAAATCAAAGAAACATATATGTTTAGCTTAGATTTATTCTACCTCATCAGCTGTGAAAAAATTAATTAGAAAAATCAAAGTGTTAGAAAAGAACAAAATACAAAGTTACAAACCAAAATTACCACCCAATTTGACCTAGAAGTGAAACAAATAGTCCTTTAGAAATCTGTTAACTTGCAAATCTGAGTAATATCTAAGCGAGGCTTAAAGCTATGGATTGGAAACTAAAACATAGTTTAAGTTTTAACTCAATCAAGCAAGTTATTTCAGTAGATTATAGAGCGTCTTGAGCAGCAAACTTCGCAAAGAGGCATGCGTGCTGAGCGTCAGCTGAATGTTGATCTAATCACTCAGATATGTTTTCGAATGCTTTTCCTAACTTTATGCTAAACTGTTTCCCACTCAAATCTACATAACCGTTCTGGAATGAGAGAATCAGGCACGAAGATGAAGCATATAGGAAAACTGCAAATTAAAATTAACTTCTTAGTAAACATTAAGTACAGTGTCACAAAGTATAATTCAATGAATATTGATTTATACCACTTTTAAAGGCTTTATAGTAAGTGGTTTTCATGAAATGTTGGTCAGATCTAGAGAGAAACTCTGAAGCGAGGAAATTTCCTAGTCTTGGTAATTAAATACCCTTCATTTAGTAAAGTAACTCTCGGACCTGATTCGAAAACTGGCCATCTGAAACTGTTAGTTATTAATATTTTATCAAATTTCTCATGATTGGAAAACTTTAATGCAAATGAACAAAGGACTGGACCTTTAATTGTGCGTATATCACGTTAAGCAATGTATGTTTTCTTCCCTAATAATGAAACTCCAGAAAATATTTAACCTTATAATGAGAAACGTTGTAAACTTATTTAATATTTTCAAAACAACAGCTTGTAGTTAGCTTTTTCAAATGTCCTGTAAATGTACATATTCATGAACTAAGGCGTTTCCAAGAACTGATTTCAGGCTGTTTAAGAGGTAATAAAGAAATAGGCATTTAATTTAGAAAGTGTATCCATGAAAATATCACTCATAATGTTCATATCCTTACAGTTTTAGAGTACTTTGGTATTATCGCATAGTTGCCAAATTTCGTCCAGTAGGAGTCGCCAAATTTTCAGAATGTGCCAAATATTGGCAATCATGCTCATAACCATTCTTTTTCCGGCAACCATGATCATAACAATCTTTTAGTCATTTAGTCAAGTAACGCCATCATTTTCGTATGCATTCTTTTTCGTTATATTCCAAGTTCAAACGGTTTCTGTAAACAAATAGTCATATTTTTTGACTAAAAATATCAGATTAATCAGTCATATTTTGTGACTTAATATCAGCTGTCTTAAAATATGAGCTTTTAAAATTTGGCAGCAATGAGAGAACCTGAGGTAAACATTCAGGAGGAACACAGAATTTTGTTGAAAATTTTCTAAAAGAAACAGCGCGGAAAATCTTTTCCTAGGTTGCCGCGGTTGCCGAGGATTGTACGAAGCCGAGTCTCGCAATTCTCTGAGGTTTTTCTAAGAGAAAAAGACCGCTGTGTATAGGACTAAACTATTACAGAAAGATTTGAAGAAGAATGAAATTGTTTAATGTATTGCGTAACGCTTATTTAAAAATTCAGATTTGCATTTTAAATTTTTAAAGTGCGTTTTCTTTCATATGTTGACAATGTTTGTTATCTTACGTTAAATATTGGTTCTAAATATATATTCTAAAGAAAAAGCGGAAGGCATCAACTTGTATACGATAGGTAACTTTTAACTTTTCACCCGGACAAAATCGCCAGATTTCACCAGATAATACCGAAATACCAATTTTATATAACATTATATAAAATTGGTACATTGGTATTACAATACTTAGTGTAAAAATTAACATAACTAATTTTAGGCACCCGGACAATGCGTTTCTTCATTAAAATCTGAAATTAAAAAATTAGTCATCCTTAACATTTTGAGTGCTGAAAAAATATTTATTAAAGAAAGCATAAGAAATTTCTGTTTCTGAGAATTCTATATATGGTTGACAAAAATGTGTAACCGATATTTAAAATAAAGTAATATTATTCTTTAAAGATGTAATTTACAGTAACATTATTGTTTTCACAGAATGCGACCTCATTGACATATATCGATACATTGATTGCGTACAGATTTCTTTCTGAAATTCCTACGCAGTCAATTTACAGCTGCTGTTTCTCCTAAACATCATTTTATCTTTGAAAGTTCTTCATGAAGGCATCACTTTCCTTAGGATGATAGCCTTCTCATAGTTTGCCGTAATCATTTAAACAAACGAATATTGATTGAATAAATATAATACTTTTATTATTAACTATAAGGGAAGTTTTTCTTTTAACTTTTAAGAAGACTAATATTTACATCATTTAGTAATTACTCATATCAAAGGTATACTCATTATTCTTTGGTATAAAACACAAAGTTTATTATTAAGAATATTAAAGCTATAATTATGTGTTTAATGCTTCGAAAATCAAGAACTTAATTAAATTATTTAAAAATTTTCTGTTTTATTGATGCCGTTTAATTTCAAGAATTATAAAATATTAAAAGTGTTCCTGTATTCTTGCTAATTGATTTAAATTAAAATTTTTAGTGATATCTCTTTGCTATTCATTGAGATTTAGATTTCCATTTTCTTACTTGAAGATATTTAAAGTATGAACATTAATAGCTAGACTAAGGTATGATGCAACTAAAAAACAATTTATTAAAGTGAGTAAAATAATGGTAAACATTAATACAATTCTATTAATTACTTAAAAATAGAAAATTTGAAATTTCTCTCTCTCTTTTTTTTTTCAAAATAATTATGAATCTGGAACTGTAGCATAAGGTTTAATGCGTATCTAAAAGTAATATGTTTTTCATTTCATAGGTATAATTTTAAAGATATTTTTGAACTATTAAAATGAATATAATTTTAAATTTTGATAAATATTTCTGAGACATTATGAGAAATAATTATGATTATGTTAGAGAAACCCTGCGTCACAATATAAAATTATCAGAACACACTTGTACTTTCTCTAAATTATACGAAACCGCAAGTAATGTAATATGTTGTTTCACCTTATATTTATTTCAGGAAAATGGATTTTTTTTAACTTCGTAAATAAATAAAATAATCTTGTGATAGCTTGGTACAAGCTTCTTTGAAATACTGAATGCTAGCATATAATTTTAAGACATTCGGAAGATATAAACTCTCAATGACAGCATATTTTCAATAAAAATGCAGCTTAATTTCTTTTGCTGCATCAATTCACAAACGGTTAAGTTCATATGTAGTACTTGATATAATGGGCTTTAGTTCCTTGTCAGTTGTTTTTGCTTCTCGTTAAACAAAGGAAACCTTCACATTTCACTTCAAAACGTCACTCGTAAACATCTGAAACTGAACAAACTACAATATTCATGAACATTATCATATTCATTGTTGGTCACTGGGAAAATCTTACATTTTTCTTATTATAAAATTATCTTAAAATATTTAATTTGTAAGTTTACGTTTCAGATAATGAAATCAATTTGTATTACTAATTCTAAGGCCAATCCTCACTTTTTCAATTTTTGCCCATTGATTCTGAAGCATGCTTTTTCTTTACTCTGTCTCCCGCTTTCTTCAACAGATGTCGCTAAGTGCCTTTGAACCTTTTTAATATGCTGAAATGGTCCCATTTACTCAGAATAAATTATTGTCCTGATAGAGACAAACGGTTGAAAACGTTTTCAGTTAACTTCTTTTATTGAAATTTACTCCGTCTTGTTCTTAATTGTTAGGAGCAATTAATTTTAATCTGTGCTATAATAATATAACTATAATTACGTATATTTTTCTCTCTGTTTTCCGAGGAGAAGAAGAGAACTTAAGAGATAAAAAAAGCAGTTTTTATTTTTACCTTTATTTCAAGAGAATATCTTACAATACGTTGTATGGGTAATGAAAGATACTATGTTATATTTTTAATAACATGTCATACATATTATCTTAAATTAATGTTTATGTATTAGATAACACTATTAAAATGATTAGTAAGAGATAAATATAATTTGAAAGAAGATTTTATACAGCACTGTATAACATTCGGTCATCCATGTTTTCATTTATTTACTTTGATAAAGGGAATTTAAATGTTCAGTATTCGAAAGTTAGAACGAATTCTTTAAAAAAATTGCATCCGAGACTTTTCTTTTACATATTAAAATGAGAAACATTAAAAGCTGATAAAAGAGAATTTTAACAATTCAATTATACATTTTTGGACATTTCTCGTTTATAATACCAGCTAAGCGAACTTGAAGATCCAAATTTTATGCCAGTAGAATATTCAAATTGGGAAATAATGCTGAAATTATAATTATGTTACAAATTTTGAATTTTCTGCACAGATCGTAATCGGAAATTTGTACTCAAATTTATTGTTTACAATAAATATATACAGAAGATTGAAATTAAAGAATAACTGACTAGAGTGATAGTATTTTTATTTTTATAGTTATAAGTTATATACCTCTCACATGATCATATTCTCATTTAAATTCTATTCAATCCCAACTATATGCAGATTTATTGGAAGCAATTCATGTAAATGATTTTTCATTAAGAATAATTCATTTGAGGATTATATGTTTAAAGCATATCTTTATGATCATATTCAATTAAAGAATTCTTCAAAACCTACTCAGAACTCTCTGAATGATAATTCAATTAAATAATTCACCTTTCTGTTAAATATATATTTGGAATGAAATATTTTCGACGAAATTAACATATTGTATAATCACTGTAATAATTTTACTGAAAGAACGTTCATGGGAGTTTTAAACAGCGTTACGTTCAGATTTGCGAAAGGTAAATTTAAAATTAACTTTGTAAACTAAAGGTTTAATTTAATTAAACCTTTTAGTGCCGTAGCTTTGTGAGCAATATAATATTTAAGCAATAATGCCGTAACTTCGTAAAGATATTTTCAATAAGATGTGCTAGGTGCTGTTGTCTGAGACAGGTAATTTTGTATACATTTAGGAACTAATTTCTGCATTAACAACAGAGAAGGACTTTTAAAAATTTATTTTCATTGTAAAAAGTGCTTATAAATGTATTCAAATATAACTACTGAATTATGCCAGAATTTTATTAAGTTTTGTACCTTTACTCTTTTTATCCTTTCTGTATTTTGCATATAACCTTTAAAACATTATTAAACTTATTTCAATGTGAGACAGAGGTTCTCGATATAGTTGTAAATAAAAGCACTGAATGTAAAATAAAATTATTCTTAAATAACAGAAATTATTCCCAATTAAAATTTTTTGAGATATAGTTCTATTTTCCCTGCCGAGCAAACTACGATAGAAATGTTATTCTTGTAGCTTACACATAGCATAACATACAAAATCTTGTGTCGTTTGAAATATTTTAGTGCTTTGAATAACCTCCCTTTTAGGAAGGCAGCATCATTACTATACTGCACAGCAAATTTGCACAAAACAATGTTACTGCTCATGATAGATGCGATTCATTTCACCCTATTTAAAGGGCTACTCTACAACATACTGTGCTGAAGGTAGTTAATCACAAGCCGTTCGTTTTCCAGACTGGAAACAAGTCTGGATCATCTCATCATTTCCTAAGGGATGCTGTGTAATAAGTGTTAATGGTAATTAACAACGATTCTTCCCTTCAGAGTACTGTTAATTTCGTTTAAGAAATTAAAACACCAATTAAAGTAAAATTCATTCGCGCAAATATTGTATCCAGTTATAGATCTACATACAAGAAAATATATTATTTTTAGTTCTATACATTGTAAGTAGCTAAACTTTATCTTTTGCAAAAATACCTCTCATTTTTCATTACAGATGAAAGTCGTCGTAGGTTACATCAAAGTGTAAAGACAATAAAATGAACTATTCTGACATTTTTAGTCAAATTATTGTCGAAAAGGTTGTATTGCATTGAAGTATTTTGGCAAAGTTGTGAAATTAGTTATCATGAGTACCATTATCTTTTCATATAGATTTTCATGGAGTGAATTTTGTCCACATATGAAAGGAGCAATTTTTCAAAGATAACCGAAATACGAGTTCCTCTGCTAAATTAATTTTTGAAACTTAATTACTGTTTTAGTAAGTTTTATTTCCCGCACATATTCCACACTGTGTATTTAGAAAAGTAAAGGAGCGGCATGTAACAAATTTGAAAAACTAAAGTAGAAGGAAATGATTTTTGTGCAACTAACAAAATTTTAGAAGCTGCGAATGGGTTAATGGTATCATGCATAAAAGGTAACGAAATGTCAAATTGTCTTTCTTGTTTGAACATACTTAAGGTGTTCTATAAAGATAGCTATATTCTTATTCCCTTTTTGATTTAAGACATATTTTATATTTATAAAGTTTCTCTCAATGAGGTAGATAATCTTATGAAAATAGCTTCAGTGTGGATACAAAAATAGGCATATAACTCTACGAAGAATCTTGGTATGTGTTTCTAATTACAATGATGATGTAAAAATAAGTTAGATTATTACTGGAAAACTGTTTCAACATTCTAAATAGCAAATTTAAAAAAAAGATAAAATATAACGCTTAATGTTATTTACATGAGCAAATTTATTTATTACTCTTTAATGATTTCTATGTAAAATATTATGTAAATATTATTAATATGTAAAATATTATTAATATTATTAATCACCTTTCTAAATAAAATTTGCAAAAATATATAAGAATCAATTTATGAATTTAGGTTACGATTTATGATTTAGGTATTGATTTACGATTTTCCACTACCTATAATTTCTGAAATTCACAAAACGTATTGAGAATGTATAAGCCAAAAAGTGCGTGCCCTGCCCATTAGCATGTAAATGAGCACTAAATAATATTTGCTCGAATCAAAATAATGTAGTTTGTTAAATCAAAGCTTTATAGCTTGTCGAATTAAACTATTAAGCACACTTTCCATTGAAAAGGTACTTAAGGGGAGTTGGAAACCCCAAATCTGCAAAAAATTGTTATTTCGGATTTTTGCATTTTCAAATTCTCTACAATTTTATCTTTCTAAAAATACCCTTCTTTAATCTCTATGAAAAATGTAAAAAAAATCTAGTTTTAATTTGTCATCTACTGCTTTGATCAATGAAGATTTTTACATAAAAACGCGTTTTTCTCCAAACGGGATTTTTTTTATACTCGATGTACCTTTTCTCAGAAACTCCTCCTCACAGGTATCTAAACTATTTATGGCTTTTTATTAGGTTCCCTAATATTTACTGAAATGAACTTTTGTAATAAACTTAGAAAAATAAAATTTAATTTTTTGTGTGAGAAAAGTGCTAAGTTTTATTATGCCTAACAAAATATCCTGTAATTTACTTTAAAATTCAAAATTTTTCAAAAGCTCATTTCAGTATAGTCATATAGGTATACTTTAATTACATAAAAAAATTTCAAGCTTGTATCTGCAGCAGATTTTGAGAAAATGTACATCGAAAATGGCCAATTTAACATTGTCGGTATAAGGGTTTCTGATACCCCTTAAAGTGAAATGATTTATACTTTACTTATTCAAACATTATGAAAACATAAAATCTGACTTTAAATTCCACAAATCCATGTAAAAATTAGATTTTGTACATGATATATACACAAACAGTATTGGAACTACTGTCATAAATTTGTTAAAAATTCTTTTCAGAAAGTGTGACCTTATTAGTGATGACTAGAATCAATGGATCAATAATTGAGGAAATAGAATATGAATTTTTCTCGCCAATAATAAATTCCTTAAAAATTATGTATTTAAATTCCAAAGTAAATCTGGGCTGTAATAACCTTTCTCGGCCAAGAATAAACTCCTTAAAATGTGTTCAAATTCTAAAAAAAAATCTAAGCGCTGCACAGTTCCATACGTAGGTATCATTAAGAAGAAATGTATTTAATTTTTTATCCCAAACCAAAAAGAAGCGTAATACATTGCTTGAAAATTATTCCGAACATATATTTTGAAATATTCTACTGTTATACCACTGCAACATTCATTTCTCATCCTTTCTAAGATATAGCGTAAGGTTTCATATGAATAAACATTGCGTCATAATTCATATGACTAAACATCGAACAATGTGACAATATTAATAAACGGAATAAGTTTAAAATGGTAGTTCTTTAGGGAGGTTTCTTTATCCAATGTGATGTAACAAATCTAAATCTATATGTATTCAAATATGCTAATACCATTGTTTGTTATAAAGAATTCGCCAAGAATTTTATTGAACTATACACTCGTTTCTCTTATTCTAAGACGAATTTAAGGTAGCGTTACTGAGGTATCGAAAACAGGGGGGGATTGCCTTAAATTAATAACCTTAACAATAAAGCTTTTGCGAAGATTCCTTCTTAGAGAATTTGTATTATTTTACTTAAATGTCATAAGAATTGGCTTTTCAAGATAAAATACTGATGTTGAATAGAGTATATAAATCTAAAGGCTTTATCTTTAATTTACAGTATCGTAAGGTGCCGGATTTCTCAAGAGCAAGCAAATTAGAAGAACAAACACCATTATCTGCATAATTTAAAGAGATGTTTTTCTTTTATAATTTAATTTATGTACACTTAAAATGTCTTCGGCTTTCATTTTGCAAACAGAATCTTAAGCGAGATCAATAAGGAGAACGTAGTTTGCGACTGTGATTTTAGTCTCTTTTCTTAATATATTAATTTCACGTTATTTTTATCATCTCACTGAGGAAGATGTGATTCTATGCCCTTGGAGGGATATTTGTTTTAATCTTTTGTTTCTGTGTTAAAAAGAGCCGCATTTTACTGATGTTTACACACTTTTGAAAATATGTGCATTACTGGCTTTATTGCATTCAGTTTGGAGCTATTTTTTAGTATCTGGTGTTTAAATACTAAATGGGAAATATTTTAAAACTATGATTATTTATTTTTTATTAAAGGGTATTTGCAGAATTTGTATGTAACACAAAAGTACTCATAGAAAAAAAATATCAGTTTTTAAAAGTCTCAATCTTTGCCAAATGTATAATATTTCAAAATTTTGATTAATTAAAACATCATACAGCATAATGATTAAAATTTTATCCAGAAATCACCAAAAGTATAAAAATAATATTAAGATAGAATGGTGCTTTTAAACAACTGAAAACGAAACCTCTTCAATCTATTAACTAGTTTTAGGTCTTCCGTGAACTGGGAAAATAAGAAATATTGTCACTTGAAGGAAATACGTGTTGCAAGCTTCATAGACAAGCAATGTAGTGAATAAGTGCATTGCTACATCTTGAACAATTTCTTTTTCTTTATTACGTAAAAGCTCGAAGTGACATTGATTTACTATGAATTAATATTGCAGCACTTTTTTAAAATGTGGCTGAACCATTTAGAACATGTCATTTAAATGTAAGATTTTTGTTCCCTATCTATTATTTCTGGTGAATGTTTTTAAACTAGCAGGTATACTTGTTTAGGTAACTAACTATTTATATTCTATATCTGCCCTCTAACTATTTAGATTAAAAATTCTTTAGTTGTTAAACATTTGTTTAGTTTTTGATATTATGCCAAAACGAAATTAATAACCCATCTAGGATAACGTCATTTGAGGTGACAAATCCGAAATTCCACATTCGTGCTTCCAAGTGCCCAGGTTTGGGTAGAGGATTATTATATTTTTAATTTGATGGTACCGTCGTTTTTTTAATGCGAGAAACATAAACCTACATTTATGCACTTTTTCTTTATTTGATTTCTTTTAAATAATGCAGGGCGATAATGGCAACGATACTCGGTGGCAACAGTTTTAAAAGTGACTCATCCTTTTAGAGTGGCTCAACTCACAATCCCGTTTCGAGACTAATAGCCCTTCAGAGCTAACACGCCTTTGGGCTAAAAGAATCGAAACTGAGTAATTAGGGGTTTTGAGATTTCATGTATTCCTAAATTTTGTCCCAAACAGCAGAAATATAAGCGTTGGACATTAGACAAGGCCTGCGGGAAAATCTTCAATTGACTTGTCCAAAACATCGCTCTATAAAACAACGCAACTGCATTTGTCTCTCTTTTTAGATTGGGAGCTTATCATGCACGATTTTTATGAAAACATGAACAGTTTCAGAACTCCGTCCCACCGGAATCTGTGCCACCCACTTTCCTTATTCTGTTAAAAAACTGGATATACTTTTTCATATATATTTTTTTAACTTTTTCATATTTTGATTTATTTTTGCTTTTAATTTATCGCCCACGCAAAAGTCAACTAATAACTTTTAATATATAAATTAAACACTAAACAAACGAAACTAAAGTACTTATGAAACCTATAGCTCTCAGAAAATGATAAATTTAAATTAAGTTTAGAAATTCTCTGCGACTTACGGAAAATAAAATACTAATTATAATTCCAATAACAGATGTAGCGTACTCATGCTTCATTCCTTTGGTCAAAAGAGCTGAATAACCTTTAACTGCGCACCGCTCACCAAGTCTACATATGACACGTAAAATTCACTCAGCACCCCCCCATCTCCTGTGAGAGTAGCTACGTGAGAAGTCCCTTTAATGAGTTTTGGTGTTAACTACTCAAACAAGTCAGTACTCTTTGTAGTAAGTGCTGCATATTGATGTCGACAGTGTTCGCTTAAATATTTGTTTGACGTAAAGCTTCTCTAAAGTAAAGTCGGGTTTGACAAAAGGAGCAAAGTATAATAGAATCCAAATCAAATCTGCTTGATTAACTTTAAAAACTTTACATGTTCACTGTCCACGATTACAGTGAAGAGACTTAATACAAAACAAAAAGAAAAAAATCTGATGAGTACACCACATGACTTCCTTGTATTGGAATATTAAATTGGAATATTAAATTATACGCATTTTTTCTTGCATTTCATTTAAACTTATTGGATTGAATTAAATCTACTTCGCCGACAGCGTATAAACCACAATAGAATAAATGCATTCTTTAAAATTCACTCTAGTATTTGATTACCATAGCGACACTCTAGATTCACTTAACAGTATTAATAATTATATAACAGTTAACTTATATAATAATTTTATAACGGAAACTAAGCTAACTGTTATATAATCCAATAACTATATAACAGTTAACTTATATATTTCGTTCATATTATAACTCATAATGCACAAAATTTATATCATTTAAAGAATAGAATTATCTAATCGTTGCCACATGTTCTATTCAAATACTATAATAAAGCTAGAATGATGTATAAAAAAATTAAGCAAACAAAACAAAAACGAAACTGTTTTTCACATACAATTGAGTATTTCTCATTTAATTAATTCAGTTCTCACTTCGCGAGAAGGCAACAATACATAAAAACTCAAAATATCTATATTAAAAATTACGAAGTAAACCTTAAATACTTATTTCCTCGAAAAAATTCCAGAAAGGATTAAGCATGATTTAAATAATCCATGAAGGCGTTATCCTTGTTGTTACGAAGCTAAGTTTCTCTAGATTGGCAACAAATCCACTAGTCTCCTGTTTCAAATGTAAACATCAATAGCCGCCATTAAAAAGGCTTAGCGGCAATTAAACAACTTTAAAATTGCTGATAATTCTAAAAATATTGCACACAGATTTACTAAAGGCATAAAATCCTTAACTGGAAGAAAAAAACAACATAATTCAATCATTTTTAAAGCAAAAAATGTACAATTTACCAACATATAAGAGTAAAGAAACTGAGATCACTTAGCCGGGTAACAGAGGGGATATATATATATATATATATATATATACGTTTGGTGCGGCCGATTGCAACCAAAATACGAGGTGCACCTCTACATGTTATAGCAGTCCTATATACAGAATTTCAACATTCTGAGGCTAGTCGTTTTTGAGTTATGCGAGATACGTACGTACGCACGGACGTACGTACGTACATACGTTCGTACAGACGCCACGAAAAATTCTCTTGAGAATTAATTTTAAAGCAGTTTTTTTAATTTTTTTGAAGGAAAAGAGTCTTTTATTCTGTCCTTACGTACAGATATCACGCAAAAACATCGTTAAATTGCATTCGATAGCGGTCAAAATGGATATTTTCGTTGAAATATGCTACCTGAAACTTTTCGCGATTACAATACTTTCTTTTTACTTCCTGTAGGAAGTAAAAAGTGTAACATCTTTTTGTGATAAAGCGTAAGAAAAAAACTCAAATAAAATTCTTGTCGCTTTACTTCTATTTTTGCTTCTTTATCTGTAAGCGCTGTTGATATAAGTATTATCAATTTCTTGCAAGGTTCATTTTGTCATGGTTTTAAGCTCTGTATTTTAAATTAAATCAAGTGCTTAAAATAATTTACTTTAATGAAAAAGTATAGGAAAATGATTAGGCAGACATATTGTTTCAGAATTAAATAGTAAACTCTTCAAGATGAATATCTCTTCAGAAAACACATGCAAGAGGAGGTTTAGGCGTTAGTAGGAATCTGCATTGAGGTATTTCAGAAGATAATAAAAAACGAGTATTTTAATATAGCGTTTAGTTTTGCTACCTGCATCCTATGAATGACAGTTAAAAGCGAGTAATTTAATCGAATGTTTCCATTTTAGTTTTTATTACTATTTATTGTTGTGACTAATCTCCCTTGGCTGAAATCAGAGCAAGATCAGCATGGCAAAGAGTCAAGTTGCGTATGTCGTTGGCAAGAGCATTGGGCACCATACAGGCGACAATACTACTTTGCTCAGTTTCTCACCCCCCTCCCCATTTTAAAGGAGAGCAGCCCTAGGAGACGGGTCCGAAGATCTTCCACCCCTATACCTCTCGAGTACTACCAAACTCTCGAGAAGACTTTCGGCTGGCAGCATATTTAGAATGCCTCCATTCCATAGACAATATACGCTTATAAGCATCCATGCTTTCTCCGGGATTTGAACTCGTGACCTTCGGTACTGTAGTCAAAGTCACTAACCAATATCCCGGTGTGACGGTAGTACTGTTTATAATCATACTTACTTATAGTATATAAGTTGTCAATCTCATAAAAGTTTAACTAAACATATAAATCTGAATCTAATTTTATTTTTAGAATTCTTACTGTAAGCCGTGTTCCCATGAAAGCTAGAACCACATTTACGAATCTTATTTTAAGAAACTTAGTCTTTTCTTCTTCAAAGTTCCTCATTTTTGTGTTTTTTGTTAGTAAAAGTTTGCCACTGAAATTGCCATTACAGAACGGAAGAAATTCTCAAAATGAAAAGGTTCCTTACAAAAATAGAAGTTGACTAAAACTATGTATATCGTGTACTGTAGACTTTTAGAAAGATCCAGTTTCATTTCTACAGATATTGTTCCTAACCTAGAATCCTGATATCTCTTGGCAAATCAAGAAATGCTTGTATTTTGAAAAACAAAAAAACATTTATGCTTCTATTAAATAAAACTAGAACTTCGAAAAATATAATTTTCTGAAAATTTGAAAGGGATGATGTTTCATTCAATTGTTTGAATTGAAAAAAAATGTAAGTCAACCCTTACTTTAAATCCTCTTGAATATTTCAACTGATATGCTTCTACATATGTACAAATATGAGTTAAAGTAATCTGAGAGCATTTTCCTATATTTCCAAGCTAAACTGACTTTGCATTGAATATTTAGAGATTTTATTCTGTCCTTCCGAAATCAGTAAGAAGATTTTAAACAAAAAAATTCTTAAAAACGCCTCTAACAGATATTTGAACAACTGATAGCCCTGTGCCAAGAATATATTGTAACACATGCATAAATTACGAACTGTAATTTTCTTTTATATGCAGAACGTTGATAGTATTCTCATGTGTATCTTTCGTAAAATAATATTAACTAAACATATTCTGTCAAAGTTTAAATAATATTTTAGTTAAGACAGACGTAAGGATTATTTCTTAAATTTTTATTTCTTAAATTTTTATTTTTAAAAATTGTAATATTTTCTCATTCTTCTCATTCAAATTCTCAAAATAGGAGATTATTATGGATGTTATAATACAAAAAAACAACTAAAATGCAAAAGCCCTTTCAAAGTGACAAAATAATTTGGAGAAAATATATCGAATTTCAATGATTTATTTCTCTAACTTAACAATAAATTGCTCTTGAAGTCTTTCTTCAGTATTATTTTCATATGTTATGTTACAAAAATTATTTTAAAAATTTTACGTATACTTTAATGTTGTTATACATATTTTTGAGCTCTAAATAACAACGATGTTAGAGAGAATTACAATAAATATTTAGAAATAAATAATGATAAACACCTTGTTTATTGATGTATAAGCAATGTCTCTGTTCTGATGACGTCTTTACTCGAAGCAACTTGACCCAGAAATTTGATCTTAAATATCCTTTTGATTTGTTTTTCAAAACATAAAATCGGTGAAGCTTGATTTAATTTATTATTATATAAATATTCTGACTGGAAAGAGTGAACCTAGACTCATCACAGAAAGGAGTGCCATTGCCCGAAGAGTTAGACTTCTGTCTGTTGGTCCGAGGAAGTATTTTATTTCCCTTCTACCATCCAAAGGAAACCACTAGAGGCATTTCCCTATCCGTCACCTGGGGACGCGTTCTCTAGGGATAACAGGCTCCCCCGAGATGCATATGACATGTATAGATCCGTTCTCATTTCTGCGCAAGTAAAAGTACTCATTGTCTTGTTTGACTGAAAGGCAGCTTTACAGCCAATCTTTGATGAAAGCTCCTTGATCACAAATGAGATACACTTTCGCCTAAACAAGATTCAAAAGTTAGATAAAGTCTGCATCAGTTGTTAGCACATGTCAGCATCACAGGTAACGACAAGGCAGATAAAATGAGAAAATCTGTATCAATAATAATAATAATCACCCTCTCGGACAAACGTGTTGTAGTCAAATACAGATTGAAGGAACATACAATTCCAATAGGGCAACAGCTCCATAGTATCAATAGATATCGATTTATAACTAAACCTATAGTCAGGCTTAGAACTGTCATCCGAGAAGTTTGAAAATTGACAGAGAGAGTAGAAACAATTATAGAAACCATGATAACTGCCCGGATACAGAATTGTCAACAGCCCGCATTTTTCACTGTTCAGCCCTGCTTGCTGTATTGCTAAAATTTAGAGTCTTGTTTTAGAGACTAAACCTCTATAGTGATAACATTGGGCTGTCATCTTCACCCGCGGTATTATTTGAGTAGACTTTGGCTTGGACATGACAAAAACAACAACAACTGGAAACAGTTACACTGCAATGCATAAACTGAAAATTTTCAATTCATGACATCTTCAAACGTAGTATTGTTGAATTCCTGGTTATGTGAACATCATAGCTATTCCTAAAGTACAGTTAGTAACTAAATGAAAAAAAAAAAAAAACAGAACTTCTATTTGCTAAAAGAAAGCAACTGCTATTGTTTTCAACAGAAACATTTTATTTATCTTATATTAATTAATCTTTGAGAGCTAAGTTGTTACAATATTCATTCACAAGATTCACTTTCGCTTCGCATCCATTCAATAGACAATTTCTGATAGATCGCATACTCAATTGACATACTACTCATTTGGTAGTTGGCGGATGATAAACGACAGAGTAATTCTTCGAAATGACCCACCAGTGGTAGAGCCGTAATGTCCCTGAACTCGGATAATGTGACCAAGATTTGATTCCAATTGAAGAAAATGGTGCTTTAGGCGTTTTCGTGGTTTTCCCATGTGTAATGTGAGGAAACCCATTTTACACATGGGGCAGATAGAGCTAGCATGCTTTGCCACATTCAAATAAGCGCAAATCAATACTTTGAAAACAGGAGGAGCTAAATCAGATAAAAACCTAAGCTGATGTTGCACGCAAAGTAAAAAGATCAGATGGATGGAAAGTAAAACGATATCCGATTACTTAAAATAGCATTGTTAATAGATTGTTAGATTACATATAAAATTTATTATCAGACTAGTACATCATAAGCTATAAAAGTAATACATTTATGCAGGTGTTCATGCCACCTGAGACATATTTACTGAAAATTATTTGATAATTGCTGACTTAAATTTTTGGCCTTTAAAAACTACATCTTACTTTAAGTTTTGAGTAACTTAAAACCTCTGGAAGCGTTCAGAACTCATTTTTACATTCTTCGGTCATTTTCTGTTTAATCCAAATGCTTGACATTGCTTTTCATACTTTACTATCATGAGGTAGTTGAACTCACCGAAAATGGAATAAAATAAAAAGCAACACCTTTCTTATCTTTCGATCGTCAGAAATATCAAGTATCTTGTCACTGGCAAGTTCATTGTTATTACACCAGTTTGCTGACGTTGCCAGAGAAATTTCCGAAGTAAAGAAGATAAGGCACGTTATCAGAGTTCTCGAATGTATATATATATATGTTTCTTTTTTCTGTCTTGAAGTTGCTGGAAAAGGAAACGTACTAATCATAGGATATTTCTTTCGTAAGTGGTCACGGAAATATTAGATTCCACTTTTATTCATAGATTGCATTTGATTACCAGGGTGATTTTTATTTCTGTAAATGAATGTGGCAATAGCTAATAATTTGGAGAGAGATAAAACGTCGCGTGAGTGGTAATTGAGAATTTGCGCAATTCAGGGAATCATAAGGCTCTGAGTGTCCCATATTTATTGCAGCAATATTTGATTCTAAAAAAAGTGCTGATATTAGTACTCATTACATTCTTTTTTCTTTTGATTTAAAGATTAAAAACGATGAAATATGCCTAGAATTTTAAAACAAAATTGTATCAAAACAACACTCAAACAAGGCTTGTTTATAAATAATTTTAATAGCAAAAATCAGTTTACCTGATTGCAAAATCTAAATATTCTTAGCTATTTATTTGTTAGAACTGCCGATATATAACCAAAAAAGAAAAAAATGCTGAATCTGAATTTTGCACATGAGCAAGAAAGAATCCAAATCTAGCAAATAATTATACAACAAGAAGTGTAAGTATATTAAGCTTTTTTTACATAATCTTTTCAAAATTTCATTAGAAAGATATTGAATGCTTCTGTGAAAAGTGTAATATATGGTAATTTCAATAAAGCACAGAATAATTAATAAACGAAACAATTGATTAGAATTATTTTACTCAATTTATGGATTTATTTTACGCAAGGAAAGTTTACTTATTTTTGTTTGAATAATTTAATAAAGATTAAACAAAGCTGATGTGAAACGTAAGCCAAAGAGAACCCAAGAGGTCCTTACCCAAGAGAAAAAAGCTGGATAATGACGAGATACTTTGTTTTGCTATTATTTTATGCACACCGTCTCCACTAAGTCCTTACCCGGCTTTTACTACTTTTACTTTAATTAATGAACGAAACAATTGATTATAATTACTTTACTCAATTTATGGATTTATTTTACGCAAGGAAAGTTTACTTATTTTTGTTTGAATAATTTAATAAAGATTAAACAAAGCTGATGTGAAACGTAAACCAAAGAGAACCCAAGAGGTCCTTACCCAAGAGAAAAAAGCTGGATAATGACGACATACTTTGTTTTGCTATTATTTTATGCACACCGTCTCCACTAAGTCCTTACCCGGCTTTTACTTTCGATTCAATTATTCACAGATATATACTTTCAGTTCCCAAAACGTTTTGAATGATGCAAATATTCCTGTTCTGACATTCTTAAATTTAAGGAAATCGATTTTGTAAAGACTGCGAAATTTGTTTTTGTTATAAAAATAAAATCACAAAACTCTTAACTCCCTTATGACAAAAATGAACCGAGAATATTTGATTTTAAAATTGAGATTCATATTCAGAGGCGGTAGACAAATTGAAGAGCGAAATGTTTGCATTTGTATATAATTTAAAATAAAATACCGTTTAAAAATATCTATGCTGTTAAGAGTTTACTTGACGAAAACTTTTATGCAGTTTATTGTGAAACTTACTCATCAATATAACGTTTTTTAAAATTAAAATCTTCTTCACAAAATTTATATTGAGTTCGTCTTCCAGAAATCTCTCTCAAACTTCATTGTTGAAAGTGGCCAACTCATAAAATGAATTGCATTAATTAAAAATGTAAACTATTTGTACTTTCATGAATTTTATATACAATTATCAGATTATGATTCTAAACCAATAAAACTTCATGAGGATTTTAAGATTTTATTTTTAGACTTTATAAAGTTACACATTACTTCTGTAAAAATTCTTTCGGCATACCAAATGTAGCAGAATTATAAATGAAGGTTCTATTAAGTCACAAAAGAATATCAATGAATAAAGTACAATGTTAAACGTAAAAATAAATAACACAAAGCTGAGAATAAAACCGTTTCATTTTTAAGAAGGAATAGCTTGTATCGAAATTTGAAGATCAATTAATTAAAATTCTCATGATAGCACTTGTGTCTTGTGCAAATCAAGTATTTCTTGGTCTCTAAATGCAGTACAGATCTGTAAACGTGCTAAATGGTTAAGAAAAGCAGTCAACAGAGTTATATTTAATTGTTAACGGGTACATTATGAAGAAACAGAAACACTATAATCATTTCAGGTAACTGTAAGAGGCAGAGTATGTAGAAATCAATTCCCTGTGTTTTGTCTTTGGTAAATTTAGCCGCTGTGATATGGCTAGTCATGAAGTGAAACTGACATTATGTAGCAGTTATGCGTTTATGCGGATTGTTTTATAACAGAGATCATCTGTCGTACTGATCGGCATGTGTTATCGTGCGTGTGTTCTGTACTACTGACCAGACGCCTTTCATTAGACAGAGATTTCCAGAATATATCAGCTAAAGCAAAATAGAGCACAGCAACACGCGGTCCGGCAGCGTTATATTGAAATATTTGGGCATGGGAGCCCAAAAGATATGAAACAGCCAAAGGAAGAAAAACCTTAGTAATAGTGGCTTATACTGGCTAAACAGTATACGATATATGTGGTATAGAGATTAATTAGATGTGCGTCAAATGGTTTCTCATAACTATCCCTCCAGATAATGAACCATTGTGACGATGGTTTCAAAATCAAAACAATCTATTTTTTCCGTGCATTCACACTAGAAAACGGTCATCATGATGCTGTAACTAAAAGCTGAATTCTTTAGAGAAGGCAAAGTCAGGTTAGTAACATGTGGTTGAAGGGCTACTATAGGCACTGGTTCCTGCTCCGTAGCATCAAGGGAAGCTGGAAGTAATGATCGCCTTTCTGACAATCCTTTGTGGTGGTCATTGCACAGTAAATGCGGATACTTGAGACTATGCAATATGCAGCATAGTCAATTCTCTGATCCGACATACGTGATGTGGTTGTACGATCCTTAATAGCGATGCTAACAAGATGTCCGTATTCCCTAAGTCTTGGTGTTTGGAGTTTTTTTGGGAATACCTCATCTTACCTAGACTAGCTTTTTCAGTCTGCGGTCAGAAGTTGCCCTAGAATCTTGCCCTTGTGTGTTCCTTCTAGGTTTAAAAAAAGGCAAAGATAAAATTCAAATTAAACTGCGTATACCAAACTACAGCTGTAAATCCTAGAATTTCACAATTTGGACATGGAAATCGTGCGTCACGGTTTCTCCCAAGATGTTTTATGAAATTTATTATTGTTTACATTTGAATTTCCAAAACTAATTTGAGCAATAAAGAAGGATTTAAAAATTTGTGATTTTGGTGCTTCTCGCTGTTGTTTCGTTGCTTATCTGGCACCGCTGAATTCGTTATCGATGAAAGCGGAATGTAATGAACTGTACAACTGTACTTTAAAAATTATAATTTAGTTTCCTTTTACGTATGTATATGAAAATGTGATTTAATCACCAGCTCAAGTTAAAGTAAAATACTTACATTATTTTTCTGTGCCTATCTCAAAATTACCAATATGCATAACACAGAACTTCCGGGCAAGAGTCAGCTTGCTCATCCATCGCATTAATGCCAGTACCAACATTTAAGATCTAGTTCTTAAGATAAATATTATTCAAACTCTTATGTCCTTGAATTACTAAAAACAAATTCGAAATATCTTCTAGCAATTTAATTGCTTAATATTGATATAAAATTAATTGTATTGTAAAAATATATGTATATTAGTCGTAGCATATTCTAAAAAATTGCTTCGAAGTTTACAAGGGGGTTTGCAGAGTTTTCTAATTTATTAAAGTGGTTCCTACTTGAAAAACTGTGAAACGCTGTCCTGGGCTTGTCGATTGCAGAGTTTCATCTTTAGATCTTTAGCAGCGCTTTACAATACTACACAGTCTCAGCTGCGATTCTTCCCCGTCAAATTCTGAGGCATACTGGTATGATATTTGTTTTATGTGATGCGTAACACGATCCTAATAAGAAAAACAACGGATAAACAGGAGTTTCCGAATGAAAAATTGGCGTTGCTGTCTGCCTTGTCTCACTACTTATGTGTTAGTACTCTTGTTACGGATGTGCTCATGACGAAAATGGTAATCATTTACAAATGTAAGCATAGTATTCAATTACCAGCAGACAATCTAAACCTGTAAGTTGAGATTAACTGTTTGCTTTTTGCTTATTTAGGAAAAACTTATTTTTTATAGCCAAGCAGCCGAAATAAGAACGTAAATAAATCCAATATTACTTCACATTAGCAGTATTATTAGATAATAGATTTACTTAATAAACATATTTAAATTAAATAGAATACAACCACGTGTAATGTTTCGGGGTGGGTCTTTGGTATAGTTTGAAAACGAAAGGAATAGTGCCGAATTTTAGGAGAAAATTGTGTAATATTTTTTTTAAAAATGTTTCAAATATTTTTACGTCTCAGTCTTTTAATCAGTATATCTGAGTTTCGATTTCTAACAGCCTTTTTCGTAAAACCAAAGCAGCTGAGATCACGTAACGGGTTTAAATATACCTCTAAATAGGTTACGAAGTTTATGAAGCAAAAAACAGAGTTATCAAATTTCGTTAAAGCATGTTTGCTTGTGCTCAGTTTAGCATAACATCACAGGCAAACACGTTTGACTTTAAATAAGATGGATACTGCAATTAAGTTTCACTTATTTTTATCTTTGAAACCCTGTTTGAATTAATATTTTGAATTACAAAGCTGCTCTTTTTCTCAGCTTTTCCGCTAAGAGCTGGATTGCGTTTTAATCACTCGACACACATTATTTTTGTCTGGGCTGGGAAAGAATGATGCAGATAAGAGGCGACATATCAACAATGAAAATAGAGCCCCATCTGCGGTCTAATCACATTTTCATTAGTAGGCCATTACGGAGCAATTACCCGCAGATGTAGTTAAGTATTCAAACGGGTGCCGCTGCTTTTCTTTTGTTGGAAATTCTAGCGACAGTTCTGTTACCTCCGGTTCTTAATTAAACGAAAGGGTTTTAAAATTTTGCTAGCGACGCAATATTTAAGGCACCTTTCAACGTCGCTTATCGAGCGGTTGATGTCTGCGAATGTCAGAGTGCATTGAATATTTCTGTTACAAATTATTCCGAAGAAAATTTCCATATTTTTATTCTGGAAGCAATTAAGTAAATGTATTTGTGCTTTTTCGCCTATATCAGTTTCTGAAATATTTTATTTGAGGAAGTTTTAAAGTAGAATGAGTAGTTTTGTTTAAAGAATATTTTTAATTCGTTCAAATGTATGCAAGCAAAGCGAGCTCTTATTGTTATCGTTATTTTTAATACAACAAAGGATGTAATTTTTAATTTCTTTAACTTTATTTATTGGCAGATACTTATTTTCAAAGAATGTGCATAGAAAGTTAATATTTAATATTAGCATTTTATCATCTTTATTTGCATTCTCGCTCAGTGTGCTTAATGTTGCGAGATACATTCAAGGTATAAATATCTCTTAATTTTTACTTTCTTATACAAAGTAATAAGTTCAAATTGCAAGACTATGCTTTTGCGTGACATCTGCACGTACCGACAGAATAAAGGCCTGTTTTGGCCAAAAAGGATTGTCAAATTGTTTTACAATGAATTGAAAAGAAATTTTTTCTTGATGTGTGTACGTACGCATATACGTACGTACGTACCGACATGTATGTATGCATCTCGCATAACTCAATAAAGACTAGCTGTAGTACATCGGAATTTCGTATATGGGACTGCTATAACACGTAGTTGTGCACCTCCCTTTTACGTTGTGCCTGTTCCAAAGGGCTTACATTTTTGATAGATTTGCAGCAAAAAAGAAGAAGCAAACAGACTGCAGTCTAGCTAAGGCAAAGCCTAGAAAGAAAGTGCGTAATGTTCAGGATGAAATTTTAAGTCAAACTGAGTTAGTTTTGGTTCTCAAAGCATTATTGATTGGATAGTTAATATTGCTGTAAAATTATTATTGGCTGCTTGAGTTTTAGTTCAATTTATATCACCAGAATTACGCAAGAGTCATATGGCATAGATTTTTCTCGAAATGACGCAGTGCAAATAGATGATGCTATTTTTAGAATAGAGAAGGGAAATTAATTTACCCTGCTAATTTAATCTTTTACATATTCTTTATTTTTATATATATATATTCTGACTCTGTTACCTGGCTCGGGGAGCTTAGACATTTTTATTCTTATATATTGGTAAATTGTGCACGTTTTCTTTAAAAGTGATTGAATTATGTGATTGTTACAATCCAATTAAGGATTTTGTGCTTTTGTTAATCCGCATGCAACAGTTGTAGAATTGTTAACAATTTTAAGTTTAAGCGGCGAGTTAAGCCTAACGAACGGATATTTATTTAGATTTGAAACACAGTACAACAGTGAATTAAGATAGCTTCTGGAACTCGAATGTATTTTTGCCGAGTGGGAGCAAAAGTAAACTTTAAGTTTCGGGCACCGAAAAATCTGCCTTCTTTTCCGCTAATCAAATTGCTTGTTTTTGCTTTGAAACTCTAATTTTAATTGTAGAAAAAAATTAACAGTACCAGATGTTTTATGTTTTTCTGTATTTTACATTTTTTAATCAAGATGTTTTGAGTTTTTATTTTTTTTCTTTACCCCGAAGTGAGAACTGAATTAATTGAATGAAAAATACATCTGTAAGGGAGTTCAAGGAAATAAATTTAAATGAAATTTCAGCAAAAAATGTGTATAATTAAATAGGCCATACAAGGAAGTCATGTGATGTCCACATCAGATTTTTTTTTTCTTTTTAATGGCAACATGTAGAAGTATCAGAATATCTTTGAAATATGCAGTCATTCATAAATGCAATGTCAGATGGTAGGACAATCAACTTCACTAAAAGAAAGCGAATTAGACATCAAATGTAGCAAATCATAAGTTTGATGAACACATGTCATCCTCTTCTTCATTTGTATGGAATGAAACCGTTCAAAATTCTTTGTCATTAAGACAGACACACAATGATGATGTTGTGTACATTAAAAATGCTTTTCGTGGGTGAAAAAGTTCAAAGAAGTTAAAAGGTGCAGTGAAAGTTGTTCAAAGAAGCTTCGGTTGCACACAAGAAGGCAGAACAATATTTGTGTGGAACAAATATTGCGTGAGTGGTATATTTATTGTGAACGGCTGAATAAGCATGACCAACACAATGAATAATACAGCATGTGAAATTACTTTGTAAAGAATATATTTTCTAACTTTACAAGAGAAGTGTACCTTGAAAAGCCACAGACTTCACCAAGAATCATGTGTTTTAAGACGAGCATTTTCATAGATAATAAACATGGTTAAAAAAAATTGGGTGCATACGATTGGGAAATTGCATTGTAATTATGTAGGCAATTGAAGCACTACTTCTCCATTAAACATATGACATTATTTTTATATTTTTAAGCATAATGTTAAATATTAGGTATTCTTTGTCGCCGAAACTAACTTGCCTCGGATTAGCGTCCGACAAGTCTGCTCACGTTAAAGTGAAAAATTTTTAAATGTCTCTGACTGGTAACAATACGTCAAGAAGTGCTAAACGTTTTCTATGTCCATTTACTTCAGAGATGTTTTCTTGAGATATCAGTCAATATGAAAATAAATTCAATTTTTTTCAATGAATTTTATCGCATTTTTTATTACTTAATATTCAGTGCGAGCTATTGTGGAATAAAAAAACCTTAAATGACATGAATTATAAAAATCTGACTTCCGTTTTCCATGTTTCACAAAAGGAATAAATGGAACTTCAAATACAAGGCAATAAATTAATGCATAAAGTTGACCATTCAGCTGCTATAATAATTAAATCACATTAATTTTTCGAAACGTTGGCTCTGAAATTGTCATTTTATTCATTCATGGTTTGATCTCAATTTCCCTTTCATAATGACATAAATTTATGGTATATACATATGCTGCAGATTTAATATGTTTTGTTGTTCGATTCTACAGCAGCGTTCAATCCATCAAATAAAAATTAAACAAGATGGAATTAATTGATTGAGAGGGAAATATTTACTCTTAGTAATTAATAGACTATAATTTTCTATTATTACTTGGCATTTATTTCCCCCCCTTTTATCAGTTTTAAAAAGTTGGGATGTAATTCCTTAGACGGTAGACTAAGATCCAGTTTAAGACTGCAGATGAAAAATAATTCTCACTTCCTTGAACGAAGTCAAGAAATCATTGTAATTGCGAAAAAATTCGGGTATCATATTTCAATATAAAAGTGCATTTTGACCATTCCGGAATCCATTTGGACGATTGTTTTTGCCTGACATCTGTCTGCACGAACAAAATAAATGATTCCTTTTTTTCAAAAACGGATTGCAAAATGAATTAAAAATGTCTTAAAACAGGATTTTTCCACGACGTCTACGTACGTACATACGTACGTATATACGTATGCATGTATGTATCTATCATAACTCAAAAATGATTAGCCGCAGAATGTTGAAATTTGACATATGAGACTGCTATAATATCTAGTTCCACACCTCTCATTTTAATTGCAATAGGAAGAACCAAACGTGTATATATATACCAGTCTCCGTTCCCCAGTCAAAAAGTCCTTATACGGCCTTTATTTTCCAAATCGTTGGTAGTAACCATATACTTTCAATTGCGGAACTTATTTAAATGACGGAAATAGAGTAATGCAAGTAATGCAAATGTTTGGGAAGTTAAAATTTAAAAAAATTAATTTTTGAAAAAAAAAATCTTAACTTTTAGTACAGTTTCCGTGCTTCTATACTTCTATTTGGAAAAATTTTATACTTGTTATGAAAAAAATAAAATTAAAAGAACTTTGACTACCGCATGATAAAAAAATGACCGGATATTTGATTTCAAAATTTGCGATTTTTGATGTCATTTTCAACTAACTTTGAGAGATCGGTTGATTAAATTTTAATAATTCGAGGAAATAATTGTAAGTGAAGTGAAGCAAAAAATGTGTATTATTTAATAAGTCATGTGCTGTCCACATCAGATTTTGTTTTACTTTTTAAAGTTTGCAGGCGGTTATACAGATATAAAATTAAAACTGCCCGCAGGAAATGGTACGAAATGCTCTTATTAAAACTTTAAAATAAAGAAATCTTATTGAAATATTACCCAAAGAAGAAAACGCGAGTAATGCAAAAACGTCTTTGTATCTTTCCTCTTTTATTATTTGATAATATTTTTTTTTCTTTTTGCTGTATTCATTTTGAAAGTATAATTAATGCCGTAGCATATTTTTTCCTATTACGTAGTCATTTCTCTTTGTAGTTTTGTTTTGCTTATCTTTTATACCAATGCTTTAAAATTTTATTCGAAAGTGGGCGTTATTTCCAACCATTAAATAAATGAGATTTGCCAGAAATTTTCCAAGCATTGTCGTTCAAAACTCACTGAATACTCTTTGCTTTCACTGCATTATTCTGATCTCATTAAAAGTTATTTTTGTTTATAATTATATTCTTGGTTTTTCTAAGAAGTTTCTTTCATTGCACTTTTTGGTATTTTTAATTTTTAAAAACTTTCAGTCTAGGTAAGTCTCTAATGATGCTTATATAAAACTTCTTAGAATTCCATATTTTTGGATTAAACTTATTTTCGCAGTTGAATATTCACTTCATTAATATTACTCGAAAACGTACCATGAAATGATTTCGAACAAATTTATGAATAAATAAATTTTAGCATCATTTTTAGGTGTTTGATTTTAAAACTGAGAATAGAAGATGTAGAGTTACTGTATTTATGGTTGCGATTCGAATGATATTAAATTGGACTCGAACATAAAAACGTCTTTGATGCTGAGTGACTGAAACCATGCAGTAAGAAGTAGATAGAATGGACATTATCCTTTGCTGAAAATTTGAGGTCGGAAACAATTCAATTTTTCACCCCATATTCATTTCCTTTTATTGGCCCTCATTCGTTCTTTCTTTACATTGAGATATTAAGCATTGATGATGCTTTGTTTCAATTTAAAGTGATAATATGGTTTGCTTTTCTGTTACTATGTAAGGAATTTCAGGTTAATTATCCTGTTATTTATAATTTCATTTACTGTAACTTCCCTTTTCAGTATTCCTTACGAGAATACAAATGAGTATACAATATTTAAACTGAGGTTTTGGTATTTTAAGACACAGTCGTGTGCTGCCCACATGTGTTTTCTGCATCCCGTTTGCGCTATGGTTGTTAGTTTCCTGATAGGTCTGCTAGTTGTAATTATTTGGATTTGTGTTCTATCGCTGCCGGTACTTTGATTCTGAATCTTCGGTATGGTAGTGAGTGTACATCTAGTAATATTAAATTGTGTGGTCACTGACTACTCTTCAACGTTTTACTTAAATGACTTTTCTATTTGGTTGTTTTTTTTTTTTTTCACCACGTATGGTGGCTTATACTTTAGCACAAGGGAGTTCCTTTCTGTTCTAAATTCTGTTTAAATAAAAAAAAAGTTATTTTTAACCTTCTCAAGAATTTGTCGTTGTTTCAGATATAACTATAATTCGCTGAACGTCTGTTACGGTTATTGGACTAATTAACAGTAACAGATCAAATGAAACCCTTCAACTGGAAGTTCGAAAGTAATTGATGAATAAAAAATTGTGGGTTAAACTTAGGTAGGGCTCTTTTATACATAAAGTAATTTATTATTCCTTCATTCGTGTTGTTTTCTTTCTCTTTATAACGCAGTGTGTGTTCTTTCTGTACATGACCGATTATGTATTGAACATATCTGACTATATTTTAGTCGAAGATAAAATTGTGCTGGATTTAACGCATGTGATGTTATTAAATTAACAAGCCTAACTTTTTAATAAAAAACATGCGCAAACGAAGATCTTAAAATATGGTTGAATTTTGATTCGTTGATTATGATTTTTGAATAAATATTTGAAAATGAAAATGTGAGTTATTTTAAATTACTTAAAATTAATTAAAATTATGATTTCTAAAAATTAAATATTTATTTTTTTGGCAAATTAAAATTAGAAAATTAATGGAAATTTGAAATTATATAAAATTCACATTTAATTTTGTATTCACTAATTTCCTATCAAGTTGTCTTTTTAAACACGGAAAATTCCGTTTGTTTGAGCAAGTAGAATTAAATCATTTTTATATTATATGTTTATTACTAATGTCTAATCATGAAATAATAATAATGAAATATTTTTGGGGACTCAAAAATTAGTCTATTGTAACTCCTTTACTATTATTTTTTAAGCAGAAATAAATTTTGTAAATTTTAAATGTTAACAATTTATTGAAATAATTTCCAAAATAACATAAGAACTTTGTTTAATTTAAAGTTTACATTTATCTCTATGAGGAAGACACTAAACTGCATGTAAGAAATAAATATTCGTCTCGATAAGTGAACTCTTTGAAACTAACAAAATTCAAAGCTATACATTTCCCTAAGTATTTCCGCACATTGTCTTTCCTTTAGTTTTTGTTTCGGTGAATAATTTAAAGCAACATTCATTCATAATTTCTTATCTTTTATAAATTTTGTAAATTTTAAATGTTAACAATTTATTGAAATAATTTCCAAAATAACATAAGAACTTTGTTTAATTTAAAGTTTACATTTATCTCTATGAGGAAGACACTAAACTGCATGTAAGAAATAAATATTCGTCTCGATAAGTGAACTCTTTGAAACTAACAAAATTCAAAGCTATACATTTCCCTAAGTATTTCCGCACATTGTCTTTCCTTTAGTTTTTGTTTCGGTGAATAATTTAAAGCAACATTCATTCATAATTTCTTATCTTTTAATCTCATATTATCTTATCTTGTCTAATTATAAATAAAAATAACTTTATAGTCTCGTATAAAAAAGTTCTAGAATGATCAGCTATGCAAGTATAAATGTCTTTATTTTTAAATTGAAATTCCTGTAAGTGAAATATTCTTAAGCAGCCAATGTTTAATAAAAATTACCGTGCTTTTAGTATACAGTTTTTCCAAAACCTTCTGAGTGCCCTGAATATGATTTACAATGTAAATAAACAGACAACTAGGTCATAAAATAAATGTTTCACCACGTTTACTTTTATATGTGTTATAATTTCAATTATTACTCTTCTCACGAGGAATTACCGTGCTTTATATTCTCATCTCCAGCAGGAATAGAAAACTTCTGAATTTTCCGAGTGAAGTAACTTTGCTCAAATAAACGCAGTAAAATAATGGTTACTAGTCTTTCTTAACCGAATCAAGTATATTTTAGATGGATTAGTAGTACATGAAGCGTTAATTCTTCGAAGGGAATTCATAGTTGAGTATGATTTGTAATACGCGCAATATACAGTTAAAGAGCAGGAGAAGTAGTTTGAGATTTTATTTACTACGTACGATAAAAATTAATGCAAAATAGTAAAAACTAGATAAATTGCCACACTAATATTTGTGTCAGAAAGTTGTTGACAATGCAATTATTTGAGACACGGGATAGTATTCTTGTTCGTAAATAGTTATGAAGTCGTCTATTCGAATGCAAGATATGTAATTTGATTTCTTGATATTCAACCTGGAAATAAGGATTTATATAAAAGTCTGCGTAAAATAAAAATTTTATTTTTTATGCCACCTGCTATATGATTCTTTCGGCAATAAAATCCCAAACATTCTTAAATGTTATGTGCAGTTTAAAGCAATATTATTTTCGGAAATCCAAAGTCCGATTAATCCGTTCAGGATCCTCCAAATTTTACAATCGAAGTTTTGATTTTTTTAAGTTATTAAAGCAAATCGATAACAATTTGATTTTCTTTAAGTTATCAAAATTTGTTAAAGTTACTGGTTATTTGTTAAAGCACATTCTAAGGCAGTGAGCAAAGATACAAGTTAAATAGTAACTTGACGCTTTGTAGACGGAAACAGGAATCGTTGCTCTATGAATTTCGCCGCATATTTAGAAATATGGATAATGATCCTCAGGTTTCTTATATCTAAATATTTATGTCACAAAATGGAAATCGTTTCTATGAGTTCAGTAGATAACATCTAGCGCTAGGGCATTGAATAAAGTAGTAAAATAAAAGATATGTTCAAATTAATTTGGACTTTGATTCTTTTTTTTTTTTTATTTTACATTAAAATTTCAGTATACGACAACGCAGACTCCTATTTCATGTCGTACATCAAAATTCCGTTAACTCTTTATTTACGGAATCTGAAAGGTAACATAACCCAAAGAATTTCGAAGGGCAATAAAATATCTTTCCCACTCTCATATTCATTGGGAGACGACTAACTGCACCATCGTAAAAACACTGGGTCTCATATATTGCCAGTTGCATAAATTCTTACACAAACATGTCTGAAGCTTTCAGTAGGAGACGCTTGAACAACTTCATCCATCAAATTCGCAGTGAACAGCAAAATGGGGGCCTCGGATGCATTAGGAGAGTTGGAGAAGCATCCCTCGTTTCGCTTCCGCAACAAACATAAATAAATTTATCTCCATCTAAGGGATCTCTTAGTGATGTTGTCCATCCAGGACTGGCGTCTGTATGCAGAAGTTTGGCGCCGGTCGGACGATATTTGTCGCCAGCAGGAAATCGGGGGAGGGTTGGGGGATG
Organism: Stegodyphus dumicola; assembly: GCF_044657685.1. NCBI lineage: Eukaryota > Metazoa > Arthropoda > Arachnida > Araneae > Eresidae > Stegodyphus > Stegodyphus dumicola. The sequence goes on along the minus strand of NC_140771.1, from coordinate 38,953,240 downwards.
AATGGAGGGGGATTGGCGCCACTATCTTTAACACACTTCTTTTAGATTACACGCTTAAATTGAGTTGTTGAATAATATTTGTTCTATGGGTCTCATTGAAAGAAAAGCAAAATGGCCCAGTACAGATAAAAGCCAGCGAGTCTCAAACTTATATTTTGTCTCTTAATGAAGATAAGAAGTTCTCAGTATTTCTCCGAGAGTATTTATTAGTTGCTTCAATGATTTTATTATTTACTGAAATAAATGTTTGAAAGTAAATAATATCTGTATTTCAAACCTTTCATGTTTGTGAATCCAGTTACAACTCTTTTTTTTCATAATAGTTCTTTTCACTTGTGTTAGAATATGCTATTCTAAAGGTAAACAAGTTCATATCTTTATTTATGAAGAAATGTAGTAAGAAACTAAATTCAAAGAAATTCAAATGCGAATGTTTGGCGATTGAAATATATAATTAATTAAAAGCCGTAAGAAAAATGGATAAAAAACATTACAGGATTAGTAAATATAATTTGCTTCTGAATAATCCCATTAAAATTTTATTGAATTATATTACTGTAAAAGTATATGCAGAACGTTCTTTGGCATGGAAGTAGCCAGACATTCCAGTAAGTGGTATTGTTCCACAAATGAATTTTTATTCTCTTTGGTCTTCAATAGTTTTCATACTTAAATACTGTACATAATAATGCTTCTACACAATAATACTTCTGCATAATAATAGTTATAAACTTACACTTAGGTATTATTATGCATAATAATACTTAAATGTAATAATACTTATAATACTTACACTTAAGTATTAATATGCATAATAATCCTCAAGTATAATAATATTTATAAACTTATACTTTGCATAATAATAATTATATTAATATAATATTACTTATACTTAAGTACTTATTATTATGCATAATAATACTTATACTTCAGTATTATTATGCAAAATAATACTAATACATAATAATACCTAAATACACTGGTTATCATAAATTAAGGAAAAATCACAAAAATCACGGTTACTGAAAAAGTTACATGTAGAATTTAATGAAACTTACCCAAAATATACAATACATAGTAAGGTATCAAATAACATAAAAAGAAATTACCAGACAAATATAGTAGTATAGAAATTAGAACATGTATAAAATGAACAAATCGAAGGTGTCAGTTTGCTATAGGAAAAGTACCTTCAATATGGAATATGATCGCCTCTAGAAGCAATACAGCACATTCAGCGATGTGTGATGCTTTCAATTTCTAAGGATCTTAAGTTTTACTAACGTTTATTTTATTTTAAATCTTTACTATCACTTCTTATTTTCTACTTCCGGCCAGAATTATAAGCGTTAACGTATTTATGCAAAGTTTGTCTGGCGAGCGCCAAGTATTTAAGTTGTGGCTTTTTGCCAAGCGAGAGAGAGGAAGGAGTTAATCGAAGCAGGCCGCTTACCTTAGAAGTTTTACTCAGTTGCTGGTTGCCTTCAAGGCCAGAGGTTTAATCCTCTTGATAATTTTAAACGTATTGTAGGGTTAACAGTTCTCTGTACTACATACGGCTTCCTGTTAATATAAGGCCAATCTTCCACGTTTATTATTTCAAAGTTAAGTTAGCGTTTAGTTATATTTTTATGTTCTTACGTTTAGACCACAAGTAGTGGGTCTTTGTATTCCGAAGTACGGAAATTATTGTAAATAGAGAAAAATAAAGGGTTTTGTATACCCTTCTTGTGTATCCTGTCTACTTCCCACAGTTATTGAACATAGCTTTAGTAAGCTCTCTGTTCCGAGTCAGGTCCTTGCATGTTCCCGAAGAAAGTAAGACGGAACATTGAACCTGATAAATTATGCGGTCTATCAGTTCCATAGGAAGCGAGAGCCATTGCTCTTGCAAAGCAATTGCAAGCGCGAGAAGGGTTTGAGGGGGTGGATTGAGAGCAGCTCGACGTCTCCCCAATGTATCCTAAACGTTCTCGATAGGATTCAAGTCCGGGGATCGAGATGGCCACTCCATTCGCATAATTGTTTCCTATTGAAGATAATCATCTATGATGAGAGCCCTGTGTGGTCTTGCGTTGTCGTCCTGTAACAGGAAAGCATCCCCTATTGCCCCGGCATATGGGCGCACATATACATCAAGGATGTCATCTCTATAAATTTGAGCATTCACGGTCCCCGTTGGAAAGACATGGAGGTCTGTGCGTCCATCCAAAGAGATGCCACCCAAAACGCAGACACTGCTCCTTACGTATGCATCTCTTTCACGGATGTTTGACGGATGATAACGGGTTCTAGGTTCTCTCCATATCAAATAACGTTTAATATCGCTTTCTAGATTAAACCTGGACTCATCCGTAAAGAGAAGCGCTTTCCATTGGTCAGGCGTCCAGTGTACATGTTGTCATGCCCACTGAAAACGGACCCTCCTATGGCGTGACGTGAGCGACACACAAATGGCTGGTCGCCTAGCATACAGACCACCTTCGTGAAGCCGTTCTACGCACAGTTGACATTGACACGAACCTTCCGGTGGCTGCAGGAAGGGAGGATCTAAGAAAAGTCGGAGTAGCGGTTCTATTCCTGCTTGCACATAATGTCAAATATCGGTCTTCGGCGCTCTTTGTAGCAGTTGGCCGTTTTTGGCTGAGCCTCCTAGATGCCGAATCTGTGGTTTGAAATTGCCTCCAAAGTCTATGAACCACAGAAGGATTACATTTAGCCATCTGGCCACTTCTGTTTGACTTTGTCCTGCCTCTAGTCTCCCAATGGCTCTCCATCACAGTTCTGCAGGCAAATGATGCCTGGGGGTCATTGTTATGAATTGGCTATCTCATATTTCTGATGTCACTGTCACAGTGAAATATGTGGGCTTGCTGTCAAACATAGACTTTTATGCTCCTCGCAGTTGACGTATTTCGAAAGCAGCGCCACTAATTTGCATAACGCAGTTTTACACATCTCTGTGTACTATACATACATAATATGACCCATAGAAATTTTAACTATTTGTTAAATCTCACAAACTAACCTACAAGAGCAGGAAACGTAATGTTTCATGTTATTAGCCTGTATATGAAGTTAAATAGCATGCGCATTGCGTAAATACAGTCAATCCTTTCATGGCGACCACCTTCCGTACTCAAACAACTTTAAAAGTCGAAAGAATTTCTAAGAAAACATTAGTATTGTTCATTATTATATTATTCTTTCAGATAACTATTTCATACCACAATGTAAACAAAGAAATCTTTTGGGATGACTACAAATATATGTAATTTTTTATCTAAACCTAAGTTACTTTTTGCAGTATATAAATCTATGAAGAATTATTTACAGTTCATGAATCCATGATTCTTTGTGATTATTTTCCGATTTCATATAATGCTTTAGTGACTTATATACCGTATTTCTTGTTTAGTAGTTTCCTTTAACATATTCTCATCAAATAAACCAATAATCGGATCATTGACAGTCATTTTTTCTAAGATGATCGTCTTCATAGAAGATCAAAACCGTCTGAAATTGTAAGTAGGCACGTTTTTTAGAGAGGGTTATCTATGTTATCAACTCAACTACAACCAGTGTTCTTAAAAATCAGTGCCTGGATAGGAAGAAACGAATGCCACTTATTGCCAGAAGTTTTCAGTTGCTAGATCTTAAAATAAAATAAAATTAAAATAGAAACTGGTACTCAGATTGAAAACATAGCACAGTTTGTAAAATTGCAAAAAGCATCTTACATGAAATAATTACATGCAGGATTCCTAAAGGCTTAGTAATATAAGAAAGATATATAGACGCTGCTTGCACACTTTTTAGACTAATTTCATTCTAATTGAAGAAATATTTTACCTAAAATTTATATGTTCTAAATGTTCTGTTTGATAACTCTTCTTCTTCACTATCTTTATACCCTAATTTTCAAGATAATAAAGCGTTTTGTAGTATGGGAAGAGGTATTTTATCCCATTGCTCTCGAAGAGCTTTCCAGAGTCTAAGGAGGTTGTAGGAAGACGTTTGGACAACCCTCTTTTTAAAAGTTCAAAAGCGCAAAAATACATTGCTGTTAGATCGGAAGATTTAATAGGATATGATCGAAGGGTATGATTTTGATACCCGTTTCTTGTTCCGTTTTTTCGAAGATATTTGCAGTATATTTTGACGTGTCGCTGCTCGCTGTGTCTTGATGCACATCCACTGAATGATCACACTCTCTATAACAAGAAGGTATTTCATATTTGACAATTGGGTATGTTTTTGATAATATTTGGAGTTGATCATAACATTTTTCTCCACTCTCTTTGTTTTTAATTTTCTGTTATATGAAAAACCAGCAACAATCATAATTCCCTTTGAAAAACTTTTTTTAAATTCCTTGAACCATGTTTAAGATTTGTTCCTCCTCTCTGATTGTAATAAATGGAACTATTTTTATTGCAGTCATTTAAATACACCAACGATGCATCTTTTTTAATAACATTTTCCCATTTCCTCGGGATAAATGTTTTTCATAAAGAATTCTGCTGCGAGTTCTGCGTTTGGCGGTATGTCGTGATGAAAGACGATGCACATTATGTTTTTTCCGCCATTTTAAGATACAAATCAGCATTGATCACTTTATTGACAGCTGACACTGAGTACTGTAATGATTTTGAAAGCCAAACGTTGACCTTTGTTTTCTTTCTTGTTGACAATAATACCTAGCGTAGCTTTAGATTTCGGAACACTATGGCTTTCACAACGTTTATTAATAACTAGATACGAATAATTTTCTTCAAAAAACAAAAACATAGTGTTACGTTATTTTCTTCTTTTCACGTTCTTACGGGGTTCGTAGATTTGGAGTGAGTAACAAAGACACTTGATGAAGTATCGAAACACACTTCAATCAGCCAATATTAATCAGGACAGCTCCAAAGTTACTTTTTACAGTCGTCGTGTCCTACTGTAAACAAGCTGGAACAATCAGCGACAGAGCCTTCAGGCTATCAAGATGAAGACAGCTTCACGGCAAAGCACTAGAGTAAAGCTCCCGACTCTCCTAGGTCGTTCTCGGAACTCTACGTACTCTCGAGACTCTCCACGCTACAACTCGCGGTGCACTCGACGATACACAAGAATGCAGCTGTCGACTCGGTTCAGTCGTTCCCGGAGCTCAGCACACTCTAAGACAAAACTCGATGACGCAGTAACTTGCGATACTCTCTCGATGCACTCGACGATAAACTCGGAGCTAGACATCGGGACACTCGCTCAATGACTGACTATCAGCTCGCTAGACGAGGCACACTAACTGACTGCGGACCAGCAGGATTTATATAGCTTTCGGCTTTTGTTCGAGAGCATTCTGGGCTAAACCGGTAAGAATTCGTTGTAGAAGGTTCTCCATCCGTCCATGACATATCGCCAATTTTGTCGCCAAATGTCGCTAAATGGGCGATTTCTCTCCAAATGTGGCAACCTCGCATTCCCTTGCCATTTTATGGCAACCCTAAACTTGATTTGCAGGGAAGCTACCTTACCGCGCCTTGACAAAACTGGCAAGTAGCAGACTATAACTTATACTTTCAAAAATATAGTTGCAGTCGAAGAAAATCCAAGCAATATGTTTTTTTACAGCAAAGAAATATCGACAAGAAAAAGTGTGCGAACAGCTTCTGTATATTTGTACTTCCTTCTCTATTAGGTAACCTTTAGCATTACTCAGTCACATATCGTATCCATTCTTCTCATTAATAAACATAAAATATATTCTTCCTAAAATTATCACACATAAAATATATTCATTATTATTACTTGTGGTTCCAGACGATTATTTCTTCGATAACGATGACAATCATGAGGGCTTTATCGTAAATGTAAACAGATATTTATTATAAGTTTCATGTAACATTCGTGTTTGTATATCCGTAAAGAAATGTAGATTTGAACGACTGTCAACTGTCTCATCATTTCCTGGCTCAGGACAATGTGGAGCAGTTGAAGTTTTCTAATACGAACGTTATTTTCTAACATACAGATTGAACTTAACATTCCTCCTAAAGCAAATTCATGATAAGTTATCTTCACACAGTTATCGATATAATGTCATGAATTAAATTGAATTGTATGAGAAATTCAAAATAAAATAAAAAATTTGGAATGGAACAAGGTAAAATAAAAAGTTTTCATTTTTTATGATTTATATGAAACTAATTTTGATGCAATCATATGCGCAAGAACTATAGAGCATTAGGAATATTAATAACTGCACGTGACCCTAATCAAGTTATGAATGACCCATATTTATGCGATATATAAATGTTTAAACGTTTTTATATGAATTAGAATCAAATAAATTTGACAAGGAATGTCTGAATTTATTTATATGAAAAAATAATTATTTTTTCCTAATTTAACAAGCATGCTTTAACCGATATTCAATTCCAAAATATTACATTCACTGTTTTATATTAGCTGGCATTCAATTCCAGATCCCCTAGGAATGAGGACTCCTAAAGGTGTTCCCAATTGAGCCTCATACAAACGACATGTTTTAATAATTATGTCACAAGATTTTGCTAATTATAAAAAAATAAGCAAGGCCAATGATGAGTGCTCATTTTCACTGTTAAAAATGATTAATATATAGGTCACTCAATAGCCTGTTAAGTAGGCTAAGGGTATTATTACCAGCAAGAGCAACATGTGCAATAAATTAAATATTCTTGAACTTGTTAACAGTACGATTAAAAGAAAAGAAGGCGAATGAGCTATGTTCTAAAATACTAATAACCATTTAAACAGATTACTTTAATTTAAACTTTTCTTCTTTAATTATGTACCTACTAGTTTTATTTTTTCAAGGCCGAATGACCCCTTGATTTATTTTATTAGGATTTTGCAATGTGACGCACTGGCCAAGTACACTCTTCTATGGTGTTTAATGAAATGCATTCTTTTTATACATCCTGTAAATATATATCCAGATTCGTCCAGGACACAACTAGTAGTCTTATCTTTAGGAATAGAAACGTATTCCTCTTTGTCCCTTGATGCACAGTTTCGTAATAATATGACTTCCAAAATATGTGAAGCTTAATTTTGACTCCTATTGTATCCTATTCACCAAACAAAAGACTGAAGCAAGAGTATGAGAGCTAAACGCTTTAATTAATACATTTTACCTCCGCTATGAGAATACAATAGGAAAATGTGTGATTTAAAACCGTTTTCCTTCATGGAAATGCGTTATATAATGTTATGTTATAGGTGACATAGATTTGAATTAAATGTCAAAGTAGATCCCAGATTTGTGCAAGTATTCATGAATATCATCACCTCCATGGAGGCTCTCAATTGACGTTGTCCGGGAAGGAACGGATGTGTAAAGCTTCAAAGAGCGATTAAGTGCTAGACACGGATGATGATCTGGAATTAATACTCTAGTGTTTGAATTTACGGTGTTAACAAGCCCTACGTTTCATTTGAATCAAATGCGAAATTTAGTCTGTAAATAGTTGAATCTGCTAGATAGTTGAAAGATCTTTAACTCTTTCAGGTCAAAGGACACTCTTACTCAATCAAAGTATGATATGTGCTATAATTTAACACTGCAAAACTGTTATATATCTGCAAGTAACTAATTAGGTGAAAAAAATTATGTTACACGTATGTTTAATTTAGTATGTGTCATGAAATATAAAGCTTAATTCCATTTGACTCAAATAAAAAAGTAGTGTTGAAATAATTAATTGTCTAAAATGTGCGAGTGAACTAATATCACAGCGGATTCATTCCCTTTCGTTGAAATTGCAAGGTATTTTCTCTCGTTGCCGCATGACATTGCGATGCAAATGAAAGCACATTCGGCTGGCAGCAATATATTTTTTTAAATTTGCAAACATTTTAAATTAGTAATGATAAGAAATAAGAGATGGTAACATTATAATATGTTACTCTAAGATCTCCGTATGAGAGTTAAATTTAATTTGGAATGTTTGCAATTCGAATCCTGCGAAAACTCTGCATATTTTTCATGTATACTAGAGTCTACGTAAATTTTTTATCTAATAAACATACTAGAGTCTACGTAAAGAGTAATATTTTTATAAAGAATGAATTAATATAGGTTTAATAAAATGAATATTTATATTCTTGAGCACATGTTTTCCTTTTTAAATCTCTATCGCATTAAATTAGTACCTTCTAAAATTCTACGTGTAAAGACTTAAACTGAAAAATATTATGTTTTCTTTAAGCAAAAATTTCAGTGAAATATAGACGTAAATTAATCACTGCAACCATTATTGTCATTAAAGGCAAAACTTTTTATAATTCAAATGATTAAATGCCTATTCTATAACTACTACATGCAAATTCTATAACTGCTACAGGAAAGGAATTCTATAAAAAAGGAATTGCTACAATTTTAATTATTATTTCAAAATTTGAAATCAAATACCTCAGTCACTAAAATTTTATCACATCGCAGTAAAAATTGTTGCGTTAGTTAATATTCAATTTAACATTAACTTAAATTTTACTTTGGTATTTAACAAATGATTTTAATTCATGTTAAAAATACCTAGACCACATAAGATCTACAAAAACCGTCGCGCTAGAAATCTAATAATGAGAAACTGTAATACATTATTCAATATTTTGAGGAACTAAACAAAATCAATACTTTTAAAAATCAAAATTAATATTTCAAATATGTAATAAATAATTTACTGCAAAGTGATGGTTAGCAACAAGATATAAGGTGAAAAATTTAATTTTATGAATACGATATATAATTGGTTTTATTCTATAAATTTCCTTCATTTAATTATAATTTGTATTTTGATTACGAAGGAATTTAATTTAAAGACTACGAGAAACCCAGTTTTATATTAATAATATTAATTTGATTTACAAACTTTCGGAATACGTAGTCATTGATTACGCATTCCCCAGTTTATAAATGAAATAACAGTAGCAATATATTTTTTAATTTACAAACATTTTAAACTAGTAATCATAAGAAATAAGAGATGGTAACATTATAATATGTTACTATAAGATCTCATTATGAGAGTTAAATTTAATTTTGACCCTAACAGTAATATGCAGCTGTTTTTAAATGACTTTCGTCTTTCTTATGGTTGTAAAAGTTCGTTCCATACAATATTCCATCTATATTTCAATTTTAGTCTATTAAATGTGGCCAAAAAATTTATCATAAATGATCAGAAATCAATAACGCGAAGGAACATATAAACAGGCATTCATCTTTACAGATATAGATTTTGTAAGACCTATAAATTTTTGAATAACAATCTCTGCGATTTGAAAGCGAGTGGTAGCAACACTTTTCGAAACACAGCATTTTTATCTCCAACGCGCAAGATTGTTGCCACTCAGAAAAATGAGTGCGAATATTAGTGTTTTCAGAGTTTTTAATATATCTGGGATGATTAAAGTCGTACGAAGATGGGAATGGTCGAAATGGTTTCCCACGGATTTTTAGAATCCGTAATAATGTATTTAATGTTTGGTAATGCTATTTTTTTTCACTGTAAAACTTAGAAATTTTTATTAACATACTCTAGGATTTAAAACCGAGCAGTGGCAAGACATTCTCGAAATAAAGCGGATTTTCATCTCCAGCGTGCGAGACTGTTGCCGCTTGGAAAAATGAGGGAAAAAATTAGCGTGTTCAGAGTTTTTAATTAACATCTTTGATTTTAGCAATTTGTTTTTTGGAAATAGGTGGACTTTGACCTTTTATAGGACCCAGAAAAGAATTGTAGAAAGTTTGGGGACGATAGCTATAGTAGTGACTGAGTTAATCGCGAACAAATACATAGACATTCTTTTATATATATATATATATATAGAGAGAGAGAGAGAGAGAGATAACGTTTCTTAGGTTTTCTTAGGTTTGCAAGAGTTGATTATGTTATTATTTATCTTCCAAATAAACGAATTTTTGAGAATATTAAATCTATTTTCGATGAAAGGATACAAAAACATATCTCTCTTTAATGCTATTTTTTCTCAAATCTAAAAGCGAAGAAAATAATGTAGTGTAAGCACAAGCGTAAAAAAGAATCTTTCCAATTGTGCATGACTGCAGGTAAGATACCGTTCTTTCATCAGCCAAAGGTATGAACAACTTTTTTTTTGACAACAATAGAGGTAACAGGTGTTGAGGAAGCAAAAGGAAAGCACTCGAGTCCTTGAATAATTCATGAAATGATCCTCGTCTTTTAAGAATCTCCGCTGTCGGGCTTCATATTCTGTTGAAGTGCCCGACACATTTTTGTGGAAAAACTCGATAGAAACGCAGTAAAAGGGTTGATCACAGAGGTAAGAAATATAAGAAAACGAAACGTTTTCTTTCACGCTGTAGTTAAAAAACAGACTTGTGTTAACAATAGTCAGCGAGAAAAGAATTTGGAATATTCCAACAGTTATACTGAAAATAAGTTCGATTTCTGGCTTTCATACTGCTTTTTATTCCTGTATCATATTTACACCCTTTAATATTCTGTATAAGCAATAAAGTACATATGAAGTAATTGTATTTGCTCCTTGTAATTCAGGAATATTAAAGAAATCCTTCTATCGGGTTATGCATTTAGATATTACGAGACGCTTTAAAATATCACAGATTATTTAACATTTCTTCGCATATTTCTAACTTGGCTTCTGTTTAAAAGATGCTACATGTATTCTAAAAGCAGCTCTTGTCAAATTATTTAATTAAATGCCTCATCGACATTTTCCGTATTACTTCGGCAACTGAAACAAAATTTTAACTAAAGATATAACAAACTGCTATTCGCCGGCTTGTTTCTATATGTAACTACTATAATACACAAATCTGAAATTTAAAGTATATAAAAACGTTTTAACCATTCCTTGAGAAGTTTATGCATCTACATGTTGTATTGAATAAAGAAAAAACATCCAACTAAAAGAAAATGGTCTGTGTGTGCACTGCAGTTGAAACTATTTTATGTATGTAGAAAATATTACTTTACAAGCTACGTGTTCACATGAGAAAATTAGGTACTTAGTACTTTACCGTCGTGGGCCATAAATTTGAAGGAGAACCTGCCAAACTGGCGCTAGGCATTTCAGCAGAAGTTTAAATGAATAGATCGTTTTTAATTTAGTTAGGTAATCAAAAGATACTAATTACAGATAGAGCATACAGTCTACTTAATTAAAATCTGAGATTGAATTTTCGTCTCGTCATCACGGCAACTTTGAAAATAAAACGCATCACTATTGTTTATTAGCTTTTCAATAAATCCTATATCACACCCCATTAACTCAGATCTTTATCCCTCTTTTACTTCCTTGTACGAAGTAAAAAGGAAGTATTGTAATCGCGAAAAGTTTCAGGCAGCATATTTCAACGACAATATCCCATTTTGACCTCTTTCAAATGCAATTTAACGATGTATTTCCGAGATATCTGTATGTAAGGACAGAATAAAGCACTGTTTCCCCCCAAAAAAAAATTATAAAACTGCTTTAAAATGAATTCTGAAGAGAATTTTTCGTAGCGTCTGTACGTACGTATCTCGCATAACTCAAAAACGATTAGCCTCAGAACGTTGAAATTTTGTATATAGGACTGCTATAACATGTAGATGTGCACCTCGTATTTTGGTTGCAATCGGCCTCACCAAACGTATATAAATATATTTATATATATATCTACTCTGTTACCCGGCTCAGTGATCTCAGTTTCTTTATTCTTATATGTTTGTAAATTGTACATTTTTTGCTTTAAAAATGATAGAATTATGTTGTTCTTTTTTCCGGTTAAGGGTTTTATGCCTTTAGTAAATCTGTATGCAATAATTTTAGAATTATCAACAATTTAAAATTGTTTAAGTGCCGCTAAGCCTAATAATGTTTTTGATGGCGGCCATTGTTCTTGTTTACATTTGAAACAGCAGGATAGCGGATTTGTTGCCAATCGAGAGAAACTTAGCTTCGCAACAACAAAGATAACGCCTTCATTTATTATTTAAATCATGCTTAATCTTTTCTGGAATTTTTTCGAGGAAATAAGCGTTTAAGATTAACTTCGTAATTTTTAATACAAATATTTTGAGTTTTTATGGATTTTTGCCTTGTCGCGAAGTGAAAACGGAATTAATTGAATGAGAAATACTCATCGTCTGTGAAAAACTGTTTCTTTTTTGTTGTTTGCTTAATTTCTTTTATACATCGTTCTAGTTTTATTATAGTATTTGAATAGAACATGTGGAAACGATTAGATAATTCTTTAAATGATATAAATTTTGTGCATTCTGAGTTATAATATGAACGAAATATAATACTGGTAAGCAAACCTAGCGCCAGAGTGTCGCTATGGGAAACAAAGTGAATTTTAAAGAATGCATTTATTCTATTGTGGTTTATGCGCTGTCGGCGAAGTAGGTTTAATTCCATCTAATAAGTTTAAATAAAATGCAAGAAAAAATGCGTATAATTTAATATTCCTTTGAAGGAAGTCTTGTGGTGTACACATCATATTTTTTTCTTTTAATGTCAGGATTCCGTAATATTGATATACTCCATATTGTGCTGTTTGGTTGAAGATAAATGCCAAATATTAAATGTTTGTTTCGAAATTCGAAGGAAAATCAGATAACTAGCGGTTAATATTCATCCTTCTTTAGAAAAGTTATGCTGGCTTAATGAATTTTAATAGGGTTTACATAAACCCAAGATGAATATTTTATCACTGTGTTTTGATGGCATGCTTCTCCACTTTTGGCGGTAAATCGCAGTTTGGCGACAGTTCTTGTTTGTCGATAACAGCCAATGAGAAAGTGCGTAAGTATTAAAAATTATTTAGTCACATACTTTACAATGTTTTACCTTTTGTTAGTAAAGCTATGCACATGTTTATGGAAAGGCTGCTTTTGCTTCTCATTTACCGTACCAAGATATTCCTGAAGAAAAGTCTAGTGAATAATTTAAAAAAAATGAATTAAATTGAAAATCAAACTTTATAAATAAAGTTCTATATTTATTCATAAAGGAAAATTTCTGAAATTGAAAATTGAAATAAAGTATAATACATTTTCCAATATTATATGTTATGCGTATTTTACAATATTATTATATATAATGCACAATAATATTGGAAAGATTTTAACTATTTGCAAAAAAGTGTTAAAAAACTAATGAGATTTATCTTGTAGAGTTTCACTTCTTAATTAACTTAATTTCTTGAACCCTTCTAAGACTGTCAAGTGATTCATCATTCCGTCTCTAAAAGTAAATACGATTTTAGAAAAAGGTTTAAACATTATGTTATATTTAAAACATTAAAAGGAACAGGTGCACGGTTTGGGCTTATAGTTTAAATCTTTGAAACTTGCGGTATTTTAGATGTCATACTTCCACACCTATCAAATTAATTTCCACTTTTCGTTGCCCTGCGTTGGTAACACGCTTTTGAGATTTGTCGTCGAAAGAATTCGGTCGCTAAAAGCGTAGCTGACCTATAACTGTTGTAATTCTTATTTTAAAGCTTATCTGTATTGCTGAGTTATTGCTAAATGTTTACGTGTGAATGTTTTATTACTATATGTTTGCAGTTTGATTTGTATAAACTGGAAGAAGTTGAATTTATTAAAGTTATTTCAAAATGTAACTTCTCACTCCGGCGCCATTTAATTAACGGCCATTGAACACGAAAAATAGGCACTAAAATTTAAAGTAAAATTAATGCTGAAGATTCACATTCCAGAAGCCTAACAAATATTCATTTAATTTAAATTTTATGCGTGAGTGGTTTTAGCTAAAAGGCTGACGCCAAATAACAAGTCTCAGAACTGGGCGACAAAATATCACAATGGTCAGCTTCGCTACCAAAGCTCTCTGCCTAATTTTAAAGAAGTTGTTTTTATTTATTAACACGTATCTCATTTACATCTTGGTGAGAGCTAACTAAAAATAGATATTACAGTTGAAATATAAAAATAATGCGTTAATAAACATAAATACGCTACACGTTAGCAGAGAATGTGTATTTGCATTTCCTCATTAGCAATAAATATTTGTCTCTTTTAGAACGAAAATCCTCTCAAAACAGTTTGCTTAAATTTGCGCTTAAACAAAACCATGAATACTGCAGGCGTCACGGCGAAACTTCATAAAATCCGCTACCCGTGAAATATCCTATAAACAAACTATATTGCGCCCATAACGTCACTTGTGAGATTTATTAAATCTTATGCAGATTTCATCCAGTCTGTCTTTTAGAAACGCCTAACTAATTAATTTTGTTTAAGAATCCGTAACCGAAAAACTGCGATTATTCACCATTGTTAGCAATTAAGAGGTTTATTATTAATGTCGAACGTGAAAGCAATAGTGATTCGCTTTTATGAGAAACTTTACTGGTGATTTGCATTTATTGCATTTTATGCGTTCTTGAGGAGATAGCGCAACAGTGGAGAATGGCTTTAACATGAGTTCCGTTGGCTCTGATGCGACATAAAGCCCATTCGAGTAACGGTTCTTGAGGCTGTTGATAGCTTCTGAGCTCACGGGAGAAAGCTTATCAAACTTGGGATTTTTTATTATCTTCTACAACGTTATATTTCTTTGGTTAAGCTATAAAATATAATTTTTGAGCAATTAAGGGTATACATTTTGTGCTTCAGGCATAAAATCCGATGTGAATAAAACTTTAAATTATGCATTCTTGCCATATTTGAATTTATATGTGACAAATATTCGCGATTTCTAAAGTAATAACGACGGAATGTATTAATGAAATTAAACCATAAAGAATTTTTATTAGAATCTAAATAAGGATATTAGAACCTCAGAACATCGTTATTTGCTTTTTATTAGTCCAAAAGGGCTATTAGTATCGAAACGTCCTTTTGCATTGTTTCACTATAAAAATAAATGTCCGTTTCACTTTTCGAATTGTTGCCACCAAATTTTTATCGCCTTGTATTATATTTAAAGAAATTAAATATTGAAGAATCTCCATGATTAACGTGGACACCTGGACGGCCGAATTTCGAATTTGTTTTAGTATGTATTTCATACTTTGTAACGAATTTTTGATTAACAAACTCAACGATTTCAAAGCGAGTAGTGGCAACACTGAACGGAAAATAAAATTTTTGTCTCCAGCGCGGGAGTGTCTATCCGAAATTCTAAGGATATACTGTTTTTAAATATTTTGTGATATTGTTGTTGAAATGAAAATTGTGTGGTTTAAGTGCGAAGAATATGATATTTAATAAAAAAAAGTAATACACGAAACTTAAAAAAATTCCTTTTTGGGAGTAGTATAAAATCTGAAAGCTTTCAGTTTTGTTTGTTTTTATATTTTATCTCAAGATAAAATTTAGTTTGTTTGTATTATCATTTGAAGACATTTATGCCCTGTAAGTAGACAAATCTGTTTGTGGAAATATGTAAAACTTATAATTTAGAAGATTCGCTTTTAAATAATACCTGAAATGAAGACAGATTCGTAAAATTTCTGTGATTTAAACATAAATATTTGACTCTACAGTATTGAAATATTGTGTGAAAAAGGCGCAGTTTTATGTATCACGGTATAAAGAGAAAAAATTAAACTGAAATACATTCATACCGATGTTAGCAATTGGATAAGTTTACTTAATTTTTAACTTATGAAAGCCCAAGGAAACGAATTTTTTATTGGACATAGTAATTGATAATTTGGAGACGGAAAATTTAGTGGTAATAAAATCAGATAAAATTTCAAAATTCGCAATGTAGATTTTAGAGATAACATTAAACTTTCGAAGACATTTATGCATCTGACAAATATAATAAGTATCCTGAAGTTTTAGTTTGGTACTTAAACAAGCATTATCTAATTAATTATTTTAAGTTACTTTCAGAAAATATTTGCTAATATGTATTCTTTCTGTGTATTTTAACTTAATCAAAAGGCATCTTTCAATTAGTTACCAAATGGAGAGCTAATGGAACGAAAAAATAATAATCAGCTTTATAAACTTTGAAAACAGTGTCAAAATGCCTTGTATAATAATGTATACTAAATTTTTTGGTTTTATAATACTGCTTTCAGCGCATTTTCATGGTTTTATATTGCTTTCAGCGCATTTTCAATTTCCTTGGACAAATATTTGCTCTCACATTTCTGT
This sequence comes from Stegodyphus dumicola, assembly GCF_044657685.1. Classification (NCBI taxonomy): domain Eukaryota; kingdom Metazoa; phylum Arthropoda; class Arachnida; order Araneae; family Eresidae; genus Stegodyphus; species Stegodyphus dumicola. The sequence goes on along the minus strand of NC_140771.1, from coordinate 38,937,077 downwards.
CCATTTCATAATCTCTTATAAATCTAATTTTGTATTACTCATCGACAAACAGTTAAATGATTAATTAGATACTCGCGAAAAGTAACCTTTAACTATAAGTTTAAATCCTTTGTGTAAATTAAGCGATTTTTTTTTTTCTTTTCACCGAATCTCTGTGTATATTTAATTCTAGACAGTATTACGTGGTTATTAGAAATGCACTTTCCAGTATGATGCGGTTACTTAAAGATATGGGAATTTAAGAAGAAGAAACGGAACAGGTCATAAATCCCAGTAAAATTATTATATTACAATATTTTTAAGAAGTAGTGAGGCAGTAGGAAACGAGTACATAGGCGTATGATCTAATTGATTAGTAACTCTGTGCAGCATACGCGGAGAGAAATCGTATTTCTAATGGTTCTTGTTCCACTTATGTGTCATAAAATCTTCTATTTGTAGGGTTGATGAAAACGATGTTGAAGTCTTATCAGTATCTCAGAAATTGCTCTTATGTCTGAGATTAAAACCCATTGATTTAGATATTTAATTTTACTGTGATATGTCCATAATCAGTTCTTGAATGATACATTTAATAAACCCGAGAAACTATGTATCAAATTTAATTTGTAGAAATGTAAGTGTATCTTTTCAGCAACTCATTCGTTAATAATGGCTAAAGCATCTAATTAAATGTTATGAATTTGCAGTCCAGATCATCACGCATACACATTTAGGTTTCTCAACAAGAAACAAGCCGGCAAAATTGTATGGTTTTGCGTGATGTGGGATCAAACTCTTAATAGCTTCCGTTATCAAAACAAGTACATAGAAATATGTGCGTGCAAGAAGCCGTTGTAGAAACACGCTTCCACTATTCGTGAGAAAAATGTTAAAATTTCTTCGATGGAAGCTCTGGAAAATTGTGCAATTATTGGCACTGACAAAGGCCATACGCAATTAGAGGGACACATATCACAACGAGCCCATGTAGAAGAGATTGTGTGTTGTTCCCGATAAACTGTTCGTCATGTAACTGGATATCTTGATACTCTTACTTATTTCATCCTTTATTTTTACTTTTTCGTTATGTCTTTTCCTTTTAATTAACACTTAGAGCTAATGCCCATGGATTACTACTGACCAAAACATTTTCTCCTCTCCCAATATTCTGCTTTCAAGAAATGTAATGTACTTTTCTTTACATTTTCATGCTTATAGATATCTCCTTCAGTTTACGTGCGATATCTGCGAGTTTGTGAAGTCAGGCTATCGTTGGGTATATTCTTACTTTATTTTTGAGAACAATTGAAGTCAAATATTGTAGCTAAGGAAATAACAGAAGATCCCTTTCTTTCACCCTTAACGTACATAACGGAAAATCTGCAACCTCCAAATATAGTGAAAACTATATTATTAAAGCAAATACATTCATTACAAAGAAACTATAGCCTGAAATTAATGAAACTTCTGAAGAAAATTATGTTAAATTTCCAAAATGAACTTTATATGGCTTTAAGGAACTTTATATGGCTCTATTTTGCCTCCGATCGATAATAAAAAAGGTCAAAACTCTATTTTAATACAACTTCATAAATTTAAAAAGTTTTAAAAAAAACTAAAAGCTAGCAGATTTTATATTACGAATGAAGGGGCGTTCTTAACGTTTTGTGTACATACTTTATTTACTAAGTATCATATTCTTCGCATTTAAACCATAAAATTAAATTCAACATCAATATCACAAAATATTTAAAACGAGCATATCTTTAGAAATTTTTATGTCTCAATTGTTTGGCATTGTAAAGACTCTAATTTTAGTGCTATAATTTTTAAGTGTTTTTAATATTTTGATGATGTAATTTTGAATTTAATGTTTTGGTTTTGACAAGTGGCCTGACATAAATGGATTGATTTCGGAATAAAGCCATAAAACCAATAACATAAACGACATATTATACACTTTAATATTTTTTACTAAGCTTTTAAAAGTATGCAGTTGTATTTGTATTTCAAGAATTTTAATCGGTTGGTTTTGTAACTGGTAAGGAGCTTGTTGTAAGGATAAACTTTTATCATAATGTTAAGTTCAATGCATCAAGAGAGATAAATCTAAACACACGTCTCAAAAGGAAAAGCAAACGGTGTAGTGAGAGACTTACTTCTACTCCATTTTGGTAAATACATCTATCTGTTACGGCGAATGAATTGAATGGAAGAAAAATACTACTGAAAGTACAAAGAAATGGTATATATATATATATATACAAACCACCGTCTTCGTATATATGTATTGAAATTCTGAATTTACAATTGACTCAATTTCCTGAGATCCCAAGAGATTTTCTGCTGTTTCGTAAGATGTATTATAAATATTACGAGGAATTTCATTTCTGGAACAATAGATCTACGTCTGATTCTAAGCAGCGTACATTTCTAAAAAGACCTCGTAAATGGTTGTTTTCAAAACTTAAAATATCAATGTCTTCATTTTATTTTTGAAAATTTCATTGATCTTCTTGATCATAAGCAGGTATGAAAAGAATCCCGCTGGGACCACATGTGTTTGATTCAAATACTTTGCATTCCAGATGTTACCCAGATGGGAGAAGTTCGAGAAACATTACTGACGTATCGGATACTGGTTTCAATGTTAGAAAGCCTTAAAGTTTCTTATGCGTTGTTTTTTCTAGGTTTGGTAAAAGGAATTTATTATATCGCAAGAGCAGGAAAAGAAGTTTCTTAACTTTCGAGTTTTGAGCTTTCAAATCTAAGGAATGATTTATTCAGACGAGGTTTGGGAATTAATGTACCCATTTAATTGCTTCCTTTTAATTTGCTTTCATATTGAACTTAGTTTATCATTTCTTTAATAAATACTATTCCGGGTTTACAAGAATAACAAATAAAGCAAAAAAAAAAAAAAAAAGGAAAATCTGAAAGCTTTCGGGTTTTATATTACGCCCAAAGGGTCCTTCTTTACCGTTTTGTGTGTTACCTTTTATTTATTAAACATCATGTTCTTCGCGCTTAAGCCATAAAATTCGGTTCAACAGTAATATTGAAAAAAAAATTTAAAATGAGCATATCTTTAGAATTTTCGATACGCAGTCACGCGCGGTGGAGATAAAAAGTTTTTTCCCCATAGAGTCTTACCATTGCTGGCTTCTAAATCGTTCAGTATGTTAATCAAAAATTCCTTAAAGTTTTACAAAATATGAAATCGATTGGCGTTGCTCATTTTTCATCTCTCCTGCTTCCAAAAAATACCTAATGTCTCTACAAGGATTCAGCCAATAAAAATATTTAGATTTGCGAACCGAAACTTAAATTTAGCAATAAAATTGAAGTTATTGAAATTGATTTAAAACAGATTTATTACCACACAGACATTTGAGATATCATATTCGCATTTGTTCTCCTCATCTTCCTCCTGCCAATTTGCTGTCACCTTTTCCCTTTTCTTACTTAACTGCAAGTATGTCATAATAATGTAAAAGTTCGTTAAAGAAACAGGCGTATGTGTTGTGCCAGTTTAACTGTATGTATAAAAAATTGTTTATTCAGAAATAAAATGTCCATGATTTGTCGAAACATAAAATGTAAAGGTGAGCTCTAAGTGCATGGTTTTTTACCTGAACCGATTTTTATTAAACATGTTTCTACTAATACAAGACTGATGTTGAAGAATTTCGGAAGCGATCGTTATTGTTGATGAGAACTGGTTATAGTTCTGAATGGGATAATGTCCGAGGACAACGATGAGGCTGATTGCTGAAAATAATCTATTTTCTGTCGAATGTTAACGCAACTGTACTGAACTAAATGCTCATCTGTGTTGAGCAGAAGGATTATAATTATTTCAACATTTACTAGGGATTTTTCTTCTACATAAAGCAACAGCTTTTATAGATTTCAAAATGCGAATCCTCTTGTTTACAACCCACAGATTCAATCGATACCACCCTATCACTAACATATGTTCGATGGTGAAAGGATCAATCTGACGTCAATTTTAATCCATCATTTCTTTTGGGTAGTAGACATATAATATTCTCAGCTTAAACAGATACTGTGAAATAAGATACAAGCGAAAGGAATATTTTTTCAGAATGAGTTCACAAAAATTGGAAATAAATTCGCGCAATGCGCGTCTTAATGTTCACCCTGTAATAAAAATTAAGGAAATCTCTAGCTTTTCTTCCAAATTATTAGGCTCATAGCTATCTGATTTATTCATGTGTAACGTTTTGGTACTTTTATAAAATTAAGTAAATATTGTAGGATTTCAAATTTTACAAGCTTCTCATCCAAATGAAGATCTTTTTTTGAATGAAAACTGTAACAGTTCTGGCAAAAAGGTCTTTTACTATTTAAAAAAAGGAACGATAACGACAAAAAACTGAAAGATTTCAGATTTTAGCGGTCGCCCCAAAGGGTTTGTTATGGTTTTTCACGCTCTCGCTGAGCTCGCTATCTACCAGTATGCTGTTATACTCCCTCCTACTAACACATTTTTTGTCTTTTTATTAATTACTATGTCTTTATTATTAAGCATCGTTATCTTCGCACTTGCGCCATATGCAGTTCAACAGCAAAATTATAAAAAATTTAAAAGAAGCGTAACAGAATACTTTTAAATTTCTTGATGCAGCATTAAGTGTTTGGCATGCAGTCGTTTTCTGTTTCTTGTCCCTATTTCTCAGTTCATCATACAAATGCTCAGTTTCCTTATTAAGAAGGCTTTACAAAACTATTTTTGCGTTTTTATTATTAACAATTCGTGTGTTTACTTTATTTATTTATTACTTTACTACAAATTCCGGCGATCATACGAAATGACCGCTGTTCTAGATATTATGAATTGTAATTAAAATAATTTCTGCAAAAGTGTCTTCTAATTCAAACTGAATTACCCAAGGCAGGCGGCGAGGACGCCCCTTTGCTTACTGCCCCACGGGGTTTCCCCCTTTTACTTGCTTAATTGCTTAAAGTAGAGTGCAATGAAGGAAACCACTGGCGGTACATTTCTTATAAGCCACAGCTAGCTCGTAAATAAAGGTAATTTAAATAATAAAATGTAAATTCACATGTCAAAGATCTCTTTGTAGAGAACATGTAAACAAATGTTCACCTTTTTCCTGACACGCTCACTTTGCTTTCAGTTGTAAACCATTTCAAAAACAGATGATTGCTAATGCAAACAAAAGTTCACGTTCCTCCTGACACGCTCAATTTGCGTTCAGATGAAAATTCAGTTTAAAATACAATGTCGGAATAAAATCGGGCAAAATTTTAAACTCTACGCGAAAGGCTATTTAGCATAAGAGTTTGGGTAAACCTACCTGATGAGATGTACTACGCACAACTCGTTAGTTGGTTTCGTCTCCTTTAATTTCTCAGCGTTTGCAATTTTCTAGGTAATTCATATGCAAATATAGTTAAATGCATAATAAGCAACAATTGTATGAAATAAAAATATTTAAATGTTTTTAAACACTATGATAATTTAATTAAAACAACGATAACTGCATGTATGGTATCAGTGTATATGGACTATTTGAATGCCGTGGCAACTTCACCCCATTGGCTAGTGAAGTTACGCAAGTAACCAATAAACGATCGGCGACAAACAGATACTTAAGCCGCATATAATGAAGATTATTTAGATATCATGTCCTTGGCGTTTACGCCATTCAACGGAATTCGATTCAACGGCAAAATCACAAAATATTTATAAACAACATATCTTCAGAGATATCTTACAGTCTCTATTGGTGGAGATGAACGTGTTTTAGTCCGTGCAGTGTTGCCAATGCTCGTTTTGGAAATGTTGAGTTTGTTAATCAAAAATTCATTAAAGTTTTACAAAATATGAAATAGTTAATAAAAAATTCGAAATTCAAAATTCAAGCTTCCGGGTGTCCATGTTGGGTGGAGGACCATGTTATTCAAAATTTAATTGCTCTAGGTACATTTTTTCCACAATGCGAGAAACACACATACATTCATGCAGATTCTTCATTATTTAATTTCTTTAAATATAATACAGGGCGATACTATTTGGTGGCAACAATCTGAAAAGTGATACAGCCCATTTATGTGATTCAATGAAAAATGCCGTTTCGAGACTAATATCCCACTGGAGACTAACGTCCCTTTAATTTTCTTTCCTTTTCCTGATACTTTCGAATCACACAGTACGCACATCTTGCAGAACACTTTCAGTTTTAACGAGTTCGCTAATTAGTATTTTCACTCCTCATCACGGCCGTAAGAACATTTGCATTGTTTAAAATTATTCCTCCAGAATCCGAAAATGAAAGATTGAACTAGAATATATTTTACCTTCTTATTTTAATTGATGGGAGTCTTAGTACTTATGCATATATATTAATCAACAATTTCCTTCCAAACTTTACCGCACAAGATGTTCGAGTGGAACGGCAGATGCCGGGAAAGGAACCTTCAATTTATTTTTCTTGGCAGACGCAGAATATGAAACTAATGGCGTATTAATCGCTTTTTCGCAAGACGGAATAGAAAGTCAGAAACTGGACGACACTTTTATTGCCACTTTCCCCACCTTACCTCCTGCTGTGTCTGGCATCATTAGTGCCATAATGATACTAAAGATACTTATTCGAGATAGGGGTTACTTTCTGAAGCTTATTTCGATGACACTGTAGCCAGTCACCGTCTCTGTAGTGCGAGGAGAGAAATAGATTTTATTTGTTCGACATTTTGATGTTGTTTTCGTATCTTGGGAATCTGGATCGTATAAAGTAATAATCTCTGTGAAAAGAGAAATTGCGATAGGTAAGGAATAAATGTCTTATGCATGGAGAGTTTAGTCCTTCCTATAACTTTGGGAATTAGGAAACTGATAAAATCGGTAAATATGTATTTTTATTTATTGTTGCATGGGAAAGGGATGACAATGTAAATATTTTCTGAAATGCAGTTTTATCTTTACCATAATGCAATAGGTATTACAGAAAATTAAACGTTGCAAATATGAAATGATGATATCCCAAATTATCCTTGTTAATCGTGTATTAACGTATTATGATAAAGTAATTGTCTTATCATGCGATTATGCGTATTCATCGTATATCCAATTCTAGTATTTGATGGATGCAAGGCGAGAAAATAGAGATAACAATTTATACAAGAAATTGTTATCTTTATTCCCTAGTATTCGTAAGAAAACATCAAGATAGCATCATTATACAAGAAAGTAAAGATGCCATCTTTTAGAACGTAAAAGTCTGAGTTAGTCATAAAACAGAATGTTTCATTAAATAGTATATTATATTGCAATCAACTCTCATAAAATCAATCGGGAACTATTAGTCAGCGACCACTTATCGACATAATGTTGTCTAAGTGACTTTCAGCTAACTGTTACGGATTCTAATAGAACGTAGAGATTGAGGAAATTAAATTTTGAAAGTTTTCAACAGTTTTTAACTCAGAACATTAAGTCCTGGTCGAAAGATACATGCTAACTGTTACGGATTCTAATAGAACGTACAGATTTAGGAAATTGAATTTTGAAAGTTTTCAATAGTTTTTAACTCAGAACATTAAGTCCTGGTCGATAGATACGTGCTGAAACTAACTCATTACCACATTGCAAATCCTTAGGTGTTCTTCGTAAGTTTTATAGTTTGCATTTATTCAGGAGCGCTATAGCTAATCTTAAAAACTGAAATGTGTAAGCGAGAAAGCTTTGTATGATATATTATTAATGCCATTTAGTGGTATACCGTTCTATTTTGAATACACTGTAACATCTTGTCTGATTATTACATTCAAAGTGTTAGCAGGAATAGTGTCACAGAAATTCGTCTTTAGGGGTAATATTTGTTTAATTGCTGCATTACCACTTGGTAAACAGATCTTACCGACTAATTCTTGAAAGCGATTTGATTTTAAGTGTTCTAGTTTTAATGGTACCACTCCTTTCGTAACCATTTCTTTTTCCTCATTACTTTGTTATTCTGGACTTTTCTTTATTTGCCAAATAAATAATAAATTCGACATTCAGAAGTTCTTGCATTGTTAAGAATTCTGGGCTATGTAAAAAAGTTAAGCGAAAGTGGAAGCAACGAGCGGCGACCGAAGTTGTTCTCTGTTGTCCCCAAACCGCTCTTTCGTTTTACTTCTCTCACTCATAAAACCTTGTAATATCTGAACCTTTCATGGTGGTTAAAAAATGATGAAGCAATGTCCATAAAATTGCAATAAACCTTATTCTCACAGTTATGTAACACATGCTAAATATGCTAGTAACATTCGTATGCAAAGTCACATCGTTACATGTAACATCATAGTCGGGAATAAAATCGCTGGAATTCAAATATTTAAGTATACAGTATCAAAAACTGTTGTTGGTTTAGGTAAACTTATATTATAGCTTTTAACTAAGCGGAAAAAAGTTTCTTAGTTGGAGTACTAGTTTAGTTGTCGATTAAAGAAAATCTCTCATTAGGATGTCAGTTCTTTCTAAAGGTGCTCCTCTAGGCAAATATAAGGGGAAATAGGTTAAATACAATTTAGATGTTTATCCGTTTATTTAGAGAGAAATGAAAGAATATGATCAAGTCCAGTTTGAAGTAAAAATCATTCGAATTCTAATGTAAAAGTAGAAACTTTTATATTTTATCTGTAAGACATGCATTCAATTATGTTATTTGATTTATTGAATGTTACCTGAAAGTATTGCATAAGAAAGTGAATTAACCTTGACTAGATATATTTGGCATTTATATATTAGCCAGATAAACAAAAATCCCTTTCATAATACGTATTTATTATAGTGAAATATTTATCATAATTTTTCACATTTCAATTCATTGACTGCACTCGAACAAAAACAGGCGAAATCATGAACTAACTCTTACAAAATTATGACAAACTAATGATTAAAAGTATAGTATCGCCTTTGCTCGATAATACTAAATACTTTAACCTCATTGTGTATTCTAATTTTAATAATTAACTATTTTAATTTGTTAACCAAGTAAGTTTATTTTTTTATCATAATAATTAAACTTGATTCCATGAGCATAATTAACTCAAGAAATATTTCATTTTCCAGCAAAAAATCAATTGGTATAAGATATAAGATAGGAGCTACAATTAATATTAACTTCAGTCACGACTTAAAATCGCATATCATCTCAAAACAGGGAAATAATTAAGCAAATGAAAAAAATTCAAAATTAGCAAAAACGAGGGGGAAATAGCTTTGGTTTCATTGAAGATCATTCATCCACCAATATATTATTAAAGCGAATTTGCAGTATTTCTTGTTTATCGGTGCGATTTTTATAAGTTTTCATTTTTTTGTTAAACTAAATAAAGTTATAATCTTTAAGCATGACAGTATTATCTATTTTTCCTATTCATGTAACAGCTGTAGATAATGCGTGAAATAAATAAACATTATCATACTCATCCAAACTCCGCAAAGTCTTTTGCGATATTTTTAACGAGAAAGATGTTTTTAAATCTAGGCAGTCACAGTTGAGGAACCCAAACAAAATGTGTAAAAATAAAGTGAAATAAAATAAAATAAAAGCTAGAAGAGGGGCAATAAATTCACAGAAGCTAGAATTTTTACATTTCAATCTTAGCAAACCCTTTTGATGTAGAAAACACTCATACGGAACCCAGAATGGCAGAAATTTCAATTCCAGAAATCCCAAAAGCAAAAACTGCGTAAGAACCAGGTCCGTGTGTTGGGCTGCAGGTCATTACTAAGAGTAGGAAATATAGATGAAAGTATATTTCGAGTCACGTACACATCGGAAGGGGAAAGAACATGTAATAATCAGCCCACCCGCTATTTTTGGACATTCCGAGCACGGAGGGGTAGAGAAATTACCCGAAGTAATGGTCTGGCACCACACCCTCAATAGCCTCGGGGAACTTCCTGACTGACCAGAAGCTAGATATCGGGGATGGGGTACATATTACAAAATCCAGCAGGAAATTTTGATTCTCTATCACAAACTGTATAAGAAGTATGTCATGAAAGTAGATTGTAAGTGGTTAATGAAATGCTTAGTTTATTTTTAACAGATGAACAGATACTCAACAGATATTGATGTAAGCTACTGGGATAAACCGCTAAAATATTTTACTGAAAACGCCTTAATGACATTTCAGCGTTACGAGTATTTTTACAGCCACGGCTTAAATTCATCTGAAGCCCATCAGAATTCGATTCCATCAATTTTCAGCTTTTGAGTAAAATTATCGGAATCCAAAATAAAATGCGGGAAACCAAAATAACATGGATGGAGGTCATCTTCAGAGGAAATCCAAAATAAGATTATATCTGGTATTTTCTTATATTATATTTCTTATATTCTTATACTTATTTTATTACTATTTTTTGCAATATGACCTGTAATTTTGTAATAAATGGAATTTTTTATGGTCAAAATAATATTCTATTGTGTGTACATTAAACGTTTCTGAGAAAGAGAAAAATACGCAGGAAAACGTAAGCTGCTTTGAGAAAACAACTTCAACTTAGGAAAAGAAAATTTATGGATTTGACTCATCTGGTAAGAAGGTTTTAATACATGCCAAATTAAAAAATAAATTTTATTTGTTCTCTAAAGCTGTTATTCAAAATATTTACTGTCTTACGACGTTTTGATATTTTTAACTCACCCAACTTCCGTTTGCTTTATTATTTAATTTAAATATTACGATCGAATATTTTAATTTATTGTTTATTTATTTTTATTAATTTAAATTACATGCTTAATATTTAAATCTGCTTCTTTATTTTTAATTTTCTTTTTTATTTTAATTTCAGTTTCTCATTTATTTTTCTTTTTTATTATTATTATCTTATACACTTATAAATTAAGTTTATCTCTTTCCTTCTTCTTACTGACTTTCAACAGGACCGTTTATATTAATAAATTTATATAAAATCTATAAATAAATTATATAAATAAGTAATAAAATAGTTATATATTAATTCATATAAATAAATTTCACTATAAAAATCTTCCTGAGATTCGAAATCTGTATGAAGTGAAAAATTTTATGAAATGAGGGAACTTCAGAAACTGAATCCTAAGTTATCTTAACCTATTGGTACGGTTAATAAACATTAGGAAACTACTCAAGAACTGTAGCTTAAAAAGAAGAAAATCTACATAGAATGCTGACTAAAAATTAAGCAATTCGTGTGTATTTTACGCAGTTGAGAAATTCATGAAAACTCCATAATTTCTATCGTACTCGACTCTTGTCATTACTTATCGAGCCCGGGACGCACTTATCATCAGATTTTTCTTACTGCAGCCTCTCGGCTAATGGGTACTTAATCGCAAGAAAACCAAATTTCCGTACTTAGCACGATTAAATGTATTGAAGTTGAAAGGTACAGTATATGTCTAATTTTACTCAAAATGTATTTCACTACGTTTGATTTCATTCATCCAGACGCATTTACAGAAAGCACAATAAACTTTCAGGAATGGATACGTGTTAAACGGTTTTCATATACAAAATCTGTTTTGGGTAGGAACTCAACGTTTCTTTCTCCTATGCGGTTTGAGGTTCTCCTAAACGGTGTCCTTTTGAGGGTTAAATGGGTTTTAACAAAAGCCAATAAAAGTAATATACATTATCCAGTATAAAAATGACTGAATTAACAGCCTCAAACACAGTAGGTTGTAACGAATTTATTTTGACGTTATATCGATTGGATTGGATTTATTAGATTGAGATAAAACTTCCTAAAAGTCTACATTCTTTGTCTCAACACTATTTGAAGTAAGTCGCAGCTGAAATTTTCTTCAATAGAAACATGACTTAGGAACCTATAGTTGGTGAATTAGCAGAACAGTTTTAAGCTGACTGCCTGTACGATAAAACTATTTTATGTCGATTCATATTTGACAAAACTTAGTTTAAATTTAACTTACTGAGCGGAAATGAAAAATACGTATGTAACAACAAGTAATTAAAGTGTCACAACTCTGTAACGCGAAACTAATTTTAGTCTAAATATATACTGTCATGAAAATGGCGTGGACTGACAAGATAAGAAGGATATGGAAATTAGGCCTGTATTTTTGTCACATGTTATGATATCCAGTTTTCAGAATGTTTAAATGACTATCATAATAGTTTCGAAACGCAGAATTAAGCAGCATGAAGAAGTTAAATGTATATATTTTGTCAAAAGCGAGATTATGCATAATGCATACGCCAACCTAAAAGCTGCCAGCTCATTTAACTATTGGGGGTAAGAATCAAAAATATAATTTACGGACTTTTTGATCGGAGTTGTAAAGAAATTATGTATTTGTATGAACTGTCGTTACAGCAACTAACGCATATCATTCTATCATTTGTACTTTGAAGAATAAAGCAATTAAGAAGTGTATTTTATGTTTCTGTCAACTTTATTTGAATTTAATATTATGTAAGAATAAAATTTAAATATGGGTAACAGTCAAAACCGTTTGTACTAAATTATTACGTGTATCGAAATTCAGATATTTGCATTAAAATGATCGCAATTGTAAAGATAAAAGCACATTTTACAAACTCCGTTTGAGAACTTGATGAAACAAAGATTATGTAAATGGATATTGAATGGATATATAAGACGAAGACGAACTGTGAAAGAAATGAAAGAAAAAGACATCATAGACATCTGTTCAGAAGTGTGTAGTCCTGAAACCGGGATCAAACACATCTAGTCTAAAATTTGAATAAAGAAGAAAGATCACTGAACAATGAATGCTAATGCATGAATATTCAACAGTTATCTAGCATTAAAAATGGCAAGGCCTTTCTTTTATTTAAGAAGACTTTAAGAAGAAATTAAAAGGAAGTGGCAAATGAATGTCAAAAACCAATATTAAAAGCATTCTAGAGTCTATTAAGCTATTTTAAAGCAGGAAACGTAAAATGTGTACAATGCCCTAGCAGGGAGTCGAATCTGGACATCTCGAATACTCTCCGAGTGTGCTAACCGTTACACCCGGAAGGCATCCCGAAGAAGACAGAAAATTTATTTTGAAATGGATGTCGAAATGCCTCCGATATTAAGTATTTTCGCATAGTTCATATAATGCTCCTGACATTCTTATTTTTTTGTCCCATATTACAGTAAAGATTTAGATGCTGTAAAGGATTTTCGTACACGTTCTGGTAGTTTAAATGCTTTTAAGATATAAAAATGCGTGTAAACAGTAACTGGTTACCTTTCGTGTAGTCAGGTAGACTGTTTCTATACAGTTGTTTTTTCTGTGCCTGTATAATCTGTTCTGTTCTACACCTTTCTATACCTGTATCTTACAGTTCGGTTTTTTATGCCTGCTTAATACGCATACAGAATAGAATAAATAATAGGAATAGCCTTTAATAATAAATTATTTACTTAAAAGAACTGCTTTATTTACAGCGCATTCAAACGGCCATTTAAATGGCTACAGCCGAAAACATCGCGGCAAAAACACCGCGGCCGAAACGTCGCGGAGAAAACAACGCAAGGCGAAAACGTCGTGCTACAAAACATCGTGGGAGAAAACATCGCAAAGAGAAAACATCGCAGTTCTAAAACATCGTGGTACAAAACATCGTCCTCGAAAAAAAGCGGTTCGAAAACTTCGCAGTTTAAAAACTAAGTGCTATAAGTTGCAATAATTTGCTATGCTTAAGTTTTCTTCTTATTTTCTCAGCAAAAATGTATTAGTTAATAAACAAATGTGAAAGTAAAAATTATCCTTCTTTACATCTTGCGCTCACAAATCATTATGCAAATATCCATTTAAAGTTACTAAAGCCTGAAAAAAGCATGTCTGCGATGCTATCGTCATGCGATGATTTGTAGATACTTTATTTTTTATCATGATATTTTCGACGACGATGTTTTTAAATTGCGAAGTTTTTGAACCGCTTTATTTTCGACGACGATGTTTTGTACTACGATGTTTTAGAACTGCAATGTTTTCTCTTTGCGATGTTTTCTCCCACGACGTTTTGTAGCACGACGTTTTCGCCTTGTGTTGTTTTCTCCGCGACGTTTTCGTCCGCGATGTTTTTGCCGCGATGTTATCGGCGGACGCCCATTTAAATAGCTGAGTCTTATTTTTTATCCAAAAATATACTTTTAAGAGGCAGTAATTCATTAAGTTCCTCAACTTTCTAGAGGCATATAGGCAATGATTATTATTTTTAGTTCAAAATAATTTTCTGTTCCTTAAATGATGTTAAACAACAAAATACGTCATCGAAGGTCCCAAATGTTCCTAAGATTAATTATAAATTGTAAGAGATTATCCTTAGAGAAAATAGCTCTTTGTTTTATGCTGTTTAGTTAATGATAATTTAAAATTAGATTTTATTCTTAATATCAACACTCACAAGATTTCTTTATCATCTCTAAATAAAATGGATCTTTGTCTTTGTTGTTTACTTAGTGATAGTTTAATTTTATTATTCATTTCTAATATGAAAACTCACAAGATATCTTTTATAAAAGCCTCTCATCTAATTTTAAACTAATATTCAATATACTTATTTCAAACTCTTATATATTTTTACGAAGTACTACTGTCATACTTTATCTTGCTCGGAAACGTGTTCCAATCTATACATTTTATTTACTGAAACGAAATGAGATTTTATTTCAAATTCACTTTTTAAGTTTCAATTTTTCCTTAGGCGTGCTTGAGAGGAAAGTTTCATAATTTCCTCTTCTGACATGTCCTTCTCAATCGAAATATAAATCGGGAGCATCTCATTCACAACGCGATGAAATCCATTGCTGCGACAGTCGAGATATTATAAGTGAAAAGAAAATGTTCATTCGCTCCGTGATGGAACGTTTTCAAAAAGGGAAGCAACCTCGTCTCTCCAAAAACTAAAGAGTTAACCAAATTCAGATTCTATATTCTTCAAATTAAAAAAAAAATTCCGTTTCGCTGCACTCTATAATTGAATGAACTCAAGAGTGTAATCGAATGTGACGAAAAGAAAGAGGAACATAATAAATTTGTTTAAAATTATTTTGTACTCGAGCTTACGTATCTTTACCTTATCTGAAATCTGTAAAAATAATACGTATCAGAAATGGAAAATATGTAAAATGTTTTTTAAAGTTTTTAAGACAACATATTAATAAAGAATAATTGTAAATGTAATGAATATATTTTTAAAGATAAAGTTTCACTAACAGAATGCAAATGGCTCAGCTTAGGAAAAATATAAATGCTTAAAACAGCTGAAAAAAGAGAATAGTGAATAATAGTAAATAAGCCATTCTGCAAGGGGAACACAAGATTTTCATTTCATTAATTTTGTTTAAAGTCACCACATTTACACATAATCTTAAAATTAATTAACCTGTAAATGTTAGCAGGACAGGACTAGAAAACGTAGAAAATATTATTACGTGGTATTCTACGCTTAGTACGTAGAAAACCACGTAATAAGCAGCTGCACCGTTCGGACGACTTATCAGCTTAATTTCTTATTACGTGGGACCACCCGCTATCTGTTATTTACTATACATGTTTCAATATTTACATAATAAGGACAATATAAGTTGGTTACATAATAATATCAATAATATATCCATAACATAGCAATTGTATATTAGTAACGTAATAGTTGTTTTTGGCTACATTTTGGTAATCTAAAAATTAGTTTTGATTACGTAAATACATAATAATATTTTATTACATAAGCTATATGATAAAATAATGGTATTTATGCTGCCTTTAAATTGTAGCAGTTTAATAATAAAGTTTATTAAATTTTGGAATTTTGTCTAATGATCTTACATTTTAGTAGTTGTTTGAACCACAGTTTGGCATTTTCTGATGTATATGGTTGAAAATGTAAATTTTGGTTATATCACATTCATTTACATCGGGTCATATAAAAATCTCCGCGCAAAAATTTTATTTCTTAAAAATAAGTTTTAATCAAGTACATACTGACCATTATTATCTATGACCTTTTGCCAATTTTCAGGTAGCTACATAATTCCGTCGGTGTAGAACTTCTGTGGTTTTATCGTCGGAAAGCTTGGGCGAGTGACTTTCAGCGGCTCTTCAGTCGGCCAATTTTTTACCATCAAAAGAGTTTTTCAGAGCTGAAGAAAATGGCATTCAGCTGGTGCAAGGCTCTGGCTATATGGTGGATGCATCAAAACTTCCCAACCAAGTTGCGTCAATTTATTCTAAGTCATCAGAGATGTGTGTTCCTTTCTTTTGGCCAATTGCGGTCGCCCTTTCTGCATTGCTTCGTTCAAACGGTCGAGTTATGCACAGTACAGGGGCGAATCAATGGTTTCGCCAGGTTGCAATTTACACTCATGTCCATAAATTAAGGATAACGCAAAATCAGGCAAAGGAAGATTTAGAAGCAAAACAAATTTGACTTATTTGTAAAGCTTATTTATTAAACAAAAGGTAAAGAGCAAAAAAAGATGTTATATGTTTGATATTATTAAAAAAATTAGCGACTTTTTTCTGACTGGAGCAAATTACAAAAAAAAAAACTATTTACAAAAAACCAATATTACATGGTTGGTATGATTGTTAATACATTGTATGTCTCCCAGACGATGCAATACAGTACAACGCCTAGGCATGCTGACTATCAAATTATCGATCTGATCTTGGGGGGATATTACACCACTCAAAAAGCAATGCTCTCCGAAATTCCGGTAGACATGTAGGAGGAGGTTGACAGGCTGCAACTCGTCGGCCAAGCATGTCCCACACGTGCTCTACTGGATTCAAGTCCGGTGAGAATGCTGGCCAATCCATACGGGTGATACCTTCCGATTGAAGGCATTCGCTTACGATGTTTGCACGGTGAGGACGAGCGTTGTCATCCATAAACACAAATTGTGCGCCCATGGCGCCCCGAAACAAACGTACATGTTGTTCCAGAATGAAGTCCCGATAGATTTGGCTTGCCGTGGTTCCAATTTTGAACATGCAGGTCAGTTCTGGAACCCATAATAATTCAACCCCAAACGAGCACTCCTGCAACACCGTAACGGTGTCGTTCAATGATGTTTTCTTGGTGGTAACGGGTACCTGGAGCTCTCCATGTGAAAGTCCGGCGAGAATCAGACTGCAAGCTAAACCTGGACTCGTCGGAAAACATCACACAAGCCCACTGTTGCGGTGTCCACAATTATTAATTACCCAGACAGAAGCTCCATGGAGTATTATTTTTCCTATTACTGTTAGATTTTTTGTAACTTCAGTTTTATTCCCCAAGTACTAGCTGATGTAGATGTAAGTGAGTTGGAAAGAATTAAAATTTTATTCTTGACGTAGTTGATATGTTTATACCAGGATAGACAATTATCTATTAAAACAGCCAAATATTATATACTATTTTCAATTAAAATGCTAACAACGTACTCCTCAGAAATACGTTCGGAAACAGAGTACGTATACAATACTTGAATGCACTAAACCAGTGTCTCAACCTGCCGACACGCGGGCTGCATGTGCTGGCTGCATGGGCGTTTTTATAGCTTTCCTCATGTGTAACGTGTATACGAGCCAGATTCCCTTAGAAAGTCCTCCACGAAGTCATCCCTCCTCTTAGGCAGATACCCCTAGTGTGCTTTGCTGCAATCTCAATAAACCAAATATGAAATAGTTGCGTAGCGAATTGTATGAACATCAAATACGAGATGTCTGGTATTATGTTCCTCGCTTTCGCAAATGTTATCGCTTATGTTATAATATTTGTTCCACAGGAAAATATCGTACATAAAAATGTGTTGTCAAATGAACGGCGTCAAAAATCATGTGACAAGAGATTCTGAAAAGTAATCTTTCCTTTCATTCCATTACTTATTTATTTATTGTGTTTGATGCAGAAACTTAGTTTCGCTTCTAAAAAAGCATATTTAAAGGGAAGCTACAGAAAGAAATCATGTGCAAAACACTTGAATAACGGCACATTTTTATGCACATTCTTTGATTTTCTTTATTTTACATACATATTTATTTGAAAGGATTTCGTTACTAAAACATACAAGAAATAGAATATTCTAAACTATAATATTGGATAAACTTCTTCTTTTGAGTAGGATTCTTCTGTAAAGTTTTAAATACAAAATTACGTCTCATTGATTATATATCATATGCCAATCATGTGTATCGGCAGTGTTCAATATTTCGGATAAAAATCAAGTTGTTCATGTTTTAAAGAATAAATACTGATTGCATGTTTAAGAAAGGCGATTTCCAATTTTGAACAATAAACAACTTTGTAAACTTGTGTTTGATAAAAGTTTTAATACCACTACTAGTCACTGCAATTCAATCCTAGGAAATGTTAATTGTATCTTGCATTCTAAGTGCAATCTGTGTAGCTTTTGTACCTCGTTTCGATAATAACAACGGACGATTACCTCAGAAACGCTTTTAGATAATCATGCATTTATTACGTACTTAGTTTGGTAAAAAATTTGGCGCTATATTCGCTTAACAGGTTTAATAATTATATAACAGGTAACTTATATAATAATTATATAACGGAAACTAAGTTAACTGTTATATAATCCAATAATTATATAACAGTTAACTTATATATTTCGTTCATATTATAACTCATAATGCACAAAATTTATATCATTTAAAGTATAGAATTATCTAATCTTTGCCACATGTTCTATTCAAATATTATAATAAAGTAGAATGATGTATAAATGAAATTAAGCAAACAAAACAAAAACAAAACAGTTTTTTACAGACGATTGAATATTTCTAATTCAATTAATTCAGTTCTCACTTCGCGAGAAGGCAAAAATACATAAAAACTCAAAATATCTATATAAAAAATTACGAAGTAAATCTTAAACACTTATTTCCTCGAAAAAATTCCAGAAAGAATTAAGCATGATTTCATTGGCAATAATAAATGAATGAGTTATCTTTGTTGTTGCGAAGCTAAGTTTCTCTAGATTGGCAACAATTCGACTAGTGTCCTGTTTCAAATGTAAACATCAATGGCCGCCATTAAAAAAAGGCTTAGCGACTCTTAGACAACTTTAAAATTGTTGATAATTCTAAAATTATTGCATACAGATTTACTAAAGGCATAAAAACCTTAACTGGAAGATAAAAACAACATAATACAATCATTTTTAAAGCAAACAATGTACAATTTACAAACATATAAGAGTAAAGAAACTGAGAATACTGAGCCGGGTAGCAGAGTGGATACATATATAAATATATTTATATACGTTTGGTGAGGTCGATTGCAACCAAAATCCGAGGTGCACATCTATATGTTATAGCAGTCCTATATACAAAATTTCAGCGTTCTGAGGCTGCTCGTTCTTGAGTTATGCGAGATACGTACGTACGTACATACATACGTTCGTACAGACGCCACGAAAAATTCGCTTCAGAATTAATTTTAAAGCAGTTTTATAATTTTTTTGAAGGAAAAAAGTATTTTTTTCTGTCTTTACGTACAGATATCACGCAAAAACATCGTTAAATTGCATAGCGGTCAAAATGCATATTTTCGTTGAAATATGCTGCCTGAAACTTTTCGCGATTACAATACTTCCTTTTTACTTCGTACAAGGAAGTAAAAAAGGAGATGACTGCCTAGAGCCCATGCCCGACGACCGTAAAGGATAAAATTATATTACATGGTTGTTCCGCCTTGTTGTGTGCTTAAGGTAGTCCTTGGCATGAGCACTTGATCTAGTCGTTGATGTTCGAACTTTTATAGTATCTATTAATCGTTCATACAGGAATTAAGTACAGGGTATTCCAGCAGTACAGTCCTGTTTAACAAAAGCACCGCTCAGATGTAACAGGAACCGAGAGCATCGAATAAACCAAGTTTGAAAATGCAGTGTTTGCGAAGAAATTTTAAAGTGCATACTGTTCAAATATCTGCATTTAATATTTTGGGGAAAAAGTTGATAAATGTAATGAAGAATTTTATTAAAATTGCTTATTTTATCTTCGCTATTTTAACAATTGTACAAATCGTATAATTATTTAAAAAAAACTGAATCTCAGCGACATCTAGATAAACACTATATGAGTAGACGGATCAATTTTTGATTGCTAGAAACATCTGATTCAGCATACGGTAAACTATTTTATGTCCCCATTGTCCTACTCTGCTCACCCAAGGCGTGCTATGGCATAACCTGTCATTTCATGAATGTGTTTTTCGAATTGCACGCATTCTTCACTTTAGATTAAAAGACAACGAAAAGATAGAGACAACATTGCTTTTGCAATGGTTGGTGAAAATAAAATAATTTTATTTCAGGTGATTGTTGTATGTCAACAACTCATTTTTGTCACACAACAACACTTTTTAGTTTTCGCGCTTATCTCGCAACTAGAATACCCGGCGGTCATACGAAATGACCGCTGTTCTAGCTATTGTAAATTGTAATTAAAATGATTTGTGCAAAGGTGTCTGCTAATTTAAACCGAATTACCCAGGGCATAGGTGGCGAGGACGCCCCTTTGCTTACAGCAACACCTTCTACTTGCTTAATTGCTTAAAGTAGAGTGCAATGAAGGAAACTACTGGTGGTATATTTCTTAAGAGCCACCGCTAGCTCAATAAATAAAGGTGATTTAAATAATGAAATGTTAATTCACATGTCAAAGATCTCTTTGTACACAACATTTCTTGTGTAGATCTTTCCATCATTTTTAAGCTCCCCTTGCAGAGGACCATCCATTATTTTTAATTTTACGTCCGTTCTTTCACGAACTCTTGAACAGGTAACATAAAGTTGACTGTGTTTGAATGCAGGCTCAGGTAAAAAAATGCCAACACGCTTAAGCATTTGGCCCTGAGACTCATTGATGATCATAGCAAAGGCAAGTTTTACAGGAAATTGTCCACGTCTCAATTGAAACGGCAACCCTGTGCCGTGGCAACTTCACCCCATTTGCTGTACAATTACGCAAGCAACCAATAAACTATCGGCGACAAACAGACACTTAAGCCGCATATCTATATGGGGTGAAGTAACATCTTCACCTCCGAAACGGCTGGGTCCCGGGCTTCGCGAAGCACACCGTTGGATTCTGCAGGTCCATGGCACGCCATTTTGACCATTCGCGTCTTCTTAGGACTTTAATTAGCCGAGATATTAATTTAAAACTAATTTTCCTCTACATTTTCCATTTTCTTGAGTTTTCCCTATTAGAGGGATTTGGCTACGTGCCAAAATTTTTTTCTCGAATATCTACGGAACGGCGCCGAGTTGAATTTCGAGACGCGTATCCTCGGATTCCAGAAAATTCTCCGATACCGTTCTCATCTTCCTATAACTTTAATCGGCCGAGATATTAATTAAAAACTGCGGAAACGTTAATTTCCGCGCTCATTTTTCCGAGTGGCAACAATAAACTATCGGCGACACACACTTTAGCCGTTTATATATATAAATATATTTATGAACAATAAACTGTAGCAAAGTTTTCGTTTTCATAAACGCTTCCGTAATAAACAAAGTGTTAGAACATTACAACTTTTGCAGTCAACATAAATATGCTCTATTTTGTTATAATTTCAAACTTATTTTTATTATTATTATATATTTATTTTTATCTAATATGAATTTTTATTATTAGTATATATTTATTTTTATTGTATGTTTATTTATGTTTCATTTTATTTTTTATTGTATGTTTATTTTTATTTAATATTTCTTTTTATTATTATTGTATGTTTATTTTTATTTAATATTTCTTTTTATTACTATTATAGCAGCTTCATGGTCTGGCCAGAATATTATATTTCTGAAATATGCCCATTTATTAAAAAGATATTCCGCTTCCTGAAACAAAGTACTTTCGAGAGCCAGGGAGTTTCCTACATTACGGGATGCATGCGCGGTCGTCGCTACTTTAAGTAGCAGATCTTCGTGACACGTCATTTTCCAGCTTAACCGCAAATAAATAATTGTAGATTTCCCCAAATAAATTTCAAATTTATATTTTACGGTATAAATTAGTTTTTAATTGCTTCTTGATAATCACCATTGTTCTCTTCTTTTTTTTTTTTCACTGAAATTTTAAATGAATGATCAAAATGTTATTCTATGAATTCTACCCAATATGAGAACTGAATAATTTTGATCGTGGTTGAATGCTGCTCGAAACTGCTAAGCTATTAAATCATGCTGCATCAATTTGCAGTACGTTTTTAAATTTTGCTGCTTCATAAATTTGAGTCAAATTTATACTTTCAATATTATGTCATTGAACCAGCAGTACATCTGGATAAGCATTTTCCCATTTGTCAAAGATACGCAATACTTCAACAAAAGGTATCTTTTCCCGTCTCTTAATACCAATTTGTAAGAAAATATTTAATTTTTCTTGAACAATGGAAAAAAGACACTTCTTATGAGAGATTTTAAGGTCAAACGCAGAATTTATTCCACATCACTGGTCTTTGGATTACGAGAGATGAAATATCGCATGTACTCGAAAAAAACATAACACTCAAAAGATTTGTGGGAAAGCATGACCATTACTGAAAAAAAAAAAGAAACATTTATAGTAATACATACTTTACTTACTTTAAGAAAAAGAAACATCACTTTTCGACATTCCCTTCCCTAACTGCAACCTTGCTACCTAAACAAAGCCTCTGTCGTAAAGCTACCCCCAAAGGGTAAAGAAGTGATAACTTAAGATAAGCCGCAAAAATAAGAAAAGAAAACAACCTACACTTTTTGAGAAGAAAAGCAGGAGGAAAATTTTTTTGGGGAAGTATTTGTAGTGCAATAATTTATTTCTTTGTGGAATAGTGGTGCATTAACAAGATAGCAACACCAGTTAATTTTTAAGCTGGAAATTCACGAGAGATTATAGCTAGCAGAAAAAACTGTCATCATATTTTTGAAGCAATGAAAAGTATAGATACTGAAAGAGTTTATTGTGAATACCCGCTTAACCGACCTCCGGTTAACATAATTCTTGCTTATCGAATTAAGTGGCATTAACTAAACCTGAATGGGTAAGACGCTGAAACGGTAAGACTTGAATCATTAAGAATCGAAAGTTAGCTTGTTTATCTTCTTTTTACCAGGAATCTATTTTCCTGTTTTCCTTATTCCAATGTCAGGGCATATTACCTTATACGAAACTAATGATTGCACGTAAAGCTTAATTAATTGTACGAAACAGCAAAGTCTAATAAATAAACTAAACTGTTATTAAAAAAATCTGATGTGCACACCACATGACTTCTTTGTACGGAATATTAAATTATACGCATTTTTTCTTGCATTTTATTTAAACTTATTAGATTGAATTAAACCTACTTCGCCGACAGCGCATAAACCACAATAGAATAAATGCATTCTTTAAAATTCACTTTGCTTACCATAGCGACACTCTGGCGCTAGGTTTACTTAACAGTATTATATTTCATTCCTATTATAACTCAGAATGCACAAAATGTATATCATTTAAAGGATTATCTAATCGTTGCCACATATTCTATTCAAATACTACAATAAAGCTAGAACTATGTATAAAAGAAATTAAGCAAACAAAACAAAAAAGAAACAGTTTTTTACAGACGATTGAGTATTTCTCATTCAATTAATTCCGTTCTCACTTCGCGACAAGGCAAAATACATAAAAACTCAAAATATCTGTATTAAAAATTACGAAGTTAATCTTAAACGCTTATTTCCTCGAAAACATTCCAGAAAGGATTAAGCATGATTTAATTGGCAATAATAAATGAATGCGTTATCTTTGTTGTTGCGAAGCTAAGTTTCTCTAGATTGGCAACAAATCCACTAGCCTGCTGTTTCAAATGTAAACATCAATAGCCACCATCAAATTAGGCTTAGCGGCACTTAAACAATTTTAAAATTGTTGATAATTCTAAAAATATTGCATACAGATTTACTAAAGGCATAAAACCCTTAACCGGAAGATAATAAAAATACAATTAAATCATTTTTAAAGCAAAAAAAAATGTACAATTTACAAACATATAAGAGTAAAGAAACTGAGATCACTGAGCCGGGTAACAGACTGGATATATTTATAAATATATTTATATACGTTTGGCCCGGCCGATTGAAACCAAAATACGAGGGGCACATCTGCATGTTATAGTAGTCTTGTATACAAAATTTCAACGTTTTGAGGCTACTCGTTTTTGAGTTATGCGAGATAAGTACGTACGCATGTACGTACGTACGTTCGTACAGACGCCACGAAAAATTCTCTTCAAAATACAGTTTAAAGCAGTTTTTTTTAGTTTTTTTGGAGAAAAAGAGTCTTTTATTCTGTCCTTACGTGCAGATATCACGCAAAAACATCGTTAAATTGCGAAGCGGTCAAATTCGAAAGCGGTCAAAGTGGATATTTTCGTTGAAATATGCTGGTTGAAGCTTTTCGCGATTACAATACTTCCTTTTTACTTCGTACAAGGAAGTAAAAGACAAAGCAAAATCTTAAAGGGTTTCGATTTTAACGATCACTCAAAAAGGGTTTCTTAAGTTTTTTTACTCTTTCTCTGAGCTCATAGTGAGCTCTGTGAATATTTTTATCGAAAATAATGAAAGAAAAGTTGGCATTTGTCGTTTAATTGAATGTTGACTTTAAAATATAAATTTTATGCTTTGGTTATAGCATGTGTACATTATTTTGTTCACTTAATTCGAATAAATATACAAATTTAAAGGCGAAATGTTTACCATAAATATATTTATTCCAAAACAATGTTTTATCAAAACGTTTGATTGCAGAAATTAGCAACTTCTGCATTTCATAGGAGTAAGGAAAACCATGATTTATCCAAAATATAAAATGATATCCGAATTTCTTCTTCAGTTCAAATAAATGTATATAATCGGTGAAATAGAGATATACTGTTATGTATAAACTTAAATTGCATGCACATTACTTGAAGTCACCAATAACGAGCTTATTTGGCATACATTTTCACAGGAAAACTAATTTTAATTTGGATGTGGAACGATGACAGACTAGATGAAATTCTTCAGCACTGCTTTTTTTTAACGTATAATAACTCACAGTGTGCTAAAAATGCCGAGTGCACTTAGTGCTCCGATTGCCTGTACCTTCATTTAGATTTGTAATATGATATGTTCATATCCTTCTACAGAGCCTTTAATAATAACAGTTCAGAATTCTGTAATTCTTAGATTAGTTAGCAGAATGTTAATATATTGCATTTATAATGACTGGAATAATCGGACTTCTGCAGAGGGTACAATGCATGTATTTATTGTACAAAAGCTAAATTAAACTCTTTGAGTTAAAAAAAAATTGTGAGATTAAAGATTATATTGGTAGGATGGTAGTTGTTGATTCCAGAAATACTCACCCCCCCCAAAAAAAAAAGACTGCGTGAAAACGATATGAAGAATAAAATGACATATTTTTTTTTAGTACAATTTTCTATTCTAAATGTGCTAAACATAAAATAAAATACGTTTTGTGTTAATATTTGAGATACCCATACTTCCAGTACTACGTACTTAATGAGGAAATGCTGGTGTACGAACTTGTAAAGCAAAAGGCTATCAGTCTCGAAACGTGATTTTGCGTTATTTCACATTAATGCGTTATTTTCCTTCCGAGACCGTTGCCAAAAATGTAAAATATTATTCTTTCATATTTAATTTATTTATTATTAATTAATAAACTAAACTATTTAAAAATAATAGATACATTCCTTAAAATATTATTTTAAACCTTCTTAATCTGATCGATTTAAAAATGCATTGAATTCATGATCTATCCAATTAAGAATATTAAATAGTGTTATGGAATTATATTACATATTTTTTATTTTTTAAATGTACAGAACATTCCCATGTTAGTCTAAATGCATATTAACGTAATACACTATAAATTAATTCACTGTTCCATCTGGGCCATGTCTATCGATAAACCATATTAAACTTTACAAGAGCTCTTTTCGGCGATTGTTAAAATTTGAACCCTATCAGATTCGTTTTATTTATTTTTTTATTTTTAGTTTTCAGATTTAAAAATTAAAGTATAGAAATTTGTAACCCAGAAAATTAAGAAGTAAGATTTAAACGTGTTCCTAAATGTTCAGAAAGTGTGTAGAAAGAATTTCATGTGCATTACTCCTCAATTTGCCTTTTAAACACCGCAGTTTGCGTTATAGCTCAAACGGCGTTAAAGCTTGATTCGACCTGCGACATAATGTCATATTGTGAGTCAGTGACGTTTAAGCAAAGAAGCATAAGTTTCTTTCATTATGAACAGATGTCTGCTATATCATAACTATTTTATTTACCAGATATCTCGTTTTTGAACCTGATGTTCTCTTTAACAAGATGAATTAACGAATAAAACTGACCTACAAGTATTTTCCGATATTTTCAAGAGATTTCCAATAACAAAATCTCTAATACTGATTCGAATTTTATCATATGCTTCTAAGATAATCCTCTATTCTTAAATTAACTTAAAAACACATTTTGCAACGGTTCTTGTCAATTTAGATAGAAAAACACCATATTACTTATAGATTACCTTTTTCATTACACTTCTTCCAATTTAAATCACATCTTTTTAATCGTTTAATCGCAATAATGAATGTAATTTAATTTAAGTCTCAAGTAATAAAACATAATTTATAACACACATTTTATACTTTCCAGTACTTCAATAAGGAGCCATTATTTTCTTCAGGGAATACGGAGCACATCCGATACCTTGATTAATGTAGTTAATACATTATCAAGGTATCGTATCTTAAGAATTTAATGGTACCTCTGGGAATGCTGAAATAAACGACAGATAAGTCTGAAGCCATAAAAGGTGACACCGTATTTTTACAAGAGCACAAAAAATATAAATACAAAAAAGAAAAAAAAAAAAAAAAAAAACTATGTTACCAAAATGAGCATTTAGTGTAACTATAAATCTTAGCTTGAAAAGAGTAATTAAGGGGGGCAGATGTATTCCAGTTTGCTTTTTTTTGGAAAGTTTGCTTTAAATTTGAAAGAGCATATTTATTCTGCTTAATATATGGTTACTGATAATGGATTCCAGATCTATAAGTATAGAACTGTGTGTTAAAGTTTGAATTTTACGGTGAAAAAAATCACGCTGTGCAGTTCACGGTATTAGTATTTAAGAAAATCAGTATTCATTCGTTCTCGTAACTATAAAATGCGAAGTGAAGTTAAAATTCTAGTTATTTTCGTGGAGTTAATTTCAGAATTAGCTGTGCGTCTGAGTATCACTGGCTTATTAGTATGTGATTCAGATGATACAAGCAAAATAGTTTTTGAAAGAAGTGTCATGTGAATGTTTGAATATGTTCATAATCTCTATACTTACAGAGATTTTTAAGAGGGATTCGACATTTAATAGTCAAAAATTTCTACATTTTAACATTAATAACGCTTAAACAT
This sequence comes from Stegodyphus dumicola, assembly GCF_044657685.1. Lineage (NCBI taxonomy): Eukaryota > Metazoa > Arthropoda > Arachnida > Araneae > Eresidae > Stegodyphus > Stegodyphus dumicola. Next base: position 38,909,620 of record NC_140771.1, on the reverse strand, counting down.
ACACTTAGAGTCTGAATCGGGTTTCAATCTTGGTGAAAGGGCTGGCTGCATGGGTTTTCCCCTGTGTAATGTGAGCACATGCAAAGTTTTCTCAACGGAAGCATTTATGTTAAACCCTTAGACGTTTGTCGTATAGAATGAATCGACCCTAGCGCCATTGTAGGATTTCGCAAAATATCTTTCATATTAATGGTTTGAAACAGTTGATCAAAATGATTATTTCGCATACGATGCAAGAAAAGGCACAAAAACTATTACTGAATCTATCCATATCGTAATTATTTTGAAAAATCAGAGTAAGACACAGTGACATTATTTTTAATCTTAAATTATTTGCTGTAGTGTGTTAATGCCCTTGTTCATACAGCAATATTAGTTACTCCAGTCTTTGATTGTAAGAAGTACATGATATTACTAAAACGTTTTTGATTATAAATTGCGCAGATAGGAAGATGATACGTATAAGTATGATTTTAACATCCAAGGCAAACTTGGAATTGTTGTCACTTAATTCTTTAAATTCTCATTCACATTTAAATTATTCTATGTTAGTAATTCTTCATTTCTCATTCCTTATCAAATAAAATACTTCCATTTTCCTTCCCTCTTCACAAATCTGTAACGTAGAAATGGTACTTTGAAAAATCACCTAACTTTACAAAGTAATTAAATATATAAATTGGAATGACTAGATACTTTTCATTGCTGGAACTTTGATTATATGCTACAATAAATGCAATACTAACAAGAAATGTTACACATATACCCCAGGAATGTACAATTCCCAATAAATCTCATTGCATTTTTTTCTGTGGGCACTGCGTATTCTAGAGTATATTTAGTTAGCGTTCTTCTGCAGTGGAATAATTAGTTAAATTTTTTGATAACTTCAGCTGTAAAATTCTTATCAGTATAATTACAGAAAGAAGGTTTAAAAGTTTCTGCGGCAAAGCAGAGAAAATACAAATTTCTAACATTAATATTGTTTTAACAATAATTCGTATTATTTATTTAAAAGGAAACAGTCTTCAGATAACTATTTTGTGAAGGTTATTCTAAATCCTACTACGTTTTCTTTTGAGTTCTCTCGTACAAACAATAACTACAGCCGATCACGACCGATCAGTAAAGTCGCTGAACACTGGTAGTTCAGTCCATGGTTTGAATCCCGGAGAACGAGCTGGCTGCATGGATGTTTTTGTTGTTTTTCTTGTGAGTAACGTACATACGAGTCAGTCTATCTCCATACGTCCTCCACGAAGGCATCCCTTCCCTTAAGCAGATAGCTTTCGAGAGCTTTTCCATAATCAACTAAAGCAGACCACTACAAATTGAAACAAAATATTTTCAAAGCAATAGTAATATATAAAAATCGTCCTGTAACTTATATTTCTTATTTAATTGTGTTGTATATTTTTATTGCTTTTAATATCTATAATTTCTGTTTTTATAAAGTTTAAATTACACATATAATGAATATAATTTTGTGAGTTTTCTCTTTATAAAAATGTTTATCATTCTAAAAAGGAGATTATTTAAAATAACATTACTAAAGTATTATGCAGAACCTACTTTATGTAGAATTACAGGCAAAATTACTTTTAAACATCCTGTATTTCCAAATTAATTCATTTGAGCTTTTAATGCTAATTATCGTTATCTAGTAATTTTGCAAATATATTTGCGTGTTTAAAAATCATTACGAAACGCTTAGAAAGGATATATCTTTTAAAAAAAATAACAGTATTACATTTATTGATTTATTTGCGGAATTTAAACTTCGTAGTGCATAATGAGTATAAAAAAATTGTAACGTATTTCGACATACCAGTTTTAAATATAGTTACAGGAATTATTCAATAAACAGCTAAGCCTTAAAAGTTAACAAATACTTAAACTACTTTTCCTATAAAAGCGTCCATCCATAACCGTAAAGGACCAACAGAATGCAGGGCGCAAAGAAATCCAAATCTAAGATACCGTATCCAAGCTACACGTTTACGTTGTTCATTAGAGTTACTCTGAAATCTAGTTCTCCTTTTTATTCTTGGCCTTTTTGCCCGAAATTCTTTACTTTTACATTCCTTTCTACTGATGCATGTTTTCCCTGTGCGAAAAAATGGTAGTGCATTTACGGAGATGCGTTTTTTATACTTTGTTTCCATGTCTCCAGGGAATAGGAAGAAAAGGATGTTGTTTGGAGGAGAATATAGAAGCCTAATATCCCACCCTCGAAGCATGTGTAACGATAATAATATTCCCAAATGCTTGCTGAAACACACTAAATGGGTTTTATTGAATTAATACGTACTTTAGTGAGCTCTAGCTTAAGATTTCACACCATAATTAAAGTTGCAGATGCAAGGCAACAGAATCAAATAACATTGTTAAAAGTTCGTGGCAACATTTATAAAATTATTAATACGTTCTCGTAGCGACTTGTTAATATCAGTTTCAGGAGTTGTATCAGTTTCAGGTTGTTAACATCTAAGGAGACAGCGATATATATTCTGTTCTGAGATTTTCAGTGTAAAACAAAGAATAGTATTTCTTCTCCGTAAATCGAATAATGTTTAGATTACAGGAGCATACTGGATAATCTTCCCCATCATTTGTCAATTGTTTGATATTAATCTTTTCCATATTCTGGATTTAATGTTGGTGCGTTTATTTTAATCAAAATGCTTGACTGAAAGTGCCCACCAGCAACACTGAGCAGTCAAGTCGCTGAAGACTGGGCTTTCAGGCCGGAGGATCGAAACCTGACGAATGGGCTGGCTACATAGGCGTTTCTGAGGTTTTTCTTGTGTTTTACGTGGACATGAGGCAATTTTGTTTAAAAAATCTGGGGTTCGCCAACGGGAAGAGATGAAGTTGCTAATTACTGGCCGTTTGGTTGGGGGCTGAAATCCCGGCGAGCGGGCTGGCTGCATGGGTAATTTTGTGGTTTTTCTCATGTGTAACGTGTGTACTAACGAATTTACCTTAGAAAGTTTTCCACGAACGCATCCCTCCTCTTAGACCCCTATTCGACTGCTTTGCTAATCAAATGAGCCAAACCAAACCCTTAAAAATTTTCCACGAGACATCCTTCCTTTGGCGAATGCCAGTGTGTGCGAATTTATTGTTCACATTGTGGATGCCTTTTGATAGCACTTAAATTGTAACCATCTCTCTATATCTCTGTAAATGTGAAACTAGCAATTCTTCTCCTCACCCTCATTGTACCTTTCTTTCATCACTGCACCACTGACTCGCCCAGCATTTGTTTGCTCCCTCCCAGCCCTCGACTTCAGCACTATATGCACGAAAGTGTGTTATGTGGACCAAGTTAATTCCATCAGAGGAACTGCCTGGCTGATATGTTAACTGTCTCAGTGGATCGACTGTCTTGATGTGGGTGGAAAGAAAGAATGTTAGCACGAATCAGTTATTAAAGAAAAGCTTTAATATATAGGGTGCGGCAGCGTTCATAGTAGGATATTAAAAGCACGCCATAAGGCAGTAACTGTAATTTATTTATTACCTCTTATGTCAATTAATAGTTAAATGTATGCCATTTACTAATGTGTAAGTCATTGTTCATTGCGTGGATTACTTTTTGAATATAATGCCCCCCTCTGCACAACACATTCATCTAGGCGGCGTTGGAAGTATGCCATAACTCGGCGTAACGCATTCCCTGAGACATTGCCGACGGCAGTTCGGATGCGGTCCTTCAACTCAGGAATGGTGGCACAACGTGTTCGGAAAACTTCTTACTTCAGGTGGCCCCAAAGGAAAACGTCTGCACATGAAAGATCAGGTGAGCAAGGCGGCCAGGAAATGTCACCAAAACGGGAAATTACTCTACCTGGAAATGTCTGTCGCAATGGTCCGACCATCTGGAACTTTCTCATAACGTCCCAACTAGAAATGTTGCCGAAATAGACGCTGGGTAGCAATAACAGAGTAGCTATTCTTGAAATACCTTTCAACAGCAAAAGCACGATGCTGTGCACTCCAACGATCCATACCACTGTCACACTCGAAATGGCAGCTCATTAGTACACGAATGCGGCACGAGCTGGCGCACATTCATGCGGTACGTCATTGGGCTACAGTTTTTAATGCTAATTATCGCTAATAGAAGATAACGATAATTAGCATTAAAAGCTATATAAAAAAGGTTTTTTCTAATATGCGAGTAAGGCTGGTACTAATAAAAATAGTACAGATAATGAAGAGATCTTTAAATTCCTATATTTTGCATAAAATAATGTAACTATTAAAAGTGCAGTGCTACAGCATTTCCCATATTTATATTTTAATAAATAAATTGATTGTTTATTTACCAGGTTTTTTTCTCTTATGATATTACAATATCTGTTCTTAAAAAAGCCTAAATTAAGACATTTCAACCTTAAATATCTTTCCGCTAAGCTGAAGGAGTGTATGTCTCAGAATATTTTTAATTTTAATGTAATATTTACTATACCTATAATTATATAAATGCTTTTGAGTTGCTTTATAGTATAGAAAAGAAATATATCAGAAACTGTGTTTAAAAATGCAGTGAACATATCCTACATGGGCGCGCGAATAGCATGCACTATTTTGTATAAAATCCAGCGCTTGGCATTTGTTTTTTTCTTTAGTTACGAATAAACAATAATGGGCAATTACAGGAAAGCCATTTCTTAAAACATGCTTTCACGATAATTCAATTAATCCTTTTTCTAGAAAGAAGAGGAAAATGAACCCAAGGCTAAATTTTCTCAGGGTAGATAAAGTAAATGTTTTGAATTTATTAAAGTATTTGTCAAATTTTTTTGTTAAGTCATTGTAGGAGTTACTTTAATTAACTAACAGATATTTTTAATTTTAAACAGATTTCCTTATTTTCTTGTTTCCCTCCTACAATTCCCTACCAAAATGAGTTTTCAAAATCGCGTTTATGTAAATAATGTAGAAACAGTATTTAACGGAAATCTCGGTCACTTCCAGAGAAGAGCATAGAAGTTTTTAGTGCAATGTGTTCTGACTTCACTCCACGTTGTTGCTTTAAGTCAAATTTTTCTATGTTCGGCCGTATTGTCACGCGCCTGCTATTATTCGCCGGCGAGCTTTAAATAAGAGCCAACTGTAGTGATTTCTGTGCAACTTCGGCTAGTTTAGTTAGTTAGCATTAGATCAGTTTTTTATTTTCTGCCTTAAGTTAAAGCCCAAATGGAGGCTTACTGTAAGCTGGAGAGTGGCCAACTGTAAATACTTTTGAGTAAATTAAAAGGGTAATTTAAATATTCTTTTGGCGTTTTCTTACACCCTTAGATGTAAGCGTTTAGTTGCTACACACTTCTCAAGTATTCTAGTTGCCAAAAATAACCAATTTAGCTAGAATCTTATATCATTCTTAAAATAAACGTCAATGTCCTTGAATTTAATAATAATTTCTTTGTAATTCTGGAACATAAGTTACTTTTTGGTAATTTCAGTTACATGAGCGTGATATTTTATTCCAATTCTTTAAAAATGATTATCGTTGAATTTATATTGGACTTAAAATTGAAACAGAAATTTTTGACTTTTTAGAAAAGTATTGTTTTATAATATGCTTACACGACATGAAAATATTTCGTATTTCGAAAATAAAAGTTACTGTAATAAAAGTAAATAAAAGTTACTCTAAAACGAGAAAGGAATCAATCTTTAATACTTACGTATAATAATAGTTTTAACACTTTGGATTGAATTTTGCAATGCACTTGAAGATTATCTGCGTAAGAAAAGGAATACCTTCGTTACCATCATTCTAAATGAAACTGTGTAGTATTCATATTCCATCTGGGTGAAAACACAAAAATTGCTCATGCAGATTTCTCGCTTGTCGAAATCTAACCTCGAGTCTAACTCCTGACACATTCATAAGTATATTTACTTGTTACGGATAAATATAGTTATTTGTTAAGGGAAAAATGTATCAATAATTTTTCTTTGGAATGGCAAAAAATGATTTAAATTAAAATTAATAAACTGTATTTTAACATTGTCAAAACTGATAAAAATATATTTTAGCAATTTAAATCTCTTATTATACCTTATATATAAAATTACCATTCATAAACGCGTTGACGTTTCAAATCCATTCTCACTTCCAAAGACTGTATTATTTATATTGCATACATTTTTGTAATTATACGTTTATAATTTCAAAACCCAATCGAATAAATATAAAAATATACTTTGATTATCTTTTGTTTTATATCTCATAGCATGCGTTATTACTTTCATTATTTTAGAAACAAGGAGTACATAAAAGTGAGATATACTCAGACAGAAAAATAACGTGCTTTGTTTCCTTACAAGCATAATCCATTCCATAACTCAGACTTCCTCTGGTATTGAAATAAATTTTCGATATTTATTCGTTGCGAATTTTCATGATGATTTTAATAGCGAAGTTTCATAACAAAATTTAAGAGGTAGTTACTAAAGGTTCCAGATGAAAAATGTTTTGGAATGCTATCTGCACTTATTTATTTTTTAAAAACAACTTTGAAAGCTGCTCGGTGAAAATCTTCTTATCGTTTACACAGCAGATTTAAACCACCGAAACATATCAGCATAAAATTTTCTCAATCTGTGATATCGAAGACAATAGTAGGCCTCTTAATGCGTCTTTTTTGGGCTTCTCTTGTTCGTTTTTCCCCTAAAATAAATTTCTAGCAACTTCCATTTCAGGTCGTCCCATCTCGTTTCCCTCATGGTACCCATGAGACGTTTCGTGTCATGGACAGGAATCCATGGGATGGAAAATTGGTGCAGCTACTTTCTTGTTGTCTTCGCGATGCCTATTTTGCATTCGTGTTTTTCTCCGAATTTACATTTCAGACATCACCACCGCGAATTTTGCCAAAACCCAACGAGGAAACACTGTTTTTATTTTTGTTTCTAATGCTGTTCTTCAAGTACATGATGCTCAATTTTTGTACAGGAAATTGCATTGAATGCTGAAATTTCTTCTCCTCTTCGCTAAAATAAATGCTTCAGAGAATGCTTGAAGTTTTGTTTTGAAAATAGACATGCCTATATATTTTGTGTGCTTTTCGAAAACATGAATATCTAAAGACACAACAAGAACTTTTCTCAAGAAAATGTAATACTAAATATACTCTAACAAAAGAGTAGCTTTATTTGTTCATTACAGGTGTTGCATATTGTTGTCTACTGAAAATAGAAGACCATTACGAGTAGTTCTTATCAATAATAGATATATTTATCTTGAAATTATTGAAAGAAATATACTTAAAATCGGGAAAAGTATGCACATATTTGGAAAGGTGACTGAAAGAAATTTGGAGGGTTTTTTTATGGCAGCATGGTTAGAAATAACACTTTTAATTTCAATAAAATACGTTTTAAAATACGCTGTATATATCCAAACATCAAAAATAATATATTTTAAAAGCAAACTTTAATTAGATTATTTTCAAACTTGAGAATGTTTGAAATGTTAAATATTGAGAGGTATTATAAGATACTAGTTTTCCTCATTATTTTATTAAAATTAATCCTGCTATAAAGAAATGTTTCCTATTTTGTTATAGAATAATATTTTTAGAATAATATCGAAAAACTCTTTGTCTGAAATTCAAGTTACGACCAGATATTTAATTATTTTCTCGTATGCGTAATACGTGATTACATATTTGACATTGCAAATATATTGTTACGAATTTTATATAATGTAACATGAGAAGTCTACAGAGAGCGTAGCTTTGCTGAAAAAATAAGGTTACAGGGGCAGGTCCATTAAGCATTCAGTCAAATGGCTATCTCGCTAAATTGGTGACATATCGACAAGCTGCGGATGGTTTTGGCAACCATTTCGCGACATTTTTGGTTCGGTGACTGTAATTGATATTTTAACTGAATAACTCTAATTGATCCCTGTATGTAACCGTAACCATATCCGGCCGTTATATGAAACTTTAACTGTATATGCCTTCCAGCAATTTCAACAAAACAGAAGTTATTGAAAATTTCTGGGCGTCCGGGGAAAACTATGTAAGATCGAAGGGAGCATCATTTTCTAGTTTTAGTGGAGACTTGACTTCGAGGTATTGACAGATCTCCGTGCGAGCTTCTCCGTTTAGATGTTTTTTGCATTGTGTTGTGTTTAACGTTTTTAGTAGCTTGAAGTGGAACTAAGCTCTGTTATGCTGAGAAAAGCTGTGCGAGTACATTTGTGGAAAGTTCCAGAACATTAAAGTATTTTCGAAAAGAAATTTCATCAAGGTATTATCAATCCTATGTGCCTTCAGTTCATTGCGAACCGTACGTACGCATCAATATGTATCTTGGACTTTCTATCTTTTTTACCATTATAGTCATTACGTTACACTATTAGTAGATTTATCCTCCTCAAGCTTGGAAAATGTTGGTCTTTCATCTGGCATAACATATTTCATTTATTGTTTATGCAGTTTAGCAAATTTACCTTTCCCACAAATCAGAAGTCTTTCATTTATTAACCACGAGGTTTTTCAAAATTTTAACATTTAGAGGCACAGGCATTCAACAATCTATAAAATCTTTAATTTTTCTTTTGAATTAAAACGACATATTGGTGATCTAACTCAGCGATTTGAAAGTAATATTCTTTCATAGTAATTTAATGACATTGTTATTTTATTCTCTTCCTTTACATTCATACGGGGTTCATGCGGATTTGGAGTGAATAACGACGACACTTCATAAAGTATCGAAACATACTTTATTTAGCCAATATTAATCAGGACAGCTCCAAAGTCACGTTTTACAGTCGTCGAAGATCTACAGTACACTCGCTGGAACAATCAGCGACACAGCCTTCAGGTTATCAGGCTATAACGGTGAAAAGAGCTTCACTGCAAAGCACCAGAGTCTAGCTCCCGACTCTGTTCGGTCGTTCGCAGAACTCCTCGTACTCTCGAGACTCGCTACAACTCGCGATGCGCTCGACGACACACAGAGCACAGCTCCCGACTCTTCAGTTCTGTCGTTTCCGAAGCTCCACACATTCTCTCGACGATGCACTAACCGCGATACACTAAGAGACTCTTTCGATGCACTCGACGAACCACTCGGCACTCGCTGTCCGGCTGTCAACTCGATCAACTCCGCACGGACTAACTATCTCGCGCTGGCTCTCCGCGTACCAGCAGGGTTTATATAGTTTTTGGCTTGTGTTCGAGAACATTCTGGGCTAAGTCGGTAAGAATTCGTTCCAGAAGGTTGTCCATCCGCCCAGGACATATCGCCAACTTTGTCGCCAAACGTCGCCAAATGGACGATTTTTCTCTAAATGTGGCAACCCTGCTTTCCCTTACCATTTATTGGCAAAATTATTAAGAATAAAATAGTATAAAATAGTATTACGAAATATACAGGCGCGGGGAGATAGCTTCCCCGCAAAGCAGGTTTAGGGTTTTTTGGCAACCCTAAATCTGCTTTGAAGGGAAGCTGTCTCACCGCGCCTGTACATTTCGTAATACTATTTTATTCTTATTAATTTCTAAATAATACACTTTGTAATATATTCAAATGATATAATTAATGGTATTAAATTTACAACTCAAACACTTTAAAATTTAAACGAAAAGTTAAGTTATAAATATTTATTTAAAAATGTTCTTCCCTATATATAATTATAAACACTTTATGTTTACTGTAACAAAACCAGACAACAGTTATAAAGAAACTAGTTTTTGCCTGTACTATAGGATTAGTGAATAACATCCACCATAAGGCGTTTCGTTTCTTTAAAATTTCAACTCTTTACATGATCCATGCGTTTCGTATCGCTTAGTTTATTATGGTAACATACGCTAGAACTAACTGCCTAAGGGGAGAGATGTCTTCGTGGAGGCTCCTATACACGCTACACGTGGAGAAAACCACAAAACGTCCATGCTGTTAGCCCGGTCGCCTGCATTCGAACCCAGCTTGGAACTATTAGGGTTCAGCGATTTTTACCACTGGGCCCGCCGGTGGGCCATGAACCCATGCGATTTGTTTTTCTCCCCGACTATACGTATAATGAAAACATCTTTTTCACGGAACGTACAGTACTTCATAAAAAATTTACATTTTGAAACATCCCATCCATGGGATTTAAAAAAAAAGCACAAATGAAATTGAAATGTTTTCTTTATCATTGACTTTAATGCAGTGCATGGCATTAGAAATATTAAAAAAAAACACATTTATAGCATTATTTGTAGCAATAAAAATTTATTTCTGGGTGGTATATCAGAATAATCGTGGCAGAATTTTAAAGCTCAAACTTCATTCGCATAAAGGGATCAAAATGTGTTTCAATCAACTTACTTTTATAGCATGTAACATTTTCATGTCTCTAGTGAAGTCGAAACACGCAGTGTACAGAATTTTTTCTAGAATCTTAATAAAACCGCTATAACTATTCCATGAAAAGTGACATAAAACCGGGAAAAAATAATCTAGAATTCCCCAGTTAGAGCACACCCTTTATCGATTCGTGCCTAAGTTTCGCCTCGAGTGGAACGAGTAAGTAATGCAATTACAATATTGACCGCTGCTGCCCGTGTCGCCATAAATTAGGAGGGATACATTTACGACGAAATAATTCACGTAACGGGGTTTCGAAAGACCCCTGGTGAGTCTTAGACTAAAAACATGATCGTTGTCATTTAGCAAATCAATTAATGGAATGGAAAGTAATTACTTCTCTCTTGTCTAGAAAGTTTGAAGTTTTGATGGGTTAATAAAGTGAGTTTTAATACATTTATAGCTTTTGAGTTTCAAACTTTTAGTACTATTTTGAATTTTCAGGCAAATTTCGAAATCGGAACTCAGTTATAATAATAAATATATAATTGACTATAAGAAAAATTTCGGTATTAATCAATTTAATATGTTACCCAGTAACATCTCCGTAGTAACATAAGGCAGCAATTATTCTTGAAACATTTATGTGCCTAGAAATATGTTTAAGAAACATATTTCAGAATTCTCCAATTATAAGCATCCAAAGAAGTTGCATTTTATTCTAAGTACATTTTAATAAGTTCAGAAGCATGAGAGGAGATTCCTTTCTATCTAAGATAGTTAGCTATAAATCAATCTTGGTTAAAAACATGTGCTCAGCCGTGATGATTGAGTGTAGTGCTATTTTTGGGCTCAATTTGGTATTAAATTTGGTATATATATATATTTTAATATTATAATGTATATACTATATATATATATGTAAGATTGGTGCAGCCGATTGCAATGAAAACGTGAGGTGCACAACTGCATGTTGCAGTCCTATATAAAAAATTGCAATGTTCTTCTGCTACTCGTTTTTGAGTTATGGAAGATATATACATGCATACGTATGTACAGATGCCAAGAGATACTCTCTCCTGAATCTATTTTACAATCCGTTTTGACAACAACAGTCCTTTATTCTGTACCGTACAGATTTCTCGCAAGAACATCCTTCAAATTGTTTCGAGAGCGGTTGAAATTGATATTTTCGTTGAAATATGATTCTGAAATTTTTGCCGATTTTTATACTTTCTTTACTTCGTAGAAGGAAGTAAAATTCATTTGAAATTCGTACCAATGTTTTTTTTTTTTTTTTTTTTTTTTTTTTTTTGCTTATGTAGTGCTTTGAAGAAAAAGCATGGTTTATCTAATTCTGTCGTCGTATATATTACAATATTCTCCCAGAGCACAATATTCTCCCAATAATTTATTACTGAAGTTTATACTAAAATATAAGAATGTCTTAATTTTATAATGTATGAATGAAAAAGAGAAATATCTTGCATTGTAAATGTACAACCCCGCTTACATAATATTGTTGTTTTATTTTAAGTTTGTTAATTTATCAGCTCAATTATAACAAACTCAAATATATTACATCCATATAATGTTATGCATAGCATTCGGTATTATTCGTAATTTCCTATAACGACCATGGATCTTGGAATAAGTAGAGAAAATTGCGCCATTTCTGAAATACTGTAAATTACAGAACGTCTGAGTAAGATATTTAGAAGCATGCTTACCTTACTTAATAAATATGACAAACTAATTCTGCCTTCATCTATGAACTTCAATATAATTTTTAAATTGAAATCTCTTTTGTCGATAGATTACCTAATCGCTTCAGTGCCAAAAACTGAATTCAAAAATATTATTTGAGATTCCATAACCTTGGAGATTGTCTATAGTGAAATTTGTGAGTTTTTGATAAGATTCTGCAATTATAAACAAATGTTTGAACGCTTGTTAAAAGAAATAACACTTAGGATTATGTCACCTGTAGCACAGCGCAAAGTAATGTTTGCTCGTTAATAAACTTTTATATTTGTTCATTTTTTATGTTCAGATGCTCAATGTTATTAGTTCCAGTCCTACGTTCCTGTGTGTAATTCCTATTTAGAAGATATAAAACGTATCAGATACTAAAGGGTGGTACAAAGTGTATCTGCAAACTTTAAACAACGATATAAGAACGATAAGTGCTTGCAGTACCTTATGTGACTGTGAAATAACAGTACGCAAACAGGCCTTTGCGATCAATATCGATGTCAATGAATCTTGGAAATAATTTTCTCTAAATGTCCTTGTTCACCGTTGACGCACTGTTCGAGCCTATGTGGGAAGATTTCTATAACGCGTTTCAACATGTCCTGTAAATTAGTTACGGGTTACAGCCTTATTCGTGTTTGCTGTCGCACCATCCTGTGTGTACCGAATCGTATCTTTCAATTGCTTTGCACACATTTCTGTCAATTGTCTCTATTCTGCAGCAATACTTAATCAGATTGTGTGATAGATGGTGTGTTCTAATGAAAGCTTTCAATGCCGCACTCCAACACTGTACCGGCCAACGCCTTCCACTGACGTAGGTAGACAACACATGAATATATTTGGTACCTAGAATATGCTATTAACAAAGCAATCATTCATACTGTTTGATTGCTAAACCTCGTCAGTTAAGATAAGTAAACGTTTTGCAAGTCTTTTAAGTCACAATCAGAATGTACATGCACCGTGTTTCAAAAAAAATATATACGTATTACAAAGTGCTATTTTGTCCAAACTATAGATCACTGCGCCTCGGCTCGGCTACTGGCGAAACGAGTCTAGTTTATATTAATAGCCGCTAGATGTCAGTCGTCTTCTGTTTTGCGCGGTAATCGTCGCATGTTCAAAATGGCTACTCCGAAGCAGAAATTATTTTGTGTTCTCGAGTTTGACACCATGTGGCCTCTTCCTGTCTGGTTTTATTAAAGATAACGTTTATGTACCACCACTCCCACAGAATTTGGAGGATGTGAAGAACTGGATCCGTACTGCCATAACATCAGTGACGACGGACATACTTGCCCGAGTATGGGAGGAATTTGAGTATTGATGTGTTATTGTTCGTGTCGCTGATGGAAAACATATTAAACATCTGTAACATCAGTAATTTGAACTTAAGAGGTTCGCATATATGTGTGTAAAGTTTCATATTCGTATGTCATACAGTTTAATAAATATATGCATTCGAAATACGTATATTCTTTTTGAAACACGCTGTTGTTGAAATTTATCGTAAGTTATTTGCTCTGAAATGTGTAACCGAAAAATTAAACATACCTAAATATATGTAATATTGCAATAAATATAGTTCAAATTCAAATTTATGGAAACGGAAAGAAAAGTAAAGCAAGAAATGGATCGGTATAAGAATGAAAAATTGGCGTTCTATTAATCACTCTACATACAGCAGAAGGGAAAGAAATTGTATAGAAAACTTAAATAAATAAATAAGGAAATGAATAAAAGAGGAAAACTCTTTTGGAAGAAAATATTCAACAAAGAGAATTCTCGTTGTACTTGAAAATGGAATGGGCATATAAATTAATCAAATCTATAAAAAAATTGCATTGTTTTTAATAAATTTAACTTAAAATAACTTTTTATTTCTTTATTGACTAGAGACTGCTATTAATATAATAAAACAGGTGAACAAATAAATTACGTCAGTACATGAATAAAATTAAACTGCTAATGAGAATAAATAATAAAAGGGAAGTATTCTAAAAATTTTAAATATTATAAAATAAGAACCAATTTTTCTGAAAAATAAAATTAATGAAAAATAAATGAATGAAAATTAAATGTAAAATACTTTTTAAAAACATAAAATTACGGAAAAGAAAGTTCTTTATAAATCGTCCCAGAACTTTCCATCATGAATACCGTAATTTGGTTTCTGAAGCCATATGGTCCGCATGGACCATATGGCTATGACTTCTCTAATTAATGTCGTAATCTATTTCCTGAAGCCATATGAGCCCCATAGATGAAAGAGAGCTCAACCCAAATGAGAAAGCTTGAAGTTACAAGCTTGTTTCTCTCGTGTGTAATGTGAAGATCAAAAGCATTCTTGGTCTAAATTAGGAAAGATGATGAATTTTTAGGTACTTAATCGGTTATAAATAATAAGCAGGAAGGGTTTCGGCTGCTCAACACTTATTTGAAATTTCAGACAACGAACTTAAGTCTGAACTCGTTGCAGCACTCATTAAATCGCTACGAAACCAAAAATATTTTCGGAATCTTATGACAAACCAACTGCAGATCTAAAATAAAGTAAACATTAAAAATGCTAACGTTTGAAGCTCTACTAAAGAGCTGTTAGTCATAAAAATAATTACTTTTAAGCTGTCAGATCCTATTACCCAGGAGAAGGCTCAATATTAGATTACGTAATTGACGAGATCAGTCATGAAATGTCCTGCCTAAATACACTATGCAAACTGAGCCGAACTGCTGTCATTTCCCTTAACGAATGAGGGGAGGGAAACATTACAAACTTTACAGTGCTAGGAATGGTAGCTATCCAAGCCAAGAGACAATTATTTTGCTCCATCAATCTTAAATTCAGCAGAATTTATGATAGAATCGTGTACGTGGTTTACGGCTTTAATTCGCTACCAAATTCGACAGTGTTATTACCGAGAAGTATAGTTATCATAACCATTTACTCTAACCATTTTCAGTTTCAAATCAATTAGAAAAAGGCTTTGGAATTTTGTAGTTTTCAATATTTTACCTATAAATTCTATTGTAAAATTTAAATCAGGACTTAATTTAAATAAAGAAGCACATTTTGATTTAAATTAAGTCTTGACTTAAATTTAAATCGACTAAACGTTAACTAAAATTTATTACATAAGGTAATAGAAATGTCGTAGTTTTGTAATAACATATTGTACATGTAATTATCAATACGTGTAGTTAATAATCATCACATTTGCCTCGCAATATTCCGAAGCTTTTAAATCGGTTCTACTAGCCAAAATGTAATTTTATTCTCATTATGTGCATGCTTTTTATGAAATATAGCTATATTTATTAGTCAGATTTACGTGATACGTTGTCGGCCATACTTAATGTATCGCTTATAGTAAATTTCTTGAGAAATGGTTTTGTGAATTCGATTAAGAGATTTTTGATAGTATTGGTTTCAACGAATTGAAGCATTATGATTTCTGGGAATACTACGTTATAGATTTTTAATTCTCTGACGACGTTTTCTTACATAACATCTATCAATGTGTAAGGATCTTAAGTTTTACTAACGTTTATTTTATTTTAAATCTTTACTATCACTTCTTATTTTTTACTTTAATTACTTTATTATTTCTACTTATTCTTATTTTCTACTTAATACGGCCAGAATTAAAAGCTTTAACTTATTTATGCAAATCTGTCTTGCGAACGCCAAGTACTTGTGGCATTTTGCCAAGCAAGAGAGAGGAAGGAGTGATTAGGAGCAGGCCGCTTGCCATTGCAGTTTTACTCTGTTGCTGGTTGCCTTCAAAGCCAGAAGTTTAATCCTCTTGATAATTTTAAACGTATCGTAGTGTTAACAGTTCTCTGTACTACATACGGCCTTTCTGTTAATATACGGCCAATCTTCAAGTAGACACTTGTTTATTAATCCAAAGTTAGTTTAGTTAGAATTTAGTTAATATTTTTATATTCTTACGTTCAGACCACAAGTGGTTGGTCTCTGTATTCCGAAGTCCGGAAATCATTGTAAAGAGAGAAAAATAAAGGGTTTATTTTTCTCTCTGTGTATCTTGTCTACTTCCCACATTTATTGAACATAGCTGTTCCGAGTCAGGTCATTTAATGCTCCCAAAGCAAGTAAGGAGGAGGACTGAACCTGATAAATGTACTAAAATTATTTTCGCAAATGTAAAATATGTGTAAAAGATTTGTTACTTAACATGTTTGGCTTAATATTATAATAATGATAAACGAATTGAATATTTTTTTTGTAAAACTAATGTATAAACATAGATTTTGTCACAAAATGCTTAATTATTTTTTGTTTTGTTTTAGGTAAGTTATTTTCTGCACATGTATCTTTGTTTCTGGAAATGTCTGTAACCAACTTGAGGTAGGTTTTGTGTTTGCATTTTAGTGTTTAAAATTATTCTTTCCTAAAAATCATATCCATAAAACTAATACATATTTTAAAGCAAGTACCTTTAGCATTAAAAATATAAAATAGTTTAATAGAACAACATAAGATAATATTTTAATGATAACGTATAGTTAATAAACATCCTTTCTTTCTTTTCATACTGTTACTTCTATCTCAACTATTTATTATATAGTAAAAATATTTTCTATGTTATTTCATTACTTTAGAGTAATAACTATATTGACTTAGTAAAGCAGTTTTCCCTTAATGTAGAAAATCTTTTCCAATCCATAAATTGAGTGTATAATGTATGAATAATTCTAAAAGTTTTGAAAAGAAGTATTAAATTTTAACGCAGATAGCAGTTTTATAAATCCACTTACTTTGCAACTGTGGTATTTTATTTAAAAACTGAGGTATTTATATCACGTTTAAATGTGTTTGATTGGCAAGCTAATATGAAACAACGCAAAACACAGAAAATGCTATAAGGCAGTAGCCTATAATAATGTATTCATAGCTGAACATTGTTGACAACTTATTGTTGTTAGCTTATTATTTTAAGCGATGCTTTACTAACATTCTTTATACAAATGTCATTTGAAGGTAGCAATATATTACCGTATTAGTTTGAATTTAAGTTGCATATTTTATTTAAAATTTTAGGGCGGGAAATTAGGATGCGGCTTAAAGTTAAAACTATTATTTATTATTTTATTCAATTTTTTAATTTTAAAATATTACCTGCTGCTTAAATTCGAAGTAATGTTTTATTAAATTTTGTATTATTTATTTTTCTTCCATTCCCTTTTTTAACTGAGTGAATCTGTGGATATACAATTTTGTGAGTTTAAAATTTTGTTTAAATTGTTTTATTTTGTTGTTTGTGTGTTTAAAATTTAAAATAGTATTTAGGAGAAGTATTTTTTAAAATGCTAAAAAAAGTATTCATTTGAAAATTATGTAAGTGCGAGTTTAATATTTTAAATAATATATACTCTTTAGTCTGTATTCTGTTTTAATTTAAGTAAATCAGAATTACAAATTCTCACGCTTAGACCATAGCATAGAGCATTCGAAACTGAAATGAAACACAAATACTTGGGATGTTTTTCAAGAGAGAATATTTAGAAAAAAAAAACTTTTATTTCTACAAATAAAAATAGAAAACACCTTTTTTACCAGCATACACGCAAATACGTTTTTTTCGTCTTGTGTAAATACAGCCCATTTTTTTCAATAAAACACTAATCTTTTTACTCCCCGTGTGTGCGTGTGTATGTTTATTTTCTTAAATCCTAAAATTTAGCACAGAATCTTGTCGTTTTTACTAAACTGAAATTCAACGAATGTACTTTTTATTTGCTAGATACTGTATATTGAAGCTAAGACTTGTCACGGAAATCTCTGCTTCTATTTAGTGTATCTTTAAAAATGTAACTCACGTTATGACTGAGCCATAACGCACAGGATGAATGCACATTACTGTGTCTATACAAATGTTTAGTTCTCAATTAATGTTTATAACCTGCATATTTGGTGAACATTTCAGTCAAATCAATATTCATAGCTTTTCACCTAAATTTAACATTTTATTAAAACGTATATTGATTAATGTAGTTTTTACATCATTTGAAATGCCTAAAGATAATTTAAAATCACTGAATTTAGAAATACATTTACTTTTGCTAGACCTAAAAGCAGGCGATCCAGGATCTCGAGGCCGGATATCTGGAACTTTATGCATTTACTAATGCGATCTTCATGTTTACTGAAGTATTTACATGATTTATTAAACTGTATGCAATGTTATTTCTTCAGGTAGTTTAATGTTAGATAAAAGGCGAATTTTGAGCGACTGTAAAGGAAAATTTTCCACTATCTTCCTAGTTACTCAATGTAAAATGATGCCTAGCAGATGACTTAATAAAAAAGTAACTAGCTTTACATTATCCACCTACCATATAGGCATTTTAAATTTACTTTAGTTATGCAGCATTACGGATTTATACGGATTACGAAATTCCATCTACAGTAAACGAAAGTTTTGCACAGGTTAAATCTTGTTCTGTAGTTCAACCACACAAAATTGAAGAAATTCTACCAAGCAAAATAACTAGAATAAAATACAGATACATTTTTCTATTTTAGAAGCAATATGAAGCTAGAAAAGTTAAACAAAAAGAATAAATCTCAGAAAAAATTGCAAAATGGCCTAATATAGTATATATATATATATATATATCAAAAATTTTTATTTTCTAATTTCAAATATTATCCTTTTCCTAATTTAGACTTCTTAGGCGTGCTAAATTGAAATACTTTATAATTTCGCGTTATAGACTGTGTCGCCGCTTGTACTGTCTGTCATTAAATCTGCATAATTACTACTGATTTATTACATTTATTTTCCACCTTCATTCCCTTAATTTATCTTCAGTTGTTTCTGCATTTCAAGCTTTCCAAAATTTTACTATAAGGAATTAAACTGAGTTTAAATATAAAACCACTACTTTATCGCACTTCTACTGTTTTGTGTTTTAAGATAAAAACGAAAATTATCTATTATCTTAAAATGTGTAGTAAAATTTACAGTTTATTCTAAGAAAAGGAAAGGTTAAGACATTTAAATGATTAGGCATATCTATCGAATGCTAAGCTATTTAAATACGTTGGTTCTGAATTCACATTTTACGAGATTATAAGGAGAACTAATGTTATGATGAATATATTCTCTCTGTATACAGAAATTAAGTTAAATTAAATAAATAAGTAAATAAACAAAAGTACGTCACCGAAATAAATTAATTATTTCTAGCAACTTGACATCTTTAATCTACGTTTCTAATGAATTTAACTGTAATAGTACGTTAATTTTGACATTACCAGAGTATTTTTCATATTTCTCAATAGAAACATGATTGATAATAACATGTCTATTGTTTGAGTGAGGGTTTTATGGCTACCATCCGTTATATATGTAACAATATATGTATATATATATATACCTTAAAACCTTCTCATGAACATAAACGAAATCATAATTCCAAAGTAACAAAACCATCCTAGGCGAGATTGTTGATAGCGTCCTAATGCATCTTCAATTTAAAATGTAGTTTATGATTTCCATATTCGTATCAGAAACATACTTTATTAGGTTTTAAATATATTATTCCTAATATATAACTTTCAATGAGAATTTTAATATATATGTAAATACATTTTACAACTTATAAGTAATCTTAGATTAATATAAATATGGACATAATTTAATTACAAATTTAAGTTGGTTTTGGGATTATTATTATTAATAATAAAGCTTCTTGAATTGGTGAATTCGTTTTCCTTCAAGCCTTTCAAATTCACAAAACTGAATCTTCTTTAGTTAATGACATTAATTCCAAAACCGCTGTTCACAATATTCTCAAAATTCTAATATCTTCGCCTTTTTTGTGAGTTTCATTATAATTTTTTTCAATAGATGGCGGTACAGTCATTTCCACTTTGTTCTTTTCACAGATTGTCATATGAAATGGCCTACACATCCTGCGACCATTGCAAAAAACGTTTGCTCCTGAACAAGGAGAAACCTACATTCAAACGATTCTGCGGTACTTATTGCGACACTTTAGAATGCTTAGGAACTTGAAAATTCAATCAATTTCGATATTTAAAAATGAAAATCCCAACCACGATTTCCTTAAAAATAATTTCGGAAAATTTCTACATAAAATACATGAACATTTTAAAGTTAAACTAGAAAATTTCATTTTATATTGTTCAGTTTTTCTTGTAGTAAAATGTGCATTACTTTTAAATCATATACAATAACATAAAAATTAAGAAATCTTGGAACAAGTATATTGAACTTAAATTCGCAGTTTTTCATGCAGAAAATATGCGTAATTTACTCACTTTGTTAAATTAAAAGACAGCCTAAATTGCTATATAAGTCAATGTTACATAAACTGAATTCCAAAATTCAGACCCCACCAGCGGCCGAGCGGTAAAGACGCTGAACACTGGTAGTTCGGTCCCAGGTTCGAATCCCGCGAACGGGCTGGCCGCATGGGCGTTTTCGTGGTTTTCCCCATGTGTAACGTGTATAAGAGCCAGTTTCCCTTAGAAAGTCCTCCACGAAAGGCATCCCTCCCCTTAGGCAGATAGCCCTAGTGTGCTTTGCCGTCATTATATACACCACACCACACCACCAAAATTCAGAAACTAATTTAATTACTTAAATCTAAATTAATTTTTGAACTACATCTTCTGTATGACATGCACAATACTTAGAACAATAAATGTTTCTTCATTTTAAGATGACTTTAATTTCTAAACTAAGAAAATTTACTCTTCAATAAATAAGATCGTGGTTACATTTTCATCAATGTGTTGTGGTGTTGGTGTAGTTGGTGTATTTAATTATGGCAAAGCACACGAGGGCTATCTGCCTAAGGGGAGGGATGCCTTTCGTGGAGGACTTTCTAAGGGAAACTGGCTCGTATACACGTTACACATGGGGAAAACCACGAAAACGCCCATGCAGCCAGCCCGTTCGCGGGATTCGAACCTCGGACCGAACTACCAGTGTTCAGCGACTTTACCGCTCGGCCGCTCCAATGTGTTGTGAAAATTAGAATTTATAACACGTCAAAATTAGTGTATTTTACTTTTGGAAACACGCTATTGCCAAAACCAAGCGACTATTAACCTTACTATAAACAAATCTCTCCGTGTTGGCAAATATGATCTAGACTATGTTTATGTCTGCATTAATATTATGCAATATATGTTTGCATCAATATTACTTCTGATATTAATCATGCTTAAGATGACAGTTGATAACAAGACCCGAATGGTTGTATATCATAATACGATGCATTTAAAATATTCAAGAGCTATCTAAAGATTAAGAAGAGGCCAAACCTTTGTGAAAAGAACAAGGTTCTCTCTAAAGACCAAAGCACGAAGGCGTAACGTAAAAAATTGACACGGAACTCTTTTCTTCCGCGGATGCTTTTCTCCTAAATAACGACAATTCGCGTAGGGTTATCTCACCGGACAGCTCTAAATGCTGTTAGCGTAATGAGTTTAGATCTTGAGTGCAACGACGAGGGACTGTTACTCTTTATACTAATGGATCTTCAGATGGGTAAAATCCGGTCGTCTGTTCGTCCGAAACTCTCCCCTCTGGGAGTTTGAGAAAATGCAACATTCGGTGGAAATTTTAGATCAGGTTCTTGGAACTTACCGAAGATGCATCTAGAGACTAAGCTGCTGAAGTGCTTTGCTCCCGAAGGAAAGCATAAAACCTGTTTCCCTTTTGTATGTTCAGTTCCTTTTGTATGTACAGTTTCTGTATGTTACCACTAAACAAAATAACTGCGATCAAAGGGTGCTTCTTGGAAAAATGTATGTGTTATATAATTCGTATTGAAAAGAATTCTTTAATATTAGCTTAGAAGCAAAATGTTTATGTAAAAGCGGCATTCTTCTTACATAATACCCTATGTTTTTGCAAGAAGACATGAATATCTAAGAATTAGAGTAGATATAGTATGTAAAGTAATGATGGGACTGGTTCTAAATTTTATAGCTATATTTTCGAAATTCTAAAAGAAATAAATTTTATCTCTAGAATCCTTCATATAAAAATAAGGAAATAAAGAAATAAAGGAAAATTAAATTTTACTTAATATTTAAAACTTTCAACCAAAGCGAAATTTGAAATTTGCGTCAAATGAAATGCAAATTTATGAATACAATACTGAAAATAATACTTGCATTTATTAAGATGTACAACGTCTAAGGCTTTAGGACTAATTTGAAACTGCTTCTTCTCACATCTGAGGGCTGACATTGAAAGTTGCGCAAAGACTAGTGCATTATCGTCTTGTATGCCATAATTACTAGTACACATAACGGGATACAAGGTTTAAATCTAACATAAACTGCCTTAACTACGGTTTATGGAAAGCTACAACTAAAAATGAGAACAAACTATGTGAATTATCTTCTACTTCCAGGGTCTCTGCTTGTTGGTAAGTTAATGTTAAAACTGGATTACAACTTCAAATATTAAGCCGAACTACAGCACACTTTGGGTGGGAACTAAAAGCTAGTTAACCTCCTAATATTAGCCAAGTCCTCCAAATCTTCGTAACTGCAAATCCAAACTTGAGAGAGTTTTCTTCAGAAATGGACAGGAAGAACTTTTCAAGGGATACCAAAATTCATCAGTGGTAGTCCCAATGCCCTAACTTTGAAACTCTGCCACAATTCTGATGCAGAGTGCCTCGGCTGACAGATCTAAGAGTCCCTAAAGCATTTTCCTTAACACCACACCCCTAGAGAAATCTTTAAGCTAGGTGTTATATTAAGTATTGCTCTGTCGCATAGGCACTAACGTACATATATGCATTTTTTCTGATTCAGCGCTACAACATCCAGCATCGCTAACAAGGTAGATAGTGGCTTCTGCAGCAAGTCGATAAGTACTTCGGAACAAGTTCTATTGAGCTCTCGGTTAAGAATATGTGCTAACCTAAAGCTAGCAATTAGCAGAACCTAAATCACTATGTCATAGACGTAAATGATATTTAATAAACGAAATGTAAAATAAAAATTCTAATCTCTTATGGCTGATTTTCGATTTAGACTATTTTTCTAATTTTAGGGGTCTTAGGGTTGAATTTATTTTAGTAATTGTTCAAATATCATTTAATATCTTAACATTTAAAAGCCATGTCTCAGTAATAAATGTTATAAGGCTACCGTGATAATCTTTAAATGAATGTACCCCATTAATGCGGAAAGTTGTCAAATATCAAAAGAATAACAAGTTAATATTGTGACCGCAGTAACCTCTAGAGACCTAAGGAAAAGAAACATTATTTATGGTACTTACCCAGAGTCAGTCATGCCAGAGGAAAGATCGTACAAAAAATCACATGTGAAAACGTATTTATTTTCTTTTCTCTAAGTAACATTATTGCACTTGCGTAAATATTATTGCAGCGCACATTAAATTTGCCAGATCGACAGAAAATGCACTAGCTAATGAGTACACATGCAAGAGCGCTGGATAAGGCAATCTTGATCCATCAGCTACAGAAAAAGCTTGATAAATCGTAGAATCGAAAATAATTACTGAAGTAGGTCAGTGCTTGCTGAAACCATGCTTATTTACAGAATTTTAGATGAATCACAATAATCTTGGTGCTAAACACGCGGTCGCCCTCAGAGCGAGGTGACGATAACTTTAGAACAATTTACGACATCGTCCATTTTCTTATATCGCAATTGCATCTATAAAATTTTAACCTGAAGTCTTGAAGAATTTTCGTCAGCTTCAGAAATTATGTGGTTAAATTCGCTAAGTAATGTTGGCTAAAGTTGTTCAGCCAAGGAAAAAAGCAGTATTACATTCAAAGTAGGCGAGCAATAAAATAATAGCTACGGGAAAATGGAAAAAAAAAAAAAAAAGAAAGAGAGATCGGGGATGTAAGTTCTTTTTGGTGGTTCTGGGTCTTGAATCGATGGAGGTTCTAAACGACATGAAATGCTAAGTGCAGGCTTGCTTGCACAATAAATTATAGCCTGAATTTTTAGAATAATTCAGGATGTATTAGTTATCGGTTATCTATGTCCATTATTATCGACATAGTTCGAAAAATAGTTTCAATACTTTTCGACAGAGCATAAAGCAAGGATTATTTGAAAATTCACCAGATGGTATATTGAAACAATATGTTTCCAGTGGAACTCCAGTATCACCAAAGATGATACTGGTGATTCATATACATCTGAACTGCAGCTGTCGCAATCGTTCTGACTTAATGAAAGTTATTTTAATATATTTAAAATTAATGTGCCCAAGGTTTTGAGTTAAAATGCTTTTAAGGGTTTCTTAGTTTAGTACTCAAAATATTTGAATAACGAAAAAACTGTGAAGATTAGAGTTATTCTCATCTCGAATCTTTTTTAAGATTCTGGAGAGCTGAGCATTCGAATGCACCATTCTGAGGTTAAAATTCTTTTATCATATTATAATACTTTAATGTCCCAAAGTTTGTTAGCCTAAAGTAATTTTCTCAAAAAATACTATTATGGTTTACAAATATCCTAATTGTATGATAAGAAATCTTTTCGGGAGATTTCGTTATAAACAATTTCAGTTCAAATTAGAATGTTCTTTTCAACAATAAGGATACTAAAATTAAATATTTGCATAAATTCTTATGCTCTTAAAGATATTTCTTAAACATTTCTTGCGTAGAAAAAGGAAGAACATGTTAAGATTTTTAAAATATCTGAGTCCAAAAGTCTGATATTAAGAAATATGAGAAAAGGAACAACTTCTGTCATTTCGCGCATAATAATATTCATCTGGGAGGCATACGCTTCAGAAATACACACCCTCTTTCTGATATTTTTAGGTTTTCATTCATTATTTGATTATTTGATTATGATGCCGACCATAAATCACTGTCATTTTCTGCCACTTGCTTGCAATTCCCATGTGACTTACGTCACGTGAGGAAGAGGCTAAATTATAAACTGGCTCTCAAAGGAAAATTCCGTGTCAAGAAGGGGCAGGCAGGGGCTGATAAGATTATACTGAGGAAAGAAGAATCTCTGGAGGTGCATCATGTATCACGTGATGGGAGGCGAACATTTGCCCAGATCATTAGTCCTTTTCAGCCGCACCTCTCCTGTGGTAATAAAGTAAAATACGGTATTCTTCAATCGCAAATCACGAGTCACTTGCGTTGAAAGGTAATACATAAATTCTCGACTTTATGCTGACATGGCTACCTTTGGGCTCATATTGCTTTTAAATGGAAATAGCATGTAACCATATACATATCTACATTTTAAATAATAATTAGGTATATATGTTATGTCTGATACGATTCAGACAACATTTTGACTCGTTAAAGATAGCTTAGGCTAGAATCTACAATCTGAAGTGCAAAGACTTGTTTCAATTCATTTTACTGCTCACTCTCTAACAAGTTAAAAAATATTCCTTATAATTTGCAGTTTTAACGTGAGAAAAGTCAGATGAATAGATTTCTGTTCAATATTCCATTTTCGGCAATTTAAGTAGAGAAAATTTAAATTTAAATAGAACTTATTAAATTTTTTAAAGACATAATTAAACTAATGTTTTAAATATATAGTGGGTTAGTTCAAAATTGCTTAGTATATGAGATTGTATTATGGTTATAAATTTTAAAAAAAGTAGGCGAAAAAGTCGCTGTTTAATAGAATGATGATTTAAAGCTGTCTCTGTTTTTTGTTTTAAAAGGCTCAAGAACTAGCAGTATCGAGAAGAAATTAGTAATCGGCAAAACATTAAAATTTTTTATGATCATTTTGGGTAACATCGTTTACTTTCCATTCGATACTCATTTTGTTATTTTAGGTAATTAAAATAAAATAGAAAGCGCCTCTACAAAGCTTTAAGACTAAGTTCGTAACGAAAACTGAAGTTGACGAAAAGAACATTTTTGATTATCAACGTTCAATATACAATCATCATAATCTATACAACAGTTAACACATCTGTAACAACAGTTTTATTCCCTTGAACTAATATTTGAAATATAGCTAAAGTCTGTGATCGAAGTTATCTGATTTACTTAATTCTATTGAAATAATGAACTTAAGAGTGATATATCTCTTTTGGAAAAAGAAAGTAAGCTGCGAGTATCAAATCTGATAAACATGGTAAGTAGTTGAAACCTGTGAAATTTTGGTTTCTGAAATCTCAAGCAAAGACCATGCTGATGACCGTATTTGACTAGAAAGATATAATCCATGATTAATTTATTCCTCAGTGACTGACCGCGAATTAAATATTATTCAAAGACATAACTGAGAGACTTAACAAACTGAGAGACTAACATAACTGAGAGACTAACAAAATTAACTTTTCAAAGACATAACTGAGAGACTAACAAAATTAACTTTTCAAAGACATAACTGAGAGAAGAGCATTTAGTGCTAAGCCAGGACAGGCTCAATCTGAAAACTGGTTACTTCTACATGACAATGAGCTATCACATAATTTCTTTCAAGTTGTTTCAGACAAAGAATGAACCAGTCAAAATTTTAAACTACCCCCTTTATTCACCTAATTAATCACTTGCAGACTACTGTCGTTTTCTTAAAGTTAAATCTTATTTCAGAAATCTTTATTTTATCAGCAGTGAAGAGAATAAGAAGACCTTGGGCAAAGTCTTCCTTTACGAGCATCAAACTTGTACATAAAAATGCAGAAGTATTGTAGAGATTTGAAGGATAAGATGTAAGAATGTTGTTTTAATCAACTTCCGATTTCTCACGAGTTAGTCATAAAATTTTCTAGATATACAGTATATTTGGAAGTTATTCAACCGTACTGCAGTTATAACAGGGAAATTTCAAGTAGAGAGCATACATATTGCAAAACCCAAATTGTTCTGATTGCAGTTTCGGAATTTCGATCGAACGTTCTCCATCTGAATTTCGAAATAACCGATACTGATGAAATGAACGAAATGTTAAAAGTTGATTCTGCTTCATGGTACGCATAATTCAATTTCTAATAGATTTTGTCTAATTCGTATGCAGCAATGAATATTCACCTCAGCCTCTATGCTGACAATGTCGTCCTGCTTTCTGATGCGACGAAATCCGTATATATTAACATGCACCTTCATTAATGACTCGCTGGGTGTGAGCAGATAAGCCGGAGGGGTTTCAGGCTGACGACCATCTCGCTTTGTTCAACGGTCCATAACTGTTTATCCCATGCAAACAATATTGCATCAACTACGATTGACGTTATCAATTATGTCTGTGGATTTCGCGCTCGAAAACCTGGACTTGAGACTGTATGAATGAGACACGTATATACATATAGAGCAGGGAATTAATGAGATTAAGTGAAATGTAAATTAAATGATAATTCATTCAATACGAACGGATTCAAAATAATTTATTGGAAAGCATTCAGTTAAATACAGCTATAAATCTGGTATGTCACTCAAATAGTAACACCAGATGTACATGAAATATTTTGAAGATTCCTGAAAACCAGACATATCATATAACAGATTGCTTATTGTGTACATTCTATTGGGCAATTTTTGTCTGCTCATAAACTGTTCAGTATGTGTAAAATATCTTTTAAAACTACCATGAGAAGTAAGATTCTAGAGGATGCTTGCGATACAATGATACTACACATATAAAGACTGAGTTGATTTACATAGGTTTTGTTTTAATCTAATAGCGGGCACTTGCCTATTCAGCATTGGTCACTCCTGAGGCCAGAGGTGGGGGCCATTTTTATTGTGGAGGCATCTAATAGGCGGCCACTTTTGTCTCTTATGAAGGTACAGGCAGTTAAAACCATTCCTTTTCCGGGATTAGAACCTGGGCTCGTCGAGGCCACAGTAGGCTCCGCTAACCATTATACCATCCAAGCGGCTTTTATATAGGATTTTCAACAAAAAAGGAAGTATTTTACCCCTTGTCAATTGCAAAAAAAAACGTTTATTTTACAAAAACATCTAGAACACCATTTTATTTCCGCGTCTTTAGAATAACAATATCTGACAGAAGGTATTAAAAAATCATAAATAAATTCGCTTCTTTTCAGAAAACAATAATTAATGTTAAATCAATAATGGCTATATATCCTAACATTTTTCTAGCGTCTCGGGATTACGAAAAACTCAATAAATGAGTCTCCCAAATCAAAATTGATGATCATATTTGTTTCGTGATAAAAAATTATTTAATATACCAAAACCTGTCTTTGATAGGAAAAAAACATATGCCCAAGATGTATAAATAGATCATTATGTGAAGTAATTGTGCCAGAAACAAATGTACGAATTCAAAAAATTACAACACATACAAAACTATAAATGATATTTTATTTTTTTACACGTTTGCTTACATTAATTTTATAACTGACATCATAGCTTTATTACGTGGCAAGAAACAGTGCCTTATTATGTTCTTACCTTTTTTTTTTCAATTTTGATTCCAGTGTTTACTGATTTGTTAATAAAATAGATAAGAGGCAAGAAATTTCAAGAAGCTAATTAATTTAAGATTTTTTTTGTTTTGGTTTGGTTTTTAAGTTGTTTCTGTTTGGATTTAGTTTATGCTGCTCATTTATACGTGATAGGTGCTGATGCCCTAATTAGCTAGTACGCTTCCTTTTCCCTTTCCTTTAATGTCAAAAATAATACTAAAGAATGGCTACGTGTTTTTGTGCTATTATTGATGTTTTTGTTTTAACGCCTTTTCTTACGTATCGTTTTCTCCTCACTTTCCAATTCATTTGCATTTTTTACTTTTTAACTTAGTTTTTAACTTAATTTTAGTTTTTTTTATCGTTATTTGATTCATATTCATTAATAATAAAGAAATATATAATACTGTGCTTCATTTAAATTTAAGCACTAAATTTATTTTCAGCTAAACCCAGTGAAGCTGTCACGCAATAATTAGTGGAAATAATTAAAACACATCTCTGCTTTCTTTCTTTATATCACTTGCTTTCCAAAAGAAAATTAATAGGAGCTTTTTTTGTTTCATTTTATGCAGCTAGTAATTGCTGTCAAAGAAGTGTTGAAGATTTGGAAAGAATGTTTAATTCTTAATTATTACTTGTCTTTGTCTGACTGAATACCCGTGCGCTATGATCGTGCCCCAGACATTAAATCACTTAAAAATGACACAAATGTGAAAGGATTTTAGACATCCAGTTAAATATAACAAGTATATTATAAAGTATACTGCTTTATAATACTCCTCTACTGAGGAATAGAAAAGCTATATGGACGTTTCTAGGGATATATAGTCTAAATAGGGGTGCATATAAAGGGTTTAATAATGATGAAATTTGTATCTTCAAATTGTGTGTGTTGTGCGATTGGTCCTAAGACATGTCGATGAGCTCTTTAGTGTTAAAGGAGAGAAAAAAGTATAATTGAAATAGCTATATGTTTTGAAATCAATAACATAACAAAGAGTTTAGGGATTGTTTACACAGTATTTAACGGAATATATTGTTTGTTCAGAACTATTTCATCACTCGAAACATCCGTCGGTACTTGAATTCTATCAGAAACCTTTTTTTCCCACACAGAAACTAAGGCATCAAAGCTAATGACACAAATGTGAAAGGATTTTAGACATCCAGTTAAATATAACAAGGGGGCCGTATATTGCTTTATAATACTCCTCTACTGAGGAATACGAAAGTTATATGGACGTTTGTAGAGTTGTATAGTCTAAGATATGGATGCATATAAAGAGTTTAATAATGATGAAATATAACTTTTTCTGTCAGGAAGATTAAAACATATTCTTCCTGATAGAAAAAGACTCAGTAACTGCACATTCTTTAATGCTAGAAAAATTTAGTGGTTTGGGTAACCGATCAAGAACCGCGAATATATGGTAGTAACTGAGGGCGCTGAATCTCTGAAAATGAAGAAAGAGAAATAACGTGTTTTTTAGATTATTAATCGAATTTATAGCTTATATGAACATCTCTTAATCGGGGTTGATTTTACAATCGACAACACTTTATAATCGCATTGACGTTTCTGGCGAGTTGCTCGCCCTGGACATGTCCTTTTTATTGTGGAAAATCTATGCCAAAAATTTAAATTCTATTGAAAAAATAAACTTTGTGAGTAATTTCGCGCGTTTTCGCATAAACAGAAATCACTGTTATCTGATTATGACGAAGGTTAATGGTGACAACCTCAATTATTTTTCTCGTACATTCCAAAGTATGCAAATCTGTGTTAATATTTTACATTTACTTCGGGTGCATTTTGCACATCAGTGTGTTGGCAGAAGGGTAGCTGTAAAGAAACTGGCATTAACTCTATCAACTGAACAAGAAAGATAAAAAATACGGTCTACATTTGGACATTAATAATGTAAAACTTATTCGTTGGAGAAATAATTGCAGGTCTGTATTTATATTAAAACAGCAGTTTGTTTTACTCATTTAATTGCTAGAAATCACATTTTCTTCCACGCAAATATATCATCTATTGAAGTGAACTTATGGCGGTGTATAATTGTGTAAACACGGTGATAAAATGCCCATTTAATGCCATTTTAGGGGTAAAATAAAATACAAATACTGTTATAATTTTTGTACAAGTATACATAATTTTATTGAAATTATAGTACCTTTTGTGTAATGTAAAATACTAAAAAGTTCACAACAGGCAAAGCTCTGGGGAAAAATAAGATTACAGGAGTATAATAATAAGATTACAGTCTATTTAACATTGAGGTAAATGGATATTTCGCTAAACTGACACGATATTGCCAAGCTGGCGATGGTTTTGGCAATTACTTTTAACCAATGATTTGGCGAGAATCACCAAAAGTCGTCATCTTGGCCCAGTCCCTG
Organism: Stegodyphus dumicola; assembly: GCF_044657685.1. Lineage (NCBI taxonomy): Eukaryota > Metazoa > Arthropoda > Arachnida > Araneae > Eresidae > Stegodyphus > Stegodyphus dumicola. The sequence goes on along the minus strand of NC_140771.1, from coordinate 38,878,688 downwards.
AATATATGTAATTGATCCCTAGGTCTACCTGCAACCATATCCGGCCCTTATATGTTACTTAAATCGTATATGCTCTCCAGTAGTATCGAGAAATGGAAAGTACTAGAAATTTCTTGGTGGCAGGTGGCAAACTATATAAGATAGAGGATAGCATCCTCTCCCTATGAGTTTTCTCCCTATGAGTTTTCTCCCTCAAACAATAACTTTTCTCCCTATGAGTTATATTTCGTTAAAAAATGTACTTGAAATCTTTTTGACGTTTTGATAAATGTATGAAAATCTTGATCACAGTTTATTACTGGAAAAAAATGTAGGAGTGAATTTATACTGTTAATATCTGGCAAATGCGCTGATTTTAAATTTTAAGTTTAATGTAGTTAATGTTTGAAAAAAAATTGTATATAAGTGCCGGTGAGAATCATTGAAAAGCAGACCCTACAAAATTACTATCCTTATGTTATCCTAAGAAAAGTAAGTAACACAATCCATTTATGTTTATAAATGATATTTTTATAGGGTGTGAGGTACATTTAGCTAAGGAAAATATCAGCATCTCTTTTGAAGACATGGGATTTGAAAAGAATCCTTTTTGGCATTCGTCAGCATCACACGGCAGATTTGTTGAGCTACAACATGAGTAAATGATAAATGCATTCCCTTCCAACGGAGTGAGTAACACGGAAAATGTCATAGGGAGAAAAGTTATTGTTTGATAGTTTTTGAGTTTGAGGTAGAGTTTAGAGTACAGAGATCTTCGTGCGAGCTTCACGCTTAAGACGAGCTTTGCACTGCTGTTTTGTTAAACCTTCTTAGTAGTTTGAAGCATAACTACTCATTATATATTCTGTGATACTGAGGACAGATGTATGAGTATATTTTGTGGAGATTTCCAGAGCTTCAAAATATTTCTTTTAGTAAAAATAAATCTTATCAAGTTGTCATCAATTCTGTGTACACTCAGTATATTACAAACCCGTAAGCACATGACATGTTACGAAATGTCTATAGATACGGTAAGATAGCCTCCCCGCTAAGCAGGCTTAGGGTTGCCATAAAATAGCAAGGGAAAGCAGGGTTGCCACATTTGGTGAGAAATAGTCCATTTGACGACAAAATTGACGATATATCATAGACGGATTGAAAACCTTCTGGAACGAGTTTTTACTGGTTTAGCCCAGAATGTTCTCGAACACATACCAAAAGCTATATAAACCCTGCTGGTACGCGAAAAGTCAGTTAGTGTCGAGTCAGTTAGTTAGTCCGTGCGGAGTCCATCGAGTTGATAGTCAGTCAGCGAATGCCGAGTTGGTCGTCGAGTGCACCGAAAGAGTCTCTTAGTTTATCGCGGTTATTGCATCGTCGAGAGAATGTATTGAGCGCCGAGAACGCCTAAATTGAGGAGTCGGGAGCTGTACTCTAGTGTATGGTCGAGTGCATCGCGAGTTGTAACGTGGAGAGTCTCGAGAGTACGTAGAGTTCCGAGAATGACCGAGGAGAATCGAGAACTGTACTCTGGTGCTTTGCAGTGAAGCTGTCTCCGCCGTTGTAGCCTGATAAATTGAAGGCTGTGTCGCTAATTGTTTCAGCGAGTTTATAGTAGATCAAAGATGACTGTTAACGTGATTTTGGGGCTCTCCGGATTAATACATGCCAATAAACGACGACTTGAATACCGACGACAGCACTTAATGAAGTACCAATGTGTTTTGGTAGTCTTAGATTGTAGATGGGTAAAGTTTACAGCATTTGATTTAAAATAGTTCTTCATATAATGGGTGCAATAAATATTTACTTTCCAATTAATTCCATAATTTTGAGCGCTGTATTTCGTGTAATATATTTAGCATCTTTTTTTTTTTTTTTCTATATTTCTCACATACCCATGAAGGTAGAAGAAAGTCAATAATGACCTACATTTCAGTTATGCACTCTATACAATTTTGCACTTTCTGAAGTGCTAAACACTTTTTGAAACGCAGAATGTATTGGCAGAAATTTATGACAAGAAAAAGCTATTCGCTTGTTATCTGTCAGCTTTCAACATTTATCTTCACTCCCTTTTCTGAGTAGTCTGCGACGTGGTATATATGGACAGTTCTCCCACGCGGACCTTGGCTATCACCCGTCCGTATTTACCGAGAAGTGGCAACTAAGACATTTTCCGTGTTACTCACTCCGTTGGAAGGGAATGCATTTATCATTTACTCATGTTGTAGCTCAACAAATCTGCCGTGTGATGCTGACGAATGCCAAAAAGGATTCTTTTCAAATCCCATGTCTTCAAAAGAGATGCTGATATTTTCCTTAGCTAAATGTACCTCACACCCTATAAAAATATCATTTATAAACATAAATGGATTGTGTTACTTACTTTTCTTAGGATAACATAAGGATAGTAATTTTGTAGGGTCTGCTTTTCAATGATTCTCACCGGCACTTATATACAATTTTTTTTCAAACATTAACTACATTAAACTTAAAATTTAAAATCAGCGCATTTGCCAGATATTAACAGTATAAATTCACTCCTACATTTTTTTCCAGTAATAAACTGTGATCAAGATTTTCATACATTTATCAAAACGTCAAAAAGATTTCAAGTACATTTTTTAACGAAAATATAACTCATAGGGAGAAAAGTTATGTAAAATGTAAAAAATAATAATGTTTCACCAATCAAATAATCATAATATTTATTTTTATTTTTTCTACTTTGTATAAATCGCTGACTGATTGATTAAAAAAACAAACTTTTAAATTTAACTTTGTTTGAAAATATGCTTCGAAAGGTAATACCGAAGTTTATACCTGAGTGTAAAAATGCAATTAAAATTAGATAAAAAAATGGGATCATTAAGGGAATATGAATGAATTATTAATGAAAGTAAATATACGAGTATGTATTGTTTAACAAACATCGAATTATATATACTGATGTAAAAGCACAATATTCTCAACATGTGAAATTTAATATATTAAATAAATTAATAACACAATTTTTGACATTTAAATAGATTTTTTTTTTTTTTTTTTTTATACTATTATTTAACTTTTTCATGGATACACCAACTAACAAATTATGTGAGGTTTAAATTACATTTACTCCTACATTATATTCTCTTTATCATAATAGCTTACAATTTTTAATGTAATTTTGTATGATACTACAGCAGTGATATTCAAACTTTTTTGGCAGCGCTACCGTACTTAAAATACAGAGTTAACATGCCGCCAGAAATTTAAAAAATCAATCTACAACTTTATGAAATCTTACTTTTCCCAATGCAATAGTTTCCTGTATAACGTGTTTTCCTGCATGTATGCTGTAAGTACTGTTAAGCCAACTTCGATCCTTTTGAATTTCCCTTCAGATTCCATTGAGAAGAGAAAATAACATATTCTTTTAAAATTTTTTATGAGCTGTTTTATGGCGGTTAACTTTAAGCTCTGAACTTAAGTATTTCACATTTCCTGGATATCTAAAACGTTAAAGAGCATCTTAACCGGCTTCCTGAGAATGTTATTGTCTTCTCCGTTTCTGTGCTTAGTTTACATACATCGACTGTGTATATCAAACCACGTTTTATCCGCAAAATTATACAAAATATAGCTCATATTTCTTTAGGTGTAAGAAATTTTCTTAGGTTTTAGTAATTATTTATAAATTTTCTTAGGTTTATGTAAGTCTTTTAAGTTTTGCTAATTCTTCATAAATCTCGTATGACTTTAAGTATTACAGTTTTACATTATAGAATATTTTTAAGTGTTAATAGTATAACAGGCAGTAACGGATCACCTGCAATGAAGGAGTACGCACTGGTCTCAGATTAATAACAGTTAATTACTTTCAGAGATGTACATTGACTTTCATTTTAAAGTAGGTAGGATCGCTGAAATATTATCCGCAGAATAAAGCATTTGATCACCTAGTGTCAAATGCAGATGTATATAGATATCAAACTATCAAAGTTTTAATCACCATAAAACTTTAATAATAGACCTTGTTCATCACGTATTTTAGTAAATAGACTTCTGTAACGAAAATTTATATCAGCACTCATTAAATCCTTTTGCATTTATATCTTTTCGTGTTTAACTCCTTTCCGAAAAAGATTAACTGCTTAACTGCTTACCAAATATATTTCATTTATTTTATTTTTTATATTTTTCCTCCATATATAGACGTTCTGTTGTTGTTATTGTGACTAGTCTCTCTTGTCTGACATTAGAACAAATTTAGAAAATTCACCGCGGCAGTTAATACAAGATTACGTCTATCGTTGAGCACTATACATACTCTATGTATTTCCAAAACATAGAAGTAATTTAAGTTACTCATACGCATTTCTCACACTTTCCTTTAAATATGTACCAAGTTATGTATCATTACAAAATTCTCTGTAGATTATAGAAGTCCGTATGTTTTCGTTTACTAATTAACTCTTTTATTTTATTTGCAAGCATATGGAAAATTACTGGTGTTAATTTGGTAGACGATTGCACGGAGTTTTGGAGATTTACGTTGGCGCGATTGTTGGCGCGGTTTTTACAATCGTCAGTCATCTTGAAAACGCTGTTTTTACGTATTTTATGCATAGCAAAGTATTCGAAATTAAAAAAAAATAAATATCGTTAAAAATGATGGATTAATTTTTTGTTGAAAATATCGTTTTTTAAGTTAGCAGACAAATGTAAATAAATACATTTACTATGAGTATAAAATACTAAAGTAAGGTTAAATTATTACTTTCATATAGCAAAGAAATAGAATAAAAATACCGCTATAAAAACATTGCGCCAACGTTTAATTGGATTAAAATATTACCTAAACTGAATATCGAATTACAAACATTATGCCAACGCTTAAAATAATTAAAATATTACTTAAATTCAAATCCTTCAAAAGAAGTTTTTTTCAATATAATAATTTAACATTAAAACATATGCGGTAATAAATATCTCGGCAATTTTTGAAAACAGTGTATTAATTTTTTTAATAAAAAATGAAGTATACAATTATAAAGAAAAAGAAAAATAAGTACTTACATTTTTTTCAGTATTTAATCTGTCATATATTGATAAGTACCACAAAAAAATCGGAATCATAATTTAGATATCAATTTAAAAAATCTGAAAAATGTAATGTAATTTAAAAATGTATTCTAAGGGAAAAAATTGAAAAATGTAATCTAAGGAATTCGAAGAATGAATAATAAAATTTTAAAATGGCACGGTAATGCACAGATATTCAGTAACCAATCAGGAAGCTGATTACAGCTCGGTAATGAACAAATATTCTGTAACCAATCAGGGAGCTGATTACATCACGAATAGAATTAAAATTATTTAAATAATCATGCATAATAAAATCATTTTAAAAAATGCAAAATTAAATTGTATTTTAATATTTAACAGCCATAAATAATGTTTAAAACATTAGATTAAATTTATAGATATTAAAGCCAATTACTTTTAAAGCGATGTGACATCATTTATTACATCATCCACAACATAAAATTTCATAAAATATCATAAACAATAAAATTTTTATTTCAAATAAAAATGCAAAATTAAATTGATTTTTAATGTTTAGAAGCCATAAGTAATATTTGAAGCATGGAATTTATCCATAATAAAACGTAATATTTTTTAAATAAAATGACAACAAAGTGTCGGTTACCATAAATAACTTGTCTAACAATGGGTTTACCATAAATCGTCACGCTCGCCAAAAAATCGTCAAAATTCAGGCAACCGCCTATCAAAGTAGCACCAAATTACTGTGCATTCCTAAGCGTGTTCTTGTCGTGTAAGTGGTGGTATGTGCATAAAGCATACAGTGCATTTGATACAGTTTCCTCGTTTATTATTAAACACTTCTTAGCTTTTCTCATTTAATTTATATTACTTAAACTAGTTACGTAAACAATCTTGCAATAGCAAAAGGTAAACAGTGTAAACAATCTATCAACAATTAAAATATGGACAATGTAAACAAGCTGGCAACAATTAAAATATAAATAATGTAAACAAGCTTGCAACAATTACAATTGAAATAGTCTTGAAACTCGGCAAGCTATGTCTACTTTTGGCACAAGCCAATGTTTATGAAAAGTACTGCCTGATTCAGATAACGTCCTTGCTAATGAAAGGGGCTTTAGCACGAGTGTAAGGTTTCATTGATTATTTTAGTTAATGAAGTTGTTAACTTAAGTAAATTAAAATGCTCCATTTTCAGAAAGAGTGCACAACTATTTTAATATCCTAGCCACTTACAGAAACTTTTCTACTGTAAATAATTTAATGTGACTCGAGACTGCATTCGGCTTAGGATGCAAGTTGAAATTCTTCTATACTACATGACCAGTCTGATTATTAAATTTAAGTATGTTTGAGTCCACTTCTTGAGTTTGTACTTAATGTCGCAGACACCAACGCAAACCCTCTGTGTTGATACAGTGAATGGCAAATCTCGGTTATGTAATCATAGTGAGATTAAGTTACTTTCTTCTCTGTCTGAGTAGTATAAACATTAAGAGACATACTTTATGCTATTTTATCTATTACCTTATGTCTTAAATTAAAGCAGACATTTCCTTAAGGCAAACGTGTTTAAATATTCTCCTGCAAATACATCATCACTTTAGATAGTATGGATTATTTCATCTTATGTAATTCGTAAAGAAATTAGTACGACTCTAATGAAAATTTTCATGCACTTCGAATTTATCTGTAAATTTCTCAAGTACGTTAAGATATCTTAAATTTTTCAGGCACATCAGGAAAGTTTTCAGTTTGTACCCAATCTGCGTAATGTTAAAATGTAAGCACGTTAAGTCTGTATTTTAGTACAGCTGGTTATCTCCCCACTGAAGCCTAACGCACTACCGCAACCGGATTTGGTTGTTTTTACATATATCTGAAAACTTAAAAGTGTTTTAACCAAAATTAGATGTTACTAGAATCTCTTTTAAGGGGTGTTGGATCCCCAAAATCTTCAAAAAATTGTGATTTCGAATTTTTTCATTTCAAATTCTCTACACTTTTATCTTTCTAAAAATACCATTCTTTAATCTCTATGAAAATTAGAACTGTAAAAAAAATCTAGTTTTAATTTGTCATCTACTGCTTTGATCAATGAGGATTTTTACATAAAAACGCGTTTTTCTCCAAACGTGATTTTTTTGTACTCGATGTACCTTTTCTCAGGAGCTACTGCACATAGGTATCTAAACTTTTTATGGCTTATTTATTAGGTTTCCTAATATTTACTGAAATGAGCGTTTTGTAATAAACTTAGAAAAACAAATTTAATTTTTTTTTGTGTGTGAGAAAAGTGCTAAATTTTACTATGCCTAACAAAATATTCTGTAATTTACTCTAAAATTCAAAATGCTTCAAAAGCTCATTTCAGTATAATCAGATAGGTATACTTTAATTACAGAAAAAAATTCAAGCTTGTATCTACAGCAGAGTTTGAGAAAAGGTACATCGAAAATGGCTAATTTATCATTGTCGGTATAGGGGTCTGATAACCCCTATACCGACAATGATAAATTGTAATTTTCTTTTATCACATTCTGAGAGAACGTGTATCGACCAAGGACATATTTGTTGGAAGTGCCGCCTCCCCTTCGAGAGCTGTGATTTCACAGAATAGTGAAGCAAAACCGTTGTATAGAACGCTATAATCGTACCAGACAACAGTTAATAATATTAACCTGTATTTGGTACGCTGCCATTACTGTAACCACCAAAGCACATCCCAGTTTTTCTAACTGATAACTTGACTACAAACTATTTTTCCCTAAGCTTAGAACTGATCATGTGACCATGCAAAGCATTCGCTCTATAAACATATGCAATAAAAACTTCATTTGTAAAAATTACTAGGTGTCAAACTAAGGATAATGTACTTTCTTACTTTTACCTTTAATAACAGAAAAGCACTACTATTATCACCCAATTCGTGTTTATTTCTCACAAATAGTTACTATCTGCCATACGTCTGTGACTGCGTTTAATATAGCATCAAACTTAATTCGTGTTTTAAAGATTTTCGCTACGGGAATTCGCAAAATAGAAAATCGGATGATGACCATCTGTGCCTTTTATTTCGCCACTTAACGGAGTGCCCCAGTCTTTCAAATTTTGTATACGAGCAGCCTTTTCGGAATCCATAAAATAAATTGTGTGATTCACAGTCAAATGAGTGTACCCTGCTTTTGCAAGATTCGCTATTTTGTATGCTCGCCAACAATGTGAATAAACTGCCGATCACTCATATTCGTGATCCCCGATTTTTGCTATCAACGTGGTTACTTCTCTATTCAGAACCTGAACAAGAAAGACTCACTCGTTTCTCAGCATAACCCTCTAGATACCTACTGTTGTGAAAGAACCCTAACGGTGATGTTTTTCTGCCGGACGAAAAGACTTTTGTCTATTTCCACAATTTTTTGAAGGCCACCTATACACTTCTTTGGTTATAGAAACAAATGTAGAGAATATGTCTCGCTGATAGACTTTTGTCTATTTCCACAATTTTTTTAAAGGTCACCTTGTAAGGATCTTAAGTTTTACTAACGTTTATTTTATTTTAAATCTTTACTATCACTTCTTATTTTCTACTTCCGGCCAGAATTATAAGCGTGAAGGAGTTTATGCAAAGTTGTCTGGCGAACGCCAAGTATTTAAGTGTGGCCTTTTTGCCAAGCAGAAGAGAGGAAGCCGTGAGTTCGAAGCAGGCCGCTTACCTTAGAAGTTACGCAGTTGCTACTTTGCCTTCCAGGCCAGAGGTTTTAATCCTCTTGATAAATTAAACGTATTGTAGTGTTCACAGTCTCTGTGCTACATACGCTTCCTGTTATTATAAGGCCAATCTTATTCTAAAGTTAAATTAGAGTTTAGTTTTATTTTGATATCTTTTAAGTTAGACCCCGAGTGGAGGGTCATTGTATTCCGAAGTACGGAAGTCATTGTATATAAAGAAAAAAAATAAAGGGTTTTGTATACCCTTCGTCTGTATCCTGTCTACTTACTACAATTAGTGAACATAGCTTTAGTAAGCTCTCTGTTCTAGTCAGGTCATTGTATGTTTCCGAAGAAGGTTAGAAGAAACATTGAACCTGATAGTGGCGCCCGACGAAGAATAACCATGGCCGAGTTTCAAGAAGAACCTGTGCTGCCTGCAGAAACAGCTCAGAATCCAGAAATGCCAGCTGCCGCCCTGGAAGGATTTGGGTATATTGTCCAGACCATGCGCGCTTCGATGAAACCAGAAGCAACGTTTAATGGAAACTCACAGGTAACCAGTTTTTTGGAAAAATTGGATGACCACTTCATGCTCTACCCCGTGCACGAGTTTCAAAAAGTTACCTTAGCTACCAGCGCTTTGAGGGGCCAAGCGCTTAACTGGTTCAAATGTATCGGCAGAAGTCTCTTGGGTCAAGCAGGAAGTCCCACCTATACCTACGAAAATTTCAAGACTGCCCTACTAAAAGCCTTCCCTGTTGTAAGGGATCGTGCGAAATTAGAAACAGAACTTTTCAGTATATATCAACAAAGAATGGAAAACCTCTCCAGGTTTATTTTAAGAAAAATTCACGTTTTCAAGCTCTTGTATGGAAACCGTCCGGATCCTGAAATAATTCAAGTGATTTTGCCGAGGTTACTACCCCAAGTGCAAGACTTTATTGAATTGAGAAATCCGACTACACTGGAAAAATTATTTGAGCTAGCAATCCAGTTTGAAAGTAGAAGAACGGCGGACGTCGAAAGAAGACGCCAATATCAACAGCGAAACCAATTTGGTACGCCAAGACTACAGCAAACTCAAGCACATGGCTACGGAGAAAAAGCGAATCAGTGGGCAAGGAAACCCGAGCATTCAAAAACAGCCGGCGAACGTCGACAGTTCAATAGCAACCCAGGAAAAAAGTCTCAAGGCCAGTGGAGAAAGAAGGAAAGCACCGAAAGGAAAAATAATTTAAACTAAAACGGATTTCTGCTGACGAGAGGGTGCGGAAATCCGAAGGCCACGAAAACCCCTCTTCCTACAAGTTAAATACAGTAATGGTGAAAAATTTAACTCTTCCGAAGATTGAAGTCTTGGTAAATAATATCCCGGCCACCGCACTCCTGGATACCGGCGCGCAGTGTTCCTGTGTGGCAGAAGTCTTTTTTAGAAAGTATTTTCGCAAATACCGCATATATAATGCGGATAATACAACAGTATTAGCGGCGCAAGGAGAACAATGTAAGTGCGTAGGTAAAGTACCTTTGTACATCCGTATCAAGGACGAACAAGTAAAGGTGATGTTTTTTATAGTAAAGAATTTGCAAGCACACTTAATACTAGGAATAGACTTTCTTTCAGACGCACAAGCTACACTGGATTTTAATGAAGCGTCTCTTAAACTGACGATGAAACCAGTGCGTGTAGAAAAGGTTGAACCGCCAAGGGTAAATCTCGACCACCTGCCTAATGACGAGCAAGATAGAATCCGACAAGTGGTAAGTGAATTTGCTTCCTTATTTAGTGATATTCCAGGATTTACCCAGGTTACTAACCATAGTATTGACACCGGAGATGCATTGCCGGTTCGTCAAAAACCATACCGGTATGATAAGAATAAGGAAAAAATTATAGAATGGCATATTACCGATATGCTACGTAAAAAGATCGTAACGCCTATCTCAAGTAGTTATGCTAGTCCGGTGGTTTTATGTAAGAAAAATAATGATTATCCTTTGGAGCATCCAAAAAGGTGGAGATTCGCTATTGATTACCGTAAATTAAATTCCATAACGAAATATCCGGTATATCCGTTACCGATTATAGAAGAAATTTTAAGGAACATAAAATCAACCAAATTTATGACAACTTTAGACTTAACGAATGGTTATTTTCAAATAGGGATCAGGCCTGAGGACGTGCCTAAGACTGCTTTTATAACCAAGTCTGGCACTTATGCATTTTTGCGAATGCCGTTTGGCCTTTCAGGCGCCCCAGCAACATTTCAGCGATGCATGGACATTGTGTTAAGACCTGTTCTCGGAAAGTCCACATTTATCTATTTAGACGATATCATTATTACTAGTGATAATCTAGACCAACATGTACAGGATTTAAGACAGGTGTTTTCTTTATTAAATGAGGCCGGTCTAAAAGTTAATGTCGAAAAATGCAAATTTGCAGCCCCTGAATTAAAATATTTAGGTTACAAAATATCGCAAAAAGGGATCGAGACAGATGAATCAAAAATAATCGCTGTACAAAAGTATCCGACTCCAAACACGGCAAAGAAGCTCTCTTCTTTTCTAGGACTTTGTTCATATTATAGGTCCTTTATAAAAGATTTTGCGGCTATCGCTGAGCCATTGTTAAAATTAAAAAGGAAAAAGGCAAGATTCTCGTGGACGGCCGAAGCCAATAGTGCTTTCGAAAAATTAAAACAAGCATTAACGCAAGCCCCTGTGTTGAAATTTCCTGAAAAGGATGAAAATTTAGAAATTTCAGCGGATGCTTCGGATTATGCGGTAGGAGCGGTACTTTCGCAAAATCAGCAGCCAGTAGCATTTTTTAGCCGAACTTTAAATCAAACACAAAGAAACTATTCCGCGACCGAGAGAGAGGCACTTGCAGTTCTGTTAGCAGTGCAAAAGTTCCGAGTCTATTTTGGAAAGGCGCCGATAACAGTATATTCTGATCATGCGGCGGTAACTAGATTGTACTCTGGAAAAAATTTATCCCCAAGGTTAATAAGATGGGCACTCAAGCTGCAAGAATATAATCTGGTAATCAAGCATACCCCCGGAAAGGAAAATATCGTAGCAGATGCCCTGTCACGAATTAAATTAGACGAACAGTGTAATACCGTAAAAGTTGCAATGCTGACAGCGTGTACAATAAATTTTCGAGAAACTGTAATAACCGAACTGGGTAAGGATCCTGAGTTTGGAAGTATTTATGAGTATTTGAAGGATCCTGAAAATTTTAGCCACCAAGATATTGTGGCGATAAGAAATAGGGCGGCCCATTACGAACTAATAGATGGTCTATTATTTTATACAAAAACTACGAATTCCAACAACGAATTTCGACCTGTTATCCCAGCTAGTCTTAGATTAAATATCCTGCAAGAGCTCCATGACAGCCCTTTAGCTTCTCATGCTGGTATTCGAAAAACTACTCAACGCGTACGCGAGGCAGTCTACTTTCCTGAACTGCAAAAGTTAACAAGGGCGTATGTCCAGTCCTGCCCAACATGTCAAGCCGTTAATTATATTAATTTCCGCCCGGCCGGGTTTCTAAATAGTATTAAATCCGAATTTCCAAATGAAATAATCGGCATCGATTTATTGGGCCCTTTCCCAAAAAGTCAGTTAAACAAAAGTCGCTATCTCCTTGTTATAGTTGATCATTTTAGTAAATGGACCGAAATTGTTCCCTTAAAACGAGCCTCCGCGAAATTAGTTACCGATTCTATTTTAAATAAATATATTTTAAAATACGGGGCGCCCCTAAAAGTTATATCGGATAATGGTCCTCAATTTGTAAGTAATATATTTGAAGACATGTGCCAAAAACTGGGCATACGTCATTTAAAAATGGTCCCGTATCGGCCGCAATCAAATATAGCGGAACGGGTCAACAGAAATATAGTGAAAATTATCCGTAGTTATGTTAAAAATTTTCATAAAAGCTGGGATAACTATGTCAATGAATTTGCTTTCGCCCTTAGGACCGCAAAACATGATACAACGGGAAAAACTCCTGCTGAGTTATTTCTAGGCAGAAAGATTATAACACCGTTAGATAAACTATTTTATGTGCAACAAAGAGCCCCAGAATTTAAAATGGGTGATATAGAAAAACTAATAAAAGAAGCAAAAAAGAATACAGAAGTAGCACAAAGAAAACAAAAATTGTATTATGACTTGAAACGACGGGGAGTAACTTATAAAGTAGGGGATGAAGTACTAAAAATTAAGCATTCACTTTCTTCAGCACCAGAAGATAAAACTGCCAAATTTTTCCCACGCTTTGAAGGACCATATGTTATAGAAAAAATAACTCACGCTGTTGTAGTATTAAAGGCAAGAAATGGTGAAACCTGTTCCGCAAACATTGACCAGATAAAACCATTCTATGACCGTAATAAAATGCAAATCTTTTCAGATCTTTTGCAGGATCCGGTACGGCAGACACCGCAGGTACAAGTTCTAGAGGTGGGAAAACGACAAGTACAAGGGCAAGCCAATGAGAGACAGAAGCAAGTGAAAAGAAAATTGCCCCGCGGAAAAATTGAAGGTACAAAGAAAAAGAAGCCGTTCCACTGTCCAAAAAACAGAGTTCACGAACACCCCCAGAATGAAGAAGGGAGAAGGACGACGTATGTGGAAAAGACCGGGAGAAAGGACGGCAACTATAACCCGGCTGTGAAACGGAAGATTGACTCATCCGACAGAACTCTCCGCAGCAAAAGTCGCCGAACTGCGGAAGGGCCATCAGCGGCGGAGGAAAAAGTACAAGAAAAATTTGAACGGCCAACAACGAGGTCCAAGCAGGATCACGACAGAAGTTTCCCGGTTCCACCAAGACCAGCTGCCTTCAAACGGCCAAGACCACAAGCAGAGGACAGAAGGAAGATGTTCAAGGGTGGCCGTAGTGGTGAAAAACGGAAGCTTCCAGAGGAAAGCACTGAAGGGCGAGCCCGTACAAGAAGGAGGATCAACCAAGCTACGGTCTGCTATACCTTTAAAGACTGGGCCCAGAAAAGGATGTCCGAATATTACAAAGATAAGTAAAATTTTATGTTAGTTTGCAAACTTAAGTTAATCTTTCATTCTTACTGCAAGTGGCAGATTTCAAGAAGTTTTACCTCATGCGAAGTCTACCTTTATCGCCAAAAGGGCGAGAAATGAGTTGTGACCGATTTTCTTATTATGTTTTTAAATTACTCGTGCGTAAAACTAAAGTTGATGTATAATAGCGTTGTGTAAAGACTTAAATCTTGCAAAAAGTTATTGTATAAATTTTATTTAAAACATTCTAACAAGAAAGAAGTTTTAGTTTGAAAGACTTTTTGAAATGTAGTATTATTTCAATGTAGAAAGAATTGGCACTTGCTTTGAAAAGAATAGAAGTTAACAATGTACTACTAATGTATGTTTTCAAATGTGTAAAATTAACGGCATCTTGATATGTTCTTGTATAAATGTGAACTGTTATTTTGAATGTTTAGAAATACCGTGATATGGTAAAAGTGAAAGTAATGTTAAAAAATTTGTTATTCGTGTGACTGTAAAGATTAAATCATGGTGAATATGTGTTAAAGGTTGAATGATGTAGTTAGGCTCTCTGACGCTACACTTTAGAGTTAGCCACTTTCAGAATAGTACCTCAGGGTCTAGAGTTGAAATTAGGGTGTGTTAAGAGGTCTCGTATGTTGAATTTTAACACGTTAGTGTTTTGATTATAGGAGGAAGTGTTGAACACATAGACAGAAACACATTCGTGTTTGGTGTTTTTACAACACATGTCAGAGAGCACGGGGAGAGATAATTAAAATAGTCATGAATGAAATAAGAATGTTAAGAAAAGTATATTCTATATGTTATTTGCAATGTCATTCTGTAACATTTCATTAAACTAGTTTTCCTTCCAGATCTCTGGAAGGAACCAGAATTGAATAAAGCTCCTGTTTTGATGCAGTACAGATGAAAAAGAAAAAAGATTGTTGTATATTCCGGGAGCTGCTATTGTAACAAATTTCTTTCTTTTAAAATTTTCTAGTTTCTAGCTAAGTTATGTTTGTAAAAGTTTGGCCTCGCGTTAGTTTCTAGAGCTAAAAGTTTTCAACAAGGTCGTTTTAGACCTCAGTTTCAAACTAATTAACTCTGGCGGGAAGTATGTAAGGATCTTAAGTTTTACTAACGTTTATTTTATTTTAAATCTTTACTATCACTTCTTATTTTCTACTTCCGGCCAGAATTATAAGCGTGAAGGAGTTTATGCAAAGTTGTCTGGCGAACGCCAAGTATTTAAGTGTGGCCTTTTTGCCAAGCAGAAGAGAGGAAGCCGTGAGTTCGAAGCAGGCCGCTTACCTTAGAAGTTACGCAGTTGCTACTTTGCCTTCCAGGCCAGAGGTTTTAATCCTCTTGATAAATTAAACGTATTGTAGTGTTCACAGTCTCTGTGCTACATACGCTTCCTGTTATTATAAGGCCAATCTTATTCTAAAGTTAAATTAGAGTTTAGTTTTATTTTGATATCTTTTAAGTTAGACCCCGAGTGGAGGGTCATTGTATTCCGAAGTACGGAAGTCATTGTATATAAAGAAAAAAAATAAAGGGTTTTGTATACCCTTCGTCTGTATCCTGTCTACTTACTACAATTAGTGAACATAGCTTTAGTAAGCTCTCTGTTCTAGTCAGGTCATTGTATGTTTCCGAAGAAGGTTAGAAGAAACATTGAACCTGATAACCTATTCACTGCTTTGGTTATAGAATCAAATGTAGAGAATATGTCTTGCTCATTGCTATTCCAGTCAACTATTGTATTTTCGCAAAGTTTAAATGGTTTCTCACACCCCTTAATCGACGTCAGCTCCTCTGTCCAACAGTAAATTGTCGAATCAACATTTCACATTTGACCTCTATATAATAACATTGTTCCATTTAGTGGCCATTCTCACATATTGGAATGGGGGTTAAGATGTCTGTTTCTAGAAAGAACGATATAGCATCTTCTTGGTAATCTCTTAACATCCTCATGGTAATCTCTTAACATTTTCTTGGTCGAGAGAAAGTAAAACTTTTAACACGTGGTCTACTCTCAGCTATTGTCTTCCTCAGCCATTAGTAAATCAAATATTGTCAGGACCACCACTAGCGATTTGCGCTTTTCGTTTATAAGTGGGTGACGTAACAATAAGGAAGTATCGCGTAAATGCATTTTCGGACATATGATGAAACTTTAAAAAAATTATTATACAGATAAATTTCAATTCAAACATTTTTTGTGTTCCGTTTTTTCCTTTTATATTAAAATATTTATCTATAGTTCCTTATGGCAGAAGAAATCCAAACACTATCTGGTGGTAAAGTAAATTATCCTTTGAGGAAAACTCGTTCACAAATTACTATACTCAAGATCTTTTCTTACTCATAAAATGAATCAAAATGTTTGTTATGAGGAAGTTTTTTGTAAGATATGCTGCAATAGTTAAAAATAGTATTTTCCTTTAACTACTGTTGTGCGTTTGAAATATATGATCTTCTTTTTTATTTTTTTCTATTAGCTATAAATATGAAACAAACTTCACGAAACTCATGTTGCGCAGAATTAAAATTCATAATAATTACCTCATTCCAGAGAATGTATTTCAAATTTCAGAGAGCTAATTAAAGATATTGCATTTTACGAGAAAAATATTTGGAAAAAAATACTTATTTCCCGGATTCAGTTTCATACATAACTAAACCACATAATCATGTTATTTAATTACCCTTCACCCTATTAAAAAAAAGCTGATTTATAAATTATGGTGAGGTTTTGTGCTTCCCACTGTAAAAGAATTAATACCATCAACTAATTAATACAGGGTTTGGACTCATTAACATCTTCACTTGCAACAGACTTTTATATGTGTCTGTAGTTTTATTTTATTTTTATCAATTTTTTTACTCACCACAAACCAAAGAATGCAATTTGCGTTTCTCAACCTATCATCCATTAACAGTTACGTCGTGAGTTCTTTTATTCTTAGGGATGTGGAGAGATTAGAATAAAAAAGAGCAAATTAATGGAGAAAAAAAACTTCATCGAAGCTACTGAGAAATTACTAGCAAATATAAAAACTAATTATTGCATGCCTTCCATTTTGTTATCAAGTTTTTGCCGTTTCTTTTAATTAACGTCAGCAGGATATCACTTCCACGTAATGAAAGCTTCTAATATAGTTTAGGCTGGCACTATACTTAATCTTGCGAGGTAATATATAGACGGAAAGGTTTATTCTGATATATATAAGCACGAATGAAATTATATATACTAGTAATAGTAACTTATGTCTGTCTTTTCGGTCATGTAAACAAAGGAATTAGTATGGTTACCACATATACGTATGACATATACATGCATATATATATATCATAAATGAAAAATAATCTTTCTTCTTTCGGGTACGGCAAGAAGGGAAAATAAGTCAAACGCAGAATGAAATATTATATTTTTTCTTAACATATGATCAGACAGTTGGCGACGTGGACATGACAACCATGTTTTTGAGCTAGATAATGAATTCTTCAATGAAGGCAAAAATATGTTTTATTACAATAAAAGGCAAATGAAGTAAAAGAACTAGTTAAATTATTAGTCCAAAGGGATTTCAGTCCCGAAGGACTATTGCTTTCATTTTGGCATTTTGCGGACTCATAAACGTCGGTTCACTTTTCAAACTGTTGCCACAAAATGTTAGAGTCCTGCATTATATTTGAAGAAATTAAATAATGAAAAATCTGCATAAATGATTGTCTATTTCTCGCATTGTGATAAAACAATGGTACATAGAGCCATCGAATTTTTAATGACGAAATCCTACTGCGAATATGGGCATTTGAAATCCCAAATTTGGAATTTGTTTTATTATAGATTTTATATTTTGTAAAACTTTAACGAATTTTTGATTTACAAACTCAATGCTTTAAAAGCGAGAAATGGCAACGTTATATAGAAAAAAAAATACTATCTCCAGCTCGCGAGACTGTGTATATCGGAAATTCTAAAGATATGCTTAATTTAACATTATTTTGCGATATTGCTCTTGAAAATTTTATGGTTTAAGTGCAAAGAACATGATATTTAATAAATAAAGGTAACACTCAAAACGTTAAAAAAACGCCCCTTTGGACGTAATTTAAAATCTGAAAAATTTCAGATTTTTTTTTATTTATTTAGTTTACTGCAGCTTTTAGCGTATCGTTTAATTCAAGGTTTTATTTTAGTTTTTTCTAGTTTTTAGTATGTGTGGGTAGCGGTTTCCTTTTAAATTTCGTGAAATGCGTTAGAAATCGCACGAATGTTTTGACCATTTCGACTCCAATAATGCCAAATTCTCTTATCCATGTATGTATCTGAAATAAATTTTCGGAAATTTCACAGATAATAAAATGAACTATTTACCCTCTTTCAAAGAATGAGAATATTAATTTTTTTTAAAAATATGCTGCAGTATGACATCAAGCAGGAGATGAAGTTCCCAGTTATTCCTTAAGCCTCTTTTAAACGAGGAAAATATTAATCAGACGATTCGCTAACTTTTGTTTTATATATATACTGCTGCATGACGTCAGGCACAATGTGAAATTCAGATTTATTGCTTAGGCTGATAATGTAACTGGAAACAGAATTTTAAGGATATGATGTCATTATACGATCCACTATTTTCTCTTTCCCATATAGATTTATTTTATACTGATTCCATTCACTTATTAATATTTTTCATGCTAAACGTTTTTTGTAAAACAGTATGCTTCCTCTGAAAGGTCCCCTAATTTATAAACCCTATTTCTTTTGCCGTTGTGTGAAGACAAACGTTACATTTAATACTCATTTCATTATATTAATCCAATTCTCTTTATCCGATTTACCATGCAAAACAGCAGAAGTACAGTGCTAATTGGTTTAAAAAATTATTCGTAATGAAATCTTTCGTACCATTTAATAATTTTCTCAGCTTGCATTTTGTATTCATTTTTCGCGGCGCTCTACTTTGAAAAAAGTGATTTTTAAAAATTTTTATTGTGATACGCTGTAAGGTATTTTCCCCGCCTTCTTAGCATGCCTTCGTGGTGTAGTGGTCAGCATCTTCGACGCGTATTTGAGAGATCCGTGGTTCGAGTCCCGGCGAGAATATGGTCAATTTTCATCTCTCCTGCTTTCAAAAAAATGTCTGTCTCTACAGTGGTGGCGGAACTGAAACCGGTGGTGGATGATGAATCTCCACCCCCAGGAGTTTGTCGATTGGATTCCTTAATTCCCAGTCGCCCTTTAAAAGGGGGAGTATGTAAGGTATTTCTCCCGCCTTCGTAGCATGCATGCCTTCGTGGTGTAGTGGTCAGCACCACGAGTATTTGAGAGGTCCGTTGTTTGAGTACCGGCAAGAGCCCTGCTCATTTATCATCTCTCCTACTTTAAAAAAAATACCTAGTGTTTCTAGAATGTTAAATCATACGCTTTTATAGAACTTTAAAATTGTAATATTCTAAATAAATCTCTTATAACGTTTTAAATTTATAATAGGTTATAGAACAAATCGTCTGCTATTTTTTAAGAATAAGATGGATAAAAAATATCAGTGAGGGAATTTTTATGATTTATTTTAACTAACTACTTGAGCGGATAGCCTTCGATTTTGTATGAACAACTCTTTGAATGTATGCCAGGATAGTGGTTAAGCTCTTATGCAGCTAATTTATAAAATCGTTTAGTTTACATTTTTATGAATATTGGTTTAAGACTAATTAATTATTGATAATAAGTAGCAATTTCAAAACTTTATAGCAGATACGTTTTAATGTTGGAAGTTGCTAGCAAACGTCTAACGATATGCACAATATTCTCCTAATTATATCTTACGCAATATCCTTTAAGCAAACTAAAAGTGCTTACTTTAAATTAATCACTAATCCATGTTATAAAAGCTGTTCTGTGATCCCACTTAGAACGTGCAAGGTGCACGGAAGGTCTTGTAATTTATAAGAAAGTAGCCTCACATTAAGGGTTTTTTTAGCATTAGAATATAGATGAACAGAAAACCGCCCATGACAACTAAATCATAAGAAGTACTTTCAGATCACTACTTCTTATGACAACTAATCATAAAAATCTGATGTGTGCACCTCTTGACTTCCTTGTACGGAATACTAAATTATACGCATTTTTTCTTGCATTTTATTGAAACTTGTTGGATTGATTTAAATCTACTTCGTCTATAGCGCATAAACCACAATAGAATAAATACGCACTTTAAAATTCACTATATTTGTTTACCATAGCGACACTCTGGCGATAAGTTCACTTAACAGAGTTATATTTTGTTCATAATATAACTCAGAATGCAAAAAGTTTATATCCTTTGAAGAATTATCGAATCGTTGCTACATGTTCTATTCAATTTAATAAATCTAGAACGATGTATAAACGAAATTAAGCAAACAAAAGAAAACAAAAAAAACAAAAAAAAAGTTTTTCACAGACGATTGAGTATTTCTCATTCGATTAATTCAGTTCTCACTTCGCAAAAATACATAAAAACTCAAAATATCTATATTAAAAATTAAAGTAAATTTTAAAAACTTATTTACTCCAAAAAAATTCCAGAAAGGGTTAAGCCTCATTTAATTGGCAATAATAAATGAAGGTGTTATCTTTGTTGTTGTGAAGCTTAGTCTCGCTTGATTGGTAACAAATCTACTATTCTGCTGTTTTAAATGTAAATAAACATATCCGCCATGTTATTTAAAAATTAGGCTTAACGGCACTTAAACAGCTTTTAAATTGTTGATAATTCTACAAATATTGCTTTAAGATTTCCTAAAGGCATAAAAACCTTAACCGGAAGATAAAAACAACATAAGTATATAATTTTTAAAACAAAAAATGTACAATTTACAAACATGTATGAGTAAAGAAACTGAGATCACTGAGCCGGGTAGCAGAGTGGATACATATATAAATATATTTATATACGTTTGGTGCGGCCGATTGAATCAAAATACGAGGTGCACATCTACATATTATAGCAGTCCTACATACAAAATTTCAATGTTCTGAGGCTACTCGTTTTCGAGTGATGCGAGATACATACGTACGTACATGCTGTACGAACAATTCTCTTCAGAATTCATTTTAAAGCAGTTTTATAACTTTTTTTGTAGAAAACGAGTCTTTTATTCTGTCGTTACGTACAGATGTTACGCACAAACATCGTTAAATTGAATTCAATAGCATTCAAAACGGATATTTTCGTTGAAATATACTGCCTGAAACTTTTCGCGATTACAATACTCCTTTTTACTTCGTACAAGGGAGTAAACCTTAATGTTTAAAGTGTTATTTTAAATGAGTTATAAGCCTCTAACTCCTTTTTTAATGGGTAATGCGGCGTATATGACATCTACAGAAAGCAGTTTATATTCAGGATATTCTGCATATTAATTTCTTAAATGACACAACGAGCGGAATTTGAGCACTTTTATAATAAATCGAATGTGTCAAAACCCTTAATTCAAAAGACTTGTTTTCAATTTCAGATACATCCTTCAAGCAATGATTAAAAAAAATTTTCTATAATTACTTAAAACTCTATTCAGCCATCCATTTTTCGTCGATATCAAAAACAGGTGCAGTATGAATAACTCTAAGAAAATTACCCGTTATCGCAGATGTCACAAATAAGAAATACTGAAAAGTTTCGAATTCTTACATGTTCATAATTCATTTAAAAGTTCCCTTTCAACGGTCCAGAAATATGTAGTTCTTCAAAATCGATAAAAGGATCTGAATGGTAAAAGTGAAATACCTCACCCCACCCTTGACTCAGGTGACTTGGGATCGATCACCCGTTCTCTTCTTACCCCCGTCTACGATTCCCCTTCCTCTTTATGTCGAAAACGAACATGGAATTGTTAAACGTCAGCTAAATTTAGCGTACGTGCGTTTTACGGCGGGGAAAACCAGTGAAAGTGGAGAAAGAGGACAAAAAGCACACAAACCAATAATTTATTCCAACGAAATCGAAATCATCAGTTGAATAGGAAATCTCGCGAACAATAGGAACAAGAACGGAAGAATAATTCTGGAACAGAATGGAATGGCAGAGATCCAGTGTTCCGGAAATTGGAGTTCGAAAGGCAATGAAACTATAAGGAAAAATGAATGAAAGCCAGAAGAAAATTCCACAAGAAAAATAATTTCTGGTGAATTGATTCTTCACTGTAACTGCGACTCTGACTTTTAATGTCATTTTCTGTACACGATAATGAAATTAAAAGCATTTCGAAAGACAGATTTACTGTTGTAAAGTTTACAACACGTTATTCTTAAACTTAAAGAAACCATACGGTAAAAAAATCTGTTAATACAAAAATGTATTCCATTGCACTAAGCTGTAGCTCTAATAAAACTTAAATTGGGCAGCAGAACTGATCTTCATATAGAATAAAAATAATCGTAATTACAATTCGATTAAAGCAAGTGCGTTTTTATACAGCTATTTATTATCTTTTTCTATAAATATAAATAGCACAAAAATATTTAATGTGGCAATTCGAGGGGATGAATGCAGTTTCTGTCTATATTTAAATGTATTTTTCATTCAAGTACCTTGTTTTTAAATTTAATGTAACATAAATTCTATGCCTAAAATTAACTTCAGTTTTTATAAAACATAGAAAGTGTTCCAATGTTTAAATTTTGATCACTAAAATACAGTTATTGACTGAAAAACAATTGGTATTTAATTAAAAAAATTAATTTATGATTTTTGCATGCAAAAATATCAAAAATCAAATTTTACATTTTTTACTTAAATGTAAATTGGAACACAGTTTCATAGAAACATCAGTTTTCATAGAACATCAGTTTTCAGAACGTCAATTTTCATAGAAATATATGCTACGGAAAAAGGAAATCTGTTATGACAAAAATTTCTACTTAAGAAAATACAACGACAGTAATGAAAAACAAAGAAGTTTACAACCGTAAAACTGATTGAAAGCGTATTTTATTATTGCATTAAACATTATTGTATCTTTTACCTTGCTCTTATGCTCGCCTTACAGTATATTTATTTACGAGATATTGTACTCTACTTCATGTTTTCTGAAAATCCACAACCGGATTTATGACAGGACAAAACAAAATATTCCATTGCGTATTGTTTAATATATCTCCCCTATCAAAATATAATATGCATTTCGAGTTTCTATTTTCCGAAATTAATTACTGCAGTGATTAATACTGTGTAAGTCTTAAATGCATAAATGAAATTCAGTTGATGAGGGACCTAGTCATGTTTAGGACCTCTTGTAAACAAAGTATCTGGTAGCCGGCGGAGCTTGGCCTGAATAACATGAAGAATCTCGCAGAAAGTTTCTCGGCACAGATCTACATTTTTTGCTTCCAGTGCTCTTTTAGGCCTACTTATCGAGTTACATGTAGTCGGTTATTGATAAACAATGAACTATATATCAATCTTTCCATTAAAATTGTTTCCGATGTAAATGGTAAAGTGGATGGATCGCAGCAGCCAGAAATATGACTTTGATTGAAAAGTTTTGACAAATGTTTTATGATTGCTTCTGAAACTAATGAAATGATTGCTTCTGAAACTTTGGTGACATTCTTCTTCGTTTAGAATCGTCAGATTTCGACAAACTCGTATAGCTTCATCAAATTCCCCCTTCCATACCTATGGGCCGAAAAACCTCTAAGGAACATTAGAGGCTCTTTGTGTGAGCAAACTTCGCCTTTTCATCAGTGGCGGGTCCTGCATTACAGTTTCCAATCACACCAAGTAACTATATCGACGCTTTTGATACAGACAAAATTAAACACCAGCCAGCTACGTCTTAATTGTTTAATTAGCGCATGAATTTACATATACACATGATTATCATTCTTTACTCATACCTCATTAATCTTTGCAACTTTTCTAAATGTATATTTTTGACTAGCTCATGAATTTACATATACACATGATTCTTATTCTTTACTCATGCCTCATTAATATTTGCAATCTTTTAAATGTATATTTTTGATTAATATGTAAACATTCTGTATTACTAATTTAGTACTCTTCAACTTAATAGTTTCATTTATTTTTTTTTCATTATGTCAAGCAAAGCAACAAGTAAGACTACCTGCATACAGGAAGCGGGGTCTAAATGGAGGTCGTTTAAAGGAAAATTAACTTATGTTTAAGGTTATACATACGAAAAATCATTACAACTTCCACACAACCGGCCCGTTCGTTTATACTTCAATCCGATTCTAGTTGCTAGTGTTCAGCGGTTTTACCGCTTGGCTGCTGATGGGCCTTTGTATTAATCTGCCGTTTCCAGTGTCTTCGAAACAGTAGTGATTTTATTACGCGGATCAAAAATAAAACTGTATGATATGTTTAACTGGTTATCTTAGCTCCATAATCATGTAAGGAAAGCATTTTTATTTATTTCATTAATACTATTTGCAATTAAAATAAGTGTTAAAGATTTTTGATGCGTAAATACCATTCCTGTGAAGAAAAAATAAATTTCAGAGCAATGAAGAACAAAAGCATGCGTTTATTTTAAATACTTTTGCATTCAACCGCTTAAATATATATGCAGGATTAAACACGTCACTGAAAATAATGTCTGTGATTTGTATATTTGAGAAGTTATGTTGAGCTGACAAGTTTAACTGAGTTTAAAGGGAAAAAATACACATTTAAAACTGAACAGAAAATTGAAGTTCTTATTTACTAAGGAAACGATTAGTTTTGTGAACAATACATCATAGGTGACCTTTATGTATCTTTTGTTGGCATATTAAAAAGAAATATTTTAACATTTCTTTTCGAAACAAGTATTTTAGCTTAATTAAAATCTGAAGGAACAAAGCGATTTTCAATTAATTAAGTAAATAATTGCATAGAGGGAAGTTAATTACTTTCTGTAATTCTAACGTCTTTCACTCGTCTTTTACTGACATTTTCGGCTGAAAAACACTCCAATTGTTTGCAGTGCCATTTTTAAATAAAAATAATTTGCTTTTAATTAGTAATTATTTAAATCAGTCTGGAGGAAAGAAAGTTGCAAATAATATGCATCCAGGGTCTATGCTGAATTTCAGTTTTAATGCTATAATTTATATACAATTTTAATCAGGCATGTAAATCGTATTAAAGGCCCAGCTTATATTTTTCTTCCGGTCAGCTAGTTAATCAATTGCTTCTTGAAATTTTTATAGCTGTAACAGAATAATTAGCATCAAAGAGTAAATATTAACTAAACCCTTTGTAGGTAAGCTGAACCTTAGTTAATAGTAAATAAAAATAAAGCACTTAGAAATTAAATTTATGTAGAGCATGTACAGGTATTCATGGAAAAAATATCTTACAAGATATATTTTTAAAATACAACAAAATCATCATATGCTACTACAAAATATCTTATCTAAACACTTATTCTGAAATTTAAACCTCAATAAGATTAAGCAAATTCTCATTGACTACTGATTCGACGAACTTAAATCGAAATACGGAACATCATCTACTGATAATTCAGTGAGTGTAATCAGAAATTCACTTCTAAATTTTAACTTAGAGTTTTTGAAAGCGTTTAATAATAGGTAGAATAGTATAATAATAGATAGAGATAATAATAGATAGGGTTGTTTAATAATAGACAGAGAGAAATACAATTAAATAGGCATAATTTCAAGGCAAAATGGGCTGAAGTGCCACTGAATTTGGAACAGATAGCATTATGCAAATTTCATGACATTGTTGCCTCGTTTTTGCTTATGCATGTGAAAAAAGCAGCCATAGGATATATATGTATATCTGGATGTATAGCGTTTCCTAAAACATTGTTAAAATAATGCGTACAACTCATGATTTAGAGGCCTTTGATTGAAAAGTTTCGACAAATGTTTTATTCAGTTTCAGAAACAGTTCGAGAATTCGGATTTTCTGTTTACCGCGAAACTATATGGTTACCGAAAGCAAAATAATCAAATAAACTAAAAGAGCAAGCAGCATTTAAAGATCTTGATTTTCGAAAATAAAGACAAATTATTCGCGGGTAACGACGACAAACGTTAAGCCAGGAGAGCATCTAATTGAATGAGAGTTCCAAATGTTAGATAGTCAGTAGATTAGAGGCGCACACTTCATTGTACAGACTTTAGAAGTTGAAGATCCACAAAAATACCACTTCTCACTATATATTATTGCCGTCAACATTTTGCATGGGACACAGAAAATCTTTACTGGAACATCGACGACTGGAAGCTAGCAAAGTAAGAGTCTTCATTCCAGTTGTCTCAACCTGATACTAAGTTAAGAATAAGTCTCTCTTCTGAAAAATGCTAGTTCGCTACCATCGTGTTCAAAGAGCATTTCACTGAATTCTTCTGTTGAAACGTCCACCAAGAACAACGAATTCAATCTCAGGAGAATGTTTGA
Organism: Stegodyphus dumicola; assembly: GCF_044657685.1. Taxonomy (NCBI): domain Eukaryota; kingdom Metazoa; phylum Arthropoda; class Arachnida; order Araneae; family Eresidae; genus Stegodyphus; species Stegodyphus dumicola. The sequence continues at coordinate 38,852,448 of NC_140771.1, read as the reverse complement.
GGTACTCTAGAAAAAATGTGCAAACTAATATGAGCTACATCCACTATGAATGCCATTAACTAATTTATGAGTAATTCTACAAGTAGTTCAACCGACTATTTCTGTATATTTGTTCGATCCACATTTCGTCATCGCGTAGCTTCAGTTATCAAGGCAAGTATGTAGCAATTTTCTACTAACTACATATCTCTAATTCAGTGGTACAACAGTATACTAGCTAAAGACTTATACCAAACATCAAATTCTATCCTCCTCTTTTATATCAAATGCGTTTTTGCATGGTCTGAAGATATCTCAGAAATGATAGATTGACACAACAGATTAATTGAAACGTAAATGATTCGTAAAAACCTCAGGATAAAATAAAATGAAAATTCAAAATTACTATTCCTTTTTAATTAAGAAGTAATATTAAATGACTAAAATATTAAAAAGTATCTCGAATCAGTACGCAGAAATTCTCTTCCTATAGGCAATTCACATTTTCAAAAAGTTCATACATTCGTTAACTTTTTTGAATTATTTTATATTCTTAAAATTCCAATCAAGCCCGCTATATAGATTCAAAATTATTTTTTGAGTACCTTAAAGAAAATACATATATGTATGCATTTTGCAAAATTTCTAAGCTTTTAAGCTTAAATATCCAAAGAAAAAATGCGATGTATCAAGTGGTTAAAGCATTTGAATTTACAATAAAGAAAATGCATCTTTCTCAAAGCAATATTTGCGAATTTTAGGATCTGGAAGTTAAATCTTCTGTATATCAATAAAGCGTTTTCTTTTCGTTACTTATCCGCTCATTTACTGACTTTATTTAGTTTTCACAAGTGATGTATTAAGATTTACGTACATTTTGCAGTAGATCTCTGACGAAAATACTTGATTATTAAAGGAAACTGCGATTAATTGCTAAGAAAAACAAAACAGAATTTGCTGATGAAAATCATCGAATTCTAGAAAACTGTATAGTTTTATCTTTAAAGGAAAATAATATCCTACTTAAGTTTAATACTCATAAATATGTCAGAAAAATTTGTGAACTGTGCATTAATGAAATCGTTCATTTTGAAAATGGCCCTAAGAATCAAAGCAGGATGTTCCATAAAATATTTCGATATTTGAGCTTAAATACATGCGGTAATCCTCAAACCAATTCTCTCAAGTAACCTAAACTTCTCTTACCAGCAAATCAGCTAAAATGTATTTTTGTTGCAAACTTCTGAAAGGTAATGCGATCATTTACTTGACATGCAGACCCAAAGTTTCCAATTTCCGGAAAGTGGGAGAAAAGGCTTCATCTCCATTCAGGAAATTAAATTGAAACTTAAGCTGGACTTTGTCGCTAAACTCAATTAAAAGAGGCGAGGGACTTTAAATAAAAGCCACTTTTCCAGTTTCTGGCAATGTATAGAATCTGCATCGTCTTTCTCACAAATTTAATATTTTTCCCTTCCGAAGTTTTCTTCAAAAATATTTTTCTATTTTACTTCTTTCAAATGGCTACTATATAGATAAAATATTCAATTACTTAAATGAATCTAACAAAACTAAAGCTTTAGTATGATGAACATAAGATTACATTATCTACTCCTTTTTATGGAACACTTTAGAATATGCTAATTGTTTGTTAATTCATAATGCTTCTATACACTACTGCTTGTTGAAATAGCAATAACGTGAAAGAACTGATTGAAATATATTCTGCATAGGACGTTTTGGTGATATAAAGAAACTGTTAGATTTGCTATGTAATACAAGTATATTAAATGTCCATAATCTATATTTAATGAAGCCTACCATGCCTTGCAGTAAGAACTCCTACTTATTGTGACATTTAATCAAACAAGTATTGAATACGTTGTAAGGATTATGGTAATTTTATTAACAGTTAAATTTTAAGTTAAAGCTCCTTTCCTGTCGATTCTTAACTTCAACTTACTACTTCCGGCCAGAATGTAGTTTTAGAATCCCGTCTGAATACATAATGAGGAAGAGCGGTATTTAAACGCGAAGTTCTTCGGTCTTAATGAGAGAGACATCACGTAATCTGTCTGCTCGCGTCCACATTTTTAGGCTACTCTCTCGTAAAATATTATTACGCTCGGCCGTACTTTAGGCTCTTGATAGCTTTGGAGTCTATTAACGTTAAGAGGCCAACTCGGTTAGAATCTTGATAGCTTCGGCTGTACCTCTTTAGTTTAGATTAGTATTATTTTTAGTCTCTTAAGTTCAAAGCCAGAGTGTCGGCTTTATTGTGCACTCCAAGACAGAGTTCTTAGTTGGAATAATAAAGGACTAGTTTACCCTTCTATCTTGCTGTTTCCTGTCACACGAACTAAGATACGCGTGGATAAACCAAATGGAAAAACTCATTCATTGGATCTTCTGCGCAATGTCTTAAAAGTTTAACTTTTTAAATAATAACAATTAAAATTATTTAGAAGAAATTATTATAATTTTATTATTCTTCAGCTCACCATGAATGGTCGACAAGTTCGTACGTTCTTCTAGAACACCAGATGAATTTTCATCCGTCTATAACTAAAAGTACCAGAACATTCAGTAAATATTAAAAAAATAATAAATCAACTAAAGATGTTTTTTAAAACTTCATTTCGAAGTACAGAACTAAACTAATTAAGAAAATTTACTTCCGCTGCCAGCAGGAATTGACAAGAAAAAATTATGTGAAACTAAGGAAAATTTTAAAATTTAAATTTAATCCGCCTAGTTACGCCTAGCTTGGTTTTCGGTTAAAATTCAGTTTAAAGAGGAAACTCACTGATTGGTAGAAATATCACTCATCTCGGACAGCAACAGAGGAGTTTTACTAGACGTTGAAATGACAGTCCCATCTCCTAAAATCAAATTCACAATTATCACTCACCTCATTTAAACATGCTGATAGAATAGAGGAAACTGTAAGAGAAGAGAAGAGATTTTTACATAAAAAATTAACGTTTTGGTTAAGATAAAACTTACAGCTTCTTCAACAAAACAATTTTCATGAAGTTTGTTTCATTGAACAATTCAATTCATAAACTAAAGTTGGAGGCAGAAAATAGAAAATATACAGATTCAGGTTAACAAGAATTTCTTCAAACTTTAAACTTTCTTCAAACTGAATGTCTGGTTGAAAGTAGAAATTTGTAGAGTAATCTGGCTCATAGTTACTTTATATAAGGAGATAACTGCAAAACTTCCCAGGTAATTAGCTCATTCGTAGACATTTTAATTCAAGTAGAGTGCCAGTATTGATTCCAGTTTACATTTCTTCGAGTGACTTGTAGCGAGGCTCTCGCTACGACTTCTGTGATAATGTAAACTTCATTTCGCCAGAATAGAAACGTAGGGAAGATGAGTCAGCGATTTTGTTTCTGCTTCGAACCTGTTGAAAATCTATTCGGGTAACTCTACTGCTCGCAGAGATGTCGTGCCCAATTTTTCACATCATGTCGAAAATGCCGAGATGAAGCATAATCAGACTATGGCATTTTTAATGCATATATGCTTTTGTGAAGTATTATGGAATCTTTACTACCTGAATAATACGACCATTGTTTTTCAACACCTAAATGTAGTGTGTATATAACAACGGAATCAGAATGAATTTAGGTTTTTGATATTGTAGGAAAACATAGAAGAAGATTAAATTAGGTTATCGGATTCAAAATATTATTTTAACATATTTATTTCTGATTTTTCTTTAATCAAAAAACAATCAAATTATATGTTATTCAACTACCCAATATCAATTCAAAAAATTAGAGAAAGGGCAAACGTTTGATATTAAATTTCAGATATTAGATTTTTATTCACGTCCAGTTACACCTAATACAATATAATCTAAAATTTTTATTTGAAGAACTTCCTTTTCATTTGAACAACAAATTAGATTTTATTTACAAACGATCAGTCGGAAGTATTAAGTTAAAATCGCCGACAGAAAGCGTATGAGGATGTTATCAACATGTTAAAAAGAGAGCTCAAGCAAAAGATTAATAATTTTCACTTAACCTCATACACAGAAAATGGACTCGTATACACTTCTGTGGCATAAGTATGCTGATTGTGTATTTTGGCACTCGAAATAAATATTGCAGAGAACTGTAGGAGTCAACCGTCGCCAGAATCCGAAGCTATCGGCTGTTTTAATTTTGCTGGCAGAGAATCTCGAAAGAACGTTTTTCTTTTCTGAATAAGTGGAGTGACCATTTCCAATAAAGTTTAATACTGTTCTTCATCAATTCTTATGAAGTTTTCCTGTCTTTGGATATCCTAGCCCCCACGTTCATTTAAAAGTTGATTTAATGCTCCTAATTCATTCCTGCGAGCTACCCAATCACATACATATTTCCTTTTCTTCTTTTTTTGGCGGAGAAGAAAATGAATTAGTTGGAATATGCTTCCCAAACTTCAAGCACTGCTACTGCCACGTCGGTATCCATTTTGTAAACAATTGGAGGAGAGTTGTCAGTCAGCTCTGATTGGTGTAAACAATCTATAAGATTACAGGACCGTTCACACGGTTCGAGACGCCGTAGCGCGGAGTCGCTGCAAGTCACACTTAGAAATCTAAATTCGCCTTTAGGCTTTCTTATCCCGTTGGTTAATGTAAAACTACACTTAAAACATTAGACTAAAATTCTACATATATGCGTATATTTATATATGTTTAACAATGCATATTGAAAACTATTGCATACAAGTTTGGTGAACATTTTTGTATAGACATATTTTTTACACATGGGTGTTGAAATGCTTTCAAAATCACGAATATACTGTATTTTAATCGTGTATTTACATTAAGCAAACATAGTTTTCACTGACATGAAACTTAATGGAGAAGGAGTTGGCCTGCGTCTATATGCAAGCTTTAATAAACGTTTTAATGAAGATGTTAGTTAAAAATGAATATTATTATACCCAAAGAACGGATGCTTATTAAGGTATGCAATATTTTCTTTGAAAAAGTATTTATTTTTCTTTTAAAAATTGAAAAGATTGCATTGAAATATTTATATAGCCAACGCTACAAGAATAGTATTATAGAAACGTTTTCTTTTAATTTCTCAAACGTAAAATGCTAAATATTTTAGGATAAAAATGTAGACAACATTGATTTGCTTTATTTCGCAAATTTATAGACTGAATTTCTACAATAAATGTTCTATAAGATATAACTTTAATTATTTGCAAAACAACAATTCAGATGCTTTTAGGAAAGAATAAATAACAAAGAAACGTAGTACATACAAATAAGTTCATATGAAATAATTCTATGAAGAAGTTTAGGGAAATAACCCCTATTATTTGGTTATAATATAATTACACGCGTACGGGTTCGTTGCGGATTAAATGCACTCAGAACCGGCCTGCATAGTTACATTTATATAGGGCGGAATACGGTTAGAGTTACCTTTTGAAAGGGTCAGTTATAGGTTTGGTGGTCATTCGGCAATTTCTTCGTATACTGCGGAGTGTACTACTGAACAATTTGATTTCAAAATGATTTAATACATTGTTTGGAGCATTTTATTCCAGAACAGGAGATGTGAAAAATGTGCAATGGGATTCGAAATCAGGACCTCCCGATTTCTACTTCTAATTAATCTTCTTAATTTGATTTCTAGCTTCTAATAAAAGTGTTTATAACATTCGTATAGTACATTCATATAGTAATTTTAATTTGGTATATTTAATTACCGTCAATTTTTAATCGTACATTCAGTTACTCTTGTTAAATATAGGGAAAATAGATGTATTTACTGATAGCGAAATGGAAAATATAAACTTTGAGATTCTGTTGTTTGTAATATTAGAATAAATGTATTACAAATTTTCATTTAAAGATTTACATGCTTTCTGGTAGTGTATAGAATCTTAATCTTAAGTGTCAGATGACTGTAATAAACATATCATTTTGACAATCTTCACACGCAAGTTAAAAATAGAACAAACTCTAGGCTACGGCAGAAGACTGAATGCAACTACTGCATTGCGTGCTGCGTTAGATTTGTTACTGCTTGCGAGTGGACTCCTAAATTTGATGCCGCAATAAAAAAACCGTTGGGAAACAACGAAGCAATAGTTTATGTCCAGCTTTCTGAGTAGTCTTACCAAACGCTTCCGAGGGAAAATCTATGTTTCGGACCAGTTTTCGACGCGTTTATCGCTTTATTTGGCAAGGTATAAAATATTTTATGCTTTGTACGTAAATGCTCTTTTACTTTTCTTTGTCAATGAAATAAAATATGTGCACACTGCAAACACTGTGAATATTTCAGTGTTTATAAAATTGATATCACACCTGTGTTGATCTGAGCTATTAGAGCTACTACAATATAGAATAAATTCTATAGAAGTGAATTTATAAGCAGTTGGATAATATATAACTTGAAAGCATTTTGTTGCTCTCTGTTTTACGAAAAATATTTTTATAACAGCTTTTCTTAAGAATAATCTTTAAATAGCCTCATAATTATTATTAAATTTTAAAAACACATATACCCGGCATCACAACTTTATTTGCTTTCTAAAGAGATTTAAAGTAATATCCGTAACCCAGTTTTAGCTCATTATACTAACTTATACTACTAATAATTTATTTAGTTAAAGTGAATTTCATGGAATTTTAATTTAAATGCTTCATAATGTAACAAGTTTAGAGCTTAAAGTTTTGAAGTTCAGCAGATATCCAAAATGGCGAAAACATAAACTAAATTTTTCCATTGGTTTTTTTTTTTTTTTTTTTTTTTTTCATTTTGTAAGCACAGATATATGTTGAACAAAAGTAAGTTTCCCGAAGTAACCAACACGAAAGCTCCAATATGCCCTCATCGGGCTTCCATCGCGTGTTTTCTAACTGCTAGCCGAGCTTGCTACCAACTTCACCACGAAAGCAAGCACATGAGAATGTAGTAACTTCATATATTCACTTTAAATTATAGGTGCTGTTGTAGATATATTATGTTTTTTCGGCTCCAGGAAACGTGAGATATTAATCATGCCTTGGTCGAGATTCGAACCGCGAATCTTTCAATGCCTAACAGAACATGAAAGCAGTTATATCATCAGAATATCCAAGAGAGAGTGAAGTAATCCCTTAATGAATTCTGATGGCTCCTTCACTAATTAGCAATTATAATTTAATATGAAGGTTTCTTGAAAGATTAATTTAGGTAGAAGACGTAAATCCTTATTATGCAAGCTAATCCGAGTTGAAAGTATTAGGAAACATTAGTTGCGAAATGCATCAAAAGCGCGCTTTTTATTTAATAAAATAAAATCTCTAGTAATTTCGATTTAAACCTTCCTATTCTTAAAAGCTAAAAAAGAAAAAAGCTATAAAATATAAAAAGCTAGAGCACAAATGTACTATTTTACCAGTATATGATCTCAATTTACTTGTAATTGACTTTTAGCCTATCCATTACGACTGGGGTTTTGTTAAAAAAGACGTAAATTCCTCCATTTAAATTATTTAACCAAGCTTTATGTCTTACAGTTCCACGTGCTAATTCAATGCTTTACCTGAATTAAAGTTTCGTAATTAGTGTAGATATCAACTTCGACCTATTCTCCAACTTCCCAGTTCTTAAAAATAAATTTTTAGTAAAATAAAGAACTCATTAAAACTCCTTTCAACAGAAGTGTCATTCCAAGTACGAGTTGGCAACCACTTTTGAACAATAGTTTAACCGGTGCCATTCAAATATGGCGGTTGGCTTGGCATTTCGTTCTTTCAAAAGTTGCCTGTAAAAGTTCTTTGTCAGAGGCTCGTTGGACTTAATTGGCCAGTCTGATGGGAGAAATTGAAGCCTGTCGAAAACGACGCCGGAAGCTTTGCCTGTTATTGCGCTACGCCCGCAAAGTGAGGCATGGACAAAAGCTCTTCAGGTGGAAAGGAGAGGGTAATACATTTGCAGGGCGGAGGAATGACATAAGACAAGCGATTATTTGGCTGCCAACGTTGGGTGGATGAATAGCTTGGAACACGGCATTCTGAAATAAATAAAGAGTAAACTGCCTGCATACAAAACTACTCTATTCAAAAGTTAAAGCATGTGCGATCTAAACGTAATCTCTGACACATTGCAATTTTTCCTCCCTAAATTCGCTTTTGATATATCTGTAAGAATTAAAATAATTACGCATTTTATTTTTAATATTTTCTTTTAGAAGAACACATTAAGTACGCTTATGTCAGAAATATAAGAAATGAGATTTTCAAGCATGCAGAATCCACTAAGTGTATGATAATACTTATCAAGATAATATAGTTAATTTTAAGCACACCCAGGCAACAATATTTAGACAGCACGTACCATACAGATATTATGTCTTTCATGTTAGAACTGCAACAAATGATGCGTCCTTTGATTTAATCTTGTTATGTTATACTTCTCCTGATCTTTTTCCATAACTTACAAATACAGGTACATTTGGGGTGGGACACGACAGCATCACCATTGGTAGTACAGGCTTAATTCTAAAGTACTAACTTCTAAGCTCCGCTCAAATTTTGATATAAAGCACCCCGATAGACTATCCTAGGGTTTTCATTTTCTCTTTCCCTACCTCCAAACATTCGAGAGGACTTCCGGTTAGCTGTGTATTTTGAGGGAATACATGCCACACAGACACTATACCCTTACAAACATCTAAGTCGTCTCCGGGTTTTGAATCCGACATAAACCAGACAACAGCCGCAGACGCGAATCACTAAAGCGGTTAGGGCGACTCCATAATCTATCTTCCGTACAAGAAGAAGCTAGGTCAGCACATCTATAATACCATAGGTGATTGAGATGTTGCTGTACCTAGCTAACTGATAAGTTTCCGCGGAGTTTGAAATTCCAAGGAAGAACACTTTCGAGTGGTACGAGGTTCTCCCATCCTTTTCTCCTATTACCAAACTGTCTGGAGGATTTCGGATGGCTGCGTATTTTGAGTGCCCTCTTGATGCATAGATACTGTAAGTTTATAAAAATCCTGCTTTCTCCTGGGTTTGAAGCCGGCCGCTTCGGAACGGCAGTCAGCGTCATCAACAACTATCCCATCTGGGCGACTCCGTAACCTACAGTAATAGAGAAATATATTACACACACGAATAGGAACAAATATAGGGAATATATATTCCGTTCATGTTTGCGTTCGTATTTTAAGCGGGCAAGGAATTAGCTTATATTAGGTTTTTTTAACTGTAACAAAGTGCTAAAGGGCTACCTGTCTAATAGGTGGGATAATTTCTTGGAGAACATTCTAAGAAAAACTGGCTGGTATTCATGCTGTACTAAAGGAAAACCAGGAGAAGCCAATAATGCAGCCAGCCATTTCGCGTGGGTCGAACTACCGATATTCAGCGGCCTTTAACCATTCGTCCACTGATGTACTTTCTATGTTCAGTGTCTCGTAACATTACTCTCTCAGATCAGGGGTTTATGCATATTTTACGGCCAACGACATTTAACAACCGAGGTTTAGTAGGGAAATTAGAAAGAGTTAGGCTATTGCCGTTACCTCTGTTGCGTAAGCTTCTGCTCCCGGAGTTATTACTGATTTTACGTGGCATAACTGCATTTATTTGCTGCCACTAGTTTTCAGCGCGGGTTTAAGAAACAGGAATTATCTGATCGCTATAGCTTATTTTTACCACTTGTGCATATCTTCGAATTTTTAATTTCGTTCTGTGATTTCAGTTACCGCCCAAGGAAGGCGTAGTGTGTTAGAGTCGAGTTGACGCACTATAAATTTTAAAGTGTTAATAAAGAGTACTTTTAGCCCTTCTCCTACGCAGTTACTATTCTTACAGTTCTCACTGAGAAGTTAATAAAATTACAAGCTTATTGTTCCTTCTTTAGACTGCTGCTATTTGAGAAACTTTCACCTTTAAAAGAAAATTCTTTAACGTAGGTTCCTAATTTTTTTCGAAGTATGTCTACCTAAAACAAAGATGATTTCATAAAGAAGACATATTAAGGAAACGTTGTTATTATTCCTGTTACGAACTGGAAATACCATGAAAGCAACCGTGCAATCAGCTGTTCATAGAGATTTGAACCCGAATTCAGCTACCAGTGTTCAGCGTTTGGGACACTAATGAGTTTTTTATAATGCAAGGGAGAGACTTTTAGCAATTATTAATTCTTTCCCTTTTAACTAAATCAAAATTACTTGTAAACAAATTCTTCCCAATTTCATAGTATTTGTTCATAGACAGAACTTCAGTTTAGAGTCAGTAAAAATTCTTCTTTTTTAATGACAAATATATATAACACACAATAATGTCGAACATTCTTACAACCATATCTTTCTAATGTATGTAACTCAAGATTTGAAGATATATTTAAAACCTTTCTAACTCTTGATTCTAATTCATGATTGTTCAGTTCTTTATCATAAAACAGAGTCTTACATATGGAAATCTTTTCTCTCGTGCGACCCATTTCCATGGTTGTTATGGCGTTATCGCACGAAAAGTTTCGAACAACCTAATTCAATTATTGAGAGAAAACGCATTTGTCTCTGAGATCACATCCGAAGTTAGTATAGATGCTAATTGTACGACGCAATGGGCGTTTGCTGCACCTGATTTATATTCTCTCCAATGTTTAACATTTGGTGTTGGTCTTCCAGGAGTAGGTTGAAGATAAGTTCGTTAGGAGAGCAAATAAAGGTCTGGACCCAAAAGAATTCGTTGGAGCGTAGGAAATGTGCTGGGTTCGTTGGTTTACCATTCACGCGTGTAATAGCTGCCATCGATTCAGTTAAGTCTGTTCCACTGGGCATTTCTATGGATTCGGTAAATAAATCTTGCTAGGATACTGTGTAACCGCTTGAGATGGTTATATTGGCCTTTATTCCGGAAACAGTTGTGAGCTCTTACCGAAGCGGGTAAAATTAATTGAAAGATAAATTTTTTAAAAGTGAAATGTAATGCTTTAAAGCACTGATTACGTTTAGTGTTTGTGCAAATAATAATTTGTATTTTTGTGATGAAATATACACATATGGGTCGATATTTTTTACTATCATAGTTTAACCACTTCTTCTAATTACAATGAGCTATTTTTAACGCCTAAATCTAAATATAAAAATTTTATTGTTACGTGCGTACAGGTTCATAATGGATTGGATGTACACAGAACCGATGATAGTTTGATATATTTTTTTCTCCCAAAAGGAGCATTTGGAAATTTTCACAAAAGTTATCTTAACTTTTTCAGTTAACTATCTTAAAGCTTTTTCAGTATTATAGAGCACAATCAGTAATTACATTTTCAAACTACTAACAATGTTAAACACAGTCGCAATGCAAAGCACATCTAAAAAGTGAAGCCTGCACGGAGGTCTCTTAATATTCCAAAATCTACTCTCAACTGAAAAGCAGATAACTGATGCTTTGTTCAGTCTTATATAGTTTTCTCCCGGTCGCCGAGAAATCTCTAATACTATCCATTTCTCGAATTGACTGGAAGGCATAGACGGTTACAGTTACATATAGGGATCAATTACAGTACCACTCACAGTAATATAGGGATCGCAACAAATGTCGTCGAATGGTCGCTAAACCTGGAGGCTTTTGGCGATTTCTCTCCAAATTTAGAGACAAAAATTAGTCGCCAAAACCATTGCGAGCTTGGCGATATCTCGCCAATTTAGCAAGATAATTATTTACCTCGTTGTTAAATAGAATTGTCCCTGATTTCTTATTTTTTCGACAGTGCTTCTCTTTTCTTGAAGCTCATCATTTTACATTATACAAAATTCGTAACAGTATACTGTACAATACAATATTAACGTAATTTGTATTTCTTTTCTCATACATGTATGCAGATTGTTCCAAAAATGTATGCACATTCTAGCAACCAAAAGTTTATTAGATTTCCCTTCTTTTTAGGTTTAAAAGAATTTAAATATTGGCTGTAGTTAAGACGACGTGTTTGAATGAAGAGTATTCTACAGAACTTCCATCTTCGCAAAGTGCTAGAAAATATAATTAAAGTGCAAAATAATTTAATTTATAGAATTTCTAGCAGGTCCATCTAGAATTAATTTCTAACAGATCCATCTACCTTATATTTACTTGAATCAGAGATACTTTTGAAATAGATGGAATTGAATGATTATTGTATGATGAAAGACGACTGGTTTGTTAATGAATATATCGAAGCATATATATATATATATATATATATATATTTCTGAAATAAAAATGCTTATACTTTGTCCATACTTTGGTGAATGATGAGCTGGATTTGTAGGTAAAATACTTTTCAGGCATATCGTGAAAATAAAATTTTCGATTTATAGATTGTAAACTTTGGAATCTACCCGCATGAATTAAACCTACACTATGACATCAGGCTTCTAAAAATAGCTTGACAGCAGTTGACAAGTAGAATCGATGAAAAAGGTATTCGATACGTATCTCACTTTTGCTGTAATTTTGGATTAAGAACTGAATGAAACAGTATTAAAGAATGAGAATAACCAAAATCAAACAAACAATTACTTCTCACATTTTAACTCTTTAATTTGTTTATATTCTTAAACAAAGAATTCGATTTAGGTAGTGACATTTTACTATTTAACGGACTACTTGCGAATAGATTAAAAGTCTAGTGGCGTATAAAAGGGAAACTCTAAGACGGCTTTCTAGAAATTTACTCTATTAATGGAATTATTCCAGGAGGACCAAGACTGCAAATGTTATAATCATGAAATTAAAGAAATGATACTTCTATTATGCTGCTCTTTGAAACAATGTGAAATGCGATGCGGAGCGGAAGTTGATAATTATTGTTTATATACCTAATAACTATAATTTAAATATATACCCGACTTGAATATCTATAACAGATACATGATAAAGCATCGGCTTTCTGCTTTCGTTTCTGCTTCAGATAAATAGTATAAATATGCCAAATATGATGATAAAATTTGTATATTGATGTAATGTCTATTATTTTTACAGGAATAAGGGCACTTGTATTGTATCTCATTAGTACGTATAATTAATTAAATGCCATTGATTAGGTAAAAAGCTTTTAACGTTAACATATCGAATTCGGATGAAGAATTAAAATAATTACATTTATAACTATTCAAGAAATAATAATACTTTTTTTTGTATCAAACTTTATATCCTACATATAGATTATATGCATTTTTAGCATTATATGCATATATTTACGCATTTCTTTCTGTAAAATTATATGTGCTTTAAAAATGGAGAATTTGAATGATAAATACTTATATTTAAAAGAAATCATCTATTACTCAAATATAAAATATAGAGAAAATAACGAAAATCTATTCTCCACACATATTCATATTTTTTGTTTCGATAACATTTAATTGCATTCGAAGCATATTGTCTTATCCGTTTCAATGCATTTTTTTTATTCTAGCTTAATCGGCTATTTCGGTTAATTTCAAGAAAGTTTAAAATCCCAAAAGTCTCTCTACAGAGGAAAAAACTGATAACTTTCATTTAATTTTGAACTGCTTATATTTTAATTTCGGATTATTCGAGCAAAATTTGGAAGTACTGTTTTTTAAAAGCGTTCCTTTAGAATGGAACAAAATCCTCAACATCTGAAATGGAGGTAGAAGATATTGCGAAAATCCAGGCAGTCAATTTAAATCATAAAGATTTACTGAATGTAGAATGAAAATTATGTCAAGAAACTCAAACTTCAGTACTGGTATCAAGTGATACAAACATTTTTAAGCGCTAAAAATGCGTAAGAAGGGAACAACATGAGAATTTAGAATATAACCTCTAGCGTTAGGAGAAAAAAGAATCGTCATGAAACTTGTCTAAATAGGTAATGGTGCAAAAGTATATAAACACCCAAAACTTGTGCGTATTACTTGATACCAGTATGAAGTTTCAGTTTCTTGAAATAACTACGTTTTGATTCTACATTCAGTAAATCTTTAAATGATTTAAGAATCTCAAAGGTAGTAAAAGTTTGCACATTTCAAACTCCCGCATAATATTGAGTAGGAAATGATATACAGTAAAAATGTTTGACGTAGGCAGCATGTTTGCATTAAAATTAGTAAAAAGATGATACCTGATTCAATTGCAGGTTATTCGCATGAGAATGAATTTAGGATAGATAAAGCTTGGGTTTGAATTTAAAGGTGAAACATGAATAAGTTGTACAGATAGCCCAGGAAGGATATTTACAAAGTCCTACAATGGATGAAATGTGAAGGTTACAAGGTATTTCTCCCGCCTTGTTAGCAAGCCTTCGTGGTGCAGTGGTCATCACGCTCGACGTATATTCGAGAGGTCCGTGATTCGATTCCCGGCGAGAGCATTACTCATTTTCATCTCTCCTGCTTTCAAATAACTAATATCTCTATAAGGTTAAATTGCTTGCTATTGCTTCATCAGAATACAGTGCTATCGCTAAAGAGAGGAGTTTTACGATTCTTTAGAGATAAAATATTCTGAGAAACTGTTATGAAAACTTTATTTCGGATTTTGAAATAAACTTCATTATAGGAGCTATGCTTTAGGCATAAAAATTGCCTGACGATTACTTATCAGATAATAGGCACTTTTTATGCATGAAATTTTCGTTAACAGGTTAGTGAACGCGATAAACAATTTGCCAATAGAGTGGAAAGTTTTTTTACTTTTAGATAATGTATGGAGTCACAGTAAGCTATCGAAACTGACGCTATATATGTTGGTTGATTTGCTTTATTCGATTACGGCAAAAGACTCTAGATCTATCTGCTTAAGGAGAGAATGCCTTAGTGAAGGAATTTCTAAGCAGAACTGGCTCGTATACACGATACGCATGGGGAAAATCACAAAAAATGACTATGCAGCTAACCTGTTCGTGGAATTTGAGCCTCTGCCCAAACTACCAGTTTTCAGAGACTTTACCGCTCGGCCGCTGGTGGATCCTGTTTATGTTGAAGAGCATAGATTTCTGATAATATGCCTAAAGCATAGCTCCTATAATGAAGTTTATTTCAAAATCCGAAATAAAGTTTTCATAACAGTTTCTCAGAATATTTTCACTTTTGAAGGATTTTCATTAGTACGTAAAATTAATTATACGTATAATAATACGTATAATAATACGTATAATTAATTATACGTATAATAATACGTATAATTAATTATACGTATAATAATACGTACGTATAATTAATATATAATTATACGTATAATAGTACGTATAATTAATTTTATAATATAAAATTTACAAGATGCTGCAATAACCAGCAGTTTCCCATTCGGAATTCATACACCCCTCCATGCATTTTGCGAATATAGTTATATATCATATTATGAATTCCCATGCATTTTACAGAAAGTGAAAAAAATGTGTAAGTTCAGTTTCATAACTTCAGTGGAAACATTAAACCTGGTAATCTAATTTTCGCAGATTATTTCTCAGTTCACAACAATTTGGGAACTTTTATATATTTATTTGATGAACAAATTATAAAGCCTATCCATGAAATGTACAATAAGAAAAATAAATATGACATTGAAAAATCAGTCTGTGCTTTTAAAGGCATATAAGTGCCTAAAGAAAGGTCAGCTGCACATTATGTTGAGGTTTTGCGGTACATTTAATTCTTAGGCAGACTTCATCAGAATGCAGTGCTTATTAACTACATATACCTATTTAATTAGTTATTAGAATTTAATTTAGTTTAATTTTTATTTACAATTTATATATATATATATTTCTTTTGAAATTATTTTAGAGTATTAAGATTTGTTTTCTTGTTAAAATTTTTTCGTTTCTTTAGTTTAATACGTTTTCCATATTTTAAAAATGACTTTCAGGGATACCTTAGATAAATTTTAAGAGGCTTAGAGTAAATTAGAATCCGATATACAATTTTTGATGAATGGACAGAACTTAATTGCGATTATATATATTATTACGAGTGCAATTTAAAAAGAAATCATATAAGGATATGATTTAGTAAGTTTAAAAAAATTTAGCATTATTTTCTCTAAAAGTTGGTTCATTTCCTTTTTCGCAAATTGGCAATATGTAATTATGCAGATATAACTAGTAATGATTTTTATATAACATTACATGCATAATCATTTTAATGAAAATTTCATTGGAACTGTAAATGTTAGAATCTGGAATTGAACCTAAGGCTGCTATCTACAGCGTAGTAAACCTTCACGATGTTGCAGAAGTAGGCCGAGTGGTAAAGTAGCTAAACATTAGTGTTTCGCCTCAGTTTAAAATCCCAGTTAATGGTCTGACTGCATAAGCATTTTCGTAAAAGTGAATACATATAAATTTCCTTTGATAATTCCTTCACGAAGGCATATCCTCCTTTCGGCAAATATTGTTCGTATGCTTCGCCCTAATACAGAATAATTCGTATGTTTTGCTCTAATACAGAATAGTAATCCCGTACTATTATTTTATTATGTCTGCTTGCGTTCATTAGTGTGATATTCTTATATGTGTGAACAATGAAAAGTTCAGGAAAAAGGTTTCATATGGATAGTGCAATGGAAAAAAAGGCAGTTTCAACATTATCTAGAATTTAATTTTTGTTAATTGTATACATGCTGATATTTTACACAATACACTAACTATTAGCTCTGAAGTTGCTCGTAAAGTGTGTTAAAATTCAGTACTTCAAACTGTAAACTATGTAAGTAGTCATAATAAAAATCAAGCGGACGTTTCTCAACCTATAAAAGTTTATAGTGGATCCTGGAATAAGATGATTATCTTATATTGAGCAAATAAAGAATCAAATTCAGCGTGTTGAAATGGAATCTACTACTGCATTTGTAGTGTCTTTAAAAATAATTCCGTGCATGAGCGCGGCAAATCCATTGCACTTTACTTTTAGTACCCAAATATATTCTTTATTGAAACTAGTGTGAAGACTTAAAAGTAATCTGAAGGATAAGGCTACGTGAGCGGTTTCGCGACTGGTGAAAAAAGGGAAAGCAGAAAAATTGGAAGAAAAAATATCTGTAAAAAACTAGATAAGCCTTCCATAAAAATCATACCAATTTCTTCCAAGTTTTAGTGTGAAGTAAAAGAAAATAGTGTTTTAGCTACGGGCATTCAAGGGTTACTAAAAAAAAGTATGTAAACAAAAAGTGTCATTCCTTGGCAAAGAGGGCTCCTTTGTATATTCCATCAATTTTTTATAGCTTGAGAAAGTGTTTCTTGCTTCTTTTTGTTGCCTTTTCTCTCCATCCTAAGCCCTCGATAATGTTCTGGCAAAAACTTTGATATTTAAGATACTAAAAAAAGTATATATCAAAATTTCTTAAAACTTGCACTGAGAAAGTACTAAAAGTGATTGACACGATGTGCAATCTGCTGCTTAAAAAAAAATTGTAAATAAAAGGTGATTAAAAAAGCGTAAGAGCCCTTAGAAATTTTTTAATGGATCATTTTTTTTCGCTGTTCACAAAAAGTGTGAAAAATATTTATTGCTGTGTTGAAAAATTAATATTTCAAGGCAATAAGTTTTCTACAAAGTTTTGAATGAATTGCAGGATTTTTTTCTCTGCCTAGGAAATGGTTGTAGAATAAAAATTTATTCCTTTCGTATCATTCTATCTCATATATTATTGTTGTGGAAATGGGCCAAATGTTATTATAAAAGTTATGTTTGGTTGTAGAGACATTATGTATTTCTGAGGCAGGAAAGATGAAAAATATTCAACGCCTTCGTCGGGAATCGAACCACGGACCTCTCAATTACGCGCTGAGCGTGCAGACCACTACACCACGAAGGCTCGTCAAGAAGGTGGGATAAATACCTTAGATACTCCCCCTTTTAAAGGGAGACTGAGGTTTTTAGGGGACCCAATCGCCAAATCCTGGGTGAGGCGAACCATCACCCAACACCCTTTTTGTTCGGGCGCCACTTTAGATACATTAGGTTAATTGGAAACAAGTAAAGATGAAAAATATCCATTGAACTACAGATTTCTCAATTACGCGCTGAGCGTGCAGACCACTACACCACGAAGGATCGCCAAGAAGGTGGGAGAAATACCTTATATGATGTATAAGATGCCATTCACACGATTAATTACTTAAGATTATTGAGTATGCTCAGTAAGCAAATGAATTTCAACTAGAAATGTGCATTTAATACGGTCTGAAAATGCAATAACCCAATTGTTAAAAATACCAGAATTATTCCTAAAATGACTTAACATTCAATAACATTAGAACAGTGTTACTTACCTGTGTAGTGCTATTCTGTTTCACCTATAAATACACAATAAGCATCTTTTACACATTGTGCTAATTCCATTTATTAGTAGCTACTAGATTAATTTCACTAATTTCTCGATTATATATAATTACATTACCATAGTTACGATTAAAACTGCCATTCACACTTTGACCGTTCTTTATCGTGTATCATCACAAAGCCAAGCACACACATCGCTAAAGAATCTTATTCTATCTTCATAATGAACTATGATGGCACAAAAAGTATGTTGCAAAATTGCGTGGAAGTATTCGTTCGTTAAAGTATCTCTATTATTATTTTTTTTTCAAGTTACTTGATGAAGGCATTATGTTTCCACGAAAAGAAGTTGTTTTCTTGGAATTGCAGTTAATCTCTGTTAGTTCTGTCAGATTCCGATTATACACATTACAGCACTGTGCACTTTAGAAATCATCTTTCTGTAGAAAAATTGGAATTTGATGAATTTTACGATGCACGCACTGAAAACGTGTGAAGCAGAAAAGAGGCGGCGGGCGAGGGAAGGAACCCCGTCCCTTACAGCCCGCCATAGAATAATGAGTCACAAAACCAGTTCGGCCAGATTTTGTGCTCTTGCGCTGAGCCTTGAAGATTATTTCATAGAAGTCGCAGTGTAAAAGGCTTCATTTGTAAAAGGCTATGCTTATTATATCTCTGACCGACACGCATTTTCCTCCCTATGGTAACATCTCTGTATCGTATCAGCATTTAATACCTTCCTAATTTCCAAGATTTGTAAGACTGTTATTAATTATGGTGCACTTCGTTTTAGTGTATACATATTAAGTTAAAGCACCTGCGCATTTGTTTTTACAATGCGCTTTCTTCCTTCACATTTAAGAAGAGAGAATGAAATGGCTGACCTATTGGTCAAAATAAAACCTAAAGTTCGGCTTGGGCAAAAGTTCCAACAGAAACACAAGAAAAATATATTTATAACAAATACTAAGAATTACCAACAAGAACCAAACAATAGGTCAGAAGTACCTGCAGTACGTAGTTCTTCAGGATAAGGAAAACGAAAGGTTCTTCAGGAAAGGCAAAGAATAAAAAATAAAGTTCAGAAGAAAGGACGAAAATTACTTTTAACTAATAGGTTCTGAATTTGTAAACCTGCTGATATAAATTGTAAATGCCATATGAAATATCTATATCTGGTTGCTGCTTTTCAGCACTAGTTTTCAAATTATAATAATGTTCATAGAGTGTGCTGAGATGCCAGGAGTTTAATGATGCAGATGTGATTTTCAGACTTTTAGGTGTTCCTAGTTTCTCTTTCGCTTTGTATCAGCATTCTTTACGTACCGTTTCTTCTGCTGTAGTCTGTAAATCTTTACGTTCTGCCATGTAGTACGGTACCAAGTATGTAAAATACTGATTTACAATAAGTCATAAGTTCAACATATACTACAGGAAATTGTTTATGTGAACAAATATTCAAAGCTCTGATTTAATAAATTTTCTTTGAGGCCTAAAGTAAGTATTTTTATTATTATTGCGTTCTACGGGTTCATGGATTTGGAGTCATTGACAGCAACACTTAACGAAGAATCAAAACACAATTTATGAGCCAGTATTACACAGGAGAGTTCCAAAGACACGTTTACAGCCGTACAAAAACTACAGTAAACACGCTGAAACAATCAGTAACACAGCCTTCGGGCTATCACACTGTAACGGAGAAAACAGCTTAACGGCAAAGCACTAAAGTACAGCTCCTGACTCTGTTCGGTCGCTCTCGGAGCTCGAAACAATGCTACTGAACTCAACGTACTCTAGGTACTCTCCACGATGCAACTCAAGATACGCTCACGATAAACCTGATGATACCCTGCTACTCCGCGTACAAGCAGGGTTTATATAGCTTTTGACCTGCCTTCGAGAACATTCTGATGCGAACCGGTAAGAATTCGTTTTCGAACATTCTCATTCCGTCTGTGGTACATCATTAATTTTGTTGCCAAATACCCCCAAATGGGCGATTTCGCGCCAAATCTGGAAACCCTAAACCCACTTTAAGGGGATGGTATCTTACCGAAGCTGGGCATTTCGTAACAATATTTTTTAGTCTTTTCTACATATTTCTTCTAATGATATATATCCCTTATATAAAAATAAAGGCCTAAATATATCCATCCCTTAATTGTGTTCTTAAGGCTTTTAACCTCTTCGTCGTCCGTAACGCGTCTAGCGCGTTCAAGTGAAACTTCCGCAGGGCGGACGTAACGCGCCTCAAGCATTCTTCTGCATTTTAAAACTTTTAAACGTTTAAAACGCTTTCTAAATGTTTACTTGTTTGAGTTTTATTTTTGTTTGTTCTAATATCTTCTAGAGGTTAGCACTAATCAGGCATTCTATTCCTAATTGAATTTGCCCTGGATTTTATGAATATTCCCTCCATTTTACATAAAATACAAGACAGAGTGAGATGGCTTCAATGTCTACTCATCAGGAAAAGAGAAAAAACGATGTTGTGAATTGGAAAGACAAGAAGGATGTACATTTGATGAATGCAGTTCATAATAACTCGATGATTGATGTTGGAACACGGAAAAGAACTGCAAAAAAAAAAAAAAAAAAAAACAATAATTGTAAAAGATTACAACAACAAAATGAGAGGAGTGGACTGTCTGTATCAGATGTTATTAAATTATCCTGCTGTTACAAATAAGCAGAGATATTATTATTTTTCCATTATGCTTTATTTCCTTATAATTTTACTCAATATTCATTGAAATTCATCCACTACGAAAGTCATGTATGGAAAGTAATGATGTACAGGGAAAACAACTTTACACGCTCCGAAAAACAGACGCCGCTGGGGAAAATTTTTCGCGGACAGGAGAGGACGGCGAAAGTGTTAAATACTACTTCCGTGGTAACTACTTTTGAAAGACATTTTGATTCGCTGCATGTTCGTATGCTTCTTTTTCTTGAGCTCTAAAACCGTCCTAAGATCGGACCTGTGAAGGAGATAATACAAGACTAAATGGAATGAATAAAAACAGCTCTACCTTTTTCGCAATAAAAATGATTTGCAGTAGCTACGTAAAAAGAAAAAAAAATGTTTAGTCTCATTATTAAACCTTAAATCTATAATTGCAGAGTTTGTCTGCATAGAAGTTTGTTTAGCTTCCTTTTCGATAGACGGTAAGCAAGACAAGGTTGTAAGAAAGAAAACTGAACATTGTTAGCAGACATTGCAAATAGTGGAAAGGATTATGAAGATTCGAGAGGATTTAAGCGAACTGTTTGTCAAATTTGTTTCTAATATGAGAGTTCTTCGTTCTTTTTATTTATTTGTTTACTTATTTAAAGAAAAATTCATAATTTGAGTGTCATAATCTTATTTTTACTTAAATTAGGCTTTCTCTTCTCGAGAAATAAGATGCCATCTGGTTTGTTTCATGTTGTTTCAAACGAGTTGTAGATAAGCTCAAACTGAAAAAACTGAAACAGGTGCTGGAAATTCATTTTCCAATTTCGTTAAAATGACTTTGACAGAAAAGTTGTATACAAAAATTTCTGACAGTATAATAAAAGCTAAATGCATTCTAGATTGTCGTTTTACTAAAGCTAAAACTAAACAAACTTTCCACTCATAAAAATTATTTTGTAAGAATTGCAAAGCAAGCATATAACAAGAATTTCATTGACTATATAAATTATTTCAGATTTAATTATAATATACTTAAATGGGGAATGTTTAAGAGAATTTAATTCTAAATAATATATAAAAAAGTTCTTGAAAAAGCATTATTCGATCTTAGAAACCTCTACAGTCTGTTACTTTAAGTACTACAAATCTTAAGGATTCTTTCCTTATTTACTATTGTATTGGTCCTCATCACCGCTCAAAGAAAATCAGGGAAATTTAGCAAATATAAGCATCTGCACTATTATTATAAGATAAAAGGCCAGCCGTTTGCTAAAATATGTTCATAGCTCACAACCGAATTTGATCACTTAGCTATGGTTTATTGAAAAATATTCAGCCTAATTCTTTTAAGATCTTACCTCTTGTATGGTGCTCAGGCGGAGTAGTAGTTTAGTGAATCTGACTGCCGTACTGAAGGGGGCCTGGTTCAAACCCCGGAAACAGCATGGATGTAAATTTTCTGCCCCTTTCTAGGACTTAACGGTGGCCCACCTATTAGATGCCTCTATAATAAAGTGACCACAGCTTTAGACCTTAGTAATGGCCAACACCTATAATGTTTAGGGCGCGGGAACTTAGCGCTTGCACAAATATATGACTCATCCAATGAATGCCTGGTCGTTTAAGAGACTGAAGGACCCTTGAGTGTCAAATTTTAGATCTTTTTTTTTTTCAAATTTAAAGTTCAAATCAGGTAGACATTAACGTTTAGAAGTTTTAATAACATAATATTTTTCCGAAATATAATTTTTACACTATCCGTTCTAAACGTTAAAAGTTCAGACGTATAACTGCTTTTTATCCTATTAAAAGAAAAGAAAATCTGCTTCTAAAATATGCACTATTTGCTCTACAAAATCCTGTAAACCATATAATGAAAAACATGCCACTTTTCGGTTCACTTATAAACTCAATTATGTTAGATTAAAAATGATTAATTTTTAAATTTCTATTCATGAGAATTTGAAATGATTTTCATGGTTTTCTGATGTGAAAAGTTCTCATGAAAAAAACTGGCATTCGGAAACTTACGTAAATAAGTTACCTTTATCTGTATTTGTAAAAGATCTACCAAAGATTTTAATTTAAATATTTCGGATGACTTCGATCGCATGAACTTTGATTTTTTTTCTATTGAATAATTTTGTTAGGAAACATATTTTTGGACTATAAATGTTTTTCATACGATCTTCATATAACATTTGACGTAATGTATCTAATGTGATAGGTGATGACAATTATGGCAATCCGAAAATCTTATTTTATTTGTTTCTGAAACCTGAATAGTGGCAGTTCGATTAGTTGTCCAAAAGATATACAGTAGCACAGTCTTTCGAAAATACCTGTGTATAAATAGTATTAATACATAATAATCTGAAACTTTATTATCAATTATTGAGACACAGATCTGTAATATATACAGTCTCGTATCCGCTGATATGCAATTAATCACGAACATACTGTTAATGAATTAGGACAACTTCCAAATTATGTGTTAACAGTCTTATTAATGTTTTCTAACTCATTATTTCACTGTCATTATGATACTGGTTACTGGCAGTCAGATGGTAACCTCTAAAGAAAGCTTTTCCTAAGGTATCTCCTGAGGCAACAGCTGCTAAAGATGGTTCGACCGTGATGAACACGAAAGCGGCAGAAACTCAGGTTAATGAAGTCGCTTTTAGGGAAATCGCAGCTAAATTCATTCGTCTGCATCTGCATTCCTATTCGGTGGTCGAAGCTGAAATGCAATGCAAAGCGCGCACTGGTGGTAAGTTAAGTGAATTAAATTGAGTCTACGCTTCCCGTCTATTACAGGAGATGAGTTATATCTCTGTCAGGTTTATGCAAAAGATAGTTCCTTGAAAACCAATGCGAAATAAAAGTTTTAATTTAAAAATATTAGAAAATGTTTTTGATAAAATTATTCGAAACTCATAAAATAAATATTGAACTTAAATGGGAAAAATAATTTATCGCATTGTTTAATTTTAAATCGGGAAACTAAATAATTCCTTTTACAACATTCTTGTACAATTTTATATAACGAATAATAAAACCTTGGGACATCCTTGATGAATTTATAAATTCAATGGCTTATGCTTTTGATAATGCAATTCGATTATGAGATTCCATATTTAGGCATCCACACTTTTATTATTCGCGATATTCGCTTTTATTATTCGATCTGTAGACGAATTTTGTAAAGACATTTATTTAATCTCTTGTTCACATTAAATTGTATAAGTTATTTTCCTCCTTGTTATTTCATTAACTTGTAAGAACCACTTGTCTGTTTTCTAAGGTGACAGCTGCAGTATGTGTAGTAACCGCACGAGAGAAGTGTTCAAAGTACCCTTTATTACACTCTTTAAAATTTACATTGCATCGGATTGACGCTAACTCACTAGGCCTCACTCGGGCGGTAACTTTAAATAACAAGAACTAAACTAAAATTTCGAAGATAGGCAAAAATCGTAGAACTGAGCTACAGGGCTCAGATAATTCATGTTTCTTAAACCCGCGTCGAAAACTAGTGGCAACAAGTAAATGCAGTTAAGACACGCGAATTAGCAATAACTCTGTGAGCAGACGCTTACGCAACACAGGTGACGACAATAGCCTAACTCTCTCTCTTTCCTACTGAACCTCGGTTTTTAAATTCTTTCTTCAAGGTGGAATTTGCATTCTTTCGCGCTCGCTACCAAATTTAAATATTATGGCATTGGCAATTAGGGAAATGAAGGCTTATAGGAAAGAATACAAACTTAAATTAAATTAGTTATTTAAAATAAATATAAACTCCTACAAACTATTTGATAAATTTCAAGTAGAAGCTTATTTTATAAAAACTTTTTCTCATTTTAAGTCTAAATAACACGTCAAATTATTCAACTGAAAAATCAGCCAAATTATTCAATTGAAAAATTGTTTCGCAACGATAAATAACAGCTAAATATTGGCTTTAAATATTTGATTTATTTACATGCTACATATCTCAACATTTTCTGTGATGCATTAAGCTGCAGCTGCATAGTTATTCTCATAAAATATATTTATCCTCATAACTGATAATAAACTGATAAGAATGCATACTAAATCCTGTTAGTCACTCAAGTATTTCTACGTATTTTGATTTAGTAGCAAGGAATATTGCTATAAATTACAACTCTAAGCGACAAGAATATTTTACGTGAAACAAGCTTGTCAAAAAAGCAAACCCACCCACCGGAAAAAAAAGAAAAGAAGCATCATATTCCTTTCACATTTATCCACAAAATTTTTGAAACTGCAAAGCACTTAGTCTGATGCTAATACAGAGTGTCCAGAATTAAAGAATCCTATTTAAAAGCTCCCACAGGCGAAACGAGTCAGTGGAAAATTGTTAAATTGTGTGACGGATTTAATGAATGGATGGAAATGTCTTTCACTTAAAAAAATTATAAATAGCGTCACCAGTTATAAATAGCGTCACCAGAGGGCATCTTGCTCTGAAAATCTGTACTAAATATGTAAATTTTTGGCGCCGTCCGGCTGCAGCTGTTATATAGCGTGGAAATATTTACGAAGATTTTGTCAGACACATTGCGAAATTCATTATATTTCGCGCTATAACGTTACAGATACAGATACGATATACGGATATTTTCTTTTCAATGTCCTTGCTGCTCACTATGACGATACGTTTACGAGATCGCGTTTTGTTAGTAATATTGTTTTACCAAAACCGTAATTCCACAGTAGCTGCTCCCCGGATATTTCGGGTTTTGAAAGGAATTGAAAAGGTTTGACGAGTCTTCAGAAAATTATGAACTAATAGGATCATTTTCTTTTCGTCCTGGGAGAAGAAACCTGTTTCTGCAATAGCAGTACACGAGATTGCGCTTCAAATAGAGGACACAGGTAGAGGACACAGCTTCAAACATTCAGGCTAGCACCAGTGTCCGGCGTGTAGTAGAGGCGTTGGATAGGCCATGTTAAACTGTCCATAAAATCTTGTGGAATATTCTCCAATATTATCCTTACAAACTTTCATTGGTGCAGCTGTTGCTTCCACATGATTTTGACCCTCGACTCCGGTTCTCACTTTAGATTCTTATTCGCTTTGAGGTCAAATCAGAATGGAAGGATTTTCATTCGGACGGTACACTGAATACTCGTAACTGCCGAATTTGTGAACCAAAAAATCGGGCCCTATCTTAGAAGTTCCGTTGCATTCACCCAAAGAGGTGTAAATTTTATGCATCATTTATTCTCGGCCCGTACTTCTTCGAAGAGTTATGTTCTACAGGTCCATTGACATGCTCGTTCACTGGGCAGCGATATAGATCTCTGTTAGGGAACGGAAATGTTCCGGCTTTGCCAGCATGTGAGTGCCTTGCACGCATAATATTATGCAAGATGAATCTCTTCCACAAGAGGAAGCTTTATGCAAAATATGATGCTTGGTGTTTCAGAAATGTTCTTAAACGTCATGCTATAAATGAACGTGTCATCAGCCGGCACTTTCTCACTGTGTGGCCTCTCCGTTCTCCAGGCCTCAGTCCATAAAACTATTGTAAAGTTGCGGCTAAATATGTAATTTATTGATACAATACCCTCTGGTGGCAATAATTGAGACTCATTTGGTTTTTCGATGAAAGGTATTATCATGTCTTTATTAAGTCCGCCACAAAAATTCACAATTTTCTGATGACTGGTTTCGCCTTTCGGCAACTTTGAAATAGGATTCTTAAATTCCGGGCATCCTGTACTTTAATTGCATATTAAAGGTGTTATGTTATGTATGTTAAATAATATGTTGAAAATGACGTTTGAATTTAGCATTTGGATCAAGAATAAATTCATTAAATAATTAATTAGATGCGAGTCATACTCTGCATGATCTAAGTGTTCGTTTATTATTAGCTACATTTGGTAATTATTATGGAATCTTTAAATTAAAGCCCAAAAGTAATGTTTAAATGCTTAATAAACGATTAGGATATGAAGCTTTTCATATTTTAATAGAAAAACTTAAAAATGTTATTTTTATATATGCTTTTCATTTTATGTTTTAAAATTAATGTTCGTCATGGAATGAAGAAAAACCTTAAATTTAGCGCCATTAATGGGAACGGTTGTATTTTTATGAGAAAGGAAGAATTTTTTTCTCAATTGGTAATACAGTTTTAGAGTAAATTTTTAAATATTGCATTTCAGAAAATTTGTAGTATGTATTCACAAATTGATAAATTGGTACTTAAATTCATAAACGGATATTTTATACAATTTAAGCTTTGGTAGTTTTAAAGAAGAATGAAGGCAACATATGCATCTATAATTATTTGTAGAAGTACCACACTCTTTACTTCACTTATTGTTTTAGTTTTTTCAAGTAGGAATTTATCTTAGACCGAAAAGAACAGCTACTCAACTTTATTTAAAAGGATTGTTGTTTCTTCAACATAAAAGAGCTTAAGATTTCTTTCTTCACTAAAGAAAAAAAAGAAGTTTAACTTGTTGGCAATAACGACTAAAATTTTCGATGGTATATCTTTTTTTTATCTGTTCCACTTTTGGGGCAAGTTTTCAGAACGTTTAAATTGATTGACATAAGAAAAACGTAAAAAAAAACGAAATACTTTACGAAACAGTTGAAGGTGGTCAGCAGATTTTCCAACCAAAAAAGTAAGGTAAACTTTATATAAAAGGGAACATATTAGCTTTGCGAAACGATAAAGAAGAAGGAAAATATTTTTCACATCATTAGGGAGGATTAAAGAAAAAAAAGGAGCAGGCCCTTTTTCATTTTTTTGTCAATTTTTAGCCCATGCATTAATGACTTGCTGGAGGTACCTGGAAATACTGAAAGAAAGGATTTGCTCGGGCGCAATAAGTTTCTCCAATAAATCAAAAATAATAGGATAGATAAGTCTTTTCTTGCAGTATTTTTCTTAGAGCAGCAATTTACTCATGTTCTAAGCATACCTCACAGGAATTGTTTATTATGCATTTCTGACAGTAGTACATCCGTTAAGGAAGTAGTCTGATGATCTATAAAACCATTTTATTCAAGAATTTTATTAATAAATACGCTTAGAAACGAAACAAATATAAATCTCCAGGCGTAATTTTATAGGATTAAGCTCGGTAAATATTTTAGAGTAATTAAATAGTTCTTCAAAATATGACAAACAACGTTGCAATTTCGGTATTTTTTATCATATGATTTATACTTTGATGTTCTTTTCTTTTATTTTATATTCCTCATTGCACGAAACTAAAGTTCAATCTCTCATCTCAACCTATTATTTTTCTAATGGATTCCAGTTTTATTTACATCGGATAACCCAACAGATTTCTGCCTCACATGTGTAAAACTTGTTTTGCTATAACCTTCTCTTACATACATATAATGTGAGTACTAAGCGAATGAACTTTAAAAAATTTTAACTGAAAAATCATAGGCCCTTTTTCACTGAAGAAAATCATGTGCTAGTTTGTCTTGATATATTTAAAATTGAGGATCTTTCTGTAAATAACCGTTTGATTAAATAATGCTTTAATTTCCCAAAATTAAAGTAAAGATTCGATCATGTGTGCTGATTGGTCTCTTCTTATTCTATAGAGAAAGAATGGGAAAAACAATTTCGAATCTGATAACTCTCTTGAATGTCCATCACAATTCAATGACACCAGAAAATATTACTCGTGTCCAGAAGGAAGCTTTGCGTGATACGATTAGATCAAGGAAATGCCAGGAAGACTGCAACCATAAAACTGTTTTGAGCATTCTGCGTGAATGTCTTCACATGAACAATGTCACTCAATTTCAGAAACCTGGCTTTTCTCAGCAATTAATAAACAATAACCTCTTAATGCAATTCAGAGACAGAAATGTGGCTTTAAGAAGCTTAACCCTTGAACACAGAGGTGGGGTCTGTATGACCGCGCCAATATTTTAGAACTCCGAAACTGCTTAGTTATATAGTTGTTCTTTTCCTTTTCAGTACTTCCAAGTTGACAAAAAATATAACTATTCCTAAATTTTTATTAAATTCTATCCATTAGTTTTTTTTTAAATAAGTTTTTAAAACTTGAGCTAATTAAGTCTAGAACTTGTACGAGAACTTAACTCTGGAGGTTTGGCATACCTCGGTACTATGAAAAAGAAAAATGAGAGAGAAATAACAGGTGAGATTTTTCCAAATAAAACGAAAAGTGAAGGAGCTTCCATTTATGCATTCACAGATAGAATGACTTTCGTTTTATATGTGCCTCAGAAATTAAAAAGCGTTATTCTCATTTCTTCAAAGCATCATTCGAAATCAGAACACCTTGAAACTGGGAAACCATAAATAATAACATTTCACGATTTTACTAATGTACGTGTAGATGCATTGGATGGAAAATGTTCTAAAAATTCTACAAGCCAAAGAACAAAGCGATGGCCATATTCTTTAAGTTACTTGTTGTAAGCGGAATAATGCTCATGTAATACATCAATCGTTAAGAGATAGTGCCAACTAGGAAAAAAAAACTGAGTTTTTGATGGAATTAGTGAAACTTAGAATTAGAATTAGAAAAACCACATATGGAACGGAGGCTTCAAAAGCCAGCTGTGAACCGAGAAATACAAATGTGCATTTAGAGAGTGCTATGAGTATGTATCCAGCGGAATCTATTCTTGCCCAGATGTAATTGATACCCTTAAAAGGCGTAAAATGTGCTTTCTTTGTCCCCCTAGACTGAGAAGAAAAACTACCTATCTACGTTTCAGCTGCAAGAATCCACTATGCAATGAATATTAACTACAATATAAAAAGCAAAGTGCATTAATGCTTATATAATAACAATAGTACATTATTTTAAATTTTATATTTTTAAAATGCATAAAATAGAGCGCAGTCTTAGGGACATCTCCTGTGTGTTTACGTAACAGAAAATGAACGTCTGTACTTAAGGGTAACTGCCCCCTTAGAGCTCCAAATGATTAATATATATTTGCCAAGTTAACCTTAAAGAGATTTAATGATGAAGATAACGCGAAAGAACGGTTATGGATTAGTAAACCTGAAGTTCTTTACAAGTGTTCCTGGCCAGTAGAAACTTGGAAGAAGTGGGAGTAACGAAGATACAAAAAATGTAGATAAGAAACTGCTTTCGAGCAGACTTTGATACTCTGTGGGCTATTCTGGTATTAAGCGGGCGAAATTTTTTTTCTGTTATCAGAGCCTCCATGAGTCCCATATAGGACATGATGAAGAGTCCAGGTAACGAAGTTTTAAACGTGAACATATTAGGAGTCAGTGACGTCATATAAGAGCAAACCTTGCACAGGGAAATCCGTGAAAACCAACCCTGCAGCCAACCCTTTCGCCTGGGCTCGAACGTGGGTCGAAATATTTTACGATAATATTACAGCGACATTTTGTGCAGTTATAATGGATTAGTTGTATGTGCTACGCAGAAACAATCCATTGAGCCTATAACTAATATTTTTTTTTCATTCTCAGTTGATGAACTTCAATCGCTAATAATCTTCTCAAACAGTAATTTAAAAAAAAGAATTAATACGTTAAAGAAAGTACGTACATTCTAAGTGAAGTCTTTCCGATTCTCTGTCTGAGTCAAATTAAATTATATCGAAAACAGAGTGTGAAAAAGAAAACTTCTGGCGGATATACAGAGAATAAAGTTTTTATGTTGTGAAAAAATATCGATTTTTTGCCTTGATTTTTGTTTTTATCCACAATCTGGTTGACTCAGAGCTTAATGGAACTGCGTATGTTTCACTATTTTCTCTGCTTAAGAAAATATTTGTATAACCTTTTTTTTATTTGCTTTTTAAGTTGTTTTTTCAAATATTTTGTTTAATCAATATATTTCACTCGACCAATCCAAAAAAAAAAAAAAAAAAAAAAAAAAAAGAATTTCCTTTTTTTTCCTTTTTCATCTGATCGGTTTGAATAACGTTTCTGCATTTCAGTTAAGAAGAATTTCTCTTATTTTTCATTTAAAATCGTTACCTAACTAGATTAAATTTAGCTTAAAACAATAGTTTTCATGAAAATTAAAAACAAAATGAGGAAGCCATGTGATACATTTTTAATGCTTTTTGTTACAACCACTATATTCATCAGGGATGATAATTCTTCATACAGAAATTCAGATTCGCTTCGAAACCAGGACATTGCAGTGAAACAAAAAACATTGTCAAGAAGGTTTCTTAACTGGCATTGAACAGAATAGCATAAAAGCAAAGAGACAACTCACAGAATGCGGTAGGCTGAAATGCCGCTTGTACAAAAAATATTCAAGCCAGCATTTTTTAACACTATGATAAATGTAAAATTATAGATCTTTGATATCATATTTGTGGAAAAATGTATTGCTAACGGAAAACAGGGAATAATCAGGAGAGGAAAAGTGTACTGACTTTATGCTGTATCATACACTGACTCATAAACACTTCCACTTCAATTATCATCCTAATAACAGCTGTCACCCTCATTTGCCCTTAATCATGGATGGGATATGTTTACCCTTCTATCGTCAAGAGGAGTAATGGCCAGCATTTCTCTCTCGGGTTTCACCCGAAGAACGTGACTGAGATTCGAATGAATGTTAAAGTGGATAAAGCAAACATTTTTGTCGTGATATCTCGTGAGCATACTATAGCATATACGTTAGTAAATAGGTTCTCTGTTTAAATAATTTTAAAAGAAATTTGTGCTCTATATCAACATTGATTTCTATTTATTATTAGGACACTATACCTTCATGACGAACTTTCAATACTACCTTACTATATGTGAGGATTCCGTTCATTATTCGCTTTCATAAAATGGGAGAAGCTTCGTTGTAAAGAGCTAAACTTGATATAGAATTTATTTATCTTCTTTTTTGTTTTTATATTTGTTATCATGTAATGCCCTTAGTAAAATTATTTTAGAATCTGTCGTCGATTCATCAGTGTTTGTGGCTACTGCTAGAATGTTACTTTTTTCTTTTCTCTTTTTTCTACTTCGAAAGAGAAATTTTTCCTATCCTATTAGTTATCAGTTGTCGAATCATATAAGCAATCAACACAAAGTTTATACACATAACTATAAATATCAAAATGGAAAAGTGCTAAATCTAATTTACAGCCCAATGTATTTTTACCCTAAAATCTACTTGATTACAAATTCAGCATAAAGGAGTAATTTTTGATGGTCTTACCTGATGTTCGTAAACCTCGTTACATGATGTCTCTTGTTGTTGCTTATTCTCACTTGTCTGACGTAGTCAACCCAAGACCACGAAATTTCTTTTGGCAAGAGGCGCTAGATTACGTCTGCCGATGGCAACAGGCTTGAGCATCTTTCAGGTGAAACTCAGTTCCGCTCCCAAATTTGATGGAGAACACCCCGGGTGGGGACGGTGTCCGCCGATAATATCGCGGCAAAAACATCGCGGACGAAAACGTCGCAGAGGAAACAACGCAAGGCGAAAACGTCGCGCTTCAAAACATCGTGGGAGAAAACATCGCAAAGAGAAAACATCGCAGTTCTAAAACATCGTGGTACAAAACATCGTCGTCGAAAATAAAGCGGTTAAAAAACTTCGCAGTTTAAAAACATCGTCGTCGAAAATATCGTGGTAAAAAATAAAGTATCTACAAATCATCGCGTGACGATAATATCGCAGACATGCTTTTTTCAGACTTTAATAATTGTAAATAGATATTCCCATAATAATTTGTGAGCGCAAGATAGAAATAAGGATAATTTGTTTTTCATATTTTATATTAACTAATAAATTTTTGCTGAGAAAATAAGAAGGAAACTTAAGCATAGAAAATTACCATGCTTAAGTAATGCAACTTATAGCATTTAATAGAATTTTAAACCGACATAGTTAACCAACAAAGACCATTAATAAATAATTTTTTATAAAGTTTTTACTGGTAATTTTTCATAAAAATTATAATCTATAAGTTGCATTTAATTTTCTATGCTTATGCTTCCTTCTTACTTTTTCAGCAAAAATTTATTAGTTAATAAAAAAATGTGAAAGTAAAAATTATTCTTCTTTACATCTTGCGCTCACAAATTATTATGGGAATATCTATTTACAGTTATTAAAGCCTGACAAAAGCATGTCTGCGATGATTTGTAGATACTTTATTTTTTACCACGATATTTTCGACGACGATGTTTTCAAACTGCGAAGTTTTTGAACCGCATTATTTTCGACGACGATGTTTTGTACCACGATGTTTTAGAACTGCGATGTTTTCTCTTTGCGATGTTTTCTCCCGCGATGTTTTGTAGCACGACGTTTTCCCCTTGCGTTGTTTTCTCTGCGACGTTTTCGTCCGCGATGTTTTTGCCGCGATGTTTTCGGCTGTAACCGGTGGGGACGGGCCCGAGAGTCTCCCACCGCTATCCCCATCCACCAAACCACATGAGAGGACTTTCGTCTCGCCACATATTTAGAGTGCCGCCACAGTTACAAACATACATGCCTTCTCCGGGATTCGAACCCGGGCCCATCGGCACAGTCAGCGACGCTAACCACTATACTGGCTGGGCGGCATAAATTCGTCTACAGCTGATATATAGCTTGTAATAGTGATATATAGCTTGTAGTAGTGATGGTATGGCTTCGCCTTGTTGGATACATATTTGACAGAAAGCACGCAAGTTGGATTTCGTGACACTCTTAATCATATTCTTCTGCCGCCAACCTAACGAAAAGGCTTTAACCCCGAATGATTTCAGTGCCTCCTTTTGTTAAATAGTACAGTGGATACGTACCATACCAACCGAGTAGCATTATCTCCTTCGTAACTTAGTAGCCCGTAACGCGCATGCATTCAGACATCATCAGATTTCCCGAAAGCGTAGTCCATTTTCTACCTAGTGTTTTCCTCCATCACGTTAGTGCATGGCTCATTGTTTTCGAGAATTTTTTAAATGACATCTCAGTTATTAAATTAAATATTACATGCCATCTTTGGAAAGGACTAAATTATTTTGAAGAAACTTCCCTCCCCTTTGTTTAGCGTCAACGTTTAACTATTGATGATTGCACTTCCAACCTTATCCTAAGGGAAAGCTGCACACAGTGGGCGAAACCACAGAAAGATCCCCAACAGAAAAGTAATCACATTATAAGATATTTCTCCCGCCTTTTTAGCATGCCTTCGTGGTGTAGTGATCTGCACGCTGGACGAGTATTCCAGAGCTCGGTGGTTCGATTCTCGGCGAAGGCGTTGCTCATTTTTCATCTCTCCTGCTTATAAGTGGTATCACAGAAATTACCAAGGGCTCAATTATGTGGTCCACTTTTGTGGAATATTATTGCTAATATAGCTTTAAACATAACCTTACCACAACATGTTATTATACAAGCTTATGCTTACGATTTTGTTTTATTGGCCACGGGAAGTGGTCGCTATACTATTGACAAAGCTGTAAGTTTCGCCACTCAAGAATTGGAGAAGCGTGTTTCCATTGTAAACTCAAATTTGATCCAAAGAAGAGCTTTCTTTTGGGTATTGCCAAAACTAATACTATATCAATACATCCTAGGTGCAAACTGTATGGACAACCAATTAGAGTTTCTAAGAATATCAAATTGGGCATTAAGATCGATGAAAAGCTCACTTTTATACCTCACCTAGATCAAATAAAGATCGAATGCACTCATATTCTTAATAGACTTAGTAAAATGAATCTTCAAGGTATATAAAAGAGCTATTGAGAGAAGGATTTTGTATGCATGTGGCACATGGTGGACTGGAATGGTCCGAATGCGTAACAAAATTTTGCAAATTCAAAGAATCGCTATATTGAGTATTACTAAGTGTTTTAGAACTGTTTCCACAGTAGCTCTTCAGATTTGGGCTGGATGTCTTTCAATCGATATTTTAGCGGAAAAAGAATATTCTGTCTTTAAATTAAAAGCTGGTAATAAAACTGTCGATTGTTTCAGTGAGATCTTCTCAGCTAGAGATTTTGACTTTTTAGACATTCGCCCAGCTTTGTTGAAACGGTTGAATTGGCATAAAGGCCTCCCCAATATGACAGCTTATACGATTTTTACAGATGGATCTAAATTAAATGGTCATGTGGAGTCAGCCTTTTGTGTGTTTTCAGAGGAGAAACTAAGCTTAAGGAAATATAGGCTTTCTGACAATGCCTCTGTCTGTCAGGCGGAGTTAGTGGCTCTGCGAGAGGCTTTGTATTGGCTTATTTCTAATTCTGCGATAGATCCTGTAGAAATCTATAGTGACTGCGAGAGCGCAATTGTTTCAATTACGGATGTTTGTCCAAGTAACGATCTAATTAAACAGATAAAAGACTTGCTCATTTTTCTTAGCGCTTTCAGACATATTAAACTCTTTTTGACGAAGATTCATATTGGTAACATTGGTAACCATTTAGCAGATAGATTGGCAAAGGCTGCCACTGAAAATCAATTTATTGATTTTGAAGTAAAGACTTCGTTTGACAGTTTGAAATCCTTGTTGAAAATAATAAGTTTGACTCTATGGCAAGCAAAGTGAAACGACCCAGATTTTAAAGGAAGATTCACTTATAATTGAATCTCAACCGTAAGTGAGAGAAGATGCCTAATTGACAAGTATCTAAACCAAGCTTTAACTAATCATGGACACTTTCCCTTTTATTTTAATACGTTTTCGATTAAAAATTGTGCCTGTCCATGTGGCATGAGTAATGTCGATATTGAGCCCCTGTTGTTTAGATGCTCTTCTATGAAAAATATTGTTTTAAGATTTATTCCAGATATTGCTAAATTTAAAATTTCCCTGTCTGTTTAAAGAAAAACTAGAATTTTTATGATATTCTGTTATTTTGTTTCTTTGTATATGTAAGTAACATATTTTTATGCATGCAAGTAACATGTGTTATATTTTACAAAGTATGTTATAATGTGCTTTTGTTGGTGTAGCTGGTAAATCTCACCAGCTCCTAGACTTCATAGTTTAGCTGTTTATTATTCTATGTTAAGTTATTTCATGTAGTAAGGTGGTAGATCTATTGCTTAATGGGCCTGATTTAGAACTTGTTTTAGATCTCAATGTTTCTTTGATTAAATAGCTGGAGTATATAAGGTATTTCTCCGGCCTTCTTATCGTGCATTCGTGGTGTAGTGGTCTGCACGCTGAGCGCGTATTTCAGAGGTCCGTTCGATTACCGGTGAAGGCATTGATAATTCCAACCCTCCTGCTTCGAAATAGCCTAATGTCTCTACAACTTCATTTAAGTAGGTTATTGTGAACTGTAGCATTTTACCCTGCAGAAGTGAAGAAAATAGCCTAATGTCTCTACAACTTCATTTAAGTAGGTTATTGTGAACTGTAGCATTTTACCCTACAGAAGTGAAGAAAATAGCCTAATGTCTGTACAACTTCATTTAAGTAGGTTATTGTGAACTGTAGCATTTTACCCTGCAGAAGTGAAGAAAATCCATTCCAACAGAAATGCGCATACACGGCCGTTTCAGATGATTGGGCCTCTCTCGATGAGAAAACGTTATATAGGAATATATTATATAGGATAGTTATATAGGAATTATTACATACATACTATTACATATACATATCTCTCTCTCTAGTTTTAAATAGAGGACATCATTTCTAACTAGTTTAATTTTCGATAAAGAATTCTGATGTACTTCATTATTTCATTAATACATTATTTATATGAAGAAAGGAAACTTGTTTAAACTGAAGCAGTTACCTACATTTGAATTTTAAATATTACTGTGAGTGATATATAATTACTAATCGTCCACTACTTCATTGAGATTGATGTCAGAATTAAAAATTGTAATAGTAAATAATTGAAATTAGTATCGCTCGCTTAAAAAGAGCTACCTGCAGTAATAAAGTAATCAAAATATAAATTCCAAGACCACAAGTTCCTGGAATTTAAAATAATATGTGAATAAATTGTATTGAGCATAACTCAATCATTTTTAAAATGCAGTTTATGAAAAATGGTTAAATTTTACAAAATATTCTGTTGAAAACTAGTCACGCAGATAGGTTATAGTTTTTAGGAAATTGTCTTATGAAAGTCCCTCTCTGTTTTTTTAATTAAATAATAAAATATTCATTTCGAAAAAAATATTAATGAAAAAATAGAATATTTATTCTCATTATGAATATTTCCAGTGATAGTTATTTTAATTTTACATTCCGCTTCCAGATATTCGTATTCGTTGTCAATTTTATATGCATGGATGCAGAAATCTTGCTACAAGCGATCGATTAAATTAGCATAAAACACTTTTAAATTTATCTGGCGTGCGAAGCATCCATATCGAATTACATACAGTTTGTAACTAGTTGCTAGGCAGTTTATAATGATCAAATTCAAATCCCCCATACAACATTGCATGTTATTTTTCAAAAATCATATTTAAGAATAAAAAATAATGAACATTTAGTATTTGTCTACATAGAGTTTTCATGCGCACTTTGGAAACTCGTACCAACGGCAAGTCGTCGCCCATTTCATGCCAAATATTAAGTCGTAGTCTATATTTATCCTGACGTATTTTTATTTTTAGACAAAAAGGTAAACAAGAAAGCACACGAGCATCATCTGGAGCGTTGCTTGGATTTCATTTGTAGTTTTTACCTCGGCCTGCCAGACTTGTTTATATGCATGTTTACCATTGAAGAGATTTTAAACGTTTTCTGATGAAAATGGCGTATGTGTCTCGTAAGTGTACGATTAGCATATTTTATAAACAGAATTTCAGGATCTGACTTCTGCACAATGGAGATAGGGTGTATGATCCCACTGAGATAGCGTAAAAATTAGTTTTGTATTGATGCATATAAAGTATAATATATTTAATTTTATATCAATTCATTTTATAAGGTCTTTCTCCCGCTTTCCTAGCGTTCCTCCATGGTGTAGTAGGTTTGCACGTTGAGCCAGTATTCCAGAGCTCCGTGTTTCGATTCCCGGCGAAGGCGTTGCTAATTTTTCATCTCTTATGCTTCCAAAAAATCCTAATTTCTTTACAGTGGCGCCCGAACTAAAAGGGTTTTGGATAATGATTCTCCTCACCCAGGATTTGGCGATTGGGTCCCCTAAAACCCCCAGTCGCTCTCCTTTAAAAGGGCGAGTATATAAAGTATTTCTTCCGCCTTCCTAGCGTGCCTTCGTGGTATAGTGATTCTGCAAGCTGGGCCGGTATTCCAGAGGTCCGCGGTTCAATTACTGGCGAAGGCGTTTGCTCGTTTTTAAAGTCTCCTACTTCAAATACTTCAAATATATATATATATACTTCAAATATATATATATATATATACTTAATATCTCTACAATGTAATGTGTATGTATAATACATGTATTTTTGTAGTGACATAATATTGCATTCTGTAATGTTATTGTGTCCTCTCCCAAATTAAAAAAAAATAAATGAAAAAGCACTGATGTAAATTTTATTAGCATTGTCCTCAGCTCAGCTTGAAAATTTTCTGCTGATGTCCATATAATAAAAATTAGCTCCAATTTTATGATAGCCTATAAAATGTACATTACACAGGCCTATATAGCAAATAAAAGTTTGAATGAAGGAGAAAAAGAACGTCCTACAGAAAAAACGGCAAATTATTCAAGATACCGAAAAGTAAATTGCGTTGTGTTCTGCAGCATATTCTTCCTTCAGAAATCTTTCTTAGATTTTATGTGTTCATAACAAATGTTATATGAGTAATTAGAATTTACTTTCATGTTTAAATGTTTGTTTACCACTGCCACCTGGAATCGACCACTTTCTGCGGACTAAATCATAGTTTATAAAATCGTTTCAGTCAAAGCTGATGTATCTGGCGGGAAAACTAACTTAGAGGAAGCCATTCTCATTTAAGAATCCTCGGCAGTTTACAATCCAAGACGCAGCTTTAGATACAATTACAGGTCACAGACTGTCTGTATTAGAACGAGATATTTGGCATCCCTACCCAACTAGGATAAAGTGGTTAGTGCATACAGAACAATAACTGGAATGTAACTTCTCTGTTTTTAATTTCGAATTTCAAAATGTCTTCCACGAAAATATCTCACTTCACAGGGAAGGTAGAATCCAAAAGGGGGGTTAGTTATGTGCCGCGAGGTGAGAGGTCACGTGAAAGTTTTCGCTACGCCGGAAAGAGGGAATTAATATGACTAAGAGAGGGAAAGTCCCTATGTTATCGGGTGATGCTGTTGCCAATTGTCTTTCGCACCTTTGTTTTATATATTTACAGAAATAAATGTTAAGATTCGCATTGGTTTGCATCCCGGAAACCAAGAATGTTGATGGTTTTATAATTTATGAATTTTATATGAACAAACCGTATTTCATCGCTTATTTTTAAAAATAAAGTCATTAAAATTCGCGAAACTATATTCTTCAGCGGAAGTATTCATTTTATAGTAAATAAAGGAAACTGGTCAATAGGCTTCCAGCATATCCATCATAAATTCTGCATATCATCTTAGATTACTTAAAGGCGATTTTCTGTTCTTATGCCTACTTCTACTTCTTCGTGAGTTATACGAGATATATACGTACCTAAGACGTCAAGGAAAAATCTCTTCTGAATCCATTGTGCAATCTTTTTCCCCAAACCAGTCCTTTATTCTGTCCGTACGTACAGGTGTAAGCATTGTTAAAATGTTTACAAGAGAGATTGATGGATATTTCCGTTGAAATATGATAATCGAAGAAATTTTTGCAATTAAAATACTTCCTTTACTTCGTACAAGGAAGTAAAAATCTATCAGCACAAGAATTCAAAAACTTAATAAACTATGCAAAGCAAACTAAGCAAAACAAACAGAATTTTATGAATTGAAATTCTGAAGGCAGGGTAATTTCATTGTCTTGTTATTGTTCGAACTTCTAAAAACTGTCTAGTTCAG
Organism: Stegodyphus dumicola; assembly: GCF_044657685.1. Classification (NCBI taxonomy): domain Eukaryota; kingdom Metazoa; phylum Arthropoda; class Arachnida; order Araneae; family Eresidae; genus Stegodyphus; species Stegodyphus dumicola. The sequence continues at coordinate 38,812,596 of NC_140771.1, read as the reverse complement.
AAGTATTAGAATTTACCTAATAAAGAAAATACCGCTGTTCACATATTGATAAAGTAATAAATAACTGGTTTTTTTTTAATAAATCCAGTACTTCAGCCTTCGCATTCTTAGACCGAAGTGCAGAAATAATAACACTTAAAAACACGGATAAATTTATGTGAACAATAAATCAGTAAGTGAGAAGGGGAAGAGAAAGAAAATAGCTGATTGGTTTCCGAAGAAATTCGTCAGGATATCGGAAACATTCTTTAATTTGCCGTTCCTGTATTCGGTGAGGCTTTCTTTTTCTATGATATTTTTTACATTGAGGATTTAATGTTCCATGAACATAAGACGCAAACAAGATTTTTACATTTGCTAAATTAGTTCACCATGGCAACAATGCTTCGCAGCATGCCGTTAGTCTTAAGGCATTGATTTAGCGTGGAAGCGATATTCGGAATATTTCGAATACTACTCTCACTGAGCCGATATCAAGCGCTGTTGCTCACAGTAATGCAAGGCTTTGGATATTTTTTCCTCTTTCGACTTATCTTAATAGATGTTTTATGTCTTCTCAGTGATATATTTCATCAAATGGAATTAGATTTGGATACATTCCTAAAGTAGCTGTCGATTTATATACGTATTTTACTGATGTTTATGTAACAAGAATTTGAAAACTTGGCAATTTATTTCTAAGCATATGTTATTACAATACAGAGTAATAGAAGACATTTTTATTTGATGCAGTTTTAAAACGCTTGCTCACTTAAACCTATTTTTGTAAGATAGATTTCATTTGAAAAAGTAATGAAAAATATCCGAATTTCTTAGCCCTATCTTCTGCTAAGTTATAGGATGTAATATGCATTGTATAGTATGTATAATACCGAAACGTTCGCTAATTCAGGCTGTTTTTAGCAGATATATTTCATTTCGAGAATAAAAAGAAGGAATTAATTTTGAAAATATGTTATACATGAAACCGTATCTGATTAGTTCTCTAAATTGTATTTGATTTAAACTATGTAAAAAAGAGAGAAAAAAAAAAGACAGAGAGCCGCTCAGTCGGTATAGTGGTCAGGGAAGCTGACTGCGATGCCGAAGGGCCTGGGTTCGAATCCCGGAGAAGGCATGGTTGCAACTGTCCATCCCTTCATAGGAAAAACAATGGTGGCCCACCTAATTAGGTGCCTCCATAATAAAGAGATCACCACGTTTGGCACTGGATATGTTTTCAAGTATAATAAATGCAAATTGATGTTTCGTACAACAACGCTTAAAAATTCTGTTATCTATTTAATATTGGAAAATGAGTTTTGATTTAAAAGAAATACTTGCCTGCTGATTATTATTCGATGAAAACAGATTTTTTAGTCTTTTAATTTCAAATTTACCACCTTAAATTAATTGTTACTAAATAATTTTCTGATAAATTTTATTAATGAGATCAATTTTTTTCGGCCTTTGTCTTCAAGCTTTTCTAGCCGTGAAAGTTAAACAACGTTCATGAAGGTGTATTCCCAACAGAAGCCGAAAGGTTAAGGCTTCGGAATACTAGGAGTTCGACAAAGGTTCAGTTCTAGGCGAACAAGGTGTCTGCATGGTTGGTTTACGTGCGTTTTTTCTCATGCGTAACGTAAATACGAGTCAGTTTACCTTGTATAGTCCTCCACGAAGACATGTTTTCCCTTTAGACAGTAGCCTATGCTTTTATTCGAATAACCGTCTTACGGATTTGCTTGTATTATACCATATTAGAAATCACTCATAAATAATGCGAATACTATCCCATTTTTCTTCCTCGATAAACGTTTTTCTTATATATGTGTAATATTTTCGAATTATTGAATATATATTATTGCTTAAAAGTTTTAGAAACTGTATTTTACAGCTAATATAAAAACTCCCAAAGACTGCCCTTGTAAAATGTGACGGAACTTCCCAGCAGTCAAGCGGGAAAATCGCTGAAAGCTGGTAGTTCTCCCCGAGTTCTGTTCCATACGAACGGACTACATAGCGTTTTCGTGGTTTTCCTCGTGTGTAACGCTGCTACAACCCAGTTTCCCTTAAAAGATCCTCCACAAAAGCATCCCTTCTCTATCATGATAAAATAAATGAAAACAAACTATGATGTTACTAGCTTATTTCTTTTAGTTTATTAATGTATTTTCCATAGCGCATTTTAGGTATTGTAGAGTTCCTTACTTTGTAAATGCTAATTTACAGTTGTACGTTAAGAATCTACATGAACTCAAGCGATTATTCGTTTACTAGAATCGCTTGAGTTCGTGTAGGTGAAACAAGAAGCACAAAGGGTAAAATAGCCCATTATTATTCAGATAAAAGTTAACAGAACTCTGTCTTGGAGTTTTACAATAAAGCCGAACACTCGGGCTTTGAACTTAATATTTTAGGAACTAAACTAAACGGAACTAAAGACATATAGCAGAAGCTATCAAAGTTTTAATGCAGTTGGCCCCTTAATCACGAGATGACTACGAAGCTATCAAGGGCCTGAGCACGGACGAGCGTAATAACAGCTTTGCGAGGGAGCAGCCAAAAAGGCAGACGCGCGCTAATCAGAAACTCGGATTCTCTCTAACTCAGCAAGTACAACTTCGCGATTAAATACCGCTCTTCCTCATTATGTATTCAGATTGATTCTAAAACTACGTTCTGGTCGGAAGTAGTAAGTTGAACTTGAGAAACGACTGGCAAGGAACTTTAACTCAAAATTTAACGGTCAATAAAATTAACATAAACCATAAAGCATGAAATATGTTTTAATCGAGGGTTTAAATTTTAAAAAGTCAGATTTAAACATTGCTTGACAAACGGCTAGTTAAAAATCCCAATCTGATGTGATTCTTAATCTATACATATATAGCTATATACAAATACAAGTACATACATACCACGTACATATATGCATAAAGAAGGAAAAGCTTACAAAATCGGAATTAAGAATCAAACAAAAATTACGATTCATCAGATCCACCAGGACCTAACTGCGGTAAATCGAGGTTAGTAATATTAGAAGTACTTAGTGAATTTTTAAAATTATCACAGCACCTTGCCTTTCTTATATAACTAATGCGCTAAAACACTTTTCGGAACTTTTCAATAAGAATGCAGCGATATATTTACTCTATATTTTAGTTACTATCTAACACACCGTGCAAATTGAACCACGAAGAAGTTAATCTCTTTCTAGATCCTCCATCCTGACATATTCCGAGCAGGGAGAGAGATTTCGTTCGCAGGTAAACAAGTTTTATCCTTCCTCAAACTCTTAAAACCAACCAATGTTTTCCCAGCTAGTGTTATCGATCAACACTTGCGGCAAGCAAGCGTTACTTTCTTGTAACGCCAACTGAGTCGTAACTCTTTTTTCCATTTCAAGATTTACCCTCTTTTAGTGCTTAAACTGGCATCGAAACAATATAAGGCTTGAAGTTCATAAAAGGAAAAATCTTGTGCTAGGAAGAAATAGAGTCATTGAAAGTCGCTGTAGTAATGTATACCTTTTCTTTTCTTTCTTTGAATGCTTTATCTCCTCAAGTGTGGAGAAGTTTATTTCTGTTGTCTACGGTTTTATGAGATCAAAGCAAATTGAAGAAAGTATAGGGTATATATTTAATTAATAAAATGTAGTTAGAAATCATTTCTTTCTAATTATGTAAGTCAAATTTATGACATTAATTTACATCTGAATTTTCCTTCATAATAATAATTTTTCTGCTCGCTTGGAAACTTTCATATCTAAATTAAATACGTAGCAATCATGTAATAAATGTTCTCGAACAATAAATTAATGTACTTTTCTCTTCAAGCTTAAACTATACTATGTTAGTTGAGAATAAAAATAATTTACTTTAAAACCTAATTGTGCAAAATATTTTCTGCACCATTCCTTTTTTCATCTTCTAATTCATATTTAGGTGAGTAGTTTATTAGAGTAAGTTCTAGTAATTTATATTACACAGTAGTAAAATTTTACACAGTTCAACTGAAAACCAGAATTTTTTGTTTATCGAATATATATTGCAAACACTGAATTAATTGCAGTATTTATTTCTATAAATTTAAACCGATATCTGACAGTCGATTATCTACTGCAGAAAATGAATCCTTTCTCTCGGATACTCTGGCACTCACGGAACCGATGATAGAACTTTATTATTATCCTAATAATTTTTTCCAATCAGCTACTTAATGGTAAAGTCGGTTAACACTGGTAGGAATCTCGGAGAACGAGCTGACTGGAGCCAATTTTCCTTGGAAAGTTCTTCACGAAAGCATCCCTCTCCTTAGGCAGACAGCTATCGAATGCTTTGCCAAAATTAAATAAACCAAACCACACCTTTCCACTCAGCTCATGTTACTATGACCTCCAATGAACACTGCGCTAAGAAATGCTTCATTGTCTGCCTTACTAAATGGAGAAGCATCAAGACAACTATCTTTCATTTTGGGATCAAGCTATTACGTACACTAGGTCCACACGCTTTGCAGGAGATCAAATCACCATCAGTAATGTGATGGGTTGAATTAACATTAATGTCAAAAATGATGTCAACCCTTTTTAACGATAAGACTTCGGTTTTCCCGTGTCATATTATCTACAGCTGCAGTGTTGTCTTCTGTGAATGCTGGATTCGAGTGATAAGAATCTTTATACCTGTGAATCCAGCGTTCCTCTTTTCAGTTCATTCATACCTTTATGTGTGGCTCATAAAAGTATAACTGCACTGAATTCTCATGCAGTTAGGAACGTATATACGTTTTAATCCTTTGTTGTATTACAACACTTGACTGCTCTTGTTTCATAAAGTGTTTCGATTTCAGCGTGTGTCCTGATGACCTGTCAATACCATGCATTGCCAGCTCAAGGTACTTATATTTTGTATACCCGGAACAAAAGCATGCAATTTTTAATAAAATCTTCACTCTTGTTTGCCGGATAGACATAGCATTTTTACAAAGATTATGTGAACGATGCAACAAAACTAAATTTTTGTAATCTGCACTGATAAAAAAAAAGTCAATTTTTGATTAAACATTTGAAAGACGTGAATAGCATCGAATATATTGCGATTTCTGAAAGGTATTCAAACTAATTAAGCGTAAAGGTGCATTAGTTAATTACAATGCTTTGGTCAAGTACAAATACACATTAGTCAGATTAAAAATGCATCAATTAATAACAACATAAAAAATTATTGACAATGTTGTTGAAAAGGATATTGATTAGTTAATTGGTTTTGTTGGTGACAGAGCTCTCAAGGTCTGTTTGCCAATCAAGCGATGTCTTCATGTAAAGTGTGCTGAAAAGATAATGGAAGCATTTTAAAGAAAACTTTGCCATTTATTTTGCTAATAAACAAACATATTTTGAAGCAAAAATTGATTTCCTAATAGTTCCAAGCATGAAGACATATTAAGGTAATACCGTTTGGAAAAAGAATAGCCAAACTCCGGGTAAATTAAATATTTCTTAAGAAAGGGGGAAGTATTAGGTTTTAGGAGCATTACAGTGATTCTCTCCAATAGTGTAATGTTAATATTCTGATTTTATTTATCAGAATTATGTTTTTAATATAATGAACATTTTATAAATAGTATCTCATATTCATTAAAACATTTATAAATATATATTGCCTCTATCAAATACAGTGCAGATATTCTATTAAGACATGTGCGTTTGTATGGACATGATAATAACTTTCCATCTGGGCCATGTTTAAACTGAATTGCAGTTTAAGCACTAAATGCCTACATCTGTATGAAACTACAAATTTCGTTAAATATTGTAGTTCATTTTGATGGAATGCTTTTATGTAGCAAAAATGTGAAATTAATCCTACATTCATTAAAATGCATACTGAGATTTAAAATACAAATCCTTAAATGAACTGAAAATAAGATTTCTCCTCTTAAAATATATAATCTTGCTTTCCTTGGGAAACTCAAAATAATGATTTTTAAAAGGCATATACTTGTAATAAAAAAAATGATGAATTTCATATAGATCCTCTTAAAGAAAAGAAAATGTAGCAAGTATATAGCAAAATATTTTATGTGTTGCTGTATAAAGAGATTTATATAACTTCATACAGTGAACTGAAATAACTGTATTGCTTAGTTTTATTTAATAATATTCGCGCTAATTTCTTGTAGAATTTTCCAGAAATGTTAACCAGCATTTACCTAAACATGATAAAATCCATGAAACCTCCATGCAGACAAGTCATTCAACAATGTGGAGAATAAGTCCGGGGGGGAATTACCAGTGTTTGACAGCTTGACCGTCCGATCTTTGCTGAGCGCAAGTGCTAACAGAAAAGAATTTAGAAAATTACTAAAAGTAACTTTTAACGTTAAAGCCTTAGCATTAAACAGTCACTAGTGAATGTGAAATATTATGCAGATTATTAATGATGACCGAAAAATGTAATTCATGTTAACAACAGTCAAGGTATTATTCCTTTACTAAATCTAATACTGCTGAAAATGTATTTAGTATTATAAAAAAATACTGCCTTTCGTATGAAGCAATTAAAAGATACGTTAAGTCTTTAAAACCACTAAAATATAATTGTTTTTAAAAAACAGGACTGTAAACTAGATTTAAGTTCTAAAAGGTATCTGATCAAGTAAAAATAACGTTATTAGTACGCAATACTTAAAAACATAGCGAGTATATTATGTTATGTAAAATTTAAATGGGGTTTTCTATTCATTTTTATGATATTATTATGTGCACGTTTACTACAAAGCTAGAAGTTTCATACACAGGTGTTTCTCCATCATCACAGAGTAGACCCTATCTATGAAACTTGTTTGACATAGTTTCTACAGAAGAATGTTAAACTGTTGAGATATAATTCAGTAAATATCATGTAGCTCTTTCCTTAGGAAATTTATTACATTACACATACAAGATAGCATTATCAGTTTGGTCGATAGTTCTCAGTAGATCTGATAACATAACCATGTCCTCCGAATTACTTATTTTCGTTAGTTATGTTGTAGAGACATTAGGTATTTTTTGGAAGCAGGAGAGGTGAAAAATGAGCAATTATTTCACCGAGAATCGAGCCACGGACCTCTGGAATACGCGCCCAGCGTGCAGACCAGCACAACACGAAGGCACGCCAAGAGGGCGGGAGCAATACCTTATAATGCATGCATTACACATACCGAGCGCATTTATTTTAGAAAGATCTACTAAATCTTCAACCCCTTTACATTGTACTGCATTTTAAAGTAGCTTTTCGCAAGTATATCAGTTCTCAAAATGTCTCTCAAAACATTTTCACAATCACCTTTGAAAAAAAGCTTAAAATGTTCACACCTCTCACCAATCTTAAAATAAAATATACGTTTATCTAGTATTCAAATTAAAACTAAGAAATATCTAAATATCCTGTTTAGAACTTAAATTAGTGTACGACTGTAAAGGGTGGGAAAAAGGATGTAAAAAACTGTTTAGAAACAGCAAAATGCATATCTTTAATTAAAAACCTCTAAGTGGCAAGAATATTTTTCGTGATATCTGTAAGAACATATATATACGTGCATATTAAAATATGTCAAAGAAATTAAGGCAATATATCAAAAGTACACTAATGCAGGTATGAAATTCCAGGAGCGTTTTTACATTAAAATCAAAAATCTGATGTGTACACCACATGACTTTCTTGTACGGAATATTAAATTATACGCATTTTTTATTGCATTTCATTTAAACTTATTGGATTGAATTAAATCTACTTCGCCCACAGCGCATAAACCACAATAGAATAAATACATTCTTTAAAATTCACTCTAGCATTTGTTTACCATAGCGACACTCTGGCGCTAGATTCACTTAACAGTATTATATTTCGTTCATATTATAACTCATAATGCACAAAATTTATATCATTTAAAGAATAGAATTATCTAATCGTTGCCATATGTTCTATTCAAATACTATAATAAAGCTAGAACGATGTATAAAAGAAATTAAGCAAACAAAACAAAAAAGAAACAGTTTTTCACGGACGATTGAGTTTTTCTCATTTAATTAATTCAGTTCTCACTTCGCGAGAAGATAAAAATACATAAAAACTCAAAATATCTATATTAAAAATTACGAAGTAAATCTTAAACACCTATTTCCTCGAAAAAATTCCGGAAATTATTAAGCATGATTTAATTGGCAATAATAAATGAAGGCGTTATCTTTGTTGTTGAGAACTAATTTCTCTAGATTGGCAACAAATCGACTAGTCTGCTCTTTCAAATGTAAACAATTAATGGTCGCCATCAAAACAAAGGCTTAGCGGCACTTAAACAACTTTAAAATTGTTGATAATTCTAAAAATATTGCATACAGGTTTACTAAAGGCATAAAAACCTTAACCGGAAGATAAGAACAACATAATTCAATCATTTTTAAAGCAAAAAATGTACAATTTACAAACATATAAGAGTAAAAACCTGAGATCACTGAGCCGGGTAACAGAGTGGATATATGTATGAATATATTTATATACGTTTGGTGCGGGAACCAAAATACGAGGTGCACATCTACATGTTATAGCAGTCCTATATACAAAATTGAAACGTTCTGAGGCTACTCGTTTTTGAGTTATGCGAGATAGGTACGTACATACGTTCGTACAGACGCCACGAAAAATTCTTTTCACAATTAATTTTAAAGCAGTTTTATAATTTTTTTGGAGGAAATGAGTCTTTTATTTTGTCCTCACGTACAGATATCACGCAAAAACATCGTTAAATTGCATTCGATAGTGGTCAAAATGGATATTTTCGTTGAAATATGCTGCCTGAAACTTTTCGCGATTACAATACTTCCTTTTTACTTCGTACAAGGAAGTAAAAAATATAATTTTTTCTCATAGCAGTTTTGGAAAATTTGTGCTTTCCTAGCTAAAAAACTCGCCGCTCAGGGGGTTAAGCTACTTAGTTTGAACAGTTTTTTTTCTGTGAAGCAGTCTCAGTACGTGACGCCATATATATTCGTAGGAAAAGTTATGACTCAGTTCTCGATACGAAACTATACGGAACAGCCAACAAAAAGTAAGAAAGAATCAAAGTCTCTTGTGGAAGAGTAATAACGCTTATTACCAGACAGAAACAATCACAACCATTAGAGAAGAAGCGTTAGAGGATGTGGCATTAGAGGAAATAGGAATCGCATCCTTGAATGGAAAGGGAAATGTCAAATTGTTATTTCGTCGAAGAAATGTTTATAACTAAAGAGAAATGGTCTTAGCAAAGGGTTAGTATATAATGTAGTGTTGTTTTCGATAATAGAATGACCATTATAATTCTTCAGGATAAATTAATACCTAATAATCTTTCCAATGTCAAAGGTCCTTTACTACAGCATACTGTATGTCCTTAAGTAAATCAGTTTCTGAACTTTTAATATGCTATCACATTTTTACATGAAATTAACCATTTGATACCACTATATTGATGCAAAATCTGCTTTGTATAACGCCATATGGCAGGCATTATCACAAAAACGCGAAGAAATACCACTTTGAAATTGTTGACTAGTTGAAAAATCAGCCATCATCGTGCAAATTTCTTCTGATGATCCTTTGGAAAGTAGATAATTCGTCGGTAGAGAATCCCGAACATTATTTATCATGAGATTAATGTTCTCCAGTGCCATATTAATGCAAATAAACTAGAAATTTGCCAGTATCATACGCAGCACCCCAGAGGAATTTACTCAATGAATCCTGTACAGAGATGACGACTGTTCTAAAAATGATATATCTTTTACATTAATTCATTCATTCATATGAGTGTGGTTCAGCATGTCCCTTGTTCTTACTGATTATCCTCTAAATTGTCCCACTATATCTATATAGGTGTATAAAAAAACCTCTACCCTCTTATATTATCTTATTACGGTCTGTGTCATTTAAAGGGCGCCACAATTACGGTAAACCACCAAATTGTATCACCAAACAGCCAGCAGTCCAATCTATAGTTGCTTATAATCCATTCATCACCCACCCGACAAATGTGGCTGTACCACTCTCTTTCGTTGCATTTCTGTCACATTTTCTGCCTCTCTTTTCGCTAAAAAAGGTGAGCAATTTTTGATTTACCATTCAAGAAATTCTATATCATTGTTCTGAGAAACAGGCATTTTATCTCGAATTCAAGTATATAAAAGTAGGAATATACGAAATAAGGAAGTACCATTTTTAATGACCATGATCATGATTGCCTCTCGTTTTGCGATGGTTTAAGACATAGTTTAGCGATTCATACGCTTGGCAGAATTTGAAATAATGAGGACGGTAATCGTAAGGAAATGTCTACAAATTTTAATACTTTTAATTATGAATTTTTTCCCCGCTTCTCAGTTTTTTCTTCAGTTTGAGCATTGCTTTATGGCATTTCCTTTATAAAGCCGTATAACTATATAAGCAATTTGATATATTAAGCATCATTTAAAATCTTTATAGATTTCCATAAGAGATAATCGCATTATAATCTAAAATTGGATTTTTACTAAACCTGGTATAAATAAATATTTTGCTTATAGTTTTAATATACTGTGTTGCATCAATTTAAATAAAATATACCAGTTTCTTAATAAATATTGAACTCGTATGTCTGAGTATGAAAAGGAATTTCATAAATAACCTTATGAATAACCTTATGACATCTTCTGAAAAACATGACAGATTAAAAGAAGCAAGAGCAGCAAAATTAAAAGCAAAAATAAACGCCATAACGACGTCACGTCACATTTATTGACAATTGTGCCACTTTTCAAAAAGAAAATTTTGTTATTTCTCTCTCTCTCTCTCTCTTTTTTTTTTTTTTTTTTTTTTTTGAGTTCACTATGAATAGAATAACGGGATTGACTTTTCTTATTTGGAGCTAGGAAATATTAGTAACCATCGTAGTCTTAATGAAATCTTTTGCGGTTTTTTCATAATAAGAATAATTAACTATTCGCATTTTCTAAAGGAATCCTTTCCAGACCGTAAACTATAATGTCAGTTATTACGGTTTGGGTGAGCAGAGGTCGGCATAGCGCTTTTTCTATTTTTTATCTTGAAGTTTTATCACGCTTTATCAGAAAGTTTACTATATGCTTTTGCAGTTATTTTTCGTATGGCACTTTAGCAATAGTTTTCAGAGAAAAATATTTATATTTATAAATAAAAATTAAGCCATGGCAGAAGTCCAGGGGAAAAAAACTGAAGAAAGATAAATATTTTCCTACGATGTAATACAAAAACAAATCATCTCATTAAAATGTCACTTAAAATGATTTTAATTGCTCGTGAAAAATTTTAATTATTTGCGATTTAGTAATTTTCTAATTACGTTTGTTTAAAATCAATGTTGCTAATCATTAAATGGCGCTTCTGATACTCTGTCTCTTTAAAATAAATTTTAATTTCTGTTCATTAAGGAATAAAGTTAAGAACTTGAAAGTATTAGCCTAACAGTTAGCAGGTGTATGTCTAATAACTCTTATTTTCGAAAGCTGGGCTGCCAAGAAATTAACTTCACTTAGTTCTACATTTAATAAATGAAAACGAACATTTGCTTCAGAAAACTTGCGGTTGTTTTTAAAGAATTTTAATAGTTCTGTAAAAGTTGTGTCGGTATGGAAAGTATTTGCGCACTTTATATTTCTAATTTATTTTACTTACATTATCAGAAAAAATGTCTAGCTAGGATTAGAGAAATATCGATATTAAATACAATAATATATTGCATTAAAAACTGATATTATTCAATATAATATAAGAAAAATTATTTCGTTTATAAGGTATTTATCCCACCTTCTCGGCGTGCCTTCGTGGTTTGGTGGTCTGCACACTGAGCGCGTATTCCAGTGGCCCGTGGTTCGATTCCCGGCAAAAGCGTTGCTAATTTTCCATCACTCTTTAAAAATAACCTAATCTCTCTACAGTGGCATCCGAACTAAAAGTGTTGTGGGTGACGATTCTCCTCACCCAAGATTTCGCGATTGGGTCCCCTAAAACACCAAGTCGCTCCTTAAAAAGGGGGAGTACATTTCTCCAACCTTCTTCGCATGCCTTCGTGGTGTGGTGGTCTGCACACCTGGCGCGTATCGCAGATATCCGTGGTTCGATTCCTGGCGAAGGCGTTGCTAATTTTTCATCACTCTTGCTTTAAAAATAACCTAACGCTTTAAAAATAACTGTTCTCTACAAACTAAGTAAATTACCCATTAATATGGAAAAGAAAGCATTTGGAAATATAAATTTCAATTAATTTAATAAAAGAGGTTTTCATTTTTACCTTTTAATCGCAATATAGATTTACATTTAACATGTTCCTGATAAATTATTATTTAATTCGTCGTCTTTCAATTTTTGAACAGTTCACCTTCTAAAAACTTGACTTGAAGTAATTTACCTCTTTTTTTTTTTTTCCAAAGAATAATATTGCAATAATAAAATTTAACGAAAGAAATTGCAATATATCACTTCACGCATGCATCTGACAAAGAAAGAAAAAAAGGAAATGATGTAAGTCATTAAGTAAAAATTTTATTGACTTTTGCATTTTCTTTGAGAGTCCTTTTCCTTGAATTTTACATGACTGCAAGAAAAGCTTTCTGCCATTTTATTGATTTTCCTTGTTATTGTTCGAGGGTATGTTTTATTTTAATCATCAAAAGAAAAATAAATCATTTCAGTTTTCTGCGAGAGGGAATTGTATTAGATAGGAAATTCCCATGTTCGCTGCTGTTTATATCATTTTGGCATAAATTCCGCTATAATCTCTTGATATTCTAACCAAATTTCATTAAGGAAGAAGCTGCGATAAATAAATTCAGAGCAAAAAAACAGAAAAATGATCCAATAGCACGGATGTTCCACTTGTACCATACCATTTATCCAAATTTTTCTCTTGAGTGATAGTGACGGCATGCATAGAACTACCGTTGCTTTAAAAGCCTTTTAACGGCCTCTTTCCGATCAATATCATACGGAATTAAGCAAAAATATAATTCAATTTCCACTTTCTTTAATAAAACAGAAAAAACTCCTAAATTCGATAGTCAGGTGTTTCTTTTGTTCTAACACCGAGTAGTTTGCATTTTCTTTTCGATAAAACTTTTCCGACAAATCGATGAATCTTAGAAACGCACAAAGAATCGATTATTGCTTCAAGAGCGATATCGGTCGCAAATTACGACGCTACTGCAACATCCAGCTTTTTCGCACCTGCTTCGAACATTTCTTCATCCCCCATCCCAAGTACCTGAGATTTGCTTTCGAAACACAAGGTCCCCCAGCGCTCCCCCAGATTCGAAGCACCGAGGGAACCGATAATGACTGAAAGGTGTGTTAGAAGGATGTTCTTTGGTAATATGGGGGTAATGTGGCCACGATGCTGATCAATATGAAGAACCTGGATTCATTGAGAAAATAAAAGACGAAAGAGCAAAGATAGCTTTCTGGGTAATTTGGGAATGCCAGCGGGGAAAAAATCGAGCGAAGCTGAGGTAATAAAGACAGATGTTTCGTTTGCTGATAACATTCTCCTTCAAGCAAGTGTTGGGAAACTTTTAAAGCCCATGATATTGTTTGCTTAAATATTTGTTTCTAGAAGTAAGATAATGGCTTAGGATGCAGCTTGAAACTCGTAAGGCGCTATGTTTCATATAATCTTAGTAAACTCTTTGAAAGACCGTAATCATACGTAACGGAAAACGGAAGTTTATTGACTTCCGAAAGTTAGTACATTAAAATAGAAACGTTACAATGTGCCCATCTAATTCCAGTTTCTGTTCCAAGAACTTATTTGCCCATTAATTAGTTCAACGGAGTCGATTAGTTGCGTGTTATACAACATGTTTAAAAAAGATTGAAGAACTAAATACAATCTGTCACAAAAGTTTATAGACTCAAGTAAATTGCATGTTTAAGAAAAATAGAAATGTATAAAGATACGTAATTAAAATATGTTTATTTAAAACACATATGCCTTGCATTAGATTAAATATTGAACAAAAACATTTACTTGTCTTTCAGAAAAAATGTGTGCCCTAAGAGTTTATAGCCAAATGTAATTTTATGCAAATTAGTTAGGTTAGCAGCAATCCTGATGGGGAACTTGAGCCTCTTATATGATAATGCCCTCTTTCAAACCTTTGGTCATGTAAACTGCGTTTAAGTGAAGTTAATAGAATTCTAAACTGTAAAATGCAAGCTAGGTTTGTTAAAGAAATTTCAAAACTTCTGAATCGATCCGTAAGCATGATTTAATGTGTAATAACTCGTAAGACGCTACATCAGTAAAAACCACGTTCAGGAAGACCCCGAGTGACGGATAAGAGCAACTATAGGCGGATGCAAAGAATGGTTTCGACACAGAAAAATTTAGTTCGCCAAATTACAATGGCTTGTGGATTGCAAACATACAAAAATATTAATTTTGCATATTATGATCCAAAAGTATTTCTAATAGACAAACTGCAAAAATATGTACACATTAGGAATTTTACTTCTTACTCACAGGCGCAGAGGGAAATTCAGTCTAAGATTAAAATGTTATACTGAAATATTAGATTCCTAAATAGCTTTAGTTAAGTTAAACAAAATATAGACAACAAACAAAATATCATCATATGCAGAGAAATAACAAGCGTTATGGAGGGGCCTTCGTAATAAATTATAAAAGTATCTTACATTTTTGAAGTCTTAGTTAGAATCAATATCTTCGTATTTTGCAACCAAATAACGAATCAAGATACATAATCTAAAATATCTCCAGAGTCATTTTTAATAAAAAACAAATTTTTAGGTATTTCTTATTTTATATTATTATTTTCCTTATGAGCATATAAACTGCTGGCGATCTAAAATGAAACACCGTGAAGAAAGCATAAAAACGACATCAAATATCTCATGCATCCAAACAAAATATAAATACTAGTAATACAAAAATAGTAATTATTATTTTTACACCCATCATTTCCGCCTACGATTTTTTTCTTTCTTTTCTGTTCTTTTCTTGTTTTAAAATTTATTTAAGATAAGTTAAATTCCGAACTTTATATTTCAAATATTGTTTTTAAATTTAACCCACATTAACTTTAATACGAATATCAGTTTAATGTTAACAATGTCTCTCTTATTTTGGGAAATATAACGTTAAAATGAAAAATATCGTATTTAATGAAATTTCAGTTTAAAATCAATTAAAATTTGTAAAATTAAAAGTGCGGCAGTATTTTCAAGGAAATACGGTTTAGAAAACGTATTACTTAAAATATTTGTAGATGATGATAGTTTTTCAGTTTCAGGAATTCGCTTTTGGAATAATTAATATAAATTTTGAGGATAGTTCTTTCACGAATTTCCTCACTGAATGACAAATTTTAAGTCTATAATCCCACTTAAAGTTGCAAGATGTATGCAAGATAAAGTTGGAAGATATATTATGTAATTTATTGCAATTTTTAACGCTTCTGTTTTTTCAATTAATATCAGAGAAACATTTTACATCAGCTCCCTTTTAATTTGTATTCAATAAATAAAGGCACTTAATATTAATTTGAAAGGCAGAGATCTAATAGTACTCTGTTTTACATTATAAAGCAAATATTTCTTTATATAAGTCCTTTTCGTAAAAAGAAAGAATTTAGAAAGAAATGACCAATTTAAAGAAGTTGGAAATGAATTTCTGTACTAAAAGGCAGCAACAGTTTACCAGCATAACACAGGACATGTACTTCCTGAGTTTCAGAACTGAAATTTCTGAAAAAGTCTATCAACATTCAAAGCATTCTCTCACCACGTCCAAGATAATTCCGAAGAACATGTAAACAATTCTCGGGGCTCCAGTAACTACTTCAATGAGTCCTGTGGCCTATTGCTAACACTTAATAATATGAACAATTGCTAACGCCCCAGTAGGTCATATTCTCCACGGACATTGGAAAGAAAAGGAAAGTGACAATAATAATTTCCATGTTTATTTGTTCGGTTTTAAATCACTTTCCTAGTTTGCTTAACTGAATCTCTTCTTCTAGAAGAATAAATACTATTCTTATTAATATAAAAGAATAGATTTCTGAATAATAAACTCACGAAGTGATTTTATTCTACATCATATCTTGTAATTTTGAAAACCAGTCTCTCCAAAATTTTGCGATGTCACACAGATCAATAATTTAGAATAAAATCCAGCGTATAGGATTCTTTATTTTATTAAAAAAATATAATTATTCAGAAAATAGACATAAATTACTTAACAATGTAACGTTTATAACTTTCCCTTTCCAATCTCCGTGATGGTCAGTGTAGAGAGCTCTTATGTTCTTGTTACTGTTTGTAATCTCTGAAGTAGTCAAACATTTAGGCCCATTGTACAAATTCAAATACCTCTAAAAAGCATAAAAAGGGAAGCGGTTTTGAAAAAAATCCTCATCCAAGGTAAAATTAAGACAAACTAAAATAGTATCACGTGATGCCGGAGCAGCATTACACTTAGAGCAGGTCGTAAAATCTTTCTGTCCTTGTTCACATGAGAGATTCTTGAAGTGTGCACTGGCAAAAATGTGATATGCAAGTCTGTTGGCTTCTGTGGCCTCCGAAAAGTAGGGCTCCACCAGGGCGAATATCTATGTGTGCAATATACTGGAACCATAACATTTCTATGTCATTATTTTTTTAATGTGTCTTGTGGTAATTGCTGAGGATCTGGATTAACAAATACAACGTTTTTTTTTCTCTCAAAGTAACAGAAGAAGGACAAGAAACATTGCTTGCAACAATTGGTAAACATCAATATTCTCTTGCATGTTTTCTTACATTTTTATTTACTCAAGCATTAGGGTTCATAAGTAAAAACTGAACCTCGTTTCCTCAAATCTGATATCTTAATAACTTCAGCTATGAAGTAGGAAATGATGACAGTCATGCCAAATGTAGATGCCAAAAAATGATATACAAATATATACGTAATGTATATGTAATATTGTGATAATTAAAATAAATTATAACTTTGAAACTTAAAAAATCGAGAATAATATAATTAAACTTTGAAAATAGTTAAATAGCTTTGGCTAAGACTGAAACTGTAATCAACTATTTTAACGCGTAGATTCAATGCCAATCTTGAAAACGCACTTGGTATTAAAAACAATCACTTTGTAAAACTTTAATGCATGAAATACTGAATACATATATATTTCTCATTAAAATTGAATTTTATTACTCTACATAATTTCAATTTCAAAATTTTAAAATTGCTTAGTTATAATTTAATTAGTTACATGTTTTATAGATATTTTAGCAACAATTCCATTATTCTTTTTTATAAATATGCAACGCCCATTTAATGCTAGACACATTGCAATAATAAGATAACTCGCACTTCTAATAGTTAAGTTAAAGACTGCTGACATGATAATACGCATAGAAAGATAGAGAATGTTTAAAAAAATTCATTGTCCTCTAAGCATGAAATTTTACAGCTTTTGTTTTTAACACATACATAATTTTAATGGCAAAGTTTTAAAGATTGATGAGACATACCTTTAAAAATGCAACAAAAATGTAATTTTCGCTATTAATCTTATTCATTTCATCACGCTTGCACGAAAACTAATTAATGTTTCAAACAATTGGAATGAAATTTCCTTCATAATTCGTTGCTTTCAAAAATAAATGGAATTAATTACTAATTGGATAACGTTTACAAATATCTTTCGGGTCTGCTTGAATTGCATAAGATAATAATTACCTTTAATAGTATTTTCTTAGAATTTGGCTCTTTACGATTATAATTATTAGATTCATTTCATTTCAACAAAGCGAGTTCTATTTAAATTGCATTATTAAAAGGAAGATGGTTCTTTAAAATACTTGGAATGTTCTAAGCTCGGTGAGCAATTTGCGAAAGAAAAAACTTCTTCTGAATACATTGAAGTATTTAACGTCTACATGATTTGCAATAGACAAGTGCAAAATATTTTCTAGAAATGCCTTCCGATATTATAAAAGCTTATTATTTTCTTGCAATTAGATTTGGAGCCAAAGGATACTACTATATCATCAAAGGAAATTTATGCATGAAGTATGAAAAGTGTCATTAAAATAGCTTTTCTATAATGGCGTTTGAAATCTAACTTCATGCATGGCTACTTGATTTTAAATCACTAAGCTAAGTATTCATTAGCTGAACTGTTAATAATAGGGCGTTGGCTTCTACAATTAGAGAAAATTTTCACTCAGGATTTATTGCTTACATTATTATAGGAGAATGCTCGTCACTGCAAAGGAAGCCAATTAGAAACAAAATATATTGCTGTGTTTTTAATGGACTTTCTTGGCAACGATAGTACTAAAATAAGTTAAGTGTTATGAAATTATAAATAGTAGTTTCTATGCAATAATGCTACTAACGTTTGAAACATTCCTTCATTTTCTGTGATTTCTGTACTTCTCGGAAAAAGTAAGTTATCAATACTTCTTTAGCAAACTATGATTGCCATTTTTATAGCTTTAAACTTACCCATTATTAAGCAACATTCAGATTGGTAGAAAGTGCATCTAAAAAAATCTGAAACGTTTTAGATTCATAGATTTTGCTTAAAAATAGTTTTATCTTTTTACTTTACCACCAGACTAGCTTAGCTAAAAATTAATCTAGATTACAGGCTCCCAGAGGTGTCTACGATGAAGGGATAAGTCAACGGATATGCTTCAATTCGTTTCGAATGTCACAGTTAAAGGACGGAGGACAAGGCGTGTGCTGAGAGAATATGTGGTCCAAGAATGTATCAAGGGTGGAATGGTGGTGAAATTTTATTGCTGAATAAATCGCATATATATCGAAATTTGCATCTTTAAAATAGATCTATATTTTTACCGCTTGGAGATTATCTGGAATTCAGATGTCATCGTATCAAAATTTAAAATTTTAACCAATCTAATAACAATGCTAATTATGTGCTTAACATTCGTGTACTAGTGTTATTTAGCTTTTTTATTATGTGTACTAGTGTTAGCTTGGAAGTCAGTTAATTTTATAGTTTTGTATTTAGCACTCAGGGTGTTTGTCACTATGTTCGAAAGGTTGGCAATGGTTTTTCACTTGCTTGTTCCCAAGCCACTGAGTTCAAATTTTGTGCACACACAATTTTCCAATGACAGTAAAATATGGTGAAGCGAATTTTCAAAAATCGGATTTAGATTTTTTTAAATTTAATAGTTAAACAACTTTTTGCACATATTTTTGTTTAATTGAAAAATTGAAACTATCAGAAATTCACCATCGAATTGAGAGGAACAAAGCTTTAA
Organism: Stegodyphus dumicola; assembly: GCF_044657685.1. NCBI lineage: Eukaryota > Metazoa > Arthropoda > Arachnida > Araneae > Eresidae > Stegodyphus > Stegodyphus dumicola. Next base: position 38,793,268 of record NC_140771.1, on the reverse strand, counting down.
AATGAAATTTAAAGCACATTCTTAACATGATTTCAGGGTTTCCGAATATTCCGCGATTTTTGAAAGACCACTCAATTTATTTTATTACTTATCCACCATAATTTTAAAATTTCATCGTATAAAAATGTATAGATTATGGAAGTTTTGAACTTTTCAAAAATAAAAAAATAAACTTGTTCTGTTCCTTTATGTCAAATAAACAGTTATTCTTATGTTTTGGATCTTTACTCTCACTTCTCCTTTCCGTTTTCTTGCCAGAATGCAAATTTAGTTTGAGTGTATTTCAGGTGAGGGTTTTAGATTGGTTTTATAATTGATTTGTTGCATGTTCGGGCCATCTTACTAGGTTGATATTGCAGAGAAGATTTATAGTCTTCGGCCTTGCATTATAACTATTCCCCGTGCAATGTTGCGCGCTACGAGTTTTAAGAGAACGCTACGCCAAAAAAGTAAAAATAACATTTAACACGCCTTTTAAAATTTAATAAATAGATATCTTGTAATTGTAGTCTTGCTACCCACAAAAATCAAGAAAATACCAGAATGTTCTCATGCATGATTAAAAAGCTTATAAAAGCCGATGAAAACATCTCTTCGGTTATTTACTTCGTACTGTTAGAGACAGTAGCGAATTCGCGGTCAGATAGGATTAGCATTCTCTGTGTTTTGAATTTTCTATATGTATTTTAGTAATTTAAAATATAACTACTGGTAGATATTGCGGTATTGTACAAATATCTCCGAAGAAATTTCAGCTGTTTGTTTTATTTCTTGGGATAAGAATACATTTTATTAACTTTTTGTCGACTTGTGCATTCAATCCGTTACGAACCCGTACTCACGTAACAATATGATTATGTGATACTATCTTTCTTTCTTGCGTATAGATTTCTCTAAAACTGATTTAATTAATTAATTTTTTATTCGTTTGCTACAAAGAATTAATTTCATAAAAATTAAGCTTAAGATTTCTTTTACCAGTTTAAAAATACCAGTTTTACCAGTTTCCCTTTTTTGTAGATATATTTTGCCTTATTTCAAAAATAGCAGTATTAATTTTAGCATTTAAAGGTATTTAAATTTAAGTCTACTGCGTCATTTTTTGTTATTTCCATTTCATAAGTTTTTCTCAGCATTGTATTTTAAAGAGTTAAATTTTGTAATTTTATTATGGTATGCAATACTCTATTTTTTAAGGAAATTTAAAATTCTAACCTTTGAGAATGTATTTTTTTTATAAATATTTGAAAGGTTATATAAAACTCTTCCTCCTCTTTTAAAGCGAGAATTATAAAAAAAATAGTAATTAGGTAGCTTTTTGGACCTTTGTTTCAAATGCAGTCGTCGTTTAACTATTTTATAATTCGTTTATGGCATTTGTCACTATGATTAAAACATTGATATCCATTTTTAAAATGACTCAATATCTGTAATGAAATGCCACTTTCCTAGTTTATTTTCAGTTAAACCATCCAACTTTGTTCTTGCATCAATTAACATAGTTTTCTAAGTAAGCTTCGATGTGTCGCTTACTCATTTTCTCTCACTGGCCTATACTATCTAAGGTGTTCCATTTTTCTTATTTTACGTGTGCTAATCAATTACATCTATTGTGTTTAGTGATAAAATTTTTCTTACAGACTATATGCAAACTAGAAGAAAGTAAGCGAGAGAAGAGGAATATTTACATTATTGCATTAGATTAAGGAATGGAGTAGTTAGTGGCTTTAATTCTCAATCGAGAGACGTAGCATTGCTTTATTATCATTAGTAAAATATTTGATTTGAATATTAATGGATAAAGGAATTTATATTCCATTTTTCCATTGTGTTAAGTCCTTGCACAGTTTTCGTTTTCTAAGAATCATGTACACATTAGTTCTAGAATAAAATAGTTCCAAAAATTATTGTATTGAATTTACTGTCTTTAGGACAGTGACAGGAAATAATTAAATTATGGTCTTTAGAAGTTAATATATATATATATGGGATTTTTTATTCTGTTGTAGATAACCTGATATTAGATGACAGCTCGATTACGGAGTGCACAAATTCATCTTTTAATCACGTTTGAGAAAACTGCTGCGTAGATGACTGAAAATTGCGGTGTAGTGGATGACCGGATGGTATTCTGGAAGATGCACTATCAGCCTGGTAGTTAAATATCATTTATTTCTGGATGACGAATTTCTTAGCAAATTGCTGTTTCAATTGGTGCAGTACTAAGGGTACTAAACGTGTCCCACAATTTCTATATAGTTTGGTCAAATAATAGGGAAAGAAGACGAAGCGAGAGAAGTAGCTTGTTCAAACGAATGATGCGTACTAACTGCGGTCGTATTTATAGCCTGAAAATCTATAATAAGACAACATCCTCAAGGTACCTTATTTATTCTGATTCTCTTTCTTTTCTTGAATTTTTGAACAGTATTACCAGCTGCGACAATTTAGTTGTCGAAACCCTAGTAACTGTTAGTTCACTTAGAAATAGAGGAATTGATATCCGCTTTGCTTATGTGCGTGTTCATCATGGTTTCTATGGAAAGAGCTGATTTCTTAGCTAAAGATGCCTTAAATTTACCCATTGATATCAACATTAGCATTAAAAAGAGCTATTGCGAGTCTTTTCATTATAAGAAGCTTTAAGCTATGTGAAATGAGGAATATATTTCATCGTGTAATGCTTAAGTCACCAAAAAGTTCCTTCTATTTACCATAGACTGCATTCCGAGTCTTTCCTCTCTATAAATTTTAAAGTGTCTCAGTTTTTATCTGGTCACGGTAAATTTACAAGTTACCCGTTTCGTTTTAATCTAAGATCAAACAATTTATGCGAATGTTCAAAAAGAGTGCCTCAGGATGTGGAACATTTGATTTTCTCATGCACTACATTTGATGGCCCAAGATTATGCTTACAGAACGATTTCAGAGTGATGTGGCCAGTGAACTTATCTGTTTTCGTGAAGCCCAGACTTCTCTGCTTTTGTTTGTTTTATTTATGCATGTAACTTTTAATGTTTTAGTTAACATTCTTCTGAAAGCCCAGTGTTGTACATATGTGGTACACGAGAAATCTGTATGTTTCAAAAAAAAAAAAAATCCTGAGCTGCAATTGGGTTAAAAATTTCGCAGTGCAGAGAAGTTCTAGGAAAAGCGTGACGTAGCCTACTACAGAATGAAGAAAAATGGCGAAAAGCATATAGTTAGAGATATGTTTAATTAAAATTTATGAATTTGTAGGTCTATTTCCAATTAAGTTTATAATTTCCTTTCATACTTTGTAGATTACCTATATATATAGGCTCGAAATATATTTATCCGATGGAATGAATTAATACCTTCTTGTTCAACACATCATTTCCATGACGAATACGGAGATAGAATACAAATGTATACACACTTTAAATAACGACCAACATTTTACATCTTTAGAATTGAACTTATTCCTTGCGAGCTCTGAACAGATTCTTCCAAATTAAATTGTTATTTTCATCTGTTGTCAGAAGATTATTTAATTATAAAACTTTACACAGATATAAAACAAGAATAACGCCATTTTCAGTACTTAAAGGAACATTTCAAAATTCCCTTCACATCTACCGTGATTTGAAATATCAGTAATATCAGGAAAGTCTGTTTTCCCCTATTAGGTCGAAAGGTTTCGGTATAGATTGGTTGATGCATTTCTACTAGTGTTGGTGCACGTAAGCTCCTGAAATCTTCCCCTTCCCTTGAAGTACTACATCCATCAGCCTGGGTTACGCGGAGGGTTCGGCGTTTTATAAAAAACTTCGGACAGCAAGTGCGGTTTTGCAACGCCTACATGCATATTAAAGACACAATGTAAAGAACTACAGCTTTCTCTATGGCGCTGTAGCTCCAAAGAGGTTAGTATACCCAAATAGCACATTTTACATCCACGATTCGATTCCCTATTGAATGCATAATTGATTTGTTGCATTTCCTGCTGTGGAAAAGCGAAATAAGCTCTCGAACGTGTCTTATGGGAATAACGTCATCTAAATTATTATAAAATATTAATACAAATTTGAGTAGTGCGTTCAATTTGAGTAGCCTTTTGAAAGTTTTTCCGAAAGTAAGAGAATTTTATATCATTCTGATAATCATATTTTGAATTAAATACCTTATTGTATTCTAGAAATTATGATAATTTACTTTACAAGTTTCGAGGTTATCGGCAGCATAATGTTAATGCCCACAGTAAGTGTTTTAATGCCCCCAGTTTAAATGTTACGTTCTCATCAGCTATCTCCAAGGTAATCCAGAATCTGGGGAATAAACGTCATTATAATTTTCTGCGTATTAAAAATATTTTATAACATTTTTGTTTGCTGCAATATCATCTAATACTAACACGCTGTTTCTTTGGTTTGTAAAATGTTTTACTTAATGTTTCAGAAATATTTACCGCCTGCAAAACCAGGAAAATAACCATACATTCTTAACTTCCGTTTATGACTTTTAAGTCCTGTTTAACGCGAGCTGGTGAGCAGTTTTCCTTAAACATCCAAGTTTCTGCCGTTTAATATAATCAAGCTGAAATGAAGATCCTTAACGAAAGTTTCTTAAAAATCAATGAATCTAATGTTAACACATTCTCTTTAGTCACGTGTCGTCGTGACTCAGTCATAAATAACCAATAAATCGTTCGCAACACGCAATTTTCCCTTCAAGAATTCACACCAGATGTCAAAAATGTATTTTTCTCATCAACTCGGAAAGAGTTCTATTCCTTGATTACGTTTGTGACACTAAGACTGATAGATAAAGTCCTAAGACTGATAGATATCTACTTACTTTTTTTACATTAATTTTTATAAAATGTATATTAAATTTCCTTTGTCTTTTGAATTGATAACAAATAGCATCAGCTTTGTTTTGAAAAAAACTAAAATCGTCTTCAAAGGGATTACCTCTTTATATAGAAAATCTCTTGCTTTGTCCTGAAAAAAAAAAAAAAAAAAAAAAAAAAAAAAAAAAAACGAGTCAGTTTTTATTAACTTCTTCTAGCCTTCTGAAGGCTTACAAATGCCTTACAAATTCAGAGCAAATGCAAAGTTAAATAATGCGGCTTCTAGTATATATGATTTTTCATCTTTAAAATTCACGAATTGTTGAATATTTTATAAAATGTTTCTGCTAACACACATCAAACTTAATTATAAATAAATTTTGCATGATAATTTACGGCGAAAATTTGCAATCATATCTAAATGTCCAGTTTTTAATTTATTTATTTATTGCATTTTTTTATTTTAACTAGGTGTTTATTTTGTGTCTGTATTCTTATTATAAGCTAAACGCACTCTTTCCAGGTGTATTTTGCAAATAAAACATGTTATTGAAAGGCATAAGAGCTTGATAGAAATTATTAGCTAATCGATGATGCAGCGGGACTGTTCATGCTGATTACATTGTGTTAAATGATACACTAGCTTCTATCGTATAGCCTTTGGGAGAAGAAATGAGGAAGAAAATGGATCAAATTATAAAAACTGTATTTTTTAAATTTAACATTAAGGATCATTTTAGACACAGTAGCTGAGAATTCGGTTAGCTTAATTAAGTAAGTTAGGTTATAAAAAATCACACGAAAGTTACTGGACCATTGGAATACTCGCTTAAACACTCGTTAAAAACACGAGCACGTGCGGAAAGGGGGGAGAAAATGTCTTATAACTGTCTAAAATAATGTTATTAGAGATATCGCTGCATCTCATCATCTCAGACTGAAGTATTTTAATTTAGAGTTGAATTTAAAAATTTCTTTTAAAAACTCTAAAACTGAGTTAATAGAATACATGTATTATGCTCATATTTTATCCATGTAAGTGCTTAATGTAACTTAATTTGACATAATATGAGAGCTAATAACTATTATATTTTGTTGTTTTTTCTTATTGTGAAATGCTTTAGAATAACAGTAAAATTCTTTAAATTTTTTATTACCTTTGAGACCTTCATTCATCAGTTTGAAATGTAAACAATGAGATCATGAGAGAATAAAGCAACTGAGGAAAAAACAAAAATAATTATAAACAATATATCACATAACACTGAACTAGCATTTTGTATTGCTGCTGTTACAGAGAATTATTCCAGAAGAACAAAAGCAATCTCGAAATAAAAATCTCGAATGGAACCGACTTCTTTCACAACTTACTCCAAGCGTAGCAAAGCGGATATCATTGAAAATCGCAATTAAAAATCGCTCTTCACGCTTCGACGGATACAATTAGCAATTGACAGGGAAATAAATCTTTATACTTCATTAAAGTACCTCCTATCTATTACCTGCAGAAGTCGAAAACTAGGTTGGCAAAAAAAAGAGACGAAATTAATGAAATCGTGTAGCTTAATTGCGAATCCTTATGATTTATCCCCAACACGAATCTCCTCGAAGAAGAGACTAATTAGTGAGGATTTATTGTAACCATGGTAATAAAAAAACTGACTTTGATAAGGGCTTATACTTTAGCTGTCAACGAAAGAAGGGTTATCGATGCGAATCTGGCACTACAAAATTCGCTACTCGAAAAGTAGCAATGAGATTATGCGACTTGATGCAGCTTAATGATGGATTTGTCGAAATCTTATTAGTTGCAATACTCTGAGTTAAGCGAATTTTTCTATGGTTTAAATTGAGATGCAAGTATAAAAATGAATCTCAATGCTCTCTGTTTTATATTTGCTTTTCCTTTCGCGCATCATTTAAGAGAATTTTTTTAAGAGAATGATTTCCTGTTTTAAATGTTAAATAAAGTAAACTTTAACTGTTAGCTGAAGTTCTGTGAATTTTAGGCCTTTTCGATGTAGTCTAATTGTGGCAAAACATCGCCATATTTGGTGACCTAAAATAAGATCTACACTCATGCATCATACATTGCCTTGAAATTTGGATGCGATTTTACCATGATTTTGTACGGAAGCGTCTTCTCCAGTTATAGAATCTTGTGTTCCACAACTTATCGAAACTAAGTATGCTGCAGTTGAAGGTTTTTAACAACCTGGATGGATTTTGTGATTTCACTGCGATATTACATTAGTGCGAATGATTCTCAAGAACATTTTGGCAGAGGTTTACATCATGTTTTTGTCGGTGCTAAAACTAGATTAACTTCTTAAATTATAGGTTCTTGAATGCTGGTAGGATTAAACTATTTTTTCATGTGATTGTTTTTGTGAATTTAAGAATAAGTGTTTTTCAAATTTTATTTTATTTTTGGTTGATTTTATTGCAATGAGGAATTCCGCCACAGATTTAAACAAATATTTTATTTGAAATTATGTGTTTGTCAAGAGCAGTTGCTACGGCATAACGAAAGCAGCATAATGAGATATTACGAAATTAAAAGTTAAAAACGTAAACATTGTAGTTTTACTTATTTAAATTTAAAAACACCAATAGACATAGAATCGTGGGCCAGATCACAAGGAATACAGAATATGAAAAAGATAAAGCCACTTGTTTTACTGAATTTATTTTTTATGTAAATTTCTTTAAAAACATTTTCTTTATGAAACATTCATCCTATAAATGTAGAATTTACTTTCAAAACATGAGGAGAGCACGGATATTGCATTATACAATGCTTTATTTAACTAAATAAAATTAGATAAAAGTAATAAAGGTAAGTTTAGTAAAAATTAATATTGCAGTTAATGACATGATAGTTATACTCAGTTCACACAGGATTCATGTAGTGATGAACTTTTCAGTCCTATACACACGTAACATCCATGGCTAGCTGTAGATAATATGATCAGCCTATCTACAAGGAACTTAAAACATCGAAGGAAACCGTCTATTTCCACCAACTTTTGGAGGACGTACAAGCCGTCTGCTTACTTCTGCTACTCTCCACGTCTGGACGCTATCTCCTGTTGATCTCGACTGCTCCGCACTGTACTAAGCTGGGATGACGCTACGTATTCTAAGTCAGCATTGGTTGTCGATGATTTCTACATAAATGTAGTAAAAATAATCTCTTCGGCCGTTGGTTTAATTTGAGCTTTTCAGTCAAGAAACAATCTGTGCTAATTTACAAACAGTCATGTCTTTAAAAGAACATAATATAAAATATTCTGAAACATTTTCTTATAGGATTAAGCAAGTTTTTCTTATCACGTTTTTAGTGTTAGCTCAGTTCTACGGATAAAAAAAAGCCACTTAATTTCATTTGATTGAAAAGCTTCGTCTGTTGAAATGCGAACATATATTTTTAAGTGTACTAAGACTGTTTATAATATCCTGGTCTCCATGTAAAGATCATAATTTAATTTTTCATATAAACGATAGTTCAAGCACAAATAATATAATATTCTTTTTAAATTTTGATGCATATTCATATGCGTTAATTATTTGACGAATATTTATTTTTAACATCACCTGTATTGTTTGCGTTAACTACTCATATACTCCGCCTTTGGGTTTCTGATACCCGAAGAGAGAATTAAATGTAGTAAAGTTTAACGGTGGAAGGCCGCTAAGACAGTATAGTGGTTAGGGAAGCCTTTCTTCGGAACCGAAGGGCCTGGATCCGACTTCCGACTGAATCCGGAGAAGGCTTGGATGTTTTAAACGTGTAGCGTCATTGCGTCATGAAGAACATTCTAAATATATGGCGAGCTGAAAGTCCTCTCGAGAGGCTGGTGGTAGGGATAGAGGGTTTGGAGACCCTCTGACCCGTCCCACCCGGCGTGCTGTCCATCAAATTTGGGGGCGGAACTGAGCGAAGTCGTATTATTACCTGTATGATGCTCAAGGCTGTTGCCAACGGCAGGTGCAATCTTGCACTCCTTGCCACGATGCATTTTATGGGCTTGTTCTGATGCTAGTGTCCGACAAGTGAGATAAGTCACACACACTACGGTGAAAGAAAAATCATGATGATTCTTGGCTTTTTAGCTGATTATAAGCCGTTGCTTATAATTCGACACAAATATTAATTGAGTGGTGCAGATACTAATATTACCATGAAAATTACAACTTTCAAATTTCATATCTATTTCAGGCACTGAGAAAGAATAAAACAGCAACACTGAAAATTAACAAAATTTAAAACTGTTACAAAAAGGGAAACGAAATAAAGTGAGATGCATTGTTTTTCATTTTAATAAATCATTTCTGTTAAATTAAATAAAAATGGCTCAATATATTTCGGAAAAAAATAACACACGGATCTTATTTATCAGATTATTTAATATTCTAGCAAAATATTTATTTAGAATACTCCTTTCATTTAGTGAAAAGATTATCAGCCGTTTGTATGCGGATATATTTATTGCCTTTTCTAATATTAGACGAAGAATTTATTTTGTTGGTTGTTGAATTAATAAATAAGATAGTGCCATTACGTAAATATAATACATTCACACTATTCATATCCTGTCTTGTGTGAACAATAAAATACTTAAAAATATCGGTGTCACTTGCAACATATTTCTGCCTTTATGATCGGGGAATTGTTAGTAATGTATTTGCCATAATGTTGGGCCTGGTTTCAAATCCTAGTTAATGCATAGATGTTTGTAAATATATACTTTCTTTATGGTATGGAGACACATAAAAGTCACTGAACGTAAAGTTGCCGTGAGATTTTGGTATTAAGACAGGAATATTAAAAGCCGACCAGCGGCCGAGCGGTAAAGTCGCTGAACTCTGGTAGTTCGGCCCGAGGTTCGAATCCCGGCAAATGGGCTGGCTGCATGGGTTTTTTAGTGGTTTTTCCCATGTGTAACGTGTATACGAGCCAGTTTCCCTTAGAACGTCCTCCACGAAGGCATCCCTCCTCTTAGGCAGATAGCCCTTGAGGCTTTGCCGTAATTAAATAACCTAACCTAACCTAACAGGAATATTAAAAGACTATGGGATCCATTCCTGGGTATGCTCTCCACCGAATTTGGACATTGCTTTACTCTGGAAACTGCCCAAGGACTTGAGCAAACACCAAGCGCTTCCTACCTTTTGGCCATGATATGCATTCATAGACTAATGATGGTAGATTCTGATGAATTCCATAGATCGGCCATGGCATATTCAAATGAATTCATTGGCTTATCGATCGGGATCCTATCAAATCAGAAAACAAATAAACACAAAAAACCCTTGATATTCTTTAACAGGATTCCAAAGGCCAACAGTTTGCAGATGGGCAACTATTTATGCTGTATCGAAATCAATAGTTTATATTTAATGTATTATATTTACATTCGGATTCTTAAAGAGTTTTCCCTTAATCTGAATTGAAGCATAATTTGAGCGATGTCGCTTTCCCAAAGATTTTATCAAACGATCAGTTATGAGAAACATTATCTAAAATTTTAAAGCAAATTTCTCAAGCCACGTATGTTTTATAGGTTGTGGGAAGGTCATCACAAATGGAACATTTACATGCCTATGAAAAACGAGTCATTACGTTCATTAATATATGCACAGAGCTCTGTTCATTATTATTCGGTATTACGAGTTCATTATTAATCGGTATTACGAGTATGTAAAATGTCTGTTCAGACATTAATTTCTGTTGGATAAATAAATTAATCTCCTTCAAAACTGCAATTTTCAGTTGCGCAAATTGCGCAAAAATCACACCATTAATTCTTTTATAGTAATAAAGGTTTGTCTTGTCATTTCAATGATTATTTGTAGATTTCGTTTTCCTTATATTTGCATATAACTTTTGAAGTAATCAGATACATTTTTTATTAATCTGGTAAAGGGTTGTATAGCATTAATATGAAACTGTGCACAGAGTTTTGAAATATTTTCTTTATAATTTTTTTACATACAGTCGATAATGAAAATTCCGGAATTTGAAGATGTAGAATTATTACTTTATTATATAAATTTATGTTACGGGCGACACACGCCATTTGCATAATTCAGTTTGCTGATTGGTGAATTAAATAAACAGCTTAAAGCTAGGTGTATTTTGTAATTTTTTAAATGAAGCCGCGGTTGAAAATAGAAAGTAAATATTTTTCCAAGTAAAACTGCTTTGAGATATTGAATAACTACAATTAAAACTAACAGAACAATTTTCCCCAAAATAACATTTAGATTCACTTGAGATATTTCCTTTCGATGAACATCAAATATCCAACAGTTAGCTCTAATTTTTTACTTCCTTGTACGAAGAAAAAAGGAAGTATTGTAATCACGAAAAGTTTCAGGCAGCATATTTCAACGAAAATATCCATTTTGACCGCTATCGAATGCAATTTAACGATGTTTTTGCGTGATATCTATACGTAAGGGCAGAATAAAAGACTCGTTTCCTCCAAAAAATTATAAAACTGCTTTAAAATTAATTCTGAAGAGAATTTTTCGTGGCGTCTGTTCGAAGGTATGTATGTACGTGCGTACGTACGTACCTACGTATCTCGCATAACTCAAAAACGTGTAGCCTCAGAACGTTGAAATTTTGTATATAGGACTAGTATAACCTGTAGATGTGCACCTCGTATTTTGGTTGCAATCGGCCGCACCAAACGTATATAAATATTGGGTTGGCAACTAAGTAATTGCGGATTTTTTTTGTAAAATCAAACACAATTTTTTCATGGAACTAAATAACTTTATTCTGTAATGTATTGCCCATTTTGATCAATGACCTTTTGCCAACTTTCAGGCAGCATCATAATCCCACGTTCATAAAACTTCTGGTTTTTATTAGCAAAAATCTGAATTAGGTACGAGTTGACATCATCATCATTATTGAAATTTTTACCATTCAAGGAGTTTTGTAAAGATCGAAGCAAAAAGTAATCAGATGGTGCATGGTCAGGACTATATGGTGGATGTGGCATAACATCCCAACCAAGCTCCAATAATTTTTGCCGAATGACCAAAGATGTGTGTGGCCTTGCATTGTCATGATGGAATATAACATCTTTTCTATTTGTCAATTCGGGCCGCTTTTCTTCAACTGCATTGTTTAATTTCGTTAGTTGTTCAATGTAGACATCAGAATTGATCGCTCGGTTGGGTGGTAATAGTTCAAAGTAGACAATTCCTTTGTAATCCCACCAAACTGATAACAAAACCTTCTTTTGATGAATATCAGCTTTTGATGTTGTTCGAGTTGGTTCACCTGGCCTGCTCCACGATCTTTTCCGCTTGATATTGTTGTAAACAACCCATTTTTCATCGCCAGTTATCAGTCGTTTTAAAAATGGATCAGTTTCATTATTTTTCTTTAGCAAATCGCAGCTATTAATGTGTTGTGTTAAATGTGTTTCTTTCAGTCCGTAAGGAACCCATGTATCGAGTTTTTGAACATAGCCAAGTTGTTTTAAGTGATTTTCAATGCATGTATGTGATACATGAAGCTTCTCTGCAATCTCATGTGTTGTACTGTGAAGATCCGAATCGATTATTGCTTTGATTAGGTCGTCATCGTCTTCAACTGGACGACAAGAACGTTTTTCATTTTTGGGTGAAAAATCAGCAGAACGAAATTTGGCAAACCAATTTTGACACTGCCGTTCTTTTAAGGCTTCGTCACCATAAACAGCACATAACTTTTTATGAGCTTGCGATGCGTTTTCCCTTTGCGGAAATAAAAAAGCAAAATATGACGAAAATGTTCCTTTTGATTTTCCATTTTTCAACAGACGCCAAACGAAAACTACTCAACCGATCATAAAACATTTTTTACTGATTAACAGCTGAATTGCCAACTATCAAATAACAAAATGTGTTTTACATTTGTACTACGTCTGCAACCCTAAAAATTCAACTGAAGCCATCTATAAGTGAAATTCGCAATTACTTAGTTGCCAACCCAATATATTTATATGTATATCCACTCTGTTCCCCAGCTCAGTGAGCTCAGGTTCTTTACTTATATGTTTGTAAATTGTGCATTTTTGCTTTAAATATGATTGAATTATGTTATTCTTATCTTCCGGTTAAGGTTTTTATGCCTTTAGGAAATCTACAAACAATATTTATAGAATTATCAACAAATTAAAAGCTGTTTAAGTGCGGTTAAGCTTAATTTTTAAATAACATAGCGGACATATTTGTTTACATTTGAAACAGCAGAATAGTAGATTTTTTGTCAATCACAAAGATAACGCCTTCATTTATTATTGCGAATTAAATCATGCTTAATCCTTTCTGGAATTTTTTCGAGGAAATAAGTGTTTAAGATTTACTTCGTAATTTTTAATATAGATATTTTGATTTTTTATGTATTATTGCCTTGTCGCGAAATGAGAACTGAATTAATTGAATGAGAAATACTGAATCGTCTGTGAAAAACTGTTTCCTTTTGTTTTGTTTGCTTAATTTTTTATACATCTTTCTAGATTTATTATAGTATTTGAATAGAACATGTGGCAACGATTAGATAGTTCTTCAAATGATATAAATTTTGTGCATTCTGACTTATAATATGAACTACTGAGCACGTAGTGAAATAACCTCGAACAATCCACCACAATTCTAAGTGGTGGTAGTGTATATATTGTACAAAATTTTTGTTTTACTATTACTCTTCAGTTACTATTTGAGAAAGATGAACTTTGCAAAAATAATATGTATAATTTAATATTCCGTACAAAGTAGTCATGTGGTATCCACATCAGAATTTTAGTATTACGACTTAGTGCATTAATGACTCTATAATAGATGAGCTAAATGTCACAGACAATATTTATGACAACTTACTCTTTTTCTCTACCATTTTACGTTAGTATGGGACATATTTTAAAATTTGTTTCTTTATCTCTATTTTAAAGCTTAACAAATGAGCTGTGGCAAACAGGTTGCGCTTAAATATTTCGGCGAACTTTTGAGCTTCATTTCAACTTAAATAGGTTACTTAAAATGACGGTATTGCATTAAAATAAATAATTACTAAGCTGAAACTCGAAGCGAACTGATCAAACTAATTCCTGAGTGTTGAGTTGCGTATATTTGAATTTATGCGAACACTTGTCCATATTTCTTTACTTGATTTTTACAGCCTTTAGAATGTCGTGAATGAAGCCTTACAAGACGACTACGTATCTAATCCTTCCAACCGGAAGAGTGTTAAAAAGCTTATCTTAAGGAAACCATACACAGTAAACTACTGATCCTGAAGCGCATGACCCATAATAACGTTTTATGCAAATATTAAAAATCAGCTCATTCTTTTTTAAGTTTGAAAAGCCTTATATGGAATTCCAGTGATATTATATCTGAATGTTAATGAATTCATGTGCAACATTTATTAAGATCGTAGTATTCCACTCTTATGGTTTAGGAAAAATTGCTTTGGTAGCCCTAAAATCAGTTTTCTAATCTTATATATTTATGGGTGCATGGTTTCTAGATTTGCTTGCAACACCGTTGTTTGTATTCATCTTCAGGTCATTCACTTTCATTCATGGTCTAAACACCAGTCTAAAAGTGTGTTAGACTAACAACTGAAGTAGATTTCTTTAAAAAAATAACACTTGGCGAAGAGGACATAGAAATTCTACTCATGCCTATCTATCATTTCCAATGGATTAAATCCGTTCTTTTGCGTTTGCCTTAATGGTTGACAACTATGGGTTTGTAACGTTTGTAAAGAAATATTCTGTACATCTACTCCTAAAGAATCTGCGGCTAAACTCTGGATTACTTGCCAAGAAACCTGACAAGCAAGAGAGATTAACAATAGTTGTAAAATTCTTAATCTCTCTCTTTTATACAGCTTCGAACAGCCTAAGAATATAGCGAGTTTCGCTATGAAATTTAAGAGATAGAACAATCGTTGGCATTCAGTACTTCTTTCTTCTTTTAGTACCTCATAAAAAATAAATTTAATATTTGGTCTCATTTTGTAATTGAACTTGCACGGTATACTATCGCCAATAAAGATAAACTTTTACCAAAGGAAATGATTTTAAAACTAATTACAAGAATTGCCACTATCAGACAGTTATAGTTATATTCTGTCTGTTATATTACATTCTCTGGAAAACGGAAATCTATCTATAGCTAACCTTGTATATCAAGATATTAATTCAAGATGTCAAAGTGATATTTCGCTAATCTTAATTTTTATGATTTTGATTATTAGTACATACGAAAGTTTACGATTATAGTATTTTGTCTACTGGTGTCGTGTTTTTTGCCCATTAAAGGTAATCAGGAAAGGATCAATATACCAAATGGTTCATGGTGACATGTATTGTTATAAATATAAATTCATTTGAATGAATTTATGTTGAGAGAGCTTGAAATACATCAATTTTCACTTATATTCCGTGTTCTGTTAAAAGGATTCGGTGCAGAGTTTTTATAATTTTGCCTTCTGAAGTAATGATTGATACTATATGTTTTGTAATAAAAAAACGAATGTTTTCTGTTTATATTAAAGATTTGCTATTAATATCCTCATTAAGAATGCAGCTATCATCCTTCACTGAGTGTTGCTGAAAATATGAAATACTTTCCGTTATGTCACGTTTTCAATTTCTAAAGTTATTCATTTCAGTTACCATGTAGGAAACTTGAGATAGTTAAAACTTAAGGTTTATCGATGAACACTAAGTGATAGTTCTACTTGATTTCCTTGGAAAATCGTGTGTGTGTGTGATTATGGCAAAGCCTCGAGGGCTATCTGCCTAACAGGAGGGATGCCTTCGTGGAGGACTTTCTAAGGGAAACTGGCTCGTATACACGTTACACATGGGGAAAACCACGAAAACGCCCATGCAGCCAGCCCGTTCGCGGGATTCGAACCTCGGACCGAACTACCAGTGTTCAGCGACTTTACCGCTCGGCCGCTGGTGGGCCCCTTG
Source organism: Stegodyphus dumicola (assembly GCF_044657685.1). Lineage (NCBI taxonomy): Eukaryota > Metazoa > Arthropoda > Arachnida > Araneae > Eresidae > Stegodyphus > Stegodyphus dumicola. The sequence goes on along the minus strand of NC_140771.1, from coordinate 38,777,461 downwards.
GAAAATCGAGCAGACTAGTTTAACAAATGCAGCTAAAAGCAAAATTAAAACTCCTTTTTTAGTTTTCTCAGAATTAAATAGTAAATGCTCAGAATTAAATAGATGCGTCTAATACTCTTATTTGTAACAGAAACTCTTAATATAAAGATATCGTATTAAAATTAGAACTGAAAGGTAAATTTTTGTACTATAATATGTCTACAGTGAAATTATGTACGGTGTACATTAAATCATTTTATAATTTCTTTCACAAGATTTATGTTACTATTTTCTTAGTCTAGAAGTAAGGTGATCTTAAGCTTAAGACAACACCATAAATTTTATGTTAATTAGTCGAATGTGTTGTATACTCTTGTAGTACATATTATTTCTTTCAGAATATTTTACTGTAACCGTAATGAAAATAGAAATAACACGACACAAATATAAAAAATCTTATAAAGCAGGAATAGTAAAGAAAAATATTAGTCTTATTGCAAGAGGAAAAATGCCCCTGATTGAAATATTTTACTCTTAGACAGATGAAGTTATGCACTTTGCTAAAAAAACTTTTATAAACAATGTTCGCAATGAGCTTTCAGAAATTTACAATCAGGTTTTTGTATAAATATATATTAAATTGTTCAGATTCGGGAGGACTTTAATATAGTTTATAATAAATGCTCTCCTTGTCTGGAATATATATTATCTTCTCTCTGTGAGTAAATTCTGTACAAAATTTTAAACATATTTTTGAAAATTTTAAAAATGTGTTAAATATATTTTAGTGAATACAATCGAAAACATGGCGGCAAAAACATCGTGGACGAAAACGTCGCGGAGAAAACAACGTAAGGCGAAAACATCGTCGGATAATACACAGTAGAAGAAAAGAAGCAAGGAGAAAACGCCGCAGTTCTAAAACATAATGTATACATAATATAAATATAATAAAAAATATAAAATATCTGTGCCGAAAAAAAAAACTGTTCAAAAACTTCGCAATTTCAAAGCATCGTGGTAAAAAATAAAGCACCTACAAGTCATCGCATGGTGATAAAATCGCAGATATGCGCTTTGCATAATGATTTGTGAGCGCAAGAAGGAATGAACAATACTTTTTTCTTTTGTATTTCATATATTTGAAATAGTAAATTTTTGAAAAAGTAAGAAGGAAATTTAAGCATTCAAAAAATGAAAATGAACATAAAATTAAATCTACGTATGACAATTAATAGGATTTTAAGCTAAAATAGTTAACTTATAAATGCCTTTTATTTGTAGTTTTCATGAAAACAATAATCTAAATAAAGATTAGTAAATGAGGATGAGTAATCGGTTGAAGTCACCTCTATTAAAACTGTTTAGTTAATTATAAAATTATCAGAATATTATATCACATCTTTTTAACCTGATATTAGTTTAGTGTAAATTAAATCTTGTTTTATTTTAGTTTTTTTTCTTCTTTAAAATATCATTAACAACTTCACGTACAGCGTGCTGTTAATCGTTTGGATACATATTTAATTATGACGAAACATATCAGCTACGTAATATTACTTAAGGAGTGAATAATATTACTTAGGTAATATTACTACATAATATTAAGTAAGGAATTTCTATTTATTGAATTATTCGGCAATGCACACTAGCGCTATCTACTTAAGAGGAGGAATGCATTTGTTGAAGAATTTCTGAGGAACTGGCTTGTATTGACGTTACACATTAGAAAAACCACAAAAATATCATACCGGCGGTTCATTCACTAGATCAAACTACCATTCAGGAATTTTACGGTAGAAACTCTTAAAATAGGTCACTGTTGCTTTCCATTCCGCAGGGCAACATCAATTGAAACTAGGTGTTGCTATTATAAACATCAATCAATGGGAAAACTCGAACTTAAAAATACTTTTTTATTCCTTCTTGCTTTCACAAATCATTATGTAAATAGGCAATTATAACTTTTAAAGCATGAAATTCACGTCTGCGATGTTATCGTCCTAAGATGATTTGCAGCTGCTGTATTTTTTACGACGATGTTTTTTACAATGATGTTTTAAAACTCCCATGCTTTGAAGCCGCTTTAATTTCGAGGACGATGTTTGTTTACCGCGGTGGTTTGGAATCACGACGTTTTCTTCTCCCTTTCTTTTCTCCAGAGATTTTTTTTTTTTTTTTTTTTTTTTGTTCAATGACGTTTTTCGCCCTGCGATATTTTCTCCGCGATGTTTTCGTGCTCGACGTTTTCAGCAGACACCATTACTAGCAAAGAAAATTTATCATTCTTTGCCAAAATATTAGATTCTTACTGTATAAAATCAGCGTAATAGTTTGCTAAAATATTAGATTCTTACTGTATAAAATCAATGTAATCAACGTAATCAAAGTAAACTTGCTTTTAACAATTTATGAAAATGCTATTATTTTCAGTTCAGAATATTTTAATAACGTATGACGAAAGTTTCAGGAAGCTTAGAATTCTTTAGTAATACATTAAAAATGCGTTGCATTTTAATTCTGTATAAGGCTAAAGTTTATGCCAAAAGCATTGAATCACTATGTCGATTCAACGTCCAGATTTCAAGCTTTCGACTCCTTACGTAACATTTCGTTTGAAGAAATGATGAGAAAACCGAATTTTCAGTCCTTTCGGAGTGTAAACATGGAAACCTGTCAGAAACTCAAACACGAAGTTTTATTGACTTGCATACATATTTAGCTGTATACAAATATAGCTTGTAAGTGATTATTTTATAATGTCAAAGTGGTGAAAATTCATAATTTTTGGATAGCCCATTTTTTACAAACGTGTGAAATTATTTCGCATATAGTGGGATTCTTAATAAACACCTATTATACTCTTCTGCTTTAAAATATTATTATATAAATTCACATAGCTTCTAATGAGTTTCTTTTCCTTATTAACGTAAGATTCTCAATCTTAATGAGAAAAGATGCTTTTCATTGAGGAAAAAATGCCTTGTTTTAATAAAAGGGCTTGATCGCTATTAGTATAATGAGATTCCTAATGACTTGATTACCTTATTAGTTGCTAATTAATTCTTCGCAATACTCATTATCGAGTTACACCTTAATAATATGAATCTAGCATTCTTAATAACTCCTTTACTCTCACTATTATGGAAAGAAGATGCAGTTTTATTACAATACTTCAAGCTTCTCTGTCGAACTTAAATAAACTGGTGACCGATCCTCCAGAAATAGATTTTATGCATTCACTTACATGCCTAACCATTTTATTGCATCAAAATAGGCTTATATGTGTAATTTTCGTAGTATTAAGTATCTTTATGGACTTTATTTGAATCTTTAAATTTGGTTAGTTAACATTGTCATTTTTGAAGGAGGATTTATGTATACTACAGAAGACTTTGCTTCTAATAAGGTTGTCCGTGACGTTTCTTCAAAAGCATCTTCAAGGGATTTATCAAGCAGTTTGTAAAGCAGACTAGATTATTAAAAATAGAATATCACAGACATATTAGCCCGGTGAAATTTTACGTTATGTTAAAGTAATTAAATTTCGACACTGTTCGGCTCACAGCTTCCTACGGAACGTGAAATGTGGTCAAATATAAGCAGCCGTACTCAAATAAACTAGACATTTATGTAGAAGAACAGTAGCGAATGCTCTTTAAGAACCTTTTTCTTTTTCCTTACACTGGAAATCAAATCCTGGATCTTACTTGTTTTAAAGCATCAAAGTTCAACTGCGCCATGAAACAGTTACTATTTTTGTCTAATAATTACTTGAATATTCGTGGACTATGTATATGGCTTAAAGGATATTGATTTAATCAGTTATGGCAAAATATGGAATGTTATCTGTATTTGAAGCCTTCGAGGAGAAATAACAAAATTAAACTTGCTTGTGTTCATATTACACATAATTACCGCTAAGGAGGCTCCTATGGTTGTCCATAATGGAAGCCAAATGTAATTGTACTTGAAGGTTTGCTCTTCCTGCCAGAAATCTTTGAAATTGTGCGTTAAATGGCTCATCATCTGATCCAAAGATGTATCTTCTTTTCTTCTACTTAGGTAAGTGAAATGACGTCATCGAACACAAGCGTTGGAAAGCGTCTAAGCTTGTATACTTATTAACAGAGTAGAGTAGCTCTTACAATGTAAAGGAAATCCGCCTTCATACCGTCAAACTGCAAGTAGTTCTCTTTATAGTAAAAGTGAAAAATTAATGTGCGGTTGTCTTAAACTTTATTGGTAGAAGTAGGCAGGAAATCAAAAATTTTCCAGTGGTGGTTCATGTTTCCAGTAGTCGTACAAGTCGTACAAGTTTAGTGCGTCCACCACTATGTTGGCAAGCCCGATAAACTTAAGTCAGGCCATAGAGCAAGGAAAGTTATCCTTACCATAGGAAGAAGAAGGAGAAGTTTTCTGTTATTCTGGCATGTAAATAGAGTTACCGAATCTTGAATTCTACTAAGAGCTTGTATTTGAACTTAGAAATTCAGACGAAGATGATGACTATCCTGACTTCACTCTGCCTCACAAGATGTCCCGGAAAATTCGTAAACGTTACCATTTCCAATACATAAACTATCCAGTAACTTTTTCACTATATAAAGGGACGCTACGCACAAGTCTCTTCTGTACCAAGGACACCGAAACTCCATGCGGCAGACATCGCAGTGTTAGAAAATAACATACCGCCTTCATAATTCTCGGACTCTACTGTTATTACAATTTCATGCTTGGACACATAAATAGGTGCCCTTATGGCATCACCTTAAACTCTGTGGCAAATAGTAAATGTAGATGTCCAACAGAAGGCAACTCTATCGTTAATTAAAAAAAAATTGTTTTAATAAGAGTGTCATATGCAGCTAATCTTGCAGTTTGATTCATTACGATTAAAATAAATAGTTAGTGTATATTATATAGCCGTTAATTTAAATTCTTATGCAAAACAGTGAGATCGTTTGGAAATCTTTAGCTTAATATAATTTTTTCTAAAACACATTATCAAAGAGAAATGGCAATATGCAAAACGATATATGCTAAAGCGTTTAATTCAATATGCGCCCATTTGCAAGGAACCACATTTACAAAGCTGCAATACTTTTAAGCTTATGCAAAGTACAGAAACGCCAACTTAAATTGAGTAACCTGTACTTACAACAAGTTGTATTTTCTGAATAATTTCGGTAAACGTATAGCAGCGTCTTTCGTGGTTAAGATCCATAAAGTTTCATAAGCAAACAACAAAAGCAATCAGAATTTAACAACAGCTGTAGAGAAAAATGCAAACTAATTCTAAATGTAATCACAGTTGGGGTTAATCACGTGCAAGAAACGTGTTCTCTGCTAACGAACTCATTTTAAGAGCGGAAAATTTCCGAGTCTTTGTTCTCGGCTTTTGTTTTTGCTGCATCTGTGGTTTCTTAATTAGTTAAATAATTCACGCTTTTTAAAATGCTGCCTCGAAGATAAAGTGTTAAAGCGAAAAGCTAAATCTGCGTTACTTCACATTAAGTCAGAACTTTCTTAAAGAAATTGTTCGAAATTTTCATATGCGACGAAAATAGTTTGAAGCAAAGAATATCTATCGAATTTATATACACTAATAGCTATTTAACTTCATATCTTCTATAGAACACAGTAAAATATAAAACAAACAGAAATTAATTTCAGTACCTATGCCATTAATTTTTTGAACACTGGATAAGAGTGTTTAGATTATGGCAATGTGCACTAGGATTATCTGCCTAAAGAACAAAATAGATTCGTGGAGAACATGTTAAGGAAAATAATTCTATATTCACGTTAAACAAAGGAAAACCAAGGAAAAACCTGTACTTCAAATTTAAATTTTAGTGTCGTAAACAATTTCTAACCCAAATACATTCCATAATGAGCCATGATCAGTTTTAAAACCATGGTCATAATGAGCCATAGATTTAAAACTGTTAATTAATTTCAGTAATATTCATCGTGTTTATGTTTGGTTTTGTTATTTATATGTTTATAAAGAGATAAAAATAAAATGAAAGCAATATTGCATCGGAGCAGTTTTCAACAATTATTTAACTGTATGCTTAAAATGTGGCTTAATATTAGTAGTAAATTTAAGAAACAGTTTCTTTCGCATAAACTTAAATAAGTTTTATCATGGTTTCATGAAAATGATTCAAAGTGTTGTAAATGTCATTAATTCACAAAGTATTATTTTCACCATTGGTTGTCTGAAAAAGAAATATAGTGGAGAGCAAAATGGTATTCTAAATGCTGTCACTAAGTTATGGCGATTTTCTCCCTTGAGCAGTACAAGCATTTTTATTCTAGAAATATTATTATTTTTGTATCTTTTACCAGATGTAAATGTAGCTGATGAATGCATAAATGAAAAAAAATATTTTTAAAAAAATCACATATGCTTGAAGTATGACTGATCATCTTACGTAAGTGAATAATACTCTGCTATGTTTGTTGATAAGAAATATACAGAATGAAGGCATTTATAGACATTTATATTTTCTCTTTCCTTTCCGCACTTTTCCATGGTGCAACCGAAAACACGCTTGACGCGTATTTGGAAGGTTAAGAGTTCAAATAGCACCAAAGGCAAATACGGATATCTTCAGTTTTCTTGTGTAGAAATATTTTAGATGACTCTTCACTGCTTTTGCTAAGATCGAGTTGAATAATTTCAAAATAATTATTTTCGAGACTTGCGGGAGAATTTAAGGAACAAACATTCAGAAACGATACATAAATGTTCATTCTAAATATGCAAACACAAACCATATTCCGTGGACCAATATTTATTGCTTATATGTTTCTACATTTGCGATGGATTATATCCTGATAAATGTATAGTAATTTGAAATATCATATAGCTAAAATGATTCTGATACACTTAACATGCCGGCCTCAAATCAAAAAATAAGGTCTTGAAATTCACTAAGAGGCGTATACTACCCAATTATTTCGGACCCAATTATGTTTCCTTTCAGGGGAATTTATTTACCATCACTAACATCATTTTATGAATACTGTATTGACAGTGAGAAACTGCTCATTAGTTCTTTGAAAGCTAATTCTAAGTAATATCTAAGTAAGTTTTGTGCTCTTTACAAAATGGGACACTGGGTAAACTATGATAACAAGGCTATGTTTAAAATAATGTTTCCCCTTCCATTAAAATTCAAGAACAGCTGATAGGTTATTCATTTTACATTCGTACGTGCTCTAGTTTAGTAAGCATGTATAGTTCTTACTCTAGAAGGATATCAAGTTTGGAATTCACAAATGTTATATTTCTCTACTTTATTACAGTTTATTTTTCGAATATAGACATACGCGTTACTTGAAGTTACAAATTTGACTAAAAATTCACAGTATGGGAGTCATATTAACGCAGATTTGTTTGATAAAAAATATTTGTCAAATCAAGACGGCAGCATGCAAATTTAACAGCAAATGTTATTTTACTAAAGACAAAACTATTAAAAAACAAAATAAATAATATTTATAAGAGCTGTCTAAATTTAAAATTAGGCCAAAATGCAATATAACTTTTGTGTAGGTTTTGAATTAAATTTTCATCCATTTGGAAGGCAAACATCCACGTGTCCCATTCCTTCAAGAGTGGAAAAAATGCCAGTGGGGCATTAACACTACACGCATTAAACTAAAGATCAAAATTCTAATATAGAATCTCCAGACAAAAGTAGAAAACTCTGAGGTGGGAAATTCTGTATCTGCAAATAATTCAAGATTCTTCATAACTAATAGCAATTTCATGAGTGGTATTAGTTTCTTTACAGAAGATATCAGCAAGACTAAGTAACTCCTCAAAGGAAGGCACTCGTGTTAGAAGCAGCTTTAAGCTTCCTGAAGATGTCTTCCACTAAATTTAGCTTCGTCAGGAGATATTTCCTTTGCCTTGCAGTTATTCGTCTTAGAATTTAAGAGGCAAATAACTTCATAAATCTTTAATCCATTTGCCTTCCTTGTACGAAACAAAGGAAGCATTGCACTCAGGAAAAATTTCGGATATCATATTGCAATGGAAATATCAATTTTGACCATTCCCGAATCTAATTGGACAATGTTTTGCATAACTTCTGTATTTACGGACAGACCAAAGGACTGCTTTTACCCAACCGGACTGCAAAACGGATTTAAAAGGGATTCAAAAGGGAGTTTTTCGTGATGTCTCTATGTTCACTGATTTCAATTATTCCGATCATCTAATCATATATAATTTCGAGAGTATTTTTATAAATCTTTATTACATTTTTTAAACATTATAACCGGTAAAAGCATACGTCTGAGATCAGCGTTACGGACGGAAAATTCCGTATAGAAGGGTGGCTTTTGTAAATCAATACGCATGAAAATTTCGGCCAGCTTTTATTGCATCTGATTTCAGGCTGGATGTATATTGGAAGAGAAGGAATCAAAGTACAACATGAAAGCGCCGTTTTTAATTATAATCCAGAAAATAACATTTATTCATGATATTCTGAGGAACTTTGAAATTTCAGATCTAAACCCGTAATGCTCGGAGGGTTAATAAAATAAGAAATTAGGCACTTTTTCGAAGATTATAATTTTTTCCAGATTTACTTCTACCTCGCTGTTTTCTCATCCCCGATTTTTAAAATAAAAGGTCTGATGGTAAATAAATAAATTCAAATTTGTCAGATGTTAAATTACTTCAAACTATGCATATAATTTACAAAATTCAGCCGCAAGACCTTCCAGAATTTTCCTTTGTACTTGATTTATTTCGCCTGATACAAAAAGTAGCTGAAAATTATGTTTTTTTTTTCAAAGTTTCATAGAACAATTAATTATAAACGGTCTTGGAACTTAAATTAATGTAAAAGGCGCATCAGAACTATCAATCAGGCTTTGTGAACGCATTTCAGAGTATTGCCCATTCACCTATTGATAGAAGTCACGGCCGCCTGATGAATAATTCCTCATAGTCATTTATAACAAACATTTTCTGAGTCTACCCTATGCGATTCTCGCTAAATCATACACTTTTATTATTTTTTAATTCAAAAGTTTCCAGATAAAGGACTCCAGAAGTCGCTCCAGAAAGATTTTTCACTCGTTCTTTGACATTTTTGACAAGATACTCCTTTATCATTATATATATGTATAGCCTTCTCTGGTTTATCTTTTCCAGAGAAGGCATTTATCAGAAGATAGGCTTCCTTCTAAGATATATTTTGTAAAAGTCTTTTGGAGGTGAGAGACGCTGAAACTTGATTTGTGTTAACTTTTCAAGAACTTGGATAAAGACTTTTGACAGAGAAAAGCTTATAAAGTGTACCTTATGTTTATACTTTTGCAATTAAAATATATATATATATTATTAAACTTGCATCTCAGTACATAAATTAAGTAATTTCATTCAGGTGATAAGTCTGAGTGCATCATTTAAAGTAATGCGTATTGAACATATGTGGTTTTTGTTTTATTTAGACTTTTCTTGTTTATTTTCTGTTTTATATTATTTACTTATTTTGTTTTATTATTTCAGTTATTATTTTGTTTATTTATCATAGATTAATTACTTTATAATGTATTTTCTCCCTTCGTTCTCCATGCCTTAGTGATGTAATTAGAATCATATTCGACGTGCATTCGAGAGATCCAAGTTAGAGTCCCGGCGAGGGATTGGTCATTTTCCATGTCTCCTGCGTTAAAAAACCCTAATGATTCTACAACTGGCGCCACCGAACTAAAAATGTGGTAGGAAATAATTCATCATCACAAGGGTTTGCCTACTAGATCCCCTAATTCCAAAAGGGGGAGTATATAGAGTATTTTCTCCCTGCTTTCCGCACGCCTTCGAGGTGCAATTGGAAGCAAACTCGACGCATAATAACCTAATGAATCTGCAAATGAAACACAATGAGTTACTTTAAGCAGTTTCTTAAATTTAATTATGAGGCTTATCCATTAAAAACCTCCTTCTATTGACTTCCATTTTTACTTGAATTTTTGTTATCCTTTTCGCCTAAAATTACTTTCATTCTGGTTTTATGTATAATCTTATTCAGAAAATTTCTTTTCCACTTTTGTTTAGTTTGGTTTATTTGATTATGGCAAAGCACTCGAGGGCTATCTGCCTAAGGGGAAGAACTTTTTAAAGGAAACTGGCTTATATATACGTTACACATGGGGAAAGCACGAAAGTGCCCATGCAGTCAGTCCATTCGCTGAATTGTAGCTATTGAAAACATTTGGTACTTTTTTCTGCTATTTCATTTAAGCTTGATTATTTCTTTTTTTCAAAGAGTTGAATTAGTATTATATCTTACCCGAAGAATATAGTAAAATGAATGAATTTTTTACTCTTTCCCATGACATATTTTTAGAGCAAAATTAAAAAATGTTAGCAGTCCTTGAGACTAGTTATTATTTGGCAAGTCTTCAGAGACCAAATGAAAAAATTCAGGCCTAAAATATTTTAGACACAAAGTGCTAAGGATTTCATAATTAGTGTTTGCAGAATCATTGATTTTAAAAATGATCACCATATACATTTTCTAATTTTGAATGTATTGATTTCGGTGAAGCATACTTCTGAATTTTTCACAATGACACATAGCTACAGAACACCAGTTCTTTCACGAAGAGGGAAATAGGAAATGCAAAGCATTAACATAAAAACAAAGGAGAAACACATCTTTAAATATATTTAGAAATGCTGCTGCGTCAGTCTACGAAGATGATGTAAAATATATACTTAGAAATTGATGGTAAATGTATTAAGGTTTATACTGCTATTCTTCTGTGAAAAATGGGAAAATAAATGTATAATTGTAACTTAAATTGAAAAGAAACGTATACTGAAATTTGATATTGCTTTTATTCTAGGAAGGGCGAGAGAGAGAGTACTTAAAATATTAAATAATAAATATGCTATTAAAAAGTCATCTTTGCAGCTCAAATGGTCATTCCTTATTTGTTAGGGCTTCTGTTATTTAATTGACGGTAAATTGTTGCAAAAGTGTTTCTTAACCATTTTGGCACAATGAGCCACTTTAAAAATTTCGATTGTTTTTATTGTTACAAGTGTGGAAAATCCCGCTTCGCAAAGATATACTGTAGCAAACGGAATAATGGCTACCATAGCTCGTTTTACAAGCAATGGGTATGCTTCTCTTTAAGAAGACTAAAACTCTCCAAGAGTTTTTGAATCGAAATCCATTTTTAACAAGGACTTTGTTTTCAAATCAATTAGCTCATCTTTGGCAAGGTTCATGTCATCGATACAGTCAATATCACAAAGAAAAGGATTACGAATCCACAACTCATCTTTTATATTTATTCCATCCGAATTGAAATATTTTTCAAATGAAACTTGAAGTACTTCCAGGTGTTACAGATTTCATTTTTCAAGTTATTCAATAACAAACTATCTTTCCGAGATCCATTTTCAAAAAGCACTTCGCCCAACATTTGAACGTTTGCATATATCCTATTTTGAATTCTAATTTTCCAAAGTGACATCTTCAATAAAAATGCCTGTAATTTCTCAGAGGCATCCATAATTGTTGCATCAGGCCCTTGAATTGAAAGACATATATCGTTCATGTGGTTAAAAATGTCTGCCAGGTAAGCCAATTTACATATAAAATCTTTTTTCTTGAAATATTCGAAGACTGAGTTATCGTTTTCTTCTTAAAAAAGTGATACTTCTGTCTTCAACATGAAAATTCGTTCCAAACCTGCCCTTGTGAGAGCCAGCGCACTTCCGTGTGGTAGAGAAGTACCTCATGTTTTGCGTTCATTTCTTGACACAGTGTTTTACAAAGACGATGATTAAGAGCTCTACTTCTAATAAAATTCACAGTTTTAATAACTATTGACAATACTTCTTTTAAGCTGGTTGGAAGAGTTTTTGTAGCCACTGCATGTCTATGCAAAAAACAATGTGTAACAATAACATTAGGAGCCTCTTTTTTACCAAATGGGCAAAACCAGATTTATCGTCAAGAATCGCAGGTGTTTCATCCGTACAAAGTGAATAAAGTTTTTGTTTCCAGTCGAAGTCGTTTTTGGAAAAGAAAACATTTAAAATCTCTAAAACATCAACTGTCTTTGTAGTTTGCAAAAGAGGCTCACAAAATAAGAATTCTTTTTTGATAGTATCAGCAGACACGTAACGAACAAAAACAAGAAGTTGACTACAATTCGAGATGTCTGTATTTTCATCCAGTTGCATACTAAAGAGAAATGGCGATGCTTTCAATTCATCGATGATCTGTTTCAAGATATTGCAAGAAATTTCAACTACTCTTTAATGTATCACATCATTGGACAATGGAATAGCCTCAAGTTTTTTCCTTTGTTCCAGTCCACAAACTAATTCAACCATTTCCAGCACACATGGCTTAATTAATGTCTCTCCAATAGTATGCGGTTTCTTACTTTTGGCAATACGATATGCAACTCTGAAAGATGCCTCAACCAAAGGTTTTTGTGAAATACCAAATCCAAGTTTGGTTAATGTTCCAGATTTCGAAAACTGGGCTTTCTTCGTTGTAAAAAATTCTAGAACTTTAGTTTCATTTTCAGGATGAAGAGATTTGAGATGCTCTATCAATTTTGACCGTTTCATACTGGCGTTTGCCAAAACTTTTCCACACAGAAAGCATTGTGGCTTTTTAACACCGATTCCTTCATGCAGCAGAATCCATATTTCACATAATTGTCATCATACTTCGTTTTTGTAGACATTTTGGGCTACAAAAAAAATCAAATAATCAAATGAAACATTAAGAACAAACATTAAGACACAAAAAAAAAAACGCTTGGAAAAAAATACTTTAATTACAACTTATGAAAAAGTAAAACAAATATTTTGTTTTAAAAATTTGTAAGAACTTTGCGGAACTGATTTTAACGTCACTTTATTTCCAAGTGAAGTAAAATTCAAAGGCTACTTTGCGTTTCTAAAAATTTCAAATTTTATATGGTTTTTTTATATACTTTTCCTCGTAATGTGGAGGTCTCTATAATTGGGAAATGGCAGACAGATGGCTTACAGAGGTTGCCCGTGACAAAAAAAAAGTTTTTTTTAATATTGATACAAACATTTTTAAAATTAAGAGCAGTCGGCGGAACCCTAAAAGTATGACCCATGGACCCCCAAGGGGTCCATGAACCACAGGTTAAGAAACACTGGTAGCAGGTGACTCGCACTCCTAACCACGGTCACTAAAATGGCTCCCTTGACATGAAGAGCTGCCAGTAATGTGGAGTTGGTTTCAAGATGGTAGTCCTTAACAAGAGAAAATGCTTTAGATCAGTGGTATTCAAATTTTGGCAGTGGGGTCCCATTAAAAATGCGCAAAGGACTTCAAAAACAGTATAATGACCTCAATCAGAGCTTCGACACTTAGTTATATACCATCAATTATATATTTTTAAGATTTCCTATCAACCTTGCGACCCCGCCGTATTAAAAACAACGTCGAAAGTATAGCATGTGTGAAATGTGAATTGTATGCCAAAAGTAAAAATATAACTTATGTTTATAAATTTTTCTTAACTAAAACTTAATGATAATCTGAATGTTGTAAATAACGGGGAAACTTAAAGAATAAGCTTTAAATGCTAATCTTCTACGAAAGAACTAAAAGCAAAAATATTTTATTAATTTAACAGTGAAAAAGAATATGCCTTAAAATGTTTTCGTAATAGCACCCCACATTTACTTTAGATTTCATCGTTAGTGTTAAATTCCGTGCCTGCAAATATAGTGAATACTATTGTGACAATTGTTTTACAAAGATGATCAGTATTCCTGAGGGCATAATTAAACGTCAGTATTTAACATCATATTTCTAAGGAGACCACCCCCAACGAAGACCCAAACCATGCCGTTTAAGAGAAGGCTCAATGTATTTACTCGGAGAATGCCATTCGAGTTTTAGTTTGAACAGATATTTAATTATCAATTTAGAATTATTTTAAATAAATTACGTTTTGAGCATTAAATATTTTCAATCATTTTTCCACTTTGAATAATTTTACAAGCCAATCATCTGATAAATAATTATTGCAGTATATCGAACTAAAACAGATTAATATATAAATTAATTTAAATCTTTAATGGAAAACTATTTCTAGTGAACTGTTTAATGCAATACGAAACCTCTTACTTCAGTCATATCCCTAATACGACCACTTTTGAAAGTGAACCTCTTTCTGAAAACACCACTAAATAACTTTATTAAAGTTATCAGTATTTATGTTTTCTAAATCGACTTATCCACGAGGCATCCAAATTGCCAGGAATTAAAATAGTCACATTAAAGTGTTTCACAGCATTTCTCTCATCTGCGTGGGTTAAAAGACAAAAACTGAAATTACTGTGACAATATTCTTTAATTAATTCCATGTGTTACTGTTTCTAACTTGGTTAAATAAGCCAGAGAATACGAATAGTCTTGTTACGATAGCCTATCGTCTAACAAAGAGCTGTGTTTATACTTTATGCTATTAAATATTCATTTGAACCATTTAATGCGCAGAATGAAGATTCAATTCGCGTATGTTCTCTCTGAGATCCGATTAAAATAGAAGCGTACGGAATCAAAAGTTACAGTAATGAATATATTGCTCTCGGCAATCACGTAAATGCCTACAAGACATTCTTTCTGTTTATTCGGTTATTGAGTATTTGTTCTCTGAAAAGATTAGTAAGTTACCAGAGTAACCTTCAGGCATATAACTGAAATAAAACGAAAACGCATTGTTACAATTTTATCAGCTCTCAGAGCAAAAGTGGTCTAAGTAACTAAGTTAGGAGTACGAAGCAAAGGTATTTCTTTACTTGATAATCAGCGAAAGAATTAAACCAAGTACGTTAAAGGTTTTCGATGCTTATTTACGTTGTTGTGAACTAAATATATATATGCTCTAAGTCGTGGTTGAACCAACAAGCATTGTTAGATGATAATACTAAACAGCAAACTTAAAGAAGTACCTTTTATTGCAACTTTAAATGCTTAGTTTTGTAGTACTATTTGCTATGAATGCAAACCTGGTTACTAAATTTCATTAATATAAATAGTTTTTTGAGTAGCAGATATTCCTGCTTTTCACAAAATATCATATTATGAAAGTTATTTGTGAGACGCTTGTTGCTGTTCTTTGTTTTATGACAGCTATAATGGTATTGGAACTTTCATGAACAAAATATTTGGAAATGTGGAAATGAGTTTCAATGTGTTTAGATTTTAATTGCTTGTATTGTTGTGGCAGTCATAACTGTTCATTTCCTTCTACATCACAACGCAATATTCAAGGAAAATGAGCTTTATTATATTCATAATCAAAGATATATTTTTATTCTTTACATCTGATTAGGTATTTACTTTCTTAAGTATTGTAAAATCGTTTCGTCAGGTATGTTGATTGCTAGAAGCAGAACATCATACGGGTGTACTTGGCTTTGAATCATGGGTAAATTGTAAGCGTTTGTCTACTTGATAAAGGCATAGTTAAAAATCTATCGATATGCAAGATCCTCTTCATTCTGAAGTACATGGTAAAGGTGACTAAGAAATCCTATGATTCATAACCTTCGGCATGTTCTCCTGCAAAATTAAAACAAAGCTAAATAAAATCACACTCTTATTACCTGTTCTCAAGGACTATGATCAGTAGCTAGTGCATATTTTGACCAACCATCGATTTATTAACGAGATTTTCATAGCCTGGATTGTTCTCCCCATGTGTAATGTAATAAATCAGTTTCTATCAGAAAGTCCTTCATAAAGATATATTTCCTCCCAGGTCCTGTGTGCTTTTTCTTAATGAGTTAACTAAACGAACAAACAAAATTTGAATAAATGGTTAGTTGAAATAACGTTTAAAAATCAAAGAAATAACAAATAATAAAATTAAAAATCGATATCTAGAATATTTAACTCAATGTATAAGAAAAGTAATCAGATTTATTATTTGACTCTTAAAGGGTCAGCTGTATGTATTCAATATGTTTATTTTATCCTTCTTTATCCTAGTTTATCCTAGTTTTATAAATTCTCTCTATACCTCCTTGGATAGTACGGACTTCTTTAAACTAATTTCAACGGTTGCCAGGAAATGAACTAATCAGATAATTCCATCTGCACTTACAAATTCCGAGTAATTCATTGTAAAGTATTATCAAAAAGCATAACTTGTGTGGTGAGAAATAAATTAACCTTACCTCTAGAGGTCATCCACAAAAGTTACAAGCCGTTGATGGGGTATCACTTATAATACCAATTAAATATTATGAAAGTGCACAACTGAACAGTAAATATGGAATGAGAACTTTGTTAACCATTCCTGGAGAATTTTACAAAACTTATAAAGTAAACTCACACTGCAAGCAGGAATCTTAACACACAAACTCATACTGCAGACAAGTTGCTTCAATGGTACAAATTCGATTACTTACCCAACAGTACCATAAATCTCAATAGTACTACACCTTGATAAAATCTGATGCGGCTAATAGCTTACTAAATTTTCAGTATTTTCAGTGCTTCTTTACATTACACATGGGGAGAACAATCCAGGCTATGAAAAGCTCGTTAATAAATCGATGGTTGGTCAAAACATGCAGTAGCTACTGATTACAATCCTTGAGCACAGGTAATAAGAGTGTGATTTTATTTAGCTTTGTTTTAATTTTGCAGGAGAACATGCCGAAGGTTATGAATCACAGGATTTCTTAGTCACCTTTACCATGTACTGCAGAATGAAGAGCATCTTGCATATCGATAGATTTTTAACTATGCCTCTATCAAGTAGACAAACGCTTACAATTTACCCATGATTCAAAGCCAAGTACACCCGTATGATGGTCTGCTTCTAGTAATCAACATACCTGACGAAACGATTTTACAATACTTAAGAAAGTAAACACCTAATCAGATGTAAAGAATAAAAAAATATCTTTGATTATGGTGTTTCCTTCGCAGTTGTTGTAGGCAGAGGCAAGACGGCAGCAACGTGATGCCAGATCCCACTAAGCTCACTATTACGATTAGCATAATTTATGTTATTCCTCTTGCATGAACTTTCTGATTTGGGAGATTATCGTGATGAGCCACAAAAAATAGCATATAATTTAAGTGAAAAGAACCAACAGTAAATTTTGGAATAATTGCCTCAAGTTTATCTAACATTTTAAAGATATAACACTTCTTCCATCGTGTAGACAGCGTTCATCTGGAATAATCACTGAGAGGGACATTTTTTTATGCTCGGTTTTCACAGGATCATATTGAGTAATGTACAGTTCCATCGCTGGGATTCGAGCTCCTGACCTCCCGGAAACGCGTCGAGCGTGCTTGCAGTTACGCCATACAGTACTTCGGAAAGAAGGGAGAAAAATGCCTCATGTAGTCTCCCTATTAAAGGGCGACTGAGCATGAGGGGAACCAACACCAAATCTTGGTGGTGGCGAATTATCGTTGGCCACCTTTTAGCCGTTGTAGTGTTTTAGAATTTCTTGAAATTAGGAAACTGAAGAAATCCGCAATACCCTCACCGAGATTCGAACTCCAGACCTTCCGAAATCACGTCGAGCCTACTTCCATTTACACCATGAAGGCATGTGAGAGTAGGTATTTCTTTACTATTTAAATAACGAGTAATTGTCACAAAAACATGCTCAGATCCCTTAGATAACAATTCATTACATTACATTCAATGACAGAGTTTTTATATAGTGGTGTAGGATTTATTACAGATATTTTTCAGGATCCACTGCAGATACTTTTTCTAAGGACACTTCATTTCATGTCAGTTTACTGTTTCTGAAGGAAAATATTTGATAATAGATTCCAAATTACTGCGATCTCTGAGAAATGCATTACGTGAATCAAAGAACGTTCTTGCAGCATTATTACATTTAAGAATACTACGTTCTGAATAATATGTTTCCTGAACAGCAAACAAAGTGTATGTAAATTTCCTCAGCAAACATTCGGAAAACATTATTTAAAAGTTTTTTGTAGAGCGCATCTGAATTTTCAATGCAAATATAATTTCTTCTCCAGACGGACTTTTAACTCAATTTCTTTACGTTTTATTTTCAAGTAACTGCTGGATTGTTTATGCTGTATCAAGATTTGGATGAAAATTTAACAGGATTTAAATGGAAATAAAGTAAATAGCTATACAGATTTGATTCTTGGTTTAGATTTATGAAAACATATTACATGAGTGTAATAAATGGTAAGCTACTTCAAATGTTATGAAATGTTACATTACTCTGTTACGAAAACGCATATTTTTTAAAGGATTTAGAAAACATAAATGCATGCTCTATATCTACTAAATGGATAATTTAAAGGGTTGACGAAAACTAAACAGTGTATAAATTCTTGATATCACAAACTTCTTTTGCAAATTTCATGTTATTTAAATTGTGATAAGCATGATAAATTTCACCTATAGTTCAACAGAAGGGTGATTAAAAAGTCAAAATATAAAAGTTATTCGCGAGAGAATTACATTTCATTTTCCTATCAAAATTGGTTTTCTTGCTCATATTTTAGCACATTTTCCCTCCTCAATCATATAATACGACTTATTAGGCCTCCCGTATGATATCTTGAATAAACAACTTGATAATAATAAAAACGTTTCTCAAGAGAGATATCAATAGCCACTTTCTAGTTATGACATAATTTTGGAAAGCTGCTTCGGTACCACTGAAGATAATGCCAGAAAATCTTTCCAAATATTGACACAAATTCTACTATTACAATTTTGAAATGCAACTTGGATCGCTATGG
This sequence comes from Stegodyphus dumicola, assembly GCF_044657685.1. Classification (NCBI taxonomy): domain Eukaryota; kingdom Metazoa; phylum Arthropoda; class Arachnida; order Araneae; family Eresidae; genus Stegodyphus; species Stegodyphus dumicola. The sequence goes on along the minus strand of NC_140771.1, from coordinate 38,758,661 downwards.
TTAAACCAGTTGATAATGTTAAAGAGTCTCGTTCTTTTAGGTATTATAAACTACGAGCTCTAAAAGACTGTATGAGGAATTATTCTCAGGTTTTAATTGCAACAGGAACTCATAAGAAAGGTGTAAAGTATTCTTTATTCACTCACTATAATTTCACAGATGGTCCCACTTGGATGTACACAAAGGCAATACTTCTGGCTTAACAGTATAGTTAATAATTCCAAACAGTTAAAGTTCAGCTTGAAATGAAATTTAGTTTATTTGCCCTAACGTCTTATAGGATAATTTAACGCGCAAGAAGGCTCTGACTAGTAGAAGTCGGCGGAAACAAGCCTAATCGCTAAAAAGCACTCAACAATCTAATCGCCAGAGCAATCTAATCGCTAGTAATTCAAAATAGCAATGTGGCCTCCAAGCCTCCTATTACGTTTCTCTAACTAACTGAAATCATCTTCCAACACTTCCCTTAAATATCACTTGTTTCTACCTCATTTGAATACACTCGCGCTACCTTATTAAAATTTTGGCAAGAAAGTGTGGGTAAAAACGAGATTTAAAGGGAAGTTTAACTACAAATGAACTTATAGTTAAGTTAAATAAATCTCCACAATATATTTTGAATAAAAAATATCAATTATTAAACCTGGCACCAAAATCAAATAGTGAAAATCAAGGCTTAAGAGTTTCTCCTTGAATTCATTTAAGAGTGCTGAAGTTCCAGTTTACGTCAAGCGTCATAATGTCATCTACTAAAAAAAGGCTATTGTAAAAATTTTCATATTTTGACCTTGCTCGTTCACAGGAATATCATTTGTAATCTCCTAATACTCCCCTTCTCCATCCCTAAAAGATAAAGGGCCCACTTTGTACTGTATTTAATGCCAAATTTTAAATATATGAACATACTTTAAAAACCAGTTTATCAGTTCAGCTCTTAACAAGCTGCTGTGGTTATATACACTAAGGTGCTTGCGTTAAAAGATTATCCAATAGTTATTACATGAATACAAAACAAATGAACCCAAGGGAATGTGTTCATACGTTTATACAGATTTAAAACATCGCTAACATTTGTTTTGATATTCATTTTTTTAATACTTCATAATTTGCATCCAAAGAAAAATTTATTGCATTTATGGATTCGTAACCTGTTACCCGATAATATCAAAAATTGTGTCCATACGTCTTAATCACATGATTTAGTTAGTCTGAGCACGCAAGTGAATATGAGAAGAGTTACATAATTTTTACATAAAATCTTAGCATGGCTTGAATTATTCAAATTAATTATTTTTATTTTAATAGTGTCAAAACCAGCTTAGGGATCTGCTCGGAAAACATTGTGGGCGTTATTTCCTTAAATATTTATTCTAGGTATTTATAAGCTTATTAATCCTAGACAAAACGGAATTAATCTTACATGTGTGCTTCCAATGGATACGTTTCGCAAAATAAAGTAATATTATGAATCTGTTTTTGAGCACTGTAAGTCAAGACAAATCTTTTGTACAGTTATACGCATAATAATATACCCATATAACGAACATTTTAGCGTTCATCACGAACATTTTAGAGTATAGAAGGAACTCTGAAACAAGTAATTTTTGATGGAACTAGGAACGGATTGATAGGAAAACAAACTGCTAGATAGGTGTAATATATAAAGAGACTGAATGATGAAGAATTCAGTAGTAAAAAGCAGCATAAGAGATCTACGAATTCTCGATTCTTGCTTTTGAAAATCGCATAATGTTGAAAGTCAGATATTAAATAAATTCTTATACCACTGTCTCTCATAGGTGAAATGGTAACTATTGAAAAGTTCTTCTCCAACCGCTTGTCATCGGCGTTGTCAGATATATTGGACAAATACCAAAGTAAAACGGGGGAATGTATCTTTCGGGAAAGAAAACTTTGCTTAAGTTGACATTTTACCGTTATTCTTCGACATCACATATTTTTTCACTTGTTTCTTTTGTCGTAGCTGTCCAATAAAGACGACAATCACGACTGCTTAGTTCATATAAAAATGGTTCATTATATTTTCCTAAAACATGATATATTTGCTTTACTTTTGTTTGGATAGAACAAACTTTACAAATTTATCGAATTTCTATGCTTATTTTTGTATCCAATATGAGAAATATATTACCGAGTCAGTAGATGGAACATAATATTTTCTTTAGATGACACGTATATATTTTCCTTTTTTTCTGGGTAGATATGAAATAGCATTTATCGGAATATTTAATGTACTCTTACTTACCTTTGAGATTTCTGAGTTCGTCCAAAAAATTGTTTTAATCTTTGTTTCAACTTCAAATAATACTAGTTTGAAGTAGTTCTCTGAACATTTCTGGACTATTGAAAGATTAACTAATGGTTCTATGCGAGAAATGAAAAAAGTAACTGATATCTCTAGAAGAGATGCGAAAAGAATTACTTTGCTATTGTTTAGTCGTATAATGCATACAAATAGTTTTGAAAAGTCTTCATCATTTGTGTCATAAACCTCATCATCTGCATCATTTGCAAGATACCTATAAATTTTCTTTTCATTTTGGCAGATACTAAATAGCATTGATCGGAACATTTAATGTACTCTTTCCCTTGAGATTTCTGAGTTTGTTCAAACCAAAAAGTTGCTTTTTCTTTTTTACCTTAATCGCAACAAGAATTGCTTTATTATTGTTTACTTCTTAAAGAATGCATAAGTAGTGTGGAGATTTATTTAGTTTTACTAACAGTTAATTTTTAGCTAAAGCAGCTTTCCTTTCATTATCGTTTTCGCCCACGCTTTCCTGCCAGAATGCTAATAAATTGGCGCGTGTGTATTGAAATGGGATAGAAAGAAGAGCTATTTAAGGGAAGGTTTTGGAAGGTGATTCGTGTGTTATTCCTGCTTGAAGGTCCAGTTTGCTGTTTTGAATTACTAGCAATTAGATTGGCCACATTGCTGTTTTGAATTACTAGCAATTAGATTGCTGTGGCGTGGAGTGCTTCTAACAATTACGCTCGTTTTCCGATTACGAGTCAGAGCCTCCCTTTAAAAAAGAGTATACAATGTAATTTCTCTCCTTCCCGCATGCCTTCGTAGTATAAAGGAAGCATAGTCAGCAAGAGTTCGAGAGGTTCAAGGTTCGAGTTCCTGCGAGGGCACTGCACATTTTTCACCTGTTTCAAAACAATATAAAGTTTCTACAGTAGTTTCGAAAAGACTCCATCATATCCGTTTCTCATAAAATCTGATCATACAGATGTAGCCAAGTTCTCATAATATCTGTTTTTAAAAGAAAATTTTCTCTTCTGTGTAATCGCCGTTACATCGTCACTTCGTATGCAGGACAGGACAGGGACAAGTACAGGGAGCACCACGCCATCGCCATTGACAAAAATGGTATAGCCCCCATGCACGACCTCTCTAGCGTACCGCCCCTTCCACAGGGGACCTGATTACAATAAACATAGAACAGAGCGTTTGAGCCAGTGAACTTGTCACTGCATGTGTGGTTTCACAAATTCAACATCTCAACATTAGATAATTGTCTGATCGTTCTGTTTGGCCAATGCATATTAATATCATATTTTCACCTGAACAGACAAGCCTGCATGCACTTATATATACCATAAATTACAAAGCACATTATGTTTATAATCCAACCGTCACCATTGTGATTAAACCTTGTAGTACTTAACTAAATTATTTATATAATTATTAATGGCTGGAAAACTGCATGCACTTGTTAACATTGATGGTTTGAAAACTGATGCAATCTGTTGGGGCGTATTATAGAAATAAACCAGAATGAAAATTATACCTAGCTTTTAAGGGGGCACAAGAATATAAAATCAGAAAAGATTCTGGATCCTTACTTTCTTAATATGTTTGCTTGAAAAGTATGTGTTTATTGTATGATTTCTTAAATTCTTTTCTCCCTACTATTCCATTGTTTGTAACGATTATCATTATTTAATATTTGCCCTGAAGAAATCAGAAAAACAATTCAGCTATAACATTTTATAGGGGAATTGTACTTGTACTTCAAGCCTTTTTTATACAAAATCTTACAAAACAAAACCCAAATACATAAAATTTATCTACAGAATTGTTGAAAGAAAATTTATGTTCTGTTTTGCGTTCATGAAATGATTGAAAATAATTCTTATTCCATTCTTCCTTCTGATTTTAGAAAGACTATTTCTTGAATTATTGTCAAAATTTATTTAGAGAATAACTGGACAATAAATGTTGCCAAATTTTTTTGAAGCAAAATTACAAAACATTTAATTGTAATTTCACTTTCAGAAAAATTAATCAGAGTACATTGAACATAATAAGTTAAAAATTAGCTTGAAGAATTATCAACATTTTCTTAAATATAATTTAAAAAGTGTAAAAATTTTAGTAATTTGTATTTTGCATTTATAGTTTCATTAAATATTTCTTATGAAAAAGAAATATCTGTAGCATATTATGCTTTGCTTTAATTGTCTTCTGTAGTTATCATCCTAGTTATTCAATAAAAGTTGTAAACCTGTTCAGGTGCATAATGAAATTTTGCTGTTCATATTTATTTAAAAACTATTAATTCAAATACGGTTACTAAATGCAATTAGCACTTTAGTTTTTGAACAGTGTTAAGTAAATCTTATTACTTGGAGACTTTAGTACTCCATTATTAAAGAATATGGTTTTAAGCTCATTTTAGAAAATACGAAACGTCATTATTATTGAAAAATAGACTTTTAGTTCCATCATCTAAATTGTTATTAAGACAGCTAAATGTTTACATCTGTTTCAGTGTGTTCTTCGAGCATTTCTTTACACTTTTATTTACCATGCTTTATTTCAATAAATATCACCCATAGTAAAATATTTTTATTACAAAATACACTTCACCAAACTTTAACAAAAATTCTTGAATAAAATAATTATTTAAAGCAACGTGAAGAAGTGAAGTCAATTTTTAATTTTTGTAGGCTCTAAAATCAAACATAAAAATTTACACATAAAATGTATATAAATTTACACATAAAATGTATATATACTTATTTATTTATAAACCTGTTTTTATATTTTTAATTTTGCTGCATTACAGCAAAAATTATTATTATTATTATTGCTATTGTTCTTGTAAAAAACAAAACGCAAACTCATTCTAGGAAATATTATTTTAGAAAAGGAGTTTCTGTTTGGCTACGCAATGGCTCATGGAGTGAACGAAGAAGAATAGGGCAGTTAACTACATGTAGTGATAGTTTAATTTAAGCTACATGTTTCTTGGTCATTATGCCAATGAAAATATTAAGAGCACGCAAATAAATTATACAAAATTTTTACTTTCCTACGAATGAAAAACAAGCTATTAACTGGAGTACTAAATCTCACTTAGGCTATATATACAATGTAATTCACTATATGGTCCGATCTTCCTAGTCTTTTAGAGAAATAGAGCTTGTCAAAATTTAGTTTTCTGACGAGTTAAAACCTTTTATACTATCTTATAGTTATAACCCACCCACTTAGAAAGTTTCATGCCATTTTAAATACAAAGTGCCGTTTGAGTAAGAAGTTTAACATTGACAAATCAAGTTCCGAAAAGGTATGCATAGAAATAATTAAGAATTTGAGGTTTAACTAGATATACGTATACCCTTCAATAAATTTCCGCAGTAGCATTCATCACATTCTGCTTCTCGCATCTTGCAATTTAACCGTGTCTCCAATATAAGCAGCGTGGTTTGTGTGTTTTATATTATATTTCAGCAAGAATTCCATTTCGCGAGTTTGAAATTAATGGCTTTTAACTCTTTAAACAGCTTAAGTTGTTCTAATAATTAACTGGAAGAAGCTCTCCACTCCTTCCCAATCTTCATCCTAGCATGCAAAGTTTGTTCAGAGCCGAGTAGAGGGCTACTAGACATGGCAGTACTACCTTTGCATCTCGAGTTAATTATCATTTACTTTGGACACCACCAACTTATAAAGACATATTATTAGCATCGAAATTGGTGATTACTTCTGCTCTTCTGCCAAGCCCGTCTTTTAATCCCAAAGGGAGAGGCCTTGGCGAGTGAATTGGCAAGACTAAGGCTCTTCCATCTTCATTGTTGATTACTTAAATCAGAACAATTGCACAGTGTGAAGGTGATATAATTACTCACTTTATGATGAGTAGATTACTGAAATTAGTTTTGCCTATTCACATTGATAAACGATGAAGTAGCTAGGTCTATTCTAATCTTCTAAGGGTTCCTTATCCATTTGGTAAAATAGATGGAAGTTTTGAACATCACTGAGTTAGAAATCGCTTTTAGCAAGCACTTAAAATAATGCTGCTTTTATTACATCAAAACATCTATGCGTAGCTTACTATATTACATTAAAATGACGTTGTATTTTTATATCAGATAATACTATTTATATTTTATTATTCGCTACAACACTTCTTAAAATGTTACTAAATTTTTTTTCTGTTTGTCTATAACCGCTTATCTAGTTCCATTTAAATAGTTATTTAAATAGTCTAAATAAAAATTTCTAACTAAATATTCATCATGTTTCTTTTACAGTTAAAAATTTTGTTTTACTGTGGATATCTAGCCTGCTTATTTGCTAAAGAGATATATGCTGGTATATCGATCGGTCGAAATGCGATTAAATAAACAATGCCGAAATTTATAATTACATACTTGTTCTTCCACAATGACGGAACATATACCAAAGAGAATATTTAAGACTTCATAAGTAGCAACGTGTAGCCTTATATTAACAATGGCATTACACGTAATTAAAACGAAAGCTTTAGGAGTTATGCTTATGGAAATAGCCTTTATAACGTTACTACGTGTCACATGTGAAATACATCTGCTTCATTTACAAAAGTTTAAAGCACTTTTTAATGTTAAATAAAATATTTCGGAGTATCATAAATTATAAATTAAGAATTTATAAAAGTGAAAACCGATGCATTGTGCATGTAAGCATTTTCATCCACCGTGGATAAATATTTAATCCATTTTGATTTGAATAAGAAATGAATAAATAAGATGAATAATAAATAACGAATAAGAATGAATAAGAAATCGCTATATATACAACGAAGCGTGTGTTAAATGTTAAAGGAATTTACTTATTAATCTAAAATCAAAATACATGCCAAGTAATAAACGTTTTCATACGTATTTTAATCGGTGTATAAAGAAAAGTAAGGTACCATGTTACTAATGTTCAGAGTAGTAATAAACACTGCTGTTTGAAGTAAAATATGTTATTAACATCATTTGGTATTGACATCATTTGATATTAACAATAAGCTTTGTGGAAATAATTCTATTTATTATTAGTTTGCAGTACAGAATATGCTAGCAGTTCAGTTCCTTTAAAGCGTGTGTGTATTAAAATACGCTGTGGGGGGCACTTAGTAGCCCTTGTAATTGCTGCGGTGACTTGGAATGTATAAAATTTGGCTGCGTAAACAGTAAATGTTTAACATCAATGTTTCCTTAACTGCATTCTATATAACTTCATATTACTTTGGACGAATATGGTTTTCAAAATGTATATTACTTTGGGTAGCACAAATTATCTATTGAATGTTTAAGTATATAACTTCTTAATAAAGTAAAAATGGGAGAAATTTTAATTTCTGCTCTCAGTAAAGGCACGAATTTTTCCTATAAGTAAGCTTTTAAATTATTTTTAATTACTTTTAATCAGAGCAAAGATTCTAAAATCAAATTTTGATGTATTTATAAATATAAATCTTATTTAGATCCAAATAAGAGCAAAAGTAAAATATATTTTATTTTTGAAATATTTTTTATATATAATATGGGAAATTGTAACTTTTATATTTGCTTAAAACGCTTTAAAAGTTTTTCCACACCAATCAAGAAAACAAATCATATTTTCATTCTTCTAAATTAATTTTATTGACATCTCCACTGCTCAGTTAGATAAACGAGGATTAGCAATGGATTCTTCTTTACTGCAGATGCTAATTTTAGGTGTTACTCAGGAATGCCTTGGAATTTTAATAAATATTATTTTGGAATAGTTTGGAATTTTTAATCTTGAAGTTCTATCTAACCAATTTGCGATTACAAGAAATGAATGCAGAATTTACAGTATAATCAATTGGAAAAGTTTAGCCATTGTCATATTTAATGATACTGTGAAGTAATATATTTGATTCATTATCATTTTAAATTTGATTTAAATGTTTTAACATCTGGAGTTTATGTGCACCATGTTGTTCGATTAAACCCAAAATGAGGCACTGTTAAAGTAAATGACATCAAATACATTTCATTTCTGTAAAATTAAACTAGCAATAATTATGAAGTAAATACATTTCAGTAGGAATAATTAACAATGCCACTAGTGTACAGAATTTACATATCTGTTTCTCTATACTTTCAGATATATACCTTATAAATCTTCACTAAGAACGGTTGTGGATACGTAAAGAGGATTTAAAACACAAATAGCGTGGTTTTGCATATAAATTAGAGAAACAGCTGTAATACTGAAACTTCGTTCTAATTCATTTACGGTCTAAGAGCTTTATACTGTCATCTGGATACCAAAATATTCCAATTTGAATTACCATGGCATCCATGTTTATGGGATGACTCTGTGGAATCCAAATTCGAAAATTTAGATGTCAGACGAAAGAGCCTATTTCTAAAGCAACTCACCAGATTATTATGCAAATCCACTGAAATGCACCATTCTAGGTAAAGCTGTTAACTGTTACTGAAAAGGCTCTAAGAACGTGTCAAAAGGATCTGAAATACAAATGCGCATTAATTTTAAACCCTAATCTGATTTGTTTAAAGCCAAAATTAGTTTACACTTTGAAAACGTTTGCTGCTAAAAGAAATCAGAATTTTTACTATGCAAATGTATCAGAATTTTAATTTATGCTGAGGTAAAAAAATTTGAAAAATAATAAATTGAAATCCATTATTCAGTTAAACTATTTTTATATTTAATGTGTTAAATGGAATACCGAAGTGGTGTTTGATGGATGATCTGTCTAAGAAATGCAGAAGGCTTCACTAATTTTAATTAGCCTACAAAGTTCATTTTATTAACACGTTTTTGGATATTTTAGAATATTTTCAACTTTGGTGCTGTTTCGTCTCCTTCCACATGATAGTGTAAATGAGAGAATTTTTGAGAATTTTTCAATGTATATAGTAAGAATCTAAGTTAAGAAACGAGAAGAAGAGACAGAAACCATGACTTTGAAACAGACTCCTCTCATTGTATCTGACATCTGACCGGAAGAGTTTTCATCTTGGCTGTTGAATATTAGATAATTAGTTCTTGAACGTTTTCAGTTCAGGTGCTAACTAATGTAGTTTTCGCTAAACCGCCCAGACTGTACAGTGGTTAGGGAAGCCTACTGCGGTACTGAAGTGCCCGGATTGGAATTCTGGAGAAAGGATAGATGTTTGTAAATGTTTGCGACACTATAAGTCTATGGTGAGCCGAAAGACATCTTGAGAGTTTGAGGGGAGGGGAAGACGGATGGGAAACCCTCGTACCCGCTACCTAGGTGTGCTCTCAAAATTAGCGGCAGAACTGAGCGAAGTCGGACAGTTCCCTGTATGGTGCTCACGGCTCTTGCCAATGACTCAATAAGCCAGATTACCTCAAGGCGCAGCCTTGATCTCCTCTCCAGGATGAATTTCATTGGCTTGTTCTGCAGTTACTGTAAGACAAGTAAGGTAAGTTACAACACAACACAATAGTTTTAAAAAAAGTCACTGTCTAATGTTTACTCTCAGAAGGTTAGCTCGTGTATGATGTTGTATCATGTTATTTCCTCCTTACTCCTTTTATGTCTTCCTTTCTTCCACTCTTCCAAGTTACGTCAGCGATGGGAACAGCTAAGCTGCTTTTTTACTGACCTAGTTTCAACATAGTTGAATTTATTAGATAACTTTGCTAAATAAACGAACTGACGTTTATTTTTAATCCAAAGGGGCTTTGTCCCTGAAGGACTATTGTTTCTATTTTTCGATTTTGCGTTGAATCACTATAAATGTCTGTTTCACTTTTCAAACTCTTGCCACCAAATGTTAGAGTCCTGCATTATATTTGAAGAAATTAAATAATGAAAAATCTGCATAAATGTATGTATATTTATCGCATTGTGATAAAAACAACGATACATAGAGCTATTGAATTTTGAATAGACGTAATCCTACTGGGAATATGGGAATGTGGAAGATTAAATTTTAAATTTGGAATTTGTTTTATGATCGTTTCATATTTTGTAAATCTTTAACTCATTTTTGTTAAGAAACTAAATGATTTCAAAGCCAGCAAGGGCAACGTTCTACAGAAAAAAAACATTTTTATCTCCAGCTCGTGAGACTCGGATATTCGGAAAGTATCGGAAATTCTAAAATAATGCTCAGTTTAAAAACTATTTTGCGATATTTCTCTTGAACTGAATTTTATGCTTAAGTGCGAATGCGAAGAACGTAATTTAAAATCTGAAACCTTTCAGATTTTTTTTTTCGCAATGTACGTTCAAAAGTTCAAAAGTGATTTTTCCCCTACACAAAATTAACTACAGAATAATACAGGATGCTTCTTTAAGTATATTCTAAGAATAAACTACACTGGGTATCATAAAGTAAGGAAAAATCACAAAAATCACGATTATTGAAAACGTTACATGTAGAATTTAATGAAACTTACCCACAATATACAACACATAGTAAGGTATCAAATAACATAAAAAGAAATTACCAGACAAATATGGTAGTATAGAAATTAGCACATGTATAAAATGAACAAATCGAAGGTGTCGGTTTGCTATAGGAAAAGTACCTTCAATAAGGAATATGATCGCCTCTAGAAGAATTACAGCACATACAGCGATGTGTGATGCTTTCAATTATGCGGTCTATCAGTTCCATAGCAAGCCAGAGAATTCGTTCTTGCAAAGCAGTCGCAAGCACGACAAGGATATGAGGGGGCGGATTGAGAGCAGCTATACGTCTCCCTGAAGCATCCCAAACGTGCTCGATAGGATTCAAGTCCGGGGATCGAGCTGGCCACTCCATGCGCATAATTGTTTCCTGTTGAAGATACTCATCTACGATGCGAGCCCTGTGTGGTATTACGTTATCGTCCTGTAACAGGAAACCATCACCTATTGCCCCGTCACATGGACGCACATAAACATCAAGGATGTCACTATAAACACGAGTATTCACGGTTCCCCTTGGAAACACATGGAGGTCTGTGCGTCCACCCAAAGAGATGCCACCCAAAACGCAGACACTGCTCCTTACGTATGCATCTCTTTCACGGATGTTTGACGGATGATAACGGGTTCTAGGTTCTCTCCATATCAAATAACGTTTAATATCGCTTTCTAGACTAAACCTGGACTCATCCGTAAAGAGAAGCGCCTTCCATTGGTCAGGCGTCCAGTGTACATGTTGTCGTGCCCACTGAAAACGGACCCTCCTATGGCGTGACGTGAGCTACACACAAATGGCTGGTCGCCTAACATACAGACCACCTTCGTGAAGCCGTTCTACGCACAGTTGACATTGACACGAACCTTCCGGTGGCTGCAGCAAGGGAGGATCTAAGAAAAGTCGGAGTAGCGTTTCTATTCCTGCGTGAACTTAATGTCAAATATCGGTCATCGGCGCTCGTCATAGCAGTTGGCCGTCCCTGGCTGAACCTCTTAGATGCCGAATCTGTGATGTGAAATTGCCTCCAAAGTCTATGAACCGCAGAAGGACTCACATTTAGCTCATCTGGCCAATTCCTTTTGACTTTGTCCTGCCTCTAGTCTCCCAGTGGCTTTCTATCGTAGTTCTGCAGGCAAATAATGCCTGGAGATCACTGTTACGAATTGGCTATCTCAGATTTCTGATGTCACTATCACAGAGAAATATGTGGGCTTGCTCTCAAACATGGACTTTTATGCTCCTCGCAGATGACGTATTCTGAGTGCAGCGCCACGAATTTGCATATTGGAGTTTTACTCAGCTTCTCTTACTTGGCAACATATTCAAATTTTACACGGTTTGGCTTATTTTTGAGGGAGTTATCGCTATTTTTGTGATTTTTCCTTAATTAATCCTTGCTTTGCATATAATATTTTAATCCTTGCTTTGCATATAAACATGGCAATATTTTCCAACTGGCCTTAAGCCTGCGAAAGTTATGATAATCGTATCCAAGCTAAGGTCTTTCAAATTTTATGACACCTTTATACCAAGTACGCCTGTTTGTGCCTAGTAGTAGTGTCCCCAGTGAATTTTAACGTCTTACTGTTTTTGATTTTGCCACACATTTAGACGACTCAGGAAGTGTTATCTTAATTAAGTTTAGTCATTATTTTAAGCTAGAATTTTTGCCAGCCTTTTTTTTTCCCATTTAAAAATGTTATTGCATTATTTCCTCTTTTGCATCTTAGAACATGCTATCGATTTTGGGAGGCAAAAGTTCTTAATGCGTTACCATCAAATGCTAAAAATGTTGAAGAAAAATTTACTACCCGTAAATTGTTAATAATTATACCCACGCAAACTGGAAAGTGCAAAAATCGCTATGTCAGTTTGGATCGCAAAAATACTGCTCAGTTGATATATTACATTATGCTATAAAAATAAATGTGCAAGCTAATTAATATTGTATTTTAATATGCATTCATATTTATTATTCTTAATTTAATATTCATGCGCAGATAAGTGAAATTATCATTATTAAATATCAAGATAACACAAAGATTTCCCAACAATTGTTTTTATCACAAACAGTACAGGCGAAAATAAAGAACCATATCAACTTTAGTGACTGAATATGAAACGAAGACATCAAGACTGATATCAGAACAACGTTAATTGATCACCAATATGTCGTTTCATGCTGCTGACATTGTGAAATAAGTCAATAAACAAGGAAGATTTCAGAAGCCGAATTTTGATAGAATTTGACCTGTATTCAAGTATCTGAAGTTGCTGATTTAAAATCAACTGCGGAAGTTCTGTAAATGACCTAAAGTGTATCCAGTCGTAATTAAAGGGAATATATGAATCATGTATAAGTGTTGAAAGACTTCCAGAACTCTCGTTACATCACATCTGCTACATCTAAGAGTGCAGTCAACTGGACAAATTTTGGAAAGATGATGAAATGAGCCAACATCTTAATCTTACTGAATCTTTATTTGTTTCCGCAGGTCAACTGCTTCGGTCCTTCTGTCTGTCCTGAAGCGGGAAATATTCGACATTACTTTATCACACTTAATTGCGAAAGCAAACACCCTATCTTGTCCATGTCTTTCTTCCCCCACCTTTCCTCACTGGCGGAACTGATTTCTTCCAGTGTTATTAGTTTCCTCTTTTGATTGGATTCTGACGTGTTTCTGTGATATTAAGGTTGGTTGAGCGTTGGAAAAGCATTGTATAAATATCCGGAGCCTCAGAACAGATGTTAGAAATGTGGAATATTGTCTAATTTAAGGCAGTATAGCAGTCTTTAGGATAAATAAAGAGCGATATGAATGACATTTATTGTAATAAACTGTTTTACACAGCAATGCCTAGGTAATATTTGAGAAATGCGTAAATGTTAATAACTTCTTTGAGACGAAATGATCTAACAAAGTTAGGACATTCCTTTTTCCTTCTTCCTTAGAGGCGTAACAAGCGTACATGCTTGTTACGCCTCTAAGGAAATAGATGTATGTGTGGTAGCTTGTTAAATTAGTTTCTCAGTTTAATTAGTCCTCAGTTTAATTAGTTTCTCAGTTTAATTAGTTTAATTAGTTGCTTTAGATGTAAATATACAATTATGAAACTTAATAATCAATTTTCAAAACGATTAATGTGTTCAAAATTCAGATTATTCTAAAATCAAATTAATGAGTTATAGTAGCTTCCTTCCCTTGATTTTTTGAATTTAAAAGTCTTATGTTTGCTAAGAAATTCTTTTATAAGCCAATGTGTTTATAAACCTTATAGCATACAGAAAGAGTGATTTTATTTTCTTAGCTTGATTTATCTCCACATTTTGTCTCACTTAAAATGTGTATAATTAATCTTTTATCCATCGATTTTATTAAAGTTAACGTAAAATTTAATACGTTAACGATATCAATTTATTAAACTTAAAAAACACGTCATATTGATAGTTATGAATTTTAGATATACGAAGTTCTTATAACTGGAATTCAATTGTATTTAAATTGCAGGTTTCATTCCATAATGCATTATAAAATCCAGTTTTTGAAATTCTTATGAAAGTGCGAAATTCGGTTGAAGATACTGTCCCAATGGCGAGCCCTCAGCCGACTTCGGCTAAGGCCAGAAGTGGTGGTCACTTTATTATGGAGGCACCTAATAAGTGGGCCACCTTTGCCTCTTATGAAGGGACGGACAATTATAACCATGGCCTTCTCCGGGATTCGAACCCGGGGCCTTTGGTATTGTAGTCGGCTTCCCTAACCTCTATACCATCTGGACGGCTCGGTTTAAAATGTCTGTGAAATTTATTAGAATGCTGTACAGTGTGCAATCAGATACATATTAGACGCTCGGTTCACAATTTATAGCAGTGATTGTTTCATTAGTGCGAAAAGCCACTGTGTGATAATAATATATCAAATTTCGTGTAGTGATCTGTATTTGTAATTTTTTTTTTTTAGAACAGGAGAGGTCAGTTCAACGAAGGTCAAATATTTAATCTGTTAACAGCTTTGTTACCAAAATATATTCTAAAAATTTATCCTAGGCTATTTAATAGATTTTAAATTTATTTATATGTTTTATTAAACTAACCTTAAGAGTATAACGGACGTTTAATAACATTCCGATATCAATTTGGAATTGACAATCACTTGCTAATCCCTAAACAAATAGCAAATACCTGATGGTTCATCGCAAATTACTTGTATTATTTTAAACATGCAGATGAGCTTGCGCACAATTACCTCTCCAGTATCATATATGAATAATATAGGACACATAATGTTTAGGATTTCATCAGTTATGCATTTGATTTTCACTTTCGTATCCGAGTGTGAATGTTAATTGAGATATAGAGGAATTACGTAACTCTATTGAAATGATATTAAGTCTTTAAGCAAATGCAGTGTGTTCAGGAAAATAAGTGAAAAGAAAAAATTTGCAAATAATATTCAGTAGTTTACTTCTTTTAAAGAAATTCAATTCTTGAATATTAACTAGAGAAAAGTGTGTATTTTCGCGTACATATTAAGTTTTTAATTTCATTTCGCTTTTATTCGCTTTTAATTAACACCCAGAAAGATACAAATCCACCGACAAATATCGAATAAATGCCTTATCTGATTAAATTACCTTACCTAAATAAAACTGACTGAAATTTGAGATAATTTTTAAAGTTAAATTATTTTATTTAGTAAAGACTATAAATGTAGATTAGGTATTAAAATGATACCTTTGAATTTATTTTACCGTCTATATATTTGCAACTAATTTTATTTTAAATCAAAGAAGTAGATATGTCAATATTTATACGTTTTGTTACAATAAATATTTGTTATTCATGTGCATATTGGTTTATGCTATTCATATAACACGATAAATGTAAGTAAACTGAATCAGTTAGCTTGAAACCATTTCGTCATAAATTAGCGCAAGAATTTAGTGTCTGGTTTTATCCCTGAGAGTTAACTCAAGCAAATTTTCTGGTTACATTTCACACTGTTTTTTTTTTCTGAAATAAACTTTACCATACTTTTATTGAAAGTTCTAAATAGTAATTATATTTCCTTTTCTTTGCAGCTCTAGAACATAAGAGTACGCGGTCCTTCCCATCCCATTCTTTGCTTCATTTGGTCACCGTTTGCCTGAATCCCCTTCTCATCCAAACTTTTATAAACATCAGAAGCAGTAATGGCTGCCTTCGTTGCCAAGCAGATGGTAGGCAGCAAACTCAATGCTGTCAAAGGTAAAATATTTTTTAATTTACTGTACATTATTTACTATTCTTATTTAATTCTTAATCGTTCATTGCATGTTGCTTTCATTAACCCTCAACATAAATTACAGGTTTGAAGGTTTTAGTTCATGACAGACATTCCTATTTAAATAAAATATTTGCTTCGGTATGATGATCTACATTAAAACGTTCCACATGAATACTTAAAACTTTGAAAATCTCTGTAAATAACGTAATATTTTTTAAGATTTTCAATTTAATACTCAAACAGATTAAACATTTCCGTCTGAAAATTTGGATTATTAGGAAGTTTTAAAACTTGATAGAAGTGCTTTTTAAAAGATGTTGTAACCCACCAAATCTTTAAAAAATAAAACTTTAGAATATTAAATTTTGAATTCTGTAATTTATCCCAATTTTGAAAATATTATACTTCTGTTTTACAAAATTTAGTAGTAATCCAAAATCGAAGTTTAAACCAAAATAAGCTGTTGATTAACCTATTTAAAAGAGCATAAAACATATTTTTTCTCAAAATTTGATATTTAATAGTCTACGATGAAATTTAATGTTTTACGATATAATAATCGATGTGCGTTTCCTCAGATATAATGATAATTATCAGTATACGTTTTCTCAGAAATTACATCTCAAATACTTATAAAATATTTATGACACATTTATATGTATCGTAAAACTTATTGACGTAAATATTTTGAACATAATTTATATTTTGTTACGTTACGTTTTACAAAAAACTTTTTTTTTTCTAAACCGTTACTCGGTTCGATTACATCATACATTTTTTTTTTTAAATTACGGAACTGATATTTCATAGCAAAAAAAAAAAAAAAAAAAATTGTTGTATTTATTTTAGTGATAAAAATTTTTAGTGTATGTAATTGGCAATATATTTCGATAAAAAGTACATAAAAAATCTCGCAATTAGCTGTGGCCCCGCAGCGCATAAGGTTGTTAGAAAATCCATATAACTAGAATTTTCTTTCTTTTAAGTCAAACATGTATTTACTCTTACGTTAACAAATTAGGCCAACCAGCGGCCGACCGGTAAAATCGCTGAACACTGGTAGTTCCGACCTGGATTCGATTTCAGGCAAACGGGCTGATTTCATGAATGTTTTCGTGGTTTTTCTCATGTGTAACGTGTATAAGATGCCAGTTTCCCTTAGAAAGTCCTCCACGAAGGCATCCCTTCCCTTAGACAAATACCTCTAGTGTGCTTTGCCGTAATAATAAATAAATAATAAATAGTGCTCCATAAACGTTCCTACGAAGCTTACAGAAGTAAATTATAACGTTAACCTAGCAAATAATAAATGAATACAATATTACTGCAAAATAATGATAATAACTTGTGGAATAAATTGGCTTTCCGAAGTCAGGAAACTGAAGAAATCCACAATTAATTCTCCGGGATTCGAACGATGGACCTTCTGAATATACATCAAGTGTACCTTCAGTTAGACCAGGAAGGTATGCGGAAACGAGAGAGAAAATACATTATGTACTCAACCTATTAAAGGACGACTAGAATGTAGGAGACACAGCCGTCAAGTGTGGTGACGAATTATCGTCCACCACCTTTTAGTTCGGGCGCCAGTTGTAGAGTTATATCGATGCAGAAACGTGAGGAATAAGCAAAGCTCTCGCCTTGATATGAACTCCGGCGCCCGAATGCAAGTCGAATGTGCTTCCTTTTAACCACGAAGGCATACTGAAAGGAGGGAGAAAATATTTTATAAACTGAAAATAAAAATAATGTGCTTAAAAATCTAAATTGTCAATAAAATTCTGAAGATTAGAAAAGTTCTTTTAATCCTTCAAAGTCCAGAGATAATTTTAAAAGCTGCGAACAAAGAACTGCTAACTACAGAATCTAAATAAGTTATAGTTTAAAAAACCAAACTATTTATTTTTCTGAAAATTACAACACAAAAAGCATTATTTTTTGACAAATTTAAGAAACTTTTAATTTAACTTAAAATTTAAGAAATTAAGTAATTTTTTATTTGCTTAAACATGAAATTTAATTCTGTTTATAATAAATTATAGAAAAATACAGTAGATTTTATTTATTTGAAAAGTCAATAATGTAGTTCCTGAAAAACCATACTTTTAGTGAGTAAACCTGCTTTAAATAGTTTATTACTTACTAAGAAAACATATGATCTATTTCTAATTAAGCAAAGCTAAAATAAAATGTTATTTGCGACGTAGAATAATAAATATAAGAAAATAATATTCTACAGTTCAGTTTCTTAGGTACAGATTTGAAATAAATTTATAATTTTAATGCAAACAAAGCAAAAAGAATCTTTTCTTTTTTGTATAGTGTTGCATGTTTTTATCAACTAAACTTCTGATTTTATTTAAATCAGTTTCATTTTATTTATTATGAAATTTATCTGGAAAGAGAAAGTTTTCAGGATAAGGGAGGTCTTGTTCAGTTGAGTTTTATGTACATTGAGATTTTCTCTATATATAATTCATCCTAAAAGCACATAACAGTAATGTTTCTAATTTTCGACAAAGTAATTTTAATAGTAACAATTACAATAGCCATTCAGAATTTTTTATTCTCACACTTTAAAAAACGAGGAACCTTCCGGTCTACGGATTTTTGTCTGATATTCACATTGTTAGAAATTTGGTATATGTGCACATAATGTTAGTGGAATTGTACTGTAGTAAACTGTAGTATCTTTTGTATAAACTAACGTGAAATGTCTGTACAGAAGAAACTCTGCTGGGAAAATAAGACTGCTACAGCAAGTCTATTTAACATTGAGATAAATGGTTATCTCGCTAAATCGGAAGATATTGCCAAGCTGGCGATGGAGTTGGCGACTGATTTTTGTCGCCAAATTTGGAAAACAATCACCAAAAGTCGTCAGACTTGGCTACATTTTTGTTTGGTCCATGTATAACTGTGATTGGTACTGTAATTGAAAGATCTGTATATGCAACCGTAACTGCTCCTTAGAGACGCTTTACATTGAGTTATGTCTAACGTTCTCAGTAGTTTTAAGTTTTAACTACTGATAGTGCTCTATCTTACTGAGAAGAGCTGCACGAGGAGTATTTTAGTGGAAAGTTCTAGAAATGTAAACTTTTCTTCTGGTAAAAATAAATTTTATCAAGCTGTCATCGGTTCTGTATGCATTCATTCTATTATGAACCCGTGCGCACGCAACTGTATAATTACCATACTTGTCAGTTTTGTAAATAATTATTCAAATATTAACTATCATTACTTTCATTAAAGATTGGGTATTATTTCAATTCTCAATCATTAACAATGCAGTAGTGTCTAGTTTTCTTCACGGAAATGTTAAATATATGCTGAAATCGTTTAAAATGCGAATGACAGTATATGAGTTGCTACGTTAAATATATGTATCCAAGTTCTGTATCTGACAATACATTTATTTTAAAAGTTGTTATTTCATATATTGCACCGTGTAGAATAAGTTACTTGCAGACATATTAGATGTTCCTGAAATAAGAAATTGTTGTATGAGTATATTTCGCCATTCTAAATATTGTGCAAGAGTTTATGGCTGATCGATAAAATTCTCTTAGAGTAATGCGTCAAATATGTCGGATTCAATTTTTTTAAAGGAGAAAAACATATTTAAGGAAAATAACTTGAATTTGGAATATGTATAAGTCCACACAGATTCAAAGTTTTATTTTGAAATCCTTTCTCTAGAACAGCGTTTTCAAATATTTTTAAACCGATATTATTTGGCTTTTGAAAAAAAATATAAAATATGGCGTCTTTCTCTAAGGAAAATTTCAAAAACTAGATATCATACATATTTTTCATGTAAGTGCCATTTTGTTTTACATTTTTATATATTGATCAACTTCAAAATACAGAAAGGGTGTTTTAAAATTTCAAAAATATGAATGCAAGTTCAAGGTGTAAAATAAATATACCTAGCTTTAAAAAATAATACTTTTGAATATATCCTTTTACATTTTACGTTAAATCAATAGGATGCGTCAGCATAATTTTATTTTAAGTCTTCAAATGTGATAAAAGTTTGGAAATTGTGGTTCTCATTTCCTCGGTATTCACCGAATGATGAAATGAATTATAACATTTCCATTAAAAAGTGAAAACATGAAGAAATAAAATTAATAGTAAATTTTTTAACACATTAGAAAACTTAATTTCCATTTTATAATGTTTTAGTGTACCTCTACGTAACTTACCAAGAAAGTTAGAATAGATGGAATAAGCATGACGTCACGAAAATGAAGCCAAGGAAATATCAACAACGAGGCAACAAAACAACAAAACAACTTACAACAAACTTAACAAAACAACTTAACAACAACAAAACTTATCATGGCATGAAATTACAGGTTTAAAAAATGTGTGATTTTTACTCCCAAAAAGATTTTTTTTCATTTTGCTTAGCTAAGCGATAGGCAAATTTCCCTTCCTATACAAATAGAAAAATTTTAAAATGTGATTTTTCGCTCTCTCCGTTGTGGGCCTAATATCTGTGCAACATTTAATATTATAACATATTTTTGTATTGAGATATGTGATTTATTTGCTGTGAGAAATAAAAACAAAATGCAACATGTTTAAGAGCTTTCTATGTTATTCATACAACATTCCTGAACTCAGTAGCATATTTCTTTCAAACATTCCATGCAGATCACTTAACATACGGAATTCTACAGACAGAATACAGAAGTCTTTATATACAGAAACAAGAGACGTGAATATTATAAATGACCGGCTCTCTGCCCTTTAACTTCAGCATACTAAGTAAACTTCTTAGTGAATTAGGAAACCATTATAGAGGAACTAAAAGTAATTTTCGTTTTTTCGGAACTTTTTCTGCAAACCTGAATGCAAATTTCTGTTTAATTTTATACGTGATAAATGGACATAATATTCAATTATGCAAAAATGGATGGGGGAAAAAGGAAATTTAATGCAGAAATTTTGCAAATAACTTTCTGAAGAATTTAATTTCTGCTGTGCTTTACTTTACCTTCGGTATACATAAATTTAAGAAACCCAAACATGAAATGTGCTTGAACCACGGAAACTGCTGTGCACTTGATGCTTTTCTTTAATAGAAAGCATGAATCATTCCTCTCGATCTTTCGTTTTATTTCAAGTATTTCGGAACTTCTGCTTTGGCTAACAATTTAGCTTCACACGCAAACCACTAATTTAACGCGTCTCAATTTTCGGTATAAAAAACGGTTAAGTCTACATGTTATTCGTCGAGAAGCATTCGTAGGAAATGCAGAGATTTTATTTTATTTTGCTGTTTTCACCAGTCTTACATTCCAGAATTTCCTGAAAAGTCGTTTTCCGGAGTTTCAGCACGCAAAATCTTCATTATTTGGAAAGCGTGTTTTCGTTTTTGAAGGTGGGATTTATTTTTCAGATTTTCTTTCTCTTATGCATTAAATAAAAGGTTTATGCATTCTATGGCGGGAAATTAAAGCAATGTAATCGACTTTTGGCTGGATTGAAATGGAAATATTTTGTTTGTATATTTATCTTCTAATTAATTATAACTCGCTTCTGAATCAACAGAAAAGCTTGCATCAAAATTGTTTTTATAATGTGTATTTCGTTGGTATTAACATATTTTATACAAATAAGAACATTGAAGCAGTTTCAGATTTGCTTACTGAAAGAGTAAACTATCTACTTTATGCAAAGCATCCCTAGCGAATAAGCTGAATAGAATAAATGTTAGAAAGGAGAATCTATTAAACTAAATATTACTGAAAAGCATTAAGATTTTGTTTTTCTTAAAAATGCACAATACTGCATGCTATCATAAAGAATAAGCAGAGAATTATTGAAATTCATATTGAATGTACGAAAACTCATTTTGGATTTTAAATAAAAAGTTACAGTTTTCATGCTTTCAAGAATGTAGATTTGATTAAAATAGTATTCATATAAAATACGAAAACTATAGTTTTTGAAGAAAGCTAAACTGCATATTTTGTGCTTAGTTTGACATATTTATACTGCGCATTATTTAAAACCAGAATCGTCTGAATACACAGTAATCCAAAAACCAAACTACGTTTTCCATTCACTGCACTTCAATCAGGAAACATTTATTTGAATATTTTAATAATAATGAGCTAAACAAATAATAAAAAGTAGATTTTAATGTGTAACGATATTAACTGATAAAAATCGAGTACACTTTTAAAAAGCGTCAGTTGACAATGATGGCTGAAAAAAAGGAACATAGAATTATTTTAGGAAGTGCACTCATGCATTCACAATTATGCTTAAAAGATGCAATTTTGATAATTTCAATAATTCATCATTACGGTAAGAAAACGAATTCGCATGTAAATAGGCACTTCCAAAGGAATATAAGTAAATGTTTATTAAAGAAATTTCGTTGAAAGCTTAAATTTTAAAATATATTTTATCATTCGAATTCTAACGTTGTAAAGTATGCCATTCTTTAACTGATCAATGAACATTATTTTAAAGATGCTACTTATACAACAGAAGGCATCTCTTTCTAAATCATAAAAATGCATGAAGTGATGTTCAAAAAAAATATTTGAATAAATTTCCAAGCTAAAACATTTACTTTATAACGTTGCGCGCCTCTAACTAGCACGCAACCAAGAGGTGACTGTGAAAGCTTGTATAAACCACAGAGTCTTATAAAGGGTTTAAGTCCCTTTTTATTCAACGTACTAATTTACAATTGCGTTCTCTTGACGCTTACAAACGGTGCCAACTCGGCAGTCAAAATAAAAATAAAAACCTGAAAAGAAATTAAAGACAATATTCTAACTACGATAACTAACTCACCGCGTTTTACAATACGGCTGCTAATTCAGCAGACTTGAAGCTCACTGGAACAATTGCAACTACTTCCCGCCAAGCACATAGGCCGCAACGCGGGGTTTTTCAAATCTCTATAACTACCTCCGCGCTCGCTAAGTAAGAATAACTCTCTCTCTCACCGAACTTGTTTCCTTCTATTTAAATCATACTACTTCCGCTGATAATTTGAATGCTTGCGCGTTCTACTCAAATTTACATATTCTGGCATTGGCAGTTCCAGGGGAAAGTAAGGATTGACAGGAAAGATAGTTTAAACTTAAAATAAATGTTAGTTAAAATAAATATAAACCCTACATTTGCCGCTGCCAGAATTTGGAAAACTTGGAAGCAGGTCCTACAAACGACCTGTTGTAAGTTTATCTAATTCTGAACTAACTGTCGAGAACCTCGTTTACACAAAAAAAATCTTATGTAACAAATTGTATACTAAAATTCTGTGTATACTTATAACTTTCTCTTCTTACAGCAACTTTTCCTGGACTTCATCAATCAATCTTGGTCTTTTCCTTCCAGCATCTGGAAGGAATAAGTATCAGTATCTTTCTACATACATTATAATTTACACTTTCTTGGCACAATAAATTTTTGTTTTTAAACGATTCTTTTTCCTTAGTTATTGCTTAATTCACATTCATTCAATTTTTCAAGCATTAATTTAACTTTACCCTGGCTCTCCACCATGTGTGGTGTCAAACGGGAATATTCGTGTTTTAGTCTTACAACACTTCCCCTAACCACCGTGATTTGTTAGAATTCAACGACCAAATAGACACACTTTACTCGACATTCTACAACTCAATGAGCTACTTTGACATTCTTAAAAATTCAAGTCTAGGTGGAGAACCCTACAAAACACATTCATTCTAACTTCCCCCTCATTCATCTTTAAACATGCAGGCTTTCGCTCTAAAGCATGACTTTATCTACAATTTAATACTTAAATTTTGACTTCATTGCTTTTGAGCATTTACTTTTAGCATCTAAAATTTTATGCTTCTAGACTAAATTCTACTTTTACATAACATTCAAGTATTTACGTACATTAACAAAATTTTAATACATATGATTTTTACAATTTACCATAAAATGAATAAGAGAAAATAAATTTTTACTTTACTCATTCTTCGCCAAGCTGGCGGCACTGAAACTAAAATTCTTATTAATACAAGAATACGAAGTTATTTTTATCTTCGGCCAAATTTTGGCTTTAACATAACAGAATTAGTCTTTCGACCAACAGAAAATGCTTGTTCATAGCTTTTATACTTAAAGAAAATAATACTTTTGCCTTAGCTAAATAAAGTAAAACAAAACTAAGTCTCAACCGAGACATATTGACTTTCGTCAAAACATAGAACTTCGTACTTATGCATAACATTTCGGAACAAAAGAGAAAAATATTTATAGAAGGTTTTAACTTATCTTTGAGTTTTCGATGCTTGAAACTCCGTCATCCGTTTTTGACAAAATTGATCCCAAGTTAGAGGTGTCATGGATGTCAATCTTCTCCTTGTTGATCTCCAATTGTCGTCCCCGTTGATCTTTCTTTTGCGTCCTCTACATGCTGGCCTCTTGACGGAGTAATCGTCTGGTTGTTGGCTTTTGCGTTTCTGCCTGGGACGGCTGGTCTTGACGTCCTCCGGTCTGGAGTCCTTGAATTTCTTCTGTTCCTCGCACTTCTGTGCTTCCTGTTGGCGTTTCAGTTTCCGGAACGGCGGCCTTGCTGGCACCTGACTCTGTGGCCGTGTGCGCGTTCTTCTTGATGTGTAATTCCTCCTGCCATCCTTTGTAGGTGGTGTTTTTCTCTTTACCACGGTTTCTTTACCCGGTTCATCTGTACTTTTGTTTTTCTTAAACGCCGGAGTTTGATAATCATTTTTTCTTTTTGATACCGACGTCCGGGTTGTAGAAGTGCTAGGTCTCTCTTCAGTTCTCCGTTTCTTGGGTGGTGGAATAGTTGTTGCAGTCTCTGGCCCTTCTATTTCGTTTAGACTTGAGTCCTGCAAGAAACTTTTAAGGATTTCAAAATCATTGGGATTATAGTATTTTTTCACCTGGTCGGGACTTGCTTTACAGATTTCCCCTCTCTCGTTTTTAAGATATAAAACTACTCCTTTGATTTCCTGAATTACATAGGGGCCTTCAAACTTTGGAGCTAGCTTTGCCATAAAATTGTCTGGGGCACTTGATAAAGAAAATTTCCGTTTCAATACTTTATCACCAACTTTAAAATCTGCTTCACGGCGTTTTTTATCGTAATAAATTTTCTGTCTATTTCTTGCCGTATCCGAGGTTTTAAGCACCTGATCAATTAGTTTTTGCACGTCCTTTTGTTTGAATTCCTGCTCTCTTTGTTGCACAAAGAATAATTTATCTAAAGGCGTAATTAACTTTCTGCCTAAAAATAATTCTGCTGGAGTTTTTCCCGTAGTATCATGATGTGCCGTTCTTAAAGCATAAGCTAATTCATTTATGTAGCCATCCCAGCGCTTGTGATGTGTGCTAACGTAACTGCGAATTATTTTTACAATGTTTTTATTAACTCTTTCTGCTATGTTAGCCTGTGGTCTATACGGAACCATTTTGATATGGCGTATATCAAGTCCATTGCATATGTTTTCAAATATTTGACTAATGAATTGTTTTCCGTTATCGCTAATGACTTTTATCGGTGCACCGTATTTTAAAATGTATCTGTGTAAGAATGCATCTGCGACTGTTTTGGCTGACGCGCGTTTAAGTGGAACAATTTCTATCCATTTTGAAAAATGATCTACTATTATTAAAAGAAAACGATTTTTATTTAACTCGCTCTGGGGGAAGGGACCAAGGAGATCTATGCCTAAAATTTCATTCGGAAATGTAGCGCGAATGCTATTTAAGTACCTGGCCGGGCTGTAATTAATATCATTTATTAACTGACATTGATTGCAGGACCCGACATACGCCGTTACTATTTTGTATAATTGCGGGAAATATACCGCCTCGCGTACCCTTTTTAAAGTCTTTCTGACCCCGAGGTGGCCCGCTGTTTTTTTTCGTGCAACTCCCTCAAAATGCTTAATCGAAGCGAGGCTGGGATGACTGGCTTATACTCAAGATTTTCGTTCGTTGTTTTCGTATAGAATAATAAATTATCTATTATTTCATAGTTTTTTGCTCTATTTCTTATCGCATCGATATCTGTATGCTCAAAGCCTTCGGGGTCTTTCAAATAAGCATAGATATTTCCAAATTCAGGATCAGCTTTCAGTTCAGTAATAACCGTATCTCTAGAATCTAAAATTCGGCATTCTCTAGAACAGCGCATTTAAGTTCATTACCTTCCTCGTCCAGTTTTATACGAGAAAGTGCGTCAGCTACATTGTTTTCCTTACCCGGTTTATATTTTATTGTGATATTATATTCTTGGAGTTTTAAAGCCCATCTTATTAACCCGGGCGTTAGGTTTTTTCCCGAGTAAAGTCTACCAACAGCCGCATGATCCGAAAAGACAGTTACTGGCGATTTGCCGAAATAAACTCGAAATTTGTGTACAGCCATTAATACGGCTAATGTTTCTCTTTCTGTAGCTGTATAATTCCTTTGTGTTTGATTCAATGTTTTACTAAAAAATGCCAGCGGATGGTTATTTTGCATAAGAACCGCACCCACCGCATAGTCTGATGCATCTGCCGCAATTTCCAGGTTTTCGTCCCCCTCAGGGAATTTTAAAACAGGGGCATTAATAAGCGCTTCTTTTAATCTTTCAAAAGCCGTGTTAGCTTCCGCT
Organism: Stegodyphus dumicola; assembly: GCF_044657685.1. NCBI lineage: Eukaryota > Metazoa > Arthropoda > Arachnida > Araneae > Eresidae > Stegodyphus > Stegodyphus dumicola. The sequence continues at coordinate 38,732,024 of NC_140771.1, read as the reverse complement.
GTCCACGTAAATTTACTCTTTTTTCTTTTGATTACTAAGAGTGGTTCAACAATATTAGCGAAATCTTTTATGAAAGATCGATAGTAAGAACATAGTCCAAGGAAAGACGAAAGTTTCTTGGCGGTGTTGGGCGGTGGGAAATTCTTAATAGCTTTTATTTTTGAATCTTGCGTTTCTATACCCTTTTGCGAAATTTTATAACCGAGATATTTAAGTTCTTTAGTTGCGAACTTGCATTTTGAGGCGTTAATTGTAAGACCGGCCTCTTTTAATAATTTAAAAACTTGTTCGAGATCACTAATGTGTTGTTCCAACGTACTACTCGTTATAATTATATCATCTAGATAAATTAAAGTTGATTTTCCTAGGACAGGCTTCAGAACAATGTCCATAGCTCTCTGGAATGTTGACGGGGCCCCACACAACCCAAAAGGCATGCGTAAAAATGCATAAGTGCCCGATTTTGTTATAAACGCGGTTTTATGTATATCTTCGGGTCTCATAGCTATTTGATAGTAGCCAGACGTTAAGTCCAAAGTAGACATATATCTCGTCGATTTGATCTGTCTAATGATCTCGTCTATAACCGGCAAAGGGTAAACTGGGAATTTAGTTATGCTATTTAGTTTTCTATAATCGATAGCAAACCTCCAAGCCCTTTTATCCGAAGGAGGAAACTCGTTCTTTTTCCTACATAGTACGACTGGACTCGCGTATTCACTATTTATGGGCGTTATTATTTTATTCTTTAACATCTCCTGAATATGTTCTTCGATGATTACATCTTTTTGTTTGTCATAGCGGTAAGGTTTAGTCCTACAAGGTTTTTCGGCATTTAATTGAATCTTGTGAGTTACAATCTGACAGTTTCCCGGCTTTTTTGAAAACAAATGAGAAAAATTACTCACCACTTGCTGTATTGCTTTACTTTCCTGGTCATTCAAATGGCTAAGGTCCAATTCAGGTGTCTCCACCGGTTCCACCACCCTCTGGTCCATCTCCAGCACCACGGAACTATCTTGAAAATTTAATTTGGCCCTCGCGGCCCTTAAAATGTCCATACCTATAATAAGAGAGTTTTGGAGGTGTTTCACCACAAAAATTAATACTTTGAGATTTTCCTCTTTTACCTGTACGTTTAATGCTACTTTCCCGATGCAGTGACATGTTTTTCCTTGCGCCGCTATAATTTCCGTATTTCTGGTTTTAAAGAGTCGTATCCTATAAAAATTCTTTTTGAAGAACTTTTCACTCATGAAATTGCCTTCTGCCCCTGTATCGATGAGGGCTTCTACTGGTACATCGCCAACCAGGACTTGTATAATTGGTAGCTGTGAGTTTTTTACGATGACTGTATTTAGATGTCTATTTGAGGGTTTTTCTAAAACTTCCGGGGTCTGGACCCTCCCTTTCACAGGCCCCTCTAGTCGTTTAAAGGTTTCCTTTCAATCTGTGTCTTCTGGGTACGCGGATGCTTATTTTCAAATTTTCTTTTTGGGCCTTGCCCTTCAAGTTTCGATGCGTTAGCTTGATAGTTCTTTCCCCCATATGAGCGATTTCCATTTCTTGTTTCCTCCTTCCTTCTGGTACTTTGAGAATATGTTTCCCCTCTCGCTCTTTCCGCGATTCTGCGATTTTGAAACTTCACCGCCAATTCGAAAAGTTCCTGCAATGTGGTTGGGTTTCTAATTTCAAAGTAGTCTTGGACAGCGGGTAACAATCTTGGTAATATTATTTCAATAATCTCCGCATCGGGTTTTTTCCCATACAACATATCCATTAGCTTGATTTTTCGTAAAATAAAGTCCGTCAATTGTGCTGTATCCCGTTGATAGAAACTATATAGCTCGGCTTCCAGCCGTGCGCGATCTTTCACTATGGGGAAGGCCTTTACTAACGATTTTTTGAAATTTTCAAAAGTATACGTCGGGCTTCCAAATTCACCTAGAAGAAAATTGCCTATATTTTTCCACCATAGCGCGGCCTGTCCTCTTAGTGCTGATGTGGCGATAGCAACTTTTTGTCTTTCGGGCACAGGATAGAGCTGAAAGTGGTTTTCTATACCTTCTAAAAATACGGACACCGAATTTTTTCCGTCGAAATAGACGTTTGGCTTGATTGATGCTCTCAAAGTCTGGACCAGGTATCCAAATCCTTCTAACTGCGTTGTCATTTCTTGGTGTTGTCCAGCGGCTTCCATCCAGTTTTCGGCCATTTCAGTTCGATAAGTGTTCGGGCGCCAATATAACGTTGCGCGCCTCTAACTAGCACGCAACCAAGAGGTGACTGTGAAAGCTTGTATAAACCACAGAGTCTTATAAAGGGTTTAAGTCCCTTTTTATTCAACGTACTAATTTACAATTGCTTTCTCTTGACGCTTACAAACGGTGCCAACTCGGCAGTCAAAATAAAAATAAAAACCTGAAAAGAAATTAAAAACAATATTCTAACTACGATAACTAACTCACCGCGTTTTACAATACGGCTGCTAATTCAGCAGACTTGAAGCTCACTGGAACAATTGCAACTACTTCCCGCCAAGCACATAGGCCGCAACGCGGGGTTTTTCAAATCTCTATAACTACCTTCGCGCTCGCTAAGTAAGAATAACTCTCTCTCACCGAACTTGTTTCCTTCTATTTAAATCATACTACTTCCGCTGATAATTTGAATGCTTGCGCGTTCTACTCAAATTTACATATTCTGGCATTGGCAGTTCCAGGGGAAAGTAAGGATTGACAGGAAAGATAGTTTAAACTTAAAATAAATGTTAGTTAAAATAAATATAAACCCTACAACTTCATCGTCAAATGCTTTTTTTAAATTAACTCTCACTGTTTACTTTTAATATTGCAAATACTGAAAATATATTTGGGCAAATTACTTGCAAATATATTTGACTAATATATTTGCAAATATATTTAATAATTACTTAAATAAATCTCAAAACTGTTTTATAAAAATTGCTAATTACTTCTGTGTTTCTGTAGAGACTTTCATTTAGTTTAATTTACTTTCCATAAAAGAATATTAAATTATTAAGCAGACTTATTCAATCTTTAAAGTGATTTAAATGTTTATCTATATTTTCCTGTAATTTCTGTTCGCATTACAAGTTGCTTAATAATGGAAGTGTGCCCTTTGTATGCGTATCTCTTAAAAAATAAAACTTTAGCAACGTATTTGAAAAAGATCTGATACTCAGTTTTAGAGAAGCAATATATAAACGGTTTGTCAAAATATTTCAGAAACTGACCTATAAGCGAGCTTAGGAGTAATTAAAAGCAAGTAGTTTTTGCTGCTAGTGATCGGTTCATACAAATTCAGATCAAATAGATGAAGACATTTCTTTCGCATCACGACAGAAAAGATTAAATGAAATGGTTTACAGAGTAGACAATCTTCATTTGCTGTTCTAAAATAGCAAGTTTGCTCAATTACATTTAAGTTGCAAATATATCTCATTCAGTATCGCCAAGACTAACTGTTGTGAATTTTGTTGTATTTTCATTCTGGTAAGGTTAAGTAAATTTTTACTTTCATCTGCGATATAATACATTATTTCATTTTCTACTAGTCTAATAAAGATTATAATAATACTGCATTGTCTTCAACCCGTTCCGTTTCCCTTAGAGAACTACGAAACTTCCTCCTATAAGCCAGGAAAAGTGAAATAGCTATGGAGGCTAGGCACCATCAGGGACAGACATGCCAGACGATAGATCTCCGACCCAGATTCATATTCTAGAGGAACGATGCAGAGTTTAGATATCTATGGTCCGTGGGACCTCATCCTCGCCGGCGCAACCCCCGCAGTCCCCGCCCGGCTTTTACAAAGCATTGGGCAGAACGAAACCTTGCTATGTTACAACTTTGTCACCTTGCATCCGGGCACCATTCCATTGGCAAAATTTACATTGTCTTGGGTGCTCTGTCCACTTTGTCAGTCTCCGCCACGAGAACTGAATGGGGTCAAAACGCCGGGGACTCGGCCGACGATCTCTGAACTAGATCCGCCACAGCCGAAGGAACAGACACGGCAGTACCAGTACGGTCCCTGCCAAGCCTGAACCAACCTGAGCACAATACTCGGGTTCTAGTCCTGTGAAGCCAAATTATATACCCCTGTGGTTGAGACTGCTTAGGTACAGATCCTAACCAGTACTTCCCAGGCATTCGTCTGAGTTAACCCCCGGGGAGAGATCATGAGGGACAATACTAACCTGGAGTGAAGCTTGGTTACTTTTTGCATAAATACAGGATGTCCCATCAAGACCGCCCGAACTCTCCATATATTCCCTGCTTGGAATACAGCACATAAAAAAATGCTCAATGAACTGTATATAAAAAACGTTATTGGAAACAGGAACATCAATATTTGCGTATATTTATATTAGGAGATTTTCAAATCCAGTACCGCGCATACCAAGGCAAGTATTTGCGCGCCATGGAATGGCTGGCCGCGCACGTTGCAGAATTTTGGTGTCCACCAAAGTACAAGCAATATGAAGACCAGCAACTATATTACTTTCTGTAGCAATTAGGTTTTGATAGACCAATTTCTTCAGATGGCTGCATAGAAATAAATTCAAAGATGTTATACCTGGCTATAGCGTCAGCCATAAAAACACCAAACCCCCACGTCCATTGGATTTCTTTGAAGTAAATGTACAGATACAGTTCATTGGTATTTTTTACATATTCCAAACGAGTAATCTGGTTTTCAGAGTTTGGGCGGTCTCTTACATAATGCGCGAAAATTACAAATTAGGAAAGTATGTATTAATGGAAGGGAAAACAACTGAAATGTTGACCCTATGCAGAATATATATAATTTTGGGAATAACAGAAGGGAAATAGAGAATAGAAATTAGACTTAATTGATTGGTTCAAAAGATAAGTATCAGCAACTATGCTGATAGTGTACTTCCAACGGTCTGTCAGTAGCGAAGGGTCTGTCAGCAATCTCTATCAGTAGCAACGACTCATAATATTACTAGGTCTTATACATATTATATTACATTATGCAGCTTGTTAAATTATCGTAAACGCGTTTTTCCCCTTCCTTTACTATTTGTGCATCCTTTTGTCCCTTCTGTGTACTTGTGTAAATTAGGGGATTCGTGATTTAGAAAAAATTTAGTAAAAGAAATAATGCGGCCCTTTTTTTCATTAGAAGCTTAAATTATCTTTACAATTAACGATTTGTTGATGCTGTTTTAACAACGCTTCGAGTCATACATGCGGCGTTTATTATAACGTAAAATGTGTGAAGGAAATTTCATTATGAAAGTAGCAGCATTAATCGAATAATAAGACAGCAGCAATTCTATTACGACTTACAGGTATTCTGCAAAATTTCTTTGAATCCTCTTTCTCTTGGATCTAACCGATAATTACAATATAGAATATAATTTTCATTAATATATTTCGTACCCTTTTGATTAAAAAAACAAGTCATTCTGAGCATTTTGAAGCTTCACTCTGTTTTGCATATTTTTAGCAGCCTTTATTGAAAAATAGGAGCAATTTAGATGAAAGTTGTTCTTTCAGCCTGGTGGCTCCGTAATTGGTACTTTGGAATCTGCGGAGGTGTTAATATCTGATATGTGCGGCATTTCCATATTCTTGCATAATACTTTGAAAACCTCTGCTTTATCAAAAACAACAACAACAACAAAAAAGATCGTACTAAGCATATTACATAACTTAATGGCCATACCTTTCGCCGCAGTCGTTACTTCTAATGTGATTTAGAAAAGTGAAATGCAAATACTTAATGATGTGTAATTTAAGATTTTTTTATTTCGCAGAATGAAACGTGAATACCGTTAATGTACTATGTTGTGACATTTATCTATGTAAAGCAGTTGTATTCCGTTTTGTGTATTTTAAGAGGGCGTTTTGTTTTTTATTTTCAAAGTGTTTTCACAGTTTTTCTCTAAATTGCTGGCATTATTATCATGCTATATATATATACATTTTTAAAATTTTAGCCTGTTTCATTACAAGTTCCGTTACTAATTCTACTTCACATTAATTAGCGTATTTTTAATATTTGTTTAAACGTTTATTCTAAATAAAATATTTGATGTTTTGTAGCTTTATCCCTGGTGTTAGGTGCATAGTTACTAAATACAAACAGTTTTGCTTTTATCTATGCATTGGATGTTGTACCGCATGCATTGATGTATTAATATTTTGCAGTGAAAATGTTCTAATATTTATAACATCTTCTTTATAGCATTAATATGTATTTGAAAAGGCGAAATAATCCAGGTATCCAAAACAATTGGATGAGAGGCCTTTTGAATACTCTGTAAGAATTCGTTTTAATGGTTAAAAGTTTCAATAAATATGTGTAACATTTTAAGGAGAGGTAAAATATTCAGAACATTCACACATCTAGTTGTCATTAACATATATATATATATATTAATGACTACTAAATATGTAAATCCATAATTCAATAATATATATAACATTTTCATATTAAGTAATGTATATATATATATATATATATAGTACATGTATAAGCTATTTAGTATTAGTCACGTTTACCAGATTTTAAAAAACCCAACTGTGTTACTATATTTAATGCAGATTTTACTTTAGCAGAAATACAGTCTGCGATTCAAAAAATAAAATTATTGTCTTTTTCAGCTACAACTAAATGAAAGACAAGTAACTCAAACAAACAGCGATCACAAACATTATCTTCTTCTACAGATTCTATCGTTGAGTATTTTACCTTTAATTGTAAATTTTAAATACCCAGAACGAACTAACATTCCTTGAGCTACATTCATGGAGAGCTAATATTCATTCAGTTATTTAATAAATGAATGCATGGAATATATCTGTCCTAGTCCCCAGAAAAATGTTAAATGGAATAGAAGTACCTCAAACAAGTACTACTAATACTGACTGTCTCTCTCTTCAGTTGGATTTATTTGAATTTAAGTACAACAAACACTGTTGCTCGTCAGTTGCTGTGGGACTTATCTGTAGTATTTGTTTTTCATTAAGTTACAACGAAGAAGCCGATAATGTTTGCATTTTCGATAGCGCTTCTTCTAAAATATAATCTACATCAGTTCAATTACAGTTGCGTTTTTGAGGTAGTTTCATTCCCTGGGTCATTCTTTTCCATAATTGGGATGTAGTGAACACGTTCCCATCGCAGTGCTTATGAGTAGCTATACCGTCCACTGTTTGGAATGTGATTAGCAAGATACACGTAAGGCACCCCTCATGCAAATGTCACCGTTCAGTGTTTTTGTTGTTGTGACTTGTGTCACTTGTTTGACAGTCACATTAAAATAAGCCCACGAAATTTATCAGGACAAGGAGATCAAGACTGCGCCTCGAGCACCATACGGGTGACAGTATGGCTTCGCTCGGTTCTGTCCCAAATTTTAATGGAAAGCACCCCTCGAGGTCTGGTCCGAGGGTCCTTCACCGCTCTTTCTTTATCATCAACCTTTCGAGAGGACTTTCGGCTTGCAGCATATTTAGAATTCCCCCCATGCCGCACGGACACTATACATTCACAAACATCCATGATTTCTCCGAGATTCGAAACCCGGTCCTTCGGTACAGCAGTAGGATATCATAACCACTATCATGGGTGGCTCAGTATTTTTATGGAAATTAGCTATAATTTTCGGAGTCAATATTTATTGTTTTCCGTCATTTCTCCTGTGCGGAATTTTACTGTATTTATAACGCAATTTGTGATCCGTATGCTTTTAATTGCTAATGACTATTAATTATAATAATGAATTCGTATCACGTATTTTAAGTATAAATTTAGATTTATTAAGGCTATATTTTTAGTAGGGAACTGATAGCATTATGCACATATCGGCGTTCACATTAAACCTTTCAGGCTATCAAACTCAAGTAGAGTTAAGCTACGTATTATAACTCAAATACGTACATGCATATGCATGAGTATTACTATGGTACGAGTTCCTCCCATGGCAAATAATCATTTGGGAAGAATATGAAAGTATAGCTGCACGAAGTGCTATATCCATGTCGTATTATTCCGTTCTGATAGCACGATGCCCGCTTTTCTGTACAAAATGAGTTTCATCACGCAATATCCAGATTTACATTCTCTCTAATTTGATGGTAGGTAAAATCTACTGACAGAATGCTGCAGCTAGTACTCAACACAATTTTTAGAATACTCAAGGAAGAGGGATAAATCGAGTATTTTATGATAGCATAAAACCACAGATGCTTAATATTATAGAGCATATGCTGAGCACCAAAAAATGGAAAACTAATAATACGTTTATGAAGATTATATTGAAATTCTGCAGACAGTTGTGTACTATGTTTAGAAAGTATATAAAAATTTACTTTCTTCCTATGCCACCCAGACGGTATAGTGGTTAGGGAAGCTTTGTGCGATACCTAAGAGCCTGTGTCGGAATCCCGGAGAAAGCATGGTTGTAACTGTCCGTCACTTCATAGGAGGCAAAGGTGACTCACCTATTAGGTGCCTTCATAATAAAGGGGCTAACGTCTATGATGATGACTTGCTCCTGCGTTTTGAGGGGAAAAAATAATTCTCCCTATTTAAAAAGAAAGGTAAAAATGTATTATATTAAAATCAGATTTGAAATAATGAACGCTTATTTAATTTTCTTAGGGTATCTTACCTTTTAAATTGAATTGATAAATTGTCTGTTGTTTAATTATATGAAATTTAAACATTTGAAAACTTTATACCTATACGATATTTTATCCATATAGAAACACGCTTCAAAATTGCTTTATTTAGCACTTTCCTTCTCACAGAAGTACACTATAGTATGGCATGAATAAAAAGTGTTTCTGTACTTTCATGTTCTGTGAAGGAAAATAGACATTTAATGGCTCCGCGATTTACCTCTTAAAGCTATGATGACTTCTGTTGCCCTTAGGTCAATGGAGATTTTATCTGCTGTTCGATTTACTTGAACTCTTTTGAGAGAAAGGTATCGGTTGTAAGGAGTTGCATAATGAACAGCTTTTTCAAAACGTTTATCTTTAAGAGATTTTGTAATGATTATAACCAAGTATCATCAAAATAATATAAATAACTGCTGCGGAACTTTCCTCCTCATAAGAGTACGCGATGGTAGAGCACAATAAAAAAAATAAAAAACATATCTGTACTTGAATGTCCTGTAATAAAATACACACTTAACGGCTCCACAATTTACCACTTAAGTTTGGTCCATTTGATTTCAGCATTACACGCGAGGGCTATCTATCTAAGGCTGAGGAATGTTTTCGTGATGAACTTGCTATGGATAAGTGGCTCATATGCACGTTACACATAGTGAAAATCCACGAAAACGTCCATAGAGGTAGCCGGTTCACCGGGATTCGAAGCCGAACCGAATTACCAGTGTTCAGCGACTTTGCGGCTTGGCCGCTGGTGCGCCTTTACCATTTAAGACTCTAACTTCTGTTGCCTCTAAGGCCAGTTAGAGATTTTGTATGCTTTTCGATTTACTCGAACTCTTTTGAAAGAAGGATATGAGGCTGTAAGGAGTTGCATAGTTAACAACTTCTTCAATACATTTATTCTTGAATTTTTTTAATAATTTTAACTGACTACAGTCAAAGTAAGATAAATGACTGCTGAATTTATTTTTCCACTGTTGATGTGTTACGTGTTATTAACAGTTGAATTAAATTTTGAATGCTTTGAAATATAATATACAAACTCTTGAAAAAAAGAAGTACTGCTCTTTAGGGAATCTTAACATGAAATGCATTCAACTCTTGTTCGTTACATTATGTACTTATATTTTACAGTTGATGACGGATCAATGCTTTGAGCCAGGAGTTATCTTTAACTTCCAATTATAATCTCGTACATATTTTTCTTTCTAAAGAAATAATAAGTTTATGTAATAGATATTCCGCATTCAAAAGGTTGGCAGATAATTCTTTATTTAGTCTAAATTATATTATCATATTATATTAATTATTTCGTTTATTTGGTCTATTACTTTTTCTAAATTTATAAATTGCAAAATATGTTATCAACGAGTATTGAGATGAAATATGTGAGTGACTTTACGTGGTAGTAGAATTGTAACAATTTTTAACCCCAAAAATAACGTAACAGAGTCTTTTTTATTTGAAAATTAAGAGTTAGTAAACCAATAACATGTTAAATACCGTGTCTGTCCTAGGAATCGACCTTAAACGAGGTAATAGGCTTGGCTTTTAAACTGTTAAAATAAAAATAAATAAATAAAACTTTTAAAATTTCTTCACCTTGAAGTGAATCCGTTAATTTTCCTTTTCCTTTTTTGGAATACAAGTATTAACATGTACTAATGTTCTAATGGCCTAGTGAATAAACTTAAGATGAAACTTCATAGTTTAAATAACTAACATTTCCTATCACTACAAAACAATATAAGAAAGTAATCATACTTAGTTGTAAATATATGGGTTGCTAATAAAACTTAATTTAGAAAACTTCAGAATGTGTATCGCCAATAAAACTGTAAATACACAGTTCTTGGGGATAAATTTCATTTACTTTATGTTAAAAACTAAATGTCAGCCTCAAGAAGAATGCGAGTTTATTATTCACCACTATAAAACAATTTTGAATTCTCCCCCAATCTTCTCTTAACGATATAAGCAATCGCATATTTGAAGATATCATATGAGAATACACAGACTAATTTAGTTTCTGTTTGTGAATTTATAATTCTAAATTTAAATGCACATTTCTGTGTCAGATTCATAATTCTAAAACAGCAACAGCATTTTATATAATAAAGAAACGGAGAATATATAGGCTCTTTTAATTATAATTTATTCAAAAATAAAAGAAATATGCATGTAAGTTTTAATTTAAATGCGATTCTGGAAATCAAATTTAGCTTGCATTCAACGGGTATACTTATTCTGAAATATGTTCTCAATTATTTCTAAATTCCATTTGAGAAATGTGGTTAATTATATAAAACGCTCGCATATTTTATAAATTCTTTTCCTAAGGCTGCGCTAATTTATATTAAAAACATAACATAATAAAGAATTCCATAAAACTCCATACTTTAATTTTGTTCAGGAAATACATGTTTTCATAATTTTGCCAAATGTAAGGTTGTAATTTATATATTTGGTATTTCCAAAGATTTCAATAAATTTGTTTCATCAGAGAAAACAGAAACATTTTTAAAATAAACTTTAACTGAGTAAGACATTTCCATATTCATTAGCTGTCTAAGAATATTTATATATCTAAATATGAGATCACTTACTTGCATGATGAATAATCTCTATATACGTAGGAAGCAAACGGTTTTTTTTAAAGTCAGGCATTCATGCAATCATATTTCCACTTACAAATTAAAGTATTTTTCCAACAAACAGGGTTTCCTACTAGATGACTTATATGCTGTACGTTTTGTCTTTGCTACTAATGCTTGGGACGCAGTCAAACGCAAAAGTTATTAGAAAAGTCTTCTGAAAAATTAATTACTTAGAATAATTTAAACCGCAGAATATTAAACTACATTTATAACTTAAAAGGGAATAATTGTGCTATTACACTTATGATAAAACGATTATGTTAAATGTGGTAAATAAATCTTAAAGTTTCGTGTTTTTGAGCACTTTTAAACAAATTAGTCAAAATAAAAAACTCCCTTTTAAATTGTAATACGGTACATACTTTTTTTCAGTTATATTTTTCTGTGGCCGTTTTAGGATAATTATTGAAAATTTGATACATAACGTAATGTGACATAACCGGTTTCGATATATAGTTTTGCTATCGAAATAAAAGTTCGGTAAGAAGCTTTTATATTAAATTATTCGAGGTGGTGAATGAAAAAAAAATCTAATGTGAGCACCACATGACGTTCTTGTATGGCCTATTACTAAATCATACACATTTTTTGCTGCATTTCATTTAAGCTTATTTCCTCTAATGTCATTAGAGTGATATATCTCATTGAATTAATTCAGATCTCACTTAGAGGCAAGGCAAAAAGATTAATAATAAGTGGCAAAAGTAGCAGATTATGAGTGAAATATTTTTTGAAAGCGGTCCCAACAAAATTTTTCATGCGGTATTTTAACAGTTTAACATGATTTTTAGAATGGCGGTTTTCAAATGCACCAATAAAATATGAAGAAACGTTAAAATTAATAATAATACTTTCTTGCAAAGCACGTTTGTATCTTGTACCTTTCCCATTCATTGCAGTTGCGATATATTTTAACGCTTTGTTTTTACAATAAATAGAAACAAAGTGCTTCATTTCGAACATATTATTAGCATTACAATCAACTACAAAGCCCGTGCTGTAAATACTTTCCTGAAATTAAGGCAAATCATTAACATATTTCACACTGTAGTGCGTGGAAGCAGAAAATAAAAGCTCACTATCTCTTGCTGGAGAGTTATCGCTACAATTATAAACACATTAGCAGTTCCACGCTATGAGAGCAATTTGTTTTAACTACGAGGAATGAGAACAGAGTTTCTTCTGTTTTTCTACTGCCAGTTATGAAGTTAATTTTATCTTAATTTAGTAGCAGTGTATCAGCGACTATTATGACAATTCTTGGTCCCATTTTCTTCATGTAATTTTAGGTTAAAATTTTAACTGGTGTCATATCCTCATATAATAACGTATCATATTGAACAAAAATGAAACATTTTATTTCAGATGCACCTTGTATGCTTATAGTTAGGAGAATACACGCATCGATATTCGATTGCATGAAAATAAGAGGAATTCAGATGAATAGATTTAAAAATATATTTTTTAAAACTTTCATAAAATAAATGGAGAAACACAGCCGTAGAACTTTAGTAGCCGTAGAACTTTTAGCCGTAGAAGTGTCATTTTCACCTATATCAAACGTGAAAATGAATTTTACATATATCATAATTTCAAATATTATCATGTCCCAAATTTAAGAATTTACGGTATTCTAAAATTTTAAACTTGATGTTTGTTGCCGAAGTAGGTAATAAAATAATGAAATCATCTTATTCTAAACAATTATTGTTAATGCAGGGCAAAGAAGTGAAACAGAATAATCATTACGCATTAACGGTAAGACTAAACACATCTGAACATATTACGCGCATTATAAGTATCTTAAAAACGCAGATTAAGATAAACTTCGTTTTGAATAACTAAAAATTTAGCAATCCTGATTCTGAATTTCATTTTATCTTATGTATAAACTTCTTTCATCTCTTCTGATTCCAACTATTAGGAAGAAGTATAACAGATTAAATTGATTAAGGTTTTCGTATAACAGAATTACACTAAAGTTTTGACCTCATAATACGCATTCATCACTAGGGCTTTCTTTTGCACGCTGAAAGTACAGATGTACGTGCTCATTTTATTTGCTTTGCGAATTAATTCACGGTGACTTTTGCAAATATATTCAGGTAAAACTTCTAATTTTCACCATCATAGCAAATTTTGCATGCAACTAATGCATAATAATAAAAAGATTAGAATACTTGTCGACAACGTTTAAGAGTACATCACGTCTAAGAAACAAGTTATTTTCAAAACAGAACGTTTTGTTGCAAATGCAATGAATAATCTGTAGAGAGGAATTATTGCCAATGAATTAACTAAAAGGATATCCACTAAAATGCACAATAAAGGGTTAATTGAATACGAGTTCACAATGGTACAACGACACAGGTATTACATAAATGAGCACTTTCAAATGTCAGCTTTAGAATGACATGTACTATAAAATATCACAGTTACATGTATCAAGAGTAAAATTTTATAGTACTCAAAGTACGTGTTCAAAGAACTTGCTTATCCGAAACGATACACGGTTCGCAATGTCGGTAAATGTGTCATCATATATTTCCAGAGATACAAAGTATCTTACGGATCCGTGCATGACTTTCGCGACAGGGTCTTTATCAATTAACAGAATTTTCGCAAACAAGATTCTTTGTATAACTCTGAGGGAGATATCAAGGGACAGGACAAATCTGGGAATCGTAGACAGAACATAATGGGCTGTCACAACCGATCCGTGTAGTCTTGTGTTCGTAATGTTGTTAGACAAATGCCTCGGGACTACAAGTTGCTTTCTTTTTTTCCGTCATCGACACTGGTCCACTACGTTAAGTGCTTATAAACCTGGATCTCGTTCATGGAATAAAAAACAACTGTAACATAGTGCTATGTCTTCTGGGATCGGATAATTTGTACCGCGCCTTCCAGCCTGCAGAAACCTTATGTTACAAAAGTCTGCCGGGACTTCATGACGTAACTGTGGTAACACATTCTCCCGTCGAGTCGTGTCGTGAGAAGATATAGGCTTATAAAATAATGTTCTCCAAATCATGTCCAATTGTTTACTGTAAATCTTTGCAGTGAATAATTCGCAGTGGTGTTTCATATGTTTACATGTTCCAGCTGTACACATTCACAACATCGTTTCTTAAAAATCTAGCTCTCTCCGTGAAACATATTCAGATTCGAAAATCAGCCCGTGTTGCAGCATCTTATAAATACCAAGACGCAAATGCGAGTGTCAGAGCTAGTCTCCTGTTCAGAGTACCGTGACATATTGAAGGTGGTAAAGTTATAATGACATATCACGTAATACGTGAAACACACTTAATTACAAAATTCGAAGGTTACGAGAAAAGATTCGTTTCTTTCGGTCACATTCTATTTCACGTACGGTCGTTCCATCTGTAACAGGTGATGGCTACGAAAGGATGGGCTGCCAAGATTTGGTGATGGGCGCCATCGATTTGGATAGCGTTGTCGATAAGTATATATGCGTGAGGGTCATTTCCTTTGTCGTTTCGATAAATAAAATGTATCTCTGCCGTTCTGTAAGAATGCAACGCTCCATCCTACATGGGCAAGGCTCCCCACCTTAAATGATCCTGCAACGCAAACCTTTGCTGACTTGCTTGCAAAAAGTTTCCTCTCACCAGTTGTGTTCTGTAATTCCATGCTCTATTATAATAATGAGTGGATCTTTTATATCTGATCTGTTTTTAAAGTTTATCTAAGATCTTCTGAATAACTATAATTACGATGTAGAACGATGTAGAAGTAATGTCGTGAGACGTTAATGTAAAAGTTTAATAAAATTCATTTGCATTGTAGTTATTTGAGGTTAGGTTAGGTTAGGTTATTTAATTACGGCAAAGCCCCGAGGGCTATCTGCCTAAGAGGAAAGATGCCTTCGTGGAGGACTTTCTAAGGGGAACTGGCTCGTATACACGTTACACATGGGGAAAACCACGAAAACACCCATGCAGCCAGCTCGTTCGCGGGATTCGAACCTCGGACCGAACTACCAGTGTTCAGCGACTTTACCGCTCGGCCGCTGGTGGGCTTGTAGTTATTTGAAAACTTATATTTGCCAAATCATACGCTTAATGTAAAACATAATGTTAAATCTGCATTGTCTTTGTAGGTGATGTTTGAGAGAAAAGCTTCGATAATTAAACAAAACATCAAACTATAGTATACTACCAAAAAAAGCTTCAATGCAATTATCATTTTCATTGATATCTATAAACGTATTTTCCTTAAGATCTATTAAAATAATGAGAAAGACAATAAGCCCTCTTAATAATGATACTGATAATCGCGAAATTGTCCTTAAATGTATCTGACTTTAACTATAACATTAGCTGTATATAGCATTGCCACTTAAAGTCATCCAATCCACGTTTAATAATTAGAATTTTCGCAAACAATTGTCCTTTGTTTCATTAAAAGAATCGTTTTTTACGAGTCTTATCTTACATAATTCCTATATGCATTTTATTATTTCCGATAACGAAGAGCTCGTTAATTCTAAAGGTAAAGAAATAATTGAAACAAAACTGATTTGCTTGTTTCCATCCGCGTTAAATAATATATGGTGTGAACCCAAAATAATAATTTGATTTATTCGTTACTTACAATGCAATCTACTCGTATATTTTTTCCAGTTTTTTGGTAATTATATATGTTTCTAGCAAAAGGAATTAAGCTTAAAAAATTATTCATTGTTAATTTAATGAAAGAAGGCCATGAAGTATTATTTTATTACGTAAACTTTAAAATGCGTCAAATTATTTTATTCTGGAGAAAAATTTGTTTTCGAACTTCTTATGCAGAATTTCTAAATTTCAGCTTTATTAAAGTTTTAGAAGTTTTAGAATTTATTATTGTGCTCTTAACATTTAATCACTTATAAAATTTCTTCAAATTAATGTCAATATAAAAGGAAAATGTTTTCATATATTTCATTTACTGAATTGCTTTGATTATTTATAAAACGACATTACGTTAGTAAAGAGTATATATATAGTGGTAGTAAATAAGCTTCTCCGATGTATGAACCCCTAGCGATCTATCTGCTCAGCAAATGAGAAGGCAATTTCAGATATTGTTATTTGAAAATTTCCGCTCGAAATTGTGATGATTTAAAACAACAGAGCTCTCACAGTTACACTCACAAAGAAAACAACACCCATTTTGCACAGAGAAACTATAAATGGTGTTGTAATCATATAAACATAACGAAAATTGTGGGCGTAAAACATTTGCTAAGAACAGCATTGTAAACTATAAATAACAATACCAGAGAAAGGAGGAAAAGAAAACTTTTATTGGAATTACAAGTTTTCAACGTACCCACCTTCGCAGACATAAGGCACTGCATGCTGGAGACCGCTGGCAGCAATGGTAAAGTAACGTCACAGGTGTAATCTGTATAACTTTTTCTTTTATGGCATCTTTTAGTTCTGACAAATCATTTGGATTTGATTTGTACACTTTAGACTTCAGATAACCCCCAAACCAGAAATGCATTGGAGTGAAGTGTTATGTAGAGAAATTATCTGATAGCGTTATAAAAAAATTAGGTGAATGATTTTATGATTTATGGAAATTTAAATTTTATTTTGATTCTGAATTATTTAATTTAAGGCTTTGATTTTTGGGGAAAGACAGATGCTTCTGGGAATATTATTTAGTTGAAAAGAGTATTATTTATTTTCCTCTATTTGTAAATCTTGTACAAACTTTTGTTCATTGTGAAAGAAGCAGGGAAAGGGAGGCAATTTTCGCCAAGTCATGATTTCGCGCGCTTTAGAATGTTCGAGAAGAATTTTCATTGTTAGTTGACCTTAAGAGAGGAAAGTACGTGACGGAAAGGTCAAAGGTTGCTACTTGTCTTTCAATGTAAGTCATTCAGGTTTTTGGCGATTGAGGGTCCGGTTGTTGGCTAAGTGAAGAAGGGTGCGCATGCGCGATCACCCTTTTTTTCCGCATTCTGGAGTTGAAAACGAAGATTTTGCCATAATTAAGGGGGCGATAAGTGAAGCCATAGTGGGAGCCCGTTTGGTGAAGGAGAAGAAGGAAATTTGAGTTGGACACACTTACTCTGGACTTACTTTTGGCTGACTCTCGGACTGACTCGCTGATTTTTGGGCTTGCTGGACAAAATGTAAGTGACTCCGAGAGGTGTTTTCCGGCGGGGAGCGGCAAATATGCTCCCCGGCCGCGTTTTGGTTAAGAGGCGAGACACTCCTACACACTTACTCTAGACACACTTACTTTTGGCTGACTCTCGGACTGACTCGCTGATTTTTGGGCTTGCTGGACAAAATGTAAGTGACTCCGAGAGGTGTTTTCCGGCGGGGAGCGGCAAATATGCTCCCCGGCCGCGTTTTGGTTAAGAGGCGAGACTCTCTTACACTCTTACTCTGGACTCGCTTAGGCACTCTCTGACTGACTCGCTGATTTTCGGGCTTGCTGGACAAAATGTAATTACGAAGCGGGATGTTTTCCGGCGGGGAGCGGCAAATATGCTCCCCGGCCGCGTTTGGTTAAGAGGCGAGACACACTTACTCTGGACTCGCTTAGGCACTCTCTGACTGACTCGCTGATTTTCGGGCTTGCTGGACAAAATGTAATTACGAAGCGGGATGTTTTCCGGCGGGGAGCGGCAAATATGCTCCCCGGCCGCGTTTGGTTAAGAGGCGAGACACACTTACTCTGGACTCACTCACTCTTGGACTCGCTTACACTTTTCTCTGGACTCACTTACTCTTGGACTCGCTGACTTTCGCGTCTGCTGGACTTGTGGACGTTGCTCTTGAAAACTGGCTTGAAGAAAATTGGAGTTGGATTCTCTCCCTTACTGACTGGTGGGTGGAACTTACTTGGGACGTTACCCGTGAAGCTTGCTCGTGGGATGAGTAAGAACAGGCGAGCAGTAATTTCCTAGCAACAACGTTTCTGACCGGCGAAATTTGAACGAGTTACCTGCGTGTTGACATAGGACTTTCAGGACCAAGCGGATAGCCCTCCTGGGCAGCAGTGCTCCTGTTTCTGTTCTACAGTAGTGAAGTGAAGTCTACATTTTTAGAACCAGTGTCAAGATGAGCCCGGCCGACATCAACGCGGGATAAGATAAGAGTCCTCCGCTTCAAGATGTCCCTTCAAGATAAGTATTTTTTTTTTTTTTTTGTTTATTCGATCCTCTCACGAAACATTTCTTCATAACATTGGTGCCGTGACCTCTGCTTAGTGAAGGATCGAATCAGTAACTGATTTTTTGAATTTATTTATTTCGTATAACTTACTGTTTTAAGAAGGTGTTAAATTTTGGGTGCTAGGATTAATTAGAGTTTTTGATTTGTGTTTGCTTATTTGTTAATACGAGAGTGATAAAGTTTGAAAATGTGTGTGAATTTCAGGAATTTTGGACTTTAACGTTAGGCAAACAGAATTGAACTTTAAAGTTAGGAAAAATATATATTTTTAATGTAGGAGAATAGATACTGTATATTTTTACTGTAGAAAATCCTTGAGTGTTTTCTGGATGTATACTTTTGATTTCTGATTTCTGATACAAGATGGAAAATGAATTATTTCACGATAATCCTATGCTATTTGTGTATCCTTGTATAAAGTTTCGAATGCTTGTCGGTAAAAACTGGACTCATTTTTTTGAGCACTTCTAAGAGAAAGAGATTAAAGACTCTAATTATTTTACTGAATGAGACAAGCCATAGCTATGCGTAGCTAGAAATTTTTTTTGTGTGTGTTTTTGCTAATTATTTAACCTAGAATCTTGTGAAATGTATAATTGTGAGGGGTAACGTTAGAGAAATTTTGATTTTTTTGACTTAATTGAATAATATTTTGTGAAATGTATGTAATGTTTTCATGATTCTCTAGCGTAGTATATTATTGCTTTTTGATTTACAATGTTTGTTATGATTCCAGTATATTGTGTAATGTGTTAGAAAATTTAATTTAGTATTGAGCAATGAATTTTATAAGTTCTGAAGGCATAATGATACAAATGAATGAGTTAAAAAAAAATTGAAGGTTATTTTTCAATTGCAAAATTCTGTTTTAAAGTGAACATGGGTTAGATTTAAATTTTTGCCTGAGATCAGCAATAGTGATGTTTGCATATTTAATTTGTTTGGATTGAATTCTTCAGCTTGAGTGAAGTTCTAATTAGTTTAATGAGTCAGAGTAATTGAGATTAGTTATCTTCTGAGTTTAAGTTTGTGAAGAGTTGTCATGTGAGAATTGTTTAAACAGTAGAAATAGAGTTAGTCTTGTGAATTGTAGAAAGTGAATTTTAATGAGAATTTTGTGACAACGGGAATTTGTTTTGTGAAAATGTTTGAAATAAGTTTGAGAAGATTGGTTACTTTTGTTCTGTACTCATGAGTGGGAATTTTCGGTTGATTACAAGTAGTTTGTCTTGAATTTACTAGTGGATCGTAATAGATTTGATTTGAGTTATTGAATTTTCTTTCTTGGTTGGACTTGTTGCGGAATTTGGGGTCAATTCTTGTTTTGGTTTGACTTATTAGTATCAAGATAGTTGTATCAAGTTTGTGTGTTGTTTTCTGGTGGTTTCTGCCAAGGTCCGTAAAATGTAAGTTCTCTGATGTTTAGTTTCTGGGGAAGAATTGAGATTTCTGTGGTCATAGGAAAATAGTAGAATTTGAGTTATGGATTTCATTTGTGTGATTTTTAGGGATTTTGAGTTACGAGTTATGAGTTTTTTTTTTAGTTTAGCACTTTTGAGAACTTTGCATTTGTTGCTTGCAGTTAGGTCTTGCGTGAAGTTGTAATGTCCTGAAAGCTCGTTTTCTTGTAAATACTTGCACTTCATGGTGGCACTTGACCTCTTACACCAGGGCAAACAGGAACTTGTTATCTGAGAAAACTATTGTTGTATCTTTTCATTGTGTTGGTTCAGAATTGTAACGTTTCAGTCAGCGCATTTTTCTTTCCGAGATAAGAGATCTTATGTTCTCTTTCAACGTGTCTGGAGGTTTGCTTGATACGTAAAGTTTGAGTCTGTCATTTATAATACAGCGCTTTTCTCAGCTTACATGGACGCGGTAAAGAGTTACTTTGTTTCTTTTGTTTGGGTGGAGGTGTGCTGAAAGCTATTGCTTAGGTTACTATACAACGTTTTGAAAAAGTCTGATGCAGAATAGATCTCAGTTTTTGCCTAAAATTGGGGGGTTTGTTTTGAACACTTTTTTGATTTGTGATGTTTTATTTAGTGTTCTAGTAACGTGCTTCAGTCCAGCTTTGATTGATTTCTTTGACTAGTTGAAATTTTTTTTGTGGGCCTAATGGATTTTTAGAATTACTGAAATTTTTGTTGTCTTAATAAGGGGACTTAAATATGGTGTTGTTACTCACTAGTGTTTATCTTGAAGTTTGAATTTTTTTTTAGTGACACTTCACTCTTGCTGGTTGATTTTTTTTGGCTTGATTTGAATTACAGTGAAATATTTTTTGACTTGATATGGTTTAACATAATGACTATTTGTGTATTTGTTTAGGTATTGCAGTTTAAATTTTTTTTTAAGTATCGCTGATCTCATTGCTCATTTGAATTATGTACGAAATTTTTACAGTTTAATTGTATTTTCATTTTATGTCTATATGTGTATCTTGGTAGTATCTGTTTGTAATTATTGGCCAAACGTCATTTTCTATATACATTAGGTTGTATTATTACTGTTATTTTTGTGTGTTTTGGATAAAATTCTAATTGGTATTTGCACAGCGTATTCGTTATGTTCATTCTCGGAATTGATTTTGGTTGGATTGAATTTTTGGACAATCACGTTTTCCTTCTTTCTGATCTTTGTGTGGGGTATTTTCGGCTGGTTCCGAGGTTCCTTGTGTTGTAACGTTCTTTTCTTTTCTAATGCTTGGCCCTGATCAGGCCGCTTCTGTTCTTAGACGTGACTGTTTGGGATTCAATCTTAGAAGTTATTCCATTTCGTAGTACTTAGGGGTCTTTACTTCTTATTTGAATACGTTCATGTGACATATTTTATTTGGAATTGTTTGAATTATTAGTGTGTTTATTTTCTCAGGAATGTATTTTATGTATCTGCGGCGCGTTAATTATCTTATTGATTGATCTTAGACATATTTTGTTTGTGATTAGCGCCTTATTTTTATTTTTATTTTTGTATGTGTTCTGAGTATTTCTAGGTTTAATTAAGTGATTTAATTGATGTTTTTGATTAATTATTTTTGATGATCTTCCTTGAGTATTTTAATTAGTAATTGCTTTGATTAATCTTGTTGTTTTACTTGCACATTTTGGACTTTACATTTAATGTGTCAGTAACGTCACTGTACCAAGGAGTCGTATGAAATATTGTTACATCATGTTATCCTTTAGCCTTATTGCACAGTATGAGTCATGGTATTTCAAGAAGTGTCTGTCTGCTAAATTTTGGTAAACCAAAATTTAATTCCTTAGGGGAAAGGAATGTTATGTAGAGAAATTATCTGATAGCGTTATAAAAAAATTAGGTGAATGATTTTATGATTTATGGAAATTTAAATTTTATTTTGATTCTGAATTATTTAATTTAAGGCTTTGATTTTTGGGGAAAGACAGATGCTTCTGGGAATATTATTTAGCTGAAAAGAGTATTATTTATTTTCCTCTATTTGTAAATCTTGTACAAACTTTTATTCATTGTGAAAGAAGCAGGGAAAGGGAGGCAATTTTCGCCAAGTCATGATTTCGCGCGCTTTAGAATGTTCGAGAAAGAATTTTCATTGTTAGTTGACCTTAAGAGAGGAAATTACGTGACGGAAAGGTCAAAGGTTGCTACTTGTCTTTCAATGTAAGTCATTCAGGTTTTTGGCGATTGAGGGTCCGGTTGTTGGCTAAGTGAAGAAGGGCGCGCATGCGCGATCACCCTTTTTTTCCGCATTCTGGAGTTGAAAACGAAGATTTTGCCATAATTAAGGGGGCGATAAGTGAAGCCATAGTGGGAGCCCGTTTGGTGAAGGAGACGAAGGGAATTCGAGTTGGATACACACTTTACTTTTGGCTGACTCTCGGACTGACTCGCTGATTTTTGGGCTTGCTCGACAAAATGTAAGTGACTCCGAGAGGTGTTTTCCGGCGGGGAGCGGCAAATATGCTCCCCGGCCGCGTTTTGGTTAAGAGGCGAGACTCTCCTACACACTTACTCTAGACACACTTACTTTTGGCTGACTCTCGGACTGACTCGCTGATTTTTGGGCTTGCTGGACAAAATGTAAGTGACTCCGAGAGGTGTTTTCCGGCGGGGAGCAGCAAATATGCTCCCCGGCCGCGTTTTGGTTAAGAGGCGAGACTCTCTTACACACTTACTCTGGACTCGCTTAGGCACTCACTGCTTGGATTCGCTGACTTTCGGGCTTGACGGACTTGTTGACAGAGGCTGAGAAAAAACTTGTGGGTGTTGCGAAGGAGAAAGGAAAAGATTTAGTCGGCATCGAGCTGTGCTTCCGGCGGGGAGCGAATAACAAAAAAAAATTAACAGAAACTTGGGTCTCTATCTGTATCGGCAAAAGTCAGGACGATGTCCTCTGAACTCCGACTTGAAAACAGAAGGAATTATGTCACCTTAGTCAACTGGAAGCCTGCGTTAGCCGTTCTCTAAAATGCCTAGCTTAATTGTCTACGTTTTCCTTGGTGGAGCTGAGAGTCTAGGCAGACAGCCGTGCGGTGTAAGCTGTTCTCTTGCTTCCAGTGGGAACAATTTTCTTCTATGGAAACCAGTAGCAGGCGTAAGATTTGACGGTATAGCTGATGTAATTTATTGTCGTGCCGATTCGAGTCTCTGTCTTGCGGATTTGCCAAGTGACGTAAGGATAGAGCTAAGATATGAGCTCTCCTCCACTTCAAGATGTCCCCTCAAGATAAGTATTATTTTTTTTTTTGGTGTGTTGGAACTTTAGGCAAGTTTTTCCAAAAACGTCCTTAGCAGTAAAAACAACGTCGAATCTAAAATTTAACTCTCAGGCCATAAATTGTTTCCCTTTCCTTTCTTTTAAATCACCAGACAAACCTTAAGTTTTTTTTATGAATTTAAATGAACAGACTCAGATGAGGTTAAGATTTTTCTTATTGTGTTGTAATTGAATAAACTGATATTTAATCTGGAACCTCTTACAGTATGTTTTCTTTATATATTTAATATGAACTTTTCCTCTATATCTTGTATATGTTTTATGTTTTCGATCCTCTCACGGCGCGGTCCCGGAATGCATTTTTTTCACAACGCAAAAATGCTGTACACGTTTCACTATACGATCACTCCCTTTAACGGCAAGTAGTTTCATATTTAACATTTAACAATATAGGAATTTCAGATATAACATGGTACCTAGAAGTAAAACTATTTAACCTTGGTGTCGAAACTTTCTTCTATATAACATTGGTGCCGTGAAGTAAGATTCATAACATTATTTCCCGGCGTGAACTTAAGCAATTTAACAGAAGCAGGGAGATCGCGACAGCAACGGAACTTCAAAGTTATGGGAGATGAGTCTATCTTGAAAGTTGTGCATGTTGAAAACTAGTAATTTCAATATAAATTCTTTCCATCTCCTCTGCTGTGGTGTTATTGGTCCTTAACCCTTTGAGTACCGAATTATTTGATGATTCTTATGCCCATGGGACGGATTTACTCGTAATTTGTCGCTATATGGATTAATACGTAAAAGTAATACATTTTATTTGGAATATACTTATATTGCTCATATAAATCTATTTCTGAAACAGCATTTTAGTTGCAACACTAATTAGGGTGGACGAGTCAGATAATTTTCGCCGTACTTGTATCACTTCGACGCCATTTATGGTTTTCCAATGCAATGATCAGTTTGCGTAAGTACAATATGGATGTTGCCGTTCGCAAATTTTGAAATATTTTCAATGTAATCGTAACAGTGAGAGTTCTATTGTTTTAAATCATCACAGTTTGGAGCGCATGCTTTCAAGTAACGATACCTAAAACTCCATTTCATTGTGCTATGGGTATCATACATCGGGAAAGTATTTTTATGACCATAATGTATTTTCACAATCAGTTTGTTTAGAATTAAATGTGGGATTAGTCTTTAGCTACGATAGTCTCCAGAAACTTATCTATTGTGAAAAGAAGTGATGATATTTTATTAATATTACAGCATCACAACTATAACCAATTTTGCTAATAGTTATGCTTGAAAATTTCTTGTTTGTTTAATGTCAAGAGTTCGTCCTGACATCATATTTTGTGATAGTTTTTTTCATTGCTTTTAATGTTTGCATTTTTTAATTATGAAATATACACGATAAAGCGAATACATAAAATTATTTGTGAAAAATGTTAAAAATTGTCTTGTTTTTATTTTTCAGTTGGAAGAAATATACCTTATCGCCAATAGTTTTCACTGTTGAGCATGCAATTAGTATAAGTGTTTCTGCACAAATACTTCTCTAAAGAATACACATTTTATTCATATTTTAACCTTATTTATGCGAGTAAATAATAAAATTCATTGATTTTATGTCAAAACATTTTACTTGAAACTTATACAAATTTCATGTTTCTTTAAAGAAAAATATTCTTTAATTTCAGTGTACATATGAAATACTTTTATTGCATTTAGAACAAATGCAAGGCATTTTTGATTATGGATTTACGCTTTAGAGAAGCTTAATGAAAAGATTCAGGTACCAAATATCCATAAACAAAAAATAACAGATTTGTGCATTAATAAAAATATTATGAAGCTAATCGAGTTGTATTCTTTCAGATGAAATTTTCAATAATGCTTTTCTGAGTTCCACATGATACAATTTGCACTAAATTATATTTCTGAGCAAATAAATCAATGTTTTATAATCCATTAGTGTAAACATGAATACGTGAATAAAAAATGTTCTGTCAAAGGCTCCATTTAAATAGATTTTAGATTTAGTGAATGCTTTAAGTTAGAAATACAGGATCCATTAATGAAGAAAGTTTTCCTCTTTGGAAACATAAACAGTCAGGTAATGAATGCAGGTATAGAAATGTATACCTTTTATATATTTTACAAGAACACGAAATGCCTTGTAATGCTTTATATCATTAATTTTTTTTTAAATTTGAAATTAAAGTAAAAGAATATCAAACAAAATAAACCTTAAACATATTTTCATTTCTTACTTAGCAATCATATGTATTTTGTTAGGTTTTTAAGACTTAGCATTTCATATTTAGATAAATTTAAATTTTCATTATGTATTTCTATGCATCTGTTGGAGTTACCATAATAATTGGCCATAATAATACCCAAGTTACCATAATAATTTGTTCATATTTTGATTGTTAAAATGCTGCCTTTAATGTTCATTATCCCATTGCAGTTTCGTATGTTTTTAACCCTCTTCATGATTTTCAACTTCATGATTTCAACATGTTCTTAGATGCATTTCATATATGTAAGAAAGACATTTAAATGTCGCCTAGTTTGGCTAAAAATCGCCAAATTTTGAAACTGATGTATAATGGAAAAAACACCACAGCATTGAATTTCTCCGAGGTACTCAGCAATTGCAATACTTTAGGTATTTTTATACTAAGGTACCATAACATTTTATGTCTTATACATTATTTAATACCATCTGACACAATGGTTTGATACCTTAAGTATTATGCCATTTTATGTGTCTGAGATAAAAATGTTGCATTACCTTAGGTAATGTATCAATTTTGCAAACTGTCTCTACCGGAGTCGTTCACAAAATGTCAAAAATTGTCTGCACAGTATTCCATACACATAAATATAAGAAAATAATTAAGCACATACATGTAGGATTATTACGCATGACTTTTAAAATACGAAATTTGAAAAAAAAAAAAAAAAAAAAAAAACGAATGCATGGAAAAATGCAATAAAAATAGGGTGCAAAACAGATAGTAAATAATAATAAATAAATGCACATTAATGCAACCGGGATATTCTATTTTATTGCTTAGAATTCACAAAGACGTAGATAAAAATATGAAATACTCTGTTTTCATTCGACATTATACAATGCAAATTTGCAGAACTGAACTTGAAAATCAGAAGTAATTTAGATCAGTTACAAATGTAATTAAATGTGTTTATTTTAGAATTTAAAAATTCATCAATCCATCAAATTTGTATATGAAAGATTTCTACGCTAGTTTTAGATTTAATTTTAATTATATCGTTCAATTAATTTTTAAAAGTAAAGTTAGATTTATCCCTTACTGTTTAGGAATAGTCTTGCTATATCTGCCATGGCATTTCAAAAATTAATCATGATTAATTATTTAGTTTTCCGCCGGATGGATAAAAATCGGAAAACAGTCAATTTCAGCCCAAGTGTTTGATGATTATCAAACCCTACCTGAAATTTTTATTGTTATCTATTCTTTACCAGTAACGTGATAAATCGATGAAAACAAAAGTTTCTGTAATTGAATTTTGGCCAATATGAATTCTCTCAATGCTTGCATTTAATTTCTGGCATGCATTTGTTTCTTTTGGTTTCTTTCTTAAAGCAGTATTTCCATTAACTTTCTTTTTATTTTCTAACTATTGTTTTTGGCAAAAGATACTGAATGACCATTCTACTGTCTTTGTTTTCGATATTATGCTCTGGCAGTTTACTGTAGTTCTTTCAATAGTTTTGTTCTTCATCCATTATTGAAGACAAATTAGCAATTACTATTTATTTCGTGGCATACAGTGTGCAACATTAGCTAGAGTTAAGTCATTCTCGATTGCAGAAAAGTCATCACATTATTCTAGTGAGAATTTTAGCCGGGGTATCTTGTGATTTCCAACTTTAAATACCATGTTCTATAAACGCTGAGCTGATTACCTTTTACATATTTTTTTCTTCCAGAAATGTATTAGTGTTTACAGTGTTAAGATTTTCGCAGCAAAATAGTTATTAAATGATATTAAATAAAAGAAAGTATCTAAAAGACTTCAGATTTTAAAGTCACACCAGCAGGATTCCAAACCTGCTGGTGTTTCAAAATCTGTTCCGCCAATGGCATTCATTGGGTTACTCACATGTATATTATATAGTATATATATATATATATATATATAATATAAATACTATATAATATACATATATATATATATATATATATATATATATATATATATTGTAAGCTTCTAAATGTAAGTTGTATTACGTCAACTTACATTTAGAAGTTGACGTAATACAACTTACATTTAGAAGTAAGTTGTATTACTTCTAAATGCAAGTTGTATTACGTTTTGTTGAAGTATTTAGAAGTAAGTTGCATTTTCTTTTGGGCGATTACGTAATCGCCCAAAAGGCGAACGTTTGACAGCTCTGTATTTTTAGACGTTAGAAACGTTCATTAGTTATTTGAAAAGTAATCCGCCGCAAAAAATATTCGACATAAAAGTAAGGAAAAGTTACAAGCTTTGTACGCATTATAAATGATCTATGCCAGTGGTTCTTAACCTTTTGACTAATGCGTACCATTTAAAGAAAAACTGAAAATCTATAGTACCACCATTGCGTTTTAAAATGATTATTTTTCAATTTTTCAATAGAAATATTTTTAAAAAAACTATATTTTGCCATTTGCATGACCCATTCATATTTGTAATAAATATTCTAACCTAAAATATTAGATTCGAATTCGTTACCAGTTTAGTTATCGAAATTTAAGTTGTAATACTTTAATTCAAACATTTAGTGTAAAATTCGGGACTGTTTAAAAGAGATCAATACCTTTATGTCGGATCTTATTTCACTTATTTTTATTATTTACGGTTAGTTTTAACCGTAAATTAGGATCCACTTTTAATTTTGTTCTGTATTTATTTTTCAAATATAACATGGAAAAAAATCTTTGTTTACACAAATAGGTTGCTCAAAAAGTCAGTGAAAATGTAACACCTTTATTCGAAATGCTTTAAAATTCCTTTTATATATTCAGCCAAAAGTTAACAAGCGTGTTATTTTTTAAATCTTCAGTTTCCGCAATCAGAGTTCTATCACAGGAAATTTCTATCAATTTTTCGTTTTCTTCACGGGATAAAATTCCAGGTACATTTGAACTAAAGGATTTCTAATCCAATTTTCTTTTTCATAATCCTCGAAAAAATACATGTTGAAATTATTTATTAATGAAAAACAATATTTTTTTACATCGGACGCTAATTTTCCTTTTATTTTCAAATTATTTTCTGTAGAAAACTTTCTAAAAGTTGTAAAAAGCTCACTAAACAAATACTTCTGAAATTCAAATTTTGAATCACAGAGGAAAATTTGAATTTCCTGATCGAATTTCAATAGGACGATTTAAAACTTTCCTTTGGTTCACAATCTTACTTCGGAATATAACAAAAGCGTTTCATGTTCATTGCCCATCTCTTGTATAAAATCGTAAGAAAGCCCGGCTTTTAACAAAATTAATGATTTTCAGGTTTTCTTGGATTGTTTTAGATGCTAAAAGCTTCACGATTAATACAGCAGTGAGTAAATTTAGTTACAGGTGCAACTTCCTTTATTTCAGAAATAACTTCCATCAACTTCCATCAAATAATGAAAGATTGAATCCAAGAATGTAATTTAGTTTTCTAAATTATGTTTCTGAAAGCTGAAGTGTTTTGCTTTCGTAGCATTATCATGTTAAAAGAATTTGTTTAGAACAAAATATTTATAATAAATT
This sequence comes from Stegodyphus dumicola, assembly GCF_044657685.1. Lineage (NCBI taxonomy): Eukaryota > Metazoa > Arthropoda > Arachnida > Araneae > Eresidae > Stegodyphus > Stegodyphus dumicola. The sequence continues at coordinate 38,702,962 of NC_140771.1, read as the reverse complement.
GTTTAAATATTGTATAGAAATTCTAATTTCATTTGTTTGAAAATCTATATTCATGTATGCAATCTATGTTAGTAAATTATTACAGGTGTTATAAACTTCCCGAGTTAAAACTGCGCTTAAATTTGCAATTTTTATACCATCAAACATTTTACAAAAAAAAAGTTCTTTTGTTCTATTATTTATTAGCTCCATTAATTCCGAAGCATTTTCTTCTTCAATAATTGCTTCGTACCGTTATTATTTCAGAAAAGTGACGGTATTTTGTTTTTATTTGCCGTGATCTTTCTCATTATTCGTACCCACCACCTCCACCTATTAACATAAACTATCCTAACTACGATTTACGAAAATGCAATTTTTATTTTCTCCAATGGACATGCTGAAACGCCCCCTAATTAATTAATTTGTGTATTAAGCAACGAATACTTTTTAATGAGTTTTCACTCTTTCGTTTAAGCATAACCATCACTCTTAATCTGTTCTTAAAACATTATCTTACTTTAAAAGAATAGTTAAGAACACGCAAACTGTTGAAAAATAAAAAAATAAAAACATGCTATATTCTCGACATAATTTTATTCATTGGCACAATTAACCTTGTAAGAGATTATCAGATGTGAAAATAAGCAATGTTTCTTCATGTATACTTAATTAATACCTTTTTTAATATTTTGAAACATTCGCTTTGAATTAAGCATCGATTAAATAATTATTTCCTACATCATTATTATTTATTTTATTTTTGATTCTGTGATCTGCCTTGGGTCTTTTTCAAGACTATTAAGTTTGATGGAACATGTTGTTTCTTCCAGATGTATAGTACGAGGTACAATAATTAAATAGTGAGATCTGATTTGTAACTCACACTGGCAGCACAAGTATTTACTTACCACGTTATACGATGGTAGTGCTGAGAGATGCACAATTAGAGGTTCCTAACATTTAGTACTCTTGAACGCTTGTCACGGAAATGGATGTTACAAAAATCGAGCACAGAGCTGATGTCAACGTTTTCGTTAAATCGGGTAAAAAGCGTCATATTTTTTAACAAACCGCATGGAGTGTATAGTGAATATGGTTTACTACAGGTACTTGTATATGAGTGCGCTCGTTGTTTCAGTCTTGATTAAATTTTTTTTAGGTTCATGGTTCGATGCACAAAGATTTCTTACGGCTGCCCAACTGTGTTAGTTGTTAAAGACACTGACAGTCGTACCGAAGGACCCGGGTTCGGATTCCAAAGAAGGCATGGGTGTTTGTAAATGTATAATGTCTGTGGGGCATGACGGCACTCTGAATATGCGGTTAGCCGAAGATGTTTTCGAGAGGTTGATAGTAGGGGAAAAGGGGTGGGAGAGCCTTGGACCTGTCCCCATGGATGCTCTATGTCAAAACGGGAGGTGAAACTGAGCTTACTGCCACCCATATGCTGCTCAAGATTCTTGCCAACAACAGGCGTAATCTTCCGCTTCTTGCCACGATGAGTTTCTTGGTCTTGTTCTGATGTTACTGTCAGACAGGTCACAATAACAGATTTCTCATCGTAGATGACATTGAAAGATGATACATTCAATGCCGTAGATGGCATTGAAATAGCCCGAGCACAAATTATCAGTGATATGCTAAATTATACCTCCCCCCCAAAAAATACACAATGGTATTAAAAAAATACTCTTAATATTTTCATAGCATTTTCTGTACAGAAAGAATAATGTATTCACATCGCCAGGCATATAAAGTTTTAAAAATGTGACATTTAAGTTAAAAAAATGTTTTTGGATTATTTACTCTAAAATTTAAAATGAGAACTACTGGCATGGTTATTTCGAATGAAAAGAAATTCTTTTGAGCATTCATTTATTTAATTACGTATTTATTATTAAAAGCTATTTAAAAGCAAAATTTGTATATGTCAGCACTTTATGTATCAGGTTCATAAAAATGTAATATATTAATTAATAATTTGCTTTGAAAACAAATCAGTTTATCATTTTTCCAAAATCTTTCCTATGTTGCTACATGTTTCTTTCTTTGCATAGAAATTGTTATTAATTTCGTATATATACAATTTTACAGATATTATATGTAAATTGCAGTATCTCTTGTATAATGTAACATGAAATACTTCGAGAATGTGATGCTTCGCGGGAAAAATAAGTTTACACGGGCAGGACCATTTAAGGTTACCTCGCCAAACTGGCTATACTTTTGGCTACTAATTTCTGTTTCCAAGTTTGATGAAAAATCGCCAAGAGTTGCTGAACTTGATCATTATTTGGAGACATTTTACTCCTGCCCGATATATTTGTAATTGTCTCATCACCATATGTAACTGTAACTGTATGTACCTCTAACTGTATTTCCTTCCAATAATTTCGAGAAATCGAAGGTACTGGAAATTCCTTGATAGCAGGGGAAAACCTATACAGCATCATTTCGAAGTTATGTCAGAGTACTGTGAGATGGCGCGCGAGCGTCGCTGTTTGTTTTGCATTGCATTGTGTTTAACATTCTTAGTAAGTTTGAAGTGTAAGTACTGATTGTGGTCTGTGATACTGAGAAGGTATGGTATTTTGTGGTAGATTTAAGAGCTGTTAACTATTTCCTTTAGGAAAATAAATTTTATCAAGCTATCATCGGTTCTGTCTGCATTCAATCCATTACGAACAGGTACGCACACAATAAAATATTTACATTCATATTACTGGGGGATATTCTAATTATTAAAATTATTTTATCAGCATTGTTTTGGATGACGTGGAAAGGAAAATATGCGTATTTTTCTGGAGTCAGGGAAACACTGCAGGTTTCTTTTGTGATCGATCAAACAGCAAAATCTGCTAGCTATTCTGGTAACTTCTACTTAATACAAATGATGATGGTAATTCTCTTACAATGATAAAAGGGACGTGAATGATGAAAGGGAAAATCTCCTAGCTATTCTGGTAACTTCTACTTAATACAAATAACGATGGTAATTTTCTTACAATGATGAAAAGACCGTAGTATCTGTGGTAAAATATTATGAAAAAAAAAAACATTGTGTACATTGCTGCAAATATTTAATTCATCTATGGCAAAAGAAAACTGTAGTATAATATGTGTAAATTTGGCTCTAATACGAAATATTATGCAGGAAACCACTTTTAACATTATTGTAAATATACTATAATTACTCTATATCCTTGCATATATTTATGAAGTTTATAGAGTTCATTTATGCGTTTCATTAGTTATTTTATTATTTAAAGCTTTACTGTTATTTCTGTTGTTGTGTTGTGGCTTATCTCACTTGTCTGACAGTAGCATCAGAACAAGCCCACAAAATTCTTCGTGGCAAGGAGTGTGAGTTAGCGGTTGTCGTTGTCTTAAGCGACATAGAGATGACAGTTAGACTTTGCTCAGTTCCGTCCCCAATTTTGATGGAGAGCACCCCGGTGGCACGATCCGAGGTTCTCAACCCCTCGTTCCCTACCATTAACCTCTCGAGAGGACTTTCGGCTCACCGCATGTTCAGAGTTCACCCATGCCATAGAAAGTATAGTGTTTTCACAGACACTAAACATTTACAAACATCCATGCCTTCTCCGGGATTTAGCCCGGGACCTACTGTACGGCAGTTAGTGTTTCTAAACACTATCCCGGTTGGGTGGCACTGTGATTTCTTCCTTCGGTTTACACACCAGAATGCAAATTAGCGTACCTGGATTTAAAATAAGACTTACAGAGTATGTTCTGCCTTGCCTCTTGAGACCACATATGCTAGCTCAGATAAGGTTTCTATTCGGCTGCCCTGCATTATACCTATCAATGTTGTACCTCCATGATGGTTAGATTTGTGAGCCAACTTTAAATTTATTTGTTTAGTTTTTGGCTACTAGGTTACTTGAGTTTAAATTTATATTTGATTATTTATTTATGTTGCCTCGGCATGAAGTTGGCTGAGCTTGTAAACACCATGTGTGCCTTCTGTGTTTCTCCATTTTAAATAATAGCCTTGAGAAGGCCTTTTACAGCTTTCTCAAATTTCAGTTATAAGGTAAGGTCTGCACTCTGGCAGAGCCACTACACTACACGGTATTCCCGAGGTCTGTGTTTCGATTCCCGGCGAAGGCGATGGCTCATTTTTTTCTCTTGCCTGCTTCCAAAAATATCATAATGTCTCTACACAGTTATTATTTTAGACTTGGCGATAATTTGCTTAATATCTACCAAGTATTTCGACACTGTTAGTTATTTGAAAATTATACCAAACTTTATAAGTTCAATAATGATAATAGAGTAAATAACAAAATTGCTAACTGACTTATTACAGGAAAATAAAATAGCGCTATCTGTTTGGGTAGACCGTACCTGGAAAAGAGCTTTTATGTTAGAAATTTGCTTATGTAATTTGTTTGTGAAACTCTTTCTATATAACTCTCTACCTTGTTTCATTAATAATCTACCTAATCATTAATAAGAAAATTGGATAAAAGTGCTCAAAATTGCGTATAATACTCTAAAATTGCAGAATCGTTTTATTTATTTTGAAGCAGACGTGCTTCCATTTACACATCTAAGGCACGTGGTAAGGAGGAAAAAATACCTTACAAAAAAAAATAATCAAATATAGTAAGGATTTTTTAGTTTCACTCCTTTTCTTCGATATTTCATCAGCTGCAAAATTTAGATATTTCACGTGTGACTATATAAGTTTTGTTCAGGAGATAAAAATCATAAAATGCTGAACTCTTTTGTGAAAATAATACTTCTATTTTCTAACTGTTTCAATAATAAAGTACTTTTTCTTTATACACAGAAAAAGTATCTTGAAACATTTTCCCGGCAATTCTTATTCAGCATACCAATATTTTACGAGCAATTTGACCTCCACAATTTTCATGATAATATGCCATAAAAAGCTCCATTTTTTCCTTGGTATATTAAACCTCTCATAGAGATAAGCAATCTTCCCTTCTTCTTGACATTGGAAGGAAAAGAGTGAACCCTTGGGGAGGATTCTTTCCTCGTCAGTACAGAATCCTTCTCTGTCATAACTTGACCTGAACCCCTTCGCTCGGGTCTCTTAGGCACAAAAGGAGGATCCGGTTCCATTACTGGTATCACGATGAAGATGGTCTCCTGGGAGTTGTTGCCATACCTGACGAATAGTGCATTGTATTTAGGTAAAAAAAAATATTCCGAAAGTATTCACGTTATAGTATCCAGAGAACCAGTTTCAGGATAACTACTTCAGGTAATAAAGAAGATTGCATTGGGAAACTATATAAAAGACATGAAAAAGACGTCAAAGTGATGTATGAATGTAGCTAGTAGAGTTTCTAGCTATTTAAAAGTCTGGAAATCCATATAGCAGGTTTAATACAAAAGCATATGAAATACAACATTAATTTTGATTTTGTTATAGTTCTAAAGTTTTCAAACCGAAAGTAAAACTTTTATTTCAGAGGTATGTTTCAGGTATAAGTGACCGATATAAAGCGCATTTGAAAGCGTTAAATGTTTCTGATGAACGCAAGAAATAATTAACCTTTATTTATATAATCATGGCTATAGAATGGTACATTTCCAAACCTTTTTATTGACAGTATTTAGACTGAAACCGTAAACCTGGTGTAAGAGACAAGAAAAACACTTTTAATTTAACTGGGGTTAATAGGCAACTTTTGTACATATTCCTTTCTGTGGAAAATTATTTGTGCTTCTTACCATATAACAGAAAACATCAATCTGCTTTTCTTTATTTTTTTTTAAATTTCTAGTAGTAGTTATTGATACAGGATAACTAATTGGTATACAGGAAGAATAAGACAAACATAGATAAAATTAGAAATGTACAAAATGAAATGTTATACCACACAAAATTCAAAATGAAGCTAAGAGAGACAAAAGAGATGAAACAAAAGAACGTAATCAAAAAGAAAAAAAGCATTGAAAGTATGAACTTAATTTGAATAAAAATAATCTAATTTAAGAGCAATATGGTTATGTATCGAGAATATAAATCTTGTTTGAAATTCTACAAATCAAATATTAACTAGCGTAGGAAAAATTATGTTATTAATAGTCGATCAGTTGTTTTTATATTAGTTATTTAGTTAATTATATTAGTTATATATACTAATAAAAATGGATTTTTCACCAGGCCAGTATTTCTGACGCTATCAGTAACAATGCATTATCTCCATCCTCTCCTTCCTAATAAAGATACTATAAGATTTTCCTTATAAGGCAGAGGAAGTGGAACGTTCAAGAGGGAGGTTAACCCCAAAGCAACAGATCAGGCTCGAGACCTGGTCATCCTCCCGCCTTTTTTGTGAACACCCTGTGGCTATCTTAACACACCTCGTTGAGTATGGAGATACTCAAATACGGAGTAATACTAATCTACCGCACAACTTACCCACAGGTGTAACGGTTAGGAATTCGGTCCATGTGTATTATGTCCCCAGAGCCGAGACTGTTAGAATACAGATCTGAACCAGTACATTAAGCGACCTGCGAGGAACGTGATTTTGATAAAATACAGTTCTTGCAAATGTTTAGGAGAATTTGTAATTCTAATTTGATTGCATCTGTAATACTTTTGAGAATCGGATAAAACAAAAAGTGTTTAATGTTAGGAATACTTTACATTGTTTTATAGAAGTGTGCATAACCTTATTTATTTTTTTCATCGTAGCAATAAATTTTATTAATGAAATATGGTTTTAAATTCAAATTTAATGCTGGAAAACAAATACTTTCCTTTCTATTAATTCTTTTTTTTTACTTACGACCAGCTATCCTCTTCTCCAGCCTGAATTGTTGGAATATCCTCTCTGTGGAAAAGACTTGTTATTATAAGTACTTTCTGGATAAATGGTCTAGACGCAGAACCCTGAGGCCGGTTATCCGAAAGAAGAACAGAAAATAATTGATTCGATTTCTACAGGGGGTGACAAGTTACGTGACACCCTCTTACGGAATTGTGTCTTCTTATTTGCTGACATTTGAGGAATCGTCTAGCTGGAAGGAATTCGGACTCTTCTTTTCCAGTATCATTCAAGGAGTTCTTTCGAAAAATATTTTCAAGACGGATTGCATCTTTCTTGTTTGGAACATTTTGTAGTTTCGAAAGATAAAAAATGTGGCGGGTAGTGGTCTTATTCTAGCATACGCTTTTGCGTATATAAATACTGCTCTAGAAATCATGTTTGAAACGATTTTAATCAAGCTTCAACAATATCGAATAACTTAAATCATGTGAACCGTTACAAATCCATCGGAAGTATAAACAGTTCTTTAATCATGATTAAATTAGCACTTTTAGTTGTTCTTTTGACATGGTAGTTGGGATGTCTTCTAGCTTGAAGTCGACGCATAGCATTTGGTTTGTGTTCGAATCCTGCAGAATCAATGGATATTCGTAAATATATAGCATCTTTGCAGAATGGCAACATTTTATATACTGGCAAACCGAAAGTCCTCTCCCTTTCTCGAAGGTGTAATTCAGTTCCTCCTTGTAGTGCATCCTGGGAAATATTCTCGATAATTAGATAATGAAATGATCGATGGTTTGTAGCATTATCAACGATTGCAATAAGTTGTAAGTGTACGGCCATTTAAGATACCAACTGGAATTTCATACTTTTATGAGATATATTAATGCTTTAGTCAGTTTCTTACGATGAAAAGTAATTATTTTTAAGAATAAATTAACTAAACCCTTCAGTAAAAAGTATGCTAAATGTTTAACCGATTATTCTGTATATTACGTATTACTGTGTATAGTTTTGTGACTTATCACATTTGTCTTAAAGTAACATCAGCTTCAAAAATCCGCAAAGGTTATCGTCACCAAGAGGTATCTGTTGCACCTGTCACTGGCGTAGGCCTTGAGCATCCTTTAGGTGATAGAATGCTCCAAATTTCGAAGAAAAACCCCCGAAAGATGGACATGAGGGTCTCCCATCTTTTCTCCACATCCATGGATGTTTCAAGAGACTTTTCGGTTGACAGTATGTCAAGTGCTCCATGCCGCAAAGGCGCTGTGCAATTACAAATGTCCTTCCCTCCTCAGGGATTCGAACCTGGCCTCAAGCCTATAGCACCTGACTCGCCTGTGGTAGTAGATATGCAGCTTTAATTATTGCCATCTACGAAAGAATTTGAAATTGATAAGACGCTTTTTTACTCCCTACTTAAAGATGAAAACACGAAACAGCAGCTTTAATGTTACGATTTATCGATAAGTTTAATTCCATACTCTAATAGTTGTATGCTCGTAAATGGAAGTTGACGATTCAGTAACGTATACAGATGCGATTCCTGGATATATATAGCAGAGACTACGTATATCAAGTTTGTTTGCATATGAGAGTGCTTAAAATGTGTCATTTTGAAAGTCTTCTGGAATGAACGATGGTAGAAGAGATAGAGAAGTAGTCCATTTGATTAAAAGCACTAGGGTTCTAAGTCAGGACTGATATGGATTTAGGCATATAACGGTTTTGTGTTTTGTCTTAATTAAATAAACCAATCAAATTCATAATGGAAATGGTCTTTTACATTTATTTCGTTTCTATTCACGGCCATATTTATTCGGGTTAAGCTCAAGAAAACTGAAACGGTAAGGCGGTTCTATCTTGAAAAAATTCTAATATTCTTGCGTGTCGCCATAATAATGTGAACTTCTGCGGAAATTTGAACTAATGATATCCTAGTCCACATCAGTGTTACTGCTTCCTAATGAATATGCGGGCGGAAAAGCAGAATAATACTCGTATCTCCTGTTTTAATGATAAAATTTGAAAACGAGATTTTGGAAATAAACACTTATCATGGATGTTTTTTGTAATCTGTCCTCCTTTACGTGACTGTAAATGAGTTATTTAAAATATGAAAACAATAAACTTCTGAGAAATATTTTCTTCCTTTTTATTATGATCAGTAAAAGAATAAATTAAGATCTACACTTGAACTGAATCTTCCTTTTAAGATTACAAAATAAGCCAATAGTCTTATCGAGGGGTGAATGATCAAAAGCTGTGTCTCGTCTGCTAAAGTTTTATCTGATCGCGAACTGTAAAATACCTCACTTGGGCAGTTTTGTGAAAACAAAAATGCTTAAGTATACTTTATTTTAAAATTGTTTTAACGATTTAGCTCTTCTCATGCATTGGCTGCCGGTTTCTCAAATGTTCCTTTCTTTCATAAATAATGTTGTATCAGAATATTTCATGAAGATGGTTTGAAAAAACAGTTCTTTTTAATACCCAAGTAAAATCTTAAACACATTTACAATCAAAATCTAGACTTGCACATTCTTCAGTGTGTTTAAGAACCATGAATATATCCGAAAGTTTCCTTCTTTAACTCAATTTATTTATTAAAAAAATGAGGAGCTTGCGGCTTCATCAAAAATTAGCATAATTTTCGTATTTAGATGTGATGTTATCTTCTTCTGGGCATTCACATAGTTCAAGTATTCATGTTATCCTTTGGAACGATTTTGAATTTCATTAGTGTTTTAAAGCTTTTGTTTTAAAGCTTTATAAGAATCTAAAATGTCAATTTGCGCTGAAGAATTTTATTTTATAAGTTAGAAGGGCTTCGTCATTTGTATGTTTTTGTTATTAAGTTAATATTCGGGAGTGTCAAATTCCCTTAAGAGAGCTTTGAATAAGTAATAAAATATGTAAAAATACATTAAACTGTGTAAAAATAAATAAAATTAATTTACTGTTTATTGCCAAAGTAAGCTTCTGTGTATTGTAAAAGTGATTTATATACAATAAAATTCAAAATTGTGTTGTATATTTGTATATCACGAACAAATGAGTAGAACTTTTTGAGAATATTTGGAAACTTAATTTGTTAACAATAACGACTTACTTCGGTATAAGCCATTATATAATGCTTGACCTACAAAGGCAATACAGGTACTATGAAGAGAATAATGCATTTTAGGTTCGAAGATAAAACCTCGCACTTGCTTTATCTGCTGCTTTGTTTGTTTAGTAATGATATGACATATAAGCATCAGTGAAGTAAAATATTAGGCCATATGAAAGGTCTCCGCTATTTTATTGGTACAGTTTTGAACAAAAATATTCTTTATTGAAAATCAGTTTTAATCAAATACACGTTGATCCTTATTATCCATAGTCTTTTGCCATTTTTTGGGTAGCTTCATAATTCCATAGGTGTAGAATTTCTGTGGTTTATAGTCAAAAACCTTGGCCAAGTGACTTTCAGCGGTGCATCAAGAGAGTTTTGCAGAGACTCAAATAAATGGTAGTCAGACGGAGCAAGGTCCGGGCTATACGGTGGATGCATCAAAACTTCCCAACCAAGTTCCGTCAATTTATTCCGAGTCATCAAAGATGTATGTGGCTGCGCATTGTCATGATGGAACACAACTTTCTTTCTGTTGGCCAATTCTGGTCTTCCTTTCTGAATTGCTCCGTTCAAATGGTCAAGTTGTGCACAGTACAGGACCGAATCCATTCCCACCAAATACTCAACATAACTTTGATTGACGACAATCCAGCTTTTTTCAAATGATTCCAAAGCTGTCATGTGGTTGATGTTTATTGCCTTCGCTACTTCCTGACAGCTCGCGTGCTGGTCTTGCTCCACCAGTTCCAAATATTCATCTACTTTTCAAGGACTGGTCGACCACAACGAGATGCATCTTTGACATCGAAATTTCCCGAACTGAATCGAACAAACTACTCCTGAGTCCTTCGCTCACTCACAGAATTCTCACTGTACATTTAAAATTTTTTCGGAAGCGTTTTTACCTTTTTTACAGTAAAAACGCATCACTGTTTCTTCAGATATTTCACTCAGTTTCACATCAGTATAACGTTTTACACGAGCAACAATTAGAAAACTATCTTCACAAAGAATGGAAGCTGATTGCCGCCTTTTAAGCACATGTTCGTTTGAGACAATAGGTTAGTGTTGCCGGATATATAGCATCAGCACCATCTAGTAGCAAAAAACGCGGAGACTATTTATATGACCCAATAGTTCTTTCATTTTCATAGCAATAATGATTCTACATTAATTCAAATTACTTTCCTTGTTGAATCTTTAAAACTATTAACATGTGCAGAACAATATTTTGATAAAAGAGCAAGGTAGGCGATGATGGATAGAGTAAGATATAATTTTCATCTGTAATTTTAGTAGTATTTCTAGCCTTACTTGAACATTGGCAGGTTGGTCAAACTTTGTTAGTTCTCCTTTGTGTCAAAGTGTTTCAAAGCTGTCTAATAGTTACTGAAATTATGTATTTTGTTTAAAATATTTACTTTCCCTCCCACACTTGGTCTACTCTAATGAATATCTTCAAATGTGAAGAAAGTGCTGTTTCTTCAATGGTGCTGCATCTTCAATGGTGCTTTGTTAAAATTATTTGAAAGTAAAAATAATGTGACTCTTTTTCTGCTCATCCACAATGTAAAAAGGTAGGAAGGATGTGACTTTTTTCCTCTCCTGCACAATGGAAAGGAAAGGAAAATAGGTTGTTATACATTAAGAAATTCGCCAAGTGCCATAAGAAGTTCGCAAATTCTTGGCTCAAACTGAAAAACATGCCCCAAGCTAAATTTTTAAATTTCTTTGTAAATTTCGAACCAAAATTTAATATTTAGGCACAATTTGAGTCGTAGAATGGAAATATGAAAAACAAATTCATATGTTATTTCAGAAAAGTCCCATTTTGTGTCAAAATACCTATATTAGAACAAAGCTATATATAAATGTAATATATATCCTAAGTCGCGCTTTCGAGACATGAAAACCGCGATTTAAATTTCGTCAATCGACCCAGTAGAACGGGAGATATAGAACTGTCCCAATTTTTTTGCTCAGTGTTCATTTATTAAATAGTTCGACCGCCTCATCCGCGACCATGAGCGCAAACACGCATTCGCCATTCAGATCGAATTATTCTCAAAATAGGGTGGAAGGATAGGAACTTTCTTTCCCTCCAGCATAGCTTTTTCCGGAGAACAGAAGACCTTTAACGTCGCAGCAAGCAATACCGGCCCTTTTAGACGAGTCTATGCGCTTTGGCAGAATGCCAACCAGGGTTGCGCTTCAGACGGTCGAACTATAATATTACGCAGAATTTACACAAACACATCTAGTGTGCTGATATACCGCTAGTGCATTTCTGGATACGTCTGAGCGCACATGTATTTTCTCAGGAAGCATCTTCTAGAAGGTGATTTTGTATAGTCATTAGGTGTTTGTTGGAGCAGGAAGCATGAGGAACTAAGAATTTCCCTCGTCGGGAAGTGAAATCCCATTCTTGCTGGACGTTCTTCAAATCACACCACGAAGGTGCGCTGTAAAGGAGAAAGAAAATATCTTACATGCCTAATCATCATTCAGAAAAATATATTACCAGACTGTCTTCGACAGCTGATGGCAGTTTATTCTTAATTTGCACGTACGACATTTGGCTCAGATCTATGTCAGTTGATGATTGAAAAAATATAAAACATTTATACATTTATGTTGTATAGCAAAAATTACTTTCCTGTTAATGGTTTCAGTAAATTATTTTTCTCTGAAACTCCTCAGAAATTTATACCATTATACTATGATCTTAGATTTAATCTTCCCCTTTAAGGTCTCAAATCATGGTTCCGTAGTTCCCTGAATGTTTTGTAAACGTTGGCGGATGAAGGAATATAATGTTTGTGTGATGTACTTGACTCTATTTGCTTAATGGTTTCGTCATACAAATGCAATTCACTGGAACACATTTTCTCGTATCGAATACATTTCAAAGGAATGGAGTTTTATTATTCTTTTACAGTTGAATTCCAACTTTAATGCTGCAATCTAACTAAACGAAACATGAATAGTTTTAATGTTTTGGAACATTCCACTCCCGAATAGTCTTTGAATGCGACATGTTTTTAAATTAAATCTTTGCAATTCGTATTCTCAAGAATTTAAAGCGGTCCGACAATTTTATGTTTTCTCATTTAAGTAAATATGCAAGAATTTCTCTGTAATGACTATCATCATCACTAGGTTTTTCTAAATCTGGCAATTCATAAAAATGGCATTATTGTCCTCCTGCTTCACGAGAAAATGAAGCAGATGTTGTTTCTAATGTTGTTACGAAGTAATTCTACAATCTATGAAACTTATTCAATAAAGTATATTCTTGAGTAATTTTTAGATGCACTTAAATGCATTTCGGAATGTTTTATGTGCACATTTCGAAATGTTTTATTTCATTGTACGCAAATAAGCAAGTAGGTTTTGAATGATCATATTTCATGCCCATATACTTGATGAATTGCTAAACCTCTTCAATTCAATCTGATATCTGGTAACGTTAAATAACTATTTCTGAAGTATAAATGTAATAGTTATTTAATAGATGCCATTTTAAGGGGAAATTTTATAAGCAACCCGAATGAAAATCAGGTTCTACGGTGTGATGCCAAAGTCGCGCACATCAAACTTTAAAACACTGTGGAAATTCCAAATTGGGTATTAATACAAATTGGTATTTCAACGAATTGCACCCCTTTATTGCTGGAAAATATTTAACACTTAAAATTTATTTTTGCATTTTACTCTCTTAGCTTTATTTAGTACAGGACGGAAATGATTTTTCCCAAGCAGAAGGAATTTTTTGTGATTCAGCTCTACTTCGCAAAGCATAAATTTGATTGCGATGTAATTTGCCGCTCACTTTTCATCAATGATTGCATTATTTTATTCTTCGTCCATTTTGTACGAACTCTGAAGTGACCAGTGGCCACTTTCTTTCTTAAAGGGAAGTTTTTCATAGTTCTAGAAATCAAGTTACTAAGCAGAAAATCACTGCCTTGTTAGGTTCGTAAACATTTGGCAAGGCTGATGTTTACGAACTAGAGTTAATGTTAAATGACTTGTCAAATGTTTACGAAAAAATGTTTACAAAGTTCCCGTAACAGTGTTTGCGAAGTAATGTTCAATCATAAAAAATTGTTCTGCTTGTAAAACCCGCATTTCCATTTTTCACCAAATAAATGGTTTTTAAAGTTAACAGCTTAAACTGTGATTGAAATTACAGCTTATAGATTATTTGTAACAGTATACGTAGCTCTTCAAATGAAAAACATTTCTCATTAATATTTATTTTGGAATTTAAACAATTTTTGAAGAATATGCACGCGCTTTTAGGATCATCTTATATCTTTAAATGAGTAATACATGATTTAATAAGCAACTGAATAATTTCATTAAAACCATAAATTTCTTATTTATGGTAACATTTGTGACAGATGATGTATTTACATGAAACTATATTCTATGCGGTTTTGTTTATAAAACTTTAATTATTACTAGTGATTAAATAAGCTTTCTGTTTCCATTCAAGCCATTTTAATGATGCTATAAATTTGGAGGTAAAATATTGCAATTTAAATACTGTACATCATACGAAACTAGTTTGCGATAGATTTGTTTGTAAAAATATTATTATCTATTTCTTAAAAAATATGTTTCTAACAACGATAACTAAATTCAAAAGTCTAAGAAGACATTACTTTCCCTGGGAAGATAACTTTCATGTGTTTGCCGTTATCTGATTAAACTAAAGTATTTAACAGAGCTTTACAAATCTATCCCTCAATAGGTGGTGCTTAATGAGTATTTGCTTCATAATGAACAGCTATTATAGATTCAAACGAATTGCAACAAATTCCGTAACTACATTATCTGTGACAATGTGTTACAGGTCAGCTGTATCTTTCAGTCTAATCTGTACTGAGCACATGTAGTCGCTTAGTACAAGATATTACTGTGCCTTTCTGTCACTAAAACTAAATGAAAGCTGGTAACTTTCAGAAAGCAATGCTTATCCTTTTGCTTGTCATGGAGTTTCAAAATTTTTTAAGAAGAATATATATTTTTATGTACGAATTTGATATCCCCAGTTTAAGAAGCTGTTTAATGTAATATTACAGTACAAAAACCTGATGTGTGCACCACATGACTCCATTGTACGGAATATTAAATTATACCCGTTTTCTATTGCATTTTATTTAAACGTATTGGATTTAAACGTATCATTAGGATAACGCAATTAAGAGGCAATCGGCCTAGTGCGGCCTTTACCAATTTATTATAAATAGGGAATCTTTAATGATGAGTTGAATCCAGTAAAATGGAACGTACATTTTGCTTCTAGTGCAGAGTCTCTAGAAGAGGAGTAAACGTGGCGCCATCATTTGGCAAAAATTGTACCATATTATAACTCAGCATGCACAAAATTTATATCATTTGAAGAATTAGCTAATCGTTACCACATGTTCTATTTAAATAATATAATAAATCTAAAACGATGTACAAAAAAAATTAAGCAAACAAACAAAAAAAAAATGAAACAGTTTTTCACAGACGATTCAGTATTTCTCATTCAATTATTTCATTTCTCACTTCGCGACAAAGCAAAAATACATTAAAACTCAAGATGTCTGTATTGAAAATACTATAAAAAAGCTAGAATAATGTATAAAAGAAATTAAGCAAACAAAACAAAAAAGAAACAGTTTTTCACAGACGATTGGGTATTTCTCATTCAATTATTTCATTTCTCACTTCGCGACAAAGCAAAAATACATTAAAACTCAAGATGTCTGTATTGAAAATACTATAAAAAAGCTAGAATAATGTATAAAAGAAATTAAGCAAACAAAACAAAAAAGAAACAGTTTTTCACAGACGATTGGGTATTTCTCATTCAATTAATACAGTTCTCATTTCGCGAGAAGGCAAAAATACATAAAAACTCAAAATATCTACATTAAAAATTACGAAGTAAATCTTAAACACATATTTTCTCGAATAAATTCCAGAATGGATTAAGCATGATTTTATTCGCAATAATAAAAGAAGGCATTTTTTTGTTATTGTGAAGATTACTTTCTCTAGATTGGCAACAAATCTACTATTCTGCTGTTTCAAATGTAAACAAGCAATGGCCGCCATGGAAAAAATTATTAGGCTTAGCGGCACTTAAACAACTTTTAAATTGTTGATAATTCTAAAATTATTGCATACAGATTTACTAAGGGCATAAAAACCTTAACCGGAAGTTAAGAACAGCATAATTCAATCATTTTTAAAGGAAAAAATGCACAATTTACAAACAGATAAGAATAAAGAAACATTGATCACTGAGCTGAGTCACAGAGTGAATATATATATATATATATATATATATATACATATATTTATACACTTTCGGTGCGGGCGATTGCAACCAAAATACGAGATGCACATCTACATGTTATAGCAGTCCCACATGCAAAATTGTATCGTTCTGAGGCTACTCGTTTTTGAGTTATGCGAGATACATACGTACGTACGCACAGACGCTACGAAAAATTCTCTTCAGAATTCATTTTTAATTAGTTTTTACAATGTCTTTTGGGGAAAAGAGTCCTTTATCCTGTCCTTACGTACAGATGTCACGCAAAACCATCGTTAAATTGCATTCGATAACGGTGAAAATGGATATTCGCGTTGAAATTATGCCTGAAACTTTTCGCGATTACAATACTTCCTTTTTACTTCGTACAAGGAAGTAATAAACATTAAATTTAATTCATAATTAACTAATTAACTTGGAATCATAAAAAATTAGTCTTTATCATTTCTAAACGGATACTCAAATAGGTAACGCATGAAAACTTTTCATTCCTTTTTTAAAGGTCTTAAGCTAATAAAGACACCTCATTGCTTTTACTCCATCAATTCTTATGGAAAGGATACGAAGCGCCAAAAGTATACCTTTCATAATTCAAAATTCTCTCCTAACACATAAATGACCTCGCAAACGAATATGCTTCAAGATGAAGGTAAATAACAATCTTTCTCCCCCCTTAATCTTTAAACAGAATGGCAAAAATATTTCGAATATAAAACTTTACCTATAAAATAAATTTCATTAAATCTGACATATTCCGCTGTCGCTTTCAGTTGAATTGTAAAAGATAAGTACGACCGAATGCACTATAAAATTACTTTAATGGCCCGTTAAAATGTTCAAAAGTTTCCGAAATCGCAACGAAAAGCGGGTTTGCTGTTTCAGCATCTAATTACGAAGGAAAGCATTTGGGAAATGGTCTGCACTCTAGAACAAAGAAATTGTGGTACGGGAATACAACACAAATCCTGTTCTTTTTGTTTATACGAGGCATCATTTGATTTTGAATTTTTCCTTCGGTTTTTACTTTATGTACTCGTATTTCTCACTATTCTGCTGTATTATGTTAATTTATTAGGTTTTCTCCTTTTACCCTTAAAGTGCATAGACTTTTAGCTTAATATAATTATTATTATACGTTCTCATAATGCAAATAAGTACAACATTCAATGCAACACTGAATCGTTCGTATAAAGAATTTTGGTTAAGGAAAATTCTGTGGGAAACTTGTAGGATTTTATTCTTTAATTAACCTAATTCCTTGAACCCTACTATGACAGGCAAACGGGATATCGCCTCTTCTATAAAAACAACTGAATCAGAAGAAGGTTTGAAAAAAGTTTAAGCAAGCATTTCATTTAAAAATTTAAACTTAAGAAACGCGCTGTTTGAGCTTATAGTTTAAGTCCTTGTAGCTTGCAAAAATTCAGATAACAGATATTTGAGATTAATATCCGGTGTACGTAGATGGTGGAGATTACAAGGCAAACATTTTACAGGTGTTGGCTCAAATTCTATCAAACAGCGCACGTAATTCTACTACCAAAATTGCTGTCGCCGGATAATGTAAGTCTCAAAGTTAAACGAGGCAATAGTCAGCGACGCTGCCAAAGATCTCTGTCTAATTTCGAAAAACTCAGTTCTTACATATACGTATTTCATTTTCATACTGATAAGAGCTAATGAAAATTATAAATGATAGTACAGTTCCTTCCTCAGAAACATATAGGTCTAGGTAGCATTTATGAACGCGTAAACTGCGTTAAAATATATTTGTGTAAAAGTAATTAATTAAGCATACCAATCTATGTAACTTAAAGATATGTTCAGTGCCTGCCCTTGTCTTGTCAGATAAATAAACTAGTAGTAGAGGATCGAAAATGAAACAGCGGCTGTATTGGTAAATTTATTTTAAATTGCTAGATTTAAAACCGCGTTTTGGTGACAATGTTTAGGTTTATTACGCCTTCCATTCTGTTAGAACTGAAAATTTTGAAGCCTTTAATATACTTTGTATTCGTTTTTCCTTTTGTAAGTGGAAAACCATGCCTTTGAAGTTTTAATAGTTGTAACTGACAGTCTCGCGTGCTGGAGAATTTTTTATATATATATATATATATTTTTTTTAATTTTTTTCAGTGTTACTATTGCTGTCTTTGAAATCGTTCAGTTTGTTAATAAAAAATTCGTTAAAGTTTTAAAAAATATAATAAATAAATTCAAATGATAAAACAAATTCGAAATTCAAAATTTGGGCTTCCATGTGACCGTTTTCGAGTGGAGGATTACGTTATTCAAAATATGATGGCTCTAGGTGCCGTCGTGTTTTCACAATGCAAAAAACATACTTAAGTTCATGACTTTTCATTATTTAATTTCTTTAAATGTAATGCAGGGCAATAATATTTGGTGGTAACAATTTAAAAAGTGATTTGCAATTTTAGCAAAACACACACAAAATGCAGTTTGGAGATTAATAGCCCTTCTAGGCTAACTCCGCCTTTAAGATTAAAAACAATTTAGGAACCACTTCCAAACCAATTACCTGTCAACACTGTAACATGAATAAATTCAAAGAAATGAGGAACAGTTGCTTCGAAATAACAGACACCAAAAGGAGTACATATTGTTGCTTAAAACCGATAAAATTTTCATTTAACGCAATTATTCAAATAATTAGTTAAGTAAATGTTTTTCGGTTATCTAGTAATTGTCATATGATCCGCTAAATGTTTCGTTGGGTCTCTATTAAAAAATAATTAACTTAGAAGAAGTACGATTAAAAATATTAGATAGCATTAACGATCTCATAATTCATTTTCTTCTTCGTAAGAATGATAGTCATTCAGATATCTAACAGAATTAGAATTATTTTTCTTAACGACTAGATCACTGGTAAAAGAAACGATATGTATCGTTGCCCATTGCAATAACCTTTGCTGAATAATACATATTTTAGTTACGATTTTAATATTCTTGGGTTGCACATTTATGAACCGCACATGCAACCTAAGCTAATAATTAATACTCTGTGTATCAACCTAAATTGCTTTCCCTAGTATTGCGTTCTATTTACATGCATGAATTGTTCTTCCGAAACTGAAGGTCATATCCATTCGATATTGATGTTACCATACATAGCTGAAAAATATAAACAACGCCCTAAGTTAAAAAAAATGAAGCATTGTGACCCAGAAAAGACTTTTATCTTCTTCCGAAACAAGAGGCTCACCCGCGGAATTGCATTATTAATGTTCTCCATTAACGCCCAAACGCAGAAGGTTGGCGAAAGAAAAGAATGAAATATTCGCCGACTTGTGCACACAGGTTAATCTCCATTAAATGTGGGTTTTATTCATATCTTCCGCTCGATACCTTTTAATTATGCATAGTTGCGATCAATGCGTCGAAAGGCCTTTGTGCTTCACTTAAGCATTTTAGCCCTAGCGCTTAATGTCGTCAGAGCAATTAAAAGTCCCTTGACCACAGCTCATTTTTAGCATATCATTAACGCTGTTTTATTATCCTCAAAAGCGAAACGTCGAGTATCCTACCCCATCTGTCGCATAATTATTCAACAGATATCTACTAACAATGCCTGTCTACGTTAATTGCGTTAAAAATAAATAAAAATCTTAGTGGTGCAGATCTACATTTTATTTGCGTTCCTCGTTAAATACTAAATACGTAACATTTTTTTAACCAATAGTGTACTTATTAGTATAGTTGTTCGTCAAATAATAGCATTTGTTGATCTTTTCATTTAGGTATTCAATAAAAAATACATCCATTTTGAAAGTGCATTAACTTTATGCAATATGAGATCATTAACGCAAAATATAGAATCTAATAAACGCGAACAATCACTGAATGTTTAAAGGAAATAAGTTAAGTAGAACTTTCTAACGGACCAAATGTATGTTTAATTTACTTTATAATAAGAAGTGAGTATTTGGATCACCCACATGCAAAGTATAACTAAAAAAAAGACCAATTAGAGATAAAATCACTGCATATACTACTAGAAACCTATTCAGTTGTACATGTAATGTTTCTGAGACCCGAAACATGTCGCTTTTCTTGGTTGTCGTTTTATGTTTTATTCACATTTGCATTGTAGAACTTTCTCTAGGTAATATTATGAAAGATTATAGTTTGGCAAAGGACTGGCTTTCAAGTATTAGTCTATTAAAAATAATCTTATAATATCTGAAAATCTTATAAATAATGACCTTTGTGTGAATTATATGCTTACGAAAACTGTTTTAATATTGCTTTTGCGGAAGATCTTCTTTTAATTAATTACTCAGTTGTTGCTTTTAACTGCTCAGTGCAGTGGTTGCAGGCGCGATTCATAATTTGTCCATGCTTGTTATTTGTCTCAAGATATATGACCAATGCGTCTTAGTGGTCTAAATAAATTGAAATTCAACCTGCTGAAAAACAAAGTACATAAAAAGATGAATCCTAACAGCACAATAAGTAGACTAGAAGAGAAACACGTTAATGTGACAATCAAAATCGTGAAAACAACCTTGTATTTAGCGTAAGTATATTAAAACACTCAATCGATTTCGAGGGCAGCTAAAGGTCCCTCCTCATCAGGAGAAAGAAATACCGAGAAAGAAGAAAAATAAAGGGGAAGGAGTCTCAGAAATACGTGGTCCTTATCAGCACTGCACGTGGTTATAACCGGATTTTTAATCAGAGTTACACTGGCCGCCTACTTTTACTGAGCCAGGCTATCTGATCAAACATGTAACACAAAGGACAAGAAAATTAGAATTATTCGAGGTTCAGATTTTGAGTGTGAAGGTACAGTTGCCTCTCGCTCCCTATTTTTAACTTCGCTAACTTTCTTGTCCTTTGTGTTACATGTTTGATCAGATAGCCTGGCTCAGTAAAAGTAGGCGGCAAGTGTAACTCTGATTAAAAATCCGGTTATAACCACGTGCAGGACCACGTGTAATTAGGACCACGTGTTTCTGAGACTCCTTCCCCTTTATTTTTCTTCTTTCTAGGTATTTTTTTCTCCTGATGAGGAGGGATCTTTAGCTGCCCTCGAAATCGATTGAGTGTTTCAATATACTTACGCTAAATACAAGGTTGTTTTTACGATTTTGATTAGCGCAGTAAGTGTTTCACTTTGGGATCGTTCCAATGGAAGAAGTTACTCAAATAAATTATTTATCTTGGATAACTATCTTGGATAACAGATTTCAATGAAGCATTATATTTCCCATCTCTCAGGCAAATACGAAAAGGTAATACAAGGTTATTTAAAATTTCTAAAACCGCTTATGGAATCCAATCAGATGTTCTTAAGTTAAGCTATAGGCAAGGAATAGGCCGGTTTTTCAGAAAGAGCTCGCAGTCTATCAGTCTTCTGTTGCATTTACTCCTGCGAACCCATATTTTGTTTTGTCTTTTTAGCTTTATTATTAAGCATCGTTTCCATTGCACTTATGCCATACACAATTCAGCAGCAAAATCACAAAAATTTTAAAACAGCAGAGCTGTATATGTTTGAAATTCTCGATGCAGTGTTAGAATACGCTCTTCTATTTTCTTCAGTCTTTTCTCGGTTCACCATATCAGTGCTCAGTTTTCTTTGTAAGATGGCTTGCAAAACTTTTTTTGTCTTTTGTTATTAACATTTTGTACGTTAACTTTATTTTTTAATTATTTCCTGTATTTTTTTATTTATTTAATTCACGTTCTTTGCATTTACGCCACATAACACTCAGTTCAACAGTAAAGTTATAAAATATTTCAAAACAGTATATCTTTAGAATTTCAAATAGGCAGACTCGCGCGCTGGAACTAAAAATATTTTATTTCGTACCGTTTTGCAACTAGTTGTTTTCAAATCGTTCTGTTTGTTAACCAAACTTCAAAGTTTTTCAAAATGTGAAATAAATGGTAAGACATTTATAACATCGTTCTATGAAAATACTGGACATTTTTAATTCTATAGATAACGATTTTATTATTGACATTAATCCAATTCAAAAATAAGAAAACGAATATTTTAAAAACTGCACGTATTAGTACAGGTTCAGTTTAATTTATTAATCTGCAAAATACAGGCTCAGTTTAAATATAAGTATCTTATATTTTGCGGAATGGCAACAGACTTCTGGCAAGTAACAGTGAAACAATACATTTATAATAATTCGACGCAAAATCCCATTTCGAGACTATATTATCCCCTTTTGGGCTAAAAATGACTGGTTGCTTTTAAGAATATGCCAGCCTGCTGAGAAATGATTTGAGAAGCCTAAAAGGTGTGTAGAGACTGCTTAGGAAGCTTGTTTAATTACTTGCCTCTTAACACATGGATTACATTATTTTACTCCTTTGACTACGATACATAGGTTATGGATTATGATATATCCTTAAAAGGGGTATTTGTTTCCAGGATGATTATGGATTACATTCTATCTCTGAAAGGGCTATTTGTTCCCAAAGATACATAGCCGGTTAATTTTTATAATTCATTACTACAATAACTTATTGCATCAATTATTACTATAAACTATTCTGTGGTAGGGCGGTAACATCTTATCCAGATTTCTGGTTTAATGCCCTTAAATGTGAGATGCAGTTTTAAAATCATTTGCAAGCCATTTTAAAGGTGCACCTGTATCTCACTGATGATAATGGGTGTCCATATCAAGCTAACTTGTATTTTTAATGTTGTAAACTTTAAGGCATAGTGTAAATATCTGTTTGATAAATTGCTTGCTATGAATCACATACAGAATTTACTGAATTTTGAAAGAGATGTTGCATAGCAGATTCTTCTAAAGATCCCAATGCTTTGAAGATTACCTTAGTAGAGAAACGGATATGACTTCCTTAAGTTGATTAGCCACTATGTATGAAATCACGTTTGATATATGTGTGCAACATAGGAGAGATCACATTTCTTGTTAAGCTTGAAGCTGTGCCTTAGGCATTCACTTCTTTTGTTCAAATTTTACTGTCACCGATTATTTAAATTTTATTTGTCTTAAAATACAGTTTTCTGTTGTACGAATTCATATATTCAAATTCAGAAGTCAAACAACAAAAATCAGCGTTATATTTACAAAATTTTCACAGGACTAGTTTCGATGGTTTTACCGAACCATCATCTTCAGCTGCAAAACCGCAAATGAACAAGATAGGAAATAATGATTAGATAAGATAAGAAAGCCTGGACAAGAATAAGCAAGTGGCGCCTAGTCCTGTGAAAATTTTGTAAATATAACGCTGATTTTTGTTGTTTGACTTCTGAATTAGTATTTATTCGGCGTGTTATTGTGTCTTAATCATATATTCAATTTGGTACTTGCGTATTATCACAACCACCAAATTTTTGCTTAATAGAAGAAATTTTTACTTAATAGAATTACAACTTAATAGAAGTCAACAAATTTTCAGAATTTCAGAATCCCTAAATTCTGGAAACCACGCGCATAACAGTTTTTCAAGTAACTATAACCATTGTAAGCTGCAATAAAAAAATTCAATGAATCACCTTTACTTTCTGGTAAAAAAATCGCCGAAATGTGCCAAGGCGGTTTGTCTATTATGTACAAACCTTCAGTTTACTTTAGAAGTAACATAACGGATAAGTCAGTTGAAAATTGTTAACAAATTGGACCCGAGTTTAAGTCCTGCACACGGTTAGTACTATTGCACTATTCGTGATTCTTCCCATATTCTGAAGATGAGCCGGTTTTATTCACAAATCCTTCAACAAAGCTCTGTTGAGGAGATAACCCTCATGTACTTTTCATAATCAACAATCTAGTACTATTTAAACATATTCGGTTTTCAGTTTGTGTTTGCATATTTATATGCATTACAACAAAAAATGTTAGTTTATTCCGTATTATAATGTTTTAGGAATAAGTGTTTTTGTGTACATAACGATAATTTTGAAAACTAACGTGTATTTAACACGGATGTACATAGAAATGGAAATATCCTACATTCAACGTGCAGTATTATTTGGCGAGCTAAATATAATTTCAAGTTTTAAATTATGAACCACTCAAAACTAAATCTGTTAAAATGTCTTGATAAATTTCCTGTTTTCTTTGACAGCTTATTTAAAAATAATGCGAATGTGTTAATCTTACGCAACTATAAGAAGTTAATTTAAATATATATGTTAAATATATATATATATATATATATATATATATTTAAATATGTATAATTGAGTTATGGTATATAAATAAATCGTATAAATGAATACACTAATCATTTACACATAATATTTATACCACTACATTACTGCTACTAATATTTATAACTGAAAAATGAAGAAATGTTACTATTTTTAAAATTATGTACTACCATTAGCCCAACGTATATTAGAAGCTATACTATTTACTTTGAGCCAAAATAGTCAATTCTGTAATCTCTTTCATTATATTCCTCTTCTACCAGGTGCCCGACTTTTGCCAAGTCGTCTGCAGTCGGCTTATCTCATTCTACATTAGCATGATGCCTTCCTAACTTTCCTCATTCAGCAAAGATTTATTCTGACCTAAAAGAATTCGTTCAGTAGCCAATGACACTCTAAATCCTCTCTTGATGGCTAATGCGAGAGGGGAATTCCAGATGCAATATTCTCGATAGAAGGGCATAGAAACTGAGTCTTAAATCTTGTCTGCTTTTGGGATGGGTGGGAAAATGAATGATGAGTAACCACTGGAGGGCAAATCACTTACCGCCGGACACGTGGTGTACTTAGTAACTCCAGTAATCTGCTGACTAAGAAGATATCAGTCAATAGTTTGAAAGTTAGGGAGGCTATAATTCATGATATATTTTCTCTTATAGATTGATGCACTGAACGAATACTGGTAGAGGAATATATCTCGGATCAGAATTGGTTCAGGTTAACTTTATGAATAATCTAAACAAGATGTTAACAGCAATCATGGCAGAATTCGAACGCTTAAGTTTCGAAATTAATATAATAAACTGGAGCGTACGCGTATCTGGCTGCAAAGGTTTCGTTTATGTCATGTGTAGCATATTTTTGTTTTCCTGTAAGCAACCAAATACACACTTGTATGTTTGGAACTGTGTTACTTAAGAATGTGCAAATTTTTGTGAAATGTATGCTGAGTATCATTGTATGTAAATGTATGTTTATGTTATCATTCAATATTGTAGCATCTCATTTAATCACATCTAGCAAGATCTAGCATTAAAAGAAGCAAGAAAACATTAAAGCGTGGTAAAACTACTAGTATCTTGGTTGCATCGACAGTACGAAGCATCCTATTTGAGGTCCGCCATCGGCCGTTTGGATAGAATAGCTGGTTACTCATAATTCGTTTCTAAATTCCTTCGAATAATGTGGCTGCATGGACATTTGCTGGTTTTTTACCATGTCAACAAATTTCCATTAGAATTTCTTCCTTCTGTCAGATAGCTCTAAGTTGCTTTGAAAAATATTTACAGATATTTAATAAGACTCAAAATGGTTATACAATAAGGAATATTGAAACATTTCACAGTACTTTAGCATTATTTTTACCCTACAAGCATAAATAATTCATAAATTGCTTTATACAAATTCTTTGATGACCTATCTCATTAATAGTATGCTATTACAAATTTTGTACATAGACAGATGATTTTAATATAATTGTATGTGAAATTGCTGTATTCCTTTTGTATAATGTAACATGAAACTCTAAGAGACACAAGATGTGCCAGAAAAGCAAGAATACAGGGGCAAGTCCATTTAACATAAATGGGTATCTCGGTAATTTTTTTTTTTTTTTTTTTTTTTTTTTTTTTTTTTTCCTTTGAGAACATACAGACTCCCCGTGCACCACATATGTACAACACGGGGCTTTATCTCGGTAATTTGGCGAAATATTGCCAAGCTGGCACGACAGAAATTAGTCGCCAAATTTGGCCAAAAATCCCAAGGTTCTCTCAACTTGGCGATCACTTGGCGACATTTTGGTCTCGTCCATGTATCACCATAATCGGTATTGTAATTGAATAAATGTAATTGATCACTGTATTAGCTGCAACCATAATTCAACCCTCATATTGTTTTCCAGTAATTTAGAGAAGCAGAAAGTACTATAAATATCTCGGCGGCCAAGTGAAAACTATATAAGGTCGGTGAAAGCATCTGCTGTCAATTGTTGTTATTAGCTGTTGGCTCAGCGTGAGTTCCAAGTACTATCTCCGCTTTAGCTTCGCACTTTAGCTGTGCTTTACATTCCGTTGTGTTTAACGTTCATAGTAGTTTGAAGTGTAACTACTGATTGTATTTTGTGATATTGTGAAGAATTGTAAAACTATTTTTGTGGAAAGCTCCAGATCTCTGAAATTGTTATTTTGATAAAATCAGTTTTATCAACCTATCATCGGATCTGTGTGCATTCAATCTATTGCGAACCCGTAAGTGAGCAACAATATTTTCAATATATATTTATTAGAAAATCTTGATAATATCCTATTTTGAAACATTTCCGTTGTACATAATAATGTAAGCATATGTAAGGATAAAAGACGTTGATAATGATATAGTATGCCATCTATCATTTATAAGTAGTTATTTTTCAGATGACGCCACTAATTTTTTTTTAAAATTTTAATCTTTTTCCTGCCATTGTATTAAATCAAACTAAAGCTGTTGAATGTGAACTAAGAAAACTATTTAATATGAAAGATATTGAACATTTTAATTTATGAAACTATTATTATTGAATTATGAAGCTATTTAAATGTAACTGATTATTAAATTAAGTAATTGAATAAATTTAATTTATGTATTCTGAATTATTAGTCCAAAGAGGCTTTGTCCCTGAAGGACTATTGTTTTCGTTTTGCGTTGAATCACTATAAATGTCCGTTTCACTTTTCAAACTGTTGCCACCAAATGTTAGAGCCTTGCATTATATTTAAACAAATTAAATAATAAAAAAGCTGAATAAATGCATGTCTATTTCTCGCATTGTGATAAAACAACAGTACATAGAGCCATCGAATTTTGAATGGCGTAATCCTCCTACGAATATGGGCATGTGGAAGACCAAATTTGAAATTTGGAATTTGTTTTATGATCGATTTCATATTTTG
This sequence comes from Stegodyphus dumicola, assembly GCF_044657685.1. Taxonomy (NCBI): domain Eukaryota; kingdom Metazoa; phylum Arthropoda; class Arachnida; order Araneae; family Eresidae; genus Stegodyphus; species Stegodyphus dumicola. Next base: position 38,675,631 of record NC_140771.1, on the reverse strand, counting down.
TAAAACAAAACTTTACCGAATTTTTGAGTAACAAACTCAACGATTTGAAAGCGAACAATGGCGACAATCTACAGGGTTAAAAAAAATAAAAAAAAAAAAAAATATCTCCAGCGCTCGAAACTGTGTATCGGAAATTCTAAAGATAGGCTCATTTTAAAATTATTTTGCGACATTGCTATTGAACTGAAATTTATGGTTTAAGTGAGAAGAATATGATATTTAATAAATAAAAGTAACACACAAAACGTTAAAAAAACGCTCCTTTGCACGTAATTTAAAATCTGAAACCTTTCAGATATATTTTTTTTCATTTTAATCATTTTTCTCCTACGATTGTTTTAAATGAAATGAAAAATTATTAAATTTGAACTATCAAAAACTGTTCAACATTTTAATTTATGAAGCTATTATTATTGCATTATGAAGCTATTTAAATTTAACTGATTATTAAATTAAGTAATGGAATAAATTTAATTTATGTATTCTGAATTATTTATATTAATTTTAATATTTCTTATTGTATATGAGTGAATAAGCTCACTCTTGCTTTTGTTTTGCAAAACTGGAAGGAATTGAAATTTAATGTAAATAAAAATTTGATAGCTTATTAAATTAATTAATGGAAATGTTTTCTTTTATATATCTTTAATTATTTGCATTTATTTTCGTGTTTAAAAGTAGCATTTTATGAAACCATTTAAGATATAAATAACAAATTAAAAATTGTAGAATACTACATCATCACTAGTTTTTTAAAAAAATGCGCTTTATAAACGTTTGTTTCAAATTTTGATTTAGAAAGTTTCTTAAAATTATATTTTTATGCAAACTAAGGGAAATAAATCTGATTTCAAGCTGACTTTTAAAGTAATTCATAGCAAAGAAATAGGCTGAAATTACCGACTGAGAAATACGGAGTTTAAATATTAATGCCTATGATTCAAAGTGGATCAAGAAGAAGACCCCAAAATATTTTTCACTCAATTAAGAAATGACTGTGTGACATTTTTTCCCCATCGTACTCAGTGACAAAGAGCTTCAAAAAGCCTTTTTTTTTTTTTTTTTTTTTTTTGTTTGTTTTTGTTCTTAAGCGGAAGAAAAGTAATGAAGTTTTTAAAGCTTCACCTAAGACCCTAGTTTTAAATTGTTTCACTTTCCTTTCAAAATGGATGGTCACAGATAATAAAGACCTAACCCAGCGATTAATTTCTACCCTCAACTTCTCTCTGTTAACTGCAATAAAAATAGCTACAAAATTAAAACTCAGCAAATTTCTTCTCTGAAAAGACTTTCTTTACCTTTTTTCATTATTTCGTGAAATTTCCCTATTATTTAAAAACTGTTTTTCCCTTCCTCCATTTGCTCAGAGATAAGAACTTTTCATTAGTCAAATGATTCCCCAAGGATAGAAAAGGGAAAAGTGGATAGAAGGAGGGAAAAAAAGAAGTGGGGTGTCTTAGAGAACTAAATTATCTTTAATCGTTTGCTTGCACACATGTGACACTCAGTCTCAGAGGGCGTTGAGCAAATGGCGGAATGCACGGTTAAAAGGTCAGAATGGGGAAAATGATCTTTATCAAAAGTAGGGCTGCCAAGCTGAGATAATGTTGGCGATTGGGTTGCCAGAAAAGTTTTTAATCCTAAAATTTTAAATTATTTTTATGACATTGGTTTTTATTAATCCACCTAGTAAACCAGCGATTACGACCGTTCGCTAAATACTGGTTGCTCGACACAGGTTCAGACTCAGGCAAATGGGCTGGCTGCATGGTTGGTTTTCATAGTTTTTCCCATGTGTAACATTAATACGAGTCAGTTTCTCTTGAAACGTCCTCCACCAAGGCATCTCTCTTCTTAGGAAAATAGGCCTCTTGTGTTTTGCATGTTCAAATAAATTAAGCTTTTAGTAATATATTTAATCATTTCATAAGAAGTTATGTATTTCTATTACTTTATTTATATTTACACAAAAACTAACTACACATGTGAAATATTGTTCCACAGCCAAAGAATGTTGTGCATGCATATCGTTAAGTCTTAACGATAGTGTAAATGTTAAGTATGATTTTGCTTAAGAAATAAACTAAAAAGAGCTTCACATAAACATAAATAATTTTAACTCTGAAAATTAGTCAAAACAGCAACTTTATTTTAGATTTCAACATCAGTTTCGAAGGTGACTATGTAAAGGTCTCTCTTCTTCAGTAACAAAACGAATTCGTTTATATTCTTTGAATGAATCAGAGGTGCTTTTTGAGCGGATCAAACAACGATTTAAAGAGCTTTTTCAAGAATCAAAGAACTGTTTTATAATGTATTTCTTCCGCTGTTTTTAGCATGCTTTCGTGGTGTAGTGGTCAACACGCTCGACGCGTATTCGAGAGGTCGGTGGTGCGAGTCCCGGCGAAGGCACTGCTCATTTTTCATCTTTCCTACTTCCAAACAATCTTATGTCTCTACAGTGGCTACCGAACTATATTTCCTGCTTCCAAACACTGGATGATGATTCTCCACCACCAGGTCCCCTAATCCCCAGTCGCCTTTTAAAAGGGGGAGTATATAATTCATTTCTCCTGGTTGCTTAGCATGCCATCGTGGTGTAGTGGTCAACGCACACGACGCATATTCGAGAGGTAGACGGTGGTGCATGTCCCGGCGAGAGCATTGCTCATTTTTCATGTCTCCTGCTTTCGAAATAGCCTTATATCTCTACAGTTTTTTATTTTTTTTATTTTTTTTTTTTTTTTATTTTGAATTTTATATTTGTGATTTTCTTTTTTTTCAATTTAGCTTTAATGTTATTTGAGAAAGGAAGGATGGTTTTGTTGATAAACTGTTTAAAGCTGAATGCATGTATTTTAGCCAAGTTTTAATACATGAAATAAATAAATCATTTTAGACGCTATAAAACAAATAAAATATTTCGTTTGCAACCAATATTGGAAACGCAAGAGAATACGAAAAAAATAATATTCATATTGAAGCTAAGCTGATATTACTCCTCTGTTTCCCTTATGCGTTAAAATTCTTATGATTTACTGGTTAGCTATATAATTTTAAAATCAAATTTATTTACCTCTGAGTTAAAGTAAAACTCCGCATAACGATTATTGGAAGTTCTAAGACAACAAGAATCAGTGGAATATTCATAAATTTCCCGGATTAGTTTCGAAGGTCTAAACGAAGAGTCGTCTGCAAATGTCGAAATTAGCAAATTTATGAATTGTATGCTGATTCTTGTTGCCTTATCACCTCCAATTAATTTATTTACATCGGTTGTTTCTGATGTATTACATTTACACGAAATCTCTTTCTCATGCCTGCTTCCTGTCTTGTGGTTTCGTAAAAAAAAAATAAAATATTACACAAAAAATTTTACACAGTAGAAGTAAACCGTAGGGAAAACGTACACATAAATTTTAGGAACCAAATTCTCTTTCTTAAACCAGTTATATTTCAGTCACTCTGAAATTCTCTGTTCTCTTCAAACTATTCGGTTGAGTTTATTTCTGATCATATGTTAACGTATATTTCAGAATTCTTCTCTAATAATTGTCGGGCAAAAAATATTGCAGAGAAAATGCCCAAATCGTATCGTCATCAATCCCTTATTCTTGAAACAGCTCACGATCTGCCCTCGGGTTGGAGAATCTACGGCAATAAACTCCCTTGACGGAAAAAACGTGGGTACAAAAAGCGTGCGCTTCTCACAACAGAGCTCTCGTATAGCACGTAAATTTGTGCTATATTCACGCGAGGCAGGACGTGTGCAAAATTCCTAAATCTCGCAAATGTGAAACTGAGAAGCCGTCACAGAAAAAAAAAAGAGAAGCAACGTATGAGTGGTCTCTTTTTTGAAGCATTAAAGAGAATAAATATCGATTTGAAACGGTTGAGTCTTTTGTCATTTTAGACGCAGCTAGCGTTTATTTTATCTATGTTGTTTACATTTCTTCATTGTATTTATTTAGTTACAGAGATTTTGAAGGTTTACTGGAAACTAAGTAAGCCTTTAATTTTATTTTATCAAGTGAGTTAAAAAAAAATTCTTGTAGTAAAAAAAAAAAAAAAAAAAAAAAAAAAAAAAAAAAAAAAAAAACAGTAAGCAGTATTTGTTAATAAACAAACTTAAATAGTGTTAATAAGGAGGGATAGTTTAATTTTCTGGCACTTATTTCCCATGGATTTTGTTTGCTCACAATAGTTTGTATGTAGATTATCTTTTTAATTTAAAGGAACTACGGTAAATTAAATGAAACTCGATGCATTAAAATGGCTTCTTAATTTACTATACCAAATTACAGTTCGGTAATTAACACCATTACCTTCAGCCCAATTGTAGTATGGCTATCCTATGGGCTGAAGGCAATTCACATCATTACCTTCAGCCCAATTGTAATATGGATATCAACTTAGAATAACGATGACATCAACAGCAGATTTGCATCATACATGACTTTTGTTCCTTGCATTGTTCCCTTCTGCCAGTATGGTTGTAAGGATCTTAAGTTTTACTAACGTTTATTTTATTTTAAATCTTTACTATCACTTCTTATTTTCTACTTCCGGCCAGAATTATAAGCGTTAAGGATTTTATGCAAAGTTTGTCTGGCGAACGCCAAGTATTTAAGTGTGGCCTTTTTGCCAAGCAAAAGAGAGGAAGCAGTGAGTTCGAAGCAGGCCGCTTACCTTAGAAATTACGCAGTTGCTATTTGCCTTCCAGGCCAGAGGTTTTAATCCTCTTGATAAATTAAACGTATTGTAGTGTTCACAGTCGCTGTGCTACATACGCTTCCTGTTATTATAAGGCCAATCTTCCACGTGTATTATTCTAAAGTTAAATTAGAGTTTAGTTTTATTTTGATATCTTTTACGTTAGACCCCGAGTGGAGGGTCATTGTATTCCGAAGTACGGAAGTCATTGTATATAAAGAAAAATAAAGGGTTTTGTATACCTTCGTCTGTATCCTGTCTACTTACTACAATTAGTGAACATAGCTTTAGTAAGCTCTCTGTTCCTAGTCAGGTCCTTGTATGTTCCCGAAAAAGGTTAGAAGAAACATTGAACCTGATAGTGGCGCCCAACGTAGAAGAATAACCATGGCCGAGTTTCAAGAAGAACCTGTGCTGCCTGCAGAAACGGCTCAGAATCCAGAAATGCCAGCTGCCGCCCTGGAAGGATTTGGGTACATCGTCCAGACCATGCGCGCTTCGATGAAACCAGAAGCAACATTTAATGGAAACTCACCGGTAACCAGTTTTTTGGAAAAATTGGATGACCACTTCATGCTCTACCCCGTGCACGAGTTTCAAAACGTTACCTTAGCTACCAGCGCTTTGAGGGGCCAAGCGCTTAACTGGTTCAAATGTATCGGCAGAAGTCTCTTGGGTCAAGCAGGAAGTCCCACCTATACTTACGAAAATTTCAAGACTGCCCTACTAAAAGCCTTCCCTGTTGTAAGGGATCGTGCGAAATTAGAAACGGAACTTTTTAGTATATATCAACAAAGAATCGAAAACCTCTCGAGTTTTATTTTAAGAAAAATTCACGTTTTCAAGCTCTTGTATGGAAACCGTCCGGATCCTGAAATAATTCAAGTGATTTTGCCGAGGTTACTACCCCAAGTGCAAGACTTTATTGAATTAAGAAATCCGACTACACTGGAAAAGTTATTTGAGCTAGCAATCCAGTTTGAAAGTAGAAGAACGGCGGACGTCGAAAGAAGACGCCAATATCAACAGCGAAAGCAATTTGGTACGCCAAGACTACAGCAAACTCAAGCATACGGCTACGGAGAAAAAGCGAATCAGTGGGCAAGGAAACCCGAGCATTCAAAAACAGCCGGCGAACGTCGACAGTTCAATAGCAACCCAGGAAAAAAGTCTCAAGGCCAGGGGAAAAAGAAGGAAAGCACGGAAAGGAAAAATAATTTAAACTAAAACGGATTTCTGCTGACGAGAGGGTGCGGAAATCCGAAGGCCACGAAAACCCCTCTTCCTACAAGTTAAATACAGTAATGGTGAAAATTTTGACTCTTCCGAAGATTGAAGTCTTGGTAAATAATATCCCGGCCACCGCACTCCTGGATACCGGCGCGCAGTGTTCCTGTGTGGCAGAAGTCCTTTTTAGAAAGTATTTTCGCAAATACCGCATATATAATGCGGATAATACGACAGTATTAGCGGCGGAAGGAAAAGAATGTAAGTGCGTAGGTAAAGTACCTTTATATATCCGTATCAAGAACGAACAAGTAAAGGTGATGTTTTTTATAGTAAAGAATTTGCAAGCACATTTAATCCTAGGAATAGACTTTCTTTCAGACGCACAAGCTACACTGGATTTTAATGAAGCGTCCCTTAAGCTGACAATGAAACCAGTGCGTGTAGAAAAGGTTGAACCGCCAAGGTTAAATCTTGACCACCTGCCTAATGACGAGCAAGATAGAATCCGACAAGTGGTAAGTGAATTTGCTTCCTTATTTAGTGATATTCCAGGATTTACTCAGGTTACTAACCATAGTATTGACACCGGAGATGCATTGCCGGTTCGTCAAAAACCATACCGGTATGATAAGAATAAGGAAAAAATTATAGAATGGCATATTACCGATATGCTACGTAAAAAGATCATAACGCCCATCTCAAGTAGTTATGCTAGCCCGGTGGTTTTATGTAAGAAAAATAATGATTATCCTTTGGAGCATCCAAAAAGGTGGAGATTCGCTATTGATTACCGTAAATTAAATTCCATAACGAAATATCCGGTATATCCGTTACCGATCATAGAAGAAATTTTAAGGAACATAAAATCAACCAAATTTATGACGACTTTAGACTTAACGAATGGTTATTTTCAAATAGGGGTCAGGCCCGAGGACGTGCCTAAGACTGCTTTTATAACCAAGTCTGGCACTTATGCATTTTTGCGTATGCCGTTTGGCCTTTCTGGGGCCCCAGCAACATTTCAGCGATGCATGGACATTGTGTTAAGACCTGTTCTTGGAAAGTCCACATTTATCTATTTAGATGATATCATTATTACTAGTGATAATCTCGACCAACATATACAAGATTTAAGACAGGTGTTTTCTTTATTAAATGAGGCCGGTCTAAAAGTTGATGTCGAAAAGTGCAAATTTGCAGCCCCTGAATTAAAATATTTAGGTTACAAAATGTCGCAAAAAGGGATCGAGACAGATGAATCAAAAATAATCGCTGTACAAAAGTATCCGACTCCAAACACGGCAAAGAAGCTCTCTTCTTTTCTAGGACTTTGTTCATATTATAGGTCCTTTATAAAAGATTTTGCGGCTATCGCTGAGCCATTGTTAAAATTAAAAAGGAAAAAGGCAAGATTCTCGTGGACGGCCGAAGCCAATAGTGCTTTCGAAAAATTAAAACAAGCATTAACGCAAGCCCCTGTGTTGAAATTTCCTGAAAAGGATGAAAATTTAGAAATTTCAGCGGATGCTTCGGATTATGCGGTAGGAGCGGTACTTTCGCAAAATCAGCAGCCCGTGGCAGTTTTTAGCCGAACTTTAAATCAAACACAAAGAAACTATTCCGCGACCGAGAGAGAGGCACTTGCAGTTCTGTTAGCAGTGCAAAAGTTCTGAGTCTATTTTGGAAAGGCGCCGATAACAGTATATTCTGATCATGCGGCGGTAACTAGATTGTACTCAGGGAAAAATTTATCCCCAAGGTTAATAAGATGGGCACTCAAGCTGCAAGAATATAATCTGGTAATCAAGCATACCCCCGGAAAGGAAAATATCGTAGCAGATGCCCTATCACGAATTAAATTAGACGAACAGGGTAATACCGTAAAAGTTGCAATGCTTACAGCGTGTACAATAAATTCCCGAGAAACTGTAATAACCGAACTGGGTAAGGATCCTGAGTTTGGAAGTATTTATGAGTATTTGAAGGATCCTGAAAATTTTAGCCACCAAGATATTGTGGCGATAAGAAATAGGGCGGCCCATTACGAACTAATAGATGGTCTATTATTCTATACAAAAACTACGAATTCCAACAACGAATTTCGACCTGTTATCCCAGCTAGTCTTAGATTAAATATCCTGCAAGAGCTCCATGACAGCCCTTTAGCTTCTCATGCTGGTATTCGAAAAACTATCCAACGCGTACGCGAGGCAGTCTACTTTCCTGAACTGCAAAAGTTAACAAGGGCGTATGTCCAGTCCTGCCCAACAAGTCAAGCCGTTTATTATATTAATTTCCGCCCGGCCGGGTTTCTAAATAGTATTAAATCCGAATTTCCAAATGAAATAATTGGCATCGATTTATTGGGCCCTTTCCCAAAAAGTCAGTTAAATAAAAGTCGCTATCTCCTTGTTATGGTTGATCATTTTAGTAAATGGACCGAAATTGTTCCCTTAAAACGAGCCTCCGCGAAATTGGTTACCGATTCTATTTTAAATAAATATATTTTAAAATACGGGCGCCCCTAAAAGTTATATCGGATAATGGTCCTCAATTTGTAAGTAATATATTTGAAGACATGTGCCAAAAACTGGGCATACGTCATTTAAAAATGGTCCCGTATCGGCCGCAATCAAATATAGCGGAACGGGTCAACAGAAATATAGTGAAAATTATCCGTAGTTATGTTAAAAATTTTCATAAAAGCTGGGATAACTATGTCAATGAATTTGCTTTCGCCCTTAGGACCGCAAAACATGATACAACGGGAAAAACTCCTGCTGAGTTATTTCTAGGCAGAAAGATTATAACACCGTTAGATAAATTATTTTATGTGCAACAAAGAGCCCCAGAATTTAAAATGGGTGATATAGAAAAACTAATTAAGGAGGCAAAGAAGAATACTGAAGTAACACAGAGAAAACAAATTTGTATTATGACTTGAAACGACGGGGAGTAACTTATAAAGTAGGGGATGAAGTACTAAAAATTAAGCATTCACTTTCTTCAGCACCAGAACATAAAACTGCCAAATTTTTTCCACGATTTGAAGGACCATATGTTATAGAAAAAATAACTCACGCTGTTGTAGTGTTAAAAGCCAGAAATAGTGAAACCTGTTCCGCAAACATTGATCAAATCAAGCCCTACTTCGATCGTAATAAAATGCAAATCTTTTCAGATCTTTTGCAGGATCCGGCACGGCAGACACCGCAGGTACAAGTTCCAGAGGTGGGAAAACGGCAAGTACAAGGGCAAGCCAATGAGAGACAGAAGCAAGTGAAAAGAAAATTGCCCCGCGGAAAAATTGAAGGTAAAAAGAAAAAGAAGCCGTTCCACCGTCCAGAAAACAGAGTTCACGAATACCCCCAGAATGAAGAAGGGAGAAGGACGACGTATGTGAAGAGGACCAGGAGAAATGACGGCAACTATAACCCGGCTTTAAAACGGAAGATCGACTCATCCGACAGAACTCTCCGCAGCAAAAGTCGCCGAACTGCGGAAGGGCCATCAGCGGCGGAGGAAAAAGTACAAGAAAAATTTGAACGGCCAACAACGAGGTCCAAGCAGGATCACGACAGAAGTTTCCCGGTTCCACCAAGACCAGCTGCCTTTAAACGGCCATGATCACAAGCAGAGGACAAAAGGAAAGTATTCAAGGGTGGCCGTACTGGTGAAAAACGGAAGCTTCCAGAGGAAAGCACTGAAGGGCGAGCCCGTACAAGAAGGAGGATAAACCAGGCTAATATCTGCAGTACCTTTAAAGACTGGGCCCAGAAAAGAATGTCCGAATATTACAAAGATAAGTAAAATTTTATGTTACTTTACTTTGTTTAAGTTAATCTTTCATTCTTACTGCAAGTGGCAGATTTCAAGAAGTTTTACCTCATGCGAGGTCTACCTTTATCGCCAAAAGGGCGAGAAATGAGTTGTGACCGATTTTCGTATTATGTTTTTAAATTACTCGTGCGTAAAACTAAAGTTGATGTATAATAGCGTTGTGTAAAGACTTAAATATTGTAAAAAGTTATTGTATAAATTTTATTTAAAACATTCTAGCAAGAAAGAAGTTTTAGTCTGAAAGACTTTTTGAAATGTAGTATTATTTCAATGTAGAAAGAATTGGCACTTGCTTTGAAAAGAATAGTAGTTAACAATGTACCACTAATGTATGTTTTCAAATGTGTAAAATTAACGGCATGTTGATATGTTCTTATATACATGTGAACTGTTATTTTAAATGTTAAGAAATACCGTGATATGGTAAAAGTGAAAGTAATGTTAAAAATTTGTTATTCGTGTGACTGTAAAGATTAAATCATGGCGAATATGTGGTAAAGGTTGAATGATGTAGTTAGGCTCTCTGACGCTACACTTTAGAGTTAGCCACTTTTAGAATAGTACCTCAGGGCTTAGAGTTGAAAGTAGGGTGTGTTAAGAGGTCTCGTTATGTTGAATTTTAACACTTTAGTGTTTTGATTGTAGGCGGAAGTGTGGCACACGTAGACAGAAACACATTCGTGTTTGGTGTTCTTTTACAACACATGTCAGAGAGCACGGGGAGAGATAATTAAAGTAGTCATGAATGAAATAAGAAGGTTAAGAGAAGTATATTCTATATATTATTTGCAATGTCATTGTGTAACATTTCATTAAACTAGTTTTCCTTCCAGATCTCTGGAAGGAACCAGAATTGAATAAAGCTCCTGTTTAGATGCAGTACAGATGAAAAAAAAAAGATTGTTGTAGATCCTGGGAGCTGCTATTGTAACAAATTTCTTTCTTTTAAATTTTCTAGTTTCTAACGAAGTTATGATTGTAAAAGGTTGGCCTCGCGTTATATTCTAGAGCTAAAAGTTTTCAACAAGGTCGTTTTAGACCTCAGTTTCAAACTAATTAACTCTGGCGGGAAGTATGTAAGGATCTTAAGTTTTACTAACGTTTATTTTATTTTAAATCTTTACTATCACTTCTTATTTTCTACTTCCGGCCAGAATTATAAGCGTTAAGGATTTTATGCAAAGTTTGTCTGGCGAACGCCAAGTATTTAAGTGTGGCCTTTTTGCCAAGCAAAAGAGAGGAAGCAGTGAGTTCGAAGCAGGCCGCTTACCTCAGAAGTTACGCAGTTGCTATTTGCCTTCCAGGCCAGAGGTTTTAATCCTCTTGATAAATTAAACGTATTGTAGTGTTCACAGTCGCTGTGCTACATACGCTTCCTGTTATTATAAGGCCAATCTTCCACGTGTATTATTCTAAAGTTAAATTAGAGTTTAGTTTTATTTTGATATCTTTTACGTTAGACCCCGAGTGGAGGGTCATTGTATTCCGAAGTACGGAAGTCATTGTATATAAAGAAAAATAAAGGGTTTTGTATACCCTTCGTCTGTATCCTGTCTACTTACTACAATTAGTGAACATAGCTTTAGTAAGCTCTCTGTTCCTAGTCAGGTCCTTGTATGTTCCCGAAAAAGGTTAGAAGAAACATTGAACCTGATATGGTGTGCATTGACTTTTACTCAGTATGGAACTTTTTGCGAGAGACTTGTCTCCATGGTGGTCTTCATGTTCCTCGATTTTGTCCTTATGACATTTTCTGTTGCGTTGTGAATACTAGAACTTTTAAGTTAAGTTTATGTTGACAAACTGTGCATTTCTTGCTTAAAAGTGATTGAATTATGTTGTTCTTATCTTCCGGTTAAGGTTTTTATGCCTTCAGTTAATCTGCATGCAATAATTGCTATCTACAATTTAAAAGTTGTTTCAGTGCGGCTAAGCCTAATTTTTTTTACCATAGCAATCATATTTGTTTGCATTTAAAACTTAGTAGAACAGCGAATTAAGTGTGTAGAGACATTAGGTTTATTGGAAAGGCCGGAGATATAAAAAAATAGCAACCGCTTTCGCTGGAAATCGAACCATTGACCTCTGAAATACCGGCTCAGTGTGCTGACCACTACACCACGAAGGCACGCTAGGAAGTCGGGAGAAATACCTTATAAGTGAGTTTCTGCACTTTGAATGTCTTTTTGCCGAATGGGACCAAAAGTGAACTTTCAATTTTGTGCACCAAAAAATCTGCCTTCTTGCCCGCTGGTCGAAATGTTTGTTTTTGCGTAGAAACTCTAATTTTAATTGTAAATTTTTTTTAATTCTTTTAGCTGTATTTGCTGTTTTATATTTTTCTATATTTTTAAATTTTTAATACAAATATTTTGAGGTTTTATGCATTTTTGCCTTACCGCGAAGTGAGAATTGGGCGAGAGTTAAATTTGTTCGTTTTACGTATTCATTACGATTCGAATTTCATTTGAGATAATGAGAGTCATTATCTCTAATGGAATTCGAGGAAATAAGTTTAAATGAAATGCAGCTTCCGTACAAGGAAGTCATGTGGTGTAAACATTAATATATATTTAAATACATAAGTTATTTATGAGGTTTAAACATTATGTGTACTATGAAGAAGTACTTACTTGTTGAAATTGAAAACACTAAAATGCCACAAAGAAAGAAAGTTTCTTACTAAAAAATTAAACACAATTTATCTTTTACCAATGCACCTATCCGTCTCCTTTTATTCGTATGACTCAAAGTGTGTACTGTATGTTTCTGACAACGCAAAATGTCATTCTTGGAGTTGTATGAGCAATATTGTTGAAAATAACAATTTAAGTGTATCTACAAAAACTGAAAAATGGGAGTAGTTACATTTTCCCCATCTAGTGAAATAGGTAAATACAAGCCTCGCTTCTTTACAATAGGTAGAATTTCGTATTTGTTCAGAGGAGAAGAGAATACCAGGAGAAAATATAACAGAGGATCATGTGCTTTATTTATATACGTAAACACAAACTCTGAGATAGTCTCCGAATGCTACCAAGAGATTAGATTCTTCACAAAATCAAGATCATCTTCGCTACAACTGCTATCTCTACTTGAGGCTTAAAAGCGTCGAAAGAATAAAGAAAATGAAATTAAAAAAAAAAAAAAAAAAATCTCTTTCAAGTTTCAAAAATGAAATCTAAGAAATTTTCCTTATTCTGAAACCGACGAGAGTTGAAAATAAAGAAGCGAAAAAATTTCCAAAAGTGAAATAGGATTGATTCGAGTTGGCTTGCGCAAATCGTGACATTTCATAGCAGGGAGCCTTTCTTTTTACCCATAGTTCCGCGGAATAACTTCAGGGCAAAGATAAATAAATAAAAAGGGATCCGAAAATTCCATTTTTCAATTTTGTGGCGTCGTGGAATACGTGATACACAACCTTTGGAATCAATAGTTGCAGAAAGTGAAATTCTTGTTACTTGTGTTGCTTATTGAGGGTGGCTTTTCCACAGGAAGCTAAAAGGGAGCAAAATGAAATATACATGGAAAAAATTTGGGAAATAGTTATGTTTATGTGGTGTAATGTCTCCAAATCTCTGATCAGCTATTTAGGGATTTTATATCGAAACATACTAAAAGAAAGAAAGCTAGTAAAGAGGGAGTACTAAATTATTGGATTTGCTTTCAGCAGTTTTGGGTTTAGGTAGTTTAATATTATTCATTTTTGGAAAACTGATGCGGTTTGTTATCGGTCATGCGTTCTGACGAATTGGATTGTTAAACTTACTTGAATTGCCTAGAATTAGATTTTGTTTATTGGATTTGGGCAGACTTTTGCAACGAATGCAGTTTAAAACCAATCATAAGGTCTCCACGAATCGGATTATTAAGCCCATTTGAAACTACATCCGATTAGACAACATTTATTAGATTTACATTTATTGCTAATAAAATTCACGTTTCATCGAAGCATGTGAAAACTTCGATAGCAGCATATCTCGAATCTGAAAATATTTAAATAAAGTTTCGGAAGTTATTCTTTTTGTTTTGTCTGTTACACAAGACTTCTGAGCCCAGAATTGAAAGCATAAGATTTTTTTAGCATAGCTATAATAATCAATACAGAAGGAATATTTAAAGCGTATTATAAAAATTATATTATACTTTTATTAATAATGTACCATTTTGCTGTACATCTCATTATTGTTTATTATTTATTTATTATTCGCTTCGCCATTAGGTACTATATGTAAGGGACGTATGACGTTTTAAGGGAAATTGGCTCATGTCCACGTTACGCAAGGGAAAGTTTAAGAAAATACTCATGCAGCCAGCCCGTTCACCAAGACTCGAACTCTACTCCGAACTACCAATATTCAAAGGCTTTTCCCTCTCTCAATACAGTTTGTACAAGAAAACTGAACTAAAATTGTGGTGTTATTTAGAACAACTTTTGCAAAACAATGGTCTGAAAATGTTTCCTTTAAAATATATAAAACAGTATCATCAGTACTTGCGCTTATATATGACTTGCGGTAACTTATAAATATTATAAAGAAGGGTGAAGTCGCATCGTTTAAATTCAGAACTCTCTTAAACTATTATAAAAATACTTTTGAACAATATACATATGATTATTATTACGTTAAGACTACTTCAGTAGTCATGATGAAAATCTGTAGCTGCTTGAGGTTTGGCATTAAATCTAGGATACGATTCAGAAGTTTGTAAGAGTTGTTTCTTAATTGGAAAATATTCTTTAGAGGTTGTGGTAGAGCAAGAAGGGTACGATTCTTTCGAATTTCATTCCCGAGAAACTTGCAGGTCAGAACTACAATGCAAATGGACAAGATTTCACTATCACCATTAGGACTTAATATCGAAAACCCACATAAAATACGTTTCAAGACATTTCATGGTTTATATAAGAGCTATTCCTACTATGAGTCATAGCAACATCATATGAAAATTCTGACTTCAGCGGAACTCGTTCTTTCCTCTTGACTTTAGTCAACCACTCCCTACACACTGCAAAGACATGCTGGATGTAAAAACTAATGTGCCGCTCAACCGGTGTAGTGGTTAGGTCGCTGACTTCCGTCGAAGGGCCCGGGTTCGAATCCCGGAAAAGAGAAGGATGTTTGTAAAAGTATAGTCTCGGTGCGGCATGACGCACTCTAAATATGCGGCAAGCCGAAAGTACTCTCGTGTGGTTTGGTGGAAGGGAAAAAGGGCGGGAGGCCCTCGGACCCGTCCCCCCTACTGGATTCTCTCCATCATCCATGAATCTGCAATGGCGCCCGAATGAAAAGGTGGTGGACGATAATTCTTCACCACCAGGATTTGGCGAGTAGCCCCTCATCCACAGGCGCCCTTTAAAAACGGAGTATAAAAACTATTTTCTCCCTCTTTTCCTCATGCCTTCATGGTATAACTGGAAGCACAATCGACGCGTGTTCGGGAGTTCCGAAGTTCGAAACCCGACTAAGACACGTTACATTTTTCTCGTATCCTGCTTCAAAAAAACCCAGTGACTCTGCAAGAGGGGCCCGAATAAAAAGGTGGTGAACGATAATTTTTGACCACTGAAATTTGATAACTGGGTCCCCTAATCCCCAGTCGCTTTCAAAAGGGAGGGGTATGTAAGGTATTGTCTCCCTCCTTTTCGTATGCCCTTGGTGTGTAATTGGAAGCATACTAAGTGCATATTCGAGATGTCCAGGTTCGTATCCCGGGAAGGGCACTGCACATTTTTCACCTCTCCTACTTCAAAAAAACCTAATGACTGTTATAAATTTTCTGGAAGCGACCAACATAAGTAAATTATTAGAATGTTGATGTATTACCGCTTTAGTGAATGCTATAAAACTGGTTCACTGTAAGGTAAAATTTCTTATTTGAGAGCAGAAAATAGACTACAGATCCCCTTACAAAAAGCGGGTTGATTAAAAAAAGCCACAAAATTCTTTTTCTTAAACTAATTCATTATTGCATTGTGCAATGAAACATTTATCACTCAATACTTCTATAATGTAATCTATAGCAGCACGTATCAGTTGTATAAAATAAGGCAACAGAAATCCTTTTTTTTTTTTTTTTCGTTAAATAGATAGCATTTCAAACACAATTAAAGTAAAGTAAAGTAATAGACATAATTATGAACTGTCATCTGGTAGCTTAGCTATTATTTGTTAAACATGTTCAGTTCTATAATGCTGGAGACTTATTTTGTTCCCAGTTCAACTAAGATGAACAAAATTTAAAATACCATTCAGAAGTTTCGAAAATATAATTTCATGACCTGTTTGGATATGGATAACTGCAAAACAAAGTTTCTTTCGACATCTACAGTACTAAAACGGAAGCTTTTGGGGAGATTTCTTTTTTTTTTTTTCAAAGTATTAGATATAGAAGCAGGTATAGAAATAAATTAAGGCACTCTTATTGTCTTAAATAATTATCATTGTATCAGTGAGCTTAGTTTTTTCAAGTTATCACAAATGGTTCGTTAAATGTATTTGTTGCAAGTTGCTGTTACTGGTGAGTCGCAAGACGCGGTAACCCCACAATCAGTTAAAATTCCTCGTTCATTTTACTGGGTTGATCTGAGTAACAGTGGAGCAAACACGGAACTTTCAGAGGGGGTTAAAAAGTACGGAAGGGGAGTGGTAATTCCTTCATCGGGTGAATTTGGGGCACCCTGTGCATTTGGAAGTGTGCCAGGCCTTTGCAGTGGTTCCTGAATTCGTGACGTCAGAGTCGCAACGTCCGAAATGGGACCCGCATTGGCACATTTTGAAAGGAATGCTTATTTTTTTCTGCGTTTCCATTGGCTGTAAATATTCAATAAAAGTTCCCCCCCTTCAAAATTCTTTTGTTATTTTTAACTTCATTGTGACGTTATTTGTTTATGGAGACTGTAAAGTAAACTAAAAGGAATATTTTATGATAATCGGATGCTGCTTTTTACTAAGCAAGAAATACTGAGAAATTTATGAAAGACTAAAATGAATATAATAGAATAGTTTAAATTCAGAACAACTATATACTAAAAGTTTATTATGTCTATAGGGATAAATAGTTTCACGTTTTTCTGTAATCATCTCTTAACTGGTAGTGATCGCGTTTTCTATATTTTGTTTTCCAAATAATACTCATATTTTGCAAATATTTCATCTATAAAGAAGTCCATAAGTAGCGGAGTATCAAGTCCCATAACACTGGTACTTCGATCGGAGTTCTAATCTTAACAAATAGGCTGGCTGAATGAGAGGTTTCGTGATTTTCGCTCTGTGTCGCATGAATAAGATCCATTTTTTTTTTATTTACGAAGGCATTTTTTCTCATAGGTAGAAAGCTCTCGAGTTGATTTGCTTTAATGAATCCATTAATTTTAACAATTTCAAAAAAATTACATTATGTACAAAATGCAAACTTTAGAATAGAACGTAGAACGTAGAATGATCGCATAAAAATATTCATTCAGAAACTTTAAATGTGAGATATTCAGTTTAATTTTTAATTTCCTTAAGGTATATAATCTGCGTATTTTTCTGACATTTCTTACATTCACAAAGACATTAAATGCAGTATTTTTTACAAAATTAATATTTTCAAAAGACAATTTTATCTTAATCAAAATTTTTACAACTGGCGAGAAAATTATATTAACAACTGTATTATTTTCTCGAATATTAATGTCAGGAAATATTAATTAATTTTCATTATTTTAAATTAAAAGCTTCGTACTATCCATATTCTTTTGGGAATCAATGTAAAAGAAATATTACCTGAAACGAAACTAACAGGGTGATATTTAAATGCTTTTAACAAGTAAATGTATACAAGTAGAAAGTAATAAACAAAAAGAAAGAAATAGACCTATTTGGTCAACACATTTGCGCATTGAGCTGCTGATAAGTCTGTGTGAAACCTTGAATTGTGCTAATTGACCATTAATTCCATTCTTTGTATATTATTTCCTTGTCTTTAAAATGTTTTTAATTGTTTGCGTACAAAATTGGTGCTTTTTAGGGTTTTTTTAAACATTTTTTTAGTCTTTTCTTATTTCCAATTTCATTTTGTAAATAAGAGAAAGTTTCCCTTAGAAAGTCCTCCACGAAGGCATCCCTCTCCTTAGGCAGATAGCCCTCGATGCTTTGCCGTAATTAAATAACCTAACCTAACCTTTTTGTAGATTAAATTGTTGAGTAGTTGTTATAGGAAGTTGTTTTTGCGTAAACTTTAACTGCTTTAGTATTGTATTATTGTTTTTAATTGATGTTACGTGTGTTCTTTGGAACTGCAGTATCATATTTATTTTAAAGCATTAGCAAAATTTTACTTTCCTCTTTTGTGCTATATATATATATATATATATATATATATCCTATGACTTGCGCTAATGCTGCAAGGTAATAAACCAATAATTGATAATAATTTATAATACGAAAACTTTCCATATACCATCTCCGAGGAATACAAATTCAATTTGAACCATGAAAAAAAAATTTAGTCAGAATTTAAATAAGTCTTTTAAATAGTAATTTCATTCTGCATGTTTAAAAACATAAAAATCTGCTAAGAAAAATCTTTAATCGTAAAATTAACAAAACCAAAAGTAAAAATTCTTAAAGTATTGAAAAATTAGTTATTGTCATTGATCGCAGATTAATCGACTTATCAAGGGGATAAACCAAACTACCATCAATTAATAACAACTAAATTAATAGAGAGTGTTTCATTTAACTTCCAAGTAAACATCAAATTATTTGCTAGATCCAAACCATAAGTCAAAATTAATACGCAATCCAAATATAGACATTATTCATTTAAACCAAAAGAATGCTTTTCGATACTTACTTTTGTTTGTATTTTTGCGATTAAAGATTTTTCTTAGCAGATTTTTATTTTTTAAGCAATGAGATTGGAATTACTGTTTAATTCTGACTAAAAAATTTTTTTCTTGGTGAAATATACGTATATATTATATACCTGTGTGTAAGGGATCTTGTGCCTTCTTACTCATTTTTTAATCATGATCGAAGTAGTATTACATGTGACGCACATACAGACCGTGTAATAGGCGTCGTGAACTTTTAGAGGAACCATAAAATCCTTTGATAAGCTAAATGTATCTTTATTACTTCTCGATTACGCTGTTCAAGCATCATATTGAGTATCACAGCATAATGGGGGTAATCTGATCCCCAAAATTTTAAATACTCACTCATATTTTCTTTAAACAATGGAGAAAGAAGGCGCAGCGAGAAACGTGGTTTATTTAAGTAGTAGCAGGCGAGAAAAAGTGATGAGTACTAACTGTGGTCACATTTATAAGTCGGAAAATCTTTGCTTCAATTCTGAGCAGTGACTGGACTAAATATTTCGCAGTGCTGAGAAATTTCAGGGAAAGTGTGATGTAACGCTGCAGAATAATGAAATCTGGTGCAAACTCATTGAAGCGGAGATGTGTTTAATTAAAATTCATAAATTTAAAGGTCTATTTCCAGTTGGTTTTTATTAAGTTAAATAATTTTGTTTCATATTTTGAAGATATTTTGAAAAGAAATTTAATTTGAAAGCTACTTTGGTTTGGTTAGCTAATGCTAGGTGTTGCTTTGCCTTCTTCAAAAAATTCAGTTTGTATCTCTGTAAATTCCTCTTAGTTTGTATTTCTGTAAATTCCTCAAAAGGGCTGTTACTTTCGAAACCAGGTTTTGCGTTATTTTACTTTAGTGCGTCTTTTCAGTTTTTATTCGGGTCTGAAATCCGTTCAGAAAAACGTAAGAAATTATTTCTTTATATTTATTCTGTCTGTTGTTAACTAACAAACTATTAGAAAGCAACAGATGCATATCTTAAAAACATTATTTTTTTTAATTTTTAGCCTCATTGATTTAAACAAAAACGCATTAATTCATGATATATATAATAAAAAACTTTAAACATTTTTAGATACTGTACTAGAAATAATAAATTGTAATAATAAATTTTTAATCAATAGACCAAACTAAAATTATAATTCGTGTTTGTAAATTCCTAGTTTATAAAATTTTGAACAAACATAGTAAAATTACTTTCTGATAATTCGCAAACTTTATTTCGAAAGACCATTGCTGTGCATAAAATATTAGTCTTTGTATAGCTTTTAAAATACATTATGCCATATTTTGTTTCAGGCGTTGTAATTTAGCTTATATTTAGCACAGCTTCTTCCCCAGAAACTTTTCTCGAAAGAACTTTAAGATGTGATACATAGCTTATAAAGCATAGCAAACACCGTCTGAACACCTGGGACCAAAATGCATCAAAATTCAATATCACCTGCTGAAAACCCACAAGATATTCCGGATGAATGGGATCTTGTCTCCCTCCTTCACATATATTTTCATTGTACACAAGAAAAGTTTGTTCTTTTCACATTGCAACAAATCAAGCAGATATATTTTCTATCCCATTTAAAGCTTTACCAAAAATATTTGATATTCCGTATAGTCAAAAACTGTTCTTTTCTTTTTCTTTCCTGGAATTTTGAAAAGTTTGTGAGAAACATTTTTTGATTTATTTAGAAAATACGAATTTCAAGGCTGTAAAATTTATCAACTGCCTGATAAATAGAGAAACACGACAAAGGAAAATTCAATTTAAAATTTTTATTCCACAATTTCTTATTATCAGCTTGATTTCTAATAAGACTTTTACTCACATATAAATTCGTACAGACAAATGCATATAGAGGGATTCATAAAAAACATCAAAATTACGTTTTTTATTTTAGGGATTTATATTTTTACTAACAATTAATCTTACTTTACATCCCGTTTACTGTAACTTATATTTAATCAAACCCACCAGTATGCAAATTAATTAATACATATTTAAGTATAGAAATTTTGACTTTAAGACAGAGGTTTTGACACTGACCCCTACCAGGCTTGATACTAATTTCTCCCAGCATCATTCTTACAAATAATGAAGTCAAATCCTATTATATTTGACTTCATTATTTGTAAGCTGTAAAATGCTCAAAACTGCTCAAATTTTAATCAATCTAATCTTTGATTTTTAAATTTTGGGTAGTGTTTTGCAAATGTTGAAGTTTTAACCACATGTTGAATTTCACTAATAGGAAATAAGGGTTAAAATAACATTTAAATTAAAATAACTTATCTTATTAAATTAAAATCAAAGAATTTGGAACTCAAGGCGCTTGGAAAATTTCAGGTATAAATTAAATTAAGCTCTTAATTTAATTTCTTAAACAGGAATGCTGAAACTTTGAACATCGATGTTAAAAAAGTGCACAACCTGAGACTGCCAACAGATAGATAATTCCTAACAGCAAAGATGTGTAAGAAATTCTCCTGACAGCAGAGGGGATTGAATCAAACGAACCAAATGGCAGGCTATGTGTGTTTCTTTTCTTGGAAGACTCTGAATCCTAATTTTCCATTTTATAGCTTTGGATTTATATCTCTAATTCATAACGCATGCAAGCCACAAAGAGACCGTGGTCTTTTTGTACTTTTTTCTAATTTACTGTTTCCATACAAGGAACTCGTGATGTCGTGTATTTCCACAGAATTCCTCTATCACTTGCAAGTAATTAACCTAATAGAGTTCAAAGGTGCATCAAGATATCGGTGTATTAGCTGCTGTGTATTCTACCAGTGGTCTTCTAAGCTGAACTGGCAGTCGTGCATTCACAGTGTAATCTTCGTCTGCTTTGTATTTGATTTAATCTAGTAAATTAATCATTTTAGCAACGCAATGGAAAATTGTGTAAAATAACTTGCTGGCAAGCCCGCCAGAGCTGCGGCCAAAACAAAATTTATAAGTTCTATATACACCTGAAAAGAAAATGCATAAAAACATTTCAGTATGAATAAAATCAGTTCATTCTTTCCAAGATACAACCAATTCGTAAATAATTTTTTTGTTGTCAAACCAGGAAACAAAAGCTTTTGACATTTCATTTTAATGCGTATGACGTCATGATTGAAATTTAATGTAATTTAACAACTTTCCTTTAATACCAATTAACGCGGCAAAAACATATAGTGTTAACCTTCCAGCACGCGCTCTTGGCAATTTTACATGAGAACGCGCGCATTGTATTTTTTAAGACATCCGTTATTTTACTGTTTTTGGCACGATAAACGAAAGAAATGAATGAATATTGATAATAAATTTGTTAAGAAATAAAATATTAATCTTATTATAGCAAAATACAAATTATATCACATTTAAATATAAGTAAAATGTTTTTCTGTTAATGAGATGGAAATCCAATGATGTATTTCATAATAGAAAATTTTAAATTTAATATTTAATAGTTATATTTTAAAATCGAAGCTAATTTTATTATTCATCAAAGGCAAGTATAGAAAATAAGAAAGGAAAACCCCTTGGTTAAGGAAAAAAGTAAGTTTAGCATTACTTACTTCTGCAAGGAAATTTACTTCTTACTGGTTACAAAACGCCTTTTAAACTACCTTTAATATTTTTATTTTTTTTCTAAAAAATACAAATAAAAGCAAATAAGGAATGGGAAAAATAAGGAATAAAAATCGCTATTGTTCTCCCATCCAAAGGTTTCCTTGTCTTCCTTTTCTTCATCAGATAATTCTTAAAGAACATGACCAAAATCAGCTGGTTTCACATATTTTTTGGCCATGAAAACCGATATAAAATTTACAGAGCCAAATGTATTCAAATTAAAATAATACATTGCAATTAATAACACAAAATTACAAAATATTTGAGAAAAAAATATTTTCTGAATTTTTACCCACGAACACGCGCGTGTCGTAACTTTTACGAAAAAGCTGCCACGTAGCACAAATGCCCAGTAAAAAAAAGAAAAAGTCAAATTACTTCTTTTTGGCACATTCCATGATGTGAGGAAGGGTAGGAAGGAGGAATAGAAATGACATTCAGACATCTCAGGTTCGATATGCGAAAAAAATGTGCATTAAAAACTGAATTTGTCGTAACTTTTGCGCATACGCGCATGCTGGAAGGTTAATTATCCTAACCTGAAACATAAAAATGCCAACAGCAATTATTTATTCAAAATGCTGACATTAACGAAATATTTTCGACAATAACGTCACATGCATTCGCGTGCTTTCTTCAATGTCGAAACTGACCTTATGTAATGATAATATATTTAATGTTTAGTAATGCTATTTTTAAATATTTTGCAAAACACACAAAGTTTTGATTAACAACCTCTGCGATTTGAAAGCAAGCAGTGGCACCACTTTTCGAAATTATGCAAATTTTTATCTCCAGCGCCGGAGACAGTTGCCACTCGGAAGAATAAGTGTAAAAATTAGCATTTTAAGAGGTTTCATTAATACCTCGGCTGATTAAGTTGTACAAAGATGAGAATGATCGATATGGATTCCCACAATTTTTGGAATCCGGGGGTACCTCACTAAAACTCATCTCCCCGACGTGCTGGAGGAGATAACGCCACAGAAAACAAAAACAAAAAAAAAAAAAAAAAAAAAAAACTGACAGACTCTCACAGATTCTAATAGCATATATTCTGTGCTTTATGTCAAATTAAATGTATTCTAAACCAAGTATTTATACCGTAATTTATCCTTTCGTGTTTTTTTTTTTCTGAAAACATCTGGGTATTCTTCTGAAGAACATTTTGATATGTGTTCTAATCACGAGCCACTGAACAGCAGGATGACGTATATTTACATATTGCTTCCTCTCCCTTAAAGTCGCCCGAACTTTCCTTTTTGAGTTATTTCAAAATGGCTTTCTCTTGATGTCGAATCATTGCACATCATTCCGAACTGTCATACATTTTCATCCAAATTGTCATTCAGTTGTATACATTTGCTTCCAAATTGTCACTTCCACATTTGAATATCTCCAGCAACTGCGCAAAATGAGTAGCCTTATTTTACTTAGCCCTTTAAAATAAAATATTTAAGTCAAATGCTAAATAAACGCTTAAAAATGAAGGACGTTCTTCTCATACTCAATTAATTTAATGATCGAAGAAAGAGAAATCTGAAAAAATTTTAATTAAATATATTATAAATTTTTATGCATGTGCTTTCTAAGCTTTTTGCAACATTTAACATATCTCGAAATCTTAGCAATATTTGAAAATAGGTAG
The DNA here is from genome assembly GCF_044657685.1 of Stegodyphus dumicola. Classification (NCBI taxonomy): domain Eukaryota; kingdom Metazoa; phylum Arthropoda; class Arachnida; order Araneae; family Eresidae; genus Stegodyphus; species Stegodyphus dumicola. The sequence continues at coordinate 38,651,714 of NC_140771.1, read as the reverse complement.
TTACATATGGGATTTTTTTTTCAAAAAAATGAAAATTTTACTAAAGAAAAACTTTATTAAAATTCAGCTAATTTTTTAACCTCTCCTTTGCAGTTTAAATGCTTTTTTCCACAGGAGAAGAATAATAGAAGTAATAAAGTTTATTTTCTACAGGGCAATTTGGAGTTAAAATTTTTCAAAATGTAAATAATGTGTCTTTGAGTTAGTTATTTTAACAAAAAGAGAGCTAAAATAGAATAATGCATTTCTAAAACTTTGTTTTGATAATAATTATTTTGAAAATGAGAAAATGTGTGATAAAATACAAGAAGAATGCATTTAATTGAAAAAGTACTATAGAGACATTAAGTATATTGGAAGCAAGAGAGATTAAAAAATTAGTAACGTCTTCGCCGAGAATCAAACTACACCACTACACCACCTAGGCTCGCTATGAAGGCAGGATAAATACTTTATTTACTCCCCCTTTTAAGGGACGACTCGGTTTTTTTAGGGGACCTAATAGCAAAATCCTGGGTGAGGAAAATCATTAACCAACACGCTTTTAGTTCGGGCACCACTGTGGATACATTAGGATTTTTGGAATCAGGAGACTTGAAAAATTAGCAACGCCTTCGTCGGGAATCGAGCCGCGTACCTCTCAATTACGCGCTGAGTGTGCAGACCACTACACCACGAAGGCTCGTTAAGAAGGCGGGAGAAATACCTTATAGTACTACTAGGAAACAATATCGTCTAAGATTTGTTAAAATGAGGTTTTTGTCTTATTCTGGGTTATACACACGAATTTACTTAAATAAGAATCAAATAAAGTAAGACAAATGCCACAGCGTAGAGTTAGCGAATGTATATTTTCCCGAAGACATTTCTGGCGCTTGTTTTGCCATAAAGGAAAAGATGCTCAGGTAACTTCAGTGTATTTAGCAAAATAGCTCGAAAAGAGGTGAAAGGGCAAAAATAATATAATTGGTTTACAAAATTACAGAACTGAGTTAAGCGAAAGCAAAAGATTCATAAATCATTGATGCAAACTTATTGTGTGTTTTTATTCTTGTCTGAATAAGCGCATTTACCATGAAAACTTCATATATATATTTTAGTAATATTTTGTTTCAAGTAAAAATTGCTTAATAGATTTTGCAGTTCTGTAAATAAAAGACCAAAGAAACAGATATTTAGTACATAGCTTTCCTTAAGCTACTAGATAAAGTGTGAAAAAATTGGTATTTTATAAAAGGAGATAGCCTCACGATATATTTCAATTTTAATGTTAATAATAACACCCACCATTTCATGAATATTAGTTTATAAAGAATATTATATACGTTACCGAAAATGTATGAAATCCGGCATTTTATAGGAATGAAGAAAACTGGCTTGCAATAAATGAAATGCTTAACATTCTATACATTTCCTTGATATTCCATAGAAATGCGCAAGCCCACCAGCGACCGAGCGCTAATGTCACTGAACACTGGTAGTTCTGTCCGAGGTTCGAATCCCGGAAAGGGGCTGGCTTCATGGGCGTTTTCGTGGTTAAGCATATGTGTAACGTGTACACGAGGCAGTTTCCCTTAGGAAGTCCTCCACAAAGGCATCCTTTCCCTTAGACAGATAACCTATGAGGCTTTACCATAATCCCATAAACCAAACCAAACGTAGAATGCGCAATGAAAAACCGGCAAAGTATGAAATGCATCTCCCATTCGAACATCCATAAATGTAACCCACTCATACATAATACATACATTTATTACACTCATACATAATCCATACATTATTATATTCATACATAATTCATTTATTACATTTATTCCATAATGCCATATATTTCATACAATTTCTTACAGTGTTTTCTTTAATAAGGGGAGACGGATAAATTTTGTTTTGCTCAGCTTTCATTTTTCAATTTTGAATAAAAGTTTTATAAGGCAATCTTTCATTATTTTTTCAAAATAACATTGTATTTTTGAAGAATATACGCATTTGAAGTAAGAGATTTATGATGACTTTTTTGCCTAAATATCATTTGTCATTCTATAGAATGCCTAGACACTATATACGAAGCCTAGCGAAAGTACATAATAATTCTTGTATTTTATACTTTGCCTAAAAACGCGAGGCATTCTGGAAAACGTCTAGGTAATCTATATCTAGAATTCCCGTAATTTCATACCTAGATTCTATCTGGGAATAAAATGTAGATACTTAGAATTTCATACCTAGAATTCCCGGCGCTCATAACCTAGATTCTATAGAATTCCCTGCGTTTCATTCATTGCCGATAACATTGTAGAGACATTAGGTATTTTTTGGAAGAAGGAAAAATGAAAAATTAACAAACGACTTCGCCGGGAATCGAACCACAGACCTCTGGTATACCGGCGTACCGTGCAGAAGGCACCCTAGACAGGTGGGAGAAATGCCTTATGGCATATACATAGGTTAATTCGTTCTCGAAAATAAAACTGTCTTCCCAGAATTAATGAAATAGGATAAGTGATATATGACCCATTTAACATGCTTCGTTCCTTTACAATGTAAATATTATTTTTGTACGAGAGTTTAAGTTCTGCAATTTTGCCTTTAGCAATTTTGAAGAGAATGGCTACATTTGTAGTTTCTTAAAAATAAAATTTACATCTCACTCTCTATGATCAAAGTAATACCTTCTCGAAAACCAAGAAAGAGGCAATATCTTAAGTGCATTTAAGGAATTACTAAAATTTTTGGTTCTTGTTTCTTTGTAAAAATACATAAAACGCCTGGAAACATTATTTCAGTTATTAGTTTCAATTGCGGAATAACATTTATGTCATTTTAAAATGTAATTTAATGTCCTTTGTATCGCATTAGTATTTTCTAGTGTGGCATTAACTTAATAGAATTTTCTTTAACGTCTGCGCTTTCCTAAAACCTAAAACATTTAGTCAACATCTGGTGTATCACAGGTACGTAAATGCACTTACATTTAACTTGTTTTTAATTTCCGTAAAATGGTTTTATGACTCAATAAGTAGTTTCGTTTAATTGAGGTTTTAAAGCTTATCTGGAAATTACTTCGTAAATATAAAAAGCAAATGGTACTAGAGGAATATGCAAGATTTTAGCTAATTTTTGTCAACATATAAAATGGCCAGTGTATCTTTTATATATTTATCCCACTGCATTATTTAATACCTACAAATACTCTAACAACTAAAACTGCTGGCATCCAAAAATCAACTTATCCGCATCGTATATTCTTCTGTCTAGATCGGGTCAAATGTTCTAGATAATTGCTAATGTATTTCATAAAAGTCTACCATCCGTCCATCGTATATTTTTTTTAAATAAAAGCATTTCTGCAGCAATAATGACAAAAATGGATAATTATTTTTTTAAATTTCATCTAAACCATAAGCTTATTACAGTTTAATAATTTGCATTACACTGTTATTTTTTATTATTTCGGGAAACGGTGCCAAGAAATCTTGCCCTTTCTGATACACAATGAAGGAAAGCTGCTCTGTTGATGATTCGCCGCCAACAAAGATATGCAAGAAGCCAAATATTATTACTTCTGTTGTCCTTCTAAAGTGATCTTTTTCAGCTATCTAAAAACTTCTTAAGAAATGGGAACACTGACTCTAGTTGTGTTGGAATGACCTGTGAAGAGATATTAGGTATTTACTGGAGAAAGCTCACGACAAATTAGCGATGTCCTCACCAAGATTCAAACTCCTGACCTTATGACTGCCAGCTGGAGACTTTCTTCTAAAACACCACATAAGCATGCCTTTAGGAAAGGAAAAGCTTACGTTACGGTTACGTTGGTTAGCTTACGTTACTTGAGTAAAAGTAAGGCAAAGCATATGAGGCCCATTTATCTAAGGAAAGATGTTTTCGCATAGACCTCTATAAGGGAAATTGGCTCATACTCAAGTAGCACATGGGGAAAACCGTAAAAACCAATCCCTCGGCCTGGAATCGAAGCCCAGTGGAACTCCCAGCATTTAAAGGTCATTAATCCTCAGTCACTGGTGGGGCTCAAAACATTATTGAACCATCCAGTGTACTGTGTATTTTTCTTTAAAATGTTAAAAAAGTAAAATGTAAGAACTCTTGAATCATATTTTCTGCTTTACTTTTGCCATTTAGCAATAATTTTTGACACTTCCATTTCACCTTCTTTTGGCATTAAATGGCTTTATTCGAAATCTTTTAAGCAACTGATTTTAAAACATACGACCAGCATGCTTTTAATTACAAGAAGTAAATAAATCAAAAAGCAAAATCTGGTAGAAATATTCTGCGACATATTTGGATTAAAGTAACTCCTAACTGAAACTGAACGCTTTTTTGCCTAAGAGCTCCATGCTTTAGCTTGATTTCACAGAACAACTAGTAGGACTTTGTTACATTTCTTTTTTTTTCTGCTCTAGACACGATGTTGTTCCCAAAAGATTGTTAGAATCCAGCTTTCCAAAAGTTTTCCGAGCGACGAGTTTATCCGCTCTTTTCTTTCCTCCGGGGTGGGTGTAAGAGTTGATAGAGAAAAATTTCCCTCCTAAGAATTTCTCTCCATTTTTCCTCACTTAAGCTTTCATGCTAGATTTAAACTGGTGGTTTTTTTTTTTTTTTTTTGGAGTGCAAATAGCTTATCCTCAACCAAGCGATTTGCATGAAACTTTTATCCCTTTAAAGACTATTTTTGTTCTGTTCAGTCTGAAACAATGTGACTGTAACGTAGGGAATTTCTTTCGCGGTTTTGGATAAATCTGAGAGAAGGGTAAAATTATTTTGTATTTTCTTCTAGGGAAAAAGTAATTTTTAGGAAAATCTCTCTTCAAAGCCTTCAAAATTTTAAAATACAAAAGACATTTTTATTTGGAGCTAATTTTCTGAAATAATCAGATATATTAAAGGAATCACGAATTAACTTCTCTTTTCAAATTAACAAAAATTAACAAAATGCAAACGCTTTATTCTTTCTCGTTTAATCTCTAATGAAATATCTACTATCCCATGAAACATTACATAAGTAATTTTAGTGTAAGCTAGTTATAGGCTTTTGTAGTAGAGTAAGCTAGTTATAAGCTAGTGATAGGCTTTTGTAGTAGTGTAAGCTAGTTATAAGCTAGTGATAGGCTTTTGTAGTAGTGTAAGCTAGTTATAAGCTAGTTATAGGCCTATTTATGCCGTTTTAATTCAATATTTAAGATCCATAATATATTGTACGTACACTATTTACTTAAGATCCATAATATATTGTACGTACACAAGTTGTACCGTAACTTCGCAGAAAATGTTATATAACCTTTTCAGCGTGACTCTTTTTATTACAACGCAGATACTGAACTACCATTACATCATACCATTTTGACAACGACATGGTCAACTATAAAATACGATTGGTGTAAATTTCTTTGTGGTATTCAATTCAGACTACTAATCGTCTCGATGTAGCTTTTAAAATGATTTCACATTTACAGATCGATCAAATCATTTCAGTCTTGGGCTTTGTGTACCACTCCTCCATCGATATATCCAAAACCTTGAAAAGATGTGCTGGATTCTGTGCTGCTAAACTTTATAACATTTTATGCGTTTACAATAATTTTTAGAATACCATCTTTACAATATACACACCTTGGCAATAAAAATCATTAGTAACAGCAATTGCTAGGTAAAATGAACAGATTTGGTAAAAATAAATGTTTGGCACATTTTTAAGTAGCTTTCCGTACTTTTACTCTCGCTCATTGGCGATTTTATGAACTGGCGAAAAACAAGTTTGGTTAATTTTATGGCCCACAGCTTCATAAATAATGAAGTAAAGAAGGATTTAATAGAAAATGAGGACTTCATGGTAAAAAAAAATACAAATCTGTACTTCCGATATTTATATTTTTATAACTGGCGGAAAAATTCATCAAATTGATGGCTAAATATAAAACGTGTAAATGAGGCTACAATGAAAACACGTGCAAGGCATGCTATGCGAGGGTTGGCTATTGTCGCGTGAAAATTCGGTTTACAAAATTTAACCGGTGGTTGAAATTGAAAGTGCAAGTAATCTAGGGTAAGAAAAGGTTTGCGAAGCAGCCAATTTTGTAAATTTGTGTTTTATTTGTAATGCAGTGTATTCTTTTCAGAATATTGTTTTTTATCTCCTAGTGTGACTTGCTTCTGAGTATCACATAATACCATAGTGAAATAAAATTTATGATTTAATTTACAAATTTTACTTTTAATAAAATTCGAAATTATCATATTTTGCATATACACCCAAATTTGGTACGGATGTTCATTTGTATGCAAACATGTTTCGCTTTACAGTGAGGATAGTTTCTAAAAATTTTATCCAAAACTTGCCAAATAAAATTCAGTGGTAAAGAATGCCGGCACTGAAAACATTTTATTTCAGTGGACATGGAATAAAGATTTAAATTAAAGGTTTCCCTTCAGCTGAATAAGAGTCTATAGCTTAGTCTATGTCATCTCATGAACATCTTTAAATTTCAGTTAATTAATCTCATTTCAACTCGTTTCCTTTATAAGAATACATTAAAAACACTGCAGATGGTAAAAGATGGGTTATATTCAGAACCTACGACAAAGGATCTTAGAAAACTAGCCTATGTATACCTTTTTAATTCAATAGACGTAATATGAGATTGAATATTTCATCGATGTTTACAACAATTTTTCAAATGTAGAAATTTAGTAATATAAGAAGAAAACCTGAATAATTTCTTTACATTTTAATATTTAATTATTTTTTATGTATTTGAAATGTTTTGAGTAACACTTTTTGCCTCTTAGCACATTTATTTTTCAATGTCCGTGCATTATTGGACCATATATGAATTCATCAGCTTCCATTCTAAACGTTTCTGTAATTGATAAAAGTATTCGAAACCAACAAATGTCATCAGATGAAAATCGGTTAATATTTAAGAAAATTAATATAAATAAATCGGTTTGCATACAACAGTCTATAGATCTATATATTGTTTGGTTTTCATAGATTAGAATAAATGCAGTTGATGATGTTGATGATCTGTTTCTCTTTTAACTGTTAAACCCTTATCTTAGATGACCAACATTACGACAAATATCCCGTATCCCAAATTAATATGTTGATATCGTTGCCCTTGAAGAGTCAAACTAATTCATAAGTTTCTAAATTATCTCTTGAAAGTTTGAGAAAATGAGGCTACAGTATGCTTGATTTGACGACACTAATTAACGCTTTTGTGCGGGGCAGTACTAGGATATGAAATCGGAGTTTTGCCTTCTAATATCTTTCATTAGAAGAATACTGTTGTGAAACCGGTGTTTCCCGTCTATATGCGCCATTTAGCCAAGTATTTAATAGCTTTTTCTATTTCAATAAGCATCATCTAATACCACTAAATTTCATATTACAGACACAATTTGTGCTATTGACGCAAGAATAGGATTCTGCCAGCGCGAAGGAGAAATTCAGTCGCGGAAGAGGAATTCTGAGCACTCCACGCCTAGCAAAACTGAGAGGTATTTGAAAATGTAGTTATACAAGTCTGGTAACACTGTAAAGACAAAGGAGAAGTCACTAATGATGTCAGGACTTGTGTGTCTTTTGATCTGCTTTCGAAACTTTGCGTGTCCTGAACAGGAACAGGGAACTTACTCAAGCTATGTTCAAATGTGTGGAATGGACAACACCAGGAGGAAATGTGTACTGAACCCTTTATTCTCTATAAGATTACAGGTGCTCCCGTACCTCGGGATACAGAGACCAACCAGTTGTGGTCAGTTGTGGTCAGTAAAAATATAAAACTACTAACTGAAATTCTAACGCAGAGCTAACGTGGAATTAGTTTACAAATGCCTAACACTAAGACTGGCCTTTTTAAAAGTTTGTATATGTAGTACGTAAACTGCCGAAGCTACAATACATTTTAAATCTCAAGAGGACTAAACCTCTGGCCTTAAAGGCAAGCAGCAACTGACTGAAAACTCGTACAGAAATGCAGTAGCCAAGCCACTCACTTCCCCTCTCTTTCTAACTCTTGGCAAAAAGCCACAACTTAAATACTTGGGCGTTAGCAAGTACAATTTGCATAAACAAGTTAAAGCATTTAATTCTGGACGGAAGTGGAAAATAAAAAATGATAGTGCAGTTTTAAAATAAAATAAACGTTTGTAAAACTTAAGATCCATACAATGATACGAGCTGAAACCATCAAATTTAAACTGTCAATATGTTTCTTGATACCAATTTGTATTGTCAGTTCATTTGTAAGTTAAAGTTTGTTGATAATATAATTTGCTTTCATCTTCTCATCCCATCACTATCTGCGTTTATACTATCTCTGTGCAGATAACAGCCTCAAATAGTCACGTTTGGAGGTCTGAGGGTCCCAGACAGAAATAACCAGATTCGGTTCGAAAGCATGCAAATACCATCATTTCTATGTGTCACTGAATATGTGGAAATATGTTTGTACGTAAATTATCATTTTGTGGTTAGATAAATGTAAATACAGTAACATAATAAGATACAAATAATTGTGAATCGAGCCATAAAGTTGTTTCAGAGTTATAATGCTGAAACCCATACGTCACCAAAATAAGACCCTTCAAAAACGTTCAATTTTATTGCAGTTGCAGTGGCTTTTAAAGCATTTCTATGTTCTTCTCTTTCAAATAGCCTATCATTCAGCCACTGGTACATTTCTTAACTTTTTCATAGCTCTGAAAAATACTTAACTCGATGAGCAAGCTTAGGACGAACTAGTAATCATATCAAGACAGCTAAATTACATGTGGTAGATGTGAAGGAAATGCATTTTTGTAAAACATCTTATATTTTTTGGTGAAACATTTGTAAAGCAAAAGTAGAAGGCATATCTCGCAACATTATCCAGAAATTAGAACTTAAAAATTGAGACCATTAAATAACGATATATTTGATTTAAAAAATTCTCTTTAGTCACTATCTTGCTTTTATCTGCGAGCTTTGTAGAAATTTTTCTTCCAGAGCGATTTGCTAATTTCCATTTGACTTGATTTTGTTCGACATCTTATCCGAAATTTCGAGAAACATTAATGTCGTTTAAAGAATTTTAAAAGGGATAAAATTTGTTTCCATGACTCTGTTCGATCTTTTAAGTCTTCATTTTTTATGTAGTGCTTCCCTACAAAAAAACTGAGGTAAAGTTAAGGCAATTTTTTTATACATTATTAACTACAAAATACTGGTCTCAGGACTCCAAAATGTGTAGCAAAATCACATAACATACTTTGACAATACTTCTTTGCAATGTAAAGGAATTAAACTCTAGGTTGTTGAAAAAGCATAAAAGCAGATCTGCCACATGTACTTTCTTTAAAACATATAGCCCTCGAACCACGTACTATCTTTCTACGTTATCTTTCCTCTGTATATCTATATTTATATATCAATGCGTTTGAGTATCTATAATGCGCGACAACACATACTAAAACTGTTATTTTAGCTCCTTAAACAATAAATTACGTTCTTTCAAATTCTGGTATACAATATGAAAGATCAAGCATTATAGAAATACTATTTTTCGTTTCTGAGTTCCAGGAAGTGAACTTGCGAAGCAAAATGACTGACAACATTCGTATGATCATATATTCTGTTTATTTTCTTGCACGTGAATTCTTGTATCATAAAGGGATATTTTATTCAAAGAAGGAAACGTTGATAAACTACTCCTATTCGCTTAACCTTATTTCTTGCCTTTGCAAAATATTTCTCCAATATATTTCCGTTCCTGTATCCATACATTATAAATCGAATATAGCAAATATACTTTATTTTATGCGCGTCCCCTATGGAAATTGTTTGAATGCGGTATCTTGAAATTTACCTAGTAAATGTAAATATAATCAAGGGATGCCGTATATGCATGTTGTAGCTTTAAATTGAAAATGCCTGAATACGGACAAATATATCACCATTTATCCTAAAAGATGAGAACAAGTTTTTTTATATTGTATATATGAATTTTGTATAAAATGCTCAAATCTAAGCTCTTTTACAAAGATATACGGAGTTAGTGGAAGTAGATTTTATTAAATTGTAATATATGTTTTCCTTTCCCGTAAAGAAAATTCTTGCCTTATTGTAATAATTTATTCAATTAATATGTAGAAGAATATCGGAAATTCGAGCGCTACTAACCAATTTTGCTCTTAGTACGAAATAACACATGTAGTTATTAATTAAATGTAGTCAAAATGTAGTTATTAATTGAAAATCAGGAAGAAAAGTAATCTTTTGCCCGCACTTCCCCCCTCTTTTTGATTATGATGAGCAAAAGAAAAGCAGTAAAATATTCGCTAGAGAAAGGATATCCTTCCTCTAGCGCTATTTTTCGCTTTCTGAATTTATTTTGGTGTTCCTAGAGCATATTTTTTATCCAGTGTGACTATTTTTTTTGGCATCTGAGGATGAAAAAACAGAGATTAATGCTGCGTATCAAACTAACTATTTTTAGGATAAGACTAAGAGTCGCTTTAACAGACACGAAAAATTTGTGCACATTGGTTTTTAAACTTGCCTATCATTATCCAACTAAGATTCGCATAAATAATCTACCTTGAAAATTTCTGAATGGAATTTAATTGCAACTGCAATGGATAAAATTGCATTTTTGGCGCATATTTACGCACTTTATTAAAATAAAATATAAAAACACTTTCTGGATTTATTTACGTACATTGTAGAATCTATTAAATCTATTAGATAAAAGGGTATTCCTCCCTTTTATCTAATAGCTAAGTGTGGGGGAACCTAGCAAACAGTTAAGCGAATGATCGCTTTAGTTCAGTAACAGAAACATAAAACTCAAGAAGGGTTCATTACACTTTATTGCTCAAAATAAGATTAACAGATGGCCCCTATCTCAGGGCGTACAGCAAAGCCTCCACTTGGGCTTAAACTCAAAAGTGTAAGAAATAAAAACTTATGTAGCCTACGCTTAACTAAGGAGATGTAGCCGAAGCTAACGCAAATCTAACTAGTTGCCCCTAACTATTGAATTATCCAGCGAAGCTCTCAAGGGCCTGAAATACGGCCGAGCGTAGTAATAGCTTAGGGAGAGTGTAGCCAAAAGGCAAGCGCGCGCTAGTCAGAATCTCTGGCTCTCTAACGAAGTCACTGAAACTTCGACTTAAATACTACGCTTTCTCATTTGCATTAAACTCGGTTCTAAAAACACATGCTGGTAAGGACTTTGTAAGTTGAAATTAGGAGAGATAGGAAGAGCTTCAAAATAACTGTTATAAACTTAGGACAAACCTTACAATCTTATAATTAATATGTATATACACACTTTAAGCTTCGAAGCTATAACGGCTGTGTCAGAAGCAGCAGTTTAGGAAATGTGACTGGGAATTTAAACAGAAACCCAGACAGTTTAAATGAAGTTACAGTTATATTTTTCTTAAAGTCCATTCGATCATAATCACACAAGGTGATTCAGAATTCATCATCAATATTTGGTGGGGAGGTAGGGAATACGAAAAGAAGGAGATTTCACATAGGAATGCATGGGCGCATATGTCATGTAGTAGGGCAAAATGACCCCAGTTCAGTGATGGAAAGAACACATAAGAAGGAAGTAGTAAGGGAAAAAAAACATTTATTATCTTGCATGTAACATTTCTTTGCGTCGGTTTTACAGACTTACAAGAGGTGCTCGAGCTGCTGACCATGTTCTCGAACTGCTACCATGAACGTATACCGGTTCATGATACGTCTGTAAAGTCAACTAGTCGAATGACGACTGGCGGCAGACATCAAACAGCTGTGTTTATGTATGGAAGTTGTGTACACACAGCGTCCTCTACACCACCATGCATTCGTCTGCGCCCGTACTTTCCTATGTGAAATCTCCTTCTTTTCCTATTCCCTACCAACCACCAAATATTGATGATGAATTCTGAATCACCTAGTAGATCCGGCACAGAAAGGATTTCCAATATATAACTAGTTATCTAGTATAGGAGTGGTTTTAAGTAAGATGTACCCTCTGAATATAATGTAAATAAAATATATGAACTTTATAAGTTCAAGGATATTGGCAAAATACAAATATCGTTATTATTATGTAAATATATATGCAGTACTAGTCTATTTGCAGCTGAAGTTCGAACATAAAACAATGCAGATAACGTACCTCAGCTACAAAAAGAGAAAGACGCATTTCTAGAAAAGCATGAAGTATAGCAAACTAAGTCGTATCTTTCTCTACATTAAAAGGAAAAGCATGTTTTAATGATCTGGATGGCTTGCTTATTTAAATAACAAAATATTCGTCTGAAAAGTCAGTAAGATAATTCGATCGATAATAAAGTGGCAACCGGTGTTTATATGTAATTGCAGATTGTTACTGTAATTGTAGCAACTTTTCTGGCAAGCCAGTTGAATTGGAATACTGAGCTGAGACAGTGTAACAGAAAATGAAAGCTAAATGTTTCTGAAGATATTACTTGTCTACACAAAATAAATTAATAAATTTGAAAAGCATATAATTTTAATTATTAATTTACATGGATAACTGAATTTATGTCAGGTAAATTAATAAACAGTTACTATTTACAATTTTTTATAGTCATCTATTTATTAGAAGAAATCTAGCCAATGTGTCCATTTAATTTTATTATAGAATAACTTTTATTTGCTTTTTTTCTTGTAAACTAATATGTAATCTTAGAGACGTAATATATATGCAGTGAGGATAATTGTAATCATTGTTATGTGAATACAAAACGTAATCATAAAAAAAACTCAGAAGTTGTCTTGAATAAGCTAAATGTATCTAAATTAATTAAATTTCGTCTACAAAAATTCTCTGCTTCCAAAGTCAAAGTTGTAATAAAATCTTTTCAAAAAGTACTGTACAAAAACATCATTTATAAAGGGACATTTTTGCAACACACAAAAAGTAAATTAATTAATTTTATAAAATCGAAAATAAATTAATCTGCCTACTGTCATCAACAAAGGATCACCTCAGATAATTTTTTTTTTCATAATGTACTCTCAATGCTATGTCTATAACGTAATTTCTATAATGTATTCTTAATGCCAGTTTACAATGCTATGATACAATGCGTACCATTTTTTTCTTGACTGCAAATGAGTAGAATTTCTGTCCTGATGTTAAAAATATGGTATTCCATCAATATGCATCTGAAAGGTTTCCTCGTAGTAATAAGTCAGATGAGTCATTATGAGAATCCTCAGTATTATAATCAACGCTATTATAATAGAAAAAATTTCTCCTTTTCATTGATCTGAAGTCCTAGATTTACAGACAAATATTCCATAAGATATTTATTACCATGCTTTCTTTCAGCTCCGTAGTATACCTGGAACCATCAACCGCTCTAAATGAGCCGTTTATTTTCTGTAAATGTTGTTTTTGTGCACGAAAATATCCTTCACAGGAAAAGCACTGTTGGGAATTCTTTTAATTAGTGTCATTGCATATCCAAATAATGGCATGTTACTTCTCGAGTCCGTTGAGACTAATTTCAGTAATGGCGGTGTAATACTCTGTCTAATGGAGCAGATATAATTTGCTGTCGTCAGGCTTCTGTACTTGTGGTAATCAATGACGCTTTTACGTTCTTCTTCAAAGTCCGTTGAAAAGTATCGTTGTTTTTTATCATTAACGCGGAAATAAAACGCTTAAATGATATGAATTCTTATTTATTTCTTAAAAACTTTATAATTTGATTTAAATCTTGTGTATACTTTATATAACTTCAAAACGTTTGTAAATATAATTGGGCGACTATATTCATTTAAAAATGTTGAGTAACTGAATTTGAAGATAATTTATCAGAATAAAACTGAAGTTGAACTACTGTTTTCCTCCCTTTATAGTATGGACATACGGTTCTTTATTTGACATTTATTTTTATGTATATATAAGCTGACAAAGACATAAGGTAACTAGATGTAAAACACTCCTTGGCGTTAGTCCGTTTATCCATCGAGAGAAGTCTTGCGAGACTAGAGTTATTGCAGGAAACATGGCAACCCAGCAATGCTCTTTCCGAAATTTGAGCTCTAGACATTTCCGATTGGTAACCGGACATGTTTCTAATTACACCACGAAGGAACTCATAAGGAAAAAGAAATTTCCTTACATTTTCACCGGCTAAAATGATTACTAGGAGGAGGGGATCCAGTCACCAAATCCGCGTAATGAAAAATTATAGTATATCACATTTTAGTTCGGGCGCCAATTGTAGTATCATTAAGTTTACTTAGGATTAGAAAATATGAAAAATTAGCAATCTTAGGGATTCGAACTCCGAAAGACGTACTTCCAGTTACACGAATTATACAACACGAAAGCACGCGGTAAGGAAAAAGAAAATTTCTTGCAGGGTGATTCGCCGTAATATTTATTATAGATAATTCCATTGGCTTATTATGCGCTTCACAGTTACTTGTGCATTGAATTTAATTTGATACATTTGTATTCATAATTGACGTTGTTTATGTTAAGCACCCAACTGTGCGAAAATAATATTCCTTTGAAAGGAGACAATATCTTTCGGTTCACACGATGCACGTCATCTGAAAAGAAACACTTTTCTCTAAATATTCTGTTTTTAATATTTTTATGTATATGAAATATGCACTTACATAACGTATTTGATTATATATACCTATGTGATTAATTCCTACATTTATATAACATCGGTAAAATACGTTCTATTACCCTTAATGTATAGACCTTTTTCTTATAAGCGTTATACAATACGCACATAAAATAAAATTATTAATAGTGATTACAATAAAATAGTTTTGTGTTGTGTGGGCAATCTTTTTTTTTTTTTTTTTTTTTTTTTTTGAGATTTTTTGTAGGTTGCAATACAGGATACATTGTCGTAAGTTTTCATTTCAGAATTGCAAACATTTCATCTTAAATAGAATATCAAATTATTATGGCTGAAGCATGTTACGTTAAAGCTGATTCCTTTAATATTATCATAATTATCATTTTTCACAAAGTTATGATTTATTAAAGAGATTTATATGCAGAAATTATTAAATTTCGAGTGAAAGGATTTATGTGAATGGCTTATCTTCCATCATTAAATACTAAATGGTAAAACTGATTTCCTGTTATTTTATAGAAGTCTCAGATACCAAATGTAGGAAGGTAAGATACAGGGATTTAACCATTTAACATAAATTCTGAACATATAATTCAACACCAACTGTTACTTTAAATCTGATATTTTGTTCTTTCATTATGACTCCATGAGGCTGAAGAGTCATTACATTTATTTCGAAGCTGGAAAGAGGAAAAAAACAGAAATGTCCTCGCCGGGAACTCGAATCTTTTAGTTGCTAGCTAGACATGCTTCGAGTTACACAAAGAAAGTACGCAATAAGAAAGAAGAAAATCTCTTGTAAGGTTATATATATTTCGCAAATTTTTCCATTTATAAACTGCAAGCTACTATAAAGAAAGCATCTGCTGTACAACAACAACTATAACAATAATGTTTAATTTTGCTGTTAAGTTTTCAAATGAACTTATCCTGTTAAATTTATCATCAGTTTTAAGAATCGATTGTACTTTGCTCGAATATCGATTTATCTCTTGATTACTTCAACAAATGATTTGCATGATTAATAGCACATACACATTTTAGGAATGTTCTTATTGGAAAACCTGTGTCTGATTCAATATATAGGAACATTTGGAAAGAGTCCAAAATGATGTTCGATACTCCCCATGCCCGAAATGGAAATCGAATCCTTAAGGAGTTTCCAATGAGAACGATTGTTCATACAAAATGCATTATTAATACAGAAACAAAGAAGAAAAATTTTCCTATAAATAAGAATATGTCTTTTAAGTGTAGGATGTATCATTCTTATGTCGATAATAATTTTCAGGTTCCCAGTCATTTGTTTCTGATATAAGAATATACGAAGAAATGGCTACGTCTGGGTAATCATAATTTGCTTAATTCTAGAATATCAGTTCCTTTGTATTCTCTCTGAACTCAAAGGAAATGTAAATAAAGAGATTTGAAAAATTAGAGCATCTAAAATGCTGCATTATTTTATTAATATCAATTCTTATTATGTCGCATAATAGGAATCAATTTAAAATTTATTAAAAAACAATTTTAAATAATTGAAAATATGGAATATGCTTTTAAAAAATAGAAACAGGAAAAGGGTTGTGATTTTATACAATAGAAATACTTTAGGGTTACTTTTTTAAACTTAAATTTCAAAAAAAAAAGAAACGAGAGTAAAACCTATATCATATAAACAGAAATTTCAAAATATGGCGTCAAACACTAAAAACATTGTTTAAACACATCTGACAGGAAGGAAAAGAAACAACTGGCGACAACTGAAATTAAACTGAAATACAAGTGCTAAAATAAAAACAATTTCTAAGGCTTAACGTTAAATAAAAAAGAGTTGAAATAAAATTTAATTTTTTTTCCTCTGAGATAAGAGAATATTTAATAATTGGGAAGGAATTGAGCCACGGGCCTCTCGAATACGTGCCGAGCATGTAGACCACTACACCGTGATGGCGCTAAGAAGGCGGGAGAAATACCTTGTAATATAACAATATAACAATATATATATATATATATATATATAATTTATCAAGCAAAGCAGTAATAACAATTTTGGTCAAGAAACCAAGAGCTCTTGGTAACTTGGTTACCAAGAGCTCTTGGTAACTTTTAGGCGAGCTTTCTACAATTTTTATATATATATATATATAATTGTTATTTAAATCTGTTTAATTTACATTGGTCAATTTGCAATTCAGAAATTGCATGATATATATATATAATGAAGATTTAGGTACAAATATTGAGCATAAAATTACGTTGAGCATAAAATTTTATTGAAAAGAATACCGCCTTTATAAAAAGTCATGCTGTTAGCATTTGCTATATAGTACAAAAGTGAACTTAGTAATGTAAAACGCTATAACCCTGCGGTATCCTGGAACTTATGCACATTACGCATCATTAAAATCATACGCATCATTAAAATAAATACTAGTACAATGCCATACAATCCTTATAACCAATAAATGCCTAAATATTTAGTCTATAAATTTTCAACTTTATTGGATAATAACATTTACACCATAAAAAATTCACTAGAGTTTGTAAAAAAAAAGTATGTCTCCCCAAAATTTCCTCATGGTTTCTTTTGGTGTTAAATCATTATTTACTAATGTTCCAGGGAAAGGTGCATTAAGATGTCTAAAAACTAGACTTCGTGAATTTCATTTCTCCTGCATCGAAATTGATGAACTAATTTCACTTACTAATTCAGAAGTCAAATAACAAAAAATCAGTGTTTTGTTTTCAAATATATTCAGTTTGAAAATATAACGCCGATTTTTGTTGTTTGACTTCTGAATTAGCATTTGTTCGGCGTGTTATTGTGTCTTAATTAATTTCACTTACTCAATTTTGTTTGAAACAAACACATTTTGTTTTCCAAGATAAGTATTATAAGAAAACTGAGGAATTAGCCATGAAAAGCCCTCTTAGTCCAATCCTTGCTGATATCTGCATGCGTTATTTTGAATCAAGCTTATTTGAAACTTTAAACTTCCCAGTTTGGTTCCGCTATGTAGACGATACATTTACCCTGTTTGATGGTAATGAAAATGATTTAAATAATGTTCGTTCAATAATGAATTCCACTGATCCTGCTATTCAGTTCAGCTTTGAAACTGAAACTTCCAATTCTCTTCCGTTTCTCCACATTTTGGTCACACGTAACATATCTGACTTCAGTACTACTGTTTACCGTAAACCTTCCAGCCCACTTTAAATCATTTTATTCGACGAAACAGAAGTTAGCTTCATTTTATATCTTTGTTTTCCGTGCACTTCAAGTTTGCTCCTCCAAATTAGCTCTTGATCAGAAACTAAATTATTTAAAGCAGTTGCTGTCGACAAGGGCTTTTCAATCAACATTATTAACCATGCAGTTAAAAAATTCTCATGGGAACATATCAAAAGGTACAATCCTGTTTTAGATTATTATAAGAATTCAATTGTCATTTCTTTCTTTCCGCCGATTAGCTATAAAATTGCACGTATTTTGCAGAAATTTAACTTCAGGGTTCTTTTCTCTCCTATCAATAAATTTCCTAGTGCCATGCTTAAGGACTCCATTCCGAAAATGAATTCCTAGGGTATTTATAGGATTCCTTGGCAGTGAGGTTTAATTTACATTGGTCAAACAAAAAGAGCTTTAAAATTTCGTGTTAAAGAACATGAGGCATATGTTAGGAAAAAGGAAACACAGAAATCATCTGTTGCTCAGCATTGTTGGAACGAAAATCACACTTTCCATTATTCTGCAGATAAAATTATTCAGAAAACATCCTCCATTGGCGAATTAGATACTTTAGAAGCGTTTCACATCCAAGAAAACATTTCTGTTCTAGTTAATGACCCTGATTGCAATCCATCTTTACCGCCTGCCTTTAAAGAAATTTTTTTTAGTTTTTCTTGGTTCATCAATAGAGGGCACCAATAGCTTAACTTCTGTCCAACTTTTCTTATCTTATCTCTATCATTATGTTATCTTTCTTCACCCTTTATTTGGTTCGTTTGCACTTAGCAGCTGAAGAAGGTAGTTCAAAAACTATCGAAACTAGTACTGCAAAAAATTTTTAAAAAATTTAAACTGATTCTTAATGTTGGACTTTGTTTTTGATAATAAATGCCTGTTTTATCCTATTTAATGAAATAAGGAATACAAAATTATATTTCAAGTTACATTAATATAAATCATTTTGTATTAAGTGCATTTTATTTCTCATAAGCGCTTTTTCTTTGATTCGAAGTAAAATCCGTGATCCTATCTAAATAACTACATTTGGCTTTGCTGCGTGGCAATGTTAGAAATGGTAAAAGTACATTCACCATACATAAGTTACATAAGCAAAACAATATCTTAAAAGAATGAACGGGAACAGCAAAGAGAAATTCTTCATATTGGTTTATTTTAGATTAAAATTCTAAATACGTAAGTCATTCAATCGGATTTGTTTTCTTTAATATTTGATAATACTTTTTTAATATAAGACATACTATTTATTAAAATAAATTTATAACTAAATCATTGAATTAGAAATAGATAGGACAGCCTCGTTTGAATACCGTTTTTTATCTGATTTGATTTGGAATTCGTGGCTGTATGTGTGCACTTCTGAAAATAAATATCACGAACTACCGGGAATAAAATGCTTTTAGAAATAATATTCCAAAGCTTTCATAGCACTTTGTAGACTCACAGACTGAACTAGATACTGCAAGTCAGCATTTTGATTTCAAACCCAGCTAGAGATTTTTATTATACTACTAACTGCTTCAAATTTTATTTTTGAACTGACTGTGCATTTGAATAATGCGACATCTGTACAAAACAAATAAAAACTGTGTTTATGTCAGGGAAGTTTACATTACATAAATCATTCGGAGAAGGCTGTCTGAAAGATGTTCATATCCAGCATCGAAATTCGATGACAATTTACTGAAGCAAAGAAAAATGCGTTATTTCTAGATCTATATAATACCATGGTAACCTCTTTAGTTCAAAAGAACCTGGTATTGTAGGTCAAAAAATATGGACGAAAAGTCCAAAAGTCGAGAACAATGGTATATTTTTATTTCTTTGGATATATTTTTTTGGGGAGTGGGCGAAATCTTTGAGACGTTGACACTTTGATTTCCTTTTTCGCATTACTCGGGTCAACACTGAATAGTATGAGATTTATTCTTTTTCCCTTATGTTTTGTTCTCTTCTTTCTCAAAACTTTCTAATAAATTTATTTAATTTGTAGATTGTAATATGATGATATGTGAAAAAATTATGATATTTCGTGAATATTTATTTTCGTTCATATTATATCAACAAAGACATAATTTTAAATTTCTTTTTTGCAAAGCGTAATTCGTTATGCCTTTTAGTTTACAAATGCATTTAATAATTAATTTATTTACTTATTAAACAAAAAGTGCCTAAATGTGGTGCAAATTCAATTTTATGAGACTATCTGGATAGAAGGTAATGTAACGTTCTTTGTAAAAGAATAATGTTTTAGTATCTGTTTACTTTTGTGTATATTGTTACGGTTTTTGTACTTTTGTATATATTGTTACGGTTTTTGTACTTTTGTATATATTGTTACGGTTTTTGTACTTTTGTATATATTGCTACGGTTTTTGTATTTATGTAGTTTAGCTATTTTTAGTAGAATTTGTAATTAAAATTGTTTTATATTCTCGTGCAATGCAGCAAGAGATTTATTTGAAGAGAAAGCTACGCCGGAAAAATTAAATACAGGAGCACGCCCATCTAACATTTTAACAATAGATATCTCGTAACTGTACTCTTTTAATATCCCGAAAAATCGAGAAAATACCAGAATTTTATCGTGCATTAAAAAACTTATAAAAAGCTGGAGGAAAACATCTCAGTTCAGTTGTTTAGAAAACTGCTGTTGTTTACCGTAGCGAATTCGCGTCGTGATCAGATTAGCTTTCTCTACGTTTCTCTGTTTTGAATTAAGTTCGGTTGAACGTTTTACTAGCTTAAAAGATAACTACTGTGAGATATTGCGATATTTTACCAATACCTCTAAGGAAATTTAAACATTTTGTTTTTTATTCGTTGTGATAAGAATAAATTTTATTCAGTTTTCATCGGACTTGTGCATTGAATTCATTACGAACCCGTACGCACGCAACAATATTATGCAGCATTTTTGTAGTTATAATACATGCTCTACTTCAGTAGAATTAGTCAGTTTTATTTATTAGTCACATAAATATGCTTTTGTGCTAAAAATAATTTAAAAGGTACTGGTATGAATAAGACGTAAAATCTATGAAACAGGATTAACGTCAAAATTATTTACTTGAATTATAACATATAGCAGTTGCTATGTACTCTAGTTCTAAAAGGATTCATATCTTTAAATTTAAGCTATCAGAACACGCTGTTTTTTTTATAAAACTACAATATTCACAACTTTTCAGTTTAATCTCAATTTCAGGACGCAGAAGGCTTAGGTGACTCATTTCTATCTCTTCCTTTAAACATTAGCCACCGTTGAAATAGATCGATCGGTATTTCGGTGTATACAATCATTTGCAATCTTGACATAAATTTTTGCTATATTTGGTGTATATATATATATACTCTATAAAATTATTTATTAAAGTACTTTTGGATTATGTCCTAGGAAAAGAATTTATGAAGGCGAATAAAATAAATGAATTATAATAAAATAGTTTCGTAAAAAACATTTTAAGAATTGTCAATTGAAATAAAAATTCATTAAAAGTAAAAATTTTATGGTAAAATAAATATTGAAAAAAATCTTTATTAATCGAAAATTAATCTCAATTCATTGCTAAACTATTTTAAGACAATTCAATATTTTTATTCGTCTTATAATTTTTTTTTCCTAGGACATAATCCAAAACCTTCACAATTTCTTATTTAGCAGCTACAGCGAAAGTATTAGGTTTTTCGAGTCCAAAATTGCCAAAACTAATTAGTTCTTTATATATATATTGTGTTATATTTTGTACTAAACATTAGTTTCATTTTTGGTTTGTTTTATGCGGTTTTATTTTTGTTCTGTTTTGTGATATTTGTATCCTTTTAAATGAGGTTTCTGCTTAGGCAATGTTTGAATGATTTAAAAAAAATGATTGTTTAGACTTTTATCAGAGAAAAAGAATATTTATAGGGAAAAATAAATATTTTCACAATTGTTAAGGTTCGCACGAGGAAAATGTTAATATTTGCAGGGATAATGGAACAGTTTTATCATGTATTGACTTTCATGCTGATAATAATAACGCTAATGTTTATTTTGGGTTGAAAAGTTATAATACAGATAAAAGCAGAAACTGCAGGACTTTTAAAAGTCACGAAATATGTTTATGGTTCCCGCACATATTATTACTATGGAAGCTTTCATAGCAATCGTCTTTTGTAATCGACCAGCATTTCCTAGGATGTAAATATCGATATTTAATATCACCCATCTATGGCATCCGCCCCCATAACTGGCTGGAATCCAATATAAAGTGTTTTAAACATATTTACCCGTAGCAGTCTAATTGACGAAATCTAAAATTAGCTGACAAATGCATTAAATTTGTATTATTATCAGTTAATTGTTTAAACTATTTTTTATATAACCTGTTAGTTGAAAGTAGCTTTTCTATACTGTTCTAGCTTTCGAAAGTACACGTTTTATGTGTTGTATGTAAATGAGATCAATAAAAATAATTCAACTGAATTTATAAACTTGTATTAATACTGCAATTTCTGTGACAACTTTCTATTTGCTCTTATTACTTAAGGGCTATGCATAGAAGATAATCTAAAACTTGGAGAACTATTGTCTGTATTACTACAGAATTATTAACACAAAGTACAATTTAAATATAAAAATTTAAGCAGAAATTTAACTGTCACTCCTGGTTAACGTTACAGAATTAAGATGATGAGAAATAAAATCAAGTGCTTCTGGTGCAACCGCGTTATTTCCTTACATGCTAAGGTTATGATACGGTTACCGCGATATCCTAATTCAATTATCTGAGGTCGAAATGGATATCCAACGTTCTTAACAACCTGTTGACAAAATTCTTGGTAGGTAGCTATTTCATAATTACCGCAGCGGGCTCTCAAAAGTCAGGCGACAGAATCAAAGAACGGGGTTTACTAGCTCATGGTTAAGATTAATTGCCTGATTTTTAAATTACGGCGCTTGCTGTTCAATTTGCATAAAATCTACCCTGAGCGAGTATCATGATGTGCTAAGGAAAACAGGACAGAAATTGATTTCAAATTAATCTTTCAAAAACATTAAGTATAATTGTCACATTACTATGTAAACATGTCTTACATTAAGAGGAAAAAATAATCATATAGAAATACGTTGATTAATATAAAAATAATTTGCTCTTAATTATATGTATCAAAGTACAGCAGCTGATCATGCACGAGTATTCGTATAATTAAGCATAATGCACAGAAGATTGAAATGTTGGCTGACTCTGAGGTTCCCTGCGTACTTCCCTCTTCACATGGCAATTAGTGAGGCATCCCACACGGATTGCGATAAGATTAAATCAGAACTCATTGATTATTTTAATATATAAATTAAATTAAAATCAAATATTATTATTCTAAAACTCAGAGAGACAAAAATGTATATAAAAAATACAACATTTTAGTACTTAGCGCATCCGTTGATTGCAAGCTTTATTAACTGCATAATTTTTATTAAATAAATGAATTAAGGTAATTATTTTAAAATAAAAACAGAAAATATACCCAGTCTCATCGTCTATGAATATAAAGTGACAAATTTAAACCCAAGAATGACAAAATGACTCTCATGAAGCGGAAAGCATCATAATTAATTATTAATAGAATTTAAAAAGATTTAAAAACTGTTGTTAAATTAGACTCCGCTAAGCAGAAGTATCACTAGAAGTTACATTTAACTAACAGGCATTAACTTCAGATTATACCTAGATTGAGTCAAATTTATTAAATGCAAACATAGATTTAAACTGGTTTATATGTAATAATACGTCTTTATTATAAAGATAATAATAAATCAAACAGAGGCTTCTTAAAATCATGCATTAAAATACATCTCTTTTTATGCAGAAGTCATCAATGTGGATATGTTTTTCATAAATGATCTTTTCCCGAATAGAAAAATTTTATTAGAATCCCTAACTGTTTCAGAAAATTCATCGAAATTTAATGACTTGCTTATAATCAGTTGAGAAGAAGCTTACTTTGCATTTCCCGGAGGCAAAGTTTAAAGGAAGTTTAGTTTCTTCAGCGTTATCTTGCTTTCAGACAATGCATACCCAACAGTCTTTGTTTACGACATCAACCCACATACGCCATTCCTTCAATCTGATTTAGGACATCCTTAAACCGGCGATCTATATATGAGATGGTCGCTGGTCTTGAGGACCGACCTATCGGAACTATAAAAGAACCCCAGAGTGTTCAGCAAACTTGCCGATCTCATAAGTAATCCCAATTTATGACTTTCCTAACACCTCATAACATTTCCGGTCGTAAAAATAGTTTCCTTCTTCCCTTCTATGTGATTCTTTTTATTTTCTGTTTATTTTATAGCTCAATCCACTTCGACTACTAACGCACACTCACTGAAATTTCGAGATTCTGGTATCTGCAATATTAAGTGTACCAGCTGACATCGTAATCAAGTCAATGGAACATATTAATGAAATCACCAACAAAGGGATACATTTTCAAGATTATTCTTATTCGATTCTTTGATTTCTTACATTTTCTTATGTTGAATCAAATGTGAAAAATTGTAGGTAATAATTATTTTCAAGTAGCTTATATGTAGTTGAAAATAAATGCTTTTGCTTTTCGTTAAAAAAGAATGCAAAACGAATTCCTAATACACATTTCCAAATACTCTAATCTAGTTTATCAGTAATCTTGAAAAGAATTCAGATATTCAGGCCCTGGGGTTTGTAATGCAACAATCAATACATCAAACTGAAAACTTAAATGTTTAGTGTTCGAGTTCAGGCATAATCTATTTTCCTGTGGATCATGAGTGAACTGACGTCCGCGCCAGGGTACTTGGGATACAGGGTTATAGCTCCTATCGAAGTAAAAATTAGGCTTCGTAATTCATTTATATCAGTAACTTAAATATTTCTCTTAATCATATTGATGAGAAATACTAAGTACCTATATAAGTTTGCATAATATTTATAATAACAGATGTATATATTATAAAAAGAGATTTTGAATGGGCAGCATTTTACGTGATCGATTCCGATTCGAATGTACGGTATTAATGAGCCGTCAAATTGTCGACTAAGAACAAAAAATAAAGTAGCTATTGAAACAAGCAAATGTTCGGTGCTTTTAAAACTAAAGTTAGAATCAGGCAGTATAACTCAGAAAAAGCAAATTTCAGCATTAAACATAATTTGGAAGTATAAATTTGTGACATCTCAGGATACTCAACGGCGTCCCTCTTTGCCACAGTGATTATAAGAGATGTTTGTCAAGCTTCAATCATTCGTAGAACCACATATTTGCCACTGTGAATGGAAATATTCCTACGAACACTCGTCTTATGTTAATTTCTTTTGTCTAGACTCCAAGATAAACTTTGTCAATAACTATGTTAACTTAGTTTGTTAAAAGGGGTTTCAAGATAATGTTGACATGAAGTGTCACTGACCTTCAATTTAAGAATTTCTTTCAAACTTGAGGCAGTATATCTCGCGATTTAGGAAAAAATATCAGACTTCAGAACAGAAGGGTCTAGCATTCTACAGGGTATTGCGACATTATAAGAAAGCTTTGGACCTGCTAGATATCTGGTCGTAAATATGTGTTTAGTAATGAGTTCTTAAATAAGAACTTAAGACCTAGATATTTACATCGTTAGTCGTGGCGGAATTATTATTTTAGCCCGATTTTACACGGAATTATCATTTACTAATTAACGGTTAACTACATAGTAATCCAAGCTGCCTTACAACTGTTCTGGTACGTTGCTGCCTGTTTGACTAGATAAGGAAAATTTCCGGTGGGAGAAATAGGTTTGCCAATTTGCCGTTCTGCAGGTATTTGGTTTGGCGAGGAAAAGTAGTTGAACTAGCGCTTTTGAAAAACGTTAGTTCAACCACTAACCAGGTTTACTTTGATGCGTTTTTGAAAAGTGAGAAATTTTATAATGCGTAAGGCTAGAGGTTGACAAGTCAAGGTTCTCACATTTTAGGGTGCGTGTTGGCGAGTTTTGGTAAATGTTCCTAACAAAAACAAGCTGCAGGCTTGCTCATCCCTCTTGCTCTCTTATTCCTGAATCGGCTTTGCAGAAATCTCCACAGCAGCGATGAGGGGCAAAAACTTTGATCCCTCAAGGCCTAATCATGAAAATGCCGTAAGCCTGTAAGCGTCTCCATTGGCCATTTGCAATGGAATCGTTCGCCGGTCAGCTTTACTTCATTAACGGAATTCGTATCTGCCGCAACCTTTGCCTGAAGTGCTGAGGACTTCTCCACTATCGAAGTCTTCTCCCATTAATTTGCTTTCGGAACTCCTTCCATCTTGTGTTCCTGAAGAAATGCTACTTTGGACCTGCTGAAGGATGAATCCTGACTCCGCCCTCTTTGAACATCCAACAATATTACAAAAATTTGTTAAATAAATGGCTATAACTCAAAAACCACTTTAGCTATCAACTTGAAAGTACTCTTACATTAAAGAGCACATTTTCTGCTTCCAAGTATAAATCATAAATATGTAAACTCAAATTAAGTATTTTTTAATCCAGATTATTACGTGAAAATTCATCCATTTCCATTGTCTTCTGTCAAGCGAGTTCAGAAATGAACGAGTGATATGAACGTAGAATCTTATGCACAGATCCCAATTAAAAATAAATTAACACACATATTAAATATAAATACACGTTGTGTAGCATAATTTGGAATATAAAGAGATTAATTTTTGATTACTTAATTATCTTAATTTCGCTACACAACACAACTTACCTCATTTTACCACAATGTAATCGTGTTTTTTCATGACATTTTGATAATAATATCTAAATGATAATATTAAGCAATGAGAAAATTATTCTTCAAAATATTATTACGTGCTTACGGGTTCGTAATGGATTTAATGACCTCAAAACCGATGATAGCTTGATAAAGTTTATTTTCTTAGAAATACTTTCAAGTTTTGTAACTTTTCACAAATGTACTTGTACAGCTATTCTCAGTATCACAGAGCGCAATCGGCAGTTGCCACTTCAAACTATTGAGAACATTAAACGCATTCCAAAGCGCATCTACAAGGCGAAGCTTGCGTGGAGAACTCTCAATACTCCGAACTCAACTCTAAACTAAAAACTAAGAACTATACTCTATATCCGGTGTTATACAATTTTTCCCCCGGTCGCAGAGAAATTTCTTTCGGCTGCTTCGATTTCTAGAAATTGCTAGAAGGCATATACAGTCATGGTTACATATAGTGTGTTATGCATTTACAGTTATGTATAGGTATTAGACCAATTACAGTTATACAGGGATAGGTAGGTAGGTAGGTAACGGGGAGCACGGGCACTGTCCCTTTACCATAATGGTTAATGGGTATTGCACCGTGCCCACCACTGTCTAGAGCCAATGTGTAGGAGCCACATTTGCGCCCAGCACCAAAAGCCGAGGCCCAACGCTCGGACCATCCAGAGGGCAGTCAAACTGACCAAAAGCGCCCTCCACACAACGCTCACCCAACCGTCCAGGCATTAGTACATATGATAGCAAATACTGAGATTCTCTGACGATTATAATACAATGTGCAATTGGTATATAATGAAAATGCAATTATAAATATACTGCATAATACAAGTCCAATAGTACAATATCAATGTAAAAAGTAAGATATAATTACAAATGCAAATATTTTGTGAACCATAAGTGCAAAATAATGACCAAATGTCACAAAATGGCGATATTTCGTGATTTCTCACCAAATTTGGCGGCAAAAATTAGGCGCCAAAACCTTTGCCAGTTCGGCGCTGCAAGGCTGCATTACGTTCTGGCTTGAATAAAAATTATGACAAGAGCCAAGAATCATATGATACAGTTTAACACAAATTTAACTATTCGTAAAATCTGAAACAATTATCCGAAATTATGCCAAATCCAAATTAAAGCTACAAAATAAAGTTGTTAAGAGATTAAGGGCACGTCTACGCAATTCAATCCTATATTTTAAATGCTCTGTAATGTTACTTGGAATAAAATATTTATATTCTAAAATGATGATCCAACGCTGAGCAGCTATCTTATATTTCTTGAATCTATTTCAAATGAGAGTTATGTTAAAGTTATGTTAAATTTTTTGCAGAAAATATTTTGCGATTTTAGTGATTTTTAGGTGTGTTTAAGACATGATGCAATTGTACGAAATTTTAATTCACTAACACAGAATTATAAAACAATATCTTAAACATTTTCATCTGATTGTTTATTGCAGCGAATTCACGTTATTCTTACGAACAGTTCTCATTTTGTCTATATATCGTACTGCTTCGAATTTAAGCCATAGTAAAATTTTAAAATTCGAATATTTGGAAAATAAGAAAAATAATAGCCTTCCCATCTCAAATTTAAGCCCATTAGGGTTTTAAAATAGGAAAATATGAAACGTAATAAATAATGAAAAGGATATTGTAAGAAATATTGGAAAGTATTTGTTATAAAAAATTATTTTAAATTTTAGAACGTGCATTAAGACCCTATCGCTGGAAATCGACAGATGAGCAAATAAAAGTAGTTCAGATGTTTTCTTTGAATTTAATCCGCGTGACAATTTAACGTCTTAAAATTTGTATAATAAGTCCGGCACAAATTTGACGTAACATGGTGGTAATTTTAATTATCGATATTCTGACCTCCAAAGCGCTTAACAGTTTTTAATACAGTCTAAAAAAGGCATTGCAACACCATAGCTTTAAGACATTCCAAATTATTGCAAGTTATTAAAGAATGCATTCTGAAAGCGTCCTAGGTTATTTAAGTTTTTATCGTGAAACCAAATATATGTTTGAATCTAAGAAACCTGGATATGGTTATAACATATGTCATGCTTAGGGAAAGAAAATTTATAATAGCCTACATTCTTCATAAAAAACGTCACACAGAATCAACATACAGCTTTTACACACACAGAACTTGTGCTTATTATCTGAACATTTTCTCAGCACAGTGTCATCGACAAAATGCCAAAAATGGACTTAAAGTGTTTACAGAATTTTCCAATTCTTTCGATATCACAGCGAATAAATGATTGACGAGATAGAAATTAAAATAAATGACAGAAATAGGTAAGCATACTGGAAAAGCAACCTGAAATCATCGCTTATTTTTCAATAAATAAATAAATAAAATTAGTTTTGTAAATGATTGTCTACGTATATACACTATATCGACATTTATAGCTAAGGGCATCTGAGATTGATCGAAAGCTTTAAATAACTTGTTTTCATTCATTACTAAAGCATATGGCGTAGTATCTTCCTTTTATATTTTAGAAAGATATACATAAACAGAAAAAAATATGATCTTCTATTAATCTAATATTTTAAATCACTACCATCATGTATTTCTTAAAATGTTATTGAATGGATTGTTTGCATATATTCAACCTAAAATCTAAATATATATTGTTAAAATAAGAAACAGAAAATACCTAAATATCTCTACATTTAAATTACCAAAAACTGA
Source organism: Stegodyphus dumicola (assembly GCF_044657685.1). Taxonomy (NCBI): domain Eukaryota; kingdom Metazoa; phylum Arthropoda; class Arachnida; order Araneae; family Eresidae; genus Stegodyphus; species Stegodyphus dumicola. The sequence goes on along the minus strand of NC_140771.1, from coordinate 38,622,329 downwards.
AATTGAAGAAACTATCTGCTTAACTCTCTTTAATATGAAAACTAATCATTAATTTACATTTTTAGTACTCTGACTAGCTTTATAATAGGCTTATTTTTACGTTTTCGTAGTTGTTACTTAATCATTTTACAAAATCAAAGCTAATGATAAATAAAAGGAAACTCATTAAAATAACATTTTTATGCACATTTCATGTAACTTCATGGTATTAGCATTATTTCTTCATCGCACAAGCATTATTTCTTCAATATTAAGGCACATTTATTTTAATAACATATGATATACCGTAAGGTACTTTCCATTAACTTATATTAATGTATGATTAAAATGCAGATCATTAGCTGGCATATTAACTTAATTATCTAAATCAATATTTTTAAAGTAGCCTACAAGTTATTAAGTTTTTATAACACTTTTTTAGTTTTCTCGTTTTTATCTGTGCATTTAACGGGATTGGGTTTCGAAAAATTTCGCTGAAAAAAAAAATCCAGGCTTCCCATTTTAATGAAAATATTGTATTCAAATTTGCTTACGCAACAGGCACACTAAAAAGATTACCAGAAAAACTTGATAATCTGCAATAAGAAATTTAAGGATTATAATACTTTGCGTACCGTAAAAAACTAATTCGAGATTTAAAAATAATACTTTATTATATTCAGGAACATAGAGAGCTTATCTTGCAGTATTTTAAGTGGTTTTATTTCAAAAACATTTTTAATTTAAAATAAACATTTATGGAGTATAAAGCTTTAAACTTTTATTTTTAATGATGTGTTACGAGAATGATATCTAATTTTTTTTTATTAAATTCGTTTTTACTTACACTGAAAGAATTATCCCGTTATCCTCAAGAGGTATAATTCTTTTAAAAAAAATGTCTATTTTTAAATAATAAATTTTTGTGAAGTAACAATTTAAATTTTTATATTCATAGCGCTTATTAGTAATTTGTAATGAACTTCAGAGCTGCAGTTTTAAATTGCACTGTAACGTGTTTATGTAAAACAATATCTGTATATAATAATTTTTAAAGAACTCCAGAGATGCACTTTTAAATTGCACTTCGTCATGTTTATGTAAAACACAAGGGAGTCAGTATCACTGAAGTATGGAAGTATGGTGCCAAATATAACTAGTATCAAATGCAGCCCATACCAGGTCATAAAACTATATACAGAACCCTAGAGTCAATTAGAATATATGTGTGCAAAAATTAAGGACGAAGTCGAAAAATTAGCATATCAGCTGAACGAAGAGGCAGAGCGGACAGAAAGACCAATCAGGAGATTAAGTAAGGTGATGTACGGTTACACATGCGCAGATATGCAGGTAGACGTAATGGGGGAGTGTCTGGGTAGTATAAAGCATGTTGTCGGTGTAAGATCAGTATTTGTGGCAAAGAGATTGCACGCCGTATAGCAGTTAAAATCACACCGAGTTGCTGCCTCAGCGAGAAATGGCGAATAATCAATCTGTTACACGACATCTGGATGCTTTTACCCGAGGTCGAATCATTGGGAAGTTGGAGAAAGGCCGCAGTGTGACAAGTGTGGCTGCAGAGTTCGGAATTGCTCACAGCATCGTTTCACGACTTTGGAGACAATTTCAAATTACAGGAACAGCTATCCGGGGGTTTAGTAGTGGTCGTCCACGAGGAACCACACCCGCAGATGACCGGTATATTGCCTTACAGGCCAGAAGAAACAGGCGGCAGACAGCGGGAGAAATCGCTAGACACACGACACAGGCGACTAGACGACCGATATCGTGTTTTACTGTGGCCAGAAGACTGCACGGTGGTGGCCTGTTTGCACGACGCCCTGTACGGTGTGTACCTCTAACGCCTGCCCATCGGAGAAGGCGTTCTCTGTGGTGCCGGGAACACAGGAATTGGAGAGACAATGAATGGGGATGAGTACTCTTTACAGATGAGAGCAGATTCAGTCTGAGTAGCGATTCTCATCGCATACTCATCTGGAGAGAGCGGGGAAGCCGCAATCATCCCTCGAACATCATCGAAAGGGACAGTTATGGAGGTGGCGGTGTTCTCGTTTGGGGAGGCATCATGCTTGGTAGTCGTACAGACCTTCACATCTTCGACGCAGGTTCAGTCAACGGGACCCGTTATTGTAACGAGATTCTTCTTCCATATGTGCGTCTTTTTAGAGGCGCTATGGGTCCGCAGTTCCTTTTCATGGACGACAAAGCATCATGTCATCGCACAGTAGCTGCCGAACAGCTCTTAGAGAGTGAGGATATTGAACGTATGGATTGACCGGCACGATCTCCGGATCTGAATCCCATCGAGCATGTATGGGATTTTCTAGGCAGACGCTTGGCAGCTCGTACCTTACCACCAGTAACGATTCCGGAGCTTCGATTGACGTTGCAAGACGAATGGGCAGCAATGCCTCAACAACTCATTGACACCCTCATTCTCAGCATGGGCAGACGCTGTGAAACCTGCCTAGCAGTCAGGGGAGATCATATCCCCTATTAAAGACCGGATGTTTCTTGCTGGACACCCATCACAGGGATGTTTCGGCCTTCAGTCGCATTGCGCTCCATGCTACTTTTTCAATAAAGCTTCTTTTTATCCCTCTGATTTCTCTTTTAGTAAGTGTTGCTTACATTACTCATGTCCTTACATATTGGGGATCTTACGGTATTAAGGGGACTCATACACCTTAAATTCCTCATGATCTTCGAATATGTGACTGTTGCAAGAATTGGGATATTTTATTTATTTTAAAAGCAATTACTTCCAACGTTTTTCAGCTGACTACATAATATAGCTGCTTTGGAAACTAGTAACCAGAAAGTTTATGTTGCCACAAATATTTTTGTAATTTAATCCTCTTTGTGACAAAATATTTCGCCATGTTTCCACCTTGCGAGCATGATATTTTAAAAATGGCTAATGGTACATACTTGAAATTGGATGGAATTCTTTATATGGGCACTATTTTCTAACTGAAGCAACAATCTGATGAATATTTTAATACTGAAAAATTTTATGGACGAAAACATTACAAATTTTGTTAATAAAATACATTTTATAAACTCAACTCAAAATAAAATAAAAATTTAACATGAAATTTTTTGAATTTTAGGTTCACAATAGTTTCCAACTGTTATAAAAGCTGTATATTAAATATGGAATTAAATTATGAAGCAGAATGTTTAAACTGTGCGCGCAAGTTGGAAACATGACGAAAAATGTTGTCACAAAGCGGATTAAATTATAAAAATATTTGTGGCAACACAAACTTTCTGATGACTATTTCAGAAAGCAGCTATATTATGTAGTCAGCTGTAAAAAGTTGGTAGTAATTGCTTTTAAAATAAATAAGGTATCCCAATTCTTGCAACAGTCACCTATTCGAACATCTTATGGGTTTTAAGATGTATGAGTCCCCTTAAATGTGTTGATTTGGAAAGCTTTCGTACAAAGTTATATTGAAAAAACCGTCTCGTCCTGAATTTTTGCACACCAGTGTAGATATTAATCAATGAATCCATTTTATTATTTATTGAAGCGCAATGTATTTCTTGTTAAAATAATGAGCAGTTCTTGTTAAAATACTGGGCTAATTTTTAAGATAATTGTTTAGTGTGACGCCTTGGTATAACATGTCAGGTATCTTGCTTTTTCTAGTTCAATTAATCCCATTCTATAAACTCTTAATGCAATAAATGTGCTTTGACGTTGAAGAACATTAATGTTAATAAAGGTTTGTTTGTATCTTAATTTTTTAACTTAACATATACCTTACTTTGTTTTTCAGGTAAGTCCATTGCTGTCTTGTGAATTGATATTTCATCCACAGAAGCTCATACATTTCTTCTATTTGTCTTGTCAGGAAAACGAATTCTTTACTGGTGAGTTTTTTTTTTTTTAATTTTATTTTGCCCACGTGAACTAAGCGCGCAGAGTTATAATCATTCAGTAAGAAAGATTAAATAAACAACTAAAGTAACATATTTTAAAACCAACTAGTCTTAAAGATATTGTTTAGTTGGTCTATCACTATGGCGTCATACGAAGAAGGTGCTTGAATTAAAATATCTCTACCGTCACGACCTCATATCTCGCCTACGGAATAACCTAGCTTGGCATGGAAGAACATTACACGCTCCGTATTTCCATATAGATAGCTCACCCGCATTGTTCCCTAAAGCCTTAAAATTCAAGATAACCTCTTTCAAAGTGCTTTCCTCTGATCCATTCTAAGATAATGGTAGAGAAAATCTAATTGAAAGTTCTCGTCGCCGAGAACTTTGTTTGGAAATGGCGGCAAGTTCTATAAAGACATTACGGAGCAGGCCAAGATATAATCACTTGTCTGGGATTTTCTGCGAAAATTGTGTCATCCTCTTCTATTTGACCTTTTAAAAGGATATGCATGAACAAGCAAGAAAGAATAAGTGTAAAAGGATTCAAAGAAGTAATTTTAAAGTGTAGAATGGCAGCTTGAAACTGCATTTGCTAATCTGTGTTCTGACTTAAGTAATTCATTTTGAGGAAAGTGTATATCTATATTCTACGTTTTAGTTAGGGTTATAAACTTGAATTATTTTAGTCATATCTATTAAAAATATTAATGATTAATAATTTTTCAAAAGATTTCAAATCTCCGTTTCTAAATCGTTCAAATTATTACCCTCCATTTTTTAGTTTCATAAAGAAAGTATAACTTACTTTAAAATTATTGGCAAACTTTAAGATAATGCTGGATTTAAATCGTATTATGTATAAAAATATTTAATATGACAATTAATATGACTCTAAAGATTGTAATAATACTAAAATTTCCTTTATAAATGAAATCACAATAAAAATAGAAATAAATATATCGACAGAATTAAAATTAAGGAAAACTATATTTTAAGAATAAAATTTTGTTGCTATTAAAATATTGGTAGAGAAGCAATCAATTAGAATCCTGCTTGCAGTAAAAAGAAAACTCGTTCCAGAAAGTTTTTTGTCTAGATCTTTACAACGATGCTGATGAGAGAGCATCTTTTAACTTTTTCAAATAAAAGTGGTCATAATGTAAGGAAAAAAACACAACTGTCTTTAAATGAAACAAAAAAGCAGGTATCTCAAGGAGTTCAAATATGTACCTTCAAGTCTTTTTTCAAACTGTGTTTCCATTTAGAAATTAATCGACAGGTAAAACGTTTAGCACTCGAAATATTATAATTGTGTATTTCCATTGGTTGAAATCTTTCCACAAAATTAGAGAAACTTTATAATAAAGTTTTTTCTAATTATCCTAGTCCTTGTCTAAATGTTTAAGAATATCAATGAGAAAAATTGCCCGAAACCTTACCTAATTTTCAATATTTTTTCTCGTGAAATTATTGCAGCATATATTGCGATGTGTTGAATACCGACTAAACAGTTTCATTTTACAGCGCGAATGTTTGTGATAAAACCCTTTTGCATTGTCCTTTATCTAATGATAAACTGCATTCAGTATACTGCACCGGTTTTGTCCTACGGATGCTTCGCAAAAAGGAAAATCCTTCTTATAAAAATGTTATAATGAGAAGAAATAAATGGTACTTTCCGAATTTTCACCCACGACCACGCGCGCGTCGTAACTTTTACGAAGGAGCTGATGTGTAACACAAAAATCCAGTAAAAAACAAAACAAAAAAAAGTCTTATGACTTCCTGTTGGCATATTCCATGCTGTGGGGAAGGGTTGAAAAGGGGAATAGAAATGACATTCAGACGTCTCAGCTGCGATATGCGAGAAGTGTGCATTAAAAACCGAATTTGTCGTAAATTTTGAGCATAGCGCGCGTGCTGGAAGATTAAAGATAAAAATCAGGCATATTCATTTGGCAATAGGATTAATAATTTAACATAACATAGCAATGCAAAATAAGAATAATTTCAAGATTTTCATAAAGAATCCTAATCTGAATCCACTTCTAAATCTGCCTTATTTCATTCATTTATACATTTTGGTTCTCTTAATACTTTCATCTACTGTGTGGTCTAGTCACAAACACAACAAAGAAAAATGAGCTTATACTACTCCTGAATAGTTTTTAGGCTTCTTTTCAGATATCGTTACATTTTTGTCGACTAGCCATAGTTATGGCTTACAAAAGAATAAATAAATAAAATTTAAGCCGCAACTCCCGGTAACTTAACATTTCAGACTTCTCTACGAAAATATTGGATTTATAATCTTGTTGTGCCACCGAAAAGACTTTTAAAATTTCTCTGGAATAATAAATAGCATGTCAACTTCAATTTAAATTTCTGAAATAAATATTCCAGGAAATGACTATTATAGTAAACATACAGTAAACCTTTCAGGAGTGCGATATGTTTTTCATGTGTTATTTGATAATTTCATTTCTAAGACAATATTTTCCTTTCTATACAAACTTCATCTAAAAAATATCGTGTATTGAGCCAAAACGTTTACTTTTTGTTCAGTATTAAAAAATTAAATGAAATATAGGAAATTTCTGAAAATAACTGCAGATATGTTGTTTAATGTTATGATGATGACTTATTCGCAGAAGAAAAATAAAACATAATGATAATTATTAATATTTTCAGAATCTATAACTTTAAATAAGTGCACTCTCAAATTGTACTCTACTCTCGTCTACTAGTTTATAAATGACACATTAGATGCGATTTTTTGTAGAATTTGTTTTCATATTATAACAAAACTGTAATGGTGTTGATAAATTACGGTGTTGTATATAGCAGATATTGAACACACTATGTTATACCTAATTGCTTCAGCTTCGATCATTATTAGATTAAAGGTTAGATGGGATATTAATTTCTTTTCGGCATTTTCGTTGAATCACTATAAACGGCCAATCACTTTTTAAATTCTTACCGCCAAATATTAGAGCCGTGCATTATATTTCTTTGTCTAACTGTATGTATGTTTTTTGCATTGTGATAATACAACGGTCCCTATAGCCAACAAATACGTATGTCTTCACCTGAATATGGGCATCTGGAAGCCCAAATTTGGAATTTGAAACTTGTTGTATTACCTATTTCATATTTTGTAAAGCATGTAAGAGTTTTTTTATTAAGAAACGTAATGATTTCAAATTAAGCAATGGTAAGATATGGTTAACTACAGATATGCGCTCGAGATGATCTAATAAAGGTTCCAATATTGGCACTTAAAACAACTCGAAATATTATTTTCATGAATTAAAAGTTGAAAATTATTCTAGCTTAAAGATGTTTTTGTGTCAATCGTTATTCTAAAGTAGTGACACTGTATGAGAATATTGATGAGAAAGTTAACATTTGGAACTATAATTTACTGGTTCGAAAATTATAAATTAAAGGATACTGCACACTTAAGAAATCACAAAATAAAATCTTAGAAAGATATTAAAGAGAACTGAAATCCATTTCAAATTATTCTAATTAATTTTTAATCGATCCTTCAGGGCAATCTGGAAAAGATATCGTTTTGAAATTAACTAGCTTAATCAATTTTTGTTGCACGAGAGTTAAACATCTTATGTTTCGATTTTTATAATGAGTGTAAATCTATTCGAAATATTAATATAGGTACCAAGGGATTGTTTAAAATCTTGTAACTGCAAATGTTACACCAAAGCATGAATATTTACGTCATTTAAGCATTTAAAGTGGAAGTTGTAATACTTCTTTGGTGATATGAAGCAACTCCAATGATGGAACACAGCAATAACTTTTATTTAACACTAAAAAATGGAGACACACAAACAAGAAGAGAAAACATATTCTAACACTTAAAAATAAAATACATTCTTCGTGCGAGAGTCGCACCTGACACTCGAATCTAGTTTCAAATATTGCCATTCACAAATACCTTAATGTTTATCTATTTAAATTATTTAAACTACAAGATTTTAATACTATTTAAAGCTGTTACAAAGTACATGTCTAAGATTAAGGGCTAGGAAAGCGTAGAATGTTATCATACTTTGAGAATTCACAATAGCAAGATACATTAGTATCTAAATTTGCTGTGAATATTATTGTGACTTATTAAACTTCAAACTTAAACAAGTTCGTAAAAGACACTATGTTCAGCTGTAAAATGTTACTAAAGTTATAATCTATTTTCACTAAGCTGTTGAAATATTTAACTCTCGAATCCTCTAACTCCGTTGAACTTGAAGATGCAGACAGAGAGTAATGGTTGACGAAGTTCGAAATTCATATTCCACTCTAAAAGCTTCTACAATAAATATCGTTCGTTCCTCTGCGGAATAGAGCAGAAGATGAGAAATCTGGAATGCACTTCTATCTATTCAAGTGCTCCAAAACATCCATCTATTCACAGTTGGCGTGAACTGTCACCGCCAAGATTTGACAAATGGCGCCATGGCTGCAATAGTTCTTGAGTCAAAGCCATTCAGTTATGCGCATTCAGTTGCTGAATTCAATAGCTGGCGATGTCGCGACTATTTATCAGTAGGTGGTTTCTATCAACTATCAAAAGGGCATTGAGCTATCTAGTGGTATTGGTGATCGGCAGAGGAGAAGGAAAGAGGAATAATTTTCTGGTGGCAATCTCTGGAGCTGAAAGTGTTTCCCACAGCAGATATATATTTTCTCTCCACAGCGGTGAGAATAAAGTGTGTTTTGATAGAACTCTCGCATTTAGGAATGATTTCATATATATTTCCTCATAGCAGTATTGAAATCATAAAAAAATACATAAATAAAATGTATGACATAAAATAACTAAATATCTAAAATATATTTTTTCGGTGGAGACCTCTAGCTGTTTATAGGCGCTGGCCAATACTAAAGCCAAACTAAGGCCTGAAATTCATAATTTACAAATAGCAAGATCAGGAGAATACAGTGGATTTTATCTGGTTTTAACCTGTATAAAGTGGATTTTGAATCATTTTAGTGTGTGTAAGTGGATTTTATACTGCTTTAATATGTTCAAGCAACTGAACTGCCAGGTTTATTGAGTGAGAAGACGCAATATTATGGTGCAGTTCTAATTTTTGCTTCTTAAAGAGTTTTTAGAAAATCGTTAGTTGTGAAAGTTAGATAAAGCTGTTTCTGTCCATCTAACTTTACAGCTTTGATCAGTCCTGTACTTCCGAAGAAAAGGACGTATATTACTTTTTTCATTGCTCGTTGTCTTTTCACAATTGTTGATTTGGGATCATCTTCAAAGACCCATAATTTATTTTTTCCCTAGAAGAAAGGCATAATACGGTATCTATTCATCACCAGTTATGATTTTAGAAATAATGTAGGTTTTTGTCCATCCAATTTTATGGTTTTGACTAATTCTGTACATCAGAAGGAAAGGACATACATTACTTTTTTCATTGTTCGTTGTCTTTTCATAGTTGTTGATCTGGGATCTTCTTCCAAGACCCATACTTCATTTTCTTGCCTTATTAGAAAACCTTAAAACGGTATTTACGTTTCATCACCAATTATGATTTTAGAAATAATGCAGTATCTACATGCATGATTAAGTAGTTTTAGGGTTTCTTTACTGATTCTGTCACTCTTCTCGTTTTGGTGATTTGTTAATTTATAGGGAACTCAATAACAAATTAACTTTATATGCAATTCTTTATGAATAATTTTATGTATATCTCTGCATACAATGTCAACTAACTCCTACATCATTTGGTAGATAAAGCGATTATCATTGTTACAGCGATACAGCATTTTCTGGGACTATAGCTGACAAAATTCTCTCTAGCCTTCATCCAGGAGGGAAGTTTGACCTCTACAAAGTTCTGTAAAATATCTGAATACACTGGCACGCGATGGGTCTTTTACCATATACTAACCGTACACGTGAATGCATTCTTCTTGATTTAACACCAATTTAAAATCTTAAAAAATCATAACGCGATAGTTCTCTTATATTAGCACCATTTTAATTTCTTTCTAATTCATTCTGCTTTAGTTAAATTTCCGTTGTTGTCAAAAATTAATCTCTGTTTGCATGAAATAGTTGTTACACGTCTAAGGAATAATTTTCTTTTGGCGCATATTGTCTGTCCATGCCTAAAAGATTACCTGAGTATTAACGATTTAAGTTATTTCCCGATAATCATCCCGTTTGAGATATTTCTTGATATAATCTATCAGAATAATAAAAGAGGTGTAAGATTTAAAAATATTTTATGAAAAAGCAGAAAAAAGTTATAAAACTTGAATTTTTTACTTTGGATGTAACTGATATTTTTATTCTTAGCGGAACTAATTTTAAATACATTTCTATGCATAATTTCAACATTCATTTGCTGATATCATGACTGCAAATTGCAGTGTGTATAGTGATTTAGTATACCTTAAAAAATGAAGCCACTGCCTGACTTATTTCATTTATTTACTTGTATAATAATCATTTAATTTTTATGAATCTATTAAGGTTGTAAACAAACCTACGAGCATATATCTAAATTCAAAATATTTTGATACCACTCAGATGAAATCTCATTTTACGTTCACCTTTCAGCATGGCAACTAGATTATATTGCAAAAATAGCCTTTTCCCTCGACACTAAGCACAATTAGGAAGTTCACTTCATGCAGAACCAAGAAGTGACTTCGTCAGCATCTCTGTTATTATAGCACTTCCACTAACTTCCACTAAGATCAGCCTAAGAGGTATAAGCTTCTTGACATAGATGGAGATTACCCATTCGTCAACCTTTAAAACAAAGTAGTTCAATTTACGTTCAATAAAGCTGCGACGATGGAACCACATGTTGTTTATTCAGTAGCAAATATCAAGCTTAAATATACCCCTAACGAAAGGTATTACTGAATATACCCCCTGAAGCAAGGGAGGGAACTTCTGCCTTTAAGGACAGGTTTTAATTATTGTAACGTATTACGTCAAAAGCTTTATTAATATTTTAGATTAACAGTTTAGAAAGGTATTATTTAAGCTCTGCATGGATGCTTCGATAAATGTAATTTATTATGATGAATAATAGTTGAATTAAGTCAAATTCAAGATGTCTTTGAAATTCTTAATATAATTTATTTATAACGTATAATACAAATAAAATGAAACAACCATCCCGCATATTAGGAGAAATAATATTACAAAATATGCAATTCAATATTATAAATTGTCTCTCTAGTAGATATAATAAAGTACTTTCTGTTTCATTTATTTTTATTATTTTTATTTCATATTTTAGTTATTAGATATTACATTTTCTGTTTGGATTTAAAATATCACTGACAAAATTCCTTCAATTTACGAGTCACTTGTTCCAAAATCACATTGGCATTTCGAGTGCAAATGTATAATTTCTTTCTTGAGCAAAGGTCCAGTGTTAAATATTACTGAAATATTTCTTTCTTGATTTTCTTGATTTCGTTCTTGAGCGAAAAGGTCCAGTCTTTTGCTGTGTCCATTAACGGCAGAGCATGAGTGAGTCGATGAACATTGGTTAGATTCGAAGATCGAATCCCGCAAACGGGCTGTCTGCTTGGGCGTTTTCGTGGTTTTCCCCATGTGTATACGATAAAGTTTCCCTTAGAAAGTCGTCCACGAGGGCTTCCTTCCCCTTACGTAGATAGCCCTAGTGTGCTTTGTCATAATTAAATCAAATAAATCAAACCATTATTTTGTCTTTCATATTCAGGTGCAAGTTTTATGTTAGTTTTTTCAATAATGGTTCAGTGTATTTTTCTTGTTTAGATTCAAAATTATTCCTGTAAATTTACCAAGCCTATGTTTTAATTTGACAGTTTATAACTCACTCAAGTACAAGACAATGTGATCAAAATACATTTTTGTAATTCTCAGACGGGATGCAGTAAATTAAATGAAACATAAAACACAAGATTTAACATAAATTAAATGTTTTAAACTAAGAAAAGCCTGATTTTTTTTTGTGGGAGGGAAGGATTACGTAACGTTCATGAGAAACGTTTAATAAATCCGAAGAAGGAGTATTTAAAAAAAGAAAGCTTTTAGCTTATAAAATCTCAACGTATAAATAGTACATAATAACTTGCTGACGCTTAAACGTTTGCACAAAACAAGCTAATCAACACTAGGCAATTAGGTCCTAAGTAGGAAGTTAAATATTTAAGTTTGTAACATATTGCGCTACTGTTCAAAATAAAATTTTAACCTATAGCTCAAAGACATACCTCATGTTTAAATCTTCATGGTAGAAATGTTTAAATTCTTTAAAATGTGAGATCTTTGCCAAGTAATAGCGTAAGAGGAAAGCTATTTTATTCTCAATAGAATCATTCTTAAATTAATTACTGATGTCTTATATTTTAAAGTGACTAGGCGCAAGAGGTCAGACTTAATAATGAAGAAAAGAAACTGGATTTCTCTGAACGTCGAAGGCATGAATTAATCACAAGAAGAATGATGTTCAAATAATAATAAAGATAGAAAACTATCATTAATCAAACATGTTCAAATCGCGCTTAATGATATAGATAGGAATACGAAAATTAATGGTAAGTGTAGGAAATCTAATTGATTTTGAAGCAGAGGAAAATTAAATATCAGGTGAATGATTTGATATCATATAAGAATGGATTAAGCCTTCGAGACCAAATTATTCAGATTTTAATACATTTTATATCACATTATATTCTGCAAATGATTTATGCCATCTTTTTCATACGGTAGATCATCAGAAATAAAATTACATAAATTTAATGCAAATATTTCAAAAGAACAAAATCTGTGTTCACGTTTTCAGCATTATAAAAAAAATCAGTAAATTAAATTTGGACGCATACTCTCAAAGAAATGGTACTTCATTTGTTGTACATTTAAGATAAAGAAATTAGGATTATAAGTACCTTTACCAACTTGTATAAAAATAAAAATCTTGTTTGATTTAAATGGAATACATATAAATGGATCATTAAATAAAAACATCTGATGTAGATAGCACATGACTTTCTTGTACTTCCTAATAAATTATATATAATTTTCGCTGCAATTCATTTAAACGTATTTCCTCGTATTATTCTAAATTGATTAATCGATACCTCAAAGCAAGTTGAAAATTTCAAATTCTGGAACTAGATAACACAGTTTTTTTTTAATCATATGGGAGTCAAATGTCTATTTTTTTCCATAACGGTATAAACCATTCATAAATGTAAGTATAGGATTTGGGTTTGGTTTGGTTTTGGTTTATTTAATTACGGCAAAGCACACTAGGGCTATCTGCCTAAGGGAAGGATGCCTTCGTGGAGGACTTTCTAAGGGAAACTGGCTCGTATACACGTTACACATGGGGAAAAACACTATAGAATTTGGGAGACCTCATTAAATTTTAGATTTCGTTTTCTGCTCAAAATTAATTTTTTTTTAATTTGACGTTGCCAAAACATTAATATTTTTGTCATTTAAAACACTTCTGTAACTGGAAGTATGTGTCTACGTCCACCGATTGCGAAAATAAAGATCGGGTAAGCATTCTTAAGCCAGCTAAGGTGTGTGGTGTATTTAATTATGGCAAAGCACACGAAGGCTATCTGCCTAAATGAAGGGATGCCTTCGTGGAGGACTTTCTAAGGGAAACTGGCTCGTATACACGTTTAACATGGGAAAAACCACGAAAACGCCCATGCAGCCAGCCCGTTCGCAGGATTCGAACCTCGGACCGAACTACCAGTGTTCAGCGACTTTACCGCTCGGCCGCTGGTGGGCCCTCAGCCAGATAAGGAAGGTGGGTTATATATATACAGCGTGCATCTAAAAAATAGTATCAGCAAATATAGGAAGCAACAGTTAAAAACAAAATAGCTTTAGTGTCCTTCAAGGTTATTACTGTTACCTACAACACATTCCTCATACTGGTTGCAAAGCTATTAAAAACTGTAAGCAAAAGCTTTTTGTCGAATCGCGCTCGCAGCATCGTTGTCAGGCGTGTTAGATATGTGCAATGTCTATGAGGAGTAAGCTATCAGGAATAATTTAAGGCAGAGCATCAAAAAAAGAGTCTGTTGGTGCCAAATTCGGAGATTAAGGAGAGTACTTGAGCCCCCTTGAATCGAACGAGGAAGTTGAGCACGCGGATCACAGTATGCGGACGGATGTTGTTGTGGAGGAAATTCCACTGTCCACTGCGGTACAATTCTGGCCGAACCCAACGGATGCGATGCAGAAGTCGTTTCAAAATTCTTCAGTAAACTTCCGCATCGGCAGTTTGACCCTCGTGTCGAAATTCATAATGGATCAAGCTCTTGCTGTCTGAAGGCGATCAACATCTTCGTAACCTTGGGTTTGGTCACCCGACGTTTTTGGAAAAACACGATGAAGACCATGCCATTGTCTGTCGCTTGGTCTCCGAAATGTATTAGTAGCACTAGGTCCTATTTCCTATTATAATGGTTTCAAAAAGTGCGGATTCCAATCAGAGATCTCGATGAAATCTCCAGAAATTTCCATCCGCGTTTCTTGCCAACCCAGTAGAAAAATGCTGTAGATTATTTACGTAATATATAGGCATACATATACATTCTAATTGTATAAATATGCACTTCCAATCTGTGGTTATGATTTGAAACGTTTTGGAATTTAGTTACAGTTTGAAACAAATATTTTACTAAAACATTATTCTACAGCACACTGTTAAGTGTATTATGTAGATTCAAGTTTGCCTTCTTTAAAATATATTTTTTATAAAATTTGGCAATTGTGATATATATATTAAAATGCGAAAATATCATCATAAACATTAAAATATTGAATGCATAAAATGCTTTATAAGACTGAAGACAAGAAATAACCACTGAAAGATAACTATTTCCATTCAATAAGTAAAAGAATTCGAATATTCTTTATTTTATTGTGTAGTGTGGAACATTACTGAGCCAGCAACAACATGCCAGCTCTATCAGTTATTTTCGGTTTATTAAAGAAAGTTTAATTTCTATTAATACTATTTTTTCATAGTTTTATATTCAAGTTGTATATAAACGTTTACAGTGTCATTGAAATTACAGGTTATACAATTGTTGTTAAAGTTACCGCGTTACGTCATATTGTAGGCTGGATGTATTGTTTCGTATTAATGTGATTCATAATCACGGTCAGTCTCAAATTAGGAGAGTATTTTCCACCTCAGCACTCCGCGAATATAAGCTTGAATTCGAAATCCCAATCTTCATCCCTATGTGCAGTCCTGCTGCAAATCAGTTCCATGCAGAGATTGATTCCAATATTCGCTGCCGGGGTGCAAACTCGCCAAACGCTCGGGGCAGATTATCTGCTTATATCAGGTGGAAATATCCACAGATTGAGGAGCATCCCTAGCAAGTCTATCGGATTGTAAAAGTCAGTACGTTGTTATCCAGCGTATCCAGTTCCTTTCCTGCCTCTGAATACGAATGCGTTTCGCAGTAGTAAATTCTGTAATACTTCTATAGCCTATGATAGAAATGCCTAATATCTATTCAGATACGGTACACAAAGTATGCAATTGGAAACTCTGTAGTTTACATACTACTCACGAACGAATCCATGCACGTCTAAAATGTCAAGAAATATTTACATCTCATTTATGACATGAAATGTTTACTCTACTGCACAATTTGTATCCTTTGGTTATTAAAACTAGGAATTACGAAAGTTATCGAAAAATTAATGGGCTGATAAATTTAGAAAATTATTATGATATCATTATAGGAAACCATGTGTGCGAAGGTGTTTAAATAAACTTGTTACTACTGACTGATTACTAATTTTTTTTATAATGTTGGTAATTATTGCAGCAACTCTTGAATAGCCATTAAATCTAATCTTGATAAATTTTGTAGTAATGTCTAACAATCACTTGTTTGTGAATTTAAGCATCAGTATTGAACGCGTACCAGCATGTTTATGCCAGTGTATGTAATAATAATAAAGTTGTCAAATGTATGTTTTACCCACCGGTGTTTGTGATTAGAGCAAACTGAATGTTTTATGTATAAAATTGTTATTTATTTACATAATTATGTAATAACAAATTAAATTAAGTAACTGAAAATTCCTAAAGATAAAAATATCATTGCATTTAACAAATTAATTTGCATTTACTATAATAACTCCTGGGAGCTTATAGTTAGTTAATACGCATTATAATATTAATGTCTATGCTTTATGACATTTTGAATTGCAAAAAAATTAAAATCAGATAAATTAGAAAACTGAGAAAGTCTAAAAGTAACGTGCAACCCGTTTTCGAAATTACAGATAAATTTAAAAAAAAAAAAAAACTTTAAGTGTGTACATTCTTTACACCAGTTTTCAGGTATAATTAAATTTATCTAAATTTAAAATGATTCAGAAACTAAAATATAATGAACTAGAAACTGAACAAATGTAAAATAAAAGCGATATGTATATGAATTTCTTGATTAACGATGCATTATGTATGATATTTTATTTTAAAATGACATTAATTTTAAGATACATTTATTAATTTCAGCAACATCAATGGGAAACATAAGATTTTGGTCCTAAGCATAATTAGAGGAACTAAAATTATAAGATATTTCTCCCGTCTTCTTAGAAAGCCTTCGTGGTGTAATGGTCAGCACACTCGTTGCGTATTCGAGAGGTCCGAGGTTCGAGTCCCGGCGAGGGCATTGCTCATTTTTCATAATTCGAAATAATATCTTTACAAAATAACAGGTTCCAATACATGTAGCAGGTATTTTAATAACTTCTTTCAGTTTATTAACGACATTAATAAACATATTTAGGAAACTACTTAGAAAACTATATAAGCGAGCATAATTCATAATTCGAAGAAACACACTTTCTAAGACGCACTCCTATTGACATTTGCATTTCAAAAAATGAACGCTTATTACTTAAGAAATACAATTTTATTTACTCTAATAGCGAACAAACCCGCCAGATGAGCAGGCTGAGGCCAAAGAAAAATGTATATGTTTTTTGTACACCTGAAATGAAAATGTATAAAAATGTTACAATATGAATGAAATCGTTTCATTCTTTCCAAGCAACAACCAACTAGTAAATACGTTTTGTTGCCAAACTAGGAAACAAAAACTTTTGATACTTCAAGTTAATACGTATGACGTCATGATTTAAATTTAATACAACATAGCAACTTTTTCTCAATATCAATGAAAGAATTAACGTAGAAATAATAACATATCATGCCAATTATCCTAATCTGAAGCAAAAAAGTCGCTAAAAGCAGCTACTTAAATACTGACATTAACGAAATATTTTCGACATACACTGAAGTGACAAAGTTCATGGGATACCTCCTAATATTTTGTCGGTCCTCCTTTTGCCCTGCAAAGTGCAGCAACTCGACGTGGCATGGACTCAACATGTCGTTGGAAGTCCCCTGAAGGAATATTGAGCCATGCTGCCTCTAGACGTCCATAATTGTGAAAGTGTTGAAGGTGCAAGGTTTTGGGCACGAACTGACCTCTCGATGATGTCCCATAAATGTTCGATGGGATTCATGTCGGACGATCTAGGTGGCCAGATCATTAGCTGGAATTGTCCAGAATGTTCTTCTAACCAATCGCGAACAATTGTGGCCCGGTGACATGGCACATTGTCCTCCATAAAAATACCATCGTTGTTTGAGTACGGGAAGTCCATGAATGGGTGTAAGTGATCTCCAAGTAGCTGAAGGTATCCATTTCCGGTCAATGATCGGTTCAGTTGCAACAGAGGACCGAGTCCATGCCATGTAAAGACAGCCCAGACCATTATGGAACCACCACCAGCTTGAACAGTGCCTTGTTGACAACTTGGGTCCATGCCTTCGTGAGGTCTGCGCCACACTCGAACCCTACCATCAGCTCTTACCAACTGAAATCGTGACTCATCTGACCAAGCCACGGTTTTCCATTCGTTTAGGGACCAACCCATATGCTCACGAGCCCACGAGAGTCGCTGCAGGCGATGTCGTGCTGTCAGTAAAGGCACTCGAGTCGGTCTTCTGCTGGCATAGCCCAAGGAAGACAAATTTCGCCGCACTGTCCTATCGGAAACGTCCCTCGTACGTCCCAAATTGATTTCTGCGGTTATTTGACGCAGTGTTGCTTGTCTGTGAACATTGACAACTCTACGCAGACGTCGCTGGTCTCGGTCGTTAACTGCAGGTGGTCGGCCACTGCGCTGTCCATGGTGGGATGTTATGCCTGAAATTGGATACTCTCGGCACACTCTTGACACTGTGGATCTCGGAATGTTGAATTCCCTAACGATATCCGAAATGGAATGACCCATGCGTCTAGCTCCAACTACCATCCCGCGTTCAAAGTCTGTTAATTCTCGTCGTGCGGCCATAATCACGTCAAAGCCTCTTCACATAAATAACTTGAAAACAAATGAAAGCCCTGCCAAAGCACTTCGCATTTATACATTTTCTACGCGATACTACTGCCATCTGTATATTTGCATATTGCTATCCCATGACTTTTGTCACTTCAGTGTATACAGACGCTACATGAAATCGCGTGCTTTCTTCAACATCATAATATGACTTTAAACAATAGCAATATGTTTCATGTTTCGCAGTGCTATTTTTATTTCATATTTTGTAAAATTTACAAATTTTTTACTAATGAACCTTACGATTCGAAACTGAGCAGTGGCACCATTTTTCGAAATAAAGCATATTTTTATCTCCAACGCGAGACTGCCGCCACTCGGAAAAATGAGTGCAAAATTTAGCGTTTTCAGACTTTTTAATTAATATATCGGTTGATTGAAGTTATAAGATCAGAATAATCGAAATGGCTTCCCACAAAATTTTATAATCCGAGATTACCTCTCTTGAAACTCAACATTAAATTATAAGGTATTTCTCCCACCATCTTGGCGTGTCTTCGTGGTGTAGTGGTCTGCACACTGGGCTGTATTCCAGAGGTCCACGTTTCGATTTCGCGAAGGCGTTGTTCATTTTTCATCTCTCCTGCTCCCAAAAATACCTAATGTTTCTACAAAGTACATAAATTTTCTAAAATATTAATATTTAATATATGCTAACATACCAAGATATAAATGTAGGATGTAAAATTTAGAAATTATTTCCAATAGCGTTTGAGGACTACATAATAAAACTATTAAAAAATTCACATGAGAAAGTATGGTAGAAAAGTATGATTTCAAAACTTATTTTATTTTGATAATTATTTTAAACCTTTCAGTCAAAACTGCTACTGTTAGGAATTTCACATCAATTGCTAAGATACTTAGTATTACAAATCATTATAATTAGTAATTTATATTACAAAACACAATGTTCTTGAAAGAAGTATAAGAAAAGGAAATTTGTAGCACAGTATAAAATCACACATTACATCTCGTTACCAGTGCGACAATCTGGAATTGTTTTTACAATCAAATAGAAAATAAAATGGTACATGACGCACTTGTTCAAGGGGTAGGGTTCAATCATTTTCTGTTTCAAACTGTCCACAGTACTTTGAAACCGTTAGATACTGCTGCGGACTCCAACAAAGTTGAATGAGTCATTTTCAGTAATTTGTTTGTCGAAATTTATTATAATTAAAAGTATAAATTCTTTTGCAAATCAAGCACAGCTGTTATATAATGCCGTTAGAAGTTTTTGTAAAATTTTGTTCAAAATGTTTTTTTAATTTTTAAGTAATAAATACAGTTACGGTTCACATTAGGGAGTTAAGACGTATTGCAGGTTGAACATACAGTTTCGTAATAAAGTCAGTCATGATTACGATAGGTCTTAAACTAGAGAGTATTTTCCACCTCAGCACTCCAGAATATAAGCTCGATTCGAAATCCCATTTTTCATCCCTATGTGCAGCCCTGCTTCAAATCAATTCCGTTACTCGCTTGTTGGTTGCAAACTCGCGAAACGCTTGGGGCAGATTATCTGCTTATATTAATGCTCGGGGCAGATTATCTGCCGGGTAAAAATTAATTGTATTAAAAAATGACTCATTTTACTACATAACTTGATTACACAACAAATATACTATAACTGTGAGAAATAATATCCGGGAAAAGGTATGCCGAAACTCTAAGCTAAGTTTTACGTTTCAATATCGTTCATTAAAGCGCACACGTCACGTGACCCATACCTTAAAACTAACATTATTAGTCTTGATTTTATTACTATCCTATTTCACTTTTTTATTTTTACTTCCTTGTGCGGCGTAAAAAAGTATTGCAGTCGCGAAAAGTTTCGCGTGTCATATTTCAATGAAAATATCCATTTTGACCACTCTTGAATCCATTTAAACGATTCTTTTGCTAACATCTGTATGTACGGGCAGAATAAAGGACTCTTTTTCCCAAAAGGGATTAAAAATGTATTTAAAATGGATTCAGAAGAGTTTTTTTCGTGACGTCTGTATGTACGTACGTATGTATCTCGCACAACTCAAAACATCGTAGCCTCAGAAAGTTGAAATTTTGTATAAGGGGCAGCTTTAACATGTAGTTGTGCACCGCCATTTTTAGTTGCAATCGGCTGCACCAAAAGTATATATATACATATATACTCATTCTGTTACCCGCGTTAGTGAGCTCAGAATTTTAATTCTTAAATGTTGGTAAAAATCTTGCTTTTTTTTAAACGTGATTGCTCTTATTTCCCCGTTAAGGTTTTTATGCCTTTAGTTAAACTGTGAGCAATAGTTGTAGAATTATCAGCAATTTAAAAGGTTTTTAAGTGCCAGCAAGCCGAGTAAATCGCCATCTGATCACATTTGAAAACTCTTAGTAGTATATTAAAACATTAAGTCAGTTCCTGCATCTTCAGTGTCTTTTTGCTCAGTAGGACCAAAAGTAAATTTTCAATTTTGTGCAACGAAAATTCTGCCTTCATGTCTGATGGCCGATTTTTTTTTCTATGCAGACACTCTAATTGTAAATTTTTTTAACTGTTTTAACTGTATTTGATATTTTATATTTTGCTGTTCAACACATTTTAATAAAGATGGTTTTTGATGTTCATAACAACTGCTATATTCATATTTCATAACAGCTGCAATAAAATCGCAAAATATATGCTTAATTTTCTTGATTTTCAAGCTTTGTGGTATTACTTTGATTGAAATTTCGCAACAGCATCTTTTAAAACAAAAGATAGAGTTTCTAATTTTTTTTATTGTAAACTATCGCATTATTTATATTACTTACAACCTTATTTGAAGTCTGTATTTTTTTCTGTATACGCTTGTTCAACAAATATCTGGATGTGATATATTCAGAAAAATCAATTACGAAGGTTCAGCGTTCTGTAACTGAAACTTTTCTTTCATGATGATACGTTTCATTTTATAATTCAGAATTTTTAAACAAATGAGCAAAATACAGGACTGATGCTTCGTATAAAACACAACTTTTATCCTTCTGAACAATGTAAAACTAAAAAAAATTATTTTTTGAAAAAAGTATCTTTTTCAAATAAAGATAATTGAAAAATAGTATAATAATCTTAAATTCACTCGTTTTGAATATTTTGGGATTTCAACACTTCTTAAGAAGCTATGGTC
Organism: Stegodyphus dumicola; assembly: GCF_044657685.1. Taxonomy (NCBI): domain Eukaryota; kingdom Metazoa; phylum Arthropoda; class Arachnida; order Araneae; family Eresidae; genus Stegodyphus; species Stegodyphus dumicola. The sequence goes on along the minus strand of NC_140771.1, from coordinate 38,600,819 downwards.
TTTTATTCTAAATTTTCTAAACGTACTCACACTGAGTTTATAAGAGGCACAAACATAGTGTTGTAATTTCAGTATCTTTAATCCTATTCATAGGAAATACAATTAATTTTAATGTAAGACGTTAGAAAAATTAGACAAGAAACATCATGAGAAGATTTATTTGGCACCTACTTTATTAAAAATTATAATTTATTTAGAATACCTCTGTTCAAGTAAGAAACGATCAATGAGACTTCTAAATTGAAGATGATAAATTTATAAATGCAACATCGCTTCATGCATTAAACGTATAGAAATTATAAATTTCAGGAAATTCACACAATGCACACTATTCATCTACATCCGTATAACTCTGTCATTCTCTTGAATACGCTGAGATTTATTGCAACAACTCCAGCAATGGATATAATCTGTTATTTGCCTATGAGATACAAGGAGACAGATATAAATTGGAGTAATATACCAATGCTCGGCAAAGTTGCTATCACTGGGAGTTTTGGTCAGTTCTACAGCACCAGATAATGGTCTGAACAATGGCTATACTCATCTTACTCCGCCCTTAATGTATTATACTATTACTATATCTCCTTCGTTACATCATACAGTTTTGCTTCAGCTATCGTAACATTCATTTCTAGTTCAGAAGATTTTGCTAAGGTTCTTCAATCATTTGCTGTGGACCGTATTTCTGTATTCTCACATATTCTTTGTCACTTAAACAATTTTAACTGTACTTAAAGAATGTTATGACTCCTTTTAGTAGAATCTTTTAAGCAAAATTAATGTATTATTTATTCTATTCGGATTAAAGGGGAAAACTATAAAATTCTGATTGCTTTAACTGATTTAATTTAATTGAGATTTTCTAATCCAGATAGAATAATGTATGTTATACAAATTAAGTATTATTTTTTCTGATAAATGTAACGTGCCTGGATGAGAATACATGTTGCACAACGCTTATGGCATCAAATAGTCATAATAATAAAACATTATAGAAAACATAAAAATTGCAATGAATAAAAGATGTGTCGAGTAGGAACACAAGAATAAAAAAATGAGTTTCATTTATGTACTTCATATAACATTGCTGTCATTTTAGGACTACAATAGATACCCAGATAATGAATACAGTTATATTATTTTATGTAGCTGGTATTCAGCAGATAATAATTACATTAGACGATGCGCTACGCCAAATAACCAATCTCTTTAATAAAAGTATTTTAAAAGACCGACCACACTATGGCTTCTAAAACACAAAAGTGTTAGATATCCTCATACAGGGTTTGGCAGGTATTGGAATAGTCTGGAGGGCAGTGATGATGGGGCTTAATGATTTAACTCTGCAATCGTAACTCTAGAATATCCAGCGTTTTGGTGCGTTGTGTTTTTGCCCTACTACAGTGTCTTCTAAAAATCAAAGTTCTTTTTCATTACTGGGCAATATATTCGTTTCGCAGATTCACAGCACCAGCGTACTTAATTTTACCTATTTCAAGATATTCTCAAGTGCTTTTAACATGTTTACCGCCAGAGCTGATATGGTGCTTTCATTCACACGCGTCAAAATCCTATTTGCATTTTGATGCTTTTAAACTATTTTCTGTTGGTTCCCTTTCTGTTTGTTTAAGTATAAACTTGAAAGATTACTTTTCAGCAGTAAATAAATTCACGGGAATGTACTAGTAGTTGGCATGCGAAATAATATTTTGTTGTCTGTGTTAATTCACTACGAGTTAACTCGCAACTAAATATACAATACTCACCTTTCTGCGCATCCATGCGACACTCCTGTACATGCGATTTTCCGTTAGGTTTGCATGAGTCCGGAAATTAAATTTGAGCAGTGCGGTTATAACGCTTTCTAAATGAAGTAAAACAACTGAAAAAAGGTGTTTACATAATAATTTTAAGGATACACTTTATCATTGTATCTAAGTGTCGACAATTAAATGATCAATTTCCATGTGCCACGTGTATTATTTAGTCCCTTCTCTACTCCAAATACCTAAACATTGCATGCATTTGCGGGGATTTACGTAAGGTGATCAATAACAAGTTATCCTCTAGCTGGCAAATAAATTCATTTTGCCAATTACCAGTATTCTTGTAGATAGCAAAGAGCATGTTAAGTTTTAGAAATGCACTTTGCACCTTTTGAGAAATCAGCATGATATTCTTAAACTTGCCGGATTCAAATATACAACTTTATTCTTCAGTTTCAGTAGTGCAAGTAACGAAAGATAAATCCGTGGTTAAAAAAAAAGATAAAGCGATAAGTATTACAAGAGGAAACCAAGTTACAGACGCCATCTATTTGTGAAAAATGAGAACAACTATTAAATAATTTCCTTAAACGCTGAGAGTAAATATGGATTGGAACTGGGATCGTCAACTGAAACTCAAAGATTTTTTTTGATTGTCAAACCCCTCTAAAAAATCCAATTCGCTATCTAAAGATGTTTTTTTAATAATTCTGACTGCATAAAAATGTAAAATATGATTTTCTAACCAACAGGCTACAACAGGTATTACATATGAATCTAATATATATCCTAAGTCGCATTTTTTGAAATATGTTAAATGTAAACTTAAGTTTGTAGGTGAGTTAGAATGGGAAATGCAAAATCTTGCCATTACCCTTATCGCTGCATAGCCTTGTATTCTAGATCATATTTGCTAAAATTTTATTAGTTTCTGTATCAAAAGTTTTTTAGAAATTTATTTTGTGTTTTATGAATGATTCTGAGTTTCGTTAGCACTGTTACATACATTGTTGGGGGGAAGTAATAATATATTTATAACTTCTATGTTAATGTTACTTATCATCACACGTAGACTAATACTGTGACCAAATATTTCAGTGTGCTCAAAATAGGGTCTAATCAGATTTCGATACAATGCTATTCTAAAGTAATTTTAATCTTACCTTTAATAGTTTTATACGTTGCTTACTACGTCTATTTCCAACTTTGGCAGAATCACCTTGCAAAAAACTATGCTACTTGAATGTACAATTTACTGTAATTATCATGTCATGTGCAAATAAATGTAGAGCATCCACATATAATCCCAAGATATGAAAAAATGTAATTTAGTTTAATAAGGAAATTTAACTTTCCAATAGATATTAAATACCGCAACTAAATAACTATTATTACTTTTGATGCGCCTCTGTTATATTACACTTGCTATTGTTGCAATCATTCAAATTTATTTCAAATTTCACCCCAAGAAAATGTGAAATATTTGATCTTACGCAGGAGAAATCATCTGGCAGCATTCCACATGGGAAATCCAACACTTGCTTGCGGTATTATACGAAAATCCAGTCTGCTTGGTAAAGAGTATATTATAAACTGCCCGCAAAAGCAGAATCCGAAAGCAGAGTGGAATAGAGAAAGTGAAATTGTTTCGGAATCATTCATTCCTGTATTTTAAAGTGCCACAAACGGCAGCTAAATTACTTTTAGAGAAAACAACCACGAATTCCCACTATTCTCCTGGGGCTGGCCAGGCGCGTGGGAATCACGTGTGGTTAACTTGTATAATATCACATTTCTGCCCACCCTACAAATACGCCTCCAAGCTCCAAGCAAATCGCAGGAGCTTATCGCCATGTTTCAGGAAATGGGCAGTGTTTTCCGTTTCACTGCAGCCGTAACTATTTTCTTCAGCTCAACTTCGTTACAAATTCAGTTCCAGAAGGGAAAAGAACATTTAAGTGTTTTGCTGCATGGTAAGCGAAACTGGGGAAAATAATGACCCATCTTTTGGGAAAAGTATACCAGCTTTTATTAAGGAAATAAATAGCATAAGCCATGCACACTGGCTTATTTTTGCCGATAAATACATACATGCGCTCATACAGTCAGCCGTTTGTTCATATATGAATGTCAAAAGTATTAATACTAAGCATACAAATGCATAAAAATTAATATTTTATTGTAGTATTTTAAAGATATATTTGTTTCAGAAACTTACGAAACTGCTTTGACAGTAAAGAAGGAGTTTTTGAAGGGGTTCTGTGTTTTGAATATTTGCATCATTAATCTCAGCTTACGAAGAAATATGATGCTTTCCGAAAACATATTACAAATTATGCTACGATGAAACTAAACAGATTTTAGTTGCTGTCAGTTGCTGAGCTTTTAAAAAACCCCTACACAAATAGCTTAGTTGTAGGCGAATTATTATTAAAGAATATTAATGTTTTGAAAATTAGCCATGGTTACCCAATTTCACTACTATGAATTTACTTCCTATTATTAAACAGATAGGGATTTTTTCTTCTAATCTGTGTTCATTAAACAAACTCCATTCTAAATTTTTAGCTGATTGACTTTCATAAACGCGATTAGATCCCGAGTACTTAAAAGCTATAAAATGGCGATGGTTTGATCGGGCTGTGTTTTAGAAATTGAACAAGATGGCTGTTTGGGGTTTTATGGTTTTTCGGATGTGTAAAATACAGATAAGTTTTCTTGATAAAATTCGCTACGAAGGCAATCCTTCACTTGAATAAAGTAACCGCTAAGTGTTTTCCAATAGTGTAATTAATCGATTAATTGATTGCTTTTTTGTTGCCTATTCTCTTCGAGTTAAAGTATGTTTTCCATACATTGACATAATTATTAGAAATTGAATTTAATCCCTTTGCTTGAAAAAGGCATTTATGAAATAATTCACACCCGTTTCCCCAAAAAGTAACCGGTATGTAAACAGTTCTTGTAAAAATAAAATGTTGGGCAACTATAGTTCGCCAATCAACCCATTTTCTTATGATTTGTATCTCTACTATGCAAATGAGTTGTAAACTATTTAAGGCGGTTTTTTTTGAAAATTTAGACATAGAGCTTTTGACAGCGATGCTAACAGTTCTACTTTTCTGTTTCCTAACTCTGCTGTTTTCGTTAAATGAGATTAGCCATTTTAACAGCCAAAATTAAGTCTTATAGTTAGAATTTGAGCATCATAACATCTGGAATACGCGCCTAGCATGCAGACCACCACACCACGAGGGCATGCTAGGAAGGCGGAAGAAATACCTTATAAGTATGCTAAACTTTTCTCTAAGCTTAATAATATGATCTGTGTTTATAAACATAAACAAATTAATATATCTACTACCATGCTGTAAAACATTAAATTTATATTACCTCTGCTATCGTTCGCTCTGTTAGCTGTTTCGTAACTTAACTCAGCATTAAATTTATGTTAACAATGGCTCTGTTTCAACTAAAAAAAAAGGAACAGAAGTTCGTCTGCAGTGCTGCTTTTCAGCAACTGAAAGTAGAGTTCAAAACTAATCGACGAAGAATATCTGTATTGTATCCTATTGATGTATAAAAGTACTTGGTTCCTTACCGTAGTATACAAAGCCAGAAGTACGAGTTCCCTTAATGTTACTATACACAAAGCCAACCCCATATCTCATTTCAGATTAAAGATGCAAAATGTAAAGCTAGACAATGAGCTGTAACAAGAAATGAATTTAAAATGATTTGAAATGGCTTTTATAACACAATAATCACAGTAAGGTTTAAAAAAACTCAGTATTTTGAGAATAAATGAATCTGGGTTAAGTGGGAAATGAAATATCTGTCCGAGTTGTATCTTAAAAAATTCCATGCAGTCAGAGCAACAATATCAGAATAATCAATACTGATGTTTATTTATTTTCTCTAAAATAGTGATCACTTTCGGAAGTGTCATTTTAGAAACTTTATCACCATGAAAACCATATCTTATTAATAATTTAGTGGATGGTGTTTCAATTAGTCTCGCTAATTTGTTATTTGAACAAATCGTTAGATTATGTGCGCTTGCATAAGAGCCAAAAGGTAAGTTATTTATGGAATCTGATTATTTTAAATCACTTAATTGGCCGATATTTGGTTAAAGAGTGAGTTATGTTTAATCGTAATATTTCATTTTTACCCAAAACCTGCCGAAAACACTCAAGTGCTTTTAAAAATAGGTCAAAGTCAAACAGACGTTGAATTTAGAAAGCTGTCACCTGTTGTTGCAAATGAGGATCATTGCTGATGCCTACTGCAAACATTGAGGATGCAAGATGCCTCAAGAAACATGGTTTTAGCAGAACAGAGCAACTTTGTGCATTCAAAATGTGACATTTGAGACTTGTTCAGGAGTTACTATGAAATTCATATCATAACAAAAAGCTTCATAAATTTCTTTGGCAATGTTTATTTGCTTGTCCCCTCATAACTTCCTGGCTTATCGCCACCCTACTTCTTCTTGTAGATGTATGTTAAACGTCTAGTAACTGTAATGCAAACTTCTTCGAATGAAGCACTGACAATCGCGATTCAGTTGTGATACGAAAATTGGTTTCAAAAGACCAGCTCAAGCACCTTATCGAGAATATTAAGCTGAGACTTCATTGCGTAGTCTTCTAAAATCGTAAACTATTTAAAAGTCGCATTATATAACGTTGTCTATTCTTACATGCAATTTCTGAAAAACTGAAATAATTTTTTCCGTTCAAATATTCTTCAAGTTTTCATTGTCGAGACCTTATGAAACACCCCATGTAATATAATTTACTTCGATTTTCAGTTCGTTTAATGCATAAAAATGATATAGCTATAATTTAAAGGTGGTTTGGTTTATTTAACTATGGCAAAGCACTCGAGAGCTATCTGCCTAGAGAGAGAAATACTTTCAGAAGGGTATTCTAAGGCAAACTGGCTCGTATCCACGTTACGCATGGGGAAAAAACACGAAAGCCCCCAGGCAGCCAACCTGTTCGACGGGATTCGAACCGAAAGCCGAATTACTTGTGTTCAGAGACTTTACCGGTCGGACGCGGTGAACCAATTTAGAAATGAAGAGTCAGCACTAATTTTATTTCATCCTTTGCAACTGCATTTAAATTTTATTCCACTCCACCGTTAACAAGGCTATATTTTCTTTGAAATTCTAATTATAAAAATGGTTTGTTTCTTTTATTAAATGAAACAATTTCACTTGAATAATGCTTTCTGGTGAAATTGAGCGCTTAATCTACATGTCAACTTTCTTACAATTCCTTATTATTTGGAAAAGAATCCCATAATACCTTCGACTTTACCAGATTCCATTTCATTTTAAAATTTTTCATTTAATTACCTGAAATAATTTTAGCTGGACTTAGTTGCCAAATATACTAAATGACAGTAAAATTCAGTTACGTTTGCTAATTTAGTTTGTTAGAAAATTAAATAATTTCTAAATTAACTGAAATCAGAGATATCACGTTATTCGCTTTATTTGGAACAGAAAAGAACTATTCAGAAAACATCAGTTTTCATCAAATTTTGATATAATTGATTCTCAATTTGGAACTATGGGAAAATAATACTGAACCTAATCGAGCTTATTTGGAGAACAGTGAGTTTTAGAGGAAACAAAGAAACTTTAGCTAAGGAAAACTTCTTTGGACCTGAATCATATATTTAAATCTTAAAATCCCGAAATCAGAATTAGCAACATCCTTAAATCATCTGCCAAGAATTTAAGGCAAAGGATTTTCTTTGGCCTGACGATTTTAGCAATATTTCTCTCACTGAACAATGGTTCTCTAACAGCGCTGTATAAATAGCCTTTTAGTCCTGACATCTTTGTTCACACTTTTAATCTCCAGTATTTATAACTGTTAAACAATAAGCCGAAGGAAATCCTAGAATTCTCTTTCCCTCAGATCCTTTCTTTTATCTCTGAAACATTTAAGCAAAGCTTTTGACGAGTTTTAATTATATTATATCTTAATAAAGATATCACAGTAACTTAGAATTAAATGTAAACCTTAAATTAAAATTTTAATTTTCCACTGAGATTTTCATATTTTAAGTTGCTAACTCGTTTCAGTCACTGCTTTTGACAGCTAGAGTAAATTGTGTCAGCAACGTTGCCGCCATTTATGGTGCCAAGTACGGTCACATTCTGAAGAGAATAGTTTAATAAGATTTGAATAGTTTAGTTTGCGCAATCTTTTGAGGTATTCTCTCACCAAAACTATGGATATTGCGGTTAGAAATTTCATAATAGACTTCCATTTGTCAGTCTTCTCAACTCTATATAAATATTGTTACGAATTTGGTATTTAAAAAGCTAATATTAGTTCAATTATAAATTAATTGGTTTTATTTCTCGCGCAGTGCAGCGCGTGACGAATATTAAAAGAAAGCTAAGCCGGAAAATTGAAAATACAAGAGCGCGTGCATTAAATAAATAAATATCTCTTTTTGATTTCCAGAAAGTACTGGAAAATTCTAGCGCGTGATTTTAAAATCTTATAAAAGGAGGAAAACATCTCAGTTTGTAGTAGTTGCTTAGTTTGTTGTTGTTTAGAAAACTGCTCTTGTTGATTGTAGCGAATTCGCGGATTAGCGTTCTTTAGCTGTTTTGAATGACGTTCTATTGGACATTTGAGTAGTTAAAAGATAACTACTGTGAGATATTGTAATACTGCATGATAATTTGAGAAAATTTAAGCATTTTTGTTGTGATAATAATAAATTTTTGTTCATTTTTCATCGGACTTGTGCATTCATTTCATAACGAACCCGTACGCACGCAACAATATTAAATTAGGATAATAATTTATCGTATTTTGCGTAATAATATTTAGCTTGCAGAATAGTAGCTTATGTACATCTATGTGTTTTGATATAGTAAATAATTGGAATTCTTCTGCGCTCAAATGTAATGCATTAGAATAATCGGATAAAACATGCTAATGTTTACTTATGAAAATATATTGTAATATCCCTATGTGGCATTTTAAGTATGAGATTGATACATATTAGGTTTGTAAAGTTTCTATATTTATTAATTCATTATCTTATTTTTGACACTTACTTTCGTAGGCTACCACTAGGATGCAAATTTGTTAACGACTGTACAAAAGCAGTGCTCTCTAGGTTAAGGAAGTCAGCATTTGCAGTAATGCTGGTCTTTGTGCTATTTCTCGCCCGCTTTCAGAATTACTTAGATCGACTTTAGTCTTTTGGTAGCCAAGTTGCTTGCGTATTTACTAGATTGAGACAAAGCTTAATTTAGAACTTTGCCTTGGAAATTCCAAAATTTATTTACTTAAATTTTACTAGCCCACCAGCGGCCGAGCGGTAAAGTCGCTGAACACTGATAGTTCGGTCCGAGGCTCGAATCCCGCGAACCGGCTGACTGCATGGGTGTTTTCGTGGTTTTCCCCATGTGTAACGTGTATATGAGCCAGTTTCCCTTAGAAAGTCATCCACGAAGGCATTCCTTCCTTTTGGCAGATAGCCCTGCTGTGCTTTGCCATAATTAAATACACACACCTTAAATTTTACTTTAGCATTTCACGTTAGCTCTAACCCCGCAACAGAAATGAATGATCTTGTAAAGCATGACCTGGGCATTTGTATAAACGAAATATAAGGAGCTATATGCCGCCTATCGGTCTACACGGTTCCAAAATTAATGTTGTATCTCTTTCGTTTCCGTACACATTTATATATTAACTTCAAATGTTTTCACACTGTCTCAAGATAGATTAAATCATTAGAAAATAAAAAAAATATCAGCTTATAAAATTACCTGTAAAAAAACAAGTTCTTTTCTTTATCAACAAATTATGTGATAATTTTTCTTTATCAACAGGTTATGTGATAATAAACTAAAAGTTTTGTAAGTTAGTATTTTATTCCCTTCAATTATTTAGAACGGTTCTTAAAATTAATGTACTATTTAACATTGAAAAAAATCAAAATAACCATGCTTTCCTGTTTCGTTTAGAAATGTAACCTCCTTGCCTTCATCATTCTTGCCTGTTTTGTACACTAATGTAACCTCCAGCTCTTTCTCTAAATGATCACTGTAATACAAATTTATTCAGGTGCCTGATACTTTTCACGAAAATCGTTGGTTTTCTAATATTCGTTTAACATGAGTTGCTATGCACACTTTGCGTGTAAGCTTTCTCATTTGAATTAAAAATATATTATTCTTTTGTAGTATTTTATTGTCTTATACAAAGTAACGGGCGGGAGGGGGAGATTTCGCATCGCGTAGTACACAGTTATTGTGAAATATAGTAATGCTGTGAGACGATGACAATGTATCCCATAAATGCTATTTCAGTTGCTGTTGAGCAGTGGTTGAGCATGAGAGCAGAGCACTTTTGCGATGAAAGCATTAACAGAAACAATGGTAACTGTGAAGCTGCACGGCGTCATTTTCTTTTGCGCCATCAGCATATGGTTCCGCCGGTCCACGTAGTGAAGAAATGGGTGGAAAGTTTTAAAACAACGGTATCAGCATTAAACTTGAAACATGTAGGACCAAGAAAAACGGTACGAACTCCACAGACTATCCAAGCAGTAAATGCAGCAATCGAGCAAAGTTCGTAGCGAATACAGTGAATAAATCTACATGGTTTTAGCAGGACGGAGTTGCAGTCCACACAGCTAGGATATAGATCACCGCTATACGAGACTTACCATATTCCCAAAAACGATGATATTAAATGGACTGCAAGGTCGCCAAGATCTGAAAGCATGCAATTTTTATGGGACTATCTAAAAGAGCATGTATTTGCTACTCGTCCTCATGCACTGGATGTGCTCAAAGCTACAATACGGGAAGAGATTCCTTACGTTACAGTGTATGAAAAGCGTCCATTCGCAAATGCGCGAATCTTACCGCATAAAAGGACGCCATTTAGAGGACGTTACTTTCAAAAAGTGAGTTGTTCTTGCTTTTATGTAAATTTTATACTTGTACCTTCTTATTTCCAAAATTACTTAAAGAAATATATAATATTACTGTACGTTACAACATTTTCAACGTTTCCTAATCTCGCACGCCACTCGGAACAATGTGCCGAAGGGAAGAACACCGTCGAGGAGGAATTTCTATGAGAATCTAGGTCGTATTCACATTACATATGGAGAAATCCACGAAAATTCTCCTCAATTCAGTCCGGTCCCGGATATTTGAATCTGTATCGAACTTCCAGTCTTCAGCCAATTTACGGATCCACCGCTGGCAAACTCTCTTCTTCCGTATAACTATTGATGCTATGAAATATTTCTAAAAATTCATGCAAATTTAATATTTTTTTAAAGTTTGAGTTCAGATGTTAATAACAGCAGTAATGGTTTTTGATTATGTTTAGAGCTCAAATACGGGATCCTCAGAAAATTGTACGCACACTTTAACGAAGGAAAACTCTTTATTGTGAATTTAACTTAATTATAGGTTGATATAGTTGTAGGGTTTCCCTTAGTTTGAATACCGAATTATTCTAATGTTTGTTATCCTTTCTGAACTCCTAAATTTCCCCTCGCATTTCCTCGTCAGGATGCAAATTAAGTGAAGAAGTTATTTAAATGGGCAAAAAGAGAAAGTTAGCCAGAGAGTAATTTCGCTAGCACAGCGCACATGGCTAATTTTGTCCTTCCAATATTACTCTAAGTTGCTGATGTACCTTCTCGCCGTTTATTTGAATTATATCCCTGGATAGGTGTCTTACGTAGTCTAGCGCTACTCTTTGCCTCTTGCCATCGAGAGCAACATTTAACAACGACTCTTTGCCAACGAGAAGTCGTTGTTAAATTATTTTTCAGTTTCCACCGCAAGTAGTCGATAATGTTATTAGGACGAAATACTTTCACTCTTTCAAAGAGATTAATTAAATAAAAAGGCAATTTAACTCCTTTCCCAGTGTACTATTTCTTCACGCATGTGCGAGAAGTTGCCTAGTTTAGTAAGATACTTTTCTTGCATGACAGCTAAGAGAACAAGATCTCTCATACTCATATATTTCATGAGTTACGTTACAGGTGACAGGTGAATGAAAGGCCCGGACACCCGGACTGCTTAATATGACAAATCGGGTGTCGTCCGGTACCCGCACCTATTTAGAACAACAATATATTAATGGAGAATATGAGGTATTGACGTAGCCAGACAAGGGCGTGTGCATATATATGTTTCAGTATACAATTAATAAAAAGTTTCATACACAGGTACATTGGTGGTATAAGTACATTGGATACATATGTTTATTGGTCTAAGTGGTTAATGAGATAGGCAAACAATAAACACTTATAGTTAGTTCAGCCTTCTTTGCTCGAGCACTTAGTTTGCTCAAAATTTTAAAGTGGTAGTCGTAAAAAGCCAGACACATAGCCCAAAGGCGAATATTTGCTTGAGCAACCTGTTCCCGGCGATTGCTGTGCATGTCGCTAAACTTTCTTGACGAAGAATCTCTAGCAATAACCGAGTTTCAGCGCTATACGACATCCTTTAGTTCTTCCAAGGTCAGTTTGATTCATTGTCATCCGTCACATACTACAACCACGAGAGTACCGACATGAGTGAGCAAATACAATGCTACATATTCTAAAGATAATTCAATTTCGAAACCAATATTCAGATACCATCTGTCAAATATGTATACATTTTTTGACCGACCTTATATTTAATTCAAACAGCTCAGATTCACCCAAACATACTTCCAGAAATATAACTGCAAATTAGTTATTTTTATTCTCTCAGTATCAACTGTTGGATAAATAAAACAACTAAGTTAAAATTTTCAAATAAAAGATTAAAATATTTCTTAGCTACCACAATCATGATCCACAATCATTTCAATCGATGATCTTTTTCTTATTCTTCAGTTTTTCGATTACATTTAGAAGTTTTCCTTATTTCTGTCGTAAAGGCTAAGAACCGAAAATATGTCTAGCAGTTAGAATTACGAGACATACTGCGCAGAAATAAAATACGAGGACGTTAAAAGCTGGAAAATTTTAAACTCAAATAAAGTGGAATTGATGACTCAGTTAAATACGGATGAATAAACGTTATGGATGTCGCAGGTGTTGCAAATTCTCCAAAAACGGCGGCTCATAGAAATAGAATAGGGGCTCGTAAAAATTTTTGTCTATGCATTTCCGTTTTTATTAGACCCTCAGACGTGAACCCGGGTAAAAATATTTGCTTGGCTTTCTTTTTAGAAAATATAAATCGTGCTTTTAACCCTCAGGCAGGAAGGAAAAGTAATTTGCTTCTCTCGGCCAAGAAAAAATATAAAATTCCCTACTACTTATTTAACATATTTTAATATTCAGGATTAAGTTCAGGTTTTTAAGCAGAGCAATTAAAACACAGAAAAAATAGCGGAAACAATTATTTGAAGTGTTGTTTTTCTGCTTTACATCTTAGTGATGAATAACTTTAAATACTTGCATACTTCCAAGAAAATGAAAGATTTAAGTGGAAAATAGTTTTCCTGCTTAACTACAAAAAGTGCAGGAGGTTATTTTTTTTACGTAAATGTATACTCTGAACATTTTTGCATACTGCGCATTTAATTTTATGAAGTAAAATAAGCAAAAAACTTTGTTAAATTTTGAGACTTAAAATAAAATTGGGGTCGATAAAATGTTTACTTTCTTTCCAGCCATTTTATATAGCGATTTTACTTGAACCATTAGTTTGTGATTTTTCTTCATGTTCTCTTACAATTTATACAAGAAATGATAATGATGTAATTACCTAAGGAAAGTGTAATCTTAATATATTGTTAAAAATAATTTATTTTGATCGTACGCATTTGTGAAATAACAAACAGAAATTTTGTTTTCTACAGATCTTATCATGGAAGTATTTATACATAAAACTCTATTTTAATATATTGTACAAAAATATATCTCATTGCCCCTTGAGTACTGTAAGTATTCAGCTAGCAAATGGAAAATTGGTGATTCAAATACCGTTTACAACAAAGTTGTTTTCTCACGGCTCTTACTCTAAAAAATTCTAATGAGTTTCTGTAATGACTCCCAAACTGAAAATGTAATAAAAGATAAATTGTCATCTTTCCGATTTGATCGACTGGTGCTCCTGAATCTCCCCAATCGTCATTCATATGGAAGCAAAGAATAAGGAATTATCGCAATTTCCCGCACATACTCCCGTCGCATAAGTAGTAGTGCATCCAACTAAATACTGGAAGATCTGTTATTCGAATCTCGGTGAGGAACAATGTCCTCACGTTTCTCGCTCCAAAAATCCTAATGTGTCAAAAACACTTGCATGTGTGCATTAACTAAATGTCATAAAAGCAGAGTTATTATAATTTTTTATGCTTGCTTTTATTATTAATTGGTGACTTGTTTGATGATTTTGTTCATTTTAATATTGACATATACTCTCAAAAACCTTTAGCAAACAGCATTATGAAAGCATTCTGTTATTTTCCTTGATTTTTTATTAATGTACGACAAATTATTTTCCAAAAACTTAAATATTTGCATTTTCCTCTGAGAAATTTTATATTTAACTAACTGGCTTTGAATGAGTTCTAATATCTGCTCCTTTTTCTCAATTTGACTCATGCAGTAGTGCATTAAATTAACGGATATTAAAATATCAGCAGCTTTACGAACTTCGATATTTGCACTCGCCATTTAGTCGACTGAGTAGACAATGGTGACTTGAGTTTACATTACAGCTAAAGGGGCAAGTTAGTATAAATTATTACCTGCAGAATTATTTCTCGATATGAAATATAAAGGTGCAGTTTAGCAAGTTCTTTCAGACTGAAATCGAATAAGTTAAAGTTATGTTTTCTTTATTTGCCATTAAAATTTTAACTAGAGTTCTTGTCCTTACATAGGTAGTCTGAAGATGTAATTTTATTTTATTATTTTCTAGTGTATGTAGATTGAAAAAAGCATTTAAGTTTGCTTTATATTTTGTTACAGTATTTCTGCACGTTAAAAGTTTTTAATTTTAATCTCAGTGATAACTCACGAAAAATAAAGCCAATGAAAAATGATAGAGTTCGAATAGTACTACAAAGGTTAGAATCGCTAATTAAAGTTTTATATTTTAAGATCGATAATTTAGATATTTTAAGGATGCATATTGCTAATATCACTAGCAGAATGTTATCTTAACATATTACGAGCGCAAAGCTATTCCTACTTAAAACAATGTCTTCTTTTAGTTTACTTAAAGCATATTAATTCGCATTTCGGTTAACTTCTGTTTCTTCCCAGAAGTGGCAAAAAATACATTTTTTCTTCTTCCATAAACTACTTTATACCGCCGAATCATGTTAGTGCTTCACCTTTTATAACTCCGACAGAACTCATCAGATATTTTTGACCATTAATTAGTAAACAAATTCGCTACTAAGGAAACGAATTTGTATTAATCGAATCAAAACCACGAAATTAATGAGAAATGGTAAGTTACCAATTTCACGTTCGGCACCTTCATTTACCCATCTCTAGGCTTGCAGCACCTAGAATTCATTAAGTGTTCCTGTTTAGTCCAGACATCCAGCGATAATTAATCGGAAATGAAACGGGGAACATGACGTCATCATTCCTTCCTTCAGTGATGGAAAAGTCGTTTGCATCTTCCACCGGTTAAACGTTATGTTTGGTTATGATATACTTAATTTTATGATATTAACGCTAACGCTACGGTTCACTGGGATTTAGAAGAGTAAGACCTTCTTGGAGTTCATAAAGAGTTGTGGAAAATAATCTGCCTTGAGAAATGGTCGTGAAATAATTTTGGTTTCAGATTAAACCGGGGAATAAGACCATATGTTCTATTCAGGATTTGATTAAATTTTCTAAATTCGCGCTAAATGGATTTTAAATGAACTTCACTTTTAAGTCGTTTGGGGAATTTAGGTTATTACTCTAAAGTTGATGTTAATTAAATCTGCCTGCACCTAAACTTCAGTAAATATGGAAAAGAATTATTTGAATATTTCGAATTCTGAAGTAAATATTTTTGAACAATATACATCATGTTATTATATAAATTATTTGAAATTATTTCATTCTAAATAAGATGTTATTGTTCATTTTTCACGTCTAAAAATACCTAAAGGTTCTATGATTTTAGTTACGTTTAGCTGCAAAGATTTAATTTTAGTAGTTGGCAACATAAGTATTGCATTTATTTGGAAATGATAGAGATTGATTTTATTTATTTAACGTTAAAACTTCCTTTGAGGTAAGGTTCATACATTATGAATTTTATTTTATTTTATTTTTTCTAAAGTATAACAAATTTTCCTATTGTTTTAAATTTATGAAGAAAATCGCATCATTGTGAAAATAGTTTTACTACTATTTCACTTCATAATGTATAATTAATCAATTCAGCAAATGTTTAATAAAAAAATTTAAACCCCTTATTTTTTCAGTTTTCAACTTTTAGTGTTATCTTCTTAGTTTATGCATTAAACTGCTATCAAATTATTATTGGTTTATATTGAAGAGTAACTAGTATATTTTTAATGTCAACTAGAATATTAATGCTATATTTAAAGCTCATATTCATTTGCAGTTATCTCTTTCATTGTTATCTGTAAATAGATTGATTATATCCCGCTAAAATAAGATTTAAAAACATCTGTTAATTAAATTAAATTAAATTAAAGAATTATCTAAATTCCTCCTTCGTTCTCGTGGGTAGGTGTTTAGAGGAGCCAGATAACAGTTGGACAATTTGTGTTTCGGCTGTCTGTGATGGTACGGTTGATATTAACGTTTCTCGCACGGTAAAACCTAACAGACTATACATTTACCACACTTAACATAAGACGTTTCTAAAGCGATATCTTATACATTAGAGCAACAGAACGTCGTAAACAATGTAGCTTACTTACCTCTGTGCTTGTATGAATTTCGGGGAAAAATACAATTTTGCGAGAAATATATCTGCAGTGTTTGACACACAATAAATTTTAATGATCGTCTGTCGAGAAGAGTTTACAAAGTTTACATTTATGTCCTCACTTTGCATATATACGAATTAAAAGTAAGGAAAGGTGCATCTTAAAAGCTAAACTCTAAACTACAAGCATATTTTGACATAATTCATCAATATATATATACCATTGTTTCTTCATATAATCCTTACCTTCAATTTATCTATAGAACAAAAGTGATGTCTGCTGGATCATCATGTTTTTAACTATCCGTTTTATTAACATTTCTGTTTATCCAGATAAGAAACAAGCCAATCTGCATGAAACTTCTAATCTTCACTGTTCTTGTATGTGTAGGAAGGTTTACTTGCAACTGCATAACAGCAGATACCTCAGAGCATCTCATTATTCATGTGGCAAATTGAAGGTATAGTTCAATACATCAGTTAAGGTGCCATCAATCTATTTTGCTGTCAGATTAAACTATTGTATGCAGAAAACTTAAGCACTGGAATTCCGAATTCGAGAAGGCACTCTGTCCACAAATCCTTCTGCTCATGTACTTAATTCCTAGACAGTATTCGTGGAATTCTAAATTATATGGCGGATGTAAAAGTTCTAAAGTAAGTGGCTCGTGCTTTACGCAGAACATTTGATAAAAATGCGAGAAGAGCATAAAACCAGAGCTTTCGTTGTCATCTGTTGTTATTTACCTCACTTGTCTGACAGTAACATCAGAACAAGATCTCTAGAGGACTTTCGGCTACCCGCATATTAGCGTACTCCCATGCTGCATAGACACTATACATTGACAAACATCCATGCCTTCTCCGGATTCGAACCCGGGTCCTTCGGTACCGCAGTAGGCTTCCCTAATCACTATACCGTCTGGAAGGTCCAGCACATTCAGTCACAAAGAACTGAATCAAGGATAAATTAAGAATGTTTCGCAGTTTTAATCACGATATTTGATGGCCATATATGAATCACACAGCTCTTCCATATCATATTCCATATTAATAATAATTCGGAAACTAAATTTTATGCATATTAGGGTTTAAAACACTATCAACATAAATCCCCTTTATATAAATGATAACTAATCGATATTTTACGTCACCGGATCTTAACAGTAATGCACCATGTGCATCATAGCAATGTAAGTTCATGTTTAAATTTTTAAATTAATTTTTTGAAACATACTTCTCTCATCTTAGTTATGTAAATGAAGCAGATAGCATCGGTCTCTCATTAAGAATTAAGGTTCAATTAATTTCATGCCGCATTTGAGTGTCGAAGTAAAACTTTATAAAATAAACTAAAAGTGCCTGAACTATGTTACTCTGTTTCTGAAACTAAAACTATTTCAATGCGATTTTGTGCCTTACTTTGAAGAGACATTAGATATTTTTTGAAGGAAGGAGATGTGAAAAAATGAGCAATGCCCTCGCCGGAATTCGAACCTTGGACCTCTCGAATACGCGTCGAGTATGCTTCCAGTTACACCACGAAGGCATGATAGAAGGCGGTAGAAATACCTTATAACTTTTCTCGAACTATGTAAGCTCATACCAAGAGGGAACGTTTAAGTGAATGTAAAGCATTACAAATATGTTTTAAGCAATGGTTGTGTCATACCAAAAGCCAATAGTGTATTCTGAAAAATTAAAAGTAGTAATATAGACATATAAATAAAATATTAATATATTGTTGCGTTCTACGGGTTTGTGGATTTGGAGTGATTGATGGCAACGCTTGATGGAGAATCAAAATGCAATTTATCCGTCAGTATTATTCAGGACGGTTCCAAAAGCATGTTAAAAGTCAACGAAAAGACTCCTTAAACACGCTTAAATAGTCAGCAACACAGCCTTCAGGCTATCAGTTTATAATGGCGAAACCAGTTCCACGGTAAAGCACTAAATTACAGCTCCCGATTCAGTTCGGTCGCACTCGGAGCTCAACACACTATTACTAAACTCAACGTACTCAACATACCCTCCGCGCTAGAGCTCACGATGCACTCAACGATATACTCCTACTCAGCGTACAGGGCATTATGTGGCAAACCGGTAAGAATTCGTTCCAGAAAAATGTTCTCACACCGTCCATGGCACATCGTCTATTTTGTAGTTAAACGGACGATTTCGCTCCAATTCTGACAATCCTGTTTTTTCTAGCTATTCCCTGGCAACCCTAAACCTATTCTACTGGGAAGTTATCTTACCGCAGCTGGACATTTTGTACCACTGCCCCCTCCCAAGGACTGCACGTCCCGAGTAGTACAGTCCTTGGTCATAAACCAAATTGGATACAAGCAAAAGTAAGAAAACAAACAAATAAGATAAATAAAGAAGCACAGATTTACACTATTTTACAAGTTATATACACAAATTAACCACATAACAATTTTAAATTACATAAATTAAAGTTCAGAAAAAATTTCATTTTCAGGCTTTTCATCAAGTTATACCCGAGTTAATTACGTTTTCACTGCAATTCTCAGACGTATTTCTGTTTTGCATATCACAGTCTGAAGGTTGAGTCCTTTCAGATTTTTCATCCACAGGAAGATCTGAAGCAGTTTGCTCACCACTGTGTAGTTCATTCGCATCCATGTGTACAGTTCACCACGATATTTTTAACAGTGGGTGTATACTTATTTTCTTCTATTTCCTGGGAAGCAGTTCCAAATTTTACATTAGAGCTATGAATAGAATCCCATTCTCTGCAAACAGAAGTAATCCTGGTTTAGAATCAAGTTTGTACAACTTGTGTTATTACACACATACTTAGTTTGTGAAGTGGGTTATTTTCTTGCAATACTGGAACATACTGCTTAAGCTGTACATCAGCTTCTCCCATCTCTGCATTACGTGAATTTTTAGATGGTTCAATACTTGCTGACTGCGACTTCGTAACTCCGCTATCAGTTTCTACCTAATTAACAGTCACGTTTTCAAATTCTTCCATCTCTGCTTCAGGCACTTGATAATCAGGAACATTATTTCCATGAATTATTTCTTCACCTTTTTCAGACGCTTTACTAGCCACTTCTTTTCTTTTTTCATGTCACAAACACAACAAACACATTATAACTTTCTTCAATTTCAACTTCAGGCACTTGAGAATCGAAAGCTTCTTTCCCGTCTTTCATTTTTTCATCTTTTCGTTCTCTTTCTTCCATCTCGTTTCTTGGTCTTTTTCAGATAGTTCATTATCTACTTCTTTCATTTCTTCATCCCTTGATACTCCCGATGCCACTACTGTCATTCTCACATCTTCATTTCTGGTTCTAATTTCTTCGCAAGCTCCACTTTCATATGTTGGAGCTCATCTGGCAGCTTTTCTTGGCTGGATTCCATTTCTTCTCTATATGATTTTATTTTGCTCACTAACTCTTGTTGTCCGGCTTTCATCTCAGCTTTCTTTGTAACTTTTTCAGTTGCTTGTAATCGTTGGGTAGGTCTCCAAGGCATTTTTGTGGCTGAATCAGAAACACTACTACGCTAGCAGTTTAGAATTTACACAGTGGTAAAGCTTTTGGCCTTGTGCATCTACCGGCGGCGTACTGTACACACGCTGTGTGAGTTCAACTGCTGCGTGGATTTAACGACGCGCATAGCTGGCTTTAGGATA
The DNA here is from genome assembly GCF_044657685.1 of Stegodyphus dumicola. Classification (NCBI taxonomy): domain Eukaryota; kingdom Metazoa; phylum Arthropoda; class Arachnida; order Araneae; family Eresidae; genus Stegodyphus; species Stegodyphus dumicola. The sequence continues at coordinate 38,580,439 of NC_140771.1, read as the reverse complement.
TCCGCTTGTCAAGTGTCGTTATGTTCTATTGAATTTTCACGTTGTATGGAATTGTTTTGCTACAGCACATATTATGTAAAAAATACCTAAATTGTCAGCTCAGTATTCATATATAACCTGCTTTTTTTAAAAGCTGAGAAAGAAGCCGTACTAAATAGTTAAATTAATTCTAAAATAATATAATATTTATTAAAATTTCCTAAGAACGTGGAAGAGAGAATTATTCATAAGAAGATTTTGACTCTGAAAGAATCATGTTCCTTCATTATCTTTAAACTAATACAAGGAGGAAAGGAATTTAATTTAGCACACGAGATATTCTTCAAGAATATTTCTTCATGAATCTCGATCTATAAATTCTTAAAATACTACTCTCTAAAATGAAAGACAAAGTTTGCAAAAGAATTCCGTCTAATTTTGGAAAGTTGTGATATTATGTTTTCCCATATATTTTACGACGAAAGTGCTACTGCACTTTGATTAAAAACCTGCCAGATAATTTTCAACTTAGCAACCAACGCATGTGTGGAAAAAGGGGAAAAAGTATCCCCTTCTTTTCGGCGGCTATTCGGAATTTTAATATTACCTCGAGAAATTATTGCACTCGAAGGAAACTTTATAGATGCTCTCCCACCCCCTTTTTTATCTCCGCAGGAAAATTTTCGAATTAATGTGCCTCTAGCACGATTAAGACAAAAGTTAAAAAAAAAAAATGAAACTAACTCGAAAATGCAAATTCTTATGGTCATGATATATTAAGGAGAGAAATTAATTTTTTTTTCCATCTTGAATTGCTTCCTAAAATTGTCATAAAATGTTATGGTTCTTGAACATTCTGGTTAAATGGTCACTTATATGCAAACGGTTACTCAATTTCAGGAATACAATCTGTAAAATGCATGCATATTCAATGCATTAAAATTGATCTGTCTATATGAAATGCTTTATGTTTTTTTTTTAAATAAATGGTATGCAATGGCAATTATTTTTTCAAGTTTTTTTAACTGTGTTTTCCGAAGGGCATTAAATATATTTTAACGAGTTGTAAACCTTGCAACACTTTCCTATACGACTCTCATTAAATATGTTATCATTTTAATTCAAATCTTATTAAAACAAGAAACTTCTAAATCACTACAATCTTCTGAATTGGGTATTATTGCTTTATATGCTTGTTGTAGACGGTTATTGCTACAAAGTATTCCTACAAAGTTTTCATCCCTTGTTAGATTAGATGTTGTTTTCATCCCTTGTTAGATCCAAGACCGATCGACCTTCGTCAAGAATTCACACCAGTACGTCTTTGTTAATGTATGGGTGCTCTGTGCTAAACTACAAATGTTAATAACCAGCTTTATTAACTTGGATATTTGATGGAATTTTCGACTTTGTATAGTGACAGTACCATAAATTATTAGCTAATAGCTCTTTCGGAATGTTTTGAATGTGTGATATGGCTTTAAATAAAAACTTTTGCCAGAATTCCTTACCCTAAATTATAATAAATTATACCCTAAATTCTAGTTCACCAGTCTCTTCCGAATTCTTCGTCCGTTCTAACGAAAGTGTAAAAATAACCCTTAATGATTTAAATTAAAAATAATCTTTATCAGTGTTCCAACTAAAAATCCCTAAAGGGATAAACTGCTGTTGGCTTTTTCCCCCGACGGAAGGAAAATATAATTAGAACAAAACGAAACGATGATATGAAGTGATGTATAGATTGATCCGGCACTATGCCGCAAAAGATATTTAATATTTGTTTGAATCATGTTTGTTATTATTTTCAATTTACAACTAAATAATCAAATCATCGATATCAATTCAGAACTTCCTATCATATACAAATCATAGCACCTCAAAAACTAAATCTGAAGGACCTACCTCAATTCCATGGTCGTGAATCAGAAATCTACAAGTCAAAGGTCCACATTCCATCCAAAGGTTAGTGTCAATCACAAATCACGTCTGGAGATTGCCAACAATGTAGTTACTTCGTTTATGAAGTGACGAGTCATTCATTTTACAATAGGTACCTTAACGGAACGATGATATGAAGTGATGTATAGATTGATCCGGCACTGTGCCGCGTAGTACGTTTAATATTTGTTTGAATGATTGTTATTGTTTTGAATAAATAATCAAAAGGCACCTATTGTAAAATGAATAACTCAACACTTCAAAGATGAAGTCATTGGCAATTATAATAAATTTCCTAAACTTTTCAGAAGAATTTTTGTTTAAATGACTATTCGAAAACAAATAATCAATCCCAATATTTTTTTTTTTTTTTTTTTAATTTTATTTTTATTGAAGCAAAAGAAAATACCGAAATGAGTTGCTGCTCTGTACATTTAAAAAAGCATTTCCATCATGACATATAAATCTGTTGTAGTAGACTATTTTTCTACAACAGTTGAACCCATTTATCCCAATTAACGGGCGAGGCAACAGAAGATAACACTTGTCTTCCTGCTTAATCTCGAAGTAATTATTTTCGGCAATTTAAGTGCCTGTAATATTGTTAGGCAAATGAAGTAATAATACATCTACACATCCTCATTACTTAAAATTTTGAATGAGCTCTTGAGATTTCTACTTCCATTTTAACGTCTTCTTGTTGCATAACATTCATTTTGCTCTGGTCTTTTTTTTTTAAATTTATGAAACATTTACGCATATCATTTGATGTTATGTTCTTTTTTCATATTTGGCATTAAATAAATTTTAAAATTTGTTTATAAAACTTATAATTTTTATTTAAATTACATTAATGTATATTGATATGTATGTTGCAAATATAATTCTAGAGTTGCTGATTCAATGTTCCATTAAAGCGTTGAAAAACCCCCTGATAAAGGCTGATGCCGCAGAAGTTTAAACAACAGTTCTTAATAATTTTATGCAGTTCATAAAAATATAAAGTTAATAAAAATGAATAAAAATAAAAACTAAAAATCTGAAAGCTTTCAAATTTTACATTACGCCGAAAGGAGAGTTTTATTAACGTTTTTGTTTGTTACCTTATTTATTAAATATCATGTTCTTCGTACTTAAGCCATCAAATTCAATTTAACGGTAATATCACAAAATATTTAAAAAGAGCATATCTTTAGAATTCCGGGTACACAGTCGCGCTCATTGAAGATAAAAATTCTTTTTTCTTTTTTCCGTACAATGTTGCCATTGCTCTCTTTGGAATCGTTGAGTATGTTAATCAAAAATTAGTTAAAGTTTTAAAAAATATGAAATAGATAATAAAACAAATACCAAATTTGGGCTTCCAGATGCCCATATTCCAGTGGAGGACTACATTATTCAAAATTTGATGTCTATAGGTACCGTTGTTTTTTCACAGTGCGAGAAACACACATTCATGCAGATTATTTATTATTTAATTTCTTTCAATATAATGCAGGGCTCTAATATTTGTTGGCAAGAATTTAAATAGTGAAATGCCGTTATATAGTGGACGAAGCAAAATGCCAAAACGAAATTAATAGCCCTTCTTGGGAAATTTGGGCTAATAATTCGGAATAACCTTAAGTTTATAAATAAAGAAGTACTTTACCTGAATATTAGTAATATCCGCGGTAAACAATTGACAATCTCTCTTATAAAACTGCATGAATTCATGTGAATATACTGCGAAATATTTTTCATAATTTCCTAGTTTATTTGTGATTTATTTAATAATGGACTGGTACCCCCTTTTTATGTCTTAAAATTTCTTGGTAACACTTTTAATGTAACTACGATTTAAATTGATTTAGTCGTACAAAATAGAAACTGTTTCCTGAACACAAAATTATTTCACAGTTAGTTAAATTTTCATATAATGTACTAAGCAGTTGCTTTCATTATAACTATGTAAAAAATGCAATAAAGAAAATATTGTTTTAAAAAGATTAGGTATGGGTTTAATTTTTGGAATCCATTAATGCAATATTAATTTTGTTCACATTTTCAGCTACAGATTTCGGCTCATCGAAGCTCAGTTGAGTGAAGCTAACTGCAAATAAAACAACGTCTTTCCATTTCTGCAATTTATATGAAAATCTCTGAAAGAAATCAAGAAAATACCTGCTGTCCTGACAGAGGAATATATTATACCTCTGCCTGATATCTTAATTGCGTAAAAATGCCATCAAAAGTCAGCATAATTAAACATAACAATGCACTGACATCAGTGCTTTACGTAAATTTTCAACGAATTTTCTCTCGTATTCTCCAGTTTGAATAGCGCGAGCCGACTTCGCTTTCTACTTGAATTTAATGTGCTCAAGTTGCTGTCTGCAAACTAACGACTCTTCGTCTTTCGCAATAACACTGCACTCATTAATTGAAACAGGAATTTATTGTAAACGAGAAAGCGAACCTTGATTAAAATGAGCACCTCATTCAACCATTATCACGTCTCTTGCGTTTCTAGAGAGTGTCTCTCGTTACTTTCACAGTAACAAATGTTTAAAATTTCATTACGGGCCTTGACCCTCTCCTCCCCCTAAACACAAACACTCAAAAGAACCTTAATTAAGCTCGCCATGGTTTCCCGGCACCGTATTCAACGGCTATTGGTCGAGGAGTTCATGCACTTTTACGTCACTCCTAGACCACGCCTTCCTTCCCGAAAACGCGCTGTGGGAGCGACGGGCAGTGCGCATGAAATACTGCAAGTTGCAAATTGGATGAGGGAATTCGCTTTCGGGGACATTTCGAATTCGCGCTTGAATCGGTTTCCGAGGGGTGCGTCCACGCATTCCCGAGGCAACTTGTTATTAACCCGTAATTGTGAAATGTCAATTTGTTTGGGGATTGAATTTGACCTCGCAGTCGACGGGGAGAGAAAATTGGATTTTCGCAAGAATTTCTCACCCCAGCGCTCTGCTTAAAGAATTTCGAAGCGCTGAATTTACATAAATTCTGGAGGTCGTAGACAGACAGACAGATATTTATCTGAAAAGATACAAATTTCTAGGAGTACACGTGGAAGATTAAATACAAGCTTTTACACCTGATATTTTTATGTAGTTAATAAACTGAGACGGACGATGTACTGCCATATCTATACATTATCGTCAAATAAAACGCCAATTATGTGTCTTATTTATGGCTAAATAGGGACAAATCCGATTCGAATAAATGCTTCTCCTTCCCCAGATTACCCATGGGGATTATTTCGATAGCTAAACATGGCTAAAAATAAACATGCACTCGGCGATCCAAAAATATGCATGCGCACGTCAAACTTCCGAAAAGTAGAAATGCCAAATTGGTTTTGATGGAAAATTGTTTCAATGAACGACATCTCTATACTGTTATAAGAAATGTGTCACTTAAAATTTTAGTTACATCTTATGCTGTTAGCTTTGAAACCTGTTTATTTCATACAAGCGCGATATTAGTTTTTCCTCAACAGAACTTTGCTGATGATTGCAATTTTGTATTCTTGACTTCCTCAGTTTGTCTAAACTCGGAAGAGATAAGCAGCTACGTCATCTCTGATGGTGAAGACTTTCAGTTTCTTGAAATTACGTTACCAAGCGGGAAATCATTATCATATTAAGCTCATGAGCATTTTGAAAGGTCTGTTTAAACGGTTCAGCAGCTTTACGTAAAGATGCTTCGCGAAGTAATATTCAGTCACATTTTTTTTAATATTACCGTCTTGCATCTAATATACAATTTTCAAAGCTATGAGCACAAACTGCAACTAAATTTAAGTGACATTACTTGTTATGGTATAGTTTGGTTTGGTTTATATAATTACGGCAAAGCCTCGAGGGCTATCTGCCTAAGGAGAGGGATGCTTTCATGGAGGACTTTCTAAGGGAAACCGGCTCGTACACACGTTAGACATGAAAAAAAAAAAAAAACACGAAAAATTCCATGCAGCCAACCCGTTTGCGTGGAAACCAACCCAGATCGAAACTACCAACGTTTAGCGACTTTGACGCTCGGACTCTGGTGGGCCTCTTTTTACGAGACAAGAATATCATTAACTGTAACAATTTATAATTTATATGTATTTTGGAGTTTACGCAAACTTCTGGAAGTGAAAGTGATGTGCACGCCACTTTGATCATTCTGTGGAATAAAATAGCACAGACACACACACACACACAGTTGTTATTATATTTTTTTAACATTTTCTCTTCCAACTTTAAATAAAATAGCTATTTTATATTTAAATAGCAAAATAGCTATTTTATATTATCCTTTTATGAGCAATGTACGAAATGTAGATTCAGTATACTATTTGACGATACGGTAAGGCAATTAGCAATCGTACAAATAAATGAGGAAAAAGTGCTTATTGCATCTAACAGTACTGCAGTACCACACATCTATGTTTAAATTATGCTACAATTTATTAAGTTCTTGCTGAAGAAATGTTCTTCAATTTGGATTATAAGGTATTTTCTCTCTCCATTCTGCATGCTTTCGTGGTGTAATTACAAGCACACCCGACGCGTATTCGAGAGGTCCAGTGTTGAAGCCCAGGTGAGGGCACTGCACATTTTTCACGGTTCCTGCTTCAAAAGAACCTTAATGGTATTACAAGTGGCGCTCGAACTAAAAAAAACGTGACGGACGATAATTCGTCACCACCAAGATTTGGCGACGGGGTCCTGTCTTCTTAGTCGCCCGTTCAAAGGGAAAGTATGTAAAGTATCGTCTCCCTCTTTTCCGCATGACTAGGTGGTGTAATTGGATGCACGCTCGAAGCGTATTCCAGAGGTTCAGGGTTCGAGTATCGGCGAAGACAGAGCACATTTTTCATGAACTCTCTTCAAAATAACCTAATATTTTTATAGGACTATCATACGTCCGAGCTATGTTCCATATCGAAAAATATCCGGGATATTTTATTAAAACTAAAAACAATCTTTTCAGTTATGAATTACATTGGTTTCCGGAATTAGATCGATTGCACTGTCAACAGTAAAAGAACTTCTACACTTGAGAGTGATCCTAAAGTTTCATATATTCAGAAACAAAAAAAAATCTCATAAAAGTTTCTAAATAATATATTGATGTAAAATGCACCAGAAACAAAAATCCCAACTTTCCACATCAGAGTGTGATAAAACAGTATAAACCGGTCACTTTCTTAGTAACTGTGCTAAATGAGAAACTGTTATGTGCAAAGCTAAATACCTGGAAATAGTTTTACCTGAAAATAAAAGGCCAGAGGAAAAAAGAAAAACATATTTTTGCTTTCTTTAGACATTAAATGGGAACTTTAAACTAGTACACGCATAAGAAAATTAGTTCCTCAATAAGTACTGAAATTATCAAGCAAAAAACTCAAAGTTTTGAATTATTAGCACAACGGGACAATTTTCCCAGAAGGGCTATTAATTTCGTTTTGACATTTTGCGTCGTTCGCTATAAAAACAGTTTCATTTTTCAAATTGTTGCCGCCACCAGATATTAGAGCCCTGTATTATATTTAAAGAAATTAAATAATGAATAATAACGGTAAAATAAACGGTAAAATAATGGAAAATAAACGGTTCCTAGAGACATCGACTTTTTAATAACGTAGTCTTCCACTGGAATATGGCATCTGGAAGCCCAAATTGGGATTTTGTTTTATTATCTATTTCATATTTTATAAAACTTTAACGAATTTTTGATTAACAAACTCAACGATTTGAAAGCGACCAGTGGCAACACTGCCAAAAAAATTGTCTCCAACGAGCGAGATTTTGTATCAGAAATTCTAATGACATGCTCTTTTTAAATATTTTATGATATTGCTGTTGAATTGGATTTTATGGTTTAAATGTGAAGAAACGATATTTAATTAATAAATGTAACACACAAAATGTTAAAAAACGCCCCTTTGGCCGTTATATAAAATCTTAAGGATTTTAGGTTTTATTTATTTATTTATTAAGAAACATTTCAGCACTTGTAAATCGTAGCTCACTACTTTCTGACTTCAATACTGAAATTACTTTCAAATCCACAAGAAAAATAATGACTGGGTAATTACGTTAATTATACGTGGACTCATTCACAGATAAATTGCTAATCTCTATTTTAAAAATTATTAATACGCCTAAGATTCTGAAGGAATTATTTAGTAAATTAACTCACTATTTTTTTTATTTCATTAAGCAGATAATTTGCATATATTGTTAAGGAAATTACTTTTTTTTTCAATTAGCGTAGAAAACCTGTTTAAGATCTAGAATGTACGGGAGTCAGGTAATTACTTACTTCGTTTCGCATTTTTTATTAATATTATTCAATTATAAAACATTTTAATCCCCTAACTGGCAAAAAGCACAATGCGGTATTTGTTTTCAATACATCAGAATAGTTAATGGCTAAATTCTATTATTCCACATGAACGTGAATAAAAAAATGCTAAGTAATAATAAAAAGCGAAGAAGTCTTTTTAGTTTCTTTGCAATCAAGCCTAGGTGCATGAATTATTTCTTATTACGATCAGATATAAAAAGAAAACTTTCATGGGCATTTTTTATGTAAACTTGAGAATCCTAATGGCTATGTGAGGCTTTTAGTTTATAATCTATTAAAAGCTTTTTACTTTTTGCAGTGATACTGCTTTCTAATTATCATTTGATATTTCAGTGATGGTATCCCATCAGTGATTTTTAAAAGAATTATTTCAAAAGAATTAAAAAATAAATAAATTAAATTTAGTTGAATATATTTTGTGATGGTTTAAAAAAAAAATATCCGTTGTGGACACCACAAGTCTTTCTTGTAAGGCCTATTAAATTATACAAATTTTTTGCTGCACCTCATTTAAAGTTATTTCCACGAATTTAATTAGAGATATGTTTCGAACTTATTCAATTCATTTATCACTTCAAAGCCAGGAAAAAATGTATAAAACTCAAAGTATCTTCATTAAGTTATAGAATGCAGAAAAAGATAAAACAACAAATACAGTTAAAAACAATTAAAAATAAATTTTGAAATTAAAATTAGAGCTTTTATGCAAAAGCAAGCAGTTCGACCAATGGGCACAAAGACAATATTTTAAGTGCACAAATATTTATAATTCCTGGTTCCACTGGCTAAAAAGACACTGAAGTTGATGCACCAACTGGCTTAATTAATTATACTGCTAAGAACTTCAGATGTAAACAAATAACCCCCTTATTAGGCATACTGATACTTAAACATTTAAATTGTTGATAATTGTGAAACTATTGCATGCAGATTAACTAAAGGCATAAAAACTTTAACCGGAATATAAGACCAGCCTAATGTAATCATTTTAAAGTAAGAAACGCACCCTTCACCAACATTTAAGAATAAAAAACATGACCTTATCTAACTGGGTAACAAGGGGAATATTTGTATATATATATATATATATATACAAATATTCCCCTTGTTATATATATATATATATATATATATATGTATAGGGTGATTCGCTACCAGACCGACAAACTTTCAGTTTGTATAGGGCGTACAGAGATAACTCAGAATCCCATAGGAATACAGGGTCGCAAATGCCGTAGTTGCGAGCTATTGTGCAAAGAAGCAGAGAAAAAGAAAAGAAGCAGTAACATATTAATGGGACAGAAAACATTTTATTGAAGGCTGTACTACAGCAGGTGTTTGAAATTACGACCAGAAGTCGTCAGGCAAGACTGTCAACAGCCCTGCATGGAATGAATGCCTTACGTTTTTGAAGATTCCTAGTGGCAGCTACATATCCTCCCGCCAGCTACGGATATTCGAGCGACGAGGTCTTCAACTGACGAGACGTGCGTCTCGTACACCAAACTCTTCATGTGACACAGAAAAAAAAGTCGATGCATGATAGGTACGGTTATCTGACAGGATAATGAACTGGGCCACCACGACCTATCCACAGCTATCCAAAGGTTAGTTCGAGGTGTCGGCGGACATGTAATGTGGAGGAGCCCCGTCATGTTAGTACCACATGTAGCGGCGCAACATGTGCTGCGTCAAGAAGTTCGAGCAGGACTTTTTTCAAGAAGATCAGGTATGTCCTATTGTTCAAAGGACTGGGCAGAAGGTACGGTCCAATGAAATAGTTTTCAAGAATGCCGGCTCAAACAACCTTCCGTTCAACGCCATCTACGGAAAGACTGTCTGGAGAAATCTTGCAGAACATAAGGAATTCCATTCAGTTGTCAGGCCTTCCTGACGACTTCTTATCGTCTGAATCCATTTTAATTTCGAACACCTATTTAGTACATCCTTTCAATAAAATGTTATCTGTCCCATTAATATGCTGCTTTTTCTGGTATTTTTCTCTGCTTCTTTGCACCATTGCTAGAAACTACGGCATTTGAAACCCCGTATTACTATGTGATTCCGAGTCGTTTCTGTGCCCCCCTGCACACCCTCCAAGTTTGTCTGTCTGGTAGCGAAACACCCTTTGTATGTTGGATAGCAACAATAAAGGAAAATGCACAACTAGATGTTATTAAGTCGCATATACAGAATTTCAACGTTCTACTGCTATTATGCGAGATACATACATACGTACGTACAAACGTCACGTAAAATATCTCTTCTGAATCCATTTTAAATCGATTTTAAAATTCGGTTTGGAAAAAAATCCTTTATTCTGTCCATAAGTACAGATGTGATGCAAAAAATCGTTAAAATGGATTCGAGAGCCACTTTGAAGTGATCTCCGCCATCTTTCTTTGTTCAATGTTTACCAGCTTTAATTATCAACGGGATAATACGTAAGTATATATTTATTTAATCCTACTATAAAGATTAAATAAATGCCTTCTTAGCATGCCTTTGTGCCGTAGTGCCACTCGGCGCTTATTCGAGAGGTCCGTGGTTCGAGTCTCGACGAGGGCATCGCTCATTTTTCTCTCCTGCTTTTAGAAAATACCTAATGTCTCTACACTGCTATACGTATGCCATTTTTAATGCTAGGAAGTTTCTAGGAATTGTTCGAAGATTTTGCTTGAGAAAAGTTGAAAGTGAATGTCATCGTTCTCCATTACACCATTAACATTATTGTCATCAGCCTCGTAGATTACAGATTTTGATTTTCGTCCAATTCATTACTCAGTAAAATTTATAACTTTAAAATCAGCAGTATGCAGTCTTTTTTTTTTTTTTTTTTTTTTTTGTCCAGTCTTTGTTTACTATATAGCAGGAATTTTTACTCTTAAAAACGAAAACGTAGCTCAGGGAAGAAAACAGGAAAAGTCTTGCGACTGCTTGAGAGTGGTTACTACAACTGAGAACTCGCCACTGTATTGCTAAAGTCGAGAGATGTGTAAAAGTAAAAGTATTATCGACAAAAGTTCACCTAATATACAGTGTTCTCATCTCCATTTTCTGAGCGGAAGCTGAAGATGTATTAGCACTTATTTAAATACCTTTAGCTCATCTAGCTAAGTGAGATGATTAATCACTGGTCCTTTTGGTAGTATGGTATATACAGCAGAATTCCGATTAACTGTCTTAATACCGAATATGGCATCCACGGTTACTCCAACAGTAGTTAGAAATGCGGAAAAAGCATTGTAATTAATAGAAAAAAATACTTTAACAATATAGTTCTATTTCTAAGTAATTTAATTTCGAGGAAAAGTTAACTATTTATGCAAATCAAATCATCATTTAAAACAAGACAATGCACATCAGATCGAAAGACCTTTAGTTCAGTACTTTTGACTCAGTACTTTAAGACCTTTAGTTCAGTACTTTTTGTAAAAACAGACATAATTCGCAAATTCTCTTACTTTTTCACAGGATTATAGAAAAGTAACTGCTGGCATGTACTTTACTTTATGAACATAATTTAAGAACATTTTTCGTTAACTACTGATCTTTACATGAAACTGTATTACAAATAGAATTGGTCCGTTAAGAGATCTTAATTAATCTTATAGAACCATTTAAGTCTCTTTGAGATAATTAATTTTAAAACGAAAGTTCATTGGAAAATTTTTAATAAAGCTGAGCGCACATTAAATCGTGTTATTTATAGACATTATTTAACTTAAATAAATATTCTGGATAAGAGGCTTGAAGAATTCAGAAAGGTATCACGAATAAAGGTATGCACGTGTTTCATACTTTTATCTTCAGTCTTTTGATGAGTTATATATTAATCGTAATGGCAAATTCATTTTTTATGTTGGTGATATACATATGTTTTTGTATGAATCTGAGAGAGATTTCACAAGAACTATTGGTTATTAATAACTTCTTAAATTAGTTCTCTGTTTTTCCTGATTATCCAGAATCCCGGTGAAAAATCTTTTATATAGTCTTTTCCTCAACATGATAATTATTTTCTTCTCCAGAATGGAAGCAATAGAAATCGTAGATACTTACGCTGCCATCGTAAAATATTTGCTGAGAAATGAGCTTATAATCGGATTAAATAGATATAAAAATTATAACGGTCGCTGTTCCTTTCAGAACTTTGGTAAAAAGTATCTAGATTCTTCTATGGACAAAGTAGCATTTTACTTTATTCATTGTGAAAACTCTCAATAATTTTACCGAAATTCTGAAGCAACGAAACATATATAAAGGCTTTACCAGTACGTGCAACTCTAATTTAGTAAGTATCTAAACAATAATCATCTCATCTTAACAATTAGAAACTACACCTCACAAATTTTCACTAAGCCCTGTGATCAATCTAGATGTAATTTTCCACGTTTCATTACTTTTCGTTCCCTGAGTAATTACCTGTCTGCACAAACTGCTCGATCAGCAACTTTGAGCAGAACGGGGAACCTATTAATGCCTCTACCCGATAGTTTGAAAGCGTGCATCTTGCTCAAAGAACTTTCATGTGAAAACTTAATTAAAAGCATCACGAAATTCAGAAAGGACGTTATTGCGACGACGGTGCTGATCCCGTTTTTATTCCGTCAGTATACCTCGCGCTCATTTATGCCCCTTTCTCCTGTGCCCGAAGACAACTCTGTCTTCTAGAAATATGCGCCTAACTGTAAAGCATGCATTCATTAAGAACTGGACGGATATTCTACTTTTACGAGACTATTTCAGTTACTTCAGTAACTTTACTGGCACACCGGTTTTAATAGCCGGAGGCGTAGTAATTTGCATGGAGATTTGATGGTAGAATCGCCTAACGGACCATTCTGCCCGGATTAGTTCTCGGTTCAGAGATCGCACAGGGTAAACGGAGAGTATCTAAAATGCGTATAATGAAAGGAACGGTAGAAAATTTCCGGGAAGTGTTAGACATGAAAAGAAACGACGTTATTACAAAATTCTTTTAGCATTTCTTTTTGATAACTATGCAGCGAAACATATCCTTAAATTTAATTTTCGTTCATTTAAAAATAAAGATCGATTTAAAATGTAAACATTTGCTTTATAATATCACAAATAAATTTAGTAAAAATTTACGCATGTTTCAATATAATATTGCTCATTAATGTAATGGAACAATATAATGTTCATTCATTATATTTTCATTTCTCAAATTTAATTAGGTAGTACATACGTTAAGGATTTTTTCCATTGAGCTGCGTTAAATAGCAGGGTTAATTTTCCCCAGTGTAACCATCAAAGATAAAACAGAAAAACAGAATTTGAAAAGCTCCTGTGGAATGCTCTTCGTTCAAACATCATTAAGAGTATAAATGTTAAAATTAACGAACTTTTGGTGAAAATTAATATTTCTCGTTACGAGGCTCTTAAAATAACAGTGTACACTAAATTATCTAAAATGGTATGCACCAAGAAACGTCTTGCCTATGCCGTTATTTTCTTTTTTAATGAAATAAATATCAGGCCACCTCGGGAGTTTATTGAATAATTTTACGTAATTGTACATGGCCATACAGGGGCGTCTTAAGAATACATTAGTTTTGATCGATAGGCGAATGATTTGTTACATCTTGGTTTGTTAGACGCTAATTACAGTCTAATTTCATGACAGTAAAACATGATAGTAATGACAGTAACACATTATATTTGGGCCACCTTGACCGGTCCGGTGATTAGCGAAGGTGGTTACTATATAGTGCGCCCGAGTCCAATTCTTGGAAAAGGCTAGATATTTGTAAATGCGTAGTGTCTTTGTTGCATGGAGGTACTTAAAAACCGCCTACGTGAAATTCCTATCGTGCGGTTGGCGGTAAAAAAAAGTGAAAATGCGAGACTTTTGGATTTCGTTTCTTGGGATGTTCTGTATCAAAATAAAGCTGGAGCAAAATAAACATTATGCTTTCACCTCTAAGCTGGCCAATCATTTGGCCAGCAGCAAGCTGTACTCTCTTTTGTGGACTTTTTTGTGGTGAATTTAGTGGACCATATCTACTTCCATTTAGGAGGATAAATAGCAAAACATTTTGTTACATGTTATAAGAAGGCACACAAATACATTGCTGCTAAAAATTAAAAGCAAGTAGGTTGTTGCAAGTGAAATAATAACTTTCCATAGGCGTGAACATTTTTAAATTTTGAGTGCACAAGTTTGTGTGGGCAAAGTACGCCAATCATAAAAATGAAAGTAATCACAAATGTATAGTTTTTAAAATTATTACGTTAACCTTCTTCGTCACCCTCCTACACCTTCCCCCCCCCAAAAAAAAAAGGACTGTGTGCCAGGTACTTGATATTTTCTTTCGAACCATCTTCTATATTATGATAGTAATATATTTTGATATATTTTATTTATTTAGAGTTTAAATGAACTTTTTAAAATCAAATAAGGTTTTAAAATGTTCAAAAATACTTTTGAATTGTTAGTTTTCTTTTAAATGGTAAATTTGTTGCTTTTAAACTGTTAATAAAAGAACAGAGGATTGATAAATTCCAGAATATTAATTAAAACTCTTACGCTTTACCTCATGGCAACACTAAGAGTTAGTTGTGCGCACGTTTTATGTTAGCTAAGCAACATCTTGTGTTTGGCGTATGATAACGTAACACAGCGTAATGGTAAAAAATTGCAGGTTTCACTAAGATGGCTCATATTTGTCATAAATCTTTCCATCAAGTTGAATGATAGTAACTGCCCTTGTTTTCGACTGTCTTCTAGCGTTCCTACACCTTTTCTTTGCATTTCATCTTTTGTAAGGGCCAGTCTAATTGTTTTTAAGTTATGGTTTTCTGTAAATTTAAGTGACACCTAGTCTTAGCGATTCACCAAAAACAGGGATATGCATAACATTTTTTCTCGTACACTTGAAAGTGCTTTATCATTTCATTTCATAGTATATATATATAAATTTTATACACAGAATGTTTGGAACGTCACATACAAGTTTTGAGGGAAGACAGAGAATATCGGTATAAACCGCATTCATATAGAGAAGCAGGACTGGAAACGGATAGGTGATTCTACTTGTGTTTCAGATCGACATGTGGGTTCTTTATTTGAACATGGCAAAGCACACGATAGGTGCTGCCTAAACCGAGGGATTTCTTAATGGATAACTTTCTAAGGTAAACTGGCTCGTCTTCATATTACACATGAGAAAAACAACGCAAAAACAAACAATGCAGACATTCCGTTCGCCTCGGATCGATCCTGGGGCGAATCCAGTTTTCAGCGATTAACCGTTCGGCTGTTGTTGAGATTCGATACGTCGGGCTTCCTGTTTGAAGTTTGAAAATTCATATTGAGAACATGCATTCTTTGACGAACGCTGAATTATAGACATGTACTTGGTTTATATGGGTAAACTACTGCTGATATGTACGATATATTACTGCATCACAGCAAATGATCCGAAATTTGAACACCATTTGTAGAACCTCACAAAGTTGTCTATCACATCTTACATTAAGTTTCACTTCTTCGTTCCGATTATCCTTTCCTATGTGAATGTCATTCATATCAATGTTCTGTACTTCTTCTTAAAAACTGTACGCAGTGTTTTGAGACACTTGGAATTAATACCAATTTATTATCTGATAAGGCGATTTTGTCATTTACTGGTTATTTTTAAATAGTAATACATATAAATATATGAAATTTTGCTAAAATGGTAAAGAGGTCAAATAAGGGCCAAAAGTGAGCATATGTATTTAAAAAATATCCATGTATATCTTCAGAAATCTAGACATCATTATTTTTTATCAGCCGTGAGCTATTTCTGACCTAAACTGAAAGTTAAAAATTGTAACCAATTAATAAATGCAACATTTAAAAGTTATTATATTCTCAGCTCAAAAGGCCTGATTATGTATGTATTTTCGTGGTTCTCCTCATGAGTAATATAAATAAGATCCAGCTTGTTTTACTAAGTCCTAAACGATATTATTCCTCCGCTTGGGCAGATAGCATTAGTAAGCTTGTAGAATCATTAGGTTAATTGGAAGCTGAAAAGATGAAAAATATGCCACCGCCTTCGCCGGGAATCAAACCACGCTCCTCTGGAATACCGGCCCAGCGTGCTACCGTTACACCAAGAAGATACGCTAGGAAAGTGGGAAAAATACCTTATATACTCCCCTTTTTAAAGGGCGACTAGGATTTTAGGGGACCTAGTCGCCAAATTATGAGTGCGGAGAATCATCATCCACAACCCTTTTAGTTCGGGCCCCACTTGTAGAGTCATTAGGTTAATTGGAAGCAGAAAAGATAAAAAAATATGCAACCGCCTTCGCCGGGAATCGAACCACGGACCTCTGGAATACCGGCCCAGCGTGCTACCGTTATACCACGAAGGCAAGCTAGGGAAGTGGGAGAAATACCTTATAAGCTTTTCTGTATTTTTTAAACATAACAATATATCATTTGAATGTTCGATGTTTTAAAATGGAAGAACATAAAAAGAATGTAGAACTTCATAAATGTGTGTCCTCTTTCCGTCTTTCCGTTATATTTCAATTTAAAAAAAAAGTCCATTTCGTGCAATCTCAGAAAAGAGTGAATCTTTCTACGAAATGGAATAGAAGGCGGAAGAAATTGGAAGTTGAGGCGAGAAACTGAAGTGTGGGGTGGTTTATTTCAAACAACTTTTTTGCCTTCGAGCACCAAGTTCCTCTTCTTTTTTTTCTCACACTTCTGAAACAACTTTTTTAAAGATAAAGTAAAACAGAGGAGAAAAAAGATATAAACTTTTCATTTCAAAAATTTTTCTTCCATAAGCTTCAAAATTACTGATAAATTCAAGAAAGAAAACGGAAAGATGCATAAAAAATTTGTTTTGGAAGCCAGAAAGTGAAAAAAAATCATTTCTTGGTTTGGTTTTACATGTGCTCTTTTATGGAAAAGAAAGAGATTGAAAAAAATAGTTTGGTTGTGAAATGAGGCACTGGAGTGTAAAAACCACTCACGAAAAGTCCGATCTCAGTTTTCAAAAGTATAAAAAAATGCATTAGCTTCCGTTTTCCTTAAGAGTATTGTTAAAAGAAGCCTCGAGGCCTGAATATTGTGATCAGAATTATCTTGTATCCAACATAATAAAGTTCTTGAATTCTTACGAGTTCTGAAAATTGTAGTGAACTATTTTGAATGAAAAAGCGCACTTGAATGTAAAAAGAAGTTTTGCTTTTCGAGATAGTTGACGTCCATTTTAGAATGTTCAACATGGTATTGTAAAAATTTTACTTTCATGTCAAATCTTTCTGCTATGAAGTAGTAATGCAGACATTCCTTATAACTTAAAAATAATCTTCTCATGTTTACGTTCAACGGTTTTCAAATAAAGCATCTCGCATAGAAATAATTGTATATTTTTAGAAGCTATTTCTAAAGCAAATATAATGCTTTATGCTGTCCCCTTCTTATCCTCTTACGAATTTTATTATTATTGCTGAAAAATATATATTTTGCTGTCTTACCATAACTATCCTTTTCCCCATTCGGGCTGTAAAAACGTAGTAAATTTAGTGTTATGGGCCTACTGTTATGGAACATGGATTTAACAATTACTGTAGCTTTGCATTATTTAGTATTATAGCAATATTTGTGGCTGAAGTTTGTGAAAGCTGGAAGAAAAGCCTCTAACGAATAAATTTAAAAATAAATACGTTAAATGTTTATTTAAGAATTTTTAAATGCAAATTGTCGATAGAAATGCAAACATGTGTAATAAAACTTTACTTTTTTCAAAATCTTGAAATTAAAATTTCCTGTATCCTTTAGAAAAAGATATGGCTAACAAATATTCTTCTGCTTCTTTCCATTTTATTTCCTGTAAAGCTGTCCCATGTATTTTTAATAACGGTCTACATTTTTAAATCCCAAATTTCACTCATCATTGTTTAGTAGAATACATTTTCTCGTACCATATTGAAATTCTGCTTTTTTCATGAAGTATTTAGGATGTTCACGTGTTGCGTATTTGCCCAGAAACTGTTCGCACAATTTTTAGACCATTTTTATTGTATATATAAAAATACTCTACCTAAATGTTTTGTGCTTTGAATGTACTGTTTGATAACCCTTATTCTTCACTCTCTTTCTATATCATAATTTGAAAGACAGCAAAGACTTTTGTAGTATCGGAAGAGGTACTTTAACCCATTCCTCTCAACAACTTTTCCAAGGTTAAGAGGTTATAGTCCAAGGAGAGCTATAGGTGGACATCTAGGTAATCCCTTTTTTAAAAGCCCAAAAGCGAAAAATTCCATCAGAAGATTTAGTAGGAATAGGAGTGAAGGATATCGCTTTGATACTTTTTTCTTGTTCCATTTTTTAAAAGCCCAAAAGCGAAAAATTCCATCAGAAGATTTAGTAGGAATAGGAGTGAAGGATATCGCTTTGATACTTTTTTCTTGTTCCATTTTTTAAAAGCCCAAAAGCGAAAAATTCCATCAGAAGATTTAGTAGGAATAGGAGTGAAGGATATCGCTTTGATACTTTTTTCTTGTTCCATTTTTTAAAAGCCCAAAAGCAAAAAATTCCATCAGAAGATTTAGTAGGAATAGGAGTGAAGGATATCGCTTTGATACTTTTTTCTTGTTCCATTTTTTAAAAGCCCAAAAGCGAAAAATTCCATCAGAAGATTTAGTAGGAATAGGAGTGAAGGATATCGCTTTGATACTTTTTTCTTGTTCCATTTTTTAAAAGCCCAAAAGCGAAAAATTCCATCAGAAGATTTAGTAGGAATAGGAGTGAAGGATATCGCTTTGATACTTTTTTCTTCTTCCATTTTTTAAAAGCCCAAAAGCGAAAAATTCCATCAGAAGATTTAGTAGGAATAGGAGTGAAGGATATCGCTTTGATACTTTTTTCTTCTTCCATTTTTTAAAAGCCCAAAAGCGAAAAATTCCATCAGAAGATTTAGTAGGAATAGGAGTGAAGGATATCGCTTTGATACTTTTTTCTTGTTCCATTTTTTAAAAGCCCAAAAGCGAAAAATTCCATCAGAAGATTTAGTAGGAATAGGAGTGAAGGATATCGCTTTGATACTTTTTTCTTGTTCCATTTTTTAAAAGCCCAAAAGCGAAAAATTCCATCAGAAGATTTAGTAGGAATAGGAGTGAAGGATATCGCTTTGATACTTTTTTCTTGTTCCATTTTTTAAAAGCCCAAAAGCGAAAAATTCCATCAGAAGATTTAGTAGGAATAGGAGTGAAGGATATCGCTTTGATACTTTTTTCTTGTTCCATTTTTTAAAAGCCCAAAAGCGAAAAATTCCATCAGAAGATTTAGTAGGAATAGGAGTGAAGGATATCGCTTTGATACTTTTTTCTTGTTCCATTTTTTAAAAGCCCAAAAGCGAAAAATTCCATCAGAAGATTTAGTAGGAATAGGAGTGAAGGATATCGCTTTGATACTTTTTTCTTGTTCCATTTTTTAAAAGCCCAAAAGCGAAAAATTCCATCAGAAGATTTAGTAGGAATAGGAGTGAAGGATATCGCTTTGATACTTTTTTCTTGTTCCATTTTTTAAAAGCCCAAAAGCGAAAAATTCCATCAGAAGATTTAGTAGGAATAGGAGTGAAGGATATCGCTTTGATACTTTTTTCTTGTTCCATTTTTTAAAAGCCCAAAAGCGAAAAATTCCATCAGAAGATTTAGTAGGAATAGGAGTGAAGGATATCGCTTTGATACTTTTTTCTTGTTCCATTTTTTAAAAGCCCAAAAGCGAAAAATTCCATCAGAAGATTTAGTAGGAATAGGAGTGAAGGATATCGCTTTGATACTTTTTTCTTCTTCCATTTTTTAAAAGCCCAAAAGCGAAAAATTCCATCAGAAGATTTAGTAGGAATAGGAGTGAAGGATATCGCTTTGATACTTTTTTCTTCTTCCATTTTTTAAAAGCCCAAAAGCGAAAAATTCCATCAGAAGATTTAGTAGGAATAGGAGTGAAGGATATCGCTTTGATACTTTTTTCTTCTTCCATTTTTTAAAAGCCCAAAAGCGAAAAATTCCATCAGAAGATTTAGTAGGAATAGGAGTGAAGGATATCGCTTTGATACTTTTTTCTTCTTCCATTTTTTAAAAGCCCAAAAGCGAAAAATTCCATCAGAAGATTTAGTAGGAATAGGAGTGAAGGATATCGCTTTGATACTTTTTTCTTCTTCCATTTTTTAAAAGCCCAAAAGCGAAAAATTCCATCAGAAGATTTAGTAGGAATAGGAGTGAAGGATATCGCTTTGATACTTTTTTCTTCTTCCATTTTTTAAAAGCCCAAAAGCGAAAAATTCCATCAGAAGATTTAGTAGGAATAGGAGTGAAGGATATCGCTTTGATACTTTTTTCTTGTTCCATTTTTTAAAAGCCCAAAAGCGAAAAATTCCATCAGAAGATTTAGTAGGAATAGGAGTGAAGGATATCGCTTTGATACTTTTTTCTTGTTCCATTTTTTAAAAGCCCAAAAGCGAAAAATTCCATCAGAAGATTTAGTAGGAATAGGAGTGAAGGATATCGCTTTGATACTTTTTTCTTGTTCCATTTTTTAAAAGCCCAAAAGCGAAAAATTCCATCAGAAGATTTAGTAGGAATAGGAGTGAAGGATATCGCTTTGATACTTTTTTCTTGTTCCATTTTTTAAAAGCCCAAAAGCGAAAAATTCCATCAGAAGATTTAGTAGGAATAGGAGTGAAGGATATCGCTTTGATACTTTTTTCTTGTTCCATTTTTTAAAAGCCCAAAAGCGAAAAATTCCATCAGAAGATTTAGTAGGAATAGGAGTGAAGGATATCGCTTTGATACTTTTTTCTTGTTCCATTTTTTAAAAGCCCAAAAGCGAAAAATTCCATCAGAAGATTTAGTAGGAATAGGAGTGAAGGATATCGCTTTGATACTTTTTTCTTGTTCCATTTTTTAAAAGCCCAAAAGCGAAAAATTCCATCAGAAGATTTAGTAGGAATAGGAGTGAAGGATATCGCTTTGATACTTTTTTCTTGTTCCATTTTTTAAAAGCCCAAAAGCGAAAAATTCCATCAGAAGATTTAGTAGGAATAGGAGTGAAGGATATCGCTTTGATACTTTTTTCTTGTTCCATTTTTTAAAAGCCCAAAAGCGAAAAATTCCATCAGAAGATTTAGTAGGAATAGGAGTGAAGGATATCGCTTTGATACTTTTTTCTTCTTCCATTTTTTAAAAGCCCAAAAGCGAAAAATTCCATCAGAAGATTTAGTAGGAATAGGAGTGAAGGATATCGCTTTGATACTTTTTTCTTCTTCCATTTTTTAAAAGCCCAAAAGCGAAAAATTCCATCAGAAGATTTAGTAGGAATAGGAGTGAAGGATATCGCTTTGATACTTTTTTCTTCTTCCATTTTTTAA
This sequence comes from Stegodyphus dumicola, assembly GCF_044657685.1. Lineage (NCBI taxonomy): Eukaryota > Metazoa > Arthropoda > Arachnida > Araneae > Eresidae > Stegodyphus > Stegodyphus dumicola. Next base: position 38,558,759 of record NC_140771.1, on the reverse strand, counting down.
AAGCCCAAAAGCGAAAAATTCCATCAGAAGATTTAGTAGGAATAGGAGTGAAGGATATCGCTTTGATACTTTTTTCTTCTTCCATTTTTTAAAAGCCCAAAAGCGAAAAATTCCATCAGAAGATTTAGTAGGAATAGGAGTGAAGGATATCGCTTTGATACTTTTTTCTTCTTCCATTTTTTAAAAGCCCAAAAGCGAAAAATTCCATCAGAAGATTTAGTAGGAATAGGAGTGAAGGATATCGCTTTGATACTTTTTTCTTCTTCCATTTTTTAAAAGCCCAAAAGCGAAAAATTCCATCAGAAGATTTAGTAGGAATAGGAGTGAAGGATATCGCTTTGATACTTTTTTCTTCTTCCATTTTTTAAAAGCCCAAAAGCGAAAAATTCCATCAGAAGATTTAGTAGGAATAGGAGTGAAGGATATCGCTTTGATACTTTTTTCTTCTTCCATTTTTTAAAAGCCCAAAAGCGAAAAATTCCATCAGAAGATTTAGTAGGAATAGGAGTGAAGGATATCGCTTTGATACTTTTTTCTTCTTCCATTTTTTAAAAGCCCAAAAGCGAAAAATTCCATCAGAAGATTTAGTAGGAATAGGAGTGAAGGATATCGCTTTGATACTTTTTTCTTCTTCCATTTTTTAAAAGCCCAAAAGCGAAAAATTCCATCAGAAGATTTAGTAGGAATAGGAGTGAAGGATATCGCTTTGATACTTTTTTCTTCTTCCATTTTTTAAAAGCCCAAAAGCGAAAAATTCCATCAGAAGATTTAGTAGGAATAGGAGTGAAGGATATCGCTTTGATACTTTTTTCTTCTTCCATTTTTTAAAAGCCCAAAAGCGAAAAATTCCATCAGAAGATTTAGTAGGAATAGGAGTGAAGGATATCGCTTTGATACTTTTTTCTTCTTCCATTTTTTAAAAGCCCAAAAGCGAAAAATTCCATCAGAAGATTTAGTAGGAATAGGAGTGAAGGATATCGCTTTGATACTTTTTTCTTGTTCCATTTTTTCCAAGAAATTAACAATGGCTTTTTGATGTGGCTGCTTTCTTTGTCTTGACGCTATTCCATTGATCGATGGCTGTGTGCGTAAAGGGAAGACGTTTGAAATTTGAAAATCGACTATAAAATACGTTCCTGATAATATTTGGAGTTGATCTTAACAATTTTCTCTACTTTCTTTGCTTTTGATTTGTTGTTTCTTGAAAACAAGCAACATTCATAAATGCCATTGAAAAACTTTCTTTATATTTTTTGAACCATGATTGGTTTAGTAATTTTGCGATCAGTTTATGTTTCACGTTTTAGGGAAGGAGAGAGAGATGCCGTTAAATAATTTCCTTCCAATGAGTTTATTTATTTATTTCTTGTGAATCAATCCTACAATTAATATTAATATTTCACCTAATTCTAAACTATCTATGCTAGGTGAGAAGGTGGCTCTATGTCACCAGCGCCTCAAGAATTTCACAATAACTCCACTCGTCCCTGAAAACCATTGATTTACTGTTATAAGTTACAATATTTAAGACCGATTCGACTAAAAACCTACTCTCTTACACTTGCATTAACAACACCTCTGATGCTTTCTGCGATTATTTAATTACCAATCATTCTTCTTGATTACTTCATGATTATACTCACGTTCAAAATAGTTTCTGCTTCCAATACATATTTAATCCAGAACTAATGTTTTGGGAGCTGAGCACTGATACAATTGGGGCACGATGCTCTGCGGCAACCTGCTCAACCTGGCTCACCAGTGAAACAAAGACCAAATCTGTGTAAGGCTCCAAGTTGCTTCAAGATTCACAACTCCGAAACAGGTTTGTTGTTTGATTATTTCCGTAGAATTCTCCCACTTGGTGAATGAAATATGTATCCCTCTTTCTTAGATATTCTCGAACACGTGTTCCATCTCTCTAGGCACGTAATTTTCGAAATGAATTAATTTAATATTTCCTTAGACCTGTCGCAAATATTTTAATTTTATGTTCTAATGTAATGATCAACTGTAATCGAAGTTACACTGACATTTTATGCCGCACATGAAACGAGAGCATAATTCTTCAAATATGAATGTATATTTAAAAAGAGCAATAGTAATCAATATATCCTAACAAAGCAAAATATTGTGAATTAATTTTAAATTTAGTATACGTCGTTTAACTTAGTAGCTAAGTAACTATTATTAAATAAAGAAGTTATTGGAGCTTCAAGGGAATTTAAGAAAGGTAATTAATAATTTAATTGAATAGGTAATTCAAATTGCGGAAAGTAGCAGCAACAGACACAAAATCGATTTTAATTTTTCTTTTAGAAGAGTGGCTTGGAATATATTTATATTTAACATTACCATTAAATGCGATTGTATATGTTCCTTGCCAGCCTTCATAAATCAAGATGACAGATTTCCTATATTTCAGGTTACTTGTAAGGATCTTAAGTTTTACTAACGTTTATTTTATTTTAAATCTTTACTATCACTTCTTATTTTCTACTTCCGGCCAGAATTATAAGCGTTAAGGATTTTATGCAAAGTTTGTCTGGCGAACGCCAAGTATTTAAGTGTGGCCTCTTTGCCAAGCAGAAGAGAGGAAGCAGTGAGTTCGAAGCAGGCCGCTTACCTTAGAAGCTACGCAGTTGCTATTTGCCTTCCAGGCCAGAGGTTTTAATCCTCTTGATAAATTAAACGTATTGTAGTGTTCACAGTCTCTGTGCTACATACGCTTCCTGTTATTATAAGGCCAATCTTATTCTAAAGTTAAATTAGAGTTTAGTTTTATTTTGATATCTTTTACGTTAGACCCCGAGTGGAGGGTCATTGTATTCCGAAGTACGGAAGTCATTGTATATAAAGAAATATAAAGGGTTTTGTATACCCTTCGTCTGTATCCTGTCTACTTACTACAATTAGTGAACATAGCTTTAGTAAGCTCTCTGTTCTAGTCAGGTCATTGTATGTTTCCGAAGAAGGTTAGAAGAAACATTGAACCTGATAATACGCCCAACGTAGAAGAATAACCATGGCCGAGTTTCAAGAAGAACCTGTGCTGCCTGCAGAAACGGCTCAGAATCCAGAAATGCCAGCTGCCGCCCTGGAAGGATTTGGGTACATCGTCTAGACCATGCGCGCTTCGATGAAACGAGAAGCAACATTTAATGGAAACTCACCGGTAACCAGTTTTTTTGGAAAAATTGGATGACCACTTCATGCTCTACCCCGTGCACGAGTTTCAAAACGTTACCTTAGCTACCAGCGCTTTGAGGGGCCAAGCGCTTAACTGGTTCAAATGTATCGGCAGAAGTCTCTTGGGTCAAGCAGGAAGTCCCACCTATACCTACGAAAATTTCAAGACTGCCCTACTAAAAGCCTTCCCTGTTGTAAGGGATCGTGCGAAATTAGAAACAGAACTTTTCAGTATATATCAACAAAGAATGGAAAACCTCTCGAGCTTTATTTTAAGAAAAATTCACGTTTTCAAGCTCTTGTATGGAAACCGTTCGGATCCTGAAATAATTCAAGTGATTTTGCCGAGGTTACTACCCCAAGTGCAAGAATTTATTGAATTACGAAATCCGACTACACTGGAAAAGTTATTTGAGCTAGCAATCCAGTTTGAAAGTAGAAGAACGGCGGACGTCGAAAGAAGACGCCAATATCAACAGCGAAACCAATTTGGTACGCCAAGACTACAGCAAACTCAAGCACATGGCTACGGAGAAAAAGCGAATCAGTGGGCAAGGAAACCCGAGCATTCAAAAACAGCCGGCGAACGTCGACAGTTCAATAGCAACCCAGGAAAAAAGTCTCAAGGCCAGTGGAGAAAGAAGGAAAGCACGGAAAGGAAAAATAATTTAAACTAAAACGGATTTCTGCTCACGAGAGGGTGCGGAAATCCGAAGGCCACGAAAACTCCTCTTCCTACAAGTTAAATACAGTAATGGTGAAAAATTTGACTCTTCCGAAGATTGAAGTCTTGGTGAATAATATCCCGGCCACCGCACTCCTGGATACCGGCGCGCAGTGTTCCTGTGTGGCAGAAGTCTTTTTTAGAAAGTATTTTCGCAAATACCGCATATATAATGCGGATAATACGACAGTATTAGCGGCGCAAGGAGAAGAATGTAAGTGCGTAGGTAAAGTACCTTTATATATCCATATCAAGGACGAACAAGTAAAGGTGATGTTTTTTATAGTAAAGAATTTGCAAGCACATTTAATCCTAGGAATAGACTTTCTTTCAGACGCACAAGCTACACTGGATTTTAATGAAGCGTCCCTTAGGCTGACAATGAAACCAGTGCGTGTAGAAAAGGTTGAACCGCCAAGGTTAAATCTTGACCACCTGCCTAATGACGAGCAAGATAGAATCCGACAAGTGGTAAGTGAATTTGCTTCCTTATTTAGTGATATTCCAGGATTTACTCAGGTTACTAACCATAGTATTGACACCAGAGATGCATTGCCGGTTCGTCAAAAACCATACCGGTATGATAAGAATAAGGAAAAAATTATAGAATGGCATATTACCGATATGCTACGTAAAAAGATCATAACGCCCATCTCAAGTAGTTATGCTAGCCCGGTGGTTTTATGTAAGAAAAATAATGATTATCCTTTGGAGCATCCAAAAAGGTGGAGATTCGCTATTGATTACCGTAAATTAAATTCCATAACGAAATACCGGTGTATCCGTTACCGATCATAGAAGAAATTTTAAGGAACATAAAATCAACCAAATTTATGACGACTTTAGAATTAACGAATGGTTATTTTCAAATAGGGGTCAGGCCCGAGGACGTGCCTAAGACTGCTTTTATAACCAAGTCTGGCACTTATGCATTTTTGCGTATGCCGTTTGGCCTTTCTGGGGCCCCAGCAACATTTCAGCGATGCATGGACATTGTGTTAAGACCTGTTCTTGGAAAGTCCACATTTATCTATTTAGATGATATCATTATTACTAGTGATAATCTCGACCAACATATACAGGATTTAAGACAGGTGTTTTCTTTATTAAATGAGGCCGGTCTAAAAGTTAATGTCGAAAAGTGCAAATTTGCAGCCCCTGAATTAAAATATTTAGGTTACAAAATATCGCAAAAAGGGATCGAGACAGATGAATCAAAAATAATCGCTGTACAAAAGTATCCGACTCCAAACACGGCAAAGAAGCTCTCTTCTTTTCTAGGACTTTGTTCATATTATAGGTCCTTTATAAAAGATTTTGCGGCTATCGCTGAGCCATTGTTAAAATTAAAAAGGAAAAAGGCAAGATTCTCGTGGACGGCCGAAGCCAATAGTGCTTTCGAAAAATTAAAACAAGCATTAACGCAAGCCCCTGTGTTGAAATTTTCTGAAAAGGATGAAAATTTAGAAATTTCAGCGGATGCTTCGGATTATGCGGTAGGAGCGGTACTTTCGCAAAATCAGCAGCCCGTGGCATTTTTTAGCCGAACTTTAAATCAAACACAAAGAAACTATTCCGCGACCGAGAGAGAGGCACTTGCAGTTCTGTTAGCAGTGCAAAAGTTCCGAGTCTATTTTGGAAAGGCGCCGATAACAGTATATTCTGATCATGCGGCGGTAACTAGATTGTACTCAGGGAAAAATTTATCCCGAAGGTTAATAAGATGGGCACTCAAGCTGCAAGAATATAATCTGGTAATCAAGCATACCCCCGGAAAGGAAAATATCGTAGCAGATGCCCTATCACGAATTAAATTAGACGAACAGGGTAATACCGTAAAAGTTGCAATGCTGACAGCGTGTACAATAAATTCCCGAGAAACTGTAATAACCGAACTGGATAAGGATCCTGAGTTTGGAAGTATTTATGAGTATTTGAAGGATCCTGAAAATTTTAGCCACCAAGATATTGTGGCGATAAGAAATAGGGCGGCCCATTACGAACTAATAGATGGTCTATTATTTTATACAAAAACTACGAATTCCAACAACGAATTTCGACCTGTTATCCCAGCTAGTCTTAGATTAAATATCCTGCAAGAGCTCCATGACAGCCCTTTAGCTTCTCATGCTGGTATTCGAAAAACTATCCAACGCGTACGCGAGGCAGTCTACTTTCCTGAACTGCAAAAGTTAACAAGGGCGTATGTCCAGTCCTGCCCAACATGTCAAGCCGTTAATTATATTAATTTCCGCCCGGCCGGGTTTCTAAATAGTATTAAATCCGAATTTCCAAATGAAATAATCGGCATCGATTTATTGGGCCCTTTCCCAAAAAGTCAGTTAAACAAAAGTCGCTATCTCCTTGTTATGGTTGATCATTTTAGTAAATGGACCGAAATTGTTCCCTTAAAACGAGCCTCCGCGAAATTAGTTACCGATTCTATTTTAAATAAATATATTTTAAAATACGGGGCGCCCCTAAAAGTTATATCGGATAATGGTCCTCAATTTGTAAGTAATATATTTGAAGACATGTGCAAAAAACTGGGCATACGTCATTTAAAAATGGTCCCGTATCGGCCGCAATCAAATATAGCGGAACGGGTCAACAGAAATATAGTGAAAATTATCCGTAGTTATGTTAAAAATTTTCATAAAAGCTGGGATAACTATGTCAATGAATTTGCTTTCGCCCTTAGGACCGCAAAACATGATACAACGGGAAAAACTCCTGCTGAGTTATTTCTAGGCAGAAAGATTATAACACCGTTAGATAAATTATTTTATGTGCAACAAAGAGCCCCAGAATTTAAAATGGGTGATATAGAAAAACTAATTAAGGAGGCAAAGAAGAATACTGAAGTAGCACAGAGAAAACAAAAATTGTATTATGACTTGAAACGACGGGGAGTAACTTATAAAGTAGGGGATGAAGTACTAAAAATTAAGCATTCACTTTCTTCAGCACCAGAAGATAAAACTGCCAAATTTTTTTCACGATTTGAAGGACCATATGTTATAGAAAAAATAACTCACGCTGTTGTAGTGTTAAAGGCCAGAAATGGTGAAATCTGTTCCGCAAATATTGATCAAATTAAGCCCTACTTCGATCGTAATAAAATGCAAATCTTTTCAGATCTTTTGCAGGATCCGGCACGGCAGACACCGCAGGTACAAGTTCCAGAGGTGGGAAAACGACAAGTACAAGGGCAAGCCAATGAGAGACAGAAGCAAGTGAAAAGAAAATTGCCCCGCGGAAAAATTGAAGGTAAAAAGAAAAAGAAGCCGTTCCACCGTCCAGAAAACAGAGTTCACGAACACCCCCAGAATGAAGAAGGGAGAAGGACGACGTATGTGAAGAGGACGAGGAGAAATGACGGCAACTATAACCCGGCTTTAAAACGGAAGATCAACTCATCCGACAGAACTCTCCGCAGCAAAAGTCGCCGAACTGCGGAAGGGCCATCAGCGGCGGAGGAAAAAGTACAAGAAAAATTTGAACGGCCAACAACGAGGTCCAAGCAGGATCACGACAGAAGTTTCCCGGTTCCACCAAGACCAGCTGCCTTCAAACGGCCATGATCACAAGCAGAGGACAAAAGGAAGGTGTTCAAGGGTGGCCGTACTGGTGAAAAACGGAAGCTTCCAGAGGAAAGCACTGAAGGGCGAGCCCGTACAAGAAGGAGGATCAACCAAGCTACTATCTGCTATACCTTTAAAGACTGGGCCCAGAAAAGGATGTCCGAATATTACAAAGATAAGTAAAATTTTATGTTAGTTTGCAAACTTAAGTTAATCTTTCATTCTTACTGCAAGTGGCAGATTTCAAGAAGTTTTACCTCATGCGAAGTCTACCTTTATCGCCAAAAGGGCGAGAAATGAGTTGTGACCGATTTTCTTATTATGTTTTTAAATTACTCGTGCGTAAAACTAAAGTTGATGTATAATAGCGTTGTGTAAAGACTTAAATCTTGCAAAAAGTTATTGTATAAATTTTATTTAAAACATTCTAGCAAGAAAGAAGTTTTAGTCTGAAAGACTTTTTGAAATGTAGTATTATTTCAATGTAGAAAGAATTGGCACTTGCTTTGAAAAGAATAGAAGTTAACAATGTACTACTAATGTATGTTTTCAAATGTGTAAAATTAACGGCATGTTGATATGTTCTTATATACATGTGAACTGTTATTTTAAATATTAAGAAATACCGTAATATGGTAAAAGTGAAAGTAATGTTAAAAATTTGTTATTCGTGTGACTGTAAAGATTAAATCATGGCGAATATGTGGTAAAGGTTCAATGATGTAGTTAGGCTCTCTGACGCTACACTTTAGAGTTAGCCACTTTAGAATAGTACCTCAGGGTTTAGAGTTGAAAGTAGGGTGTGTTAAGAGGTCTCGTTATGTTGAATTTTAACACGTTAGTGTTTTGATTGTAGGAGGAAGTGTGGCACACGTAGACAGAAACACATTCGTGTTTGGTGTTCTTTTACAACACATGTCAGAGAGCACGGGGAGAGATAATTAAAATAGTCATGAATGAAATAAGAATGTTAAGAGAAGTATATTCTATATGTTATTTGCAATGTCATTCTGTAACATTTCATTAAACTAGTTTTCCTTCCAGATCTCTGGAAGGAACCAGAATTGAATAAAGCTCCTGTTTAGATGCAGTACAGATGAAAAAAAAAAAAAAAGATTGTTGTAGATCCTGGGAGCTGCTATTGTAACAAATTTCTTTCTTTTAAATTTTCTAGTTTCTAACGAAGTTATGATTGTAAAAGGTTGGCCTCGCGTTAGATTTTAGAGCTAAAAGTTTTCAACAAGGTCGTTTTAGACCTCAGTTTCAAACTAATTAACTCTGGCGGGAAGTATATAAGGATCTTAAGTTTTACTAACGTTTATTTTATTTTAAATCTTTACTATCACTTCTTATTTTCTACTTCCGGCCAGAACTATAAGCGTTAAGGATTTTATGCAAAGTTTGTCTGGCGAACGCCAAGTATTTAAGTGTGGCCTTTTTGCCAAGCAGAAGAGAGGAAGCAGTGAGTTCGAAGCAGGCCGCTTACCTTAGAAGCTACGCAGTTGCTATTTGCCTTCCAGGCCAGAGGTTTTAATCCTCTTGATAAATTAAACGTATTGTAGTGTTCACAGTCTCTGTGCTACATACGCTTCCTGTTATTATAAGGCCAATCTTATTCTAAAGTTAAATTAGAGTTTAGTTTTATTTTGATATCTTTTACGTTAGACCCCGAGTGGAGGGTCATTGTATTCCGAAGTACGGAAGTCATTGTATATAAAGAAAAATGAAGGGTTTTGTATACCCTTCGTCTGTATCCTGTCTACTTACTACAATTAGTGAACATAGCTTTAGTAAGCTCTCTGTTCTAGTCAGGTCATTGTATGTTTCCGAAGAAGGTTAGAAGATACATTGAACCTGATATACTTATAGAATAAAATTTTGAATTTTTACGCAAACTTGTTTTAATATACCTCGCATTTATACCAGAATACTATCTATTGAATAAACTTGATATGATTATGAATGGAAATAAGCGGTGTTAAATTTACATCTCCTCTTTCATATAAATATTATAAATAATCCCACATTCAATTAAAAATCTTTATGAATCGACACTTAAACTAATAATTTTTTAAAGATATTATCCCAGGTGGATAAGATGTACAAATGCATGACAGATGTGCAGGAAAATGTTAAATGTATAGCAGAATTCACTTTGAAAAACTGAATGCGGTAAATGCTGCATCCCTAAGCTTTGCCTCTAAATACAAACATAATAATAACATATTATGTAACTGAACATGATTCTGTTCAAACTTGTGTCATAACTTGTCATTTATACGAAAAACATAAATACATTATTTTCTATGTAGGCATTATATCATCAGAAATTTCTACATGTATGCACATTTTTTAGGTTCCTAGTAAACTAAAAACTAACTTTCAGCAAATTATGCTCTTTACGTAATTATTATACGTCGATTTTTATTTACTTTCGACGATTGAATCGAATAATTCTTTTTAATTTATTTGCTTATTTGATAATATGGTATAATACTGGATGCGAATTTAACCTGCTTTTATATTTAACTGAATAAGTCTTTAAAATTAAGTGAACTTTTGAAATAAGTAGGTCGAGAAATTATACTTATAAACTTAAGATATTCATAACTTTTCAGACTAACTGCGGCAAGTGGATAAGAATGTCGAACACTGATAGCTCACGTAATGCTATTATATCAATAAAACTTTTATGTGAATGGGTGCTTTGTGGCTTTTTACAAGTGTAAGGTGAATTATAGACTGGTTTCATAGAAAGAAGTAAATAAAATTATCATTTCTCTCATGTACACAGCCCTACAACACATTTTCATATTCAAATAAACAAACATTATTTTAAGCCAATAATATAAAAGTACTGAAGGTTGTCATGACTTACGTTTATATTTCAGTTTATTTCATTTCCAGAGCATGTAGCTTCTCATTTTGATTAGTAGAAAATATTTTTGTCGAAGAAATATGATGGTTATTTGCTACCTTAATGGATACTCAGACTTGTTTTATAAACGCAGTGGTTTCTACAGTGGTGATATACAAAGTTGCGCATAAATCAAATGTGTTTATAATGAGCTCAAAACAATGTGAGTCAACGAAGGAATGTTCAGTGCCAACTCACGAGCCTCACACCACCTGCAACGATTAACAAACTCTTACCTTTAATGAGTTATCATAGAAAGATCTTGACGTTTTCCTACATGCAAACTTCGAGCTGATTGTAGAATTCATACTCTTTTGTTTTCAGTACAGATCTTACATTTTTATGATAGCAGCATTTTGCAGCATTGTAAGTAATAAATGAATGACTAGACCTAATGCACTTAATAAGAATCTAGATTTTCAATGCACTTAATAAGAATCTAGAATTTCAAATCTGTGTCAGTGGCTGAGACCCCAAGTGAAATGCAAGATTATTCTGTTCATAGTGATGGAGGGTAACATCTTCACATACCGTAGGGAATTTACAGTCTGCCGTACTCTTAAGGAAGATCTGTAACGCTTCTTAAGCCTGTGATGCAGCCAACGAGCGTGTGTTATTTGGGTGGCAATGTTACTAGATTAATGGGTTATGATAAACAACCAGGCTGATTTTGAAAATATTCCTTAAAATTCGGCATGAAGCTACACTTGCATTACACCTTGCAGGATTCAGTGAAGAAAGAATCCGTTTTTTTATTGCTACCACCAAATATTACTTTCGTTTTTTTATTTTAAGAAAATTAATCTTAAAAGATTTTCTACTCATAGAATCAAAGAATTTATAAGATATGTTCTCCCTCTTCTCCGCGAGCCTTCGTGGTGTAATTGGAAGCATGTCCGACGCGTATTTTTGAGATTCATAGCTTGAATCTCGGCAAGGGTAAAGCAAATTTCTTCAGCTTCTTGACATCGAAAAATTCTAAAATAACTCTAAAAGTTGCGCCCAAACTTAAAGAAGGTAGATGATCATTTGGCACCACCAGGAATTGACGATTAGGTCCCCTAATCCTCAGTCGCCCTTTAAAAAGCGAAGTATATAATTAATTTTCTCCTTCCTTCCGGCATGCCTTTGTGGTGTAACTTGGAAGCACTCTCGACGCGCATTCAAGAGTTCCAAGTTCAAGTCCCGGGGAGGACATTTGCCCACTTTTCACGTTTCTGCATGCATATAACTTAATTATTCTACAACTTTTTTTTTATTAATTTATTTAAAAATCAAAAATTAAAACCTTAACAGTTGCTGAAAGCATTTTGTTGATTTCAACTAAGTGGCAGAATTATCTTTGATAAGATACCAATTGCTATGGTTCGATATTGAGAATAAAGGTTATCTCATTTCGACATAAATAACATTCCTTTTGATCATTTAAAACAGTTGCGAGACTTTTCAAGAAATAATTAATATAAGTTAGAAGATTTCGTAATAATAGTTAAATCAACAATTAATAAAATTAAAAGCACTTTCTAATGCTGTTAAATGATTTAATTGAATGGCTGTTTTTAACAACTAAATTAATGGAATAATATTCACTTGACGTTTATATTCTAAATAAAATATACCAGTACTTATTCTGAACGAAGCAGAGATTCCTACAGTGTGGTACTTCAAAATCATATAAAATATTTTCAACCCATATGAAAATCTATCCTTTACATATCACCATTTTTATAATACTGGTAAGTCAGGAATGAATTCCCCCCGCCTTCAGTTTCTAGTGCACCGTATTATGCATTCGCGTTCAAATTCATTTTTCTCGCGAAGTTTCAACTGCACTATGTTTTTTTCTGCTTGGCTATATTTTTGTTTATACTTTGCTTCCCTTTTTATTTAACTCTTTTACTTTGTTCCTATTTTCTTCAGAGAATTTGTGGTTTCTTTCACTATTCTTCTCGAATGTGGGAACATGGAACATAAAAAAATTTATGATTTCGCCTCATAGGAAAGTTGTTGAAGTATTGTTGATTGGTTGATTGATGATCAGGTTGCTTATGTTTGTGCGATAACCGTGTTTTCGTTTTCTCTGTTGATAGCTTTTTGTTTTTAGTCTGCCAGAAGTTTTTTATTTGTTGATTATGAGGTCTTATTTTAGATTTCTAAGTGCAAGAATGTTTTTGTACTAGATGAAATAGAACTCAGTATTGTTTTCAAACCCTTACACATTCAGATCGACTTCTGCTATTTATTTCCCATGTGTGCATTTGATTCATAATTTAAAGTTAAGCCTAATCGAATGAATCACAGTTCTATCTTACGGAAATTTTCTATTAAAGAACTATCTCAGGGTATGTGCAAAACCTTTTTGAAGCTCTTTCTTCGTGACTTTAAATTCTTGAAATAGAAATTAACGATCTGAGACAAACCTCAGCTGAAACATTTGTCTACTGTTTTATCTTTGCATTATTATTATTATTTTTTGTACTGTTACCATCGCCAATACAGTATTGTTGAACATATCACTTTCTCCTTCGATTTTTAACTACTGTTATTCTCGAAATATGTGAATTACAAGTTTTTCACTGTTCCTCAGAAGTCCAAAATTAGTTTCCTATAAATAAATGTTATAACAGTGTTAATGATCATAAAAATAACCACAAGTATAATTTTAATATCTTTCAATGTTTTATATCTATTTCCTCATCTGAAATTTATTATAAAATATACCTATATAAGTAATAATTTCCGTTGTTAATTTTCGCTCTAAATGGGAGGTAGCAAATATGCTGATTTTTTTTCCATTAAATAAACCATGCATACATTCAGATCAGAAAATTATTTTTTATTCTAATTAATCTTTGCATAACGTTTCGATTTCATTCATCGCAAAGCTCACTTGTCTAAGACCGCTGAACACTGGTAACTCAACTAACAACGAAGTTTTAGCAAATGGACTAGCTCCATGGTTCTTATGTGCTTGTCTTCATACTTTTATCATAGATTCAGATACCAAGAACGAACTGGCTGCAGAGTGTTTACTTAAAGTCTTCCATATGTAATTTAAATATGAGCCATTTTCTCTCAGAAAGTTTTCTATAAAAGTATTCCTTGTTTTAGGCAGATAACCGTAATGTTCTTTGCGATAATTAAAAAAAAAATCCTTTATAAAGTCCTCCACGAAATTTTCTCTTACACAAATAACTCTAATTTGCCTTAAAATAATCTAATTCACGAGTAATTAATTTTCTTAATCAACTAATTCAATCCATCAGTTCTGGGTTCTTATGCATGAAATGCAGGTTAATCATTTAACGTCTTTAGCATTAGGCAAACGTAGGCTGTCAAGTAAGGACACTAACATGCAGAGATGCATTTTTTTCTCGCAAACGCACAAACCACATATTTTGAAGTCGTTCTAAAATGCATCTAAATATTGTTAAATTTAATATTAAATGAATTTCATTGGGCTATTGTAAATAAATAAAGACAAACCATTCGTGACCATTAAATGCCTAAAATGACCATCTATCAGAAAGGATAAAATGCGCAGTGAAATAACGGCTCTGAACATTACTATAGCCCTGTTCTCTAAGGAGACCACATTAAAGACCAAAATTGTTTGAATGGTAATTTCAAATCATTTTAGTTGTATATTATATAAACTGCATAACGGAGCTTTTTTTTTCATAGAGAAGTCAAACCAAAGATGCCTAGGGATGTCTTGCGCAGGCTTTTGATCAGACTTATATATTTAAACAAGCAAAGATTATAGATGCGTGCTTTTTCCATGCCTTAGAACTTTTCCCTCTGTAACACTTATTGTAAATTAAAGTATTGCTATGAATCCTTACAGTTTTACATCACAAACCAGATACTATTATTTACAAAATCATATCAGTAGTTTTATTCACATCCAGAGTTAAAATGCCTATGCATTCTAGCCAGAAAAAATTCCACAATTGTTCCTTCTTTTCTCCTCAGAATTCATTGCAAGGTTTAAATGTTATCTTATTTCTTTAATTAAGCAAAGCCACAAATAGAAAGTGTAATTTTAAAGGATTTTTTTTAAATAATAAACATTATTTTCAAACATTAAATTGTAATAAGTAATTTATTTATTAGTCCAAAGGGACTTTGTCCCTGAAGGAGTATTGCTATTTTGGGCTGAATCACTATAAACGGCGAATCACTTTTCAAACTGTTGCTACCAAATGTTAGAGTCCTGCATTATACTTGAAGAAATTAAATAATGAAAAATACGCATAAATGTATGTACATTTCCGCATTGTGATAAAACAATAAGATAAGATATTCGATAAGAGCCATCGAATTTGAATGACGTAATCCTCCTACGAATATGAGCATGTGGAAGACCAAATTTGAAATTTGGAATTTGTTTTATGATCGATTTCATATTTTGTAAAATTTTAACGAATTTTTGAGTAGTAAACGCAACGATTTAAAAGAGAGCAATGGCAACACTCTACGAGAGAAAACAAAACCTTTCTATCTCTAGCACGCGGAACTGTGTATCAGAAATTCTAAAGATAGGCTCATTTTAAAATTATTTTGCGACATTGCTATTGAGCTGAATTTTATGGTTTAAGTGCAAAGAATGTGATATTTAATAAATAAAATTAACACACAAAACAAACGTTGGACGTAATTTAAAGATTTCAGATTTTTTTTATTATTTTATTATTTATATTTGTTTTTATTGGGTTAAATATTAAAACTTCCCCAGAAAGCTACTATTAAGCATTGATAATCGTAGTTCTGTGTTCACTATACTGGGAATTTGTCGATATTTATTGATAAAATTTATGCCGTTGAGACAAAAGAAAACATTTTGAGTCGCAGCTCCCATATCTGTTAAATTTTATGAAGTTCATGAATGTAATACAGAAACAACCCGGCGATACGTTTCTGCAACTAGGTCAGTTCGTCATAATTTAATTTTTACTTCACGCAGAAAAGAAAATCCAATTTTGTCGCTTCAGAGAAACTGAATGATAAATAGAAAGTGCAAAGATATTAAACTGAGGAATATAAGTAAGTTGAAAAGAAAAAAACCACTTATGTTTATTTTCATTTTCTTGCAGGTTTCTGTTATCGAAACCTGAATTGATTTTGCAGAAAGGCAACGTAAAACCTGTGGTTAGATGTGGGACGAAAGTCGGAGAAGAAGCATAATATACTCACACACACAAAAAAAGACTTTTATAGTGATGCCAAAATCGGAATTCTTTGTACTTGCTTCCTGCTTGGAAATATCAGTCAGGAAATGAGAACAATAATGATACACAGTTTTCATGTTTATCCGAACCTCACGAATAATCTTGGAACTCAAAATAACTAAAATCGAACAGAAAAGAAAAAAATAGCTCCATAAAGTGTTCTTTGTTGTTGTTGTTTTTCTATTTTCCCGCCATTTTATTTCTTTTCAAGTCAGTGGCGCGAAAGAGATAAAGTAAATAAATAAAATATTAAAAAAAAAAAAACCAACGGTTACGGGTAACAATAAAAAAAGGGGAGAAAATATAGAATATTTATTCGACATCGCGCATCTGTGTGTTTTCTCGTGCAAGACGAGATAGAACGTAGCTGGAGCGTGAAAAAGAATCGTTTTCTAGAATGTTCTTTCAATGGCGTCAGCGAATTTCTCGTACGGAAAGAAATGTATATTCCGCAAACTTCCTATTTTTTTTAATTCATAATTTTTTTATTTCTATGTAAATCTCAGAAATGAGTGCAGATAAAAAACAGTTTTTTTCTCTCTCCTAGCACTACTTGCGAATTTAATGAAGTCACGAAGTTTAATTTTAAATCGAGAGCGATAAGTACATTTTTTTGCATGCTTGATTCCAGAGCATATTAAAAATGAAATGTATTTATCGCGTTTGTACAGTCACTGGTTTTATTAATTTTTCATTTAATATTTTAAATACGTTTTTTCGTTGTAAAGTCGAATGAAGTGAAGTCTTCACAGAGAAATTTTTCTTTCAAAATGGATTAATGATCAAAAAAGATTTTCCGCTTATTAAGTTTCGAGATTGTAGAAAATTCATTCGTGCATGAATAAGAGCGTCAGATCAAACATGCAATATATGATTTCATTTAATAGAAAAAGTCTTGTTGTCATAAAAAAAGACAGAATAATTAATTTCTTCTCTTTTTTATATGAATATTCTTCAACAATCTTAATTTTACAAGATATCATTATGTTGTCTTTATAAATGGAAAATTTCATTAGTTTGTAGCCGATTTATCTGCGTTAATTAAGCTACGTGATGAATAAGTTAAAATGCTTTGCAGTATGAAGATACCCGCATATTTTGTAATTTTCTGAAATATATTCATTCAGAATTAATTTTTTTTTGTTCACGTAATATTGTCAAATATTAATCTATTCGTTATACATAACGCACCTAGATAGTTTTTATGACTGAATTTTCCAAACTAATCGCAGGAAAGCTGTATACCTGCAAATCAGTTCAAGTTTGGAGCTAGATGATACATGTGCAGTAATTTCTGACTCATCTCAACTTCACATTTATTTATTTACTTATTATTCATATTTTTTAGTGTTTGAGTTGTAAGTAGAATTAGTTATTGGGTGTAAGCAATAATATCCTTCGTAATCGAATGAATGCATTCATTCACAGAATGACTATTTAAGCAGCTTTTCTTTCAAGTGTTAGAACAATATCAACATGTAATAGTATTAAAATATTAATTATGCATTCCATTATATTCATTTCAAATACAATTCTGCATAAATTCTTCATCCTTAAGTGTGTTATTTCTCTTTATTACGAAACACAAAAAAAGTATATATCGTGTGCAAGAAAGTACTTATGTGGCCTTTATCAATCGTTGATCGTAGGCGGGTACTTTCGGTTACAAAAGTTTTGGTTTAAGTGTCGTAAATATTCATATTTTAACAAAAGAGGCAATTGTGCAGGCAAGCCTCCTCTTGCGGTATCACATTTGGAACACCCTTTTATTATTACAGAAATTTTGTGAAAATCACAGGTACTTCCTTGTTACAGCGGCCAAATCGGTTAGTCGCCCAAATCGGAAGATTAGTCGACATAAATGTTAAACTTGTAATACGAGTAGCCAAAGGTAACTGTAAACTTGTAAAATAGTAATGTATCATATAATAATGTTATACACTGACTACCAATAAGTATTTGGACACCTGGGATAGAAAAGAAAAACTAACTTTATTCAAAATCAATAGTTGGTAGAGCCTCCACAAGAGGTAATTACAGCGTGCACCCTCCGGGGTATACTTTCCACAAGTCTTTGTATGACAGCTAGTGATATTTTCTTCCACTCGGCTTGGAGAAGACATAGAAGTTCCTTCACCGATTTTGCACGGGTAGTGCACCCCTGAATTCGGCACTGCAACTTGTCCCAGAGGTTCTCGATAGGGTTCAGGTATGGACTCTGGGCAGGCCAGTCCACTCGATGAACTCCATTGGCAACATACCAAGCCTTAGTTAACGTCGAAACATGACAACTGGCATTGTCGTCCTGAGAGTAACAGGGGTCCAAACAGTAAAACTGCCACAACGTAGGAAGCACATTGTCATTCAAAATAGTGCAGTAGGCATCGGAGTTGAGCTTACCATGAATGGGGACAAAGGGTCCCAGCCCATACCAGGAGAAACACCCCCAGACCATAATTCCACCTCCGCCGAACTTGACTGTTGGCACAATGCATTCTGGCAAGGAGACGTTCTCCAGGTAGACGCCAGACCCAGACCCTGCCATTCGAATGGTAAAGGGTAAACCTTGATTCGTCACTCCAAAGAACCCGTTTCCACTGATCTACGGTTCAATTTCGATGTGCTTTGCACCACATTAACTGAGCAGCGCGGTTGGACTTTGTGATCAAAGGCTTATGGACAGCAGCACGACCATGAAAACCAAGCAGATGTGCTTTCTTACGGATGGTACAATACTCCCGGATGCCTGTTGAAACGCCTCGCGGATGAGGGCCATCGGTTGGATGCGGTTCTTCCGAATTTCTCTGAACAGCACTCGTCGGTCTCTATCTCCCAGTTTCGTTGGTCTGCCGACTCGGGGCACATTCCGACAATCACCGCTCACCTTCCACTTCTTAATCACATAGGCCACTGTCGATTTGGGGTACTTCAGATCGCTAGATCTGTCCCTTAAGGATCGGCCACATTTGTGATACCCGATAATTATACCTTTCTCGAAATCAGAAAGCTCCGAATTGCGAGGCATCTTGCATGCGACTAAAGCAGATGCTGTTTCCTACACGATATATACCAGCGGAGTCCGTGACGTACCTTAGGACCGCAGATATCGTCATTTGCATAGGTGTCCAAATACTTATTGGTAGTCAGTGTATAAAATGCTTAATGTGAGCTAGGCCATATTTGTGTAATTTCAGTCTTTTTAAGTGGAAACAGGTCACTGTCTATATTAGGAAAACAACAGTTATATAATATTATAATATATTATAACTTCGAACATATTATAATATAATATGTATAATGGTTAATATATCGTATAATCTTTACTTGACAATTCAAGTTTGTAATTTAACTTGTATTTTTAATTCTTTGCTTTTGATGTGTCGATAATATTTGCCGATAAATATTTATGAGGTGGAAATATGTAGGATGAGAAGAAATGAGACTTCTTCCTCCCCATGTAGACGACTATCTGTTTACCAAATTATGAAATATGAATTTTTGTACTTTCATTCGGTCTCTAAACTGCTAAAAAATGGTTTATATGTTATTTTTCCGTCGAAGGAGAATGTTAGCGCGGATCTCGAAAAACTTGCGCAAACAATTCTAGAGGAAATTTTAAGTAACAGATCGCTCTTTATGTAGTTAGATAATGGATAACAAATTTGTGAATATAGCCCATAAAGAAAACTAAAATGAATGTGAACACTACCAAATAAATGCTTTATCTGATTGTTTGACTAACCAGTTCATTAGAAATAGTGCCAAACATTGCAATGGCTCAAAAATCGTAAAAGAGTTTTAAATAGCATCGAAATCATCACATTCTTAACGAAATCTGTGCCGCAAAATTTCTCTTAAATATGATTCTAAATGACGTCGCGCGGTTATGCGATATCTTCTATTGCTCCATTTTGTCAAGATCTATAGTCTTTCATATTTGAATATTCGCGCCAGTATAGTTAGTACCGTAACATTAAAAGTACTCCACTACTTTCTGTCTTCTAGAAGGCAAGTTTTAAATTCTAGAAAACAAGTTTCTTCGCCCCTCTCCACATGGAGAAGAAAAATATCAGTTAACATTCTTCTTTACAAAGACTAACCTGGCTTATGGAAAATCAGGGTTACATTAGAAAAAAGGGTGAAAGCCGTTTTTTCTTACATTACAATTATTTGTTCTTACATTACAATTATTCATTGTTGGCACTCAATTGAGCTGTTTGATGAGAGCTTTTATTTGACCAAATTGGTCAAAAATCAAAATCAAAATAGTATATTAATACCATATATTCTAACACATTATATGAAATAAAGAGACTTACGTATTTTTCTGTAAATCGTGAACGTTATTTACCATCAAATTAATAAAATTGGTAGAGATCCCGCCAAAACTGAGCTAATCTCTCCTGGGGGAATTCTGAAGGAATTAAGCTTAGTAAACAATCAGTATTCGAGGTTGTTGGTTTGTGTGCTTCTTAAAAAGGCCTTCTATCTACTTCTACTATTTCGTTAAGCCCTCCGGCTTTACCTTCCGTAACGATGAAAGTAATCCATTGTTTGCTGTTTTGTAAATAGTAGGTCACAAATTTTAATATTCTTTTTTTTTTTTTTTTTTTTTTTCAAAATGGAAGGAAAAATAACTAACAGCTAATTCATATACTTGTTAAAAAAACAAAGTTTGGCTTATCGAGTATCAGTTGGAGTTACATCAAACGAAAGTGTCTATTTTGATATCACGCTTATCCATAATTAGGGCATACCAGCGGCTGAAGCTGAGTTTACCTTTGGCAGTTGAACCTGGGTTCGATTCCAAGCGAATGGGGTGGTTGTATGGGCCGTGGTTTTTCCTCATGCGTAACGTGGATAAAAGCTAGTTTCCCTTAGAAATTTAATCTAGACAGATAACCCTTGTGTGCTTTTCATAATCAAATAAATCAAACAAATATTCGTCCATCGAATGAACTAATATCTGCTAAACCGCCGTGGTAGGCGACAGTTTCATGGTCAATGGGATAATACGCAAGCACTAAAATAAAATACGAAACGTGAGTCTTCCTACGGTAAAAATTCACTACCGTATTTAATATTAAACTTTTAGTTTCTGTTTACAAATGGAAGAGAGGAATGCTTTCATGAGTCTGTAACTAAAAGCAAAATATCAGTTTAGTAAATGGCTTCTGATGTTAACAGTGATTACGTTATGAGCATTTCTATGCAGAATTATCGTGAAAATGTTGATAAATACAATTTTGTTTTCAAAAACGAAATCATTGAATCTTATAGAATTTGTATTTTAGAAAGTATTGGTAGGCTTCAGGATTGGAAAATAGTCAACTGCTATTATTATTTGCATTAATTAAAAATTTAAAATATTTCTAGTGTAATGAATTTTTTGTATGCTTACTAGATTATAATCCTAAAGTAAACCAAGTTCTAATGCCTATTTTTAGCGTTTTCAAATTTATAAATTACCTGAATGGAAATTGTTTTAGAATACCAATTGTAGCAAAAATCATAAAGAATACTACACAACGCTAGTAAATAACAAAGAAGTATAATAGAATGGCATTTAGAGGAAAGAAAATTCAACCTCGATTTGTTGCAATTCATATATTAATTGACCACTCAAATCAAGTTGAAAAGACAGCAAAAATCCAAAATTTTGAATTTGAATATCTTGGTCAGTCTTCATGCACTGCGTTAGTCAAATTTCATGCATTTTATTTTGTATAATGACTATAAAGATAAATTTAAATATAAGGTCCCGGAGACGGTGGAAAAATGTTAAAATTTGTACTTTTGATAAAACTGATTTTCGCATTTTTTTAAACTTAAAAGTTCAGAATATAAAACTTTGTGTCATTTAGGACACTTTTTTAAGTATGTCTCTATGACTAATGGTTGTAAAAATAAAGTTCATACTTCTGTTGTTACGATATATAAATCGTTTTATCATGATATATATATATTTGCCTGGAGAAGGTTATGTAATAACAATATTCTACCGAATCTACTGTAATGCTTTTTGTCCATTCTCTTTTAACGAGAGAAAATTGTTTAGCAATGTAGAAGCAATGTTTTTGCTTTGTAAATTTTGCAGCAAGAAATGTATTCTATGAAAGGATTTTCCAGTGTATTATTTAAATAATATGAAGCGAAATACGTTTGGTCATTTATTCTTAATAGAGTATGTCACACATTCTTTATTTCAAAAGTTTCGTTTCGCGTTCTATGAATATTAATGGTTTGAAAATAGTTACTGAATTTTGTTCAGTTTAACATAATGTATCTTTCCGGTTTCTGACGTGAAAAATGATCCCCTTGAAATATAACAATAATTCATTATTAATATTAGAAACTAGTATACTTAAGGTTTTCTAATTTATGTCACGCTACGTCATCTTGTTCTAACACTACATTAATCATTGATATGTCGACGGAAAATTCCAGTGGTTCGTATTCTTTGAGGCATAAAATCCGTAATAATTCATATTACGGATTAAAAGAGTGATTATTGCTTACCAGTTTAAAAAACGGGATAATGAAAAATTGTGTTTAGTAATAATCTACGTAAATTCAATATGTAATAAATAATAAAGTATTAATTAATAATACAATTACATGTTACAAAAAATTACATGTATATTTACTAATTAACATGTAAATTACATATACACAAAATCACATGTATATTTTATGAAGCTTCATAAATAGAATAATTAAAAAAGGATATTTATTCCGCCATACCATTGGATAACAAGGAAACGGAATAATAAACATTTGTTTATATTGATTTCTTTAATAAACATTTAGCATATAACGTTTACTCAGATGATGGCGTTCTTTATCTGGAGGGAGAGGATTTCTGGGTTTGAAGGTCAATACGGTTAAGTCTGCTAATGTCAGTAGAATCAAAATATTTGTAAATAACTAGTAAAACTGTTGTGAATACACTGATAATGGAAAACCCCTTCACTGCGTTCGACAACACATGACCAGAGAGTTCCAATGCATTAAATAATGTAAACAAAAGGAAACTGAGAGAAACGTAACTTATTTTATACTTATTAAAGGTAATAAAAATTATTATTTTAAAAATGCATAAATAATATATATTTAAAAAAGGTAATAAACTTTGAATTTGTGTGTATTTGAATTTGAATTGTACTCTTATTAGTATTTAAAGTTAAAACAATCCGTTTTTACTTTTAAACATTCTTTGTTTACACTGCTTGAGAGTTGTTGTACTTATTTTACTTATTTTCCGAATGTAAGGTATATAAAATATGGAAACTCATTTCGTGCTTGCAAAAATGTATTATTTAAAATTTTTTTATTACTATCATTTATTTTGTATAAAATACGAAATTTGCAGAAACTATTTAAAAACCAATTTTGCATAAAATACGGAATCTACCTTTACCTTCAGTCGCTTTACTTAATTTCGAAATTTGCGCTATTTGAGCATTGAGATCAATGCTCAAATTTTAAGGTCACAATAAAACAGAATAATACGAGGTTGTTTCTCCCCACTTTAATGTCATTAAGTAATATTCTTTTGTGATTTGCTTTGTGTCTTTACTTATAATCTTGTTATATTTGGTACACCGAAAAAATTGTCGCAAGTAATTTTAAGTTTTAAACTCTAAAAAAAATTATTACATTAAAATTATAGTCTGGTAATGGCACACATATTTTTTTTTTTTATTTTTTATCATTGCAAGTAATATAACAGGTTGGCTACATTCCAATACTGTAAACTGTCAGCATTTTCTGGAGCACAAATTCTGTGAATAACATTCAGATTCTGTGCATAACATCTGCAGTTTAAAAAATAATTATATTGATCAATAATTTTCGTAATAATATGCATAGAAATGCTTCTCAGGTAATTTCGTAACATGAGAAACGTTTCTTGAAAGGTAGTTTTTAGTTGCATACAAATAAAACCTTTTCGCCTTCAATATCTTTACCGTCCCGGAATGTGATTTCCGAATTTAATTTTAAAAATCTTGGCCAATGTTTTATGGTACACGAGTCAAACGTTTCGACGTTCGTTTTCTTACAAGCAAAAATTGTTCTAAACGTATGTATTGGGATTAGAGAAACATGCAGAGTGTTACATTTCGTAATTCTTACATAACCTTTTTTTTAAAAATTAGAAAGACCGAAACAGGAATCTTTGCGTCGTTTAGAACAAATTTCTGTAAGTGGAAGTATGTCTAATATAAACGGTTGCAAAAATAATGACCGAGTAAAGATTTTTATGGACTCGATATACATACGTTTCTATTAATTTTCTATCTTGATATGCTTCCGTTGACTTTTATGAATACTTTTCTATCCGTAAGTTGTTTCTTCTGGCAGTTGTTTTATATCAGGAAGAGTAATATCGCAAACTGTAAAAGGAGATTCATAATTATCTGTTTGCTGTGAGGACAATCATGAGTAATTTATTGATGAAACTAGTAATTTCCAAAGCAAGAGTGCGTATGGGAGTGACAGGCAGCATCCATTTCGATGGAAGTAGCAGTGAATATTGCAAGCTATTCCCACAGGAAATTTCCGAGTAGACAATTCATTACGTTAATTCATATAATGTTCATACAGATGCATGATGTTTAGTACTATTAATAACACCAGAAATTTACTTTATTAACGCATATAGTTTGTTAACGTATTATAGAGTGCATATTATGATATTGTAATATTCAACATTAAATTATGTTAAAGAACGATGAAATAGTAATCGCATTAAGTTATATCTGTCTCATAATCGCATAAATTCCAAACCCCCTGTTTTTTATCAAATTATTCAAAACTTTTGAAAAACTATGAAATATAAGAAAATTATGTTCTGATAACATCATGCTTAATGCATTATATGCAACTCACAGGAACAGAAATATTCTAATCTATGACTTTAACTTTTATCATAAAATTAGTCTAGTAACAAGTAATGTTTCCCCTCCTTTTTTTGTTTTGTTGTGTGTGTGTGTGTGTGTGGTATCTAAATAAGTATTACAATTTTTAGTGATTTCTAAGCATTTAATACAGGCTGAGGAATGTTGAACAATTATGTACAGAATAAAGCGTTGCATTCTGGTAATAATATTTGTTTTACATTGATGGCATTTGCTATGATAATATAGCTTTAAATCTCTGCTTAAACGACTGCTTTTCTTTGTGCGAGATAGTTAGAACCTGTAATACTTGAATTCGACGAAATTTCGCATATAGTGCGCAAAAATAACACAGTGTCTAGGAAAATCTATGGTCGTCAAAATAATCCGTAAAACTAAGAGGAGCTGAAAATCACTTAAAGACAGGTCATGACTGTTCCGTGTGTAACCCAAAAGTATCACGGTAGTAGTAACCCAAAAGTAGTTTGTTGCCTAGATTTGCGCGAATCTCTCCAATTTAATATTATTTTTTAAGCAAAAGCAGATTGTTGTGAAATTGGAGAAAAGTATACCTCAAAAAATAGCAGGAAGGTTTTGAGACGAATGTAAGTGTTTTATTTTTTAATGCATTACGTAATCCTTTTTTAAGAGTTGAAATTATAATAAATAGCTATAGTTTGGAAATCTTTTTAATAACAATCATGAAAACCAACGTCTTTCACCCTATAAGTTACTTTCACCCTTTCACCTGTAAAGAATCTTCATACTGCGCCAAGGTGATTGCGTTAATATCTAAGTACCCATAACTGTGATAAAGGAATAATAAAATTTTAGTCAGTATAAATCTTCAAATAATGATAACTGACGGTGGCTCATAGTTTCCTGGAGTATATCGTACACAACTGCAGTAACGTTTTCTCCTTTTTGCCAGCAATCCAACAAAAAATGGGTGTTTCTGTGTAATTCGAAAATGTGGGTGCCACCATGTGACCAGCAGAGAGAGTTCTTGAATTTTCTGGCTTAGAGAATGCTCGGATACTTTAACCCATGACACCGTTGCGGTTCAATGATGCTGTTATAAATTCTTGCCTCATTACTTGTTACAATGCTTTCGGCAGAACTGATCGTTAAATGACTTGTTACTACTAGAATCAGAGCATATGGCAATCCTTTTCCGTTTTACGTGGGGAGGTGTGTTATTTACCGTGACTGTTTCATGCAGAATCCCAGCTGATTTCATGTAGCAGTCTAAAATTATGTGTCAGTTTTTCCATAACCATTTATGTATTCTCCAACATGGTGCATGAAGTATCTACCAGGATCATTTTGTGTGGAATCCCAACTGATTCCATGTAGCAGTCTGGAATTATGTGCCAGTTTTTCCATAACCATTTATGTATTCTCCAACACACTGTATTCTCAAGAAGTAGTTGAGTAACAACATGCACCGAATTGATGCGGATGTCAAGGCACTGGTAAAACTTCGTGTCCAAATACAATCAAGAACAAAATCAGCATTTAAATTCTCGTGTCAAGCTTAGATACGCGTCAGAAACGTGAAAAAGTAAAGTTTCTGTTGGAGAATGTAGCAAAGTTTACTGTATCAGAATAAATTTTGTTCTTAAAATAATTTCTTTGCTGAAGTACTTTTGTTATGCATCTCTTACTTGCAGGTATTTAACTTATTTGCCACATACGTACTTGTATATTTAATGAACTTCATAGCTCACTTCTGTGAATTTAATGTTTAGAGATAATTATCACTAATTGCAAATTTGGAGTGATTTCATTACGAAAGATACATTTATTTGAGTTCACGGAGCTATATGTGTTGTCTTTCAAGCTTGATCGTGTTTGTGACAGGCTTATTGCGTGTAGGATTATAACCGTTCAGAATTCTTTGAATTAAAGCAGCCAGTACCGGATCTATAATTATTGACAGTTCATTGGAGGCTACCGTATGCACTTTAGATTAAAGTAGGATCTAAATGTTCCCATTAAACAGTAAAGCCTTCTCCACGTGAAATTCACAATTGAAATGCAATTAAAGGATTTGTTCCGATAAAGAAGGAAACTGCAATTAGCGCTTTGAGGAGATCTGAGCTAACTTTGAAGGTTAGATTCAATTCCCCAATGGAATTTAATGGAATTTCAAATGCAAATACAGGTCTAAACAGGTCAAATGTTTTCCAAACTTTTGTATAAAGAGTTTTGACAGATAAACAATGCTAATTAACTTCTATAATGTAAATCGAAATTTCCGAGAGAATTGTTTACTCAAGAAAGATTATTACTGATCGGGCATTCGAATAGTCAACAATTCAATCACCCGATGCAATGCAGTTGCATTGAATAACTTACAAATGCCTTAATGTAATGCAAATTTATTACCTTAATAGAATATTTCACAGATAAAGCTATTTTGTTGTTCGCAAAGTGCCAGAGGAGGTCATATAATATTATATTGCTTATGCTTCTTTGATGTCATGGCATTATTATTTAAGAGTTATGCATATTTGTAAGAAATGACGCTATAACAAAACCCCCCTAATTATATCTGCCCTATTACACTTATATGTATTACAATTATTGCTTTTATTTGCATTCGTATGTAGGTAAAAATCGTGTATAAAGACCATTCATTCAGTGGATGAATTCGTATTGTATGAAAGAAAGAAGCAAATTATGTTAAAACAGGTCAGGATCCAAAATCAAATAAAGCCGCACTATTTTTCTTCTGTAAATGTTAGATAAATTTGTTGGAAACACCGATAATTAATATGAAGTGTATTAATAATTTAAGCATTAAAATCTGTAAACCATCATTTTTATTCGTTTTGACTATTAAGCAGTATGAATCATAGCAATTTTAATGGTAACACATTTATTTTCTAAACCTGTTCTTCAGAATCTTTAATTGGAGGATGAAAATTGCGATATTCCTTTTGATATCGTTTCTTGATTGATCATATAAGTTTCATTATGTAAAATTAAATATTTATAATCAGATATAGATTAAATAGTTTTATTGATGAAAAAAAGTACTTTGTCTTGAAAGTGTGCTTTATTAAGGGTAGAATATCTTTGCTGAGATGATAGATCTCCAATTGTTTTGGCTTATTTGTTGCATTTCATTTTGTTGCAATATTGCTCGTACAGTGTTCTTAGATCCTAAAGATTTATCGAAAGTACATACAGAATAGAAAATAATGTAAATTAAAAATGTTCATAAAGCACAAACAGAAATACCTTCACTTGGATAAAACATTCTCACGTGGCCTGCACGAAATCCCACCAATTCTATGCTAACACATAGCATTAAGTTTCTATTGAGCCATTAAGTTTCTAAGCACATTATATTTTATTTACCCAACGATCAACCAGAAATGATATTTTACTTGGAGCTCGTTGTCTTCGCCTAATGCCATGTCTTAACATTGGCATTGACGAATGAGCAAAGAGTGAACTATCGCTTCCGGTTGATAGTTTGTAAATAAAATGTAATGTGCTTAGAAATTTAATGGCTCAATGTTAATTATAAAATGCTACTTATTTTTATTATCCTGCTCAATGATAACCGGATAACAGTACGTGTTCATGACCCACGGTGATAATCATACCTACATCCATTCTCATTCTTTGATTTGATCATACTGCGTTACTCGTAGTATATTTTATGTACAGTGTTTCGGATTCATGAATTAGTGACTTCATAATCACAAAAAAAATGTAAAAGTAATATCTTTAGAATTTTCAATAGAGTGTTAAGTGTTCGCATGCATTTCTTTTTCAGTCTTTTTGGTTTATGATATCAGTTTTCTTAGGAAAATTATCAGCTTTTATATTTTTCATTTTAAAGTTATTTATTAAACATCACTTTCTTCGTACTTACGTCACATAAAACCTAACAACAAAATTCCAAAACTTTTTAAATTGGCATATGTTTGGAATTTAGAATAGATTGTTAGTTGTTGCCACACATGTGTTTTTATGTTTTCTATATTATTTATTTAATTATAATACATAGCGATAATATTCAGTGGCAGCATCCTTTTACTTGGTAAATGATTCGACACAAAGTGAAACGAACAGAATATTGAGGACTGGGTTAATTTAATTGTTACATTTAATTGGATATACTGATAATTAAGACATTTAATTGTTACATACTGAGAGATCTCGTCTTCAAAGTAAGCTTATTTTTCTTGCATTTATCCTAATTTCAAGAATATATAAGATGCTTAGACGTGCAATATGTTGTTCTCAATCGCGTACTTATTTTAAATACCAATTTTGATGTGTTTTGGTTTGGCTCATAATATATGTTTTTCGAAACTCTGTTCAGAGATTCAGCTAGGAGAGTTCTTGTGGTTTACAATTGTAGCCAAAATAAAATATGTTGATCACATTGCTATAAAAAGTATAAAGTACTAAATTTGAAAAATTTTGAATTATTTTAATATAAATTCTCTTTAAAAATTTGTATGAGCTTCAAGTAGAATATCACTTCCGGTTGCCCATTAAAGATTTTTATGGGCTTCCTGTAAAGTACCACTTCCATTTTTCTAGTTCTTTCTTAAATATAATTAACTCTTTATATGAATTTAGAAAACTTAAATACGGGAAATGAAAATTTTTGGAAGTTTAATATAAGAGTTACCTTGAATAAACAAATACTCTCAATACATATAGACAAACATCATTCTAAAAAGAGTAAAAACGTTTTATAGGGAGCCTAATTCTTGCTTATTCACTGAATCCTCGCTATCTAATTTTTGAACTAGAAGCATTATCTCCCATATTTATGTAGAAAGGTTGGCCGGGAGGTAAATAGAAGAGATGGTCGATAGCTTACCTCCTTTTTTTAATATGTACTACATGTTTTCTCTACTGCGTACTCTCTTTCAGGCAGTGCAGGTTAACTGCTTAAGCATAATAGCAGGCCTATTGTCCTCATTTGGGTGGAGTGCAGATTACAGATAAATTTGGTTATTTATCAAGGCAATTGTGTTGTGTTATCTGTTTGATTTCTGATGCAATTTAGAGTCTATTATTATATTAAAGCATGGTCTGTGGTCATCCTGCAAACAACAACGGTCCCTGCTGTCAGACAGTCCAGCAGCAGAATGAGAATATCGCCATAAGGATTGTCCATGATATATTCATTAAGCTTGGTCCTATTATTGGCTTTAAGTTTTCTGTTGTCCTGTCTTATCTGTTATTTCATTCAAGAATGAGTGAGTTTATTGCTGCATCTTTTACAACAAGAAAATCATCGGCCTTGTTGCATCAGATGCAGAAATGGAATACCCTTTGAGGGAACACTTGCTTGTGATGATCCCACATCCCACGTCTGTAGCCCTGAGCTCTCTTATATGTTGAAAGCCTGTTTTAGTTAAAGCATGCAGGGTTCTAAAGGAATCCAATAGTGGGAGATAATTTGATGAGTCTATATCTGAGACATATAGCCGTTTTGTTGCAATATTAATGAAATTAAGTTTCTTTAGTTTTCTGAAATTTTATTAGTATAGATTCGGTTTACATTAGTTTCTCAATAAACCCCGTTTTCGAGCAGAATTAAATCAAAACCGTATTTTAAGAACTACTGTGTTATATTAGAGGGATTCTCAAACTTAAGACCCGTTTGATCGACATTCTTTGGTAGGACTTCTGTGGAATATGAGCACTGAATGTGCTTTAAACTGAAAATTTCCTTCTCGTTAAGCTGCCAGTAAACTGAGAAACTTTCAAAAAGTCAGAAAAATCATTTTGGAAAAGAAAAAAAAAGTGGTGTGTAATAATAATAATAAAAAATAAATAAAAAGTGTATCTTTTAGTTTCCCATATTAATAATAATTTTTGCTTTAAATGCGGGGATCTGTAATTATATTAAAAAATATCGTAAAAAAAGTTTTGAAAGAGATGAAATTTAGATATTTAGTTTTGGTCAATAAATATGACAGTTTTAGTATCGCATTTATTCGCCAGATTTTGAAACTAACTTTTTACTTTGGAAAACTTTTGATAGTTTATACTGCCAATAATTAAAAAAAAAAAAAAAGAAAAAAAAAAAAAAAAAAAAAAGAAACCGTAAAACGATAAGTCTGCAAAGGTTTCTCCTAAAAAAGAATGCTACATTTTAAAAATTACTTAACTTTCTCAAAAGTGGATCTGAATCTATCTATTTTTAAATTTTTTTGTTTCCTTTTAAACTTACAAGCATATTTTAGCATTTGTTTTATTTTACTTTGTAGAAGTATACTTGATCTGGTAATTCTAAGTAGTCCAAAAAGGCCTAACAGATATAAAGCGAATTATTGCGATGTCTGAAACCATGATCTGACAAAGTCGTGAAAAAGTTAAAATACTTTTTTTATTTAAACAGAATTTGAATACAAACGCACTCTTTTGTATTACAATAAAAACCACAAT
The DNA here is from genome assembly GCF_044657685.1 of Stegodyphus dumicola. NCBI lineage: Eukaryota > Metazoa > Arthropoda > Arachnida > Araneae > Eresidae > Stegodyphus > Stegodyphus dumicola. The sequence goes on along the minus strand of NC_140771.1, from coordinate 38,527,782 downwards.
TCGTGGGGATGCAACTAAATAGAATACTGAAATTCAAATCAAACTTTAAACAGTAGTTTAGAGTTACGTAATTAAATACTACTTGAAGCTGGCATACTACTGTACCGAAGCATCAAAATCAAAGTTTTGGCAGCGATGAAACGCAGTGCCGATTAATTACAACTATCAGGGCTGGCAGGAAACTAACAACCGTAGCGCACACGCGATGCCAGATACACGTTCTGTTTTAAAATCCAAAAATTTCAGTTTAAATATTCGCTGCTTATTTCCATACTGGTGAGGAATACGGAAAGGAGAAATTGTAGTAAAGACCGAAATCATAATAACTAATTAATTTAAAATAATAACTTTACAGCTTTTATCAGAAATATAAAGCTAGTAGTCTGAACATAAATAGAAGAATTTTGAATGTATATAATTCTATCCCCTTTTACATTATAAATTTCAAAGAATAATGTGGGCCCATTAAAGGAGAGAAACTGTTTTCATAATGTTATTTATCATTCAAAATGCAGTTATGGAAATTCTAGCTACAGTGTTTGATTAAAGTCATATTTCTTACGGGGATTTAAAAATATGAGATAGAAAAGAGATCACAGAAGGGAATATGCTTTTCACATAACTGATAAGCTTAAAATCAATCTTCAGACTTCAATTATGCAATTTTTTATTAATAATTACTGTAAAAAGCATCATAAAGCGATAGAAATGCATTTGATTTTATAGAAAAGTCATATATTTGCATAAAAAATTCAATGACTAGATTAAACAGATTAAAATTCAACGCATAATACCTGCAATAAAAGTAAAACCACATTAAGGGTAGAAGATTAGTTCTTAAACTATAAAAGGAGTCTTTAGCATTATTTAAAATTCTATATAAAAATATTTAACAAATTTACGCTTGCCAAACTTACAAATATGCGCTCGAAATTCATTCTAAAATATTTCTGCAATTAAATATATTAGAAATATATTAGGTATTAAAATTTTAAGTTTAATCCATAATTTTTTGTGGGATTCAGTTCAGAAGCCTTTGATTTAGGCTATTTTGTCATAAGCTATTTTGTCCAGCGCTGTATGAACATGGACTATTTTCTCAGGATAATACTAGAATGATATTTCGCATTTATCTACATGAAAATTACATTTGTTTATACATAGTTCCTTCTGATAAAGTACATTTCAGTCTTTGATGCTGCTTAATTAATTAAAGCAGGACTAATAGTAAAGTTAGACACTCGATTTCCGTGAATCTGACTTACGCGCTTTTCGTCGGTCCCACTTATCGCGCAGGTTTAGGGTATTATTATTATTATTATTTATGTGATCCGCCATAACGGCACTACAAAGAAGGGAAGAATGCCTTTGAGGAGGACTTTCTAAGAGGAACTGGCTCGTATTAACACGTTATACATGGGGAAAACTACAAAAAACGTCTATGCAGCCAGCCCGTTCGCGGGATTCAAACCTCGGACCGAACTACCAGTGGTCAGAAACTTTACCGCTGGGCCATTGGTGGGAAGTCTGGAGTACTGTAGTAAAAATTATAGGTCATAACCTCCAAAGGAAGAAAAAGAAGCGAACTATTTTATGGCGTATCATTTCCTGTAAAAAAAAAGGGTTTAGAATGTACTGGGAGCAATTTCATATGCGATTTAAAATAACTTTTCTCAGACAGTATTTTCAACTGTTTTGTATTATTACAATAAAAGCAAAAATACTGAAAAGGGGAGATTAAAGAGATTAAAAAGGAATCTTTACACTTATGGAAAAGAAAATTTCTTTTAAGTTTGTGTTTGATGTAGCTAAATTTTGATGGCTGTTGAAATTGTAATAATTTTTGGAACAAAATCTTTGAAGCAAGTTTCATCTTGTATGAAACAATTATCGTTTTCAAAAAAATTAATACAGTCTGGGATGAAGTAGCATGCGTGCAGTTCCTGCACGCAGTTCTTAAAGCAGGACGTAAAACAGATATTTTAAATAATTTAAAATAAAGAAATAGGAATACATTATCATATTTGCTTCTAGGCTTAAGCATAAAAGAATCTGACAAAATGTGACAAATTCGAAATATTAGGGTTTAAAAATCGATTATATTTCAATACTAATTTCTAATTTATAAACTTGTCAACTTTTGTAAATACATCTACGTAACACGAAGATGAAACGTATTAAGGTTACTTTTTTAAAATGTCTGAAAAGTAATGATATTCAGCTTTTGAAATATCTATATATTTGACTTCAAGAGAGCAGCCGACATCCAGAATAAATATTGACAGTTTGGGAAAAGAAGAAATTATATATTTTAGGAATTCTTTTCAGGTATATCTCCGATGATATACGTTATGTTTATTCTGCTTCCACTTCTTTTCCTTGCATGTTTGAATAACTAATATTACATTTCAGATCCAACGTCCTTTTTAATTAAATATACGTTTTGGCGGCTTCTCGTCATGGCGTTGCTCCTGATTAGCTGATTAAAGTAAATACAGTTATCTAATTTGAAAATGTAAGTAAGCAGACGCCGAAGAGAGCAAATATTTCATTTTCATTACTTTGTGGCTCCAGGGTAGACCAGCTCATCGAAACCAAATACTATGTAATGAAACAAATGTTTCTCCTGTCATTTTCTTTTACGTGCCACTCTGTGATTTAACATGTCAGACAGCAATAATGTAATAGGAAATCGACCAAACTAATGAAGATACCCGAAGTCAGTTTGCTGAATAGTTTGAACTTTCATTTATGGCTGCATATCATTTTATGAATTATGAAGATATTTCTTAGTAATAAAAGTTAATAGAATCCAGGACTAAGAAGGAAGACAGTTTGTTTAATAAATCAAATTCTTTAACTTTTATTTATTGTTATTATTCTTAATGTTATTACTATTGCAAGTAACCTAATAGTAGTATATTAATAGAGGAAGCTGTTTACCATGCCTTATACGCAAACGCAAGAAACAAACTAAGCGGCTTTCCTCGAAGGAATTCCTTCAACAATTTTGAAATCTAACATTCAAATTAGAGAAAATACTCAATCTAATGAAACACATATAAAGAGTCTAACGAGTATGGAAAATGTGCAGTTAAAACTATATGCTATGAAACTCATGCTACGCGACTGTGTGAATTCGGCCTACTAGCCTGGTAATATTATCTGTATTAGCAAATTAATTGCCCTGCCATAATGATAGAATGATTTCAGCCAACTCGACAAAAGCATCTTCAGGAAAGCAGACAAGCCGTATTGACATATCGTGCGATGCGAAGTAGGGACCAATGACAGAATCAGATAATAATGTAAACAATGGTTCCAAATATGCGTCTATAAGAGAAATGCGAGCCAATGACAAGACTAAGTTGAGAGCTTCTCAGAAGAGCTATGCGAGCTATGGTTCTTATCCAGAGGTGAATTCCATGTTAGGGAGCTTAGTGAAAAGTTCATAGTTTCAAGGGGAGGAATGCAGTCAGCTTTTTTTTTATCATATAAGTATTTAGTTTTAGTTCATGAATATAAAAAGGTACTTCAAGTTTCGACATATTATCAACATTTTCTACACTTGTTGTTTTATAAGGATCTTAAGTTTTACTAACGTTTATTTTATTTTAAAACTTCCCTATCCTCTCTTATTTTCCACTTCCGGCCAAAATAAACGCGTTGATCTGTTTATACAAATTGTGCTTGGTAACGCTTAAGTATTTAAGTTGTGGCTTTTCGCCAAGAAGAGTTAGATGGAGAGAGAGTGAGCCTTCTTGCCACTTTATTTCACGCGTGCTTTCAGTCATTTGCTGTCCGCCTTTAAGGCCAGAGGTTTAGTCCTCTTGATATTGAAGACGTAGTTTTCTGCAGAGTAGAATAGTTTTCTGCAGTTTGCATATTACATAAGTGAAATTCTAAAACGCCGATCTTAGTGTTATTACTTGTGTAAAGTACCCGAGTTCTTTTCTTACTTAAATTTAGTTAACTAGTAGTTCTTATTTTCTTACGTTCAGACCACAAGTGTTTGGTCTTTGTATCCCGAAGTGTGGGAGCACCTGTAAAGTGTGGAAAATAAAGGGTAATTAAACCCGTCGTATCTTGTTATCTCTTCTACAGCCCATAGGACATAGTTTTTAGTAAAATTCATTGCCTACTCAGGACACTTCATGTTCACAAAGCAGAGAAGGAGAAACAGCAATCCTGATAGTTTAATTTATAAAACACGTTGAAAACTCTTATAGATCTAGATAGATAAATATATTTACTTATTTTAGTTTTGGAAAGGAGAGAGGAGAATGATCATCTATTAATGGTGAAAAAGATGCATGGGGCATAAATCGTTGAAACCTCCTGTGTTACTAACAGTCACCATACAAAACCAGCTTCACCGTTTTTCATTCAAAGCCTTTTACTCATATCTTTTATGAGTGTAATGTCATAACGTGTTGTCGCAAAGAGGCCTGGTATATGCTGGACGTAACTATAGGACACTTTGTGCCTTTTGATATTAACTCCTGGACATCAATAAAACGCTTACTGTGATGGAGAGGCTTGGACTAAATGGGTCTTAGCAATGAATCATAATTTACGCTTGGCCTTACATCAGCGAAGAAATTGGACCAGGCTTGTAAACACTGCTCGCCCCATATCACTTTAGAATGATATACAACCATTATACCCTGCTTTAACGTTTCGAAAACTTTGTTTATGATACAAATTTCGATTTTAAATACATTTTTATTGCTTCCTATAAATCATATTTCTATATTTCTTGTAAGCTACGGCACATGGAACATTTAGGTATAACATTGCTGCTATAAGCATTTTACAAAATAATAATAACAGGCTTTTTGAGTTATTTTTAATTAGTTCTCATTCTATCCCTTTTGATTTCGTATGGTAAGAACTCATTTCTGAAGAAGACATAAATTAATTATCCTAGAACGTAGACACGGATATAAATATCTGAGTTTCTTTCAGCTGATAAGTGTTTGAACTACCTTTAAACTGAAATAAGTTGTAAAATTTATTTCGCGTTCTCGATGCTTGTTGAAATTGCTTGGGGGGTTTGTATTTTAAAAATTGCAAATGAGAGGTAGAAAATTACAAACGATGCTCATATCTAAAACATTTAAATTCTTTAACAAAAACTTTTAAACTATACATTTTTAAGGACACGCCAATAAACATGGATATCTAACTCTATGGCCGATTCAAGTAAAGCTAAGCTATGGGAAAAAAACTTCGAGAGTGGTCAGAGTTCGCTGCCAAAAGCTTTCTCTTGGCTTCAGGAACTCTGTTCTTGTATATGTTAACTAATATGGATTTTGTTGAGAACCGACGGAAGCAGAAGGGACAGTAAAGAAGAAAGTAATAAAATAAAGGGGTTAATAAATATAAAACTCTTACATGTACTACAGTTTCTATCAAATAAAATTCAACTTGATTTTTATATAATATACGTAATTTCTCTTGCTGGTTTGCCGATCAGAATCACACAGCAGGTTCAAAGGTAAACTAATGCTTAGACAATTAGTTTAAATTTATAAGTAATTAATACAGTTATGTTAAAACTATGAGTCTATATATTTAATTAAAAATTAGGAGATGAATGTAAACCGATTTTTCAAACCTTAAATATTAAACTAGCATGTAAATTTTTTATTATGTATAAAGATAAGTCTAGGAATGTTTTCTGTTGCTAAGAACATGAGCTAATATATTTTGCAGAATATGATTTGTGAAACGAAGATGAAGTAAAATATTCCATAAATAAATTATCGGGTAAAAAGTTAACACTTGCACAATTCCTAAATTTGTTGAAAACGTAAGAGGCTTCACTTTTTTTTCCTTGTTACTTTACTAATAACTGTTTTCGTTTATATTTACCTTATATCGTGTGAAGGTAATGATTCGTTAATAGATTTACAAGCAGTATTGAAAGGATGCTTTCCATAAGAATCATGATCATGGAAGAAACCCATTGAAATTCTGAAAATTTCTTCTTGCTAAGATTGCAGTGACTTGTTTATAAGTAACAGTTTGTGAATTTATCAATGTCAGGCAAATATAAATGAGAATTACATTGCAAACAAATTCTGGTTCTCAAAATGATGCAGTTCTTTTCACTGTTTTTGGAAATTAAATGAAATAACTAGGATCTTAATCTGTATTACATTCAGATGAATTTACATTTCAAAATTCGTGTATGATTTATGTGTTTGTCATAAAGGTGGTTTTAAAAATGAGAAGAAATAGCAAGATTATTAACAACTTTAACCTGCTTTTCGCTGTTGTTAAATTTCGCGTTCTTTCTTTCTGAAGGGCAAAAACCAATCGACATACAAATTTCGGAAATATGCTTGATGAAATTAATACATAAATTTATTTAAAATGGTATTTATAATTATTAGTCTTTGCTGTATACAATATGCTTATTTCGATTTATGTTACTTATCATGAAATTAGCATCCAAATAATTATCAAACTTATTGCCCAGTTGTTATCGAAAATAAAATAGTGTGAAAGATGATTATAAAAACTCAGATTTTTCTATCTAGTTAGCAAGAAAATAATTATTTGGTTAACTAGTGAAGGAAAAACTCCAAATATCGATAGAAAATTAATATAATTCTTGCCCCAAAAAATAATGTAAATAAATTTATATGAGAAAAAATCTGGCAACTCAGTTATCTTAAATTTTTAACCGTATATTGCGTGATAGCGATTTTTTGTAAGCAAATATCCATTAATCTGTAATAATTCTATGAGTTACGCTTAAAAAGCGTTAGCTTAACACTTCAATTGCTTAAAAATGCATGGTATTTATATGTCAAAAATAAAATTTTTGTAGTTTTATCATTTACTAAAGCGCTTTATTTTTGCAACTTTACATATCTAAAATGCTTGGAGCAAGATATTATGAATAGCAACGCTTTTTCACAAATGACTTCCATTTCTTCTCCAAGTAAGTAATCACTTCACAACGAAAAGCTTAATATTGATCGGCAGGTGGCAGGAGATCCTAGTTTGTGGTACATTAAACATTAAATAAAGGAAAAGATGGAAAATATCTGCATTTAAATGAAACTAGTTTGCTTTACCTCTACCCAAACCTACTTAAGTTAACAACACTAAGTGCCTGTAATACTGCAGAGTACAGGTATTAAATTTAAGTGAGTTAAGTAGAAGTTTTATGCTAACCTCAATTTCTGGTTTAACTCAGAACTATATTGGAGTCGTGCCCTCTCGACAAGCACTGCCATCTGTGGCTGTGTTGTTTCTAGAATATTACACCTGTATAACGAATAGGCAGACGTGTCAAGTAAACATTTAATAAACCGTAACTAGGGTATGTTCTTAAAACATACTGACTTCCTGTATAAATAACCTGGCTTAATAAGATTCCATAAACTCTAAACTTACGGTTATGTGGGTGTTGTGCAGAAATGGATTAAAGAAGTCACATTTTATTTTCGACTAAATGCTTCAGTTATTCAATTGATTATTTTCTATTTAGTTACCTAAAGATAAACTCGAATTATTAGAATTGTTTAACCTTTGGAAACTAGATAAATACGAGTTGTGTAACTTAACTAGTCAGCTTTTACGATAAAGTTTTCCAAATATATTTATTCTCATTTTATTACCAAGCATTTAGATGCAGAATTAAACAATTATGTACCGCTGTCTGACATCACTAACTTACAGTTCTTTATTATAAATATATTTAATTATGCGCGTATTATAAAATCTAATTTCTGAAGCGTCATAAAATAATTATCGAATATTTTTTGCTTTGAAATATTTAACTTATTAGAAACTTTTTCTTAGCTTCGAAGATCAGGAAAGTTATGAATATCAGAAATTTTCTGAAATTTGTATTTGCAAGATGGAAGCACATGTTAATATTATAATTAACATAGTACACATTTGTTTTCTTGAATTACATTATTTTATGATAATTAATATCAAATAGTAATAATATTGTAGATTTCCTCACTTTGTTAATGCTAAGTTGAACGTGAAGAATCTTAAGAACTGATAAGCGAATAATAGCTCGAGTTCGTGTGAAAAGAAACAAAAAGATGAAAGGGTAATTATTCAAATAAGATATAACAGAACTCCATCTTGGAGAGTACAATAAAAGCCGACACTTGTACTTGAACTTAAGAGGCTAAGAAGCAAACTAAAACTAATCTAAACTAAATAGATATAGCCGAAGCTATCAAGATACTAACCGAGTTTGCCCCTTAACGCTAATTGACTGCGAAGCTATCAAGGGCCTAAAGTACCGTCGAACGTAATAATAGCTTACGAGAGAGTAGCCTAAAAAGCGGACGAGTGCAAACAGAATACCTGGTAACTCTCTCCCTAAGACCGAAGAACTTCGCGTCTAAATACCGCTCTTCCTCATTATGTATTCAGAAGTGATTCTAAAACTACTTTCTGGCTGGAAGTAGTAAGTTGAAGTTAAGAATCGACGAGAAAGGAACGTTAACTTCAAATTTAACTGTTAATAAAATTAACATAATTCTTACAATATATAATATATTATATATTATATATTATTACTATATAATGTATAATATCATAATATAATATATTATATCAAATTACCTCTAAATAATATAATAATATAATAATCTTAATAGTAATATAAGTGAAGGTCATATTATGTAAAACTGCAAAAGAAGTAATTTATAGCAATTTTAATGTTCCCAACGAAGGACACTGGTAAATTAACGGTTTGAAAAATCACAGACAAATAAGCAAATTTAGTCAAAATTCCTAAAACTTATGCGGCATTATCAATAGTATAAGCAACTATTTTAAATTTAAGAATATTTACCATTTCAGTTTACCATCTTTCCCGTCACGTGACGCCCCGTTACGTTATGCAGCTGCGGCATTAAAGCAGTCTGGGAGTTAAAGCTCTAGCATTAAAACTGATCTTGTCAAAACGGTCTGGGAAGAGTTGTCATTCCATACTTGGTGTTCATTCATCATCTTCAAGAATTTTAATGTATTATCCATCTGCTGGAAACTGCAGCTTCTTAGCAGTATTCCGTTTGCCGTGTAATAATAACTGAAGTTTGTCTTTTTAAATCAAAATTATACGTTGCTGAAAAATGAGTATTTTTCGATTTGGAATCAATCTATATGCTTCGTATTATATGCTACATTTTGAATTTAAAACAAATATCTCTAATTGACGTAATGGTGATATACATAATTCATGTTGTAGAGACATTAGGTATTTTTTGGAAGCAAGAAAGATGAAAAATGAGCAACGCCTTCGCCGGGAATCGAACCACGGACCTCTGGAATACGCGCCCAGCTTGCAGACTACTACACCACGAAGGCACGCTAGGAAGGCAGGAGAAATATCTTATAATGTATTTGATATTTAACTGATCGCTTTTAAGAACCCTACACCATTATGATAGATATCAAATGTACATATAATACGACTTCACACTCTGATGTAGAATTCATATTGAGTACCACTTAATAACAATGAGTTTTATCTGATTCCACTTCCAACATAATTCACAAAATTTAACCAAAATCAATTCAAACGATGTCAATATTAATATATTGTGTACAAAGGCTTTCCTTTCAACTAAATTTTAACTGCTGAGTTAAGTTTTTTTTCTTTTATTTATTTATTTATTTATTTATTTTTACTTCCTTGTACGAAGTAAAAAGGAAGTACTGTAATCGAGAAAAGTTTCAGGCAGCATATTTCAACGAAAATATTCATTCTGACCGCTATCGAATGCAATTTAACGATGTTTTTGCGTGATATATGTACGTAAGGAATATTGTTTAAATATATTGTAAAATATATTGAATAAAATATTGTTTTCCTTCAAAAAAATTGTGAAACTGCTTTAAAATGAATTCTGAAGAGAATTTTTCGTGGCGTGTGTACGAACGTATGTACGTACATGCGTACGTACGTATCTCGCATAACTCAAAAACGAGCAGCCTCAGAACGTTGAAATTTTGTATATAGGACTGCTATAACATGTTAGATGTGCACCTCGTATTTTGGTTGCAATCGGCCTCACCAAACGTATATATCCACTCTGTTACCCGGCGCAGTGATCTCAGTTTCTTTACTCTTATATGTTTTTAAATTGTACATTTTTTGCTTTAAATATGATTGTATTATGTTGTTTTTATCTTCCGGTTAAGTTTTTTATGCCTTTAGTATAACTGTATGCAATATTTTTAGAATTATCAACAATTTTAAAGTTGTCTAAGTGCCGCTATGCCTTTTTTTATGGCGGCCATTGATGTTTATATTTGAAACAGGAGACTAGTGGATTTGTTGCCAATGTAGAGAAACTTAGCTTCGCAACAACAAAGATAACGCCGTCATTTATTATTGCCAATTAAATCATGCTTAAATCTTTCTGGAATTTTTTCGAGGAAATAATCATTTAAGATTTACTTCGTAATTTTTAATATAGATATTTTGAGTTTTTATGTATTTTTGCCTTCTCGCGAAGTGAGAACTGAATTAATTAAATGAGAAATACTCAATCGTCTGTGAGAAACTGTTTCATTTTTGTTTTGTTTTCTTAATTTCTTTTATACATCATTCTAGCTTTATTAAAATATTTGAATAGAACATCTGGCAACGATTATATAATTCTATTCTTTAAATGACAAATTTTGTGCATTATGAGTTATACTATGAACGAAATATATAAGTTAACTGTTATATAATTATTAATACTGTTAAGTGAATCTAGCTCCAGATTGTCGCTATGGTAAACAAATACTAGAGTAAAATTTAAAGAATGCATTTATTCTACTGTGGTTTATGTTCTGTCGGCGAAGTAGATTTAATTCAATCCAATAAGTTTAAATGAAATGCAAGAAAAAATGCGTATACTTTAATATTCCGTACAAGGAAGTCATGTGGTGTACACATCAGATTTTTTATTTTCTCGTTTGGTTAGAAACTTTAGATGAAAAAGGCTTAAGCTTTTAATATCATATTTATAAGCACCTTTAAAAATAGCCTAAAAACATACGTGATTCTAAGCCTATTTTTCATCGTAATTTAAGTTGCATTTTACAGATTTATCTTATGCATCGATGGAGAGATACTTTCAAGTCTGGTAATATTTATATGACACTCGTTTTAATTTACTACGATGAATTTCCTCCAACGAGGAGCTGTTGCTTGAATTTACTATAGTCACAACGAATTAATGCTAAGATGATAATAAGCAACTAAATCATGAAAAATATCATATTTTAAATTTTCAATAAAATCCAAACACTTTACTACAGTTATTCTGCACTTTGTTTCTAACTACCTGTCTTACACATTTTGATCTTTTTCTAACTTCTAATCAATTTACAAAGTTTGAATTATCAACTGTATAATTGAAGAAAAATACAATTTTATGCCTTACGTAAATGGGCTAAAATGCCCAGAACTACCTTCCTAACTTTAAATGGGTCATTAATTTACCCAGTGATTTCGAATAAGGCATTCAATTTCCCTTCTGCGACACGGATCATTCGGTAAGCATTCGTTTTCGTTGCCCTAGAGAGTAATCAGAGTTAAAAATCCTTTTAAAGCAATCGGGAAATTCCTGATGGTAAGAATAACCCTCTCGTTTGCCTCCAGGGCAAAATTTCAGGAAGAAAAAGAGCTTAGTAGCGAATTTCCTCCGTAATTTGAAAAGCGCCTTGACTTTAAACTTCATCCATTAATGTTGAAATGTCGGAAATAAATTTCACGGGAACTAGTTCTAAAACTTTTAGCGCATTGTTATTTTATCTGTTAATTGCAAAGCAAATATAAAGAGCCCGTTTGTTCGGTGATGCGATCTCGTTCAGATAATTAAATAATACTTTGCCCTGTACAATTGATGGAATTCGCCATACTGGAATTGCGCAGTCATTTTGATTATGTAATTGCTTAGTTTGATTATTTTAATACATTCGAGGCACGAAACTACCCTGTTAGAATTATTGAATTCGAGACACTAAAACTGTGCAATTATATTTTGATTTTATAATTCTTCATTCTGACTATTATTTTAATACCTTCATACTACGAAACAAAGACAAATAATTTCAAAAGGAAATATTCATAAACAGAAGTAATAGCAATAAGAAATGTTGCAGATTTTATTGAGGGAAATGAAGGGAATAGTTCCATTAATTTTAAATTTCAGATTTAGTATAAAAGATAAAAATATTTTAGATTTAATGATTATAGGATGGCATCTATTTGTATGAGTGAAAAAAAAATCATTTTCTGTGTGATGCAGTTGCAAGGTTGTATTTTAATTGACCAATCTTCATACTAAGATATTCTACATTCCTATTTTTAGTATACTTCTATCATAATGCTTATTAGTTTAAACTACAAATATTAGAAATTAAGTTTCAAAGTCTATCGGACAGCGTTTGGCAGCCAGAATTGGCTGTTTACTCTGCCTTGTATTTCTGCTATTTGTAGTACTTTTCCGGCAATGCATCCTTTGCACTGAAATATTAGCTGTAATATTGTGCAATTAGGTGGCAAGCCGCCAGATGAGCGGGCTGCGGCTAAAGCAAAATTTATATGTACACATAAAAAAATTTATCTTAAAACACTTCAGGATGAACGAAATCAGTTCATTCTTTCCAAGCAACAACCAATTCGTAATATTTTTTCTTGTTGCCAAACCAGAAAACAAAAACTGTTGACGCTTCAGGTTAATATGTATAAGTAAGACATCATGATTTAAATTTAACGTAACATAATTTTTTTTCTCAATATCAATAAAAAAAATTACCGCGTGCAATAACATACCGCGTCAATTATGCTAACCTTCAACAAAAAAGTTGCCAACAGCAGCAATTTATTTAAATTGCTGACATAAATTGCTGACATTAACAAAATATTTTCGACATGCTATGACGTCACATGCAATTCTGTGCTTTCTTCAACGTCAGAAATTAACCTTATCTTTATAGTATATATAAACGGCTAAATTGTGTGTCGCCGATAGTTTATTGTTGCCACTCGGAAAAATGAGCGCGGAAATTAACCTTCTGCAGTTTTTAATTAATATCTCAACCGATTAAAGTCGTACGAAGATGAGAACGGTATCGATGGATACAGAGAATTTTTTGGAATCCGAGGAATACGCGTCTCGAATTTCAATACGGCGTCGTTCTGTAGATATTCGAGAAAAAAGAATTTGGCACGTAGCAAAATCCCTCTAATAGGGAAAACCCAAGAAAGATAGTGGAAAATGTAGGGAAGAAAACGTAGGAAAAATTAGTTTTTAATTAATATCTCGGCTAATTAAAGTCCTCCGAAGACGCGAATGGTCAAAATGGCGTGCCACGGACCTGCGGAATCCAACGGTATGCTTCGCTAAGCCCGGGAGCCAGCCGTTTCGGAGGAGGTAATGTTACTTCACCCCATGTATATATATGCGGCTTAAGTGTCTGTTTGCCGCCGATAGTGTATTGGTTGCTTGCGTAACTGTACTAGCCACGTAGACAATTTTCTGTAATACTTGCCTTTGTTATGACCATCCATAAGTCTAAGGGCCAAACGCTTAAGCGTGTTGGCATTTTTTTACCTGAGCCTGCATTTGGAGTCGGTCAACTTTATGTTGCCTGTTCAAGAGTTCGTGAAAGAACGGACGTAAAATTAAAAGTATTGGATGGTTCTCTGAGGCAAGCTTAAAAACGATGGAAAGATCTACACAAGAAATGTTGGGTACAAAGAGAATCTTTGATATGTGAATTGACATTTCATTATTTAAATCATCTTTATTGATGGAGCTAGTGGTGGGCTCTTAAGAAATGTACCGCCAGTGGTTTCCTTCATTGTACTCTACTTTAAGCAATTAACCAAGTAGAAGGGGGAAACCCCTTGGGGCAGTTAACAAAGGAGCGTCCTCGCCCCCTGCCCTGGGTAATTCAGTTTAAATTATAAGAGACATTTGCACAAATCATTTTAATTACAATTTATAATATCTAGAACAACGGTCATTTCGTATGACAGCCGGGCTTTCTAGTATAATAATAATATATTTAATCTTTGGAAATGCTATTTTTATTTGATATTTTGTACAATTTGCAAATTTTTGATTAACAAACTCTATGATTTGAAAGTGAGCAGTAGCAACACTTAATCAATCAATCAATCAATACAATTTATGCCGGGATGTCGTTGTGAGCGCACGACGTAAGCAAAACGTGTGACAACAATTGAAATAAAGCATAGTTTTATCTCCAGCGCGTGAGACTGTTGCCATACAAAAAAAATGAATATGAAAATTAGCGTTTTCAGAGTTTTTAATTTATATCTCAGCTGATAAAAATCGTACAAGATTGAGAATTGTCGAAATTTCTTTCCACAAATTTTTGGCATCCGGGGGATTCCTCTTTCGAAACGGAACTGCCAGCCGTTTCAAAGGAGAATATGCTACAAAGAAACAAACAAACAAACAATCAGAGGGGCGTATATTCTAAAAGTATAGATAGGTTTTGTTGAATATCACTTTTTCAAAGGAATAGAGTTGCTCATTAGACAATGCGAAACATGTTCCGAAGTAAAAAAGAAATCATATTAAAAAATAAAGTAATTTTCTTTCATCTCTTTTAGAAATATATCAGGAAAGTTTTAAATCTTTCTACACATGCACAATTTATTTTGATAGATATTTCAATAACCTCTTTATTAATGCCTTGCATGTTTCGACGAATTATACTTTTATTCACGTAAGACAAGATTTCGAAAGTCGAATAAAAATTAGCTAACGAAAATGTTAGAAAATGATGTTTTAGAGTTGAAATAAAAACGCACTCGCCTTTAAAACGTAAACGTAACTTTAATTAGCCCTTAAACTCGCCCTTTATTTTTGCATCTAAGAGACACATAATAAAAGCCAAAAAGACGTAACGAAAAACACACCCTTTTAATACCGCGTAATGAGCAGTCTCAAAAGACTTGCTTTTTGCTTCGTTCATATTATTTTCAAATGCATGCAGTTTCTTCCAATCCCTCTATTCTTATTTTTCGAAACTCAATCAGCATGAGAATTTTTCGGAAAGTCCTTCATGAGACGCATCACTTGAATGACATCTTTTTAATAAAAAACTGCATCTCTAAGCTAAGAGTTTTTTGTGTTCTGCCTTAATTAACTAATTTCTTAAAAGAGAAAACGCTTCTAAGTGAAACTGTCTTTCATGGCATTGTGATTTGAAATTAAATTAACTAGTAATTGTTAAGCTCTGAATTCGCCATTGTTCGCACAAACGTAAGAACAAAATGATCGACATTCTTAACTGAGAAGGATTTTCGCATATCTAATCTAATTTCTATGACACTCCACTTGATGAATTTTATCTGTTTTTTCTGGATAATCTATGTGTACTTGCAGTGATACTATTTTCCTATTTAACAATAGTACAGTCGTTACAATTCTCTCAAAGCATTCAACGGAAGAAATCCGCAATGCCCTTGCCAAGATTTGAACCCTGGACATCCCGAATACAAGTCGAGAGTGCTTCCAGTTACACTACGAAGGCATGCGCGAAGGAAGGAGAAAATACTTTGTACAGTAAATTAATGATTCTGGTTGACAGAAAATAAAGCCTTTTTTATGTACGAAGAAATGAAAGTTGTTGTATAGCTCATTTTCCGTAACTTAGCTAGTTTCAGTAATCATAATAACAGTTAACTGAGAATTTTTACCGATGCATTTATGACCATTTTCAAAAGATTGACTTTAATGCAAGAAAATATAGCTTTTCTGTATCTAGACCTTTTATTCCAAGTTAACGTTTCCTTTTAATATAAGAAATGTTCTCTTTTTTTTTGTTTGTTTCTTTCCCCGATTTAAAAAATTAGAAAATTTAAAGTTATTCCTTAGAATACTACAGAGCAACTAATTTCAGATAAATGAAACACATTTTATTTAAGTCTTCCTTTTAAGTCATAAAAGTACCTTAATTAACAATAAAAAATGTCTGACTTTTCTTAAATTCGTAGCAGTATTAAATACTCGTAGCAGAATATTTACAGGAAAAAACTGTACAACTTGAAAATCGTTAAAAATGTATATATTATTACGAATTTTGTACATAAACATATGATTTTAGGACAATTATACGCGAAATTGTTGTATTTTTCTGTGTAATGTAACATGAAAAATCTAGAGAGACCAGCTATGCCCGAAAAGTAGAATACAGATTCAAGTGCATTTAACATTGAGTAAAGTGGTATCTCGATAATTTGGTGAGATATCGCCAAGCTGGAAACAGTTTTGGTAACTCAGTTTCTGGCCAAATTTGAGGAGAAATCGCCAAGAGTTGCCAAACTTGGCAATAATTTGGCGACATTTTGCTTCCGTCCCTGTATCACCGTAATTAGTATTGTAACTGAAAAAATGTAATTGATCATTATATTAGCTGCTACCGTAATTCGAGCCTCATATTGCCTTCCAGTAATTTCGAGAAGCAGAAAATGTTAGAAATATCTTGGCGCCCGAGTGAAAACTATATAAGGTCGGAGAGAGAGCATCTACTTTGAGTTGTTGTTGTTATTGTTGCGAGTTATTAGTTCAGCGTGAGATTGACGTACTGAGATATTTTCGGGTTAGATCTCTCTTTGGATGTGCTTTTCATTGCTTTGTGTTTAATGTTCTTAATGGTTTGAAGTGTAACTACTGATTACATTCTGTGATACTGTGAACCATGTAAGAGTATTTCGGCGCAAAATTACAGAACTTTGAATTTCTTTTCTTTGGATAAAATAAATGTTATTAACCTATCACCGGACCTGCGTGCATTACGAACCGACAAAAAGTCTGCAGATTATTAGAGGTATTAAATTCATTACCAATGAGCAGCATGTGAGTGACATGTAATGCCGTAACAGCTTAGAATCGCTTATATAACATACACTGAACTTGAGAACAAAGTTTTATCGCTGTGGTTAATGTGGAAGTAGATAAGATGAAAACCTGAAGTGACTATACAAGGTGTATGATAATGAACGCAAGAAGACGCGATTCCAGAATTTCTGAAATGACTAATGTTTTATTCTTTTCCCATACACCAACATGCCTGGTGTTCAGACAATGGCTTTTGAACAAAAGAACTTTCGACATTAAGCACAATCCTAACAAAAACGCCCTGTTGAATAACAGAAGTGAAAGGCAGCTGGCACGAACTGTCTGCAACAGTAATTTGCAAAAACACAGCAAAGTGAAACGTAATAAAATTCAGATGCGGCACAGAGCATATCTGAACGCCTAACATGAATTGCCTACGCAACGCAAGAGTTTTAAAAGCAGGCTGTCGAGGACGCTTTTTGTCTCCGGAAATCACGGTTTCTGCTACACCTGGGCCCTGTCAATTAAAAATAAGTTGCTTGGCTAGATCATTATCTTTTATGAGTCGATCATACATATGACAGGGTTTAAATATGGCACAAACAAGTCGAATTCATGGACCACGCTTGCCTGACAACTCTTCAAGCTGGTGTTCGTGGAATTGTGGCATGAAAATATTTCCCTAGCTCCCTTGATATACCTGGAAACAGCTCTCAGCGACATATCGGTGTCGAGCATGTACATTCGTTTAGTCTACGGTATTATCGCCTTCGGATGCATACGGTCACTTTCAATCGGAAAATCTGCCTTTTCATTTAGCATTATTAATCTCAAATTGGTTTTAAGAGAGTATGATAAGGCTTCAAATTACTTCCATGGCCAGCTCGGTTCTCTGACTTCAATCCTGTAACTGTAAGAGGAAGTGTAAATATTATTTCAAAACCTAGAAGAGCCAGCTTCAAATCTGGATCAAATAAACATTGCAATTATATCATCGTGATCTGATATTTCTTAGGAATGATCAGCACTTTGTTTAATTCCTGTCTAGAATAATATCAGACGAGATCAAAACAAAAGATCCTTATTATAGTGTGTGTTTTTTAATATTTTGGCCAGTAAATACATAGTACTTTGATGAAATAATGAAAGCTATAAGTATTAGAATATATGCAAAGGAACAAAATAACAAAAGAAATTCGTAATTTCATTAAATTAATTTATAGCTGAGTGTTTTCTAGTGGCGTACGTTACAAAATGAATTTTAAATGATGTCATACAAACTACTCAGTTTAACTTCTCAACTCAAATATGTTAAAACTTGATAGGACGCCATAGTCCGTTAAGAACGCCATTGACTAGAATTCTAAAATTTGTGTTACTTCGCAGCCTCTTTATAATTCAGCCCAAGGGATGGAAAATGTAGATTTGTTTTTCAAGATGAAATTATGAATCTTTATCTGATAATAATGATAATCACTATATTTTTATATATTTCTGGTAGAATTTGAATATACGAATAGCATACAGGAATTTTTAAACACTAAATATTATAACTATTTGCATCTACGTATATCTGAAAAAATTGCAATCTGTTCATCATATTTTGAAGTTTAATACTTGAAATTGCAATCAGTACCTAAAAAATAGAAAGAAGTTCGATTATCAATTCCTAATTCTTTTAAATTTTGACCATTTGCGTTTAAAACGCACTAACTATTGTAAAAGCTTTGGTAAATGTCGCAAATGTTTATTATTCTTTTCTTACACTGCAGTTACTTAAATTGTGGTCGTATTGCGTTTTTTTAGAATAAGGAGCTTTAGCATTAAATTTAGGTTAATTAGGAATTGGTTAATAAGTCCATTCAGCTGTGGTTGCGAGTCAATTCGGTCACTAAAATCGCCGCCGAGAATCGTTTTATAGTCTTTCACACCATTTCTCAATTCCCACATGGGTTTGCTAAATTTGCTTGCATTGGTTCCAATGAGGCAAATACTAATTGAACTCTGGTTTCTAGATTATTTCGCGTACTGTTGCTTTTAGATTGTTTTCCTTTAACATGTATTTTTTTTACTGAATTCCCTATTTTTCAATGTCTCGCAATTTCCTAAAACCGAAAGTTGCAAAAATCGCGTCTCGTATCTTGAATGACCAAAAATTTGCATTAAAGCTTTTTTCCCCTTTTCATTCTTTTCTTTCTCAACTAAAAATAATATAAATTTCAGAAGGCTATAAGTAGAAGTTACGAAAACAAATTCAAAGCATATATAAAAACTGTGTAAAATAAATAATAAATATTGCTTGAAAAAAAAAGCTAGTATAGCTAAGGAAATATAGCAAAAATGACGTAAAAGCAAATATGCTTGCATTTTCAATCTAAACAATCGCGATAAGCCTATTATTTTGACAATTAATATCAAGAAATTGCTATAATATTATTACATGTTAAATTATTAGCATTCGTGAACTACCGTGCTTACTTGCCAAAAGAAAATATATATCATTTAAAATATCTGTGCATTCTTTGATGATTTCTTCTGAGTTAAGAACTGCAATAAATTGTGCATAAGAAAAATGCAATTCGGAGAGACGACAATTTTACTTTAAGCTTAATTTTATTTATATTAAATGTATTTTAAGTATATATCCGTTAATAATCTACTGTTAAAATAAAATGTACGTCAATCAGCGCTATTTTTCTTTTACTCAGTTTACGTTTGGTGTCATTCTTTCCCATTTTTTAACAAATATTTCTCTCAAATGAGGTAGCAACATTTTTTTTTTATGGAGAAAGAAATGGATTTTATATGGAGAAAGAAAGCTTACCATTTCGGATAGCGAATACAATATTTCTTGCTACAGTTAGAATTCGTTTTAAGGATTAAAACTGGCACTTGCTTTGATTTGATATTATGCCAACATATCGTCGTTGACTAAAGTGAAGAATTCTTTGGTACTAAACAGAACGATATTTGTGAGTAATTGAAAGGGAAGATAAAAAAAAATATCATTTCTGTGAATTTATGAACAGCAGACTAAACGCTTATCAAAAGCACAAATTACTTTAAAGGGAAGAAAGAAAAAGATAAATCTCTTTTCATCTTAAAAATATCAAACAAACTGTAAAATAACCATCTTCGAATTCGTACGCTTTAGAAAGAATCATTGCCTGTCTTAATCATCGTAAAAAATAGCTTCATATCAACACAGAATAATTCTGCTCTATGTGCTTTCATACTCCCAAATTATACGTATGATAATTAATAATAAGATGCTGTTGTTATGCATTCACGAGTGAAAAGAAAATGAATGAGATTTTGGGTTTCAAGCTATGAGCATGATTAATTTTGCGTTAAGTAAACAATGCATGTTGGGTGAAATAATCTTTCTTCTTAGCACAAATAAGTACAAACAAATGAGAAATGATCCCAAATAATAACGCTTATCTTTTCAATTTTATGCTGGGATTTCCCGTCTTTCAAATATGAGTGAAATATGTTACATAAAATAAACATTATATGATAAAAACAAAGCGGAAAGTATATGAAGTATTAACAACAATTGCTAAAAATATTGAATAAAAATAATTTTCTGAGAAATATTCATAACTTTGAACCGACGTGATATAATTTATCACCTTCAAACGAAACATATTGGATACATCCTGGAATATTACTTAAAAGTAAAACCCTAAAGACGCTTTCTTACTGATAAATCAGGTTTCTTCAAAACCTGATATTTTATTACATCTCAGAGTTATATCATTCATGCTAGGCTTAATTTAAGAGTACCTTCCTCACACCTGAAATACTTACTTCGTTTAAATAAAAAAAATTAAATTACCTTACTGCAATAAATGCATTCAAATTCATTTCTTTTATTCTAAAAATACCATGAAACTTACTATTGAGGAGTTTGTTAAACAGATTAATAATATGCAACGTTTGTCAGTGGTGTATTAAATGCACTGAATATGCGCTATATTTTTGTTTGTTCATAATATGATTTTTGTGTATTTAGTGCATTTTTTTGGTAATTGTATGCTCATTTTCATGTACTCTTTAATCTTAAATTTTTTTCAAGCCTCTGCATTTGTATGGATTTAATTAATATATTATTTCGTAGACCTGTTACTCGCTATCAGACTAATGTTGAAATTGGAAAGCTATGGTTTACCGAAAATTTGAATAAAATCTGTTGATTTTTTTTTTTTTTTTTTTTTTTTTTTTTTTTCCATTTTGGCTGAATTTTTAAAGATATCTCTACGAACCTTTTTCTGTAGAATGTTAGCTTTTTTGTAAACATAACATCGATTTTCTTACGATAAGATGTGACAATATTTGAGTTCTTAGATTCTAATAAAATTCAGTTGAAATAGTTATAGATAATAATAATAATAATAGATAATATAGAAAAGAGATTTTTTAGTATTTAGGTACATAAACTTTTAGAGATGCATTTTGCAGTATTTGCTATGTTAATTAATTGCTAAGCACTGATTACAATTAAGAGATCATGGGCTGTCTTACCAAATAAATATAAACATAAGGTGAGATTAAATTAAGGTTTTTCTCATATTTCAACGAACGCTTCTAGCTATATTGGTTATACTTGTCAGTTAGAATGTTTATGAACTGCGTAGTGAACTATCCTTTAGTTCACATGTAAAAGACAAGTCCAAATAAGGGTTAAATTACCCTTTTATTCAACTCAAGTATGATTCACAGATGACCCTTTTCGAGCTTACAAGAAGCCTCCATTTGGGCTAAAGCCATAAAATAAGAAATTAATCTAATCCTAACTAAACTAAAGCAAGTCAAAGCTGTACAGAAATAACTAACAGCTGTGGTCTTAATTAAAGCTCACCGATGAATACTAGTAGGCACGTAACAATATTGTCAAAAAGTCGTAAGATAGGCTTAACTATTTGAAGACCATAACGCCCCAGATGGCCTTTCATTCAAACGACTACAACCACCCAAAACGGCCGAAATTCCGATGGTGTTTTCCTCCCTCCTCTAAGATATGCAGTAGCAGGTGCAGTTTTCCCCATTGCATTGTATCAGTTTATTGCAGACAGCTTGCCCTAAAAGGATTTATTTGTGGTTTCTTATCTTTATTTTGTTAGGAAGTAGGCAGGATGACATTTGAAAACTTCACTCTTCTTTGTGCGTTAATGGGGAGGAAATTGCTGTGACTCTCGAAAACCTTTTCAGGCGGTTCGGTATTTTATGCATACAGGTTATCGAAAACTTCGGTTTTCAAAGAGTTAAAGCAACGACTTGGTCAGAAGGCAGAACATGCTGTAGTAAAAACTTCTAAGCTCTTCCATTGAAGTGACTTAGACTTCAACTTAAATACTGGTTCTACCACATTTACATGAACGCGATCCTGAACACTCATTCCGGCAGGGAATGGTAGGAGGGAAATTCCTGCCGGAATTCCCTGCCGAAATTCATTAATTTCCCTCGTACCTAATTAAAGGATAGCGTATTCAAAAATAAAAATAACTATTCGGAAATTTAAATAACCCCCTATATATAATAGCCTTATTACTTACGTGTTCCTATGTTCGGCTAAAAACATCTTAACTTACGAAACATTGCTGTAATTTAGCTTTCTTTTTACATTTATTAATATTTCATTTATTTCTTTTGGTATCTTTTAGCGCGCGTCTATTTTAATTATTTAGTAATTCAATGCGAATGTGAAAAGAATTTGCAAATGAGAGAAACAGACAACGACTAGAACTCCTCTTTCAAACCACCTCCCAAATCCAGATATGAAAGTGCTTAAACTTTTCATTAATTATTAATAGTACATAGAAATAATTTTTCGCTCGTTTAATGTTTTTAACCTTAAGCAGAATTATGTTAAATAATCAGGAAATATGCTAAAAATACTGACGTTTATTACAGTTATATGACAGGAAGGATTAAACTAATTTTTAAGTTTCAGATTTCTTGAATTTTTTATTAGTTTATGAAAAATTTGTCTTTTTAATACTGCTTACCACAGATGCAGTTGCTTCAAAATTCTAAGAATAAAAAATGTTGTATCAGAGAAAGAGATATGAATTTTCAACTCTAGTCGCTTTTGACGTTGTTTAGAATTTAAGGATAAATTAATTTTTTGAAAAATTTAAATGCATCGTTTTCCTTATGAAAAGTTCATAATGAAGCAAAATTATTCTAGATATAAAAGAGCACTAGAAGCAGTTCAGCAATATTTAAAGGACTTATCATAATAGCTTTAGTTTTAATTGGATAAGCAGACGGTTGTTTTGAAGCTTGTAATGAAACGAGAAAAAATATGAATATTAAAGTTATCTACTAAATTTATTTTAAAATCACATATTTAAAAGTTTACGTCTAGGAAGTTTAACTTACATTACGCATTTTATAATCAAATTTCTTATAGTTTTTAATAAAAAGCACCTAAAGCCATTTTTGAGGTTTAAGTTTTACTTATATAAAGCAAAATCTACAGTTTACGCAATGCCATTCACTTTACATGCTACGTTTCGCATGCTTTCCCTCACAAATAAGTGTATTGTTGTATGTTACAGCTAGAATGCAAAAATCAGTTATTCTGTAGATTGTCTAGCTAATCTGCAGATTAACTAGTGTGGTGCAGATTGATAAGACTGTTATGTTAAAATAAGTTTAACTTATAAAGGTCAAGTGTTTTAATATCAATACGTGGCGCGTAAAAGACATGTTAAGCGTTGTTAATATGTAGAATTTAATTTTTAGAAATGTGAGATAAGGTGTTTTAAATCAAACGTTTTTTCTTTTTTTCCAATGGCAAGCTCTAGCCGTTTGTAGAGTAGTATTGGTCCTTACTAAGGCGGGAAGCGGTGATGTCTTTGTTATGGAGGCACCTAACAGGGGGGGGGGGCACAGTAGCCTCTTATGGAGAAACGGACAAATTACATAATTGTCTTCTCCGAGCTTCGAACTCGGGCCCTTCGGTATGGCAGTCAGGGTCAATAACCCGTTTGGGCGGCCTTTAAGATTGCCTACGCCTTGCAATTTTTTTATACCTTGTAGTGTTGTGATGGCCCCAACTTGTCAACAACCGTGGTAGTGACTGCTGTGAACTGTAAAGTTACACAAACACGTAAGAAGGGTTTCAAAGCCCTTTTTATTCCACTTTAGAAATAACAGCTGCGTTCACTTGACGCTCACAAACTACGCCGACCCGGCGGTTTAACAAAACAGAAATGTGAAACTAAAAATTAATGACAGGATGAATAAATAACTAGATCACTACCTACGAGGCTCTGAAATCGTAACTAACCTAACCGCGTTCTAAAATACAGCTGAGATTCAGCGAGCTTACTGATTAAGCAGTTGAAAAATTCAGCGAACTGCCGAGATAGGCACACAGGCCGAAACGCGTGGTTCTTAAATTTCTACCTAGCAACCTTCACGTTAGCGATTCAAGAAGCACACTTACAAACTCGTTTCCCTTCTATTTAAACTCAGCTTACTTCTGCTAAAATTTGAATATACTGTGCGTTCTACTACAATTTACATACTCTAGCATTGGCAATTCTAGGGGAAAGTAAAGGCTTGACAGGAAAGATAGCTTAAGGGGACTCGTACACCTTAAAACCCATAAGATCTTCGAATATGTGACTGTTGCAAGAATTGGGAGAACTTATTTATTTTAAAAGCAATTACTTAGAATTTTTACAGCTGACTACATAGTATAACTGCTTTCTGAAATGGTGATCAGAAAGTTTGTGTTGCCACCAATATTTTTATAATTTAATCCACTTTTTGACAAAACTTTTCGTCATGTTTCCACCTTGCGCGCACAGTTTGAAACATTCTGTTGCATAATTTAATTCCATATTTAATAGATAGCTTGTATAACATTTGGAAACTGCTGTGAACCAAAAATTATAAGAGTTTCATGTTAAATTTTTATTTTATTTGGAGTCGAGTTTATAAAATGTATTTTATTAGAAAAATCGGTAATGTTTCGTCCATAAAATTTTTTATTATTAAAATAATCATCAGATTTTTGGTTCAGTTAAAAAATAGGGTTCATATAAAGAATTCCGTCATATTTCAAGTATGCACCATTAGCCATTTTTAAAGTATCGTGCGCGCAAGGAGGAAACGTGACGAAAACTTTTGTCACAAAGCGGATTAAA
This sequence comes from Stegodyphus dumicola, assembly GCF_044657685.1. Classification (NCBI taxonomy): domain Eukaryota; kingdom Metazoa; phylum Arthropoda; class Arachnida; order Araneae; family Eresidae; genus Stegodyphus; species Stegodyphus dumicola. Next base: position 38,502,752 of record NC_140771.1, on the reverse strand, counting down.
TTACAAAAATATTCGTGGCAACACAAACTTTCTGGTTACTAGTTTCCAAAGCAGCTATATTATGTAGTCAGCTATAAAAAGTTGAAAGTAATCGATTTTAAAATAAATAAAGTATTCCAATTCTTGCAACAGTCACATATTCGAAGGGTGTTAAGAGGTTTAAGATGTATGAGCTCCCTTAAAATAAATGTTAGTTAAAATAAATATAAACCCTACAACCTCAACTCAGATATTTGTCATTTTTGTGCTTTATGTTACAACAGTAGTTCGTAAGTTCGTAATAAAATATTGATAAGCGAATAATAATTTTAATTAAATGCATGAATAGCTAAAATAATAAAGGTATTCAAGAAGAAATATTTAAAGACACTGCTGTGAAAACATCAACTTTTAACTTTTAAACTTTGTTTAGAAGCTCCAGAGCCGTTTTGATAAAGATTTCCTCCTAAGCAGCTTTTAGAGAAAGGTTTACCGAGCGGAACTTTTAAAGGAAAATAAACGATGCAGGACTTTCGACTTATAATCATTTTGCAACAGCAGCAAACAACCATTTATCCCTCGCGACGTGATAAATATTTTTCAACTCTGGCTGTTTTTGACATTCGTTGCAGAAGCCTCAAAAGGCGAGTTATTACTTTAATTAAACCTCTTGATCTTTGTTTATAAAAGTTACTTCCCGCTTCCGATTAAAGAGTATCGGGAGATTTGTTCCATCTGGCGAGGATACACTTTTTTCACTTCTTGTAGCATTTTGGCAATCTTCATTAATTTCTGGAGTTTCGGATGCGTGGCAAGAGGCAATGAAAACACCCCAGGCTGATGTTCCTTATTAGAAGGATAAATAACCGGATTTAGGTCGAAAGGCTCTCCAGCTTTCTTCAAATAAGATTTAAATTCTTTCAACTCTGAATTAGAAACTTTGATCTCTACTTTGAAGAATATTGCTCAAAGCCATATCTTAACGGTGTCTAGTTTTCAAAGTATTATCAGTTTTACAGAGCAAAAGGAGTAAAATCACTTTTTGCATTTGGTACGTTTCAGAGAGAAATTCAAATATATCTTAATTAAACACAGTAACGTAATCTAATAAAACAAAGATTATCTGTTAATTAAAATATTTTCAAATATTTTAATTAAATACTTTAAAATATTTTAATTATACTTTAGTTAAAGGAAATTAATTACACTGACACTGGAAATATGATTCAGGTTTTTAAATTTGCGTACCAGAACGCTAGAAATACAAACACATGTCGTTTGATGGAATTTTAATAGTTAAAAAACATTCTAACACTTCTAATTTAGTATTAAACGTAAAGATACAAAGAAGATAGCAGACGTACGAATATAATGTTACCAATGCTAAATAAATATTTCTTTCAAAAACCAAAAATAAAATTTCTTGATTTAATTTTCTTAAAGATGACAGTTTAATTTCGTAAAGCAAATACGAGTTTTGGACACGGTTTATAAAACGTTTAGTCTTTAATTTATTGATCCTCATAGAATCTTGACATTAGAAGTACATAAACGTAATTAAAATAGAAGTCATGAGGAACACATTTCTAATATATTTAATTGAAGAAATATTTTTAGAATGAATTTCGAGTGCATATTTGTAAGTTTGGTAAGCGTAAATTTGTTAAATATCTTTATATAGATTTTTAAATAATGCTAAAGACTCCTATTATAGTTTAAGAACTAATCTTCTATCCTTAATTTGGTTTTACTTTTATTGCAGGTATTATGCGTTGAATCTCAATCTGTTTAATCTAGTCATTTAATTTTTTTATGCAAATATACGTCTTTTCTGTAAAATCAAATGCATTTCTATCTCTTTATAATGCTTTTTACAGCACTTATTAATAAAAAAATGCATAATTGCAGTCTGAAGATTGATTTCAAGCTTATCGATTATGTATATACAGGCGATATAAAAGGGTGCCAAGGTATATATATAAATCTGTAACTACATTTGCACTCAAATTCATTATGGAAAATAAAAACTTTCAAATGTGATGTTGTACACATATTTATATAGATAGGCTAGGCGAATTCTGTCAAAAAATGCTTCACAGTCATTTGCCAAGTAGGGTTCGGTAGTAATAGCATTCACAAGCAGGTTTCCGTGGCGTACAAAGTTTTTTATTCTGAGTTTTTTTTTTCTAACTTATTACGTACTCCGCCCTTGGGCACTACACGGAAAGGGAGGGAGGGATGCCCCGTGGAATTTTTTTTAAGGGAAACTGGCTCGTATTCACGTTACTCATGGGGAAAACCATGAAAACGCCCATGCAGCCAGCCCGTTCGCCGGGACTCGAATCCCGCACCGAACTACCACTGTTTCAGCGGCGTTTACCGCTCGGCTACTGGTGAGCTTATTCTGTGGTTGTTATTGTAAATTATAAATGTTGTAGAGAAGATCTGCATGTTTTAAGCAAATCTTATTTAAATATCCTAATAATCTTGTAAGGTGTAATTAATTATGCCAAAAGCACACGAGGGCTATCTGCCTAACGGGAGGGATGCCTTCGTGGAGGACTTTCTAAGGAAAACTGGCTCGTATACACGTTACACATGGGAAAAACCACGAAGACACCCATGCAGCCAGCCCGTTCGCGGGATTCGAACCTCGGACCGAACTACCAGCGTTCAGCGACTTTACCGCTCGGCCGCTGGTGGGCCCGTAATAATCTTGAAACGTGAGTGTTAGTGAGCACCGATATTGTTATTTTCACTAGTGTTATACGAACTGTTTTAATCTTTCTTAATATATAAAGCATAGAAAATACTTTAATTTATTTTTAGATACTAAAGCTGGATGTGAATTTTGTCGACGATGTCAAACTTCGATAATCGTATGAAAGTTTTTTAAAAGTGAAACTAGAAATTAGATACTTAAAATTATTTTGTTAGTTGTAGTTGTTTGTTTTAGGCTGTTCTGTTTAATAATAGGCTGTTTTGTCGGCTACTCATTAAGCTAAGTGTAGTTATTTCAATGCCAGTAACAGGCACTTTATTTCTTTAAGTGCTTTCTAACATATAAACAGAATAATCTTTTGTATATCAGATATTTTTTATTTGCTAACAATTTCAAATGAATCCAAATTGATTACCAGCTAAATACAGAACAAAATAAGAAAGAAATGCTTAACGTTGAACTCGAGTAAGTCGGGACAGAATAAATTGATGAATAGTACTGAAAAAATAAATAAATAAATAAATAAAAATAAAATAAAATAAATAAATAAATAAATAAAATAATAATAATAAATAAAAAATTTTAAAAAAAATCTGAAAGCTTCCAGATTTTACATTACGCCCAAAGGGGCGTTTTTCTAACGTTTTGGGTGTTACCTTCATTTATTAAATATCATGTTCTTCGCACTTAAACCACAAAGTTCAGTTCAACAACTATATCGCGAAATAATATTAAAATGAGCGTATCTTCAGAATTTCCGATACACAGTCTCGCGGGCCCACCAGCAGCGGAGCGGTAAAGACGCTGAACACTGGTAGTTCGGTCCCAGGTTCGAATCCCGCGAACGGGCTGGCTGCATAGCTGTTTTCGTCCTTTTCCCCATGTGTAACGTGTATACGAGCCAGTTTCCCTTATAAAGTCCTCCACGAAGGCATCCCTCGTGGAGGCAGATAGCCCTTGTGTGCTTTGCCATAATTAAATAACTCAATCCAATCCACAGTCTCGCGCGTTAAGATAATTTTTTTCGTACAATGTTGCCATTGCTCGCTTTGAAATCGTTGTGTTTATTTATCAAAAATTCATTAAAGCTTTACAAAATATGAAATAGATAATAAAACAAATTCCAGACTTCAAATTTTGTCTTCCAGGTGCCCCTATTCGGGTGGAAACATACGTTATTCAAAATTTGAAGGCTCTAGGTACAGTTGTTTATTAGCACAATGCGAGAAACATACATACATTTGTGCAGATTCTTTACTATTTAATTTCTTTAACTATAATGCAGGGCTCTAATATATAGTGGCAACAATTTGAAATTTGAACCGACATTTGTCGTGAATCAACACAAAATGCCAAAACAAAATTAATATTCCTTTTGAGCAAATTGCCCCTTTAGATTAATTTAAAAAAAGACTGCACAATGTTCTCTCTTTAGTTTGAGATTAAAATTTGCAGGAAAGACATTTGTGGTCGCCTCCTAAATTTTGCACTTAATTTGTGCCGCTTTTGGGGAAAAACAAAAATCGATTACTGAGCAATAGACTTCTCCATGGTCCATAGCGTAAGGATATATCCACCCTAAGCTGTAATTTTATACTTTTTGTACTTGTTCTATTTTTATATTTAAAAGATATATTTTAAATATTCCTCATCGAACCTTTATGAAAAAAGGAAATTCATATTCTGCCATGTTATATTTTTGAAACTGCATGAAGTAAAATGCAATTTTGGGAGATTTCGGCAAGTGCAGCACACTAGAATGTATTTCATCTAAATGCAACAGATCCTTTTAAAATATTCTCGGAACACATAGAAAAGCATTATATATATATATATATATAATTTCCTTTCTTATTCGATTATAACTTCAACGAGGAGGGGGCTGTGATTTTAATTATGAAGCACCGTTCACCATAAACGAGTGTTAAAATTGGACGAGGCGGAAAAGAGTTAAATTAATAATCACGTAATAACCGTTCCCACAGAAACTCATTTTTTTCTCGAGAACTTTTCGGGAAGTAATGCTTGAGGCTACTTTCATCCATCAGTGCCAGACACAGTTGGGCATAACAAAAAATTTTTAAAATGTATTTATTAAGAATGTAGAAAATTGGCATCAAGTGTCAAAGCCTTGTGGCTTACTCGCAGATTAATGGTAAAAACGTTTTTTAACGCGCGCATATTAAATAATTCTTCAAGTATTAATAATGGCGTTAAATATTCTGGAATAAAAATTCCAGAATTCTGGAATAAAAATATTAATTTATGTACTCAGATATAAAAGGCTTGTTACTGTATATATCATTCATGAAATTGGATAAAATTAAACTGTAAACATAAATGAATTGAAAGGTTAGAAAAAGAATTTTGCTCCCTATGATAGAAAGTCAATATCTTCAAGACATTCTTTCTAATCATATTTGTTTTGGCTTAAATAACTTCTACTTGGGTCATTTTTAGAGTTCGATATGTATGTAATAAAAAGTTCCATAATAATATAGTATAATTATTAATGTAATTATTAATGTAAGTTTAATAATAACCTATTATAATCAATAAAGATGTAAGTTTAGTAATAATGTAAAGTAGACAGACTGTCTTTTCTGAGACCAATTCTTTTCTGAGCAAATCCAATTTTGAGATATTGGCGTTTAATAACATTTCGGATACCAACATAGAATTTATTTGCAAGGTTGCTTTTTTTTTTTTTTTTCTAATTTAACGAAGTATACAAATATTTTCTTGCAATGGTTTTCCAATCCTATTTCAAAACTTCTTCTATACTCTTTTACGAAGAAAAAAAAAATCAAAATACTAATTTAATGAAATATATATTACGTATCTGAACCAAGTGCTTTAACGTTGTAATACGTTTTTACTCCATTCCCAAACAAATATGCCAGCTTTCTTGGAGAAAAAGTCTTGAAAGACCATTTCTAGTGCCCCATGAGTATTATATTCTTCATCAATGAAATTTCATGATCTTGGAACTGTTATCTGCCTATAGGTGTCATTGTAAGACAACCGCCGTTAGAGGACGCAAATTGAGACGTACAAATGAATTCGAAGCGCGTGTAACGGTGATGGCTTGCGACTTAAAAATGAACTCTCAGCATGCGGCTGTTAAGTGCATATAGCTATATTGATAAGTAAAAAAAACAATAACAGTGAATAGTATGTGGGGTCTCTGTACTCTCATCTACAGCAAGAATGTCAAGGAGTGATTCCAGAAACACAAGTAACATTTCATCACTAGTCAGTAGATGGTTAAATAAAAGTTTGGTTTGTTTTATTTAATTATGCCATAGCAAGTGAGGGGCTATCTGCCTAAGGGGGGGATGCCATCTTGGAAGACTTTTTAAGAGAAACTGGCTCGTATATACGTTACACATGGAGAAAGCCATGAAACGGCCGATGCAGCCAGCCTGTTCTCCTGGAATCGAGTCAAGGTCGGTTGAATATATATGTTATGTCGCGAATTTTAATTATTAATATGCGTTTTAAGTTATTATTATTTTAATATTTTTTATTTGTATTCATGTGTATTTTTAATCTGGAAAAAAGTTTTCTTAAATTGTTAAAGCCTGATTTAACTGGTAGTTCTTGAAAGCGTAGTGTAACAATGACAGGAAGCGGTTGAAAGAGCCATCTGGTTTATGTCCTTTTTACTAACAGTGGAGGCAGTAGTGGTTGTGTTGGCGCCTTTTACTAATGGTGATTGAAACGAAAATCGTCTTCCTTTCGCTTTGTTAAAGTTGCAGTTTTGCTTTCTTCAAGACAGTGGGGGGTTGAACTAAGCTTAGGTAATTGGATTCTCGTAAAGCTTAGTTCCGCTTGTTAGTTGGGGGTCCATTTTTTTTCTCACGTTGTGTGTACAGATGTTTTTCGGATTGCATTGTCAAATTTTTTGGTGTTTGATTCGTCATGGGTGTGTCATTTTCTCAGTTTAGATAACGTAAAATTCCGTCATTGGTGTGATTTTAATTTTATGATTTTTGAAAGCCTATGAACTCACAGAGGCGGAGAAACTGAGATTTCCTGGGTGCTTGCACCAGGCTAGAGTGCATTTGGATTCTGATTTTTGAAGAAGAAGGAAAAAGAAAAAAAGGGGGGGCTTGACCCTTCGGGTCTTGCTCTCGCGAGCCTCGTGAGCCAGCGGGCAGCGGGTATGATTTTCTCTAGGCGTTTAGCTGGCGAGAATTTGCGTTTGCGTAGAGCTCAGCAGAGAATTTCGATTCTCTTGAGGATCCTGATATCCTGATGCGGTATTCCTGTTTTTACCGACTTTGACTTCCTAATTAGATTTTGTTCCAAATTCCTAATTAGATATTGTTGGTGGGTTTCGAGGCTTCCAGAATGAAACAGACTCGTGTAGGATCCGTCTAAGGTGTGCGATGCTGTTTATTCTGCCTGTGTTAGCTGCGTCGATTTTTTTCCCATTCTTCCATGCTCTGGAATTTATTAATTGTAAGGACAGCTTCAGTAGTATTTCAACCAAGAGACATCTCTAAAATTCGCACGATCTGTCTGTCTCCATTAACGATGATTTTGTGAATAAAGGATAGCAGGAATAATGTGGTGCTCGATTAAACTTTGGACGCTGGACGATCTGTGGAGCTGTCAAGTCACCTTATTAATCAGTTTACAAAGGTATTCCCGAGGTAAGAGAGTGTTGCGGTATGGACTTCACCCCGTGAGTGATTGATTTTTTTTTTTTTTTTTTTTTTTTTTTACTTTAAGAATTATCTTAATACTCAAGCAAGAGTCGTCATTTTAATGTTTGTTGAAATTTGAGCAATTACTTAAATGAATTAATCGATGTGGAAATAATCAGTGTTCTTATAGGGAATAAATACTTAAAGTTAGAAGAATTAAATAATGAGTAGTTATGTTAATGTACTTGTCAACGAAATAATTTCAAGATCTAAGTAATGAAAAGTTATTTAAATATACCTGTAAACTAATAATTAGAAAATTGGTACATCCAACTAAATTGTGAGTTGCGTAATGTTTAAAAAAATAGTACACCTAACATGAGTGTAAGATTTAAAATGAATATGTTAATTTACATCTTAAGGTTAATTTGTAGGGGACTGATCAGTTTACCTAGTTATCATATGTTTGAATATTCTAGAAATTAATAAATGTGTTTGATATATATTTTATGTTTCATTTGTTTAATTTAGTGTATTATTTACTGCGGTCTGTCATGTCCCTCCATTTGTTTGTGCCGGGAGGCTTTTAAGAAACATGGAGTAATTAATTGAATTGGGGTTATTGATATTTCCTTTTGCATAGGTTACTCACAACGCGAACCTAAAAGTTAAATTGTACTACTACTATACGAATGTTTATAAGAATGCCGATATGATATATGAATGTTTTGAATTATTTGATTTTTATTTAATTTGTCCGGCACCATAAGTTGAATCAAGTTCAAAGTTTTTAAAAAAAAGTAATTAAAAACCACATAACATATATATATATTTAATATATATACATATGTTCCCACTCTGTTATCCGGCGCAAGGAGCTATGTTTTTTGCTCTTATATGTTGGTAAATTGGGTATTTATCTCTTTAAAAATTACTAAATAATCTTATTCTTATGTTACGGTTAAGGCTTTCATGCCCTTAGTTAATCTGAATGTATGAGTTGCAGAATTATCAACTATTTAAAAGTTTTAATGTCGCTAGGCCTAACGAGGCGGCATTTGTTTGCCTTTGATACTCATGATGGAGTAATTAAATCAGTTGATGCATGAACTTCAGTGCATTTGTGTCCGGTGGGATCAAAATTTAACTTTTGATTCTGTGCACCGGAAGTTTATTCTTACTGCCCGTTGACCGAATTGCTTCTTTCGGTGTAGAAACATTAATTTTAATTGTAAAAATAGTTTTTCTAACTTTTTAGCTGTATTTTTAACTGTATTTATAACTGTATTTTAACTGTATTTGGTGTTTTAGTTTTTTTATGTACTCTACAACTTTTAATGAAGGTGTTTTGAGTTTTTATGTATTTTCGTATTGCCGTTAAGTGGGAATTGAAATGACTAATAGCGAAATATAACTCTAATGCAGTTTGAGGAAATACGTTTAAATGAAGTACAACAAAAATTAGTATAATTTGTAGAGACATTATATATTTTTTGGAGAAGGGAAGATGAAAAATTAACAACCCCTTCGCCGGGAATCGAACCGCAGACCTTTCAATTACGCGGTAAGTGGGCAGACCACCACACCTCGAAAGCTCATTAAGAAGGCGGAAGAAATACCTTATATACTTCCCCTTTTAAAGAGCGACTGGGGTTTTTAGGTGACCGAATCGCCAAATCCTGGGTGAGAGGAATCATCATCCCTTTTAGTTCGGCGCCACTCTAGAGATATTAGGTATTTTTTTGGAAACAGAAAAGATGAAAAATTAGCAACGCCTTCGCCAAGAATCGAACCGCGGACCTTTCAATTACGCGCTGAGTGTGCAGACCACCGCACCACGAAGGCTAGTTAAGAGGGCGGGAGAAATACCTTATAAATTTAATAGGCGGTGCAAGAAAGTCATGTGTCGTGCACCAGATTCGTTTACAGCATGAGCAAAAATGTAACTTTCATTACATTCTTCCTTGAGTTAAATACCTAACTATCTTGCTGAAATTCCATTACAATAAATGAAGCACTTTGTAGAAGCTAGACAAAAATGTTTCTATGCGTTTGTATTTTATTCACGCGGGAATTCTAACTGGCGTTTTTAAAATTTATTCAACTTATTCTCTTGAGACTTAGGACAACTCTACTTCTAATTTTTGTTGCACGGTGCAATATTCAGAAATCTAGTTTAATTGCAAGCCTCAAGCTAGTCATTTAGATGCATAAAATGAAGTTTTCTCTAAAAAAATGAAATTAAAATTTCCCATTTTAGAAAGTTTGTCTCAAAATACGTTTTATGCGCTCTGCAAAAAAAGTAAATCGGAATTCATATGACGTCGTACTTTAATTAAAAGGAAAACTAAAACTCCAGTTGTGTTCAAAATATTTGAAATTCACGTAAAGCTCAGGAAGCATATATTTATTCTTCTAACGTGGATCATGAAAACATTGCGTACATTAATTACAAACTGATGCGAAAAAAATTCCATTATACTTTTGTATCTTACGTAAGGCAATATGAAGATTTTTTCGAAAGCGTGATCTTCGCAAAATTAGGCGTTCTTTGAAGGGGAGTCAAACATACCATTTTTACTTCTAAGTGTTGTATTTGCAATTAAAATCTCTAACAAATTACTGTGTTTTGCATAGATATAATTTGCATGCTTTATTCTGTTTCGCATTTATTAAAAAAATACTTTATAGCTATAAGGATTTGTTACAAGGAAAAATAATGATGTCCATCCAATATGTCGAAGTAAATCGGGAGTAAAGTATTTCATTGAATATGAAAAATCTTAATAACACTTACACTTTTCCAGCAAAATTTTCATTAAAATTCAATTAATAATTATAAATTACGCTTTCAATTCTGTTTAAAATAATTGATTGAGGTAGAAGTTACAAGCGAGAGTGAAAGCGTAAAAGTTTACTAAAATCAATTTGTGATAGGTTAATTTGATTATTAACATTAATCTCACCTTCTAAATCCATAGAATTCTGGTCACTATTACTGCAAAAATTGTGTTGTCAACAACAATAGCAAAACCAAGGAAGAAAAAAGAAAACAAAAGCTGATTTTTCGCGGACGATAGAGTAGGGTAAGTTGTGCAGACAGTTAGACATTTTTTACCTGAAATCTCAAAACAACAAATGCGTTCTTGCCGTTAGTTAATTTCCGGATCCTCCAGCTGCTGACTGGACGCAGTAACCACTCATAACTCGTTGTACACGTACGGAGAATGCGTATCAATACGCCTTATAATTTTTTCCACTCCAACGGTGAGTGGAGAGAGACACGAGACCCAGCCGAAGCAATCAAGACTATGGCGAATTATCTCAGTTCGGTGCAATTGAGATTTTCTGTTACCGGAATCATAAAACATCAATTACGGCCTCCTCAGGATTCCAGCCACTAATCTACCAAATTTAAACTTGCACATGTTAACCACTTATAACATAAGAGAGAAGTGCAGTATTTTTAATAGGTTTATAATAGTTTTAGACGCATGTAACACACTTTGTCACGATTATACTCTCTTTGCATTTTTTGCCACGTGTGATGCTTCTTAAACAGCTAGTTTTGTATATTTCCCATTGAATGACGTCTGGATTTAAATATTGGCAGATTTTCTTGTAGTTATAACAACATTTTAAAATTATTAACTTCTGTAATTTTTATTTCGCTAACATCGAGGAATGAACTCGACAAATGAAGTATCTGGTCACGTTCGGTCGTGGAAAACAACGCTCACAACCCAGCTTCTATCACTGGCTGTAAACATATGAATCCTTTGCATCTTTCGAACGATTTAATAAGAAATAGTAGAAATTATAGAACAGAAATAACTTCAATAAATCTGCTTAGAGTGTTAAGTATGCAAAATTATCCTGGTATAATAAATATTTGACTATTTATTATCAATTTGTTATCAATGGGGATATTTAAAATAAAAATTTTAAAAAAAATTAAATTTTACGCCGTTTTAGAGAACTAGACACACACTTTCCTGAAGTAAAAGAATCAGTTTACGTTATTCTTTCTAATTCTCCTGGTATGGTTCTAACTCCTGATATGTTACTCTTAATACCAGATCAGGTACATGAATTTATTGTAGTTGTCGTTCACTTAGGGCTTATAGGTGATAGTACGAATTTGCCTAGCTCGGTCATAATTTTGACGGAGTCGCCCAATCTACCATGAACATCTCGGGAGAATGTTTGACTCAACAGCATATTAAATGCCTCCATACAAAAAGACATGGTTTATTAACATTCATACCTTCCGAGGACTTTAAATTAGGGGTCAAAAATATGTTATCCAACTTCCTGATTACCACACAAAAAAAGTAGCAAAATCAATATGTTATTTAAGCCACTGTATAAAATAATTGTAATTGCTGTAACGCGTCTGTGTTTTACTGAAAGTAAAGTAGCATTTAGTATAGTTTTTTACAAGTATTTTCATTTCCCCAGGTGCTGTCGGAACCGAGGAAGAAGGGACATCTGAGGACAAAGATGCAGCAGACGAAGAAGAACAAGAACGACTGGAAGCCCTCCGGGAAGCCGAAGAACGAAGGAAAGAGAAACACAGGAAAATGGAAGAAGAGAGGGAAAAGATGAGGCAAGAAATTAGAGATAAGGTGAGCCCTTACTTTCTTGAAATATATTTTGAGATTTGACTTGATTTCAGAATATGGTAGACCATTGAGGCCTTAATTTAGATGGCTGGTTAGGAAGGTTGAGTACTATGTTTCAAATGCCTTGCAATTTGTTACTGAACTGAAATATTTAAAGTTTGCATAATCAATATTTGTTTTCTTTTTTATCACGATGTCCTGACAATACGCGCTGCAGGTTTTCGTTCTGGAGGATATCTTGTGATGGTAATGTTTCCAAAGGCAGATCTTAAAAATAGTCATCATCTGCGGGTTGCTGGTCTGTACGAATTTGTATGAACGAATATTTTAGTGCAGAACAGATAGGAGGCGTATACACATGATCCCAAGCTTCGTTTCATTTCGTTGGAATTAAGATCTTCTTTAATGAAACATTCAATCCCAGACTGATATTTAGTTTTAAACATTTTTCGAAAAAATTAGGATGTTACTTCCGATCAAAATAGGGTGGTATAGTAAATAGCAAACAAGAAAGCAAGCGATTTCTTTCGCAAAATTTCCAAATTTAATTATTCAATATTTCCACCATTAGTCTGTAAAAACAATTTATTATTTGTAAACGAATTTTAGAGGTATTGTGTTTGGCTAACTTTCATTTCAATTCCTCGTGTTCCACAGAGTATACCACGACGCTTACACAAGTAAGTTATGGCGCTAACAAAATAAATCAAATGCAAAATACAGCAAACCGTTTGTCACTATACTGTCTTTGGGCGATATATGGCGGCTTAAAATTCTCTGGAAACAAAGTCATCTTGAAGAAAAGATGATAAAAGAAGAAAGATAAGAGAAGAGGGGTTCCGTTACAAATAGGTCAAAAAAAAGGGGACTGAGCTTAAATAAACAGCTATCGTATCCTTTGCCTAAATTTAATAAACCAAAGCAACTGTATTGAATAAATAAATTAATGTCTTATATTAACATTCTATGTTGCACGTTTCCTAGAATTAACAGCAGAAATTCATTCCTGAGAAAAAAAACCTTGGCAAAACTATGATATCGATTAAAACTAGACCAGAGGAGAGGGAATCAATTTGTAAACTTTTCTCTATTTTAATATGCACACAAATACCGTCTATTACCTAAAGGGTGAGTTAATCCATATGGCTTATTCCTGGTTTTCATACTGGATAATCTTCAAAACTGAGGGCATTACAAATTACCTACAAAAATTGAAAACTGTATATTTAAAGGACAATGAAATAAAAAACCAGGCAGAGAAACTTTAATGTAAATTTTATTTTAACATTGAAATGACAGGTAAGGTAACGGCAGCAATCGGTGATATACCTTTTTCGTTCACTTCCAAAAAGGAATTGCTCTACTACTGATTTAAAATGCTGAATTAAATTATATTATTTTTAAGGTGAATCTTAAGTGGAAACAATCTGTAAGTGCAAGGTTTGATCACCATAATCTCTTTCCATGTTAGATAAATTAAGTCAGATATTGCGAATGGCAGGCTGGGATTCTGGTTGATCAAAATAACATATCCATCAACAACATATCGGTCCAACTGCAATCACATGGAACAAAAGTCGTTTCTTCTTGTATCAGCTGTCAGGATATTACCTCGATTATCAGACCCGAATCAATAACCTAGACTAGTGAACTGACCTCCATATTTTCTGATTTGAAAGCGTGCAGTTTGTTCTTTAAGGAATTTATTGCAAACGAAAATTACCGAACAGACTGCCAAACAATTCCCGATTTATATCAAAATTTCATTGCAAAACCTTCCATATTAGAATTTTCCATCAAAAAGTCATCTCACCAGCTCTTAGACTTTAAGTTCATATTTTAGTTGTTTATTCTATTCTAGTTCTACTGCTTAATGGAACTGATTTAGGCCTTGTTTTAGATCTCAATGTTTCTTTAATTAAATAGCTCCATTAAGTTCTGTTAAGCCTCTAATGGTAGTACAGGAAGTTCAGTCAGTCATCAAAAAGGCATTGCAAACAACTTTAAATCAACAGACTGAGATATCTTTACTCCAAAGCTCCTATCACACTATAAGGTATTTCTCCCGTTTTCTTAGCATGCTTTTTGTGGTGTGATGGCCAGCACACTCGGCGTGTATTCGAGAAGTTCGAGGTTCGAGTCACGGCGAGGGCATTGCTCATTTTCCTCATTTCCTGCTTCAAAAAATCCTAATGTCTCTACCGTCGTGCCCAAACTGAAAAAGGTCTAATCCCCAGTCTCCCTTTAAAAAGGGGACTGTATAAGGTATTTCTGCCGCTTTCTTAGCATGCCTTCGTGGTGTGATGGTCAGCACACTTGGCGCGTTTCCAAAGGTCCGAGGTTCGAGTCCCGGCGAGGGCATTGCTCATTTTTCATGCTTCCTGCTTCAAAATAACCTAATGTCTCTACATCCCTTTCAATTAACTGTGTATGAACTTTTTAAGGCTATGTGTGGTAATCTTATTGTCCGAGGATCACATCATTTTATCATATGACGACATTCTCTCCACAATTTTCACTACTTCATATATAACGAATAAATTAAAAAGGAAAGCTTTTTCTAAGTTTAAAACTGAATTAAAGCAATTCTGGCCATAATTTTAAAAGCTTGTGGCGTCCCTGCTTTTTATCTAATAACTAACTGTGGAGGAACCTACTGAACTGCTAAGCGAATAATCGCTTAGTCTAGAAACCGAAATGTAAAACTCAAGAAGGGTTAATTACTCTTTATTGCTCAAAATAATGATATACAGTCGGCCCCTTCCTCAGGGCGTACAACAAAGCTTCTACTTGGGTTTAAACTCAAAAGTGTGAGAAATAAGAAATTAACTAATGCTTAACTAAAGAGATGTAGCCGAAGCTAACACAGATCTAACTAAGTTGGCCACTAAATATCGAGTTAGCCAGCGAAGCTATTAAGGTCCCGTATTACGGCCGAGCGTAGTAAAAGGTTAGAGAGACGTGGCCAAAAGGCAAACGCGCGTTAGTCAGAAACTCTTCTTTTCTGTCTTTCGAAGTCAGTGGAACTTTGGCTTAACCCTTTGACGCGCAGTGGTCGCGCCCTGAAACCACCAAATTTCGAATTTTTTTCTCCTTTTCCTTCCGAAATTTGTGAGTGAAAATCAATTGATTACTGATCTTTTACCTCTAAATAACACAAAATGACTACAGAATCATACATGTTTTAGGTCTTAGTTCTTCAAATTGGATGCCTTTTCAATTTTTTTTTTTTTTTCAATGAGACAAACTAACTTTCTTTTATTAATATAAACAACTTTAAATTTCAAATGTTAGTCATCGCACATCATGATTTCTATCATAAGCCATAAAACATAGCAATAATTAAACTGCATATATAAAAAAAGCCTCTATATGTATGGCATTTGCTTTGTGGTTTCAGGGCGCGACCACTGCCCCACTAGAGCATTGTGTCACAATGCTCTAGAGGTTCAGTGGTCGCGCCTTGAAACCACTGATCTTCACAATGGCGTTTGCTTGCTTCTCAAATAGAAATGTTTATTTTTACCCGGATATAGATAAGGGGTTTTGGAATCACAGAGTTATTTTATTACTAAACAATACATGCACCTGCCCAGTAAAAAGGTCTTTCTTTACCAAAGACTTTTCTCTGACCTCAATAGACTTGCTCCCCAAGCTAGTATTGTGATTTTATAAATTATTTCCTCTGGTTTAAATTTAATTTAAAAATAGAAATTGCGTAAAGTTTTATTTAAATTAAAAATATTTTCTGAATATTTTGAGACGAAATACGAATAAAATAAGTATGAATGGGAAACGAATGATCCGTACCAAAGCCAAAAAGACCAAGCCCCCCCCCCATTAACATAAAAGAAAAAACACAAATTTCACGTGCCAGATGAAAAGAAACTAAATAACGCTGGAGATATACCAGTGAAAATTACATCCAATCAGTGTACATTTTGTAGCACAAGGAAGAAACATCATAAAAGAATAAAAGAAGATACATGTGCGAAACGTGCAATGTGGGTCTATGCATAAACCAAAAAGACAAAACGTGCTTTGAACAGTGTCACAAAAAATATTTGTTCTTTAAAATTTTAAAAAAAAAAAAAAAAAAAAAAAAAAAACTAAGTCTTTTTTTCATCCTTATTTTACTCAGTTTTTTAAATCCATGTAGCCAAACGTCCTTATTATTTAGGCACTTATACTTTCACTGCTATAGAAAAATTACATAAATGTTTATTTTTTAATTTTTTCTGACCATTTAGTTTGTAAAATAATGTAAAAAATATATATATTATGCAGTTCTTACATGCATTTTTTTTAAATTCGTAAATTTCGTCATTTATTGGAAACGCGCACGGAGAAAGGTAAGTTTTTTTTTTCCTATTTCCTAGGTACGTTTCAAAGTCCTAGACGCGTGGTGTTTTCACAGTGCGAGCACCACCCACAAAACAATGGGCAAGAGTCGATTTTTTTAAATTCATATATTATTTGTCTCTAGGATCATAATATTCAATTTCTAGAGTTTTTAGTTAAAAAAAAATTATAAAAATAATATCGCGCGCGTCAAGCAAGTCTAGGAAATAAGCATTCCGAAATTATAAGTTTCTATAGCACAAAAATCCGTTATAAATGCAAAACTAAAACCCTTAATTATTATATTAAAATTTACTCGTAAAAATGAAAACAAAACAAAATATATTAAGATTTCTTTTTTAAAAAGAAGAAAATTAAATGCCTCAAGTCAGTTATGTTTTTCATCACCAGAGGGAAATTAATTGTATTAAAGTGACTGTTTTCTACTTAATTCTTAGTTTCCGAAAATAATATAAAAATATACTTTTTTGCTATAAAGTAAATACTCAAAGTTATCTTTTTTGAATGCTCTTTCATCTGTATTTAATAAAAGAAAGGGAAATGTTCAATATTTTTATCACACAGATATAAAGGGTCTTTCAAATTTATTTTACAAAAAAAAAAAAAAAAAAAAAAAAAATTATATTGCATTCTCTGGATTAGGGTGAATTATAAGAAGAATTTACATTTGTTAAGAAAACAGACAGCTCTTAATAGGCAAATGGTTTCGTTCTTTATACTTGAATATGGTTTTTACGTTTGCAAAAATCCATGTTCACGATTTCTTTTTTCTCCATTTTCGTTATTTCTTCTATTTTTGTTCTTCATAAACTTTCAACGTAACTTTTCTGAAATTTTTTTAAAGAAACACTCTTTTTCTTTGTGTAAGATTCACGCATCTTTTCTGAAAGCAATTTAGCAAGTTATATTTATTCATAAGCTTCTGACAGCCTTAACTTTTATTCTTATCGAAAAAGGAATTTTCAATGTAATAGAATATTCGCGTGCATGTGCAATTTACTTTTAGAATATTTGCAACTATAATTCCAAATAGCGCTCGGAATTGCGTGATTAGATTTTTTCCCCTCATAAAAATTAAAATTAGTTTGGGTTGCAGCAGATTTCTTTTCTTTCACTAGAAATTATTACGTATGTCATAATTTTTCCTAAATTAAAAAAATATTATCTCCGTGCTTCTCTAAAAATAGTAACTTAACCGAGAAAATGATTTAACTCAATTAGCTTAAAAAGAAGTACTTTTCCCATTATATCGATTATTTTTCTCATTTAAAAATGCATACATAAATTAAAGATGGCGATGCTGTAAAAATCAAATGCAAAGAATTTTCTAGTGACAAACATCTCTTAGTATGTCTTTGAAAATATATACCAGAAAGCTCTAATCTGAAGATGTCTTAAAAATTTCGTTATCTTGGCTTAAAAGTGTCCCAATTTGCATGTGTATTAACATTTTATTATTCGGTACCTTTTATCAAAGTACTAATTCGCATTAAGATTTATCTTTGTTTTCTTAAATGTAACTGACTTTCAAATTTTTGGAATGAAATTGAAAGCTGTCGGTTTTCGTGCTAAAATTCATGTTCACTTTCAGATATTATTGCTAGCAGCACAACGTGAAATTAAAATGAAGTGAAGAAATAAAACAATAGCATCTGGAAATTAATGTTGCTAGAGCACTTTAGACTGCTATAATTTTATTATCTTCTTCAGCTGTTAGTAAAGGAAAGAACATCATAATACTCGCAAAAGAAGTTAAAACTTAACATACTAGCAGTGGAAGGTAAATGACTGACAGCGCTGAAATTGGTTAAAGAGTCTGCTGCAGAATTAAATTCTGAACCCTAATTTTTAACATTTTACATCTTTGTTACACTTATTTTGTTTTGCATATTCTTAGTCAGAAAATTTTACTATTTGATATAAATTAAATTTTAGGTGTATATCATTAGCTCCGTCTCTGAGGCATTAAAATTAAGACGCTGAAGCAAGTTCGTTCAAATCATGCATGCTAGATATTAGAAGTTTTCTCTGAAATTTTAGCGCATAAGCTTATGCAAATATACTTTTATTTAACTTTTACATGCACTAAATTTTACGCCTGTTTTTAATATATATATAAAAATATTTCGTTGCCAAGCCTAGAATGAATGTTGAATTAATTACTACTTGCGTACGAGGTAGTAATAGATTGAATGAACACAGAACCGATGGTAGCTTGATTAAATTAATTTTTCCAAAGAAACAGCGTTACAGATTTGGAAATTTCCATAAAAGTGCTGGTACAGCTCTTCTCAGTATGAGAGAGCACAGTCAATAGTTACCACTTCAAGCTACTAAGAACGTTAAGCACATGGCATCAAAAGAGCGAATCTCGCATGGAGATCTCTCAATACTCCGAAGTCTACTCTAAACTGAAAAACTGAGAACTGATGCTCTCTCCTGCCTTATACAGTTTTATACAGTTTCTGTTTTAAATTTCCAGTACCTTTCATTTCTCGAAATTACTAGAAGGCATATACAGTTACTGTTACATATAAGGACCTGATACAGTTACAATTACATAGACATTTAAACAAGACATTAAGCAGGCATTTAAATAGGCATTACATGTGTCAGATACATTTACATAGACAGTTATACAGAAACGGACGAAAACGTCGCCAAATAGTCATCGTTTGGCGACTTTTGGCTATTTTTCGATAAATTGAGAGACAAAAATCAGTCGCCAAAACCATTGCGAGCTTAGAAATATCTAGCCAATGTACAGTCTGTCTATCATAAGAAAACCTCTCGCCAGTTAGTCTACAGCTGTCTATTGCTGCCGTAGAAACGAGCCTTAACCCATTTTCCGTAGGTGTGTCTTGAAGACAAACGATAACTCTTTTCCCCTCAGCCAACAATCACCAAAAACAAAGTAACAATAAAGCAACCCTTGGCTCGGCCCTATTTGAAATATACTAGCCATGTTGCTATAGCGACCGCCACCAGCCAGACACTGTGGCGGGGCTGTTCTTGATAGCCATTTACCTCATTGTTAAATAAACTTGCCTCTGTAATCCTATTTTCCTGGCAAAGCCTTGGTTTTCTTAGTTTCTTGATCACTGTTTATGTTACATTATACAAAATTTGTAACAGTTTTTTAATGGAAGAGGGGCTTTATCATAGTTATCAACTCTGTTTAAGTCTGGAATTCCAGTTATTTAAGAATCTGGAAAATCTTGGTTACTTTCACTTCTTTGTGGCAGGCCCCCCCATTAATTTCATCTTAATGTTGATTATACTATTCTGTGTTATTTCTTGTTCTATACTATGCATTAAAGTACCACTTAACTGTACATCTATATGTGTTTTTGTAAATTGCGTGGATTACTAAAATAGCTAAAACAAAACCGCGTTCTATATTTTTCGGGTACCATATTTGCATTGTGTACGTCGGTTCGAATACTGATGAACGGGCTCATAACTTGCCGGTTTTCGTGGTTTTTAGTAGTGTATAATACAAAACACACACTTCTTACATAATCCAACAGTGTTTTGCATTAATAACTAAGTAAGCAAACATATTTGTATAGCCTGACTTCAATTTCCTTGTGTTAAAATAATTATTCATACTATTTTTTGAGCTTCAGGTAATCGTTTTAGAGTTACGCATGGGAATTTATACAGGACGTAACAAAAATGATGGTCACAACTATAATAGTAATAGTATAATAGTATAATCATAACAAAAGTAGCAATTTTCTTAATACAGTCTGTGGGGGGATATAAAATGTGATTCTGAAAACACAGTATCTACGAAGAGCACGGGGAATGAAAAATATTTACAAAGTAGTTAAAAATGTTTGATATTTACAAAGATCGCTCAAATGAACGATTACCAACTGCAGTACATGCATCACAACCATGAAGTCACTATTCATTTCATAAACGAGACTTATCATCTTTGTGATGCATATATTGCAGTTTCTGATAGTTCATTCCAACAGTTCTGGTAAATATCAAACACTAATTCTTGTAAATATCAGTGATTAAAACGACTTTTCGTGAAGACATGATTTCCATGTTCTTAGTGATGACAATGTTTTCCGCGATCACATTGTATATTTCCCCTCACATTGTATTACGAAACTTGTACCTTCCCTATATTCCTTTACCCTTAAATTTGTAACTACCAGTTCCGTTACACTATATACATATATATGCATATAAACTTCGCAATCAATGCATTGATTTTTGAATTTAGAAATTTTCCCTAGCATTTTTAAGTCTTATCACTCTTTTGTTTTTCTTATTAAACTTTTCCTGCACTCAAACTAATCTTTAAGTTAAACGTAACTTTCGAAAGTTTTCCAATTTTAATCCAAGGATTCTCGATTCAGAGTCCGGGGATGTTATCAGTCTTCGTAGTGCTGTTTTTGAATGAATTATTCATTAAATCGTTGGTTAGTAACTTTTGTTCTGAGAATGGAACGGCTAGTAGCCTAATTTACAATTTTTGTTTTCCAGTTTCAAACTTCAGGCTCTTGTTATTTCGCACCAAAGCGGGTGAAAATTTTGATCACCAGTAATTCTATATATGTACTATTTGTTATATGACAGATTACCCAAAATTTATATTACTAATAATATCTATAAAATAGTCATAAATCTCTACAAGCAAAAAGTATAGTCTTTAAATATTCTAACATAATAGTATGGCTTGTAAACACATTAGGTAATTTGAAAGCAGGAGAGATGACAAATTAGCAAAGCTTTCACCGCTAATTTAACCGCGGACCTCTGAAATACGCGTCGAGCGTGCAGACCAGCACAACACGAAGGCATGCCAAGAAGGCGGGAGAAATACCTTATATACTCGCCCTTTCAAAGGGCGACTGAGGTATTTAGGGAACCCAGTCGCCAAATCTTGGATGAGGAGAATCATCATCCAGCACCCTTTTAGTTCGGGCGCCACTGTAGAGAGAGACAGGTGACGGAGGACGGGGACGCCTGGCGTATAACATAGGTGAATAGGCATATGTCCCGCGTCCTCCACTATCTCGAAGAAGCAACTCGCTGGAGCCCCGTGAGGCTACACCGGGAGTTTACATGGCCATACAGGGGCTAGATGTCGAGTAGTTTTTACATAGGACGTTGTTAATAACACAAAGTAACTTAAAAAGAATATAAAGGATAGCATTAAAACACTAATAGAGAGAGACATAGAGACATATATTTTTGAAGCCGGAGAGATGAAGAATTAGCAAAGCCTTCGGCGGGAATCGAACTGCGAACCTCTGGAATACGCACCTAGCGTGCAGACCACCGCACCAGGCATGCCAAGAAGGAGGGAGAAATACCTAATAAGCTGACTGTATCTGACTTACGTAATATTTCCTTTCATACACAATATTAAGTTCCTATGCTTTAAAAAATGCATTGATCAACATTGAAAAAATGACTGCTTCCGAATTTTAAATTGTTTTGCAGTCTACTGGTACTAAATAATTGTACAGTGAAGTCTAATTATGTCCTTTTTAATCTGGGCTGAAAATTATCAGTTATTAACCTGGGCTGAAAATTATCAGTTAGTAAAATTATCAGTTATTTAAATTGTTTAGTCGTAAATCAGGATGAAATCTTAGTTACTAAAAGTTGGTAAATCTAAATAAATAGGCCTAACTTTGATAAGGAATGCAGTTAAGGTTCTCAATTAATGTTTTTAAGTTAACTGTAAATAAAGTAATAAAAGAATCAGATCTGCATTAGACGAGAAAATTGTGTTTTGAAATACCCTATAAGCTCAAAATCTGTAGAAAGTAAATACTCAAATTTAAATTCTGTATTTCTTGCGATAATAGTCTTGGCTGCTTTTATTTTAATATATTTTGCTGGTACTGCTGGAAAGGGGGAAAGAATGTTGTCATATTGAATTATTAAACCAAGACCTATTTCAAATATTGATTAATTACTTATCATTACATAGTATAACACAAAGTCGCTTTCTCTGTCCCTATATCCCTATGTATGCTTAAATCTTTAAAACTACGCAACGGATTTTGATGCGGATTTTTTTAATAGATAGAGTGATTGAAGAGGAAGGTTTATATGTATAATAACATCCATTAAATAGTGGAGAAATACTGTTATTTTTGAGGTTTCTAATGGGATGTCGTAAATAATTACATTTTTTTCCCGCTTACATTGCAAACGCAGGCTGAACCCTACGAGATTTATCAAAATAATGTACTAAGTATTGTACACATTGAAAAGGTCTACAGATTTAAAAATTGCGAAACGTAACGTCTGCGGCGGTACCGGCCGGACGGGGCGGCGGGAGCGTGCCTATAAATAGCGCGTCGGAAGCCTCGGTTCTCCCTATAGCTCTTTGAATTTAGCAGCGATCGGACGCGTTTATTATCGGAGCTCTCTAGCGAGGAAAATGACAATATACTTAATAAAAACGTGCTTTTCAGCGCGACAACGTATCAGTAATTATAAGTAAGTTACGATAAATAATTGTATGATAGTAGTTTTAAAATATAAATGATATTCTATTCTAAGGTTAATTTTTAAATCGCACTTATAGTAATTATAAGTACATAAGGTTAGATAAGATTAGATTAAATAAAACCATAATTTATGGATTGAAATTTTCTATTAAGATCTTGGTTAAAATTTAGAGTTAAATCAATTTAATATTAGGGAAATTATTTTTAAAAATCGTAATTTAAGGTGAGGTATGTAAGTTCAGAAAAAGAACTTAATAGAATACGTATCTTTTGTTGTTGATGATTGTTGATTATCTTTTGATTTAGTCGCACGAATAGCAAATTATTTTTAAAGTATTTTAAATTTAATTAATAATTTTTTCAGTGAGTGACATAGGCTATATATTTTATACCCGTGCGAAGCCGGAGCGGGTCGCTAGTATACAATATTTTTTAAATCTATATATATATATGTATCAAAATCTTACCCTTTGTAGAATGGTAATACAAAGCTTTTAAACTGTTAAACTTTTTGAGGCTGCTTGAGGTGCACATGTTCGGATGGAGGTCTATGGTATTAAAAATTTCGTAGCTCTAGGTGTCGCCAATTTTCCGCAATAAGATACATACATACATGCAGATTCTCCATTGTTTTTAAAAGTACAGATGTGTGTACATAAAATTTGGAGCATGAAAAATAAAATTTTGATTTTATTTTGAACTAATTATTTGAGTCTCCTTTTTAACTTAATAATTTTCATTTCTAACGTATGAATAGAGCATATATATAATACATTTTTCCCAACTGCATCACCTCAAAATTAGTCCCTTCAGTACGATTCTTGGATGATGTTCTTAACTTCTATACTTACGTAACTATACTTACGTACGTGAACAAGGCCTTTAAGCAAATAATAATATTATCTTAAAATATATATATCTTATAAAATCTTAATTAATATATATAAATATATATTATAATGAAATATATATTCTAATAAAATATATAAAATATATATTATATCTTATAAAATCTTAATTAATATATATAAATGAATAAAATGAAGTCCTGATTTTATTCATCTTAATGGAACATTCATTTTGCAATCTACGCGCTTCTTCTCAGCTTCTCTATCCTTCCAGCCTGTTGGCCTTCGCTTCTCTTTCTATGTGAAATAAAATAATGAAAATATGAAAAATGCAATTGTTACAGAGTTGGTGCGTACCATTTCTAGAGTTTGGTACATTCTGAAATGTTGGCAACTTCTATTAAGGTGGTAAATCCTAATACATAAGTGGTAGAAAGACTTTGTGCTAGGTCAGTGTTAATGATTTCTACGCAAAAACTGAATAAATGCAATTAAACTGTGATTACATTTATTTACCAATTCAGTTTTTTTTTTTTTTTTTTTTTTTTTTTTTTTTTTTTTGTTTTTGTTATAGGCAAGATTTTGTTTCATCTCTGAATACATTTACTGACTTGGAAAATTTTGTTGTACAATGCGTTTGATAATTCAGTATCGCTAAAGTGCTGAAAAATGGAAGATTGTCGGAATTTGTTGTTTAATGAATATTTAAATTTTATTTATGTTACATTTTTATTTAAAATTTTAACCTAGTCTATAAGACAATAGTATTAGAAATACTAAATTTATTTATACATATAATAAAAGAAAGAGTCTATCTGTGTGTGTGTCTTTCGTTCGTGCTGCGCGTAAGCTAATAGACCCAAGGCTACGGAATTTAGTACATAGGTGCATCTAATCAAGAGGCAGTGCACCTCGAAGCAATTATTTTCAAAATTCGAATCAGAAATTTTTATTTTATCTTTTTTGCTGAAATCGCATCATTTTGAATAGTTTCATTCTTTTAGAAATGTGGTTTAGGCAACAGTTTTTCATTCAGTGCTTTGTATACTGGACTGCTGACTGCTGAAAATATGAGATAAAATATTATTAAATTATACACGCAACACGCACATCGCAATCTTATTCTGACGCGCATGTATCTTGCGAGGCACAATAAAAAGGATTTCCTTCTTCTCTCTCTCTTTATTAGTTCACTGCAAAGAGGTCATCCACAAAGCACAATTTTGATTGTTTATTGCTTTCTGATGATAGTTTCATTCTTTTAGAAGTGTGGTTTTGACAACAGATTTTCATTCATTGCTTTGGATATTGGACTGCTGACTGTTTTCTCTTGAAAATATGAGATTTATTGTGTATTTCATTGTAATTTTTATATTATGTTTTAATTATATATAATTTTAATTATATAAAAAGTTTTGCATGATTGGTTTTAGGAAACAAAGTTCTTAACTTCCTTTATACCATTTGAATTCTTAAGATTTTGCAAAAGAAAGATTTTTAATTTATTTATTAGGATAGTTAATATTTGTGTTAAGGGATATTGCTTATTTCATTGTAATTTTTTTATATATAATACATTTTTATTGAATTTTTTTTGATAAAGTTGTTCTGTAGAGTAAAATTCTGTGCAGTTTTTAAGTTTAACGTTTGGTGCTCCTTTTAGGCATTTTTATGGTATATTTAAAAACCAGACGAAGGCTGGCCTCGTAGCGGCTAGTAATAAATATACGAAATAAATTAAATTGAATAGTGTTGCATAGTATAATCATTCCTATTTCAAGCGGAGAAATAGTTGATAAGTAATCATTCGTTCTATTGCAACAATCAACATTAACCATGAAACTCTAAATTACTTAGTCTCGCTTACAGCAAATAATAGATCTGCAACGTGCCATGTCTTTAATATCACAGATTTAGCTTGGTGTATCCACAGAGGATGAAGCGTTCTCGGCATTCAGAAAGCGAACTCAATTACCGCTCATGTAAATGTGCTAGTTGCGATGACAATTACGCTTGACTAGAGCACAGGTGTACGTCAGTCAATGGTTGACGTCATCCGTCAGTTCCGAATCGGGCAATCGCTAGCTGGCAGTGACCTGTGACAGCCAAAGATAAAACGAGCCAAATATCGTGCAGTGACACGCCTACAAGCCATTGACAAGTTATAAGCCTTTTTAAATTGGGATATGTTAATTATAATACTCTTTAATAAATAGTATTAAATTTTAGTAATTTATCCTGGTATAAATTATGATATATCATCGAGTTATTTAATTGAGAAACAAATGAAGCGCACGTAATTTCGCTAAAATTATATACATGTTTACAAAATTCGTATAGCTATCAGATGTTATCTTATAACATGCCCTTATTACAAATACTTATTATTAATACTGCCGTCACCCACAATTAGTCATTTTTATGCGTTATATAGCTAATTTCCATGTTAATATTCCATGGAAAAAATCCAGGTAATAAATTCCAAAAATTTCATAGGGATAATTTTAACTTCTTTTAAAAAAGCCATAAATAATTCTCACTCAAATACACTCATGTCCATAAATTAAGGATAATTCGGAGTCACGCGGAAATCAAATTCTAAAATAAATATATCACCTGTAAAATCACTACACACATCTTCAAGAATCATATGCGAATTTCAGGAAGTAACCAGATGACTCCGATGGTACGTCAGAGTGACGAGAGTGTAAGAGAGTGATATATAAGGAATACAGGCAAAGAAGTAAAATTGTTCGCAGGCGCTTTATAAGCATTTCAGTGCAATAATCGAATAGTTATGACACAAAGGACGCATTTGGATGATTTTTTACGTAGTAGAATTAACGGCCGTCTGGAATGTGGGCGTACCCAACTGGAAGTATCAGACGAACTTGGAATTGCCCAGAGTGTCATCTCCTCGCTTTGGCAACGATTCCAAGATGATGGTAATGTGAGTAGACGTTACAGCACAGGTCGCCTCAGAGTTACAACGCCGAATGAGGACCGGTATTTGGCAGTTACTGCCAAAACAAACAGGCGGAGCACAGCCTCAGACCTGTCTCGTTAGCTCTCTTCAGCCACTGGTACGACAATTTCAAGGCAGACCGTGTACAGACGCTTAGGGCAGATTGGTGTATATGCTCGTAGACCTGTGAGATGCGTTCCACTTACTGCAACTCACTGTCGCCTGCGGTTAGCCTGGAGTAGAGTGTTGTGGACACCGCAACAGTGTGCTTGTGTGACGTTTTCCGACGAGTCCAGGTTTAGCTTGCAGTCTGATTCTCGCTGGACTTTCATATGGAGAACTCCAGGTAACCGTTACCACCAAGAAAACATCATTGAACGACACCGTTACGGTGGTGCAGGAGTGCTCGTTTGGGGTGGAATTATTCTGGGTTCCAGAACTGACCTGCATGTTCAAATTGGAACCATGACAATCCAAATCTATCGTGATGTATTTCTGGAACAACATGTACTTTTGTTTCGGGGCGCCATACGCGCACAATTTGTGTTTTTGGATGACAACGCACGTCCTCACCGTGCAAACATCGTAAGTGAATGCCTTCAATCGGAGGATATAACTCTTATGGACTGGCCAGCATTCTCACCGGACTTGAATCCAGTAGAGCACGAGTGGGACATGCTTGGCCGACGAGTTGCAGCCCGTCAACCTCCTCCTACATGTCTACCGGAACTTCGGAGAGCATTGCTTTTTGAGTGGTGTAATATTCCCCAAGATCAGATCGATAATTTGATAGTCAGCATGCCTAGGCGTTGTACGGACTGTATTACATCGTCTGGGAGACATACAATGTATTAACAATCATACCAACCATGTAATATTGGTTTTTTGTAAAAAGGTTTTTTTTTTATAATTTGCTCCAGGGAGAAAAAATCGCTAATTTTTTTAATAATATCAAACATATAGCATCTTTTTTTTTTTTTTGCTCTTTACCTTTTGTTTAATAAATAAGCTTTACAAATAAGTCAAATTTGTTTTGCTTCTAATTGTTCCTTTGCCTGATTTTGCATTAT
Organism: Stegodyphus dumicola; assembly: GCF_044657685.1. Classification (NCBI taxonomy): domain Eukaryota; kingdom Metazoa; phylum Arthropoda; class Arachnida; order Araneae; family Eresidae; genus Stegodyphus; species Stegodyphus dumicola. Next base: position 38,475,035 of record NC_140771.1, on the reverse strand, counting down.
CCTTAATTTATGGACATGAGTGTATATGTAACATAGGCAACATCATATTTTTAGGAGGTAGCTTCTTTAATCTTTTCTTTTTGTCTAAGCCCAACTCTGCTTGAAACTCACTGGGCCTATTATTTGTACAGTGGGATTTATTGTGACATACGGTTCAAAATGTTTCTAAACTGCGACATCATATTGTCAGTGAAAATGCTTATATTGTAGCTTGCTACTATTTCCTCGGGGTGGTACTGTTACAACAAAACTTAGCGCTTTACAATATTTTGCAAAATTTTGCGAATCAGAGAAGTAGTCATTTTTCTTTCTTCAATTGCTTCTGAAACCATTTCTTCCACAATCAAATTTTTGTTGTTGTTTCTAATGTTATTCTAACTTTTTTCTGAAGAACTCATTCCTATGGTCCTCTAGTATCTTCTCTCCATGTTTTCATTGTTGATGTCCTTATCCATGATTTTGTCTAGAGTCGCAATATTATAGATAACAAATAACGTCCTAAGTACTCAAAGACTCTGCCTGCATTCTAATCTTGCCATAATTTCTTCCAGGCCGAAACCCTTTTACTGAAATTCACTTACAAAAGCAGCAAATTACAACTTTTAAAGCCTGTTATAGGCATGTCTGCGATGTTATCATCCCGCTGTGATTTGTAAGTGTTTCGTTTTTTACCACATAAATTTTCGACAATGGTGTTATTAAACTGAAGTTTTTCTACCGATTTATTTTCGGCGACCACATTTGGCACCATAATGTTTCATAACTGTGGTGCTTTTTCTTTGCTTTCTTTTCTGCTATGATAAGTTTGTAAGATGGCGTTTTCGCCTTGCGTTATTTCTTTGCAACATTTTCGTCCACGATGTTTTCAACGGACACCAAAGAAGAAAAAGAATATTTGCACGTGATCCAGTGTTCTTTTTAAGGTCTTTCGCTTTGGATGTAGCAGTTTTTTAAGATAGGAGGAACAGTTTTTCAAAATAAGATTCACGAAAGAAACTATGCAAATCCTAAACCTATTTAAGGAAAGCGGACGCACGTTCTGCTCACAAGAAATAGGAAAAGAAGATGGCAGAAACCGCATCTAAAGAACTGGCCATTAACGCCATTTATCCGGATAGGTGTAAATTAGGAACCTTATTTGTGTATTTTCTACCCCCAGAGTGAGAATGTCAGTTTAAAAAGCTCAAGCAGTGCAATAAACAACCCCTGAAGAGGACCAAAAAAGTAAAACATGATAGTCACTTAGACATTCTGGGACACAGAAATGTAATTGTGTGTTATCCTGCAAGTAACTGGTGTCAGGCAGACATTGAAAAGTTAGTAACAGGCCTCAATTCGTCAGATGTAACGATTGTCATTGTGTACCATCAAAGGGCCAAAGCAATGAACATTTGCAAAAATTATTTGATATTCCAGGATAATTATTTCGAATCGTATTTCCAGAAATTGATTGCTGTTGAATACATTATGTCCCTGAGTTAGGTTCTGTACAATGGCTATAGGATCATCCATAACCCATGAGTACCAAGTTGTCTATCCTAATGGCTCGTTTAGGTAAAGGCATGATGGATGCTTCACGTCGGTGGGTTCACCTTTTCATAAACTATGCTATCGATGGTTTAAAAGAAATACTAATGTTTTATGCGGATTTTACTCGATACGAACATTGCTTTCTTGAAAGGATTATCCTCAATCTTCTTAGTATTCTGCGAAAAATTATTATCACCTTTAATAGTCATGATTTAATCTGTTATGTTTGCTGATATGACTTCAGCTTTTGTCAAAAAAGCATATCTCTTCTTATACTGCTTCCATTGGAAGGTGGGCTTACGAAGACATCTAAACTTTTCTGATCATTTGTTCCCCCATAACTTACGCATTGTGGAATTCACGTCGATCAGAGGCGTTCTACCTGATGTTAAAATTTTTAAGACCATCGATTAGTGAATCTTATTAAGTTACTTTGACGGGAATATATAACTTAAATTTTATCCAATATCTAGCAAATAGTTATTTTTGCTTTAAGGAAATATGCCAGGTAATATTACAACGATTTTAATTATGTCTGCGCAAGGAAATTTGAAATATCACGAGAATATATGTTTGCAAAAATATTTATGTTTAGATAATTTTATTCTTAAAAATAATTATGCTCTATAAATTCAATTCTTTTTCAGCCATTGAGTAATAAAAACATTTCTTCATTATGCGTTTTACGTTTTCAGTTGTAGTTCTCGGCGGGAGCTAAACAAATCCGAGTTTCTCTTGTCATGCCACTTTTGATCTAAGCTGGGTGATATCATTTCCAAATAATGTTATCTTATTGCACTATCTGCATACTATATGAGAATCCAATGTTCCGCTCTATACGCTTTCAGTTAATAGATATGTAAATAACTCAGAGTTATATAATCTTTCCTGCTACCAGTCCCATTACGTCACCGGTAATGGTATTAACGTTCGCAATTTCCTGCCTGCGGTTAACCTGTAGCGTTGGAATGTCCAAAGTTGCGGGGATCTATTGTAAGATCATGCACTTTCCTATCGTCACTGAGTGATGTCAGATAGCGCCCTCTATTGTGGGAACAGAACAATGAGAATTATACTGAGTATGGATAATACTGGAATCATAGACATTATTACAAATAATTCACATTAAGACTTAGCAGGAAGAGTGTAAATGCATTAATATCTAGCATAGTTCTGATCTTCGAATTATATGATCCGCTTTGCCTGTAATTTAATTCTCTTGTACGATTAACTCATTAATTGATCAAAAATACTTTCATATGCGAAAATTTACGAGAATATAATCCATATACGTATCCAGATTTTGTTGTAATTTCCGGTTACGAGTAACCGCTAATAATATCAAATGATCTGTAATAAGTAGTGGCCAGCTTTTGTCCCTTAAAAAGCCGATTAAAGTTGTGCCTTGAGGACATGATTCGAACAGTATGTTATGGGTAGTAAATATTTAGGAATACATTCTGGGATTATAAGTAAACAGTCATTTAATTATCCAAGTGGCAGCTATACAATGCTCGTTTGGCATTCATCCAGAAGATAGAGTTTAATTAATAAATGACGCACAGTAAGCCATTATGGACGGTATACATTATTGTTTTATTAACGTGTAATTAATCTATCAATATATTCTACATTTACTGTGCAGTTTTTTATTTATAGTAAAGTAAAGGATTCTAGAAATTCAGATTAGTTTGTAACTAATGAAGAGCAACAGAAAAATACATTATACTGAACAGTGTATAATGTCAGAGGAGGGAGAATTGCATTCAGCTTTTCATTAAGCGAAACCTGCATATATTCTAAAAGATTGGTTCGAATAAAAGGTTTTCGTGATTCTTCTTCACTGTATGATAAATATCAGAATGTTTCCATTAGAAAGTCGTAAATAAGTCTCATTTTATATACAGCTTGCTCTCGTGTACTTTGCCACATTCAAGTACCCCACATATATTGGTCCTAATTCCCACACTGGATTCGATTCCAAGCAAAATGGCTGGATGAATGGGCGGTTTCTTGGGTTTTCCCGTGTGTAATGTATATACGAGCCAGTTTCCCTTAGAAATTTCTCCATAAAGGCATTCCTTATCATAGACAGGTAGCACTAGGGTGCGTTGCTATAATAAACGAAACAAAACCAAAAACAAACCTCGCATTCGTACCGACGATGATATTTGAAACTGCTGGCGAAAAGGCACTGAAAATATTGTTTAATTATAAGTAAAGCATTTAAAGGCTATCTGCCTAAGGAAAGGGATAATTTCGTGAAGGATTTTCTAGGGTAAACTGATTCATATTCATATTATACATGGTGAAAACAGGCAGCCCGTTCACTTGGGCTCGAAGTCAGGTCAAACTGTCGGTACGCAGTGATCTGAACCACTTTGCCGTTAGTGGGAATTTGACATATTGAGAAATGCGAAATTCTTGCTAAGCGAAGAAACCTTTACAATATTTCACCATTTCGCGACATTAATAGTACGCTTTTGCTTGGCAAGAATTTCATAATTTATAAATCGTCTAATTCCTTAAATAAAATTTCTTTGCAGTTATTCACATGCCGTTGACTAATTTAGCAATTACATCAGAAGGATACTTGTCATTTTTCTCTAAAATAGATTGAAAAAAAAATGAATAAGAGCTGCAAGCAAAATAATTATAATAAATTTGAAAGAATTCATAGTTTAACTCTCCCAAAAGGGCCTTTTTTTAAAGTTTAATATGACTTATCACCAGAGATTATCAATAGGGACTGTCCAGGCAGAACAGTAAAACATTTTATAGAACACTATATGATTATATTTTAGACTGACATGGAAGCTCTAGTATATGCTATGCACATAAAAGTGAAAAAATATGTAATGCAATTGTATAAAAATATTTAATTTTTTAATTAGATATATCATCAAATAAATGCATTTTTTCAAATCAACCAGATTAAATAAATACTATTATTAAGCATCTGCTGCTTTTCAATCGCTTAGTTCGGATATAAGTAACATAGATTAAATTTGAAATTTACGTTTTGTCGATAAGCAACAGACCCGAATAAATAGTGAAATAAGGCATTTACAGCGGATGACGCAAAATCGTGTTTCGACGCTAATAACCTTTTTAGGCTAAAACCATTCTAATTATTGCAGCAGATAAAATTCTTCAGTGCCAATAATACTTTAAATTCACAGTTTTAGACTCATATCGCATGCAGGCCAAACGCACGATTTGAAAGCAGCTGACTGGTCGTCTTTTTTTTTTTTTTTTTTTTTTTTTTTTTTTTTTAACAAAATAAGTGTGAGTATACAAACATTTTTTAATATTATGTATACTATACAGTATCATAATTTTTATTAAAACACAAATATTCAAAGTATTACTTAATTACTTGAAATCTTCTTTATATTATATATATGTAAGACTTGAAATCTTCTTTATATTGGACAAAATAAAAATAATCTTAACATTAGAATCAAGAATCATAGCTTATGCATTAAGAAGTATGCTATCAACAAAAATCATATTAATTCAACTACCAAAGAACTAAAACATTTTAAATTAAACGACTTTAATAATATTTCTATCAAGATTTTGTATATTGTGCCTAATCTTAAAAATAGACTTTTTAAGGAATCTCTATACGCTTTGTAGTTCAGAACGCTTTATCCATTTAGATTAAAAACTGGCTTTTATGCTACAAAGAAGGACCAGAGGAAAAGCAAAAATTTAATCAATTCTGCTTTACTACAATCTAAATTCCAAAATTTATTTGAAGAGCCAAATTTCAAGAAACAATTCTTAACTCCCTTCAGAACTTTATCATAGGCATCTACTTTGCATACAAAGTTTCTTCGAAGACAAGTTTACCGAAAATAGCCTCATCAAAGATTTAGTACTTGATTTTATCAAATTTAAGTGTAACTTTGCTTCTTCTAAATATAAAAAGATTTCTCTCTCTCTCTCTATATATATATATGTAATAAAAGCAAAATTAGAAATACTGATGTAGGAACACGGAGATGTAGAAACGTAGCAATGTTGAAAGCGTACTACGTAGTAATTCACAGAACGTAGTAGATCCATATTGAAACAGAAGAATTATCTTTGCGTAGAATTCTAGTATGCTGAGTTCGTAAAATCTAAGAAACTTGGCAGTAAAGACGGATTAAATTCCATTTTTATTTAAATTGACATTTGTGACCACGATTCAGTTGACACTCTAATCGTGCCTATTTCCATAACATTTATATTTTTTATACTTTTGAGATATAAAGAGAGCAAGCAATATTGTGTCCAAGCAGCACAGAAGTTGAAGCGTAGTAGCAACCCTTCTCCCCAAAATGCCAAAATGTGTTCTGTTGAGTTCATACTTGGGGAACATACTGGCCAATTCATTCGAAAGATTCCTTTGTCAAAAAAGAAATTGTTCACGAGCTGAGTATGATGTGGCCTGGAGTTATCATCCATGAGAATGAATTCATCCCCAATTTCTGCGTCGTAAAGGACCACAATAGGTCTGAGGATCTCATCCCTATATTGCTGAGCCGTTAGTGCCTATTCCTGATAAAGTGTAGGTCCGTGCAGCCATTTATAGAAATACAGTTCCAGACCAGCACTTCGCCTACGCCAAATCGAAGACTTTTCATGCACAAAATACAGGAGGATTCCGTGTACCGGGTTCTCTCCAGATGAGAATCCTCTTATTGTCAGGTTATAAACAAAAGTGGAACTCGTCTCATAAGAGCATGTTGCTCATCTCGTTCCCATCAAAGATACTCCTATATCCACCTTCTGCGGGCAGCACGGTGGGCTGTGTCAACGAAACACAAGTTGTAGGTCTGCGAGCATACAACAGTTTGAGTCGAAACTCTGATATCAGTAGCCCTCTGAAGATGATGTTGCCAGAAGTGCCATTCATAGTGTGGTTTCTTTCGGCCGTTAGTGTTAAATATGATGCTGATATTGTGTTGTAGTAAGCGTACTGCTTTTTCCCGATCTTCGACGAGCATTTCTGCTTTCCAAAAACCGATTCCATAGTCTGGAAATGACATATCCAGAAACACCTAATGCTTTCGCTCCAACAGATTGCGTTACCCACCTTTAAACGAACGATGGCCCTCCAGACTACTGATTCAGTTATGTCATTTTCCTGAGACATGCTGCAGGTCGCTTTTCACTCCGTATCTTAAAAGCACATTTTTCGACATAACAGAAAAATGTGCGTATACCAGACTTTGTAAAGTTAGAAATTTTCTTTCCAATCTTTTCTATTTAATTTTTATTAAAAAAGTTGTCTTTTACCTTATTATTGCGCACTGAACTCACAGTATCATGTAATTGTTTTGAGGTAGTGAACTTAACAAGTGAAGGTTGACCGCATTCCCCCCTGAAACTATATTCCCTAAAGTGGAATTCTCCACTTTAGGGAATTATTCCCCTACCATGTTTACGAATCCCTGGGATATAGAATATAATAACATTTTAAATTCCTAAGTTTTCATTAAAAACGTTTTCCTCCAACTATTTTTAGGTCTTCGTCTCTTTAACTGTTTTAAATATAATTTTCGTCATCTGATTGACATCGAACTCGAAGTATCAGTGAATCTTCGTAAGTTGAGTCTCATAAAAATGTGGCTGACAGCACTTCAATTTTTTTATTTTAAAAATTAATCAGTAAATAAACTTCTTATAAATCTGTTGAAATATTTCAGTATTTGGGGAAAACGACGTTGCGTTAAAATCAAAATTCTCCGCAAAAATGTTACACATTTTTAACATTTACTTTATTTAGATTTTGTTTTTCTTTGAATTATAGCAGCACAAACCATTGAATAACATTCAGCAGAAATATAAAAGAATGAACTGAATCTATTAAAAAGTACTCTAATTTTAAGAAAAAGAATATCTTTTATCATTCCCCCCTGAAACTATATTCCCTAAAGTGGAATTCTCCACTTTAGGGAATTATTCCCCTACCATGTTTACGAATCCCTGGGATATAGAATATAATAACATTTTAAATTCCTAAGTTTTCATTAAAAACGTTTTCCTCCAACTATTTTTAGGTCTTCGTCTCTTTAACTGTTTTAAATATAATTTTCGTCATCTGATTGACATCGAACTCGAAGTATCAGTGAATCTTCGTAAGTTGAGTCTCATAAAAATGTGGCTGACAGCACTTCAATTTTTTTATTTTAAAAATTAATCAGTAAATAAACTTCTTATAAATCTGTTGAAATATTTCAGTATTTGGGGAAAACGACGTTGCGTTAAAATCAAAATTCTCCGCAAAAATGTTACACATTTTTAACATTTACTTTATTTAGATTTTGTTTTTCTTTGAATTATAGCAGCACAAACCATTGAATAACATTCAGCAGAAATATAAAAGAATGAACTGAATCTATTAAAAAGTACTCTAATTTTAAGAAAAAGAATATCTTTTGTCGAAGATTTTTAATTTATGATCCGCCGAGGATGGTGGAAACTGCAATTTTCTGGGGAACTCATATTAGTTTATAGAAATATATTTTTTTCTTCTATTCATTGTGTTATATACTTTTGCAAAATTTCAAAGAATTACAAATGGCATTTTTTCACGTCTTTTTAAACGAAACAAATAACGTAGATCGTAATCTATTTAATTTTAAAAGACATTTACTTCTGTCATTGTATGAATTTGATTACAATTGAAATAACTGTTATTTAAACAATCGCACATATCTTTACTAATTTAAATAGTACTTGTGTTTGGAAATTAAAAATTTCATCTGAATAAAAAAAAGATTTAAACAAATTTTATGCAGCATAACATAACTGAACGATGGTAATTCGATTTATTTAAATTAATCTTCTGCTGAATTCTTTTTGTGAGAACGTAATCGTTTTCTAAGCTCATTTAAATTTCTTTTATGAATTCCCGAATTTTCTCTAGTGAATTAGTTCTAAGCTATTGCAGTGAATGTTTTCTTCCTTTTGCATTTTAGAAGTGTATCGTTTGTTTAGACAGAGACTGAAAGCGTTATAACCTTTGACATTTCTTATATATCAGACTTATTGCATTAATCTGAAGAAATGTCCTTTATGCGTGAACGGTTTCAAGCTTTACCTCACCTAGATAATCCTAAGATTGGTTTAGACGTAGAAATAAATGACTTGATAACATACTTAATGTTTAATCATAATGAACAGCCGATATAGTGGTTAGTAATCGGGACTGCCGTAGCGATGGGCCCCAGTTCGAATCCCGGAGAAGGCTTGGTTGTAACTGTCCGTCCCTTCATAGGAGGCAACGGTGGCCACCTGATAGCTGCTTCCATCATGAAATGTCCACCATTTCCTGTCCTAATCTAATGGGCATTAAAAAATAATAACACTATAAAACGCGACGTATGTTTTATATATCCACCCCTTCCGTCCCTTGTATTGCCGAAGGCTAATGGGCATTAAATAATAATAAAAATATAAAACACAACGTATGTTTTATATGTCCACCACTTCCGGCCCTTGCATTTGCGAAGGCTAATGGGCATTAAAAATAATAACAAATAAAACACAACGTATGTCCACCATGTCCACGTATGTATATATCCACCACTTCCAGCCCTTGCATTGGCGAATGCTAATAGGCATTAAAAAATAATAGCAATATAAAACACAACGTATGTTTTATATGTCCACCACTTCCGGCCCTTGTATTAACAAAGGCTAATGGGCATTCAAATAATAACAATATAAAACGCGACGTATGTTTTATATTAGGAAAAAGTATTACAATGAATACAGGACAAAAAGAAAAATGTCACTAAATAAACAGTATTCCTTGCTATGTTTTCTGTAATTTGTGTTGTCATCTTATTTTTATGTTTTTTAGTATTTCTCCATAATACTGGAAAATATTTTCATATGCTCCTGTCCAAGAAAGAGCCAAACTGCACCAAAATATTCAGTAGGCTTCCATGAATTATGGTATTCGAAATTTGGCCAGCAATTATTTCGTTCTTTTCCTCACCAAACGCCAGTTCCTTTGGGTGCAACAGGGCACATTTCATGCTATACGTATGTAAGAATTGCTGAACCCCCTTGCTTTTACTGCAGCACACGTTTTACTCTAGCGAGGAATCAGTTCGGGTAACTCGTTTTTATAAAGCCTAGTGTAAAACATATTGAAGAGAATCTCTTCGGGATATTTATTGCTTTCAGTTCATCAAACTCAAGCCAAGTAAAAATTATTAAGTTTTGAAGGGAATATTTGCTAAAAAACTCAGTACATGATTGATCCAAGGATAGAAATACGCTGCTGCGTCTTGTATAACTTTATGCTTTTCATATTAATAATATTTACTTATAAAATAAAGGCATATATTCCCATTCAGAAATGCATTCTGGTGAAGTAATGTCATAGAAAGATTTTATAGCATTTGCTTTGAAATTTTCTATAGTTTATTTTAAGATTTTATGCTTCTATATCTCTTTAGCTTTAGTTCTATCTATTCTTACAATAACATACCTTTTGCATTTGCTCAATTTTAAGCTGCTTCAGATCTTAACTTGAAGACCAAATTATACCCAGACTAAATCCCAATTTTCTTTAAATCTTAGGAATCTGGTATATTTTAAAAATTCCTTAATTTTTTAAAATAATTTTTTACCTTTTAATAGCAAAACTTTCGAGGCTTTGACGGTAATGTGCAAATAAGTTTTCATACCAATGAACCACACTCGAAGGTATTTCGTTGCTTTAATGTCTTAAGTTGATAGAAATTTCTTACAAACAAATGACAAAAATCGTTTTTTTAACCGAATATTACTTTAGGTTATGTTGATCTTTTGATATAGATTAGGAATACAAGTTATTCAGATTTTCTTACAAACTCTGTGAAGTTTGCTAATAATTCCGTATTAGATTGAATTAGCAGGCTTTATGTAAAACAGCTGTTTTATTTTAAACGCAGTGGCTTTTGTGAAACGAACCTCGGCTTTCATTCTAAATGTATCAACTGACATTAAGGAATATTAAGAGTTTATAGGAGTTCATAGTTTAAAACAAGACCTAAAATGTTCTTAAAGATCTGCCGTTTGAAGCCAGTAATATATGCAAATTACAGAGAAGTAATACAACGCTTTGTTAAATAAAATTTGAACAAACATTTTATTGGAAATAATTTCGATTTTAAACGCGAGCATTTAAAACGGTTTTCTTTGTTAGTCATTTTCTGCGGCACTATCTCTCAGCCAAGGACAATTAGTTCCGCATGTTCCATTAGCAGAACATGTCAGAGGTAATGAATCATTTGTCACGTGCAGCTGGTGAAAAGTTGCATTACGTCACTGTCGTCGAAATTGTAACTAACTGTTTTAACAAAGCTGCTATACCGTATGGCAAATTTCAAATGAAACTCTCAGAAATGATTAAATATGTGAAATAAGCGAGAGAGAATTCGTACCTTATAGTCGAGGATCATACATAATGAGTAAACGTTTAACTAGGAAAAATGACAAATGTTTAGAACACTGGCTATTTCAAACCGCTCAGCTTTAAAGACCATTTTTAACCGCTTTGTATGCGGTTCCCTTTAAAAACGATGAACAAAACAAACCGCATCTTCATTAGCAATACTTTATTTATGAAAATTTCCCAACCTGATTTGTATTAAATAAAGCGCAAAAATGTATTGTATTTTATATTTATCAAGTCATGAAACATAAAAATAACCAATACAGCAAAACAGTAAAAACCTTATATCACACTTTCTTTTATTCGATTTAATGTGCATTCGATGAAATGAATGTGTACTTCATTTAATATGTATGCGAATGCAATTATACATTCGACCTTTATTACGTTTTTAACTAATTTGAAAGGTTTAACATGTTAATAATGATGGTTCATGTGAAATTACTGAATATGGTTCCTATACTAATATGACGATCAGAATATTCAGTCGTTTTATATCCATAGGTTTTGATGAATATTTTGGCATATATAAAAAAATCATTATTATTTTATTGTAGTATTACTAAGGAAGTTAGCTGAAATGTTTCGTTTCATTTGAAGTTAAAAAACAATAAAAAGGTATTACGTACGTCGAGTCCATTAAAATCTTTATGCGACCTTTATTTTTAGCCGTTGGTCATAGATGAATCGTAAGGCTTTTAATAATAAAAATATTCTTATGTTGGAAATATTAAAAATAAAAAAATAAATAAAAATATTAAAACATTTATTTTTTAAATATTACGAAAGCTGTTTTTATATCCTATCCCTAAATGTTACTCGTCGAAAAATAATTTTACTCGTTCCAAAATATAAATAAAACACAAAAAATTTGGCTTGAAAAATGGCAAAAACTAATTAAGCTACTTAATTTCAAAATTTGCAATCGCATTCAGAGAACGCACACAAACTGAACAGCGAAATATTTGAATTTACACATGACTTAAAATGTAATATCAGTTTAGAAAGCAGAGTCTGATAATAACAGAATAAATTATGTAAACAGTCATGAAACGTTTAGACCAATACAAATTTTTACAATGGGGAGCTTTTAGACACACAGTTACAGATTTATTCATATTCCAGAAAACAGAGACAAGTTTTCATTATTAGCACATAGCTAACTCATAACATTGTTCACGTAAATTAGCAATAAAGAATACTTTTAATCCAGATATTAGTGCAAAGGGGCAATTCGCCCAGAAGGACTATTAATTTTGTTTCGGCATTTTGTATTGATTCACTACAAGCCTTGTTTCACTTGTCAAATTGTTGCCACCAAATATTATCTCCCTGTATTATATTTAAAGAAATTAAATAATGAAGAATCTGCATAAATGTATGTATGTTTTTCGTCTTGTGATAAAACAACGGTACCTAGAGGTATCAGCTTTTAAATAACGTAATCCTTCTGCAAATGTGGACATCTGGAAGCCCAAATTTTAAATTTGGAATTTATTTTATTATCGATTTCATATTTTGTAAAACTTTAACGAATTTTTTATAACAAACTCAAGGATTTCAAAGCGCGCAATGGCAACGTTGTACAGAAAAAAAAAAATTATCTCCTGCGCGCGAGACTGTGTATCGGAAATTTTTAAGATGTGCTCATTTTAAAATTATTTTGCAATACCGCTCTTGAACTGATTTGTTTGGTTTAAGTGCCAAAATAAAGGTAACACACAGTGTTAAAAAAAAACGCCCCTTTGGACATAATTTAAAATCTCAAACCTTTCGGGTTTTATTTATTTTTTTATTTATTTGTATTTGTACGGCCATTAGATTATGACCCCCCCCAAAAAAAAACTTTATATGAATATCATTAGAGTGTTTTTAGTTCTTTAACTACTTTTGTGAATTTTACATCCGGCATACTAATTGTATCAAAATTAAAGAATATTGGTTATTACTTATTCACAAAAGAATATTAATGAATTAAACTAAGAGGGAGACTCTGCTTTGAAATATTCTGATTTATTTTTTAATACAAGAAAGCCGAAAATGATGACAAAAATCCCAAATTTTGTAATGAAATATATCTGTCATTTTTCGCTGCATAGGAATGAAACATTTTGTATTATGCTTTTTACAGTTGAAGACAGTTTTATTAAATATAACTATGCAATATATTGAAATGCACCTTCTAAAAGTCCCGGAACAAGAAATACTTATATCGTTAAATAGCTGAGAAAAATACGCGATTTTTGCGAATTACTGGGAATTATTTCAGAATTGTCTTAATACCATCGACAAGAAATATATTCTAGAATAAATTACATTATCTAAATTCCTGTCTCTAATGTAACACATTCGTAAAAATAAACATTGAATTTTGATCATAAAAATACCGTTTTCAGAATGATTAAAAATGGTTTTGAAATAAACTACATAATATTTTTTCTTACGAATTAACTATCCTATCATATTCCCTAATACTTTTTAAAATTATTTTACCTCAGAGATTTGTAGCAATATCAAATCTGGAGTTTCTTTATTTTAAATGAAAGTAATTTTTATTTCTTTCCAATAATTTTTTACCTGACATAAATATTGTACTCGAATTTAATAATTTCCGAGCATTTGAAAGAAGTTTTCTGTAAGAATAAGGTAATCTATTTCTTTCCTACCATTTACTTTTTTTAACAATATGCTTAAAAATGCAATATTTTTTAATGAAATTTCCTGTTCTTGTGTAGAAGGAAAAATAAGAAACGAAGATTGCGGCCAAAATGCTTATAGGATTAGAACGAGATTTGTATTCTTTCGATTTCCGGAGAATGAAATTTCCGGGAGAAAAGCAAGATTGATTAGTTTTTGAAAGAATGCTTTTAGAAAACTTCTATGAAAAAATTTTGTATAATGGCTTTGGAAACGATTTATTATCGACGTAAATTGACTTCGTTTGGTTACAGATATTTGTTCGAAACTCAAAATAAATGTTCAAATTCTTTTCCTCATTTTCCTTTTCTGCGTTTGAGAAGACGGAGAAATTTATTTATTTTTCCGGTTTACAATACATAGCCTACTCCATTACATAGATTTCGGAAGTAATTTTAATAAAATGTTTTGGAAGAAATTTGAAACAAAATCTAATAATAAAAGCATTGATTATTGACTGTACGTTGCTGAGGAAGAAAATGTTGAAAGAAAGATGTTTAATATATATTTTTTTAGTTTCAAAAATAAAATTAAGAAATACAGTTTGATTTAAGGTTTTAAAAACAATGTAAAGAATAAAAATTTGCTTTATTTAGGTAAAATATTATTTATTGGCTATACTTATCATTTAAGTTTTATAACATTTTTATTAGAACTACAATCTGTCATAAAATCACCGATTTTTTAAAAATTTACTGCTTTTTAATCGAGCAGTCTGATTATACCGCGTTTCTTCAAGGTTATTTTCTCAGTCTAATTTTTACTTCCTTGTACGAAGTAAAAATGAAGTATTTAAATCGCGAAAAGCTTCAGGCAGCATTATTTCAACGAAAATATCCACTTTGACCGCTTCCGAATGCAATTTAACGATGTTTTTGCGTGATATCTGTACGTAAGGACAGAATAAAAAACTCTTTTCCTCCAAAAAACTAAAAAACTGCTTTAAAATGAATTCTGAAGAGAATTTTTCGTGGCGTCTGTACGAACGTATGTACGTACGTACGTACGTGCGCACGTACATATCTCGATTAACTCAAAAACGAGTAGCCTCAGAACGTTGAAATTTTGTATATAAGACTACTATAACATGTAGATGTGCACCTCGTATTTTGGTTTCAATCGGCAGCGCCAAACGTATATAAATATATTTATAAATATATCCACTCTGTTACCCGGCTCAGTGATCTCAGTTTCTTTACTCTTATATGTTTGTAAATCGTACATTTTTTGCTTTAAAATGATTGAATTATGTTGTTTTTATCTTCCGGTTAAGGGTTTTATGCCTTTAGTAAATCTGTATGCAATATTTTTAGAATTATCAATAATTTTAAAATTGTTTAAGTGCCGCTAAGCCTAATTTCATGGCGGCCATTGCTCTTGTTTACATTTGAAATAGCCGAGTAGCGGATTTTTTGCCAATCTAGAGAAACTTAGCTTCGCAACAACAAAGATAACTCCTTCATTTATTATTTAAATCATGCTTAATCCTTTATGGAATTTTTTCGAGGAAATAAGAGTTTAAGATTTACTTCGTAATTTTTAATACAGATATTTTGAGTTTTTATGTATTTTTGCGTTGTCGCGAAGTGAAAACTGAATTAATTGAATGAGAAATACTCAATCGTCTGGGAAAAACTGTTTCTTTTTTGTTTTGTTTGCTTAATTTCTTTTATACATAGTTCTAGCTTTATTATAGTATTTGAATAGAAAATGTGGCAACGATTAGATAATTCTTTAAATGATATAAATTTTGTGCATTCTGAGTTATAACATGAACGAAATATAATACTGTTAAGTAAACCTAGAGCCAGAGTGTCGCTATGGTAATCAAAGTGAATTTTAAGGAATGCATTTATTCTATTGGGGTTTATGCGCTGTCTGCGAAGTAGGTTTAATTCAATCTAATAAGTTTAAATGAAATGCAAGAAAAAATGCGTATAATTTAATATTCCTTACAAGGAAGTCATGTGGTGTACACATCAGATTTTTTATAATCATAACAGTGACTGCTGCAGAAAACAATCGAGTTCTGCAATCTACTAAAATCTCTCTTAATTTCTTTTGTGCTGTGGTAAGGACATACTCACCATCGTAAATAACGGGAGGCACATCAAGATTTCGAAGTGCCTATTATAATGTTATTGTTGTGTGTTGCTGTTATTTATATCACTTGCTCGACAGTAACATCAGAACAAGCCCAAGAAATTCTTCGTGCAAGGAAAGCAAGATTGCGCCTGTCGTTGGCAAGAGTCTTGAGCACATATGGGTGACAGTACGGCTTCGCTTAGTCCCGTCCCAATTTTGATAGAGAGGGGCGATTTCCAGGGTTTCTCAACCTTCTTTCCTACCCTTCGAAAGGACTTTCGCTTCGCCGCATATTAAAAATGCCCCATGCCTCAAGTAAACTGTGTATTTACTATCATCCATGCCTTCTTCGAGATTCAAACTCTTGCCCTTAGATACTGCAGTAGACTTCCCTGACCACTATACCGTCTGGACAGCTGCCTATTTTAAAGTAACAATTGTAATGTAAGAAGCACAAAAAGTAATAAAAAGGACAAGCGACAGGCTATGTCTTTAGACGATCCAGATAATCAGAGTCCATGATTGCAAAAGAGAAAAATCAAAACAAGTCATAGTGGTTAAATGTGGTCATTTGGCTGCAAGGGTTACGCCTTGGGCTGAACTCTCGGCTATCGTTGATACTGAAATTTTTATTATACTTTAAATTAGAATAAAGTGGGCATCGAAGTGCGTCAATGGCAAGAATACAAGGAACACTTGCACTAGATTATAGTAGATTGTCACTTAAATGTTACCTTTAATGATTTTCTTATGGTTTCTTTACCTTTGATGCTGTAGCGTGAATACAGGGTGTGAATCAGAAGTTTCAAGACTGGTTCCTGAGTAGGGGAGAACGGACCGATTCCGCCGGGTGGCGGAAGTAGTAGGGAATCTCAGGAGCCGAACTGACGCTGCGGCAGTTGCCTCCGGAGCCTTGGAGATTGCGCATCGCTTGCAGCTTGAATGCGTGTCATTGATCTCTGTCGAAAAGTGGGAGAGGCGAAAATGGAGCAGCACTTTGTTATGGAAAATTCTTATGTATTTTTTGTTGTGTATAATTATTGCGCGTTATTTTACTGTGCATATTGTATTCTTAGTTATTATATTAGTTTACTGTGTTTAATGAATTTGTATTGAGCTTATTTTAAAATTAATGTATAATATTTAAAATTGTTAAACTTTATGGCAAAGCTCCTTTAAGTTTGGCAGATTGTGTGTTACAGTTAAAAGGGCGCGGGTGTACTTCCGTTTCTCACGCGTAGGTTTCTTTGGAGGTTAGAGGTCACTGTCCAGCTGCATTTTCTCCTTTTTTCGCGGGGGTTGAAAACACGTGTTTTGCTCGTTCAGAGGCGAATAGTTCTAAGGGGCGGCGATTTTTTTGACAGAGTTATAGGTTGGAAAATTCTTCTGTTGCGTGGGAAAGAAAGGGTCTGTCTTCTTGTAGAAAGTTCTGTATTTCTGAGAATTTCAGTGGCGATTTATTACCTTTCTTCTAGTTGGCGAAAGGGAGTCTAAGTTTCCTTAAGATTGGCTAAATTTTTAATTTTAGTGTTGTTTGAACCAATAGTGATTTTGAGGCTTTTCTTGGTGTGTGTAAACCGAGGTTTCTTAAGCCGTTGCATCGGAGGCAGGAGGGAGTTTTTTGGACTGAAAAAGAGATTTTTAGAGAAGACTTTTAGCAGATTTTTTTTAGCCTTAGCGGGTTTGCTACTTTGACGGCGGCCCCTACGGGGCCGGCCGCGGTCAGTGAGGTGCTGGGATGGAGCGGAGGAAAAACACGGCGGTTCTTCGGGGGCGGTCGACCGCGGTATACAGTTAAGTTTTTATCTCCGAGAATCTGGGTACGGAGGGTCCGAGACAGTGCGGGTGCTCGACATGTTGACGGCGGTAATTCTTGCGGCCTATTATTTTCAATTTCGTCGCTGATGTTTCTTTCCCATTTGTGGAACAGTCTGAACTGCTCGTTCGTGCTGGAGTTTCTATTTTGCTTTAGAAAAGATGGAAATATGGAAGGTCGTCATCACCTGAGGTCTGCCTTGGTCTTTTGTCTCCAGTTTCGACCTTCTTCTCTTATCTTCAGTGGAACTTCGAAACGGGAAGTTGATTGAGTTAAAGTGCTGCTTGACGGAAGAATTTGAAAACTATGAACTGGAATTATGAAAAGGCTCCGGTTCCGGAAAACAACGATGAAGATTTGGCAGTTAATGTTTCGGCGAATAGTGGCTGGATCTGGGCAGCTCCCTGAGTCTCTCAAAGGTGGTACGCCGATTTCGTGAGTGACTTTATATTTTCATTGGTGTTTAATTTTGATAATTAATCTTTTTAAATTTGGAAATGTTTAATACTAAAGCAAGAGCTGTCATGTTAAGTAGATAAAAATTGAATATTTTTACTAAATTTCTAGCTGAGAAGGTATTTTTTTTTTATTAATGTTTAATAGTCAGAAGTCAATTGAACCAATTTGGAGGAAGTGAATCTTTGTTTTAATGTTAAGTGCTATGTTCAATATGATTTATTCTAAATTAGTTTTTTAAATGAATTTAATCTTCTTGAGTTCCTCTTTGAAATGATTAAAAACTGTGACGTGTTTCGCTATGATTTTTGTATTAATGGATTAATGTTAAATATGAGATTGATTTGAAAAAAAAAAAAAACTATGAGTAACTTTAAAAGATTTTTGCAGGGGTAGTCTGGCCAGCTATCTTAAGTTATAATGTGTGGGAATTTTCAATAAATGTGTTTATTATCCTTAATATTGTAAGTTTTTTTTGTGTGTATTAATTGTGGTCTACTGTAGGTCACCCATGTGATCCTTACGGAAACATGGTTATTTTATTCGAACCTGGGTAATTATATTGCGGTAGTAAAAAAAATCAGTTTTGTGTTGGTGACTATACGATCCGTTTACTGAATTTGTTTTGGTTTGATGAGTAGACTTCTTAATTGGGAGATTGTATCTTTCCCTGGTGTTTGAAGAGTTCTGTGTGTTATTTGAAGTGTTAAGGGTTTAAGGCTATCTCTAGATTTTGTACTGAAATTTATGTGTTTTCAGGTTGGAGATCTAAATTAGTTTTAATGTAGTGAGAGATAGCGTGTTAAAGATATTATAGTGGAAATGCATTTTCGAATTTCGTTTTGTCAAATAATCGTGATTCTACCAAAACACCAGGGAGGATATCTTTCTTTGATGTCTTTTAGATTTAAAAGTTTGATTATTGTATGTACAAAATCTAGTAGTTAGTTTTGTTTTTTTTTATTTGTCACTGTACCAAAAAACAAGTAGTCAGTTTTAAAGCGTTAAATATAAATGAGAAAGTTTTTTTTTTTCTACGTAACACTTGGAGCAACCCAAGAAAGCTCGCATGAGCAAAGTCGCGTGTGAAGTGCATGCTGATTGTTTATTTTTTTATGGTAAATGAGTGATTCACAAGGAGTTTGTTGATCGTGGACATACTGTCACAGGTGACTTTTACGCTGGAGTGCCCCGCCGCTTGAGGGATCGAGTCCACCCGGCGATGAAGGGCGATTGGATTCTTCACCACGACAACGCGCCCGCTCACACGTAGCGCAGTTTTCGTCAAGTTCAATGTGACAACATTGCCGCAGCCACCCTACAGCCCGACTTCTCTCGAAGTGACTTTTTCTCCTTCCCCGAATCAAGACAGGCCTAAAGGGAAGCGATTCGACTCTATCGACGCCATCCAGCAGGCTTCGACGAGAGCCCTTCACAGCATGACCCCCGAGGCTTTCCAGAAGGGCTACGAACAATGGAAGACGCGCTGGCAGCGCTATGTTGATGCTGAAGGATCATATTTTGAAGAATTTTAGTCCACTGTACTTAAATGTCCAATAAATTTCTAGTTCTGAGTTAAGTCTTGAAACTTTTGAATCACGACCTGTATGTCTCGTACTATTACTAGCACCTCAGATGACTCCTTTTCGAGGAAACCCATGCATACAGTTATCGGAGAGAACATTTTAATTTGGAATTCCCAAAGAAGGTAGAAAATCTGAGGAACACGCCTGGTGGGTGAAATCTTCGAAAGCTAGTGGTATAGAGAGAGGAAAAACGTCACTGTGGTGGAAGCGAAAGAGAAATTCTTGAATTCATCTTTTACTAGTTGAAGCTTTAATTCGAATTTTTATAATTACAGCAATAATTTGGAGAGACAACTATTTTCTTATATCCTTCCATTGGATTCCTACAAAAGTCAAAAACGCTAAGTCGATCTCATTAATGAAAGATCGGTCATTGGATCATTTATTTGAATATTACCTCTGTTGAGTAAGGTTCGCTAGAAGATATGACTTATGTTCTTTACGGAGAGGAGCTGCAAAACGAAGAATTGCAAGTTTTCTAGTTTTGCCTTCAGTCTTTACGTTGTCTTTAATGAGATTCTGATCATCGCGGAATTCTTGAGATATTTGCCGACTACGGTAGCTTTTCACACTTCTAGAAATTCATATCTATGGAAATTGGGGTGATGTTTTTCGACATCGGTAGCAGTAGCTGATTTTTAGTTCACATGAACAAGTCAGAGAATTTTGCCCGCATTCCAGGCATATTGTGTTGTTAAAACAACCCACTTGCTAGTGTGCAGATCTCTGGAATGTATATCATTGAACAAGTAACAAGTAATCTACTAGCTTTATAGTATTTTATATAAATCGTCAGTCTGATATATCGTTTCACTACGAAGATATCTCTTTCTTCATCGGTTGACTGGAGCTCCACAAAAACTCGTCTTTGCGTCTTTTAGGAGTGTAACAAAGACATCAAAAATTGTGTCTCTCTATTGCCCAGAAGCAGATCTCGTATTGTGACTTATCCTCATGGATAACCTGGGTATTATGCTGGATTTCCGACTTTTGCACATAGCTGTAAGTAGAAATATGCATATAGATGTACTTATCTCTGGCTGTGTCATTTTCACAATCCAGTCGAATTAAATCGGACTGAAAACGTCCATAAAATCGGACTTTATGAACCGTAAAATGTCTCATAAGAAGCTTCGAGTCCGCATCAGGCTTTGAATAGAAAATTAGCAAAGATTTTTCATTTCGTGAGGTGCTAATTTCGGCATCCGCTGATTCTGCCATCTCTGTCACTTCTAAATGATTGGTTAATGATAATTTCGGCGTTTTCATTGTAACTAATTGAGTACTATCTACACTGCTTGGTGTTATAAGTAGATCTTTGTTTCTTCATTTTAATGTTCCCCCAAGAAAAAGACGAGTATACAGAATCGCAATAACTAGAATAGAACATTTCTGGTAATGAATGTTTCTTGTTAAACTTCTGGGATATATTATCCAATCAATTTAACTAATAAAAGTAAATGCTATTTATAGTAAATACAGGAAATATACTACCGAAGTTTAAATTATAACGGAGATACATGTTTTACAGTTTACGAACAATATAGCATTGTGTGTGTTTAAAAAAAAAAAAAAAAAAAAAAAAAAATATTTTATTCTGACCCCTGAAAAGTCTTAATAGTTTAAAAGTATAAGAAGTATTTTTTCTTCATTACTACAACCATCTAATATAATTTATTTTCAATCTTTACCTTGCAGCTGCTCGTGCGTTCGTGAAATTATTTTGTAAGGTTAAATTTAATTTGAATTAAACTTAGGTTTTAGTTCACTATTTTAATTCATTTCAGGCACGTATTCTGGTAGAACAGACAAAAAATAGAATTGCAGGAAAGACTCAACACAAGAAATAGCGTCTTAGATAAAATAAACCATAGCAGTTTCAAAACCATTTAATTTAAAACTTTTCTTAAGTATAGAAATAAAGATACATCTTCAAATAAAACAAAATAATTGAATTCTATTTTAAAACATAAAATTACACTGCTGGCCACCCAACTTGAAACACCAAGAAAGACAGGAGATATCACAACAAAATTTATTTAGTAGATAATATGTTGACCGAGTATCAAATGATTAAATTTCTAAACTTATGTGAAGTATGATTCCTTCCAGAATCAGTAGCCAGAGTAGCCGCCATTGTTGGAGATTACCACTGCCACACGCCTCGGCCTTGATTCAAAGAGACTTTGGATGTGTTCTTGGGATACAGCAGACCAAGCATCTTCCACACATTACCAAAGTTGATCTGGTGAGGTAGCTTGAGATGTAATATGGGTCAATCGTTCAGCAAACATGGACCGCATGTTTTCTATCGGCGAAAGATCCGCAGAGTGACCAGGCCAGGGAAGCAGTTCAATCTGGCGATTGACGAAGAGCCCTTGAACAATGCGTGCCATGTGTGGTCGCGCATTATCCTGTTAAAACATGGCTGTGGGCAAGCTCTGAAGAGAAGGAAGAACATCTGGCTCCAACACCTCGGAGATGTAGCGCTGGCTGTTTAAAACACTGGCAATGCGAACTAGAGGAGAGTGATATCCAATACCGCCCCATAACATAATACCCAGTGCAGGATCAGTGTGGCGCTGCATAACGCAGCTGTTCAGGATCCTCTCTCCACGGTGTCTCCAGATTCGAATCCGACCATCGTGGTGTTGCAGACAGAAGCGCGATTTGTCAGTAAAGACAATTTCATTCCATTCTACCATCCACGTCCTTCTTTCATCGCACCATTGGCGGCGGAGACGTCTGTGGTTCTGCGTCAAGGGTAGACGAAGCAATGGATGTCTTGCAGACAGATCACTCTGCTGTAAACGGCGTTGAATGGTACGCGCAGACACTGGATGATGCCTTACAGACTGAATGTGCTGTGCTATGGTTTGGAACTTGAACCCTGGACCTCTCGAATATGGGTCAGTTATATTCCCAATTACTCTACGAAGGTTTGCGAAAGGGAGGGAGAAAATATCTTATATATTCGTACTTTTAATGGGATATTGGGGGGGGGGGCAATCGCCAAATCCTGGTGGTGAAGAATTACCTTCCACCTGCTTTTTTTGTTCCGGCGCCACTGTAGAGTCACTGAAGCGGGAGACGTGAAAATTGTGCACTGCCTTCACCAAGACTCGAAACTTGGACCTCTCAAATACGAGTGGAATATGTTTCCAATTGCACCCGAAAGCCTGCGGAAAGGAAGGAGAAAATATGTAAGAAACCTATATATTTATTTAAAAATTACTGCAGATATTTCTGCCATCTATAATCTGTTTATTTCTTTCCTTTACTGCGATATTTCTTTTATCTCATAAAATAATTATTATTCTAGAATAAACGTCGAAATATATATTTAATACAGCTTTATTTTTCTTATAAAATTAAACTGTAATTTAATCAAGATAATTTTTCAACTCATTGCGCAATCCTAATTTTACAAATCTACTTCCTTTTAATAAAATAGCTTTAAAACACGAAGGAATTAATTAGAGACACAGAAACTTCTCTTTCAGTGAATAATTAATTGACTACGTCAGACGTGAAGGAATCAGAAATATTAAAGATTTTAAAATTTTCTTAGGATGTTAAGTAATATGTTTATCCTGAGAATCAGGAGTAATTATAAAAAGTTGCGACTCGCATTTCCGTATACTACTAAGCACCAATATGATTTTGTAACTTACAAAATATTTTATTTTCTTTTTCTCAAGTATTTGTAATTTTATATATTCTAATGTATTTTATACGAGAATTCATCACTTTAAAATAATTTACTATATTAATTTAAGAAGTTTTACATTCGAATAAATCATATACTTAATGAAATTCATTATGTTATATATTACTGTAGCTACTCCGTTTACTCCGTTTGAGAATCAGTGTATCTTGTTATCTCTAGTTGTACTGATTTGGAGTTATTTCCACGTTGAAGTTGTGTTAATTATCTGTGGAGTCGTAAAGCTATTTCTAATATAAATTTGTAATGAATGCATTTCAGTCTTCTATATTTCTAATGGGAGTCTCATTTATATTTCTCGAAGTATTTAAAATTATAACATAGTAAATAATTGTGCTAAGTTATACCTAAATGATGCACTCATTTTTCAGGCCATTAAACGTAAACTTGAAATGCTTTTAAGTATGAAAATAATGCTTTTTATACGACATACTTAAAAGATGAAAATGCCTGTAAATTGTTATTGATATAATTTAATGAGAAAAGTATTTTATATATTATATGCAATAATAAAGCATGTTCAATAGTACCTTCTTAAAGGTACTATTGAACATGCTTTATTATTAAGCTTCTTAAAGAGAACACTGACTAAATATATATGCGATTAAAATCTGTGGCATCTGTTTCTTCGTTTGTTTATGGTATCATATCCTCCGTAACTTCAGTGGGGACTCCCGGGAACTTCAGTGTCTAGAGGTAGCCTCGGACTCGAAATATTTGTGGGAAGCCATTTGGACGATTTTCATCTTCGAACGGCTTTAATCAGCCGAGATATTAGTTAAAAGCTCTGAAAAGGCTAATTTTCGCCCTCATTATTTCGAGTGGCAACAGTCTCGCACGCTGGGAGGCAGAAGTCTGCTTTAATTCGAAAAGAGTTGCCACTGGTCGTTTTCAAATCATAGAGTTTGTTATTAAAAATTTTGAAAGTTCTATAAAATATGAAGTAATAAAAGCCAAACATTAAATATATTATTATACAAGGTCATCTTCTGACTTTGAAGAAAGAACGCGTTTTCATGTGATGTCATTATATGTGGTAAATGTTTCGTTAATGTCAGCATATACGTATTAAACTGAAGTATCAAAAGTTTTTGTTTCCTGGTTTCTAAACAAAAAATTATTCACGAACATATTTTTTGCTTGGAAAGAATGAACTATTTAATTCATATTGAAATTTTATTAATATGCATTCTTTTCAGATGTATATAGATCCCATAAATTTTACTTTGGTAGCAACTTTGTATACAGTACATTAAATTAATAGTTCATTTTACTTTCAGTTTTTCAGTACATAGAATTTATCAATATCAACGACCACGTTACGGTTTTAAAAAATTCATACCATTTTCATAAGTGTTCGAGCAAGTTTTATTGGTTACTAAACGAGTCCCTGCCTTTGTATCTCTGAATTTTAAATTCCTAGAAAATTCATTGGTCATAGAAAAGGCTCCACACGCCACGAATCTGCATACTTTGTTGTTTTTCTTTCCCCCATTTATGGCCTTTTTCAATTTTTACATTAGATTAAAAGCTATATAAAAGATATAACTCGATGTTTCTTAAAACAAAGCGCATCAGATATTTTAAGCACATATTTCACATGAAGAATGATTTTCTGGGATATGATATTTTAGTGGAAGTGATGGCATTAACTATAAGAAATTTTTCTGAACACTTCTAAGGAAGTTGCACTGTGAGAAAATCAGTAATCCTAAATATGTGCACGATTCCGCACTACTCTAAACATCAACTCTTAGAACCGTCAAGACAGAGAGGCAAATTATTGCTTCGTTTTACTTCTAAAATACAGTTATCATAAACTCAGTTTAAGAATAAAAGTAGAACTTTTTATTTAGACCTTAGCTTAGAAATTACATGAAAATGGCAACAAAAACAGGAAATTCTGAGCAAATGCTCAAATAAAATTAAAGTATTAAATACAAAGAAACAGATGAATAAACAGATGAATAATATGTATTCCACTATCGTGGTTAATACGGCCCCACCCCTCCTAACCGAGCTGACAGCTCATAACGTCCATATGTGGGAGTGGAGAGTGTGGATAAGATTAGCCGCCTTCACATTGACTAGAATCATTGTCTATACGGTGATCCGTTGAACCTTCGCAAAGATTGAAAAGGTACTGAGGTCCATCAAGTCTGTCTCCGACTTGCGGTCGCTACATATTTAATAATATAAAAGGTTGTCGTTGGAGGTTTCGGCCTCGCGGGATCGTTTCCGAGTTGTGTAAAAACCGTGTATGGTCTGCTCGATGGCCTGGATCTAGGTGTCTCTGGTACAATGCCCAACGGCTCTCTCCTCAAGCCCGAGAACTCTGCATTTAAATACTTTAATAATCTGAAGAAAATAAAAGCAGAACAATAACAAAACTAATTAATTAACGCAAAACACTGTCTACTTGTATTTATCTGTATTAAAGTTTATGTAAAGAAATCCCACTACTGAAGGATTTCTGTCCTTTAAATTCGCTAAAACTCAGACAATTTTCAGATTGTACGTCATAGAATATGTCAGGGAAAAGAGGACAGAAAAATACACAATTCTGCACTTTTGTTGCTTGAACATCAGGGTAAGATCCTGCCTCATATGTTTTTCTAAAGTTTAATTAAATGATGGGAAGACATATGAAAACTATTTGCTTAAGTGGACGAATATCTTGGTGTATGAATTTCTAAGGAAACCGTACTTATTATATCCCCGTTTACCGTGAGAAAACGTCAGCAATCAAACATGCGACTGACAGTTTCCAACGTCTTATTCGTTCTTCTACATTTTCCTGATACGTGAGATATATAATAATTTCAAATTATTTTGGCAACCTCTTGATAATTACATGAGACTTACCTTTTTACACGAAGCTTAATCTTAACAAGAAACTCTCTTAAAAACAATCTCCCTGCAAAATTTCAAGGACTGCTTAGTTCACCTTAGCTTAAAATAATCTAACCATAATATGTCAATTGCATTGCAATCATAATCTTATTAATACAAATGATTTCAAGATTCTGCTATTCTTGTCTAATTTTTAAGTCATCGCATTTAGTTATCTGTTTACGTTAAATGTATATAAATTTATTAAGTTCTTGTACCTCCCCTTGGAGAAATCACAGGAATGATTCCTTAAAATATTACTTCAGCTCAGATGCTTGAATAACTTTATATTTAAGGAAA
Source organism: Stegodyphus dumicola (assembly GCF_044657685.1). Taxonomy (NCBI): domain Eukaryota; kingdom Metazoa; phylum Arthropoda; class Arachnida; order Araneae; family Eresidae; genus Stegodyphus; species Stegodyphus dumicola. The sequence continues at coordinate 38,448,498 of NC_140771.1, read as the reverse complement.
TTCTGAATTCAAATTTTATTCTCAATTCATTGTGACGAATCTTTCAACCGTAAGGAAACAAATGGCGATTTCTATTTAAATTTAACCACTTTACTAGAGATTAAATCCTTCGTTTTGTTGAAGAATTGTTCGAGCAATCCTCGGAGATAAGTCTCGTACCCTAACTGACACTGAGTGTGTGCCTAACTTTGAAATTTTATCCGTTCGTAATTTAATCAATTTTTACAAATGTGTTTTATATTAAGCTACTTATTAAAGAAAATATTATCTTGTTAGATTTATATGTTCTTCGGATATCATCTTCTTCTCAAATAAAAGATTATACGTGAAAACAAAAACAAAACCTCTATAAACAATGCAATTTAAAAGTAATTTCCATAATAGTGGCTCCATCTGCTAAAGTATGCATAATTAGTTTTCGCGAGAATTAGAATTCACTGAAGATACTTAAGACGAACAGCTCTTTATCATCCATATTTTGTTAAATAAAAAATTTCCATTATACCATTCCCAGTGCATATATGAACATAAATCTTACAAAATTACTGTTTTGTGCATTAACGAAAAAATTAAATATAAAATCTTACACACATATGGGCAAACCAAAACATTTAAAACATTTAGACTACTAATTAGTTTTTCTTCTTAATTCATTTAAAGAGAAATTTTCTATGTTGCAGTAAATCACCGTTTATTCCTCCTGTCATCCTATCATAGCCAGTGTTTCAAAAACTATCTGTTATAAATTTTATTTCAAAATCATTCAATAAATACATTGTATTACATTCGAGATATATATACAGATGCTACAGTCATAATATAATTTAGTTATTAATTCAAGTTCTGAAAAACTGTATGTCCACTTATGAGTACTAGAGGCTGTGTCATGGAATATACAAATAAATATCGAAAGGCCTGAAGCTGTTGCTATCACTTTGTGGGAATTGTTTTAATTTTCTAATAGTTATTTTTAATTTTGAAATCATTTCCTTTAAATTCTTGTTTCCTACCTACAACTCCCTGCCAGAATGAGTTTTCAGTATCTCGTTTTAGTTAAATGGGGTAGAGCCAGTATTTAATGGGACGTTCAGTTACTTCCTTTCTCCGAGGAGCGTATTCTGCCTTCGGGCCATGTCGTTGCTTTAAACCTTACTACGTTCGACCCTAGTCTTATGTGCCTGTTAGTATTCGCCGGTGGGGTTTAATTATGGACCAACTTGCTTACTTATTTCTTCACATTATTTAGCTACGTTTTAGTTAGTTAGAATTAATTTAGTTCCCTATTTTCTCTTTTAAGTTAAAGACCTAGTGGAGGTTTTCCTGTAAGCCCGAGAGAGGCCGTCTCTCAAATATTTCTTTGAGTGAATAAAAGGACTTTCTTTAACTTCCTTTCTTTCCTTTCTATGGAATTGTCCTTATAATTATAAGAAGACAATCGAATAGTTGCTGAAATTTCCTCAAGGCTGTAGTAGCCAAGGATACATAAATTAACTAGAACTTTATAAATTAATAGAAGAACCTATGCCTAAATAATACTGCCTGGTTTTCTGCGATTCAGGGTGCTTTGGAATTATCTTGGATTTGTGTTTCACATGGAAAACCCGTTTTACCCATTTAATTAACAAGTTAGAAGCTTCTTAATTTTCACTCTCCCTCTAATTATTCAATATAGCACCCTCTCTATTGATAACAATGTTCATCAACCAAATCATGTTATATCATATAATTAGCTGTACTTGTTCTGTCTGGACTCATTTTTGTACTAATTATAGTTAAAGTTTGAAAGGAGCTCGAAATGCAATATTTAGCAATTAACTAATGACCTTGACATTTGAGGAATATGATAACTCAAGAGGGTACTTAAAATTTATCTACCTGAATTCAGTGCGCAAAGTAGGCAGAAAATATCAAAATGTCTTCTAAAAGTGGTTAATAATAATAATAATAATAATAATCTGAAAGGTTTCAGATTTTAAATTACAGCCTAAGGGGCATTTTTAACGTTTTGTATGTTACCTTTATTATATATTATGTTCTTTGCACTTAAACCTTGAAATTCAGTTCAATAGCAGTACCACAAAATAATTTTAAAATGAGCCTATCTTTAGTATTTCCGATACACAGTTCCGCGCGCTGGAGGTAAAAAGGTTTTTTCCCCCTCCGTAGAGTGTTGCTATTGCTCGCTTTTAAATCGTCGAGATTGTTGCTAAAAATTCGTTAAAGTTTTCACAAATAGAAATCGGTAATAAAACAAATTCCAGATTTCCTCTTTGGACATCCACATGCCCATATTCGTAGGAAGATTACGTCATTCAAAATTTGATGGCTCTAGGTACCGTTATTTTATCATAATGCGAGAAATATACCTACATTTATGCAGATTTTTCACTATTTAATTTCTTCAAATATAACCCAGGACTAATATTTAGTGGCAGCAGTTTGAAAAGTCAAACGTACATTTATAGAGATTCAACGCAAAATCGCAAAACGAAAGAAAACAATAGTCTTTCAGGGACAAAGCTCCTTTGGATTAATAATCTTTATAGGGTTCTTCAGTTATAACAAGATATCAGAATTACGTGTTTATTAATCGACGCATGCCACACGAAATTTTTCGTGCTATAATATAACACGGCATTTCAGTACTTATTTCATAGTCACAACAATTTGATATAATTATTAATTTCTCAGAGATGAAATGCAATGACAAGACAACAGATAAGCAGTTTAACAAATTTAATCGTCAAATATTTATTTTAGAATTTCTGCATTTAAAACATAAATAACCCGAATTCTAGTCAAGACCAACTCTCTAGTCCAAAACTGACTTTGTATAATTTTTAAGTTCATCTACTTGCCTTTCATAATATAATTATTTGTATTGTAACATGCATCTTGCAGTTTTAAATCCGATTTCACTTTTTATCTTTTCCTTTCGAACTAACTGCTTTAAAAATTATTGAACAGGATATAATTTGTATTTTTCAAAATTTATTAGTCCAGATATTTGCACTTAAAGTGTAATGAACAAGCTAATAAAATTCTTTCTGCTCTCTGAATTTAAATTTCTTTATGGTCTGTTTTCTAGATTTATTCATATATAAAAGAAATAGTAACCCTTAAATGTAAGAATGCGTATATTTTACATGAATTATATATATATATATATATATATATATATATAATACCATATACAAGCATAATGAACTTACAATTTAAATAATTATATTTATAATATCATAGTGGTTTATAATTAAAAAAAGAGAAAACATTAAAGCAATTGACTTATCTTAAATATATTATTACAAGATGAGGCTACCTGTCCTTGTCGTTAAAATTCAAATCTTTGCAAATATGATTCTCATTTCGAAACTAAGTACCTGCCTGGCTACACTTTCCCGAGATTCGTATAGCACTTACCATGGCAAAGTAATTAACGAACTTAAATAAAGTAATTAAAGAACTTAAATAAAGTAATAGCTCACAATAATAACTTAAATAGCTCACAATAATAGCAGGAAATGTAGCTCAATTAAGCGCGATTGAGGACGCAAAATCTCTAATAGTCTTCAGATTCAAATACACTGCTAGAAAATTGCAAAGGACGGATCTCAAATTGCAATACATTATTATAACATTAAGCGGAGGTGAAGGCTAATAACTAAAATAAAAATATTGATTAAATATTGTTGCCACATTATTAGGGAATTAGAATCAAAATGGTATTTTATACCTGGATTTGTGTACTTTTGATATATTGCCTTAATTTCTTGGATATATTTTAATATGCACGTATATATACGTTCTTACAGATGTCACAAAAATATTCTAGGCCGTATATATACTTGAATAGGGCTAGAATCTTGATTACAGTGAGTATTCGATAACATCGTACATTGTCTTCCATTTAAAGAAATATATTACAGAAAGAATTTTTCTTGATTATTTTTAAGATCATATACACTTTACTACTAAAATTACTCTGCGATTTTCCTAGCATTAAATTTTCTGTGTTTTTATTAGCATTAAATTTTCTGTGATTTTGCTAGCATTAAAATCACAGAAAATCATAGCGCGGTAATCTTTTCGCATTAGCTCCATCTTTATTTCTTTAAAATTTTTCTGCGATAGATAAATTGCAATTACTGCCATAAATAATGGTTTACGCAGATAAAAGAATACCATTTCCTATATCTAACAAATAATGTTCTTAGTGCATGTTATCTGAGCCTGTCTAAAATATTCAGAATTACCTACGCAATTTCATTACTAGACTAACACATATTCCCTTTATTAACATATTCCAAATAAAGTAATAGAGTATTAAACAATTAAGTACTCCTATGGGAATAATGTTGAGCAATTAGTAAAACCATTTATCTTTACTGCGTTAGTGCGAGATCAGATAAAGAAGCGAAATTCGGAAACTAAGATAAACTTAATTTCTATCAATCTGGTAAACCAAAATGTGATTTCACCAAAAAAAAAAAAAAAAAAAAAAAAGTAAGCGTGGGAACAAAATCCAGCTATATCTTTAGAGAAGGGGGACAAAATCCCTTATCATCCCCACTCGTGGAAAAAAAAGAGTCTGGAGAGAAAGTTGGAATTAAGGAGATCCTCTATCGAGTGGATCAACGTGATATCCCAAGATAAATGTCCTCAAAAAAGTCACCGGGACACTCCGGAATATGGCGGAAGGTCTCTGTCCGATTACGGGATCACTTTTAACTCGGATAACTGGCTTAACTGTCCTACGGTAATAGATCTTAGGTCCTCTGTATTTCCGTTCCGAGTTAAGGCTACGTCCATTTGTTTTTGGAGCCGGATTACTTTAGAGTAAATATTTGCTGTATACTCTCTTCGTATTCTTCCTAAAGGCTATTTTCGCAATCCGAAATTGAAATTCTATTGCTTTCGTAACTGATTTACAGCCGCATTAGAAGTAAAGTCAACACCTAAAACAATGTATTTTATGCCTGCGACTTCAAGTATTTCATGGTATTATCTTCAAATCGATAAGAAATGTTCAGACGTGACGGTCATTAAGAACAGTTTTCTCTAACTGCGAAATGAGCTTTTTAAGCAGAGTTCATGCGCAATAATTTGATTCACAATTCAGTTAACTTTACAATTTAATTCTCGTATAGATCCCTAGATGTTACTGCGAGATATGGGTTTGTTGATGTCTCTTTAATAATAACTCCAGATAAACAGAAGGAAACTGACAATTTCTGTAAAACTTAATGCCATACAGCACAATAAATAGCCGAAAGCAGCTCAAGAAGAACTCGGTTATTAACAATTCCTCTTTAGTGCATGGGAAAATCGTCAGCTCTCAAAATTACTCACAGAGTTAACGCTAAACTGCAATTCAGTTAACTCTCTTTGAGCCGTTAAATCTCACAGATGATTAGCAATTAAATCCACCTAGCTGCAAGAACCACATTTGCATGCACTAGCACGGACGTTTAGAAGCTTCAGGAAAATGTGATTATAGAGTTTCAGAAATGTCTTTTTCCGAACCTTCTTGAAAGACGTCAAGGCTCTCCGGAAACATATTTACTCATGTCTGGCATTCGACTTGTGTTACTTTTACAACTTAAGAGTTGTTCATCTCGGAATGGAAACAAGTACAATTTCATATAATAAATAAAAAGTTATATATAATAATAAATATAATAAATACATAAAAGTATAATAAATAAAAGTTATATACATTATGACCACAAATGAAAATAAACGCAAAATAAACCCTTAGAAACAATAAATAAAAATAAACCCTAAAGTAACTGCCCTAAAAGCAACGAATAAATAATGAAGTAAAAGAATGCGCAATATTACTTCAAATACGCAGAAAAACATAGTGTCTTAAATGGTAAAAGCGCAGAATAGGCTGTATCAACAAAGTTCAGTAAGCGGAGCTGTGTGACGTCCATAAATGGGTGGGACTAAGCTTGTGACGTCACGATGTAAGTCTCATGGACCTTATAACAGATAGACTAACCCAGTGGGCGGGGCGCGCGTCACCGACATGTCGGCAAGAAAGAGTAGGGACGATCTGGTTTACTTTAACACTGAAATCTATGACGTTTGTATCACATTACTCTTTTTAATTATTAAATGTGATATGTTGTATAATGATGAGATTATGAAAGCCACACTTTTTTCCCAAATAGGATTTAATATATCTCATTAAAGCACTTTTTACTGCATTTCGCGCATTTTTTTCACGCGTAATTCTTGTACAATTACCTTTACTTTGGTAAAACGGTAAAAACTCTAAGCACAAAATTTATGAACTTAATTTTGCGTACAAATAACGTAAAATTAAATAAGATTGATAGTACGTGATACTTTGAAATAAATACAGTAAAATTAAACAAGATCTGATAATTTTTTTAAAACATTTAATGAACAATTTTAGGCAGTGATTTTCCAAACTATAATAACATTCCAAAACGATCATATTTATTTGATTATATGATCATTAAATTATTAACATTAAAGTGGATTAGTTATTTTAATAATTCATAAAATTCAGAGCATAAAATTTTCTGACGTAATGAAGGGAAAAAAAAGATAAAATAAAATTTAGAAGCCCTCAGATTTTATATTACGCCCAAAGGGAACCGTTTTTTAAAGTTTAGTGTGTTACTTGCACTTATTGAATATCATGTTCCTCCCCCGTAAACCACATACATTTGAAAACAGCATATCTTTAGAATTTCCGCACTGGAGATAAAACTGTTATTTTCTGTAAAGTGCTCGCTCTGAACTCTTTGAGTTTTTAATCAAAAATTTGTTAAAGTTTTACAAAATATGAAATAGATTAAAACAAATTCGAGATTCGGCTGTCCAGATGCCCATGTTCGGGTGAAGGATTACATTATTCAAAATTCGATAGCTCTAGATACCGTCGTTTTTGTCACAGTGCAAGAAACATACATGCATTCATGCAGATTCTTCATTATTTAATTTCTTTACATACAATACAGGGCGATAATATTTGGTAACAACAATTTGCAAGGAGACGCACGGACATCTCTAGTAAAACAGCGCAAAATGCTGCTTCGAAAATAACAGCCTTTCTAGGCTACCACCGCTTTGGGCTAATAAATCAAATTAACAGTAAATAATAAAAAAATCTTATGGAGAACTAAAAATAAACTAAAAAAATAATCACTATAAAATACAAGCAAAATTAATTATTACGGTTAAATACAATTTCAATATTAGAATTAAATGTATAAAAATTTTTAAGGAGTCAAACGTATTTATCACTATGATGTATTATGAAATATAATTGAAATAAAATTCCTTTATAGAAATTGTGCTATAATACTCATCTATAATTTTAAAAAAGCAGCACAGTTTAGAATTTTAAACAAAACTTTAAAAAATTCGTTTTTAAATATTTTAGTATTTTTTACTTATTTACACCAATAAAAAGCATAAAAATTGAAAGAGAAAATTGCTTGTTTGAAAATTTTCTATTGGTTCAGATTTAAAATATTATTTTCTAAAAGAAGTAGTTACAAATTTACGTACGGCATAGGAAAAGCTAAAAAATATCCAATCCTGAAAGCATGCAATAGCTTCATAATTATTTGGAAAGTTAATTATGCTTGATAAATATACTAAATTTTTAAAAATCAATCTCAATTTCAAAAATAAGAATATGTAGAAATTCTAATTTGTGAAATGAGGCGCTACAACCAGCTTTTTCTTGACAATTATACACGCTGCAATAGGCAACCAATGTTAAATTTGTGCAAGTCGTCCCTACTCCTCCGGATGTGATCAGGGTGACAGCCGGCAACGCCTCAGACGAGGGAGAAAACCCGTTTGGGTTAGTCTATTTCTTATAAGGTCTATGGTAAGTCTCGCATTTACACTACACCTACTTTCTGTTTTCTCTTAAAAACAATAATAATAAATTGTTTATTATTGTAAATTAATATCAAATTCTTTACTTTTAATTTACATTTATAACATTTAAGCTTAGGCGTTACTAATAATAAGTATAATAAATTGTTTATATTTAAAATTACCATGATACAGTGAGCGAATTCTACCAATCATTAAAACGATAAACAACGGTGCAGTCTCTAATACTTGTAAAGCTTCAATATTTTCAGAGATTTTTATTAAAGCATTTATACAAATAAAAAAAAATAATTTAAATTCATATTGTGGAACATTTCAATTTTATCATTTTTACAAATTACCTTCTTGCTACGTAACGACATAATTCCTGACATACCAATAATTAGACAATTTCCATTATTTTCTAAAAATTTTAAACTTTGTATTAATAACAAAAGAAGAATATTTTTTATTGCATATGAACATCATTACACAGCTTTCATATCACTTTCTAAAATTCCTAAATCACGCCATATTCTGTGTAGGCATACTAAATTCTACGCATTAATAAATAAAAAAATCAACAGTAGATTTATAATTAAAAAAATCTTGCGCAGAACATTATAAACCTACCATTTCAACTCAGTTAAAATATAATTTAAGTTTTCTTTAACTACGAAGCTATAGCATACTTATAACTTGTTTTTAAGAAGAGGCGTAACCAATATTACGTCATAAAAAGGCGTGTCCAAGCATAAGAGAAGTAAACACAGCATCGACTGATGCAGCCTATTCTGCGATTAAGTCGGCTTAAATATTAATAGAAAATTACAACATCACTTACTTCGAGTCGCAATACTTCTGAAATTAGTGACCCGAAATTTTTAAATGAGTCGATGTTAGGAACGATACAGAAAATACAAAGTATAACTTTTTGAGTCGCTACCTAAAGCACGAACTCCACGTAGTCAAACATTAGGAATTAATAAATGCAATGAAAGTGTAATTAATAACACGCTCGGTATCTTATGGTGTGATACTGAATTTTATGAATTTCATCCTTTTACTAAAACTATCATTGCACAAAACTGAAGATCTTTTGCTTGGAAAGAAACTATTAACAAAAAATACTTGCTTTAAAAGATTAACAATTACGTATTGAATAAATCATATTCCATATAAGCATCTATTACCTTCTTATATCAATGATTGTCACAATACATTCGTTTTTTCCTTTTCCTTCATGATTTATATCATTTATCAATTTCAAAGAGAAGCAGGTTAGTGTAAAATACAAAATTAAGCAAAAACACCAATCACGGTTTATTGTAGGTTTCGAAAAACAAATATTTCATGTATTTTTATCTAAAATCCCGAAAACATTAAGTTGATGTTTTGACTAATTTTAAATTATTTCTTTTAATAACGGAGTCTAAACGAAAACAAATGTTTCCTCAGTATCCTCTTTATTCATAAAAGAAAGGTTTCTTCGAAACCTGAATGATTTTGTGACGTATTTTAAATATAAAATGTTTGTTTCACAAAGTGTAGTGCAATTAGCGAGTATTTATTAGCAACTATTAATGGAAACATATTATTAAACATAAACTTATATCATAAATATTATAAAGGAATTTGCGGGTTGACATTTGAAAATGTCAGTTACATACTTCGCGCTAAATCTGTAGATAAAGGTATGGGATGTTTTGTAATACTCGTATGCAAAATTAAGATAATTTGCAAATTATGATTACTTTTATGAAAAGTATTAAACCAAAGGTAGTAATTATGCAGCCGAAGAATTATTCAAATATTCAAAGTCGAATACCTAAGCGTACACGTGTCTGTCTGAGGAACTGTGATTGTGGAGGGAATATAAACGTAACAGTGTTTTCGGCTTTTGTGGGCTCACGACATCCACGGCGTTTCTCCCTTGTCTATCTCAGTGACATGTTTCTTCGCATTATATACCGTGGCACTTGAATTATAAATCGCTGTTATAAAAAATACACTGAGGGTTTTCAGTTTGCTTTCACATCGAGACCAGTACGCAAACTGTAATGCTTACTTTAATGCTTTCTTGTACATGTAATTTGATATGCCGCAAATCTAGTCTCAGAAGGGTCGATTATCATTAATATCAAAGCTCGTATTTTTATGACTGAATTTGTTTATGAATCCCAAATGCAAAAATGTTAAAAAAAAAACAAAAAAAAAACGCAGACTTTTTTTTTTCCCACAGAGATTTAATAGGTATGTAGACAAACAAAAACATATGATATAAATAGATATTTTTTGTTGTTTAGATAGATGTTTTAGTTTGAGACTCCTTCCCCTATAGTGGCGCCAGGTTTGGTACAGATAGTTTATGAAATTAATTTTCTAGACGTATGACTTCTTGGAGACGATTGCTCTTCAGCCATTCGAATCATCATCACCCTCCCAAAAAAGAAAACTTGAATTATGCCATGAAAATGTGTGCGTTTGGGCATGTTAAACTGCTAACAGACAAACTACAGGTCCCTCCATCACATTGTTAAATGCAGCTTTTCGAAGAATCTTACTTTTCTGAGAATTAAACGAAAATAGTCCTCATAATCATTTCTTCGTCCTGATTGATTGACGCAGGTTTTCCCAGTCTTTTTGTACCTTAGAATATCGGTGGGGTCGCGGGTAAACTTATTCAAGATAAGTTTATAGGTTGACTAATTAATAATATGCATAATATCCAAAAATTTATACCAAAAATACAAGATATATATATTAAAATATAAGATAAAAAATTATAAAAATATTCCAAGATATAAATATTATTAATGGTATTCTTATATAAATTAAATAATTAGGAGAGTATTATAATCATCTTGCTCGCAAGCAATCAGCAAGTTGTTCAACTGTATGCCAAAATCAATACTTTGAATTTATGATATTCGATGTTGAAAATAATAATATTTGACATCTTTTAAAATTTTTAACTAATAATTTGGTCAAAATGACAAATTGCACGTCACATCAGGGCTAATTCCGATAAAATCGGGATATATGGCAAGCACATTTAAAATTATAAACGTACGATTATATAAAAAATTACTTATCATTTTAATGAAAATTTAAATAAGTTTTTATCATAGTTGCACAGCAGCGGGCATCCGCAAAACCGTTGGCGGGCACAGTGATGCTCGCCGGCATAGGTTTGGGGACCCCTGTATTAACGTATGTAAAATACAAAGTCAGAGGAAGCTTATTATTTTTGTCGTAAAGTAATGCGGCTAGAAGAAACATGCAGTTTAAATTAATTCTCAAAATGCGTGCCTAGAAAATGGTGTCTATGGTGTTTATAACTGTGATACCAGCTTTAATGTATCTATGTTACGGTGAAACACCGAAATCAGGAGAATGTCGACTTTCACCGGTGAATGTCAACATTCACATAGTCTCTTGGTGTATGTCCGAAATATTTTCCAAATACTCTTATTTCTGACTTAACACTGGTCAATGTCGACATTCACCACTACTAATGGTGAATGTTGAACTAATGGTGAATGTTGTACTAATGGTGAATGTTGAACATATAACAATATTATATTTTTTTCTAATTTCTTCTTTCGTAATTCAGTCGCGAATAAACGCACTTGAGACTTGAAATAAGAACATGAGAACCTAAAACACGCAATACATTCAAAATGAGAAAGGAAAATAATACTGTAAAGTTAAAAACTTACTTAATTATACAGTACGTTCTAAATGAGAAAATAAAATAACAGTAATAAAAAACTTATTAAATTATGTGATTCAAATCTTATTTATTGCAACAACTTAAACTATTATGGAACTTTATGACCTCTCCTTTCGACTTTCAACAGAGCATATCTGTGATTGTCGACATACACCGGTGAGGGTCCGAATATACAAGAATGTAGTGAAATATTTGGTCTTTCACCGACGTATTTGGGGAATGTTGATATTCTCCCGTGAAAGTCGACATTCTCCAATTTCGGTCTTTCACGGTTACATCTACAAGTGAAGTGCAACGACTAGTATTCGTTTTTTATCAACTAAATGAAATATTTTGACAGAAATTAGTATGCATTTGGTTTATGGGCTTTTACCTGTTTAGTTCCCAGTAAAGTGAGAAGAAGCCCAAGAGGAAAGTTTTATCGATGGCTTGCAAGCGGCCATACACGCAGAAAACGAAACTTAAAGAAGGCCTGTAATGACGAGAGGTATCACGATAGAAGAAATGTTTTCAGTGACTCAGTTTTTATATTTTCAAACTAATATATATATTAGTTTTATTGTGCATGTGTTTTATTTCTGAGTCCACTAATATCTTCACCAAAGAAGTCATGTGCATCACTTTTAAATTTCAGAAGCTTTCGTTATTTATGAAAATCAAAACATACTATTGCACATTCACAATGGGATGAAGAACGGAAAACATTCTTGCATTGTATAAAAAAATGCACATATCCTGTTCTCATGGTGTATGTGGTTAACACATTAGTAAAGTAAAAGGCTACGTGGTTTGAATTATAAAGAGGCCACGGTTGAATTTTCACGTTTCCCGTAACGTAAAGCCTGATATGATTTATATATGATTAACGTAAAGCCTGATATACATCTGATAAATATCTATAAAATGTGTTAGTTAAATTTATTTAACATCATTACTTAAACTACAGGCACCTAATTTATAATTTTGTTATCGAAAATACACAAAACATAATAAAGTATTTTTACCTTTTTATATTGCAGTTATAAATATCTAACGGAAATATAGTGAATTATATCTATCTTGATATTAATATCTTTAATAAAGTAAATTATTAAAAATTATGCTATATCATTTAACGTGCTTTTAATTAAAGTACTTTCAATTATGTATTTAATATGATGTGTGACCTATTATGTTTATTTAAATTATCGAAATTTGCAAATATTAATAAGAAACAGCTTTAGTTACTAAATATGGCGAAGGATAATGATTTTGCCAAGCACGTAACAAACTATAAATGAAACGTAGAAAAGTAATAAGGGAAAATGTGTAAAAATTAGTAACTTTCTTCCTTCGTGTATAAATAAACGAACCTAGCTCGCACCTTAAACTAATAAAAGCATGGGTACAGGAAAGAGATAAAATTTATATTCTTCAGCTCCCAAACCCAAATTGTTAGAGCTACGCTTTCGCAAATTAAGCAGATTTATAACGAGCCACCTCTAATCCCTTTACACTTTTTTTCCTTTTTTTCAGTATGGCATCAAAAAAAAGGAAGAAGTTCAGCAGGAAGATCCCTTTGCTGATATGGAGGGAAGTAGTCTCAACCGGAAACGGAAGACACCAGCCGAATTGGCCGCAGAAGCGGAAGCGGAAGAACAAGATGAATTCACAAGTGAGAGAATCACAGTTTTTTTATCTCCTACGCCCTTTTAACTTTGTAACACTCGTTCGCGAGTCAAGCTAATTAAATTTCCCAATCAAGCGGTAACGAGAAGCGAGAAAGGAATATGGCGGGATTAATGTGGTAGGAAAATAACAAATAATGTAACGTGAAACAATCTCAAAAAAGTCTCTCTCTTTCTTTCTGAAGATAAAATTTAAAAGGAACGACGATAATTTTAAACACGTACTTCTTTAAACAAAGGTAATTTGATTTGCTAGATTTATTCCAAATTTTAAATTGCGTTATAGGAATATTAGAACGAAGCAAATTTTACCAAATGAAAACTATTTTTTCCTTCTTTTATACTTCTAATTAGTAAATCTTTTGGGACGTTGTATAACTGTAAACTAACGAGATATATTGGATTAAAAAGGATAAATTTGTTAGTAAAAATAGTAAATATAGTTTGCAAAAATAGTTTCTTTTTTCTTTCTTGAAACAGTTTAAGTTTCATGAATTTGATGCGATTAATTTTTTTAATATGCTTATTTGTTTATTATTCATTTATTTGCTTTTGCTTGCTGTCTGCATAAAGTGACGAATACTCCGCCGCCCAGCTTTTTTCGTAAATGAAGCAATTCCTCGTAAATGAAGCGCGCAAATGAAGGCTACTGTGTTTACACCTTGACAGCTATGCGAGTGTTAGCAATACGCCAGCTCTGGAATTTTTTTGCCAGCGTTTTGTTGATTCATGGTTCAGGCAGTCTTAATGTTAATTGGTATTGATGTTGTATGGTCTACATTTAGCTTAATCAGTGCTGTGATACTCATACTTGCCTTTAATATCTGATTGTTATAGTGCTGACTTTGTCTAATACAATTAAGGTGTTTTTAAACGGTACATATTTTAATTGGGAGCAAAATATTTTATGATTACCAGCGCATTTGTTTTTAAGTTCTCTCAACAACTACCATCTCAAATGAAATGGAGAAAATAAGTGTTCTGCGGTGACGCCGACACGTGTCTTAATTACAAATTTGGAGGGCGGCTGACTGAAAATAGGCCCTTTAGGGAAGGAAACTGGTCATAGTGAACCAGTACTTCATTTATTAAGGCAGAATATTCAAGCAGCTAAAAATTTTATGTGAGAAACCTGTAGGCAAAAATTACCGTTTGTAGAGTCTTTAGGTATATAAAAGTGAGAAATCTTGAATAATCAACTGTGATCTTGCCAGCAAGTTACCCTGAGGTTTCTCAATTGACAGCTGTACATGCTGGCATAATGTATGAGTTGGAAAGAACGTCTTAATTTCTTTGCAAATGCATTCTAAGTTAACAAACACTGGCTGCGCATGCCGTTGCTCATTGCATGACTGTTCCGCTTAAACTCGGAATTTGTGGTTTGTTTTGGTTTGCTTTAATTAATTATGGAGAACCACTCAACGGTTGTCTATCTAAGGAAAAGAATGCCTTCGTGGAGGACCTTTTAATAGAAAATTGCTCCTTTACACGTTATACTTGAGGTGCAGCTAGCCTGTTCGTTGGGATTATTTCTAGATCCGAAAACCATCTCCAGAAGGCGGTGGAAGGAAAGAATAGTACGAGAAGCTTGGATCAAATTCTCTGATTAGTTTCTCGTTTAAAAAGAGATTATAAAACACCCCGAGTGTAAATTGCCTAAACTAAAGCGTTCAATCCAATTTCAACGAAGATACCTTTTTGGAGAACATGCAGTTATACTTCGATCAGAAATGAAAAGTTACGAGAATGCAGTAAGAGGTCATTTTAAATCACACCGCTGTACCTTGAAAAATTTTAAATTACTCAGGTAAAAATTATTCAATATTCAAAAACGTGGAGCATATGCAATTTGTGTGCATTTCTTGTAATTTTTTTTATTATTACAATGTAGGCTAACTAGAATCCTATTATTTAGCCATATGTTTTGAATGCATATGAACGCATTCCTTCAATTCTCAGAGAAGATGCAAGAAAGTTCTGTTTACTTTGCATTGTTTCTATTCTATTCCTTTCGTTCAGAAATTTGTAAGAAAAAGGTGCTCTTGAGATCTTTATCTGTCATCTAAACAGATAATATCATGTCAATATTTAAGTGCTTATATTCAAATTTAAAATACGATTTCATTAAATATTTTTTTACACAGGGAAATGGTTTCATATATTTGTGAATGGAATGTCAGAAATTGATATTCTTAGTTATTTTAAAGCGAAAGAAAGTTTTATATGTTCCATCAATGTCGGAGCTATATCCTTAATTAAGGTATGAAAGTATAACCTTTTAATTTAGTTATATTAAACTTGCTCTTATTTCAGGGAATTATAATAATTGTACCCCAGATGAGGCTTAATAATTCAAGGATGTTTGGATATGTATAGATAAACAAATAAAGTGTTAGTAAGGTGCAACAATCAGCAGCATTCTTATTTATTCCATTATGCGAAGGACTTTCTAAGATTTACATTTAAACATGAATGAAAGCTGTTAATATCCATCCTTTTGTTTCCGTTTCCGAATAAAGTGCTGAACATTTTGTTCTCATTAAGAAGTTGAAATTGAATAACAAAATACTTTGCTAAAACGTACTTGAGGAATTTTAGCTCAGTTTTATTATAAACAGAGCAGCCTATTGAATAAAACATAATTTTGGATTTATGATTATTATTACGTGTTTGAAAGGAAAAAGAAATCATATTAAAGTCTACAAACTTCAGATTACAACATAGCACCTGGAAGAACTGACTATTAAACTTCAAAACATAAACTGAAATTAATCGAAAACATTATAGAATAGATTTTAAAATAGTAAAACAAATATACAATTATTATATAATCTTCATATAGAAATTTCACTTTAATATCCGAAATAAATAAGTTTACGGTAAAAATCACAACAGGTCTTTAAGTTGTAAAATAAATCCCCCCAAACACCAGATATATAACAAAAAATCACTTTTAAAAAATGTTTAACTACTGAAATAATTTAAACTAAACAATCGCAATAGAAGCTTAAAGCTTAAAGCTTATTAGCTTAAAAATAACCTCACAGGAAATCAAGATATCGAACATAAAATTATATACTTAAAACGAACTGTTCAGAATAGATATGTCAGGTAGCAAAAATGCAATCCTGCTATATTCTATCACAAACTGGCATCATGTTGTGTCTTATATTTAATAAAGAAAAGGCTTTAAATGAAGCTACTTATTCTTCGTTTGCACCCGAATCTTGCAAAGAT
Organism: Stegodyphus dumicola; assembly: GCF_044657685.1. Classification (NCBI taxonomy): domain Eukaryota; kingdom Metazoa; phylum Arthropoda; class Arachnida; order Araneae; family Eresidae; genus Stegodyphus; species Stegodyphus dumicola. The sequence goes on along the minus strand of NC_140771.1, from coordinate 38,431,992 downwards.
ACCTCTCAAGTTGCAATTAATTATTTTTGCTAAGATGCCAAATCTTTGGATTGGAAGCAGTAAGTATTTCGAAAATAATTCCTTAAAAATGTTGAAGGAATCGAATGTTAACCATTTTATATAAGTTAATAATTAATCCAAGAGCTTCATTATATACCTTTTTTCATTGTGTTGTCTGCTATACTGCAGAATATTTAGCAAGAATGTTGAACCCTTAGAAATTATTTCAAATACAAATTGAAGTACATTATAGGTGATACAATCATGTAATTTTTTTCAACCTATTCTATTATAACGTATTTTATGCACTGAAGAAGAGATAGACAGCATTAAGCAAATATCGTGTAAACACGCTGGTGTGAGATATATATGTAGGTATATATAAGTAGAAAGTAGTAAATCTCAAAAACGTGAGGCCTAGTTGGTTGTATATACAAAGAAGCTGAAAATGCTCTATAAGTTATTGCTAAAAGTAACATGAAAAAACTGACAGTTTAAATGCTTTCGATCGAGGACAAATAATAAGCTGCCTAATGCATGAAGTATTAATTTCAGGACTAGTTTGAAAATTAGGGTTTTCTCATTCCACAGTATTAGCTGTTTGATCATAGTATACGGATAGGAGAATTTAAAAAGCTATAATTCAAACTGCAAGGAAGAACCTTGAATCGTGATCTTTGAAGAGTTGAATGATCGCGATCTTTGAAGAGTTATCCATATTATTTGTAGCCAGCGACACCAAACTGTAGCTGAGGTGACCACCTCAATGAAGGCGCGATCCAGTCGGGCAATCAGTAGACGGATTGCGCAGCGCTCTTTTCACCGGATGTACTAATTTTCATTGCATTGTCAATGAGGCCAGAGAACACAATGATTAGATTATCGACAACTGGAGCATAGAGTGATAAATCTCTTACTTCGGATTGCATCACGCTGATCATCAGCTAAGAATATGACGCCATTCCCATAAATAGAACCGGCGTGCCCTGCTAGAAGTGTACAAGGTCATGGTAGCTCAGTAATGGTCCAATGTGTATATTTTTAGCTATATTTGAGACCTATGGTACATGTACCAAACACTTCCAACTGCATCTAAAAAGACACTGATCTCCTGGCTGAACACTAATTTCCCTGCATAATTTTCTGTCATCCGTTTGGAAATGGAATGTACCAGCAGGGCAAGTAATACTGGGAAGACGCGTTTGGCTATCAGTCTTGTTTGAGGAACATTCTATAGAATTCTCTTTTCTGAAGTGCCACCGAAAAGCCGGAACGTAAGTTCCATTGAACGTCTTTGGGATACTCTGAAAAACATATCCAAGCAAGTCATCCATACGTCTGTAACTGTTTAGGAAATGCCTAGGAAACATTTGGCTAGCCAATACCTGAGTAACACTATCATAGATGTTTTGAATCCATGCACCTCGTAGAGCAGCCGTTAAGACCAAATGTTCAAATCAAGTATTCCGGTATCAAGTATTCATTAGCACTTCAGTTCCTAATATTATATGATCACTGCATTCTAAAGCATTCTAACTTTCTCACTTTATAGAATTCCTTACTGTAGTTTAAATGAAAAAAAAAAGATATGGTTATTGTTAGTTTGCCTGTTTTGCAATGAGATGGTGTATTGATTGCATACATCTTTATCACACGGGACTGTAATTGCCTGCTTTTCAAGTGTGATGTATTGCTTTAGATCACAGAAATACCATGTATTGTTTCATTAAGAACTAAAAAATTGCTCTATTGAGAACTAAAAATTTCCAACCACTTTTATTTTCAGCAAATATTTAAGGGTTCTCTATACTTGAAGCTTGATACTTCTACACAAAATCTCCTTGTTAACGATCTTATTAATTTCGATGCTGGTCTCACACTGAGATATTTTCAATCTGGAAAAGATCATACTTTTTTATTTTCTAAAATTGAATATTTTAATACTTAACACAGATTTGGAAATGCTTTAATATTAGTAGGCAGAAATTAGGGGACGGCTTATAAATATGGTGCACAAATCATTTCAGCGGATCTCATAATAAAATGGATAAAATAGCAAAATAATGAAAGTTTACTGAGGATTTCTTTTTCAGGCGACTAAGGGAACAGACACATGGAGTTCTTGTCTTATTTGCTTGTTTTAGCATGAATTTGAAATAAGTTCTTTAAAATGTACTCAGCCAAAATATTTTTGTTCTCTTTTGTTAATAGGTGTCAAACTTTTATGACAACTTCCAGTTTATCTTGAAGAAAATAATGTGATCTGTGATCTTTACATTATGAGGAAAGGATTTGCAATAATGATTGATTTCCTGAAATTTTAAGAAATCAATACTAAATGTGTAGTTTTCCTAGCCTCAGCTTCAATCATACCACTACTGCTCAAATGAATGCGCTAAATAAATTTCTATGCATACCCTAGCACCATAAAATTCTTATTCCTCTCGAAGACATTCCCATGGAGCATTTTATGTTTTCCCTTTCTTCTCTGGGAAGTTAACTACTGCTATAACCTTCAAGCTCGTACATTTTCGTTCTGAATATCTCAGCTGTAGAATATGTTGTAATTAATTTTAAAGCGCAATGAGGATCTTTAATCCCTGCAATAATAGTTGCTTCACGCTGCTGTTTGGAACTTCCTCTATATAACGTATATCTGACAGTATAGCGTGATTAAAGGTTCTGTAGAATTAACGTTGTAAATTGTCTGAGTTTCAATAGTAGATTAAATTCTGATACGATTTAATACCACCAGAGAAAATTATGGGATCATAAGTTTTAAAACAATCATCATTTTGCGCTTGCTTTTTTTAAGGGTTATCATTTGTGCAGCTGTAAATGAGTTTTCCATATTGTTATTTAATCAGTTGAGCTTATTGATATACCCTTCATATTTTGTTGAATAATTGTATCGTTAATGTTTTCTAAAAATTCATAAATATATTTAAAATATAAAATTTGATATCTTTAATAAACAAATTATATTAGAATACCCACTCAGCAGAACATGGTCGCCATTAATATGCGAAGCTATGTATGCAAAAGATCTTCAGTTGAAAAAATGAACTCATATGTTTTTCAATAAAATGGTTTAGTTTATTTAATTGTGGCAAAGCAAGCTAGAGCTATCTGAATACTTTTGTAATGAAAAAGTGTGTTAATAATGTAGAGATTGATTTGGATGCGATAGCTTTAAAAATTGCATATATATTAGAGGCTACGTTATTTGACTGTGGCAAAGTTCACTAAAGCTATTTGTTTAAGGAGGGAAATGCCTTGATGGAAGACATATTGGTTTGCTTCATATTTACGCTTAGGAAGGAAAAACAAACACTGAGCATACATTCACCTGGATTCGAACACAGGGTCCCACTACCAGTATTCAACGGTCTTAATCGCTCGGCCGCCAGCTGAACTCCAGAAGTCCTACTGAACTTAAATTTGGATGCTAGGGCCAGAGTAATAAAATTGATTTAGGAAAACCCTCTAGCGATAGATAAGAAAGAGATCAACTTATGTTTTTATCTGTTTAATTACTTTACATTATAATACTCCACATTATTATACATACTATATATATAGAGAGAGAGAGAGAGAGAAAGAAAAAAAAATCACAAGAAAGACATCCCACCCTTAATACAAAAGAAATCAAAGAACGTAAAACTAATATAAAACTTTTTGAAACATTTTGATTGATATTATAATTAAGAAAAGATAATTAATTAGGCGTATGTATAAATCCAGTTCCAAGCTGAAGAAGTTTCTCGAATAATTGTATTAGAAACAAATTGCAAATATGGCTGAAAGAACAATAATCAAGGACAATTTATTAAATTCTCATTTCTTTGCGTGAGATTTGTGTCGGTTAATATGAAATTTTAACATTAGCTTCATCTTGTCGAAATGTATTAAAGCATACTTGCAAGGAATATGACAAATTTCCCAAGAATAAAATTCTAAAATAAGGTCTTTAAATATTGAACAAAACTATGTCATTAATCTTAAGGAAAATAACAAGCTAGTAAATCTAGTATATAAGCTAAACAACTTTACAGCTAATAGAGAAACGTGTCAAAATCAATCATATTATCGCAGTTGTATTGAAATATTTTTTTTTATGATGACTGGAAGATTTTATGAAGAAATATACACTAGCTTCCTTCTTCATGATGAGATGGGGTGAAGAACAAAACTTAAAAACAAGATAATCTTAAGAGTACAAAGAAGTCTGTAAAGTATTTTCTCCTTCCTTTCAGCTTGCCTTCTTGGTGTAATGCTAGCACACTCGGTACGTATTCGAGAGGTTCAGGTTAGAGTCCCGGCGAAGGCATTGCACATCTTTCACTTCTCCTGCTTCAAGCCTAATGACTCTACAAGGCGTTTTGAATTTTGCAAAGAAGTAACATTTGGTACAGAAGAAAAATTTAGAGTAACATATCTTTAATAAATTTGGGTAAAACTAAATTAATACGAGTTCTGGTATTAATTTCGCAAAATAATGTTTACCACTGAAGAAAAATTAAAACAGAAATGTTATAAGGTATTTTCCCACCTTCTTGGCGTGCCTCCGTGGTGCAGTGGTTCTGCAGGCTGGGCCGGTATTCCAGAGCTCCGTGGTTCGATTCCCGGCTAAGGCGCTTGATAATTTTTCATCCTGCCTGTTTCCAAAAAATACGTAATGTCTCTACAATGTCTTTGCTAAACTGTGGTGAAATTAATTTAATAGTTGTGCTAGTATATTTGCCACATAAGGGAAATTAAGATAAAAATGACTTTGCTAAAGTAGCAAATTAAACTGATAGCAGTACTAGCAGAAATATCAAAAAATTAATGAAAGCCAATAAATTGGATTTAAGAGAGAAATAAATTCAGTATCGGAAATGCATGATAAAAAGGAGTTAAAAGATTTTATTATAAAGCAGTGATCTCAAACTCGCAGGCCACATGCGACCCCCGAAGCAATTTTATGGACCTGCAAATAAATTCCAATTTTGTATTTGCGGAAAGTACGGTACTTATAATTTTAGACATAGAAATATGGACTGAGTTTATGTGCGTGACTGCCACTGACGGAAAAGAGATGCAATGAATAAGTTGAGATTTTGTCACTGTATGCTTGCATGCCAGTCCACGTGACTAATGTAAGGTGGGAAAATTTCCCACGTTGATACAGTCAGTAAATTAAGTTTCCCTCTAACAGCTGATGGTGATTCAGTATTCTGAAATATCTACTTAAGATCAAAAGTGAGTTATTTATTGCTTAATTCAACTTTTGGGAGTTGCCTAAAATAAATGCTAGTCTAAAATGTAATATTTAACTGTCAGTACCTTTAAATTACAAAGTATAACCAATCAGAAATTCTTGTAGGTACGAGCTTTTAGACTTTCGATAGAAAATAAATATAAATTTGAATTTTTTGTGCAGTTATCATTATTTTTATGTATGTTTTAATAAAGATTCAATAAGTGAAATTTAATTTTTAAATTTTAAAAATTTGTTAAAAAATGTTATGTTTCATCATCTGCTTTCATATCGAGCATTCGGCCTACATGCAATTTCAGTTTCATATCACTGGTATAAAGGACGTATTTGTTTCATTATGTGATTCCGAAACTGTGGAAAACGATCTCATATTTCATATAAACGACAGTTTTGATTCGAGAGTTCATAAAATAAATTTTCCTCAGTGATTTCGCCAGGATTTGAATTCGAGATTTACGAATTACTGTTTCATTTATGCTTATCATTACTTCAGAAGAGTACATTTAAGGAATCTCTTTAATTTAATGTCTCCTCGCGAAGAAAAGGGTCTGGGATGAAGTTCAGATGACTTCCAGACTATCAAACCAAATATATTATTGTTCAACATTTTAGTGCATGTACCAGATGTTGAATTTTGAGGAATTTTGATACAAGGAATTAGAGGAACATTTACTGTTCCTCTTCAAGTTATTCTTCAATAAAGCAGAACGCGAAAGCTTTGCATATTTGGATCTATATTTAATTGTTGTAAATTAAGAGCACCAGTAGTGAAAAATTCAATTCTTTAACAAAGATTTCCTATCTATAGCGAGAAAATACAAGCAAGCTATCAAGTATTTAGAATAGCGGTGCCCAACCTTGTGCTCGCCGATCGTTTTGTTATGTGCTCGGCATCCCGATTGGGTACTACTTAATCTTTCTTAAACATGGAATCTTAGTGCTTCATTTCGATGTTAGATGGCTCAGCAGGGAAAAATTACTTCAACGATTTGTAGAACTTCTTTCGCCAATAAAGTTTTTGGAAAGCAGTTTTTGGAATCCGGAAACGAAAGTTATAAAGAATTGGACGATGATAATTGGTTATCCTATCTGTCTTTTCTCACGGATATAACAGCTAAACAAACTGAACGAAGATCTCCAGGGAAAAGGAAAAAAAACGCTCTTTCAATTCACTGGGACTGTAACTGTTTTTCAGGTAAAGTTAAATTTGTGTATAAATCAGAGGAAACAAAAACATTTCACCCATTTTTAGAATTTATCAAGCAATATTGATAACCGCAAGGGAATTGAAACAAGATAAATACTCGGAAAACATAAATGCACCGAAAAATAAATTTTGAACTCCGCTTCTCTGATTTCCGTAAAGTTCAACCAATATTATTACTCATCTCAAACATATTTGCCGAAATTAATATTTTAGATGTATCACATAAGATTGGAAATATGTTTAACAAATATTTTGATGTTTTGGAAATGTGCTCGCGAGATGCCAAAGGTTGGGCACCAATGATTTAGATTACCATTTCTTTGGTTAATTAAAAGGTAAATTTCTTATGAGGATTCGAAGATAAATAATAACAATGTGCATATTTTTTTATTTGGAATAAAAATCAGCAGTATGACATTTTTACCACACTTTTGATATTTCACTGAAGACAGAATGGGTGAATTATTTGTGTCGTATTTATAATGGATAAACTCATTCGCACTCTTTAACTAGCTTGTAACAAGTCCTAGAAAATTCGCCTTCTCACCTGCATGTTGTCTAGTTATATTTCGATTCTCGTCTCTAAATAAACTCGTCTTTCATCTAGTGCTAAGAAAATATACTTCCTCGCAAGTCTTTACCGTCGGAAGGTTCGGGGACAATTTGCAGCTCCATTAAAAGGTCTCAGAGGCCGACAGGGCTCTGGATGAAAATTCGGAATATTTATCAGTCTACCAATAGGGAACTCGGATGCAAATATTTGATCTACGAATATAGAACCCAGATTCTTGTATTGACCTTGATCTTATGGATTTATTCGATCAGAATTTGAGGGACCAACTATGTTTTTCTAGATCTTTCTACGAAAACATACTGTACCGTATTCTCTAACAATTATTCCTTTCCTTGAGAATAGACATTGCATGAGTAAAATTAAAGGACAATGAAATTTAAGCAGTTTATCATTATTCAATGTACAAAATTGCGTAATACGGGAGATTAGAAATATATTTTATTAATCAAACTAAATGTTCAAATGATTTATCAATTACATGCAAGTTATATGCATAAGAGATATTAAAAATTGTATCAATTAGATGTATGTTAAATCTATAAATAAGTACTATCAAAGACTGGGTGCATTGCTTTCAAATCTGAGAATATGTTGCCGGTCAGTATTAATATGCTAATTTATCAGCTTAGTAATCTGAAATTAGTCTGTTAATTTGAAAGAAATGTTCCTCTGAGAATGTAACTAAAAACCTCTGAGAACATAACTAAAAAATAGTTAAGGCTAAATGTATGGATCTAACTAAGACCTAAACTAAAGCAAGTCTAACTGAAATGATTTCTTAATTCGGTGGCTACACAAAGCAAATAATCAAAAATAAAACTTTACAGCAATGTATGTAGGACATATTACACCGATTATTTATCTAATCAGTCATAAAGCCTATAATAAGAAAAATAAAACAGAGGGTTCTAGGAAACTGTTGTTTATCAGCTCTTTTTATTATTTCTTAAGTATTAAAATGCACAGTTCAGACATAATATATAAACAATTATGTAAATAATGTTTGCAAAGAAACAAAGCGTAATGTGAAAATTAATAAAATCCTAAAAATACAATACATGAAGCCATAAAAAAGCAGAAAATGCGTACAATAACAGAAGAAGAAAAGTAAAAAATTGCGGAATAGCTTGCAGAAAGATATTTACGCGTTTTGCCTTGGATTGAAAACCATCCTGCAAAGACTTCAAAATATGGCATTTTAATGTTTCATGGAAAAGCAAATAAATAATAATAAACAATAGTTTCAGAGAATTAGCTGTATTTTTACACAATAGTTTACGGATACACGCTTATTTATTTGAAATTAAAAACACTGCAATTAAAATGTATAAAAATAGTCGACTTGAAGCAATTTCAATCACTAACATAAAATAAATTTATGATCTAAATTTATGCGATTTATGTTATTTTATTTAACTTCTATGAAACTTCAGATGGAAGATATCAAAGCACTAAGTTGAAATATTTATATAGTGGACACAAAATCGATGAGATTTATTCGTAGAGTCCTATGATTAGAGAAAATGATGTTTTTATCGCCGAAATTTCTCAGTTGTTACAAACGAAACATTATTTGAAAATTTACTTTATTTCAGTGAGAAATTAAACGATTTTAAGTTGATATTCTCTCGGCAAGGGGGAAAATATATCATTTTGAGAAATTAGCATACAAAATAGTATATTAATAAAGAGTGGTATGAGTATCACAAAAATTAATCTTAAAAAATGTATCACAAGAAGGAATCCATCTTATAGTATCACAGGTTTGAGTTTACATGTCTTGCCTTAGCTAGCAGCAACGTAGCAACGTGCCCTCGAGAGGCAGAGAACACGCTGTGAATTAAACTGCCGAAACCTTCCTTTACATGTTTTTTTTTTTCCTATCTGAATTAACATTACGGTAGGGAAATGGAAAGGAGAAGTGACAGCAAGGATCTAAAACACAAAATAAAATGTTACTGAATAATAATGTAATACACTACAGTATCATTTAAGGAAATATATGTTAGCTGCTTTTAAAGAAGTGACACTAAGCATACTGACCTTTAATATACTGAACTGTGAAAAATATTTATTTTCAAACATGGAATTTTTACCCTTCTTAGATTTCTTAACATTAATATTGAAGAAAAAATGCTTTGAAGATCTGTGGAAGCTAACTGGAGTTATTAACTCAAAAATTACACTTGGGTCTTTTTTGTTACTTTATTCCATAAACTATTTATTATCTCTCGAACATTTTTGCGATTTTTGAACATAAATATGAATGCTTTTTACCTTTCTAATTTTACAAGAAGATTTTAATGCCTATGTGTTTACGTAAATGTGTTTGTGAATATTCAATTCAGAAGTCTGAGTATATGTGTCGAAACATTTATTTGCGAATGCTTCAACTGGAAGTTTAATATAAAATGCACGCTATGTGAAATTAAATCCAGAAAATATTTTTATAGTTATCCTATTTTAAGACACAATTTTAGTATTAATTCGTAATTTTTTGAAGAAATTTAGAAATATGCACATCTACTTTTGAGAATTCTTTTATAAAACATACTAATGTATGTATTTTTTCATATAAATATTAATTTAATATTATGTGTACAATTTTTTTGTAATAAAATTTTACAATCATAATTTCGATGCATTTATTTTAGTAATAAAGAATAGAAACGCAAAGCAAAGCGTAATATTACTTTAATGACATAGCAGATCTAAATCAAAACTATAGAATATAATTAATTAATTATTAATAATTTAACATAATACAGGATTAACTGATTAATTATATGCTGTAATTAATTAACTATTTCTTTTTTAACCCTACAAGTTTTTTATACTCATCTAAATGTTATTGAATCTGAAGCTATCGTTATTAAATTTGAAATCGCTACTTTTGTTGCAATTATATTTTAGAATTCATAATATAAATGTGTTATTATTTTGAAGCAATATCGGTATTTGTATCAATGAATTTTTCATTAAATACTTTTCTTTCTTGTTTTTCAGAACTGAAAAATTCTTTGGAAACGCAAGTAAGCGAACTGAAGTCATCTATCGAAGGAAAATGTCTCCTCCAGTAAAGAAATCTCCAATTCCCCTACCTTACTTCAGGATGTTTACTTTTTCCCCCTTTCGTGACCTGAAACTGCTCTTTACTCTTATAATTTACAAACATAAGCTTCAAATATATTCACGGAGGTCCGCAGTCAAAAATACAGTTACACTTTCATCAAAATGGTGACACACGTTTCGTTGAAAATACAAAAATATAAAGTATTTTTGTACTTAATATGTTTCTATGGGCAATCTTTTAGTTCTGGGGTTTAATTAATAGATTTCAAAAATCTGCGTCTTTAGTACTAATTCTTAACGTTTATACATTTAGCAAATTTAAATGGAACACACTTTCACACTCCTTGTATTATAGTAAGTGTAGATACCTAGTGAGTTCATTATTCACCCCCCTTAAGAAGGAGACTGCAGGAATGAGCTAAAGATGAAAAAAGTCACGAAATTCCGGCCAGTAGTTTTGAATCTTATTAAATGAATTTATTCCAGGCGTTGCTGTTTGCCTTTTTGTTTCGAAATTCTGAAGTATTCCCGAAATCTAGTTTTTGATGCATTTAATATTCAATGTACAATTTTATATATTACATTTCATAAAATGGTTGATTTAGAGATCAAAAGCCGATTATATTGCCAACTATTAAATTTAAGAGCAACAGCTAAGAATAAAATCTTTGTATTCACCAATTTTTCAGGATTAGGAATTGTAACATATCCTTTAATTGCATATCAGAGACTTTTCGAAATTATTTTCCTGTACCTAGAAAGAAATTCTTCTTGCATTTAAGAATTCTTTTATATACTCATCAAGCAATAATGAGAAATATCTATTTCTAGAATATGTATCTGAACCGTGCTATTAAAAATTTTAGCAATAAAACCTGTTACATGAAATAAAGGGGCAAACGACGCTGGATGCATTATCGAGCTCAAAATGTTCGCTAGTAACTAAAGAGAATCCATATACAAATAATAATTATCGAACAATTTTTAAATTGTATTGTAAATTAATTTTCTAAACAAAAAATAATCTTCAATTATATTATTTTCAAATGAATGCTTCTTTTCTTCATAAAACAAAATGGGGTTTGTGGATAAAATTACTAGCATTCCCTTAGTACTTTACACATGCCGTAATGTTAACGACCTCTGAATATAGACTATAATAGCATTATATCCGTCGTATAGCTGACAATTTAACTGCATTATTTTATGTGATTGTATATCAATAAGTTTTTAACTTTTTCCTTTTATTTATGGTTAAAGTTTTTAAAACATGTTTCGATAAAACCTTTCAACGTTTCAATTTTAATTATCTTTATTTTCAAGTGTTTAAAATAAAATTCACGAAGAACATAAATTCAAATAAACCTTTTAATCGGCGTGATTGAACACTTTTTATTTCAAACTAACAGAAAAATAAGCATTTTATTTATCTTGTTATTTGCAAAATGTAAACCAAGCATCAGCCTCAAAAAGCTGCTTAATTGTTTGTGAAATAAGCGGAAACGTAATATGAAATAAGGGTAAACCCCTTTTTATTTTACATATTTTAGCAAAAATGTCACTATACGACGATACACTTCAACCTTTAATGTAGTCAGAATTTCCCATTAAACCATGTAAGTCCAAAATAATAGCAGCAATAAGTAGTTCATATTTTAATTTTCAAACACTTTTATAGCCCATAGTTATTAAAACAAAATAATTCGTTTCTTCAACCCCTACCTCTTTTACCTGTGTAGTATCCTTTCCATTCCTACCACATCCTGAACTTTTGGAGTTGTACCGCTTGACAAAACCACCTAAGATAGATCCCGAAGTGATCTGGAGGAAGCTGTAAAACAACATGCCTCTGACGAGGATGATAATCACCGAAAATCAAGCGTTGTTCTCTGCATTGGAGACTGGAAAATGTGACATCTATTCATGGAGGGACAATTATAATAATAATACTTATAGAACACAATAGAAATACCATAAGAAGACTCAGTATGCCTTTTTTATGGACTAGATATATGTTTTGATCTGAATATGGTGCGAAAGAGTGCTTTAAGAACTTGACTGCAGAAGTGAGATTCTGCCCAATGTATTGTTGATGGAGGCTGCGACTTTGGCCACAAATGTACTTATATTTATTCTCGTTGCTGCGCAAGTTGCTCATGTACACAGAGTATGCATTCAGTGTTGGCTTTAATATGGCGAAAGCACTGTGATGGCGCTTCAAAAAGCTATAATATTCGTGATTATTAATGTCTATTGCTCATTATGTTAATATATTTTGCCAAATTCTGCAGCCTCCTAAAAAATATTGAGCATTTATATTCCTAAGTGCTCATAGTCATGGCCTTCATATATGAGTACTTATGTTTCAATGTATATTGTGTCACAGGAGAAGTATTTAAATGAAACATGTAAGCATGATGTATTGAGTGTTAATTGTTTGCATGATGTAATTGTACATTTCCAGGGGAAGTTATAGATAACTGCTAAAATGTATAAAAGTTTGAGGTTTAAGCCAAAACTCCGCTTCGATTTTCGGTCAGAAGACAAGAGATTCGGATGACTTACTTACCATCTGATTATCAGATCGTTGCACCATTGTTTTGTGAATTTGTAGCACCGAAAGGTTGAGAAACGTAGTGCTAGAGAATAAAGGTGGAATACGCCTCTAAGAAAACAACGAATATTAGTGTTCGCATTTCTCAGTTGTAGTACTAAATAACTTGGAACAGTTCTTATTTTTTATGTGAGCCTATATATTAAAATGTAATGCATTACATCCTATACGTTAGCACGTCATATTTCATTTATGTAAATCATTCCCTAGTTGTCGACAAACTTGAATCTCTTGATTTAGAATTCACGAAGGTATTTTGCAGTATTCGATTGATTATCAGGAATTATTTTATTGGGAGATATAAATTATGAGACTTATCATCATATAAATATCAAAATCTATGCGTTTGCTTGGAAATTGTTAAGTTTTCATATCAAGAATGTTAGAGTACCTGAATTACAAATAATGATTCTGCATACACCTACGCATATAAATCCTACTCTGTGCTATTAAATTTAATAATTTATACTTCAACAGATTTTTAGCTTAGTTATATTTTTTGTATCTTTCAATGTAAATAAATAATTAAGTAACTTATTATTAATATATTATTTATGTTATCAATAACTGTATTTTTAGTATTATAGAATTACTAATAATATAATAAAAACTTGTAGTGTTTTAGTTTAGATCACTTATTTTAATATTTTTGCAATTGTTGTTAATTCAAAGCTATATTAATTGCAATTAATAATAATTATAATCATATCATAACCAAATGTAGTCCAATATTTTGAGAAAATGTGCTTGTATCAATATTTATGTCACATTAGTATATCGCTTGAATAATTTATATTTATGCCAATTCTGTCTTCCTTAAAAGGGCTTACATTTATTATCATTACAAATGAAATTATTATCTGGTTTATTACTACTGTATACTTACTTCTGAATATGATAATACTAAAATGGATTATTAATTTAATTTTACTAGTGAAATATTTAGTTAAATTCATTAACATTTATTAGAGGCAGTTCAAGTTACCGAAATAGTTCACTGAACTGTATTTGGAAATTCAGCATTCATTTTCTAGTTAAAGTATGAATACAGTTAAAGCATTAATATAAATTATCACCAAGCTCATTAATAGAAGATTACTGAAATTTCAGATTGCTTTATGTATTCACATTTGCATTTCAAGTGAACGAAATTTAGGTTATGCTATTTTTGTAATATTTGTCACCATTAGATTACGCGTGAATCAACACTAAAAGTGCCATTTACAAGTGAATATCCAACTCAGTTTTTCAAGTTTGTCCTTACCTGTCACATGACTGACTTACATTCCTTTGTTCTTTATATCAATGCAGAAGCTTAAAAATATTACCAATCTCCAGAAAAATGTCTTTCAGATTATTGGAAAAGGAAAAATAAGTTTGTAGGTGAAGTTTATCTAGAGTTTGGTAAAAATTGGAAGAACTGTGAGTAAAAACTGTGTGCTTAAATGCAGCAAAAATCACTGGTTACTCTGGATCAAATCGCATTTTAAATCTTTCGCAAATGCGTCATATTATTGCTTGTGTTTGATATATCAGCAGCACTATAAATGGAATACGTTTATAAAATTGAGTACTTTTTTTTTTGTATTTGTAAACAAGCTCAAACATAACTTCATAAAAAACGCTGACATGAGAAATATTGCCAGTATTTTACAAGCAGTGAGATTAAAATTAATTAAATGTGTAAATAAATGATAAAATCCATAGTGATATATTGCATATAGCTTTGAACAACTAATATCCCTAAAGTAAAGAATTAATCAAATTAATTAAGTACTCAAATATAAACGTAATTTTTTCATACAAAAGACGCTCTCTACTATATGCTTAATTATTGTAACATAACATACTAGTCAAATATGTATATCTAGATCATATATATTACTCATGTATGTATAGTTTATATAATACATTATTATATATGTAAATGTTATAATAATTCATATACGTGTAGATTATGAACAGTTTGTTGTTTTAATATATATATATATATATATATATATATATATACACTTGTCAAAAATCCTAAAATTTGTGCAGAAGTGCATCTAATATTTAATATTCCGAGCGACCACTGATTTTTGCTTGAGGTTTGTCAACATTTAGCACCAAGAGCAAGTCTAGTGTAGGCGTTACGCAGCAAACTCTGTCCTTGTGTGTGTTCGTGTCTATAAGCGTGATTGTATGCTGTATATAATAGATTACTGCCTTTCTTGATATCATCTGTAATATTTACTTAGACTAGATTTCCGTTTTTAATTCCAATGCGCCACCTCCGTACCTTTTCACGATCGGGCTCCTCGAAATGGGTTGCTGGACTTGAAGTGTCTGATTGTAGAGCGCGCGCTGCTGCTGTGCACCTTTATCGCCTTCCGTTGCTTTTCTCCGACATACCAAACCCTTTCGCACCGTTTTTGGCCTCGTGGATACGTTTTATACGAAATCCTTTTGATTCTTCTAGTGAACACTTTTTGATGGATTCAAATTTCTAATATTTTGAAGAAAACAATTAATTTAAATAGAAGATATTATCATAGTTCTTAAATATAATACCTTATGTAACCTTACAGCTGTGTATCACATGCTAATTTTTTTGCATTCCAAAAAATCGTATTTTCTACAGAAAAACTTCGCCTATTTTAGCTAATTTTCTTGGTTTGTGTGAAAATAATTATGAGATTTATCTGGACACATAGAACAAAATCTATGAGTTTGTCTATAAATAATCAAGTTTTTATCTCAAAAATATAAAGTATCTAAATTTCGAATAATTAATAAGATAATTAGGAAATAATTTGTAAACTAATAATTAAGCTTAATTAGCATTTTTAAAATTATTTCAAGTTTCTGCCTTTGATTTCTAAATTATTTTAATAAGCAATTAGTACTATTAAAATTCAAAAGAAGCCTGACTGGCGTATAAATGGTAAAGTTTGATTAAAAATGTAGGAAAGGAAATTAATTTTATTATATTTAAGAGCAAAATAAAAGCAAAACAAAGCGATTATTGAGTAACATTAATGATTAAACAAATTTCCAGACCTGTAACAAGATATAAATATCTAATAAAATGTACAATATATGAGTATCTAACTTGTCAATCTCAAAGATCTTTGTTGTATCATATTATTAAAATATTAATTACAAAATCAAATTTCGAAATTTATTACAGATACTCACGTAAGCTAATTTAAATCAGCATACTTTTTAGGTTTTTGTATTTTATGCCCGTCATACTAAGATTTGATGAATTTCACAGACTGGGGATTCTTCAGTTTATTAAAAGTTATTCTTTATTTATTTGACCCTACATAGGTACAAAATATTTTACCATTAGTGTACGAAATATCATCTAAGAAAATATATTGTTGAATCAAACTACAAATATGTCGGTAACATAATTTCAAACATAGACTAAGGTATTCAGAAATTTGATTCAAATGGAGAAAAAAATTATATTTTAGCGCTATTTTTATTAGTTAAATTGTGATTAAGACATCAACTTAATCGAACATAGAAACTGTTGAATAGTGTTGAAGAACGCCAGTCATCAATGGATCCTTCAAACTAATGTTCACAAAACTTTAAGCACTTGCCTTTTAAACTTGGCCGAGTCCCGCTATATTTGAGTTTTGGAGCAGTGTTCTTTTAGTTTAGCCTGAGGAATAAAAATAATAAAGCCGAAGGTATGGGAGGCGAAGCAGAGCTTTTTAAAGTGGACGCAAAGACACTAATAAACAAAAATAAATTTAAGCTAGAAATGCTGTATGCGTTTCCTAGCTTAAATAAAAGGTTCATACACATCGAAACGACTTCCTTTCCTCTAGTGTGCCCTTATTCTCTCTTTCAACAAATTCTGGCTTTGTGATGTCCTTTTTGTCCTTTTTCACGTCGCCATGTTTTGCCTCATATAAAGAAACTTAGTCGAGATGTAAGAATTCAAATATTGTTAATATCTTTTAAATAAAGGAGTTTCGTAAGAGCCCTAGAAACTTCAAATTGAATGTCTCATTTGTAATGCGATGATAAATAATTCAAAATACTATTTCCGCGTAATTTATTCTTAAAAAGCAATCTTTTATCTTAATTTTAATATTTTATCCTTAACTGGACTGAAGATATGTAACTTTCATATTCCTTTTATATGATTTTTGCTATTTTCGAGATTTTAGAAGACTGTAACCTATCATTTAAACGTATGAATGTTTAATGGATCATTAAAACTGCTTAATTATAATATTACCACATCAAAATCTAATTGGTGTTTAATTAAAAATATTAAATTTTAATTTTTTATTCATTTACATGCATGCAAATGTAAAATCAACTAACAAGATTTTGGGTACATTCTTCTTAAAATAAATGGCGTTTTCTCAATTTCTCAAAACATGTGCTGCTAAATAACTCTTAATTAAGGTATAAAATATTTTTTAAACATTGCAACTTCAGTTTTTTTCTGTTAAACTTCATTTTATTTTGAGAAATTTTTAATGTTAATTGCTTGTTGAAAGTTTAAAATTAAATTAAAAGAGAAACAATCGGAGCTAAATTTTAACATTTAATGACTGACATATAACAAATTTAATGAATTATTTAATTACTAAGTGAGACATTAGTGTATTCCATTAATTCCATTCTAATATACAAAATGAGAGGTGACAATTCTTCTGAAATTATTCAATAAATGAGCCGATGAGCGCCATGGAATTCATCTTTAGGCAAATAATATACCATTAACATCTCGACTAGGTAATCTCAACCAAACCTTGTCATTTTCATCACTTTAAATATCACGTTGTTTGAACGAGTAATGAAAGAGCTGGCATGATCCTTTTGAAAGCATTTGAGAAAGCGACCCTCACAGTAATACACTTATCGCTTTGTCTCGTCCTCTGAAAGTATACCGTTATGCTGCATGACGGGCTTTTGAAGTATCTGCTTCCACATTTTTTTCGGTTCATATTTTATATCTGCTCTCGGATATTATTTCCTTTATTGCTGCCATTTCAGGAAATTTAAAATTCAAAACTGCTAACTTAACCACAAATATTCACAATCCTTTTCCTCTCATCTTACAAATAATACTAATAATTTAGCGTGTAAATAACACATATTTTGCTTAACATTTCTTTATAATTAAAAATTTGTTTCTTCTAATTAATACACCTTAAATACTAAAATTGTATGTTCCATAATTATCAAAATTATCGAATTCTCTGTATCTGAATAAACTTCATATAAATGTTTAGAGTTAAATGTGACTACTGTTGTTTCTAATATAATTTTTAATGTATAGTTTTGTATTTTTAGTATTAATTTAGATAAAAACTGTATTTCTGAGAATTTTAATAATTTATCATTTACTTTTATAATTATTAATTTATCTTTATTTGTATTGATTAAGGCAGTAAAACAATAGAATTTAGCTTTCTTTGTAGGCAGTAGCTACATAGATGGAGAACGAATTGCACTTATTCTCTTTGTTAAGCAGTGCTTTTCTGCCTTTGTGTGGACTTCGCCAGAAAATGCACTGCCATCCCCAAACGTTTCTTTTCTTATGTGGCATTTGCCCGTTGCATACAGGTGCATGAGCTGACGTAGGAATAATTTCGTACGAAGAAATCGTAAAGAAATCCAAGTGTAACCGGCGTAAAGAATTTCTTCGCGAATTTAACTATCGCATAAATAAATCCTTGATTCAAAACTATGCATTGTGAAGGTGTCAAAATGCGTGCTTTGTGTAATGGTCATTGAGAATAACATTGGAACTTTAGTAAAAGGTGTTAGCATACGAGAAGTAATGAGACATAATTTATTCTACCATAAATATATCTCCATCTTGAACTACTGCACGACAAGTTCAGTTGCTGTTTGCTATTCTCCGGTTAAGCATAAAATTTCGTAAGCAATAGTTTTGTGGTTGATTGTACAGTATTTTTTACAGTTATCATTAGGTTATAGTTTCCTTAACGTATTGTAAAACAAAAAGTTTTATAATTATAAATATATTTTTTACAGTTATCATTAGGTTATAGTTTCCTTAACGTATTGTAAAACAAAAAGTTTTATAATTATAAATATATTTTTTACAGTTATCATTAGGTTATAGTTTCCTTAACGTATTGTAAAACAAAAAGTTTTATAATTATAAATATATTTTTTACAGTTATCATTAGGTTATAGTTTCCTTAACGTATTGTAAAACAAAAAGTTTTATAATTATAAATATATTTTTTACAGTTATCATTAGGTTATAGTTTCCTTAACGTATTGTAAAACAAAAAGTTTTATAGTTATAAATATATTTAGATTCTGGACCATAGGTTGCATCTTCTCTTCAGTTGGCACGATTCCAATAGTTCAATACATCTTTTTTAACAAAGGAATAAGTTTTATTATTGTATTTATTACATGCATAATGTAAATTATCAGCAATGTTCATTAAATTATAATATACGTCTGAAAAATAATCAGTTTGGTTCAAAACTCTACTCTAAAAAGTGAAGATTTAACGCAGGTACTTTTATTCAGTATAAAAACCAATCATGTACTTGTTATTGTACAACGAAAATGCCTTATGATAAGCAATAAAATCATACACATTTCTTTAGTCTATGCAAAGACATTGTTCAGTACTTAAATTCATGTTTAATATAAGTACTTAAATTGACAAAATTTCCCGTTGCTTATATGTACTTTAAAAATGCCAGACATATAGAAATTCAGATTTTTAATGCGGTAAATGATGCATACATTTTTTAGAACTTTGCTTAATATTAAAAAGTGCATGCTTATTTTATAATTATGTATCATTAAGACTGCATTATGTTTCGGAATCAAATATTACCACAAGATTTCGTAAAAAATTATTACCAGATATAAATTTTATTAATTGACATATCACTTGAGTAAATGTTCCCTTATTTTGAAGCACTAATGTTAATTACTTCATGTATGCTCCTTTCAATATAAAATTTCTAAAATTTGTTTTAAAGTTTAATATGAAAATAATAGAAAACAGTTATTTTTATAACAACGCAGATATTACGTAATAAGTCATATTTTTGCCTGTTCATCAGCTTTCGGTTCAATTTCATTGGAATTCCATCCTATCAGTCAAAATTCTTTGTACTCCTACTTAAATGTCAATTATTATCTGTTCAAGAATAAACTGGTAAATATTACGATAAATGAAAATCTGTTTTGTGTAGTGTACGGCGTTTGTTTTTACCTTTGTCTTGCACATTTCCCTTTTCTTCCCTCATCCTTTAAACTCTCTCAACTTCTTTATTCACTAAATATGTTTCAGTCTCCACATTTATGTGTTATTGAACTTTCGCTGCAATAACTTGACGGTAGAGGGCGCTGCAAAAACAACGACGATGTGTTATTAATGTTGTTCACATTTTAAGGTTATCTTCGTTTACCGTGTTTCATGCGTGTGGCCGTCTGCGTACTGTAAATAGTCCGTTTATCTAACGTCTGTGATTTAACTATTAGAAACACGTTGAGCGTAATGGTTACACGGCTTTCATTTCCCAAAATATGAAAAGTGTACATATTTGGTTTTCGACAGAATCGAGCCATGCGGAATTTTGTATTTCAAATACAGCAAGGAAACACAATTTGAATTTTGCAGGAATCCCATGGTAATTTCTTGTTTCTGCAGTTTAGAAGCAAGTTTTGATTATTATTCACTGAAGGTATTTAAAAGTTTTATACTTCTTTTGTATAAGCAATAAAATTACTTAAATTTGCTGTTTATTTTGACAGTTAGTTATATTTTCTTATAACACACAAATATTTCAATCATTTTATGGTGGTCATGGAGAAAAAAATGCTTTAACCTTCTCAATTTGTTGATTAAATATATTATATTAGCAATATTTTTTATTTTATTACATTCAAAAATAATTTTCAGTGTTTCCCCCCCCCCCCTTGTGTAGTTAAATAATAAATAGCTTCTTGAAATTTTATCTCTTATTTGTAACTTATAAAAAATATATTCACTTACTGAAGTTATTTTTTCAAAACATCTAACAGATGTACATAACAATAAAAATAAGAAACCTCAGCAGCCAAATATTTAGCACTGAAATCACAAAAACGTAACATTTAGCCACACTTATCGAACACCAATCAGAATTTTGGGAAATCCGAGCCAATCACCGCGTGACACGTTACTTCATTATTCCGTACAGTCAGTCACTTAGAAAAGCACCTTCTCCTATCATTATTATAATATAGTGATAATTTTGATGGATAATAACGCGGAAATACTACTTAATTCGTTAATGTAAATCTATTCTTCAATAAAGTGAGATTTTATGGAGTGACAAAAAAGATTTTGTTGTATTTTAAAATCACTAATGTAAACCATTTCTTCTATAATCCCATGTTTTGTTCTTTCTTTGTATGTGGCAGTATAGAAAATAAGTTATTTTCTACTTTTGTATTGTGCATCCCCTCTAATGGTGACATTATGTATTTAGATTTAACAAGCATCTTGAAAAGGAGTGAAACCTTTTTTCACTGTACATAGAAGACATGACTAGAAATATAGATTTAGCATACTGCGAATTCCACTTAAATCTTGTACATAAACAGAATGGTGTTTTGTGGTAGCAAATAAATATTATAAACTACTAGAAAATATTATGTATGATGTGTAAAATTATTGAAAAACTGCGACAGATTGTAACATGCAAAATGTTTCTCACTGCGAATGATTTTGTCAAATGCCAGTTCTTTTTAATTATTGTATTTACAAAGTATGTTTTCACAAGCTTTAACTAACTTTATTAGTCTACCTTAAAAAATGCAAAGTTGTGTAAAGTGTTTTTTTCGTGATAAATAGCGAAACATTCTATGTAAACAGTTAAATCATATCTGATGAACTGAAGGTAATTATTCAACAAAATTATTACATATTTGTAACTAAAATGTGAATATCTCATGTAAACCTTTCTGCGTTTAAAATATTACTCTTTCGTGGTTTTGTATTACAATGATAACATTTAATACACAAATTCAAACTATGCCTTAAAATTGTATCATGTTTTTAAATTAAGTGGAAATATAATTAAAAGGCGCTGGCATATGAATATTCATGAAAGGTTACTCACAGTCAGCTTTTGTTTAATTGATTTATTCGAAATGCCATATTTCGAAATATTTGATTTCTTCTCCTAAATGTGAAGAACATATCCTGAAATTAGCATCACTCAAAATTGTAAAAAGCTCACAGCTTGCGTTGAATTTCTGTATTAATATTTTTAACTCAGCAAAAAGGCATATACGTACTTTATTGTATTACTACATAATATACGAAACACATTTTGATGTGCAGTTTTGGAAAATATTTTACCATATGTTTTCCTGTTCTAAAATCCAAACATCATCGCATCCTTGCTATTTAAGAACGTTATGTCATTAATGAAGATAAAATGATGTTATGGCAAAGAATATTTATTCGTTTCATAAAGCAAAAAATTTGAGCTCGTAAATATTAATTCATGAAAATGTCATTTTATAACAATACGCTTAAATTGCTATGAATGAAATGATGCTTCAAAGGGTAAAACACAGCATGTACAGCTACTAAACAAAGTTGCTTTTTATTCTTGCATCAAGCTGTACTCAATAAGTGTGCATAAAAGACTGTCGCAGATTTCCTTCAATATCTAATTGTGTGATAAAGTGATAAAAACTTTAAAAACAAACCTGTAGCATTTTTTTAACTGACATACATCGTGTGTTGTGTGTAGAAATTTAAGTTCAAGATTTTAAGGAATGTTTCTAAGTGTAGGCTGATAAAAAGGACTTATTCGAAAGTCAAATAGCCTGCTTTTAGTCACTAGTGAAAGTCTTGAATAAACTAATTTTCTATATAATTACATATAGATTTCTCAAAGACAAATGTGACTCACAAGTTTTTGAAGTAGAAATTGTGGAAATATATGAAATATGAATAAATATAAACAACATATATATATATACAAGTTACACAAATAAAGAATCAAAATTATATCTTCTAAAATGCATTACGTTTTTTTCAGCTGATGTAGAATAGAGACGAGAATATGATATAGTGTATACATTTTCAATGTTGATGTATGTGATTAAAATTATCTCAGGTTTTAAAATGTTTTTGTCCATTTATTGAAATATTAAATTATTGGGAAATGTAATTATGATATGCATTTAAGTACATTCTTGAACAAAAGTCTATAAATGAAAAGATGCAGTGAACAGAACAATATATACCTAAAATATAAATAAATCCTAATCGGTGTTCTTTTCTTAGTCCAATACAGAAGTATCCATCCGGTACTGATAATTACGTTTCGCTATCAATGGTACAATCCTTATCTAAAGCCTCTCATTTAGGAATATAATTTTGTCCTTTTACATTGAAACATGAGAATATGAGGAATTAATAAAGGTATACAAGGAAAATTTATAACAAAGAGAAATTTTATAACAAAAGCAACATGGTGAACATAATTCAAGAGCTTAACTTTTGATTTATTTATTGCATAAATTTGAAAGCCATTTTGAGGTGTCAGTGAAATGCATCAGAAGTAGAAAAATGCTATAGCTAGTAAGATAAATTAATGTCAATAAGTAAACTCTTTCTGTAAAAAGTAATAAACTTAAAGCCACTTTGGTATATTTATGTTATAAAGTAATCGAAAAAGTAAAAAAAAAACTGGTGGCATCAGAAATTCACACATTATTTTATCAATAATGTACATGTGATATTTTGTGCATGTGATGTCTCTTTCAAATTCTAATATTACATTATTCATAATTATGGCAGAAATATTTGACATTTCTCAGAGGCAACACCTTTGCTCGTAAAATATAAGGGTCTAAATCATTCATTAGAACAAGGTTCTGATGCTGAAACTCTTGGCAGTCCTAGTCGGGATTGCTTAATACCGCTGGGTGCGGTACCGATGGGCCTGGTGTCGAATTCTATAGAAGACACGGATGTTACCGGAGCGGTAATGCACAATAACTGCGGTGGAGTTATACTACGCAACCAATTGTGAAACTCTAGTGTGCCGTCCACTTGTAGCTGTACCTGCTTAAGACTTGGATACCCTTATATTATTCCTAGGTCATCGGTTACCATGGTATATAACTTCTTCCTACGAGACACCTGCCTACATTGCATCAGAGTACAATAAAATGACTCGAAATGGAGAACGGTTTTTAAATACTGGTAGATATAAATGACTCGCATCCAAAGATAAAACGTAGTATTTTACGTACTTTGTCGGATTAGTCCCTTTTGTATAGAAAAACCTTTACTACCGTCATTGTCGATATACTAATTACAATTGCTGGCTTAGTATCGTTAGGCCGGGTTCTAAGAACGGGGAAGTCTTGAATGTTAGTAAATATACAGTATCTTTGAGGCATGGGTATGCTTTAAATACACGGCTAGCCAAAAGTCTTCTCGAGTGCTTTGGTGGTAGGAAAAAGGGGATGAGAGACCCCTGGATCCGTTCCAACGGGAAATTCTTCAAAACTAAGGCAGAACTTTGCAAAGTCGTACTGATATCTATGACGTGCCCAAAGTCTATGTCAACAACAGGCGTAATCTTCAACTTCTCACAACGATAAAAATGTATAGACTTATTCTCCTATTTCTGTCACACAAGTGAGATAAATCATAGCAAGGACAGGTGCTTTTTCTATATCAGTCTCACATCTAATATAACTCTCAAGTATTTTGTAAGAGTAAGTGAGGTACAGGATTTCTTTTAATACAGGCAGAAGTTTTGGATCATTTGATTTTTGACGGAAGCGGAAGAGCAAGACACGTTTATTAAACTACTGATCGGAATTCAAGAATAATCTGAAAAATATTAAAGAATTAAATTATTTATTAAAGAATTAGTTATTAAAGAATTCCAGTAGTGTCAAGTGATGTAATTATTTATGCTAATTAGCTGCAACTAAACTCAAAATTGATGATAATACAATTAAAATACGCAAATTAGGGGACTAAGAATGTGTTACGCAGTGGACACTTGTTAGAATTCAGGTATGTAGTGTTATCTAAAGCTAATTTGCTTTCTGAGAATGATCTGTATTCAGTATTTATGACCGAAAGGCATTACTTAAAGATAACAATGACGGTTAATTAGTATTCGAAGTCAGATCAGATCTAAATATTCCTAAGTGTCATATTAAGAACTCTAAACTGAATTTTAGGCGCTGGGTTAATTAGTAGACAGCTTAGTCAAGGGCTATCAAAAGCATAAATTGTATTTAAAGACTATTTTCTGCCATTATCGACTAATCGAAAACAGAAAGCGACTAGAAAATGATTTATTTCCGATCTACAGCCTACCACAGGGTTTAGAATAAGCCATTACGTTGCTTCATGAGGTTAGATGTTTTGCGAAAACACCAATAGGGATTTCTATCTCATTCACTTCTTGTTCTAGAAAGGCCGTTTAGGTAGTTATCATCGTCATATTTAATGAACCCAAGAGTATACTGTCTACTGACAAGACTGGCTATAGCCTGGATTGTGGTTCTAAACCTGAGTTATTTTGAAGGCAGCGAAGAACACGCTGATTGTTTTCCTTGTTATGAAGCACTCCGATTCCATGGAGTGCTTGACGGCTTCTAGTACAGTCATCAAAAGTGACCACATTTGAGCTTTATATCTTTGACGGAAGCTCCGTAGCCAGGCACAGATATGTGAACAAGATCTTGGAACCCATGTCAAATTCTTCAGAATTGTTTCGGATAGAGATTTTGCTGAGAGATGACAATGCTCGTTAGCATCGAGAATTTATGGTATAGAATACTTTAGTACAGAAGATATTACTCGAAAGGTTTGGCTAGTTTTCTCACCAGATTTAAATCCAATAAAGCATGTGTATGATGCCTTAGGTTACCGAAATGCAGCGTAGTCAGTCTCGACTCCATGTAATCAATGACTGAAGGATGGAATTTCAGGACAGGGGTGTATAATATGAAGTTATTCAATGCGAAGATGAAATGCGTGTGGAATAAAAATGTACAAAATTTTTAAGTATGAATATTAAATCAAACCCGAACACATTTTATCCTAAAATAAAACTTTTAAATGGAATTTTGAAAAACGTAACTTGTGATTTATGTTTAGACGCGCAAATCTAATTACTGAAATTTATCCGCACATACTTCCCTCAATTTTTACAATTCGTTTTAGTATATTGATTGTATTTTGAAAACCCTAATTGCATTTGTCTCTGGTTGCTCTGTTAGGTCTAACATCTTAATAAAGCAAAAGTTCACATTTCGGCTTTTGTAATCTCTGGCAGATTGCTTAGGCTTTAGTAGATTGCTTAGTTATCGTATAAAAGTGGAAGAACCTTATGTTATGGCATTTTCCGATAGGCTTGTTTTGAAAACAGGCCTGAAACGATTAGCTGCCGTAGATCATCGCAGCTGGTTCATCTTCTCTCCTAAAAATGAAAACTTTTTAAGGGTAGTTGTTTGTAATTCCCTATGATGGTGGGCAACCTCTGACTTCTTCTATGAATAGAGCAGCATGTTTACGGTAGGATTCTCTTTTCAGATATCTTTATTAACAAATTTTAGGTGATATACTTTCAAAATTGCAGAAGCCCCTATGAGTTTAACGGTAGAAGGAAATCGCTGTAATCTCATACAAAATTTTCACCATTATAATTTGACCGTGCAAAGCATTAAAGCTAAAAACCTTGGTTGGCTCAAACTGTGCCTACAAACTTCAAGTAACAATAGAAAACTACGAGTGCTTTAAGTAAGGATATACACGTAAGTATTAACGGCGGTAAATTAACAACAATACCGACAACAGTAAATCTCGAAAATAATATCCTCTAAGTATCCTTCATCTGAGTGAATGCACTGTTCAAGATCTGAAAAGTCTTTCATCACACGTGTCAACATGTCTTTCGGAATTGTGACGGAGTATAATACTTTCTGTTAAGCAAACCTAATGGTATCTAACCAGTTGCCTTAATTCCAGCGATCCACGTTTCTCCGTTGCAGTACTGAGTCTCTACGATACAACTTGTTCGATAGAAGGCTTCTATCGCGGCAATATGCAACTGTACCGACCAAAGGTTCATGGTAGACTAATCGTCTGACTCCTAGATCTCGAGGAATGTAGGTTGCTACATTTACTTACGTGTATTTAAGCAAGTTTGTCAACTCAAATTGGTGTATACAATAAGTATCATCCTAAATTTAATGACTTAAAATGTTAAAGTGAAACTTGAAGTACACCATAACTTGATGATGACGACATTTGGCTGAGACTTAGATCTTTTATTCTCTTCATCAGCTGCTCATTCAACTTTCTTCGCATGAGCTCTGTTTTTGAATAAAAGTGTACAAAATTTTAAGTATGAAGATTAAATCAAACCCAAACACATTTTCTGCTAAAATAAAACTTTTAAATGGAATTTTGAAAAAGTAACTTATCAGCTATGTTTAGACACGCAAATCTAATTACTGAAATTTATACGCACATACTTAACTTAATTTTTTACAATTCTTTTTAGTATATTGATTGTATTTTGTAAACCCTAATTGCATTTGTTGATTATTAAAAAAACTTTGGTTGCTCTGTTAGTCTAACATCTGTGTAAGGATAGTCACGAAATGATAAGCCACTTTCTTCATCCTGTGTAAGGATAGTCACGAGATAGATTTTGGACCGGTAGGATAACACAGAAGTAGAGTTCTGACACTGCTACTTTTAACATTTAACAGAGGCGATGGAAAAAAACAAAACTTACACCACAGTTAACAAATTCAAACATGCATGTGTTTGTTCAAAGACCCATGATTACGTTGAACGTTTTCAGAAAAGGAACATGAAAATGCCTTTCCTTACAAGCATAAAATAGAAAAACTCTTGAAGAGAACTAACAAAATTCTTTTCCATATACATTCTTTGAAGTAGTTTTAAAAAATTAAGGATTTGATAAAACAAGTCACCCCACTTAATTTCAAAATAACTTGCTTAATTTATATAATCGTTAGGAGAATACTACGATATGTTTCTTTGAGCTGTAATTATATGATAATGTCGTGAAAATTCGATCAACATTTTCCGAAGATTTAGGGTTTTCCAAAGATTTCATTCGCAGATTTAGGGGCATGCAACATGAATTTTTATGCGCGTGTCTACGTTACATTATGTGCTCTAGTTTTCCACAATTTAGATACTTCCTTTATTTGAAAAAATGTAAACAATAAATTTAATTATAATCCATAAATAAGGATTTTTCTTCTTAATAATGAATACATAAGTAAAGAAATGCTTCAGTATTCTTACAAAGATAAATAAGGTACGAAAGTTATTCTTGAAATAGAAAAAAATGCTAAAAAATATCATAAATTTTAGCAGCTACTGATATTTTGATCAGATTCATTCTAAAAGGTACAGAGTTTGACTTACTTTAGGAGCATAAGCTAGCTCAAACTCCTAACAGGCATGAAAATTATCACTGTCTGAAATTAACAAGCAAAGTCTTGGAAAGATTTTAAAATAAGCCTATTTTATTTAACAGAACTTAGAAGCATAAATTCAATTCTCGTATTAACAGAATTCAGCCATCATTTGTGGAGATTCAATTAAATTAACAATCGAATTTAATTCAGAAGTCAAACAACAAAAACTGTCTTAATTAATCGAATTTAAATTAAAGTTTATATTTAAATGTATTTATGTATATTAAATAATATAAATTTAATATTATTTAAATAATTTATATTTAAATATTTATATATAATATAAATATATAAATATAATATAAATATTTATAGGTATAAAATATATAAATATTTATAGGTATAAAATATATAAATATTTATATATTTATATTTAAATAATTTATTTGAATTTAAAAGTTATATTTTAATCTAAGCTGGCAAATGTCGGCAGCAAATAACGCAAAGCCAAATAATTACAAACTTATGAAGGATGGCAGAACTAAACTAACGTGGTCTCGAGAGGCAGACAAAGCTCTGTCTTTCAATCCAAAAACCTGATATTAAATCCTATTTAAATCATTTAAATTTCTTGTGAGGAGACGGAAAGGAGAAGCTAAAGGCTAAAATTACGAACAGTTTTGTAATTTAAATTATATATGCTACAAATGGATAAATGTAAAATTATTATAAGAAAATGTGCCAAATCACTCCATTTATCGGACAGCAGTTTTAATTCGATAAATTCTTTTTACTGCATTTATGGAAATGAAAATGGAAATAAGCGATATTTAAAGAGTGAAAATGAATGTAAGAAGTATGATTAAGAACTAAAAAAAGCTTAGTAAAAAGTAAAAAACACAAGAAATATTATCGGTGGAAAACAAATAAACAAACAAGCAAAGTGTAGAAGCATTTTCGTAAAAGGATAAAATGCCATTTTTTGTATACACCTAAAAAATTGGAATCTCTTGTGAATGTGATGCAACAGCTGCCATGAATTTGCTAATTCATACAACATATTACGAAAGCTATATCATTGATGTTTTCAGAGTCTTTACCAGAAAAGATATATTTTAATCACAATACTAGGACTACAGCACACATGAATCCATAAATAACAACCTCAAAATTGAAGTTATATTAATTTATCTTACACTTTTGGGCCAACTGTAACTGCAATTATGGCAATAAAAATACCTCAGTATGTTTCTTAAAAGGTCAGTCTTCATTTAACATACAGGTATATTGTGTGATGAGACTCCAAATTGCTAGTGTAGTTAAACGGCAGTTTGGAAGTAAGCAAATGTTCAAACATGCAAAAGAAATTAATACACTGGTTATCATAAATTAAGGAAAAATCATAAAAATCACGATTACTGAAAAAGTTACATGTAGTATTTTATGAAACTTACGCACAATATACAACACATAGTAAGGTATTAAATAACATAAAAATAAGTTACCAGACAATTACGGTAGTATAGCAATTAGCACATGTATAAAATGAACAAATCAAAGGTGTCAGTTTGCTATAGGAAAAGTACGTTTAATATGGAATATGGTCGCCTCTAGAAGCGATACAGCACATACAATGATGCGTGATGCTTTCAATTATGCGGTCTATCAGTTCCATAGGAAGCGAGAGCCATTGCTTTTACAAAGCAGTTGCAAGCGCGGCAATGGTCTCATGGGGTGGATTGAGAGCAGCTAGACGTCTCTCTAAAGTATCCCAAACGATAGGATTCAAGTCCGGGAATCGATCTGGCCACTCTATGCGCATAATTGTTTCCTGTTGAAGATAATCATCTACTATTCTAGCCCTGTGTGATATTGCGTTATCGTCCTGTAACAGGAAAACATCACCTATTGCCCCGTCACATGGGCGCACATAAGCACCAAGGATGTCATCTTTATAAACCGGAGCATTCACGGTTTCCGTTGGAAAGACATAGAGGTCTGTGCGTCCACCCAAAGAGATGCCACCTCAAACACAGACACTGTCTTTTCCGTATGCATCGTTGAAGAGAACAGCCCTACACTAATCAGGCATCCAGTGGACATGTTGTCGTGCCTACAGCAAACGGTTCCTCCTATGGCGTGACGTGAGCGGCACGCAAATGGCTGGTCGTCTCGCATACAGACCACCTTTGTGAAGCCTTCTACGCACAACTCACGTTGACACCAACCTTCCTGTGGCTGCAGCAAGGGAGGATCTAAGAAGAGTCGGAGTAGTGGTTCTATTCCTGGGTGCACATAATGTCAAATATCAGTCATCGGCGCTCGTCGTAGCAGTTGGCCGTCCTTGGCTGAACCTCCTAGAGGTCGAATCTGTGGTTTGAGATCACCTCCAAAGTCTATGAACCACAGAAGGACTCACATTTAGCCATCTGGCCACTTCTGTTTGACTTTATCCTGCCTCTAGTCTCCCAATGGCTCTCCATTGTAGTTATGCAGGCAAATGATGCCTGGAGGTCATTGTTACGAATTCCTGATGTCAATATCACAATGAAATATGTGGGCTTGCTCTCAAACCTGGACTTTTATTCTCCTCGCAGATGACTTATTCCGAGTGTAGCGCCACTAATTTGCATATTGCAGTTTTTCTCAACTACTCTTACTTGGCAACATATTTAAATTTTACACGGTTTGGCTTATTTTTGAGGGAGTTATCGCAATTTTTGTGATTTTTTCTTAATTTAGGATAACAAGTGTAGATTCCTTTGACTTTCTGTAGGGTTTCCTTTTACAATACTGCATATAACCGCCAAATTTGAAAGCACTAGTTCGTCACCAGCTGAATACCTGACGATCGATTAAGGAATTAAGAGTGCTGTAGATCGTCAAGCTGGAATCACTGGAGATAACCGGAAAAGATCTTTAATAAGACGCCCTAGAAAGAAACACATCTCACGGACTGCTGTTTATCACATCATGATCGGGAGTAGTTCTCAATTTTAAGTTTACAATTCTTCTCATTTTTCTCAATTTCTTCTCAATTTTAAGTTTACATAAGTACTACTTTTCGTTACGTTATTTGCTCTTCCTTCTCAGAAAACACTGTTAGGACATTTTCCAAAATTACCGTTTTTGTCCTTTATTTTGCCATTCCTCTGTTTTCCCCCTTCTCCTTTCGATAAAATCATCACTGTTTACCCTTTTTGTTATTCACTGATTTCAAAGATTCTGTTTACATTCACCACTTTCAGTGAATTCTTTATTATATTATAGAGATTTTGTAATTTCAGAATTTATTAGCTATTACACAAGCACGAACAAGAAAACATATGCTTTCAAAGTAATATCTATTCCTTTGTTCCGAGTACCTAACAGTCCTGAAAGATTGCACTCATTAGATGACAAGAAAAATTACCTGTTATGCTATGAGGTAATAAAAGGGGAAAGGCTTTTACA
Source organism: Stegodyphus dumicola (assembly GCF_044657685.1). Lineage (NCBI taxonomy): Eukaryota > Metazoa > Arthropoda > Arachnida > Araneae > Eresidae > Stegodyphus > Stegodyphus dumicola. The sequence continues at coordinate 38,400,353 of NC_140771.1, read as the reverse complement.
AGGACTTTATTCTAATTTTACTGTTTATCTCCTCCAAGAAATGGAAAACAGCACAAGCAGAATTATTTAATTTTCCCTAAACTTAGATTTCTGCGTAACATGTTTCTTAAGAGTTGGTAGAGAGGCAAAATGTTTCTTGTGAAATTAAAAAGATAATATTTTCGTCAACTGTGTTCTACCAGACGCCCGTAGTAGTTCTCTGTGAGGACCTTTATAATCTTTGATTACCATTAATCACATAAGAGATTATTTTTCTAAATATACTAAAAGTTCTCACCAAAACAGGAAGATGATACTTTTGTTTACACATTCTCTAATTCAACACTTTTTCTACCAGATGTCGGAATTCGTTAAATTGACAATAGTGTCGATGACCTCTTTTACATGCTGCCTTCTTTGAGTGTCATTCTCTCGGTTGATAAAGACCCCTTTCACAACTTAACAACTGGTAAGAGAAGCCTTCTCTTTAAAACCGCTGTCATATTGACTACATAACCCTCAAAACTGAGCAGAAAAAACTATTTTCTTAAAAACAAAAAAAATAATAATATTTTCTTATTATAAGATATAATATATTAAAGATATAAATATATTAAATATATTAAATATATTAAATATATTAAAGATATAAATATATTAAAGATGAATAAGAAAAACTATTTTCTTATTCATCTTTGAAATATCTTATATATTGACTTAACGCGAAAACCAGTTCTTCAGGAAAAATTTTTAAAGGACACAGCTTTAATCGAAACATTTTCATCTCCATAACAAAAACATATCTCGGCTGTGCATATGGTTGGGCATGTACATATATATTCCATCGATATCTATCTGCAGCATTCTACATTATTATATCGATGTTAAGAGTACTTAAAGCAAAATATCAACTTTAGTTTGCGATAGTGTGTTAATGCTCCATTTTTATATGGCTACTTTCTCTTTCTATCTTAAAAAGGGTAATTGCTTATAAGAAATCTCTCTAAACTGTATTATTTCAAAACTAATAGCTCCATAAGATTCTTGCATAACGCTCATGACGCTGATAACTTGCATAAACCTTTATCCAATAATAATTTTAGAGAGGTATAAATTTACCAATTACAATACATCGAAATTGAAAGTAACTCATCTGGAAACCAAAACTTTTCTCTTCTGTCCCAGGCTTTCACTTTGAATGTGACACCTCAAAAATGGTATCGTTGTAGTTTTCAATAAAACGAGCATATTGCAGCCAGTCATCTACGTTGGCTTATTAAGATGATTAGTTGACTCTTCAAAACACTGAAATTTTTTATCGAAAACTAAAGAATTTACATTATTTATAACATCCTCTTCTTAAACGTGCAGTTTTGCAGTTTCCTTAGACCACGCATATATGAAAATTATCTAATATAATAAAGTAATACTTGTTAATATAACATAATAAACATAATATAGAAATACTTATTAATATAACATAATAAACATAATATAGCAATACATTGTTAATATAACATAATAAACATAATATAGCAATACTTTGTTAATATAACATAATAAACATAATATAACAATACTTGTTAGATACACAAATTGAAAGTTAAACCGTAACAAAATTGTGTTTATATTCAACAAAACCTCACGTCATACTGACACAACATAGACTTGACATAAGAATCCATTACATTTATTTTAATCCATTATATTTTATTTAAATCCATAACATTTATTTTTTTATTTAAAAAAATAAAAATCAATTACGCAGTATTTATCATATCGTCGAAAGGAACAGAAAAACATGACTGAAAAGTAATCGATTAAGGAGAAGACCAAGTATATCTCAACATTAAAATTAAATACTTATGCAGAATTAATTATAAAGAAATTCAGACAATTCCTAAAGCTATACTCAGAAGCTTATTTTAAGGAGATCTGGCAACTGGTCATAAATATTGAATGTTTAGCTTTGTATTTGATATTCTTTTCCTAAAGCAGAAAGCAAGATATTCTTAACGCTCAACCTATGAATACACGAACGTAAAAGCTCATGAATGATTTAAATTTCGATAAAAGGCTATAACAGTGTCGACACAAGCAATAGAATTTCTTCTTTGTTTTTTCCTTATGCATATAAATACAGAAGACTTTTTGAACTTTTAAGAACATAGCATTTGTGCAATATGACCGCTGATGCTACTATCTTAACGCTATATACGGAGTGTTAAAATAGACAGGATTATAAGGAATAATTATTTTTTACAAAAAATGATAAAGACCCTAACACTGAGTGAAAATTTTAGCATAAACAAAATTATAATTTATATCCTAAATATATATGTGTATAAAAAGAAAAGTACATTAGTACTGACAAGTATGTATAATGTGCCTTTGAGCTGTGGAGCATAACACCTCTTGCTGTAATGAGGAAGAGTGTTTTAAAACGGAAACAAATTCTGCTTGAAACCTGAATCGGCAAGTACACTCAAACCTGTTTTGTGCGGTTCTTTTTTTTGTGCTGTACTAGTAGTCATATTATCAGAATACTACTGCACAGAAAAAATCGCATAAGAAAAATCGCACAAAAAATAGTCACACGAAAACAGGTTTACGTTTCTCATTCAACAGAAAATCCTCTTGAAGTTTACAAATTATCGTGTTGCTCTGTACGCTGCTATGTTTTTGCGAATTTTTATAGTAGCCTCTTCAAGAAAACTTTGGCTCTGCAACTCTAGAAAATCAGTGAGAGTAAATTTCTAGTCACCAAAATTCAGCAAGCTAGCAATTTCCTCAGCATCACCTTCTAAATTAGATTATGCTCTTATAACAGCACTTCATGCGCTGACGGATTAAGACGGATCGGTTTTATATTAACTGTATAATTCTTGTAGTCACTAGAGATAAAATGCCAAATTCATCAAAATGTCATTCATTGTTTTTTGCTTTATTTCATCTCCTGAATTCCTTATAGATATGAATGCTTGAACGACACGGAAGCCATTGAAAATTTCCTTCATTGTAAATATCATATTTCGGTTGTTCCAGGGATAAATTTTACCAATGGAGTATGGAAAACGCTCAACTGGTGAAAGATCGTATGCTTTACCTTTAAATTAACAAATCGTCCGTGATTGCTAACTGAAATTGGTCAAGAACCATCAAAGTATACAGGTTTCTGTTATGGTTTATTTGATTGTGTTCAACACCCGAGGGCTATTTGTCCAAAGGAAGGGATACCGACTTGGAGGACATTTTAAGTTGGACTGGCTTGTATACACGTTACACTGCAGAAAGAACGAAAGAGCCCATGCAGTTAACCCGTTAGTTGAGATTTAAACTCCGGACCGAACTACTAGTGTTAGCGAATTACTAGTTTTCGGCTGGCTGGTAGTTCCAGGCTACTATTATGAAATGGGAGTCTAATTTTTATTATCTTGAAAGGGTGATATTGTTTCCGTTTATTAACGCTTAAAAGGTATGTTATTGCTTTCTTTCGGCGAATTTTTTGCCCTGAGAGTAAAGTCTAAATTTTGCTAATGCCTAGAAGATCAAAACCTTTCATTTATCATACATATTATAACAATGATCTGCTCATCACTTTAACAAAGGGGACAGTTTACAAACATAAAAATGTGTGAAAGCTTTTAAATTTTCTATTACGCCCAAAGGGAGTTTTTTAACTTTTTTGTGTTACCTTTGTTTAGCAAATATTTTGCTCTTTTCACTTAAACTACAAAAATCCAATTCAACAACAGTATCACTAAATTTTTAAAAACTGCAGAGCATCATATCTTTAGAGTTTTCGATATAGATTCAAAATTATGATGATGTTAACTCCAAACACCCTATATCAAAGTGGACATTTGAAAGACAAATACAGCATTTCTATGTTTCAGAAACTTGCTACCTAGTTGTTTTTTTTTTTAAATTCAAACAATAATTAACAGATAACAGGCTGTACATAGCCGAACTTTTTATGAAATATAAGTATACTTATATTTCCTAAATATTAAACTTACCGTCCAAATAAGAATATTTAGAAAACTTGTATCTAGAGAGTTATTTTGAATTAACATTAGCGAGAAATTTATCAGTTACAGGATTCATAGATTCACAGATAATGACGTTCTTGATAAACACTGGACAACGCATCTTACAAACTGCGTATTGCCTCACATTCCTTGCGTTATACTGCATGCAGTTTAAGAACAGAATAAACAGATACTATCAGTCTGAGTACAAGAGCATGTTTCAAATTACGTGTTAATTTCATAATACCCGATAGATTAAAAAAGAAAATGTAGAGATAAAGCAATTTGATTTCATGAATTTCAAAACATTACCTATTTTATATAAAAAGTGTTAGAAAAGAATTAATCCTCGTAATTTAAATACTTTTTTAATATGAGCATGATTTTTTTACATCTGTGTGTGATCTGCAGGCTCAGAATTTTGATAATCATTAAAACTGAGGTAAATGAACTACATTAAATAAGGGAAAATGATTATAATTTAGAGTTTTCCTGACGACGAAAATATCATGTTTGAGAATACACACATTTTTATTTCAGTAGTTACTGATCTTAAATGCCCATTTTGCTCCAAAATATAACTATTCATATCTGTTACTGCAATTTTAGTTCATTATTTAACCTGTATAGAGTAATTCCACAATATACGTGATACGCAAGGCTGGGGGTTAACATTACAGTTATGTAAGTTGAAGAGACATTAGGTATTTTAGAAAAACAGGAGAGATAAAAAATGAGCAATCTTCTTCGCCGGGAATCGAACCACGGACCTCTGGAATACCGGCCCAGCGTGCAGAACCGCTACTCCTCGAAGGCACGCTAGGAAAGTGGGAGAAATACCTTATATACTCCCCTTTTTAAAGGGCGACTGGGGTTTCTAGAGGACCCAGTCGTCAAATCCTGGGTGAGGAGAATCATCATCCAACACTCTTTTAGTTCGGACGCCACTGCAGGGACATTACGTATTTTTTGGAAACAGGCAGGATGAAAAATTAGCAACGCCTTCGCCGGTGATCGAACCACGGACCTATGGAATACCGGTCCAGCGTGCAGAACAACTACGCCACGAAGGCACGCTAGGAAGGCGGGAGAAATACCTTATAAATGTGCTTAAATGTTACACAGAAACCTATTAAAAATAACTACTTCATAAATAACATTTCCGCGGTTAGTTGAGCCACTTGTACATCGTGTTGAGTCATTAGTTTATTTTGAAGTAGGACACAAGAAAAATGAGCAATGCCCTCACCGGGACTCGAACCTGTATTTCTCGAATACGAGTCGGGTGCGCAAGCGTTACACCAAGAAGGCATGCTGAAAAGAAGGAGAAAATAGCTTATATCCCCGCTTTTAAAGGGTAACTAGGGATTAGATAATGCAGTCGTTAAATCTTGTTTTTGATGAATTATTGTCCACCGTCATTTAGTTTACACACCACTAAAGGCTCATTAGTTTTTATTTCTTCTTTAAAGCAGGAAGGGTGAAAAATGAGCAATTCCCGCGCCAGGAATCGAAATTGGACCTTTCGAATAAGCACCGAGTGGGCTACTGTTACACCACGAAGGCATTTGGAAAGAAGGAGAAATAAGATATTTTCTCCTAGTTTTAAAAGAAGGCTCGGGATTAGGGAACCCAATAGCCAAATGCTGGTGGTGGTGAATTATCGTCCATGATCCTTCTTTAGTTCGGGCGCCAATGTAGAGTCATTAGATTACTTTGAAGCAGTAGGCATAGAAAACGTGTAAAGCCCTTCCCAGGACTCAAATCCGGACCTCTCGAATACGTGCTGAGTGTGCTACAGTTACACCACGAAGGCGTGCTGGAAAGAGGAAGAAAATATCTTATAATTGCAGTTAGTTTCCATTTTCCATTTAACCTTAAAATGAATTAGTAATGCGAAACCGAATACACAGATAATAAATATTACTTCAGATGGAAATTTGAATACTATTCCTATGTACGGACACGAGAAAATTATATAAAAATTATAGATATAAATATAAATATATATAAGTGTCTGTGTGTATATTTAAATGATATAAATGGACTAATAACTAAATAAACTTACGACTTTATAACTAAATAAAGTTATAAATGGACATATATCTACAGTAAATACTACAGTGAAGAATAAAGCTAGCCTTTTTAAAAGCATGAAAGTGAAGCGCATAGAAATACTATCAACACATTAGCTCAGATTGATATCAGATATGGAGAAAATGCTGTCTCACTGGATCGAGGATCTGACACAGAAGTCGGTACTGAGGTTTTGATTATTCAGCAGACAGTTAAGTCTTTACAAAAAGAATTGCACGAAAACATCGGTATGACGGCTTTGTCTTGTGATTCAAATGCATTTTAAGTTAGTACTTTATGTTTCGAACTCATACACATCTGCAGAACGCATACATATCTACAGAAAGCATACATTTCCAAAAAAGCAAAAAAAAAAGGGGGCAAGGCAATAAGGGAAAATACTGACGCTGCAAATAAAATGTATATGATGACAAAATCTACTAGAGATATGTTTTGGGTACACGATTGATGGGTCAGATGACATCGATAATTCATCGGCAATCTCATGTGACAACGAGAGGAGCTGTATAATTGTCAGGGAACATCATTTCTGTTTTATAATTACCCAGGCCTAGCGTCGACTCTTTCAACTACAAAGTAAGCCAGCTGTAACAAGATTTTTTTTTTTTTTTTTTTTTTTTTTTGTAATTTGAAAAGTTTTATTTCGACTCATTTTTTTACACTTTTGAGTATAAAAATTTTTTATAATTCATATTCCAGTAAATACTGCTGCATATTGTTTCATTTATAAAGTTTTATTGTGTAAGTAATATATATATATATATTCAGCCGCCCAGTCGGTATAGTGGTCAGGGAAGGTAAACCGCTAAGTTGGCTTCCGACTCGGGTATAGATATATCCATGCAGAATTGGTTACCAACTCGACGGGAGTCAACCACTAGCTACTAGGCCGCAGCCCTGGGCAGCCCCGGCTGAGCAGACGACATTTATAAAATGCAAAAAAGAGATATACATATGAATACAAGGACTTGAAGAAGAGTACAACAATGTACAAAGAAATATATACATGTTCATACAAGGCACTTGAAGAAGAGTACAACAATGTAAAAAGAAATATATACATGTGCATATAAGGCACTTGAAGAAGAGTACAATCAAAATATATGTATATACATATACTAAATACAATCTCATATACAGATGTATACACACTTACACACATAGATGTTCCGAAACAAATAAAAGTATACATACTCTCACTCATATTGATATATACACCCATAAATATACGTTATCATGATAGTTAAAAGTTTACAAGAAGCATGCCATTGAGGTACGCGTGATCCTTAGTATAAATTAGGTACCATAAATAAAAGATATAAACATGTACAGATACATTACAGCATTCAGATACAGTACAAACTTTATGTATGAGAACCTGGCACAGCATAAATACAAAATTAATATTGAACATACATATCACCTACTCTGTTGCTGAAAGCTGACTGCGATGCTGAAGGGTCTGGGTTCGAATCCCGGAGAAGGCATGGTTGTAACTGTTCGTCCCTTCACAGGAAAGGCGATGGTGGCCCACCTATTTAGGTGCCTCCATAATAAAGAGACCACCACATCCGGCCTTGTATAGATTAATGAACCTGGTTACATTTGTAATTGTTCACAATCTATCATTGGGATATATATATATATATATATTTAAATATATATTCATGTTTACATGCATGTAATAAAAGCATGTAGCAAAAAATATTGCAATATGAAATTACACCTAAGCAGTTTATTAACATGGCTAATGCAAATTCAATTTACGTAAAGGTTTAAGGAACGTATGACTATGGGAATTATTGTATTGTGAGAAAAGATAAATCTTAGCCGTTCGAACATTTTTATCTCATTGTTTTCTCCTTATTTTATTTCTCGTTAAGGGAAATTGAAATATAGCAACTTAAAGACGAAATTAATATACTTACTAGAAACCTATAAATGCGGTTGACAAAGCGTATTAAACACTATTTTCAAACAAAACATGAAAATTATCTTTAGAAACCAAATAACAAACACATTATCAAAGCTCCATACAAGCTAGAAAAACTGTATTAAACGATTAATTAATTTTGTTTCAATAGAGTGAATGCATTATCTTCACTTTTCAAGTTCTTACGCTTGAACTATATTGCGCTCATAAAACAAACCCAAGTATGACTCCGATAAGTCGATGACTTAAAGGATGTAGTTTCAATAAACTGGCCTTGATGAAATTCGAGCGCGTAGTATAAATTATCGTAAGCAGAACTAATATTAAAAGTCTCCACTGGGTATAGAGCTAATGAGAGCTCTTATTTTTAATTATTTCGTAACTAACTGAAGTCTGACGTAACGGTGGTACTAATTTAACAAATGGGGAGATAATAACTTTCCTCGGAGAAAGTCGGACGGAGTTAATGGGCTTTAATGCGCCAGCCATTTATTTTAGAGATTATATTGAGGACGTTTCGTAAATACTTCTACTTTTATCCGGTAGAAAGAAAGCAGTATTGTTGCTTTCATAAAATTTATTACTCAGCATTTAAAATATTAAAAATGTCCTGATAATTTTGCTTTATAAACAGTTTTTGTCTTGTTTCGGTCGAACAAAATAATTTTCTTGCGTTCATTGAGTGGATAAATAAATACCTTATATAAAGCTCGATAACTTGGGCGTTAAGAAGATGTTTTAGTATTTGCATAATCATTTTCGCAAAACCACGGTAGCTGCAAGCTTGAATGGAAAATGCTGTTATTTATTATAATTCCTATTATTTAAAAAATTTCTTTAAGGAAGATCTACTTAATTATTTGCGTCAAACTCATTTCCATTAAATTTCATATTTAAATTATTTCTTGGTAAAAGAAACCAAAAAAAAAAGTCTGAATAAAATTTGTTTATCTTTAATTTAAAGAAAATATTCTAAATATATTTTTACTCCAAAGATAATATCTAGGTTAAACTAATTTATCAACCTTGCATGTTTAACACCGAACTTTACATGAATCAGAGTTTTATTTTATTAAGGCATTTATTTCTCTAGTGTCTTACTGTATAATTTCATGGGATTAACCAAAAATACTTAGTGATCATAATAAAAAGCCCAAAGTATTGATTTTCTGATACAATTTATTTAAATTTCATGATTCTAGATTTTAGATGCAATAGCAATTACACAGTAATTTGTATTGACCATGGCTCATTGTATAATATATTTAATATATTTTAATCACGTTTGGAAAAGGCTAAGGTATTTTCTTCCTAATTCCAACATGCCTTCGTACTGTAACGGTAGCACACTCAACGCGTACTCGAGAGATCCAAGTTCGAGTCCCGGCAACGGTACTGCATTTTTTTCACCTCTCCTACTTCAAAATTCCTAGTAACACTTCGTAATGAATAACGAAAAATTCTCCTACGGATTATTAACATGCCTCTACCTCGGTAAGATAAATGCATCTAAAGTTTTAAGACTTCTTCGAAATATGGTACATAGAAGAAGGATTTAGAATTTCAACCTAAAGAAATGTAAACACCATACAACTTTTGAAAAAAAGATGCTGTTTCATTTATTTATCATACGGAATAAAAAAAGTATTTGATGGCTTAAAAACTTAAAATATTCTTAAAATAATAAATAGGTATATCTTGAAATAAATCCATTTTATTTAATCAAACACAGTTACTATGAAAAAAGTAACAACAAATTTTAAGAATTGCGATTGTTGCTTTAAAATAGCTAACAATAGAAATCGCTTAGTTTGTTAATCAATAACAGACAGATTAAATTTAAAGAAAATATTAAATATCTCATACTTAGCTGAATAACAACATTCTTGCGCGTGAAAGATAAAAAATATTTATTTCGGGCAGCCACAACGCACAGCATTTTAATTGCCGGTTTTGGGATTAAATCTGAAAGGCAAATCTTACGTTTTACCGAAAGCGACATGTTCGTGTGTGAGGATAAAATCATTTCATATCGGGCAATGCAGCGCAGTGCTCTTAGAGCTTTGAGGTTTTTAATCAAATATTCATTAATTTCGCTCAAAACATAAAGTAATTTTAAAAAGTTCGACTTTCAGATTTCGATCTTCCAGATGCACATGTTTGTATGCAAGATTACTTCTAGTCGACATTTGATTGATCTGGGTATCGCCGTATTTCCCCAGTGCGTTGCACAAAATGTTAATTTTTTATTATATAATAATAATAAAGATTAAGGAGAAAATCTATTTATTATAAGGAGATGAAAAAACAAAATTCTACTTAGTTTTTTTAGATTGTTACCTTGTAAGGATCTTAAGTTTTACTAACGTTTATTTTATTTTAAATCTTTACTATCACTTCTTATTTTCTACTTCCGGCCAGAATTAAAAGCGTTAACTTATTTATGCAAAATTTGTCTGGCGAACGCCAAGTACTAAAGTTGTGGCTTTTTGCCAAGCGAGAGAGAGGAAGGAGTTAGCCGAAGCAGGCCGCTTACCTTAGAAGTTTTACTCAGTTGCTGGTTGCCTTCCAGGCCAGAGGTTTAATCCTCTTGATAATTTTAAACGTATTGTAGTGTTAACAGTTCTCTGTACTACATACGGCTTCCTGTTAATATGAGGCCAATCTTCCACGTTTATTATTTCAAAGTTAGAGTTTAGTTATATTTTTATATTCTTACGTTTAGACCACAAGTAGTGGGTCTTTGCATTCCGAAGTACGGAAATTATTGTAAAGAGAGAAAAATAAAGGGTTTTGTATACCCTTCTTGTGAATCCTGTCTACTTCCCACAGTTATTGAACATAGCTTTAGTAAGCTCCCTGTTCCGAGTCAGGTCCTTGGATGTTCCCAAAGAAAATAAGACGGAACATTGAACCTGATAGTGGCGCCCAACGAAGAAGAATAACCATGGCCGAGTTTCAAGAAGAACCTGTGCTGCCTGCAGAAACGGCTCAGAATCCAGAAATGCCAGCTGCCGCCCTGGAAGGATTTGGTTACATCGTCCAGACCATGCGCGCTTCGATGAAACCAGAAGCAACATTTAATGGAAACTCACCGGTAACCAGTTTTTTGGAAAAATTGGATGACCACTTCATGCTCTACTCCGTGCACGAGTTTCAAAAAGTTACCTTAGCTACCAGCGCTTTGAGGGGCCAAGCGCTTAACTGGTTCAAATGTATAGGCAGAAGTCTCTTGGGTCAAGCAGGAAGTCCCACCTATACTTACGAAAATTTCAAGACTGCCCTACTAAAAGCCTTCCCTGTTGTAAGGGATCGTGCGAAATTAGAAACGGAACTTTTCAGCATATATCAACAAAGAATCGAAAATCTCTCAAGCTTTATTTTAAGAAAAATTCACGTCTTCAAACTCTTGTATGGAAACCGTCCGGATCCTGAGATAATTCAAGTGATTTTGCCGAGGTTATTGCCCCAAGTGCAAGACTTTATTGAATTAAGAAATCCGACTACACTGGAAAAGTTATTTGAGCTAGCAATCCAGTTTGAAAGTAGAAGAACGGCGGACATTGAAGGAAGACGCCAATATCAACAGCGAAACCAATTTGGTGCGCCAAGACTACAGCAAACTCAAGCACACGGCTACGGAAGCAAAGCGAATCAGTGGGCAAGGAAACCCGAGCATTCAAAAACAGCCGGCGAACGTCGGCAGTTCAATAGCAATCCAGGAAAAAAGTCTCAAGGCCAGTGGAAAAAGAAGGAAAGCACGGAAATGAAAAATAATTTTAACTAAAACGGATTTCTGCTGACGGGAGGGTGCGGAAATCCGAAGGCCACGAAAACCCCTCTTCCGTCAAGTTAAATACAGTAATGGTGAAAAATTTGACTCTTCCGAAGATTGAAGTCTTGGTAAATAATATCCCGGCCACCGCACTCCTGGATACCGGCGCGCAGTGTTCCTGTGTGGCAGAAGATTTTTTTAGCAAGTATTTTCGTAAATATCGTATATATAATTCGGATAATACGACAGTGTTAGCTGAGCAAGGAGAAAGATGTAAGTGTATAGGTAAATTACCGCTGTATGTCCGTCCGTATCAAGGACGAACAAGTAAAGGTTATGTTTTTCATAGTAAAGAATCTGCAAGCACATATTACCTTAGGAATAGATTTTCTTTCAGAGGCACAAGCAACGCTTGATTTTAATGAAGCGTCCCTTAAGCTGACAATGAAACCAGTTCGAGAAGAAAAGGCTGAACCGCCGATGTTAAATCTTGACCACCTGCCTAATGACGAGCAACGAAGAATCCGACAAGTGGTAAGTGAATTTGCTTCGTTATTTAGTGATATTTCAGGATTTACTCAGGTTACTAACCAGGTATTGACCTCAGGTATTGACACCGGAGATTCAATGCCAGTTCGCCACAAAGCATACCGGTTTGATAAGAATAAGAAAAAAATTATAGAATGGCATATCACCGATATGCTACGTAAAACGATCATAACGCCCATCTCAAGTAGTTATGCTAGCCCGGTGGTTTTATGTAAGGAAAATAATGACTATCCATTGACACATCCAAAAAGGTGGACATTCGCAATTGACTACCGTAAATTAAACTCCATAACTAAATATCCAGTATATCCGTTACCTATTATTGAAGAATTTCTAAGGAACATAACATCCACCAAATATATGACGACTTTAGACTTAACGACTGGTTATTTTCAAATAGGGGTTAGGCCTGAGAACGTGCCTAAGACTGCTTTTATAACCAAGTCTGGCACTTATGCATTTCTGCGTATGCCGTATGGCCTTTCAGGGGCACCGGCAACATTTCAGCGATGTATGGACATTGTGTTAAGGCCTGTTCTTGGAAAGTCCACATTTATCTATTTAGACGATATCATTATTACTAGTGATAATCTCGACCAACATGTACAGGATTTAAGACAGGTGTTTTCTTTATTAAATGAAGCCGGTCTAAAAGTTAATGTCGAAAAGTGCAAATTTGCAGCCCCTGAATTAAAATATTTAAGTTACAAAATATCTCAGAAAGGAATCGAGACAGACGAATCAAAAATAATCGCTGTACAAAAGTATCCGACTCCAAACACGGCGAAGAAGCTTTCTTCTTTTCTAGGACTTTGTTCATATTATAGGTCCTTTATAAAAGATTTTGCAGCTATTGCTGAACCATTGTTAAAATTAAAACGAAAAAGGCAAGATTCTCGTGGACGGCCGAAGCCAATAGTGCTTTCGAAAAATTAAAACAAGCATTAACGCAAGCCCCTGTGTTGAAATTTCCTGAAAAGAATGAGAATTTAGAAATTTCAGCGGATGCTTCGGATTCTGCGGTAGGAGCGGTACTTTCGCAAAATCAGCAGCCCGTGGCATTTTTTAGCCGAACTTTAAATCAAACACAAAGAAACTATTCCGCGACCGAGAGAGAGGCACTTGCAGTTCTGTTAGCAGTGCAAAAGTTCCGAGTCTATTTTGGAAAGGCGCCAATAACAGTGTACTCTGATCATGCGGCGGTAACTAGATTGTACTCAGGGAAAAACTTATCCCCAAGGTTAATAAGATGGGCACTCAAGCTACAAGAATATAATCTGGTAATCAAGCATACCCCCGGAAAGGAAAATATCGTAGCAGATGCCCTATCCAGAATTAAAATAGATGAAGAAGGTAATACTGTAAAGGTGGCAATGCTCACAGCATGTACAATAAATTCCCGAGAAACTTTAATAACCGAACTGGGTAAGGATCCTGAGTTTGGAAGCATTTATGAGTATTTAAAGGATCCTGAAAATTTTAGCCACCAAGATATTGTGGCGATAAGAAATAGGGCGGCCCATTACGAACTAATAGATGGTCTATTATTTTATACAAAAACTACGAATTCCAACAACGAATTTCGACCTGTTATCCCAGCTAGTCTTAGATTAAATATCCTGCAGGAGCTCCATGACAGCCCTTTAGCTTCTCATGCTGGTATTCGAAAAACTATCTAACGCGTACGGAGGCAGTCTATTTTCCTGAACTGCAAAAGTTAACAAGGGCGTATGTCCAGTCCTGCCCAACATGTCAAGCAGTTAATTATATTAATTTCCGCCCAGCCCGGATTCTAAATAGTATTAAATCCGAATTTCCAAATGAAATAATTGGCATCGATTTATTGCGCCCTTTCCCAAAAAGTCAGCTAAATAAAAGTCGCTATCTCCTTGTTATGGTTGATCATTTTAGTAAGTGGACCGAAACAGTTCCCTTAAAACGAGCCTCCGCGAAATTAGTTACTGATCCTATTTTAAATAAATATCTTTTTAAAATACGGGGCGCCCCTAAAAGTTATATCGGATAATGGTCCTCAATTTGTAAGTAATGTATTTGAAGACATGTGCCAAAAACTGGTCATACGTCATTTAAAAATGGTCCCGTATCGGCCGCAATCAAATATAGCGGAACGGGTCAATACAAATATAGTGAAAATTATCCGTAGTTATGTTAAAAATTTTCATAAAAGCTGGGATAACTATGTCAATGAATTTGCTTTCGCCCTTAGGACCGCGAAACATGATACAACGGGCAAAACTCCTGCTGAGTTATTTTTAGGCAGAAAGATTATAACGCCGTTAGATAAATTATTTTATGTGCAAGAAAGAGCCCCAGAATTTAAAATGGGTGATATAGAAAAACTAATTAAAGAAGCAAAAAAGAATACTAAAGTAGGACAGAGAAAACAAAAGCTGTATTATGACTTGAAACGACGGGGAGTAACCTATAAAGTAGGGGATGAAGTATTAAAAATTAAGCATTCACATTCTTCAGCACCAGAAGATAAAACTGCCAAATTTTTTCCACGATTTGAAGGACCATGTGTTATAGAAAAAATAACTCACGCTGTAGTAGTGTTAAAAGTCGGGAATGGTGAAACCTGCTCCGCAAACATTGATCAAATCAAACCCTACTATGATCGTAATAAAATGCAAATATTTACAGATCTTTTGCAGGATCCGGCACGGCAGACACGGCAGGCACAAGCTTCAGAAGTGGAACAACGACAAGTACAAGGGCAAGCCATTAAGAGGCAGGAGCAAGTGAAAAGAAAGTTTCCCCGCGGGAAAATTAAAGGTAACAAGAAAAAGAAGCCGTTCCACCGTCCAGAAAAGAGAGGTCACGAACACCCCCAGAATGAAGAAGGGAGAAGGACGACGTATGCAAAGAGAGCCAGGAGAAATGACGGCAACTATAACCCGGCTCTAAAACGGAAGATCAACTCATCCGACAGGATTCTCCGCAGCAAATGTCGCCGAACTGCGGAAGGGCCACCAGCGGCGGAGGAAAAGTTACAAGGAAAATTTGAACGGCCAGCAACGAGGTCCAAGCAGGAAAGCGAAAGAAGTCTCCCGGTTCCGCCAAGACCAGCTGCCATCAAACGGCCAAGACCACAGGCAGAGGCGAAAAAGAAGGTATTCAAGGGTGACCGAACTGGAGAAAAAAGAAAGCTTCTAGAGGAAGGACTGAAGGGCGAGCCCGCACACAAAGGAGGTTAAATCAAACGAGAATCTACGCTAACTTCCAGGACTTGGCTCAGAAAAGAATGTCCGAATATCACAAAGATAATAAAATTTTATGTTACTTTGCAAACTTAAGTTAATCTTTCATTCTTACTGCAAGTGACAGATTTCAAGAAGTTTTACCTCATGCGAGGTCTACCTTTATCGCCAAAAGGGCGAGAAATGAGTTGTTACCGATTTTGGTATTATGTTTTTCAATTACTCGCGCGTAAAACTAAAGTTGATGTATAATAGGAATATGTAAAGACTTAAATATTGTAAAAGTTATTGTATAAATTTTATTTAAAACATTCTGGCAAGAAAGAAGTTTTAGTCTG
Source organism: Stegodyphus dumicola (assembly GCF_044657685.1). Classification (NCBI taxonomy): domain Eukaryota; kingdom Metazoa; phylum Arthropoda; class Arachnida; order Araneae; family Eresidae; genus Stegodyphus; species Stegodyphus dumicola. Next base: position 38,384,430 of record NC_140771.1, on the reverse strand, counting down.
AAAGACTTTTTGAAATGTAGTATTTCAATGTAGAAGAATTGTCACTTGCTTTGAAATGAATAGAAATTAACAATGTACTACTAATGTATGTTTTCAAATGCGTAAAATTAACGACATGTTAATATGTTCTTATATACAATGTGAACTGTTAATTGAAATGTTAAGAAATACCGTGATATGCTAAAAGTGAAAGTAATGTTAAAATTTTTTTTTATTCGTGTGACTGTAAAAAGACTAAATTATGGTGAATATGTGTTAAAGGTTGAATGAATGTAGTTAGGCTGTCTGACGCTACACTTCAGAGTTAGCCACTTTCAGAATAGTACCTCAGGGTTTAGAGTTGAAGATAGGGTGTGTTACGAGGTCTTGTCATGTTGAATTTTAACACGTTAGTGTTTTGATTGTAGGAGGCAGTGTTGAACACATATACATAAACACATTCGTGTTTGGTGTTCTTTTACAACACATGTCAGAGAGCACGGGGAGAGATAATTAAAATAGTCATGAATGAAATAAGAATGTTAAAAGAAATATAAATATGCATGTTACTTGCCATTTCATTGTGTAACATTTCATTAAATTAGTTTTCCTTCCAGATCTCTGGAAGGAACCAGATTTGAATAAAAGCTCCTGTTTAGATGCAGTACAGATGAAAAATTGCGTGTCCTTGGAGCTGCTATTGTAAAAACAAATTTCTTTTTTTTAAATTTCTAGTTTCTAGTGAGAAATGTTTGTAAAAGATTGGCCTCGCGTTAGATTCTAGAGCTAAAAGTTTTCAACAAGGTCGTTTTAGACCTCAGTTTCAAACTAATTAACTCTGGCGGGAAGTATGTAAGGATCTTAAGTTTTACTAACGTTTATTTTATTTTAAATCTTTACTATCACTTCTTATTTTCTACTTCCGGCCAGAATTAAAAGCGTTAACTTATTTATGCAAAATTTGTCTGGCGAACGCCAAGTACTTAAGTTGTGGCTTTTTGCCAAGCGAGAGAGAGGAAGGAGTTAGTCGAAGCAGGCCGCTTACCTTAGAAGTTTTACTCAGTTGCTGGTTGCCTTCCAGGCCAGAGGTTTAATCCTCTTGATAATTTTAAACGTATTGTAGTGTTAACAGTTCTCTGTACTACATACGGCTTCCTGTTAATATAAGGCCAATCTTCCACGCTTATTATTTCAAAGTTAGAGTTAGTTAGAGTATATTTTTATATTCTTACGTTTAGACCACAAGTAGTGGGTCTTTGCATTCCGAAGTACGGAAATTATTGTAAAGAGAGAAAAATAAAGGGTTTTGTATACCCTTCTTGTGTATCCTGTCTACTTCCCACAGTTATTGTACATAGCTTTAGTAAGCTCCCTGTTCAGAGTCAGGTCCTTGCATGTTCCCAAAGAAAGTAAGACGGAACATTGAACCTGATAACCTTTTGGAAATATCCACTAGAATACTCTACACTTTTTTTGCTAATGATTAAATAAGTTTAAAATCGGTAGGGTCTAATCAAACCAGTAATTTAAATTTCTGAAACTATCGGATGCATAATAATAATAATAATAATAATTTATGATAATAATAATTAAGAATATAATAACAATTTGTGATAACAAATAATGCGAATTAATCAATAAGTAACTCACTTTCCTCTAGTTGAGACAAATTATTTTAAAAATAATTCTACTCTTTGGAATGAAAATAAATGATCTTATATTAGAAAAGGCAAGTACGTATGCCGTGGGCTCAGTGTTTAAGTGTTGCCTAGCCTTTTTATATATTCGTTATACTATTTGGGATGCAAACTGATGAAAGCGATTGAAAATTGCAGGAATGATTTGTTCTGGATATCTTCACCTGTCAATCTTGCTACTGCCTGGAGTTGTAAAATAAATAAAAGCAGAAAGCTTTCAGATTTCACACTAAACTCAAACGGACTTTTTTCTTTTACAGACACATACGCGTTTTGAAAGCATTTGGGCAAACGCCATTGGAGTCTAAAATATTTCAAAACAGCATATCTTTAGAATTTCCAACAGACAGTCTCGCGCGCTGGAGATAAAAATGTTTCATTCTCTACAGTGTTGCCACTGCTCGCTTTGAAATCGTTTTGTTAATAAACTAGTCCTTAAATTTTTACAAAATATGAAACAGACAATTAAAAAACCAATCCTAAGTTTCAAAGTCGGGCTTCGAGGTGCCCATGATCGGGTGGAGAACTATGTTATTCAAAATTTTATAATTCTATGTTATTCAAATTTTTTATTCCCGTGCGAGAAACTCATGGAGTTTCTTCATTACTTAATTTCTTTAAATATAACATAGGGCGATAATATTGGTGGCAGCAATTTGAAAAGTGATACATCACATTTAAGTGATTCAATGCAAAATGCAATTTCGAGAATAATAGCCCTTCTGGGCTAACGCCATTTTGGGTTAAAAAGGTTAAAAAGTTTTCTCTTCTGGCATGTTCATTCACAGAGTGTATAACCAATTAAGTATGTGAAAATATTTTAAGATCAAAATGTTTAACTTAATTATTTTTTGTTCTGAAGTTACAGATGGTAAGGATTCAATTTAAAATGGATAAATCTAAATTTTAAAAGTTTGCGTTTTGAAAATCAGGTAAGATGTTTTTGATATATATTTAAAATTGTAAATTTTAAGTTTCCAGTAATGCGATGCAAGGGCTGTTATAAACGTTATTACTATGATCTAATTCTACGATTTTAAATTTTTGAATGAAACGCTATTACTATGATCTAATTCTATGATTTAAAATTTTTTAACTGTTTTGAATGTCTGTTTTAAGACATAACGAGATGAATGAGATTCAAATCGCGAACTGCCTACTTTTGCTATTATTTATTGTTACTTGAGTTATTATTCTTTTAGCATTGGCTGTGACGTCAGTCTCTTGATTAATATAATTCAGAAAGGTAGACAGAAAAAATGACGAAGAAAAAAAGTGGACGGCAAAGAAATTTGGGGTTTTTTTTAGATGATTATTAAACATTATTTTGTAAAAGATAAATTCTTTAGTAAATCAAAATATATATATAGCTTTAGAATAACATTAACTCATCGGTCACCAGGATGAATTAGCAAATTTGTAACACGGAAGATTGGCAGAGCCACAGAGTCGAAATTCTACGTGCGCATGCACTAGAGGGAGAAATCAGGACGTGACTCAACGCCGATGTTGAAGAAATGTAAGGGGAAAGATAAAACCCCACGCCATCTCCCTTCTTGGAAAAAAATTGTATTCAAAATCTGTACAAGAGAAAAAAAAAAAAACCATTGGTATGGCACAAATAGTTTTGGAAAGTGAACATGACTTCCAGAGTAAGTTTGGTAATTTACATTCGCAGAAGCACATTTTCTGGAGACTGCTCATCTACTGGACAAGTTGGTTCTTGTGATGAAGTCTTGTAACATCAGGCAAAATATGAGATGCAGATACATCATCAGGGACTAAGTAGGCAGATTTTACCCTGTCGACAAACACAGTGGTATTATGTTCTTTTTTAGAGATGTTAAAAGACTTATCATTAATTTGAAGAACTTTGCAAGAACCAGTTTAGGGGTGTGCAGGGAAAGTTTTACTGCGTCTACACATAGAAAAACTTAAGAAGATGTATCTAAGTCTTTATGGACAAATATTTGTTTTTTTGATTGATTTGTAGTAACAGGCGGTTTAAGGTGCTTTATATGGTCATTTAAATTTTGTAGGAAGTTTTTGTTTTGAACAGTCTTGTGCAAATTATTCTTCAGGTAAAAATAATAAACTAAAAGGATATTTTATACTAAGTCTGCATTGCGAATATAACCTAGGAACAGTTTGTAGAGTCATTAGGTAACTTGGAAGCCAAAGAGATGAAAAATTAGAAACTGCCTTCGCCGGGAATCGAATCACGGACCTCTGGAATACCGGCTCAGCGTGCTAAAGTTACACCACGATGGCACGCTAGGAAAGCGGGAGAAATATCTTATATATTCCCCTTTTTAAAGGGCTACTAGGGTCTTAGGGGACCTGGGTGTGGAGAATCATCATCCATAACCCGTTTAGTTCGGGCGCCACTTGTAGAGTCATTAGATTAATTTTGGAAGCAGGTAAGATGAAAAATATGCAACTGCCTTCGCCGAGAATCGAACAACGTACCCTGTTGGAATACCGGCCCAGCGTGCTACCGTTACACCACGAAGGCACGCTAGGAAAGCGAGAGAAATACCTTATAATTTAATGAATTAGCAAAAGCGGAGTTTCTAAAAAACTGCTTTAAACCTAATCGCTTTAAACATATTTCGAAGATCATATTCATGTAAATTTGTTCCGATCATTTTAGAAATATGCTTTATGGAAACTTGAGCCTTGCCAAGAGTTTTACGAAAGCTTTAATGCCTCGTGTAAAAAAATTAAATGGTAAAACCGTAAACCTCACAAAAGCAGTTTAAATATAACAACGTCATATGATGTTGAAAAGTAATAAAAGGTAATAAAGTATAGGTGTAAGTGTAAGTATGAAAAGTAGTAAAAACACGGAAATGAATAACGTTAGAAAAGAAATAATTCATTGGACTTGTTTTTTAAAAGTTACCATGAAATGGAGAAAAGTCTGCAATACATTTATTTAAGTCATAAATATATCACGTATAATGGAGTGACTAAAAATACAAGAGATCCATCAGCATTGCCTATTTTACCCTAGACTCACTACTACGTCTTAAGCTAAAGACATTTTCTGAATTGCAAGAAGTTTCTCTTGGTGAACGTACCAAAATGCCAGTGTGCCACTGAAGTTTGACGATGAATCACGAGATCATGCCATGCTATGAAATATTGAAATTTCACTTGCTTATTTTAAGTGACTCAGTTTCTCTCTCAATGAATGAATAAATAATATAAATACAAATAAAAATAGCCGGTTATACATCTAATTTGTAATCCGTACTCAAAATTTATGAAACGAAATATATCTCTTTTGGGGGTATTTGAATAATGCTCCCAAAAGAGATATATTTCTTTTTTGAATAATGCTCTCCTAATACATTTTTTTTTGTTTAATATAGTCTTGTGCAAATTATTATGGACTGCTGAAAAACATTTTATAAAATATATTCTAGTAAGATTGATAGTGATATGTTATACATTAACTACATTTAATAACATTTCCAAGTAAAAGCTTCTAATGAACCATATTTTAATCAATAATAATACATTTCAGTATTTTGTATGATGTTCTTTGGCTTTTAATAATGAATGTATTAGTTTAACCATTCTTTCTATAAAAACGTTTCAGTGTAGTTGTACATCTTATTCTATATTTTCTAGACTCTTTAAATTCCTTTATCTATCATTGCTGTTTCTCCTTCACGGATTTTATTCCTAAAAATGGTCCACATTTCTTCAAAGGGATTCATATCAGGACTATTTCCAGGCCAAGCTAGCACTTGAAGCCTTTTAGCAATAAAATAATTTTTCAAGATCCTGAATGTATAGGAAAGGGCGTTGTTTTGTTGAACGATTTCCCCTTCTTGAAGAAAATATACATTAAGTTGGGCAAAGAGATACTTTCCCAAGAATTCCCTTCAATTTTTTAACTTTATGCTCCATTTCAGTATTTCAATATTTCGGTTCTGTAAAAAAAATATGCAGCTCCGTATCACTAAAAACTTAATATTCTTCTCTTTAGTTAAAATGCAATCTTATTCTTTATCTTCCGTTTTTTCTTGTATTCACTTGCCTTTAATGAATATCTTGAACTTTGTGATTAATTATTTGGATTGAAATGTCGTCCGTAAAAGTGACGTGCTGGTAAAAAGTATCAAGAAAAGAAAAATACTTCTTATTTAGGAAGCAATAGAAAAAAGGCTTTAAAATTTTTTTAAAATGAACAAAATCATGTTGACTATGAAAAATTATTAAATTTTGAATATGTATTTTGTGAGACAAATTTGGCATAAGACTGGATTCAAGAAAATCATTTAGTTATCGTACAGCATATCAAAATAAATTTTCTATGCGTTCTAAAGATTTTTAAGTATAGATTTTAGATTATCTTCCTGCATGCACGATCATGACACCATGATCTTCGTACATCCATTTTAATTATGTGAATGATAGTCTAATACTTTTCAGACTCTTTCATGCAATTTTCCTTTTTTTTTTTATTTCAGAGGACGATTTATGGCCACATTTCGGTGGGCAATTTTTTTTAAATTTTCCATTATTCGGTATTTTTTTTAACATCTGCAACCTAGATGGAAACTTTTAGACACATTATTTTCTTTCAGATCGGTATTTTTCAAAAATATCTTGATTTTCTCTCTTTAAATCTCATTGAAATATTTTTCTTCACTAATTTGAAATATCAAATAAATTTAGTAACATAATTAAATACAAACGAGTCATCTAAATATTAAAGCAGATATCTAAAACTTTGTAATGTTGCGCGCTTCCAATCTGCACGCAACAATAGTGGTGACTGCTGAGAACTGGAAAGTAGACAAAGTCTTGAGAAGGGTTTAAATCCCTTTTTATTCAACTTTAGAAATTACAAATGCGTGCTCTTGACGCTCACAAACTAAGCCGACCCGGCGGTAAAATAAAAATAAGAAACTAAAAAGAGAATAATAACAAGTGACTAACTACGAGGCTCTCTGCACGTAACTAACCTAACCGCGTTCTGAAATACCGCTGACAATTCAGCAAACTTCTGAATATTACGTTGAAAGATTCAACAATCTGCCGAGGCAAGCACACAAGCCGAAACGCGTGGTTCTTCAATTTCTAACTAGCCACCTCCACGCTCGTGAAGCAAGAAAGCACACTTTCGAACTCGTTTCCCTTCTATTTAACTCAGATTAGTTTCGCTGACAATATGAATCCTTGCGCGTTCTACTAAAATTTACATACTCTGGCATTGGCAATTCCAAGGGAAAGTAAGGCTTGACAGGAAAGATAGTTTAAACCTAAAATAAATGTTAGTTAAAATAAATATAAACCCTACAACTTAAAAGAACAACAATGAGCTTATTTTTTCTCTCCCTTCGGAATGCTTTTTGTTGTTTAACTGGAAGCACGCTATACGCACTGGAGTTAGAATCCCGGCTAGTGCATTGCGGATTCCCGACTTCGAAAAATTCTACAAAACTCTACAAGTGGCTTCGGAACAAAACACTTGGTGGACGATAATTCCTCACCAGCATTTGACAGTTGTGTCCCAATCCACCTTTAAAAAGGAGAGTATGAAGGACAAGCATTTTCTCCCTCCCTTCAGCACGCTTTCGTGGTGCAACTACAAGCCCACTCGATGTGTATTCGAGTGGTCTGGAGTTCGAATTTGCTGAATTCTTCAGTCTTCTGCATTGATATAACTTAATGACTCTGCTAGCTGAAATGAATGAACAGAATTAATTGAATCTAAATATTCAATTTATAATACCAGTAAAGGATAATAATACTGCTTATTGTTAGAATAGTAAAATTAACCATTCCAAAATAAAACCTGCATTGAATTTAAACGCAAGCGATTAAAATCAACTTGCCATTTTTATTCGTTAACTGAGATGTAACAAATGTAATTAGTTTAAAATATTGTTTACTAAAACAAACTACCGATAACAATATTGTGTTAAATTATAAAATTTAAATAAAATACATAACATTTTGTAGAAGATTGCATAGTAATAAGATTTAACTAATAAACTATGATAGTTTAATATTCGGAGCCAAGAAGTCCGTGACGGTATAGTGGTTAGCAGAACCTGGCTGCTAACACGAAATCCAAAAGCGTGGTTTCGACTCTTGCGTGAGGTTTGGCTATATGTGTATTGACCTTTCCTTTTCTTCGTCAGTGTAATATTAATTTTCTCTTATGGTTTGTGCCTGGCTATAAAAATAAAAATACTCTATCTGCTTAAAAAAAAAAAAATCTGATGTGTACACCACATGACTTCCTTGTACGGAATATTAAATTATACACATTTTTTCTTGCATTTCGTTTAAACGTATTAGAATGAATTAAACCTACTTCGCCGACAGCGCATAAACCACAATAGAATAAATGCATTCTTTAAAATTCACTTTGTTTACCATAGCGACACTTGCGCTAGATTCACTTAACAGTATTATATTTCGTTCATATTATAACTCAGAATGCACAAAATTTACATCATTTAAAGAATTATCTAATCGTTGCCACATGTTCTATTTAAAGACTATAATAAAGCTAGAACGATGTATAAAAGAAATTAAGAAAACAAAACAAAAAAGGAAAAGCTTTTCCCAGACGATTGAGTATGTCTCATTCAATTAATTTCTCACTTCGCGAAAAGGCAAAAATACATAAAAACTCAAAATATCTGCATTAAAATTACGAAGTAAATCTTAAACGCTTATTTCCTTGAAAAAATTCCAGAAAGGATTAATCATGATTTAATTCGCAATAATAAATGAAGGCGTTATCTTTGTTGTTGTGAAGCTAAGTTTCTCTAGATTGGCAACAAATCCGCTATCCTGCTGTTTCAAATATAAACAAGAGCAATGGCAGCCATCAAAAAAATTATTAGGCTTAGCGGCACTTAAACAATTTTAAAATTGTTGATAATTTTAAAAATATTGCATACAGATTTACTAAAGACATAAAAACCTTAACCGGAAGATAAGAACAACATAATTCAATCATTTTTAAAGCAAAAAATTTACAATTTACAAACATATAAGAGTAAAGAAACTGAGATCACTGAGCCGGGTAACAGAGTGGATTTATATATAAATATATTTATATACGTTTGGTACGGCCGATTGCAACCGAAATACGCGGTGCACATCTACATGTTATAGCAGTCCTATATACAAAATTTCAACGTTCTGAGGCTATTCGTTTTTGAATTATGCGAGATACGTACGTACGTACGTACATACTTTCGTACAGACGCCACGAAAAATTCTCTTCAGAATTCATTTGAAAGCAGTTTATAATTTTTTTGGAGGAAACGAGTCTCTTATTCTGTTCTTACGTACAGATATCACTCAAAAACATCGTTAAATTGCATTTGATAGCGGTCAAAATGGATATTTTCGTTGAAATATGCTGCCTGAAACATTTAGCGATTACAATACTTCCTTTTTACTTCGTACAAGGAAGTAAAAATGAGCAGAAGTCATAATAAGGATAATAATCGAAATAAAGATGAATAAATATAAGAAATCATAACAAAAGTAATAATCGAAATAAAAATTTTTATGATTACGTATAAATCAATGAAATAATATTTCTTATATAAAACCACTCTGTCATTTCCTTATGTTTGAAGAATATAAATTTGTATCCTGAAGATGAAATTCAATCACTCTCGCTTGCCTTCAACCTCTCACAGCTTTCCAATATTCGACAGCTGTGACATTGTAATTGAAAATTATCATCAATACACTCACTTATCCAATTTAGTAATTCACGAAACTAGACTTGCTTCGCTTCATTGGATAATGCTATTACAGCTCCAGACGGGCGTTAGCGAAGTAAAGTTCGTTAGTCACAAATCAAATTTAACGGTCTAAAATTTCTTTACGTGATCTTGTATGAGTGGTGAATGCAAGGAACGTGTGTTGGACAACCAATAGGAGAGACGAAAACTTGTTTATTGCTTCCTCTCATCAAAGACCAGTACTTGTCATTAAACAATCTTTAAGGCATTGTTAGGAATTACGAATTGCTGCATTGTTCATCTGGAATGATAATTAGTTAATTAATTAATTTAATAATTGTTCTAGATATTTTCAGAGTTAGAAGTTTGTTAGCATCACGAAAACATCATTGTGTTTCGATGGGTTCCAAACTCCATACTGCATAGTGTGTAAACCGATTGATTACAACCTCACTTGAAATGAATGCCGTTAATTTCTTACTTTCTCCCTATTTCTGAAATTAAAGATTGTGAAAATGTAGAGATAACTAGATAAATTCTAATAGGTTAATCTATATCCGGTGATGAATTATCGCCAATGTCTGGCGCAGGAAGAATGCGCAGTAGGCGATTCTCCTTTGCGAATTTCTAGACTATCCTTACCTTCGGATCCACGGTTTGTTTCCTAATTTAATATTATCATTATTTGAACATAGAAAATTATTTCTATACTGTTGAAATACGTGGTTCCTTGCGACTGCGACTTAGCACATCTGAATATATCCGTCGCAGTTTAATCATCAAAAGTAAACCACAGGACGGTTTAGAAATTATTCAATGTAATAAAAAAACCTTTTTCTCGTTATCAATAAAACAGTTAACGTTACAACAACATACCCTATCAAATATCTTCACCTGAAACAAAAACAATGCAATTTATTTAAAATGCTGACATTAGAGAAATATGTTCGACATGCATTAATGTCACATAAAATTGCGCGGTATTTCAACATCAGAGCATGACCTTGTATAATAAAAATATATATAATGTTTGGCAATACTATGTTTATTTCATATTTTGAAAAACTTCCGAATTTTTGATTAATAAACTCTAAGATTTGAAAGTGAGCAGTGGCTGCACTTTTCGAAATAAAGCAGATTTTTATCTCAAGGGTGCGAGACTGTTGCCACTCGGAAAAATAACCGCAGAAATCAGCGTTTGCAGAGATTCTAATTAATATCTTAGCTGATTAAAGTCTCGTACGAAGATGGGAGTGGTCGAAATAGCTTCTCATGATTTTTTGGAAGCCTGCATTACCTCTCTCGAAACTCAGTTGCCTAAAAAGCGCAAAAAACAATTTTGCGCTTTTTTAAGTCTATTATTATATCATGCAGAATCTGGAAGTACATGCATTCTCTGTATAGCACAAAGATTAATAAGCTGGAGCAATTAAATTCGGAGCATATGGTCGTCGGACGCTGAACTTTTAACAAATTAAAGATCCCAGAATTTTACTATTTGCACGGTTGGATGACGGTGAAAAGTCATTTACATGAAGTTATACTGAAATTGTAACGCAATTTACGGTTTTTTGTGAATGTTTCTAATTTCGCTCGATGTTTTTCGACCATTTCTGTCTATTAAAAATTCTAATATCTAAAACTTATCTCTTATAACATTTAAAATATTTCAAAAATTGTATAACAAACTCATTATCACTTTTAAAAACATGATACCTAAATATTAATTAAGCAATAACTTGAAAATATTTTTAAATACCCTGGACTGTGACTTTAAACAGATGGAAAAGTTCACATTCTTCCTTAGGTTTTACATAACTGGAAACAGTGTTTCAAAAATATTTCGCCTTATATACCATTTTGTTTAGTATTTTCGTGTGTAAATGTTTCTAATCTTCCTTTTTTCTGTTTATGAATTTATTAATTTATCAATTTTCTTTTAACTAGAAAGAAATATTTGCAAAGAATTTGGCTTATGTCTTCTGCCATTTTATAAATGATATTTCCTGCCCTTTTTCTCTTTTCGTTTTTTACTTTTCCTTTTTTGCAATAAATTTTGCATTAATATTTTTTTCTTTATCATCTTACGTTTCTTTTTCAATATGTTATATAAAGAACAGGGTAACAAGATGTGATTGGTGTTTAAATACACTTATAATGATACCTGCCATGTCATTTACAATATTTTTTTATTTGATAAGGGTTATTATTATTTTAATTAACCAATTATTACGATTTAGACCTTTACTACAAGTTCTCCTTTTCGGTTTCCTCATCAGAAATGTAAATGAGTAAAAAAATATCTAAGCTGAGGTTTTTGAAGAAAGCATGTTTCTGCATTCACTTTGCTTAGTTTTGCCAGCTCTAATAAGATTGTAATTATTCGGCTTTGCGTCATATCCGCCCTCATTTAAATTGTTACGCCGATGAGAAGTTCTGAGTCAGCTTAGATTTAAAGTTAATTGTGTAGTTTTTGACTACTAGTCTATATTTATAATTTTGAATTTGTCTGTTACTTTAAGTTGACTCGCTACCAGTGCTGGGCGGATCCTGTGAGCACAAGAAGTGCTTTCATGTTCTATAGTTCATTGAATAAAAAGGTTTGTTTTAAGGGGGCTCATACACCTTAAACCCCTCATGATCTTCGAATATGTGACTGTTGCAAGAATTGGAATATTTGATTTATTTTTAAAACAATTGCTTCCAACGTTTTACAGCTGACTACGTAATATAACTGCTTTGGGAACTAGTTACCAGAAAGCACATTACACTCATTTTCTAAGTTTTCTCGTTTCCTAAACACTTTGATCAGTATAAAAATAGAATTTTTAAAATTAAGTATACATTTTATTAAGTAAATTTAAACAAAAATATAATGATTTGGTGAATTTAATGAAACAATTAAAATATTTCATTAATTAACTATTAAATTTTAATTAGCAATTCTGCCCCGGTGATTGTGAACGTGGGAAATGTATTTAAGTGCTATTGTAGGGAGTGGAATTTTATGTATCTATGTCTTATGGTACGTATGAAAGAGCATTTGCATTATCTCATTCAATGAATTCAGTGTCCTGAGGCGTCATATACAAATGGAATATTCTATAATTAATATTTGAATTTACAGTTCATGTCAGAGAAGTTAGTGCCTTTAGCACTGAAGTTGTAAACGAAGAAGAATCATTTATCTCCTTTAAAATTATAAATTTCTCTGTTCGTCTTCTTCAGTATTTGATTCATGGTCGGATTATTTTGATTTAACGCATTGCGTTATTAGTCAAGTATGTTTTTATAATACTAAATAACGGGTAAACAGAAATGCTTGGTTTATATGCAGTTCAGTGATTCCAATAATATAGCTACCATATAAATAAAAAATTCTTTAAACATTTTGTCTTAATTTTACTCTTTTAAAAAGTGCATGAATAATATCCCATAATTAAGAATTAATAATTTTTGTTTAACACGCTTTGTTCAAACGAATACTTTTTATTCGTATTTTGAATATTTTATGAAGATTCAAAAATAAAATTGTTCTGAAACATGCACAGATTCAAGAAATATCCGCACGTTGACTGTCACAGCAAAATAAGGTAAAAGTACTCTGTCAGACCACTTTTTAATTCCAGTAATTTTTGTCCGAAGTATCCTAAAAATCAGTTCAGTTCCTAGTTTGAATATACTTTTAAGAATAATTAAAACAATAGATAAACAGATAAATAAACAAGGAATAGATCGAACTTAACTTATCGTAAACAACAAAAGTTCATTGCCTTGTTAGTAAAAATTAGTAAAATTATAAAAATAGTGTGTTAAAGTACGAATAGTAAACCGCATATATAACTAAAAATGAACAATTTACTGAATGTATAAACATCTTAAAATATACCATTAGTCTTGTACTCTTTCAATAAATAACTTGTAAGGATTATGTTAATTTTATTAACAGTTACATTTTGAGTTAAATTTCCTTTCCTATCAATTCTTAACTTCAACTTACTACTTCCGGCCAGAACGTAGTTTTAGAATCACGTCTGAATACGTAATGAGGAAGAGCGGTATTTAACCGCGAAGTTCTTTGGTCTTAGTGAGAGAGATATCAGGTATTCTGTCTGCACGCGTCCGCCTTTTTTGGGCTACTCTCTCGTAAGCTATTATTACGCTCGGCCATACTTTAGGCCCTTGATAGCTTCGCAGTCTATTAATGTCAAGGGGCCATCTCAGTTAGAATCTTCATAGTTTCGGCTATATTCCTTTCGTTAAGATTAGTTTAGTATTATTCTTAGTCTCTTGAGTTCAAAGCTCAGGTGTCGGCGTTATTGTACACTCCAAGACGGAGTTTGTTAAACTTTAGTTGGAATAAGAAAGGGCTAGTTTATAGGGTATTTCTCCCACTTCCATAGCGTGCCTTCGTGGTGTAACGGTAGCACGCTGGGCCGGTATTCCAGAGGTCCGTGGTTCGAATTCCGGCGAAGGCGGTTGCTAATTTTCCATCTTGCCTGCTTCCAAATAAAACCTAATTTATCTACAAGTTTACCCTACTATCTTGTTGTTTCCTGTCACACGAACTCAAGCGATTATTCGCTTATCGGTTCTTAAGATTCTTCACGTTCAACAGTAACTCAGCATTACACTGTGAGGAATCCGACAAACTCTATCCCTTTTAATTACAACTTAGTTGTTTACTTCCACATAAATAATAATTACTTAACGGTCACTTCAGGTTTAATGTATATTAAAATTCATACACCAATTTATGTAAAAAAATCTTGCGGAAGCTGGAAACCATGAATACGGAGCAACTTTCTGAAGCGGTAAAAATAATTTTAACCGTATAAAGCTGTGCGCTTGTGAAGCATCGATGGCTCAGTCAAACATTAAAAACCTGTGGATGCACATGACTCCGAAAAGTAAGGCCGCTGTAAATATAGACGATTCTTATGGCAATCGATGTGTTAAAGGATTAATATCTTGAAAGTTCAGATTTCAGACACATTGTACTAAATATGTTGCAGAATGCTAAAAGTCCACTTTCAACTAGGCTGTGACACGATTGTTTCGAGACACATCGCAGTCTTTTTCTGAAGGCACAGAAAAAGAAACATACGTAAGCCTTATTTTCCGGATCATATTTTTTCACTAGACTATTACATCTTCTTGCAATTCAGAAGTTATTTTTAAAGGGGCTTAAAGTATATATAAAACATTTGCAATCCAACAACAACATTAAAAATAATGTGTAAAAGCAAAGACAATCTTAAGCTGCCAAGCAGCAGATCTTCATCAGATTTCTATCCAAATACGTATAAAGAGCCAGATTTTTCTGGTGCAGAGAGATCGCCCAAAATACAGACGGATTTCGCAAATCATAGGTTAGAAAGAAAAAAAATCCATTTTCAACCACATTTATATTCGAAGAAAAGGGGCAGCATACCATTCAGCATTTCCACCCAAACAAAAATTTATCGGCCAGAAAGGTCTAATAGCTCTGAATTCTTCTCCGCCGTACCTTTGTGATTTATGGACATGTCATTCGATCTTTATTGCATTCATTTAAAGCCGATTGACCGTTTGATTGATCGCAACTCAACGAATAAATGAATAGAAATTGAGGAAGAAAATAGCCTCTCAAAAATGAAAAGAGGTAAAAATAGTATAATCATCGGGAATATGATAGATGGCAGAAAGCTCGGGTTTTAACATTTTCCTTCACTTAGCAATATTTTTCTGAAATAATCGTTGCAAACGTCTGCTTCGTAATATAAAGGCTTTTCTGAATTTTAAGAAAGAAAATCTAGCATCTTCAAATGAGAGGGTGGCTTGGAAAAAATATTTAATGTATGACCACATTATTATTTCATAAATTAAGGTAATCTTTTTATGTATGTTTATAAATATAAAATAATAAAAAAGAGGGAATAAAGTTCACTTTTTATCTTCAAATACATATAAATCGTTATGACCGATCGAGTTGAAAAAATAGTAAAATCAGCAAAGTTATGTATGCAAAGAAATGCGTAATTTTATTAATTCATAATATTTAATTATTATAAATATGATTATTTAGAGATAATATTTAATTACTCTAACTATAATTATTTATAAATACTATTCACTATTATAGTTATAATTATATCTTGATAATATTTTAATACTTATTTTTAATTTATTTTAACCACGTATGATATATTAACATGACGTGAAATGCGCAAACAAAACTCAAGACAGGCTAACTAATATAAAATATAGGCATATAGCAACACTATAATCAATTTTTCAAGCTTGGTGGAAGTCGTTTCTTGTATAAGTAAGCCAGTGTCGAGATTCGTGGTCTCAATTTTGTCACCCGTTTACCTAAAAAGGCAGACAGCTGATTCGGATTTGAATTTCGGATTTTTCTGGTTGTATAAAAACACTAACCGAACATTCACTAAGTGTTCATTATCTTGTAACATCCACTTAAATATTAATCGGTGATATTATTAAATTAATAAATTATAAAATGTGTTTCACTAGTTAACATTTGCTCTGTTGTTTCTCTCTTTTATTGAAGCTACGATAATTAATTCATTTTAATTACCTCTAATTTTGACAAATTTGATATTTTATAAAAGTATTTTATTTTCAATAGTAACTGTTATGATCAGATATCATTATTACAAACCTTGTTCATTTAGAATTAAATTTAAACAAATAATATTTCAGGGAGGGCATTCGCTTGCAATAGTTTGGCCCACTAATAGCCAATTAATTTCAAATAGGCTAAATATTAGTAGCACCGATGGTTTCAGATGGGCTAAACAGTAGTTTAACTGCTTGATATATTTTTCTAGTTTTTCTCTGAAAAATAAATAATAGTTATGATAGTCATCCTTCTACAAAATCCTCCACAAAGACACCCTTCCTAAGATAGATAACTTTAGTGTGATATGCATAATGGACAATTTAATCTTGGAATAAAACAGATCAAAGGATCTCAACCAAATTCAGGTAGAGTTAATCCTTTCTTCTCAATTTCAATAGAGAACAATCCCAACAACAAGATTAAAAGTTCTTTTACTTTGAATATTCAAAATCATATTAAAAATTTTGAAGCAAGGATTTTAACCAGCTTAACGTCGACACGTAGCAATGGACATGACTGCATAGCCGCCCATTTAAACTGGACTGCATAGGCCATAATACCGTCTAGAGCGGCAACAGATCATGAACATACATTGTATTTAGAAATAAGGTGTGGAACATAATTTAAAGATTAGAAAAATATTTTACATGGTTTTCATTTAATGAAGTGTAATGTTAAGTGGACTCAGAATTCTTTGAATCTCGAACTTAAAACTTACGCATTTTTCGAATTACGATAACGTTTCTTTAAAAGCTAACCTCACTTACGAACTTTTGTCATGCGGAGTTCCTGGCTTCAGGTTTAATTCAAAATATTATGCAATTTCTTGATAGGAAAGTCGAGGAAGACGGGTCTGAGGAATAAGATGTAGGCACAAGTAAACATTGAGCAATTAGATTGTGAATAAATGATCCTTTCGCTTTATGTCTCTGTTGCAAAGAGAAGGAGATAATGACTTCCGTTGCCTTAAAAAGCAATGTGAGGTAGGACGTGGAACGGGAGTGAACGTGTGCTTTGAAAGAAGCCTTTCTTAAGCGTGAACTGTCTTTGAGCCTGGAAAGGAAAGCCAAAGTTCATTTGTTACATGAGGTCAGCGGATGCGCAGCTTTGAAATAAAGGCTTGACTTGTAGCATGTAGGCATTTTATTTTTTTTAAATGGCGCTTGGTCTATACAGGAAAGAAAAGGTTGATAGATTGTCTACTAGACCTGATGCTTTCTACATATGGTAGTATGCAGGGCTTTTAAAGTTTAGCATAATTACCTTTCCTTGGAGCGAAGTTGAGAAAAATACGAAGCGCATACTTTTAATTGATAGATTGCCATAAATAATTCGAAACACGTTGTGGGGTGGGTGAGGTTGAAATTCACTTGAATAGTTATTAAACCAAAAGATGGCTTTCAATTAACAATTAGCCAGGTGTTAAATAAAAATGATACTGTCAAAAGGAAGGCATATTTTTTGTAGTAGTGGTACGAAATTAGTGAGCAATAAAGGGACACTGGGGAAGTCTTTCAGTTTTACAGACATTTAAGGAATGTCTGAATAAGGATTTCTAGCCTACGAGGAGAAAGAGTTACAGTTTTACAGACGTTTAAGAAAAGGTCTGACAGTTAAAGTCCCTTATCCGACATTGTGAAGTGATCCGTGCTGCTGACATTTGAAAAGAGAATTTCCAGATAATCTTTGTGATCTCGAATTTAGTTCTTGATTGGGATGTGATGAGTGACGTCCAGTAATGAAAGTTCCTATTTACCACTCAAGTTACACTAAAAATTACTGAACTCAAACCTTCAATCAACACACTATACAGCACTTGTCATTCTGCATGGAATTTAGTTGTCCTTAGCCTACTCATATACCATTACTGTCGCCATCGCGTCAATTATGCTTACCTGGCAAAAGAATGTCGTTATTAAATAATGAATAACTGAAGTCATACAGATCTGGTCTAATAAATCATATTCGTTTTTTGCGTGAAGCAAATTGACGATTTGGTTATGAAACAGAAGGCATGAAGCTGTAGATTTATCTTATAAGAAATATGTCGATGAAGACTGTGGTATGAAATGCCTTTTTTCGGGACTAGTAATGCATTAGAGATTTTGCTGACAGGGTTGTCACAGATATAACTCATTACAAATTATATGCAGCACTTCACAATTTAAGCTTGCTCTCTAGTAGTTATTATTTTCCATCTATCTGTTTACTCACCAACCAGCTTTCATCTTGCTGAAATCACATTGCGAAGATATGTCATGAGTACGAATAAGTCTGAAATTCACAAATTTACAGCTCATATGCATTGCAATACGAAGTTGCATCTCTAACATGCCATCATATAAATGCGTTAAAACAAACTGCAAATATATGTCGTAGAGACATTAGGTATTTTATTTTGGAAGCAAGCAAGATGAAATATGAGTAATCGAACCACGGACCTCTGGAAAACCGGCCCAGCGTGCAGAACCACTACACCACTAAGGCACGCTAGGAAAAGGGGAGAAATACCTTATAATGTAAATGAGAAATATAGCTTATATGGCGATACTGTGAATAAAATATTATTTAAATATTGAAAAGTATAATGTTATAATAAATTAAATGACATTTTTTCGTTAATAAAATTGAGATTATTCACTTTTATAAACATAAGTAACCAATAAAATTAATACTCATCCCACTATTTTTTATTTCTTTGTTTTAATTCAATTAAGCAAAGGTAAATCTTAGTGCTTACCTTATCCTCAGCGCATTCTTCTGCTATGGCCGCAAGGCGATACTTCTTTTATTTACAGTCTTTCTAAGAGACATCAATGTGAATTATCGATAAATCTTTGGACAAAACATGTTTTAATGAGGACGAAAACATACATAAGGTCAATGGATGTATATAACTTCTAAGTGAAATTGCAAAAATCCAGCACGATGCAACTAACTTGGAAGTTCTCCAGCCACCTGGCCCGTGTGTGCATAAAATTTCAGCCTTCTTTGCAGATGAATAAAAGAAAACAATATTTGAATATTGGATTTAACATAACTACAAAATAATTGTAGCTTCAAAAGCAGAAGATACAATTTTCTATATAAAATGATAGACTTATAACTATATGATTATATACACTGAAGTGACAAAAGTCATGGGATAGCAATATGCAAATATACAGATGGCAGTAGTACCGCGTAGAAAATGTATAAATGCGAAGTTCTTTGGCTTGCCTTTCATTTGTTTTCACGTTATTCATGTGAAGAGGCTTTGACGTGATTATGGCTGCACGACGAGAATTAACAGATTTTGAACGCGGAATGGTAGTTGGAGCTAGACGCATGGGTCATTCCATTTCGGATATCATTAGGGAATTCAACATTCCGAGATCCACAGTGTCAAGAGTGTGCCGAGAGTATCTAATTTCAGGCATAACATCCCACCATAGACAGCGCAGTGGCCGACCACCTGCACTTAACGACCGAGACCAGCGACGTCTGCTTAGAGTTTTCAATGTTCACAGACAAGCAACACTGCGTCAAATAACCGCAGAAATCAATGTGGGACGTACGAGGGACGTTTCCGATAAAACAGTGCGGCGAAATTTGTCTTCCTTGGGCTATGCCAGCAGAAGACCGACTCGAGTGCCTTTACTGACAGCACGACATCGCCTGCAGCGACTCTCGTGGGCTCGTGAGCATATCGGTTGGTCCCGAAACGAATGGAAAACCGTTCGTTTCGGGACAAAGAGAACGGTTAGAGACATCTTGGTCAGATGAGTCACGATTGCAGTTGGTAAGAGCTGATGGTAGGGTTCGAGTGTGGCGCAGACCCCATGAAGCCATGGACCCAAGTTGTCAACAAGGCACTGTTCAAGCTAGTGGTGGTTCCATAATGGTCTGGGCTGTTTTTACATGGCATGGAATCGGTCTTCTGGTGCAACTGAACCGATAATTGACAGGAAATGGATACCTTCAGCTACTTGAAGATCACTTACAGCCATTCATGGACTTCACGTACTCAAACAACGATGGGATTTTTATGGATGACAATGCGCCATGTCACCGGGCCACAATTGTTCGCGATTGGTTAGAAGAACATTCTGGAGAATTCCAGCGAATGATCTGGCCACCTAGATCACCCGACATGAATCCCATCGAACATTTATGGGGCATCATCGAGAGGTCAGTTCGTGCCCAAAACCCTGCACCGTCAACACTTTCACAATTATGGACGTCTATAGAGGCAGCATGGCTCAATATTCCTGCAGGGGACTTCCAACGACATGTTGAGTCCATGCCACGTCGAGTTGCTGCACTTCGCCGGACAAAAGGAGGACCGACAAAATATTAGGAAGTATCCCATGACTTTTGTCACTTTATCAGGTTCTGTGTTCCTCTTTACTTGCTTTGGGAACATTAAATGTCCTGACTCGGAACAGGGAGCTTACTAAAGCTATGTTCAATAAATTTGGGAAGTAGACAATACACACAGGAAGGGTATACGAAACCCTTTATTTTTCTCTCTTTACAATGATTTCCGGACTTCGGAATACAGAGACCAACCACTTGTGTTCTGAACGTAAGAATATAAAAATATTAACTAAACTCTAACTAAACTTAACTTTGGATTAATCAAACAAGTGCCTACTCCAAGATTGGCCATATATTAGCAAAATGCCGTATGTAGTACAGAGAACTGCTAATACTACGATACGTTTAAAATTATCAAGAGGATTAAACCTCTGGCCTTGACGGCAACCAGCAACCGAGTAAAACTACTATGGCAAGCGGCCTGCTTCTAATAGCTCCTTCCTCTCTCTTGTTTGCCAAAAAGCCACAACTTAAGTACTTGGCGTTCGCAAGACAAATTTGCATGAATAAGTTAAAGCTTTTAATTCTGGCCGGAAGTAGAAAATAAGAAGTGACTATCTAATAGCATATATAAGGAATTCTTTGCGTATATTTGCAGTTTACTTTTTCCTTCTTCATTACTATTTTGACTATCATTATAATTTATGATTTTTATAAAAACCAGATAATTTCCTTTCAGCATAATATCTCGCTCTTTCGATAAGAACAGATTTGTTCTAAAGGCAGAAATTTAAGGACAGAATAAATGTTAACAGTTTCCATTTAAAGAAGATGGAAATCGCTTCAACGAATCATTTGCAGCGGTTAATAAACTACATACAGACATTTCCATTTCTTTACAAATTGAGAGACATAAATATTGCCTTAACGAATACCCTAGAGAGATAGAGACATCTTGTGTTTTTTTTTCTTTCTAATCATTTTCACGTCAACGGGAAAAAGCAATTTAAATGCATCGGCAAAGAAGACATGGAGGAATAAAAAATGCAGCCAGAATCGATGTTGTACTCGATAAGAAACGAGACGCTCTCCCGGTAGCTGTTGGACATGTGGTCTTTTTCTCACGCTGATAGAGAAAGCAGCGATTTCAGACTAAATACGAGCTGTCAGAGAAGATTCCTTTCTCAGAATTTTTTTTCTTTTCTCCACTCCCGCCGAAAGTGTTACAGTATACGCTTTAGTTCTTTCTTTTTCATTAGCTCGACGCTAAGATTTGTTCACTTCAGTTTCCTTTCCCAACGTGAGAATAAAACCTATGCAATATTGCTTCATTTCTTGGCAATTCAATAATGTAATGTTGTTTGTAAATGTTAATAAACATAATTTAAATTTGCTATACAACTGATTATTGAAGTTTAAAAGGCTAATTAGAGTAGTAAACGAAGAGGTATAAAAAGACAGTGAACATTGAAAATCTGTTCCTGATCACAGAATTTGCTTGAAAGCATTTTTAAAAACGGTCAAACTCGTCGGTTATATAGCCGTCTCATTACCGAGGGTGTTTACCAGGGTATTCCACAGGAGATAAAGAGATGCTACACTCTCGACGAATGGAGAAGAGTGCCTACACTTACAACTATGATTTCCGAGGAACTGAAGACGCAGCTACGGTTTCGGGCAAGTAATTAGCCTCTGGCTGACCAGCACACTGGACAGGCGGATTTTTAATGTAATAAAAAGCAGTAATTAATCGTACAAGTACAGGCTGAGCCAAAACCGGAATCTGTTCCATACAAGCAGACATATCAGGTATCGCCAGGCCTTGCTAGCTGTTAAGGTTCCACTCAAGTTTGAACTTCGAAGCGAAACACCCCGGTGTGTCGTACGGGAATATCTTAACCCTCTTTCTCTACCACTAATCTTAAAAAAGTATTTCAACTGGTCGTGTATTTTGAGTGCCCCCTGGTCGCACATATATTATACACTTACAAACATCCATGTTTTCTCGGCCTCGAACATGGGACCTTCGGTACGGCAGTCAGTATCACTAACCCCTATTCCGTTTGGGCGGCAAATTAACAATACAATTAATCTTTATGCGAGCTAAGGAGAATGAAAAGATAAGTAAAGGAGACTTATTACAAATTTATGCTGCCCTCATCGTAAAAGTGGTTAGGAGGGAAATCTGGTCTATTGTTTGTCCCATGTTCTCATCTCGGTGAAGGTATCAATATCTGTAACTGTGTAACAGATATTCGGCGTAGAAACATTTAAAATTCCTGTATATGGAAGAGCTTTTGAGAAGCTAATGGTAGGAGAGAAGGAGATGGCAGAATACGTGGATTGTTCATAGTGTCCTTTATCAAAATTGGCCGGTGTGTTCAGAATGCACACTGTCACCTGCAATGTGTTCAAGGCACTAGACAACACTTCAGACTTTTTTTTCGCCATGATCAACTAATGAACCTATTTTTTTTTTTTTAATTTTTTTTTTATATATTTTCATGAATTCGTGGGTGATTTATTCGGAAAGCTTAAGAAATAAAAAGAAATAAATGAACACTTTTTCGTTATCTTTGCAAGTGTATATTATTAGGATTTCTGAATGATCGCTGAAGGTTCCTTTCGTAGTGTTATAAAGATTTTGTATCGTAGTTATATAAGCTGTATCGTATGAAAATTGCCTTTTTAAGCAGGGATTTCTTATACCACAACTATTGTATAATATATACTAAGGTAATCTGTTTTCAGCACGTAATATGTATTTGTCTCACACAATAAAAGTTATTCAGCTTACAGACATATTAACGGTAGTTTTTACTTTGCATTTGGTTTTTATTTAGAGACGTTTTAATGTATTATAAAAAGTAAAATACTTTTAGGAAAGAAATACATTTATTGAATAAGATTCCTTAAAATTCGTATAATTAATAGTTTTTGCCCCCGAAAACGGACTGAAAGATCGGCATAATTAAATTAAATTCAGAATTAAGTCCCGTGTTTTAGAACATCAAGAATAAAATTTGGTTCTATTACCAAATTAAAATATCAAATACTAAATTATTCTGTAAAGGATTTGCTGGATCTAACTAATAAACTACATTTGGATGAATTCGCAATGCAGATTCTGATAAAAGTATTCACACAAGATTTCCCAGTTTGTTTATGAATTTGGAAAATTTCATTTCCGTACATGACAAGATGAAAATCAAATTATTTATCTGGTGTGGGAAAACATTTTCAGGATTTCAGACATACCATTAGCGTTATTGCTTTCTCAGAACTTGTGCAACAAACAACAGTCTTGCATTCATTTATAAAATATTGTTTACATCTTATCTCCTAGAGGTATTTTATCTAACGCTCCATTTTTGAACTCTTTTAAAATATTTATTTCTGGCGGTGTTCAGTATTCAATGTACATGACATTTGTTTATCACACAGTTTGCATAACATAAAGAATTTAAATTCAAACTTTGACTGAAAGCGACAAATGATTAAAAATGAAAAGTCCAACTGTTGAGGGTGATTTATCGATGCAAACCATAAAATGCTTTCGAAACAAGAAAATTCAGAAGAAATTTCCTTTTCGTTCACGCAATTTTTTACTCTGTATGTAAAAAAACTTACAAATATTATTGAGCAAGTTTGAAGAAAAAAATTACTAATGTTGATTATAATTAAGACAAGGATTTTATTCTATACAAAGAAACAAAATTCATGGGATAAATGCAGGATAAGTAATCAATATTCGCATAACATTTGAAGCCTGGAAATTAAATTTATAAAACTTTCTCTCTCAAAGATTTATATTAAAGCTTATATTAACGTTAGAGAGGAGACAAGTACCGGTAACACAAATAACAAATACGCAATTAAAAATAAAAAATTAAGCATTTTTTTAGTGCCGGACAGAGAAAATGCAACCCATGAAATTTAATGTGTTTAAAATTGGCAGACAAACAGTAATTTTAATTTAAAAAAGATAATGATGTACTACGGCGTTCAAACGTAGTAGAAAGTAAAGACATCACTTCGCGCGAAACGAGAAGTAAGTCTTCGAAGAACGGATAAATCCAATGTGCAGAGAATGCATTGAGGAGTGCATTAAAAGATGCTTTTTCAACCTCCTCCAGATTTCTTCCTCCGAATGTAGCTAGGGCAAACTAACAAATCAACAATCACGTCTAACAACCTGAAGATCCCGGTATCCATGAAAGTACCTAGGTACCACACAGAGTTTATCAGCTGATGATTGTCGGGTGCGGTCGGGTGTTATCTTGCTGGAAACAGCATTTTTTCAGAGTTGCTGAAACAAGATGAAATGTAACCGATACACTGTGAGCACTGCCCTGCGTCATTCAGTCATTCAAGAATCCTTGTCTCAACACCATTCCAATCGTAAGTGTCGGTGATTACCCGTCCTAGTTTTTCAGTATTTTACAATTTTTAACGAAGATGTCTTGAGTTATTACTTATTTTTGCTTTGCTGCGAAATGAGAACTGAAATGATTGAATGAGAAATAAGACTCTAAGGAAATTGGAGGAAGTAAGTTAAAATGAAGTACAACAAAATATGTGTAAAATAAAGAAGCCGTACAAGGTACATGTGATGTTCACATCAGACATTTTCTATATTTTAAATGGTTCGAAAATTAATGGATACTGTAATCATCAATCTCAAATCCGGTGACAGCCGATTTAATTAGAAAAATATTTAATTAGACTATTAGAAAAATGAAATATTTGTATTTTTGAATAGTGTAAATATTTTACATGTAATTGGAGACCTCAATTATCACCCGGAGTTAACCGGTTATTGACTTCATGCTGGGAAGTCCAATAGACCCTAACTCACAAAAGTAATATGCTTGAATAATTTGAAATCGAGAAATGTAATTAACTAACCAGTATCTAGGAAATGATAAAAAATTACTTTCTTTTCTATTGATATGTCAACCAATGTAAAAGTTAAATGAGGAAATTTTATTTAAATTTCCTTGAAATGCAGAAGATTAACGGAATTTTTTATTTTTCAGAGGAAATTAATATTTTAAACTGCCTATGGTATTTTTTACTTGTACGATTATAATTCCTAATGATTTTATTATGTTATAGTGCTAAGTTAAGTAACTCTTAATATTACTAGTAGGGCCACCTCTCACATAATGCAAAATACGTCAATTTCGTTTTCCTTTTCTAAAATCTAAACCAGTTGCCACTTTTGAATCTTCTGCCGTTCCTTTTTACTTCCTTGTATGAAGTAAAAGGGAAGTATTGTAATCGCAAAAATTTTCAGGCATCATATTTCAACGAAAATATCCACTTTGACCGCTATCAAATGCAATTTAACGATGTTTTTACAAGACATCTGTAACGCAAGGACAGAA
Organism: Stegodyphus dumicola; assembly: GCF_044657685.1. Taxonomy (NCBI): domain Eukaryota; kingdom Metazoa; phylum Arthropoda; class Arachnida; order Araneae; family Eresidae; genus Stegodyphus; species Stegodyphus dumicola. The sequence goes on along the minus strand of NC_140771.1, from coordinate 38,358,704 downwards.
TAAAAGACTCTTTTCCCCCAAAAAAATAATATAAAACTGATTTAAAATGAATTCTGAAAAGAATTTTTCGTGGCGTCTGTACGATCGTATGTACGACGTAAGTTCGTACCGACGCCATACTACTTACGTATGTACGTACGTACGTATCTTGCATAACTCAAAAACGAGTAGCCTCAGAAAGTTGGAATTTTGTATATAGGACTGCTATAAAATGTAGATGTGCACCTCGTATTTTGGTTGCAATCGGCCGCACCAAACGTATATAAATATGTGTATATATATATATATATATATATATACCCACTTTGTTAACCGGCTCAGTGATCTCAGTTTCTTTACTATGTTTTTAAGTTCTGTATTTTTGCTTTGAAAAATGCTTGAATTATGTTGTTCTTATCTTTCGGTTAAGGTTTTTATGTCTGTAGTAAATCTGCATGCAATATTTGGGGAGTTATCAACAATTTAAAAGTTGTTTAAGTGCAGCTAAGCCTAATGAATTTTGCGATGGCGGCTAGGGAAACTAAGTTTCTCAACAACAAAGATAACGCCTTCTTTTATTATTGCGAATTAAATCATGCTTAATCCATTCTGGAATTTAGTTGAAGAAATAAGTGTTTAAAATTAACTTCGTAACATTTACTTTCTTGTACGAAGTAAAAAAGGAAGTATTGTAATCGCAAAAAGTTTCAGGCAGCACATTTGAACGAAAATGTACCTAGGTACCACACAGATACGATAGCGGTCAAAATGGTGTGTACCTAGGTACACACCATTTTGACCGCTATCGAATGCAATTTAACGATGTTTTTGCGTGTAATATCCGTACTTAATTACAGAATAAAAGACTCTTTTCCTCCAAAAAAATTATAAAACTGCTTTAAATTTAATTCTGAAGAGAATTTTTCGTGGTGTCTGTACGAACCTCATGTACGTACGTACGTATCTCGCATAACTCAAAAACGAGTAGCCTCACAACGTTGAAATTTTCTATATAAGACTACTATAACATAAAAATGTGCACCTCGTATTTTTGTTGCAATCGGCCGTGACAAACGTATATAAATATATTTACATATATATCCACTCTGTTACCCGGCTCAGTGATATTAGTTTCTTTACTCTTATACGTTTCTAAATTGTACAGTTTTTGTTTTAAAAATGATTGAATTATGTTGTTCTTATCTTCCAGTTAAGGTTTTTATGCCTTTAGTAAATCCGTATGCAATATTTTTAGAATTATCAACAATTTTAAAGTTGTTTAAGTTCCGCTAAGCCTAATAATTTTTTTGATGGCGGCCATTGCTTGTTTACATTTGAAACAGCAGGATAGTGGATTTGTTGCCATTCTAGAGAAAATTAGCTTCGCAACAACAAAGATAACACCTTCATTTATTATTGCGAATTAAATCATGCTTAATCCTTTGTGGAATTTTCTCGAGGAGATAAGTGTTTAAGATTTACTTCGTAATATTTATACAGATATTTTGAGTTTTTATGTATTTTTGCCTTATCGCGAAGTGAGAACTGAATTAATTGAATGAGAAATACTCAATCGTCTGTGAAAAACTGTTTCTTTTTTGTTTTGTTTGCTTAATTTCTTTTATACGTCGTTCTAGCTTTATTATAGTATTTGAATAGAACATGTGGTAACGATTAGATAATTCTTTAAATGTTATAAATTTTGTGCATTTTGAGTTAAAATATGATTGAAATATAATACTGTTAAGTGAACCTAGTGCCAGAGTGTCGCTATGGTAAACAAATAGATTGAATTTTAAAGAATGCATTTATTCTACTGTGGTTTATGCGCTGTCGGCGTAGTGGATTTAATTCAATCCAATACGTTTAAATGAAATGCAAGAAAAAATGCGTATAATTTAATATTCCGTACAAGGAAGCCATGTGGTGTACACAGCAGATTCTTAATATAGATACTTTGAGGTTTTTATGTACTTTTGCCTTGTCGGGAAGTCAGAACTGAATTAATTGAATGGGAAATACTGAATCGTCTGTAAAAAACTGTTCCTTTTTTTCCCTTAATTTCTTTTATACATCGTTTTAGATTTATTATAGTATACGAAAGAACATGTGGCAACGGTTAGATAATTCTTCAAATGATATAAATTTATATGAATTCTGATTTATAATATGAACGAAATATAACGCTATCAAGTGAATCTAGCTCCAGAGAGTCGCTGTGGTAAACAAATATAGTGAATTTAAAAGAGTGCATTTATTCTTTTGTGGTTTATGCGCTACCGACGAAGTAGATTTAATTTAATCCAATACGTTTAAATGAAATGCAAGAAAAAATCCGTACAATTTAATATTCCGTGTAAGGAAGTCATGTGGTATGCACATCAGATTTTTTTAAATTGAGATCTGTAAACCACATCTTCAAAAGTACTAAATAAATAATAGTTCTAATTTAACTTAAACAAGATAGCTTATTAAGTAGTTTATTTAACACAACCATTTATTTACACTGGACCATTCACTGGGTTATAGCATCTATGTTTTTTTCACGACGTAATACGTTTATTTACGCTGTTATGTTCTGATACCTTAGATGCCTTGTGCTCACTTGTTTACTTTTTTTGAACTGAATGTCAATATGTTTGTTGTACGCACTAGGATTCTCGCGGCGTGACAAACTTACTGCCGAATTCGCAATAATCTGAGTAGCTGATAAATGGTCAGCTTAGGTTAATTGGCAAGATCAAGATACACGAAATGTATCACGATATACACGAAATGTGCTAAGATAAAAGTGCATGAAAGGATAATAAAGCTGCCGTAGAGGGATTTTTAATAAAAATTACTCCATATTCGCTTATAAGTTATTTCTCCCGCATTTTTAGAGTGCCTTCGTAGTGTAGTTGTCTGCATGCGGGGCGCATATTCCAGCGGTCCATGTTTCAATTCCCGGCGAAGGTGTTGCAAATTTTTCAATTCTCCTGCTTCAAAATAATAACCAAATGTTTCTACAGTGGCGCCCGAATTAAAAGGTATTGGATGACGATTTTCCTCACCCAGGATTTAGCGATTGGGTCCCCTAAAAAAAACCCAGTCGCCCTTTAAATGGGGAAGTATATAAAGTATTTCTCCCGCGTCCTTACCGTGCCTTCGTGGTGTAGAGGTCTGTATGCTAGGCGTGTAGTCCAGAGGTCGGTGGTTCGATTCCCGGCGAAGGTGTTGCAAATTTTTCAATTCTCCAGCTTTAAAATAGTAACCTAATGGCTCCTCTACACGCTTAACAGATGGGGAAAACGACGAAATATTTGTTAGCATAAATTTAGGTATTTTGCATAACGAAACTCGAAAGGCATACGAAACGAACGTGCGCCAAGGTATATATTGGCGAGAGAAAGTAAAGCTCGGGTGCAATGCAGTATATTTGATTTTCACCCTAGCTACTTGTACCTGGCCAAAGGTCTAATCCAGTAGTACTTTCTTCTCTTTCAGGTACGATGGCAAAGTATATTCCTGTTTATTTTTCTTATTGCCTAATATAGGTAAGCCTGATGATATTTAGTACTGATGATGATTCTATGTAAGTTATTCTTTTGAATGCTTCAATTTTAATGTCCTTGAACATTATTACTTTTGTTATGCTTAAGTTAAGCAGAATTATCCTATTTTATTAAATAAAGATTTCGTAGTTAATCTTTTGACTTATGATTCTTTAATTCTGTTCTTGAGGAAACGTACTCATTACGCCTTCAGTGCTAATACACAACCAACAAAAGATTATGAGACTGAGAAATTGAAATTTTGTAATGTTGTAAGATTCCAGGGGCATAAAGTGTTAAAACTCTTTGTTGAAACTACTAGTTACAAAGTTTATAAGAATAATTATAACAAGTAATAATGTCTATTCTAAAAGAATCAATTTGTATAGAAAAATTAACAGATGAAAATTATTCAGTGTGGAAATTTAAAATAAAACAACTTCTAATAAAAGAAGGTTTAGATGGTATTGTATTCGAAGGAAAACCGGAAACTGATACTGATATTTGGTTAAAGAATGATCGTAAAGCTAAAGCTTTAATATGTCTAAACATTTCGAATTCGCAAATTATCCATGTTTTACATAGTAAATCTGCAAAAGAAGTTTGGCAGAAGTTAAAATGTGTCCATGAACGTGTAAATTTAACAAATAAGTTATTTCTTCTTAGAAAACTAGGCCCACCAGCGGCCGAGCGGTAAAGTCGCTGAACACTGGTAGTTCGGTCCGAGGTTCGAATCCCGCGAACGGGCTGGCTGCATGGGTGTTTTCGTGTTTTTCCCCATGCGTAACGTGTATACGAGCCAGTTTCCCTTAGAAAGTTCTCCACGAAGGCATCCCTCCCCTTAGGCAGATAGCCCTCGTATGCTTTGCCATAATTAAACACACCACACCACACCACTTCTTAGAAAACTATATTCCATTAGATATAATGAAAGTTCTAAAATGCAGGATCATATCAAAGGAGTACTAGAGTTGGCTGAAAAGCTGCGTAGTATAGGTGAAGAAATTAAAGAAAATAACTTAATAGCAATACTACTAGGTTACACAAATAAATTCATACAACTCCTTAATAACTGCAATAGAAAGTAAATCGGAAACTGAATTGTCGCTAGAATATGTTAAAAACAAACTAATAGATGAGTATTGTAGACGTGTGGAAACTAAGAAAGTTCAAAAGTACGATTCAGTTGCTTTAAAAAGTAAAAGCGAAAATAAACCAAAGTATGTTACACAATTTCGTACTTATTGTAAGAGAAATAACCATACGATAAATGACTGTTTTCATTTAAAACGCAACGCTAGAACTTCCCCGAAAACAGATGTAAATAATAGTAAAGTAAGAAATTATTCTCAAAATTATAAAAGTAATGCATGCCAAATAGCAAATACGCAAAGTGTAGAAAACATAAAAAAACTTAAAGAAAATAAGTATTTTAAAAGTATTGAAACTGAAAATACACAGATTCAGTTTAATCAAGCTCTAAAAGTAGAAAATAAACATGGAAACACGCAAACGCAAGAATGGGTTATCGACTCGGGAACCTCAACTCATATGACGAGTGATAAGAATTTTTTCTCTCAGTTAAATGACTCTAATAAACAAATAGTAACTGTAGCCAATGGTGCTAAAGTAAATTCTTATGGTATTGGTGAAGGCTATTTTAAAGTTCAAAACTCAAAGGGTCAGGTTACACAAATAAAATTAGAAAATGTATTGTATGTATCAGGTCATAGCCGACGGCAATGCTCAGCAAGGTTTATATAAATTGACCGTAAACTCAATTGACGAGAAAGCATACTTAGCTAATGAGGTTTCATGTTCAAATACGAATTGTATACTAAAGTGGCATCAAAGATTAGGCCACAGAAATATAGATGCCATAAAAACACTTGAGAAAATTATTTGGCAGACGGCATTAAACTTGGCAAATGCACTCATAGTGTGGAATGTTCTACTTGTGTAAAAGCGAAACTAACTGAAACACCTTATCCCAAAACTAGTTTTAGATCTAAAAATCCACTGGATTTAGTGCACACAGATGTGTGTGGGCCAATTGAAGTCAACAGCTTAGGAGGGAAAAGATATTTCGTAACTTTCATTGATGACTATTCGTGTTATACTCAAATTTATTTTATTACTTCAAAAGATGAAGTATTCGACAAACTTAAACAGTATGTTGCATCGACAACAAATAAATTTAGAAAGAAAATAAAGGTTCTCAGATCCGACAACGGTACAGAATACTGTAACGAAAGTACTGAAAATTATTTAAAGAAACTCGGCATTTTTCACCAAACTTCGGTTCCTTATTGTCCGGCACAGAACGGCGTCGCAGAAAGGAAAAATCGCTCTTTAATAGAAATGAAAAAGCTATGCTAATAAACTCTAAATTACCGAAAGGATTCTGGGCTGAAGCAGCAGCTACTGCTGCATATCTTCAAAATAGGTTACCAACTAAAGCCACAGATAGAACACCATATGAATTGTGGAATGGTAGAAAACCAAACTTAAGTCACTTACGAGTATTTGGCTGTACAGCATTTTATTATGTGAACAAACAAAAACGGCGTAAATTCGACAACAGAGCCGAAGAAAGAATATTCGTAGGATACGATTTACGAAGTAAGGGATACAGGATTTATCTAGGTGGAAGAAAAATAATAGTAAGTAAAATTGTTAAATTTTCAGAAAACGCGTCTTTACCTGACAAACTTGCAGAAAATAATGCTGAAGATTTAGAATTAATTCACTTCAATAACTCGCAAGAAGATGAAGAAAATAATGAAGAAACATCTCTTGGCGATGATTTTACAGAAGATTCAAAAAGTTCCGAAGAGTTAATTAAATGTGAAGAAAATGTAGAAAGAAGGGTTTCTAGCAGATCAACCAAAGGGGTCCCACTGGAAAGATTCTCTTATAAAGCAGAATCAATCTTACTTAAAATTAAAGATCCAGAAAGCTTTGAAGAAATTCTAAACTTACCAAAACGTGAACAAGAAGCTTGGATCAAGGCTATGCAAGAAGAAATACATTCTCTAAAAGAAAATGAAACCTATAAACTTACAGAATTATTACCAGGAAAACATGCAGTAGGCAGCAAATGGGTGTTTAAGACAAAATATGATGAAATTGGTAAAAATATAAAATACAAAGCACGCTTAGTAGCCAAAGGATTTACTCAAAAATACGGGAGTGATTATGAAGAAACTTTTTCACCAGTAGTGAAACACACTACGATAAGAGTTTTCTTAGCATGGGCAGCGTATAATAATGCCAAGGTACATCAACTAGATGTTAAAACAGCTTTTTTTGTACGGAAACTTAAATGAAGAAATATATATGGAACAACAAGAAGGATTCGTGGTTCCGGAAGAAAGACATAAAGTTTGTAAGTTACAGAAGAAGTCGATTTATGGTCTCAAACAAGCAGCTAGGTGCTGGAATGCAGAAATTGAAAATACACTGAAGAATCTGGGGTTCAGTCAAAGCAAAGCAGATCCGTGTCTTTTCACAAAAGTGGTTCGTGATAAAAGAATTAATTTAACAGCGTATGTTGATGACATCCTAATAAGTCCTACAGAAGAAGGACTAATTCTTCAAACAATTAATGATTTAAAGAAACGTTACCAAATAACGCATCTTGGTGAAGCTAAATATTTTTTAGGCATGGAAATAAATCGCAAGGAAGATGGAAGTTATCTCGTATCACAGAAAAATAAAATAAATCAACTTGTCAAGCAATTTCAACTTGAAGAAGCGAAACACGCTAGCACACCAATGGAAACGAACTATTATAACCTAAACAAGGAAGAAAATCTCCTAACTTCAAATGATAAATTTCGCCAAGCTATTGGAAGTCTTTTGTATATATCGTCTATCACAAGACCAGATATCACAGCTTCAACTCACATACTCAGCAGAAGGTGTAATAATCCACGTCAAAAGGACTGGAATGCTGTTAAAAGAATCATTAGATACTTAAACACGACAAAGAACCTATCCTTACAAATTTCGTCGAGTGAAGAACCTAATATTACAGTTTATTCAGATGCTGATTGGGGACAAGATATTGAAGATAGAAAATCTACATCAGGAAGTGTTATTTTATTAGGAAGGAACTGTATTTCATGGTTTTCAAGAAAACAAACTTGTGTTTCGTTATCCTCAGCAGAAGCTGAATATGTTGCACTATCGCAAGCTACGCAAGAACTATTATGGCTATTAAAATTTACAGAAGATTTCAATCTACCCCAAACTCTACCGATAAAGGTATTTGAAGATAATCAGTCTACTATAAGACTTGTAGAATCTGAAAAATTCAGTTCACGCACAAAACATATTGATACAAAAGTTCGTCATATACGCGACTTGAATAACAAAGGAATAGTAAAACTTGCTTATCTTTCAAGAGAGGAAATGGTTGCTGATATTATGACTAAACCAATTCCTAAAGCTAAATTTCAGTTTTGCAGGAATGAATTACAATTGGTATGAGTTTCATTAGCAAAACAGGGGCAATGTTAGCATAAATTTAGGTATTTTGCATAATGAAACTCGAAAGGCATACGAAACGAACGTGCGCCAAGGTATATATTGGCGAGAGAAAGTAAAGCTCGGGTGCAATGCAGTATATTTGATTTTCACCCTAGCTACTTGTACCTGGCCAAAGGTCTAATCCAGTAGTACTTTCTTCTCTTTCAGGTATGGCAAAGTATGTTCCTGTTTATTTTTCTTATTGCATAATATAGGTAAGCCTGGTGATATTTAGTACTGATGATGATTCTATGTAAGTTATTCTTTTGAATGCTTCAATTTTAATGTCCTTGAACATTATTACTTTTGCTATGCTTAAGTTAAGCAGAATTATCCTATTTTATTAAATAAAGATTTCGTAGTTAATCTTTTGACTTATGATTCTTTAATTCTGTGCTTGAGGAAACGTACTCATTACGCTTCAGTGCTAATGCACAACCAACAATATTCCATTACAAAATATCCTTATTTCGGTCCTCTTTGCCTGCTTTAATACTTTTGTGGGTATATTTGAATCACCCGAAATATTTATTTTCTTATATACTCAGGGGAAACACATAGTAAATGTAGTCAATGTCTGTTTTAATATAGAGGCCCATTATAATCTATATAGACTCATTATAATAAACTATTAATATTCAGAGAATTAATTTTATATATTTCTCTAGCATCATTAAATAGAAATCTTTCATTCATATCTCATTCATAAAATTCGATTACGGCTAGAAATAACAAAAGCCATCATAAAACTAAACGGAAATTTCTCAACGCCATTAGTTACTCTTCCATTCATAAAATTCGGCTCACGCTTTCTTATGAATTATAAAAACGTCTGCATAATCATTTCTGTTAAAGATAAAAATAAGCTCCTGGTCATGAAAAGGGATTCCCATTTTTTTAAACAACAATCATTCTTCGCTTTACGATCTCGAGGCGAAACGAGTTCACCATAAAATTAGACATACTTTAGGAACTACTTTTTCTGGCGATTGAGTGCACCTTATACATCTGGAAGTACAGGAAATCTTTCGGATTCTCCTGAAGTACTTAGTAAGCTCTTTTATTACCTTGGGTGGAAGCATTCTATTTTGGGTTTACTTGAATATTCGTACCTTCACTTAGAAATCTGGAAGGGTAATTTGGCGATCCGTAACTTTTATGATAGAGGGTAGGAAGCAGTTTATTCTGCTACCAGTTTTCTATTTTTTCGTTTATTTCTTCTATAATAGCATGTTTGATACATTTAATACGAATTTCAGTCACGCAGTTATTTTCAGATATCGATTTTTCTCGAATGTTTCTCCACTACTAACGGCGGAGCTTATTTTTAATATTAACTTAATAGAAACATTCCACGAGTATTTTATGTCAAGAAAAAGTCATCAAATTAATAGCCACTGGTCTTAAGCTTAAATAACAGAATGAATACAATTTAATTACTGTACGGTCTGGATATCTAGATATTTGATCAAAAGAATTCAATTGTTTGTTTGCTGCTTGTTGTCGTGTCCATGAAGTCAGTTAGATAGTACCATTGGCTGAATACGATACTTCCGTAATATACACTCTGTCCCAAAAGTTTATAGACTCAAGTAAATTACATGTTTAAAAACTACAAATGCATAAAATTACCCAATTAAAGTATGTTTATTTAAAACGCCTGTGCCATGCATTTGAGTAAATATTTAACAAAATTATCAACTTGTGTTCTGGAAAAATTACAAATAGAAAAATGTGTGTCCATAACGTTTATAGGCAAATGTAATTTTATGCATATTGAGTAGCAAAATCATGAACGGGAACTTCAGCATTTTACATGATAATTTTATATGTTGATAATTTGATATGATAAATGTTGTCATCAATTAATTTTAAAGAGATTAAATGATGAAGAATCTGCATGTATGTATGCATGTTTCTCGCATTGTGAAAAAACAACGGAATCTAGGGTCATCAAATTTTGAGTAAGGTAGTATCCACCAGAATATGGACATCTGAAAGTCAGAATTTTAAATTCCCAAGTATTGTATTTCATACTTTGCAAAATTTAAGGAATTTTAGATTAACAAACTGAACGATTTAAAAGTGAGCAGTGGAATTACTGTACGGAATAAAACATTCTAATCTCCAAGTGCGCGAGAGTGTCTGCTGTTCAGTTCAATTTTATGTTGGGGAAGTGCGAAGAACTCGATATTTAATTTACAAAGTTAACACATAAAAGGTCAATAATAAAATGACAAAAATAATTTTCCAAGCCATCTTTCTAAAAACTAAGCATTGATATGATGGACTGAGAAAAGACTGAAAAAATAGAAAAAAGTAAGTCAACACTAAACACTGCGTTGGGAATTCTAAACACATGTTGCTTTTAAAATTTCGTATAATTTTTCTGTTAAATTGTAGATAGCGTAAATGCGAATAAAAATTGCTAAAGGAAAAAGAAAAAAATATTGCGAAATAAGAAAGATAAAATGACAAAAAGAAATGGGTTAGCAGGAGTGAGTGCAACAGCAGACTGGTAGACTGCGAACTCAGCGAGAGCATACAAAACCTTAACAAACTGTTTTGGACGACAGTTAAAACCTGAAACCTTTCAGACATTTCTTTTTATAATTTTTTATGTTTTATTTTTCCAGGAGGACTTTTCTATGAAATACATTATCCTGTTTGAAACTATTAATATGGTAAAACAGTAGGCAGAAAGTACCAAGCTGTGTAGTGATATAAAAACGGAAATGTGTGAGAGTTATTGAAAATGTAGTTGCATACTTTCAAGAGATTGTACAGTGCCGAGATTATCCTTTGCGCAGTAAACTCGGGAACAAGGTTGTTGTTAGTACATGTTCTACATTTGTAACTAGATTCAATAAACTTGAATAAAAGCTGCTGTATTTTTTGTTTGCCCTGTAAAATGCAGTAAAAGTTAAGCACGATATCGTACTGTTTGACTTGAAAAGAAACGTGTGTTCAATGTTAAATTGTTTTCCAGTTGCAGTTAAAGATCACAGTCACATGCTTTTTCTGATCGAGTTTTTATGTAGACTGAAAGAAAAAACACCATTTATATGATTAATGTAACCTAGCTAAGTATATTAACCTAGTGCACTGTAATATTATTTTGACTGGTGTTTAGAGTAAAGCAAATTTCTTTCTTTTTTATTTTTAAACCCAAAAGCAAAAATTAAAATACAGTATTTAAGAGAAGGTATGACTGCTCCATTTCAATTTATGTTTTTTATTACAATATTCCTCATTGGTATAAAACATAGTGAACTAGAATCAATACGTACTTTTTAATACAGAATTTCTGACAGAGTAAATACTCTACAATAAAAATCAAACATTTGTCATGCATATTTTTAAGAGAACGTCAGCATACAAGTGCATTTGCCTACCAATCAGACGATTATCAAGTGAAATAAAATATCCAAACAGCGTACGAAGCCTTAAGTTAAAGCGATTTCATATATTTAATACGACCCTGTCAGTCACAACCGAGTCTAATGTACGAAGACAAGAAAGTGATACTTTTACAGCGTGATCAGAACCAGCAAATGAAATAATTCATGTTAGGGGCCCACACCGCTGTTTGTTCCCTGCGCTGTACAGCGTAGGACAATAATAACAATTATATTGTAATTATATTAATTAAATTAATAATTAATTATAATTACAATTATATCATTATTGAATGCATTGGTATTGAATTAACTGTAATTACAATTATAATGCAGTTTAGTTATTAATTGCCCAGTATGACTTGGGTGAATACACACGATCAAAGTATAAACATATAATGATAAGCAGCTACGATAAATTAGTACACGTATTATAAAATTAAGGTACAGCTAGTGAAGATAAACAAGTATGACGTTCCTAATTTTTAAAAGCTTGCTGATGCGTTTTCTTGGATGAATGGAAATGAGGATGAAAATGAAAAGAATTTACATCATTTGGTTATACTTTAATCTAAAGCGTCGTGTTGTTCGCAGCATTATATCTTCAGTCAGGCATAGATTGAAATCTGATAGTAATTTAGTCCATTACATTATCTGATTTACTGTTATTACACTGTCTAGTATAAAGTTTAAGGTAATTTTAATAGCGCTTAAATTTGATAATAATTATTAAAAAATTAGTTCCAAAATCAAACGATTAGATATCATAATATATCAGGTACTCGGTTTTAATACAAGTAAATAATTACGATGTTCGTGTTAAAACTAAGTATTTTTCTTCAGGGATGAAATAATTACTTTTAAAACGATACTTAGGTTTTACCATAAATTGACAAAATATTTTCCACTGGCGAAAAACTTAAGATAATCAATATTATGAAGTTATGAGCATTTCATATCCCAAATCTTATTCCATTGCTAAATTATATACGTCTGCTGTGTAACTTTATTATGATTATAAAGCCGTCTACTTTCTGTCCCTCATATGAAGCGTTATGATTCTAAGACAAATATACTTAGCGTTTTCTAATCTTGTCCGGATCTAATTAAACCAGCTTGGAAAACTCAGTAAATTAATTCAGAATCCTGCGAATACAAAGCCACGTACATATTAAATGTTTACATTACTATGTCACAAAGAAGTTAGGTCAAATAATCTTATTACATGTATACGTTTTGTTCAGCACTGTCCAAACACACACATGGAGAAAGAGAACAGGATTCTAACGAATGTTTCTTGCCACCTTTTTGAGGCTATGAACCTTTCACGAGACTCTGATTTGAGAGAATAAGCTTAAAATGTTTAAGAGATCTAGTTAGAAGAAATATTTCTAAGAATAACTTTGAGATTTTTTATCTTAAATTATCACCTGATATTTTTAATTCTTATACAGTTCATTGAATGTTCACTTATACTGTTCATTCATTCACTTATACTGTTCATTGAATATTCACTTATACTGTTCTTTCATTCTTATACTGTTAATTCTGAATCACTAGAGTGTTGGATTATTGGACAGGGAACGCTCTTGTCACCTCGCATTGATGTTGATTAGCTGCTCCGTTTGATTGTGTTAATGAAACCAACCTTTACTAAGAAGATTTAATGGCGTTCATAAGGAAAGTGTTGTCATCAAGTCAATTATATTCTAATTTCGGTGGGACTCATTGCTATCTAATTTTGTCTTCTCTGGAAGAATCTTTTTTAAGATTTCCATTATTACTTTGTACCAAAAAGGTCCAAACTATCAGTACAACTACCTCAAAAACATCCCAGAGGATAATAAGGAAAAGCTGTATGCATAAATTCAAGACACAATCCACTGGAACTGGTAAGGCTAACTTCTCAATATATCTGCGATCAATGAAAATCATCACAGAAAAATAAATCAGCACATCTAATATCAGAAATCATACACACAACACCAGATTCGTTGCGTGATGCTTTCGACTTTCCAACAGTTGGCGGTCATATAACCCAATCTCAATCATAAGGCATTTATTGCATGTTAACTACAACGGGGTTGTGAAATAATCAGGGAGGTACTGAGTAAGTCAAAAAATGACTTAGGTTCTATCTTGAAAATATTTCTATAAAACTTTCTAATCGTAATTTTTTGAATCGAGAGGATTATCATGCTCCATTTAACTGTGTTTCGTAATTGAAATGATTTAATTTGTTTTGATTTATTTAAGTAAAGCAACGCACTCGTGGGCTACTTGCGTAACAGGAGGGATGCCTTCGTGGAGGTCTCTGCAAGAAAACCCTTTCGTATACAGGTTATACATGTGGGAAACCTTAACTTCTGATGTTCGATAGATGATCCAAACGATTAGATAAAATATTTTGATTCCTAATAGCGAACGTTCTCATAAATTAGATCCCAAATAGTGGACGTTCTGGGAAAATGTTTTTGAAAAATGTGAAATTTCGTCAGACGGTAGGCATAATTAGGTTTGTTCATTGTCAATATCGATTTTGTATTTCGATTATTGCGATGCACACCAAGGTAGGAAAAACATTGTGGAAGACATTTTTAGAATTAAGCTATCTGAGAAATTCAAAGCTCACAAGGACCATCTGCGTAAGGGGAAGTATGCCCTCATGGAAGACATTCTAAAGAAAATTGGCTGCTATTACGTTACAACAATTACATTACAATTATAACAAAGTTCTTTACGTTTTAATTACGTTAGATTACATATATTTAATTAAACGTAAACTACTATTGAAATATCGTAATTTTTGTCCCCAAGCTGCAAAAAACTTTATTTCATTCTACATTCAATTTAATTTACAAAACGTAAAAATTCAGGAGGTAGTATATCAGACTTGTACTTGTAAACTGCCATTTTTTCGAAGTATAAATACGTCCAGAGTGGCTTGGATGCTGTTCCAAGATTTATAGCTGGGCGTCTGAAATTAACATAGTTAAATTAAAACACTTTTCAGAAAATTAAAGTACCTGATTTTAAAGGATTGCATTGCTTGTATTATGGCAAAGCACTCGAAACACTATCTTTCTGAGGAGAGGGATGTCTTCGGGAAAAATGTTTTAAGGGAAATTTATTTGCATTCACATTATTATGAGATTTTAAAGAATATGAAAATTCAAGAGATATAACGTTTACGAAAAGGAAAACGTAAAGTAAGTAAAGAAAAACCTAACTGAGAGACTGGCTCTTAAAATGTATCAGATAATGCATTCGAAAATGAGTTCACGGATATATCGCCAATTAGCAAACCTGAAAAGGCCAAAGTCTCAATTATATATCACGGGATTAGAAAGAAAATGTAAAATTCTGGCTTAATGTAAGCCGAAAAAATACAAAATGAAATGTGGTTTGCAATGTGTCCAAAATAAATTTAGGAAGATGATAAATTTGTTCCATTTTTATTATTGGGAGAAAGAATTCCTGAAGCGTTTCGATGGCAGAAACAATATGAAAGAAACTGTGGAACTGGTTCACAAAAGGAAATTAGTTTTGCATTTCACATTAACTGTAGATAAATTACGGAAATTCGAAAGCAGCTAGCCCGTTCGTCATGATTTGAATACACGTCGAACCGCCTATCTCTCCAGCGGTTTCAGCACTCGGTGATTTTGACATTTGTGATACTTTCAATTTGATTCAGTTTGCTAAATGCAGCTGTGGAGAGGAATAGTTACTACTCTCATTACTTTTTGATTCACCTCTCCTTATCAACTTATTTATTATTACTTGTATTATTATTACTAGTATATGCTTTTAGTATAGCACTAAATAACTACAATATATGACATTTATCTACAGTAAAATTATTTTAAACATATAAAATTTCCTTCAGTTCTATTTAATCTTTCATTTCAAATTAATGCGCATTAACGGAAAAATGCTTTAGTGTTCCCTTTATATATATTTTTTTATATTGTTGCGTTGTGCTGGTTGGTGGACTGATGACAACACTTGACGAAGAATCAAAACACAATTATTCGTCAGTATTACACAGGACAGTTCCAAAGATGAGTTACAGTCGTCGAAAAATTACGATGAACACGCTGGAACAATCAACAGCCTTCAGGCTATAACAGTGAATTTTTCGGGAAAACCTGTAAGAAATCGTTCTAGAATGTTCTCACTTCGTTTGTGGCATAACGTAGGGTTTGTCGCTAAGCTTCGCCAAATGGGCGATTTCGTGCCAAATCTAGCAACCCTGACTTTCCTTGCCATTTTCTTGCAACCCTAAACCCATTTTGTGCGGAAGCTATCTTACCGCAGCTGAGCATTTCGTTTCATTGTTTGAATCGATCAGCTCAGGGCAACTTTTCTAATCTGAAACTTCAGATTTTTTGTTTCCAAACCTGAAACTTCAGAATTTTGGAAGGCATCAAATTCTTAGCACCATTAATTGTCGTCACATTCTACAATTTTTAAATCGTCTCTGTCTAGAATACCAATGGGTAATTTTTTTTTTTACTGTTATGTATTTCTAAATGAGAAGTCTTTTAGTAAATGTAATTCTAACTCCTCGTGTTCCACAAAGTATACCACGAGGCTTACACAAATTGTCCCATTAATAAATTAAATAAACAAATGTACAATAGCAAACTGCAATGGGGAGAAATTATAAAAAAGATTCTTTAAAAATCTAAAAGGTTTCAGATTTTAACGGCCTACCAAAAGGGCTTGTTTAGAATTTTTACGTTCTTAAGTTCACAGTTTACCAGTCTGTTGTTTACTGGTCTGTCCATTGTTTTAACTTTTTTAACTTCGTTATTAAGCATTATTTTCTTTGTACTTATACCATATAGAATTCAACACCAAAGTTACAAAAATTTTAAAAGCAGCCAAACAGCATATTTTTAGAATTCCAGATGCAGTGTTAAGTGTTAACATACTTTTCTCTATCTTTCTCAGTTTTGTCACCGGTCATCATATCAATGCTCAGTTTTCTTAGTAAGATAGCTTACAAAATAATTTTTTGTCTTTTCATTCCTAACCTTTTATGACTTAACTTTACATATTAAATATCACGTTCTCTACGCTTACGCCATATGAAATTCAACTCAGCAGCGAAATCACAAACTTTTTTAAAACAGCATATTTTTAGAATTTCCGGTAAACATTCTCGAGCACTGGAGATAAAAGTGTTTTTTTTTTTTTTTTTTTTTTTTTTTTTTCATACAGTATTGCCACTGCTCGTTTTGAAATCGTTTACCTTGTTAATCTAAAGTTCTTCAAAATTTTACAAAATATGAAATAGTTAATAAAATAAATTCGAAATTTAAAATTCGGTCTTCCAGGTGCTCATGTCGGCTGGATGACTACGAAGTCAAAATGTGATGGCTCTAGTACCACTGCGTTTTCACAGTGCAAGAAACCTGCATACATTCATGCAAATTCTTCATTATTTAATTTCTTTAAATATAATAAAGGGAGATAATATTTGGTGGCAACAATTCGAAAAGTGATACTACGCATTTAAGTGTTTCGACGAAAAATGCCATTTCGAGACTAATATCCCATTTGGGACATCCTTTTTTGGCTAATTAAATAAAAATTTGATGAAATAAAGAGACCTCAATAATCTACATTGAGAATGTAATTCCGAAGAGTAGAAACTGTCTTAGTCTGAAAACGTTTATAAAAACATTGGTGACCAAAATACAAACATGTGTTCCAAATGTGCTTTAAGTCCCTTCCTCTACTCGGCATGATGAAACACCCTTAAAAATAAAATGCTTAACATCTTTATCGCTGCTACCGCAACTACACAAAACTCTTGAAGCAACCGTTTTAAATAGCTCTTTAAAATTGCCAAGTACATTCAAAAATTGAATTGATTTATAAAAATCTATTGAAAACCGATTAACATTTATTCTTTGAAAAATTCTAAGAAAAAAAAACTTTTGGCCTACTGTTCTTTTGATGAGGCCACATATTTTCTGCTTCAAATACATATAGCATCATTTCTATTAAAGTACTTCCAGTAAAAAAGTAGATTTGTATATACATTTTTCAGAAAAATTGGGAGTTCAAGGTCCGTCTTCGTCGGAAGCATTGAAAAAGGCTTTTCCTGGTACTAAGAATAAATCAACTTCTACATGAGCTAATACAGCGATATGCATGAAAAGCAGTCGCTTCAAAATATGTAAATGCATATCTACAAATGATGGACCTGACGTTTTATTAATGTTTTATTGATGTATTATTTAATTTAATAACAAATAAATTAAAAGAACGTCATTATAAAATGTGAAATTAATGTAGGGTACATTGTTAAAAGTTCAATGAAGAATATACATCAGTTTGCAATCAGTATTAGGAACATCTCAAGTAAATTTCTTCGACTATTTACAAACCTAAGATGTCCTTAGGAAATGTTCTGATGTCTATGAAGCTCTGTGAATTTAAAGCTTTCAAAGCAATACAGCATTGAAGAATTGAAAAAGAGATGGAGAAATATCGAAACTTTACTAATAACTTGTAGGGTTTATATTTATTTTAACTAACATTTATTTTAAGCTATATTTCCTGTCAAGCCTTTACTTTCCCCTGGAATTGCCGATGCCAGAGTATGTAAATTTTAGTAAAACGCGCAGAGTATTCAAATTTTAGCAGAAGCAAGTTGAGCTTAAATAGAAGGGAAACGAGATTGTAAGTATGCTTCTTGAATCGCGAGCGTGAAGGTTGCTAGGTAGAAATTTTAAGAACCGCGCGTTTCGGCCTGTGTGCCTATTTCGGCAGTTCGTTGAATCTTTCAACTTCTTAAACAGTAAGTTTGCTGAATCTCATATCTTAGAACGCGGTTAAGTTAGTTACGATTATAGAGCCTCGTAGATAATGACTTCGTTATTTATTCATCCTGTCATTTATTTTTAGTTGTACCTTTTTATTTGGTTTACCGCCGGGTCGGTGTAGTTTGTGAGCGTCAAGTGAACGCAACTGTGATTTCTAAAGTGAAATAAAAAGGGATTTAAACCCTTCTTACGAGTTTGTATAATTTACAGTTCATAGCAGTCACTACCACTGTTGCTGACAAGTTGGGGCCACGCAACATCATACTGGCGCCCGAACACCTTACAAACTGAGATGGCCGAAAACTGGATGGATGCTCCTGTACAACTCCAACAATAAATGGTGAACCAGTTAGAAGGATTTGGATACCTGGTCCAAACGATGAGAGCATCTATCAAGCCAAAACGTCAATTTCGACGGAAAACATTCGGTGGCGATATTCTTAGAAGGCCTCGAAAATCATTTCCAGTTATACCCTGTGCCTGAAAGACAAAAAGTTGCCATTGCCACGTCTGCACTAAGAGGACAGGCCTCACTATGGTGGAAGAGTATAGGGAAATTTTTATTAGGAAAATTCGGAGGCCAAACATATACATTTGAAAATCATTATTAAAGGCCTTCCCCATAGTGAAAGACCAAGCAAAGCTAGAAGCCGAGCTGTATAGTCTTTATCAACGTAATATGGAAGAGTTGACGGACTTTATTCTGCGAAAAGTTAAGCTGACGGATATGCTGTATGGAAAGAAACCTGACATGGAGATAACTGAAATAATCTTACCAAGATTGCTACCTGCTGTCCAAGATTACTTAGAATACAGCAGAATTATTTTTGAATTATAAAATAATATCTTTTCCTTGGTAATTCTGAATCTTTTTTCTAGCCAAACAACTCGAAGTCTGGCGAGTTTTAGAACTCTGTGCCAACCTAAATATTAGGTATTCTTATTATGACTCATGCTCCGTAACGTCAAAATATTAAAATTATATTTTAAATTCAAGAACTTCTGTCTTTAGCGGATTGCTTTAATCTCAGTTTAAGCTTCTCCCAGCGATGCTTAAGCTCATGGACAAAAAAACCTTAATCTCTTCGGAAAAAAGGGTAGTCAGTTTTGCCATATACGTCAGTTTATTTCATATTTTTGTAAGATGTTGCCGCAGTCTATCGTTCTATAAATACTACAAACAAACAAAAATCACAAAATATCCAGTAAATATTAAGAATGAATGGCAGTATTTACGTGGGAGGGTAAATCTGAAACATTCTTTTCTCTCTTAAAATAGGAATCGACATTTACTGACACCCTTTTTACAAGAGTCTGTGTTTGGAAGGGAGGTGAGCTGTATCTCTATCGCTCTAAAGCTAGGACTGTCTTCAGAGAAATCTAGATTCAAGTGGCTTGTTTAAAATGGAATTTGCATTTTATTAGCATCTCTTTGAAATCCAGACCCTTCGCTAATCTGTATCTTCAAAATACCTAACCGCGCGAAATACTTTTTCACTTAAACAGAAATTTCCTCCCTTCCCCGTCCATTAACGCAGAAAATAGTTGTGAAGATTCCAAATGACATCCTTTGTATTTTCTAACGAAGATTCCATTAGCTTTTGACCCCGTACTTTATAAACCTATTCTGAAGGTCAGACCAACAAGCCTTTCTGGCTTTGCTATGATCACGACTGAGAATTTGTTTACTTCCATTATTTTTATACGAAGGAATAAATTGATTAAAAATAAATATAGTCCTTAAATTTTTAAACCGCACTTTTATTTCTGTTTAAAGCTTAAAAGTACACTGTACCAAAAAAGAATCAACAACGAAATGTCACGGTCAACCGAAAGATAACAAACCTCTGAGGACAAGCTGTCTGCAGTAAACTGATACAATGAATTTGGAGAAACTGCACCTGCTACTGCATATCTTAAGGGGAGGTAAGAAAACAAGATTGCAATCTCGGCTGTTTTCGGGCGGTTCTGGTTGTCTCAATGTAGGGCCATGTGGGGAGGATTGGTCGTGAAAGAGATTTTGGATTTTATTAGTATACGTTATGTGTTACACATTAGTTAAATTTCTACTATTTTTGAATTTCAAATATTTCGATTAAAATTATGAATTCGTGTAAAATGATTTATATATATCCAGACATTCTTTTACTCATTTCTATTTATTATGATTAAAATTCATAATTATAGCTGCAAATGTCGTTTGCGTGTTATTCAAGGTTTACAATGAAATATAAAATTCCAAGTTGGGAATATTTAAATTTTTTATTTAATTAACACCAGAATTTAGTTCAGTCTCGCAAAAATGATAGTATAAATTATTTAATTTCTCTTACATTACTAGAAATAATAAAAGGAAAGAAAGAAAAGGAAATATAAATAAAAGTAAAGATTTTCACTTTCCTTGTTAATAAATCTACATCTACATGAAACCCACAAATTTAATTTTTGAAATTTTTTTATATTTAAAAGCAAAGACGCTAGCTAAAGCCTTCATTAAAACTCAGGACTTTCCTCTTTTCGAACTTTCAAAGCGTTATATTCTTACGAGTTTTATTAATGCATAAACGAAGCTAAAAGTAAATAAAGCGAAGCTCAGCCATTAATTTTAACCACCAACCGGGGCTCCTGAAATTCCATCGGTTCAATATTATTTCAGACGTTGTAAGCGAGCCGTTTCCTGTTTCTCATCATTAAATGGTCTGAAATTTTAATGTTTCCGTATCCCATCTCCATTCAAGAAAAAAAAAAAAAAAAAAGAATAGAGAATTAAAGCCTTAAAAATAATAAAATTTAAGACTTTTTTTCCTCGGGATTCATACATTATTCATCGCATTCAGAAATTAAACAACTAATGGAGAAATGTTTGCACAGTATGATGAAATTTATAAATTAATTCCAGTCACTAAGAACGCCAGAAATTTAAAAAAATACATTTTTGTGAATGGAATAGAAATAATCTATGGGACTATTGTAATTCATTATGTATCAGGTCGGGATTGCAAATTATCAGTCATATTGAAATTACTACAATTACAAACGGGACTACCAGGAGCTTTAAGTAACTTTTAATGCAAAAAAATAACAATTTGCATGTTAATCATTCTTACTTATGCTTTCAGTAATTCCAGTTCTCTATTCATTTTTCTCCGTTTTGAGTAACTGGTATTTTAGATAACGTAATATATGGGAATTTTTGTTATTAAAACTGATAATTAAATTTTAGTTATTATCAGCTATTTTAATGGTATGTGTGATTATGTTAAAGCAGTCTAGGGTTATCTGCCTAAGTGGAAGAATAGCTACTAGGAGAAAATTTGCTCCCATGCACGTTTAGCAGGGAGAAAGTCACGAAAATGACCATACAGCAGCCCGTTTGTCGTTATTCGAGACAGTGACCGAACTACCAGTGTTTAACGACTTTATCACTCAGCAGCTCGTGGGATGATCAGTTATTTCAAAGGCTACTAAATACCTTTTTCATATTTATTGTTAAATTTTTCCAGCAGTTAGGTTTGAGTTAAACTTTAACCTATCCTTCACGGCTCAAGTAATCGTAAGACTCCTACATCCCATCGTCATTTTGTCTTGTACAGCAATATTTTCTCCTGTACTCATGGAAAACTAAAGTTAGTTAAACCGTGTGCTAAGTGTTTTATGAAATTAGATACACCGTAATCGACTAGAATTTTAATTTTAAACTTAAACACTTATACATAATTTTAATCCTAGCAAACAGAATAAGTAAATCTTCTAATATTTTTCTTACGAGCATTTTAGTCTTGTGATGTTTCTTTTACGATATACTCGTTTAAGGTAGCGTTTTCATTTTAACTGTAACCCACGTAATGTGGAAGAAAATAACTTTATTTCTAGTTTTTTTTTTTTTTTTTTTTTTTGGGGGGGGGGGTTTGTCTCGTCTATCCATCAGATTAAAGCTCGATTTTCTACCACAGAACGTACAGCATCGCTGTAAACTAATGCTATAAATAGGCGTATTTATATTTCATGATTCTTTTCTGTTAACAGGGCCAAATAAAAGTGTTGGCAAAAAATCTAACTAAATGGCGCAACTTTAACGAAAGAAACAATAACTGCTTTATACAAAATGAATATTTATATAAAAATCTGATGCGGGCACCTCATGACTTCCACGTACGAACTTTTAAATTATACAAATTTTTTGCTGCATTTCGTTTAAACTTTTATTTGCTCGAATTTCATTAGAGATATACTTCTCATTCAGTCCATTTAGTTCTTACTCTCTGGCAAGGCAAAAATGCATAAAAATTCAATATACTTTCTCTGAAATTTGTAAAATACAGGAAAACATAAATATCCAAACACAGTTTAAAAACGTTAACTGAAAACAATTGTCAAGATTAAAAAATAGAGTTTCTTCACAAAAACAAGCTATTCGACCAGTGTGCAGAAAGACAGATTTTTCGGTGCACAAAATTGGAAGTTTACTTTTAGTCTCACTCGGGAAAAAGGCACTGAAGTTGGTCCAGGAACTAACTTAATTCATTATACTACTAAGAGTTTTAAATCTACGAAACAATGCCTTGTTAGTCTTAATAGCACTTAAACAACTTTTAAATTATTAATAATTCTGCAACTATTGCATGAACATTAACTAAAGGTATAAAACCCTTAACCGCAAGATAAGAACAGCATAAGCCAAGCACTTTTAAAGCAAAAAGTGCATAATTTACCAAAACATAAGAATAAAAACCTGAACTCACTGACACAGTATATATATATATATATACATATTTCTATACGGTTCAACCAAAAAGGAAGATTTAACACTCCACCTTATAGTAGTCCCAAATACAAAAGTTCAAATTTCTGAGGCTACCCGTTTTTGAGCTGTACATGATAGATACATATGTATGTATGTATATACGTACGTACAGACGTCACGAATGATTTCTTCTGAATCCATTTTAAACCCATTTTGCAATCCACTTTGGAAGCAAGAGTCCGATAATCTTTCGGTACAAACAGCTGTCGCGCAACGAAAAGTCGTCTAAATAAATTCAAGAGCGGTCAAAATGGATATTTTCGTTGAAATATTTTTCATGATTACAACTTTACGATTTCACAATTAGAAACTACCTTAAATAGACTCATGTTGGTATTTAAATTTTGATAACATTTAACATTCTAACGAGAAAAAAAAAGACGAACGATGACACTGTTCTTAGAAGCATTTTTTTAGATTAAAATACGCTCACCAACAACAGCAGCAATCAACAGCAGCAACCGGTCATGAGCCGAGTCAGTTTTTGCCGTTTCTATACTTGCATGTAACATAAATCCAACAGTAACAGAGAGCTTATAAATAAGACGAAACGAATTCGATATGCAGCAAAATAAATAACTACATTCTCCTAAAAGAAGTAGCATGATCTAGCAGAAGCAACAATGTTCAAAGATCAACAGCACTGGGAAGAACTGTCTTGCAAAGAAAATCCAGCAAACGTTCTTTTTGTAGAAAGCTTGAGCAGAAGAGTCGTGTTCTAAACATTTGTTCGCTTATTCCCATGTTTACATTTGTCAGATATCATTGCGAATAAAATTTTCCTGTCAAAAAGGTTCCCTCCCAAGGGTGTAATGCTACACGTCGTAAACAGGGACAAGAGTTTAAAAAGTGTCATACAAAAATAAAGTTCTCTGCTTTAAATTCGTAGCCTAGAAAGGAAAATACAGAGATAAGTGGCATGTGCCCAGTTAACTCCTAACATTATTTTACATTCACGGTACTGAATATCTGCATATTGTGAAAAAGTCGAAAGGAAAAAATGAAAGAAAAAAGCGATTTATGAAATTATTTATGCTCACATTTAGTTTGCATGGTAGAATATTTTTTTTCTTTTGCAACCTTTGTAAATGCTGGTATATGAACTTTAATAATTTTTGCTACAAGCAAATCGATATAAGAAATGAAACACTTATATGTATTAACAAACGCACAAGTTTAAATATAACTATAGGAAGTTAAAGTAAATTTTCTTCAGAAATAATATTATTATAATTAAGACATTATAAAAGGCAGAAAGTAATCTTGAAAAATTCAGCCGATTTTTGAACAGTGTTGCATTGGAAATTCTCTAGTATCTTTTGTTATAAAGATAAGCGAACATAGCATTAACTTGATTCAATGTAATGTGATACATGTTGATTTCCAAGATGACGCAATAATATTGTAATACAATTTACAGAATGAATTTTTATGACTGAGGATTACTTCGCCACGCAATGTCAAGTAAAAATGGTTGAATCTTTTAAACGGACTGCCGCAAATGATCGTGAATGTAAAAAGGCAATGATTTTGTGCTTGGTAACTTGATTTTGAGAAATAGTATTTTTTTAATGAAGATCTTTCCTGTCTCTTGTATATTCAGCCAAAATAAATGAAGTCAATAATAAAATGCTGCAATCACCAACTTCAGCTCCAGATTGTTTCATCAGCATGTGACAAACATTTAGTGATAAACATGTGACAAACGTCTATTTATTTACCAATATAAAATGTTTTTGGTTATTCTTTTTTATCTCCTATGGCAAATAATGCTAATGAAATTTCAACAAAATCTCAAACTATTATTTATAAAAGTTGTTATGAGTTCTTAAAAAGTGCATGCAGAGAACTTCTTAAATGCTTTCCCCCAAATTCCATAGCATTAAAATCAGCTGAGAACTTTTCATCCAATAACTGGCTCAGTCAAACTCGACCTTTGTTTTCTGAACTTCCCATATAATTTGCAAATCAATCTAGATTAGATATAATTGTGGAGACAACAGACGAAACTCAGTGGAGACAATTCTCAACGTTGATTGGAACGATATTTTTCCTTCTGGAATTCCAGTTGATGGTTCGTTATTTTGGAACCAAGCTTTTAAAATTAAAGATGTTCTTGGCAATCCTATTTTAAAAGATTTAGCTGCATTTGCTTTAAAATTTTACTGTTTGCTAGTAAGTAATGCAACTCTAGAAAGATTGTTTTCAAGAGTAACTTCAACCAAAACTAAACTTGGAAACAGAATGTGATTGGAACTCCTGGATTCAATACTTGGAATAAAGATGTCACTGAAAATGAAATGACTGTACCCTCATCACCCAGGCTTAAATATAGCTCAGATATTTATAAATAGAAAAAAATGAAGATAACAGGTCAAGAAAATGAACAGGGTGATGAAAAGCTATTAAATTTCGTTTTCTTTTAAATAACTAACTGTATAATAAAATATGTGCATTTTTATATGTTTTTTATTTACTTTCTTGTACGAAGTAAAAAGGAAGTACTGTAATCGCGAAAAATATCATGCATCATATTTCAATGGAAATATGCATTTTGACCGCTATCGAATGCAATTTAACGATATTTTTGCGTGACATCCGTACGTAAGGACAGAATAAAGGACTCTTTTCCTCCAAAAAATTATAAAACTGATTTGAAATGAATTCTAAAGAGAATTTTTCGTGGCGTCTGTGCGTACGTACGTATCTCGCATAACTCCGAAACGAGTAGCCTGAGAACTTTGAAATTTTGTATATAGGGTTGCTGTAATATGTAGATGTACATCTCGTATTTTAGTTGCAATCGGCCGCACCAAACGTATATAAATATATTTGTATATATATCCACTCTACTCGGCTCAGTAATCTCAGTTTGTTTATTCTTATATGTTTGTGAACTGCGAATTGTTTGCTTTAAAAATGATTGAATTATGTTATTCTTATCTTCCGGTTAAGGCTTTTATGCCTTTAGTAAATCTGCGTGCAATAGGTTTAGAATTATCAACAATTTAAAAGTTGTTTAAGTGGCCGCTAAGCCTAGATATTTTTGCCATGGCTGCCATTTCTTGTTTGCATTTGAAACAGCAGAACAGTAGATTTGTTGCCAATCTAGAGAAATTAAGCTTCGCAATAACAGAGATAACGCCGACTTTTATTATTGCGAATTTAATCATGCTTAATCCATTCTGGAATTTATTCGAGGAAATAAGTGTTTAAGATTTACTTCATAATTTTCAAAAAGATATTTTGAGCTTTATGTATTTTTGCCTTGTCGCAAAGTGAAAACTGAAGTAATTGAACAAGAAGCACCGAATCGTCTGTGAAAAACTGTTTCTTTTTGTTGTTGTTGTTGTTATTTTTCTTCTTTCATTTATTTCTTTTATACATCGTTTTAGATTTATTATAGTATTTGAATGGAACATGTGGCAACGATCAGATATTTTTAAATATGATATAAATTTTGTGCATTCTGAGTTAAAAATGAATGAAATGTAACGCTGTTAAGTGAACCTAGGGCCAGAGTGTCACTATGGTAAACAAATATAGTGAATTTCAAAGAGTGCATTTATTCTATTGTTGTTTATGCGCTATCGAACCAAGTAAATTTATTTCAATAAGTTGAAATAAAATGCAAGAACAAATTGTATAATTTAATATACCGTACAAGGAAGTCGTGTGATGTACACATCAGATTTTTTCCTTTTAAGCCTAAGAAATAGTAGATTAATTAGCTATGTTATGATAATATGTTCTGTAATGCATATTTTATTTTAGTTCAAGTAATAGTTGATTTAATTTAAAATGAGAATTTCTTTCAGAATTAATTATGCAGATTAAATGAAGCGGACTAACCGTATGTGGAAAACTTATTTGTCTATGACGTTAGGTAAGATATTTTCACAGTTCAATGAAATATGATTATAGTATATCCTTCCGAGGCAATCACTTCTGAAAATGGCCTATATATATAAGAACATAATTAACATTAGTTCTATAAAACGGTTACATACCCAAAAAATCAAAATTACCTGGAATCATGATTGGTTGTCTCGAAGAGTATTCACTATGTTTGTTCTAAATTTATTTCAAATGCTTTTCTCGTTAGTTTTAAAATGAAATATTTTTATAATTGACACATGATATCTAAGCAAAACAGAAATACGATGTTATCTAAACTTTGGAAGACATGAATATGTTTATAATTGGAATAACTATTTTATTGTATCTATAAAAGTTCAATACATCATTATTTACAATCTGATTAAAATCTTGTAATAAAAGTTTAAAGTTTTGCTGCAATATTGCAGTTTGAAAAAAAAAATAAAAGTCATGAAACAAAGATTGTATGATATTATCGATAGATAGGCCAGTTCTGTATAAACAATAGCAATAAATGAAAAAAAATATTGCAAAAGAATGTAAAACAGATTCATGATTTTAGTGTTTTACAAATTTTAAGTCAGCTCCCTCTCTTTAGTTCTATGGTATTAACAAATAAAAAAAGAACTTGTAGCCTGTGCGCCATATATTGGGAACCCAAACAGAAGAAGAAATGAAATTCATTGTCCTGATTATAAGATTACTAAGAACTCAGCAATAGAAATGACTTAAAAATCAAAACAACGGCATTTTTCTAAATAACAACATAAGTAAATTTAACAGTGATCTTTGTTAAGTAATCAGAATCTAAAATAAGACCACTACAAAAAACGGAAAACTGACTGAAAATAATACCTCAAATAAAATGTTCACAATCAAACCAAAAATCAATGAGTAACAAAATTAACTACCAACCTAAAAAACAATTAGTACAAAATCGCTAAAAATCTAAACATAAGGAGTCTCTTAAGAATGGATATGCGTAAATGAATTTTAAAAACTAGAAACCTAAATTAAATGAGAATTAATTAAAAAGAATGGATATTAAAACGCAATTCATAATGAGCAATATAGTTTTAAAATTTTCATTATTTCTAAGGTACGTAATTGGAACGACTGAGAATCGAATACAGTCCTTTAACTTACGGAGTCAATAGACAGTAAATTCCCAGCCGACTCTATGTTCAAGAAACAATTAAAGAGATCTTTCAATATGCCTTAAAAATAAGCTTATTCTGTGATTAAACTTTGCTCTTCATAGGATTGGATTGGATTATTCAGTTATGGCAAAGCATACGAGGGCTATCTGCCTAAAGGGAGGGATGCCTGCGTGGAAGGACTTTCTAAGGGGAACTGGCTCGTATATACTTTACACATGGGGCAAACCACGAAAACGACCATGCAGCCAGCCCGTTCCCGGGATTCGAACCTCGAACCGAACTACCAGTGTTCAGCGTCTTTACCGCTCGGCCGCTGGTGGGCCTTGCTCTTCATAGATGCAGCCTGAAAGTTTATTTGCCTGAAATGTAGGAAACTCTTAGTCGCAGTTCTTACTTTAAATGTTCACAGGTGCAATTAATTTAGAATAAATATAACCTCAGTTATTTGCCACGGCTTCACTAATGGTCGCTTCCTTTGATTCTTCTCTATCAGTCATCTCGGGAATACCTAAGGCAGAAAGATCAATTTTATTACTAAAGATACATTGTGGTAAGGTACAAAAATTTTATCCATTAGGAATATTTCTTTGCTTTCATCATTAGAATTAACAATAAAATAGAATCTTTGTTTAACTGTGTAAAGTTTTCCATCCTTAAACTAGCTTCAATAAGAATTTGTCACTTGCTAAATGTATTTTCTTCAGATATTCCTGCGCAACGAAAGCATCATTGTCATACTGAATTATGCTCATGCTAGAAGCATCATATTTTAACTGTCATTTGCCATATATTCTCTCCGAATTACTGCTCAGTTCCACATCACGCAAAAGGAGCGATAAATTTGCTTAAGATAAATTATGATCCGGAAAATGTATTTTTCCGTTATTATTACAGATCTATATCTATTTTACCAATATCTTTATGCACGTTGAGAACATAGACAATTCTTTGAATATCCATTGATAGAGTTTTCAAAATAAATTCTTGTTTCGGGAGTGATTAATGGAAATGTTTGCTGGAGGAAGAATTCGAGTGGGGGCATATTCTCCGATCTCAAACTTCAATATTTTATGTTGACACTAAAGTACTTTGATCTTATTCACGATCTCTCTGTTTATACAATTCTTTCTAAAGAAATTTTCAAATTCAGGCAAAGAATAATTTCCATTTTCAAAGAGTTTGTATTTATTTCTTCAAAATGTTAACGTGACTAGTGCGAATCCATATTTTAAAGATAATTCAGGAAAGGGCTCCGCTGAAGTAGAAATGGAATTTTTAGAATATGAACATGATACGATCCTTCGAATACCAAATATGTATGTTTACATAAAAAAGTTTTTGATTCTAAGTAAACACTTGTGGAATGGAAATCGAATATGCATATTTTCTTTCAGGACATATCTGAAAGCTTCACAAGAATAACTATTGAGTAAATTGAGTAAGTTTTTAATTCACGCGATAAAGTTTGCTTTTCAGGTATGAAGAGTTATACAGAAATCTTTAAATTCCATTCTATTGTCTTTGAATTGCTCAAAACTTATGGAATTTAAAAAGGTATGATTTCATGTAAACAGGCACATTTGTTCAACTGGAGAAAACTTTTAGATAAAGGTGTTTACACAAGCCCTTACGAGATTAAAATTTCCGCCAGAAAAGTGACTCTTTATTATACCTTTTCGCTTAATGAAACGTTTTTCTATAAGGTTATGACCATGCGTGATATAAATTTTCACCGCGTAAAGCTCTTGTTATATTAGTAAAGCAGTAATCATTATTTTTCAGGTCAGATTCTATCACAAACAAAGTAATGTGAGAATGATGACATGATGACTGGAAAAAACTGCTATAAGTTTAACTGGGCATATTAATCGATTATTTTGTTAGCATTACAGAAATATATACTTTCATGTTATCTTAGGAAAATGTCGTTTTACATGTAATTTGGGAAGCAGTTTCCTAATCATATTTTTATACAGTAATTAGGTTTTTTTTTTTTTTTTTTTTTTTTTTTTTTTGAAGCAGGAGACATGAAAAAGGAGCAATGTCCTGGGCGGGACACGAACCTGGACCTTCCGAATACGCGTCGAGTGTGCTACGTTATCACCATGAAGGCGTACTGAAAGGCAAGAGAAAATAATCTTGTTCAGCGTGTTAGAGTTATCTGGTAATGATTTTAATCACACCAATTATCTTTATGTCGTCCTGCAAACGAACTTTTAGCATCGGTACGCAATGCATATGTTTTGTTTGAATAGGAAGATGAAATATTACTTTAAGAGTTTTGGAACACAAATATAATAGAACATTATAGCCGATTAGCCGTAAGGTTACGTTCTGATTAGCTTCCAATTTGTTTAGCAACTAAACAGCGCGTGAATAAATGCCTTTATTTTGTATTTTAATGAGGTTATGGCACTTCTAAAGGAAAGGTCATTAAGCAAGAAACATAGAAAATCCTCTGCGCCCTCTTCGAAATTCAAGATGTGTTCTTACTTGCTGTTACAGTCTATGTTTGAAAATAAAGATGAAATGTTATTTCGTACGTCCTACTGAGAAATACAGACCAGTCTTTAAAGTAAGCCAAATAAGGTTAAGCTTAAAACATAAGTTTAAAAATATATATTGCTTTAACAAACATGTAATTTTTGTATTGAGGCATCACAGAAAAGTAGGCCAATCCTTTTTCTCAGCACAAATTTGGTATCTCCGGATAACCGCAGCATCCAACATTCCAATAGCCCAAAGGAGGAATGCTTGAATTTCTCGCATTATCTTCTGTGTAAAGACGATTGATGAATGATTAGAAGATCTGCATTTGACCAATGCTGATTTGATCACGTACTGTTGTGTAGCATACTAACTTATTTAATTCTTTACCATGCACAGAGCTAAGTGAAATTTGTCGTTTCACTGAGTTATGTTTGCTATCACGTGTGCAGAAATCATGAAGTGAACTTTTAAAGAATATCAGAAATTCAGATGCATTATTATTTAGGTTATAGCTCTGCGATGCAGTTAGTTTCAAATGATACTGAATTAATAATGAATTGATGGTTTCAGTCGAGATTACATAAAGCAGAGATAACGCTGTTAACAAATTGGCGACCTATATTCACATATACCTTAGCAGCTATCTGTACTTCCCTGAAACTATTGTATTCTAATGTTTTAACTATAGAATGAAGGGAATAATGTTTCACCAAAGAGATTGTTATGGCAACCGTTTTTCCCCTTTCTTTGTGCATTAATTTGAAAAATAATTTAATTGAAAAAGACAATACTCAATGCGGATGACAAATGAAACTAAATGAATTACGAATAACTATATTTAAGACAAAATAAAAACACAATGCTGCTACAAAGGATGATAAAATAATTGAAATCGAGAAATAGCTGCCGATGAAGAAATTAATTGTTTGGGGAAAATGTAATCGAAAACTAAGGACAAATTAATTGGGCACCATATATATCAAGTTCTGAAAAAACTAAGATATTTTACCGCGATAAAAATTATTCGAAGAAAGATTTAATTGCTCGAAATAGCAGGTAATTGCGAGAAAAAGGAATAATTACTTTTGGTTCTTTTTTTTTTCTTTTGCTATGAAACAGGAATTATTGTTGTATGTTCTCTCTTTTGCTTTGTTTTAATATTTTTTTGAATTAAGGTGTATATTATTCAAATACACTAAAAAAATTCAATATAATAAAGACCGTAACTGTATCATAGCATAATAATGTGTTATTATGAATCATTTTTTGTTTTTGTGTATTTAATTTAATCTAATTTTGATGGCATTCAAAAGACAAATCTACTATAAGAATTACTTTAAATTTTACATCAGCAGACATGTAGAGTAAACGTTAAAACTGAAGAAACGTTGAGGTATTGAAAGTTAATTAACTAATGTTATCATGTTCAGATAATAAATAATATTTTAACACATTTTTGTTTCAATTCAATTAATTAAATCAATTTTAAACTGTATTAACTAATTCGCTCATCAATAAGAACAATGACTGCAGTTTATAGAATTAGTTTATCAGACAAACCCCATATCTATTAGAATATCTTAACATTTCGTTATTATAAAAGAATTTATATCGTCATTTGCCCCTTTTCAGACGCTAGAAAGCAAGCTGCAGACGATTAATGTAATTAATTATAAAGAAGCGGATTACCACATTTAATTAACTGAAATAAGCAGCTATATTGAGAGAAGAATTCTGAAAGAACATAATGCTTCTCTGTTTATTTAAGCTAAAGAGGTATTCAGTAACAAGAACAATTATTTAATACAATGATTTAAGAGATTACCTTCTTAGATAATAAAAAATTTAAGGATTACGAAATCTTAATTTTTTTTCAAGAATAATTGTTGTTAATTAATGAACATGCATTACGTAAAAGACGAGAAAAAATATCACCGTTAATAAACACTGCGCAGAACACCTTTTATTATGACAAGTTTAACATTATTTTGAGTATATATTTTCAGTCACGTTTTTGTATTTTAGAGAAACTTATAATTTTAATGCGAGGACGCAAAGTATATAAAAATAAAGAGACTGAAACGGACTCTAAAGATCTACTCGTTCCGATATAATTATATTAGAAAATATGATTTGAAAGCTTGCCTTTGCAAATCTTCAAATAATTTTAATGGCAGTCGGCTATTTTAATAGCATTTCATTAGGAATCATAAATGCCAAGAACAAGAAAGGTTTCTTTGTCTTAACTCGAAAGCAACAAAAGTAAAGAAAGTTTAATTTGAAAGTTTTATATTTTCTGTAGAGCTTTTCATTTTATTTACTTTTTTGATGCATTTTCTTTAACATTTAATCAGATTTCTTGATTAATTCCAAAGCATTTACTTCAGTCCAATAAACTCGAGTGATTCTATAGCTATTTAACATGACAAAGTGCACTATTACGTATAAAATTGATAAGCCTTTTAAACATTATGGTTTGATTCTACCAAAATCTTAAAGCAACAGGTTTTTGCCCTTTTATGGAAATATTGCTTCCTTGAAATTATTCTATTTGAGATACATTCCAACAGATTTCTAGCGGACAATGCCAGATTCAAACTCTAGAATAGAAGAATCATTGCGTTATCATAACAAGTATTGTTCTTAAGACACAATAACACGCCGAACAAATACTAATTCAGAAGTCAAACAACAAAAATTAGCTTTCACGGGACTAGTTTTGATGGTTTTACTGAACCACCATCCTCAAGTGCAAAATCCACTATCCTCAGCTGCCAAAGCGAACTGAGGATGGTGGTTCGGTAAAACCATCGAAACTAGTCCTGTGAAAATTTTGAAAATATAACGCTGATTTTTGTTGTTTGACTTCTGAATTTAGTATTGTTCTATTGAAATATCCAGATCTTTCCGCAAATTAAATCTCAACTATGCAATTACTTCCTAATATTTCTTTAAATTTCTGCATTTAATTTCAATTTATGTAAAGTCTTATTGAAAAAAGGCAGAGTAACTGATCACAAAATCTTGAAACGATGTCGTTATTTAGTCCTAAGAGTACTGTGATGAATTATCCGGTGGTAACCAGCTTAAAATTCTTCTCATATAGAAATGAAATTTCTGCTCATCAGTTGCTCAGCTCTTATATCATTATATCTATATTATTCAGTAAGTAGCAATTTTGAGGCAAATATGACATATTGTTTCCTTATTTACTCACAAATAAGACCTTCCTTACGTTTTAGGATAAAATGTTAAAAATAAAACTGTGGGTTATTACTTAATGATAATTTTATTTTTTTCTAGTTAAAATGAAAGGCAGGCTACTTGACCAAACATACAGCATTTTACAGTGGAATGGAAAGGCAAATTGAAGTAATATAATAAGAACATGATTACCTGTTTGTTTTCAGGTATACCATTAACCATTATATTGGCTGTAATTCTAAACTGAAATCCCTCAACTGGACGTGGTTATTATAAATAATGGTATGTATACAGTAAATGCATGCGATAATTACCTATGTAGTTTGTTTAGTATTTGAACAGTTTGATTATTATTTTTAGAATAGTTATTAAACTTCTACTTCTCATTCTACAATTTCAGTTATAAAAATGCCCGATTATCAAACGGAAATTTGTTTTAGAACAAAAATATAGCGAAACCGGAGGTCTTATTTTCGAGTAAATATGTTATGTTTTTGTCAAGAAAATACTAACAGACAGCTATGTATCCTATTGTGCAAATCCCACTCCTTTTCCGCATGATGCTCAGTGATTATGTTTAGTAGCTTTCTTCAAAAAATATTATTCACACCCAAAATTAAAGATTTCTTTGACTCCGATTCTCTTTTTTAAAAATTATACTTTAAAGAAACAATTAGCGTGATTTAAAAAAACAATAAAAACCATGAACCAGTCTTCAATGTGATTTATATTTTTAAATCGCTGATGGATTTGCCCGTTTAAGTAAAGAATCGGTTTAACTAATTTTTCAATTCTTCAAATTTGAATTCAAAAATTTTAATTTAATTCATTTAATTTTTGCAAGTGTTTTCTTGAATTTATTATTTCAGTCCTTAAAGAAATTCATAGCTATGAAAATAACATAGTTTTGTTACAAAGCAAACATATTTATATCTTTAAAGTACAGTAGACTCCTGATTATCCGCGCCTGCCGCACAAAGGGTTTTTTTAAAGAAATTCATCGCTATGAAAATAACATAGTTTTGTTACAAAGCAAACATATTTATGTCTTTAAAGAAAGTACAGTAGACTCCTGATTATCCGCGCCTGCCGCACAAAGGTTTTTTTTCTTCAAGTGTAAAGCAAAGAAAATAAAAAATGTTCACAAAACGGAGCGAAATGTAAAATTTGCTAACATCGTGCTTATTTATAGCAAAAATATCCCATTCCTGCTCGGAACCTTCCCCGCGGCCTTCTCGGAACCTTGCCCTCTGATGAGTAAGTGATTTCATACTCACCCTTGCAGTGCTCGCAACACCGCCCTTTCTCGTCTTAATCTGACTGACACTTCCACTTCCTCCCACTCGCCATTGTTAGTTTAAGCCTGATAGTGTTTGCGAACCGGTCGGAGAAAATTTCTTAGCTTTTATTGTGTTCAGTGCTTGTGCCTTTTGTATTTGTGTTTTCCGTTACCAATTTAAAATGTCAAGAACACGAAAGAAGGTTGTGTTGACAATTGCGCAAAAGCTATAATTAATTTCTAAAGTAGCGAACGGCGCTACAAGGCAGCAGATGGAATTGGATTGCGGAAACAACAGTGCGTGACATTCTAAAGCAAAAAGACAAACTGGTGAACTTTGCATCAATGCCAGACAGTGCTTCTGCAATGAAAACGCGAAAACGTATGAACGGTTCTACCTTTGATGAGCTAGACACGGCGCTGACAGAGTAGTTAGCTCAAGTTCGAAAAGAGGGTACTCCTGTAAATGGTCCTATCATTGCGGCGAAGGCAAAAACTTTTTTGAGGTGTTAGGCCTGAAAGGAACTTTTGATGCATCTTCTGGCTGGTTGACTCGTTTTAAGCAGAGACATGGAATTCGAGAAATTGGACTTCATGGGGAGAAACTTAGTGGTGACCAACAAACAGCCGACGATTTCCATCATGAATTTGAAGAATTTGTTTTAAAAGAAGAGCTATCTTTTGAACAAATTTACAATGCCGACGAATCGGGACTTTTATGGAAATGTCTTCCCACTCGCACTTTAGCATTTGAAAGTGAATGTAAAGCGGTGGATCATAAAAGTAGCAAGGAAAGGATCACTATCATGTCTTCAGTAACGCTACCGGTGGACATAAACTTAGACTTGTTGTCATTGGAAAGTCAAAAAAACCGAGATTTTTCAAAGGCACAAGGATAGAAAATTTGCCCGTTGATTACTTTAACCAAAAAAAAAAAAAAAAAAAAAAAAAAAAAAAGGATGGATGAACCGAAACATTTTTCAAGAATGGTTCGAAAAAATCTTTGTTCTTCAAGTGCGTAAACATCTTAAATCGAAAAACCTGCCTGAAAAAAGCTGTGCTGCTGATCGGCAATGCACGTTCTCACCCAGCAACAAGCGTGCTAAAGTCTTCTGATGGACAAATTATTGCAAAGTTTCTCCCCTCAAACGTTACTGCGCTAATCCAACCCATGGACCAAGGAGTCATTGCAGCAATGAAGAGAACATACAGAACCAAGCTGCTAATGACCAAAATTGAAGAAGATGATGATCTGAAAGAGTTTTGGAAACACTGCACAATCTTGGACAGCATCTACGATATTGCATCTGCATGGGACTCAGTGAAACCGTCAACCCTCATAAAATCATGGAGAAAACTCATGCCTAATGTTGAAGCCAACAACAACCTAACCCCTTTGAGTTGTGAAGAAGAGAATGAAATGCAGACACGCCCACGGTAGCTCTTGCCGATATGGTGAAAACAGTTCCGGGTGGTGAGATTGTCGATGCTGAAAACATTAACCAGTGGTTGGAGTGTGACGTCAACGAACCTGGCTTCGAACGCTTGACAGATGACGAAATTGTGAAGACAGCAAGGGAAGAGACCGAGAAGGGAGGACAGCGAAGTGAAAGCGAAGAGCCCACTGTGCAGATGCGGAAGACTCACGAAGCGGCTTTGCAACAACTCGACGGACTGCTGAGCTATTTGGAAGAACAAGACGACGCTGAGTTGGCCGAGAAACTTGTGCTACGAAAATTGCAATCTCGGATCAAGAGAAAATGCTTCCAAAGCAAGAAACAAACACAAATGACTGATTTCTTC
Source organism: Stegodyphus dumicola (assembly GCF_044657685.1). NCBI lineage: Eukaryota > Metazoa > Arthropoda > Arachnida > Araneae > Eresidae > Stegodyphus > Stegodyphus dumicola. Next base: position 38,321,800 of record NC_140771.1, on the reverse strand, counting down.
AAAACGGTGTAGTTTTACAGTTATGCTTTTGTAATTACATAATACATTACAGTATTAAAATAGTACGTATGTATTAATTTTTCTGTGTATCCTTGATGCCTGTCGTAAGTACAAAGCACGTTTCTGTTTTCATTAACAAAATGCATTTTAGGTTAGTTTTGAGTGACATACTAAAATATTAAGCGTTAGTTAAACATTTCCTGCTGTTTATTTTACGTTTTATTGTACATAAAACTATTTTTCAAAGTTGGAATGACTTTCTTTCTTTCCACCGACAGCGAGGCAGCCGGTCCACTGGGTAGTTAGCATATCGGCCAGGTAGCCCCGCTGACGGAAATAACTTGAACAAAAGACACACTTATAAATACATATTGTGCTCAAGACGACTGCTGGGGGGCAGTGCAAACAAATGCTGGACGAAGACGATAGTGCATGATGGAAGAAGGGTGCATTTCGGGCGGGAAGAACAATTCCAGTTACATATTTACAGAGTAATGGATAGGTAGTTACAAATACTAAAAGTAATAAGAAGTAAAATACTAGAAAGTAAAACAATGCATAAAATAAAAAAAAAAGGCAAAACAGTGGAAACAATACATAAAATAAGGCAAAATACATAACATTCAAGGTTCATAATTCAAGGTTTACAGTTCAAGAAGATAAATATATACAGGGAATAAGAAAAGCCGAATAAGCTAACTTAAGATAAAATTAGTTCGCTACAGGTACGGAGCATACAGGGGCTGTGCTGGTGACGAGGATGGTGGCTGAGAATTACTCCAGCCTGTCTGAGATTATGCGTGCAATGTTTATGCAATGGAGTTGTTATGTTGAGTTGGAATGACTGTTTCCTCTTTTGTTATACCGTGTTTTTTTTTTTTTTTTTGATTATCCGCAATTTTTGTTATTCGCGGCGGCTGCGCCACCCACTTCCGCGGATAATCGAGAGTGTACTGTAGTTAAAAAGAAAGAACACGACGTGTATTTGAATGCTGCATACTGTTACTAGCAGTTTTGTTACAAAGCAAGATTTTTTGACAGAATATAAACTTAACTAATTTTAACGACTTGCAGAAAAGAGAGTGAAACTCATCTTAAAAAGAGAAGGCATATCTTTAAATCGGAAGATATGTCGTTTTTATTAAAGTAATTTTTTTATTTGTCATATATGCGTCAAAGTTTCAACAGTTTGTGCAACTGTTCATGTTCCATGAAGTTCAAATGCCATGAACTTTACTAATACATTAAAATAGAATTTTCCTTTCAACAAAGTGAATAATGTGTAGTACGGTTCAGGTAAAATGAAGACATTTAAGAAATTTTTTAGGTTTATCTTTTTAAATTCCCTTTAAAGAAACTCAAATGCTACTTCTAATATGCGGAAAGATCTGGATATTTCAATAGAACAATACTTGTTATGATAACGCAATGCTTCTTATATTCTAACTTTAAATTCACTTTTTTAAATTCGTTTTTTTTTTAATTTGCGAAACTAACCATGTTTCTCAAATTTGCTTATATTATTCATTAATTCTGTTATTATTTATTTACATTATAATATAAAAGATTCCTATTAATGACATCTTAGAATACCTCCTTCAATGGTTTCATTTTCTTTAAACATAACAGCAATAGTGTAGGTTTCGGTAGTAAAATAGGTTAGTCATATTTTATGTTTAAGTAGCAAGATATTTAATACACTAACCAATAAGATTACATACGCTGCATAAAAAAATGGGGGGACAATTCTATATTTCCCGTTCTACTAGGTCGATTGACAAAATTCAACTTCCGTGTGTCATGCCTCGAAAGAGCAACTGATGATATGTATTATATTTATATATAGCATTGTTTTAATGTAGGTATTTTGACACAAAATCGGACTTTTTCTGAAGTAACATAAGAATTTTTTTTCCATATTTAAATTCTATGACTTAAATTACGCCGTACCAAGTTTTCAAAAAAATTAGCTCTCAAAATTTTAGCTTCTCAATGTTGAGTTTGGTATATATTTATTAATCTCTCTTTTCCGGTGTGACTTTTTAACGCTCAATCACAATGTAAATAGCTAGGAATGAGGTGTCTTTTTTTCCGCTCCGACATAATGAAAGAGAAAGAAAAATTGGTTGTCATATATTAAGAAGTTCGCCAAGTGAATTATTCTTGGTTCAAACTGAAAAAGATGTGCCAATATAAATTTTTGAATTTCTTCGGACATTTCGCATCAAATTCTACAGAAATTAATATCTAGGCATAATTTGAGTCGTAGAACAAGAATTGGTATGTTATTTCAGAAAACGTCCAATTTTTGTCAAAATCCCAAAATCTCTAAGTTAGGACAATATATAAATCTCATATATATCCTTAGACATGAAAAACGAGAGCTTTCGAGACATGAAAAACGCAGTTTGAATTTTGTTAATCGGCCCAGTAGAACGGGAGATATAGAACAGTTTTTTTTTCCCTCAGTGTACATCAGCAACGAGTAACCAATTCTTCTGCAAATGATCTGAATGATACCAAGACACAAAAAATTCTTTTAAAACGAATAATCAAATCTTTCATATTAATATAGATGAAGATATCCATCAAACTATCATAATATTAAAACTTAGGATACATAAGAGAATGTAAATTAAAACAGATATCACAAAAACATACGCTAACTATGCATATGCCAGAATAAATGCTGAACATATGTCAGAATTAATATGCATATTTCCTTATGATATTGGCAGCAATTCGGAATATTGACAAATTTCTTTCCCAAGAAATCTTTACTCGAAGGTATTAATGCTTGATAAGTATTCGAATTAAAAAGTTTAAGAATTTAATTTTAAAATGAGATATTGAGATTGAATAAAAATAGCTTCTAAATATTGTCTCGATGCGATGATTAAGGTAGAAAGAAGTTTGATTTAAGCAAGAATTTCAGAAGTTAGTTTTAGAACAAGTCTGCCTTTTCCAGGCCACGTTGTGCTTTGAATATTAGAGACTTTAGTTATCGACTTCGAATGTTTCTAGCCATTTGGCTTTGTCTCGCCGATTTACTGCTAACCTGAGCCTTTTCTGCGCATTAAAATATTCTGGGAGCTGTTAGGCTAATCTACAACACCTTGAAATTGTTATTTGTTACGTATTTCTGTTAAGCCAGATGTGCTTATGTAAGTATAAGTTGGTTGTTCGAATAAGAAGGACTTATACACTGTACTTCTGATTTCGGTTTTGTTTCACAAGGCTAGAAGATAATTCTTCGATAGTTCTTTTATAGTCTACACTATATGTTTCCAAAGAGACATATACTTTACAAACTGAAGACATTTATTTCAAACATATGTTTTAAAGATAAAAAAAGCATAAAATGCCTTGCATTCGACATTTTCCTAAAGCAATGAAAAAGACTAATTTAACTTGTCATGTACAGAGTTTCCCATATAGCAATTCATTTAAAAAATGTGAGTGATATACTTTATTCCAATTCAATCTTGCAAGTGTAAATGGAAATCTTACATCTCGTACAGAAATGTATTTTGTATACATTTTCGTATCGCACTTCACCAACCGCTTGTCAGAGAAATGTCTGCCCTGAATTTTACTTTATTAATAGATTATAAATGCAGAAAATGAATACATCGATCATCTTAATAAGGCTTTTAAGTGTTAATAAATCTGTTGTGAACACATTTTATCTATTATCCGTTATAAGAACATTTACAGAGGTTAGACATGTGTTTTAAATAAATTCCTAATTTATAAAATAAATTAGAGTGAAAAATGTTGTCAATCACAGACATAATTATCGAGACATTCACGTAGAGGCATTAGACATTATTCGTAGCATATTAATTACAGTGACTGCGTAATAAATAAAATGACAAATGTATCCTTAAACCAGTAAACTAATTCCAAAAGAAAATTATGTAAATACGTTTACAAGATTGTTCTATGTTTGAAACAGAAATTTACTGATATTCTACTTGGAATAGCAGCATGTTTGACCAATGTATAGCACTTACTATATTTATTCTAAAATTATTTTTTAAAAAAAAGCATTTAAGTATTGTGAGGTTTTCAGTACATGTAGGCATAATGGCAAAGGAATTTTTGATTTCAGGAAGAGTTAAAAACAAAACAGAGGGATACATGCAAAATAGCTATAGTAGTAAAACACTGAGGAAGAATAAATGCAATATGCGCTGGCAGAAAAACTTGCTTTGAGATCCAATGTATTTTTCTTGAGAATAAAATTCCCTGCATAATGAAGCAATTTACCGTGTGAAATACACCGGTTTATCATTAATTAAGGAAAACTCACAAAAATGGCGATTACACAAAAAATTATATGTAGAATTTAATGAAACTGACCCATACTATACAACACAGTAAAGTGTAAAATGACACGAAAAAAAAGTACCAGAAAAATATGGTGTTATAGAAATTAGCATTTTTATAAAATAAACAAATCAGATGCGTCAGTTTGGAATAGGGAAATTGCCTTCAATATGAAGTATAATCTCCACTAGAAGAAATACAGTATATACAGAGGTGTGTGATGCTGTCCATTATACGGTCTGTCAGTTCTGTAGGAAGCGAGAACCATTGCTCTTGCAAAGCCGTTGAAAGTGTCTAAAGAGACACGTGGCAAGTGTCTACACCTCTTTAGACACGTGGCAAGTGTCTAAAGAGGAGAACTGAAAGTACCTATACGACTTCCTACTGCATCTCAAACCTGCTTAATAGTTTCATGTCTGGTGATATAGCTAGATAATCCATGCGCTGAATTATTTGCTCATGAAGATAATTATCTACGATGGGAGTCCAGTGCAGTTTAGCACTGTCGCCCTGTAGCAGGAAACCATCACATATTGCTCCGTCATAAGGGGACACATGAGCATCAGAAATGTCACCTTTTTTAGGCCTGAGCATTCACAATAGCATGAGGAAAGACATGGAGGTCTGTGCGTGCACCCAAAGAGATACCACCTCAGATATAGATACTACCTCCTCTGTATGCATCTAATTTTACAGATATTTGGTGGATGATAACGGGTTCCGTGTTCTCTCGAAATCAAATCTGTCGCTTTGAAGACTAGACATGGACTAATCCATAAAGAGACCAGCCCTCAAGTGACAAGCCGTCCAGTGAACATGTTCACGTACCCACCTCAAATGTTCTCTTTTAAAAAATTGCCGTAATCGACACGCAAATGGCTGGTCGCCTCGCGTACAAAGCACCTTCTTGAAGTCTTTTCCGCACTGTTGACTTTGACACCGACCTTCCAATGGCTCGAATAAGCAAGAATCTGAGTTGTGGTTCTATTCCTTTGTGCCCATAACAATAAATATCGGTCTTCGCCGCTCACCGTAGCGGTTGGCGGTCTTTCGCTGAAATTCCTGGATGCCGAAACTTTATTTAGAAATTATTGCCAAAGTCAATGAACCACAGAAGGTCTCACATTTAGCCCTCTTGCTATTTCCGTCTGAATTTGTCCTGTCTCTAATCTCCTAATACTTTCCATCACACTTGTTCGGGCAAATGATGCCTGGATGTAACTGTTATGAATTAGCTATCATATTTTTCTTATCTCAGTCTTACAATGAAATTTGCAGACTTGCTCCCAAGCATCCAATTTTATGCTCTTTCGCAGATGACATATTCCGATTGCAGCACCACTAATTGGCATGCTGCAGTTGTACTCAGTAACTCCTATTTGGCAACATATTCAAATTGTATGAAAATAGCTTATTTTGAATGAGTTATAGCTATTTTGGGGATTTTTCTTTAATTTTTTTAAACCAGTGTATTATGAGCACAAAAATATGACAGATATAATTAAAGAGGTATATTCATTAAGAGATTATTTTTGGTTATTAACGTGAACTCAATAAATACACCTATTGCGAAGTTCTGTTTTGTATTATACTAAAAGTTACCTTTAATACTAAAAGTTGCCTTTAAGCATATATAACATGACTTATACAAATACACATATTAAAACTGTGAATATTAAATGCAACACTGGATTAAAGAATTTCTGTAAATTTTAAAACTAATATGTGTTATTAAATTTAGAGTTCAAACTGCTGTAAAGTATTTATAAAATCATGTCAAACACAAATTGCTTTAGGTACGAAGAATAATTTTTCTGTGGAGGGAAGAGGATTATGATGTCTTTCAAGCTATGAGAAAAATATATCCTGCCAAATGTTTATGTTATATTTTAAGAAATTAACTGGTGTGTTACGAAATATTGCATTCCGAAAATGTCAGATTGTAACTTCGACTACCTTACGGATAAAACATAGTCACTCCAAAACATTTAGAAGTCATTAGGAACAGACTAATGCAGTATATCTGATATTCTTCATCGAAAAATCGGAATTTTTGTCTCTTATAAAACTGTCTCATATGTCTCGTCTCACATTTTTATGCATCACCAGAATCATACCGAATACTGTAAATAATTTCTTTCATGCGAATGAAAATTTTACAGATTATTTTTCAAATAAAACTTTTCTGATATTAAGGAAACTCTTATGATTTATTCCAAAATATAAAGTAGACTATTAACTGCGTAGTACATAACTTAATTATGATATGAGAGCTTCTCATAAGGCTTGAGAACCGTATCTAATCTTAGTTTTATTCTTCAAGAGAGTGAAAATGAATAAATCGAATAACCGAAGAAGAAAGTAATAAAAAAGAGTTTGGTAAGTTTGAAAAGTAAAATGATGTCCTTCTACACTGTTCTTGTACACTTTATCTAAATTTAAGTATTTTTATGAACTACAAATAACTGATATAAAAATATATGTCTTAAAATCTAGTATATATGTGTATAAAGCACTATACATCAAAAATTATTTGACAATAAATTCCTCTTGCAGACATGTAGTGACAATACTAAATGAATAAATTTGAAAGTTTTGTTAGCTAAGTCATGTACATTTTTTCCTGACTGTTTACAAAATGAATCAGTGCGCTACGTTGTTTCGAAATGTTTAAAATTGAGTTCAGTTATATAATTACATGTTTGAATACTGAATATCATAATCTCAAAGAAATGAAACACCGCTTGAATAATATGTACGCCGATTCCATTCTTATCGATTGTGCAGCGAATGAATGAGTAAAACAATTTCATTTGAGCCCACAGAATCCATTGCTGATGTTTGTGAAAGTCAATCATTGGAGCCACTGACATCAGAAAATATTGATCATGTCCAGGAAATATTGAGTGACAGGGGATTAGAAGTTAAGGAGACAGCAACAAGATTAAATATATTTGAAACAAACTTTTGCTCATTCGAAATGAACTTAGTCTTATGACGAGACTTCTTTTCGCAATTAGAAAACAGCGACATGTCAGTCAATTCAAAAACCGCAGTGTGGATTTAAGTAGCTTGATCACTCCGTTTATAGCCCAGATTTAGCTCTAGTGATTATTATCGGACCCCCATTCTAACATCTGACTTTCAAGAATATGGATTTTATGATGAAGATGGTATAAAAAGTTGGTATAAGTAGTTATGCAACATTTCGAAACAAACCTTCAGACTACATTTTTGTAAGCATAGAGTTGGTTGTCGAACAATATAAAATGCGTATCAAAGATCATGTATATATATGATCATGTAGGAGATCATGTATATAAATGAAAACTAAAAATTTTCTCTATTTCTTTGGAGTGTAAAAGACCAGACATGTCTGTATCTATTTTCATATATGTGTAGGAAATAATGATGTCTAGTTCCTCATTTTGTAAATGCTAATTTACAGTATTTACAGTTGAAGGTGAAGAATCTTAAGAACCGATAAGTGAATAATCACTTGATTTTGTGTAACAAAAAACAACATGATGGAAGGGTAAATAACCTTTTATTATTCAAATAAGATTTAACAGAACTCCATCTTGGAGTGTACAATCAAAGCCGACACCTGGGCCTTAACTTAAGAAGCTCAGAAGTAAACTAAAATTAATCTAAACTAAAAGAGATATAGCCGAAGCTATGAAGATTCTAACCGAGTCAGCCCCTTTACGCTAATTGACTGCGAAGCTGTCAAGGGCCTGAGTACGGCCGAGCGTAATAACAGCTTAGAAAGAGAGTAGCCAAAAAGGTGAACGCGCGCTAATCAGAAACTCTGATTCTCTCTAACTCAGCAAGTAGAACTTCGCGGTTAAATACCGCTCTTCCTCATTATGTATTCAGACGTGATTCTAAAACTACGTTCTGGCCGGAAGTAGTAAGTTGACGTTAAAAATCATCAGGAAAGGAACTTAAAATTTAACTGTTAATAAAATTAACATAATCCTTACAATATATTTATATTTATATTATTATTATTATTATTGTTATTATTACTATCATTACTATATATCTATAAAAGGTAATTAAATCTAATTCAGTATAGACTCCTAGCAAGAAAATTACGATGTGAAATATGAGTTTATAATTTTAACAACGAAATATTCGAATTTTCAGATTAAAAAAATAATTAACAGTGCATACTGCTTTTTACGTCTTGGCACGAAGTAAAGAAAGTATTGTGATTGCGAAAATTTCGGGTATGATATTTCAAATAAAATTTATATTTTGACCTCACTCGAATTCATCTGAACAATTTTTTTCCGTGACATCTGTACGTATGGACTGAATAAAAGACTCTTTTTCCCAAACCGGATTGTAAAATTTGATTCAAAAGGGACTACTCTGTGACGTCTCTATGTATGTACATATATATGCATTTCGCATAACCCAAAAACGGTTGGCTGTAGAACGTTGAAATTTTGTGTACGGAAGTGTTATAACATCTAGTTGTGCACCTTTGTTTTCTGATGCAATCGGCCACACTAAACATATACACACACACGTATATATTGTGTGTACACCTACCTTCTTACCTGGCCCGGTGACCTCTGCTTTTTATTCTTTTATTTTGGTGAATTGCGCACGTTTTTCTTTAAAAGTGATTGAATTATGTTGTTCTCAAGTTCTGGTTAGGGTTTGTATGCCTTTAGTTATTCTGCATGCAATAACTGTAGAATCCTCAATAATTTAAAAGTGGCTCTAGGTATAACGTGGTGGTTGTTTGTTTACATTCGCAATTCTTAGTAGTATAGTGAAATAAGTCAGACAGTGCAGCAAATTCAGTGTATTTTTGACCAATGGAACTTGAAGTTAACTTCAAAGATTTTTGTGCATATGAAATTGTTTGTTTCTGCCCTTTGACAGAATTGCTACTTTTAACGTAAAAGTTCTAATCGTAATTCTAAAAACTGTTTTATAACTGTTTTAACTGCATTTAGTGTTTTAGGTTTTTCTGTATTTGACAGATTTCAACGTTGAGCCTTTGAGCTTTTATATATTTTTGCCTTGTCGAGAAGTGAGAACTAAATTAAATGAATGAGAATTATCTCTCTAATGAAACTTGACGAAATAAGTTTAAACGAAATGTAGAAACTAATGTATAATTTAATACGCCTTACAAGTAAGACATGTGGGGTCCACATCCGATATTTTAATATTTCACAGTTTAAAACAGCAGCAGAAATATGAACTAACCAAACAGATTTCGTAGAAATAGAAACTGCTCTTGTATTATAAAATTTTCATAGATGTAGTCTTCAACGCGTATAAGAAAGTGAGAAAACGGCACTTAAAAAGACCATCAAAATAGCTTCTGAATAGAAAGGTTTTGACACAAGTTTAAAACCTTTTGTTGATTTAGTCTTAATTTGTCCTTACTTAGATTTTTTAATGTGTCTAATTCTTAATTTTCTTACAATGGCTGATGAATAAGTGTTAAAAAACTGCTATATTAAAACAAGTATTAAAACCTTGTGTTCTTAGTATTCAGTCTTGTGAAAACTCCTTCCATATTGATGGCTCCAGTCCTTTTAGGATAATGCGCATAGTTCATCTCCGATCATTCCACAAGTTCCTGAATCGTTGGCATAGTTCACAGCCTTCGGATAGGCATCTGGCTTTGAATAGGTATTGGGGAAGCGTAGATTTAATTAGAGATCCATTATTCGTCACGGAGTGAACGGACTAGAATTTAATTTGGGCGGATGGCAGCACAAAGTTCACACAGCGGCTCGTTTTAGTTCTTCTTTTAGTTTTTCTACCGCTTTTATTCATTCACAAAGGGCCATAAAAGACGTCATGAAAGGAATTTCTAGCCAATAATTACGTTATAAAGTTAATAAGCTGTTGCATAAGTAAAAATGTGATATGTACCTTACATGACTTCCTTTTACGACCTATTAAGTTATACACATTTTTTGCTACGCTTCATTTAAACTTATTTTCTGAAATTTTTCTAACTTAATTATCTGTTCCATCAGGGCAAGTTGAAAACGGCAACAAAAATTTCATATTTTAGAATTAAATATGCCGGGCAATATTTGTCGTACGAGAATCAGATTTCTTGTAATGTTCCATTTTCCTAATGAGTGTAAAGCTTTCCTTAATATAACTACTTGAACAAGGAGACGGCATTAAAAGTTACATTTTGCTTGCCTGCTTAACGTTGATTGAAAAAATAAAGGCTGGGTATACATTTTTAAGCCTTGAAAAGGGTGCGTATCTATAATCATATATATATATATATCTATATATATATATATGCAAGATAAAAATAATATATAAATCAGCTTTATAAATTTAATTTAGTAATAGTCTTTTAATTTCTCATTTTTAAGCTGGGTATTTCCTCTTTATTCTAAACAAAGTAATAGCATTTCCGGACTACGTCATTTAAGATCGCATGGCTTGCGTATCGCTATGACGTAGTTAAATGTTTTCGAATAGACACGATTAGAGTGCCAAGTGATATGTGACCAAAAATATTAATTTAAATAAAAATGTAATTAATGTGCCTCGGCTGCCAAGGGTTCAGGAGCGGTGAAAATAGATATTCACGTTAGAGTACGATACCTATATTTTTCGCGATTATTGTACTTTCTTTCCTTCGTAAAGGAAGTTAAAATGCTTTTATTAATTTTGAAAATTCGGAAATATTCTTATAATCCCCTCCTATTTCAGAAGACTTGGGGAAAAAAATAATCCCCTCCTATTTCAGAAGACTTGGGGAAAAAAATAATCCCCTCCTATTTCAGAAGACTTGGGGAAAAAAATAATCCCCTCCTATTTCAGAAGACTTGGGGAAAAAAATAATCCCCTCCTATTTCAGAAGACTTGGGGAAAAAAATAATCCCCTCCTATTTCAGAAGACTTGGGGAAAAAAATAATCCCCTCCTATTTCAGAAGACTTGGGGAAAAAAATAATCCCCTCCTATTTCAGAAGACTTGGGGAAAAAAATAATCCCCTCCTATTTCAGAAGACTTGGGGAAAAAAATAATCCCCTCCTATTTCAGAAGACTTGGGGAAAAAAATAATCCCCTCCTATTTCAGAAGACTTGGGGAAAAAAATAATCCCCTCCTATTTCAGAAGACTTGGGGAAAAAAATAATCCCCTCCTATTTCAGAAGACTTGGGGAAAAAAATAATCCCCTCCTATTTCAGAAGACTTGGGGAAAAAAATAATCCCCTCCTATTTCAGAAGACTTGGGGAAAAAAATAATCCCCTCCTATTTCAGAAGACTTGGGGAAAAAAATAATCCCCTCCTATTTCAGAAGACTTGGGGAAAAAAATAATCCCCTCCTATTTCAGAAGACTTGGGGAAAAAAATAATCCCCTCCTATTTCAGAAGACTTGGGGAAAAAAATAATCCCCTCCTATTTCAGAAGACTTGGGGAAAAAAATAATCCCCTCCTATTTCAGAAGACTTGGGAAAAAAATAATCCCCTCCTATTTCAGAAGACTTGCATCTACCTACTTCTGTTTTTCTTTCTTTCTTTTATTTTCTCCCTCCCTTTCTTTTACAATGGATTTAGTTCAATTGTTTAAGTAATTATTTACTATTTTTTATTTTCTTATTCCAGCTTTTAATAAGCGATAATTTATTTCAAACTCACAAATATAATTCACTGTTTAAAATTAAATTTGTTTCATTTTTGGAAATACAGTTTTATACTTGCAAATCTATACTATACTTATACTATACTATACTTATACTAGGGTTAAAACAAATACAATGCAGAATGAATATAGCTGTCAAGTTAATAATATAAAAATTACTTCAAAGCGCTTAAATATAGCTCTGTCAGTGGGGTTTTTCCTTATGTGAATCAATTTCAATGAAGTAAATTTACGTGTTATGGCACCATCTACATCTTTTCTGGTTTTTCCGGTTTGAGAAAGTGTAATGAGTATTAAATATTATCATTGCACTTCCGCTTTTGCGATTCATTATTTCCTCAATGACAGTACTTGTACGTAAGTCTTTGAGAGAGCACAATACAGTTTGGAGAGTATACATAAAAACTGTTCATAAATTATGAAGTACGGAAACTGTTGTCAATAACACTATCACATTTTTGTTTTTTGAAAGTGCTATTTTAGTTTCATCAAAGTTTCTGCCAAAATTATCATGATACAACTGCCTAATTTCCATTCCCTATATAAGCGCTCATTTTAATAAATTCAGCAAGAATATATATTTGTCAGGGATCACCAAACTAAAATGTGTATTGGAAACTAAAATGTGCAATGTCATTAAATTTAAGGAGGTGTCTTGTTGATTTTTCAAATTACATAGCACTGAGAAAATTGCTATATTATTATTTTTAAGCAAAAATCATTTCGATCATATTCACAATCACTGTTGTAACAAAAATATTAATAATTGTGTTTATTTGTGTTAATGTAAATTGAACTAAACTAAGTTTACTACTTGAACATGACCATATTTTTATACTTATCCTCTCTCCTGTTGAGATTCTTGCTGTACAATTTCAGAAAAATAACAAACCAACTTTTTTATTTGAAATCTTTAATGTTTAGTATAGTAAATAATGTTTAGTAAAGTAAGTACTACGACGTATTGCGCAACGGAAAGAGTAGCGTTTACATATAAAAACTTAATCATCCTCTGGTAGCTCTGAGTTTCTAGTAACTGACGGAAAATTCTTAAGATTGCACAACATTTATTATTATCTTCTGAAATATTAACGGTGTTTTCAAAAGATTCTCCCTTTTGCTCTTAACTGAACTGCAATTTACATTTGATGAAAGGAATGCAACAAAGAGTTTGAGGGGAATTACACTGGTTAAAAGAATTAATGTAATTCCAATGCAAAACTTTAATATTTTTCTCTTCATTTCGAATCATTTCTCTCAATTCATTGAAACATAAGATTTTCTTATTACACAGCGATGATCAATAGGACAAAATATTCGTAACCCTCTGATTGGCATGGGTTTTTGAATCTGTCATGAAGACCTGTATTGACAGACACTTTATTAGCTAAATTTGTATATTTACTTACTTTAGGCTCTATTTTATTAAATATACATTTATTAAAATGATATTTATATTATTAAAGAAAGTAAGAAAGCAAAGTATCATAAATTATGAGCTAATATATAACAAATGCCCAAACATCTCATGACTGGATAACGCTCATAGGGGTAATATACTTACTTTTGATTTTTTGACGGAAATTTGAAACGTTTCAAGAGTAAATCCACATATTAATAGACAGGCTGTAAGACTAAAAGTGCCTTTTTCTCCGAGAAAGCATATCAAGCAGCACTTAACTCAAAAATTAAAAATAACATTAATAATCGGTGATTCATATTCTGTTAGTTAGAAGTATCCATGAAAAATCTTCGCATGTTTAATTCATTTAATTATTGAATCCATTGACTTCCTTAAGTTCATTATTATCATTCGGTTGATTCCATTTGATTCATCAGTACCTAAAAGTGATAAAAAATATTTCATTTTATTGCCTTTAAAATAATATATATTGCACGATGGAACATTAGTTTTCCCACATTATCTGAACAGAAATGTATGATGAAACCAAAATTATGTTGAAATAGTTAGCAATATTATTTGTTTTCTTTGAAAAGATTGCTTTTCCTTAACGTCGTTGTAGAACTTTTGGTCGAACCTTTTACCTTATATAAAGTTAAATATTTCAGCGTTTACCATCAGATTTTCTACAGCAGATTTTTTTAGATTTGTCATGAGCTAGAGGTCACGGTTTGTAATTGAGACACCCAGAATTGCAGGTAATTCTTTCCTGCATCCGTTGAAAAAAGGATTTGTATAAAATACTATTATCGAAGCTGATCAGAAACGGATTCATCGGAATCAGCTTGTTGAATTAGTTTTTGAAGAACTATACTCACAGTAAGTACTGAATTTAATTGTATTTTTTATTTAGCTTAAATACACTAAAAGCTTAATACACCTCAGCTTAAATACACTAAAAACTAATTTGCATTCTGTTGAGGAATACGGATAAAAGAATTTAAAGTAAAGATCAACATCATAATAACTACTTAGTTTAACAATAAAAACCTTACAACATATTCCGGTTACGTTTTGATTTAATTCAAATATGTTCCAGCGATTTATTTTAAGATGCATTATATATATTTTTTTAACTATGATGTTAATTTAGATATTCTTTTTTGGTCCTTACTGCGAACTTATCTAATTTTGATAGATAAACTAAATGGTGTAGTAGAAAATGACTTTAAGCTCTTTTATCAAAAGAAGTTGAATATCAAGTGGTAGAATTTATTATATTAATTAAAAATTAAATTAGTACTATATGCTTACTGGGAAATGGTTTGTTTTAAAATTCAAAGCAAGTATTATAAATGTTATAAGGTATTTCTCCCGCCTTCTTGGCATGCCTTCGTGGTGTGGTGGTCTGCGCTCTGGGCGCGTATTCCAGGTCCGCGATTCGATTCGCGGCCAAGGCGGTTGCTCATTTTTCCTCTTGCCTGTTGTGGAGGATGTTGTGGAGAGTGGAGGATGATGACTTTTCCCACCCAGGATCTGGCGACTGGGTCCCCTAAAAATTCCAATCGCCCTTTAAAAGGGGGAGTATATAAGATATTTCTCCCGCCTTCTTGGCATGCCTTAGCTGTGTGGTGGTCTGCCGCTGGGTGCGTATTCCAGAGGAACGCTGTTTGAGTCCCGGCTAATTTGAGTCCGCTGTTTGAGTCCCAGTTGCTAATTTTTCATGTTGTCTGCTTTCAAATTACCTAATGTCTCTACAATGTGTTACTTTTATGAAAAATATTCAGGAACGCAACAAAATATGGAAGCATTGAAGTAGATGTTAAAGAGAATTTTGTACTAATTACAAGAATATATTACACATTTATCTGAATAAATAAGAATGAGACTCGCGGACACATTGGACGATATAGAAAAGAGCGCATTTGAATTTGTTTTCAGACAAATAAGAAATTTGGGAACATACCAATAAAATATCTATCAGTTATTAAGCTACATACGGAGCATTTCGCTCTATTTTTGTTTAGAATTTTTTTTTGTCATCGTCAGTGGATCAAGCCTTATGTTTGAACTTCGAAACTAGCTCTCCAACATTGTTACTTCTTTCATACCTCTGTTAAATTACACAGTGTTGGCATTAGTACGTAGTGAGCCCATTTTGGAGCAAGAAGGTTATATTTTTGGTGACAAAAATAAGTTAAATCATGGAAAACGCAACTTTAAATTAATTCTAAGAAAACATTTGTACTTTTTTAATGACCACGGACCTCTTCATATACAAAGATCAAACTTCTGCGTTGTTACACCAATTGCACTGTTAAAGATATGAAATATCAAATGTTGATCTTTTCAGAAGAATGAGGAGGTATTTATTATTTTTTAAAATTAAAACAGAAATAATTACGCATATAATATCTCTGTCTAAGAAAAAATAATCTATTTCCATAGCCATTTATTCCTGTATACTTAGATACGCACATACGTATGTATATATTACAGCATGCTACGAAATTAAATATCAAATATTTTATAATAGATGCCATCAAAATCGTTTTCGTTAGAAATATGCGCTTTCTGAATCTCTTAAATGAAAAAAACTGCAAAAGCTGTGTACGTGACATCTTAATTTTCAGTTAATATTGTTACGAAATGTTGTTACGAAATGCGGTAAGATGGCTTCCTGCAAAGCAGGTTTAGCTTTGCCATAACATTGCAAGGGAAGGCAAGGTTTCTACATTTGGCGAGAAATCGCCCATTTGGGGCTATTTGGCGACAAAATTGGCGATATTCCATGGTCGGATAGAGAACTTTCTGGAAAGAATTCTTACCGGTTTAGCCCAGAATGTTCTCGAACACAAGCCGAAAGCTATATAAACCCTGCTGATCCGCAGTCAGTGAGTGCCTCGTCTAGAGTGCGAGATAGTATCGAGTTAGTTGAGCGCCGGGCAGCGAGTGCCGAGTGGGTCGTCGAGTGCATCGAAGAGTCTCTTAGTGTATCGCGGTTAGTGCATCGTCGAGAGAGTGTGTTAAACTCCGGAAAGGACTGAACCGAAGATTCGAGAGCTGTACTCGGTGTGTAGTCGAATGCATTGCGAGTTGTAGCGTTGAGAGTTTCGAGAGTACGTGGAGTTCTGAGAACGACCGAGCAGAGTCGGGAGCTGTACTCTGGTGCTTTGCAGTGAAGTTGTCTCCACCGTTATTGCCTGACAGTGTGAAGGCTGTGTCGCTGATTGTTTCAGCGTTTTTATAGTAAATCTTTGACGACTGTAAAAGTGTTTTACAGCTGTCCTGTTTGACATTTCTAAATAAAGTGTGTTTCGATATTCCATCAAGTGCTGCCGTCGTTATTCATTCCAAATCTACACGAACTCCGTACGAACGTGAAGGAAGAAAATAACGTAACAACTAATGTGAAAAAGAAACTCAACAATATTTCTGTTTGTTATCAAATATTAGGGAAACCATTCGGCATTGGAAACCTCACAGAAGCAGAATTTTATACAAAATAAATACTTTCACAGTAACAATCCGAATTATTGCTTCATTTGCATTGTCATTGTATTCATCCTGTAAAAGATATTTTCATGATACAATATCAAATAAAACGAATAACTATAAGGAAATTCGGAAGAAACATCCTTAAAAATGCAGATCTTTCTTGAGGTTCACTTATAGTTTCCACCAAATCAGCAAAATATTAGATTATCATGCTCTAATTCTTATCGCAAAGAGAAAAACGCTTTTCCAATTAAATTTGAGTTAACTTTTACTTGTCGTGAAAGCGGATTAAATCAATGTTAGAAAAATTTCTATCTAGAGACACGAAAAATAAACATTTCGAATGATTTCTTTGGTGTCTGGCAATGCGGTTGTAAAGTAGCCAGACAGTTATACCGATGACGAATATCTTTCATGACCATGCTATGTCAGGCGCGAAGTTACCATTTCTACGCTTAGTCGAACTGAAATGCTCTAGATGGACGACCTTCGAATATATCAAGTGTTGGTTGTGCATTAGCACTGAAGGCGTAATGAGTACGTTTCCTCAAGCACAGAATTAAAGAATCATAAGTCAAAAGATTAACTACGAAATATTTATTGTAATAAAATAGGATAATTCTGCTTAACTTAAGCATAAAAAAAGTAATAATCTTCACAGACATTAAAATTGAAGTATTCAAAAGAATAACTTACAGAGAATCATCATCAGTACTAAATATCATCAGGCTTACCTATATTAGGCAATAAGAAAATAAACAGGAATATACTTTGCCATCGTACCTGAAAGAGAAGAAAGTACTATTGGATTAGACCTTTGGCCAGGTATAAGTAGCTAGGGTGAAAATCAAATATTCTGCATTGCACACGAGCTTTACTTTCTCTCGCCAATATATACCTTGGCGCACGTTCGTTTCGTATGCCTTTCGAGTTTCATTATGCAAAATACCTAAATTTATGCTAACATCAAGAATAAGATTATGTCACTGAAACAAAGCAAGAAAGGCATTATTACATTAGTAAATTGAAAAGTTTCACAGAGGTTTCTTTTATTCAAAATGAAATGACCAAATGATCATTATAAGTTCCGATTTTTTAAATAGAGTCATTTTTCAATAGATTTTGCATTTAATTATATTTATACATCATTTTACGAACGATATTTAAACCATGTATTTAACTATTTTACGATATCGCTTCTATCTTCGCTTCTAACATAGTGCGGTTACAACACTTTTCACTTTACACTGCTTTTCACTTGTTTTGCAATATTGTTCAAGTCAGTTCATATATTAAAAGTTTTCTTTTGAACTAGTGTCCAGACTATCAGCAAAATATTTTGTAAGATTTAACCAGAAAAATAGGTGATTTTGTTGTTAGATATGTCCTTCTCTTGAAACAGTTTGAGTCCGACTGTGACAATACAGCTTTTTCCTTATTATATTTATTATTGCGTAATTTTATAATTTAACATGTTACTTTTCCAACATCTTCCATAATACATTAGCAGATTCATAAATTTATTTAATATTTTTTTTTTAAATTTGATTATATTTCAACATTCTGGTTCATTATCTGCCTGCTTAGTTTAAGGTTAACCTAATTATGTATATATATATGTATACATAATTAGGTACATATATAATTGTGCTCTTATTACAATATATATATCTCGTTGTTTAAAAATAGTGGACTGTAAATTGACTTGATATTACTTCAGTATAGAACCCAAAAAACCTCAGAGTCATAACGTTGACCGAAACTTCTTTATTGATTTTCAAATAGTAAGTTAGTTGAGGAACGGCGAAGACCACACAACCTTCAACTTCAGTGGCGGCTTACCAACACAAACTCAGAAGAACCTCTGCTTAGTTGAAACTCCAGTAATTCACAGCAACCTCAAAGCTCTAAACGCGAGCTTTAAAAACCTAACAAATTTGCGTCTGCGCTGCTCCTCGGTACAAAGAAAGAAATACAATTTGCATAACATCGAACATACCCCCAGCCTTGAAGTCCCAAGGGGGTTCAAACAATAAATTTAAACTGTTGAACTGCATAAACCTGAAAAATAAAAATTAAAGTCTCTAAAACAAGAATTAAATGGCAAAGCACATAGCTTTGCTATAGGTCGTTTTATTTCACCATTAGACGTGCGTAAACTCACCACTCGAACTTTCTCATCACGACCAGTATAAACTTTAGTAATTCTACCTAATTTCCAACGTAGCGGAGGTAGATTTTCGTTCTTAATAAGAACCATATGACCAATCTTCAGATCTTGTTGTAACTTGCACCACTTGGGTCTCTGCAGCAATCTAGATAAATACTCACTGCTCCATCGATTCCAGAAATGTTGAAATAACCTTTGCACGTTCCTTCAACGGTCACTGCAGCTCATGGTTTCTTGAATTTGGTTAGATTCTGGAATAGCGCTTAAAGCCGCTCCGGTTAAAAAGTGTCCTGGTAATATCGCCTCCAAGTCGCTACAATCACTTGAAGCTGGTACCAAAGGCCTAAAATTAAGACAGGATTCAATTTGGGTTATTAATGTCCAAAATTCCTCGTATGTTAAAATAAGTGTTCCTAAACATCTTTTTAAGTGATGTTTCATAGACTTGATACCCGCTTCCCAAAGCCCTCCAAAATGAGGGGCAGAGGGAGGATTAAATAACCATTTAATATTTTCTGAAGAAATATAACCCTGTAGCTGTTCATCACTTTGAACAATAGAAAAGGCTTTCCTTAATTCTTTATTAGCTCCTATAAAATTCGTTGCACAATCACTGAATTTCACACGGTTTGCCTCTACGAGCTATAAACCGCTTAATGTGTCGCGAGGAATGATTTTGTTGAAAGATCTCCAACTAATTCTAAGTGTATTGCTCTTGTAGTAAAACAAATAAATAGACATACGTAACACTTAAAGATTTTGACTCCTCTACCCGGACGATATTTTACGTTAAATGGTCCTGCTAAATCAATCCCTACACGAGAAAAAGCTCTATTTTGAGTAACTCTTGAAGCGGGTAAATCTGCCATTAGCTGAGTTGCAGTTTGCGCTCTAACTCTACGGCAGATAACACATTGGTTTATACACTTTCTTATAATATCTCTAGCATTCACAGTCCAAAATCTATGTCGTATGACAGAAGTGAGTAGCTGCGTACCTGCGTGAAGATACGTGTCATGATAATGCTTAATAATTAAACGCGTAATATTGTGATTCTTAGGTAAAATCATAGGATATTTCTGATTATTTGAAACTGTAGAGTTTCTGAGCCTTCCGCCTACACGCATTACTCCCGCGGAATACAAGAAAGGACTTAAAGACAGTAATTTACTTGATGTCTTCAAGGGTTTACCAGAGTCTGAACAGAATAATTCTTCTGGAAATTCGGCTCTTTGCACAATCCTAACAATCATAGAAGTAACTTCACAGAATTCTTCAGTAGATAAATAACCCTTTATACGCTCTGTAGGTAACTTACTACAATTATTTCTAAATCTTAAACACCACGCTAACACTCGACATAACTTTAACCATGATGAAAATCTTGAAAACACACTAGGCTCTTCAAATTTGGAAACATTTGAACTGAAACTCTTTTTAAATTCCTTCAACATAACCTCACCCTCTAATTCTACACTTGAATTTTGTTGTACATGAATTAGGGATTCGTTTAACCACTGCGGTCCCTTCATCCATAACTCACATTGTAAGAATTCTGATGGAATAAAACCTCTGGTCTCACAGTCTGCAGGATTTTCTTTCCCAGCAACATAATTCCATTGAATACCTGGAACAGCTTCCTGGATTTTTGCAACTCGATTTGCCACAAAAGGTAGCCAACGGCGAGGTTCGGACGAGACCCATGCCAATGTAACCCGCGAGTCGGTCCATGCGTAAATATTGTTAATAGGCAGTTTTATGCACAATAATACTGCATGTAAGAGGTTTGCTAAAAGTAACGCAGCACACAACTCTAGTCTCGGAAGAGACTGGGTTTTTAAGGGCGCTACTCTGGTTTTCGATGTCAGAAGGCTGACTTTGACTGACGAATCAAGGTTGATTGTTCGGAGATAGATGACTGCACAATAAACCTTTTCTGAAGCGTCGCAGAAAGCATGAATTTCTATAACTACTTTCTTCGGACTCAAGACATACCTCGGAAATTGTAAGCTTGAAAGTAAGGGCAATTCTAGATAGAAACGCTTCCATTTTCTACTTATTCTCTTATCAACGAGTTCATCCCATCCCAGCTGTAAGTTCCGTAACTCTTGTAATAATATTTTCGCATATATTATTGTTGGCGCTAACCATCCCATTGGATCAAAGATTTTGGCTACTTCTGATAAAATAGTCCTCTTATTAAACTCTTTATCACTTATGTATACCGAAAAATGAAACGTATAACTAGAGTTGTTCCAATTAATTCTCAATACTTTTACTTTCTTGTCACTGTTTAGTTCCAGAGAAATACTGGATTCTCGTAAGCACTCGGGAATATTCTCTAAAATAGCTGAACTCTTTGAAATCCACTTCCTTAAGGGAAATCCACCCCTTTTCATCATTCCATTCAACTGCTGAACTAGAACATTCGCTTCCTCTTCACTTTGTGCCCCTGAAAGCAAATCATCAATATAAAACTCACGAAGGGCAATTTTTGATGCTAAAGGAAATCTCACTTGTTCATCTAATGCAAGTTGTTTCATTACTCTAGTAGACAAATATCGCGCACAGGCTGTCCTATATGTAACTGTCACTAATCTAGATGTACTCAAGGGCTCACTAGGACTATCCCTCCAAAGCATTCGTTGCCAATTTGTATCTTCTGGGTGGACACGAATTTGTCTGAACATCTTCTCTACATCGGCACATACTGCAATTTTGTGAGTTCTAAACCATAGAAAAATTGGAAACAGCTCTTGCTGAACTCTTGGTCCAACCATCAAAATATCATTCAATGAAACCCCCGATGTCGTTTTAGCTGAAGCATCGAAAACAACTCTCAGTTTAGTCGTAGTACTTGATTCCTTTAATACGGCATGATGAGGCATGTAATACATAGAGTCAATAAGAATCTCTCCCTCAGGCACTCCCTCCATATGTCTCAGCTCAAGGTATTCCCTCATGAAATCCTTATACTGTTCATATATCTGAGGCCTTTTTAGAAGTGAATTTTCTAAAGATTGGAATCTACGCATAGCTAATTGTCTGGAATCTCCAAGCTGAGAAGGCGGAGAGTGAAACGGTAATTTCACAGTATATACCCCACTTTCCTCTCTCGTATATGTAGATTTGAAATAATCTTCACATGCTCTCTCCGATTTAGTAAGCATGTCAAACGTAGGTACAGCATCCAATTTCCAAAAGTCAGACAGCATCTGATCAGTTTCCACTTATATATTATTAACATAGATAGTAGGATTAATTTCTGTTGAGATATTCACACTACCTGAAATAATCCATCCTAGTTCAGAACGAGAAGCTACCGGTTTACCTTCTTCGCATTTAATTATTTCTCCCTTTAAAAGAGGTAAGGCAATATCTACGCCTAAAAGTATATTAACAGGCCCACTTTTGTAAAATGTTGGATCTGCTAACATTAAATCATTATATTCCTCAACGTACTTCTTATCCAATGTAAAATGCGGCGAAGTTCCAATAATTCTATTGATGATAAATACTGGTGTTTTAAATGACACTTTCGCCAGAAAATGCGGAACGAAGTTTATTTCCGTAATCCCATTAGTTTTCGTATCCAAAGACCCTAAACATGAAATAAAAACTTTGGCATTTCTTCTTGCTAACCCTAGCCTTTGTACACAATCTTCTGAAATCAGGCTTGCTTGACTGCCAGGGTCAAGGAGGGCTCTACACAATTGGTATTCACCCGATGAATCTAACACTTTAATAACAGCCTTACATAATAAAACTTCACTCTGAAAATTAAAGTCTGAAACACAAGATTTAATTACTGGACTAGAACTTGCGATATTCTCCCCTGACCCAGCCGATTGGGCGCGAGATTCTGACCCAGGGAAAAATGGCTTAGCCGTCAATGATAATTCATTCGAACTGTTCGTAACTCCTTTACGTGCCTTTGGTTCATTTTGAACTCTTTCGAAATGCAGTAGTGTGTGATGATTTTTAAAGCACTTTTTACATTTATGTGTACTTCTACACTCGAAAGCTTTATGATTTGAAACCAAACAATTAAAACAAACATTATTTCTCTTGACAAAATTAACGCGTTCCTGAACATTCAAATTTAAAAACTTATTACATTTAAAAACTGAATGACCGGTTTTACAATACGTACACTGCGCGCGAATCTCTGAAGCCAATGAAGTTAATTTATATTTTGTAACTTGTTTTTTAACACCTTGCGGTTTACCTGCTTGCAAGGTTCTGGCATGAGATTTCAAGAACTCTAGCAGATTATTAAGTGTTGGTATTTCCTCACTCTTTAATGTTCTTTCCCGCCATCCTCTCGTCGAAGAATCCAATTTAAACTGTACTATTAACATTAAAATAGTATCCGCGAATTGCTCCACTTTGAATCCTAGATTTTCAAACGAACATACACACTCTCTTACAGTGTCTATTAACGCTAATATCTGACTAGGAATTTCAGCTTGTAAATTTGATAAATACAAGATTTTCTTTAATAACGATGAAAGTAATTCTCTCTTATGTGAAAATCTTTGACACAATAAATGCCACGCTATTTCGAAATTCCTGTCACAAATAGTTAAAGCTTGAACAATCCGCAAAGCATCTTCTTTTAAAGAACCCTTTAAATATTGTAGCTTTTGTGCACCTGATAAACGGTCATTATCCACTATCGCCGTTTTAAATAAATCAAAAAATGATAACCATTCTTCAGTACTGCCTCTAAATACAGGAAGAATTAGCTTAGGTAAGCGTATACTCGCTATTTCACAAGATTTACTTTCCACACTAATGTCTTTAACATTCTTAACTCTGTTTAGCATTAAAATTAACTCATCAACAGTATCTTGTATGACCTGTTGTTCTTCTATAAATACATCAATATCTTTTTCTTCACACACTACAAATATGTTACTAAAAATATCCGAAAGTTCGGTCATTAAATTATTTAATCTAGATTTAAAAAGTTCCAACTGATCAACATCAGCAGAATAGTAAGTCACTGCAATTTTCTCTTTCAGTTTACTTAACTTAGCTTTAGCTACACGCTTTTTAGTCTTAAGCGTTGTAAATTCCATTATCTAATAAGAAAGATAAAAAAACACACTGACTCACCAAATTTACTGCGACTCCGTAGCCGACGGACCAAAAAACATGAACGTTCCGTTGTTTAAAAATAGTGGACTGTAAATTGACTTGATATTACTTCAGTATAGAACCCAAAAAAACCTCAGCGTCATAACGTTGACCGAAACTTCTTTATTGACTTTCAAATAGTAAGTTAGTTGAGGAACGGCGAAGACCACACAACCTCCAACTTCAGTGGCGGCTTACCAACACAAACTCAGAAGAACCTCTGCTTAGTTGAAACTCCAGTAATTCACAGCAACCTCAAAGCTCTAAACGCGAGCTTTAAAAACCTAACAAATTTGCGTCTGCGCCGCTCCTCGGTACAAAGAAAGAAATACAATTTGCATAACATCGAACACACGTAGTAATGTTGTTTAGCGTAGATACTTTATGCTTAGGGCGTCTATCCATTTTGAAGAAGAAGCAATAGAGCCGTATTAAATTCGATATTTATTTAAAGTCACATTTTGGCCATAATTCACTTGTCACTCCAATGGTGCTTATTTCCAGAACACTTACAATTTTGATACTATGACGAGAGAAGCGATCATAGCAGCACATAGATGATTGCAGCAGCGTCTTTGCAGGATGAAAAGCGTAAGCGAAAAAAAGAAGAGTTTCGCATTAGTAATGCAGAGGGAGGAAGTGGAAAAGTTTTGGCTTACAATTACTTTGATTGGACAAGAGATATCTGCATTAAGCGTTACGTAAGATTGCATGATTAATTTGAATGGCGCAGTTTAGACTTATGGCGCTATTTCTAAGACAGAGAGATGTTGTCCCCAAATTAAATAAAAAATAAAAGAGGTTACAGCCAATTAAAATTAGAAGTTTATTTTTTTTTCATATTTTTTTAATCTTACTCATATGTGTGCGCATGCAATATCATCTTCTGCGAGAGATGGCGCTGTACGCTGTCTGACAGAACTGTTTTTTGTGAGAAAGGAAACGCAGATAAGAAACGCCCAGATAAGAAAAAGAGGTGCAAGACGTTAAAAGATACATAAGACGTTATACAGATGAAAAAACCAACTTATTTTTATTTTTCTGAGGCCACTTCTCTGTAAATATTGATATTTATAGTGTGTAAAAATCGTTGACAATATCCATTAAATGTTCAGGTTAAAATGTCAATGGACTAGTGTGTGTTTTGACCCCTAGAAAGTTCCAGCCATTTGATGAAGTATGTTCTTAGGCGTCAAGGTCATCATAATGCCTAGTAATATTTCATTACAATTTTCTGACATATTAGATATTGTTTAAAAATTTAATGGAACTGATACAAATCCGGTAGCTCATTCATTCGTAATCGAGACGAATCCTTGAAATTATTTCGGATATCTGAATTACAAAAGATTGTGTTTAGAAAAAAAATTGCTTGCTATTGCTACTAAAGTACATATTCGATCTTTCGAAGGTATCATATCTTGGGTCAAATTAAAATAAAATCTTTTATCTGAATTAGGTTCTAAAATAAATAGTGCACAAGTTCTTAATTTGTTACAAAAATGGCATTTAAAACCTGGAGAATTCCTTCCTGAGTATTTGATTTCAATACAAGCAATAGCCAGTCGTGGCTCTGTTGATGATTCCTCTATTCTTGATTATATAATTAATGCAATACCTGGTCCAAGTAGCAACAAATTTATTTTATATAGGTGTAAAAATATTTAGGATTTAAACAGAAATTAAAACTTTATTAGAAAATTCACGCTCTGCATACAAAGCCTAAGAGTTATTCAAGTACCAACACACCAACTAGCGTAAGAGTAAAGAACCAAGGTACTATAATTGTGGAAGAGTAAGTTATAAATCGAGCTCATGTAGCAACAAGAAAAAATAATTTAAGTACCTTTAAATGTAACTTATTTCGACAAAAAGCCTTGGATAGTCCCAAAATGTCTCCTGAAAATATCCAAAACGCCAAAACTGTAACTCCAATAGGCTTGGCAGAAAAAAGCGCACAAAACTGTTAAATTAGGTAAGTTGCGAATCGAAGCTTTAATAGAAACTCGTAATCAAGTAACGCTAATTCTAGAAGATGCACATAAGAAGATAGGTTCCCGTAAATTTAAGCCGGCAAAAACTACTGTTAACGGGATTTGGGAATGAGAAAATTAAAATTATAGTGAGATTTGAAAGGGAATTCCAAATTATGATTCTTCATTTAGGTCAAGTATTTGTGTTGTTGCAGAAAACAAGAAATGTGACAGTGATTCTTAAGGACAGAAAAGTGCTCAGAGCAATAGAAGTGGTTCTGAAGATGGTTTCGGAAATGTCTCTAAAAACACAGAATCTTCTCCCCTGTTGCAGTTCTTACTTTTCAGTAGTGTTCTATTTACATTCACCATCAAAAAAAAAAAAAAAAAAAAAAAAAAAAAAACTTTGCGGATAACCCAATGCTGAATACTTTTAGTTAAATTTAACATTCCTGAATTTAAATCATATCAGACACCATTCTTATATAAGGACCTCATTAGAGATTTAACCTCACTAGTATCCAACTTTAGTTCAAAAATGATAGGAAATGCATGTATTTTGGCACAGATTAAAACCAAGTCCTCTTTGGTGCCAAATAATAAATGAATGAACTATTTTTTTAATGAATTAAATAAAAAATCGAAATTATATCAAACGAGTAAAATAATTTATGATTATTTTACCTATTCTTTGATTATCTACTTATTTAATTAAACTCCAAATGTAAACCAGCAGTTAAGGGTGTTGAATGCTAGCAGTTTCGATCCAAATTAGAATGTAGGAAAACGGGCTGGCTGTATTGTTAGTTTTCCTGATTTTCTCCATGTGTGGCATAAACACGAGCGCCAGTTTTTCTTCGAAATTCTCCCCGAAGGCATCCTTTTCATAGCACCCTAGTGTGTTTGTCAAAATCAAATAGCTTAACCTAATGTTTTATTTGATTATTTTACAATGTGTAATATTTTAATGTATAATAAATTTTCCATTGAAACGCAATAAAGATGATGTATTCTTAAAATCCGGACTATAAGAGAACCGAATTTTAATAAAAATGCAAAAGAGTAAAGTGAAAGCCCTGGAATTTTGGCGATATTTAATTACATCTACTACGAAAGAATAGTTCGAAAAGTCCAAGTGTCATCAAATAACATCTTTATCGAAGTATCTGTTAAAGAAAACAAAGTTAAAAGCAATTCGCTTCAATAAAAAACACACGTCATTGAAAGTTAGAATGAAGCAAAACTGGTCTTTGAAAAAGTTGGGAGAAATATCTCTTCCCTTTTGTCTAAGTGACCGTATCGCGTGTTGGATGGTAAAAGCTTTTAAGGTCTCTCTGTAATCGACAAAAAGAACTTTCCAAGAGCTTCGAAATCGAACACTTCTTTTCCGTTGAGAATAAAACAAGCCGGATATATGAGGGAGAAGCTGTGAAAATAGCGCCAGATGTATTGAATGTCAGTGCACTCTTTGTGGTAACTGATAAGGACAAAGATTCCCTCGTTATTTCAAAAACATTTTCTGTTGCTACCAATATATAATATTTGATGTAAGCATATTTAAGTATTTTATTAGAAAGAAGACTTGAACATTTTTCTTTCAGACAGGAATAAAGATAGTGACATTTACACTAATTCAAAACTTAGCGTCTAGGCATAAATGGTTTTTGGGATCAAAAGGAAAACGCTAGAGATAGTATAGTCAACAGCTTAAAAGCAATTTCTTTTATATATAATACTACCTTTTCTAAAGTTACGAAGCGAATAATTTGTATGTGAGCTTTTCGCTTAATTCAGAGACATAAGCCTAGAACTACGAAATGTGGAACATATGTTGTCCCCATGATGAAGATATGCACTGCCAAGTGAGTATTTAAAAATTGGATTAAAAAATTTAATGATGTAAAGATTTTTGTCAGTAACTAACTTTGTCAGTAAAGTAACTAAAAAATCTCAGAATTTCAATTTCTTTTTCGTACGGATAGGACGTAATATTTCGTTTTGATAAAGCTTGTACCGAATTCGTAAACTTATTTCCTTTTGGGGGAAAAGTCGCTAGATTTTTTGAGACCATTTCACATGTATTATTTTAATATTTTAACATCGAACAATTGAGGTGTATTAGAAATTTGAAATTTTCATATCGTATAAAACAAACTTTGCTTTTTTTAAGTTTACAAATATTGATTAGGCAATTTCTATAGTAGAAACAAATTAAATATGCTGCAGTATGACTCAAAACTGAAGGAGAAATTCCCTTTCTTCCTACAGCGCAACACGAATTCTCTTGAGAAGATGGTTTCGAGGATATGACGCCAATATACATCAAAAATGGATTTTTCCCTTTTGTATACACTGATCTAATATTGATTTTCATGCTTAATTCATTAAGCGTTTTTCACTTAAATTTTTTCTTCCTGCCTTTTCAGAAGATATTATTTGGGAAACAAATCTCTCACTAGAAAGATCGGCTGCTATTCTAAAAATGACTATGCAGCATTATTTGTAACATTTTCCATTTGACGTACCAAACTTACGTACATTTCAGTACTTCTTTTCAAATACTGAGTTTCTTAGCTTTAACGTAATATGTATTCTCTTTAGGCTTTCGAAATTCTAACATGAAAAAATATGTTTCAGTTTTTTATTAGGATAGTAGAAACTGATAATACACAAGTAACATTTTCCATATTTGCCATTGTTTGCAATTCGTTCATAATTTGTATAACTTTTTTTATTTTTACGATTTTAGGCGCGAAATTCAAATTTTTGACTTTTGAAATTTTTTGTAAAGAGCCAGAAATGCAGCAGTTTGACGATGTATCCCAAAATCTCTATTTTAAGCTATAATTCTTAGTATACATTCGGGTTACAGATTACATTCACCATTTCTGCTCCATATCAAAAACGAGTTATATTTTACGTTTGGTTTCACATTTTCACACGTTATGCTACCATAGCGTATTTACAAGAGACATCCAAAAAAAAAAAGCTTCGCTATAAGAAATGAAATTGAAATATATAAGTATTAAATCTTTCAAGAATCTATCACATTGTATATCCATCCTTAAGAATAGAAGTGTTATTTCATTCTAATAGTTAGCCTTTTTCATTTCATTAGATAACCAAACATTTACATAAATATTAAAATAAATTTTATACTGGCATCATATCAGATAACCATAAATATGTGGAAATTAGTCTTTTAAGGAAAAATTCATAGCATGCAACTATAACTATTCATAACATGCAACCATTCTAAAATAAAATGAAAGAACAGCTGGTGGTGTCAACTTCTTTTAAATGTTCATACTTGTAAGAGAACTTTCAGTAAAAAAATATACGAAAATGACTAATTTTCTAAACAAACAGGAACCATTATGTCACAAATTAAGTACGTTTCAGTACTTCTTACAAATTACATAATTCGGTGGCATATCTCTGCTCTGATGAAAAAGAGGAAGATAATGAATAATTTATAATCGAGGAAAAGGTGTAGAAATTGATAATAGTAAAAAATTAGCATACGTTTTTGATACAGATTTTCCGAAAACCCTAATAGGTATTAGTTTAAGCCAAGTTAAAACTAATTAATCACGTTTCCTTAAAGAGTTTAATTTTGAGTAATTGATTTTTCTATATTTACAAAAACTTAATTTACTGTTATTTCGAGTGATATAAACTATTTATTCTTAATTGCATTCAGACATCTTAATTCAGACATCATATTTTCGAGACTTTGTTATTGTTTTCTCCTCTGAATCCATCTGTAGATGCGTAACGTCAAGATATATGAATTTATGTATATTGGATGAAACTTTCCATTAAAATGTATGCAGTATTTTAAATAACAATACAGTATACCTTATTTTCGTGTAGAAAATTTAGCGTGCCCGATGGTTAAGTGAATAGTTACATTATTAGACTTCCAATGCTTTACAGTTTTCAGACACTCACCAATTCCTGTAGATTTTTACCTTCCTGGATTTTCTTGTTTCACTTCCTTGTAAGTATTATGTTAGTTTTATTAACAGTTATATTTTGAGTTAAACTTCCTTTTCTATCGATTCTTACTTCAACTTACCACTTCCTTCCAGAACGTAGTTTTAGAAGCACGTCTAAATGTTAATGAGGAAGAGCGATATATAACCGCGAAGTTCTACAGTCTTAGAGAGTGAGATACCAGTTATTCTTGGCTGCACGCGTCCGCCTTATTAGGCTACTCTCTCGTAAGCTATTATCACGCTTAGCGTACTTTAAGCCCTTGATAGCTTCGCAGTCAATTAGCGTTCAGAGGCTAAATCTTTTAGAATTTTGATAGTTTCGGCTATATCTCTTTAGTTAAGATAGTTTAGTTTAATTCTTATTCTCTTAAGTTGAAGCCAAGTGTCGGCTCTTAAGTTCAAGCCCAAGTCTTCATTATCTAATTTATATAAATATAACAGAGGTCTATATGATAATATTTGGTGGCAAAAATTTGAAAAGTGATACAGCCGTTTATAATCATTCGACGCAAAATGCCGTTTTGAGACTAATAGCCCTTCCGAGATAACACCGCTTTGGTATAATAAAAACAAACAGAAAAGCTCTTTGTCTTCTACTTGCGTGTTTTAATACATTATTATATTATTTCATTCAAAAAATAAAAAAAAAAAAAAAAGGAAAAGTTTTCCTCAAACTAAAATTTGTCAGTTTTGGTGATGAATGCTTTGCTGTCAAACGTCTCTGCTCGACATGTATATTGATTTTATTTAGTATGAGAATATGCAGATCAACATCATTTATCAACCCTGAATGCCTTCATAACGATTTAACTGATATTTCTTCCGACTATTATTTTGAAATAATATTTGATGTCTGGCAACGGCTCAACGTACATCTTATGACTCCTCGCTCTGGCATTTCTCTAATCTGAGCATCGTTCCAAGTAAAAATCATTCCACTGAGAAATATTTTTCAGATTTGATTGACTACTTAGCTATGTTTTGCTAATAAGATTTATATAATTAAAAATGTAATTTTTAATTCTATAAACTTCTGATAGATTTCCTAATTAAATTAAATTATAACCCTCAAGGCAGAAACAAAATGAATTCTTTTATATTATGGAATTTATTACCCAAGCCTTTCTTAAAAACAAAGAGAAATATTGTAATATCTAGGTTACCTAATGCACTCCGTGAGTTTCATACTTTTTATTCCTTTACTGGTTTGAAACCCTGTCTATGAATATCAACATAAATTTGATTACATAGAAAACAAAGTTATTCTAATATTTCATTGCTTGCTTAGAAATTAATTGGAAATTAATTACGGAGACATATCTAATTATTATCATCGTAATATTCGAAAAACTCAGGATAACAATGCAAACTTTTACCTGTGAGGTGTAGGTATACTGCATTACAAGAAATGTAATCATTTTATGTTTATCGAATAAGTTTTTGTTTAGAGGATTATTCTTCCCTTTTGCCGATTTTTTTTTTTTTTTTTATTTATCGTATTTCAGTTCAATAAAACAAAAGACAAATACAGGTAAAACATTTTTGCTTCTGTATCTCAAAATCCACAAGACACCTTTTTGATAAAAGTAAACAAAAGGGATTTTCTTATTATTTAAATGAAGGTATGATCTTTTCTATAGCAAATAAAACTGAACAATAAAATAGTTATTTGTTTACATTGTAAAGACTTGTAGAAACATTAGGATTTTTTGAGAACAAGGAAATGTGAAAAATTAGCAACGCCTTCTCCGGAAATCGAATCACGGACCTCTGGAAAACGCGCCCACCGCACCAGGAAAGCATACCAAGAAGCCGGGAGAAATACCTTATATACTCCCTCATTTAAAGAACGACTGGGGTTTTAGGAGATCCAGTCGCTAAATCCTGAATGTGACGAATCATCATCCAACAGCCTTTTATCTCGGTCGCCACTGTAGAGACATTAATTTTTTTTTTATGGAAACAGGCAAAACGAAAAATAGCAACGCCTTCGCCGGAAATCGAACCGGGGACCTATGAAATACCCGCTCAGCGTACAGACCACCACATCACGAAGGCATGCCAAGATGGCAGGTGAAATACCTTATAACATAAACCCTAAAAATTAAATTCTTAATTTTATTTCTGTAAATAGTTTGCTAAAATTCAACAAAGATTTTATTTTATAAATATTTAAATTGTATAACTTATTTTTCCTCACCGAAAATCAATTTAAACATTAGTTTTATTCATTTAAAACATTTGCCAAATGATACATAAGAATTTACACATCATAAACTTTATATAAATTTATTTATCATAAAATATCAAACATATCTTGTAACCCATTTCCTTTTCACCTACGTTAAATCAACGGAAAATTAAAATACATGACTAATTTTACTTCTTTCTAGCCTTATTTTCCAAGAAAGAAACATAATTGATCCTTCTAAATAGGATTCTAGATAAAAAATTGATGAGACACTAATAAGGTTTCATAAATGCATTATAATTAGTGCATGCAGCTAATTTCTTCCCAAGTATTCATTTTTAACTCATCTAATATATTCATTTCTGTAATTAAACAGTGTCTAAAGTTTGAAAACTAAAACTTTCTATGACCTTCAGTTTTTTTGTTCAATACCCCCTTTGAAATCCCTTTCTTCCTTAAGAATAATCAGAGAAATGCGTTTACATAACCCAAAGAAAGTATTCTGGCATCTCATTACTTGCTTTGAACTCTTCAATTACAAAATGACAGTCGTTGTTCCAGGATTGACACTGAATATTATCTCTTCATTCTCATTAACGGAATTTAAAAATTCAGATGAAAACACCGACTGAGATATTTACCTAAACGAATTCGATGGACATCTCTCAAACTTTAAAAAAAATGTTCTGAATTGTTATGATGAATAAACAAATAAATAACATGGCGAACTCGATGGGTTCTTTCAAAATCGCTTTACGAACTTTTATACCCGTTCCTAATTACTTTAAAGACTTTAAAAGAAATTTTATGCTAATAACGTCTTTTTAAAGAGAGAAAAAAGGACTCATATGCGAGAGAAAGGCTCCTGCTGCTCGAAACATTGATCCCACTCTTTGTCAAAGTGACCGTATCACATGTTCTCGGCATAAAAGCCTTAAGTGGCCTCTCGTAATCACCCATGCAGATCTGTGTAATTTTAAAACTAGAACAGAAGAAGTAAAAGAGTTAAAAAAACTTAACACAGTTACTTGCAAGAAAATTGCGTCAGCGGTCGCTAAGACTAGAGAAAGTATTTAGAAAACGTGAGCCGCGATTTAAAATGACGAAATTTTGAGGACAAATGGCTTGCGAGTGTTATATAGCATGAGATTCTAGATTTACAAGAAAAGTTATAGATATCAACAAAGGTACATATGTAAGAAGAAAGTTGCAAAACATGTTCAACACGGTATTGATACAGATATATCTGTTTTAAAGACGAACAAAATAACATATAATGAGTTAAGCAGTTTGATTGTTTTGCAAATATTGTGTGTGTAAAATATACTTTTGTTGGACAACACCAAACTCATGCGACGTTTTTAAACGTATTTCGTCGGATTCATGTATTTTTGATTATTTTTTGCAAATGTATTGTAAATGTAACAGCCAATTTTACTGCGAACGAGGGGGAACTGTTCATGCAAAAACCGTTTGCTGTGTTACAGACTACATTCAATCTGCTATATTTGAGTATGTGGCAGTTCATCTGCGCCATGCTCACGATATACCATTCTTCCGGAGGCTTGGTGGGGCGAGGCGAATGAAATGGTCCTGTCCGTCAGTCGAAGTGGCATTGTATGTACGTTTCATACTGCTGTTATTACCATTCTCACTGGTGCTATGGAGTTATGGTCTACCATTTTTGACAGCGCGCACATATAATTTCAGCATCCTCTAATAGAATGACATTTTTGACCACATTCTCTGTAACGACTTTAATTACACCTATTACTTGACAGCCTTTTAACCTCATTAAGATCTCTCTGATACCCACACATCCATTTCTCCATTTGTTCCCAAAACTGCATTTTCCGAATTCTCTTATTCGATGCTTTATGTAATTAATTTACTGATCTTTTTCAATAGTCAGACCATATTGTTGCATTTTTTTCCTGACAGATGTTACGTTATTTTCTGACATCATTTCGTACGGGATTCGTATGGATTTGGAGTGAATAATGACGACACTACTTGATGGAACATCGAAACACACTTTATATAGTCAATGTTAATCAGGACAGCTCCAAAGTCACTTTTTACAGTCGTCGAAGGTCTACTATATAAAAACGCTGGAACAATCAGCGACACAACCTTAACACTGTCATGCAATAACAGTGGAGACAGCTTCACTGCAAAGCACCAGAGTACAGCTCCCGACTCTACTCGGTCTGTCTCGAAACTCCACGTACTCTCGAGACTCTCCAAGCTACAACTCGCGATGCACTCGACGACACGCAGATCACAGCTCCTGACTCTTCTGTTCAGTCGTTCCTGGAGCTTAACACACTCTCTCGAACGATGCACTAACCGCGAGACTCTTCGATGCATTCGACGACGCACTCACTGACCGGCTGTCAACTTGATCGTCTCCGCACGGACTGACTATATGAGACACACTAACTCGCACTCTAGACGAGGCACGCTTCGACTGCACACCAGCAGAGTTTATATTGCTTTCGGTTTGTGTTCGAGAATATTTTTGGCTAAACCGGTAACAATTCGTTCCAGAAGGTTTCCTATCCGTCCACGGCATATCACCGATTTTGTCTACAAATGGGCGATTTCTCGCCAAATGTATGGTAACCTGCCTTCCCTCACCAATTTATGGCAACCCTAAACCTGCTTTGTGGGGAAGCTATCTCACCGCGCCTGGACATTTCGTAACAATATAAACATTTTGAATGAAATCCTTTCTCCAATTAATTACAACTTCAACTCAGAAAAACATTTATTATAAACAAAACCTTAATTATTTTCCTAATTATCATATCTCAAAATGTTTATCTAGTGTTTATCTATGAATCTATATATCTACCTAAATCTAAAAGTGTTTTGGTATCCTGAATGAAATATATAATCTTTTAATAATTCGACCATTTAATTATTCCAATTAGATTATTTTTTCCGACTAATTACAAAATTTGGACTTAAAACTTAACTTCCTCCCCAACTTCCTTAATTTAAACACAGTTTATTCTTTTGATTCTTAATTAAATTACTAGTCTTTTAAATAGTTAGACAATGTGCTGAAATAGCATCAAATGTCTAAATATTTGCCAAATTGGGACTTCGAAAAATCTTAATTTAAACAAATTGCAATTCCTTTTCTAAACATCATACCTTAAAACTGGTTGGTTTTTCATCTTCTAGGTTATTATCATTTTCTAGGTTAATCAACGTTTCTTATATGTAGTTGAACCAACCACTTATTTCAACTAATTCCTGCTTTTCTCATTAGCCTGATTTTTCAGACTTTGATTTACAACATCTCTCTAGAGCAGTGATTCTCAACATTTTTTTGTCGCAGCACACTTTTAACGATTTCAAAATTTGGCGGCGCACAAAGAAAACGATAAGTTTAAAAGTTGTTTAGTTACCTATAATACACTGTGTAAAATAGTTTATGATAATAATTTTGAATGTAAAATAAAATAATATCTACTACAGAAACAACAGTACGTTTATTAAGGGATTAATTACAAGTTAATAATAAAAATACTTTTAATGAGAAATTTGAGCTTGATGTTTTTTGATAATTTTATTTGTATTTGGTCGTAAAAATGTCAATGCTACTCTCATATCGTCTTCTACATTCAACAGTCTCGATCTTGTTTTCATTTTTATGCTGGTTAATACTGAAAATCCGAATTCACATAAATAAGATGTAGAAAACTGTAATAATATTTTCAAAGCTTTCTTGACCATCATGAGATAATCGCAAAGTTTATCCCAAATCAGTTAATTGATTCTTCCGAATGTTTTAAAAATAAAATCTTGATTATTAGAAAGCTAAATTAGTTCTTCGCTTCATTCAAAGTTAAGTCAAAAAAGAAGTATTCGGCACCAAAATCGGCTTCGATATCATATTAGCGCACTTATTAATGTCTTAAATACGAAATTTCGACAATTCTCATGTGTACTGTATACTAGGATTAAACCGATTATAAAATTTACTGTATACATTTCTAAAATTTGGCGGCACACTTTAAGAAAAAAGACTAAAACACAAAAACGTGCCGCTGCACAATGGTAATGCTCTAGAGTCTAGCACTCTAAAAGTAGAACCTCCCTGATCTGTAAATCGATATCACTGCCAAGTTCATCCTCAAGTAGAGAAAACAGCCTAACAAAGCAAAAACGCCCCTCCTATCTATCAGACTTCCTCAATATTCTTGGATTTAAGTGCAGTGTTTTTTTGGTGTCAAATAACTTACTGATTTTGTTTTTGCTGCATTTAGGTGTAAATTACTTAACGCTATATTCTCACATTTGTGTTCGAATAATTATCGAAACGTGCTAGCAGTTCTCTGGAAGTGAAACAGAATTCGGTATTCTAACCAACGAATAAAGCTTAAAATCAACAGCAGCCCAGCGGAAAGCCCCAGTGCCCTCAACTAAGTGCCTCTAGTAAATCAAAGATATATTACAACACAAAGAAATCAAAATGCTAGTTTTCATGTTTTAACCAAAAATAACTGCTATGTCTACGGTAATCTTTTCATTTCACAATGACTCAACAAAAGCTAGTCACTGAAATAAAGAACTCTCTCCGCCTAAGAAGGCATTACAGACCAGACGACACAATATTATTTAATAACACCAAAGGTCTCCAGCCACTGCCACCAACTGGCTGTTCTGAGTATTCCTATCACCCAACTATTACATAATTTCCAGAATATCATCAGCGTACCAAAAAATGTTTTAAGAGTAAAAAATCATTCCATTCAGCCGTATGAGGGTCTTCCAACACTAGACAAGATCACCACCGTCGAAGATCCAGTTCCAGACTTTCAAGACCTTCAACCAGAAGACATATGAAAACAACACTCAATGTTTATCGAATTAATTATTACTAGAATTAACACAAGAAGGAGAATCCACTATATCATCTTCGAGATACTAAAAGACAACTTCAGAAATGCAACATATCCGATATTAATGATTGAGTTCTATCACACATCGCAGTGAACAGCAGTTTCCTCTTACAAAAAGAAGGAATAGCAATAATGTGTGTGTAAATTAAGACATTAACGGATTTTCGAGAACCCTGCAAGTATCTGAATCAGTAATCATCAATGTCGACCAAGGAACACAACCTGAGTTTGAGTTGATAAAACACAGGCACTGGTAATTGGACGCAAAAGCGCCCTGAAGAAACGTCCCAGCTTCAGACTTCACGATAGACACACAAAAAATATCCAGAGCCTAAAATGCATCAGGTTGACCATAAATATTAGACTGTAGTAAATATCACATGTCAAAGACATGAAACGCAGGGTAAGAACTCTCGCAAATTCAATGAAGCGCACGACTTCGCTTAAGTAAGGAGTGTCTACAAAACTGCTTAAATTGTGGTATTATATAGTAACTGAGAAAGTCGTTCTTTACAGCTCATTCGTATGGGACACCAACCTAATGGAACAAATGCAGCGCAGTCTAATTGCAGAGTCATTAGGATTACTTTTGAAGCAGGAAATATGAAAAATGTGCAATTACCTCGCCGGAACTCGAAACTGGATATCTCGAATACGTGCCGAGTGTACTACCATTGCACCACGAAGGCATGCAGAAAGGAGGGAGAAAATATCTTATATCCTTTCGTTGTAGATACAGCAGTTCTTAATGATCTGTAGAGCTTATCGA
Source organism: Stegodyphus dumicola (assembly GCF_044657685.1). Lineage (NCBI taxonomy): Eukaryota > Metazoa > Arthropoda > Arachnida > Araneae > Eresidae > Stegodyphus > Stegodyphus dumicola. The sequence goes on along the minus strand of NC_140771.1, from coordinate 38,283,751 downwards.
ACTACATCGACGGCAGCACTACAAGTCATAGCTGGAATGCCACCGACTTCTTTGTTAGTTGAAAGAGAGCTGGCTGTAACAAACGTAACTAAATCTTCCTTTCACTGAAAATTCAAAGTTTTAATAATTTGTTTATTTTTAGTTTAAATTAATTAAGTTAATTATTATTTAATAATTAACTAAATTTAATTTATTTAAGATTATTAAAAATTTAAACTAAAAAATTACTTTGTTTATCTTAATTTTAAATTTAGTTTAGTAATTAATTAAAGAATTAAATTAATTGCTTTTAATTTTAATTTAATTAAGTTATTTAGTGATTAGTTAAACATATTAGAATTATCTGAAATAAATTTCAGTCTGAACATTTAATATTTATCTGTTAATATGTTTAAATTACAAGTCTTGTAGTTGCCAAACTTTAGATTTCAGAAATATAAATTTCAGTTTTCCTCTGCGTTATTATTATTGTTTATGTATGTTCTGATAAATATTTGAGAAAGTGAATTTAAACTTTACTTAAGACAGCTTTTATTTTGTAGAATTTATTTTGTATTTTGCTTTTACTTTTTCAGAAATTTTCCTTTAAAATGTTATTTTAATTGAATTTCTCGCCCGTCAGTTATTTTACACTTAGTCTGCAATTTACATTTGAGGCTACTGATGCAGAGCGTTATTGTGAAATATGCTTAATTACCATAATTTACTTTTTTATTCAAACGTACGTTAAAAATGAATTACTACACTCCCTGCATAAATTATCAAGTAGGAAAGCACAAATGGATATATTTTACATAGATCTGTTTGGTTACGAATTTTAACTATTGCCTGTAAATTTTTCTAAAGCGAAAGCCGCCAGGGCAAAATGTACCCTTGTGAAATAAGTGTTATTATGCGCAGATAGTTCAGCATGCCTTTTATGGATTTAGTAGAATATATATAAAATGATAATTGCAGAAGTTCAGATACGTATACAAAAGTAGGACTCACGACTCCTGAATTTGTCGTGGATGACGATTAGTACCACTAGCCTGGTTCAAATGAATGTTGGAAAACTTAGGAATGTGAAGAATGACCATTGCACCAGACATTGTGGAAATATAAAAGCTATTCATGTCTATTTCAGGCCTGCAAGATTATCGACTATACATTACAGGATTCTATGTTCGGTTTCCTTTGGTATCATATTGCATTACGATAAATTCCTTTTATATTTAGGTGCCAACAATGACTAAATGAATGTGCAGAGACCGGATAAGTAACAGAAATAATTCCATGTATGCCGAAGAATTCGATAAGAAGCCAACACGAGGTATTGATTAAGGAAAACGGTATTTGTATATATATGTAATAATTCAATTATTGGTTACGTTGCACAGGTACAGGCTGGAAGAAGGAAAAACTGTAAACTTCGAAAAAACAAAAAGATGTAATTCTGGTCAATTTATTATTTCTTTTGTTATAGACGGACGCTTTTCATGCAAGCACAGCTAAGGCACAAAAATGGATCGGTTTGAACCTTCTTGTGTTAGCTGAACAAGCTATTAATTACACCACAAAAATATGAAATGAAGATTACTTGTAAGTTAATGAACTATAGGACACAATGTAGTCTTACGCATTTTTATTACTTCCTTCTACGAAGTAAAGGAAGTATTATATTCCCGAAAATCTTGGAGTATCGTGTTTCAACGAAAATATCCATTTTGACCGTTCTCGATTCCATTTAAATGATGTTTTTGCTTTACATCTGCTCGTACGAACAGACTAAAGAATTCTTGTTCCCAAAAGGATTGTGAAATGGACTTAAAATGGATTTAGAATAGTTTTTTTTTTTTTTTTTTCTTTTTTCGTGACGTCTGTACGTGTGTATGTATTTTGCATAACTCAAAAACGAGTAGCCTCAGCCGTTGAAATTTTGCGATGGGGCTGCTAGTATAAATGGATATGTGAACCTGCTGTTTTGGTTGCAATCGGCCGCACCAGAAATATGTAAATATATGTATATCTATAAATAGCCATTTTGTCACCCGGTTCGGTGAGCTCATTTTATTCTTATATATTGGTAAATTGTGCATGTTTTACTTTGAAAGTGATTGAATTACATCGTTCCTATGTTCTGGTTGAGTTATTTGTGCCGATAGTTATTCTGAATGCAATAGTTGTAGAATTAGCAATGATTTAAAAGTTGTTTATGTTCCACTAAGTCTAACGCCGCCGCCATTTGTTTACATTTGAAACTTAGTACTGTAGTATTCTCCACCAACTTCAGTGTCTTTATCCCGAGTGGGGCCAAAAGTTTGTTTGAAGATATTTTGTGTTTTATGTATTTTTCGCTTACCGCGACGTGAAACCTGAATTGATTGAATTAGAAATATATATCTAATGAAATTCGAAAAAATACGTTACAGTGAAATTCAGCAAAAAATCCGTTCAAGGAAGTCATGTGGTGTCCACATCAAATTTTCAAACATATATAGACAAAGACACATGCACGTATACATAGACAGCAAAATATAAAGTAAGATAAATCTCTCAAATCCATTCCATATTTAATCCGAAAAAATCCATTAGAATCACAGTGGAGAAGCACAGCATCAAACTGCATGATACGATGCAAAAACGATGTAAAACAGAAAAAAAAAACGGAAAAAGGACAAAGAAAAAAAAAAAAAAAAGGAAAAGGAAAACGTGATATACTTTTCTCACTGTATCGTCGTCAGGGATTTGGTTCAACGATACAAGTTAAACACGAGACAGTTTTTTAACTAACAAGAATACAAATTCTAATTTACAATTTTGAATTTGTTTCTTCAGAAAACCATAGAAAGTTTATCATGTAAATCTGTGTCTTTTTATCATTCCAACTCCACCAGGCTGGAACAGGTAAATTAAATTTGCAAAAATATTTGAAATTGTAAGAAAGCAGCATTAAAACCATAAATCTGTTGAAAATTAAAAATAATTTTTGCCGAGCTTTTGAGTCTAAATAAATAACTAATAAATCCATCTACACACATGTAAAACAACGCACGAAATACAAACCTCATTTTAAGTATAAAAATGAAAAAAAAATAAGTATTAGATGCAACAGCATAGAAAAAGTGGAAGAATTAATTTTTGAAACTATAACAGCAGAGCAATAGTTTTTTTTTTTATAAATGAAAGTTCTCCATAATAATAAATCAATGCCAATGCGATGTGAAATAAGTTTGATAAAACTAGTACGACATTAAGTATACATTAAAAACAAAATAAAAATAACAACAAAAAGATCTGAAAGCTTTCAGATTTTGTATTACGCCAAAAGGGGCATTTAACGTTTTACTTATTACCTTTAATTATTAAATATCCTGTACTTCGCACTTAAACCATCAAATTCAATTCAACAGCAATTCACAAAATGTTTAAAAGAGCATATCTTTAGAATTTCCGATTCTGTCTCGCGCACTAGAGATATTTTTTTCCGTTCAGTGTTGTCATTGCTCACTGTGAAATCGTTGAGTTTTTTTAATCAAATCTCACAAGTGCTTTACAAAATAGGAAATAGATAATAAAATAATTCAAAATTTGGGCTTCCAGATGCCATGTTTGAAGGCGTACGTTATTAAAAATTTGATAACTCTAGGTACTGTTTTTATCACAATGCGAGTGATTTTTATCACAACATAGATATATTTATACAGATTCTTCGTGATTTCTTTAAATATAATACAGGGATCTAATATTTGATGGTAACAATTTAAAAAGGTGATTCGCAGTTTATAGTGAATCAACGCAAAGTGCCAAAACGAACTTAATAGCCGTTTTGGGCAAATTGCCCCATTGGGCTAAAATTAAAACTGGAGCTCCAAAACAGTGAGAGGAGTGCGCCATAACATGTGCCTTGCTATAAGATCAGAATTAAACTGCTATCTTACATAAATATAAATAAACCTGCTAAATCAGCATTAAATACAGCGTAGTACAATTATTAAGCAAATTTAATAGGATAACTAAATCAACTGCAAAGTAAAAAATATCTAGATAACTGGATTATATATTTGTAGAGCAGAAATGATACTTCTTGTATCCCGCCATTTAAATAAACCGAGTCTAGGCCATACTTCACCTGCAGTTCATAATAAAACAATTGAAGCGATAAGAGTCAAAATTAATTCCGAAGATATTGCAAAGTTTTGATGTCGAAATCAAATTTTAAAAATTAAAAAATATCGTGGGATGTCAAAAATTTTTTAAAAAATTAGAAAAATAAGATGTTCATTGAAAAAATAGTTCAGTGTCAAGTAAATATTTTTTGGAACTGATTTAAACTTTGAGTATGCAGACAAGGAATTCAGCCTAACATTAAAAATTAAAGCCAACATTTTTACTTTTCCTTTGTACTAAGGCTTTTCTCACATTTTCAGACGACTTTCTTTGTATTTAGAGAAATATTTTATCTAAAATATTTGTGTTTTAAATGTTCCATTTGATATGCTTCGTTAATTTTGAACCAGTAATTTCCAAGAACATAAAGCTTTTTTAGTATCCAAAGAGGTGTTTTATTGCATTCCTTCTGAACAGCTTTCCAAAACTATAAGGAGGGTTGTAGATCGACGTTTGAACTATTCGCTTTTTAAAAGTTCAAAAGAGAAAAAATCCGTTAGTGTTATATCAGGACATTTAGCAGGGACATTTAGACATTTAGCACATTTAACCTTAATACACGTTTTTTTATTTAAATATTTTTCAAGAAAATTAACGGTTGAATATGACACATGGCTACTTTTTTGTAGTGTTTAGTAAGGTATTTGGTATTTGAAAATTTAGTATAAAATATGTTCCTGATACTATGTGGAGCTGACTTTAACAATTTTCTGCACTCTCTTTAATTATCGTTTGTCATTATATCAAAAACAACAACAATTAAAATTCCTTTTGAAAATATTTAGATTATTTGAATCATGTTCTAAGACTTTTTGTTTTCTCTTTTATTATAATAAATGAATCTCATGCAGTCATTTAAATATACCCAAGATTCATCTATTGTGGCAATTTTTTAAAATTTTCGTCCGAATAATTGTTTTTCACGGGCAATTCTACAGCACGTTCTGATTTTGGCGATATGTCATAGCGAAATAGATGCACATTAAATTTTTTTCCCTTTTTAAGATTACATCGGCGTTAATTGCTTTGCTTTTAGTTGACATTTAGCATTGTAATGATTATGAAACTGCCTCATGATTTTGAAGATTGTCGTTTAACATTAAAGTTCTTCTCTTTGGAAGATTTGAAAAATCCCGATACTACTTGGGTATGTAATTTGAACAATTTTTGTCCTTGAACCCAAACATTGATGGTTTTATTCCCAATCTTATTGATGATATTATCTATCGTTGCTTTAGATGCCGGAACGACATCCCTTTCAGAGCCTTGGTTTTGATGCCTCTAGTTGCTTTGATAAGATATTTTAGTACAAGAAATGCACTCATATTCACATTTTTATGTTTTGTTTTACAAAATAATGATTACCAAACTTAAGGTGAAAGTTCTGCTTTTATAAGCAACCTTATAAATTAAATGTTAAATGATTTTTAACCACAGAAGGAATTCATTGGTTTCATAAGTAATAATCAGATGAAATATTTTCGTTTTTTTTAATTTTAATTACCCAGATACCTCTTCATTTTGGCTTTGCTATAACTTCTACTTTGGTCGATTTCCACCGGAATGCAAATTATATTAAAGTGTAGGTAAGCATGAAGTTTTAAAATTTATCCAGAAGCACTGATTTATTAGAAAGAATTGGGCATAGGTTTTCCTTTTACTTAGACGTTACTTTAGATTCCTGTTGCTGTTTTTACCTAGTTGGCAAACTTTTTTATTGATTTCTTCGTAAGCAATTTGTTGAAGTTTAAAGTAGGCTTTGCTGATTTTGAATTTTACATTTTGATTTGACTCGAGCTTGCATTTAAAGCTGTATATCTATTAGAAAATCAGAATTTTATATCTGTTAAATATTTTGTTTTGTATTAATGTCAAGTCAACAATTTAATAAATATTTTATTTTAAACGTTTAGCTAAATTTTACTACTTCTAGTTAAATCTCAGGCGGAAGGAAACGACGTCCGTCAGTTTATTACTGTTAGGTTTGGAAATTTGGCAATTTAAAATTTATCATGAAACCATAGAACATGATTTGTTCGAAAATGTCAATCTGTTTAAGCAAATAAATACGTAAACAAACAACTTACTCAACAGTCATACAATCTAAACTATTGCTTCCATGCAATTATATATGCAACTCCCTTTGTCCTTAAACTTCATATATGCATAATTCTAAAAATAATATAACGTAATAGTTAAGATATTTTCTATGAGATACCCCGTTAACCTTTCTAAAGATACTAAACATCTTACAGATTCAGAAATTTATTTTAAAATTTGATTATAGAATAAAATATATAAGAAAAATTTGTATAAATCATAGTAACCGTTATAGGTTCTGTATGCTTTTAGGACACAAAAAATATAAAATACATTTATAAGGGTTGGTATTAATATTCCTATTGTAAATATCTGCCTGCTGCGTGATTCCTGATGGTTCCGTCATAGCCGTCCAACATACCGACGAAATTCTACCCTCTCTTTTTATGGCCACCACCAGCATACAGCTCGAGTTACAGTTGTACAGTTATCTGGAGAGTGAAACCATTCGACATTCGTGGCGGCCTTCTAGATCACCAGACAGGAAGCCAACACAGGATGCTGAATAATCCTATAGATAATATGTTGGGATGAAAAATAGTAGGTTGCAGTGTGTCGTCAGGCACCGTCCACGAGCTTTGACATGTATGAGTCAGGAATGGGTGCTGTGCCAGAACAAGAGATCAACGACACTAGTTCCAGCTTGCCTCGCCCTTGTCAAGCATGCATTTCAATTAGAGTGTATTTGAGTGTACCTCAGGTTGCAGATTCTTCCGACCCATTTGGTCTTTGATGGTCGTAATACATGTGTTTATGCATGTCTTTGTTTTCTTGTTTGCTACGTATATAAAAATGTCACACCAACTTCTTGGATCAATTTCAAAAGATATCCCTTTTTTATTCTATGTTTTGCCTTTTTTGCTTATATTTACTAGTAGACGGCTAGTAAGGCGATAATGATTTAGTCGTTGAAATTTTTATTCATATGCGATATATATCTCTAGCACATTATTGAAAACCTGGACTTTTCGTGAAACAGAACATTCCTTATGTTTCCTTATAGAACATGTTTTAATTCTTATGTGCATATATTTGGAAAAAACAATGCATAACCCGAGCTGCATATTGGAAAAACAAATTTCCGTGATATTTAATTGTTTTTTCATCCGAAAGAATTCCAAAAAAGAAATACCGCAAAAGCAGTTAATATAAGTATTCTAATCTTCCACTCTCTTGCTCTTTTTAATTTAAATTCCGCATTTTATTTTCTATTCCCTGAACGATTTAAAGTACTCTTTAAACGCATAGTTTCCGCAAACTTCAAAAAAGCTATTCAAAATTAATTTCTTTTCTCATTTAATTTCTTTCTTATTTTTTGCTTTGTTTCGTTGAAAATTACTTATATCATGTCTTTTGTTTTACAAATTAATTATCTTTAAAAAACAGGAACAATAGTATTTTATATTTTGGCAAAATAAGTAAAAAAATCTGAGATTTCCGTTTCAATTAAAATTCTTACTTTTTTCCCCGTTGTGTGGATGGCTTAGGTTTCATATCAGTGTCCATTTGTTGAGAGTAAATCAATTCTTTTCACATTTGCAAATATCTGATGCAATTAAACAGACTGCTAAATTTATAATTTTTTTGGTTAAGAATGAATTCTTTGCAGCATTAATAAAAAAGGGAATTTAATCGCATTTGCCTTACCATGCAGAAATATTTCCAATTATAATATGTTAGGTAATGTACAAAGGGAAAAATATATCTTTATTAAAATTAAAATAATTTTGCAAACTGTTCTATAGATTTTAGTCCTTTTGTTGCTAACAAATATTTATAAATCACGCAGAAAATACTTTTTGCATGAAATAACGTGTATGATTTCAAATTCATCGGAAAGAATGAGTTAAAAGTGTGTGTTTCTTACCACTAACTTTGAAAGAATTATTTTTATGTTGTTTTAACACTTCAGTTCAGTTTCATGTTCAGTTCTGTCCTGTTCTGCTTGGTTTGTCAGATGCTTGCTTATACAGGACAGTTTACGCAAACTATATCGTAAGCGTCATAGTTTAGATGTAGGATACTAATCATAACCGGATGACAACACTTCGTTTCCGTCTTGCATACGAAAGTTAAATATTTGTCAAGGATGTGCCTAGAGTTTTCTGGCTATGTTTCGTATTTTTTTTAAATGTTCATTGGATTATATCGGCCCTATTCTGTAATTTAAGATTTAGGTTATCATTGTAAACCATTGGAATTTTCAAATCAAGACCATCTCATGCAAAACTCACAAAGCTAATAAAATTAAGTACACATTGTAAATTCGGCACAGAACAGCAGGTTTACTTTTAATAGTCCAGATTGGCGTTAGTCTGAATGGGCTATTAGTCTTGAAACACTATTGTGTGTTGTCTACTATAAATGGCTGTGTCACTTTTCAAATTGTTGTTGCTAAATATTATATTCTCGCATTATTAAAAAAATTTAAATAATGAAGTATCTGCATGTATAAATATAAGTTATCTGTAAAAGGACGATAAAAACGACGTCTTTCTGAAAACACGACGATGTGAAAAGGTCACTGTGAAAAAGCGACGGTATCTCTAGCCAAATTGAAATTTTGAAGAACGTAGACCTCCACCAGAACATGTGCACCTGAAATTCTGAATTTTATCTTTCATATTTTGCAAAACTTTATTAAATTTCTTATTGATATATTTAACGTTTCAAAAACGAACAGGAGAGAAAATGTACAGAATAAAACACTTTTATCTACAGCGTGCGAGACTATCTATCGGAAAGTTCAAGGTTGTTAAATTTGTGAATGTTGAAGTAAGATCACGGAGATGAAACCGTATCATTAAAATGTGTTTGTTAATGGAGTAAATGCTTTCGAAATGGGCTGGATTCCATTGTAGATGCTGCTCGAAATGCTACTCTTGCGACATTCGGTTGTGACGAAAGCATATAAAAACTGATAATGTTAGCCAGTAAAATGAACTATGAATGCTAACATGCATAAGGTTGTTCTAGGAAATTTACTGCAAAGAACGACCAGAATACGCCCAGGCTAGCTATTGGACACTTGTCCGTCATAATTTTCAGCTCATATTCAGCCTTTCTCAAAAGCGTTTTTAGCTTGTACAGGAGTTCCAACCCACGATCATCCACCGTAATTTGTTGGGTTATCCTGAAATTCAAACTATATGACGAGGATTCTAAGTATGATGTCCGCAGAGAAATTTGCTTGCAATTTTCAGGACCTGCATAATCGTTTTCAATTTAAATTGCAAATGGTAGAAGGAATGTAAAGCGAGTTTTCTCATTTTTTATAATAATTTCATATTTACCGAATTGTTATTGTTATATCATGCATTTTTCTTTAGAATGTTTTAAGTCCAACTTAAATACATTTTTGTACGTATATATATTTAAATTAACACCTTCATAATTTCTTCACATTCAAAACAAACTAAAAGTAGCTTTGTAGGAAAGAAAAGCAGAAACTGCTTAGCAAAATAAACTTTGTATTAATGTGAATAAATCCTTAATCTATTTCATTACTTTTTTTCTATTAATATTCTAATAGCGTATTAAAAAGTTTAACTATTGAAAATAAGGATTTAAGTTTTTTTTTAAACTAATTTATGCTTGTCATTATTTTCCCACTTTTGTCTAGAACTGTAAAACAAATTATCGATAAATAACGAGCGTTGAAAAAAAGCGCAGTATCATTATGGTAAAAGCTCGAAGATAATCTGCAAAAAAATTATTAAAAACGCCATAAAAATTTTAATCCTTCCTCGATATAAACATATAATATTCGCAATTAAAAGCAATAGCTAAACCTCTTACCGAAACATATTATTAAAGGAACGTTTGAAATAGTTGAGGTCTTCTAAAATATACTTAATCCATTAGAAAATTTGAATGATGTATATTAAATATATATATGTGCAGATTATTTCAACTGCTCATATAGACATAAAGGTAATTTGTTTCTGAAAGACACTATGTTTATTATTTCTTCTATTTTGCATTTATTATAGCCTATGATTTTATTGTAATTAATTAGCCGGTTTTGCCCTTTTATTGTTAAGCATTCATATTTTCTAACTACAAATTCAAACTTTTCCTGTTGTATAAATTTTAAAATTTAAAAATTTAACTCCTGGTACACGCAGATATAAACAAAGTTTATCAATTAGCAATACTTGGTAATGTTTTTAAATAAAAAGTTAGTATTTTTGGTTGACCGAATGTAACAGTCATTTTATTGCAATTTTAGTGACCTGATAAGGATCAGCTCTACCTTACCGGGGCGTCCAGATAGTGAGTGTAACTTTGTGTGTGTAAACTCTGCTGGTAATTTATTTCGTTCGCTTTAAATTTTCTTTCCTCCATTAATTGCGCAATTGTTTGATTGGGGTGTTGTTCACAAGTGCAATATCTTGAGGGGAATGTTTTTCATGAGCTGCTTTCTGAGGCGAAAAAAATAGTCTTCTCATGTTCATTGGCCCTCCATTTATTTGACTGTTACTAATTATTAAACCTGTATAAATCATTTTCAGATATAGATGTAATAGTTAGAGATTATTTTTTTTCCGTCTCCTTAACCATCTAGGAGTTTTCCCATGCATTCATACGATCAGAGATTCTTCCTTTAGCATGATTTGCAGCTCTTTGATACAGGCTGGTAATAGTCAAACAACGTCATTTCGCTTATAGCGTTTTTTTATTGTATCTTTTTATCTGAGTCGGTTCAATAAATCATTGAACGAATGCTTGACCATTCCCTGTTTGTTATGAAGCCCCGCAATTGACTTCTTTTGGATTAGATAAGTTTTGTTAAACATTTAATTAATTTATTGTTAAATTCAAAATACTACAAATTAAAATTTTATTTAATTCATACACGGACAAATAGATTATTTATATACATAGGTATTGAATTCTGTATGTTAGAAATGGATAGTTTTGATAATGGTTGCAATACCTGGGGTTATTTGGATCATAAAAGTTTAAAGATCATAAAAGCACAAAGTTAATAAGACTATTTTCAGAATTGATTTCAGATTGATCTTCTTAGAGAAATACACATGTCTAATGTTTTGGCCCAGTTTTAATTTAATAGTTGACAGAATGACCATAGTTGCAACAACTTTTTGCCAAATATTAGAGAAAGGATTATTTCTTCTTTCTCACGAAACGAAATGCATAAAAATCCTAATATATTTAATTTTTGCATTCAACGCTAACATTTTAATCTCTCTTAAAAGTTGAATTACCATTTTGTATCGAATATGCTCTCTTCCTATTGACAGATCACCTCGTTTATGTTAGTGTTTTCATTTACATCTTCAGATTGGAAAATCAGCTAAAAACAGGAAAATGTGATATCCTCCATCGATTATTTGCAAAATGCCTTATCTAATCTTCTGTGTTAAAATTAAACATAAAGCAGTTTTTGTAGAATTAAATTAATAGATTATTTTTTTACCTTATGTAAAGTTAGGTAGTTTTGGCATAGTTTAAGATTAAAAGATGGAATTTTATAGAAAGAATATTTACTTCTAATGTAACCAAATAAAATAGAAATTTAAATAGTTATTTTTTACATATAAGAAAAAGGTATGATCTTAAATATTGGGGATAACCATCATTTTTCTAAAAACTGATTTTTCAGAGCTTTTTAAAAATTACTCTGAAATATTTTTGACTAAACGGTAAGATTCTTTCGGACAATATTCCTATATAAGAAGATGTGTACGTTTTCTTCGGTTAATAAATGAGCATGTCAGATATACTACCACATCAAAGCAAGACATTAATATCGACATTAAAAAAGAAATAAACGCAGGCAAGTAAATCGTCAAATATATTGTTACGTTTTTTTTTCTTACCGTACGGTTTCGTGGATTTGGAGTGAATAACGAGTACAGCACTTGATGAAGTATCTAAACACAATTTATTAACCAGTATTACTCTGGACAGCTCCAAAATCTCGTTTACAATCGTCGAAGAACTACTATAAACACGCTGAGACGATCAGTGACACGACCTTCAGGCTATCACGGTGAAGACAGCTTCACGGCAAACAGAGTACGATTCCAGACTCTGCTCGGTCGCTCTCGGAACTCTACGTACTCTCGAGACTCTCCACGCTACAGCTTACTAGACGATACACTCTATAGCCTCAACGATGCACACTGTCGATGCACCAAATCGCGTTACATCCGACAACCAACTCGAGACTAGACTGACGGTCATCTTGATGGACAAAGCACTGACTCTTAACTGACTAGCCTATGCACTTTCTGACTTACTATCAACTCGATGGACTCCGCACTCCGCGTACCAGCAGGGTTTATACAGGCTTTTGGCTTGTGTTCGAGAACATTTCGGGCTAAAGCAATAAGAATTCGTTCCAGAGAGTTCTCCATTCGTCTGTAGCATATCGCTAATTTTGTCGCCAAATGGGCGATTTCTCGCAACTGTGGCAACCCGCCTTCCCTTGCCATTTTCTGGCAATCTTAACCTGCTTTGCAGGGAAGCTATCCTACCGCGGCTGAGCATTTCATAACAATACATTAAACGAATGTAAATTTCACTTGGTAACGTAAATGGCTCAGAGAAAATTTTTGAAAATATTACATTCCATGCTGTTCGGAAGTACAAATGTGCAGAACTCATATTTCATCATTAATAGTATTTAGAAAAATTATGAGACGCATTTAGCAAAGTAATAACATGATTAAGCAAGGTATTTGCATGACTGATTTTAATTTTAAATAAGTTAAAAATTAATACGGAATTTAATAACTCTTATCAAATGAATACGGACTCATTCAACAATAGTACATAATAACTTTTTCATTCTAATGGAATCTCTGATTATTCTTTGAAAGCTGAGAAATGTTCGATTAAAACGGAAACGAGATGAATGATTATACATTCCGATTCGTTTAGATACTAAAATTAACTTACTGTTTCAAGTTGTTTTTAAAAAATAGATGGAAATTTTCCTTTTAAAAGTTGGAAACGAAAAGTTTCGCGTTATTTTTATAAAATTTTTAGAAATACGTTATCAGGAAAAATGCTTCATAAAAGTCTGATATTTTTAACAAATTCCTAGTGCACATTCTAGTAATTTCTTACTCTTTCCACATCTATCATTTAAATTTAAGAATAACTTTTTCTTTTTTATACTCGTTATTCAGAAGGGAAAAAATGCTTGGTGTGAAGCATTTTAGAATTAATTTATACCCGAGTAAGGATCTTCGAGAAAAGAACATTAATATTTCGCTCTTAATAATAATGTCCCTTCGTAATTACACACGATGCATTTTTTACGGACGTCATCTTCGTGCAGAAACGATATTAGTTACACGAAATTAAACATCTTAGTGCATGAAGCGTTGCAATACAGGGCTTCAAAATGGCGGAATAAATGCCTCGTTTCATATTCTATTTCTTTCCGTAGCCTTTAGTCTAATGTTACCCATTTTTCAAGTATGTAACGTTAAGCCTCATTTATGAAATTCTCCTTTAAACTGGGGTTTTATTTAAGCAGAAATGTACCGATAAATAAAGATTTTAATGGTAGCTCCTCACGCCTCCATAAAATGTAATAACGATGGCAAAAAAAATTCTATCAGGTTTTATGTTGCGCTCGTTTAACCATTTCCCAATATGGTTTTTAGTTTTAGTTTAGTTAATGATCAGCCGTTTATTGACAATATATAGTACAAACTCATAAACAGAAATTTCAGCAATCATAATTATACTTCGATAAGTTTGCGCTGCAAATATTTATTTGTAAATGTATTTTATTATAGTTTTGTTACAGTAAAATTTTTCGCAATAATAATAACAATACGTAATATAACTAAAATTTAAGTAGCATATTTACAGTTTTTTGATTTATCAATAAGTCTGTTTCAATAAAATTTGATTGAAATGAAATAGATTCAGCCTGCACTAAAGTAAATTTCTCTAAAAGAACTTGCTTTCAGAACTTCTTTTTATTATTTAGTTAAAATACAAATTCCAATGTTAATTTGTTTTACTGTAAAAAGAGAAGTATGTCATCGCATCCAATTAACGATTTTTTTATAATTAAGGTATTGAAATGCTTTGCCTGAGCTTCCATCCCGCGGCTTTATATCAATCGAGTTTGGGCTAAGTTACTTTATTTGAATATAACAAAGCACATGAAGGCATTCTGCCTAAGAAGAGGATACTTTCGTGGAGAATTTTCTAAATGAACCTGACTCGCTTTCACATTACACATGGGAAAAGTTCCCCCAATCATGAAGCTAGCTCGTAAGCCTGTGTTCTTACACTGGCCGAACTACCAGTACTTATTAACTACTCTGTAACTGATAACTGACGGATGCTTGTGGAAAGCTGATAAATACCAACGAATTTTTGGCCACTATCAAATTTAAATACTAACATAAAATGTTATCAATTATAATTTCAGTATGTGTAGCATTAGGCGTTTTTAAGTTAATATAATTTCCGAATCAGTGGAAATTTTATTATTTTATTACTAGTTACATGCACATTTTGGGGCATTTATGTCGTGCATTATGTAAATAATACATAAATGCAAAAAACTGCATGCACAGAACATACTGTATCTTAGAGCTTACAAGTCGGTTATCGGATCGCGTATCGAAATGAAATAGAAACATATCTTTTCAATAGAATCCTCTTTAAAAGTAATATGCATTTTACTGAGATATCATAGAAATTTATTCGGTTATAGAAATTTATAAACAGTCTTCAGTTATTTTAATGTAATGGTGTAGTGGCGTGGTGTAGTGATCTGCATGCTGGGCGCGTACTTCAAAGGTCCATGTTTCGATTCCCGGCGGAGGTGTTGCTCAGTTTTCTCTTCTCCTGCTTGCAGAAAAAAAACCTAATGTCTCTACAGTGGCGCCTGAACTAAAAGGGTGCTGGATGATGATTCTTCACATCCAGGATTTGGCGACTGGGCCCTCTAAAACACTAGTCGCCCTTTAAAAGGTGGGAGTATACAAGGTATCTCTCCAACCTTAGCGTGCCTTTGTGTTGTAGTGGTCTGCACGCTGGGCAGTTATTCCAGAGGTTCGTGGTTCGATTCTCGGCGAAGGCGTTGCTCATTTTTCTCTTTTCCTGCTTCGTAAAAACCTAATGTCTCTACAAACTAAACACAAAATGGTCATTTTTATCTCCATTTGTATAAAACTTTTTTATTTCCAGCGCACGAGAATGTCTTTTGGAAATTTTAGAGATACGTTCTTTTTAAATATTTTTAGCTCAAAGTGATGTTAGCCCAAATGCTCTCGAAACATGGAGTCTGTAAATGAAACAAAATGCCCGTTTAGGTGTAATATAAAATCTGAAAGCTATTTTTTTTAAAAATATTTTTATATATCCTTTGAATAGTGTAGGTATAAATTTTGGAACAAATTTGTTTGCTGTTTACCACTACACTAATTTTCATTATGATCAATCATTGCCTTTCAGACATTATTGAGAAAAAATTAATTACAGTTATTGCATTACAGGGTTTCAGGTAAGGAATATTACGGGACCTTGCTATTTGTAGATTACAGTTGTAACAAAAAGCATTTATGATAAATTGCCTAACAATCTGTTTTCTATACTTTTCTCTCATTCATTTTCAATCATGCTATTTTGTTTGCTGTTGCTATAACAGGTGACAGTAAATGGGGACACCTAGTGGCTAATATAGTTAAGCAGTAAAGTCTCGTTGTCTTCCTCCATTTAGAAGCAACGAACCTGGATTGAGCTAGAAGAGGAGATGGTAGGAACTAGAGAATAAGGCCATAGCAAAAGAGCTTGAATTATATGCCTAGGTGAAATGTAATTAAGTAGCTGCATTTAACTCCGGCTCCATCGACTTTAGGACGTTGATGATATTTATTATATGTTGTCGCATCACTGGAGTTTTGGATAACTATCCTTTATATGTATTAACTTCTGCTGAGGTTGCTATAATAATAATAGTCCTCTCTGCACCAACATTCCCTTTCTTTAAAGCGAAAGATATGGTTCACATTGATATTAATGATAGCCCATTTCGTTAATTGCTCATTTTACTCACTGTACCATGGGGTTCTCGTCATTTTTTGCTCCATGCACCCCTTTCACTACTGCTAGACGATCATTATCCGCTTTCGAAAAAAATGTATGTGTCTAGATTTAGTTGATATTTTAACATGTTTCATAAATTAAACAAAAAATGGTGTAGAAAATGTTGCACAGAAAGTAGTTCAAGTACTAAAACTTGAATAAAAGTACTTTTTTATATTCATAAACTAAAACTAAATACTTAATAGATTCAGGCCCACGTGTGGAATTCCCTATGTCTTTGCAAATCCTTGCTCTAAACTGTTCATCCAGTTACAGATTTTTGAAGTTTTCAGTGAATTTATTGCACATTATTATGCATACATTTGAGACCGCTGTGTATTTTAAATTTCATTCTTGATTTACATAATTTTAATGTTTTTGCGCATTTCATGTATATGAGTAGTACGATGTGAAGAAAAATCACTATTAATAAACTTGAAATGGATTAATATGCACTTTTATTAACAAAGAATATAATAGTATGTTATTTGCAGCAGACGTTTGATGAACGATTCCATGAAATCAGTAACGCTGAATTCACAAAATGTTTACCCTCAGCACAAGGGCAAAACATTTTTAAACGTTATACGACATTTTTTAATCTGCGTATGGTGCTTATGGAAGCTTTTTATCTCGCATCATTTAAGATATCAATTCAAAAAGAACCATGTATGAACGCATAAATGTTAATAAATTGAATTCAAGAATGTAAAAATTTCAATAAAATCGATTGTAAAATTACTCACAGAAGTTGCATTACTAGATACATATTTTTGCAAAAAAAAATCAACAATGTGGTCAATCATACCAAAACAAGTTGCCTAGGATATAAAGTTTGCAGCGCGTATTTTATTTCTCAATTAAGTTTCGAAAATCCTCTGATATAGGTAGGTAGGTTACGGAGGACTGCAACGCCTGGTGTCTAACAGAGGTAAACAGGCATGTGTTCCACGCCCTCCTCTAACTACACCAAAAGCTTCCTGGAGCCACACGAGGCTGCACAAGGAGATTATTGAGGTTGTCAAAGGGAAGTACATGGCCTTACAAGGGCATTAGTAGGATTGTCTTACAGATTGAAGAGGCAAGATGTGGTGTTACAGATAGTAGGTAGTTAAACTAAAAATACTTGTATAATAAGACGTACGCATAAAAAGACATAAAAACACATAAGCAAACACAATGCGTAAAATATACAATAAAAACAACACAATACACACAACACAATGCGTAAAATGCATAAACAGAGAGCACATAAAACAGGTACATGCACATAGTCATATCATCGACTGATATAGCATCATGTTAGGTATTTTCATCAAGTTCCTGGTATTTTCAACGTATGTTCTTTTGGTTACAGTTGAAAGAGAATTTCTTAAAAACCGCTAAAAAGGCCTTGGATTTCCAGGAAAGATTTTATGCTTCTTTTAATCCAAAAACCTTTCTCGGGATAATTTAAATTTTAGATATGGTAAAAATAGGCACTCATCCATGTTAAAAGCAAAATTTCATTTTGAAAACTCAAGTTAAAAAAAACGTTCTCCATTGGTGAAAGGATTTCACTGCAGGATGCATCAGAAGAATTTAGTCTGAAAAAACTTTTTTTATTTTCTGAGAATCTTGAAATCTGTTAAAAGAAGAAGCTCTCAGCTTATGATTTTCAAAGCAATTTATACACTGTATAAAAATGTAAAATACACAGTACATGACTTCCTCAAAGTTTTCGAAACAACTTTTGAGTTGGGTAGAAACGAAGTATTTCTAACGTACGGCCACTGAACTGAACTGTGATTGGCAGGGTAAAAGGAAATAAGCTTAAATTATTTTAAAGTATAGAATAATTAATGTTTTTTCTCTTGAGGGAAAGATGTGGAATGCAAAACATTCTTGGTCCATATAAGTGTCATGTTTATATTACGAGAAAACCTGAGTCTTCATACACGAGGCAGAAATGCAAATGTCATAAAATTCTATTTCTTCAGAGCTTTTATGAGGTATCGAGTAATTGTAATACTTGAAAAACTAATCAAAACTTCCTTTTGACGATGTAGGAATAGGTGATGTTACAATTTAAGAAACAGCAGTTTTGCAACCTTTTGTGGCACTGGAATTGAATTTTTTCGAGATTTGTCTGGTATATGTGATGAAAATTTGTGCTCGCGAAGGCATTTATTCAGGTTTCCCATTTCATAAGGCTTCTATTGACTGTCAAATTGAGCTTCTAGAGAAGCAGACCAATTTTTGGCAAACAGTTAACGTCCAGTCCATAGTTTGCCCTTGAAATGAGAATACTGTTCAAACTTAATAGGAATATCTATCCATACATTACTTTCATTTGTTCCAATTTTTATAATGGTAAACTCCGCTGGCATAAACAAATGTCAAGGATGGTAGTAGAAAATTGTTTTGTTATATCAATTCAAGCATTCCAAGCTATAGAACTAAAAACAACCACGGGTTTCAGATTAATTTTTATACCAAGCACAGAATTTGATTTAATATTCATATTCTTCTACGCATCAGGTCATAAGTATTAATCGGTTAAATAGCGTATTTAACTCCACATATAAACTTCAATAAAAACGTTACTAATTGTCTTTTTTAAATTTTGCCAAAGTTATTTTAGTTACTGATTTTTAATTATATACAGAAAGTTTCAGCAGTTCGGTTACAAACTTTCAGGAGTGATAGAATACGCCTAGACCATGGAAAAGTCAGGCAGCAGTGCATGGTCGGAAACACTTTCCTTGCCCGGTAGTGATGGTACAAAGCGCAAGAAACGAAGGACACGAACTGGGTGAGAAATACATTTATCATGTTTTAGTACAACCCGCCAACGTGATACCTTCCGGTTCTAAGGAACAATTGTCAACCGGAATTATGCTTAGTGCAGCAGAAACTAAGAAATGAAAATAAAAACAGACAACAATTTCTCATCATAATAACAATTAAACTTTGTAACATCAAAATTACGACTCCGGACCGTGATGAAGGCCTCACACCTCCGGTGCATGGAAGATCTAATGTTCTGAAAATACATGGCGTGTTCCCGAATTCCCCAACAGCTACCACGATTCCTGCAATAAGTTCCCGAGCTCTGTTAACGGGGGTTTCGTACACCAGTGTCTAGACGTACCCGCCCTAGAGAAAGTAGTCAATGCAAGGGTGAAGTGTAGTAATCTTGCTGGCCAATGCATCATACCGCCGCTACCGAACCAATGTTAAGGATGCGTTGCATTCAAGTGGAGCCGTACATCAAGGTTGTTAATGTATGTAAAAATTTAACATTCCCAACATTTTAGCTGCACTGAGCATAATAACCATGTTTTCTTACATGCTGTCACTGACTTGTTGCATGAATTAAAAAATGCATAAAAACTCTGATATTCAGCATAAGAATTCTTTCAATATTATCACTCCTATTACATGTACTTTATCTAGAAGTTAAAAAACCGTTATTGAAGTAAATCAGTTCTATTTACATCTCTTGTACTACACGGCGATTTTAACTTGCAAAATTAGAAAATACACTCTTTTGCCAAAAAAAAACCGAAGCACACTTAAAATTTAATTCAATCATCTCGAAATTTTGTATGCAAATTACTTCATACCAAGCGTGCAAAGGATTAAATTTTCCATTGCCAATTATTGTTAAATTCGGTCGTAGTGTGCTTTTCTACTGCGCAACTAGTATAAAGTATCATATAATATAGTATCGTATAAAATATGTAATAATTACGGATAATTATTCTTTTGTCATTGTCGGTGTAGTAGATCCCCGGAGACCCAACCAATAATGCCGTTACAAAGTTGTCGAAGTCTTTCTAATACAATTAGATGGTTTAGCAAGGATACGTGAAGTGGCCTGGCTGTACGAGCAACAGGCCGCCACCTACAACCTACAGATAGGGCTATGCAAATGTGTTAGTAACAATGGCTGCTGCAAGGTCATCGGCGAACGAATGCGAGGCAAGATCAGATGATTGTGTGACAGGCCCGAATTACCTCAACGGTATCATTGCCCGCTATCCAATGTCCCTTACAGTCTCTTCCATACCACCCATGGCATCTTCCATCATTTCACGGAGGTTGGTTGAGGTGAGGTAGCGATGACAGTGGCCTTTTAAGATGACTGTCACAAAATCGACACAGTCTTCCGCAGTGATATCGTAGTCGATCACAATTACTAGCCAATTGAAATCGAATAGTGTTAACCCATGAATCTTGCTTAAGTGTTGGATTAGATGACATCGAGTTCGTGTGTGGTGTAGTCAAGGTCAGCGGTCGCAATCATCTTTTATGTTACAGAGTCATATAGCCGTTACCCAAGAGCGTTGCCATAGGGCAGTATCTCGTACGGCAGTAGGTCGACGACTTGCGTATAATTTCAGCAGCTCAACTTACATGTTGATGACATCCTGACATATGCTTTAACCTCCATATCACATCATCTTGGAGCCATTTCTCAATAGAATTCAGCTCCCATATCTTTGGACTTTCATCTAGCTGTTAATAAACTTCCTTCACCAGCAAGGTCATCAGCTGAAGAGGTAGCCCGCCAGATTCGAGTATACTAAAATGCTACAGATCTGGAGCCTGATATAATTATATCGCAGGATAAGATTAGGAATCGTCCATCACTCTTTACTTCAACGCTTACAAGCATGCTGAAAGCGAAAGTTCAACTACTACTGATTTGAACACTAAGAAAAATGTGCAATTATTAGCCACTTATCAGCCCTATAGCCTTGAGTTTTTAATCTTTTCATAGCCGTGTTTGGGCTTTATACATATTTAATATCAATAAAAGCGGTCACTTTCTTCAGAAAGTTTTAAGAATATATTTACAAATTCTTTTCTGTCTGGTACAATTAACGACACATAATATAAACCAGAAACTAATTTGCATTTTTTGCATGAACGTATGAGTATTTCTGCAGCAAAATGAAAATTATGGATATTAAATGCAATGATTACAGAAGTTCTGTTTACTAACTCCATCTGTTTTGATTATTACTGAAATTTATGAGGGAAGTTTTAAAACTTGTGCTATAAAGATTCATTAATATAGGAGTCCACGATCTGTTCGTAAATGCAATGCCTATTTACATTAATGTAGTAACCTTAAAGTCAGATAGCTGATATTCATAGAATCAGCTATCCAGGGGCTTTCATGTTTCGCACTGTCAGTAATGAAAAAAGTGAGAAAAAATTATTTTCTGTCTGCATCTAAAAATTAAAAATTCATTAAGGATTCTTATTTCCCATATATTTTATTTATCTAGGTATGTTTTAGAGAAATATTTACTGTTTTAAGTATGAAAAGATCTATAGCTCACTATTTAAAATTACTAATTTACGTTACTCTACCAAATCATTTACAGGCCAGTCATTAATAAAATCGCCTTTCCTCAGAAATGAGTTGTCAATCTATAATACGTAAATAAACAAATGCATATAAAACAGTGAATGTGTTTTGATCATTCATAAGATCATAACATCAAATAGCGTTAAATATACTAGAATATAAACAAACATTTTTAAATTCAAAATGTATAACTATATTTGGCGACGCAATAATACTTTAAGCATCTTAGAAAATCCTAAAATTCAGCCGAATTCCATCAGAAAGTTTACCATTACCGATTAAAATCTGATTAAAGTACTTTTGGATTATCTTTAGAGTATTAGCATCTAATTAGTCTACTATTATGCCGTCTTTAAATTGGTAGCTTCATATATATTTATGAGGAGTTCAAGGTTGGAAGACTTTCTTTATATACAATGTTAAGTAGTTAACAAACCGAGAAACGTCTTGAACCTCACATTGCGCAAAAGATATTTGAAACGATTAAAAAGTTGCTATTAAAATCTCAACCAATTATGTTCAGATTAAATTTGATCAATACAGTTATCTACTCGAACGGTATGAAGTAGCACAGCTAGTAACACCGTATAAACGTAGAACGTTATTTGAACGTCTCTTAATCAGACACTGAAGGTTCAATTTAAACTTTTTATGTTTGTAGAGAACAGACTGTGTTATCAAATTATGTGTTTGTGTGGTATCAAACCATCCCAAACTCTAACCCCATTCTCAAGGAATTAAAAATGTGCAAATAATATTCTAATTTATAAAGTATTTTTAAAGCTCTTGCAATAAAATTAATTAAATGCAATTAAATAAATACAGGGAGATCGTAATTTGAATTACAGCAATTTTATAGGTCATCATGCGTTTTTCTGGCTTTATTAGTGAGATAGTGATTCAGTAATTATAAAATAATTTAAAAAAAGAGTTAAACACTTTGTTAGTTGCTCTCGACATTAATATTTTATATAATTTAAATGAAAATTAACAGCTGAAAGAGAAAATTGTAACGTGTATATTTAATGTGGAAAAAGCCATTATCACAACTTTAAGCATTACGTTTCAATGCATATGCCTTTTAAGTACATATTAATATAGATATATTAATACTGTAAAACATATTTTTGTTTATCAGTGCTATAGTTGATCACTGTTCTTGCCTTTAGTTTCCCAAATTTTTTATTAACATATGTAATATAAAATATTGTCAAATCTCTGAAATGGTTTTGCTCCAGTTAGTTCGGATAAATGGGTTGTACTGTATTGACGAAATAAAATGGGTAGATGAGATGCATAAGGATAATTAATTTTCAAGAATAATAAGTTAATTGAGGATCTGTGATTGGTCAGGATGTATTTGAAACGTAAAGAACGGAAGCAAAAGCTATACAAAACTTTAGCGTAATGCTCTTTCCTGTGTCTCCTCTCAGAAAAATGCTTTTCGTTTTAATGCTTTAAGTGTACCGTTGAGTGCCGGTCAAGGATCCACGATCCATTTCCATATAGAATTCGACTGCGACTTTGCATTCGCTGGCAGCACGTCAGCTAAATGACAATTACCAGAGTATACCACTGTTTAAATATAAACATAGTGTACAAACAAGAGAAAAAAATACTGTAAAAATTCACAGTCAGTTTGAATATGATTTTAAAAAGTATTAATGCGAATACGCTTACAGAATAACTAGTCGCTAAGCTAATGAGTCTTAATCAATCCCTTCTCTCATTATTAAACTGTGTATTTTGCCTCAATATTTTTAATTCAATAGTTTAATGCACGTACTTCACTTCATGTCTAACGTCACTTAAGTACCTAACTTCATATCATTCATAAAGTTACCAATATACAGGGTGGTCCAAAGCAAAGGAAAAATTTTAAACGTATGTTGCGCAACGGAGGAATTGCGACTTAAGGAGGAATCCTTAAGGCGCCACACACCAACTATAAACAGTAAAACAGTAACACGTGCGGTTTCCTTAAAAGCGCACGGAAATACCCTGGATTTTTTGTTTTAAATAAAAAAAAATATTTTCGGAAAAGTTATATTTTTACTTCACAGCACAAGTGCACAGAGGCTGGCAGACGTTATTGGTCATATTTAAAGAACTTATTCTCCACCATATGGCAGGTCTTGCAGCTGAACGCTTGTAGATGCTGTGCAAAGTGTCATGTTACGTCACACGGCTGTTCTTGGGAATGATGGTCTTCACATGTAATTGCAGTTATGTTGCCAATTGTGGCACGTTTCTGTTGGAACTTCTGAAACTCCTCGATGGAAACTGTAACAATTCTAGCAGCATAGTCTTCCATTATTAATACCATCCTATGTCTTTATGCCAATTTCTATGAAATCCGCATCATGTTACTATCTAAATTTATCTATGCATTTCGAATTTTTACATTTGTGTTATTTTTGGATGAACCGAAATTTCATAGAACAGTTTGTTATCACACTTTATCAAGACTACTGTTACTTCTAATTGAATTTGCAAACATAACTGGAGTCCTGAGTAGTAACAGGAAGTTTTCTTAAAAAAAACTATGTTCATGATAGTGTAGAAGATACAACACAAATGAGAAGGGTTTAATTACCCTTTATTTCTCACAGTTTATAGCCATTCCAGCACCCGAGATACAAAGACCGGTACTTATGGTCTGAAATGTAAAAAATAAGAACTAAAACTAAATTAAATAAGAACTAAAACTAAATTAAATAAGAACTAAAACTAAATTAAATAAGAACTAAACTCAGATACTTTACAAAGACTAGTAACGCGAAGACTGGCCTTTCAGACTTTACGTAGTGAGCAAAATGCGTGAAACTACAATACGTCTTCAAGTGGCCTCAAAGACAGACAAGAACTCACTGAAAAGCGTGCGCAAGTAAGGTAGCGAGAAGTCTCTTTCTCTCTTGACTAAAAGCCACAATTTAAATACAAAGTTTACAGGCTCAATTTGCATAACCAAATCTGTTCTCGTTTATTCTTGCCGGACAATGGACAATACGAGAGGTTAGTAAAGTATTAAAATAAAATAAACGTTAGTAAAACTTAAAATCCTTACAACCTTATTTATAAGATTTGTAAAATCAGGACTGGAAATAGCTTGAATAGGCTGCGCGTAGATACACGAGAATGACAAATAACAGTTATAAGTAAATCAATTCAAACGTACTACTTTTAATTTAAGTACATGACTTATATATATTTTTAGCTGAATATGATGTTTTTGATAACGTGAATTTGGTTAGAATTCTAAAATAATATCAGTTGGAGAGACTTATAGTTTCAAATTTTGAAACTGCAGACGTCCTCTTTTAATGCAGTTTCTCCAGCCAAACATATTGCGATACCTATTCAGTTTCAAATGCAAATAATGCATTATATTCTTCCTATGCAGAAGGTACGTGAGAGCAAAAATGCGAGATTTTGCAAGATTGGCAAAATTATTCGCATCCGATAAAAATACAGAAGCTTGAAAGCTGTCTAAAAATATGAAATTCTTATAAAATCAAAAGCGTGAGTGGTTGAAATGCAACGTTCGCAAGAAATAACTAGAGAGATATTCGGAAAACATATATTCGCGTTCGCTAATGCAAACAAAAATGCTCCGCTGTTTCCTTTTTTCACTTCCGTCTAGGAAGTAAAGGGAGTATTAGAATCGCAAAGAATTTTGGTTATATTGGAATCAGAAAATGGATTTAAAGTGGATTCAAAAACGAAACTTTATAATGTCTGTGTGTAGGTAAGGACGTACTTCATATATATGTATGTATCTTGCATAACTCAAAAATGATTAGTCATGGAAGTTTGAAATTTTGCATATGGGATTGCTATAATACTGTGTACTTCCCCTTTTTATAGCAATCGGCCAAATCAAATGTATGTATATAAGATATTTCAGCAGTTCAGTTACAAACTGTCAAGAGAGAGAGTACACCTAGACGATGGGGAAGCACTATCAATGCATGGTCGGAAACGCTTTCCTGTAACGGCAGTGACGGCATAAAACATAAAGAAAGGAACGACATGAACAGGATGAGAATAGTATTTATTGTAATTAGTGCAGCGGAAACCAAGAGATAAGAATAAAAACATACAGTCGTCATCAAATAATCAAAGAAGGTATTTGAAATTACTACCCGGACCGCGACGCACGAACCATGCGTCAGACATCTTCTATACGCTGGGAGATGTGAGTTCTGCATAACGGTGCGTAGGCGTAATGTCGAACACCTTCTTTAATGACGAATAATGTCTGTTTTTATTCTTATTTGTTGATTTCTGCTCTACTAAATATAATAAAACATGTTTTGTCACACTGTTCGTATCCTTCCTTTTTTGTGTTTTGTCTCGTTACTACTGCGCCAAGAAAGCGTTTCCGGGCATGTGATTTTCCACCTTCCAGGTGTACTCTATCTCTCCTGAATGTTTACAACCAATTTTCTGAAACATCCTGCCTATTTACGTAGTTTAATCTTCTTAACCTTAGAGGTTGAAGGTCCTTGTCTACAACATCAGTCAACAGATGAATGCAAAAGGTCTCGTTAAAATGAAAATTAAATACAATAGTATTCAACAAGGTGAGTGACACATAGGTCAACGACCTCTGGAATTTACTCTGTAGATTAGGTGCAGACTCTGTAGAACTACCTTCTGATGCATTAGAAGAAACTGGATTAAATTTTAGAATTTATAAATAAACCAAAGTTTAAGGACATCGGTGCCCATCATATTATCTGTTAACTATGACTTAAAGCTTGGTTTACTAGTGATATATCGTTATCTGAGGTTACCATATAAGATATCTGAGTGAGAACCACAGTAAGCGTACTGTTAAAATGTACTGAAAGAGAATGCTAACGTTAACGACAACAGAATATCACTGTAACTTTCAAATCTGTAGTCGTCAGTTACCAACAAAGTCATTGGTTACCTATGCGTTTTTGGTCTCAATGTTTTCGCCACAGTTTTCGTGCCATCTAATGTTTGCGATACATAAAGTAAAGAAACACAATGCTTGCAAGCTTTTGAAAAGACTCTTTCGAAACCGTTTCTAAATCGCAAAATTATTCTGCCCATTGTTTTTAAAGCTTTTTTTCAATTGTGTGTCAATGTGTATTCTGCGCAATGAAGCTTTGAAGGAAAATTGATGATGTAACATTCAAATGTTTTATATAAATAATTTAAAATATAATATGTGAAATTGGAATTGAAATGCCTAGAAATTCTTTATCATGAATAAATAAATTAAAATTTCTTACAAAAGAAAATATTGGTTTTCCTTTTATTGCTATTTAATAACAAAAGTTATTATTAATAGCTGTTCGAATTTAAATATTTATAAAAGAGAATTATGCAAGCTGCTGCTTAAAAAGGGAGTGAAGTTTAGAAAGAATCGATAAAATCACTCTCAAGCTTACACGATTAAAGCATTTGCTTTAAAGTAACACAAAGAGCTTAGATGCATTCATGAACACACAAAAGCGGCCTTTTTTTGTTTTGAAAACAAATAAATGTAACCGATACTACAAAATGACATATAAAAGCATAAAAGTCAGTTTTGTTTTTGAACGCTTCCATTTGCGCTATTCATAACTCACGATCTACTTTAATCTAAATGGTAATTTTGATTTGGAAAGTTCACGACGACTGTGTAACTTAGAACCTCTTCAGCATTTCAAATGATAATTCAGAAAAACATTTTTATATTTAATGTGGTAGTTCTGCACGGAACTTAAAGCGTTTCTAAATAAATATATTTAGAAAATACTTGCATATCATGCAAATGTTTTCTTTAAAGAAGAGATAGACAAACTTACGTCTTAGAATGTTTTAATTTACAATTTTATTTTATTTTGTTCCATTTCAAAGCACGTTAAAAAATCATATAACACATGAATTAATAGGTTATAACTTTAATCATATTTACAGAACAAAGAACAGAAGAAAAAAGGCAGTGATGACCCTCATAGTTTTATAAAATTTTGAAAATATGCTTTAATTTTACACAGAACATAATTATATATTCTATATCTAATTTAATTTATTTGGGAGGAAAATAATTTTTTAATTTTTAATCAATTAAATGTATTCTTTTTTTTAACTTCTACAAAAGGGTAAAATAACTTGTACATTGAATTTTAATTTAATAAACTTAAAACAAATAAAGATACCAAATTTCCCATCATAGTATGTATATTATCTTTGTAAATTCCTCTTTTTGTCTCTTTTTGCATAACTCCCTAACGAAAGTGTCCCCCCAAAGTACTGCTGTACTGCGCTAGGAAGGGATTACTGGGCTGAATGGGTAAAGTACATTAGAAACCAACTCTTGGTAGGACCTCTTGAGGAGTGAATGCCGTTCCAAATGAAACAAAGCAAACAAAGACACTTCAGAGAATGACCTTCTTGGTGATCGTGTGTCACAGTTCCGGAGCCTCAGTGATCTTTTCTCTTTTCTTTCTCCCACTTTTAGCAATCGCATTCCCCTTTATTTCTCTGTAATGTTTTCATCTTATTGTGGATGGGGCTTATTGTGAGATGCAGTTACAAGTCTTCTGACTTTGGCATACCATGATGAGAAAACCATCTATTTGTTTGCCGTGCATGTAGACCCGTATTGCTAGAAAGAATATCCTACTAGTTGAGAGGCGAGATACTGATAACACACTGCTTCAGCCAAAACGAGAGGCATTTATTTGCCCCGCCAGTATCGACAATCCTAGTATCGACATCCTAGTGTCCAGTATCGACACTCCTAGTGCTAGCGGTCTGCTAATAATTTTTTTGGGAGTTCCCCGTCTGGAAAAGCTGACGAGGGAACTTCAACTTGAATATAGATCTTGTTAGCCGTAGCGCAGGGATCTGCGTCCTATTTTTGGACTCCGTGTTGCGTGGGGCCACTGAGTCTGAATCTTTTACAACTTCCAAAATAGCTTCTATACAAAATTCAAGTAAATATTCGTCTAAATCTGATCGCCTGGTAAGAAATCTAGAACAAATGAAAATGCAAATTAAACAACCGAAAACTACAGTTTTTAATCATTCGTAACTTCAAAACATTTTGCCATCTTAATATATAAATACGTAACAACAACTAATGGAGATCCAAAAATATTAAGAAACTGTGACGTGGCAACAGTTCAGTTGAAATAATAAATACTTATCAATCTAGTTTACTAGTAAAGGTCATAGTTAAATATTAACATTTCTCCGCCATACTAATGAATATTAACATCTCCCCGCATAATACTTTCATGCTATCCAGTGGAGTAATATCGAAATCCGGCAATCTGTCTGGAACAGAAATTAAAATAACCGAAGAACTAAACACTTAATGTGTCTTCGCTAAAGAGAATAAATAAATCGAAACGGGGAATCATGTGACTTACAAAGCCATGTGTATAAAATATTCTAGACAATATATATATATATGTGTGTGTGTGTGTGAAATATAACAAAATACAATATCTGCTTTCAAAAAAATTGGCAATTTCAAGATTAACGATTCTAGATTTGATGATCTCCCACTAAATCCATCTGTTCTACCGAATTCTAGAATCTTCTATGTTATCTAACAATGTCAAATTAACAAATCATGAATTAGCCCTACTTATACATCAAACTTGGTATAAATACTCTTGGTACAATAAAATACGACATTCTTCTCTTCCCTAACTGCTGTTCTGTCATCCTCGCGTCGCTTCGCTTGTCACATGCCTACGTCTTAGGTTTAAAAAATCCAATCTACACAGAAATTTATCATATTTAATTATGATTGAATAAGTGTCTGCCAAATTAATTGGATATGAGTGAGAATAAAGATTGGTGATTTAAAGAAATCCAAGTCGTTGTCTTCATCTGTATGCCTTAACCACAGCCATGACGGATATATATATATGGCCTAGAATATCTTTTGTAATACTAATTCAGAAGTCAAACAACAAAAATCAGCGTTATATTTACAAAATTTTCACAGGACTAGTTTCGATGGTTTTACCGAACCACCATCCTCAGCTGCAAAAACGCCAATGAACAAGATAGGAAATAATGATTAGATAAGATAAGAAAGCCTGGAAAAGAATAAGAAAGTGGCGCCATCTGTTGGTGAAACCAGAACTAAAACATAATTTCTTTAAAGGCCGAAGGCAAATTTGGATTGGAATTAGGATCGTTAACTAGAACAGAAAGATTTTTATGAATGTGAAATGCCTCTAGAAAATCCAGTTCTCCAATGGAAGATGTTTTTTGAATAATTTTGGCAGCAGAAAAATTGAAAGTGTGATTTTCGGACCCACAATGTTGAGCAACCGAAGACTTCTGTGTTTCCTTTTTTCTGACATATGCCTCATGTTCCTTGACGCGAAATTTTAAGGCTCTCTTAGTTTGGCCAATGTAAATTAAACCACACTGGCAAGGAGTCCTATAAATACCCCAGGAATTCCTATCCGAAATGGGGTCCTTGAGTATGGAACTCGGAATTTTATTGATGGGAGAATAAACGACCCGAAAGTTAAATTTCTGCAAAATATGTGTAACTTTATAGCTAATTGATGGAAACAAGGGATTGACAACAGAATTTTTATAATCTCCTAAAACAAGAGTGTGTCTTTTAGTGTGTTGAAATGAGAATTTTTTAACTGATTGATTAATAATGCTGGGTGAAAAGCCCCTGTCAATAGCTATTGCTTTTAAATAATTTAGTTCTTCATCAAGGGCTAGTTTAGAGGAGCAAACTTGAAGAGCACGGAAAACGTAGGAATAAAATGAAGCTAACTTTTGTTTAGTCGGATGACATGATTTAAAGTGTGGTGGAAGGCAAACCGATGAAGGTTCACGGTAAACTGTAGTACTGAAGTTGGATGGGTTACGTGTGACCAGAATGTCGAGAAACGGAAGAGATTTGCAAGTCTCAAGTTCAAAAGTGAACTTAATAGCATGATCAATAGAATTCATTGTTGAAAGAACTTTATTTAAATCATCTTTATTACTTTCAAACAGGGTAAAAGTATCTACGTAGCGGAACCATGCCGGGAAGTTTAAAGTTTTGAAACTTTAAACTTTCCGGCATGGTTCCGCTATAAATGGTTCCGCTATCAATTAGCTATAAAGTTGCACATATTTTGCAGAAATTTAACTTTCGGGTTATTTATTCTCCCATCAATAAAATTCCGAGTTCCATACTCAAGGACCCCATTACGGATATGAATTCATGGGGTATTTACATGATTCCTTGCCAGTGTGGTTTAATTTACATCGGTCAAACAAAGAAAGCCTTAAAATTTCGCGTCAAGGAACATGAGGCATATGTTAGAAAAAAGGAAACACAGAAGTCTTCGGTTGCTCAACATTGTAGGTCCGAAAATCACATTTTCAATTTTTCTGCTGCCAAAATTATTCAAAAAACATCTTCCATTGGAGAACTGGATTTTCTAGAAGCATTTCACATTCATAAAAATCTTTCTGTTCTAGTTAACGATCCTAATTCCAATCCAAATTTGCCTTCGGCCTTTAAAGAAATTATGTTTTAGTTCTGGTTTCACCAACAGATGGCGCCACTTTCTTATTCTTTTCCAGGCTTTCTTATCTTATCTAATCATTATTTCCTATCTTGTTCATTTTCGGTTTTGCATCTGAGGATGGTGGTTCGGTAAAACCATCGAAACTAGTCCTGTGAAAATTTTGTAAATATAACGCTGATTTTTGTTGTTTGACTTCTTAATTAGTATTTATTCCGCGTGTTATTGTGTCTTAATCTTTTGTAATGCCTCTTAGAAAGCATATGTATGTGCATCTTAAAATATGCCCATGAAACAAAGGCATAGTAATAAGTACTTAAATCCAAGTATAAAGTAGCAGAGGTATTTGCATTCAAGAAAATACTTTTTTCTCATTTCAATTTTGATAAATCTTTGATTTCGTAACGAAATCGTTAGCCTGTCGGAACTTTCGATACAAAACACATTATTTTTACATTCATTTCAGCACTTCAGATATGCTAAAAGTCATCAAATCTGGCTATCTGGATTGCCAAGTAAGTTCGTATGTGCCCAGTCCAGTGTGATGGTTTCAATGTAAAGAAATTTTCGAAAAAATCCAAACGTGACATTCTCTCGCCCTCAAATTGCTTATAGGTTAGCCGCAAAATTATAATTATATTGATGTAATAATAATTGTAATAATATTCCTTTCTGCGTAAACTGTAAAGTAGAGCATAAAGAATATTAATGCTCATGTGCAGAATATAAAGATGAAAAGGAAATCCAGGATTTGAAAGTAACCAGAAATGTCCCATATACAGAAGTTAAAATGATAGTGAATTCTTGCACATATAAATAAATTCTAAGCCTCCACAGTAAAATCAGTACAATCAGTTAGCGCACAAGCAATTTTTAGCGCATGTCCGAAGCTCCTCTGAGAGTACGTTATCTGACGAAATGGAGTGTGAAAATAAGGAAATGGAAGAAGGATTGTAATTACCCCAAAATCTCCTTCCTCCTCCTACTAAATAATAGTTATATAGCATAGTAGTTCTATAGCAAATACACGAATTTGGGTGCACTTTTTTTTTTCTATTTTAAGCAAATGTGCAACGAAATATTGTTTAATGCGCTACAAAGAAAAGGTTTCAATGTGCTAATTTTGATATTTAACTTACATGTTTGGATGGGGCATAGCAAACGAAGACTATCTGTTTAGGCCATGATTGTCTTCATGAACAATTTTCTAAGGAACCTATCGGGTATCAAAAATATAAATCCACAATGGATATTTAAGAACTCTTAAATTTATTAAAAGTAACATGCATATATATCTAAAATTGTACTTTTGTTTTAGTTTATATACCAATAAAGTATTTTAACCTTAAAGCACGCGCGCTTGGCAATTTTACATGAGCACGCGCGCGTCGTATTTAATGTAAATGATATCATATTCAAATATAAGTAAATTCTTTTTATGTTCTTATGTTAGTGGGATGGAAATGCAATGATGTATTTCATTACAGAAAATTTTAAATTTATTATTTAATAATTACATTTTAAAATTGAAGCTAATTTAACTATTCATGAAAGACAAGTATAGACAATAAAAAAGGAAAAAAAATAAGTTTAGCATTACTTACTTCTGAAAGGAAATTTACTTCTTACTGGTTACGAAAACGCACTTTAAACTAACTTTAATGTTCTTATTTATTTCTAAAAAATAGAAATAAAAGAAAATAAGGAATGGAAATCGCTATTGTTCTCCCATCCAAAGTTTTCCTTGTCTTCCTTTTCTTGATCAGATAATTCTTGAAGAACCCGAGAAAAATCAGCTGGTTGCACATATTCTTTTGACATGAAAACCGATATAAAACTTACAGAGCCAAATGTATTCAAATTAAAATAATACACGGAAATTAAAAACACAAAGTTACAAAATATTTTCCGAATTTTAAAACACGACCACGCGCGTGTCGTAACTTTTATGAAAAAGCTGCTGCGTAGCACAAAAGCCCAGTTAAAAAAAAGTCAAATGATTTTCTGTTGGCATATTCCATGATGTGGGGAATGGTAGAAAGAAGGAATAGAAATGACCTTCAGACGTCTCACCTTCGATATGCGAAAAATGTGCATTAAAAACTGAATTTGTCGTAAATTTTGAGCATACGCGAGTGCTGGAAAGTTAATAACGTACTCAGACATAAATGTAAAGTATTTTAAAGAATCGCATTATAGTGAAAACCCCAGTTTCTAAATTAGGATTCTCAGTTAGCCTACTAATTTTGAAGGACATTTAAATAACGCTTTTATTAAATCTTTAAACTTAACACTTTCGTATATGCTGGTGAAATTCGCCACTTTCATATATCACGTCTATTTTATTGGTAGTACAGCTGTTTTAGTATCGCCATCATAGATCTCATTCTAGGGGCGCTCCGCATGAGTTTATCCTCTCACGTGTGGATATTTGCTTTTTAACGCTGTTTGTGGAACGCTTTGATAATGTAGTTTTTTAAGCACGAACTTGTTAGTATATTGCAAGAGAGTTCTTCTAAGAGTTATAAACAATATTTTGTAGAATTCATCTTTTTCAACTTTTAATACACCAAGGTTGAAAGGATTAATAGTGCTTACAATCCCAATTTCAGATGCTTGCTGGATTTTAAATTAGCTTAAAATCTAAGGTAAAATTTAAATAATTCTCTATTGAAATTTCACAAGACAGATCCTTATCAAGCTCAAGAATCTACAGGCAGGAACATCTAGGCTAGCAGAGGCTAACCTCAGTGTAAAGTAATTCTTAGAGCTCGGCTAGGAAATAAAAGCTCTTTCCCCAAATTCAAGATCACTGTATTTGTATACATGTAGTATGTATATATGTAAGATATAACAAAATATGATAGCTGTTTTCAAAAACATAATTGACAACCTCAAAATTAACATTCTAAATTTGTTAATCTGACCCTAAATTCATCTCTTCTCACAGGTTCCAGACTTTTCTATCTTATGCAACGTTTTAATGCAGATGCCTCTCGTCCAATCAAATTAATTCTAAACCAAAACTGTGAACTGAAACTTCAGCCTTCTTCGTATGAAAGTACTATACCCTTGCCCTTTTTCCGCGTTAGCTGTGCAGCTGGTAAGACGCATTTCATCCATGCTGCTGCCGCTTGCTTGCTTAAGATGACGTCGTACTTCAAAATGGGAGTTATTCTATTCAAATATTATTAAGAAGTGTCTTATCTGAAAAAGGATGATTTGATATGCATGGAAAAAATAAAGATTGTGATTTTTCAAGATATGTTGTGCTAAATTGCGTCATCATGCTTTTCACTCTGCCACCTTCAAACCACAGTTTCATTACAATAATATGGCGCAGCCGATTTTCGACCCTACAGGCGGGGAACTTCGGTGCACTTTATTTCAACTAATCTCACATCGTTTAACGAATGGATAAAATAAAAAAGGTAACTATTCATCTGAATTCCCAATCAAGCCACTACGGTCTTCTCGGTCATCTACGCAGTATCGTAAGCTGTTGGGAGGTCCACTGCTTTCATCTATGCATTTGAAATCATTACATATTTATAAAAAACAGATCATTCTTCTGCTGTGGTGTTTTGCAAGTGCTTCAAAAAATAATCACGCGTAGTGTTTACAGATTGAAAGTAATCTCTCGATAAATTGAGAAGTTCGAATGCCTAGTGAAAAGGAAATCATCAGTGAATTACCGTTTAGGAATTAAGCATTACAGCGAGTTCAAGGTCGATCTGAGTTGGTGTTTGCAAAGATGTGCGACAGAAAATTACTATTTGCACTTCCGCTTTTGCAACAGCTCAAAAATTATTACATTCGTGTGAATCTAGCTCAGCAACTAAATTATTTAATGTGCTGCGGATTCTATAGTTTTCATTTCAACTTTGGTTAAAATTTCTGCAATTTATTTTGAGAAAATCTGAAATTCTTGTTCATTAATGTTTCTATTTTTCATAATTAGGTGTGAGCAAATTAAGTAACGAATTTTAAGCTATTTAAATTACTCATAAGGAAGGATATTAAGATAAGTTTTTATGTTTTTGAAATTTTGTTGAGAATTTTGTTGAGTTATTCTAAAAATGAAGTAGGTGTAAAAAATAAGTGAAATTAATACAGATACGTAATATGAAATTATGGTAAATGCATGTTAAAATTTATGGGTTATTGTGTGTTAAGTATAGTATGATGAGGGTGTACTGGTGCCTTCAACACAGGCCTGTAATTACCTCTGTACAGTTGTTCGTTTTACCCTCTTCATGCAAGATAATGTTGGAGGCTCTCATTTTATGAATGCATGTAAATTTATTATTATTATTATTATTATATTTTTTTATTATGGAATGTATTAGTGCAGTTCTCAAAGGCCAGTTACCTTAATGCAAGGAACGGAGGCCTTTTCATGTAACTGTCTAGGCACCCTGGGACACCAGTGCATAGAACACACTGGTTAGCTCAAGAGGACAGCCCTATTGATGGATATGTTTGTTTAGAAGTATTGCGAGGCTTCCAGTTTGGTAAAATCAGGAATTGTAAATGAAAGATGATAACGGTGAAACCATAAATTCTGAAAATCTTAATCCTATTATTTATGATGTTAAATTCTAATTTATCAGTATAGAAACAAGTATCATAAATATTTATGTGCATTACATTTAATTATAAGTAATGATTATGTAAAAGTTTATTTTGTGATATTCTGTAATAACAAGAACCTTCCCTGAAGAATTATGATTATGTGAATTCTCAAATAAAAAGACTTTTGGACTGAAATGCTGAAAAATTCAATAGGACTCTAAAAATTAAAAATTTATTTTAAAAAAATTGACTGAAATGCTGAAAAATTCAATAGGACTCTAAAAATTAAAAATTTATTTAAAAAAAATTGATATTTATAAATTATACTTTACAGGACAAAAATTTTATGATTTATTTATTTTTTTTTTTTTTTTTTTTACATTTGCTAGTGTTTTAACTCTCTCTTTAAAAAGGCTTCTCTGTCGCTACGCCTTTTTCTTTTTGAAGGGGGGAAATATGTAAGATAAAAAATGTATGAATCAGAACTATAATATAACTATAAACATTAATTCTTCCTCTCTATTCTAAAATCGTAATAACTTATCTGCATTGCGTCATTCAAATTAATCATGCGATCTTACGTAACCGTTAATACCAGATGCCTCTTGACGACCAATCACCGAATTGTTAACCAAAACTTTTCTCTTCGCGTGCTTCCATCTTTCATAACTACGCACTTCAGCTTTGCTCTTTACTCTGCTAAGATGTAATTTCGCTGGCTTGCTTTCTATCTTAACAATATCAAAAATGTAAATCTTGTGTGGAAAGGCACGACTAGAGTGCCAAGTGATCTGTGGCCACATATGTCAATTGGAAATAAAAATGGAATTAAAATCGCTTCTACTACCAAGTTTACGCAATCAGATTACTTCCTCTTCAATATAGGATAATAATCTTATATTGAATAAGTAATTATATATCTTATATTGAATAATCTTATATCTTATATTGATAATAATCTTATATATATATAATATCCTCTTCAATATAGGATACGCAATCGGATTACTTCCTCTTCATATAGGATAACTACGCATCTACAGTGTTCCATCTTTTCCTTGTGCTTTTATTATGACATATATATATATATAGATATAGATATAGATAGATAGATAGATAGATAGATAGATAGATTCATATAGTATGTAAGAATGGAGTACTTTCTTATATACGTGTTCTTATATGTATTATTTTACACCTAATTTGCATTCTAGTAGTAGCTAAAAAAAGTGATACCACAGATCAAATAATAAGATAATGTGCCATTTAGCATAAAACTTACATTAGGTAAAGCGTTTCACAAAATCTTAAAGAATCAGCTTTTAAAATTCTATATATGATGTTTTATCTTGATTATAAGTAACTAAATTATCTTTAAGAAGCAGAAATATCTTTATTTTCCAAATTTTATATTGAGACTGATTATTCTTATCGGAAAGCAATGAATAAATTTTCCTTTACGAAATTTATTCAGATTTGCATTGCTTTCTGAAATTTATCATTATTTATCTCTTGACACATACGTCATTACTTAATAGCTTCGCATTTAAATCTCATTTAGTGGATAAATAGTACAATCGGAAAATTCACCGACAAATTGCTTTCCCGATAAAACGTGAATACAACTCACATTAATTTAAATTGATGTTCATTTTTGAAAGGAAACATTTACGAAAAAAGACCGTGAAAATTATGAAATTGCTGTTTCTGTCTCAAGATTTTAGATTTATGATTTAACAACATAATTGATAATCAATAAATATAGAACAGCGTTTCTTTGAAAAGCAGTACCATATTGTAATATTTTTCGAGAGAGTGTTTAGAGCTTATTTTCACCCACTAAGGTTTTATATTAAATAGTAAGTATTTTAAGTACCTTTTTCTTTGTTGTTCTTTCATATTAACCTACTTATACTATTACAGGGGATGTAGAGGATAAAATAGCGAAGTAAGTTTTTTTCTGCTGAACGTTTTTGAAATAATACTTCGCCTTGCTCTTAAAAGTGAATGAATTTAAAGGTCACTCAAGCGGTCAAAGATGGTGTGAGAAAGGGTCTAAAAATAAATTTCAGTATTCAGTTATGTATTCAGTTATGTATTAGTTATAACGTTGCGCGCCTCTAACTTGCACGCAACCAAGAGGTGACTGTGAAAGCTTATATAAACCACAGAGTCTTATAAAGGGTTTAAGTCCCTTTTTATTCAACGTAATAAATTACAATGGCGTCCTCTTGACGCTTACAGACTGTGCCCACTAGGCAGTCAAATAAAAATAAAAACCTGAAAAAGAAAGTAAAGACAAGATTCTAACTACGAGGCTCTCTAAAATAACTAACTCACCGCGTTTTACAAATACCGCAGCTACTTCAGCAAACTTGAAGCTCACTGGAACAATTGCAACTACTTCCCGCCAAGCACATAGGCCGCAACGCGGGGTTCTTCAATTCTCGATAACTACCTCCGCGCTCGCTAAGTAAGAATAACTCTCTCACCGAACTCGTTTCCTTCTATTTAAATCAGAATACTTCCGCTGATAATTTGAATCCTTGCGCGTTCTACTCAAATTTACATATTCTGGCATTGGCAGTTCCAGGGGAAAGTAAGGCTTGACAGGAAAGATAGTTTAAACTTAAAATAAATGTTAGTTAAAATAAATATAAACCCTACATTTGCCGCTGCCAGAATTTGGAAAACTTGGAAGCAGGTCCTACAAACAACCTGTTGTAAGTTTATCTAATTCTGAACTAACTGGGGAAAGCCTCGTTTACACAAAAAAAATCTTATGTAACAATTATATATTAAAATTCTGTTATTCGTTACAAAGCTTTCTTCTTACAGCAACTTTTCCTGGACTTCATCCATCAATCTTGGTCTTTCCTTCCAGCATCTGGAAGGAATAAGTATCAGTATCTTTCTACATACATTATAATTTACACTTTCTTGACACAATAAATTTTTGTTTTTAACGATTCGTTTTTCTTAGTTATTGCTTACTTCACATTCATTCAATTTTTCAAGCATTAATTTAACTTTACCCTGGCTCTCCACCATGTGTGGTGTCAAACGGGAATATTCGTGTTTTAGTCTTACAACACTTCCCCTAACCACCATGATTTGTTAGAATTCAACAACCAACTAGACACACCTTACTCGACATTCTACAACTCAATGAGCTACTTTAATATTCTTAAAAATTCAAATGTAGGTGGAGAACCCTACAAAACACATTCATTCTAACTTCCCCCTCATTCATCTTTAAACATGCAGGCTTTCGCTCTAAAGCATGACTTTATCTACAATTTACTACATAAATTTTGACTTCATTGCTTTTAAGCATTCACTTTTAGCATCTACAATTCTATGCTTCTAGAC
The DNA here is from genome assembly GCF_044657685.1 of Stegodyphus dumicola. Classification (NCBI taxonomy): domain Eukaryota; kingdom Metazoa; phylum Arthropoda; class Arachnida; order Araneae; family Eresidae; genus Stegodyphus; species Stegodyphus dumicola. Next base: position 38,244,577 of record NC_140771.1, on the reverse strand, counting down.
TAAATTCTACTTTTACATAACCTTCAAGTATTTACATACATTTACAAATTTTTAATACATATGCTTTTTACAATTTACCATAAAATGAATAAGAGAAAATAAATTTTTACTTTACTCATTCTTCGCCAAGCTGGCGGCACTGAAAGTAAAATTCTTATTAATACAAGAATACGAAGTTATTTTTATCTTCGGCCAAATTTTGGCTTTAACATAACAGAATTAGTCTTTCGACCAACAGAAAATGCTTGTTTTTAGCTTTTACACTTAAAGAAAATAATACTTTTGCCTTAGCTAAATAAAGTAAAACAAAACTAAGTCTCAACCGAGACATATTGACTTTCGTTAAAACATAGAACTTCGTACTTATGCATAACATTTCGGAACAAAACAGAAAGAAAAATTTATAGAAGGTTTTAACTTATCTTTGAGTTTTCGATGCTTGAAATTCCGTCATCCGTTTTTGGCAAAATTGATCCCAAGTTAGAGGTTTCATGGATGTCAATCTTCTCCTTATTGATCTCCGAGTGTCGTCCCCGTTGCTCTTTCTTTTGCGTCCTCTACATGCTGGCCTCTTGACGGAGTAATCGTCTGGTTGTTGGCCTTTGCATTTCTGCCTGGGACGGCTGGTCGTGACGTCCTCCGGTCTGGAGTCCTTCTTGAATTTCTTCTGTTCGTCGTATTTTTGTGCCTCCTGTTGGCGTTTCAGTTTCCGGAACGGCGGCCTTGCTGGCACCTGACTCTGTGGCCGTGTGCGCGTTCTCCTTGATGTGTAATTTCTCCTGCCATCTTTTGTAGGTTGTGTTTTCGTCTTTACCACGGTTTCTTTACCCGGTTCATCTGTATTTTTGTTTTTCTTAAACGCCGGAGTTTGAAAATCCTTTTTTCTTTTTGATACCGACGTCCGGGTTGTAGAAGTGCTAGGTCTCTCTTCAGTTCTCCGTTTCTTGGGTGGTGGAATAGTTGTTGCAGTCTCTGGCCCTTCTATTTCGTTTAGACTTGAGTCCTGCAAGAAACTTTTAAGGATTTCAAAATCATTTGGATTATAGTATTTTTTCACCTGGTCGGGACTTGCTTTACAGATTTCCCCTCTCTCGTTTTTAAGATATAAGACTACTCCTTTGATTTCCTGAATTACATAGGGGCCTTCAAACTTTGGAGCTAGCTTTGCCATAAAATTGTCTGGGGCACTTGATAAAGAAAATTTCCGTTTCAATACTTTATCCCCAACTTTAAAATCTGCTTCACGGCGTTTTCTATCATAATATAACTTCTGTCTATTTCTTGCCGTATCCGAGGTTTTAAGCGCCTGATCAATTAGCTTTTGCACGTCCTTTTGTTTAAACTCCTGCTCTCTTTGTTGCACAAAGAATAATTTATCTAAAGGCGTAATTAACTTTCTGCCTAAAAATAATTCTGCTGGAGTTTTTCCCGTAGTATCATGATGTGCCGTTCTTAAAGCATAAGCTAATTCATTTATGTAGCCATCCCAGCGCTTGTGATGTGTGTTAACGTAACTGCGAATTATTTTTACAATGTTTTTATTAACTCTTTCTGCTATGTTAGCCTGTGGTCTATACGGAACCATTTTGATATGGCGTATGCCAAGTCCATTGCATATGTTTTCAAATATTTGACTAATGAACTGTTTTCCGTTATCGCTAATGACTTTTATCGGTGCACCGTATTTTAAAATGTATCTGTGTAAGAATGCATCTGCGACTGTTTTGGCTGACGCGCGCTTAAGTGGAACAATTTCTATCCATTTTGAAAAATGATCTACTATTACTAAAAGAAAACGATTTTTATTTAACTCGCTCTGGGGGAAGGGACCAAGGAGATCTATGCCTAAAATTTCATTCGGAAATGTAGCGCGAATGCTATTTAAGTACCCGGCCGGGCTGTAATTAATATCATTTATTAACTGACATTGATTGCAGGACCTGACATACGCCGTTACTATTTTGTATAATTGCGGGAAATATACCGCCTCGCGTACCCTTTTTATAGTCTTCCTGACCCCGAGGTGGCCCGCTGTTTTTTTTTCGTGCAACTCCTTCAAAATGCTTAATCGAAGCGAGGCTGGGATGACTGGCTTATACTCAAGATTTTCGTTTGTTGTTTTCGTATAGAATAATAAATTATCTATTATTTCATAGTTTTTTGCTCTATTTCTTATCGCATCGATATCTGTATGCTCAAAGCTTTCTGGGTCTTTCAAATAAGCATAGATATTTCCAAATTCCGGATCAGCTTTCAGTTCAGTAATAACCGTATCTCTAGAATCTAAAATTTTTGAAGTCAACACAGCGCATTTAAGTTCATTACCTTCATCGTCCAGTTTTATACGAGAAAGTGCGTCAGCTACATTGTTTTCCTTACCCGGTTTATATTTTATTGTGATATTATATTCTTGGAGTTTTAAAGCCCATCTTATTAACCTGGGCGTTAGGTTTTTTTCCCGAGTAAAGTCTACCAACAGCCGCATGATCCGAAAAGACTGTTACTGGCGATTTGCCGAAATAAACTCGAAATTTGTGTACAGCTATTAATACGGCTAATGTTTCTCTTTCTGTAGCTGTATAATTCCTTTGTGTTTGATTCAATGTTTTACTAAAAAATTCCAGCGGATGGTTATTTTGCATAAGAACCGCACCCACCGCATAGTCTGATGCATCTGCCGCAATTTCCAGGTTTTCGTCCCCCTCAGGGAATTTTAAAACAGGGGCATTAATAAGCGCTTCTTTTAATCTTTCAAAAGCTGTGTTCGCTTCCGCTGTCCACGTAAATTTACTCTTTTTTCTTTTGATTACTAAGAGTGGTTCAACAATATTAGCGAAATCTTTTATGAAAGATCGATAGTAAGAACTTAATCCAAGGAAAGACGAAAGTTTCTTGGCGGTGTTGGGCGGTGGGAAATTCTTAATAGCTTTTATTTTTGAATCCTGCGTTTCTATACCCTTTTGCGAAATTTTATAACCGAGATATTTAAGTTCTTTAGTTGCGAACTTGCATTTTGAGGCGTTAATTGTAAGACCGGCCTCTTTTAATAATTTAAAAACTTGTTCGAGGTCATTAATGTGTTGTTCCAACGTACTACTCGTTATAATTATATCATCTAGATAAATTAAAGTTGATTTTCCTAGGACAGGCTTTAGAACAATGTCCATAGCTCTCTGGAATGTTGATGGGGCCCCACACAACCCAAAAGGCATGCGTAAAAATGCATAAGTGCCCGATTTTGTTATAAACGCGGTTTTATGTATATTTTCGGGTCTCATAGCTATTTGATAGTAGCCAGACATTAAGTCCAAAGTAGACATATATCTCGTCGATTTGATCTGTCTAATGATCTCGTCTATAACCGGCAAAGGGTAAACTGGAAATTTAGTTATGCTATTTAGTTTTCTATAATCGATAGCAAACCTCCAAGCCCTTTTATCCGAAGGAGGAAACTTGTTCTTTTTCCTACATAGTACGACTGGACTCGCGTACTCACTAGTTATGGGCGTTATTATTTTATTCTTTAACATCTCCTGAATATGTTCTTCGATGATTAAATCTTTTTGTTTATCATAGCGATACGGTTTAGTCCTACAAGGTTTTTCGGCATTTAATTGAATCTTGTGAGTCACGATCTGACAGTTTCCCGGTTTTTCTGAAAACAAATGAGAAAAATTACTCACCACTTGCTGTATTGCTTTACTTTCCTGGTCATTCAAATGGCTAAGGTCCAATTCAGGTGTCTCCACCGGTTCCACCACCCTCTGGTCCATCTCCAGCATCACGGAACTATCTTGAAAATTTAATTTGGCCCTCGCGGCCCTTAAAAAGTCCATACCTAAAATAAGAGAGTGTTGGAGGTCTTTCACCACAAAAATTAATACTTTGAGATTTTCCTCTTTTATCTGTAAGTTTAATGATACTTTCCCGATGCAGTGACATGTTTTTCCTTGCGCCGCTATAATTTCCGTATTTCTAGTTTTAAATAGTCGTATCCTATAAAAATTCTTTTTGAAGAACTTTTCACTCATGAAATTTCCTTCTGCCCCTGTATCGATGAGGGCTTCTACTGGTACATCGCCAACCAGGACTTGTATAATTGGTAGCTGTGAGTTTTTTACGATGACTGTATTTAGATGTCTATTTGAGGGTTTTTCTAAGACTTCCGGGGTCTGGACCCTCCCTTTCACAGGCCCCTCTAGTCGTTTAAAGCTTTCCTTTCAATCTGTGTCTTCTGGGTACGCGGATGCTTATTTTCAAATTTTCTTTTTGGGCTTTGACCTTCGAGTTTCGTTGCGTTAGCTTGATAGTTCTTTCCCCCATACGAGCGATTTCCATTTCTGGTTTCCTCCTTCCTTCTGGTACTTTGAGAATATGTTTCCCCTCTCGCTCTTTCCGCTATTCTGCGATTTTGAAATTTCACCGCCAATTCGAAAAGTTCCTGCAATGTGGTTGGGTTTCTAATTTCAAAGTAGTCTTGAACAGCGGGTAACAATCTTGGTAATATTATTTCAATAATCTCCGCATCGGGTTTCTTGCCATACAGCATATCCGTTAGCTTGATTTTTCGTAAAATAAAGTCCGTCAATTGTGCTGTATCCCGTTGATAGAAACTATATAGCTCGGCTTCCAGCCGTGCGCGATCTTTCACTATGGGGAAGGCCTTTACTAACGAATTTTTGAAATTTTCAAATGTATACGTCGGGCTTCCAAATTCACCTAGAAGAAATTTGCCTATATTTTTCCACCATAGCGCGGCCTGTCCTCTTAGTGCTGATGTGGCAATAGCAACTTTTTGTCTTTCAGGCACAGGATAGAGCTGAAAGTGGTTTTCTATACCTTCTAAAAATACGGACACGAATTTTTTTCGTCGAAATAGACGTTTGGCTTGATTGATGCTCTCAAAGTCTGGACCAGGTATCCAAATCCTTCTAACTGCGTTGTCATTTCTTGGTGTTGTCCAGCGGCTTCCATCCAGTTTTCGGCCATTTCAGTTCGATAAGTGTTCGGGCGCCAATATAACGTTGCGCGCCTCTAACTTGCACGCAACCAAGAGGTGACTGTGAAAGCTTGTATAAACCACAGAGTCTTATAAAGGGTTTAAGTCCCTTTTTATTCAACGTAATAAATTACAATGGCGTCCTCTTGACGCTTACAGACTGTGCCCACTAGGCAGTCAAATAAAAATAAAAACCTGAAAAAGAAAGTAAAGACAAGATTCTAACTACGAGGCTCTCTAAAATAACTAACTCACCGCGTTTTACAAATACCGCAGCTACTTCAGCAGACTTGAAGCTCACTGGAACAATTGCAACTACTTCCCGCCAAGCACATAGGCCGCAACGCGGGATTCTTCAATTCTCGATAACTACCTCCGCGCTCGCTAAGTAAGAATCACTCTCTCACCGAACTCGTTTCCTTCTATTTAAATCAGAATACTTCCGCTGATAATTTGAATCCTTGCGCGTTCTACTCAAATTTACATATTCTGGCATTGGCAGTTCCAGGGGAAAGTAAGGCTTGACAGGAAAGATAGTTTAAACTTAAAATAAATGTTAGTTAAAATAAATATAAACCCTACATAGTATAAGTAGTAAAGCAATTGTAGTTCAATTGCTAATATCTGCATCACATTCTGATAGTTAATTTCTTCGTTCCCGACGTCGAGCAAACGAAATTTCCCCTCTATGTCCATGACCTCGGAGCGCTGAGCGTCACCGTGTGCCAAAGCGGGTGACCTCGCAGCGCTGAGCGTCACAGTGTGCCAAAGCGGGTGACCTCGGAGCGCTAAGCGTCACCGTGTGCCAAAGCGGGTGACCTCGGAGCACTGAGCGTCACCGTGTGCCAAAGCGGGTTTTGCAATTAAGCTTAACATGCAAAACTAATTCCTATTAAAGGTAATTTTTATTTTAATAGAGTTTAGATTCTTGAATATGTTACTTAAATAGTATTTCTCATAATATAAACGGAAAATCCTAAAACTTAAAATACATATTCAGAATTAGTTAAACTGCGACATTAGTAATAATGATTATATATTATTTAAAATTATTTCCGTACGAGGAATATACGTTCTTAACGTCGTGCATTTTTCTTTCGTAGAATAAAATAATAAATAATATTCATCACAACAAGGCTAAAGCTCTAGGCATTCTTTCGATGTTTTCGAAGCATTCTGATATAATTTATACGCATATAAAATTTGAAATAAATTTTTCAGTTTCATCGTATCATATATGATACTGAGGGGCCTCACTGATACTTCTTTCCCGTATGAAATTTGGTATTGTGGGTCCACGGAGGGAAGCGAAGCCGTATCATATATGACACGCTGGGAGAAATGAGGTTAAAACGTATTAAGGTTCTATTATTGATGTGATAACTAGACTTTTCACTCAACGAGTTATAGCAGATAGTCATAAATATAATTCTGTGTTTTTATCTGTGGTATAATTTAACATTTATGTGGTATAATTTAATTTTTTTTTTTTTTTTTTTTTTTTTTTTTTTTTTTTTTTTTTTTTTTTTAGTTTTACTAGTTCTGGTCTTTATTCCTATAAAGAACACTTGCATAGCCAGTAATATAGTACATCATTGTTGCTTTGTCAAGAAGTGAGTTCTTAAACATTTTTTAGTTGCAAATCTTTTGCATTTATCTTCAACTAATATAACGATCAATGTATAAAATATTATTTCTGACTTCTCTTTCTTCTTACTCTTGAAATATATATGAAGGATGTATAAAAATTACAATATATTTTTTTAATCAATATCATACGTTCGTTCGAAAGAAAAATAGGTCTTTAAATTATTACCAAGCTGACGAAATTTATTTCGTTTGGAGTTCAATAGTTTTTTATTATAATTAAATATCTAATTAAATAGAATTTTTACGAGTTTTTAAATTTAGAAAATATTAATATTTGTAGTTTCATTATTAAAATAGCTCGGATGTTATCTCCAAAGAAAAGGAAAATTTTGTTATATGCATTTGACATATTAATGCCTCTACTTTCAACCTTTTCCTCAACATCCCCCTTTCTCTTTAAGCGAATTAAGCACTGAAGTGTGAACGAAGTCCCCATGCTTTTCAGTTTCTGCTTTAGAACACTGAGGATTAATTAATGATTGAAAGACAGAAAGGGACGAACACAGTACAGTGAGGGTAGCCTTGAAATCGCCGAGCAAACGTAATCATTTTAAGACACACTCCACAAAATTCATTTATTCGAAATCCAGATATTCAAGAAATTTGCTTTGATTTAAAATGGACTCAAATTGCAATATTTACGTAGATCGGATTGCAGCCCACAGTTTCGATAAATAAGGACTGCTGCTTCAAACTGAGGAAAGTTTCATCATCTAATATATAATGATAAATGAGAGAGGTAATATATTCCCCACAAGAGACAAAATCTTAATATTTCCTTGGTAACCAAATACATATATTATTAAAAGGTTATAACATCGCTCTTCAATAGAGAATTAAGTAGAAATGGAATCATGAATACTATATTATCGGCAAATGTAATTTTAAAGCATCAGGAAAATTTAAGCGACCAAATAATTCCTATTCAGCATGCTCACTCAGAATACCTTAGAAATCGTATCTGAATAATTATTACTATTTTATTTGTTTATACACCAACGATCTTTTCTCACTAATTTTTCTGTGTTTCTTTGGGAAACAAATGTTATTTTGTTTCTTAAATCATCATTCAAACCTTCGCATGTTTTTGCAAGAGAATTACAGATACATATTAGTATTAAAAGTATACTATCCAGATGCCATACTAGCTCACATCGTTCAAATTTAGATTCAATTTAAAAAATAAAATTAGAAGAATTGACGAATTTAAGATATTTGAAAGGGTCTACAGTTCAACACTACCATAATGTCAACTGATACAAACACAAAGGAAAAAAGACGACTTATTTCTCCGTTTTACTTCTAAAATTATGTAGCGTCAGCTTGCATGAAGTTTTGAAATAAACCTTTGTATTTATTTGTTAGCCTGAGGGTTAAACAATCTATCCAATAATAGAAAATCAAATATCCGGAGTTTGTGAGAACTTAAGAACAAATGCTAAGTAAACTCTAAGTATTAAATGCATAGTAACATGCATCTATCTAAGTTCAGGGCTCATCTCTCAGTCTTGCGAAGAAACTACGGCTAGGAAAGCTAAAGACGATTTGAGCAATTTAAACCACTAACAGGCAGAAGTAAGAGATGTGACAGATCAGTGAAGTCTGCCAAAGGCTGTCTCTCGAACTCAAGATGCCTGTCCCCTAAGTATATTAGCTATTTTTCATCTTGCTGCGACTTAACAAAGTAGAAGTGACAGTAGAAACAAAATAATAAAATTGATTGATCAATATAAATTCCTACAAGATGGCATTCAAACACTTTTTATCGCATACGTAGCTACACTGTTGTATACCTCTTTTATAAATTTGACTGATCCACCAGAGAATATTTTAAATTATTTGTTCTATACATTATACGAAATGGATAAGCTTCCTTGACAGTACGTAATGTGCGACCGTGATATTGATGTTTAAATGATTTCAGAATTCCGAGATCTAAAGGTTGATTTGATATTTGCATCATGCAACAAATCAAAGTTGATGATTATTTTGAATAGCATTAGTTTAACCTTAGATTGAATTATCATGTATTACCAATTGGATCAAATAGCGTCTGAAAAAAATATTAGTAGTAATTTAGAAATATATTGAAGAATTTATAGAGTGCAAGAACGAGAATGTAAGCGATAGGGCAAATTATGCCGTCGTGAACAAGATAAAGTATGTGAATTATAAATAAAGGTATCAAAAGAAACGTGTGAAATTGACCTGCTGTTTACAATAAAAAAAAATTCCCCGTTGCAGTCAACACTTGATATTTAACTCTTTACGTATTCAGATCAGAAAATGTTTCAATGTTCTATCTAAAGTAGGTACTTTGGTGTTCGCATTAATATATATTTTATGGTATCTTATGGGAATGTAGTCTAAAAATAATGTTATGATTATCAGTACCTGTATTTATTTGTGTTTGTAGAAATACCGATTACTTTAAGATCTGTTAGTCTGCAGAATGTGGTCACCATCAGAGAGTAAACTGCATAAACTTTACTAACAAATTTTTTATCGCATTCATTTATTGTCAGCTCTTTAGGAGATTTGCAATTACTAAAGTTTAGCTAAAATATCTATATAGAACTATTACCAGGAAAATGTGCACCACTTTTATACAGGTTGTATATAAATGAATGGTGCGGTTTTAGCCCATACTCGGTGTAGCATTATCATTAACATTATAATCATAACAGCACAGCCCCGAGATCATTATAATTATAAGAGCACAGCTCTGAGCCGGCCGTATGATCAAAAAATGGGACTGGCCAGAAAACAAACAAATATGACTGTATAGCATAGTATAGACTGTATAGCATAGTATAGACTGTATAGCATAGTATAGACTGTATAGCATAGTATAGACTGTATAGAAAAACACTGTATAGCATATACGCCCCTATAACTCGGTATAGCATGCTTGATCCAATCATAAACTTCCTCAAGGGACACGGACATTGTCGTCGGTCTTAAACAAACACCCAAAGAAAGAAATCGCATGGTATTACATTCGGCGAACGGGGTGGCCAGGCGAGAAGGCTGTTGTAGCACATCCAATCTAGCGTCGCTGAAGAACACGATTAAGAAGCTCTCGTACATTCCCGTAAAAATTAGATAGAGTACCGTCCAGTTGCATAATGTAATCATCATGATTGGTGTTCAGCTAGAGTAATAACCAGGTTTCCAACTTTTTTCTAGATAAGTCACCGATCACAATTTATCATTCGAATAAAAATGGTCCGTGCACTTCCTCTCTGACACCACACAGAAAACGTGCACGAAAAATCACCTTGCACTGAAACCACAGATCTTGAGAGCTCAAAACCGAAGCACACAGAAAGCCTTTTCCTGTTGCGGCGCCATCTTGGAAACTGACGCTGAGGCTGCGCAGTAAGCATGACAAGTAAACAGTTGCCAATGCTTACGATGCAGTTTTACACAGGTAAGGTAACACATCGATTTTCTATTAATTTTTAAGACACAATGTGCAGAGTTTGATTGCAGAATTAATTAATAAAACTTAAAGAGGAAATAAAGAATTACTTACGAATTATTTGCATTGGTTGGCAAACTTATTTCGTAATCCTTAACTCGTGCTTAATTATTTTTCTTGATTAAGACATTTTTAAAAAGGTCTGGCATAAGGATTATGCTCTGAATCGATTTTTCTAATTCTAATAATTTGTTCTTTCAGTTAGTGTTGTATGAAGGGCAATAATATTGTTGCAAAATTTAATTTCGCAAACGCGCTGACTTCGCAAAGAGAAGAAACGCACTTTAAAGAATTTATTTTAATTTAATGCAACAATAAATGCATCTTATTATATTACATACACATAAACAGCATATTAGTTTTAAAAAATTATTAGAGCAATGCGTGAATTTTTAGTATAGCCTCTTAATTAACTAATCATCTTATTATTTTGTCTTTACTAAGAATTCTACTTTCATCTATTCCCACAAAGATGACAACACGTGAATGTATATAAACGCCATATTGAGCTCGTTAAAGAGCCTTTAGAAGCTATTGTTAACTGTCTACACTCCATGAGAAATGAATAATCAGCTTCTCTAACAGCTATTTCTTCATAAAAATATTGAAGGTCGAGTGAAACTTAGCAGATGGGTGTTCCTTCGTATTCAATATTTATACTTCTTTTGAATTCCAGGCAAACTGATGTTATTGTGTTTCGTCAGATTTTTAAATTTTGGTTAACAGTCAAGCTAATATGTTAAGAAAATGTTTACCTAAGTCTTTATATGCTGTACTTTAGAAAATAGGTCTAAGCAAGAAGTCGTTCACCTGTCTTTACCTTTCTATGAGCTATCGTTTAAGTTGCCTTTGTTTACTTTTTCATAAATATCTAATCTCATGTAAATAATATTAGTTTATTACGTAAGGAAAACAAAATCATATTTTGTTTGAATAAAATGTACTTAGGAGTTATAATTACAAATTATATAACTAATCAGAAAAGTTATAAATTTACATAAATATCTAATACAAGGTAATAAAATTCAATTATAATTAAGTTCTTATTACCATCTAATTCTACATAAATAAAATTTAGAAAAAAAACTTTTTTAAACATCTAAAAACCTCTTATAAAGGAAACAGTCTCAATGGTTATGAAACAAAGAGATAAATGTAATCATTGAGAATAAATGCATCAAGATAATAAGCTTAAAACGTGGATGGTAGTTATAATTCCAAAATAAATAAATAAATATGCAATATAATGCATTTCTCTAAATAAATCTATTCCTACATAAATAAAATTCAATAAAGTTATAATTTCTCCTAATTTTCTAATCCCACAAAAGTAAAATTTCATTATTGCATGTAGGAAATAAAATCATTATTTATATTTTAATAGAATAAATATAGTTAACAAGATTAAATACACAATTCAAAAAATTTAAATCGTACCCACAAGTTACAATCTCTGAGCAAATAAACGACCAAAAGTAAATGGCGTTTTACCAATGGCTGTAGAAAAATAAGTAATTGGAATAAAAGAAATACAAAGCAGTTTCATGTCGATTGAAATGAAATGGGAGAGGCTCAGTTCTTTTACTTAATTTAATAAGAATAAAAATCCTAATTAAATGATAAAAAATTTACTTCAGTTCCAGTCCAAATTAGGTATTTAGTCCCTAAACTAGATTTACAACACATAGAGACTTTGAAAATAAAGTTAAGTTCAAGTAGTATAAGGTTTTATGAAGAGTAATGTGATGAACAATTTGCGGAAGATTAAAATCACTGAATTTATTTAAATGTCAATAAAGTTTCGTATCAAAACTTGCTCTGTAATCAATACATATATATATATATATGTAAAAGCGCAGAAATCCCATTTTAGAAAGGAAACTGAAAGAAATAACACTTAAAATCGGACATGAAACTTTTTACCATTGCTATATCTTTTATGCCACTACAATCGGCAACTGAGTCAGTAATACGTTTGCAAAGCTATTCTTTAATTTTTATGTCTTTATAACTTACTATAAACGCAGTTTAATTCTCGGAATGCATCAGCAACTGCCGAGTGGTTAAGGCCACTAATTACTAGTAGTTCTTCCTTGGTTTAGAACTCGCGCGTTACTTGAATACGAGCAGTTTGCCTTGGAAAATCATTCTATGAAGGTATTACCCTTTTTAGGAAGATATCCCTCGTATGATTTGCATGTTCCAATAAATTAATCTAACTTTTGAAAAAAAGAGATATTGATTGTAGGATTTTTTTACAGAATACAATAACAATCTCTATATAATATACTTTTCTTGGAGGACATAAGATTGCGTTTTTATATATAAATAGGTAATACTCCCGAGAAGATAATAGAAATAATTTTATATTTCTTTTATCGGACATACACATATATACATGTAAAGATACTAGAATCAAAGTGAATGCTAAGTTGAAGTGGCATATGGGAGAAAACGCCGAAAGAATTCTCGTCAATTGCTGGTTTAAAAAGCGATTTCACTATACGTCTACGTATCACTGATTTTGGTACCCCGTTGTATCACTGAAGCACACAATTTTCGAAACCTCTATACATGATCTTGAGACAATGAACCTAAAATGTGAATCGCCATATGAATGTAGATGCATCTCTACGAAGGATCATGCAAAAATATACACTAGCGTTTTCAAATCCATTATTATAAATATTCTGCAAAATATGTAAGAAGCTTCGCTATCAGTATGAACCACTCCTCAAACGTAGCTGTAAATTACGTGCATTCAACTCGTTCTTTGCAAAAATTGCCTTTTACACAGCGCGCTAACATGAGACAATATTAAGCATTTTGGTGTGATAAACGACACAATCTTTGGTGATTACTTTCCTTCTGCTTTACTAATCACAGTAACGAAATCAGAATATAAAGGCGACGTGAAGAGAAATTCGAATTCTGCTGCGATTATTGAATACTTCTCTTCAGCGAGGCATCATGATTTACTGTGACATTAGCTAAAGCCGGTCGCCTTTAATTTGCGTAAGAGATGGAATGGAATAGATGCTGCAACCAGTCATAACTACCTTACATTCAGAAGTTAAAATATACTGTTTTTAGTAATGCAGTGTGTGGCCGAAAACAACGATTGGGTGTTTTGCAAGTTAATCAAGCAGGGTTTTGACTGTCACCTTCTCTAGATCTGTATCCCCAACTGTGCATTTGCAGTCACTTGACTGCCTTTCCCAATTTTAAACGATAGACGAAACGTGGACAGTTTAGTAAACGATACGATTATTTGTATCTCAAGACATTATCCGAACACTAATCGAATCTGTATCACTAAGGTTTACTGCTTGTATCTCTAAAGGAGGTTGCTCTGCTTCTTGTTGATGACTGTATGTTCGATGATTATATATAATTTTTTGATAGAATTGAATTATAGAATTGTATTCTCTGCATGTGTGTCAATTTTAGTCATATTTTATCTGCTTTTTCATGGTGTTACATTTTGCCTGTCAAGTATTCTATATTTAAGGTTTTTCTTTCAGTTCATTTGAACAACGCTAGAATATGGTATTTGATTGCATAATTAAAACTCAGTATTCTCTAGCTTCAAATCAGTATGGCTTTATATGATATTGTTCCATGAATTTTCTTCGCGGAATAAAATAAATAAATTTTCCGTTAAAATTAACATTAAATAATCCGTTAAAAATATAAGTTTCCGTTAAAATTAACATTAAATAATCAAAGTTTTATTTTTCAAATATTTAAAATGTCTTTCAGTGATGGAACATCTAACAATTCTTTAATGAAGTTAAATATTGTGTTGATTCCTTGTACATTGATTATCGTTTGCGTTGTATCTCTATTATATTTCTTTCGTTTGCCACTTTTAAGTGCTAGTAATTTCTTTATTGTTCGTTCTTTGTCTCTTTTTTCTGTTTCAATGAAGTTAGCTATAATATCAACATCCGTTCTTTCAATGGACCTAACATATCAACATTGTTTTCTCTAATCTTCCAATTAAGCGTTTTTAACCGTTTCTTGCGGCAAGTATATTATTTGAATTTTATCGAATTTCATTACTTTTACGTTTCTATGATACATTCATACTATTTATATCAATAAATAATCGATATGGAATTGTAAATTCAGGTGTAAATTTTGTATACGATATTCCCTAAACAAGTTATCATATTTAAACTTATGTATCATTCTTTAAACTAACGGCTGTACGAAATTGTGCTTTTAGACGAAACGTTTTATTTTCATATTCGATAACTTCACAAGTACTGTAAGAAAAACTTATCCAAATTCAATGAAACATTTCTCAATTTTTCCTCTTAGCTCTTTCTTTTTTCATTTGTAACTCAGACCTTTTAACTACATGCATGTGCAATCAGCAAGATTATTGCACTGTTTGAAACATTGAGGGGACTTACTATCTACACTCTTAATCCCCATGAGGTCTGATCTATTTAAGCTATTGTGGGCCTTCTTGGTGAAGGAAACCTGCTAGCTGTGCACCACGGCCTAGGGCCGGAAAGGCCGAACAGGCAAAATTATTTAAGCATATGCCATTGACTTGCATGAGAATACAAGGTTTTTGAAGCAAATAAATTAGGATCCTGTATTGCTATAAGCGAACAGTATATGTCATAAACTAAGTTGGTTTCCAGAATTTGACGAATCATTTGCATAAATTTCATACAAGCATGCACTGTACTAAATATTACACGAATGCTTTTACAGAATATATGGAATTATCAAAATAATAATTCACAAAAATACTTAAAAAATATGTACAAGATCAAGGTTTAGACAAACTGAAAACTAAAATTTATTTTACAGAATAGACATAATTAAATATATTAATAAATGAGAAATACGATAATGACTAAACAATATGTAAAGTTAACCAATGTACTTCCCATGACACAGTTCTAAGTTAGAAGTATCATGCAGTGTGAAAGATCTAAAGTTTATCAAATATTATCACTTGTGTACTAAAACACTCTGAGAGCTTTATTTAGACCTTTTTTTATTTTCCTCTAGTTAGTGCTCTCTAATTCAAATGATTTCTTTCATGACATTCTGAGAGATGCATGTTCTGTGTTAGGGAGCATTTATATAAGTAATGTCTCAAACTACCTATTTTACAACAGGAGCATTCAAGTCCCTAAGGCTGAGCATAGGTAAATAGGCTGGATAAGGCAGTGCTCAGTGTAGAAATGGGTCAGTATAGAAACTTCTGATTCTAGGACTAACGAAACTAGTGGACAATATTCATGGGCTTTGTATTCCATTGCTGTTTTCTCATTGCTTCTGACGGGAGTTATGCGCATTTATTTTGACAGTTCTCTTCAGTGCTGATTCCACATTAGGAATATGCGCTGTAGCCGGGAATGTGTATACTGTTGCTTCCTTTGTCAACATGTCCACCTTTTCATTTCCACATTGCCCTGCGTGAGCTTGTATTCATTTCAAGGGGGTAAGACAATCGTTTTGGCGGATAAAGTCCTGGATAGTGTATGCGAAGGCACTTAACAGGATCCAACATTAATAGCATGAGAAGTAGGCATACTCTGCAGGCGTAAAATTGTTCTAAATTTTATAATGAAAGCCCGCTTTATTATAATGAGAAACGCAAATAGTTCTGCCTGAAAGTCAGAATTAAAATATCTCAATATTTTGATCTCTAAAAAATATAGATGTATTTCTTAGGAGACATTTTCTGTACCCTCTCAGTTTTTGAGTAACTGGTATATTTTTCATGTTCTGTTCCTTCTGCTACATCACTAAAAATGATCTCATGATTATATAACATGTCCACAAGATTCTCTACCCGGTCTTTGCTTTTCCAGCCCTTGATCGCATGCTACGAATTACAAAAATGCCTTAACTTAATGAAAGATTCATATGTTGATATTTTTAAATTTAAAGAAATCAGTTTCTTTAAATTTATGAAATACAACTTTTTATACGTTCCTGTGGTATTTATATTTATGTTCAGGAAAATTCTATAGCCCTTATAAAAAATAAAACCAAAACTTCTGATTCCCGTATGACCAAAATTGACTGAGATATTTAACTCTAAAATTTATTATGTCTGCTGTCACTTTAAATTTGCATTAAGGAGTCAAATAATAAAAAGCTTAGAATTTTTCGAAGTTTACGTTTTCTTTTAGTGCCCTTCATTGATATTCTGTGATTTACTGTAGTTTTTATTAATAATTATGTATGTTTGGTATGTTGAAAGAATTTTCTCACAGGTAGTTTAAAAGGTTTCGAATTTTAAAAATAAAACATTGTTAAAATTCTCGAGAATGTTTATTACATTAAATAGTAATCTGATAATCATGCAAAAATTCATGAAACTACAAATATTTTTACTTTTAAATTGCTGCAAATAATATTACAAGTTTTACTTTCAGTTATGAAAACATTCCCTTATCAGTTTGCGTACAGGTGTTGAATATGATGTTCTACAAATATCAAATATCTCCATCAAGTTTTGTCTTACGGAAATCAAAATTTTGTATTTTATTTTTTTTATAATGATTACAAAATGTTCTTAGACGTAAGTATAGAGACCAAAGGAATTTGTAGAAAGTTAGTTTTCGTAATTTTTACAAAACTGAATTCTTTAAAAAGAAGAGTTTTTAAGGCATTTCTTACAGTTTTTAAGTGGAATTCCATGTCAGCGTTTGCGAAAATAAAGACTGCGTAAAGACTTGCTAACATGATGTAAGGTTTTACTGAAAGAACTATCATCCGATAAGTCTGCGTTCATGCTCATGGTATCGTGTGGGGTGTCATCTACCGTAAGTCTTTTGTCTTGCGCTACCAGATATAGTGGTTTGAACCCTGCAAGACTGAGCATTGATCTTGCAAACTCAGGCCTGTAAACTCTGGTGATTAACAAACATTATCCGGTCTTTTGCAGATTAATAATGTTTCTTACTTTATGTGCATTTAATGTAGCTGGTGCTCCATGCTGATGCTCCTTGAAATATTTTGGCCCAGTCAGTGCGTAATACCACATTTTTAGAAATGCTGAGAAGTTATCCAGAGTTTTTCCTGTAATCCGAAGTAGATTGTTGTACTGCCGAGATGTAATTTTTCTTTCAGTTTGGCTATATGCAAAATCTAACTGATGTTACCATCTAACATCCGCAAGGATATTTTAGTATGTAGCTAATACTGACTGATTTCTCATTAATTTCGAAGGTCCTATTAGAGTTTTGCTATTTGCAAATACTATGGCGGTTGTGTTTTTACTTGTTGAAGCGTAAGCATATGCTGGGAGCATCAGTTTCTGAGACACTCAACCACTTGATTTGCTTTGGCCGATACAATTATTATTATTTGTTTTGGCCACTTTATTTGCACTGGCCGACAGTATTATCAGGATGTCGTGCATGTATATTCCGATATTGAGTGTCAATTGGCTTTCATTAAGTTCCGATATTGAGACGCTTCAACACCCCACCCGATGTTACACAAGGTCTTATGGGTACGAGCCTTATGTGTAGTATATATATCTGTTTTATGTGACATAAAGCTGTTAATTATTGGAATGGCATCCTCATTCATTTCCAAGCTGCCCAAGGCGAGAACTAAATATGGCCACCAAAGGGAGGCAAGAGTCTGTTTGATGTCAAGTCTGTTTCATGTTTGATTACTGCAGTGTACTTGTGATTTGTAAGATTGCTGTAGCTGGCTATCTTAAAATTATGCAGCTTATGATCCACTGAATTTTCTTCTTTAAAGTCATAGTAAAGGCAGTTTTATCATGTTGCTCTATAAAGATCATGTTGCAGTCTTCCCAGGACAAATCTTTCAAGTATGTTACGCAAGGATAAAAAGAGCCAAATCGATCTCTAAGCAGAAGACAGTGTCGTTGAGCGATCTTATTTGAGAAAGAGGATTAGTTCCACTCCCTTTAAGGGAGTTGAAAAACATCCCATCCTAGCAAAGGTTAAAGAATGGAAGTTTAGCAATTGCTCCAAATATTTCAATCATGATAGTGTTGGCCAGTCCGTCCGGTCTTGAAGTTTTTTTGCGATTCAGCATTCCTATTAGAATGGCATTTCCGAATGAGAAAACGGTATACTTATGAAGCTACGTAGAATAAATATAATTTGCTTGCTTGTTCTTTAACTCCTGAATAAAAAATGGCATCTAAGACGTCTCATGAGAACTGAATTTCAAGAATAATTCTTAGTGCCGCGGTGATGCTAAGAGATTGTGAGTAATCGGTTGCTTTATGGGTGGTCCCTCTGTAGATTGCGTAATTTACCATTTTAAAAGGTTACACCAAATTAAGCTGTTGCATACCAGTTTAGTTAAAAGCATAATTTAGTCAAAGGCCAAGTATGTTAGGTAATTGTGTATAGATTCGGCTAAGACATATTTCAATACGTTCCACCACATTCAGCATAGACAAAGTAGTTAGGAACATTACAAAGCAATAAAAATTGAACAGTTTACTTGTCTATATTTGTAGCAATCTGTTTAGGATCAAAGGACAACTGTATTAGGTAACTGTGTATAGCTTCGACTCAGTCAGTTTAGTTTAGTATTATATTAGTTTCTTGTTTTCTTTATCTGGGTACAAGGTCCGTCAGGCCTATATTTTCGTATTACCTTGCTTGCTATTAAGAGTTTATGTTTTTAAACTATGCTATTAAGAGTTCTATTAAAAATGGTTGCTACCAGTCAAACTTCCTTCTCTTCTGGGCTATAGTATTTGTCGCCGAGGAAAAGATAGTGTTTTACTTGAAACAAAACTGCCAAAACAAGCTGGTCTAATTCACTTTAACAATTATTATTATGTATACCTAACGTACTCTTTTCTCTGTTCGTTTTCTTTCACGCTTATTCGACATTACTTCATTTCTTCCAAAAATGGTTTTACCAAAGTATATGCTAAAAAGGCCAGAAATTCCATTAAAATTCTTTATTTCGAATATTAGTACAAAAGTCTTTGCTTTCTGTTATAGTATAAAGACGTTCGAATGCAAATAATTAAGACCTTTTCGAGAAGGAATATTTTTGAATCAATTATACATAGTTTTTTTTTTCGTCTTTGATTGAAAATTCATGAAAACCTTTAATATTATCAATATATTTGCATTTAAACTGCTTGTTTTTAATTTAGTATACTATTAATATTTGAGAATTTTCATAATAAAACAATGCTCCATTCAGAGTGTTAATTATTTCTTCAAATATTTTATTTTACTATTATTATCTTTTAACATTTTCTAGTCTACAAATTATAGTCCGCTCATTTGAAAATCAATCGAGTTTCGAACTGAAAGTACATAAAATACAGTTTTGCATAACAACTGCGTACGTTTAGACTTTCATAGCTGAATTGTTAAGAATTAAAAATAAATTTAAGCCAAAATAATGATTGTAAATTCAGTGTCCTTACTTGAATTTTGTTCTCATTTTTCTAAATACTTACAGTTATTTACTGCGCAATATGGCAGTTACTTAGAATGTTATTATCATAAATGAATAAAAGGAGAACGTTAAGAGATTCCCAGAGGAAAAAGTAATGTTTCATTTAAAAAAAAGCATTGCACGCATAGTTCCTAATTTTGTCCCATGTGTTTAAACAGCGAAAGTAGAAATAAATGAGGATATATTTTCCACAAATTGCTTAAATAATGATTCGGCTGTGTCAACAACTAAAATCTAATTAGTATGTCGATCTCATGTTCGCTTCTTTGTGACGGTAATAAATATTTACCATTTCGAGGAAAATGTTCCCGAGAGAGTTCGTCAACGTAATAATACACACAAAACAGTGAACATGTGTTACTTAGAACTAATGATACTGTTGTTCCATTCGACTATGCATTTTACGAATTAAATACCACAGATGTTTCACTCGATGAGAACTAAAATTAGTAATTAGATTCCTATTTAATTCCTAAAAAATTAATAGTACGAGTATTACAAAAACACAATTGTTGTACACATGTTAAAAGCGTTATTTATCTGTAGTAAATTATCTGTAAACTCTGTATGTGCAACGTGCTTTAAAGTTTATAAATCGAAAGGTCGTTTGTAGAAAACCTTTTAAATAAATACTATTAAAGATGTACCTCGTAACTTGAGAAAAATGTTGTTCATTTAATATCTTTGAGTATTATCCGCTCCTTCAGAATAGGTCTTTCGACGTCATTTCTTCTTGAAGATGATCGGATCCTACCGCCTAATGCCTTCTGTGCGTTGGTGACCACACTTTAACGATGGGACAGTGGCTACTAACTTGAAGTGCCTATTTTAAAGTAACAGACAGTAACAGAACAGTGAAGGATATTCTGAACTGGAATTTTGACAATCTAAAGATGCAATTTATGTTATCCAGTTGTAAACTGTGAGTACAGTTAGAGGCAATAATAACGCAGTTATTCAGAACTTTTAACGATGTAATTGTTTGAAGTAAATACTGCAGTTTAGAAAATATTTTTTCTCCCGTATGATAATAATGAAAAGAGTTATTACGTATGAAAGCCACAGCAGTCGTTTTGATGAAGGTGTTTAAACTGTAGTGAAAGTTCTTATGACCACCTGCTCGACCACTAGGCTGCTGATGTTTAAAAATGTCTCTGATAAGGGTTAAATGTCCCAATTACATGGTACACTGTCCTAATGAAACTGAGCGGCCGAGCGGTAAAGACGCTGAACACTGGTAGTTCGGTCTGAGGTTCGAATCCCGCGAACGGGCTGGCTGCATGGGCGTTTTCGTGGTTTTCCCCATGTGTAACGTGTATACGAGCCAGTTTCCCTTAGAAAGTCCTCCACGAAAGGCATCCCTCCCTTTAGGCAGATAGCCCTCGTGTGCTTTGCCATAATTAAATACACCAACACGAACACACCTAATGAAACTGAACTATTCTTTTTTAATGCAACTCTATTTATCTTTGACCCTGTTAACTGGAATCGTGGTTAGGTGAGTTTATTTAAATATGATAAAGGATATGAGATATATCTTCCTAATGGGGGGAAACCGTCCCGAGAACATCTTAGGGAAACTGGTTTGTATTCATGTTGCACATACTTTTTTCAACAATATTGCCTTGTGTATTAGAATTTCTTCCTCAGGAATGGCACTTACACGTCACTTGTGGAAATAATAGGTTAATTACAGCAGAAAAAGGGCCCCAGAAATTGCTCTACAAGGCTTAAGAACGGATCTTTCTCCATTGAACACTGAGTTCCTTCTCGGACAGAAATAATGCTTTTCAGAGTGTATGGTACAAAAATATTTTAAAACAAGGTACAAAAGTGTCATTATCAAAAACACTACAAAAAATTCCATCGCTGATTTTGCTGACTTTATTGTAATTTTCTTGCCTAACGAAACATTAAAATGGCAGAAAATGTAATTCTCTTTTGAATCGAAATATTGTATCCATGGTATCACGGAGAACAAGGAGTGAGTGAGTGAGTGCACCGCTATGATGGCTTCCGACCACGGACATGAACCAAACGGAATTATATACCATCAAGGCGGAGAAGACTCAGAGTAGCAAGGTTGAATATTATATACTAATAACAGTTTTTACATATTGATAACTGCAAGGCACTAGACGAACATATCAATTCCTCCCTAAAGTAGATGAAAACGTCACATTTTCTCAACTTCCTTTCTCAGTACATCTCAGGCCACGGCCCATTTCCATCCTACTTAGACATAAAGCCTCCTCTGACAGATGTATTTTCGGAAACAACGGGGACCCAGAATACTACATCTTCAACTGTCCAATGACATCTGTTCATCATATCCGTCATCCAGGCAACCCAGGTCCAGAATTCAGGCAATTTCTAATCAAGCATCGAAAAACACTCAGTTAGATAAAGAACATCATCGATTACCTACACAGACAAAAATTCAATATGTGCCATCCTTAATCTTCAATCCTCTCATTCAGCAATAATTTCAGACTGCCATTGCTATCTCCACCAAACACGCACTTCTAACGTGCCTTCAGTCTTCATTCATATCTGTGCCTTACCTACATACCATGATATTGTATCTATTTATTATTACGAACTTTATTGTATCTCACCTACCTATGAACATTACCATCACCAAATGTAACAATATGCAACTCTGAATATCCAAATGTATAACATCTGTATGATTGCATGTCACCTTGTGTGGTTCTCAATAAATACGGAAAGGTAGTACACCGGGGCAGTACCATTTTTGCTCACCGGGGCAGTACCATAGTGACGATATGGTGCCTCCTGTACTTGTTCCTGTCCTGTATCCATCTTTAAATAATCTATAGAAAAACATTAAACATTTAAATATAATTATAATTATTCTCACAATTAATTTAATAAAATCAAAAACATAACTATTATGGTGAAATATTTAAAACAGGATTTATTCTGCGCGTGCAAAAGTAAAGAGCAATTTACTTTAGTTGAAAACTAGGTCTTCGTTTCATTGAGAAATTTTAACTGCTAATGAAGTTTTCTATTAAAATAGTTCCCTCTTAAAGATAATTTTACGTATTTTCTGATCATCCGCAACGCATTTTAACTTACTGTATAATTGCCCATTTCTGCAGAATTCTCAAGTCTGCGCACGATAATAAATAACTGACGCATGAGTGGAATGCACACGTGTTTCAGCACACACGTATCTACGTGTTTTATATTAAATGGTTATTCTTCTAAACAATACCCATCAACTGTAAAAATGTAAATATCGACCACATATACATTTGTTTATTTTCACAAAATTTACATTTTTTAGAATATTTTTCTAAAATGTTTTATAAAACCCTTCTTTTTTATTATTTATGAACAGACAACACCTAATCTGTAAAGATAACTGAACGAATGATAGCCAAACTCTTCGCTTAATTGATAAAGTCGCCAAATAACTACCGAATAATTTGGAAGACCTTTTATGATTTTTAAAAAAAGATTATGAGTTTCAAGCAATTGTTAATTTAAAAATTCTTGCATAAGCTCAATCATTCACATGAATTGTTATTAATCTAATTAAAAGTAATCCTTTGGTTATTAACTTGAATTAAAATTAAGCAAAACTAGAGCAAAGAATTAGGCTAATCTATTGAAGAGTTGTCAGCCTTTCAGTTATGTAAATGATAACACAAATAAGGTAATCAAATCCAAATAAAATCATATATTAAGGTCATACGTAAGGATTTAATCCTTGAAATTACAACACAAACTAAAACAACGACTTTTCAAATAAAACTATTAAGAGTATTATAAGCGTTGCAAAAGGCTGTTTGCGCTCTAGCTAAAATGTAGAATTTAATAAAGAAAGAAAGAGGTTCGAATCCCATGAACAGGCTGACTGCATGGGTGGTTTTCTGGTTTTCTCCATGTTTTCTATGTATACGATCTAGTTCCCTTATAAATTCCTCCATGAAAGTATAAGGTATTTTCTCTCGCCTTCCAACATGCCTTCGTAGGGTAACGACAGCACACTCGGCGCGCATTCAAGGATTCCACGTTCAAGTACCGCCGAAGGCTTTGCTCATTTTTTAATGTCTCCTGATTCAAAATAACCTTATTACTAATAAAAGAAAGTTCTAATTCGGACGTGCACAAGCGGTCTGCCTGCACTCAGTAGCCCAATAACTTGTTTACATTTATCTTTCAATTTCTGCAATAAAATCTTGTAATCAGCGAGACAATGGCGATGGGGGTAAATGTTTCTATAAGCTAGAATAGAGGTTAAACTTCTACTTTTAATCTATGCTGCATACCATTAAATTGGCTCAAATTTCGCTTCTGAATGAAAATTATGAGATGAGCCTCTTAAGACAGGAAAGAGTTTAACTTAGAGTTTAACTGTCAGTAAAACATAAAATTAATGATTACAAATACAGTCTGCAAAAACATTTATTAGAGCAAAGAGGCTAGTAACTATACCAGGTCTGAAGGTGTTAGCTAGAAAGGTACTAGAACTATTTAAACTAATAATTCTTTTTGAACAAACCCCTTGCGGGGTTTCAGTCAAATTTGGTATCGAAATAAGCAACTAACCCGACAGGACTTTGTCGTAATTTAGTAATACACCGAAAATCTTTTGAAACTTTAAATAATGCCTTTGAATTCAATAGTAATAAATACATCTTTAGTAAGAATTGTCCACAGATAGTTAATGCGATATCTTCGTACCAAATATATTCTTTTTTTTATAAAGAGTGCTTGTGAAAATCGGAGAACGTATATTTTTATATGAATTAGTTTCCAGTAATTCCATATATTGCATGTACGCATTTTTTATCAGCAATTTGAAAATTAATTCTCAAACCACACCGTAAACAAAAACTGGCGTATACATCACAAGCAATCAGAAAGTTCTGTCAGAAACATATTCCATTTCAATTATTTGCTATGTAGTTTGAAATGATTCAGGGAAATAACCTGAATTAAGCCATCCAGAGAACATTATAATTTTTCTGAGAAAGATCTGCTGGAGATTTTAAGACAAGTACTATATTACATAGTTTGTTGATAATAAATCAAATGGAATGAAAAATCATAAAGTTTATGCTGTTTGCGAGTAAGATGATAAATTGAGTTGTTGGTTCCTTTTCTGCCTTTCCTTTCAAACAAAACTAAACACTTCCTGGCCTGAAAACGCTATTTAAATTAAATAAATTAGAAAAGCTATGTCATAAATCATTCGCAGCTCGCTGCAAACAAGTTCTATAGCGGAAAAACTTTCTTCGATCCTCTTCGTTTTGCTTGTTCGGATCCGCAAACCGAGAAAATTGCAGATCACCCGATCCTCGAAAAAGTCCCGAGAACGTGAGAATAAATGAAACGTGTCTAACTATTCGAGCTTTCTGCAATTAACTGGCAGAAATTGAGCAGCCGCTGCTAGGAACTGTGATCTATAATCCCCGTCTGCTTTTGAGTTATGCTCCGTGAAGAATCTGGGGACATCTATTGCAAACGACGGGCTTGTAATAACACCCGGTTCATAAAGCTTGAGCAAGAGCTTCTTGTTTTATCTATAAATAAAAGAAAATGGCGCATTTACGGATAACTAAATGCAGGCGTCTATTAACTAAGACAGGATTCATGTTTAAAAAGGAAAATATGTCGGCTCAATAAATAGAATGAGATAATTTAATGCGCATGGCAAGTTTTGGCATACATATAAATATTTTTGCTGTCACAGCTAGGTGCTGGCGTTAATTAAAACAGGAAGTAATGTAATAGTAATCATGTTTTTAAAATTGATCTGATAAATGTTTTAAAAGCGAGAAAATATTTATAAAAATGCATTATTGTAAATTTGTAATACATGCAAACTCGTATGAATAAAAGCATACTGTGTGCGTTTATGCATACATCGAAAATGCAAAAACGCATACCGTTTATTCAGTGAACTTTTTATACAATTTTCGTATCATAATCTTGTTCAGATATTGATTCATATATAATCGTACGAAAATTATTTTTAAGAACTTCTAATAGTTAAGTTAAACATCATTTTCATCTCTTTCGCTCATATCATATTTATTCACTTAGACCATAAATTTACAGAAGTCGAAAGAGTTTAAATGGTAGAGGGATTAACAGCAATTCTTATCCATCGTTTTACAGCCGGTATTATATCTAGGAGAACTTTAACGTTAGCTTCCAATTGGTCAAAAGCCACAGTACTGGTTGCATATTTTTTTCTTTCCTTAACAGAGGTTAATAACAGATTATTCAGAAGTATGCAGTGAATAATTACTTAGTGCTAATACACAGTGCAAGCACTGAGGAAATTAAAAACATTTAAATATACAAAACAAAACTCAACAAACAAAATCTAAAATAAAGATTTAAAAATATATTAAAAGTGAAAAAAGCCTTAAAACACGCTGAATCATCCTTCCTAGCACACAGTGTCTTTTAAAATTATTTTTCGTAAATAGGTGAACAGATTTCAAAATATTTGCTATTCGAAACTTTGCCATCACATGCCATACAGTTGTACTATGGAAGGAATCCAAATCTATGTGCATATAGGTACTCCAAAGAATACCTCGCTAAATAATCATCTCTGGCATTTAAATAGAAAGTTGCAACAGAGTTTCCTGTTTGGAAACTGGGAGTTTTATCGAATAAGTGTTTCCAATCATTTTCTTTAATTTGTAGCATTGGTTAAGTTTTAAGATTTTTGTTCCTTGACATTTTAATTTTCATCCGTCTTAGTGCCCTTGCGTCTAGTTTTCAGAAACTCAATATAGCATATAACTTATTTCAGTTGAACAGAACATTAAAGGACTTTTTTTGCTAAGCTGGTAGACCAGGAGGTTTGTATGAGAAAAATAATTAAATGCTGCAGTAAGAGAAATTGTTTTCGTAAACATGCAGTCCTAAAAAAAGTCTCTTCTGTTTTGCTACGTGTCTGCGATAGGTTACGGACAATTTTGTGTTGTTTCAGCTTTAGATATAAGCCAACTAGCCTGGATAAATGGTATATTAATCATTCTTATTTATCTATGCTTGAAGTTATTGAACAGTTTAGAGGGTTGGATAATTCTCCGACATTCAAAAGAATAAACTCATCTGAATCAGTATCAAATTAGCAAAAGTTTCACTTATAGTTAATGAGACGAGACCGAAATACTCTCTGTTAAATGTCGCGTAACGCCACTACGCGACAATGAAAATGAAGAGTTACCCAAAAATTATGCAAATTTGAGGGTAGATGCACGTAACCTAATTATGCGAATGATGTGAAATGAGCAGAACTCCAGCGCACTTTGAAGAGATTTAAGTGTAGAAACTGCAGAATGTTTAATTTTTGTGCCATTATTTCTGCAAGGGAAATCATAATAGAAAGTTCGTTCTTGTCTCAGAGGACGCGTTTAATATCAGAGAATGCCAAGTAGTCGTGTAATGTCAGGGAATGCCAGGCTGTCGTCAACGGGTGCAGCGCTAACAGACAGATGATTTTGCGAGGGGCATGGTAATCGGACTGAGAAGGGTAGATTGGTCCATACAGTAAATCTCAGCTAACTCGCACCTGGAAGCATCCACAGCTCACCAGCTGCAGTAACGATGGTTTGAACAAGGAAATGTGGCAGATTGGAGAGGTGTCGATATAACTACAGTGACGCCAGCACGTATGGATCGACGCATCCTCCGACAAGCGGTGGGGCATCCGCAAGCCACTTCTGCCTCCATTCTGAAGTATGTTCAAGACACCCTGGATGTTAACATATCGACCCGAACCATTTGTCGCCGATTGGTGGAGAATGGCCTGCGGTCGTGGCGTCCTTTAAGATTTTCATTGACCCCACATCATAGACGACAACGGCTGCAATGGTGCTAAGCTCGAACGATGTGGAGACTGAATGGCACAGGGTTATGTTCTCAGATGAGTCACGCTTCTGTTTCTCCAATGATAGTCGCCGCGTTCCAATGGGGCGTCGATTTGGAGACAAGCCCAATCTGGCAGCAATTGTAAAATGCTCCACCACGCGACTACGCGACATCATGGTTTGGGGCGTAATTTTGGGCGTAATTCAAAGTATGATTACAGGTAACCTCTAGTTCGTATTCAGTACACTAGGACAGCCCAACGATACGTGGATGATTTGCTGCGGCCGATAACACTCCTCTATATTCAAAGAGTGCCCAATGCCTTTGCCCTTTACCTGCAGGATAACGTTCGACCACACGCTGTTCAGCCAACGTGCTCTGTAAGGTGAAAAGATGTTTCCTTGGCCACCGTTTTCTTCTGATCTCTCACCAATCGAATACATTTGGGATGTGATGGGACGCCATTTGCATACCCTGCCATTGTCGCCTTTAAAAGACGAAATGTTCCAAATGATTGACAGGGAATGGGGAGCCATTCCTCAGGATACCATCCGAAGTCTCACTGATTCTGCACCTAGATGTGTTGCTTCATGAATCGCCGTACAAGTCTTTTTATGTGTACGTCTTATTGTACTTTTAGTTTAACTACCTACTATCTGCAAGACCACAGCTTGCCTCTTCAATCTGTAATACAATCCTACTAATGCCCTTGTAAGGCCATGTACTTCCCTTTGACAACCTAAATAATCTCCTGGTGCAGCCTCGTGTGGCTTCAGAGAGCTTTTGCTGTGGTTAGAGGAGGGCGTGGAACACATGCCTGTTTACCTCTATTAGACACCAAGCTTTCCAGTTCTCCGTAACCTACCTACCTACTGAGCCGAAGCTGTTCTCGCTCTGTATTATGCATATTATTTCGAAATAAGGATCACTTATTGTTCATTGTTGTCGCTCTCTATTTGTCGAGTTTCAACACTTTCTGGCCAACCTTTCTTGGTGTTACATTTTGAATGTTGGGTAGTGTATCTTAGCCTTTACTGAACTGCGAGAAAACGAATTAAACGTCTGGACAGCGCAAACAATTCATTAGCGGCATTTCAGGCATGCTTTAATGAACAGGGACATGTTTCGGTACTTCAGAAGCTATACAGCAAATATCGCAGCGTTTCATGTCTTGAGATGTGGACTGACATTTATGCAGAAGGAACTACTTAATACTCAAATCTCTCTACAATTTTAGAATAAGATTTGCCTTTGTAAGAACAAAGCGCATTCCATCTTGCGTAAATATTATAAAATTTAATTTTTTACTTTCTCTCGAGTTAAGAAAAGGGCGTCTTAAACTGTTACGGTGGTAGTTTTAAAATATATTTGCATATTCAGTATTCTGAAGTAAAAGCCATGTACTGCGTTTAGTTAAAACTAAAAATTTATATAAGTCTCTAAAATGCATAGTTTTATGCAATTGTGTGTTAACTGACATACCATTCATTGCAAATTCATTGACTTGCATTTTTAAACGTTTACTGTTTTTAAGATAACCCTTTATAACTGTTTTGGTTTCCAACGCGTTTTTGGAATATAGGAAATCTAAATATTCTTGCAACCTCGAAGAAATTTTGTTTCTGCTCAGAGTATCTAATTTGATTTCCAGATTTCCTTATCTAAATAAATGACTTAATGGAAAATGTAAAAAAAAGAAAAAATCCCCAATTGATCAACCAATTCGTCCAGATTTTTAAATCCCGATCGCATTGCCGATGTCCGGCGTTTTTAGCATTCGGCCGTCAATTGCCTATGTCCTTTAATAGAGACTTTCTTTAGATCTAGAAACTTTCGTGATAACTTTGAATTTATTTTCAAACCTATAAAAGTTTGGTATTTCAGCTGTCTAAAGAACATATCAAGCGCGTTTTAGTGTACATAGATAGTTATATATCTTATAAATTATTTATTCTGTTAGCACACGACTTAGTTTTTATGATTGTTAGTAAGCGTATAATTCTAACATTAATTATTCATACAATTTTATTTTTATTTTTTGGTTAAACATTTACTTTTTCTCGATCGATTTTGAGCACATATTACTTTATTGTTATAATTATCCAGAGAGGTTGAAAATACTCTTACTATTTCTATGTATAGCTCTATGAATGCCCTCTACAGATTGCCTTATGAATTCATGTTTTAAAAAATCATGTCTCCCTTACATTAATTAAAATATTTTTCAAAATCTTACAATTTTATAAAATCTGCTCGAAGGTTAAGATTTTTAATTTTCTACAACTCTACTGTTTTGATGGTATAACACAAATGCATTAAAAGTTGAACGAAGTGTCGCTGAATATCAGAACGCTGTTACTAATAGGCTGGTGTAGTCCACCATTTGCAGCTGCCTAGGATAGACATTTTTAATCTCACAGGGAAGAATTTCATAAAACTTATTGCAAAACATCTGACAGTTATACGCACAGGATGTTATTATATGTAAAGTTATTAAATGTCTATAAATACGAAACTATATTTGACAGTTTAATGATTCGTAAAATATTTCTTTAAATATCCAAGCAGTGTGAGCAAGAAGACTTGAAACTTTATTGAAAATACAAGAGAATTACCCTATAATATATTTTCTCTCTCTTTTCCTCATGCTTCCGTGGTGTAACTGGAAGCATACTCGATGCGTATTCGATAATTCCAGGGTCGAGACACGGCTAGGCATTGCACATTTTTCGTATCTTCTGCTTCAAAAGATCTAATGACTCTACAGTTCTAAATTGGAAAATAAAAGACAACGTGAAATTTTTCTTAATCACGCGCAGATTCCCAAAATCGCTTACAAAAGAGAGTCTAAAATATTCAGTCATTGGTGAATGCTGAGCTCAGTAGCAAATCAGTTTCAGATACTGCACAGAAATTACAAATCTGCATTGAATTCAGTGTTAAACGCAGCGTCATATGTATACCCTTGTTTAGGAAAGAAGATAAGCTCTTCTAATACAATCCAAAATTTAATTTTAGGAATATGAAAATAGCATTTTTTTTTAAATTTCTATGTTATTGCTAAAATGATGAGGCAATGGCAAACGTTTATGTTTTCTTCTTGTTGATATATGTAAAAATAACATCTAAGGTTATGAGAACAGGTTTTACGGAAACTTCTAGAATGTTCGAAATGCAAGCATCGAATAATCTTAATAAATCTTAATAAAGAATTCAATGCGAAGTGACTTCCAATTCCCAGCTAAACATTTAGGAATCCGATGCAGATAAAATGCATTTTGCAAGTTGAGGTAAATTTGATTACATTGGTATAGTGTAAGCAGCTTCTGTTTTGCTTTGTGACAAAAGATATAAATGGGAATACAGAATGGGGTAGAGAAACTGTTACTGCAATCTTTTGGCTTTGGGAATAGAATTGCGATAATAATGTAATCTAAATTACGTTTCGCAAAATGAATAATAAAGTAAAAGAAGTTTATTTTACGACTCAGGTTAAAAATATAATTTCAATCTGATTTCGAGATCTCATCAATGAACATTTGAATCCCATGTTCCCACATAAATTACAAATTTTAGAAATTTGCTTTCGGAAACTCAATAGCAGTTTCTTTCAATGTAAATAAACAGTCACGTAAATATTTAATCCGTAATTTCTGAAGTAACATTTTTGGTATAACTGTTTTTAATAAGGTAAATGAAATGAGTACTTAGAATAGATTTATCACATCTGAAAGGCAGTTTTCTCGTTGAAAAATGTTTAGCCGAAGGGAGGTACAAAAACTTTCTTTTTTCTTACGTTTCTTTGTAGAGTCATTAGGATTTTTTCGAAGCCAGAAAGATGAAAAATATGCAACCGCCTTCGCCGGAAATCGAACCACGGACCTCTGAAATACCGGCTCAGTGAGCTGACCATTACACCACGAAGGCTCGGTAGGGAAGTGGGAGAAATACCTTATATACTCATCTTTTTATAGGGCGACTAGGGTTTTAGAGGACCTAGTCGCCAAATCCTGGGTACGGAAAATCATCATCTACAACCCTTTTTAGTTCGGGCGCCACTTGTAGAGACATTAGGATATTTTCGAAGCTAGAGAGATGAAAAATATGCAACCGCCTTCCTTGGGAATCGAACCACGGACCTCTGAAATACCGGCTCAGTGTGCTGACAATTAGAGAGAAATAAGGGAAGAATGGAAAGAGTACCTTATATCTTAAACTACATCAGCTGATAAAAACTGTCGAATTATGAAAATTTATTTAATGAACATCTTATTTGTTTCACTGTTTAAACTGGATATATATTATCTCTGATCAACTGTTCTACAGCTACTTTATTGAGAATCATTTTAGAATATCCTACATGTTATCACTCTTTATGCCAGAATCCACTAAATTTATGGCCCTCATATTTCATCAAATTTATCGTGCTTTTATATTACCTGTTCATAACATCCTAAAAGAGTTTTACATGTACGTTGCTCAGATCTTAGATTATTTTATTATTATTCTCTTTTTATTTATTCATGTAGTGCTTAGCGTAGGTAGTTATGTTGGCTATGAATAAGAGTGCCGTTTTACAGTCTTCTGCCGTAAATCATTTGCTTTCCCAACATGGATCCACGGTTCAACATTTTCAAAAATATTTTTAAGATATTTTCTACCAGATAATGCATGATCACATATTATTCTAATTTCTCACAAATAGTTTTTGTTTGATTTTCAGGATTTTTGAAAATCTGCCATTAGTTTAAAAGTGATTATATACGACTGTACATAAAACTAAACAACCGAACTCATTTTGTTGTGAATGAATCAATCATTTAATATAAATGAATGGGACTCTAGAAATTAATGTTATTTTAGGATTTCTACTTAAAATACTTTATTAAATTAGCTTATTTAATTTTTTATATTCTTAATTTATGCTACTTATCTCTGCCTCCTGTTTCTAATACATTTCCATTTTTATATGAACTATTTTTTAAAATATGTTATTATTCGCATTCACTTAACTAACTATAGAAATATTAGATGTATGTTATAGAGTTCAAGCAATAGAAAGCAGCGATAACTTTTACAGGAATCTTCGTGTTCTTTCTTTTTCCTATTAATAAATTTCGCAGTTCTATTCTTAAAGATCCTTTTTGTGGTATACACTCCTGAGGCATATACAGTATTCCATGCCGAAATGGTTTAATAATTTAGTGGTCAAAGAAAGACGGTCTAAAATTTATGCGTTAAGGAATGTTAGGTGAAGCACATGTTAGGAAAATAGAAACACATGATACCTGTGAGGCCCAACATTGTGGGTCAGATAATTATACTTTCTTTTTTTCCTGCAGCTAAAATTATTCAAAAAACACTTTCTCTGAATCAAAAATCCATCTTCTAGATTTTATAGCGGCTTATCACATTCATAAAATTCTTCCAACCCGAATTTAACTTCAGCTTTCAAAGAAATTTTTTAATAGTTGCTTTCATTTTTCGTAAATAGATGGACTCAAAAGATTCCGTTTGTCGATTTGTCGAATTTTTTAGTCTGTTGTTTTTCACTATCGCAGGCTTCTCTTTTGTCTTTTCTCTTTCCCGTAGCTGAAGAAGTAGAATCTGTAGGTACAAAAATAGTCAGAGAATTGTAGTCAAACCTTCGAAACTACAAATTTATGAATTACTGCTGATTCCTGCTTTATGAAATTTCTAATATTGTTTTTCGACATTGTTACTTGGTGTGTTATTCGGCAGTGAACCAATTCTACTCCACGACTATGAATTATTTCTAACATAGTAAGAAAGACCATGAATCTAGACATAAATAATTTCATGCTCCACCTTCAAAAACTTTGAACGATGTTACTTCCTTTTAAAGGACTTACGCTATAACAGGTACACCACCGTAGGTCATAACACACATTCATTGCACTGGAAGAGAAATAAATCCCTCAGTAATATAAATCAGTAATCATTTTCATATCATAACAATTTTTATACTATTTAATAGAAACATGTTACAAGAATACATGCTCTTCAAGTAAACACCGGTCCTGCACTACTAACTGACACGCAGGTACGGTTATTCTTACACATATATATATATATAGTTTATTTGAAGTTAACTCTTTCGCTTCAGTAGAGGCCAAAATCTGTTTTTTCCCAAACATCTGAAGCGACAGTATATACGAATTTTTGGTGGAACGGTTTCCTTCCCGCTTCCCAAGTACAATGCTACAGCGATAATAAAAACCTACTTAAGTAATGCAATTACTTCTCTCTTGGTGATCTTTGCGAGGTTCGCCCACTGTGTGCAATTTCAACTTAGGACAGGACTGCAATTTCAAACATCGATAGCTAAACGGTAACACTAAACAAATGAGAGGAAAGTTGAACTCCAGTACCAGAGCTGCTTTTCGTCGCTTCGAAGAATGATTTACATATTGATTAATAACTCTCGAAACCAATAAGCCATGCACAAAATTGATGGGAGATAACATCAGGTGCAAAATTGACTCATGCGTTCGGCGACCTGCCAATGTGTGAACGCTCGGGCGACTGCACTGTGAAGGAGTTAAAATTACAATTTTAGCTATATAAAATAACGCAATTGAAACAATTAGAAAGTAATTAAGATTTCAAAAATCCAATTAAGGCTAAATCGCCACACTATCCCCCTCCACTTACTGTAGGTACTAACACATCATACGTAGAAAGGGTTAAATATTACCACTCTAAAAGAAGGAGTTATTTTCTTCGAGACAAGGCTGTTACTTGACTTGGTGATTTCGCTGAGCATGTGGTCGAGTTCTGGAACCATCTCTATAAATATCTGGTGCTGTTGTTGAATTGCCACTAGGAATAACTGGAGTTGTTGATGAGTCGCACTCAACAGTGAAGGCCGGCTTCACAGAGAGAGCATTGCATGAGAGCAAATCTCTTTTAATATGTGTAGACTAGAAGCTGGATATAATTCTCGCATTGTGTTTTACAGATGCTGGAGGAAAACTGCATATTTCATTTACAACAAGAGGTTAGAGGGCTATACAGTTTCGCGGAGCATAGACAAAGGTGTTATGTCGAGCATCTCAGAATAAACATCTTCAGGGTTTTCTTTGAAAGCTGCGCAGAACCCAAGAAGGAAGGGAAGATAGAATGTAGCAATTTCATAAAATCGTATTAAGTGAATAAATTAAATGAGACTCGAATTTTCGCCCTTGATCCATATTTATGGCGCTTGGGACTCAGAATCTTGCAATCCAATGTATAAAAAAGCGTGCAGACGATTGTTTCAGCCATAATAGCCTGCACAAGTATCGCTTCAGGTCTAGGAGAAAACCAATCTATGAAGGTTACAGGCTATTTAGTAGGTGACGGCAAGATCACGATTTACTCACGATGTCGAGACGAACGTGTTCGAATCTTTCAGAAACAATAGGAAACATCTACAAAGAACTACGAATGTATCGATGAATTTTCAACTTCGGACATATGCAAGACCGTGCCTTATTCAATATATTTTTTAAAATCTTTCATCAAGCAAATTGTTCTTGAATAAGTTTGTGGGAGGCTCCAATACATGGAATGGATAAACAGTGGAGTTTTATAAAGATGGAGAAGAGTTACTTATTTGGACGTATGGTAGAACCTTTCCAGTACTGACATCACAGTAAAGTTTTAAAATAAGACACATTTGCAAAAGTTAGAATTAATGAGATGTATCAGTCTTGTGAGTAGGTAGGATATCAAGGTACCTATAGCCTGCTCTCCATCAATATTTAGTCGGTTAAATTCAAGTCGATTAAAGCTAGGTGGATCTCTTTTACCTGGGATAAAGCCAGCCGCAATATTGCCTGATCCAGTAACATGGCTGATACCTGTACTGAATTGTGATAATGTAGTCGGAGTGTCTGAAGTGTCGCAAGGACACTGATTTAGACATCTTTGAAAACGCTAAGGTCAAGGCTTTGTTGTCCGAGTAAATTGTTAAATGTCAACTACCCGAAAAGTATAAAATAGATTGCTAACACATCTTTGCCATAGGTGCTGAATTTTATTCTATAACGCTCAGTTTATGTGAAGAAAGTACTAGACAACAGTACTTTTACAATGCAATTTCATACATTTAATACAGCGCCGATAGCACTGCTAGAATCTTCTGACCATCTGGGATAGCTGTTGATGAGCAACATGTTACGATAGAGTTGCTGAATTTAATAGATCATGTTTACATAATGCAAATGATTGCGATTAAGTACCGTCCCAAAGAACCGCCCGTTTGACAATTTATTTGAAGCATTTTATCAGTTTATACATAGAGTGCTTTCTCTACAATATCTCCGGCGAGACAATGCACAGTTCCAAGTCAGTGGACGCGAGTCGCCAGGTTCTACGCCTTACATCAAAGTACGTATCCTTCATTCTTCACTCTCTGAGTAAACTTAGAGAAGACGTTTCTTTAAAGTTCCTTGTGTCATCAGAAGAATTAATAATACACGTCCATATCACCACAGTGCTGTATCAGAGTGAGATTACTCTACTAACCGATATACAGATACATACATAAAATTTCTTTTTATTACATACATAAAATTTCTTTAAAGTTTTAGGTAAATGAAATAATGCATGTAATTTAACAGAAAGTAAATAAGATTTTAAAAGTTCAGTTACGGTTAAAACGCCACAGCTTTATTTATTTTCACTCCAATATTTCTACAAATTAATTCATTTTAAACCAAAGTAATATTTTTAATTTGTTCCCAGACTGATATTACAAAAATAACTAATTATTGTTTCGAGAAAATAAATTGTAATCGTCATTATATTCCAATTTTATTCCGTGATTTTTTTTATTGAATACTTTTCATATAGTTTTAAAATGCATTGTACTTATGAATGGAAACCTAAACTCTGAAGTCCAAAGCACAATTTTGAATATGTTTCATAATTAAGTAAATGTTACCATACATTTTCTCTCCTTATATTTTATCATAAAAAAAGTTGTCTGATATTCAAACTTAATACATTACAAAAAAGAAGAATCTGTTTACATTTAGTAATTTTGTTTTATTGTGATTGATAAGAATAATGCTACAGGATAATAGTTACGAAAATATATTTTGCCTGTTTATTAAGAGTTTTGCTTGCCTTTTATTAGCCACTAAAATATTACTAGCTGTTTGTTAATACTTCTTTATCTCATTACTAATTATCTGCAAACTAAATACCAAAAGAGATATCGTTTAAACATGTAAATCTTCCAATAATGCAATTAAACATGATTAATGTTCTCTCGTAATGAGTTTCTTAAATTTTCTGTTCGTTATTAGACATTTACGACTGTAGAAGTACATGACAAAAATGGAAAACCTTTATCTTTCCATAATTTATGAAGATGTGTCAGCTAGGTTTTAATAAAATAAAATGCAATAAAATCAGCCTTTATTCTTTTAGAGCAGTGTTTATTAATTTACTTAATATGTAGCTTACTGAAGCTTTCCTATACAGCTCACATTTCTAATAAAGGAATATAAAAATCTTTATACAATATAATACTATTTTTTTCAGCTGCTCCATTTGATAATTTCATGAATAGACCTCTTTTTCATGTATGCGATTAACATAAAAATTAATCTTTTTCTTATTAAAACACACTATTTTTCGGCTAATCAACGTGAAATTATTTACTTTGTAGAGACATTAGGTATACTGCAAGATAAAAAATGAGCAAGCAAGATAAAAAAATGAGCAATCACCTTCGCCAAAGCAGTCAAGATGAAAAACGAGCAATTGCCTTCGCCGGGAATCGAATCGCGGACCTCTGGAATACCGGCCCAGCGTGCAGAACAACTACACCACGAAGGCACGCTAGGAAAGCGGGAGAAATACCTTATATACTCCACTTTTTAAAGGGCAACTGGGGTTTTTAGGGGTTCAATCGCCAAATTCTGGGTGTGGAGAGTCCTCATCAAACACCCTTTCAGTTCGGGCGCCACTGTAGAGACATTACGTATTTTTTGGAAGCAGCAAGATGAAAAATGAGCAATCGCCTTCGGCGGGAATCGAAATATGGAGCTCTGGAATACCGGCCCAGCGTGCAGAACCACCATACCACAAATGCACGCCAGAAAGACTGGAGAAATACCTTATAACTTGTTTAATCAATTAGTACAGCGCACATGATGAAGGCCTTTACAGATGACATTTTAAAGGAAACTAATTCGCATTCTTATTATACATGGAGAAGACCAAAATTCGAAAATGTATGTCAAAACTATGTTAAAACTACTAGATTTGTCACGGCCTGGACAGGCGCACATTCTCTCCAAACGTGCTACGATTTTGGCTGTGGAGGAATTAATATGGCAGAATCGTCGGATCACCACACATGAAACTGTTATTGAACTGTTGATACGCAAAGAAACTATGCGTCACATATTCCACATAAAGCTTGATTATGGCAAAGGTTTGTGCAACGTGAGTGCCCATGCATCTACCAGAGAATAATAGATATTTGCCTGACACATCTGTTGAAATACTCGGAGCAAGGAAAGGATTTCGTTGCTAAGACTGTGATATGTGAGGAAATTTGGTAGCTCTATTTCGACCTTACCTTCAAGCATGGAAGGTGGTATCCCTGATCTTCTGGTTCAATAAAAACCCACTCTGCCCAAAAGGCCGGAAAAGTGAAGCTCAATTTTTTTTTGCAATGAAGAAGGGCGTCCACTAATTGAATAGCTACAACGGGATGCAACAGTTAACGCTGAGCAGTATTGCGTTGCTACATTGCTGAGGCTCAAACAGACCATCAAGAACAAACGCAGGTGCAAGGCCTCGAATAGGATAGTGCTTTCCCAGCACAACGCCAGGACATATGTGGCCAAGAAGATACTCGAGCTCCTTGAAAATTTCGTTGGAAATTTTACAGCTCCCATATCTCCCCATGTTACTTAAAAATCCCTGAAATGTCAGAGGTTCACCGGTGACAAGAAAGTGGAAACTTTAATCCGTCAGGAACCCAGGAGTTTCTGCATTGAAGCCATCCACTTCCTTCTTCCGTGCGTGGATCAGTACATCAATGTAACGGTGATTATTTATAGTTGTACTGTTTCACATGAACTGTAATTATAATATCGTTATTAAAATTTCTTTATATGCAGTTGTATTTTCATTTTCATTTGAGAAAACCTTTATATATAGAGAGAGAAGATATATTATATTAAAAGTCGCTTCGCCGATTACCGTTGTGTCATTATGAAGCTGTCACCGCATTAGCTAAAAAGAAAGACCTCCTCGGAGCTGCGCTTTGCAGTTTTGCTTCAGAATTTTAGGACATTTCGGAGCAAACTTTGTGGTCTTGTCGCTAACGTATAGACCTTAGTGCGTCTTCGATTAATGACTAAGTTTTAAAGATGTGTGATATGATTCTTGAGAAAGGAAAAATTCGTTGAGAATCCAAAGAATGCAAATTGGGACGTGGCCTATTAAGCTAAAGGATCAATAGGCTGATATACACAATGAATACTTCCAATTTTATTGGTTCGAACCTTCTTGAATGGAGATTTTTCAAGCCTACTAAACGTCCAAACCGAAGCGAGCATTTCAATTAAGTCTCTTTCCTGACTACAGTGATTGAAAGCAAAGGGAATGTCAGTGATCCATAAGTATAAAATTTGTAGAGCTGGAAAATAGCTTAAAATACAAAATACGCCATAAATCAATATTATACATATAATAATAATGCGATTTTCTCGCAAGATTTACCGTAGGAGAAAAATCGATGAAAAGTGCAAACCCTGGCCCAAACAATTTGACTTCTCAGTACAAAATACTGGAAATGTGATATAGCAATCACAGCTCTTTATCATGCTAATTACTATGGTCTGAATTTTCTGATGCTTCACAAAATTCATCTTAATTACGTAGAACTGTTAAATAGAAAATTCTTTTCGAAAATAAGTTTAGGGCTTAATGTACAAACTTTAGTGCCTTCTGTTATAGCCAAATAAATAAATGTTGAAAAATTTGTAAAATTTGCCTTAAATATGAATTTTAAACTAATATTTCAAACATTTTAAAGCCAAACATTTAAGTGAATTTTCAACCAAAAGTTAAACGTGAAAATGTTTAAACTTTAAGATAAAGAAATCCACACGTTTTCGGAAGATTAACTTATACTCTTACGGAGAGACCTTGCTCTTCTTCCGGAACTAAAATCATTTGTAGTTAAATAAAAACATTTTGCTCTTGACAGTGAGAGTTCCAAGAGAAATATTTCTCAAATTTAATAGAAATTTACAGAAAAATAACTTCAGTCTAAAAAGTCCTCCTGAATTTTAAATAAAGAAAGAGTCAGGTTATAAATACTTACGTATCTGTTGCAATAAGCTTATGATTATTCGCTTTGTTTAGTCCGTAAGAGGAGAACTAACTGTCTTTGCGTGAAATAAATTCAATTTTAGCATGCTCTACGGAGAGTATAAATAAATCTGCTACATTTCATACAAACGCTCCTTATCTCTTTCTTTAAAAGACTTCGGACCAATCCGTAATTACATTTCACATGCTTACTTGTATCCTAACACTGTCTGATGTTTTATTTATATATACCTTAACATATAAAGTATATTTTAGTTTGATTTATGCCATTTCATAGAAAACACTAAGGTCACGTAAATTTTTAGAAAGGTTGTGCAAGCATAAGTTCAATTCATGTAATCACTAATAAATTTTAATGTTCTTTGAAAGGGGTTATGATACCTTCTGTTAGATTTAAGAGTATTTGGGTTATTGTAATCACTATAATTAGCTGTGTGGGTTCTGTTTATTGGTGCAATTATCTTTAACCAATTATCGTGATGGAAGTGATATTTCTGGGTTCATGCAGACAATAACTCAATAATATTTAATTTAAAACTTATATAAATCTCAGCTTGAGAATAAACATCAAAATTCAGATACACGTCCACCTGAATATGCTAAAATTCACACTCCAGTTTTTTCTAAGAGGAAACATAATTATGATTTTAACGTACTAAGTTTTTAACAGTTGCTTACCGTTTTCGATATGACTGCTGTAGAACTACCTACACTGGCCAGGATTTAACTCTTTTGCATCGAGAGACGACCAAATCTGTTTTCAACAAACATCGAAAACGCCCGTGTTTACGAATTTGTCTTCGAATAGTTTTCCTTTCCCCCTTGCTGCTCTTGGAGGTTTTTCTGCAGTTTCTTCCATTGTGTGCAGTTTCACCTTAGGGCCGGATTGCACCTGCGAACGTCAATAGCTTTCTGTATTTCTCCTTTATTTGCTTCAAAAGAATGATTGACATGTCTTTTAACAACTTGCGAAACCAATGAGCCATACACTAACGTGGAGGGGAAAGAACTAGGTAGAAAATAAACGAGGCGTTGGGGCGGTTTGCCGTTGCCTGAATGAACGGGCGTTACGGGCGACTTCGATGCGAAAGAGTTAAACATCAATAATCCTTAGCTGCTTCTGTCTCTAAACTATATGCTCGAGTTTTTTCCTCCACACCTAATCTCGGAATTAGACTGAAGTTCTTCAGAACGCAGTCAAGTTCAAACATGCTCAGACATCAAACATTTTTTGCTGGCAGACTCGGATAACTCTACAGTTCCAAACCTACTTGTACTCCCACCCTCGCCTCGAAAATCTGTATAACCATTTGAACGGAACGAACTGAGTGACAGATCAGTCAGAGGCGATAGAAAATATTCAAACTGTCATAGGGTTACAGAGTGGTATGCTAGATATCTGACATCTCCTAATAGGCTACAGCAAAGTGCAAAAAGCTCTATGTGAAACCAAATAACTTAATAAAGTAATTTACAGTCGATAACTATGTCAAGAGTTGAGCAAAGTCGAAGCTTTTGTAGCTATCTGCTTCATCAGTTAGAATCTGAAAGGCGTCATGCCCCATAAGCACCAGGAGCTCCAAAATGTGAAACTATAATCCTAATTTTACTTTTTATCAACGTCATTAGGCTTGATTAAAACTCTAATATTTCTGTTTTAGATTTACTGCTTGTTAAGACATTTGTCATCTCTATAAATAAAACAGGACTGGCAGCGCTGTATTTTAGTATTCTACTTCTTTTAATGTTTGAAGCCCTAGCCATTTGAAAATTTAGTGCAAACAGTTCACGTAATTTAATCTCCACATGCATTATGTCCTAATTCTAATCTCACACTGAAACTTGTACTTAGGATTGTTTTAAAATCTAGCAATTTGTTGTTTTTTAACCACACTATCATAATGTTTTGTATATTATTCTCTGCTGCAATTTGCTGTACCCGAATGTACGTTTTAATGCTAGAAACCATTTGTCAAGTTAAAGGCCACTTTTATCTTTAACCTCCTCTGGCTTATCAGATTAAAATCATTACAATAGCTGAGGCCTGATCTGAAATACAAATTACACGTGTTAGAAAATGTTAAAATGACACTTTAGCATTTCTTTATCGTTTAAATTTATTGCATGCCATGTACATTTTGAGTGAACTAATATCAATAAAAGAATTTTATCCTTGGTAAATTTCACATACTCGGAATTCGTGACGAGCAATACTTCATAGGAACGATTATCTTATGATGACTTATTTAGTTTCACTAACCAGTTATTTTACACAAAATTGCTTTTTTGTCTTTCTCCCTTTCCATTCTCCTGCCAGAATGTAAATTGCTAGTTGGCGTGTATTCAATGAGGTAGAAATCAGATAGTATTTAAAGGAACGTGTTAGAGGATAGACTCAGAGCGTGTTCCGCCTTCTGAAAGCCACATTTGCTAACTGATTCTCTTGAGAGCAGTATACATCAACGTTGCGTTAGTCTCGCAATTAAACTTCGCACGCCGATATTTAGATAAGAGCCAATTGGCGCGTTTATGTTTGTGTAGCCTTTCGACTAGTTTAAAACTTGTAATTTAATCATAATTTAAAGTTCATTACCTTTGCTTTAAACCATAAATGCTGGCTGTTCTCTAAGCTAACTTTATGCTAACTAACCTTTCTGCTACCTTTTATTTAAGTTACATAAAAGGGTCTTTTAAACCCTTCTTACGTTTTTGTCGTAAATTCAAGACACAGTGATATGTCACGTACGTCTTTTAGATGTTTCGTCTAATTCATATTACCAGAGAAGACGAAAGTTTATAAAGGTTTAAAAATTTTGAGTTATTAAAATTGATCTGCTTTTCTCCTCTAACAAGCTAAAACATCTTTCTAAATTCTAAATTCTTTCTAAGACGTCTTTGCTAATTTAATATACTCCCAAGGTGTGCTTGGTTACAATTCTGAGTACATTATGTCGGACGGATTATTTACACCATCATGACTTACATCCAACAGCTAGGCTTGTTTTGGGAAGCCGCTGAGAAGCTTGCAGAAGTTGCCTAACTTTCTTATATTTCGAATTAAAAGACTGGGTCTAAAGACAGCTATCTTTCCCTAACAAAAGTAATTTTAAATCAAGCAGCTGAGTATTCGCATTAGATATGCGCACGTAATAACACAGATTCCACCTTGCTTCTCTAACATTAACCAAATAAATTCAAATGTTGCAATTGTAGCTGCTAAAGACTTTCGCATTTTGGTAATCATATCCCACTAACGGCATAAAATGCTTTTTATGGTGATATTAATAGCTACAAAGAATTTTAGCTGTGTATTTTAAATAATTTTCCATGTGAAAAAGAAACAGAGCAATTTTCATGAAAAATAATTTTAATGAAGCACATTCAAAGATTATTGTTTCCTGAAACAAACGTTTCATAAATTAATGCCATGCTATCAGTTTGTCCGGAAAATAATGCAGGGTTTTGCAATTGTTTATCTTTTCTGTACATTTTTAGCAACAAAAATATTTTGAATTACATTGGTTTATATATCATTTTGAAGCTCTATTTTCACTCTATATTTCTATAATAATCATTTTGTTCTAAAATTATTTTCAAAAATATTTACTAGGTATTTTTGTTTAGATGTCAAAACGCGGTTTTCTGCAAATTCACTTTTATGAGTACAAACTAGGCCACAGCGCAGCACAAACGGCTCGAAATGTCAACGAAGTATGGGGTGAAAAAAGTGTTAATGAATCTACAGTTCAACGTTCATACCAAAAGTTTCGTCGTGGAAAATTTGACCTGGAAGATTATCAGCTGTTGATGACGATGATTTGCAGACTTTAGTTGAACCAAACCCGTGCACAACTGTTTTAGAGCTTGAGGGGGAGCTTTTTGTAAGTAAAACAACGATTTCTGATCACTTGAATCGTATAGGAAAGTCAAAGAACCTCGATAAATGGGTGCCTCACGAATTGAGCGAATATAAAAAAAAATCGCCGTTTTGAAGTGTCGTCTCCTCTTTTTCTCCGCAACAAAAATGACCTTTTTCTGGATCGAATTGTTACGTTCGATGAGAAATAGGTTCTCTCCAACAACTGGCGACATTCAGCTCAGTGGTTAGACCCCGGTCAGACACCGCAACACTTTCCAAAGACAAATTTGCACCAAAAGAAATTATGGTGACTGTTTGGTGGTCTGAGGCCGGTCTCATCCACCACATCTTCCTAACTCTGGGCGAAACGATTACGGCAGATAAGTACTGTCAGCAAATCAACGAAATGCACCAAAAATTGCAACGCACGTGCTCGGCATTGGTCAACAGAAAGCGGCCAATTCTTCTCCATGACGATGTAGGGTCAGCCGCACGTCGTGCAAATGAGCCTACAGAAATTGGACAAATTGGGATACGAGACTCTCCCTCTTCCTCCATATTCGCCTGACCTCTCGCCGACCGACTACCACTTTTTGAAACATCTAGGTAACATTCTGCAGAAGAAATGCTTCAGAAA
Organism: Stegodyphus dumicola; assembly: GCF_044657685.1. Classification (NCBI taxonomy): domain Eukaryota; kingdom Metazoa; phylum Arthropoda; class Arachnida; order Araneae; family Eresidae; genus Stegodyphus; species Stegodyphus dumicola. The sequence continues at coordinate 38,200,257 of NC_140771.1, read as the reverse complement.
CCAAGACCAGGTCAAAAACGCCTTTGGCAACTTTATCGCGTCCAGAACTCCAGAATTTTATTCTACCGGCATAAATAAACTTATATCTCGTTGGCAAAAATGCATTGATTCGTCTGGTGCTTATTTTGATTAATAAAATTGTTTTTGAGTTGAGTTAGGATACTTTAAAGATGTAGGTTAAAATCCTGCATTATTTTCCGGACAACCTAATATAAAACTTCCAATGAAATGAAATTAATCTTTAATTTTTGTTATTAAAGTAAAAGTATGAAAACACATTCTTTTACGTAAGTACTGTAAACTATAACCATTTTAGGTAATATCGTAATTTAATCACAAATCACTACCATAGTTTTGAAATTGCAAATTATCGGCCCAGCTTTATTTTCCCTACACAATTTTTTAAAAATTATTTCTACCTAAATTCCATGAAAATATACATACAATATTTTTATGAAATTTAAAATATTTTTATTCAATGACATATATTTGGATGCAATAAGTATATGTAAAAAATAAGTAATCTATAAATAACCTAAAGAACATGAAAAAATGTGAATAATATAAAAAATAACTATTATAACTAAAATAACTATAAAAATTCATTGCTTGACATTTAACTCAACTGGAATTGTCAAATTAATGTCACATTTCAGACTATAAGAAACGTATAAGATTCTAAGCTCTAGCATCTGAGAACTAATTAAAATTACAACTATCATTTTCATTGGAAAGGCAATCAGTTTAAAATTATGTCAAGTAAATTTATTTATATAGGATATAGTATATTGTCTGAAGATATTTTTGAGGCTATTTTGTGGGACGGAGTAGACAGGAATAGTGACTTATTTTTTGGACAATCCCATATGGATGGACATCTTCCTCACAAGCTATATTTCAAGGATATAGAGGTTCCGAGGATTTTTTATATCATTTGCAAGGAAACACAAACGAAGGGTCAGCCCATTCAGGTACAGACGCATTCAAAGCACACAAGTTTGCAAAAATCTTTTTTAAAGTGCCTAAACCTCTGTGATTGATGATGTGCAACTCTGTCTATCCACGTAACTGTATGTTCATAGCTCATCATCACGTAGTATTTCCTATTTTCTTACTTAAATTTTGCGCTTGCAAGCGAGATTCATTTTTCAAAAGAATTTCTCCGTTCTGTTATTGGGAAATTCTGACAAGAGTGAAGAATTATTAACTTCAGCTGGATATTTTGGATACGTTAACTATCATTCATTGCTTCAAATTCTTTCAGCGGAATTTCAGAAATATTTTTACGTGTTATGAAAAATGTTTTTAAAAGCTAGCAATTTTATTCATAATCTTTTTTGACATTTCTACAAAAGCATCTGTCATAGTGAGCATTCTTCCTTATGGCTTAAACCATAACATACCAAACGATATTTGGAGAATGACTGCTACAAGAAATACTTCTTTCAGAAATTAACTATGAATTAACTGCCAATTCACATTTGGGAGATATATCCTTTTTAAAGACTATTTAAGCTTATAAAATATTCCCACAATCGGCGCAAGAGATATTGCATTAAATTTTGCAGTTAAAATTTAAAGTGTTTTTCTAACTGAAATTCGCAACTCTCTCAATTGCACTGTGATTTAAACATACGCTCTTCAAAATACGTAACTGCAAATATAATTATTTGCCTGATACAATATCCAGTTAAATATCTGTTTTTATTTATGTAATTTGAAGTAATGGAATTCTATTTACATCTCAAAACACAAATCGAAAAAATATTTTGTTTAATACACTGAAACGTTTTGCACCCATATGTTATATTCCTCCCACAGAATGTGCTCTACAAATGGTAGAGTGGCTGAGACCGCTTAATCCGAGTACTTTGAACCAGGTTATTATAAAGGCCGCCGCGGTGGTTGCATGGCTGGTTTTCGTGATTTTCCTAATGTGTTACGAAAATATTGGCAGATTCCAATTAGAAAGCCTATAACGTCTTGCATTTTTAGCAAGCATAAACGAACTAGACGTTAACAGATTGTGTAACGGATTATCCTTAAGTACAACAAAGTGCAGAGAAAGGGTGTAAAGAACCTTTTATTACCGATTCGTGCTTACGAAAGATAACAAGTTTGGCTTAACGTGTAGAGACATTGGGTATTTTTGGAAGCAGGCAAGATGAAAAATTAGCAACGCCTTCTCCAACCGAGGATCTCTCAATTGCGCGCTGAGCGTGCAGACCCCCACACCACGAAGCCATGTCAAGAAGACGTTTGAAATACCTTATATACTCTCCCCTTTAGAGGGCGACTGAGGTTTGTATGGGACCCAATCGCCAAATCCTGGGTGTGTGGATAGTCTTCATCCACCACCCTTTTTAGGTCGGACGCTACTTGTAGAGACATTAGGATGTTTTTTTAGAAGCAGGCAAGATGAAAAATTAGCAACGCCTTCTCCGGCGATCGAACCGCTGATCTCTCAATTACGAGCTGAGCGTGCAGACCACCCCACCACGAAGGCATGTCAAGAAAGCGGGAAAAATACCTTATAAACTCGATAGGTAACAAGTAACTTAAAATAGAATAAAATTAAGTTAGCCTAACGGTTTCCACACGTTACTTATGGCGCAAACAAACTCTGACACGTAAAGGTCAGTGTAAACAAGCTTAATGGCTAGAAGCGCTCAGTGCCATAGAAATCTAATAGCTAATAAATCAAAGATAATAACGCAGCATTCAGACAGGCAGCGCATACTCTGTAAATTTACAGCCATCATTTTCTGGAGCATAAAGATCCAAACACAGAATTGAATGCGAAATGAATTTCTTGGAACCCGCTTTCCTTTAGATGACAGGCCTAATCTCTTATGTCTAGCAGTCTAATTCTAATTAATTAGCACTTCTAGGCCACGTAGTATGTTTTAGTCGATTAAAAACGAAGTTGGGAATGATTTTATGCCATGAATTCTTCACTTTAGTCTATATTTCTTGTCAACCTATCTACGATGATTTTCTTCATTGTATTTTGAGCATAAGTTATAAGGTATTTCTCCCACTTCCCTAGCGTGCCTTCGTGGTGTAACGGTAGCACGCTGGTTCGGTATTCCAGAGGTCCGTGGTTCGATTCCCGGCGAAGGCGGTTGCATATTTTTCATCTTTTCTGCTTCCAATTAACCTAATGACTCTACAAGTGGCGCCCGAACTAAAAAGGATTGTGGATGATGATTCTCCTCACCCAGGATTTGGCGACTAGGTTCCCTAAAGCCCTAGTCGCCCTTTAAAAAGGGGAGTATATAAGGCATTTTTCCCACTTTCCTAGCGTGCCTTTGTGGTGTAACGGTAGCACGCTGGGCCGGTAATCCAGAGGTCCGTGGTTCGATTCCCGGTGAAGGCGGTTGCATATTTCTCATCTTTTCTGCTTCCAATCATCCTAATGGTTGTACAAGGTTTTCATTATTTAGCGTCTATGAATTTATTGCAGTATTAAGACTATATAGATAAGCAATCATTCTTGCAAAAGTCCTTATTCCCCTTACTCCTTATCATATTCTTCTTTCTGAAAAGATTCTTCACGACTCACGACTTTAAGTCTTCACGACTTAAAGTGGTAAGTGCTGGCTGAATCTTAGTCTAGCAGACTTCTTTGGTCAACTCCCAGAACACCTAATAGCATGTCGACCCACTTCCTAATAGCTGATTGTCTGCATGAGGTCTAGAGGTAATTTGAGCATAAACACCTGAAACGGGTTCAGTATTATCTTTCTTGCCCTTAGTAAATGATTAGAAGTGAATTTTTATCCATCTAGATGAAATGTCAAAATATAGGTAACATGTGCTCTTTTTAACCCGTCGACGGAATGCAGATTGACAAGATCTCCTCTGCTCAGTTGTCGTTTGAGATACTTTACCGTTGATTTTTAAACAATGCGATTTTATCCATCATGCCAAAGAGCTAATATGTACTTATAAAATCGATGCCATCAGCAGAGCCTTAAAAACAAGTGCACGTTTAATAATTTCAGTATCTTCCAGTTTGAAGCGTGTTCCAGATTTCATAGAGACAGTTCAGCCCTGAAAATGCTACCCATCTTATCCAGTAAATGTTAGAATGCTTTACATTAAATGTTAGAATGCTTTACATTAAATGTTAGAATCAAATGTTGTTAACATCAAATGTTAGAATGCTTAACATTCTTAATCTTGTAAATCATAAAATACCTGTTTCCTTTGTAAACATTTAGCTTTTCAAACGCTGGCTGCCCGAATTTCAGTTATTCGAATAAATTATGCTTCTTTTGTGTATTAAAAAGATATATTCATGGATTTTCGCGCGACACAAAGTCTTTCCTTGCAAACAATTCAGTCAGTCTCTAGGTCCAGACTTAGATGAATGGTAGTAATGGACTTTAGCTTCGGTTTATTTTAAATGGTAAATCTTCCTTGCTAAAACTGCCCCGTAGGAACCCATAAAATTGTTTACGTGGAATTGGCCTACGGGTACCTATACAGCTCTGCGGGTACCCATAGGCCAAATCCCCGTAAAAACCCACAGAGAGAAACCCGTAGGCCAAATCCCCGTAAAAATCCATAGAAAGAAACCCGTACAACTGTACGGGTACCCGTAGGCCAAATCTCCATAAAACCCATAAAAAGAAACCCGTACAAGTATCGGGTACCCGTAGGCCAAATACCCGAAAAACCCCAAAGAAAGAAACCTGCACAGCTGTAGAGGTACCCATAGGCCAAATACCCGTAAAAAACCTGTAAACAGAAACCCATACGACTCTACGGATACGAGTAGGCCAAATCTCTGTAGAACTGTAGGCACTATAAACAAAATCCCAGTAAAAACCCATAGTCAGAAATCAGAACTTTAAGAATACCCATTGGCCAAATCTCCACTAAAAAAATGGATATTCCGTAGGTCTATGCCTCATAAAAACCAGTAGAGAAAAGCACGTACAGCTATACAGGCACCCATAGGCCAAATCCTGTAAAAACCACTACACGAAAATCCACAGACCAATAAAGGCACCTCTTGGAAAAATCGCCGCACAAAACAGTATACATAAACTCATAAACAAAACCAATAGAATTATACTATAGTGGAGTATCCATACATAGAATCGTACATAGAACGGGTATCCATATACAGAATCCATATACAGAATCCCTATAAAAAACAATACACAAAAATAGAACTGTAGATCAAATTTCCATAAAAACATAAACCAGCAGAAGTACATAATTAGTACTGATGAAATGTAATGAACTAAATGGAAGAGAAAGCATGTAGAGTAATTTTAAATAAAATTTTTAAAATATCTAGAAGCCTGCAAGGCCCTGTCCAAGTCAAAAGAAAATTGACAAATATCCAATTCTTTTTACTCTTGTAAAAAGCGCCAAACGCCAAATAAAAATAAATAAGTGGGCGATTCTGCACTTTACCCGAAAAAATATATAAAAATCCCATTTACCTGTATATATTAATAATTTATTATTACAAAAGGCTTTTCTTATACTATCTCAAAGGAACATAAATTTAATTAAAGCGATGCATTATTGGAATAAATTTGAGTCAGTGTTTTAGGTATAAGTTATTTAGATTTCTATTATAGAAAGAATACTTTAGAAAGTGTATAGGAATATTATTTTGAACCATAAAAATTCTAAATAGTAAAATTTAAAAAACTGAAAAGGTAGCTATTGTTTTTGCCAGTAGATTATATAATATAAAAGTACCTCATGCTGAGCATTTTCTGTATTTACAATGCCAAATGAAATTTGTATAGTTCAGTATTTAGCAATATAAATAAATCTTCTGTACAGCCTTATACAAATGCAGTTAAAATTACTGTCATTGCAATTAAGCGGATATAGCACATACAGTTACAATTTTTTACAGAACGTTTTACGTTAATATCTATACAAACAAATAAATTTAGTGCTGAAAATTGTAACTACCATTTCCGCAGTATAACTAATGAAAGAAAATACTAATGTTTAAATATTACTCTAACTATATTTGAAAGCAATGCTAAAACAGTGCCCTTACAAGACTCATGATCAAAAAAGCTTTGTTTTCAATTGTCTTATAAAAACTTCCAATTACTTCTGTAAAATTCATACTCACAAAAAAAAAAACTACACCTAAATCAATTTGTTATACAGTGAAACTTTCCTAAAATAATCAACTCCACAATTCGAGATAATGCCAGTTTCCTGTAGCCTGACAAAACTATGAATGATTTTTTAAGTCCTGTTATTTAATTATTGTCCTGACAAATGTGCCATTATCAGAGGTGGTCATTTAAGAAAATAACCACTATATGAGGTTTCAACTTAATGTAATTTTTTTCAAATAAATAATTCACTTTTTATACTCCCAAGACTAGTAAATCTTATTCACAAATCTATTTCTATTTCAAAAGCAATTTATGAAAAACACATTTGAAATTTTCTTCATCCAACTAATAATAATGAAAATTAAAGTATGCATAAAAATGATTATATGTGTTTTAACAAAATAGCACAAAATATTTAATGTAAAAATGTGGTTCTAGTCTCATACTTGTAAAGAACAATAGACCAAAAAGAAAAAACAATGTTAGCTACTATGATCATCTAAATTTTCACATAATTTTAGTAGTGCAAAACAGATACAAGCTTAAGGAAAAGCTACAAGACATACAAGCTTAAGGAAAGGCTTCTATGTCTTGTCTAGCCCATTAAATAAGTAATAAACACATTAAATATTTCAATGTTTACTTCATTAATAAATCTTACCTTTTTTAAATATAATTAGTACATTTTTCAAGACATAAAAAAATTCTTTTTGCTCGGTCACATCACATTAGTCGAAAAATTGAAAATTCAATCATGCAAGATCATTTACAAGTAAAGTATGCTCAAATTTATTAGTACATAATATTCAAACGATAAAGCATCTACATGAACAAGCTTTAAAAAGTATTTCTAAACTATAATAAAAAAATTTCCAAACTGTAGTTTCAGTAGAATGCAAAAACTATATTTCTGCATCTGATCTCGACACATTGAACCAAATTATCAAGTCTGAAATTATCACTTTTCAGTCTTTAAGCACATTGCTTTTCAGGATAAAAGTAAAGATGGAAAATCAATTTCACGCACAGAAACTCCATTTCACAACTAGTCAGCTATCAGTCAAGTTCTCTCAAACATTAAACACGATTACACGTGCATGGCTTTAGTGGTATTTGCTTTCATATTCATAGTCAGTGCTGGTTTTTATTATTTATTACTAATTTCTAAACAGTAAAACATAGTAAAATTCGTAATGCAGTAAATCATAGTAAATTATATATTGCATTACTACATCCACGAAGAAAATAACACCACCATCGCACAACAATAACTAGAAAGGCGCCATACTGCTTGTTTGGAAAACTTCTGAGAGTGGGGGAGGGATCATGGGGGGAGGGGTAATTTTATTTCCCACGTCCACGTTAACACCGAGAAAAGTTTTGAACTTGGTCGTGTTAAAGAGGTGTTGGTTGATATCAATGTTTATTTGTATTACCAGAAATATAAGTGCTTATTTGTGTGTATTCAGAGAACCAACACGTAGCAAAAACCACTTCCCTAAGACAACCACCTCTGAAAGAGACCAGTATTTCTGAAAACATAAGTATATTTTGGTATTGAACATTCCTTCTGTAAGGCGGCCATTCACAAAGAAAATTCTGCGAATGTGGCTGGTCGCCTTAGAGATATTTATTTTGTATATGCAATCTCCCTAAGAAGACCACCTCTAAAAGATAAACGTATTTCTGAGAACGTGAGTATATATTGGTATTGAGCATCACCTCTCAAAGGAGACCACTTGCAAAGATTAATTTTTATTTGCAGCTGGTCGCCTTAGAGAGACCTCGTTGTGTGTGGTGTATATTATTACTGTTATTGTTTCCGAAAAAAAATTAAATCAAATAAATAAGCATATTTAGTAAAAACCCTCTCTAAAACGACTACCTGCGTTTCCAGGTTACTCTGATGGTCTTAAAGAGATCATATTTTCATTCTGTTAATTTTATTGTTTACAAGAAGTCTATTAACGTCAGATAGAAAAATAGCGTAAACCCATATAAACCAACAGAAGATTTATTATTATATTGATACCAGTAAGAAAACCAATAAAAGTCAATATAAACCTATACAAACCAGTACAAAGTTCTGCCATTGAAATGTTGGTTGTATGGGTGTCAATTGATACCAGTAAGAAAAACCCACAGAGATCAATAGAAACCAGTAAAAGTCAGTAGAGACCATCAAACATTCTATAGGTACCAGTAGAAAGTTTTACTGGTTTCTATGGGTCATTTTGAAACCAGTAAGAAAACCCCACAAAGACCAACAGAACCAGTAAAAGTCAATAAAAATCCATAAAATCTTATAGATACCCATAAAAAGTTTTACTGGTTTCTATGGGGCATTTTTAGCAGGGTTATATTGCAAACAAACACTAAAAATCATGCTAGAGCTTATTTTCCGAAAAAACGTCTTATTTTCCGGTAAAAACAGCATATTTGTGTAAGAAATATATAATATACGTATGAAATTAAACAAGGTCAAAATGAGAAGAGGAAACGTTTAACATAATTATGTTGCATAAATGAAAAATATATTATATGTATAAAAGGCACTAGAAAAATGTCTCACGTAAGCGGAAGCGAAGAGGAAAGTCTACCCGATGTATAAACTGCTCTCTTGGAATGGTTTCGAAATGCCAGATATAGGAGCGCCCCGATGTCACGAGAAATCTTGTATCAGATATCGTAACAGATATCGCCATGTATATCCGTAATAGTTATGGCCAAAATGCTGTGAGAAGAGTTTGTCCGTACCGTTGGATGACTGATACGATTGAAAGAAAGATACAATATCTTTTTCAGAAAATTACATGGAGGGAAACAGGATGGAGTATGAATCTCAACAGCAGAGCCGTATAGACGAAGAGAGAGGTTGAGGTATGTACACATCTCATTCATAAAAATTTACTGAATTCTTATATAAAATAAGCCCATTTTTTTCATGTCTATTGAATAAGAAATTTACCTGTGCCGAAATTTACCTCCATAACGCTGAGAGGGTTAAAACTTTTATTGTTATATCCCTCCGGAAGACATCCAACCTTGTATCTTCAACTGAAACGAAATCCTGTGCGCGGCTCAGCATCTCATATAAAACTCAACCGCTTTTTACAATCAAATAAGGTCGAAATAGACATGATCATACTAAGCAGTACCCACTGTAGATATAAAATTTGAATTTTCGGATGAAACGTTTGCAAAAAATCTTTTCTTAGTAAGCTCTACTTAATTCAGTTGAAGGTTATTTAAAATAGTAATAAACATCTAAAATGGAAAACTGACCTTGAAAACTATTATTGAAAATTCTTAGGACCTAAACTACATTAACCTAATCAAAGAGAAGAAAAGGAATATAAGAAGAAGAAGTAAAATGAAGTAAAAAATGTTTGAATTTCGTTAGGTAAACTAGTTCCAGATTTGTTTATGTTTATGATATCATCCCAGCGTTTCATTAATAATAGCTGGGATGATATTTATGACACAAAAAATGGAATTTTTAACACATTTTTTTAAAAACTGACGCTTGATCATTATTGCCCTCAAATAAAAATCTTCCTTATTGATACTTTCTTAAAACTTGAAATATGGGTCCGCGAAAAGTCGTTAAAACGAAATTTAGTGGTGAAAATATTTTAAAATTTATTGGTAAATGATGATAGGTAATTTAGCTTACGCTGCAAAAGGCAAGTAACTATGACACCACAAAGTATCAAAATAAAACATTATGCTCATGCTAAATGCTAATATATTTAAGGTGCTTTTAATATTGGCACCTTCTCCTTTTACAGAACTGTTTCAAAATTTATATTTTCCCTAGATTTAAATAAACACAAGCGACATGAGGTCTTAAAGTAACACTGCCCATTAATTCTTAATATTTGAAGTATATCTACAGAGTATGTATTGTATAAGAGTTTTCGATCGGAAATATGTTGTATTATCAAAATCTGATCCGTCGGCTTTCAGCATTCAAAGAGAAGAATATTTCTTCTATTTCCAAAGCATGATACATAATAGGATTCTGCTTTCACGCATCGACATTGATGCTGGTCTTAATGTCACGAAATCTATAGACAGGACGAGTCGTTAAGGCGAGGGTAAACAAAGACTTCATCCATAATTCAGTCGCAGCTGCCTGAATACCACTTTGATAAAGCATATTTAATTCTAGAGATGGATTTCTCACGCAAAGACTGTCTGCTGTTTCTCAATATCGCTCATACATTTGAAGCAGGACAACATTTTTGTTTGAGAAAATATTTCATTACGTCTGAAATTTCTTCAACAGTAGAAAAAGAATGCATTCATTTATATTTACAGCGAGATGGATGTCGAAGAATACAGTCATACACTTTTATGTTATGAATGCATTTATTTGCAAATAGGCATTCGAAGCATTAAGAATATTGTCTGTCATAGCGTCTAGCTTCTCCATTTTATTCAAAACAATATTCTTAACTTCTGTACATACTTTTTTCTGCTGTTGCAATTTTAGATAAAAGGAAAAGATGATTTTCATTCTTTAAAACTCTCAGATCGTATCCGTCTTTTATCTTTGGCCTTTTAGCAAAATTTCAGTTTTCAATTTATTGGTGATTTTCTTATAAAATATGTACCAATACTTTGTTTCCTTTTTTCCCATTTTCTTAGGTAACTTTTCTTTTTCTTAGAAAATATCTATCTCATTTTTTTGATTATGATTATTGATCTGGAAAGCAAAAGACATGAAACCTGAGATCATTGCATCTGATACAAAAATTTTAGCTTAAACATTTGGGATTAAAAATAATTAATATTAATTATTTTGAGTCATTACAAAGTTTTAATTAATGAACATTAAATGCGAGTTGGAAAATATGCAATTAAATAGTTATAAATGTTTCAATGACATTGAAATTTCAGTTATTTATCACTAATAACCATTAGAAGAAAGGAATCATTGTTCCATCATTTGTTAAACAGAAAAACTTTTATTTCAATAACATTTTTCAAATAAACGTTTTTAGGAAAGCTTTTCATCTTGTAACAATTGCAGGCAAAATTACCAGTTAAATAATTTGTTACATAAATGCATAAGAGAAATACTTGCAAAAAATCTTTAATGCGTTATTAATTTTATTACCATACCCTGTTTCTTGTAGTAATAGAAATGTTCATTTAAAATAGTTTATTATTAGCATACAAAGAGTAGTTAAACTTTAAAGGGAATATTCTTTAAAGAGAATAATTAATATAAATTTTTGCTAGGCTATATAAATTAAATGTATCGTTTGTAATGAAGCAAGAATGAACAATTTCAGTCATGATATGATGTGATAAATTGTAAAACATGATGTAATGTTAAACATGATACGGTGTAGATCACTTTGTAGCTGAATATAAAGGATTGTAACTACAACGAGTTCCTCCGTAGAATGTAGGAAGGAACTGGTCTTCAGCTGGTAGTATGGCATCTTAAATTCATTAGATACCATATTGTCAATTTAAGCTTCAATTAAGTCACATGTCCATACTTTGCGAAAGAGTGTCTGAGTTAAACCAACAAATTCGTCAATTCTTCCTTCAGCACCATCTTTAGTCGTCAATAATTTCCGGTGCTTTTACTGTGTGTGCCACATAAACTTCCTCCACATATGTTATGAGTTTTAGATCTTAGGGAAACGAGGATAATTCCGTCCGTCGAAACTTTTAACTTAACAAAATCCAAGAACACAAACATAAAAGGTGGTATTATTGCTCATAAATAGTTGGTGAGCTACTACTGTGCCTAAGAGCAATCAGAATGAAGAAATCCTCATTAAAGTAGTATTCATGAGTTGCAATATCTCTTTCCAATATATAAACCTTTGTTTGTTCAGGAACATAATGCTTTCCCAAATGAAGACCCTTCGACCACCATACGCATCCTATTATGTGATGATTTTGTGTGTTACCATAATTCAACGTCTAATTCTTTCCCAGAGAAGCTAGTGCACCTGAATGTCATATCTAATGAATTCCTTGCTCAGATCTTAGTGTTAGATTTCATGTTGTTATGCTAGTTGATCTTAGTGTTAGTTTTCATGTTATATGCATGTAAATGCCTACAACCTTCTTTTACTCTGGAGATAAGTGATTTGAAACTTAATCGATTGACGAAGAATTCTTTTATAATCATATAGTAAGCGATATAACGCTTTTAACTAGTTAATTATTTTTTAAATAGCGGCACTAAAATTAATTTTTGTTTTAATCTTTTCTCTTCTTTCTGCCATTTGATCCCCCAATAATGGAGTTTTAGTGGCGCCCTCTGAGAAAATACCGATTATTAATTAAATAGAATATGGTTAGGTTAAAATTATTATCCAATCCTCTTGTTGTAGTCGCCTTTTTATCTTCTGTTACTTACAAAATTGGCCGAATAATTTCAGACAAAAATTGTGAACTAATACTTCCGATATCAACGTCATAATTTCCCTATTCCTTTGATTTCTGTTTGCAAACAACATTTGCAGAGAGAGCTTTAATTGTAAACATCTTAAATTTACGGCTTACTGAGAAGAATAGTTTTTCCTTTGAAGAAGAAAGATTGCTGCCTTATTACTGTTCTACTTGCAAATGTAATTTGAAACAGTTTAAAAAGGTCAATTGAAAAACTTATAAATAACCTTTCTGGTTTAGACATTGCTTATAGATGCAGATATAAGTAAGGTATGAGATCAAAATTTCAACATAAGGTGCATTCCTAAGTATTAATGCAATATTTTCTGAGTATTCTGGTATAAAAATGCATCTTAAATTTATCTTCATATTGCAGGGCCGGCTGAAGAATTTTCGGCATCCTAAAAAAACAATGAAATTGGCGTCCTTTAGATGTTAAGAATGTTAATAATTCCAATCAAAATTTACTTCTTTTAGTTAATTAAAAACAGAATATTTTTATATAGGCACACCTTTAGCAAGATGAAATTATCATGGTATCATCGTACTGTAATTCTGAAGAAGTAGCCATAGAGCTGTGTGTATACAACTTCCATACATAAGCACAGCTGTTTGAAGTGTGCAGCCAGTCGTCATTTGACTAAATGACTTTGCAGAAGTAGCATGAACCGGTATACTTGGAATGAACTTGCAGAAATGCATGTAAATGCCAGGCATATTCCAGAAGTCCGGTTGTCCATGCAACGCCGTTGCGAGTCACGCATTCTAGCACATGGTCAGCAGTTCGAGCACCTCTTGTAAGTCTGTAAAACCTATGCAAATAAATGTTACATGTAAGATAATACATGTTTTTTCCCTTACTACTTCTTTTATGTGTTCTTTCTATCATTGAACTGGGGTCATTTTGCCCTACTACATGGCATATGCGCCTATGCATTCCTATGCGAAATCTCCTTTTTTTCATATAGCCTACCTCCTTACCAAATATTGATGACGTATTCTGAATCACCCTGTATACTTAAAAGTGAATTTAACATTCTAGAAAAACTCAACAGCTTTAACTATTAACACTAAAACTGTCAAAAGTGTTCGCAAAGACATTCGTACGTTAGGATATGTAACTTATAAAGTGTACATATGAATACAAGAAGCAGTTAATTTTCTTTATTTTTCCGCACTGCAAATGTCACACATAAACCGTAAAATCTTAAAGTACCTTTTAGCCCTAATTTAAGACAGAAGGCTTAATATTGTACACTCAGTTATAGCGTTGGAGCATACTGAAGATTTTTCACTTATTGGGGACTAATGAGCTCTTATCGAATTTTCTAAGATCGTAAAGAAACAACCGGAATTTATGCACCACAATCAGCAGCTCAAAGTGTTGCTTCACTGAAGAAAGTTCTTGACCTGTATTTGAAATAATAGAAAAAATCAGAAGTTTTCCAATTTTCATAATTAAATGTTTATTCCAATAAAATATCGATTCCAATTTTCACACGATATTTCTAACACTCACTTTAACGGATCCTGGAAATCTTTTCCAAGATCTTCAGGCTTCTGAAAGCCATATCATATTTCCACTCATATTTGTAACTTACATTTTATGGCTGCATGAAGAAGATTTGAGCAATGTTGCCAATGGATACTGAAGCTTCATCGAATCTATCAGTTTTTGAATAGATAAGATCAATGAATTTTTGTATTTATACCCCGAATCGAGAGCGGGGGAATGGGCAGGATATTTTTGTGTTTCCCTGTGTGTGATGCTGATGCAAGCTATTTTAGATTAGAAAGTGTATTTCCCTAAAGCATGCATCTCCTTACGAAAATAGCCCTCGTGTTTTTTGCTGCGTTCATATATATAACTTTTCCTTCCATCGAAATTTCATCGGATCATATATAACATACACTCTCAGGTTGTTCTTGTATTGATGCGTTCTGATTAGTAACATTTATACTGTAAGTGATGCGGATAAGTTTCCTAACTTCAGTTTTTCTAAAATTTCAGCTTCTGCAATCATTTCGTTTTTTAAAATATATTAAGAGTGCCAGATTATACTCTGGAATTTTTCTTTTGCTTCGGAATTTCTGTTGATCTATTCATATCCAGATGATTTTATTTGAATTATTTTAATTAATCTTGCCAGAAGTGAACACAGAAGCTACTTTACAGTGGCTTTAGAGATAATACAGAAATAAATGGTTAATCTGCACATATTTATTGTTTTAAGACAAAGTGAAAATTGATTCCATGATAAGTGACACTGAAGAAATAATAACTTGAAAAAAAAGGTTAAAATAGCAGCAGTGAACCACAAAGCAAAATAGCACAGCGAGAACTTTTGAGATGAGGAAATAAAAGCCAACTTAAAAAATTAACGATTATCTCTCAACTAATAAATAGGTAATAAAAATGACATTAATAATAATGCAATTTACAGTGGTAAAAAAATGGAGATGAAATATAAATAATCATCTCTTTTTTAATAAAGCTGTAATGTTGCGCGGCCCCAACCTGCAAGCAACAATAGTGGTGACTGCTATTAACTGGAAAGTACACAAAGTCCTGAGAAGGGTTTAAATCCCTTTTTATTCAACTTTAGACATTACAGATGCGTGCTCTTGACGCTCACAAACTACGCCGACCCGGCGGTAAAATAAAAATAAGAAACTAAATGAATAATAACAAGTGACTACCTACGAGGCTCTCTAAACGTAACTAACCTAACCGCGTTCTAAAATACCGCTGATAATTCAGCAAACTTCTGAATATTACGTTGAAAGATTTAACTATCTGCCGAGGCAAGCACACAGGCCAAAACGCGTGGTTCTTCAATTTCTACCTAGCCACCTCCACGCTCGTAAAGCAAGAAAGCATACTTTCGAACTCGTTTCCCTTCTATTCAACTCAGAATACTTCCGGTGACTATTTTGAATACTTTGCGCGTTCTACTAAAATTTACATACCATGGCATTGGCAATTCCAGGGGAAAGTAAGGCTTGACACGAAATAGAGTCTCGTAGTTTAAACTTAAAATAAATGTTAGTTAATTAAATATAAACCCTACATTTGTTGCTGCCAGAATTTGGTAAACTTGGAAGCAGGTCCTAGAAACGACCTGTTGAAAAGTTTCCACAATTCTGAACTAAAATTTAAGACCCTCGTTTACATAAAAAAACTGTTTTCTCACAGAAGTTAGAATAAATTTCTGTAGATACTTATTTAACCTTCTTACAGCAACCTTTCCTGGACTTCAGCAATCAATCTGTTCTCTTCCTTCCAGCATCTTTGAGTTTTCGATGATTGGAACTCCGACATCCTCTTCTGGCAGAACTGCTCCCACGATATGGAATTCATCGACATCAGTCGTCTCCTTTGTATCCTTCGAGTTTCGTCCATGTTGTTTTTTCTTTTTCGCCCTCTGTATGCTGGCCTCTTGGAATGGTAGTCGTCGGGTTGCTGTCTTTCCCGTTTGGCCCCTGGACGGCTGGTCTTGGTGTCTACCGGTCTGGAAACGTGCCTGAATTTCTTCTGTTGATGGTGGTCTTTTCGTTCCTCCTGCTGTCTTTTCGTTCTCGGGAACGGCGGCCTTGTTTGCACCTGACTCTCTGGCCCTGGAAGCGTTTTCCTCGATGCAGAATTTCTACTGCGATACGTTGTAACTGGTCTTTTCCTCTTTACCAAAGCTTCTTTACGCTGTGGCGTTGCTTTCTAGTATTTCTTAAATGCTGGAGTCTGAACGTTCTCATTTCTTCTTTTCCGTACCGTCGCATGACTTGTAGAAGGGCTAGGTTTCTCTTCAGTTCTATCCTTCTTGGGTGGTGGAGCGGGAGACGTTACTTCTTGACCTTCCACTTCTTTTACGATTGAGTCCTGCAAGAAACTTTTAAGGATTTCAAAATCATTTTGATTATAATATTTTTTCACCTGATCGGGACTTGCTTTACAGATTTCCCCTCTCTCGTTCTTAAGGTACAATACGACTCCCTTGATTTCCTGAATTACATAGGGGCCTTCAAATTTTGGAGCTAACTTTGCAGTAAAATTGTCTGGGGCACTTGATAAAGAAAATTTCCGCTTCAATACTTTATCCCCAACTTTAAAATCTGCTTCACGGCGTTTTCTATCATAGTATAATTTTTGTCTATTTCTTGCGGTATCCGAGCTTTTAACCGCCTGGTCAATAAGTGTTTGCACATCTTTTTGTTTAATGTCTTGCTCTCTTTGATGCACAAAGAATAATTTATCTAATGGCGTAATTAACTTCCGTCCTAAAAATAATTCTGCTGGAGTTTTTCCCGTAGTATCGTGATTTGCCGTTCTTAAAGCATAAGCTAACTCATTTATTTAGCCATCCCAGCACTTGAGATGTGTGCTAACATAACTTCGAATTATTTTTACAATATTTTTATTAACTCCTTCTGCGATGTTTGCCTGTGCTCTATACGGAACCATTTTGATATGGCGTATGCCAAGTCCAGTGCAAATATTTTCAAATATTTGGCAAACGAATTGTTTACCGTTATCGCTAATGACTTTTATCGTTCCACCGTATTTTAAAATGTATCCGTGTAAGAATGCATTTGCGACTGTTTTGGCTGACGCGCGTTTAAGTGGAACAATTTCTGTCCATTTTGAAAAATGATCTACAATTACTAAAAGAAAACGATTTTTATTAAACTCACTCTAGGGGAAATGACCAAGAAGATCTATGCCTAAAATTTCATTCGGAAATGTAGCGTGAATGCTATTTAAGTACCCGGCCGGGCTGTAATTAATATCATTTATTAACTGACATTGATTGCAGGACCTGACATACGCAGTTACTATTTTGTATAATTGCGGGAAATATACCGCCGCGCGTACCCATTTTAAAGTCTTTCTGACCCCTAAATGACCCGCTGTTTTCGCGTCATGTAATTCCTTCAAAATGCTTAATCGAAGCGATGCTGGTATGACTGGTTTGTACTCGAGATTTTCGTTTGTTGTTTTCGTATAAAATAATAAATTATCTATTATTTCATAGTTTTCTGCTCTATTTCTTATCGCATCGATATCTGTGTGCTAAAAGCTTTCGGGGTCTTTCAAATATGCATAGATACTTCCAAATTCAGGATCAGCTTTCATTTCAGCAATAATTGTATCTCTAGAATCTAAAATTTTTGAAGTCAACTCAGCGCATTTGAGTTCATTTCCTTCATCGTCAGGTTTTATACGAGAAAGTGCGTCAGCTACATTGTTTTCCTTACCCGGTTTATATTTAATTATGAGATTATATTCTTGAAGTTTTAAAGCCCATCTTATTAACCTGGGCATTAGGTTTTTCCCCGAGTAAAGTCTACCAACAGCCGCATGATCCGAAAAGACTGTTACTGGCGCTTTGCCGAAATAAACTCGAAATTTGTGTACAGCCATTAATACGGCTAATGTTTCTCTCTCTGTAGCTATATAATTCCTTTGTGTATGATTCAACGTTTTAGTTAAAAATGCCAAAGGATGGCCATTTTGCATAAGAACTGCACCTACAGCATAGTCCGACGCATCTGCTGCAATTTCCAGGTTTTCGTCCCCCTCCTGGAATTTCAAAACAGGGGCATTGATGAGCGCTTCTTTTAACCTTTCAAATGCGGTATTTGCTTCTGCTGTCCATATGAATTTACTTTTCTTTTTTTTAATTACTAACAAGGGTTCAACAATATTAGCAAAATCATTATGAATGACCGATAATAAGAACATAACCCAAGGAAAGAAGAAAGTTTCTTCGCGGTGTTAGGAGGTGGGAAATTCTTGATGGCTTTTATTTTTGAATCTTGAGTTTCTAATTTCGAAGTAATCTTGAACAGCAGGCAGCAATCTTGGTAAGATTATTTCAATAATCTCCGCGTCGGGTTTTTTTCCCATACAGCATATCCGTCAGCTTAATTTTTCGCAGAATAAAGTCCGTCAACTCTTCTATATTCCGTTGATAAAAACTATATAGTTCGGCTTCTAGCCTTGCTCGGTCTTTCACTATGGGGAAGGCCTTTAGTAACGATTTTTGAAATTTTCAAATGTATATAACTGACCTCCGAATTCCCCTAATAAAAATTTGCCTATATTCTTCCAGCATAGCGAGGCCTGTCCTCTTAGTGCAGATGTGGCGATGGCAACCTTTTGTCTTTCAGGCACAGGGTAGAGCTGGAAGTGATTTTCGAGGCCATCTAGGAATATCGCCTTCGAAATTTTCCGTCGAAATTGACGTTTGGCTTGATTGACGCTCTCATCGTCTGGACCAGTTATCCAAATCCTTCCAATTGGCTTGCCAGTTCTTGTTGTTGTCCAGCAGCTTCCATCCAGTTTTCGGCCATTTCAGTTCGACAAGTGTTCTTGCGCCAATGTAATGTTGCGCGGCCCCAACCTGCACGCAGAAATAGTGGTGACTGCTATTAACTGGAAAGTACACAAAGTCTTGAGAAGGGTTTAAATCCCTTTTTATTCAACTTTAGAAATTACAGATGCGTGCTCTTGACGCTCACAAACTACGCCGACCCGGCGGTAAAATAAAAATAAGAAACTAAAAATGAATAATAACAAGTGACTACCTACGAGGCTCTCTATACGTAACTAACCTAACCGCGTTCTAAGATACCGCTGATAATTCAGCAAACTACTGAATATTACGTTGAAAGATTTAACTGTCTGCCGAGGCAAGCACACAGACCGAAACGCTTGGTTCTTCAATTTCTACCTAGCCACCTTCACGCTCGGGAAGCAAGAAAGGACACTTTCGAACTCGTTTCCCTTCTATTTAACTCAGAATACTTCCGCTGACTATTTTGAATACTTTGCGCGTTCTACTAAATTTTACATACTCTGGCATTGGCAATTCCAGGTTAAAGTAAGGCTTGACAGGAAAGATAGTTTAAACTTAAAATAAATGTTAGTTAAAATAAATATAATCCCTACAAAGTAATAAATATTCTTAGCATTCGTTTGCTTTTTAACGTGTCACCATGCATATGTCTCATGCTATGCTCCGTAGCAGACGTCCAGATCTCAGATCTCCAGACTTCCAGATCTTCGCATCAGACGTCCATATCTGTCTAGATAGTTTTTCTGCAAGCACATCCCTTCTAAGAAACATGTAACCCAATTTCCTGTTTTTTTTATGCGAGTGAGACGTTCAAATAATAGCTGATTAGCTCGATTATAAATTACCAAACCACAATGTCAAGCAGATTCTAGTACAGTCGGGAGAGTAGGACTGATCCTGTCTAATTGCCCAATATGACGGCAAATTACTAGTGTCCGCGTCTTTCGTTACCAGGTAACCCATTAGGACGCTTGATATTAACAGTTACGCTATTTTAGAACCTAATACTACAGGTGAAGTACATTTCTATGCACGCTACATATTATACATTTATGTGGTTAAGTCTGTGCACCGGAACATTGCTGCTTGTGAAATCTGACTCCCTTCGAAAATCGACAACGAAAGCGTTCCTTGAGTCGCCTGCACTTAGTTTCGGCCCTGCTCATACACACAAATTTGGCAACCATTGCTTATAAGCAATTTCCTGAAGAGCTTCATATTGGGTTGTCAAGAAAATAATTTCGGTTTGCTCAAATAGATAGCGTTATGTTCGTTTTCGTATTCTTCTGTAAATCTTATAATTTGTTTTTTTTAGATTTGCTTACTGACATTTTTAGGTTGCTACGGAAACAAATTCAGTTTATGTTTGTTTACAACTATTAGTTTCCGGTCAAATTTAGCAAGGAGTGCAAAAATAAACATTTACAACATATTTTGATTTCTTATTTTCATAAAACAAAAATGCGGCTGAGATTCATAGAGAAATATGTGAAGTATATGGTGTTGATTGCTCGGCAGAATGCATGTGTCAGAATTAGTTAAAAAATTTCTTTTGAAACTTGCCTCATACCTCTTATAAGCTCGACTTTGCATCATCAGATTATCATTTATTTCAAAGTTTACGAAACTACTTAAATGGTAAAAATTTCAGTAATAACGATGACCTCAAATCGCACTTGTTTGAGGTTTTTGCTGATAAAGAACAGAAGTTGTATGTGCGCGGAATCCTGAAGTTACCAGAAAGATGGCAAACGTTCATCGAATAGAATGGAAGATATTCTACTGGTTTAAGGTTATGTTTATGTTCAGAAGAACATTGATTTTTATTTCACACTAAAAAGCGTAAATTACGCTCTTGCCAAGACGATATACCCGGGAAAATATAGTGAAATGTATATAACCAAATAGTTCAGAAATATTGCTAAATTTCTAAACTATATCTAGATTTAAAAGAATTCTGTTGGAACATTTATTTTAAGGATTAAATTTCTGATAAATATTGTCGTATTTCTTTTCAATTTCATATCTAATTAAATGAATGTTAATACAATTTTCTTAGAAAAAGAAACATTTGACAGATTTAATTCTGCGAAAAATTTCAACTAATAAACTTTCCAAATTAATTAGTTTGTAGTTGTCGAATCACCTGGCAATTTTAAAACAATAAATCCATATATTAATAATTTAAATCTTAATGCTCAATAATGCATGTAATTGTTACAAGTTACGGTATATTAATATAATTAATACAAGATGTTTCTAACGCTCTATATCATAACATCTGGTATTGATATATTATGGTTACTTCTACATCTAGTACAAACTAAATCCTTCTTTATTTAATAATATGAGTAATTTTTATAAATTAAAATACATTACTGTTGTGAGGTTTACCACTGTGTAATTGTAGTCAAAAATGAGTAACCTTAAGAAATAGTTAGCGAACAATCGCTTAAGTTCGTGTGACAAGAAACAACAAGATGGAAGAGTAAATAACCCTTTATTTTCTAATAAGATTTAACAGAACTCCGTCTTGGAGTGTACAATAAAAGCCGACACTTGGGCTTGAACTTAAGAGACTAAGAAATATACTAAAACTAAGATAACTAAAGACATATAGCCAAAGCTATCAAGATTCTAATCAAGTTGCCTCCTTAACTCTTTTTGACTACGAAGCTTATCAAGGGCTTGAGTATGGCCGAACGTAATAACAGCTTTGAGAGAGAGTAGCCAAAAGGCAGACGCGCGCAAATCAGAAACTATGATTCTCTGTAACTCAGCAAGTAAACCTTCGCGTTTAAGTACCGTTCCTCTTCATTAAGTATTCAGACGTGATTCCAAAACTACGTTCTGACCGGATGTAGTAAGTTAAGAATTTGACAGGAAAGGAACTTTAAGTTAAAATTTAATTGTTAATAAAATTAACATAATCCTTACACTGTAACGA
The DNA here is from genome assembly GCF_044657685.1 of Stegodyphus dumicola. Taxonomy (NCBI): domain Eukaryota; kingdom Metazoa; phylum Arthropoda; class Arachnida; order Araneae; family Eresidae; genus Stegodyphus; species Stegodyphus dumicola. The sequence continues at coordinate 38,178,421 of NC_140771.1, read as the reverse complement.
ATGAAATATATTTCTCAATGTATTGGTGTACAATCATTCGTATTTCATTTCAAAATATAACGCTATTTACCATTATTTAAAAAATCTCGAGATCCTTTAAAATTACTTTTAGAAACTAAACTTATAGATCAATTCTTTGCTACATACAGGCGCAAACACAAACTTTATTACTTAGAATCCTCTCCGACCTTTTTTCTAAGCAGCCCTGTCATCTATTATAGTAATATGAATGAGAGCTTTAATTTAGTTTCGATGGCATTTGAGTGGGTATCGCAATATGGAAATTAGATAGAAGTAACTGCATCAAATTTTAAGTAAAACTCTAATCTTGAGTTCTTCTCCAACTTAGTTTTACAATACGATGAACCATCAAATTATATTCTCAGTAGAAACAAATGCAAGGAATCGTTTCAGATTCCTAATTAGAGAGAGGCAAGACAAGCTTTCAGTGTCCTTTAACTTTCAACTGGAAATTGTTCACGAAGAATGAACGAAAATAATGAACTCGCTTGGTACATCTAAAGAATAAAAAGTCTCCAGAAGCACTGAACGTCTCTTAAACAGACGAAAATCTTACAAATAAAACTCAAATTTACAATAGAAAGAACTTCTTAATCTAAAATATATGTATTGTTCACCAATGCACAGTCCTTATTTTTACCTTAAAATGCAGTTGTTGGTAATTTCTTTTAAAATACAAATACTAAAATTGCTTTCAGTTTTGTGGACAAATACTGGAAAAATTATCTGTAACATGTTTAATATTTATTTTAGCTTTTAATTCTGTCTCGTGCATCCTATTTTTTTCTGTGAGCAGTGACTTCAATAAAAATTAAAAATGGTTTAAATAACGAGACTTTTTTTAGCTTGGTCAGACAGTTTTGGGCATCTCACCAAAAGGCAGCTTATTTTCTGAGTCACTTATCTGTGTACTTACTTGTCGCATATATTTATATTAGTACTTTTTTATATGTATAAAGAGCTATGGATAAGTTTTGTCAAATTTCAATTCTATATTTAAGAGGTGTATTTAATAAATCTTTTGTAAAGGTTTACTACAAGTCTGTGTTCTTGGAATTCCAGATTTTTAGATAAAGATGAGGTTGCTATTACATTCGAAATAAGTAAAACTGATACAGATTAAGTTTAAAAATTACACAGGTTTTATCTTACACACGATTAAACTTCAATTCCAAACTTCGGAACAAATGGATATATAAGAAATATTGTTCATTGAAGCAAAACTATTGAAATTTGCAACAATTGTATGAAATTCATAGCAGTTAAATTTTTAGTTTTTAGGGTGTCTTATTTCTTCTTGTTTTCCACCTTAATAATTTTCCAATACATAATTTTATATGAAACTAGCATGAATTGTATAGCTGTTTACCTGAATGCTATCATATTGTTCAATACGAAACGGTGTAATTGAAAAACATTGACTTTGTGACACACACTTCGAAGTGAACTAATCAGTCCCAGTTTCCTAAATTGCAGATTTTATTTTGCTCATATTTGCAAAATGTTCAAGTGCTAATTCAGTAACTACTCTTTAAAGCAACAGAATATATGAGAGGACATTTTACTGCACATAAAACTCAAAAATTGTAGTCGTTTGACAGGGGCTTTTTCTCTTTCAGCCCATCATTTTTCAAATACTTATTTCTACTTTTATTTTCCTGATTAATTTCCTTACTGAACGAGGTCATTAAACTAGCATTCTGACGAACGAATGCATTCATCTTTATTTTGCAGCCAAATATATAAATAATCTGTAGGGAAAACGTTAATATATGTTGTCATAAAGCAAATATTTCCTTAGAATACTTTTTATGATGATAAGATGATGGCAATTAAACAAACTAAACTCATGGTGCTACAGTCCTTAGAGAACCATAGCCCGCAGTGCTCTGATATCTGCTTTCTAGACCGTGTGCTCCGGGGTGCATGAGCATCAATCCTGGACAAGTGGTCAGCTTGTTGCAGGATCCCCGGTGTTTAGTCCTCAAGGGAAGTTGTTACTCATTTTATCGACCCACTCACGATATGAAAGGCTGAGTCAACTTTGCGTAGCACGGATCGAACCCCAGACCTGTGGTCCTGCTGCGCGACGCGCTAGCCTCTGCGCCAACGGACGGCCATGATGGCACCTATTAAGTAAAAATTATACCATTCAATACACATCGGTATCATAAAAACACGTATCACTTAAAAATGATTTTCCTTTTCGCAACCTATGTGACAAAAGTTTGGAATTTGATAGTCATATGAATATCAATATATTTACATATTCTTAGATTTTATCTAGTGCCTTTTAGTCCGAAAGTCTCCTTCACAGATTTACAGATTTTGTAAGAGAACGGAGCCGCTGCCAAATTATTTTATGTCTTTCGCTTTCCAAGGAATAAACTTTACATTTTAAGGTAGGAAGATATATTAGGGTTTGCGAAAATTATAGAAACAGCTAAAAATATCAGGAATCTTTTATCTAATGGAATGTAGAAGAACGTCTAACAACAACCTAAAATTGTTTTGGAATGCAGACATACAAGTTATGAATGATGATAGTAGGTACTTTATATACATTATTTTTATAAAAACTACAATTCTGTGAGATGTAGAGGAATACAGGATCCTTCTCTATTTTACAACACAACCTACAATGGTCCATTAATATTATACGGTGACTGTGTTAGCCAATGAAGATGTATAACTTTATTTTAATGTTCTTCAAACTAAAAGTGAGTATAGGAAGTTATAACAAAAATTAGCTTAATATTCGTAAATTTCCAGGACTAGTTTGGAAGGTTTAAACATATAATCTTCTTCAGCTGCAGGATATATAAAATATTTTTGCTCCTTCTGTGCTACCTGTTCAACGTAATAGCTGCAGTGCTACATATTTAATTATGCTATGTTTTTCCTCGTTCTCTTGCGCTTCAAATAATATTATTAATTGCTTGCTTATTTTTTACAAAACAATTAAGATATTTTATTTAGTTTAAATTTGTAAACATATGATATTACTTATCATAAAGTTACAAAATTAGATTTTTCATCTACATATTAAAAGGATACTAATTTACCTGAATTTTGCAACCCAGTATAAAAGCTTTCTTGAATTTTAAATTCATATCTACAGTTTCCTTTTGTTAATTTTTTATTTGCATGATGTATATTTTCATTAAGCTGCTTAGTTAAAATACGGACGCCCTTTTTGAACAAAGTAAAAATATCATATAAATGATCCACAAATGAGTAACGAAAACATGCTTAAAATATCGGACATCAAGAATGCAGTGTTTCAGATACTTAATTCTAAAGATCTGAAGTTTAAAATAGTAAATATTCTATTTAATTCTAAAGATCTGAAGTTTAAAATAGTAAATATCAAGTGATATAGAAAATAAAAACAATATCCAAAGAGTACTTTTGTTCTCATTCAAGGTTTACTTATGTACCAAATATATTACATTCTATAAATATCAATCTTCTAGTTTTTTCTAATCAGCACGTTCAGTAGGATTCGGTCAGCTTACTTAAAAATGCATTAATTAACTTTCAAGTACAATAAAGCAACGACTTAAGCAATAATTATTTTTCGTCATCAATTTGTAATGCATTTTTATTTCTTAGGTACTTGTGTTATAGAAAATGTGGGCAGCACATTGATGGGAGCTGCTTGTATTACAGGAGCTTTCATTGCATAAAAACACAAAAGAAAGGTTTTAAGAAGTGGAGTTAAATTCGTTTCTCAATTAAACTGTATAAGAGTAAAATTTAATCAGTAGCATTCTTTATTTACTCATTTGAGTATCCTTAATGAATCGTGATTATTTTCTGCTAATTATACCTTTAAAGACTATTCAATATCTTCTCTTTTCTTCCTCACAATTTCTCACAAAATTCATTTAATACAAAAAGTCTAAAATAATTGTAGCATCTAATATTTGTTTAATTAATTACTACCTGCTCTTCTTAAGACAATTTAAAATTAAGGAACGGATTCAGATTTAATTTCATTTTCTTGCAGATGCTGAACTTTATCATTACTATAATAATACTAATTTACGGTTATAATAATTGATATTTTCTTTTCAAGAATAGAACGTGCTAAAACTGAACAAAAAAAAACTAAGCATTTCTGTAAATTTAATTTGTTTATACATATTTGATACGCCATTCAGCCTCATATATAAGCTAAAAATTTGAATTGTAGCTAATTAACTGCATTGACCAAACACGGAAAAGAACATTAAACACGGAAAAGAACATTGTGAAATCTACATGAAATAAATTAAATCTTAATTCAGAAGTCAAACAACAAAAATCAGCGTTATATTTACAAAATTTTCACAGGACTAGTTTCGATGGTTTTACCGAACCACCATCCTCAGCTGCAAAACCGCAAATGAACAAGATAGGAAATAATGATTAGATAAGATAAGAAAGCCTGTACAAGACTAAGCAAGTGGCGCCATCTTCGTTGGTGAAACCAGAACTAAAACATAATTTCTTAAAAGGCCGAAGGCAAATTTGGATTGGAATTAGGATCGTTAACTAGGACAGAAAGATTTTTATGAATGTGAAATGCCTCTAGAAAATCCAGTTCTCAAATGAAAGATGTGTTTTGAATAATTTTGGCAGCAGAAAAATTGAAAGTGTGATTTTCGGACCAACAATGTTGAGCAACAGAAGACCTGTGTTTCCTTTTTTCTAACATATGCCTCATGTTCCTTGACGCGAAATTTTAAGGCTCTCATAGTTTGGCCAATGCAAATTAAACCACACTGGCAAGGAATCCTATAAATTCTCCAGGAATTCACATCCGGAATGGGGTCCTTGAGTATGGAACTCGGAATTTTATTGATGGGAGAATAAACAACCCGAAAGTTAAATTTCTGCAAAATATGTGCAACTTTATAGCTAATTGATGGAAAGAAGGGAATGACAACAGAATTCTTATAATCTCCTAAAACAAGAGTGTACCTTTTAGTGTGTTGAGATGAAAATTTTTTAACTGCTTGATTCATAATGTTGGTTGAAAAGCCCCTGTGAATAGCTATTGTTTTAAAATAATTTAGTTCTTCATCAAGGGCTAGTTTGGAGGAGCAAACTTGAAGAGCACGGAAAAGTTCAAGTTTTGTCAGTGTCTCAAACCATGACAGATATGATTTTAATCTGCACTAAGAGGAGAAGTAACAATGTTCCAAATCACGCAGACGAAATAAGTGGTTAAAGATGCTGTGTGTCATATTGTTGAGCTCAAATTCGGATTTTGGAGAAGGCTTGGATATTTGTAATTATACATTGTCTATGCGACATAGGGGCAGTCAAAATACTGGGAAGTTGAAATTTCACTTGAGACGTTTGGTGATAAAAGGGTAAAAGGCCCTCGGATCATTATTCTGCAAAGTTTTACATGTAAATTGGGACGAATCTTACCTTTCTTCAAGCTGTAGAAATGTAACTAAGACAATATTGATAATTTTCTTCTACGTGAAGGGGACTGTGTGCCGAAAATTTATCTGTCCAAATAAGATATTCAATCAAATGTTTTATCGTGACATCTTTGAAGTGATTGAAAAAGTATAAGTTTCATAAACGATCTCAGCTGTATAAAGACATGGTCTGATTGTTTTATTAAATACAAAGCACCATGCCATAGTCCCTTAAAGCAGCAAACAATTTTAGAACCAACTTTCTGGCCTATTCCTGTTTCCTTTTCATTCTGGTCAATACTTAGTCAATCTTTAATATCTGAGAATTTTCATGCTATTTTACATAGATATAACGTAGAAGAAGATTTAATTTTAGTACATTTCAAAACTTTTTGGCTTGGAATTTTTTTATATCTTTTAAATCTATGTATCTTTGTGCTTTTGATACAGAAAACTGTTTGATGGGTTTTAAAGCTGTCTGTTATACCTTTTTAGTCAACTCTGAGTCTAAAAACGCATTGTTTGTTTAAAAGTATTCGATGACATTATCATTCTTAGGATAATCTGCAGATCAATTAGATCTAGAGTTAATTTTGAGAAAACAAGTGTTCTAAGACTGTCTATGTTGAAGTTATATTTTTCGTGATTCTGTAAACGTGATTCCATATACTCATGCCTCTGATAAATACCGCAATAGGAACTGTCACTAGAATGACAGTTAATTATAAATTAGGTCTTTAAAAGAAGTTATAGTCTGGTCATATAATCCAAATGTTATTTGAAAAGCTATTTTGTGTTTATAATCCTTTAAGTGCTTCAGACTTATCTTTTTCCGAAATTTAATATTGTAGTTGTTCAATTGTATTGATTTTAACACATTGAGAATCAACCATTCTTAATAAATTCTTTTGAGAAATAAATTAAAGATTTTTGACAATGTTTCTTTTCTTACTGATAAAAACTTGTAATTTAAAGAACGTCTGATTCTAAATTATAATATTGAATAAAAGTAGAATTCATTAATATTAGAGTAGATTACTTTTCTTTTGAACTTGCTTAAAAGAATTTATTCTAAAAACTTACAAATGGATGTAAACATTTTCTCTTCTTTAAAATTAGAAGTTTTATTAGCACATCTTATGTAAAAGTTTTGCATAATATTTTCTACTATAAAAATGTTTCGTAAGCAGTGTACAAGAGATTATCTTCCTCAAGTAATATACAAAAATATTTTCTTCTTTGGTAAAGGCATTATGAAACTCCATCTCATTTAAATAATAAAATCTCTCTTTTCTACCAGTTCCATACCTTCATTTGTATAACAGGCTCTGAATATTTACTAAAGAAATATTATGCAAGTTAAATTCGGATTTTCATATATATTCGTTTCTCTGTGCGATCATTCATTTGCAGATCCTTCAGATTTCAAGATGTTTCGCACAAGCGCAAGTAAGGAAGATTTTAAAATAATATATAAAAAAGGTGTTCGTTGTACATGTAAGCTCATTTTGAAACTCATTTTTTTATGCCTTAAGATACATTTTCGTAATAATATGAAGCTTGTCATGTTGGAGTATACACACTCATGTTTATGAAACTTGTTTTTCATTATGAAGGAATCACTATAATAGAATGAAGTTTAAGAAAAATATAAAGCAAGTGGTTTTAAATTATGCAAGTATATACGCATGCCAGCTTGAAACAGCATCATCTGAACGCTCCAATAAGGCTAAACATTAGAATGGTGTTGAGCAGCTTCTGTTTCCTCGATTTGACAGCATATCACAGGTTCTAACGGAAGCACGAATATAGATTGCGGTGTTAAGTTTGACAATATGTCTATGTTTACTGATTAGTTTTACTTTAATCTGAACTACAGTGATGGGTGTATAAGCATTACACGGTACGCATATTTCGTAAGTTCACACCTGTATCGCCACCGAGGGAGTGGCTACTAGGATGGACCGATGGGCTTCCAGTAATATTTCTGTCATTTCAGACGACCTTCGCCGCGCGTTTGGGCAAAAACGGTCGAAATTGCTTTGCCACGCAATTTCCTGTACAAAATAATTAAAGCATCGTGCATATCTCTAGAAAATTTTCAGTGCTAAGCTAGATGAAATGTAAGCATAATTATATATGTAAATAGTAAAAGTTTCAGCATTTTTCATTGCAGTTTATATGAAAAAGATGTTGTATAATAATAGCCAATGCACGGTTTGATTCAAAGTAAGTTTTCCTTATTTGCATTCCTACACATTTAGTTTGTTAAATTTTACATTAATAACTCTTCACTCTTAAATGTATTGCCTGCGCAAGAAATACTCTTCAAATAGAATGAATTTAATCTTATTCGCAACAAATATATTTAATTTATTCATATATAACTTTTCATGTTAGCATTAGGTATATTCAGATCGTTCACAATGCATATTTTGAATCATACACTTTCAAACGCAAAGGTATGCACGCTTTAAGATAAAAAAAATACTAAACTCATTGTAACACTTCCAGTTGTTTTTAGCTAAAAAAAAATATACATTTGAAATCTGTCAGTCCACAGGTGTTAGTAAATGCATAATATTCAAGGTTAATTGCAGCTTAATTCATTTTCTCAATATAAAGAGCAATAAAATATGCCACGAACATTTCTACAAATATCCAGTGGGTGATAAGTTTCGCGAAAGTGAAGTGTTGACGATTAAATAAACTTATAAAATGAAAGCGCTAGTTGATTTTCTAATAAACTGATAGCAACATTAAAACACCACACATTTATAAGTGCGACACAAATGCAAAATAAAACTTAAACCACAACATGCTCTCATATACTCAAGATTCATCATCACCAAGAGCAATAGAAGCTGATTGGTCTATTTTTGAAACTCCTCCCCCTGTGGCGTTACAGATGTGCACTTGTGAATTATGCACACGGTACTGTGCTAAGAATCTAATTTAGCATGCAGTTTTGAATGTTTTATGAATGATGAAAGACAGGTAATGTGTTGTGTGGCACCATTGGAGTTCCAGGTTTCTTTGAATTTCTGGTATTTTCAACAGCGGTCATTATATCAGGAAAATTGTAAGTATGGAGATTATATACTATCAATAAATACATGCCGCTACATTTAGTGCTAGACGAAGAAGGATACTTATTACATAGAACATGCAATTTTCTTAGAAGTGAAATAGGTATCGCTTCTTCCTTGGCCTTCTCATATGACAGTTATGTATCCGATTGCGCACATCTAGGATATGAGATTTCGGTAACATGATCATCGCAACTCCTACAGCGGTCCGTACCAATGAATTGCTGACTCAGGTCAAAGAAGGCTAAAAAGCATTACCTCAGGAACATCTCCAGATCCTTTTGGACCCGATGCCATGAATTAGAGCTCTAATTGCCTCTTCACAAAGTACTAATCTCATATAAATATTATAGTTATCTATGTCTGAAACTTTTATCAATTATCTCTAGTTCCGTCAATTATATAGTGTGTAAATGTTTTTGTAAATTTCTAATACTTTTACGGTGTTGCAGTTTAGACAGTCATTACTGTCTTTCGCTTGAACTAGTTCCAGCTTACTTCTAAATTATTGCAAAGATTCAGAAATCTACAGAATTTGGTATTTTTTCTAAACCAATATGCAAATTTTGAAAGTTATGCCTTCGTTACCTTTAATTATGAAACATAAATTTTTAATAGAATGAATGTTTTTATTAGATAATCAAATTAAATTAGCAGATAAAAGACAACGTCTGCATAGTGCAAATCTCCGCATGTTTCAGTATTTTTGCTTTCAATAAATGTAGTTCAAAACACGCGAAAAACTCTTATTAGGCGAAAATGTCCAAATTTAACTTTAATTCATATTTAATGAAATAAAATACATCATATTTTGATCTGCTGTTCGAATATTAATATCATGTTATCTTATCATATTTATACATGATCTAAACTAATAGATGAGCGGCACGTATTCATGTAACATGAAAACTGTGCATGAATGAGGACAAATTTGTCAAGCAATTTATTTATTAGTACCTAATACGCGATACAAACTCAAACACCAATTGGGAATAAAAATAAACGTAAGTCTTTAAACAGACACTACACATAAAATTTGGAAACAGGATCTATAAAGTTACTTACCAAATATGCTCATTTAGAAGAAAGAATTTGCAACTGCAATATATGGATATAGAATTTCTCTCTTAAGAAAGTCTCAGCTGTTAATCTATTTGATGTATATTCTCACTCATCAAGGTATTCTACGTTACTATGTTGTGTTACGATCTAAAAATATTCTTTGCTAATGACATCACGGCAGAGACTGATTATTGAAAATATTATTCAATAACTACTTTACATTAGCAATCGGTTGTCAGGGTAATATTTTACAGCACTCGCAGTTCAGTACGCTCGTCAGTTATGATGCTGATACCATTACTTCAACCAATTGTTTCTTCAGGAAATTTTCTTATTTTGATCAATGTGTAATGCAAGTATAGTAAGTGTCCCCAACTGAATTCTCTATGCAAACGTCGATAAATTAAGTTCTTTCTTATTGTCCGTTACTTAAATTATATTAAATTCTTAATATCGCTATTCTGCTAGCAATTCATGTGTATGTTATACCTCTTCATACAACTGTGAACGCAAACTGCATTCAGAAGACTTGCATTGGCATAGTGTGGTCTCAAATAGTTTTCTGAAGATCTTTATCAAAATGACCTCGAGCCCTTAATTGCAAATCCTCAATTTTAGACTAACTGCTAAATGGTTGAAACCTATGAAGTAGATATTCATATTCAAGCCATATAAAGTGATTGTGCAATTCAGTTATCACAGTGAGCTACAGAGAATTCAGTTAATTTATAAGTATCATTAGACGAGTTACTTCGATGACCTTCCGCAGTTAGTTGAACTCTCTGGCAGCAATCAGCCAATATAGCCTGAAGCTAAAATTAAAATTAATGAGTATAATTAAAACTTCGATCAGAAACTACTACAACTCTCTTGACTGGCATAAGTAGAAAATATCTGCAAAATGTACGAAAATTTAATAAATTAGGATATAGGGTTTTCCATGAATGCTTATACAGGTGAAGCTTATTTTAATAATAAACGTGTTGAACTTCTCATGGATTTTAGTATATGTAATATGATTAATGCTTTTAATTAACAGTAAGGCCGTCTAAGCAGGATAGTGATTAGTGCCGACTGCCGTACCGAAGGACCCGGATTCGAATCCCGGAAAAGGTATGGATGTTTTTAAATGGATAGTGTCTGTATGGAAGGATGATACTCTGAAATATGTGGTGAGCTAAAAGTCCTTGGTTGGAGGTCCTTGGTTATCCTCCTCCCCTACCACCAACGAGAGGTTGATGGTAGGGAAGGAAGGGTTGGAAACCCTAGAACCCGTCCCTATGGTGCTCTCCTTCAAAATTAGGGGCGGAATTCAACAAAGCTGTACTGTCACCCGGCGTATGGTGCCCAAGGCTCTAGCCAGCGAGTGGTGTAATCTTGCCTCCTTTGCGATGATGAATTTCGTGAGCTTATTTTGATATCGGACAAGCGAGATTACTCACAACAACAATAATTAATGGCTATACCAAGAGACCAAATTTTTAAAGGGTCGATTTTCTTCCAGTGTTTCATTTTTATGCGTATAGGTTGTATGTTCTTCTTTGCTTTAATTAAAAAGATATTTTAAAAGTAATATATGTAAGCATACTTTTCCAGTTTAAGACATAGTTCTTTTCCATGCAGTAGGTTGAATAGAAATACATACGGTCATTACAAAGTTCAAATCATGAAACTGAATAATAGCTGATTCAAGTAAAACACATCAGGAATTTAGGTTTATCCTGGATTTAAGTACAAAGTGATTTTAACTCACTTAGCAAATTTATATGTGCATTTCAGAGAATACTGATCTTCATTGTTGGTCTTCTTCTGTTGCTCAACATTGTTGGTCCGAAAATCACACTTTCAATTTTTCTGCTGCCAAAATTATTCAAAAAACATCTTCCATTGGAGAACTGGATTTTCTAGAGGCATTTCACATTCATAAAAATCTTTCTGTTCTAGTTAACGATCCTAATTCCAATCCAAATTTGCCTTCCGCTTTTAAAGAAATTATGTTTTAGTTCTGGTTTTGCCAACAGATGGCACCACTTGCTTATTCTTGTCCAGGCTTTCTTATCTTATCTAATCATTATTTCCTGCCCACCAGCGGCCGAGCGGTAAAGACGCTGAACACTGGTAGTTCGGTCTGAGGTTCGAATCCCGCGAACGGGCTGGCTGCATGGGCGTTTTCGTGGTTTTCCCCATGTGTAACGTGTATACGAGCCAGTTTCCCTTAGAAAGTCCTCCACGAAAGGCATCCCTCCCTTTAGGCAGATAGCCCTCGTGTGCTTTGCCATAATTAAATACACCACACACCATTATTTCCTATCTTGTTCATTTGCGGTTTTGCAGCTGAGGATGGTGGTTCGGTAAAACCATGGAAACTAGTCCTGTGAAAATTTTGTAAATATAACGCTGATTTTTGTTGTTTGACTTCTGAATTAATACTGATCTTTTTCGGCATACCATTAAAAAGAAAAAAAATAATAAGAACATAAAATATTCGTAAACGAAGCTATCAAAAATATAGGTTTTGCTTTTGTCAACGTGACCCTGATTAAATTTTTTTAAATTATCTTGTGTAATTCCGTATTAAAGAATGAGTAGGTAGCTTTGCATTGACAGATTACTCACTTGTAGTCTTTCGTAGCTGAATTTAACGAAAGGAGCAGTACAGAATAACTATCTCGATAATATACTATATTCCAGGAGTTCTCAACCGGTGGTGCGCAAGAGAAAAATAAGTAGTACGAAAAGAAGCAAAAGATTTTTAACTATTAAATTCAAAAATTAAAACCCCAAGCATCCTGACTGAATTTTTTCTCTATAACTCGCAAATTTATGCGATCTGAGCTTTGTTCAGTGCTCTGTTCAGTGCTTTGTTCTGATCTGAGCTCTGTTGAGTGGTGGTGGTAGCAGTACTTTGTAGTGGTGGTACAAAAGATTTTCAATTTCTGTTTAGATGGTACACGTTAGTCAAAAGGTTGAGAATCGCTGCATATTCTGTATGTAATTATCTGGATAATATTCTATACAAGTAAGACAGAATAATTACCTAGATAGTGTAAACTAACTATAGCATAACACGGTTGCGCTGTATTATCATTATTGTTAATATCACTTTAAATATTAAATAGACGAAAGTAAATTATAATGACTAAAATAATTATTAGATTATTTTTATTTTGGTTCTAATTTATTTTAGTCTGAAAATTACAGTTGTTTGGTACTCGTGATACAGTCCAAATAATAAGAGTTTCATATATGTAAAATATAAGCACAAATCGGTATTATAAATAATAATGGAAACTTAATTATTAATGAAATATGTGTAAAGTTTTCCATTTGAAAGTTGTCCACATAAAAATTTAACGCTTTAATATTATTCTATGTAGAAACTCAAAAGTTGTTTCAGTTAATAGAAATAGCGATTGGGAAATTCTGAAGTTACAATAAAAATATGTAATAGTAACAGAGTTAATGAAATTTAAAAATTTAAATCACAAAATTTCCTTCAGCAGACTGTTAAATTATAGGCATTTTTGCTGCACTTCATTTAATTGTTTTTCCACGAATTTCGTTAGAAATATGCTTCTCACTCAATCAATTCAATTCTCACTTCTCAGAAAGGCAAAAATGCATAAAAACTCAAAGCGGCTTCAATTAAAATTGTAAAATACAGAAAAACCTAAAACATCAAATGCAGTTGAAAACAATTAAAAACCAGTTTTCACAATTAAAATTAGAATTTGTATGTTAAAACAAGCAAGTTGGCCAACGAGCAGAAAAGCAAAATATTTGGTGACTATTCGCGGCCGAAAATTTTTAAGTTAACTTCAGGCCGTACTGGGCAAAAATTCACTTATGTTGGTGCATCAGCTAACTTAAATAACTATTCTCCTAGAACATTCATCACCAAGCGCTACGGGTTTGCTGTGAGGCTTTCAGAACATCTCCAGTCCAAAGTTTTCATGTCATCTGTTTTGAAACATTTCTGGAATTCAGACGCAAGCAGTTGTCCATTGATCTTCATTAGAATGTAATGTCACAAGCCGAACATCCTGTCCGACTCATGACATCTGATCAGTACTGGCGTATCTACCAAGCATGTACTTCATGTATCGCACCTTTTGATTTTCGCATTCACTCACTGATTGAAGAATTCAACCTAAAAGATCTGCATCCCAAAAGCTTTAACTTTTTCGGTATTGCTCCCTGGCAAGAAGTGAATATTCACCTACTTAACATTTTTAGAGAACTTAAGAAGAGCACTACCAATGACGTCCAATATCAACAAATTTTCCCAGAGCACAGAAGCAGTCATTCTAACTATAAAGCAATTTTTACTGATGACTCAAAGACTCATGATCATGTCGGGGTGCTTTCGTTTGTGATAAAGAAATCAAGAGTAGTAAACTTCATAAGGCTGCATCTGTCTTTACTGTAGAAACGTTTGCCATTTTGAATTCCTTAATCTTTATCTCTAAACCGAAAAGCAGAAAGTTCATCATCTACTCTTCTTTCTGAGTGCTCTTGAATCAATAAATACAAATACTAGCCACCCTTTGGTCTTAGAAAGTTTAAAGGCACATCTCCGTTTGAGAAACGTAGGTTCTCTATTGCGTATTGCTGGATGCCTGGACATGATGGCATCAAAGGCAATGAACTCGCCGATGTCGCAGCAAAATCTGCTCATATTACCTCTGAAAATGATGTCTCTTTTACAGACATACGAATTACATCAGAACAAATATATTGTCCAGGCGGCAAGAACTCTGGGAATGACAGACACTTAACAAATTAAGGCAGGTAAAACCCAATTTGGAGTATTGGGAGGGAATAGAAAGGAGGATATACTGCTGACTCGCCTACGAATTGGTCACTGCAGACTGACACATCAGTATCTCTTGAAAGGAGATAATTTGTGGCACTTGAAACGTTCCCGTTTCAGTCAATCACATTTTAACCTGCTGTCCTGCTTTTAGTCAGAAACGTGAATATCATTTTAACTCTACGAATGTTAACTTAACAGATCTCATTGGGAGAAACCCTCACATCAACCTCATTAGATTTTTAAAAGACATCTCTTTTTACCATATGATTTGAAGTTTTTTCCTTTTATCCTGCTCTACCTGTTGCTAGAGCATTTCTCAAAGTAATTTCTCCATGCCTTCATCAGCATTACAGGTTCATTTCAACAATCCATCTCATACAGTGTAATTGTGCATTTTTGGTTTTTATTCACCATTCGTCTGGCGCATAATAACTTTCAGGGTTTTGTGCCATTAAAAGACAACCAACCAACCAACCTAAAACATTCAAATGGAAACAAATGGGGTCTCGTTAGACCCAGCGATATTTAAACTTTTAAACTGGGGATAATTCTCAACTACGCAGATTAACTAAAAATCATAAAACATTTAACCAGAGCATACGAACAACATAATTCAGTCACTTTTAAAGCAAAAAATGCACAATTTATCAGCATATAAGAAAAAAAACTCACAGAGCCATGGAAAAGTGTGGCTGTATATATATATATATATATTAATAACATTTAAAGGAAAATTTGGAACTAAAAGGATAAACTACATGGTCTTCTCTATGAAGGCCCTAACCAATTCTTTCTCTATGAAAGACGTAACCCAAAAGAAACACATGCAAAATTTAAAGAAACTTCAAATACGTAAACTAAACTGAAAATAATACAAAATAGAACAATAAACAAAAAATATGTATTAATCTCCTGTGTTTAATGCTTTAAGCAGAACTTGTCATGGGAAAAGTGTTTTGAAGCATTCAACCAAGTTGATTAATGAGTTCCAAATACATTCGTTCTTCTGAACCACTTGAAATACAAAACCGCTGTATTAGAATTATTTTATATTATTATTTTGTATCATTTTCAGTTTAGTTTACTTATTTGAAGTTTAGTTTAATTTTGTATATAATCTTTTTGGGTTACCTCTTTCGTAGGGAAAGAATTGGTTAGGGACTTCATATAGAAGAAATTATAGTTTATCTTTTTAGTTCCGAATTTCTTTTTAATTTTATTAATTTCATTACTTTCGATGTAGAAGTTTCCGCGCAATTCGTCTCTTTTATTTTTTTAACTTAATTTTAAGAATGTTTTTGGACTTTCTTAAGAGTTTTATGTACATATATATGTATATAACTCTTAAGAAAGTCGAATATATATATTCTAAGTAAAAATTTAAAAATTCTAAATAAATTCTATCTCTCTCTCTCTCTCCATATATATATATATATATATATATATATATGATGCCATCGATTGATACAGAAAAGGGAGGGGCATGATGTTGTAGAATCTCATATACAAAATTCTAACCTACAACGGCTAATCGTTTTCTAATTATGCGAGATGCATACATTCGTACGTACAGACATCCTAAAAAACACTCTTTTGAAACCTTTTTAAATCCCTTTTACAATCCGTTTCGTAAAAACGAGTGCTTATTCTGTCCATATATACGTGAAGATGTCACGCCAAAAAAGTTTGCAAATGGATTGGAGAGGGCATGTGAATGGATATTTTCTCTAAAATATGATATCCGAAATCTTTCGCAATTGTAATAATTCTTTTACTTCGTCAAAGGAAATTAAAACAGAATTCTGGCAGACATATATATATATATATATATATATATATATAACTTCCTTATTTGAAAGCAGATGGTGCTGAAAACTGTAATTAAATGAGAAATTAGTGAAAAAGGAGAAGCTTATACATTCTGAAGAACCCCGCTTAATTTCTCTTTCTCATTAAATGCACTTTTAATGCCTGTGTAAAAAAACGAAGAGTTTATGTAACCATGAAACTTTTTAACTATTAATAACCTATAAAGTTTTATGGTTAATTAAAGGAAAGTTTTGGGTTAGTCCGTGTTGCTAATAAAAGCTTATTTAAGGATAATAATTTTGTATTCATAACGCTGCTGATATAAAAGAAATTCCCTTATGGGAAGAGTTTTGTACCTTTAAGAGAACGTATGCTTTCTTACAAAGTTAGGAACAAGTTTGCAGTTACGTTAACTGGAGAAGCACTTCATAACCGTTTTATATTGAAATTTATATATTTGCTTTAGTACCTTAAATAATATAAATTTTAATTTTTTTATGGAATAGAGGGTGTTTTGTTCTTTGAAAAGATACACTCTTTATGTAGTGCAGAGGCGAAGCAAGAAACTGAAAACATGTATTTAACGCAATAAATGATGTTTTCTTTCAGGTAGGCGCCGTTTAATGTGATTATGTTTGTCTATGGTTATTTTGACAACTTTAACCTATTGATTAAATTAAGCAGATAAAAATATATTTCAAAATATCAGCATAATTTAACTAATTTAATGTAAATATAGTTAGAAACATAAATATTTATTTTAACAACATTTTAATTAGCAAAAAAGTAATTAATGGTTGACTATCGGCAATTATTACCTAAAAGTTCCTTTATTAATTGTTCATATTTAAAATGTTACCGACAGTTATTTAATCGATGCTGTATTCCTAATCTTAATACTCGTAGGACATTCACCGATTTTATTGTCACGGTTTACTTCAGAAAGTTTATCAGATGTGCTGGATTTTTTCAGAAAGCGATTGGCAAAGTTTTCTTCTGTTATTGATGCAGCAACTTGAGATTTTTCAATAATACCCATTTAAGCTTTAAATTCCTCACAATTCATGTTATTTAAAGAAGATATTTTTAGTACAGCAGCTTTCTCTAATTACTCATTTATTAAACGGTTGCAATGACTAATCCGTTTTTATTGTCTAACCGAGACATATGGTTCTAAGACATGCATAGCATATATCGAGCATCAAGAAGACTAGCTTTTCTTGCTAATTCATTTGCACGTATATCTTTATCATCTGTGTTATAAAGGACTCATAGCACGGCGATAATGTTCTTTCAACGCTCTAATAATCACATGATCACATGACTGAATTATGACTGTGGTATTTGCCTGCAAATATACTGTTGTGTGCGTACTGGTTCATAATAAATTGAACTGATGACAGTTTGATAAAATTTTACCGAAGGAAACACTTCACAGTTATGGAACTTTCCATACATTCTTTCAGCTCTTTAGATTATCTCATACATTATCTCAGAGTAAAATCAATATTTACATTTCAAACTATTAAGAACATTAAACACAATGCAATGCAAAGCGCATCTAAAGAGCGAAGTTAACACGGATATCGCAATACACCGAATTCAGCTCTGAATTAACAACTACGAAAGGGATGTTCTCTATGCTTTTACATAGCTTTATCCTTGCCGCTGAGAAATCTTCATTACTTTTCGATATTACTGGAAGGCATATGAGGGCCGGATACAGTTACAGCTACATAGAGTATCAATTACTGTTATTCAGTTGTAAAACTCATTACAGTTATACAAGAAACGTATCAAAATGTCAAAAAAATTTGGAAAATTAGTTGCCAAAACTATCGCCAGCTTCGCGATAGCTCTCCAATTTAGCGAGGTACACATTTCACAGTGTTAAATAAAGTGCTCTTGTATTTTTGCTTTTTCGGAAACTTTAGATTTTCATGTTACGTTATGCAAATAAATACTACAGTTTTACATATAGTTTCACTAACATTATCTACATATGTGGAAAGTTCGCAGCAATATTATTTAACATGCTTAAGAAAGACACTGACGTTACGTGCTGAGCAATTGTCAATAAGGAGGATATCATTCTTCACTTCGTCAGCCAATTTCAGCTATTAATTAAAAATTACCGACGTCATTATCACTTTAGAATTATAATAGTTTGCATCTAAACTCTTTACTTCTGTAAAGGATCGGATTTTTCTTTTGCTGATTACTAACAGTTTTATTTTCTTGCAAAAGATATATACATAGCATAAAATAATCAACTCGTATTTTCATATTTCACATTCCTTTGAACTTTTATTTTTAAAATACATATGAATGTTTACGCAATGCTCGATAAAATGTACATGTTTTGACGGCATCATAAATGTTTTCAGAACATTAATTCATGGCAAATTTAAGTCATTCCTTAGATAACTATGCTCCTGCAGTAAATAATCAGCATCTTTTTCGTCATCATGAATGGGTTTGTAAACAATGTCGTCCCTTTTCATTCCCCGGCTAACTATCCGCTGCTGTTAAACAATCTTTCTAAAATTTTACATCTAATTCTTCAGCTTTTTGTGGCATCAACGGATCGTTGACTACCACATCTTTCAATCGCACTTCACTTGGTGCCTTCTCAACGCTGTGATATTCCAAAAGTTTCTTTTTTTCATTTAATTTTGCTTTAGTTTCCAAACAATATCTTCAAAGTTATTCAAAAGGAGAAGGTTGAGAAATATTTAACTTCTTGCATAAGAGGAGTAAGAAATATTGAACTTAACATTCCGTTGACACAATTTTAGGAAGTTGGTCATAGCGGCTTATAAAATCGACTTATTTATCAAAATCAGATCACTTCGTCTATTGCTAGACAGATTGATAAAAATAAGTAAACATAATAAAATAAGGAGCATTTTCTAAGCAGAACATTCAAAAAAGGGTTAAGCTTAAAGCAGGCGAAGATGTATTTTGGCACGACAGTGCTAGTTATGTTGAATAGCGCTGGTTACCAAACTGCCTGCTTTGTAGGACTTTAGTGCTTTGAATTAAAATCAGACTGTCTAGAAATTTAATCTCTTGCTTGGCGACATACTTCTGTCATTTGGTAACTTCTATAGATTACTTCGATCGAATAGCTATTTTTATTTTTATTTGGAGACTTTATGTCATTTTAAAAAATTCATTCTATCATATACTTGTAGCATTAACCGACTTTATTTAGCTTATTATCATTCTTGATAATAAGCTATGTATTTTCATGTTTTCGTTTGCAAATGGCAGGCCTTAAGCAATTCAACAAGGACATCCGAATGATAACATTAACCGCATATTAAGTAATGTCTACTGTATAATGAATAAAAGGAAAGGGGGAAATAACACATTTTTGGTTTGCATTTCGTGGACCAGAATGTTAGGTATTAAATTCATGGTTAGGTTTCATTTCTGGACCTTTTTAAAAAAAACTTCTTCTTTGAACCACTGCTCAATATATATTGAAATAAATTTGCTACTGAACTATATGATGAGCAGTGCAATTAAATGCCAATATCATTTAGGTATAAGTTAATTAATTTTATCCAAAGATGGTCGCCAATTTTTCCAGGATTTATAATAAGTGTGTAGAGTTCCTCACTTCGGAATTCTAAGTTAATGTTGGAAGTGAAGAATCTAAGAACTGATAAGCGAATAATCGCTTGAGTTCGGTGACAAGAAACAACAAGATAGAAGAGTAACTAACCCTTTATTATTACAATAAGATTTAACAAAACTCCGCCTGGGAGTGTACAAACAAAGCCTGCACTTAAGCTTGAACTTAAAAGACTAAGAATTAAACTAAAACTAAGATTAACTAAAGAAGTATATCCGAAGCTATCAAGGTTCAAATCGAGTTGGCTCCTTAACTTATTTGACTACGAAGCTTAGCAAGGGCCTGAGTACGGCCGAGCGTAATAACAGCTTTGAGAAAGAGAATGGCCAAAAAGGCAGACGCGCGTAAATCAGAAGCTCTGATTCTCTTTGACTCAGTAAGTAATTTCGTGGTTTAAATACCGCTCCTCCTCATTAAATATTCAGTAAATTCCAAAACTAAGTTCTGGCCGGAAGTAGTAAGTTGAAGTTAAGAATTTGACAGGAAAGGAACTTTAACTTAAAATTTAACTGTTAATAAAATTAACATAATCTTTACAAGTGAACATTATAATTTCGATTAGCTATTGAGCTTACATTTATGAATTTAATTAAAACTTGAAACTGAATTACAATTTGCTGTGCTGAATATAAATTTGGCAATATTAGCATTGGAATACAAATTTACCTTTTGAATTCTTCCTATTTCCAACGAAATTAAGAAAGTTACATTTTTATTGTTATCTGACTGATCATCCGAACACTTTTAATAAAAAGTGAATCAGGGAATTAATTCCTCTAAATTAAGGAACAACAACAATATGTTCTACAATATCTAAACTATTTAAAAAGAATGAAGCACTTAAAAGTGATCCACTATTGGTTACGAATCTTCATATGAACTTCTTGATTAATTTAATACAGCTAAACGAGATTTGATCAATGAATTCGGTAAAAACATTGAAAACAATTAAGTGCGAAAGAGAAACTTGAAATTATAAACTTCTCAATGGTATCAATGTATGATAATAATATGGAAGTATAAATGAATAAAAGGATTTGCTGGCAATTTGGATTTCGTTATAACGCGTTCGATTTCTTATGTCTTCAATGGATTCATTAATTTACTATTCGTGAAGGTGCTGAAACTCGCAATAAACAAATTGCTTAAAGATTAAAATTGTTGACAAGAATTTTTTAGTCGGGAAGAAGATATATCCATAAGAATGTTCTGTTAAGGAAAGCTAATAAATTTAGTTAGTCATTAGGTTAATTGGAAAATCCGGAGAGATGAAAAATATGCAACCGCCTTCCCCGGGAATCGAACCACGGAACTCTGGAATACCGGCCCGGCGTGCTACCATTACACCACGAAGGCACGCTAGGGAAGTTGGAGAAATACCTTATAACTTTAAGTCACTATCACATGGAGGCTCTTATAATGCTTTTCGTAGATTTTTACACATAAATGAGAATTATGGTTCATCTGTACAGCTGTTAATAAATGTCCATACGAATAAATTGCAGAATCTTTTTCTTGTTAGAAATGCATGACTATAAAGAATCTGAGAAAATCATGTGATCTAAGTGGAAACAAACCCAAATGCTTTAAGTTGCTGAAAATAATATTTAGTTTGAAATTGATTTTGCTTTATATTGTTAAATGCATTTCCATCAGATACTGCTTTTAACCGCATAGCGATGGTAACCAAGTAAGTATGAAACGTTAAAGAAGTAGATATTTTCGCAAAGAGAGTCGGAAATAGCTAAATGGTTAAATGGTAGTGGAAAAGAGAAAACGAACCTCTGGAGTAGAATATATTTGGATCATCGGTACACAATTAGTTCCTTGTCCGGTTTCAAATGAAATTGCTGCTTATTGATGATAGTAGTCTTATCGAAGGTCCAGTTTTCTTCGCGCGTAATTAAGTACAAGCCAGTTTTGTCTAACTGTCTAAACACGAAATACCATTTTTATGCCTAGACCTCGTGTTTTTGTCAATATTAATTAACTAAACAATTAGTCACACTGAATTGTTCTCAAGTCCATTCCTTAAAATGTAACAGACATTTCTTGCCTCATCGATATTTAAATTGTTTCACAACGTAGCTATAAAGTGAATAAGTTTAGGTTAATATAGCTATTTATTACTAGCAAGTAAACTTTAGAAAATTTCGCAATTGTAATAATTCTTTTACTTCGTCAAAGGAAATTAAAACAGAATTCTGGCAGACATATATATATATATATATATATATATATATAACTTCCTTATTTGAAAGCAGATGGTGCTGAAAACTGTAATTAAATGAGAAATTAGTGAAAAAGGAGAAGCTTATACATTCTGAAGAACCCCGCTTAATTTCTCTTTCTCATTAAATGCACTTTTAATGCCTGTGTAAAAAAACGAAGAGTTTATGTAACCATGAAACTTTTTAACTATTAATAACCTATAAAGTTTTATGGTTAATTAAAGGAAAGTTTTGGGTTAGTCCGTGTTGCTAATAAAAGCTTATTTAAGGATAATAATTTTGTATTCATAACGCTGCTGATATAAAAGAAATTCCCTTATGGGAAGAGTTTTGTACCTTTAAGAGAACGTATGCTTTCTTACAAAGTTAGGAACAAGTTTGCAGTTACGTTAACTGGAGAAGCACTTCATAACCGTTTTATATTGAAATTTATATATTTGCTTTAGTACCTTAAATAATATAAATTTTAATTTTTTTATGGAATAGAGGGTGTTTTGTTCTTTGAAAAGATACACTCTTTATGTAGTGCAGAGGCGAAGCAAGAAACTGAAAACATGTATTTAACGCAATAAATGATGTTTTCTTTCAGGTAGGCGCCGTTTAATGTGATTATGTTTGTCTATGGTTATTTTGACAACTTTAACCTATTGATTAAATTAAGCAGATAAAAATATATTTCAAAATATCAGCATAATTTAACTAATTTAATGTAAATATAGTTAGAAACATAAATATTTATTTTAACAACATTTTAATTAGCAAAAAAGTAATTAATGGTTGACTATCGGCAATTATTACCTAAAAGTTCCTTTATTAATTGTTCATATTTAAAATGTTACCGACAGTTATTTAATCGATGCTGTATTCCTAATCTTAATACTCGTAGGACATTCACCGATTTTATTGTCACGGTTTACTTCAGAAAGTTTATCAGATGTGCTGGATTTTTTCAGAAAGCGATTGGCAAAGTTTTCTTCTGTTATTGATGCAGCAACTTGAGATTTTTCAATAATACCCATTTAAGCTTTAAATTCCTCACAATTCATGTTATTTAAAGAAGATATTTTTAGTACAGCAGCTTTCTCTAATTACTCATTTATTAAACGGTTGCAATGACTAATCCGTTTTTATTGTCTAACCGAGACATATGGTTCTAAGACATGCATAGCATATATCGAGCATCAAGAAGACTAGCTTTTCTTGCTAATTCATTTGCACGTATATCTTTATCATCTGTGTTATAAAGGACTCATAGCACGGCGATAATGTTCTTTCAACGCTCTAATAATCACATGATCACATGACTGAATTATGACTGTGGTATTTGCCTGCAAATATACTGTTGTGTGCGTACTGGTTCATAATAAATTGAACTGATGACAGTTTGATAAAATTTTACCGAAGGAAACACTTCACAGTTATGGAACTTTCCATACATTCTTTCAGCTCTTTAGATTATCTCATACATTATCTCAGAGTAAAATCAATATTTACATTTCAAACTATTAAGAACATTAAACACAATGCAATGCAAAGCGCATCTAAAGAGCGAAGTTAACACGGATATCGCAATACACCGAATTCAGCTCTGAATTAACAACTACGAAAGGGATGTTCTCTATGCTTTTACATAGCTTTATCCTTGCCGCTGAGAAATCTTCATTACTTTTCGATATTACTGGAAGGCATATGAGGGCCGGATACAGTTACAGCTACATAGAGTATCAATTACTGTTATTCAGTTGTAAAACTCATTACAGTTATACAAGAAACGTATCAAAATGTCAAAAAAATTTGGAAAATTAGTTGCCAAAACTATCGCCAGCTTCGCGATAGCTCTCCAATTTAGCGAGGTACACATTTCACAGTGTTAAATAAAGTGCTCTTGTATTTTTGCTTTTTCGGAAACTTTAGATTTTCATGTTACGTTATGCAAATAAATACTACAGTTTTACATATAGTTTCACTAACATTATCTACATATGTGGAAAGTTCGCAGCAATATTATTTAACATGCTTAAGAAAGACACTGACGTTACGTGCTGAGCAATTGTCAATAAGGAGGATATCATTCTTCACTTCGTCAGCCAATTTCAGCTATTAATTAAAAATTACCGACGTCATTATCACTTTAGAATTATAATAGTTTGCATCTAAACTCTTTACTTCTGTAAAGGATCGGATTTTTCTTTTGCTGATTACTAACAGTTTTATTTTCTTGCAAAAGATATATACATAGCATAAAATAATCAACTCGTATTTTCATATTTCACATTCCTTTGAACTTTTATTTTTAAAATACATATGAATGTTTACGCAATGCTCGATAAAATGTACATGTTTTGACGGCATCATAAATGTTTTCAGAACATTAATTCATGGCAAATTTAAGTCATTCCTTAGATAACTATGCTCCTGCAGTAAATAATCAGCATCTTTTTCGTCATCATGAATGGGTTTGTAAACAATGTCGTCCCTTTTCATTCCCCGGCTAACTATCCGCTGCTGTTAAACAATCTTTCTAAAATTTTACATCTAATTCTTCAGCTTTTTGTGGCATCAACGGATCGTTGACTACCACATCTTTCAATCGCACTTCACTTGGTGCCTTCTCAACGCTGTGATATTCCAAAAGTTTCTTTTTTTCATTTAATTTTGCTTTAGTTTCCAAACAATATCTTCAAAGTTATTCAAAAGGAGAAGGTTGAGAAATATTTAACTTCTTGCATAAGAGGAGTAAGAAATATTGAACTTAACATTCCGTTGACACAATTTTAGGAAGTTGGTCATAGCGGCTTATAAAATCGACTTATTTATCAAAATCAGATCACTTCGTCTATTGCTAGACAGATTGATAAAAATAAGTAAACATAATAAAATAAGGAGCATTTTCTAAGCAGAACATTCAAAAAAGGGTTAAGCTTAAAGCAGGCGAAGATGTATTTTGGCACGACAGTGCTAGTTATGTTGAATAGCGCTGGTTACCAAACTGCCTGCTTTGTAGGACTTTAGTGCTTTGAATTAAAATCAGACTGTCTAGAAATTTAATCTCTTGCTTGGCGACATACTTCTGTCATTTGGTAACTTCTATAGATTACTTCGATCGAATAGCTATTTTTATTTTTATTTGGAGACTTTATGTCATTTTAAAAAATTCATTCTATCATATACTTGTAGCATTAACCGACTTTATTTAGCTTATTATCATTCTTGATAATAAGCTATGTATTTTCATGTTTTCGTTTGCAAATGGCAGGCCTTAAGCAATTCAACAAGGACATCCGAATGATAACATTAACCGCATATTAAGTAATGTCTACTGTATAATGAATAAAAGGAAAGGGGGAAATAACACATTTTTGGTTTGCATTTCGTGGACCAGAATGTTAGGTATTAAATTCATGGTTAGGTTTCATTTCTGGACCTTTTTAAAAAAAACTTCTTCTTTGAACCACTGCTCAATATATATTGAAATAAATTTGCTACTGAACTATATGATGAGCAGTGCAATTAAATGCCAATATCATTTAGGTATAAGTTAATTAATTTTATCCAAAGATGGTCGCCAATTTTTCCAGGATTTATAATAAGTGTGTAGAGTTCCTCACTTCGGAATTCTAAGTTAATGTTGGAAGTGAAGAATCTAAGAACTGATAAGCGAATAATCGCTTGAGTTCGGTGACAAGAAACAACAAGATAGAAGAGTAACTAACCCTTTATTATTACAATAAGATTTAACAAAACTCCGCCTGGGAGTGTACAAACAAAGCCTGCACTTAAGCTTGAACTTAAAAGACTAAGAATTAAACTAAAACTAAGATTAACTAAAGAAGTATATCCGAAGCTATCAAGGTTCAAATCGAGTTGGCTCCTTAACTTATTTGACTACGAAGCTTAGCAAGGGCCTGAGTACGGCCGAGCGTAATAACAGCTTTGAGAAAGAGAATGGCCAAAAAGGCAGACGCGCGTAAATCAGAAGCTCTGATTCTCTTTGACTCAGTAAGTAATTTCGTGGTTTAAATACCGCTCCTCCTCATTAAATATTCAGTAAATTCCAAAACTAAGTTCTGGCCGGAAGTAGTAAGTTGAAGTTAAGAATTTGACAGGAAAGGAACTTTAACTTAAAATTTAACTGTTAATAAAATTAACATAATCTTTACAAGTGAACATTATAATTTCGATTAGCTATTGAGCTTACATTTATGAATTTAATTAAAACTTGAAACTGAATTACAATTTGCTGTGCTGAATATAAATTTGGCAATATTAGCATTGGAATACAAATTTACCTTTTGAATTCTTCCTATTTCCAACGAAATTAAGAAAGTTACATTTTTATTGTTATCTGACTGATCATCCGAACACTTTTAATAAAAAGTGAATCAGGGAATTAATTCCTCTAAATTAAGGAACAACAACAATATGTTCTACAATATCTAAACTATTTAAAAAGAATGAAGCACTTAAAAGTGATCCACTATTGGTTACGAATCTTCATATGAACTTCTTGATTAATTTAATACAGCTAAACGAGATTTGATCAATGAATTCGGTAAAAACATTGAAAACAATTAAGTGCGAAAGAGAAACTTGAAATTATAAACTTCTCAATGGTATCAATGTATGATAATAATATGGAAGTATAAATGAATAAAAGGATTTGCTGGCAATTTGGATTTCGTTATAACGCGTTCGATTTCTTATGTCTTCAATGGATTCATTAATTTACTATTCGTGAAGGTGCTGAAACTCGCAATAAACAAATTGCTTAAAGATTAAAATTGTTGACAAGAATTTTTTAGTCGGGAAGAAGATATATCCATAAGAATGTTCTGTTAAGGAAAGCTAATAAATTTAGTTAGTCATTAGGTTAATTGGAAAATCCGGAGAGATGAAAAATATGCAACCGCCTTCCCCGGGAATCGAACCACGGAACTCTGGAATACCGGCCCGGCGTGCTACCATTACACCACGAAGGCACGCTAGGGAAGTTGGAGAAATACCTTATAACTTTAAGTCACTATCACATGGAGGCTCTTATAATGCTTTTCGTAGATTTTTACACATAAATGAGAATTATGGTTCATCTGTACAGCTGTTAATAAATGTCCATACGAATAAATTGCAGAATCTTTTTCTTGTTAGAAATGCATGACTATAAAGAATCTGAGAAAATCATGTGATCTAAGTGGAAACAAACCCAAATGCTTTAAGTTGCTGAAAATAATATTTAGTTTGAAATTGATTTTGCTTTATATTGTTAAATGCATTTCCATCAGATACTGCTTTTAACCGCATAGCGATGGTAACCAAGTAAGTATGAAACGTTAAAGAAGTAGATATTTTCGCAAAGAGAGTCGGAAATAGCTAAATGGTTAAATGGTAGTGGAAAAGAGAAAACGAACCTCTGGAGTAGAATATATTTGGATCATCGGTACACAATTAGTTCCTTGTCCGGTTTCAAATGAAATTGCTGCTTATTGATGATAGTAGTCTTATCGAAGGTCCAGTTTTCTTCGCGCGTAATTAAGTACAAGCCAGTTTTGTCTAACTGTCTAAACACGAAATACCATTTTTATGCCTAGACCTCGTGTTTTTGTCAATATTAATTAACTAAACAATTAGTCACACTGAATTGTTCTCAAGTCCATTCCTTAAAATGTAACAGACATTTCTTGCCTCATCGATATTTAAATTGTTTCACAACGTAGCTATAAAGTGAATAAGTTTAGGTTAATATAGCTATTTATTACTAGCAAGTAAACTTTAGAATATGAAAGCGTTTCACTTTAAAAGAGTTGCTTTTATCATCAGCAAGCTAGGGAAAACTGCAACTAGTCATATTTATCATGGAAAACTACTAAAACTTCATTCAGCTAGTTAATTATCAGGGGACATAAATGTGATTTACTAAACTCATTGATCTTGTTCACTGGTGAAGTATAATCGCACAAATGATGTAACAGCAACCGTTCCGTTTGAAGAGCTTATCTTTGAAGCAAAATCGTCTGAAGGCGTGAAGGTCTTTGATTTTTCATACGTCTAAAACACTTCGTGTCAATTTCGCTTAGATAATCATCCGCGAATTATTTTCTATTCAAATAGTTCTAAAACACTTCCTCTTATAATATATTAAATACACATCAACCGTTTCTTTCGCAACTGCCAGTTTATAAGTACTTGATACTGAGGATCTAAAAGTAGAATAACACAGTTTAAGGCAAAAATATGGATATTAGCATTGCACGCAGGCTTGTTAATAAAAGTTTCCTTGAAGCTCCTATGATAGTAGTTTGAAAGAAGCAGTAGGTGTAGGTGACCTTTCTTATCAGTATAAAAGTATTTTTATATCCGTACTGCTTTTCCAAATCTTTTAGCTAAACCATTAGGAAGCCGTACTTTGGTATATGAGGTGAGAACGGCATTCTTTTCCGAAGAGATCTTCCACAGATTTGGCTTTAGAATTCGCCTTCTGTGATAGATGACTGTAATCTAAAGGGGGTTACAGGGGAGGAAAGAAAAATGACTGGTAATGGCCCCTTAAAACCGCAACTTTGAAAAGGAAAGAACAGTTTTCCTGCCTTCGCACAGCGTGATACGTAATGCGTTCATTTCTCACCTTCCGAAACCTACGAACTTTTTTCCTATTTTCTCCAGATTCTAAATCTCTTTTAGGATTTTTACCTTCTCCTGACTTGGTAATCTCGATCTGGATTCTAGAGTTGAAATATTAACTGCAGTAAAAAAATTTTTTTTAAGTTATGCTGATTGCTGACGTCAGAACCTACGTGCCTTTTATGAGATGACAGACAGATTATTTTTGTGTTTATAATGTCATTATGCAAATGATTTATAATTTCTTGACATTTGTAAAATTTAATTTATATCTTATACCAATCTTTGTGTTCAACATTATCACAAATTCTTTATTCTTATCCAAATGAAACATTTCACAATTTCAATTGAAACATTTCACAAAATCATTTTCTATTGGAACCGTATAAATGTATAAAGAAATTTATAATTTTATACAGTGATTGATATAATTCATCAGCATAACAAGTAAGCGGCATTTTAAAAGTTTGCCTTAGAAAGAAAATTTCCAGGATTCTACGAATTTCCATAATTGTTCTCCGAAATGTCCTAAAAGAGCATACAGATGAGGATGTTTTAATATTTTTCAAGCAGCTCGATAAAATAACAAGCATTTCAAAATCGCAATAGCAACCTTGTATTTGGTATACATATATTAAAACAATCAATTTCGAGGGCAGCTAAAGGTCCCTCCTCATCAAGGGAACGAAATTGCTAGAAAGGGGGAAAAAGAAGAAAATTAAGCATTGGCAAAGGAGTCTTAGAAACACGTGGTCGCTATCAGCACTGCACGTGGTCGTAACCGGATTTTGAATCAGAGTTACACTAGCCGCCTACTTTTACTGAGCTAGGCTATCTGATCAAATATAAAACACATAGACTAAAACGCAAAAAAATCAGGGAAGTCAAAAAATAGGGAGCGAGGGGCAACTGACCCGACCATTTTTCGCCTTCGGGCGCGGTGCTCATGCACCCCTGAATTAATTTAAAGTTTACGAGCGGCCACTGGCCTACTAGATTTATTAGTTAAAACTCTTTTGAAGTTGGGATTATTATAGAAATTGACGATTCTGATTCTGTTTTCCCTTTATTTGAGGTTCAGACTTGGTGCGTGAAGGTTCAGTTGCCCCTCGCTTTCTATTTTTTGACTTCGCTGATTATTTTGCGTTTTAGTCTATGTGGTTTATGTTTGATCAGATAGTCTGGCTCAGTAAAAGTAGGCGGCCAGTGTAACTCTGTTTCAAAATTCGGTTACGACCACGTGCAGTGCTGATAACTACTACGTGTTTCTAAGACTCTTTGCCAATGTTTTATTTTTCTTCTTTTTTCCCGTTTCTAGTAATTTCGTTCTCCTGATGGGGAGGGACCTTTAGCTGTCCTCAAAATCGATTGTTTTAATATATGTAAACCAAATACAAGGTTGTTATTGTGATTTTGATTGTCACATTGGCGTGTTTCTTTTCTATTCTAATAAACATTTCTCATGTTACCATGAAAATGCATCTAAAACTGCAAATCACTAAATATTTTAAAGGATTTTATAGGAATCTAGAAAATGTACATTTTGGAGGCAAAAAAAGCACATTTTTTTCACGTAATACTTTCTCTGATTCCGAGAATAGCGTCTAAAGAAACATGATTTTATTGCAGCTTTTGGAAAACTCTACCCAATATAGTCGATGTCGCAGACTAAGTGACAGATTAAGGTAGCGCTGCATATAGAAAAAATCTTTGTAAAACTTTAACAAAAACTAGTATTTTATTTTCGGAAATGCGCATGATATTTTAGAAATATCAAGAGAGAAAAACTTTGGAACGTACACTATAAAATAATTAATGGTGGGTTTCTAAAAATGAATTAAAATTGCAAGAAATCTTTTGTTGAGTTAGAGCACAATTTATATGACTAAAGAGCATATCGTGCTAGATCTTATGCAACATATCTCGTTGTCCAGAACAATGTGCTATGTTGCATAAGAGGTATTCAAGACGCTCTCTGTAAATTTATACTTATTGCATATAATGACACTCTGAAAGGTTAAAAATGCAAAGAAAATTCAATAGTTCACTATCCAATGATTCAACTTCTAAATAACTAAAAAAAGACTAACTTAAAATGACGCTTTTGGCAATATTTAGAAAGACTTGACGGGTACTTCGCAACGTTACCATTTTTAATTAATTTTCTCTTTAAACGTTGCGTTTATATATCCTTTTTTTAATTCAGTGTGTTTTGAAAATTTGATAAAAATGATGAGGAATAAAATGGAAACACATCATTTTAGAAAATAATCAAAGAATTAGGCAACGGTGGTCCTAATGTAGAGTGGGCTGAACCTGCATCTATAAATGCAAGAAATGCATAGTGAAAAAGAAATTTCAATCGAGATTGTTTTGCGAGTGGCTAGTGAAGTGTTAAATAAATACATTTGTGAACCTAACCCAGAAAACTGAAAATATAATACTGGAAAAATATAAACATTCATATTCTACAGAATTCTTCTTTTAACAAAAGCGGAATCTATGAATCATTCAAATTTTGTCATGATTTTTGCTGCCAGTAACACTGATTCTGGCAAATTTAATAACTTCCAGGCAAAAGGGATTAAATGTAATTAAATTCTGAATAAGTTTGTTTGTTCATTTTTTTTACCTTTTAAACATGTTTGAACTATTATTATAAGAAAAGTTTTAATTCATCTCCATAGTCAGTAATGTGAACAAAATTGTTTTGCAATAAATACAATTTTAATCTGATAATCGGCATCTATAAATAATCTCATGAAAAATTATGGGAATTTTGTTGTAATATTTAAAATCGCTCTTATACATATATTAAATTTTACCGAATATCGAGAATTTTAACGATAATTGTTCCAGAAGCAGTTTTCAATTAACATACTTTCTATCCTTAAATGCTTACTAACAGTCTGTGAAACATACAAAATTTCTTTAACATAAAAAAAGAAAACAATTTTTACAAAAATAGAAAGCAAAAGTATATTAATATTTGCCCAAATTCACAGCCATGCGCAAAATATAAAGAACAGTTTACACAAGCAACATAAATGCATTACTTGGAAATGTGCTGAAATGGAAATGTGCTGGAATGCTTGGAAATGGAACTGGAAAATGTGCAGAGCAATGCATATGAGTGTATAAAAACAATTGGTTACAGTTCTTTTAAATAAAAAGTTTTGCTTTAAACCTTTTGAAATCTCTGCAGTTAATATCAGATAAGCTATAATTCACTTAACGGCTGTTAGAAGTTTGATAATACTAGTTTACGTACCCAAACTCTATAAATTAATTATTAGTACGGAGTCCATTATTCTCCTAGCATAAATTATGGTTTATGTGTTATATTTATAAGATAAATTGGAAAGTATTAATGCGTTAACTGATGGTTAACTTTGTGTTCTTTATGTTAACGAAGACCTTCGGATGATTAAAATTAAAAATCCGAAAGTTTTTGTCATTCTTGGACAGCAATATTGAATCCTGCATAACAGTTAAACAAACTACACGATCGACATTTTATACTTTCAGGCACATCAAACATAACTTTCTCTCATTTTACTTGAAGTCATAAATATTATGGCTCTTATGAACTTCAAAATTTTTCATTATTAATTAAGATCCACATAACAGTTGAACACAATTTTCCACCTCCTTTCCTTGAATGGATTTTACAAGATGAATGCACATTGATATATATCACCAACTAAATTGCGAAACAGCTAAATGAGATAGTGTAGGAACTTCCTAAAATTGTATGCAGCATGAAAGAACTAATATACGTTTTTCACATATCAATATGTTTTTTATATAGGGAAGTAAGCAGTCTATCCGTTAAAATTTGAAATCTTCAAACTAATAAGTAAACGTTTATAATTTACAGCGACTTTAACATATATGCAAGATAGCCCAACAATATCCCGTAGGTAACAAAACTCATACTTCGGTATGGATCACCGTATACTTTGGTACCTATGAGATATGTAACATCCTTAACATCAAGTATTGGATTTTTGCGAGATATTTCGCTTAATTATTACACGCTGACTCTTTTTATGAATGTATTCAGAAGAATATTTTACACTAAAGCTGATATTAAATCTGTCATTGCTTCAACGAATTAGATTGACCATAATTCTATCATATAAAAAAAGGAATGACTGAGAGATTTTCCAAACAAATGAAACATATTTATTAGATAAAAATATTGAACTTCAAAGTAAACCATAAAAAATAAACTTTAAACCCGATATAGAGGATACTTGTATATCTTGATGATCACACAATATAGACTTTTTATGTGAACTTGTAAGGATCCTAAGTTTTACTAACGTTTATTTTATTTTAAAACTGTACTATCACTTTTTATTTTCTACTTCCGGCCAGAATTAAATGCTTTAACATGTTTATGCGAATTGTCTTGCTAACGCCC
The DNA here is from genome assembly GCF_044657685.1 of Stegodyphus dumicola. Classification (NCBI taxonomy): domain Eukaryota; kingdom Metazoa; phylum Arthropoda; class Arachnida; order Araneae; family Eresidae; genus Stegodyphus; species Stegodyphus dumicola. The sequence continues at coordinate 38,145,286 of NC_140771.1, read as the reverse complement.
AAGTACTTAAGTTGTGGCTTTTTGCCAAGCGAGAGAGAGAAGGAGTGTTAGGAAACAAGTCGCTTGCCACTGCAGTTTTATGAGTTTTCACTCGGTTGCTGGTTGCCTTTAAGGCCAGAGGTTTAGCCCTCTTGATATTTGCAGACGTATAGTAGTTTTAGCAGCTCGGCGTACTACATACGTACCTTTTTTAAATAAAGGCCAGTCTTAGTGATAGGCATTTGTATACTAATTCAAATTTAGCTTTTAGTTAGAGTTTTAGCTAGTAGTTTTTATATTCTTACGTTAAGACCACAAGTGGTTGGTCTCTGTATTCCGAAGTTCGGAAATACCCTATAAAGTATTGAAAATAAAGGATTTCGTATACCCTTCCTGCTTGTGCTGTCTACTTCACACCTTCTTGAACATAGCTTGAGTAAGCTCCCTCTTCCTATTCAGGATCATTTATGTTTCCAAAGGAAATCAAGAGAAACACAAGTCCTGGCAAACTTTACGCAGCAAATATTGATTTTCGAATATCCATGAATAATGGAAAACTTATCTCAGCTGTAGAATAAATATATGTAGAATAAAATGTTGCCCAATCAACTCTTTTATCACAACTTAATTTATCAAACTTAATGAATGTGAATTCCTTTGAAACCTATAGTTGAAAGTGCGTTTTTGCTTCCTGGCAGTTTGGCTGGAAAGTGAAAACCTGGAGTACGGCTTATGGGCATGCTATAAATAACAAGCGATCAGAGCAAAAATAGTCCAGCATGGAAAAAAAAAAAAAAAAGATAGACAAATGCTGTCAATTATATGTTTTTATTCTTGTTTCCCTATTGTCTTTGACAGGGCATCTCCGCCATAATTTTTTGTATCATTCTCATTAATTAATTTACAGGTTAAGAGAGTAAAAGACAAACGTATGTTAAGTATTTTTGAAAGATGAATAAAACTGAGAATTTTTTTCCCAAAGCATAGGAAAGCACAAGACACAGCTATAAGAAGGTATTATACCATTCATATGGGTCGGTAAGAAATAATCGCATTCTTCCTTGACTGATTTCGTAGTATAGTGATTCGAAGCTTGAATGCTGACGAGAATACAGCTCATTTTTTGCACTTCTCGCTGCAACAATTCTAAAGATATATTATTGCACCCTAAGTAAGAATTTGGTGAATTTTAATTGGATCCATTACTACCTATATTTGGACAATTGGCTCTCGCGCATGTTCTCAGTCCGTCGCATGGTGGAAAGTACAAGAAAGTAAGATTTCACCGCTTGTGTTCCCTTTTGGTGTAACTGGCAGCAGGTCCACGTAGTAATCAGAAAATTCATGATTTTCGAATCAGTTGAAGGCACAAAATTCTCAGATTTCCTCATTCCTACAGCAATCTAAAATAACATTTAAAGAAAAAGAATAAAACGTATGTTTCTGTAAACATGCAAGTATACTACAAATACATTCAATTGTTTTCCTAAAATAATTCAAAATTTTTGTCAAAAGGTTACTTAGATATTTTTGAAGATTGTATTCATTAAAATATATCAGTTTTTGTTCTTTGTTAAAGTTTGAATTCTCAGTATCTGTCTTTCTTCATATCCTATTTTATACAATTGATTTTATTTCATTTATTGCTTGATAGATCACATTATGGAGCTGCTGCAAAAAATATATTTTGACACGGGCTTTTCTTGAAAAGCACTTGATCGCACGCTTGATTTAAAATATATAAAAATTTTAAAAATCGAAATAATCAACATTCAAAATATCTTAAAATTAGAATTTTGAAATGCCTATTTGTGTTGGAAAGCATCTAATTTTCAACTAATATTGCAAACGTCAACAACCTTTGAACATGCAATCAATCAGTAAAGACACAAATATACTTTACATGCTGATAAAAAAAGGAGATAAAAGAGTAGTTTGCCATAAAATACCTTTTTTATTCAAAGCAAATATTAATAATTCTCGAGCGTTTTCAGAATTAATTTATCTTTCAGGAGAACTTAAACCTGATTCTAAAATCAGAGCTGTATATATGCAAATTCCTGTTCAGCATTTAGTGTAATTTTGCACATAGATAAATGTACTGATAAACTTAGATACCAATCTGGTTGAATACCATTTACAGATGTCTTTAGGAGTCTTTCATGATTAATTTCCAGCGTTCGCTAAAGCAGGGCCAGATAAATCCGACACAATTCATAAATTTCCCATCGTTGTAATTTTCTCCCTTCTGAAAACGTCGATGACGGCATCTAGAATTACTTCCGATGGGCCACTTCCGCCGATGAAACATTGAAGTAATTGGTGCATGAAAGGCAGGAACAATGGCGAGCCCCGTATTTGACCTCATTTTAACCCGCGATAACGGAGCTGGACCATTAACTTTAAAACATGTCAGAACACGCCGAGTCTCGATACGCAGTGGCGCTTCAGAACGCAGGAGAGTAGACTCGCTTGGAGAAGATAAGTATAGATCCTTTTGCTACTGGAACTAACGCGAAACGAGATAACCCAGAAAGTGAACGATAATTTTATGCTTACTTTAAAGATAAATCTGCTGTATTTTAGAATCGTGTTTTGAACAAATGCGTCGTTAATTTTTATTGACTAAAAGAAGATATGAAAATATATTTTTATTTATTTATTTATTTATTTATTAAACGCTTCTATTATTATCTTTAAATAAAGTACGATGATTAACATTTTGATTATGAGTGAATTTTAAAACTCTTAATCCCTGCATTCATAGGCCTTATTTAATGAGGGAATAAATTTGGAAGAACATTCAACAACGAAGTTTCATGGTATATAACTGTAAGCAATAAATATATAAGTTAATATTTTTAAGATCCGATGAACATTTTCTGGAAATGTGAGCAGACTGAATGGTAAATCTTTACGGAAATATTCTTTTCTGGAAATATGAATCTTATATTCAAACATATATTAGACTGTAGTTGGTGAATTATGCCCTTTTATGAAACAGTACTTTTTACATATGATAACATTCAATAAAATTTTACAATACAGTGACTATGCTATAGGGTGGCTAAAAATTGTATCCAAATCACTTCAGCTGCAATTCTGATAACTTATTTATTCTATTGTTGGATCGTAATTATTTCCATATTGATGCTTCAAGACGAGCATTTGATCCTAAGCTGCGGTAGTTTAAAATGAAATTCTTAACCCTGGCATAATGCTTGTTTAATCGTAGGAGAATTTAGGGAAATAACAAAACTAAAGCATGAATTTCATAAAGCATGTTTGACATGAATTTAATAAAGTATTTTGAGGAAAGAAACTTCTATTAATAGCAAGCGATATTCACACGTAAATGCTTAAGGCTATAAAATTTGGAAGTAACTATATTTCCATCACGGTTTTACAACCATACAAGTTTTTTGTTTTTACTTAATGATAAGATGTTAGTCTGTCGTAAGTCGTTTTCATGCAGGAAGGTCGGAATTTAGTAGCAAACGTGCTGTTATTGCAAATTAAAAATAAAACCTTTATTTTATTTAATTTTTACATTTATATGTAGTTTTAGGAAAATTAACGATATCTAATCTTCAAACACAATACGCTGTGGAAAACCCAGGAAAGCGGTCAGTTTGACTGTTGTCGAGGTTTTATTGTTAAAAACATCGATTCTGAGTGTGGAAAATTATCTTCGAAACATCATTTATTGTCTTAATTACAAAATGGCATAAATATTTGTAGGGTTTATATTTATTTTAACTAACATTTATTTTAAGTTTAAACTATCTTTCCTGTTAAGCCTTACTTACCCCTGGAATTACCAATGCCAGAGTATGTAAATTTTAGTAGAACGCGCAAGGATTCAAATTGTCAGGGGAAGTATCTGAGTTAAATAGAAGGGAAACGAGTTCGAAGATGAGCTTTCTTGCTTCACGAGCGTGGAGGTGGCTAGTTAGAAATGGAAGAACCACGCGTTTCGGCCTGTGTGCTTGCCTCGGCAGTTTTTTAATCTTTCAACGTAATATTCAGAAGTTTGTTGAATTATCAGCGGTATTTTAGAACGCGGTGAGGTTAGTTACGTTTAGAGAGCCTCGTAGTTAGTCACGTGTTACTATTCTTTTCTTAGTTTCTTATTTTTATTTTACCGCCGGGTCGGCGTAGTTTGTGAGCGTCAAGAGCACTCATTTGTAATTTCTAAAGTTGAATAAAAAGGGATTTAAACCCTTCTCAAGACTTTGGTCTACTTTCCAGTTCTTAGCAGTCACCACTATTGTTGCGTGCAGGTTGGAAGCGCGCAACATTACATTTACACCCAAACACTTGTCGAACTGAAATGGCCGAAAATTGGATAGAAGTTGCTGGACAACAACAAGAAATGGCAAGCCAACTGGAAGGATTTGGATACCTGTTCCAGACCATGGGAGCGCCAATTAAGCCGAACGTCAATTTCGACGGAAAAAATTCGGTGGCGATATTTCTAGAAGGCCTAGACAATCACTTCCAGCTCTACCCTGTGCCTGAAAGACAAAAAGTTGCCATCGCCACATCTGCACTAAGAAGACAGGCCGCGCTATGGTGGAAGAATATAGGCAAATTTTTATTAGGGGAATTCGGAGGCCATAGTTTTATGGGAGTGGGCTGCGCGTTTGCTCACTACGAACATGGCACGCTAGTAAAGGAATGGAAAGGACATCTCACTAACAGCAATAGTATTTTCCAAGCAGAGGCACTAGCAATATTGAATGCGCTACGACATGCCCTCAACCTTTCCCTTACCAATGCGACTTTTTACACAGATAGCATGTCAGTGCTACACGCACTCAGGGATCATCACCACACTTCACCCATCATCATAGATATACAGCAACTTTTACGCAATAATCATCAAGCCCGCTTTAACATGGTATGGGTAAAAGGACACTCCGACAACGAAGGGAATGACGTCGCAGACCGACTGGCTAATGAGGCTGCCAACAACATCCACGCTCAAACTATAAGTGCCCCTACCCCCGTCTCACACCTCAAGAAAACTCTGCGTAACATCTGTAAAGAAAAGTGGCAAGAAGAATGGAATAGTGGCGACACAGGGAGAAGGACGTATAACTTCCTACCAAAGGTAGACACGGAACGTCTTATAACAATAGCCCCACTGACACAGTACATAACGGGTCATGGCCATTTCCATCTTATTTTATGCATCATGGCATCTCAGCATCTGACAATTGTGTCTGTGGCATGCTAGGTTCTCCCGAGCACTATCTATTTGACTGCAGTCTAACAACAAACCACCACTTACCACATCCAACGAATGATAGAACACTTTACTATCGTTTCATAATCAAACACCCGCCAGCTATAAGGAGCATCTGCGCAGTTGTACAGCAAATCAACGCCCTAGGGCAAGACATTTGCGAGCCACAGTAGCATGGTACTGCAGACAATGTACTCAACTATTAGATATTCGCAGTATGTACACATTCTGTAATACACATTCCACATTCAATTTCGAGGCTCGTGTTAACATCTGCTTTCAATAGCCACCAACTTGCAGATATAAAGTTACTGACATGTTTATCAGTGTGAAGCACTGGGCACCCAATGGAATGATGTGTTATCGTAAATCGAAATATATAATATCCGTACAATGCACGAATGTAGTGTATGCAACGAAATATGTAATTCATGCAACAGAAGCCCCTAATGAAAGTATGTACATTATGTATTATGGGAACTGAGCATATTTCCGCACAGCACTACTGCTTTACGCACACCTTACTATGTCTTATATGTTTCCTCTGAGTGTAATATTTGCATTTATGTGCTCTACGTGTTTCCATATGTATTCTATGCGTCATGTTATGTATTTTCGTGTGTGTTTCTATGTCTTTATGTTACGTAATTACGAGTGTGTTTTTATGCTTTTACGTTTAATTTTGTATATCTATGTGTTTCAGCTTATATGAGTGTTTTAGTGTTTTAATGCTATCCTTTATATTCTTTCTAAGTTATTTTGTGTTATTAACAACGTCCTATGTAAAAACTACCCGACATCTAGCCCCTGTATGGCCATGTAAACTCCTGGTGCAGCCTCACGGGGCTCCAGTGAGTTGCTTCTTCGAGATAGTGAAGGACGTGGGACATATGCCTGTTTACCTATGTTATACGTCAGGCGTCCCCGTCCTCCGTCACCTGTCACCTGTATAGTTTTTATCAACGGAATATAGAAAAGTTGACGGACTTTATTCTGCGAAAAATTAAGCTGACGGATATGCTGTATGGGAAGAAACCCGACGCGGAGATTATTGAAATAATCTTACCAAGATTGTTACCTGCTGTTCAAGACTACTTCGAAATTAGAAAACCATGCACATTGCAGGAGCTCTTCGAATTGGCGGTCAAGTTTCAAAATCGCAGAATAGCGGAAAAAGCTAGAGGGGCATCGTATTCTCAAAGTATCCGAAGGCAATCATCAAATGAGCAGACCAGAAATGCAAACCGCTCTTATGTGCGAAAGAGCTATCAAGCTAACTCATCGAAGCTCGAAGGTCAAGGCCCAAAAAGGAAATTTGAAAACAAACGTCCGCGTACCCAGAAGGCAGAAGTTGAAAGGAAAGCTTTAAACGAGTAGAGGGGCCTGTGAAAGTGAGGGTCCAGACCCCGGAAGTTTTGAAAAAACCCTCAAGAAGACACTTAAATACGGTCATCGTAAAGAACTCACAGCTACCAATAATACAAGTCCTGGTTGGCGATGTACCAGTAGAAGCCCTCATCGATACAGGAGCAGAAGGTAATTTTATGAGTGATATTTTTTTAAGAAGAACTTTAATAGGTTACGATTATTTAAAAATAAAATCACAGAAATCATAGCAGCACAAGGACAAACTTGTCAATGTATCGGAAAACTATCTTTAAAGATACAGGTCCAAAATGAAAGCCTTAAAGTATTAATTTTTGTAGTAAAACATTTTCAAAGTACACTTATTTTAGGTATGGAGTTTTTAAAAGCCGCGAAGGCCAAATTGAATTTTCAGGACAGTTCTATTGTGCTGGAGATGGACCGGAGGGTGGTGGAACCAGTGGATCAACTGCAAGTCGACCTTAGCCATTTGAATGACCATGAAAGTCAAGCCATCCAGCAAGTGGTGAGTACTTTTTCAAAATTGTTTTCAGAACGGCCTGGTAGCTGTCAAATAGTTACGCATGAGATACAGTTAACTGCCGACAAACCCTGTAGGACTAAACCTTATCGCTATGATAAACAGAAAGAGCTAATCATAGAAGAACATATTCAGGAAATATTAAAGAACAAAGTAATAACGCCCGTAAATAGTGAGTACACGAGTCCAGTCGTACTATGTAGGAAAAAGAACGATTTCCTCCTTCGGATAAAAGGGCTTGGAGGTTTGCTATCGATTACAGAAAACTGAATAGTATTACTAAATTCCCAGTTTACCCTTTGCCGGTTATAGAGGAAATTATTAGAAAGATTAAATCTACAAGATACATGACTACTTTGGACTTAACGTCTGGCTACTATCAAATAGCTAAGAGACCCGAAGACATACATAAAACCGCGTTTATAACAAAATCGGGCACTTATGCATTTTTACGCATGTCCTTTGGGTTGTGTGGGGCCCCATCAACATTCCAGAGAGCTGTGGACATTGTTCTAAAGCCTGTCCTAGGAAAATCGATTCTAATCTATCTAGATGATATAATTATAACGAGTAGTACGTTGGAACAACATATTAAAGATCTAGAAGAAGTTTTTAAATTATTGAAAGAGGCCGGTCTTACAATTAAGGCCTCAAAATGCAAGTTCGCAACTAAAGAACTTAAATATCTGGGTTATAAAATTTCGCAAAAGGGTATAGAAACTCAAGATTCAAAAATAAAAGCAATCAAGAATTTCCCACCTCCCAACACCGCCAAGAAACTTTCTTCTTTCCTTGGGTTATGTTCTTATTATCGGTCATTCATAAAAGATTTTGCTAATATTGTTGAACCCTTGTTAGTAATTAAAAGAAAGAAAAGTAAATTCAAGTGGACAACAGAAGCAAATACCGCATTCGAAAGGTTAAAAGAAACGCTCATCAATGCCCCTGTTTTGAAATTCCGGGAGGGGGACGAAAACCTGGAAATTGCAGCAGATGCATCGGACTATTCTGTGGGTGCGGTTCTTATGCAAAATGGCCATCCTTTGGCATTTTTTAGTAAAACGTTGAATCATACACAAAGGAAATATACAGCTACAGAGAGAGAAACATTAGCCGTATTAATGGCTGTACACAAATTTCGAGTTTATTTCGGCAAAGCGCCAGTAACAGTCTTTTCGGATCATGCGGCTGTTGGTAGACTTTACTCGGGGAAAAACGTAACGCCCAGGTTAATAAGATGGGCTTTAAAACTCCAAGAATATAATCTAATAATCAAATATAAACCGGGTAAGGAAAACAATGTAGCTGACGCACTTTCTCGTATAAAACTGCACGATGAAGGCAATGAACTTAAATGCGCTGTGTTGACTTCAAAAATTTTAGATTCTAGAGATACAATTATTGCTGAAATGAAAGCTGATCCTGAATTTGGAAGTATCTATGCATATTTGAAAGACCCCGAAAGCTTTTAGCACACAGATATCGATGCGATAAGAAATAGAGCAGAAAACTATGAAATAATAGATAATTTATTATTTTATACGAAAACAACAAACGAAAATCTCGAGTACAAACCAGCCATCCCAGCCTCGCTTCAAATAAGCATTTTGAACGAATTACACGACGCGAAAACAGCGGGTCATTTAGGGGTCAGAAAGACTTTAAAAAGGGTGCGCGATGCGGTATATTTCCCGCAATTATACAAAATAGTAACTGCATATGTCAGGTCCTGCAATCAATGTCAGTTAATAAATGATATTAATTACAGCCCGGCCGGGTACTTAAATAGCATTCGCGCTACATTTCCGAATGAAATTTTAGGCATAGATTTTCTTGGTCCTTTCCCCCAGAGTGAGTTAACCCCTTCGCGCCGACTGTCACGTATACGTGCCAGCAACGAACGCACTTACCTACCGGCTGACACGCAGGCTTGCCACAGGATTGTTCCATTCTCTACCGACTGTCACGTATTTGTGCCAGTACTTTGGAACGTTTTTCAAACTATAATTTCTGCCACAAGATGACACTGTATGTCCATATGGTTTCAGATACATGTAAATTAGACCTTCTACTCGAAATGAGAGAAGCATGACTCACATACATGTGTTTTTGATTATATATACAAACGGGGAAATAAATGTTTCCGAATGGCGTGATTTATGACGTCTCTTTAAATCACACTTTATTCGCACGTGGTAGTTGTTTACTGTAAGTAGAGAAGTTTTATTTGCTCTAAAGCGTTGGGTATTTCGGTCTGCAGTTCAGTTTTTAGAAAATAATTAGATCTTGTTAGACGTGAATTCCTTGTTTTTACCGTTGCAATGTCGAAGCGTCGAAAATGTTTAGCAGAGCATGAAATAGCAGAAATGATGCAAAATATTTCAGATATTGATTCTGAAATTCTGATATTCTAATATTGATTCTGAAAGATTAACTGAAAGACATTTTCCGAAACTTTGTTCAGAAGAGACTGATAAGAAAATGAGACGACGATGCTTCGTTTGGTCACATTCCCGGAAAAATCCTCCAAAACGGCAAATGAGTTATTACGAGTGCAAGGAATGTAACGTAGGACTGTGTGTAGATCCCTGTTTTCAAATTTTTCATACGAAAAGAGAATTTTAAGTAATATATTTAGTTTTCAGATGTATAATGTTAAAATTCATAAAATGGTGAGTAATTAAAACAAAATGTGTAAAATATGCATTTAAACAAGAAATAAGGTAATTAAAGTATATATATAAAAATATTTATAAAGCATAAGCCGTTTAAATACTCTATAGAGCATTATTAAACAATGCGTTGATACTTCGGAAATTTCATGGATTTAGGCTTAGTAGCAAAAAAGCCCCCGGCCCTGGAGAGACGCTCGCGGGACACTGCCGACCTCAGCGATAAGCGCGCGTTTTCGCTACCCGGCTCGAAGGGGTTAAATAAAAATCGTTTTCTTTAAGTAATTGTAGATCATTTTTCAAAATGGACAGAAATTGTTCCACTTAAACGCGCGTCAGCCAAAACAGTCGCAGATGCATTCTTACACAGATACATTTTAAAATACGGTGCACCGATAAAAGTCATTAGCGATAACGGTAAACAATTCGTTAGTCAAATATTTGAAAACATATGCACTGGACTTGGCATACGCCATATCAAAATGGTTCCGTATAGACCACAGGCAAACATAGCAGAAAGAGTTAATAAAAACATTGTAAAAATAATTCGAAGTTATGTTAGTACTCATCACAAGCGCTGGGATGGCTACATAAATGAGTTAGCTTTTGCTTTAAGAACGGCAAATCACGATACTACGGGAAAAACCCCAGCAGAATTATTTTTAGGACGGAAGTTAATTACGCCTTTAGCTAAATTATGCTTTGTGCAACAAAGAGAGCAAGAATTTAAACAGAAAGATGTGCAAACACTTATTGACCAGGCGGTTAGAAGCTCGGATACGGCAAGAAATAGACAAAAGTTATATTATGATAGAAAACGCCGTGAAGCAGATTTTAAAGTTGGGGATAAAGTGTTGAAGCAGAAATTTTCTTTATCAAGTGCCCCAGACAATTTTACTGCAAAGTTAGCTCCAAAATTTGAAGGCCCCTATGTAATTCAGGAAATCAAGGGAGTCGTATTGTACCTTAAGAACGAGAGAGGGGAAATCTGTAAAGCAAGTCCCGACCAGGTGAAAAAATATTATAAACAAAATGATTTTGAAATCCTTAAAAGTTTCTTGCAGGACTCAAGCTTAAAAGAAGTAGAACGTCCAGAAGTAACGTCACCCGTTCCACTGAAAGAACTGAAGAGAAACCTAGCCCTTCTACAACCCATGGGACGCTACAGAAAAGAAGAAATTAAAACTTTGACACTCCAGCATTTAAGAAATACAAGAAAGCAAAGCCGCCGCGTAAAGAAACTTTGGTAAAGAGGAAAACACCACTTACAACGTATCGCAGTAGAAATTCTACATCGAGGAGAACACTTCCAGGGCCAGAGATTCAGGTGCAAACAAGGCCGCCGTTCCTGAGAACGAAAAGACAGCAGGAGGAACGAAAAGACAACCACCAACAGAAGAAATTCAAGCATGATTCAAGACCGAAGGACGCCAAGACCAGCCGTCCAGGGAAAAAACGGAAAAGACAGCAACCCGACGACTACCACTCCAAGAGGCCAGCATGCAGAGGGCGAAAAAGAAAATGCAACGTGGACGACACTCGAAGGACCCTAAGGAGACGACTGACGTCGATGAAACCTATAACGTGGGAGCAGTTCTGCCAGAAGAGGATGTCGGAGTTCCAATCATCGAAAACTCAAAATAAGTTAAAATCTTCTATATTTTTTTTCTTTTGTTCCGAAATGTTATGCGTAAATACGTAGTTCTATGTTTTGACGGAAGTCAATGTGTCTCGGTTGAGACTTAGTTTTGTTTTACTTTATTTAGCTAAGGCAAAAGTATTATTTTCTTTAAGTGTAAAAGCTAAAAACAAGCATTTTCTGTTGGTCGAAAGACTAATTCTGTTATGTTAAAGCCAAAATTTGGCCGAAGATAAAAATAACTTCGTATTCTTGTATTAATAAGAACTTTAGTTTCAATGCCGCCAGCTTGGCGAAGAATGAGTAAAGTAAAAATTTATTTTTCTCATATTCATTTTATGGTAAATTGTAAAAATCATATGAATTAGAATTTTGTAAATATACGTAAATACTTGAAAGTTATGTAAAAGCAGAATTTAGTCTAGAAGCATAAAATTTTAGATGCTAAAAGTAAATGCTCAAAAGCAATGAATTCAAATTTAAGAATTAACTGTAGATAAAATCATGCTTAGCCTGCATGTCTAAAGCGAAAGCCTGCATCAGTGCGAAAGCCTGCATGTCTAAAGATGAATGAGGGGGAAGTTAGAATGAATGTGTTTTGTAGAGTTCTCCACCTACACTTGAATTTTAAGAATGTTAAAGTAGATCATCGAGTTGTAGAATGTCGAGTAAGGTGTGTCTATTTGGTCGTTGAATTCTAACAAATCATTGTGGTTAGGGGAAGTGTTGCAATACTAAAACACGAATATTCCCGTTTGACACCACACATGGTGGAGAGCCAGGATAAAGTTAAATTCATGTTTGAATACTTGAATGAATGTGAATTAAGCAGTAACTAAGGAAAATAAATCGTTCAAAAACAAAAACTTATTCAGTGCAAGAAAGTGTAAATTATAATGTATTTAGAAAGATACTGATACTTATTCCTTCCAGATGCTGGAAAGAAGAGAAAAGATTGATTGCTGAAGTCCAGGAAAGGTTGCTGTAAGAAGAGAAAATTAAATATGTATAAACAGAAATTTATTCACCTTTTGTGAGATAACAGATTTTTTTATGTAAACGAGGCTCTTAAAATTTAGTTCAGAATTGTGGAAACTTTTCAACAGGTCGTTTCTAGGACCTGCTTCCAAGTTTACGAAATTCTGGCAGCGGCAAATGTAGGATTTATATTTATTTTAACTAACATTTATTTTAAGTTTAAACTATCTTTCCTGTCAAGCCTTACTTTCCCCTGGAATTGCCAATGCCAGAGTATGTAAATTTTAGTAGAACGCGCAAGGATTCAAATTGTCAGCGGAAGTATTTGAGTTAAATAGAAGGGAAACGAGTTCGAAGGCGTGCTTCTTGCTTCACGAGCGTGGAGGTGGCTAGTTAGAGATTGAAGAACCACGCGTTTCGGCCTGTGTGCTTGCCTCGGCAGTTTTTTAATCTTTCAACGTAATATTCAGAAATTTGCTGAATTATCAGCGGTATTTTAGAACGCGGTGAGGTTAGTTACGTTTAGAGAGCCTCGTAGTTAGTCACTTGTTACTATTCTTTTCTTAGTTTCTTATTTTTATTTTACCACCGGGTCGGCGTAGTTTGTGAGTGTCAAGAGCACGCATTTGTAATTTCTAAAGTTGAATAAAAAGGGATTTAAACCCTTCTCAAGACTTTGGTCTACTTTCCAGTTCTTAGCAGTCACCACTATTGTTGCGTGCAGGTTGGAAGCGCGCAACATTACATATTAATAAAACATATCAATAAATGATGCATGAAAATACCAAAAAATAAAAAATTAAATTGTTAAAATTACTAATATTACTTTTAAATCGCTCCATTATGTAAGTGATGCACAATTTTAATACAAACTATGAATTAACATGTTGGTGAAACGGCCATTCTCAACATCTTTGAAAACAGATAATTTACTATTCCACTTATATAATAAATACCCTGATAGCATAATTCAGCGCAATATAATGAAATAAAAAATGTTCAAAAATTTAAAAATATTACTAAAGTCAAAGATTTTCTTCTTTAGGAAACATTACCCCCCCTCAAAAAAAGTGGATGCACTGTAAACTAGAAAACAGTGTGTTAGAAACTCAAAACTTTATTCACTGTATACAAAATATAAATATTTTAATCTTTCTTTATTGTAACAAAGGGTGTTTCAATGTCACCTTCGTATTTTTAGACTGAATAGTTTAACCTTCCAGCGGGCGCCCGTATGTGTGACATACACTAGATTTTAATTTCGCATTTTTTTTCGTAGACCAGAAGGCGCTATGACCGCGTGTTCTTGGCTATTCTCTCCTCTTCGTTCGCCCGTCTTTCAGTCGTCTGCTGGATTTCGAGGGGTTAATGCGAGTTTGCAGATTTACTATTTGTATTCCAGAAATACGCGCAACCGTTGAAGTAAGTTTTTGCTATATCTAATTTCCTTTTTTATTATAGAAAATCTTTATTCTTTTGCATCTAAATCTTATAATTTTGTATAATTTGTGTGCATAATTACTTTTAATGATAAAATAGAAGCACTGTATACGTCACATACGCGCGACCATGTATGATATTTTTGTTCTTTTCTTTTCAGTTATGGCGAATAAAAGTAAAATACTCGACATGAATGATCCGAAGGATCTTGAGATTATAAGAAATATGCTTTTAATTGACAGTGATGAGGACATTATTTTAGATGAAAGCATTACAGATGAAGAAGAGCGAATTTCAGAAAAAGGTGATTCAGAATCGGAGATAAGTGCAGAGGGCAATTCTGAAGAGGGAAATAATGATGATAATTCTTCCGAAATGTATATAGTTCATAAAACAGAAAAGTCATCGATTCTTGGACATGGCATAAAAAGAAAACTAAACGAGCGCCTCGTAACATATGTGTTCATGTAAAGCTAAATATCTAACAGATATTTTGGATATATGGAAATACCTCTTTACTGATAGTTTGATAGAAATCATCGCTGAAGATACGAATAAGTTTATTTCTTCTGTGAAGTCTAATTATTCTCGTATAAGGGACAGTAGAAATAAGCTTTTTTGGGCTTACTTTACTTAGCTGGTATTTATCATGGTAACAGAGTTCTGGAATCTTGAGGAACTGTGGAGAATGGAGGAATTTAAAGTAGTAATGAACTTGAAGAGATTTTTGTTTTTACTAAGAGCTTTACGGTTTGATGATATAAACACAAGCGCAGAACGAAGAGAAGTCGACCGCTTGGCTCCAATAAGAAACATTTTTGAAAAGTTTGTCTCTAATTGCCAGAAGTGCTATTCACTTTTAGAGAATGTTACAGATTGTCTTTTTACGTAAGCAACAAACCACAAGATGTTGTAAAAAGGTTGACAGAACCTATTGATAACACTGGAAGAAATGTAACCACAGACAACTGGTTTTCAAGTTTTGAGTTAGTACGAGAAATAGATGAAAAAAATTGTCATTTGTAGGTACTTTGAAAAACAATAAACCTCAAATTACGGATCAGCGAAGCTGGCGAAAACTCGGGAACCCAATACGACTCTTTTTGGATTTAGAAAAAATATGACACTTCTCTCCTATGTACCCAAACGTTATAGAAACGTCATCTTGATTTCAAATCTTCATGATGACGTAGCAATAGATGAAAACATCCAAGACCAAAAAAAGCCTGAAATTATCACATTTTACAATCGTACCAAAGGAGGTGTCTTCTCTGTGCTGAATATAGCAGCAGTCAACAGCTACATAATTCATTCAACAAATAATAGTGAAAAATTACTTAGAAGATAATATCTGCGAAAGCTAGCAAATGCTCTTGAGAAGGAAAACGTTGAAAGAAGAATCCCTAACTCTCTTCAAAGTGAGCTGAAATTTAAATTGTTGAAACGAAAAGCAGAATTAGCTGTTGTGTAAGAAATGACTTCAGGGAAAAAAGATGCAAACCCTGCCAAAATGACAAACATACTGGAATTACGAGGTTCAGCTGTGAGATTTGTTTAAAATTCATTTGTCTAGAGCACTGTAAACATATTTGTTCTGACTGCACCGATGCAATGAAGTGACTATGAAATTGATTTGTTATGTAATATTTAATGTACTTTTCACTTACTGATTAAAAATATAAAAGTTCAATTGAAATATTGGCAGTTGAATTTTGTTTTACTTTCAAGTTAGTTTGATAAGTCTTTAGTCCATTTTATATTGTATTTTTTCCTTTATACTTATTTTATTTTCCTTAATTTAAAGTTAATATTATTTAACTCAATTGTACTTATTAACATTTAACTATTTACAAGCTAATTTTAATATTTTTGCTCTGGAAAATTTATTTTTTATAACAGCGTATCTAAGAAATACGCGCGACCTTTCTTGTTGGTGCAGAAGGCGCGCCCGCTGGAAGGTTAAATGAGGAACCTGTGATTGGAAGGATTGCATCCCACTTTTAAGACTTTGCGCGTAAAAGAATCTGAGAATTTAAAGAATATACGTAGGTGCAAAGTAAGGAATTTTTTAAGGAAATCCTTGGGAATGTAAATGTTGTGTTTCACATAGTTCTTATACCTTAGAGTGCAGTTATGAAAATGGTATATATATATTGAAAAGCTAGTAAGTACTGTGCTGTAAGACCTATTTGGTCTTAAAAATTTTTTGCACCATATGCTGCAAAAATTATGAAATAATAAGAAGAAAAATTGTAGTGAGCTCGGCAAAAAGTTACCAGGAGCAGTGGCTCCAAGAAATAGTTCAACGCAGTATTTTTTAAAAAAAAAATGACATTGAAGGGTGAAAAATTAGGCTACACGCGAAATAAAATGTAGAATATAAAAAACAGTTAAAATCAATCGTTGGAAACATGTGAATGGCAAAAAATACGGTAAAAACCTATCGATGTGATAAGTGAAAAGTTAACACATATAAGAAACCGATCGACGGAACAAATTAAAACAAAATTAAAACATATAAAAAAACATAAAATTACGAAAATTATAAAAATTACAAAGCGGAAAATGGTAAATTAGCCTAATTCGACCTCCAACCTGACTTTTCAAGGGAAATTTCAGTTGGACGTCGAACCAAGCTAACTCCATTACGCCGAAACCGTTTCGCCGAAACAGACAATTGAAACTCTTGTGTGACGAAAAATTTTTTAAATAATATGAATTGTCCCAAAAAATCTTTTGGAGCTTCAATTCTCTGTTCCAATTTTCCGACGCGTCCGCAAAAAATGACACATTAAGGTGTAAAAAATGTAAATGCAACTCCGATATACAGCTAAAATTAAAATAGAAATAAAATAAATAGTCGTCTGGTATTACTCAAACTATACTATAACGTACGGGCTGGACCTGAAAGCTTAAAGAATTAAACATTTATGAATTTTATAGATCTGAAATTAAATTCAAATGAAAACAACCGCCGTTGGTCTTGCTAAGACCAAAAATTAAAAAAAAAAAAAAAGAAAGAAACATAAAAAACAGACCTGTGGCTATGCTGTCCTCTTGATCGCGAAACAAATCTGAAAAGGGGTTGTAATCTCCTCTGTGTCTTTCAGAGCCCTCCCTCTCGTCGTGTGACGTAGGCGGGGGGGAAACAATGTCACTGTGTAACAGCCAATGCGATTAGATTGTCCTATGGCGGGAACTCGTACCCCTCAATTTAAAGAGGGGTTGAAAGACTCGAAAAGACATGGAAAGAATTCAAAATGGCGTCAGTCAAGTTGTTAGAAGAATAAAACTGTTTCTAAATGTGAAAAATAGCTAATTCAGCAAAAATTACTCAACATGGCCACAAAAGTAAGAGTAAAATGGAAAAAAGTCATTTGTTAATAAAAGTCGTCATTCTTCAAGCTAGAGGGCGATCAAGCTACAATGAAAAACGAAAAGTCCCGATTTGTTAATAAAAGTAGAATTGGCCATCAAAGTAATTTAAAACTATTAAAACAATAGTATTAAAAGTATTGTGCCAAAATCTTTTGGAGGAAAGAAAATGCAGTGACGAGAATTATCTGTACCTTTTTACATTAGATTCTCTGAATCAGCCATCCACTTTATACCGTCCCATTGGATTTTAAGCATAAAATTTCATTATGTAACTCAAATAATCTAAAAATTGGTAAGGCTAATGCCACCTTTTTTCAAGGTATTTTTAATTATTTTATGAGGAATTAGGTTATTTTTCAAAATTGTCACGAAGTAAAGTATTTCTTCTTGAAGATGTTTTGTGGTATTGCATGTTCTTTTTATTCTAAGTAGCTGTGAATAAATTGTGTTTAGGATGATTCTTTTGGAAATATTTGAATTCCAGTTGGTTAACTTTAGTGTAGAAAAAGCGAATTCTCTTCTCTTGTCGTAAACTTTTATAAAATTGTAATCAATAATTGCACCGTATTTGTATTATTTAGTTTTAAGCAAGTAGGGTAGATATTAGCAACTTCTATTTTGTTGTGGTTGTTAAAGGCTATGATATCATCAATATAACGATACATGTGTTGGTAAAATTTATGTTCTTCTTTACTGAGTGAACGGACAAAGGTAAATTCTTTTGCAAAAAGGACTAATTCACATACAGAACTGGAAAAATTACCTCCCATTGGAATTACTTGAATTTGTTTAAAGATGCTATTGTTAAATTGAATAAAATTATTGAAAAGCACGCTTGAGAGAAAAAGTTGCCATTTTTCGGTACTTATTATTGTAGAAATTTGCGGAAATATATCCGGTAGAGCAAGTAAGCTTGTATATATTTCTTTAAGTGGTAAAGTAGTATAGAGGTTTTCAAAGTCGTAGCATTGTATATGGCCTATTTTAAGTGAATTTATAGTTTTTAGAACTAGCTCGTTTCTTGAAATCATCCAGTTGCAATGTACATCCTTAAAATCATAGTTATTAATTAAGTCACGTATTAGGCGAAGTTTTTGTGCAAAAAGATAATCTATTTCTTTAAGATAACTTTTGGTACTATTGGCAATAAACCTGAATTTAATAGGAGACTTATGAAATTTTGATAGTGCATAGAGATTGGCAAATCTGTTATTATATTTCCGGGGATGTATTTTTAGTCTTTTATGTAGCGCGTTAAATTTATTGAGAAGAATTTTAGTGCTGGTAGTAATTTTTTGGTAAGTGCAATTGTTATTTAATTCATTATGCAGAAGGTTGAAGTAAAACATTTTTCAAATAACACTAAAATTGTTGCTGGATTTGTCAATTTTTGTAATGATAAAGTTATCTTGCAGTTTTTGAATAAGATTATTTAGTTGCTTTTTATTGTGTAAAGAGTTGAAATAAGGCGTCTTGAAAAGTAAATGTTGAAATTCTTTAATTAGTGCAGCTTTCCATTCAAGAAAAGTAGTAGTAGGTAAATTGGATTTATTCCTAACTAAGATGATAAATTTATCAAGATCTTGATTGAATTGTTTGAGGCAAAAGTGCTTATTGATAATGAAAGTAGGAAGAAATTTGGGGCCAAGTTGCAAAAGGGCTAGCAATTCTAAGTCTTCAATGGTATTGAGATCTTCAGTGATAACATGTTGGTGGAAAGGATCGACATATTTATGGTAAATAGGCTGTTGGCAATTACATATGATATTTTATTGTACATCGTGGTGGTTGATAACGAGTTGACCTAAGGTCTTTTCAAATTTAAAACAGGGCTTAATTTGAAGTTGTTGGTTAGGAAGCAAGTGTTCATATTTTTAAAAAATGCTTGATATTTTTAGTTGATCGTAATAAGGGTGCTTGAATTGTACAGTACAAAAAATTTTTTTGTGAAAAAAATTACTATTCTTTAGTTTAAAATTGCAAAAGTCAATAATCAAGTCTTTAACTATTTGTAAACATTGAGAATGTTGATCTATTATTTTAATGAGATTCCATAACGTAGTATTCTTAAATGTATGAAGAAGTTTAATGGCATTCTTAGCTAATTCCTTATGGTCAACGTAGGAATTAAGATTTTTAATCATTAATTTCAGATCTTGTGAGGAAAATTTTTTTTGTTTTTGGAATCACCTCCTCTCGATCCTTTGGTAGTAATATTGCTAAAAAATCTGAATTTTCCATATATTAAGACTTCTGTCTGTCTATTGGTGATATTAATTAGATATATATACATCACCCCAAAATTTCTAAATGCAAATATTTCTCCCATTTCAAATCAATACAATTTTATGAATGTTAGAATCAAAATGACACATTTTGTGTGAGGAAGCAAAAGCTTGAATATCTTTTCATTATCTTATTAATTATCTTATTGGCCCAATTAGTAATTTATAATATATATTCCTAACTTCCTTAAAAATATACAGAAAATCGTTTATTAAAAGATACAAAAACTGAACTATTGCGAAAGTTTCTTTTAGTTTTCCGAGGAGCTATTTATATTTTATCTTTGCAAGCGCTATTCGCTACTTAATATTTCTCCAGGGAATTTCGCTATACCGCAAAATCCTGATATATATTCATCTCTTTGCACACAATTTTTATCGTTATCATGCAAGATAACGCTAAAACGTGCACTCTCATTTTAAAACTTAATTACTTAGTTGCACGTTTCATCTAAATTTCTCTCAATGCTTCAAAAAAAAAAAAAAAAAAAAAGTGTTCTGTGCGAAAAAGGGCTTTTTCTGTAATTAACTTCCTTCCTCTAAAAAGGGCGAAGTGTGCATTCAAATGTTTTCCCTTTTCGTCCTGTTTCTTTTCGATCCTCAGATTACTTTGCTAGAAGCAATATTCAGCAAATGGTAATCTCCATCTGCCTTCTATCTATTTTTTGTCTTTTCTTCTTGCCCTTGATGTTGGAGGGTGCTTCTCATAACACTGTCAATTAATTCTTCTTTCCCTAGCTGAATTTTGATTATTTTTTCTTTACAAACGATAGCCAAGATGAAAAATTTGCCCTTTTTCCTGCTGTAAGGCCAGTTTTGTATTCCTTCTTATTCTCAATTTTCTATTTCTTTCTCTGTATAAGTTTAAACGTTTTTTCTACTTGCACTGTTTTACGTACAGCTTTTCAGTACGGTTTACTTATCGCATGTTTTCTTATGCCACGTTTATCTCTGTAGACTTTTTTCACTGATGGGGAGTTTTCCTGTTTTATTCAGTTTTTTTTTTCCTTCTCATTTTTATTTCTTATCCTTTTGTAAGTAATCTGAATTCACATCTGCAAATTAAGGATGTTGTGGTGTCAAAAACAAATAATGAAACTTTTACTTTTTTGCGTGCTATGATTATTAGAAAAATTCTCTTTGAATGTTTTAATAATTGATGAATATCAAATGAAATACCCTGATATTTCAATAAACTTCTGAATGGCACTATTAAAAAAGCTCATTCTGAAGCTTTTTATGTGCTGTTATATAATATCACGCACGAAATGTCGCGCCATTCAGTCACCCAATAAACTGTTTAGTATTTTAATTGAATGCTATAAATGCATACTTGAGTCCTTTTCTTCGTGAAAAATCTGATAGATGTCAGGAAAATTTAGTATCAGTCTCTAATTAACCACGAAACAGAATTTTGCAATACGAAGGCTGATTGAGTGTTCAACAGAGGATGAAAACTGTAATGTTGTTTGAAGAAACGAAGATTTTAGTGGCGACACAAAAACAAATAGGTACACACTTTGGTATAAGACTGGCTCTTTGCAAGGAAATTCACATATTGTGTCAGCAATTGTAACCACTAACTTTCTGTTAGAAAATAATTGACGGTACTTATTAAGTGTCCTCATGTCTAAAAGTGTCAGTAGTTCTGCCCTTTATATTTGCAGAGGTTCATGCAAGACGGATCCATGCCATGCGCTGTAAATGCTGTTCTTGATTTCCTGAATAAAATGTTTAATGAGTAATGTCACATCGTTTGTTTTGTTGAAGATTACGAAGGTGGAAGAGGAAGACCCCACATAATCAATATATTAATCTGTGGACTTTTTATGGGTTTTTCAAAGCTAAGGTATTTTCAAGTAAGTCTGTAAATATAGTGCCTCTCAAGGCTGTTATAGTACAATTGTGTCGTATAATTTTAGAAGTGTGTCAGGGGGAGGGAGTTGTGACAAATGTAAGTTAATTGCTGGGGTCTCAAAAACTGAACTTCGATTTGTGAATCGGATAACGGAACACTAATCACAATATCTTCATTATCTTTGATTTAATAAATTGTATGTTCAGTAAAGCGCAATTGTAAAATCGCAATAATAGTCAGACTGAGCTGAATATTATAATATTGCAAAATACCATTAAGTACATCATAATAGCAGTGCCACATTGCAATATCAGCATATAAATCATTTTACATTCCAACTTTGCCGCAAATGCACGAGTAAGAGACGTCCACACAGGAGTGATGCACAGACCTTTTAAGGTACATGGCATGTCGATAATAAGGTCAATGTCGCTACGATTATTGCCGTGTCAATACTTTTCGAGTACAATCAGTTACTTCTATTTCATCGCAACAAATGCATACGTCGCAAGAACCATACAGTACTTTATTTTATTATTTTATTCGATTACATTACTATGTTCGACTATATTTTGGTATTTATTAAAATAATTATTTTACCTGCAGATAAATGACTAAACTGAGTAACAAATGTAATGGCGCAGATGACAATGCTACAGTATCAATTCAAATAGCACCTTGCAATCAGAAAGATGCAAAAAAGAAAGTGTAATGAAGCATTTCTCCAATTTGGCTTAAATTTCAGTAACTGTGATGGTAATGAGCAAACGCTTTGTTTTATTAGCAATAACGCTTTGGCAATAAAGAATGTGAAATCGTCAAAATTAAGAAGGCATCTCGAATCGAATGATCTTTCGTATGGCAATAAACTCAGAGAATATTTCGAACACTCATTAAAACCTTCAAATAAATTAAAACAGTATTTTGAGGAATTTTATGTTCTTTAGCGAAAAATATTTGTACTCGTCATTCCAAGTTTCTCATCTGATTACTAAATTTAAAAGGCCATACTTCATTGGAGAAGATCTTGGGTTACCTCAAGCTATTTAAACGGTAAAAATATTTCACGGAAGTAAATATGGAGATGAAATTTGGAAAAATTCTTTGTCAAATAATACCGGTTGTCAGTATAAATTCTGAAATCAGCAGCGACCAATTCGAGGACTACATTACTGCATTTAAAAAAAGCTTAGAATTTACAATTCAGTAGGATGCGGCATCTTATATTTCAAAAATATCTCAGTTGTTAGCATACGTCAAATACATACATAAAGAAAATGCTGATGAAAAAGTATTGTTTCTCATTCTTTGGAAGAATATACAATAAAAGAAAGAGATATATTGTTAAGTTGACAGATTTTTAAAAAATGAAGTTGTTGTGTATTACTTGTTTCTTAATTCAGTTTTGTCAGTAATTGAAGTTTAAAGGTTTTATTTTATTAATTTTGGTTAAAGTAATGGTTGAAAGTAAGTTTCTGTAAGCTGTAAATTTGGCTAACTTTAAGCTGGTAGTTTTAAAATTTTTTATCCTTAAAGGGAAGTTTGGTTAGCTTTTAATTTTTTAAGAACTTAAATTTTTCTTTTGGTTTTTATTTGTACTGATAGTTTTGATCCTTAAGGTTATTTAACTTTTAAAAATTTAAAGTTTAGTTGCTACACTAGCTTGGTGTGTAATTTAATATATTTTATTTAACGTTTGTTCCTCTTTCTGGTAACGTTTTGTGAATACATGTTTTCTGATTTTGGTTGTAATGCCAATTCGCGTGTTGAAGAAACATAATTTTTAGAAATGATTACTTATCCTTATTTTAACTTTAAAAACATTTTTTTTCTATTTGTGGGTATTTGATTGAATTGAAATTGTTAACTATTAGTGCTTATGGTGCAGTAACTAAATTGTTAAATTTTGATGAAAATTATATAATAGATGTATTTTCTGACAAATTGTTGGAAACAAATTTTCGTTTCTCAGAATTTTGTGAGAAACTATTTACTTATCTTTGGCAGAGTGGCGTCGCTGAATTCCTTTGCCAAGCGATGCACCACATGTTCAATTTTGCATTTTCTGCACCTTTTGTCACCGAGAGCTTTTACACGTATTTGTTCTACGAGGAATTATTTATGGGGGTGAAAATTGTGGCCGTTAGAATTGGACTCTGAAAGAGGCTAGTTTTTATGTTGCATTTCAGTGGAGGGGTTTTTGACCTCTCGTTTTTGCCTTGAAGGGGTAGCATTGAAAACAGGAGATGTCCGCCAACTTCTGGATGCCGGCGAAGACCTTTTCCCCGGTGATTCTGTGGTACGTATCGAGTGGGCTGCCGAAATTGGGCGATCGTTCCATCTTCAGTCAACGCGAAGTTCAAGGTCCCTGCCAACTGAAGAAAAAGCGACTACAGCGTTGTTCGAGAGCTGGAGGACGCAAATCGACATCGCCTTTTGAGACCGCAAAACTGAGAATGAAGTCCTGATTTTTAACTGCATCGTAGATCCTATCAGAGAAACCGGCCTGCGGAATCAATGAAGTCCAGAACCTTCCGGATGGAAATGCAGTCCAGGAAGGAAAATTGGAGCCTGATCTCATTCTTTGATTCCTATCCTTAGTCGAATTAATTTTTGCTCACCCCTTTCTTTTATTTTTATAGATATGCTGTATACTGCAGTAACCAAGCGGGAGGGACGTCTTGTTTTCCCCGCAGAAGTGTAAACCCATCACTCCGAACTTATCCAATGAATGTCATGAGGTTCAAGTATTTTGGGGGGCCCCCACGTTGATGATGTATTTAAATTTTAAAGCTATGTTATTTTGTTGTTTCTGCAGTATTAAATGTTACCAGCCACCATAAAATGTAACTATGTACACTTTATTTATTGCCCATGATAAACGTTATTTGTTTCCTTATATACCTTGCTTGTTTAAATATTTTGTTTTAAATATTTTAGAACACTGGACCATTTTTAACAACTAGAATGGACTTTCTGTTTCACAACGCGTATTTTATGAATGAATAATTAGTTCTGTTAAACTGAGTACCTTTCTGCTAATTATTATATATAACAAAGTTTTAGAGCGGAAACATATGATCCGAGTGCCCACAAGTGGTCTAAAAGCGATGACTGGTGAAAATATTTGTTTTAAGTTCTATATTAAACTTGCTGTTAATGATCATTTAATTTTTATGTTCTGCTTAATCCATCGGAAACAAAAAGAAAAATCTGAAAGGTTTTGGATGTTAATGGTGACCCAAAAGGGTTTGTTAAAGTTTTTCTACGCCCTCGCTGAGTTCGCAGCCTACGCAGTCTAATAGTCTGTTGTTAAACTCACTCCTGCTAACCCAACAGCAAAACTGATCGCAGCATATGTTTAGAATTCCCGATGCAGTGTTAAGTGTTGGCATATATTTCTTACTTTTTTTACTCAGTTCATAATATCAATGTTCAGTTTTCTTATCAAGCCAGCTTGCAAAATGTGTTTTCTGGATTTTAATTACTAAGGTGTTGTGTATTAACTTTAGTTATTAAATGTCTCGTTAAATAATAATTTTATTTATTAAATATCATCATTTACGCCAGATGAAATTCAATTCAACAGCAAACTCTGAAAATATTTTTTAAAAAATCGTATAGTTGGAGCGTCTCAACCGTCAACCTTGGCCGGCATTCTGCGAAAATACATGACTCTTTCAAAAGAGACGCTATTACTTGCTGTGACACGAATGGCTATGTGAAAGTTTTCTCTTCTTTGGAAACAAAGAATTTATATGCTGGAGGGAATCTTGCATCTTCCACTCTATTTTGATAATAATTCGGTCCCAATGGCGCCGGCGTGTTTGCGCTCATGGTCGCGGCTGAGGCAGTTGATCTATATATTTAGTATTTCCTATAGACACTTTCGCTCTCTTGAGATAAAAATGGTTTATTAGGTACAGTGATGCCACAGCTCGAATTAAAATCTGTTTTTAAATGGCTGGGAGCTTTATTTAATAGCCACTAGCCTTGCGCCACTACAAGTGCCAGAAGTAGCAGCCATTTCATTATGGAACCACCTAATATAGTTAAGACACAATAACACGCCGAATAAATACTAATTCAGAAGTCAAACAACAAAAACTAGTCCTGTGAAAATTTTGTAAATATAACGCTGATTTTTGTTGTTTGACTTCTGAATTAGCACCTAATATAGGTTTACACCGTTACCTCCTATGAAGGGATGGACAATTACAGCCATACCTTCTCCGGAACATCCGCAGACGGCAGCACTTAGAGAGATCCTCTTGGCGTTAGGCTCTTCCATACCTTTAAAGATCAACTGGATAAAAGGACGTACCGGGCAGAAAGGCAACGAACGAGCGGTTGAACTAGCTAAGACTGCAGCTCTCGAACCAGAAATTGACGAGGAAGTTCCGCGTTCCGCAGAAGTTGCAAAAAGGCTCCTCAAGACAACATTTCAAGAGACATGGTCATCACGATGGCAGGAAGAAGAGACAGGAAGATTTACTTACAACATCTTCCCAATACCTTATCTCAAAAAGCTCAAATGCAACCGACTCTTCCTCCAAGCCTGTACCAACGACGGAAAATTCCCAGCGTATTACAGACGATTCCTCAGCGCTGTTCTTGCGGTTTTCGCGGGGAAGACGCGGACGCACTTCATTACCTGCTCTCCTGCCCTCTGACAGAGCACCTTCGACAGCAGTTCTTTCCTTCCAACTACATCACATATCCTGTGAATAGACTGTTCACGGACTATTACTGCAACAAGGGCATCTTAGAGATAATGAAGCAAGTGAATGAAAATAATTATATCCAAGAAACTACAGATTAATGTAAAACGTGGAAAGGCAGCCTAACAGTCAGATTGCTAGAAATGACTAGGATGACTTCCTAACCCTGTAGTGCCATTAACTTAGTTTGGCGAAACAGGTTAAGTAAAGTGGCCATATCTCTCCTGCTTATGCAACCGACTCTTCCTCCAGGCCTGTACCAACCACGGGAAATTCCCAGCGTATTACAGACGTTTCCTCAGACGGGAAGTCAACTGTTCTTGCGGTTTGCGCGGGGAAGACGCGGACGCACTTCATTACCTGCTCTCCTGTCCTCTGACACAGCACCTTCAACAGCAGTTCTTTCCTTCCGACTACATCGCATATCATGTGAATAGACTGTTCACGGACTATTACTGCAACATGGGTATCTTAGAGATAATGAAGCAAGTGAATGAAAATAATTATATTCAAAAAACTAATGATTAATGTAAAATATAGAAAGACGGCCTAACCGTCAGATTGATAGCAATGACTAGGATGACTTCCTAACCCTGTAGTGCCATTAACGTAGTTTGGCAGAACAGGTTAAGTAAAATGACCGTATATACCTTCTCCGGGATTCGAACGCGTGTCCAACGCAACGGCAGTCAGGGTCACTATCTAACTCTACCGGCTGGGCGGCTGCTTTCAGTTCATCGAGGTTGTTAATAAAAAATTCATTAAAATTTTACAAAATATGAAACATAAAATTTGAAATTTAAAATTCGGGCTTCCAGATACACATGTTCGGATGGAGGACTACATTATTCGAAATTTCATGGCCGTCGTTTTTTACAATACTAGGAAATATTACATGCAGCTTCTGCATTATTTAATTTATTTAAAAATAATACAAGGTGATAATATTTCGGTGCAACAATTCGAAAAGTGATTCGCCGTTTACAGTGGACGACGCAAAAATTTCGTTTCGAAACTAATAGCCCATTCGGGCCAACACCCTTTGGGCTAAAAATTAAAAGCAGCATACGCCGTTCGAAATCTCTAAATGGCTACGTGTAATCTGAAATATTAAACAATACTATATAAGTGTATGATTCTGAAGAGTAACAGTAACAAATTCAAGCCACACAGTGAAAAAATATTTTGATTCAAACAGTGAGATTGTATCAAAAAATGTTACGTTTTATCCAACATTTTTCCTCATTCACCTGCGTTTTTGGACAGCTAACTTATAAATCGATCTAATCTTTTTGAGTAACATCGCCAAGTTTGATAAGTGGACTTATAAGCTGGAAATAGAGGGATAAATCTATACATTTCTCCTCTTCTTACAAAATAATCCTTTGCAGAACTTCCTTGCTTTTCAACTGTGGCTTCTTTTTTAGTGAATTTAAATATACTTCCTGCTGTCTAAACACTGTAAAGTCTATCCTTTACATGTATTTCTCTCATCTTAAAATAAATTCTAGGTGTTTTTGAAATTCGACCAGGAAACCCTCTTATGTTACTAAAACTTATGTCTAAATTTTGCAGTCTTATTTCAGGTAATCGTACATGCTCTCTGAATTTAAATGTGCGAGAATACACTATCGTTCTATACAATAACTATCCGCAGGAGCTAGCTGTATAGGTTTACTTCAAAGAGCAAGAATTCATACTCTTTTTAATTGTTTCCTTTCATGCTATAAATTTAAACTATATTCTTCATGCCTATATAACTAAAATTAAATTTGGTAATAAACAAAATTATTCTCGGGATGAATGATAGCGTTTGCTGGGTTTTTGTTAAATGTAAAATGAATACTCGAATCTCATAACATAAGAGATAAAGATTTATTTACAGATCATTTAGGCATATCGTAGACGGAAAACGTATTCTGACTGCTAACTAACGTGTACAAAACATAGTTATTTTAAATTCTAATCTCTAGCTCCACGTAGACGATTAGGCGAAATATCGCCGCGTTTTTGTCTTCCAACGTAACAACCCTGGATACAGAAGAACGTTTGTAACAGACATTTTATCATTTATTTTTTATATCGAGCTTTCTTTTTTTTTTTTTTTTTATTTTCGGTCTATCAAAATTTTACACAGCCTGTGTAATAATAGCAGTTCTCTTTTGATTATGGAAATTAACAGAAAACGAAATTTAAAGTAAAACTTATATGATATTCACAAGTCCATTAATAAGGTTTCACTCTGGCTTTCAACTAAAGCGAGTAATTATGATTAGCTAAGTCGATTCAAATAAATTTATAAGCTATTGGAAACAGTGCTGAGACGGACAGTGTGAAAACTTCACTGCTAAATTCATGACCTTTGTTTTGTATCCTGGAGGAGTCGACGAAATTAGAAGTGACAGTTATGAAAAATAATAAGATAAGTGGTTATTTAACGTAAAATTCTACAAGCTAAAAAATTTCAAGTTTATCAAGGAATTTACTATTGCCAGATTTACACACTTGTATAAGTAGAGGTTCAGAAATGGCGTTTTATAACCGAGTTTTGGAAATGAATAATTTTAAAATATTAACAAACATCAGAATCTAAAAGTTTTAAACTAATCAAACTTTTTTTTTTTTTTTTTTAAGATCAAACTTTTTTTTTCCCTTAGAACATTTTCATATTGGATCTCGCTCTAATTCACCTTCAGAAATTTCTCTTTTAGTTAAAATATGCAGACCATTTGACTAAAATTTCCTTTTTTTCGACTATATTTCAGCAATTTTCAGCAATGACCTTCTATTGTCATTATATATTAAAACGATACAACTTATTCTAACTTACAATATTAAATTAGTTTTAATTAAATGTATCTTTTAAATAAAAATACGCTAGTGATAACATATGCTAAAAAATTACTTTCATGAGGCTAATAATAAAGTGGCTCTCAAAACATCTCAATTTATAAAAATAATCCTCACTTTGAAGACTTGGAAAACTTTGAGATGGAGAGGCTTAGCTATGGTATCACTGAAGAAATGTAAACAAGAGTGTAATGTTTGTAAAACAGGGCAGACGTGCATTTAAAACTCTCTAAATAGTTGCTCTAAATTGCGAATTTCGGTGCCGTAACTATATGTAGTCCAATTCAAACGTTTTACTATAAGCTTGGAATTACTATTATCAGTATTTGTGTTTGTGCTAACATAGGATTTCTTGACTATTCTGTAATGAAATTCTCCTCAACAAAATAGTATTATATTAAATTTCCAAGCAGGTACTATTAATTCACTCAAAATATATTTATCAACAATGGTATCGTGTTCTTAGTGTTTGTAAAATCATAAACTGATTGTATTAGGATAAAATATTTGCTTATCAACTTAATTACTTTGCATTTTTGCAAGTAATAAATTGTAAGTTTCATGCGTATATTTGCACATAAGTGCATATAAACACACACATAATGACCTACTTATGTGTATAAGATGTAAAGATATTTTACTTAAAGGACATTATGATATTTATGAGCCGTTAAAAGTCCGATTTATTTGATGATTTTATTAATATTGAACTTCAAATATTGAGGCCTTCATGAACTTTGCATTCTTAAAGTTATTCCTTTAGTAAGTTAAATATTCTATTTTAGCATTCCTATTAATTAATTTATTAACAAATTATATTAAATCGCGTGGTTGAATTAATTGATTAGGGTTTTAGTTTCTTTTTATATTTCATTACAATTAATTTAATTTAATTAACTGATTAATTTTGATTTAATTCTCCCAATTTTGATATACTGCCTTTTTGAATTTTAATTATTATTCCTTCGTTTCCATTTAGGCGATAATCCTTTATTTTTTATATAGGTTTTACGTTTTTCTTGAATATGCAAACTTTTCCGCATTAATTATTATTAAAAATTCTTATTAATTCCTTTAATAAGTTTCTTCTTAATAATAATCGGTTTTCTCACAAGTTTTGATTTGAAACATATTTGCTTCCGATTTACAAAGTCTTTTAGTAATTCTGCTTCCTCTTTCATTTGAACTTTATACTAAATAATAGATGAAGTTGCTTGGGCTTTATGCAGAGTGAAGAGGCTTCATTTAGTGGTTTCTTTTTTAGGGAAAGGGGGAGAATATTTTTTTCGAAATCTCAGGTAGAAAGTGATTTTCCTTTTATTTTGGTTCAGGGTATATTGTAAAATATTTTATCAAGCGCGAATAAAATTGTAGATTTTATTTAGATAGAAAACAAACATTATTTTATTGCACCATTTTTTGGCAAGCCTGAAGATAAACAGTTTTTTTTTATTTGTCCAATCGGAGTTTAACAAACAAACTACTCGAAACGCCGAGTCTTGAGCAAGCTACGTGGCACTGTGAAAAATATGGTGTTTCTAAGTTACATGGTGCATCAAAGCTAGTACCTACTATAAAAAATATTTGCCCCAGTGATTTGCTAATAACCATAACTAATGCAAGCCTAATGAAAAAACACAGTGGCTTGAAATCAAAGGGAGAATTTAATCTTTGTGTCTTTCTGTATGTATCAACGAAGTACATAAGAAGAATCTGTCTTAATCAAGAATGAATACATCTTCAACTGTAGCATGCCACCTGACGATGGGGCGCTCTATATTATGTTCAGCAATAAGTTACGGAACTATTAATATTTATTAAAAAAACAATTATGATTTCCTTCCTTAGTACGTATGACTTCCACCGATAGATGGGATGCAGTAACGGGAATGTGAACCTAATGGCGATGTATGCGCAATTGGGTGGTGTTAGAGCACCCACTTGTGCAAAATTTCATCAAGATTAGAATAAAAGTATAGATTTACATGAATATTCGACTATATTCGACTATATTTCAGCAATTTTCAGCAATGACCTTCTATTGTCATTATATATTAAAACGATACAACTTATTCTAACTTACAATATTAAATTAGTTTTAATTAAATGTATCTTTTAAATAAAAATACGCTAGTGATAACATATGCTAAAAAATTACTTTCATGAGGCTAATAATAAAGTGGCTCTCAAAACATCTCAATTTATAAAAATAATCCTCACTTTGAAGACTTGGAAAACTTTGAGATGGAGAGGCTTAGCTATGGTATCACTGAAGAAATGTAAACAAGAGTGTAATGTTTGTAAAACAGGGCAGACGTGCATTTAAAACTCTCTAAATAGTTGCTCTAAATTGCGAATTTCGGTGCCGTAACTATATGTAGTCCAATTCAAACGTTTTACTATAAGCTTGGAATTACTATTATCAGTATTTGTGTTTGTGCTAACATAGGATTTCTTGACTATTCTGTAATGAAATTCTCCTCAACAAAATAGTATTATATTAAATTTCCAAGCAGGTACTATTAATTCACTCAAAATATATTTATCAACAATGGTATCGTGTTCTTAGTGTTTGTAAAATCATAAACTGATTGTATTAGGATAAAATATTTGCTTATCAACTTAATTACTTTGCATTTTTGCAAGTAATAAATTGTAAGTTTCATGCGTATATTTGCACATAAGTGCATATAAACACACACATAATGACCTACTTATGTGTATAAGATGTAAAGATATTTTACTTAAAGGACATTATGATATTTATGAGCCGTTAAAAGTCCGATTTATTTGATGATTTTATTAATATTGAACTTCAAATATTGAGGCCTTCATGAACTTTGCATTCTTAAAGTTATTCCTTTAGTAAGTTAAATATTCTATTTTAGCATTCCTATTAATTAATTTATTAACAAATTATATTAAATCGCGTGGTTGAATTAATTGATTAGGGTTTTAGTTTCTTTTTATATTTCATTACAATTAATTTAATTTAATTAACTGATTAATTTTGATTTAATTCTCCCAATTTTGATATACTGCCTTTTTGAATTTTAATTATTATTCCTTCGTTTCCATTTAGGCGATAATCCTTTATTTTTTATATAGGTTTTACGTTTTTCTTGAATATGCAAACTTTTCCGCATTAATTATTATTAAAAATTCTTATTAATTCCTTTAATAAGTTTCTTCTTAATAATAATCGGTTTTCTCACAAGTTTTGATTTGAAACATATTTGCTTCCGATTTACAAAGTCTTTTAGTAATTCTGCTTCCTCTTTCATTTGAACTTTATACTAAATAATAGATGAAGTTGCTTGGGCTTTATGCAGAGTGAAGAGGCTTCATTTAGTGGTTTCTTTTTTAGGGAAAGGGGGAGAATATTTTTTTCGAAATCTCAGGTAGAAAGTGATTTTCCTTTTATTTTGGTTCAGGGTATATTGTAAAATATTTTATCAAGCGCGAATAAAATTGTAGATTTTATTTAGATAGAAAACAAACATTATTTTATTGCAGCATTTTTTGGCAAGCCTGAAGATAAACAGTTTTTTTTTATTTGTCCAATCGGAGTTTAACAAACAAACTACTCGAAACGCCGAGTCTTGAGCAAGCTACGTGGCACTGTGAAAA
The DNA here is from genome assembly GCF_044657685.1 of Stegodyphus dumicola. Classification (NCBI taxonomy): domain Eukaryota; kingdom Metazoa; phylum Arthropoda; class Arachnida; order Araneae; family Eresidae; genus Stegodyphus; species Stegodyphus dumicola. Next base: position 38,112,699 of record NC_140771.1, on the reverse strand, counting down.
ATATGGTGTTTCTAAGTTACATGGTGCATCAAAGCTAGTACCTACTATAAAAAATATTTGCCCCAGTGATTTGCTAATAACCATAACTAATGCAAGCCTAATGAAAAAACACAGTCGCTTGAAATCAAAGGGAGAATTTAATCTTTGTGTCTTTCTGTATGTATCAACGAAGTACATAAGAAGAATCTGTCTTAATCAAGAATGAATACATCTTCAACTGTAGCATGCCACCTGACGATGGGGCGCTCTATATTATGTTCAGCAATAAGTTACGGAACTATTAATATTTATTAAAAAAACAATTATGATTTCCTTCCTTAGTACGTATGACTTCCACCGATAGATGGGATGCAGTAACGGGAATGTGAACCTAATGGCGATGTATGCGCAATTGGGTGGTGTTAGAGCACCCACTTGTGCAAAATTTCATCAAGATTAGAATAAAAGTATAGATTTACATGAATATTCGACTATATTCGACTATATTTCAGCAATTTTCAGCAATGACCTTCTATTGTCATTATATATTAAAACGATACAACTTATTCTAACTTACAATATTAAATTAGTTTTAATTAAATGTATCTTTTAAATAAAAATACGCTAGTGATAACATATGCTAAAAAATTACTTTCATGAGGCTAATAATAAAGTGGCTCTCAAAACATCTCAATTTATAAAAATAATCCTCACTTTGAAGACTTGGAAAACTTTGAGATGGAGAGGCTTAGCTATGGTATCACTGAAGAAATGTAAACAAGAGTGTAATGTTTGTAAAACAGGGCAGACGTGCATTTAAAACTCTCTAAATAGTTGCTCTAAATTGCGAATTTCGGTGCCGTAACTATATGTAGTCCAATTCAAACGTTTTACTATAAGCTTGGAATTACTATTATCAGTATTTGTGTTTGTGCTAACATAGGATTTCTTGACTATTCTGTAATGAAATTCTCCTCAACAAAATAGTATTATATTAAATTTCCAAGCAGGTACTATTAATTCACTCAAAATATATTTATCAACAATGGTATCGTGTTCTTAGTGTTTGTAAAATCATAAACTGATTGTATTAGGATAAAATATTTGCTTATCAACTTAATTACTTTGCATTTTTGCAAGTAATAAATTGTAAGTTTCATGCGTATATTTGCACATAAGTGCATATAAACACACACATAATGACCTACTTATGTGTATAAGATGTAAAGATATTTTACTTAAAGGACATTATGATATTTATGAGCCGTTAAAAGTCCGATTTATTTGATGATTTTATTAATATTGAACTTCAAATATTGAGGCCTTCATGAACTTTGCATTCTTAAAGTTATTCCTTTAGTAAGTTAAATATTCTATTTTAGCATTCCTATTAATTAATTTATTAACAAATTATATTAAATCGCGTGGTTGAATTAATTGATTAGGGTTTTAGTTTCTTTTTATATTTCATTACAATTAATTTAATTTAATTAACTGATTAATTTTGATTTAATTCTCCCAATTTTGATATACTGCCTTTTTGAATTTTAATTATTATTCCTTCGTTTCCATTTAGGCGATAATCCTTTATTTTTTATATAGGTTTTACGTTTTTCTTGAATATGCAAACTTTTCCGCATTAATTATTATTAAAAATTCTTATTAATTCCTTTAATAAGTTTCTTCTTAATAATAATCGGTTTTCTCACAAGTTTTGATTTGAAACATATTTGCTTCCGATTTACAAAGTCTTTTAGTAATTCTGCTTCCTCTTTCATTTGAACTTTATACTAAATAATAGATGAAGTTGCTTGGGCTTTATGCAGAGTGAAGAGGCTTCATTTAGTGGTTTCTTTTTTAGGGAAAGGGGGAGAATATTTTTTTCGAAATCTCAGGTAGAAAGTGATTTTCCTTTTATTTTGGTTCAGGGTATATTGTAAAATATTTTATCAAGCGCGAATAAAATTGTAGATTTTATTTAGATAGAAAACAAACATTATTTTATTGCAGCATTTTTTGGCAAGCCTGAAGATAAACAGTTTTTTTTTATTTGTCCAATCGGAGTTTAACAAACAAACTACTCGAAACGCCGAGTCTTGAGCAAGCTACGTGGCACTGTGAAAAATATGGTGTTTCTAAGTTACATGGTGCATCAAAGCTAGTACCTACTATAAAAAATATTTGCCCCAGTGATTTGCTAATAACCATAACTAATGCAAGCCTAATGAAAAAACACAGTCGCTTGAAATCAAAGGGAGAATTTAATCTTTGTGTCTTTCTGTATGTATCAACGAAGTACATAAGAAGAATCTGTCTTAATCAAGAATGAATACATCTTCAACTGTAGCATGCCACCTGACGATGGGGCGCTCTATATTATGTTCAGCAATAAGTTACGGAACTATTAATATTTATTAAAAAAACAATTATGATTTCCTTCCTTAGTACGTATGACTTCCACCGATAGATGGGATGCAGTAACGGGAATGTGAACCTAATGGCGATGTATGCGCAATTGGGTGGTGTTAGAGCACCCACTTGTGCAAAATTTCATCAAGATTAGAATAAAAGTATAGATTTACATGAATATTCGACTATATTCGACTATATTTCAGCAATTTTCAGCAATGACCTTCTATTGTCATTATATATTAAAACGATACAACTTATTCTAACTTACAATATTAAATTAGTTTTAATTAAATGTATCTTTTAAATAAAAATACGCTAGTGATAACATATGCTAAAAAATTACTTTCATGAGGCTAATAATAAAGTGGCTCTCAAAACATCTCAATTTATAAAAATAATCCTCACTTTGAAGACTTGGAAAACTTTGAGATGGAGAGGCTTAGCTATGGTATCACTGAAGAAATGTAAACAAGAGTGTAATGTTTGTAAAACAGGGCAGACGTGCATTTAAAACTCTCTAAATAGTTGCTCTAAATTGCGAATTTCGGTGCCGTAACTATATGTAGTCCAATTCAAACGTTTTACTATAAGCTTGGAATTACTATTATCAGTATTTGTGTTTGTGCTAACATAGGATTTCTTGACTATTCTGTAATGAAATTCTCCTCAACAAAATAGTATTATATTAAATTTCCAAGCAGGTACTATTAATTCACTCAAAATATATTTATCAACAATGGTATCGTGTTCTTAGTGTTTGTAAAATCATAAACTGATTGTATTAGGATAAAATATTTGCTTATCAACTTAATTACTTTGCATTTTTGCAAGTAATAAATTGTAAGTTTCATGCGTATATTTGCACATAAGTGCATATAAACACACACATAATGACCTACTTATGTGTATAAGATGTAAAGATATTTTACTTAAAGGACATTATGATATTTATGAGCCGTTAAAAGTCCGATTTATTTGATGATTTTATTAATATTGAACTTCAAATATTGAGGCCTTCATGAACTTTGCATTCTTAAAGTTATTCCTTTAGTAAGTTAAATATTCTATTTTAGCATTCCTATTAATTAATTTATTAACAAATTATATTAAATCGCGTGGTTGAATTAATTGATTAGGGTTTTAGTTTCTTTTTATATTTCATTACAATTAATTTAATTTAATTAACTGATTAATTTTGATTTAATTCTCCCAATTTTGATATACTGCCTTTTTGAATTTTAATTATTATTCCTTCGTTTCCATTTAGGCGATAATCCTTTATTTTTTATATAGGTTTTACGTTTTTCTTGAATATGCAAACTTTTCCGCATTAATTATTATTAAAAATTCTTATTAATTCCTTTAATAAGTTTCTTCTTAATAATAATCGGTTTTCTCACAAGTTTTGATTTGAAACATATTTGCTTCCGATTTACAAAGTCTTTTAGTAATTCTGCTTCCTCTTTCATTTGAACTTTATACTAAATAATAGATGAAGTTGCTTGGGCTTTATGCAGAGTGAAGAGGCTTCATTTAGTGGTTTCTTTTTTAGGGAAAGGGGGAGAATATTTTTTTCGAAATCTCAGGTAGAAAGTGATTTTCCTTTTATTTTGGTTCAGGGTATATTGTAAAATATTTTATCAAGCGCGAATAAAATTGTAGATTTTATTTAGATAGAAAACAAACATTATTTTATTGCACCATTTTTTGGCAAGCCTGAAGATAAACAGTTTTTTTTTATTTGTCCAATCGGAGTTTAACAAACAAACTACTCGAAACGCCGAGTCTTGAGCAAGCTACGTGGCACTGTGAAAAATATGGTGTTTCTAAGTTACATGGTGCATCAAAGCTAGTACCTACTATAAAAAATATTTGCCCCAGTGATTTGCTAATAACCATAACTAATGCAAGCCTAATGAAAAAACACAGTCGCTTGAAATCAAAGGGAGAATTTAATCTTTGTGTCTTTCTGTATGTATCAACGAAGTACATAAGAAGAATCTGTCTTAATCAAGAATGAATACATCTTCAACTGTAGCATGCCACCTGACGATGGGGCGCTCTATATTATGTTCAGCAATAAGTTACGGAACTATTAATATTTATTAAAAAAACAATTATGATTTCCTTCCTTAGTACGTATGACTTCCACCGATAGATGGGATGCAGTAACGGGAATGTGAACCTAATGGCGATGTATGCGCAATTGGGTGGTGTTAGAGCACCCACTTGTGCAAAATTTCATCAAGATTAGAATAAAAGTATAGATTTACATGAATGACACCCAAACAAACGGATACTGTTCATTATATAGAGAAAGGTGATTTTAATGAATCCAGCGAGTAATTACTAATAATTGAAATTAACCTGCATTTATTGCTTTTAAATCGCTTAGTTTGTTAAAAAGAAAAACTGAATATCTTACGCTTTTCCTGAATCACAACACACTTAAAATAAAACGTCTTTATTTAGCAGCGGAAACATTTTTTTCTTAAATAAATGTTTGTTTATTCAATTCGAAACACAAATAAATATATTGCTTTTTACCAAATGGCAACAAACTTCTTTTATATAGATGGGTTTTATGACTAGATTTGAATCATAGATATGTTATGCTTTTCAGAGTGGCAATATAAAGCTTTTAAATCGCTGAGTTTTCAATCAAAAGCTCGTTAAATTGGCCTAAAATGTGGTATAAAGAGTGGGCACTTAGTGGAGTGGTTTTTGAGAAATCATATGTAGAGCGTGACCTTCCTCTTGTTTTAAAAGTCAACTTGTTTGTTTGAAGGTATGCATATATATATATAGAGAGAGAGAGAAATTTCAGTTTCAAAATTCATATATACGAAATATGTTTATTATGTATTTCAATAGTAACTATTGAATAATGATGGATACGGGTATTGATTATTTGTTTCACAAAACGTACATGCTTTATTTTCATCGGATTTAAAACAGGAAACTTCCCGTTCAATTTCCAGGATTTCCCTTTTTTGAAAATATATTAAAAATAAAGTGTCAAATTTAAATTGTGTGTTATTGTTACACTTTAATGTACTTGAAACTGCCCACATATAATTCGTATTTCTATTCAGTATAAATGTTTATCAGAAATAGAAAGCTTAAAATTTACTGAATGCTAATGATTTACAATTTTAATGGTTTTGTAATCCTTAACGTTTCATGAAGCCTTTTGAGGTTCCCATTCATCGTTTCAATATATACTTTCATTATTAATATATTAATAGTAATAACTAATACTATATTAATAGTAATAATAAAATTATACATTAAAAACAAATATAATAAAATTAGTTATGTATAATAATAATAAAGTGAAAATTCAGCTTTTTTTTCATAAACGAAACTTCTGTCTAAAAATCTCTGCTTAAAGTTATTACACATCCCATTTGTATAGAAATGTGTTAAATTTTAAACATTTTTTTCCAATGGCAGATTGTGAACAATTACAAATGAAACCCAGTCCCCAAATCTATACAAGGCATCAGGAACAAAGTATTACAATCACCAACAGGGTGTGAAATATGGCATTGCAATCAGGTGTATTCGTTGCAAAGTAAATCTCAATCATAACGATTATATAAGGTGATAAAAGCCTAAAAGGTCAGGGAAGACCATACGTTCGTGGACATGACGTGATATAATTGTCATGTAAATGAGATATGTCACAACAAACATGAATTATCGTGTAAAATAAATTTCTTTACATAACTCGAACGAATATATTTACAGTTTTAATATTTTTTTTCTATCACAGGCATGATAAGTTTTATAACTATAAATTCGACCAAAGGATTATATATATATATAATATTATAGCATTTACAAGTAATCATATTATTTTTCTGGCTGGTAATTTTTAGAATAATAAGAAATCATAGGCTTTATATCTCTTTCATTAAAGCAGTAAATTTTAGGTTTATTAACATTAGTAATCATGTCTCTTAGATTATGCGCCTATTACTTAGTTCGAAAAACTAAACGAAGTGTTCAAGAAAAGTCAAAAAATGAAATAAAAGATTAATAAAGATCCAAAGAGTTTAAAATGTAGTTCCTAAAAAAATTCAAAGGTTCAATAAAAATGAACCTTTTGATTTTTTAATGTGTCCAAAAACAAATAAATATCTTGTTCAGCTAACATAAATTATAAATTTGTAACAAAACGTTACAAAATTAAACGAGGTCTCAATATGCGAAACAGTTTACACCTGACTAAAATTTAGTTATTGCTATGTACCATCTTGTGTTTGAATTACACGTGTGTGGTTAATCTTGAGTAATTAACTGCCATAAAACTCTGAATATATTTTTTCAGAGAAATAACAGCAGTAAATTTGCCTGTAGATATTTCAGTATTTCTAGAATTTGTGCATTATGTGTAACATCTAATCAACCTACAGGTCAAAATGCTTTGATATTAAAGCTCGATCTCTTTATATAACTATCAGAGGTGTCTTGCTACCTACTGGTACATAAAAGGAACATGCAAAATTAAAACATTCTAAAATTTTAGAGATCTTATCGAATAACTCAAAATCAAATCTCTAGATTTCAATTAAGATTACACTTGCCGAAAGTAATATGTTTATCTGTAAGATTCTCTCAAGTGTATTCCGCGTAAAAAAAGGCAATTTTTAAGAACACACATTTGCTATTCATTTTTTATGAATGCCGTTAAGGGAAAACGTTGTTCCGAACGATCGTGTTCTAATTTAAAAGCATTGAACAGGGCAAAACACAGTGCATTTTAGATGCAATCTGTGCATCCACAGTGTTAATGTACCCATTGTTTCTTCTCATGTAATGGAGTTAAATATTTTCCAAAATTTAATTGATTAAAAAAACTGAAATATCAAGTAAGAATGTGTATATAACAAACCTCCTGTTTAGTTACCATTTTAAAGCAAAAGATGAAATTGTTTACAAAATCTTAGGGCGGGAAACTTCAGCAAAATTCTCCAACTTATTCAACAACCACTCAATAAATCTTGACTTTTCTTTCGATTGATAGATTGCTTCTGTTGATAATGCCACTTCCAAGGAAAATAATTTGTCACTGATAACGCTTCAAAAACATAAACACAAAATTCTTTCTATAGAAACCTTAACTGATTGCGCTTAACGTAAATAAGAGTAAAACTCCAGTTATCCAGATTCTAGGTACCTAAAACTCTAGATATTTTAATTATTTATCTTCAGTGCAGGACATGCGAAATTAATTTTTTAAAATTTATTTATGTATTTTCTATTTTCTTAATTTACTTAAATAATAAAATTATATTACAATATAGACCAAATTCCTGAAAAAGATAACTGAATTAATTTTGACGACTGTATACTCTTTTGAGAGTAATTACACATTTCGACAAAAATATAACTTAAACTTTTCGATAAAAGTTGAGTGAGTGCTGTTTATTGCTTTATCAGAAAGTCATTGGTTAGTCGTATAGAGTCTTTCTCTCTTATTCCACATAAACTGGAAAACACTCTATAATGACCTGGCGAATTCTCGCACAGGCGTTGAATAAAACTACTGACCCAGACGAAGGGTAAATGTATCCTTTATTAATTCAAAATAGTTAACAGAAAGACACGGTCTTCGTGCGTTACAAAAGCACCGTCGACTTGCGGTGGAAACTAAAAGTAGAATATAATGCAAGTCAAACCAAAAATAAATTGTGCAAGATAGCACTTAAGTCACGCCTAAGAGGTGGACTCACAAGAACCTAACCGGCGTCAGGCTAAATCTGATAAGGCCAAAAGGCTTACTAGCGTAACAGCGAAATAACAACGAAACGTGTGCTTGGCTAACGAAACACGCTCTGAAAAACTCAGATATTCACCCGTTTAAATAACTTTAAATTTCACTTAACTTTAAATTTATATCTTGGCGAGAGAATGTGAGGGGAAGTTGAGAAGTCTAGAATAGGTAACAAACTTAAAATAAATTTGTTATGCAAAATAAGGAAAACTGTACAGTCGTAATAAGTGAGTCAATTTTTTAAAAAAACGTGGATGAAACCCACGTTATTAAAGTTACATCAGTTCCCTCTTCACGCTTTATCTCTAGCAATTTACAGGGTAATTAGAACTAATTACATTTATTAGCTTTCTAAACACCGTTGCATTATTCTTCGAGTATTGTTTCTATTCCTTGCATATAAAGTGAAAGTATTTCTAGCTGCATAATCTTTGCTGAAGTGAAAGGAAATAAATAGCAAAAAAAAATTTAACTTTTCTTATTAAATTTAAATTATTTGACCTGTTATTTAAATTTTTCAAATATCCAAATGAGTCCCCATTCCAGACTGATAATAGGATGAGGTGCCTTCGTGAAGCTTTCTGAGAAAAACTCGCCCGCATTTAAAACACCCATTAGGAAAACCAGAAATACCTCACACTGTTAATCAATAAAACCCCACGACAAACAACAGGAGTGTACATACAGCATTTTACAGCGATTTTAACGATTCATTCCTGGTCAGTCGTTGGTCACTGGATACCAAAATCAAAATATTATAAATCATTTGTTTTATTTTTCTGCAATCATAACAATCAATGATTACTCTTTCAAATTACAGTCAGCTGAGAATCTTTCACCCACTGTCAAAAATTTAACCTTCTCAAAGCAATTGCATTTTTCATGGGAGTGAAAGATCGTCTACTTTCCATATGTCTTGCTTTTTCCGTCCATCTTCCTTTCTGTTGCTTTCTTAGAAGCGTTTAGCTGGATGGAAATTTTCGACGCCGATTCTTTACCGATATTGACTCAACAAAAAGCGTCTTATATCTTCTCCTCTTCACTTTGAGATGTCGAGTGTACTTCTCTTGCGACGATAAACGTCGACGTGCCTCTCGCACTCCTTCCAAATGCAGACGAAAGAGGAAAGGAAAGCGACGAAACGAAAATTTTATCTTATTGCTGAATTCTAAGAAATACGACGGAAGAAGGAAAAAATAAATGTCACTACTCTGACTTTTTTAAGAATCTTTGGGATGGGTTCGATGCAAAGACATATTGAAATAAGAAAGTGCGTCTGATAATATACTCAACTAACATACTCACGCGCAGAAAGAAAAGAGTTCTTGTGAAAGGCCATTTCTATCTTTCAAATAAAATTATTACAATATAATATGTCGTAGGAATTTTTCTAATGGCACATATTGCAGTTGGAAACGTAAAACTGTCGTTATTTAAATTAATTCTTTCGAATGTTACTGTACTTTTCCATTCGATTTTTTTTTTTTTTTCTTGTTTCACTCTTGTAATCATCATGCACATTATGCGGGTTTGTCTGCATTTAATTGTTTCCAACAGAAGACACCTTTTTCTTCATATCAATATATTTATGAAAGTTCTAAACAAAATATTTTCTTAAGATTTATACTATTTTCGTATATAAATTCTAACTTAATAAATCTTATTAATGAATATGAAATGAATATGAAAAAAATGAATATTTAATATGAAAAAAAATTAATATTTAAGTGTACCTTTATTTAAAATGCAAGATTAAAATTAAAATTGAGATCAAAAATTTAAATGAAATCGTAAACATACAGTATATATAAACTTTACGCATTGAGCTGCAAAAATTAGAAAAAACATTTTTAAAAAAATCCTAGTTCGTACGCCAAAAAGTTGCTTAGATACTGTGGTTCCGTGAAAGTATTAACATAAGTAAAATAAAGTGCAATGAAATGTGTAATAAAGATAAAATAAACACTTGAATATTTACAAATAAAATTCAATACTAATTGTAAGCAATATGCTGATCAAAGTAAGGCATATTTTAAACATTAGAATTAAAGTGCGACAAATGACTTAAGCAAAAATATAAAAACAAAGAAGCGGTAAATGGTAGTTTAGCCCAACTCGAATCTCATTAAGGCTCTTCAGGGGAAATTATTTTTAATGATTTTAGAATCCAGCTAACTCCGTATCGCGTTTCGCCGAAACAGACAATTGAAACTGTATACGAAACACTTTTTATAAATTAATTGAAAAAACTTCGCTATAAACTTTAGTCACAATTCTCTGTTCCAATTTTCCGACGCGTCCGCTTGAAGAAACACATTAAGGTGTAATAAGAACTATAGATAATGAACTGGTAATGCCAATGTATAAAATAAAATAAATAGCGATTTGCTATTTGTCAAAATGTACAAGATTTTATGGGAGGACCTACTAGCTTATAGAGTTTAAACTTTGTGAAAGTACTAAAACTTTAATTTAAAATTTAAAATTATAATAAAACAAATAAAATTTTTGTAAGGGTCTTGCTAAGACCAAAAATCAATACAAGGGAAAGAAATATTTTTTAAAACCAGACCTGGATCGTCGATGACTTCATTGCAGTAACGATGCAAACCAAATCCAGATATATATATATACCAACCGATATTACCCATATATATATATATATATATATGTATTTGTGTGTGTGTGTGTGTAAGATAAAAAATGAGCAAAGAAAATTCCAAGCTTATTAAAACGTCTAAACTTAGAGACTACTGAAAACTAAATTTTCAATAGTCACTTACTTAGAGACTACTGAAAACCAAATTTTCAATAGTCACTTTATAATCCATTTTCATTAGGATGTTCCTATTTTCATCCGGAAAATAGCAATTGATTATAACATACCTCTCTAAACTTCGTCATTTAAAATTTATAGACATCATGTAATTCTCAGATAATGGTAAGACATAGATACATTTTACATAATTAATTCATCAGCCAAAAATAATTTTAGAGTTATTAATTATCCAATCAAAAGATATCGACATTGAAACCAATTAATATTGAGTTGGGAGTACGTCCTTTTGGATGATCACACTGTGCTTGTTTTCTGTTCTATTGCCAGATAGACATAGTGAAGCCACTTCACTTTTTTTTTTTACCTCAACCATATCAAAAATGTAAAAGTATCTAGAATGGGCTCACTTATTAGGCCAGTTTATTTTGTGTTGGCTTAATAAAAATATGTGCCCACGAAACTACAATAAAGTATTAAATTCGACCGCGTCTCCAAAATTTTCTTTACGCATTTATCTGCCATGAATACCTGCCAAAGTTTCCAAATCCCCAAAACATGCAGCTTAATGTATAAGATACTCAACAGTAAAACATTTCAATATTTTAATCAAAACTTGCACTTAAATTATTACTACTAAAAATACTAGATACCACTATGATGCTTAAAATTTTAAATCAGCGACAAAAGAATTTATAGATATAAAACATTTATATTCTTTATATTTATAGTTGAATAAAAATATTGTATTCTTTGCATTTACAGTTTAATAATATATTTATATTTAAAATTAATTATTTTCTTACTGAAATTCCTTTCTATCATTTTTCTACGACAAAATTTGCCGGTGACGATATTGCTTATGCTATGTAACGTGCATTTAAGCTGAATTCATGCCAATATACGCATTTGCAAACTTTATAAAAATTGATGTATTGTGTCTTTTTTATTTCTCAATAAGGAAATTTAAGATAAACATTATTAATTTCAATAAAGAGATTACAAACTTATGTTTATTTAATGATAGCAAAATTATTAAAATAGTTCCTTAATATTCAATTCGCACATCTGTATAAAAAGATTTAATGCAACAATTTTTAATAATCTTTCAGTTTTGAAAGTCTATTATTAATATACAAACAAAAAACCGAAAATGGTTATGTAACAATTCTCTATCAAAATGAAAATATGAATGAATTGAAAAGAATATTTGCTGTTAATTTCTGCCTGAAGTAATTTAAAATTAAGTAGTTGTTTTAGTGACATTCTGCAGAAAATATCCATTAGTAAAATATGAAAACTTCAGCGCTTAATATATCCATTACTTAAATTAATGATATATACGAGAAATAAGATGTTAATGTCTTTGGTTATTTTACATCCTTGTTAATGAAGAATTACAAAATAGTAAAAAGTTGTATACTTACACGAAGAAAAGGAAAGAAATACAGAATGCTTCATTACGAAATACAAAGAAAAATTAGAGTCAACAGGATAGGCCAAAAAAGACGAAACAAATTCTGATCTGGATGTTAAATCCACGGGAAAAATCAAAAAAAAAAATAAAATAAACTGCAGGAAGACCAAAGTGAAGCAAAAAAAAATCCACACAAATAACGGCATTAATCAAAAACAACATCAACAAAATAAAAATCGAAAAAAAGCAGATGTACCATAAAGTGAGTTAATTCTAAATCCATAGAAAGGGAGAACGGGGGGTAGTACATTTGATCATCATTTTTTACTTTAATTTTTATCAAATGATGCTATAAAATATTGTGAAACTAAATAACATAATAAGTAATAAAATAATAAAGTCCCAACTCAATTATTACACAAACTTAAATTTTGTTCAAATATTTATTTCTACAATAGAGAAAATGGAGTGAATAAATGTAGGATAAATTATTTTCTAAGAAAATTTCCTAGACCCTAGTTACGGGCCCAAACCTTCCATAGACGTTGGCTACTACAAAGGCCGAAAGCGGTGGCCACTTTATGATGTAGGCACCTAATAGGTAGGCCAACATTGCCTCCTATCGTTGTAATAGAATAAGATTGTAATAGAATTAATATACTTTCTGAAAGTTATATTCTGATTGCAACTTCTACAGGTGTATAACTAACTAAAAGTGCTTATTATCAAGCCTGATGATTGAAGATCGATTGGCTTGTTATTTATGACCTCTGTTATTGATAACTGCGAAACAAAAAATAAACTCAAGGTCAAATCTAACGTATACAACCAAGACGCCATAAATCTAAGAAATGTTAGCTTCTTAAATAAATGATTCACATTTTATTATTCACATCATAAAAGAAAGGATTAGCGAAGTCATGCGAAAGCCTAAAATCAGAGATAAACCACCCACAGAATCCCTGTCCCGTGGCTGAGATTTATCCTTTCATACTGTCCTCTTCAACATTGTTAAAATGTTTTTTTTTTCCTCACATATTTTGTCACTTACTATTTTCTAATATCTATTTTCGTTTTTCAACTTTTTCTTACTGTTGCCATTTACCATTTCCTAAACTCTGTCTTGGCGTGCCTTGCTCTTAAAAGCCATCGGGTAAACGTAGAACTTTATTATCCATTCTTTGTGGTTATACATCTAAGATTAGCAGCAAAATAAATAATGCGACTTTTTGTTTATTATCAAGGACAGTGTCTGGCTGCTAAGATGCAGTTGTTATGGAACAATAATTGAAACACCTATTGAGAATTACGGCATTGTTTCGGACGGCATAATCAAATATAACTCAATATTTAACGACTCAGCTAATACTGAGTAATTTAACTTTCTGCTGCGCTGTAGGAGGTTCTTTACAGCAGAGACAATGCATTTGAGAAAATTCTACTCGGCTGTAGATTAAAATTACATCCTAGATTTTACCTACGCCTTTTGCCTGCAACGTTTTTTAAATCTGTGGGTTTTAGTGAATAATACGACGAAGCAAAGCATACAAAAAATAAATTCCCATAGAAGCTAAAGGTAAGTGTCTGGCTGCTTCAATCCTCAATGTCCCATTGTCTAGTATAATATTTCAAAGTTGCTTATTACAATATCCCTTAAATACAATTTTAACGACTCACTGAATACTGAGACAAACAGAAACCAATCCCTGACTGAACTGTGTAACTACAAAACAGGATTAAATATCACATAACTGAAATAAAATGTAGCATTAAAATTTCACACGCATACTGCTGTTGATACATTAAAAAGGTGCCCTGTATCCAAATTACTCTTCTTAGCATAAGGTAAGCATTAAACTACCTGATAGTATTCAAACTTCTAAAATATCCTTGCATGTGCTACATATTGAGTAGTTGACATATTGAATTTTATTCAGCACATACATGCTGGAAGTTCTTTAATGTAACTAATAATTTTATGCATCAATAAAAATGATAGCCAAATGGCAAACAATGGACCATATTCTGTCCACCAATCCATCTATTACGTTTTACGCATTTCATTTATTTTATGCAAGACACCAATGTCTATAAATTTAATAGTAATGAAGAATGCGCCTTTTTTTGTAGAGGATGAATGGAAAGGTCACACAATAACAATGAAATAAGTATTTCCAAGCAGAAGCATTAGCTATTATTATAACATTTAACCCATCAACGAGCCCGCCTCTCGGAACGAAATGCTTCGAAAACGGTCGCGTTGTCAGACAACAAACCCCTCCAAAAAAAATCGCTTTCGTTTTCTGAAATCTCTCTAAGATGGCCCAGCCTAAGGCAGTATGTTTGCTTCCCCTTAGTGTGATGGATAAGCCATAAAATTGCCTCCCCGCTATTGAATGCCAAGAAGTAGTTGTTCCGTTTAGTTTCGTCTCCCTCCTCTTTCTTTGTACTAGTAGCCTGTAGACTTGTTTCTTTTAACATGTGACTGCCGAATTTTCCGAAATCTTTTTAGAATTTTAGCTTCCAAGCTTGTGAACATTCAATTATTCGACATGTTTTATTTGGCAGTATTTTAAGAAAGATCATTATTTATTTTGTTACACAATTTTTTTACTATTTACTTATCTATTTTATTTAGTTTTAGTAAACCAATTTATTTTGGGAAATTAAATTTTAATCCATTCTTTTACCGACTCAGTTTTCATCACATTATAAGTACATACATATTTACGATGAGAGTACAATATTTATCAGAAATTTTTGGAAAATTTCGCATATGCATTTATATTTTAGCGTTGAATTTTTTCCACAAGTTGTTCGTTTACTGTCGAGCTCATCTTCGTCTTTTCAGCGTGGAATTGGCAAGCATAATCTTCCTAATATTTTTCGGGATTTTATAGCAATTTCTAGAATTTTGGCGGTTTTCTACAAATATTTTGGTAAGTTTAGCTATTATACAGTTGCTACTAATGTAGAATTTAAAGCCAAAAATGTATTCCTTCGTTGATTTGAGAGATCGCATTTCGAATTTAAACGGAAGTTTAAATGAATTTGATACAATCTTAACACAGACTAGAAAGAATTATTTCTCTGTGTTGGATGGATTTTTCTCACTTTTCTGCATTTGATACATTAAATGCATAAAGCAGACACACACAAATAGAATTTAAATAAATTTATTTAAATAAATTTCTATTTTCATTTAAAATTTGTCATTATTAGCACCTCCCGCAGTTTTATGCAATCATAGGATTTTCCGAATTCTATTAGGTCGTTAACATAATTTCAAGGCCTAATAGAAAAGTGATAATATGGAAAGACTATGTCTTGAGTACCAATAGCCAAGTATTTTTCATTAAATAAAATAATATTGAATACCAGCCGCTTTTTTATTTATTTTTAGTCATATAACAAAAGATAAACAAGAATACTATTACATCTAAGAATTATTTAGTAAATTATTTTGCTAATGTTTTATGGATGAGGAAACACGGTAAAAATGTTTTAATGATTGAATTCACCGTTAAAAATCAAACAAACCCCAAAATTCCTTTTTCCCATAACTTCGTAAAATGTTTTGATTAAATATGATTTGAATGAGTTTTCCAATTCTGTTTTGAGTGATATAAATATTATTAAATTAGGATATAAATATTAGGATATAAATTATTATTAGTAATAATTTTTGTATTATAACTTAGCAGAATATCGTTTATCGTTAAAAATTATATCTAAAAGAATTAAATTTTGAAAAAGAATAAAAAATATAATTAACTGTTCCATTTTCTCCTCTATGCATCTATTTATATAAAAAAGGAATCTGGCTAGGGAATTTACGACTTGTATATGAACTAAAAATTGGTATCTTGACAAAACTTGCCAGAGCATAAAAAGCTTATATTCTGTGATATTAGTGTATTAATCATACTTCTGTATCCGTAAATGCAGTTTATAATTACCAGCATAAATATCATAATGGATTTTATTAAAACGACGAAAACTGAATGCATGATCCTAGCATTATCAAAGTACGGCTTTTTATCCCGTTAAGAATTGCTTGGTTCGTAACCAACACGAGTTTTATTTTTGAAATGTTATTCCAAATAAAACAGGAAGCGTTAAGCTATATGCATTTTAAACAGTTTTACTTTTTTTTGGAAGGGAACCTGACCTCCGCAGGCTAACTGACACTAAGGTCTCGAAAGACTATTTCTAGTCAATAGAGTTTTTTCATTCTAGAAATACTCATTATCTAGAGCTATCTTTTTTTCTAGCCATTGTAAACTACAGATATAGTGGGAAAAATTTCTCATTTTACATAATTTTCGGATAATTACATTTTACGTTAAATAATTTTAGATTTTGATTAACGCAATCGATGAATATGGCAGAATAATAGTTTGTTGTAAACATTGTAAATTTCAACGTTTTTTAAGTAAAGTTTTCAAGTAAACCAAACCAAAGATTATTAAATTAGTCTTATAATGTTTACTGTTTGGTTTTCAGTGTTCTGAATTTGCATTTTAAAAAACATAATTTAAATAATCTTTCTTTACGCTAGTCGCTTTTAAAATGTTTACCTATGTAAACACTTACTAATGTTTAATGTAGTAACTTTGTATGTACTTAACGAAAGACTTAGAGGAATTTATAAAGAAAACTAGTTCACATGGAAAAAATCACGAAATCTTCCCTACAGCCAACGTATTGACCAGAAACCAAAACCAGGTCAAAATACTTATGATCATCTCTTTTATCCACATAGCCATTGGTAAACTTTTCAAACTTATACTTCTTCTTATTGCAGTTATAAACAGAAATGTGAACACTCAGATACTGCCGCTTGTTAAAGTTAGTACAGTCTGCGTGCGGCTGATTCTATATCTGCCGAGGTATTTTCGAAAAAAAAACTTGAAAGATAATAAATTATGTTACCTGCTGAGTCATCGAAATATTATATATTTGTTTATTGAAACTGAAAATTTTGTAATTTTCTATAAAACTGCAATGGAATTATTGCATTGAGTAATCTTCAGTGTGATGTAATTAGTGTCCTAAATATAAAAGTATGCAAAAATCAAATTGGAAATTTCAGCTAATCAGTCCCTAGAAATATGCTATGCCTGTATTAATCTAGTAGCAATCAATTATTCATGAACATTATAGTATGCATGCCATATAACAATTTGTCAGCAGTACAGGAAACAATTTCGATATGCGTGCCTTTTCTTTTTAACATAGTTTTTCTCTCGTTACTTTTAAGATAAACATATAACTTGAAATAGTTTTTCTTCCTTCAGCTTTCACTTATTTATTTCTTAAAATATCTCCACTAAAATCAGAGTGATATTATTAACGATTTTTCTTTATTATATAAATATAAAATTTATCCTTTATTATATAAATAATTGAAATGCTTAAATTTGACATTCTAATAAATATTTTATAGTAACTCTCTGAAAAATTTAACTTCTTTTAAAATGTATGAAAATGAATTAAATCGTGTATTTTTTCCAGTCTTAATGATAATAGAATTTTAGAATCATCAGTTATATATCCGTATTGATTATGAGAAATTATCTAGAATTTGAACTCGGGGTTTAAGTGATAGTAGATCGGACTATCAGTCGGAATGCCTGTGGTTCGTATTCCGCTGATAGGATAACGGATTTTTCGTGTTTTTTTTTTTTCCCTCATAAAAACGCTATGTCTCTTCAATGGCACCCCAACGAAAACGTGTCAGACGATAATTCGTTAACACATGAATTATTCCGACAGTGCCTCGTGCTTCTTCTCTCTCGCCCTTTAAATGAAAACAAATAATAAGGAATTATGCCATTCTCACTATCTTGTTATAAATGGAAGTCCTTCTAGCTAGAATTTGAAAGACCTCCTTATTGGTGTGCGGAAAAAATGTCACCCGGAAAAAAGGGAAACGGAAAGAATGTCCCTGGAAAATAAGGAACGGAAAAAATGTCACTCGGAAAATAAGGAACGGAAAAAAAGGAACTCTAAAATCTCGCCAAATAATGTCGCCGATTGGAGATGGGGAAACCTGCCAAACGGGCAGGGTTATAGCGGGCTCTCTTGAGGGAGGTTTTAAGAGTAAGACATTGAGCTGGCTGCAACTGAGCAAGGTCATTTCGATAGCAGGTTTTTCCAACTTGCCTGCGGGAAAATCGTATGTTCTCCCCCGTGGTTTTCTTCACCCGTTTCCTTAAAAAAACCGACCCACCTCACCCGGAAGGAAAGAATCCACGGGGAGCAAATGTTTCTCCTCTGTTAAATAATGATTGCCGGTCTTTAAACTAAATTTCATCCATCCCTAACTGGAAGCTAACAGCTTGTTCACATTAAACTGTTGATAAATGACGAATTGTCAGTAAAGACGGCACACGAAAGCTGCTAAACAGAACTATTGGCGTAGTATGGTTTGTTATTTTTTATTACGGTTTAACGAATCTAGCAATAATATTATATTATGCATTCCGTTATTATTTAATCTATCCGTAATATGAAATATAATTTTCTAAACACTAACAGTTTATCATCAGTTAATTTATAAAACGACAGATATTTTATAGTGTCATTTTTTCCCCCACTTTAACGGTTTATCATTAGGTGTAAGAGACTTTGATCCTGGAGGACCATTCTTTTCGTTTTGCGATTTTGCGTTGAATCACTATAAACGGCGAATCACTTTTCAAACTGTTGCCACCAAATGTTAGAGTCCTGCATTATATTCGAAGAAATTAAATAATGAAAAATGTGCATAAATATATGCATATTTCTCGCATTGTGATAAAACAACGGTACATAGAGCCATCGAATTTTGAATGACGTAATCCTCCTGCGAATATGGGCATCTGGAAGTCCAAATTTGAAATTTGTTTTATTATCTATTTCATATTTTGTAAAACTTTAACGAATTTTTGATTAACAAACTCAACGATTTAAAAGCGAGGAATGGCAACACTATACGAAAAAAAAATTATCTCCAGCGCGCGGAACTGTGTATCGGAAATTCTTCTTGCTTTTTTAAAATTCTTTTGCGACATTGCTATTTAAATGAATTTTATGGTTTAAGTGCAAAGAATATGATATTTAATAAATAAAGGTAGCACACAAAACGTTAAAAAAACGCCCTCTTTGGACGTAGTTTAAAACCTGAAACCTTTGAGATTTTTTTTTTTTTTTTTTTTTTTTTGTTATTAGTTTTTTTTTTTTTTTTTTTTTTTTTTTTTTTTTTTTTTTTTATGAATGATGGTTCCTCAGCCGACTTCGACTTGACCAGAAGCAGTTGTCACTTTATTATGCAGTCACCTAATAGGTGGGCCACCTTTGCCTCCTATGAAGGGACGGACCATTAGAACTATGCATTCCCCTGGATTCGAACCCAAGCCGTTAGGTATCGAAGTTGGCTCCCCTAACCACTACACCGTCTGAACGGCATTTATCATTGGTTAGTTTATAGAATATTATATTCTATACTAATTAATATAGTTATTTTAAAATAATTAGCTAAACCGGCTTGGCTAGTCCCCCCCCCCGCCAAATACTTACTTTTTCGAGGAAATAACTTAATTATACGCTTTAACGTTAACATATATTTTACACTATATTTATTTTATATTAAAATTTTTCCTATATATAAATAGATACGGCCATACACGCAATCGAATCGGCTTAATGTACTTTCATTTATAGAATAATGCACTTCCGAATGTGAACAGTGAACTTTCTTCTGGTGATTATCTTCCTATGATGATCAGTATTTCTGAGAACTTGGACATCGGTGCTGAGAGCTATTTCTCTAATTCGCAAAAGCCCAAAATCTTATGAACCTGTGGTCATCTTAGAAAGGGTTTACTGTACTTTCTGTCTCTAACTGTGGCAATTTATTGGTATGAAAAAATTTCTTATAGCAGAATATAATCTATTCATGCAAGCCCTGTTATAAGAATAATTTAATAAAGAAGCAAAATTATCATTTTATTCAAAATTGCATTTTTCGAGAGAGGTAGTAAAGAGTTCTGACTTTCTTATCGGTTAAATGTTGCTATTTCTGACTTTTAACTTGCTAATCTAGCATTTATTTATTTTTTTTAAAGCCCAAAGGGGCGTTAGACCCAAAGGGCTATTAGTCTCAAAACGACATTTTGCGTGGTTTCACTTTCTGCGTTGATTCACTTTTCAAACTGCTGCTACAAAATATTATTGCCATGCATTATATTTAAAGAAACTAAATAATGAAGATTCTGCATGAATGCATGAATGTTTCCGCATTTTCAAAAAACAACAGTACCTAGAGCTATCCAATTTTGAATAACGCAGTACTCCAAACAAACATGAGCACTTGAAATTCCGAATTTGGAATTTGTTTTATTAGCTATTCCCAATTTTGCAACACATTAACGAATTTTTTAATTAACAAGCTCATCAATTTAAAAGCGTGCAACGGGAACACTGTAAGAAAAAAGAAATGTATCTCCAGCGCCCGAAACTGTGTATTGGAAATTCTTAAATTTTGCGCTTTTTAAATATTTTGTGATATTGCTGTGGAATTGAAGTTTATGGTAAAGTGCGAAAAACATTATATTTAATAAATAAAGGTACCACTCAAAACGTTAAAAAAAATCCTTTTATGCGCAATATGAAATATGAAAGCTTTCAGATTTTCCTTTAAATAATGAAAAATCTGCATAAATGTATGTATATTTCTCGCATTGTGATAAAACAACGGTACATAGAGCCATCGAATTTTGAATGACGTAATCCTCCTACGAATATGGGCATGTGGAAGACCAAATTTGAAATTTGGAATTTGATTTATTATCGATTTTATATTTTGCAAAACTTTAACGAATTTTTGAGTAACAAACTCAGCGATTTAAAAGGGAGCAATGGCAACACTCTGCGGCTGGGAAAAACCTTTTTGTCTCCAGCGCGCGGAAGTGTGTATGGGAAATTCTAAAGATATGCTGCGGCATTGCTATTGAATTGAATTTTATGGTTTAAGTGCAAAGAACATGATATTTAATAAATAAAGGTAACACACAAAACGTTAAAAAAACGCCCTTTGGACGTAATTGAAAATCTGAAAACTCAGATATTTTTTTTTTCCCCAGTGGCGTGGTAAAATGAATCATTAAAAAAAGCTGAGCTTCTTAATTACATTTTGCAGCTTTAGAATGATACCGCTAATTTGATTATCCAGAGCTCGAAATATTGAATAAATTAGAGTTAAATAAAATTCAAAATTAATGCGAAAGAATTTGTTTTAGCAAATTTCGTGAGATAGAAGATTATGTTCTGCTGTTCTGTAATTTTTAATTAGGACCGTAAAAGAAATGCATCTTGACGAAGAGGTGAAAACTGTTGAAAACAGTCAATTTCCTATTTATGAGAAAACTTTATTATGACTTTGGAGATTAAAAAGTACATATAAATATTATAGTTCTCATTTTTCATGTTTAAATAATTAGTAAGAAATATGGATTCTAATGCAGCAATTGTAGTGTAATTCTAAATGAACTATTTATAACATTGTTATCAATGAAGCAACAATCATATAATTAAAAAAATGAATGCAAAATTCTATTCTTATTGTTTTGAGCTCAAGTTCTATGTTTCAAGAGCTTAATAAGTCTGAATTAATTACTTTTCAGACTTAAAATTGCAGTATAACTTTTGTATTTAAAATTTTGTTAGCAGTTTGTTAGCAGTTCTAAAACAAATATCATGCAGAATTTTAGCAGTATTAGAAAAGGCCTCAAAAAGAGCTGACAAGGAAACTTCCTATCTTTTGGCTTTTTTAATTGTTGAAGTTATCAGGTTCAATGTTCCGCCTTACTTTCTTTGGGAACATGCAAGGACCTGACTCGGAACAGGGAGCTTACTAAAGCTATGTTCAATAACTGTGGGAAGTAGACAAGATACACAAGAAGGGTATACAAAACCCTTTATTTTTCACTCTTTACAATAATTTCCGTACTTCGGAATACAGATACCAACTACTTGTGGTCTGAACGTAAGAATATAAAAATATTTAACTAAACTCTAACTTAACTTTGGAATAATAAACAAGGAAGATTGGCCGTATATTAACAGGAAGCCGTATGTAGTACAGAGAACTGTTAACACTACAATACGTTTAAAAATTATCACGAGGATTAAACCTCTGGCCTGGAAGGCAACCAGCAACCGAGTAAAACTTCTAAGGCAAGCGGCCTGCTTCGACTAACTCCTTCCTCTCTCTCGCTTGGCAAAAAGTCACAACTTAAGTACTTGGCGTTCGCCAGACAAATTTTGCATAAATAAGTTAACGCTTTTAATTCTGGCCGGAAGTAGAAAATAAGAAGTGATAGTAAAGATTTAAAATAAAATAAACGTTAGTAAAACTTAAGATCCTTACAAAGTGTATGGAGTCAAAATTAAAGCTACTAACAACCAGATTTTAAGGTTGTTATTAATTAAAACATCTGTAATTTTTAATAAGCATCATGTTTATGAGGAAATGACAATGCAGATAATAAGTATTATCTGAATTATCGTTTCCTAGTCATTCCTAGTGTCATCAGGGCCGGTGCCAGAGCATATGCAATCGGTGCGGCCTCACCGGCCGGCAGAATTGAGAGAACGCAAAATGTTTAGAACTTTGGAAAGAGCTGGGTGGCAGAATTTTGAAGTTGTAAAGCAGGCACCGTGCGGCAAAACGTCTAGCGCCGGCCTTGAGCATCATTCCAAGTCTTAGTAAATCAGCTTAGAATAATTAGAACTGATTTATAGGAATTTAGCAAAACTGCGCTACAGTAACATATCATTGATAAAAGTATATCCCAGGAGAAAATATTCTTATTATTATACTATAATGTTCCCTTAAAAAGAATGTAATATTTAGCAATCATACTTAGTATTGCCGATTTTTCAAGAAAAACAAAATTCACAAGGTCTTGCAAGCGAGTACACCATTCAATACTTTACAAATGAGTCGCACTTGATCAAACAAACCATAGGTTTATACACAACCATCCAGGAGTAATTTAGTCAGGTATTTTTAAAATGTTAATATGCAAAATATAGAATTAATACTAAATATGCATAAATTTTAGACTTGAGCCTTCTTGACGTGCTTTCGTGGTGTAGTGGTCTGCACGCTGGGCGCGTATTCTAGAGATCCGCAGTTCGATTCCCGGAGAGGGGGTTGCTCATTTTTCAAGTCTCCTGCTTCCATAAAATATCGAATGTCTCTTCAATCTAAGTGAAGAAATATTCGACATAACAGACATTTAACTTTTTCTTATAATATAAATTTTGCGTGGGAACAGTTTTACATTGAGCTGAAAATAAGTTTATGTATTCTGCAGTAAAAATTTACATTCATTCAATTAATTATTTATATGTACTGAAAATTGTTTTTTCATTTTATGTAAAATTTATCTGGCGAAATTGAATTTAGAAATTTTCTGCATTGGATATAATTTTCTTCCTTCTGCAAAGAATATATACGTATATATATATATATATATATATATATATACGTAAACGAGACATATTTTGTCGAATGCCGTAACAGCATTGCCGTATCTTTTTGTGTTAATATATTCAAAAATTTTAAATGCTGTTACGTAAATTACAGCATTATATGTTACATGAAGGGGATTAAATTGAATCCAAATTCAAAATATTTACATGTCTTTTCACTCATATTTCTAACAATTTTATTTTCATAGGGAAAGTTACCAAACACTGATGATATAATAAAATTGACAGTCATTTGTGTTCTATATTCTTAAGCAGAATACATAATGCAGCTCATCAGCGCTCCAGCGGTCGCCAGGGCCGTAGCTAGAAGGGGGCAAAGGGGGCATCTGTCACCGGGCGCAGAATCCAAGGGGCGCCAAACTGATATTACGACATTGTAGAATTAATCTTCAGTTGTGCTTTGGGCGCTGAAAACCCTAGCTACGACTCTGGCGGTCGCTTAACACTGATAGTTCGACAGGGGCTCAAATCCCAGCAAACAAGCTGGTTGCAAGATAATTTAGTTATTTCTTTTTGTGTAAAGTAAATACAATCAAGTTTCCCATTCTCATACTTCGTTAAGTCCTCCACGAAGGCATCCCTTCTCTTAGACAGACAGTTCCCGTGCTTTGCCATGATTCAAATAACCACCAAAAAAAGAAATGAGGAGAAAATGCAGTAGATACTAGCTATTCAAGGGATAGAACAATTATTAATAGATGTAGAAGAGCATTTTTGAAATCATTTCTTGAGTACCAATTCCGGGGAGTTCTAAATCACCGAGAGTTCTTAAATGTTAAATAACTTCAGTGCCTTTAATTGAGTCTGAAAATTGGATTGATGGAGTTGAATTTTTTGAATTTTAAAATTTGCAATTTGCTAGAAAAGACGAATTTTCTGCTCAAGTGCTTGCAACAATATTGAAAATTCAAAATTTGCGAATCTGTGGGCGACGTACGTCATTAATTACATCAAATGCTTCTAATAATTCTTCTAATAACTATTTTAGAGTTTAACATAAAACCTCTAAAATTGCAGGGACTGTAAATAATCTAAAGATATTTAGAAATACAAGATTTGACAGTTGAGGAAAATTGAAAATACACTAATTATCATAAAAGATGAACTGAAAATAATTATAATGTAAGAAAGAAAAATTTTCTCCTTTCTTTTTGTTTATTTTCACAATTTAAAAAAAATTATATAAATCTAAAATTTGGTTACTTAGGGAAATTGCTATAAATTAAGCATAAAACAAATCAGTGCGAGAATGGTTTTGCATACGAACTGCGACTGCAACACATTTCAACCAGTTTTAACCAGCTTCAAATGTTAAAAAGTTCCAGAATTAAGACCTTCTTATTGTAAATGCACAAAGTTTAAATCTTGGCATAAAATTAAATAACTTGGGCATTTAAAGCCCGAATATTGGAAAATATCATAATTAAGAATTTTTAAATTTTTGAAATAGCATACGTACAAAATAATGATCAACAATTGATTCAAGGCTTTCATACGAATACAATAATCCGAATGGAATGTAAAAGATTATTACTATTCTAATTTATATTGAAAGTTGTTACACGACCTTGAAAAATCAATATTATAGTTTTTAAGGCAGACATGTAACTGAAATTATTAAATGCCACAAAAATGCAAATATAATGAGACTTTTCTAATGCGACCACTAACGGCGGCTTCAAGCGATTTTTAGGCCACTTATATAGTAGATGGTTGCATTAGAGAGGCAAATGTTTAAAAGCCTGTTTATTTATGTTGTAGGAAACACTTATAGATTTCGCCGTCATGAGATTCTCTGTACTTATATGTAAAACAGTTACAAATAATACGTCTTACTAAAACGATCTGACATATTTAGGCTTCTAAAATGATGTGAAAAATTTCAAAAAGGAAATCTAACAGAAAAAAATCCTGATTTGGTTAATTTAAAGCAGTTAACACAGTTTATGATAAATAAAACATTAATTAAAGCATCACAGGATTCAGTATGAGAAAAAATTAGCATAATCATCAAATCAGATTATTTAGGTTATGGCAAAGTACCATAAGATTATCTGCCGAAGTGAATATGGATGCCTTCATGGAGGACTGTTTATAGCGAGTAGTTGACAAAAATTATTTCATACGTCTGGTAGAAACTGCCTCGTATTTATGTTACACATGGAGAAAACACGAAAATTTCCTCGTAAGCAGCACATCCGCCATGGTTTGAACGCCATGGCGGATGTGCTGCTTACCAGGAAATTATCGTGGCGTGCCAGTCGAACTACCAATATTCAACTATTTTTACCTCTCGGCTGCTAGTGGTCAAAGGTCATTTAAGTTATTCTCTGAATTTCAAAGTTATCTGTCTATGCTTTATTACTCATTTATTCATGCTCAGATTTTTGGAAACAAGAGATAAATTGGAAACTGGAATTCTAGATAACCAAGTTAAATAATTAAATTTATTTAATTTCCCCATTTTGATACGTTTTACGTTATGAATACGAAAAGCTCCCACGTATGACTTATTTGGATCTCAATTTGGAGAGTAGAATAAATAAGCTTCTTTAATTTGGTTTGGTTTACTTGACTATAACAAAGCGCACGAAAGGTATCTGCCTAAGAGAATGGTTGCCTTCGTGGAGGGCTTCCTAAGGAAAACTAGCTCGTAACCACGTTATATAGGGGAAAAACCACGAAAAGCTGCTTTGCTAGGAATCGAACCCAGATATAACAACCAGGGTATTCAGCAACTTAACCGCTCGGTTTCCATAAGCTCTACACGTAATTGTAATTAATATAACTACTATAAGTAAAAATCCTTTCTAAGATATCCATCAGCCATCCATCAGATTTCAGCCTATCAGCGGCCGAGCGGTAAAGACGCTGAACACTGGTAGTTCGGTCCGAGATTCCAATCCCGCGAACGGGCTGGCTGCATGGGCACTTTCGTGGTTTTCCCCATGTGTAATATGTATACGAGCCAGTTTCCCTTAGAAAGTTCTCCACGAAGGCATCCCTCCCTTTAGGTAGATAGCCCTCGTGCGCTTTGCCATAATTGAATAATCCTAATCCATCCATGTTTCTAGTTGATTTTTGATATCTGTGAAGATCACCACCCTAGAAAGATGATATTCAGTGCAAGTGTTTGTTTATACCCATAGAAATGCCGGTCACTTTTGGAAGTGATCGTCTTAAGGAGATGGTCGCCAATCGTTTATGGGCTACTAGATGGTCCGGCTCTGAGTAGGTTACGCATTGGTGCATTGTAAAATGCATTAAATCCTCTCTAATACGATCATCTACGTTTCAAATTATTTTGGTCTTTGGTGGAAGTGGTCATCTTAAAGAGATAATGCTCGGTACAAGTGTTAATTTCTACTCTGAGAAATTATTTTGGAAGAGGTCGCCATAAGAGGGTTCATTGCATATTGAATGTTTAAATCCAGATCGCGTGGTTATGGGATCCATTTTAATTAGATTTTAAAATTTTAGTAAAATAAAAAATCTGAAAGGTTTCAGATTTTAAATTACGTCCAAAGGGGCCTTTTTTTAACATTTTGTGTGTTACCTTTATTTATTACATATCATATTCTTCGCACTTAAACCATAAAATTCAGTTCAAGAGCAGTATCGCAAAATAATTTTAAATTGAGCACATTTTTAGAATTTCCGATTCACAGTCTCACGCGCTGGAGATAAAAATGTTTTTTCTGTACAACATTGCCATGGCTCGCTTTGAAATTCTTGAGTTTGTTAATCAAAAATTCGTTACAAAATATAAAATCGATAATAAAACGAATTCCAAATTTCAAATTTGGGCTTCCAGTTGCCCATATTCGCAGTAGGATTACGTCATTCGAAACTCGATGGCTGTAGGTACCGTTGTTTTATCACAATATTTGGTGGCAACAGTTTGAAAAGTGAAACGGACATTCAGAGTGATTCGACGCAAAATGAAAACATTAGTCCCTCAGAGACTAATAATTTTGGACTAATAATTTTGAAATAAACCTCTTAATTTTAATAACTGTGGTATTCTTGTTTTCAAACTTAAGTGCAAACTTAAACAAATGTTTCCTGTGCAGATGCGTTACTTTTAATTAAAATCAAATGAGAAAAAAAAATTATGCGAAAATTAATTAGGTAAAAAATTTAGTCCTATTCTTATCGCAAACCGTAACTTGAAATTGCATCTACAACTGTTTCTTATACCAAAGCTCAGGATGAATTAGTTTTCTGTTGTGTGTCAATAAATGTTTCACAAAACCGCAGCTTAAGGCTATAACTACATGCAGTGCGAGGAGAGTAATTACTAAAGACCTATAGTCTAAAGGGTACAACTCCTTTCCCCCCTGGCGTCCATCGCGAAAGCTTCCCTCACTAAACAACCCTCTATTTTTAACCTTAGAGTAGAAACTATGGAGGTAGGCTCCATTTAAGAAACAAGCAGCCAACACATCTTCTTGCTTCTACTCGCACATGAGGCCCACCAGCGGCCGAGCGGTAAAGACGCTGAACACTGGTAGTTCGGCCTGAGGTTCGAATCCCGCGAACGGGCTGGCTGCATGGGCGTTTTCGTGGTTTTCCCCATGTGTAACGTGTATACGAGCCAGTTTCCCTTAGAAAGTCCTCCACGAAAGGCATCCCTCCTTTAGGCAGATAGCCCTCGTGTGCTTTGCCATAATTAAATACACCAAAAAAAAAATACACACCTACTCGCACATGTTTCCGGTCATCCGAAGTTACGGTTGTTGAGATAAAACTTTTATCACCCAGCTTGGCGATCTTTCTAAACATGCCTTATAATTCCCATTGCAAACGAAGGGTGACATTTTTTCCGTTCCTTATTTTCCGGGGATATTCTTTCCGTTTCCCTTTTTTCCGGGTGACATTTTTTCCTACAACCTCCTTATTAGAAGCACAAAGAGGGGACTGCTGAATTTTCGCATTTCTTGCTTCGAAAAAAATCCAATGTATCTGCAAGGTATCTTTCTATTTGTGCAGCATTCGAAATTATTCCGCTTTCGCAAATTTTTCAAATTTACTTTTTCTTGTATCGTTATTCCATTTGTCGTATATTGATAGGTGAAACAATGCAGATTTCTGTCTATTTTCTTAAGTTTTCGTATCGGCAGGAAAATATACTGTCACACTTAAAATTGGTTTTAATGCTGAAAATGATTTGATTGTTTGGTTCTATTTTTCCTTTTTCTTCCTTTAAAGATTTATTTTTCTTCCATATACTTATTTATTTATTACATTTTAATCTAATAGTCTCCCAAAAACTAAAGCGATAAAAAAGTTCTTTGATTCCAAGATAAAAGAAACTTTCATTATGCTTTGAATTTCTTCAACAATCTTTCACCAGTAGGATTTATTTTCTTCTTTCACCTACTGATACTATGTGATTCTATATATGTAATATATCTGATTATGTATGTGTGTGAGTGTGTTTAAAGGTTTAATTGATATATATATATATGTCATCAATGATATATATATATATGTCATCAATGATATATATATATATATAATCAATGATATATATGTATGCATTCATATTTTAGCATATATATATATTATAATGCATATATATATATATTGCATTTTATAATTTCATTACACAAAAATTTTATACCTAAGGGAGTATATCTTTTATAGTAGATTTTGGGAATGCTTGAATTTTGAGTGAAAAGGAAAGTCAAGATTTCTACTACTTTACCCCGTTCAGTGCTTTCTCTTTTACTGAGGAATTAACATCATAGGAGGGCTGTTTTTGCCCAAAGGTTCGGCCTTTGTGGGAACGGTTAGGGGAAACCGGAAAAGCAAGAAATAATTTTTCATTCATGAATTGACATCTTCAAGAAGCATTGACTCTCAGTGAGTAAAAGACAAACATCTGGAAAGATGTATTTAAGCATAAAATGGTTTTCGAATCCAAATAACATTAATTTAGAGACATTTTTGTGGATGCAATATATAATATTGAGATAAAAGTATAAAAGTAAGTAAAAGAGGGAGATGTAGACTATTCGATACACTATTCGACTATGTTAGAGAAAGGCCTCAAACATAGTACTGTCGGCCCTGTGTTTAGATTTGCTAACTTTACTAAAGCACACGATATCTATCTACCAAGATAAAGGTATTCTACTTCCGACGAGCTTTCTAAGAAACACTTACACGCATTTAGTTTACATGTTGAGAAAAATCATAAAAATTCCATGCAGTTGATCTGTTTCGTCGCTGAAAATAGAAGCCAAGAAGAATCGATAGTGTTCTCTGGCTTCAGGCACCTAGATTTCTCACTTTGAATTTGGAACTAGAAATATAATTACAAATGTCTCTACTAGGGAAGAGCAAAATTCATTATTTTTTTACACATGTAAAATCTGGATAAATACGTTTTCTCGTTTATAAATTACAGAAGATTTTTCAATAATTCCTTATATTTTAAAGGAAACTTTTGATGTATTTGTTTCCTGTAACAGGTCTAAATAATCATTCATTAAAGCCACACTAATTTTAACGATCTGAAAATTAACAAATGAGTTGAACTCTTTCATAATTATAATAAAAAACTTAATTTGGGTTTAAGATTACCTCAGAAGTGATTTTTTTTTATTTCTTAATTTAGATGCCTTACAATCCAACAGTTATTTCCCTTATTCAACTACGGCCATATTAGTGGCCGGTAAATACTGGTAGTTCGATTTACACCCTGACGAACGAATACGATGGCTGAATGGTATTTTTCCATGTTTTTCCCTATATATAACATGAATATGAGAGTTTTCTCGTTAAAACGTCCTCTACGAAGGCATCTCTTTCCTTAAAAGCAGATAGTCCTCGTGTGTTTTGCTGTATTCAAGTAATCCTTACTTTCAAACTACGGCACCTGTCACACTAAATCAAGATTAAAGGTTTCTAAACAAGATTTTTAATCGGCCTGCGGTGGCAAAGCGCTAAAACTGCTGAGTACTGGTAATCCTACATAAGGTCAAATCCTGGTGAACACGCTTGTTCGGTGAAAGTTTTCTACGTTCAATGTGAAGGAAATCTAGTTTTCCTTAGAAAGTCCTCCCTGATAGTTTCCGTCCTCTTGCGCAGATGCCAATTCCATTAAATTTTCTGCATTAAACACAATTGTAATTCTTTCTTTTTAAAGAAATCTCAGGGGAAATAATTGTAAACATCAGCTTCAGTGCGATTATGAATTATTATTTTAAAGTAGTTAACATTTTGAGTGGGAAAAGCATTTTTAATACGCTCATAAACAACCCCTCCTCTAAACTGGCATCAAACTGTGTCGATTTCTAAAACAATCTATATAAATACGTTTCCAAAAAATTCTGCTAAAATATTAAAAGTTGTATTTGTAGAGCATTTATTAGTTAGATTTGTGACTACCTACTCAACTTTTGTAACCTATAAGGTATTTTCTCCCGCCTTCTTAGCATACCTTCGTGGTGTAATGGTCAGCACGCACGGCGTGTATTCGAGAGGTTGGGGGTTCGAGTGCCGGCGAAGGCATTGCTCCTATTTCACATGTCCTGCTTCGAAATAACCTAATGTTTCTATAGCGGCACCCAAACCAAAAAAGGTGGTGGATGATGATTCTCCGCCGCAAGGATTTGGCGATTCGGTCCCCTAATACCCAGTCGCCCTTTAAAAGAGGGAGTATATGCGGTATTTTCTCCCGCCCTTTTAGCATGCCTTCGTGGTCTCAGTACGCTCGGCGCGCATTCGAGAAGTCCGTGGTTCAAGTCCCGGGTAAGGCATTGCTCATTTTTCATGTCTCTTGCTGTTAAAAAAAATGTAATGTCTCTAAAAACCTTCCATTCATCAGAATAGTAATAAAGTCATGAAGCATAGTGGGTAGGGGGGGAAAAGGAATTTTAAAGAAAAGATTATTTTTACAAAATGACTCAAAATTTCTTGAGACAGTATAAGTAGTTATATAACTCAAATAATTAAATATTTGACCTCTTAATTTTACCAGTATTTCTGTATAGAAATAAAACATTATTAAATATCTTTAATGAGTATCATAGATAGTGGAGCACATCGAGTGAGCTTCACAATATTTTCATAAGCAGCCACTTTGACAAATGAACAGAACTGTCGGGAATCGCTTATGAATGTCACTTACACGTTTCATAATGCCAAGAATTTTATAAAAATAACGGTTATGCTATATCAACAACTTACCGATCTTTCCAAAGTGCTTAAAAATAGAGCTCTTCCAAAAATTGTATTCAGTTCATTCACGGTGTTTAATCAAAAGCTCGTCGTCGATTTTTGAACTGCTTATCGATAAGCTATTGAATTCAGATTTTGTACAATTACGTTTACGGATGATAATAATTCGATTTAGAGTTTTTAAAATTTAATGTCGAAGAATTTTTTTGCGCATATTTCCATTTATGAATAAACTAAAAATCTTAAATTTTTAAGTTTGCATCATTTTACAGAGCGTAAAATAGCTTTTGAAATAAATTTGCATGAAATTTGTAACCTAATTTCTGATTTGGGGGCGAATTTTGTTTTAAATTTATATATTTTTTCGATTATTTGAGGTAAAAGCATACTTGGAAGTAAAAGACTGAACCAAAAGTAATAATAATAATAATAATAATTTATCGCATAGATTAATGGTAATAAGAGATTACTTAATAGCTTCTTTGCTAAATTCCTGTACAGTTTTATAAGAAGAATCATAGGCTCTTAAATTACGAAATCAAATAATTGAATCGCATTGTCAGATGTATAATATTTATAAATTTATCAAGACAGCCTCACGTTTTTATTATTCGTGATATAAATTTGTAGAAGAATTTTTTAAAGAGAATTATTTAATCTCGTATTCCCAATAAATTACACGATACATTATTTTTAAAACAAAGGGCGTTAGCCGAGAAGGTCTATTAACTCCATTTTTTCATTTTCCGTTGAAAACTATGTCAGTTCACTTTTCAAACTGTTGCTACCACATATTACAGCCCTGTATTATATTTAAAGAAATTAAATAATGGTTTTGGTTTATTAGATTACGGCAGAGCACTCGAGGGCTATCTGCCTTGAAATTAAATAATGAATAATCTGCATAAATATATGTATGTTTCTCGCATTGTGATAAAACAACGGTACCTAGACCCATCCAATTTTGAATAACGTACATTTCCACCCGAATATGGGCATCTCGAAGCCGAGATTTGGAATTTGTTTTATTATATGTTTCCTATTTCGTAAAACTTCAATGAATTTTTTATTAAGAAACTCAACGATTTTAAAGCGAGCAAAGGCAACACTGTATGAAAATAATAATATAAAAAATTATCTTCAACGGGTGAGACTGTGTATTGGAAATTCTAAAGATATGCTCATTTAAAATTTATTTTGCGGTATTGATGTTTAACTGAAGTTTTATGGTTTAAGTGCGAAGAACATGATATTTAAAAATAAAGGTAACCCACAAACCGTTAAAAAACGCCCTTTGGGCGTAATGTAAAATCTGAAAGATTTGCATTCTCAGATTTTTATGTTTGCATTTATTACTTTTATTTTTCTCGTTTTAATTCATTAATGCTCTTATAGGTAAACGTTCATTTTGTAAAAAATTCTATTTTTTATTCAATAACTGCTCTAAAACGGAAATTCTTAAATCCCTTTATATATGCATCCACTTTGTAACTGGTAATAAATTTGTTTCTTTAGAGTCAGTGTAAGGCCTTTATCCCAAAACATCAAGGAGATTTCTCCCCACGCTAATGACAGCCATTACCCATTGTCGTCAGGATTGCATGGACCCTTGTCCCCTTAGGCATTGGGGGTTGGAAGACATACAAAAATACGGGCTAGTCCTTTTTGGCGTGTTTTTTCGATAATACAAATACACGGGACTGTCCGTTTTCGAGGGTACATTTAAACTAACAATAATCCGTAACGAACCGTTAAGAGACCTGCATAAAAGAACGAGAAAATCCGGGTGAAACCGTTAATGGGTTAAATATATTGGGAACAATAATATTGTTCATTCAAATGTGTATACTGATAGTCAGTCAGTACATTTTACAACTTCAAACTATCGATAAGCTTCGCCATTAATTTACAAGGTTCAGATCTTATTATGAAACAGGAAAAGAGTTCGCCTCAATAATTGTTGGACAAAATCTCATGCTGGATCACATGGCAATGATATGGCGACCGAGTTAGTAAGAGAAGCATTAACGTTTCAATTAACACCGATGGGTGGCATAAGTACGCTCTGTGGAGGTGTTCATCTCAAGAGGGTTAGTGTGAAGGAGCAACACCAGTTCTGCCAATGGCGATGTGTTGGTGCTTCCCACACTTAGTCCTGTCCTGTCCTGTTCGCAACGTTTTACTATAAACATGGATTTACCAACCCTTATTATTGTATCTGCTGGAATATTTGGTCTCCAGATCATTATATATTGGAATGCCCCTTAACGGAACCATAATAGATTATAATTTTTGGAGTTAATGTCGTTTCTTTCAAAAGATTCCTTAGTAGACAAAAATATGTTATTCTTATAATCTGTAAAATTGTGAATCTAAACTGCTCGCCATTAAAATTGCAACACCATAAAGGAAAGCAAATACAAAAAAAAAAAAAAAAAAAAAAGATATTTATTGCACGTAAACAGTATGACAAGAAGACACTATGATTAAATTTGTAAGCATTTTGTAGTTTTACAGGGATGCGAAATTAGTAGAAACAGCTGCCAGGCAGCTGAAACGGCCCTTATCCCGTTAGGCATGGGGTCAAATTGGGCTTGGATGACAGAAATGGGCAACTCATTCCATGCTGCTTCAAGTCTATGACACACTTCATCAACCGTATTAGCTGGAGAGGAGTGGTGAGCTAGAAATGAAGGCTATGCTGGCCAGGGCAGCAATCGAATACCTTGTGTATCGAGGAAGGTCAAAACACGACATGCAGCAGGTGGTATTGCATTATCTTGTCGGAACACGGCATTTGAGGCCTTCGAAGATAAAGCACAGCCACTGGACATAAGATGTAAATGTTCCGATCTGCGTTCAAATTACCGTCGATCTGAACTAGAGATGTGCATGTCGTGTACCCAATGGCTGTCCAAACCATTACACCAGGTGCAGAGCCCCTATGCCGATATTGAATGCAAGCAGGCGACGTGCGGTCTCCTCGGACACTCCGGACACGTATACGGCCATCAGAATCCTGCACGTAGAACCTTTACTCGTTTGAAAAGGCGACATTGTGCCACTCCTGTAACCAGATTTGTCATTTGGCGCACCAGAGTCGCCGTTTCTCTCTATGCTGCATTGGCAAGAGAAGCCGAAGTAATGGTCACTCTGCTGATAGTCCATCCTGCTGCGAACGTTGACGCATCTTACGAGCTGATACTGGGCGTGCTGCAAACATGCCCATTTCCTGACTAATAATACGTGATGTGATCGTACGGTTTCGAAAGTCTGACCTCACATCCTCTCTGGCGTTAGTTATGAGAGAGCTTTGAGATCCTGCATGCTGTTCAATATGACCCTCAGAAATTCATTGATTCCATATTCGCGTGATAGTGGGTGGATCACCAGTGCGACTGACGATATCACGGAAAGATAATCTACGCTTTCGATTTGAACCATCATGCCTCTATCGAACTCCGAATCTTCTTGGTAAGCATTTGTTCTTCCTATTCGAGGCATAGCACGATATTTTGAGCAAATTTCAACCTTCCAAAGCTCTTTCCGAATGAGAAATCCACTACACAACTTTTCTTTTATGCTATGCTTTAGATGTCGGTTTTCCCTCCTGCGTCGTCTAAATGCTCTGAAATACTAATCATTTGCATATCCCAATCGCAAGAATAATCTTCCTTTCTTGCGATTTTGACACTCGTCAGATTATTTCTTCCTGGTGTTGCAATTTTAATGGCCAGCAGTGTGTTTGCAGCATTAGGTAAAAGTATTTCTCATCTCGCTTAAAAATATTAATATAATAATAACATTTTTACTTTTCTTTAAAATTAATGTAAATTTTTACTTTTCTTTAAAATTCTTTAAAATTAATTTCTTTAAAATTAAAAAAAGGCTTAATTAAGAAATTATGAATATTTTATTATAGATTTTATGAATGTTTGATCGAACTTTATGGATTCCATGAACTGTGAACTTTATTTTTAATGCACTGCATTTTACTTACAGATATTTATTTTGCTTCCATGAAGATATATTTTTTATTAAACATTCAAGCAAACCTGACTAATTAAAAATATATTATATTCTTTGTTAACTAGTGACAAATACCAAATGTCTTAATTCATCATCAACTGATCTGAACTGCTGAAGGAAATCAGGAAATAGCCAAGATTTAATAGCAGTGTTGCTTCGTATTCAGTTTAATTAGAACATGCTTTTATTACTAGCGGTTTATCAGAGTTCTGTTTCTGTTACACTTCTGAGTTTGTGTAAATGTCAGGTCAATAGAATATACGGTCAGGATATATGATAGAATACGATGGAATATATGGTTAGGATATTTACAAATTTTTTTCTACTTAAACTGTGATAACCTAACTTAGAAGGCAAACGGGAGTAAACGTCGTTTAACTGTCTGTGCTGTTATTTGAAGGTTGTATGGTAATTTAATGCCGTACTGAAGCCAGATAGCTGCCTGTGTACTGTTAATTTGACATTATTTGGTAATTTAACGCCATACAGAAGCCGTATACCTGCCCCCAGAGGGAGCAATTGTGCTCGAGGATATTAATATCTTTAGCGTGTAACTTATAAAAGGCTGCTAGTCTAAAAGTCATATTGAAGACTACCGAGTTATCTCAAAAACAATGCCAGCATTAAGGATAATTTCAAAGGAAAGAACTCTTTATTGAATTTTATAGAATGGCAAAAGTCATTGGGTCCTTCACATGGTCGGTGAATAATTGACAGTCGGTATATCTGCTTTTTGCATTATAAATGGAGACCCAATAGGCTTCTGTAAGAATCAATTTACTCATATACAGGGTGTTTTAAAACTGTAGCTTGGTCAGGAAAGATTTTCCGATATATGAACACCTAGCGGCCTATCCCCTCAACTAAACGAAATAAAATTTCAGATATTCTTATTTGAATGTATGGGATTGAGAGTGTGATGATTTGCAACTGTAGAGCTCTTACGGTTATGATCACAATGAAACAATTTCGAAATTTTCGAATCGCAATACTCACGTTTTTTCTGCTCAAATTGATTAGTTCATTGAAAAGCATAAATGACTTTGAAACGACACACGTGTGATAAAAGTTGAGGGCTTAAAACATTTTAGATGCATTGTAAAGGATTACTGACAACACAAGAAGAGAGAAAGTGGATTTCCCTTTCTCTCTCTTTGTCTAGAGGGGTTGCCTCCTCTCTTTTCATCACAGTGTTTTTACCCTTTTAATGGAATTACAAGTTTTTAACGTTCCCATCTTCGCAGGCGTTAATGCATTGCTTTCGGGAGATTGTTGGCAACAGTGACGAATGTAACATTGCAAGAGGAATTTGTATAACTTCACGTTTTATGGCGGCTTTCATTTCTGACAGAGCTCTTGAATTTGATGTGTATACCTTAGACTTCTGATAACCCCAGAACTGCAAATCCATCAGAGTAAGGCCACGTAAGTCTAGTATCCGAAAAAATGCAAATTTACAGAAGACGATTCTATCTCCAATGTGCTGTTGTAGCAATTGTCGAACGCATGAGGCGACGTGTTAAGGAGCATCGTCTTTCATCCTTATAATGCAATGAACTTCATTTCTCTGCTATAGTTCTGGAATTACGTAATTTCTGCAACATTTTATATACCGAGCACTTGTAATGGAGCACGTTTCCATATGTGTGGAAGTGGCCTCGTCAAAAAAGAAGGTCAAGGACGAATGTGCTTGCTACGCAGTACTACACAGTCGCTTTAGCTTAGTGCAAAGACGCTGGTGCCACATCGTGAAAATTTTCGTAAATCTAGAGAACGCAGTTCTAGGAGCTACATTCCCAGTTAAGAGGAAATGTGCTTAAAATGCGCATATTCACAGCGGCCTACTGCTGTCTTCATCATACTCGCTGAGAAAAAAAATTGTAGAGTAGTTACGCTGTTGGTAGCTTCCAGATACCAATATCTGGACGCACAATAATCGATAAACAAACATCCGCAGAACAGGGTGTAGAAGCTTCAGGACTGTGTATTCGGTAAATTCAAACTGCGGGACACACTTCTTGCAATCTTCAATGGACCTGCAGTAATCGTTTTATGCAGATTTTCAACAACTTCAGCAGTAATATATGGCCGGCCTGATCACGGTCTATCATAAGTGCATCCAGTTTCTTCAAAGCTTTTACCAAATCAAGTGCAGTTTCTACGGTACATAGGCCTCATCTTAGATTATGATTTCGCCGATAAACTCGCACTGCTTCGGCAACACTTTGCCCGTTCAGATAAAATAGCTTTATGAATTTATTTAGTTGTTTCCCTGTAATTGTCATCGTGTTAACACGTTCGAATACCAAACTAGAGACATATTTTTCCCACACTGCTTATTAAAGATTTCTACTAGCAATATGTTTGCTATGTGCTTTGCACATGGTGTTCCCATGTGCATTTTTTTTTCTCAGCGGGTATGATGAAGACAGATTGGTGCCTCTACTATCTATTCCTGTGAATTATGCAAAGTGCTTCCTGTCTATGTTGTTAGTGCACCTGCTCTCTGTGTTATCAGTGATCTTTTACACTGCTGTTCTTATAAAATAGCCTACGCTGGCAATTTTCGCCATACATGTATCGTTCCTGTGCCATTTATGGTTTATGGTACGGCCTTGATCAATTTGCAGAGGAAAAACGTGCTTGTAACCATTCGAAAATTTCAATGTTTTTACTACGACCGTAACCGCGAGAGCTATATTGTTTTCACCATCTCTATCTCGAGCGAATACCTTCACATAACAATATCCGAAATTTCCTTCTGACAAGTTCAACGAATATTTTTTTAGAGGTTCAGTATCGATGAAGATTTTATGATTACCGAGTATTGTTCAGAAAAGCGCATGGAGAATGTGCAGAAACATTTTCAGACTGAGTATCCGAAATTCTAAAGATATGCTCATTTTAAAATTATTCTGCGATATTGTTGTTGAACTGAACTTTAGGGTTTGAGTAGAAAAACATGATGTTTAATAAATAAAGGTAACACACAAGACATTAAAATTTGGGCGTAATGTCAAATCTGAAAGCTTTCAGATTTTCTTTTCTTTTTCTTTCAAATTGAATTGGTCTGTTATGGATTCACAAAGTAAGCTACTTGAAAGCAATAGATTCACTTCTTAACAATATTCGTTTCTTACTTTAGAATCGGATTGATTTAAATATTAAAAATGCATTTAATTCACAATCTAATTTAAAATATTCAATATTTTTATTTAATGACGTTATTTTATTGTTATTTATTTCCTATTTTGTGAAACTTTAATTAATTCTGTATTAACAAACTAGACGATCTGAAAGCGAGCAGTGGCAACACTGTACGGAATAAAACACTTTTATCTCCAGAGCGTTGAGACTCTTTCACGGAAATTCTGATATTTTGATTATAAATAAAATGCCATTTTGCTGTTGATTAGATTTTAAGCGGTTAAGTGCCAAAAGCGTGATATTAAATAAGTAAAGTAAGAACATAGAACATAAAATTAATAATAAAAAGACAAAAAATTATTAAACCCTTTTTACTAAGAAAGCTGAACATTGGTATGATGAGCTTAAAAAAGTAGAAAAAATGTTACGCTGCTATGCTTCTTTTTAAGATTTCTGTGATTTTACTCTTCAATTGTATATGGTGCAATTGAGAAGAAAACGATACCGAATAATACAGCTTAAAGGACAAAGAAAAAAATGGCTTAGCAAGAGGAGTGCAACTATCGCATTTCTGAAATTTGAAAGCTTTCAGATTTTTGTATTTATTTTTGCTTTTCTTATAGCCTAGACGTAACGTGGATATGGATCAGTTTCTGTTAGAATATTCTCCACGAAGGCATCCCTCACATTTATCAGATAGCCCTCGCGTGTACTTTGCCATAATGAGACAAACCAAACTAAGCTACACCGTCTTGTACTACTACATAAGGGAGTTGGTTTAAGAAGAAGTAAACAGGAAAATATTTTAATACAAAGTCGCAGGATTACTATTGGTTTCTGTTTTAAATTAATAACGCATTGTTTTTAAAATGTTGTTCTGCTACAAAATATTAGAAAATTCATCTATTCAGAAAGAAGAAGAAACTCTTTACTTAAAATTAAATTACATATTTGAATATACCGTCTTCTCGGCAGGACTATTTTGCACAGGCTTTAGGAAAATTGGATTTCTAAATAAGGACTTTTTCGAGGAAAATAAGTAGTAGCAAATTATATGAACTGCCTTGTTGGCATAGTTGCAAAGAAACCGCTGCCGAAATCTTAAGCACTTCGAGTCGCAGAGAAGGCATAGATGTTTAAAATAGCATTGTGTCTTTGCAACATGGGGCACCTAACATATTGCCAAGCGGAAAATATCCTCGAAATATTTTGACATAATAGAAGAGGTATAGGAGTCCTCGTATCCGTTACCATGGGTCTGCAGCAAAAGTGGAAAGGAGGCTTGGCAAAACCGTTCTATCAGCTATTAATTGCCAACGATCTTGGCCGAGGACTGGGGCTCTGTTAAAATTCGTGGACTAGATCCGTATCAAGAGGATCAGGAAGATTCGAAACAACAGCAACATAAAGGTACACAAGCATCATTACTATAGGAATTAATTCTTTTGTAAAATACTTTGTAGGGTAAAGTGAGAAACTTATAACAGAAAGTGGTTTGTTTTATTATGAAAAACACACCAGGGGTATCTGCCTAAAGAGATGCCTTGTGGACGTCTTTCTAAGGGGAACTGTCTCGTATACATGTTACACATAGGGGAAAAAGTGCAGCCAGCCCTTTCGCTGAGATTTTGAAATCCAGACCGAACTTTGCCTTTACCACTCGGCGACTGGTACAACAATCAGTGAATCATGAGTGTATTTCACTTATATAAACAACGGTTTTCGATTGTCCATGTTGAAGTTATTTCGAAATAGTGAAACTTAATTTTTTATACTATATTGATTTTTATACTATATTAAGTTCTTAGTTTGAAAGGCAACTCTCACTTATGCTATTTAGAAAATTTCACTTATTTTTTCTGGTCATTTTATCTTATTTGGTATGGATTTAAAAAAAAAATCATACTGATGATATGTCCGCAGTTTCTGTTTGCGGACATATCATCAGTATGATGAACATATCAACCAGTTCCTTCAGAAATTATTTTCCATTAAAATTTTTGCTATTCATTGAGAAATTTGTGGAAACATTCTTCCAGCCAATTCGAATTGAACCATGAATCGCATCTGTGACATAATACCTGCTTTAACTATTTCGAATATACCTCACTTACTAGTTAGGCAAGTAGTTCATTCTCAAAATGCACTTAGATTTTAAAATATAATGCTTTCGAAATGAATTCTTCCATTTTCTATTTGGAACTGACCGAGTTTTGCCGATTGTTATTTTCCAGCTGTTGGAAGAGTTGCAATAATATTCTAGCTTTCAGAATTTAACAATTTATTCTGTAATCTGCTTAAGGGTTCGTCTCAATCCTAGGAAATCCTTGACTTAACGCTGTATTGAGAATTTTCAAAGCTTATCCTATTCGTACATTTCTGTTGTCTCGTCTCTTCTATATAATACAAGTTATATACAAGGATTATTGTGTTTTGGAATGTTTTGTTTGCTGTTTTTATACTAATGCTTTAAAAAGAGATTTTTATTTGGGGAACAACGCCAAAGGATTATAAATTCAATTCGAATAGGATTTTGAGCTTCCTTCTTCTGAAATGAAAATAGTATTTTTTCTTTGTATCATACATAATTTTACTAGTTATTACTAATTTTAAGATGTCTAACTCTTTAGTAATAATACATATTTTTGGACGAAATACGGAATATTATAAACTACTTAATGAATATATTTTTGAAAATGCTTTAACAACTTTCTTATCAAATTTTAAAATATGAAATGTCTTCTTCTTTTTGATGCTGCCAATATGAATTCGTAACCACAAATGATTAGCAATTAAATTAAGTAATAAAAATATAGCACACATTTGAATTTTTAAATTAACAACCGCTTCATATTCATTAAAGGTGATATATTAATCTCAGGTTTGTGTTTACTGGTCAGCTTTATAAAGCGTAAAACGACATGCCAAATTTTAAAAAGGAACACATTATTTAATGAGAAAATTATATTAAACGTTGTGTTAATATTTTGTTCACGCTACCTTGAAATATAAAATTAAAGGAATCTAAATGCTTATTTATCACAGACGCAACTTTTGTGCTAGGATCTCTATGGTAAACTCTATGGGGCTTTGTAAAATGGCGGATAATTTTTCTTTAAGGCACAGACAGTTTAGGAGAGATAGGATATAAGATACCACAGGCTCTTGTCGACATACACGCCTTTTGAGATATATAAAGTAATTATTATTCGAATCAACTACTATACAAACTGTGGCCAATTTTAGCATGCTTATACATGAAACATAAAATAATTACATAGAAATGTCTTCCCAAAATTTGTTATACTTCATACATTCTCAAAGATTGGTACTTTGCTATAATTTTTTAACTTTTTAATATGTGAATGGATATCTTTCATATGCAAAATCTTCGAGTTTTATGTCATAATCTAAATAATCCAATTCATTCATCGGGAATGGCTGGTTCTATCAGTCGCTTAGCTGCCTCATCATCCGGAATATTGCCTTGATTTACAGACAATGTTACCGATTGTGGCTGTACACAGTAGGTGATATGTTTCACGCTTACAATGAGAGAGAGAGTAGGTAATTATATACACCCATGTCCTCTCTATGATAAGCGTTGTAGCAACCAGCTCTCTTACAGTCATGCTGAAAAGGATGGCTTATTTGTTTTATTAAGGCGATAAAACTAGTAGACAAGAGAACTGCTATTGTTGCGTGTTTGTTTATATGTGTGAGCCACTATTACGTCTTATTCTCCAGATAATCAATCGTCTAATCGTCACCAGCTAGTTTCTGATTGATCTGCTATTATATTTAATGACTTCAATCTCACGATAAATTCTTATTCATTTTCATTAGTACTTTAACTTAAACAGATGGTCTTGCAATTTAAGTAGATGAAGTGGGATTAGGTACCATATTATCCGCATCACACATATTAGGTCTAAAATAATAAATGGTGTTTTAAATACAAGCATTTCTGCTTCAGGTATTTCCAAATTATGCTATGAAAATAAGCAGACAGAATGGGGCTCGCTACACAAGGAATTTTCCTCTGTCAGATAGTGCGTTTAAAGCTTTATATCATTTTATGAAGTTTAGGAAGCTGCTTGGAAAAGAAAAGGAAATATCTTCAGTCTGAAATAGGTAATGCAGAGGGATATTTCAAAATTCGCTGTTCAACTAATGGCCAATAGCAGAATATCACTGAACATTTATAGTTTAATCTTGGTTCAAATCTACGAGAAACGTTGGCTGCAGTGTCACCTACGTGGCTTTTGCATATTTAATATTAATGCAGATTTTCCTTTAAAACAGGGTTCACAAAGGAAAAAAGTTCTTTATCTTCATTAAATTCACTAGCCATTAAAGTACAGTGTAGTTATAAAATACCTTTCCCTGCTTGAGGGCATCTGTAGTAAAACTAATGAAATAAATGAAATCAAACATCTACAGATTATGGAAGGCATGGAGAGAAGAATTTCACACACAAAAAAAAAAAAAAAAAAAAATAGTACCAAAAGTGATCGATAGGAGAGATTTCGGCGCTGCAATCATGTAAAGCGTTTCACATTTGAGATTCTAATGCTGCGGCTACTCTTAGGGAATTTGTAAGGCTTTATAACGTGCACAGAAGTTTAATGTATGTTGCAGCACTGAGAAGTATGATTAATAATTTCCAGGAATATGGATTGATAAAAGTAAGAGCCAGTAGAGGACAAAATACTGTGTCACAGGCTGTAGTAATCGAAGTTGTCATTGCAGTGTAATTCGTAACACAGGGAGCTAATAGTGGTAAGGACTTTCGTGCAATAACTCGCCAAGTCGATATGCTACTGTAACAAAAAACGTACAAAAAATGCTGCATTTCGTATCGTATAAGATCTGTCATGTGCAAGAACTAAGAATAACAGATTGTGATAAGCGCCTGACCTTTCACTCTAACGTATTCTGCCTTATTGGCCTTAGAAAATACTCTGAGGAAATAAAGCTCGTTTGTTTCTGAATGGTGCTATCCATCTGCAGAACTTTGACATCAAAAATGGCTCACAGTGACTCATCAAATGTCACTGCATTCTGTAAAAGCAACCGTGTGGTGTGGATACACGGCCAATTTCATAATATGGTCATATATATTTTAAGGGAATATCTCTCCTATAGGCCTTGTTACCTGAACCGTTGTTCGTGAAAAATATCGACAAAATGCTGCAAACATTGGTCGCTCCAGAATTTCAGTACAGTATTTGAATTTAACAATTTTTGTGCAATAGAGGGTACGGTCACATTTTCGTTCAGTACAGAAACATTTAAACCAGATGTTGGGTAATAAGATAGTTATCAGCCGATATATTCCGAAGTCATAGCCGCCTCTTTCCCTGGCCCGCTACAAACATTTGTCGTTATTGAATTGCAATAACGACAAATGTTTGTAGCGGACAATGGCGTGTAGCGTGTTGGAATTTGACAATTTTTGTACAATAGAGGGTGCAGTCACATTTTCTTCCTTCAGTGTAGAAACGTTTACCCCAAAATTTTTGGTAATGATA
This sequence comes from Stegodyphus dumicola, assembly GCF_044657685.1. Lineage (NCBI taxonomy): Eukaryota > Metazoa > Arthropoda > Arachnida > Araneae > Eresidae > Stegodyphus > Stegodyphus dumicola. Next base: position 38,067,889 of record NC_140771.1, on the reverse strand, counting down.
GTTATCAGCCGATATATTTCGAAGTCACATCCGCCTCTTTCCCTGGACGTCATCCCATGTGCCTTTTGGCTGTGACAGTATCTTAAGTTCATAACGTATGTTGACGTATCGTTACAGACCTGAGTTCCTTGAAAACTGATATAAGACAGTCTGTTACATTCAAACTGACAGTTTACGTACAGCAGTAGACTGTCGTACACCGAATGCAGTATATGGTATACAGAGAAGGTCAACACACCAAAAATATTGCATGTGGTCCGAAGAAAAGTTTGGGTTAATAAATATTAATTTCTATGCGTTTTGTACTATATGCCATTCATTTCTGTATGTGCAATTTTTATTACTGAAAGTGTAATGAATTTTCTGCGAGCTCATTCTAATTATTGCTCCGTTCTAGTATCTGGCAGTACCAAAATCTTATTTATAGATGATCTCTCTCTATTTTTTCCCCGCAACTAATCTTTTTATGCCTTCTACAGTTTGTATATGACATGTATTTCCATTCTGCTAATTAGTTTAGCTACAGATGCCTTCAAACAGAGAAAGTTATTTCATAACATCCTCGTATATTTATTATAAGTCCCATACCTCGTTTTGCCATAATCTTGGAGCAGAGTAAGATAAATGACATGGCTCATTTTAAAGAAGTGTCTCTGTAATATTTCATTTTGCTTAACGTTGAAAATACTGCATTAAAACACTAGTATATATTAGTATTCTTAGCATTTCGATGATAATAATGAATTATCCATTGTTATTGTATTAGCTGGGAGAGCAACGAATGGCAGCACCAATCTCTATGTGATATCTGGTGGTTGCATCACAGCCGTCTAATATTGCGACGAAATTTTTCACGCTCTTGTGCGACCTTTTATAGCTGCAGTATGTACCTGTGCTATATTTATGGATGATAACGCCTTCCCGCATAGAGCTCGAGGGTGGTGCGGAGTTATCTGGAGTGTGAAATTACTCCACGTATGCTGTGGCCTGCCAGATCACCGGAGCTGAATCCTTCAGAATATGTGTGGGACATGTTGGGACGTTGGCTAGTATGTGCCTGTGTAGGTTCAGACACCCTCCAGGAGCTCCAACATACATCACTACAGGAACTAGGGCCACTGGCACAGGAAGCGATGAAAGACACTATTGCCAGCTTGTCTCACCGTTGTCAAACATGCATTTCAGCTACAGAGTATCGTACCCGTTATTAGCCTGATGTTTCCATTGCGCATTCTTCCGACCCATTTGATTTTTCGTGTTGTAATAGTCCTAACACATGTGTTTTCGTATATATCTTTGCGTTTCTGTTTGCTATATGATCCAACAATTCTACACCAATCTCTTGGATCAGTTTCACATATAGCCACTAAATAGTTTTGTTTTATTTCGTGTTTTACCTTTGTCACTTATATTTTTAGCAGGAATATACTTATTTTCAGTTTATTTCTTTATAATCTCCAAATGTTCGTTTCATACTTATGTTTTATAATTTATGTTTTATAATTTTCTGCATCCAATATTATTCAAAAAACATCCTCCATTGGTGAATTACATTTTCTAGAGGCGTTTCACATTAAAAAAATTCTCTCTATTCTAGATAACGACCCTAATTCCAATCCCTCTTTATTTTCAACCTTTAAGGAAATAAGCTTTTAGTTTTCTTGTTTCATCAATAGATGGTGCCAATAGCTTAACTTTTGTAGCCATTCTGATTTCATCTTATCACTATATCGTATGTCATTCATTTGCTCTTTGTCAGTTGAGGATGATGGTTCGGTAAAACCATTCAAACTAGTCCTATGAAAATTTGAAAATATTACGCTGATTTTTGTCGTTTGACTTCTAAATTAATGTTTATTCGGCTTGTTATTTTTATCTAAATTAACAAACATATACTTTTATTTATAATTAACAGACATATACTTTTATTTATAATATATTTCATACGTTTCCATATTTCAACACAAATTTCAAGGAATTAAAAATATAATTGCACTCAATGTTTATATTCTATGAAAATTAATTCTTCACCTCTTCTCAGTTAAAACATTATCCTTTGTCACACTCCATAGCATTTACTTAGAGAACAGGTAGAAAATATTGCCATCAGCAAAGGAAACGTTAAAAGAAGGAATAAAGGCATCTGCAAGCTAGTGTTCATTCATTCCTAAAATCCCACACACCTTAAATACGACTTATTTTAGATATCTATAAAAGTTTTTTAACATAAATCAAATAAATATGCAGAGTTCTATTTTCCATCTGACGCAGAATCATCCTTTCCTTAATATCTTCCTGCGCGCTCTACCTTTTACATAAGTGTAGCATAAAAATCTGGCTAAAAATAACTTTTCAGATTACCTCAAGAGACTTATTCAGCTCTCTGTTTCTAAAACCCTCTCCATGTGAGATATCTATTTTCCGAATAGATCATTTTTATGGAATATTTAAACATGAGACAATACGTACCCCATTTCGAGGTTTCTATGATTCAAGAATTCTCCAGAGGAAATATCCGAACACAATCTAAAAGAAATGGTAAGTGCAAAAAATACATTCTATCACCATTCGTTTCATCATCTCGAAAACAACTTTTCTGAACTGAAACTATATCCAAAATATGAAAAGAATTGCGAATTTTCCAGTGTCTTATCAACGATATTCACTAGAAAGGTACTTTCCTTGATGTTTTGCAGAAACACGAGAGAAGGCAACAAATAGAATACATTTCGCTGCACTTTTCCCAACTGAAATTGCAACCGGCTTAAGTTTCAATGCGAATACAAGGAATCAGATTAAGCCCGTAGGGAATTCAGTAGCTTAATCTGGGTTGTAAGCTTGTGATATGCGAAATCAGCATTATTACGACCTCATTAATATTGCTGCATTACTTTACCAGTGCTCTAAAAAAATTCCCCAAAGCATTAATTATATATTAAAAAACTGCCTTTTGGTTTACAGTTTTTCAAATTAAAAAGAATTTTCTATAGCTAATGATGGAAGCTCTATTTGCTCTTCCTCTAACTACATCCGTTCATTAGTTTGATACTTCAATACATAATACTATATTTTTAAGTGGTAATTAATTCGAAAATAAAAATGTAAGTCTACCAGAAAAAACTAAAGTCTTTACGTATAGGTAAAAAAAATGCCTTAAAAATACTGAAATGATTTTGAAGTATTCTATACCTAAGTGCTGAAATAATGATTTTCTATCCTTTTCCAAAACTGTGAAGCCTCCTTTTGATATGGAATTCAGCAGATCAGTTTCAATGTTCTTCGGTTGTTTTATTCAAGCAAATAGGCACCCATGAAATTCTTGTATTTTCACCTCCAGCAACAGGAAGATATCAAGTGGCATCCGGCCCAGAGAAGAAAAATAATTTCCCATTATTTTGATGCCCTAATATTCCGTAATTTTTTAAGTACTAAATCCATGATAATTCGAAATCTTCTACATCTCAATCGATTTTTCGCAGTATTATCAACAAAAGTAAGCAAATCTCTCCGTGTTCAACTGATATCTTTGCATGAAATGTCATCTTTAACCTTGAAATTAACCTCCAAAATCATTAATCTACGTTATATTAAAGTAATTTCAATAGGACTGTCACTAATCTCAAGTGTCTTCAGCCACTGAACATTTCCGTCAGCGTTAATAAACGTAGTCTTCACTATTAGCAAGAAAACATTTGATAGTTGATTTTTACTCCAGTTTTTAAATTTATACTGAGTTGCAGAAACAGGTGTGAAATCTTTATATTCTATTACAAAAATAAAAATCGGAATGGCTAATACTCTGCATGTTCGTTGCCACACAACTGAAACTACAGATGTTTCATGTGCCACAAAGGCCATCTTGTACCATCATTCATACCGTGGTATTATTTGTGTGAATTGCAGCATGACAACAGTTTTGCTGCATTTTTATGCCCCATTTGAAATTATAGACATTCAAAGAGATTAAAATACACAATCATAGAAAAGTCTATGGTTTTTGTCTGAAATGCTCATATAATATAATTAAACCATCTTTACTTTTATCAAGCATAGAACAATCCTGTATATGCAGGTAGTCCGAATAAAAAGATCTTAAATGAGCAAAACCTTTTTCATGTCTAAACAAATTTTTATAACAATTTCAACTAATGTACTTATTCAAGTGATTATAAATAACATTCATCTGTAGAAACGATAGACTGGCGGAATTTCCATTTTAGCCCATTAACGACTAACATGTTTTCGCAACATTAGTTAAAACAAATTTTTTCTTCTGTATAATCTTTTTTCTTTAACTTTTCTTTTCTTTGTCTGGGCCAAAAAAAAATTCTTTCACATTAAAAATTTTTATATATATCATCGTTTCGATATATATTTTTCAAAGACTTTTCTTTTAATTTTAAATAAATGTTCTAGAAGAGAGAAACAATCAAATAATTTTAAGAAGATACGCCAATCTTCAAGAAACATTAGACTGTATAATAGCGCCAAAAGTTAAGGTTATTATTTTGTCTTGATATAAACATACTTTTAAAGTGTTGCGGAAACGCAACGTTAGTTCAAAGCAGTGTTTTTACAAATACAGACTGATTTTCAAACATAGTGGTATTTTCTTTTACAGATTCACAAACCAGCTGTTCCAAAATAACGAATACCCCTAAGAATGGTTTCTAACTTTGAATGAAGTATTATAAGCTATGAAGGAGTTAGATGAACATGATGTTTTAGAACTTTCGTTAGATGATGATGGTCGAGGTGAAATTAATTTATTAGTGATTTCCCCAGAGCCCGACATTGTGACCGATAAGGCATGCATTGATGATGATATCTTACTTGATAATTTTCCAATGAATAAAGATGCATCAGGTGAGATTGAGATTTTTTCATCCGAAAAATGTAAAAATGTATATCAAATTCGTAAAAAATGATAAAACAAATTCTGAATCATCTAAACAAAGAAAAAAAATGTTTGGAAAAAGTGCTTTTCTGTACATGCAGTCGACAAAATATCCAATTATGATGGCAAGTTCCAGCAATGGCAAGTTCTGCGTGTACAAATATCCTGCAGAAAATTGCATTTAGCTGATACTAATGCACTGGATAAACCCGAAAAACTCGCTAATATTCGACTCAATTTAAATATTTTAAATGACAGTTTTATGCCATATGAGGGTTTTTCAAAGCTTCTTCTTATTAGATGATCAAATGACACTTTATTACAGTACAGATGCGGAATGTTTCTCAAAGGAAAACCCTTTCGTTTCGAGTACAAAGTTTGGTGTTTTAAATTCCCATATAGAGTAGCAATATTATTTTTATATATATTCAAGAAATTCTTCAAAGCCATTCACTAACAAGTTGGTGAACAAGTTGTAACAGAGGTTTTAAGTGGGATGAAAGTTTCTTCAAATCATTATATATTTCGTCAGCATTTTTATGTCACACATTTTGTTGCGAGAATTAAATGAAGTGAAATTTCATGCAACTGTAATAGCTCTTCAGCACAGATTAGGAAACTGTCCTATTATTCCTGTAAACAAAATAGATGAAGAACATATGACAAACATTATAACATATGACATATGACTTATATGACAAACATTTGATAAAGAGGATTCTATTACAGTAATTCGATGGAATGACAAATCTGTCAAAGCTATGACAACTAACTTTGATACAACTTGTCCGTGACCAAGGGCTACGCAAGAAAAGAAAACAAATATGATTCTGTAAAGCAAACTAAACTCATTAGAAATTGCAAGAAATATACTTTCTGAACAATTTTATTTCAATACGTGTAGAGTGCAAGTAGAAAGTAAGAAATGGTTGGCGGGCTAATTTTATGAATTTTATTGATGTAGCTAAATCAAATGCATGGAAAGCTTGTAAGATTGCTGTGGACACCAACATTTCCCTGTTATATTTTCACGAAAGTATTTCGCAGGCATTACTGAAAACAAGGAAAGAATTTTCTGAAATTTCGCAGCCTTCATCTTCATGGTCGACCATCTTTCTTTCAGTATTTAGCCTCAAAGGAGGCGAGAAAGGATCGCACAAATCACATTATGAAGAAAAATTTAACAAACAAAAGTAAAATATGCAAAGTGGTAGCCGAACGATAACCACTTGTAATAAATGTTATATTCGATTGTATAGCAAATGTTCAAAGGCTTCCATATACCCCAAAAGTAACCGGATTTGACAAACATTGGGTCTTTGCAAAATTTTATATCTTTAATAAAAATAAATAGTTTGTTTTTCTCTTACTCTTTTTAATTAGACTCTAATACGTCAAAAATGATTTTTGATCATTCCCTTTAAATGAAAGGTGGTGCTTTCATTAATGTGTTAATAGAGGAACATGGAATCGTCGAAATTGTTTTCAATGTTACTATTTGTTTGCAGGTAACATCGAATTCTAATCACACAAAGCAGCAGTAAATTCCTTATCACAATAAGTATGCAAAACTGTCAGAGCTAAAAATTATATTCTTCCTATTTCTTATTTGTTCTAATATATGTTTTCTAAACTAACTAACATACTATACAACACTCAATAAGACCTGTACGGCGAAAGCTCAGAAAGCTACAGGGCGTGAAACGGTTTTGAAAGTTTGGGGAATGTGCTGCCGTTTCTTTAGCCTGAGATGGTGCCATGCGATCTCCTGACGTTTCATATCTACAGTACATATTTGCGATACGTACTGAAGCATTCTGCCTACAAGGAAACCTAATCCAGAAGACCATGAAATGAGCTACTGCATCGTTTGGGAGACTTTTCAACATTTTATCCTCATTGCATGAAACGATCTTCTCTCCACCAAAAGCCAGGTCCAACCAGCTTGCAGGTTGCAATAAAAGCTACGGCCAGCAGTTTTGCAAAAAGGAAAAAGGCTGGGACTGCAAAACTGCGGTATTTATTTACAAAATCAAATTTTACAAGTTTGTTTACATACAGTTATTTTTACAAACAATTTTATTTGCACATAGTGCTATACTATTTTTGAAACAAAAGTTTTCACATACATATTTTTACACATAATTTTACAATTTTTTCGTAAGAGGTCGAAATATAGTATAAACCTTTTGTCTATAAGTCTATGAGTTCTTTGTGTATAAGTCTTCTAATTTGCATTTAGGCTGCTTTGAGGTGTTCGCCATATGATATTAGATTATATATTAGGTTTTCGGATTTATGTCTGAAGGTATTTATTTTTAGAGTTGCTGAAATTGGTTTTTTCACATTTTCTTAGGTATAAGGATAGAAATATAAATCTTTGACGATATCACATGCAAGTATACAATGATCTATTGAGTCGGTGGCACCACAGATGTAGCTGTTCGTGCTACTAATCTGAGTCAATTTAAGTATGAGACGAATGGTCCATGAGCTGTTAGAAAGAAGGTAATACTTGTTGATATGAGGCTCCTTGATTGAATTGGTTTTAATTTACAAGTTCATCTGCCTCTTTCTTCTTGAGACCTGAATTCCCATTATGACATGAGATATGTTTCAAGCTTTGATTTGAGATATGATCATGGATTAGGTAGGTTGTTTGTTGTACAGTAGGACTATTTGCAGCTCCCTTGGCTATTATATATGCTATTTCGTTGCGTGTTGTTTTTCCTCCGGTTCATTTCCTGTGTGTGCTATTTCATTCCTGATCTGTTATGTCTTTGACTGATCTGTTATGTCTTTGCTTGATCTGTTATTTATTTTCCTGATCTGCTATTCCGTTTTGTACACGGAAGCCGGGTGCCTTTACAGTTAAATGTATGGTACCAGTCTCAATGATTTTTCAACCTATGCGCCTTAGGCTGAATACTACCAATGGTTAATGGGACGCTTGGTTTTATGCTGTGGAGATTAACTATGATTTTATCTTGTTATGGTAATTAATCTCCTCTTCTGCTCTAAAATTATATTAAACAAAGTGTGAAAAGAATGGTTAATCAATAAATAAGTGTTTTAAAAAAATTCAAACATTTTAGTTTTTAATGTTATTTGCACAGATTTTCCTTGTTACGATATAATATCTCAATAGTAGTTTAAATGTTTTCTTTACATCACACATGTTAATATGCACAACTACGGAGTGTTTAAAGCCATAACTTTTATATGAGTTTTTTCTCAATGTATAATATGAAAATGAACTCTTAGAAGTCTTCCATGAAAACATATCTGTTCTTAGACAGATAACTCTCCATGTGCTTTACTCTAATTGGATAAACAAAGATACTTGTTAGCAACTGTAGCCGAAGAGGAAAACTTAATTTGAAGATAAACTACAGTACCCTTCCACTGAAACTGACTTTTGAAGAGAACACATATTTCGAATAGTAGAAAATATACTTATAGTATCTAAAATGTTATACCTTAGAAATAATGGTACTCCGTATAAAAGTAACTCACACAAAAAATTGCAAATACACAAAGGTCAAGTAATATTGCTTTTCAACTTTTGTCAACAAAATATTACTATTCGACAAATGCTTCTTTGCATTTTGAAGCAAAGATGGAACTGCATATAGAAATACTCCTGCAGAAGAAGGAAATACTACAGAAAAGCGAAATTTTGGTAAATAATGTTTTAGGAAAGCAAATATTATTAACTGCATAAGAATAGAGTGCTGTTAACACTACTGAAATTCGTATAGCTTAAATTTTTATTTTTTCTTAAAATAGTATTTTACGATGAATATATATTATTAATAAATCATTGATAAAATATAAATAGCAGTTACTTTATATTTTGTCTATCACCGTGTGTTCTTCATTATGTTTTTTAATAATTTCAAGTAGTAGTAAAGAAAAGTGTGGAAATTTTTTGCTTGTTAAAATAAAGTGCACTAAAATTTAAAAAATATATTTCTTTTGCAAACAAAAAAGTCTGAAAACTAGTTTTTAGAGTAAAAAGAAAGTTCAAGAGTCATGTTCGAAGTTCAGGTCTTACAAAAGCGAAATAATAAAACCAAGACTTCAGAAAAATCGTAAAGATTTGCTTCCGAATGACTTTACTAGGATAATTGATGTGCCTTAATGACGTCGAAAAAAAGAGAGAAACGTATTTTTTACGGCAGTACTTCATTACTTGAAAATGCAAACACTTCTGTGTTTGATGAAACCTTTTTATGCTAAGGTGGAATTGAAGAACAAATCTCAGAGATTTCTTAACCCTTGCTCTAAATTGCAATTTTTTTTATTAGAAATTTTCTTCACTTAAATATATGATGAGACCATACTACCGGAAAGTTTCTCAGGAAGCAATTAAAAGACTTCGCCTAGCCGTTTAAATCTTCGATATTAAAAGACTTCTTATGGATACTAACTTGGCCGTTTCTTGAGATTTTAAGATTTAAAAAGAGCTTTGTAAGGAATATATTTAAAGCAAGAAAAAGAGAACACATTTTTAAACGTATAGACTCTCTGTAAGCATATGATGTGCACTATTTTTTTTTAATGCTGATAATCGACTGATACTAAAACAAATTTCGTACATTGTCAGTTCATTGGAATTCCAAATCGTTGGTAAAGATTAAAAAACACCATAACGCATACACTTGGATATTAAGTGAATGAAATAAGGATCAAGGACAAGAATAAGAAGGAAAGAAAATAAAGTTGTTTATCAACTATGGTTGTTTTTTAAGGATCAGCGAAAAGAATTATCACCAGAGCAGGAAACGTCGAATTTTAAAAAAAAAGGATTTGATTTTAAAAAACAGTTATTCACCAAATACATGGAATTGTTTCGACAACATGTGAAATGACAATCTTGTTTTTTTTTCTTACAATTGAAAATAAAAATAAATAGGGAGCTCTTAAATAAAACCAAAGTAATGTAAAATGTTTGACCGGAGAAAAATATTACTAACTATTTATTTATAGTTTACACAAATCCAAGGATAAATTTCAAAAAAATGTGTATTCCACTTCTGAAAATATTACATAATAATCTTAAAATTATTACATAATAATCTTAAAATGGTAAGGCAACGTTAGACTGGAAAAGGGAATATGTACATAATGAAGTAGTAGCGGAATAAATAAAATAAATTTTTTATTTGACATTTTCAAATTTTTTCACTTAGACTTCACTTAGAAGTAGTAGCTTTCACTTAGAAGTAGTAGCGGAATAAATAAAATAAATTTTTTATTTGACATTTTCAAATTTTTTCACTTAGACTTCAGTTATATTGTGAGGAAATGACTACTTTTCTGTATCTGAATGTAGTTTTTAATTTGCTTTTAAAATAAAATTTAAATTATGTCTATATATATATATATATGTGTGTGTGTGTAAACATTATTTTAAATATATATATATATACAATATATATATATATATATACATATATATATAGACCGAAGGGCCATTACATTACGACCACCCTGTAAATAACATGCAGGACCACCTTTAGCCCTCAAAACTGTCAGCACCCAGTGTGGCATTGACTCCACAAGGTGCTGATACGCAGTCTGAGGTAACTGGTACCAAGCACTCATATATGCATATGTGTCAGCTTTCTACAAAGTTGGTGTTTCATTGTACTGATCGCAGAAAGCCTCTTTCAACAATTTTATGATTGTATGTCAAAAATGAATTTGCTAGGTTTTGCACTCGATTGTTTGTATACTGGATATTTATTGCTTTCGAAGGCACGAATTCGAAACAATATGAGACGAAAACATGGGAATCAAACCTGAAATAGAAGAAAACTAATACAAAAATGAATAAAAAACGCGTTTTAAATAAAATGGAAATTTAAAATATATAACATTAAACAAATGTAAAATTAAATGGATTTAACAAAATAAGCCGAAAGAAACATGGAAATTGAAAGGAATTTTACATCCTTACATTCCACATTTAAAATTATGCTGAAATCAAGAGCATTTAGTCATCGAAACATGACAAAAATAATGTTTCAATATGAGCAGACAGAAACAAAATAATTGCATCGCTGCTTCAAAATAAAAAAATTAGAAAGATTATTTTAATTTTAGAAAAAGAAAATAATAATCTGGTTTGATATAAAGTCAAAAAAAAAAAACCAAACCTTTTATTTAAAATGTTGAAAATCAGTTGCGAAATAGAAAATATGAGAATAGGTAGAGAGAAATTATGAAGTAAAAACCTTCATTTGTTGGGCGGATAATATAACTGGATTATACATGGTTTTTAGAAATAAGAAAAATGGCATATTTATGCATTTACTTATTTCCGTTTCAAGTTTAATTTCCAAGTTTTTACTTCACATTATTTTAAATTGTGGCTTCCTGTTAGACGCATTTCCGTTTTTATTAGATATACGTATAGCATAATTTATCTCATTCTTTTACACACACACATACACATATATACTAATGTTATACTTAAAAGTAGATCTTGCGTAAAAATAAAAAATTTACATACTTATGGCATCTATTTTGCCAACAATATGTATTATGAATGACATACCTCTATTCCTCAACATATGTGTACACATTTCAGCATATTTCTAGCAATCTCTGTGAACTTTTTCCTCTCCATGCTATGGATGGCAAGAGCATATTGATCATTTTTGTCTCTTCCAAGGGGTATTTATTTTTATGTGCACAGATTAGCTTAAGTATCCCAGATTCATTGTTTACATTGGTAAAATATGTATACCCATTATCCATAGTCTTTAATTATAATCCAATGTCTTTATGTCGTTGCAGAGTCTAATAGTTATATTCTGTCTCAAAATACTCCTTCAAAATCTTCATGATGAAATCTGTATAATTATCACTGCTTTGATTTATCTAAACCCGATGCTCATTTTCTTGTAATAATACAATGACCTGTCAGACTGTATCTTGGTAGGCCTTCTTCGCAAAACTCAGTATCCGTGATATATATATATAGTATATAAAAGCATGAGTTCAATCTGTAAGGTCCCTCACTTGAAATCTAAGTTAATGTTGGAAGTGAGGAACCTAGGAACTGATAAGCGAATAATCGCTAGAGTTCGAAGACAGGAAACAACAAGAGAGAAGGGTAAATAACCCTTTATTATTTCTATAAGATTTCACAAAACTCCGCTGGGAGGGAACAAATAAAGTCCGCACTTTGGACTTGAACTTAAAAGACTAAGAATTAAACTAAAACTAAGATTAACTAACTAAGTATAGCCAAAGCTATCAAGGTACAATGAGAGTTGGCCCCTTAACCTACTTTACTACGAAGCTTAGCAAGGGCCTGAGTACGGCCGAGCGGATAACAGCTTTGAGACAGAGAGCGGCCAAAAAGGCAGACGCGCGTAATTCAGAAACTCTGTTTCTCTCTCTGTCTCAGTAAGTAACTTCGTGGTTTAAATACCGCTCCTTCTCATTAAATATTCAGCAAATTCCAAAACTACGTTCTGTCCGGAAGTAGTAAGTTGAAGTTAAGAATTTGACAGGAAAGGAACTTTAACTTAAAATTTAACTGTTAATAAAATTAACATAATTCTTACAAATCATTCATCGCTTTGTAAAGGCATATCAGATGCCAGTTTATTTTCAAGGCATACCAGATGGAAGAAAGATATGATAAAGAAATGCGAGTTTCAGGAATATAAGCTGTTCCATGTTTATTACTATAGGCTCTTTGGTGAAATAATTCCTAATATCTGAAAACGCTTAATTCAAAACGGAAATGTCGTCACAAATGAATTCTTAAAGCCTTGGTAAGATCATGCATACTTACCACAATGCAATATCAAAATAATTGTCAAAGACACGACATTCAAATAAGACAATCTTTAAAACTTGCTCCCTGCAAATTAATTAACAAATCCATTTTTTCAGCTTAACATGCTTAAAAGTCAATATTATATATATAGTATTTAAGTATTAGATGAATAAATATGATCAAACAAAACAATATATATATATATATAGGCCCACCAGCGGTTGAGCGTAAAGTCGCTGAACAATGGTAGTTCGGTCCGAGGTTCGAATCCCGCGAATGGGCTGTCTTCATGTGTGTTTTCGTGGTTTTCCTCATGTGTAACGTGTATACCAGCCAGTTTCCCTTAGAAATCCTCCACGAAGGCATCCCTCCCCTTAGGCAGATAACCCTAATGTGCTTTGCCATAATTAAATACACCACTATAAAAATATAACCATAAAATGATTATAAAAACTATATATCTAATTCATTTCATCAAGCAAACAGAAATAAAATATATTTGTACATTATTTACTTTTGTTTTTTTAACTTAGAGTTTAATCTTCTGCATCTCTAATTTTATTTTTTGATTCATAACGTAATCATCAGTCTACTCATAGCGACATACAAGAAATTAGATACACTAACACTTGCCGAACGTGGACTGGAGGAACTCGATTTTGCGAATACTCGTTTTCTTAACTCTCTCCATTTAATTTGCCGAACACGATAATTTCAGTTATATGCGGTAAGCTGCGGACCGTTGGCCGCGTTGCGATAGTTCTCTTTAATGAACTGATCCAAAATTGAATTTATTAAAGCAGTCAGACAGTGATTAGAATAGCAAAACCTAAGGTTAAAGTTCTCATAATTAAAAAGTTCTAGATAATGCTTTAGGGCACGCTTTTAATGCCCTTTCAACAATGCATCCAAGTGTAGAGGTTTTGTTCCTTCCACCGAACATCCAACCAATAGATCAAGGAATCATAAAAACATTCAAAACCTCTTATGTAAAATATATTATTTACATCTCTATAAAGAAAGCACTAGACGAAGAAAGTACGACACACTAATGGCAGTTTGGAATAAATTCAATGTAAGACGTCGCATAAATTCGCATGGGAGCAAGTGAATTGATCAACAATGAATGATCGCTGGCGCTATTCTGACCGGAAGGTGCTAGCTCTGATCAATTTAACTTCTAGCTCTGACCAGAAGGGTTAAACAGTTTTAAAGATTTCCACTAATTGAAAATGAAGTCAAGAAAATCTCACAGATTGCAAAAGCAATAGACGGCGAAGAATTCTGAATATAGAAGAAAGAGAAATCAAAGAATTAGTAGAGAGTGAAAAATCATGAAATCGCAAATAAAGAATTGGATGACCTTACAGACAGCGTTTATACATTTTTTAAATGATTTCGATAAAAAGAATTAAGCAATTTTTTTTAATAACAGTAGCTGGAAAATGCTTGTTATTTGGAATGAGGAATATCTTCTGCTACTTTTAAATTTATTCTTTAATTTAATAATAAATTTAAATAAAAAATAAATTTAAATTTATTCTTTTCCCAAAATGTCGCATATAAACAAGTTGTGGACTGGAGGCTATGTTTTGGAGTTTTCCGAAGAAACCTATTTCCATTCTGCAATCCAGAAACGTTGTGAAATGGGCTGTATTAAAATTTGCAAGGGCAAAATAAACATCATTTTTAATCTTAAAGAGAAAAAACCTCAAACATTACTTATCAACCATCAATCAAAACACCCTCCTGGTACCATAGTTTGGATACATGAGAAAGCTCGGATGTCAACTTAGTTAATGATAGAGTGGCTAAAATTGTATAAAACCATTCGCTAAGTTTTCCTTTTCGTAAGACGTCATTATTAATCTTGAACAGTGGCATTTCACAAAAGATGTTAAACAAACACTGTTCCCATCCCTATCCTAGGACGTACATCATTGCAGCAACCATCGGACGTATCAATAAATAAATTGTTAGAAGACTATCTCCGAAAGTTTTATACTTATTGGATATCGGCATGATCGCACAAGTTTGCTAAAATCAGAAAAATACAGAGATCATCGTGTAGAGACATTAGGTTTTTTTTTTTTTTTTTTTTTTTTTTTTTTTTTTTTTTTTGGAAGCAGGGAACAGGAAAAATGAACAATGTTCTCTCCAGGACTCGAGCCACGGTCATCTCGAATACGCGTCAATCGTGCTGACCACTACACTGAGAAGGCATGCTAAGAAGGCGGGAGAAATACCTGATAATCGATTGAATTGGTTTGATCGCGAATTTTGGGTACATGGGCTTTGACTGATAAAGCCATAGTTAAGAGCTTCAAGAAAACGGGATTATTTAATGCCTTACATGGTTATGAAGAACTTTACACATGGGAACACTTGTAACAAAGACTGTCACAAAGACGATTATGTTGCTGATAAGCTATAGCAACTATAGAAGACGATGCAGACAGAAGTTCTAGCAGCACTGAATTAATTGAGGTTTATGAAGTAGCAGTGGTAAACAATAGGAGCCGGAGTGATTCAAGTTATAAGTATGTAGAAATGAAGCTATCTTATTAAATAGTGTACTGTTAATATTACTATGTAATCTAACTGGAATCTGGGTTTCTTTTAAAGAAATAATATTGTGATAGTTATTATTAGTTTGCCCCTGACTATTTTTCATTTTTATGCTCTTACTGTAACTGCATCCTTCGAAAGTTAAATCACTCTCATAATTTCCCCCTGTTGTTGAGCCATAAAATCAGAAAAACGAAATTTAAAAAATCTGATGTGTACACCACGTGACTTCCTTGCAAGGAATATTGAATTATAAACACTTTTTCTTGCATTTCATTTAAACTTATTAGATATTTAAATCTAATTCGTCAATAGTGCATAATCCACAATACAATAAATGCCGTCTTTAAAATTCGCTATATTTGTTTACACTTCGTCGCTAGGTTCACTTAACAGCGTAATATTTCGTTCATATTATAACTCAGAATGCACAAAATTTATATCATTTGAAGAATTATCTAATCATTTCCACATGTTCTATTCAAATACTATAATAAATCTAGAAAGATGTATAAAAGAAATTAAGCAAAACAAAACAAAAAAGAAACAGTTTTCACAGACGATTCAGTATTTCTCATTCAATTAATTCAGTTCTCACTTTGCGACAAGGCAAAAATACATAAAAACTCAAAATATCTATATGAAAAATTACAAATTCAGTTCTCATTTTGCGACAAGGCAAAAATACATAAAAACTCAAAATATCTATATGAAAAATTACAAAGTAAATCTTAACACTTATGTTCTCGAAAACATTCCAGAAAGGATTAAGCATGATTTAATTCCCAATAATAAATGAAGGCGTTATCTTTGTTGTTGAAAAGCTTTGTCTTTCTAGATTGGCAACATATCTACTATTC
This sequence comes from Stegodyphus dumicola, assembly GCF_044657685.1. Classification (NCBI taxonomy): domain Eukaryota; kingdom Metazoa; phylum Arthropoda; class Arachnida; order Araneae; family Eresidae; genus Stegodyphus; species Stegodyphus dumicola. Next base: position 38,051,763 of record NC_140771.1, on the reverse strand, counting down.
TGCCGTTTCAAATGTAAACAAATATGTCCGCCATGTTATTTAAAAATTAGGCTTAACCGCACTTAAACAGCTCTTAAATTGTTGATAATTGTACAAATATTGCTTGCAGATTTACTAAAGGCATAAAATCCTTAACCGAAACATAAGAACAACATAATTCAATCATTTTTTAAAGCAAAAAATGCACAACTTACAAACATATAAGTGTAAAGAAAGTGAGATCATTGAGCCGGGTAACAGAGTGGATATATATATATATAAATATATTTATATATTTATATACGTTTGGTGCGGCCGATTGAAACCGAAATACGAGGTGTACATCTGCATGCTATAGCAGTCCTATATACAAAATTTCAACATCCAGAGCCTACTCGTTTTTGAGTTATGCAAGATACATATGTACGTACGTACGTACGTGCAGACACCACGAAAAATTCTTTTCAGAATTAATTTTAAAGCAGTTATATAATTTTTTGGAGGGACAGAGTATTTTATTATGCCCTTATGTTCAGATGTCACGCAAAAACATCGTTAAATTGCATTCTATATAGGTCAAAATGGATATTTTCGTTGAAATATGCTGCGTGAAACTTTTCGCGATTATAATACTTCATTTTTACTTCGCACAAGGATGTATAAAGGGAAAAATACTCAAGAAAACACGGTACTACTAACACTTACATTTAAATTTTCCTCCCTTTGTTAAGATTAAGAACTCCGGCCTTGGTGCGCAGAAACACAGTGTAGCCACCGCAAAGGCTATTATATTTATAATATATAATATCATATAATGCTATATATCTTAATATTAGAACTAAATAGGTACTTAGATTAAATTTGTTCCAGTATAATTTTCATATTTACATTTTATTAAACAAAAGTGAGATCCGACAAATTAAATTGAAGGAAATAAAAACCATACCTTAAGAAGTATAGAAAGCCTTACTAAAAATTTGAATTGAAAGAATTATATGCATGCTACAACTGAAATTAATTTATATTGTTGAAAAAAATGAAAGATGTCTCTTTTGCTAACATATATAAGAATATTAACTTTCCTTAATCTGTTCAGCATGAAGCTAAAAAGAAGGAAACGTTTTGCAAGCAGCACAATATGCACGTTCTTTTCGAACAAAGAAGGGCATCTGAAGTCAGTGAAGCCAGTATCGAACCATTTTCTCAGTTAAAGATACGACTTTGACAAAGTGGCGGGAAATACGTTTCTATCGGCATAAAAGACAGGGTAAAAACCATTTCCCCGTCATTGAGTGTGCCCACGAAGCTGAGGGGAAAATCCCATTTTTTTCCCTTTGTATTCACTCTACCGATCATATTGTTAGGAAAAAGTTTCACCAGTTTTTTGCGCCGATATGTCTTCTCTTAAAAAACAACGGCAAAAGTTTCTGGACTTTGGCTATTTGATCTTACTTTCTATGCTAGTCTTGCTGATGTTTTCTCTCTCTTTCATGTTTATCGCGAATAAATGATGATGCCGTGGCCTGAATTTCTATAACTACTGCGAAGATTTATTAAAGAACTATCTGGAACGCCAGCGCTGTCCACTGATCTGTAGATTTCCTTTTATTCAGAATTTTGTAAAAACTGTCATCTAAAGTAAATAATTCTTGAAATGAAAAAGATAATTTCAAGCTTTTTATTTGAAAAGTCGCTTCGTGTGAATAAGCTTAATGTACATTGCGAAACAAAAAATTGGTCAGTTCTATATCTTCCGTTCTACCGGGCCGATTGACGAAATTCAACTTGCGTTTTTAATGTCTCGCAAGCGCAACTTAGGATATGTATTAGATTTATATATAGCATTGTTTTAATATAGGCATTTTGACACAAAATCGGACTTTTTCTTATATAACATGTCATTTTTTTCCATATTTCGCTTCTACGACTCAAATTATGCCAAACTGCCAAGTTTTGTCAAAATCGCAGGAGTAGTTTTTGAAACATTAGCTCTCAAAATTGTAGGTCCTCAGAGTTAATTGAATTTGATATATATTTATTAATATCTCTTTTTTGTATTAAACTTACTTGATTCCTTTTTCAAGAGTCGAAATTTAGGTTTAATCCAAATATAATTCACACACTTTTTTCGATTTATTTTTAAAATTTTTATTTTTAAATATCTTTTTTTATTTTTCGAAAACTTTTTGTACTATAATATATAAAACTTTTAACATCATCTTAAAGTAAATGTATTTATAGGTATACCTGCAAAAATTTAAAGTATTTTATTCAAAATTTTCTAAGATATACTACATAAATTTATACAGATGTGTGTTTTAAAATTTGGCATATTCGTTACAAGCGATAATAACGCCCAATCTGGTTTACGCACTTTGTTAAATTTATTTGAAAGTAATGAACGTGACCTTTTTTACACTCGTGTACAATGAAATAAAATGAAAGGAAAATAGGTTACTGTAAATTAAGAAGTTCACCAAGTGAATTATTCTTGGCACAAACTGAAAAAAATACCCCAAGGTAATTTTTTAAAATTTCTCCGCAAATTTCGCCAAAAAGTTTACAAAATTTAACACTTAGACATAATTTGAGTCGTGGAATTTAAATATGAAAAAAAAATTGGCATCCCATTTAAAAAAATGTCCTATTTGTGTCAAAATACCTATATTAAAACAATGCTATATGAGATGCCAATTTTTTTTCATATTTAGATTCCACGACTCAAATTATGTCTAAGTGTTAAATTTTGTAAACTTTGTGGCGAAATTTGCGGAGAAATTTTAAAAAAATTACCTTGGGGTATTTTTTTTTTCAGTTTGCGCCAAGAATAATTCACTTGGCGAACTTCTTATATAAATATGACGCATATCTTAAAGCGCACTTTCGAGACTTGAAAAACGCACTTTGAATTTCATCAATCGGCTCAGTAGAACGGGACATATAGAACATTTTTTTTTTTCACTGTACCTACCTATAAATAGCATAGTTTATCTATACACTATAGGTGTCCTAATAATTCTACTTGTTTAATATCTACGGCATTACAGTTATATTTAAATTTAGAATTTAAGTGAAGTTACCGTTTTATAATTTCAAAGCCTTGACCTACAGAAATCAGTTGCTCATAGATAGGAACTAATTTTAGATTTTATAAGTAATTAAAAATATATTTCATTTTTCTCCGATGATTTACTGCATTTAGCTCTCCACTTAATGTTTTTTCAATAATTGTTTGCTTTTATCTCTAGAATAGATGACAAGCAATTAATTAATTAGATCCGTATTGGTGTTGCTATCATAAGTCAACTATAATATTTTTTCACAGTTGGTAGTAACTTGCTTGAAAAAATCATTTATAGCGTTATAATGCAGGCAGTTGTATAATTATTAACTTTAAAATGTTTATTAAATATGAGGAATATTATCTATTTTAAATTTGTAATTTAAGGCAACCAACTTTAGAGATTTTCCCCTTGTGTAACGTGTACACGAGGCAGGTTCCCTTAGAAGGTCCTCCATGAAGGCTTTCTCTTCCATTAGTCAAGTAGCCCTAGTGTGCTTTGGCATAATAAACTTAACCAAACAAACCCGCCCGCATAATTACTCCTAGGCCACAGCAATTAGTTTTCTGGATATTTTTATGATAATAATCAGTTTCTTTCTTTCCATTCCAGTTGTTATCCAGAATTACCATTGATAATGAAGCCCTCTCTTCAAAGGACATGACTCTGGACCACTGATTTTGACTCCAACGAATACGTTCCTTTTACCAAAGTAATATTTCCCTATACTTGCGTGCATCTATCGGAAAACATTCAATAGGCATATATATATCAATATGTATATAAGCTAGCATTACGTAATCACCAAAAAATGGTTCAAAAGGATACGCTAATGCCGGTAAAACTGGAAGGTCTGCTGCTACCTGACCAGCAGCAGTATTTGTGTTGCATTTCGCCACTAAGGCGAAATATCTGTTCTCTTGTATGGTGATCCTGCTACGACCTCCACATGCTTTGAGCAAGATTTTCAATTTTCGGCGGCCTTTTCCAGAGTCGAGATAAAAGTCTAGTACATGCGTAATGATGTGACAACTTCAGTCAACCTTTGCCCTGCTTCAAAATTTTTAACTGCTCGAGCATGATCGCTTGCACTAAAATGATAATGTACAGTCAATTTCAGCAACAGACAATGTTACTTTTCTCTCAAACACTACGGCTTGCAATTACGAGCATAGAAGCAGTGCTAGTGTACTGACTTTTGTACATGTCTCAACGTTTTTTTTTCCGACCTGTTGGGAATGGAAATTTTCACAAATCAGTTGCTCCTTAACCATTGTCAAGCAGTCTAGTTTAATGCCTTCCCCAAAGTTATCCCTTAAAACTACTTGGCACTAAAATATGCTAACCGTGCAATAGTTTTCCTAAGGGATAAATCGTTTTCACGAATTATGAATTTCGAGCAGCATAAAAATTATCCCAATCTTGGAGCCGAAAAGTAAGTCAAAAGTAGATACCACGCATTCTAAATACTGAACATACTCTCTGTATCAACTCAATTAGTAACCCGGATGAAAACTTAATAACGGTCTTTACATTAAAATCAATAGTATGCAAGCATTCAATAAAGCAAATGAATTCTAATAAGTGCTTTCATTATTATAGAGTAATAAATATTGAGAAAAAATGGTGTATTAAAAGTAGAAACTAAGCAAAACCTACACATCACAACATATTAGACTGGCTTAGTAAATCAAGAGAAAGCGTACCAAAGTACTTATCTAAACTCCGTCCTAATCTTAGGTAAACGCGCCAAGGAAACAGAGCGAAGTCATGGTCTCAACGAACCACGATCTCATTTCTCTTTTGTGTTTCAGAAAACCTCTCGACATGACTTTAGGATCTGCATATTAAGTGTCTTGATTCCTCAAAAACACTACATTCACAAATTGCTTTACCTTCGGAATTCGAATTCCAGTCCAGAAGCATGGCAAACAGTCAGCCTCAGTTGATCACCATAACGGAGGGAGTTGGTTCACTTTATATTAATAAGTATTAAGGTATATACCACCAGTAATACAAGTAAAGTACAACAATGTTCGACTTGCAGAAAATTGTAAATAAGAAAAATACAGTAATTGCAGTAAAATACAGCAAATGAACAAAATTCCAACAATATCGGCTTAACCCATTAACCGCCAAAACTACAAGAAATGTTTCTTTTCTCATGAAAATAGTAACAAATATTGAATTAAGCATTTATAACATAAATTTACATTGAAAATAAAAAAAATGCTCTTACCTGGAAAAAGCGAGTGTTGCGTTCGCGCAACGTCAGCGGAATAAGACTACGGATGTTTAGTGAGTAGGATTGTACTCGTATGATGTTTCTTTTGAGTGGAGCGCAGGATTACTTTTTAGTTGTATAACGTTTTATAAATCTACAAATCACTTTACTTGTAATTAATTTAATATTAAAATATACATTGTATTTCTTACAAATACAGATTATTTCATTTGAAAGATTCAAGCATGAAAATATTGATTACAATTATGATGTAAAGCTGCATTACATACTTTGCATCTATAAACAGTCTGGCTATGGTACTCTTTACAACAAAGTCTTTTGTTATCAACGGACTTAACGATAAAATGTCTACCGTTTTCATGCAGTGGTTTTTGAATGCTGAATTTACTAGGTCTTCCTGTTGCTGATCTATTTCTGGCTAATTCTACACTCTCAATAGGAGTTTGCAAAAGGAATAATGCATTATCGCGTCTGAAATCTAAAAGAGACTTTATATTTCCAGTAGTAAAAAGTGGTGATACTTAGTAAGTTTAGATACGGTCTCACCTCATATAATTTATCAGTATTGTCAATTTGACTATTGTCAAATGCAAATTCTGCTTCATATTCCTGTACTGCAAACGTGATATCAATTTTCTTACAACAGGAACAGAAATGTCCTTATTAAAAGACCGATACATTTTTCCTTGAAGTAAAGCATGATATCCTGTAAGCAATAATATTCCAATAAATCTTCTCATATAGGCTTCAGATGCAATAAATTCTGAGCTTTTTTTTTTTTTTTTTTTTTTTTTTTTTTTTTTTTTTTTTTTTGCTGAGCGTATATATTTGTCTGTTCAACGAAAAGAGAATAAATGTCTAAACCAACAAGAAAATCGAAAATCTGTGCACTAGTTTTACCTTGTTTTTTGTTTTTTAGAATTTCTCTTCTATCTCTATCTTCATGTTCTTCCTGAGACATAACTAACAGTTCCTTTTTTATCCACTTCAAGATTTCAGTCTTCTGCTTTTTAAACATTTTAGTATGACTATAACTGCTTTTAGAAGGCTGAAACTTACGTGAATTTCAACTTCCCCAGCAGTATCATTTGGTAAAATATCATTATCATTATTTAAAGCATTGACATTCCTTTCTTCTTCGTCACTAGCCTCTGCAATTTCTTGGGGAACAACAACAATATTATCAGTTTCATTCTGGTCATTATTGAAATTTCTTCATCAAACTGTTTCTTCATCAAAAAATCTTTGAAGAGCTTCTAATGTAAGATACCTCGTTCTAGGCATTTTTAAACAACCAGAACATGAGCCAGAACATCGAAAGGAATGAGTGAAAAAGGAGATCGACTACCCGTTTCCTGCTGACGTTGCGTCAGCGCAACACCTGTTTTTCCTTCCTTCCCAACACAAATATAAACATCTTACTGATGTAATGTTCTGATAAACGGTGACCTTGACTAAAATTAGATCACTCATAAAGACGGCGATTCTTGCGTTAAATATTTTCAGCAAAAGTACCCGGTCGAAAATTTTGCTTAAATTTTGCTTAAAGTATGAAATTAATTATTGTAAACAAAATGATTGTTCAAGGCAAATATTTTTTTACAGAAATAATCTTTATAATATTCCCTACACAAAATCATCTGCTGGTATAAAATATCTTAGGTAGTTATATTTATACACGCCTTTATTTTGACCGTTGCGTCAACGCAACACCAGCGGCTAATGGGTTACAAGGAAAATAAATGTATGCAATGTCTCTTTGTTTCTCAGAGACACGTGTAAAATAATCTCATTATCAAATGCATGATAGATAAATGTCTTAATTACAAAACAAGAAAATAATTCTTTCGTTTATTAGCAATTTCTTCCACTCACCTTCATTTCCTTGCTATTCTCCCTAAATCCCAATTAGTAACTCAGTATGCCACAATTAGATACTCGACATACGAAGACAAATCAGCATTAGCATTTGATTGTGCCTAAAGGTTCATCTTATCTTGTGTTTCATTCCTTATACATCGCATCTTGATCCCAAGGTAATAAACTCAAAGACACTCAAGGAAAAGCCCTAGAGTTACATTAGCTATTAAGTTAATCGATCTCCAATTTCCACCATCCATTTCCTAAATGCCTCCTAATGGCTTACGTTAATGGTCATCATTCTGTGAGAATTATGTTAAAGTAAGAATTATAGAATTTCTGCAGATAAATCAAAAATCTTTAATTCCATTTTTTAACCATTTCAATTCTTGATTTCACTTAAACATTACTGAAACTGAATTGGGTAACTTTTATTTCAGCAACGTACTCGAGAAGTATATATGTAATTGAGGATACATTTGAGGAGAACCTTTTTATGAGATCTTCGTTCATACTTATGTTAAATATAAGGACCATTAGGAAAACTCCCTTGCAGACAATTTACCACCCGGGATTCAAGCACAAACGGACCACTCGTTGTCAGCGGTCCTGTCTCAGAAGATACTAGTAGGCCTAAATCTTGAAAAAAGTAGGTGTAATTAGACATTATTTAGTTTATCCAACATAAATATCCCTACATGTGTCGTAATTTTATATTTGAGAACAAAATGTACTTCTCTCTTTTACAATGAGGTCATCATGATTACCCTCGTAAAGAGAATGGAATGTCATCCACATTTCTAAAAATATAAAAGTAAACAGTGATATTCAAATAAGTTATGTTAATTTTTAAGAACATTTCCTTCCCTTACTTAAATGAGCGACCAAATATATTTTGCAATAAATTTAAAGTGATTTATCCATTTAACAAACAGAACAGTTTTACTATAATAGAAAAATTACTTTTATAGAAAGAAGTACTTAATCAGTTTTGAATCTTTAATTTCACTTTTTCTCAGCATAATGTAAATTTATTATAGAGGATTGATTCGATGATCTATAATACAACAATCTTTAAATTACGCCTTAATTTTTGTAATGTTTTTCCCATTTTCCTATCTGCATAACAAGTAACTCGTGAGAAATTAATTTTTAAATGCGACCAATACAGTTTATTTTTATGTTATTTGCAATCGATCGAGTTTATACCAAAGATGGCAATTCCTGGCACGTATTGTTCTTCTTATTATTTTTAAATTTCCTATTTCATAAATAAGTGACTACCTTTCGATTAAGAAGTTTCAATGACTTTACACTAAGGGCTGAAAAAAGGTTAAAAACATTAAATTTTGAAATGATAACAGGTTCATAGTTATAAGATGATTAATTTTATTATTTAAAAATTATTTTAAAAACTGAAATTGATTAATAACATGCAGAAATAGCGAGTGTAACTGCAGGTAAAAAACATCGTGAACGCAAATGTCCTGCAGAAAACAACCCAATAAAAATCTGGTAATTAGCAAACGTTATTGCTTCGCATAGCAGTTGATAGAATTTTAAACTTATGCATCTTACTCTCTTTTTAACGCTCTATTTTTTCAGGAAAATCTACATATCTTTACAAAAAAAAGTTAATTAAGTAAATACTTAAAATAGTTTACATAATAAGTTCCGAATTTTATTACATGTTATACAAACCATTAATTTAAACTAATTTCCACATTTTTAGTGCTCAAGTTTCCTTCTTGCTTTTTCAGTAAGCCTTCATCAGTTAATGCGGAAATATGAAATACAGAGGTAAAAATTATTTACTTAATTTTGTGCTTACAAATTATTACGCGAAAATTTACTAAGACTTCATATTATCAAAAAATTGTCATTCTTATTGTGTGTGACATTATTATCATACGATTATTTGGGTGTCTGCCGAAAACGTCGCGGCAATTACTTTGCGGAAGAACCGACACGGAGAAAATGATGCAAGGCGAATAGATCATCATAGAACACATCGTGGAAGAAAAGAAAGCAAGGAGGAAAAAATTCGCAGTTCTAAAAAATTCGTGGTACAGAACATCAAAATCGAAAATTTCTTGCAAAAAATAAAGCATCTACAAATCGTCGCATGACCGTTTGATCGCAAGCACTTGTTTTCACTCTTTAAAAATTCACACATTCGCATAATGCTTTGTGAGCCCAAGAAAGAATGAGGAATATTTTTAGTTTTTTGTTCCATATTTTCGCAATAAAAATGAGAAAATTTAAACATTCAAGAACTTAAAATGAGCAGAAAAATAATGCTAGGTATATCAGTTAATAGAATTTTAAATGAATATAGGTAAATAATAAAGGTCATTGATTAATTTAAAGATTTAACGGTAGTTTTCACAAAAGCAAGGATAGAAAAGTGACAAAGTCTTGAAGGGATTGATTCTCTCTCTCACTACTGCTCTTAATACACGATTCTCATGTGAGCATCACTGACATTTTGGGGCCCAGCGCCATACTTTGGTCTTTTCTTTTCCCATTTTTTCCTTTCTATAAATCTCCATGTCATATCCCCTATCTACCTTCATTATCCCTTGAATTATTGAATTTTCAAATGCTAACGAACTTTTGTGTCACCCTGTATATACACTTTTGTTTCAGCTGATTGCAATCTAAACGAGAGGTGCACAACTGCATGTTATAGCAGTTCCACATACAAAATTTCAAATTTCTGAGGCTACTCGTTTTTGAGATATGCGAGATACATACATATGTATGTACGTATGTACGTACAGACGTTACGAAAAAATATCTCTCCTGAATCCATTTTTAAATTCATTTTACGCTTAAAAAGAGTCCTTTATTCCGTCCGTACCTACAGATGTCATGCAAAAACATCATTCAAATCGATTCGAGAGCGGTCAAAATTGATACTTTCGTTGAAAAATGGCCCGATATTTTTGGCGATTTAATAAGAAAATAAAAATGTTTGCATGTAAATAAACTCCCTAAGAAAGCGATTGTTAATCTCTCAAAAATTCGAAGGTAAAAATTTTTGCCTCTTGCAAGTAATAATAATAATAAAATATGTGTCTTCAAACCGTTGAATAAGATTTATATCATAGTGTAAGTCAGTTAGCTCCACTGATAGATTTTCCTGGATGTTATTCACTTCTTTTTATAATAAAAATAGTGTGAAACTATGATCGAAACCACTCAAATATTAACCTCTTTCTTCAAATTCTTTGTAATAATAATACTAATTAATTGACAGGAAATATATTCGCTGGGAATATAAAATTGGTTCGGAGGCAATCAATTTGAGACCATTGATATTAGAACGAGCAGTTAACAATTTGGAAGATTTGTGCTTGACAAAGAGGCAGTTGGTTTTAAGTTTACTAGTTTAGAAAAATGTAATTTTCTTTACAGATGCTCATCAGATTTTAAAATTACTCGTTTAATTAACAATATAAAACCAATAACCATTTTCCATGTCCTCTGCTTGACAATAAGTCTTTAACAAGAAGTTGTTATGTATTACTTTAAAATTCAGTCCGTTTTCCTGAACGTCGTTATGAATGTGAACTCGGCCACATAAAAACCACCACACGGAATATTATTTTATACTTCAGGCAAATAGCTCTGTAGTTTTTAAAGACAGCCTGTTTTGTTTTCCGATCAATCGTTTTAAATTATAAATGCATAACGATGATGTAACGAAGTATATATTTAATAATATATTGTCTATTTTTACCTAAATGAAGTTACATTTGCTACTTAAAATATTGTTAAGTAACTACTAAAGTCGTAATCCTTTCTTTTCTATATTTTATAAATCTTCATAAAAAACAAAATTACCAATTACAGTAATTTCAACATATTCGCAATACATTCATACTTATATTTTTTTTTGTGACGAATGAACTGAATAATAATTTGAAGATTAGAAAAAAAAAGGACGGAATCTATTTATTTCTATTCACATAATTAACAATAAATCCCTTTAATATCTTAGTCGCCTTTAATAAAGTATGGCTAATTTAAAAATGCATTTTAAGCTTATTTGACTGATATTCAGAATGGAGAGGAAGATTATTTTTATTTTAATTATGCCTAAACACGTATCCTACTTAATAATACTTATTTTTTATTTTAAAATCGTTAAGAATTAAAAAGAATTTGATTAATGATAATTTTTGAGGTAGGTCTCATACTCATGTCCAAAATTATCTTTACATACCCAAAAATGATGATATTCAATGAAATATCGAATCAATGTGATCCGTATTTGCAGGGAATGTGTGAAAACCAAGCCTAATTAGCATTATCCAATCAAAAGTAATCAAACGGTTTGTGATATGCAAATCTAGGCGTTACGTCATCCAAGGGTGAATCGAGCGCTTTGCGCAAACTGAATATTTGAGTGAATTTCTGCAACATAGCGTTTGATTTCAGTGTGTAGGGACTCAAAGCGGTTTCTTATGGCTTCGAAGTATCATTTGGAAGAATCTGTAAAGTGGCGAATTATCGGCCGTTTAGAAGCAGGGCAGTCAATCATGGAAACAGCCACATGTCTGAATATTTCAAGACAGACAGTCTCTAAGCTATAGAAACAGTTTCAAAATGATGGAAGTGTTGTAAGGAGGCCTGGACAAGGTCGGAAACGAATGACAACTGCTTCTGAAGATCGGTATCTGGCATTAACTGCCCGTCGTAACAGAAAGGCTACTGCTCGGAAGTTAAGTTCAGAGCTTGCAGCCGCCACTGGAACTGTTGCATCACGCAAACAATATACAGAAGGCTTAATGAAAAAGGCCTTTATGCCAGAAAGCCAAGGGTATGTGTTTTACTGTCTTCACAGAAAAAGAGGGATCGCTTTAATTGGTGTAAAGAACATCAAAACTGGACTGAACATCAATGGTCCCATGTTCTCTTTACTGATGAGTCGCGGTTTAGTTTAACTGGTGATTCTAAACGTGTTTACATCTGGAGGGAGTCAGGAACACGAAATGATCCCTCGAACATTGTGGAACGTGACCGTTTCGGTAGTGGAGGTGTGATAGTATGGGGTGGATTAATGATCGATGGACGTACGCCCCTACACGTATTCAGCAGCGGATCTGTGACAGGCCAGATATATCGGGATGAGGTCTTAGATCCTTATGTAAGACTTTTCAGGGGTGCATATGGACCTGACTTTTTATTTATGGATGATAATGCCCGTCCACATCGAGCAAACCTCGTTGATGAATTCCTTGAAAGTAAAGACATTAAGCGAATACCTTGGCCACCAAACTCTCCTGACCTTAACCCGATAGAGAACTTATGGGACTACCTTGGAAGAGCAATTGCACGTATACATCCTCCTCCTAGAGATGTAAATGCTCTGAAGATGGCATTGCTGGAAGAGTGGAGATTAATTCCCCAAACTGTGGTTAACAACGTTATTTCCAGCCTTAAAACACGTTGTGATATGTGTGTACAAGTCAGGGGAGATCATATTCCATATTAAATTCTTAAGACTTAATTCTTTTTCTGAATCATTCCCCCCTCAGGGGGCTCACTTTTGTGAGTACGGGTGTGGCAATCCCGAGGTACCCTAGCCCTTCACGGGATCATCTTCTTGATGAGACGGGTGTCACGATCCTGGAGCCCCAGTGATCTATCCTCATTTCCGTCTCCTCTCCTCTTGGCTGGAACTTTTTCCCTTCCCTTCTCCCTTGTGGTTTCTCTCTACGGAGTTTGGGGCTCGTCACGAGAGGCTGGAACAAACCTTGTTTCTAGTTTTCGAGTGGCGAGAAAACTGCCCACGTGTTTGCCGTGCGTGGAGACCCGTGTCGCTGGAAAGGAGGGTCCTGGTAGTTGAGGGGCGAGGTACTGTCCCCAACACACTGCTTTGGCCTCTGCTTCAGCTAAACGGGAGGCACCTTAGTCGTCCTCACGGGTGTCAATCGGCTGGTCACTAGTCCTTGTGTCAGTGGCTTGGGGTCAAGCTCTCGGGAGTACCTGCTTTCGGGAAAGCCGACTGTGGGGCTTCAGTTTGCGTATAGGTCCGGCTAGCCCTAACACAGAAATCTGTGTTCCCTTGTTGGGCTCCGTGGTGGGCGGGGCCGTCGGACCCGAATCTTATATTTTCTATCATGGCTTCCCTTTTCATTTTAAAAAAACCTGAGTCAAACGACACCAATCAAGACATTGAAATCATAGACAAATCAGTGAGCAAGAAAATTCGTACCGATGCAAATGCCAAAGTAACTTCTGAATGTCCTCGCTTTGTTGTTGTTTCCAGTGCCTCTGAAGAATTTAAAAAGATGTCTCCTTTTCTGATAAACAAATATATCCATTCTTGCGTAGGCGAACCAAAGAACATAAAGCGTCTCCGTTCTGGAGACCTGCTTATAGATACTGTCTCGCCAATCCAATCTGCTTCCCTTTTGTCACAAACGAAACTTGGAAATATAGCTATAACTGTCTCAGCGCATAAATCTCTGAACTTTTGTAGAGGTGTGATCTCGGAAATCGACCTTCTGTGTGTTTCAGAAGAAGAGTTCGTTTCCGAGTTAGCCGACCAAAAAGTCTGTGGTGCTAGGCGGATCAAGATGCGTAAGGAAGGTCAGTTGATTGACACAAAACACGTGATCCTGACCTTCAAATCGCCTGATCTGCCGAAAAATATTAAGGCTGGATATCTAAATTGCCCCGTTAGGCCATATATTCCAAACCCCATGCGATGCTTCCAGTGCCAGGGTTTTGGCCATTCCAAGATGTCCTGTCGTGGGACCCTGACGTGCGCTCGATGCTCGTCGGTTGGCCACGATAGCGAAAATTGCACCGCTGCAGCACTGTGTATTAATTGCAAGGGCAACCATCCAGCATTTTCCCGTTCCTGTCCAAAATGGAAATTAGAAAAGGAAGTTCAGACCATAAAAGTTTCTAGAAACATTTCCTATGCCGAAGCCAGAAGACAAGTTCAAAGCACACAGCCTCAGTCAAACAAATCATATGCCGGCGCCGTTAAATCAACACGCACTATAGCCACTCAAACTTCCATAAGTACACAGACTCCACCAAATAAAACCCAACAATCTGCAAACAAGAAAAAGGAAAATGCAACACATGTCGTACAAAATAAAGAAATAGTTATTCAAAGCACACCAAAACATATCCCTCCAAAACCAATTAACAAAAATAGAAGTCCCAGCAATAGTTCTGTAAATGAAACGATCTCTGAATCCGCAGATTCAGACAGTATGGAAGTGGAGGATGGATTGGAAATTCCTGAACATCTGCTCCCGCGCAAAACTAAAAAGGAACACAGGAAGGACAAACATCAATCATAATGGCCACCCTCGTCTCATGGAACTGTCGCGGTTTCCACCGAAATTTCCTTGACATCAAAGCTATGATCAATACTTATCATCCTGTGTGCTTCGCAATACAAGAGACGAATCTGAAACCAGATCAACATGCAAACCTTCGGAGATTTTCTCTCGTCAGGAAGGATAACCTTGCAGGTGAGCGTGCCAGTGGAGGTGTATGTCTCCTAACCTCACTGGACTATCCCTTAAGTTCCTTTCCTTTGACGACTTCTCTCCAAGTTGTCGCTGTACAAGTAAACTTTCATATTGTAGTTTCAGTCGTTTCTCTTTATTTGCCTCCTAATGAGCACATTGATCAGCAAGATTTAAATGATCTTTTAGAGCAGCTGCCTGAGCCTTTCATAATAATAGGAGATTTTAACGGCCATAGTCCGCTCTGGGGTAGTAAAGATACTAATTGCCGTGGAAGACAAATTGAGCAGATGATCGAAGATCATAGCCTTTGTCTTCTGAATAATGGGCAGAATACTTACTTCCACGAGCCTTCAAGGACATTCCATGCTCTCGACCTTGCCATCTGTTCCCCATCTCTGCTGCCATTTTGCACGTTTAGTGTGGGAAATGATCTTTACAACAGCGATCACTATCCCATTTTTATATCTCTTGCACGAAGAGGAGCAAACCCCATGTCGAGATCCCCTCGTTTCATACTCGATAGGGCAGACTGGGAACTCTTCTCTTCCTCCACAGAGCTGACAGAGGAAATGGTAGAAGATGTGCATATCGATGACGCTGTGGAAGCTTTTACTAATACTATTATTCAGGCAGCTATGCTTTCGATTCCTAAAACATCAGGAAAAATACTAAAATATTCGAAACCGTGGTGGAATCGCGACTGTCATGAAGCACTGAAAAAACAGAAAAAAGCATGGGGTATTTTTCGTAGATATCCTACTCTGCGAAACCTCATAGCCTTTAAAAGAGCCAAAGCAAATGCACGCAAAGTAAGAAGGCAGAGCCAAAGGAATTCTTGGATTTCATATGTGTCGTCAATAACATCCTCCACGCCTAGTAAGCGGGTTTGGGAAAGAGTTCGAAAAGCATGCGGCATATATAAAGACCACTCACTTTCGTTTTTGGAAAAAGATGGCCGAGTGATTAGCTCCATAGAAGAAATTGCGAATACTATTGCTGAGACATTTGCTGCCGTTTCTCCCAGCAGAAACTATTCACCTGCTTTTCTCTCTATCAAGCAGCACTCTGAAATAAGTCCCATCGCATTCAACTCTACCAAATCTGAGCCTTACAATAGAGCATTTACTATGCTGGAATTAAAGAGAGCTTTATTGCAGACACATAAGTCTTCTCCGGGTTTTGATGGCATAAATTACGAAATGCTAAAGCATCTGTCCTATAAGTCACTGACTGCCCTTCTCACTCTTTACAATACAGTGTGGAAGGAGCGTATTTTCCCCAGTGCATGGAGGAGAGCTGTTGTCATTCCGATTGCTAAGCCAGGGAAAGATCCAAGGAATCCCTCCAACTATCGACCAATTGCCCTTACGAGTTGCCTCTGCAAACTGTTTGAAAAGATGGTAAACAGCCGCCTACTCTACTTCTTGGAAAAGAATGATATTATATCGCCTTATCAGAGCGGTTTTCGAAGGGGAAAAACAACTGTAGATAACATGCTCCTCTTAGAGGCATCTATTCGAAAAGCATTTGTAAAAAGAAGCCACCTTGTCTCGATATTCTTCGACATAGAAAAAGCTTATAATAAGGCATGGAGATACGGTATACTCCGGGATCTTCACGAGAGTGGCTTGCGCGGCAACCTACCAATTTTCATTCAGAATTTCTTGAACAGTAGAACTTTTCAAGTAAGGATTGGCTCTCTTTTTTCGAATGTTTTCCAACAGGAAGAGGGTGTGCCTCAAGGCTGTGTGCTTAGTGTAACGCTGTTCAGTTTAAAAATAAATTCTGTATTAAAAAATCTTCCTCCTACCATCTTGGGATCACTATATGTAGATGATTTACAGATTAGCTGTCGAGGAGCAGACATGAGATACATGGAGAGGCAATTGCAGATGGCTCTGAATAAGATCCAAGAATGGTCAGACAAACAGGGATTTACCTTTTCGAAACAGAAAACTGTGTGCGTGCACTTTTGTAGGAAGCGAGGTCTCCATCCTGAACCTGAGTTATATCTAAATGGTACAATTATTCCAGTTGCGCCTGAAGTAAAATTTTTAGGAGTGACGTTCGACCGAAAATTGACTTTCCTTTCTCATGTTTTAAACCTGAGAAAGAGGTGTCAAAAAACACTAAATATTTTAAAAGTGTTGGCGAACACCTCCTGGGGTGCAGAGCGTTGCTCCATGCTTCGCATTTACAGAGCGCTTATCCGCTCTAGACTGGACTATGGCTCAGTGGTTTATGGATCCGCTCGCTCATCTGTTTTGTTAAAACTCGATCCTGTTCACCATCAAGGTTTGCGGATTTGTTCAGGAGCTTTCAGGACTTCTCCTGTACAGAGCCTATACGTTGACACTAACGAACCATCACTTTATCTGAGGCGTGAGCAATTGTCCCTTTTGCAATATTTTCATATTCTATCCCAACCTGAACATCCCAATAAGCTGTGCTTACTTGATAATGAGTGTAACACATTATTTGAAACACGCCCATCCTGTGTTCCTACCTTTCTCTTAAGAGTTCGCCCTGTCATTGAGGAACTTTCACTCTCTGATATACGCCCCCAAGCAGTACAGAATTTTGAAATCCCACCTTGGGAAAATGTACGGATTCAGCTTCTTAATGTTTTTAAGCATCATGCGAAGGCAAGCACTAACGAGATCATTTACAGACAACTCTTCGCTGAGCACAGGCACAAATATAGCAGTTATATTCCAGTCTATACAGATGGTTCAAAGTCAAAAGATCATGTCGGAATGGCATTTGTAATTGAAGATCACAT
Source organism: Stegodyphus dumicola (assembly GCF_044657685.1). Classification (NCBI taxonomy): domain Eukaryota; kingdom Metazoa; phylum Arthropoda; class Arachnida; order Araneae; family Eresidae; genus Stegodyphus; species Stegodyphus dumicola. Next base: position 38,034,330 of record NC_140771.1, on the reverse strand, counting down.
GGAGGGTAGACGCTTGAACCATGCTTTCTCTGTCTTAACATCCGAACTAACTGCGATATATTATAGTCTTTTGTACATCTCAAGGCTCTGCCACAAAAAGTTTATAGTTTATACAGACTCTTGTAGTGCGCTTAAATCATTAGAAGCTTTTTCCCATACTCAAAATCCAGTCATAGTGGATATTCTGAAGTTACATATAAACTTAACGAGTCGTGGGTATGATATCCTGTACTGCTGGGTTCTTGGCCATGTGGGAATAAAAGGGAATGAGCTGGCAGATATCACAGCGAAATGTGCTGTTGATCTGTCCAGTCGCCTCATCCCTTTTGGAGACATCTGTTGTGTAGTCAAAGAGAAGATCCGAAAAAAATGGCAGCAACTTTGGGATGTTCAGCTTCAAAACAAGTTAAGACATGTAAAGCCTAGGATTGAGCATTGGGAATCAACTAGAAATCGTAAGGAGGAAGTTCTTTTGACTCGCCTCAGAATTGGTCACACTAGAGTGACACATAACTACCTTTTAAAAGCTGAGAATGAGCCTGTGTGTTTTAATTGTAATGTTTGTTTATCTGTTCGTCATATTTTAATTGAGTGTCCATGTTTTAATAGTCTTCGCCAGAAATATTTTAATAGCTGTGACTTACCTCTCGACCGTTTAATCGGAAGAGAGGTCAATTGTAATTTATTTTATTATTTGAAAGAAACTGGCTTTTATCACCTAATGTAATTTGTTTTAAAGATTGTATCTTAAATTTTAAATGTGTGGTTTTAACTTGTTCTTATATGACTTCATCCTCTGGATTTGATACATTTGTCTACTTGTTTTTATTTATTGTATTTTAATTTCATCAATTGTAGTCACCCCATCTCGTGTTTGGCGCACTATAATCATCTTTGGTTTTGCGCCATAATCTCTCACTCACTCACTCACTCACTCACTCACTGAATCATTCCTTTTTTTCTTAACTCTCTTTGTCACACTTTATTACCATTTTTATTGTTTCATGCTACAATTTTATATCATATGAGGTGATCTTCAATTTTTTCTGTTGCATTTATGTGTCATCATGTTATGTATGATTCCACGAAAATTCATTAAATTATAAGTCATAGTCTCTGAGAAATCCGTGAATTTATGCATGTAAACATAATTTTGGACATGAGTGTAGATACTCATTTTCAAATTACCTAAATAAAGTAAAAATAAACTTAACAATTCATAATACGTTTTGTTTCCCATTAGCTACGTTTCTAAAATATGTTTTGTTGGGTATCCATAACTTATATAACCAGCTAAAACTATTAAAAAAGGCACATAAAGAGTGCTTTCTGCATAACATTTTTGTGCTAATATTTGAATTCTCTGAGCTCGTAATGCTAGTAAAGTGTGGAGAAAGTTTTATACTGATTTTCTGTTATTAATTTTTTTTTTCTTTTTTTGATTAAAATTTGGTATACCGTTTTATGCAATATCTCAAAGCGAATTCAGCATAAAACAATATTCTGCACATATATTACTAGCACCAGTTAGTCTTCTACCATGCAACACCGAGGCAAAAAAATATTTACATTTTATGCCTTTGCTGCTGAATATGTATTGCAGAAAGCAGAGTTTTTGTATGACGATTTCTGGAAGTAAGAAGGAACCTTGAGTAAATATAAAGAAAAGGAGTTTGTATATAAAAATTACCTGCATTGTTTATTTCTGCAAATCAGTTCTTAAGTACGAAAGCAGCTACTGTATATTCTAATATTTTATTTACAGATATGTTGAAAGATAACCGACTGTTAAGCAAAACATTCAGATAATCTTTTTCTTTAGTATTTGTTTTCAAAACAAAGAAGCGATATCCCAAGCATATTATTAAATTCCAGTTGCTTAAAATGAAATTCTGCTCTTTATTGATCCGTTTTCTTATATCTTATATATATATTTTCAGATGTTAGTAAGGTAAGTTTATGTATAAATATATAACGACAATAGACCTAAGAAAAAGTTCTTTTTACGGATAGATACCTGACGAGCTTGGTTACAGTTATAAATAATCGGATTCTTTACTTTATTACGAGCTTTAATCTCAGTTTATTGTTCAATAATTTTATTTATCTGTTCCTTCTGAACATGATTTTGCTAAAAATTTTGAAACAGTGCAGTGTGTGTTGCAGATCATTCAGTAATGAATATCTTTGTTTATGTTTAGTGTTTTCGTGGGTAATGAAACGCGTTGTCATTTATTTTTCTCAATCATTTTAAATTAATTATGGAAGGGCATAACTAACAGAATACTAATCGTTTTAGGCACGGTTCGCAATATCAAAATGGGTTTACAGATGTTTCAGCAGTTTAATCTATTTATAACTTAAAATTTAATTACGCTGTACAGGAGGAGATCTATCGTGTACAAGGTGTGACACAAAAAAAAGAGACTGGTCCAATAAATCATTTTACTTACAGAATCAGTTCTCCGTGACATTATCACCTTTAAAGTAGTTCTGTTCAGCATTCACACACATCTGCATTCGGAGCTGCCATTGCTGGTAACAGATCTGGAACGAGGTTTTTGAAAGGACCTTCAGGAGATTCTCTATTTTTGCCTGAACCTCTTCAGCTGAGGTACAATGGGTTCTCTTTAAGTAAAATATAACTTTATGAAATAAAACAAATTCGTATGGAGCCAAATCAGCTGAATAAGGAGGATGCCCCATCACAGTAATGTTTTTGCTGGTGAGAAACTGCTTGACAGATAGGGCCGTGTGAGCAGGTGCATTGTCCTGGTGCAACAGCCGTCCATCACTCCACAACTGAGGCCTTGTTTTTCTAATTTTTTCACGAAGTCTTTTTAGTACTTCAATGTAGTAGTATTGATTAACAGTTTGACCACTGAGAACCTATTTAATCATGATGAACGTGCTGGGCGCCCAAGGGGAGCCCAGCACGTTCATCATCTTTCATACTGTCCGTTCCCCCTGAAAACCGCTTATGCCATTCAAATACACATGCATGAGGAGAGGTTTCATCTTCATAAGCTTCGATTAACATTTGAAGTGTTTCCTCCGTGGCTGATTTCGTAAGTTTCACAAAAAACTTGATGTTGATTCGCTGTTCGGGTTTTTGCATTAGACATTTTTCTGGCAGAATGCTGTTGCACGTGTTCACTCAATGATGCAGTACTTCCCACTGGCAAGGTCGGTTAATTTGAAACTGGCTGCATGGATAGAGGAGATGTGCGGCATGACGTCACCAAAACAGTTGTTGCCAACTCCACTCTGTTTTCAAGCTACACAGTTTATCTTTAACAAGTTTATCTTTTTGTGTGTGTGTGTGTGTGTGTCGCACACCTCGTGTGATTATGAGCTACCTCGGTTCCCATTAGATTGTCGTAGATGTAGCCGTTTCTCTAAAATAAGGTTCTCGCTGTTTTGACTAAGCTGCTTAAACGTTAATCAATATTTTTCAATAGAATATATTTTCTTAAATACTTTACATGGACTTGATCTTTAAGAAAATATAAATTATTACCATTTTAATAATATATTTATCCCGAGCCTCATGCCTAGGCAATTCTATGAATAAATTCACAAATACGTCTTTAATATTTACGACTTTGTTTCATTAAATAATCGTACAAGTCTCCATGTGGCACTAATTTAAGATGAAATGGTATTATAGTCTATGTTTTCGAATAGCACGTTTTAAACATAAGATTCTTCATAAATATGGATTTTTGCGTCAGCTTCTACTACTCATTGAAATTTATCTCAAACAACAGAACTCTGCGAAGCACAATACCAAAAGTTATTCTGAAGAAGAGGATCTAGAAACCTATTTTATAAGCCACATCTCCCCTCCCTGCAACATGCCTTTGTGGTGTAACTGTCAGCACGTGTGATGTAGCACGTATGATGTAGCAGTCAGAAGATTCGGAATCCGAATCCCAGTAAGAGCAATGCTCATTTCGACAAGCCTAACGACTCTACAGTTTCAGAAGAATACGTTCACTATTTAGAGACTTTTATGAATATTAGACAAATTACAAGAATATTTGAAAGACTTTTAATACAAATTTAGGAAATTCCTAAACCTAAATTTGCTGAATAGAAGAATTGTTTTTTGCAGTGTTCTAATTATATTCCAAGTTCATAAACTTAACATGGAAATGAAGATGAATACACCGCAGACATAATTTGAATTAGCAACTTCCAATGGCGTGTTACATCCTGTATAAATTGCTTGCTTTTTTAAATGCAGCATTAAATTAAGGAAAATGACAACTTACATTATGAAGAGTAAAGGAGAATTATCACGCACACAGTTATTGTAACCCTTTCGAGATGTGAGAAAAGTAACAGAGTTTTTCAAAATTGTAATTTTCTGCTTTACTTGCATTAGCATGCAAGCTTTGTTTCAAAGCAGAATTCGTTACAAGGAATTTAATAAGGAGCGCCATCACTGAAGCATTTTGCAAAAGACTAAAAGAAGAAAATAACAAGCTATGATCCTTTGGGGTTTTATTCTGGGTCACGAATGTTATGTATTAAGTTGGAGATTATGCTAAGGTGTTTGGAAAATCTGATAAAATCATGACTGCTGACTAAGTAACAAAGTCCAATATTAAAGCATGATGTTACATAAAGCTACACAGCTTCTAATATGATTCAGGCTCTTAAACTACTTCCTAATGAACAACATAAAAATTCCTGAGCACCAACATCTGCGAATTTTCCTATTTCACATGCTAATAAACAATTTTAAAAAAATAATAATACTTATATGGAACCAAATGCATTTCAAATAATTGTAGATGGTGGGCGTAACAGAAACATCAACCACAATCAACAACAATTTGTAAGATTTAAATTCATTTGGAGTGCAATAGAAATTTACTCTTCAGAATTCCTGGTAATAACTTCAATTTATTTTATTTTTCAGCCATTTAATTGAGTTTTGAAAGAGGTACCCTCGGATTCCTAAAATCCGCCGGAAAATCCACCATATCGACCATTCTCATCGTCAGACGACTTTAAGCAGCCGAGATATTAATTAAAAACTCTGAAAGCGCTAATTTTCCTCTTCATTTTCCCGAGTGGCAATAGTCTTCCACGCTGGAGAAAAAAATCTGCTTTATTTCTAAAAGTGCTGTAAGGATCTTAAGTTTTACTAACGTTTATTTTATTTTAAATCTTTACTATCACTTCTTATTTTCTACTTCCGGCCAGAATTATAAGCGTGAAGGAGTTTATGCAAAGTTGTCTGGCGAACGCCAAGTATTTAAGTGTGGCCTTTTTGCCAAGCAGAAGAGAGGAAGCCGTGAGTTCGAAGCAGGCCGCTTACCTTAGAAGTTACGCAGTTGCTACTTTGCCTTCCAGGCCAGAGGTTTTAATCCTCTTGATAAATTAAACGTATTGTAGTGTTCACAGTCTCTGTGCTACATACGCTTCCTGTTATTATAAGGCCAATCTTATTCTAAAGTTAAATTAGAGTTTAGTTTTATTTTGATATCTTTTAAGTTAGACCCCGAGTGGAGGGTCATTGTATTCCGAAGTACGGAAGTCATTGTATATAAAGAAAAAAATAAAGGGTTTTGTATACCCTTCGTCTGTATCCTGTCTACTTACTACAATTAGTGAACATAGCTTTAGTAAGCTCTCTGTTCTAGTCAGGTCATTGTATGTTTCCGAAGAAGGTAAGAAGAAACATTGAACCTGATAGTGGCGCCCGACGAAGAATAACCATGGCCGAGTTTCAAGAAGAACCTGTGCTGCCTGCAGAAACAGCTCAGAATCCAGAAATGCCAGCTGCCGCCCTGGAAGGATTTGGGTATATTGTCCAGACCATGCGCGCTTCGATGAAACCAGAAGCAACGTTTAATGGACACTCACAGGTAACCAGTTTTTTGGAAAAATTGGATGACCACTTCATGCTCTACCCCGTGCACGAGTTTCAAAAAGTTACCTTAGCTACCAGCGCTTTGAGGGGCCAAGCGCTTAACTGGTTCAAATGTATCGGCAGAAGTCTCTTGGGTCAAGCAGGAAGTCCCACCTATACCTACGAAAATTTCAAGACTGCCCTACTAAAAGCCTTCCCTGTTGTAAGGGATCGTGCGAAATTAGAAACAGAACTTTTCAGTATATATCAACAAAGAATGGAAAACCTCTCCAGGTTTATTTTAAGAAAAATTCACGTTTTCAAGCTCTTGTATGGAAACCGTCCGGATCCTGAAATAATTCAAGTGATTTTGCCGAGGTTACTACCCCAAGTGCAAGACTTTATTGAATTGAGAAATCCGACTACACTGGAAAAATTATTTGAGCTAGCAATCCAGTTTGAAAGTAGAAGAACGGCGGACGTCGAAAGAAGACGCCAATATCAACAGCGAAACCAATTTGGTACGCCAAGACTACAGCAAACTCAAGCACATGGCTACGGAGAAAAAGCGAATCAGTGGGCAAGGAAACCCGAGCATTCAAAAACAGCCGGCGAACGTCGACAGTTCAATAGCAACCCAGGAAAAAAGTCTCAAGGCCAGTGGAGAAAGAAGGAAAGCACCGAAAGAAAAAATAATTTAAACTAAAACGGATTTCTGCTGACGAGAGGGTGCGGAAATCCGAAGGCCACGAAAACCCCTCTTCCTACAAGTTAAATACAGTAATGGTGAAAAATTTAACTCTTCCGAAGATTGAAGTCTTGGTAAATAATATCCCGGCCACCGCACTCCTGGATACCGGCGCGCAGTGTTCCTGTGTGGCAGAAGTCTTTTTTAGAAAGTATTTTCGCAAATACCGCATATATAATGCGGATAATACAACAGTATTAGCGGCGCAAGGAGAACAATGTAAGTGCGTAGGTAAAGTACCTTTGTACATCCGTATCAAGGACGAACAAGTAAAGGTGATGTTTTTTATAGTAAAGAATTTGCAAGCACACTTAATACTAGGAATAGACTTTCTTTCAGACGCACAAGCTACACTGGATTTTAATGAAGCGTCTCTTAAGCTGACGATGAAGCCAGTGCGTGTAGAAAAGGTTGAACCGCCAAGGGTAAATCTCGACCACCTGCCTAATGACGAGCAAGATAGAATCCGACAAGTGGTAAGTGAATTTGCTTCCTTATTTAGTGATATTCCAGGATTTACCCAGGTTACTAACCATAGTATTGACACCGGAGATGCATTGCCGGTTCGTCAAAAACCATACCGGTATGATAAGAATAAGGAAAAAATTATAGAATGGCATATTACCGATATGCTACGTAAAAAGATCGTAACGCCTATCTCAAGTAGTTATGCTAGTCCGGTGGTTTTATGTAAGAAAAATAATGATTATCCTTTGGAGCATCCAAAAAGGTGGAGATTCGCTATTGATTACCGTAAATTAAATTCCATAACGAAATATCCGGTATATCCGTTACCGATTATAGAAGAAATTTTAAGGAACATAAAATCAACCAAATTTATGACAACTTTAGACTTAACGAATGGTTATTTTCAAATAGGGATCAGGCCTGAGGACGTGCCTAAGACTGCTTTTATAACCAAGTCTGGCACTTATGCATTTTTGCGAATGCCGTTTGGCCTTTCAGGCGCCCCAGCAACATTTCAGCGATGCATGGACATTGTGTTAAGACCTGTTCTCGGAAAGTCCACATTTATCTATTTAGACGATATCATTATTACTAGTGATAATCTAGACCAACATGTACAGGATTTAAGACAGGTGTTTTCTTTATTAAATGAGGCCGGTCTAAAAGTTAATGTCGAAAAATGCAAATTTGCAGCCCCTGAATTAAAATATTTAGGTTACAAAATATCGCAAAAAGGGATCGAGACAGATGAATCAAAAATAATCGCGGTACAAAAGTATCCCACTCCAAACACGGCAAAGAAGCTCTCTTCTTTTCTAGGACTTTGTTCATATTATAGGTCCTTTATAAAAGATTTTGCGGCTATCGCTGAGCCATTGTTAAAATTAAAAAGGAAAAAGGCAAGATTCTCGTGGACGGCCGAAGCCAATAGTGCTTTCGAAAAATTAAAACAAGCATTAACGCAAGCCCCTGTGTTGAAATTTCCTGAAAAGGATGAAAATTTAGAAATTTCAGCGGATGCTTCGGATTATGCGGTAGGAGCGGTACTTTCGCAAAATCAGCAGCCAGTAGCATTTTTTAGCCGAACTTTAAATCAAACACAAAGAAACTATTCCGCGACCGAGAGAGAGGCACTTGCAGTTCTGTTAGCAGTGCAAAAGTTCCGAGTCTATTTTGGAAAGGCGCCGATAACAGTATATTCTGATCATGCGGCGGTAACTAGATTGTACTCTGGAAAAAATTTATCCCCAAGGTTAATAAGATGGGCACTCAAGCTGCAAGAATATAATCTGGTAATCAAGCATACCCCCGGAAAGGAAAATATCGTAGCAGATGCCCTGTCACGAATTAAATTAGACGAACAGGGTAATACCGTAAAAGTTGCAATGCTGACAGCGTGTACAATAAATTCCCGAGAAACTGTAATAACCGAACTGGGTAAGGATCCTGAGTTTGGAAGTATTTATGAGTATTTGAAGGATCCTGAAAATTTTAGCCACCAAGATATTGTGGCGATAAGAAATAGGGCGGCCCATTACGAACTAATAGATGGTCTATTATTTTATACAAAAACTACGAATTCCAACAACGAATTTCGACCTGTTATCCCAGCTAGTCTTAGATTAAATATCCTGCAAGAGCTCCATGACAGCCCTTTAGCTTCTCATGCTGGTATTCGAAAAACTACTCAACGCGTACGCGAGGCAGTCTACTTTCCTGAACTGCAAAAGTTAACAAGGGCGTATGTCCAGTCCTGCCCAACATGTCAAGCCGTTAATTATATTAATTTCCGCCCGGCCGGGTTTCTAAATAGTATTAAATCCGAATTTCCAAATGAAATAATCGGTATCGATTTATTGGGCCCTTTCCCAAAAAGTCAGTTAAACAAAAGTCGCTATCTCCTTGTTATAGTTGATCATTTTAGTAAATGGACCGAAATTGTTCCCTTAAAACGAGCCTCCGCGAAATTAGTTACCGATTCTATTTTAAATAAATATATTTTAAAATACGGGGCGCCCCTAAAAGTTATATCGGATAATGGTCCTCAATTTGTAAGTAATATATTTGAAGACATGTGCCAAAAACTGGGCATACGTCATTTAAAAATGGTCCCGTATCGGCCGCAATCAAATATAGCGGAACGGGTCAATAGAAATATAGTGAAAATTATTCGTAGTTATGTTAAAAATTTTCATAAAAGCTGGGATAACTATGTCAATGAATTTGCTTTCGCCCTTAGGACCGCAAAACATGATACAACGGGCAAAACTCCTGCTGAGTTATTTCTAGGCAGAAAGATTATAACACCGTTAGATAAATTATTTTATGTGCAACAAAGAGCCCCAGAATTTAAAATGGGTGATATAGAAAAACTAATTAAGGAAGCAAAGAAGAATACGGAAGTAGCACAAAGAAAACAGAAGCTCTATTATGATTTGAAACGACGGGGAGTAACTTATAAAGTAGGGGATGAAGTACTAAAAATTAAGCATTCACTTTCTTCAGCACCAGAAGATAAAACTGCCAAATTTTTCCCACGCTTTGAAGGACCATATGTTATAGAAAAAATAACTCACGCTGTTGTAGTATTAAAGGCAAGAAATGGCGAAACCTGTTCCGCAAACATTGACCAGATAAAACCATTCTATGACCGTAATAAAATGCAAATCTTTTCAGATCTTTTGCAGGATCCGGTACGGCAGACACCGCAGGTACAAGTTCCAGAGGTGGGAAAACGACAAGTACAAGGGCAAGCCAATGAGAGACAGAAGCAAGTGAAAAGAAAATTGCCCCGCGGAAAAATTGAAGGTACAAAGAAAAAGAAGTCGTTCCACCGTCCAAAAAACAGAGTTCACGAACACCCCCAGAATGAAGAAGGGAGAAGGACGACGTATGTGGAAAAGACCGGGAGAAAGGACGGCAACTATAACCCGGCTGTGAAACGGAAGATTGACTCATCCGACAGAACTCTCCGCAGCAAAAGTCGCCGAACTGCGGAAGGGCCATCAGCGGCGGAGGAAAAAGTACAAGAAAAATTTGAACGGCCAACAACGAGGTCCAAGCAGGATCACGACAGAAGTTTCCCGGTTCCACCAAGACCAGCTGCCTTCAAGCGGCCAAGACCACAAGCAGAGGACAGAAGGAAGATGTTCAAGGGTGGCCGTAGTGGTGAAAAACGGAAGCTTCCAGAGGAAAGCACTGAAGGGCGAGCCCGTACAAGAAGGAGGATCAACCAAGCAACGGTCTGCAGCACCTTTAAAGACTGGGCCCAGAAAAGGATGTCTGAATATTACAAAGATAAGTAAAATTTTGTGTTACTTTACAAACTTAAGTTAATCTTTCATTCTTACTGCAAGTGGCAGATTTGAAGAAGTTTTACCTCATGCGAGGTCTACCTTTATCGCCAAAAGGGCGAGAAATGAGTTGTGACCGATTTTCTTATTATGTTTTTCAATTACTCGCGCGTAAAACTAAAGTTGATGTATAATAGCGTTGTATAAAGACTTAAATATTGTAAAAAGTTATTATATAAATTTTATTTAAAACATTCTAACAAGAAAGAAGTTTTAGTCTGAAAGACTTTTTGAAATGTAGTATTATTTCAATGTAGAAAGAATTGACACTTGCTTTGAAAAGAATAGAAGTTAACAATGTACTACTAATGTATGTTTTCAAATGTGTAAAATTAACGGCATCTTGATATGTTCTTGTATACATGTGAACTGTTATTTTGAATGTTTAGAAATAACGTGATATGGTAAAAGTGAAAGTAATGTTAAAAAATTTTTGTTATTCGTGTGACTGTAAAGATTAAATCATGCTGAATATGTGTTAAAGGTTGAATGATGTAGTTAGGCTCTCTGACGCTACACTTTAGAGTTAGCCACTTTCAGAATAGTACCTCAGGGTCTAGAGTTGAAATTAGGGTGTGTTAAGAGGTCTCGTATGTTGAATTTTAACACGTTAGTGTTTTGATTGTAGGAGGAAGTGTTGAACACATAGACAGAAACACATTCGTGTTTGGTGTTTTTACAACACATGTCAGAGAGCACGGGGAGAGATAATTAAAATAGTCATGAATGAAATAAGAATGTTAAGAAAAGTATATTCTATATGTTATTTACAATGTCATTCTGTAACATTTCATTAAACTAGTTTTCCTTCCAGATCTCTGGAAGGAACCAGAATTGAATAAAGCTCCTGTTTTGATGCAGTACAGATGAAAAAGAAAAAAGATTGTTGTATATTCCGGGAGCTGCTATTGTAACAAATTTCTTTCTTTTAAAATTTTCTAGTTTCTAGCTAAGTTATGTTTGTAAAAGTTTGGCCTCGCGTTAGTTTCTAGAGCTAAAAGTTTTCAACAAGGTCGTTTTAGACCTCAGTTTCAAACTAATTAACTCTGGCGGGAAGTATGTAAGGATCTTAAGTTTTACTAACGTTTATTTTATTTTAAATCTTTACTATCACTTCTTATTTTCTACTTCCGGCCAGAATTATAAGCGTGAAGGAGTTTATGCAAAGTTGTCTGGCGAACGCCAAGTATTTAAGTGTGGCCTTTTTGCCAAGCAGAAGAGAGGAAGCCGTGAGTTCGAAGCAGGCCGCTTACCTTAGAAGTTACGCAGTTGCTACTTTGCCTTCCAGGCCAGAGGTTTTAATCCTCTTGATAAATTAAACGTATTGTAGTGTTCACAGTCTCTGTGCTACATACGCTTCCTGTTATTATAAGGCCAATCTTATTCTAAAGTTAAATTAGAGTTTAGTTTTATTTTGATATCTTTTAAGTTAGACCCCGAGTGGAGGGTCATTGTATTCCGAAGTACGGAAGTCATTGTATATAAAGAAAAAAATAAAGGGTTTTGTATACCCTTCGTCTGTATCCTGTCTACTTACTACAATTAGTGAACATAGCTTTAGTAAGCTCTCTGTTCTAGTCAGGTCATTGTATGTTTCCGAAGAAGGTAAGAAGAAACATTGAACCTGATAGTGCCACTGATCTCTTTCAAATCTCAGAGTTTGTTAGTAAAAAATTTGTAAGTTTTACAAAATGTAAAATAAAATAATATTGCCAAACATTAAATATATTGTTATTATAATAAGGTCATGCTCTGACGTTGAAGATAGCACGCGACTGCATGTGATGTCATTGTATGTCGAAACTTTTTCGTTAATGTCAGCATTTTAAATAAATAGTTGCTGTTGCCAACTTTCTTGTTTCAGATTAAGGTAACTGACATACTATGTTATTACCACTTTAACTCTTTAATTGATATTGATAAAAAGTTGTTATATTACATTAAATTTAAATCATATGTATACGTATTAACCTAAAGTGTCCAAAGGTTTTATTTCCTGGTTTGTCAACAAAAAATTATTTAAGAATTGGTTGCTGCTTGGAAAAGAATGAACTGACATTGCTGCTTGGAAAAGAATGAACTGAAATTATGCATATTATTTCATATTGTTCAAATTATTTCATATTATTTCAAATTCATATTATGCGTTTGCTTTTCGGGAATGCATAGAGCATATACATTTTGCTTTGGCTGCAACCGGTTCATCTGGCGGGCTTGCCTGCTAGTTTTCTTTAAAGCATGCTAATATTGAAAATTCCGGTAAGCAGGAAACAGAGATTGATATGACGTAACTAATTCTTTCATTATGAAAGCTGGTGTTCCGATATTCTATTTTGTCTTCAAAAAAATAAACTTATTTTAATTACTGCATATATTTTCAAAATGTTACATGTTTATATTGCAAACTGTGTTATTTTTATCACTTTTTCAAGTATTTTGAAGGTTACATTGGAAATTTACGTGGAAACTGGAAACCTTAACATAAAAAACTTAAAAATATCCTTTTGAATGATGTTTAAATAAATCATTATTATTGCACACAATTGTCCGGTCGTTTCAAAGTTGGGAAATCGACATCGATACAAGATATAGCTCCCTTTAACTAATTTATCAATTCTGAACTCTTCTTATACCCACAAACAATCTATAACTACCAATAAGGAAATAAAAGAAATGCAATTGTAAAGGGAAATCACAATTTTAATACAAGAAATATTATGCATTCTGTTTATAGAATCTACGATTTAAAACTTTATGCAGCTATCTTAGTCCTAATTCGTACATATCACTTTTGGTTTGATAACACATACCACGAAATCTTTCTCATAAATTGCAAATGCCTGCTTAAAAATTTGCTTATTTTTCTACTAGTTTAATGATATGTTGAAAGCTATTGATGACAATAATTGCTTTCAACACTGAAACAAAATTATTTTATTTATGATTTTTAAAGCAAATCAGCAAATATATAGACCTATATTTATAATGATAAATGAATAACCTTGTATCAGCTAGTACTTCTAGAACTAAAAAGAAAATATTTTTAATGTAATGGGAATACTGAAAGATAATTAAATTGAACCAATAAAAACGCACGACATAAAAACTTTATGTTGGAAATTAAGTTGGTTCCCTTGCGAATATTTATGCTGCTCTGAAAATTTTTAAGTGCACCCTCTTGTAGCAGACAGGAAAAGAGAAAAAAATGAAACAACTACGTCTGAGATTTTTAAGGACATTTATAGGATACCTAAAAATAACGGTGATAAATTAATCATTTTTATTTTATGCTATGCTTTTTACTGCCACACCGTTTTATAGTATTCGAAAATAAATGATTCAAACTCATTAACATAACCAAAATTTCAACTAAATACCGCAAAACGTTTCATAACATTTAAAAGCTGATATTTGAATTGAAACGATTGTTGATTCTATAGGAAAAGAATGCTTGAAAACTGCGTAATATGTGTGCAAATGTCATAATTTTACATTTCTCACAGTAGGTGGCAGGTGCATTTAATTTTTAGTATTTTGAAATAAACAGTGTTAGCAAGCAGATACCGCTCTAGTTAATCGTAGCATGACCTGGTTTAATGAATGTGTGTAGAAGTAGTGTGAGTGTTATTCTTTTAAACTAATTCTAAAAAAAACTTATTTTTGATTAGTTTGCCAACCAGACGCTAAAAATTAGAAAAGTGATGCATACATTGCATCATTTACCGTAACGAAAATTCTGATAATAGCATACTTATTATATTGCTTATATTACTGAAAGAGAAACGTTTGATTGCCTTTTGATGAAAATTAATAAACTTGTGATTAACTGTGCATCAAATAATCTGTTTTTGAATCATATTTGTTTTTGATATTTGATAATTTAAACTTAAATTCCATACTTTGGTGGCATGCTTATATGTAACTGAATTTTAATCCTTAAGTCTACTCAAAAATGGCTAATTTTCGTATGCTCAGAAATAATAACAAAAATTATGATCGGTTTTAGATTATTAACTGTTTGTTTCCTTTAAAGTATCGTATGATTTTAGATTTGCATTTTAGTTGATAAACTGAATTTAGAAGCTTACATTATATAGCATATTGATATTGGAAATTAAAAAATTAAAAATGAAGTGTTCTGTGATTTAATTTCCATTTTAGTTAAAAGAGTCTCGTAAATGGCGATTAATGATTATACATATTTGGTAAATTTAAATATTTGAATGAAACTTTCCTCCTGATTGAATAAATTTTACAAACCCTTCCAAATGATATCCTAAAATAAAGTCATTTAAAATATATATTTTGAATTCAGGTATTTGGGTGGAAAGGCGGATAAGCATAATTAAAATCTCACCAAAACCCTCTTTATAAAAAACTGTGTTTTAAGAATTTACATAATTTTATTAAATAAAACCTAAATCTCCCTAGCTTTAACTCTTTTGTACAGCTATTTTTAAACGTTAAATTTTCACACTAATTTTCCCATTAAATTTACGGTTTTTATTTTTTTATTTTACGAGTTCAAATAGAAACATTCAAAATAATTTTCTATGACTCAGAACCATTGTTATCCCATTTTATTGTTTCATTTGTAAAATTCTTCATAAAATCTTTCTTCTCAAAGCGGACTAGAACGCGCAAAGTCCTAAAAAATTCGCTTTATCTCTGCTTTAATACTTGAAAACTGGGAAAACGTGAGAAGGATTTAGAAAAAGGATCATAGAGCTTTTAAAAGTGTTTTTATTCAAAGACTCGATACGGATTTGCATATCTTTCAACGCTGCTGGCTACTGAAGCAACGACCATCCCACTTTGAAGACTGCAGCTTTGCAATCAAGGGGAACAGCTGAAAAAAGACACGTATCTGAAACGTTTCTCCTGAGGGACACACTGTGTCTTCCAAAAGAAAAATAAAAGATCCTCGGTAAAGGAGAAACAGATACCCGAGTCTCAGACTTTGATCCTTTATTAAGAATATTATTTTCCACGGCCAAGAATGTTAAATTCGAGGCACATGCTTTTATTATAATTGCAAAACTAACAGAGAAATGTAGAAAGAAGGGTGAAAACTTATAAAATTACTTTAACTCATTTTTTTTTTAAATTAGTTATTTTTCTGTCAAGACAGCAAATACCTAAACAAACTGGAATGAACGCCTATTCAAACATTCGAAAAATATGGATAATTAGATTGGTATTTTACCTCAGCAATGATTAAAGACATACAAATAATGCACTTCAATATGTAAAATGACTATTTATCTTCAAAAACAAAAAATCGTATTCAGAAAGCTACAGAATATTAAAAAGGCTAAAAAAATAACTTACTACACTTACTGTTTGTAAACAAAAATTCCTAGTCTGAAAAATGATTTGAAATGTGCATCCATGTTTTTTTATTCTATTTTTTAAAATTTACCACGTATTGTGTCAAAGGCGGTAAAGTTCATTGATTACATATTTAACGAACGCCATAAACCAAGTTACATATCAAATTAGAATTTCATAAATTCGTCTAAAAGAAAAATTTTAAAGTAGCATTTTTGTTGTATTAGGTTGATGCAGCTTTTTATATTAATTAGACGAGTGAAAAATTTATTAACCCGTCAGCACACGCGCTGGGGTAAAATCCACCCCACGTGTAGTCTTAGAAAATGACCTTTCTAATATTTCATGTACATTTCAAGATCAAGGTTAGGAAGGGGTCGTCCAGAGGAATTTTTCCCGTGTCCTTGGGATTTTGTGTTTTCGGAGAAGGAATGTGTAATGGGATTGTAGCCCCCCCGCGCGTGTACTAACGTTTCACTTCTAGAGAGACATTCATTGAGATGGTGTTGATGTTAGTGGTGTATTTAATTATGGCAAAGCACACTAGGGCTATCTGCCTAAGGGGAGGGATGCCTTCGTGGAGGACTTTCTAAGGGAAACTGGCTCGTAAACACGTTACACATGGGGAAAACCACGAAAACGCCCATGCAGCCAGCCCGTTCGCGGGATTCGAACCTCGGACAGAACTACCAGTGTTCAGCGACTTTACCGCTCGGCCGCTGGTGGGCCATTCATTGAGATGAGTGCGTACGAGCGAGAATAGTAGCGACTGCGGGTTCTTCTCGCTACTGTTGAAACTGATAGCAAAATTGAAGATTCCGATTCTGAGTGAGAAAATATTTCTGAAAGTGATCACGAAACTGATTCTGACCAGTAATATGATGATTCACATGATTTAGGAAGCATATCTTCTTTGAGATCAGATGATTTTTATGTTTGAAAATTACCCTCGAAAGATGTTCGGACACGGCCGCACAATATAGTGACACATTTACCTGATGTCAAGAAAAGCTTTAGCAATTTGAAAAATCCAACTGAGTGTTTATTGCATATCTTTGATGAAGAAATAATGGAAGATTTGGTTGAAATCAGCAATTTATTGCAACAACATAAACTTTTATGACATTTTGAATTGCACAAGAGTCCCTTGCTTTTACAACCGCATTTAGTTGTGGAACACTTGCAGTGACAGCGTTTATAGCCTTGCCCTCTACTTCTCGAATTAGCTGCAGCTGCTTCTGTCAGCGACATTACTTGAGAAGGAATCTCATTTACGGAAAGTAAATTTTCTTTACAAATTACGACCTGATTACGGGTATAAAGCTGCTTAAAGGTGTCATTTTTATTTGCTAGTTTATAAAAGCCGGATTCTTATTCCAACAACAATTGCCAACACTTTCGGCCATCTATATGACCACGGTCGACATCAGGCACTTATATTCGTACGGTATCACTAATTTGAGCAAAAGAAATTTTTTTTTTTTTTTTTTGAGATTCGTAACATTTTTGTTGCTTGCAGTAAAAGATTCTCTTTGGCGACCAATCTTTTTACAGAAATTAACGTGTGTTGTTCAGTCCATGCTTGATACGAAAACGTGGTAGGTTACAGGTCCTCAATATTTTTCTTTGGAATATGATTTTTGGTATAGCCACTGCTCATATTTTGTTCAAAAGTATTAACAGTTTCTTCAAGCTGTTCTTCGGTTTCAAAAGTATTAGCATTTTCTTAAGAGCTGTTCTTCGATTTCAATATTTGCGATTTGTTCGCCAGGCAAAAAAGACGATGCTATGACACTCTTCTTGGTTTAATGCCAAACATACCTTGATAAGTAGTAATCAATCCCGGTGAGGAGAGATGTGTTTGAAAAATAAAACAATTGTCTTCTCATTTACTCGCAATTAATGAATTTAACTTTTCAAGGAAAAGTTCACTATTCACTGCAGTATCCATTCAACATGAATTAGGGTATCAGATTAAAAAAAAAAAAAAAATTAAGGAAACGTTGCGCGTACCATCAAACCTAGCATAAGACTGACAAACAGTATTCCAGAGTATAACAAATATATGCTACATAACTTTAACTACAGCAGAGTAAAGGATTTGGCGACAAACAGTCGCCCCTCTGTTGAACTCGGCTACTCTTTTCGACCTCCACCATAGTATATCTGTGACTGTCAACATACATTGATTGTCCGAATGTACAAGAATATAACCAAATATTCGGCCTTTTACCGACGTATTTGGTGTGTGTTCACATTCACCGGTGAATGTCGACATTCTCCAATTTCGGTCTTTCATAGTAGCATATGTTTATATATATATATATAAGCGTGTTTTCATAAATTTCATAAATATATATATATATATATGAGACCTAAAGCTTTATTTTATTGCTTAAAAAATAAAATGCTTTCTAATGATACTTAATTAAGCAGAAAATTGGTGGTGTGAAATTGTTCCATAAGTATTTTTTACACTTTTAAAGTAGTTAAAAAGACGTTCAGATATATGCATAAACACACACACACACACACATATATATATATATATATATATATTTATATATATATAAACATACATTTGGATAGATGCAAAGAGCAGGCCTAAATTGCAAACATTAATAAGTATTTTAGAACTGAATTTTTTGTTTTAAACGTTTTGCCATGACTCTTAATTTTGAAATTAAAAGAAAAGGAAAACACGCGTTATTATTTAGAAAATAGCTAACATATTTAAAATGTATACTTATTATAACAACTGTCTGTTGCAAAACCGTGTATTTTTAATTAACAAGACATATTTCTGTATTACTTTGCAGATATATCTTTTCGTATTGATGCAAATTTATTTTTTCGTATACATGAGGCATCCTTAGATAACACTTTCAATAACATAATCTACCGAAGTCAGAAAAAGAATGCATTCACTTAGAAAGGAAAGTTGTAAAATATTAATCTGCTCTTAAATTTCAAGGAATATTTGAATTTGTTTAAAAGGCTTCAGACATAGTGTCAAGAAAAATATACATTAAGAAATAAGAAGTTTTAAGTACAAGATAAAGTAATATCTTAACCCCTCTCCATTTTTCACTGTAACAGCTTATAATACATATATTTTCTACAAACAGATGTTATATGTTTAGAATTTTATTTTTGCATCTGCACGCAAAGATCTAGTGGTTCCTTCAGCTATTTTATACATAGTATTTCTTATTTTTCTGACCATATTTTTGTTCAGAAACACATGTTTCTAATATATTTTCTAAAGAAGTTTTCTTTTCTTCTCTAGTTCTCTCCGCGAGTTTCTAAGTCTGTTTTATTGCCGTAATTCGATACTTAAATTTCTTGCCACTAATCGACCATTTATTATTGCTAGAACAAAATGATTATAAACTACTTCGATCAGGCAATATCTAGAAGCTGATTTTAATTTTTTGTCTAAAAGAATCTCACTGAACCGTGTAGCATTTTAAAATGATGTTACTCGATATTTCTTTGTGTGAGTGTAAAGTGATCAGGATTAAGTTACTGTTGCTCATTGTTTCTTGGCTTTATATGTGGCAAAATTTTTATCACTGGTTTTACAACTCTGAATGTGTGAAATGCAGTTTCAGAATATTTCACTGAGGCGGCATTTCTCGTCTGAAAAGATTCAACTAATTTTTTTTTTAAAATTGTTTACAAAAATTCGAAAATCAGAGAAATTAGAAGTGCTACGTATCTTTCCTTGCACTGTGAAAATGGTTTGCGAACCTTCTAACAGCACCAGACGTTTTTCACGTAGATGCAGTGTAGTAACGAAAATATTCTTGTACCTGTATTCTCTTGCGATTTCAGATATCAGGTTCATTTTTTACTGCGAAAAATAATGAGATGAAAGTTACGTCTATATGCATCTCCTCTAGCACACTAAAAAGAACTCTCAAGGTATCTATATTAATCAAAAGTATAAATTGTTGTATATATTCTAACAAGTATAATAATTGCAGATCTTTAGAATTATGTCTTATTTATACATATTTCACGTACATATTTCACGTTCGCGCATCACTGCTGATGTTACTTTGTAAAGTATTTTCTCCCTATTTACCGTATGCCTTAGTGGTATAATTGAAAAGTATTTTCGAATGTTTCGAATTTCGAATTCCAGCAAGAGCATTTCTTCGGCTTCTAATCTTAGAAAAATTCTAAATGACATCCGATGGCACCCGATGAAATAACCGATTTTCATCGGGTCATTTTGTTTAACCACTGTTCCAGTTATTTTGTCGTTAAGTTTGTGGTGATTCCAACTCATCTTGTTTTTCAAATTCGCAAGTGATTCGCACGATTAACACATTCTTAACCCGATCCATCCTGAAAGAAAAGTTGCTTTTATATGCATCTTTGATTAACGAGTGTACGGAAATGATTCGACCAAAGTTTAGAAAGAATGTTAATGATACTAACAACTTTCTTCTTGTTTTGTCAGCAGCTGCACCAGTGGCAGCGTAGTTGAAAACTACTGAATGCTAGGCGTCCACCTGGGTCTGATCTCAAGAGAACGGATTAGTTCCAGAGTTGGTTTTCAAGGTTTTTCTCAACTGAAACGTGAATATGATTCCACTTCCTTGTATTTATTTATATTTATTTTGAATAACCAGTTAAATTTACATTTACGCTTTCCTATAAGACTTCATTCCCTTAATTGTCAACGCCAGAATATTTAAATTTGGTAGCGCGCGTGAAGTAATGCAAATTCTACCTTGAGGAGAAAAGGTTTCAATACTGAGTTCTAGAAGGGAAAGTTAGAGAGTGTGGGCAAGCACTGTACCTCGGTAGCGTGAGCTTCTGTTTCTGCATTTATTGCTGGTGAACGTGGCGAAACAGCTAATACTTGGCTACCACGAGACTTCTATGCGGTTTTATGTAACAGTGTTATCTGAACCCTGTAGAGTAATTCTGCTATTTGTTAATATCTCTGAATTTTTAGTTTAGCTCTTGTTATTTGAGTTACCGCCCGAACAAGGCGTAGTTTGTTAGCATCAAGTAACATCGTGAATTTTAAATAGTTTTACTAAAGGGTTCTTTTAACCCTTCTCCTGTGTGGTTCCTACACATACTTCAGCTGTCACATCAGAAGATATACAAGTAGGTATTACGTCCTTTATAAAGTCATCAACGAAGGCATCCGTTCTTAGGCAAATAGCTCTCTTCTGCTTTAACATACTAAACTATCACATTGATTTAAGTTATATTGGCTTACCCTATTCCGTTTCACCTGATTCTTTTCTTACTGTGCAGCAGTGCGCATTTACAGATAGGATTAGAAGGCTCTAGTGGATTTCAGATTAACAAATGCAATCAGAGCATCAATACCCAAGTTATGTTTGTAATCTCAACGGAAAAACACTTGGAAGTTTATGAAATTCTGTGTTCCGATCAGGTAAGTAGGGGCTGATTACATCATAGCCTGCTCGATGTCAAACGTCTAGAGATCCATCAGTGAACAGAATAATTTTTTTATAACCGAAGAAATCAAAACCTTTTCCATTAAATATTTCTATACATTATTTTCCAAATTTCTTAAATCGTAAAATTCCACAAAATAATTACTCTTCACATCATGAAATTAAACTTCCTAATTGGGAAGCTTAACAAAGTGGGAACTTCTTCTCTTGCAAATCTTATTATACACCTAACGAGTTTTATTTTGGAATTTTAAAAGTGAGATTTAAAAAAAAACTATTTATGCGGAGTTGGCTTATACAGGATTAACTATATAAACAAAGAACATAATGGATATTGAAATAGCCTAGCATTGTTAGAGAAAAAGTAAATTTCTGGCTCTATTTTAGTTTTAAAAAAATTTAATGTATTAGTGCACATTTTCGTCTTATTTAACACGATTTTAAAAAACATTATATCACTATTAAGAACTTGAAACATTTAAACAAACAAGTAGTTAGCGAAAATATGTATTGTTGCGTTCTACGGGTTCGTGGATTCGGAATGAATGATGACAACACTTGATGAAGAAACAAACACAATTTATTCCTCGGCATTACACAAGAGAGTTCCAAAGACACGTTTACAACCGTCGGAAAACTACGATAAACACCCTGAAACAATCAGCAATACAGCCTTCAGGCTATCAACGGGGAAGACAGCTTCACGGCAAAGCACTAAATTACAGCTCCCAGCTAGGTTCGGACGCTCTCGGAGCTCAAGACACTATTATCGAACTCTTCTCTCGATACCTTCCACCATACAACACTAAAGATACACTTCAAGAAAAAACTGACGATACACTGCTACTCTACGTACATGCAGGGTTTATATAGCTTTTTGGTCTGCCTTGGAGAACATTCTAGGATAAACCGGTAAAAATTCGTTCCATAATGTTCTCCCGCCGTCTATGGCATATCATCTATTTTGTCGCCAAATAGACGTTTCTCGCCAAATCCGGCAACCTTGCGTTTCTTGTCATTTTCTGGCAACCCTAAACCCGCTTTGCAGGGAAGCTATCTTCTCACTGCTGGGCATTTCGTAACAGTATTAATAATATATAGTCTCATTCAGTATTCTTATTAATAAAAGATAAATTTACAAGAAATTTAAAATCTATTTGACTTACGGCATTGACAATACAAATTAAATTGCATTACGTTTCGATGCGTTTTTAGCTTGTTTCAAATGGTAAATAAGGTAGTTATAAATTTACATTTTGTGTTCCAAAGCGTGATAATTGTAATTTTATTTATGTATTCTCATACCATTTTTCCTTAATACCTGCTTTTAAGTTAAATTTCTCAGTATGTTGCTGAAGCTATAGCATTATTAGTATAACCCTGTCTGAAATTACCGAATTGGAAAGTTCACAAACGAACTCTTTTGCGTCAAGAAAACAGTTTGATGGAGAGTCAACTCGAATTATGTGCACACGGCTGAAATTTTTTGTCCTGTGCAGATGTTTTTACTTTATTGCACGAGTAGAAAATCACATTAGAATGTGTATGATGTTAATTGAAATAAGGTGTGTACTTAGAATTGTGAGCTAATGCATTTTGCCAAATTTTAGCAGCTATTACTAGAATGAACAGTGAATGCATACATAATAGACAACTTGTAATTTACGGGCAACATTCTGAGATTTAGCATACCATGTATCAAATTAAGAGCCTTAGAATTACTAATTCTACGCTTCTGATTGTCCAAATTTATATGCAGAAGAGAATCAATTTAATAGAAGTGCTTAGATGTTCTATACGTCTGTCTTGAGTGGATAATAAGATATCTGTCAAATGATACAACATTTGTTTGATTGAAGCTATACACCTTACTTTTACTTTGTTTTTTTATAAGAAGATGAAAAAATGAATAGTTTTCCTAATTAAGAATGATAAGTATTCAAAGCATTTGTCAATCATAGTAAAAAATTGCGTAGTTTATGAAAATTGAGGAATTGTCCTCCTTGGCCTTTTTGAATGATGCGGATCCTTTCTTAGAAAAATACTTGTCAGTATAAACTATTCCGGAGGATAAACTGCTTCGAAAACTGTTCTTTTGTACGTACTTCTGCTGCAAATATATCTAAAATGGAACAATCACTTTTTTTTAGCTTTGTTCAAATAGACTGACTAGTTTCATAATTTCATGTTAAAACAAAAATCTACAACAATCATTTTTCTGCAAAGCTTGCAAGTATAAAGAAGTTGCAAATACAATATCTCATCTTTAAACTACCGATGTTTCCAAAGTAAGTAAAATTAAGAATTTCATAAACTTAATCATGTTTTTGAAATTTTAAGCATAAACTTAATTTGAAGCATTTCTTCAAGTGCGTTTTCTTATAACTGCTTTTCGTTCAAAAGTATTTTTACAATGCTGAGCTTACGATTTGATTTAAGCCTGCAATTTGACTGCTGAAGAGATTCTACGGAGCAAGGAAAGTTATCATCATTGACGATAGCTACTTCACTATGTTAAAGCTTAAACCAAAGTTTCAAGATCTGACACAAAGGTAACATCAACAATTAAAATTTATTAAACCACATGCTAGGATTTACAAACTTCAGCACTAGAAGCTAACGTTAAAGAAACCGACTACTGTATAACTTTTTCCGAATAATAACCTAATCCTTCTATAAGCCGAAAAGTAGTTTTTTTGCAAAAATTCAACCTAATTTAAAAACTTATCTCTAATCCGAATATAAAAACCGCCCAATAAATCCCGCTATATACATATTGAGAAATGTGAGAATAATTCATCGCTTCGCTTACCTTGGCCTATCGAATGAGCTCAAGAGGGGCACAAATTTATATTACTTTCTATTTGAAAAAAATCTAGTAAACACATATTTCCACAAAAGAATTATTTTTCAAACATAAAACAGCGGTGCGTGCAACGCATGGCAGAATTAAAAGTAATTTTTAAAAGGCAAAACCGGTTAGACACCACCAGTCTAGGCGAATAATTTTCCCAATGGCGGCCACTAGGCATTATAGGCGTTGGCCACTATTAAGGTCGGTGTTAAGTCATTAAGACTATTTAACTGTAAGATTACGTCATTTTTTCTCTTCTTGGCGCCTTGCATGGCGCAGATGTTCATTACAGCAACCCTGTAAACGCTTACTCAGTTTTATTTTTTATTGCTGTTGTTGTTAGTCGTAAGTCATCGCTTGAAAGATGGCACGCATTTGATTAAAGTTGTTGAATAAAATATTTAGTACAGTCCACTTCTAGTTAATTTGAAATTGTTGTATAACAACGCACGCATCGCATGAACACTTTATGGCCCGCCGAGCCACAGGTAAAAGACATCGTTGCTAAAATCAACTTTTTAGAACATTTGTAATACTTTCGTTTGGTTGTATTACGCATAACTTCATATAGAGTGTTTGGAATGCTTTCGTTTTCGTGTGGATTACGCAATTAAGATTGGATACTGTGTCATCGTTCATTTCCGGTGTTGCTGTCGAGAAATCTGCAATCACGGTAAGTGATAAATTATTTATTTGTTCATGATGAGTGAATTGAAAGCAAGTAAAGCTAACAAAAAGAGTTTAAAATGCAGTATCAGAAAGTTTGAAAATAAGGTAAATTCTACAGTGGATGAAGCAGATATTTCCTTATTGGAGTTATACGAATCAAAAATATTAGAATTTAAAAAGGAATTAAGTAACATTTTCGATTCTTTATTTGCACATTGTGAAGAAAAGGACACTGACGAATTCATTAAGGAAAAGGAAAATGTAGTAGATAATCTCGATGAAATTCATTTGAAAATTAAAAGAAAAATTTCTGAGATCCGTTCTCAAAGGAATAGCTGCTCAAATGAAAACGGTTCGAGTAAAGACATAATTGTTTCGGATATAAAATTGCCTAAATTGTCTCTTCCAATATTTAGTGGGAAAATCGAAGAATGGATTGAATTTGAGGATTTATTTTCCGCAGCTGTGCATAAGAATAGCAAATTAACTAATGCGCAAAAATTGCAATATTTAAGGAGTTCGTGTAAGGCAGACGCTTTAAATATTATTCAGTCCATTCCAATTTCAGATTCGAATTATGACATAGCATGGAATCTGTTGGTTGATCGCTATTGCAACAAAAAAGATTTGATCAATTCTATTATAAAGAAATTAATTTCTATACCTCAAACGAGTGATTCTACTTCGTCGCTTTTAAAGTTTATCGATAAGGTGCATGAATGTTTACGATCCTTGCAAGCATTGGAGCAAAAGGTGGAAGAATTTTCAGACACGTTAATTGTTTATTTATTAGTTGAAAAGTTGGATAGAAATAATCGGTGTTGGTGGGAAAGCTCACTTAAAAAGGCGAGATAGGAACGGTTAAACAACTGACATGTTTTTTGAAGGAACACGCTCGCACCCTATCACATTACAAACCTCCGCATGGGGAATCGAAACGCTCATTTAATACCAAAGCTCTTACATCACTTTCGGAAAATTCAAAAAATTGTCCTTATTGTTAAGCTGATCATTTATTGTTGAAATGTGCGCAATTCTTAAATCTAACAGTCAAGAAACGATTTGAATTTGTAAAGACAAAAAAACTATGTTTCAATTGTTTATCTTCGGTCCACACAATCAAGGACTGTAAAAGTTCTAATACATGCAGAAAATGTCAGAAATTTCACAATTCGCTGTTACATTTTGATCGAAATGAAGAAAATTTCGATAAAGCAAATGGCACATCGAATCAAATCACAAACAAGACTAATAAATTAAGCAGTAATCTTTCTCCAAATGCTGATACATTTACTCCAATGGCAAGCAGCCAAAAGGTTAGTGACACTAATGAAACCAACCAAGCAAAGTCCATTAACGGTACTGCGCTGAATATTTCCAGTTCTTTTAATCAACAAGTTCTACTTTCAACTGCAATTACTTTCGTTAAGGGTAACGATGGAAAATTTATCTCGCTGAGAGCCTTGCTGGATTCCGGTTCTCAAAATAATTTCATTACTAAAGAAGGTGCTGAGTTATTGAATTTGAAGAAAAGAAAAATAAACGCTTCTATTTCAGGTATCAATGGTACAGTTATGGGTGTTAAGGAAAAAGCTATAGCAACCATCGCTAACGCTACTAGAGATTTTATTCGTACCTTACAATTTTTTGTTGTTCCAAAAATAACTCGCGTAACGCCTGCTAGATATATAAACATTCCTGATGTTAAGCAGTTGCAACTCATTGGTTTAGCTGATCCAGAGTTTTATAAACCTGGTCAAATACATGTTTTATTATCTAACGAAATATTTTTTGATTTACTGGGAACAAATAGAATAAATATGCAAGACCTGATTCTCCATCAGTCAGTTTTTGGATACATCGTTAGCGGGTCAGTACGCATACCGCAGCAAGGCAGTGTTGATAATTTTTGTGGGTTTGTGGAAAATGGGGATAATTTATCTGACAACATGAGAAGGTTTTGGAAGATTGAAGGTATTAATGAAGAAAAAAAAGTGAAAAGTCAGGAAGAGGAATTTTGTAAACAGCACTTTCTTCGTACACACACGAGGCAAGATGATGGCAGATATGTAGTGGAAATGCCAATTAAGGAGGAAGGACTTAGCCTTTTAGGGGAATCGAGAGAAAACGCTAGCAAAAGACTGAATTATCTACTTAAACGCTTCACTCGCAATCCCGCAATGACACACTTGTACGAAGATTTCATTAAGGAATATAATGAATTAGGCCATTCCGAAGAAATTGATGAAGGGGATAGCTCTAGTTTCTCATATTATCTTCCTCACCATGGGGTTTTCAGGCCCGAGAAACCTAGCACTAAACTTAGGGTAGTGTTCGATGCCACTGCTCCTACGACTACTGGAATTTCGTTAAACGATATTCTGCTGAATGGAGGGTTAGCTCAAGACGAACTATTTGATATTATTTGCAGATTTCGAACGCATAAAATTGCCTTCACAGCAGACATTGTAAAAATGTATCGTCAGATTTTGATTAAAGAACATCAAAGAGATTTATTACGCATCTTATGGAAGAGTAGTGAAGAAGAACCAGTTAAGGTCTATAGACTGAAGACTATAACTTACGGTACTTCCAACGCACCATATCTAGCAACACGCACACTTAATCAATTAGCAGAAGACGAGAAAAATAATTTTTCGTTAGCAGCGCCAATAGTACAAAGGGATTTTTATGTCGATGACGTACTCACAGGAGCCCATACTCTAATAGAGGCTAAAGAATTACTGTCGCAATTGATTAACCTATTATCACGTGGAGGAATGCGTCTGCACAGATGGTGTGCTAATCATCCTGATCTTTTGCAGTTTCCGGATGGACAAGAGGAATATTCTTTCAGTAATTTCGATGACGATCAGAGCATCAAAACTTTAGGATTATTATGGAATCCAAAGATAGATTGTTTTTCGTACAAATCAACCATCAAGAAACCAAATACTTACACAAAGAGAACAGTGTTGTCTGATATTGCTCGCATTTATGATCCATTAGGACTGCTTGGTCCAGGGATAACAAAAGCAAAAATCTTCATCCAAAGACTTTGGTTATTGAAGCTTGATTGGAACGATCCGCTACCCGAAAGGATAATTAAGGATTGGCAACTTTTTATTGATTCAATGCAATCTATCAACAATTTGAAAGTCAGTAGATATGTTTTACAGGATAGTTTTTCTGATATACAAATTCATGGATTTTCAGATGCATCAGAACACGCATACGGAGTAGCCATCTATTTACGCTGTAGAAGTGACAATAATTTATCTTCACATTTGCTTTGCAGCAAGTCCAGAGTAGCTCCACTAAAACCGCTGACAGTACCTCGACTGGAACTCTGCGCAGCTGTACTGCTAGCACAGCTTGTTGCAAAGGTGGTGCCTTTATTGAAATTGGACATCAGCAAAATATGTCTGTGGTGTGACTCAACCATAGTGTTAGCGTGGCTTCAGAATCCTCCGCATGTACTAAAAACTTTTGTTGCTAATCGAGTGTTGCAGATCCAAGACCTAACACAGACATGCCAGTGGAATTATGTGCGTTCAGAAGAGAACCCGGCAGACCTTATTTCCCGAGGACTGAATTTTGACAAACTGCATGATGTTGATCTGTGGTGGAAAGGTCCTCCATTCTTGAGTGAAGGTGTCATACCTAACAAGAACATTGACTTTGAACAATTAAAAAAAACAGAGACATTTTCTAATGAACTGAGAAAAAGAACTGACATTGCTTGTTTATGCACTTTGCCTTCAAAATTTATTGATAATGTCCTAGATATCACTAACAATTATTTAAAATTATTACGTGTTGTTAGTTATATTTTCAGGTTCATTTGGAACTCTAGGTGTTCAAAACAGAAAGGAGCACAGAGAAGAACAGGAGGAGTAAGTTCAAAGGAGTTAAATGAGGCAGAATCCTTTTTAGTAAGAGAGGTTCAAAAATGTAGTTTTTATTCAGAATACAACTCCCTCGCACAAGGTAAACCCATTAATAATAAAAGTAATTTACTTTCTTTGAACCCTTTTTTGGATGCAAATAATGTAATGAGAGTAGGAGGCCGATTACAAGGGGCCAATGTAATGTTTTCACAAAAACATCAAATAATTTTGCCTGTTAAATGCAAACTAACTAAGCTGATTGCTGAGCATTATCATCGGAAATATTTACACGTAGGTTCGCAAGCATTATTGTGTTTTATGAGACAGAAATTTTGGCCATTACAATGTAGGAATTTAACTAGAAAGATTACCCATGAATGTATAATTTGTAGTAAAAATAAACCAGTCACTATCGAACAAATTATGGGGTCATTACCTGCAGAGCGCGTAAATCCAAGCTCACCCTTTAATCATGTCGGCACCGATTTTTGCGGTCCATTTTTTATTAGGTACAAGGGACAGAGGAAAGGAACTCTTCATAAGGTATATTTAGCTCTTTTCATTTGCCTTATAACAAAGGCAGTGCATCTCGAACTAGTGAGTGATCTCACCACTGACGCATTTATTGCCACCTTAAAGAGATTTATTGCTAGGCGCGGAAAATGCTCAATCATTTTCTCAGACAACGCAAAAAACTTCGTTGGCGCAAATGCCGAATTGCAAAGAATTAACAATTTAATTAGAAATCCTGACAAAAAATTAGCAGATTATTTAGGTGAAGAAGGAATAGTATGGAAGTTTATTCCCCCACGGACACCTAATTTTGGTGGACTATGGGAATCTGGAATAAAATCCGTGAAATACCACTTAAAGCGGATTGTAGGTAATGCAAGGTTGACTTTCGAGGAGTTATTAACTGTAGTAACTCAGATAGAGTCTGTTTTAAATTCTCGCCCTATTACTCCCTTATCTTCCGATGTAAATGATTTAGAGGCATTAACACCAGGTCATTTTCTCATTGGAAGACCTTTGAATGCTATAGTAGAACCCGAATTAATTGATATACCTGAAAACAGACTCTCAAGATGGAAACGAACTACCAGATTTGTCCAGTTGATATGGAATCGTTGGCATAGGGACTATTTAAACACACTACAACAGCGTTCAAAATGGAAGGTAGAACAAACGAATATTAAAATAGGTATGCTAGTACTAGACTAGAATAGATGCTAGTACTAGTTAAGGAAGATGAGCTTCCTGTTTGTAGATGGGTGTTAGGGCGCATTACAAGAATTTTTCCTGGAGTTGACGGTAAGGTTAGAGTAGTAGAAATACAGACAGCAAAGGGCATTATTAAGCGTGGAATTACAAAAATTGCAATTTTACCCCAAGAAGAAGCTTCCTAAGTTAGTTAAGTGTTAGCTTATTATTATAAAACTTGTATTGTAAATTGTATTGTGTATAAAATTTTGTATTGAAAATTGAATATTATTATATTGAATTAAGAGATGTTATTCGTATTGCTTTATTGTATAAGGTAGTAATTGTTCAATTTTGTAGGTTATTATGAGTATTATCGCACGAAATTATTGAAGTAACCCTTCAATGCCGGGGGGGGTATGTTAAGTCATTAAGACTATTTAACTGTAAGATTACGTCATTTTTTCTCTTCTTGGCGCCTTGCATGGCGCAGATGTTCATTACAGCAACCCTGTAAACGCTTACTCAGTTTTATTTTTTATTGCTGTTGTTGTTAGTCGTAAGTCATCGCTTGAAAGATGGCACGCATTTGATTAAAGTTGTTGAATAAAATATTTAGTACAGTCCACTTCTAGTTAATTTGAAATTGTTGTATAACAACGCACGCATCGCATGAACACTAGGCGTTGGCCACTATTAAGGTCGGAAATAGTGGTTACTCTATTATGGAGGCACCACATAGGTGGGGCAGCCTCCTATGACAGTGCCTATGGGACAGACAATTTACATTCATGCCTGCTCCAGGATTCGAACTGAATTCTTCTGTACGGCAGTCAGCGTCACTAACCACTTTCCCGTATGGGCGGCGTCTAGACGAATCAGGAGTCAAGGAACCTACCATCACAAATTATACGTTACATATCTTGAGATCTCTTACCCTTACTGATTAACATATTTTTGGGAACTGATGAATAAAACAATAAAATTGAGTAAATTATGTTTACAATAATTTTATTATAGCATATCTATTTCATATAGCTTAGAATAACTGAGTAACTGAATTTAGCTTATTCAGAATTCTGTACTGATAAATTAATCTCCTCTGCAATCCATGCAAATTACTTTCTTGTCAATTAGTTTAACATGTCAAGAGTAACATTTTTGGTTCACTTTTATAAAAATACTATTGCTAATAGAAAGAATGATTAGAGCCTGTAAATCTTTATATCAATTTGGAAATCTTTCCTAATTGTATAAAAGAGCCATTTTCTGTTCGAATGCAAATGTGAAAAAAAAAAATCAACTCGCAGGAAGTTGAAAATATCTGCAGTGCAAAGTAAAGTTAACGCTTTCTCAAAAGAGTCTATGTCATACGAAATATTACTTATTTTAAAATGACTACTTTATGGTTTTATACGACATTAACAATCTTTTAGTTTTTTTAACGATGAGCTTAAAAAATAAAATAAATTCGCGCTTTTCATACTCATAAATACACATGAATGGGAGGAATAGAATATCATGTGCGGATAATATTAAGCTGCATTTGGCTCTTTTTGTTTATTATTAAACTAGTACTTGTATACTTTTAAAAAACTAAAATCCAAACTCAGTGGCGTAACAGCCCTAGTGGGTCAATGCCTGCATGGCCTCGAAATCTACTTTCTTGACTGTGGACCCCGGGGTGCGTAAGCATATGCCCTGAACAAGTGGTCAGCTTGTCGCAGCCCCCCCCCCCCAGTGTTTAGTCCTCAAGCGAACTTGGTACTCATTTTATCGAACCAAAGGATGGAAATCAAGGGATAAAAGTGTGAGTGTCCAGCCCGGGGAATCGAGCCCCGAACCTGTGGTTGTGCGGCGCGGTGCGCTAGCCACCGGGCCTCCTTGTATACTTTCATGCCTATTTAATTATTAAGCTACCACTAGGTGGTACCTTTACCAGGTGAAAGTACTAGCTGCATTGGCTGAGTGGAGCGACTGCCTTAATCCGACTATAAGATTTTGTCATTTGGTGTATATTACCATTTTATTTAAAATATTTTGTTTTCTTATTTTCGTTAATGGTCTAACTATTATGTTAATGAATGATCGATTATGAAAATAGGAACTAAAATGATTCAACTTGTAGAGTCATTAGGCTAATTGGAAGCAGAAAAGAAGAGAATATGAAGAAATATGAAGAAGAAAAACCGCCTTCGTCGGGAATCGAACCACGGACCTCTGGAATACCGGCCCAGCGTGCTACCGTTACACCACGAAGGAAGTGGCAGAAATACCTTATAAACTTTATCAAAATTATGCTGTTTAAATGCTAGTTTTAAAATGACGTGCCAGAAAGCCTTCTTATAAGCATTGAAAGAACCTCCATAGATTAAATGAAACACTTTATTGATTGTTGTACTGATAAGTTTAAACTTCTAGAAGCATTGTTTCTAATTTTAGCGGCACTTTTCATTTGGATAGAGTGATATTTTTACTTCTCTTCATCTTTTTAGAATGAAGAGAATTAGAATGCTTTTTAAGAATTCTCCAGCCATATTAGAATGGCCTTTCAGAAGGGCTTTTTAAATTCTCCAACCATTTTTTACGAACTCGTCCATGAAATAATGCGTTTCGTTACCATAGATTACATTCACAGAATAGTGTTTTTGGTTTCCACAGAATAACGCTTTTCCTAGATCTGTTGAATATGAAGTTTATCTAGGGTTAAATTGCTAATTTTTCTTTTTTTATCTTCTTTTGCAAAACTTTTCTTAATATTTTTTACTATTTAGTTTCCTGAACGGACATTATCATTTTTTCAGCTTCAACTTCCGCCGCTGCTGACCTCGCCAGTGGCCGAGCGATCAGAAGGCTAAGTACGTTATCTTTAGCCGATTCATATTCTAGTGAACGGGCTCTCCATGCATAACATGTATAAAAGGAGTTTTCCTCAGGAGGTCATTCATAAAGCCTTCCTTCTCCTTAAAAAGATAACCCTCATATGTCCTGTCAGAATTAGAATAACATGATTTAATTGACACTACTGCTTTTTAAATATCTTTCTTAAATACATTTTCTTCTTTCTATCATCCATTTTCCAACAATAAAATTTAATAAACAAATCAGCAACACTAAATCTTAGTAGTTCAAGGTTTCAGGTTTTGATTTTCATAAAAATGAATGGACTGTATATGAAAGCTTAATAGAATATGAATTAAACAATAAATCTCATATCTCAAAATTAGCATACATTTTAAATACTGGGACAGGTGTGTTCTGATATGCCAATTTGAAATGTAATGGTAGAGAAATTGGCCCCCTCTCGAAATTAAGAAAATACTTATTTTATGCGTCTCATACATAACGTGAAAAAATACGCCTATTATGTATAATATGACATTTATTTACACGGGAAAATTTTTTCTTTTGAAATTTATCATTTACGAAGAGAAGAAAAATAAGTAAAAAATTTCATTTGTTTGACCGCTTCTAAGAAATACGCTTTTGTCATGTATACGTAGTTTATGAGTCCATAAGCGTGTCACTAAATTACCTGTTACGCAACTATTTTTAAAATTTGGTCTTATCTTTCTCTTTAAAAACTGATTGCTCATTACCATTACATAACTTCATTTCTCGACAGGATGGAGATCCTCAGTTTTATGAATGCACCTGTGCTTAGCTTAAAACTCTCCAAGTTTTAGGGATTTGTTCTTGAAACCCTAAAGTTTCTCAAAATGCCGTCAATAAATGGTATTTTCTTAATCTTTCGATGGTGATCAACAAGTTCAATTTGCATCCCAATTACGCACCACCAGTAGGCGCAACGAACACTGCAAGCATTACAAATTTACGACTCACAAATATAGCGCGTATTTGGAAAGACAAAATTGCTACGAAGGGTTAATTATAATTCTAAAATGACTCTCTAACTTTGTACCTTGGCTTCCTTTCTTCCAGTATACATTCAACCCGATATCGGATTCATCAGGACCAGGCAGAATGCTTCATGTGTAGCGAATTAGAAAGTTGTAATTTTTCTTCTATACGAAATGTTTAACGCCCATGACCTTAGATGATTAACTTTAAAAATAATTTTAGTGATCGGTGGTATGGGCGTACTTCTCGAGATGATTTTCCACCTTTTCTTTGGTTCAAACCCTGAACTAATATAAACCTCTTGCGATTTTTCTTATGGTAGTACATAACATGTTGTGTTGTTTGTGTCTTTTTACTTCTTTGTACAAAGTAAAGGAAGGATTGTATTCACGAAAATTTCCGGGTACCATATTTCAACGAAAATATCCATTTTGACCGCTGTCTAATGCAATTTAAAGATGTTTTTGCTTGATATCTGTACGTAAGGACAAAATAAAGGACTCTTTTCCCCCCAAACGAATTATAAAACTATTTAAAATGGATTCAGAAAAGATTTCTTCGTGGTCTCTTGTACGCACATACGTATGTATATACGCATCTCGCGTAACTCAAAAAAGGAAGAGCCTCAGAACGTTGAAATTTTGTATCTGGGACTGCTATAACATGTGGATGTGCACCTCCCTCTTTGGTAGCAATCGGCAGCACCAAAAGTATATAAATATATATCCACTCTGTTACTCGCCTCCGTGAGCTCAGTATTTTTATTCTTCTATGTTTGTAAATTGTGCATTTTTTGCTTTAAAAATAATTGATTTATGGTGTTCTTATCTTCAGGTTTCGGTTTTTATGCCTTTAGTTAACCTGCATGTTATAGCTGTAGAATTATCAACAATTTAAAAGTTGGTTAAGAGCAGCTAAGCCTAACATTTTTACCATAGGAGCCATATTCGTTTACATTTGAAACTTAGCACAATAGTGGATTTGTTGCCAATCTAGAGAAACTAAGCTTCACAGCAAGAGAGTTAACGTCTTCTTTTGTTATTGCGACTTAAATCATGCTTAATCCATTCTGGAATCATCATTTAAATTATTAAATTATCCCATATATTGACTCAGCGTCCACAACAAATGAAGTCAGTTTCTACGCCTTTAGTGTCTTTCTACCGAGTGGGACCAAAAGGAAACTTTTTAGTTTCGTACACCAAAAAATTTGCCCTTTTACCCGCTGGCCAAATTCCTTATTTTTGAGTGGAAACTCTTAATTTAATTGTAATTTGTTTTTTAATTTTTTTACTCTGATTGCTTTTTTATGTTTTTCTATATCTTTCAATTTTTAGTGAAGATATTTTGGGTTTATACATATTTTTGCCTTGCCGGGAAGTGAGAACTGAATTAATTGAATGAGATATATATCTTTAACAAAATTCGAGGAAATAAGTGTTTCGTATTAGCAGCAAATTTTGTCGCCAGTCTGACTCGGACAGGAGAATGTTTACTTGTAGCGCATGTGCATTACGTAAGCAGTGAAGAATCGTCTGTGAAAAACTGTTTCTTTTTTATTTGTTTAATTTCTTTCATACATCGTTTTAGACTTATCACAGTATTTGAATAGAACATGTGGCAACGATTAGATAATTCTTAAGATGATATAATTTTTGTGCATTCTGAGTTATAAAATGAATGAAATGTAACGCTGTTAAGTGAACCTAGCCTCCAGAGTGTCGCTGTCGTAAATAAATATATTGAATTTTAAAGAGTGCATTTATTCTATTGTGGCTTATGCGCTATCGAGGAATTAGAATTCAATAAGCTTAAATGAAATGCAGGAAAAAATGCGCATAATTTAATATTCCGTACAAGAAACTCATGTGATGTACACATCAGAATTTTTTATTATAAAATTTGCAACAGCTGGGAGAAGGGACTACGAATGTAGTCGCCGGTTTCAGCTGTGGTACATTGAACAGATATGACAGAAGAGAAAAATCCAGTCTGATGTCCTGCTGTGTCAGCAGGGAGGCGTATATCGAGCACACGTAAAGCGTTCAAAAATTGGAAAGATTTGTCATGTACTAGTATTCAAATATTGCTATGTTTGTTAAATTTAATATAAAGTACATTTTTGGACATGCAAAAGAAATTAGGAATCACCTTGCAGTTTCCTTGATATAACCAGAAAGAAAGGAATTTGTCAGAAATCTGAAGCCTTTCTAAACTTTCATGCTAACAAGTAACTCCTGGATAAAGTGCACTAAATATCAAAGTATATAAGATGTTATACTTTGATATTTAGTACACTTTTTCATACCATTCGCTCTTGAAAAAGCTTGCTCTGATTTATCATTTTAAATGACAGCTTTGAATTACAGCTTTGAAGCTTACAGCTGAAATTACAGCTTTGGCTTTTTGAAGCAACATATTAATATTCACATAGCGCTTTCATTTAGCATATTCCTTCTTACTTTTGTCGTGTTTAATTTTCTCTCTCTTTCTCAAGGAAATGAAGTTCTTTTTATACTTATCTTTGTTGTATATCATGTTTAATTTCAAGATTTAACTCAGAATACATGCATTTATGCATATATGAATCAAGAATATATCTGAAATGCAAATAAATGCTTCTAAATGTAAAGAAAGTACAAAAAAAATCTTTCATTTGGCAGCATGTCTAATCCGCTTATCCTTGATACTTCAGAATTTCTGTCCTATCTAGCTATAACAAATCATAAATTCTCGTCTTTGCTTCTTCCTTATCTCTGAAGGTTCCAAAACATATGAAACTAAAAAGATATAACATTTCACAGAGAGAGAAAATAAAATGTTTTGTTCCATGGGTATTAAGATAAAACTTTGCCTCTTGAGTAAAGAACTTGTTATCGTCGGATAGCATGCATTAATGAATTGCTTGCTTACTCTGTGCTATTTTTACTTGCGCAATGGTTTAGAGAAATTGCGTCGCTTTCTTGAATGTTGCAATGAGTGTACTACAAAAAAATGGATATCTAAGAGGATAAATCATTATTTATAATAATACCAGAGATAGATGCATTTTTTCCATAATATATCGCACC
Source organism: Stegodyphus dumicola (assembly GCF_044657685.1). Taxonomy (NCBI): domain Eukaryota; kingdom Metazoa; phylum Arthropoda; class Arachnida; order Araneae; family Eresidae; genus Stegodyphus; species Stegodyphus dumicola. The sequence goes on along the minus strand of NC_140771.1, from coordinate 37,997,569 downwards.
ATTATTATTCTTCGCAATCTTCCTTGTCTGCGTAATCTTTTGGAGGCCTACAGTAATTTTTGGCTCATCGTAATCTTTTATTAGTTTTCTTTTCCACTAAAATTTGCCCAATTTTCCTAATTCATCAAAGTTTCTGTTCATTTTGCTTCACGCTTCAGGCACATTACTGTAAAGATTCTTTACCATATAGCAACATCAATATCTTTTCACTTATTTTTCAAAATTCTAAGATGTACGCTGTGGAATAAATTTTCATTTCATTAGGCGTCTTTTTTCCATCTTTAGTGAACAGTTTGTTTGAAATTTTGAATGTACATATTCACTCTCATTATCCTTATTTATTTAGAAAGTTTTCAAATTTTGAAAATTCTATAAAAAAGGCGAAATATTGATGATCCAGTGAACAACCACTCTATATTATTGAGAGCAGATGAAATTCTTTCTTCGAACAACCCCTTATTGACGCTTTTCGAAAAAGAAGTAAGTTAATGGATTATAAGCAACAGAAATGAACAAAGTACGGAAGAGGTAACGCATGAAAGCATAATGCTATTTGAATACAGAAATACCATACGAAAAGGGGTTCGACGATAAAGATCAAGATTCAACCCTAATAGCCTGGCATAAGGTTGACTAAAAGTTAAATAAATAGCAAAATTTGCGAAACATCCTAAGAAATATATTGGCTTTTGTTTAGTTTTTAAAGAACGGAATATATGAAGGGAGTTGCAATACGAGCATTATTTGTATAGACCTAATATACCGATATTTAAGATGATTTCAAAGCAAAAATTTATTAAACATAACCAAACTGTGAACAAATGTATTTCCTAATATATCTGATTAATAGATATGTCTTCTGATTTATAAAACATGTTTTTGAATCCCGCAATGCGATAAATAACGCGAAAAATATCATCTGTATCAAATATTGTAAAATTGAAGTCCAATAATCCGGCTGTTAAAAAATTGAAGTAATAATTTTTTTATTTTTTTAAGTTTTTATTTCGATAGAAATATCAAAATTCAGACTACCTTTTCTTCCCGGGGTGACTGTATCTCCTTCGATTTTGAGCCAGCATTAAAAAAAATACAGTAACTCAATAAAGAATCCACACGTAGACGAACGCTACAATATATTACAGATTTAGCATTAACACTTAACAATTTCAAACTTTGCCTGTCCTAACCATGGAGGTAGGAAGTTCCTTTCTTACCTCTTGGTCTTAACATACGATACATCTTTAACCGCCCCTCGTTTTAAGAGCGCTTCTAGAGTAGCGGTGAGTTGCTGTGTGCTTCTCACACACGATAATTATGCGCGAGATTTTAAAGGCTCACCAACGTATTTGATAACCTAGCATCACTAAATTCCTGAACGCATCCAATGGTCAGACTTTTTCTGCATTATGCTTTTAAGTTTAAAATATGACTCTTGGGCTAATTCTAACAACTCCGCCTTTAAATTTATTCCTGCTTTAATTTAATAATATATTGTCATCCTGGTTTTATAAAAATCATTAAATAATCACTCTATCAACATCTCAGATTTGAAATTTTACCATTAACAAAACATTAATATAACGTTTACATACCCGCAATAACCCAGGTTCGAATCCTGGTCACGGCACCAAATGTAATAATAATATGGTGGGCGTGCAATAAGCCAGAAATACTTGATAACGTGCAGGATGAAATGCGTGATCTGAAAAAAAAATAAGGAGTTAAAGTAACTTACCCTCAAATGATGACACTTCAAATAATGTGAATTAAGAGAAATTTGTTATATCTTGACATCGTGAAATTTTAAATTAATACCAGTATAAATCAAGAAAACATCGCCAGACAGAAGATAATAGACCGTGGTTATGCAGCTGCAGTACGTGTCAGTCCTACCATTTTGAATCCTAACCTTTCGTACAAGAAATGCGTAATATTCCAATCAAAGTAAATCTCAGTTCATCTTCACTAAGCAAAGTTTCATGATAACAAAAATAAATTTTTATAACGGAGGAAATTGAGATGACTGGTTATTCAAATAAATTTTTGAAGAAACGCAAGGCGAATTTCCGCACCATCTGGAAGGTGCAACACGTGCACACGAAGTCCTTTCGAGGATATTTCAAGTCGTAGAACATCATTATTTTAATGCAGAAGTCAGCATCTAGATAAATTCAGTTGAATCTTCGGTACTAATTTCTATTTTCTAGGCAAAATGCATTCTCTTCAAATTATATGGAGATGGTCGTCAGAAAGGCATGAAAAAGAACAAAGTTGCGTCATCCGCGGTGAGAACGGCTAGAAAAAATCCTACACCTTCGGAGAACAGCAGCAGAAGAAAGAAAACCGGTTGTAGTGGTCAATCTCGCTTTGTCAATGAGCGGTCGCAGTGAACAGACTTGATGTTGAATAAATGTGGAGGCTTGCCTGCACAATACGCTATTTAATTAGAGGCTACCTAACTCATGATCAAGGTTTGTCCCGCTAAATATCCACAAGACAGTTTTATTGCTAATTTTGGACAACGAATATGCTATTGGTCCTTGGTGACTTAGCAAATTTGCCGAATTGCCGGCATTGACTTAGCAGATTTGCCGGCATTGACCAAGATATGCTACTGATGATGACAACTTTGCCGATTTTGGTAAATCTTTATCTGTTATGACATTTTGTTTTTGGCACTTTGAGGCTTATTTATCATTGAGGCATTTCTTTTCCACAGAATATATTGCCAGCATTTAGCGAATTTATTCTAGGACACCTTATATATATCAATATGTATCTTTAGGTACCTATTCTGAGCTTCATACCATTAACAATATATTCTACGTTTACGCTGGTATTTACTACTTTACACTGAACAAGTCGTTTATCAATAGCTAGGTAATCTTCAGTACAATCTTTTAATATATAATCGTGTTAAGCAAAAGATAAAGATAATTTAATTCATTAGTATTAAACTTTAATTTCTTTCCGTTCTAGGTTATCCAAAGTGTTCATAGATTTTTCTTGAAACGTTGTTTCATCTATTTTTAATTTGTTTTCATAAGAACTTATTTAAACTTGCTTAATTCTTTTACCAGTCATTAAATCCTGTTTCGTTCCCGATTCCCAATAGTTGCAATCATAAATGAGAGTTTCAGAGTAAAACAGTTCACTTAAAAACATCTGAAGACGTTTATGTAATGTTCATTAAACAGTTTTATATGAATAACTTAGAATTCAAGAATTTTAATGAAGGAGAAATTACTAAGCCTAAAATCCTTTTCTTGAAACTAAAATCCATGAAATTTTTCAGCATACTTAGAAACAGCTTAAGAAAAGATCATTCAGAGCAACTCCCAATTAATTTTAATGATGAATATAATGGTTTCCGTCATTTAGTATTCTTGTGTTGCTCGACGTCTAATCAAAAGTGCATTAATATGTGTCTTACTAGCATAAGAATCTTTTAAGTATCATTTTTATGTTGTATGATGTTAACGTTAGCATTATTTCATTTAATAAATCCAGATAGCAAAAGCTTAAAGCTAAACCATATTTAAAATAATTACGCTTGTATCAATACTTTTCCTAATCTTCTTCAAAGAAGTAATATCAAAAGAAATGTCAAAATGGTTAAAACAACGGATTAATTTCTTTATTATTTTAATGCATCAGCAATGAAATTACTGCACTTTTTGAAAATTGTGTGGAGAGCTGTGGCTTAAAACTCTGTTTTTTCTGTATTTTCTTATTTATCTAAATGTCTTTAAGTCAGCAGTATGAAAAATAATTATTTGTACAAAAATATTACAAGAAATTTTAATATTTATGATTTATATTTTTCATTAATTTATTACTTATATAATTATTAAGTGAATATTGGGTAAAATTTTCGTTATGGTCAAAAAATATTGGTTAAGAATAATTGAACCATTCAATATCCAAAGCTTTTTTTAACCTGCTACTGATGATTTTTCACAGTTTTCTAATTAATGTGAACACATGAAAAGAAAATGCCTAGAAGTTTTAAGCAGAATGGCCTTAAGGAGAAAGATTTAATTTCGAACAATTTTAGAGCAGCATAAAATCGACTTTGAAGATCAAAAAGTAGCTATGTAAGGTTTTATGTTTATTAAACCATTTTCTTGCTATTTTTGGCTTTACTATTTACTTTGTAAATTCATCGGCTCCGAACAGAATGATAGTTAGTTAATGTATCAGAACAAGAGTTCTTAAAATCAGGACAGAGCTTTTTGCAGAGACCACTGACCTTTCTCCGTATTTTTTACTCTTAAGATTACTTGAACTTAGGGCTTTTCTAACCGTCTTTATTTGCGTCATTAAAGGGCCTTAAATTAAGATAGGATTTTGGTTTGTGAATTTTATACTTAAATTACTTACGTTGTATGTTAACACCTTATGTTAGCTTTAAGGCAGCAAACAGCGGTGACTTGTTTTGTAACAAACGAGCTGTGTAGTTTATTGAGTTATAATAAAAAGGGTTATTTTAAACCTTCTTCTTATTTCACAGTTGCTTACCTGGAAAATTAAGACAAGGAGATAAGTCGAGTGATTACATACACGGAGCCAGAATTTAGGTGTGAAAGTCACTGCTTTTAAGTAGCTAAATATTAAAATCATTAATAAAAAATATTGAACTGTGAGAGATTATAGTTACTTTTTTTTACTTTTACACTGCTAAGGAGGACTACTGACCGGGAACAAGCCCTTGCAGTATGATGTCCGCCCTGCAGACATTTATTAAGTCTAAATTTAAAAAAAAAAAAAATGTTCTGCAGCTCATTGTTTAATAAAAATCAAATACCCAATTAAATTTTTACTTTAAGAATTGTTAGAAAATGTTTTCAGATTTCAATTGGAGGGAAATAATCATAATTACAATTCACTGAAATCTGAATGGTAAGAACAATTTTTAATCAATCTAATTTGCATACGTTTGACATTAGAGGCATTACTGGGAGAACTGTGTCATGTAGTTCACGTATATTCTTCTTTAAAAGTAATCTACAAATATGAGGTTGAAATAATACTGTTTTAAATACTGTAAGAATTGCACCGACATTCTACGGGCTTAACATGGAGGACTGCCAAAAATGTTTCCTGCAGTCAGTAATAAAAGAATTCTCAAGCTAGGTGGCGTTCTATAGTTTAAAAGAGATTTCTTGTACTAATGTTACAGCATTTAAATAATTTTCTTTATTTACAGTAGGGGTCTTCAACCTTTCTCGCTCGAGAGCCACATCAATAAATTCACAAAGATCCGCGGGCCAGATGTCTGTCAAACATTAGTGTAATCAGAAAATTTGTATGAAAAAGGGAGGTTTGTTTTGCAAGACTACAATCGATTCTAAGCGAAGAAATAGTGAGATAGTGTTACATATTTATATATATATACATTGGTTCCCAAAAGTCAAATGGAAATCGAATTAAAATCTTTTGCAAGATTTTCAACCATGAAAAAAAAAGTATAAAGATGATTCTACAGAACGATGTTGTAAAATGCATTTACATTAAAAAAAACTTACATTACTAGCGGCAGATGTTAATTGGTTTTAATGTAAAATTTGACATTGTTTTTGCTTGATTAAAGCTTCAATATCCGGTTTAATCTGTGTTGTTGCAATTCGTAAAGTTTCCTCTAAATGTCTGTCTGTCAGCCGTTTTCATGTTTTTGATTTTAGGATTTTCATTTTACTAAAAAGTTGTTGACATATGTAGGTACTGCCGAAGTTAGAAAACAGGAAGAGTGCATGTTACCGAATTCCTGGATACTTTTTTCTTCGATCACCGTAGTTGGAATAAAAATCAATTAATGTCGGATTTTCAAGAAACTTGCAAATTACTGCAGATTCCCACTGTAAATTATTGAAGTTCGGGCGGAACACTTCCAACGTCTACTGAAAATGGCGACATTCTCATGAACATTTCATTTTCCTGAAAATCGGAACATCCACTTTTAATTCCTTTTTCAACTTTGAAATGCATTGTACATAATTATTTGAATTCCATATTGTAGAGTCCTTCACACTCTCCATCAATTTTGGAAAGTGAGTGGAATTCTTATTTAGCAGCTGACTTTCCCACATGATTAATTTCGTTTCAAAAGCTTTCACAAAGTAATAAAGATTATGAGCAAGTAGATCTTTTCCTAGTAAGCGGTAGTTGAGATGACCTGTAATATCGACAGAAAAAGTCTTTCTACCATTTTTCATCATTGAACTCATGAATGAAATTTTTGAAATTTGCTCTTCAAAGAAAAGAGGCGCTGAAGCATCTTTCCTCGGCTCAGCCAACGTACTTCCGCGTTATACACAACATCGCCATATTCAGCTTCCAAATCACTCGAGAACTGTCCAAACTGTTTTTGTTTAATTCCTTTAGACCGAATGAAACTAAGCACTTTTACAACAAAGATAAGAATCTACCATTTTTATGGAATTGAGATTTTACGCGTACCCAAATTTTTAATTTTTAAAACTACATATAATAAAGTTAAAGTTTTGAAGAACTGGTCATTTTTAGAAAATTTTATCTCAAATAATATCAGGTATGTCAATAAAATGTTTTAAATATCAAGAATAATAGAAAAGACTTTCTTTTTACGAAAAAAAAGCTGACAAGGCAATTTTTTTGTAATCAAAAATTTAAAAATTCTTCAATTTTTCTTCAAATTTAAATGTGGAGCCACAAAAATGTCTTCAGCGGGCCACTGGTTGAAGAACCCTAATTTACAGCACAAAATAACGGTAATCTTTAGTGAAATATTGAAATTTCTCAATTTAAGAAAGACGGGCTTTTAATGCAATTATACTAGTGTTAACGGTAATAATACGTGTGTTGGTATACTTGAATTTTGGTGCGGAATCATGGCGTTCAACATTTTCATATATGCACAAAATTTTCTAATCTTCTCCCCTATTAGACATACTCACACATTTCAAATACAACCGCAAATACTCGTAATTAACCCAAGGTTCGATTTACATAAACACAATTTGCAATTCCTTAATAGTACTATCGTGCACAGATAACATAATCTTAACAAACCCATAATTTTAGCTACAAAAATATTCATTTTTCACATTATGTTCTTAACAGTACTAACATATTAAGGTCATAAAAACATGCAAATAAAAACATATCGTTTCACAATTTGTAACAAATAGTCACAGAACCTGCATCGGATGGAACTCGCTATTACACTTCGTACACAGGAAGCTTATAAAGAATTTTTTCCCTCTTTCAAGCATGCTTGCGTGGTGTAACGGTTAGCAAACTAGGCGCATATTCGAGAGGACCAGGTTCGAATCCCGGAGAAGGCATTGCTTACGTTTCATGTTTCCTGCTTCAAAAGCCCTAATGACTCTACAACCTCGCCAGGATCCTTGCTCTTCATAACAGTCAGAAGATATTATTCTAAGTCGTTAACTAATTATCAGTCCAGAATAATCATTTTAAAATATTTCGGACACACAAAACGTATTGTCCAAATTCAGTCAGAAACCTCAATCTCTCAGCCTTTTCCTAAGCATCTCTAAGACCAGAATGCCTATTCCGTACACTTCAGAAAATTTTATCGCTGAGTCATTCCTTAAACGCCTCTAAAACTGGAACATTTCCTCACTGTTGGATAAGAAAGAATCCTTATTCTTCACTCATTTCTTAATCGTCTGTAAACTGAAAAACTTCTTCATTGTAGGACAGTAACCCTTTTCTCTCGGTCTTCACTTAAAGTCTATAACCCGGAGCACTCCATCTCAACATCTATAAAACCGAGACAGTTCATCACCATGGATTTATAAATCAGTCAAATCCAAGACATCTCCCATAAATTCTATTTCTATCTGGAAACTTCGCACGCTTCTTCTAGCCATTCAAACGCGATTTCTCTCTCTCCTTCTTTTTTCTTTGCCAACTTTTCATTCAACTTAAAGCAAATACAAAGCGAACCCAAAAGATAAAAGACCCATTTCTTCATAAAATCTTTCCACTTTAATCCCGGATCTAATTATTAAATAAAGGTCATCTTCTAAGCAACCCCGTCTCACTTCAACTTACTTGACTAATCACAGTCTGCCACCAATTGTACAATAATTACAGTTTAGCGCCGCATGTATTTTCTACAGCAACCGAAGTAAGACGATAGAGTATTTTCCTCTTCAGGTTTTCCGCGGTAAATTCTGTTAGACAGATTAAGCCCCCACAGAACGTCTGTTACAAAAATAAATCGTTTATCTTTTCTTCTGTTTGCATCATAGTTTAAGAAATAAACAAGCAACAAATGGCGTTAATGCTCCGGATGAAGCCTTTTTTACAAAGCCGCCGCATAGGTTTACTTCCTATAACGAAAGAAACACGTAAAGGTCTTTTTTCAAGCGCGCGTGTGTTCTTAAGCGGGCTACCCGTGGCTTGCTTTTCATTAAGGGAAAAGGAAACATACTCTCTGCCTCTGCAACATACATAGAATGGGAGGAATCCTTTATTCCATTGTTTACTTTTTATTACCACCTACTTCTAACTCGAAGTTTTATCGGCATTTCCCGTCAAGGAATCCACAACATTTAGAAATAACCCTGATGCCAGAATCTATATAACATTAATAGCAAATACAATCTTTGTATACGTTACAAAATTAACTCTTTATAATTTTGATTAAAAAATTAAATGATCAGTTATTCCTGAAATTATGTGCTCGTAAATTATTACTGTATAGGATTCTGATAGGAATTATTCCATGAGATTTTTTTGAATATTTTTCCTAACTACTTTAATAAATCTCCAAATCAAATAATCATAATAATAATAATAATCTAATGCTCTTTGAGGAAAATTGGGAATACAAATTTGAATTTTACGATTTTGTAAAACGTTGTAGAGACATTAGGATTTTTGATGCTGAGAGGCCTGAAAAATGAACCTCCTCGCTGGGACTCGAACCTCAGGCTTTTCGAATTCGCGCTAAGCGTGCTGACCATTACACCATGAAGGCATTCTAAGAAGGCGGGAAGAATACCTTATATACTTTCCCTTTAAAGGGCGACTGGGGGTTAGCGAACCCAGTCGCCAAATGCTGTTTGTGAAGAATCATCATCCACCACCTTTTTTTTAGTTTGAGCGCCACTGTAGAGACATTAGGATTTTTCAAAGACAGGAAACTGAAGAAATGAGCAATGCCCTCGCCCGGGACCCAAACCTCGGACCTCTCGAATACGCGCCGAGTGTTCTTACACCACGAAGGCATGATAAGAAGGTGGAATAAACACCTTATAAAGTTACAGAAAGAATTAAGCAAGAATCCTCTAGAAAACCGAATGAAGTTTCTCGACTGAATTACCTATTTTTAAGTCTGCAATTCCTATTTTATGTGTTTCAAAAGTGTTGCCCTTGGATTTTTGATCTAGAGAATGCAAAAATTCTAGAAGCAGAAAAGAAATGTCTTCTATCATAATACCTCTATTTCCTTAAACCAAAAGCAGTCCTAAATTTAGACCCTATTGTCTTTTTTTTTTTTTTTTTTTTTTTTTTTTTTGATAAATGCTCAGTGAACCGCTAATGAATAAATTTCCCAAGCTAGAAAGAATAAACTCAGCATGGCGTATGCAGCATAGAATGAGCGAAAAGTAGAAACCGAAAGCATGGAGGTGGAGTTAACGTCCTTTTCAAGCTAGGCCAGACCTGAAGTTTTCCTTTGTATTTTCCAGAGCAGTCGTCTGGTTGAATGACTTCTACCGTCCTAGTGCGATATCCTTGTGCGACTTTTTTCAGTTTTTGATCTTCGAAGCCTACCCTTGCTGTCCTCCTGAATTTCCAAAAATAAAAAATTTTTATTAAAATTGACTGCATATACCAAAATTTCAGAGTCTGGATATTACACATGGCAATATCTTGACACTTTATGAAATTTATTACCGCTTACCGTACCTAAGAACGTTCCACTCTAGTCTTAGTAAGAAAAGAGAAGTTTAATACACTGTAATTGGTATGATTCTTACCAGCATATTTCCAAGTATAAAAAAGCTATGAAAGAATCGGCAGTTTCCTACATCTCACTAATATGAGTAAACACATTTATTTAACTTTTAGGTTACAAAATGAAGATTGACCAACTTCGAATATCCTTGAAATTATTAAATGCGAATATAAATTTTCTTCTATAAACTAAATGTCAATATACAGTTAAATGAATTTGAATTAATTGTGTTTTAACCCTTTCTGGCAGGCTAACTTTTAAAGTCGGAGTTTTGATTTAAAAAAAGGTAGGCAGTCTAATTAGGCCTAGAGGAGTACACAAGTAAAATTTTGTGAAGATAGCACTTATCGTTTTGATTCTGTGGGTGTGCCCAAAGTGGCACAGTGATTGAATGGAGCTTCGAAAAGAGTGCTGAAACGAGCATTTTTGTCAGTGAACTGACTGATGAGATGCGGAGAAAGAATACAGACTCTCAGTTCTCCTAGATTATCGGTGAGCTCGGTCTGGGCACCCCTAGGGTTCACCGTTTGATTTTAGGCAAGATTTCAAGGTAAAAATTTAAAACTAATATAGAATAAGGAGATTAGCATACAGCCAAAAAAATAACATAGAAATTTCTTTTCAAACAATTCCTTTTATACCCTTAAAAAATCTGGAAGATTTCTTTGAAAAATGAGAGTCTTAAAAAACTAAACATGGCTAAAATATATGCACTGATTTGTGTTGAGCTGCCATCTACTATAAATAAAGAAGTTTCAGAGTAACCTATAGTAACCTATAAATCCTTTATAATTCAATTTTTCTGTGCGTACAGAAGGAAATTTTTAGATGTGTCCAGACCGGACACACTGTGCCGCAAAGGGTTAAATATATAAGTATATTGACAGTAATAATAGTTGAAAGTGCTTTCGAAGGGTACAAGTATAAGGTGGCCCGCAGATATTCTAATATATAAATGTGGTCCCACTCAAAAAAGTTTAAGAAACAGACTTACGAAGACAGGGAATACGAAGAGGAGCAAAGAAAGGATTGATATCCTTAAGTACAAACGGAAAATAAATAGTTTTCATATATGAAGAATCGGCGGTATTTCCAGGGTTATTACCCCCTTGGTGCCTAGAGAGAGAAAAGAGTAGAAGGGGATTGGGGAATTCCTTACCCTTCTGGTTGATGGGTCGTTGCCTCACGAAAGTATAAGAGAAAGAAGGCCATTTTCGGTGCCTTTGGTCCCAGGGTGGTCAAGAGAATAGACATTGCAGGTATCTGCCCGTCACTTTCAGAAATGAATTCAACTATATGATACCATAAACGTTCTGAAGAAGATAATGAAACGAGTATTTCCCATAAATTCTGAGACGATAAATGCTCTACGTGTAATAAGATTAGGATATAGCTTGCATAAAATAATTTCCAGAAATATTATGGACATGAACAATTTACATATAAACAGACTTTTGCAATAACAGTTGTGGACAATCAACTACTAGTGACTTTCTACTAAGGAAAGAAAGTATTTATATGTTTCCAGCTATATTTTTATTAAATTGGTTAAATTCCATTGATATTTGATAGATATTTTTCTCATTCCTTAAAGTTATCATTCGGCTATTGCTATTAAAATAGTCAAGAAGAAACATGATCACATTAAGTGCGTCTAAAACACTATATATCACTTACTTATTCAAAGTGAAAGAAATTTTGATGTTTCTTGAAGAATTCAAAATTAATAGACCGAAAAAAATTAGTGATAATGAAATTTTTCATTAATTTTATTCAGTCACTATTTAAACGATAAATTATTTTGTTTTCGTATACTTTAATTGCTTATATAAATTTAAGACCAGAATAAATTCTTCGTACAGTATTTTCCGTTAGCTTTTTTGTTTAAGAAGCTATTTCTATTATTCTAAAATTTTCATTTTAAATTACAAGACAAAGAGAATAAATTAGTTTTTATCAGTTTGCTATGAATTTAATCCTTAAAACTTAACTTCAGTTCTTTTTTTTTTTTTAATATTTGAAATAAGGGAATTGACAAAATGGGCACTTACTGGAAAACATTTAAACGAAAGAAATACAAACTTATTTTGTCTTTGAACTAGCTGTAGTATCCGACTTTATGCAGAGTGACGTTGACCAGCTTTGTGCAGAGTGAAGGGTCTCCCTAGGGAATGGGGTCTCATTTTTTCGAAATCTCAGAGACACAGCGATTTTTTTTTCTCGTTTTAGTTCTAAGTGAATTCACCAAAATTTTACCAAGCTCGAATAAAACTGCAGAATTAACACACGCCCCATGTAACAATTTTAGTAAGAACTGATGCTGTCTTTCATCGCTTACTCGTTCTTTCAGAAAATCACCAACCACTTTGTCCGATTTCTTCATCGTTTTCGAAATACTCGCGGAAAACTGAGAGAGCGCATTTAAATCTTCTACACTTTTCCGGACTGTTCGATTTTCTCTTTAGACATTAGTCTAAAGATAAAATGATCACTGCGTCATCTAATGCTTTTAATAAGAACAGACAATAGGAACGCAACAACAATGACAAGAAACAAAGATGGGCGACAGGGTTTCAAAATTGAAACTGTATAGAACTATTAATATTTTATTTTTTGCAAAAAATCTATTATGAACACCTTGCTTATCATGTATGACTTCCACAGGCAGCATAAATGCAACAACGATGACATGAGTTTAAAATGGGTGACGTGTGCACACGTTAGCTGTAGTGAGAGCATCATTCTATTATAACCGCCCTGGAGTTGGACCCTGTGGATAGTATTTTGATGTAGACAGTCTCCTTTTGCTCATTTTGAAGGTCAAATGTGAAAAATTGCATGATGCTCCTAATAAAACTAGATTTTAATGAACTTCACAATGAACGCCCAAAACATCAAACAGACACTCGTGTTTATAGAGTGGACGCCTTTTAAATTGATCGCGGTTAATCTTATCATTCGGATATTGAATTAACAACTCAGTTAATATTATAGTATTAATAGAATAATTTTTAGCTGATGCACAGTCGCCAAACAAAATTGAAATAGATTATAAAAATTGCTAAGTGTCAGACAAACGTCGCCTAGTAAGAAACTAAGTCGCCAAGTGATTTTAGCAAATCGTTTAAGATTAAGCAAAAGAGGAACCTTAGTTTGGTGTAGATTCAAAATAATTTTGTTGTTTTTGAGGGTCATCAAGATCCCTCTTCTTCAAGAGAAAAAAAAAATTCTGGAGGACATTTTTCCTACTGCTCCTGAGGAAAAGAAATCCTTAAAAACATCTGCGCCAAACTAAGTTTGCTTTTTTCTTCTAACAAAGTTTTACATTTGTATGTTCTCTTCCAATGAATGAGGAATGTGCTCTAAGTGTTAATATTACGGATAAAACAAATTTATTTCCAGAAATACTTATGAACAGTTCATAAATGAACGCATTAAAGACCTTATAAATATTTCCTAAAAAATATTTTTTTTCCTAAGTAAAATGCTGTGAAATTACCTATTTACGCATTCGGTTATATTTACATTTAATTAATCGAAATCCATTACTGTTTTGAAGGCCATTTTTTCCCTCGTTGTTTAATGTTATCAGTTAGCTAATGGTTTCAAAATAACCTAAACGCCAGGTCGAATGGTATAGTACCAGGATACCACTATAGAAAGCACTAAGGGCTACCCCTATCCAAATAAATGTTTATTCCCTATATAACAGTAATATAGTAATTAGGGGAATCTAGAATGGATTTATAAATGATTAACTTGTTATCAATACATAGAACGCTATTTCGAGCAATTAAGGGGAAGAGTTTAGCTTCAGAAGCTCGAAACTTATTGATAATAGATGTAATGCGCGGGGTCCGTGTGAGCGAACTTGTGAGGATCATCCAAGGTAAGTAACGTGATTACATAAAGCTACGTCTTCTGCATATATAGACAATTTTAATGAACTCAGCTAGCTAATTTCACGGTTACAGCTCGTAATTAATAATAGCTGAAATGAATCTGCCTATACTGTGTTTATATTTTTGAGTTTGTTAATTAAAAACAGGATAAATTTGACAGAAAAATTTAAAATCCCACTCTTTCCTGAACTGTATAACAAGCTCAAAAATATTTTAATTTGGACAGTGACAGAACAATCTTCTTAAATCACTGAATTGCTTTATTAAATTCGAAAGACAAATATATTGCTTTTTGCTGAGTGGCAATACAATTGTTTTACGTTGCCTTGTTTGCTGATTAAGTTTGAAACATAAATATGTTACGCATTACAGAAAGGCAACACAAAACCTTTCACTGAGTCAATATCAAAAGTTCATTAAGTTCTCACAAAATCTATACATATATGAAAAGCGCGCATCAACTGGAGTGGTTCTTCAAAATGCTATATGGGTAGTGACCTTCCTTCTGTTTTGAAGGTCAAATGGGCAAAATAGCATCAAGATCGGAATAAAACTGCAAATTTGATTGAATTTCAAACACACAGAAACTCTCCCTTATTTATATAGACGAGTTTGACTATTTGATTAGTTTTTTTAGCTTACGTTATCAGTTTCATATTAGAAAAATTAAATTTCTTTTTTGGTGCCCTTAAGTTACCTTAACTCGGATATTTATTAATTGTTTGTATATGTTATCCATTTACATTCCGGCATGAAAGGAATGTAATAAAATCATAGCATAGCATGAAAACATTTAACATGAAATATTTAGAGATTTTAGCTATTTCGTCGAATGTGCGTTTAATATTTACTTTAAACCCGTCTAGCTATATCACCTAATGAGCACACACTTATCTTATTCTTCCACTAAAAATATAAGCAATAAGGAGATATACTTCTGCTAAAAGTTTTAACAAGTTAGAAACACAAATGATTTTGTTAATCCCTTAATCTCTCAATTCTTAGATGAGTTACAACGTGAGCAAAAGCTCTCCTTCACGATGCGATAAATAAGAACATTGGCGGGTTTGATGTCATCTCTGGAGTAGAAGTAAGAATGATGTTAAGGGATTTCGACGTGTCTAGAAATGTCTGGAGCTGCGAATGAAAATACTAATCTGTTACCATTAAATGAGAAGATAAAGGACTAAAAGTAATTGCTTCTGACGTCGAAGCTTTCGCGACAATTAAGTTGCAACAGCAATAAGGATAAATTGTTATCAAACAATAACAAACAAATACGGCTTTGTCGAATTTGAGCAACCGTTAATTTTCAAAGGTTTGTATGAATTTAGAAAAATACATAGAATAATTTTGAAAAAACTGTGTTATGATGCATAATATTTCCTTGAATACGAAACGCTATCAATGATATCCACCCTTGGGCGATTGTAAGATTAAGTATTTCTTTCTTTCCAAATATGAACGATATCTATCAGTCGTAAATTTGCAATGCGAGCTGTGTTCGTTTGCAGGCGCAAACCCTGTGGTGAGTAATGGAAATACTAACTCAGTCCGCTGATGACCATCAAAAGGTTTAGAGAAGAGTAATTTATAATCTTTTTTTTCAATTATATGTGAAATGATTTACTCTTTCATCTAATTTTGAAATTCAAATTTTAGTTTAAAATCAATTATGATACTTTGGAAAACACAGTGCACTTTTAGAAATGTTTCAAGGGAAAAGTTGGCATAAGTGTACCTCATCTATATCTTCCAATTACACTCATGTCCATAAATTAAGGATAATGCAAAATCAGGCAAAGGAAGAGTTAGAAGCAAAACAAATTTGACTTATTTGTACAGTTGATATTATTAAAAAAAATTAGCGATTTATTCTCCCTGGAGCAAATTACAAAAAAAAAAAAAAAAAAAAAGATTTACAAAAAACCGATATTACATGGTTGGTATGATTGTTAATACATTGTATGTCTCCCAGACGATGCAATACAGTCCGTACAACGCTTAGGCATGCTGAGTATCAAATTATCGATCTGATCTTGGGGGATATTACACCACTCAGAAAACAATGCTCTCCGAAGTTCTGGTAGACATGTAAGAGGAGGTTGATGGGCTGCAACTCGTCGGCCAAGCATGTCCCACACGTGCTCTACTGGATTCAAGTCCGGTGAGAATGCTGGCCAGTCCATACGGGTGATATCCTCCGATTGAAGGCAATCACTTACGATGTTTGCAAGGTGAGGACGGGCGTTGTCATCCATAAACACAAATTGTGCGCCCATGGCGCCCCGAAACAAACGTACATGCTGTTTCAGAATGACATCCCGATAGATTTGGCTTGTCATGGTTCCAATTTGAACTTGCAGGTCAGTTCTGGAACCCAGAATAATTCCACCCCAAACGAGCACTCCTGCACCACCGTAACGGTGTCGTTCAATGATGTTTTCTTGGTGGTAACGGGTACCAGGAGCTCTCCATATGAAAGTCCGGCGAGAATCAGACTGCGAGCTAAACCTGGACTCGTCGAAAAACATCACACAAGCCCACTGCTGCAGTGTCCACAATGCATGCTCTCTACTCCAGGCTAACCGCAGGCGACAGTGAGTTGCAATACGTGGAACGCATCTGACAGGCCTACGAGCATATAGACCAATCTGCCCTAAGCGTCTGTACACGGTCTGCCTTGAAATTGTCGTACCAGTGGCTGAAGAGAGCTGACGAGACAGGTCTGAGGCTGTGCTCTACCTGTTTCTTTTGGCAGTAACTGCCAAATACCGGTCCTCATTCGGCGTTGTAACTATGGGGCGACCTGTGCTGTAACGTCTACTCACATTACCATCATCTTGGAATCGTTCCCAAAGCCTGGAGATGACACTCTGGGCAATTCCAAGTTCGTCTGATACTTCCAGTTGGGTACGCCCACATTCCAGACGGCCTATAGTTCTACCACGTAAAAAATCATCCAAATGCGTCTTTTGTGTCATAACTATTCGGTTATTGCACTGAAATGCTTATAAAGCGCCTGCGAACAATTTTACTTCTTTGCCTGTATTCCTTATATATCACTCTCTTACAGTCTCGTCATTGTGACGTACCATCGGTGTCATCTAGCTACTTCCTGAAATTTGCATCTGATTCTTGAAGATGTGTGTAGTGATTTTACAGGTGATATATTTATTTTAGAGTTCGATTTCCGCGTGACTCCGAATTATCCTTAATTTATGGACATGAGTGTATTTGCATGCATTTACTATTACTATAATTCATAAATTCAAAGTGCAATATTTGCTAAAAGTCATAAGTGCATAAAATTAAGATGACTTAGGTATTATTTTCTACTGGCTTTCATTCATTGAATGATCGCTGTTAAGCTTGGTATTATGGAACTTTCCGCTATACTAAAAGACAAGACAGAAATCAGACCTAAAATTTAGAGCAAGTCAGATAACATGCAAGACATTAGTAATGCGAACTTCTAGCCTAACAATATGGCATGATGGCTCATCAAATATTTATTTAAAAGAAATACTTTTTATTCAACAAACAGAAAAACTTTATTACTTAGGATCAAGAATCTCTTGCTAAAAACACTAGGACTAAATCATAAGATAAAGTTACTGATTTCTCATTGTAAATTAAAATAATCAGTTTTTTATCATAAATTAGCTCAAAAGATAACTGTACCTACATAGAAACTGCCAAGTCAATGGCCAAGTATAGCAGAATTTTTTTTACATTAAGCAGAAACTATGTAAATGTGATATTTAACTTAACAAAACAAGATAATTATATAATTATACCTTGGAAATAAATACATTAAAGTACTTGTATTTAATATGTGAAAGTGTGTGGGGGGTGTTTCATAAATATTCTAAATAAAATTCTTTCAATGGTACATAAAGCCTTTTATATGCGTCTTATATTTAACAATGTGGATATATTTAGATTCAATTTGAAATGTACCTGTCTATATTTTAAGAATTATGTCTTAATATATCAAAATGAATGTGTAACTTTTATAGACACAAGCCAACATATGATTACCTAAAAATAATCTGAAATTTTACTTTATAAAGAAAGTTTCAGAAGTAACAAACGGAAATCAGTAATTTTAATATCATTCGGCGTCTCTACATTTCTGCCATTTAATCTCCTGGCGTTTTATTAATCTCATTTTAGTATTGCACTGATAGATATTCTGATAATGAGATTTTGCAATGTGGAAAAAATAACATTTCCTCTTACCGATTTCAAACTCCCAGTTCTGATACATTTTGTTAGGCCAATGCTTCTTTCAAATGGTAATGAAAGTGTTTGCTTCTAATCGATTCCATTACCCGCATAGGATCTGCTTATTGCTCGACTAAACGATTTGCTTATGGGCATTCAGGGAAACCCGATTTATAAATCCTTTCTTGAAAGGCAGCGTTGTTAAGGTTTGAAACTAATTAGTTGTATTTTGAAGGATTCATGGGAAGAAATTACAGAATTACGTGACTTTGCCAGTCTTAAGGCACGCCTTTAGTTGTAGAAGAGGTGTTTGAATTATCTTCCTGTGAAAGTTCTGGGAAACTTTTCTAATTTGTGGAAAGTAAAGCAAATTGGTCTGGAGAGCAAACTAGAAAATATCTTCAGTGGATAATTCATTTCCACGAAACGAAGAGCAAATGCAAGGAAGCAGACTAATCATCTATTCTATGTTATATATTTTGAAATAGTGAACATAGTTTGTTGAAATCTTAAGTTATTAGTATACCAGTCTTAGTTAACTTTAAGACTACAGCCTTTCTTTGAAATTATTATGTAATAATTAGTTCATGTTTCTACCGGACAGATTTCAGATTTTCAGAATTGTATGAATCATAAGATTGGCAAAGGAAGAGATTATTTCATGTTTTATAAGTAAAGCTTTTGCTTCGATTCGTCTTTCAGAATAATTTTCTTTAAAGCTTATCAAAAGTTTTGTAATCTTGAAAATAAAAACAGCTAAAAATAATGTTAAGCAACCTGTTGAATTAAGCATTAATAAAAACTTAAGTAATTCAGAGACGTTATTCAATAGAAACATTTAGTAAACATAATATTTTCATCCACAGAACAGCAATTTTAAAAAATTCAAGAGCAATAGTTTCTAAAAGCTACAGAATTATTTCCATGTAAAAATGTAATTATTATCTTAACGATAAATTTTCTTTCCTTTATTTTAGAAATGATAATTCAAAAGTGCATTTTAAACATTTATGTGAAAAATATCTTGAGATATTTCGCATTTTACTTTGAAATCCTTTATCCAAAAATTAAACAAAAACTAAGATGTTTTGAACTCGAATAATAATCCAGCACTAGGAAAAAGAATGTTTGTTTATATTTTTGCATTTTAAAAATTCACATTGTGATTACACATTTTTTATCATAGCAGCCATATTTGTTTGCACTTGAAACTTAGGAGAATAATAAATTATGTCTTTCTGCACCTTCAGTGTCTTTCTACTGACTGAAACCAAAAGGAAACTTTTAGTTTTGTGCACCGCAAAATCTGCCTTTTTGCCTGCTGGTCAAATTTCTTGTTTTTGCATAGAAACTGTAATTTCAATTGTAAAAATTGTTTCTTGTATTGATTTAACTGTATTGTGTCTTATGTTTTTCTATACCTTTCCATTTTTAATGAAAGTATTTGAGTTTTTATGTATTTTCGCCTTGCCGCGAAGTGACAACTGAATTAACTGAATGAGAAATATATCTCTAATGAAATTCGAGGAAATATGTTTAAATGAAATGCAGGAAAAATGCCTGCAATTTAATATTCCATACAAGGAAGTAATGTGATGTACACCACAGCTTTTTTAAATACTACATTGTAAATTACATTTAAATAGCACTTTCCTTTTGTAAGTTCCAGAATTCTTCATGCCCCTCATAGTGCATAGTCTCACTGCATTCTGCTTTTCTGCTGTTTCTTGTTGTTAAAATGTTGAGATCAATTATATCATCTTTGTATAGTTAACAGGCTTGCCCATAATTAACAGTATACTATAGTGTTTCTCTTCATAATTTAATGATC
Source organism: Stegodyphus dumicola (assembly GCF_044657685.1). Taxonomy (NCBI): domain Eukaryota; kingdom Metazoa; phylum Arthropoda; class Arachnida; order Araneae; family Eresidae; genus Stegodyphus; species Stegodyphus dumicola. Next base: position 37,977,630 of record NC_140771.1, on the reverse strand, counting down.
TCTATGTTAGCAATTATACAAAGTGCTAATAACATTGACTCTACTCACAATTCTTCTGTGAGCAGAGTCAATGTATAAACCATAAAATAAAAAGTAGGGGGAATATGTCTATAGTTCTTAAAAAGCTTTATTGCCACAGGCACAAACACTTAACATTTACTCAATTACAGTCGTCTCCTATACCAAAGAATTATACAGGTTTCCAGTTGTAGGACGCTTTCCAGTAACCTGATAAAAAGCAATATATAGGCATACGATTACATTGAAGGAGTTTAAGTGTTTGTGCCTATGGAAGTAAAGTCTATTGAGAACTATCGACTCGTTGTTATTCCTTTTTATTCAGCCTTTATGTAATTCAAATTACTTTCAAATATACTGCGAGTAATCTTCATAAACAGAATCCCTCACTTACCACGCGGCCGAAGTCATAAAAATTATAGGTCAAAAAGTCTGAAATTAATGAAAATGATATCAATTAATATTTAGCCCACACTGCTACTAGAAAGTTACTGATATTATAGTTTTACTGAGAGGGGATGCCTTCGTGTAAAACTTTTTAAGGGAAACGGCCTCGTATACAGGTTACAAAGGTGGAAAACCACGAAAACGCCCATGCAGCGAGTCCGTTCGCGGAATTAGAATCTCGGACTCAGCTACAAGCGTTCAGCAACTTTAAAGCTCAGCCGTTGGTAGGCCCCTTTACATTACAATTATTCTTCTTGTGAAAAGATTTCTTAATCATCATTATTATTAATATTCCGTTTAAAAGTATAGTTTCATAAATTTAAAAACTTTGTTTTTATGTAAGCGGTTATTAGAAAAGAAATTACAGTCAATTTTGTTGATTGAAAGTGATATTTAAAGAGAACAGAAGAAAGATAAACCTGGCTTTTGTTTTACTTATTTCCAGGAAAAATTTAATTAATTTTATTGCTTTCAATTCTGTTTTTCTCGTGCACATTCCTAACAGCAAATATGGGGCCTAATTTTATGAAAAGAAACTGTCAGCGTGAAGAACTGCAATAAAAAAGTAATAAAACTTGAATATTTAGTTACGACATATTGGTAGATTGGTATACACAGATTTTCAGATGATTTCTCAGATGCAAAGTTCTTTTTTTATGTAACTGTGGTTATTAGAAGCGAAAGCCTATTAAACTTCGCGCAGACTTTTGTTCTCTAGAAAATAACGTAAAAGGAAAACGTAAAACTGATTTTATATTTAATTTTCTATTCCCTGAACGTAATTCAGTGTACTCCTAAGTCAAAACTTAATTATTGTTTTTTATTGACGAACTGAAATACAATGACCAAATTTCTATCAATACAATTATATAAACTTACCAAATGTTTCAGATTATATTTCAGCAATAGTTTCCCTCTATTGCAACTATAACGAAAATATTCATAGACAATGTTCGGTAAAACCCGACTGTTGGTGCATATGCTAGAGATCATTGCATTGTACAAGTTCTATATAATTCTCCTAATCTTCTAGGAAGGCTTTTAGAAGTTATCAAACCAACATATGTGGCTATTGGGTACCAGAAAATACCCTCAAAATACTTGTATAGTTTTATTCGAAATAGCAGTAAATTTTCTAACGAGATTTGATACCTTTAGAAGAAGATTCTATTAAACTTTAGATGTGTCTATGCACTTTTATACAGTAGTTTTAATTCTTAATCCAGGTTATCTTGAGCTAGTTTCTGTATGCAAACAGATATTGAACTTGGTTGAAAAGAGATGATGAAACAAATTACTTTAGATTTGGTAACTTGTGAATATGCAACTTGAACCCTCCCCCCCTTCGTCATTTACAGTTAATATTTTATTTTTATTTATTAGTCCAAAGATTTTATACCTCAATTTGTGGAGTGCTTGCTTTGTGGAGAGGCTTACGCAGACTTACGCAAAGCAAACAGCATAGTTTCAACTGAGAGGAAAGAATCGTAAGCACCAACAGTTGCAGTACAGACTTACTACTGTTTCTGTCTTTCTTTGCCGCTGAAGCCAATGTTAGACTAAAATCATTGGACACAGGAATGTTTCTGCAATTCATTTAAACTTATTTCCTCGATTTTCATTGCACATATATTTCCCATTCAATCAATTCATTCTCACTTCGCGGTAAAGCAAACATGTATATAAATTCAAAATATCTTCATTAAAACTTCCAAATACAAAAAAGGGGGAAAAAAAGAAAAACTAAAATACCATATACAATTAAAAGCAGTTAAAAAGCGATTTATTAGTGCTAGTGACACTTTAAGTAACGATAATTCTACAACTGTTGCGTGTAGATTAAGTATGAGCATGAAAACCTTAATAGAAATACTAGAACAACATAATTCAATCATGTTTAAAGCAAAAAATGTACAATTTATCAACATATAAGAACAAAAAAAACAGAGCTCACCGAGCTGGGTAAGAGGCTGGGTTGTATATAACTATATACATGCATATATTTATATAAGATAGCAACAAAAAACTAAGGTGCTAATCAAAGACACAAAATAATTAGATGTTATGACAGTCTCATTATAATTAGATGTTCTAAGAGTCCCATAAACAAAACTTCAACCCTCTCGTTTTTGAGCTATGCGAGATACATACCACAAGTACCAACATATGTACGTACGTATAGACGTCACGAAAAAAAAAACCTTTGAAACAATTTTATACCATTTTACAATCCGTTTCGAAAAAAAAAATAGTTTAAATAGTATTTACTTTGCCCGTATGTACAGAACACCAGAGGGAGAAGCTTCTAGACCTGGCGAGCAGTAAGTCAGCCTTATAAGGTTAATAGCTCCAACCTCCAGAGGCGATCGGAGGGGTTGCCACTACCCCGATCAATCCAGAGGGATTTAAGTTCACTATACACACTTTATATAAATCGCAAGTACAGTGCTGGACGACTAGCATTCACCGAAAACATCTCAAAGACACAAAGTTGACATTGCCGTCCCTCTGTAGTGACCGAGGGGAGTGAAATGCACAGAGGGTAAATCCGTATGTACACACATCACTTAAGTCGTTCGAATGAACACAGAGTGAGTGAGTGAGGGAGGGAGGGAGTTTTCGGCGCAAAAACCAATGATGATTATGATGCGCCCAACAAATGGTAGGATGACCTAATTTAATGAAATGAAATACTTATTAATAAAAATTTTTAAAAAGCTACATGTACCAAATCCAGAGGATGGAGTCATATTAAAAAACCTGGTAAAAGCACACATTAAAATATAATACAAAATCTGCTGAACAGATTACATTAAGTAATAAAATCCAGTCTCTTTTAAATAATAAAATAAATTACAATTGACCTCTCTTCTGCGAATGAATTCAGAAATAATTCAAATAGATATTTCTTTTGAAATATGATACCCTAAGCTTTTCGCGATTACAATACTTCTTTTTTACTTCATAGAGGAAATTAATAAAGACCTTGCAAATTGGAAAAATGTACCTTCAAAATTTTCTGCTTCATGTTTATATATTATTATTTTTCAAAATTTTTCTCCATGATGAACAAGATGAAAGAAATAATACAAAAGACAGATTATTTCTGCTAAAGATTTTACAAAGACGGATAAAACTTATAATCTACCAAACGGCATTCAATATCTGTAAACATGCTCTTTGTTCCAGTCCTATTCATCGTGAATACATCAAGGAAAAACTATTTAGAATAATGCATTTAAATTCCTACGCTTTTCCATCTTACAGTCTTTGACTGTAATTATTACAGTCAAAGACAGTCTTAATTGTTTTCTTAAATTTATGCATATATTTCTCAGTATTTAATATTTCTATGCAAATGAAGGCAATTCTATGCATCAACATAAATTTTAGATTTCTTCTTATTCAAAATTTATCTACATCTGAAGTATAAACAAATTAATTTGAGACATTTGTGAAGAAGAAATAAGATCGTAATAATAAAAACACAGTAAACTATTTTTGATTTAATACGAGCAGAATTCTCAAGAACTTAGATATGTATGTTTGCAATTTCCGGCAATAAATATAGAAAGCAATAATTTATTTTATTTTAACTTAAATCTGTATACGGACATTTCCGTTTCCCACAACAGAATGCAAGCACATAGACTCCATTCCCGGAAAATTCTCGAAAACATATTACTTCAAAAGAGAAAAATATATATTCTCAAAACCAAATAGATATAATCGTCTGTGGAAGAAGCACCAGAATACGTTAAGCCTAAGTTGAAATTATGGTATCCAAAAGATTTGCAGATGAATTTTTCATGAGCTCAGTGAGTTAGAAATTTCACAAATAGTTCATGTGTACGCGGGTGTCCTTTTTGTAATATTTAACTTCTGACACGTTCCCATCGATTCTATTTCAGTGGGATTTTATTTGTGACAATACCACAGTAAAACATCCATAACTTTAAAATTTAAGTTTCACTTTATTTGAGTATTTTATAAACAGGAAGTGTTTACGTTTTTAGCTCCGTATATTTGCTTCAACAATAAAAGCACCTTTACCAAAGTACAAAAAAAAAAAAAAAAATAACTTTCCGATCAGTCACTTCGTCAATGCTCTACTGTAAGCATTATTTAATATTAATAAAAATTTGCTGCGCAATTAATTAGCATTTTGTTTTACAATTACATGTTTCAATGCTAACAATCAATTATCGAATGATGTATAATAAGGGGGTAGATATTCGAATTGAAACGTGAAGCAGAGTATTCAAGTTTTCCTTCAAATGCGTAATTTAGCATAAAATTCATATCATTGAATACCGCTTACACAGTAAAGAAACCAATAAACTTGAACTTCTCTTTGGTGAATTAACCTGTAAAATAAGTGTCTTAATATTTCGAAAGAGAGTGGCTTTATCCACTGCAGATAAAGATAAAAGAAAGGACAAAAATAAAACGAGTGAGCAAAAATTAAGGGAGAAGTAAGTTTTCAATATGCAAAATTGCGCAGCAGTTTTCAGAACCAAGCGAAGCATATTATGATTTACTCGGGAATGAATAACATTAATCAAGAAATTATCTCAGTAAACCAGCGGGGAGGGAAAATTTTCCTACGGGTAACGTCGTCAAGCAGTATTCCAAATCAATGCGAAGCATACTATGTTCTTGTCGGGAATGAATAACATTGTCAAGAAACTGTCCATTGGGTTTTAGTAAAAAATGGGTTCCAGGAGTAACAGCGTAGAGATAGAATCATAGATGTGGTCAGTGGTGAAGCGAAAAGTGCAGTACTCAGTGAAGTTCATCACTCCTAGATGGAACTGAAGGATTGGACATGATGCAGACTGTGCGGCGTCTGTTTATTGTTAGTAGAAAATCGCCGGTGAGCTTATTGAGGCATCTTATTTATGCCTCTTATTTTCCCAATCGCAGCTACGCAGTCATTTCTGCGGCTTTCTGTGTTATGCTAGCCATCTCCTTAGAAAGACTATTCTCTGCCACAAATATATTTATAGCGTTGTAATCCGCGAAGAACAAAGCAAAAATCATAGTATTCCAGAAAATGAAAGATTATTTGAATGCTGTAGCGGTTAGGAGATCATAGAGGAAAGAAATTCGCAATACTAGATCGGCAACAAGCACAGAACTTCTTGGATGGAAAATGTAAAGATCCATAAGTCCACAAACCCTTATGATTCCCTAAAACTTCCAGTAGCCCCGAATCGGTACCTTGATTTTGGAAACATATTTCAGGTTCACAGCTCTTCCCAGATTTTTAGACACCAGGTATCTCTATAGACACTAAACTGTCTCTAAATTATAAATTTTAGCCTCAGGTGAGCAGGCTTTCGTAGTACACATCGTACTATGTTAAGCTAATAAACCTCTGTGTGAAGTCACCTTGCTAAAATTAACTTCCAATAATACATTGCATGACTTGCTATTTCAACCGCTACTTAAAGACGATTTCTCCTCAAAGGCTTCATGTGTACAAAGAAGATAACACATTGGATGACTTGCTATTTCAGGATAAGTGACAAAGCTTCCGTTGCCGATTTTGATCGTGGACTAACATTTCTAATAATTCATTCTTCTAATTACGTCTATCGAAATTCTGCAGAAACTCGCATATTATGCAGATACTGATTTCGCATACGGATTTCTTGAAAGCCTCGGCTCCACCATTCACACTTAAAATTTTTTTTAATTTTCGATGATTTGAAGATAAAATCGCCCAGAATTTGTCTGCAAGACTATCTGTTACATTAATCTCGCTCATTGCGAAAGCAACTCGACGTCATTAAAAGACATGTGCATAAGACACAGTATTTAAATGCAGAATGCACTGAAATGGACAAGGCAAAAGTTATGGGAAAATGTCGCTAAGTGCTATGCTTGAAGACTGCTCTTTCGATTTAGTTCACTTATCTAGAGTCGAACATTTTGAGTGACTAAGAGCAACTCAAGAAATTTCTTGAATAAATATTATCCCAGTTATTAAACGAAATGTATGCAGATATTTACTGATTATTTAAGTTGATTATAGAGTCTTAGATTACGTCATTACATCTGATTTCCTGAGGAGATGGAATGCATATGTGAAGTATCTAATTGTTCTAATTTCTGTTTAACAATGATTAGTTTTGAACACAAGATCTGTCACACGTCGCCATTCTCCAACTTGTTTAACGTAACAATATGAACTCTGTACCTCATTGAAAATTGGTTTTAGTAGTTCTGCTCCATTTTAAATAATTATCCATGGCTCGACCTAAGGCTGTTGGCTGTCTCTTTATTCATTGCAAATAATCTCTGATTCTTAATTTGGAAATTTTGGTTTTGAATATGTATGTTTGACGTGTACTAAAATCGAATAAAACTATTTTGAATCCTATATATGTTAACATACTAAACGTTTAAGTGTACATTTTGAGGAAATTTATCATCTTTCATCGAAACAAAGCTTAGCAGCTGGAGCCAAATGGGATTGTTTGAATTAGCGAAGACACTAGTTGTAGTAAAAAATGAAAATTTAAAACCCTTTTAAACTATTTCAGTGGGTAGTGTAAAGAATCAAATGTCATGACGTTTTGACAGTTAAAGAAATTAATACTGAAAGATCAAATTAAAAAGAAAGTTCGTCTAAATTATAACGAACATTGTTTTGATCACTAGAGAGTGTAGAAAAATCATCTTCAGCTTGCGAACAAAATAAATTTCTATGAAGAATTTACATAAGAAGTTATAAGATGTGGTAATAAATAAAAATGTTAACAAGAAATACCCTAAGTTTCATCAACGAGATGGTCCCAAAACTTATAGTGGTAACCCTTAGCATACTTTAGAATGCCTCCTAAAGAGATAACGAAAAAATTAAAATCGAACGATAATTAGTTTCTATAGCTGTGAGAGATCAAGCTTCACTGATGGTAAGTGCCCTGTCTGCTTTCTTCTACGTTTCCAGCGTTAAATGCTTTTCTGTTGAGGAACCCCAGGTGCTTCTTTTAAGAGTAGAAATAAATGCCTTAACAGGAATTGTATGTGATCATACCATAGTCAGCCACACCATATCAAGAGAAGCTTTATGTCGCCTTTTTAGCGAAAGAGGAGTAGAATCTGAGAAAATCGGTATGAATATTACCTTTGCCGATGGTCTCCAGAAGGAAACAGAGATTTATAAGGCGGCTACCATAAAGTAGCCGCCAAGAGCAAGCCATAAATAGTGGGCAACTTATATGGTTTGATGGGAACAATGGAGCATATACGTGTAACAGAGGTGCCGTAAGTCATTATTTGAACAGAAATTCTGCTCTTGGTCACGTGATGTGTGATCCTCCTCACAAATATTCTCTTTCTGCTACGGATCATGTGGTTTCATTTATTGCTATGGGTCAGATGAACAGTTACTTGGACAAGCAATGTTGATTCGCTCAAGTAAATGTAGCATCAAGTTGATTACTTTGATATTTGTATGTTTATTTTCTTTAATAAAAGACGTTCATCATACCTAATTACCTTAACTATCGTCCTCCAGAAATTTTCTCTTAACCCGTTAAAAAGGAAGTATATTATAAATTATAAATAAGGTTCTTTTAAATGGACATTTATAGATTATTGGAACCAGTTTACTTTCCTCTACAGATAAATATTCGCAATAGAGAAATTTTGCTGTGAGTTCAATTTTAAAAAATTTGTTTTGTGACACGATTAAACAACTTTCCAGAATTCGTAAATCAGAAACCGACGATGAGTTAAAAAGACCATGATATTCTTAATAAATGTTTTACAGAATGTATCATAAAAACGTTAACATATGTAATTCAATCTAAAAATTTATTAAGCATGGCAAAGATTGGCTTCGGCAAAAAATGTACATTTTTTAATCGGCTAAAGTCTGCAAATATATTCCAACCTTACTTATATAAATTTTGAATAAATATAAAATGCATTTAGTGTTCCTGTCAAGAAATGTGAGTGAATTAAATTAATCAAACACGAAAAAAACTTTATTTTACATTTTCACATTATTGCTTGCAAGGAAGAACATCAGTTTGAATTTGGAAATTACTCAAACGAATTGGAAATACTCAAACGTTAACCTCAGTTTAACTTTTTTTTATAGAAAATTATATAATTATATTTGGTTCAGTGATAACGTTCGAGAAAAACATGTCGAAGAATAATTTTGCTCTCTTATGAAGAAGAATCAATGCATGGCTCTCTCGAAAGGTACTGAACATTTTTTATACAAATGATGTTTCCAGTTCTTGAAATTTTAATACTATATGCAGCAAATAACTAAAATTATGCAAAATCAACTTAAATTGTTTTATTCATAAAATTTTAAATAACTAACGCAAATTTATCATTTATGAGAAAATATTATATGTTTTTTACAGAAAATTTCAAAGCAATAAATTAAATTCAGTAAGCAACTAAGCAACTATGTAGCGTCATATCTTGAGCAAAACCTGAGTTTACTAAAAAAGAGGAGAAATAAAATTGTTCAAAGCTTTTAAAGGTTTTTTTTAAAGGATGCTATCGGAATTTTTTAAAGAACATTTATTGGATGGCGTTGAGTTAAAGTGATACATGTTGATAAATACGAGAAGATCCAGATGCCCTAACAAACTGACAGGAAACATTTTATAGCAAAATTTAGAAGAATCACAGAACAGGAAAAATATGTGGCCAAATCGACAGTGAGTAACTATGAAACCTTTGACAATTTTAATTTTCCTAGTATAATTTCTACTCTTTAGACAGAACTTTCTGAATTTTTTATCTGTAATTAATCTAACATCCCACTGAAAATAATTTCTGTACATTTCGAGGAAGAAAAATGCAGTACTGATCTAGAAAGTAATTAAAGGTCGAATAATGGACTTTATTAATAGGAGAAAATAATTGCTTAATATTAAGCTTATTGAGAAATGGAACACTTATATTACCGAAAGAACAATATAATAAAGTGACTGAAGAGTACAGAGATTACTAAAAATTAAAACTGCTGCTTGCACTGGTAAGAAGCAACATTTGCTAGCTTTAAACAGCAAATAGAAGAATATCATTAACAACAGCTTTCAATGAGCAGGTTTTAGCAGTGTTATGTTTGAGAGGTGATGCGAAAGTCTTTGTATATAATTCAATAATTAGTTTAGCTGCCCCTAAGCGTTACATTCTGCTGCATTTAATAGAAACTTATTGCAGGTAAACCAAATTCAATTTAGTTTACATCAAGGATAACTAATTGCAAATAATTTAAGACCATCTAAAACAAAATTAGTTCATTCTCTTGTCATTAATTAGAACTAAAAGCACTGTTTGTTTGAACTCACTCAAAATAACTCAGTACGAAATGCATTAGAATTAAGTTAGCACATGCTTTTAACCAGTGATGTAGTTATTTGATTAATACTCTACGACACGTATTTTGTTACAGCTGCAGGTAAAATAGTCAGATTTATAAAAAAATGGAACAAACAGCAGTTTAAAAAGCTAAATGATGAAACTGAGCATAAATCGATATTTTCCAAATCACCAAAACCCACCAAGTTGACCAAGCTGATAAAAAAGAAGAACACTGTTAGTTCGAATCTACGGAACGAAATTGCTGCAGGTCATGTTCGTGTTTTTTCCTTTGTATAACATGAAGACGAGTTTTCCGTAAAATGTACCCAAGATGACATAGCTTATACAGATTACACTTGTGTGCTTTGTCATGATCTTAATATTCTAATTTCTTTGGATCAACAGCCTTTGCGGACTTTTTCCAAAACGCCTTCTATACAATTTCAATTCCAAAGCATTATATATACTAATTACAGTATTCTTAAAGAGCTTCGAGAAGTTTGTATAAGAAAAGTCAGCATGTAAAGAAATCACACAAAAATGAGGATAACAGTCTACCTTGGCCAAAAAAGAGATTCAAATATAATCTGGGTATGAAATATCGAATATGCTTATTAAATGGTTAAAATTTAATACTAGTTAAAATGCATTTTATCGACTAGGAAAAAGATGGGTATCGAATATTTAGGAGCATATTAGCTATTTCTCTATTTATTTAGCTAAGTCTCTTCAACCTTCAATGGAAAATCATTAAAAATCATTAAGATGATCCCTATTATACTCCAAAACAAGAATTATTTAGCTCTAATGTAGAAACTTTTAACTGCATCGAGTAGTTAATGACACCACATTGTTCATAAAATGCATACTCTAAAACAATGCACACTAAAATTCTCATAATATCACACTTTTGACTACAAAGAGTTATTAACATATAAGCAAATCAGTTTTTAAGTAATTTTATGTTATACTATGCTTTTGTAATAATGTTATAAAGTTTGGCTTAGCTTTACTTCATTATGCTGCCTGATTTTATTTTGCTCAAATGAGTTATTGTCATTTTAATTTAGCGATGCGTTGAACTTTAGTTCACGCAATTACACATTTATTTGGACTTTCCGTAGAATATATAAACACACGTTAATGAAAACTATCACCCCTACTTACAAATTTCAATAAAACACATGGTATTTCAATTACCAGACCACAAGTAGTAGTTATGCCTATTACTCTTAGCTCCACTAAAATCCATCTCTCCTTGTGAACAGATAAATTTAGCTGTTTATGTAGCAACTTGGCTTCAGTGAAGTTTCATATTTGCCAATAGTATATAACATCTATATTCAGTTCATTTGCAAGAAAGAATGGGAAAATTTGTTTTTCCGTCATGTTTCTCATCTGCGAGGAAAGACCTTAAAAACCTATTCAAAACAAGAAATAAATAAATAAGCGAGGTATTCTTTCTTTTGGAATTTTCCATCATAAACGTTAAACAATTACCTACCTTTTGGGGTCATAACTAGTTAAACCGTTTATATTCGCTAAATATCCTAAGGATCGAGTATTCTACGACAGTAAATGGACGTTGCTTTCAAGTAGATTCGGCTTTAATTACGGAAAGGCCAGCGGATCTAGAATTACTGCAAAGGATGGATGCTTTGAAAAAGACTTTTTTATGTACAGTTTTAGCTCTAGCTACTGTAAGAACTTCCAGTGGGCGTGGTTAGTGAGGAAAACGATATCCATAGAGAAGTTATATTTCCTCTGTCGGGCGATTTTCTTGATGAAGCAGAATTTTAGTTTGAAATAAACCGACGAAGCGCGGCGAATCTCATTACGGCTTTTTGGAAATGAATTGGATTTTTTCGCTCTTGAACAGAAGCATCGCGAGGATCAACATAACGTATGTAGACAGTAATCATTTTTTTCATAAATTGCAACATATCATAAATATGGAACCATACTTTTCATTTTTTTTCAGAGCGAAAACTGTGTTCAGATTTTTTCCGTTAACTAAAAAAAAGATACTTTATGTTTTTCATATAAGCGAAGGTTAGTAAAATGAGCAATTCGTAAAGTGGGAAGATGTGTGTGATCATAAATGTCATTTTACATAGTTAAAATATCCCTTTTATAAATACATATTACTGAATTTATAATTTTTCAGCGTTCGTAGCGAATTTTCTGTTTAATAAATAAATTCATAAAAGCAATTATCCTATTTTTCCGTGTATTAGCCGAGAAATTTCAACAGCATTTTTGCTATGGAAAATTTTCAATTGGAATAATACCAATTCAAACTGATTTCCAAATAATTCATTTACGAATACTATAATATAGGCTATATAATTGAAAAATGTTATTATTTTGTGTGTTTAATCCTAATATTTATTAATCAATATATTAATACACAAAAGTTTCTGCAATGTTTTTGCTTGTAGCCAGTTCGAGTTAATTAATGCGTCGTTAGTTTCTCTATGAACATCGTTATGATCTCTTTTGTAAATAATACCATCCTCTATTCCGTCTATAACTTTGGCTGAAAAAAATGACTTTTAGAATAAAATTATCAGAATATGAAGCACGATTTTTTGGTCGAAACATCTTTTACAATATAGCAAAAATGAAGAATCGTATTTTATTTCCAAACGAGGAACGTTAGATTGTAACTGAAGGGAGAAAAATTTTAGGACTGCTTGAGAATAGTAATTTCCATAACTGGGAACCAAAGTAAATTATTAAACCGTGCTCCAAATAAAGCACATGCCCAAATTTTGGGAACTGAGGGGAAAAAACTATTGGAGCAATTGTTTTCTATGATACTCTCAGGAAAACTTTCAGTAGAAACTGAAGGTAAATTGGCACATACTTTTAGCTCGTTTTATAGTTTAGGTTAGTTAGAAAATCAATTATCCACCCTTTTGACAATATAAATTGTAGGATTCATACGGCGAATATAAGTATATTCAGTTAATACAAAGTCTTTCGATTTTGTCTGAATTTGTACAGCAAACTCCTATCTCTTTGTTTATACATGAATCGTCCTGTATTCGGAAATATATAGTATTTTATTTATAGAAAATAAATTGTTCGTTCTTTGCCAGCTAAATATTAAACCAAAGCACTGAAACCACTTAAACGACGCATCTTAATTGCCAAGCAAATTATGTGCAAGTGGAACACAATACCTAAATGAAGTTCATGATCACGAAAACAAGCTTTATTATGGTATGCTGTTTAGAATGGAGTTTAGGGATCCTCAGCTATATTCGTGACTCTGTAACTTTTGAATTAATTTTCAACGTACTTCCATTAATTTTCCCATAAAGATATGCGTTAAACTCTACTGGATTGATATCTTATACAAGCCTTTACAGCTTTAATGATCTAAGCATTAATTCACAGAATACAGCAAATTTAGCAAACTTAATTTACATAATTAAGCTTGCTGAATTTCGTATATTGCTGGACGTAGTTGTTTACTTTACATTTGGTCAAAAGACACTAATATTTGTTTAATTAATACTTTACGTGAGCATAAACTGGATGTAAAATTAAGAACTGCAATCAAAGCAATTATGGAATTCTTTTTTAATTAGACTTAACTGCATTCAAGATTAGAATTAGACTGTCTCGCATAGAATGGAGTACTTCTGTAAGATTAATACAAAGCTTAGGCAGGTTTTGCCTGAATTTAAACCTGCAGTATTTTTCTTATGTATATTATTTCTATTAAGAAGCATTTTTATAACTTTTTATATGTAATATCCCCCTGTATTAATCTCCTTTTCTGCTTATTTAAAGCAAAGCTTTGTATTGTTTTAGTTCATAATATTCTTATTTCTTTGCATCTTAACCCAATTTAATTTTTAATTTATTTCATTGGCTTTTTATTCTATAGTCTTCTACCTCTTCTATCGTCTGTCATTTTCCTTTTCTTTACTTTGTTATTGATGTACAGTTAAATTCCTGGCTATTTTAGAACTTAAGAGAAAGTCTTCCCACCAGAGCTTTCTCGAAGTTCTTGCTGTAAGGCAGATGTGTTTTAAAAAAGAGATATGAAGCAACACAAAAGAGTCAGTTTAATCTCATACTTTAAGCAAACCATTTGTTCGCAACCCTTTCAAAATACTAACATGAATACCGGTTATAAGACTAATATGAGTATTGGTTATAAGACTTTAAAACCTATAACTGCTGACTTAATTAAATGTCTTTGGAATCAATACTGATGTCACGTTAGTAATAAAGTTTACTACAAACACTGTTGCAATAAAGCCTTCGGTAGACCAAATATGAGTTTAATTTTTAACAGCAGTTTTACCTACAGTACCAGAAATTGAGTTTTTTCTTGAAATAGTGTGACCTTTTGTTTGCGTTTTGAGAAACTCGGAACTTTTCTATTTCATTTGCACTTGAAATTTCTTTAGGATTTACGGCTCAGTACTAAACATGCTGACAAAAAAAACAGAGAAATAATTTTTGCAATGCTCAATTTACTATATAACAGGGTTGGCCAAACTTCATGTCAGTAAGAGCCGCACATTTGAATTCAGGGATGTTCGAGAGATGCATCTAGATTTTCTAAAAGCCACAAGTTCATATTTACATCATTATAGAAGTAATAAAGGAGGTTTTAAATAGAAAGAAATCCCTGGTAACTTTGTAAAAGGAGTCTAAACTAATTAATTACTTCTTTTTGGACACTGAATAGTTTTAGTTTAGCATATTTCGTACATATATTTTACATGCATGAGCCACAGAAATTGCCTGCGAGAGCCATATCAGGCTCACGAGCTGCACTTTGGTCACCCTTGCTACATAAGGTATTTCTCCCGCTTTCCTAGCGTGCCTTCGCGGGTGTGATGGTTCTGCACCCTGAGCCGGTATTCCAGAGGCCCGTGTTTCGATTCCCGGCGAAGGCGGTTGCTAATTTTTCCCCTCTCCTGCTTTCAAAAAATCCTAATGTCTCTACAGTGGCGCCCGAACTAAAAGGGTGTTGGATGAGGATTCTCCACACCCAGGATTTGGGGACTGGGTCTCCTACAAACCCCTATCGCCCTTTAAAAAGGAAAATATAAGGTATTTTCCTCGCTTTCCTAGTGGTTCTGCACGCCGGCCCGGTATTCCAAAGGCCGTAGTTCGATTCCCAGCTAAAGCGATTGCTAATTTTTCCCCTCTCTTGCTTCCAAAAAAGTCCTAATATCTCTACAAGTAGATTAAAATACTGTTCACTCCCAGTTAATTAGCATAACATTCATTATTCGTGTTCATCAAATGCTTAATGATCACGTCATTTAAATTAGAAATTTAAAGCAGTGGAGTAATTTATTTTATGATGGTAAACCATAGAACAGATTATTAATGTAATAAATGTATGAACTCCTGATAAGTTTTTTGATATTCTGTATTACACAGCTTCCCCTGTAATACATCTTTAAAAAGGAAATGAAAATAAGCAATGCATTGTAATTATGATTAACATTACCTCGAATAAAACTAATATCTCGCAGTTCCCTCGGATAGAGCTAAATTTGCAAAGATTTATTATAATGACGTTATACTCATATTCCAATTTAGTTATGAATTATTATAAAATGATATTAATTTTTTCGAAGAATATTTAAACTCCTTTTCCGCCGCATAATATTACAGAAGGCTTATAAGCAAGTAAAGGTAAGGAAGTTAAAGTTACTTATAAGTAAGTAAAGGAAGCAAACAATCCAACAGCTCAAAGAAATAAAATAAAGTTGGAATTTCACAGATGAAATGTAAAAACTAAATATACAGAAGAAAATGAATCCCAGTTTATCTCGAATAAACACATAGAAAGGAAGAGGAAATTTAATGTCTAAGAAATTTAACTGGAAAATTAGTTTTTTTCTCTTCCGATATGAATTGAAATTATCGTGCCCATTTAGAAATTCAGTACTTTCAGAATTGCAGAAAAGATGTTTATGACCGAGTCTGGGAGAAATAGAAGGAAAAAATCGCTTAGTCAGAAAGACAATAGAAGAATTTCTGTATAATTCATTGCACTTGCAGTTTCTTGATTCGCTGATTGGTATAGCGGTTATCGTGTCAGATAGCTTTATCGTTTAGGGCAGGTTTAAATCCTGGAGAAGACTTGGATGCTCGTACACATATATATTATCTTTGCGACACGGGGACACCTGCATTATTGGTGAACGGAGAGATCTCTAGAGAGGATTGGTGGTAGGGAAACCGGAATGAAAAACTCTCGCATACATTCCTTGAGTGCTCTTTGTCAGAACTTTTAGGGAATTTTCCTTTTTGTCGCAGGAGCTAAATTGATTGCTGCCCTTAACGTATTGTCGGCAACATTCTCGGTGATAAAACAACTAAATAGCTGATAGGTATTGGCATTTACAGAGGCAAACATTAAGTTTCAGCGTCCGGCCATTTCAAAAAATCACACGGTGTAATATTTCGCAAAGATATCTTAACATAAAATGTTTAGCTACTCCATATTATTCATAGATAAAAGGGTGAAATAAATTAGCGGTAGCGCAATTTACAGCATTTTGTCAGTAGTTTTTATTTCGATGCTAGGAGAGAGCTTACATATTTTATTTAATAAATTGCCGGAATAACTCTTTACAGTAACTCTAAAAGAGAGGGTTCTTTTTTTTTTTTTTTTATTATTTTTTTTTTTTTTTTTTTTTTTTTTTTTTTTTATTTTAAGTTTGAATTTTCAGAGCTAGTATTTCATGATAACATGGATCCTAGTTATACGGAACTCATAATTATTCATAATTACTTTTTGTTGACATCTGACATTCTTGTGAGAAATGAGATAATTTTTGTTGATTCTGTAAAATCTGACTTTTGTCACATAGCACTCTTTTTCATTTTCCGATTCATTTGCTGTGCGGGAAGATGACCTCTCTTAGCGTCTTAGCGCTGTTCCGTTTACCAATCTTGAGCAGAGTTTGAGGATATTTATTGAAAATCAAACCATATAATGTAATTCAAACATTCATTTTTAAAGGTTAACTCTCATATTCTCCTACGGAATTATTCAGAATTTTCTTCCAATTAGATATCTATTTTTGGAAGGAAATTTTCAAAATATAGCAGAAACGTAATCGATATTATTACAATGACATATATTTTGTTTTTTATTGCATTGTTATCATCAGGTTTTCCTTGCGATATTTGTTTCCTTTAAAATTATTTACATTACCTATAGAAACAATTAATTTTAGCATCCTAAAGTGTTTATTCACAGGCACGCAAATTTTGTGTTGATGTGCATAGCTTATAAACTTTTCCTCAGAATGAAAGACTAATAAAAATGCATAAACAACACATATCTATCATACGGTGAAAGCTTGCGTGGGAACTCTATGATAAAGATTAGAATTCTCGGCTTTTTATCTTTTCATGTACTGTTCAGAGCAAAAGGAAAAATCAATTATTTCTAAAATTAAAAGAACCTTAACTCTTCCTTACGTTTAGCATGATACTGTTCAAAAACTCATTTATAAACAATATTAATAGCACATGACATGAAAAATAGTATCTACAGAATAGTGACATGTATACAAATTTAATTCAGCTTTTTCTCAAGAAAGTTGTTTTCATTTCTACCCTGTATTAATGTTAGCAGGGGAATAGAAAAAAACATTTTACTTCTCCAATAGAAATAAAAAAGAACAATGAGTCACTAATGACTTCGGTCAAGTCAAGAAGAGGGAAAAAAGTTCCCTCAAGGAGAGAAATTCTCAATAAGATTATTTTTTGCCGGAATTTTTTTACGGTACGGGATTAGCTGAGATGCCGTAAGAATAGTTAAAAAACGTGGGTGAATTTTTTTATTACTGTGCTAAAGGGGGAAAAAGATAACTCTTTCCTCTAAAACTTAGGGAAGTGAAGAAACTTTAGCTAGCTTTTTGCCTAATCTATGAACAGGTTTCAGAATATTTAAGAAAAACCTGAGGGCTTATGTCGGATTTGTAAAGCGAGAAGGTATTTACGTTAGTTTGGAGTTGATAACAAAGAATACTATGTAAGAGATAAATTAGAATTAGGCAGAAGCACCTAATTTATGCCACTAATGGCAAACCTGAGAGGAAATAGAATGGAATTTTTTTTTAATGTTTAAATATCTTCAGTGGTGCAATTATTGAAAAGTACAAGTTTCGCATGCAATTTGAAAATATAGTTTGAACAGTTCAATTTATATCTCTACCTCAAGTCAGCAAAATCACAAGTTTTGGAGGGACACATATTTTTATCTACGTATCAAATTCATTGTAAATCTAAGTAAAGCGCATTTCATGGGCCTTCATAAAGTCTAACTAACCTAAATAAAAAAATCTGATGTGTGCATCACATGACTTAATTGTACGAAATATTAAAGTATACGCATTTTACTTTGCATTTCATTTAAACTTATTACATTGAATTAAATCTACTTCTTCGATAGCACATAAATCACAATAGAATAAATGCACTCTTTAAAATTCACTATATTTGTTTACCAAAGCAATATAATATCTAAAATCATGCATAAAATATGTATAATAAATCTAAAACGATGTATAAAAGAAATTACGCAAAGAACAACAACAAAACAAAACAAAACAAATAGAAACAGTTTTTCAGAGACGATTCAGTATTTTTCATTCAATTAATTCAATTCGCACTTCTACACAAGGCAAAAATGCATAAAACCTCAAAATGTCTATATTGAAAATTATGAAGTAAATCTTAAAAATTTATTTCCTCGAATAAATTCCAGAATGGATTAAGTATGATTTAATTCGTAATAATAAAAGAAGGCGTTATCTTTAATATTGCGATTAATACTTTTTCTAGATTGGCAGCAAATCTACTATTCTGTTTTTACTTCCTTGTACGAAGTTAAAAGGAAGTATTGTAATCGCGAAAAGTTTCAGGCAGCATATTTCAACGAAAATATCCATTTTGACCGCTATCGAATGCAATTTAACGATGTTTTTGCGGGATATCTGTACGTAAGGACAGAATAAAATACCATTTCCCTCCAAAAAAATTATAAAACTGCTTTAAAATGAATTCTGAATAGAATTTTTTGTGGCGGCTGTACGAACGTATGCACGTACGTACGTATCTCGCGTAACTGAAAAACGAGTAGACTTAGAAAGTTGAAATTTTGTATATAGGACTGCTATAACATGTAGATGTGCACCTCGTATTTTGGTTGTAATCGGCCGCACCAAACTTATATAAATATATTTATATATATATCCACTCTGTTACCCGGTTTAGTAATCTCAGTTTCTTTACTCTTATATGTCTGTAAATTGTACATTTGTTGCTTTAAAAATGATTGAATTATATTGTTCTTATCTTCCGGTTAAGGTTTTTATGCCTTTAGTAAATCTGTATGCAATATTTTTAGGATTATCAACAATTTTAAAGTTGTTTAAATGCTGCTAAGCCTAATAATTTTTTTGATGGCGGCCATTGCCTGTTTACATTTGAAACAGAAGGATAGTGGATTTGTTGCCAATCTAGAGAAACTTAGCTTCGCAAAAACAAAGACAACACCTTCATTTATTGAACGAAATATAATACTGTTAAGTGAACCTAGCACCAGAGTGTCCCTATAGTAAACAAATAGAGTGAATTTTAAAGAATGCATTTATTCTATTGTGGTTTATGCGTTGTCGGCGAAGTAGATTTAATTCAATCCTATAAGTTTAAATGAAATGCAAGAAAAAATGCGTATTATTTAATATTCCGTACAAGGAAGTCATGTGATGTACACATCAGATTTTTTCAAACGTAAACATGCAATGGCCGACATGGAAACGTTATTAGACTTAGCGGCACTTAAAAAACTTTTAAATTGTTGATAATTCTAAAAATATTGCATACAGATTTACTAAAGGCATAAAAACCTTAACCGGAAAATAAGAACAGCATAATTCAATCATTTTTATGCATATTTACATTTATAAAAAATTTCAAAGCAAAAAATGCACATTTACAAACATATAAGAATAAAGAATCTGAGATCACTGAGCCGAGTAACAGACTGTATGTATATAATATTTCCGTACTTTTGGTGCGGCCGACTGCAACCAAAATACGAGTGCACATCTGCATGTTATATCAGTCCTATATACAAAATTTCAACGTTCTGAGGCTACTCGTTTTTGAGTTATGCGAGATACATACGTACGTACGCACAGACGCCACGAAAAATTCTCTTTAGAATTCATTTTAAATTAGTTTTACATTTTTTCTTTTTTTTTTTTTTTTTGTGTGTGTGTGTGTGTGCGGGAAAAGAGTCCTTTATGCTGTCCTTACGTAGAGATGTCAAGCAAAAACATCGTTAAATTGCATTCGATAGCGGTGAAAATGGATATTTGCGTTGAAATATGATGCCTGAAACTTTTCGGGATTACAACACTTCCTTTTTACTTCGTAAAAGAAAGTAAAAATTATGTTTCTCGCCGTGATGGAATTTAGGAACTGAACTGTACTCGTCTTATGGGCAGTTTAACACTAAATTAAATAATTCAAGTAGCTTTGCCATTAAAATTCGTAAAATTATTCATAAATGATTTTTAAATATAATATATTTATTGTTAATTTGCATGCAAACTCTCATTCAGTAATCGAGTACTTAATAAATAAGTTTGGCATAAGTTAAGCATCACGTTAAAGGCTTAAACATTTATAAAAAGTGTGCCATAGATATATCACGTATGACTATTACACTAAACTCATGAGCTGCTATACAAACAATAAAAATTGAAAGCATATTTATACAATCATGCATATTTTCTTAAAGATTTGTAAATATTTATGTTTATTTGTTTGCAAACTGGTTTTATGCTCTTTGCCTTGTCTATTCTTTTTAATTACTTTTTTTATTTATTTAATGCATGTTGTCCAGTAATTTTATGTTTTTTATTGCTGTAATTTGTTTCATATGTTATGAAATTTTATGAAATTTTATTTATTACATAGTCGCGTTATCTTACAGATGGCTAATACATAGATTTTTAATTATGAAATTTTAGGTACTATGCTTCAGAATCTAGAATGACAAAATTAAAACTAAAAAAGAATTTAACTTTAAAACATTGACAGAAAAATTTTAATGTAGTTTCAATATTTTAAATTTAATTGTAGCTCTAAAATATAATTTACAAAGCTAACAGGTGAATTAAAGCGGAAATAGTTGCACTATAAATATGATACAGAAAATTTAATCTTTATGATTAATTGGATATATTTTAGAAAATGTTATAACAAAACTTAATGGACCATATTCTTCAGTTCTGTTAAAGTTTTACATTCTTATAACTATATTGATAAAGTGTGCCACATATTTAAATAACACACTGATTTTCTTCTGATGCTTTCCTGCTTATCTGTGAGCGCTTGGAAATCGTGAATTATCTAAACCAAACAATAAGTTAATATCACAATAACGTCCGTTCTACATGCGCTTTAACAGAACTGTAGTTACTTAGATGTTTTATTGAATTATTAAAAAATATTCTTTTTAATCTTAATCTTAAATTTCAAGATAATATTTAAATTGCAATTGCTGCAACTAAATTTACGAACAATTGGTAAGTTAGAGCTATTAAGTCAAATAATTTCTTTGATTAAGCTTCACTTCTCAGCGTCATGAATCACCTAGCGCCATCTATTAGGTGTAATTTAAACTTCAGAACTTTCACGGAACTGGGTCGGATTTTCGAATAATTACTGAAAAATTATAATCGCTACATGTGAAGAAAACACAGATAAAAAATTAAATACCTCATATATAGTAAATACTATCAAATAATATAACAGAAGAGAATGAAAAAGAGCAACATAATAATGCCTGTTCAAGTATTAGATTTCTAATTTATTAACGAGAAAACACCACCTTTCTAATTCTAATTTATATCTTCTATTTTATTAACAGTTGTAAGGAAATGGATTATAATTTTTAAACAAGCATATTCATCCATATTTTTCTAGCGAACATCTACAGAAGATTCTTGTACTGATGAAAAAAGGTACGAAAATATATTTTTCTTTCGAAATAATGTTATCACAAGACATCGAAATATCACAAGACATATGAATATGTGAGGATATTTGCTCATGAGTGTGTACAATATAGAAGGCCATTAAAACAGAATTATACGCAATTAACGACTATAAATTTTCACAAAAATCAACTTTTTAGTTTACTGTGTTTCTTGAGACATATTCTTTCGATGAGATTTTAAAATAAATTCTTTCATATCTCATAATATTAATCCTATGATCCCATAAGCTTTCTGCAGAATATTTATATTAAGTTGAAAAAATAGAAACACATACTTAAATATATATGTACGTTATAAATTTAATTTTAAAATTTAAATTGATTAAAGTTAACAATTCATTGGGAATGTAGTTAAGCCAAGAATTATTTACGATAAGTGAAAAAAAAATATAGTCAGTGGAAGTACATCTCTCTATAAAGCTTGTGAATTTAAAATATAAGCGGGGAAATGCTTTCAAAGTCTCAGTAGTGATACATTAGTAATATTGATCTTGATCCTCTCCGAATATAACAATAACTAGTCTTAGAAACCTGACTATCATGCAGCATCTTTTTCTGCGTCGGAGCTCTTTTCTTCTTCTTTTTCTTTGTAATGCGATATCTAGAAAACAATTTTATCTCCTATTCTTATATTTTGCTTTATATAAGTATAAAAGAATCATAGCAAGAACAAGGCAAAAACCCTTAAAGTTCTGTGTTTCAAACATGCGCAAAAATTCGCTTTATGGAAGTTCAAGTTGGAATGTAAAACATTGCTATAATATGACCATTTTCCCAGTATCTCCATGGACATTTTGCACCATCTTCAATACTCTGATATTCCTGGAAACACTGATATAATGCTATACCTCTCAAATTAGTATTTGTGCTGTTTGGATAGTCTGAATTATCCGGAACCCTTGAACTTGTACCATCGTAAAAGAAAGAACAGCATGGTAAGAAGGTGAAAAATCTGGCAAGTGAAGTGTTTGTGACATGAGAGAGTCTTTCTGATTAAAGAAATCCAAGATGCTTTGCTTAAAATGCGACAACGTGATGATCGTCATTATTTATTATATTCTGAAAAAAATTTTACTTCCTTGTACGAAGCAAAGGAAGTATTGTAATTACGAAACATTCCGAGTATCTTACTCCAACAAAAATATCCATTTTGATCACTAACGAATGTGGTTTAACGATGTTTTGGAGTGACATATCTACGTAAGGACAAAATAAAGGACTCTTTTTTTGTCAAACGAATTATAAACCTGATTTAAAATGGATTCAGAAGACATTATTTTCCTGGCGTCAGTTACGTATGTATGTATATATCTCGCATAACTGAAAAAAGAGTAACTTCAGAAAGTTGAAATTTTATATGCAGAATTTCTATGATATGCAGTTGTGAACCTACCTTTTTGGTTGCAATCGGCACATCAAAATATACAGTGGTGGCGAAAATTGTGGACACTTTTGGAAATTTTTATGTTTTTGAAATTTGTATGCTTATAGAAAATGTTACGTTTCACAAAATGCAAACTTGTATATATCATTTTAAAGAGAATTTATTACTGAATTCAATACAAAACACAAAATTCAATTATTCGCAATACAAAAAAGTTAAACGATAATAGTTATCGATATACATTAGATAGTGATGATTGCAGTGAGTTATCAGTACTTAGTAGGGTACCTTTTATTTTTGATTACAGCTTCACATCGACGTTTCATTGAGCTGACAAGAGTTTTAAGCTTTTCTTTCGTTATTACATGATGCCAGGAAACAATTATAGCCTAAGTTAGTTCCCTTTTATTTCATGGGCGCCTCATTCGGACAAGAGTTTTCAAACGATGCCACAAAGTTTCGATAGGATTGAGGTCAGGACTGTTTCCTGCCTATGACAACAATTTAATGCTCTTTGTACGAAACCACTCTTTCGATATTTTGGCCGTGTGGCAAGGGGCAGAATCCTGCTGAAAAATAAACGAAGCATTGTCGGGAAAGATATCTCTGATGGAAGGTAGAAGTTTTGGTTCTAGAATAGTGTCAATGTATTTTCTGGCATTCAGTGTCCCATCGATGACATGAAGGCGACCAATACCATCTGCTGACATGCATGACCGAATCATAACACTAACTGTGTTCTTCACAGTTGCTTGAATACAGTCAGGATGTAGCTCTTCTCCTATTCTATGTCTTACATATTTTCGCCCATCACTACCGAATAACGATATCTTAGTTTCATCACTCCATATAACTTGTGACCACTGATCATCTGTCCAATTAATGTGTTCCTTTGCCCACTATAGTTTTTTTTTTTTTTTTTTTTTTTTTTTTTTTTTCGTTGCTGAAAATTAAGATAAGGCTTTTTTCGTGGAATTCTACCTCTCAGTCCAACATCTGTTAATATTCTCCTGATTGTTCTTGAACTGACAGAAACACCAGCATCATTCAGATCATTTCTGATGGCCACTGATGACATTTTTTTATCTTGAAGACATAGTCTTTTTATTCTTCTGTCATCAATAGATGTGGTGCATCTTTTTCGACCTTTTCCTTCTTTGTTTTTTATTGAATTTGTCTCCTGATATCGTAAACAAAACTTTCGGACTCGAGATGTAGTCACTGAAACATCCACCTGTCTTGCAATTTCAGCATAGGAAAGACCACTTTCTCGTAACACAATAATATTACATCTCTTTCTAGGTGTCCAATTTACTTATTTATTTGATGTCATTGCTTCTTGACTAAATATTAAAAATTTTTACAAAAATTCGTACTTGTAATTGCAGTGTATAAGAAACAGGTCCTCCTTCTACAGAACATAGACCTGTCTTGCACCTGTCTGAAACACCCACCTGTCTTGCAATTTCAGCATAGGAAAGACCACTTTCTCGTAACACAATATTACATCTCTTTCTAGGTGTCCAATTTACTCTTTTATTTGATGCCATTGCTTCTTGACTAAATATTAAAAATTTTTTACAAAAATTCCTACTTGTAATTGCAGTGTATAAGAAACAGGTCCTCCTTCTACAGAACATAGCAAAATAATGACTTGTTTCAAGTGTAGACATGATGACAGCTTCTATTGGCAGTTATTAACATTTGATTGGTTCTCAGAACAAGAACAGTTATTGGCCAGGAAAGCTAGACATTACAAACCACTTTATAACTGTGTTTTTTATTTTTTTTTTAAAGTACATATACTTTTTTTGTATTGCAAATAATTGAATTTTGTGTTTTGTATTGAATTCAGTAATAAATTCTCT
The DNA here is from genome assembly GCF_044657685.1 of Stegodyphus dumicola. Lineage (NCBI taxonomy): Eukaryota > Metazoa > Arthropoda > Arachnida > Araneae > Eresidae > Stegodyphus > Stegodyphus dumicola. The sequence continues at coordinate 37,952,495 of NC_140771.1, read as the reverse complement.
TTAAAATGATATATACAAGTTTGCATTTTGCGAAAGATAACATTTTCTATAAGCATACAATGTTCAAAAACATAAAAATTTCCAAAAGTGTCTACAATTTTGGCCACCACTGTATATACCCTTTCTATTACTTGACTCAAAGAGATAATTTTTTTTTTATTCTTATACGTAGGTAAACTGGGCATTTTTTGCTTTAAAAATAATAGAATTATGCTGTTCCTATCTTCTGGTTAAGGTTCTTATGCATTTGATTAATCTGCAGGCAATAGTTTTAGAATTATCAGCAATTTAAAAGTTATTTAAGTGTGTTCAAGCTTAATTTTTGTTTACCATAGCAGCTATATTTGTTTACATTTTTGAAACTTTACAGAATAGTGAATTCGGTTTCTGCACCTTCGGAGTCTTTTTTGCCAAGTGAGACCAAAATTAAACTTTCATTTTTGTGCACCGAAAATTCTGACTTGTTGTTTGCTGGTCGAATTGCTTGTTTTTGTGTAGAACTTCTAAACTTAATTGTATTTTTTTTTATTGTTTTAACTATTTTTAACAGTATTTGGCGTTTTATTTATTTTCTCTATATTTTTCAATTTTTAAGAAGATATTTTCTGTTTTTATGTATTTTTGCCTTACCGCGAATTGAGAACCGAATTAATTGAATGAGAAATATATTTCTGATGAAATTCGAGGAAATAAGTTTAAATAAATGCTGCAAAGAGTGCGTATTATTTGATATTCTGTAAAAGGAAGTCTTGTGGTGTTACACATCAGATACGTTACCAGATTGTAGAAAGAAGTACAGAGAGTATTAAAAGTGGCATTATTGAATATGTACATGGCCTACGAGATGAAACGCCCTAATTTGAAGCACTTACATTGAATATAATATAAAGCTCAAACAATTAAGTGTGAGGTGGAAGGTTAGCTCTGAAAATGTATATTTATAATGTTCTATCAAGTTCATTTCGATTACAATTCATTTTTATTTCATTTTAATGGATATGCTAAAAACCTAAGAAAACGAAAAATACGAAAAACGAAACTTTTAAATAGCACCATATGCTGAAAAAGAACAAAGCCTCTGTTTCTATGCAGAACTAGGATGTATTATTGCAGTTCAACGACATTTCCGTGAAGATTACCTCAGAAACTCACCGAATACCAAGAGAATCAAGGCGTTAATAGCAGCATTTCTAGAAAGAGGATCTGTTGCTAAGAGGCATGGGGATGAACCATCAAGAACATCAGAGGAGACTGTAATTCACATTTCAGATACGTCTGCAAGATGTTCTAAGAAATTCATTCGTATGGCGTCACGGGACTTTGATATTCCAAAATCAGCTATCCATAATCACATAAAGCCTCATGCGTACAAAATGCAAATGTTACATGAGGTGAAACCCAACCATGAACCCAAAGCAGCAACGTTTGCCAAAGGCATTCTTCTGTGCTTGAAAGATCTCAGATGCCAAAAGATACCTGGAGATGAATCGAGTATCGATCAGACATCCTCCGTGATATTCGTGTGGCTCGTGCAGAAATAATGTGAATGAATAAAGCTTCAAAACTTTGTGTCTCCATTGTTGTACGAATATTCTTTATTTATCTAACACATGATGTATTACAGATATTTCCAATTAGGGCGTTTCGTCTCGGATACCCTGTATATTCTAACGCTGCTAGCTGAAAAGTCCAGAATTGTTTTATCCATTTGAATCTCGGCTGAAGTGATTGAGGATTGTGATAAGGTCACATAAAAGAAGAAGAGACTGAAGATTAATAATCTCACGAGATTAATAATCTCACGAGATTAATAATCACGAAGATTAATAATCTCACGAGATTAATAATCACGAAGATTAATAATCTCACGAGACAAGGATGTCTCGTGAGAATAAGCTGAAAATTATTATTTTTTTAACTTACAAACACGTTTTCAATAGTTGTTAAAATAGTCTTTATTAAAATAATTAAATCGTTGGCAATGTTAAAAACGCAAGCTCGAGAGCCACGAATTGCTCTCGCACGTAAAATGTATAGAATTTGATTTTTGATATAGATAGGTTTTTTCTCTGAAGAATTGTATGCAGCCATTTTTTTAGCATTCAATAAATTTTATTATGATGTGTTTTGTTTTCAACCTGATGTCACAACCCAGGGTTAGCATAACGGTTTCGGCCACTACACCACAGCAGTAAATATTAAAAGTTGGTGGCAGCTTTTATGGATTGTTTCTGAAAGTAAATTTAGGAACGGACTTTTTCGCCCGTGAACTTGAGTCTTATGTTAACAGTCAAGACTTTCTTCTCTTCAAGAACGATCTAATTTTGCGTGCAAGGACAGTTCGCGTGGTGAAGCCTCTTCAGTGACAAGTGACAGTGTGTCAGAAAGGAACGCTGGAGGAAGCGTGATCTAGTGCCGCAAAATAGTGAAATTTCCCGGAAGAATATCCAAGTAGTGCCAGGAGAGTCAATCGAAGGCGTCTTCAAAATTGGTGAGTACCATTTTTGTGATTTTGGAGAGGTTATGCCAGTTATTCGAGACTAGGCTTATTTTGGATATAGAGCAGGAAAAGGTTGCCTCTTAATTAGCATTTTTTTATATACGCTTTGTTTGTAGGCATAGTTATTATCATTAAGTGTTGTAAAGCAATTTGTGTTCAGAATTGTTAGGGAATTATTCAGTTTTGGAGAGATATACCTGTTGTTGTTTTTGTGATAGTGTATTTCGGGGTAGGTTATTTTTCTTTAATTTTCCATAATGGGTGAGTTTATGAGGAAATTTACTAAAGCTCTGCTATTGGAGTTAACGGAGGAGTTTGAAACAAATGTGTCTCAGGCAAATAGAGTAAGAGAAATTAGGCAGGCTATTCTAAATGCCGAGGACTATGAAGATGAAGCTGCGAAAGAATACGCGGCAAGAATTTGGGCTGCGGCTGAACAGAGAAAAGCAGAAGAAATAGCCGAACAAGAGAGAGCAGAACGGGAACGGGAGCGGGAGCGAGTTTTTGAATTGGAAAGGTTAAAACTGATGAATGTGGTTCAGACTAATAGCCTAGTTTCCACGGTTTCGAAAGTTGAACAATCTAGAGAAAAAGAGGTTACTTTGAAAGATCTAGTACCGCGTTTTGAAACAAGTAATATAGATATTTCATTATTCTTTATTCTATTTGAGAAACAAGCTCAAAAAGAGAACGTTAATGAGATTGATTGGGTCTCACAATTAATTCCTTTATTACCTTACGATGTAGCCCAGTTAATAGTGAAAGAACCAGCGGATAAAGGGGATGATTATCAGCATGTTGAGAAATTACTCATGCAGAGATTCAAGCTTAGTTCTTGGGCACTAAAAACAAAATTTGAAGAACATTCTAGAAAAAACGGAATGTTATGGGTGTATTTAGTGTATGAATTGAGAGTGTATTTAGAGAATTGGTTGGATTCAGTAGAAGTTCAAGATTTTGAAAGTCTTAAGGAACTTATGCTCACTGAGCAAATTAAGCGGCGAGTCCCTCTAGAAATAAGAGAGCACTACTTAGACAATTGGGAAGAATTTAAAACAGTTTCCATTTTAGCAGAGAAATGCGACAAGTATGAGGCTTTGCGAAGAGATACAAAGAAGTTAGAACAGAGAGCGGGGTTAAAGAAACCATTTGAGAAAGATAGAGAGCGGTATGTAAATTCTCACTCTAGTTATAATCAGAAAAGTAGTGGTCATCAAAGAATTAAATCAGAGGAGCATAGAAAAGTGGAGGCTCCTAAAAAAATGTCACAACCCAGGGTTAGCATAGCGGTTTCGGCCACTACACCACAGCATCTATTCGGTTGTGTTTAAAGATCCAAATTAATATTAGTAAATTTTAATTTTCTCGCCTTCACTATTTTTTTCCGCAACCTAAATAGCAGAGATGATACCAAGTAAAAGTGCCGTGCGGTGATTCTTAACAAAGCGAATTTATCTAGGAAGAAGATTATCCTAAAATCGAGCGGATTGTTATTCCTAAATAGGAATTTTTTGGCTAGACATAGAAATAGCTGTAGTTAACCTGAAGCCTCCGCAGCTATAACAAAAAATCGCTCTCGGGAAAAGAGGTCCTTTTATGTTAAGATTAAATTCTCGCCGCACTTTTTTTTTTGAAGCGCATCGTAATCCTATTTGCTTGACAGCAACGAAAAGAATATGAACATAAAATGGCGCACTCCCAACGTTTTTTTCTTGACATTCATATTCCTCTATTCTTCACTTTTTCACTCAATCTTTCTCCGGGCATTGCAATTATGTAAAAAGACGGGAAAAAAAGACCAGAATAAAAGACAGCCTCTCTTCAAAACGTCAAAAGTTCAATTGGAGAACACTTATATCTAGAGAAGAATGAATTCTAGAATTTAAAAGTGCTTGTCATTTTTAAGCACTTTCCCTCGCTGGTATATTACGTCTCGTATTTTAGAATGCTTTAATATTTATGTCAGGGTGATAAGAAAATTTAAGATATCACTCTCAATTTCTTTTGATTTTCTTTAACACTGTGCTAAACTCAAGTATCAGAAAACTGAAAAAAAAATGTTGTCAAGAAAAAAAAAATCTTAGTAAGTCCAGCTTGAAGGCAGGTGAAGTAGGCTTCACTCTCAGATGCGTGGTATTTACAATGTATCTGAAGGTTCTGCTATTAAAACAAGAAAACAATATTTGAAATTTTAACGTATATATAATCAATTTCTTCTCGCTATATGCAGTGGTGGCCAAAATTGTGGACACTTTTGGAATTTTTTTTTTTTTTTTGTTTTTGAACTTTGTATGCTTATAGAAAACGTTACGTTTCACACAATGCAAATTTGTATATATCATTTTAAAGAGAATTTATTACTGAATTCAATACAAAACACAAAATTCAATTATTTGCAATACAAAAAAGTTAAACGATAATAGTTATCGATATACTTTAGATAGTGATGATAGCAGTGAGTTATCAGTACTTAGTAGGGTTTCCTTTATTTTTTATTACAGCTTCACATCAAAGTTTCATTGAGCTGACAAGAGTTTTAAGCTCTTCTTTCGTTGTTACATGATGCCAGGAAACAACTATAGCCTAAGTTAGTTCCCTTTTATTTCATGGGCGCCTCATTCGGACAAGAGTTTTCAAACGATGCCAAAAATTTTCGATAGGATTGAGGTCAGGACTGTTTCCTGGCCATGACAACAATTTAATGCTCTTTGTACGAAACCACTCTTTCGATATTTTGGCCGTGTTGCAAGGAGATGTATCCTGCTAAAAAATAAACGAAGCATTGTTGGAAAAGAGATCTCTGATGGAAGGTAGAAGTTTTGGTTCTAGAATAGCGTCAATGTATTTTCTGGCATTCAGTGTCCCATCGATGACATGAAGGCGACCAATACCATCTGCTGACATGCATGACCAAATCATATCACTAACTGGGCTCTTCACAGTTGCTTGAATGCAGTCAGGATGTAGCTCTTCTCCTATTCTACGTCTTACATATTTTCGCCCATCACTACCGAATAACGATATCTTAGTTTCATCACTCCATATAACTTATGACCACTGATCATCTGTCCAATTAATGTGTTCCTTTGCTTACTTCAGTCTTTTTTTTTTCGTTGCTGAAAATTAAGATAAGGTTTTTTTCGTGGAATTCTACCTCTCGGTCCAACATCTGTTAATATTCTCCTGATTGTTCTTGAACTGACAGAAACACCAGCATCATTCAGATCACTTCTGATGGCATTTTTTTATCTTGAAGACATAGTCTTTTTATTCTTCTGTTATCAATAGATGTGGTGCACCTTTTTCGGCCTTTTCCTTCTTTTTTTTTTTATCGAATTTGTCTCCTGATATCGTAAACAAAACTTTCAGACCCCAGATGTAGTCACTGAAACACCCACCTTTGTTGCAATTTCAGCATAGGAAAGACCACTTTCTCGTAACACAATAATATCTCTTTCTAGGTGTCCAATCTACTCTTTTATTTGATGTCATTGCTTATTGACTAAATATTAAAATATTTTACAAAAATACCTATTTGTAATTGCAGTGTATAAGAAACAGGTCCTCCTTCTACAGAACAAAGCAAAATAATGATTTGTTATAAGTGTAAACATGTTGTTAGCTTCTACTGGCAGTTACTAACATTTGATTGGTTCTCAGAACAAGAGCAGTGATTTACCAGGAAGCTAGACGTTACAAACCACTTCATAACTGTATTTTTTATTTATATTAAAGCACATATAACATTTTTTGTATTGCAAATAATTGAATTTTGTGTTTTGTATTGAATTCAGCAATAAATTCTCTTTAAAATGATATATACAAGTTTGCATTTTGCGAAACGTAACATTTTCTATAAGCATACAAAGTTCAAAAACATAAAAATTTCCAAAAGTGTCCACAATTTTGGCCACAACTATATTCTGCATCAAATGTTGCCACAGAAAATTCCCAGTGATGCTCAAGTGATCTACCAATGCATATTCAAATTGTCCTCCAATGGCTGAGATCATTTGCAGAGATGATTACATAATCTAACATACTTTTATACTTTATTAATTAGTGAGATCTTTCGGCTGTTAAATCATCATTAAACTAGTATGAGGAAAGGGAATATTTGTAGTCTTGTTCTTGTCACTGATTTCTGTTATAGCCTGTGAATGGTCCACGTGTACCTTTGATTGGTCACCGTGGTAACCTGCGACTGATTCCTGTCATTATTTGGTGCAAACACCTCATTCAGACTATTGGTTAATTCCCACTGTTCTAGTGTTCTGGAGAATCTTGGTTCCGTGTTTTTGATGAAATGTATCCAAATATTCGGAATGCAATAGTATTCCCATATCCATGGATTATTCTTTCCAGAACATGTTGCAGATGTATAATTCAGCGCATAATAGCGAGCACTATGTAAAAGAGGATATTTATACAAGATGCATAAACTGGATGAAATTTAATTGATGAATTTAGGTTATTAATATTAATAAGTAGTTTTTAAATTGTTGGATTCAGCTCCATTAGAAAGTATGGGATGATAGTATGTTGAACAGATGAAGTCGAAAATGTGCACATTAAATTCTAGAATGGAATAACAGTCTTTAAGAATAAAAGCCTTCTTTAGAAGCCTCCTTCAGAATAATAGTCTTCTTTAGAATCTAACAAAGGAAAAACAAACGAGGCTTTTTTTTCTCTCTTCCATTAGCATTGCTCTTTATGCTATAGTAGGTAAATATTGTAGTTTGGAGTGCCATAGAAAACTAGTTCGCATATTTCTTTTCTCATTCTTCAAAATTTCATGAACTGGAGCTTCATTCTTATCCAAAAATCTGATCCTTTTAGAATAAGACTTCCTTTGTTCCGAAATGTATGATTTTCATTTTTTTTTATTTTCTTACTTCTGAGCAAGATTGTAGTTTCGCTTAAGTTTAGACAATTTCTCACTGGTTTCCTTTCATCCCGTCTCACAGTCAGTTCTTTTGTATTTTACTGTTTTTATTGTATTTGATATCTTTTAATTATTATTATTTATTTTACTTGATTATTCTGATTTAATTATTTATTTTACTTGATTATTCGGCTGATTGTATTGATATGTTTTTTATGATTTCCTTTACTCTAACTTTTTAGTTACTCGGGATCTTGGTTTTGGTTTCCCTGTGGCTGAGTTTCATTTTAAGCCGTTTGGGCTTGAATGGTTCACTGATTGCCTTTGTTTGTGGTTGTACTGTGTGGGTCCATTATTTCCATTGAACTGTCCTTTAGGCGATTACGTGGACTGTATTCCGCCCAAATTTAGTACCGTACTAAAGCGTCTTGCAACACTTCAATGTGCCTTTTCGGCCCTTACATTCCATTATAAAATCTACTAAGTTCGGTCCTATTTACCTATCTTTAACATTTACCAGACATCATTAAATCACCTGCATATCTATGGCATCTAATGTTCACTGTCTAATTTTTTCAAATGCTCATAAAAGAAAAACAAATAAAATCTTTATTGAAAAGAAATAAATCATCAATTTACGATATATTATGCATACGCAATATTCATGAAAATAATAAAAGTTTAAATATACAAATACACGAATGCAGAGTTGAACACAAATTAAATTTAAAGGATTTCAGAATTTTTCAGAATTTCATATTTTGAAGAAATTAATACTGATGCATAAAGAAAGTTAATAAAATAAAATAGCATTCATATTACATAAGCATCTTTTGTATTCTTTGAATTTCGGTAAAACAATAAACTTTCTTTTCAGAATTCATTCTATAAAAGTATGAAGACTATTATTTTCACCTACATAATGCAATAAGAATCTAAATTGGATGGCATGACGAAACTGAATCTTCCATTCTATTTAAATAACAACACCACAAGTATTGCAAATTTTGTTGCCATTTTGAAGAGAAAATTCGCTTACGCGGAATAGAAAGAATTGAATGAAGGGAATGAAATAAAAAAGGAGCAAATAAGTATTTCCAAGAAAACCTTTTAAACCAAACCTGTTCACGCCTCAATATAAATCCACCATAGAATTCCGATTCGGCAATATGAGGTTCACTTTCGCCGTTTGACGATGTTTGAATGATCAAATTACGAAACCGAAGATTTGATGGGAACTTTTCAAGATCAAAGAAAAGTTCAATTCAAATGAAATCTTTTCCTCAAATATTCCTGGAGCTTGCTCTAAAATTTCTTTTACATGGGAACTCATTTTAATGGTCTTTTCCGAGCTCCATAAAAGGAATATTATTTCATATATTTTGTTGAGACTTTGATATTTTGTGAAGAATTCAAATATTGAAGATAACTTGTTTTCTAGTTAAGGAACAGAAATCAATTCGATTTTTTTCATATGTTAAGCTTTCGTGACATAGTAATTTTAATAGATTCTTTTGTAAATGTGCATATTAAAAGCTCTCTGAATTCGCACCATCTCTGTAGTATTACGTTTTCATTCATTGAAATGAATTATAGATTTTAACTTTTTTAAAGGATACGAAACAGCTTAGAATTCATGAATAAAAAATGGATCCGAACGAAAAACGGCATTCACTTAACAGGCTAATTATTAGTATAGTATGATACAAAGCAGATTATGCGATGAGAATGTCAGATTGCACTTGACTAGAACAGTCGCAAACATAAATTATTATTATTTGATTATACTACAAATTGCTCCCAGATGCAAATAAATAGGAGTTTACTGTATGTCAAGCTAACACCCTCATTTTGGAATCGCTATACACAGTAACGGCACATCTATGCAAGCCAGTCAGTGTTTGCCAACACAGGATTGTTCATAAGAGTAGCCCTGTAATAGAAGCAGCCTGGATGCAGATCCAGATCCTGGATGCAGATTAACTTGATAAAAATTCTGCTTTTATAAACACGCTGTTACCTTTATTCAAGTAGAATCTTCATGTCCTCTATTAATTAAAAACTCCAGATATTAATAATAATGGATTGGTGTGCGATTTAGCTTATTCAACTACAGATGGAAAGTCGAGGCGAAAGTGTGGAAAATCTAACTTATGAAATTTTACAATCTCACTATGTAGGGTTCTTCTTGTATATAAACTTAAATTAGTATCTCTCCGACCTTATTGGACTGACAAGCGAGTTATCGCTGTACTGTGAAGCAGAATGATAAAATCTTACGAAATTTAACCTAACCTTTTTATAAACTCCGTAAATTTAGAAGAAGGAGCTACTTATGCCTTTAAACGAAACTCAGCCACTTGCGTGTATTTAAAATAAAATAAACCGAAATTCAAATTAAAGTTTGATCTGCAAAATGATCTACTGAAGTTAGCTCAACTAATTAACGGCACCCTTTTAACTTCTGTTATTAAAACGGCTAAAGCCGGAATAGACTTTGACTGAGCTGGAGATAAAACGTGAACTGCTAGCAAATCTGCCAGAAGCTTTAAAACATTCAAAGCCTTCGCTTGTAAAGTTTCATATTTTTATAGTTTATTAATTAACATAAAATCCTATTACGGAGACTGCTATATACAGAATCATTCAACTAGATGGTGAGTTTCGAAACGCCATACATAATAGTTTCAACATTATATCTGCAGAGTTTTAATGAAATTCGTACGAAATGTTAATAGTATACCCACTTACAGCTACTGCAAATTTCACAGAACTTTTGCCCATCAGTCAACCTAAAACATTAACTTCATTCGGGCTTCCGAACTCAGCCTTCATCAAGTACTTGACCTTGCCCAGTGTGATTTTTCTCTGTTTCTAAAATTCAAAATAACTTTCGTAGGAATGTTTCCAGAATCGTGAGCACGTGATTTCAGTAATGTATGAGAAAGAGGTGCAACTAATCCCTGGTAATTTTCAGGACAGTATTTCGCGGTCAATAAACAGTCTACAAAATTGTGTTAAGGTTAACGGTGTTTAAGTAAAAAAGCCGACAAGTCATAAGGTTTCTAAAAATACAGTAGTTACTTCAGCATTGTTTGTTTTTCATTTACGGTTTGTTCATTTTTTATCTTTTTACGTCTGGAAGAAAAACTAGCAATTTTTTTAAGTGTTGTACGAAATACCTCATTGCATTATAAAATTCTAGTTAATTTACGTGTCCTTGGCTGCCAAAACTGTAGTGAAGTGTTTAGCAACTATTCGCTAGCCGAAGCTGTACAAAAATAATTAACCGAGGTGGCCTTTTTAATTTAACCTCACCGGTAAATACTAACAGGCACGTTTCAGCCGGCCGTAGGCTTGAAACAACGACATAGCCCGAAGCCAGGACACGCTTTCTGAGAATTTCTGAGCTCCTCCACGAGACATTGAAAATGCAACTCCAAGAAGTAGTGACCAGAAAGTGATGAAACTCAACAAACAGAGATCGCAACAAACAATAAGTGATCTTTATTTCGAAATGATATGCGTAATACATAGAGAGAACATTGTCGGCTCAGTAGGTTATAGGATCACCATGGACGGCTATACGCGAAGCGACACGTCTAGGTACAGAGACTGCGGAAGGTGTCCTGAGGAATGGCTCATCATTCCCTGTCAACCATTTGCCACAGTTCGTCTTCTGAACGCGGCAATGGCAGAGTCGGCGAAATCTGTCCAATCAGATTCCAAATATGTTCGATTGTTGAGAGATCAGGAGAGAACGGTGGAAAGGGAAGTATATATACACTTTGCAGAGTATGTTGGCTGACGCGAACGGTGTGAGGTAGGGCGTTATCCTGCTGATAAAGGACATTGGGCACTCACTGAAAGCCGCAACACATCATCCACGTTTCGTTGGGCCGTCATAGTGTCCTGAATACGAACTAGAGGTGACTTGAAATCGTATGTAATTGCCCCTCAAACCATGATGCCGCGTTATCGCGTGGTGGGGTGATTCATAATTGCTGCCGTAATGAAACTATCTCCACATCGACGCCACATTCGAACGCGGCGACTATCATTGGAGAAACAGAGTCGTGATTCATCTGAGAACACAACCCTGTGCATTCCGCTGTGCACATTGCTCGAGGCCGGCACCATTGCAGATGTTGTTGTCTATGATGTGGGGTCAATAGCAGTCTTCTTAACGGACGCCTCAAGTGCAGGCCACCAGCCACCAATCGACGGCAAATAGTTCTGGTCGACAGGAAATCATCTAAGGATGTCTTGAGCATACTGCAGAACGGAGGTAGAAGTGGCTTGCGGGAGTGCCACTGTTTGTCGGCGGATACGTCGATCCAGTCGTGCTGACGTCACTCTGGCTGCACCGGCACCCCTCGAACTTGCCACATTTCCTTTTTGCAGCCATTGTCGCCACAGCCGGTGCACATCCAGGTGTATGTCAGCCGAGATTTGCCGTATGGATCAATTTGCCCTTTCAGTCCGATCACCATGCCCCTTGTAAAATCGTCTCTCTTCTGGAAATGCCTCCGTTGACGACAACTTGGCATTCTTTGCTGCTATACACGTCCTCTGAGACAAGAACCAATTTCTACAATGATTTCTCTATCAAAAGTAACGGCACGAAAATTGAACATTCTGCGTTTTCTTTCTCTTATATCGTCTTCAACGTTCGCTATAGAGCTTCCCAATTCACATCATTCGCATAACTCCGTAACGTGCATCTACGCTGAAATTTTCATAATTTTTGGACCCCTCCTTTTTTGTGTTACATTTTCAATATTGGGTAATGTAAAATGCGATGCTGAAATCTCATTATGGATGGGGAGCTGTAGGTGGAAAATAAGAATTTAAAGGAAAGGGTTTTTAAACTGCAAATAACTATTAGAAAATTAAGATAATCCCTAAGCATGCTGCTGTGATGTAAATAACTAGTATTCCTATCTAGATGGAAGATTAGTAGTTTAAATCAAAGTGAGGGTAAAGTTTATTTCCATGTTCCAAAAACCTGACATTTTATACAACGACAGACTTATCTATTTCTCCATTTAGGAAGTTTTGTTTTACATTCAAATTAATTGGCCTTTGTCTCATTTTTACAAACCATTTTATGTAACAAAATCAGTAAAATGCATATTAATATGTAGTTTATCCTGAAGGAAATATCACATTATTCATTTATATGCTTGTCTGAGAAGAAAGCCTTTGCCCACAAGACTTGCAGCTGTGAATCATTAAGCGCAATTGACCTAATCAAGGATTACCTGAAATAAGCTTTGGATTAGATGCTGTGTTAAACTGGCTGCCAAAGCAAGTTCTCAAGTCTTTGGTTAGACTCCTATAATTAATGTTAATCTAGGTTAGAGAGAGTGAGAAACGTCAAGTTGTTCGTCCCTTTACGTATTAAGACTCTGCTGTCTTATTAAACGGAAGCTAGATCCTTTTGATTTTCAATTTATGTTATATTCCTTTGACAGCTATAGGCATATTGTAATTAAAGCGTAGTTTCCAATAAATAGCAATTGTCTGGTTTCAACTGGAACACGTGTTGCGTATAGTTCATATAGTTCATTGAGAAATGTCGTTGCGGAGCTTTGTAAAGGTAAATTCTTCATCCAAAAATCATTTGGATATATATGTACTTAACTGTGACATAATTCCGAATGCATTCACTCAATTCATCCAGAATATAAACATTTTCCTATAGACTAGAATCTTTTCAGATACTCATCGCAATAATCTCTCCTTATGCTGATTTTCATTACATTCTTCACTTAGTCTTATTGAAATAATTAGCATCATTCATTCCATTAGACGGTAATAATTGCAAGTATACATAGTGCTTACTGTGTTTGGGGAGAGTCTTATAAAGTAAATTATGTACTAATGTGTAGAATATTTTATTTTAGATATTTCGATTTAGTCATGAATTATTTAACCTCTCAGAATGAGCTTCTTCCTGAAATGATGATCTCCGAAAGTGACTAACAGTCCTTAGATTATAGAAACGTTAAGGTGTTAAGAGTACTAACAGCCATATTTTCTAACTGGTTCACCTATGAAGAAAGCCAAATCTGTCTAGCACTGAGTGCTGCCATCTTAAGTGAATTTCACTAAATTCAATGAATATGATAAAATGCAAACATAAAGATTAGTTTAAGGCAGCGGTTCTCAACCTGTTGACTAACGCGTACCATCTAAACAAAAATTGAAAATTTTTAGTACCACCAGTACAAAGTACTACTACCACCACCACTCTTAAACAAAGCTGAGATCGCATAAATTTACGAGTGTTAGAGAAAAAACTCAATCATGATGTTGGGGTCTTAATTTTTGAATTTAATAGTTAAAATTACTTTGCTTCTCTGCATACCAGATTTTTCTCTTGCGTACCACCGGTTGAGAACCCCCTGGTTTAAGGTATGAAATATTGAAATATGGCTTGAACTTATAAAGGAAAATTGAAAAAATACAAATTTAGCTGAATTTAAGTGAGAAATCATCAGCTTCTTAAGCTATTTTTAAGAACATAAAATACCAATGTCTGAAGTTCTGTTACAATTCCCTTTCATATTGTTCAGCTGATGACGGTATCCTCAAGAAGACTGCATAGATGCAACTGCATTCTACTAAAGTAGGACGCAATAGCGGTTGTCAACTTTTTAGAATATGACGTTTTTTATGAAGCTATTTTAAAAGCTAAGCTTTTAAGCTGCATACTGCTCTGTGATTCTTTTTTCTCACGTCACAATTATTTTTCCATGTCAGAAATTATGCAAATTTAAATCATTCGCAAGTTAATTAATTACAGGCTATTTTTAACTGAATTTAGAACCAGGAAAATTTGCCTTTTAACTCAAAATTACTAGCTAGGTTTTAATTTGTTGAGAATTCGTTGATTTATGAGCTTTGCGTCCAGCTGTTGAGCATAAATTCGGATGTTAAGTAGGCAGATTTGGTAGTTGCATATGAAGTAGACCAGCTGTCGCCTTGGACATCCAGAAGTGCAATTTTTTGAAAGGCAGCTACTTTAAATATAATGCCTTAAATGGCAGATTTAATATCTATATTTAATCTTCAGCAACATCAAGCAGCTGGCATTTGAAAAACATTTTTGTATCTGGTTTCGCAGACGTTAAGTTTAATGTGTTTCATTTGTTTTATTTTAATGTCTTTGACTGGACGTTTGTTCAGAGTAATAACCAGGTGACACAGATAAAGCAGCTCATTGGCCGTTAGGTGTTGATCAGAACAGTGGGAATGTCCATTAAAATACTATTAGAATATTTCGCTTTCAGTAATCCATGGTCAACAGCAAGCTTCAGCGCTGATCACTCCACCGCTAGGATGTGAGTACTTAAAATGTTATGAAAAGTAAGCTTTATAAATTATTCAGCCTTTCTCTTTTATTAAATCAAGGTTTTTCATCTTATATTTTCTCTACGCAAGTTACGTGTATACTTTTGATATACTCCAACTACTAAATTATACTAACATACTAAACTATTCTGTACATTAAAATATTCTGTCTAATAATATGTTAAATTATTCGGTGACATACGTGACTTATCTAACAATATACTAAATTATTCTGTGGCATATGTAACTTATCTAATAATGTACTAATGTTTATTCTGTGGCATAGAAATCAAGATCGAAATATGTATTTTCAACCTACTTTTCCTTAACAGCCTGACTCACCCAGAAACATGAAATTTCTCTTCAATGCTCTTTTCCTGTAATTATTTATTGCTTCATAATGCTTTATTTTAAGGCCATTCGAAATTATTCTTTAAAAATTCACTCACTATGGCAAAATTTAATTTAGAAAAGAATTCCAAATATTACTATTACCGTGCCCATAAAAGTCCTTACTTGGTCTTTATTATTTTCGCAAACCTTGGTCACATTTAGTTAGAATTAAACTATTAGTTAAATTGCATAAAGTTCAAGTTTTCGAACTTTAATAAATTTAATAAATTTAATTCTATATAAAATACAAACTCTAATTTTTTACCTATTCCTTCCACATTTAGGAAAATTCTGTATTCGCTGTTAAAAATGAAATACATAATAAGTTTGACTGCCATATAACAAAAACTGATATTAAAATCGGGAATAATATTCGGTGTCTGTATATAAATTGAAGATCGAAATGTTTGCATTTGCATGTAACTAAAAATAAAATATCAGTTTAATGAAAGGTTTCAACGTTAAGGGATTAAGTGATGAGTATTTCTATGGAGATTATTATGAAAAATATTGATTAATATAAAATTCTTCAAAATGGAGATCTTATTCACAGATGCCTACAGAATTTTCGTACTAGAACACTTGAAACGTTTGACAGGGTTCAAAATTGCCATATAAACAACTTGTCATATTATTAGCATTAATTTAAAACGAAAATATTTGTGCTTTAAAGAATTTTTTGCAATTACAAATTAGACTTTAAAGTGATGAACTTTTATACGAATATTAATAATGTGTTTCTAGATTTCGAAAACTTATAAATTACTTGTGTAAAAATTCTTTTGGCATACCAAATGGAACAAAATTATAAATCACTAGTAAATCAGAAAAGAATATCATTGAATGACATTTAAAGGGGGGAGTTCAACATTAAATTAATTGTATTTTATTTATTAAGTTATCACTCACCGCAAATACAAAATGACATTAAATATCAAATTTTGAAATTAAATATTTCGGTCAATTTTAGTCTTAAGGGAATCAATTATATATAAATGTATAAGATAAAAAATATGAAAGCAAACTTCTACTTTTACTTGGCTATAACCTCTTTAATTTTTTACTTAATTTTGGAACTTCCTCTCTCTATCTTAAAAATAGCTCTATAAGTTTAAACTGCGTCATTCAATATAAATCTAAACTGCGTCATTCAAGCTTATTATTCGATTCTACGTAACGCTTAATGCAGATACCTCTTGTCCAACCACTAAATAATTGTAAACCAAAACTTTTTAACTCGAACTGAAACTTCTTGGCTCCCTCCTTCCTCTGAATTGCTGCGAGACTTTCGCTTACGCTTTCCTCCTGTAAAAATCCAGAATAGCTTTCTTCAGCAACAAAATTATCTTTAATCCGGCCATGTCTGTCTTACCAATTTTCTTCGCTAGGCATCTATTACGCCACCACCAAGCTCCAAATCATTCGTAGCATGACATATATATATATATATATATATATATATATAACGAATACAAAATTTTCTTCAAAATGAATATTTGCATCATTCAAAACATTATTGTAATTGTAAGAATCAAAAACATTTTACACCGTCAAGTTTAAAATTAAGTACAACAACAAATTAGAAATTGTCTCTATACCTAAATTTTATGGCAATTATGAGACACAAATTCTAAAACTTTCGAAACGTTTAACGTATGAAACTTTGAGAAACAAAATACCGATATTTCTCAAATCTTCCGAATTTCAGGTTCTGTACGTATTTTATGATACAAAATTTAGATATACTTCTGTCTAACTATTCATTTGGTCCAGATTCATACATATTGAAACTATTCTGAAAGCTCAACTTTCATTAGATTTACAAATGTATTTTATGAGAAATGCTGTTTTAATTTGTTAATGTGTTCTTAATTAATTGCGTTAACACAACGCGTGTCAGATATATCAGTTACTCTCTCCAGACTAATAGTCATCTAACCCCAAGGTATCTTGATATTACAAACACTTCACAAATACGGAAACAATTCTTGTGTAAAACTCCATGAGTCGTAACGGAATGTCGACATTTCGACTAGATCGATTCCAGGGAGAATTCCACTTACATAAAACATGCCAGCAAGCCGATTTTGCACTACCAGGGCACTAAAATGTTTTATCTAGAGATCCGTCCTCTCGAACTAGACAGATGGCACTAAGAAGTGTTTTCGCAAGGCAATAAATTTTCCTTTGCCGCAACACAAAACTTACTTTCTCTGATTGTAGGTCGTAATTTTACGATCTAGCAAGTTCTGTGACATAGAAGTTTTATGACGTTTGCAAAAACTGTTAAGCAATGCTCGTCCAAAGTATTAAAGTGCTCGACACGTTTGGACGCACTTATTCTATTGCTGGTTCATAAATAAAGGATTCTAGTATAAGCCAAGAGCAGCCGTGAAGTTTCAACAAACTCTCAATGAAGTATTAAACGATTTACTTCAATTCCATGAGTTAGGATTCTCAAAGGGAAATATTTGTATCATCGCTTATTTCCTCTAGACTTTAAAAATTTGTGTTACATAACGTGTTTATTTAGAACCAAAATTTAAATTTTTTCTCAGATTTTAATTTTAATATACAGTCATGAAGATAGGGATCCCAACATAAATTTTCATTTCTACAGAAAAAATAGTACGTCTCTCCTGAAGCCATTGTTTTATAACAGAGGATATATAAAAACGGCATTCTTAAATAATGCATAGAAATGCGGACTTCCTGCTCTTCAAGAAAATATGTGTCTAGAATTAATGATTTTAATAAAAAAATTAAATTTTTTTCCAAAATACAGTATAACCTTTATAAAACAAGGTCATTTCAATGTAATACCTAAACTATATATTAATATAAATATTTACATTTCAACTATTCCATTGAAAGCTTAAATGTAAATAAGTAAATAATCTATTCAAAAAGCAGGAAAAACTAAAATAAATATCACAAATTACAGAAGAATCTTTTAGGAATCAAAAAGAAAATAAGATTAAAATAAGATCTCATTACAGACATTACATTTTAATGTTTTCTATTGTTATTATATTATGCTACTAGTAATGTCAGAAATGCTTAAGCAAATATTTTTCAACTTAACATAAATGCACCTCTTATAAAATTAATTCAAATAAATATCGGATTTTATTTCTTAAATAAATTGTCACTTGTACTATCAAGTGTCTAACTGAAAGTTTCCGAATTTTAAATCGAAAATCTTTTCTCAGTAAAAGTT
This sequence comes from Stegodyphus dumicola, assembly GCF_044657685.1. Taxonomy (NCBI): domain Eukaryota; kingdom Metazoa; phylum Arthropoda; class Arachnida; order Araneae; family Eresidae; genus Stegodyphus; species Stegodyphus dumicola. The sequence goes on along the minus strand of NC_140771.1, from coordinate 37,934,138 downwards.
AAACTTAATTATATATAATTGTAAATTTTACAGCTATGTTGTTATAGTGAATGAATTTCGAAACTTTAATGGCTGATAAGGAACATGAATCACAAATTCTGTTATCTTGTTCATTTAATTAATAATATATGCCTAACTATGGCAAATCTGCCCGCTAATCAATTGTGTGTGTCCTCTGATCAACTATTCTACAGGTGATGAATTGGCTGCAAATGGAAATACATCTTCAAACATCGTTTCAGCACATTCACAATGTTGTTTTTAACCCGCTATCTATAGAAGTCCTAAACCGGTAACGAATATCAAATTTTCATTTGCTCTTTTGATTCAACTTTGAAAATATAATCGGTGTAGAACTGATGATAAGCGATCACATCACGTACCCCTTTCATGCTTGTTCTTTATACCTGGGTAAGGACATGTCCTGCACAGCTGAACTTATGGTATATGTGATTCCTTATATCTTCAAAATATATGTTACTTGCGTTGGACATAACTGTAAAGACTTTATTTGGATTTCGAAATTCAAAAGGACAAGATGCCAGTTCTCTATTGTAGATCGTAACTAATTTCTCATAATTTTTGCTTAAATCATTTACTTTCCCTACATCATATGCTGTTTTAATTGGCTTAGATGTACTTTGATCTACGGAAGTTGTAAAAATTATCTCAGTATATGAGACTTTAAAGTATATGGACAGTGAACAAATGCTTCTTATCTCCTTCAATATATAGTCGGCTTTATTGGATCTGTATAATTATTTGGGTATGTAGTTCATTTATACAAAAGAGTCCTTTAAATATCCCCCACTCCCTTACGCCCTTCAATATATAGTCTGCTTTATTCGCTCTGTATAATTATTTGGGTGTGTAGTTCATTTATATAAAAGAGTCCTTTAAATATTACCTAACATAACAGACTATAGGTAATAGGTTTCTTGATTCAGGGTGACAAAATTGTTCCTGGATAAATCTGTGGGTAAACCTTTCTCACAGATGTTACTTTCTAACAAAGTTATCTCGATCAGTTTTGGCGCATTACCAAATGATCTGTATTACCTAGTAAGATATACGTATTAATTTGCAGAACAAGCGCATTTTCTATTTACCAAAAAATTTAAAAGTAGGTAGAGGGAACTGAAATAAGCAGATTTTGTAAGGAATGAGAGAGCAAAAATTGTATCTAGTAGTACTCATACGTTTGGGTACTTTTGACAAGAGGTTAGTAAGAAAGATGAGTAAAGGGAAAACAAAACAACTCAATGATTCAAGCGGTGAACGAAAGTACGACCATCAGCAGGAATGAACATTTCACAGTTGAATGTATGGATTAGCATGTGGTTAACAAATATCTCACATTTAAATCATCAACTACACGCACATTTAAATCATCATCTACAATCTGGCCACTATATCTTCATCAGATACAGTGGGACTATCGTAGATCATGCTGTTAATGCGTCTCAAAAGAAAAAAATCCACACATATGAATATGGTGATCGATGGAATAAAAGAGCAGATCCAGATCAATCGATCCCGTGTGGGGGCTGTAAGTAATAGCAAGGTAATTTCCGGCGTTATTAACGAAGTGAGCTAGTACTTTATCGGGCTAGAGTCACATTCATGGGCAAACAGCTGGCAGAATATCGGAAACAAATTCTGACGAGATAGCTTAGAAAACAATTTTATATGAGCGAACGTTCGAACGTCTACATAGAATACGCAGCCCTTCTAAAAGCCTGTATACCATGCTAATCCAAATATTAAAGGAGAATCTTTTCTGGTAGGCATGAGACAGGCAACTAGAAATACCATGTGGATTAATTTGAGCCCAGAAGTGAAAACTGTGAAGTTGAAGAGACCCAAAATTCCAAACATAGCAGCATCAGTGAATATGACGAACAAAGGAAACTCAGAATTTGCTTCAGACTGTATCAAGTACCAGCGGATGAATTTAACATGATAATCTTCCAGTTTCAACACCTGCAAACTTACGCAATGATATGGATGCATTTTTCCTCATTTAAAATCCTAAAAACAGCTGATTGTCTCACACTCAATGCACATCAACAGCTGTTTGTGTGTCTGCAGGACTGCCCTAAAATGCACGTATTACAGCCTTTCTGTTACAGGTGTTATGTCATATCTTTTCCTGTACACATCGTGTCTGAATGTATAGACAAAAAAATTCATCCACAGCTTCCAGATAACGCGCTCAAATTTGCATGGCACTCAAACTCCACACAGGAAATGGGATTTACATCAGCGAACCATTTGCATCTACTGATGTCTACCGTATCAGTAGGCTAATTAAGCATTCACACATTACAAAATCAGTCTCTTGGTCCTTTCTACGTGCCTTAACGTTTCTGCCAGGTACTTTGGAATTCCGATTCAATAATATTATTCCTAACATCTTTAAATAAGGTGAATATAAAACAGAAATGACACATTCATAATGTACTGCATATAACTGTTGAGAGTATATAAAAGCATTCGGCAGGCTTAAATTATCATAAAAAAGATGACTTTTAGAGATATTTTGAATTTCGGGTAGTGAGCTGGCTGATTCGATGATAATTGATACTTAATATTGAGTTTTTTGTTCTTCATTCAATTTAGTAATGTGGGTCTTATCTAAATTTTATTCGCCAGGTTGTCAGAGTGTCAGCTCAGCGTATAATTGGATAAGAAATTTTTCATTGCCGACCTATTAGATTACAGCTTTCATTCAAAAGATGCTGACCGAACTCTCGAGAATTCATGCACGTTGTCCCCGAACGACCCCGTGTCTTAGAAGATATTGTGAAAATGGCATTGTCTGATTTAACATTTTAATGACCTTGACATTTTAGATCTTACACATGTCAATGCCTATCCTATTTTACAACCAATATTTCAGTTACGTGTTCGTTGCATCATTAATATGTTATTAGTGTAGGCTAAGGAAACTTGAACCAAACTGTTCAAATAATATGAATATTATTATAGTAATAAAGTGAAATACGTCATGTCTTAATCTAAGATAGTATCCATGGGAGTCAAATATATATATATATATATATATATATATATATCCTTACTTAATGACATACGCAGTCTTTTAAAATGTAAAATCATTATTAATCCAAGTTAAGCTAAAATAAGAAATAAAAATAATATTATTGAATAGTAGAAATTTAAAGCCCTTCCTCTGTTTTCTTAACAGCCGAAAATAACACATTTTTACCAATGTTGTCCCAAAACTTTCCTCTTAGCTTTACCTCATAGTCCGAAACTAGTAGAACAGGATGTTAAAGTATTGTCTTGACATTTTTCTTCTGTTTTTACTGTTTTATTTCTGCGAATTTTGAACTCATTCTTTTGTTTCCAGTTTCTTTGTCAACTTTAAGACCTTCAAGAATTCCAAGGCGTAGAATATAGAACTTTCTCTTCTTCGCTTTCAGGAAAATTGCTTGCGGGAGGTAGAGCATGAAAAAATACATAAAGCTAGAAATGAAATAAGTGAAAAATATGTGCCTAGCAAAAGGAAAAATGAAAAGAGGTTCCTTCGGGGCATATGCATTTTTATCTGTTCAATCCTAGTGACGAGATGAAAAGAGTCCTGTGAGAAACATAAAATACATAAATTATCTAGCCTCTTCTTCAATATAAACTCTGTGAAGATATTTTTTTACGAAAATCTTATTTTAACTCTTTTTTTCGCCTGGATTTCAAGTAGGTTTTTAATAAGATGGATACGTTTTAGCTTTAAAAATTTTAAAATAGTCAAAAAAAATTCTAAGTGCAGCATAAGTGTATTTATATTTTTGACGTGCTGGGTAATTTGAGAATATTTTAGTATTACTTGTATTTATTAAACGCAGAAAAAAAATCAAGATAAATAATTGCTTGGCTTGTGCTTGTCATTCTCTTTTTGGACCAGCAAAGCTAACAGCTTGTTATAAAAATTTAACGACCATTAGACAGAAAAAAAAAACGTTTAGAATCACAATTATTCCTTATTATTAATACCGAATACGGAATTCAAAATAGCGTAGTAATGTATATACATATATATATATATATATATATATACAGGGTGACTCTAAGTTGTTTTTACAAATTAAGAGGGATGATAGTACCCATCCAGACGAGCAATAAAGACCATAAAACATAGGGTCTCATTCCAGTCTGAGAGGCAGAAAAGAAGAAAGTAGAAACACATCGAGGAAGAACAAGGAAACTATCAATAATTAACGGTATGCAAATTTGCACTGACAAGAAGCAGCATTTTGCTCTTAGGTGGTATGGTAGAAAGCCAATCAGAGCAAACGGCTGTCCTTGAAAACAGAACAACATCATCGCTTCTTTAAGTATTACCTTGATAACATCGTCCGAAACGTTTCGTGAATGCTATGGCGAAGTACACGTAGGAGGAATTGGTAGATATTACCTCACATACGGTGAAGCAAAAGGGTATGAACGCGAAGCACAGAGATTGTAAGAACAGTGGTTTCAAACTCGACGGATTCCAAGTCATCCAACCTTTTCCAGTGTTGATTGAAGACTGCGAAAAACAGGTTCTTTTGTCATCGCAAAAAGCAATGCAGAAACGTTCGCGAAATGCGCGAACGCCAAAAATGGAAGACCGAGATTTGACAAGATTTGGAAGCAGCTCTTTCCACAAGTACGCGAGAGGTGACATATGAAATGGATATTTCTCAGCCAGATGATTATCCCTGCCGGTCAGACCTGTGTGGCGTATTTTACACGAGAAACTCATACACCCCTACCACTTGTAAAAAATTCAATATTTGGACACAGATGATTATCCCAGCCGGACAGGCGTTGTACAGTAGATGCTTGGAATGAGGAATAACGATCCACGATTTCCTACATTAATATTATTTAGTGATGAAGCAACATTCAGGAGACAAGGCATTTTCAACGAGCACAATCAGTACGTTTGATCTGACAACAATCCCTACTGCACTATCTCTCATAAACACAAGCAGAAATTTTCAGTGAAAGTATGGGCAGTTATCCTAGGTGATTACCTTGTAGGCTCATACATCATGACAAACCGTCTGACCGGAGCAACTTACCGTATCTTCTTGGAACAAATGCCTCCCAGTTTATTACGCACTGCTCCGCTACCTATCCAGAGAGACATATAGTTTACGCACAATGGAGCTCCAGCACATTTTTCCGTCACGGTCCATGACTTTTTAATGCCACATGTTTCGCACGATGGAACGAACATGGCGCATCTGTGGCTTGGCCTCCTCGCTCACCGGACCTCAACCCATTCTTCTGCGGGGCCCATGAAATCTCCAGTGTACGTAACGCCTGTGGACTCAGCTGAAGATCTCGTCTCGAGAATCGTTATTGCCACGGATAAAACTAACACGACACTAGAAATCTTCGAGAGGGTGCCCCAGTCGTTCTTTTGCCGATGTCAACTGTGCAACGGCACGCGTGGCCGAAATGGCACACGCGGCCTAAATGATTTCGAGCACTTTTTGTAAGTTTTTCACTAAACAATAAATCTGATTGCGCAACTTTTGTTCTCGTTCATTTGCTTTCCCGACACTGTTGTAAGTTCAGGTTAGAATTCTAATATTCATCTTTTCTGCCTCTCAGACTGAAATGTGACTCTATGTTCTATGGTAATTATTGCTCGTCTGGATGGGTAATATCACCCCCTTAATTTGTAAAAGCAATTTAGAATCACCCTGGATAAATTATTAACTTTGTCATATACAAATCTAATTGATTTAAATAAGTGCTGTAAATTTTAATCATTAAGAAATTTAAAGTAATAATTGTTTTCCTGAAATTTTTAATTCTGTCTTTCTCGGAGTTCAAATGAAAGAAGAATAAGAGGATGTGTTGTATTGTGCATAAGTACGTTTCCTCTATTCAGCGCAGTTTTAAGAAGCGTATCATAGTCAAAATAACTACGAAATCTTTATTTAACAAGTATGAGAATTCTGCTTATCTTAAGTAGAACACCAATTAAAGTAACATCTTCACAGACATTAAAAACTAAAGTATTAAAACAAATAACTTGCATAGAATCATCAGCAGTCCTAATGTCATCAGGCTTACCTATTTAGGCAATGAAAGAGAAATAGGATCATACTTTGGCACAATACCTGAAAGAGAAAGCACTAACTGAATTAGACCTTTGGCCCAGGTACAAGTAGCTAAGGTGAGAATCGAATGCCCCGACCTTCGCTTTCTCTCACCAACATACACTGAAGTGACAAAAGTCATGGGATAGCAATATGCAAATATACAGATGGCAGTAGTACCGCGTAGAAAATGTATAAATGCGAAGTGCTTTGGCAGGGCTTTCATTTGTGTTCAAGTTATTCCTGTGAAGAGGCTTTGACGTGATTATGGCCGCACGACGAGAATTAACAGACTTTGAACGCGGAATGGTAGTTGGAGCTAGACGCATGGGTCATTCCATTTCGGATATCGTTAGGGAATTCAACATTCAGAGATCCACAGTGTCAAGAGTGTGCCGAGAGTATCTAATTTCAGGCATAACATCCCACCATGGACAGCGCAGTGATCGACCACCTGCACTTAACGACCGAGACCAGCGACGTCTGCGTATTGTCAATGTTCACAGACAAGCAACACTACGTCAAATAACCGCAGAAATCAATGTGGGACGTACGAGGGACGTTTCCGATAGGACAGTGCGGCGAAATTTGTCTTCCTTGGGCTATGCCAGCAGAAGACCGACTCGAGTGCCTTTACTGACAGCACGACATCGCCTGCAGCGACTCTCGTGGGCTCGTGAGCATATCGGTTGGTCCCTAAACGAATGGAAAACCGTGGCTTGGTCAGATGAGTCACGATTTCAGTTGGTAAGAGCTGATGGTAGGGTTCGAGTGTGGCACAGACCCCACGAAGCCATGGACCCAAGTTGTCAACAAGGCACTGTTCAAGCTGGTGGTGGTTCCATAATGGTTTGGGTTCCATAATGATTCCATAATGTCATGGACTTGGTCCTCTGGTGCAACTGAACCGATCATTGACTGGAAATGTATACCTTCAGCTACTTGGAGATCACTTACAGCCATTCATGGACTTCACGTACTCAAACAACGATGGGATTTTTATGGATGACAATGCGCCATGCCACAGGGCCACAATTGTTCGCGATTGGTTAGAAGAACATTCTGGACAATTCCAGCGAATGATCTGGCCACCTAGATCACCCGACATGAATTCCATCGAACATTTATGGGACATCATCGAGAGGTCAGTTCGTGCCCAAAACCCTGCACCGTCAACACTTTCACAATTATGGACGTCTATAGAGGCAGCATGGCTCAATATTCTTGCAGGGGACTTCCAACGACTTGTTGAGTCCATGCCACGTCGATTTGCTGCACTTCGCCAGGAAAAAGGAGGACAGACAAAATATTAGGAGGTATCCCATGACTTTTGTCACTTCAGTGTATATCTAGGCGCACGTTTGATTTTTATGCTTTTGAGTTTCATTATGCAAAAAGACTTAAATTTATGGTAACAGGATGTTGTTTGCAAATGTGTTGTAGAAAGCTGAAGAATGATCTTCGGTCAAGTCTGTGGTGGTTATTCCAAAAATTATTGTGATGTATTGTTATAGTGTAGGTAATTCCAAAAAAGGTTCTTTATGTGAACCTGCAAAAAGGGCCTTTTGAAAACCGTCTTTCGCTTTCCTTGGTAATTAAAGTTACTTAGTTGGGGTTCATTTCCCTTATATGAAGGGATAAAAGATTTCAGGTTTTTAAATGGGCGAGATAGGCATGTCTGTAGTAAAATATCGTAGGAAAACATTCTTTTAGTGTTTGAGGCAAAAATGATTTGGTAATTTCTTCCGGAGGAATTGGGATTTTTTCCCCGCGGGAGTTCTGGCAATTTATTGCTCTCTTTCCGTTAATTATGAGAGAATTAAATAACAAAGGAATGACCAGTGTTAATTTTGAAGTCTCCTTAGCCAAGTTTTGAGTTTGACAAGGTTCCTAGTTTGTTAAACTCAAAGTTTTAAATTTACTACATTTAGACGGGAACACGATTTGTGACTTTTGCAACTGAAAGTGCATCCGTATACGAGACTTCAGATTACTACAGCTGACTTCGAAGGTTTACCTCGACGCGGGGAGGAGCGACAACTCGTGGGTTCCTTCCTGCTTAAGTGGGAAAAGGTCTGGATTCTCCCACACCAAGGCTGGTTTCACGTGGCATCTGTAGGTAGGGGGTGATTGGTCACCAAGTTACCTTAACAGTGAGTAGAACCAAGTTTGTTCGGTAGACCGCTAGAGCGCAACAAGGACCTTAGAGTTACTATCAGGTTTGTCTCTGGCTGTGTGTATGGTATGTAAATTGTAGAGTTGAGAGTAAATTGTAGAGTCCTGATGGAGCAGTCTTCAGGCTACTGCTGCAGCAGTCTTCAGGTTACTGAAGCAGATTTTCTGTAGAATTTGGTTTGAATTTGTGTTATTGGGCCATTGAATTAACTCAGCTTTAAGTTTATGTATTTTACTCTTTTTACTTGACTTAATTGCTTTGATTAATTCACATTGTTTCGTTTTGTTAAACTGTATTTGCAAAAACACTTCAAGCCTTAATGTGGACTTTTTCTAAAGGCTCAGCGTAATCAAAGAATTAGGTGAATGAGTATGTAGCCAAGATGAGAAGATGATCAGTGACTCAGACTTTCTTTCTTTCCACCGACAGCGAGGCAGCCGGTCCACTGGGTAGTTAGCATATCGGCCAGGTAACCCCGCTGACGGAAATAACTTGAACAAAAAAACACACTTATAAATACATATTGTGCTCAAGACGACTGCTGGGGGCAGTGCAAACAAATGCTGGACGAAGACGATAGTGCATGACGGAAGAAAGGTGCATTGTGGGTGTGAAGATCAATTTCAGTTACATATTTACAGAGTTATGGATAGGTGGTTACAAATACTAAAAGTAATAAGAAGTAAAATACTAGAAAGTAAAACAATACATAAAATAAAAATGCAAAACAGTGGAAACAATACATAAAATAAGGCAAAATACATAGTTCAAGGTTCATAATTCAAGGTTTACTGTTCAAGGAGATAAATATATACAGGGAATAAGAAAAGCCGAATAAGCTGACTTAAGATAAAATTAGTTCACTACAGGTACAGAGCATACAGGGGCTGTGCTGGTGACGAGGATGGTGGCTGAGAATTACTCCAGCCTGTCTGAGATTTTGCGCGCAATGTTTATGCAATCGCATATGCGTTTCAATGCATTGCGATTTTTTGAAGTAGCTTTGGCCCATGCATGGATGTGGTTTGCTACTGGTTGCCTAAGATGATATTTGGCGGTCTCTCTGCAAGCGAACAGATAGTGGTCCGGATCTCCTACCATCCCGCATGAGCAATGCTCGTTTTCGCTTCGTCTGAAGCGATGCAGGTAAGTCATGTAGGAACCATGTCCTGTTAGATACTGAGTGAAGTGAGACGAGCCAGATTTTAGAAGCCGGCAGACTTTTGGAAAGAATCTGTAGACTCTTCTGTCGGTGGTCCTCAAGGATCCTCAAGACTGTCCTCAAGGATCCTGCCTGGGTCCACTGCTCTGGAATCTTGTAGCGGACACAGCGCTGACTCTCTTTAATACAGATCCTCACACGGAAATACTGGCTTATGCCGATGACTTTTTGCTGGTAACCAAAGGGCACAGCCGCAACGCATATGAGACTAGGGCGCAACAAGCAATGGACAAGATGGCCAAATGGGCCAATGACCATAAGTTAATTTTGCCAATTCAAAAACCCAAGGTATGCTTATTTGCCCAGGTAAGCGCCATCGAAGAACCCCGTGAATCAACCTTCATGGGAAAAATATTAAAATAGTCAGAAATTTGAGGTACCTTGGAGTTATAATTGACGACACATTGACTTGGATGCCACATTTAAAGGAGGTCAAGGCACGACTTCACAGGATATTTTATTCCATGCTCAGAACAGCAGCACCAACATGAGGAGTTTCTTCGACGATGCTTAAGACGTGGTACTCTGTAGTTGCTGAACGTATTGCACTGTATGGGGCCTCCATGTGAGGCATAACGATCACTACTAAAATGGAGAATCTGCTACGCTCAGCACAAAGACCATTCCTCCTGAGCATTACCCGAGGATATAAAACCTCGCCCACTAATGCTCTAAACGTGATTTAGGACTACCGCCTCTGCATCTCTTAGCTCAACGCGAGAGCGCAATAGTGCGAGTGCTCCGACTCAAAGAGACAATAAGTTTATGGGACAGGACTTATGTTTATACTGACTATGAACAAAGCATTCCCGAGCCACCTTGCCACCCGGCCGAATTCAATATCTCGATTAACTGCTGGTCACCAACGTGGTTCAACGCCACTGCAATCTACACCGATGGTTCCAAAGGAAAATGTGGCACCGGTAGCGGATACTGTGTTCTACTTGGGAACCAGATCTTAAAGTGACTCAGACTGCCTTGCCAAAGGATCTGGGTTCGAAACGCGGAGAAGGCTTAGATATATAATTACCTGACCCTTCGTAGGAAGAATCGGTGGCCGCCGATAAGGTGCCTCCATAATAAAACGACCATAAAAAACGACCAATAAAACGACATTCTGGCCTTAGTAGCAATCAAAGACTAAAATGGCTAGTGCCTGTCATAAAAAAGTGTAAGAAGATGTATGAAAACTGAGCATTAGGTTCGAAGTTTTAAGCACTTTCTTCTTGTGACAGCTTTGCCTTTATTCTTTGCAGTTAGTTGTTGTTTCATATGTGAATATTGTTGTTGTCATACGTACAACTGCATAGCGCAAATACAATGTCTACGCTTCATTTTATTTACCATAAAGGAAAAAGGGTTTTGTATTAATCACTTATGTATATGGTGTTTATTATGCATGTGATGAAAGAGCGTGCTAAAATCTGCATTTTCTCAAATTGCATATTTCATCTAAAGTACTTTTGATGCAAATTTTAGTCAAAATTGCGGGCAATTTGAAATTTTGTGGAATCGTATGATGACGACTGCTTTATTTTAGTGCACAGACTTCCACATCTATCTTGAGAGTTCTACTTTGCGTTTTAATTTGACTGATTCCGATTTTTGCCATTTTCCTAAATAATTCTGGGATGAATCTTAAAATTGTTGAAAAGCGAATTTCGGGAACAATTTTGAAATGTTTGGGAATTTTTTTATAGAAATGTTTCACTTTAACCTGAATAATTTTTAGGGCACTAATGGATTAGTCTCTGAGAACTACGGATTGAAGCTTTGTTCGGTTGATCCACATTTTATTATGACTTCATGCTAAGTTTTGTAAAATTATTTCCTTCATTGGGGGATATCATAGTATATACATGAATAAGCAATGTACTGATACTTCACTAATATGGAAAGCACTGATATTAATGAACTGATAATTCACTAATAAGGAATATACTGATACATCACTTTTAACGTTTTGCTAACAGAAACTTCATTTTATGGTTTGTTGGGGAATAGATGTCACGTATAAAAACTTTAATAAGTGAATTAACAACCGGTGAATACTTAAATATTAACTGGTGCTGCATTATTTTCACACTAGATCTTAAGTGTAGTGACTAATATGTATCCTCCTGAATTTTATATTTGAAGTGTAAACAAGAGTGCATTACTCTTCGATGTCTTTATGTAAATGAGAAAAATAAATTAAAATTCTCCTAAATAATGATATACATCAGAAAGTTTGATTAAAAGTTATCACTTTAAGTAATCTAGTAATCTAGTATTTTAGTAATCTCGTAATTACTAAAATACTAGTAATTTTAGTTAGTAATTTTAGTAATCTAATATTATTTTCACACTAACTCTTGAGTGTAGTGACTAATATGTATCGGCCTGAATTTTATATTTGAAGTGTAAACAAGTGTGCATTAGTCTTCGATGTCTTCATGTAAATGAGAAAAATAAATAAAATTCTACTAAATAATGATATACATCAGAAAGTTTGATTAAAAGTTATCACTTTAAGTAATCTAGTAAATTTATATTAATACAACAAAAATTAAATGTATTATTTGGCACTCTGGCTGAAAGACCTCACATAATTTTTCAGACACAGACAGCAGTTTATTTTCTCATCAATATTTCTTGTCGTCACTTCTTCGCATATACCAAGATACTGGCACATAATATGAACTAGCATATAATAAATCAATCACCAGTTCTCTGGAATATAGACTCAAGTTCAATAAGCCTCAGTAATACACTAAGCCTCAGTAATACTAAAATTTAATATTGTTGCGTGCGTACATCTAAAGAGCGAAGATATCTCAGTTTCGCATGATACTTAATTGTATATATTGAAAAGCATGATAAATACTGCTGACAATTGTCTTTCATTATAGTTGCTCTAAGTTTTTAATGTTCCAGCTATGCAGTACCACATGTGCGACAGCTTCAAATATTCACTATTTTGACTATTGTCACTATTTGTCAACGACTATTCTCAGAAAAAAACTGAAAAGCAAAATCAGTATTTTGAAGCGGATCACAAGGGTGTAGCTTTTCATCATGTAGATCTTGTATGGATGCTATTTTAAAAATGTGTCGCAGGACATTTCAAACAAAGCTGGAATGAAATGTCTGGGATGAAACGCGAAGAGATAGGTAAACAGCGTGATATCCCTTGAGCATTTGTTGAAAAAAAAACTGGAGTAGGTTGTTGTTAACCATAGTAAAAAGGAATTTATTCATGTTTTCATTTGAAACTTATTTTTCTACTCTTTCTCTCAGTACACTTAACTTCTCAGTCTCTTCAAATTTAGTAATCAGCTTTTTCAAAACATTCTTCCTCATGGATGTATCGTAAGCGTTGATATTTTCGAAATGCATCTACTTATTAATGTAGCTTTAATGAAACAACCTGGTTAGTGCAACTCAATTTTTCTTCTGTAAAGATATGTTAAAGAAAGATTTTACCATACTGACTACTGGTATTTTAAACGGTTCCTAAGTTGCATAACATCTTTTCTTCATCATCCTTTCTTCTTTCATTTTCTTCTGCAAAGCATCATCTAATGAGTGAAATCTGATCAATTATTTTTTATTCCAATTCTCTTTTCAGTATGAACCAAATAACGTGTATAACAAGTTTTAACGAAAGAGATTAATCAGAATGACTGCTACATAGGTCTGTTAGGATTACTTTATTTATAATCACATTGTACGTTGTTTAAATGATATGCCAATGTCAAATACATGCAGTGTCAATCATATGACAGTAAATACTCTGTATAGGTGGATAATATGGATTACTTACCTTTTTCATCACCACATTATTAACAACGCTTAAAACCGCTCATCTTTATACCATAATTGAGTTAAGGACTAAATAGGGTCAGGGGCAAAGAACGAGCAGAGAAAATAGCAAAACTAGCCTGCATGAAACATGAGATTGACTTGAACGTAAAAAAGCGGCGAAAAATGCATCACGTCAGCATCTTAAAAGAATGACAGGAGAAGTGGAGCTACGAGGATGCAGGACCTGTGCAATCATCTTTGAAATCACTCTCAAAAGATTAGTCTTACTATTACTACGCATACTGGCCAATGAAATAGAAACCTTTGAGATTTTTATTTGAAGGCGTGCTAGGGATGAAGTATGCAAATTTTTTTATGATGTGGGTTATATACGTGGTTAGAATGCTAGTGTAAGTAAGATGTAAAAGTGCTTCTCACGATGAAAGAAGTAAAATGGGAAAAACGACAGATCTTTTATCATTTGAAAGAAGGCTTATTCTTGGTCCCCGTTTAGCAGGTGCCTCGATTTTGACAATTTCCATCTCAAGAAGACGTAACTTCGGTTTGAGCCCAGTTTTCAAACAGAGTGATCAGCGACCTCTCCGACGAACTGTACAGCAGAACAGGAACTCTACTGCACTTCAACTGACATAGGTCTTCAGCCAAGGCTCTTCACAAGAGATTTCAGCTCGAACCATGAGCAAAGAATACAACAACAGTAAACTCTTATAACCGCTCCTGCTACTGAAAGCAACTGCGGTGTTTTATAACGATTGGCTGCCAGTAAGTGGGTTTGAATCCACGCTTGTAGACACTCCGCTATCTCACTCCGTATTAGGCAGGAGGAGACAGGTGCTAACTACCAAAGTGGGCAAAAGCCAATAGGCTAAAACAAGGCAAAGCACGTTAGCTGAGCAAAAGGGCCTCAAAAAAAAGCCAAGCGGCTAAAAGAGGAGGGGGTGCCTTTCAACTAAAAAGGGAAGAAGCAATAACCTACAAACTGGTCTAAAAAGGGGAGAGCCATTACGGCTAAAAACAAGGTGAACAGGCGAAATGAAGCAAAGCCTATCGATTAAAAGGGGCTGAGAGGGAAAGCTCAGCCCCTTTTAGTCGATTGCAGAGGATAGGAAAGTACAGTCGGGTGCCTGTGAGAAAACCACTTATTTCTGCCAGGCATGCAAGAATTCGTTTGCAGTGGTGTCGCGAAAAAAGACACTGGACATCTGAGGATTGGAAACGGATAATGTGGTCGGATAAATCACTCTATTTTGAATTGATGGAAGACGTCAAATTTGGCGAGAACCCATGAAACCATGAATCCATCTTGCCTTACGTGCACTGCGCAAGGGTATTGTGGGAGTATCATAATATGGGGCATGTTCTGCTGGCATGGAAGTGGTGCCGTGGTGCTCTTCGAAGGCAAACAAACAGCTATGAGATACCTAGATATACTGGTAAATCAAGTGCAGCTTGCAATGCTGCATTTCACCCTGACGACGGATACTTCGTGGACGATAATGCAACTATACATCGTGGCAGAAGTGTTTAAAATTGGTTCGCTGAGCATCAATCTGACTTCCAATATCATCTATCCCTTGCCACCACATAGCCCGAACCTTAACCCCATAGAAAATGTGTGTGTTATGGTGGAAAGACGCATCCGACAGCACTCTCCTCTTTCATCTAATTTGCAAGATCTAAAACGCTGCATAGCCAATGCATGGCATTGTCTGGACGTAAATGCACTCCAGAAGTTGGAAGCCCAAACGAATCAGAGCAGTTATCTGTGATAAAGGTGGTCCAACAAAATGTTGATCTTGAGTTTCTAATTCATTGGCCAATGTGTGTATCCGCAAGCACGTACTCACCATGCAAAATTCCCAACATACTACAATCGTAAATTGTGCTTGTATCACCAGAAGACCCTTTATTATATACTTGATTCTCACGGGACTTCACAACTACGGAACAAACTGCCGTAATCTTTCTCTTATAACCTCTTTTGTAGATTAGTTATATTACCAAAGGAACCATCAATAATAAACAGAGGCAAAAGCTAAAATGAACAGGGGCAAAAGCCTAGCAAAGAAGGGTAGTCTGCGGCCTTCTATACATATATAATTTGAAAATAGCTACTAATAAATGTTATAAGTTCTAAACACTGAATTCTCTCTTGTAACTGTGCATCTTCTGCCTAAAATAGAAAGTTTAAAGGGAGAATCGTGTAATCCGGTCCTAAGACACACGTAAAATACGTGTTAGAGGTCATTCTTGTGAAAGTTAATTTATTCAAATAATGATCGAAGTTCTTTCTTTCTTCTGTCTAAAACTGTTTTGACAGTTCTGATAAATTCAGATCTCAAATTCATTATATATATATATATATATATATATATAATTCTTAAAAGAATTTGTCACTTTATATATCCCTTTATGCATTCATTTCAAGAACAGCAGTTCTCAATAAACATCATAGGAACAATAAATTTGAGATATTAATATCTTCATCGTACACTTTTCAAAAATATTTTTCTTCTGGACGTTGAAATATGATATTCATTTTGGTTGTTCTAGTACCGAAGAATACAGATTTTATAAAATATTTAATGTCGCCAGCTGTTCCCAAAAAAGGTTTTTCAGCCATTATTCCAAGATGAGACATTGAATTTTCTAAATAAAGGCATCTAAACCTTGTGTAAATGGATTTTTTTACAACATTTTAACGCTTGTTAGCAAAGAATAAATAACGTAAAGGAAATAAACTGATAAAACTTCCTGTTCTTTCAAAGATAATTAAAATAATCAAAATGTCTCACCCAATGCTAAATCAAACTTCTTCCAAACTTTTTTTCTACAGTATCATAACCTCATAAACATTAAACTGTTTATTCATTATTATTAAAAGTCAGATTAAACTAAGGGGGAAAGGCATTTAAAATCCTAAAATCCCACGAATCCTGAAAACGATTCGAAATCTAAATTTTGAATTTTCGAGCTTTTTTTTTCATACTACCTTTTTGTATCTTAACCTGTAAGGAATTACCGCTCACCTCTGTTCATATTTTGATGGCTTAAATGGTTAATAATGCCAGTTGTGAACGCATAGTTGAATTTTCACGCTTTATGCCATGGAAACGACAAACCCTAATGAAAAACAACAAATTCTGAATATTTTGCAACACACTTTGAAAATATTAGTTTTACTTACGCTGAACAGAAACTTTTCGTTGTAAAAATATTTAGGGGTAGTAATTTCAATGATATGTTTGTATAAAATCTTTAAAAAAAGACTGGTGTAGGCACCACACGAATTCTTTGTAAGCCCTATTAAATTATAAGCATTAATTTTGCTGCACATCATTTAAACATATATCCTCGAATTATTCTAACCTGAATAATCGACCGTTCAATGCAAGATGAAAATAACACAAAAAATTGCAAATTTTGCAATTAAATGTCTCATAATGAGTCTGGAACTGTCCCATATATAAATGTAGAAATCGGGAGACTGTATTAAAAGTTAGACATCTTTATTTATCGAAAATTAATTTTGTTTAATTTTCAATCGCCAAAACAGCAGTATTTTCCTAATTTAAAACGCTTCTGTAATTGGCAGTGTATGACTACGAATACCGGTTGAAAAAATAAAGGCCGGTAAGGGGTGAGTGTTGTGTGTGTAGATATATATATATACTTTTGCTATTGTCAATTACACTAAAAATGGGAGACTTACACAACCAGATGTTTTTGCAGTTCTAAATATAAAATTTCAACGTTCTAAGGCTAATAGTTTTTCCGTTATGCTATATACATACATACGTACGTTCGCAAAAACGTCACCATTTTACAATCCGTTTTAAAGAAAAGTGCTCTTTGTTCTCTCCGTACGTACGACGTCACGCAAAGTACTTGCACAAATAGATTTGGGAATAGTTAAGATGACCTTTGAAAGCCTTTCAAGATCATTTTGTTAACTTCTCTGGCAAAAAAAATCCATTAATTTCCAAAAGCCTGAATACGCAGGAGGAAAAACTTCAGCTTGTTCTGCAGTTTCTTGAATTAATAGAACAGCTGGACTTCTAAATTTTCAGCTTACTGTACGATGACTGGAATTAACTTGTGACTGTTTTTTAATGTTCTTTAATGTATGGTGTTATATTGTATAGCATTATTGTTCTATTTTATGTAATGATTGTTTTACTTTCAGCTCCATTAAGGCACAGTTACTTAAACCGAGCCGGAACACACCTAGCAAGTGAGCTAGCTAATCGCGGCAAAATAGTATCAGTGTCTCATCTCAGTTTTTTAGTTAGTTGCTTAGTTATTATTATGCGGTTTATTTAGTTCCGCTTGAACAGAGATATCTGAATTAGCTTTCTCTTTAGATTGCATTGCGCTTTGCATTGCCTTGTGTTTTAACGTTTTTAGTAGTTTGGAATAAAACTACTAATTATACTGCGTGATAATGTGAACACTTGTACACATCTCTGAGAAAAATTCAAGCGCTCTGATATATTTCTTTTGATAAGAATAAATTTTATTAACAAATTATTGGGCTTATGCATTCAATCTATAACGAACCCGTACACCCGCAACAATATAAAGCTGTTTTTAAAAATTTGAAATTCACAACCACTAGTAACGGGTGTGTACATAATAGAAATTAACTTAAAAGTTTAAGTTGACTTATGCATGAAGATAAACAGTTTAAATTAATCTACTGTCTTATTTTTTTCTGAGAAAAAGATCTTAAGATCTTCTGAGTGTGTGATCTTCGTCTTTTTTAATATGTTTTCTAACGTAGGATTTTAGGATTATTAGGATTTTTTAATCTGGAGACGAGAAAAAATGTCTAATACTCTCACCGTGATTCTAACTCCGGACCTGGAAAGTAGGGAGAAAATACCTTATAACATTAAATTAATTTTTTGAAAATTTATTAGTCATTGCACCCTCATCTAGTGGTTTTATTCGACGTCATTCAATCATATGAACCCGTTTATTGCTAATGCATTTTTTTTTTTGTAAGCATTAAGAATAGCGAACATTTTGTACATTAAGGATAACGAACTACAACATGTTGTGTAGAATATTATTAAATGCACTAGATTATATATTGTTGTTCCTAATTCTTCCAAGATTTTTCATTTTCTCTCCTACCCGTTTTTGTATGGCCTTATAAAATTTAAGCCTTTCAAAGTATCTTTGATCATTCAGATATATTCTCAGATATATTCTATAGAAATACGTTCTCAGATATATTCTATAGAAATACGTTCATATACCTGGATTTAAAATAAGAATAAAATAAGTAACACAATCGTACAATTAAGCAGTATTTTTGAAGAGTTATTTCCTAGCTTAGGTTTTAAGAAAATTACACTGAAAGCATTTAACTCAATACCATACTAGTGTGATTAAAAAGAATGATTGAAATGATTAAGAAGTATAACTTTATTTCTTACTGATTAATTATTAACATTTACAGTAAATGTGTGGTATTTCTTTAAAAACCAGTATCTCCTCGAGCAAAAATTACAAATTTTACAGCAAATTATACAATAAAGAATTAAGTATTAAATTTTCAAAAAGAACCTATAACATTTATAATATATAAACGCATTTTTCTCTTTTATTTTACTCTTTAATTAATACATAGACATGTTAATTAAGTAAATTGCTTTCTGTTTATCGCAAAAATCATTACATAGCGACAAGCGGGATTATCACAAGGGCTCTCTGAAAACTGCACTCAAATCCTTTTGCATGAGTAACTTTATTTACTCCATCTTGCGATAAAAATAATTAAGTTAGTTTTGAAACATAAAAAGTATCATATTCTTTATTAATGTTGATTGCAACATTTTTTTTCTTCTCATTTAGTCATAGATGCGCAATTTCCGTGATAAAACGTTTTTTAAAAGAAGTAAATTAATCTTTTTGCTTGATGAGTTCAACAAAATTAGCGAATATAATATTTAAAATTGTAAATGTTTACTTCCTTAATAATATCTTAAAAGAGAGTAATATACTAAGCATGCAATACGTTATAATGATCTGCTTCCTTTAATGTATTTTAACATCCGAAGGAGTTCATAGCATAGTTAAAAATAATAAAAAGTATCACTTGAAGAAAAATTTACTTTTATTCACTTTCCATGAACGTCCTATCTTTATTCCATGATCATATGTAGCTTTTGACTTTATTACGCAGGTAATTTCGAAGAAAAACTTTCAGATATTCATTACTTCTCTTTACTGTATCTTTTCTGACCTGTAAGTTTCCAAGAATTTGCTGTTCTTTTATAGCTAATTACTTATATAAAATATAAAATTATATTTCTATTAATATAAAAATTTTAATTATTGTTTATAGTTCTATAATATAAAAAAATATAAATAATATATTTCTAATTATATATTTATAATAAATTAATAAATATATAATTAGCAATATTCTTTTATTGCTAATTATTTTCTGTAAAAAAGTCAGAAGGAGAAACAAACAGGAGAAAATTTTTTCATGATCTCTACGCTGTTAATAACTCCTACATTTTATTTCACAAAAGGGAAGTCTACGAATTAAATAGTATCTTACTCCAGAAATAAATTGCAGTATTTGAGACAAAAGGAGTCCACAACAAAATGAATTGCATTTAAAAATCTTCAGAAATATGCTGAAATGCATAAACCTTTTAATAGTTATGCAGAGAATTAATTAAAACCAGCTAAGTTATTTTGAATTCGTTACTGTTTCTATGGTTTCTGCGTACGATGGTGATACATCTGCGAATGCTGTATTTTATTTCACAGAACTGATGTAAACAAGCTGGACGATATTATTTTTCTTCAAATGAGTTATCTAATGCCTTATTTAAAACAGATCTAGCAAAATTTATCAAACTCAGATTGTTTCATCGCATTCATAAAGATGGAAACAAATTTATACTTCTAAGCTAACTCAGATATGATCGCACAAATCTTATGAATAGCCATCTTGCGAATGGTAATTTTTCGTCATTTATACAATCCCTGAAAACTTGATTTTGACATCACCAAAATATAGGAAATGTTAGTCTCCTTTTTACTTGAAGAGTTACTGAACGCAGTCTCGAACATAATTTTCTGTGATGTGTACGCATTCTTTGTTGTAGTGCAGAAGGCATGCTTTAATAGTATTTTGTTCTTATGTACGTTTTATTTTGTCTTCATTAAGTATTATACAATTATATAACATTAATTATTAATCTTCATGTCACATGCGTGAAGCCTGCAACGGTTAAATTTGGTTATAATGGCGTCGAATTGATTGATTATTCATCTTAGGGATACGATGTTTAACAAAAGTTTTAATTCATTTTCTCTGAAATACTAAAATTACGTTCAGAACTTGGTGGCTGCTATGACAGGGTTTACTGTATTTTAACCGATTGACGAAATGTAAAATACAGTATTTTTTACTATTTGTTATGAATTTCGTATTGTTGAATACGCAGTTCAAAATAGCTCATCAATATCTTTTCAGCTCCCTCCTTCTCTTTTTGGCATTGTACATCAGGAATTTTAATTCACGAATTTCATACTTTTAATTATATAAACATATTGTCATTGAACATCACATCCCTAAGATGAATATCTCCATGATGATCAAATCATATATAACCGAAGGTGCTTTTCTTTAAGTATAATTATCTGCAATTGCTATACTTTTCCTCTAAGAGCAGTGATGATAGCGATATTTATTAAATAATTATCAGCTAGTTAAACAAGCTGATAACTTTGAAGATATGTTTCTTTATGTTTAACTGCAGTTATTCAGGACAAGACAGTGTATAGCTGACAGGTAACGGAGACCATCATTCTACCTAGAGGTTAGGTGGCGCAGCTGTACGTCCACGCATATCGGGCATTAGAAGTGTCATCAAATTAGGCTATAGGATAATGTTGCTGCTGTGACTCAGAACGTAATTACGTAATTTATATAATTATTATATTATTTCAGATACTTAAATTACTTTGCAGCAGAACATTCACTTAGAACAGTGCATATTACAAATACACATTACAAAGACAATACTTAACAAACTTCAGAGAATTTTGCTAACGTATGTAGCGAGGCACAGAAATGCAAGATGAAGATGGTTCAACTTCTAGAAACAAAAGAGTGAATATTAAATTCCTACTCTATGCACTGCATGTATTAACAAGAAATAAAATTTAAATAAAAACTTGCATACATGCTTGCATACATACATGAAGATTCTTCGTCATTTTATTTCTTTAAAAATAATAATACAAGGCGATAATATTTTGTGGCAACAACTTGAAAAGTAATACGTCGTTTAGAGTGAACCGATGAATATCCTATTTCGAGACTATTGACCATTTACTTGGTCAATAGTCTCGACCATTTATTTCATTAATTAGCCCTTTTTGGGCTAACTAATGAAAAATAAAATAAATAATATGCTAAAATTTTGTGGATTGCTTGTACTCTATTTTCGAAAACTGCTGGTACTGTTATTTCAATGGGGCATATGCAACTTAAAGCATTCAGCGAGAATGGCCAAAAACCACCAGTCATTTAGCCTTATAAAGGCTTCCCTGGACGCTGTATAGGTCATTATAGAGGCAACTGAATTACGCCGGTGCAAAGAGAAAGATCTGTAACAATTTTGATTGAGAACATACAGGGAGATGGATTTGAAGAGATAGATTTAACTCCCCTCAAGCCACCAGACATCTCAAGAGAACTTTTGACTTGTCGGTATTTTAAATGCCTTCATGCCGAACTGAAACTACATAGTTATGAACATTCAAACCTCTTCAAAAATTTATAGGATTATAAGGCCAAACAAATTTTGTAATCAACTACTACTTGCACTGCACAAGTATAATTCACAACCACAGAATAGTGTTACCGTATTTTCCGGCGTATGACGTGTATCTATAATTTCAAGCTACATTTTTTACTTTTTAAGTATATTCGCCGTATAACACTCACCCATTTCTTCACGAAGAAGCCTAACAGATATATGTGCAGTGCTCTTAACTTTTGAGGTCACTTATTGGAAGGTTTGTGCTAGCCTTTCGAGCCATGGTATACCGAATTAACAAGCGGTAACGGTATGTGTGTGGGTTAAATGCTTGAGGGAGTAAATATTCCTGTAAAGAGGATGGATTGTATTCAATGCAAGTGTCCAAAAGAATGCTATTGTATGGTTTCCAGAAAAATGGGGTATAATTTGAAGTACGAATTCACTTCCAACTTGAATGAATGCGTGGAATTAGGAGTTAGACATATATTTTTTATTTTATAGTCATTTGAAGCCATGATTTTAAGTGAAAATCCGAAGCTTTAGTAAATAGCATTTGCTATATTTCAAATACAGTGGTTCTAGTGCTATCTTTAGAAATAATTATGGCTCCAGCGAAAAGAAACAAACACAGTGTTGGTTTCAAATGCAAAGGTCATTCATTTTGCGAAAGAAAATGGAAATTGTGCTTCAGCAAGGGTGTTTGGTGTTGACGAAAGATGGAGCGGATGGTAATGATTATTTATTTATGGATCGGAGTAACAAAGATGGTGAAGAGGAAACAAAATTTGATTTTGTGCCTAAAGATATAACAGAAGACGAAGGTGTGGAACTTTTCATTTTATCCGATAATGAAAATATTTAAGTTCATAAGGTATGTCCTTTCTTTTAAATCAACAGCATTTAGGCAAATATAGAAATCTAATTTTGACTGCTCATTCCTTATTTTTAAATCTATCATTTTTGTCTCGAAGTATAATGCGCACTCTCAAATTTCGATCTTCTTTTTTGTATGAAAAGTACTCGCTATATACCGGAATATACGGTACATTAGTCACACTGAGGGCGAAATATGTTTTTTTTTACCTACAAAATTAGCGAATAGAAATTTTTAATCTTTACTTAACATTTATTAATTGACTTTTCGATAATATGTAAGAACAGTCTTAAGTTTTAAAAAATATATTACATTTAACGAGTTTATTGAACTTTAAAAAATTTTAAGTGCTATACGATTATCCTACAATCACTCCCGTTTAAAGAAACAGCACTTTTATTTTTAGCATTCCACCAGTAGCTTACTTAGTACTCAATATTTACTTACTACCTGCGTCTAGCGTACTTAAACCTGAACACTGGAGTTCGAATCGGATTCAAATCCAGGTGGACAAGCTGGCTGCATGGGAATTTTCGCGGTGTCTCCTACATGTAAAGTGAATATGATCCATTTTCTTTTAAACAGTTCCATTCCTTAGGCAAATATTCGTCGATTACTCTTCCACATATATATTATTCTTAATGAACTGATTTTAATGATAGTATCCCTTAAATAATTTTAGGCACAAAAGTACCGAAAGAATACAACAAAAATACTGACTTCATCATTAGCCTGTTAGTTTTCACACAGAAAGAAACCATCAAAAATACAAACGTAATCATTAACCTGTTAATTTTCGCATCGATTTATTGAATACTGATATCCTCGAGCATTTCATCTCTTATCTGTCTAAATCACATCGACGCCGGTAAAAGTGACGATCATTTTGAATATCATATTATGCATAACAATGGCCAATAATATTGTGAACTTTCTGCCAGCAGAAAATAATAGCCAAATTAAAACACATTTCGGTGTGACATCCGGAGTCTTCAAAAATTGAATAACACAAACTCATTTACCAAAGTGCCTTACCACACATCTCTGGTGTCAACTTGATATGATCTCGAGATAACCACAAGGGGCTTTAAAAACGAAAGCACACATTCAGGGAAGCAAATCCAATTACTACCTGAGTCTTGCTCACTTGGAAAAGCCAAGTTGTTGTTCCCCTAGTAAAAGAGATTTTCCTCTTAAGCTTTCGATAAGATAAAACGGTCTGAGTAGATTTTAGTAATTACACTGCCACATGCAATCTTATCGGCGAGGCGGTTTTCAAAGGTAAGGTAATAATGGGTCGAGTTCCTTTGATGCGTCTTTTCAAAAGATTGTAATTATTGCAAGACTCAATTTATCTGGAAAGTCGAAAGCTTTTGTGTTCCATCTTGGAGAGCGAGTCGATGGTTCTCAAGTCCATTGCTATGCGAATTAAATTTTTACCATCTTAGGGAACAAAAAATTAAGTTCCTTTTTATGACAGAAGTTTTGCCTCATGGAACATGCTAAATAATAAATAAATTTATTGATCATTTTCGTCGCTTTGTCTAAATACAGCATGCTTCATTTTATATCTTGATGGAGTTGTGGTATAAATATAACGACGGTAAATTTAATTAGATTTTAACAATGGGAATTTTTCTGTTTATACTGTGCTGCAACACTGCTTGCTTTTTATGCTGTGAATAAATCTTTCTTTTTAAGTAACGACGGAATACTTCAAATCTTTTCCCAAGAATATGTTGAATAATAAATGGTATATTACTATATGCTCCTAGAAGTCAACATGCAGCCTTTATATTCTCAACCGTTTGTAATAGACATATATTTCCAATTACAAAAATGTTTTAAATAAAGAAAATATTTGTCACTTGGAATTTTTTAATTTAAAAAATCAGGTTTGTAAAATTTCCCAAATCTAACTTTTTCTACCATTTTCCGTTCCTTATAATTATGCTTAGAGATAGCTCACACATTTTAAAACAATTCCAAACCTGACCGAGATATTTAATTTCAAAATTTGTAAATTTCCTTTTTTTTCCCAGCTTTTCTTATTGGACGTTCAGATAGCTTAGATTAATTTAAATCGCGATTTACCAGTATGTAGCATTTCTAAATTAATAATTTTATTGCATCTAGGTATGTTGAAAACAGTTTTACACTAATAGATTATAAGATTGCGAATACTAAAAGTAGATTTATTCCTTTAGTGTCGAAATCTGATAATCACACACAAGAACGTTCATTGCACTAAAAAGGGTCTTTGCTTTTAATTTATATAATTAATATTATATAAGTAATGTTGTGAATTGGTTACATAGCAATACAGAATTCTATCACGGGGTTTTAGAAAACATATTATATAAGGTTCTGCGAATAAGATCTCCTTTTTGGAAAAATTTATATTGATAAAAATCCGAAAACAAACTGCTTGACAGTCTCGTCATTTAATCAATAAACGTCAGAAACCTTTCTGTATGATATTTAACATTTAGATATATAGGAATAATATATGAATTAAAATATTTGACTGTACAATTTGCATACAATTCCTGAACATAATCTCAAATTTTGCATGCAGTATCTCAGTCAATTTTTCGAATTATGCGCGTAAAATCTTTCTTGCTGTACTTTCCTGAATAAGTATAAAATTTTAGTAAATATATCTATAAAGACTGTTTGACAGTAACAATATACATATGTATTTTTAAAAAAATTGAAAAATTTCATATTTTAATGGTCGCCCAGAAGTATTTGCTGAGGTTTTTTACACTCTCGCTGAGCTCGCAATCTACCAGCCTGCTATTGCACTCACTCCTGTTAACCAATCTCTTTGTGTATTTCTATCTTTATTATTAAGCATCGTTTTTTTTCCACTTACGCCATATGCAATTCAGCAGCAAAATCAAAAAAATTTAAAAGCAGCATATGTTTAGAGTTTCCAATTCAGTGTTAAGAGTTGGCACACATTTTTATATGTTTTAAATCTTTTCTCAGTTCTCAAATCAATATTTAGTTTTCTTAGTAACATGGCTTGCAAAATATTTTTGTCTCTTTATTATTAAAATTTTGTGAATTAACTTTATTTATTAAAGATCACGTTCTTCTCATTTACTCCATATTAAATTCAGTTCAACAGCAAAATCACAAAATATTTAGAAACAACACCTCCCCCCTCCCGATTCCAAAAATTCGTGAGAAGTTTCGCCTATTCTCCTCTACGTAGGCTTTTAATCAGCCGAGATATTAATTAAAAACTCTAAAAACGATGATTTCCGCACGCATTTTTCCAAGTGTCAACAGTTGCGCGCGCTGGAGATTAAAATGCTTTGTTTTGAAAAGTGTCACTGCTGCTTGCTTTAAAATCGTAGAATTTCTTAATCAAAAATATTTAAGTTTTACAAAATATAAAATAAAAAATAGCATTGCGAAACAGTAAACGTATTATTATTATATAAGGCCATACTAGCACTGCCAAACATTAAACATATTATTATTATATAAGATCATATGCTAACGTTAAATTTTACAAAATATGAAACATAAAATTCTCAATTTCAAATTCCGGCTTCGAATTTCACATGTTCGGGTGGAGGACTTAATTACTCGAAACAGAATGCCCCTAGGTACTGTAGTTTTTTCTCAATGCGAGGAAAATACGTACATACATAGAGATTCATCAGTATTTAATTTCTTTAAAAATAATACAGGGCAATAATATTTATTGGTCATAATTTGAAATGTGATTCGCCGTTTAAAGTGGAGGAAGCAAAATCTCGGTTCGAGACTAATAGCCGACTCAGGTTAACGTACATTTGGGGATAAAAAGGTAGTTTACGTAACTTTCTCAAATATTTTTTTGAATTTAAAAATTCCAAAGCATAAATATTTTCCATATTTAAAGCATTTTTGTATCGGGAAGCATATATTTATGAACAACAATTGCAAAAATAAGGGCCACATAAAGACTTTTATAGACACGGTGTATATTTATTTCACGTACCTAGAATATATTGTTACGAATTTTGTACGTATTTAAATAGCTAATTTTAGTAGAATTATAATTAAAATTGTTGCATTGCCCCGTGCAATGCAGCGCGAGACAAATTTTAAGAGAAAGCTATAACGGGAAAGTAATAATACAAGGGCACGTGGATTTAACATTGAGTAAATGGATATCTCGATAATTTTATTGAAATTGAATATATGTAATTGACCACTATGTTAAACTGTAACCGTGATTCCATACTCTTTTTGCTTTCCAAAAATCTCAAGAAGCAGAAATTATTAGAAATTTCTCACGACGGATAAAAAAAAAATCTGATGTGTACACCACATGACTTCCTTGTACGGAACACTAAATTATACGCATTTTTTCTTGCATTTTATTTAAACTTATTAGATTGAATTAAACCTACTTCGCCGACAGCGCATAAACCACAATAGAATAAATGCATTCTTTAAAATTCACTTCGTTTACCATAGCGACACTCTGGCGCTAGGTTTACTTAACAGTATTATATTTCGTTCATATTATAACTCAGAATGCACAAAATTTTCATCATTTAAAGAACTATCTAATCGTTGCCACATGTTCTATTCAAATACTATAATAAAGCTAGAACTATGTATAAAAGAAATTAAGCAAATAAAACAAAAAAGAAACATCTTTTCACAGACGATTGAGTATTTCTCTTTCAATTACTTCAGTTTCACTTCGCGACATAGCAAAAATACATAAAAACTCAAAATATCTGTATTAAAAATTACGAAGTAAATCTTAAACGCTTATTTCCTCGAAAAAATTCCAGAAAGGATTAAGCATGATTTAAATAATAAATGAAGGCGTTATCTTTGTTGTTGCGAAGCTAAGTTTCTCTAGTTTGGCAACAGATTTGCTACTCAGCTGTTTCAAATGTAAACAAGAGCAATGGCCGCCATTAAGTTAGGCTTAGCGGAACTTAAACAATTTTAAAATTGTTGATAATTCTAAAAATATTGCATACAGATTTACTAAAGCCATAAAACCCTTAACCGGAAGATAAAAACAACATAATTCAATCATTTTTAAAGCACAAAATGTACAATTTACAAACATAAAAGAGTAAATAAACTGAGATCACTGAGCCGGGTAACAGAGTGGATATATTTATAAATATATTTTTATACGTTTGGCGCGGTCGATTGATTTTTTTATACGTTTGGCCTCGCCAAAATACGAGGTGCACATCTACATGTTATAGCAGTCTTATATACAAAATTTCAACGTTCTGAGGCTACTCGTTTTTGAGTTATGCGAGATACGTACGTACGCACGTACGTACATACGTTAGTACAGACGCCACGAAAAATTCTCTTCATATTTCATTTTAAAGCAGTTTTTGAGTTTTTTTGGAGGAAAAGAGTCTTTTTTTTCTGTCCTTACGTACAGATTTTCGCAAAAACATCGTTAAATTGCATTCGAAAGCGGTCAAAGTGGATATTTTCGTTGAAATATGATGCCTGAAGCTTTTCGCGATTACAATACTTCCTTTTTACTTTGTACAAGGAAGTAAAAATAATAGTGTAATGCGTCTGAGTTCAGTTACTTAGTTACTGTTGTTGTAAGTTGTTATTTCCGCGTGAATTGAGAAGTCCGAGTTAGCTTTCTCTTTAGATACGCTTTGCATTGCTTAGTATTTTAACATTCTTTTGTAGTTTGAAGTATAATTACTGATTATACTGCGTGATAGTGTGAACACCTTTGCGAATATCGCTGAGGAAAATTACAGAGTTCTGATATATTTCTTTTGATGAGAATGAATTTTAATAACCTATTATTACTTGTTCATTCAATCTATTATGAACCCGTACACACGCAACAATATTTCATTGCACTAATCATACAAAAAATTAATAATAGTAAACGCAAAAATGTTGAATCCTGCTAAGAAGGTGAAACACATTTTATAGCAAAATAGCTCCTATAGAACAGAAATGTTATTAAAGTGTACATAAAAAAATCAGAGATCGTCAATGATCAAATTTGGAATAGTGCAGCGAAATGAATGAGGGAGTGAATGATGTCATGGTTACTAATGATTAATCTGCTTTGACGTGTCAAAATATGATGAATGCGACTTGGATAAGAGAGATTAAAATAGCTTTAACACTGCTACTCATTGCCTAATTTCCAGCTCTAAGCTTCATAGCTTATAACATTTTTATACTCTGTAAGATACCTGCCATTAGACACTTGATTGGTGTCAAATTATGATGTCCATCAAGTTTCTCTTTTTCTTAGCTCGACTTTTAGTGATTTGGAAATTATCGCTTTAGATATCCTGTTTAAATTAAATTGCAAACAAATACATAGAATTAAAATAAAAATGTGTTAATAACGTAGTTTGGGTGTGTGTGTGTGATTATGGCAAAGCCTCGAGGGCTATCTGCCTAAGGGGAGGAATGCCTTCGTGGAGGACATTCTAAGGGAAACTGGCTCGTATACACGTTACACATGGGTAAAACCACGAAAACGCGCATGCAGCCAGCCCGTTCGCGAGATTCGAACCTCGGACCGAATTACCAGTGTTCAGCGACTTTACCGCTCGGCCGCTGGTGGGCGAGATTAAAAAAAAGAAGCAACTGTTCATGTAACAAGTAATATCCACTAATTGACTTAATCTAGCTACAGCTGAACTTGCCGTTAGTCGATGCGCCACGAAGTGAAAAATTTTGTCTGTGATTAGACAGTGCCCTCTAAATGGGAGTACATTAGATCACCTGTTTCAGAAATGTCTGGAGAGAGATGAATTGCTCGTCAGGAAAAGGAGGAGAATACAAATACTGCAATGCAGGAATTTGTTAAGGGATCTGCTGCTGATTATGATATAAAAAAGCAGAAGAAAAGTTTTTCCTATCTATATCGTCTGCTTCCAATTGCCTGAATACTTAAGCGAGACCCATTAGATACTCGTATTTCAAAATTAAGAGAATTTTCATACTAAAAGGATTATCTTCAGTACTGATGTATAGATTTTAATGAAATCTGCTTCACGCACATAATCTTCGTTTCATTGGCACAGAAAGGTCTAAACTAAAAGTTGCGATATCGAATAACAAACGAAACTAATAGAAGACACGGTGTCCTTTAAACGTGACTTCGTACTAGAAAAGAGGTAGTTTACCAGTACATGTGGCAGTTATCCTACTCTTTCAGCCAATCTGCTTTCAGGTACTAGAGGTTTTGGGATAACAAAGTATAAGTTCTACTAGCCCTTTCAAGAGCATTAGAATAGTCCCGTGATTTTAAAAATAAGTTTTATAGGTTTTTTTCCTGGAGATCTGGCTGCAAATCCATCCAGTTAATAGCCTTTCTTTCCAAAAAATCGTTCACCAAATTAGGTCTATGTCGGCGAACTCGCCCGTAAAACAAAACTGGTATCAAAGAGCATCCTGAAAAGAAAAACATACTACATGGAACAAATCTCTTGATAGAAATACACACTTTCATTTTAAGTTTTACTTGACTAATGAAAATGGATTTCTTTTAAAATTCTTGACGGTTTCTGAAGAGAATCGTACCAATAGAATTTAGCACCTAACCAAATCTTAAAACTCAAAGTGCACTAAATAGAAATACTCTTCTTAATAATGGATTGGATTACTTGGATTATAGCAAAGCACACTAAAGCTGTGTGACTAAATTCAGATGCCTTCGTAAAGGATCTTCTAAGAGAAACTGGCTATTATAAATGAACAAAATCAGAACATTTCCCCCGCAGACAGCTCCTCCGCCGGGATTTGAACCCGGGATGAACCTTGATGTTATTAATCAGCCAAAACTGGTGAAAGGATATTCTTTTCTGTTTAGAACATTTTAAGCGCTTAAATATTATTATCACGTTCAGTTTCTTTAATATTGTGCCTCTTACGTTTTCTACTTAAGGAACGAGATTCACTCACTCCGCATTTCGTCCAGTTTTAATTCCTAAATAACTGCAGACTGCATACAATACAAACTGCATCTTGTTGCAGAAAAGTTCATGAAGCATTTTGATCTGTAGATACTGCTGCTTAACACTACGTATAAAAGTTTGTTTCTGAACATATTTCATTTTCCTTCTCTCTCAGAAGCTTATATAAAAAGTTAAAGTTAAATTAAGTAATTTTAAAAAATAATAATTTTCCCGTTTTAATTAAGTTAAATTTACGCATTTCTCTTTTCCGCATCAATGCTCTTCGAGGAATTCTTATTCAGTTAGAGTTGCGTGTATGAAAGAAATATGAAGCGGAAGACTTCCTTCAGTGCAAGACTACACCATATGAATAATTTTAATTAAATTCTGAGTAATTGTTTTCCACGAACAAAACATATTTTCCGCTTACCTTTGGCATCTGGAAGCCATATATTTAGTCACAAAGAGAGGTGAAAAAGATATAAATTCTCTAGAGACATTATTTCATTTTATTGTCTTGCTAGTTAATTTTGCATGTTAACCCTAACATATTTCTCTTTTTGTACCATCTTTACTACAGATTAAAAACTTTCTATCTGTCTTTCATTTAAAATGAAGCTTTGTGAATTAACGTTTTGTGTTATTTAATAAATTTCAAACTTACCTTGAAATGCTTTTAATTTTCTAAGCGTCTTTATTAAAAGAAGTCCATTATTAAAAACTTATTTGTTTTCAAATAAGGCAACATTTCTGCTCAGAAACAGTAAAGAAGGAACGCACATGCTTATCAACATGTTAAAGTGATATTAGATTCTAAAAGTTATAAATAGTTACCTTAAAAATTTAGCTTTTAATAAATTTCAATTTCCAGTATCTAACGCGATTCCATAGCATTATTTATTACACTTTATTTTATTTCGGCTAATTAAATATTTTTATTTATTCATTTCATATAATTTTCGAGTTGCAATAAATTACTTTTTCGAAGCACATTTGTAGGGTTAGTATATTACTTTAATACGGGAGACATGAAACATGAGAATTGCCATCGAACCACAAACCTGTCGAATACGCGTCGAGTGAGCTGAACACTATACCACAAAGACACGCTAAGAAGGCAGGAAAAAAAACTTATACATTAAAATTAGAATGAAAAAAAAAGTGTATTTTGAACACATGAGATTACATAGTAAGACCCTACATAGTAAGAAAAAAATGTTCGAAAGCATATAGAAACGCGAATGTTTATATCACGTAGCGAGTTAAAGAGACAAACTCTGTCTATTTATATTTCCCTCCTCGCAACAGCTGTCACAAAGTTACGCAGAGTGTGATCAAGTTGAAGGTCAGGATGCTTTAACTATATTCAGTTCAAAAGTAATGGACAAATGACGGCATCCAGAGGTATTGAAAGCATTCCAGCACACTGGCACAAATGTGTGAGGGCCGGGCAATGAGCGAGAAATAGCAAACCAGCGTGCCGGCCGGGAAATGACTGCGTTTCTTTCTGGCAGGTATGCGTGACAGTCGGCGCGAAAGGGTTAAATGGCATTCTGTTCCTAGCCGATACTTAGGAGCCGGTAAAATAATTGAGCCAGCTTTTATAGCTTATTCTGTTGAATAGCCTATATATTAATAATTATACCTTATTTAATTATACTACGTTACGCCCATTTGAATTTGATTGTTTGTTATTGCTTAAATTTCAACATCCACGAGTGGTGGTTTCCTCTGTCACATAAGTCATGCCGTATATTCAGCTCAAACTAAATAAAATGTTTATTTCAAACCTTCTCTTGTACTTGTGAGATTTTGAGACGTAGTGATAACTCACTAATTTATCTAGTACAGTCTGCAGGACTTAACTTCAGTTCTCAGATCAATAGCAATCCTAAATGTAATTCATATCAAATTATAAAATGTATTTTAAAATGTATCAAGAAATAAATATCTCTTCTATTAAAGCTTCTAACTCATCATCTAACACAACATTCAACTCTTACAAAAAATTCATTTTTTAGTTCTCTCTACTTTCCAATATTTGCGATTTTAAGTATCAGCCTTACTAAAAGTACTAAGTACACTTTAAGATATATTAGGTTTCTCTTTTACTTTTACTGACAGCAGGAATACTTTTATTAGCAATAAGTAACATTCCAGGCTGATACTTCCGATATCTTAACAGATCCATAGTCTGTAACTCCAGCATTAATTCCACCTAAAGCGATATTCTAAGGATTTTAACGAGTTTTCGCTGACGTTTTGGAGTTAAATCGTGAAGAGGTTTAATACTCATAATTCAAAGAGAATTTTACATGCTTATCTTCGTTGACAGAAGCTCACGCGGCATTATTTCTCCCTTCTAGAGTTAAATTCACTTATTCGGAATGTGAGGAATTCAAAATCTGCTCATTTAGCCAACGAAGCAGCTTTGATATAATGAGTTTAAGATTCAAATTGGAAATATCGCTATTCTATTAACTGGGATTTAAGAGTTATATTTATACCGTCAATGCTGAATCAGAGTTGAAGTTTTAAGTCACACATGAATAAAATAAAGACGTATCTTTGAATAATTTATTATATTCTGCATTCTAGATGTTTATCAGCATATGTATGTATTTAAAGAGAAAGCTGTAAAAGAAAATGGAAAAATAAGATCTGTTAAACTTGCGGAAATTACTCAAAAATTAACACGAATAAAATATATAAGTAAAATTTTCAAGCGGAAATTATTTTAGCTAATCCTTAAAAAACGTCATAAAAATTATTAACTTGTTTTTGGTTTTAAATATGTGCAAATTAATCTTTAAATTTCAATGACTTTTATAATAGACAATCACCCATTATCTAAAGATAAAAAATCAAATCTTGCTCTCTTACATGTACTTACACACTCACATACAGGAACACGTAAGCATACATATTGGGAGAGGGGTCAAGATCTGATTCTTTAGTTAACAAGTTAAATTAATACGCTCTTATTCGAACAGGCGTTTTAATGGATGACTGAAAATTATATAAATACTTTATTCATGACTATAAAGCATTAGAACACATGGAAAAGGTTTCGTAATCAGAAGGAAGAAGTTTATTATTTGTCTCATCAAGGTATTTATAGTCTCTATAAAAACACAAACAAATTAAGCGTTGTTTTGATACCTCAGCTAAGACATCGAATGTATGTTCATTGGATTTGGATTCTATTCTTAACGATGATGTAATCCAAGATGACCTGTTTTCGATTTTGTTAAAAATTAGAAAGCAGGAATTCGTGTTCATCTCGAATATGCAAAAACGAACAGACAAATGGTATGTCCTAATTAATAGGATTTATTACGTATTCTACAGAAGAATGATCTAAATAGTAAGATAGAAACATTTCGTCGTTTCAGAGGTACGTGTGGAACCAACTGCGTACCATTCCTTAAGATTCTCAAAAGATCAACTTTAGACGAAGAGTATGATTTTCAGTTAGCAGCCTCAGTTGTACTGTGGGACGTTCATTTCAGTAATACCTTTCAGCAGCTGCAGATTTGCAGACTGCTAAAGAGGTAGAAGAACAACTTATTGAAATTTTAGAGCGGTTTAAGACTTTTGTAATCATTGCAGAACATATTTTTCATTTGTAATCTCAGTAAATGTGCAAGACACTTGTATGAAACGTTGTGTTCTTTCTGATATTGCAAAACTTTTCTATCCTCTTGGTTTAAGGAGGCTCATACACCTTAAACTCCTTATGATCTTTGAATATGTAACTGTTGCAAGAATATGGATATATTTTTTATTTTAAAAGCAATTACTTCCAACTTTTTGCAGCTGATTCCATAATATAGCTGCTTTAGAAACTAGTAACCAGAAAGTTTGTGTTGCCCCAAATATTTTCGTAATTTAATCCGCTTTGTGACAAAACTTTTCATCACGTTTTACCTTGCGTGCATGATATTTTAAAAATGACTACGGTACATACTTGAAATTGGATGGAATTCATTATATGGGCACTATTTTCTAACTAAACCAAAAGTCTAATGAATATTTTAATATTAAAAAACTTTTATGCACGAAAACACTCCATATTTTTTTTAATAAAATACATTTTATAAACTCAACTCGAAATAAAATAAAAATTTAACATGAAATTCTTAGAATTTTGGGTTCACAGTAGTTTCCAAATGTTATAAAAGCTGCATATTAAATATGGAATTAAATTATGCAACCGAATGTTTTAAACTGTGCGCGCAAGGTGGAAACCTGACAAAAGATTTTGTCACAAAGCGGATTAAATTATAAAAATATTTGTGGCAACACAAACTTTCTGATTACTATTTCAGAAAGCAGGTATTTTATGTAGTCAGCTGTAACAAGTTGGAAGCAATTGCTTTTAAAATAAATAAGTTATCTCAAATCTTGCAACAGTCACATATTTGAAGATCTTATGGGTTTTAAGGTGTATTAGTCTCCTTAACAGAATCGATAAGCATATGCAAAGATATTCATGGAAAAGCTTTTAATTGCTAAATCTCGATTGGAGTGATGCTCTTCCTGGAAAGGAAGCCCCTGGTAATAGTGGAAGAAATTTCTTGCGGCTTGCATCATATAAAATCTTTTAATATAAATTGGAAAATCTTCACTACCCAAACAACATTAATTAAGATTCATTATTTTGCTGACGCATCGTAACTTGAATACAGAGCAGCTGTTTACGTGATATCAAATACCAATAGAGAGTAGTTTCAGGTAAATTTGTTATGCCGTAAGTCAGGAGTGTCACTTTTTATTCCTCGCTTAGAACTATGCGCTGCAATATTATTTTCACAGTCACTTTCAAGGGTGATAATCGCTTTGAAATTGAAGATAGGTCATATTTCTTTAAATTCAGATTCAACTATTATTTTATCTTAGATAAAAACTTCACCATAGCGACTGAACACTTTCGTTGCTAATGGTGTAGCCATTATACAAGAAATCACAAGTAACTAGGAGTGGAATCACATCAATTCGGAATGATATTTTCTTGATCTCATATACCGTTATATCTTCTTCCCAGACATTCTAAATCTTGAATTTAGGTGGAATGGGTCATCTTTTCAAAAACAAAATTCAGTATCACTATGTAAATTTGCACTGGAAGAAGATGATTCCTTTCTTGAAGAGTTAAAAGAGCAGAACTCTGCTTCAATAATGCTGAACAAGATATTATTGCAGGATAATGAACTAACAAATTTGTTCTCTGCTAGCTTATTCTACACTTCATTACTGTTCCTCCAGTTTTTCTCTCTAAGTAACAGCTACATTAAACTTAGTCAAGTTTTAAATTTTATCAGTAGGTTCAGCCACAAGTGCAGAAATCCAAACCTTACGTTTGCTGGCCCACTTGCGTAGAAAATCAAAGGATTATAAACTAGTTTAGTGCACAAGTAGAAGTGTTTAGAGGAGTGATAAGTAATCACAGAAAGGGCAAGGCGGTATCAGGAAAAGGTAAAAATGTTAAATTCATTTCTAGGCGGTAAGTGAATAATAAGAGTGAGGAAAATGACCGTCTGATTAAGTTGAATTTCTGCCAGAAACATGCTGCAGTTTTACAGAGTAGCCTTTCCTAAATAAAGCCATTATGATTTACTTTCACAAAGAGCTTTTATACTTAGATGCTTAGTCGTTGTTGTATTGTACTGTATCCGTCAAATGGTTTGACTTATTCTTGGTAGGAATTTTCCTAGACTGGTCGTATTTGAATGTATAAGCAGGTTTAATCCTGTAGTTGTAAAACAGATTATGGACGGCTTACCCATACATCTGGAATTAATATTGGACTTTACCTCCAAACTTACCTTTTACTTCTTTTGAGAGACTGCTTGCTCGATAAGACTGCAAAATTATTTTCAGGATTTTCAACTAATTTCATGAAAGCAAGATTAAACGTTTGCATAATTTGATAAATCAGCCATATCTTTAGAAAAAATATCTTGGAGATTTCTTCCTCTCCGAGCCCCCAATTTTTGAGAACTTTGAGATGCTTGTGTAAAATAATCTAAATATCTTTTTCGAATATCTATCGAAGATAAAAAAATTTCGTACGAAGAAATCCTTATTATTAGTACTCAAATTGAGAGAACTATAAATTCTTGACCTGTTTCATCAGAGCCTACTGCTACTAAAGATTTATAAGCTTTGAAATCAGGCCACGTTTGGATTGGTAGGCTATTATTATAACCGTTAGTTGAATCAGAGCTCATTAATAGGAGAGTTTATATACTTTCTAGGTGACAAAGAATTATAAAGGTGATGCAAGCCATTTGGAAGAGTTGTTCTCGAGATTATTTTAATCATTTAAATCAGAGAAGCAAATGGTATTTTCCTAAAGATAATATAAAATTCGGTTAGGTAGTCTTAATTAAGGAAAAGTATATTCTCCGTGCAAATCGCTTGATAGAATAATTGAATCAGTTGTGCCGGGAACTGACGACGAAACAAGAGCTGTGGTTGTGTCAACGAAGAAAGGAACATTTAAAAGACCTGTTTCGAAATTTGTACTTTACTAGTAAGTGATTCCATAACATTATCATCTATAATTTTGTAGTTAACATCTTCGTAATCACTTACCAAGTTGTTGTTAATATAATTAATTTTGTAATGTCATGAATGTAGAATTACTTATTTAGAAAGGTATTTTAATTTGCATTTTTACCTTTACCAGATAAAGTTTCTTTTGTTTTCTATTTGCAATTTGCTAAGATATTGGTACTTTTAGTAATGTTAAAAAATTTAAAATTCGTATAGGCATTGTATTTGCTGAATAATGTAAGTGATGGATATCAAATACATTCAACGGGTCAGTCATCAAATTGATTTCATTTTATAGTTTGCTATTTTTATGGATTTTGCAAGCAGAAAATCGAATTTATCCTAAGGGTCGGTCTACGAGTATCCTAAGTGTCGGTTCAAAATAAATTAGGTAAATCAAAGTTGTCTTTATTTTAATTTAAAGTACTTCAAAGATATTCATTGTAATTTACTAATATGTATCATTCTTTGATTTGTGATTTTGCTGCAATTGGTACCACGAAAGAACTTTCACGCAAGTATTTTTCATATTTTCAAATTCTAAAGATGTTATGAATATTCTCGCGAATTTTTATTATTTTATAATCATATTCTAATAATTACATAAAACATTTATTAAACTAGAAATTTCTAACATTTTTATTAATGCAAATAATATTACGAATTGGCTATGTGCCAATACATTCTGTTTCTTTATAAAAAAAAAAACTTACATTAGTCAATCTAAATAATTCCGTTTTCTATTTTTCTCGACAATCTGTACAGAAGTGCTTAATCTGTTAGTATCAGAAGCCTTTTTCTAATCAAATAATTTAGTGTCCTATAAATGCAAACAATTCGATCTTCATTTTGGGTACATCCCCTTGAATATAATCTCCAAACTTAAATTTAAATGTTTGGTCAGTTTTTTTTTAAACGAGTCACAGTTTTAATCATAAAAACTCGTATTTCAGTTTTTATGATGAGCATAAAATTTTCATAGATATAAGTTTAGGAATCGAGGGACGTATAAAATGCCAGAAAATAAATTTGAAATTATTACAGAAAAGTTTACACGCCTTGTTTCTGATTCTGGTAAAAATTTATTATTCTTTATTATTTATTGATTTATTACTTATTGATTCTGGTAAAGACAATTTACATCCACGTTCCCCGAGATTCGAACCTTGGCCCTTCGGTATCGCAGTCGACTACCCTAACCACTATAAGATGGGCGGCTAATCCGAGATCTTATTCTGCGATAAAATTGCTAAAATTTTGTAACGTAAAATGTATTTCTAAACCAAAATCCGCGAATATCTGCCGGAATTTTCTCATTCTATATTCGAGAAAGTCTTGACACAGGACTTTTTCAAACAAAAGTACTTAATTTATTTCTCTAGCTAAAAGAACAGTTCATTTGAAAGTTTTGCTGCAGTTAAATAAAACAATTTTATTGATGTTAATAACTATTTTCTGCCAAAATTAAAATTAAATTCTGCATAACATTTAGATGCTAAAAAGATAATTAACATATTGACGGTATATTACGCGGAAAAATACGGTATGTTACTTTTGTTCAAAATATACGTTCGTCGTAAAATTGAATTTACTCGTATGTTGCACAAAAACATTTTTCCGATTATTTCAAGCTTATTTCAACGGGCAGTGTATGTACCCAGTTTTACTGCTACAAGGCAAACTGCTCGGATACCTTCATTCTTTTTTATTTAAATTATCCAAGACACAATATTCCATAACCATATAATGTGAGATTGTTTTGTTTGCTTTTTTATGGCAGGCACTAGCCATTTTTAGGTTTTCGCCACTACTAAAATCAGAAGTGGTGGTCATTTTATTATGGAGGCACCGTTACCTCCTATGAAGGGAAAGACAATTTACATCCACGTTCCCCGAGATTCGAACCTTGGCCCTTCGGTATCGCAGTCGACTACCCTAACCACTATAAGATGGGCGGCTAATCCGAGATCTTATTCTGCGATAAAATTGGGTCTGGAGAAGTAGTCTATAACTGCCACTGAAAAATCCATATTTGGTATTACTCAGCATTAAATTATACTTCAACATTGGCTCATCAAAACGAATTCTATATACCTAAAATTTACCAATATTTTACCGAAAAAGCATTAATTTACTTTAGGTTAAATATTAAGGCAGGAAATGTTTCGGAAATTTCGCTAAGGTAAGGAAAACTTTTAAACCTCAGTGTGATATTTCTACCATAATACTTACAGGTAGTCAGATTAATATTATTTCCGATAATATATTTCATAACTGACAACAATAAAATTGTGGAAAATTAAACCTCGAGTAATTTGTTGTCTGCTTTTGGATGTCTTGCAGAATGTGTCCTAAAATAATTAAATTGGCGTGAAAAATTGTAAGACTCTGCAAAGTAGTGATGTTTTAACTTTTAAATTCCCATTTAAATTATTTGCCATTGTCGTCACTTCTAATTATTTTGTTTAAATTGCAGATAAATATTATAATTATAAAGCATATAAAATTAAGAGAAATAATGACTAAAAATTTCTATTTGCATTCTTCTATTAAGAAAACTTTTTTCTGAGTAGAAATGCTGAAAATGAAAGCTATCATTGTAATAATATTGAGGAAAATGAGTGTCAAAATTTCTGTGAAAATACCCAGTTGCAAAAACATTCAAACGGAAAATAAATAAACAAAAAAGAATGTAAACGATTTGGATATAAGATTATATCACTTGCGGACGCAATACAAAAAATAAGATAAATAAGCGAATATTCATAATAAGACAGAAAGGCACTAGTTATTAAGCACTTAATACAATTTTTTGGCAAAAATATACAGTCAATAATATCTAAAATACATTCATTATAAAAATTCAGTTACAAAGTTTTAGCTCAGTTTCAGTGAAGTTTCATTGTATTCTAAAATGATACATAAATATAATACATAGATTTAATTGAAGCCATTATTATCTCTTCCATTTATCAAACTTTTCCATGAAATCATTAAATCCCTTAATTCAATAGCACCAATTAGGAATTTAAGTCGAAATCAGTTTATCATCCTTTTAACTGAGATGATGGATTTGATCATTTTGTGGCATTTGGAATGAATATTTTGATTTGTGAAAGGAGGCATAGTCACTTAATATCCGATGATAACGTCATTATTAATTTTGTCATTAAGGTACGCAACTTTGATGTATTATCTGCTGCTTAGAAGAAACTGATGACTATGACACCATTGAATGTATATAATAAAATTTAAATGTATGAATCAAAATGCCTGAAATTACACAGTAAATCTGTTACTGTGAGAAACTTATTATTTATAAAAGATTAAATGAATCTATATGCATTTAGAATTCACTTTATTTTAAAGGTAAATTACTTCCTAAAGTTCCTAAAACCCAAACGGAGCTTCAGCGTGTAGTTTAAGCAGATATATAGCCTACTTTTGATGCTATGTATCTTTCTTAACAAAATTAATGTAAGCCCCAAGGAAAAACATCCAAAGCTATTTCTCTTTTGGAATGAATACAACAAACTACTGAGTGATGAAGTACTAATATGAACTGAATAGAAAAAGTAAAAGAATGAAGTTATTTAACACTTTGGAAGATAAAACAGTTTTCATTAAATATACGGTAATTCAATATTTCTTCAGTGTCAGGGTCGTTTCTTCTGCTTTCAGCAGTAATTGCGAGATTCTATCTAAATTTCATTCAGTCTGTCTGTTCTAAAGTGAAAAACGTAAGAAAAGAATTAGTAATGAAAGTAAATCAGGCAATCTTACCTAAGTAATCAAAATAAAACAGTCAACTCATCTCAGTACGAAACCATGGCGCATCCCCGCGGTTCTTTTGCTCTTACAAACTTACACTAAAACAGAGTATTGCCAAATAATGGAAAACAATTTTTAAAAAAATTCGATTTTTTTAATCGTCAGTTGCTCTTGACGTCTCCTTCTACCTTTTGGTTTATGGTGGGTGGAACATTTTTAAGTACAATACACTAGAAAATGAGACAAAACAACTAAGAGTTGTCTAACTAGCTTATCAGGAGTCTTACGTTAATAGCTTTAAAAGTATGATTATTAAATTGTTTTTTTAGGTGAGAACAAGTTTTCAATCCCTTCCAAATGATATAGTCATTTCATAGAACTGTTCAGTTCATCTGCAGCTGTTTTCACTTTTAAAACTCTAATTCAATTATCTTGAATCTGAAATAATTAAATAATTAGCCAGCGGCCAGGCCAATCCTTTTTTGTTGTCGCTTCCTACAAGTACGACACCTTCTAAATGTATTTGTCTTTGAGTGGCTTTATTATCTTTAGAATGGAACAGCAGACTCAAATATTCATCTCTAAATATTTTCCTGAGAACTGTCGTAACCCGTGTTGATATGTCTTTTAGTAATATTGACTTCATCTATATGATCCAAGTCTGTATCTTTCATAGTTCTTATATCTTGAAAGAGCATTGGGGTTCTTAAAGGCATTAAATCGTCAGGATCTCCAGACAAGTAATTTTACGATTTGCATTATTCGCAGCTTTCGGATCACATAAAATGCTAAAAAGCTCTTCAAATCTCAAGCAGACTCTTCCCAGTAGTCTTTACAAACTTTTCTTCCCCATTTTAAAAATAAAATGTGACTAATCGCCTCCCCGGGCAGATGTGAGGGGGATTGAATTTCAATGCGATCTTCAAAATGGAACTCTTGAGCTTTTTTGAGACAGTGATAATGGTTTACTTGAGAACGGTAAACCATTATCACTGTCTTTGGTTGTCCACGTCTAGCTATGAACCTTCTAAATCCCAATAAAAATTCATTGGTGAAAGGTCCTTGTATCCGTTCAATGTGGACGAACCTATGAAGAGCGCAAGTGAATAAAAGTATCCAACATTTCTTTCCGTCCTTTAGGTGAAGATGTCCAGTTACTCCTACTCCAGTTACCTCAAAACCCAAAGCACATCGGAACCCATCTTCAGACAAATAACCCAAATAAAGCAGGAAATTTACCTCAACAATGAAATAAAACATATAATCCACCTCAGTACGAAAACACAGCGCATACCTTCCCTTTTTTCAATATTCCAAACTTAAAGTGTCAAAGTATGAAAAATAAATTAAAGAAAAAATTACGTTTACACACAATCGTTGAATTGCTCCCGACAACAGTATTTACAAGGAGTTTAAAAAAACAGCTTGCAAAAAATATGTTTGATCGCTATGATAAATTTTAGTGATATCAAATTCAGCCACATTTAATTTAAAATGTTTTTGATAATTAAATCTGCTTCCAGGAGTTTTCAACATAACTGACAAGGCTCCATTGCACATTATATTCCACTTTTTACTTTACTACACATAGTGCTTTTGAATGACTATGAGAGTATGAGAGCTAAACTATGAGAGTTTTAAGCGTTATAAATGTAAGTATTCATTAGAATAGTTATATTTTCATTGATTATAAACAATGAGAAGAGCTGAACAAATAGTTTAATTCAAGCCTTTTTGATCTTGAGGTTTTCCTATTTCAAAAGGCTGCTATGAAATTTTTCCTTTCATTTCCTATTTTTACAGAGTGTTAGCAAAATCCTCTGTTCCTTTCGAGCTATTCCTAATTGCTGCCTTTTGATTTTTATTGTCTGAGTTATACTTAATTTAATACAACAAATGTATTTTTAATACTAAGCCACAGCAATTGTTTCAGAAGTGGTAGAAGAACGCAACAAAATGGTTTACAATTTAAAATACATGTATCGAGCAAAATGTTAGGCATTTCATTTATAAACGAACTTATTTCATATAGCATACAAGCCTGTCCTATGTACACCTAACCCTTGTTGCGTTATGTGATTTATTTAGCTACGCAATATGATTGTTAGGTGCTTACGTTCTGATGATTCCTTGCAGAATGAATCATATTACTCCGATGAGAAAAAGAGGTGTTTATTGTATTTAATTCATTGACATGGTATACAAAACAGTGCCAGAGTTTTCTGTTCGGCTCTGAGTCAGATACTGGTCAGATCTGTCAATAGATAATCATCTGTATAATTGAATTCGAATGGGTTTGCTTATACTCTTAAGAAGATATGCATGTTATGACAATTGCAATTGTTTTAAAGTTGCAGTATATGGTGAAAGCAGACTTCCCACAAGTCCTATTTTAACAAATGCTCAGAAGGAAATTGTTTGTAATAAACAAATTTTCACGAAGCTGTATACTTCTTATAGCAAATACTCAGCTAGAGAAAAATGGTCTCAGATAATTATTCTTTTGACTGGGATGTCGAGTCACGGGATACCCTAATCTTTCTTCAAAGAGGATAGATATTTATACTATTCCGCAATTAATTTATTACACCATGAATGTAGTTAATTAATTCTGAGCAAATTCTCTAGATTTAAGTCCGAACAAAATGTCTGCAAGAACCGTTCGAATCGTTCAACCATTCTGCTGTCACTCCAGAATTCATTATCACTTCAGAAGAGCGGATAAGATGTTGCACTGACTAAATTTCCAAACTTGTGATGTGCATTAAATATAAGACAAAGTTGCAGTTGTTCATAACCTTCTATCAAAATTTATATACCGAGTTCACAAACATGCTTACCGGGCCTTTTGTTTCACAACAGTCGATCGTATACATATATTTCGAGTTACAAAAATGCTTTAAATGATGCAGATTCGTGTTGTGGAAAATTTAAATTTAAAGAAATCTACTTTACTAAAATCCCGAAATCAAACATTTTACACGTTCCTCTGGATCCTATATTCATATTAGGAAACTTTTGTATTCGTTATAAAAAAATCAGACAAATACAGTTTGACTCTCGCATAAAACCTTGACAAAGATTTAATATTAAAAA
Source organism: Stegodyphus dumicola (assembly GCF_044657685.1). NCBI lineage: Eukaryota > Metazoa > Arthropoda > Arachnida > Araneae > Eresidae > Stegodyphus > Stegodyphus dumicola. Next base: position 37,889,780 of record NC_140771.1, on the reverse strand, counting down.
ATTGAGGTCATATTCAGGAACTGTACACAAATTAAAAAGCCATATGTTTGCATGTAATTGAAAATAAAATATCGTTTAGAAAAAGATATCTATTGTTAAGAGAATAAATGACAAGCAATCTTAAGCAGAATACTATGAAAAATATTGACCAATATAATTATTTCTTTTTTTCAAAAAGGAGATCTTAACCACAGAATAACAAAATGAAAACACATGCAGGCTTAGGTATTAACACATAACCAACTCGTAATATTTTTGCATTAGTTTAAATAGGAAAACTATTTGTAATCTGTTTTTTTACGATTAAAAGATTATGATTCTAAAGTAATGTAGTTAATTATAAAGTATATTCATTAGAATATTAATAACGTATTTTTAGACTCAGAATAACAAAATTGTTTCATAAATAACTTACATGAAAATTTTTTCTGCATTCCAAATGTAATAAAAGTATAAATAAGAACCCCCAGTAAATCAGAAAAGAATACTAATGAATTGAATTGCATTTAAGGTGGTCACCAAACTTTCATTATTCTAATTTATTTATTAACCAACCCCTAAATGCAAACTGAAAATTACACTTGTGTGCAAAAATTAAGGACGAAGTCGAAAAATTAGCATATCAGCTGAACGAAGAGGCAGAGCGGACAGAAAGACCAATCAGGAGATTAAGTAAAGTGATGTACGGTAGCACATACGCAGATATGCAGGTAGACGTATCAGGTTCAATGTTCCTTCTAACCTTCTTCGGGAACATACAAGGACCTGACTAGGAACAGAGAGCTTACTAAAGCTATGTTCACTAATTGTAGTAAGTAGACAGGATACAGACGAAGGGTATACAAAACCCTTTATTTTTCTCTATATACAATGACTTCTGTACTTCGGAATACAATGACCCGCCACTCGGGGTCTAACGTAAAAGTATAAAAATAAAACTAAACTCTAATTTAACTTAAGAATAATACACGTGGAAGATTGGCCTTATAATAACAGGAAGCGTATGTAGCACAGAGACTGTGAACACTACAATACGTTTTAATTTATCAAGAGGATTAAAACCTCTGGCCTGGAAGGCAAATAGCAACTGCGTAACTTCTAAGGTAAGCGGCCTGCTTCGAACTCACTGCTTCCTCTCTTTCTTGCTTGGCAAAAAGCCACAACTTAAGTACTTGGCGTTCGCCAGACAAACTTTGCATAAAATCCTTCACGCTTATAATTCTGGCCGGAAGTAGAAAATAAGAAGTGATAGTAAAGATTTAAAATAAAATAAACGTTAGTAAAACTTAAGATCCTTACATACTTCCCGCCAGAGTTAATTAGTTTGAAACTGAGGTCTAAAACGACCTTGTTGAAAACTTTTAGCTCTAGAAACTAACGCGAGGCCAATCTTTTACAACATAACTTCTCTAGAAACTAGAAAATTTAAAAGAAAGAAATTTGTTACAATAGCAGCTCCCAGGATATACAACAATCTTTTTTTCATCTGTACTGCATCTAAACAGGAGCTCTTATTCAATTCTGGTTCCTTCCAGAGATCTGGAAGGAAAACTAGTTTAATGAAATGTTACACAATGACATTGCAAATAACATATAGAATATACTTCTCTTAACATTCTTATTTCATTCATGACTATTTTAATTATCTCTCCCCGTGCTCTCTGACATGTGTTGTAAAAGAACACCAAACACGAATGTGTTTCTGTCTACGTGTGCCACACTTCCTCGTACAATCAAAACACTAACGTGTTAAAATTCAACATAACGAGACCTCTTAACACACCCTAATTTCAACTCTAAACCCTGAGGTACTATTCTAAAAGTGGCTAACTCTAAAGTGTAGCGTCAGAGAGCCTAACTACATCATTCAATCTTTAACACATATTCGCCATGATTTAGTCTTTACAGTCACACGAATAACAAATTTTTAACATTCCTTTCACTTTTACCATATCACGGTATTTCTTAACATTTAAAAGAACAGAACATATCAACATGCCGTTAATTTTACAGATTTGAAAACATACATTAGTAGTACATTGTTAACTTCTATTCTTTTCAAAGCAAGTGCCAATTCTTTCTACATTGAAATAATACTACATTTCAAAAAGTCTTTCAGACCAAAACTTCTCTCTTGCTAGAATGTTTTAAATAAAATTTATACAATAACTTTTTACAATATTTACGTTTTTACACAACGCTATTATACATCAACTTTAGTTTTACGCGCTGGCCCACCAGCGGCCGAGCGGTAAAGTCGCTGAACACTGGTAGTCCGGTCCGAGGTTCGAATCCCGCGAACGGGCTGGCTGCATGGGTGTTTTCGTGGTTTTCCCCATGTGTAACGTGTATACGAGCCAGTTTCCCTTAAAAAGTCCTCCACGAAAGGCATCCCTCCCCTTAGGCAGATAGCCCTAGTGTGCTTTGCCATAATTAAATACACCAAAAAAAAAAAAAAATAGTTTTACGCGCGAGTAATTGAAAAACATAATAAGAAAATCAGTCACAACTCATTTCTCGCCCTTTTGGCGATAAAGGTAGACCTCGCATGAGGTAAAACTTCTTGAAATCTGCCACTTGCAGTAAGAATGAAAGATTAACTTAAGTTTGCAAAGTAACATAAAATTTTACTTATCTTTGTAATATTCGGACATCCTTTTCTGGGCCCAGTCTTTAAAGGTACTGCAGATAGTAGCTTGGTTTATCCTCCTTCTTGTACGGGCTCGCCCTTCAGTGCTTTCCTCTGGAAGCTTCCTTTTTTCACCAGTACAGCCACCCTTGAATACTTTCCTTTTCTCCTCTGCTTGTGGTCTTTGCCGTTTGATGGCAGCTGGTCTTGGCGGAACCGGGAAATTTCTTCCGTGTTCTTGCTTGGACCTCGTTGCTGGCCGTTCAAACTTTCCTTGAACTTTTTCCTCCGCCGCTGATGGCCCTTCCGCAGTTCGGCGACTTTTGCTGCGGAGAGTTCTGTCGGATGAGTAGATCTTCCGTTTTAAAGCCGGGTTATAGTTGCCGTCATTTCTCCTGGTCCTCTTCACATACGTCGTCCTTCTCCCTTCTTCATTCTGGGGGTGTTCGTGAACTCTGTTTTCTGGACGGTGGAACGGCTTCTTTTTCTTGTTACATTCAATTTTTCCGCGGGGCAATTTTCTTTTCACTTGCTTCTGTCTCTCATTGGCTTGCCCTTGTACTTGTCGTTTTCCCACCTCTGGAACTTGTACCTGCGGTGTCTGCCGTTCCGGATCCTGCAAAAGATCTGAAAAGATTCGCATTTTATTACGATCGAAGTAGGGCTTAATTTGATCAATGTTTGCGGAACAGGTTTCACCATTTCTGGCTTTTAACACTACAACAGCGTGAGTTATTTTTTCTATAACATATGGTCCTTCAAATCGTGGAAAAAATTTGGCAGTTTTATCTTCTGGTGCTGAAGAAAGTGAATGCTTAATTTTTAAAACTTCATCCCCTACTTTATAAGTTACTCCCCGTCGTTTCAAATCATAATATAACTTCTGTTTTCTTTGTGCTACTTCCGTATTCTTTTTTGCTTCTTTAATTAATTTTTCTATATCACCCATTTTAAATTCTGGGGCTCTTTGTTGCACATAAAATAATTTATCTAACGGTGTTATAATCTTTCTGCCTAGAAATAACTCAGCAGGAGTTTTGCCCGTTGTATCATGTTTTGCGGTCCTAAGGGCGAAAGCAAATTCATTGACATAGTTATCCCAGCTTTTATGAAAATTTTTAACATAACTACGAATAATTTTCACTATATTTCTATTCCGTTCCGCTATATTTGATTGCGGCCGATACGGGACCATTTTTAAATGACGTATGCCCAGTTTTTGGCACATGTCTTCAAATATATTACTTACAAATTGAGGACCATTATCCGATATAACTTTTAGGGGCGCCCCGTATTTTAAAATATATTTATTTAAAATAGAATCAGTAACGAATTTCGCGGAGGCTCGTTTTAAGGGAACAATTTCGGTCCATTTACTAAAAATGATCAACCATAACAAGGAGATAGCGACTTTTATTTAACTGACTTTTTGGGAAAGGGCCCAATAAATCGATGCCAATTATTTCATTTGGAAATTCGGATTTAATACTATTTAGAAACCCGGCCGGGCGAAAATTAATATAATTAACGGCTTGACATGTTGGGCAGGACTGGACATACGCCCTTGTTAACTTTTGCAGTTCAGGAAAGTAGACTGCCTCGCGTACGCGTTGGATAGTTTTTCGAATACCAGCATGAGAAGCTAAAGGGCTGTCATGGAGCTCATGCAGGATATTTAATCTAAGACTAGCTGGGATAACAGGTCGAAATTCGTTGTTGGAATTCGTAGTTTTTGTATAGAATAATAGACCATCTATTAGTTCGTAATGGGCCGCCCTATTTCTTATCGCCACAATATCTTGGTGGCTAAAATTTTCAGGATCCTTCAAATACTCATAAATACTTCCAAACTCAGGATCCTTACCCAGTTCGGTTATTACAGTTTCTCGGGAATTTATTGTACACGCTGTAAGCATTGCTATCTTTACGGTATTGCCTTGTTCGTCTATTTTAATCCTTGATAGGGCATCTGCTACGATATTTTCCTTTCCAGGGGTATGCTTGATTACCAGATTATATTCTTGCAGCTTGAATGCCCATCTTATTAACCTTGAGGATAAATTTTTCCCTGAGTACAATCTAGTTACCGCCGCATGATCAGAGTATACTGTTATCGGCGCCTTTCCAAAATAGACTCGGAACTTTTGCACTGCTAACAGAACTGCAAGTGCCTCTCTCTCTGTCGCGGAATAGTTTCTTTGTGTTTGATTTAAAGTTCGGCTAAAAAATGCCACGGGCTGCTGATTTTGCGAAAGTACCGCTCCTACCGCAGAATCCGAAGCATCCGCTGAAATTTCTAAATTTTCATCCTTTTCAGGAAATTTCAACACAGGGGCTTGCGTTAATGCTTGTTTTAATTTTTCGAAAGCACTATTGGCTTCGGCCGTCCACGAGAATCTTGCCTTTTTCCTTTTTAATTTTAACAATGGCTCAGCGATAGCCGCAAAATCTTTTATAAAGGACCTATAATATGAACAAAGTCCTAGAAAAGAAGAGAGCTTCTTTGCCGTGTTTGGAGTCGGATACTTTTGTACAGCGATTATTTTTGATTCATCTGTCTCGATCCCTTTTTGAGATATTTTGTAACCTAAATATTTTAATTCAGGGGCTGCAAATTTGCACTTTTCGACATTAACTTTTAGACCGGCCTCATTTAATAAAGAAAACACCTGTCTTAAATCCTGTACATGTTGATCTAGATTATCACTAGTAATAATGATATCGTCTAAATAGATAAATGTGGACTTTCCAAGAACAGGTCTTAACACAATGTCCATGCATTGCTGAAATGTTGCCGGGGCCCCTGAAAGGCCAAACGGCATACGCAAAAATGCATAAGTGCCAGACTTGGTTATAAAAGCAGTCTTAGGCACGTCCTCAGGCCTCACCCCTATTTGAAAAAAACCAGTCGTTAAGTCTAAAGTCGTCATAAATTTGGTTGATTTTATGTTCCTTAAAATTTCTTCTATGATCGGTAACGGATATACCGGATATTTCGTTATGGAATTTAATTTACGGTAATCAATAGCGAATCTCCACCTTTTTGGATGCTCCAAAGGATAGTCATTATTTTTCTTACATAAAACCACCGGGCTAGCATAACTACTTGAGATGGGCGTTATGATTTTTTTACGTAGCATATCGGTAATATGCCATTCTATAATTTTTTCCTTATTCTTATCATACCGGTATGGTTTTTGACGAACTGGCAATGCATCTCCGGTGTCAATACTATGGTTAGTAACCTGAGTAAATCCTGGAATATCACTAAATAACGAAGCAAATTCACTTACCACTTGTCGGATTCTATCTTGCTCGTCATTAGGCAGGTGGTCAAGATTTAACCTTGGCGGTTCAACCTTTTCTACACGCACTGGTTTCATTGTCAGCTTAAGGGACGCTTCATTAAAATCCAGTGTAGCTTGTGCGTCTGAAAGAAAGTCTATTCCTAAGATTAAATGTGCTTGCAGATTCTTTACTATAAAAAACATCACCTTTACTTGTTCGTCCTTGATACGGATATACAAAGGTACTTTACCTACGCACTTACATTTTTCTCCTTGCGCCGCTAATACTGTCGTATTATCCGCATTATATATGCGGTATTTGCGAAAATACTTTCTAAAAAAGACTTCTGCCACACAGGAACACTGCGCGCCGGTATCCAGGAGTGCGGTGGCCGGGATATTATTCACCAAGACTTCAATCTTCGGAAGAGTCAAATTTTTCACCATTACTGTATTTAACTTGTAGGAAGAGGGATTTTCGTGGCCTTCGGATTTCCGCACCCTCTCGTCAGCAGAAATCCGTTTTAGTTTAAATTATTTTTCCTTTCCGTGGTTTCCTTCTTTTTCCCCTGGCCTTGAGACTTTTTTCCTGGGTTGCTATTGAACTGTCGACGTTCGCCGGCTGTTTTTGAATGCTCGAGTTTCCTTGCCCACTGATTCGCTTTTTCTCCGTAGCCGTATGCTTGAGTTTGCTGTAGTCTTGGCGTACCAAATTGGTTTCGCTGTTGATATTGGCGTCTTCTTTCGACGTCCGCCGTTCTTCTACTTTCAAACTGGATTGCTAGCTCAAATAACTTTTCCAGTGTAGTCGGATTTCTTAATTCAATAAAGTCTTGCACTTGGGGCAGTAACCTCGGCAAAATCACTTGAATTATTTCAGGATCCGGACGGTTTCCATACAAGAGCTTGAAAACGTGAATTTTTCTTAAAATAAAGCTCGAGAGGTTTTCGATTCTTTGTTGATATATACTAAAAAGTTCCGTTTCTAATTTCGCACGATCCCTTACAACAGGGAAGGCTTTTAGTAGGGCAGTCTTGAAATTTTCGTAAGTATAGGTGGGACTTCCTGCTTGACCCAAGAGACTTCTGCCGATACATTTGAACCAGTTAAGCGCTTGGCCCCTCAAAGCGCTGGTAGCTAAGGTAACTTTTTGAAACTCGTGCACGGGGTAGAGCATGAAGTGGTCATCCAATTTTTCCAAAAAACTGGTTACCGGTGAGTTTCCGTTAAACGTTGCTTCTGGTTTCATCGAAGCGCGCATGGTCTGGACGATGTAACCGAATCCTTCCAGGGCGGCAGCTGGCATTTCTGGATTCTGAGCCGTTTCTGCAGGCAGCACAGGTTCTTCTTGAAACTCGGCCATGGTTATTCTTCTTCGTTGGGCGCCACTATCAGGTTCAATGTTCCTTCTAACCTTCTTCGGGAACATACAAGGACCTGACTAGGAACAGAGAGCTTACTAAAGCTATGTTCACTAATTGTAGTAAGTAGACAGGATACAGACGAAGGGTATACAAAACCCTTTATTTTTCTCTATATACAATGACTTCCGTACTTCGGAATACAATGACCCGCCACTCGGGTTCTAACGTAAAAGTATAAAAATAAAACTAAACTCTAATTTAACTTTAGAATAATACACGTGGAAGATTGGCCTTATAATAACAGGAAGCGTATGTAGCACAGAGACTGTGAACACTACAATACGTTTTAATTTATCAAGAGGATTAAAACCTCTGGCCTGGAAGGCAAATAGCAACTGCGTAACTTCTAAGGTAAGCGGCCTGCTTCGAACTCACTGCTTCCTCTCTTTCTTGCTTGGCAAAAAGCCACAACTTAAGTACTTGGCGTTCGCCAGACAAACTTTGCATAAAATCCTTCACGCTTATAATTCTGGCCGGAAGTAGAAAATAAGAAGTGATAGTAAAGATTTAAAATAAAATAAACGTTAGTAAAACTTAAGATCCTTACAGACGTAATGGGGGAGTGTCTGAGTAGTATAAAGCATGTTGTCGGTGTAAGATCAGTATTTCTGGCAAAGAGATTGCACGCCGTATAGCAGTTAAAATCACACCGAGTTGCTGCCTCAGCGAGAAATGGCGAATAATCAATCTGTTAGACGACATCTGGATGCTTTTACCCGAGGTCAAATCACTGGGAAGTTGGAGGAAGGCCGCAGTGTGACAAGTGTGGCTGCAGAGTTCGGAATTGCTTACAGCATCGTTTCACGACTTTGGAGACAATTTCAAACTACAGGAACAACTATCCGGGGGTTTAGTAGTGGTCGTCTACGAGGAACCACACCCGCAGATGACCGGTATATTGCCTTAGAGGCCAGAAGAAACAGGCGGCAGACAGCGGGAGAAATCGCTACACACACGACACAGGCGACAGGACCACCGATATCGCGTTTTACCGTGGCCAGAAGACTGCACGGTGGTGGTCTGTTTGCAAGACGCTCTGTACGGTGTGTACCTCTAACGCCTGCCCATCGGAGAAGGCGTTCTCTGTGGTGCCGGGAACACCGGAATTGGAGAGGCAATGAATGGGCACGAGTACTCTTTACAGATGAGAGCAGATTCAATCTGAGTAGCGATTCTCATCGCATATTCATCTGGAGAGAGCGGGGAAGCCGCAATCATCCCTCGAACATCATTGAAAGGTACAGGTATGGAGGTGGCGGTGTTCTCGTTTGGGGAGACATCATGCTTGGTAGTCGTACAGACCTTCACATCTTCGACGCAGGTTCAGTCAACGGGATCCGTTATTGTAATGAGATTCTTCTTCCATATGTGCGTCTTTTTAGAGGCGCTATGGGTCCGCAGTTCCTTTTCATGGACGACAATGCACCATGTCATCGCACAGTAGCTGCCGAACAGCTCTTAGAGGGTGAGGATATTGAACGTATGGATTGGCCGGCACGATCTCCGGATCTCAATCCCATCGAGCACGTATGGGATTTTCTAGGCAGACGCTCGGCAGCTCGTACCTTACCACCAGTAACGATTCCGGAGCTTCGCTTGGCGCTGCAAGACGAATGGGCAGCAATGCCTCAACAACTCATTGACACCCTCATTCTCAGCATGGGCAGATTAAATGCAAACAGATTTCGCAATAGTGAGTATGCTACTTAAAACAGCAACGATGTCTCATGCTATTTATGATGTTGTCAATACCCTGGATGGCCATCAATGCCCACTGATCCGTAAAGCAGTTCTGACCCTATCTAGGTTTTTAGGAAGAGGAGGCCTTCCTAAAAGTTAAGTAAAAGACGTTCCCTAGAGCATTCCACACATGCTTAATGGAATTAAGTTCGGAAGAACATGCTGGCTATGTTTAGACTATGGGTTCTTCTTCAAGAAATTGATGCACGAGGTGACCAGTATAAGGGCGGACTTTATCTGCTTGCAAAATGAAAGTATTTCCAATTGCAGAATCGTAAGGACACGCAATAGGAGTAGTCTGTGCACCTTTGAGCACTGAGAGTTCCATGTAGCAGTGCATACATTTCTGTACTTCCACCTAACGGTCTGTACGACCACAGGTCTGTACGTCAATTCGATAAAAGAACGTATACCTTGCATATATATACCTTTCCCATATATTAACCGGAGATACTGAGTGTTTTCACCTCTAGATGTGTAAACACGTCAAGAATTACTCCGTAAAGCAAAGCAGGACTCATCAATGAACAGAACAGACCTCCACTGATTTTCAGTCCAGTTTACATGAATACATGTCCAATTCAAACACTCCCTCGGGTGGTGGTAGGTAAGCGGGACGCACAATATCAGTCGCCTAGCATACAGACCTCTTTTATGCAGTTTTTTTTTAAACTGTCGTCGCTGATAATACTATCCTTCTTCTTGCAGAAATAAACGCAGATCTAAGATCAGATGGAGTTGCTGTCCTGCCGTTACGTACACCATAAAGCAAATGCTAGTCATCTGTAAAAGTAGTAACTCTTTACCTCTGCTAGGCCTTCAAGAAGCTGAAGCAGTAGTTAAACGTTGGCTCCATAATCGGCTTACTACGGAACGGTCGATAATCAGCCATTTTACAACGTCAGATTATCAATATTTAGCCATTTTACAATGTCAGACTATCGTTGTGCTGTTTTCAATCAATTCTATGGTTCTATAACTCAATTCTGCTGGCAAATTTTTACGCTTTGGCTATCTCTAAACTATTTAATATATCTTCTTTCATTGAAAAGAGATTCCCTCCCAGTTAAGCTAGGTTTTAATTTGTATCATATTTACTTAAAGGGATGACAGCACAATGTTTTGCTGTTATTGGTAACATATCCAAATTTCAAGAATTTCAAACTACTTTTAGCCGATTTATATCAATTTTGCAATTTGTTGCTTAACATTTGGAAAACACTGTACGATAAACAGTTGCAAAAATGAAGGCCACTTAAAGACCTTTATGGACACAAGGACTCAAAGATAAAATTTGTTGGGACTTTCTTTCTGCCTTGTTAACTTGAACTAAGAGATTTTCAATTCAATATATGTTATTTTTAACAATCTGTTGATTTTGAATAACGCATAAAAATCAATTTAATTAATGAGTGCACAGATTTATTTACTTAGTGATCATATATTTTCTACAATCTGAATCCATTTACCTCTATATTTCAGTTATTTATGTTTTAAATGAACTTTCAAAATGGTATCGTGAAAATCTGCTGCGAACTTTCAATATTGCGATGATTATTGCTAGCATTTTAGGCATTCCATTCATTCTGTAATTCTTCTCACTTTAATACTTAGAATTCATTTCGCAAATGCTCATTATTCGTGGCTTTGAGAATCGAAACTCTCGATCTTACATGTCGGAGATAATGTTCCCTGAGACAACGCCGCGGATATAAACAATTGTTAATGGCAGAACAGAACTGATAATCCTATCTGAACCAGTCTGCTTTTAGGTTATCTTCATCAATCTCTATACTTTAAAGGATTCGTCTGACGTCTGTAACCAATTAGAACAACCGAGCGTAAATACGATGCTGACTGCGATTTCGTTGTGGGATTCATTATTCCGCTTGAGATAAATTTTGGTTTTGACGAACTAATGAGCTTCCGCTTAGCTGCAATTTGCAAGATGAAGATTACTGTGCCCAGTGCCATCAATAAGAGCGTAGTTTAACTTTGGCAAAAGGTTTATAATTGCGAATGCAGAAATAAGAATTTGAGAACTCAGTTTACGCTTACATTATACACTTGGCTATAATTATTACTAATGTACTTTGAAGTACAGCAAACTACCTACCTTTTGACCCTTTTCCATTAACGTCCACCACATTTGAAAGCGAGCAGTATTTCTGAGGACATAATGCGCATCAGTACTGAATATCACTTTTCTAAAGTGGTCTTCTGTACTTGAAATCTTGGAGGTCCCATTCACAACAGACACTATTTTGGAGCGTTCTACAAATTTTATAGCAATTAAAATCATATCGGATTTTAACAACATGCAAGAAAAATCATGAAGAATAGTCATATGTTCCAGAACCAGTTGACGGGGTATCTGATTTAAGTTTCGTAACCAGTTAAAAGAATGATAAAAAAAAGAGAAAGTTTCACTGAAGAGTTTAGTAAACCTATCAAAGTTAGTTCTAAATTAAAAGTATTTCTGTATTGAGATCTTAACATGTTATTTAGTTATGTAGTGATCAAATATCTCAGATATTAAAACTAACTTCTTCTCATGCTATTAACTGTTTCAGAATCTATCAATTAGTCCAAACTCTGCTAACTTCTTCCAATTTTATTATCTATCAACTAATTCAATTCACCACTCTGCTTATTATTTTTAATTCTTTGCAAATTTGAAACTCAAGTTCTTACTAATGAACGTGATAACTTTCGTTTATCGAAAAGCCTTATTTCATTTAAAATAAATTGTTTTTAATTTTAGTTTATTTTTAGATAATTTTTATGAATAATTTCTGTTTACTAAATAGAAATTTCATTAAAAACTCTAAGGGGTATTTACAGAAGATCATGGAATGTGTGATATTTGGAATAAGTTTAAAAAAAAATTATTTTATAAATTTCATGCTTGGTTGTGAACCAGCTTCTTTCAGAAAGCTCTTTAAGAACTCATACCTTCCTTAAACAGTTAGCTTTTCTGTGTTTTGCCTTAATCTCTTAACCAGTTAGCTAACATAAATTTCATAATCCATCGCCTTCTAGAATTTAATTCAAAATTATTAACATAATGCTTATTTTGCTTTAGTTTAAATGTGGTAGATAAAAGTACGTACTTCCTTTTTCTTCATATTTAGAATGAATTCTTCAATTATCCTAAAATAAGACTATTTTATTTAATTTTTAATCTATCGAAATAAATTGAATTTTAATCGTAGAACCTTTTAAAAATATTTTATTGGCTTTAAATTATCTTCTAGTTATAGGGAAACGATTTTGTACAGCGTAAGAATTCCTCGAATTAGATGCTATATTTTAGTACACTGGGCAAACATTGAATGTTTCCCTTCTGGCTTATAATTACGCTCTACAAATATAAGATATTGATACCGATATCGATATATATATATATGAAGATATAGATAGGGATATATATAATGACTGATATAGATATATGTAATTTCTTTTTACCTATATGATAATTACAACTCATATTGTATGCAACGTAAAAAATAACGTAATAATAATGTAAACAAATGTAATAATATAAATACAGTCTTGCTGGAAATATTTAAAAGGTTTTGAGAGTACATGTATATACTTTTGTAACAATATAATGAGGTACGCACTACGTAAGAAATGAAAATCAAGTAATTAGGAAATTCTAGAAATCAGTAGAACAAAGCGTTCCATGATGATTAGAAATGATGCATCTAAATCTATCTTTTGATAGAAAAAAGAGAAAAAATGTGAGAATCAAACGCTTAAATATCAAGGATGAAGTAAAATAATAATTTTAATCATTAATAAAAGTAAGAAAACTTTTACTGATACAGGAACAAGCCTGAAAATCTTGTTCATCAATTAACGTGTTTATAAGAAATTCCAGATGCAGGAAATTGAAAGAATGAATTTCGGATTAATAGCGCTTCTTTAATAATTCATATTGCAACTCTTTCTCACTTTCAACTTCTCAACACTCTTGTTTCTATCTGATTTTCTATCCCACCTTATCAATAGATGGGGGTAGATGTTTAAATTTCAGTTCCTGATGAAACACTTTATAATGTACCTTTTCAGATTTCGTACTTTTTGATTTTGATCTGTGTTTCATTCAATTTATGCATAAAACGTTGAACATATTTCTTTTGTAGGGACAGAATTTAATTTACATCGTAAATAAGCAGCAAACGTATAATAAAGCACGTAACTAAATAGCTGGAATATCATTAAAAAGAAATTAAAATAATATCTCTGAATCTTTTTATACTACTAATTATAGTTTTAAAATGTGAAATATAATGAATAACATAAACGCTAGATATTTATAACATGACAGAATAATTAAGAACATTAATAATCCATAAGCGGAACTGAGTAAACTAAAGATTAACTTTAAAGAACCTTTAATTATGTCCTTCGATTCATTTTTTATTTAACTTCATTAAAAAATTCAACTTCTTTTAAATTAATTAGGAAGTCATAATTAACTCTGATTAAAATATACTAGAAATGGTCAAGGTCCATCCAAAAAAACAGTGAAAACATTAGAACTTCTTTTGTTTTAGAAATACGAACATTTTATTTTTATGAATAATATTAATTTTAAAGTAGCATAAAGATAAATAAGAAATTCACTCCTAAGTTTTCAGATAAAATGTTATGTTACTGCACTTTCTAAAAGCAAAAATTGATCATGAAACCTTTTTTTTTCATTAAGTTCCTTTCGTTTAGTTCATTAGTTTATGCAACATTCATTTCTTCGTTTTTTAAAACTATTTTCAAACATTCAGTTGTCTTTAGTAGAAGCATCACAAATTGCCATACTGTTTCACTTTCCAGACAACTTCAATTTATTTTTATTTTTCGTCGAATAATTTTATTGCAGTTAAATTCTATCTTAGAATAACCCTATTGTATGCTATAGTATTCTAAAGAAGTTTAAAGCGACGCCTCGGAGAGCGTAATATGGAAACCTTTCGCCATATGATTTTTTTTACACGATATGATGATCCCTGGATAAAAACTTTTATCACGTCCTTTTTTGACCTTTAAATTCTAAATTATTCTCGAGCTATGAATGGTTATAATATTTTTAACATCAGAATACGTACATATATTATAAACATAGACATAGAAACATTATAAACATAGAATACTTACATATATTATAGACTAGTAACACATTTTCTATACATTTCATAAAAACTGTATTACTTCTTTGTTTGTTGAAAATATACATCATAAGTTTATGAATATAATAGCTTATATTTTTGATAACGCAACTCTTTTAATAGATTTCGTTATTTGGGCATCCACGATTTTATTATTGGTGATATAAAATAGCAGATGAATTTTGTAAAAATATTTTATTTAATATCTTGTTTACATGAACCTGTATGATAAAATAATTTTCTCTTTAAAATTCACTAGTTATTTTATGAGTTTTAAGTAATCGGTTTTTAAATTACTCAAGTGAAAATTAGTTTTCAATAATGAAAAATGACACTTTTAACATTTCTGTTACATCAAATAATATCTCGAAATTTTGCCCAAAAAATAAAAAATTACATAAAAATTTCCGAAAGTTTTCAGACTTTAGATTACACCCAAAAGGTACTTTTTTTAACGTTTTGTGTGATATCTTTATTCATTAAATATCATATTCATCTTAATTAAATCACATGAAATTCAATTCAACAGCAATGTCACAAAATATTTCAAAAAAGCATATCTTTAGAATTTGTGATAGACAGCCTCGCGCATTGGGGATAAAAATGTCTTTTACTTCCTTGTACGAAGTAAACAGGAAGTATTGCAATCGCGAAAAGTTTCGCGCAGCATATTTCAGCGAAAATATCCATTTTGACAGCTATCGAATGCAATTTAACGATGCTTTTGCGTGCTATCTGTACGTAAGAACAGAATAAAAGACTCGTTCCGTCCAAAAAAAATTATAAAACTGCTTTTAAAATGAGTTCTGAAGAGAATATTTCGTGGCGTCTGTAAGAACGTATGTACGTACGTGCGTGCGTACGTATCTCGCATAACTCAAAAACGAGTAGCCTCAGAACGTTGAAATTTTGTATATAGGACTGCTATAACATGTAGATGTGCACCTCGTATTTTGGCTGCAATCGGCCGCACCAAACGTATATAAATATATTTATATATATATCCACTCTGTTATCCAGCTCAGTGATCTCAGTTTCTTTACTCTTATATGTTTGTAAATTGTAAATTTTTTGCTTTAAAAATGATTGAATCATGTTGTTTTTATCTTCCGGTTAAGGTTTTTATGCCTTTAGTAAATCTGTATGCAGTATTTTTAGAATTATAAACAATTTTAAAGTTGTTTAAATGCCGCTAAGCCTTTTTTTTTATGGCGGCCATTGATTGTTTACATTTGAAACAGCAGACTAGTCGATTTCTTGCCAATGTAGAGAAACGTAGCTTCACAACAACAAAGATAACGCCTTCATTTATTATTGCCAATTAAATCATGCTTAATCCTTTCTGGAATTTTTTCGAGGAAATAAGTGTTTAAGATTTACTTCGTAATTTTTAATATAGATAATTTGAGTTTTTATGTATTTTTGCCTTTTCGCGAAGTGAGAACTGAATTAATTGAATGAGAAATACCCAATCGTCTGTGAAAAACTGTTTCTTTTTTGTTTTATTTTCTTAATTTCTTTTATACATCATTCTAGCTGTATGCCGTAATGGGGTATTTGAATAGAACATGTGGAACGATTAGATAATTCTTTTCTTTAAATGACACAAATTTTGTGCATTATGAGTTATAATACGATTAGATAATTCTATTCTTTAAATTATATAAGTTTTGTGCATTATGAGTTATAATATGAACG
The DNA here is from genome assembly GCF_044657685.1 of Stegodyphus dumicola. Classification (NCBI taxonomy): domain Eukaryota; kingdom Metazoa; phylum Arthropoda; class Arachnida; order Araneae; family Eresidae; genus Stegodyphus; species Stegodyphus dumicola. The sequence continues at coordinate 37,873,830 of NC_140771.1, read as the reverse complement.
AAATATAATACTGTTAAGTGAATCTAGCAGCGCCAGAGTGTCGCTATGGTAAACAAATACTAGAGTGAATTTTAAAGAATGCATTTATTCTATTGTGTTTTATGCGCTGTCGGCGAAGTAGATTTAATTCAATCCAATAAGTTTAAATGAAATGCAAGAAAAAATGCGTATAATTTAATATTCCGTAGAAGGAAGTCATGTGGTGCACACATCAGATTTTTTCTGTACAGTGTTTCCATTGCTTGCTTTGAAATGGTTGAATTTGTTAATCAAAAATTCGTCAAATTTTACAAAATATAAAATAGATAATAAAACAAATTCAAAATCCCAAATTCGGGCTTCCAGATGCTCATGTTCGGGTGCAGGTTTACGTTATTCAAACTTTAATTGCTCTAGGTACCGTCGTTTTTTCACAGTTCGAGAAACATACATACATTCATGCAGATTCTTCATTTTTAATTTTTTAAATATAATACAGGGCGATGATATTTGTTGGCAACAATTCAAAAAGAGATTCGCCACTTATAGTGAAACGCCACAAAATGCCGTTTTGAAACTAATATCCCGTCTTTGCTACTGCTCCTTTGGGCTACAACTTTCATATAAACTTCGTTTAAAGATTTTTAGGTCTGTGGCATGATGCCCCCCAAACGTCAAAATTTCTGAGAGTGGAGATAATTTATTAAGAGAACGTATCGCGAAAAATCGCTTAAGTATTAAATTTTAAAACCACATCTAATTTTGAAGAACGTATCCTTACACAAAATTCCATTGTCATTTGCGATGAATGTTTGTGCAAAATTTGAGCTTTATAGCTTATCTGGAAATAGCTTATGAAATCGACGGCAAAGTTTTGATCTTAGCGACAAAACGCATAAGCGAACTAAGCAGTAAAAGCTTATGCGTCAAGATTTAAAAATTACTAAAAAGACATCTAATATTTTTTCATTTTTGTTTCAAAATAGGTGATGAGTTTGTTTTGAAGCATTTGAAAATAAACTGAAACAGTATGAAAAATCTGTATAATCTTATGAATGGAAAAAATTAATGGGGTAGATTTCACTAAAAGTAACCTTAAACGCAAATTAATACTTTAACTGGTGTTATTTTGAAGTAGTAAATGCAAAGATATTCATGCAAGAGCGATAAGAGTCATGTGACGTCATGACGTTATAACCTTGAAAGTTACATGGCTTCAAGCAGTGCGATGACCGGAAGAACAGATCCCCGTTTTCTGCCTGAAACTAAAATATAAATTTTAAAAAAGAAAAGAAAATCTGAAAGCCTTCAGATTTTAAATTACGTCCGAAAGGGTGTTTTTTTGACATTTTGTCTATTACCTTTATTTATTAAATATCACGTTCTTCGCCCTTAAACCATAAAATTTAGTTCAAGAGCAATATCGCAAACTAGTTTTAAATTGAGCATATCTTTAGAATTTCCGATACAATCTCGCACGCTGGAGATAAAAAGGTTTTTCTCTGTACAACGTTGTCATTGCTCGCTTTGAAATCCTTGAGTTAGTTAATCAAAACTTCGTTAAAGTTTTACAAAATATAAAAACGATAATAAAACAAATTCCGAATTTCAAATTTGGGCTTTCACATGCCCATATTCGCAGTAGGATTACGTCATTCAAAATTCGATCGCTCTATGTACCGTTGTTTTATCACAATGCGAGAAATATACATACATTTGTGCAGATTTTTCATTATTTAATTTCTTCAAATATAATGCAGGACTCTGACATTTAGTGGCAACAGTTTGAAAGATGAAACGAACATTTATACTGAACCAACGCAAAATCCCAAAACGAAAGCAGTAGTCCTTCAGGGACAAAGCTCCTATGGACTAATAACTGCAGAAAATCGCCGAATCAATATTTTTATACCTCTTGTTTTAAAAGAGAGGGAAAGATTTCTTTTATAATATGTAAAAAAATTTAAAACTTTATATCACATACATTTTTAGATGCTGAAATTCCAAAATCATGGGCTGTAAACATTTCAAAACTTAAAGCAATTTTCGAAAATTCTCCAAAATTCAGAAACTGAGTTACAAATTTGATACAAGTTTCATTCGAAATATTTTTTGCGCTCTGTTCTATGACCCAAACAGTAAGATTCTTTTATTTTGTTCGTTATTTTTTAATAAAAAGTTGATTCGGTTTATATTCTATGGAATGCCAAACGTAAAAGAGGAGGAGATCTTGCCACTTCTGAAGCAAAATGGCGAAATCAAAAAGAACAGCAAAAAAAAAAACACGAAACAGTCAAAGAGTGCGAAGCACGTTTACGTTCCCAACGAAGGAGATTGAGCACCATGGGAAGCATAGAAACCGAGGAACATCGAAATGAACGAATTGAAGAATCAAAAATTGTAACATTGTATAGTAAAAAACCGCGAAAGCAAGCCACGCATGAAACTCTCACCCTACGAGAAGCGCTGATGAGGACACGTTAACAGTATAACTTAGCAAATGAAGCATTCAACTACGATCCTGGTGAAAGACTATAACAAACACAAGCACACCAATCCGGAGTGGCTATTTCAAAGGGCAATTCTGGCAACTAAAAATAATATTGTCGACGATATCAGCTTTAGTATTCAAAAGAAAATTCCCGGTGAAGAGAGAATATACAAATCGATTGACACGATGGTAAACGTTAAAGGAAGTGCTAACTTCCTTACAGAATTTTTAAACTCTTTGTAAGTACCAGGAATGCCATTACACTGCCTTCGACTGAAAACTGGATCTCCGATGATACCACTCAGAAATTTCAACTAACAAGAACTACGTTATGGAACAAGGATGGTTGTCAAACAGCTATCGAGTAACATCATCGAAGCCGAAATTATGACTGGGAAGCACAAACGACACACAGTATTTATCCCCAGAATACCACTGATATCTACTGAACTGCCATTCCAGTTTAAAAGACTGTTCCGATCAAAATAGCCTATAGTTTTACAATTAACAAAGCGCAAGGACAAAGTTTAAAAACTTGCGGTGGAACTGTTCATAGTATCGTGGCTTGACTATACTTTTACACTTCAGTCTTAAATCTTTTCAAATGCATAAGCGTAATTTAGTCGTTACTTTCTATCTAATATGGGACGAACGCTAATTCCTATTAGCGTTTTGTTAGCGATATTCTCATAAATGCTAAATTGTGTTGCGTATATTGTGAGCATTTCCCTTTTTTAAGTAAATAGTTACATTTAAGAAATTTAATATGTGTTCTTGCTTAAGCTATTTCTAGTGGTAGTTTTTAATGCTTGCAAACAGTTTTGTCTGTGTTACTGGAGACGTTTCTCTGTGACAGTCTGAGTAAACTGTTGTCCAATTATACCCAAAGAATTGCTTTGGAAGTACAACTGTGTAAATGAATACTAAAGAACTATTAGAGTTACGAAGAGAACAGAAAAAATAAAATGATAAGGAAATGTCTTCAGATAACAATAATGAGTAGATAGCAATAAAAATGGAGTAATTAAAACAAATGGCACCGGAACTTGGAACATTGTAAAAATTTAAAACTTGTTAGATTGTGATAACCGAATCAACCTGTTTAGAGCTAAAAATATCTTCAATGATAATGACATTAATCATATTAGAAAAATATTAATTAAACGACAGATTCTGTCATCTTGGGAGAGATTCTTTAAATCTCCTTCTCCAAAGAGACTAAAAGAAACAACTGGTAACAACGAAAGCAAAATATGAAACCGATCACAAGAAAAAAAAATATCTTAATGATTCGTTTAATAGAAAACATGTAAAAATACAAAATCTTCGGTTTTACAAACCATGTAAAGCCAAACATTTTATAAATAAAATTACTAATTTCTACATAAATACATATTGATTTGGTTTTTTCCAAAGTATTGAAGTCTGGAAACGGATTAACTGACTTCCGATAAGATAAAATGAAAACCTGTTTTTCGACATGCAAACTGCGGGTAAAAATGAATTAAGTTCCTAAGTCAAGGTACCATTATGCATATATATTCTCATAAAAAGAGATATACAATTTTCTTTCGAATAATAATGGCAGGAGACATTTAAGAGTTTGTATTTCAAAAATAATCATTTGCTTAAAAATGTCAGAAACATAAAAAAAAATTTATGCTTCTATGAAATGCATGTGTCATAATTACAGAATAAATTATGAGTTGTTGTTATTCAGTTAGGAAAATTTTGATTTCCTGAATAAAATTTTGCAATGACTGCAGAACTTTTCGAGTTCGACTGCAAACTTAAGAAACGCAAGATATTTTTGCAATGCATTCTTAGACAAATGAGTGTGAAATCAGAATATTAACTTACTTAAATATAAATATGAATAAAGATAAACGAAATGAATAAAACGAAACCTTACAATTACTTATGTGCTTTATTTGCCATAAAAATTATATTTTCTCTTCCATTTTGATTACTGTAAACCAGTCATGTACTAGATTTCTCAGTAACATGGGAACATCTCTCAATGTAAAAATAACATATTTAACTGTAAATCCTATGTACTTAATTTTAATATTAAAAATCTTTGGAAAATTTTATCATAAGAAACAATAGAAGAAAACCATAATCATTAAAATATTAAATTGAAATGCGATAAAAAAATGTCAATTCATTATTCGCTATTCAGACATGTTTTTGTATGGCTTCTTAATCACGAATTCGTTGCGTTTTATGCTTTCTAGTTTTATGTGCATACTTCCTACTCAAAAGTACAAAATTCATTGACTTCCTTGCCAGATGCAACGTGATCAAAAAAGGTAATTTTATTTTCTGAGTTTCCTGAGTATTAATTATTTTCCTTCCGAATAACGTAAAGCCGGACTGGTTAAAAAATTTTTAGAACTAGTCCTGTTTCCCTAGTCGTTAAAGATGTTTGTTGCAATTCTGATGACCATGACTTATACTATTTATTCTAGCTCATCTACCATTTTAATGTTAATTCTTTTCTCTATTTTCTGTTATTTCCTTCGCCCTCAAACCTGAATTCAAGCCTTGAATTTATTATTTAGAAAGAACACACTGACAACCACCAAGTAACGTGTTAGAGAGAGAGTCACTCACCCACTCACCTAACCGTCCAGTGCATAGAATATGTGATGTTATACCTGTTGAAAATAAGGTTTAGGATCCATTCGTTACAGCAAATTAAATAATCTGCACTCTGATTGCAGTGGCGTAGCGACAGGGGGGCAAAGGGGTGCATGATGCCCCGGGCGCCGCTCGTAGAGGGGCGCCAAATGGTCTCCAAACAAGATTTTCCGGAAAATTTCAGTTTTTATTTTGTTCGATTTCTGGAAAATATATTTAAAATTAATAACTATTGTAATATAATTAATTATTTATTTTCTTGATTTGTATGATAAAATGTTTAATAAAATGTTTGCAGTACATCAACCAAAACGTTCTTTCTGACCATTTTATTTCTCCAAAGTAGAGATATATTTTTATTTTTTTAAACGAAATGCACGCATATCTCTCGCTTTTTATTTTAAAACGATAACACGACCTTCTCCCGAATTTCTCAAACATATCTAGTTTCCAAAATCCGATTCCATAATCTGGAAATGACATTTTGGGAAAATCCTAACGCTTCCGCTACAATGGATTGCATTTGACTCTCCTGTAAACGACTGATGGCCTTCTAGTCTACTGATTCTACTAAGTCATCTTACTGAGACATCGGACTGACTGCTGCAAACAGTCAACTCTTGTCAAGTGTTTTTAATCTCCTACTACAAAAGGAATGCTGCAGGTCGCTTTTCACTCCTTATCTTAAACTCATAGTTTTCGACGTCACAGACTAAATTTGCATATTCCCAATTTTTTAAACGTTATAATTTCCCTTTATAATCTCTTCTATTTCCTTTTGTTCAAATAGGTTATCGATTATATGGTTTTCATACCGAACCCACAATATCCCCTAATTGTTTTGAGCAGTGAATGTTACTTCATGACGTTACTCCGCAGTAGAAAAGAAACGGAACCTAAAATCCCACTACAGATCTATAGAGAAAATGTTTTTCCAATCCTAAGAGTCGCACTACTTACTATTTCGTTATCAAATGCTAGCTATGAACGTCCGTTCAGCAAATTAAAATAAATTTTCACATATTTACAATCAACGATGGGCCAAGATCCCCCAAGTCATCTAGCATTTTTAAGTGTGGAAAGAGAAAAATTTGAAAGGATCGACTTTGATGAAGTAAATGATAAATTTGCTTCATCCAAGGTAAGAAAAATGTATACATAGTAATTAATTGTATTCATGTATTATATTATTATTAATAAATATAAGTGCCCGACCATGTCGAGGTGTACGTGATTGAAGCGAGATGAGAGCAAATTCAAATTTTTAAGTTGGCTGGTGGTGTGTCTGACAATTTTAGATCTTTGGCACTCCAAGCACAAACGTGTCCGGTTGGCTATGTCCTTTTGCGTGCTAGGCCATACGAAACGTTGCTGTATCAGTTTCCTCGAAGCCTTGATGCCAGGATGTGACAGACGATGTAACTGACTAAAAATGGCGAAACCTGGAGGGAACATAAAGTCGAAATCTTGAATCCTGAACATCACAATAAAGTGATTTTCCAGGTGACAGCTGCATAGTCTGCAAGTTGAGATTGGTGGAAGATTTGCTTTTCAAGAGGGTTTGTAGTTCTGAATCCCGGTGTTGTTCATCCGCAAGGGCAGCAAAGTTTATTGGCGAAGGAACGGCTAGTTGTTCAATACGAGACAAGGTGTCTGCAACAATATTCTGCGAACCCTCAATATAACGGATATCTTTTGATATATATTGCTCGTAGCATATGTCGAAAATATTTGACAGCTTCATAAATTCTTAATAATTCGCGATCGTGGGTGCTGTATCTGGTTTGTGCTGGTAAGAGTTTTTTAGAAAAATATGAAAATGGTCTCCATAATTCTTGATCTTTCTGTTGTAAAACTGCTCCTATACCTGTTGTTGATGCATCATCGTGTATAGACATTAGGTTATTTTTTGGAAGCAGAAGATATGAAAAATATGCAACGGCCTTCGCCGAGAATCGAACCGCGGACCTCTGGAGTACCGGCCCAGCGTGCAGAACCACTACACCACAAAGGCACGCTAGGAAAGCGGGAGGAATACCTTATAAACGTAGAGTGATAATTGTTTAGATGCGGAAGGATACTGCAAATTTGGTGCCGAAATTAAATCATTTTTGCATTTTTGGAACGCTTCGCGAGATTCTGTGGTCCAGGTTATATAACACGTTTATCGTTTTTCTTGCTTCCAACCGAAAAAGAATTTAGAGGTGCTTGTATGGTCGCTGCATGAGGTAAGAAACGTCGATAAAAATTGAGCATGGCAAGATTCTTAAGTCCTTCACTGAAGATGGTTCGGGTATATCGTGGATAGCGGTGACTCTATCTGGAAGGGGTCGAACGCCATCAGCGGAAATTTCATGACCAAGAAAGGATACTCTTGGTTGGCCAAAAACGCATTTGGAAGGATTAAGACTGACATCGTACCTTTGAAAACGTTCAAAAACTGTTCTCAAATGTGATAGGTGTTCTTGCTCTGAAGAGGAGGTGATTAAGACGTTATCAAAATAAGGTACACAAAAGTCGAGGCAGATTAACACCTGATTCATGAAGCGTTGAAACGTTTGAGCAGCATTGCAGCAGTTTTTGGAATATCAGCTGGGTTAACAGGCACTTGGTGATACGCCCGCTCAAGATCAAGGGTTGTAAAAATAGCTTTCCCGTTTGAAACTTGCATACAGTCTTGAATGTGCGAGACTGGGTAACGATCAGGAATTGTAGCTGCATTTAACCGACGATAATGGCCACACGGGCGCCAGTTATGATTTCGTTTCCGAACTAGATGGAGCGTACTGGCCCATTAACTTTCTGAAGGACGGCAAATTCCCTGTTCCATCATGTATTGAAATTCCTCTTTGGCGGCTTTTAGCTTGTCCGCGGTAAGCGTCTTGGTTCAGCTGCAATTGGAGGTTCGGTAGTTTCAATATAATGTAGTACATCGTGTTTGGATTCGGAACTACCCATAACTGGGCGCGTGTTTGTAGAGAATTCTCTGAGAAGTTGACGCCATGGGGAGTTACCCGAAATCAGTTTAATGCTCAAATCTTGACAATTGTGAATTACTCCCGGATAAGTTAAGTTGGTTGTGGAATCTATCAAACGGCGATTCTTAAGATCGACAAGCAAAGAAAATTTTTGAAAAACGTCAGCGCCACTAATAGGACTTGAAATGAATGGCAATTGGGTGTTGCGACGCAATCCTAAATCAACAGATATCAGGCGTTCACCAAAAATTTGAATAGGAGTTCCATTTTCTACATAAAGTTATAGCTTGGTAAGGTTCTTTTGTTCGTGAAAATGTGGTGGAACGACAGAAACATCAGTCTCGGTGTCTACAAGAAACCTTAAGCCCGAATTCTTTTCGATGACGAAAAGGCGTGCAAAATTCTGGCCGCTGTCGTTCACAACTTCGAGCAACGGCCCTTCTCGTTTCCCTGGTCGTTATAAGTACACAGTGGGTGGCATTTGTTTGCCTTGTTTCCAAATTTGTGGTGGTAAAAACAAATAGCCGTGTTACGAATACTCGGCTTTCATAACGTTTCCTCAGTGGGCTACGACGTGTATTTCGACCACGGGATGTGGAGCGGTTGCGCTGAAAAGGTTCAGCTTGGATGGCTACTAACTGAGCAACCTGTTTGGACAAATCATCAATTTGAGCCTGTAACGCCACAGTACCTGGACCAGGAGCCTGCACTGCGTGTATTTGCGCTGGAATGGCCAACTTGTGAATTTCATCAGCGATTTCGGGAAGATTTTTAAGTGGCTCTCTACTGGCCGCTAAAATGGTTTGCATGTTAGATGGGAGTCTATGTATCCATAATGTTTTAAGAATGTTATCCGTTAGGTTACCGGTGGCTAAGTCTGACATTTTAGACAGCAATTGAGAAGGCCTCCTATCACCCAATCGTAAATCGTGCAACAACTGCTTGATTCTGTCTATGATTCTTCACAAACAAAAATTAATATTTTTTAAAGATTTGTATTTGTCCGTCGCCGGTGAATTCAAAATTATTTCACGAGCTGATTGCAGCACCTCTGATTCTAACACGGAGATCGCTGTATAAAATTGAGTTTCGTCGGCAGTAATGTGACTTAACTGCGCATCCAATTGAATGAACCATAACGATGGGTCTCGGCGACAAAAAGGTGATGGCTTAACTGCCACTCGCGCCAATTGTGAATCGTTGTCAACCACTTTATATCAATCAAATACGCACAATAATAATATGTACAGAAAAATAATCAACATGTTTATAGTGACACAGTTTCTTGGTAAAATCAGAGAAATTGGCGGCTCAAATGCTGTAGACGATACATATATCCACTGAAATTATGACAGAAATATGTTGACTCACCGGAATGCGGCACAACGCTTTAAATGACAGGTGAAATGTCTTACTTGCATCTCATCACACTGGATAACTTACTGCTGCTCAGAATTTTGACATATGAACTCCATATTCGTGCAACATTGAAGGTTGCTATTCGTAATAAGTACGTGTCACCAATTATGATAGTACAATTTTTTGAGACAGATCATTAAATACTTATAGCAATTGAATAGAATAAATATTATTTTGTTCTTTGTTGCTATGGGTTACCACACTGGCAGAGTTGAGTTGTAGTAGGCAAGTTGCTACATATCTATTTATCTATAATGTATATTAAACTTTTAATTGTTTAAAACCTGCACTTTTTAAAAACACTTATAACACCTTTTGAACTAATTCTAGATCATCGTATATCTGATTTTTCCGCCGACACAGATGCATTTCCGAATCCATGGATAGTGTAGTTAGGTAGTGACTATTCTTAATATATTTTTGAGTATTTTATGGCAGATTCAGCATTTTATTATTATTTGCATTATTTTCTTATTACGAATATATTCTATACATTATATTACTGAAATTTTTTATTGTGGGGGGGGGCGCCAAAAAGGTATTTTGCCCCGGGCACCAGTCATGCTTGCTACGCCACTGTCTGATTGTGTATTTGCTTTAAATATCAGAATTCCTGAAACCCTGCAAGTAGTGGTGGCCAGTAACTATTGTGCTCAGCTTTAAATTCTTGCTTGAATTATTGCAGTTTAGCTATTTTTTCGTTTATCTGTGAAGGTAATAAATTGTCAGAGCAACTAAGATTTAAACGAGTGCAGTTAGATAGGTAAAGACGTGTAATCTTTTAAACGTGTATCGACTTTTTTGAATGCAGAGAGCTTGAACTATTTCCATTTAGAAATAAAGAACTTATTAATCTATAGTACTATAGTTTAAATAAAAGAATTTATGCAAACTTTTCTACTAATTTAATAAATCACAGGCATATTTCATTGCTTTTGCAAGTGATCTGTTACAGTTATGACACGATAAAACAAAATATCAAAACAGCTGATATTGCAGATACATTGCAGCTAATGAATATATAATACCATGACATCTGACATAACTTAGCTTCAACAATGTCGAAGAGGCACACATACCCAAAGTACCAGATGAGCAGAAGAGTTTCCAAGGAAAAATTTAAAACAAAAACATTTTTGAATGAAAGAAAGAAAATAACTCTGGTGGTGTTCTAAAAATCTAAAAGAATTAGCAACATTTTATTTTAATTTATATCAAATAAATGCCATTCTTTAATTTTTGATAATGCAATAATACTTTTGCATAAATTACACAGATCTTATCTGTTTTCTTCTTTAAAACTGATCTTGCATTTTTATGAAAATAATTCCGGAATTATTTCATAAAACTAATTCTGATGTATTTTTGAAAAGATTTTAATTTAAATCGTGTAACTTCATTAATGCAGAAAATGTAATTCTGCGTACCTCCAAAATCGCGAATTCGAAGTTCCCATTTATTCCCCAAACAAAGTTTTGATAAAAGAACATCAATTCAGTCGAGCGTAAAAACGTTTCAGATTTATGCTTTGTAAAGATTTAATCTAGTCAATGCTTTTATAATCAAATTCTATTCTTATGTATAGTTGAAATGTCCGTATTCAAATAAAAATGTTTTTCAGAGAAATAAAAGGCATGAATATCACTCGTAGATTATTCTGTGTTTTTAAAACGTATCAATGAAGTGAATAGAAAAATATAAAATTAAATTTTAATCTGATTTACATAAATTAATAACATGTTTTCATCTTCAAAAGCTTTAAGACCAAAATTGAACTTTTTCTTGAATTAAAAAGAATTCATTTTGAAATGAAATTCTTTTGGACGTTAAAGCTCGTAATTTCAATGCAAAAGAATGCAATAGAATAAAAGGGGAAGCGGCAATGTATATCTAGATTTATGTATTTCATTATATTTAAAATAAAAAATTTTGTTTTCAAATGTAACAAAAGATTTACTTCACCACAAGCTTTGCAATTCTCTAAATAAATCAATTTTATATATTTTTGTTTGAAGAAAAGCATAATTAGGTTTATGAAATTTATGTTAATAGCCGAATTTACGAATCTGTGTTTTCAGCACTAAGCTGTTAGAAGACCATATAAGAAGTATTTTCAATGTGTCATGTTAAACCTTTCTTTCATGCATACCAAAACAGAAAATAAAAATCTTGTAGAATACTTATTTTTGTTGAAATAAAACTGTAAAGCTGATTATCTATGTAAATTTGAAATTCTTATGAAAAATAAAAGTTCTTTGACGATCCAAAATAAGCTTATTACTGTTAACATAAAGTTATTTCAAAGAACCGGCTGCAATCGTAACCACAAAATTAATGCTTAAGTGTTTAAGTCTTTGAAAGTAAATGATTCTGCAATTCTTTTGTCTTCCTGGAAATGTTTCTACTATGCTCTTACAGAAGTTACTGAAATTCCTACTGAAACTTAATGCTACAATGTAACAAATAAAAAAGATGTTTAATTTAAAATTTCTGTATTGTCATTTTGCTAAAAGTTATTAAATTGAATATTTTTAATGACATCTTATATTTAGGCTTATAAGCCTAATCTTTCATAATTCTTTATTTCTTACGTGAAATAAAAAATAATAAGTTGACATTAGGCATAAAACTATTTTCCTGACTCGGTTACTATGGATACTTTGAGAGAGAGCTTAGATCATTTGTTTTTTTTAATCATAAAAATTTATTCAATTACTAGTAATTTGAGCACTACTTACATAAATTAACGTTACTGAACATTTTATTTTTACATTTTACTCAGTTTCGAATAAAATATTTCTTTAGGGAATTATCGCATTTTCAAAGGCCTCTCGTCGTTTATGTTAAACAAGGTTTTTTTCCCTTTTTTTTCTGTTTCAGGAATTTTATAGCGATACATATATCTATTAAAAAGAAGAAACTGCCTAATAACATCGCTTCTTTCATTTCTTTTTACTTTGGGGAATACAGTTTTTTCTTTCTCAAAATATTAATTAAAGAGAAGACTTCGCAAACATTTGCTTTACAGATTAGCTAATACTATTAAGTAATGTGTTACTACTAATTAAATTCAAGAATTTTATTTTGAATGTTTCAAATGAAGTTCGCTTAAAAATAAATCCATTTTTAATTTAGATTATTTACTTTACTTCTTCGAACGATATGATAAAAGTTCTTTTTTAAGTTAACTTGAAGCATTTTTTTTTGTTAGCTCTCGGATAAATATGCTTAAGTAAATATCAGCAAAGCCTCCCTTATCCTCATAGCATATTAATATTCTAGGCAACATTTTCTTGAAGAATTAAGAATCAAAAGCATAGCTCACAGTCGCGAGAATTTCTGTGAGTTTTTACGACAAACAACGACTTTAGAGTAATTGTATGACTGTGCAATCATTCTATTAACAAACAAAATGAAGAATATCGGTTTTTACAGTTTTAATCTTGGAGGAATAATAGGCAGTAGCAGAAGTTGCCTCAATGTTACATGATGTGAATGCAAAGGATGCTTCGTTAGAGCTGCCATCAGGAAATGTTAAGGTCAGTCGCAGTTTTCCTTTATTTATTAATATTAAAATCCACGCCTTTTAAATCGTGCGTTATATCCTTTCCTAAAGATATTAATAAAGTTATGAAAAGCTTAAATACCGAAATATTATGATTGCAACAACTAATTAAAACTCACGTTTGGAAACAACAATCTCATACTTTCATTTTGATGATTTAAAGTTGATTATATTTGGATATAGCTCATTTTGATGTCTCAAGCGCAGTAAAAAATAAATCTGTGATTTTAATTGGAGAAAACATGAAGAAATTATAAATAGATATATTAAATGAGTTAACTAAAACTTCATGCAAATGAGTTTAAGATGCGCAGACTGACTGAAACCTTTTAAGATTGATTCGTTTATTCAAAAATAGATGACATTACGGATCTTGATATTTTTTTTTGAAGGTAGAATATATTAATTACAAAACTGAAGGCATTAATTAATTATATTTTATAGAGTTCTATTAAGAGATAATAAATTCTAGATTCAAAAACATAAATGAATTGTTCTGTGACCTCCGTTTTAACATCATAGGCAAGTACGGACACACCTCGAAGCAAGACTGGCACCTGTGCATCCAAGTAGACATATCAGGTATCTCCGGGCCTTGCTAAGTGCCAAACTTTAGCCCCGTATGGAATTCCAAGGGAAAATACTTCGGGATGCCGTCCGATGTTCTGCCGCCCCTCTTTTCCTATTAACAACCTCCCGAAAGGATTTTGGCTCAGCGTGTATTTTGCCTGTTCCTTGCACAGGTATTATATGCTTAAAAACATGCATTATTTTTACGAGATTCGAACACAAGACCTTCCGTACAACATGCTCTTTACCACTTCCTAATTTAAATAGGACCTCTTGACACCTAGTTATCCTTTCAGTGTTGAAAATTCTCAGTAAATCAGTAGCACTATGTCCAAGCCATGACGCTGCCCATGTATTTCAGGCAATACTGCTTCTGCCGCAAAAAGCATTCTGTGTCCAGACTTTGCCCTGGAGCCAAATCGTTATTTCTTAAGCAAATTCACTTTATCTTCTTCCTCAATGCATGTATATGTATATGGAGTTTCTGGAAATTTTCATAATAATTATCACCATTATCTTTCTGCCCATGGATTAATAACACTAGATTTTAGCACGACGGATCGCCTACCAAAGCATCTTTTGAAGATTACTCGGGTATTAGCATCTTTAAAATGTCTCTACCAATGAGATAGTAAAATGCAACATGCTATGATAGCACATCAGATGCTTTGTTGTTTCTGTGACTAAAGACACGATTATATTGATATGTTTAAACCTTCAGCTGGACATGGTTTGCTGATTCAGACACTTTTATGTACAAACTTCACACCAGCTGACTGTTATACATGTTATACAATAATTGAAATTTACATAATAACGGAAATGTAAAAATCGCTATTTGCGAGAAAACATACAACAAATGTGTAGTCAAATTTATGTGTTAAACCCAAAGTAATATACTGCTCCATAAGCTTTTTCTTGACCCTAAATATTTCACAAATCAAATGAGGCTAGCGAAGTTAAAGCCATGAAACAATTTAGATGGAGATGGAAGGAGATGTAGGGTTGCTAATGATATCGAAACTAAAGTTAAATTCTGCAGATCCTACCAGATGGGTAGGCTCGAGTTATCGCTACATAAAATAGTCACAAAATACTGAGGAAGATTTTAAAATAGCCTCTTTATTTAGTCTAAACTACACATAAAAGGCACAGTTTGTGCTACAGACGAACCACTACTCACCGCTTTTCAAATTAAACAAAAAAGGGCAATTAAATTCAAACACGAATAACGTAGTCCCCGTTAACGTAGTCCATAAAGTAAGAATTAAGATGGCTCTGTATCTTACTGATGAATAACATTAAAGCAATCGATCGCGGCCTGCCCTCACTTGTCGTACCATTTTTTAATGACCCGTAGTGGCACAATTTTGATGCAGACGTGCAAACTGTGGTGTGGTTGATGCTTATCGGGGAAATGTTCTCGATAAATGCGTGCAGTAGCTCGTCCATTACCCTCAGTTATGCTATGCACTAAATGCATATCTGCAATGCTATGCACTAAATGCATTCTATGTTCGCATAGCGTTCCAATGCTCTTCTTATGGCGCTTACCACTCGAATGAGGCAATCCTCACTTTCCACTAGCACTGTCCTGTACAGCCCCCTCTGGCGGTGGACAGTGACTTTTCTGGGCATGGGTTCCTATGCAATTCTTAAGGCTTATGATGTGCCCTACCTCCCCCAGAAGTTTGTCGCAACATTTACGGGACACTCTGTATATAATTGTCATAATAAAAGCAAAAGAAATGACGGAACACTGTAGATGCGTAGTTATCCTATATTGATGAGGAAGTAATCTGATTGCGTCGTAAGCTAATGTGTTGACTTCGTAAATAAAACTTGGCAGTAGAAGCGATTTTAATTCCATTTTATTTCCAATTGATATTTGTGGCCACAATCACTTGACACTCTAGGCGTGCCTTTCCACAGAAGATTCACATTTTTGATATTGTAGGGATAGAAAGCAAGCCAGCGAAATTACATTTAGAACGGTAGAGAGCATAAGCTGAAGTGCATAGTTATGAAGGATGGAAGCACGCGAAGAGGAAAGTTTTTGTTTGCAATTCGGTGATTGGTCGTCAAGAGGCATCTGGTATTAACGGTTACGTAAGATCGCATGATTAATTTGAATGACGCAATGCAGATAAGTTATTACGATTTTAGAACAGAGAGGAAGAATTAATGTTTATAGTTATATTATAATTTTGATTCATACATTTTTATCTTACATATATATATATATATATATATATATATATATATCTGTATGTATATATATATATATATATCTGTATGTATATATATATATATGTTTGCTGAGGCCGATTGCAACCAAAAATAGAGGTGCACAACTTAAAACGAGTCCTTTATTCTATTCTTACGTACATATGTCACGCAGAAACATCGCTCCAATGGACTAGAGAGAGATCAAAATGGATATTTTCGTTGAAACATGATACCCGGGCTTTCGAATTTTTTGGCGATTACAACACTTCCTTTACTTTGTACAATGAATTAAAAAGAACGGAATTCTGTAATTTCTTTAAGAAACTTTTTGCAAAGAGATGAAGTTTTCCAATATCTTGAAGCTCTGAGTCAATAGGACCTATTCTAGTGATATAGATCTTTTAATTCCCACCATTAATCTAAATGATGAACCGTATTTGATAAAATAATAGTTCCCAGGATAGCAATTTTAAAACTTACTGCAACTACTGAAAAGGAAAGATTACCAGTAATGTAGAATTATATAGTAGTGTCACTGAAACCTTAGAAAAGAGACAAAGAGTTCAGAGTAGTGGAATACTCGAACTTGGTACATCAAAAAAAGAAAAAGAATTTTCAGTGGAAATGTATTTCCTTAATTAATTACTGAATATCATGAATAAATATGGAAAATGATTGTTATTATTCCACTAATAGTTCTTACTATGTGATCACATCCTGCTCTATGATTCCTTTCCATTAAATTAAACTTTCACCATTTATAAAAACGTTCTATGATTAAAACCTAAAGTGTGTCTAAGTGAAATTTTTCTTAAATACTATGCTTTGTGGTAGGGAGACCAGAACGTAAATGAAAGTAAGAGTAGAGAGAATGAACAATTTTACGATTGTGCTTTGTTGATTAGAGGTATTTCACAATTCTCTGTGGGTAATCTGTCTTTTGTATTCTTAATTTAGGCATCGTTTTGACAGCATATTTTCCCATTCTTTTCATTTTTGCCTAATAGAAATTCTGTCAATTTAAGCTATAAATAAAAGATTTTAATGCTCTAATACTAAACTCTTTTCCTCCGAGTTCTTCAACTTGTATTTCCTGTAAAACCCTTTACCAAGGCCTTAAATAAAAGCATTTGAAACTGATTTTCTAGCAGATCTTTAAAAAGTAGCTGCAGTGTTAATTTTTAAAAAAATTTAACATTTCTCCTGTTATATGGAAAATTTTTATTTGGTGTTTAAATACCTTTAAACTTTAAACTTTGCTGCAAGGTGGCGGACAAAATTACCAAAAAAATATCATAATCAAAAATCAAATATCAAATAATTCAAAACATTCAAAATCTAATTCATAATATTCATATATCATTTCGACATTCTTATAAATATTCGTACAGTAAATCTATCAATCAATCGTATATCATATCTATCAATCAATCGTATAGTGGTACAGTACAATTTACTTTTTAGGTTTGCGTTGTGAGTAACCTATGTAAAGGGAAAATCAATAACTCCAAATTCAAGTAAACTCCATGTTTCTTAAAAGCCCCCCGGCTCAAACAAATGGAGGGACATGACAGACCACAGAAACTACACTAAATTAAACAAATGAAACATAAAATACATATCAAACACATTTATTAATTTCTAGAATATTCAAACATATGATAACTAGGTAAACTGATCAGTCCCCTACAAATTAACCTTAAGATGTAAATTAACATATATATCATTTTAAATCTTATACTCATGTTAGGTGTACTAAATTTTTTTAACATTACATAACTCACAATTTAGGCGGTTGTACCGTATATTAATATAGTATCATTACTCGGTTACAATTTAAATACAAAAGACAGAAAAAAAATTCACTCACAGGGTGAAGTTCATACATTCAACTCCTATGCCATCATCGACTGATTAATATGGAGTGCTGATAGTTCAACAGATCGTCCTACTCATTGCGTTGACCATTCGAAGAGATCGAGAATGCCATCATCGACGGATTAATACGGAGTTTTAGAGAGTTCAACAGATCGTCCTACTCATTTCGTTCACCATTCGAAGAGATCGAGAATGCCATCATCGACGGATTAATACGGAGTTTCAGATAGTTCAACAGATCGTCCAGCGTCCAAAGTTTACTCGAGCACCACATTATTCCTGCTGTCCTTTATTCACAAAATCATCGTTAATGGAGGCAGACAGTTCTTGCGAATTTTAAAGATGACTTGGTTGCAACAACACCATTGAAGCTGTCCTTACAATAAATAAATTCCAGAGCATGGAATGATGAAAAAAAAATCGACGCAGCTGGCACAGGCAAAATAAACAGCAATACACACCTTAGAAGGGTCCTACACGAGTCTCTTTCATTCTGGAAGCCCCGAAACTCATCATAAGCGTAGAGCACCTTTGGAACAAAATCTAATTAGGAAGTCAAAGCCGGTAAAAACAGGAATACCGCATCAGGATGTCAGGATCACCAAGAGAATCTGCCGAACAATTCTTGGGATAAGAGAAATCGAAATTCTTCTGCGGAGCTCTATGCCTTATGCCAACGCAAATTCTCGCCAGCTAAAAGCCGAGAGAAAAATCATACCCTCTGCCGGCTGTTCACGCGGCTCGCGAGAAGCAAGACCCGAAGGGTCAAGCCCCCACTTTTTCTCCTCTTACTCTTCTTGAAAATCAGAATCAGAATGATCTCTAGCCTGGTGCAAGCACCCAGTAAAACTCGGTTTCTCCGCCTCTTTGAGTTCAGAGGCTTTCAAAAAAATCATAAAATTATATCTTACCAATCCCGGAATTTTAAGTTATCTAAATTGAGAAAATGACACACCCATGACGAATCAAACACCAGAAAATCTGACAATGCAATCCGAAAAACATCTGCACTCATAACGTGAGAAAAGAAATAGACCCCCCAACTAACAAGTGAAACTAAGCTTTTACGAAAATCCAATTACCAGCCACCCCCACTGTCTTGAAGTAATAAAACTGCAAACTTACAAAGCGACAGGAAAGCGCTTTCCGTTTCACACGCATTAGCTGAAAAGACTCTACTGCCTCCATTGTTAGTAGGAAAAGGCTATAACCAATAAACCAGATGTGTTTCCTTGCAACCGTCTCTCGCCTTTGTTACAATTCCCACTCAAGAATAATGAGTTAAATAAAACCTTAAGAGCTTAAGAATACTTTTTTTCCCAGATTAAAATACACATGAATACAAATAAAAATATTAGAATAATAATAATTTAAAACACATATTAATAATTTAAATTCGCTACATAACACTCCTAAGGTTATTAAAAATGCATTGAAGATCAGAGAGCAGTCACTTTTGTTTGCTTTTTATTATTTTACAATAAAAGATGCTAACATCAAAAAGTGTACCTTAAATAAAAATATCTGATGTGTACACCACATGACTTCCTTGTACGTAATATTAAATTATACGCATTTTTTCTTGAATTTTATTTAAACTTATTAGATTGAATCAAACCTACTTCGCCGACAGCGCATAAACAACAATAGAATAAATACATTCTTTAAAATTCACTTTGTTTACCATAGCGACACTCTGGCGCTTACGTCCTTCCTTCCCTTCGCATTTTAATAATTCGCAGTAAGCCCACCAGCGGCCGAGCGGTAAAGTCGCTGAACAGTGGTAGTTCGGTCCGAGGATCGAATCCCGCGAACAAGCTGGCTGCATGGGTGTTTTCGTGGTTTCCACCATGTGTAACGTGTATACGAGCCAGTTTCATATAGTCATAATACCCCGTTAAACAAAAAAAAATAAAAATAAATAAAAAGAAGAGCTGTTGTTTACTCCTAAAGTATATCGCGTCTTGAAAGCTTATTCTTCAGATTCTTATCTTTCTCAAGAGCTCAGTTATTTTGAAATCAGTTACAATTGACAGGAGAGGATATTTTTCCAAGGCAGTAAGACTAAGTCATCTAAAATATTTCCTCTTTCCGTCATAAATCATAGTCTTAAATCTTCTGTTAGAAATAAGCATATTGACTTTGTTATCATTCTTTTAGTCCATCTATAATGAAATTTCTTTGTTTCAAAAGTTCAGATTTTAGGTCTTTTCTTTGCTTATTAACAAAATTCGTTCTTCGTTTCCTAAAAACCCTGCTTTTGACTTTAATTCTGGTCGAATTTAAGCAAACGCTTTCCATCTCTGGTTAATGATATAAATTCCAATTCAGTTTCTTTCAGTGCTTTCAAAGTTATGTCTCAGCTGTTCAAACCTTAATGAATCTTTTCCTCAACATATCGCAATGCATTCATTTTGATTTTGCTACGCCTACTGATTTCTTTATAAAGTTGTTTAATTGCTTTACCGTCTTTGCAAAGCGTTTATGTAAAATCTACTCTGCTAAGTGTTTTATTAAAAATCTACGCTTACGCTAGATTGCTTCAAGCATGATTTGAGATTCAGCTTATTTCTCCTCTCGAATTTGTAAATCTTTATATCTTTATCATCTGAATATAATCAGTTTTTAAAGCTAAGAAAACTAAATAATTTTAAAGCAATATGTGCCCTTCTTACTAATTTAAATCTTAATTTTATTCCTTTAAAATCTATAAATTTGCATGCTTTTAAATGGATTTAATGTGCAATATGTTTAGTTCGTAACTTTCAACGAACATTTGCAACACTATCGTAACTTATACAAAGTACTTCTAACGCCCCATTATCTATATCTGGTACAAAACTTTTAAATTTAAATTTTATTTTTTATTAGACAGTGATGTAAGAGGTGATGTAGTTCTACTTTCAAAAAGCTCGCTGATAATGCTTGAAGAGTTACGCTGTTGGGAGTGTATGAAGTTACAACATATTTACCTTCGAAGCAATGTATTGTTCGGGGATTTTACTGCAGAAAGTCTCTCTTCGATTTATTCTTTGACAGAAGAAATTCTTTCTTCAGTTTTCGAACACTATTTTCAATCGTGTCTATTCTGCCTTCCATAGCCTCGAATTTGTTTTCTGTTATGCAGGTAATTTATCTTTTCATTTCCTCTTAACCTGCTTCCATGTTTTCGTGAACCACATTCGTATCTGCTTTAACAAATCCTTGAACAGCTTTCATCACTTCTTAACGGACTCTTAGCCAGCTTTCATCTCTTTTTTTGAAAGCATCAAATGTTGCCATCAACTTCTTTAATTATTCCTCCATCGTTCTTGTCATTGGCATTCATTCAATCCCATACCAAAAAGTGTTGCATGTGTACAGGTTCGTAATAGACTGAATTCACACAGATCCGATTATAGGTTAGTAAAAGTTACCTTTATCAAAAGAAACGCTTCAAAGGTCAGGAACTTTCCATAGAAATTCTCGTAGAGGTGTACACAGTATCACAGAGTGCAGTCAGTAGTTACACTTCAAACTACTAAGAACGTTAAACACAACGCGATGCAAAGCGTACCTAAGGAGAAAGCTAACCCGGAAATATTCCCGATCTCCTACTAAATCAGAGCAGATGCTAGGGTCGAATTACGGTTGCAACTAATATAGTGATCAACTATATTTATTTAGTTACAGTACCTATTATGATGATACAGGGACCAGACCAAAATGTCCCCAAATGTTGGCCGAGTTTGGCAACTTGCGATTTGTTGACAAAATTGTCTATAAACCGTTGCCAGCTTGGCCATATCTCATCAAATTACAAAGATAACCATTTACTGAATGTTAAATGCAGTTGCCTCTAAAGTCTCACCTTTTCGGCATAGCTTGTCTCTTAGATTTTTCTTATGTTACACAGAAAAATACAATTTCACAAGTGATTGCACTGAAATCATTTATCTATGCGTAAAATTCGTAACGTTATCCATATTTCCTTCAGTGATGGATCGCTGAACTTAAGGATAGTTTAAATTGTCCAATTTGGGATAGATTGTCAGAAAACTTTAACTCCGTAGAATGATCTGGATATTAGATAACAGCGGGTTCCAAAACTTAGGAAAAAAAAAACCTGAAAAATATCTAGTTCTTTCGTCGCCTTCTTTTCTATATATGGCAGAAATCTACTATTTCCAATTAATGAAATCTGAGTGGGTTTTTTTTTTTTTTTTTTTTTTTTTTTTTTTTTTTTTTTTTTTCTAAAGCCTTCTTTGCTCAAAATGTGATGTCTAACAGAAAGTCGAAAGATGTCTTGAATCCTTTTTGAATACAGTATGACTGACCTGCATTGATCCTGATATTATTTTCAGATATTTTTTAATTAGAGAGTACGCTACAGTTCTTTAGTAGCTAAATTAAAATACTGAGAATTCGTGCCACAAAAGTTTAGAACGAAGGAATACATCAAAACAATGTAATCTGTGATTAATATAAATATACATGACGAAATTAAGCACTTAGTTGATTTTAAGCAAATGCATTTCAAAGTATCTAGGTAAAAATGTAAGAAATGATTATATTGCTTCGTGCTTATTTTCAGAATGTATGTGGTTATCACATCAGTCTAGAAACTGGAAGATCCACGAATCGAATCCCTGAGAGGGTGTAGTAAGTTTCTACATAAGAACCTTGCGAGCTAAATAACAAAGGCACTTTGTTTTTCGTTTTTTTATTGGCACGCGTTTATAGCACTGTACTGCTTGATCTGAAAACAATCAGAACATTTGTTTTTAAATTTAAAAATATTTTTAAAAAAAATAACTTAAACTAAATTTTAAATTTTATTTGCTGAATATTTTTCAAATCATGCTTAAACAATAATAGCAAAATAAACACAAAATAAAAAAACTTGAATATATATTTTATCTGAAATCTAAAGCTGGTACTTATAGAACATTTCTGTTGATTATATATTGTAACACAAATGTATTAACAGCTAAATATAAATTTTAGACTAACATTTATTTCAGGTTATTCCAATATGTTGAATTATCAGTAAGTAACTTTAACTAAAAAACCAAAAATTCCAGAATATTGAAGTGCTAGCTGTCTACCAGCAAACTAAATTTACGGATTATACCATCTTGGGAAATTCTCAAGCCTTACCATAGTCATGTGCTCTAGCATACAAACATACAGTGGCAAAGACCTAACCTATTCATTTTAGACTTTTTTCTCTGGGAATATTGATTTCCAGTGATGAAAAGTTGACCAAACAGTATAGTGGTTAGGGCAGTGAACTGCGATACTAAAGGACCCGAGTCCGATTCTCGAAGAATGCATAGATGCAAATTGTCTATCCCTTCAGTAGGAGGTAACTGCGGCCGTCTATTAGGAGCCTCTATAACAGGGTTCGCCAAAGTGGTCTATATAGACCCGTAGGGGTCTATTTAACAACAGTAGGGGTCTATCTGACCCAAGGGGTCGAATGGGGGTCTATTGAGACTCGAAGGAAAAACAGTTCTTAATACGCATATCACACATATCTAACTGCGTACGTAAAAATTTAAAATATTTTTATAATTGACTTAATATTATATTCTTTATATAAAATAAAATAATAAATCAGAAAACAATCTGCCCCTTTTTTCCTTATGGGTTTTCGTATGTATACCGTGACGTCACAACTTGACCTTATGACCAGTTTGTAATTTGCACGACTCATAGTATGAGCCAGAAGAGCGATTGAGGCTTATCCGTGTCTCTTGCTGGCGAACCCATCAACCAATTAGGAGCCTTTGGCGCAGACTTGGCGAACGACGACACTGCCGTTGGCTTTCTATGCATTAAGCGCGAAGGGAATCTTCAGTACTCCGTTTTCTTTCTTCTTATGTGTGTGGTTTTAGTTTTTTTCTTTTTTATACAGCAGTTACGCATCATGTCGTTGGTTCGCCCTTTGTCTCCATCGCAAACCATACGAGCCTTGCATATGAGTTAGATGCATAATGTGCGCTTGTCCAATTCTACACTGGATGCTACAAACGCAAATATCATACACTAAGACCCCGCGTTAAGCGGGGCATACGTTCCATCAAAGTAGAGCGTAATGCGAAACAGCGCTAAACGAGGCTATCTTAACATGTAAATAATGGGGTTAGGGGAAGATAGGTAGAAAATTGGTTAATTATTAAATTTAATAATTTTTTTAATAAAAATAAAACCAAACATTCATTTCTTACAAAAATAAAACAATATAAACTAATATACTTATAAAAACAAATAAAATTCTCAGTCAGTCAGATCATTCAGTCTATTCTGTGTTTCCAATTTTATGATTTTTTGTCAAGAAGGCATTATGATAGTTTGGCTTAATGGCATATTGCGCTCAATTTCGTCGTCAATCCATACAGACAGTCGTTTTCCCATTTCCTCTATAATGTTATTTCTAGAACAGTTAATTCTAGTTGCAGAGCTTGACGTAGCTGCAGTTGCCGATGACAGTATTTTTTCTTTATTCTTAAGAATTGTCCTTATTGTTGAAGTTGCCAAATTCAATGCAGCACTAATTTAAGATTGACGTTCACCAGAATCTAATCTTCTAATCACTTGCATTTTAGTTTCCAGTGAAATGCTTTTTCTGGTTGCTTTCTTTTCTTGTTTTTTATTATAACCCATGATAAAAACTAAAGATCATAATATTTGTCACTGTATTAATCGTTATAGTATTATATAAATTTATGCTTACAATAAGGTCAACAAATGTTTCAAATGATAAAAATGTGTCCGTAATGCACCGTACCAAGCAAGAAACACAACTACACTGTTTCGGATATGTTATTTGGAAACCTAGCGCTGCGCACAATTTCGGAGAATCCCCGTAGTGCTGCGAGCAATTTCGAGGAATCTCCGGGTTGAAAAAAAAGAGCGCTAAACTGAAACAGCGTTAAGCGGGGTCTTACTGTATGCATTTTCAGCTATCTTTGTGAACTGTGAACAGTATTAAATGCTTGTAGTGTCATTATTACTACTATTATATCTACCATTGGATAATTAGTTATTGTTTCTATAAAACTATTCGTTTAGTTTTGATATCTGTGTGTGTGTGTGTGTGTGTATTTAATTACGGCAAAGCACACTAGGGCTATCTGCCTAAGGGGAGGGATGCCTTTCGTGGAGGACTTTCTAAGGGAAACTGGCTCGTATACACGTTACACATGGGGAAAACCACGAAAACACCCATGCAGCCAGCCCGTTCGCGGGATTCGAACCTCGGACCGAACTACCAGTGTTCAGCGACTTTACCGCTCGGCCGCTGGTGGGCTAGTTTTGATATCAATTTTAATTATTGTTACTTTTAATTTTAATTATTGTTACTTGTGAAAAGGTAAGCTTTAATAATATGGATCAGTATAATATACCAATTTAATTTTAACTTATTTACAGAACCCTAATTTAGAAATGACAGCTTCAGTATCTAAAAAGAAATGTCGGTATTACTCATTGGATTACTTAAAATTTGGATTTATTTGTTCACCGACAAATGAAACTATTCCTATGTGTCTTATATGCGAAAAACTTTTGGAAATGAATTCATGAAACCGTCAAAAATGAAAGATCATCTTGAAAGGCTTCATTCAGATAAAAAAAAATGAAGAATTAGAATTTTTCAAAAAACTCAAAGAAAAATTCACATGTCGACCAACTCTAAAAAGTTTTATGAAACAGTCTACTGAAACTGAAAATGAAGGAGGATTAATTGCTTCGTACAAGATTTCGCTTAATATAGCAAAGAGGGGAAAACCCCACACAATCGCAGACGAAATTGTAGTACCTGCAATTAAAGACGTCATTGAGAATGTGATGAAAAAAGACTCTACTAATGAAGTCTTTGCCATTAAGTGCAAATTCTGTAAAAAGGCGTATTGACGAAATGGCCGAAGAAATAGAAAACACAGTAGTTTTGGAGCTAAAAAATTGCAAGTTCTCTATACAACTTGATGAATCTGTTTTTGGCGTTTCTGCTATTCTTATGGCGTATGTTAGATATTTCAATAAAATTAAAGGAGGAGTCATTGATGAATTTTTATTTGCTAAATATCTTGAAACCGATGGGAAGGAAGTGACAATTTTTAGATGTTTACAAGAATATTTAAAAAAATATGACATTCCGCTTGAAAATATAATAGCAGTAGCCACAGATGGCGCACCTTCTATGGTAGGGCGTTACCGAGGTTTTGCTACATGCCTCAAAGAAAAAGTGCCCGGTATTCGTACTATTCATTGTGTGTTGCATAGACACAACTTAGTAGCAAAATATCTGAGTTCAGAGTTACATGAAGCTTTACAGTTTTGTATTAAATCTATTAATCAAATTAAAGTTCAACCTCTTAAATCAAGATTATTTGCCAAACTTTGTGAGGAAAATAATGAGTTATTTAACCAATTACTTCTGCACACCGAGGTTAGATGGTTGTCTAGAGGTGTATGCTTGCAACGGCTCGTCAATTTGTTTTACTCCACGACAGAATTTCTGAACGAAATAAATCCTGTTCTAAGCAATGAACTCCAAAACAATAAGAACCATATTTTTTATTTAGCAGACTTATTTGGAAAATTTAATGACGTTCAAACAAAACTGCAAGGAAAAGATGTAACAATTATCCAAGCTCGGACAATACTGTTAGGCTTCCAAGTAAAATTAAATTTATTTAGACCTTCATTGCTACGTAAGGATTATAAGTATTTTTCAAATCTGCAACAATTAAAAATAAAAGAAGAAGACTTGGAAATATATACAAATCATCTTCAAAAATTAAGCGACGATTTTAAACTGCGCTTTGTTGATTTGGAAAACATTGACATCCCTGATTGGATTATTGCGCCATTTTCGGCGCAAATTGATAACGTCGACGTCAACATACAAGATGAGCTTGCTGAACTATTGTCCGATCTTTTAATAAGCAAAATCGCTTATTAAAAATTTGACAATACATAAATTTTGGACTATTATAAATATAAAGCAAAAATATGTGAAACTTTACGAAATGGCTCAGCCATTTATGCTGGCGTTTCCAAGTTCGTATATGGTTGAAGCCGGTTTCAGTCACGTTAATTCAATTTTAACTAAAAACAGAAATAAATTAAATGTGGAGCTTCGAGGGGATTTACGGTTAAAATTGACTAATTTCGAACCCAATATAGCGAACCTTGCCAAGAAACACCAGGCACACTCATCTCATTAAGAAGTAAAATATCTGTAGCTACTTTACTTACTGTTTCTGATTTATTAAATATTTAGACTAATATATAGTTTTATTTTAATTACCTGAAAATTACCTTTGTGGGGATCTATGGAGATTTCGAAAAATTATATAGGGGGCGATGATCAAAAAAGTTTGGCGACCCCTGCTCTATAATAAAATGGCCACCCCCGCTTCTGGTCTTGGCAGAGGGTTAAACCTAAAAATGGTTAATGCTCCCAATAAAAAAGGACTTTGTTGAATAAAATTAAAAGAAAATTAAATCTGAAAGCTTTCAGAGTTTATAATCAAAAATTCGTTAAAGTTTCACAAAATGTCAAATAAACTATAAAATATTTAAAAACAGCATATCTTTAGAATTTTCGATAGACAGATAAAAATATAAGGATATGGATATAAAAATATATTTTCCCGTACAGTGTTGCCATTGCTCGCTTTGGAATTACTGAGTTTTTAATCGAAAATTCGTTAAAGCTTTACAAAATATGAAATACACTTCGAAATTCCAAATTCGGGCTTCCAGGTGTCCATATTCTGGTGGAGGATTACGTTATTCAAAATTTCATGGCTCTAGGTAGCGCTGTTTTTTCACAATGCGAGAAACATACATTACATTCATGCAAATTCTTCATTATTTAATTTCTATAAATATAACATAAGGTGATAATATTTAGTGGCAAGAATTTGAAAAGTGATTCAGACTTTTACAGAGATTCAAAGCAAAATCCCATTTTGAGAATAATTTCCCATCTGGGCTAACGCTCCTTTGAGCTAATTTTTTTTTACTTAACCCAAGGGTTAAATAGCGGTTGTTCACATCACTCCAGTCCATGCCCTTATCTCTCTTACACTGTAAGCACCGTATTTGTAATAAGTATTTGCATTAATTACATAATTGTATACGGGAGCCAAGGGTTTGAGACCATTGATCTATGGGTTTCTAATAAAATGTTTATTTCCTCCTGTTTGACTTAAGTTGTAGAAATAGACAAGGAAGTTAATTAATAACAATGATAACAGCTAAGTCTGTCAGTTGATTGGAGGTTTGAAAACAAGTATTTTCTACTTTTTACTGTATAATATACGAATATCAGACGACGGGAAGATGTAGCTAGAATTAAGGGAGTGTGGAAGACTAGCCAAAGCTAGATTTTCGTTCGATAAATTTAATATATTTTCTATAAAATAGGCTTTTGTTCCTTATATAAATTTAATTTGAAACATTGAATGAATAAACTGGATAAATATCTACTTATTATATCTATGATATAGTATATATTTCAAGTTACTAATAATCATACACATCTGAGTTGATTGCATATGGGAAACTGATCTAAGTATATGATATAGATACCGTAATACGATAGTTTGATTCAATAATATACGTACATGGACTCGGTGATAAAACAGGTGTATATCATTTTAGATTGCACCATAAGACAATTTTTTAGTTGTATTGTATAAGAACCTTCTTTTACACCAAGGATCAGTTTACGTAATGAATTTTCTTGTTCAAAAAACTATCTGCCTCATTATTTTGCTGAAAGATCTTAAGCAATTGCAAAATACTTCCAAATTTAATTACGATACTTGTTCCCATAGCATTTCTTTGAGCATCATTGCTTATTCCACCGTATAGTTCCAAACCTAATTCAGAAAAATGATAGTAAACAACCCCGTATAGCACGAGTTTTATGCCAAATTTGCAATTTAATTGCTTTCTTGGATTGATTTGCTTTTTTTCTTGATTCTTTAGTCAAATGGATGTTTTGACGCAATTTAGGAAGCCTACTTCATCTATCAAACTACCGGTTATCAATTAACTGACATCAAGTTTGCAGCAGGAATGGTTATTTATCATTTTGCGTTACGCTTAGCTCATTTGTCATTCCATCTTAACAGCTTTACTAATAAACTGAAACGTAGTTATAATGTTTCTAGATGAGCTGCATGTTTCATCATTGAATATTATTTGCTGCGTTCTTCGCGTAACGCGTCACTTTCACCAAAGATTTGAAAAGTGATCCAGGTTGATTGATATCTGATTGAGTATATTTGTAAACATATTTAAAATTATTTATTTAAAAATTATTATTATTAGTTGATATGTCGTGCATTTAACACAATTAAGGCGTTTGCGTACACTGTCCTCTATTTAGCACAGTTTTATTAAAAAAATCATAAGTTGGAATAACCATAAAAACTTTATTTAAAAAGTTAGAGAGTTCGCGTAACTCATTAAACACATATAGAATACAAATCAGAGTTAATAGTCTTCACAAACATTTAAATTGAAGTGCTGAAATAAAGAACTCACAAGATACTCATTTGTAAGTTTTAAATATCTCCAGACTTACCTATTAGACAATATTATCCAATTTAAATTCCATAAAAGAAAGAGCGATGATGAAAAGAATGAAGCACAAGTGCAATGTTAGCACAAAATCTTTTTAAAACTTCTGCCTCTGAACATAAATAGAATTCTCTCTCGACAATATATCGTTTGGGGCTCGTTTATTTTTGACATTGCCGAGTTTGATTATGTAAAAGTGACATTAATTTATTCTAACAGTAGTATTGAAAATGATATAAACAATCTTAAAATTTCTTCAAAGTGACTGATAATATATAAAACAATATTATCAGTCACCTTGAAGGTTGCAATGAATCGCCAGCTATTCTGTTGGTGTTTCGCCATCGACAGAATCGAACGAAAGTTGTGTTTATGTAGGTAAAACATGAAAGGTACAGAGGGAGATTATCAGATGCTCTGTTAATCAGCACAAATTATGAAATATAAAATATAGAGATGAAAATAAATAATTTCTATAATGATTATCTCAATTCTGTATGCATTCAAAAATTCCAAATTAGCTTTGGTGCAAACAAATCTACTACTGTGTGATAAGAAATGTCTTCCTGTGATTAGCTTATTGTAGTTTTCATATGTATATTCTTCAAAAACTGTGATCTATGATGATAGATATTTCTCTGGCTAAGATATCTCAAGACATTTCACAAGCTTTAGGTCCGTCGTCAAGCCTTCGGCATTTTATTGCTGATGCTCTTTTCATGTATAAGATGAAGCACTTCAAGATATATTATCATGCTGAAATATTTACCTACCCCCTCACAAAGTTTCCCTATAGGCGCTAAGTTATTCTAGCAACTCAGGATTGTTACCATAGGATTTGGATTAATTCTTGGGATCATAAAACTGCTTTTTAGCATTTCTTTAGTGTCCAAAAGCCAGCAGAAATAGTTATTGAATTCTCCCTTATTTTAGTGCTGTTTAGGGGTATTTAAGTGGACTTTCTGTCAGGCTTGCGTAAATAGAAACCATTTTGCCGTCTAGACTAAATATTTCTAACCATAAAATAACGCTGCGTGAGAACTCATGGGAACAATAAATAATTCCCTTTGGATTTTCTGACATCTCTTGATGTGTTGTTCCCCAAACATACGGAAACTATTTTGTAATATGTTGATCGTATACTGCTTTAACCTTAGCCGTTAGTTATTCTGTTTTAGCTAGCAAGTGCGTAGATTACAGGAATTTTGTGTTCTTCTAGAAATTCTGAAACCATGCTAGTTGCCTTGTCATTGATAGCACGGTTTCATAGTTTATAACGTTCTAAATTTATATTTATCCCAACAAAAAAAATGAAGATCCCATAGCTAGAAATCTTTAAATTTCTCAATGATATATTTTTTCTTTTCTTTTCTAGCATTCGTTTCATTTGAACTTTCAACCATTTTAAGTAGTTAGATTAAATTTTAATGGAAACTTTCCAAATCTCAATTACGCCTTTTTCCAAGTATTTTTAGCGTTCTCTTAATAATTTTTAAAAAAGCTTTATTAATTATTTTTAATTTGCCATATAGCAATCAGAATTTAAGTAAGCAAATAATTATTTGGCATAAATTGCTCTGTTTCAGACTCTTTGAAAGGCATAATGAGAAAAATGATTGTTTGATAAAAGATAATCGAGGCACCGAGAAAACCATTTTGCCGTCTAGGACCCAGGACAAACAAGCGTTGAAAACATAGAATACCAACTTTCCTTTTAGTCCTGAGTGTAAAGGAGAAAATGCTTACTTTTGGTGATAATAATTAGGTAAATAATTTCATAACTCATTGAGAAATGGAATAAATGAGTGCTGAATGGATGGATGCTGAAATGGATGGATGATGAAAACGAATGGATACTGAATTGTAAGCAAATACTGTATTGTGTAGATTAGAGTATTTCGGTTGAAAAGCGCAGCATATCAAGAATTAAAGGAAAAAATAAAATAGACAAAAAACGTCTTTTTGTGTAAAGATTGTAGAGTCATCAATATTTTTTGATGCCCTCACCGGGACTCGAACCTAGATCTCTCGCATATGCGCCGAGTGAGCCCCACGAAAGCATGTTGGAAGGAGAGAGAAAATAAAATGATATAGTGGTAAAAAAGTCTTCATTTATGCATTTTGGTTACAATTTTGTAAAAAGTTTTCTTGGTGTTGGTTTACATGGATTCTTTTTCAAGTGTCAAATTCACGAATTGCATTTTGTCCCCAGTAGGTATGGAAAACTTAGACTGCAGATTGTGATCGAGTTGTGTCACTTTGAGTTTTCTCGTGAGATAATTTTTCCTGATTCATTCAAGTAGGTGGTTAGAGATATCCTTCTTCGAATTTAATATGGACTGAGGCACGGTTGTGTCAAATTAAGAAAGAGATAAGTAAGAAAAATATTGTTAAAAGGAGGAGACAGAAATTAAGACAATCAAGAGGAAAGTACATAAGAGTGAGAAACGATTAAGAGTCAACTTGTAGAGTTTTGATGCTGAGAGACGTGAAAAATGAGCAATGTCCTCACCGGACTCGAACCTCGGACCTCTCGAATACGCGCCGAGCGTGCCGACCATTAAACCACGAATCTATGCTAAGAAAGAGGGAGAAATACCTTATAAACTGATGGTTTATTTTTGACATATATGGAAAGGAAAACGCGGTAAAAAATTTAACAAAGGGAAGAGGACTGGCTTAGACGGTATGACTGATGTGGTTACATTTTAGATAAAAATAATGAAGTAAATAGATATAAAAGGAAACGATTTTATAAAGGTGATTTAAATTATATGGAGCTCTAACTGGACTGACTCGTCTTAATTTGATATGAATAAACGTGAAAGCCAGCTTCGGCTTGAGAGGAAAAGGACTGATGAGAGAAAAATAAATTGCTGAATAAAAATAAAAGAAGAGAATCGTTGAGAAAAATAAATTTAATCATCGTAACGAATCATGTAAATGCACACCGCGCTTGGAAATTATGCATCTGAATATACAAATCCTTCTCCAATGGATGGTGTGACCGTATTAGCAGTTTATGCAGAATTTCATCTAATAAAATTTTCGGGTTCCACAGATGTGTGTTCATCGAGTATCTTCTCTTTGAGCCGGTTTCAATGGCTCAGTGTTATCAACAGTCACCCATTAAAGCCCAGAGATAAGCTACTTCATGTGAAGATTTAACTGATTATCTTTTAGGGCTGCTATCTTTGCATAATGTATGCAATGTTAATCGTCGTTGCAATATTGAAAACTATCCGAGTAATATAGCCTTTTCTAGCTAAAATGTGTATATTTTTACCATAAATAGTTCCTTTTATCATTTAACAGTTTTACCTGTGGTAAATTTAAACATATCAACGTTACCTAGATCAAATGAAACCTTGGTCCAACCAGTCGCTGAGTGGGTTAAGAGAACTGAATACTAGTAGTTAGACTTGGGTTCCAGCCCCAGTGAGAAGGTTAGACGCATGGATGATTTTCGTAATTTTCCTCTCGTTTAACGTTAATAGGATTCCGATTTCCTTAGAAAGTCTTCCATGAAGGCAATCTTAGTCAGATAGCTTCCGCCTGCTTGCCATATGCAAATAAAGTAAACTAAATGCAAATCGAGAATTTAGGATAATCTCATGCATCGTTTTAAAGCTGTTAATACAATCTAATCATTAATATAATTTATTACCTAAATTTTAGATACTATTTATTATTTTAAGTACTACTTATTACTTAAGACTTACTAAAGTATTTACTGTTGTAACAGATATTGGCATGTTTTAATTTTTGTTATGTACGAGGGTTGATCTCACCCACTGCAAATAGAGTGAAAAATTTAAAAGATTATTTTTTAATATATATGAGTTTTTCATAATTTATCCATCTACCGAATACCATGTTTAAGAATTTATGTGATCTTATCGATTCGAACATCGAAGGAATGATTTGTGAACTTAGTTTGTAATATCTCTTTATACTAAATTTACATTTACACTTCGCTTCCAGTTTCCTACTCACATTTTTGTGTATTTTGTAATTATATCGTGCACAGTGTGTTACATGTTTTATATTCTTAATTATAACTACATCAATAATATTTATGTTCAAGAAAAATAATATTACCAATAAAGTTATTTGAATTAGTTTAGTAAGTTTTTATTAAATTTAAATAGTTTCAAATTTTATGCATCCAATCAAATAAGATTTTTCAATTAAAAAGCAATTTTTTATTTAATTTGTAATTGTAATTAAATAAAGTTGTTTTGTATGGTTATAGTTTTATATTATCCTAGTATTCTACACTTACATGTATAAGATTTTTCGTAATGATTTTTTAACATTTTAATTATTTAATTCTTTAATAATAATAAAATAGGACAAGGATGGTTCCGATGGTCAGTTTGGCAGTTCAAACTCATTCCGTCCATTAGCAAAGTCATTAAGAGTTAAGACAGATCTCAGCAAAAAGATAAAAGCACGACATAAGCGGTAATTTTCAAAACCAGAAAATGACTTTTAGCCGAAGGAAAGATCACAAATCTTCGTATGTTGTTTTTTTTCTTCTAAATAACAGAAAGTTAACGAAACGTGTAATTAAAAGTCAAGATGTAAAGGAGCTAGGTATGTTTTGCTAAAGTATTTTACCCTTAAGCTTCTCGATGTTTAGTGCCAGATCTTTTAATTATTTAGAGGTTTTTTTTAATAAATGGAGTATGATATACAAAAACAGTGTTAGAATCTTTAATTTTCGAAGCAATCGTCCTATGTAAATAATTTATTAATTTTCTCTGAAATTGGAAAAGCAGTTTTAATAAATTAACGTATAATTTTCTACGCAGTTATTCAATAAAAATGAAAGCAATGGTTTAAGATTGGAAAGAAACCTGCTTTTCATTGTTCTATTCTTAATATTTGTTCCTGATGATTGTTATTTATGTAATGCAGTAGATCCCCAGTTACCTTTACTTGTTAAATCCAGAATTCAGATTATGCGCCAAACGAAATTAAATTTGTTTTTTACTTCCTTGTACGAAGTAAAAAGGAAGTTGTAATCGCGAAAGTTTCAGGCAGCATATTTCAACGAAAATATCCATTTTGACCGCTATCGAATGCAATTTGACGATGTTTTTGCGTGATATCTGTACGTAAGAACAGAATAAAAGACTCTTTTCCTTCAAAAAAATTATAAAACTGCTTTAAAATTAATTCTGAAGAGAATTTTTCGTGGCGTCTGTACGAACGTATGTACGTACGTACGTATCTCGCATAACTGAAAAACGAGTAGCCTCAGAACGTTGAAATTTTGTATATAGGACTGCTATAACATGTAGATGTGCACCTCGTATTTTGGTTGCAATCGGCCGCACCAAACGTATTTATTAATACATTTTTTTAAGTATTTATTAATATACCAAACGTATATTTTAAAGCATTTATTAATAGACCACAGGAACAGTTAGAAAGAAAACATACTTCAAAACAGAACCTACACCATAAAGAAACACCTAACATTTAGAATTAGCATTCGATTCACGGAGAAAAAATAGTATTATAGAACCTATTTTCATCGCAACTGGATTGGATTGGATTGGATTATTCAGTTATGGCAAAGCACACGAGGGCTATCTGCCTAAAGGGAGGGATGCCTTTCGTGGAGGACTTTCTAAGGGAAACTGGCTCGTATACACGTTACACATGGGGAAAACCACGAAAACACCCATGCAGCCAGCCCGTTCGCGGGATTCGAACCTCAGACCGAACTACCAGTGTTCAGCGTCTTTACCGCTCGGCCGCTGGTGGGCCTCATCGCAACTGGAGCCCGACTGCCTGTTAAATTCTTCTCGTTACCACTAGATGGCCTTTAATAAAATATATCGGTTACATGCAAAAAGTTTTATTTAAAGTTTCAATTCAACCATAAAATTATCACAGCCAACAATAAGAAAATTTGAATACTGTTTTTTCATAGATAATTTTTTTTAAGCCTAAAAGTAGATGTTACGATTTTCGACTCGCAGAAACACGCAAAAATTGCTTCGTGTCAAAATCAAACATTTTACCAACTATTAGGTATATAGGCATATAATAATCAAGATTATTGCACAGCTTAAAGAAATTAAAAGTGAGTGCAGAGGAATTTTTTAGGATAACGAGGTAAGGAAATTTATTGAGTTGGATTACAACATTTTTTTAACTAACAAATGAAATCCAAATTTCTGTAACAAATAAATAAATAACGTCATTAACGAACTATATAATGAAACATGGTTAACCGATTTTCCTTTCTTTTTTGATTTAACCGGATATTTATATATTCTTATTACAGAGCTGCAAGGAAAAATTTATACTTACATTAAACCTTTTAAAGTTAAATTTAAATTAGAAATACAACTTCAATCAAAATATTTCGTGCATTTCCTACATTTTAAAACCTGCCCTAATACTTTAAATTATAATTTTTTAAAATATGCAAGAAAAATATCATTTCGGCAAAAATTGAAGAGCGATGTATTGATTTAATTTTGCATTATTTTCATTACCATTAAAAGATATTGAATAATGCACCAGAAAACTACAAATTGAGGTAAATAATTTACCATTTTAATGATTTTAATTGTAGTACAAATCTCATTCAAAATCTTGAAGTTACAGATTTGATTACATTCTATTCGTATTTATCAGGATAACGATTTTTTAGGATAACGAGGTAAGGAAATTTATTGAGTTGGATTACAACATTTTTTTAACTAACAAATGAAATCCAAATTTCTGTAACAAATAAATAAATAACGTCATTAACGAACTATATAATGAAACATGGTTAACCGATTTTCCTTTCTTTTTTGATTTAACCGGATATTTATATATTCTTATTACAGAGCTGCAAGGAAAAATTTATACTTACATTAAACCTTTTAAAGTTAAATTTAAATTAGAAATACAACTTCAATCAAAATATTTCGTGCATTTCCTACATTTTAAAACCTGCCCTAATACTTTAAATTATAATTTTTTAAAATATGCAAGAAAAATATCATTTCGGCAAAAATTGAAGAGCGATGTATTGATTTAATTTTGCATTATTTTCATTACCATTAAAAGATATTGAATAATGCACCAGAAAACTACAAATTGAGGTAAATAATTTACCATTTTAATGATTTTAATTGTAGTACAAATCTCATTCAAAATCTTGAAGTTACAGATTTGATTACATTCTATTCGTATTTATCAAAGGATAAATTCTCTCAGTTACAAATTTTTGCAATAAGAATAATCGCTTTATTTGGAACTATATTTATATACGAATAGTGCTTTTCGTAACTGAAAATTAATAAGTCTGAGAAAAGAACCCGATTGACCGAACAGCGTCTGAAATTCCGTGAAGATATTTTCTCATAAGTTTTCTCCAAGGGCACAAACTTTATCAGAATCTAAACGCCATCTAGTGTCAAGTCCTAGTAAGAAATAAAGACGTATATCGCAAGTATATGTATTTTTTCTGAAAGTGTAAAAGGAAAATTTAATAAATCAATAAAAAAGAAGTTTCCGTTATTTATTCTTACATTTTGTCCTAGTTTGACGGTTTTATCTGGAAAATTTACATGAAACTTTGTTTATTTTTAAGTAAGTTAATTAGTAGTCGATTTAAACATATTAGAATTATTTGAAATAAATGTCAGTTTGAAAATATAAGAATCAGCTACCAATGCATTTGAATTTTGAAATATAACAAAGGCAAATTTCTTCTCCATACCAAAATTTAGATTTCAACTAGAAAATAAATATAAACTGGACTTTTTCGCTTTACCTTAACATCGTTTATTGTGTTTTGATAAATATCTGCAATTGTCAAAATAATGTAACCGAAAGGAAAAAGTCTCATAATTTTAGATAAGGAGAGAATGAAAAAATTGTAAGTTTGAGAAATAAAATGTAAGTACAGAAGAAACATTGTAGAAAATACAATTGAATATTATTATAATAATGTTTCATTTCAACTATGTTTGAAGAAAATGTAATATTAATAAATGTAAAATAAAAATGATAAAATCTGAAAGGTTTCAGATTTTAAATTACGTCCAAAGGGGCGTTTTTTTAATGTTTTGTGTGTTACCTTTATTTATTAAATATCATGTTCTACGTACTCAAACCATAAAATTCAGTTCAACAGCAATATCGCAAAATAATTTTAAAATGAGCATATCTTTATAATTTCCAATACAGAGTCTTATTTATCATAAAGTTAGGGTTTAGACACATACCTTCAGTTACACACTTGCAATTAAAATACGCTCTTAAGAGTTACGAAGAAGCATCAGCCTCGAACAGAGTGAGTGCTACCTGACAGCTCAGTCAAAAAACTCGAAGTATATCAAAGAACCGCTC
Organism: Stegodyphus dumicola; assembly: GCF_044657685.1. Taxonomy (NCBI): domain Eukaryota; kingdom Metazoa; phylum Arthropoda; class Arachnida; order Araneae; family Eresidae; genus Stegodyphus; species Stegodyphus dumicola. The sequence continues at coordinate 37,836,125 of NC_140771.1, read as the reverse complement.
CAAACAAGCTCTTTGTCTCGAAGGATCCAAGTGTCCTTTCACTCAGAACGTAATACAATAGAATCTCTTAGATTGTCAGCCTATTTTTGCCCCATTCACTCCTTTCACCAATACTGAAATAGAATTCACCCCTGCTCCTTTCCAAAACTTAAAAAATATATACGCATTTATTTGGATTTAGATTATTTTTAACGGGTTTTATAAACAACAAAAAAAAAAATACAAAATGTTAATAAATACCAAAACGTGAATAAAGTAAATTATATATTCATAAACTGATCTGAATACTGATCAGGTAAGTAAAGGCCTGACCTCACCCCGCCCTGAAACTATACAGTTCCTCCCAAAGCGGAATTCCTGTCTGGTTGAGAACCCCAGCAGTACAATTTTAATGTCCACACTCACAGAAAAATGATTGAGCGGTTACATTACTTAAATATAACAGTATGGAAGAATCATAATTACTGGGTAATGTACAATTTTGTTATTACATATCTTAAATTGTAGTTAAAGTAAAAGTTACAATGAATGTTTAATTGCATCCCTTCAAATACCTTTCTGTATTTCAGATTATTTGATTATGGTCGGGTATTAATCACTTTTGTACGTACATATTGTTACAGCTTAATCTTATAAAGCTAACGATTTATTTTAACCTAACCTAACCTAACCTTACTTCCTTGTTTGAAGTAAAAAAGAAGTATTGTAATCGCGAAAATTTTCAGACATCTATTTCAACGAAAATATCCATTTTGACCGCTATCGAATGCAATTTAACGATGTTTTTGCCTGACAGCTGTACGTAAGGGCAGAATAAAAGACTCCTTTCCTCCAAAAAAATTATGAAATTGCTTTAAAATGAATTTTGAAGAGAATTTTTCGTAGCGTCTATACGTACGTACGTATGTATCTCGCATAACTCTAAAACGAGTAGCCTAAGAACGTTGAAATTTTTTATATATGACTGCTATAACATGTAGATGTTCACCTTGTATTTTGGTTGCAATCGGCCAAACCAAACGTATATAAATATATTTATTTATATATCCATTCTGTTACCCGGCTCAGTGACCTCAGTTTATTTTCTCTTATATGTTTGTAAATTGTACATTTTTTGCTTTAAAAATGATTGAATTATGTTGTTCTTATCTTCCGATTAAGGTTTTTATGCCTTTAGTAAATCTTCAAGCAATATTCGTACAATTATCAACAGTTTAAAAGCTGCTTAAGTGCGATTGAGCCTAATTTTTAAATAACCTCGCGGACATATTTGTTTACATTTGAAACAGCAGAATAGCAGATTTGCTGCCAATCTAGCGAGACTAAGCTTCGCAACAACAAAGATAAACACATTGTGCCAACGTTTAATTAGATTAAAATATTACTGAAATTAAATATCGAAATAAAAAACATCATCCAACATTTAAAAGAATTAGAATATTATTAAATTTAAATACTTTAAAATACGTTATATAGAATATAATATATAGAATAAATACATTTACTACGAGTATAAAATACTAAAGAAAGGTTAAATTATTACTTTCATATAGCATAGAAATAGAATAAAAATAACACTATAAAAACATTGCGCCAACGTTTAATTGGATTAAAATATTACGTAAATTGAATATCGAATTAAAAACCATCATACCAACGTTTAAAAGAAAAAAAATATTACTTAAATTAAATACTTTAAAATAAGTAAATAAGAACGCTTCGTACACTAGAGATAAAATGACAGCAATTAGTTTATTGTTGGTAAAAAAGGAGGAATGTCTAATAACTTCTTACCGTTACAGCGCTTATTTCTTCCAACATGACCACAATATCATATACGGCCGTCTCAGAATCGGCTCTTCTAACGGTCTTCTGTGATCTACATTTTCGCACTTCATTGAAGAAACAATTAGCGACGTTTCCTTCAAAAATTTAAAATAAATTTCCTCTGACCCTTGTAAGAATTTTAAATAAATCTTTGATTAGGAAAGCCAGGCTGGCGAAAATAAGGTCTCAAAGGACAATTTTTTAATTCCGAAACCAAAAATTCTTGGTACTTATCAAAAACAACATTCATTTTTGAAGGAGACATTTTTGAAGGAATTCGAAGATATGAATTAAATTTTAAAATGGCGCGGTAATGCACAAATTTTCAGCAACCTATCAGGGAGCTGATTACAGCTCATTAATGCACAAATATTCTATAACCAATCAGAGAGCTGATTACATCACGCCTAGAATTAAAATTATTTAAATAATCATACATAATAAAATCATTTTAAAAAAGAAATGCAAAATTAAATTGTATTTTAATATTTAACAGCCATAAATAATGTTTAAAACATTAGATTAAATTTATAGATAATAAAACCAATTACTTTTAAAGTAAGGTGACGTCACTGATTACATCATCCACAGCATAAAATTTCATAAAATATGATAAAGAATAAAATTTTTATTTCAAATAAAAATGCAAAATTAAATTGATTTTTAATATTTAGAAGCCATAAATAATATTTAAAACACGGAATTTATGCATAATAACACGCATTATTTTTTAAATAAAATGTCAACAAAGTATCGGTTACCATAAATAACTTATCCAGCAATGGGTTTACCATAAGTCGTATTACTCGCCAAAAGAAAAATTGCCAAAAACTCGCCAAAAGAAAAATTGCCAAAAACTCGCCAAAATCCGTGCAACCGTCTACCAAAGTAGCACCCAATAAATATGTGCTTTCTACAGATTACAAAGCATTTTCACTAATGGATGATTAATTGAGAGTTCTTCATCATGAAGTATATCTCTGCATGCTTGAATGAAATCAACAGAACATCGGAAAATTTTTAACCTTAACACTCAAATATGTACGTCGTGCAGCAACTACAGTACCTATATGTATCAATGTTTTCTGCATAAAACGGTTGTTTTACATGGCTCGCTCCATAATTTATTACTCACCTCATTTCTGAAATGCTAGTTCTATGTGATAGCGCCTTCGAAATCAATAGTGTCTTGTTCGAAATCTACGCCACTCTAAGGTTTCATTTTTGCCTAATTTTGCATTCTTGCATTTTGCTTCCTCTTTATGCAAGTTATTTGAAAAATGGCAGTTACGAGCTTTATATCCTTAAATATTAATATGATCTACCAATTACGAAGTTTCTCAAAATAACACAGAGAAATTTTACCAAAATGGTTTCAGAGCCAGGATTTAGAAAGATTCTGTACGTATAAAAAGCTAATTTTTTGTGGCTCTTTAGTCTCCATAGATCATAATGTCCAATTCTCAAAGTGTTCATTATGCCGAGATAGCTTATACGAAAAAAAAACTTCATTCTTTTCCGGATAAAATTTACTAAGATTTTCGAAAAAGAATTGATTCAATTTTCAATTACTAATTGATTTCGAGCACACGTTTTACCAGGTTTAGGGAATAATTTTAGAACTGAAACTGATCGATGCTTCCAAACTTTGTAAAAAAGCACTTTATATCCATCCCTACAAATTATTAATTGCTGATATATCCACGAATTTTGCACACAAATGGTAGAACGTTTAATACTCATTAAAGCACAAGTATTTTACTAATTGAACTTTCTGCTCTATAGGGACCATAAGAAAGTTAAATTTTGGATTCCCAGAATCTTTCCTCCCACAATGTTGAAACTGTTTTCAAAAACCTTTATTTTGACCAATTCAGTTATAGGAAGTACTAGACTAAGATCAATATTTAAGAAAATAAAGCTTATGCCTGCCCTTTTACAAACATTTTATAAAATTAAATTCAAAAATAATGTTTTTCCTTGTTATAACTTAACTGCCAAAACGTGTTTATAAATTAATTACTTCACTTAACTTATGCAGCAACATGTTAGTAATAGTAATATAGCAACCACTTAAGGTTGTAAACAGGAACATGTTTCGTTTAATATTTTCAATCAAAGGTTGCTATCTATGAAATTACATTCGTTCTTCTGTTATGAATAAAAGAGATTAGTATTAAGCTATGTCCTTAAATCTGACGAAACATAAAAAAGCTAGTTCTGCGTTTTACAAAATGTACAAGTTTAACCCACAGCATCCAAAATGAGGCAAATACAGAATATGAAGAGAAATATTTAATTAAATATTTTGGTTATTCCATTCTAGAAGCAAACTTTATTTGATTGAAAAAATTGCTTCTAGTCACGTAACAAATATTCTCCAGCAGAATGAGCAAGAAATTTTATTATGTATACGTCAAATGCTTCATTATGTTGTAATTTTCTAAGCAAGATTTTAGTTACCTTCGGAAGTAGATTTCTCCCCTTCTAACGCAGCATAACTCCAATTTCTCGCATCGCTTATTCTTCTGACTAGACCAAATAAAAGTAAATTCACCATTAAACCAATTTTCAGCATTTCATTTTTTACCTGATTTAAGTAACGTAAAAGAATAACTGTTTTACTACTACTAAGTATTATTATTTCAAACGGTAAGGTTTATTTTAACTAATTATCTTTGTGTTAATTTGTTTCTGTACATCTATTTTTCCCATCAGCCGCTACTAGAACACCAATTAGGTGCATTTAAATAACAAGAGAATTTGTAGTTTAATAGAGTGTTATTATTATTTAGCCATAAATATGTAAGCAGTTGTTTTTCATCTGTTATTACGTAAGTTTACTAGATTCTTTTCCTCTGCCAAACTCAGCAAGGTTTAATTTTGAAGTTTACTTTTGCAGTTTTCTGACTTTTGAAAACTATCAAACAACACTGAATAAGTATTAATTTTTAACTGTACTATAAAATTAACTTTTAATAAATCTTTTAGTTAGGGTTTATGCCTTACCTGTTTTGTTGAAGTTTATGTAGAAGTTTACTTAGTAAGAAAACGAAAATTCGTAAAACCAAAGACAGGTTAAACAAGTAAATACTTAATTAAGATTAACCTTTCAATATCATTAAAGCAAAGTAAAAGCAAAGTTACTGTATTACACTATTTGCTTTTCCCAACCAGAAATCTTTAAGCATATGACGTCACTGACTCATAGTGTGCTAAAAGCAACTACTCCTTACTCCCCTTGTGCCTCCGTTTTTTCCACTTATAAATGATGTCGTTGGATGGAAAGAGCATAATATTGTTTGTCTAATGACCGTGAATAAAATTATTAAGTCGTGGTATAATTTAGTTTTAAAATAACTCTGTTAGGTGTTTCGTTTTATTTTTATATATTCTAATTCAACATAGCAAACATAAAAAGAGAATTAAGCGTTTAAGTTCAAGATTTGCTTTACAAATTATTATCATTATTTCATTTTTGTTGAAGTACATGTATTGTATGAGTTCTGTATCATTTTTGAGAATTTAATAAAAATTCATCTCTTTGAAAGCGAAAACAAATTAAGACTGGAAAGAAAACATTCTAAAAAATTGCTATTGGGCATTGCATTAGAATCGTTACGTGAATATAAAATACTCTTTTATATAAATTCAGACATCGACGAATGTCTTTACAGTCATAAAAAGAAAGCGTATTTTTTTCTTTTGCAGGCATATCTTTCCATAAAAGGATGAAAATTGTTTCTTTGGATACAAGAAAAAATGTTTAAAATGTACATAAAAGCTTTTGTAAAGTATGGCATTTGAAATGATACATTCACGTTTTCCCATTTCGATCCTTCATTTCAAAGGAGTTTTTTAAAGTACACAAATAGTGCAGAAATTTCGTAAAACTTTAAAGGCATGAAAGATAATGGGAGGACTAGGAAAGATATCTTGGAAGAAAGCATCGGCAATATGTTATGTGAAACACACCAGACGTTGCTCAATAAAATCCTTTTACTGAAATAGGAACAATTAAAAGAATTTTTACAAATAAAATGAAAAGTTTCAGCTCATTAAAAAATTGTGTGTTACTATACACATTAGAATTTTGTGCAAATTTGTTTAAAATCCATAAAATCCCTACTTTTAGCTTTGAGATTTTCAAGTTTAAACTAAGTCATGGTTTCTTTTTGAGAAAACTGAAGTTGCCAACTGTTGCAGAAAATAATACGTAAAATACATTATACGTGACTAAATTCATGTGTTCGATGTTAATAGTTGATTTTGAATCAAATTTTTTATAAAGTTTAAGTAAATTGAAAATAACTATGCTTATGTATGTCATTTTTAATTTTTCTTTTCTTTCTTTTTTTTTTTTTTTTTTTTTTTTTTTTTTTGAAATTTTAGGTGGAAGATCAAAATATTTTATTTAGATCAGTGGCAGCACATTTCTTTTAAATTGCTGAGTTAATTAATCAAAACTTCATTCTCGCCAACTTCTTCTAACTTACCATGCCTCACGGACTAGAAGAAACGGCGTTCGCCAAAGTCCTCATCTCCTTTCTTCTTGCTTAAAAGCAAGATTGCTAAAGTTCATTAAATTAGCAGAGAATATGAAATATATATATTTTTAAAATTGAAATTCCGGATTCGAGGTGCACATGTTCGGGTGGGAGATTACGTTATGTTCAAAACTTCGAGGCTAAGTATCGCCTTTTTCTCGCAATATATATATATATACTTACGTACAGATAATTCATTATTCAGTATAGGGATTTAACTAAAATTGTGTAACATTAAAAAAATGTATATATATTTTATTTTATTTTTTTGATTTACAGAATCCATGAAAGTAATAAAGGAAAATGCCTCTGAAAATAGGCAACTCATTCTTTTCAATCAGTATAACAATTTATGACGTTGACTTTATCTTTAATATCTTAATAGTCTTTTTTTTTTTCAAAAGTCGACTGATTTTGATTTCAAAATCTTTCTTGGCAATAAAGGCATGCTGGTGAAAATATCTAAGGATCTGTTTGAAAAACCCTCAAAGTTAAGTAATTTCCTTCAGAAATTCCAGAAAATTTTTCATTTGGAAGAGGAGTCTATCATTTCCTCTCCAATCTATCATTTCCTCTACATATCAAAATTATGCGGTAGAGTTAAATAAGTATATGTGATAAGAGTTCAATACTTTTAAAACGTTATATATATGTAATATTTTAGAGGCTCACAGTCTTAGAACGTTGATAGAATTTAGCAGCGAGCTGACTAGAAAAAATGAAACCAATCCATTTTTTTTGGCACAGCTGGAGCAAAATATGTAAAACATAAAACATCAAACAGAATTATTAAACATAATTGTAACAAATTGGTAATAGACTTTAAATTCATAATTTTTAATTAAACACAACACCTTTTCAAAGATACGCTTTGTACCATTTTGCGCCATTCTGCACCATGTTACATCACGCTTTCCTTGTAAAACAGCAATGTGATATCTTTTGCCCAATTGTTACTCAGGATTAAAACAAAACTTTGCCGAGCCAATAAATACCACTGAAATTATGACGTATCACTTTTTCGCCTGCCTTCCTTGCCTAGGAAAACTACGTCTCTTCTCTAAGCTTCTTTTTCTTTCATCTAAAATTTAAACAATGTATACGAGGTTATGATACAAGAAACGAGACTAACTAACTAAACTGTAGCTTAAAAACAGAGCGGAGTTGGCAACAACTGTTTTGGTGACGTCATGCCACACATCTCATCTATCCATGCGGCCAGTTTCGATTCAACCCCCTTCCCCACGCGATGGGAAGTACTGCGTCATTGAGTGAACACGTGCAACTCCATTCTGACGGAAAAGTGTCTAATGTAAAAATTAAACAGCGAATTAACATCAAGTTTCTTGTGAAACTTAAGAAATCAGCCACGAAGGAAACATTTCAAATGTTAACCGAGGCTTGTGGAGATGAAATTTTGTCTCATACACGTGTGTTTGAATGGCATAAGCGGTTTTCAGGGCAAAGGAACAGTGTAGAAGAGGATAAACGTGCTGGGCGCCTAGGCTAGACTGTTAATCAATACTACTACATCGAAGTACTAAAAAGACTTCGTGAAAAAGCATTAGGACAAAAAAAGGCCCCAGTTGTAAAGTGATGGATGGCTGTTGCACCATGACAATGCACCTGCTCACACGGCCCTATCTGTCAAGCAGTTTCTGACCAGCAAAAATATTACTGTGATGAGGCATCCTCTTTATTCACCCGATTTGGCTCCATGCGACTTTTTTTTACTTCCTAAAGTTAAATCTTACTTAAGTTAAGGGGAGCCCATTTTACCTCAGCTGAAGAAGTTCAGGCAAAAACGGAGAATCTCCTGAAGGGCCTTCCAAAACCCTCGTTCTAAAACTGTTACTAGCAATAACAACACTGAATGCAGAAGTGTTGAATGCTGAAGGAAACGACTTTGAAGATTATAATGTCACGGAGAACTGATTCTGTAATTAAAAGGATTTATTGGACTGGATCTATTTCTGTGTGTCACACCTTGTATATGTGATGCTGTAGCTTTTACAGAAGATGAAACCAATTTACTCTTTAGTCATGGCCTAGAAAAACTGCTAGATCTGAGTGGAGGAAAATATATAGTTGGCTTGATTATTAAAATATTTTATTTTGAACAGGAAAAATTATTTAGAAATTTACCTTTTTGTTTAAAGTAGTACAGCATTAGAAGTGCTGAATGCGCGCCAAAAGTTCTGTATAAAAAATTCCAAAAAACATAATACCATCACAGGTGAGGCAAGTGGCTCAAGTTAGTAGGAGACAAATGGAAGTACACTGTCATCCTTGGTGACGCACGGGTTTAACTAATTGACTGCGACAAAAAGAGTTAGTATATCATTGGAAATGAAAAGAAAAAATTTACAAATTTGGTTGCGTCAATGCAAAAAAGTTTCAATAATGAGTTTATGATTGTCGCAGAATTCTCTTACAAAGTGCAATTAAAAATAAAAGAGTGTAAAACAGTGTTAAAATCAATTCAAAAGACAGTTTTAATTTCGAAATTTACAGAAGAAATTCCATTTCTTCTATAAACGTGTGTGTTCTTTCTGTGTTCCCGTTGACTTTCAAAGAGTGAAACTGCATCAAAACAAAGCACAAGGGTATACTTCAAGTACCATTGCATTCTTTGAAAAAATGAAGACCGATACAGGTATTGCATGTGTGCTTTTCAGCGTATTCCTGAGACGTCCACTGCCGTTTCATAAATGTACTATTGTGCCTCTGGTCTCTTGAAAGGAGCTCTTTATAAAAGCAAAGCCTTCACGATTAATGGATTCGGAAAAGTATTGGAAGAAGAATGATTATTTAATAAGAATCTAACGTAAAAAATTCCGACTTTACTTTTAACCACTTGGTTAAAAAAAGCATTTTGTTTTCAGGGATGTTCATTTGACGGTTTACGGGATGTAAATAATATTAGTAAAAATAAAATATTTTTTCTATTAAATCCGGGTACTTTCCGTCACTTATTGCAATCCGTATGTAATTCAAAACAACTTGAATACAGATATAATGCAATTAATTGTTTTCCATACAGTGAAACATGTTTATATACTGTACTGATAGTGTTTGTTTTAGAACTATTGACAGTAGAAGTTTTACTGATAGTTTTGTACAGGAAACCTCTGAATCGCTGTAGTTTGAAATTCGCCTACCAGTTTCCACCAAAAATTCCAGATCAGTAAGAAAAGATACCTAAAATCGAAGCATACCAAAGACTAAGTTTTCGAGAATTCCAAAGTAAAAAAAGCTTCTAACGTGGTGCCGCTCGTTATCGAATATAATAATTTACCTTATGTGTCTCAGAATTGCTTAATGAAAAGTAGAAAACAACAGATGTCGAATTTGTAGGAGTTGCTAAAAAAACCGTTTGAATGCGTGATCGTCGAAGCTGAAGAAAATAGTTTATTTGAATTTCCTTGAGTTATAACATCATAAACTCCAAAAGAAGCTCTCTTTCTCTCATTATTAATGCAGGATTGCGTCAAGACGATATATACATGCATACATGTATACACATATATAAGAAGAAAGGATTGAGAAGGAGCTAAGAAGAAGAAACAAAACTAGGATATGGAAAATATTTTCGTTGCAAACAATGGAATTCCTTTACAACATTCTTAAACAATTACGTTAAATTTTAATTTGAACTACAACTGAAAGTACTGGAACAGTACACATCGAAAGACCTGTACACAATCAGCATTATAAATGCGGTGGCGAACATGGTATTTAAAAGCAACATTCTAGCATTAAATATAATATGGTGATTTTAATAATATTTTGTGTACATAGTCCCCACTGGAAGACCTGTACAGAGAAAATAATAAATTAATTTCCTACGGAAATACGAATAACTTTAGTATTAAGTATTGTCATTCTTTACATCTTACATTACAAGGTATTTTTCCCACCTTCCTGCCATGCCTTCGTGGTGTGGTGGTCTGTACGCTGAGCACGTATTCCAGAGGTCCGTGTTTCGATTCCCGGCGAAGGCGTTGAATATTTTTCCTCTTTTCTGCTTCCAAAATACCCTATGTTTCTACAACAATACAAAACGAAAGGGATAACTTTCTTAATAATTCAAATAAAGTAACAGCAATTTTTGATCTTGAAAGCGGAATTATCGAACGTTTTTTAAATACTTTGTGTGCACTTTCAAACTGTCATTCTGTAGAAATCGAAAACTTTAAATATTAATACTGCCAAACTATTAGTCCGTCCATATGGATGGAGCGAAATGAGTGCCTCTATACACAAGTTTCATCTGCACTGTAGCGACATGTAATCCGTGATGACATCCATAGTGATGATGAGGAATAACAATTATTAGGAATAGCAATGAGGAATAACAATAACAATTAGATGTGCCCAAGTTTTGCCAAGTGCTAAATTTTACTTTTTCATTTTTTACTTCCTTGTACGAAGTAAAAAGAAAGTATTGTAATCCCGAAAAGTTTCCGGCAGCATATTTCAACGAAAATATCCATTTTGACCGCTATCGAAGGCAATTTAACGATTTTTTTGCGTGATATCTGTAGGTAAGGACAGAATAAAATACTCTTTTCCTTCAAAAAATTATAAAACTGCTTTAAAATTAATTCTGAAAAGAATTTTTCGTGGCGTCTGTACGAACGTATGTACGTACGTACGTACGTATCTCACATAACTCAAAAACGAGTAGCCTCAGAACGTTGAAATTTTGTATATAGGACTGCTATAACATGTAGATGTGCACCTCGTATTTTGGTTGCAATCGGCCGCACCAAACGCATATAAATATATTTATATATATATATCCACTCTGTTACCCGGCTCAGTGATCTCAGTTTCTTTACTCTTATATGTTTCTAAATTGTACATTTTTTGCTTTAAAAATGATTGTATTATGCTGTTTTTATCTTCCGGTTAAGGTTTTTATGCCTTTAGTAAATCTGTATGCAATATTTTGAGAATTATCAACAATTTTAAAGTTGTCTAAGTGCCGCTAAGCCTTTTTTATATAACGGCCATTGATGTTTACAATTGAAACAGAGACTAGTGGATTTGTTGCCAATGTAGAGAAACTTAGCTTCGCAACAACAAAGATAACGCATTCATTTATTTTTGCCAATTAAATCATGCTTAATTCTTTCTGGAATTTTTTTCGAGGAAATAAGTGTTTAAGATTTACTTCGTAATTTTTAATGTAGATATTTTGAGTTTTTATGCATTTTTGCCTTCTCGCGAAGTGAGAACTGAATTAATTAAATGAGAAATACTCAATTGTCTGTGAAAAACTGTTTCTTTTTTGTTTTGTTTGCTTAATTTCTTTTATAAATCATTTTAGCTTTATTATAGTATTTGAATAGAACATGTGGCAATGATTAGATAATTCTATTCTTTAAATGATATAAATTTTGTGCATTATGAGTTATAATATTGTTGCGTGCGTACGGGTTCGTTAGGAAATGAATGCACAACTCCGATGAAAAAGGAACAAAAATTTATTATTATCACAACAAAAATGCTTAAATTTTCTCAAATTATCATGCAGTATTACAATATCTCACAGTAGTTATCTTTTAACTACTCAAATGTCCAATAGAACGTATTCAAAACAGCTAAAGAAAGCTAATCCGCGAATTCACTACAATCAACAAGAGTAGTTTTCTAAACAACAAGAAACTAAGCAACTACTACGAACTGAGATGTTTTCCTCCTTTTATAAGATTTTAAAATCACGTGCTAGAATTCTCTAGTACTTTCTCGAAATCAAAAAGAGATATTTATTTATTTAATGCACGCGCTCTTGTATTTTCAATTTTCCGGCTTACCTTTCTTTTAATATTCGTCACGCGCTGCACTGCGCGAGAAATAAAACCATTTAATTTATAATTGAACTAACATTAGCTTTTTAAATACCAAATTCGTAACACTGCCCCCTTCCCAAGGACTGCACGTCCCGGGCAGTACAATCCCTGGACAGGAAGTCAAACTTATAACTGAGGTATCAACATTACATTACAATATCAAACAACATGAACAATAAATGCAATAAATAAAACAAATCAAATGCTATCAAATACAAATCAAATACAAAATACAAATCAAATGCAAAATACGAATCAAGTACTAAATACACGTTTAGAAACAAAAAGGACCATGGTCTTACACTATTTACAATTATTTACATTACGTACTACGGCCATAGTAATGAGCTAACCTGTTGTAATGACCGACTTTAGGTTCTGAGTTCGAAGACTTACGGAGACGTCATTCAGTCTGTTCAGCACTGTATATGGACCATCCGAAGGTGACTGTAGTTTAGGCTGAGTCCTTTTCGTTGAATCGGGTTCCACAAACTCACCTTGTCTCCTTTGTTTGATCTATGTCCAGTAGCTCTCGTGTTGTAACTGGTCTTCACTTTCTCCGTCGCCAAGTTCACTCGCTTTCGTGCGAAACGGGGCATCACTTCAAAACGGACCTGGACATCTTGGATGTGTTCCTCTGGCGATGAAGGCGCATCCGTATGGCGATCAAACAGGCAGTCACAAGGCAGACGAAGGTCTCGACCGAAGAGCATCTGGGCTGGAGAAGAGCTGGTAGTCTTGCATTTCTTTTCGACCCTATGATTTCGGCAGCTTCCCGAGCTGGATCTTTCGGACAAGGCGTCGACATTTCCAAGCGAGGATCCCTTTTGAGAATGGATAGTCATGCCATCAGATGCTGAAAGCAATTTGTTGTTTTTCAAGTCTAAGGAAAAATTGTATTTCCTTAAAATGTCCAATCCGAGTATGCATGGATCTGTGATATCCGCCACATAGGCCGTAGGCGGCACTTCCAAACGTGATGCTTACGTTTAACTTCCCAGTTATGTCGATCTTATCACCAGACGCAGTCTGAAGGATAACACAGGATGGCGTCCAAATAAGTTTATCTTTAAACTGTTCAGCTAAATCTTTCCTAATGATGGTAACATTAGCTCCTGTGTCAATGATCATATTGGAAGGAACTCCATCGATATTTCCATTGATGGACAGTCCGTTACTGTTGCCACTCACTCTAGAAATCTTGAGCGCTTTAAAACAAGGTTTTACATTATCTGGCAACCTCCGTTCCTTGATGTGGTCATTAATTTGTTTTCTGCGTCGTTTCTGAAAAATGGTCTCAATTTCCGTACCCTGGGGTGTTCTGCAATTCTTTCGTACATGGCCTTCAGTTCCACCGTTCCAGCACTTTGGTTTCTTCTCAATCCTTTTCTGTCCCATGGCATTTAATTGTGTATTTAACCCGCCTCTCTTAATTTCCGTGCTTTGGGGTGTTCTACAGTTCCTTCGTATGTGGCCTTCAACACCACAGTTCCAGCACTTTAGGGTTGGTTTCTTCTCACCAATATTCCGTCTCAAGGCATTCACTGGTCTTGTTAAATCATCCATTTTATTATCCGTGCCCTGGGGTGTTCTGCAATGCCGTCGTAGGTGAACTTCAGAACCACATCTCCAACACCTTCGAGCCACTTTGTTCTCACTGCTACTCCGTATCAAAGCGTCGACTTGTCTGGATAAATAATCTAAACGAGCCATCAGTTGATCCACTGGCTCGTGGACTGGCACAGCTCTGGCTGGGTAGCGATCTCTACTAGTTGCTTGCTGGGCTGCCTCGAATTTCATAGCGTACACTAAAGAGCTTTTCAAATCTTTAATATCCGCCATTCGTAGAGCCTTCTGTATTTCAGAGTCCCGAATGCCATCGATGAAATATTACAGCGACAGGATTTATGTAAAGACGAGGTGGGATAGCCTTTCAACACCGTGGCGAGTTCCTGGAGTGATTCGGTGGGCTTCTGTTGACGGGATTTTAATTGAAGCCTGCTGTAGTCTTTTAAACATTTCTCGCCAAAGCGCAGCTCCAATGCGCCGGATAGAGCTTCGAAGTCAAGTCTTTGATTTTCGGGAAGCGTCTGCGGGATATCCGCTGCGTCTGCTCTCAGAGAAGCGGCGAGATGACAGGCCTTAGTTTGGAAATCCCATCCATTCGCATCCGCAACTATAGAAAATTGTGTCTTATACACCTGCTAGGAGGTCTTCCCATCATAAGTCGATAGCTTCAGAGAGGGACGAGCAGGCATGGGTAGAAATTTAAAACCTTCCGGATTGCTCCCTGCCGTCGCTACGAATTTCTTTAAATCATCAACTTCTTTGGTGACCGCAGAAACTCTATCATCAATTTTTTTTTCGATTTGGTGTTGAATATGTCCTTGGACGGCAGAAACTCTTTCTTTAATTTGTTGTTGGAAGGCCGAAACTCTTCCTTCGACTCGTTGCTCCACAGCCGACACTCTATCTTCTATTCCATCTTTGACAGAAGAAACCTTTTCTTCAATTTGCCCGACTTAATTTTCGACAGCTCTTATTCTGTCTTCCATAGCCTCAAATTTACTTTCTATTACGTAGGTTATTTCTCTTTTCATTTCGTCTGGACCTGCTTCAATCTTTTCTTGTACAGCTTTTATGTCTTCTTTAAAAGTTACTTGATCAGCTTCCAACTTTTTCTGAGCAGAATTCATCTCATCTTTCACGGATATCATCTCTTCCTTAACGGATTTTTGACCAGCATACATTTTCTCTTTAATTTCTTCTTTAAAAGATGTTTGGCTATCTTCCATCTTTTCTTGGAACGCAACAAAAGCAGTAATGAGCTGTCTCAGTTGTTCTTCCATCCCTCTTGTTATTGGCATTCAAATCCCACCGCTGCCACCAAAAATTGTTTCGTGCGTACGGGTTCGTTAGGAAATGAATGCACAAGTCCGATGAAAAAGGAACAAAAATTTATTATTATCACAACAAAAATGCTTAAATTTTCTCAAATTATCATGCAGTATTACAATATCTCACAGTAGTTATCTTTTAACTACTTAAATGTACAATAGAACGTAATTCAAAACAGCTAAGGAACGCTAATCCGCGAATTCGCTACAATCAACAACAGTAGTTTTCTAAACAACAACAAACTAAGCAACTACTCACAAACTGAGATGTTTTCCTCCTTTTATAAGATTTTAAAATCACGTGCTAGAATTTTCTAGTACTTTCTCGAAATCAAAAAGAGATATTTATTTATTTAATGCACGCGCTCTTGTATTTTCAATTTTCCGGCTTAGCTTTCTTTTAATATTCGTCACGCGCTGCACTGCGCGAGAAATAAAACCATTTAATTTATAATTGAACTAACATTAGCTTTTTAAATACCAAATTCGTAACAATATGAATTATTTGAGAATTATCAGACTGTAGAAGAGAATTTAACCCGGTTTGTTTTCCGGTAAGGTGAATAAACCTCAGATGGAATACTTTTCATAACTATTCAATAACTAAGAATATAATTTTTGTTTTATCAAATAGAAGAAAATTTTATAAACTATTATTAGAAATGCGAACACGTATAAAGATGGAACATGATAAGTTGAGCTCTGAACGATTTGTTCTGATTACTCTTTTTCCATTTATTTCCTGAGGAAATATTCGAGATATTTTCGGCGGTATAAGACTATAATGTATTTTATCAAATTCTAGTCACGTGCAAATTAAAGCACAGAAGATTTGAAAAAAAGGTCACGATTGAGTTCTATGGCGTTTTTCGTTTAGTTAAACAAGATTACTGTCCTGCATGTAAATTAGCAATAGTTCTGAACATTAACAAATCTACCAAGGTTTAAATTTGAAAACTCAGTAACAGCTATTTTTCGACAAACAGTAATCATCGTTATATTCATTTTCTTCATCAGAAAATATCTCAAAAAAAGTGGCTGAAAGTTTTAAATTCATAAATTTATTAGCACAGACATAAAATGTTTATTTTCTCATTTCTTTCTGCATGCCTTCATGGTGTAACGGTAGCACACTCGGCGCGTATTTGAGAGATCCAGGTTCGATCCCTGTGATAGCATTGCTCATTTTTCATGTCTCCAAGTTAAAAAAATAACCTTATGTCTCTACAGTGGCGCCCGAACTAAAAAGTGGTGAATGATGATTCTTCACCACCAGGATTTGGCGACTGGGTCCAAAAATCCCCAGTCGCCCTTTAAAAGGGGAGTATATAAGATATTTTCTCCCTTCTTTGTGCATGCGTTCAAAGTGTAACGGTAGCACCCTCGGCGTGTATTCGAGAGGCCCAAGTTCAAGCCCCGGGAAGGGCATTGCGCATTTTTCATGTACTCCTGTTTTTAAAAAAAAACCTAATGACTCTACAGTTACGCTCGAAATAAAAGGTGGTGAATGATGATTCTTCACCACCAGGATTTGGCGACTGGGTCTCCTAATCGCCAGTCTCCCTTTAAAAGGAGAAGTATATAAGGTATTTTCTTCCTCCTTTTTACATGATTTCCTTCGTGATGTAACGGTTAGCACACTCCGCGTGTATTTGAAAGTTTCAGCAGGTTCTCATCTTGACGAGGCCATTGTTACAAATATATACCAAATAATAGATATCACATTGCCATTAAATTCATTTTTTTAATTCAATTCATTCATGAATTCAATACTTAAAGTTGAAGATGACAAACTAATTTTCTTACCTGTTAACCAATGCCGATTTAGCTGTCAAGACTTAATAAGACTTCTGTACCATTATATGAACAGACATGCATATTATATGTATGTCTATTAATATATAGATATTTACATGACAGTATATGTATATATACATGCAAGTCAGAAAACCAGAAAACGAGTATCGTCTAATAATAGGACAAGCTGCTAAACTGCCTTTTCTTTATATCATTTGTTATCAACCTCATTTTGCCCTGAGCACCACTATCACCCCCCGCTATCACTAGACGATCAGCTCCCGCTTCTTTCCAAAATTCGTAAAATGGACATACATTTATTTAAATTTAGATTCTTTTTAATGTGTTTTATAAATTAAACAAGAAAAAGTATAGAAAATATTCATAAATACCAAAACCTGAATGAAAGTATTTTAATACACATAAATTTAATCCTTAACAGGCAAATAAAAGGCTGATCGCATCCCTTCATGAAACTATGAAATCTTCTCCTACGGGGGGGGGGGAATCTCCCTCCTGGTTGAGAAACCCTGCTCAGCATGAAAAATTTTGAATAAGAACCCAACGAATAATTTGCACTTTAAGTCTGCGTTTTAATAGCCTCACTAGTAGCTGAATGTTTAAAGTCCCTGAATACTGGTAGAATTATCTATTATATGCATTAGGTGTTCAGTATAACTAGAAAATTTGTGGCCTGCAATGGAGGGCAGAGAAACTAAGATTTCTTAGGTAAGATTTCTTAGATTTTCTTCTTTCTTAGGTCTCAAAAATATTAGTAAACTAAGATTTTACTAATATTTTTGAGATATTAAACTAAGATTTCTTAGGTCTCTGCGTTGCATACTTTCTACTGGAGAACGCAGACAGGGTTTTTTTTCCTGTCCCTTAATTGCTACCGATGGCACTCTTTTTTACTTTTTTTCTGCTTTTTTTCCCTTTATACTGCATCGGCATCATGTGCAAATGACTGCACTAATGGGCAACCATTTGCAGAATTTAATGCAACATTTAAAACTTGTCCCTCACACTGTCGTGGAACGAGAAGGTGACATATACACACTTTTTTCCCTCTCCTTTTTACTCATTCTGACTACTTTCTGTTATTAACATCTTCATTTTACGAAAGCAGACGGACACGCTATGACGCCGCATTAGAAAGATAATTACCTTCGTTGCTATGGGATGGAAAAAAAACACCACTCTTTTATCAACCACTTTTACCTGGGCTCGTAGCTTTCGGATCTCATTAGCTTCCATCCCAACAGTCAAATAAATTTAACATCAGCGGTTTTTCAGTCAATTTATTGACCTGACACGTGGCTGACAGCTAAGATTAAAACTGGTTTTAAGTAAAGGCGTCTTTTAAAGCGATTTTTAGCCTACAATTTTAAACTAGTCTGTATTTTCTTCTTTATGTAAGTGCGAAGAAAATTCTTTTTCCATTAACTGTACATGTTTATGCCGTTGCCTTCTAATTAAATAAAATCCAATTTTGAAATTCGGAAAGTTAGTCTTCCATACAATTCCATAAACTATGTAATGTTTTATTTTATCATTGCCTTACGATATGGTATGATTTTACGTAACACTCCTCAGTAATGAGAAAAATATTTCATTTACAGATAAATCTAAATTTAAAAAATTTTCATTTAAATTTAGCATTATGCAAAGCTCGTTGTAAAACATGTTTTTCATTTTAATTATAATGCCAAATTTGTAAAATTAACTTTTGTCTTTTTTGATTCTTTTACATTATAATGTCTTTTTATAATGTCTAGGGTACTTTTACCAAGAAAAAAAATCATTATTAGCAGTAATGTATTTTTTACTGATCGACTTTTCGGAAACATGACAGTGACGAACTATTTTTTATGCCAAAATATATTTTAAATGGAGTCTGGTACTGCATTTACGCATAGATTCATAATTTTTGCTTTGCCCTTTCTTTGTTTCTCTTCATAAGATGTAAGAATCCAAAGCAACAAAAATGATGATAAAATTACAACTATGATTTAGTAAGGCCATTAAACAAAACTGCGCTACTAAATAACTTACTTATGTGCTTTTGCTAGTATATAGTTACTTAAATATATAATTTTATATATATGCTGCTTAAATATATAATTTTAAGTTACATATAATTTGTTAATTGCTGCTCATGCACACATAATATAGTAAACTTATTTGCAGATAACTGGGTTATAAAAATACAATGAATCCTCTTTAAGCCAACCACAGGTGATAGGTGACAGATAAATGCAGGGCCAGACACTCGGACGGCTTTGTATGACAAATCGAGTGTCGTCCTGCATCGGGAATTTATTAATGCGGAATATGAGATTTTGACGTAGCCAAACAAGAGTGCTTACATGTGTGCTTCAACATTCAGCTCATAAAAATTACAAACATAGGTAACATTGGCTGGCATAGGTGCATTGGATACATATATAGATTGACCTAAGTGATAAATGACATAGGCAACAATAAACATTTATACATGAAAAGAAATGATACACTGATAATGTTACTTGTGCATTAATGCCGAAGACGACAAATAAAGATTACACGTAATCGAGTATCATCCTGAATGACTATATATAAACTACTAGAAATGAAATATATAAACACTTATACATTAATAGAAATGATCCGGATCATTTTGCTCATCTCTGGAAGCGGTCATCCTAGAGAGGTCATATTTAAAGCCAATATTTATATTCTGAGTAGCACTGGTCATTTTCAAATATGGTCATTTTAGAGAGGTCATAATCAATGTCAATATTTATTTATATTCTCAAAAGTACTCATAATTTTCAAGAATGGTCATCTTAAAAATGTTTCATGAAGAGAGAATCCATTATGCATAGTTATTTATCGGATGTGCATATTAATAATGGAATGCCCGATTAAATTTCAGCCTTTGAATAAAATGTAGTGAAATATGTCCTTTAGAGCCCGAGGAACACAGATTCATTAGGATTTTATCGGCGGGAAACGTGATACGTAACCGTGCCCTTGATGGGATTCGCACCACAGACCTTGGTTGTACTAACCACTTACACTTTGAGAACTTGCACTTCAGGAGTGCGATATTCCCTAGATTCTAGAGTTGGTGCATGAAAACCAATCAGTCAAATACTATCGGTGACAAATAATCATCCCCTACATTTCAGTTTGTGACGCACGTAATAGATTATTAATTGTCTTAACACTAAGTGTTACGTCCGAGCACTCAGTTATGTTCCCGCCAGAGTTGGAATCAGGGAGCAAAGTTTCCATAAAGACATCTCTTTTCTAAGATAAATGGTTCTTGAGGGAATTGCCGTATACGACTAAACAAACCAGAACATCTAAGTTTCAAGATTCCAGTTACAAAAGAACCAACATCAGATCAACTCTGTAATGGATACATTTTACAATTCATCCTTTTCTGCGAAACTTCCTCTTGAAAATATTTAATTTTCAGAAACTGAATCCATGAAGAGTTTTTATATAATATCTATAAAATCTCTAATATTACATTCTAAAATGAAGTAAAAAACCAGGTAGAATAGTTTTCCTTTTCTTAGAAAAGAAATTAAAATCTTGTTTAAGTATAAAGCATAAATATATTAAATACAAAAAACTTTCAGGGATTCTCTCTGCGTAAAAATAGAGGAAGAGTTATGAAATGCAGTGACCACGAGCATGAGACTTCTGATCAAAGTCTCAGTCAGACGGCTAATCATTAATCGTATGCATTATTGCATAAATATATTCTGTGTAGCTTACGAGCCAAACATTTAAACACATAAATGAAGGTAATTCATTTAATTGCTGGTACAATGTAATGTGTAGCACTTCCGAATTAATCACAAGGCTCCATAAGTTACGTCACAAAACTTTCGTATTTTAAAGTCATGTTTTGTAATTTTGTTTTCGTTTCGAAATTTATGGTTTACGAATTAATATTTTCGACAGTGAAAATGAAATCTAAATAGGGAACAAACACATCTTTGAAATAATCCAAAGTAAGAAAATCCAAAGAATCATAAAATTAACACAGCAACAACCTTGTGTTTGGCGTAAATTTAGTCAAGAACTCAATTGATTTCGAAGACAAACAGGTGCTTCATCAGGAGCAAGGAAATCAGCATGACTGAAAAACTCCAGGCGCAAAGTTGCACTTATAAACCTATGGCAGAAAAGCTAAACAGATGGTATCACCATCTAGGGGCGAAAATTGAAATGAAAATTGAAACATTATGTGAATAGAATTTTAAACACGTTAGGAAGGACAGCATGAGACTTAAAGTCATTAACTGAGTAAGATAAATCTATGTAAATGCGAAAAGTTTTTAAAAAATGCAATTCACTCATGCAAGTAGCTTTTTCGATAATTTTTGCAGACCCAAATTCAAAATTATGATTAAATTTCCAACTATGGTTAGTTGTCGAATATTTGTTAGTTTCGCCTCTTCGTACATAAAGCTTTGAATATTTTCTGTACTCCTAGTTTTAACTATAATTGTATAATTTGAAAATTTAGCTAAGAAAGATTATTATGCGTTAAGACAATTGTATACCTTTCGCCTTTAAATTCTGTGAACAGTTTATAACCACTATACTTAAATTTTAGGTTTACTTAATTTAGAATGTTACCTAGTGAAAGTATTGTCAATGAATGGTTTAATGTTCTTGTAGAGTTTACTTTAATCACCTTTTTGCTTGTATAAAAACCTGTCTTGTTGTCATATTGTTTCATCTACTGTCCAGAATACGTATTTCACATGAGTTCTAGGTAGGAGTAAGACTTCAGGTTTACTAGAGAGATTTATAAAACAATATCGGACGGCTATCATTGTCTGCGTGAGCAATATTTTTATCAACCCGGTGTTTTCCTTTTTTTTTGAACAGTAATGAGTAGTTGAGTAATTTGCCAAACCAAATGCTAAGACCTAAACTTCTGAATTGGACCTACTGTGTAATATTCCCACGAGAAGCGGAATTAAATTTTTATTAGTTAGTTTAGCTCTATACTTAGTTGTTTTATTTCTATTACATTTATTTAGTGTTCTTGTATGATTTTCTAAACACGGGATGAAAATTCATTCAAACTGAGTTCAAGAACATGCTTCAAGATGTTGATTCAGATAAGGCATCATTAGAAAGTATAATTTTTAAAAAAGGTATTTAATTAACAGGCGTCCATAAAATATGATGAATTATTAAAAAATATTAAAACTATTACATTTTTCTTTTTTAATTATTTTACAATTTTTAGTAATTTAATAATTTTGTTATAATTTAAAACGTTTAATAATTGTATTCATCATTTAAAAAAATTAGGTATACTTTTTTAAATTTCAGAAATCTAATGAATCTGTGAACCATGTACACTTGATTCGTGTTCTAAATAAAATTTCGAACTTTTGATTCTGTTTCCGTGTTCCACAAAATATAATAAATCCAGAATCTATCGAAGCTTCGACTCGGAGATAATAATTAAGCAAGCCCCCAAGATAATGGAATAGATGAAAACGAGTAAATGGTTAGAGTAAAATAAAGTTGTCAGAGAGAACAAAATTACTAAACGAATACTGGTCTTAGAACATAATACCACCTCGCATGCATAATGAGGAGAAAATTAGCAATTCTTTCTTATAAACTTTTTTGTAATTCTTTTTTGTTACTTACCTATTCATAATTTTCCATTAAAATGCCGACATATTAATTTTTAAGTTTCTTAAAAAATATTTTTTTCACGATTCCTTTACCTTTATTAACATTCATGGCAATAGCTTAAAATTTTATACTATGTTTATTTTATCATAAACCTTTTATGATGGAAACTTAGTTTATTGTAAATTTTTTTTCTATAAAATGAAATGTAGTGAAAAATGAACGACGACATTTGATACTCAGTTTAAAAAATTGATTAAAATATTTTAACCAGGAAGAAAATAAATTGTTAAAATATTTTTAAAAGTTTAGCATAAATATTTTGCAATCTTAACTTATTAATTAGCATTATTATAAATTATCAGTCTATGGTGGTAAAAATGTAGGATTTTTGATTAAATTTTTAAAGACCTAATGTAGCATATGTGAAAAAACGAATGCTGTAAAAAAATGTATCAAATCGTCAAATATCACAGGGCTTTCCTTGAATTAAAAATTGCAGTAATATTCACACTAACTACTACATTTAAATTTTGTATCAAATTTTGTGGAGATTAAATTCAAAATTTTGAAGGCGAGTAAAATTATCCTTTTGAAAGATTTCAAACAAATAGCACATGTATGTATTAATAATTTGTAGCCTATGTCAAAAAAATTGCTCAGTAAAATATTGAGAATCATTTACAAAATTTATGCTAGCAGAAAGGCTGCTATCGCACGTCGGTTTGTTTCGAAAGAACAACTGTTTGGAACAATTTTTCTGCTTTGTCACAACAGCCAATCACCACAGCTCGCTTTGGGGTTAACACAGGGAAAACTGGTTCTCCATTACAAACAAGCTAACAGCATTCGGCGCTGATAGCTTATTGGTTGAAAACGAACAACTTGCAACTTTTTTCGAAAGGAAGGAAAAAGTAGCACGTCTTTCTTTTAATAGTAAACAGGCAGAAAAATTGTTCGAAACAGTTGTTCGTGTGAAACAAACGCCGTGTGATATGGGCCTTTAAGACAAAGCTTTTTCACTCCATCCGTTTCCTAAGAAAAGTTCACTTCACCATTAGAACAAAAGTACCTTCGAATGTCAGAATCACAAACCTTCACAAAACTAATGAATTATAGTGAAAATATTTCCTTCTTATGAAGAACCTATGGAAAACGTAAGGAAAAGAGAGTTGTTCTGCATGAACCTATACACATGAAAACTGTTCATATGAAACGATGGAAAGATAGCAATATCAAATATAAAGTCTATGGAAACAAGAGATTGAGTCAAAACTGTAAAGCCTTCTTTCCTTTTAAGATAAATTATTTCATGCAGCAATAATTTGAGTTTATTTTATATCAGGGTGTCGGTAATAACATGAAAAAAAGAAGGACTCAAGATACAGGCCCACAGCTGTATGCAGCTGAAATAAAGACAACTTCGATTCCAGAGTCAATGTTAGTCACACATATAAATAAATATTTAGAATGGGCTAGATTTTCACTTAGTGCAGCAGTGCTTCAGATTGGTAATAAGCATACCATAGTATCATCTAGATGACTAAGGACGGAAAAAGATGACGGAAAAGACCTTTATTCAAAAAGAAATTCCGAGCACAGCAGCACAAATGACACAGACTTTCGTATAACAGGAAACAGACAAGAAGCACGCAGTCTTCATTATCTGAGTATCATCCTATCTAGTAGCTATAGAGTATGTGCAAGACCGTTCAGGCTCAGCATATGGTTATAACGAGCACTGGAGGCATCATAGCTCATTCCTTTCGTAAATCTGATTACAGCTTCGGAATTGCTGCTAGAGACTGGCAATATGTTGCCAGCCAATTTTCACACATCCAGGATCCATGCGAGGAAATCTTTGTGGTGGATATCGTTATTCTTCAGCAACTTAAACATACCCGCTGTACGGTCAAATGTAGATTTGGGGTCCATAAAGAGATAATTATATTCCTACAGCATTCTGGATAAAACATAAACGACGAAGAAGAATCTTCGTACAAATACGGACATCAGTGGGTAAATCGGCGTGAAAGATGAGAAGCTATGTACAGTCCCTAAGTATCATGCCTTACGTCCGTGCAACTAGAACGCGGCCACTTTCAAATCGTTGATAAGTACGGTAACCTTTCTATGATGTTGGAGAAAAGACTTCATATTTCTTTTTCTCTTCAGATATCTAAACATTCGGAATCATTATAAAGTGTAATACGTAAAAACGCTAGATTGAAACTGTCTTCTGTAAAGAAATTTAAACCTCACTCGCCAGCTTCCAATCTTTGTGTTCTCCATACCGAAGAACCATTTTATTCGAAAGGTAGACGTCAAAGGGCATGCACAATATTGATCGAAGAATGAACAAACCATCTGTGTATAAGTTCCTAGCCGCTGTAAAACATGAGGTAAAAGCATCTAGTAGTGATTTGCATATATCTTACATTTTCTTCCGTTATCTGCTGTTGACCTTCTGTCGCCTGTTGGACACGATTACTGTCCGCGTGGATGCTCACTTGTATACAATTGTTTCTGTCTTACAAAATGCTATTCCAGCTTGAGAAACGTTGCTGAGTGTGTGCATGAATTCCTCGGCCACAATAATTACACTTTGTTCTTCATCCTGGATGTTTTCGTAGTTTACCCCATGTGTAACGTGTATACGAGCCAGTTTCCCTTAGAAAGTCCTTCACGAAGGCATCCCTTCCCTTAGGCAGATAGCCCTCGAGGCTTTGCCGTAATTAAATAACCTAACCTAAACCTAACCTTGATCTTCATCCTACTTCCCAATGATTCTGCCTTAAATAAAGTCGTCTAGATATTTTTTATAAGTTTGTCTATTGGATGTGTGACAATCCGATAATAACAATTTGACGGCGTTTAAACGTATGTGCACTGTATAGTTTATTCTACTGAAATCTTGAGCACACATAGCTTTTGTGATTCTTAATCATCTGCCACATCTATAATACGTCTTCCTGTCCATATGCGTATACTTTGTAACATTAAACTTATCATAGTGAAATTTCTTAATAGCCTTTCAATATGTTATGCCTGTGAATTCTTCTGTTATGTTAATTTCTCAATTTATCTTTCATTTTTGAAACTAAAGTATAGATGAACAGTACTCCGAGTTCAAACTTATACAGTCCACTAAGGAAGCATAAGGAGCTAGGTGTTTCATATTAAAACTCTGAGGATTTGCGGATAAAGACATCGGGGAAATTTTTAAAAGCTAGATAAATGTTGCGAGTTATATGTTAGATCTGAGCAACAAAAAAGGAAACGTAGTATCATATAGTTAAGTTCCTGAATGTTGATTTTTAAAATTGTTATTGAAACAGCCTTTTAATCCATTAATTAATGGCTTTATTTCGGTGACTCGGTCGGTCATAGGTTAGTTAACTGAGTCTTAACCGCAGAAGCTAAGGGTAAAATAAGAGGTTATGTGCTAGAAAAATATTATTTCTTTGGGTTTTGGAATTAAAGCATTTCAAATGAAAGAGCTCGAGGAAAAGACGATCTGACAAAGTGCGCAAGTATTTAGAAGTGTTTCGCTTGAATTAAATTCGAATATGCAAGCACATTGGTGATTGTAAAAATAAAATTTAAATGATAACTGATTTCATTTACGAAAATTGTTTTACGCAACACACATATTAAAAGGCTGAAAAATCCCGAATGAGTCGTTTAAAGCTGTAAACCTTTTAAAATGGTCAGCTTTTATTGCAGATTTTTCATAGTCTTTTGTACGAATTTTATTTTAAGTGCACGATGACTTACCCTTTTGAAACATTTCAAACAACTAATGATAAATCGAAATACTAAAATATTTATTATTTGTTCTTCTGGAAAGCAGCAAATGTTATGAATCCGGTGGAACGTTGCAAGCGTTTTATCCTCAGGATGGACTGGATAGAGTGCATTTGGTTAAAGTCAATCAGACAACAAACTAATCGCAACAGAGAGATGATCAACAGTGAGATGTTAATAACATAAACAATATTCCAATGTAATATCCCTTCTACACGGTTCTATTTAACTCGGTTTCTTTGTTTGTTTTCAGTCGGTTTGATTGTTTATGGAAACCCTTGCATTTAGTACCAAATCACTTTCTACCCATCCAATCTTTTTTTTTTTTTTGGGGGGGGGGAAGGGTGTGACAAGAAAATAATACTCCACACGAAGGTTTTCAAAGTTTAACAGAGACTTTTTTAGTTTAGTATTGAATATGTCTTATGTATCCTTGTTTAATAGTCAAACTAATAATCGCAGAGTATTGATTCTTTAGATTTAATATAGTATTGGCTCAGTAGATCGCAAACTAATATTAGAAAAGAAGCTTTTGGAATTTTATTTAAATTAATAAATTTTAGTATATTCGAGTTTTTAAAAACCGCTCTGTTTTTTTTTTTTTTTTTTTTTTTTTTTTTTTTTTTTTTTTTTTACTTACCATGCACTTGCTAACAATGATGGATTTTAAAACTTTAAGATTTAATCCATTATTTCTAATAGGCTCCTGTTTTTTAAATAATGACGAGATCAGATCTCTCAATAAAACAGAAATTTAAATGAATTGAATTTAAATTCATTCCATCAAATAGACTGCAGGATTCTAAATAAAAGGTATAGTTACTAATACTTCTTTGCTATTGTGATTAGAAAGGCGCTTTCCTATGTTTAGAGCTGATTTTCATTTCATTCTCTACATTCTTTAGACAAAAACATATAAGATAAATCATAGGAGAAAAATATTTTAAGTTACCCTATTTCAATGAAATGTATTTTAAAATAATAATAATTTTTAAATATCATAATATTTCTAGTTACATGGAGCTAAAAATGATATCATTAGGGGACTGTATGTACACGAACTGCATTAGGACATCACAAGAATTTTAAGCAGCAACAGAGAAGGTAATATACAAATGTCACACATTATTAAGATTATGTTTAATTCCCCTAAATTCCACCTAGATAATTTTCCTTTAAAATCTGCTTACTGATAAATTAATTTAGTTCCTGTGTTTGCCATTTTTGATATAAAACTCTACAATTGTTAGCTGAAAAATGGTTTTATTTTTAGTCTCATCTAATGTAGAATTTTATGTTACCTGAAAAAATTATTTTTTACCTCTTAGTGAATTTAGTTAAACCCGTACAATTTTTAAAAATGTATATAATTTATATTTTTTAACATTCTAGAAATCTTTAGCTATTAAATAAAAGTTCGCATTTGAAATTGTACACTGAATGCATATAATACATTTAAAAATGTAGGAATACGAAACGTTTAATTAAATGACATGTAGAATGAATATACATTGTTTTATTTCCCCAAAAATTCACTGCTCTGTTTTCTTTTTTTTTTGGCCTCTTTTCCATCTTGGCTTGAAACTCAAAATTACCTGTAATCTAAATAGCAGCACCAATCCAATCGCCAAACAATTCAGATTTTCCAGTTTTCGTTGCATGCATGTGAAAGCAATGTTATTATCAGAATATATAATTAAAATGCATTTCTGAGGATGAAAACAGAAACATTTTTAACGTTTCATATTTCTAACATTTACTTTCCATTTTAAGCTATTCTTGCAGAAAACGCTTACTTTAAAACACAAAGAGTTAAAATAAAGTAAATGACAAGAAAATCGTAAATTATTGGCATCTGCGTGTTTCCTTCCCCTGAAAAAAAAACTTCATTTTAAATGAGTTATTAAACTCGCAAATTCTAAATTGAGTACCCTGCGGCTGTCTAGATAAAATTCCTCTTTTCTTAGCTTAATAAGAAACGACAGTGACAGTTTAAGAATTTATCTTCAACTTCCCAACGAATTAAGAAGGAAATTAAGGAATAATCGAGTTACCTCTAACTTATGCTTATTAAAAGTTTTCCTACCGAGACATAGAATTTTTCGTCTTTATGGAATATTTCCCATTAAAGAAACGAAAATTTTTAAAAAGTAATTGCCTTCGAGTAATAAAAATAAAGAATTAAATCTCTGCTATTTGAAATTTCATAACAGAAAAGAAGTTTATAACTGCGTGGTAGGTTTTCGAAACGAAGTCGTTAGTTTCTTCCAAAGTAATTATTGGAAACAAATAACTAATTTAAATAATCGAATGATTAATTTTTAATATGCGTTTGAGAAGTTGTGAAAGCTTTAATTATTATAGATAAGCTATTACCATGGAATTAGAATCAGAATTTTGCTTTATAGTTCCACAGCTGATATATAAGTAAAGATACTGAAAAAGAAGATATTTATCTCACTTCTTTAAGTAAACGTAAAATAATAAATGTGAGCAATAATTTTCATTTTATCTGAATTTCATTTTCGGAATTTGCTTTTATTCAGTTATTTTATTTTCTTTTCATTCCGTAGTTATCTTTAGTTGCAACTTGATAAAATATTTCAGTATCAAAATATTGTTCTTTTCCCTATGCTTGAAAATTCTCTGTTTATGATCCTTTACTTTGAATTCCTTTTTACACTAATGTTCAGGAACTAATGGAAGGCAGAATGGGAAGACAGTAAACTAGGGTAGTTTGGCTTCAATTTGTTTCCTTACGAATGATTTAACTGTATAGTTGTTTCGTAGCCTTTTTCTATGTACAGTGCGAATAAGATCGCTTCTGTTGTGTAATGTTGTTTTCTTAATTTTGATTATCAGTAATTTACTGTTAATCAAAATTAAGAAACAATATTACATAACACTTTCATTCAGAAAGTATTTTACGAGCACATCTCTCCTATGGTAGACAACCTTGCATGCCTAGTCAAATTCAATTAACTAACTAACTGTTTTGCATTCGAAGTGAAATAGTCATTTGGCTATATGCTAAATTAACGAAAGTAAAACCACAGTTCAAATTTCAGATAGATTCACATTGTGGACTATAATAATACAAGGTTATATACAAAATTAAATTTGTTCTAATCAAAACAATATTTTAATAATCCATTGAACAAGATTAATACTAATGTGTATAAATACATAATTAAAATGAACACAAAAACTAGAATTTTACTAGGAAATTAAATATTAAACATAATTCTTAACATGTCTCATCCCTTCTTGCTGTTAATTTGTGTCTTTGAACACGAGCTAAAACAAAATTGAGGATAATACATTTCTAAATTTCGCGTAATATTTCAGACTCTGATGCAACCTTAATGAACTTGTATACCAGAAGCAGCCAACCTGTGGCCCAAAGTAAGTATGAATGTCGCCCAAGAAACGAGCGCAAAGTCCAAAAGAATTATATCAAGAACTTTCAACACGGAACAGACAGGTTATTTGATATTCCGAATTGGAGCAAAATAAAATACGTTTTGAGTAGAGTGGCGGTTAAATATCTTCTTTAAACTTGTACGAAAAGAAATTATTTTCATTTTGATATATTGCGTTTGTGTGTATCACCAAGATAAGGCTATTACGATCAGAGTTTCTAGACTTTCTCGTCTTCAGTCTGCGATGATCACCAGCGATGGGATATTTTCAAGTGCTTCTAGATGTGTTCAGTGTGATACCGATCCTCAAATCTGTTTCCAGCTTGTGTTTGTGCAGTGAATGTGCAGGTGAAAAATCATTCGGTGTTTCAAACCTGTATTCATATGGGTGCCGTAGTGAATAATAGTTCTTGAATTGTTATTTTAATTTTTTTTCGTTTCCGCTGAACTTTTATAAATTATACCTACCCAGAGACAAACATGTCTCGCTGCACTTCTTTTTTCACGCCCTTTCCTTGAAATATTACTGCCCGCCGTTGTAAAAAAGAATTAAAAGTAACAGTTTACACTTATAAATTCTCTATAAAATCTGCTTACAGAAGCTGTCTTCTCATCTTCTTCAGATCATCTCTTGATTTGACAAATCATAAGAAAATCAGAATTGTTGTTAAGCCATGAGCATGAAGGAAAATGGAAGAGATCTTAAGTAGTACTATGTGGCCTGTTCTGGAAAAAACATTTTCTTTACTCTTTGTTACTATTTTACTCAGTCGTGTTGATGGAAGTCCTTTCCTGGAGAACAAAGGCTTAGAACCAACACCCTAAATGTGTGAGATTTATTATAATTTTTTTTTAACTGTCAGGTCTGTAGTTAATAAGTAAGTAAGAATGTACATTTAAAGTCATGTGACATAGTTTAAAATTAGAAAATAACCTAAATTGTGCCCTAGTGATGCAACCTTAATGAACTTGTATACCAGGGGTAGCCAACCTGCGGCCCAAAGTAAGTATGAATGACGCCCAAAAAACGTGCTCAAAGCCCAAAAGTATTTAACTGTTTCACTAAGCTGTTTTGTAACTGTTTCACTAAGAAGTAGTTCTTAAGAACTAAGAAGTAAGAAGTAGTTCACTAAGAAGTAGTTCTTCTTTCTTCTATCCTCTAAGTTTTCAGAACTGCTCTTTTCTCTTGAATTTAATACAGATTTAGGAGTTACCGATCTCTTTGGATTAAACTCAAATTTAATGAAGGAAGACGGTGTTTAATGAAGGGAAAATCGTCGTTGTAAAGTGTTTGAAACTGATTGAAGCTACGTAAACTCCAAAATATTTTAATCCTCCATTACGTTCAAAACGTTTCACAAGATTGCAATGAAAGCTAGAAAAAGAGAAAAGTAATTTTAATTGCTACAGACGTTAGATATTCCTTCTTCCAGTATTACAGGCAGTAACATAATAATTCATGCAATGTAGTTTCCTCCAATAAGTTCATATTTATACAATTCCTAAAAAGTAAAAAAATTCTAGTTTGCATCTCGGGTCATTTAAAAGCATTTACAGTTCACCCATCAATCTTAAAGCTCTGGATGGAAGCTTGCCAAGAAAGTTCAATTCCCATTTTAGGATAGAAAAGAATGACCTCCTGTATGTATTTATGTGTGCGGGTGTGTGTCTTGTTGCTTTGTGTCCTGTAGTATTTAAAAGATAACGGGCTGTAGCAAGATCTTACTTAAAACATAAAATAAAAACATAAAATAAACTGGCCAGCTCAGAGAAACTGAGTACCCTTTTTATCAAATGGATTAAGATTTTCTCCCATGCGCAGAAGCATTGCGGAGATTAGAGCCTTTTGGTGAAAAAATGCGCGAGGGAAAACATTAATCTACTTTCCTCTCGAAAATACGAACTTATTCGAAGCAAATTATGCACAGCTAGAAGCATAGATACATTTCTGACTTAACTATACTTCTAGCTATGACATTTTCTGGCTAAGTTGTTTCGAACAAGATCGTATTTTTCTTATTAAGCTTGAAATAAAAGTGTTCATGTTTGTTATGTATTAATTGTTATTATTTCCAAGCTTTAGGTTTTACTTACTTAATTTAGTTTTGATGAGTAATTGAAGTTATTAATTTTTGCTTTAGTTGTTTATAGTTAGTTGTAAGTTTAAACTGTAACGTTTTGTAAACTTTAAATTTAAGTCTGGTTGCTTTAAAAGTTTTCTTATGTTGAAGTTGTTTAATTTTAATTTAAGTATAGAACTTAAGTTTACCTGTTTTCTGTACTTTTTGTTTTTGACCCTTAAGGTTTTTTTTTACTTTTAACTTTAATTATTTTAAAGCCTTGTTGCTCACTTTTGATGTGTTTATTTTTTTAAATTTTATTTGAGGTAACTTAATTTTTACCCCTCTTTCTTTTAAAGTATTTTGAATTCACATTTTCTGACTGGTGGTAAGGTAATTAGTAATTGAAACTCAATAGTAATTGAAACTCAATCTGGATAATGAGTGTGTATACTTAATTTCTGCTGAAGAAACAATTTATATTGTGCTTCCATTTTTAATGAATTTAATTGCTAAGTAATAGTTTAATTTTTAATGTCCTAAATTCGTTTATTGTGTTGAAAAACTATTCATTGTTATAAAGTTGTCGGCTGAGAACTTGTTTCTCAGAATTCCTTATCTGGGGATTACTGCACCCCGAAATTCTTTTTCCCAAGAGTTTGAACACATGTTTGATGTCTTCACCACATGTTCTGATGACTGCGCCACGTGCAGTATTTGCATAACCGGGAACCCGTTTGCTGTGACATCTCTAGCGAGGAAATATTCTACAGAGAGTTTGGTTATGAGAATGAAAAGTCGTTGGATAGGAAGCTCGCAATGTTGGAGCTGTGCCTCGAGACGAGGTTAGTTTCCCCTTTTCCATCAGCAGAGAGGAGGTTTACCCAGCGGAGTGGCCTTGAAGGCCAAATGGTTGAACGCGATAGTTGGCATCTTCTGGTAGTCGGGGAATCCTTTCCCGTGAAGATTTCTCTTTTTGGGTTGCTGTGCTTGGCGTTCTTCCGATCATCTTACTTCGCCAATTTTTTCAAAATTGCGCCCGGTACTAAAGTGGCTGCACAACTGGGACTACGAAAAAGAAGAGAGCGAAAACAAGAAGCATCACAGCGTGATCGTCACAGTACCTCTTCCGAAGTCGAAAAATTCCCTACGAAGATGAGAAATATGGAATGGCTGCTGAGTATGAGAAGAAAGCAGAACCTTGGAGGATAAAGCACTAGATCCAACAGGTAAAACTCCTGCGCCGCTGAAGGTTTAATTTTTCGCCTAAATTAGAATGACGGTTTGGGACCTGCAGCCCAGGAGTCTGCCTAAAGGAAATTGCAGAACGGTGGAGTTCCAGGCTGGGGCCTCGAGATCAGCATTTAACTAATATTCTCTTATTTTTTCTTTTGTTTTACAGATTTTCCCTCCCGGTATTGTACCCTACAACTACAGTATGAAAAATTTGAACGTAAAGAATGCCAGTGTACTTACGGAGGGGTCCTCTCCCATAACTTTAGAATGTTAAATCATTATAAGGTATGTGCCTGTTTATTTTGATATGTCAGTAAAAAATGTTAACGTTGATGACCGCCACCACCCAAATTAAGCAAATTGTAACTGTAAACCTTTAATGTTTCTAAATAAAAGTAAGATTGATTTTACTTACCTTGTATTGTTTTAATTTTAGTTATTTTACGCTGGACCTTAGTAATAGAATGAGTTTAGAATCACAACGCAAACCTTTTTGTGTAATTTAGAATTGTTTTATTCTTTATGTTTCACTCTGATAATTACACGTATTGTTATTTAATGTGATTGATACAGTATTGGTTGAGAAAAATGTTTACTGATGTTGAACATATGCACACAACGTCCAAAATCATATTAGCTAAAACATGAAAATTTTCTATTACACAGTAATGATATTTAGTAATACCTATTGTATATGTTTATTTAGTGTTCTACAATAATAACTTGACATGTTCCTTTTAATGGAATCATTGGAACTTATCCACAGTACTTTGGCAACATAAAGCTACTGTTAAAAAACTTATTAAATTTCAATAAATAAATTTTTACATTTCCTAGGTAGAGAAAAATCAAATAATTTTAAGTCCCTGGCAGTCATCAATAACATAAATTAGCGGATATTACAAATATAGGGTGTCCCAACAAAACCGTCCTATTCAGTGTACTTTATTTTTAGAAAATAGGAAATATTTTTATATACTTAAAACACTCAAAAGTACCGATTTAAGAATGTTGAGTCTAATTTGATTTGGCAACATTGATATTTTGTCACAGTCACCACCTATTTCACAGCTTTATTGCAGCTTGATCAAGGTGAAAGGTTACTCAAAAGAACAGCACGTTTTGATTGTGAATACTCATTACTGGAACGGCAAGTGTTAGGAACAAACTATTCGAAAGCTTCGTGCAAGCTTTGGATGTAAAAATTCTCCTAATGAAACAATAATTTGGAAATTAATAAACAAATTCCATGATGTTGGTTTTTTTCAGTAGACATTAAATAACCACGCTCTCGATGAAGCGGTCTATTCAAAACATTGCTATTATTCGGGATAGGGTTATTGAAAATCCCAAAAAATTCGAACTTAGAAACCTAGAAAATCTAACAAGGAACAAATTTAAAGAGGAAATTCAGTGTGTCATAAACCACGGCAGAAGGCATATGAGTATAGTGTTCTAGTGCAAATGCAGGGCATGAGCACTTCCTTCACTTTCTGGGCAAGTGGAGGAAGTCGGGGAGGACATATGCTTGGCATTATTTTTCATTCTTAAATCGAAACATTTATCTATTGACATAAATATGTAAAAATATTTTCAATTTTCTAAAATTAATATATTTTACTGGTGCATATTAAATCCAGCGCTTTTCTTGGTACATCCTTTACTTTAGACTAACAGATTCAAGCAATATATTCTCCTTTAAGCAATTTCATGTTTACATAAAAAACACTCACAGAATAATGAAATATTCGTATTCCAATTAAATTTTAAAGCAAACAATCTTCTTAATATACAAGAGTCAACTTTAGGTGCGTGACGACGTCTCATGCGAAACAACCCCAGTAGGGATAATAAGCCTTAGGGGGAAACAGTTTACTTTATGATATTTTCAGTTGGTCCCGAAGACTGTTTTAAAATGATCAAAATGAATGAACTTATGTATATATCAGGAAGTTTTTAATCAATAATAATAATAATCATACCAATACGACAGCGGTCCTTTAGTTGGCCGTACCTGATCTTAACTTACATATCCCTGCATTCTGATGATATTTTCTGCAAAATAGTTACATTTAGAAGTAATTTAGGTGCAGTAAAAGATGAAATTAGTTTAGTGTCAGTAAGACCAAAACTGAAAAAGATGAAAATTTGAAGAAGAAGAAAAGGAAGCACACAAATGCTAAGAAGTTAGCAAGTTTCGAAAGCTTCATAATAATTTATCGTAATTACATAACAAACTAACGAATATCAGTCAATATCCGGCCTTTCTTTGAAGGAAGCAAAAGGTAAAATTAATTAGTTAATTTATTTTACTTTGAAACATCTTCGTAAGAGATAAAATGTTTCAGTGACAACTTTTACAATCGCATCTCACTTACTTGCTTACTAAGGAAGTAGTAGAAAATTAAATTTAGATACTGACTGCATAATTACGCCAATTTTCATTACAAAGAGTTTTGGCATTGTAATTCTGTCTGCAACTTAACAGGTGTATTATGAAATAGCTTTCGATTTCCACCTTAAATTTAGTCAAATTACCCCGGGTTTGATCGCGCCGGGTATGTCATAACCACACCCTCCGTTTTCTCGCTGTTTCTCTCCAAACTTTTTTTAAAAATGGATGCTTTTCCTTGTAGCTGCCCCCAAGGTCATAACCCTGGAAGGGAAGAATAAGGGAAAGAGTTGTAAAAATAGATATCTTGTAATCGTCACTCCAGGGTATGTCACACCCAGCGCGAGCATTACTGTTACAATTCTGAGTACTGGTAGACGCACTGAAATCGTATTCTCGTCATGGCGCGTTTTCGAAGTTATGATAAAGAAATGCGACATTTAAGAAATTTACTTGATACTGTTTCTTCCGGTGAA
Organism: Stegodyphus dumicola; assembly: GCF_044657685.1. Lineage (NCBI taxonomy): Eukaryota > Metazoa > Arthropoda > Arachnida > Araneae > Eresidae > Stegodyphus > Stegodyphus dumicola. The sequence goes on along the minus strand of NC_140771.1, from coordinate 37,800,145 downwards.
GAAAGTCTCGAGGAAGGTAATGAGTTTTCCGATAATGATGAAGGCGGATGATGAAGAAATTTACAGAGAACACGAATCTTTGTCTGAAATAGAATCTGATTCAGAGGGCGATCTTTCTGATTCAAATGAAAGTGACTATTTTATAGATAAGAACAATATAACAAAATAGAGTAAAATGAAATTCCGGTGGAAATGTTAGAATTTCTGCTAAAATATAATTTTTGGATGTCTTGGATGAAATGGCTGCAACGCATTCAACGGCTAAAACAACAAGTCGTTGGCCCACGGCTATTTTTTATTCCATGTTGAATATTGCTGCAATAAATGCACGGATAATTTTGTTATCAACAAAGGAACCACCTTCTGAGCATCAAGCCCGACGTTCATTTCTAAAAACATGGCATTTAAAGTGATAGAAGATTATAAAAAGTCAACAAGCAATGCTCCTACAAAGCCTAAAAGTAAAACCGAGCAACAATGAGGCCGATGTACCTCCTACTAAGAAGGTAAAGACGACATATAAAAGATCTGCTGAATGCGGGCCCAATAAAGACAGAAAAGCTAAGTTTGTCTATGAAAAATGTAAAAAATATGTATGCATGGAACATATGGCATGCATTTGCCGGAAATATGCAAATTAAAGGTAAAAGTTATAATATACGCTTAAAACTATATTCTCTCTTCCATGTTTTGGTTCTTTTATATATTGTGCAAATTTAATGGTAAAAGAGAGAAAAAAACCGCCCTAGGTATGTCATACCCAGCGCCAGCAATATCGTTCATTTTTTCTCGCTCGAGTAATGCCAGGTTAACTAATAAATAAAAGCTGACGAATTAAGGAATAAAGCGCAGAAGAAAACACGTGAGAAATTCTAATTCAAAGTCCTTAATACTTTTAAGTTTATGAATGTTGGATGTATCGTTGATGGTTTAAAATCTTACAACAGTGAACAAAGTGTTTATCATAGATAATTCAATTATTCGTTTAAAAGATTATTTATTTCATGTATTAATTTCGTTGTTAATGTATAATGTTAATAATGTACGTAAATTTCTTTACGTACATTCGAAACACATACGTAAAGAAATTTCTGTATAACTCACCATTTTTTCTAATTATAAATGCCAACCTGTTAAAACTAACCTGTTGAAGCTAATAATGAAACTTAGTTTGAATTATTTAGTAGACGCTAATAAGTTGTATTTATTTTACTGTAGTTCCTTTACATTGGGTTTTCACCTCTGTTGATATCAAATTGATTTCTCCTCAAATGTTCCTGTATGTAATTTTTTATACTCTGTATTTAGATGATAATTTTCTTCTTACTTTTGTAACATTGTTATAATAAATGAACATGACTTTTTTTTGTATGCATTTCTTTAACAAATCTTTTCAGATCATTTGATTTCACAGGATAGAAAATTACTCCAGATTTTCCGATGGAGACGTGATTAACTAAAGGTGAGAAAACAAAATCTTTCTATCTTTTCGAACATTTCTTTATTAATAGCAATATACTTTTAAAGATATTATGGCTGAGCATTCCATGACCCAGATATTAGGATCACCAAATTAATTTAAATTTAGTTCCTCTTTATTAAAGTAGTGTTATCAAACTCTTCAGAACATATTTGTACTAGATGTGTTGAGAGGGTTTGCTACTTTTTTTAATCAATCAATGTTGAGAGGGTCTATCAGATTCTTGTGTTCCTTGTTTCTCTAGATGGATATTCTAAAAGCGATATATCTAATTTCCATACAAGTAAATCTGCTATATCACTGTAAGTTGTCCTCCATGGTCAGGTAACATGTATTACTTTTTCAAAGTTATTCTTTTAAAAACCTTTATTACTCTCATGATTTAATGAAAGCTGAAATTAATTGTAAAATGCATCATTTTCAATGTAAATAAACGTTTTGAATTTTCTCGTGGATCTACTTATGCTTCCCTTTTGGCTAATAAATCATTCAACAACTAGGCACACAACAGAATAGTTATTCCTAAATTTAAGGTCTCTAGTCACATATTTAGTTAAAACTATGCCCACTTCTATGCTTTATTTGAAGAATTATGTAAATTGTCTTACATGCTGGTATGTTTATTATTATTGCAAAATATATATATATATATAACTACAGAAATGATAAGCACAATTAAGGCACGAATTTCCGCGGAGTTCCAGATGTACAGTGGAATCTCGGGTCACGAACGAGCCTCATAACAAGCAATTCTGTTGGTGAATAAATTATTTGCATAAACATGTCACGGATAATAAAAAATGAAGTCAGCAACATGAGATATTTAAAGGTGTTTTGAGGTTATCTCTGACATAGAGTTAAAACAAAGATACTTCCGGAAATACCAATTTTTAAAACTTAGCATCAAGCGACTTAGAAGATTATAAATTAAACCGGTAGGAAATTATGAGTAAACTGTGTTGCAAGGAGCGAATTTGAGAGCTTTGACACAGGATTGTTTCTTCTTGTCAATGATATTGTCTCTCCAGGCAAAACTAATGTCTTGGAAGTTAGCAATAAAGACATGGAAAAGAACCATGAAAATGAACTCAATAAAGAACTGAAACAACTTCAAAAGGAGTAATAAAAAGCAACAGCGAATGGAGTGTCCTCGTTGGAAATGAGCTTGGCTCTTTGATGAGCGAAATTTGCGTAATATGCAAAAGTTTGTGTATTGCTATCTGCCCGATAAAACAATAAAAGTTACATCAACAGCATTTTATCCGCTTTCTAATGACTAAGATAATACTCATTTTAAAAAAATTTTTTAATTAGACAATAAAAAAATCACTGGTGAATTCCAGGAAGCGGCAATCAGAGTGGAGTACAGCTGAGAGACAAAAAATAGATAAAAGCAAATTTTCCAGTTAGAGAGTTATGTAACGTTTCCATGACAAGGAACTTCTCATCTTGTGACATCTCATCCACATCATTTATGCTATCCACTCTACTTTGTACCAAGTGGATAAAATTAAATTAAATGTTTGTCTATTTTATCAGTTTTGATTTGTGTTTACCACTTTTCTTTTACATTTCTACTGGATTTGTATTATGAATTTATGTCCAAGATACTGTTATAGAGCGTAAACAAATAATCATCTGTTGTGTTTAGAAACGGACTAATCCAGTTTGCATTAATTCTTATGGAGAAAATAGTTTCGGTTTCTAAATAGTTTGGATGATGAATGGCTTTCGTGATCGAATTACATTCGAGAACAACAGCTTCACTGTATTGACGTATAGTTCATTTGAAAAAGGCTTAACCGCATCTAAACTTTTAGTTTGAGTTTTGTTTGAGTAAACACACAGGAGGCTACAGGTAAAAAGAATAGTGATAGGCTCAATTTACAGCTCAACGAACACAAATGTTTAAGTAGAACGAGGAAATAAATGCTCTGTACTAAATTCAAAACTTTTAAACATAACATTCCAAAAGACATTCCTTGTATAAATAGTAATATGAAAAATAGATTGACTTATACTTCTTACTGACATAACATGTACAAGCAGTCCGAATTTCGGAACATCACTAACACGAAAATAAGTAGACAATAAATCTTTCGTTTCTAAAATCAAATGTAATTTATCTATTTTAAAGTTATAAAAGCAGAAACCACTATTAGCATCACAATGCAGTATGCTGACGTAGTAGTTAAATTAGTTACTACTTATTTACACTAATTTGTTATTATTCCCACCTTTTTAAAGGATAAATGCACAAAATTAAAAGTTCCTTTCACATTATTGAAGGCAATGTAACAATCTAAAAGTACTTTTTTATTTATTTTTTTTATTTGTGCCATAAGACACTACATTACTTTTAATGGTTAGCTTTGCGAAGCAACAGAAGAAGCATGAAGATACCAAAAAAGGAGAACGAAGTTATTATTTAACACTTTCACAAGAAACGTTATTCTCCAATAAATATTGAGAAAGTCAAAAGGAATGTATATTATAACATTTTTTCAAATTAAATCAGAGTAACACTCTTTACTTTCAAATGTATTTCTGTGAAATATTCTCATTTTAATGTCCTTACATGTTTTCAACCAATTTATTGCATACATCAGTTACTTTTCATGCATAAAAGATCATAGAAATAAGTTACATGCATTTCAGTAAAATAAAACCAAGATGAAAGTTTCGGATTTGTTAAGAACTGTCAGTGTTCATTTAATGTTGATCAAGAGATCAAAGGAAAGTATTTACTGCTGGCGTTTCAAATACTTAAATTCAGCTCTTCTCTCAGAGACTCGGGAAATAAAATTTTGCCTTTTATTTTAGAAAGTCACTTTATTTTATCTGATTATAAAATTCGCATTTAAACTTGTCTAAATATACAACTCTCTCATGTTAATAGATATTAAGAGGTATTTATCTTTCATAAAAACTTCTAACACTTACTTAATATTTTTATAAGTCATTAACTGGATTTTGTTCTCTGATTTCGCTCTAGTTACTACTGCTTCAATATTTTTCAAAAGATAATTTGTTTAAAATTTTAATGTCTGCTATTCCGTAAATAAATGTAACTTTTGTCAAATATTTAAAGAAATTTTAATATGTTCCCTTCGCTGAAGAAATAAAACTATAGAATGAACAATTGTTTTAAATTATTTTAAAATCATAGACTAACATATTGATAAATATATCATGTATTTTGCTACATTTTTAATGCTACAGTGTCTCACAAAAGTGATGGGACACTTGTGATTTACAAAAGGAAACTGCAATAAAATAAATTAAAAAACATGTAAAAAATTTTTGTGGGTGTGTTTCATACTTAAATTTAGTAAAAATTATTACATAAAATACATTTTCTCAAAATATTAATTTAATAAAATACAATTGTTTAGAACGGAGCAAAAAATGGCTTACATAAGTGATGGGACACCATTAGATACTACTACGTACTACAATAAAAATATTTTGGGGGGTTTTTATTTTTCTCAAAAGCAATTGGCAGTAATTTATAAAATCGTCTGCAGTATTTCTTTCCAGTTTGTTTTGGAATTTTTGTGTTTTTTAGCTCTGTGCAGCCATGAATGCTAAACGAAAAGAAACTTTGTCTGAAGTTTGAAAATAAGTTATTAATTTGTATATTGAACGTGGAAAATCTATAAGAAAAACTGCTGAAACAGTTAACTTGAGTCATTCAACAGTTTTCAGTATCATTAAACGATATAAAAAGAATCCTATGATTCAGGATAAAAGAAGACCTGACCGACCATCAAAGCTATCCAATGGAATAAAACGAATTATCGTTCGAAATATTAAAAAAAAATCCAAGAATGAGTGCTCCTAAAGTTGCTGCTGATTTACAGGCATTATATGGAGTAATTGTTAATCCTGAGACTATTAGAAGAGTAATTCGATCTGCTGGATGTCACGGTAGAGCAGCCGGGAAAAATTCTTCGTAAGTGAAAAGAATAGAAAACTCAGTCTGGCTTTAGCAAAATCCAACATAAATAAGAACTCTGATTACTGGAATGAAGTTATATTTGCTGATGTAAATTTAATATATTTGGTTCTGACGGTAGAATCTTGGTGTAGAGAAAACCCAGGAAAGAATTTCGCAAACAGAACTTGGTGCCAACAGTAAAACATGGTGGAGGAGGAGTTATGGTATGGGGGTGTATGTCGTCCGCTGGAGTTGGTAATCTTGTTTTTATTGACAGTACAATGGATCGGTGCAAGTATATTGGCATTTTAAATCAAAATTTGAATTCTTCAGCACGAAAATTGAACCTTCATAACGATTTTAAATTCTACCAGGACAATGACCCCAAGCACATTGCTTAGAACGTTAGACTCTGGCTGCTGTATAACTATCCTGAAATAATAAAAACACCACCACAATCTCCAGACTTAAATCCCATAGAGAATATTTGGCAAGAATTGGAATCAAGAATTCGCAAACACACCATTTCTTCAAAACAAAAATTAAAATCGGTGCTTCAAGAAGAATGGGGTAAAATCACTCCAAAAATCACAAAAAATATTAGTCGAATCCACTCCAAGAAGATTAAATCATGTTTTAGAAGTAAAAAGAAATCTAACAAAATATTAAAACCTTTTAAAAAGTAAAATTTTTGGATAAATATTTCATGGAAAAGTAAGTGTTCCATCACTTATGTGAGCCATTTTTTTCTCCGTTCTAAACAATAGTATTTTTATAAAATTAATATATTAATATTTTGAGAAAATGTATGTTATGTAATAATTGTTACTAAATTTAAGTATGAAGCACACCTACAAAAAAATTTACATGTTTTCTTAATTTATTTTACTACAGTTTTCTTTTGTAAAGCACACACATCACATTTATGAGATAAATGAGTGTCCCATCACATTTATGAGACATTGTATATTATGTTAAAGTAATAAGTTCTAAATATGATTTGATATTATCCTGAATGTGTAGTGATGATCATAAAATTTGAGAATGCAAAATTTTTATTTAAGTCTATTAAAGTGTTGATAATACTCTAAAGAGTTTTTGGTTTAAAAAAAAAAATATTTTAACTATTGTAAAAATACTTTGAAAAAATGCACATTTTTTGTTCTCAAGAAAATTTTAAAGTTTCAGTTACAATGTCGACAAATCAGGAACCCGTTAATCTTGACGATTCAATGAACGTGAATCAAGATACAATATATTTAAATATTATTCCATTTGAAGATTCTAAGGACAGTGACATAATTTCTTGGTTAGGTTATTTTAACAAAGTCTGCCAAAATAAGGACGAAAATTGGAAACTTCAAAATATTTCTCGTTACATTAAGGAAAAAGCCCTCTGGCTGTATATTAAAAATTGCCATGAACTAAAAACTTACTTAGAATTTGAACAAATATTAAAAGAAAACTTTAAAATAAACTTTTTTCCATTTGTAGATTCTAAGGACAGTGACATAATTTCTTAGTTAGGTTATTTAACAAAATCTGCCAAAATAAGGACGAAAATTGGAAACTTCAAAATATTTCTCGTTACATTAAGGGAAAAGCCCTCTGGCTGTATATTAAAAATTGCCATGAGCTAAAAACTTACTCAGAATTTGAACAAATATTAAAAGAACACTTTATCGATCCCACCTTAACTACTTTCGGCGACTTCGCTAATTTAAAATATAACGCCAGAGATTGGTTGGATTATTTAATTATGGCAAAGCACACAAGGGCTATCTGCCTAAAGCAAGGGATGCCTTCGTGGAGGACTTTCTAAGGGAAACTGGCTCGTATAAAAGTTACACATAGGGAAAACCACGAAAACGCCCATGCAGCCAGCCCGTTCGCGGGATTCGAACCTCGGACCGAACTACCAGTGTTCAGCGTCTTTACCGCTCGGCCGCTGGTGGGCCTATAACGCTAGAGAAGACTTCACAAATTACTTTCGAAATAAAATGGAAGTAGGTAAGCGGCTTAATTTGAATAAATCAATGATTTTAGAAGGTTTGACAGATGGTTTGCCAACGAACTTAAAGTCTTTGATGATTGTTCAAAGTCCCGCTGATCCGATAACTTGGCTAGAACAAGCCCACAAGCTTCGAAAAATTCATGAATTTAAAGATAAAAATTCACAAAATTATAACAGATATAGGAATAGTCAACAATTCAGACAAGCTAATTTCCGAAATAATTATCGTCAGTTTGTTGATAATCGACCCAATGCATCTAATTACAAACCTCATAGTTTTCAACAAATTGGAAATAAATCTAACAGCAATATCAACAACGGAAAGAAAGTTGTAAGTCACCATACTAATAATAATTTTGACGGTATAGCCCGATCACCTTGTAAAATATATACCAAAAAAGGGATTCCAAATTGTTATCACTGGGCTCAAATCTGCCCATTCCGAAACGAGAACAACGAAACTGAAATTAATTCTAATGTAGAAAACAAAAATTCGGGTTCTGATTCTTCGGGAATTTGACAACTAAGAATTAAGGGATTTTTATCCCATGGCAGATCAGTCGACCGTGTCGTGGACACTAGCGCGACATTGTCTATCATCTCAGAAAAATCTGCAAACAATTTACAGTTAAAAATTCAAACGGTAAAAGGTATTAAAATTAAGCAAACTAAAGGAAATTTTTCTATTGATAAAATGTGTAGATTACAAATGAAAATTGGAAATATTATTAAACTAATTAACTTTTTAGTGTTAGATACTAATTTAGATTATGTTCTTTGGGTTTAAATGAATGTAAATTATTTGAATTAAAAATTGATTGTAGTAATTTAGTGGTAACTCGAAGAAATGAAAACATTTCAAATTCTGTGAATGTAAATAACAGAGTTTCTTTGCATGTACAACTTTATCAAGTACTTGAAGAAAACAATAATGTAATGCCATCAGTTAAGACAAAACCTAGAAGTAATATCTCTGAGGTAATAAGTGTTGATGAAAATAATATATCTAATGAAAATAAGGTGTCTAAAGGTATAATAGTTAATGAAGGTAATAAGTCTAATATTATGAAGTTTAATGATGATAAGATGTCTAAGGTAACAAGAGTTAATGTAAATAATGAATGTAAAACTAAAAAGTCAACAAAGTGATGTGAAAAAGCAAAGTAGCAAAATAACAACAGATTCAGAGAGTATGGAGGAAGAAAACCCTGAATTAATTAAATTGTTAAATAAATATAAGAATGTGTTTTCCAAAAATAAATATGATGAAGGTAAAGTTAATATTGAACCACAACGAATTAACTTGACTTATGATTTGCCTGTCACTTTAAGACCTTATCGAACTTCCCCTAAGAAAGAAGAAGAAATTAGACGATAAATTGATCAATTATTAAAAAATGGAATTATTAAAGAAAGTAGTAGTCCTTATGCATCCCCAGTAACTTTAGTATTAAAACGCGATGAGGGCAAAAAAACCAGAATGTGTATTGATTATCGTAAGTTGAATGCTTTAGCAAAGACTGATGCTCATCCCCTGCCCCGGATAGACATTTTATTAGAGAAATTAAGTAATGCAAATGTTTTTTCTACAATAGATCTAAGATCAGGGTTTTGGCACATTCCTATTCACCCTGGTGACACCGAAAAATTGGCTTTTATTACAAATTTTGGACTGTATGAATGGCTATGACTCCCTTTTGGCTTCAAAAATGCACCGGCTATCTTTAACAGAGTTATTAAACGCATCCTCACTAAAAATAAATCCAATTTGCTTGTAGTTATTTTGATGACATAATTGTTTACTCTTCTTCCAAAGAACAACATCTAAAGGATTTGAGTGAATTACATTTGAAATATTTATCCAAGAAGGCATTAAATTGAACCAGAGTAAATGTGTCTTTGCCAAAGATAAAATCAATTTTCTAGGTTATGAAATTAGAAAGGGTAAAGTTACTATATATAACCAAAATATTGAAAGTATTAAAAATTTGAAATATCCAAGTAATGTAAAAGAACTACAAAGAGTGTTAGACAGTGTAAATGTTTATCATAGATTCATACCTAATTATGATAAATTAAGATCTCCTCTATATAAATTATTGAAAAAAGATGTACCATGGCATTGGGATGATCAATGTCAAACTGCTTTTGACAAACTGAAAAATATTCTTATTTCAAAACCAGTCTTACAATTGTATGATCCAAATAAACCTTGTCATGTTTTTGTTGATGCATCACAGATTGCTGTGGGAGCTGTTTTGAAGCAGCCAGACGAAAGTAATGTATTACACCCAGTTTTCTACCATTCTAGAGCTTTAAAAGATTTCGAAAAAATTATGCAATTACAGAACTTGAATGTTTAGCTATTGTTGATCCATTAGATAAATTTTATTACTATCTTCACGGTCAAAATTTTACAATCCATACCGATCATGCAGCCCTTGTTTGGCTTAAAAATGTTAAGAATTTAAGAGGCAGGTTATTCCTTTGGTCACTCCGACTCAGTATGTTTGATTACGAAGTTAAATATCAGAAAGGCTCTACAAACGTTGAAGCTGATAATGCTTTCTAGACAACTTGTTTCTCACCAACTCCAACATTCTGTGTATTTACTTAATCGTGATGAAATTATACAACAGCAAAGAAGTGACAATGTGTGTGATAAAAAATATGTAGAACTAAATGATTTGATGGTAATTAAGAAGAAAAAAGGTTATAAAATTGTGGTACCAAAATCATTAAGATTAAAACTATTAACTGAAACTCATGAAAAATTCGGACACCCAGGTATTCGTGCTATGTTAAATTTAATCACTCCACAATATTATTGGCCCTACATTAGTAAAGATATTGGAAATTTCGTGAAACATTGCCATGTTTGTCAAATTAATAAAAAGAAAAAAACCAAAAAATTCGGACTTATGTAAGAAGTATCTCTAACTGATAAACCTTTTGAATGTATTTCTATTGATACAGTCAGCGGTTTTAATTATTATAATTCTACAAAAATATATTTACATCTTGTGATCGATCATGCCACAAGATATGCCTGGGCTTTTCCATCTAAAAGTGCAACTACAGAAACTTATGCTAATATTTTGAAACAAATTTTCCAAATTCAAGTCCCCGAAAAAATCCTTAGTGACCGCAATGCCGCATTCACCTGCAATAGATTCAAGAAATTTCTTAGAAATTATAATGTAAAACAACTTCTAACTAATGCCCATCACCCTCAGACAAATGGTAAAGTAGAGCGTGTGAACCAAACCCTAGTAACTCGTTTAAGATGTAAAGTAAATTCTACATCATCGAAAATTCCATGGACGAAAATTTTGGATCAAGTTATTAGTGAATATGATAATTCTCCTCATTCGGTAACTAAATTCACCCCTGCATATCTTTTATTCGAAAACTTCCTTTCGATTCTCCCCTAGATCAAAATATTTACCCTCCGGTTGACATAGCGAGAAAAGACCAAGACCCAGAAAATTTTAAACTACAGCACCAATAGGCAGACACACCTCAACTGGGGTTGCTACTAAAGGTAATTAGAGCACCTCTAGTTATTTAATGTCTAATTTTCTGTGTTGTAATTTTTTGGTGTGTAGTTTTGTATCTTTGTTTTTATTTTGTATTTATGTGTCAATTGTTTTTGGCAACGACATTAATGGTAATTATAAAATACTATTTAAATTGAAAGTTGTGTTGAACGACAATGCAGTATATGACATAATTGTCATTGTTGATAGTAAAAGGTAAAATACGAGTAAAATTATTGTGTAAAATGATTATTATCAAAATAAGTGTTTTATATGAATAAGTAGTCAAAATGAAATACTGTAAACAAACTAAAAGTCAAAAGGAAATGTTAAGAAATTAGTCAATTATTGCAATTGTCAATGATATGAAGAAAAAAAATAGAGGAATACCTCACCTCAAATAGAAATTTTTAGTATTAAAGCCACGGCGAACTGGAAATGAAAGATTTGTAAAATAAGAACTGCTCTAATGTTTTGCAGCAATCTCTAAAGACCTGGATCCAGAACTGAAACTGTTCTCGAGAAATGTTTTTCCAATAATGCATGCATAATGTTATTTTTCTTTATTTTCTATAAATGTCCATATATTAAGGTACATTATTTATAATTTATATATTGATATTATTATTGACTGTGTTATAGTGAGAGTGTCTATCTAAGATTAGTATTATTGTAACTCGAATTCTGGATGCGAGTTCTTCAAACAAATTAAGCAATTATTTTAAAATAATTTTTCTATCTGGAATGTCTTGTGGTCGAGGCGCCTGGCTTCAAGCCTTTTCAGATGGGGGGAATATTTGTAATAATAAAATTCCATATTCAAGAATACACTTAAAATTCTAACTGTATGTTCTTTTCATTTTTAATGGCGATGTTCTCTTATTTGAAAGTACGTGGAATTAAATCCACAGCTCCGTAGTCAAGTTGTTTTTCCCGCCTTTTCTACGCGTACAGTTATAGAATGTTCTCGAGATATTTAAAGCGAACTGGATTGGCTTACGAGGCTGACGTCATTTCTTGGAAGCTCCGCCTTTCCAGAGGCTATACAAAGACTCGCAAAAGGAATATCGGGGCCTTTTCTTAAATGTCACGATGCAGTAAACTTCATACAAAAAGTTATTAGTAATTCTTTTTATTTACTCCCGATATCTGATTTTTGTAACTGCTATTTCTCCTGAATAATAATAAATGGATCCTGTTTTTCAAACTTATCGTCTGATTATGTAAGCTTCGACTAAAGCTGATACACCACATATATATATATATATATATATATGTTTATATATATTAAAAAAGTTTATAAAGAAAGTAAAATCATTTCAAGAATTTTCGTGCGTTATGTCGTTGAAAACTGATTAGTAATTTTCCTTTTTCGCAAATTTCTCGAAACAAATAACTACGATCATTACCTCTTTTCTTCCTGTTCGACTTAAGATATTGTTTTCGATTCCTGTCACTATTTCTGAAGTTTTTATAGTTCCTTCTCGCTAAGTTCGTTTTTATAGGGCTCGACTAATTTCTCCTAGTATTCATTACAACCTTCCAAGGGCATGATTTTCCTAGAGGTCCAGTGTCATAGATAAGGAAAAAAAATCTTACGTATCTTACGTGTTCCTCCAAGCCGAAATGATAGTCGTTAAAGCATTTGCTGCACCTTTGTTAATGAGGGTTAGATAACAGGAAATACTAAATGTTGTTTACAGAAGTCCTTGAGTGTTAGTTTTGTGTTAGAGCTTAGTTTGAAACACTTTAGAAACTCATTTATTGACGACTAAAATGTTTACAAATTATTCATGAAAAGAACCTATTATGATCTGGATTTCACTGAATTTGAATATGACTAAATATATAAGGGCTATCTGCTTAAGGTTAAAGGTGCGTTCGTGAAAGACTTCAGGTGGAAAACTGGCTTGAATGTATGTATACATGGGAACACTACGTAAAACAACCATGTAGCAGCCCATTCTTCTGAGTTCGAACCCAGGTCGAACTACGAGTATTCAACGGTCTAACGACTTGGGCATTGGTGTAATAAACTGATACAAGAATATAAAATGCTTTTGATAATTCCTACTGTAGATATATAAACTGCTCAAAAATATTACCAGACTGAGTTTTATAAGATTTGCATTTAAAGTACTCCTTTTATTCTTATCGTCATATTTTTCTTATACTAGAAAATATTTCATTCCATTGTGCTGCAGACTAAAAGGCAACAATTCTTTTCTAGCAGGAAGTACACATAATAAAAACGTCTTGCGAAAGAGATAGATGTATTTTTGTATTTGAAAGAATGTGTAATAAATGCAGGAGAAAATAAATTTCTGTGTTTAAATGAAACTTTCTGCGGCTTTCCATATTAATGGAAACCTTTTTGTAGCACTTAGAAAGATAGGAATATATTAAGATAAATGATCAAGAACTGTTATTTGTTTTCAGGATTTATTCCGGACGCCACTTTCCACAATGCTATAAATCCGTGTTTGCTGATTTTATAAATTACAATTTAACATCATCTGTCTTTTGTATGAAGTGAATAAGTAAAAAGATTTTGGAGTCGAGAGAGATTCAATGCGAAAACAATTTGCATTTTTGATCATTAATTTAGCTACCCACGGTGTTGTGTTATCGAAAAAGTAACAGTTTAAGATGATAAACGAAAATTCTCATTTCGTAAGCTCTCTTATACGTTGAATGCTAGAAGCTAGAATATAGTTTTATTGTTCAGTGCCACAAATTAGAATGATAATTTTTTTTCCTTAGTTTACAAAATCTATCTTCTTATGCCTTCTTACTATCCGGAAGTTGTTTTCTAATGTTGTTCCATAAGGGTGGAAGTTGTTTTCAGCTCATAATCATTCATATGATTAAAAATTTCTATGTTTAACGTATTCAAAACATTATTAGAAATTGTAAATTATGATATTAATAATACATGGTCCATCTAATAAATATAAGCAATGATGGTGTCAAAACTTTTATTTCACAAAATGTAGGAAGCATCAATATTATTTATTTTAAAATAGTCCCCAAGCTAAACACTTCTGTTCTGTTAGTTTCTACTGCTTGAAACATCCACAAACGTCTGGCTCTTCTGTGTCTTCTCTTCTATATTTCATGTTTTATTAGCACAATTTCATTCCAGTGTCGTCCCCACGTGACCTTTTCATACAAAAATAACAAAAGAAAATCGCAGTGGGTAACACTGGGCAGTAGGAAGAATGGTTTAAATTACTAATCGAATTATGAGCCAGCAATTAGCGGACAAACACTATTAAATGTGCAGGTGCATTGCCGTGCTGCAGCACAGATCCATCACCATCACCAAAACTAGGTTGCACACTACGCACACTGTACCTCAAACGCTTAGAATCTCTATGTAGACAAACCTGAAGGCACTGAACATACATACTGTCTGTGTAAAAGACAATATGTATGTTCAGTGCGTTGAGGGAAAAAATTCATGAAAACGTATTCAAAAAAAAAGGAAAAAAGAAAGAAATACAGCAAAGCTTTTTTCCTTGTAGCTCATCTTTTGCTTTCAGTTCCTGCTTTGAGATCACCAGTGATGCCCTTTCAAGAAAACTGAAAATTTTCAAACGCTTTCTCTAATCGACGCATAACTTGGTCCTTTTCAACTTTCGGTAAGATGTCAGCAACTCTGGGAACGATTTTTGCGGACAGTTTATGCAACACCGATTGTTTTCTTAGAAATGTGTGTACAGACGAATTTCTTACATTCGATTCATCCGCAGTCATTCTGACAGTGAATCGGAAACACTTCAAATTTCAACTTTTTACCAACACTAGGGTTCGATGGTCGTCCTGTTTTTGCATTGTCTTTTGCAATCTGCAGAGCCTTCATTGAAACTCATCGTCTACCTGAAAATAGCTGTTTTTTGAAGGCATTATCTCCATTAGCAAAACCTTTTAGCACCAGAGATGCTATTAGTCTCAAAACTCGCTTTTTGTCCAAGTTGACTTTTCAAATCGTGTTCAAAATGTGTTACTTAAAAGAAATTAAGTAATAAAGAACCAGTATGTATATATGTATGTATGTTCCTCGCACTGTGGGAAAAAGACTGCACCTTTTAATGCACGTAGTCCTTCACCCGAACATGGATACCTTGAATTCCAATTTTTGACTTTCAAATTTATTTTTTATTTATTTCATGTTATGTATAAATTTAACGAAATTTTATTTAAAAAACTCAGCGATTGGAAAGCAAGACGTGACAACACTGTCCGAAATAAAGTATTTTTATCTTCAGCACACACGTCTGTTCCTATTCAACAAAATGTAATATTTTTCTCTCAGTTTTAATCTACAAATTCGGATATTTAAAAACAATTTGTTGCCACTTCTTAGAAAAGAATACTTGTAATCTCCGCGCACCGCAGCCTGTCGCCATTCATAAGATTCGTAAGATATTTAATTTTCATATTTCATTTTTCTGTTAATAAGAAGGAAACCAAGTGACGAAAAAGTAATAAATGCACTTTTTAAAGATAATTTTTTTATGTCTTTTAATCTATTGATTTAAACAAAAATGCATTTAAATCATGGGATGTCTAATCATAAATATAAATTATTTTCATGAAATAATTTCATGAATAAATTTCATGAACTAGATGGACTCATTAAAATCCTTACACTCTTTTTTTATTTTAATGATAGCTCTCTTAGGCGGTTGGATATTCAAGCGGCTAGTTTTTAATGAAATAATATAGTGAATATAAAACAAAAAGTATGGCAGCCCTTAATAATTTATCGTGAGTTCTAAACGTATGCTGTTTTTAAATATTTTGTGATTTTGCTCTTGAGTTTTATGTGGCATAATTACGAAGTAAGCTATGCTTAAAAATAAAGTTCAAACGACAAAAGTGATCGTGCTAGCAGGAGTCAGTCCAAAAACAGATTTGTTACCTGCGATGCTTAGCATAAAAATCCTTAACCATTTGATGCGACGTTAAAACTTGAATCCTGACATAGTTTCTTTCGTTCTTTCTTTCTTTTTTAGAAGGGGGACATGAAAATCTATAAATTTGTTTTTACAGAAACAATTAATTAAATAATTACTGTTATTTATACTAATTTATTTCAAAATTCCATTAACTTTGATATTTGCGAATGTAATTTCCACTCATTTAGAAATTTTGAGTACTTTAGTGTCCTTCTAATTTTGCCAGTTATTAGGTAGTTAACAACATTGAAATAATATGTGCAAACAAATTCCTCATTTCTTCTCGCGCTCTGAATCGCTATATATAACAACAGTGAACATATATTTGAAACTTTCAAAATATGAAAATGCCACATGTCTGCTATGTTAACATCAGGCTATATTTTGCAGATGATTTATTTTTTACCACAGTGTTTGTACGATTATATTTTAAAGCAGCGATGTTTTATCGCCGCCTTATTTTTTACCTCGATTTACCCATCTCGATGGTTTTAGATATGCGTTGTTTCCTTCTTGCTTTCTATTCTACCAAGATGTTTTGTACTGTGTTGCTTCCCTCTCGCATTATTTTCTGCGTGACTAACGTCATCTATGGCATTTTTACTACGATGTTTTCGCCTATTATCGATGGTGTATATCTAAGTGAATGGCGCTAAAAATATGTATATTTAAAACTTGCATTATAAAAAAAATATATCAAAACAAGCCTGATGGTCCAATTCATCTCTAATGAATGAATTAAAAGAATTAAGGCTATTTTTTATCTCCGCATATTAGTTGTTGGGGAAAATTTTGTATTTGTTGTATAAAAACCCCGTTAATCAACTCTGTTATTTAATAAGCTATGCGTCGAATGATGAATATTAATAATTAATGCTCTATTAATAATTTATGCGTCGAAAAATTTTCTTCAGCAGAGTTCTGGAATTTCTCAGCAGTGCAAGATATGCGACGTGATTTTGTTTATTCTTGCTAAAGGAGTGTTTAGGGTTACAAGTAAAAAAAGTCCCTAGTCCTGCATCTTAAATTTGTCCTTTTATTCTTCATCTGAATAAAAGTTTTTTAAATCATCGTAAAAACTATTACGTCTTTCTCAAGTTTTAATTTATTTCAATTATAAAAGATGACAATTACCGTCATGGTAAAATACACGCGGAAACCAGAAATAAATAATTAGTTTTTTACTTGAAAAAGAATTTTGTGCAACAAAACATGTAATTACATACTTCATTTATTAGATTTTATTTGCATCTCCTCAGGGCCATTCCTAGGCCACTGGCTGCCCGCGTACTAGGTTTGCCGCCTCCCAAAATTTAAAAAAAAAATGTTTAATGATTAATAATTTTTTTATTTTATACTCAATAAGTACTTACATATGACAAACTGTATAAAACGTACTTACATATGATAAGTACTTACAATGAATTTAAGATATTTAGTCGTGGCATCGCGAGAAACCGGCAGTCCCTGATTTTCGCGCTACACCCCTGCTAGGAACGGCCTCGCATAAACCTTAATAACATATTTATACAATGAAATCTCGATTCAGGAATTTAATTCGTTTTTGAAAGCTTTTTGTTAGCGTAATGTTCGTAAACCGAAACAATTTTCTCCGTAGGATTTAATTCAAAATGGATTAATTCATTCCTGAACCACAGATGATTAAGACACAATAACACGCCGAATAAATACTAATTCAGAAGTCAAACAACAAAAATCAGCGTTATATTTTCAAAATTTTCACAGGACTAGTTTCGATGGTTTTACCGAACCACCATCCTCAGCTGCAAAACCGCAAATGAACAAGATAGGAAATAATGATTAGATAAGATAAGAAAGACTGGACAAGAATAAGCAAGTGGCGCCATCTGTTGGTGAAAGCAGAACTAAAACATAATTTCTTTAAAGGCCGAAGGCAAAGATGGATTGGAATTAGGATCGTTAACTAGAACAGAAAGATTTTTTTTTTGAATGTGAAATGCCTCTAGAAATTCCAGTTCTCCAATGAAAGATGTTTTTTGAATAATTTTGGCAGCAGAAATTTGAAAGTGTGATTTTCGGGTCAACAATGTTGAGCAACATTGGACTTCTGTGTTTCCTTTTTTCTAACATATGCCTCATGTTCCTTGACGCGAAATTTTAAGGCTCTCTTAGTTTGGCCAATGTAAATTAAACCACACTGGCAAGGAATCCTATAAATACCCCAGGAATTCATATCCGGAATGGAGTCCTTGAGTATGGATCTCGGAATTTTATTGATGGGAGAATAAACAACCCGAAAGTTAAATTTCTGCAAAATATGTGCAACTTTATAGCTACTTTTCTGCGGTTTTGCAGCTGAGGATGGTGGTTCGGTAAAACCATCGAAACTAGTCCTGTGAAAATTTTGAAAATATAACCCTGATTTTTGTTGTTTGACTTCTGAATTACCACAGATGATTGTTTATTTAAAATGTTACAACAGTACTTTACACAACTCTCTAACCCCAAAACCAACGTAAATCATAAATATAAAAGAAAAAAGGTAAAAACATTAGACAGATAAAATAGACGAAATCGGAATTTTACTGTACTTGAAAGAAGGTGAATGAATGGAAAATTATAAAGATGTTATTGTTTCCATATGGAATTCCCTTCTATAAAATCATTATATAAGTGTCTTTAAGATAAATTTTCTTTGTCTCTAATCGCACTCTTCTTTAGATTCACCGGGTCCCTGTTCCATTAACATTTACCCAATGCGATTCATTTTTACATATGTGAAGGGCAGCACAGCGTTGCCATTGAAAATGCTTATACTGTAGCATGCTAATGTTTTATCAGGATGATATAATTACGTAAATACTTTGCATCTTGTCCCATTTTGCAGAAATTTCACAGACAAGAGTAAATTAATTTTTCTTTCTTGATCGTTTTCAGAAGGCATTTACTTCCACAATAACTTTTTGTCGCTGCTTCTAAAGTTGTTCATTCTTGTTGAGCTCAATTTTAATGCCTCTAATAATTTCTCCCCGTCTCATTTGTTAATTCCCTAGTACAAGGCCTTGCATACAGAAAAATATCTTACATAATATCCTCAATATCAAAGCGCTCGGAATCTGTGCCTGCAACATAATCTGGCCATAACTTCCTCCAGACCTAGTTCATGATCATGTTTATCACCTGTTGCCAGGCTTTATTAATGAGAATTAACCAATGCAAAATATTAAAATGCTGTTTATGTAAGTCCGTCGAAATTAATAATGTAGCATAGAACCTTAAGAGACATTTGAAAATCATTTGTTACCAACTTGTGTTTTCATAACTCGAAACAGAGTTCATAACCGAATTGTTGTTGAAATGAGGCGTTTCCACTGTTCTCATCTCCACTGTATTCTTAAAATCTATAGTCTCAATTTTTTTTATTAAATGCAATTCTTACTTTCATTAAGCTTTCAGTGTAATGTTGTTATTGTCATTATTATCATCAACCTTAGCTCTATTACCATCACTACCGCTAACATCATCAACACATACTATCATCATCAACGCCACCAACACCAACAAAAACCCCCATTATTATTATTATTATACGAAAGATTCATGAAATTCGAGATTCCGAAAATTCGAGCAAATTTTAATATTCAGAATTGGACAAAATTCAGGCTTCATCGCACTTTCTACTTATAACCATAATAAAATCGTATTTTATAAATACTTCGTATAAATTCGACAATTTTCTGAATATTTAAAAATTTAGAATATGATTATAAAAAGCTTCGTTACGTTTCGTTAAAACTTTGCTGTAAATAAGGAAAAACGTTCTTCTTTCAAAGTTGTTTTCCTTAAAGAGGTTTGATCAGCCATTCATTAAAGATCTTTAGAAAGAAAAACACGAAGCTTTTAAAAAATGGTTCTCCCAGCAGCCAACAATTTATCTCCATCAAATGTGCGTTTATGCATCTCCTTTATCACTAGTTTCAAGGTGAGATTGAGTTCCTTGTTTTATTTATTTTTTTAGGTAATTAAGAACTTCACGTTATACTTTTTCTCTGGGAAGCTATTTCCGATTGATGAAAAATGCAGTCTCCTTCACTGATGTTTCTCTAGGTACTTAATACTTTTTTCTAGACAAATTTCTTGCGATGGTTCAATGTTACAAAAAAACCTTTTCTTAGCAGCAGGCAAGAAAAAATTAGCTTTTCTAGCTATTATGTTGGAGTTAACAAGAAGTGATTTTTTCCCTTAAACATGCACGCATTGAGACGAATACCCATTCTTTTTTGCTCTCTAAGCGCTAAGTCATTGAGTAAACAAATTCATCATAGTGAGTAAACTGAGACTACATTTTATAATGGAAACTAGCTGAATGTCACTGGAAGAAAATTCGAAGTCAGTGCGCATTACTATTCTATGCAAAGGCTTTAAATGGAGGCATAGGCTCAAGAAAATATACGTTGTTGTTTCAAAAGGCAGGATACTTGCAATTTAATACCTTCATTGGGAATGGTGTTGGAGCATTTACTGGAATTGGGCAGCATGTATCGCCTCTTGGCCATCTTATCACTGAGAGCATTACCCAAAGTGCATCACAGGGGGCAACCGATTTTACACTCGTGAGAACAGAGAAGATCCGTAACAATTTTAATGGAGAGCATCTTGGGATAGGGACCCGATATTCTTACATCCCTCTTCTCACATTCCAAACTACTCGAGAAGATGTTTGGTTGCCAGTATTTTAAATACTGCACAGACAGTATGCATCTATAAAAATCCACGCTTCCTGCGAGATTCAAACCCGGTACCAACGGTATAAGAGCTAGCAGCGCTAACTACTCACCAATCAGGAAGCAGGAAAAAAGTTAATGAGAAAGTGGATTGAACATTATTAATAAAAAAAAATAACGGAGAGCAAAAGAAAATGAATAAATTCTCTCTGTATGCGAGAAAATATGGTTAGTTATTTAAATATGGAAAAGCACAAGAGAGTTGTCTTCCTAAGGCGCAGGATACTTTCATGCAAGACCATCTAAGGGAAATCCGTTCGTATTCATTTAAACATGGCAAAAACTAGGAAAACTAAACATGTAGCCGGCCGTTCACCCGAGTTTCAATTCAGGACGAATTACCTGAATTCAGCAGTTTTTAACCATTAGGTCATTAATGTGCGGCATTTAAGTAGCAAGTTCATAGATTTAACCATCGGTGAGAAAGAGTATTCTTTTTCCTTTGGCTTCTAAGGCCAGTTATTTGAAATATTAATGCATCTATGCATATTTTCCCCATTAACTACCAAGTCCTTTCTTAAATTTTGCATTACACATTTAACAGGCTAATTGCAAATTATGTAATAACTCGTAGTTCGTAGCCAAGGTATCGACTGCAAAGTAATTCCAGTGCTTTTACTAGTTATTTTAGTACAGTTGCATTTATATTCATATAATACAAATGATTTAAGAAAAAATGGCTACTGGGAAGGGGCAGTAAAAGTCAAGCCTGGCTTTCACGAACTGAAATTTTACTAATAAATAAACAGAAATTACGACTATAAAACATTTTATTAATTTTAATATCATTATTTATTCGAGATGAACATCCAGAAACAAAAATTATACTAATTTCTCCTGATCTTCCACAATATGAACTGGCTTCTGCTCATAGACGGGTTAGAAATATAGCGTTTCTTGGCGTTTTCTAGCTTGGGTATAAATCTGACTTAAGCATTATTTGTCTATGTTTTATTTTCACTAACCGGGATACGTTGTAAAGAATTGAAGTCCTTGAAATTTAGCTTTTAAATTTTAATTACTCTATAATCAGAGTTTTGAATAATATAACATGATTAAATCAAACTGATTTCTGAGATCGCAATCTTGAAACTTGCCGAGATGGTAAATGTGTTATTTTCTATTCGATTAATAATTGACAGATTCTTCAAAGTTTAATCTACCAAATATTTTATGCTTAAGGTTTTAAAACCTTGCCAAATTTTTGTTGCGTATCAAAATTATAATGCATAACTGCTTACAATATTAGGTATAAAATTACTTTACTGTAAAAACGTTGCTTTCTGCATCCTTAAGAGATATTACATCCTTTATGACGATGTAAGTCTCTAGTTCTTGGAAAGCATGGAACCCAGAGTCACAAATGCTTAACAAACGCTACAATGTTGTAATTATACAAGACATGGGCTATGTTGGACTCTATGGCCAATGAAGGCATCAACAAGGCGAAATAAGTACAGAAAATGCAATTCTAAAAGTAAAGAAAGTTATTTAATTGGAATTACTTAGAACTAAATTAATAATATTTTTCGGATAGTTGGCCTGAGCAAGAGATTTCGTCCAGAATCGGGCATTCATCTTTCCTTACTTCTTGATGCTTTTCTGCCTAGTATGAACCCTGGAATGAATTCAACCTCCAGATGGATCTACTCTTCCAACTGTTAGAAAAAATGTCGTCCTTTTAGCTCAAAGTTAACTAGAGGGTGCAAAAATGGAAACATGAGCTATCATGGAAGCGTCTCTGATAATCGCAAAAAGAAAAACAAAAAAACATCAAGGTCATGAGGCTGTCGTACAGTCATTTAAAGGTCATATCTCCGCATAGCATAAGAATTTAGGAAAACCTGCCGCAGCCTCCAATAAAAATGTTTTCAGTAAACTTATTCCGAGTGTCTCGAGTAATTTGAGGCATGCTACAGAACAGCAATATTTTGTTTCTTGCTTCCACAAAAATGGGGGCGCAACCAATGGCCGAGCGATAAAGTCTTTGAACACATAGTTCAGTCCGGAGTTCGAATCCTGGGCAACTGAACTGAGTCAAGTAACTAGTTGACACCGCGCCTGTAGTGGTATGTGATTAGCAGTAATAGTACCAAATCGACGAAATATAATTTAAAGTATAATAATCATCAAAGTTTTTAAAATTAAACGCATTGAGTGCCTGTTGTAGATATTAAAGCTAACGTTCTAACCACTTTAAGTAGCTGCACAGGCTTTGAATTTCAGGCAGCTTTTGTAGTATTTTGTTTAATACAGAATGTAATAAATATATAAGTTGTGTTTACTTAGTTTTCTTCTTACTTCTGCTAAATCAATTGTCACGGGCAATTTTATTTCTAGTTATAGTGAAGTACAGCCTGTCGATTTAGTATAATTGAACTTATGAGGTTTATTTAGTGTGTTTAACCAGTTATTTTATGTTTGGATTATTTACTGTCACATTTCTCTGTCCATTTCCCCACCAAAATTCAAATTAGCTTAAGCGGATAAAAGCGAGGATTTCAGATTGTTAAGTCAGAGCGTGTACTACCTTTTGAAAGCCATGTTACTAGGTTTGCTCTTTTGCATAAGAGTGCCTGTTTTAGGCGTTGAATTCCTTTTTGCCGATAGTTAAATTCACACAGGTGAAATACGACCAACCTTCGCAAACTGCTATACTGCCCTTCGGCTATTAAATATTTAAATTTAGCTTTACATTTGAATTTCCACTTTGAGTTTATCGGCATAATTTCTTACAGATTTGTCATCTATAAGAAGTTATGCCATGTTATCTGTAACCATGTTATCTTAAACATGTGTGCATGTTATCTTATACATGTGTGCTTGTATTCATATATTTTAGTTTAAAGTAAAGGGTCTTTTACACCCTTTTTAAGTCTCTGTTGTACTTAGCGATAAATTGTTTTAGGTCTATTGAAGGTGTTAAGTTAGAATACAGCGCCACCTATTGGATAAGGAGAGAATCGCTCACTTGGCCATCTAGATTCGGCTAAGCAACATGCCAGAGCATGTATTAGAACTGAATTTAGTTAATTACACTCAATAAATAAGTTAGTTCTTTTGCTATACAGTCCACTCATTAGTTTAGAATCATTGTACAGAAGTTTAGGTAGTGAAATATTAGGTTATTTGTATATCACAAAATCACGCGAGCTATCTGCGTAAGAGGGGGGATAATTTCGTGGAAGACTGTCTAAGGGAAACTGGCTCGTATTCAACTAAAAAATGGGTAAAACCACGAAAACCAACCATGCAGCAAGCCTGTTCGCCTGAGATTGAACCCAAGCTAGCTGAAACTACCAGTATTTAACGGTCTTTAACCAGTCGGCCACTGTTGGAGTAATGAAAGTCTTTAGACCTTATAAACAGTTACGTAAAGCTACAATTAACTATGAAACCTTACTTTTATTTTGTCAAGAAACTTAATTTATCTTTTAAAAAAATTTCACTTTGAACCTCATTTGAAATAACAGAGTATAGAAAATAAAGAAATCGAATTAATATCTGAATATTAATGTTTGAATATACTCTATACACATAAATTTAGCAAAATTAATTCATGAGTTTTAATCCGATTAAAATATGAGATTTTCATATGATACGGTATTTCTATAAGATTCATTTAATTACTTCAAACTGAAGAAGGCTAATTAATGAATTTAAGATAAAACCTTTTTCTCAAGTAATTAAGATGAAATTTATAAAACGAGTGAAAACTAGTGAAACATTTTCTTCAAGTTTTAAAAGTTAGTAGGAAAACGTATCGAGTTAAGAAGATTAAATAAGGATTTTGTTAATTAGGAGAACTTACGTAAATAATCAGCCTAATAGGAAATTTAAACAAACAGGGGATTAGTATCTGAAATGAATTTAAAAAATCAAATCTTAAGGGGACGTAAACAAATTCAGGAATTATGCACTGAATTTGAAAGGAATATTTCTTTGAAAACTACACAGAAAATTAGAAATAACGCTTTCCCTTCGTCTCATATTTCTACCGTGAAATATAAATGTATAATTACTTCCTTTAAAATTTTCAGAAGATTTTTTTACCAGGTATAGGAGACAATATCCTCTTACATTCTTTGAAACTTAGATTCGCCATTACAAAGTTATTCTGAAACTAGCATATAGTTGTTGTTTTTTTCCAAAGGCCATTTTAAGTTTCAAAGAAAGCGAATTTATTTATATAAATTTTACTCTTCTTAGTATCATCTTAATTTCTTCTTACTTATCGAAGAAGTTAAAAAACAAGAATCAGCGTAATATTTGTAAATTCTGTAGGTCTGTAGTGTCATTAGGATTTTTTTGGGGGGTAAAGCAGGAGAGGGGGAAAATGCAATTCTCTCGCCGGGACTCAAACCTGGATCTCTTGAGTACACGCCGAGTGTTATAACCGGTGTGTATTCGAGAAAAGCGTGCAGAAAGGCACCACAAAGGCTTGCAGAAAGGAGGGAGAAAATACCTTATATACTCCCTCCCTTTTGAAGGGCGACTGGGAATTAGAAAACCCAATAGTCAAATCCTGGTGATGAAGAATCATCCGCCACCTTTTTTGCATTAAAAAGAACCCAATGTTTTCTGTCTATATTTTGAATTAAATGTTTTGCATCATTTCTTTTAAAACTATACATTTTTTAAATAGCACACTTTTTAATAATTTTAAGTCTCTCGTAAGATTTTAAAAATCAAATTGAAGACTAATTCAGAAATTTCTTAGTCTAGAGAAAGCTAAAAGGATCGGGAAAACACAATTTTTACATGGAACTTGTCATAGCAAATTCTGTCAATCCAAAAATTGTCTTGAATAATTGGTGAATAAAAGACTCTCAGTTACTGTACTCGAAAAATATATTTATGAAAACTGAGGTGGTGTCTTCGACAAAGCCCTGCTATCATCTTCGAGTGGCTACACTTCAATGAACAGCAATATATGCATTCTTTTCAATTAATTCTTTACAAATTATTATTCGCTAGATTATCTAGTTGAAAGAGGTATGAGTAGAAAAGAGACAATCATAATACTATCCTATACCTTACATATTAATTTTGTGTAACGCATGAGAATCTAAAGCAGCTAAGAGTTCCATGATATGCACTCGAGTACAGTAACTGAGAATAAATCCAACAATATCTAATATACCGTCGAGAACGCGCAGGTACCAGCTTTGCTTCAAACATGTACCTGTACTGCGGTTAACACAAAAATTTAAAGAAAACGTGATACGAATGCGTTGCGAATAAATACTGTAATAAAAGATAAAGTGATTAGAAGATCTCTAAATATGTTTATGGATAATTAACTAAATATAGATAAGGATTTTAGAATACATTTTTTGTTAAACCTACTCAGCAAGGCGAATGCATGGTTAATACGTACACTAAAAAAATTAAGGTTTCGTCGGAGCTTTGTTTGCTCCATCAGCAGCAAATAGAGGGATGTCAACGTAACAGACAGACGTACACATGAGACGACAAAAGAAGCTGTTTGTTTTCTTGAAGAATTTTCGGATGTCATGACCCCCATCTTCGAGGTTCCGTCATTGTTTGACCCCCATGATTGTAGTGCTATGTAATATCCCAGAAGAGAGTTATAATTAGTGGGCATTGAATACGCAGCCTCGAGACCCTATGATTGCGGCGATATAGAATGTGCAATAAAAGTGTAACCATGAGTAGATATATGAACAAATACTCTAAAGAACAGACAGATGTGTATTGATATTCTATTAGTAGCTGGGGAAAATAATAGTGTCATGTCAGCGATAAGTCAAGAAGTAAAATGTCAGGAAAATAAGTAAAATGTCAGCGATAAGTCTTCATCTCATTTCTATCTTCTTGTGTCCATTTTTTAAGGATTTAATTAATCTTCTCAGCAGACTTGGGTTCATTGATTCGCGTTTATTGTGTTGTGAGGTTGCGTTTTTACCTTTAACTAATTCCTCCAACAACAATCTATAATACAATTGAAGAAGCTTTTGAATAATTTTCTTGTGGAAATTGTTATGTACAATTATTAAGTATTATTTGTGCATAAGATATTCTTAGTAATTATATTATTTTACTGTGAATAATGAATTTGTAATGTTCTTATTTAAGAATTAATGTTTAATATTTAGTATTGTTTAAACGTTTTGTTCAATTACAGCAAAACTCTTTTAAGTTCAGCTGAAGAGTTTGATACAGTAAAAGGGGGCGGATGTATTTCCGTTTCTCACGAAACGGCTTCTTTGGGGTCCGGGGTCGGACTCTTCAGCTGCAATTTCCTCTTTTCTCTTCGCGGGGTTGCCCACTTGTTTAGGGTGCGGAAGTATTTCGTTTATTATTATTATTATTATTATTATTATTATTATTATTATTATTATTATTTATTTATTTATTTATTTTATTATTAGAGAACTGGGTGACTTGTTTATTACTTACGGATGTCGCAAGTTTAACTGAACAATGATTAAAAACATTCTTCAGTTGCGCGGGAAAGAAAGGGTCTGTCATCTTGTACAGCGTTCTGAAATCTTCGAATTTTCGTTGTCGTTTATTACCTCTGTTCTAATTGGCTAGCGGTGGCAAATTTTGCTTAAGATTGGCTAATTTTAATTTTAGTATTATTTGAGACAATAGTGTATTTGAGGCGTTTACGTTGTGAGTGTCAACCAAGTTTTCTTAAGCCGTTGCACGGAAGGAGGAAAGATATTTTTGACTTAAAGAAGATTTTTGTTTTTTTTTTTTTTTTTTTTTGGAATTTGAATTTGGTTTAGCAGACTTTCCAGAGCCTTAGCGGGTTTGATTCTTTAACTGCGGCCCCTTCGTAGCTGGACGCTGCTGCACTGATGAGTGGAAGATAGCGGAGTTTTTGTTTGAGAGTTTTTTTTTTTTTTTTTTTTTTTTTTGTTTTTTGTTAAGAGCTCTTACCAACTCTTCTGAGTGGGAGCAGAGAAAAAAGGGAGACGCAGCGACCCTTCGGAAGTCGACCGTGGGTTACAGTTAAGAGATATTATTGCGTCTCCTTGGTTGTGGCTGCGGATACCTGTCGAGCCCGTGCGGACTCTCATCGTGATAGACGACGGCGAAGTGTTTTTCCTGTCCTGCGGCATAATGGTCTTTTTTCATCACGGTGGTTTTTAGTAGAAAGAAATAGTATATTTTCTGATGGAATGGACTATGGAATAAAGGCGTGTCTTCTTTTTCCGCTATAATACCGATTGCTCGCGCCGAAGGTACAGATTTTGTGATGGTAATATTGAATAAAGGGAATGGCTTCTTTTCAAGTATAATTCCGAAGGTTTCGCGCTGAAGATGCAGATTATTGCTGAGATTATTGATTGTCGTCATCTCCTCTTGCCTGTTTGTCTGCTTTTATCCACAGCGTCAGCACGAGCATTTCAAAGACTGATTTTAGAGTCAAAATGCTACTAAACAGAGTAGTGCTGGAACTATGAGAAAATACCCGTGGTGCCTTGAACAGACTCCATAATCAGTTTCCCTGACAACGATGAAGTTGGACAGTTTCGGTTTCGACGTTTTGTGACTGGATCCGCGCAGCTCGCCGAGTCCCTCAGACTTGTGTACGCGGATTCCGTGAGCAAATATCTTTATTTTCATTTTGCTTTTCTTTTAATGAGTAATCAATAGGATTTTGGAAGTGTTAAATTCTAACGCCTTAGCTAACTTTTCTATATAAATTAAAATTCGTATTCTGCTGCTAATCAATCAATCAATAGTTGAGAAAGTGTTATGAATAATTAATAGTTGAGAAGGTGTTAGTTATGTTTTTTTAAATGTGTAATTGTCATGAGTTTAAATTCTTGAGTACATGTTTAAAAGATTAATAATTGTGAGGTGTTTCACTATGATTTTTTGTATTAATTGAATAATGTTAAAAATGTGATTGAAATGAGTAACTTTAAAAAACAATTTTTTTGTAGGGGTAGTCTGGCCAGCTATCTTATTATAATATTTGGAATATTTAATAAATGTGTTTATTGATTTAATTAGTGTATGTTTATTTTGAGTTTTATCATGTGGTTTACTGTAGGTCACCCATATGATCCTTGCGGAAAATATGGTTATTTTCGAACCTAGGTAGCAGAAAAATCAGTCTTAATTAATTTATTTGGAATTTGATGAGTAGACGTCTTAAGTGTGAGATTTATATTTCTCTGGTGTTTTGAAGAGTTCTGTGTTGCATTTTAAATGTAATGTGTTTTAAGGCTAACTCTAGATTTCTGTTGAAATTTATGTGTTTTCAGGTTGGAGATCTGAATTAGTTTTATTTTAGTGAGAGATAGTAGTTTAATGATTTTGTTACAAAAATGTATTTTTTGCATTTTGTTTGATAAAAAATATTTGATTCTAACAAAAACACCAAGGATGAATCTTTCACTTCTTTGATATAAAGTGTTAAGATTTTCATTATGAGAGGAGTAAGAACTTAGTTACTTACTTTTAATTTGTGTTTTTTTTTTTTTTTTTTTTTGTGTGTGTGTGTGTGTGTGTGTGTGTGTCGCGGCACCAAAGAAGTAGTTAGTTTAGAAGTCAGTTAAAAGTAAAATGTTAATATTTAATTTTTTTTTCTTTTCTACATAACAATTTTCTCAAAACAAAATTCCAAAATGGGATCAAGTGGCCAACTACAATTAGCTAACGAAGATCTTCTTATTACTACCTTGTACAACGTAAAAAGGAAGTATTGTAATCTCGAAAAGTTTCAGGCAGCACATATCAACGAAAATATCCATTTTCACCGCTTTCGAATGCAATTTAACGATGTATTTGTGTGCGTTATATCTGTACGTAAGGATAGAATAAAAGACTCATTTCCTCCAAAAAATTATAAAACTGCTTTAAAATTAATTCTGAAGAGAATTTTTCGTGGCATCTATACGAACGTATGTACGTACATATCTCGCATAACTCAAAAACGAGCAGCCTCAAAACGTTGAAATTTTGTATATAGGACTATTATAACATGCACATGTGCACGTCGTATTTTGGTTGCAATCGGCCGCGCCAAACGTATATAAATATATTTATATATATATCCACTCCGGCTCAGTGATCTCAGTTTGTTTACTCTTATATGTTTGTAAATTGTATGTTTTTTGCTTAAAATGATTAAAATTTAAAAATGATTGAATTATGTTGTTCTTATCTTCCGGTTGAGGTTTTTATGCCTTTAGTAAATCTTTATGCAATATTTTTAGAATTATCAACAATTTTAAAGTTGTTGAAGTGCCGCTAAGCCTAATATATATATATATATATATATATATATATTATGGCGGCCATTACTTGTTTACATTTAAACGGCAGAGTAGTGGATTTGTTGCCAATCTAGAGAAACGTAGCTTCGCAACAACAAAGATAACGCCTTCATTTATTATTGCGAATTAAATCATGCTTAATCCTTTCTGGAATTTTTTTCGAGGAAATAAGTGTTTAAGATTTACATCGTAATTTTTTATACAGATATTTTGAGTTTTTATGTATTTTTGCTTTGTCGCGAAGTGAGAACTGAATTAATTGAATGAGAAATACTAATTCGTCTGTGAAAAACTGTTTCTTTTTTGTTTTGCTTGCTTAATTTCTTTTATACATCGTTCGAGCTTTATTATAGTATTTGAATAGAACATGTGGCAACGATTAGATAATTCTTTAAATGATATAAATTTTGTGCATTCTGAGTTATAATATGAACGAAATATAATACTGTTAAATGAACCTAGCGCCAGAGTGTCGCCATGGTAAACAAATAAAGTGAATGTTAAAGAATGTATTTATTCTATTGTGGTTTATGCGCTGTCGGCGAAGTAGGTTTAATTCAATCCAACAAGTTTAAACGAAATGCAAGAAAAAATGCGTATAATTTAATATACCGTGGAAAGAAGTCATGTGGTGTACACATCAGATTTTTTTTTTTCCGAATGCAGTATTTGTGATATCTCAAGTAACATTTCAGTGCTGTTTTAGTTGGGTCATTAAAGTCAAAGTGCAAGATATACTATTAATGTTCCAGAAATTCAAATCAGAGATGGAATCTTTTAAAATTAAGCCAATTTTACTGACAGGTGATATGATCTTGAAGTTTAACTTGTGAAGAAATCGAGCAATTTTGTAACTGATGAGAAAGATAGCAGCATAGAACATGGCAGATAGAACGATGACAAGATATTTATGATTATTTCTAATAGCGGAATGTTTATGATAACAAGAGAAAAAAAACTTTATAAGCTTTCTCAATGACTGAGAGAAAAATATTCTGTCAATGAAAATCAGTGTCAAATAACTGGGTTTTGAGAAACCAAAGATTTTGTGATATAAGATCATAACATATGTAACGATGAAAAGAAGCCTTTTTATTTATCCGGATGATATCATTTTTACATGAGGAGCATGTATTAACCTAAAAATGGTTTACAGTAAACAACAGCGATGGAATCAAATTCGCTTGGGCAATTACTATATCATGGTAGAAAGAGAATTATTTGATTCATTGTCAGAAATGAACTGAGTAGCAGGAACAATCAAATTCATCATAAGAGAGAAAATAATCTTTTAAATTTTCCTTTCCGCCGTCAGAAAGCGTAAAGGTGCCATCAGCATAACGAACCCAAACTCAAAACACAGTTTTTAAAGTAATGTTGTAAGGCTTCTTAGCAAGCCTTCGTGGTATAGTGGTCTACACGCTCAGCGCGTAATTGAGAGGTCAGCGGTTCGATTTCCGGCGAATGCGTTGCTAATTTTTCCTCTTGCCTGCTTCCAAAAACTCCTAATGTCTCTGCAATGTGACCTCAAAATAGTCAGCAAGTACTGTATTGAGAGAATTACCGGTTGATAATTCTTGAATTTATTGATAATCATTATATTCAACATTTAGAAAATGAAGCGATTTCGACTTAAGAAAACTTTAATAGCAAACTTTCTGCCCATTAATCTTCAGTTTCAGTGTATGGGAAATGGAATTCTCAAAGTTTGTTTTTATTACAGTTTATTGTTTCTTGCCTTGAAGCAATAAGCACTGTTTATTTTCATCAGCGTATACAGGAATAGAAAATTAAAATAAAGAAAAATGGAAGTATAGATGGTAACAAAATAGTTTATGTGAAACTATGAAAAACGCTGTTGATATAAAATTAAATAATTTACAGTAATTAAGGTTTTGCTAATACTTTAGCCATGTTATAGTTCTGTTCATTTCAACACTCATTCAAACAAATGCGTAAATTTGTCGGCAGATGGTAACTAGCATAAAAGGAGACTCACTTACTACAGTGATTAATTGGTAGCGAGATTAAGTTTGACTATGCTGGCTGCTACGAAACAAGATTCTTTTGTATAGTTCCTGAATCTATTTATTTAAATATTAGTTGCTGCTAGTTGTTCAGAGGCTTTTAAGTTGTCAAAAATTAAGTTCAATTATAAATGGAATTATTTATAGCACTGATAAAGTCTGATAAGCTTACTATGTGATTCAGTTAAATTAGATATGCAACAGGAATAATTATATGAAGCTGTCTTTTGAATACAAAAGGCAGCTTCATATAGTTATAACTTGATACTTGTGTGTTATATTTTAAGTTTCTAAAAGTCAAAAGGTAGCATTAAATTTGACTGTTTAACATTTCTATAATTAGAGTTTTAGCTTGCTTCTTATTTATTCATCCGAAAAGGGAATTTAGCAAAAGGTATATAATGCCAAATTAACAAGCAGAATAATTAGCCCATGCAGTACATATTTAGCAATACTTTGTTGCAAATGTTATCTCCACGTTGTTGAGATTTTGTCATGCAATGTCGTGAAATTCATATTTATGAGACTAAGACTTAAAATAAGTCACTAAATAGCATAATATTAAGTGTCTAATTTAATAAAAATCTTGATGCGAATATTTTTTATGTACCTAAAGTTTACAAAGAGCAAGCATACTGATTTATTCTAATATCACTGGAATCACAGTTTTCCTCATTGCTTTATTCTTCTGCTTTTGCCTTTCATCAGCTGGGTTGCAGATTTTAAATAGATTTTAAAATTTGCCTAACTATAAACAAATAATCAAAACCGTAAAAAACAACCTTATATTTAGCGTAGGTATAATGAAACACTCAATCGATTTCGAGGGCAGCTAAAGGTCCCTCCTCATCAGGAGAAAGAAATACATAGAAAGAAGAAAATAGGAATCACAGAAACACGTGGTGCTTATCAGCACTGCATGTGGTTATAACTAGATTTTTAATCAGAGTTGCACTGGCCGCCTACTTTTACTGAGCCAGGCTGCCTGATCAAGCATAAAGAAATATTAGCGAAGTTAAAATAGGGAGCGAGGGGCAAATGCACATTACGCTCAAAATCTGAACTTCAAATAATGGAAAGCAACCACTGAACGGATTTTTATACCCTCTGGTAGTACCAAGTGCGAGGAGGTAACGCCATCTATCGGCAAAAATAATTGAATTAAGACAGTAGAATTTTAAAGGCATTAGGAAGGACTGGATTGGACTTCAAATCATTAACTAAACTTTCTAAATCTTTGTGAATGTGAAAAGCCTCAAGAAAATCCAATTCGCCTATGGAAGAAGCCTTTTGGATGATTTTTGCAGACCCAAAATCAAAATTATGGTTAAAAGTCCAGCTATGATACGCTATTGAAGACTTGTTAATTTCCCCTTTTTTGACATAAGATTCATGTTCCTTGATACGAAACTTCAACGCTCTTTTTGTTTGGCCAATATATCTTAAACCACACTGACATGATATACTATAAATTCCCCAAGAATTCAAGACAGAAACGCAATCTTTTAGAATCGAAGGGTGAATTTTATTAATAGGGGAGAAACCGACTTGAAAATTGAATTTCTGGAGAATCCGTGCAATTTTATAGCTAACAGAAGGATAAAATGGAAGCACGACAAGGTCATTGATATTATTTCTAACAGTGGAATGTCTTCTTTGATGGGAATCTGAAAATTTTTTGACGGCTTTATCAATAATCACGGGAGAAAATCCACGGTCAATCGCAACTGCTCTCAAATAATTAAGTTCATTGGTAAGCAAAGATTCAGAGGAACAAACTTTTAGCGCGCGGAAAACATAATAGTAAAAAGAAGCCATTTTTTGCTTAACAGGGTGGCATGACTTGGCATGGGGTGGTAAACAAACTGCAAAGGGTTTACGGTACACAGTGGTGCTAAAATCGGTTTCATTGCGGATTATAAGAATATCGAGGAAGGGGAGGGAATTGTTGGATTCAATTTCAAGAGTGAATTGGATGGCTGGATCAATTGAATTCATAATAGATAGAATCTCGGATAAATCCTCTTTATAACCGTCAAAAAGTGCGAAAGTGTCGTCAACATACCGAATCCAAAGACGAAAAGACAATTTATCAAATAATTTCATCTCAAAATAGTGCATATAAATGTCAGCAAGTACAGGACTGAGAGGATTACCCATAGCCAATCCTTCAACTTGACGAAAATATGCATTTTGGAAAACAAAGTGGGTTTGACTTAGAGAAACTTTAGTAAGCGAAACCAACTCATTAATTTCAGTATGTGTGAAGTGAAATTCCCGAAGCCTAGTTTCAAGACAATTTAGTGCTCCTTCGACCGGAACATTAGTAAACAATGATTTGACATCAAATGAAACCATAATGGAACGAAGTGGGGAAATATTTTTAAGTTTATCAATGACTTCAACAGAATTTTTTACAGTGTGAATATTGTTATCAAGTAGAGGAGAAAATCTGGAAACTAAATATTTGGCCAAAGGATATGAAGCAGTACCTATGTTGGAAACAATTGGTCGAAAAGGAATACCGGTTTTGTGGACTTTTGGAAGAGCATAAAGTCTAGCGCAATTAGTAATAGGCGGAATAAGTGATTTCTTCAACTGAGTTGGCAGAAGGTGGGAAGATTTAATAGCACTTTTTACTTTCATGAGGTCCGAAGTTGAAGGATCTTTAGGGATCGAGCAGTATGGGCCTTCATTTATGAATTTAGAGACTCCAGTAATATATGTGTGTTTGTCCATAACAACGATCTGTCCGCCCTTATCAGCTTTAGAGATAATGATATTAGTATCAGAATTAATTTCACGTAAGATCTCATTTTCCTTTTTGCTAAGATTAGAACCCAAAGATTTATTGTTAAAATTAACGTTATGAGTAATTAGGTGGCGGATTGTATCCTTCTGCGTTTCCGAAATTTTGGAGAATTTAAAGGCTTTCTCTATAGGGGCGATGATTTGAGGAATTGAAGGTTTAGATGTCTTTGAAAAGTTGAAATTATATTTTAATACTTTTAACTGATCCTCCGAAAGATTCCTATTGGAGATATTAACGATGGAGTTAACGTTTACAGTGGGAAGATCAGCTAGATAATTGGGACTATCCGACAGGTGTGTGAGTTTTTGGAATTTAGAAATGAGCACATTTTTATGCCGTTGACAAACGGTATCGGTTCTAGACCAGGATGTATGTTCAAATGAGGAAAAATTTTCAGTGGAATTTCAGTCCCTATTTTCTTCTTTTTATGTATTTCTTTCTCCTGATGAGGAGGGACCTTTAGCTGCCCTCGAAATCGATTGAGTGTTTCATTATACCTACGCTAAATATAAGGTTGTTTTTTACGGTTTTGATTGTCACATTAGCGTGTTTCTCTTCTAGTCTATAAACAAATACTTCAGAAATAAATGTATCTATGCAAAATACATCGGTGATGTTTAATATTAATTTTAACAGTACATGAAGAATTATGCAATATTGATAAGAAGCCTTTGTTGTGTGATTAAATTTCATGAAGTACATGACTAAATGTTTTCCAATCAATATTATCGATTAGGGAGATAGAAGCGTTTGCTTAACTGCTTGATTACAGTAATTGGTTTGTGCTTACAGTTGAGTAGCTCAATTCCTTTGGAAGCCATATATCATCAATAATCTCTTAATGGATATTGAGTGTCCAAAAGCCTTTGGTAGTGATTAAGAATCTAGATTCATTGAGAGGCAATTCCAAACTTTGTTTTGTCGCGGATTTATATAGAGGACAAAATACGTGCAAAAAAATTGTGCTTATATGCACAAATTTTCATTTCGAAATTAAGGCCAATTGAAATAATTCAATTCTGCCTTTACCTAGGAAGTATGAAATATAAATTAATATTTTATAAGGAGTTAAAATTGAAAGAAAAATGTAAATGATTAAAATCTAATTTTTAATCATAACTATAGTTTGTAAGTCTTTAATAATGACACTATAAAATAGTAGAGTTTTATAAGCATGCGAAGTGTTCTTCTTTTCCACTTGATTAAACGTTTATCTATGACTAATAAGATTTTTATTGCTAAGTGTCATTCACTGAATTATAGGGAACAGCTACTAAGCTAAGACATAGCTACTGAGCAGAATTTAATTTTAGGCTATGCACATGCGGCTATTTTATAACCTACATGCGACATGAGTAAATGCAAAGAACTGTCAGCCGACATCATAACATTGTTAAAATCTTACTTACCTGGGAAGTAGGTTCTAATCCCTGAGAATGGTCTTGCGAGTCAAAATATTGTTTTATGGCTTTTTGAGTTAAAGGAATGTATTTTGAATAAGAATCATGTGTTCTTATTTGTTGCATTTTAACCCTTAAATGCATATAAAAATACACTAATTTTAGCTTACTGGATAGTGTAACCAATTGGATAGATACTGTTTAAGTATATA
This sequence comes from Stegodyphus dumicola, assembly GCF_044657685.1. Taxonomy (NCBI): domain Eukaryota; kingdom Metazoa; phylum Arthropoda; class Arachnida; order Araneae; family Eresidae; genus Stegodyphus; species Stegodyphus dumicola. Next base: position 37,763,728 of record NC_140771.1, on the reverse strand, counting down.
GCTTTGCAAGTTTCAGTGTGGTGGCATCACTAACGGTGTAACGGTCATTATTGTGAGCTTATGTGTACGGTGTGGACATTATTCGGGTTTACAAATTTTTGATTTTGTGTTTGTTGTTATTTTGATGCATTCAAAATTGTAAAATTATTTGAACAAATTTATAAGATATACATTATTACATAACACTGCTATTACACAATTGCCAATCATATCTTTTTGTAAAAGTTAATTTGCAAAATTTAATAATATTTTTTTTAATTGGAAAATAAACTTGGTTTACATTTCTTTAGTATTTTTCATATTTTATTTGGTATCAATTCTAATGTTTTCTTTTTTTTTTTTTTTTTTTTTTTTTTTACTTTAAGAATAAAAATAAAATTTCATGCATTTAACGGTTAACTGCCAGTGTGCTTGATCTTTATGTTGCTTAAAATCTCAGCTCCTTCAACAAATTGCCCATTAGAGCTCCATTCCAACTCTGATGGACAATACCTCGGGGCAGGGAAACAATCCGTAGGTCTTCAACCCCCGTTCTACTTCCACTCCACCAATAACTCGAGAGGCTTTTCGGCTTGCCGTGTTAGTTAGGCGACGCAGTCGCAGACCAGGCTCCTAGGCAGCAGCCTTACCCTGTGTATATCACGTAGGAGTTGTACATAACATTTTCTTTGCTAACATGAGAATGGACGGCTGCTCGGGAAAGAGCAAATAGGAGATTGTCGAAATAAAGTTCTTGATGGATGTAATTATAACTATTTGGTATAAGTAGGATAGGCATATCTTGTAGGGAGTAGCTTGCAGGTATCCGCATAAAAGATGCATTCATTTCGTCTCTCGGAGCGTAGTCACTCATAGTCCATCAGATTCTTAACTGAAGTCTCAACTACACTCGGCGTGGTGAAGGTAGAACGGTCAGGTGACTGCAGGGGCTAAAGCAATTGGAGGAAATATATGCAAGATGCAGTAATAACTATTGGCAGGCAATGGTGAGGAAGGAGCTAGGAGAGGGTTTTCACAGCCATACGTAATTTTAGGATAGAATGGGCCGAAAAAGGGGTGGAAGGGATAAAAGGAAAAGACAATTTACGATTTTTCAGGCTAACCATTGATTTCGTTAAGCATCTCAAAATATACATACAATCTCTTTATGTTATCAGTATGCCTTTTGAGTTTAGGAAAATATTTTTAAAACATCTGGATCATTTTAGCTATGTTAGCTTGACCAAAGTCGCTGTGAATTTCTTTCATGTACCTTAGGAATTCAAACATATCTGAGCCACTAGTGCTCTTATTACTAGGGTTAGACAAATTATTATTATTACTATTTACATTTTTATTTTCATTTCTATTTTCAGCCTGTGACAATTCAGCAATGGGGGTATTAACTGGACTTGTCTCCTCACTAACTGCACTATTAAGCCTATTTGCAGGGTTCAGAGCCTGGGCAAAATCTGAGACCAGGTTTCACTTGGCTTTTCTTGATGTTGGCAGGTTTATATTTTGGAAAATTCGGGCACCGACGATACGACGATAGGTGCTGGCCTAGGCAGTTCGCACACTTAGGATTATCTGTGCTACCTTTTATTGGGCATTCGGCAGTTCTGTGTTTCTCAGCACATTTTACACATCTAGGCTCGAAGAAACAATTCTCCGAGGAGTGATGCATTTTCTGGCAGTTATGGCATTGAGGTACCTGATTTTTTTAGATATATTTTTCAACTGCCACGGAGAATAGCATGAGCCCCTTCAGCTTATAGATTTCATCAATATTCTCAGACTGCATCAGAGTTAATAAGAATAATGGCATAGGAACACCAGTCCTGCTTCTCGTTAGCTGAGATACTTTTTGCACGGTAAAACCTTTTCCTGTAATTGCATTAGAAATTTCCTGGGTTTTAGCATCGATTGGCACTCCCCTTATGACGGCCTTTTGTATTTTTCATTGATGATATAGTGCTCAATTTGTTCTTGCTTAAATAGCACAGTCAGTGTTCGATGATCCTCGGGAGTTTGGGGAAAACTTTTCGGCTCGCCGTGTGTTTTGAAAGCTTCTTTGTAACATAAACATTATATCTATACTTTCTCCGAAATTCGAACCCTACCTCATCAGTAGGACAGTCAGCATCACTAACCACTAAATCGTTCGGGTCGTTGTGCTAGATTTCTTACACTGACGCATGACAATTCGAAACTCAGCTAACATTGAAAATATTCCTTGTGACGGCCGGTCTTTACACTTTAGGTAGCCGTAAGATGCGGCACAGCACTATGCACGATAACGAAGAGTCTTCAGCTGTAATTCTTGTCATATGATGGCGAATATATTTTTTAATATGTCCAATAACGTCAGCTGACGAAAAATGTAATTATTCTGGCATAACATATTTATTTTTAAAAAATTCCACGGTTTTGTGTGGATTTAAGTTAAAAATGTGCAAATAAACATGTTACCTTTTAACAGTAAAAACAACATCACCCTATTATCAGTGCATTTCAAATTATTGAACGTTCACCTTCTATTATTATTTTTGGATCACCCGGTATATCGCACAGTAGAATCTGATTCAAGCAGGCGGCTTGCAGCTCTCCAGCCATGTACATTGTATACTGAAACCTGATTCCATACATGTTACCAACCGTGTTACTTTATTCAAGAAAGACAGAATTGTTTTAAAATTGTTCCTCAATAACACAGAGATTTTTCAAAGCCTTTTTAGACATTGCATTTCAAATCATTAAAACTAAAAACCACAGGAGATGATCAGTGTATATTAGAATCATTTCAATAATAAATAATGAAATTAGTAATCAATTCCATCTTATTAGTCTCCTTTCTACTAGATTAGGTGAGTAATATCTAAATTTCTTTGTTTAAAAACTAAATGTGCTAAACTTCTACGTTTAAAAAATAAATATGCTAATCTGTTAAGTTTAAAAACTAAATATATTCTTCAAAATCATTCGCAGGATATTTATCTGAGATTGAAACGAAATTTTGATAACACATTTAGGTCCAGTTGTAGATAAGATTTTTTTTTTTTTTTTTTTTTTTTACAATTAGAAAATTTACTGCTGCTTCAGATTTAAAGTTACTGTTGGTGATATTATCAACAAAAAAAAATAAATTACTTGAGGTCCTAAATTATGACGTTCTTTCATAAACTCATTTGCTTTTAATTAGTCTAATAGCTCTCTCGGGATACTAAGCGCAAACAACAAAGAACAAACACATTCAGAGCAACCACTTCATTAATAATTCCGGCTTGCGTATTGGGCTGAAATAACAATCCGCCAACAAAGAGAAGAACCTGGAACATTCGAAATCCCAAAAGAAACCGACACCCAATATCTGCGTCTATCCATCACAGGGGCACTTTCCTCTACCCTGGACTGATCTTTTCCCCTTCTCCCGTGACAGGATTTGATTTTCCGGTTCATCCGTACAGTTCCCGTGAGACCAAATACGACCTCAGCAATTGTGTCCGCCTTTGCTTACGTCGCAAGATATCAGGAAGAGGAAAAAAGACGAAGAAAAATAAAAAACGGCTTTCTGTAGTCTCCGTCGAGGGAAATGACATATTTCTTTGGGATTTTCTTGTGCATTGGCAAAAGCTTTCGAAAGCTGTCTCAGTATGCATGATTAGAGATTCCGGCTTTTGAAATGTGAGAAATGTCTGCTGTGAATGCAGAAACTTTAGGTATCCCTGTCAGGAAGGGTAAATGGATTCTAAAGTTTTATATTCAAATTGGCAGAAATAGAGGATTTGTCACCAAAGAAGAGTATGAGACGGCAGGTTAACAGGTCATAGGAAATTGTTTTCAAATCTTGTAATAAAATGAATAGAGTGTAAAATGCAATAAATAATTAAATAAAAAATAGATTATGAAGATAAAAGCATGAGAGAAGCTATTAAGGAAAAATATTTTCTCATTAAAAATATTCTTCCATAAAATAAAAAAAGGGTAACTAAAATAAATATAATTGTTTTTTGTTAATGAGAAATACCGAGTGTTCAGCATTTTTTCCTTACTCTCTGTAAACTATCTTTATTATTAGTCAGTATATTTTCACCATTTTTGAAATTATTTATAAAATTGTGCTCCAAAGATGTTGTTATATAATTTAAATTTCAAAAACCTGTAACTTTTGATAAATAGTTAAACTTGTTACTCTTTTTTAGGATAACGTCTATGCCGTCGAGCTCAAAATAGGTAGGAAAAGGGGTAAAAGCAGTCATCCTTTTATTTACCTGTTATATATTTAGTTTATCAATATAAAACAATACTGTTATCAAAGTTTTGGTAGTTATAAATATTTTATATACGTTTCTTGTGTAATTTGTAAAATACATTAAAAATAATCTAAATTTAAATAAATGTATTGTAATGTTCCAACCTAGAATTTACAGATTAATGTGTGGAACCTTAAGAACTGGTAAGCGAATAATCGCTTAGTTCAGAAAGATAGAAAACGTAAACGTACGAAGGGTTAATTACCCTTTATTATCCAAAATAAATTTAGCAGTTGACTCCCTCTCGGAGTTTACAGCAAGCCTCCACTTAAGCTTGAGCTCAGGAATACTAAGAAATAAAGCTTAACTAAAAAGATATAGCTGAAGCTATCAAGATTATACAAGAGTTGGCCCCTTAACGCTAACTAAACGGCGAGGCTATCAAAGGTCTCAAGTACGGCCGAGCGTAGAAATAGCTTTAGAGAGAGAGAATAGCCTAAAGGACGAAAGCGCGCTGGTTAGAATGACTTCAACTTTAAATACTTGCTCTGCCTTCATTTGCATTTAACCGCGATTCTGAAAAACACGTTCTTGCAAGAAATTGTAAGCTGAATTTAAGAAGCGACAGGAAAGTGGCTTTAACTAACATTTAACTGTTAAAAACTTAGGATAAATCTTACAGTATATATACTTTTAGAGTTTTGGAAAGGAAGTTGGAGAATTATCATCCAGCAAAGGTGAAAAGGTGCTAAGAGCAAAAATTATTTAGAACCGCTATCCTGCATGAAGGAAAGCACTACACAATAATGACATTTTGGAAACAATACATCATAAGATAATGCATAGAAATGAATAAATTATCATGAGAAATAGTGAATTCATAAACCATGAATGCTTGTTGGCATCAGCTCTGGTCATAATTTCTCCATATTTTTGGAAGATTTTTATCGATTGAAAATGAAGCATAGAATGCTAACTTTGCGGAGCGAGATTTTGTAGTACTCGCCATATATTACTGACGTAGCATAAATGCCGGCAAGTGTTTACTATAATACCAAAACTTACGCAATCCCAATTTACGCGAACTCGAAGTTAAATAGTACAATTTTCCCCTTCTAAAGCGCCTTACACAATTCAATGTTTCAAATGCTGGAGAATTGCTGGAACGAAATCCCTGCTCTCCCACTCCGAAAACAGAAACCTTCAGAGGCGTACAGAAGAAATCCTGTGCATTCTTTTCAAAACGGAGGGAAAACCAAAGCCAGAACCTGAAAAGGTTGCTTAAATAACAGAAAAATTTATCAGTCTTGCCATACAAAATTTGGAATTTGATAGTGATTATGATTAATTTGGAAGCTGATAGTTAATACGTCAGCAAGTGTTGGATTCTCGCAGCAGAGAGCTGACAGTCGATGAACTTCCAGAAACAATTGAGCAAATCGCTATTAAAGAAGCCTTAAACGGAGATCCACTAGAAAACATATGGCAAGTACAAGCTTGACAAAAAGTCTCGGCTCAATTAAGGAAGCATAACAAATCTGGGAGAAAGTAAAATGCGTTCTAGGTACAAGACAAAAAATTTTAAAAAATGTTATCTTGTTATAAAGAGACATTAAGCAAGAAAGAAAAAATGCCTTTGATGCATAAATTTCATAAACTTTATGAAGCTATAGGTATCGAATTAAGCAATTTTATTTCGCCTTTGATCACATTTAACTAAACTTCACGTGTATTTTTATGCAAAATTATACCCCGACATGTGCGAATCCAAACTTACGGACTTTTTGTTGCCCCCACATATCGCGTAATTTCGAAATATTACTATATTTATTAAACGTGTCCAAACGGTATAGTGGTTAGGATAGCCTACTGCGATACCAAAGGGCCCGGGTTAGGATACCGGAGAAGGCATGAATGTAAATTTTCTGTCCCTCCAATAGGAGGTAACGGTGACCGCTTATTCGGTGCCTCCATAATAAAATTACCCCCGCTTCCGGGCTTTGTAGTGGGAAAAGCCTAAAAATAGCTAGGGCACGCCTTAAAATTAAAATTATAAACGATCTATCAAATCTATGAAGATCAGACGTTGCTCAAGTATCCGAATGACATGATTATAACTACGGCTTCCATAAAACCTCAAACAAATCCATAAACATCCTTCAAACATTTCATAAAATTTTAACAAATTGCAGATGCCACTAATATCATTGTGAACTAGTAAAATCTTGAGAAGACTAAAATCAATCTTCAGAGGGTATCATATTCCTTTTCAGAAGGTATAAACTTTACATCAATCTAAATCTTGGATTAATTTCTAACAATAAAATGTTTCCTCACAGTAATAAATATTTTTGAATAGTAATCAACAGCAGACGTATTGTCAAACCACTCATTGACGAAAGTAGCAGCCTACATGAGTATTTTTTCCATTGCGTAAAAAAAAATTAAAAATAGCCGGTTAATTCAAAACCAAAACTTTATTTAACAATAATAAGACTTGAAAATAATTTCGTGATTCTAACTTGATCGACAACAATGCCGATCTCAAACAAAAGACAAAACAAGTTGTAAGGTTCCAGCCTAGAATTTACAGCTATATCTGCGGAACCTTGAGAACTGGTATGCGAATAATCGCTTTAGTTCAGGAGACAGACACGTAAACTTGAGAAGGGTTAATTACCCTTTATTGCACAGTTTAAAGTAAAGTTTTACAGATGGCACTTTTCAGGACGTACATGGCCCAAGTGGATGCCAAGTGGACTCCTCCACTTGGGCTTGAACTCAAGAATACTAAGAAATAAAACTTAACTAATGCTTAACTAAACAGATATAGCCGAAGCTATCAAAATTCTACAGGAGCTGACCCCTTAAATGCTAACTAAACGGCGAAGCTGTCAAGAGCCTGAAACACGGCCGAGTGTAGTAATAGCTTAGAGTGTAGCCAAAAGGCAAACGGGCGCTAGTCAGAATCTCTGGCTCTAACGATGTCAGTGGAACTTCAACTTAAGTACTGCTCTTCCTTCATTTGCATTTAACCGCGATTCTAAAAGCATTCTGGCAGGAAATTTGTAAGCTGAAATTAGAAGCGACAGGAAAGTAGCTTTAACTAAAAAGAAAACTGTTAAAAATTTGGGATAAACCTTACAGAATAATTCAAAATCAGATTCTCGTAAAAATTGTAAGTTCTTTCCGTGGCCTGTAAGAAATTTTCAAATCCACACTGATTTAAAAGGGGATATTAGTCATAAGCACGTTCTAATTACATTGCATAGCTCCTTCAAGTGAATAGATAATTCTTATTTTCTTATTTTAAAAAATGAAAAAGAATATCTCAAATTCTGACTTTATTGAACGAAATTTTTAAACTATCTTTCCTATTTAACTAACTCTCACTATGTTCTTAACTCATATGGATAGCAACAACCAATACTAGCTTCCATATTACGTTTATGCTTCACTTCAAATTTATAAGGATTTCGAATATTTTTTCACTGTTTTAACAAACACTGTCATACAAATTTTCATCAATTTGGAATTTTAACCCAAGCACGCCAAAAATAGTTGCAACTATTTTCCACAAAAGGAGGCAATATCCACTATGAATACTGGAAGTAAGACAACAATTTCGTACGTATTATTGTCTAATTTAGATCGAACTTAGGACAGATCCTGTGACCTGGGGCAGAGCTTTGCGCTTTATTTACAAATTGTCTGCGTCTCATATGCTACTTCAAAGATTAAATTTTAATGCAAGCTGAAGACCGCTTCAGGCTAGAGGCTTCTATAGATGAATTTACTTGATTTATCTTATGGACGGATTATATATGAATGGTCACCCTCCTGGTATGCATATAAGCGGTATCTAACTGAGATTTTATGCTGAATCTAAGCGAATTTAATGATTTATTATGAAGTAGGTCTTGGGATTTTAAAATACGTTAAGTCGTATTTGAGTTATAATAATAAATTACGAATTTCATAGATTTTGATTATGGATGTGTAATTATTTAAAAAGAAATTTATCTTTCCATTGTGTTTTTCGCTCGTTTTTAGAAATACCAGGAATCTAGATTTATGTTCTGAAACTTAGAATTTAGCAGTTTAACAGTCACCAGTATTAAACGGTTGTTCAGTTTCAGAAAATTTCTCATTAAAAAATTTGTAAATATTTTTAATTTATTAAACGTTAATTCAGAACAGAATATTCATCAGCATATTCAATGTATGATGTATTTGGATTATACAAAATAGAATCATTTATTTAAGGCATAAGCTTTTAAATACTACGAATTATCTATTAGCAATCTTTCTGTAAGGTTTTAATCCCAAGTGTGAATAATCCAATTCCAATGATGCCAACAGTTCTACTACAATGGAATAAAATAATCAAATTTATTGCTATTCATTTTTCCATTAGCAGCAAAAGACTGCAGCCGCAAAAGTGACTGCTGAACTAAATGTTGCACTCGCAAACACTGACAGCACCAAACCAATACGAAGTCAATTCCACAAGCAGGGCATTTTGGGGCCAGCTGCAATTCAAATGCCACTAATCAGTGATAAAAATGGCTGTATGAAGAGAAAGCGGTACCAAAGTCATAATATATCTCGACTGTAAAGCAATGGAAGACTGTCATTTTCTCGAATGAGTCTTGTATCACACTGTTTCCGACCTCTGAGTGAGTTTACGTCTGGCGAACGCCGCCAGAAGCATATAACAGAGACGGTTTGTTACCGAGAGTAAAACACGGCGAGGGTTCGGTCATGTTTTGGGCAGTGATATCGTGATATGCCATGGTACTCATTATTACTGTGCAATGTTACATTACTGCCAAGCATTATGTAACCGGCTGATCACGTCCATCCCATGGTATAAATTTTATTCCCCGATGGTGACGCCTTATTCTAAGAACGCAGAACTCTTGTTCACTCAGCTCACATAGTCCAAGACTGGTGTTTTGAACATAAGGGTGAACTTTTAGATCTACCATAACCCCCACAGTCAACAGATATCAGTATTATTGAAGAATAAACGTTATCCACCTCCATCATCGTTAACTGAACTTGCTGACATCTTACAGGAAAAATAGTACAAGATTCCCTTGCAAAACATACATCACTTCTATTTATCCATTCCAAGAATACTGCAAGCTATTTTGAATGCCAACAGTCTTCCTACACAGTATTAGTCACAGCAATATGTTTTTATTTCGATGTTTCCATATTTTGTCCAATCCCCTGCATAATCTTTAATTTAGAATATACTTAATCCGTATGAAATCCTCAAAGAAACATTCCAAAACCGAATGTTAAAACATAGAAAATTCAAAAAAATATCTAATAGTCTGCCCATAACATTTTGGAAAGTGCCCGTGAAAGAGAATAAATCACGAGTTAAGCTTGAAAGCATAAGCAATGGTGAAATTAGACTGGAATCGCCTAAAGTCAAACAGATAATCAAGACCCTTGATGCAATTTTAGCTTATAACAAAAGTGCTTAGGAACATTCTTTATTTGATAAGTTACATAATTCAGAAGTCAAACAACAAAAATCAGCGTTATATTTACAAAATTTTCACAGGACTAGTTTCGATGGTTTTACTGAACCACCATCCTCAGCTGCAAAAAAATTTTGTAAATATAACGCTGATTTTTGTTGTTTGACTTCTGAATTAGTATTTATTCGGCGTGTTATTGTGTCTCAATGATAAGTTACATATTGTCGTGATGAAAGAGAGTAGTTAGTAGAATCGATTTACGCCTGCACATGTATTCGAACAAATGAGAAATTCAACATTGTTGAAGTCCATGAACTATAGATCCGCAATCCTGTGACAAGCTAATCAAAAATCCATGTCATGACTCAATAACAATTGCTTATCAAAAAGGATGCAATGATTTGCTTTCAATTATTTATGGCCATATATCACAGTTCCCGGGTATGGATATATTTTTCGAGCCTTTAGAAGACAGGAGGAAAAAAGTACAGCATTCTAAAAGGGTATTCCCTGAGTTACTAAGGATAATGAATATCACTGGCACTATTTGTTGTCTAATTTCACCATTGCCCATACTTCCAAACTTAACTCTTGATTTATTCTCTATCACGGGCACTTTCCAAAATGTGATGGGCCCACTATTAGATATTTTCTATCACTTGAACATTTTATTTTCCTATGAGGATTTCATATGTATTATATATATTCTAAGCATTGCATATTTTAAAGAATATGCAGGGTTGGACAAAAATACAGACTCGCCTCATCAGAGTAGAACTCTTTTAGCTGGACGTGCGATCTACAGTGATGGGTTATGATAACACTAGGTGCGCACTGCCAATGCATCTGCAGGCGGGGAAACAAACACATGAAATCGACTGTACTTATTTTGAAATGTCACTGAATCTTATACACATAATTGATTCCAGAGACATACACCAATAATCGTCCTCAGTCTTATCCTGGCAGCTACATATTATTCTGACCTTTACGACCTGTCTCCCTAAGAAAAAGATAAGAAACCACAAATAAATCCTTTTAGGACTGCAATAAACTGATACAATGCATTTGAGGAAACTGCACCTGCTTCTGCATACCTTAGGGAGGGGCAAGAAAACAACATCGGAATTTCGGCCGTTTTGGGCGGTTGTGGTCGTTTGAATGAGAGGCCATCTGGGGCGTTATGGTCTCCAAAGAGTTAAAATGGGGATTGGAATTTATTGATAGGCTGCAAAATTTCAACTTCGAATGGGTGCAAAAAGGCCGAACACAGAATTTACTCTAATAGTCTGGTATTGCTGTTAAGGTTGATCTCCGAATTGCACTAAACTAAACTCACCGAATTGAGACTTCCCATTCAAGGAATAGTATGCTGCCACGGTGTTACAAAAGTTTTCCAATCCCCCTGACTAAAGCACAATCCTAAGAAAAAAACTGAGTACATCCCATTTACTTTGTATTTGGATAGAAATTATTTTACCTTCAAATAGGCCATGAATGTATGAAATAGGCATTCAATCATATTATGATCAGAGTAGTAATCGCGCTCAAGTAGGTAAATAAGCTTTTTAAAGTCCGAGCTGGTGTTCTTGTTGTGAATTTCGGTTAAACATCAAACTTTTACAATGTGTCGCAAAATTTTAAGTTTCATGCAACAGCTTTCAATAACAATATAAAACTAAAAAAAATGTTATGTAAGTTTCTATTTATCTTTAAAATTATAAATGTTCACAACTCATGAGAGCAAAAGATTGCGGCAATTAAAGTTATGGAATTTCTGATGAATTAATTGTTCTAAATTATAATGCTTTGCCTAAGAATTAATTTCTTGCACCTTTTGAACATCTACTAATCAAATGAAATTATAAATTAACCGAAAAATTATACGATTTTTATATCTTATTCCTCTTTCTTATATGTATGTTTACATTTTGACAGCTATTTAGTCTTGTTTAATATTTGTTTATTAAAAGTGCATTTCGTATATTAGAAAACATGTTTTCAGAAATATTTTATGCAGCAAACAGGACTGAATTTTGGTGCCATTCACTTCTAATATTCTGTCGCTCCTTTTCTCTATATACGTCAGACTAAAGAATATGCGGTTTCCTTCAGGGAAATTTTCGGTTCTTTTATAGAGACGGCAAATTCTACCCTGAAGTTATTTTTACATTTTTCCGAAACATGTAAAATGCCTTTCACGCCCCATTTTTTTACCTTTTTCTTTCTAGATGCATTCGATGGTGCTCAACAGTCACTTTGGTATACAACAGCTTCGTCGAAATGAAGGCTGCTTTCAAAATCTGCTTTTAAACACTCAGGCAACGAAGACTGTCGATGCGAAGTGAAAAAGCAGACCCAAAAAATAAAATAAAATAAAAAAAGGAAGTCTTAAGCTACATCGATAAACCATTTGACGCAACGTATTTTTTTACCCTTCTTTCAGAATTTCTGAAAGCTTCAGGGTTGTAAGACAGGAAAAGCAAAAGAATTTTCAACAGAGTAAAGTAAACGTAAAACCGGCCATTCCGTTTCTAGTCACTAGAGGGCGTTGTATTGCATTATGAATGAGTGCTTCATGCTACTATCTTTGAAGTGTAAATACAAGAAGACGTCTAAAAGTAGGTGATCGGCGTGGGAGAAATTTTTATTTATTTTTCTAATTTTTAAGTTACAAAGTACACTTTTTAATCTTAAAAATATGCCCAATTTTTTTTTTTTTTTACTTAAAGCATTTTTATTAAAATTGTGAATGACTGCTTTAATAATCTCATTTCAATTGCTAATTGAAATATTAAATTATTTGTCACTAAAAAAGAACATATGTATTCCCAAGAGATGGCTATTAAAATATATGTAAAATATGAATAAATGAATTATTAAAATAATAAATATAGTTCCAAAGAGACTTAAAGTTATTCTGTAAATTTCCTTACTTAAACATTAGTTAAACTCCCAAACGTATCCTAAAACTCATCGCATACTAACTAGGTAGTAAATTTCTCTAATGAAAATAAGCACTATAACAAACCGAATATCGTGCTATGGTCCGGGTACTTTTCGATTAGGCACTCACCGAGAACAATGACAGAAGTCTGGAAATTTAAAATGCATCCATTAAGCTCATATTGTGTACATTCGTTAAATAACTGTGTCAAATGTTTCTGCTTTAAAATAGCATTTAATTTATAATATTAATAACTTCTGTATCGTTAATAGATAACACTGGCTTTAAGTAAAAACTGTGTTGATTATAATAGCCCTATGTACTTTTGTTGCTTTATAAAATAAGTTCCAGGTGCATCAAAGAAATTAGCATAAGAAGGTAATGTAAAGCTAAAATCGGCATTCTGAGGAGAAAACATGTAATGAAGTAATTATACAAAAGAGAAAAAAATATTTTAGAAGGAAGTATTTAATGAGCATTGTGCTCAAAGCCTCTGACATAAATTACACTTTTTCAAAAGTATAATAGTCTAGTTATAAATATAATTTTTCTTCTTTAATTACTTTACTCATATATTTACGAAAGTACATATTTTGTCTCCCTTTTTTTCTGCCGCTACTAAATTCTAAGCAAGTATTAGAAGTAAGCGTGCTCTAGTTTCCTGTGATTTACAGAAAGACATTTGTTACTTGTCACTTTCAAGAAACGCCATCTGTGGAATATATAATGAGTCGGGAAAATGTTTAGAAGATAAAAACTAAGTAAAGTATTAAAATTTTCTTAATTTTCAGTCTGAAGAGAAAGATTTTTGTAACTTTTAACTTTCTTCTTTTTGAACTGCCGTTGGTTAATTTTTCTACTTTGTCTTTGAGAAAAGTTTGTAAGTTTGGAAATGTACGAATATCACTTCTCAGAAAAAAAGTATCAGCAAAAATAGCTCTGAGGTGGAAAAATGATATTTATACCTTATATTTCATTTGTTCTCAAAATAATATTTACATTTCATTCTCCATTGTAATTTATTAAGCGTCTGCTTTTTGATAGTGCAGTAAACTTTAGAAATGCACTGAAATATTTTCTTTCTCGTAAAAAACCGATGCATGCATATTTTAAAATTTTAACTTGTAGAGACATTAGGTATTTTTAAAGCAGGAGTGATAAACAATGAGCAACGCCCTAGCCGGGAATCGAACCACGGACCTCTGGAATACGCGCCCGCGTGCAGACAACTACACTGCGAAGGCATGCTAAGAAGGCGATCTTATAAACTGCATGTGTACATGCGATTATATTTTTCTGTCACTATGCTGCATTTTTAGTTATATAGATTGTAGGGGTTTTGCCTGTAATTAGGTGTAACTAGTGGTTAAGTCCTTGAATAGACGTGTAAGTGACTTGTCGTTATGTCTAAAATTAAACAGAACTTAAAAACGATTTAAAAGCCCCTTTCATTCAAAACTCAAAATAATTTAACACAAGGCACTTATTGTGCTTACAAACCAGCCAAAATTTATGGCTAACTCAAAATGGTAGAAATTCAAATTAAAACTAAGTCGCAAGTTAACCAAAGAAATTAATAACGCGCAAATTGGTTCAAGCCTATACCGACGTGACAAGCACTATTGGCAAAAATAACGCACCTCCAAAGACTGACTACTGTCGAAGAATTGCACTTAGTAACGTGGCCTTCAGCAAATGGAACGCGCTCTGAGTAAACGGTCATTACCTTCCTTTAAATACTATCACTTTCTACCTCATTTGAAGATGCACGAATTAAAAATTAGCATTCAGTCAAAAAAAAGGGAAAGCGAATGTCAATAAAGATATTTAATATAAAATAAGTAGTTGAATAAATATAAGTAAATTCTTTCAAGATGATTATAATAATGGTCGTCGATGAAAAATACTTTTAATTCATAAAACCTGAGAACAAGCTTTAATAATTCAACAAATGTCAGATGAAAATTCACATATAAATACTCTGAGATTTTTATCCTTCCCTGAGAAAACGAAAGAATTTTCTTCGAAGGAATTTTTATTGTTTCAGCTTTCAAAGATAAAATTATTCTAAGAAAGTAAGTATAACAAAAGTACTTAGTAGGGCTCAAAGATTTCTGTCATAGCTTATAAAAATCATTTGGCAATAACTTTATTTTTTAAATATATAGTGGCAATACTAAATAAATAAATTAAAAAAATTTTTGTTACTTAAATCATTTGCATTTTCTGAAGTAATTGATACACTAGTTTGCTCTAAAGCAGTGTTTCTCAAACGCCGGCCCGCGACATATCCAACTATCTGTCCAAAATCCAAGTGTCATCGGATGACAGCCAATATTACAACAGCACCTGCATTACAATAACAATAGTTTACTAGTTTAGAAAATAATATGATCGATGATGAAAAATATAATAAACTGGCAGCGCGTTTCGTAAATTGCCGTGTCGTACATTTAGTACTCCAGTTAGTGTGCCCCTGTATGCATTAAATATCGATGATTACTTGAACGCTGAATATCTATCGTAGTGTTTAAGGCGTCTTAGGTTTGCTTTCGCTTTTTATCTTGCTTACATTCTTTTGCACGCTTGGAGAACTGAAAACTATTTGTCAGTGTTTTGGGGTCTAATTAACTACTAGACACCCATTTAGAAAAATAAACTCGTTAGGATAGCATAAATCACAGCGATGAATACAGTGTGTACGCGGACTCGTAAAAACAGATGGCAAAAGTTCTCTTTTTGCAGTCAGGCAGAGATGAGGTTCTTATCGCGCATGAGCGAGCAGGAGAACTCGAGGCGCTGAAGAAATTATAGAGGTAGGAAGTTAGATGGAGTGGCTCTAAACCGGTTTCCCCATACCCTGCTTTGAAGCACTGACGATCCCTTCTTTGGTGACCAAAACATTGGGTAATTTACCATTGAGTTCAATGGGTTTTGACACGATCGGATGTAAATATTTTGTAATTACGTCGTAAATACGCATATAAATGTACATATTTTCTTTTTCTACAATACTTCAGGGTCCTAAGTACGAGTATATGAAAAGAATACATTTTCAAACATTTCCTTCTGAACGAAATTAAATGCTATACTTTTCACAGAACAGTTTGCTCAGAATGGTGTAATTTGAATGAAATATTTTCACAAGTTTTCGTTAATTACATTAGAAAGAAATTTTAAGGTAATTCGATTTTGTTCGGTTAAGGATTACAAAAATTAAGATCAAAGTTTATTGTATTATTAATATTAAAATTATGCTTTATTTCTTTTCTATTTATAGAGCTTCTTCCTAAAATACTTTCTCAAATATGACATGAGTTTTCAGCTTCTGAGGCAGCTTTTAAATCGACTAATTAAATTTATAATTAATGCTCTATTCCGTCCATTTAAAATTAGAGCACCTTTTATCTTAATAGCGAAATAGTTTAAATAGTACTTAACTTTATCTGAATATTTCTGAAAGGGAATAAAATAAGGAATTTTTTTAATATTATTTAAAACTTGTGAGTTATTATAAAATGTAAGGGGAATAATTCTTTTAATTATAGTTGGGTGTTTTTACCCTTAATTTCAACAATACATATTCCAAAACTCTTCTTTATTACTTTAAGTACGCATTTAATAGAAATTGCTTTACAATACCTTTTACAGATTGCTTTCCAGTACGAACAAGCCTTGCTTAAATAGTTTTATAACGTATTTGTCAACAGGATGTCAATTTATGTTTACAATTCAATGTTAAGGTTATTTAAATAATATTTATAATGATTATAAATTTAGATACATTTAATAAATAGTTTTCTTCACAGTAGCTTTCACAGTTGTTTATGAATGAATAAATCCTTCATTTCAAACACATTTATAAATAATTTAACAAATATTTACGTATTTTGTTAAAGGCAGATGCATGCTTTTTGCAAGCACATAAATACCCATACGCATTTCATATTTTTCATTTCCGGCATGTAGAAATCTTTAATTTCTATGCATTCACTATGTTTTTCGAATAAAGTAATTTACACTAATTTTAAAAAGTACATGTTACAATAATATGTGGATGTGAAAAAAATTTGTTTTATTTAAAACATTTTGGCGTTTGGAGAATAAAATAAAAGCAGCGAATACTCTATCAAGGGTATAGAAAGATGTATACAATTTTAAAAGTATGGTGAGGTATTTTTCATTCTTTAAGGGTAACGTTTTTGCTAAAATCTATATTTGTGTAGTTTAACAGCTTAGAATTTTATAAAACAAATTCATAATTAAAATTGCTGAGCTTAGTTATCGAAAAATAACCAAGATGTGATTTTTGCGTAAATGTTACTAAACTATACAAATTGCTATTATCCATCACACTATGAATGTTTCTTTTATGACGAAATGTCCCGTTTTTCGATTTGTATGGAACTGTTGTGTGTCGAAATACTATCAGAGCGCTGTCAAGCAAGCTTCTGAATGTAAACTAAAAACACCTCATCTGGTGACCGAAGCTTCAGAGCAATGCTTCCCTTCTAATGCCGGTTTGGCCACTCTTTCCTTCCTTACCTCCATAGAAGAAATGTGGGGGAGAGGATAGCCCTACAGCGTAAGATTTTAATAACTTCTGAATTTAATACTGTGCTATAACTACTATTTCTGTAACTTTAGGTGTATTAAAAATTAATAACCAGGATTTGTAAGAAGGAAACGAAAGGCATAATACTAAATTTCATGCGAAAAAAGGGTTCTCCAAAACCAAGTACGTTGTCCGCCCCTTCGAATGCAGATGAAAGTGAATATAGTCCACAATCTGCCCCCCTCCAAAAAAAAAGGAAAAAAAAGCTTTGTAGTAGACTATTTGAAATATGGTTTTCTCATTTGGCCACAATCAGAATAAAATTGTCCAAAACCTGAATGTGTTGTTTCTTTCCAACGAAAGCATGAAACCTTCCAAGCTTTCGCGGCATTTACAAACAAAACAACCCCAACTGGAAAGCAAAACTCCTGGACGTTTTTTAGAGAAAACGTTTGGAGACGAAAATTCAAAACGATGCTTTTAAAAAATGTTTCTCTGTTGATAAATCGCTTTTAAAAGCATCGTATTTAGTTGCTCTGCGTATTGCTAAATCTAAGAAACCATACTCAGTTGCTGAAGAACTTGTCAAACCTTGTTTGATAGAGGTATGTTGTGAAGTGTTGGGCCAATCTGCTGCAGATAAAATGAAAACTCTGCATCTGTCTAATGATACTATTAAACGAAGAATATGTGAGTGAAAGCCAACTACTTTTGCATAAAATTAACAAGAAAAGGCATGGAATGCTGAGCCGCAAATTTCTTCACCACACGAGAATGCTGCTATACAGTCTGTTGTCGTTGCAAAAGGAGCAGTAAAGAAATGTAGAATTAAAGAACTTGGCCCACCTCCTTACAGCCCAGATTTAGCATCAACTGATTGTTATTTTGGTCTTCAAACTTTGTTTAAATGGCCGGGCGCTTTATTTGATAGCCATTAGCCTTGCACTACTACAAGCGCCGTTAGTGGTGGTCATTTCATTATGGAAGCACACCTAATAGATGGCCACTGTTGCCTTCTATGAAAAGACAGACGGTTATAACCAAACCTTCTCTGGAATTCGAATCCGAGACTATCGCTGTGGTACTCAAAGTCACTAAACACTATACCGCCTGTGCGACTTTGTTCTCCAAACTGAAATCTTGCACTTGTGAAAAGAGATTTAATGATGATAAAACATGAAAACAACAGTTTTGGAACATTTTAAAAACAAACCATCAGATTTCAAGAGGACAGAGTTGCTCATTGAATAACGGGAAAAATGTATTTAGGTATAAGGAAACTGTGTATTTTAATACTGAAATTATAATTGCAATATTGAAAAAATGAACTGTTTAAGTTTTCTTTATTTTAGATGAGTATCAGACCAAAGCTTTTGTATTTCCGTGTTTATCTCTTCGTTGTTTTAAATATTCTTTCTAAAGCTGTTCTTCTAAATATGAAATTTCTCAAACTAAGATTAAAATTGTATGGAAACACTTTCAACAATGTGAGTGAAAGGACTGTGTAAACACAAGCTGTAACTTTTAATGTGGAGTAGAATAAAACTTCTTGTCAGTAAAATGCTCTTTATTGGAATAAATATAAACTATTTTGTTTTTTTACGTGCAAACTGATACATATTTAAGCAATTAATTATATTAAGGAACTAGCTACAAATTTAATAATGAGTGCTGCGTTATACAACATGAAACCATTAATCATCAAACTGGAGGGTTATTATTCCATAGCTGTTCCTTAAACCTGGATGAAAGTTGTGAAATTTCGTTGGGTAATGAGCACAGGGAAATAATAAAATCAATGAATGTGTTCTGAAATATCTTCTTGAATTCTGAACGCAAAGCTATGGTTACTCATTAAAACCTAATAAATTATCTATCTTCATGTACTGTACACTTTGAAGTTAGATCTGACAATTACACAGTTCTTCACCCCACGTTATTGAAAATACTTTAATGATATCTTTTAAATTATTTTGAGAAACTTTGTAACTGGAAGTACAAATCTATAATCCGTATTTACACTAATAAAGCATCCAGCAAATATTTAAAACTTTTCGACATAAAATATTTAGTAAAGTTTAATTGATTCGCAATAAAATAAAGAGTTTCTCCCAAGATATAGTGTCTTTTTCTTTCATCCTTTGAGTTTTGCTTTAGAAAATATAAAGCTATATTAAAGGTTATGTACTATTTTAATAGAAATCTCTTTTTTCATATTTTAATATGATAGAGGCCACAGCAGTATTCTTCTAGCGAATAAAGAGTATATTTATTAAAATCAAAGAAAATTAATAAGGCATTTCAAGAAAGCAAAATTGGTACATAAGAAGATACATAAACTAGCCAAAATATTTAAGCAAGTAAGTTTTATAGTACGTGAAGGGAAAACACTGCATTTTTACGTACAATAATATAGCATAATTTTAGAGAATTAAATCACCAAATGAAAACTCATAGATATCTCTTAGTGCAGCTGTTCACAAGAGTTTGTTTTCCAAAAGAACCAAAGTATTAAATTCTAAAAGCTAATTTTCTGAAGGAAAAAATAATTATCGTTTTTATGTTATAGATGATTTATAAAAAAAGGCAACTTAATTTTTATGTGCGCAGAGAATGCTGGTTTCTTGTAGTGTTATACAGTACCAACTAGTGAAGAAATATTTTAAATAATGAAACTGTAAATATTTGAGCTATGTAAAAATACTAGTTATTTCCATGTCGATGATTCTGCTTAATTCAGGAATTACAGCTGATAATTCAATCAATCTCCAGTTAAATTGTTTATGACCTTTCTGTGCCTCATAGAGAAAGAAACCACTTTTGGATTACACTGTATATGGAAGATAAGTACTTCAATTACAAATTTAAAACTAATGCAAAAATTTTCATCAGCTTAAAAGCTGAAAGTTAAATTAGGATAATTTACTTAAATTTAAGCTAAGTTACTTCTGCCTCCAATCTGCAAAGGCCTGTAACAATATTTGCTTCATCAAGCAATTACAATTATTTTTGTCATGTAAATCTTAGATTTCAAATGAACCATTTTATATTTTCGCAAAAAATGTATCGAGATAAAAATCAAAGTTTACAAAAAGATGTATGAAATGAATTTTTTTAATTATAGCGTAAAATACTTTCAAATATCCGAAAAGTTCTTTTTAATGCCTTATTTTAAAATTACTTCAGAAAATTAAAATATCATCTGTGTCTCAAAAACCAAAACAAACACGTAGATTAAAAAGTACTAAAACGAGATCAAAATAAAATGTTTAAATGAACTTTGGGGAAACAAAGCTTGGATGAAAGTTAAATAGATGAATAATTTACTATTACCCACTCAAGCACATGATGGAACATAACAAAATGATTACGAACAAAACAATTTTCAAAATGATTACGAACAAAGCACTGTTAACGGCGGCCTAGTTCACACAAGAAATATTCTAATGCTCTATATCAACTGTTAACATGGGTGTTTAAAACTAAATTTCTTCTAATAACTTTCTATCTTACACCCGATGCTTCTAGCCAAACCAAAATATTATAAGAAGAAATGTAATAAATTTATCGCAACCGAATGATTATATACCAGATACGTAATATATAGTATTAGAATTTTTTTAATTAATTACTCTAACGCTGCTTGTACTTGTGTAAAATCCAATCTAAAGTTGCTTTTTAGTCAATGAGCACTGTATCAGTAACAGTGCCTTATTTTGTGTGCACCGTATGAGTAACATACAGTGCACATCTCATTTTATTATTTGGCTCTACAGAGGTCGTTGAACACTGGTAGTTCGTTCGGCCCGAGGCTCGAATCCCGCAAACAGATTGGCTGCATGGGTGTTTCCGTAGCTTTCGCCATGTGTAACGTGCATACGAGGCAGTTTCGCTTAGAAAGTCCTCCACGTAGGTATCCTTTCCCTTAGACAGATTGCCCTCGAGGCTTTGCCGTAATCTCATAAAAACCAAACCGTTCTATTATTAGGCTACTGCAAATGAATTGATAGAATTTATAAGGTTGCTACTAAGGCTGTTCGCACATTTTTAGACGATTTTCATTGTATTTGCAGAAATATTTTACCTAAAATATTTGTGTTTTAAATGTTCCATTTGATAGTCCTTATTCTTCGTTATCTTTCTACACCGTAAATTCCAATATAATAAAGCTTTTTAAGTAGCGAAATTTTATCACATTCCTCTTGAACAGCTTTTCAGTCTAAGGAGTCCAGAACAGTCTAAGGAGGGTTGTAGGTCGACTTCTGGACAAAAGGACCGCTTTTTAAAAACCTAAAAGCGCAAAAATCCGTGGATCGGGAGATTTAGTAGGGATTTATGAGTGGAGATACAAGTTTCTTGTTCCATTTTGTTTTCCAGGAACCCAACAGTGGATTTTGACGTGCGGTTGCTTGCTTTGTCTTGATGCATAGTGGATAAAGAGAATATATTTCATACTTGAAAATTGGGTATAAAATAGGTTTCTGATAATGTGTGGAGTTGACCTTAACAGTTTTTTGCACTCTCTTTAGTTTTTATTTGTCGTTTTATCAAAAACCAGCAACAATCATAAATCCCTTTGAAAAATTTTCTTTACATTCTTTGAACCATGTTCTAAGATTTTTTGCTTCTCTTTAACAGTAATAAATGGATCTCTTTTCATTGCGATCATTTAAATATACCCAAGATTCATCCATTGTGACAATATTTTTCCATTTTTGTCCGTTAATTGTTTCTCATAGAGAATTCTGCAGCGTGATCTGCTTTAGGTGATATTTCGTGGAGAAAGAGAATTTATTTCCGTTTTTTCACCTTTTTAACATTCAAATCAGCATCAATCGCCTTGCTTACAATTTGACACTGAGCATTTTAATGATTATATAACCTCCTATTAATGCGAAGATTTTCTTTTAACTTTGAAGTTCTTACCTTTGTAACATTCGGAACATTCCGCTTTTTTTTTTTTTTTTTTTTTCTTGGATATGTATTTTGAACAGTTTTTCTCCTTGAAGCCAAACTCTGCTATTTTTTCCCTTTGTTATTGACAATATTACCTATCGTTACTTTAGATACCGAAAAATGATGGCTTTCACAGCATTTTTAGTAACAAAATACGAATAATTTACTTCAAAAAGAGCACAAACATAGCCTTCCGTCCATTGCTTCTTTCAAAGCGCCATTTTTAATGAAAACAAAATTATCAAATAGTAGACGATAATTTACACTTTCAAAAATATAATTGCTGTTAAAAAAATTCCTAGCAGGTGATTTTTTAATAGCAAAGCAAAGACGTCTAAAAATGTACGAACAGTGTATGTATTATTTCGCACCAGCCATTATTAATAACTCCAGCCTTTATAATAGCTTCTCCTTCCGGTTTCTTATCAGATATGTAAATGACTCGGAGAGTATTTAAGTTGAGGTTTCTGGACTGTAAGACAGAGTGCTTTTCTGCCTCTATAGGTCACTTTACGTAGTTCTGCAAGCTGCGATAAGTTCGTATTATTCTGCTTTGAGCTGACGACATTTAAATTGTTACGGTGGTTAGTGTTTTGTGCCAACTTCGATTTAAATTTAATTGTATGTGTTTGAGTACTAGTCTACTTTTTAATTTAAATTTGATTGTTACTTTAAGCGCATTGCCACAAGTGGTGGTTTGTATCTGACAGCACGAGATCTGTATTTATATTCTAAATTCTATTAAATAAAAAGTTTGTTTTAAACTTTCCACGTCTCTATAGTTATATCACATACAGAGATAATTCGCTTTACTTCTATTCGGAGTTTGAATCCAGTTTATACTGTCAAAGAAAGTCTAACTATGTAAATTTATTTGATATATACTTATTTCTTTACCTGCTTTGAAAAGCAGGTAAAGAAATAAGGATATATCAAACTCATTTAATCAAAAACAAAAAAAGACTAAAATTACCATATGTCGTTAGGGGGATAAAAAGTCAACGCTATGTTTTAAACGTTCGGCACATCTGGAGGTGTTAATGTAACATCCACCAGGTAAACGGGTGAAATATCACTAAAATATTTCGCTGGCTGAATAGTTCAAATGCCATAAAAATAACATGTTGGAAACAATTTCATAAAATAAAACCAGTGATACAATTTACAATAGATGGTGCAACTATTGTTAATTTTCCATTGCAGTACTGATCTACCATCGTTGTTTACAAAATTATATATAACTCCTTGACCAGTGATGTCTGCTCAATGCAGCGATTTGGGTGTTTTTGCAGCATATGTATGTATAACTGGCCCATTGTGATGATATAACTCCTTGGAGAGGAACTGGATGAATAAGATGGAAAGAAACTCTGTACGAAGGAGACAACCAATCATTTTAAACCTTTCTGTTATTCCAGTTATTGACTCGGATTCCTTCTGCCACCAGATGGTCCCTTTTTCATCAAATCCTTGTGGGGATTCATTTAATTTATCTAAGAGTAAATATTTATTTTATAGCAAATTTCCTTTAATTCTCATTTCCAACCCAGATTTCTCGCCAGAATGTTATCGAGTTGCCGCATATGTATTGAAATGATGCAAAAAGCACTAGTATTTAATAGAAGGAAGTAGTATTTGGGAAGATGATTTTAGAGCGTGTTATGTCTGCTTGAAGGCCACGTTGCTATCTTGATTTACTAGCGATTAGATTTCTATGGCGTTGAGTGCTTCTAGCCTTTAACCTTGTTACTTCGACCTTTACGAGCCAGAGTCATCCCGCGCGTTAAATTATCCTGTTAGCCTTTAGGCTAAACTGATAAGATTTAATTTTAAATTCATCGTTACCTTTAGCCAACACTTTTAACCAAAAGCCAACACTTTGAGCTTGAGTTAAGAACAAAGCTTTGGCTTCTGTAAGCACTCGTCAGTGCCGTCTTTGATTATATTGAGTTAATAAAGGGTTCTTTATACCTTTCTTTGGGTTTTATCGTGCTTAAAACTTGAGGATAATTTTTCGCATAGTCTTCTAGTGTCTCGTAAATGTACGCTTGCGAAAAATACGAGATGCCATATCCTTAATCTGTTGAAGAAACATTTTCCATTTGTTCTTGCTGAGGAGAGAGAAGCGAGTTATAAATCTATCCGTTCCCAACTTCATGTAACTAGGTCTCATCAAGCTTTCTTATATTACTTAATGCTGATACAGGAAATGACACAAATGAATAATGAGCATTCATCATCTTTGAGTCCTTCCGAACCTGTCGGGTGATATTCAAATCAATTAATTCCTTTAATTTATTGGAATCAGTTGAGGAACGTGAATTTCAGTGAGATTTATTTTATAGGTCATAGCTCTTGATCTAATTTGGCATCAATTCCTCTCTAAAGCTTCATTCATATTTTATAGCTCTTGCAGATTCTTAAATATACATATAGAATTCGTTTAACCTTTCGATTCCTTTACTTGAGAAAATTCTAGTAGAAATAATTTCTTTCATGCTTTTTGTTACATATTCATTTATTTTTTTAAGCTAACAGAATTGCAAAGGAATAAAATTTGATTATGAAAGCTAAATCATGATGAATTACAAAATTTCATAAAATGCATACTACATATTTTATCTCAGGCTCTAAAAAACCTAGCATTTATCTTCTAATTTCCTCTAAACCACAAGCAAACTGCAAATAATATATTTCTGACATTTTCAACAAGGGATGTATCCCCTCAAAACAAGAACTAATCCATTTGCAGAGTATGTAATGATAAAAAATGAGATAAAGGTTTGGACTACGTTCTCTATCTGCCCCATCTCACGGGAAGTTGAAAAGCAAGAGAAGAAAAATTTTTGGAGAGTCAGATCAGGTGATAAATCTTTTCTGATCTTATCCACACGTCAGCTTCTGCGGTGAAATATTACTTTCAAAGCTTTCAGCGAAGGGAAGGTGATAAGATAAGACCTCCCTAACCAAAATGCGTTTTTAAGGGGAAAAAAAATCGCTTTCACTTCCAGAGATGGAAAGGATTTTAGAAACATCAGGAACTTAATTCGAATCAAGAAGACAGATGTTTAAAATGAGTTCAAGTGATACTAACAGGAAGAAGGAGGCTATAACAAATAAATGGCAGATTACTTTTATTGCCCTTTTTAGGCTTAAAATATATTCCTATTAAAATTTTTGCTCTTAGAACATTACGAAGAAGGTTATTCTTGATAACATATCATGGTTGCTATAGTTTCGACAAATGCAGTAATTCTTTATCCACGGCCAAATAAACCTGAAGTAAAGAGAGAAAGTTGGAGCTAAAAGCTTGAGAATTCTTTTTTATCCCCCGATATCTCTTCTTAATTTATTACTAGTAGCAAGTTTATCTTTTGTTTTCGTGTATTTATTGCTCACAATTGTGTTTGTTTTGCTACATTCCTTTTCATTTTTTCTGAAAGTGAAAACAAAAAGTTTGCCATTGCTGGTTTCTTCTTTCTTTTGTAGTTGTTCTACGCAAATATATCATAGGTCGTAAGCATTTGAACATTTCTTAAATTTTCTCCCTTCACTTTAGTTGGTGGAGTGTTCTTTGATTGTGCGCAGGTACCAAAGATAAAACAAGGTGAAATGATATCGCGTGGCTTGCCTGAACGAAATGACTGGACGAAACTAACTGCCGAGGCAAAAGGATAACACATGCTTTACCGCCTTTCATCATTTCATAAAATTATTTTCATGCCTACTAGTATCAATTTCAATGACATTAATGTTATATCCAAACAGTATTTGAGCATGAATTTCGTAAGGCGGAGCGTATCAGATGTATTTCAAAATTACGCCCCATCGCGTTTCTGCTGTAGCATGGAACCTAAAAGGAAAGACTGAAATGGGTACTTTTGCTTCATGAGACTGAAGTAAGAACGATTTTGTAAAAGGCCTGATATAAGACATAACTACCTGTTTTACATCTTATTTCCGGTCTTCACATTAGGACTGTTAAGATATTTCTGCCCATGAAGAACGTTTAACTATTTACAAAGCAAGGGAAAGAAGTTTGTTCCATTTCGTGGATTTCATTGGCAATAAAGCATCTTTTCACAATTAATTTCTCTTGTTGCGAATGTTGATCGTAAATTATGGCTAATAGTAGGACTTTAAGTACAAGCACTATGGTAACTTATATAGTAACTGCAGCGGAAAGTACAGAAGGCGAAGATTTTGAAGAAGCAAGTGAAACAAAGACAGAAGTGATTTTTATTATGATGATCAGGTGCTGATTAAAAGAACTTGAAGAATTTACAACAATCTCGAATGAACTAAAACTGTTAGAGAATAAAACAAAATTGGGAACACTGAGCAATATTTAAATTCAAATCTTTCTAAGATTTTTCTCCTTTAGCAAGACAACTTAACTCATTACATTCTAGTGTTGGATTTTCTCAAGGAAAGGGCACATTGAAATTTAAAGATATCCAGAGTTCATTGCAGTTCCGCGAAGAACTGCGCAAAGTGTTTGAAAAGCGTTATAAGACAGATGCTTTCACCTTTTCAATTGCCTACGTATTAATTAATTTATTTATCGAATTTCAGTTTTTAAAGACAATTACTGTATTTAAATAAACATTCTGTATTTGGATCGTTATGAATTCAACGGATATTTTTCGAATCCTGCAGGAATGCCTCATATCAAACCAATCATTTGGTATGTCTTTACATACTCCGTTTCAGTGAACCTTAGGGAGAACCTAACCAATGAGGATGACGGAGTTACTCTGATTATCAAGTTTTTCGAAATTGGAAAACGTGATAAATAAATTCTCCCTTTGCCATGATTAGAACAGCGTTTTTTCCATTTATTAGTCGGATGTGCTAATAACTCAGACCACAAGAGCACTCATAGAGGAATACAATAATTCTTTACAACTCTACCTCTTACTTTTTATAGAGATATCCTGTATATTATTAGAACATATGGTGTCATTAAAGCTTTCCATTGAAAGTAGTTTATTTTAAACTTTACGTTTTACAAATGCAACGCATAAAAATATACACTTGTTGTTAGTTTTGCTTATATCTAAATATCAAAACAATCATGCAGCAAACCCTGAATACGGGCCAACAAACTGACTCGGATGGCGCCCAACGACAATTATAAGACCAAGAAAAGAGACGAAAGTAATCATAACTGGTCTCTCAAAATCTTTCTCCACTGGGAAATCTCTTGCACTCAGTTGCCTTAGGCAGTTCTTCTATCTGTATTTCACCTAAATTATCGCCTTTTTTCGAAAAACAAACAAAAAAAAATATTTACTTGTCAGGAAATGTTTTGCCTCTCATATTTTACCTGAAGTGTAGTTTTAGATTATATTGAGACCAGTTAACTCAATTCACTATGATTATACAAACTTACAAGGTCATATAAACGTGCCATGTAAGGAATGAAGACATTATCCCATGTATAGCGGTGATATAAAGATCAGCATATCAAGTCAGTCATTCAAAAGTTCTTTGTTCGAATTCATATACGAGCAAATTAAATTTTTGGATAGTCATTCCTCTTAAATTCTTCTCAATATCTCGCAGTGATGATGAGAAGATGTGGATAACAACTCATCATCACTTGCAAATTTATGCA
Organism: Stegodyphus dumicola; assembly: GCF_044657685.1. Taxonomy (NCBI): domain Eukaryota; kingdom Metazoa; phylum Arthropoda; class Arachnida; order Araneae; family Eresidae; genus Stegodyphus; species Stegodyphus dumicola. Next base: position 37,735,920 of record NC_140771.1, on the reverse strand, counting down.
TAACAGTTCGACTCGATGCTGAATGAGTTCAACAGCCTGCCTTTCTCACAGTTGCCTTGAGGTATATATGGATTGGCTTACTTTTACTAGCCAGTTATTTATATTAATTTCCTTTACTGTTTTTTCTCGTTTCTCATCTTCCGCCCATAATGTAAATTTCTAGTTTACGTGTATTTAAATGAGGTAGAAAAGAAGTAGTATTTAAAGGAAAGTTTTAGAGGGTAGAATCAGAGCGTGTTCCGCTTGCTGAAGCCCACTTTGCTAATTTGATTATCTTGAGAGCAGTATTTGTGGCTCTGCGTTATGCTCGCCACTAACGCCATTTGCCACGAATTTAGACCCCAGCCAATTGGCGCTTTTCTCTGTCTGTGTAAACTTTGGGCTAACTTTACTTAGCTAATTCATTACTTTTCCTTTAAGCCGTAAATTCTGATTGTTCTGTTAGAAGCAGCAGTGCCTTCTGTTAACTTTTATTTAAGACCCCTTTACACCCTTTTCCAATCTCTGTGGTACTTTACAAGACATAGTGATAATTCACTTAAGATCTTAGAGCTCTTGTCTATGCTACCAAAGAAGAAGAGACTCCATAGGTAAATGGGATGTAAACAATTAAGACGTTCCTCTTCTATATTTGTACGATGTAACGGTCAGCACATTGAACAGTTAATTGATTGGAGTGAACTGGGTTATTACAAAACAGGCGAAGATTATCTGCTTAAGGGAAAACAGTCTGCTTAAGTACAAGGTATGTTACAAAAAAAAAAAAAACGAGACTGGTCCAATAAATCATTGTGCTTACAGAACCAGTTCTCTGTGACATTATCGCCGTATCTCGTAAACTGTCCCTTACTCACATAACACAATAACTCCTTTGACCTATTAAGGACTACCACTGTTAAGAGCACTTATTGTTTGTTCACTAGTAAGCAAACCATTAATCAAAAATATTGCATTTCACTCTTTAAAATATAGAGCGTGCGGCCCAAAATTATCAGCTTTTATGCAGCTTATATGGAGATATTTGAGGTGTTTCTGCAAATATAAACCGTTCAGAATTTCTTTATTATTCTAATTCCTTTTCTAGCCTTCTGTGTTTCTAAATCTGAAATTATCACATTGTTATACATGTAAAGCTTATGTTTATGTCACATTGATTCAAAGATAGTGTATAAAATTTAAAATGTGAAAATAAACAGACACTTAAACTAAAGTGGAAAACAGTTCCTCTACTCCAACTAAATACGTAAGTGGAAGAAGTTTCAAATAGAGTGAAGAATCCAAGAAAGTAGGGACATGGAATCGCCAGCTGACCATTAAAATACTTCTCTGTTTGTGTCCAACGCGAGCTATATTTTTTACTTGTTGGTGAATTCCCCCCTTTACTTCCAATATTACTAAATAGCTCGTAAAATCAACAGATTCAGGTGCTAGAATGTAATTTAAATGTGGGATCGATAAATAACTAAATTTCTTTTTATCTGTTATTCCCGCGGAAAACGGAATTCAATTTGTATTCGTTAATTTAGTTCTATACTTCAATGAAGGTGCAACATTTTGCTATTATTATTTCTGTTGTTTTTATTTCTTTTGCATTCATTACGATTTCTGATATTGTTAGTTAACATGAGAAGGAAACTGCCGCTGGCAATCTAAAAGGTTATACTAATCTAATACTACAAACGTCAGTTATTAAGCAAAAGTGAATCAAAACTAATAACCCTTGATACTAGCTTAAAATAAAACAATTAGCAGAAAGGTATATTGACAAGCATCTTGCTTTTTGGGGTTTTAAGGAAAAGTTAAAAGCGATTTTAAGTTGATTCAGTTTTATTTTTTCATATAACGCATAAAGCCCCTGGTTATTTTACAATTCATTAAAACAGTGATTTATACTTATCCTTATAAAAAAAATACTCCAGAATTCTATCTGTCAAAGGTTTTACTGTCATAATAATGAATTTAACCTAACATTCTTATTAGGTAATCAATTCTTTATTGACATGTACAGTATTCTGAGTATAAAGTACACAAATGATGACACAAAGAAGTTAATTGTTTATCTACGAGACACAAAATCTACTATTTATCTCCAAAAGTATAATCATGCAATGTTTAATAAAATAAACCATAGGAAAATAGTAATTTTTGTTTTATAATAACATGGGTATCTTTCATCTTCAGGTATAAACGGGCATATATAAGCTAGCATAAGGACAATTCTTGATACGGTTTGTTGACTGACAGCTACTTTGCTTTTCCTAAACCTACAGTTTTGTGCTTCACATGCAGCCATTTTTGCAAAAGCTAATTTGTGTTTTAATTCATTCGCAGTCAGTGAATATGAATCTATGGTCGCATTATCCACATATTCGTTATAACTTCCCTCCAATTGATTCGCAGACGCCATACGGAGAAAGAATATTGTTAAGCTCCAAGGAGCTACCCCCTTTGGCGACTGTCCCTGCGTTAAAAGAATATAAATTTTCATATTTGTCATTAGCACAGAATCATGAATATCACATTTACTGCTTAAATTGGAGAACGTGCTCAACGATTCCAATTAAATTCGATTTGATTTGGTGAATTTCAAACAGTAAAGGTGCGATTATTTGAAATCATCTTATCCTTGAGATTGAATGATTAAACTATTTTAAATAAAGTTTCACTAGTCATCTACCCTTAAATTTTTAATAGCTTATTAATTTCTAACTATAATTTGAGGACAATGGAAATTTTTTCATCCCAGACATTTATTATACTTATTACCTTAAAAATATTTACTGAAGAATTCTAAATTGGAAGTCACGAAAAAAAAATTCTAGTTCAGAAATAAATATATCTTTTCATTGAAGTTAACTAAACAGTTTACTAAGTCATTTTATAATTGCATTCTATTGATATGGAAAATTTGTTATATCATATGCTGATATAATTTCTCACTTCAGACTAATTTACTTTTATCTACTTTTAAATGCAACAGTGCATTCTCTTTCTTTGTTAACAGACGCAATTTAGAATTCATAAATACTGATTTACTGTACATTCTGAAACAGCCCATGGAGTTTGGTATTCCTTGCTAATATAAACTTGTATCAAACTCCTAATAGACTCGGAGAGAATTATCGCTGCGTCTGAAGTTAACGACAAGAATCTTGGGAAGGTTCTAAAATAAAGTTTTTTTATTAAACTGTGCTTGACAAGCCCGACTCATGCTTGACAAGCTCATCTTGTTGAAAGGTAACTTAAAATAACTGCCAGTATCAAATTTAAAACTCAGTTTAATAGCCAAATGCTACACAATTTAATTTAACGCTAAGTTGTCTCAAAACTTCTCACCGGCATAGCAATTTAAATGTTGGTAATATAAAGTAAAGCCGAAGACTTGCGATCTTATCTGGGTTAGCAAAATCTAGTAACGTGGCCTCGAGAGGCAGAAACACGCTCTGTCTTACAATCAAAAAACAACTTCAGCTTAAATACTCTGTAAGATATTTACATTTCTGGTGAGGAAACGAAAAGGAGAGGCTATAGTAAAGACCGAAATTATAAATACACTTAAACCCAATTTGCATTCAGATAAGGAAACGGAAAGGAGAAGTGACAGTAGATCTGAATCATAATAACTGGTTTGATTAACATAATGGAATTTTAAAAGCCTAAGAATGAGTTTAAGTCTCTGGAAAGAAATTTTTATATAAAATATAAAAATCCCCTCCGCTGGTTTTGACAAAATCATCGAATTGCCAAAAGAAATGAAATAATTAGTTGTACCTTTAATATGCTGAGAGATATTTTTAGTGCCCAAAACGCATAGTACTCCAAATCACTTTCTGAAAGATAATTTTATTTTCTATACAAGTTAAACATATATTTTATAATACTAAGTTATATTTATTTTTCCTTATATTTATTCTACATACTTTAGTTTTATTTTCATCTTCCGCGGTAGTATCCTTTTGCTTTGTTCCATTGTTAGAGAAAGCAATCAATACTACCCTTTGGCTATGTTCAATTAAAAGCTAAACGTTTTATTCAATAAATATGACCAAAAGCATTGTTTCAAAAAAACATAAAAAGAACTTTGAAAATGCAATCTAAAATCAATGACCATTACGTGTTCTATGTGATCATCTAATAAATTTTGTGTTACCTGGCATTTACATTACTCCTTAAAATTTTTTTCATTGCATGTATTATTCCCTCGGAAACCAACGATTAAAGTAAAAAGTGAGAAAAGTTTAAGTTAAACACTTTAAAACCATTAGTAAAAACAAAAAATTTCGTTTATTGCAATGTTTTCTTTTAACGAGCCTAAAGAATAAGAATATGCTATTGTCTCATTGACTACTTACTAAGTTCTAAAGTAATGAAATATGCATAATCACTACGCAAAGATTAATTTTTAAAACATTGTGGACTTTACTGAAAAAACTATAAAGTTAGTTGAAATGTTTTATTTTCAGTAGCGTAAATGTACAAATTATCAAATCCAATTAAACAAATGCAAAGAATAAAAACGACTGCTGGCGATTCTGTTCACGGAAAACTAAAGAAGAATGAAAGAATTCATAGGAGGCGTTTCTAATATAATATTTTCCAGTCGAGAAGAACGGGAGAGAAAAAAAAGCAAAATCCCATAAAGCAAAATGAGAATCTAAAAAAAGAAGGCTACATAAGACGGAAGATTTCAGAAAACTCAATTGTTTTCCTTCTTTGATGTCGGACCATGAATTACATCTCTAGAGGAAATGCCGGTATTGGATGAACAAAGGAACTTCACAAAATTCTGCATTTCAAGTTTATTTCCAGTTTCCCATGGAATACAGAGATTCCCTCTTTAAGGTCGGCTGGATTCTGTTTGTTGTCAAATCCTCCACTCCGTTTGAAAGAAAGGATATGAATAAAAGGGAGTTGGAAAAAGGAAAGAGAACTGTCGAAACTCCCAGCAGTTTTTCCTGAAACGGTGCTCAAGGATTTTTCTGCTCATTTTTAGAACAATATGAAAATAAATTTTTCAGCCCTGTATTCAACAGAGTTATTTCTGCTAGAACAAGTCGAATAAGAAGCATCAAAGTATTATCTATTTTTGTCCGACCACGATATTGGAATATCTTCTGTAACCTAAGTTCTATAAATATGCAAACTGAGAGACAATATTTCATATATATATGCATAGTTAGTTAGATAGATAGATATAGATATATTTGCATGAAATCTGGCAAAGAATTCAACTAGATCTCATAATTTATAAATAAGACCCAGAATTAAGTACCTAATAACCTGGTGTGGTGATGGTACGCTGCACTGATGCCGCGACTCCCATGTGCTAACTTGGCGTTGGTTGCGTTTGTTAAGTTCGAGTATTACTTACTGCATATACAACATAAACAAATTTCAAAAATCTATTAGAAGCTCTATTTACAATAATGGCGTTTGACAATTAATATTGAACGTATAGGTATGATAAGTATTGTAAGTTATTCTCCTCATTATGCTAAAAGCAGGAGTTTCTGTAGTCGACAGTTTAAAAGCATTCTGAGTTCTTGCCTTGTCTAAAACAAAACTGAATTATTCACATCCTCTTAATATTTCGGTTGCATTTTTCGTCCTTTGATTCGTTAGTTGAAGCTATATCAGAGGAGCAACGAGATCATTGGTTCATCTTCCTTTCTGAAACCGAGAGGCTTTGGTGACATAGTAGATTGCTAAAATATATTGACACTGGTAATGATGTTATAATTCTTGTAATATTAAGGGGAGCCATAACTAAACGAATCGTTGCTTCTGTAATATCAGAACGTGTTGTATCACACTTCTTAAAAGCTCGAGCACTGCGACCTGTGGGAGGACCGCACATATGAATTTCTTATCTTTGTGCTGTCCCCAGCAAGTTGATCCTCAATATTTGAGCAACATGATAATCAACCAGCCGACATTCCTAGGTGTCAAAACTCCTCGTATTTCTCTGTTGAAACAGCTCTAGAAAGCATATATCACACTCGTGAGACTTTCAATATTAATATTTGGCAGTTAGAAGGATAGCTGTTAGCGTGGCTATGCATAGAAGAAATGTATGAAGTCACATCATCTGGAGCAGCGCAGTTCATGCTGTAACATAAACTGACTTTCACAATTTTGCAGCCATTCAACGGCATATGACCGGTATTTCCAGAGGTTTCAGGATCGTTACAGATATCGCACGTGTTCCCACGAATGTTACTTTAAAAATGGCAAGGTAATAAATTTTACATTTAAAGAAAATTGTCGTACAAGGATTTTCCATGAATATTTGAAACATAAGAATTTTACACTGCATTCTTCTAAAACATTTTGCGTTTAAAGTGATGCAGTTTGATCGGAAACATTAACTACAGTATAAGAAAGTATATTAATACATTTTCATGTGTCATATATAGGTAATCCTCGACTTGAAATGAGCGCTTTTCTAGCAGTCCAGTTGTAAGTCCATTCTAACAAAAGTCGAGGGCTTATTTTATTCTTGATGTCTTTCATAATACTTTTATCAGATTTTATTTTATATATAATTGGTTAAATAATGTATAAACTTATGTGCCATTTATAAACAACATGAATGTATTGTAAAGTTTTATTTTAATTAACCCATTATTTTATTGGTTTACGTACATTATCAATTCTACTTTCATCAGCATTTACCAGAATGCAAATTAGCTACGATTATACAAGAACAGAGTTATTGAAAATTAGGGAGAGAGCTTTGGCAACGGCTATGACCGTTATGCTATTTCCTCTTCCAGCTCTGAAAATTACGTCAGACCCGCATTACCTTTTTTGCTAGCGAAGTTGCTCGAGTAAATTAGATTTGGTTGAGCCAACACTTGATATGCTTTTGCTTGTGAAACTACAGGGTGAAATTACTTTAATTTATCTTATGTTATCTTAAATCCCGTAAGCTACGGGAAATTTTCTGGAAGCTCACGTCGTGCACTCGTTAAATTTAAAATAAAATGATTTCTTTAAACTTTCTCCTGAGTTTGTAGTTACATAGATAGGGCGATAAGTGACCTGGTAATGTCAACAGAGACCATCACAAAGTTAAGCGCGAGGTACCTTGTAGAGTCACTAGGTTAATTGGAAGCAGAAAAGATTAAAAATATGCAACCGCATTTGCCGGGAATAGAACCACGGACCTCTGGAATACGGGCCTAGCGTGCTACCATTACATCACGAAGGCACGCTATGGAAGTGGGAGAAATACCTTATATACTCCCCTTTTTAAAGGGCGACTAGGGTTTTAGGGGACCTAGTCGCCAAATCCTGGGTGCGGAGAATCATCATCCACAACCCTTTTAGTTCGGGCGCCACTTGTAGAGTCATTAGGTTAATTGGAAGCAGATAAGATGAAAAATATGCAACCGCCTTCGCCAGAACTCTAACCACGGACCTCTGGAATACCGACCCAGCGTGCTACCGTTACACCACGAAGGCATGCTATGGAAGTGGGAGAAATACCTTATAACTTAACAATACATATACACATGTTCACTACATACATACGTATTATAAAATTAACACATATTCTTCCTTTAAATTATAATTAACATGAGCAAAACCAAAAACAGTGTTTTTAATTAAAAGTAATAGGCAAGTAATTGTTACTCATTTGCAGCATTCACTGTAATCGTAACTAATTTCTTTAATCAGAAATTTCGTTAATGTTTCTCCGGATGGTTGTTCTCTTTAAATATTTCGCGATAACATCCGACCGCTTCTCGAATCAGCTTCGGCGAAATAATCAATGTCTTGATCCATGTTTTCGAGTAGCTGAACTTCTTGATTTGATTTAGAAAAGAATTTAGTAAACTTTTGATAGTAAATTATTTTGGTAGTTTAATTTCTTTATCTTTATCGTTACTCTTGTCTTCACAACTATTTCGTTTTGGAAATTAACCAATTCATTATTAGTTCTCTTTCTTCTTGATACCCTAATTAGCTACACAGATTTACTAATAGGGACGAACTTTTATTTTTAATTTTTAAAGACGGCAAAAATTAGACCTGAAAATAAAGCATTGCTTCTGTGTGACAGATTGTTTGGATACATAGCTTCAGGCGCAGTAGAAATTAAAAATATCCAATGCAATTATGTTACCTGACAACAAGTAAGTTTCATTAAATGAAACTATGAAACGATTTTGGGTGACTGGATCCCACTACAGGGGGCTGCGGCGACCCCTCTCTGAATAGCTCAGAAGCCCTGTAGACCACATGCAGAGCTAACATTTTTAAAAACAAAGCACGGCTGTTAACCTTATGGACCCTGTGCCAGTTTTACTTATGACTAAACATTAAAAAAATTAAAATTAATTAAAGTCCACTACGTATTCGACAGGTCTCAATTTCTATATTTGCTCTCCTTCATTATTAATATCAATTTTCGTAATGTCTGGGCGGTTTGTAGCCCAAGGTGGCGCTAGTCCAGAAGGGCTGCTAATCTTGAAACGGCATTTTGCGTTAACTTACTAAAAGCGTCGTATCACTTTTCAAATTTTTTCTGTCAAATATTATCACCCTGTATTATATTTAAAGAAATTAAGTAGTGAAGAATTTGCATGAATGCATGCATGTTTCTCACATTGTGAAAAAAACAATGGTACCTACAGCCGTCAAATTTTAAATAACATGTTCTTCCATACGAATATGGGAATATGCTATTTTTAAATATTTTTAGTCAACTTTTTTTATCCCAAAGAAACACGGTTTAAATGCTCTCAAAACGTGTATGTGTTAATGAACAAAACGCTCCTTTGGGTGTAATATAAAATCTGAAAACTTTTGGATTTTTTTAATTACTTACTATTATATTTACTACCAAAAAAAATTAAATATGCTAGCTTAATAATGACTGTTGTGACTCGACTCGGCCTAAGATCATTCATTTACCTTAGATATTGTAAAAGTGCGTTGCTTATTGCTAATAATTTAATGTTTTACTTCGTATCATTGCAGAAATTAAAAAATTAAAACAGATTTCATTTTGAAAAGATACAATAATAACCTCAAATGATCAAACCATGAAGTACTCTCAAATAATCGGGATCCAAACTTAGATTTCCTTTGTTTAGACCACAGTAGAAATGAGAGGTAAAGTGCGAACAAATAACGAAAAAAACCGTATCAGTCTCTTAAAAGTCTTTAACAAAGCCCCAAAGCTTTCCCAAACATCCAAAGAGATTTGCTTAACACACTAATAAAAATAACGCTCAAGCAGCACTTCGATACAAATAGTATAAGAATAGATACATGCGCAAAGTGTGTAGATGTGATATAAAAAGGAAAAGTCAAGAAGCAGTTGCTTAATAAGTTAGTAAAAAAATATGATGTAGCCACCATATGATTTTTACAATTTAAATTAGATATATGATTTTTACAATTTAAATTTTTACAATTTAATTTTTACAATTAAAATTAGAATTTCTGCGCAAAAACAAGCAATATTTACATTACATTTAGACGTAGTTTTTTGCAACGCATTTTCTGTTAATAACTTTGTTACAAATAAAAAACATGGAGCTATCTTTCAATAGCCTATTTTGTTACTTCATTTAGATTTACATTATAATTTCTAAAAAAACCTCATATTAATTGGATATTATTTCTAAGCAGTTTTTTTAACTATTTTAGTCAAACAGGTTTTCACACTTATCTTTACGAAATGGTACTTTTTTATCCTTTTGTAGCATTTAAAATTGTTACACCCATGTACATTTCTTATTCGATATTAAAATACCAATTCTAAGCAAAGTCAAATTTCCTTTCCTGCAATTTGTTTTTTCTGAATTCTTCTTAATTCAATTTTCTAAGTTGTTTTGCATAGTAAAACTTGTATATTTATTCATATTGTTGTATTATTAGTCTAAAGAGGCTTTTTCCCTGAAGGATCATTGTTTTCGTTTTGCGATTTTGCGTTGAATCACTATAAATATCCGTTTCGCTTTTCAAACTGTTGCCACCAAATATTAGAGCCTGAATTATATTTGAAGAAATTAAATAATGAAACATCTGCATAAATGTATGTCTATTTCTCGCATTGTGATAAAACAACGGTACATAGAGCTATCGAATTTTGAATGACGTAATCCTCCTACGAATATGGGCATACGGAAGACCAAATTTGGAATTTGTTTTATTATTGATTTCATACTTTGTAAAACTTTGACGAATTTTTAACTAACAAATTCAAGGATTTCAAAGCGAGCAATAGCAACACTCTACGGGGAAAAAAAAAAAAAAAAAAAAAAAAAAAAAAAACTTTTTGTTTCCAGCCCGCAGAACTGTGTGTATTGGAAATTCTAAAGATATGCTCGTTTTAAAATTATTTTGCGACATTGCTATTGAACTGAATTTTATGGTTTAAGTGCAAAAAACATCATATTTAATAAATAAAGGTAGCACACAAAATGTTAGAAAAACGACCCTTTGGATGTAATTTAAAATATAAAACCTTTCAGATTTTTAATTTTTTATTATTACTACTTTTTTAAAAAATATTGTTGTCTGAAATTCTTTAACTACATATACTAGTTATGCACATTACTAACGTATACGTAATGTTACCTATAACTGCTTACAAATATTACTTCGTGTACGTAATACTACATACATATAGTATAACTTATTACTACGCGTAACGAAATGTTCTTTGGAACGTCGTTTTGGGTCCGTGTTGAGCCGAGCGGTAATATCGCTGAATACTGGTAGTTCGGTATGGGTTAGATTTTAATCGAACGGGCTGGCTGCGTGGTTGTTTTCGAGGTTCTCACCCAGTTCAACGTGTATGCAAGTTAGTTTCCTTTAGGAAGTCCTCCATGAAGGCATCCCTACCCTTAGGCAGATAGCCCTAAAGTTCCATGCCAAAATCAAATATTCTAGACCAAAGAGACCTACGTCGTTTTGTATATATTAGAAAATTCAGCGTTTAGTATATATAGATAACTTCTAATGTTAATTTTCCTTGTGTAAAATAGCAAGCAAATCATTTTGAATCTTCTAACTGAAAGTTTTGGTATACTGATCTAAGGAAGTTATTTCAATACATGGTACCTTTCGAATTTCACATCCATAGAGAAATATCATCCATACCAGTCACGAATATCAAAGAAGGAGGATTTTACTGAAAGTATTTCCAGACATCCATTCCGGATGAAATCCCGAGAAACACTTACATTGGGAATATCGCAGCCATAAAAAAGCAATCTCAAGATTGCGGAATAGCTAAAGCCACTGTAGTTTGTCATCCTAAATGGATATCCAAGTATCAATTCAAATTCTGTGTAACAAACACTCCCCGACTGTCAACTTACTTAGAAGAGAATCACCGATGTTCTCCGGCGACGGTTGAATTATTCATCATTAGTGGTTACCACCCTCTAAAGACATCTTCATCAATATCCATCACTAGTCTCAACTAGTGCAACTCATGATGGCCCTGCAATAGCTATACCGTAACTGGTACAACACATAGAAAGCCTCAGAGATTTCTCCGAGTTGGTGAGATAGAGATCAAAACTATCTGTTGAATCAAATGCGTATAATATAGTTGCATATGCATTGAAAACAGAGTATATAACAGTATGTTTCGATTGAATAAATGATAGTTATATTATTCGCATTATAAGGTTAAACTCAATTTTGCCTATCAGATAATTAGTCTCACCTTCTGGCCAAAAAGACCAATTTTTATTTCTAATTTTTACTTACTGCAATAACCTGGATAGTAAAATGAGCATATCAATAAAATAAAATATCCAAATTTATTGTTGACTTCTAGCTTGAAGTGAAAAACTGAAACTAACTAACAAAACTGAATTCTTCTTCCTGCTTGAATGACATGGAATTCAAATTTTGTAACATTCACCACAAGTTGCCGCCCAAACGGTATAGTGATTAGGGAAACCTGCTGCGATACCGAAGGGCCCGAGTTCGAATCCCGGAGAAGGCATGGATGTAATTGTCCATTCCTTTATAGGAGAGGTAACGGGTGGCTCACCTATTAGGTGCTTCCACAGTAAAGTGGCCACCAATTCCGACCTTAGTCCTAATATCTAAATATGCATATAAGTAGCAAACGAAACAGTAAAAATAGAGCCCGTTTTCGAAAGATTTAAGTAAAAGAAAGAAAGGCATTTTATTTCCCAGAGACTTATAATTAGCACATAGAAAAAAGTAACATGTTGGTTATATATTTATTTATTTCATATCAATATACTTCAGTGCATGATATGCCGTAATTATAAATCTTTCCATACGTGCGAGTATTAATTAATTTCAAATATCTGAAAACGAACATGGCAAAGAAGCCTGTTGGAATGAGAACGAAATTTAGTGAAGAGAATGGATGTGACGCAAATAAAGTCGACATAACGCATATTTGTAAAAGATTTATTTATGTCATTACTGTTATTTATATATTTTTTATTTTATTCGAACTTTTTTCTTTAACATTTTGTTCTATCGATAACCAGTAAACTCCAAATTCACTAACGATTCGAATAATGCTTTAAATGACCAACCAACATACCTGTTTCCTATTAACGTTCTTAATGATCTGTCTGGCATAATTTGTTTTGATATGTTAACATTGATGCTAATTCGTACAGCGGAGGGAGAGAACTAAAATTTTTTGAACGCTCACCGATCTTTCTTAAACTGTTTTTGATTAGTCTTATTTCTAAAAACCTTACTTATAAACGTACACCTTGATCAGCTGAGTGTACCTGCAGCGGTTTAAAATCAAAATATCAACTTATTTTTATTTCCATATGTATATATTCGTAATCTTCTCCATATGTTTCCATATAAACGGCAAAGAACGTGTAGTTGCTTTGCCGTTTCCATATAAACGGCAAAGCAGCTACACGTTCATGCCACACGTATGTTTTTCCATCCCTCCCGCTTTTTTTTTCGCCGTTTTGTTTTTCTTTTCACTTTTCTGAATTATATTAACCAAGATACTGATGCCACTCTTAAAGACGACTCATGCCTTAAAGCTCATTCACCTCATAATATCTTAAAACTGACATCAAAACAGTTTACAGGATTCAAATCAATAAATTAGATCATAATAATTTGGATTATAACATCCTATAGAACGTGTTATTAAAATCTTAAAATTCACTATTTTAAATGTATAAAAATAGAATGTTACCTGTTTTGCAAAAAAAAAATTTTTTTTAATTAGGATTCCATTTAATTTTGTTTTTACAAATCGATGCCATCCACAACTTCAAAATAAAGAATAATTAAATTAAATATTTTGATATTTTATAGTGTTTTCAGATACTGAATATTTGTATTTTGGTTTGTTAACAGTTCGTATTAAACTTCGTGAATAGACACCCCAGGAAAGCAAAAAGTAGAACCTTTTTAGGACCCCAAGTAGTAATTTTAATTTTTACAGGTGAAGATATCCGAAGCAAATCATTTGGATATTTTCATTAGTTTGCATTCCGAATATAAATAGTATAAGCGAATGTAAAATAGTATGGTAATACTTAATACGCTGTTAACGCGAACATTACGCTCAAGGAACACGCATTGTCCTTTTATAATATGAGGTAACAGGTGAAGGAACTGTCAAAATCTTGGAAATGTATTTTACCGATTTCTCTTATATTATGTCAATGTATGCGAACTACTGTTACTAGTGGACTCTGTGCTTCCAGCGCTGCTGTGGAAGATGTGGAATATATTTTATTGCCTTGCAGGTAGCATACGGCTTGCAGAATGCATTTTAAATGCTGGCCTCCTTTTTTCTATGATCTTGTTAGGAGTTCCGAGGCCTTTTTCCTTTATAGAAATGTTAACATAGTTTACTTTTTCATGGCATATTTTAGTATTTTTATTATAATAGTATTTGTACTTTATATATATTTTGCCCTGCTTTCTCCGGACCTAGATATTATGTTTTTATTGTTGAATTCCTTGTATTATGAGTTATTTACTTACATCTGTAAGCCTCGTGAAATACTTCGTGGAACACGAGGAGTTTTGTATCTGTTTTCTTAAAAAAAAATGTATGCGAACATAAAGCGTACATTTCATCAATATGTTATGTCACTCTTGGTTTTTCACTCTTCTTTGTAGCCCACCAGCGGCCGAGCGGTAAAATGGCTGAACACTGGTAGTTCGGTCCGAGGTTCAAATCCCGCGAACGGGCTGGCTGCATGGACGTGGTTTTCCCCATGTGTAACGTGTATACGAGCCAGTTCCCTTAGCAAGTCCTCCACGAAGGCATCCCTCCCCTTAAGCAGATAGCCCTAGTGAGCTTTGCCGTATTCTCAAACACACACACACACTTCTTTGTAATCTACTTGCAGCATATTTTAATTGTGTACTCTTGCGATCAATAATAGAAACTAGTAATGAATGAAATTTGTCTGTTGTTTTAAGTCATGACAATGCAAGGTTAGTTTAAATTCGAAGTCATTTTCCTTTTGTCTTGATTTTTAGAAAATTAAGTAACTTAAAAGTTATTTTTGTATTGCATTAATCGAAAGTGGAACAAGAAACTAATTTTCACATGTGTATAAAGCATTTAAAAGCAATGTAATGCAAATTTTAAACTCAAATATTTTCAGTTTCGTATAAGCTTAAATAGAATAACGTTCAAGAAATTTCATCAAAGAATCTGGCCGACAGTTAGGTTTCTCAAGTACAAGGAAACGCTTAGCAACTGGGGTAGTCTAAATACAATAATGGCTAACGTTCTAAAATATTTGCACAAATCATCTGCAAGGTATATGTCTATAAGCAACTTGTAGATGACCAAAGCAAATACATTTAACGTGAAAATACATTTTACACTCCAAATTAGTTATTACCTCAGTAGCTGATAATTCTTTATGTAATATAGTTTTGAATTATTTACTCAAATCTTATAATGTTCTTCTGTGAAATACGTCTAAAGCTTCAAATTTCGTCATTTCATTTTATAAGGTACTTTCTCCCTCCTTTCCGCATGCCCTTTATGGTATAACTGGAGAAATATCCGACACGCATTCGAGAGGTCTAGGTTTCGATCCCTGGCGAGAGCAATGCACATTTTTCACTTCCCAGCATCAGTATAAACTGATAATTCTACAATTTAGTTGAAATTGTGCTAAATAAGAAGGAGGATTAAATATTAATGCGACAATAACATAAATAGTGCTAAGCAACAGTACTTACATATGTCGCAAAATATTTCGTTGCATTTATACCAGTAGTTTAACCATTTTTAAAAGTCATATATGAAGACACTCTTTTAATGGTTCTTAATGATTGCTTTGACATCTTCAAGTCTCTGTCTAAAAATGCTTCGAATCTTCTGCAATTTCTTATAATCTTTTTAGGCGAAGCCGGCAATAGTGTTCATCATTGACTCTTTTATGACGTTAAATGTCTTCCTTTAAGTGTGAAGAGTTTTTCATAATTTATTCTTTTAAAGTTTGTGCTAGAGAAAAATACTTTAAACTATTGCGACAGTTGTTCTTGAAAAACTTCGGGTAACATAGCATTTATTTCAGGTTAAGCAGGGTGAAATCTTTCCCCGGATAAGCTATGAAAACTATTTTTGACAATCAAAATATAGAGAGATCAATTATAATATTGTTAAGCAAACGTGTGTTTTACGAAAGGTAACTCGTGAATCGAAGTTATAAAAAAAGCGCTAATTTTTTTGTTATTATAATTAGCACTTTTAAACTACTAAACCAATATTTTCAATATTTTATGAAAGCTTCTAGTGAAAAAATAGTTTCCAAAAATGTCTAAAACGTCACTTAAGAAATGCTGCAAAATAGTTTGCAATTTATTAGAAACATTATCATCTTTTCTTTAATTGATGCAATGTATCAACGAATACAGATATGTCATCTCACGAACAGAGATATGTTTAATATGACAGCGCTTTTACATAACAACGTGTAAGTAAAAATGTTTACCTGACCTTTATTTTCTCAGTAGTTGGTCTTTAACATCTTTCCAATTACAAAAGAAATGTTTCAAATGACGCAATGTTTCCGTTTTTTTAAAATCTAAAAACATAAAATTTATATAAAATACGAAACATTTTACGTTTTCCTCCAGCCCTGTAATCCTACTTAGTGCCGTACACAACTTGAAAAGCGAAGTTCATGTGTGCATTTTTACGTAAATAAAAGTCAAACATCGTTTAAAAAATATTTTCTTGTTTTAACAGATTCCGAGGAAAATTCCGCAAAGCTTTTTCTAAGCAGATTATTGTCAAAATTATTCATCAATATAATTTTTTTCAAAGCGGATACCTTGTTCACAAAATTTTTTAGAATTTCTGTTCTAAAAATTATTGACAGGCTTCGGTACTGGCATATATTCAACTATATTATTTGTATTAAATAAAAATGAAAAATATTTGTACTTTTTAGTATTACCAGATTATGATTGTGAAGTAATTAATGAAATGAACTGAAGTTATAAGTCTTCAATTTGCGCGAAAATTCTTCCAACATACAAATGTAACAAAACTGTAAGTAAAGACACTAGTAAATCACAAAATAATATCATTGAGCGGCATTTAAAGCGAGGAAAAAATCAACCTCGAATTATGTTAATTTATTTATTAACCGACCTATCAATGCATATTCAAAAAGAAGACAAATATCGCAAATTTTGAAATTAAATATTTCAGCTAATTTTTGTCATACGAGAGTCAAACGTATTGCGTTTTATACTTTATAATGAATAAAGAATTTTTCTGTAGGAACTATAATAAAGTGTAAAAACGTTTCATATTCTATACAAAATATTCTTTTTTAATTGAAAAACGGAAACATGAATCTTGGCATCATTTGAAACATTTTTTAACCGGAAGCATATACCTGCGGCCAACGGCTGTGAAAATAAAACCCGGGTAAGGACATTTGTGGACATGGTGTATAGTAACAGATATCGCTTATTGTCAGAATAAAATATGTGTTTAACGCTGAAAATGAAAATGTTTGGTTTGTGAATTCACTGATTCAACTGCAGTTTTCTTTCCGTCGTTCTACTGAATGAGATATCGGTAAAGCAAGATTTTACTGAATTTTCGTTGCAAACTGTTCATAGTAAATTGCAGAATATAAGACACTAATTGTAAAGGCGATTTTGCTGCAAAATTTCGGATAAAACTGAAACCTCGTGTTTAAGCCAAATTTAAAATCCTCTACAAACTGAGGTACATATAGCAAATAATGCATAGTTCAACTGAATACTCAGATTGAACTTTCGGATAGGCTAAAGATCAGTATCTAGTCATCTTCAATTTCCATACCAGAAATGAGGTTAACAGCATTATCGATGAAAAGCCACTTTTTTGGCACGAACATACTTTTTCTCAATCCTGTCAACATTTTCGCATGCGGCGTCATTTTGTGCTTTAGAAATAATGAATTCTACTTTGACTCTCACTTGAGAAACTATTTTCAAGCAATCATAAAAATTTTCCCCTTTAATTTTGTTATCGTTTTTGTGAGTAAAATACAATTCTTTTTATTTTTGCTGCAAAGTAAAATATGTTCGCTCAAAAAAATGGGTGCATATTCTGCTAGTATTAAGTTAAAATTTATTTCTTCTGCTGAGGAATATGTTATGGGCTAATATTATCTACTAGAGGGATAATAAGAAAATTAACGGTGAAATGAAAGGCAACGACATTCATAAGGATTTTCCTCTAGATCCCCGATAACTGCAAGAAACTTTCAGACCGGTTACGCATGCTGAAATATTTCATACATATAAACAGGATTAAAAAAACATAAGCAACATTTTTCTGTAGTTATTTAACCTACATCATTTTTGGGGTTGAATATTTCGTAGATCATTTTGAACTCGCATATAAAGCGTCACCCAAACTTCATTAATAAAAGATTTGATAACCATTCTTTGCTTATGCACGCATACGTACGCTAACCGTTTTTCATGAACAACTAGCAAAAATGCTACTTGTGATTATAGCATACAAGCTTTAAAATTTCAAAATAGGGACGAAAGCTCAGGTTTCTTTTTTTTTTTTTTTTTTTTTTTTTTTTCATTCATAACAAATGGTGAAACTTTATTCAACAATATTTTGTCTCTCGATTTCACATTACTCATGTAGAAACATTATCGTAATTCCTATTTTTTATCATCAATCTACATCTAAGCAATAACAGAATAAAATATTCGACCGATAATAAAATAAAATAAGAAAAATTAGCCATTTTTCATGAGTAATAATAAATAACTTAATAAATTTTAACCGATTGCCAAATATTTGCAGTATTCGAAAGCACATATAAGTTACATAGAAAGTACATAAACTTCAAACTTTTCATGTTATTTACTTACTTAAACACTTGCACTCAGTTCAGTTCTTAAACATAAAGCTAAAACAATGTAGAATAAAACATAGAAATTTATGTATTTTAAGTTACGACAAATGACACAGAAAGCCAAGTACTTTAAATAATACAGCTGAGATGAATTTCAAAACAAAAACGATCATTTGCAATTAAAAGTAAGAAAAGTTTAAAAATTCTATTCATTTCGTTGTCCTAATAATTTAAAGATTTATGCTTAGAAAATGTAGTTTGTAAAGTCAGAAAAGTTTTTGAACTTTGTAACACTTATGTGCCAGGAATGGCTATTAAATAACGTTTAGTGAAAATAGTTCTCTGCCCTGCTCATCATTTAAAAATAAGCCCATTAAACTCGCATCTCTGTAGCATAAATTTGACCTGATTATGTCTATTTGTTTCTAACATTCTGCTGTAAGTTTAATAATTGTTAAAACTTAAATTCTGGTGTAGATAATGAATTGTAGAATTTTCAGTTACACTGCCCTTTCAATTTAAATACCAAGATCATTTACAACGTGCAACATCAAATAATTATTTAAGAATATTAACTCAGTCAGGTGGGTTTACTACATCTACCTGATGCTTAGAGGTAATATTCAAAATAAATAATCACACTTTCGGATGAGTTCTACAAAATACATAAATAAATAAATAAAACACAACATTTAATAAAACTTATTATTTTAATATTTTCTAGTGTATCATGCTCATTCTGAAACTATTCGTGTTACACCAGATACATTAATAATCCAGATTCCCTAATATAATTCTTCTCTCTTCTGCATCGACTCTGGAAGACTTAGAACGTAAACGACACAGATCAAGTCTTTTTCGGCATCTGATAATATGAGTAGGTTTAGAAATCCGACGGCAGTAAGCATATGGAATGGTTCATCTCTTCCAAACTCCTCCATCATCTGGGCAACAGGTGAAGATATCATAGCACTACCCTTGTAAAAAAATCATTTAAGGAATCACGCTTTCAATTCTGCTTCTGAACCGGCTGACTAAGATATTTACGCGAAAACATAATCTCGAATGTTCTAAAAATTTGGCTTGACAACGGATACGTTTAAGACAGTGGTTTGTATCAATTAACATACATAATTCCCAAACGTTTTACTTGTTTCTAAATATCAATGAATAGTAATTTTGTATAGTTTTATGTTTGTTATCCCATTATCTTATTATTTTTTTCTTTACTGCCACTTCTACTTTTGCCGGCTCCCATCAGGATGCAAGTTAGTTAAGGTGTATAAGAACTGGATTATTGAAATTGAGAAAACTTTTCCTTGAGACAGTTGATCTTCTCCGTACCAGTTTAGCTTAGTTCTTAAGAATTACCTGGCTTTAACCTTTTGATTGTCGTGTTTGTTAACGGCCTGAGCTAATGTTTTTAATAAGATTTTGCCTTGTGGATTACTTAAGTTCTGTGTCATCTTAAAACTCGTAATCAGCGAGGACTTACTTTATACTACACGAGCTATATAGCTTAAGATACAATAAAAATGTTTCTGTTAAATTATCTTCTGAGTTATTGATCTGGAATTCCAAGACAAAGCGATATATCACCTGATTGTCTACATCGATCCAAACGTAGTCTTGGAGTACACAGGTTCCTTAAGACTTAAATTAAAAACAAATACTATTTTTCTCAAGCAATATGAAAATTCCTTTTGTGTGCTAAAATGCAAAGAACCGATTTATTTTTCCATGTTTTCTGGAGCAGTAGCTTCGGTATTAGTTTTGCAAGACGCAATAAATCAAGAGGATCGAAAATTTATCCTCTTAATATGATAGTCAGGATCTAATTTGTTGCAATACAGCATCTTAATATACCTTAATATAAATTTGTATCAGCCCTAAGTAGGAACTTCTTTCACAAGATTCAGGCTAGATTTTTAAAATATACTCTTGATATTAATTTCTGGAATGCAATCAAAAAGTGTTCTAATTCCGTCAAACTAGGTACTCCAGTAACACTGCTATCTACATAACAGAAAATTAGCGAAGCTAAGAAATTATATATGAAAATTCCGCAGAAACATATTCAAACCATAAGAAGAAAAATGCCCTAAGGAGAAATGGGGTTAGTGTGAACCCCAAGCACCTCTCTACATACAATGTCTATAAACCAGATCTTTTGTTTCTGACGGGAAGGAAAATCTTAGAAAATCTCGAAACTGAATCGTACGCTTAACTGAAGAAAGGCGTTCTCTACATCTACCGAAAGTCCAATCACATCTAGTCTGATACTATTGATTATGTCCGAAATAAATTCAATTAAATCAGGGCTTCTAATCAAACAATCATTCGACAAAGGCTGATTACCTTCTTTAGATGACGAAACAAGCATTGAACAAAGACGTGACTTCAATGCTTAATCACCGGTATATGTAAAACTAATGATCAGGCTTAACAAATTCTGCATTTGGATCTTTTCTATAAATTTTATTTTCTCCCGTTCCATAAAAAATGAAAATCTTAGGATTGGCAGAATGATATTTGGGTGCAGAATGGGGGAGGGAGGCTAGCTCTGCTAGCCTTAGGAAATTGTGCAACGTGCGAAGATGATGTCGCTGTAACTTAATAATCCTCTTAAGATCTCAGACTAGGTAATATTCAATACTCGGGTTTATATTCTTAGGAGTATTGGTTAATTTCAGTAGATGTCTTTTCACTGAGACACGCACCACAATTAGATTTGCTGCATTTTATAACTTGGTAATTGCAGAGGGTGTTAACATATTTTTAGAATGATTTCGGGACCGTTTCATTAATGTTTAAAATGTGAAGAATATTTTTTAATTATACGATCTCATAGCCTTTTCTTGGACCATACGTCTGCATCGGGATTTTCATGATAGAAGAACTTTTCGTTAATGTCCAAGAGTATCGACTACAGATCCTCTTCCACCACTTTCCAGACGCCGCAAGAAAAGCAATATAAAGAAGAAATATATGCAATATTTCATTTTTTTTTTCAATGAAAGCTGCTCTACCTTTCGAAGTATGACTTTTTGCTTTGTCTTGATATGTTTTACTCTTTGAAAATGACTGGGATAAGAAAGAAACCCAATTTCTTAAACAATATCAGAAGTTATCAGATAAATCGGATAAATATCTGACATTACATTTACTCTAGATAGTATGTTTAGCTCATTTTAACATTTTTTCCATCTCTTCTTATTTTTAATTTCCTGCTGTAAGACAATCCTGCGTCAATCCTATAACCCCTACTGAAACTTTCTTTACATTGATGGAACTAGGTTTGTACACTTTTTTCTCTTTGTTTTCGATAATAAACAGACCCTTATTTTGTTATTGTTGCAATCACTTATGTTATCAGGTTCAGTGTTTCTCCTTACTTGCTTGGGGAACATACAAAGACCTGACTCGGAACAGGGAGCTTACTAAAGCTATGTTCAATAAATGTGGGAAGTAGACAAGATACACAGGAAGGGTATATGAAACCCTTTATTTTTCACTCTTTACAAATGATTTCCGGACTTCGGAATACAGAGACCAACCACTTGTGGTTTGAACGTAAGAATATAAAAATATTAACTAAACTCTAACTTAACTTTGGAATAATAAACAAGGGCCTACGTGGAAGATTGGCCGTATATTAACAGGGAGCCGTATGTAGTACAGAGAACTGTTAACACTACAATACGTTTAAAATTATTAAGAGGATTAAACCTCTGGCCTGGAAGGCAACCAGCAACCGAGTAAAACTGCTAAGGCAAGCGGCCTGCTGCTACTAACTCCTTCCTCTTCGCTTGCTTGGCAAAAAGCCACAACTTAAGTACTTGGCGTTCGCCAGACAAATTTGCATAAATAAGTTAAAGCTTTTAATTCTGGCCGGAAGTAGAAAATAAGAAGTGATAGTAAAGATTTAAAATAAAATAAACGTTAGTAAAACTTAAGATCCTTACAATGTAAACCCATGCTTTATCAAGGGTTATAATGTATATCCATTTATCTCACAAAAAATAGTTTTCATACAAAGTTCTATAAATTATTCTTCGTTGAGTCACATGCCTTAGCAAAATATGGTGAACATTATTTTTTTTGGTTAAGTTATAAAGCTTGGGTTATTATTTTGTAATTCTTGTTATAGATGGATTTAAAGATAATCGATTTCTGTGTCGGCGGATTCTCTCTTGATATATGCAGGCTTCATAAACTTTAGAAACAGTTGTAGAGTCATTAGGATTTTTGGAAGCAAGACAGATGAAAAATATGCAACCGCCTTCGCCGGGAATCGAACTACGGACCTCTGGAATACCGGCCCAGCGTGCTACCGTTACACCACGAAGGCACGCTAGGGAAGTGGGAGAAATACTTTATATACTCCCCTTTTTAAAGGGCGACTAGGGTTTAAGGGGACCTAGTCGCCAAATCCTGGGTGCGGAGAATCATCATCCACAACCCAGTTAGTTCGGGCGCCACTTGTAGAGTGAGTGAGTGAGTGACGGAGGACGTGGGCACCATCCCTCTACCGTTACGGTTAATTGGTATGAGCACCACGCCCGCCCTTATCTAGAATGACATAATTAGGTACTTAGGTTATCGCTACCCATTCAGACTTGCATGGTACATATTGCCATACTCTGACTTGCACGACTATTACACATGCCGTACCATATTCGGACTTGCTTATTCATACTTGCATGGTGCATTTACATTCATATTGCATGGTACATATTTCACACATTTCATATTACACATTACATTTACTGGGAAATTGAATATGACTTATGTTTAAGGTTCTTTGCATCCGTAAGGTTCAATATTTACGTTAATTATACATGATTAGATACTTAGGTTAACTCTATGCATTCATTATTATTTACAGACTTGCATGGTACATATTACACACAGAGAGATTGATTAATACTTATGTTAAAGGTACTTTACATCTTAGGTATTTAGGTTAACACATAGTTTAACACTACGCATTCATTATTGTTTACAGGTTTGCATGGTGCATATTATATACATTACATAGTACAGCTTATATTTACTGAGAAGACTTGCATTGTACATAGTTTACGCATTACATAATACAAATTACATTTCTAAGAATTTAATTATTAATTAATAATATTAATTAATACTTGCATGGTACATATCATACACATTTCATAGTGCAGTTTACATTTACTGACAGATTGATTAATACTTTTGTTTAGGGTACTTAATATTTATGTTTAAGGTACTTTACACCTGTTTGATTCAATTCTTACTATAAGTATGTATAGTTGGGTTCCTAGGTTAGCACATAGGTTGGCTTTACGCATTAATTATTATTTACAGTTTGCATAGTACATATTACACACATTGGTACATATTACACACATTAAATAGTGCATGCTAATTAATTAGAATGGTACATATTATACACATTAAATAGTACTGTGAATATTGACATGGTACATATTACACACAATTACTGAGACATGGGGTATATTTGCATGGTACGTATTACACACATTTACAATTTACAGTTACAAAAAAAAAAAAAAAATACAATTGCTGAGAATATTAGCATGTTACATATTACAATAATATTAACATGGTACATGTTGCACACATTAAATAGTACAGATTACAATTACTGAGAAATTTAATAGTACTTAATTTCGTTATGTTCAGACTTGCAGAATTGCATTTACCTATTACCATATTCTGACTTGCATAACTATTATATGTTCTATACCCTATTCAAACTTGCTTGATGCATATACATTCATATTGCATGGTACATATTCTCACACGTTACATACTATATATTGCATTTACTCAGAAATTGTTTTTACTTATGTTTAAGGTACTTTGCGTCCGCAAGGTTCAATATTTTAATATTAATTAAACATAATTATGCATTCATTATTGTTTACAGACTTGCATGGTACATAGTACACACATTACATAATATTGATTACATTTACTAAGAAATTAATTAATAGTTAATGATATTAATTAATACTTGCATGGTGCATATTACTTGCTTATTATAGTACAGTTTACATTTATTGAGTGATTGATGAATACTTGTCTTTAAAGTACTTAATACGTTCAGACTTGCAAATCCAGACTTGTATGATACATAAACATTCATATTGCACGGTATATATTTTACACATTACATACTACATATTGCGTTTACCTGGAAATTGAATATAACTTATGTTTAAGATACGTTGCATCCGTTGAGTTCATATTTACGTAATCATACTTAATTAGGTACTTAGGTTAACATTATGCATTCATTATTATTTACAGACTTGCATGATAGATAGTGCATACATTACATAAGACTGATTACATTTACTAAGAAGTTCATTAATAGTTAATAATATTAATTAATACTTGCATGGTACATATAACACACATTTCATAGTACATTTAACATTTAGTGAGAGATTGAATAGTGCTTAAGTTTAAGTACTGAGAGTGTTAGCATGGTACATATTACACACAATTACTGAGACATGGTACATATTACACACAATTACTGAGACATGGTACATATTACACACATTTACAGATTACAATTACTTAGAATATTAGCATGCTACATATTACACGCATTTACAGTTTACAATTACTTAGTATATTAGCATGGTACATATTATAATAATATTAGCATGGTACATATTACTACAATATTAGCATGGTACATATTACACACATTAAATAGTACAGTTTACAATTACTGAAAGATACATTAAGCAGTTTCTTACAATTCTGTGCCAAGTTTTACATAGTGCATATTACAAACCTGAATTTCACATACTACACACATTATATAATGCAGGTTATATTAATTTGCATGTAGTATACATGCAGAAAAAGTCACTATGTTGAAATATTGTAACATTACTAATTGCACAAGTAAAGGTAATCTGCAGATTGGGTTGCAGTCTGTATATAAATAGTCTGATGTGAAAAATAGACATAGTACATGCATAAATTTGTGATTCCTATGTAGTAGTCACTATGCTGCTTGACACCATAAGTTACATTAAGCAGTTTGACACAATTCTGTGCCAAGTGTCATTAGCTTTGACATGACGGCAGTGATTTGGCGTATTGTTGGCTTATGCTTAACGAGGAACCTGCTGAAGGCCTGCCTATCCGTTATAGGAATGGCAATATGGTGGTCCTCTGTAAGGGGACATGCAGTGATGTAATGGTCTGCTGTGCCCTCTTCGCCACAGATGCATTCGTCAGTGCTGGTGATAGCGTGTCGATGATAGTACTGTGGGAAGGGGCCATGACCGGATATGTAACGTACCAAGAGGGGACTGGCGATAAGTCTTTGTAAATCTACTTTTGGCTTGAAGTAAAACGTTCTTCTGCCGGTTAAGCTGTTCGTCCACTCCTGCTGCCATTTATTGCAAACAATTTGCCGTAAGGTCTTTTTTAGATATGAGGTAGGCCATGGGATCTGTACTGTAGTAATGTTGTTCCCAGTGGCGGCGTCTTTTGCCAGGCCGTCTGCAAGTTCATTGCCATAAATACCTGTGTGCGCTTTAATCCATTTTATGACGTAATGATTGTGAGCATTTTAACGTAGACTTTTTTGAATGCCTGCTATTTGCGGGGAGGTATCCTCTGAATTGGCAATTGCTTGCATAGAAGACAGGCTATCTGTATGTATTAAGGCTTTGGAGATTTTATTATTTGTTAGATAGCGTATGGCCTCGTGAATGGCGAGTGCTTCACTCTGAAAAACGCTGTTTTCAGTGCTGAGCTGCATCTGCCATTGGTGAAGGGGTTGTTGTTGTTCACTGAGCACGACAAAGGCGCTGCCTACCTTTTCGTCAATACGAGAACCATCTGTGTAAATGGAGATGTAGCCGGATGGTGCAACATATGCTGGGTTCTTCGTGAGGTGAATTCCAATACCCTTGATTGCTGGATGTATATGAAGTTGTGAGGTCTTATTCTCAAGCTGTTCTTGAGAGAAGGTAACGTAATCATAAGTAAGTGAAAGTCTTAACTGCTGAACCTGTTGTGTCACCGCTTCTTCTTCTATGCGTAGATGAAGTGGTAGCACTCCTGCCAAGATGTTTAGTGCATCAGTAGATGTTGTCTGAAGGCTCTTGTAATTGAGAGTAGGAAGGGCCTCTGTAGTGCAGACAGGTGCTGGATTTTCCTTCCCTGCATAGGGAAGGCCCAAATGGCCGCTCCATAGGACACCATCTTCTCGACGACAGTAAGATATAACGCTTTTTGTATGTGAGAATTAATCCCCCAATAAAATCCGCGTTGCATTCTGAAATGCTGTGCTATGATTGCTGTACGCTTCCTTAAATTAAGTATGTGCGGCATCCATGTCAGTTTTTCATCTATGTATAGACCGAGGTATCTCAGGACACGGACAATTTTAATTCGATGATTGTTGATGCGGATTGTCGGTCTTCTAGTCAGTGATCCTCCCTTCTTTGCGATTAGTAGAATTTGACATTTGTGCTCTGCTACTTGGAGTTTTTGTCTGTTGCATTGCTGGTAGAATAGATTGCAAACTTCGTTTGAGTTGGCCTCCAATTCTGCTCTAGTACGTCCTCGGACAAGTAGAGCAACATCGTCTACATATGCGAATATGGAGGAATGCGTTGGCAGTGTGAATTTTAGGACTGAGTTGAAGGTTGTGTTCCACAAATGGGGGCCTGCACAGGACCCCTGTGGACATCCTCTGGTTTGGGTACGCTTGATAATCCCACTGTCGTGCACTATTAGAAGGCAACGGTCCGTTAGGTAATGTCGCAAAGTAAGGAAATTATTGCGTGGACATTGCACTGTTCTGAGTGCTTCTAAAATTGAGGGCCACCACGGCATATCAAATGCACTTTTCAGGTCTATACTGATTAGTGCAGTATGATAGCCGTGGTTGCGATTATCGTGTATAGCTGAATGTATATCGTGGAGTGCATGCAGTGTTGATGACCCTGTTCGAAATCCATATTGCTTGGGGTGTAGATATTGGCCTCTTTCTAAGTGGTGCCGTAAGCGATTCATTAGAAGCTTCTCATATACTTTTCCGAGAGCCGAAAGTAAGCAGATCGGTCGGTATGAGGATGGATCTGAAGGGTCGCGATCCTTTTTTAGGAATAATACGACCTGGCCGACCTTGAATGCTTTTGGGAACGTACCTGTTTGTAGCAGCTTATTAAAGAAGGCTATAAAAAGTGGCAAAGATGCTCTTATTGCTGTTTTGATGATTTGATAGCTTATCCCGTCTGGTCTCGGTGCCTTGTTATTGGGAAGGAGTTTCAGGACTTGTAAAACTTCCTGCATGGTGAAGTCTGGATCGTCTGCAGTAGACAGAGTAGATTTGTTACTGCGTAGAGATTTATGATATTCCGAGTCGTCAGAATTGTCATCTTGACTAAAGACATCGTCCAGGATATTTTCTAGCGTATTTTTGGTGGATTCTTCCGTAATTAGTGATTGCTCTGATGGTATGAATTGAAGACGCACGGGTTTAAAGAGCTTGTTAGTGGCTATTTTGTGGTGCAGCCCGTAAATTCCTTCCGTTTCAGTACAAAATTTTTGCCAGGAATGGATCTTGGCCTGATTATTAGTCGTTTATATAATGCTCGCTCTCTTTGAAAGATAGGTAGGGTAGTACTCTGGATTTCATTACGCCGTTCGTGATTTAATCTGCGTCTGAGCGCACGGCATTTTTTCCGTTGGATGGTGAGCTCTGTGTTCCACCAGTTAGTGGCGTTTAATTTCTTTTTGGATCTTGTTGGTAAGAGCTCTTCGCAGGTGTCATGAAGAATTTTCATGATGTCGTCGGTTAGCGATTCCATATCACTTTGTGTATTGGCATTTTTTAGGGCTGGGGTTAGATTGCTTAATCTTTGATCAATTTTCCGAGAGAACTGTCGCTTCTTATTTGATGGCATGTTATAACGTTTAATAATTTCTATTTTTGGTAGGCTATTGATTTTGAAGGTGATAAATTTGTGGTCTGATAAGCTATCAGCTTCTTCTACCTTCTAGTCCTGCACATGCTGTGCTATCGGCACCGTAGAGAGGGTCAAATCCGGCCAGCCAACAGCAAAAATTCTGTCAAAGGTTGGTGGAGAATCTATGGAATTATGGAGAATGAGATTATGTGTTGATATGAAATCCTCAAGTTGTCTTCCTCTGGTGTCAGTACTGTTGTAGAGTTGGTATGATGAGCGTTGTAATCTCCAGCTATGATGACGTTTGACAGCTTGGTTCGTTGGAGAACTGACTGTGCTATTTCAATCGTGGTTTCTAAATCCTCAGCTGGGGAAGCATATTGCGAAATGAGAAGAAGTGAGAAGTTGCTGGCTTGAAGAAGGACTGCACTTAAGTCTCTTTGCTGCTCAATAATCCGAGGAGTCCAGTTAGGTTGACAACATACTAGGATAGCGCGGGGCGGTTGCGTCTTCTCTTGCTGCTGATATATCGGCCATTTAAGTGGGAATCCCACTGCTTGGCCATTTCGTGTGTACGGTTCTTATGCTAGAATGAAGTCGATACTGTGCTCGATGGCAAATGCTACTGCTCTATTTGTCGCTGCTTGTGCCCTCTGTATATTTATCTGTAGGAATGCAATTGGGCTCTGTGCTATATTAGCCGTATTTATTTTTTGAAAACTTTCGTCGGGACGTGAGGTTGCTGTTGAGCGCATTAAAGGCGCTGGCAGGCTTCTAGTACTCTGTACTGTCTCTGATGGTCTGCACTCTTCGCTGGTACTGCGGACAGTCGGGGTGGTAGGCTGGGTGGGTAAAATTATGTCTTGATCCATAGCGTGAGTTTGCGCCCCCGCAGTTAATGCACTGCGGTTGATGTGCATTGCATTCCCAAACCCCATGTTCTCCAGCGCAGAATGAACAGTATTGCTTTTGGCTTTTGCAGTCTGCCTGCGTATGCCCGTACTGCTGACATCTGTAGCATCTCTTGATGCCAGAGTACTCTGTGACTTTGTGGGCCTGCCATCCCAAGAAGATCTTCCTTTGCTGCATAATGGCACTAAAGCTTGTGGGCTCACATTCGAATACCCACTTGACTTTTCCTTTACGTCGTTCTCTGAGACGGTGGAGGGGCTTGAAGGTGTTATTGGGCATGTTTGTAGCAGCGCTGATTTCCTCAAGCACTTCCTCGGGTTTTGTAGACTCTGGCAGGTCGTGAATTGCACATCTTGGCTTGCGCTTCCGAGGTCTACTGATTACCGGGATTTCTTTTTGCTTGATGTGCTGCTCGAGAGCTGTGGCATCGTCGCTGGTGTTACAGATTACTTCAATGCCGCCTTTGTTACTTCTGATAATCTTGTCTATTCCAACCTGAATCTTCGTGAGGGGTACTTTGGTGTTGAGCTGCGTTCTTAGTTCCGCTTCTGTAATGTCGGGTTTCGGCCGTATGAAAAGGCTTGTGTCTTTGTTTTCCTGATGATCTCAGCAAATGTCGGTCGGGTGGCAGTTGGTGGTGGTGTTGAGGCCTGTTGAGAATGCTGTTCCGAAGTCGGATGTTGCTGAGAATGTGCTAATTCGCAACAAAGCACGGTTGAGGTATTGACTCCGGTATCGACTTTGGCAATTTTTGGTATAAAGTTTGGTCCTTTTATGGCTAGCGTTTGTAATGCGGCCAGAGAGTCTAGGAGGCGAGCACGGAGTTCAGTTGGTAAGAGGAATTTGGCGTTTCTTTTAGTGGTCGTTACCTGTCGGATGTCTTCGTAAAAAATGGAAATCTTTTCTACGTAAGGCAGATCTGAAGCCAATTTCTTAGAAGCGTCTAAGGTACTTTGTGTGTCAGATGATTCTCCGTCAGTTGTAAGGGCCGAAGGACATGGCATGATTTGAAGGGAGCACCGTGATGGCAGTTATTGTAAAGAGTCTATTCAGTGGTACTAGAAATTCGTTACAATAAAAACTGGAAAGTTCGCGTTACACTATTTTGCACAATTCGCTGATAACTGAATTGAACACAGTCACTACTAGCACTACTTTGCACACTAATTTACACTTACTAATAAACATTTGAAGAAGCCTTTTAAGTTGTATAAAGGACATTAATCAAATTAGCAGTGAAATGTATACAAATTATAAATAACTTAATCAATAATTAAAGACTTAAAATATGGTAATTAGATTAATTGCAATTAACATTGTTCAAAGGTCCCGGGGACCTAGAGTACAATTAAAGTGCCGCTGTCTATACAGAAGCCTATAAAATTATCAAATACAAGAGTGCAATAAGACTATACCGGTAATTAACGCAATTACCAATTTAAGCACTATACTTAAATGCATAGTCAAGTCAATGGGATGGGTAACAAGAGCCTTCTAGGCAATTTGAGAATTATTAAAATCGCACAATTTGTGCGAAGTTATGAAAAATTTAGCGGTAATTAATCAGCATGTGAATAACAATACATCATTAATTAACACATATTTACGTAAACACCTTTATAATTAATCGAGTTTCCGGTGTAAAACCTGAGGATACTAGACACCTATTTTGAGTAGTAAATAGTGTCAAGTATTGGCTGAAGCCAACCTGTTGGTTAATCTGCGATTAATAAATTAATTATAATGTCAGGCTGTCCTACCTTGGCTGCTATCTTCTCTGTTTTTCATCTGTAAAGCAGGAACAGTAATCCAATTAGCACTAATGAACCAGAATAGCACTTGCACAAACACAACTCACACTGCACTTGGACGTTTATCTTCTGTGTATATATTAGACGCTTATCTTCTTCAGTTTTTCATACTAACTTCTTGAATTTTTGTAAGTCCAATAATTAATGCCTCAAATTAGTAACTTTGGTTCTAATTGGTCGAATTTTATTAAATTTGGAACCTTTACTTCTTATCAGTAGAAAGGACGTTTGCTGTTGGAATTAAGTTGATCCAGTAATTAGGAGTCTAATTAGGCAGATGGTGGTAATTAGGCCACTACCTCCTTTTTCAGCCGGATGCGAGTTCCTTTGGGTGGTGAATCACCCAACGGTATTCTAACGGTCGCTAGCGTTGAAGCTGCTTCAAATACACTATTTGAAAACAGTAATTAATTCATATTTAAATTACTACTTAACCACATGACGTTAAACTTATTCCAAATTAAAGTGAAAAAGGCTTGTGTCTTTGTTTTCCTGATGATCTCAGCAAATGTCGGTCGGGTGGCAGTTGGTGGTGGTGTTGAGGCCTGTTGAGAATGCTGTTCCGAAGTCGGATGTTGCTGAGAATGTGCTAATTCGCAACAAAGCACGGTTGAGGTATTGACTCCGGTATTGACAAAACGTCAACTAAACCGCCTCTTTTGGCTTATTATAAAATCTGAGAGCTTTCAGAATTTTTTATTTATCTAATTTTACTTATTTATTATTCAAGTACCTATTCTAGTGCCATTCGACAGTAATTTCGATCCCCGATATGCTTTTGCATAAATTACGTAGATCATCTGCAAAGTTTGAAGCTACTAGGTCTTATGAGCTTCGATGTTCTTTCAGTAAGACATCAAATATCGAAACTGATGATTAAATAAGTATACTAAATCCATTAAAATTTTGTTTTATTCCAAATAAATAATAAACATGATAGGTACAAAAACGCACCCATATCGACATTATACGTTTTTGAGCATCGTGCATGGTCACAAGCATCGAGCACATCACATCGAATATGGTCACAAGAACACGAGATATTTCTTTCCGAATTTGTTGTCTCCAATTCTAAAGTATGCGTAGGAATTTTGATTTTTGAAATCTTTGTATCTCCAGATATCTCAGAAGACAATAACCACACGAAGACTTGTTGCAACATTTA
Source organism: Stegodyphus dumicola (assembly GCF_044657685.1). NCBI lineage: Eukaryota > Metazoa > Arthropoda > Arachnida > Araneae > Eresidae > Stegodyphus > Stegodyphus dumicola. The sequence goes on along the minus strand of NC_140771.1, from coordinate 37,703,726 downwards.
TGATTTAAATTTTGCCAATACTTAACCCTTTCTTGCATACAAATAATCTAGAGAAGTTAAACGAAAATGTTTATATTTTTCTACTTAAAATAACTTTAGTAATAATAAAAAACATAATTTTATTCAAATTTTGTTTTAAATAATTGCTACATTTTGTTCACTACAGTTGACAGCATGCATATACGTACATGCACACAAATCTCTTCCCAACGATTTACGTCATTGCATTTGAAATCATTTCCTGCCTTGTTTGCAGTGATCATTACCATCTTCTAAATGGTAAATCTACAAATGACATGTACATACAGATCCCCCAAAATACCTCCATTTCGTCGATTGGGATTGAATTCGTTTTGCTACGATTTTGTAGCCTGTAGCTTTTGTATTCAAATGTCAAATGTTCTAGAAATTCCTTGCCAAACATAAACATTTCCAGTGGTGTTTTGGCTTGATAAGCAGTCCATTTGGGTTTCAATTTGCTCTTTTCGGTAGATCTTTATCTACCCACTCCACAATTTTCTCAAACTGACATTTAAAATAAAATGTCTCAAATTACTAACTATGAATAAAAAATTGGTAGTATAAGAAAATGTAAACAATATTATATAATATTTACTATGAGAAAGTGGTGTTTTGGCTTGATAAGTGGTGTTTTGGCTTGATAATTTCCAGTGGTGTTTTGGCTTGATAAGCAGTCCATTTGGGTTTCAATTTGCTCTTTTCGGTAGATCTTTATCTACCCACTCCACAATTTTCTCAAACTGACATTTAAAATAAAATGTCTCAAATTACTAACTATGAATAAAAAATTGGTAGTATAAGAAAATGTAAACAATATTATATAATATTTACTATGAGAAAGTGGTGTTTTGGCTTGATAAGTGGTGTTTTGGCTTGATAATTTCCAGTGGTGTTTTGGCTTGATAAGCAGTCCATTTGGGTTTCAATTTGCTCTTTTCGGTAGATCTTTATCTACCCACTCCACAATTTTCTCAAACTGACATTTAAAATAAAATGTCTCAAATTACTAACTATGAATAAAAAATTGGTAGTATAAGAAAATGTAAACAATATTATATAATATTTACTATGAGAAAGTGTACTAACTTGAAAACAGAAATAGCAGCCGTTTTCCAAATAGCAATGCTTTACTTAGTGATGCTATACAGCCATCTGTGATTGACAGTTGAAAGTTCTAATAATAAAGAATGAATAAACACAGGAATGGAATCTGTTAAGGCATTTACAGAAGAATAAACAAATTTAAACTTTTGTCTACTAGAGTGGACATGATGCAACAAAGGGTCAACTTAGGTAAATATTTTCCTCTGTTTCTTGTCGCGTCATGATACTCAGTCAGACCAAAGGTTTATGAAAATTTTATGACAAGAGCCATAGTTCAAAACTAAGATGTAATCATAACAGATAAATCTTTGGAATTTGTTCTGGAGAACAGTCATCTTACTAAAGAGGCTGCTTGAGGAATACAGCTGCCGAAGGTGTGATGGTTATGATAGTCTGTTTGAATATGGCAAAGCACACGAGGGATATCTGCCTGAGAGGAGAGATGCCTTTATGGAAGACTTAGTAAGGGAAACTGAACCGTATTCACGGTAGGGTGAGGTTGTGTAATTCGTGCTCCCTAAGGAAAAACTGGTATAAACCTTAGGATCGATGAAACGTATACATTATATGTGGTAATAATATTTTATGTTGTCGTTGTTAACATTTATTACAACAAATTCTTTTTACTATATTCTCTTGGATAGAATTATTAAAATTTATGAACACGATCTTAATACGACTTAAAACCAATATTCTAAGTCTTACCACCTATATCTTAAATTGTACTAAGTTTAAAAGTGGACAATTATAATAAAAATTTCTTTTTCTCAATTAATTTATTTAGCACACAATTAATTAAGACAATGATCACAAAGATATTTTTTCATTTTTTTGTCAACTCGAGCACATAAGCAGTATACCCATCTGCATATTAAACACTGAATCCTATTTTCTTCGCGGTCTTCCTTGCAGATATTGCAGGGAGATGAACACGGTGTGAAACAATATGGTTGATTAGGGGGTAACTCGTTTTGCTGGAAGAAACACAATTGGCATGATATTAAGCTGTGGTGTAATGGCCGAAACTGCTACACAAAACCCCGGTTGTGATACAAGGTGAAGTAAACTTCTAACTCAAGTTATAACAATAACATGTATTTTAATAAAATAAAAACATTAACAGCTGCGATTCTTGACAGAGTGAGACTTCTTTTTATATCTCACTGTGTGGTTATCTGCGCTGAACTCCCGGGGGGGGGGTATTCTGGCCTTAATGAAAAGACTTTTATCTCTTTGTCTCTTGGAGTGACCTTCGAAGCTGCAACCGGAATCAGTAACAAAGGCACCTCATTGCACCTATGTACTCAAAAAGGTACTATCGCATTCTAAAATCATTCATCCTGGACAAAGAACCTTTATGCGACCTTATCAGAACTCTTAATATTTAAAAAGTACGACTTAAATAGTGGTACATTTTGCGCAAACTCATCCTGAATGTGGCGAAAACCACGAAATCCATCGTGTAGCCAGCCCTTCGCCTAAGTGCTAACCCAGGCCGAGCTTCAAAGACTTGATCACAAGGAAAGACCAAAACAACTGCTTTAGTTAATCGACGAGAAATCATATGGTTCAACTTGCTTACATTTTTGGTCGTGTTATCCGCAAACCACGGTTAATAACTTTTATGTTAGATTTTGAATCTTATTTTGCGTATTAGTAATTACTACTAGGCGATAACTTGCCAACTAAATTAGATATACTTCTGTGAACAGGCTTTAGGTCTGTGAAACAAGGAGTTCAAGTTTGTTTAATACGATAGAAATTATAAGATCATCTAATCAAAGCAGTCACATGATATCTCAAATTTTCGAAAATATTTCTCAGATCACGCACGGAAACTTTTGAAATGGGATTAGTTCTAAACAACATTGCAAAATCACTTGATTCACTATTGCACATAATATTGCTGCTAAGAAAGAAACAATAACTGATTTAGCACTTTTCAAGAGCCCCTGAAATCTCGAATCTGTGTAACTGATCCGTAATTATAAATGTCTAAAATAAAATTCTAAGACATTATTCCTTTATTTTAAATAATAAAGGATTTTTTCAGCGTCAACTGGCTACCAGGATAAACCAGAGCAAAAATTATAATGAAATTTAATCCTTAATTTAATAATCGAAAAAAGAGAGAAAATTATGACAACCCGGAAAAAAGAAAAATTATGCGGATTTTATAAAAGTCTATATGGCTGGAATTTCTTTTTGTAACTACATAGGTTTAACTCAAAGGAGGAAATTTTATTTTCCTCTTTTGTTGCAAAAACTTTCTTGTTTCAACGAACATCTAAAAAAATATTTTTATTTCCTAAAATAAAATATAAAGCATACATTTTGCGAGAAAACTGTTGATGAAATTATTTTTCTTAATTTTTTAAGCATACAACCCTTTTCGTATTTCAACAAATATAAACTTTGCATGTTGAAACATTGATAGACAATTCCTAACGTAGAAAGGAAACTCACATAACGTCACCACATACGTTTAACCTATTTTCAAGAAGAAAACTAGTGTTATTTATGAAGAATTGTCGACACAGTAAACAAATAATAATCGTCTGTATATGGAATGTAACTGAGGTTTCTTTGATGCTTATATACCACATATTTGCCGAAATCTCTAGATCCAACTCCACGTGCTAAGCATTCATACAAATGCATTTAATAACCTTTTTATAACTTCGTATAATAATTTGGTCTCTTACAACTATGACTTTAAACTTTTCTCCAATAACATATAAATAAATAGCTATTTATAACAACATTTAAAATTTCTGTTATGATAATCAAAGCATTATACTATATTTAGAACATTTTTGTGGGGGGGGTCCAGCATTGAGTTCTACATACGTCATGAAAAAACTCTATAAAACTCCATTTCAAACAGTTTTAATGAATAAAGTCTTACGTGCTACAATCAGAAACAGCTGCGGTAACAATGAACATATATCTATCTATCATATGACTGCCATTTTATTTTTCATCGCAGCATCATAACTATTTTGTGATAACTTGATACTGACGCACGCAATTATGCTACAAGCACAAGCATTCCTAAAGGAATAATCAAGTAGATAGAAACTAAATATGTGTCATTTATAATCGCATATCCCGTTTACCGAATCAAAATCCTTAGTTTACTTTGACTAGTATCTGAGAAAGCGTTTAATGAACTTAAACTTACAGTTCAAAATCATCATTTTCTACAAACAAACAACAATTCTATTACAAGAATTCAACAAATATTTGACTTTAGATTTGATAATTTAGAATATGCTATGTACTGTCTTTGTTTTCCCTCGGCTGGCAAAAAACCGCAGTCATGTGTATTCAGATCTGGGGAATAAGTTATATGATCATTCCTATTACCATTCATTTATCATCTTCAGTCTAGTTACTTACAGATTCTTGCCTAAGATACTTCGCCGTGTCATTCATTTTCGATGATAGACGAGTCTGGTCAGGAATTCCAGCTATCATCCATAGTTTGCAGTTTATCTTGACTTCAGAAGCTCAGAGAGATTCCATTGTAACTCATGATTAGTGTCATAATTAGTATTAATATTAGCTTGGGTCTGAACCATGCTGTCTGTTTCTCATCCAGTTTAAGCCATTGTTTCACTTATCCTGTATTGGTAAGTAAAGCAAACCGATGATCACTATTTATACTGCATTCTCAATAGTTACTGCATTTATCACAGAGCTTATCTGGCTTCGAGAGACATACGTACTTCAGTAATCCACACGTACATGCATTTGATTTTCATTGTTTAGTCAGAGATCCGTTTTACATTCTCCTACACGACTTTCGGAATTTTATCATAATATTGTGGTCTTCTTTTTACTTCCTTATATGAAGTAAAAAGGAAGTATTGTAATCGTGAAAAGTTTCAGGCAGCATATTTCAACGAAAATATCCATTTTGACCACTATCGAATGCAATTTAACGATGTTTTTGCGCGACATCTATACGTAAGGACAGAATAAAAGATTCTTTTCCTCCCAAAAAATTATAAAACTGCTTTAAAATGAATTCTGGAGAGAATTTTTCATGGTGTCTGTACGTACGTACGTATGTATCTCGCATAACTCAAAAACGATTAGCTTCAGAACTTTGAAATTTTGTATATAGGACTGCTATAACATGTAGATGTGCACCTGGTATTTCGGTTGCAATCGGCCGCACCAAACGTATATAAATATATTTATACATATATCCACTCTGTTACCCGTCTCAGTGTTCTCAGTTTCTTTACTCTTATATGTTTGTAAATTGTGCATTTTTTGCTTTAAAATATAGATATTTTGAGGTTTTGTGTATTTTTGCCTTGTCGTGAGGGGAGAACTGAATTAATTGAATGAGAAATACTGAATCGTCTGTGAAAAACTGTTTCTTTTTTGTTTTGTTTGCTTAATTTCTTTTACACATCGTTCTAGATTTATTATAATAATTGAATAGAACATGTGGCAACGATTAGATAATTCTTCAAATGATATAACTTTTGTGGATTCTGAGTTATAATATGAAAGAAATATAACGCTGTTAAGTGAACCTAGCGCCGGAGTGTCGCTATTGTAAACAAATAGAGTGAATTTTAAAGAGTGCATTTATTCTATTGTGGTTTATGCGCTATCGGCGAAGTAGATTTAATTCAATAAGTTTAAATGAAATGCAAAAAAAAAGTGCTTATAATTTAATATTTCGTACTAGGAAGTCATGCGGTGTACACATCAGATTTTTTATTTAAGGATTCAATTATCAGCTGAAAGATATTCGACACCATTATCTCAAATATTTAATCTAATGTTTTTATATAAATTCTATGATTTTTTTAATTTCAAACATATCTATGTCTTCGAGATGTTTAGAATACCTTGTTGTAACAATGAGTAAAGACACTGTCTGTCTGCGTGACTGTTTCAAACCTCTTGGCGGACAATATACAGCCTCTCTTTAAACTTAATTAACTGTAATGTCGGCAGGAAGAAGTTCTTAGTGACATTCTTATTCATATTCTTTAATGCAAAAAACTTTACAACATAAGCAATCAAATTTGTCAACAAAATACAAATAACAAAGGTCATATATACTTTGAGTTGTATATTTCAGTATACATTAAACCTCTCTGCGTGTTAACTGACTTGGAATTATCTGTCATCTATGTATCAGGTGACTCAAAAGTTCATTAACATTTGCAAAGTTAAATAATTCACGGAATAATGTAGGTAGGAAGGTAAAAATTGAAACACATGCTTGAAATGGCATGGCGTTTAATTGAAAGCAAAAACAAAAGGCCGCCGTACGGCGTTGGGCAGCAAAAAGTCAGTGACGCCACATGAGAATGGTGTAGGAAATGCGCTGAAGTGAGAGAGGGAATCAGTCCTTGCATGACTTCGTTACTTTTTTATCCTCACCTTCGGATGCTGGTCAATGTGTGATGGAATTTAGTACATAAATTGTGATCGTACCATTTTTTCCTCGAGGAAATACATGTTCTGCTATTGAAACTGTCAGTGTGACGGTTGCGAGGTATGCTGATATGTTACAGAATCGCCTAAGCGCTAGTCTGGCTGATAAATACCTACTGGAAGGTATGATTTGTATGCGGGATAACGCTCCACCCCATACACGTGTAAAAGATCTCTTGCGCACATCGTTTGGTGAGGAACGCGTGCTGAGCAGGCCCTTTCGTCATGCTTGGTCCCTCAGTTCACCAGGTCTCAGTCCTTGTGATTATTGACTGTGGGGTTCAAGACAACATCCGACGGCAATTTTTCAACGTACCTACAGATATGCTGTACAGTGCTGTTCACAGCATTGTCCTCGACTACAGGTATTGTTGATGAATGCCGGCCGACATATTAAAACTTTGTTGTAAAGAGCACAGTCTTTTCTAAAAATCAATTGTTATGGTAATTATTGCTTTCATGTGAAGTGCCATCTGTTGGCTGTTTTAAGCCTTTTTTTTTTTTTTTTTTTTTTTTTTTTTTGTTGTTGTTGTTGTTGTTGTTGTTGTTTTGTTTTGTTTTGTTTTCAATAAAACCGCATGACATTTCAAGCATGTTCATCAGTTTTCACCTCTTTACCTACATTATCCGTAAATTATTGAATTTTCGAATCTTAACGGACTTTTGGTTCGCCCGATATGTAACTAAAAGGCATTCGCATTTAACGTTTCAACATTGTTGGGAGATTTTTCTATATGAAAGAATTTTTTGACACAAAGTCGATTTTAATTTAAAATTTTATATTAGATGATTAATTTTACTGTCAATGATAATACTTCAGATTCTTGCAAGCGGCAAGGCCGTATATATACGGCCTAGAATATTTATTGTGATATCTGTAAGAACGTATATATACGTGCATATTAAAATATGTCAACAAAATTAAGGCAATATTTCGAAAGAAAATAAATCCAGGTATGAAATACTAGGAGAGTTTTTACATTAAAATCAAAAAAGTAATTTGTTCTCATAGTATTTTGGGGACATTTGTGCTTTCTTAGCGAAACTCCTGGCCGCTCAGAGGGTTTAACACTACAGTGTTTATAAGCATTTGTTATAAGGGAAAAAAGACAATATTGTTGATAAAAAAAATTCAGTTGAAAGAGAAAAAATTATTTTTATTTACGAGCATTTCTAAAGCACAGCTAAAACACTTTATTCCTCCTGTTTAAACTGCAAACTCCTTTGTAAAGTGCATTTTTCTTTAATATTACTGATTACTTTCATACAAAGCAATCAGTTCCGGTACATTTAAATGAACATTACCTTCTCTTGTAATTAGAATGTAAGGTTTGGGAAAACAGCAATATCCTTAGAAAAACTTTTGCCATTAGCCTTTAAAGCTATTTCGAAATAAATTAAAATTATTGATTTCCTATTTTAATCTCCGTCATTTTGCTATAATTAACTAAGCAGTTACAAAAATATTCTAAGATATAAAAATATGTGAAAATATCCAAAATTACGATTACTCTATGCTTAAGCTCAGATGCATGCTTCCGACGCCCCGAAATCATCCATCAAAGCTATTGTTTATTCTATGTCCGACAACGTCAATAACGCCACTTCCTCATTTTCTATTCATTAAATGATGATTGATCACTCATAGATTCTAACAAATTAATAATGAAGTACAAGTCACAGTGATGTGCAATATTTCTGATCGTAATTACAAGCGATTAGAATGCAATTAGAGCGAAATGACGTCAGATAATAGATGCGTCCCATAAATAAAGTTAGAAATGGGCTTAATCTTGGAAAGAATTAAGTATCAGATTTAGTTATAGTTTAACTTAACTGTGATGCAGATTAATTTTTGTTTCGATTTGTGCAGGAAACCTTGGTAGTGCGTCATTCTATGCGTTGGTTAAGCAGTAACTGATTATGCAAGATGACTTTTAGAAGTTAAGAGAAGATTTTAAGTGTCTCCATGGAATTAGTTATATGAAGGATTAAACGATTAACAAAATGCACCAGATTATTTTCTATATAAGTCCCATGTTAAATTGAATAACTCCTTGTCATATTCACAGTCATAAAAAGGAACTTATAAAAAATTCATAAAAAATTCACTACATTGTTTAGGGAAGCGGAAGATACGGGAAAGTTAATGTTATAGCAGCATCTCGCAACTTTGCGAAACGTGTCAATAGTTTTCGAAGTTAAGTAATTTTATCAAAAAGTAAACTCTCATGAAAATAAAAGTACACTAATGAATGGGCAAATACTATTAATAACTGGCATATTTCGGTATATAGAAAAGAATCTTTGATAAAAATGATATCTCTGAGACGGTTTAGAAGATTTGACTGTACGTTTTAAAATTGTAATTGCAAAGTTTGTAGGAACATTAGGATTTTTTTGGAAGCAGAAGGAGGGAAAAATACCTTATACGTTCCACGTTGAAATTTATTCCTCTGTTCAGGTCGTTAGCGGGAAATTCATGTCACAGGCGGAAAATTTCTAATAAATAAATCTATCTGTGACAGGGCGTGTTACTGTCTATAAAACAACTGCACAATGTGACATCGTATAGGAAGTGTAGGGCTGGCAGAATTAAAACACCCTTTGGGCCATTCGGCCCAATATCATATTTTGAGCAAAGGAATAGAGATGTTTGGGTTTCATAATATATAATAAAAAATTAATAAGATTATAAGAAAATATAAAAAGAAATTAATTTTGTAATCAAAGTAGATTCACAACTTGAGCACTCAGATGTACACTGCGAAAAAAAAAGGGGGGAGGGGGGGACAGTTCAATTTTCTTAAATAACATACCCATGTTTTTCCATATTTCGATTCTACGACTCAAATTATGCCTAGATATTACATTTTTTTTAATTTGGTGCGACATTGGCGAACTTCTTAATATGTGGCAACAACCAATTTTCCTTTCTCTTCCATTATGCTATAGCGGTAAAAAAAGGCACCTTGTTCCTGCGTTTTTACATTGTGTATGAGCGGAAAAAAAGTCCTATTGTTTCTACTTCCAAATAATTTTAGAAAAGTGTCTAAACCACATTTGATGTTTTATCGCTTTCAACAAATATGCCAAATTTCAAAGCGCATCAATATATAAATTCAGGTATATCTTCTGAAATTTTGAATAAAAAACTGTAATGTTTTGCAGGTATGCTTAGAAATACGTCTACTTTAAGATGATGGTAAAATTTTTATAGATTATAATTCAAAAATGTTTTTGAAAAATTTATGAAAATTATTTAAAAATATAAATTTTAAAAATAAATAAAACAATGGGTGAATTTTATTTGTAATGAACCTGAATTTCGAAATATGAAAGGAAGAATCAAATAAGTTTAATAAAAAATAGAAATTAATAAATATATGTCAAACTCAATTAACATGGACGAGCTAAAATTTTGATAGATAATTTTTTAAAAACTACTCGTGCGATTTTTACAAAACTTGGTAGTTTGACGTAATTTGAGTCGTAGAATCAAAATATGGAAACAAAATTGGTTGGTATGTTATTTCATAAAAAGTCCGATTTTGTGTCAAAATACCTATATTAGAACAATGCTATATATAAATCTAATACGTATCCTAAGTCGCACTTTCGAGACATGAAAATCGCAAGTTGAATTTCGTCAATCGGCCCAGTAGAACGAAATATAGAACTGTCCTCGCCCCCCCCCTTTTTTTTTTTTTTTTTTTTTTTTTTTTTTTGTGCAGTGTATCTTGATCAGATGGACTTTGTTTACACAAGTTTACTACCTTGATCTTGATTATTGAGGTTTCTCTTAATAACTCTGCTGTTATCCCTCATCAAGGACTATATCTTTGGTAAAATGTTTCAAACTGTCCAAGCTATCGAAAATCTGTTTATGACAGATACTGTGACAGGTTCTAAAAGATGATTAGATACATTACAGATATTAAAACCTGCATTCTGAAAATACTCCAAGTAATGTCAGGAGCACTGATATATATGTATGTGTCCGAATAGATATATTTTGAAGGTGACTTGATATTTATTTTTTATATTTCAAGAAAACTGCTTTACATACATTTTTCGTAAAGTTTTCAAAACAAACGTAATTAAAGCATCAAAAATTAAAACCTTTGTGAAGCACAAAGGTTTTAATAAGTGAAGCATAAATCAGGAAAAAAACTAAAATATTTTGAAATTTTGTACTCCTTTTCCTTTTTCCCCATCATTAAACGGAAATATTCGAATCATTTCTTTGTATTTTATTTGAATGTTATTGCAACGGAATTTCTGGTTGCCAGATGTAGAGCAGTAATGCTGTGCGAGTTCTGTCGTGCCTGACAGATGTATTACTTTTTCTACTATTACTGCTGCAGAACCATCACAAATCTCTAAATTTTTGTATTGATGGAAAAGCTTGATCTTAAAATAAAATACGGAAGCTGGCTGATAATTTTCTCGAAAGTAATTTCAGACAACATAGCTCCTAAATATAATTTTAGTTTTCGTCTCATATTTTACATTTTTTTGTAACAATAGATGTCTACTTTTATATTAATATTGCTTATACGGTTTAATATATTGTCTATGTAAATAGCACTGCTTGATGGAACGCCATAACTGATGGGTAGACTGACAGCTTTGCATAAATTCAATTAGTTTAAATCTTAAACTGTAATCCTACTCATAATGTATTTATGTAATTCAGTAGCTCCGAAAACGCTGAGGTTTCGTGGCCTGGGTTACGCACGATGGACTGCCAGAGATTGCGGCTTTGTTGCTAGGAACAAACACGGCTTTTAAGTTGGAAAAATTCCGATGCGGTCACTCCTTAATGGGGATGCTCTTATCGAAAACTGATAAGTGGGAACAATGCCTGGTAATTAATTGATACGGATTGGTTTATTACCCTTACTTTTATCTCTACATGTACTTGCCTGGATAATTAGCTCGAAGGAAATCTTCCAGCAAAAGATTATCTTTAGATTATTGGATACCAAAATAAATCTGAACTTCCAAGATAATTCGGAAACAATTATGTTTTCTAGCCAGTTATATTCAGAACCAATTATATTTCTTATTGCAAGTCTCCGTGCATTTGGCTAGTAGATTGATAGGATTATCAGCATGAGCATTGCTTCTGTCGTGAATATTTAGTTGTCCTTTTCTCGACCCATTTCATCCAGCGTCATTTGGCTTTGACCTCTCGCAGAAGAATGTTTCAAATTTGAACAAAATCATGAAGTTCACATAGCAGTTTTGGAAAATAACAGCTTCAGATAACAGCTTTCATTAAATTTGTAGTCGGCTCCTTTAATGTATTTATTAGACCGTATCAGTGAATCTTCCGCATAAAGACTGAAACCTCTATTTTAAGTAATTTAAGCAATAGTGAAAATTTCATTGACTGGAATCTTTTCTGAACGGACTCATAAGAAAAACGGGTCTTACTTTTGCGGAATTCCTCCTCCTTGAGTATTGAGTATTGAGTTCCTTATCATAAAACTGTTCATCTTATTTTCAGAAATTTCGTAATCTGATATACACTTCTCAGGATTAACATTTAAGGAAACAAGACTAATAGCCATATTTTTCGAGCACCTTGTATTATCTTATAACGTCTCGTATTCTTAGTCCAGTTAGTATTCGCATAAACTAACTAGACGTTAATAGATTGTGTAAGGAATTACCCTTACACAGTCTATTAAGCATCTAATGAGTAAGTCTTGAGAAAGATAAGAAGGGTGTAAAGAGACTTTTTTGAATTCAATATTTTCACAGATGGCGCCGACTCGTGCCTGTAGAAAAGCCAACACTTTTGGCTTACTCAAGTAACTAAAATGGAATATAATTAAGAGAGCCAGATCACTTAATACGCAGGCAGGCTCTAACTCGTAAAAGACGACGTAAACAAGCTTAATGGCTAGAAGCCTTCAAGCCACAGAAATCTAATGGCTAATAGATCAAAGATAACAACGTGGCGTTTAGGCAGGTAGAAACGCTCTTTCTCTCTCTCTAAATTCACCTTTCAAAACCTTCTCTTGAATACTAACTTCTTTCTACCTCATTTAAATACACGCACCTTAACTCATTTACATTGGGTCAAGAAAGCATAAGATGAAAGTAAGAGTAATAGGAAAGGTTGCTTCAAAATGAAATTAAGTGTTAAGTAAAATAAATCCGGACAAGTAAAGCCTATTAAGATACTTTTTATCGTTTAGTGCTGAAATGATGTGGGTCTTGTCTCATCAGCGCTAAAATATCCGAGAAATACGAAATGAGCCGGTCATTTATTTCAACCCCATAGAATGATGTGAATAGGAAATCTGGCCGGTAAATGGGAATTAATGCCGTATTTTTCCCGTCATCAGTCACTTTCGGGCTACCCAGTTTTGTTTAATCGCTTAAAATTATAGATCTTTTGCGTAAAGTTCAATGACCTTCTTTTATGTTGACGTTGAAGAATAAATCAATCTTGGAATTGACCTCCTCTTCCTTTTTGGCCTTTTTGGCATAAAAACTCTATGAAGTTGCAGGAATGTGTAGTGCTCTTAAAAAATAAATTCGTAATGCTTTTATACAATAAGTCTCAAATGAATGTTGATTTCTTCCTTAATTTATACACACGCTGAGGCGCACACTGATTATTCCATTTTTGAGCATGTGTATAAATATAAATAAAAATGTTCATATTAGACTCAGAAATGATTGAAGTTCACTCTTTCGAATTGACAATTTTCATTACTTTTAGACTCTCTTATATTACATTAAGATAAAATGAATGGCTATTTATTTTGTCAAATGTTCCTCTTATCCTTCCATCCAAACGCTATGAATAGTCAAATAATCAATTTCAAGCGGTTCTTTTTCTGCACTTAGAAATTGCAGTTCTTTTTGTGAAGATTCCTCAGTTACTTCCATCTTAATAAAATTACAAGTTATCAATAATATACGATGAATAATCAGAAATTAATATGTAACTTACTAACTGAGGGATGATGACTCTCTATGATTTAACTGATGTAACTTACGTACGAGTATAAGAGTATATTTCTCTTTGAATATCTATTTGTTCACTTTATAAAACATATTTCAAAATTATTCTTTATGTTAAAGGATCTTGTAGCATTTTACAGAAGAAAATATGATAATTTTGCTTGTTCGTTGAAGCAGAATTCGTATTTTTATTCCCTTTAAAACATTCAGTTAAATTCCAGAAATATGTAAATTTAGCTATCGCTATTATCTTACGTTAAAGTCAACAGTAATAGTTACAAAATATTATTTAAATCTCATACCTCTCTGACAAAACCTCTTCTAACATATCGCTAAGACTTATTACGGAATCTTCAGCGACAACATTTCTCCAAAAGTTAACTCACTTCTTCGAGTTTCTGCTTCACTACCCATTGAGTTAACGCATGAGCTGAACGTTGTTCATAATACGCTGCACTGAATTCCGTTTCCGCATTATGTGCAAATGAAACGATTTCGGCTTCTCTGGCATAGAACCCCAAGTATTCCGGAATCTTTTAGCAGATGCATAATGAGAGCAGCCGCTTCTTGAAATGAAATATTTTGATTTCATTTACTAGTGCTGCACTGCAGCCCATGAAAGAAGAAGTTCCTTTTAGAAAGAAACACAATTTCTTCTCTTTATCCTTTGAAATTAAAAATTTTGTTGAAAGCTAACAAATATTAAAAGTTATAGGCTATTTAATGGTTCACCAGTTTTACAAACTACATTAGTTATATGATATTACTATAGCTTATTTGTAAAGCATGCCATTTCTTTTTTTCTCCTTCTTTTTCTTTCTCCAGACAAATTACTTTTTATCTTTCGCATAGCTTATTTCGGTTTTCTCTTGCTGTCTTCTGCTTTTGATTTTATTATAGATTTTTTTGTAGAAAATGTTGCTCTTTTTGTTTCAAATTACCGGACACTTGCAAATTAATTTATTTGTGAAAGCAAGCATTCCCACTTGAACTGCAATTAAAAAATATTCGCTCAGAGCGGATCAGCAGCAGTGATTTTTCCGTGTTCAATATTTCGTTTGCATATATAGTTTATTTAGCGTCATTTTTACGGATAGACACAGGTCTCATGATGGTCGGAATGTAAATTGGGTATGAATATAACTCTCAAGGACTGTACGGCTGCTTTTTGGCCTAAATTTAAATTTTACATTGGCGAATTTCTCTTGCGCTTTGAGATTCACTGTATTTAATAGATTTTTATTTGTGCTTTCATTTGAAACTTTAACAACATACGTTATCTATTTTTATGTAATTACTCTACATTAACGAATTTAATAACTGATGGATTTAGATAACAAATAAATAACAAAAGTCGATCCTTGCGTAAATAAGAAATAAAGAATAACGCTTGAGGTTCTAGACTTCCATTAACTGAGAGCTTGCTTTACAATAGCTTGACCCATATACAAAAACGAACGCAGGCTAAACAGAAACTGTATGATTGAATCAAGAAATATTTTTTTAACATTTTAGTGCTGATCCTCATTTCTGCTCTTTATGGAAAAATGGACGTGCGAAAATTAACGTAAAAAATTAAATTTAAAAAAATTAACGAAATATATGAGCATTTGATGCTCATATTTTTCGTTAATTTCTCTCTTAAAAAAACACTTCAGATGATCTTGGAAATACCTAAGATTGAGATATTTTGTAGCTCATTTATTAAGATATTTTGTAGGGTTATCAGGTTTTTCAAAGCAGATCTAAAAAATATGGAATGCACTCGCTGGAATTCAAACTTTTGACCTCTCTACTGCCAGCCAGACGTGTTTTCAATTACGCGTTCCATGAAGGCATGCGGTAAGGAGGGAGAAAATGCCTTGCATTCTTCCCCACTTAAAGGGCGGTTAGGGAGTCAGAGTCCAACTGCCAAACCCTGGTTGTGATGAATTATCACCATATTCTAATTCAAGAGCCCCAGTAAAGTCTTTTTGAGAGAAGAGGGAAACCAAGAAATATGAAGTGAGCGATGCACTAGCGTCGGAAATCTAACTTAAATTTTTATTTATGCTTTCATTTGAAACTTTAGCAACATACGTTATCTATTTGCATGTAATTACTATAAATTAACGAAGTTAATAACTGATGGATTTAGATAACAAATAAATCACAAAAGTCGATCCTTGCATAAACAAGAAATAAAGAATATTTATTTCTTCCGGTTAGCATCTCCTCCGGTTAGCATCACGGACGGTTAGCATTTCCCGACTGCTAACCGGACGTGCTTCCAATTACATCACAAAGGCACGAGGGTAAGAAGAAGAAAATATTCATATTTATGTCTCTGTATTCAAAGCCAGTGAAAAAGAAATTTTTAAAAGTGTGCAGATTTTTCATTGTATTATAAGGCATTCTCCCACCTTCTTAGCGTGCCTTCGTGGCGTAGCGGTCTACGCGCTGGGTGCGTATTCCAGAGGTCCGTGGTTCGATTCTCGGTGAAGGCGTTGCTCATTTTTTTATCTCTCCTGCTTCCAAAAAAAAATACCTAATGTCTCTACAGTACAAATCAAAAATATTTTTTTAAATGACAGAATTTAAATTTAGGTTGACTGTTTATAAATTTAGATATATATGTTTTATGTGTTTAAATTTTCTACTTGAAAATTGCTATTTTAGTATTAAAATTTACGATACAAAATTTTCACATATCTCCGAAAAGTTTCTGTATGAAAAGATGCTTACAACGATAGTTGTTTCTATATATTTTCATAATATTATTTTAAAACATATTTGATTAGCTCTTAGATTCAACACAGAAATCAACTAAAGATCAACTTGGAATTCTGAGACAAGAAAATCAGTTCACAGTGAATACGATAACTAAATCTATATCTTCGCAGAATGTCTGTTTCCCGACGTCAATTTTGCAAGTGTTGAGGAAAATCTATTTTTGTTTCTAAATTTTATGAACCAATGCTGGCTATAAAATTCAAAGTAATCTTATTCAAAGATTAATACTTTCCTTCTCCTTAAAGTGGTGAATAATTACTTCACATTTTTAATACGCATGTTATAAGGTATTTCTCCCACTTATCTAGCGTGTTTTCGTAGTGTGACGGTAGCACGCTGGGCCGGTATTCCAGAGGTCCGTGGTTCGATTCCCGGCGAAGGTGGTTGCATATTTTTCATCTTTTCTGCTTCCAATTAACCTAATGACTCTACAATGTCTATAAAATTTCATTATTATTACTTCTTTTATATGAATGTTTATGTCATACAGACCTCTTCAAAAAGGTTCAATTTTAGAGTACAGTCGTAAATTCAGCCTTATTCCTGTGTTGAAATTAAGGATCTTGACGTGCTTATTTCAAATATGTTAAATTCGAAAATTCTTTACATTCGTACCAATGTGATACTTCCTCGTTCCAAACAGTATCTCAAATCTAAAATTCAATTAAATTATGAAGTTTGTTAACATGAAACCTAACTTTATCATAGACATATTAGTAGAAACATTGCTTTAATAATTAGCTTTTAAGTAACAAATCCAACAGGCAAAAATATAGAACAGAATTGTTTCAATCGTCTGTGATGCTCCTGTTGTCAGATGTTAGAAGTGGAATTGTAATATAAACAAGAATATAAAAAGCAATACCCTGGTATTCTTCGTCTAACATACTCCTTCTCATGCATTATTGATTAAAGCAGGAATTACACGGGAATAGGCCACAGAAGAAATAAATCATTCAGTAAGAATGATAAAAGCGAAAAGAAAAACACAAGTGGGGCTTTCATACCATTATACCATTTAAAAGCCTGTATTATTAATCATAGCACATTTGTATTCGTGAAATTTAATGTAATGAAAATGTTGGTTTCAGCAGTATCACTCTTAAGTAGGTCTTTTATTTAATTTATCTCGGAACAACTGGTTATAACATTTTTCTATAGTTTCTAAGTAAAATGCAGCGGTATGTCATGTATGGACTAGAAGAACTATTCAGTTTTATATATAAATGATTCAATTAATTTTATTGATTATGTAAAATATATTAAACAGGAATATCTTTTTACTTCTTTTGAAAAAGGACACCCTTTAAGTGCAATCAGATTTTCATATAAATCGGAAGAGGTTAGATAATGTTAGCTCTTACGTGAGGACGAACTAAGTAAGTTTCACATTTTCACACAGCATAGTTATGTGCTACTTATACTTAAAAACAGTAGATGGCAAAAATTTTAATTTCCTCTCTTTCGTAGTAATTATGAGTAACATCAATTTTAACGCAATATTTTGACTTCATAAAGTTCATAAAATGTTCTTGTGATGCATGAAAAGTCCTTACTGTGGTAGAAATTCGAAGTTTAAATCATGGCTGTGAACTAAAGAGTTCCCGCAAGAAATCTCTACGAAGAACACGCAAGCAAGCTATGAAACGGCTTTAATTCAATGAGGCTGTATAACAATGCTTATGATCCCAATCGCTCGAATCGAAATCGTTTCCTTAGAGATTTTATATTTCCAAGAGGAACAAGAAACTACAGTAAAGATTATCCTAGATGTTTCAATTTATGAAAAGAATAAAAGACTGTTTCCGACATTCCCAAGTGAAATGCTGTATAATTTCAAATTTTGAGGCAGCTTTTTATCTATTCATTATGACATCCATCTAATTGAGAAATTTTTATTTATATTTTACTGCATGATTACCTTTATTTACTCTTCTGATTTTTTACATATTTACCAAGGCATAATACCTATTATTACAACTGTCTTTGAATTATTTTTTCTCTGCTGTCAGTTTCCTTTAGACACAGTACTAGAAGATATTTTAGTTTTTCAGGAATGTTTTATTCTATCGTCATTCTTAACTTATTCGCAAAGACACCTACAGCGTGTCATTGCGAATAAGTTAAGAATGACGATAGAATAAAACATTCCTGAAAAATTAAAATATCTTAGAGTACCTTCGTATTATTAATAACTAGATTTTCCTATAAAAGTCCAACAACACAAGAGCTAATCTCTAATTTCCTGGGTAATAAACTAGCATTTGTTACGCCACCAAAGAGACTATTGAGAAGTACTCCATAAGACTATTGAGAAGTACTCCATAAGACTATTGAGAAGTACTCCATAAAATCCAAACCTGATGCCACTTTATCTGAACATTACTCAGAAGCCTTCGTTTTTACATCGAGAACATAATTAGACTGCACCAACTGTAAGAAAGATGCGAAAGCTTCTCATTACAATGATTGTATGGAGTCTCCGAATCATTTACATCTGAGTATTATTGAAAACTATCGGAATATGAATAGATCTGCGAGTTTTAAAGTTTAAAGCATCAAATGAGGATGGTTTCCTCAATTAATTCTAGATTATTAATGTGTCTGAATTTCGGGCAAATATTTATGATTACTAATTTGCCAAAGAAGCGCATTCTAGATTAGCAATTAAATAGTATTCCACAGTTTGCCATTAAGTAGTACTTAATAATCCCAAAGGAAATTGTCAGTATTGAGTAAACAGCAGCCTTAACGAAAATCCACGAGTAATCAAGATAATCACTTCGGAAAGAAACACTGACACTTTTAACTTAGACAACAGACAGATAATAAAACTCGAAGTCCATTCAAAAATAAGTATTTAGTAATGCTATAAGTAGTCACTTTTACCTTTACTAGGTTTAATTAGTTATGATGAAGCTCACGAGGACATCTGCATAAGGAGAGGAATATCTTCGAAAAGGTCAGACTAAATGAAATGGGATTGCAAGCGGAAAATCACAAAATCCCATGCAGCTGGAAGCTGCAGGCGAGGCTTATACCAGAACTTCTCTACTTAAATCACTCGGCTTATCATGATCGAGAGCGTGCAGTGATAGCTTATTAATATATTTAGGAACCTATGTAAATCTAAGTGGACAGAAGTAATTGAAACGGTGAGACATTTTTAAAGTTTTCACCGCACAATTTTAAAGCGTCTTAATTTCAACGACATAATTTCAGCAGTAATTCACAACATACCACGAGATAGCATAAAAAATCAAATTAATTAAGAGTAAAAAGAAATGATGTAAGGTAAATGTATTAAAATTTTAAGTACTTTCTATTCTTAAAAGGAATGAAAGAACTTATTCTGTGCAACAGAAATATACTTAATATGCAACATGATGATACGCAAGGAACTAAAATATGCTCAAGATAGCTTTCACTCACAAGATAGCTAGTTCTTTCGAACTTTTCCTTTCCGATTCACTCTTCACATTTCGTTACTCATTATTTACTCCCCACCAAATGCATGCCAATAAATCCATTTTTAAAATGCTAATATAAAAACACAAACTCTAATTTTATATATATCCTTACGCTTTGATTAAATTAGAAAGAACTGACTTTAAATGAACAAACTAGAGATGGCGTTCAATATTGCTTTGGAACAGTCATTGCAATCTCAAGTTTCTGAATGCTATTAACTTCTCCTTTTACGCCCGAAACCTGCTAAAGTGAAGATATGCAATTAAAACTCCCCAAACTTATTCAAAAAACTCATAAGTAAATAAAGCTAACGACTAATAACCCGAGAAAATAAATATAAAATTGTGTTTGGGAAAAACTGAGAAGTCGTTTCAACGGAAGTTCTTCAGCTAATAAATAGAGAACGAACCCTCTCTGCTCCGGTTCTTTTGAAGGTATGAACCAATCTGCGGCGAGATGATAGTCAGAGCGTTTTATGCAAATGAAGTGTCGGAGATAATTATGTATTCCACAGCCAAGGCGTAATTAAGAGCGAGCGTAGAAATGGAAATGATGCTATTACTGTCATGCTGGAATTAAAATGTGGTATAGATGGATGTATTGCTTACTTTATGAGTGTCGCGCAGACTGGGGGAGTGGGGGTAGAAAGTTTTGTCTTGCTTTCTTTCTCTCTGAGACCTTTATTGCGTAAATTTTAGACGTTTGCCAACCTGAATTTTAATTAGATCTAAAAAAACTCTGGAAGCAATCCGGGTGCCGTAGACCATCGGTGTATATTGATTTTCATTAATGCATTTTATCTAGACGATGCCTGCATTAGATACTGAATAAATGTTGACTCATTAGCGCTGAAGTGACTTTCCCGTAAATGGAAAGGTAATTAATATTTAGATACATTAAGCAGCATTTCTTAAAACAAGAGGCCTGAGCTAAATTCCTACGACTCTTTTGAAAATTATTTTTGTCCTTTTAAGTTTTAAAAATACGGTGATGCAAATGGATTCAAAAGAGGTGATCTTAGACTGCTCTGCGATCATTTTAGTTAAAGTGATATGAATATATAATAACTTAAAATTAAGGAACGTTGTCTGGAATTATAATTTTATGACACTGCAAAGTTTTCCATATTATTAATTTGGGCTATGTTTATTTATTTTCTAACTGGTTTAGATAAATTTCTCTTGTCTTTCCTTTTAATCCTTGCGCGAGTGTTGCCTTTAGAGTAAGAATGCATAGAAAACTATGTAATGAATAAACCAGCTACGGAAGAGAGCACAAAAATATGCCTCATAATTGAATATCGCTTTAAAATTTGTGAAAGCCAAAACCCAAATTATGCGCTACAAGCTGCAGTAGAAGCTGCAATAATTAAATTCAAAATAAACTCAACTATATTTAAATATAACACTTTGAATGTAATGTTGTAATAAAGAAATAACAATTAGCACATATATTTGAAAAACGACTATATAAAATGATTGTAAAAATAACCCAATACAACAGACAGATGAAAGATAGCAAAGAATTTACATTTCCCAATATATCTTCTCTTCAGGGAGCTAGTATAATGAGAAATACAAAAAATCTCCATTTTTCTGAGCCAACAGATGCACAGTTAGACTTATAATAAATGAATAAAAAGCAATAGGAAGCTATGCATCATTTAACTCATCCCTAATAGGCTCGAAAAGAAAATGAAAATAGACTTCTAAAAAAGTACCGTGTAGAAGAAAAATTTACTTTTTAAATTAAAACATAATAACAATTTTGAAATATTCAGGCAAACAAAAATGCCAACTTGGATTTTTTTAATAAAATAATTTTCTGGTGTGGAATCCAACAGTAAAATAAGTGTTACGTAATGAGAAAAATGGACAAATAATAATGAATAAAAAATAATTAATCCGATTCAAAGCATATATTTTGTAAACAACCAAAAGAAAGTTTTGAAAAAACATTTAAATTTAGCATTACATACAAAATAAAGGAATAAGAGCAAAAGTGCAAATAACTTAACCTAAATATCTGCAGACACTGAATAGAATTTGTTAATCGGGTACAAAATTATTATTGCAACGCACACAGGAAAAATAGAATTTAAAGAGAAATAAAATCTTTCAATTAGGAAAGTCAGAACTAAAAAATCTTTTATATCTTAAAAGCAGCATAATCATGAGAAGCAACAATGTTATTCTCTACGAAAGGAGGGGAAAAAAACTGTGTCCAAAAAGTTTCTTCTGCATTTCTGGGTATAGTAACTAACTCCTGCGAAACCGCTATGCCGAAATATTTTCTATTTTTTGCTATCCTTTGTTATTTTTCACTATTTTCTTGCATTTGCTTATTTTCACAATAATTTAATACAGTGGTTTCAAGTAAAAATTTTAAGACACGAAACAAGTCTTAGTTGAAGGCTTATACCTCCCAAAGCTATAATTTTCATTTATAGCTTATTTAGCAGTATAAGGAGACCATTACAAAACACACAAAAAAAAAATTTGAAAATTGGAATTATGAATGAGCCACAGTAGAGTCTCAAATTTAGAGGAAAATACACAATATTTTGATGACGTCACGATTGTGTACTCACGAGTTAGGTTATCACTCTTTCAGTTCTGTGCTGGAGTCAACGGCGAGCGATTGTCTGAGCGACGCACTGATTTTGTTTGTAAAAAAAAAATAATACAAAATGTCGAAAAATAAAAATGCACTAAGAATACAGCGCAAGAGACAAGCATAGAAATTAAACATTTATTGAAAGACGATAATAATGAATATTTAGCTTTAAAAAGGAAAGGAAGCTACAAGCGATATTATGAAAATAATAGTAAGAAAACAAAATCGACTGAGGCTGTTAGTTGTAAATCAATAAATCAAGGTACTTCAACTTCTACTACTGCCAATAACTATCAAATTTGAGAGTTCCTTTACCAGATTATAGTGGAGGTATTCTTCAGCGGTATCTGTCAAATAAGAAAACTGATCAGAAATGTCCGCAATACTTATAAATCTTAGGAAATAGTCCTAGGCCTCTAAACCCAGCTACCACTTGGAACAAATGTAACAGACAGTCTCCCGTTAATTATTTTTGGCAACATTTATGCCAATTTTTCATTTATTTATTAACAAACCAGAAAGGCCGGCGGTCATACGAAATGACCGCTGTTCTAGATATTATAAATTGTAATTAAAATGATTTGTCCAATGGTGTCTGCTAATTCAAACTGAATTAACCTGAATTAGTTTACTGCACAAAATGAATTTTTGTTTAAAATGCAAAGTGTAAATACTGTATCCCACTCTGGCAAGAATACTAAGTAAGAAATATCCTCGTGAACGGATTCCGTGGAATAAAGATATAATTACAGTTGTAAACCATTTCAAAAACAGATGATTGCCAATGCAAACAAATGTTCACGTTCCCCCTGACACGCCCAATTTGCGTTCAGCTGAAAATTCAGTTTAAAATACAAAAACAAACTTAATAACTTTAAAGGAAAATGCATTTATTGGCAACATTGTATTTCATATCTAGTTTTGGCAACAATAAAATTCTGAACTTGGATTTAAAAACCAAATATATGAGAAACCATTGGCTAGTACAGTTACGCAAGCAACCAATAAACTATCGGCGACAAACACTTCAGCCGCATATATATAAGAAGATTAAGTGTGCTTGCTTTTTCACAGCTTGTACGGCGACCAGATACTTGAACCCTCCTTCTCCAAAGTCTACTTGACCAACTTACGTGCATTAGCACATGTTCCTGCTTCACCTTTGTCGTTGCGGTGTAAATCACCTTAATTTTTAATTCTTACCAACGTCTTAGGGCATATCTCCAACAGAGACGGTTAAAGTAGCAGAGGCTACTAAATGCCACCTAAGCATTCACTTGATTTCGATTTTGATTGATTTGCTTGCTTTAAGTTCCGATTTCCCGGCTGGGAACTAGCTAATAGTTGACATTCTGATTGTCCTTAGGGGATTAGATCAATATAGCTTATTAAAGCCCAGCTGGGCTAATATAAGCATAAGCAATTAGCATTTAAGCATTTAAGCATGGTTTAAGCTTTTAAAATTTGCTTTGAATTCATTTTGAATTTAATAATATATATATACGAAATAAAAGCAAGGAAAAGACAAAGCACTGCTGATACGTAATACCCAGATAGGATAGATCGTCGATCCATATTGAAGAGGAAAAATTCTGATTGCGCTCTTTAATTCAAACTCGCCTAACGAGTTCCCGAATTTCCCCTCCCCCAGACCCAAAGCCCTTGCGACATGAAGTTTTTCGCGAGTGTTTCCGCTCTCGTGTTGTTAACAGGACATTACCATTGATCAAGGAAACATAGATGCTTTTCAAAATTCGTGATGTTACTCCTCCAAATTGATTCTGGCCTTTATTCGACACCAAAATTACTAAATTAAGTCCTTCAGTGTTTTTACCCTTTTTCACTGTGGAAGGCAGTTACTCTTTTTGTTAAATTAACATTTTGGCACTAAATTTACCTCTTTGTGGGAAGCTCTTTTTGGCGATAGAGATAATTCTTTGACGATGTGGGGATAAAAGCTACATGCCTAAGAGTCTCGTAATAGAGCCCTTCCTTGGTAATTCTGATTGCATAGTATACTAACATATTGAGTTCGCAACATCTAAGAAACTTGGCAATCGAGGCAGTTTTAATTCCAATTGTATTTGCAACTGACATTTGTGGCCACAGTTTGCTTGGCACTCTAGCTGTGCCTATTCAAGAACATTTACATTTTTGATATTATTGCAATAGGTAGCAGCATAGCGAAATTACGTCCAAGCAGAGTAGACAGAGAAGCTAAAGCGCGTAGTTATGTAAGATGGGAGCACATGAAGAGAAATCTCTTGGTTTGAGTTAAAAGTTTCAGTTCCTAATCATTACGTCATCAGCGCTGCGCAGGCCATGCAAAAAGTAATCATCTAGAAACGACGCAATCGAGAGAAGTTATTACGATTTTTAGAACCACGAGGGAGAAATTAAGAGTTTACCCGTTAGTTTAAATTATAATTTTGATTCACATATTTTTTTATCTTACACATATTTAGGTATAATGCTTGAATAAACACAGTATGAACTTCATCAGCAAATTAGATGTTATAAATTTTGTTCTGAAAATAATAACCACATAGCGCTGTGCACTTCTTAAAAGAAATAGCCTTTAGTCACTAGGTAGAAAAAACACTAAGTAGAATAACTTGTTTTCGCTTATTATTTTCACTCGAATTATATTAAGCAACAAAATCCTTTCGAAAGGTGTTACTAAGATGCCTTATTCAAACAAAGAATTTCCTCCTAGTTCCATTTATAATATTTGCACCGTTTCAAAAGATTGTGATGAAAGATGCAATTCCTATTCGTCGAGCCCAGAGTCAACTATGATTCTTTTTCTTATCGCTAAAATGTCTTTTCATGGAAAATTTCCTTCGGGTAGAAAGAGAACTAAAGAGCCATTTACGGAAATCCACATTTAGAAATTCCTTGCAATATACGCAAAAGAAAAAAAATATTGAAATGATTACCACGTCGTCGTTAAATGACACGGAAAAACAGCCAACGTGGAAAAAGTGAGAATTGCATTTTGTTAGATGTTCTCAAAATAAATTCATCCGTTTGTTCCAGTTGTTAAAATTCTGATTTCGTGATGACAGAACATTGTAAAGTGTTCTGCTGGTAGTATTTCTCTTTCTAGTTTTAAATAAAAGTACCAAATGCTTTTTCTTTTTACTCAAAGTTATGCATGGAGAATTCTATAAAATTAGTTTTTTGAAATCGTGATATTGCATATTCTATATATGTTGCAGATACAGAGAAGGCATGTTATTTGAGCAAAACATGATTGAATTGCGCAGTCTTTGACTTCTGTTCCACATTTAACTTAAATTTGTCTATTCAGTTTATTACGAAACCAGGAGCCGTGGCTGATATTGTTTGAACCTTAATTAAAAATTCAAATTTTCATAGCTTAATTGATTAGCAGCAGATAAATCTCAGCTCAAAGGTAAATAGAAAACAATTACATTCCGCGAAAGTAAGGTATAATTTAAAATTAGAGTAAAAAAGCAACCTTAGTTTTGTGTAGATGTTGAATAAACCTCTGCCGATATCGAGGGAGATCAGGTTCAAAACCCCTCTACTACAGGAGAAAAACGAAATGTGTTTAATTTATTAACATCCCACATATTATCTAAATTATAATAAGAGCTGAAATAAGTAATTTTTAATTTTATTTCAGTCTTATTTATTATATTTGTCTTTTTATTAGCAATTACAGCCTTGTGCCTTAAAATTTAAGATAAAATTTATATTTTGTTTCAAGAGTTTTATGCACTTCTCTCATTTTAAGATATTTTTAATAACATATCTTTTTTATGTGTTAAACAATTTGAGTATAATATTCCCACACATATCCACTTTTTATTCTTTTTAAATTATTTATTTAATTAAAGTAACCACTTTTTCAGTTTATGAAATTTCAGTAGTGAAAATGTATAAATGGTTAAAACACGCTAAAATAACATTTTCTAATACCATGTATAGTAGTGTCTTCTTGAGACTGAATGGTCACCAGTTTTTTTATTATATTAAAATAAATAAATGTATACATTAGCCTTATTCTTTGCATCAGAAGAGGATACCGAGCATGAAAGAGAAATTCAATACTCCGTTACCTCGATTAAATGCAGCACTCCATCTAACTACTTCGATCTCACCACCTCCAGAGAAGTTCGACAGATTATCAAAAATCTTAAAGTTCGCAAGGCCAGAGGTTTTGATGAAATCAGTAATGACGCCCTCAAGGCCCTCCCAAGAAAGTGTATTGCGCTTCTCGTGAAAATCTTTAATGCCTGCATACGACATAGATATTTTCCCCAGCAATGGAAGCACAGCATCATCATTACAAATCCGAAGGCGGGTAAAGACCCGAAATTAATAACTAGTTACAGGCCGATTAGTCTGCTTCCTGCTTTGGGAAAAGTTTTTGAAAGAGTTCTAAAAATCAGACTTACCAATCACCTTGAGAGACTTGACCTCATCGACAGTTCGCAATTTGGATTTCGAAGTGGTCATTCCACTACGCATCAAATTTTAAATCTGGTTGAATATATTGCAAGCAACTTTCAAAAAAAGAAGGCAGTCGCTGCGTGCTTCCTTGATTTCGAAAAGGCATTTGACCGAGTGTGGCACGCAGGACTTATCCATAAGCTCAGCAATTTTCTGCTCCCGGTCAGCTTTATTCAACTTATGATCTCATATCTTTACCGTAGAACATTCCAAATAAAGTGTGGAAATGCAATTTCCATGAAAAAGATAATTTACAGTAGTGTCTCGCAAGGAGCAGTCCTCGCTCCCTGTCTTTTCAATATATTTATAAATGACCTCCCAAATCCCTTGGATTCCAAGATTCTAAAATACGCCGAAGACACGGTCGTACTTACGGATTCTCTCAGCCCGCCTTTTGCAATGAAAAAACTGCAATTCAAAGTAAATATCGTTACGAAATGGTGCGAGGATTGGAAAATCAATTTAAATTCTAGTAAATGCTGTGTTGTGCTTTACAGACGCTACAGGCAGAATGTAATTGTTAAAACGGATATCAAACTTAAAAACGATACAGTTCCAATGGCTGACTCCTATAAGTATTTAGGAGTTACTATAGATAGCAAGTTTACCTTTAAATACCATGTTACAGCCGTAGCGTAAAAAGCGAATGCTGCGTTCTGTGCCCTTTACAGCTTGATTGGCAGGAAGTCAACTTATCGATAAAAATCAAAAGAACACTCTATCTGTCCTTAATCAGACCGATTATGTTATACGCAGTGCCAGCATGGGCGACAGCCAACAAGACTGAGCGTGCTAAACTAGACATAATACAAAATAAAATACTTAGAGCGATTATGAACTCACTCACCGTGGTTTGTGAGGAACTCTCAAATTCAGGAGGATCTGAATGTTAAGGCCATGCATGAACAAATTTTGATCACTTCACATAATTTCTTTGAAAGCCTTAGAACCTCTTCCTACGCTTCTATTAGAAGCCTGTGCAACTATGACCCTACTGTTGAATATGTGGTCAAAAGACCCCGCACCATACATCACAACCCGTCTTGGTAGTTGTATTTATGTAAATAGTTTTTCAGCTTTTTTCTATGTTTTATAATTACGACTTTTGTTATTTTTGAATGCAACATTTGCCACCACGACCAGGAATGCCAGTCCCAAGCTCTGAAAGTTTTTTACGCCTCCGGGTGACAGATGTACCTAAAGTAAATCTCTTTTATTTTACTACCGTGATTAGCCTTTGGCAACTCTGAACTTTTGGTAATAACTCTGTGTAGTTGAAACCAAGTGCGAGCGAAAGCAATTGGAATTGGGATAATTTGCATATGAATCAAGCGGACCAATGAGAGAATAGATTGACCCTCTGGACTCGGCGGAAAAGTATTTTCATATATTCTATTTTATGCTCTATGGAATACTTCTGATGTAATCAACATCGAGAACGAATTTTTATAAACATTTTGAGTGGTTACTTCTATATTTGGGACATTTCTTTCATTATTCATATGTGACATGTTACTTCTGCCTTTCTGAATTCTGGACTTTGCAACAGCCGCTGATCGTCTAGGTAGCTCCTGGCCCCCAGATTCAACTCCTACGTTTCTTAGGCAAATGTAAATGGGCTGTTTAATTCAAGCGACTTATATTGAAGGTGTGCCGCCGAAACGGTATTGTGGTTAGGGAAGCCTGACTGCGATGCCGAAGGGCCTGGGTTCGAGTCCCGGAGAAGGCATGGTTGTAACTGTCCGTCCCTTCATAGGAGGTGATGGTGGCACACCTATTAGATGCCTCCATAATAAAGAGACCACCACATCTGGCCTAGTATAGATTAATGGACTGTGTTACACTGTAAATGTTCACAATCTGCCATTGGAAAAAAAATTATATTGAAGATATCTGCTTATATTGCAACTAAATTTCGGCCAACAGAAGCGCAGAGGATGGTATTTGAATGTTTTGTACTAATCCAATAGCTAACCTCTAAAAAGAATTTCTGGTTCAATAGTTTACATTATATCACTGTTCATATTCTGTTATCTCACATACTTTTCTTTACTTACTTTGTACTTTGAGTAGACAGTTTTGTATAACGCAAATAGTTTATGCTGCTAATTTTTCGTTATTTCTCAATTAGTAAAATCTGTTATTTTAGACAGGGACGGTTAATCCACAAACTCGCTTAGTAGAGGGTTGATTATATTAAGATTTTGTAACAGCGAAAAGTCATGATTGGCTCTATATACCTTAAAAAAAACAAAGAAAACGAAATTGATGCCTCATTTTTTTATGAAAATATTTCTTCATTTTCGTGCATTTTGTGTAATTAAATGAAGTTAAAACTCATTTGAAAAACATAATTGAAGCTTGAATATGGAATAGTACATTTACAATAAATTAATTTGCTTGATGCTTTTAAATTATATCAAGTTTTGCAAAAAAAAGGAATTCAAGCTGTCCACTTTTCTGTGTGAGTATTCAGTAAAGATCTTCCATGTCAAAGTGATGTATCGCTGCTGTGTCCAATCTCGTTCTTCCTAAACGGCTCTTTTAGAAAAATCTTTGCTTCTTTGCCTTTGAGTTATCTTTTGCTGTAAACAGCTTTCACATTTCCAAATAAGCAAAGCGAAAAAGAAAATATTTCGTTTTAAAATGAGCAGTATTAATGCTTTCCACGTCAAGTTTTCATGGTTCGATGAGCAAATATAACTGTTGCATATAAAAAATAAAATGGAGAATTACCAAACGTCTTAAAGTATAATAATTGTTTTCTTCATATCACTTAAGATGAAAATACGCTACTTAAGGTTAAAATTACGAGCATAAAAAATGGCAGAGAATTTTCGAAGAAGAAATAAAGATACGAAATTTTTAATGTGAAAGATTAATGGATTGTAAAAACAAAATATTTTGCTTTGGGGAAAGCTTTTAAGGCCTTTTTTCGTCGGTTCCACCTTTTTTGAAAGGATTAAAAGTATAATCTCCCAAAAGGGGTGTTTTTCCAAAGATTATCATACCCCGTAGAGAATCTGAATGTTGATACTTTTTAGGAAAACTTTTACGCAATGGGCTGAAATATATGCATTATTTAAAATTCTTTTCTCATAGCTTGCAGTTTTTGGATATCTGATCATTATCAATTAAAGTTTTTTGAGCTAATATAACTTTCTAAGAAAATATTTCTATTATTATTATGTGTAAATTAAATATGTTCGTTTGCAATTTCGTGTAAAACTTGCTTTATGGATTATTTAAAGCTGTGTTGATACTCGGCACTACCGAGAAGACAAGGTAAGAAATTATTATTTTCTTTGGTAATTAAATATTTTACAACAAAAGATTATCGGACTGAATGAAAAATCATAGTTTAAATAAATAAAAAAACCGCAAAGGCTAGACCGTATTTTCATATCAAAACTGAAAGTCAAATGTAAACAGCAAAACTGAATTCTAGCAATTATTCATCATAAAAATTCAAAATGCAAATGCTACTAATCGAAGATACATCTCAAGCCCTATTACAGAACAATGGAATAAACTTGATCGGAAATGTCGCGCAATGATAAACTTATTTACCGAAGACTGCCAGGTAATTCATATTAAACATGAAACTACTGCTAACGCAACCTGGGAAAAAGGTGCATGAAAGGTCCAGTCTTCTCAAGTAAACTATTTCTTTTAAGAAAGATTTACAATTCGTAGCTTGAGGAAAAGGGAAATATGCAAACTCATATAAATACCCTACTGTAGTTAGTCGATAAACTTAAAGCAATAGATAACATAAAGGATAATCATATTTCAGCACTTTTCTTTATTCAATACTTAGTTCATACGATACGCTAATAACCGCTCCTGAAGCGAGATCAGAAACAGAACTAACCCCAGAGTTCATAAAGGGAAAATTAATCGACGAATTCAATAAGAGAGTTGAAAATAATTCATCAGATTCAAAAGCATTTAAAGCCTCGTTTGAAAATAAAACAAAGAGAGAAAAATATTTCTCATACTGTCACAAAACTAATCATATTAGATCAGAGTGTTTTCATCTAAAATCAAAACATTATGGTGAACTCGAAGAAAATATACGAGGATTCTAAAAATCGCCAAGAAAGGAATCTGGCAACGATTAGATAATTCTTTAAATGATATAAATTTTGTGCATTCTGAGTTACAATATGAGAAATGTAACGCTGTTAAGTGAGCATAGCGACAGAATGTTGCTATGCTAAACAAATATAGTGAATTTTAATCAGTGCATTTATTCTATTTTGGTTTATGTGCTATCGATGAAGTAGATTTAATTTAATCCAATAAAGTTTAAATGAAATGCAAGAAAAATGCATGTAATTTAATATTCCGTACAAGGACGTCATGTGGTGTACACATCAGCTTTTTTGATTTAATTTTTAAACGATTTTTCGCACATATCTTTTTTTTTTTTTTTTTTTTAACTAACAAACTAAGCATGCCATAATTTTGCTCCTTGCCCCATTTTATATTCATCAAATAGAGCATGAAAAAATTCTTATCATTTAAACGTGTAATGAAAATTTTTTCTGAATTTTGCACGAAATTTTAAAAATCCCTCGAATCGAATTTTTTATGTAGTTTGACGTTTATGATTTTAAAATTTCACCACCTAAGAATGAATCGGATATAAAATTTTGAAATTTTCACAGGTTATAAAACACACTTCCATGAACAAGAATGATAAAAAAAATATTGATTTAGCGATTTTCTACACTTAAAAAAATTGTGTTGAAGTTTGAAACAGAACATAGAAGAAAGCATTTCTGAAGGGAAAAAAATGCTTTTGATTGTAACCGTCTTGGCGTATTTAATAACGAAGTGAAGGAATAATGAGTACGTAAATTAGTGTTAACAGAGTGTTTAATTAATATCTCAGCTGATTTAAGTCATACGAAGATGAGAATGATGGAAATTGGCTTCCCACGAATACCGGAATCCGGGGATACCTCTCTCGAAACTCAATTCCCCGCCGTTCGGGAGGAGATGATGTCACAAACAGACAGATAGACATAAGCGCGCAGAGTTTAATAGTATAGGTAGTTCTGTAAAATATACTTTTAAATTAAGGCAATATTTTGTACTTAACATGTACAATCATAATGAATATTTTAATATCTGAAATTTTTGGTTTATCAGGAGCAAGGTGAAGTTTTAGAATTTCACATGTGCCTAACATTTCCGCACAATACGGAGATCTTTTTGAATAAAACATACAGAAACATTGTAATTATAAACACATATCTGCGGATATCATTTAAGACAACAGAGGCTTTTTCCACCATCTTACAGCTCTTAATGTATGAGTGAATTTATCTTTCAAAAGGCGTTTATCCATGTTAAATATCTGGATCCAAACTGTTAGTACTAAAACTAATTTTATTTAATAAGAATTACGTCTTTACTGATTATGAAACATTTGAAGGAATTGAATTTTATTTTAGAGATATTATCAGTTATATATTATATAAAATATCTGCATATCTTATGTACTGTATAATATCTTTCTTATATAAGAAAGAGTGATTTATATATATATATATTGTTTTTCAAAGAAGAAAAAAAGATATTACAATAAACCAACAGAAAATATACTAATATTAAATGGCTAAAACAATGCAACCAACTTTTATACCCCAGATTTCCTCTTACCTGAAGATTTTCAATCAAAAATATCTGACATAATTAAACAACCACCCGAGATATAGTACTTTAATTATAGGGCATCATAGTATAAGGATGCTCATTCAAGCTATATCTGCTATTGCCCTGCAACATAGTTAATTTCTGCATTGATCTTGATCATTATCTTAGGGCTTTAAAACTTTTACAGGGCATTTACCTACCGTAAAATATATTTTATTTTCGCTCATTAAATTTCTCGCTCGATGACAAAAGAATGAAAAAAATAGTGCGAATAAATTTTTAATAAACTAACTAATTATATCTAAATGCAAAAATGTCCGACGAAATTTCTTTCTACTAAAAATTACTTTTTTATCATTTTTATCCTCAATTTGAATTTGAGCAAGGCACAAGAAGGATTTAGCCTTCTTTTCTTTTGGCTAGAAATATACTATGCATTGAAATCTAACATTGGTAACAGTCATATTAACTTTAACTCACGTGCTCTTAACCGATATACTTCAGACCACGTGTATTCTTCTTGCATATATTTCAAAGTAAAATCATTTTGCACTTAAACTTATTTTACACATGTCCACATGATGAAGAAGTTTACACATGATGAAGAACATGATGAAGAAGTTTGTTGTAAACCTCGTATATAAGCCAACCAGTGAATATATGCAGAACGCATATATCATGACCGCATTTCCCTTATATGATTCCACATGTTTCAACATGGCTATAAATACCGTTGAAATTATACCTAAATTTACTAGCTTGGTATAACTTGGTCTGAATGTATGAATGTATGAAATGTATGGAGAGTTTTCAACTCTCCATACATTTCAGACCAAGTTCTCTCATATTAAAGATTTTTAAAAAATTACTGTTCTATTCGTCATGTAGAATTAATTTTTGACAGTGGGAATTGTTCTAAAATTTCCACCAACGAGATAATATTTGAATACCATTTATCTTAAAGACACTAAAATATCGGAAAAAGATAAACACAATTATTAACTGAAACTTCACTATTTTGAACAACAAAAGCAATTTATGAAGATTTTGGTGTTTTCCTATTACACGCTGAAACTATTAAAAGAGAATTACAAATCAAGACAGGTAACACTATTACGAAACGACCTGATTTTGCGTTTCATCCCGTCTAGCCATATACGGAATTTCTGAAACAAGCGGAAAATTGAAATTCTGTAAGGCAAAAATATCATTTGTATTTATATCGATGGCAAATTTTTACTTTTTATATTTCAGTTGAACTATCAGTAACATATAAATTACTAATAAAAATAAATTACATGTATTAGGTCGCCACTGACAAACATAATTTATTCCAAATCACATGGTCATTATGACATATTTTTGTTACTTCATGCATATTTCTTTTAATGCACTGTCTCGCTCCATCATTCTTAAATATCTCGAAAATTCGATTAATGCTTTCATCAATGCGATTTCCTGTCCTGGCAAAATAAACAATGAAGCATATTTATTCATTTGTGGATTGGAATGGATTATTTAGCTATGGCAAAGAGCACGAGAGCTATCTGCCTAAAGGGATGGATGGCTTCGTGGAGGACTTCTAAGGGAAACTGGCTCGTATACACATTACACATGAGGGAAACCACTAAAACGCCCATGAAGCCAGCCCGTTCGCGGGATTCGAGCCTCGGACCGAACTACCAGTGTCCAGCGTCTTTACCGCTTGGCCGCTGCTGGGCCTCTTATTCATTTGTGAAATTTATGGTATAATTTCATCGTAAGCAAATAATTAAATGCAATATTTTTTTCTTTTACGATTACTTCTTAAGCTAAAACTTAAGCTTTTAATTAATAGTGGCTAATAACCACTATTTAATTAAAAATTATATTTGGCAATTGATTTCAATTTTTTCCGAAATTTTGAAGTTAATTTACAAAATGAAAATAATTATAAACTATCAAAAATTGCGAGATTTTATTTTTTAAATTTATTACTTTCATATTTTTTAATTTAAAAAATTTTAACTTTCTTTTATTTGTAACTTTAAACAATTCATATCGCTTAGCATTTAATGGTAAACTCATATGGATATGGAGAGTGAAAGTATTTTCTCCCTCTTTTTTGCATACCTTCGTGGTGTAAGAGTAGCATACTTGGCACGTATTCGAGAGATCCAGGTCCGAGTCCCAGCGAGGGCATTGCTCATTTTTCGTATTTCCTATTTGTCAAAATAACTTAATGACGCTACATAGTATATCTAAATGTTTCATAGAATTATTCCTTACTTAATATGAAAGTTCTAAATTTTCTTTTAGCATTTTTTATGAGTAGTATCTTTTTTTTTTAATAAAATACCTGACTTTTTAGATACACAAAGCTAAGATGTTCATAACTCTTAAAAATGTAATAAACAACCTTCTCACAGTTTAAGCAGAAATCATTATATGAAGTAAATATTTAAATACTACAAGTCCATTTTTTATGAAACCAAAATAACACAAAATATTGTCTTCAACAGATACTTTCCACGAAACAATTGTAAAACGCTCTCATAATTAACCAAAAGAAAGATGAATCTTTCAGAATAATTTCCATTGAATGAATAGCTGTTATACTTATTAAATGGTCCTCCATTACAAGCACTGAATCTTTTTTAACAGGGCTTTTCTAGATATAGTATATTCATAATAAAAAGTATCCAAAAACAATAACAATAAACACGACTTCTATCGATTGCACTTCACTTCAGCAAAGTTCTAGAAACAGTGTTCTCTACCATCAAATCTGAACAAGGTTCATTTTCGTGCAAGGTTTTCTGTTCTCAGACGTGACATGAATTCGAAACCGAGGGTAATTTCGGAGAGTGGTTCTTTGTTGGTCTCCATTAGAAATATTTCGACACAAAATGCAGAATTACTTCCATCCTTCCTAACCCTGAAGAATAGTATTCCAAATCAGTAGACAATTTGAAATCCAGAGTCCGGAGCAGAATATTAAAAAGATCTCTTACTCTTCCAAAATTTTGATACGACGCGATACAAAAAAGAAAACCAAAGGAATTTTTATTTGAAATATTAGTTTAACGTTTTAAATAAATAATTGACTCTCACAATTAAAAACTGTGTAAAAGGAGTTTTAGTTTAAGAAGCATTTAAAATTCGTTCACCACTCTTCATTTATCACTTTGTTCCATATTTTTTCAGATGAAAAATTTTTATTTAAAAGATTTGAAAATTTTTTTCTTGTATCTAAGAAATCAAGAAAAAAAATTTCGAATCTCATACCATTTTCACTATTATTTTCAATGTATAAGAAAAGAATATCTCCTCTCGGAATCAGACGATATGACTACAGCAAAACTGATTTACAGTAATTTCGAGCTTAAGTATTAGTTTAACTTTTCCTAATTCGATTGCGCTTAAATAATGAGCATAAAAAAAGAATTCGTCAAACTCATGTATACTCATTTTAAAGATGATATCATTGAATCATTTAGGAAGATGAATCGAATGATGTTAGCAGTGTGTAGTATGGTTTCCTCTTAACAGATACTGTTTCTCACATAACTGTAAAATGGACTTGGGATGTAAGGCACTAATCAAAATGAATGAGTAAATCGTTTTTTATTTAAGGAGCTTAAGAGCATTTTAAAGTGTTTCAAGTTCGAAAATGTTGTTGATGTGAAATGCAAAACGGAGGCATGAGCTTTCATTTTGAATTCTAGCACTATTTTCAATTACACATCTTTATGATAAATTTTGAATTAGTGGATGCCAGTCGCTATTCTCTATATGCCCATAGGAAGATCCTACAGATCTAATACAGCATTTCGTTCTGCTTCCTCAGCTATGGTGTTGGAAAAGTTTATAACGCTTCCATAAAATTCTGCCACCAATATGTATATGATATATGAGTGTGCAGTGCAAATGTCGCTTACCTGGACACGAATCTGTAAAAACGCGCTGCATAAAGCGAAAAGTTCTCGCTGCGTTAACCAGAAACAGCACTTTTATCGATGGGGAACAATAACACATATCATACATCCAAGGACTTCGACCATACAGACAGACTTTCCTCAGGAAATTATTCGGCATCTATAGTATATAGAATAAGTACTAAAATTAAACAGTAAGAAGTACTAAAGTTAAATAAAACCATTTTAATTATACTAAAACAATGCGGACAGGGTCGAGAGGTAAAAACTCTGAATATTTGCGATTCGGCCAGGCTCTATTTCCAACAAACAATCTAGTTCAATGGGAGCTTTCGTGGTTTTTTTTCAAGTATAATATGAATACAAGCGAGTTTCCTTTAGAGCGTCTTCCATGAAGGCACTTCGCTTAAGCCTTGAGCTATGCTGTAATTCAAATAATCGTAGTATAAAACGGAATCCGTAACCTTTTCCTTTTCAGTTGAAATTTAACTAAAACATTTTTTTAATATAGAAGCAAACTGGTAATAAAATTAGTTATACGTATTAGTAATTTCGCACTGCACTTTTTTTTTTTTTGCCAGCACATAATTACATGACTTTTTATATCATTTAAAACAATATAAACTTTTAGTTCTTGATTAAGAACAAGCTTAATTAGGTTAGAGAAAGTAAAACAAGTGATCCGGATAATAGAAGTTATGGATATTTGTTATTCAGATAAGTACTATATATTTTCGAATATAATCTGATTATTTTCTAAGCCGAGAGACTACAATTTAAAGTAAAAATTCACTTATATACATAGGGTGTCTATGTAAAGGTCGACTATATGTATACGGTAATTCAAATTCGTATGTAAGACGAACGAATTCGCCTTATAAATTCTATTACAGTGGAGCACGTTTATACGTTTCTCGTTTACACATCTTTTATATTTATTCTCGTTTAGTCTTGATCTCGATTCATTCCTGTTTTCTTTTAATAGTGAAATATTTCTCATGTGCATCGCATAACTTCGGTTATACGTCGCTTCCCT
The DNA here is from genome assembly GCF_044657685.1 of Stegodyphus dumicola. Lineage (NCBI taxonomy): Eukaryota > Metazoa > Arthropoda > Arachnida > Araneae > Eresidae > Stegodyphus > Stegodyphus dumicola. The sequence continues at coordinate 37,666,184 of NC_140771.1, read as the reverse complement.
TCACATTGGTTTTACATTTCGCAATCTCATCGTTTAAGTATTCTTTCTAGAAACGGGGAGGAGAAGGAAACAAGTGCATGAAACATCACAGTTTGGTACAAGAGTTTAAAACTAGTTCATGAATAGAGGGATGCTTGGAAGGAAACGGATACTTGGAAGGAAATGTAGATACAGTTTTTTCTTTCAACAGGACGCTGTGTTAAGTAAACCCTGTGAAGCAGAATTAACTGTCATGAAAATGTCATGAAAGCGAAAAATTCTTACGAAATGTCATAAAAGCGAAGGCGAAAAGATATATTCTAACTTAAAAGAATTTGATGAGAATGTTGGTTTGAGTCAGCAAAGAAATTTCATAGTCCTTTAACAGCGCTAAAAACGATTGTTTATTACGTGTTCAAGAGGGAAAGTTTTCTGAGATAGAAACCATTTTGTTAATATTTCTCATTCAGTGTCGTGCATCCAGTGTTCCAGTTAACAGCCCAATATTATAATAGAAATCTAAAGAACTTCGACTGAATGTAAAGGAAGCTTGCTTTTTAACCGGATGCCTGCATAAATGTGAACTTCTGAATGGAATCTAATGTCACTTGCTTGGAATAAATTAGAGAATCAAAACGCATACTTGCCGAGTCGATTGAGGTGTTTTCAGAGAATTTATTCACCACAATAGATGCGTTGAAGTAAATTACATTGCTAATGAAACTGCTCTTTTCTTTAAATTTATGCCTGCAAGAGCCCTAACTTTCAAAGTTGACCAGTTTAAGCAAAGTAAAGAACATGTCCCGATTTTACTTTATGCAAATGCTAATGGTACGGAAAATATGATACCTTCCGTTATAGGAGCGTCACAAAAACTGAGGTGCTTCCAACATATTAAAATTCTGCCATTAGAATATAAAGCAAATAATAAAGCATGGAAGACTACAGCCATTTTCACGAAATGGCTCAAAATAGACAAAACTATTTTAGACAAAATCGCAAAATTTTACTTTTTATAGATCAGAGTACCGCCCACCTCAAACGACACATCTCTTGCAAAATGTGAAAGTTGTTGTCTTTCCAGCAAATTGCACTTAAGTATTAGAATCATTAGAAATGGGTGTCATAAAGAATTTGAAAATGTTCGACAGGTAAACTTTGATTCATTACAGCCCTTCATAATATAACTACAAGAAAATTTTAATATTTTTGAGACTATGAATATGGTTTCGCTTGCCTAGAATCAAGCAAAATCGCAAACGATTAAAAATTGCTTCATTAAAGGGGGATTTTCCGAAGTCAAGTGAAAGTAAGTGACTAAGAAAATGATGATAAAACTGAGATTATGGTGGAAGAAGATTAGAAATTACTGATATTAGACATCAAAATCGAAGAATATGCCAACTGTGATGCCAATGTAATGACGTCAGACCTATGTACCGCTGAAGAATTGATTGAGAACATTTTACCAGATGAACATTTAAGCAGCGGGGAAAAAAAGAAAATAAAGAAATAATTCCACATTTTTTTCAAAATGCTATCTACTGCATTGAAATTCTCAGAAATCTCTTTGTTTGTAACGGTACAAGCGTGAAAACCTTTCCAGAATTGAGTTAGTTTCACAGCGCTTTGCTTAAGATTCAGAATCAAGAGACATTTTAGACAGCAAATTAAAACTCCTTAAAAAAAAAAAAAAAAAAAAAAAAAAAAAACAGTTATAATATGATTCAAATACAGGTAAGATTTTTTTTTTCAATTTTACGTAACTGCGTACAAAATTTTGCAATCTTACGATTTAAAAATATTAAATTTTTATTAATATCATTTCTAAATTATTAATTACTAAAAATGGTTTAAATATTTAAAATATTCATACTAATTAAATATTTCTTTAAAATGTGAAATTTAAAAATAGTTAATATTTTAAACAAACTTAAAGTACGATTATCAAATCGTCTAATATCAGTAGTGAGTAGTGCACAATTTTGAGTAGTATCAAAATTCTGCAGCCGTGCGTACAGGTTCGTAACAGATTGAAGTCCGATAAAAAGTTAATAAAATTTATTCTGATCACAAGAAAATTATAACAAAACGCTGAATTTTTCCTCATAAATATTCGTATAATATCGCAATACTACGTAATATAATCAGTACCTGTATTTTAAACTACTAAAACATCAAATAGAACGCAATCCAAGGCGCAGAGAAAGCTAATTTGATCTCCAAATTACAGCAACTAAGTAAACAACAACAGCTTACTAAAACAACTGAACTGAGATGCTTCTCTCCGGCTTTTTAAAGCTTTTTAATCAGTCACGAGAAGCTTCTGGTAATTTCTATTTTCTCGGGTTTTCTGGAACGCAAAAGCAATTACTGTTTATTAAATGTTAAATGCACGTGCTCCTGTATTTTACCTTTTCCGGCGTAACTTTCCCTTAAAATAATTCTTGTGCTGCATTGCATTGTTTAAATAAATTAAACAATTTTATTTATAAGTCCATTAAAAATAGTTAACTAAATACAAAATTCGTAACACAATGTTTCCCTTCGTAAATTAAAATTTCATTTATAGTCTTTCTCACTTAGACGACGTTTGTGAATATTTCCTGGAAAGACGTGTAAATTTTGTGTAATTGATCGGCTAAATTAGTTAGATCAGTTGTAGAACTAAAGGTTGATTATCAATTCAGTGTCAGCTCCTCAATTCGAAATGCACGTGTGAAACTGTTGCAAAATAAAAGGGAAATTTTGGCACCAGTAGTTTCTGAATTTTTCCAATTTTCAGCTATATACAGTGTCTCACAAAAATGATGGGACACTTGTGCTTTACAAAAGAAAACTGTAATAAAATAAATTAAAAAAAACATGTAAAAATTTTTTGTGGGTGTGTTTCATACTTAAATTTAGTAACAATTATTACATAACATACATTTTCTCAAAATATTAAAAGAGTAATTTAATAAAAATACAGTTGTTTAGAACGGAGCAAAAAATGGCTCACATAAGTGATGGGACACCATTAGATACTACTACGTACTACAATAAAAATATTTTTTGAGGTTTTTATTTTTACTCAAAAGCAATTGGCAATAATTTATAAAATCGTCTGCAGTCTTTCTCTCCATTTTGTTTTGGAATTTTTGTGTTTTTTAGCTATGTGCAGCCATGAATGCTAAACGAAAAGAAACTTTGCCTGAAATTCGAAAATTAGTTATTAATTTGCATATTGAACGTGGAAAATCTATTAGAGAAACTGCTGAAACAGTTAACATGAGTCATTCAACAGTTTTCAATATCATTAAACGATATAAAAAGAATCATATGATTCAGGATAAAAGAAGACCTGGCCGACCATCAAAGCTATCCAATGGAATAAAGCGAATTATTGTTCAAAATATTTTAAAAAATCCAAGAATGAGTGCTCCTAAAGTTGCAGCTGATTTACAAGCATTATATGGAGTAATTGTTAATCCTGAGACTATTAGAAGAGTAATTCGATCTGCTGGATATCACGGTAGAGCAGCCAGGAAAAAATTCTTCGTAAGTGAAAAGAATAAAAAACTCAGACTGGCTTTCGCAAAATCCAACATAAATAAGAACTCTGATTACTGGAATGAAGTTATATTTGCTGATGAGAGTAAATTTAATATATTTGGTTCTGACGGTAGAATCTTGGTGTAGAGAAAACCCAGGAAAGAATTTCGCAAACAGAACTTGGTGCCAACAGTAAAACATGGTGGTGGAGGAGTTATGGTATGGGGGCGTATGTCGTCCGCTGGAGTTGGTAATCTTGTTTTTATTGACAGTATAATGGATCAGTACAAGTATATTGACATTTTAAATCAAAATTTGAAATCTTCAGCACGAAAATTGACCCTTCATAACGATTTTAAATTCTACCAGGACAATGACCCCAAGCACACTGCTTTGAACGTTAGACTCTGGCTGCTGTATAACTGTCATGAAATAATAAAAACACCACCACAATCTCCAGACTTAAATCCCATAGAGAATATTTTTCAAGAATTGGAATCAAGAATTCGCAAACACACCATTTCTTCAAAACCTCAATAAAATCATTGCTTCAAGAAGAATGGGGTAAAATCACTCCAAAAATCACAAAACAATTAGTCAAATCCATCCCAAGAAGATTCACGTTTTAAAAGTAAAAGGAAATCCAACAAAATACTAAAACATTTTAAGAAGTAAAATTTTTGGATAAATATTTGATGGAAAAGTAAGTGTCAGATCACTTATGTGAGCCATTTTTTGCTCCGTTCTAAACAATTGTATTTTTATTAAATTACTATTTTAATATTTTGAGAAAATGTATGTTATGTAATAATTGTTACTAAATTTAAGTATGAAACACACCCACAAAAAATTTTTACATGTTTTGTTTAATTTATTTTACTACAGTTTCCTTTCGTAAAGCACAAGTGTCCCATCACTTTTGTGAGACACTGTATATCTTTTAACGTTTTGGCAAGAGCATGTAGAATTTTACTTCAGTTATTCAGTCGTGGTAACCATTCTCAAGCAATTACAAAATTTTTCTCCTCAATTACGCTCTTGCATTTCGATTGAAATACAGATCTTCATTCCTGATATACCAATGATTCCCGGACAAGAAACAAAGACTGCTAGTTTAATTAGTAAACAGTACTGCCAGTTTTAAAATAAAAAAACTACCACTTTTACTGAGCAATGCTATGGGCGGAACTAAAGATGATATTATCTATGAAGCAGACGACAAAGCTGTTGATGTTGAAAAAAGGTCCATGAAATTAATCAGAATTCACTCTAGCTGAAAAAAAGCTTCGAGACTTGCTAAAAAATTTTAAAAATTTACGATCAAATACCAATAATAAAAAATTTAATTAATGTCATAAGGATAAAATAAATTTAAAATATTATTTTTCCAGTTATTTAACCTATATCATTTTTGTAATCGAATTATTTATAAATAGTTTGGATTCGTATATAAACTGACTAGTAAAATATTTCTTGAACGTTGAACGAAAATATACGGTAACTGGATTTTTGGTTACTTTAAATCCGTGTAACTTAGTTCTAAATATTGTAAAGTCAAGAATTTACTGAAAATGAAAATGAAATATACTTTTTATTATATGTTCGTTTACTCATTGAAAGTGTTTCAGAAACATTTTTAACACTTTCGTTAAATTTCTAATTAATCATGAAAATTTTGCATTGTATTTCCGACAATGACCAAACTAGCCTCTTACATTAAATTTCGGTAATTGAAATTACATAAATTATGAAGAATTTATTAGTTTCTTGAAGTTCTAAGAAATAAAGAGTGAAAAATCTCACATTCACATAAAAAATAAAGCTTCGAAGAAATGTCCTCAGTTTTTTAAACTTGTCATCTGTCTAAGACAGTCGTTTCTAAACCAATAAAATGCATGTCAAAGACATTCAAGAAAATGGCAAAAATTTTCAGCGTTACAGTACGTTGACAACTATATGTAGAAACGAGTTGATATGAATTCCTTTTCATGCCTCGAAATTTCCTATAAAAACTGAAATTGAAATACCTTTGCTCAAACCTAAAAAATGAGAGCTTTTATTGGATGAAAAGGCATAGATTGAAAAGTATGCATTCATTCTTTTTAAATCAGTGCTTGATAAATTTAAATGTCAATCTCGACAATGATTTTGCAGTAAACAATTTTTTGAATAGTTTTGAGTGATCTAAAAACTTTTAAAAATTTCTCTTCCTTCAAGATTTTTATAAGTCTGATTGTCCTTGAAAGTCAAATGAAACGAGAGTGTGAAAGAAACAACCATCTTCGATCTTTTTTAAATGTGTTAGAAAGGTTTGAAGCTAATAAAAGTCCTGTACTGAAGTAAGATGTGAATGAAATAATAAAAAATTTTAATCTTTAAATTTTGTGTATCAGAAAAGAACCACTTTAAGTTATTACAACTGTTACTTTTTGATATATCATCCGTATTTTCGTTTGCAAAGTATCGTATGTATTTCAATAATGGCATGTCCCCAAATAGGTAATTAGTTAATATTTGTTTTAGCTCCTCGCTGTAGTTATTCTAATTTTCTGAAAATGATAACGGAATATCTTCCAGCAGATACGTTTTACGTTCAAGAGAATAATAGAATGACTTTCAGCAGCGATCAAAATAACAATGTAATGTCTTTCAACAGATGTGCTTTGCATTTAAAATAACAATAGAATGTCTTTCAGTAGATGCGTTTTGCGATCAAAATAATAACGGAATATCTTTCAGCAGTTGTGCTTTTCGATCAAAGTAATAACAGAACGTCTTTCAGTAGATGTGCTTTGCGATCAAAATAATAACGTAATATCTTTCAGCAGTCGTGCTTTACTGTCAAAATAATAATAGAAGGTCTTGCAGCAGATGTGTTTTGCGATCAAAATAATAATGGAACGTCTTTAGCAGTTGTGCTTTGCGGTCAAAGTAATAATAGTGTGTGATAAGTGATGATACTGAGTGTAACACTTATCACTCATCTTAATCCCAACAGCTGTTTGGAATGATAGTTTTATCGTTTTGTATTAAATAAACATTTTAAATTAACATTTTTACCAAAGTATTTAGCCCGTAAAGAAAGCAAAGAAACTTCGAACTAAAACAAAATAGAACACTAGTTTCAGTATTTATTACCGAGATGATGTGTTTACGGTAGCCTGTCATTCTTTATTGCAGTCTTGCATTACATTTGATTAATTTTATAGTTCAGATTGCGGAAAAAGCAATTTTCTGTCACGCATTTGAACGCAGTTATTAAATGTCGTTACATTTGATCAAACTTTCCATTAAGACCAACATCAGAGAATATTCAGTTGTTCGAAATCAAGAGCTTTTGTGAGATTTCCAATATACCTGTCTAAGAAACAAACCTTCGACATCATTAAAATGATGACTTAAAGCAGTGGTTAAAATCATCATCCCGCAAATTCATTAGCATTATTATGACATGAATTTGAAGAAAAATTTTGAAACTTTAATGATTTGAAATCCAGTTTTAAAGTACTTTCATTGTCAAAAACAAACGTCGGTAACGCTCTGGAAAATTTAGAAATGGAACTAATTAGTTAGTACTATAATATAAATCGTATTCAAAATTTGAAGATGCAGATTTGATTAACTTTTATGAAGATTTGTCGAAAGATAAATATTTTCAATTTCGAATTTTTGCAATAAGAATAATCGCTTTGTTTTGGAGTACATTTACATGTGAACAGTTTTTTTTTTTTCCTAGTCATCGAAGAGCTGCCAATGAGTATCTAAAGTTTGTGATAAAGTAATTTTCCAGTGATTTTCCTCCAAGATTACAAATTTTATGAAAATAGGGGTGATGTACCTGAAAGATGTAGTAAAAAACAAAGAAGTTTATTACATACAAATATTACTTTTTTTTGCATGCGTCATAGAAAAATGTAATAAGAGAATGCGTTTCAGTATTAATTCTCAAGTTTTGTCCCTCATAGGAAGTTTTCGTATATTTCTTTTAGTTTGTTTACTTAGGTGGCTACTTCAACTACAATTATTTGAATGAACGTCAAATCTGAAATCTTTATTATTTAGCTGTCGCAGCATCTAAATTACAAATTATGACCAACAGAAACTCTTGTATATACCAACTTTTAGAGTTCAGGGAGAAAATATGTGTAAATTTGTATTTTTTGGCGTTATTTTTACATGTAGGTTTTGATAAATATGTAGAAAAAATTTTAATTTAGTTAAAAAAATTTCTCTTTTAATTTTTTTTTAAAATTGCAGCCTCTTAACTCCTCTCAGACTGTGTATTTGACAGCGTGCAAGAGTTTGAGACCAATGACTTAGAAGAACTGTCTGTCTGTCTACTATTATATCACAGAAGGAATAGGGATTATTAGATTAGGTTAGGTTGTTTGATTGTGGTAAAGTTCAAGGAGGCTATCCGCCTAAGGAAAGACTTGTTTCCATGAAGGGCTTTCTAAAGGGAACTGACTCGTATTCACGTTAATATGTAAAAAGCCATGTACCTATAAGGTATTTCTTTCGCCTTCTTAGCATACCTTCATGTTGTAGTGGTAAGCACGCTCGTCGCATATTCGAGAGGTCCATGGTTTGAGTCCCGGCGAAGGCATTACTCATTTTTCATCTCTCCTGCTTCGAAATAGACTAATGTCTGTACATACCAACTATGCAGATACCACGTTCGCCTGGGCTCGAACTGCCAGCATTCAACGGTCTTTATCACTCATCTACTGATGTGGCAGGAATTACTGGAACTAGGAATCAGCAATTAAGAAATTATTTCTTAGCTGCTGTTCGTTTACGATTTTGTCAATAGATTAACTTTGTTTTCAGTCCTTTAATTGGAACTTTCTAGAATTTTTTGCTATTTTGCTATCACGCATGCTTCTCTGTCATAATTTTCATTCAACAGTTGAATGAGGTGATTTTATACAACCTTTGAAACTAAGCCCTGCAAATTTACTCACATTACGCTGATTCAAGCTTCTAAGTATTAGTATTTTTAAAACTTTTCTTTCGGCGTGTTTTTTTAACATATTTAAATAAATTGATGTTTCTGAATGGTAAATAACCATTTAATATTAATTATTAAATATGATAAGATATGAAAATTCTGTAATAACCTCAAAGATCAATTTTAAGGAAATGAAAAATAAGCATAAAATCTTTAAATGTTAACACTTGTATTCAAGGGTCAAAGTTTTTGTTTTCTGTTCTGTTATTACCCAATCCGACTCTTCTCCGATAGCGAGAATTAAAACTGACATTAAAAAACATTAGTACTGTTAAAAAGAATGGAAAAGGGAACAGATGTGTTAAGAGAGTCTTTTAGCTCTCCAAGAAGAGAGGGTGATTGCATCACGGAACTTATCCTTAACTCAACTTGGCATATTCTTAGAAGCCAATTTCATTCAAAGTGCTGAAGGAATGTTCTCAAGAGAATTCTATCAATATCTGAGTTTCTAGCCATTTGGAAACTTCCATTTCAAGGAGATAAGTTTGTCGACTCGATTTAAAACTGCAATTTCTAAGATCTCTAGAATAAGACAAAATTCTTCATTGCTGATCGCGAATTCCAAGAACAATATGTAGTATAATTACATATCTTAAATGTTTTCCTCTTAAATAACTCGTATATCCAAATAATTTAAATTTTGATTAGGTTGTTGATTAAAGTAATATTTAAGCTAACTAAAGTTGTAAATTTTGTAATTTCTGTGTCGATAAATTCTTCGTTTCAGTACCGATAATTTTAGAAATGCATTAAAACATCGTTTCTTTTTAAAGATTACAATTGTACTTTTGCGAATAATTTATCACTGAGAGATTCATAGTTTCAATGCATGTGACTCAAAAACTTCTTAATCTGTTCATTAGCCAACTGCTTTTACTTAACGGAAAAATCCAAACGTTATTTTATTTCTTTGCAAAAAATAATTTCTGTTTATTATTCTGTTATGTCTATGCGTCACGTAGTTTACACGATTGCAGTTGTCATGCTCACATACAGATGATCCGATTTTATGTTCAAAATTACGGACTGCGTGCATTATAGAACTTGTGTGTCTAGTAGATGCGCGAACGAATTTCTCGACTGAATTATGACATAAAACTCTTTGTGCTGAATCCATTCTTCCAATTAAACTATAAAAATATTTGTGCTAAAACGATTCTTCCAATTATGTCAAATAATTTTCAGACACTGTTGTAATTTTCAGGTGAAAAAACAAGAAATTTTCAAATGGAAAAACATGAAAAGTCAACTGTGTCTTACCAAGATTCGATTCAATGGTTTTCCAGCTGCTAGTTGAACATACAAAACATATAAATTCATTCATCAGCATGCATAAGGAAATACGATCGTGCTTCCCATTCGTCCCCACATAAAAGGCGACTTAGTTGAGCCAATGAACCCATTCGACCCAATCCAGGTGATGATTAAATTATCGTTCACAATATTTAATTTCAGGTGCCACTTGAGAGACTTTTGAGATTCTCCAAAGAAGTACAGATAAAAAATCAGCCATAACCTTGACGGGATTTTAACTATGGATTTTTCAATTGCTTGTTGGATATGCTAAGTATTTACGCCACGACAACACGCACAGAAAAATGCGATAGTGCCTTAAGTTCTGTCAAATCATCTAGGGTTTTTATTAAAGCGATGTGCCTGTTTGACAGTGTGAAAAAACTTGCGTTTGTTCATCAGAACGTTCAGCAGTTCTCATTGCATTTGGAGCATATCTCATGTAGATTAAGTTTACATCAACAATTAGTCTGATATTCTTTGAATGGTGTCAATATTTCTTGTAGTTCCAAAGAAGATGATGAATTGATAGGTGGTCAGTGGTACGAAACGCCAAGAAACCTTTCCAATTTACTGAGCTTGCACTATCCAACATATAACAAACAATCTAAATAGGGTCGCAAATGTTACAAAAGTTTCTAAATTAAAGTAGTTTTATTTTTTAAACTTGAATGTCAATTTTAAATTATTATGCTGTGGGTTCTATGAGGGGAAAATGCTCCCATCCCCAGACTGATCACAGGTTTCCGATTTCTAATCAAACAGAAACTTTTATTTTTAGGCCCATTATATTCACTTAACATTCAATCACGTACGTTCTATACTAGTTTCCAGAAATGGTACTCCGGATTAGGGTATCAGCTTTCTAGTGCGAAAGAGTTGAAAGGCCTAGGGTAGGTTATTTGAATATAGCAAAGCACACAAGGCCTATCTGCATAAGGAAATGGATTACTTCGTGGTGGACTTTCTAAGGGATCTGCCTCGTATTCACGTTGTTCATAGGAGAAACCACAAAAACCAAATATTTTACCAGCCCGTTCACGTGAGTTCGAACCTGAATCAAACTACAAGTATTCAGCGTTCATAACCACTCGACTATTGATGAAGTCAGTTGTAAAGGTAAAACCTAAATGCTGTCGGAAAATTGAATATTGTCACGCTGACGTAATTCCAGAAATGTTCGATGAACTTCTGTATGTGATAACAGATGTGTATTGTTGCAAAAAGAACTTATTTTTCACTGCAGAAGTTTCAACTTTATAATTCTAAGATTTCTCTGAGTTTCTAGATCCTACTAAGCAGAATTCATTTCACAATTAAATGGCGTTCTCCCTTAAAACGAAATGAGTTAGAACAAAACGTTGAATAGCGATTACTAAGATACGAAAGCCATAAGTATCTCTGCAAATTTATGAAAATTATGCTGACTCCTGTTACTTTAGCACCTCCAATATTCATATACTAGTTAGTACATTGACTACCAATAAGTATTTGGACACCTATGCAAATGACGATATCTGCGGTCCTAAGATACATCACGGACTCCGCCGGTATATATCGTGTAGGAAACGGCATCGGCTTTAGTCGCATGCAAGACGCCTCGCATTTCGGGGATCACTTATTTCGAGAAAGGTATAATTATCGGGTATCACAAATGTGGCCGATCCTTAAGGGACATATCTAGCGATCTGAAGTACCCGAAATCGACAGTGGCCTATGTGATTAAGAGGTGGAAGGTCAGCCGTGATTGTCGGAATGTGCTCCGAGTCGGCAGACCAACGAAACTAAGAGATAGAGACCGACGAGTGCTGTCCAGAGAAATTCGGAAGAACTGCACCCAACCGATGGCCCTCATCCGCGAGGAGTTTCAACAGGCATCCAGGAATATTGTTTCAATGAATACCATCCGTAAGAAAGCACATCTGCTTGGTTTTCATGGTCATCCTGCTGCCCATAAGCCTTTGATCACAAAGTCCAACCTCGCTGCTCGGTTAATGTGGTGCAAAGCACATCGAAATTGGACCGTAGATCAGTGGAAACGGGTTCTTTGGAGTGACGAATCAAGGTTCGCCCTTTACCGTTCGGATGGCAGGGTCTGGGTCTGGCGTCTACCTGGAGAACGTCTCCTGCCAGAATGCATTGTGCCAACAGTCAAGTTCGGCGAAGGTGGAATTATGGTCTGGGGGTGTTTCTCCTGGTATGGGCTGGAACGGTCCCATTCATGGTAAGCTCAACTCCGATGCCTACTGCCCTATTTTGGATGACAATGTGCTTCCTACGTTGTGGCAGTTTTACGGGTTGGACCCCTGTTACTTTCAGGACGACAATGCCAGTTGTCATGTTTCGACGTTAACCAAGGTTTGGTATGGTGCCAATGGAGTTCATCGAATGGACTGGCCTGCCCAGAGTCCAGACCTGAACTCTATGGAGAACCTCTGGGACGAGTTGCATCGCCGAATTCAGGGCTGCACTACCCTTGCAAAATCGGTAAAGGAACTTCTATGTCTTCTCCAAGCCGAGTGGAAGAAAATACCACTAGCTGTCATACAAAGACTTGTGGAAAGTATGCCTCGGAGGGTCCACGCTGTAATTACCTCTCGTGGAGGCTCTACCAACTATTGATTTTGAATAAAGTTAGTTTTCCTTTTCTATCACAGGTGTCCGAATACTTATTGGTAGTCAGTGTTGCAGCTTATGCTGTTTTCTTTGTACAGTCGTTTATCAAGAATGAGAAGAAAGTCATTCAGTTTTTAACTGTCGCAATGTTGATTTGGTTGGATTTTTTACTCAGAGACAAACTAGCCAAAAGCACGATAACAACTCTTACGTGAGAAAAATGCACCCTTTGAGCACCTAATGGAAACAGTCTATTAAATCAAGAATTTTTTTTCATTACATGTGATTTTTCATAAACATGATCTTTCAGAATGAATGATACGATTTTATAAAATCTATGTGAAGTGGATTGAAAATAATTTATTTAATTCAGTCACTCAAAACTATCTTGTAAAAAGGTAACGAGTTTCAATACCTGCACCATTAAATGTATGATGGATATTAAAGCGATAGTCAATTTTCGTCTATTTTATGACATTCTTTGAATATTGTTTTCAATGCTTATGCGATCCTCTGCTTGAGATGCTGAATATTATCACATTTTCACTGGAAATCTCAGTTTTGAGAAACCAGAGGAAGAAATCTAGTCGGATAAGAGAAAACCTTCTTGCAGACCTCGAAATAGAAACATTTCTTCCAATTCACCATCTTAAAACCGATAATTCTATAATTCTACTCATTAACAAAAGAATGCTTTTTTTTTTTTTTTTGGTAAGATATCCAACTCAGAATCTTCCATCTTATTTTGATTTATTTGATGGAACAGCAAAGATCTATAATATACACTGAAGTTGATATTAGATTAAGCAAGCCCATTTTTCCAAAAAACTCTTGTTACTTATAAGGCCGCATCAAACGCTGGCCTCAAGAGAATATTGAATTTGTTCATGTGTCCCGCGCTGATTTTGAAAGCCCCAAATTTAGCAACTGGGAGTGATTTACACAGCCGTTAACATAGAATATGGCCTTTTTCGAGAAGAAGTAATATATTAAGAAATTCTGTCTCTACAGCATTCTTACACCGTAGGTAATCCTATGCTTTTTGCTGTGGGATTCAGCTAGATGCAATGTCTGAATCTCTACAACGATGAGATATATATATAGCTAAGACACAATAAAACGCCGAATAAATACTAATTCAGAAGTCAAACAACAAAAATCAGCGTTATATTTAAAAAAAAATTTTTTTTAAATATAACGCTGATTTTTGTTGTTTGACTTCTGAATTAATATATATAGCTGTATAACGATATCAATCTATTACATTCACTAAATTAACACTTTTTACCATGTGTGAACAGCTAGCCCTTCAAATCGTAACATGGCTTATGACTTAGCAATTCGACAGGTAATAGCAGCTGGGAAGCAGTCTTTGATTCCTAAACCTCCTCAAAATATATCTTTTATACATAATGATTTCTTCTAATTACATTTAATAAAGTACTTTAAGAATTAGTAAAATACATATTTCATTTACTCGTAAAATATTTTATGCATAAAAATTTCCTTAAATCTTCATGAACTAAAATTACATTTAATAAAGTACTTTAAGAATTAATAAAATACATACTTCATTTACTCGTAAAATATTTTATGCATAAAAATTTTCTTAAATCTTCATGAACTGAAAGAGTTTTATTGTTTTAATGTTAATTAAATATTACAATTTTAATAATTAACAACAAATAAACATGAACCCGAAGCTAAATAGTAAACAAGTACTTTTTGAGCAAGTAACGCAAACCTTATTTTTTTGTGTAGATGTTGAATAAAACTCTATTGCTATCGAGGGCGATCAGACATAAGCCCCTCTTCTTCAGGAGCAAAAACAAGTGTGTTTGATTTATTAACATTTCGTTATACAGGTAACTAAATACATTTTAGTAAGAGCCGAAATAAGTAATTTTTTATTTTAGTTTTTCCTTCACATATTTTATTTTATTATCAATTATAGCCTTATACCTTACAATTTAAGATAAAATGTGCTTTTAAAATTATTCTAATAACTTATCTTTTTATATACCAAACAAATTTATTATTAAATTCGTACATATATCCACTTTCCATTCTTTCAAAATTATTTTTTCAATTAAAATAATCTCTTTTGTCAGTTTATTAAATTTCAGTCGTAGAAATATCAAGAACGAGTTTGAATCACGCCAAGTAACGTAAATTAAAGATCATGGATAATCATGGCTTCTTGAGATTAAACCGAAGTAAGAAACAAATGCATACATTACGCTTATTCTTTGCATAACACAAAGTGCATATGAATGAATTTCAGTAAAGGCAAATGCAATCATTTGGTCACTTTTACTTTCCTTCCGTGGCTTTAATTCAGAATTTTAAGAAGATTAGAATTGACATAAAAATAAAATTCCTTTTTGAGGAATATAACAAGAAGAGCTTCTTCTTTAGAATTTCTTAAATAGTCAGGTTTTTGTAACTAGATATCCTGAATATAAACTGTTTAATACACTTGATTTATTTAAGTTCTTATTATTCTTAACCGCAGAAAAACTAAAGCATTATATAAAATTAAGTAAAAAGTTAAAAAATCTATATGAGTAATATTTAAATTCAATAAAAATTTTCCTTTTAAAACATTATTTAGCAACACTTTTATAAAAAATGAAAGTTTCTATGCTTTAAATATTTTTGGATGACACATTTTTCTAATTTGATTCCCGTACAGCACCTCTTGGATTCGAATATCCGAAAGTTGAATGTGTGAAAATCCCTCGAAGCAATCTATCGAAAGAAATGTCTCAAAAATTTAACTAAAAATGCTGAATTTTTAACTAAAATGCTAAATTTTAACTAAAATTTTAACTAAAATAAATTAAATAAGTACCACCTCCATAAAACCTAAATAAATAGCTATTTAAAGAAATTTATGCTATGTTAAATGGGCGTAATATACCGGGATTGACGTATACGATTAATTTAAGCTTACTGCTAGCAGATGTTACCTTTTGTCGCGCCTGTTACATCTACTGTTATCGCAAATACTTTTCTTTCCTTTTTTGTTTTTTCAGTAGGCAGTTTTGTTTTACGCAGATAGTTTATGCTCGTATTTTTTCCTTATTTCGCAATAAGTAAGCTTAATTTTTCTCGACAGGACCCGTTAATCATCTAAGCAAGTTGACCAAAAGGAAACGCAGTTCATGCTTCAGATTTTTTTATGAAACTATTTCTGCATTTTTGTACATTTTGCGCAATCAAATGAACTTAAAATTCTTTTGCATGATATAGAGGCTGTTCACACATTTTTTAGACGATGTATATTGTATTCACATAACTAAATTACGTAAAATTCTTGTGTTTTAAATGTTCTATTTGACATCCCTTATTCTGAACTATCTTTCGACACCGCAATTTTCAGGATTAATACCTTTTGAAGTGGCAGAAGAGGTATTCTATCCCATTCCTCCCGAACAGCTTTTCAGAGTCCTGTTAGGGTTTTGGAACAACGTTTGGATAATAAGTTTTTAAAAGTCCGAAAGCACAAAAATCCATAGGTGACACATCGGGAGATATAGTAGGGATATCAGTGAAGGGTATGGCCTTGATACCAGTTTTTTGTTCCATTTCTTTTAGGAAATTTACAGTGGATTTTGATCTGTGACTGCTAACTTTGTTCTGATGGAGTCTCACAGATTGGTGGCCCTGTGGGTAAAGCGACGGTATTTCATTCAGAAAAATTGGCGATAAAATAGGTTCCTGATAGTATTTGGAGTTAATCTTGACATTTTTTTTCACTCTCTTTATTTTTAACTTGCCATTATAAGAAAAACCAGCAACAATCATGAATCCCTTTGAAAAACTTTCTTTCGATTCTTTGAACCATATACTTAATTTTTTTCTCCCCTTTTATGATAATAAATGGCTCTTTTTTTGTTACAATCATTTAAATACACCCATGCTTCATCTATTGTGACAATTGTTTTCCATTTTTCTTTGGATGTTTCTCATATAGAATTCTGCAGCGTGTCCTGCGTTGCTTTGGAAGAATACGATGCACATTGCGTTTTTTCGCTCTCTTAAGATTTAAATCAACGTTTATCATTTTGTCTACAGTGGACACCGAGCATTTTAATGATTTTGCAACTGTCCTTTGACTAGCGGGATTTTCTTTTAACATTAAACAACGTACCTTTGCAATAGTCGAAGATGTCCGTTTTTTTCCTTGGATGCTTGTTTGGAATTTGTGTCCCACTTGAGGCTCCAATTTGACGTTTTTTTTTTCCTTTCTTGTTGATGATATTACCTATCGACGCTGAAATTAAAGTAAATTAATTGCATAGCTTATGCGATATTCTGTTCTTCAGATAAATAGCAATTCTTGCAAAAAAAAGTAATTTAAATCATACAAAACCCGAAAGCTGTCCACTTTTTCTTTGCGACTATTAAGTAAAGATTTTCCATATAAGAGAAAAATATTCTTGCCGTGTCCAATCCCGTTCTTTCGAAATGTCTCCTTTAGAAAAGTCTTTGCATCTTGCCTTCGAGTTATCTTTTGCTGTAAACGGCTTTCACATTTCGGAATAAGCAAAAATAAAAACAAAAATATTTCGTTTTTAAAAAGAGCAGTATTAATGCTTTCAACGTCAAGTTTTCATCGTTCGATGGGCAAATACACGTAATTGCTGCATATAAAAAATAACATGGAGAATTCCCAAATGTCTTAAAGTATTATAGTTGTTTCCTTTATATCACTTAAGAAGAAAATACGTTACTTAAGCTAAAAAGTATGCGCATAAAAATGGCAGAGAAATTTCGAAGAAGAAATAAAGATACGAAATTTTTAATGTGAAAGATTAATGGATTGTAAAAACAAAATATTTTGCTTTGGAGAAAGCTTTTAAGGCCTTTTTTTCGTCGGTTCCACCTTTTTTGAAAGGATTAAAAGTATAATCTCCTAAAAGGGATGTTTTTCGAAAGATTATCATACCCCGCAGAGAATCTGAAAATGTTGATACTTTTCAGGAAAGCTTTTACGTGATGTGCTCAAGTATACTCATTATAAAAAAAAGAATCAGCTGAAGAGAAATAATATTATTCCTTCCTCATAGTTTGCAGTTTTTAGATATCTCATCATTAACAATTAAACTTTTTTGAGCTAATGCATCTTCCTAAAATTTAAGTTAAATATTTAGTTTTTCATTTTACAAAGAAAATATTTATTTACAGAAATAAAAGTTTACATATACCTGAGTTGAAAACATTATGTCAAATTTGGAAAGAAAATTCATTCGCTTTGACATTCTATACCTTAAAGAAACACACCAGCATCGAGAGATTATAACTGAACTTGAAACATAATGTAGATTTTTAAAGCTATTGAACTAGATACTAAACAAAATGTTAATTTTCAAACTTTTTAATTCTGAAAAATCTATTCATTTTATTTGATTCTTTCTTTTGATATTCTTATTATAATTTCAGTAAACGCATCTTGACAATTTCTTAACGAAATGTATGAAAATATTATCTTTAATGCATCGGAGCATTTACTGAAAAATCATTTTTCACATTATTTTCATAACTACGATAGGAACCATAGATTTTTAACCCATGAGACATATATGCGCATAATTAGCTCTTATTAGTCCAAAAGGATTTGAATCCCGAAGGACTATTAGTTTCGTTTTGGCATTTTGCGTCGGACTCATAAATGTCGGTTCACTTTTCAAACTGTTGCCACAAAATGTTAAAGTCCTGCATTATATTTGAAGAAATTAAATAATGAAAAATCTGCATAAATGTATGTATATTTCTCGTATTGTGATAAAACAACGGTACATAGAGTCATCGAATTTTGAATAACGTAATCCTCCAACGAATATGAGCATGTGGAAGACCAAATTTTAAATTTTAAATTTGTTTTATGATCGATTTCCTATTTTTTAAAACTTTGACGAATTTTTGATTAACAAACTCAAGGATTTCAAAGCGAGCAATGGCAACGTTGTGCAGAAAAAACATTTTTATCTCCAGCGCGTGAGTCTCTGTATCGGAAATTCTAAAGATATGCTCGTTTTAAAACTATTTTGCGATATTGCTGTTGCACTGGATCTTATGGTTTAAGTGCGAGGAACATGATATTTAATAAAGAAAGGTAACACACAAAATGTTAAAAAAATGCCCCTTTGGACGTAATTTAAAATCTGAAACATTTCAGATTTTTTTTTTTTTTTTTTTTTTTTTTTTTTTTATGAATTTTAGCTGTTATTATTATGGGTACTTATTATCTATTAAACGCGTGCATACGTAGTTAATTCTTATTACGTTGAGCTTTTATAACCTAAACGTAAATATCCCAAAAAAAAGGTCTCCTATTTTTTGGGGACGTAGAGAAAGTTTTAATACGGTTGTTGGCAACACTGTTGTGAGTGATGCCTTCTCCGCTACCACATAAGCACGCAGGCGCTTCACTCGGATGCTCAGTCTTGGCTTGGCAGCCATTCGAAATGTAGCTCCCGATAAACATTACCGCCAAGTGCGAAGTGCGCACAGTTATTCGATTTTTGAACGCAAAAGGCGTTAAACCGGTTGAAATTCACCACCTATTGACGGAAGTGTATGGACAGTCGTGCATGGATGTGAAAAACGTTTGCAAGTGGTGTAGAGAGTTTACAGCCGGTCGTACTGAAATTCATGACGAAGAACGGAGCGGGAGGCCGTCAATTGCCGACGAGACAATTGCTAAAGTTGAGGAACTCGTGCGTAAAGATCGGAGGATCACTCTGGATGCTCTCTGCATTTTGGTTCCTGAGGTTTCCAGAAGCACCATCCACAGGATTTTAATGGAAAAGTTGCAATATCGGAAGGTGTGTGCAAGATGGGTTCCGCGTATGCTGACAGAAGACCACAAATGGCAACGGGTTGATTCTTCCCGCGAATTTCCGCGAAGTTGAAGGAACATTTGTCTGGATGGCGGTTCTGCTCCGATGATGAGGTGAAAGATGAGGTTCAACGCTTCCTGAAGGGCATGGCGGTAAGCTGGTATGACATGGGCATTGTAAAACTGCCACAGCGTTTACAAAAATGCATCGACTGAAATGGAGATTATGTTGAAAAATAAAGCATTCTTCAATCTTTAAAGTGATGTAGCAATTATAGAAAATAAACGGTTCTTTGTATATCTAAAAATACAGGAGACCTTTTTTTTGGGATTGGCCTCGTATAAGATAAAAAATACGTAAATCGAAAACTATAATTTAAACTAACGGTAACCGCCCTCTCTCTCCTAAAATCGTAATAACTTCTCTGGATTGCGTCATTCCTAGATCAATCCATAGTGCTTTGTCGTACTGCTAACTACGCCGTTATTTAAAATGTGATAATCTATATAAAATTGTGGCGTGCGTATTGTGCCCATGATCATGCGTAATGAAAAATATAATTTCTATAGTTAGTTCATGTCCAGCAATAAAAATTCGGCTGCGTCTGTCTACAAGTCCCCCCTTCAAATGTCATTTTTCTAAGTATGCAGAACTTTCTCCACGTTTTTATCACATATATACGTAATTAGTTAAGAAACTTACATACGTAATAGTCAGCTTATCTTAACAAACATCCAGATCTAGAAACCGTAATACATATATGCTATAGTTTTTCTTAGTATGAGCTTTGTCTGTTATTATTAGGGTACTTATTATCTAGCAAACGTATTCTAATTTTATTATGATGAGCTCTTATAACTTAACGCACATATGCGTAATTAGTTAAGGAACTTATCTATGCGTAGTCAGCTTATCTTAACAAAGGTCCAGATGTAAAAGGTCAAAGGTTCAGTGTAAAAATGTATTTAACCAAAAAGCTGTAAACAAAATATTTAAAGAATGAAAGTTAAATTTAACTGAAAATTTATTTATATGCCCTTTTAGTTACAAAACATAAACTTAAAAATAACTTCTGAGCCTAGCAAACAACATAGAGCACTTAGAGAAAATAAAAATGTTTTAATGGGAATAGTGGTGTTGCTTCTCTTTAACTAGAACGTTCAGGTCCACAAAAAAAATGCAGCTTAATTCTTAAATATGCTGTTAGACATGTAACAAGTTTCCGTATTTATTTTTTCGAAAAACAAGTTTTGAGGCCATAGAAAGGCCGTTCACATTTGCAATTTATAATGAAAGGCATTAAAAACTTAATTAGCTTGTGTGTCAAAAATGAATACTCTTGACGACAAGATCTATCAATGATATTTTGTCAAAGCTGTCTTTAAGCGCCGTATCATAAGACAGTTCAATAATGGATTCAATATTTAAGTTCAATAATTCCGTCTCTGATTCTGTATTAACTGTAAAATGCTTTCTTTGTAGGATTTCCCTCATTTTGCATAACAAATTTATTTTAAGTTTGATACCTTTACTGAACTTCTCAACTTCCCCTCACATTTTCTCACCAGGATGTAAATTTAAAGTAAAGTGAAGTGCGTATTTAAACGGGTCAATCTCTGAGTTTATTCAGAGCGTATTTTCGCTAGACAGCGCACGTTTCGTTGTTGTTTAGCTGTTACGCTAGTAAGCCTCTTGGCCATTTCGGATTATCATCACGCCTGTAGGTTTTTACGACTGTTAGGCGTAGTTTACGTGCTATCCAGTGCTACTTATTTTAGATTTTGACTTCAATTATATTATACGTTTCACCGCAAGTTTGACGGTGCCATTGTAACGAACGAAGATCGTGTCTTTCTATTAACTGTTTTTGAATTTAATTAAGGGTTACTTTCACCCTTAATTAAATTCAAAACCTATGCTGGTATTTATTCACGTCTGAGCGAGAATTCGCCAGGTTCATTGTAGGATCTAATTTAGTTTATGTGGAAAAACAAAGAACGACCCTATATCTTATCCATGCTTTGTTATATGAATGTGAGAAAAATATTTTTTTAGATTGTAGAGACATTAGGTATTTTGGAAGCAGGAAAGATGAAAAATTAACAGTCGCCTTCGCCGGGAATCGAACCACGGACCTCTGGAATACCGACCCAGAGTGAAGAAACACGAAGCCAAGCTAAGAACGTGGGGGAAATACCTTATATACTCCCCTTTTTAAAGGGCGACTGGGATTTTCGGGGGACTCAATCGCCAAATCCTGGGTGTGGAGAAACCTCATCCAACACCCTTTTTAGTTCGGGCGCCACTGTAGAGACATTAGGTATTTTGGAAACAGGAAAAATGAAAAATTAACAATCGCCTTCGCCGGGAATCGAACCACGGACCTCTGGAATACCGGCCCAGCGTGCAGAACCACAACACCACGAAGGCACGCTAGGAACGTGGGAGAAATACCAGAAATACCTTATAAGATATATTAGCAATCCTATCAGATATTTTTTGATAGCAAATGAAATTTCAGTCAGGTTCATCAAAGCATTGTGATTTCCTGATTCCACTCAAAGGATCCATAAACATTGTTTTTTCATTGCAGCACCCATTTTTATTGCACTTTAAATACAGTTACATTGCGCCCTTGTAATGAAAGATTTAATTAAAAAATCAGAAATATTTCAACGGTAGATAGCTTCGTCAGCCTAGGTTTATTCTAAGTTTCTAACAGTTAATTTTAGTTAAAGCTACTTTCTCGTCCTTGATAATTTCAGCTTACAATTTCCTACCAGAATGTGTTTTTAGAATCAGTAATGGCATTTTCTATGGACAGTGCTTCCGAGTATATGCTGTAATGCGACGATACACAATCTGGTACCATGGCCTTTATTTTCGGGAAAAGATTGCACAGAAGCCTTCCATTACGCTAACACCATCGCTGATCAGTCCCGCTCATTTTTTCTAATCAATGTCATTTCGACTGATGTAATTAATCAAGTGAAGTCAAAAATTTCTTCTGCTGTTGTTTCCCAAGTAGCACATGACGTAGCAAAGACCAATTTGCAACATCATGTGCTACTTGGGTCTTGTATTAAATGGTTTGCAAAACAGAAATCCTTCATTAGATATTTTCTCAAACTCATACTTCACAAAACATATGTATTTTCATCGAGTTGGAGGGAAAACATTGCACTGTTTCAAGCAAACAACAACAGTTTCTTTGATTATTATCAGCTACTTCTATGATTCTGAGTTTCACTGTGTGATTGGAGAGGGAAAGCATATTTATCCCATTTTTATCACATTTTAGCTAATTTGGAGAGGGAAAGCATATTTATCCCATCATCCCATTTTTGCTATTTTTTATCACATATACGAGATTCGACATTCTTATGGCAAAAACTCTTACTTTTCCGCAATTGTATGAAGGTATCCAGCTTCCGCAGCTATTTGGGATATTTCATAGATTTTCAGATAATTCGAAGGCATATATTCTACTTTCAATCAAGTTTTGCCAGCTATCGATTCTAATTTGCAAGCTTAATCAATTTTTGCTAGCTATTAATTCTTTCTTATAGAAAGTTTTATCACATTTTAGTGCAGTTCGGATGTTTTAATTCCAACTCCAACTTTAAAGGCATCACGGAATCGTTCGATAAGACTGTGTAACGACTTGCAATGACTTTTCATCAACACCTTTCATTAAATCAAATTTTACATAATCTTCGAAATACTGTCGAATACAGAATGTTTTCTTCTTTTTTGTGTCTGTAATTGATCACATCTCATTCGGCCATTTGTTAGGGCCATTCACTCGTAAATCATTCGGAACTCGTGTTTGGTTGAAAGTAACTTAAATATTATTGTTAGTGTCACCAATAAAATTTGTTCTCGTCTGGGCATCATTTGATTGTTTAACAGTTATAACTGGCAAAATTTTTTATTACTTTTTCTCTTTTATTAATCTTTTATCCATTGATAATTAGATGTGACATAATATTATAAGTAGTTGTAAATAAGTACAAAATATTGGGAGTAGTTTCTGAACTAATAACTAAAAAATAATTACTGAGCGTGAAGCTAGTACATCGCTACCCAAAATTGACTGGAAAACGGCAGTCGATCCTGTTTTATCGCTCTAGTCTAGACTCGGTGTCATCGCTTTCACGTAGAAACGTTGGCTGGCTCTGCTGAAAATACCATAGCTTCATGAAACTGCTTAACCGCTGCCGTACCGCATGCTTAATCAATTTTTGGTTGCGCCAAAGATAACATTGAAATAGGAACTTAAGTAATAAATAAGCAAGAAGTTTCATTATCCATACGCCAGCTATGAAGAAATTAAATTACCGAGTCTCGACATCATCTAATGACAAACCTATTTACAGTATAGTTTCATATTACTGTAATATGTAAGTAATTTTGTTAAGTATACCTAGCATTTTGATTTCGTGCCTCGGCATTTGAGAAACGTTGCAGTCTGTTAAAAGAAGCAGAAGGCAAATTTAAACTACTGCGGGAGTTAATGAAAACCATTAAAATGGCCTGATAAATCTGTCATACTTTATTATCTAAATAACATAATTTATGAAACATATTTTAACATTGAATTTTATTTTAAACTGTAACGATCCATGGATTTAGATCAGCATATCCTGTCCTTCGCGGTCAGACTGTTCTTTTCGGATAAGCCCTGTGATAAGGCCATATAGATGTTCTTTGTCAAGTTATCCAGAATGACTGATACAATGGCACCTCTTTCACATCAGTGAAGAAATCCTGTTGCAACGAGGTACCTTCTGTTAATGATTCCGGTTGCAGCCTCGAAGGTCACTCCAAGGACCCATAGATAAAAGAAGTGTTTCATCGATTTCGGAACGTGGACACCTTTCTTACGGAACAAGAGAGAAATCCCCCCCCCCACACACACACAGTTCAGCGGGTGTAACGACAGCGAAAATTAGTAAGGTTTTGAGCATAGAGGTTTTGGTGTTTTTTTATCCTGAGAAAAGCCAGGACTTTCCTGCTGGAGCTATGGGCATTTTGACCCGCTAGAACTATCACTCCTCGCGTATGCTGTTGATCGCGCACAATCTTGTTTAAAAAATTTCTGAAATTACGGGGCTGAATGTATCCAAGTCCTCCAGCGTCATGAACCTCAACTTTTAATTTTTTATTTTATTAAAATTCATGTTATTGTTAGAACTTGAGTTAGAAGTTCATTTCAAGGCCTGTTAACTCGGGGTCTGTGTATCGGTTTCGGCCCCTACACCACAGTCTGCTTAAGAGAGAAACCAGGAAGATTTGTCCTTGACGACACGGCCTGACTGACGTTTAAGCGTTTCAAATTATAAGGGTGTTTCCTTCATAACGTAATATATAAGTAAAGCTTCAAAACAAAAAAGAAAGGTATAACAGATAATTCCACTTACTTCCTCTTTTTCCATAGTTATCTCAGCCGTTTTTAACAGATCACAGGATTTCAATGAAATGTTTTATGCTTTAGTTTTTCTCCTAATTCTCAAAATGTGTCGTATTTATGTGCATAAGTATTTAAAAAAATTTCGGAACAAATGTTTGTCTTCATAATTAATGCTTTAAGAAAAATGCTTTAGGTGATTGACGTTTTCCTTCATTAATAAACTGTATCTTGATATTCAAGGTAATAAATCATTTATTTTAATCAGTACAGGAGACCACTGGGTGAGCAGCTGTGCCGCCATGAAGACTTTCAGCTTTATTTCTCACTCAGTGGGACCACGTTTATTTAAAATTTTATATGACAATAAAAATTTTGATTTTGATATACACATAATTTTGACATATACTTGACATACATTGACAGAATTCATAAGGATATTAACAGAAATTTCGATGGTACGTACATAGAATATACAATGCGTAATGTATAATACAAATAAAGATTTAGATAAAAAATTTTGGTTATATACGTAATAAATAAAATAGGATTTTGATGGTTTGTTGAAATGCAATAATAGTTCACAGTTGATAAATAGTTAATAATTCATAAATAGTTCACTGTTCATTATAGTACACAGTTCATAAGTCTGTTAAAGCTTATTTATCTGTTGAAGTTAATAGTTAGTCTGAAGTAAGTTCTGATAAAGCTCTGAGAAATTTTATAGTTAGTGTGAAGTAAGTTTCATATTTGTTGATTGAAGTTGGGCTGTCTTGAAGTGATGCTAATAATGCCGAAAAAATGCTGATGTGGAATTGTGATGCCTTAATTTATGCTGCCTTCAGATTATCACAATTTTCTATGAGATATTCCATTAAATTATGAAGTTTTTTGCGGAGAGATTTACTTCTGAGTAGTTGTTTGAACCATCTTTGGACATTTTCACTTGTGAAAGGAGGAAAGTGGAGGTCTTTAGTGATTGCACATTCAAATAGGTTGTAGGGTTTATATTTATTTTAACTAACATTTATTTTAAGTTTAAACTATCTTTCCTGTCAAGCCTTACTTTCCCCTGGAATTGCCAATGCCAGAGTATGTAAATTTTAGTAGAACGCGCAAGGATTCAAATTGTCAGCGGAAGTAATCTGAGTTAAATAGAAAGGAAACGAATTCGAAAGTGTGCTTTCTTACTTCACGAGCGTGGAGGTGGCTAGTTAGAAATTGAAGAACCGCGCGTTTCGGCCTGTGTGCTTGCCTCGGTAGATTGTTGAATCTTTCGACTTAATATTCAGAAGTTTGCTGAATTATCAGCGGTATTTCAGGTTAGGTTAGTTAAGTTTAGAGAGCCTCGTAGTTAGTCACTTGTTATTATTTCTTTTTAGTTTCTTATTTTATTTTACCGCCGGGTCGACGTAGTTTGTGAGCGTCAAGAGCATGCATCTGTAATTTCTAAAGTTGAATAAAAAGGGATTTAAACCCTTCTCAAGACTTTGGGTACTTTCCAGTTCTTAGCAGTCACCACTTTTGTTGCGTGCAGGTTGGAAGCGCGCAACATTACAAGGTAATAATCTATTGTTCCTGTTGATCCACATATACAGTTGTCTGTATGATACAAGACGAAACGAAAAAGATATGAAATGAAGGGTCCATGTGCTGTTAGAAGATACGTATGTTATTGCATTATTTGTTGTAACTAAATTTCGTGTTGGTTTTGGTAGAAACATAAAAGTTCGTCTGCCCGTATTATCTTGTGACCATATGAGTTTCCATTGTAAAATCAAGTCTTGTTCAAGTCTTGATTTTAAAAGTGATATTGGATTTGGTAAATAGGTTACTGCTGTTATAGTACCATTTTCTGCTTCTTTTGCCAAGCTATCTGCCATTTCGTTGCCCAATGTTCCTACGTGGGCACGTGACCAATGTAGTTTAGGTTTTTGTCCAGTTGGAAAATATACAAGTAAATATTGTATATCTTGAACCAAAGGAGAGCGATTATGACCAGCTATTGCTTTAATACTTGATGCACTGTCAAAAATTATAACACTGGTTATTGAGAATTGCTTTGCATATGTTATTGCTTCTCTTATAGCTAATAGTTGTGCTTGAAATACTGAATTTGTATGATTCAATTTTGTTTTCCAGGTTTGTATAAGATTATTATTTCTGAAAACGCAATAAGCACTGACTACGCCTAACTCTGTTTTTGATCCATCTGCAAAAATTTGAATTTGAAAATGATCTATATTTACTATAGGATTTACTATTGGATTTTCTGAATATAATTGATTTGGATGTAAGTTTACATTTTTGAGTTCTTCATATTCTGTTGGATGATAGATATTAGAATTATAGGTGCTTGTTCGTCGCAGACGTGCAACTTTTGTTTTAACGACTTCTTTCTGTCAGAGTAATTGGTGGAATACCTGAAATGATTTGTAAAGAACTGGTAGGTGTTTTTCTATATGCTTTTGTTATTGATAGCAGAAAAAGTCGTTGTATTGAAATTAGTTGTCTTTTTGCATGTTGATTTAGATCTGTGCCCCAAACATAAATAAAGAAGAATAGAAGAATCTTTTCTATTACTGTTGTATACCAAGTTTTGTGATATTGAGATGAAATTCCCCAGTTTCTTGCTGTGGTTATTTTTATTGAATTTGATAATATTAGAAGTTTATTTTTGATATATTTGATATGTTGATGCCATGAAAGTCTATTATCAAGCATGATACCTAGGTATAGTAGTGAATTTACTGTTGCTATTTTATCTTGTGCTATTTTGATAATTGGGTTTCGAAGGTTCGTTGTCTTGGTGCCCTGTTTTGGTATATAAAGAGCTTTACTCTTGAGAATTGATATTTTTAACTGAAATTTATTTTCCCATTGTTTAAAGATTTGTAGGGATTGTTTGGAGTTATCTTCTATATCTTTGCGACTATTGCCTTGGACTATTAGTAGGAAATCATCTGCATATGCTTGTGCGTGCGTATGAAGGATATTGTCAAAATTTTTCAATATTTTATTTGCTATTAAATTCCAAATAACTGGACTCAAACAAGATCCTTGTGGGCATCCTCTTGTAATTTTATATAATTTGACTCCACTATTTGATGCATATTGTAGAGATCTGTTATAGAAGTAATCCTTTAATAATAGGAATATTTTATTTGGACAATGGATGAATTTAAGGATTTGTATTGCATCTGTCCAACATATAGAGTCAAAAGCTGCTTGAATGTCTAATGATATTATTAAAGAATGTTAATTTTTATTTCTGTTTATTTGAAATATTTGATGTAATTTCTGGAAAGCATAATCTACTGATTTATTAATAATGAAACCAAACTGATATGGGTGAATGATTTTGTTAATATGCAGGTGATATTGTAGTCTTGATAGTATTAATTTTTCTAGAAGCTTTCCCAAACCAGGTAACAGGCATATTGGTCGATATGATTGAGGATTATCCTGAGGCTTGTTTTTCTTTAAGTTTAATCAGTACAGTACAAAGTCCGAAATCCGGACGTCCATTATCCGGAATGATCTAAAATCCGGACTTCGAAACCACCAACAACGTCCCCCGCGCATAATAAAACATCTGGAGAGTACCGATCACTTCGACACTAAATAAAATGCCTTCATATTGAAGAAACAAACATTTTAGCGTTTTTACGATGAGTAATTCGGCTCCTTTGCTGCATATCTTCTTTTTAACGCACATCTCAACCGAAACATTCCATGTAGATACATCGTTGATCTGACGCCAACCTGGCGAATCATTATTTATTATACTTTCCTTTTATCACCGCATGTTTATCAAAACATGACAACTTGAGTAATGACTCATGTAGCGATGCCTAAACAATTTTTTATGTTAGTAGTTGAATAATAAAGGAGTATGGTAACCTTTTATGTTGACATTACGCTTGGCGACGATTACAGATGTAAGTTAAATGCGCTAAAAAAAATGTTGACGAGGAAAACTTTAGCAAACGTTTCTTTCCATATCTTAAAAATAGATTTTGTTGATGATACTCAGAGACCCAAAGATTACATTTAGGGCTATTTGAATTGAGAATAACTGAGTTGTTATTCACATAAACCTAGAACAAGCGCCAGGGCTCGTATGGCCGCATCGAGTCGCAGAATTTAGGACTCACAGAGACTGCATCAGGCGGTAAGATATCTAGCGCCGGCCCTCAATAAGACTTAAGTATATGTGGGAATTTATTTATTCAGAACTCTGATAAGCCTTAAGCATGTGCAAGAAATAGACATAAGTATTATAAATAACTGAAATAATACAATTCAGGCTTAATTGTTCTCAGTGCACGATAGAAGCAAGATAAAATTTAACGGAACAACTTGTCGTTGGTGGCCAAGCTCATGATGCATAACCAAATATGTATAGTGAATGATAGCTAAATTTGATCATGATAGCCGCTAACTTTAAATGTTTTTCGGATATCACAAAACAAAGGTGAAATTTTCCAATTAACGGATTTTGTAAAGAAATGTAGAGAAGCGGTAATAAATGAAGAATGAGGATGATATAAAAGAAGTTTTTCATTGTGATGACAATGGTTCTCAATCATCAATCAATTAATGAATGGCGAAATCTGTAGTATGGTTCTAGATCCAGAAAATACCGCTATCGATAGTGAAGAAAGTAAGAGATTATGTCTGTCTACAGAATTAAAGCGAAAGTATTAGCACAAAAAAGAGCAACTTAAACAACTTAGAGTAAAAGAAATGTTTTATAAATTAAACAAATAAATATTAAGCTTTTTTGTGAAGTTTGATACCCTTTAGATCATAAATACTTCATTATTTTATAAATGACGATTTTATATTTTTAATTTTATAATTTCTACATGCCATCTTACTAGATTTAAACTGATGATCTAATATCCAGAAAAATCCCAAATCCGGAATCGCCGAAGTCCCGACGATTCCGGATTTCGGACTTTGTACTATAGGGATATTTCCATGATTCCTTTCCCATTATATCCCATTGTCCATTTCGATATTTAAACGCAACAATAAAACAATAAAACGCAACAATTCGCCCAGGAAATATTAGAAAATCCAGAGGAATGCGAACAAATAAATTGCATTTCAACTCTGTTTTTTTGGGGGGGGCAGGTAGCGGGAGTTGAGATCATTTAAAAAAAATTCCTTGGATAGATTTGGACACATGATTGGTAGTTTTATTCGACGAATACCCTGAAAATCCTAGGGTTAAAGTTTAGTATCGAAATTGTGAGTAAAGGTTAGGAATTCCTATAAAGGTTGACTGTTAACGGAAGACGGAGACACCGTCTGTTTACCATAGATTAAGTAGTGTACAATGATTCTAAACTAATGAGTGGACTGTATAGCAAAAGAACTAATTTATTGACGGTAATTAATTACATTCAGATCTAATACATGCTCTGGCATGTTGCTTAGCCGAATCCAGATGGCCAAGTTAGCGTTTCTCTCCCTATCCAATAGATGGCGCTGTATTCTAACTTAACAAGTGGTTTTGTCCCACTATTGAATAAGCACTGTGTATCTGCAATTATTTCTCATTATTCATTTGGGCAGTAGGCAGCTATACCGTTGTAAGTTACACATTTACATTGAATGGAGCTAAGGTTATATACATAATAATATACAAAAAGATACAATAGATAAACGGTCAATAAAATATTATACAATAGAAGTCACACTACAGAGCATAATATTTTAAGTATGTACAGCTGATACATAAATGTATCAGAAAAGCTCATATATGAGAAAAGCTTATCTTGACTACGCATAAAGTGGTAATTATGAGTAGCGGTGAATACTAAATGTAGGATCGTGCTAATAATAATGATGATAAATTCTTAAGGATGGAAATATATCATCAT
This sequence comes from Stegodyphus dumicola, assembly GCF_044657685.1. Taxonomy (NCBI): domain Eukaryota; kingdom Metazoa; phylum Arthropoda; class Arachnida; order Araneae; family Eresidae; genus Stegodyphus; species Stegodyphus dumicola. The sequence goes on along the minus strand of NC_140771.1, from coordinate 37,635,599 downwards.
GCTAATACAAGCTCATGTGTAAGACACGACATATCAGCTCGTATGTCCATGAATCTAAGTCACATCAGTTCGTATTTCCTTTTTGCTCTGAAAATACTAAGATACTATATTCAAAATGTCAATAACCATATTATCCAGTTAGGAAGCACAAAATAGATACTGTTTTAATCTCTTGTACCCAGTTCCCAGCACTTGTTCGTGCGTTAGATTTAGATTGGAACGTGGTATTTTTTTTTAATTATATGAGCTAAAATATTATTTTGATGATGCGAAGGGTAGATTTCACGTTTTCCTATTTTTCTAAAGTTAAAATTTCTACCGCACGAAAAAGAGACAAAAATCTAAATCTGTTACAGAAATTCTCTTTGCATACTTGAAATTAATTTTGTAGGTCTTTTTCATTCTTTTTTATATGAAATCGAATTTTTGTTATAGTCATTTAGATAAATGCTTGGTTTCATTAACTGGGGTACTTTTTCATTAATGCATACCAAGTATTGTCAGCAGCATACTGGCACATTTTTGCTTATTTCTTTCCTCATTTACTCCTTCTCCATCTAGTCCTACCAGTGGCTGAGCGGTAAAGTCTCTGAACACTGGTAGTTCAGAATGAGGTTCGAATCCTGCGAACGGGCTGGCTGCATCGGCGTTTTCGTAGTTTTCTCCACCTGTAACGTGGATACAAACCAGTTTTCCTTAGAAAGTCCTACACGAAGACATCCTTTCCCTGAGGTTCGGAGATCTTTTTCTTTTTAGTATTAGAGAAGGCTGTAAAGTCATTTCGGCTTCAAGTCATATTTTAAATGAGGTAGTTATTCGAACTCAATCTTTCTTTGTGAACATCTTTCTTGAGTAAACAAAATAGCGGTTTCTTAATCTATTTTCCAATTCTAAGTCTTGAAATCCATAGCAGTAGGTAGCAAGGTTTTTTTTTATTTCTTTTATTATTATTATTATTATTTTATATTAGCTAAAAATGTGGTCGCGCAATCAAGTGTTTTAAACACATTTATCGACAGGAAAGAAGCCGAAACGAACTGTCGCCGAGAAAATACACCGGTAAAAGTCCAATAGAAGTAGTTCGAATAGACTGACACAGAAACATTATTCAAAGGTTTGATGAAACCCACTCAAATTTGGTTTTTAAACCACTGCAACAGGTGATGAATCTTGGCTGTATCAATATGATTCAAAAGCCGAATTCCAATCTGTCGCGTAAGAATCGCTCCTGATGAAAATTCTTCTATAAAAATCAAGAAACAGGGAAGAAAGCAGTGTGCTCTTTTTTCTCTCTGTAGCTTATTTAAGCTTATTTAAAGCTTATTTAAAGCTTGATGTTAGAAGATAAAAAAACAAAAAACAGTGATTACCGAATGGTACAAAAGCTTTTCTAACGCACACAAAAATCTTGTCTAAGGTATTCGAAAAAACATCTTGTCACACGTGCACAAAAATTTGTCTAACGTACTTCGAAAAATACATATTACAAAACCAAATTGTTTATTGCTAAGAATTTTACTTCATCACAAAAATACAATAACTAACTCAGCTGAAAACACACTTCGCGTTTTAAGTGATTCAATGGCTCAAGTTTTTGACCACCCATCTTATAGTGCAAATTTAACTCCATATTATTTCTTAGTTTCTAAAGCCAAGGATAATATCTCAAGGCAGAGATTTAATTCACTTAAAAGTGCTGTACTAGTCCATGCGGCGTTTTAAAATAGTATCCTAGAGGTAAAAGGGAGAGTAATATTTAACCAGCAGGTTCGAAAAGATCAGCAGCTCTATTCAGCACAAAGAAAAGATATTTCGAGAAAATTTTGGAACTTGCATCCCCACGAATAGTCGGAACTTTATATATATACCTCTTTCGAAATCATAATCTAAATCTACCCTTTTTTGTGCTGTTAAATGTTTGCCTAATAAAACGCTTTACACCGCTTTATATGCAGTGTTCTCGCTGTTTCTTTGTGTCTCTACTCTCTCCTGAGTTTTACGTGTCCGGTCATGCTTTTCTATAAAGGTGTCTCAAAAGGTCGTTGCCAAACTTAACTTGCTGAACTGTCAAACCATGACAGACTAGATTTCCATAGGAACTTGCGTCCGAAAATGCGAACCGCGACCGCTAGAGGGCAATGTCTGCAGGCTTGTGAAAGAGTGAGAAGTTTGATCATTTCAGGCGAAGATGTTGCAGGAAAAAAATGAATCTGTTTAATAGCTGTAACATAACTATAAGTTATGGATATTTTGAGAAAAGAGTGTTGCTGGATCTCGTGATTGATGTCTCAACAGCTATACGCCGAAACATCTGGATTCAGCGCGACAGAGCGCCTGCTCATTTTAGCAGCACTGGACAGGAATATCTTAATAGGATATATCCTGATCGCTGGATTGCCAGAGGCGGAGGACCAGTCGCATGGTCACCGCGATCTCCCCACCCGACGCCTCTGGATTTCTATCTGTGGGGATAATTGAAATCCATGGTGTAAGAGACGACTGTAACATCGGACATGGATCTCATCGCCAGGATCTTGGAAGCGGCGGCACGTGTTGCGACACATCTGCCCATTTTGAACGGGTCAGTGAATCGATGTGTCGACGTTGTGAAGCATGTATTGCGGCGAATGGAAGGAATTATGGCCTTTAATAAAAGCCATATTATCACCTCTTTTGCTATCCTTTCTTTTTTCCCCCTCTACCCTTGCTAACATTGCCCTCTAATGGTCACCTTTCGCATTTTCGGACATAAGTTCCTACGTAAAACTTCTTCGTCATGGTATGAGAGACCAGCATGCTAAGTTTGGCAACGACCTTTTCAGACACCCTGTATGATTTACTTCGACATTCTGTATCTCCCTTCCAAGTCTCTACGGAGGGTTTTGACCCATCTATGCAAAGGTTCGAGTGCGAAACTGCATTGCAGTGTCTCGAGAACAGTACTTGGATCAATAATTTGAAGCACTGCTGTCAAGCAAAAAGTAATTGTGACATTTTAAAAGAAATTTACTTTAAATATAATTAGCATATTGGCTTATTTAATTAACTATTTTCAAACTAATTAACTTTAGAACTCAGTAGTTTGATTGTTGATAGTAATATAATACAGACAGTTTAGCAGCAAATGCTATAGAGAGCCTTTTTCGAATATTTCTTCGATTACCGAATGACAGGCTACACAGCTGATGCTGAACACCTGCCATACCTTTAAATACTATGTCACAAATTAAATTATTCATTAAAATTTGACAACCGTGAAACCAAGTTCCACACACGGTACCATTTCCTATGATCTGGAATATTTCCCCAACAAACTCTGATATGGATTTATCCAACAACTTGAGATAAATTAATATAACAATAGTAGTACAAGAATCGAATTTTTATTGACGTTTCTCAGATGGCCACTCCCACTTCTTCGACCATCCGTTGAAGAGTTCAATTAATTTCTCATTAACCACAGCACGCACGGACGTCCTAGTCCATTACATGACACTGACGACTCTGAAAGCACTACAGCTTCGTTTCCGAGGAATTCTTCGCCTGGTAAATTCTATTGATCTTCGAATCTGCCAAACATTAGAACAAACGGAATCAAAGGGTTCCGTTGCCAAGTGCAGTGAATCGGAGTGAAGGTGCGGGTGGAGGAGTGTTTGATTGATGAGAATAGTTTCAGCGTTGTCATTGGCGGTGCTCGGAATCTGGGCCAAAAGGGCTTAAAATCAATGAACGCAATTAACGGACTTCGTTCTTTGGTTCGTTTTGCTTCAGGGCTCTGCGACTGACAGAGACGATTATGAGCAGGCACGCAGAATAGAGCTACAAGAATATTTCGTTTCATGGAAAATATGTGAATTTGATGTAAAAAGTTATACAATTAAAACTTACGTAATAAGACTTTTAAGTATACAAAAAATTTTAAAATCACTTAAAGTTTTAACTTGCGCAACATTTCAAGGCAGTTTTGAAACTGATTAAATTAGAAGCGTCTTATTATTTATCAACTGAATCCGTCAGTTATATAACAGAAATGAACACGTTGCACTAATCAAGAAATAAAAAATTTTAACCAAATACGAAAACTAAAAAAAAATATATATACGAAAGAAGAGTAATATATTTTTATATTAAATGCATTATACTATTTCAGGTGGCGAGTGCTAAAATGAAAAATGGCTGCACTTTTGATTTCCTCATTTCTGTTTCCAGAAACACTTATTCAGCAATTTACTATGAAATAAAAAAAGGAAATAAAATGTAAAGCAATTTCTACTTTTTTTAACTAAAATAATCAATTAAAAGCTTGTTTAACTGTGAATGTTTTCCAGAAGGAAAAAAATAATTGCGTTCGAGAACAGCAGAGAAAAGCTCCTAACGTCATTTTGTCAAAGAAAGTCATCAACAATGTAATTTGGAATTTTAATAAGCATTGCGTAAAATAACGAAATAATTACCACTTCAGAAAGGATGGATGATTTTTATACATAATATATTTTAATTGCTATATGTTTAAATTTAGAAGTTAAAAAACTAGGATGTTATATGAATGTCAAAAATTGTTTTCCTTATTGTTCTTTCATTATATTTCAATTTTTAAAGATACAGGTTTGGCAAAACTGCACTTCTCTTCAAAAATGTTCAGCTTATTGTCTTAAATCTGATATAGCATTTAGCTGAATACATAAATATGCTTTCAAAATAACACCATAGACTTAGAATACCCTCGCGGAATATGTTTCCTCATTTATATGAACACTGCAAACCACACAAGGCTATCCGCTTACAGAAAGGAATATGGTGGAATTTCAAGAGAAACTGACTCGCGTTTATGTTACACGTGGGAAAACTACAAACACACTTACCCAGACATTTTTCCAGGGATTTGAACCTTGAGTTTAACTAATTGTCCTCTGTGGGTCTGATCATTCGGCCGCTATTGGGTCATGTGAGATGCGAATTATTGCCATAAAGGCACATCAATGAAACTATCTTGATGACTACATACCTGTAAAGAAAAATAAAGAGAAAGGGAAATGTAAGTAAATAGAATTCTTTGCAGTGTGCGACCAAAAAGGGAACTGCAAGAAATGAGAATGAACATTTTAGTAGCCTGAAACTCGATTCAACAAAACAAAAACAAAAATATACTTAGCCCCACAAAACTGTTTAAGGCAGCGGTCTTAAATAAACTAGGCGACTTTCAAAGATGTTCCAGTTACTTAAATCTTAGTTATTTGAAGCCTGAGTTAATATTTTTCACTTCCGTTTTTAACGAAAATGAATAAAGTATCAGAAAATCTAAAAACTGTGTTAATTAATTTAAAATCTTGTTAGAAAATTTGAAGATACAGATTTTGCTAATTTTTATTCTCTCTGGTCAAAAAGTAAATAAGCTTAGTTGCGAATTTTTACACTAAGAGTATTCGCTTTCTTTGGGAATTTGTTGAAGTAGGAGACGTGAAAAATATGCAGTGCTCTCGCTAAGGCTTGAACCCTAGTTCTCTCGAATACGTGTCGAGTGTGCTTCTAGGTACACCACGAAGGCATGCGGAAAGGAGAGAACAAATACCCTAGTAACCTAATGACTGTACAAGTGGGGCCCAAACTAAAATAGTGGTGGACGATAATTCGTCACCATCAGAATTTGGCAATTGGTACCCTAATCCAAAGCGCCTTTTAAAAGGCATTTTCTCCTTTTTTTTCGTCTGCCTTCGTGGTATAATTGGAAGCATACTCGACGCGTATTCAAGAGTTATGACTCATAGTCTACATCGATTTCAAAAGATGGCTATTTGGAAGCATTTAATCTTTCAAAAATTCACCTAGGAAAGTGGATTGATGTTGAGAAAACTACTTTGAACGCACCTAAGATTTGGTAAGTTCAACTTGTACTTACTTGTGTCTCAAAAATGTTAGATTGTCCCTCGTATACTATTTTTAACATGATTGTAAATATATGTGCAACATCATAAAAATAATGATCATACAATTATATAGGTATTATATAGATATTTTCTAAAAAGGTTTGCGTAAGGTGAATTTTGCTGTATTTACAATTTTTCTTTTATAGCCATTTCTTTTCATGAAAAGTCTTCATTGGCTCGCGATATTTCATTTAGTGTCTGAAATAAGTCGAATGAAAAAATAATTATCATTATAACTGAATCATTACATTTTGTTGGCTTCATTCTTTGAAAACATATTGTATTGCCATAATATATTGTGCTTTATTTATTGAATCACATATTATTATTCCGTGCATTTCTTTTCTATCTTAAGAATGACATAAGTTCAAATTGTTTCTCCTGCACTTCGGAAAATTTTAAGACAGATTTCACAGCTTCGTCAGTTTAATCGTTAAATAAAACTATTTGTTCCATTCGTCGGAACCAGAAGATTTGGATAACAGAGAGATGAAAACTTTAACTTGTTTAGCTGTCTTCTTATATGTTGTTTTCCCCCACTCTTTTCCTCTTAGAATTTCCTTTCTTTTTTTCAGTTTTTCTTTCCTTTATTTTCCCACAGCTTTAATACTTTAGTATCTCATCTTACGAAACGAAAGGTTGAAGGCGAAATCGCAGTCGTAGGAAGTCTCTGTCTCTTCCACTTGTTTTTTATATTTGTCATTTTATTATCTTTCGGAAGAAAATGTTTCTATTATCCGGCAGTGATAATATCCGACAACACAGGAAACACCTCATTCCCAACAGATACATCCGGTCCTTCTTGAACACTACATTCTATCCATAACATCATTTAATAATATTCTTAGCTATCAGGAACTGTAACTAATCATTAGACTAACACCGAATTATCACAAAGTCTAAAATAATAACTGAGCCTTGAGAAGGTTATAAAAAGCCTTTTTATTAAATCTAAAAAAAAAACAAGAGTCTAGAGTGGTGCTTACAACTCAAACAGCACTTATGGCGAGATAACTTAAAGTAACAGTAAGTTTAAATTTAAAATAAAGCTAGTAGTCAAAAACTAAAATAAATAACTAAATTAATAATAATAAAAAATCTGAAAACTTTCAGATTTTAAATTACGTCCAAAGGGGCATTCTTTTTACATTTTGTGTGTTACCTTTATTAATTAAATATCATATTAAGCCATAAAATTTAGTTCAAGAGCAATACCACAAAATAATTTTAAAATGAGCATAACTTTAGAATTTCCGATACACAGGACGCAGGTCTCGTGCGCAGGAGGTAAAAATGTTTTTTCTGTACAACGTTCCCATTGCTCGCTTTGAATCCTTGAATTTGTTAATCAAAAGTTCGTTAAAGTTTTACAAAATATAAAACCTATAATAAAACAAATTCCAGATTTCAAATTTGGGCACAGTGCGAGAAACATAGATACATTTATGCAGATTCTTCATTACTTAATTTCTTTAAATATAATACAAGGCGATAATATTTGGTGGCAAAAATTTGAAAAGTGAAACAACGCTTATAGTGAATCAACGCAAAATGCCTTAACGAAATTAATAGTCCTTCTGGGCAAATCCCCTTTGAACTAAAAAAAAAGAGAAAAGTTTTAAAACGAAGGACACCAAGTTTTCAAAAGAGTAAAGCCTGGAGGTAGGAAGTAAGAGGAGAGGCCTAGCTGGTGTTCCCCATTAGCTGCATTGAAGCAGTGGCGATCCCTCGTGGAGACCAAAACATTCAGAGACATACCATTAGGATCAATGGGTTTTTGACATTAATCGGATGTAAACATTTTGTAACTTACGTCGTAAATATACGTATATATGCGTAATGTATTGCCCACTAAAGTCCGGTGCCACCCGTTTAACTGCTGAACGGCTGCAGTTATATTCATAAAATTGGTGTTTAGGTATAGTAAAGTAACTATACGGTACTTGATGAGATAGCTCACAGTGCCACCTGGTGAAAACGGCTGAGTTAGCCTCCCTATCTCCGAAACTATACGAGATAGGAAAAAAAGGGGGAATTTTCAAAGTTGTAGAGCATCATCGATTTAGTACCAATAGACATCTTGTGGATATGAATACTAAAAACCGAAATCTGAAAACTCACATTTGTTTCTTCGCAATTTCTGTGTGTGACGTCACAAAACGTGAACGAAAGGAGAACTGATATTCTTGCGAATGAAAAACATGCCTGTATCGCGGCACAACGATGTCGCTTGTAATTCAGAGTGCAGATCCCGCAGGTTCAAATCCCGCAGGGTGCATCCTTGTACCGATTGTCTTTGTAAACAGAGTAGACAACGTACAGATCGTGCACAACCGTGTCGCAAAACGCATCAACTCAACGCAACTTGAGCATGGTGTGCGAATTTATTCATTATGCAAATAGTGTGTGAAACGTCACATCTGTTCACCTGAGATATCTATAAAATAGATATCTCCTCGTGGTTCTATGTTGAACCTCATGGTCATGGAGCGATTTTCAAAAAATCTGTTGGTTCTACTTACGGTGAAGGGCAAGGCACGATCAACAGCGCCGTTGCATTGGCAACGTTTTTCTGCGATCCCGCATCCTTCATACAAAACCATCCTACCGGTTGTGAAACGTTTAAGGGACATAGGCTGCGTGACTAGCTGACTTCGATCCGACAGACCAGCTAAGGTAGGGCGGAAAGTGCAACCGGAAGATTCCTTATCATACTGCCTCACATATCCAAACAGCTGCACAAAAGAGAGAAGTGAAAACTGTGGCCTCTCAAAAAGTCGCTTTTGGAAAATTCTAAATGAATTAGGTGTTCACCCATACCGAACAACCTCTGATCAGGCATTAATGGACGGAGATGCCAACATTCTTGGCAGATGTAGTGCGGACGGATGAGGCATGTTTTTCGAGGAATGAAATGTATAATAGGCAGAACAACTATTACTGGTTACTGGAAAATCATGTTCTACCGACGTTGACACCAAATACGGTTTTCGTTTAATGCTTGGTGTGGAATTTATAATAACAGGCTAATCGGCTGAATATTTTATAAGGGCACGTTAACGGCCGCACAGTATTTAGAACCTCTGACATAATACTCAGTTTTGTTGAGAACCTGCTGTTGCATCAACTCGTGAATGAATGGTTCCTACATGACGTGGCAAGTGAAGCTGCACCCGATGGAGGAATTCAGATAACGAATAATTGGGTACGGTGGTTTCGAAGAGTGGCCTCCACAAACACTGCAGGACCTTCAACAACATATTACAGATGCTCGTGCAAACGTGTGACCCACTATGCTACAACGTGAAACCTGAAGTTCTAACAAGGGTCCAGATGAGCATTTCAGCTTATGGAGAGAAGTATAAAACTTCAAAAAATAAAGATAGCTTGTAATAACTACTGTTTTTTATTACTTATAGTAATAAAATATACTGGAAATTGTAGGTAATTATATATAAAATCAATTTAAACGTAGTACGTTTTTCATGCGAATGAGGATTCTGTTACATTTCCAAACTATAATTTAGTTTTTAAGTTTCTAAACTTAACACAAACAAATTTTAATTTCTAAATTTAACATAAATAATATTAAATGAATCTAAATCTTGATATATAATACCGCATTACAAACTCATTTTAATCCTGATATATCTTATATAAACTTTTCTATAAACAATAACAAAACAACTTTGAATAATTTTAAGTTTGACTAAAAACTTTGAATAACAAAGGATTTTCATTCATAATTTTATATTACATTATGTCATCAATAAAGCATGTTGCTAAATAAGATTTTAAAGAAGAGAGACAGAACTTAATTTTTTTAGTTACCAAAGTGATTATTTTTCAGTTATATAAAAATAAAATGATAATATGTGGATGACAAAACATCTATTTTATTTAAAACATTGTGGTGTTGAGAACATAAACAAAAGTAGCAAATACTCTATCAAGGGTATCGAAAAACGTATACAGTTTTAAAGGTACCTCAAAATCGCTGTTGCAAGTTATTGAAAAATAACCAAGATGTGATTTTTGGGTAAATGTCACTAAACTATACAAATTCCCATTATCCATCCAACAATTAATGTTACTTTTATGCGGAAGTGTGCCGCTTTTCGATTTGTATGGAACTGTTGTGCGGAAATATTATCAAAGTGCTGTCAAGGAAGCTCTGGATGTAAACAAAAAACACCCCATCTGGAGACCAAAGCCTGGGAGCCAATGCTTCACTCATAGTTGCGGTTTTGGCCTTTCCTTTTATTCTTACCTCCATGGACTAAAGAGACCACGAAAAGTGAGTGTGCAAGGAAGATAATACTGACGTACTTTTTTTAACGTAATGGAAATTTTACATCGAGAATTCGTCCAAGTTCAGAAATTAGATGAGAAGTTCTAGTATGATGTTTAGAGAGGGCTGAGAAATGAAATTTTTCTTATAAGACCTACTCTATGCAACATTCGGATGTAATGCTTCACTATTATAATGCCCCAAGCACCCGTTCCCGGAAAATGGCACATTAAAAAAGGCAAGAACTCGCAGTGGTTCATATAAACCCACATATCCCTTTGCTCGCCATATTTGGCACCCTGAAATCTCCCCCTCCCCCCTCCCAAAAAAAAAAGGCTTCCAAGGCAGAAAACTAAAATCGCTGGTTTCCATTTTGGCTCGTAGGAGGCATTCAGTCTGAAACGCAGCAGGTGCTACAGTCATTTTAACAAAAGTCCTCCATAGAACATTCCAACTAAATGCAAGAATTGGCATCAGACTTAAAACGCAGAGAGGGTTGGACAGCAGATAATAATGGTAAATTTTGACGATCTGGTTGGTCTCGTTCCTTTTCTTTTTTATCAGTCTAGTACTTTGTTCATCTATATAAGAAATGAATTTTCCATTAATGCACCACACTGTGATTAGGATGCAAACATTAGTACATTTATGTCAGGATATGTCTGTGAAAATACATAGAAGTGATATTGATTCGTTTCTTGAAGATAAATACATGATTAATTAGAATGGTATTATTCTTAATTGTGCGATAAATGACTGCATTTAAATCAAAACAAATTAAGCTTAGGGTGCTTCCGTTTTATAGCAAAAATCTGTACTTGGCAGGTATATTAGGATCTCACTTCTCAAAGATTAAAAATGTGATCATGGTGTATTTTTCATGGTTCTTGAAGCAAATGTGCATTAAATGAAATTTCAAATCGAGGTACGCGCCCATTTATTGCATAAATGCATTAGTGATTACTATTATTTATTGCATAAAAATTCATTAGTGATTACTATTATTTATTGCATAAATGCATTAGTGATTATTTTTATGTGATTGGGGAATCATGTTAGAAAAGGCGAAGAGAAAAAATTGTATGGGCTTATTGTATGTAAAAATTAATGGGCTTTTGGGTGGCATGGATGCTGTCAACTGGTCAATGTTTTTATTTGAAGCATGATGTAGACATAAATTTTTGATTAATTTCATGATTTTTTTATTTTGTTAACTTTATTGCTAATTGTTGTGCAAAGTTTAAGTTATGCTGTAAAATAAGACAAAATAATAGATTCACTTTCGTTCAATCTTTATTTAATATTTAATTAGTTTATTCTTTAAGTTCGTGTCATCTTATCGCCAAGTTGCAAAATGTATGTACAACTGTAAAGTTGGGTTTATTCTTTATTCTTTAATTCTTGTACTATCCATTCTCATGCAAATCATTCACGCTCACGCATTCGCTTATTCGATTCGTCAGAGAATCGCGGGCTGTTTAATTTATCTGTTAAAGTGATAACAGATAAATTAAATTTCCTGTTCTAATTTCCCAACAATCTAAAGACTAAATTTATTCGTAAGTCCTGCGCTCGTTGTTTGAAAATACCGTATTTTACTGCGTAGTCTTCTCTTTTCCTCCTGCGTAGTTTTCCCCATATTTGATACTTACCAGTAATTTATCCATAAATACTTTTTATTTTATTAGTAAACAATTTTATGATAAATTACTTGATAATCTGTACTTGACAGGTATATTAGGATAATCTGTACTTGGCAGGTATATTAGCCAAGTACAGATTATTTATGATACAGTCAAAAGTCGTTAATTCGGACACCCATAATCCGGAATGATCTATAATCCGGACCTCAAAGCTAAAAACATTCTGCGCATGCGCCGCGTTGACACATGCGCATAGGCGTTTACGCGTGCGCGTAAGACCTTTACGCGCACGCTCATATGCGTGTGCGCAAGTGCAGAATACGTTTTCGCCTGCGCGTTTAATGTATAACGGACGGTGCAAGCTAAAATTATATAATTATCTATTTCAGTTAATGTTGATGATTACGTTGTTTCTTAATCTTCGAATTGGATGCGGCTTATTATTTTTTGCAGACTGTAAGAGCAATTTTATGAAAGTAAACTTGAACTTTCGATTATGTCAATTTCCGATGCTGGAACTTCCAAAGGATCTACAAAACGAAAGTATGTTTCGATGTCCAACAAACAAAAAGTGGAATTGCTGCAAAAAATGGATAAAGACATGAAGAAGGTGACAGAGAGGTTAGTGAAAACGAAAAAATATCGATTGACAAGTTAGTCGGTATTCTCGGCACAGCAATTACGGGACTTGTAACTGAACAAGAAATCATGTCTGTTTATAGAATTAAAGAGAAAGTATTATCACATAAAACAAAACAACTTACATTGAAAGAAATGTTTAATAAAGTAAACAAATAAATATTAAGCTTCTTTTTTTGTAAATTTTGATACCCTTTAGATCATAATTGTTCTTTATTTCATAAATTACGGTTTCATATTTTTAATTTTAGAATTTGTGCATGCCATCTTACGAGATTTAAACTGATGATCTATAATCCGGAAAAATCGATAATCCGGAATCACCGAAGTCCCGACGAGTCCGGATTAACGACTTTTGACTGTAATAAAATTTTTATTTTATTAGTAAACAAATGAAAGTATTTATGATAAATTACTGGTTACTATCAGACTGCGGGGAAGATAGTAAAAATACGGTATATATATACATTATTAAATGCAAAAACTTAATTTGTTTTTAAAATACCGAATTTTTCGTACCATTTTTATTTCTGAATAGAAATAAAATTTTACCCATTTTCAAGATAACAGTAAACGAATAATATGAAACAAGTTTTAAGAAATGATGTAATTCGAGTTACGTTTTTACATTTAAAAATACTGGAAACAGAAAATGTTTATATTTAATAAATAGTTTAATAAATGTTAAAATAGTGTTAGAACACTTTGCATTTCACTATCTTGTCAGTAGATGGCTGCACCAGTCCAATACATTGGATTTGAACTTAGCATTTCAGTGGCCTGGTGATAGCCCAGACATTGGTAAAAAAATCAATTTAAATTATGAAAGAAAAGTGTAATAATTATTTGTCATTGCTAATAACTGTAATAATGTGCATTTAATTTTTTAAAATTAAGTGTGTGAATTTTCAGAACATTTTTGTTTTGCTGTGTTATTGTTTTTAAATTTTCATATGTAACTGTAACATTGACTAAAGAGTTGTTGACCATGTGTTTTTTCGTTCACGACATGTGTTGGTGTTGGATGTGCTGAAGGTGGACGTCTGTAATTTTTTTCTGTATAAGTTTTTAGTGCTGTTCATGATTATGAATAAAAGTTTGCAATGAGTTGAACTAATATCTGGTGACCCGTGTTTTATTAGGAATGCTAATCTTTTAGTTTGACTAAAATTGCAAACATGCCATTGGACAGTGAATCTGCATCTACTTCAAAACTTGAAGCTAGTAAAGTGAGTGTTAAGATACCGCCATTTTGGATAGAGAAACCTGAAATGTGGTTTTTCACCGTAGAGGCACAGTTTAAAATCAGTGGAATTACTTCCGAAGACACAAGATTTAATTACCTGGTTGCACAACTTGAACCCAAATTTATAGAAAACATTTGGCACATCATTCGAGACGACACGCCAAACAAATATTCAGCCGCTAAAGAAAGACTTCTGAGCACTTTTAAAGAAAGTGAAAACAAACGCATCAAGCGATTGCTAACTGGACTAGAATTGGGAGACCTAAAGCCCAGCCAACTACTCCGAAAAATGCGTGCCCTTGGAGATGCTGATGATGTGTCTGAAAAAATTCTGAGAACCTTATGGATGGAGAAACTGCCAGACCAAGTAAAAAACATTTTAATTGTTAGTGATGAAGGTACTGATAAGTTGGCCACAATGGCCGATAGAATTCTTGAGATGAATCCCCGGATAGAGCTTGCAAGTGTGGTCCAAGAAGCTGGCCCATATGATATGTTGCTAAAAAAAATGTCTTCACTTGAGCAACAAATTGCGACTCTGAGTGTTCAACACACAAGAGACAGACGACGAAGTCAAAGCCATCAAAGAAATAGGAGCCGCAGCAGATCCCGCAAGCGTTTTGACCCAGATGGAAAATACTGTTTTTTCCATTTCAAATTTGGAAAAAAATGCTACCCTGATAAACGCAAACCTCCCTGCAGTTGGAAGCAGCCGGAAAACTGCAACTAGCAGTAGAATCAGCGGCAAGCCCTGCTGCTACTGGAAACATTAATTGCCGCAAATTTCGCCTTTTTATCAAAGACAGAAAAACAGGAATCAAATTTCTTATTGACAGTGGAGCAGATATCAGCTTGATTCCAGCTGATACGAAATCTAAAAGTACCTGCACTTCATACAAGCTATACGCAGCTAACGGAACTGAAATCCCAACGTTTGGAAGTAAGGTGTTGACCGTGGACCTCGGACTACGTCGCCCATTCCAATGGCCATTTGTTGTAGCAAAAGTAAACAGAGGCATTTTAGGTGCCGATTTTCTGAATCAGTTTCACTTACTGCTTAACATTCGCCAGAGAAAATTAATTGATGGTGTGACAAATATGTTTGTACATAGTGATGTAATGTCAGTAACTGAAAATACTGCGATTAGCACAGTGAGCAATTCTGTAAAATTCTCTGAGCTGTTGCGAAAGTACCCTGGTATTACGAAGCCCAATTTATTGAACAACAAAGTGAAACATAAGGTCCAGCACTATATTGCTACAAAAGGACAGCCAGTTTACTCTCGTGCTCGGCAGCTTGATGCTAAGACACTGAATTTGGCAAAACAAGAGTTTCAGTTCATGTTAGACAATGGTATAATCAGGCCATCTAAATCACAGTGGGCTAGTCCTCTGCATCTGGTTACAAAGAAAGATGGAACTTTAAGACCCTGTGATGATTATAGACGTCTGAATGAGCAGACTATTCCGGACAGATACCCGATTCCTAGGATTGAGGATTTTCATTTAATCTTGAGTGGGAAAACAATTTTCTCAAAATTAGACCTATTCAAAGCATACTATCAAATACCCATAGCTGAGGAGGATAAACCAAAAACAGCCATTATTACACCATTTGGACTGTACGAGTTTAACGTTATGAGTTTTGGTCTCCGAAATGCTCCCTCAACCTTTCAAAGATTTGTACACGAGGTGTTTCGAGGGCTTGATTTCTGTTTTCCTTATCTTGATGATGTTTTAATCGCCTCGTCATCTGAGGATGAGCATAAAACACATCTGAGCTTAATTTTCGAAAGGCTTGATAAATATGGCCTATGCTTAAATGTGTCAAAGTCCGTATTTGGAGTTAAAGAAATTGAATTTTTGGGGTATCTCATTACGCCTTCTGGTTCGCAACCTCTGCCAAACAAAGTTAAAGCTATTCTTGATTATGAACTGCCATCCACTCTTCATGGCTTAAGAACGTTTTTAGGCATGGTAAATTTTTATAGGAGGTACTTGAAAGATGCAGCGCAGACCCAGGCCATGCTACATGAAATGCTTAAGGGAGCAAAGAAAAAAGATAAAAGTAAAGTACCTTGGACTGAAGAAAGCATAAAGCAATTTGAGAAGTGCAAAACTGACTTGGCTAATACTGCCCTGTTAAGTTATCCAAAGTCTGAATGTCCATTATCTCTGTGCACTGATGCCTCAGATTGGGCAATTGGTTCAGTTTTGCAACAGTATGAAGATGGTAACTGGAAACCAGTTGCATTTTATTCAAAGAAGCTAAATGGGGCTCAAAGAAAATACAGTACATATGATCGGGAATTGCTTGGAATATATCTCTCTGTGAAGCAATTTAAATACATGCTGGAAGGACGAGATTTTCAAATTTTCACTGATCATAAACCACTGATTTTTGCATTCAAGCAAAAGAATGATAAAGCTTCACCTAGGCAACTGCGTCAGTTACAGTACATCTCCCAGTTTACTACAAATATACAGCACATTAGTGGAAAGAACAATATTGTAGCAGATACTCTCTCCAGAATTGAAGAGATATCTGTAATTGATTATGAAGAAATTGCAAAGGCACAACAGAATGACCCTGAGTTGAAAGAATTAATTGCAAGTAACACCTCATTAATTTTCAAGGAATATGTACTACAATCTAAAAATGTCCTATGGTGTGATACTTCAGCTAGCAATATTCGCCCATATGTACCTCAAAGTTTTCGCAAGAAAATTTTTGATTATATCCATAGTTTTGCACATCCTGGTGTCAGATCCACTGTAAAACAGATAACTGCCAGATTTGTATGGCCCAGGATGAAGAAACAAGCAAGTGATTGGGCTAGAGCTTGTCTACAGTGCCAGAAAGTTAAAGTAACAAGACACACCAAATCGACCTTTGGTACATATCAAGAACCTGATGCCAGATTTAGCATCATCCATATTGATTTGATTGGGCCTTTGCCACCATCTAATGGTAAAATTTACTGTCTAACATGCATTGATAGATTTTCCTGTTGGATGGAGGTAGTCCCATTAGAAGATATCACTGCAGAACTGGTGAGTAAAGCTTTTTATGACCATTGGGTGAGCAGATTTGGAGTGCCACAGTGTATTGTAACTGACCAAGGTCGCCAGTTTACCTCCCAAATGTTTAAAAATCTTGCTGCTATTTGTGGTGCTAAACTTCTGCATACAACGCCCTATCATCCCCAATGTAATGGGAAAATAGAGCGCTTTCACAGGACACTAAAGGCTGCAATAAAAGCTCACAATAATGTAAAATGGAGTGATATGCTACCCACTATTTTGTTGGGTTTAAGAGCTGCTATCAGAGATGGTACAAACTATTCTGTTGCTCAAATGGTATATGGTACCAATATCAGGCTTCCTGGTGAATTTTTTGAAAAACCCAGTGTCCACGTTGAACCTGACACATTTGTGTACAATCTTCAGCAGCAGATGGCCCTAGTAAAGCCAATGAAGTCTGCAGATACATGTCAATCTTATCAAAAAGTTTTTGTACATAGAGATTTAAGGACCTGTACTCATGTGTTCGTTCGAGTTGATCGGGTGAAAAAACCACTAGAGCCTGCATATGATGGCCCATTTCCTGTAGCAGAAAGACATGATAAGTATTATTCTGTGCATATTAAAGGAAAAGATGTTAACATCTCTATTGATAGGCTGAAACCTGCTTACCTTATGAATGCAGATAGCATGCCAGAACTACCGAATCAGCTTCTTGACGACGATGTCAATGGTGGATCCTCAAAGGAAATGCATCATAGTAATTTCCCAACAAACACTCGTTGTGGTAGAGAAATAAAACTTCCTGTTAGGTTTCGAACTTAAAACTAAATCACAACTCTTATCTCTTGTTACTGCAAATATTATTATTCATGATCTACTTCCCCAATTAAGGCTAATGTCATATCGTATTTATCTCCTTCACAATAATGTATACTGATTTTATAATTTCTAATTTATGTATCTTCTGTATTATACCAGTCGTAGTGGTGTAGATATTGAGCAATATATTACTGTTCATGAATATATTCAGATATACTTTCCATATTGTTTTTACTGTTCTAGAAATTTTTGCTTCAAATTCTATATGCATGTATTAGCTGTAAGGGTTGGTATTATTGTGTTTTGGAATACAGTGTGTTTTTGCTTAGGCATAACATCTGCATTACCTCCTTAGAAGCTATCTTATAAAATACAATTATTGTTTCAGTTAGAATATTTCAGTGCTATATAGTGTAGTGCACATATATCTATGTATTATGACATATGTCTTTTTCACTAATTTGTTAATGTTAGATTGCAGTATTGAAAATTAAGAATTTGAGCTGTATGTAAAATAAGTAGAATTCTAATCATGTTGGTATTAGGCATATATGAGCTTTAGAGCAAATATAATTTCTATCCAGCTGCAGTTTAATGCAGTACTAATACCTGTTTTTCAGAAAACTAATAATTTTCAAAGAATATTAGTTGCTAAGGTGTATATTCAGGACAGTGTTGCATTGAGTCAGTCAGGAGTGAGTAAAATAAGAAAAGTGCATTTGGTGTTTAAAATACCTGCTATGAAATGTGAAAATTTTAGTAATACTGATCAGATTTTTATTGGTGTTAACTATTTTCATGTCACTGAAAGCATGTCATTGAATTGTTCAGTTAAGCCCAGATATGGAGTATGTATGTATATATTAACTTTGAGATATAATAATGAAATGTATAATGAATGTATAGAATATTGAATGTGGTATCTACAATTATGTGGATTTCCAGCATGGAATAAAAAAGATTAGTGATATATCTTGAAGTTCCAGCTACCTTAATTATTATTTGTATTTTAATTTACTATAACCTTACAATTCAGAACCAGATGCAAGCTTAGAAATTCATTCTTTTATACGTGAAGTGCATTTTGATCATGAGATGTAGTGATCACGTTATTTGATTATTGACCTTACCAATGCAATTTAAGTATCGTAACTTAGTTACTGGTGAGGGAGTAATGTTAGAACACTTTGCATTTCACTATCTTGTCAGTAGATGGCTGCACCAGTCCAATACATTGGATTTGAACTTAGCATTTCAGTGGCCTGGTGATAGCCCAGACATTGGTAAAAAAATCAATTTAAATTATGAAAGAAAAGTGTAATAATTATTTGTCATTGCTAATAACTGTAATAATGTGCATTTAATTTTTTAAAATTAAGTGTGTGAATTTTCAGAACATTTTTGTTTTGCTGTGTTATTGTTTTTAAATTTTCATATGTAACTGTAACATTGACTAAAGAGTTGTTGACCATGTGTTTTTTCGTTCACGACATGTGTTGGTGTTGGATGTGCTGAAGGTGGACGTCTGTAATTTTTTTCTGTATAAGTTTTTAGTGCTGTTCATGATTATGAATAAAAGTTTGCAATGAGTGGAACTAATAATAGGTTTACATGACAGTTTTATATAGAGAAGGAGCACAAGTATGTAACAAATCGTCGATCTTTCACTTATTACCGAATCTCTTCATAAAGCTAGAAATGGTGCAAAGTTCTGGTAAAAATAATCTGGTAAATCAAAGTGCGTACTTATTAAAACACAACAATAAATTTGGAGAATTTAAACTATACTATATTTCTGACTCTTTCCAATAGATGCCGCCACTGTCAGGTCCAGAAAAGTTTGGCAAGAATCCAAACTGATCATTTTCTGTTCATCGGTCAAGTAGCCGTTAACAAACTAGGTCAGAACTCTTGGGAATAGGTTACCATCAGCGAAAACAACTTCTTTAAATTAAGCTTTTGGGTGTTTAAATAAATGGGTTCTGGAAATGCCTTTGTAGGCTATATCTTAACGAATCTAAAATTTCAAACGGATATTTTAATTGCCTTCTAAATTATCAATTAAAGTGCTCTTTTAGAACCTTTGTTGCTAAATGTGGTACTATTTCTTTTGCGTATTTTAAAGTTCTGAATTGAAGTTGTATTATTAAATGCACAAATAATTATTCTTCTTTCGAAATTTGTCGTAAATGCGAATGATTATAATTAATAAACTAGCTTATGATTTTTTTTAACTTAAGACAGTTTATGAAATTTTGCTTATTTAGTATTTCTTCTAATACACAGAATAAAAAATTAGTTTAAAGAAATTTTGAATATATTTAATTTGAACATTACTTTTAAATATCTGAGAACTACAACTACTAGTGCCGGACATATATTTTAAATCAAACTTCATTTAATATCTGAAATCTACGAACTTGTGATTGAAGCTAAACTAAATTCATACATCTTTGTAGAGTAAATTACATTACTTCAGAGCTCAGACGCTTTAATTCAATATTTATATACTGAAATGAGAAAATATCCTCCCTAGTGTTTTGGTATGAAACAAAAAAGATTGTTTTTCAATAAAGTGTGAAAATAAAATTCATTTTCAAATTCTTCAAGTACTCTCTCTCTCTCTTTAAAATAAAACTATTTCCTCCAGTGCTTAAATTGCACCGGAGCCCACCTCCAGTACTTCTTAATTTTTAAGATAAGTTACAATTCTAGCCAGAGCGCACCGAAGCCCTAGATAAGATGAGCTCCGGTACTTCTTTTTGTAAAACTGAACCACAATTTCAAGGGAAAAAAATTAGAATTCCTAAAATTTTAGTTTAACAATAAACAGACTTTGCAACAGCAGACCTCTATTTCCCTAGAAATACGAACGCATGAGAACATGAGACGTTCAAGTAAAGTCCCCTCACTCGCATGCGGAAACTTTTCCTTTTAAGAAGACAAATTTGGGAGAGTTTGTTTAGGAACGCGTAAATTTCTCGCCATGCCATCGTTTCTAGTGTATTGTTATCGACAGTTACAGTTAGTTATCCTCACAGGAAGGAAAATCTGTGTTCTTAAATGTGCATTAAGTGACAGCGAGTACAATAAGCGTGAAATACTCAGATAAACTGCTCAAACACGTCCTATATATCATCTTCCCACAGTATCCACTAATGTAACCAAATACGGAGGGGGCAAAAAGCATAACTAGCGACTTTACATTCATCCTTAGAAGTCAGATCCAGGACTCATTTTACCCCTGACATACATCTGCTTAATGGCTATAATTATATCAGCAGAGAGCCGCAGTCAAAGAGAACATTCTGTCTCACCAAGATTCCCCTCATTTTTTGTTTCCACCCACTCATACTCTCACACCTTGTTTTTAGCATTATCTGAATTTTCATCAGCTATACTTTAAGCATATTTAATTTTTGTGATGATAAAAGAACTTTTTCCCCCTACGATCAGAGCTTAAATTTGGCCAGAACCCACCGGATCCCGGCTCCGGTGCTTCTTAGTTTTTGTAATAAATCATAATTCTAGCCGGAGTGCATCGGAGCCCTGAATAAGAAGGCTGCAGCACTTCTTTTATGTAACTGAATAACAATTTCAGTAGACATTTTTATCTCGATTTATATTAACAATAAAATTTTATTAAAAATTGCTTATTAAATTTTAATTTATCTCTTTACATTTTATTTAATTTTAATTGTTTCAATAAATAATATCTAATTGATTATCTAATAATTATCAATTAAATTATAATTAATTATATAATATTAATTAAATAGCAATTTATAAACATTAATTAAACAGCTATTAATTAATTTGATAATAATTAACTACTTAATTTTTAAATTATTAATAAGTTTAATAGTCATTTTATTTATTTATTTACTCTTGTTCCTCTTTGCTGAGCCTTCGATAGGGCTCTGGCACTTCTAAATTTAAAAATTAAGCCCTGATATCCTCTGACTTAATCTTAACGCAATAATTTCTAAACTTTAGAGATAGCTACAACTTCTTTATACTGAAACACTAACACTAGCTTCTCAGGACACCCGGAAATTACCTTCTCAGGAAATGATACATATGTAAGAATTCAATCACCAGTTCAAATAAAATACAAAACCCGACTATATAATTCAAATACACACGAATAATTAACTTCCTACCTAGACCGCAATAAGTTACCCAGGTTCATTTTAGAAGATCCATGTTTTCCCTAAGGATCACATGGGGGACATAATAGACCACTAAAATAAATATAAGCAAACATTTACAATTAAAACACATTTATTAATCAATGATCAATATATTCTGCTAGATGTTAAGATAGCTGGCTAGACTACCCTTACATCGATTGCCTTAACAACCTTTCAAATCGTTTCTATTACAACTGAAATTCATCAAAATAATGAATTACCAATTTAAAATCACTATCTTATGTTTGATACTTAAAAGATACGTTTTTCTTACTTAAATTTCATTTGGATTTTTTACAACCCAGAAAACCTTAAATATTCAAATGTTTCTATAGCATACCAATACTTAGCATATATGTTACAAATCATTTTCAATTATTTGTAAGAGTCGCCCAGACGCTATAGAGGTTAGGGAAGCCCGGCTTCGAATCGCAGTGAAGACATGATGTGTTTTAATTGTAAATGTAGTGTCGGTGCGGCATGGTGGCACTCCAAATATACGGCAAGCCGAAAGTCCTCCCGTGTGGATTGGTGGAAGGGAAGAGGGGGTGCTCTCCTTCAAAACTGAGTCTGGAAAATAGAAGTTCAGCCTCTGTTAAAAAATTTTATCAA
This sequence comes from Stegodyphus dumicola, assembly GCF_044657685.1. Taxonomy (NCBI): domain Eukaryota; kingdom Metazoa; phylum Arthropoda; class Arachnida; order Araneae; family Eresidae; genus Stegodyphus; species Stegodyphus dumicola. Next base: position 37,613,205 of record NC_140771.1, on the reverse strand, counting down.
CTTTGTACTATTAAAATTTTTTGATCATTAAATAGATAAGTGAAAGTTCACTTACCTTCTAAATAGGGCTGCCCTGAACTGCCTTCTTTCCTTCTTGTCGGTATCCGTCTCTATAATGAACTTCGATTCACTTCGAAACACAGCTATAAACTTTTTAAGAAATTTTAATTCATATGAAAGATATCTACAAAATATTTACAAGTTATAATGATTACAAGCATAATTTATACGGAGACGGTCTATCGTTATACATCTGTTAGACGCGTCAGCCGTTCAACTGATTACTTTTAGTCTCTTTCGCCAGAGGGCGTTCGTGGAAGTAAAGTTCTAGTAAGCAAACGCGACACTCCCACCTTGAGGTCCAGTATCAGCAGAGGATGGACCTCAACTGACCTGTAGTTCAAGTCTTTTGAGATTTCGTCATACGTCGAGTTCTGTACCTCACTAGCATATCCGACTCAGGTGTAAAGTTGAGTTCAAGAGGTATGAGGTTCTTAGTAGGTCTTATAATCTCCCCTTGTGCAGCTTTCAGTTTCACTAATCTAATGTGTCCGTCGTGGGATGGAAAAACTTCCACGATTCTAGCTAAGAGCCAGTTTATCCTTTTTTCGTTGTTGGACACAATTACAAGATCACCAACTTTCACAGAAGATGGTTCGCGGATGAATTTTGAGCTTTGTTTTAGTTGCCCTAAATATTCTGATCGAAATCTTTTTCGTAAATCTTTTCTCAATTTGGCTCTGTAAAGGTATCTTTTATTGATGGATTTAGAATCCAAAAGATCTAATTCAGGAACTCCAGTCTCTGGAATTTCGGTTAGAAACATTGCTGGGGTGAGAGCTCTTAAATCCTTTACGTCTTCTGACAAATACGTGAGAGGACGGTTGTTCATAATGCTCTCGCAGTCACAAATGATTGTCAACAATTCTTCGTAGTTCAGAGAAGATTTTCCTAGTACCTTTCGAAGAATTCTCTTTAGTACTCCAATTAATCTTTCCCACCACCCTCCCCACCATGGCGAGGAAGGGGGTATAAATTTCCATTCAATTTTCTTAACTGTTGCATTTTCTAAGATAGAATTCCAATCTATGGTCTTAAACAAATTATTTGATCCAACAAAATTGGTTCCATTGTCAGAGTATACAGTGACAGGTCTACCCCTTCGAGCGATGAATCGCCTGAACGCGTGCAGGAAACTTTCGGTTGATAGAGATGAGACTAGCTCTAAGTGAACTGCTCTATATATTGCGCAAGTAAAAATGACGATCCATGTTTTTTGGCCTCCTTTTAAAATTAAGGGACCCGTCAGATCAACATCAATAATCTCAAAAATTAAAGCATCTCTTATTCTGTCTTCAGGTAGTGGCGCTTGAGGAGTCTTATATGAATCATAGTCGAACCTTCGACATCGTGCACAGTTTTTTATAACCTTGCGTACTGTCTTCCTGTTCTTTACGATCCAATATTTTTCACGCAAAGCGCACATAACGAATTGTACTCCAGCGTGACTTAGCCTTTCATGTTCAGATTTGATCAGTTTTAAGACTAATGGATGTCCTGAGGGAAGTAAAACTGGGTAACGAAAGTCAGCATCATCGTCTCTCTGAAAGATACGTGTCTTCACTTTTATAAGGCCATTGGAGTCTATGATAGGTTCTAGAGCAAGTATTCTTTTATCTTTTAATCCTTCGAAAGATTCTCGTTGGATCAGTCGGAAAACCACTGTTTCAGCTCCTTTTAGTTCTTCGACTGAAATTCTGCCATGAGTTCTTTTAGATGGTGGTGTTGTAGCATTTTTAATGAATCTAAAGATCCAAGATACGACCTTTACGATCTTTTCGAATTTTGAAATATTGTCAAAAAGGTTAAATTTATCTGTATTCGTGTTATTGCTGGCTGAAACCACAGTTCGTTTTCTCTCTCCATTTACTATATCGAAATCAAGATGTTCTCCATCTGCAATTGGCCACTCTTCTGGAGGTCGATAAATCCAATCTGGTCCTTTCCACCATTCGGATTTTATCAATTCTTTTGCAGAGCAACCGCGTGATGGAATATCCGAAGGATTAAACTTTCCGGGAATGTGATGCCAGTGATCTGGGTTACTCAATTTTCGAATCTCATTTACTCGATTGGCTACAAAAGTGGACCAATTCTCTTTCTGTTTTATCCAAAAGAGGGTATTTTTGGAATCCGTCCAGTAAAAAACTGGAACCTCTTTTAGTTTCAAGTCTTCTCTTATTGTATGAGAGAGCCTGGCTCCAATAGTGCAAGCGAGTATCTCTAGTCGAGGTATGGTGAGTGCTTTTAGCGGAGCAACTCTTGCTTTAGATTGTATCAATTGACAGGTGACTCCACTCTCACCGCTGTGTCTAAGAAAAATGCAGGTCGCATACGCGTCCTTGCTTGCGTCTGAAAATGCATGCAGAGTGGTACTTTCGTCTATTTTGGGACGCAATCTAGGAATTTTGATGTCTTTCAAATATTTTAACTGAGATGACCATGTGAAAAATTTCCTTGCTAGATCTTTCGGCAGATTAGTATCCCAGTTAATTTTCTGTTTCCAGCGCTCTTTCAGAATCAATTTAGGTATGAGAGTAACTGGACTAGTAAACTCAATTGGGTCAAAGATTTTACTCAATTCGGAAAGAACAGATCTTTTGCTCAATATAGGGTTTTCTTCATATTTTACGTGACAAGACAAAGTATCGTCAAACAAGTCCCATTTCAATCCCAATACTGACACAACATCTTCATAATCTTTATCAGAGAGGTTTAGAATTGAAGTTTCATTTTTAAGTCTATTATGTTTCCAACCTCTTAGGTCAAATTTTGCAGTAGCCATAATTTCTCTAGATCCTTTGATAAATGAGTTTAATTCTTCAATTGATTCCACACTCGCTACGCTGTTATCCACATACATGGCTTTCTTTAGCTTTGAAGCTATTTCCTGGTGATGTTTTGGTACATTTTCCAAATGGTAGTTAATCGTGGCAGCGAGTAAAAAGGGGCTGGCGTTTACGCCGAATACAACCCTTCGGTGCCGATATATAGTCAGTTTTTCAGGCTGTCCTTTCTCCCACCATAGGAACCGGAGAAAATCTCGATCCGCTGGGTTCACACCTATCTGAAGAAATGCTCTTTTTATATCCGAAATTACTCCATACTTCCCCTCTCGAAATTTTATCAAAATTTTGGGGATCAATTCAAGATAATTAGGACCCTTTTCCAGGCAGTCGTTCAGAGATACCGAATTTTTCTCCTTTGCAGATGCGTCGAACACTGGTCGAATTTTGGTGGTCGAATTTTCCCGAAACACTGCTCTATGTGGCAGATAATGCCCTTTGATCTTTTCTGCCTCCGAAATATCGACAGGTTCAATTATTCCCTCTTCTACCCAATCCTTTAAAACAGTTTCGTAGGCTTCTAAGGAATTCTTTGTCTGAAGGGTTTTCACGCAAGACTTCAGACGCTTTTCTGCAAGGATTCTATTATCTGGCAACTCAGGATGAATTTGAAGCCATGGAAGTGATACCTGATACCTTCCAGCGTCATCTCTTTCTAAAGTACGGATGAAATAATTTTCTGTAGCCTTTTGTATTTCTTGTTTTGTTTGCGAAAGAGCTGGTTCAGTTATTCCGATAGAATCAAGAGACCACAAGTCACAAATTTTTCTGTCACTAATGTGTAGTGATAAAAGAACTTCATTAAAATTCTTTCCCTTTACCTTTGTTCTCCCTAATATTGTCCAACCAAGGTGTGTATTCATCGCTACTAAACTCTCCGTTACGTGTTTTGTTTCCCCTGTAAAGAGTTTTCCGGCATAATCTGCTCCTACAAGCATGTGTATTTCGTTAGGATGTTTTTCAAATAAACAAGAATTCTCATTAGTTACATCACTGGGAAGAATTTTGTAACCTCTTAGTTTTTTTAAGCATTCCCTATCCTCCAATTTTGGAATATGTGAACATATGGTTTTTTGGCTCAAAACTTCCATTTCGCATGTGAATCCTGTTTCTGGATTATTTAACTTAATCAGATACTTGTTGTGATTTTCCCTTTTTTCTATCCCTCCAAAAAGCCCATGAGTCACACTTTCCTGACCTAAAGATTTTAGTTTTAATTTCTCCGCAAGAAGGTGCTGATATATGATCTGCTACTTCCGGTATCCAGAATTATTCGTATAAAATTGCTTTCACCATCTCCGTAAACATTGGCAATTAAAGTTTGCAAGATTACACTTTCATATGATGAATTATTCGTTAAGGCCTTATTTTCAATTTGTTCTTCCTTAATTTCTTCGTTTTGGTTTTTAAAACACATTATAGTGGCATGTCGTTGTTTACATAATTCACACCTTATTCTAGAAGTGCTATTAAAACTAAGATGCCGTGGGTGTAAACAGCGATAACAGATCCCTTTCGCTTTGCATTTCTCCCTTTTTTTCTCAGTAGACCATAAAGATGCTTGTTTACACGTTATAGACTCGTGATCAGAAGAGTCGCAGAAAACACATGGTGTTTGTTCCCCCCGCAAACTTGCGTTCGTCAACTCCGAAGCTGTGTGTTTCGCAATAGGTCTGGTTTCACTCAGTTTGTTATGCTTTTGCGGCGCCGCCTTTGGCTGGACCGTCTGGAATGTACGTTCCCGCGCAACTAACTGTTCAGAAAGAAATTTCACTAGGTGATTCAAATCGTAATTTGATTTCCGAACTGTTTTATTATACTCCAAAACCAAATCTGCGGGCAATGTTTTAAGCAAAATAGGCGTTAATAAAGCTCCATATGTTTCTGAGGTCATATTTAATGATTCAAGACATCGAATATGTTTCTGTATATAATTGAATAACTTACGGAAATTTTGAATGTCATTACAATCTTTTAGAGGTCTTATTTTCAGTAATTTATCTATATGGGCGTTGATCAGTACATTTTTATTTCCAAATCTTTCTGTGAGGAGTTTAACTGAAGTTTCGTAATTTTCTTCGGTTAAATCGAAACCGTCAATGGTGTTATAAGTAGTGCCTCCCAAAAAGGATTTCAAATAATTAAATTTGCTTATAGCGTCAAGCGTTTTATTTTGGTGTATGGCTGATGAAAAAGTGTTCCAAAATGTCAGCCATTCGCAGCTCTCGCCATTAAACTTCGGAATGACTTTCGATTTTAACGTTTTCTATAATACTTTCACTCAACTGTTCAGTGCTTCTTAACACACTAAATTTTTGTTGTTCTATATTAATTTCTTTCAATTTTTTGTTAGCTTTGTATTTAAATGTAGTTATTCTTTCACGATATTCGTCAACACCGTTTAATTCCTGGTCAAGATCCTTTATGTCTATTAATTTTTCTATATCGGCATCTATTTGTTTTAACTCGTTCGATTTTTCATTTAAGAGTTCTAAGGAAATTTCTAGTTCCTCTGCATTCACTTCTGTTTTTGGTAATTCAGTTTCGATTCGGCCAATTAATTTTGTAACGGCAGCCCTTATGTGGCCGCGTTTCCTTTTCAATGTATCGATGAATTCCGTCATTATTTAATATTCAATAATTCAACAACTATCAGCAATCACTAATTATTTATGCTTATGTATCATCTATATAACTGATATCAATTTAGACAGTTTCAATAGTTAGGAAAACAGCAGTTACTGGCAGTCCCTGTTCGGGCGCCATGTTAAAAACTTTTATCAACTTTGTACTATTAAAATTTTTTTATCATTAAATAGATAAGTGAAAGTTCACTTACCTTCTAAATAGGGCTGCCCTGAACTGCCTTCTTTCCTTCTTGTCGGTATCCGTCTCTACAATGAACTTCGATTCACTTCGAAACACAGCTATAAACTTTTTAAGAAATTTTAATTCATATGAAAGATATCTACAAAATATTTACAAGTTATAATGATTACAAGCATAATTTATACGGAGACGGTCTATCGTTATACATCTGTTAGACGCGTCAGCCGTTCAACTGATTACTTTTAGTCTCTTTCGCCAGAGGGCGTTCGTGGAAGTAAAGTTCTAGTAAGCAAACGCGACAGCCTCCCTTCGGAGTAGGCTTTGGCAACCATTGTTCCATGTAATATGGACAAGACAAGAACAACAATTATTGTAAGAAATTATTATTAAAAGTAACCTAATTATCCTTTTCATGCATAAATTTTAAAGACAAAATATCCTTCAAATCAGCAATGGAATTTAATTAATATAAATATAGCTCAACACATTTAAGTACTTTCACAGCATTTTTATTAGGAAAATGCAAAAGTTTGTTAATGAACTGTTCATAATGTTTTGGAACTTATTTGGCCAATGTCGTACCTCTACTTTTAATACTCACTTGGCATCCTTCATTGGAAAAGTCATTTATCAGTCACTTCTTTTTGTAGTGAACCCCCCCCAGCGGTAAAGTCACTGAACACTGGTAATTCGGTCTGAGGTTCGAATCCTGCGAATGAGCGTTTTCGTGGTACGGTACATGCATTACACTCATATGCATAATAAATCTGTGAAAACACTGCTGCATTAAAACCAAGTTGCAAGGCCTAGTTTCAGCTTTCGGCATCTTTTTATCCGTTCAGTTTAAATTTCCAGTGTTATTTAGTTAAGGTCAATGTTGTGCACTCACAGCAAAACCGAGATCGAAGTGAACCAGTGGCTCTGCAAAAATCTAATTTTCTAGTTGTGTTACTCTAAAGCAAGCAGTTCAAACTCGTGGCCCATGGGCTGCAGAGGACTCTTGATTCATTTTTTTGCAACCGATTCTGAGAAAATGATGAAAAATACATATAATTCATTTGCATATCTGAGACAAAGACGGTTTCAGCTGCCTGATTCATGGCAAAAATGTTGTAGATGAGACTTGAGAGAATTATTCATGGATACATCAAGTGATTGCACCACAGCAATCCAGTTATTTCTTTTGGCATCACAACCGTTGCATTTTCTCTTCTCTCTTTTTCATGCTTTTGGGAAGATGGCCTCTGTATATGTCAACAATCAATATGGTAAAACAAGGACCATCAACATAAGAATACACTTGAACTGAGTTCCACTGAGTACCTTAACCAAAACTACACTCATTTCAGCATGGCCATGTAAAGTTCTATCATCCAGTCTTGATTTTTGAGCTCGTAATAATATTCCAGGCAATAGGTTTTATGCTAAAAAATGACATACGGTAACATGTTTCTGTCGGGTAATGCACTGCATTACAGTACAAAACTGCTTCTCTGATCTTGCTGTTCAGAACAGGATGTTTTTTCACCTACCTGACTCACTGTCAGGTCAATGTTGTTATTCCAGATAGAAATCTTTCACTTTAATCATCAAATCTTCATATCAGTAACATTGCATCAAGCAATGAGGGAACACAAACGTCTCCCTTCTCCAAAGTTTCTGTCAAAATCAGCATACCGATACTGGTAGAATCTCTACAGCTTGTAACATTTCCTTCAGTTTCTTGGTTGATGACCTTTTTTCTTTTTAGCTCGACATAAATATCACACTAGACTTTTGCTACCCGGTATACCTAACATTTTTCATGCCTTAGTACTGCCGCTCAGTACAGCTGCACCAGTTGCCCCAGCTCTGATGTCAGTAATACACTTTTTTCAATCTGTTGATATTTTGTGTCTTCCTAATCATCATGCCCGTCCATTTCTGTGCATGGAAATTAACTGCTTTTAAGGTTAATCAATGAAAAAATTAAGGACCTATCAGCAAATATGAACTGAATAAACTAAAGCAATTATCTGCATCGAATTTCAATTTTTTATTATCACTTTTGTAATTTGTAAGAATAAAATAAATTTGCAAGCAGGATGCATTATTGTTAAACCTAATCTAATATTCAACTATAAAACAAATCTAGAAAAAATCAACTTCATAATTTTTTCAGAATTAAATTATAAAATTTCTTGAAACACTTATAATCAGTGCCATATATTTTAATGAGGATTCGTGACTTTTTATTTAAATTCTACTAAACATTAGCTTTACATTTATTCTTTCTTTTAAACTTCATTCCATGTGTTGTGATTGCTCCAAAGGCTTATGAAGATTTTATGTCCAGCATATAAACTGAGATGTAAAATAATAATCAGCATGACTCAGAACAGAAGCATGGTTGCTGCATCCAGTTGCTTATCTGGAGATAGACAGACACTAATCAGAACAGATGTGAATGTCAGTATTGAATGTTAGCTGCACTTTGTTTGACACAGTTAGCGTCATAGCTTCGTGTCAATTCACTGGAGTTGTACCCCAGTTAATATGCAGTATTTAATGCGAAGTTCCAATAAACCATTGAAGCACCAGGGATGATAGGTTGTTTAGTATTCTTTTAAGTTTCATTAAATGTAAGGAATAAAGCTGTATGTTAATTTTTACATTTTTATGCTGTATCTGACATCCACAACAAGGATCGTTAATTACAAATAATTAAATTGTGTAGCTAGATATCATTAATCATAATAAATTTACATGGTTACAATAACATTTTTGTTTATTTCTGAAAAATATCCATTAAAAAGCACTAAGCATAATTTACAGCAGGGCAAAAAATATTCCTCCAAAATGTTAATTCACACTCAAATTGGCAGTCGTTAAAAAAAGTAAAATTAAGGACCTTTTACCGATTTGAGAACTTTCAAACATCAAAAAAACCAAAGAATTTCCAAAAAATCTAAGGACTTTTAAGGACTGTATGAACCCTAATTTACTTTCTAAAGTATCCTCTGCCTACAGACTCCATTGGGGATTGATATTCTGTACACAGGTTATGTAACACAAAGGTAAGTTGCATTATGTAACCGTTAAACTGACAATAAAATAAGTATTTTTAACTTTCTCTTGAGTTTTTTTACTTAAAAAATTCAGGACGAGACTGTAAAGCTGCGTTCACACTGGTCCGTTGGTGCGAAAAGCGGAAAAAAAATGCTTGCAGTGTACGTCAATTCACACCAGCGCAGAAACTTTCACTTTAAAAGTTATATGCGCATACTTAGATGGCTCTTCATATTGGAAACTTTGGGAAAAACATGAATTTTTGTGTAGTATTTTGTCTTTTTAAAGTTAAATTTTTTTAATTAAAATGGATCCAATTTCTGCTAGATTAAAACTTATTTTACTTCTTGCTTTATGTAAGAGAAGTAGAATGCAGTGATTTATAATTAATATGTGAGAGATGACTGCAGCAAGGAGATGCAAATAATTTAATTGAAGAAATGCACTTGAACATATCAAAATTGCTTTTAACGTCTTCATTAAGTCGTTTATCCAAAAGCAGAACACTACATTTTATCAGAATATCGTAGAAAAGAATCGTTCGGAAGATAGGATTAGGATATTCTAGAAAAGGATCATTGTATATATCTTATTTACTTTATTTATGAATTTTGTTGAATGATAATTAAAAATTCATAACTGCATAATTCGATTTTAAAGAGTAAATACATCATGGGTAGAATAACAAAAAGTTTTTTGCATGAACTTCCCTTAATATAATTGGTTTAATTAATGTAATGAAAAGTATATTTTGTTTATAGATATGTAGGATTTATACCATTACTAAACTAAATATCACACTTGAAAAAAGGAAGCAGTTATTTTTAACAGAAACAACAGAAATTCAGAAAAAAAGTGTTTTAATTTCTGCCTTATGTACAAATTTTTTACCTTAAATGTAACTGTAATTACTTAATTAGTCATTCATATATTAATGAGGAGTAACTATCTAAAGTTCTATTTTATAAAGTCAATTTAATCTAAAACTCATTGTAGTATAGTATAGCATTTTATATAATACTACTTCTTTTTCTATGTTAAAAATTGGATTCCACAATTAGTAAATTTGCTAATGCTTATGCAAGCATTCTTTAAATTAATGAAGGATTATCATCAATATCAGATCTCTGGCTAATTTCATGTATAAGTTATCTGAAAAGTGGTCATGCATATTCAAAAAAAGAAACGTGAAATCATTAAATTGCCTAGCAATATTCCATAAAATAAGATACACAATAGCAAGCTTCCTTTCTGTATAAATAAAAGTTTTAATATTTGTAAACAGGCGGTTTATTCATCACCACTCATTTAAAATTAAAAATTCACTGATTTTTTTTTTTTTTTTTTTTTTTTTTTTTTTTTTTTTTTTTATTAGGTAAAGCAGCAACTTTATACTAACACCACCAGTATCGCTTTTGCTAGTCTTGCGTCAGCCGAAACAGAATCAGATCATCTTTTGAATTATGTTTATAGTCAATGAAAAATAACTGCAAACTTGCAAAGCACACACACAAAAAAGAGAGAGAGAGAGATACGAGGTAGATAAAAGAAATTGATGTATGCGCAGCAGCATCGAAGGTGGGAAAAACAAGGCTCGAACCTGCAATCCTTTGAAAAAGAAAGACAATATGCTCAGTAAGCTTAAGATTAAACTTTCGATTATGTCGAAAAGAGTTTCTAATTCTGGAGCTGCAACAAGATCTACAAAGCAGAAGCATGTTCCGATGTCCATTAAACAAGAAGTGGAATTACTGCAAAAAATATATATAGGTATATCCGTCTCCAAATTTTGTGAGGAATATAGCATTTGAAAGTTAACTGTTGTATAAATATATATATATATAAGGGTGATTCTAAATTGTTTTTACAAATTAAGAGGGGTGATAGTACTCATCCAGATGAACAATAATTACCATAGAACATAGGGTCACATTCCATTCTGAAAGGCAGAAAAGAGGAATATTAGAATTCCAACCGGAACTTACAACAGTGTTGGGAGAATTGGGAGGACGAATGAACGACACCAAAAGTTGCACAATCAGTTTAGTAGGGGGAAAAAAAAAAAAAAAGAGTGCATGAAACGAATAAAGCTGAAAACTTGTCATTCGAGTATTAATTCGAACTCAGACTTTGATGCCAAACACTGAGATGCACATCTTTCGTTGACCATCTCAAAATTTTCAACCTTGCAAACGATTGCAACAAGTTAATTATATAAATTATTAGCCTTGATATCAAGTATCAAGGTAACAGTTTTTTCCCCCTTCGCCATCTTCTCTCCTGTCCTCCAGGACTTACTGTACTGCGTTCATCCTACTTGAAGCCCCCTTGTATGGGACACAAAGTTCTGACAGCCAAAACACAGCATTAACTTTTCATGCTAATTTCGGCATGCAGTGGAAATTGGAGTTAGTTGATAATATTCAGCCCTTGATTAGATAATTAACTTGTTGCAATCGTTTTCGAGGTTGAGACCTTGCCAACTACAGATGTGCATTTTGAAAGTGATTAATAGTGAAACGTTACCTCCAAGACAAATTTACAATGCTGATGAAACTGGTCTTTTCTGGCAATATGTACTGCAAAATACTTTGGCAACCTCCACAAAAAAGGCTGCAACTGGTGCCAAAGTTTCCAAAGCTAGACTAACAATTTTAACATGCACAAATGCTGCATTAACGCACAAGTGTGAACTTTTCATGATCAGGAAAAATACACGAGCATTTAAAGGACAAAAGATTTTCCTCGTTATATATCATGCAAATTAAATAGCTTGGATGTTAATGTATGATTGGTTTGAAAATCATTTCATACTCGAGGCTCGGCAAAATTTGAATTGGATTGGTTTACATGATGCAAAAATTGTAGATAACCGTTCGACCTGATTGTAGATAACCGTTCGACTCATATTTCACTTAAGATTTCAGTGAAACATAATGTATTTGTATTATTTTTTCCTCCAAACTGTTAACTATCATTCAGCCTATGGATATCAGAATACTGCACATGCTGAAATGCAAGTATAAAGTAGCATTTTTAAAATACATGTTAAATTTCTTGAATAATGACAAAACTATTCAAGAATTTTTGAAATATTGTAGTATAAAATCTGCTGTATGGAGCATCACAAGATTGTGGATGGATGTGCCTCCAGATACTCCAGATACTAAAAAAATTCATGGCATAATTTATGGCCAGCTACTATATTTTATGGTGAGGATGATAGCCGCAAATTTGAAGGTTTTCGGATATCGCAAACAACTAGTGAGGTTTTCCAGTTAATATATTTTGTAAAAAAATGTGGAGAAGCAGTAATAAATGAAGATGATATAACAAAAGTTTTTCATTGTGATGACAATGCTCCAATCATCAATCAATTAACTGATGGCGAAATCTGTAGTATGGTTCTAGATCCAGAAAATACCACTTCCAATAGTGAAGAAAGTGAGAGAGGTAATTGAAAACGAAAAAATTTCAATTGATAAGTTAGTCGCAATTCTCGACACAGCAACTACAGGACTTCAATAGTGAAGCTTTGTAACTGAACAAGAAATTATGTCTCTCTATACAATTAAAGAGAAAGTATTAGCACAAAAATCGTAGCAACTTCAACAATTTACATTGAAAGAAATGTTTAATACAGTAAAAAAAATAAATATTAAGCTTTTTTTCATAAATTTTTATACCTTTTAGATCATAAATGCTTTATTATTTCATAAATCATGATTTCATATTTTTAATTTTATAATTTTTACATGCCATCTTACTAGGTTTAAACTGATGATCTAATATCCGGAAAAATCCCAAATCTGGAGTCATCAAAGTCCCAACGAGTCCGGATCTGACTTTGTACTGCAGTAGTAACAGGCATATTTTCTTTCTATACCACTGGTTTTGATTTGCCATGCATTTGAAAAACAGCTCGAAATTCAAAAGCTATGGCTGAAAGAGTTCAACTGGTAAAGAGCTGGATAATGTGCTCAACAAAGCAGTTATATAGCCTGCACTGAACTGCTAGATTTAGTAGCAATAGGTTATCTAAAGTTAATAGCTTATTTATAAATGAATTTGCTTTCTCAAATAATTCTGCAATGCATGTTAACATGTATCATTTTAAGTTATTCTTTCTAAAATACTACCGACGGATTAAAAAACACTGTTTTTTTTAATAATGATTTATCATTCCCACAAATAAAATTTGCTTACATAATTGTAGACTAACGCATATGGTTCTGATTTCAGTTTACTTCTACTACAGTCAAACAACGATAATTATAAACGAGATCAGAAGAAAATATTTGGTTTCTCTGCCTGAAATAGGAACGCTCAGTTGCACAGTACAAAAGTTACAAATTTTTATTTTCTTCAGCCTTAACTTTTCTGAACACAAACAAAAGATACAAGATGTATTATTTCATATTTGTATGTAATCATGATAATTATATATAAAATGTGAAATATTCATTACTTTATTTCAAAAGCTTCTTTATATTCAAAGCCTACCTTATTTTAGAAGTGATATAAATATGCAGGTGTCAAAAGTTCAGGAAGTCTATAATGCGGCTCCCAATGTCTTGAAGTTTGGCCACCCCTGATCTATAGGGTGTACAAACAAAAGCACCAGATTTAATATGCTCACCAAAATGCTATACTTTTAGAAAATGGAAAAATTTTTACGTACTTAAAACCAGCAGATGTTCAGACTTCCTGAGACTGATTTGACTTGGGAACACATGTTTTATCATTGTTAGTTCCTTATGCCCTGCATTACACAAAGAAATATGAAGTTTTGATTGTGGTAATTCATCACAATGAGGTGTATTCATGCAGTCAACCGTAAGGAAATTTTGTGTGACATACAGATGTTAAAATATATCTAAAGAAACAACAGTTCACAGATTGATAGAGAAATCTGAAGATCCAGGTTCAAGAGCAGATCACACTTTCTGTCGAGCTTGTGTGTTAAAAACATTGCAATTGTGTGTGACAGTGCTATTTACAATTCCGAATAAATTGACTCAGAATCCCATAAAGACTGGCAAAAAAAGAACTTAAAGAGGAAACTGTTTGTTTCCCTAGCCATCATCAATAAGCAAACGTGTGATTACGAATTTTATCCAAAGAGTGTGGTGCTGGAGAGAAAGTTGTGAAGAACATTATTTTTTATTCTTAAATCAAAACATTTACCTGTTGTAGTAAATACAAGGTGTATATACAGGGTGTTTCATAATTAATGGGACAAAAATAATAATCCCATACAAGTTCTGCAATTGATTTATTTAGCCAAAACAAATTAATTATGAAACTACAATTGTCCAAGCTTTATCTGGCAACAGGGAAAAACCTTCCATTTACAAAATTAAAGAACCACCACATTATCACAACATTAAACAGTGGGGAAGCAGTTTCAGGACATGGGCTGCTTGTGTAAGAAAACCAGCCCGAAATGAACAGCATCAAAACCCGAAGTGATTGAAAAAACTCATTAAACGTTTTAAAGTCCCACAAAATGAACGCATCATGCGAGTTCTGAACTCAATGTGCCTCATGTGAAGATGTGGCATGTGCTATGGAAATGTCTACGATTCTAGCCATACGCCTTTCAGATGGCATAGGTTAAAAACCTTCCAACAAACCATTGCATAAAGCTTTCTGTGGGAATTTGCAAAATAAGCTGGAGGGAGATGGTTTCACAGACTTGTGTTTACGGATGAAGCAACATTTCACGTTCCTGGCAAAGTTAATCGCCATAATTTAGGATTTTGAGCATAGAAAATCCACATAGTGTAATGGGACATAAGCGTGATTCTTACAAAGGTGAATGTTTTTGGTGCCATTTCCAACAGTTGTGTTTTTGGTCCTTTTTACTTCATGGAAAAATCAATGTGTGCATTTACCAAGATATGCTATCAGAGTGGTTGTTCCTTCAGCTGGAGGAAGCAGTTTCCCACTTCATCCTGCAGCAAGATGGTGCTCCACCACATTGGAATAAAAATGTACACCAATATACCTGAACAATTGTCTACCCCATCGCTGGACTGGCCATGCTGGGTCAAATGATATGCCAGTGGTTTGTTGGCCTCAGATCTAACCCCTTGTGGTTTTTTCCTATTGGATTTTGTTAAAGTGTTCATACACCCAACTTCCCAGAATTTACAATAACTGAAGTCAATAACTTAAATTGATTTAAAAGGACTGGCTCCAAACTGTTACTGTAGTTTAAGTATACCCTCAGTATATGAAATGATTTTTAGGAAGACATTCTTTTTTAAAAAAATCTTAACAAGCTTATTGAAAATTCAATAGAATGGTAGGAAATGTTTGCAGTTTTTATGATTAAGTAGTCTCATTAAAAAAAGGAAGCTTTGCATTAAGAAATGAATGCTTGATAATGGATATGCATCCCAAGGTCATCAGTATATCTTAAAAGCAATATATGTTGGTGAATATGAATTATGTTTTATGTCAATCATAATGCCTTGTCATCAATTGGAATTAACTCAGCAAACCAAAATGCAGTTGATTTAAAGAAATAATAAAAAACAGAAAACAATTACGGCATTGATAGCAAATGCAAAATGGCTTAGTAATTAGAAAGGAAAAAGTACAAGTATATAAGAACCTTACCACTGCTTTATTCCAAATGTAAAACAACATATATGCAATGACAGTAAATTCTAATATTTCTTCTCAGAAAGTATATATTGACATATCTAGCAGAACGGGAGTTCATTTACATAAAACAAAATAAAGTGTTGTTATAATAAAAAACACTACTATACAGTTCCAGTAATTTTTATACAATCCTAAACAGAAATGTCTATGAACTGATATACAGAAAAGTAATTTGAATTTCATGCATAAATCAGAATTTCTACTATTAAAAGGATTCTAGATCAAAGAGAGAGAAAGGGATGTGAATATTATTTGGACCAAAAGGAAAAAAAAAAAGAATACCAAATCAGCATTATATAGGGGAAAATATATAATATTTTTAGTTTGGAAATTAAATTTTATAATAAAAACATTCAATTACAAGGTATTCATATGAAAAATATCACAGCTGATACTCCATAACAATTTTATACATGTTTAGAAAAATATACACAAATTAAAATAATTAATATCATTTGCACTACCATAGCTAGAGAATAAACATGTAAAATTCCAAAAAATATTTTCAAACAATTTTATCTTTTGAATTTATATAACTCTTAATAACTGCATAACATGACTACAAAAATTATAAGTTCAAAATATTCAAATCTCTACTAAAGAACAAGTAGACAACAAAAGGTTTCAGCCATAAAAATGATCAAGAAAATTCTGCATATTAAAAGATGATTATACATTAAAAGTGCATATGCAAGTCACCTTATAAATTGTTATAAATATGAAAAATTTCCTAACATTTGTCTCTATGAAAAAAATACTGCATAAATCCTGAGCAATATTATCACAGGTGTTGCACAAATTAATGACTTGAAATTCACAAAATTTCTATTCTCTTCCAAAATTTGTAAGCAGACTAACAATATATAAATTTGAGAGAGGAAAAAATTTACACTTCTCATTTCTACATAAAGTATTCATTAACACAGTTTCCCTATATTTAGAAAATAAATTATCATTATTAAATCTGAATTTTGAAAATATATTTTAATTTCAAAAATCTATAATTTAAAACAGGTGCTTATGATATATAAGTAATGATAAATGTTCTAGCTATCAATCCTTTTGAAAAATTTATACTTATTTATAAATCAAATTGTTTATAAATTGTTTCTTAATCAATAATTTTAAATTTCCATAAAAACCTGCAAAACAAGCATTGAATTTTCTATTTTTTAAACGTTTGAAGATATATAAAATATGTTCAATGACTTATAACACTTTTGAAGTTTTTGTTGCACTTTACAACACTGAATCATAAGAACAATATTACATTTGCTTGTTTAAAAGAACAAATTATTATTTACTTTAAAAAAATTTAATCTAATAAACTAAAATATTATAAGTAAAGTAATAAGTTTTGTAAAAAAATGAAACAAACAAACAATTTCAAATATCATTTTGCTTTATAAAAGAAATAACAAAATAGACTGATTAAAATATTTCTGCATATATGGAGAAAAGCAAACTAGTATGTTTTCTATCAATTTTACTATTTCAGTATTTTCCATTTTACCACACATTTGTTCTGTATTCATTTATGCATTTTCTATCAAAAATGGACTCCAAAAGGCATAGAATCTGTTGAGGCAAAATTTATATTTGGTTGAAGTGTCTGAGTCACATCAACATTTGGGAATGTATATGCTTGAAATGGTAAAGGAATCTGACTTGGACTCTGAGAGGAAAGTAAATTTTGAGAGAAATTTCTCTTTTCCAAACAAGGAGATGTCATATTCACTTGCCTTTGTTGATGAAAGGAGGGAGAATATGGTTGAGCAGGTGAATGATTTTGATATGAAGGAGAATAAATTGGACTTTTGTAGTTATTTATTGTCCGCAGTAACGTGCGCGCTACAGTTCTATCAAGACTTCTGAAATCGGCTGAATTTTGGCTTGAAAAATATCCAGAATCCTTGAACATACTTTCATTCTGTTGTATCATTTCTTGAGGGTAAGGGGTATTAGGATAAGATCTAGAATCCTGGAACATACTTTCTTTCTGATGTATCATTTCTGGAGGATAAGGGGTATTAGGGTAAGATCTAGAATCCTGAAATACTCTTTGTACCTGCTGTCGAAATGCATCTGTAATCATTTCTGGCGAACAAGTCATTGGAGAATTGGCACTTGAAAAATATCCCGAGTTCTGCTGTGTTACTTTTGAAAGAATAAAAGAAGCCTCATTAGAATGATACTCAGAGCCCGGGGAGATTCTATTCACCTGCTGAAGACAGCTCTCATTGATATATGGAGAATGAGGAGTAACAGAGCCTGCAGTATAGCCATATCCACAGTCCTGAAAGTTGCTTCTTCTTCTCTTTTGCAGAAGTGGACTTTCTATCATTTTTGGAGGGTAAGGAGTATGAGAAGATGCTTTAGAGTAATACTTGGAATCCTGTGAGACATTCCTCTTATTTATCAAAATTGGGCTCTCTCCTAAATTTGCAAATGAAGGCTTGCTTTGGTGCTGGTTGTATGACTGAGGAGCAGTCGGATAAGGTGAAGAAATATTTATGGAATTTACATTTTTGGTTATCATGGGAGACCAAGAAAGCTGAACTGTAGAATATGAGAATGTTGCAGTGGGAGAAGGAGGAGGAGGTCTAACAGGTGAATGAAAATTTTGTCTGGGTAATAAAATGTTTTGTTTGTTAGCAGGGAAGACTTGTGATTTATACAGTCCTCTAGACGAATACGAATGAATTGCATTAGTTGAAGGAGAAGGAGGTCTAATTGGTGAATGAAAATTTTGAGTTTGAGCACATTGCTTATTGGCAAGGGTGGCATATTGTGATCTAATGGGCGAAGGAGGTCTAATTGGTGAATGAAAATTTTGAGTTTGAACACATTGCTCATTGGCAAGAGAGGCATGTGATCTAATGGGTGAACAGACTAGATTAACGAATGGAGATGAAGTACTTGAAGCTGGGAGCCACTTCTTTATTCGTCTACGTCTTTCAGCATTTTCTTTACGTTTAGAATATTCATGGTAAGTTTCTTTCACTATAGATGTCCTTTTTAATTCATTAACAGATTCTTTTTTTGTTTCCTTTACAGTGGTTGTACTCTTTTCTGTTATAAGAGATTTCTTATTTGGCTCCCTGATAAGTAAACCCTTCCTTTTCTTCTTTGCCTTCCTTTTAGGAGTAATGTGATTTTCTTTATCACATGAAACTACTCTTTTATCAGAGTTTGAGACAACAGTTAATTTTCTGTTTTCAGTAGATTTATTCTAAAATAGAGGGGGAAAAAAGTGAATAAATTTAGTCATTACGAAAACAAATTAACTAAATCTGCACCAATTCTTTCAGAATTTTCATGCAAAATAAAAATTTTTAAAGGAGAGATAAAATAAAACTTACCTTTAAACAAACAAACAAAACAAAAATTAAAGCATAACACACTTTACATATGTGGATTTTTTCCCCCGGGGGTATTATTATTATTATTACAGACTTGCCAACTCTCCCGATTTAGGCGGGAGACTCCCGATTTTCGACCGCTGTCCCGCCAACCCGATTTACAATATATTTCTCCCGACTTTTTCTTATTCTTAAAATTTCTCACGATTTTTATGGAACTTGGCCTAATACTTTATTATGTGAACAAAAAAAGTGATTTTGGACGTCCGAAGCAAATGAATTTTCTCTAGATTATATCTAAAACAAAACCTTGCGAATTAGATAACTTCTGCTTTGTGAGTGAGAGCATATACGTATCCAGAACGTCCTTCTCCAGTTCTCCAATGGGCATCGTGCTCCACTGCGTGTCATCTGGCATATATTAGCCAATGAGGACAAAACAAGCTGTTATTTGGATGTTCTTTAGTTATTTCGGTCATTTTGTCCTGAGTTGTGTGAGTACACGTGCGTTTGGGAAACAGTTTTAGAAATTATCATCTTTTGTTATGTCTGCGAGAAAATTGAAATACTCGTTTACGTTTCAAAAATCGTACACAGTTGACTTTCCTTCCATTATTTCCTCAAGGAAATGTAATAAATTTGCGATGTGTACCGCCTGTCGTTGCGATTTTTCGATTTCGCATGGTGGAAGGGCGGATGGTCTCAAACATGTGCGTACACAAAAACACAAGGGCAACATGAGCTGTTTTGAAAAAAAAAAAAAAAAAATTAAATTTTTCTTCGGAAACAAAAAATCTAAAAGTTATTAATGCAGAATGTCTGTTCTCTGCCTTTTTACTGGAGCACAACCTGCCACTGAATGCATCGCATCACGCTGCAGCTTTATTTAGAAAAATGTTTCCTGATAGTGAAATCGCTAAGAAATACTTAAGTGCAAGAACCAAAAGAGGTGCAATTGTTAAAGAAATGGATTTGAAAAATAAATCTTCAGTTATTGATCGCATTAAAACAGCTCCGTTCTGCCTCTCTACGGATGGAAGCAATAATACCGATTCAAAACTGTATCCAATTGTTGTTTCTTTTTTTAATCCAGAGTCTTCAGAAATTGAGTGCAGTTTACTTTCTGTCCCCACTTTGGAAGGACATTTGACAGGCTTTAATATAGCACAGCTAATTATTAAAACTTTAAAAGAAAATGCAGTCCCTCTGGATAATTGCTTAGCACTAGGTGCCGATAATGCACCAGTATTGGTAGGCTTGAAGACTGGTGTTGCAGGTATCTTCAGAAAGAAAAATTCAGATTTGCAGATTATGAGGTGCACCTGTCACCTCTTAAATTTAGCAGCTGAAAAAGGAGTAGCTTCTTTACCAATAAATGTGGATGAACACATTGTTGATATTTATTATAATCTTGAAAGGAGTTCTAAAAAGGAGGGAAAATTGAAACAGGTCCAACAGCTGCATAATAGCAGTTTACAATTAGAAAACTTGGATGAAGTTATAAAATCAGCTAGGATTGACACCCAGTGGAGTTTAATTGGAAAACTGAAAGATGCTGATGGAATTTTAAAATATAGAGAACTGTCTAGAATTATGTTGGCCATCTTGACAGTTTCCCATAGTAATGCAGAGTGTGAGAGGATTTTCAGTGTTGTTGCGAAAACGAGGACTAAATTTAGATCTAATATTAGTGATGACACATTAGAAAACTTTTTTTAGTGAAAGCAGGCCTACGTGGCAATTGCTATGAACAAAATTATGAAGTTTCTTTCTTAAAGAAAGCAAAATCTGCCACTGTTTATACCATTTGTACAAAAACTGATTAAAGGTTTTTTTTTTTTTTTTTTTTTTTTTTTTTTTTTTTTTTTTTTGTTTGTTTGTTTTGTTTTCTTAAACGATGCAAGTAATAAAAATGTTTTTTATGTGTAAGGAATTTTTGTGTTGCTTGCATTTAAGAATTAGTTACAATTTAAAGTTAATTCATTATTGAAAACTATATTTTCCTCATTTAAAAAGTCTTTTTAACATTGTGAAATATCTCCCGATTTCTTAAAAAAATCTCCTGATTTTTGAGTGTCATAGGTTGGCAAGTATGTTATTATTATTATTTATCTTTACTGGTTATTTTAAAATAGGTGCTTTTCATTTAAGGGAATACTAGTTGTAATTGTGTGTCAGAGCATCAAGTGTGATCATCTGTTTATTTCACCATGCAATTCTTCCATGAAATTCATGAACAAGACAACAACAAGAATGAATGCAATGACATCGGTATAAATAAGCAGAAAGAATGTGTACTTCCTTATTTTTACAGCTCTCATGTTTTAAACACTACCAAGAATAGTGATAAATTGCTATACCAGTCCTAAACATGATCACTCAACAACTGCTTTCATGAGAAGAACTGTCGGTAGACCACATGTTAATGTGTTTTCTTTTTACCAATGAGAAAATGGTATATTGTTCTTCAAAGAAAGATGAATTTTACTCGTATTTAAATATTTCAAAATGGCCATGAAATGAAACTATATATCAATGAAAGCATTTTGGGGTGAAATGGGAAAAATTGTAAGCAAAAGAAAAGCATACATTCTGACAACTGGTTCAATGGTTCCAGTGCTGTGATTTATTTACTGCTAGGCATTAACCATTGAGTAAAGGAACTGGCATCAATAAAATGGTGTGAGAAACAACTCTTCCTTTGCAAGAATACATTAGTAACTGGAACAGTTTTCTGAGTGAGGTATAAACCTGAAAAACCAAATAAACAAATATCTGGAAAAATTGCAGAAACAGACAAAAGTCTGTTCATGCAATGAAAAAAAGAAGGGGAGAAAAAAAAAAAAAAAAAAAAAAACAGAGAAATTGAAAAAGTAAGGTATGTTCACTTCACTGTGAATTATAAATTTTATGGATCTGGAAACAGCTGCTCATACATAAAATCCTGAAGCACTGTGAGGCTTTACCAAGTGGGGAAATAAAACTCAGCTTTTCATCACCTTGTGAAATTCACAAGACAACAATCTTTGGGGCAAGAAAATACTTTTGAAGCCATATTCAAAGCAATTGTAGAAACATGGCAGCCAGGAACTGTATGTGAAAATAACATGAATTTGGAGAAAATTTTGATGCCATTTTGAATGAGAGCCATGAAGATAAGAAAACACTAATGAATATTTATCCAGTAATTTTTCCTTTAATATTTTTGATTCCATTTTAGTAAAATGCTCACCTTTTTTAAAAAATTAAACAAAAAAAAAAAAAAAAAAAAAGCGAATCAATGCACTTTGCTCACAAAACCACCAAATGCAAGTGTATTCAACTACTTTCAGGGATCCAAAAGTGGAACTGTAATGAAAGATCATGCTGCAAAAAAAAGGGAGGGTCTGGCTGATACTGGTTAGATGGTTAATGCATTCCTTTTCAAGTAGCAATTCAATTTATAAATTTCTTATGTGAGGTGAACACACTGGCAGAATTTTGTGACTGCAGCAAGAAGTGAATCAAATTATAACTACTGAATGAAATAATTACGCATAGTTCTTGCCTGTATGTGCCTTTTTTTTTTAATTATTTACTTAATAAAATTGCCATTCATTTCATAAAGCTTTAGGGTTTCATATACATAAAATTTTGTACCAAAATTTACATTTGGCATAAAGTAGCACCCAGTTAATTGTAAAGTATAAAAACATTTATAAAATTTTATGATTTTCTTTCATGTTCTTAACCCCTTAACCTACGATTTAGGATTCGAAGATGTTGGGCCGATATTGTATACAAGCTTGCGCAGTGTTCAGGACATTTGCACGACTTGTGTTGAACGCTAATCCGGGCAATCATAAACATGATGAATTATGTAATTTTCGAAGAAAGTATAGGCGAATAATTATTGATGATACATCTGATGACGATCAACTACCAGAGTCCTGGCTTTGGAACGAAATAAGCAATAGTCCAAAAATCTGGGACTATACGATTACTCCTGGCATAAGAGAGGAAGCCTTATGTCATTTAGGAGGAAGTAGAGGAGAATTTGACATATTTAATCTAATATTTGATGAAATATTTTGGAACAATATTGTAACCGAAACGAATCAGTATGCAGATCAAGTATGAGAAAATCCACATAATGAGTGAGTGAGTTTTTTGGCGCAAAAACCAATGATGATTATGATGCGCCAAACGAAATGGTGGGATGACCTAATTTAATGAAATGAAATACTTATTAATAAAAAATTTTAAAAAACTATATGTACCAAATCCAGAGGATGAAGTCATATAAAAAACCTGGTAAAAGCACACATTAAAATATAATACAAAATCTGCTGAACAGATTACATTAAGTAATAAAAGCCAGTCTCTTTTAAATAATAAAATTAATTAAAATTGACCTCTCTTCCGATTAAACGGTCGAGAGGTAAGTCACAGCTATTAAAATATTTCTGATGAAGACTGTTAAAACAGGGACAGTCAATTAAAATATGATGGACAGATAGACAAACATTACAATTTGAACAAACAGGCTCACTCTCAGCTTTTAAAAGATAGTTATGTGAATTCTGAGGCAAGTCAAAAGAACTTCCTCCTTACGGTTTCTAGTTAATTCCCAATGCTCAATTCTAGGCTTTACATGTCTTAACTTGTTTTGAAGCTGAGCATCCCAAAGTTGCTGCCATTTTTTTCGGATCTTCTCTTTGAACACAACAGATGTCTCCAAAAGGGATGAGGCGACTGGACAGTTCAACAGCACATTTCGCTGTGATATCTGCCATCTCATTTCCTTTTATTCCTACATGACCGGGAACCCAGCAGTACAGGATTTCATATCCACGACACGTTAAGTTTATATGTATCTTGAGAATATCCACTGTGACTGGATTTTGAGTGTTAGAAAAAGCTTCTAATGATTTAAGCGCACTATAAGAGTCTGTATAAACTATAAACTTTTTTGTGGCAGAGCCTTGAGATGTACAAAAGACTATAATATATTGCAGTTAGTTCAGATGTTAAGACAGAGAAAGCATGGTGCAAGCGTCTACCCTCCATGTGATCTTCGATTACAAATGCCATCCCGACATGATCTTTTGACTTGGTTCCATTTGTGTATACTGGAAGATAACTGCTATATTTGTGCCTGTGCTCAGCAAAGAGTCGTCTGTAAATGATCTCGTTAGTGTTTGCTTTCACATGATGATTGAAAACATCAAGAAGCTGAATCAGTGAATTCTCCCAAGGTGGGATTTCAAAATTCTGTACTGCTTGGGGGTGCATATCAGAGAGGGAAATTTCCTCAATGACAGGGTGAACTCTTAAAAGAAATGTAGGAACACAGGATGGACGTGTTTCAAATAAAGTGTTACACACATCATCAAGTAAGCACAGCTTATTGGGATGTTCAGGTTGGGATAGAATATTAAAATATTGCAAAAGGGACAATTGTTCATGCCTCAGATATAGTGATGGTTCATTAGAGTCAACATATAGGCTCTGGACAGGAAAAGTCCTGAAAGCTCCTGAACAAATTCGCAGAGCTTGATGGTGAACAGGATCCAGTTTTAACAATACTGATGACCGGGCGGATCCGTAAACAACTGAGCCATAGTCCAGTTTAGAGCGAACAAGCGCTCTGTAAATGCAAAGCATAGAGCAACGCTCTGCACCCCAGGAGGTGTTCGCCAACACTTTTAAAATATTTAGTGTTCTTAAACACTTCTTTCTCAGTTTTAAAACATGAGAAAGGAAAATCAATTTTCGGTCGAACGTCACTCCTAAAAATTTTACTTCTGGCGCAACTGGAATAATTGTACCATTCAGATATAACTCAGGCTCAGGATGGAGACCTCAATTCCTACAAAAGTGCACGCACAAAGTTTTTTTGTTTGGAAAAAGTAAATCCCTGTTTATCTGACCATTCTTGGATCTTATTCAGAGCCATCTGCAATTGCCTCTCTATGTATCTCATGTCTGCCCCTCGACAGCTAATCTGCAGATCATCAACATATAGAGATCCCAAGATGGTGAGAGGAAGTTCTTTTAGTACAGAGTTTATTTTTAAAATGAACAGGGTTACACTTAGCACACAGCCTTGAGGCCCACCCTCTTCCTGTTCAAAAACATCTGACAAAACAGAGCCAATCCTTACTTGAAAAGTCCTAGTATTCAAGAAATTCTGAATGAAAATTGGTAGGTTGCCGCGCAAGCCACTCTCGTGAAAATCCCGAAGTATACCGTATCTCCATGCCTAATTGTAAGCTTTCTCAATGTCAAAGAATATTGAGACAAGGTGACTCCTTCTAACAAAGGCTTTTCGAATAGATGTCTCTAAAAGAAGCATATTATCTACAGTCGTTCTCCCCTTTCGAAAACCTCTTTGATAAGGCGATATAATATTATTCTTTTCCAAGAAGTAGACTAGGCGGCTGTTTACCATCTTTTCAAACAGTTTGCAAACACAACTGGTAAGGGCAATTGGCCAATAGCTTGAGGGATTCCACAGGTCTTTCCCTGGCTTAACAATAGGAATGACAACAGCTCTCCTCCATGCACTGGGGAAGGTACGCTCCTTCCACACCCTATTGTAAAGAGTGAGAAGGGCAGTCAGTGACTTACAGGACAGATGCTTCAGCATTTCATAATACACGCCATCCAGACGCGGACAAGACCTATGAGTCTGTAACAAAGCTCTCTTTAGCTCTAGCACAGTAAAGTCTTTATTATATGGCTCAAGGTTGGAAGAGTTGAAAGTGATGGGATTTCTCTCAGAGAACTGCTTGATAGAAAGAAATGCAGGTGAGTAATTTCTGCTGGAAGAAACGGCAGGAAATGTCTCACCAATAGTATTCACAATTTCTTCTATGGAGCTAATCACTCGGCCATCTTTTTCCAGAAAGGAAAGTGAGTGGTTTTTATATATTCTGCATGCTTTTTTAACTCTTTCCCAAACCCGTTTATTAGGCGTAGAGGATGTTATTGATGACACATATGAAATCCAGGAATCCCTCTGGCTCTGCCTTCTTACTTTTCATGCATTCGCTTTGGCTTTTTTAAATGCTATGAGATTTCGCAGAGTAGGATATCTACGAAAAATTCCCCATGCTTTTTTCTGTTTTTTTCAGTGCTTCATGACACTCGCGATTCCACCATAGTTTCGTATATTTTAGTATTTTTCCTGATGTTCTAGGAATGGAAAGCATAGCTGCCGCAATAATAGTATTAGTAACAGCTTCAACAGCATCATCGATGTGTGCATCTTCTACCATGTTCTCTGTGAGCTCTGTGGTGGAAGAGAATAGTTCCCAGTCTGCCCTATCGAGTATGAATCGAGGGGATCTCGACATGGGGTTTGCTCCTCTTCGTGCAAGAGATATAAAAATGGGATAGTGATCGCTGTTGTAAAGATCATTTCCCACACTAAAAGTGCAAAATGGCAACAGAGATGGTGAACAGATGGCAAGGTCGAGAGAGTGGAATGTCCTTGAAGGCTCATGGAAGTACGTATCCTGCCCATTATTCAGGAGACAAAGGCTATGATCTTCGATCATCTGATCAATTTGTCTTCCTCGGCAATTTGTATCTTGACTACCCCAGAGCGGACTATGGCCGTTAAAATCTCCTATTATGATAAAGGGGTGAGGCAGCTGCTCTATGAGACCATTTAAATCTTGCTGATCAATGTGCTCATTTGGAGGCAAATACAGAGAAACGACTGAGACAACAGTATGAAATTTTGCTTGAGTTGCGACAACTTGGAGGGATGTCGTCAAAGGAAGTGCATTTGATGGATAAACCAGTGAGGTGAGGAGGCCTACACCCCCACTGGCACGCTCACCTGCAAGGTTATCCTTCCTGACAATAGAAAACCTCCGAAGTTTTGCTTGTTGTTCCTGTTTCAGATTTGTTTCTTGTATTGCTAACACAGGATTATAGGTATTGATTAAAGCTTTGATGTCCAGCAAATTTCGGTGGAAACCGCGACAATTCCAAGAGATAAGGGTGGCCATTATGTCTCCTGTTTATTTTTTCAGTGCTGCTTTTTTTTCTTTCGAGGAAGGAGGTGTTTTGGGATTTCCATTCCTTCTTCTATTTCTATATTATCCAAGTTCGGGGTGTCAGATATTAAATCATCAATTGAACTACTGCTCAGATTTTGGTTTTTGTTAGCTGTTTTTTGTAGGCTTGTTTTTTGATTTTTCTGAATTACTATTTCTTTCTTCTGGATTGTGTGAAGTGGGTCTTTCTTGTTTTTGTTATTAATTTGAGGCTCTTGGCTTTTTGTTGATGAAACGAAAGATGTTTGTATGGCAACTGATCTTGTGGACTTAACAGCATTGGCAAAAGATAAATTTGGGCGCACTTGTGATCTTTCTACTATTTTCTGGGCTTCAGCATAAGACACATTTCGAGTAACTTTTGTCGCCTGAACTTCCTTTTCAGATTTCCATTTTGGACAAGAGCGAGAAAATGCTGGGTGATCACCCTTGCAGTTCACACACAATGGTGCAGCGGTGCAATTATCACTATCGTGACCAACCAACGAGCATCTGGCGCACGTAAGGTTGCCACGACAGGACGTCTTAGAGTGACCAAACCGCTGGCATTGGAAGCATCACATTGGGTTGGGAATATATGGTCTAACGAGACAGTTAAGATACCCAGCCTTTATATTCTTCGGCAGATCAGGCGATTTGAAGGTCAGGATCAC
Organism: Stegodyphus dumicola; assembly: GCF_044657685.1. Classification (NCBI taxonomy): domain Eukaryota; kingdom Metazoa; phylum Arthropoda; class Arachnida; order Araneae; family Eresidae; genus Stegodyphus; species Stegodyphus dumicola. The sequence continues at coordinate 37,585,681 of NC_140771.1, read as the reverse complement.
GTGTTTCATGTCAATCAACTGGCCTTCCTTTCGCATCTTGATCCGCCTAGCACTACAGACATTTTGGTCAGCTAACTCGGAGACAAACTCTTCTTCTGAAACACACAGAAGGTCGATCTCCGAGATCACACCTCTACAGGAATTAAGTGTTTTGTGTGCTGACACAGTTATAGCTACTTATCCAAGTTTGGTTTGACGTAAAAGTGAAGCAGACTGGGTGGCCGAAACGGTATCAATAAGCAAGTCTCCAGAACGGAGACGCTTTATGTTTAATGGCTCACCTATGCATGAATGAATGTATTTGCTGACCACGAAAGGAGACATCTTTTGTAATTCTCCAGAGGCACTGGAAACAACAACAAAGTGCGGATAATCAGTAGATTCTTTGGCATTTGCATCGGTATGGATCTTCTTGGTAATGGATTTGCCAATAATTTCAACATCTTTGTTATTTTCATCAGTACGGATCTTCTTGTTAATAGATTTGTCAACAACTTCTATATCTTTGTTGGTGTCATTTGAATCAGGTTTTTTTAGAATGAAAAGAGAACCCATAATTGAAAAAGAAAAAATTCGGGTCCGACGGCCCCTCCCACCACGGAGCCCAACAAGGGAACACAGATTTCTGTGTTAGAGCTAGCCGGACCTATACGCAAACTGAAGCCCCACAGTCGGCTTTCCGGAAAGCAGGTACTCCTGAGCTTATCCCCAAGACACTGACCACAAGGACTAGTGACCAGCCGATTGACACCCGTGAAGACGACTAAGGTGCCTCCCGTTTAGCTGAAGCAGAGGCCAAAGCAGTGTGTTGGAGACAGTACCTCGCCCCTCAACTACCAGGACCCTCCTTTCCAGCGACACGGGTCTCCACGCACGGCAAACAGGTGGGCAGTTTTCTCGCCACTCGAAAACTAGACACAAGAGCTGTTCCAGTCTCTCGTGACAAGCCCCAAACTCCGAAGAGAGAAACCACAAGGGAGAAAGGAAGGGGAAAAGTTCCAGCCAAGAGGAGAGGAGACAGAAAAGAGGATAGATCACTGGGGCTCCAGGATCGTGTCACCCGTCTCACCAAGAAGATGATCCCCTGAAGGGCTAGGGTACCTCGGGATTGCCACACCCGTACTCACAAAAGTGAGCCCCCTGAGGGAGAAAATCCACATAGAACAAAAGTGTAAAAATGAATAAAGTTCCGTTACATGTACCAAAATGCTTTGAAATATATCATACTGTGACAGATTACTAATTTTGTATTTGAGTTTTGTATAAATAACATTTTGTAATACTTGCATCTCCCACAATTATTGCATCAGACTGTAATTGCGTATTAAATATTCCACGTAATATTCACTTCTGGCCCGATCACCGTACATGGGCTATGCCTGTGAAAGTTAGGTTTGGCTCGACCATCGTACGCGAGCTATGCCCATCATTGTAGATTAAGGGGTTAATCAGTGGAAAGCACATGAGCATACCACCTTTCTAACTAAGTTTATAACTCTTTCATTCATTAATTTACTATCTACACCAGTAAAAAGAATGCTGCATTTTACATCAGTTCCCAAATAAGCTTAAAATGCACTTTTTATTTAAACATAATTTTTTTACTTAAATTAGACTTTACAATGATGTTGCTAAGACATAGTTAATGTACTAAATCAGCAGCAGAAAAAGCACTAATTTCATAGCTGATAAAATCTACTCTTAAGACATGAGTTTTTACTGTTTCAGAAAGAAATTCAATTTTTTTTTTTTTTTAATTTAAAAAAGAAATATTCTGTGTAGTCTAGACTGTAAACAAAACTCTCCTCTGAATTTTATTTTCGCAGGTAAAAAAGTAGAGTTTAAAATAAAAATTGGATTTCAGAGTTATAGCGAGGATAAACAGCACTTATATACAATAATAATAAGAATGCTACTTTTAAAATACATAGTTTTTTCCCTCTATACCACAGATTCCAAATTTGAAATATAAAAAGTTTTTGTGCCACACAGAAATGCAACTTCAATAGGACTCTACACTGATAAATCTGATTTAAAGTCAAATACATAATTTGAATTATAAACTAGATAAAACATGATTTAAATGTGAAATATATTAAATAAAAATTTAGAATAAGAGATTAATTACTAAACTTTGGTTTGGGGCTAATTTTGTTCACATATTTCAGGGCATGAGAGCACTGATGAAGACTTGAATATGGATGAAAAATATGTAAATGCTTTTAAACCACAATGAAAGTAAAATTAATATGCATACAATCATGTAGATTATATTAGCAATGCTCTGATTATAAATTTACAGCAAAATATTAAATATGACTATTTACATGTTAATTGTTAAATTTTAATTCTTTAGAAATTCTCTATAATATATTCAGGTATTTAAATTGAATAAAAACAACTCTTAAACTCATTTGAGATGTAACAGAAGTTGCACAATTTATGTTTGATTAAGAGCTGACAATGGCATTGCTTTCATTTTTAAGCATCTGTCTTCAAAATTTTTGGTTCTCTTCAGTTAAAGAGTCATCACTTAGTACCAAATACAAATGTTGGCATAAAATATAATTAGACAGTGACTGTAACAATATGTACAACTTCTGAGAAAGAATGACAATATTATTAAACCTAGAATAAACGGAGTGGAAGAAGGTGAATACAAAAGCACAAAATATATTTTACCAAATTAATTTCAAATTATAAAAGAGATAAAGTTGCTGATTTCAGTAAGCTTTGCTGAAAACATTTGTGTCTACTCATATAACCTACAGCACATAAATACAGGAATCTAAACAGTGGCAGGGCAAAGACATTTATTTTGCCTTTTGCCTATAACCATTTCCTCAAAATGGATAAGTACTTGAAAGAAAAAAAAGCTGATAACCCAGGAGGGAAAATTACTGGATTGGTGATCATTTTTTCTGCTTATTTGCAATGGCGTTATTGCATAGCTCTTTCTGATGTGATATAAATAAGCTGCCACACTGGATACTTTGGCACACAATTAAGGTGGCTACCCCACTAACAGAAAGGAACCAAGTATTTTTCATAGCACTTCCTCAGACATTTAATTACTAATATTTCTTCTTGATTTACATTTGAAAAAAAAAAGACATCAGACAAATTAAAAACTGGAAAGTTTTGAAATTTACCAGGAGATTTGAAGATTTCATGAAAAATTGCAGGTCTCCTGTTATAACTAGGAGGACTGGCAGGTATGCTACATATTTATTACAGCAAAAGTACAAACAGGGATGCAAGCATTAAAATTTTACTGCCAGATAAAGCTGTAAGTATACTTTAAATGTTATGAGTATAATCTCAAACGTGAAAAATAAGCTGGCAAAATCTTAACATAGCATACATGGAAACACTTCCATTGTTCGGTTCAGATTACCAACAATGCTCACACACAAAAATAATAAGAAGTTCATTTTTAACAAAAATGATAGCTTTTACTTCTAAATGCTATTCAAATAATTAAATAGTAGTGAATTACAATATTTAATTACTCCGAGATTAGTTCTTCAAGTTCTTCTGATCTCAACTTCAATTTATTTTTGGTTAAAATATAAAATCCAAAAATGTTTTTGCTAATTTATGTGTGGTTTCATAAAAATTTTTATGACTTTTTTAATTATTATTAAATTTAATTAATTTATTAAATTTTTATTTCAAAACTTTTCTTCTTTCCATTCTCCAAGTCTTTTTGAAACCACTCATAAATTAGCAAAATGTTTCTTTGCAATTAGTAACCATTATTTAGTATTACTTCATTTTCAAATTTTTTTTAATTTAGACATCGGACTAAACTATATTTTCCTTTTATTTTGCAAGGTACTGGTTTTTATGTCTTGAATTTTTTAATTAAAATATGCTTTAAATGGATTATACATTTATCTCTAGTTTAAACACAAATTATTAAAGCTACATTTGAGCTTAGTATCTAATTTTTACTAAATTACATTCATATTTTTATTTTAGACTTAAATACAATATACATATACACACATTTCTATATAGAACACATTTAATCTATTTACAAAATTAAAATTTCTAGAACTTTATTTAAAGGAAACTAGAGATTATTTACCTTTTTAATTGGAAGTTTATTTTCCACAGTATCAGGAAGACAGTCATTATCAGCTATAGCTTCTAGTGTTTGTTCCGTTATGGTAGATTCATATCTACAAAAAAGAGTGTTTATTCATTTAATGTTCATACAAATGTACTTTTAAAAGCACTCCAATTTCAAAAAAGGGAAACAGTATGATATAAATTTAAATTTCCAGTTAACTTCATTAAAAAAAAAAAGTTTTGTTTCCCAAACTTTATATTCTTATTTTCTAGTCATTTACTAAACTGAACAAAGAACTGAGACGTAATGAGCCTGATGCAATAAGAATAGTTTATAACATACGTTCCCAACCATTTTTCGGCCCACTCTATCCCCTTTTCAGGAAAAAAAATAAATACTTATTACTCCTTTAAAAAAATATTGTTTTTGAAATCAATAATTTAACCCACAGTTTTCCAACATTTTAGAGTCAGAACCCACTTTTTTAAATCCTGATTCAATGATGCCCCTCTTAGATGTAGGAGACTATTGAAAAACAAAGACAGATTTTTTAAATTACTTTATCACACATAAAAGATTTTAACACAATGATGTGTTTCTCAAAGTTTGATTAACAAATATATATTATGAAAATATTTTTAGTGAGAGGACTGAGCTTGATGTACTGACACTAATTTTCATTATTTGTAGCATATTTGTCAACAGCAATCTTAAATCACTGTGTTCCACTCTTAATACTATTGACTTATACAAACATGTAAATACAGTCAAAAGTCGTTAATCCGGACTTCGGCGATTCCGGATTATCGATTTTTCCGGATTATAGATCATCAGTTTAAATCTGGTAAGATGGCATGCAGAAATTATAAAATTAAAAATATGAAACCGTAATTTATGAAATAAAGAACAATTATGATCTAAAGGATATCAAAATTTACAAAAAAAAAAAAAAAAAAAAAAACTTAATATTTATTTGTTTACTTTATTAAACATTTCTTTCAATGTAAGTTGTTTAAGTTGCTTCGTTTTATGTGATAATACTTTCTCTAATTCTATAAAGAGACATAATTTCTTCTTCAGTTACAAAGTTCCACTGTTAAAGTCCTATAATTGCTGTGTCAAGAATATCGATTAATTTGTTAATCGAAATTTTTTCATTTTCAATAAACTCTGTATCACTTTCTTCTTTATCGGAAGCAAATTATGATGACGAGGAATTTGATTTAAATGATATCAAAGACGGAGTACATCGAGATGAAATACTACATTTAGTAAGGAATTATAAGCCAAATAAAATAAAAACGTCTGTCCTGAAGATAAGGATAGTGCTGACAGATTAACTTCCAATTCATTGCGCGCCGCGGCATTTCGGCGTTTTCCCCCCCAGGCCGCAGATCAGCATGAAATTGATAAACAGATTTCGGAATGGTTTGAGAAACGAAGGATATGCCTTTATCCATTTTTTGCAGCAATTCCACTTTTTGTTTAATGGACTTCTAAACATACTTTCGCTTTGTAGATCCTTTACATATTAGTAAATATATATCGGAAATTCTATTTGACATAATCGAAAGTTCAAGCTTACTTTTATAAAATTGCTCTAACAGTCTGCAAAAAATAATAAGCCGGATCCAATTCAAAGATTAAGGAACAACGCAATCTGCAACATTAACTGAATTAGATAATTTTAGCTTAGCTTATACTGTCCGTTATACATTAAACGCGCAAGCGTAAACGTATTACGCGCATGCGCACATACATATTCACAGCCGTAAAAGTCTTACACCCGTAAAAGTCAACGCGTCTTACGCGTCAACGCGACACATGCGCAGAAAGTTTGTAGCTTTGAGGTCCGGATTATAGATCATTCCGGATTATGGGTGACCGAATTTACGACTTTTGACTGTATAAGCTTTACTGACCGAGCTGAAACATGCACACACATACACTGTGGTGTATATGAATGCTGCAAATTATTCACATACTATTCAAAAAAGTATAAAGAATTCTATTAGAACAGCTGAGACAGTCATGGTCTGTTTTCTACTCTTAAAACAGTGGTCTTACACTGGCAGCTTCCGAAGCAATTTTATGCAGTCTATGAATATACATTAGTTATGTATTTGTTAGTAATACCACACTTAGAGATTTAGATAATAACATAAATTCATTGCTGCACAGTGGTCTGCAATGTAGTGTTTATTAGAATACAAAAGCACTAGCAGTTATTGCATTCCAACTGAGGGCAAAGCTAGTGTTGGCACAGTCAAAAGTTCATATATACACTGGTGTGCAAAAATTAAGGACGAGACAGTTTTTTTCAATATAACTTTGTACAAAAGCTTTCCAAATCAACACATTTAATACCGTAAGATCCCCAATACTTAAGAACATGAGTAATGTAAGCAACACTTACTAAAAGAGAAATCAGAGGGATAAAAAGAAGCTTTATTGAAAAAGTAGCATGGAGCGCAATGCGACTGAAGGCCGAAACATCCCTGTGATGGGTGTCCAGCAAGAAACATCTGGTCTTTAATAGGGAATATGATCTTCCCTGACTGCTAGGCAGGTTTCACAGCGTCTGCCCATACTGAGAATGAGGGTGTCAATGAGTTGTTGAGGCATTGCTGCCCATTCGTGTTGCAGCGCCAATCAAAGCACCGGAATCGTTACTGGTGGTAAGGTATGAGCTGCCAAGCGTCTGCCTAGAAAATCCCATACATGCTCGATGGGATTGAGATCCGGAGATCGTGCCGGCCAATCCATACGTTCAATATCCTCACTCTCTAAGAGCTGTTCGGCAGCTACTGTGCGATGACATGGTGCATTGTCGTCCATGAAAAGGAACTGCGGACCCATAGCGCCTCTAAAAAGACGCACATATGGAAGAAGAATCTCGTTACAATAACGGGTCCCGTTGACTGAACCTGCGTCGAAGATGTGAAGGTCTGTGCGACTACCAAGCATGATGCCTCCCCAAACGAGAACACCGCCACCTCCATACCTGTCCCTTTCAATGATGTTTGAGGGATGATTGCGGCTTCCCCGCTCTCTCCAGATGAGTATGCGATGAGAATTGCTACTCAGACTGAATCTGCTCTCATCTGTAAAGAGTACTCGTCCCCATTCATTGTCTCTCCAATTCCGGTGTTCCTGGCACCACAGAGAACGACTTCTTCGATGGGCAGGCGTTAGAGGTACACACCGTACAGGGCGTCGTGCAAACAGACCACCACCGTGCAGTCTTCTAGCCACAGTAAAACGCGATATCGGTCCAGTCGCCTGTGTCGTGTGTCAAGCAATTTCTCCCGCTGTCTGCTGCCTGTAAGGCAATATACCGGTCATCTGCGGGTGTGATTCCTCGTGGACGACCACTACTAAACCCCCGGATAGCTGTTCCTGTAGTTTGAAATTGTCTCCAAAGTCGTGAAACAATGCTGTAAGCAATTCCGAACTCTGCAGCCACACTTGTCACACTGTGGCCTTCCTCCAACTTCCCAATGATTCGACCTCGGGTAAAAGCATCCAGATGTCATCTAACAGATTCATTATTTGTCATTTCTCACTGAGGCAGCAACTCGGTGTGATTTTAACTGCTATACGGCGTGCAATCTCTTTGCCAGAAATACTGATCTTACACCGACAACATGCTTTATACTACTCAGTCACTCCCCCATTACGTCTACCTGCATATCTGCCCATGTGCTACCGTACATCACCTTACTTAATCTCCTGATTGGTCTTTCTGTCCGCTCTGCCTCTTCGTTCAGCTGATATGCTAATTTTTCGACTTCGTCTTTAATTTTTGCACACCAGTGTAATGCACATAATAGCACACCGGCATGTAAAAGCAGCTAAGGCTGAACATTAATCATTGCACTTCCAAAAATAACAATTTAAAATATAACATAAACAAAATTAGACATGCACAGATATGAACAGATAAAAAACTATCATTATTTATTCTCAAGTTAGCCTCAGTTAGAAAATTTTCACTGAAAGTTTGGAAAGTTTTCATAATTTGTTCATTTTTTGTTTATGTTAAAAGCAAATTATTTAGTGGTTAATTCAATATGTTAGAATTATATTTGAAGTAAATGTCAGTCCTAAAATTTAATATTTAGCTGTTAGTATGTCTGAATTACAAAACGTAACCAACAGAAATTTTTTACAGGTATTTTCTTAGAGATAAAACATAACTACTGCCGCCCAACCCGTATAGAGGTTGGCATCGCTGACTGCTGTGCCTAAGGGCCCGAATTTGAATCCTAGAGAAGACATGGTTTTTTGTAAATGTATAGTGTCTGTGTGGCATGGGGACACTCTAAATATGTGGCAAGCCGAAAGTTCTCTCGAGGGGTTGGTGATAGGGAAAGAGGGGTGGAAGACCCTTGGACCCCTGTGTCCCCCCCCCAGGTGCTCTCCATCAAAACTGAGGGTAGAACTGAGCTAAATCGTACTGTCACCTGTAAGGTGCTCAAGGCTGTTGTCAACAACAGGCGTATCTTATGCTCCTTGCCACGAGGACTTCAGTGCGCCTAGGCTGACTATAGATCAAGACAAGTGAGCATTAGTCGTCAAAAACAACATAAATACTATGAATTTGAATCCTTTCCTCTGTTTTATTACTATTTTCATTTATGTACATTTTAATAAGTATTTAGTAAGTGAAATTTAAACTTACTGATTTAAAATACTACTAAAACTTACTGATTTAAAATGCTACTAAACTTACTGATTTAAAATACTACTAAAATGCTATAATATTAAGTTGTATTAAACATTGTATTTTTTTTAAATAATAAAAAAGTGTGATTACTAATTTTGATGTTGGGCAGCCACTAGTCATTGGATAGGACAAGAGCCCACCTGATAAGAATTAATCTTGATAATTCATTCTTGCGATTTTATACTAAATATTACTTTAAATAAGCTATCTACTATCTAGCTTATAAAGTGATCAGACCATCTATATGATTGCTACTTGATATTTAAAAGATGTTTAGAACCTTTTTTTGAAAATTCGCAATTGATGATTTTTATCATTAATCAAACTTAGTATAAATTTGTTATTTGCAATTAAAAACTTAGTACATTATTATTATTATTATTATTGTTATTATTATTATTATTATTAAGTATAAATGAAAAATGGGGGACAGCTGGTCTTTGGTGCCCCTGAATTTACCTTGGATCAAATATGCCCTCTTAAATCTTTCAGTGTCCACTGGTGAGTGGTACCAACACCATAGAGAGCTACTGATTTAAAATACTACTAAAATGCTATAATATTAAGTTGTATTAAACATTGTATTTTTTTTAAATAATAAAAAAGTGTGATTACTAATTTTGATGTTGGGCAGCCACCAATCATTGGATAGGACAAGAGCCCACCTGATAAGAATTAATCTTGATAATTCATTCTAGCGATTTTATACTAAATATTACTTTAAATAAGCTATCTACTATCTAGCTTATAAAATGATCAGACGATCTATATGATTGCTACTTGATATTTAATATCTCTCTTAACTTGAAACGACAGTTACATTAATGCATATTCCTTCAGTTCATTAAAATGTCATTTATACTAAAACCTGCTGCCAGTATAACTTTTTTTCGTTATTTAAACAGTTTTGGTTAAAAAGTCAGTTATGCATTTTCTCTATTTTTGGGGGAACACTTTTATACAAGAAATTTATAAACTCAAAATTATTTCTCTCAATAATTTAGATATGGTTTCTTTTCATGTAAAATCATTACATACCAATAGACTATTAATCAGCTTTCCTTAGTCAACAGATATTGAAGAGTTACAAATGGAAAGCCAGTCAATCTACTTTCAAAAATCAATGTTTATTGACTTCTATATTACAAAGTTTTTCTAGACTCTAAATTCTATTAATTATGTGAATAAGATGTGACCAATCTAAGTTTTATGTTAGTTAGTATTTTTCATGACAACCTGCATAGAAAGGCTTATATTACATAATTTATTAATATCAAGAACATTTTTAAATTGACATTTTATTTTTACTTATGAACAAATGCAAACATCTTGCTGTTCAATTTGCATATGGTCCCTGAAAATGATCTCAAACTTTAAATACCTTGGTCTTTTTTTTTTACTATATAGTAGGGGTGGCCAACCTGCGGCTCTTTGAAGGATTACTTGTGGCTCTCGATAAATGTACCCCAGTTCCCTTTTCATTTTTGTGTTATAATATTTTTAAAAATTATTATCGTTCCATATGCATTTCAAAATGTCTTTTAAATTACAGACAACAAATTTGAAAGACTAAGTGCAACATTGTAACAAATTTAATTTCTGTCCATCGTCTCTTGATTTTTTTTCTGAATCCATTTGAAATTAACATAATTCAAGGTGAGTTTTCCATTTCCAATATAATTATGACCCAAAAAGCATCTGGAGAATTAGGATTAATAGAGATGCAAGAAGATCAAGCTCTACAATTAAAATATAAATTGACGTTGATTACTAAATTTTGGAAATTTGTGCCAGAATTAAGTATCCTGAATTTAAAAAGGCTGCTTGTTGAATTATTTCAATATTCGGAACAACGTATTTATGCGAATCATTTTATTCCACTTTAAAATTTGTGATATCCAAACACTGATCAGTATTAACTAACCAGCATCTCAAAGAATTACTGAGAAGTGCTGTCACCAATTATTCACCAAATAATTTTACAGAATTATCAAGAGAAGTAAAATAAATGTGTTTAATTTTTAATATTTAAATTCAATACATATATTTTGTATTTTTATTTATACGTTTTCAATAAATATAATTTCTGTAAAGAAAATTTTAATACCTTTTTTGCATACCTTTTAACTATGTGTTTAATTGTGGCTCGCAAAAAATTTCAAATTTTGAAAAATGGCTCGGACTATCAAGGAGCTTGCCCAACCCTGCTATAAAGGAATAATTTTTTTTTTTTTACTTTGTTTTTCATAACGAGTATAAGATTGCTCTAAATGTAGCAATAAAGACCAGAGGACAGCATTAAAAAGTTAGATTTTATAATTTTCACACAACTGTTTTTTTTTTAAGTTAAATTTTAAAAAGCCAAAACATGAATATTTGCATCATTTAAAACAATTTTGTAATTAGAAGCATATATATCTACAACCAATGATTGTGAAAATAAAGGAAGGGATAAGGACATAAGGATTTTTGTGGACATGGTGTACATGCATTAATTACTATACCACTTCAATTTTTCGCCGGATCATCATTTATATCTAAAATTGTTTCAATAGCATTATAAAAACACATTTTATTTAGAAAATACTGATGATGAAAATGTTAATTCTAATATTCAATTCTATCTAAGGATACTTTTTTCTATCCATTTATAAAGATGAAAGATAAGGAAGGAGAAATTTGCTCTTAGCAGATCAAGAAAACCAAGTTAAGAACACATTTTGAAAAATAATATAACTTATATGTAATAATAATAATAATAAAAAGAGACAATTTATTTGCGGGGGAGCAATAAAATATAAATTGAAAACAAACAAAAAAAAAAGTTATGGTATGGTGGCTTTTAGAATCTTTAGCTTTATAAGTGAGATTTTCATGAGCCACTGATGATGTATTTGCTGCATAATTATTGTGCAACAATAGACTATTCATGCATACAGATTTTTCATTGTTAAAATCAGTGTAGCATGAACTAAAATTTCATTAAAATCAAAAGCATCACACCTTTGCAGAATAAATCTCCAAAGGAACGATAGATACAACTTTTTTCAAAATTCATAGAATAATTAGGAAATAAAGTGAGGTGGGGAAACTACCGTAATTTCGCACGTTTAGTCCGCACCATCGTATAGTCCGCAGACACGATTTTATATAAAAAAAATTTAAAAATTGTCAGATAGTCCGCACCACCGGATAGTCCGCGGACTATACGTCCGAAATTACGTTTTTTTAATACGGCAATATTCCCATGCTTTTTAAACACATCCTTTTGCGCAAATTTCTCACCGCTTTCTTGTCCACTTCAAAATAACGGAGTAAAATCCTAGTATACGGTGCAGCCTTGGCGCGACTTTGAAAATTATCGCCAACACCAAAAATGATCCAAAGAACGTCTATATATATACTATACACGCATAGTATATATACTATATAATATGTTTAACTATATATTTTCTTTGAATGACCCGTTAACTACTAATCGTATATGTCCCGTTTTTACTGCTCATCATAAAGTCGCCAAAAGTAGTCAAATCCCGTGTGCACCGGATACTAGGATTAAACCAATAACGGCCCGCTTCTCTATTTCCATCTTTTTCAGTTTTCTCAAGTACCTCTCAGCAGTAAATCTCCGGCGATGTTTCATCAACGTTAGCGAAGATGAAAGACAAAATACGAAAACAAAATACTGTGCAACTTGCTATCCTCGTGATAAGTGGTAATGAAATGTGACCTTCGACCCCACTCACTCGGTGTTGCCAAACTACGCTATAAGTAAACGAATCACGCTTTTTTTTCGTACTCCAGGTACTTTCTACTATGGCTCCTAAAAACCGAGCTGACGCATCAACTACTTTTCCCCCTCCCGGTAGTTGTGCTAAAGCAGTGCGAAGGACACTTGGAATATCGCGCTTTTTTTATATTTGATCATCGACAGTTCACGACAGCGTGTTTTTTAAATTTCAACAATTTTAACCGTGAACAACCAGCGTGTTATCCGCACTGGTGGATAGTCCGCAGCTTCAAAAATTCGCATTTTAAACACAGTTAGTCCGCGGACTATACGCGCGAAATTACGGTAATACTTTTCACATACACTGAGGCAAAACGCTGTTTGCTATACATTATACACTATTTTGAACAGATATATTGTAAATTAATCAGCTACAGATATTTTTAGACTGATTTAATTTTTTTACCTATGAGGAAGTTCAACACCTAAAGCTAAACTGATATGAGTCAACAAAAGATTTGTAACATAACGAACAGCTCTTGGAAACCAATGTATACCATCAGGTGTTCTGCGGTGAATTTGCATCCTTAGGTGATAATGTACATCCAGGACATCAAATCCACTGGCTACTACAATCTAATAAATCCACAGAAAGATAACCAAATTCTAAACATTGAAAGCAGGAAAGTATCATAAAATATTAAAACACATATTTATTAATAAATTATTCTTTTAATAAAATATCCATCTAAACATTTCTGTATCATTAGCCACAATTAAGGTAAAAAATTATCAAATTCAACTTGATAAATAAGTAAATAAATAAATTCAATTCAATTCATTAATGCAGAGCATTAAGCACAAATTATTAGTAATTCCTGAAATTTATGTCATAATCCACTCTGCCTTGCGACACACATTTCGGCGAGTAAAAAAAAGCTTTCTTTGTTTTTTACATAACCATATATATTTATTAATAATTATTAATTTTTAATTGTTAATATATATGTATATTTACTTACTATTATTACATTAAACTGTTAAAAACAATGCACTGTACCTTCTCACCTTACTGTGCCTATAAATATTTAGGCACAGTAAGTCACTAAAGATAGTTTGCTTAATCTTGTTTTTTTAATTATTCTTCTGACTTTGTAATTAATAATAGCCACCAATAATAATTTTTGCCATCTCGCCCAAAGTTTTTTAAAATGGATTAATATGTTTTAACACTTTGCGGGCCGCTAATTTATCGAAGCGCCGTTATGCTGCCGCCGGTTCACGCAGGTTCTACTGCTCGCCAATGGTGATATTTACACAATTTTTTTAAACATAAGTGGTTGGTATATAATTATTATTAAAGAAAGCACTAAAATAACTGTTACACTATTTTTATTCCATTTTATTCCAATTATATTTTTTAATTAGTACTAAAATGTTTTATTTAAAAAATATAACTCCTAGGATCCATAGTTCTTTTTAGTATGATAATTCTGAAAACATTTTCCAACATGCAGAGAAACGTTGCACGAAGAACACATGTATGTAGTGGAACTTTTTTTCTTTTCAGCAGTGCAGACTTTACAGACCCTTCGCGGGTTATGAATTCTCCCATTACCACTAATACATGTTATTCTATGTTTTCTCATGTTCGTAGTAAGTCTGCCTGGTGGATCAAACCTCGGCGATCTTTCATCACATTGAGCAGCCGATCTTGATTGTTGCTCCTCTTCATTCCCATTAATCCATGCTAGTGCAAGGTTTAGTAAAAATTGTTTGAATCTAATAGGATTTTCAGAATTTTTTATGTATATCTGGAACGCGTTGAGTAATGCACATTTTATGAGATATAAAACTTTTTTTTTTTTTGTCCATTTCTTTGTTTTGCGTATGGAATATATATTTTGAAGTATGGAATAACACGATAGGTATTGATCGGCGTGATCAACACCTTTCATAAATTTATTATACTCTTGTATGCAAATTGGTTTAATGCACTTCTTTTTGGTTCTTTTACTCACACATTTGACCATGTCTGCTGAAGTTATCGTAGAAATCATCATTATCAATTTTTTGGCCGAATTCCATTTTTGTACCATAATTTTCCCTTTTCTACAAAATTCCATTGACTTATTTTTCAGTGTAGCAGATTTTAAGCAATTCGGCACTCCTCTGTTTACTCTAATTGTGCCACAGATGTTTGTTTTATGCTTTAGTAACTCCTCTGCAACCTTTACACTATTGTAATAGTTGTCCACATATACATTGTGCCATAAATTTAAATATGGCGATTGCATGGACAACATTGTTGCAATCAGCAATTTTCCTTGCACGCAATATATTTCTAAATTGCATATATAAACAGATGTCGCTTCACACACCATACGGACTAAAATTCCATATTTCATACTTTTCGCAGGATTATATGTACGAATAGATAGCCTGCCCCTCCATGGAATGATACCTTCATCCAACGATAATTCTTTCTCGGGTTTATAAATTTTTTTAAACTTTTCTACAAGGTACGAGTAAACTGGTTTTATTTTATCAAGCCTTTCTTGACAATGCTCATTATTACTGAAGTGCCAATACTTCTATAACTTCCGAAATTGGTTCCTTGGCATAGTATTCCCAAAAATAGGTGTATGTAATCCTGGGTGAGTAGACCAATAATCGTCTTGTTCTGGTTTTCTTACAATTCCCATTAGGATAACAAACCCCAAAAGTTTTTTCATTTCTACAACATTTGTATAAATCCAAGCTTTATTCTTTTTGATTCATTGTTATTATTATTTTGCTGATTATGATATAAGTTTGTGTGGCAAACAAATTAAATAAATCGTCCTCAATGAACAATTCCACAGTTGATAATATATCTGGTGTGTATGGTACCTGTAACACAAACCGTTCCAGGCAAGCATGAAAGTTAGGTTTAAAATCAACTTCTGACCAATCATTTGCCACAGAATTCTCTTCATTACTTTCGGATTCACTAATTATTGGTCTTCCCTTATTTTTGAATCGTCTCACAATTATATCGCTCCCACTGTCTGAATCACTTTCACTATCAGAGCAATTATCCTCTTCTGATAACAGATCAGCATATATTTCCTCATCGAAGAGCATTTTGAAGGATATCTTTAAATCTAACGTAAGTTTCCGATATTTGAAGGCAGCGAAAGACAGTCTCAAACTAACAAAACAAGCGTGCACAAAAAAAAAGATTTCAATAATAGACAGTCTGGTGAATTGGGAGAGGAAAACAGTTGAAACCAATGTTTCCTGATCGTCAAATGTTTTGCTATAGTATGTCTATCTATACAAACGTCGATGTGAAGCATCGTCGTTGGCGAAAATAAGTCACGCGTATGTGACAGCGGCCGATAACTGTTGCCGAGCAAAAGTCACGCCAGCGTGAGAGCGGCCAATAACCGTTGGCGAGCAAAAGTCACGCCAGCATGACAGTGGCCCACAAAGTGTTAAGTTTAAATGCAAGAATTCCAATGAAACATTTATGTCAGAAAAAAAATTCTGCTGAAATGAAACTGCTTTCTAACCTAGAATTTTATGAACATAATGTTCTTATAACAGTACCAAATCACAAATTTTATGAACAAGGACAAAATAAATAAATAAATAACAAATAAGCAAACAAAAAAAATTTATAAAGTTGCACTTTATATACAAGGACATATCTGCACAATAAAATGGAAATCAGTATTATTGATAAAAGAAGCATTTGCCCTCATGCAAGCCACAGAGATAGGAGTCAGGAACCAAATACGAAACTAGAATAAAACATAATTTGAAACAGAATGCCAGAAAAGACCTGTATTCACAATACATATACCATCTTGATACGTATAGCAATTTCTTTCTATTTTTTACAGTCTAAAGAAATCATTAGAATTATTGGCATTTTATTATTACAGTACAAAGTTCAAGATACAGAATTGTCAGGACTTCAGTGGTTCCGAATATTCCCAGATTAGATAGTCAGTTTAAGTCTAATAAAATGACATGTAAAAATTAAAAATGTAAAATAATGAATATGACTTTTACAGAAGGAAAATTGGCACACACAGAAAAAAAAAGGAGGGGGAGAGAGATAGAGCTTAATAGATACTTTTCTGTTAACTGCCATTATTTAGCACAAAACATATTGGGTTTTAACGAAAGTTTCCTGAACCAAATCATCTGCACAAACAGCCCGTGTTGCCATGTTTAATTATATTTTGTCAACTGATTTTTGGCATTTGAAAGAAAAAGACTTGCTTTAGAACACTGTGTTGTGAAAAATTTGTAAAAAAATATCATTAAGTACATGGTCTCTGAAATGGAACTATCACACTACCAGATTAAAACCATCATTTACTTCCAGTTCTGTTGCAAAAAGTCTGCTACAGAATGTCACCAAATCATGTGTATAGCTTTAGGTACTAATGTTGTATCATATGACACTGTGTAGGTTTGGTACTGAAAGTTCAAAAACAAGGACTATGGCATTCAAGAAACACAGCGCTCTGCTTGTCGGCCTACTGATGTTGATGAGGCCCACTAACAAGAACTCATGGAAGAAGATCAGTAGGCAACCACTCGATATCTTGCTAAGGAGTTAGACGTTAGTGCCATGTCCATTAGTCATGCTATGCCTTACATAAACTTGATATACAAGTTCAATCGCTAAGTGCTGCATGAGCAGATGAGCTGACTCAAGCAGATAAGGATAGACGTGTCCAGGCCTGCACTAATCTGCTTAAATGTCAACGCAAAGACAAAATTCTGGACTGGATCATCACTTGTGATGAAAAGTTAATTTACTTCAACAACACAGGCTGAAAAGGAGGTTGGTCTGTGTCTGGTGAGCCCGCAAGCAGCGTCGCAAAGCTCAATTTGACTAATAAAAAGATCATGCTGGTGGGATTGCCATGTTATTATCCACAAAAAGAATATCTAGAAAAGGGTTAAACCCTCAAAGGTAAGGTGTACAGAAAGATGCTAGTCCCTTTTGATGCTGCTATCAAGGAAAAACGTCGAACTGAGTTGCAGAACAAAAAGGGAATGTTCTGTTCCAGCAAGATCACATGTGTCTGTATTCACCGGCTGGAATCTGTACAGACTGGAATGGTATCTTTTGCCTCACCCATCATCTATCCCAACATCATTCCTTCGGACTTCTGAATACAGACTGGAATGGTATCTTTTGCCTCACCCATCATCTATCCCAACATCATTCCTTCGGACTTCTGAATGCCATTGGAAGAATATGCCACTGGAAAAGAAGATTTTGAGGCCTATTTTACAAACAAAGCTACAGATGCCAATGAAGAAACAGTGAGTGAACAGACTGCTTAAAAGTGGATTAGCTGATTTTCTTCTGGAGATGACAGCCTTGAAGGCAAGCCTCGTGTTAATCATCCATCCACCCTTGTCAAAGTCCAACTGGAGGATGAAATCAAGCAGAATCCTCATCATGGGTGTGGACTATCTGACAAAACCATTTGATCACATCTTCATAACCTTACTTTGACATGGAAATTAAGCAAATGGGTACCTCATGTTTTGTCTGAGGAAAAAAAGCTCCTATGGTTGTTGAACATCTGTTTGTCATTGCTGTTGTGCCATAATAAAGCCTTGTTCCCGGACCAAATCTTGAGATGTGACAAAAAAATAGATCATGTATGATAACCGGAAGAGGTAACATCCTTGATCGACTTCTGGTTAGGGTCTCATTGGCCACTGAACCAAACATTCACCAAAAGAAGGTAATGCTGTGTGTTTCATGGAACAGCACTGGCATAATCCACTATGAATATCTAGAAAGCAGAAAAAACATAATAGCCGAGGTCTACTCATCACAACTGCAAAGAATTTCAGCTGCACTGCACCAGAAGCAGCCAGGACTGGTCAGAAGAAGAGGACTTCTCCTGCACGATAATACCAGACCTCATACAGCAAAAGTGGCCAAAGAGGTAATCAAAACACTGGGTCAGGAAAAGCTACCTCAGCAACCAACTGAATTCGAAAATTACACTACTTGGAAATGCAAGATTCAAATGCTTTCAATGCATGATGGGTTGAATGGTTTTCTTTATGTCCCCCATCTTTTAAACCTGATGATGAATTTTAAAAGAGGGATAAAAAAGCAGAAACTATAATAAATCTATGCATTGACGACTCTCATATTATTCATGTTAGAGATGAAACGACTACCACTGGCACATGGCAAAAATTAAAGTCAATTCACAAGTGCTCCAATTTGAGCAGTCAATTATATCTTCTGAGAAAATTATATTCAATGAAAATGGCAGTGATATGATCACACACATCACTCATATTATGGACTTGGTCGAAAGGACAAATACAACAGAAGACTAGAACAACAAGCAGATCGAAGTTCTAATTCTTCAGCGTTTGCATTTGCAATAAATGCAAAAATTATGATAACAATAGGATAGATTGTGATAATAATTTTGTACCTTTTGTAAATGCAGTGGTTATACTCGTTAGCGTTGTTTTAAATTGCAGAACAAAAACAACAATTTTTGTCCTGACAGGTCAAAATTAGAAACTTGCGTGACCAAACATGTTGGAAAATCGAACCAACATTTTATGAGCACAGACACTTCCGCTGAAAGAAGCTGTCAATCCAGCGACAGAGACAGAGCTCAGTCCATGCTAGTCCAAAGTACTGTTTACAAAAAGGATTCAATAATTACTCTACGATTTTGCTCAGAACAAAATATAAATAAAAAAAATTTGCACACCATGCAAAAAAAGGGGGGGACAGTTCTATATCTGCCGTTCTACTGGGCCGATTGCCGAAATTCAAATTGCAGTTTTTTCACATCTCAAAAGCGCGACCTAGGATATGTATTACATTTAAATATAGCATTGTTCTAATATAGGTATTTTGACACAAAATCGGACGTTGTTGATTTTGCCACAAGAACAATTGTTTTCCATACTTCAATTCTACAACTCAAATTACGCCAAACTACCAAGTTTTGTAAAAATTGCACGAGTAGATTTAAAAAATTAGCTCTCGAAATTTTAGCTCCGCAGTGTTAATTGAGTTTGGTATATATTTATTAATCTCTCTTTTTTAATTCCTTGTATGAAGTAAAAAGGAAGTATTGCAATCGCAGAAAATTTCAGGTATCATATTTCAACGAAAATATCCATTTGGACCGCTATCAAATGCAATTTAATGATGTTTTTGCGTGACAAAACTCTTTTCGCCCAAAGAAATCATAAAACATTTAAAATAAATTCTGAAGAGGTTTTTTTTTTTTTTTTTTTTTTTTTTTTGGCATCTGTACATACGTTTTTTTAGTATCTCGCATAACTAAAAAACAAGCCTCAGAACGTTGAAGTTTTGTATATAGTACTGCTATAAGATGTAGATGTGCACCTCCTATTTTGGTTGCAATCTGCTGCACCAAAAGTATATAAATATAAATATCCACTCTGTTACTAGGCTCAATGAGCTTAGTTTCTTTATTCTTATATGTTTGTAAATTGTGCATTTTTTGCTTTAGAAATGATTGAATTATGTTGTTCTGGTTAAGATTTTTATGCTTTCAGTTATTCTGCATGCAATAATTGTGGAATTATCAACAATTTAAAAGTTTTTTAAGTGCAGCCAAGCCTAATTTTTGATTATCATGGCAGCCATGTTTGTTAACATTTGAAACTTAGCAAAGTGATGAATTAAGTCTCTGCACCTTCAGTGTCTTTTTGCCAAGTGGGATCAAAAGGAAACTTTCAGTTTTCTGCACCGAAAAATCTGCCTACTTGCTTGCTAGTGGAATTGCTTGTTTTTGCGTAGAAACTGTAATTTTATTTGTAAAAATTGTGTTTTAATTGTTTTAACAGTATTTGGATGACTTGGACACACTTGAAATAGAAAGGATAGTGGATTTGTTGCCAATCTAGAAAAACTAAGCTTCACAACAGCAAAAGTAGCACCTTCTTTTATTATTGCGAATTAAATTATATAAGTCATTTTGAAATGATCGTTTAAATTATTAGCTTGATTTTGGTAGAAACTGTAATTTTAACTATAAAAATTGTTTTTTTAATTGTTTTATCTGTATTTTGAGTTTTACGTTTCTCTATACCTTTCAAATTTTTATGTATTTTTGCTTTGCTGCGAAGTGAGAACTTAATTAATTAGTAGCACATGCGCATTAGGTAAGCGACGCTGAATCATCTGCGAAAAACTGTGTCTTTTTTATCTGTTTAATTTCTTTTAATTCGTTTTAAATTTATTATAGCACTTGAATAGAACTTTTTGTAATTCTTCAGATGATATAATTTTTGTGCACTCTGAGTTATAAAATGAGATGTAATGCTGTTAAGAGAACCCAGTGCCGAAGTGTCGCTATGGTAAATAAATATAGTGAACTTTAAAGAGTGCATTTATTCTATTGTGGTTTGAGTGCTATCCATGAAGTAGATTTAAATCAAAATTTGTTAACTGTTAATTCAATATGTTTAAATGAAATGCAGGAAAATTGCATATAATTTAATATTATGTACAAGAAAGTCATGTGGTGTACACATCAGATTTTTTATTAAACTTATTTAATTTTTCCTTTCACATTTTGAAATTCAGGTTCATTCCAAATATAATTCACCCATTTTTTATGATTTATTTTTAAAACTTGTATTTTTAAATAATTTTTAGACATTTTTCAAAAAAATTTTTTAATTATAATCTATAAAATTTTGGCCATCATTTTAAAGTAGACATATTTCTAAGCTTACCTGCAAAAAATTACAGTTTTTATTCAAATTTCCGAAGATATATGTTAATTTGTATATTGGCACATTTTGAAATTTGGCATATTTGTATAAAGCAATAAAACATCAAATGTGGTTTAGACACCTTGTTAAAATTATTTGAAAGTAGGAACGATGTGACTATTTTCCACACATGCACAATGTAAAAAAGGTAGGAACAAGGTGCCTTTTTTTCTGCTCCAGCATAATGGAAGGGAAAGGAAAAGAGGTTACCATATATTAAGAAGTTAGCCGAGTGAATTATTCTTGGAGCAAACTGAAAAAATTTTTGAATTTTTCCATAAATTTTGCACCAAATTTTACAAAATTTAATATCTAGGCATAATTTAAAATTTGTAAAACAATTGGTTGCACTGCACTAGTGCACTATCATACCTCTGCACTAGTAGTTTGACATACAACTATCAAAACCTTTCTTGTTGTTGCAGCATATGGTAAAATGCATGTGAGGCATGTAGATGTCACTACAGCATTTCTACATGGAAATTTAGAAGAAGATATATACATGGAACAGTTGGAAGGCACAGTTCAAACAGGACAAGAAGACTAAGTGAAAACAAATTCCTGTTGAGCCAAAAATCAAAAATAGAAAAATTGAAGAAGATATTTTGTCCAGATATCAACAAAGCATCTTACACACCAATGGATATTTCTTATCCAAAGAAAGAGGATGCCTCTCCACCAGTGGACAATACCAAATAGAGGTAAGTCATCGGAGTATTACTATACATAGCCACTCTAACCAGACCAGACATTATCCTAGCAGCGAGTCTATTAAGCAAGAAAAATTAATCTCAAAATGAGAAGGACTGGATAGCAGTTATAAGAGTGATTGAATACCTGAACTCTACAAAGGACATTTACCTAAAAATTGACTCTGACAGCCCACCAACACTTTCCTGTTATACAGATACTGACTATGCATCTGATTTAACCGCTAGATGATCAACCGGTGAAAATTTATTTTCTTAGGAAACAGCTCAATATTTTAGTCCACAAAGAAACAAAATAGTATTTCCTTATAGCATCTACTGAATTTGAGCTTATTTTTGAAGCTACTGCTGCTCAAAAGCTCAAATAGATATTAGATCTCCTTAAAGATTTTGGATTACTTCAAAAACTACCCATTAAGATATCTGAGGACAATAAATCCACAATAACCCTCATAAAACAGGGGAAAATGAAGACCAGGCTAAAGCATATTAATGTTAAATATATCTTTCTAAGAGAAATGGAAGAGAATAAAAAATTGAGATAACATATTGCAATACAAGCTGATATTTTCACAAAGCTATTGCCCAAATGAAAATTTCTGAAATTAAGAAGTGAGTTAAATCTGATTTCCAACATTTCCCAAACACATGATTAAAGGGGGATTGTTGTAAATTAATCAAGTATTTGAGAAGAAAAAAAAATCTCTTGCAACTCAATTCTGGTAACCCTAGAAATGCCAAGGCGCACGTGTGCCGACCACACCCAATTTTTATATCCCATAATCCCCTTGTTCTATTATTATTTAGCTTTTGTGCATGCTTGTATGCGACATTAATGTATCTGTCGCTTTATATTATTTTAGTTACAGCTGAATAAATGCAATTTGCATTTAAATATGCATCCTATTTATTATTAATGAATATTTCCCTCATAACAAATTTTGTTTGGGAGACTTGACAGCACTGCTAGATGCATGAAAAGTAAGCAAAGTTTGTTATCGTATCTTCAATTTTGGGACTGGCATGATATAGTTACAAAATGTACAGGCGCGGTAAGATGGCTTTCCCCGCAAAGCAGTCTTAGGGTTGCCATAAAATGGCAAATGAGGGCAGGGTTGCCACATTTGACGAGAAATCGCCCATTATACCATGGACGGTTGGAGAACCTTCTGGAACGAATTCTTAACAGTTTAGCCCAGAATGTTCCCGAATACAAGCCGAAAGCTATATAAACCCTGCTGTTCTACAGTCAGTTAGTGTGTCTCATCTAGCGGAGTCGATCAAGTTGACAGCCGGGCAGCGAGTGCCGAGTGGGTCATCGAGTGCATCGAGAGAGTCTTTTAGTGCATCGCGAGTTGTAACGTGGAGAGTCTCGAGAGTATGTGGAGTTCCGAGAATGACCAAGCAGAGACGGGAGCTGTACTCTGGAAAGCAGAGTCGGGTGCTTTGCAGGAAGCCGTCTCCACCATGATAGCCTGATAACCTGAAGACTGTGTCGCTGATCGTATCAGTGTGTTTATAGTAGTTCATCGACGACTGTAAAACATGTTTTGGAGCTGTCCTGACAATACTGGCTAATAAAGTGTGCTTCGATACTTCATTAAGTGTCGTCGTTACTCACTCCAAATCTACGAACCCCGTACAAACGTGAAGGAAGAAAATAACGTAAGAACTGGTGTCAGAAGAAAAGAGAAAAAAGTAACAATATTTTTTTGCAGCAATTCCACTTTTTGTTTCTTGACATCAAAGCATGCTTTTGCTTTGTAGATCCTGTTGCAGGTCCAAATCAAAAATTCTTTTTGATATAACTGAAAATTAAATTAAGTTAAAATTTGAAAATATAGCTGTAATAATAATAGCCTGGGGAAAATAATAAGCCAGATCAAATCAGAAAGTTAAGCAAAGCACAGTTTGCTATGTTAACTGTACCTAAGTTCCTCAAAATCTTTATCCTTTCTCCACTGCTATGGCAATAAAAGAAACCAGTATGAGCAACATCTCACTCCAAACAAATCTATCTTGCAGCTTCTTGTATTATTTATGTCCGATAGAAAAATGTTAACCCCTACAATCATTCAAGAGCCGAAAGTGTGGTTGTGCCCAACATTAATGCAATGCCATTCAATGTACTGTCATTGGCCACAATGTGATTCCCTAGCCAGCAGGTGTTGGAAAGTTATGAGCAGAAGAAAAATCATTTTAATAGCACACCTTTTTCTTCAGAATCATGTTCTCCATTCCTACACTTTGCAAGGAGAAAAAATTCTCAAAGAAAAACATTTTCCCCCTTTGGCTGGTGGTTTGAAGGTCTGGATATTAATTATTATATCATTCTTGACATTGGATGTCTGTATTTCAGAATTTGTAACTACATTACGGTCCCCATTTTTTAAACACAATAAGATTATGACTATTTTTTTAATACCAAGTACCAAGATTATTGACAAGTTCATGTTTACTACTTCATACAGTTTGTGGCTGCTATAAATCTTTCTCAACCCAAAAACTTTTATCAAATGAACTCTACTGAAATCATATGAATCCATTGTAACATGAACATGAACTTTTGGGACAACTGCAATCAAAGTACAATGTTAACTGCTGTCTGCAAGACTACTGTTTTTAAAAACCTCTAAAAAAGATTTATTGCTAGCATCATATTCTTCATTGAGAGAATTCATTCATCGTAAGAGATGCAGAAGTTTTATGAATGGAACAGAATCAGAGGCAACATTTGACCAGTTAAAGTTAAATGATTGCTTAAAAACAGTAATTTTAAAAATATAAAACAACAATAAAAAAGATTAAATACCAAATAAACTGTATTTCAGTTTTAATTAACAAATTTAGACTATATTTTCCAATTTTTAATTATCTTTCTTTTGTTAGGTGTAATGAAAATTAGTCATTTCTTCTCTAATGCAACTAAAATTTTAAATATACCCTTCAAATATTCAGTAGAAAGGATATAAAGTACATCATTTGTCAAACACAACATACTATTTGTAGTATCACCACTATTGATGTACTTCAGGCTTGTAACAATCAGACTTCTTACTTGGACACAAAAACTTTATTCACAACACTAAATCGAACACGGAAGATTTACACGGGATGGCAAATGTTACATTAAAATAAACTATTAACAGCCTCATTATCAATGTTCCAAAGAACCGATTGGTCACACATCCAGAGTCTTTTTTACACTCCAGTGTTTTTGTTCGTTAGTACCACTTACCATGCAATAGATGACACTATTTCCTTGTCCCTTGTTCTTCTTATTTAAATTAACCATAAATTGTATTTTTTCTCTGCTATAATGAGGGAATCAAGTAAAGCACTTGATTCTTACATTTTAATCATCGTCAACTTCTACCTCTTAAATAAACATCTTATTATTTCTTTAATAAAATTATTTTTTAATTAAAAATATCATTTCAGGTACATGGTCACATTTTAAGATCAATGGCAATTCATGTATAGATTTAGAATTTAATAACATTCAAATGAAAATTTTAAAAAAAAAGATCTAAAAACTTTTTTTAAATATAATTTAATGCAATATTTAAATTAATTACCTTACGTGCATATTGATTAGCTTCCATGATATGAAAACGCAAGGAATATTTCAGGAACTGCAATTCCTTAATGAGAAAACCCCCTTTCATGTCTACAGCAATAGGAGGAGCTGTTAACCAAATAAACAATGTCTTTGGGAGATAAATCTGAATTTGTTTCAGTAAAGTTTTTAAATTTGATTTGTAGTCTTGAACACCTTGAGGGCCCCATCTGAGGAAGAGATTTAATTATGCAAAATTTATTTAATAAAAATCAATAGAAAAGTAATTAAACATGTAAAATAATAAATTCTAAAGGAAGTATAAATTTTTCACTTTACTTTCTAACTATAAACAAATTAAAAGGTACAGTCAATCATAGTAAAAAATTATACTCTATAATCAATTAAGCATATTTTGGGATAGTATAAGCTATTTAATATTTCAAATAAAATCTGTATCTGTTACATGACCATGCAGTACTTACAGAAAAACTTACAGAAAGAATTAAGATCTCAAGCTATTGTTAATAGAGTGGGGGAGATGGAGGAAGACTATTTAGTACCATACAGAACAAGTGAATGGTTTTGATCTATTATGACATAACTCTAGTTCCTCTAACCATGTCATTTGTAAAATATATATTATATAATGCTAACAGGAGGAATATTACAGTCAAGCAACAAATTCCCTTAGTGCTAACAGAGGAATATTTCAGTCAAACAACCATTTGATGAAATGTCAATTTGTTTACCTTTGGCACACATAGAGCTAGAAAAAGGTTTCGGGTGAAATCACAATTGCAGCTCTCATTTGAAGTGGAATGGACACAAATCATTACTTACTAGGGAACCAGACAGCTGCCAAATTAGTAGAAAATCAAAATCAAACTTTTTTTCTGATAAAGATGCTTCAAGCCTGATTTCAAGGAAATGTGAAACATTTAATGCCAAAAATGGAAATAGGGAAATGCAATGAATGGAAAAAAAAAGCATATTGATAGCCCCGGAGAAAATTTTGGCCCTAGCTAAAAAAGGAACACACTTTCTCAGCCAACCTCCTAGAAAGTGAAGTTTTTTTGCCAGATTCCAAAAGAGACCGGGAGATATACAATTCCCATTGTCTGACACAGCAGTTAGCTGCTTTTTGAACTAGCATCTTTAGACACTCAAAATCGCTTTCTAAAAAACAGTTACAAAATAGAAGACAGACTGCTATATAAATGCGAAGAGGATTATTTAGGGAAACTTGTCAGACAAAAATATTAAGCTAATGCCGTAAGAAGTCTGGAAATCTGGGTGTAACTAAATGGAAAGATAATTTTGTGGGATTCCCCTCCCCAAGATGGTACCAAGACATGGAAACTCATATCCGTACATATGTCTTCTTCCTACCAGTTTCATCCACTTATTGATTTCCTACTTAAAACAAAGAACATTTCAAGTTCGGTGCAGAGATCCTTTATCAGCCAAGAAAATTATATACAGTGGCATGCCTCAGGGCTTGGCGACAAGTCTTTTTAACATCTTTATTAACAATCTCCCATATCCACTTAAAGCAAAACTACTAAAATATGCTGATGACACAGTTATTTTAACGGACTCTTTCAACCTGCAAATTGCCATTAATAACCTGTAGCTGAAAGTAAATATAGTCACCAAATGGTGAGAAGACTGGAAGATAAAGCTTAACTCTAACAAATACTGTATAGTATAATTCCGAAGATACAGAAAATGTGCAAAAGTGCAAACAGAAGTTAAAATCAGAAATGACATAATTCGCACTGCAAATTCTTATAAATACTTGGGTGTGACAGTAGATAATACTCTTCTTTAAATATCACATTGCAGAAATTTTTAACAAAGCTAATGCAACATTTATGGCTCTCTACTGCATCATAGCAAAAAATTCAAAACTTAATATACAAAATAAAAGGACCATATTCCTCACACTAATTTTGTCCAATTATGTTATAAGCAGTCCCAGCATGGTTGACCGTTAATTAAACAGACAGAGGCAAGCTAAATGTTCTACGAAACAAGATTCTGAGTGCCATCATAAGCGCAACTTGGTACGTAAGGAATTTGTAAATACAGAATGACCTTAAAACCAAGTCATGAACAGATCTTAATCATTTTGCATAACTTCTTTGAAAACATACGAAATTCTCCCTATAACGACATACAAAATCTCATAAACTATGACCCATCAATAGATAATGTAGTCAAACGACCAAGATCCATTCACCACAATGCTTCCTGGTGATGTATATATGTAACTTGTTTCAAAAATTGTATCTTTAGTGTTTTTTCGTATTTTACCTGGCAAAGCAGGTTCACAGACTTTGATTTTCTGGCAAAGCAGGACAAGGACTTTGCTTTCTACTATTATCACTTTATTTATTATTTTACTATTTTACTCAACTGCATTTTTTAATTGTACAAGGATGTATTGTGAACAAAATTAATCAAAACCTAATATCTGAAAATTTAATCTGTATTAACATGATTTATCAGAAATCCTCCTGATTTGTTCCACTGTATCACGTATTCAAAATTGCAACTGAAAAATATTCAGTTTATTTAACAGAATTTCAAAATTTTAAATGCAATTTCTCTTTACTTTGCTGGACTTTATGTTTTTTATTGAAGCTAGTGTGAATGAAAAGTGATGTCAAATGAAAATTAACTTTGAAAAGATTATAACTTAAATCTTAGGCTAAACTGTTTTAAATGTTATCAACAATTGGATATCACCTGAAAGATATGCTATGTGATTATATTTGCTATGCATTAAACTTTATCTCAAAATACATGACTTCAGCCACCTCCACAATCCACACCTCCAGGTGAAAGATATACAAATGTACATCTAAATTTGTAACTAACACAAAAGGCCCACGGCAAATAAAATTGATTGAAAGAAAAATTCCTTTGTAGTTAAAGCCAAATAGCAAAACACTGATCTACAAACTACATGCGATCCTTGCCAAAGAGTGGAGAAACCCAATGACAAGAAAAAGGCACATTTCAATACTATCCTTGTGATATCTAAAGTACTTTTGAAAATAAGCATGATAAATGTGGACCTTTACCAACCACATGGAAAAAAGTATATAATAGCAGAACTTTGTATATCTGGACGCTATTCTGGTAGAAGACATCACTTCTATTACTGTTATGGATGCATTATTAAATCTTTTCACCAGAACAGAATAGCCTAAATAAATTTAGGTGATAAAAGAACCTTAATCATGAGAGTTTTGACAACCAAAATTTTTTAACATTTTAGTATTAACTTAGCCATAGTTCTATACACCACCTATAGTCCAATGCAGCGGGGAGAAATTTTACTCAACCTAAAAAGAATGCGAGTTTTCTGTTTGGCAGCCAGTTACAATAAGGAACAATCTTCGGCCCTGAAGTACTGTGACACACAAAAACAAAGGTCTTTCACCTTCAGAAATAGCCCATACAAAAAATTTACAGATGGCAGACATGTTATACAAACATTGTGTAACATTTTCAGACTCAAAAATTGTCTGGAAAAATGACAAGAACTGGTTGTTCAAATCAAAAGATAAAATAAGTATGATCAAAATTCCATGAGAAAGGAAATTAACGTAAGTGCATTTGTTTTGGCTTCTTTCAAACCAAATAAACTTTCGGTCTATTCAACAGGATCTGGAAAGTCAAAAGTAAATTGTCCAAAACAGATTACATCGCAACTCTACCATAGAAAAAAGAAAGATTTCAAATTTGCCATCTCATTATGTTAAGCCTCATTATAAGAGGCCTAAAGGAAATTTTGAATATTTTATTGTAAATGATTCTAATCAGATTGACAATGATATATTCTTTTGTCAATGGCACTTAAAATGTTTATGATTATTCTGATGTCACTGAATGTAGCAATTTAGAAACAAGATTAAAATCTCTGCAGAGATCAGTTCAAGAAATGTGTAAAAAAAAATCCACAAAGCTTTCCCTCTAAGCCAGGATAAATGCATGTGTTTTATGAATTCATATTGCGTAATACATATTTTTAGATAGAGTAAAAGAGTGTGTTTACTGTGTGTAATTTAAATAGTCATCAGTACAACTATTTTTTGGGAGGGTAGAGTGAGGTAATAACCTGTGATTTGCTAATTTATTTGGGTTCAGGCTTTGTACCATGTTTTATACTGGCGTCAATGTAAAACTTTATTTTAATCCTTTGTGCTCAACCCAAAACTGTGATTATTTAAAAGTTTCTCTATTCAACATTCAACTGACAGTTATGTGACTTTAGACAATGTAATTTAAGGTCTCACCTGAGATTCTTGGAGATGCCCCCCCCCCCGAAGGAAGGAGGAATTGCTATACCTTTACAGATGTTTCCAATTAACAGGTTTTCACCCCATGAGAAAAAGCTCAGATGTACGAAATATAATTGTTAAGTTTTTAAATAAATTGAAAAAGACAATCTTCTGATAGTAAATTCTGATTATTTGCATCCCCTACAAAATCCAAACAAATACATTGCTGTTTTTGTGAATTAACAAAAAATTTTTGTTTGGCTATCTTTATAAATCAGTACTCCTGGTTAAATAAGCATTTTTGCATAAGTAATAATAAAAGAAGCATTTTTATGTGAAAGAAACAAATATCTCTATAGCTGTTATTTCTTCTCTCACAACTGGTGCATATTGTTCAGCTATGTGCTTCAAAAATTTTTTGAAACAGACCTTTTCTTTTCCTTGCTGAGTCAAATAAGTGCCTGGTATGTGCAACTGTTGGCTGGTTATTAATGCATACATAGTCAAAATTACACCAATATAGCACTGCATTTAAAGTGCTATTGAATCCTGAAGCCAGGGTTACAAATAATCAGAAAGTATTCAACTCTTAGTACAGTTAATATGCACAAAATAATACAAATGAGTTTACAGTGGTATTATTGAATAAGAGTTAATTCAGAGATTGAACATGAATCCTCTGCTTTTTGTTGCCCTCTCTCTCCAGGCTACACAGAACTCCACCATTTTATGATCAAATTAGACTACGATGAAAGATGATTGCTTCCTATCCATTCCTATTTCATTTTTGATACAATAAAATACCTTTATGCAAGATAATTTATTATCATTTATTTTCTAATAGATCTGCATAACTCAATTTTTTCCACAAACAAATTACGTAAAACCATATTATTCTAGCACTACACACACAGAAATACACAAAAATTTTTTATTACTCATAATATATCTAATAGAAAGTAGTTTAAAATTCCTACATATTTACAGAAATGAATGATGAATTTTTTAAAAGAAAAGAATAGAAATATTAAAAACTTTTGGAAACTTTTGGATTTCAATTAGACAGTTGCTGTATGGCTGAAATCCAAAAGTGTTTTGCTTCATTAATATTATTTCTTACCTAAGTAAATAACAAAGAAGTTAAAAAATAATTACTTAAGAAATTTCCATTTCAGGACATAGATGCCAATTTTGTCAAAAATACATTTTTTTGGGGGGGGGGGGAATCTGAATAAAGAGTATTTTAATTATTTTAATTTAATAAGAGCTAATGAGACAAAAATAAAATTATAATAATAAGCTGCATAATTTTTCAGAAACGAAACAAACTAATGAAATATCATTTGAACTTATGATCACTATTTTACTGTAATACATAAATTAAGAAATAACAAGAACTAGGGTTTCTAAAACTCAATCATTTAAGATTTTGCATTTTTCCAATCGCATCAGTTGCAGATATATAGCAAATTTTGGTCACGAGCTTTTATAAATTATTAAGTAAGTAAACATATAATCCTATAAATTATCTCTCAAGAAAACATTCTTGCTTCACAAGAACAATAAATTACCTGGTCACATCCCATACACAGGAACCAATGACTAGTATATCAGGACATTTGTTACTAATATTCTTCAGTATTTTCTCCACATAATCACTATAGACTCTTGTAAGAAAATAAAAGGATATGTCAACACCACTAGATATAGCCTCTCTTTCTTCCCGATAATCTCGTCCATTGCTTCTTGGCCCATGATGGACCAACTTATCTCCAAAAACTGAATTTTCCATCTAAAATTTAAAATAAATATTTTGTAATGAATATGGTATGATAGTATAAGATATGACAGTATTAGACTGAATAAAATTTATTTATATATAAATTATTGCAAAATAATTATTTAAATTATTAGCTACCCTCTTGCAACCACGTCTCTCATTGCAACATAGGCCATTTCAAAACACGCACGACATGAACCAATGAGCAATCAAAACACTCCAGGAAAAGAGTATTCAATGTCGAAAGGGTTGCCGTACAACACGCAATCGTGCCAAAAACCAGCACAAAACACAGATCGCCACATTTGGTGATCTTAGGGTGCATATAAGAGTAGAGCCAAAAATTTAAAATACTTTTAGGCCTTTATGCCTCCTATAAAACATCATGTTTTCCCCTATAAAAGCTTTAAAGATATATTTTTCGTGGAAACTTTCTTCCAATACGTTAAACTGAATATGTAGAAGCTTTGGAGACATTCTGTTGATTACTTGATACTGTAGTGAGCAGGAAAAAATTAATTTCAACCACCTTTTATCCTTTACTCTTTTATATTTCTTGAAAAATACTCATACTTCCATTTAAAAACATATAAGTTTTTAATTGATATATTTAATTTTTTAAAAAGCATAGAAAGTAATCTATGATATAAAAAAATGTGCTGTAAGCAATCTATAGTAATTCAATAATGTCAAAAGAAAAATTAGAACCTATTACTTACTTTTGTTTTGAAAATCCGATCTGAACAAAATTTTGATTGTTTTGATAAACAAAGGACATCTTTGTAAACAGCTCTCACATCTATAGCAGATTATAAATACATTTTAATTTTTCAAGTCTCTATGTAAAACAATTTGACAAAAATATAACATTGTAAAAATGTAAACTAAAAAATAACTGTAAATGTCAAATAATTTATTTATAAGGGAATAGAAATGATAAAAGCAATAAAACTGTTCTACATAATTTTGCAATGTAATAATTATTTACAAAATTATATGAAGTAAAGAACAAATTCAGATATCCCGTAATACGCAATCTACTGTTTTTAGTCAGTTTTTTTTATTTTTTAGAGCACAGCACTAAAATTGTTTTCAGTCAGTCATTGTTTCAAGTCATTTCTTTTTTCTACATTTTATCACACATTCGAATATAAAAAATAGCATTTTTAGTGAATTTTTTAAAAAGAAATAAATAATTAAAAGCAGTAGATTGTATCTGCATGATTACTATAATTTCAGCTTACTTGAATCACCCATAAGAACAATACGTTTATTACGGAGAAGCTTCACCAAGTCCTTTTGTAAAAAAATATCAGCCATTTTGAACACTCACTTGAATTATCCCTCACTCACTATTCTAAAGAACAAAATTTCACAATTATTATATACTGTCAAAAACTAATGTAATACATGTTCGTAACATAAAATGGATGTATATACACAAAATTTTTAAAGCTGTAGAAAAACAAATTTAAAATATATAGCACAAAGGAGAATGAATTAAGCAGCTACAAACAATATCATCAAATGATAAGAATGCCAATGCAAGATGTAAAATGAATCTGTACTTTTGTTGCAAGTTATCTCGCTTGCCTCACAGTAACATCAGAACAAGTCCAAGAAGCTTAATCATGACAAGGAATGCAAGATTGTACCTGTTGTTGGCATGGATCTTGGACACCTTAAAAACGATAACAATCATTTTTAAACCAAAGGGTCTCCCACACCTCTTCAACTATCACCAAATCATAAAACTTCCATTTCATATAATTTAAATTCCCCCATGCTGTGAACACACAACATAATTACAAATAACCAAACATTCTTCAGGATTCAAACTAAGCCCTAACAACATGACAGCCAACATTGTTAACACCTATACCAATGCCCAAGCACCTTTGAAAGTGTAACGGCACAGCTAGTTTTTATACTTTTTCAGATTACCTTAACATGGCATGTTATTATTAGCACTTTTCCCTGTCAATTTCATAAGATCTTCACTGTTGTTTTAAATTTGCCAATTAATCCTCAACAAGCTAGTTTGCTAGTTTAGTTTTTTTAAAGAAAGATATAAATTAATTGCTATTTCTCAATTTTCCTTCATACAAAAAAAAAAAATAAATAAATAAATAGATGTGGACCCCATGGCTTCCTTTTACGCGCAATTAAATTATACACATTTTTTTTTTTTTTTTTTTTTTTTTTTGCTGTGCTTCATTTAAGCTTATTTTCTTGAATTATTCTAACTTAATTGAGTGATCTCTCAAGGGCAAATTTTTTTTCAACTTGTCTTGACATCAAAAACTGCAAATTTTGAAATTAAATATCCCAATCAGTTTCTGTCATACAAACTTCTAATTTTATGTCTTCACAACGAGTATAAAACTTTCCCGAATATAAGTGTAGGAACCAGAAGATCATATCAAAATTTAGATTTCATTGTTTGTTGAAAATTAATTTTTTTTTTTAAATTTGACATTGTCAAAACATGAATATTTTTGTCATTTAAAACACTTCAGTAATAAGAAGTACAGTACAAAGTCTGAAATCCAGACATCCATTATCCAGAATTATCTAAAATCCGGACCTCAAAACCACCAACGTTTTTTCTTGTAGGCTTAACGCATCCACATTTGATTCCCCCTTCCAAACCTTGATTTCCATTTTTGTCATTTGAAACACTTCAGTAATAAGAAGTACAGTATAAAGTCCAAAAACCGGACATCCATTATTCAGAATGATCTAAAATCCGGACCTCGAAACCACCAATAACGTTTTATCTTGTAGGCTTAATGCATGCACATTTAATTCCCCCTTCCAAGCATAATAAAACATCTGGAGAGTTACGATTCTTAATTTCACTTTGACACTAAATAAAATACCTTGTTATTGAAGAAAGAATAATTTTAGCATAAATTTGTACAATCAGTAATTTGGCTTTGTTGCTGCGTGTCTGCTTGGCATACATCTCAAACTGAAACATTCCACCTAGATACATGGTTGATCTGAAGCTAACCTGGCGAATCATTATTTATTATACTTTCCTTTCATTACTACATGTTTATCAAAAAATGACAACTTGAGTAATGACTCATGTAGCGATGCCTAAACAATTTTTTATGTTAGTAATTCAATAATTAAGGAGTATGGTAACCTTTAATGTTAACATTACGCTTGCCGATGATTACAGATTTAAGTTAAATGCACTAAAAATTTTTGATGAGGAAAAATTTACCAAAAATTTCTTTCCATATGCTAAAAATAGATTTTTTTGATGATATTCATAGACTCAAAGATTACATTTAGAGCTATTTGAATTAAGAATAACTGATTTAATATTCACATAAACCCAAAACCAGTGCCAGGGCTCGTATGGCCGCACTGAGTCGCAGAATTTAGGATCCACAGATACTGCATCAGGCAGCAAGATATCTAGCACCGGCCCTTAATAAGATTTAAGTATATGTGGGAATTTATTTAGAATTCTGATAAGCCTTAAGCATGTGTAAGAAATAGAAATAGGTATAATAAATAACTAAACTAATACAATTCAGTCTTAATTGTTTCAGTGTGCAATAAAAGCACGATAAATTTAATGGAACACCTTGTCGTTAGTTGCCAAGCTCATGAAGCATAGCCAAATATGTATAGTGAAGGATAGCTGAATTTGATCATGATAGCCGCTAACTTTAAAGGTTTTCGGATATCGCAAAACAAAGGTGAAATTTTCCAATAACAGATTTTATAAAGAAATGTGCAGAAGCCGTAATAAATGAAGATGATATAAAAGAAGTTTTTCATTGTGATGACAATGCTTATTTATCAATCATCAATCAATGAATGGTGAAATCTGTAGTATGGTTCTAGAACCAGAAAATACGGCTACCGATAGTGAAAAAAGTAACAGAGAAGTTACTGAAAACGAGAAAATTTTTATCAACAAGTTAGTCGGAATTCTCGAAACAGCAGTTATGGGACTTCAAGAAGAACAAGAGAATATGTCTGACTACAGAATAAAGAAAAGTATTAGCACAAAAAAAACGAAGCAATTTAAACAACTTATATGAAAGAAATGCTTAATAAGATAAACAAAAAAATATTAAGCTTTTTTTTTTTTTTTTTTTTTTTTTTTTTGTGTGTGTGTAAATTTTGATACCCTTTAGATCATAAGTATTTCATTATTTCATAAATCACGATTTCATATTTTTAATTTTATAATTTCTACATGCCATCCTACTAGTTTTAAACTGATGATCTAATTAACAGAAAAATCCCAAATCCCGCTGAAGTCCCAACGAGTCCGGATTTCAGCAGTAAGATAAGATATCTACTCATCGGGACTTTGGTGATTCCGCACTTTGTAATGTATATGATTATGACCAACGATTGTGAAGAAAAAGTAACTAGTCCAAGTAAAGACTTTTAAACCAAGTAAGGACTTTTAAGCCGGGTAAGGAGGGTGTATGGGTGTGTGTACATATTTCTGAATACAAAATTATACAGTCAAAAGTCGTTAATCCGGACTCGTCGGGACTTCGGCGATTCCGGATTATAGATCATCAGTTTAAATCTCGTAAGATGGCATGCAGAAATTCTAAAATTAAAAATATGAAACCGTAATTTATGAAATAAAGAACAATTATGATCTAAAGGGTATCAAAATTTGCAAAAAGAAAAAGCTTAATACAGTCAAAAGTCGTTAATCCGGACTCGTCGGGACTTCGGCGATTCCGGATTATCGATTTTTCCGGATTATAGATCATCAGTTTAAATCTGGTAAGATGGCATGCAGAAATTATAAAATTAAAAATATAAAACCGTAATTTATGAAATAAAGAACAATTATGATCTAAAGGGTATCAAAATTTACAAAAAAAAAAAAAAAAAAAAAAACTTAATATTTATTTGTTTACTTTATTAAACATTTCTTTCAACGTAAGTTGTTTAAGTTGCTTCGTTTTATGTGATAATACTTTCTCTAATTCTATAAAGAGACATAATTTCTTCTTCAGTTAACTTTAAAGTTCCACTGTTAAGTTAAGTTCCACTGTTAAAGTCCTATAATTGCTGTGTCAAGAATATCGATTAATTTGTTAATCGAAATTTTTTCGTTTTCAATAAACTCTGTATCACTTTCTTCTTTATCGGAAGCAAATTATGATGACGAGGAATTTGATTTAAATGATATCAAAGATGGAGTACATCGAGATGAAATACTACATTTAGTAAGGAATTATAAGCCAAATAAAATAAAAACATCTGTCCTGAAGATAAGGATAGTGCTGACAGATTAACTTCCAATTCATTACGCGCCCGCCGCCGAGCAGCATGAAATTGATAAACAGATTTCGGATTTCAAAACATACTTTCGCTTTAGATCCTTTACATATTAACAAATATATATCGGAAATTCTATTTGATATAATCGAAAGTTTAAGCTTACTTTTATAAAATTGCTCTTACAGTCTGCAAAAAATAATAAGCCGGATGCAATTCGAAAATTAAGGAACAACGCAATCATCAACATTAACTGAAATACATAATTAGATAATTTTAGCTTATACGTCCATTATACATAAAATGCGCACGCGAAAACGTATTCTGCACTTGAGCACACTCATATGCGCAGTCGTAAAAGGTCTTACGCGCGCGCGTGAACGCCTCTGCGCATTTGTCAACGCGGCGCATGCGCAGAAAGTTTTTAGTTTTGATGTCCGGATTATAGATCATTCCGAATTATGGGTGTCCGAATTAACGACTTTTGACTGTATTTATTTGTTTACTTTATTAAACATTTCTTTCAATGTAAGTTGTTTAAGTTTTGCTTCGTTTCATGTGATAATACTTTCTCTTTAATTCTATTGAACAGACATAATTTCTTGTTCAGTTACAAAGTTCTGCTGTTCAAGTCCTATAATTGCTGTGTCGAGAACACCGACTAATTTGTCAATCGAAATTTTTTCGTTTTCAATAACCTCTGTCACTTTTCTTCTCTATCGGAAGCGAATTATAATGACGAGGAACTTGTTTTAAATCATATCAAAGAGGGAGCATATCGAGATGAAATACTACATTTGGTAAGGAATTATAAGCCAAATAAAATAAAAACATCTGCGCTCAAGATAAGGATAGTGCTGACAGATCAACTTCCAATTCATTACGCGGCCCACCGCGGCGTTCCCCCTGCCGAGCAACGTGAAATTGATAAACAGATTTCGGATTTCAAAACATACTTTCGCTTTAGATCCTTTACATATTAACAAATATATATCGGAAATTCTATTTGATATAATCGAAAGTTTAAACTTACTTTTATAAAATTGCTCTTACAGTCTGCAAAAAATAATAAGCCGGAACCAATTCGAAAATTAAGGAACAATGCAATCATCAACATTAACTGAAATAGATAATTATATAATTTTAGCTTATACGTCCATTATACATAAAACGCGCACGCGAAAACGTATTCTGCCCTTGCGCACACTCACATGCGCAGTCGTAAAAGGTCTTACGTGCACGAGTAAACGCCTATGCGCATGTGTCAACGCAGCGCATGCGCAGAAAGTTTTTAGTTTTGAGGTCCGGATTATAGATCATTCCGAATTATGGGTGTCCGAATTAACGACTTTTGACTGTATTAGATTTTCTATGCCACTGCAATTTATATTTTTAATGGTAATTTTTCTTTTTGAAGATTATGTATGTATTTGTGCAAGACTGTTTCATGTCGGGGCAATCGCAGTTTTTTTAGCATGGAATGTAAATATTGTACGTAATTTTTAAATTTCTACTTTAATTTTCTTTTTAGTGTTTATTTTATTTCAATTGCTCAGAAGGTCATGTGGAATGAAATGTAATTCAGTTCTCTAGGATTATTCTGGTTTTAATGGTTCCGCTCGAGAAAATGATCTGGAGCATGAAAATATGAATAATCCAAAATGTAATTTATAATTTTAATATGATTTATAAGTTCATTTTAAATAAATATTTTTTTTTCTAAAATCGTATGGGATCATCTTAACTTTTGCTTATGTTTTTTTTTTTTTTTTTTTTTTTTTTTTAAATTTAACAGATGTTTTTTTTAATACAATTTTAGAATTTTACTAGGATGGTTTAAATCTACTTCTACGATTATTAATTTTAAGTTTTTGATTATACACACACATATATATATATATTGTTCATTAATATCACCAGATAAATTTTCAGTTCTTTGAACTGCCACTCTGCTAAGACTCCCATTTTTAAATTTCTTCACAACTTCAGGGTATACTTTCTCAGATGCCAACAATATACACTCCTTTGCATAATCGATATCAGTAAATGGGTGGCCACTTTTAGCAATTAAGGCTGAGATTCCCAAACTACCTTCAGCATAGTAATCTAATTGTGAATGCCTCTGTAAATACATTCCTTTGTGCAGTGAAAGAACGGCGACGCGATTCAATTTTACAATTCCTATCCTCTCCCTTGAGCTTTGAAAATGTTGAGTGGTTCGTGTTGTAGTGTCACTTAATATTATACTCCTTGCAAACACTAATCATAAAAGTACAAAGCAATCCATAAAAAAATATTTCGAAGTCCAGGCTTCCGAAAATTTCCTATTAATGTGCTCTAGCTTTCTTTTCGTTTTTATCATGATAAGTAACTATTAAAACCACATGAAACAACGATAAAAATTTTATGGTTCCGTCTCAGCTTGGAATGTTGGTTCCTCTTTCAAAGTAATATTTAAAAAAATGAAATATTCAAAACAAGAAACTTCTTAACACTCTCAAAAAGAAAAATAATCACACAGGTGATAAAACAAAGTATAGTCATGAAGCCAAAAGTGCAACAACACAAAGCAAATGAATACATCACTTCCAATCCAAGCAAATATTTTTCTCTCCCTTTTTACTAGCACCATGCGTGCAAACACACTCATGCTACATCATACCACAGATCCTTCGTCAGTCTGTGCACTATGCAAGCTAGGAGAGGTGGTGAAACTTGCTTTGGCTGATGCGGAGAACTTGGCTCAGTGCCAAATCTCACATGGAGAGAAGAGAGTAGAATGAGTAACGAAGGGGGTACTCTCAAATTCTTGAAACACTTGGAATACGAGACAAAAATA
Organism: Stegodyphus dumicola; assembly: GCF_044657685.1. Lineage (NCBI taxonomy): Eukaryota > Metazoa > Arthropoda > Arachnida > Araneae > Eresidae > Stegodyphus > Stegodyphus dumicola. The sequence continues at coordinate 37,545,873 of NC_140771.1, read as the reverse complement.
TTCCCATAAAGTACATACTTCCTGACAACTATCAATAGTCATGCTTACATGAATGTCCATCAGTTTGAGCAAGGGTTCTCAATCAAGGGAAAATTTCATAGTTTCAGGGAGGGAATGCAATCAGCCTTTTATTTAGCTGTTAAGTTGTTATTTTTGTTTATGAATATAAGAAACAACTTTTGTTCAAGTTTTGATATTTACCAACATTTTCTATAATTTTTGCGGTTTAATTTATAAAACATGTTAGAAAATAATCTAAATTAATATACATATTTATTTTTCAAGTTTAGGAAAGAAGGGAGGAATGATCTAGCAATGAACAAAGATGTATATCTGGTAAAAAAGATTAAGAACCACTGAATTGGCAGTTCAATTGTATTTATATTAAACTAGACAATTTTGTGTTTTGAAAAAAAAAGATATCCCCCAACTTGGAGAGCAGAATCCCACTAGACAAAGGTTTGCTTATTCTTACCATATAAACCTTATAAATTACAGTAAGATGTATTAAAAATATCTTTAAAACTACAATAAAAATATAAATCTTAGTCAACAGTATAACTTTAAATCAGTATATATAAAAGTAATCAGCCTAATGTTTTCATAAGTAAGATATACTAAAGTATTAAAATAAGTCAGTACAGTCAAAAGTCGTTAATTCGGACACCCATAATCCGGAATGATCTATAATCCGGACCTCAAAGCTAAAAACATTCTGCGCATGCGCCGCGTTGACACATGCGCATAGGCGTTTACGCGTGCGCGTAAGACCTTTACGCGCACGCTCATATGCGTGTGCGCAAGTGCAGAATACGTTTTCGCCTGCGCGTTTAATGTATAACGGACGGTGCAAGCTAAGATTATATAATTATCTATTTCAGTTAATGTTGATGATTACGTTGTTTCTTAATCTTCGAATTGGATGCGGCTTATTATTTTTTGCAGACTGTAAGAGCAATTTTATGAAAGTAAACTTGAACTTTCGATTATGTCAATTTCCGATGCTGGAACTTCCAAAGGATCTACGAAACGAAAGTATGTTTCGATGTCCAACAAACAAAAAGTGGAATTGCTGCAAAAAATGGATAAAGACATGAAGAAGGTGACAGAGAGGTTAGTGAAAACGAAAAAATATCGATTGACAAGTTAGTCGGTATTCTCGACACAGCAATTACGGGACTTGTAACTGAACAAGAAATCATGTCTGTTTATAGAATTAAAGAGAAAGTATTATCACATAAAACAAAACAACTTACATTGAAAGAAATGTTTAATAAAGTAAACAAATAAATATTAAGCTTCTTTTTTTGTAAATTTTGATACCCTTTAGATCATAATTGTTCTTTATTTCATAAATTACGGTTTCATATTTTTAATTTTAGAATTTGTGCATGCCATCTTACGAGATTTAAACTGATGATCTATAAACCGGAAAAATCGATAATCCGGAATCACCGAAGTCCCGACGAGTCCGGATTAACGACTTTTGACTGTATAACACTTGAATATAAATCTTATAATAAAAATATAAATCTTAGTCAACAATATAACTTTAAATCAGTATATATAAAAGTAATCAGCCTAATGTTTTCATAAGTAAGATATACTAAAGTATTAAAATAAGTCAATATAACACTTGAAGGTACTTTTCTGTTATGCACCTGCCATGCTTTTAGGCATCTGTAAAAGAGAAGCCAAACACACTGGCCAAGTCTTGCCATGAAAGAGTAGCTGAGACCTAATGACAAAACTTTTGGTTAGAGTAGATTTAAGGGTACCCCTTGGGTTATCGCTAAGTTGTTGTTTCGTTTATTGCCAAGTTGCTCTTTCATTTATTGCCAAGTTGTTGTTTCATCTATTGTAACCTGAGTACTTGATTTTTATGGAAACCCTATTATGACGTAATTGGTTGCGTGTTTGGGGTCATTTTGATTGCTGGGAAAAGATTTAGAAAGCGTGTGTCGGATTTTGGATAAGAAGTATGTTGCTATTCTGTGGTTTACATGGTAAAATAGTTAAATGTGGCAAGATTAATTTGAAATTTCAGCACGATTTGGAATGAAAGGGAGAAAGGCATTAATTGACTGGTGTGTAAATGAAGGTTTACTTAGCAGCCATTCTTAAGTGTCCTGTTTGTAGGAAGGAAATGCGTATAGTCAAACGTCAGACGATACCGGCACTACGGAGGATATTTTTTGCTCTTATTTTTGTGAATTTATGTGTCAACGCCAGTATACTGTTTTTAATTCAGATAATTTTAGGAAGTTTTTTAATGCTGTTAAGGAATTTTGTTTGACTGAAGACGCGTAAATTTGTAAATAAGGTAAGTGGATATTTCCTTTGTGTAGTGCTAAGATGAATTTATGTTATTTCATTGTTTGATTTAAAATGTAGTTTATTAAGCTTATATATTTTTTGTTGGCTGCTCCTTTAACTTTCTAAATGATTATAGATTGATGATACATGGGCAAAGTCAAGGGAGTGCACAATGCCTAGTTTGTGCAATTCTCTAATGTTTTTAAAATGAAAATAGGTCAGTGTGTACATGGATACCAAGTTTGTGCAATTCTTTGACTTGTTATTTTGGATTTGTGTAGCAGTTGATTTTTGGTGGAAAAAATCACCGCTACACAAAGCCAAAATAACAAATCAAAGAATTACACAAACTCAGTGTCCATGTCCCACCAAGGGTCATCCGTGTATATATTTTTATGGCTGATCCTTGGAATATGGTAACAGGTAGTTTGGCGACATTTTGGAGGCGATAAAAGGTTACTACCTAGGACTTTGGGAATAATGTGAGAAGTACTCAGTTCTGATTACGCAGTATTTTGTGCGAGGGAAATGAGAGATCATGAGATATGTCACGTGACATTAATGGACAAATCACTGTTCTTTAATCAGAAAAGGGGGTAAATTTGTAAAAATATCTGCTGTACAGCATTAGTTTCATTCTATGTTCTGTGAAACAGTGTTGTTTAATATTTGGATCCCATGGCCCTATATAAAGTAAATCCGAAATTTTTATCGCGTTTATGTTTAATTGAAAAAAATTGCTTAATTGCAGATAAGTATGAATGTCCAACATGTGGGTATGAAATGAGATTGTGTGAAAGTAAGGATATTACAGATAAGTTTGAATGGCGGTGCAAGAAATCTGGTGAAAATGGACATTTTGTGATCCTCCATGCACTCAAGATTCTGTAGAAGATTAGGTAAGTTAGTATTTTTAATTATTTGAGGATATTATTTTTATGCATTGTTCTAAATGTAAGGAGTAAATAAATTAATATGGTATTATTGGAAAATTGTTATTAGCAATAATTTAGTTTAAAGTAATTAGGATTGTAATCTAATTTTTATTAATTTAATGTATGTGCTTATTTATATTTTAAGTAGTGTTTTTTAATTTAATTATATTTTAATTTAATGATCATGATTTTGAGAGTTACATGTTTGTAGTATTTTGGAATACGTTTGAGTAGAAGTAAATGTGCATGGAAAGAATTTAAGTATTTGACACTAAGTATTTGGAACCATTTTTAATGTTTGCGTTAAGAAATTGGTAGGTGAGGTTTATAATAGATAATTTAGAGGGAAAAGATTTTGGATATTTTATTTATTTTATACGTGCAAATGTTCATCCTTGGAAAGGGTATATACTTTTTCGCGATCAGGTAATTTCATATATGTCCTTTTTACCGAATTTAAAGATTGACAAAATTTTCATGCATTTTCGTGAAATTTTTCTAATTTATGAGAAAAAAAAAGCAGTGTACATGGATATAGTGAAGAGTGTGCGCAATGCCATTTTTGTGCAATTCTGGGATTTTTTTTAAGTAAAAATAAGTCGACGTGTACATGGTTTAATTATATTTTAATTAAATGATAGTTATTTTGTGAATTATATGTTTGTAGCAATTTGGGGCTGATCTTTGGAATATGGTAACTGGTAGTTTGGCGACATTTTGAAGGCGATAAAGGTTACTACCTAGGACTTTGGTAATAATGTGAGAAGCACTCAGTTCCGATTACGCATTATTTTGTGTGAGGGAACTGAGAGATGATGAGATATGTCATGTGACATTAATGGACGAATTACAGTTCTTTAATCGGAAAAGGGGGGAAATATGGAAAAAATGTGAAAATTTCGTATTTAGCAATATTCTGTGTTGTGTGAAACGGAACATTAATGGACGAATTACAGTTCTTTAATCGGAAAAGGGGGTTAATTTGGAAAAGCTTCATTGTGTGTTGTGTGAAATAGTGTTGATTAATTTTCGGATTGCATGGCGCTATGTAAAGTGAATTCTAAATTTTTAATGTGTTTATCTGATAATAATAATAAGTTGAGATAGTGTGAAAGGAAGGATATTACAGTTAAGTTTAAATGGCGGTGCAAAAAATATGGTGAAAATGGACATTTTGTGAGAAGGAGTGTAAGGAAGGGTACGTGGTTTGCTGAAAGTAGTTTGAGTATAGGTGAAATTTTATTAATTTCTTATTACTTGGTGAATAGACTTCCAGTTGACTACTAGATTTAGAAATTAGCAGCAGTACTGCAGCCACGTAATGATTCTGAAGAAGATTAGGTAAGTTAGTATTTTTAATCATTTGAGGATATTATTTTTATGCATTGTTCTACATGTAAGGAGTAAATAAATTAATGTGGTATTATTGGAAAATTGTTATTAGCAATGATTTAGTTTAAAGTAATTAGGATTGTAATCTAATTTTTATTAATTTAATGTATGTGCTTATTTATATTTTAAGTAGTGTTTTTTAATTTAATTATATTTTAATTTAATGATCGTGATTTTGTGAGTTATATATTTGTAGTATTTTGGAATACGTTTGAGTAGTATACGTTGAGTATTTTCATGCATTTTCGTGAAATTTTTCTAATTTATGAGAAAAAAGCAGTGTACATGGATATAGTGACGAGTGTGCACAATGCCATTTTTGGGCAATTCTGGGATGTTTTTTTAAGTAAAAATAAGTCGACGTGTACATGGTTTAGTGATATTTTGATTAAATGATAGTTATTTTGCGAATTTTATGCTTGCAGGAATTTGGTATACGTTTCAGTTGAAGTAAACGTGTATGGAAATAATTTAAATATTTGACACTAAGTATTTGTAACTATTTTTAATGTTTGCGTATAAATTCGTTGCTGACGTTTATAATATAATAGATAATTTAGAGGTAAAAGTTTTTGGATATTTTATTTATTTTATACGTGGAAATGTTCATCCTTGGAAAGGGTATATACTTTTTCGCGATGAGGTAATTTCATATATGTTCTTTTTACCGGATGTAAAGATTCACAAAATTTTCATGCATTTTCGTGAAATTTTTCTAATTTATGACAAAAAAGCAGTGTACATGGATATAGTGAAGAGTGTGCGCAATGCCATTTTTGTGCAATTCTGGGATGTTTTTTTAAGTAAAAATAAGTCGACGTGTACATGGTTTAGTGATATTTTAATTAAATGATAGTTATTTTGTGAATTTTATGTTTGTAGGAATTTGGTATACGTTTCAGTTGAAGTAAACGTGTATGGAAATAATTTAAATATTTGACACTAAGTATTTGTAACTATTTTTAATGTTTGCGTATAAATTCGTTAGTGACGTTTATAATATAATAGATAATTTAGAGGTAAAAGCTTTTGGATATTTTATTTATTTTATACGTGGAAATGTTCATCCTTGGAAAGGGTATGTACTTTTTCGCGATCAGGTAATTTCGTACATGTGCTTTTTATCGAGTTTAAAGATTAAGAAAATTTTCCTGCATTTTCGTGCAAATTTTTGTAATTTATGAGAAAATAGCAGTGTAGATAGATAAAGTTAAGAGTGTGTGCAATGCCATTTTTGTGCAATTCTGGGATTTTTTTTAAGTAAAAATAAGTCGACGGGTAAATGGTTTATGTGTATGTGCTATTCTGAGAAACGCGCAAGGAGTTTGCGATTCTGCACTTTTTCCCAATTTTGCAGTTAATATTTGTCATGATTAAGCAGTTTTGTTACATAAAATTTCTAGCATCAGTGTAATTCGGCTAGTAGATTGTTGGAAAAAGTGTTGAGTAAATAAAAAGAAAAGAAACATGTCTTTACTTCGTGAAGACAAAATGGCAGCGAAAAAAAAATAGAGGGTTGCTGTAGCAGAGTTGGTCGCCAAATTACCATAATCCAAAGATGAACCCAATTTAGTATACGTTTCAGTGGAAGTAAACGTGCATGGAAATAATTTAAATATTTGACACTAAGTATTTGTAACCATTTTTAATGTTTTGTTATAGATTCGTTGGTGACGTTTATAATAGATAATTTAGAGGGAAAAGTTTTTGGATATTTTATTTATTTTATACGTGCAAATGTTCATCTTTGGAAAGGGTATATACTTTTTCGCGATCATGTAATTTCATATATGTCCTTTTTACCGAATTTAAAGATTTACAAAATTTTCATGCATTTTCGTGAAATTTTTCTAATTTATGAGAAAAAAGCAGTGTACATGGACATAGTGAAGAGTGTGCGCAGTGCCATTTTTGTGCAATTCTGGGATTTTTTTTAAGTAAAAATAAGTCGACGTGTACATGGTTTAATTATATTTTAATTAAATGATAGTTATTTTGTGAATTATATGTTTATAGCAATTTGGTATACGTTTGAGTGGAAGTAAACGTGCATGGAAATAATTTAAATATTTGACACTAAGTATTTGTAACCATTTTTAATGTTTCGTTATGAATTCGTTGGTGACGTTTATAATAGATAATTTAGAGGTAAAAGTTTTTGGATATTTTATTTATATTATACGTGGAAATGTTCATCCTTGGATAGGGTCAGAGTCGTAGCTAGGGTTTTCAGCGCCCAGGGACAACTGAAGATTTCACGCCACCTACTGCTTGCCAAGGATGGAAAACACTTAATTCTAAAATGTCGTAACATCAGTTTGGCGCCCCTTGGATTCTGCGCCCGGGGACAGATGCCCCCCTTGCCCCCCTCTAGCTAAGCCCCTGGATAGGGTATATAATTTTTCATGATCAGGTAATTTCATATATGTGCTTTTGGTACAACTCTAATATACACCCTAATTTCACCAAATGTGGCGATATGTGTTCTGCGCTGGTTTTTGGCACAATTGTATGTTCTATAGCAACCCTGTTGATGTTGAAAAATCTTTCGCTGGAGCTCGTTGATTCGCCTCTGTGTGTGAGAAGATGGGAGGGAAAGATAAAATGGTAGTTGTTGGATTGAAGTTCGGCAAAAGGAAATATCATTGTGGTTATCCTGTTGAGGGGTAGCGGGTATTTGAAAGTTTGGAAAGAGGATCTGGGAGATTATTTTTAATGGCAGTGCATGATAGAAGTAGGGATTTGTGATTTTATTTATTTGTGAACCATAGTATAAATTTTCTGAATAATGTGTCTGGCTGTCATGTAAATACAATAGTGATTACGTGGCGGCATGTTAAAAGGCGGTATGAAATTTATATTTCTGCTATTCGAAAACGCATTAATTCATGGTAAGTGCATTTTATTTTATCCTTGTTCTTATTTTGTAGAATGTTATGTTCATTGGTTCTTTAGTATGAATTTCTGTCGTTATTGTTGTTTTTTTAAATTGTTTGAAATTTATTTTGTTGTTTAGTGTCTAGATTGTGCAATTCGTAGATGTTTTTTAAAGTTGAAACAGGATGCTGTGTACATGGTATTCTTTGAAATTTATTGTTGTTATGTTAATTTATTAAAGCGAGGTGTGCGTAGTTTGTAGATTCGTTCATTGCCTACATTGTGCCATTCGTAGATGTTTTTTTTAAGTTAAAACATGTCGCCGTGTACATGGATTCTTGTCAAATATTTTTGGTTAGAAACTTTACGTTTTTGCTATCTAAATTTTTTGTTTTTGTTTCAGATTTTTAGCTAAATTGTATGTTGAAAACATAGTTTTTGGAGACATTTTAGGCTAAAAGTTCGAAATGTAGACAAAAAATTTAGATAGTAATATGGCAGCGTGAAATTTCTCGCCAAAAATATTTGGCGCGAAATTTGGTGACTTGAGGCCGCATATCAGAGTAGTTCCGTGCTTTTTACCGAGTTTAAAGATTCACAAAATTTTCCTGCATTTTCGTGCAAATCTTTGTAATTTATGAGAAAATAGCAGTTTAGATGGATAAAGTCAAGAGTGTGCGCAGTGCCATTTTTGTGCAATTCTGGGATGTTTTTTTAAGTAAAAATAAGTCAACGTGTACATGGTTACTGTGTATGTGCGATTTTGAGAAACGCGGCAAGGAGTTTGCGATTCTGCACTTTTTTCCAATTCTGCAGTTAATATTTGTCATGATTAAGCAGTTTTGTTTCATAAAATTTCTAGCATGAGTTTAATTTGGCTAGTAGATTGTTGGAAAAAGTGTTGAGTAAATAAAAAGAAAAGAAACATGTCTTTACTTCGTGAAGACAAAATGGCGGCGAAAAAAAAACAGAGGGTTGTTGTAGCAGAGTTGGTCGCCAAATTTTCGCCAAGTTACCATAATCCAAAGATCAACCATTTTTATCATACTTTTTGTGTGTTTTAATTTAACACATTTATTTGCACATTTACAATTTGAAATCTTATCAAAATGAGTGGCAGGTGCATAATGGAGAATTACCCAATAAAAATATAAATAAGTGACAGAATTCTAACAATTTAAATCAAAAAAGAATTCAGAAGCATATGCTCTGTAAGATAAAATACTAGTTTTATGTTTCTTGAAATGCAGTGAACTTGTTACTTTTACTAGTACCACATAATTTATATAGCAGAATTCTGCCACATCAGCATTATTTGGCTGTAGGCGGGAAGTGTTAAAATATGTGCAAAATGCACAATTATTCAATATTCACAATATGTTTTTTTTTTTTTTTTTTTTTTTTTTTTTTTTTTTTGTGACTTATATGCTGTCACATGTTTTTAGATATTTGACAAAATTAGGAATATTAAAAAAAAATTAATACTTTCCATAGCTTTCAATGAAGGTAGTTTAAAAAGTGCTGTTAAGAAGTACAAAAATGTAAAATCATGTTCATTACAACTTTGCAACATAAATATCTTTAGATTATACTATGACAGTTTTACTCATTAATACTTTATTATATTTTACATCAAAATGACTTTTTTCAGACCTTCATTTTCAGTAAGTACAATTTCAGTTTTGACAGAGGTATTAAATATATTTAATCGATCAATTAGAAAATGCCACGCTTTTCAAGTGAAACTTTGTCAAACACCTATTACCTGAGTATCCACATAAAAATTGTTATGATATGGCAGACATAAGCACATTCTTTTTAAATTAAAAAAAAAAAAAAAACTAAATTTAGTTTTTGTATTTAAACATGCACATATTTTAAGTATACATGTCCAAAAAATTTAATTTATTAATAAGGCAGGTAATCCATATTAAAACAAGAGGAATACTTCGACTGCACACATATTTTATTTTAAGAAAGAAATTCGATTTTAAACAAATTCAGTGGCATTCTTTACATTTATACGCGCAAAAAGAGGTTGAGGAATGTTTATATGAATTATTTAATTCCAGATTTTAACATATTTTTCCTTCTTTCAAAAATGAATAATTTATTATTTTAATAAATTTTCAGTTCTCTAAAAACAAAACCATGTGAATGGGAACAATGAAACTATTTCGTATGTTAAAAAAATATTAAACTCAAAAACTGAAAACTAACTGTTAGTATCGGTAAAATGTATGAAAAAATTTTAAATTCGCATATAAAATAAAAAAGGAAATACTATACTTGTAACAAATGTACAAATTATAAAAAACTTACAATAAGAGCAGATTCAAAATATACCGCATTTTCTTCAGTTACAATTACGATGATTAACTTCGCGACCCACTGGCATGATTTTGTTTTTCCCTATCATCTTCTCAGTGGCCAATTCGCCTTCAAAGATCAGGAAACGTATCTCTTGTGTTAGTTAGATTTGTAAATCTTTTGATGATTTAATTCAATGCAAATCCTCACAAATGTTATACTTTAATTGTTCCATAAATTTGTTAACGTTCATATGTAGTTCGTTCCACTTGCGTTCCGCTATTTTGCTCACCCACTTCCTTGTCCTTTAAGCTCTTCCAGTACTCTGATAGCCTGCATTTTTAAAAATGTAAAATTTATTTGAACTATTTTCTGTAATATTTTTTAAGATTGTCTTTTATTATAATTATTTTTCCCATAAAAATAATTATTATATACAGTGGCAAAACGTTTGTATATCTCCCGTTCCCGCTGGCTGATCAACCAAATCACATTTGCACTTTTCGCGTCTGGAAAGCATGGAAACATAGGACTTCTTGACAACAGTTGATAATAACCGCTATTTTATACCTATAAGCAAAATAGATTTCTAATAGGCATAACCAGTGATATAGGATGACCAAACTGAAATATATAGGTAGTTTATGGCGCTTTGGCTCCTTATCTCAGACTTGTTGCATATAGTAATCATATTTTTGAAATGTTGTTTGAAACATTAATATGGTGCTGTATTTTTTCTTTTAAAATCAGTAGCCTAATTTTGTTTAATTACATGATGTGTGTTCAGATTTTATGGAAAAGAACTATAGACATTGGGGATCTTGTCTATGGGCAGAGAACTTATTCGTTGCTTTGGAGCTGGTGAACTTATCTCAGACAAGGCCAGCTCCATACTTATCAGTGTAAGTTGGCCTTCTCTAAAGTAAGGCTATATCTCTATCAACGACTTCATATAACAGTATATATCTCGTTGATCTATATAAACTACTACAGGTCTATCTATAGTAGGTTTGTTACAGTAGCTCTAGAGAAGGGGGAAAATGGTGCTATTCTGCGCATGCGTAAAATAACCATGCGTTACGGAATGGAGGATTTTGAAGCAGAATTTGGTGAAATTCTTTGAATTAGACCGGTTGCGAACCGGTGACTCGGATTCGCGTTAAACAGTGATGTAAGTTGTAAGTGGACAATGGTCTCCGGTTTCTTTTTTTTTTTCTCTAAACTTGTTAGAAATGAATGCTTCAACTTAAACCGATTTTAACATTGTTATATCGAATGATGCAGTTGCATCCATAGATGTACAAAATCCAGCTCTGACCTAGCATTTTTAGAATGTTATCACTAATTGTCTAATTTGTAATGTGAGTAATACCAATTAATACTTCCTTTTAAATATGGAGAAGAATATGACTCCAGTTACTTTAATTTCAGTATGCCTTATATAATTGCATTATCCAACACTGGAATTAGCTGTGTTGAATTAACAAACGCAATTTTAATTTTCAGGTTTTCATACAGTATATTATCTTGTTCGCGATTTTATGTCAGAAGGCTTAGTAGATCTCTTTGCAGCAAAGGAATTTCGTCATTGAAGAAGCCGTAAGTTTGGTGATGGAATTTTGTAGGGGTATTTATTTTTAGTTATTTGTAGTGAAGTACACATTCGATACACATCAATAACAAAATTTTTTGAAAAACAATTTCTAAACTTTTAACGAAACTTTTTCATTGCCAGCGAAATGTACATAATGTATGCTTTTTTTTTTTCTTTCTCCCTTCTGTATCCCTCACTGAAGTTTTCCAGACTTTGTTTTCATAAATTTAGGTTTGATTATTTAACTTTTACCAGGATTTTGTATAAATAAAAAGTTACTTAGTTGAAAGTCTGATGTTTTATTTTCTCTTATTTTCGGAAATGATCTGTAGGGAAAGAATTAAAAAAAAAATATTCTTTATCCTGTTATTCCAAAAGAACGGAAAACGGGGAAAATTTCTTCTAAAGAGATTGAATTGTTACTGTTTCAGATTTCATAGATTTTGATTTTTTAAGAATTCTCAAGAATTTCTTGGTTATATATTTGGAGAAATTTGAAAATCAAATTTTGGCTGCTAAGAGCAAGCTAGAAATGTCATTGAAATCAATAGTTAAATGCTACTTTTGTTTTGTTCAGTTTTGCAGGATTTTCATGAAAAATGTAAAAAGTTTGTTGAAGGAATATGAAGATACAAATAATTTAATATTTATTGATTGATTGCCATTTCACATTTTAAGTTAAGTGATCTGTTGTTAAAAAGTATTCTCAATTTATGCAAGTTAATGTCAAATGTATTGATAATAAAATTTCTTAGGTAATGTTTTATTTCCTTTTCATTTTCTTAATAATTTAAAGGAAATTAAGTAAATCTAAATTCAAAGTTTTTAATTAAATTTATTTTGGTTGTTTTTTATGACTAGAATAAGAGTTTTTTTTTTAATATTTATCTTTCTGTACGTGAGGGTGACATTAAAACTGCATTCTGTATGTAAAAGTAAGCTTATTTTTAATTTAAATTAAGGTTTTGGAATAATGTCAAGCTTTAAATGGATTAGTAAATTTACATCATTATTTAAGTAATTTTAATTAATATGTTTCATTACTATTAAAATTGCTTTATCTGAGAGCATAAGATTTGGTATCAATTTTTTAAATTCATTAAAGAAATGTTCATAAGAAGCAGCGATAAGATTATAAAGAAATGTGAGTAAAAAAAAAAAATTTAAAAAAAGGAAAGCAAATTATATCTGTATTATGCTGTTTACTTATAATGTAAAGCATTTTCTGCATTTAGTGTACAAAACTGTAAAATTTTGACTTTCTAGTAGAAAGAGAATTCATAAAATGTCTTCAAATCATTCATAATGATTTTAAAATATGAAATATCAAGATAAATTAAAGATATAGATAAAAATCTTTCTGTATCCTTCAGTTATTGTAAACAGTAGTGCACAAACTAATCTTTTAATGAACATGTTTCCAGCAAGCCGTGTAGTGATTTTAATATGTGTATTGTGTATCATTACCGAAAGGGATGCTAGTAGATTTAATTTTATGTAGATGTCCTGCAAAATCATATTTTATAATTCTTATGCAAAAGGCTTTATACTTGTAGTTTACTATAGGTTACTTTTTTATTTATACTAGATGACACCACAACACAAACCAGTCCTTACATTTTAGCCATGTTTAGTTTTTAAAGACTTATTTTTCAAAGAAATCTTCCTGTTTTGTTGTTGTTTTGAAGGATATAGAAAAAATTGTTTGAAAAGAAATATCCGTGTTAATTATGTACCAGTATTTAGTAAAATATCTGCATAATTTTTTAATAAAAACATCTTTTGTATATATGTGTATAATGAAATCATTACTGATGGTGCAATAGATATTAAGAATAAAAACCAAATCATGAAGTATGTAAATATAGTCATGGTATTTTAACACTTATTCTTGATAAAACATTTATGATACTTTTTCAGCTAAATTAATGGAAAAAGCATGCCTTTTCATGATCACATTTATGCCTTTTCTACATCTCTACAACAATTATTTTTGATGCAAGGTAGATCATTAATGACATATTAGCAAAGGAACAAGCAAGTGAAGAATGTGTATATTCTAATTAGAAATTTTAGTTTAAATTTAGAAAAAGTGATTTGTTTTTGGTTTGACTTCTTTGAATTTAGAAAGATTGATTTATTTTTGGTTTGACTTCTTTGAATTTAGAAAAAATGATTTATTTTTGGTTTGACTTCATTTTGATTTAATAAAGATTTCAGTTTGAAAATTTTCACATTATTATTACTAAAGAATTATGTAAGTACCTGTATCATTAGCTTAGAGGTAAGACTTGTTTGTGGTAAAGATTGATTTTGAAATGATGCAGTATTATCATATATAGAGAGCTATTATCATATATAGAGAAAGCTTTAGATTTTAAGAGGAATGCAACTTAAAGTTATTACTAGCAAAATTTGATTGTTCATTCTATTCTATGAATACATTTGTTGCTTCAAAGACTTTATTCACATGAGACTATTGCTGTTACTACGTTATGTAACAATATATGCTTAAGATGTGAAAAGGAGCCTGATATTACATTAGTCATCAAAATTAAAGGATATTGAGAAAAAATATAGTCATTAAGTTAATGTTGCAACCAATGCTGAATATTGTAATTATTTATGTTAATTAAATACAGTTGAACACAAATTGCACTTGTGTGCATACAATCATGCCGGAAATATATATATTTGGTGATTGACAATGTGGTGTCTGAGAATGATCAATATTCAGTAGTTATGGCTGAAAGGCATAATTTAAGTGAAGGTCTAAAGTGGCAAATAATTGGTAGAATTGATAGATGTCAAACACAAATGGAGATTTCAGTATCTCTTAAAGTATCACATGAAAAGTTTAGAGCCACGTTTTAAGCACTGGGTCAATTAATAGACAGTCTGGTCAAGAGCAACAACTACATCAGAAGACCGTTTTCTGTGGTTGTTGTCTTGAAGAAACTGTGAAACAACTGCAAGAGATTTGGTTTAGACCTTCAGGCTGCCACGGGAACTCGAATTAATCCTTCTACATCTGCATGAAAGCTCAATGAGGTTGGACTGTATGCAAGAAAACCAATGGTTTGGGTCCCACTCACTCCAGCTTTCTGAGGGGCCCATGTAAACTGGTGCTGTTGTCATGTTCAATGGAGCCAAGATGACTGGCCCCGAGTATTGTTTACTGACAAGTCCAGATATAGTCTAAACAGTGATTCTAGACCTGTTTTGATCTGGAGCCAGGAAGGAACATGCAACTTGCCTTGTCCGTGAAATATCCCATTTTCAGTGACCAAGGTTTATTGGTATGGGGAGGAATCATGACAAATGGCTGCACTGAGCTGCATATCTTTCAAGGAGGTTCTGTAACTGCTCGGAGATATGTAGACGAAGTATTGGAATTCCAAGTCAGACTGTTTAGGTGTGCTCTTGGCCCAAAGCTTTTGCTAATGGATGACAATGCAACCTCATTGAGCATATAGGGTGTCAGAATGCTTGTAAAGCCATCTTAATCAACCGACTTGAGTCAATAAACATGCCTGGAATGCCTTAAAGCATCAAATTTCAAGTGTTCAGATTCCCTCCCCCTGGAAGCCTCCAGTAGCTGAAAAGTAGGCATGCATTTCCACAAGACCTGATCAACACTTTATGGTAAAGTCTATGTAATCAAGATATGAGGTATGTATATTTGTTTGAGGTGACCATGTACCATATCGAAAAAAAAAAAATCTCCGCAAGAGGCGATTTAATTTTACCACGATTTTCCAAATTCTATAAATTTGGTTTTAATTTCAATATTTTGCAAATAATCAACTGCCAGTCATTGTAATCAATGTTAATGCTTTTGTACAAATTTCTATTATAATTTTTCATTAAGTATCAGTTACATTTTATTTCTGTCATTATCCTTTAGTTTTGATAAGCATATGTATTTAATAATTTGGTTAATAAATATTTGTTTTATTTAATTATATGTAAATTATTTCATTGGAAATGCAGAAATAAAAAAGTTTATTAAGAATATACTTTTCCTTTTAATGACCATAATATGTGTATTCTGTGTGATATTCATCATGATAAAAATTTATCATGATGAATAATGGATATTTTTATTTTTGACATTTTGCTTAGCTTGTAGAATAGGTAGCATAAGTTTAAATTATTGAATTTATTATTGTGAATTGAGTTGCATATCGATTAGAAGAGTAAGAAAAATGTTGCTCAAGCGTATTATGAAATGTTAAGTTTGTAAGCTTAAAAAATTTCTACATGCATTTATAGAAGTAAGATTTTTAATGTGCATATGTTTATGTAGAATACAATATTTTAATAAAAGTCAAGACTATTTACATACAATTGTGCATTTATATAAAAATATACTTCTATACAGAATAACATGTTTGCATAAGATTGTTTAAAAAGTATATTTAGTGTGAGAAAAAAATGTTGAATTAAACTTGCATAGTTAATGGAAAATCATATATTTTGCATAAGATTAAGAAATAATAGATGCTGATTTGAAAAATAGAATGTTAATTCTGTTGACTTGAAATCCCTGATACCTTATTTTAGTCTTTGAAATTTGTTTATTTTGATAACAAAGTTTCTCATGGGCCACCCGGGCTTTTTTTTTATACTACTTGATGAAAATTATTATTTTTATTTTAATTTTCTTTTACCTTATAAGTTGGAAAAAATTAATTATTCAAAAAATTATTTCCAGGATAGCAATTACTTTTATTAAAGGCAAAGAACGTATAACCGTGGAAGCAGAGGAAGGCCAGTCTGTATATGATGCAGTGGTTAACAACAATTTAGATCTAGGAACCTTTGGTATATCTTATCATTTAATTCAACTGTATGAAATTTTATAATTTATGTTTTAATAAATATAGTTTGCATTATTATGCATGAAATATTTTAAAATATATCCTATTGAAATCATATTTCATCTGTATTATGCATCCAAGCAGAACATATTTATGCAACTAGTATGTCTTTATATGATGTTCAGTAGTTTTTAAAACCTCTATGAATAATTTGCATGTATATTTTCAGTCTGTAAAGAGTAATGTGCTTGATCAATCCTATATGTGTCTATGTTACAAGATCATCATTAAGCACTTTTCTTGTCATCGTTAATTTCATTTTGTTGGGGAGGGGGAATGAAGCTATTGATATTTGAATCATGTAATTACTGAAGTGTACAAGAAAAAGAATTCATAAAAGGTAATTCTCAAACTGTAATCATTTGTTTTTCTGTATGTGTTAAAACCACAGAAAAATAAAATACACCTAAAGTAACATAAGTAAGTCATTGTTAGGAAACAAATGAAGTTAGTCTAGGGATTTAGTTCAGATACTTTTACTCTTTTTCTTCATTTTCTACCCTGAACTTTGTTCTTTGGTGGCTGAATTAAGCCTCTATTAACTTATCTCATGTACTACACTATATCTGTTAAAATCATATCTTTATTGTACATCACTCAACTGTTGTATACATCTTTAAAAGTTTAAGCAATCTTGCCAACTAAAAATAGCATGCATCATTGTAACAGTGCACTTGTAGAAACAGCATATGCATTTTATTGTGTGAATTTATTTATGTATTCAGTTTACATTACCTAACAATATATTTAATTTTCAGTTGTTAATATTAACCCTCTCGCTCCGCATCCTGCGATTTCCACGGGCATTGTAGAAGTAGCAAAACTTGCGCAACCCGCGATTTCCGCGGGGATGAATTTTTGCCGTTTATTTAATCATGCAACCCGCTCTTTCCCTGTTCAAGGTTTCTTTTTGGCTTTTCTGTAATGCTTAATTGTTTATTTAGATGTCGGCAAACAGATGACGTTAGTTGTTCACATTTCTGCCAGATATACAAGAATGTGTAATGTAGCATTTTGCACGCGCTTTTCAAAGCTAAAAAATGTCTGGCAGGAAGTGTTTTGCAAGTGATACAACATATATTCCTGACGATATTTCCGACACAGATAGTAGTTCTGATTCTGATTTCAAGTATATTGAAGATAGTTATAGTGAAACTGATGAGAATTTCTGATTCCTCTGCAGAGAGTGATGAATCTGAAAACTCAGTTTCTATTAAAAACGTTTGATATTGGTGCAAAATTGATATGCAAAATATTACATTATGCAAATATTTTCATTAATATATATGTTTCACCCTTGTATTTTATAAAATAAATCATTTAACCAATATTAATTTTCAAAATTTTCCTTTTATATCATTATTCTTCAATTTCAATATTCTGACAACCTTTTTCTATAACCTAATTCTATAAATTTTTTGTATATTTTAACTCTAAAATATATGTAGATTTGAAATATGTAATAAAAAAATACGTAATTTTTGAACCTATTTTGGTAAAGAGAATATGCAGTGAGAGGGTTTAACAGTAAGCTGTTTTGGTAATTTACATTTAAAGACCTACTGCATGTTTTTGTCATCACAGTAGCACATTTTCTCTTATTTCATTCCTTGTGCCTTTGGTTGGAAACTAAATTAAAGCGAGCATTTGGGAATGTGTTTTGATTTCATCATATAATCCTTTGAAAGCTCATTGTAAAAAGCATGATATATTTTCTTTTTGTGAATAAGTTTTCATGAAATTTACAATTTTGCATCTATTGATTTTAATATCCCTTTTCTATATGGTTTCTTACCATACTTAATGTTAACCTAAAAGATTGCTATGCTATATGGTTTAAAAAAATGCTTTAGACATTGCTGCTTGAGTTATTTCTCAAACTGCCATAAGTTGATAGTCATGTGGTGATGAAAGCAAAAAATGATTGCGAAAACAGGTACAGTCGGGTAGAATGTTTTGGCTTTCTGGTGAATGCCAAGCAAAAAAAACAGTTGTGAAGCCAAATTACTGATCATACAGATTTATGCTTATAAATGGTTGTGTTTCTTAAACATATGGAGGTGTTTTGTTTACTGCCGAAGTGAAATTAAGAATCGGGACCCTTCACATTCTTTACTTTGAAAATAAAAAGTCTCCTATGTACATACAAAGCATTCAGCATATGCTAAAGTGAGCTGCTACTCTCAAAATAATTCTTTCTACCTTTGTGCTAAAATATTGCTGGTGGTCCAGATGTCCAAATCTTAGATCATTTTTGATATTAGGTATCCAGATTTTGGACTTGGTACTGTATAAAATATACATGTGATAATATACACGTATGATAATTATTTCTGAAGAAGCAAATTTATTTTATTTTAAGGTATTTAACATTTTCTGCTCGCTTGTCAGCAGTCTCTTTTTATAATAAACACGGATTATGAATCTCCAAAAATTATTTAGTTTTAGATACTCTTGCTTTAAAGTGTGTATTCTGAAATCTTTTAAAATTTATTTTTCATCTGTATCAGTGGTTCTCAACCTTTTTTTTTTTTTTTTTTTTTTTTTTTTTCCCCATGCATGGAGCTTTATGGATCATCACTTGCTTATTATCAGATGCCAAGGCAAATCTTGACTCATGTATAGATAATATATTGGATTATTCGGCTGCTTTCCAGTCGGTGCTTTTAATTCACATTTTGGCAACTCCACTTCAAACATGCCTATCTGCCTTTAGATCAGCGATTCTCAACCTTTTCTGCCCTATATCACTTTCACTATTGCTAGTTGATCACCCCCTTTTTTCAAAAACTCGAAAAATAATTGTACATATACATTTGTTTAAATTTAGATTATTTTTAAATGGGTTTTATAAATTAAACAAGAAAAATTATAGAAAATATTGATACTTGAGTAAACTTGAATGAAAATTTTTTTTTTATTTTATTTTTTTTTTTTTAATCTATAAACTAAAACTAACTATTCAACAGGTAAATATAAGGCTGACCACATTCTACCTTGAAACCAGGAATTCCCACCAAGGAAACAATTTCTTCTTGGTTGAGAACCCTTTTTCTATATGGTTACATTACGAAGAATTTATGTGTCTACAACTTTTGAGATATAAAATTAGTAATACAACAACCTTGAGTTTGGCATAGATTTGTCTCATATTGATTTCGAGGGCAAACTGGTACAGGTCCCTTTTCACCAGGAGCAAAGAAATCTGCAAGACTGGAAAGTAGTGTATACAACAGTCTTATAAATACGACCATTCATTTAGAAATACATTTTGAAACGTCTATAACATAAATCAATATTACTACTCTTGATGGCCCCATCAGCTGCTGAATTCTGGGAATTCAGTCTGGGTTCATTCCTAGGCAACAGGCTGGCTGCTTGTTCCTTAGGCAAATAGCCCTCATGTGCTTTACTATATTCCAATAATCCATTATTGTTCTTAATGAATTATGTACGTTGAATAAAGCATACCAGTTAATTTATTGGGTTTGAGTAGCTAAACAAATAAAACATTTTTTAAAACATTTTTCATAAGTGTACTTTTTTCAAAACATATAAATGACAGTAAGTTAAAATATTTGACTTCAGCTGTGAAAGACATCTGTACAAGAAATAATTTAGCGTTTAAAATAGGAATTTGGATAATCAGAAGCTGTCAGAATGTTGCTAATTTTAAATCAAATTTTCTACTTATTAATATATTTCTTTATCTGTAAGTTTATCATTCATCATTTTTCTTTATTTATGTCTAATTTTAAACATTTTCTTTCTTCATTATATATATATATATATATATATATATATATATATATATTTAATTTTCTGCTTGGAATGGCTTCTTGTATCTCGTACCTGTTAGTTACTTCTGCATTTTACCATTCCTTGAAGTTAAGTGTCTGAGGATATCTGATATGGAAGTTTATAATATGTTTCTATAAGAGCCTTTCCCAATGCTTTACACATATATATTACACTTCTGAAATTATGAGTTTCAAAAACAGAGTAAGTTTTATAAGTATTTTTAAAACTTTATTTAGAAATTTATGGATAGAAGTAACAGAAAAATCCTAAACAAAATGAAAAGATAGTGGTGTTATGCTTCCAACATTTTAAGAATATTACTTTAATCCTTAAATATGTATACATATAAAATGAAGCACACTTAGATGTAATGGTGTTGTAGAAACAGTTGATGGCTTAATATGCTAAAAATGTTAATTCATAATGAATAGAAAACTGGTAACCAAGGCAGGTTAAATCTTCATTTTTATTTTGGTAAACATTTTCTAGCCACAAACAAATTGGCACATCGCTGGTATCTTTTTCAAAACGTTTACATTTTTGATAGCTTTGCAGTAAGATGAGAGCAGCAGATAGCAATCCACTAGGCCAAAGTGTAGAAAGCAACTGCAGTTATGTTCAGGATGAAATCTTGTTTCAGAATGAGTTAGTTTTGGTTCTTGATGCATTTGATTGGATAATTAATACTGCTGTAAAATTCTTATTGGCTGTTTGAGTTTTAGTTTCATTTACGTAGCATTATGCAAGAGTCATATGGCATAGTCTTGAAATGACTATGCTATATGCCATAGTCATATGCAAGAGTCCTGAAATGGCGCAGTGCAGTAAAAGATTACTAAGAATAGAGAATGGAAATATTAAGTTAAGCATTAAGGAGCTATTGTTAATTTAAATTATAATTTATCTTTTACATGTTTTATTTTATTATTATTATATATATATATATATATTTTTTTTTTTTTCTAAATATATATGTGTGTGTGAACAATCTTTTAGTCTAAAGACTGTTTGTATGTTAATGGCATTAACTTGTTAAAATACTAGTGTAACTGAGTTTAACAATGCAATGATTTAATTCTGCAGGTGAATGTTCTGGACAAACATCATGTAGTACTTGCCATGTAATTGTAAATGAGAATGATTATAAAAGAATTAAAGAATTAAGTGAAGTAGAAGAAAAAGAAGCTGATCTCTTAGACAATGCGTTTTCTGCTTGTTCAACGTATGTATATGTTATTTTTTATATTATTTTGTAAACTAAACTGGTAAATATGTCTGAGCAGTTCAATTAATTCATTATTAACTTATTCCTTAAATTTTGCACATTTTTGTGTAAATAATAAACAAAAATATTTAGTTCTCTTATGAAAATGTTAATTTAATAATTTATAAAACATTTATATACAAACTTTAATCCTCAAGATCACCAATGGAGTATCAATGTCAGAAATATGTTTTCCATTTTTCTTCATTTACCATCCTCACCATCACAGTCATTACAAGACTGCAGCATAATGAGAGAGCTAAGTTGATCCAGCACATTGGTGATTTCTTAAACGTGATAAGAATAAGTAACTTCATTTCTAAATTTTTGGAAATATTGTCTACACTACACATTTCTGCCTGGAAAAACAATAAACATCATTCTCACGGTGTAGCAAGGGAAAGCCCACATATTAAAGCCACAGCATTAATAGCCACGTGTTGGGACTACATCCCCGAACATGGTGATCAATCACATTAATCTTCAAGATTTGCAATCATGTTCACAACATGGACATGACAGCAAATGGAATATTTTTTATTTCATAACCATATTGCGAGAGGCGGTACAGCAGACCAGCAAATAACTATCAAGTAGCATTGAAAAAAGGTGGCATGTTGGGGCCAGAACTTAAAATACCCTTTTGGTCTTGAGGTATGGTTTTTTTAACCAATAGCACCGTGCTTCTGCCTTCAAGGTCATAGGTAAGAGGCATTCAAGATAATAGCTTCTTGCTGACCATTCACCACTGTTCTCATTATTAGATGACATTATGAGACAACAGCACTGACCTGGTCCTGCATGCTCCTTAAGATAATAGTCCTAAAGTATTTTACTGTTTTTTATAGTAGATCCAAATGTAAGAAATGTTTCTTATTTGCTAAGTAAATTTCCTTATTACGGTTGAAACTAACACCATTTTCTGAAAATTTTATTATTGATTGAAACATTTCTGAATTTTTTTAAATACTGTTTACATTTTTAATATCAGTTATTCTCCCAAAAATGTTTTTGATGCATTTTCTTTATCTTAAATGAATTAAACGAAAAACATTAGGATTTTAAAAAAAATCTGACAGGTACAGTACTACTGAATAAAGGCCAGTCCTCATGACTACACTTGTGATGTAGTTAATGTAAATTTTCTTTTCGCTGGTGTAAATGTGAGCTACATAGAGGCTGTAAATGTCAGTTTACTGAAGTTCAGCTTTTTATTCTGCAGCATGACCAAATAGCAAATAACTCAGTTACTATCATGTGTGGTGGTCTGAAGAAACTTCTTATTTACACTTTTCATTCAGTATGTTGCCATAATAACAGAGCAGTGAGTTTTTGTTTATAAAGATAATAATTGCCCATTTCACATGATGCTGTCATTTCATCTGTTACTTTTTTTAAATTTTCACATTTTTTTCACGTCGCGCAGAAAATTTTGTGAATAAAACCTTCTTTTTGAAAAAAATCTATGCTGATCAATTACTCCAGAGGTCTCAAACTGGTCTTACATGGCACCTCTGCTCTTTCTTAGCCATCATCTTGGTGAGATGGGTGTCACAATCCTGAAGACCCTGTGATGTGTCCTCCTTTCGTTTTTCTTCTTCCTTGCAGTTTCCTCTTCGAAGGAAGGAGCTCATCATTAAGAGACGCTGTCACAAGTTTATTGCTTCTGGCTTACCATAGGCAGAAAACTGCCTGCACGTTTGCCATGTGTGGTGACCTGTATGGTTGGAAAGAAGGATCCTGATAGTTGAGGGGTGAGGTACAATCCCCAACACACTACTTTGGTCTCTGCTTTAGTCCAAACTGAAGGCATAAACTTGCTGTTATCATTGGGGTCATTAGCCCTTGCGTTAGTGGCTTGGAAATAAGATTTCAAAAATTCTTGCTTTGGGGAAAGCTTTCAGTGTGGCTTCAGTTTGCATATAGGTCTGGTTAGCCCTAACACAGGAGCCTGTGTTTCCTCCTTGGGCTGAATGGTTGGGGGGGGGCTGTTCGGACCTGAAATTTGGTTCCTTCACTATGGAATCTTAAAATTCTGAAATTTGTAATGCTGTTAAGAAGATCTGCACCGAAGTAAATGCCAACAATCAGTTTTCTGACCAACCTTTTCATTTTTTAGTGATAAGTATTTCAAATGGCAAGTTAAGGTAAATGTCTCGCTTCCTTATCAATCAATACATTTTATCTGTGGCAGGGATAACAGAAAAACATCAAACAATTTAGATCCAAAGACCTTCTTATTGAAACAACTAGCACTGTGCAACAGCGAATCTGCTGAAGATGACATATATATCAAGATTACAGTTTCAGTTCATAAATCTCAAAAATTTTTTAATCTCGGAGCCAAACCTGATATGCATGTCTGAGAAGGAAATTGTAACAAAGCTTTAAGGCCAAAATGTTTATCTTGCAAAGAAGATAAGAGTTAAAAAAAAAATGATCAATTCCTCCCACCAAGCATATTATTTTAACATTTAAGACCTCTCATCTTCCAAAGAATATAAAGGCTGGCTATTTGCATTGCCCAGTTCAACTGTGTATGCCAAACACTATGCTTTGCTTTCACTATCAGTGGTTTGGGCACACAAAGACAACTTGTCAGTAGCAAGCCCACATGTGCAAAATGTTCTGTTGTTGGTCATGAAAGTGACAACTGCACTGCTGCCTCGCTTTGTATGAACTGCAAAGGAAATCATCCTGCTTATGACTGCTTTTGTCCCACTTGACAGAAACAAAAGGGGGTTCACTACCTTAAGGTCACCAGAAACATCACATTTGCAGAAGCTCGCAAACGATTTTTGAATATGCAGTTAATTCCAATATCTTGCTCATCAGCAATACAGTCAAATCTATGTCAACTCAGACCACACTAAGTGTCAAACCAAATCTTAATAATTCGCCCTCAATAGTCATCATATCACAAAAAGCACACGTGCTTTAACACTAGAATGGCGTTAAAATCTGACCTACTGGAACGGCGGTAAGGGGTCATTTTGACCCTTCGATGAAAGTTCTGAAATAACAATGGTAAAATAATTTTAAATGCCATACATTGGCACAAATATGTATTTTATATGTATTTCATAATTTATATTTAATATCACATGATAATTTATTGACTTTTTAAAATACCGTTAATGTATCGAGTACATGGCGATCAATTGGATCATACTACAATTACTCAAATATAAGAATATAAGAATTGATTTCAGATAAATGGTTTCACAAATTAAAACTAATACTAACTAAAATAAAACACAATTTATATAATAATATTTCTTATGTACTTACTCGGAGGATGATTCACTCTGTAAATTCAGAAATGAGAAATGTTCTCTGATGTTTCAGTTATATCATTATATGTGTAGCAGAATGGAATATGTAAAGCATTTCATTTCAATTATATTTAATGTTTAAAATATTAGAGATTACATATACATATTAAGAATTAATGCAGTTGATACAAAAATAATTTATAACAATTTTTCCAGCACATTTTCCGCACACAACTTTGGAACAAGATGCACAATATTCTTGAGATTTGTTTCCATTGCATCTCTGTACATTTTTCTCTTTATATCCATTTTCTTTTCATGTGTTTTTTCTGAAGACTTTGGAAGGATCTTTAGGAGTTTTGAAGCCATATGTACCACTCTTAACCCCTCTCCTAATTTCAGTAAATAATCTCACCTGTTAATGGTGTTTCCTGTGACACTTTTATAAATTATCCAGACATTCAAAGGTGCGTGATCCAAAATATCGAAAAAGATATGTACAGGCCATCAACTGAATATTTTCGGCACATCTGATCACCAATATCCACACAACTTTGTTGCTTTGTAAAATGCTATTGAATCGGGCAACTTCTTGGAACTGTCTCCAGTTTTTACAGTAGAATGTAATGAGCTCAGTAGAAAAATGCTTTTGTTTCTTTTGCCTTGATAGATGGTAAGTGTGATGTTATCATGTTCCACGATTGTCGATGAATAAAGATTACTACGCATATTTTTCAAAGATATAGGAATTTCTCTTCTGTTCTTTAGTTATCCGTGGTAATATTCCTCCCTTTGTTTAGATGTGGCTCCGTTAATTTTATGACAACATTTTCAGACAAACGTAATTGAGGATTTGCTGTTTCATCTTTTCCTAGATAAGGAAATCCATTCAAGAGGTATTTAGTATCAACGGCGACAGATAATAAAAATTTTATTCTAAATTTGTCAGGTTTATTAGGCATATATTGTGTAAATCTACACCTAGCTTTAGATGGCAATAATTGTTCATCAACTGTAATATTTTGTCCTGGCTGGTAGCATGTTTTACGGTTTTCAATAAATTTGTTCCACATGTCTGATGCAAGAGCAAATTTATCAGTTCGTAATCTAGTAGATCTTGTTGCCTTTTCATCAAACCTTAAAAATCATTTTATTTCTTTGAATCCATCTCTTGATATAGTTTCTTTTCAAAAGGGTATTCTCCATGCTTTGGACCACAAGGAATATAAATCTAAGCCCTTTAATCCTATTACTCCTCAAACATACAATATAGCGACAAAAGCATCTAACTCGGCCAGATATATAACTTCCAGTTATTGTTTCTAAGTTGCAGCTTCGGATTCTGTACATTTCTTTATATGCAGCAAGATATCATCATCAATAAAAAGCTTGAAAGCACTAGACACTTTGTCCTCAGAAACACGATTCTGCAAAAGATGTTGGTCCTGCTGTTTCTTTTGTAAACATTATAAGCAGGAACATGGCCACAGATAGAATTTTTGGAATTTATTTCATTCCATACAGTGTTATCAGGAGCTGCAAAAACAATTTTGCAAATATCCTGATCCGTTTTTGCCCGTTTATTTCTGCTGAGTTTTCCTTCGTTAACTTTGCTGTCCTCGGATTCACTAATAGTTTGTGTCTGGAATTCATTTTCAGATAGCTCCTGCAACAATTTTTTAAATTTCTTCATCCATAAGACCTCTTTCCCGCTTATTAGACATACTTTGTAAAAGTAGAAAAATACCAAACTATTAGAAAACGATAGGGAATATATTTTAGCATATGATTCTCACAGCGTAAAGGAAAAGTGATAATGAACTTGATGGCAGAATTCATATGTACTCAAATACTGATTTGGGATTACCAAGAAAACATCTGTCCTAACTGTTATCACCTGTAGTAAGTAAGCTGAATTAACAAACGGGAAAATACATCTGTAAAATAAACTATTTCTGAAAAGAAATGCAAGCACGAAAAATGCTGCGTCTAGCTTCCTTGCAGTATTTTCTTCAAACAAATAAGTAATTTCAAACAAAGGAACAACTTATGTAGACATTACAAAGTAATTAGACCACCCAGGTTTTTATCCTTCTGGGAGATAGTATGAATGCAGTCGAAAAATCCTTATTAGTGAATGTTTTTTATGGGTTATTTGGCAATGCCTCAAGCAGAAAGGGATAAAAGTAAAGGGGTCAAAATGACCCCTCCATCTGTCATTTAAGGAATACATGCCAATATTTCTAAAACTAACAAACCTAGAGTGTTGAAATTCTTTTTACAAATATTTGTTATCTGTTTAGGAAAAATCAAAAAATACCAAACAATTTCTTTCAATAAAACAACAGTAATCAACAGTCAAAAGTGTTCAGGGGTCAAAATGACCCCTACCGCCATTCTAGTGTTAAACCTCAAAACAATTAGAAATTATTGCAGAAAGTAGTAAGAAAGTGCTTAATATATAAACCTGAAAAACGAAAGCAAATCCAAACCTGAAATTCGAAATGAGCCTCCCTGACAAATTAACTCTGATGTATTTGGAATCAGACGCAATTGAAATGGGAACTGAAGAGTGTGTTCGTCCCTCAACATGTTCCATGAAAAACAAAGCAGTCGAGGTAAACAATCACGATTGCCACTATAATTTCTTGGGACTGTCAAGGTTTCTACACCAGAGTTTTATAGACATTAAACACTTAATTGATATCTACCATCTTGCATGTTTCAAGCTTTAAGAAACTTTTCTGAAACCGAAACTTTCAGTGAAGCTCAGTAGATAATCTGCTGCTGGGAAGCAGGTATGTGATGGTGTACTATTACTTACATTAAATGATTAACCATCCTCCGTCTTTTCTTTAGATACTAGTCTTCAAGCTGTGGCAGTACAAGTCAGTGTAAGGATCTTGATCACAGTGTTTTTGCCTATACTAACCAAATGAGGTTTACGATTAATTGATTTTGAATGACTTGATTGATCATCCACTCACTCATTCATTATTCTTGGAGATTTAATCACTTGCGCTGTGAGTAAACTTCACAGTTGCGGTGCCGGACGCTACAATATAACAAGCGGTAAAGTGTCCCATTTACGTCGCTCTGCATCTGCGAGTGCAATCCAGAGCTGTAACTCAAGAAATAAACAATTTCGTTGTTAGGCGACGTGTACCACGTTATTTTCATTTTTGCAATAAATGCCTATCGACGTTATGTTCACGTCGCTCGCGGTTTGAGACAAAAGCATCTCGACATACATGGCGCGTCATTTTAGCCCAAGTGGTTAGATGGCAATAACTCTTTGTAAGGAAACCAACAAGTAAATTCACTTGGTAAACAAACTGAACAGTTGGTTGATGATCATTGTCTGTATATACTAAATATTGGAAATGAGACTTTCTTTCCCCAACCAACCAAGTCATTTCATGCAACAGATATAGCTATCAGTTCTCCCTCACTGCTACCTTAGTTTTCACTTAAAGTTAGTAATGTTCTTTTCAGTTGTGATCATTTTCCAGTTTTTTTTTCCTTGTTAAGGATATACCTCCTTTGGAGCTGACCTGTCATTTTATTTATGATAGAGAATACTGATCACTTTTATCATTCCTAGCTGTGATTAGTCAGGAAATAGTGAATAATACAGATATTGAAGATGCAGTGGCTGTGGTAACTGACATCATCCTACAGGCAACTAAACTCTCGATTCCTAAATCATCAGTAAGACTTCCAAAGTATGCAAAACCATGGTGGAGCAATGAATGTAAAGAAGCACAGGAAGCAGAGAAAACTGTGGAATATTTCCTACACATACTCGTATCTCCAACCTTCTGACCTATAAGTAGGCTAAGGTAAAGGCACAAAATGTCAGATGGCAGAGACAGGGAAATATGTGTTGCTTTCTGTGTCATCCAGTTTTTATTTCTTGTTCAAGGATATACCTCCTTTGGAGCTGACCTATCATTTTATTTATGATAGAGAATACTGATCACTTTTATCATTCTTAGCTGTGATTAGTCAGGAAATGGTGAATAATACAGATATTGAAGATGCAGTGACTGTGGTAACTGACATCATCCTGCAGGCAACTAAACTCTCGATTCCTAAATCATCATCAAGGCTTCCTAAATCATCATCAAGGCATCAAGTATGCAAAACCATGGTGGAGCAATGAATATAAAGAAGCACAGGATGCAGAGAAAACTGTGGAATGTTTCCTACAAATACTCGGGTCCCCAACCTTCTGACCTATAAGCAGGCTAAGGTAAAGGCACAAAATGTCAGATGGCAGAGCCAGGGAAATATGTGTTGTTTTCTGTGTCATCAACAAGTTTTGATACTCTGAGAAAAAGAATTTAAGAATGTATTAAGAAAATGTCAAAATCACTCACTTTCTGTCTTGATAGTTTGATAAACAGCAGGGAAGAAACTGCAGATAGTATTTGTGAGGCTTTTGCTTTTGTGTCAAGTAAACCATTTGTCCGCATTTTTTTTTTTCCCCCCATCAGGTACAATCTAAGAGAGTTTCTGTCAAATTTAATGAGCTCAACTGTGAAAATTATAACACAGAATTCACAATACTCAAGATTCGAAGAACTCTTTCTTGGATACATAAGACAGTTACGACTCTAGATGGTGGGAGCTATAAGTATGTTAAAGTTTCTAAACTACTATGTTAAAGTTTGTGTCCTGCGAATCATTAGTTGCCCTTCTTACCCCTTTTAACAAAGTGTAGAAGAAGCATATTTTCCTAAATATATAGAGAAGAGCTTTAGTTATTCTCATAGCAAAACCTGATAAGGAATCTTGTAAGAATTCTTGCAATTATAGATTGATAAGAATGAACCTGCTGCCTTTGCAAAATCTCGAAAAAAAGATAAACTCTCATCTAGCTCATCACTGGAAAAGAATGATTGCAGTTCTTCATATCAGGGTGAGTTTTAAAGAGGTAGGTCAACTTTGGTTAATGTTGTGATATTTGAGACCTTGCTGTGAAGTTGGGAGGAAACACCTAGTATCTATTTTCTTAGATATAGAAAAAGCATATGATAAGGCTCGGAGATGTGACATTCTCCATGACCTTTGTGATATTAATCTACATGGTAATTTAGCTGTCTTTAAAAAATAGATTATTCCAAGTAAAGCTTGGTTCTCTGTTCTCAAAAGCTCAAGAAAATTCTATCGAG
This sequence comes from Stegodyphus dumicola, assembly GCF_044657685.1. Taxonomy (NCBI): domain Eukaryota; kingdom Metazoa; phylum Arthropoda; class Arachnida; order Araneae; family Eresidae; genus Stegodyphus; species Stegodyphus dumicola. The sequence goes on along the minus strand of NC_140771.1, from coordinate 37,516,049 downwards.
CACATGGTGGGGAGCTGACTGCTGTTCTTTGCTCCAGTTCTGTGTAGTGCTGTAATCAGCTCCAAATTAGATTACACCTCTGTGGTGGATGCATCTTCATGTCAATCTGCATTACTAAAGCTTGATCCTGTTTACCATCAGGCATAAGACATTTGTTTTGGAGCCTTCCAATCAACACCTGTACAGAGCTTGTACGTAGATTGTGTTGAGCCTTCACTTCATTTAAGGCATGAGCAACTGTCTCTTTGCTATTATTTTCCTGTATATTCTTTTATATGATTCAAATGTCCTTTTCCAAGCACAGCCTTCCTAGATTTCTACCTATTCAAAAAGATCTTAGTCATTAGTTGAAGAATACAGCATTTCTGAGATGAAAAGCAATAAATTATTTTCAAATTCCTCTTTGGGATGATGTAAAAATTGAATTTCTTAAAGTTTTCAAACATTTTGAGAACAGCTCTAACGAGGTAATGTAAATGCCTTGTTAAAGCTTTTTAGATCACAGAAATTAATACAACAGTTATTTGTTTACCCAAAACTTGTGCCCAAAAGTTCACTGCAGAGTTTTTCTGAAGAAAACAGTTCTTCTGTTTTAGAAGTTCTAAACTTGAGTAGAGGACCACCAGCGGCCGAGCGGTAAAGACGCTGAACACTGGTAGTTTGGTCTGAAGTTCGAATCCCACGAACAGGCTGGCTGCATGGGCCTTTCGTGGTTTTCCTCATGTGTAACGTGTATATGAGTCAGTTTCCTTTAGAAAGTCCTCCACGAAAGCATCCCTCCCTTTAGGAAGATAGCCCTCATGTGCTTTGCCATAATTGAATAATCCAATCCAATCCTAAACTTGAATAGTGTCTTAAAGAATGACCATTATGACATTATATACTGCTATGTGTCTGGACATTCGAAATAAAGGGTAATGGTTTCGAAGTAAAGGGAACTTGCAGATATTACAGCAAAGAATTCTGTGGAAGTGTTCAGCAGACCTGTTCCCTTTTTAGACATAACATCTGATATTAGACAGAGAATTTTAAACAAATGGAAGCTACTCTGTGATGTTCAGCTAGTAATAAGTTAAGACGTTTGAAACTTGGGATGGAAAGCTGGAAGAGTGCCAGAAATCGAAAGGAGGATGTGCTGTTAACCCATCTTAAAATCGATCACTCGCATTTACCTTCTAAAAGCAGAGAGTGAGTCAGTGGGTCCTAATTGTGATATTGTTCTGTCCGTTTGTCATTTTTTAATACGTAGGTTGAGGCAAAAGTCATGGCAACTATTTTTTTTCTTGAAGATACCAGTCCGGTTGAAAAATGTCACATATACAGACGAAAGGACAAGGTCTTAACTACATGTGTGGACAATAAATAGCACTAAAATATCGTAACACACGAATTTATTACAGTAGTATACAGGGCAATATAGCCTTCACCGTGCAAAAGAATGATAACACAATACACATAAAGTTGATATGACAAACCTGGGCCTAAAGACACTCAATGTAGTCCCCTGCTACTGTCACCACACGCTGCCAACGATGTGGGAGGTGCTGAATACCATCAGCCTCAGCATTTTCCACACCATGTATGAATTGGGTCATCTGTTGGCGCACAGCATTAGCAATGTGCTCTCGTGTTGCAAACCGTCTGCCACGTATTGGTTCCTTAATCTTGGGAATGAGATCAAAGTCACAGGGCAAAAGGTCAGGAGAGTATGGTGGGTGCTCCAATTCTTCCCATCCCCTCGCCTTGTCGTGCAGAATTATTGCACTGTCCACAAGATCCGGACGTTTATCCTAAATGCCACATCGCACCTGGAAGTCCCTGCAGTACTGTGCGGTCACTGTTTTGCCATGAGGAACAAAGTGGCAAACAATGACACCCCTGACATCATACGCGACAATAACCATCAATTTGACTGGGGAAGGATTCTGACGCTAGCTCATTATGCAATATCCTGTGGACAGTGCGTTTCTAGATGCCACTTGCCCTCTCTAACTCCAGTAATGTCCATCGTCTGTCTTCATCCATGAGGTGCTTGATGACGGCACGTGCCAAGTCGGTCTGCACACTCACCGGTCATCCCGAACGTTGCTCATCGCTGGTTTACACACGTCCTTGCTGAAACTTTCCTACCCACCATGCTACTGTATGATATGGTAGGGCATTATTCCCAAGGGCTTCTACTAATTCACTGTGACACTCCTTCGCATTTCTCCCTCGGAGAACGGCTATTTTGATGTAAGCGTGCTGCTCAACACGGGTTACTTCCATCTCGCACGGAACTCACCAACTGACTGATTTCAGAGCCCTCCCTACCACAGAGCCCTCCCTACCACAGAGCCAGCTATCACAGAGCCATCTGTTATTCTGCATACAGTCTATGCCTGCAGAACTTCTACACAACACATATATGTTTTGTGATCCATTCACATATCTACAAGAAAAAAATAGTTGCCATGACTTTTGCCCCAACCCTCGTAGAATATCCATATTTTAACAGATTTTGATTGAAGCATTTTAATAAATGTGACTTGCCTCTTTACTGTATAATGGGAGAAGAGGTCGATACCATTTATTTGAATACCTGAAAGAGATGGGTTTGTATTATGGGTTATAAGTTTTGGATGTATCTACCATGTGTTTGGTTCAAATAGTCTTTCAGGCTAAAAGAAAATGTGCCAAGAAAATCTTCTACTACTAGTTACTACTACTACTCGAACTGCCAAACCCCTAAGCAATTTTATGTAGCTCACAAAAATATTTTAATTATGAATTTGTTGCAAATACAAAGATTTCAAATCAAGTTCAAGAGAGAGACATTTTCATTATAAATTGAGTTAACTAATTTACAGTGTGATACAAGTCTTAATCAAGATTTGAAGATATGGATTTTATTAACTTTTATTTGTACTTGACATATTTTATAATTATTTGTGAAGAATTTTTTTTTTTTTCCACAATTGAAAATTAATAAGAAGGAAATCTGATTTACCGATGAGCATCTACAATCTGTTATAAAGACAATTTCTAGTATTTCTCTCTAAGGCTTCAAATTTTATCAAAACTGAAATGCCATTAAGTGTCAAGTCGAGGAATAAAAAAATTTATAGTTATATACATACAAATATGTATTTTTATTTATGCATAGAAACGAATTCAATAAGTAAGGAAAAGAGACTTAAGTTTGTCATTATTTATTCTCTAGTTTTGTTCTGCCTGGAAAACTTTCTCTGAAAAGTTAAGAAAGTTTTCATAATTTCTTTCAGCTTAAATTGAACTAAATTATTTAATGATTATAGTAAGTCTGGAACTTTTAATTGTCAAATATTTGAATTACAAAGTGTAACCAATATAAGTGTCTTGCAAGTACCAGACTTTAAATTTCAGATACAAAAAATAAATATAAGTTTGAATTTTTTCCGAAAAATGCTTAGTAAACAACATTTATTTTAAACGCTTTTTATTTTGTTAAAAAAAAATTCGAACCCGTCAGCTGTTTTTCTGGTTGTGCATGTGGCCCACAGGCAATCTAACCTTTTTTTCTAAATTAATGTATTGTATTTTTACTTGCGTACAAATGGAAATGTTATTTCTTCAAGTTTTGTATGATCCCTAAATATGATCTTCAACTTTAAAATGTAATATGTATGAGAGTCTTTTTTCTTTTTCTTTTTCTTTTTTTTTTTGTTTGTTTGTTGTTGTTGTTGTTGTTAATGTTGTTATATTTTTAAGAATGTGTAGGAAATTTTCTCATTATGGACTGAAGGAGTGTATAAAAGATTAGATTTCGTAATTTTTATGAACTTAATTCTTTTTAATTCAAAAAATGGAAAAGCAAAAAATCTCCATCATTTAAAGCATTTTTGTAATTGGAAGTATTGTATTTATTCACATATTTTCCCCCTTTTTTTTTATGATTTTATCATACAAAAATAGAGGGGAAGAGATATGGAAAGGACACAATTACAGAAAAAACATAACAAATGAAAAATATTCATAGATAAACTCTTGGTAATTATCACAATATTATTTATTTAACTCTCTGAGCGGCCAGGGTTTTCGCTAAGAAAGCACAAATTTCCCAAAACTACTATGAGAACAAATTATTTTTTGATTTTAATGTAAAAACTCTCCTGGTTGGTATTTCATGCCTGTATTTGTTTTCTTTTGATATAGTGTCTTAATTTCTTTGATATATTTTAATATGCACGTATATATACATTCTTACAGATATCAGAAAAAATATTCTAGGCCGTATATGTACGCCCATGCCGCTTAGAGGGTTAAAAGAAACCTGCATTCTAATCAGATTAAAAATTACTAATGACATTAACATTAAAGTATCTAACACAAGATTTTCATTTATGCTTCTGTTTTAAATCTCATCCACTTTTATTGTTGTTCACTGCTAGCTACTCTTGAGGTCTGAAGTTGTTTAATCGTGATGGAACTGCTATCAAGTCTGCTGTTTGCTAGTTGTCGCCATCATCAATATCGCTATTCAGTTTATCTTTCCACCTGCAATGATCTTCAGAACTGTCCAGAACACTAGATATTCCCTATTTTTTTTTAACTTAACTATTATTGTTTCATCAGTCAGAGCCCATGTACCCCAAATCCATGAACAAATCAATTAGTAAGATCAAAACAATGTCTAAATGAACAAATCTGTTTTAAAATTATGGGAAGCTTGCTTTCTGAACACCTTGAAAAAGGAGAGAATTACGTGAAGCTGGGGAATATGCCATTAAATGCACTATGTGTCTACGACCAAGGGTTTTGAAAGTAAAGGCACTGTGAACTTAGTATATGCAGGATAGTATAAAAAATTTTTACCAATATATGAACCTCTAGTGGCCTATCCACTCAACTAGTCGAAATGAAATTTTAGATATTGTTTGAAGGTATGCATTCAAGATTGTGATGATTTAAAACAACAGAGCTCTCGCAGTTATGGTTGCAGTAAAGAAATTCCAAAATTTTCAGATGGTAACACCCACTTCTTTCCCTGGGCAAATTTATTAGCACATTGGAAAACCTTAAATGACAATGGAAAGATACATGTATGACTATAAATCATTTGCAAAGAAGAGCATTATAAAGAATCAGTGATAATAGAGAGGAGAGAAGAAAAAACTGTTTTAGAATTAGAGGTTTTCAATGTGTACAATGTTTCAAGATATTCATCTCCTGTAAATTTGCACTTTCATAGCTGTCACAATCCGCTGACCTCACTTCGGTGGGGTTCTGGTTCTGGAATTATCTGAAACCTTAAGGTCTACAAAATAAGATCTGTCAGAACTGATAGATGCCATAAAATGTGAAGTTATACAGATTCCTCTCTTGTGTTGTTTATGGTCCTTTACAGTACTCTTCTTTGCAGATATTATATGCTGGCAATTTTTGTCATACGGCTAACTTGCCATTTATGGTTGCCCACCAGTAGTCGAGTGGTAAAGCTGTTCAATACTGGTAATTCGGTCCTGGGTTTGAATCCCAGCATATATGTCATGTGTATGTGAGCTAGTTTCCCTTAGAAACTCCTCCGCAAAAACACCCCCCCTTAGGCAGATACTTCTCGAGTGCTGTACCATAGTTAAACAAACCAAACTATATATGGTTTTTCAGCGCCATTTGGTGCAGGGAAAAAGGTGGGAACTTTAAAAAAAATTTTCATTAACCATAACCATGAGAAGCTGTGTTATTTTAAATCATTGCAATCGAGCGCACACCTTCAAAAAATAATATCTGAAATTCATTTCGATCGGTTGAGCAGCTAGGTGGCTAGGAGTTCATATATCGGAGGAGATTTTTTTATAACCACCCTGTATATGTATATATATTATGGTTTGCCATTTATTTAAAGATGAGAACATAATATTTTTCAGAACAGTGTTCCTTGATCTAGTGCACTGAAAAAAAATTTTCATGACTTTATGTGATCTGCATATTTTAAAATGTATGCATTTTCTTGTCTATTAAAATTTTAAAGACATGAAATAAAATATTATTGAAGAAAATACAATTTTCAAAGCAGAGGATGGAAATGTTATTTTCATTTATTAGATTTTGTATATTTTTATGTTATAAATGCATAAATGAAATTAAGCAAAACACTAAAATAAATTAGTTTGTTTGATTCTTGTAAGATTTTCTTAATTTGAAATGCAGTTGTATTTTAATAAAAGCAAATGTACTTGATCTTGTTTATCTTTTAAATCTGATGGCTTTTTTATGATTAATAGTTGAATGGTCATCGAAAAATACAGTATGAGGCTTATATGTACTTGATTATTTACAGGAATTTTATCTTAGGGGAGTATGTGATGTGTTTATCTAATTTTTAATGGTTCTTTTGTAGTCTGAGAACTGAAATGAACAAAGCAGATTGAAATGCTTATTTATAATTTCTTTTATAGATTTGTATCTGAAATTAAAAACTATGGACATTATAAACATTGTCTCTTTTTTTAGATCTCGATTGGCTTGTCAAATAATTGTTACAGAAGCTATGAATGGTTTAGAATTGAGTCTTCCTGGAGAAGTAAAAGATGCTAGACTGCTTTCTTCAACCTATACCAGTGAAAAGATCAAATAATTACAACTAGAGAGAAACGTTCTAATACCATTATTGTACAGTCTTGTTGAATAAGAATGAGGTTTCTTTGAGGAGGTATCAGGATATAAAATGCTTAGATATTTTAAAATTAAGTGCTGTAATCCTCTTATAAAAATATCAAAATTGTATGGCATATCGGAAGAAATCTAAACATTTATTACATACTGAATGAATTTTCAATAATGTTATTGGTGCACTGTAATATCTATTAGCCCCTTTTTTAAAAAAAATTGGATTTTATTATTGAAAAATTCATACCTTATATTATCACATGAACAGTTCTTTTCTGTTGAATATGCCTAAATGTAATGTTATATACTGTGATATAGGAGAGCATCTCGTACCATTCTTAACATTTTAAATTCACTCTCAATTATGCTGCCAAATTTTCTCATGTTTTATGAATAATTTTTATATTATAAATGCTCAAATATTCACATTATAAATTAATATTACATCATTTATAATTTTAAATGTCACATTTATAATAAAAGTAATTCTGAAAATGGCCAATATTTCGTCTGTGGTATGCAACTATACAGATGTACAATTGCTTTTCATCAAAAAGCATTTGGTTTGGGGGGGGGGAATGTTTTATGCAACATTTAGTAGAATATATATGCAGCTATATGAATTAATATGCAACTTTTAGTAATAATAGAATCATTGATTTTAAAGTTGCAGAAATGAACATTTTAAAATTTCTTTGTATAGTATTGCAGCATTATTAAAAATATTCATTACTAGAAAATGTGATATTTAATTTCTGAATGTAATATTCGTGTGAATATTCAGATTATAAAATACATATTTTAATTATTCTTACATTCTTTGTTATATTCTTTTGTATCAAGTTTGGAAATTTTACTCAAAAAGAAAAAATATATTTTTGTAAGTTATTAAATATTCCTTTTTTATATTTTATCTTGTCTAAGGAAATTTTGTACTAGATGTGTCTATAAAAATACTTTTTCTACATATTTGTTTATTTATTGCATTCCACAGCATTTATGCATTGAATATTTATTATTACAGTTCAGCTATTGAAGATCTAAATACAAATGCCATTTTTTAAAAAATATTTGCATATAATGGGCATAATAAATAATTAAGAATAGTTTCTGTAATTTAACCACTGAGCATTATGCATATATAATAGAGAGAGAGTAATACATACAATACAATTTGACTATATTTATGTACTTTCATACTTTTAAAAAGTATTGTTGCATGCATACAGGTTTGTAATAGATTGAATGCGCTCTGAACTGATAATAGCTTGATAAAATTTATTTTACCAGAAGGAACACTTTATGTCTGTCTTTCCACAAAAATACTGATACATCTCTTCACAGTGTCACAGAAAGCAATCAGTAATTACACATCAAACTACTAAGAATTTTAAATGCAATGCAATGCAAAGTGCATCTATAGAGTAAAGCTCTCATGGAGGTATCTCAGTATGCCCTAGTTGACCATGAACTGAGATATGATGTTCTCTCTAACCGTATATAGTTATACCCCAGCCACAGAGAAATCTTTATTACCTTCCATTTCTCGAAATTAGTGGAAAGCATTTGAGGTATATTTGTGTTTACAGTTACATATAGGGATCAATGACAATTATTCGATTAGAATACTAATTACAGTTAAACAGGGGCCGGTCAAAAATGTCACCAATTTTGGCCACTTTGGGAGATTTATCACCAAATTAGTCCCCTAATCCATTATCAGTTTAGCGATATCTCACCAGTTTAGCAAAATAGCCATTTAGCTGGATGTTAAGTAGACTTGCTCCTGTATTCTTATTTTTATGATAGAGCTTAGTCCCTTTTAAGCATTTCATGTTACATATATACAAAATTTGTAACACTATTTATTTCAAACTCTTACAATACTATTTTATCATAGTTTTATATATTTCAAAAATGAATATTAACTCACAGTTATTGAAATGAAAGGCCTTTTTGACTGTAAGACTTTATTTTACCTTTTCTGTTTCTTGCAGTATTAAATTACATACAGGTGATACCTAAAAATTTAATACTGGCTTATTCAAAATGCTGTGATTTTTAGACCACTGCAAAAATTTATCATTTAATGCCATGTAATAACCAGTGTACATCAGTCATTTGTAGATGTAATCCTTTAGGAGCATTGGTGGTATTTTTGCATATTAAATTTAAACTATGAGCTGAACAAGGAATAATGTAGCTTTATCATTTCTTTAACAAATAATGGCTTGAATACATTTATGCAGTTCAGCTATATTAGTCCCTTTATCATATCCTTGACCTTAAAAATTTTGAATGTTGAGGCCATCTCTTATAAATAATTTCGTTTGCTAAACGACTTCTAGTTTTCTGTTTTATTTCTACAGAATTTATAAAGCTTTCATCAGTAGTTATGGATCCATCATTAATGTACAGATATCTAATAATTTGACACAGTTGATCGTGATGCAAAATTTCTTTTATGCTATCAAATATCAAAAAATGTTTTTCCCTTTTTCGATAGTAAAAAGAATTTTAATTAAAAATATAATTATAAACTTATCTTTTGCTTTATTAGAATGATAAGAATGGATCTCATTCTGTGACTAGCTACATGATAGACAGTATTCCAAATATCAGTCAGTCCATAAGTTCGTGCGCATTAAGAGTATGCGTGAAATTCACTATGACGCATTTACTAAATACAATTTTGAGCCTGTTGAAACTTGTCATCAGTTGACTAACATATTATTCAGTTCATCACCAACTTTCGTAAATATCGAATGCATTTTAGTACCCATAGAAACTGAATATTCAACCAAAATAAAACTAAATACATATTGGGAATTACAAATTTGAAACTGTTAGCAAATTTAAATATTTAGGATCAGAAGTTAATACTCTCAATGATTTAATGCCCGAGATCCATAGTAGAGTCACAGATGCTAACTGATGTTTTTTCGGTCTCAAAAAAATACTTGGTCTAACTTCACTAGCAGAAAAACGAAGATTTTAATTTACAAAAGCTTAATCAGACTCATTCTTACATACTGTGTTGAGACCTGGGCAATGACAGAAAAAGCTAAAAGTATCATTTCTGTCTTTGAAAGAAACATTTTGAGAAGTATTTTTGGTGGCATAAAATGTAACAATATCTGGAGAAGAAGAACTAACTCTGAACTCTATGAATCCTTTAAAGAAATAGATATAGTAAAATATATAAGGATTCGGAGAATTAAATGAGCAGGCCATCTGTGCAGAATGGATAAAAATCGAGTAACTAAAAAGATCTCGGCCAGACCATTCGGCACCCGAAAAAAAGAGGGAGACATAAACTTAGGTGGCTCAACTGTTTGGAAACGTACTTAAGAATTTTAAAAATAACCAATTGGATGTCCATGGCCAGGGAAAGAAGAGCTTGGAATTCGATTCTAAGAAAGGCAAGGGCCCATCCTGGGCTGTCTGACCATTGAAGAAGATGAATATACATAATCAGTGCAAACGTGCTGTGCTACATTTTTTATTTTCGTGTGGAGAATCTGCCAGGTTTGCAGCGACAAAAATTAATAGTGTACATGGTGAACACACTATTAGTGTAAGGTCTGCCCAGAAATGGTTTAAAAAATTTAAAGTTGGAAAAAGCAGCATTGATGATGAGCCCCGTTCAGGACATTTTGAACTATTAGAACCAAATCAAACGATTAATTCAGAAGTTTATAATGAACAACTTTGCCATCTAAACTCAGAATTGATAAAAAAAAATGCCCACGATTGGTGTATATCGAGAAAGTGTTGTTTCATCATGATAACGCTAAACCGCATTCGGCTCGAACAACGCTGTAAAAAATGAGTGAATTTAATTAGGAGCTTTTGCCACATCCTGCTTACTCCCCAGATATTCCCCCAGTGATTGTCACTTATTCCGTGCCTTACAAAATTTTTTATTGGGAAAAAAATTTTATTCTAAACAGGGTGTACACAATGAACTTTCAAGTTTTTTTTGCATCAAAACCAGAGTCTTTCTACAGCAATGGCATAAAAAAGCTGCCTATAAGATGGCGAGACATTGTAGATAATGGAGGAAAATATATAATTGATTAAAATGTTAAATTGTGTTTATTTATATTTAAAAATTTACCAAAAAATGTGCATGAATTTATGGACTGACCCAATATAATGGAATAAATTAATTCAATTAAGTTCAGGGATGTTCCTGCTATAGATGGCCTGTAGTTTCATGTATATCTCTAAGAGGTAAATTATTTCTTGCAAAATTGCATAAACTATTTCCTCCTTTTTCTTTTTCTGATTCTATTACTTTGTGCAATGAATTGTCTATGAAACAACCCCCAATATTGTTCCCTCCCTTCAAAGCAATCCCATTAATAAGCACTGCAATGAAACAAAATTTTCATGATTGAAATTAGTTTTAAGTTTGACCAATCTTTGAAACCTCTTTGGATTGGAGATAGTAGAACCTGTCTTATTTTAGTAAAAAGAATGCATGAAAAACACAGTATCGCAGAGATCTTTTTTGAACAGATGAGTCAGTTGTGATGAATTCTCTTCCTATTAGAATGCTTCTTAAAAGCTATCAGCATCCTGTCCTTGGTCGGGTGCATGTTCTATGAAGAAAAACTGAATTTTACCTAAAATTGTCAGCCATGATGCAGGATCATTGAAATTGATCAATTTAATGGATTCTTTATCCTCCTTGTTTCCAGAAATTTTGAATATTTGTTTTTATTTGAATCAGAGTTACTAAATTTTCCAACTTCTACCACATGGTCTTACTTTTTTCGATAAATTACTTATGGAATTTAAATAGCTGCATTGTGTTAGCCATTCTTCCTGCTGGAAAACAGAGCTTTCAGTGAACGTAATTTCTCATTTTTCCCCCCTTTTGTATGCAGTACCACTGGGGTTTGAGATGCCATTTGTGGAAAATTCAATTCTTGCATGAATTTTACTAAGAAATTATTTGAATTTTATTTTTTGGCATTATAAAATTTATAAAAATTTATTCTTGAATGAAATTCATCTAATATTGAAGCAGAAAAAAATATGGTGCCCATGTATAGAGTTTCATTAAACTAAGCCAGATAAAAAATTGATTAAAGAACAGCTGTTTTACGCAGTGCAAAGGCCGATGATATGAAAAAACGACTTCTTTAGTTATAGGAAAGTAACAGAAATCGAGGTGCTTCAAGGATGTTAAAACTGGGCTAGTAGAATATAAAGCAAATCAGAAAGCATTGATGACTTGTCGTTTTTGTAGAGGAAGCTCAAGAAAATAGACTAAACTGTAAAATTTTACTTTTCATGGATCAGTATACCACCCATTCTTAAACGACAGGTTTGTTGCAAAATATGGAAATTAATTTCTTGCCAGCAAATTGCACTAGTGTAGTGCAACCTTTAGAACTGGGCATCATTAAGAATTTGAAAATTTTCTACCGTTCAAAGTTCGATTCAAATAGCCCTACAGAACATAACTACAGGAAATACACAGAATAGTTTAAATATTCTTGAGGCTATGAATGTGATTTCACTTGCCTGGGTTCAAGTAAAACAGTAAACAACTAAAAATTGCTTTATTAAAGAAGTATCTTAAACCCAGAGTCAAGTTCGGAAACTATTGGGATTAGACATTACAAATGAGGAATACATGAACTGTAATCCCAAAATGTAATGACATCAGAGTTATGCATAATTGGAAAACAGATTCAAAACATTTTACCAGATGGAGATTTAAGTAACAGGGATGAAGAAGAAACTGAATAAATAATACCACCTTTAATAAATAATAACATGCTATGTACTGCATAGACACCCTCATAAATTTCTTTGTATTTAATAATACAAACAAGAAAACATTTCAAGACTAGAATTTGATTCATAGCATTCAGATTCGAAATCAAAAACACATCAGATGATTGTTAAATACTTTTTCTTTGTAAAAAGAGTTAAAATTTGCCTTAAATTATTCGGGGGGGGGGGGGATTTCTTATTCAAGATAGTAATTCAAACAAATGTATGACCTTTTTTCTTTAATGTAGCTACATACAAAAAATTTGGATTCTTCTGGTTTTAATAATGTTAAATTTATATTAATATAATTTTTAAAACATTAATTACAAAAAATTCCTTAAATTGTTTAAAATATTAATTAAATACTTATTTAAAATGTTTATTTTCAATTTGTTTGAACAGTTAATATTTTAAACAGGTTGTACAATAATAAAATTGTGTAACATTAGTATCAAAATTATGTAACTAATATATATCTTTCGCATCGTAAATTAAAATATAATTTGTAATCTTTCTCATTCATACACCATTTGTGAATGATCCCTTGAAAAACATAATTGGTGCTCTATTGTAATTGAAACGAAACTGACAATGAACGACGATCGGAAAACTTCCAAATTATTGACCAGCTGCAGTTGTTTCTGAAAACTGTAATTAAAACGATGAAAATTTTGCAAATAATGATGACGTGTTTAGAGTAGTACACAGAATAGCTATTGATTTCTACTTAAATCCGATAACAAAAACATAAAAAGTGGTGAAAAGGTTTCCCAAATCATCTTCAGCAGCAACAAGTTTAAAAAAAAAAGTGGTTCGTTATTGAAATAAAATACGAAAGAAGAAATTAATGCAGAGCTTTTCTTTACACTCAACATGACTCGGTGATTAATTTACTGATTATATTAGGATGTTTCTCGATAATTAGAAATTATGCTGGAAGTCCCACATATACAAACTTTATACACTTGCATTGTTGTCTCATACAATATTAGTTTTACAATCGATAAAACTTGTGGTTCAAACACTTTGCTGTGAAAATGTTAATTTATTCATTCATATCTGATGATACAACTAAATTCATCTTGACGAATCAATAAATAAAAGCACAATTTTTAATAGCAAACTTAATGATACTATACTGTGAAAGAAAGACTATTTACTTATTCTAATCCCATTCGGTGGCTGAGTGGTTAAGACTGCTGAATACTGGAAGTTTGATCCCAAGCCAGTGAATTCACTGCCTGGTTGGTTTTCCCTTGCAAAAAATGATTACGAGCTAATTTTCGTCAGAAAGGTCTTCCACAAAGGCATTCTTTCGTTAGGCAGATAGTTCATGCGTGCTGTGGCATATTTGAATAACCTAGCTTACTTATTGTAATTTTTTTGCAATATAGTTTTGATCTAATTTCAAGTATTAGAATGACAAAGATTGTGAAATTTTCAATAATATTGCTAAATTTACATTACGATAGAAACCTTCGGAATAAATTAAATACATATATTAAAACGAAACAGATGTTACTTAACTAACAGAACTGGCACAGGATTCTGATTCTAGAAATTTTTTAATCCCAGTTTCTTTCACAGCCACTATATTATTAATGAATCAAAAAACCTCAATTCTTAATAAAAAATTAAAAGCAAGTATCCCATAAGGAAAAAAAAAAGAATGAAATGAGTAAAAATATAAATAAATAAAATAATTTAAATGAGATCTTCAAAAGAACTGGCGTACTTTCTAGAGGAAAAAATAAGAGAAAAACATTTTCAAATATCACATGATTTTCTAATAATTACCATATCGAGAAGTGTGTTTATATCACAAATAAGCCTCTCCCAAAAACAACAGCTCACCAGTCGCCTAGTGGTAGAGTCGCTGAACACTGGTAGTTCAGTCCGAGGTTCGAAACCCACGAACCGTCTGGCTGCATGGGTGTTTTCGTGGTTTCCCCATGTGTAATGTGTATATGAGCCAGTTTCCCTTAGAAACTCCTCCATGAAGGCATCCCTCCCCTTAGGCAGATAGCCCTCAAGGCTTTGCTGTAAATAAATAATCTAATCCAAAAACAACATTAGGGATTTATTGTCGATTTGGTCTGAACTGGAAAAACCTATTAACCGTCATTTTCATCTCAGTCTTCAGTTTCCGTCTGCAGTATAAGCACACATAAAGGAAGGTGAATTTATGAGTTAACTATAAAAATGGAAGTAGACAATGGATTTGCCGATCTAACAATTGCAAAGGAAGTACTCTCTTAAGTACAGACGAGTATGGCAGAATTCTTCGAAGTCATTGACTAGAAAAAAATCATGTATGCATAAGAGATGAAGCATAAAACAGGTTGCTTTAAAGGATATCAAAAGAATTAACAGTCATTCTGAAGACACATAAAATTTCTTTCATTCTGTAGATCAGGAATGCACGTGACTTGCGAGAACTTTTGATGTGGCCGTCATTACACATCTGGTCCGTTCTCAGTCTTGTGAAATCAAGTGCCAAGAGGGAAAGAAAAATTCAAATTTCAGTTGCGCCACATCCTCAAAGTCGCAGCCGACATGCTGTTTCACAGTAGAAGTTGTGCGGCAGCATTGCTGTCAGTATTTCCGCCTTGGTTATTGATGTCATGTTGGGTTGCTTCAGGAACTGAATGCTGCATTTCCATTCCCTGATCCATGTGAATACCTCTGCCGCACAATATATCTAGTTATTTTACACTGGCACCGTCAATTATTTGCCACAGCCTTCATGAAACACACACCAGCGAAAACAAAGAATTTTCGAAGTTGCGCTTAAGTAGCTGATTTGGTCATTTCATACAGGTATAAAAAAATATTCCCTTCTTTATATTTTAAACATTAATTTTGATGATTTTATAATTACACTTATCATGCTATCTTATAAGCCGAGAGAAAACAAAATATCTGCAATCATAATTTTAACAATGAAATGGAAAAGGAATATTTTTTCATGAATTTGTAGCAGATTAAGAACAGATGCGTTTGTTTCATTCAACAGTTTCTGTTAAAAAAAAATCTGATGTGTACACCACGACTTCCTTGTACGGAATATTAAATTATAAGCATTTTTCTTGCATTTCATTTAAACTTATTGGATTGAATTAAATCTACTTCGCCGACAGCGCATAAACCACAATAGAATAAATGCATTCTTTCTTTAAAATTCACTATAGTATTTGTTTACAATAGCGACACTCTGGCGCTAGATTCACTTAACAGTATTAATAATTGTATAACAGTTAACTTATACAATAATTATGTAACGGGAACTAAGTTAACTGTTATATAATCCAATAATTATATAACAGTTAACTTATATATTTCGTTCATATTATAACTCATAATGCACAAAATTTATATCATTTAACGAATAGAATTATCTAATCGTTGCCACATGTTCTATTCAAATACTATAATAAAGCTAAAATGATGTATAAAAGAAATTAAGCAAACAAAACAAAGCAAAAAGAAACAGTTTTTCACAGACGATTGAGTATTTTTCATTTAATTAATTCAGTTCTCACTTTGCGAGAAGGCAAAAATACATAAAAACTCAAAATATCTATATTAAAAATTATGAAGTAAATCTTAAACACGAAAAATCTTTCCTCGAAAAAATTCCAGAAAGATTTAAGCATAATTTAATTGGCAATAATAAATGAATGCGTTATCTTTGTTGTTGGAAGCTAAGTTTCTCTAGATTGTCAACAAATCCACTAGTCTCCTGTTTCAAATGTAAACATCAATGGCCGCCATCAAGAGGAGTATTAGGCTTAGCTGCACTTAAACAACTTTAAAATTGTTGATAATTCTAAAAATATTGCATAGAGATTTACTAAAGGCATAAAAACCTTAACCGGAAGATAAGAACAACATAATTCAATCATTTTTTTAAAGCAAAAAATGTACAATTTACAAACATATAAGAGTAAAGAAACTGAGATCACTGAGCCGGGTAACAGAGTGGATATATATATAAATATATTTCTATACGTTTGGTGCGGCCCATTGCAACCAAAATACGAGGTGTACATCTACATGTTATAGCAGTCCTACATACAAAATTTCAACGTTCTGAGGCTACTCGTTTTTGAGTTATGCGAGATACGTATGTACGTACATACGTTCGTACAGACGCCACGAAAAATTCTCTTCAGAATTAATTTTAAAGCGGTTTTATTTTATTTTTATTTTTTTTTTTATTATTTTTTATTTTTTTTTTTTTTTTTTTTTTTTTTTTTTTTTTTTTTGAAGGAAAAGAGTATTTTATTCTGTCTTTACGTACAGATGTCCCGCAAAAACATCGTTAAATTGCATTCGATAGCGGTCAAAATGGATATTTTCGTCGAAAAATGCTGCCTGAAACTTTTCGCGATTACAATACTTCCTTTTTACTTCGTACAAGGAAGTAAAAAAAAGCAAAATAGTATGGTATTTTGCAACAGGCAGTTCAGAAAAAGTATGATATTAAATATCCTTTTAACAGCAGTCTAAGAAAAGGTAAAGAGATAATTGAAGAGCACATTTGTTTCCCAACAATCATTGTTTACAAAATTCACAAACAAAACGAACGCTGCTGGAATTGCATCTTTTAAGGTTGCACATAACTTGCAATTCACAAAAAAATCCTTTGAGAATGGCAACATAGTTAAAGTCAATGCTTGCTACAATAGAAACTTTATTTCAAGATGCTAAATAAGAATGAATTTAAGGCAACTCTCCAAGATGTCCAATTATCCAGAAATTCCGTCACTTGCAGAACAGAAGCTATGTAAGTAAAAGATGATTTACAAAAATGCGTTTTTATTTTAGAGTTAAAACTTTTAAAGTTTAGACTGCGGTAAATCAACATAATCTAAAATGTAGCTCAATACTTCTACTAGGATGTCCTTACAATTATTCAGTTCACGATTAAAGATGGTCTTACGATTACTCAGTGAAGGAAGATACGCTGTATTTTGCCATTAAAAGACAATACACCTAGACTAGAGTGGACATGTACCAAGCTATTAAAAACCACAAAACCAAAATTAAAAACTCTTCAAAAACTTAACAGACAACTTACCTGCCATGGTTGTTTCTGCTGTTGGTTGCATCACATTATATAAGAATGTTGCTGACTTTCCAAACGTTTTTACCTACCATTGCATCATACATCACTAGAAATTATATACAGAAGTTTTACGTTACGAATGAGTGATTAATGTTCTAAAAATTGTAAATTCTGTTCGTGCCGGAACACTTCAAAGTAGATTGTTTGAAAGTATTGACTAATGAACTTGATGCTAAGTATGAAGCTTCTGCTACATTCTGAAATTAAATTGCTTAGTAACGGAAACGTCCTGCAATGATTTTTAGAACTTCTTTTAGAGATAAATCAGTTTTTAAAATACAGAAACAAAACTTATGAAGAACTTAATAATCATAGGTGTTTATCTGATTTAGGTTTTCATACAAATATAACAACTAAAATGAATAAACTATGTCTTGAACTTCAGGGGAAAAAAAAAAAAAAAAAAAAAAAAAAACTATTATTGAGTCAATAGATGTATAAACGCACTTTTTTTAATCAAAATCAAATTTGTGGATATATTGCGTAACTTTTACCATTTTGTAAATCTGGAGAACTATGTCAAGAAATATAAAATTTCAAAATTAGATTTTTTGATTTTCATAAAATTCAGTCCATTACTTCATTCATTTCAAATCCATTTGCTAACACTAGTATTTCCGAAATATTGCCATAGATCGCAAACGCATAAAATAAAAATTCTTGTGATCTACTGATTTTCAGTCTGATCTACAATTAAAAACAAGGACTCTTAGATGAAGAAGAATATCCGCTCTTAACAGAAACTCTTCAAAGGTTAATCTGTTGCTTTCTGTTTTGAAAGTAACAATGAACTTGGTAAAATGTTTCAGTAACAAACTTGTTAAAATCAAAGTTTCGAACCAGGATACTAATGGACGAACATCTGAATTACTGCATGTTAAATTTATGCAATAATTCAGATCATCCTTGGACCGAGAAAGCAGCACAGCATCGTATATACCAGAGCACTCGCAGAAGATAGGCGGTGCCAAGTTTGACATTAAAATGTGCTTTTTTCTGTATTCAATTTATATCTTAATGAATTTGTAGAGTCTCGCTTGTTTTGGTAACGTAAACTACTCAATATTTCTATGCAGACTTAACTGATTTATCACTATGTCTAGATAAGGAAATGGAAACATATGAAAGGTGTAAAAGACCGTTTTATTAAGAACTCAATAAGCTGAGCAGAAGGCAGCCCTGGTGATTACAAATCAACTAGGATTTACAGCATAAACTCAAAAGTAGAATGTTAAATTAAACCTAAATCTAAGTCTTTTTTAGCCAAAAGCTGTGTAGAGATCTTTAAAGGTGCAAGCTGGCTCTTAGCATACACCAACGTGGCTGCACTATCAGCACTACTAAAGCAACGCCGTAGACAGGAATGCGTATCGTAGACGAACAACTAGTAACGTGGCCTTCAGCAGGCAGAACATGCTCTCATTAAAACGATCTCAAACCCTCACTTAAATACATGCAAACTAAATTTGCATTCTGTCAGGAGAATGGAAAGAAAGAAGTGACAGTATAGATTCGTAATATGCAATAACTGGTTAGTTAACATAAATACCTTATAAAATAGATAAATGCTTAATATAAAGAGTACATTTTTTCTTTAACATGTTTCACCCCACATTTTTATAGTTCGTGCATTATATATATATAATTGAAATATCTCGCCAAAAGTTTTTAAATTATAAACTGGTTCGCTTCAAGTTAAAGGTTGGACACCACTGTTCTAGGAGCAGTAGATAATGTATGGTTAAGTAATAATGGGGGGGGGGGAACTTTCCAAGAAAGAAGAAATATAAATTTTCAATAATTAAGTCATAAAAAAGAACTAATTTTTATGTAATATTTAATTTTCTTTAATTCGATTTCCCCCTTAAAACTGTTGTGTGGTAGGGGAAAATAATTATCGCATTTAAATTTAGCTATATGAAATGTCTCTGAAGCCCTCTGAGAATTTACAAGGAAGAGAAGATAAAGGAAAACAGTATAGTCAAAAGTCTTTAATCCAGACTCGTAGGGACTTTGGCGCTTACGAATTATCGATTTTTCCGGATTATAGATCATCAGTTTAAATCTGGTAAGATGGCATGCAGAAATTATAAAATTAAAAATATGAAACTGTAATTTATGAAATAAAGAACAATTATGATCTAAAGGGTATCAAAATTTACAAAAAAAAAAAAAAAAAAAAAAACTTAATATTTATTTGTTTACTTTATTAAACATTTCTTTCAATGTAAGTTGTTTAAGTTCCTTCGTTTTATGTGATAATACTTTCTCTTTAATTCTAAAAAACAGATATAATTTCTTGTTCAGTTACAAAGTTCCGCTGTTCAAGTCCTATAATTGCTGTGTCGAGAATACCGACTAATTTCAGAATCGAAATTTTTTCGTTTTCAATAACCTCTGTGTCACTTTCTTTACTATCGGAATGGAATTATAATGACGAGGAATTTGATTTAAATCGTATCAAAGACGGAGTACATCGAGATGAAATACTACATTTAGTAAGGAATTATAAGCCAAATAAAATAAAAACATCTGCCCTAAAGATAAGGATAGTGCTGGCAGATCAACTTTCAGTTCATTTCACGCCACGACGTCCCCCCCTCGCAGAGCAGCGTGAAATTGCTAAACAGATTTCGGAATGCTTAGAGAAACAAAGGATATGCCTTTATCCATTTTTTTTTGCAGCAATTCCACTTTTTGTTTGATGGACATCGAAACATACTTTCGCTTTGTAGATCCTTTGTCAGCTCCAGCATCGGAAATTCTATTGGACATAATCGAAAGTTCAGGCTTACTTTTATAAAATTGCTCTAACAGTCTGCAATTATAAGCCGGATCCAATTCGAAGGTTAAGGAACAACGCAATCTGCAACATTAACTGAAATAGATAATTAGATAATTTTAGCTTAGCTTATACCGTCCGTTATACATTAAACGCGCATGCTTAAAAGGTATTATGCGCATGCGTGAACGCATACGCATTCGCAGAAAGTTTGTAGCTTTGAGGTCCGGATTATGGGTGTTCGGATTAACGACTTTTGACTGTATATGTTATGGATGAGCATCAGATATCATACTGTCAAACTTTTTTTATCGAGTAAGGTAATAAAATAAATTAATATGTGGTCCCTGAGTATGATCAACTTTAATACCAAATATCTGAGTTAATTTGTTTTTTGTACGGGGGTCAACAAATGTTTTGTTTTTTATTATAACGAATATATATATATATTTTTTTTTAAATATAAGTATAAGGACAGGGGTGTTGTATGGAAAGTTAAAACTAATGTTTTATGTACTTTTTTTTAAATTTAAAAATACGAAAGCATAAATCATTTTTGTAATTGGAAATATATGTTTACAATGAAGGGTTACAAAAATAAAGACTGTATAAGAATTTTTGTGGTCACTCATTAATGTAGAAAAATTTTAAATATTCTTAGATTTTTGATCTAATCTAGGGAAATGTGTCTGCGCTAAATTTAAACATGAGAAAAAAATTAAGCATAGGTTAGTATGGATAATTTTTATAGTTCAGAATGATTTTATAAATTACAATTAAAAAATTCACATGAATATTGTAAAGTAAAAAAATCAGTTTCTTTTTGTTGTAATCAAAAGCCAAAACAGGAAACAGAAAGAGAGAATAGAGGGGCGGGGGCTTTTTCAGAAGCGAAAATGCGTGTCGAAAAATGTAAAATCTCTTAACTGCATTATAAAATGTAATATTTTCTAACGAAAAATAAGATTAAATTTAATTAACCTGATTAAATTAATATAATTTAAAAATCTGATTTTTATAATGACTTTGTGTTAAGAGCTTTCTGAATGCAGAGAAGTTTCCGTCTACTTTTTCATAAATTTTGTTAAATAAACTTAACACAGTCCTGCATGTTATTTGAGTTAGTAAACTATTTGAGTAGAATTCTCTGTTTTCCCAACTTATTACACAAAATGCTATACACAAAAACCAAGAAATATTGAATTATGACTCTAAGATATAAATTGTTTGTAAACGTTAACTGAAGAGATTTCCAATTCAGATATAAACTAGTGAATTTTAAATTTATATTATATGCTTTTTTATTATTTTATATGTTGCGTAATATTTAACAATATTAATACACAAATATTACAGCCAATTTCCAAATACAAATAATGCTAACTCCCATTCGTTAATATAATTTGAAAAAAAATCATTCCCTTTAAGAAAATTCAAGATGGCACCTGTTCGGTTTAATATAGCGCCGTCTTGTGAGAGAAGCCAAATTTAGTTGAGTTGGTTGTTGAATAGTGCTGTAGAAGTAACGAGAAATTGTGTACCCGTATGTATTCGCTACTCGGTGAACCAGTACTCGTTACTATCGTATCGTTACTCGTTACTTTCGGTAAAATCGATCGGTATCCGTATCTTGAGCCTATTTTATCGGTCTACGGCCCTAAAAAGGGCTTTGAAACGTCGCATTGCATTGAATCACGTGAGCTATTCTACCCCGCGGGAACTGGGTAGTGCTGCGATAGGGAGTTTTGCGTCGCAATTTTGGGTAGAAATAATTCACTTTATTTTCGCTATTATTTTTTGGTGCACTGGATTCATTATTAATTTTTCTATTGGTAGTAGGGCTTAGTTTCTAAAATCAGAAAGCCGTCAGGAAAACAGGAAAAAAAAATAAAAAATAAAGAAAGAAAGGAAATAAATATTACAATAATAACATTAATTAGTAATTAAAATAACAAAAAATTACTTATTAAAAACTTAATAATTAAAATAATAAAAAATAGTGATTAAAATAATGAATAATTAAAGTAACATAAAATTAGCAACTGAAATATAAAATACTTACAAGTACAATTTAATAAAAATGTAAAAACAAATAAAAATTAAAATAATGTTTTAATTTATGATGACTAATTAAATAATAAAGTAAAATACCAGATCTTGTCTTTTTAGCTTAGTATCGTTTCGTCCTATCTCATTTTATCCCCAGCTCGAAAAAGTGTTATTTCGTTCGCTGCCTTCCCCCACCAATTCCCTCTTTCCCGTTTCATCCGCTGTTTGAAAAATAGGTGTTTACTTTACGATAAGGCGAACGTCTGTTTACTTCAATTAAGATGGTTTAGAAGAGATGACTGTTTCTACTTCGACTTAGCTTTTGATTTTTTAATATTATTTAATATTTTATGCAGACAAATTATGTTGAGCAGAATAATGAATTTCAGACGTGTTCAAAAGGTGTGTATCTGAATATAATAACATTTTTGTTGTATAGTATCCATTTTTTTTAATTTCACACATTTCTAAAGCAACAGAAGTACGTTATCACTATTTTGGCACACACATCAGAAACATGTATAATTAAGATTAATGTTACATTCCTTATTAAAAGTAATGGGTCCTCATTAAATGCAACCATTCATGCTTTTAGAGGATTTTACATGTGGTGGTCTTAAAAAGATAATGTTCACTAACAATGTTTGTTTATGTTCCCAAAAATAGAGATCTCTTAAAAGGTGACCTCTTAGAGATGTCGTAAATAGATGATTTGCTATAATTATTTTCCGATAGATAATGGAATTAATGTAATTTAATGTCAATAACTCGAGGAAGCAAGTTTAAATACGGTGCAACAAAAATACAGAAGTATTTTAAATGACGAAAATATTCATATTTTGTCAATGTCAAATTTAAAAAAGAATTAATTTTGGACAAATTATGAAATCTAACTTTTAATGTCGTCTTCTGGTTTCTATATTTATATCTGGCAAAGTTTTATACTTGTTATGAAAAAATAAAAATACAAGAAGTTTGAGTCCCGTAGGACAAAGATTGACCGGGAAATTTAGTTTCAAAATTTGCAATGTTTGATGCCATTTGTAACTTGCCTTTGGGTATCGCTTAATTGAGTTAGAATAATTCGAGGAAATAAGTTTAAATGAAGTGCAGAAAAAATAAGCATAATTTAAATAGTCATAGAAGAAAGTCATGCGGAATCCATATCAAATTTTCACTTTTTCATAATGACCATAAAACTTTCCCAAATACAAATACAGAAACTGGGAGACCGCATTAAAGATTAGCTTTCGTTATTTGTCCGTTATTCGTTATTTCGTTTGCTGCTTTACCCATTCCCTTCATCAGAACCGCTAATGACGAAAGGGTGAAATTTCCCCGATTCATCCCCTCTCCAAAAACTCCTTGTTGAGACTGTTATTTGTTGAGACAAGGAATGCTATATTATAAATGTCAATTTGCTTTTTACACTTAACAATAAAATCGATAAAAACATTCGCAAATGTATAGGTTAAGTACGAATAAGAACTTGAAAGAAATTTAGAAATCTATAAAAGGTAAGGAAAGTTTTATGTTACTTTATTACAGATAATAGTGAAGCACTAAATATTTCAATCAGTGTTATTTCATAATGCTATGAGTATACCTTTATTCATTTAAGAAATGGCCCACCAGCGGTCGAGCGGTAAAATCGCTGAACACTGGTAGTTCCGATCTGAGTTCGATCTCAGGCAAACGAGTTGGCTTCATAAGCGTTTCGTGTTTCTTTTCCCGTACCAGCTTACAAGCCAGCTTACCACGTAGCATACGAGCCAGCTTTCCTAAGAAAGTGCTCTACGAAAGCATTTTTCCTTTTAGGCACATAGCCCCAGTGTGTTTTGTCATAATCAACTAAACCGAATCATTTAAGAAATATATCAGTTGATCACTGCTCAGTGTACATCTGCTGTTTGCTTATAAAAACATAATTTTTTGTTTGCTTATAAAAACATAATTTAAAGACGTTTCCACTATTTTGCTAATAGTTCTGGAAGGCTCATAGAATCCGAAATCATGTTACACTAACATCCGGAATTATGTTACACTAGCTAACAGAGAACTTAAGTATGCTTAATACAACAAAAATCTGCTTGACTTGCTTTCGTGTCTGTGGGAAACGTAAGTATATGCAGAAATAAATATTAAAATCTATCACGTATATTTGTAAGGATGTAAAGCATACTGTTTTGGTTCACGATAATGATAAATGTGCATCATGTTACGACAGTTTTAAAAGATCACAAATAACTATACGTATGCTAGACTTCTAACAAAATTTCTGTTACAATATGAATATGCATTTATTATTATATGAGTCGTAAAACGGCCCACCAGCGGCCGAGCGGTAAAGTCGCTGAACACTGGTAGCCAAGTAAGTCCGAAGTTCGAATCCCGCGAACGGTCCGGCTACATGGGTGTTTTCGTGGCTTTCCTCATGTGTAACGTGTATACGAGCCAGTTTCCCTTAGAAAGTACTCCACGAAGACATCCCCCCTTAGGCAGATAGCCATAGTGTGCCTTGCCATAATTAAATACACCCATACACACATGAGTCGTAAAATTCAGTGTTCGTCATTTTTAGATTCTAGGTGTACGAAAAATTTTTTTTTTAAATTTTTGTTTTGTTTTTAAAAATTAATTCACTTTATAGCTTTTCTTCAATTTATTATAAAGGAATAGGAGTTTAAATTTTGATTTATATATAATATGATATAAATTCATCATTCATTAATAATATTTTATGTATAACAAAAAATTATCATTAATGTTCCAAATTTTAATTTTTTTAATGATTTGTCTTACATTTGTTGTATATTTGTTGAATGCATAGCTAAATATTTCAATTATACACAATAAAGGTTATGCAGAAAACAATTCAGCTGGCATGATAGCTAATTGCGAAAGAAAAATTAGAGTCTTATTGCTTTTAACTCTTAGTACAAGCAGCCATTTTTAAATTGACGTTAAAATAAATTTATTCTATGGTCTATTAGAAAATAACTATACTGAATCATTTATTGACGACTTCTAAGAGGTCGCTTTTTGAAAGAGACCTGTATTTTTGAGAACATAAACATACGTTGATATTGAACATCACTTTTTTAGGATGCCAGAGCAAATGCACAGAGCTCCAAAAATCCTCTAAAAGTATAGACGGTCACGTTTTAAAAGGCTGACTACTTTTAATAAAGCCTGTATATATTAATGTTCATTATACATTTCTCACATTTTTACTTTCTTTCAAAACAGCGATGCTGTGGTTCAATTGCTTTAGAACTATGTGAAACTAATAAAATGTGCCCTATGTTATAAAAACCTAATTATATTCAGATACACACCTTTTGAATATGTTTGAAATCTATTATTCTAATCAGAATACTTTGTCTACAGAAAACATTGAATCAATATTAGAAATCAAAAGCTAAGTGAGATTAAAGTAGGAAGAGTCATATCGTCTAACCCATTTTAATTGAAGTAAACAGGTGCTTACTTTATCGTAAAGTGAACACCCGTTTTTCAAACAGCGAATGAAAAGAAAAAAAGAGCCCACCAGAGCTCGAGTGGTAAAGTCGCTGAGCACTAATAGTTCAGTCCGGGGTTCAATTCCCGGCTAACGGCTAGCTGCACGGGCGTTTTCATTGTTATTCCCGTGTGTAACTTGCATATGAGTCAGTTGCCTTTAAAAAATCCTACCCGAAGGCCTCCCTCCCCGTAGGCAATAGCCCTAGTGTGCTTTGCTGTAACCGAATAAACCGAAACTGAAAAAAAAAAGAAAAAAAAAAAAAGGGAATTGGTGGTGGAAGGCAGCTACGAAACGTCGTTTTAGAAGAATGGGCTACATAACCAAATTTCTATCTATACTCTGGTAAACATTACATTATTTGCTTATCAAAAGCCTAAATTTAGCTAATGCTCGGCTTAGTTCTTAAATTGCAATTTTAGCCACAGCCCCCAAACAAGACAATGTCTGGTATTTTATTTCATTACTTAGTTATTCATCATTAATTTAAGAATTAATTAAATTTTCATTTGTCTTTAAATTTTTATTGAATTATGATAATAATCATTTAATATTCTAGTTGCTAATTATTTTATTATTGTAATAGTTATTTTATTTTTATTTATTTATTTATTTATTTATTCATCTTTCCTGATGGCCTTCCATAGAGCTCCAGCACTTCTAATTTTAAAAATTAAGTCCTGACTACAACCAATGATTGCGAAAATAAAAGTCAAGTAACTTATTTAGTGATAATTAAATAAAATAAAAGCCAAGGCTTTTATTTTCTCCTTACTTGGCTTTTATTATATATATATATATATATATGTGTGTGTGTGTGTGTGTGTGTACTTTACATTTAATTATAAGGACATATATATATGTACTTTACATTTAATTATAATCTATTTGATATATATATATATATATATATATATATACATATTTACGTTTGATAGTATTACCGATTGCAATAAAAAGGGAGGTGTACATCTAGATGTTATAACAGACCCATATACAAAATTTCAACGTTCTATAACTAACCATTTTTGAGTTATGCAAAATGCATACATACGTACTTACACATCACGAAAAAAATCCCTTTCAAGTATCAACTTAGAGTCATAATCATTAGTCATAAGTATCAGCTTAGAGTAAATGGGATTACATTTAACAATAAGTTTTTTTGAAAAAAAAAAAAAAAGAGAGAGAGAGTCCTTCATTGTGTTCGTACGTACAGGCGTCAGCCCAAAAAATAATTCACATGGATTCCGTAATCGTCAAAAACGGATATTTCCGTTAAAATATGATACCCAAAAGTTTTCTCGATTACAATAATTACTACCATTTTATTTGATACAAGGAAGTAAAGAACCTATATTAACCTACATATTCTTATATAAACAATACCTAAGTGCAGTATATAAATATTTCAAATCAATAAAATCTGACTATGGCACGCTCAAGGGAAAAAAAAAAAAAAAAAAAAAAAAGAAGAATCATCTAAATTTTCAAATTACAAACATAAATAGCAATAGTAAAAAGCAAATACAAAATAACGCTTCGCGCTATCAAAATTGCTCATTTTCTTAAATATCAACAACTAAATAGTATTTCAACTAAAACACATAATGTAAACAAGAGTTTGCCCGATGCCCAAAAAAATTCAAAATTATCTATGAAAAATATGAGCGCATTGTGACTTCCTATTCGAACAGCATTCGTATTCGCATAGAAACCGCTTCATTCGTACTCTAACAAACCGCATCGCACGACAGATGCGAGTAACGAAATGAATTTGTGAGTACCGAATCCGTACTTCGAGTCAACCGATGTACCCGTTACTCAGTAACGAATACATGCGGTTTGCTCCAGCTCTATTGTTGAAGAATGTACGCAGCGGATCTATGGTGCATTCGCTCGTTCCACTTTGTGCTAATGGAGCACCTAACTTGTAACCTTGTACATTATGTAAATAATTAAATATTTGTGTGGCCTAACTTAGTTAGTTTTACTTTGGAACCAGCACCAATTATCTCTCGTAACTCATCGCATTTTAATACCAAACAGCACCCTCAACAATACTTAAATATATCAACTAGAACAGCTTCCACTATTTGCAGGAACACCAAACATTTTGGAAAATTAATTAATTCGTTATCCGGCAATGTATAATTAAATCATTCACATGAATGTGCCGTAAGGAAGGAGCTCGAACGCTCATTCAGACAAGATGGTTTGATGCCATACAAATTAGGTAGGATTACGCAAATCAATCATTTGAGTGTAAGCTTTTAAAGACCGTACTTTGGAAGCTCCTTGGCTTTTGTGTTCTGACGTTTTGGCGGCAACTGCGAAGCAAAAGAATGGATATTCGAGTTGAACGTTTTGCTCATCATTTATTTCGCTATGTGTTCCACGAATTAAAAGTGCCGAAGGAGAAGATCTACCCCATCAATAATGAAATGGTGTCTAATGACTATACCGACGATATTGGATTTGCGGTTGTTACGAATGCGCTGTGCTTTAGAAGTGACATAAAGCATGCTTTCGATAAGAATCCAAAGCTGGTTATGGGAACCACAGATTTCGAAGATTTAGTGCGGAGGTGGTTGGACGTTTTCATACCGAAAAAGAATATCTTAGATCTAACTATGGGGTCATGTCTACTTTTCGCAGAATTTGCTATACGCAAATATAGCGAAGATGAAAATTTTGATCTAACATCAGTACCCAAATTGTGGGCGAGTTTCTTCATTGATAATTTTTTGGAAGAATTCAGCAGAAAGGAAGGCACAGAATTTCAGGATATCTGGGATGACCTGAAAAAAACAGCAAAAGATGCGCAGATAGTGGACACTGGCGTAAAATCTGCTCTTTCTGAACTTCAACATCCTTACGGTGGTTTGAAAGCGATAGATAATTTCAAAAATTTTCTTCCTCAGAGGCAGTCCAAGATAGAGCAGTTTGACAGTTTAAAACTTGGGAAAGGTCCTTTACAGCAAGTAGACTTCCTTTCACCAGTCCCAGGTTCGTCATATTGGGGTGAAGCATCAGGTTACGAATTGAATTTAAAGCGATCAACCGCCCTGGTGTCGGAAATTCCTGAGAAAATTGCAAAAGAATCTCCTAAAAAAGGGAGAAATACCTAAGACTCGGGGTGGAGAAAAAAGACCCTAAAATTTAACATAAAATTAGAAAAAATCAATGCAGACAGAAGAACTTTTAAGTATGCTGTGTCTCCCGTGACAGATTGAAGATTGTGACATTGAATTTTGATTTATCTAAATAGATAAGAACAGCAAGTTGCGGAAATAAGTAATCTTTTCTTGTGAAAAATGGTGCAAGTTTATGAACATTTACATATTGTAATTTCTAGTTCTTTATTGTATTTTTCAGAAAATTCTAATGTATTGCATTTTAATATTTTTAATGTTTTTGATGCTACATTTTTAACTTTTAAGCCTTTTGCTATATCTAATATTTATCTTTCATTGCCCTAACTTTTCGTATGTTAAAATTTGAAGAATTAAATTTAAGTTAAAGCTTTATTTTATCTTGCATTTTTCATTTATTTGCTTTCAAATAATTCTATAATTTAGTAGTTACCGAGTTTATATGTTTATCAGTATCCTACTTTAAATTATTTTTAAAATCGATAATCTGCTCATTTCTTAGCTTGGGGATGGATTTTTTTCGCACCCTTGCATTTTCACATCGCTAAGAAAATTGCGATCGAAATTTCAATTTTTGTAACTGTATAATAAGTAATTCCTTCTCGTTAAAATAGTTTATGGTACTGTATTGTAATGAGGATATTAAATTTATCTTTCAATGAAGAGTTTGTTGATTTTCGATATTATAAAAATTTTAAAATCGAAATTAATTTTTAAAAATCTTCGTTCATTTGGCATTCCTAGCTCTCGAGAGTTTTAAGTATCTGATGAAAATTGCAGCTCTCAGCTACATGAACAAAAAAAATCTAAGCAAACCTATGGTTGCCAAGGAGTTGCATTCAACTTTTAAAATATTCCCTTGAATTTCTCATTTCTTTAATGAATATGTTGCTTATCCAAATGTACGAGAAATTTTAATCTTAACAGCATGCAAAGCACTGCTTCTTAATTTCCCGATAGATTTTAAATTCTTCACACAAGAATTGTAAGACTCTGCATTAAAGCGAAGTTTGTTACAGAACGCCTTCAAAAATCAATTTTGACAATTTCATCATTTGTTCATACTGTAAGTGCACACTCATTTGCAGTCTATGTAATAAATTCCCATTTACTCCTAAATATCTTAAGTATTTACCTTCAGGTGTGCAACAAATTTTAATCAAGTGTTTCAATTAAATTTTTGTTTTACGGAACATTCATTTTTTATGTACTGAACAGTATTGCAACGTCATCTCTGAGCTAGGCGATATAAGCAGTTGCTTAAGATACCGAATTTCGGAGGGCACTAGTTAGATTGCTGTAACAGGCGAAAATCAACGGTACATTTCGCTTTGAATTGTTATGCTTCATTAATGCAGGATGCCAACTCTGTCATGTTTAGAAGCTGACAGTGTTGGAAATGGGCACTATCCAATAGTACAGTATTTTAAATTAACTTCGAGAATTAATACAAATATTATGTTAACCTTTAAGTGGTATACTTGGAAATTAAACTCTATGTTAATTTTAAATATTTCTCCAATACCTTAATTCAAGAAAATAACCAAGAATGTAGTCTTTATATGGCATAAGTTTAAGTCGGATTTGAAAGCCTCAGGATACACATGCTTTATTTTAAGCAAAGACTTAAGTCAATTAACCATGCAATAAAAAAACAAATTGGCAACCCTTGAGGACCTCTTAAAACATCCCCGCGTAACAAGCATACGATTCTTGCCCATGGTACTCGCAATAGTTAACAATTGAAAGAGCGTGTTACTTGCATGAGGTGGATATCACGGTTAATAGATTTGTGATCACTGTTTTATTGTTGAACTGATAATTCCTAACTTGTTTCTCTTTGGATAGAAACATGAAGGGAATATACATGGAGTCGACTGATGAAATTCGGGATTATCATCGAAAAGATGCGTGATTGTGCTCTTTATACAGCCAAGTGAATGTTTAAATTCTTGTTTCAGATGCATTTAAGCAGCTAAATTTTTCAATCGTGTTATTTAGCAACTTGCTTCTTAAAAGCTTCCCTAGATTAGTTTCTCAGCTATTGGTACGTGTAACCACAAGAGTACAGGAAAGGTCTCTGGGATACGAAGGAAAGATGTGACTGTAGTCATTGATGGATTAATTGAGCTTACAATGAAAAGCTGCTGTATCGGTTAATACTTCCAATCCAAAAATTTCATTATGAAGAATCAAACTACTTAAAATAAATCTGAAATAATTTAGAAAGCTTATAAATGCTTAATTCAGTTTAAGTATATATTCTTTCTGCAGGATCAGTATTTGTCGAGAGGGCTAAGACAACCAGTCGATAACACAATTAGTGCATTTCAAGAATCTTTACATCATTACATTGATTATCCACTCACTCATTTATTATTCTTGGAGATTTAATCACTTGCACTGTGAGTAAACTTCACAGTTGCGGTGCCGGACGCTACAATATAACAAGCGGTAAAGTGTCTCATTTATGTCGCTCTGCATCTGCGAGTGCAATCCAGAGCTGTAACTCAAGAAATAAACAATTTTGTTGTTAGGCGACATGTGTACCACGTTATTTTCATTTTTGCAATAAATGCCTATCGACGTTATGTTCACGTCGCTCACGGTTTGAGACAAAAGCATCTCGACATACATGGCGCGTCATTTTAGCCCAAGTGGTTAAATGGCAATAACTCTTTGTAAGGAAACCAACAAGTAAATTCACATGGTAAACAAACTGAACAATTGGTTGATGATCATTGTCTGTATATATTAAATATTGGAAATGAGACTTTCTTTTCCCAACCAACCGAGTCATTTCATGCAACAGATATAGCTATCAGTTCTCCCTCACTGCTATCTTAGTTTTCACTTAAAGTTAGTAATGTTCTTTTCAGTTGTGATCATTTTCCAGTTTTTTTCCTTGTTCAAGGATATACCTCCTTTGGAGCTGACCTGTCATTTTATTTATGATAGAGAATACTGATCACTTTTATCATTCCTAGCTGTGATTAGTCAGGAAATAGTGAATAATACAGATATTGAAGATGCAGTGACTGTGGTAACTGACATCATCCTGCAGGCAACTAAACTCTCGATTCCTAAATCATCATCAAGGCTTCCTAAATCATCATCAAGGCATCAAGTATGCAAAACCATGGTGGAGCAATGAATATAAAGAAGCACAGGATGCAGAGAAAACTGTGGAATGTTTCCTACAAATACTCGGGTCTCCAACTTTCTGACCTATAAGCAGGCTAAGGTAAAGGCACAAAATGTCAGATGGCAGAGCCAGGGAAATATGTGTTGTTTTCTGTGTCATCAACAAGTTTTGATACTCTGAGAAAAAGAATTTAAGAATGTATTAAGAAAATGTCAAAATCACTCACTTTCTGTCTTGATAGTTTGATAAACAGCAGGGAAGAAACTGCAGATAGTATTTGTGAGGCTTTTGCTTTTGTGTCAAGTAAACCATTTGTCCGCATTTTTTTTTCCCCCCCATCAGGTACAATCTAAGAGAGTTTCTGTCAAATTTAATGAGCTCAACTGTGAAAATTATAACACAGAATTCACAATACTCAAGATTCGAAGAACTCTTTCTTGGATACATAAGACAGTTACAACTCTAGATGGTGGGAGCTATAAGTATGTTAAAGTTTGTGTCCTGTGAATCATTAGTTGCCCTTCTTACCCCTTTTAACAAAGTGTAGAAGAAGCATATTTTCCTAAATATATAGAGGAGAGCTTTAGTTATTCTCATAGCAAAACCTGATAAGGAATCTTGTAATAATTCTTGCAATTATAGATTGATAAGAATGAACCTGCTGCCTTTGCAAAATCTCAAAAAAAAAGATACTCTCATCTAGCTCATCACTGGAGAAGAATGATTGCAGTTCTTCATATCAGGGTGAGTTTTAAAGAGGTAGGTCAACTTTGGTTAATGTTGTGATATTTGAGACCTTGCTGTGAAGTTGGGAGGAAACACCTAGTATCTATTTTCTTAGATATAGAAAAAACATATGATAAGGCTCGGAGATGTGACATTCTCCATGACCTTTGTGATATTAATCTACATGGTAATTTAGCTGTCTTTAAAAAATAGATTATTCCAAGTAAAGCTTGGTTCTCTGTTCTCAAAAGCTCAAGAAAATTCTATCGAGCACATGGTGGGGAGCTGACTGCTGTTCTTTGCTCCAGTTCTTTGTAGTGCTGTAATCAGCTCCAAATTAGATTACACCTCTGTGGTGGATGCATCTTCATGTCAATCTGCATTACTAAAGCTTGATCCTGTTTACCATCAGGCATAAGACATTTGTTTTGGAGCCTTCCAATCAACACCTGTACAGAGCTTGTACGTAGATTGAGCCTTCACTTCATTTAAGGCATGAGCAACTGTCTCTTTGCTATTATTTTCCTGTATATTCTTTTATATGATTCAAATGTCCTTTTCCAAGCACGGCCTTCCTAGATTTCTACCTATTCAAAAAGATCTTAGTCATTAGTTGAAGAATACAGCATTTCTGAGATGAAAAGCAATAAATTATTTTCAAATTCCTCTTTGGGATGATGTAAAAATTGAATTTCTTAAAGTTTTCAAACATTTTGAGAACAGCTCTAACGAGGTAATGTAAATGCCTTGTTAAAGCTTTTTAGATCACAGAAATTAATACAACAGTTATTTGTTTACCCAAAACTTGTGCCCAAAAGTTCACTGCAGAGTTTTTCTGAAGAAAACAGTTCTTCTGTTTTAGAAGTTCTAAACTTGAGTAGAGGACCACCAGCGGCCGAGCGGTAAAGACGCTGAACACTGGTAGTTTGGTCTGAAGTTCGAATCCCACGAACAGGCTGGCTGCATGGGCCTTTCGTGGTTTTCCTCATGTGTAACGTGTATATGAGTCAGTTTCCTTTAGAAAGTCCTCCACGAAAGCATCCCTCCCTTTAGGAATATAGCCCTCGTGTGCTTTGCCATAATTGAATAATCCAATCCAATCCTAAACTTGAATAGTGTCTTAAAGAATGACCATTATGACATTATATACTGCTATGTGTCTGGACATTCGAAATAAAGGGAACTTGCAGATATTACAGCAAAGAATTCTGTGGAAGTGTTCAGCAGACCTGTTCCCTTTTTAGACATAACATCTGATATTAGACAGAGAATTTTAAACAAATGGAAGCTACTCTGTGATGTTCAGCTAGTAATAAGTTAAGACGTCTGAAACTTGGGATGGAAAGCTGGAAGAGTGCCAGAAATCGAAAGGAGGAGGTGCTGTTAACCCATCTTAAAATCGATCACTCGCATTTACCTTCTAAAAGCAGAGAGTGAGTCAGTGGGTCCTAATTGTGATATTGTTCTGTCCGTTTGTCATTTTTTAATACGTAGGTTGAGGCAAAAGTCATGGCAACTATTTTTTTTCTTGAAGATACCAGTCCGGTTGAAAAATGTCACATATACAGACGAAAGGACAAGGTCTTAACTACATGTGTGGACAATAAATAGCACTAAAATATCGTAACACACGAATTTATTACAGTAGTATACAGGGCAATATAGCCTTCACCGTGCAAAAGAATGATAACACAATACACATAAAGTTGATATGACAAACCTGGGCCTAAAGACACTCAATGTAGTCCCCTGCTACTGTCACCACACGCTGCCAACAATGTGGGAGGTGCTGAATACCATCAGCCTCAGCATTTTCCACACCATGTATGAATTGGGTCATCTGTTGGCGCACAGCATTAGCAATGTGCTCTCGTGTTGCAAACCGTCTGCCACGTATTGGTTCCTTAATCTTGGGAATGAGATCAAAGTCACAGGGCAAAAGGTCAGGAGAGTATGGTGGGTGCTCCAATTCTTCCCATCCCCTCGCCTTGTCGTGCAGAATTATTGCACTGTCCACAAGATCCGGACGTTTATCCTAAATGCCACATCGCACCTGGAAGTCACTGTTCTGACATGAGGAACAAAGTGGCAAACAATGACACCCCTGACGTCATACGCGACAATAACCATCAATTTGACTGGGGAAGGATTTTGACGCTAGCTCATTATGCAATATCCTGTGGACAGTGCGTTTCTAGATGCCACTTGCCCTCTCTAACTCCAGTAATGTCCATCGTGTGTCTTCATCCATGAGGTGCTTGATGACGGCACGTGCCAAGTCGGTCTGCACACTCACCGGTCATCCCGAACGTTGCTCATCACTGGTTTACACACGTCCTTGCTGAAACTTTCCTACCCACCATGCTACTGTATGATATGGTAGGGCATTATTCCCAAGGGCTTCTACTAATTCACTGTGACACTCCTTCGCATTTCTCCCTCGGAGAACGGCTATTTTGATGTAAGCGTGCTGCTCAACACGGGTTACTTCCATCTCGCACGGAACTCACCAACTGACTGATTTCAGAGCCCTCCCTACCACAGAGCCATCTGTTGTTCTGCATACAGTCTATGCCTGCAGAACTTCTACACAACACATATATGTTTTGTGATCCATTCACATATCTACAAGAAAAAAATAGTTGCCATGACTTTTGCCCCAACCCTCGTAGAATATCCATATTTTAACAGATTTTGATTGAAGCATTTTAATAAATATGACTTGCCTCTTTACTGTATAATGGGAGAAGAGGTCGATACCATTTATTTGAATACCTGAAAGAGATGGGTTTGTATTATGGGTTATAAGTTTTGGATGTATCTACCATGTGTTTGGTTCAAATAGTCTTTCAGGCTAAAAGAAAATGTGCCAAGAAAATCTTCTACTACTTGCTACTACTACTACTCGAACTGCCAAACCCCTAAGCAATTTTATGTAGCTCACAAAAATATTTTAATTATGAATTTGTTGCAAATACAAAGATTTCAAAATCAAGTTCAAGAGAGAGACATTTTCATTATAAATTGAGTTAACTAATTTACAGTGTGATACAAGTCTTAATCAAGATTTGAAGATATGGATTTTATTAACTTTTATTTGTACTTGACATATTTTATAATTATTTGTGAAGAATTTTTTTTTTTTCCACAATTGAAAATTAATAAGAAGGAAATCTGATTTACCGATGAGCATCTACAATCTGTGATAAAGACAATTTCTAGTATTTCTCTCTAAGGCTTCAAATTTTATCAAAACTGAAATGCCATTAAGTGTCAAGTCGAGGAATAAAAAAATTTATAGTTATATACATACAAATATGTATTTTTATTTATGCATAGAAACGAATTCAATAACTAAGGAAAAGAGACTTAAGTTTGTCATTATTTATTCTCTAGTTTTGTTCTGCCTGGAAAACTTTCTCTGAAAAGTTAAGAAAGTTTTCATAATTTCTTTCAGCTTAAATTGAACTAAATTATTTAATGATTATAGTAAGTCTGGAACTTTTAATTGTCAAATATTTGAATTACAAAGTGTAACCAATATAAGTGTCTTGCAAGTACCAGACTTTAAATTTCAGATACAAAAAATAAATATAAGTTTGAATTTTTTCCGAAAAATGCTTAGTAAACAACATTTATTTTAAATGCTTTTCATTTTGTTAAAAAAAAATTCGAACCCGTCAGCTGTTTTTCAGGTTGTGCATGTGGCCCACAGGCAATCTAACCTTTTTCTAAATTAATGTATTGTATTTTTACTTGCGTACAAATGGAAATGTTATTTCTTCAAGTTTTGTATGATCCCTAAATATGATCTTCAACTTTAAAATATAATATGTATGAGAGTCTTTTTTTTTTTTTTTTTTTTTGTTGTTGTTGTTGTTGTTATATTTTTAAGAATGTGTAGGAAATTTTCTCATTATGGACTGAAGGAGTGTATAAAAGATTAGATTTCGTAATTTTTATGAACTTAATTCTTTTTAATTCAAAAAATGGAAAAGCAAAAATATCTCCATCATTTAAAGCATTTTTGTAATTGGAAGTATTGTATTTATTCACATATTTTCCCCTTTTTTTTTATGATTTTATCATACAAAAATAGAGGGGAAGAGATATGCAAAGGACACAGTTACAGAAAAAACATAACAAATGAAAAATATTCATAGATAAACTCTTGGTAATTATCACAATATTATTTATTTAACTCTCTGAGCGGCCAGGGTTTTCGCTAAGAAAGCACAAATTTCCCAAAACTACTATGAGAACAAATTATTTTTTGATTTTAATGTAAAAACTCTCCTGGTTGGTATTTCATGCCTGGATTTGTTTTCTTTTGATATAGTGTCTTAATTT
Source organism: Stegodyphus dumicola (assembly GCF_044657685.1). Taxonomy (NCBI): domain Eukaryota; kingdom Metazoa; phylum Arthropoda; class Arachnida; order Araneae; family Eresidae; genus Stegodyphus; species Stegodyphus dumicola. Next base: position 37,478,771 of record NC_140771.1, on the reverse strand, counting down.
CTTTGATATATTTTAATATGCACGTATATATACATTCTTACAGATATCAGAAAATATATTCTAGGCCGTATATGTACGCCCTTGCTGCTTAGAGGGTTAAATGAAACCTGCATTCTAATCAGATTAAAAATTACTAATGACATTAACATTAAAGTATCTAACACAAGATTTTCATTTATGCTTCTGTTTTAAATCTCATCCACTTTTATTGTTGTTCACTGCTAGCTACTCTTGAGGTCTGAAGTTGTTTAATCGTGATGGAACTGCTATCAAGTCTGCTGTTTGCTAGTTGTCGCCATCATCAATATCGCTATTCAGTTTATCTTTCCACCTGCAATGATCTTCAGAACTGTCCAGAACACTAGATATTCCCTATTTTTTTTAAACTTAACTATTATTGTTTCATCAGTCAGAGCCCATGTACCCCAAATCCATGAACAAATCAATTAGTAAGATCAAAACAATGTCTAAATGAACAAATCTGTTTTAAAATTATGGGAAGCTTGCTTTCTGAACACCTTGAAAAAGGAGAGAATTACGTGAAGCTGGGGAATATGCCATTAAATGCACTATGTGTCTACGACCAAGGGTTTTGAAACTAAAGGCACTGTGAACTTAGTATATGCAGGATAGTATAAAAAATTTTTACCAATATATGAACCTCTAGTGGCCTATCCACTCAACTAGTCGAAATGAAATTTTAGATATTGTTTGAAGGTATGCATTCAAGATTGTGATGATTTAAAACAACAGAGCTCTCGCAGTTATGGTTGCAGTAAAGAAATTCCAAAATTTTCAGATGGTAACACCCACTTTTTTCCCTGGGCAAATTTATTAGCACATTGGAAAACCTTAAATGACAATGGAAAGATACATGTATGACTATAAAACATTTGCAAAGAAGAGCATTATAAAGGATCAGTGATAATAGAGAGGAGAGAAGAAAAAACTGTTTTAGAATTAGAGGTTTTCAATGTGTACAATGTTTCAAGATATTCATCTCCTGTAAATTTGCACTTTCATAGCTGTCACAATCCGCTGACCTCACTTCGGTGGGGTTCTGGTTCTGGAATTATCTGAAACCTTAAGGTCTACAAAATAAGATCTGTCAGAACTGATAGATGCCATAAAATGTGAAGTTATACAGATTCCTCTCTTGTGTTGTTTATGGTCCTTTACAGTACTCTTCTTTGCAGATATTATATGCTGGCAATTTTTGTCATACGGCTAACTTGCCATTTATGGTTGCCCACCAGTAGTCGAGTGGTAAAGCTGTTCAATACTGGTAATTCGGTCCTGGGTTTGAATCCCAGCATATATGTCATGTGTATGTGAGCTAGTTTCCCTTAGAAACTCCTCCGCAAAAACACCCCCCCTTAGGCAGATACTTCTCGAGTGCTGTACCATAGTTAAACAAACCAAACTATATATGGTTTTTCAGCGCCATTTGGTGCAGGGAAAAAGGTGGGAACTTTAAAAAAAATTTTCATTAACCATAACCATGAGAAGCTGTGTTATTTTAAATCATTGCAATCGAGCGCACACCTTCAAAAAATAATATCTGAAATTCATTTCGATTGGTTGAGCAGCTAGGTGGCTAGGAGTTCATATATCGGAGGAGATTTTTTTATAACCACCCTGTATATGTATATATATTATGGTTTGCCATTTATTTAAAGATGAGAACATAATATTTTTCAGAACAGTGTTCCTTGATCTAGTGCACTGAAAAAAAATTTTCATGACTTTATGTGATCTGCATATTTTAAAATGTATGCATTTTCTTGTCTATTAAAATTTTAAAGACATGAAATAAAATATTATTGAAGAAAATACAATTTTCAAAGCAGAGGATGGAAATGTTATTTTCATTTATTAGATTTTGTATATTTTTATGTTATAAATGCATAAATGAAATTAAGCAAAACACTAAAATAAATTAGTTTGTTTGATTCTTGTAAGATTTTCTTAATTTGAAATGCAGTTGTATTTTAATAAAAGCAAATGTACTTGATCTTGTTTATCTTTTAAATCTGATGGCTTTTTTATGATTAATAGTTGAATGGTCATCGAAAAATACAGTATGAGGCTTATATGTACTTGATTATTTACAGGAATTTTATCTTAGGGGAGTATGTGATGTGTTTATCTAATTTTTAATGGTTCTTTTGTAGTCTGAGAACTGAAATGAACAAAGCAGATTGAAATGCTTATTTATAATTTCTTTTATAGATTTGTATCTGAAATTAAAAACTATGGACATTATAAACATTGTCTCTTTTTTTAGATCTCGATTGGCTTGTCAAATAATTGTTACAGAAGCTATGAATGGTTTAGAATTGAGTCTTCCTGGAGAAGTAAAAGATGCTAGACTGCTTTCTTCAACCTATACCAGTGAAAAGATCAAATAATTACAACTAGAGAGAAACGTTCTAATACCATTATTGTACAGTCTTGTTGAATAAGAATGAGGTTTCTTTGAGGAGGTATCAGGATATAAAATGCTTAGATATTTTAAAATTAAGTGCTGTAATCCTCTTATAAAAATATCAAAATTGTATGGCATATCGGAAGAAATCTAAACATTTATTACATACTGAATGAATTTTCAATAATGTTATTGGTGCACTGTAATATCTATTAGCCCCTTTTTTAAAAAAAATTGGATTTTATTATTGAAAAATTCATACCTTATATTATCACATGAACAGTTCTTTTCTGTTGAATATGCCTAAATGTAATGTTATATACTGTGATATAGGAGAGCATCTCGTACCATTCTTAACATTTTAAATTCACTCTCAATTATGCTGCCAAATTTTCTCATGTTTTATGAATAATTTTTATATTATAAATGCTCAAATATTCACATTATAAATTAATATTACATCATTTATAATTTTAAATGTCACATTTATAATAAAAGTAATTCTCAAAATGGCCAATATTTCGTCTGTGGTATGCAACTATACAGATGTACAATTGCTTTTCATCAAAAAGCATTTGGTTTGGGGGGGGGGAATGTTTTATGCAACATTTAGTAGAATATATATGCAGCTATATGAATTAATATGCAACTTTTAGTAATAATAGAATCATTGATTTTAAAGTTGCAGAAATGAACATTTTAAAATTTCTTTGTATAGTATTGCAGCATTATTAAAAATATTCATTACTAGAAAATGTGATATTTAATTTCTGAATGTAATATTCGTGTGAATATTCAGATTATAAAATACATATTTTAATTATTCTTACATTCTTTGTTATATTCTTTTGTATCAAGTTTGGAAATTTTACTCAAAAAGAAAAAATATATTTTTGTAAGTTATTAAATATTCCTTTTTTATATTTTATCTTGTCTAAGGAAATTTTGTACTAGATGTGTCTATAAAAATACTTTTTCTACATATTTGTTTATTTATTGCATTCCACAGCATTTATGCATTGAATATTTATTATTACAGTTCAGCTATTGAAGATCTAAATACAAATGCCATTTTTTAAAAAATATTTGCATATAATGGGCATAAAAGGTTAAGAATAGTTTCTGTAATTTAACCACTGAGCATTATGCATATATAATAGAGAGAGAGTAATACATACAATACAATTTGACTATATTTATGTACTTTCATACTTTTAAAAAGTATTGTTGCATGCATACAGGTTTGTAATAGATTGAATGCGCTCTGAACTGATAATAGCTTGATAAAATTTATTTTACCAGAAGGAACACTTTATGTCTGTCTTTCCACAAAAATACTGATACATCTCTTCACAGTGTCACAGAAAGCAATCAGTAATTACACATCAAACTACTAAGAATTTTAAATGCAATGCAATGCAAAGTGCATCTATAGAGTAAAGCTCTCATGGAGGTATCTCAGTATGCCCTAGTTGACCATGAACTGAGATATGATGTTCTCTCTAACCGTATATAGTTATACCCCAGCCACAGAGAAATCTTTATTACCTTCCATTTCTCGAAATTAGTGGAAAGCATTTGAGGTATATTTGTGTTTACAGTTACATATAGGGATCAATGACAATTATTCGATTAGAATACTAATTACAGTTAAACAGGGGCCGGTCAAAAATGTCACCAATTTTGGCCACTTTGGGAGATTTATCACCAAATTAGTCCCCTAATCCATATCAGTTTAGCGATATCTCACCAGTTTAGCAAAATAGCCATTTAGCTGGATGTTAAGTAGACTTGCTCCTGTATTCTTATTTTTATGATAGAGCTTAGTCCCTTTTAAGCATTTCATGTTACATATATACAAAATTTGTAACACTATTTATTTCAAACTCTTACAATACTATTTTATCATAGTTTTATATATTTCAAAAATGAATATTAACTCACAGTTATTGAAATGAAAGGCCTTTTTGACTGTAAGACTTTATTTTACCTTTTCTGTTTCTTGCAGTATTAAATTACATACAGGTGATACCTAAAAATTTAATACTGGCTTATTCAAAATGCTGTGATTTTTAGACCACTGCAAAAATTTATCATTTAATGCCATGTAATAACCAGTGTACATCAGTCATTTGTAGATGTAATCCTTTAGGAGCATTGGTGGTATTTTTGCATATTAAATTTAAACTATGAGCTGAACAAGGAATAATGTAGCTTTATCATTTCTTTAACAAATAATGGCTTCAATACATTTATGCACTTCAGCTATATTAGTCCCTTTATCATATCCTTGACCTTAAAAATTTTGAATGTTGAGGCCATCTCTTATAAATAATTTCGTTTGCTAAACGACTTCTAGTTTTCTGTTTTATTTCTACAGAATTTATAAAGCTTTCATCAGTAGTTATGGATCCATCATTAATGTACAGATATCTAATAATTTGACACAGTTGATCATGATGCAAAATTTCTTTTATGCTATCAAATATCAAAAAATGTTTTTCCCTTTTTCGATAGTAAAAAGAATTTTAATTAAAAATATAATTATAAACTTATCTTTTGCTTTATTAGAATGATAAGAATGGATCTCATTCTGTGACTAGCTACATGATAGACAGTATTCCAAATATCAGTCAGTCCATAAGTTCGTGCGCATTAAGAGTATGCGTGAAATTCACTATGACGCATTTACTAAATACAATTTTGAGCCTGTTGAAACTTGTCATCAGTTGACTAACATATTATTCAGTTCATCACCAACTTTCGTAAATATCGAATGCATTTTAGTACCCATAGAAACTGAATATTCAACCAAAATAAAACTAAATACATATTGGGAATTACAAATTTGAAACTGTTAGCAAATTTAAATATTTAGGATCAGAAGTTAATACTCTCAATGATTTAATGCCCGAGATCCATAGTAGAGTCACAGATGCTAACTGATGTTTTTTCGGTCTCAAAAAAATACTTGGTCTAACTTCACTAGCAGAAAAACGAAGATTTTAATTTACAAAAGCTTAATCAGACTCATTCTTACATACTGTGTTGAGACCTGGGCAATGACAGAAAAAGCTAAAAGTATCATTTCTGTCTTTGAAAGAAACATTTTGAGAAGTATTTTTGGTGGCATAAAATGTAACAATATCTGGAGAAGAAGAACTAACTCTGAACTCTATGAATCCTTTAAAGAAATAGATATAGTAAAATATATAAGGATTCGGAGAATTAAATGAGCAGGCCATCTGTGCAGAATGGATAAAAATCGAGTAACTAAAAAGATCTCGGCCAGACCATTCGGCACCCGAAAAAAAGAGGGAGACATAAACTTAGGTGGCTCAACTGTTTGGAAACGTACTTAAGAATTTTAAAAATAACCAATTGGATGTCCATGGCCAGGGAAAGAAAAGCTTGGAATTCGATTCTAAGAAAGGCAAGGGCCCATCCTGGGCTGTCTGACCATTGAAGAAGATGAATATACATAATCAGTGCAAACGTGCTGTGCTACATTTTTTATTTTCGTGTGGAGAATCTGCCAGGTTTGCAGCGACAAAAATTAATAGTGTACATGGTGAACACACTATTAGTGTAAGGTCTGCCCAGAAATGGTTTAAAAAATTTAAAGTTGGAAAAAGCAGCATTGATGATGAGCCCCGTTCAGGACATTTTGAACTATTAGAACCAAATCAAACGATTAATTCAGAAGTTTATAATGAACAACTTTGCCATCTAAACTCAGAATTGATAAAAAAAAATGCCCACGATTGGTGTATATCGAGAAAGTGTTGTTTCATCATGATAACGCTAAACCGCATTCGGCTCGAACAACGCTGTAAAAAATGAGTGAATTTAATTAGGAGCTTTTGCCACATCCTGCTTACTCCCCAGATATTCCCCCAGTGATTGTCACTTATTCCGTGCCTTACAAAATTTTTTATTGGGAAAAAAATTTTATTCTAAACAGGGTGTACACAATGAACTTTCAAGTTTTTTTTGCATCAAAACCAGAGTCTTTCTACAGCAATGGCATAAAAAAGCTGCCTATAAGATGGCGAGACATTGTAGATAATGGAGGAAAATATATAATTGATTAAAATGTTAAATTGTGTTTATTTATATTTAAAAATTTACCAAAAAATGTGCATGAATTTATGGACTGACCCAATATAATGGAATAAATTAATTCAATTAAGTTCAGGGATGTTCCTGCTATAGATGGCCTGTAGTTTCATGTATATCTCTAAGAGGTAAATTATTTCTTGCAAAATTGCATAAACTATTTCCTCCTTTTTCTTTTTCTGATTCTATTACTTTGTGCAATGAATTGTCTATGAAACAACCCCCAATATTGTTCCCTCCCTTCAAAGCAATCCCATTGATAAGCACTGCAATGAAACAAAATTTTCATGATTGAAATTAGTTTTAAGTTTGACCAATCTTTGAAACCTCTTTGGATTGGAGATAGTAGAACCTGTCTTATTTTAGTAAAAAGAATGCATGAAAAACACAGTATCGCAGAGATCTTTTTTGAACAGATGAGTCAGTTGTGATGAATTCTCTTCCTATTAGAATGCTTCTTAAAAGCTATCAGCATCCTGTCCTTGGTCGGGTGCATGTTCTATGAAGAAAAACTGAATTTTACCTAAAATTGTCAGCCATGATGCGGGATCATTGAAATTGATCAATTTAATGGATTCTTTATCCTCCTTGTTTCCAGAAATTTTGAATATTTGTTTTTATTTGAATCAGAGTTACTAAATTTTCCAACTTCTACCACATGGTCTTACTTTTTTCGATAAATTACTTATGGAATTTAAATAGCTGCATTGTGTTAGCCATTCTTCCTGCTGGAAAACAGAGCTTTCAGTGAACGTAATTTCTCATTTTTCCCCCCTTTTGTATGCAGTACCACTGGGGTTTGAGATGCCATTTGTGGAAAATTCAATTCTTGCATGAATTTTACTAAGAAATTATTTGAATTTTATTTTTTGGCATTATAAAATTTATAAAAATTTATTCTTGAATGAAATTCATCTAATATTGAAGCAGAAAAAAATATGGTGCCCATGTATAGAGTTTCATTAAACTAAGCCAGATAAAAAATTGATTAAAGAACAGCTGTTTTACGCAGTGCAAAGGCCGATGATATGAAAAAACGACTTCTTTAGTTATAGGAAAGTAACAGAAATCGAGGTGCTTCAAGGATGTTAAAACTGGGCTAGTAGAATATAAAGCAAATCAGAAAGCATTGATGACTTGTCGTTTTTGTAGAGGAAGCTCAAGAAAATAGACTAAACTGTAAAATTTTACTTTTCATGGATCAGTATACCACCCATTCTTAAACGACAGGTTTGTTGCAAAATATGGAAATTAATTTCTTGCCAGCAAATTGCACTAGTGTAGTGCAACCTTTAGAACTGGGCATCATTAAGAATTTGAAAATTTTCTACCGTTCAAAGTTCGATTCAAATAGCCCTACAGAACATAACTACAGGAAATACACAGAATAGTTTAAATATTCTTGAGGCTATGAATGTGATTTCACTTGCCTGGGTTCAAGTAAAACAGTAAACAACTAAAAATTGCTTTATTAAAGAAGTATCTTAAACCCAGAGTCAAGTTCGGAAACTATTGGGATTAGACATTACAAATGAGGAATACATGAACTGTAATCCCAAAATGTAATGACATCAGAGTTATGCATAATTGGAAAACAGATTCAAAACATTTTACCAGATGGAGATTTAAGTAACAGGGATGAAGAAGAAACTGAATAAATAATACCACCTTTAATAAATAATAACATGCTATGTAATGCATAGACACCCTCATAAATTTCTTTGTATTTAATAATACAAACAAGAAAACATTTCAAGACTAGAATTTGATTCATAGCATTCAGATTCGAAATCAAAAACACATCAGATGATTGTTAAATACTTTTTCTTTGTAAAAAGAGTTAAAATTTGCCTTAAACTATTCGGGGGGGGGGATTTCTTATTCAAGATAGTAATTCAAACAAATGTATGACCTTTTTTCTTTAATGTAGCTACATACAAAAAATTTGGATTCTTCTGGTTTTAATAATGTTAAATTTATATTAATATAATTTTTAAAACATTAATTACAAAAAATTCCTTAAATTGTTTAAAATATTAATTAAATACTTATTTAAAATGTTTATTTTCAATTTGTTTGAACAGTTAATATTTTAAACAGGTTGTACAATAATAAAATTGTGTAACATTAGTATCAAAATTATGTAACTAATATATATCTTTCGCATCGTAAATTAAAATATAATTTGTAATCTTTCTCATTCATACACCATTTGTGAATGATCCCTTGAAAAACATAATTGGTGCTCTATTGTAATTGAAACGAAACTGACAATGAACGACGATCGGAAAACTTCCAAATTATTGACCAGCTGCAGTTGTTTCTGAAAACTGTAATTAAAACGATGAAAATTTTGCAAATAATGATGACGTGTTTAGAGTAGTACACAGAATAGCTATTGATTTCTACTTAAATCCGATAACAAAAACATAAAAAGTGGTGAAAAGGTTTCCCAAATCATCTTCAGCAGCAACAAGTTTAAAAAAAAAAGTGGTTCGTTATTGAAATAAAATACGAAAGAAGAAATTAATGCAGAGCTTTTCTTTACACTCAACATGACTCGGTGATTAATTTACTGATTATATTAGGATGTTTCTCGATAATTAGAAATTATGCTGGAAGTCCCACATATACAAACTTTATACACTTGCATTGTTGTCTCATACAATATTAGTTTTACAATCGATAAAACTTGTGGTTCAAACACTTTGCTGTGAAAATGTTAATTTATTCATTCATATCTGATGATACAACTAAATTCATCTTGACGAATCAATAAATAAAAGCACAATTTTTAATAGCAAACTTAATGATACTATACTGTGAAAGAAAGACTATTTACTTATTCTAATCCCATTCGGTGGCTGAGTGGTTAAGACTGCTGAATACTGGAAGTTTGATCCCAAGCCAGTGAATTCACTGCCTGGTTGGTTTTCCCTTGCAAAAAATGATTACGAGCTAATTTTCGTCAGAAAGGTCTTCCACAAAGGCATTCTTTCGTTAGGCAGATAGTTCATGCGTGCTGTGGCATATTTGAATAACCTAGCTTACTTATTGTAACTTTTTGCAATATAGTTTTGATCTAATTTCAAGTATTAGAATGACAAAGATTGTGAAATTTTCAATAATATTGCTAAATTTACATTACGATAGAAACCTTCGGAATAAATTAAATACATATATTAAAACGAAACAGATGTTACTTAACTAACAGAACTGGCACAGGATTCTGATTCTAGAAATTTTTTAATCCCAGTTTCTTTCACAGCCACTATATTATTAATGAATCAAAAAACCTCAATTCTTAATAAAAAATTAAAAGCAAGTATCCCATAAGGAAAAAAAAAAGAATGAAATGAGTAAAAATATAAATAAATAAAATAATTTAAATGAGATCTTCAAAAGAACTGGCGTACTTTCTAGAGGAAAAAATAAGAGAAAAACATTTTCAAATATCACATGATTTTCTAATAATTACCATATCGAGAAGTGTGTTTATATCACAAATAAGCCTCTCCCAAAAACAACAGCTCACCAGTCGCCTAGTGGTAGAGTCGCTGAACACTGGTAGTTCAGTCCGAGGTTCGAAACCCACGAACCGTCTGGCTGCATGGGTGTTTTCGTGGTTTCCCCATGTGTAATGTGTATATGAGCCAGTTTCCCTTAGAAACTCCTCCATGAAGGCATCCCTCCCCTTAGGCAGATAGCCCTCAAGGCTTTGCTGTAAATAAATAATCTAATCCAAAAACAACATTAGGGATTTATTGTCGATTTGGTCTGAACTGGAAAAACCTATTAACCGTCATTCTCATCTCAGTCTTCAGTTTCCGTCTGCAGTATAAGCACACATAAAGGAAGGTGAATTTATGAGTTAACTATAAAAATGGAAGTAGACAATGGATTTGCCGATCTAACAATTGCAAAGGAAGTACTCTCTTAAGTACAGACGAGTATGGCAGAATTCTTCGAAGTCATTGACTAGAAAAAAATCATGTATGCATAAGAGATGAAGCATAAAACAGGTTGCTTTAAAGGATATCAAAAGAATTAACAGTCATTCTGAAGACACATAAAATTTCTTTCATTCTGTAGATCAGGAATGCACGTGACTTGCGAGAACTTTTGATGTGGCCGTCATTACACATCTGGTCCGTTCTCAGTCTTGTGAAATCAAGTGCCAAGAGGGAAAGAAAAATTCAAATTTCAGTTGCGCCACATCCTCAAAGTCGCAGCCGACATGCTGTTTCACAGTAGAAGTTGTGCGGCAGCATTGCTGTCAGTATTTCCGCCTTGGTTATTGATGTCATGTTGGGTTGCTTCAGGAACTGAATGCTGCATTTCCATTCCCTGATCCATGTGAATACCTCTGCCGCACAATATATCTAGTTATTTTACACTGGCACCGTCAATTATTTGCCACAGCCTTCATGAAACACACACCAGCGAAAACAAAGAATTTTCGAAGTTGCGCTTAAGTAGCTGATTTGGTCATTTCATACAGGTATAAAAAAATATTCCCTTCTTTATATTTTAAACATTAATTTTGATGATTTTATAATTACACTTATCATGCTATCTTATAAGCCGAGAGAAAACAAAATATCTGCAATCATAATTTTAACAATGAAATGGAAAAGGAATATTTTTTCATGAATTTGTAGCAGATTAAGAACAGATGCGTTTGTTTCATTCAACAGTTTCTGTTAAAAAAAAATCTGATGTGTACACCACGACTTCCTTGTACGGAATATTAAATTATAAGCATTTTTCTTGCATTTCATTTAAACTTATTGGATTGAATTAAATCTACTTCGCCGACAGCGCATAAACCACAATAGAATAAATGCATTCTTTCTTTAAAATTCACTATAGTATTTGTTTACAATAGCGACACTCTGGCGCTAGATTCACTTAACAGTATTAATAATTGTATAACAGTTAACTTATACAATAATTATGTAACGGGAACTAAGTTAACTGTTATATAATCCAATAATTATATAACAGTTAACTTATATATTTCGTTCATATTATAACTCATAATGCACAAAATTTATATCATTTAAGGAATAGAATTATCTAATCGTTGCCACATGTTCTATTCAAATACTATAATAAAGCTAAAATGATGTATAAAAGAAATTAAGCAAACAAAACAAAGCAAAAAGAAACAGTTTTTCACAGACGATTGAGTATTTTTCATTTAATTAATTCAGTTCTCACTTTGCGAGAAGGCAAAAATACATAAAAACTCAAAATATCTATATTAAAAATTATGATGTAAATCTTAAACACGAAAAATCTTTCCTCGAAAAAATTCCAGAAAGATTTAAGCATAATTTAATTGGCAATAATAAATGAATGCGTTATCTTTGTTGTTGGAAGCTAAGTTTCTCTAGATTGTCAACAAATCCACTAGTCTCCTGTTTCAAATGTAAACATCAATGGCCGCCATCAAGAGGAGTATTAGGCTTAGCTGCACTTAAACAACTTTAAAATTGTTGATAATTCTAAAAATATTGCATAGAGATTTACTAAAGGCATAAAAACCTTAACCGGAAGATAAGAACAACATAATTCAATCATTTTTTTTAAAGCAAAAAATGTACAATTTACAAACATATAAGAGTAAAGAAACTGAGATCACTGAGCCGGGTAACAGAGTGGATATATATATAAATATATTTCTATACGTTTGGTGCGGCCCATTGCAACCAAAATACGAGGTGTACATCTACATGTTATAGCAGTCCTACATACAAAATTTCAACGTTCTGAGGCTACTCGTTTTTGAGTTATGCGAGATACGTATGTACGTACATACGTTCGTACAGACGCCACGAAAAATTCTCTTCAGAATTAATTTTAAAGCGGTTTTATTTTATTTTTATTTATTTTTTTTTTATTATTTATTTTTTTTTTGAAGGAAAAGAGTATTTTATTCTGTCTTTACGTACAGATATCCCGCAAAAACATCGTTAAATTGCATTCGATAGCGGTCAAAATGGATATTTTCGTCGAAAAATGCTGCCTGAAACTTTTCGCGATTACAATACTTCCTTTTTACTTCGTACAAGGAAGTAAAATAAAGCAAAATATTATGGTATTTTGCAACAGGCAGTTCAGAAAAAGTATGATATTAAATATCCTTTTAACAGCAGTCTAAGAAAAGGTAAAGAGATAATTGAAGAGCACATTTGTTTCCCAACAATCATTGTTTACAAAATTCACAAACAAAACGAACGCTGCTGGAATTGCATCTTTTAAGGTTGCACATAACTTGCAATTCACAAAAAAATCCTTTGAGAATGGCAACATAGTTAAAGTCAATGCTTGCTACAATAGAAACTTTATTTCAAGATGCTAAATAAGAATGAATTTAAGGCAACTCTCCAAGATGTCCAATTATCCAGAAATTCCGTCACTTGCAGAACAGAAGCTATGTAAGTAAAAGATGATTTACAAAAATGCGTTTTTATTTTAGAGTTAAAACTTTTAAAGTTTAGACTGCGGTAAATCAACATAATCTAAAATGTAGCTCAATACTTCTACTAGGATGTCCTTACAATTATTCAGTTCACGATTAAAGATGGTCTTACGATTACTCAGTGAAGGAAGATACGCTGTATTTTGCCATTAAAAGACAATACACCTAGACTAGAGTGGACATGTACCAAGCTATTAAAAACCACAAAACCAAAATTAAAAACTCTTCAAAAACTTAACAGACAACTTACCTGCCATGGTTGTTTCTGCTGTTGGTTGCATCACATTATATAAGAATGTTGCTGACTTTCCAAACGTTTTTACCTACCATTGCATCATACATCACTAGAAGTTATATACAGAAGTTTTACGTTACGAATGAGTGATTAATGTTCTAAAAATTGTAAATTCTGTTCGTGCCGGAACACTTCAAAGTAGATTGTTTGAAAGTATTGACTAATGAACTTGATGCTAAGTATGAAGCTTCTGCTACATTCTGAAATTAAATTGCTTAGTAACGGAAACGTCCTGCAATGATTTTTAGAACTTCTTTTAGAGATAAATCAGTTTTTAAAATACAGAAACAAAACTTATGAAGAACTTAATAATCATAGGTGTTTATCTGATTTAGGTTTTCATACAAATATAACAACTAAAATGAATAAACTATGTCTTGAACTTCAGGGAAAAAAAAAAAAAAAAAAAAAAAAAAAAAAAAACTATTATTGAGTCAATAGATGTATAAACGCACTTTTTTTAATCAAAATCAAATTTGTGGATATATTGCGTAACTTTTACCATTTTGTAAATCTGGAGAACTATGTCAAGAAATATAAAATTTCAAAATTAGATTTTTTGATTTTCATAAAATTCAGTCCATTACTTCATTCATTTCAAATCCATTTGCTAACACTAGTATTTCCGAAATATTGCCATAGATCGCAAACGCATAAAATAAAAATTCTTGTGATCTACTGATTTTCAGTCTGATCTACAATTAAAAACAAGGACTCTTAGATGAAGAAGAATATCCGCTCTTAACAGAAACTCTTCAAAGGTTAAACTGTTGCTTTCTGTTTTGAAAGTAACAATGAACTTGGTAAAATGTTTCAGTAACAAACTTGTTAAAATCAAAGTTTCGAACCAGGATACTAATGGACGAACATCTGAATTACTGCATGTTAAATTTATGCAATAATTCAGATCATCCTTGGACCGAGAAAGCAGCACAGCATCGTATATACCAGAGCACTCGCAGAAGATAGGCGGTGCCAGGTTTGACATTAAAATGTGCTTTTTTCTGTATTCAATTTATATCTTAATGAATTTGTAGAGTCTCGCTTGTTTTGGTAACGTAAACTACTCAATATTTCTATGCAGACTTAACTGATTTATCACTATGTCTAGATAAGGAAATGGAAACATATGAAAGGTGTAAAAGACCGTTTTATTAAGAACTCAATAAGCTGAGCAGAAGGCAGCCCTGGTGATTACAAATCAACTAGGATTTACAGCATAAACTCAAAAGTAGAATGTTAAATTAAACCTAAATCTAAGTCTTTTTTAGCCAAAAGCTGTGTAGAGATCTTTAAAGGTGCAAGCTGGCTCTTAGCATACACCAACGTGGCTGCACTATCAGCACTACTAAAGCAACGCCGTAGACAGGAATGCGTATCGTAGACGAACAACTAGTAACGTGGCCTTCAGCAGGCAGAACATGCTCTCATTAAAACGATCTCAAACCCTCACTTAAATACATGCAAACTAAATTTGCATTCTGTCAGGAGAATGGAAAGAAAGAAGTGACAGTATAGATTCGTAATATGCAATAACTGGTTAGTTAACATAAATACCTTATAAAATAGATAAATGCTTAATATAAAGAGTACATTTTTTCTTTAACATGTTTCACCCCACAGTTTTATAGTTCGTGCATTATATATATATAATTGAAATATCTCGCCAAAAGTTTTTAAATTATAAACTGGTTCGCTTCAAGTTAAAGGTTGGACACCACTGTTCTAGGAGCAGTAGATAATGTATGGTTAAGTAATAATGGGGGGGGGAACTTTCCAAGAAAGAAGAAATATAAATTTTCAATAATTAAGTCATAAAAAAGAACTAATTTTTATGTAATATTTAATTTTCTTTAATTCGATTTCCCCCTTAAAACTGTTGTGTGGTAGGGGAAAATAATTATCGCATTTAAATTTAGCTATATGAAATGTCTCTGAAGCCCTCTGAGAATTTACAAGGAAGAGAAGATAAAGGAAAACAGTATAGTCAAAAGTCTTTAATCCAGACTCGTAGGGACTTTGGCGCTTACGAATTATCGATTTTTCCGGATTATAGATCATCAGTTTAAATCTGGTAAGATGGCATGCAGAAATTATAAAATTAAAAATATGAAACTGTAATTTATGAAATAAAGAACAATTATGATCTAAAGGGTATCAAAATTTACAAAAAAAAAAAAAAAAAAAAAAAAAAAACTTAATATTTATTTGTTTACTTTATTAAACATTTCTTTCAATGTAAGTTGTTTAAGTTCCTTCGTTTTATGTGATAATACTTTCTCTTTAATTCTAAAAAACAGATATAATTTCTTGTTCAGTTACAAAGTTCCGCTGTTCAAGTCCTATAATTGCTGTGTCGAGAATACCGACTAATTTCAGAATCGAAATTTTTTCGTTTTCAATAACCTCTGTGTCACTTTCTTTACTATCGGAATGGAATTATAATGACGAGGAATTTGATTTAAATCGTATCAAAGACGGAGTACATCGAGATGAAATACTACATTTAGTAAGGAATTATAAGCCAAATAAAATAAAAACATCTGCCCTAAAGATAAGGATAGTGCTGGCAGATCAACTTTCAGTTCATTTCACGCCACGACGTCCCCCCCCTCGCAGAGCAGCGTGAAATTGCTAAACAGATTTCGGAATGCTTAGAGAAACAAAGGATATGCCTTTATCCATTTTTTTTGCAGCAATTCCACTTTTTGTTTGATGGACATCGAAACATACTTTCGCTTTGTAGATCCTTTCAGCTCCAGCATCGGAAATTCTATTGGACATAATCGAAAGTTCAGGCTTACTTTTATAAAATTGCTCTAACAGTCTGCAATTATAAGCCGGATCCAATTCGAAGGTTAAGGAACAACGCAATCTGCAACATTAACTGAAATAGATAATTAGATAATTTTAGCTTAGCTTATACCGTCCGTTATACATTAAACGCGCATGCGTAAACGTATTATGCGCATGCGTGAACGCATACGCATTCGCAGAAAGTTTGTAGCTTTGAGGTCCGGATTATGGGTGTTCGGATTAACGACTTTTGACTGTATATGTTATGGATGAGCATCAGATATCATACTGTCAAACTTTTTTTATCGAGTAAGGTAATAAAATAAATTAATATGTGGTCCCTGAGTATGATCAACTTTAATACCAAATATCTGAGTTAATTTGTTTTTTGTACGGGGGTCAACAAATGTTTTGTTTTTTATTATAACGAATATATATATATATATTTTTTAAATATAAGTATAAGGACAGGGGTGTTGTATGGAAAGTTAAAACTAATGTTTTATGTACTTTTTTTTAAATTTAAAAATACGAAAGCATAAATCATTTTTGTAATTGGAAATATATGTTTACAATGAAGGGTTACAAAAATAAAGACTGTATAAGAATTTTTGTGGTCACTCATTAATGTAGAAAAATTTTAAATATTCTTAGATTTTTGATCTAATCTAGGGAAATGTGTCTGCGCTAAATTTAAACATGAGAAAAAAATTAAGCATAGGTTAGTATGGATAATTTTTATAGTTCAGAATGATTTTATAAATTACAATTAAAAAATTCACATGAATATTGTAAAGTAAAAAAATCAGTTTCTGTTTGTTGTAATCAAAAGCCAAAACAGGAAACAGAAAGAGAGAATAGAGGGGCGGGGGCTTTTTCAGAAGCGAAAATGCGTGTCGAAAAATGTAAAATCTCTTAACTGCATTATAAAATGTAATATTTTCTAACGAAAAATAAGATTAAATTTAATTAACCTGATTAAATTAATATAATTTAAAAATCTGATTTTTATAATGACTTTGTGTTAAGAGCTTTCTGAATGCAGAGAAGTTTCCGTCTACTTTTTCATAAATTTTGTTAAATAAACTTAACACAGTCCTGCATGTTATTTGAGTTAGTAAACTATTTGAGTAGAATTCTCTGTTTTCCCAACTTATTACACAAAATGCTATACACAAAAACCAAGAAATATTGAATTATGACTCTAAGATATAAATTGTTTGTAAACGTTAACTGAAGAGATTTCCAATTCAGATATAAACTAGTGAATTTTAAATTTATATTATATGCTTTTTTATTATTTTATATGTTGCGTAATATTTAACAATATTAATACACAAATATTACAGCCAATTTCCAAATACAAATAATGCTAACTCCCATTCGTTAATATAATTTGAAAAAAAATCATTCCCTTTAAGAAAATTCAAGATGGCACCTGTTCGGTTTAATATAGCGCCGTCTTGTGAGAGAAGCCAAATTTAGTTGAGTTGGTTGTTGAATAGTGCTGTAGAAGTAACGAGAAATTGTGTACCCGTATGTATTCGCTACTCGGTGAACCAGTACTCGTTACTATCGTATCGTTACTCGTTACTTTCGGTAAAATCGATCGGTATCCGTATCTTGAGCCTATTTTATCGGTCTACGGCCCTAAAAAGGGCTTTGAAACGTCGCATTGCATTGAATCACGTGAGCTATTCTACCCCGCGGGAACTGGGTAGTGCTGCGATAGGGAGTTTTGCGTTGCAATTTTGGGTAGAAATAATTCACTTTATTTTCGCTATTATTTTTTGGTGCACTGGATTCATTATTAATTTTTCTATTGGTAGTAGGGCTTAGTTTCTAAAATCAGAAAGCCGTCAGGAAAACAGGAAAAAAAAATAAAAAATAAAGAAAGAAAGGAAATAAATATTACAATAATAACATTAATTAGTAATTAAAATAACAAAAAATTACTTATTAAAAACTTAATAATTAAAATAATAAAAAATAGTGATTAAAATAATGAATAATTAAAGTAACATAAAATTAGCAACTGAAATATAAAATACTTACAAGTACAATTTAATAAAAATGTAAAAACAAATAAAAATTAAAATAATGTTTTAATTTATGATGACTAATTAAATAATAAAGTAAAATACCAGATCTTGTCTTTTTAGCTTAGTATCGTTTCGTCCTATCTCATTTTATCCCCAGCTCGAAAAAGTGTTATTTCGTTCGCTGCCTTCCCCCACCAATTCCCTCTTTCCCGTTTCATCCGCTGTTTGAAAAATAGGTGTTTACTTTACGATAAGGCGAACGTCTGTTTACTTCAATTAAGATGGTTTAGAAGAGATGACTGTTTCTACTTCGACTTAGCTTTTGATTTTTTAATATTATTTAATATTTTATGCAGACAAATTATGTTGAGCAGAATAATGAATTTCAGACGTGTTCAAAAGGTGTGTATCTGAATATAATAACATTTTTGTTGTATAGTATCCATTTTTTTAATTTCACACATTTCTAAAGCAACAGAAGTACGCTATCACTATTTTGGCACACACATCAGAAACATGTATAATTAAGATTAATGTTACATTCCTTATTAAAAGTAATGGGTCCTCATTAAATGCAACCATTCATGCTTTTAGAGGACTTTACATGTGGTGGTCTTAAAAAGATAATGTTCACTAACAATGTTTGTTTATGTTCCCAAAAATAGAGATCTCTTAAAAGGTGACCTCTTAGAGATGTCGTAAATAGATGATTTGCTATAATTATTTTCCGATAGATAATGGAATTAATGTAATTTAATGTCAATAACTCGAGGAAGCAAGTTTAAATACGGTGCAACAAAAATACAGAAGTATTTTAAATGACGAAAATATTCATATTTTGTCAATGTCAAATTTAAAAAAGAATTAATTTTGGACAAATTATGAAATCTAACTTTTAATGTCGTCTTCTGGTTTCTATATTTATATCTGGCAAAGTTTTATACTTGTTATGAAAAAATAAAAATACAAGAAGTTTGAGTCCCGTAGGACAAAGATTGACCGGGAAATTTAGTTTCAAAATTTGCAATGTTTGATGCCATTTGTAACTTGCCTTTGGGTATCGCTTAATTGAGTTAGAATAATTCGAGGAAATAAGTTTAAATGAAGTGCAGAAAAAATAAGCATAATTTAAATAGTCATAGAAGAAAGTCATGCGGAATCCATATCAAATTTTCACTTTTTCATAATGACCATAAAACTTTCCCAAATACAAATACAGAAACTGGGAGACCGCATTAAAGATTAGCTTTCGTTATTTGTCCGTTATTCGTTATTTCGTTTGCTGCTTTACCCATTCCCTTCATCAGAACCGCTAATGACGAAAGGGTGAAATTTCCCCGATTCATCCCCTCTCCAAAAACTCCTTGTTGAGACTGTTATTTGTTGAGACAAGGAATGCTATATTATAAATGTCAATTTGCTTTTTACACTTAACAATAAAATCGATAAAAACATTCGCAAATGTATAGGTTAAGTACGAATAAGAACTTGAAAGAAATTTAGAAATCTATAAAAGGTAAGGAAAGTTTTATGTTACTTTATTACAGATAATAGTGAAGCACTAAATATTTCAATCAGTGTTATTTCATAATGCTATGAGTATACCTTTATTCATTTAAGAAATGGCCCACCAGCGGTCGAGCGGTAAAATCGCTGAACACTGGTAGTTCCGATCTGAGTTCGATCTCAGGCAAACGAGTTGGCTTCATAAGCGTTTCGTGTTTCTTTTCCCGTACCAGCTTACAAGCCAGCTTACCACATAGCATACGAGCCAGCTTTCCTGAGAAAGTGCTCTACGAAGGCATTTTTCCTTTTAGGCACATAGCCCCAGTGTGTTTTGTCATAATCAACTAAACCGAATCATTTAAGAAATATATCAGTTGATCACTGCTCAGTGTACATCTGCTGTTTGCTTATAAAAACATAATTTTTTGTTTGCTTATAAAAACATAATTTAAAGACGTTTCCACTATTTTGCTAATAGTTCTGGAAGGCTCATAGAATCCGAAATCATGTTACACTAACATCCGGAATTATGTTACACTAGCTAACAGAGAACTTAAGTCTGCTTAATACAACAAAAATCTGCTTGACTTGCTTTCGTGTCTGTGGGAAACGTAAGTATATGCAGAAATAAATATTAAAATCTATCACGTATATTTGTAAGGATGTAAAGCATACTGTTTTGGTTCACGATAATGATAAATGTGCATCATGTTACGACAGTTTTAAAAGATCACAAATAACTATACGTATGCTAGACTTCTAACAAAATTTCTGTTACAATATGAATATGCATTTATTATTATATGAGTCGTAAAACGGCCCACCAGCGGCCGAGCGGTAAAGTCGCTGAACACTGGTAGCCAAGTAAGTCCGAAGTTCGAATCCCGCGAACGGTCCGGCTACATGGGTGTTTTCGTGGCTTTCCTCATGTGTAACGTGTATACGAGCCAGTTTCCCTTAGAAAGTACTCCACGAAGACATCCCCCCTTAGGCAGATAGCCATAGTGTGCCTTGCCATAATTAAATACACCCATACACACATGAGTCGTAAAATTCAGTGTTCGTCATTTTTAGATTCTAGGTGTACGAAAAATTTTTTTTTTAAATTTTTGTTTTGTTTTTAAAAATTAATTCACTTTATAGCTTTTCTTCAATTTATTATAAAGGAATAGGAGTTTAAATTTTGATTTATATATAATATGATATAAATTCATCATTCATTAATAATATTTTATGTATAACAAAAAATTATCATTAATGTTCCAAATTTTAATTTTTTTAATGATTTGTCTTACATTTGTTGTATATTTGTTGAATGCATAGCTAAATATTTCAATTATACACAATAAAGGTTATGCAGAAAACAATTCAGCTGGCATGATAGCTAATTGCGAAAGAAAAATTAGAGTCTTATTGCTTTTAACTCTTAGTACAAGCAGCCATTTTTAAATTGACGTTAAAATAAATTTATTCTATGGTCTATTAGAAAATAACTATACTGAATCATTTATTGACGACTTCTAAGAGGTCGCTTTTTGAAAGAGACCTGTATTTTTGAGAACATAAACATACGTTGATATTGAACATCACTTCTTTAAGATGCCAGAGCAAATGCACAGAGCTCCAAAAATCCTCTAAAAGTATAGACGGTCACGTTTTAAAAGGCTGACTACTTTTAATAAAGCCTGTATATATTAATGTTCATTATACATTTCTCACATTTTTACTTTCTTTCAAAACAGCGATGCTGTGGTTCAATTGCTTTAGAACTATGTGAAACTAATAAAATGTGCCCTATGTTATAAAAACCTAATTATATTCAGATACACACCTTTTGAACATGTTTGAAATCTATTATTCTAATCAGAATACTTTGTCTACAGAAAACATTGAATCAATATTAGAAATCAAAAGCTAAGTGAGATTAAAGTAGGAAGAGTCATATCGTCTAACCCATTTTAATTGAAGTAAACAGGTGCTTACTTTATCGTAAAGTGAACACCCGTTTTTCAAACAGCGAATGAAAAGAAAAAAAGAGCCCACCAGAGCTCGAGTGGTAAAGTCGCTGAGCACTAATAGTTCAGTCCGGGGTTCAATTCCCGGCTAACGGCTAGCTGCACGGGCGTTTTCATTGTTATTCCCGTGTGTAACTTGCATATGAGTCAGTTGCCTTTAAAAAATCCTACACGAAGGCCTCCCTCCCCGTAGGCAATAGCCCTAGTGTGCTTTGCTGTAACCGAATAAACCGAAACTGAAAAAAAAAGAAAAAAAAAAAAAAAAAAAGGGAATTGGTGGTGGAAGGCAGCTACGAAACGTCGTTTTAGAAGAATGGGCTACATAACCAAATTTCTATCTATACTCTGGTAAACATTACATTATTTGCTTATCAAAAGCCTAAATTTAGCTAATGCTCGGCTTAGTTCTTAAATTGCAATTTTAGCCACAGCCCCCAAACAAGACAATGTCTGGTATTTTATTTCATTACTTAGTTATTCATCATTAATTTAAGAATTAATTAAATTTTCATTTGTCTTTAAATTTTTATTGAATTATGATAATAATCATTTAATATTCTAGTTGCTAATTATTTTATTATTGTAATAGTTATTTTATTTTTATTTATTTATTTATTTATTTATTCATCTTTCCTGATGGCCTTCCATAGAGCTCCAGCACTTCTAATTTTAAAAATTAAGTCCTGACTACAACCAATGATTGCGAAAATAAAAGTCAAGTAACTTATTTAGTGATAATTAAATAAAATAAAAGCCAAGGCTTTTATTTTCTCCTTACTTGGCTTTTATTATATATATATGTATATATATATGTGTGTGTGTGTATGTGTGTGTGTGTACTTTACATTTAATTATAAGGACATATATATATGTACTTTACATTTAATTATAATCTATTTGATATATATATATATATACATATTTACGTTTGATAGTATTACCGATTGCAATAAAAAGGGAGGTGTACATCTAGATGTTATAACAGACCCATATACAAAATTTCAACGTTCTATAACTAACCATTTTTGAGTTATGCAAAATGCATACATACGTACTTACACATCACGAAAAAAATCCCTTTCAAGTATCAACATAGAGTCATAATCATTAGTCATAAGTATCAGCTTAGAGTAAATGGGATTACATTTAACAATAAGTTTTTTTGAAAAAAAAAAAAAAAAAAGAGAGAGAGAGTCCTTCATTGTGTTCGTACGTACAGGCGTCAGCCCAAAAAATAATTCACATGGATTCCGTAATCGTCAAAAACGGATATTTCCGTTAAAATATGATACCCAAAAGTTTTCTCGATTACAATAATTACTACCATTTTATTTGATAGAAGGAAGTAAAGAACCTATATTAACCTACATATTCTTATATAAACAATACCTAAGTGCAGTATATAAATATTTCAAATCAATAAAATCTGACTATGGCACGCTCAAGGAAAAAAAAAAAAAAAAAAGAAGAATCAACTAAATTTTCAAATTACAAACATAAATAGCAATAGTAAAAAGCAAATACAAAATAACGCTTCGCGCTATCAAAATTGCTCATTTTCTTAAATATCAACAACTAAATAGTATTTCAACTAAAACACATAATGTAAACAAGAGTTTGCCCGATGCCCAAAAAAATTCAAAATTATCTATGAAAAATATGAGCGCATTGTGACTTCCTATTCGAACAGCATTCGTATTCGCATAGAAACCGCTTCATTCGTACTCGAACAAACCGCATCGCACGACAGATGCGAGTAACGAAATGAATTTGTGAGTACCGAATCCGTACTTCGAGTCAACCGATGTACCCGTTACTCAGTAACGAATACATGCGGTTTGCTCCAGCTCTATTGTTGAAGAATGTACGCAGCGGATCTATGGTGCATTCGCTCGTTCCACTTTGTGCTAATGGAGCACCTAACTTGTAACCTTGTACGTTATGTAAATAATTAAATATTTGTGTGGCCTAACTTAGTTAGTTTTACTTTGGAACCAGCACCAATTATCTCTCGTAACTCATCGCATTTTAATACCAAACAGCACCCTCAACAATACTTAAATATATCAACTAGAACAGCTTCCACTATTTGCAGGAACACCAAACATTTTGGAAAATTAATTAATTCGTTATCCGGCAATGTATAATTAAATCATTCACATGAATGTGCCGTAAGGAAGGAGCTCGAACGCTCATTCAGACAAGATGGTTTGATGCCATACAAATTAGGTAGGATTACGCAAATCAATCATTTGAGTGTAAGCTTTTAAAGACCCTACTTTGGAAGCTCCTTGGCTTTTGTGTTCTGACGTTTTGGCGGCAACTGCGAAGCAAAAGAATGGATATTCGAGTTGAACGTTTTGCTCATCATTTATTTCGCTATGTGTTCCACGAATTAAAAGTGCCAAAGGAGAAGATCTACCCCATCAATAATGAAATGGTGTCTAATGACTATACCGACGATATTGGATTTGCGGTTGTTACGAATGCGCTGTGCTTTAGAAGTGACATAAAGCATGCTTTCGATAAGAATCCAAAGCTGGTTATGGGAACCACAGATTTCGAAGATTTAGTGCGGAGGTGGTTGGACGTTTTCATACCGAAAAAGAATATCTTAGATCTAACTATGGGGTCATGTCTACTTTTCGCAGAATTTGCTATACGCAAATATAGCGAAGATGAAAATTTTGATCTAACATCAGTACCCAAATTGTGGGCGAGTTTCTTCATTGATAATTTTTTGGAAGAATTCAGCAGAAAGGAAGGCACAGAATTTCAGGATATCTGGGATGACCTGAAAAAAACAGCAAAAGATGCGCAGATAGTGGACACTGGCGTAAAATCTGCTCTTTCTGAACTTCAACATCCTTACGGTGGTTTGAAAGCGATAGATAATTTCAAAAATTTTCTTCCTCAGAGGCAGTCCAAGATAGAGCAGTTTGACAGTTTAAAACTTGGGAAAGGTCCTTTACAGCAAGTAGACTTCCTTTCACCAGTCCCAGGTTCGTCATATTGGGGTGAAGCATCAGGTTACGAATTGAATTTAAAGCGATCAACCGCCCTGGTGTCGGAAATTCCTGAGAAAATTGCAAAAGAATCTCCTAAAAAAGGGAGAAATACCTAAGACTCGGGGTGGAGAAAAAAGACCCTAAAATTTAACATAAAATTAGAAAAAATCAATGCAGACAGAAGAACTTTTAAGTATGCTGTGTCTCCCGTGACAGATTGAAGATTGTGACATTGAATTTTGATTTATCTAAATAGATAAGAACAGCAAGTTGCGGAAATAAGTAATCTTTTCTTGTGAAAAATGGTGCAAGTTTATGAACATTTACATATTGTAATTTCTAGTTCTTTATTGTATTTTTCAGAAAATTCTAATGTATTGCATTTTAATATTTTTAATGTTTTTGATGCTACATTTTTAACTTTTAAGCCTTTTGCTGTATCTAATATTTATCTTTCATTGCCCTAACTTTTCGTATGTTAAAATTTGAAGAATTAAATTTAAGTTAAAGCTTTATTTTATCTTGCATTTTTCATTTATTTGCTTTCAAATAATTCTATAATTTAGTAGTTACCGAGTTTATATGTTTATCAGTATCCTACTTTAAATTATTTTTAAAATCGATAATCTGCTCATTTCTTAGCTTGGGGATGGATTTTTTTCGCACCCTTGCATTTTCACATCACTAAGAAAATTGCGATCGAAATTTCAATTTTTGTAACTGTATAATAAGTAATTCCTTCTCGTTAAAATAGTTTATGGTACTGTATTGTAATGAGGATATTAAATTTATCTTTCAATGAAGAGTTTGTTGATTTTCGATATTATAAAAATTTTAAAATCGAAATTAATTTTTAAAAATCTTCGTTCATTTGGCATTCCTAGCTCTCGAGAGTTTTAGGTATCTGATGAAAATTGCAGCTCTCAGCTACATGAACAAAAAAAATCTAAGCAAACCTATGGTTGCCAAGGAGTTGCATTCAACTTTTAAAATATTCCCTTGAATTTCTGATTTCTTTAATGAATATGTTGCTTATCCAAATGTACGAGAAATTTTAATCTTAACAGCATGCAAAGCACTGCTTCTTAATTTCCCGATAGATTTTAAATTCTTCACACAAGAATTGTAAGACTCTGCATTAAAGCGAAGTTTGTTACAGAACGCCTTCAAAAATCAATTTTGACAATTTCATCATTTGTTCATACTGTAAGTGCACACTCATTTGCAGTCTATGTAATAAATTCCCATTTACTCCTAAATATCTTAAGTATTTACCTTCAGGTGTGCAACAAATCTTAATCAAGTGTTTCAATTAAATTTTTGTTTTACGGAACATTCATTTTTTATGTACTGAACAGTATTGCAACGTCATCTCTGAGCTAGGCGATATAAGCAGTTGCTTAAGATACCGAATTTCGGAGGGCACTAGTTAGATTGCTGTAACAGGCGAAAATCA
Source organism: Stegodyphus dumicola (assembly GCF_044657685.1). Classification (NCBI taxonomy): domain Eukaryota; kingdom Metazoa; phylum Arthropoda; class Arachnida; order Araneae; family Eresidae; genus Stegodyphus; species Stegodyphus dumicola. Next base: position 37,452,619 of record NC_140771.1, on the reverse strand, counting down.
AAAGTACATTTCGCTTTGAATTGTTATGCTTCATTAATGCAGGATGCCAACTCTGTCATGTTTAGAAGCTGACAGTGTTGGAAATGGGCACTATCCAATAGTACAGTATTTTAAATTAACTTCGAGAATTAATACAAATATTATGTTAACCTTTAAGTGGTATACTTGGAAATTAAACTCTATGTTAATTTTAAATATTTCTCCAATACCTTAATTCAAGAAAATAACCAAGAATGTAGTCTTTATATGGCATAAGTTCAAGTCGGATTTGAAAGCCTCAGGATACACATGCTTTATTTTAAGCAAAGACTTAAGTCAATCAACCATGCAATAAAAAAACAAATTGGCAACCCTTGAGGACCTCTTAAAACATCCCCGTGTAACAAGCATACGATTCTTGCCCATGGTACTCGCAATAGTTAACAATTGAAAGAGCGTGTTACTTGCATGAGGTGGATATCACGGTTAATAGATTTGTGATCACTGTTTTATTGTTGAACTGATAATTCCTAACTTGTTTCTCTTTGGATAGAAACATGAAGGGAATATACATGGAGTCGACTGATGAAATTCGGGATTATCATCGAAAAGATGCGTGATTGTGCTCTTTATACAGCCAAGTGAATGTTTAAATTCTTGTTTCAGATGCATTTAAGCAGCTAAATTTTTCAATCGTGTTATTTAGCAACTTGCTTCTTAAAAGCTTCCCTAGATTAGTTTCTCAGCCATTGGTACGTGTAACCACAAGAGTACAGGAAAGGTCTCTGGGATACGAAGAAAAGATGTGACTGTAGTCATTGATGGATTAATTGAGCTTACAATGAAAAGCTGCTGTATCGGTTAATACTTCCAATCCAAAAATTTCATTATGAAGAATCAAACTACTTAAAATAAATCTGAAATAATTTAGAAAGCTATAAATGCTTAATTCAGTTTAAGTATATATTCTTTCTGCAGGATCAGTATTTGTCGAGAGGGCTAAGACAACCAGTCGATAACACAATTAGTGCATTTCAAGAATCTTTACATCATTACATTGATCATCCACTCACTCATTTATTATTCTTGGAGATTTAATCACTTGCACTGTGAGTAAACTTCACAGTTGCGGTGCCGGACGCTACAATATAACAAGCGGTAAAGTGTCTCATTTATGTCGCTCTGCATCTGCGAGTGCAATCCAGAGCTGTAACTCAAGAAATAAACAATTTTGTTGTTAGGCGACATGTGTACCACGTTATTTTCATTTTTGCAATAAATGCCTATCGACGTTATATTCACGTCGCTCACGGTTTGAGACAAAAGCATCTCGACATACATGGCGCGTCATTTTAGCCCAAGTGGTTAAATGGCAATAACTCTTTGTAAGGAAACCAACAAGTAAATTCACATGGTAAACAAACTGAACAGTTGGTTGATGATCATTGTCTGTATATACTAAATATTGGAAATGAGACTTTCTTTTCCCAACCAACCGAGTCATTTCATGCAACAGATATAGCTATCAGTTCTCCCTCACTGCTATCTTAGTTTTCACTTAAAGTTAGTAATGTTCTTTTCAGTTGTGATCATTTTCCAGTTTTTTTCCTTGTTCAAGGATATACCTCCTTTGGAGCTGACCTGTCATTTTATTTATGATAGAGAATACTGATCACTTTTATCATTCCTAGCTGTGATTAGTCAGGAAATAGTGAATAATACAGATATTGAAGATGCAGTGACTGTGGTAACTGACATCATCCTGCAGGCAACTAAACTCTCGATTCCTAAATCATCATCAAGGCTTCCTAAATCATCATCAAGGCATCAAGTATGCAAAACCATGGTGGAGCAATGAATATAAAGAAGCACAGGATGCAGAGAAAACTGTGGAATGTTTCCTGCAAATACTCGGGTCTCCAACTTTCTGACCTATAAGCAGGCTAAGGTAAAGGCACAAAATGTCAGATGGCAGAGCCAGGGAAATATGTGTTGTTTTCTGTGTCATCAACAAGTTTTGATACTCTGAGAAAAAGAATTTAAGAATGTATTAAGAAAATGTCAAAATCACTCACTTTCTGTCTTGATAGTTTGATAAACAGCAGGGAAGAAACTGCAGATAGTATTTGTGAGGCTTTTGCTTTTGTGTCAAGTAAACCATTTGTCCCCATTTTTTTTCCCCCCCATCAGGTACAATCTAAGAGAGTTTCTGTCAAATTTAATGAGCTCAACTGTGAAAATTATAACACAGAATTCACAATACTCAAGATTCGAAGAACTCTTTCTTGGATACATAAGACAATTACAACTCTAGATGGTGGGAGCTATAAGTATGTTAAAGTTTCTAAACTACTATGTTAAAGTTTGTGTCCTGTGAATCATTAGTTGCCCTTCTTACCCCTTTTAACAAAGTGTAGAAGAAGCATATTTTCCTAAATATATAGAGGAGAGCTTTAGTTATTCTCATAGCAAAACCTGATAAGGAATCTTGTAATAATTCTTGCAATTATAGATTGATAAGAATGAACCTGCTGCCTTTGCAAAATCTCAAAAAAAAAGATACTCTCATCTAGCTCATCACTGGAGAAGAATGATTGCAGTTCTTCATATCAGGGTGAGTTTTAAAGAGGTAGGTCAACTTTGGTTAATGTTGTGATATTTGAGACCTTGCTGTGAAGTTGGGAGGAAACACCTAGTATCTATTTTCTTAGATATAGAAAAAACATATGATAAGGCTCGGAGATGTGACATTCTCCATGACCTTTGTGATATTAATCTACATGGTAATTTAGCTGTCTTTAAAAAATAGATTATTCCAAGTAAAGCTTGGTTCTCTGTTCTCAAAAGCTCAAGAAAATTCTATCGAGCACATGGTGGGGAGCTGACTGCTGTTCTTTGCTCCAGTTCTTTGTAGTGCTGTAATCAGCTCCAAATTAGATTACACCTCTGTGGTGGATGCATCTTCATGTCAATCTGCATTACTAAAGCTTGATCCTGTTTACCATCAGGCATAAGACATTTGTTTTGGAGCCTTCCAATCAACACCTGTACAGAGCTTGTACGTAGATTGAGCCTTCACTTCATTTAAGGCATGAGCAACTGTCTCTTTGCTATTATTTTCCTGTATATTCTTTTATATGATTCAAATGTCCTTTTCCAAGCTCAGCCTTCCTAGATTTCTACCTATTCAAAAAGATCTTAGTCATTAGTTGAAGAATACAGCATTTCTGAGATGAAAAGCAATAAATTATTTTCAAATTCCTCTTTGGGATGATGTAAAAATTGAATTTCTTAAAGTTTTCAAACATTTTGAGAACAGCTCTAACGAGGTAATGTAAATGCCTTGTTAAAGCTTTTTAGATCACAGAAATTAATACAACAGTTATTTGTTTACCCAAAACTTGTGCCCAAAAGTTCACTGCAGAGTTTTTCTGAAGAAAACAGTTCTTCTGTTTTAGAAGTTCTAAACTTGAGTAGAGGACCACCAGCGGCCGAGCGGTAAAGACGCTGAACACTGGTAGTTTGGTCTGAAGTTCGAATCCCACGAACAGGCTGGCTGCATGGGCCTTTCGTGGTTTTCCTCATGTGTAACGTGTATATGAGTCAGTTTCCTTTAGAAAGTCCTCCACGAAAGCATCCCTCCCTTTAGGAAGATAGCCCTCGTGTGCTTTGCCATAATTGAATAATCCAATCCAATCCTAAACTTGAATAGTGTCTTAAAGAATGACCATTATGACATTATATACTGCTATGTGTCTGGACATTCGAAATAAAGGGTAAGGGTTTCGAAATAAAGGGAACTTGCAGATATTACAGCAAAGAATTCTGTGGAAGTGTTCAGCAGACCTGTTCCCTTTTTAGACATAACATCTGATATTAGACAGAGAATTTTAAACAAATGGAAGCTACTCTGTGATGTTCAGCTAGTAATAAGTTAAGACGTTTGAAACTTGGGATGGAAAGCTGGAAGAGTGCCAGAAATCGAAAGGAGGATGTGCTGTTAACCCATCTTAAAATCGATCACTCGCATTTACCTTCTAAAAGCAGAGAGTGAGTCAGTGGGTCCTAATTGTGATATTGTTCTGTCCGTTTGTCATTTTTTAATACGTAGGTTGAGGCAAAAGTCATGGCAACTATCTTTTTTCTTGAAGATACCAGTCCGGTTGAAAAATGTCACATATACAGACGAAAGGACAAGGTCTTAACTACATGTGTGGACAATAAATAGCACTAAAATATCGTAACACACGAATTTATTACAGTAGTATACAGGGAAATATAGCCTTCACCGTGCAAAAGAATGATAACACAATACACATAAAGTTGATATGACAAACCTGGGCCTAAAGACACTCAATGTAGTCCCCTGCTACTGTCACCACACGCTGCCAACGATGTGTGGAGGTGCTGAATACCATCAGCCTCAGCATTTTCCACACCATGTATGAATTGGGTCATCTGTTGGCGCACAGCATTAGCAATGTGCTCTCGTGTTGCAAACCGTCTGCCACGTATTGGTTCCTTAATCTTGGGAATGAGATCAAAGTCACAGGGCAAAAGGTCAGGAGAGTATGGTGGGTGCTCCAATTCTTCCCATCCCCTCGCCTTGTCGTGCAGAATTATTGCACTGTCCACAAGATCCGGACGTTTATCCTAAATGCCACATCGCACCTGGAAGTCCCTGCAGTACTGTACGGTCACTGTTCTGACATGAGGAACAAAGTGGCAAACAATGACACCCCTGACGTCATACGCGACAATAACCATCAATTTGACTGGGGAAGGATTTTGACGCTAGCTCATTATGCAATATCCTGTGGACAGTGCGTTTCTAGATGCCACTTGCCCTCTCTAACTCCAGTAATGTCCATCGTGTGTCTTCATCCATGAGGTGCTTGATGACGGCACGTGCCAAGTCGGTCTGCACACTCACCGGTCATCCCGAACGTTGCTCATCACTGGTTTACACACGTCCTTGCTGAAACTTTCCTACCCACCATGCTACTGTATGATATGGTAGGGCATTATTCCCAAGGGCTTCTACTAATTCACTGTGACACTCCTTCGCATTTCTCCCTCGGAGAACGGCTATTTTGATGTAAGCGTGCTGCTCAACACGGGTTACTTCCATCTCGCACGGAACTCACCAACTGACTGATTTCAGAGCCCTCCCTACCACAGAGCCATCTGTTGTTCTGCATACAGTCTATGCCTGCAGAACTTCTACACAACACATATATGTTTTGTGATCCATTCACATATCTACAAGAAAAAAATAGTTGCCATGACTTTTGCCCCAACCCTCGTAGAATATCCATATTTTAACAGATTTTGATTGAAGCATTTTAATAAATATGACTTGCCTCTTTACTGTATAATGGGAGAAGAGGTCGATACCATTTATTTGAATACCTGAAAGAGATGGGTTTGTATTATGGGTTATAAGTTTTGGATGTATCTACCATGTGTTTGGTTCAAATAGTCTTTCAGGCTAAAAGAAAATGTGCCAAGAAAATCTTCTACTACTAGCTACTACTACTACTCGAACTGCCAAACCCCTAAGCAATTTTATGTAGCTCACAAAAATATTTTAATTACGAATTTGTTGCAAATACAAAGATTTCAAAATCAAGTTCAAGAGAGAGACATTTTCATTATAAATTGAGTTAACTAATTTACAGTGTGATACAAGTCTTAATCAAGATTTGAAGATATGGATTTTATTAACTTTTATTTGTACTTGACATATTTTATAATTATTTGTGAAGAATTTTTTTTTTTCCACAATTGAAAATTAATAAGAAGGAAATCTGATTTACCGATGAGCATCTACAATCTGTGATAAAGACAATTTCTAGTATTTCTCTCTAAGGCTTCAAATTTTATCAAAACTGAAATGCCATTAAGTGTCAAGTCGAGGAATAAAAAAATTTATAGTTATATACATACAAATATGTATTTTTATTTATGCATAGAAACGAATTCAATAACTAAGGAAAAGAGACTTAAGTTTGTCATTATTTATTCTCTAGTTTTGTTCTGCCTGGAAAACTTTCTCTGAAAAGTTAAGAAAGTTTTCATAATTTCTTTCAGCTTAAATTGAACTAAATTATTTAATGATTATAGTAAGTCTGGAACTTTTAATTGTCAAATATTTGAATTACAAAGTGTAACCAATATAAGTGTCTTGCAAGTACCAGACTTTAAATTTCAGATACAAAAAATAAATATAAGTTTGAATTTTTTCCGAAAAATGCTTAGTAAACAACATTTATTTTAAACGATTTTCATTTTGTTAAAAAAAAATTCGAACCCGTCAGCTGTTTTTCAGGTTGTGCATGTGGCCCACAGGCAATCTAACCTTTTTCTAAATTAATGTATTGTATTTTTACTTGCGTACAAATGGAAATGTTATTTCTTCAAGTTTTGTATGATCCCTAAATATGATCTTCAACTTTAAAATGTAATATGTATGAGAGTCTTTTTTTTTTTTTTTTTTTTTTTTTTGTTGTTGTTGTTATATTTTTAAGAATGTGTAGGAAATTTTCTCATTATGGACTGAAGGAGTGTATAAAAGATTAGATTTTGTAATTTTTATGAACTTAATTCTTTTTAATTCAAAAAATGGAAAAGCAAAAATATCTCCATCATTTAAAGCATTTTTGTAATTGGAAGTATTGTATTTATTCACATATTTTCCCCTTTTTTTTTATGATTTTATCATACAAAAATAGAGGGGAAGAGATATGCAAAGGACACAGTTACAGAAAAAACATAACAAATGAAAAATATTCATAGATAAACTCTTGGTAATTATCACAATATTATTTATTTAACTCTCTGAGCGGCCAGGGTTTTCGCTAAGAAAGCACAAATTTCCCAAAACTACTATGAGAACAAATTATTTTTTGATTTTAATGTAAAAACTCTCCTGGTTGGTATTTCATGCCTGGATTTGTTTTCTTTTGATATAGTGTCTTAATTTCTTTGATATATTTTAATATGCACGTATATATACATTCTTACAGATATCAGAAAATATATTCTAGGCCGTATATGTACGCCCTTGCTGCTTAGAGGGTTAAAAGAAACCTGCATTCTAATCAGATTAAAAATTACTAATGACATTAACATTAAAGTATCTAACACAAGATTTTCATTTATGCTTCTGTTTTAAATCTCATCCACTTTTATTGTTGTTCACTGCTAGCTACTCTTGAGGTCTGAAGTTGTTTAATCGTGATGGAACTGCTATCAAGTCTGCTGTTTGCTAGTTGTCGCCATCATCAATATCGCTATTCAGTTTATCTTTCCACCTGCAATGATCTTCAGAACTGTCCAGAACACTAGATATTCCCTATTTTTTTTAAACTTAACTATTATTGTTTCATCAGTCAGAGCCCATGTACCCCAAATCCATGAACAAATCAATTAGTAAGATCAAAACAATGTCTAAATGAACAAATCTGTTTTAAAATTATGGGAAGCTTGCTTTCTGAACACCTTGAAAAAGGAGAGAATTACGTGAAGCTGGGGAATATGCCATTAAATGCACTATGTGTCTACGACCAAGGGTTTTGAAAGTAAAGGCACTGTGAACTTAGTATATGCAGGATAGTATAAAAAATTTTTACCAATATATGAACCTCTAGTGGCCTATCCACTCAACTAGTCGAAATGAACTTTTAGATATTGTTTGAAGGTATGCATTCAAGATTGTGATGATTTAAAACAACAGAGCTCTCGCAGTTATGGTTGCAGTAAAGAAATTCCAAAATTTTCAGATGGTAACACCCACTTTTTTCCCTGGGCAAATTTATTAGCACATTGGAAAACCTTAAATGACAATGGAAAGATACATGTATGACTATAAAACATTTGCAAAGAAGAGCATTATAAAGGATCAGTGATAATAGAGAGGAGAGAAGAAAAAACTGTTTTAGAATTAGAGGTTTTCAATGTGTACAATGTTTCAAGATATTCATCTCCTGTAAATTTGCACTTTCATAGCTGTCACAATCCGCTGACCTCACTTCGGTGGGGTTCTGGTTCTGGAATTATCTGAAACCTTAAGGTCTACAAAATAAGATCTGTCAGAACTGATAGATGCCATAAAATGTGAAGTTATACAGATTCCTCTCTTGTGTTGTTTATGGTCCTTTACAGTACTCTTCTTTGCAGATATTATATGCTGGCAATTTTTGTCATACGGCTAACTTGCCATTTATGGTTGCCCACCAGTAGTCGAGTGGTAAAGCTGTTCAATACTGGTAATTCGGTCCTGGGTTTGAATCCCAGCATATATGTCATGTGTATGTGAGCTAGTTTCCCTTAGAAACTCCTCCGCAAAAACACCCCCCCTTAGGCAGATACTTCTCGAGTGCTGTACCATAGTTAAATAAACCAAACTATATATGGTTTTTCAGTGCCATTTGGTGCAGGGAAAAAGGTGGGAACTTTAAAAAAAATTTTCATTAACCATAACCATGAGAAGCTGTGTTATTTTAAATCATTGCAATGGAGCGCACACCTTCAAAAAATAATATCTGAAATTCATTTCGATTGGTTGAGCAGCTAGGTGGCTAGGAGTTCATATATCGGAGGAGATTTTTTTATAACCACCCTATATATGTATATATTATGGTTTGCCATTTATTTAAAGATGAGAACATAATATTTTTCAGAACAATGTTCCTTGATCTAGTGCACTGAAAAAAAATTTTCATGACTTTATGTGATCTGCATATTTTAAAATGTATGCATTTTCTTGTCTATTAAAATTTTAAAGACATGAAATAAAATATTATTGAAGAAAATACAATTTTCAAAGCAGAGGATGGAAATGTTATTTTCATTTATTAGATTTTGTATATTTTTATGTTATAAATGCATTAATGAAATTAAGCAAAACACTAAAATAAATTAGTTTGTTTGATTCTTGTAAGATTTTCTTAATTTGAAATGCAGTTGTATTTTAATAAAATCAAATGTACTTGATCTTGTTTATCTTTTAAATCTGATGGCTTTTTTATGATTAATAGTTGAATGGTCATCGAAAAATACAGTATGAGGCTTATATGTACTTGATTATTTACAGGAATTTTATCTTAGGGGAGTATGTGATGTGTTTATCTAATTTTTAATGGTTCTTTTGTAGTCTGAGAACTGGAATGAACAAAGCAGATTGAAATGCTTATTTATAATTTCTTTTATAGATTTGTATCTGAAATTAAAAACTATGGACATTATAAACATTGTCTCTTTTTTTAGATCTCGATTGGCTTGTCAAATAATTGTTACAGAAGCTATGAATGGTTTAGAATTGAGTCTTCCTGGAGAAGTAAAAGATGCTAGACTGCTTTCTTCAACCTATACCAGTGAAAAGATCAAATAATTACAACTAGAGAGAAACGTTCTAATACCATTATTGTACAGTCTTGTTGAATAAGAATGAGGTTTCTTTGAGGAGGTATCAGGATATAAAATGCTTAGATATTTTAAAATTAAGTGCTGTAATCCTCTTATAAAAATATCAAAATTGTATGGCATATCGGAAGAAATCTAAACATTTATTACATACTGAATGAATTTTCAATAATGTTATTGGTGCACTGTAATATCTATTAGCCCCTTTTTTAAAAAAAATTGGATTTTATTATTGAAAAATTCATACCTTATATTATCACATGAACAGTTCTTTTCTGTTGAATATGCCTAAATGTAATGTTATATACTGTGATATAGGAGAGCATCTCATACCATTCTTAACATTTTAAATTCACTCTCAATTATGCTGCCAAATTTTCTCATGTTTTATGAATAATTTTTATATTATAAATGCTCAAATATTCACATTATAAATTAATATTACATCATTTATAATTTTAAATGTCACATTTATAATAAAAGTAATTCTCAAAATGGCCAATATTTCGTCTGTGGTATGCAACTATACAGATGTACAATTGCTTTTCATCAAAAAGCATTTGGTTTTAGGGGGGGGGAATGTTTTATGCAACATTTAGTAGAATATATATGCAGCTATATGAATTAATATGCAACTTTTAGTAATAATAGAATCATTGATTTTAAAGTTGCAGAAATGAACATTTTAAAATTTCTTTGTATAGTATTGCAGCATTATTAAAAATATTCATTACTAGAAAATGTGATATTTAATTTCTGAATGTAATATTCGTGTGAATATTCAGATTATAAAATACATATTTTAATTATTCTTACATTCTTTGTTATATTCTTTTGTATCAAGTTTGGAAATTTTACTCAAAAAGAAAAAATATATTTTTGTAAGTTATTAAATATTCCTTTTTTATATTTTATCTTGTCTAAGGAAATTTTGTACTAGATGTGTCTATAAAAATACTTTTTCTACATATTTGTTTATTTATTGCATTCCACAGCATTTATGCATTGAATATTTATTATTACAGTTCAGCTATTGAAGATCTAAATACAAATGCCATTTTTTAAAAAAATATTTGCATATTATGGGCATAAAAGGTTAAGAATAGTTTCTGTAATTTAACCACTGAGCATTATGCATATATAATAGAGAGAGAGTAATACATACAATACAATTTGACTATATTTATGTACTTTCATACTGTTTAAAAGTATTGTTGCATGCATACAGGTTTGTAATAGATTGAATGCGCTCTGAACTGATAATAGCTTGATAAAATTTATTTTACCAGAAGGAACACTTTATGTCTGTCTTTCCACAAAAATACTGATACTTCTCTTCACAGTGTCACAGAAAGCAATCAGTAATTACACATCAAACTACTAAGAATTTTAAATGCAATGCAATGCAAAGTGCATCTAAAGAGTAAAGCTCTCATGGAGGTATCTCAGTATGCCCTAGTTAACCATGAACTGAGATATGATGTTCTCTCTAACCGTATATAGTTATACCCCAGCCACAGAGAAATCTTTATTACCTTCCATTTCTCGAAATTAGTGGAAAGCATTTGAGGTATATTTGTGTTTACAGTTACATATAGGGATCAATGACAATTATTCGATTAGAATACTAATTACAGTTAAACAGGGGCTGGTCAAAAATGTCACCAATTTTGGCCACTTTGGGAGATTTATCACCAAATTAGTCCCCTAATCCATTATCAGTTTAGCGATATCTCACCAGTTTAGCAAAATAGCCATTTAGCTGGATGTTAAGTAGACTTGCTCCTGTATTCTTATTTTTATGATAGAGCTTAGTCCCTTTTAAGCATTTCATGTTACATATATACAAAATTTGTAACACTATTTATTTCAAACTCTTACAATACTATTTTATCATAGTTTTATATATTTCAAAAATGAATATTAACTCACAGTTATTGAAATGAAAGGCCTTTTTGACTGTAAGACTTTATTTTACCTTTTCTGTTTCTTGCAGTATTAAATTACATACAGGTGATACCTAAAAATTTAATACTGGCTTATTCAAAATGCTGTGATTTTTAGACCACTGCAAAAATTTATCATTTAATGCCATGTAATAACCAGTGTACATCAGTCATTTGTAGATGTAATCCTTTAGGAGCATTGGTGGTATTTTTGCATATTAAATTTAAACTATGAGCTGAACAAGGAATAATGTAGCTTTATCATTTCTTTAACAAATAATGGCTTGAATACATTTATGCAGTTCAGCTATATTAGTCCCTTTATCATATCCTTGACCTTAAAAATTTTGAATGTTGAGGCCATCTCTTATAAATAATTTCGTTTGCTAAACGACTTCTAGTTTTCTGTTTTATTTCTACAGAATTTATAAAGCTTTCATCAGTAGTTATGGATCCATCATTAATGTACAGGTATCTAATAATTTGACACAGTTAATCATGATGCAAAATTTCTTTTATGCTATCAAATATCAAAAAATGTTTTTCCCTTTTTCGATAGTAAAAAGAATTTTAATTAAAAATATAATTATAAACTTATCTTTTGCTTTATTAGAATGATAAGAATGGATCTCATTCTGTGACTAGCTACATGATAGACAGTATTCCAAATATCAGTCAGTCCATTAGTTCGTGCGCATTAAGAGTATGCGTGAAATTCACTATGACGCATTTACTAAATACAATTTTGAGCCTGTTGAAACTTGTCATCAGTTGACTAACATATTATTCAGTTCATCACCAACTTTCGTAAATATCGAATGCATTTTAGTACCCATAGAAACTGAATATTCAACCAAAATAAAACTAAATACATATTGGGAATTACAAATTTGAAACTGTTAGCAAATTTAAATATTTAGGATCAGAAGTTAATACTCTCAATGATTTAATGCCCGAGATCCATAGTAGAGTCACAGATGCTAACTGATGTTTTTTCGGTCTCAAAAAAATACTTGGTCTAACTTCACTAGCAGAAAAACGAAGATTTTAATTTACAAAAGCTTAATCAGACTCATTCTTACATACTGTGTTGAGACCTGGGCAATGACAGAAAAAGCTAAAAGTATCATTTCTGTCTTTGAAAGAAACATTTTGAGAAGTATTTTTGGTGGTATAAAATGTAACAATATCTGGAGAAGAAGAACTAACTCTGAACTCTATGAATCCTTTAAAGAAATAGATATAGTAAAATATATAAGGATTCGGAGAATTAAATGAGCAGGCCATCTGTGCAGAATGGATAAAAATCGAGTAACTAAAAAGATCTCGGCCAGACCATTCGGCACCCGAAAAAAAGAGGGAGACATAAACTTAGGTGGCTCAACTGTTTGGAAACGTACTTAAGAATTTTAAAAATAACCAATTGGATGTCCATGGCCAGGGAAAGAAGAGCTTGGAATTCGATTCTAAGAAAGGCAAGGGCCCATCCTGGGCTGTCTGACCATTGAAGAAGATGAATATACATAATCAGTGCAAACGTGCTGTGCTACATTTTTTATTTTCGTGTGGAGAATCTGCCAGGTTTGCAGCGACAAAAATTAATAGTGTACATGGTGAACACACTATTAGTGTAAGGTCTGCCCAGAAATGGTTTAAAAAATTTAAAGTTGGAAAAAGCAGCATTGATGATGAGCCCCGTTCAGGACATTTTGAACTATTAGAACCAAATCAAACGATTAATTCAGAAGTTTATAATGAACAACTTTGCCATCTAAACTCAGAATTGATAAAAAAAAATGCCCACGATTGGTGTATATCGAGAAAGTGTTGTTTCATCATGATAACGCTAAACTGCATTCGGCTCGAACAACGCTGTAAAAAATGAGTGAATTTAATTAGGAGCTTTTGCCACATCCTGCTTACTCCCCAGATATTCCCCCAGTGATTGTCACTTATTCCGTGCCTTACAAAATTTTTTATTGGGAAAAAAATTTTATTCTAAACAGGGTGTACACAATGAACTTTCAAGTTTTTTTTGCATCAAAACCAGAGTCTTTCTACAGCAATGGCATAAAAAAGCTGCCTATAAGATGGCGAGACATTGTAGATAATGGAGGAAAATATATAATTGATTAAAATGTTAAATTGTGTTTATTTATATTTAAAAATTTACCAAAAAATGTGCATGAATTTATGGACTGACCCAATATAATGGAATAAATTAATTCAATTAAGTTCAGGGATGTTCCTGCTATAGATGGCCTGTAGTTTCATGTATATCTCTAAGAGGTAAATTATTTCTTGCAAAATTGCATAAACTATTTCCTCCTTTTTCTTTTTCTGATTCTATTACTTTGTGCAATGAATTGTCTATGAAACAACCCCCAATATTGTTCCCTCCCTTCAAAGCAATCCCATTGATAAGCACTGCAATGAAACAAAATTTTCATGATTGAAATTAGTTTTAAGTTTGACCAATCTTTGAAACCTCTTTGGATTGGAGATAGTAGAACCTGTCTTATTTTAGTAAAAAGAATGCATGAAAAACACAGTATCGCAGAGATCTTTTTTGAACAGATGAGTCAGTTGTGATGAATTCTCTTCCTATTAGAATGCTTCTTAAAAGCTATCAGCATCCTGTCCTTGGTCTGGTGCATGTTCTATGAAGAAAAACTGAATTTTACCTAAAATTGTCAGCCATGATGCGGGATCATTGAAATTGATCAATTTAATGGATTCTTTATCCTCCTTGTTTCCAGAAATTTTGAATATTTGTTTTTATTTGAATCAGAGTTACTAAATTTTCCAACTTCTACCACATGGTCTTACTTTTTTCGATAAATTACTTATGGAATTTAAATAGCTGCATTGTGTTAGCCATTCTTCCTGCTGTAAAACAGAGCTTTCAGTGAACGTAATTTCTCATTTTCCCCCCCTTTTGTATGCAGTACCACTGAGGTTTGAGATGCCATTTGTGGAAAATTCAATTCTTGCATGAATTTTACTAAGAAATTATTTTAATTTTATTTTTTGGCATTATAAAATTTATAAAAATTTATTCTTGAATGAAATTCATCTAATATTGAAGCAGAAAAAAATATGGTGCCCATGTATAGAGTTTCATTAAACTAAGCCAGATAAAAAATTGATTAAAGAACAGCTGTTTTACGCAGTGCAAAGGCCGATGATATGAAAAAACGACTTCTTTAGTTATAGGAAAGTAACAGAAATCGAGGTGCTTCAAGGATGTTAAAACTGGGCTAGTAGAATATAAAGCAAATCAGAAAGCATTGATGACTTGTCGTTTTTGTAGAGGAAGCTCAAGAAAATAGACTAAACTGTAAAATTTTACTTTTCATGGATCAGTATACCACCCATTCTTAAACGACAGGTTTGTTGCAAAATATGGAAATTAATTTCTTGCCAGCAAATTGCACTAGTGTAGTGCAACCTTTAGAACTGGGCATCATTAAGAATTTGAAAATTTTCTACCGTTCAAAGTTCGATTCAAATAGCCCTACAGAACATAACTACAGGAAATACACAGAATAGTTTAAATATTCTTGAGGCTATGAATGTGATTTCACTTGCCTGGGTTCAAGTAAAACAGTAAACAACTAAAAATTGCTTTATTAAAGAAGTATCTTAAACCCAGAGTCAAGTTCGGAAACTATTGGGATTAGACATTACAAATGAGGAATACATGAACTGTAATCCCAAAATGTAATGACATCAGAGTTATGCATAATTGGAAAACAGATTCAAAACATTTTACCAGATGGAGATTTAAGTAACAGGGATGAAGAAGAAACTGAATAAATAATACCACCTTTAATAAATAATAACATGCTATGTACTGCATAGACACCCTCATAAATTTCTTTGTATTTAATAATACAAACAAGAAAACATTTCAAGACTAGAATTTGATTCATAGCATTCAGATTCGAAATCAAAAACACATCAGATGATTGTTAAATACTTTTTCTTTGTAAAAAGAGTTAAAATTTGCCTTAAATTATTCGGGGGGGGGGATTTCTTATTCAAGATAGTAATTCAAACAAATGTATGACCTTTTTTCTTTAATGTAGCTACATACAAAAAATTTGGATTCTTCTGATTTTAATAATGTTAAATTTATATTAACATAATTTTTAAAACATTAATTACAAAAAATTCCTTAAATTGTTTAAAATATTAATTAAATACTTATTTAAAATGTTTATTTTCAATTTGTTTGAACAGTTAATATTTTAAACAGGTTGTACAATAATAAAATTGTGTAACATTAGTATCAAAATTATGTAACTAATATATATCTTTCGCATCGTAAATTAAAATATAATTTGTAATCTTTCTCATTCATACACCATTTGTGAATGATCCCTTGAAAAACATAATTGGTGCTCTATTGTAATTGAAACGAAACTGACAATGAACGACGATCGGAAAACTTCCAAATTATTGACCAGCTGCAGTTGTTTCTGAAAACTGTAATTAAAACGATGAAAATTTTGCATATAATGATGACGTGTTTAGAGTAGTACACAGAATAGCTATTGATTTCTACTTAAATCCGATAACAAAAACATAAAAAGTGGTGAAAAGGTTTCCCAAATCATCTTCAGCAGCAACAAGTTTAAAAAAAAAAAAGGGTTCGTTATTGAAATAAAATACGAAAGAAGAAATTAATGCAGAGCTTTTCTTTACACTCAACATGACTCGGTGATTAATTTACTGATTATATTAGGATGTTTCTCGATAATTAGAAATTATGCTGGAAGTCCCACATATACAAACTTTATACACTTGCATTGTTGTCTCATACAATATTAGTTTTACAATCGATAAAACTTGTGGTTCAAACACTTTGCAGTGAAAATGTTAATTTATTCATTCATATCTGATGATACAACTAAATTCATCTTGACGAATCAATAAATAAAAGCACAATTTTTAATAGCAAACTTAATGATACTATACTGTGAAAGAAAGACTATTTACTTATTCTAATCCCATTCGGTGGCTGAGTGGTTAAGACTGCTGAATACTGGAAGTTTGATCCCAAGCCAGTGAATTCACTGCCTGGTTGGTTTTCCCTTGCAAAAAATGATTACGAGCTAATTTTTGTCAGAAAGGGCCTCCACAAAGGCATTCTTTCGTTAGGCAGATAGTTCATGCGTGCTGTGGCATATTTGAATAATCTAGCTTACTTACTGTAATTTTTTTGCAATATAGTTTTGATCTAATTTCAAGTATTAGAATGACAAAGATTGTGAAATTTTCAATAATATTGCTAAATTTACATTACGATAGAAACCTTCAGAATAAATTAAATACATATATAAAAACGAAACAGATGTTACTTAACTAACAGAACTGGCACAGGATTCTGATTCTAGAAATTTTTTAATCCCAGTTTCTTTCACAGCCACTATATTATTAATGAATCAAAAAACCTCAATTCTTAATAAAAAATTAAAAGCAAGTATCCCATAAGGAAAAAAAAAGAATGAAATGAGTAAAAATATAAATAAATAAAATAATTTAAATGAGATCTTCAAAAGAACTGGCGTACTTTCTAGAGGAAAAAATAAGAGAAAAACATTTTCAAATATCACATGATTTTCTAATAATTACCATATCGAGAAGTGTGTTTATATCACAAATAAGCCTCTCCCAAAAACAACAGCTCACCAGTCGCCTAGTGGTAGTGTCGCTGAACACTGGTAGTTCAGTCCGAGGTTCGAAACCCACGAACCGTCTGGCTGCATGGGTGTTTTCGTGGTTTCCCCATGTGTAATGTGTATATGAGCCAGTTTCCCTTAGAAACTCCTCCATGAAGGCATCCCTCCCCTTAGGCAGATAGCCCTCAAGGCTTTGCTGTAAATAAATAATCTAATCCAAAAACAACATTAGGGATTTATTGTCGATTTGGTCTGAACTGGAAAAACCTATTAACCGTCATTCTCATCTCAGTCTTCAGTTTCCGTCTGCAGTATAAGCACACATAAAGGAAGGTGAATTTATGAGTTAACTATAAAAATGGAAGTAGACAATGGATTTGTAGATGTAACAATTGCAAAGGAAGTACTCTCTTAAGTACAGACGAGTATGGCAGAATTCTTCGAAGTCATTGACTAGAAAAAAATCATGTATGCATAAGAGATGAAGCATAAAACAGGTTGCTTTAAAGGATATCAAAAGAATTAACAGTCATTCTGAAGACACATAAAATTTCTTTCATTCTGTAGATCAGGAATGCACGTGACTTGCGAGAACTTTTGATGTGGCCGTCATTACACATCTGGTCCGTTCTCAGTCTTGTGAAATCAAGTGCCAAGAGGGAAAGAAAAATTCAAATTTCAGTTGCCCCACATCCTCAAAGTCTCAGCCGACATGCTGTTTCACAGTAGAAGTTGTGCGGCAGCATTGCTGTCAGTATTTCCGCCTTGGTTATTGATGTCATGTTGGGTTGCTTCAGGAACTGAATGCTGCATTTCCATTCCCTGATCCATGTGAATACCTCTGCCGCACAATATATCTAGTTATTTTACACTGGCACCGTCAATTATTTGCCACAGCCTTCATGAAACACACACCAGCGAAAACAAAGAATTTTCGAAGTTGCTCTTAAGTAGCTGATTTGGTCATTTCATACAGGTGTAAAAAAATATTCCCTTCTTTATATTTTAAACATTAATTTTGAGGATTTTATAATTACACTTATCATGCTATCTTATAAGCCGAGAGAAAACAAAGTATCTGCAATCATAATTTTAACAATGAAATGGAAAAGGAATATTTTTTCATGAATTTGTAGTAGATTAAGAACAGATGCGTTTGTTTCATTCAACAGTTTCTGTTAAAAAAAAATCTGATGTGTACACCACGACTTCCTTGTACGGAATATTAAATTATAAGCATTTTTCTTGCATTTCATTTAAACTTATTGGATTGAATTAAATCTACTTCGCCGACAGCGCATAAACCACAATAGAATAAATGCATTCTTTCTTTAAAATTCACTATAGTATTTGTTTACAATAGCGACGCTCTGGCGCTAGATTCACTTAACAGTATTAATAATTGTATAACAGTTAACTTATACAATAATTATGTAACGGGAACTAAGTTAACTGTTATATAATCCAATAATTATATAACAGTTAACTTATATATTTCGTTCATATTATAACTCATAATGCACAAAATTTATATCATTTAAGGAATAGAATTATCTAATCGTTGCCACATGTTCTATTCAAATACTATAATAAAGCTAAAATGATGTATAAAAGAAATTAAGCAAACAAAACAAAGCAAAAAGAAACAGTTTTTCACAGACGATTGAGTATTTTTCATTTAATTAATTCAGTTCTCACTTTGCGAGAAGGCAAAAATACATAAAAACTCAAAATATCTATATTAAAAATTATGAAGTAAATCTTAAACACGAAAAATCTTTCCTCGAAAAAATTCCAGAAAGATTTAAGCATAATTTAATTGGCAATAATAAATGAATGCGTTATCTTTGTTGTTGGAAGCTAAGTTTCTCTAGATTGTCAACAAATCCACTAGTCTCCTGTTTCACATGTAAACATCAATGGCCGCCATCAAGAGGAGTATTAGGCTTAGCTGCACTTAAACAACTTTAAAATTGTTGATAATTCTAAAAATATTGCATAGAGATTTACTAAAGGCATAAAAACCTTAACCGGAAGATAAGAACAACATAATTCAATCATTTTTTTAAAGCAAAAAATGTACAATTTACAAACATATAAGAGTAAAGAAACTGAGATCACTGAGCCGGGTAACAGAGTGGATATATATATAAATATATTTCTATACGTTTGGTGCGGCCCATTGCAACCAAAATACGAGGTGTACATCTACATGTTATAGCAGTCCTACATACAAAATTTCAACGTTCTGAGGCTACTCGTTTTTGAGTTATGCGAGATACGTATGTACGTACATACGTTCGTACAGACGCCACGAAAAATTCTCTTCAGAATTAATTTTAAAGCGGTTTTATTTTATTTTTATTTTATTTTTATTTTTTGAAGGAAAAGAGTATTTTATTCTGTCTTTACGTACAGATATCCCGCAAAAACATCGTTAAATTGCATTCGATAGCGGTCAAAATGGATATTTTCGTCGAAAAATGCTGCCTGAAACTTTTCGCGATTACAATACTTCCTTTTTACTTCGTACAAGGAAGTAAAAAAAAGCAAAATAGTATGGTATTTTGCAACAGGCAGTTCAGAAAAAGTATGATATTAAATATCCTTTTAACAGCAGTCTAAGAAAAGGTAAAGAGATAATTGAAGAGCACATTTGTTTCCCAACAATCATTGTTTACAAAATTCACAAACAAAACGAACGCTGCTGGAATTGCATCTTTTAAGGTTGCACATAACTTGCAATTCACAAAAAAATCCTTTGAGAATGGCAACATAGTTAAAGTCAATGCTTGCTACAATAGAAACTTTATTTCAAGATGCTAAATAAGAATGAATTTAAGGCAACTCTCCAAGATGTCCAATTATCCAGAAATTCCGTCACTTGCAGAACAGAAGCTATGTAAGTAAAAGATGATTTACAAAAATGCGTTTTCATTTTAGAGTTAAAACTTTTAAAGTTTAGACTGCGGTAAATCAACATAATCTAAAATGTAGCTCAATACTTCTACTAGGATGTCCTTACAATTATTCAGTTCACGATTCTAGTCAATGACTTCGAAGAATTCTGCCATACTCGTCTGTACTTAAGAGAGTACTTCCTTTGCAATTGTTAGATCGGCAAATCCATTGTCTACTTCCATTTTTATAGTTAACTCATAAATTCACCTTCCTTTATGTGTGCTTATACTGCAGACGGAAACTGAAGACTGAGATGAGAATGACGATTAATAGGTTTTTCCAGTTCAGACCAAATCGACAATAAATCCCTAATGTTGTTTTTGGATTAGATTATTTATTTACAGCAAAGCCTTGAGGGCTATCTGCCTAAGGGGAGGGATGCCTTCATGGAGGAGTTTCTAAGGGAAATTGGCTCATATACACATTACACATGGGGAAACCACGAAAACACCCATGCAGCCAGACGGTTCGTGGGTTTCGAACCTCAGACTGAACTACCAGTGTTCAGCGACTCTACCACTAGGCGACTGGTGAGCTGTTGTTTTTGGGAGAGGCTTATTTGTGATATAAACACACTTCTCGATATGGTAATTATTAGAAAATCATGTGATATTTGAAAATGTTTTTCTCTTATTTTTTCCTCTAGAAAGTACGCCAGTTGCTGCTGAAGATGATTTGGGAAACCTTTTCACCACTTTTTATGTTTTTGTTATCGGATTTAAGTAGAAATCAATAGCTATTCTGTGTACTACTCTAAACACGTCATCATTATTTGCAAAATTTTCATCGTTTTAATTACAGTTTTCAGAAACAACTGCAGCTGGTCAATAATTTGGAAGTTTTCCGATCGTCGTTCATTGTCAGTTTCGTTTCAATTACAATAGAGCACCAATTATGTTTTTCAAGGGATCATTCACAAATGGTGTATGAATGAGAAAGATTACAAATTATATTTTAATTTACGATGCGAAAGATATATATTAGTTACATAATTTTGATACTAATGTTACACAATTTTATTATTGTACAACCTGTTTAAAATATTAACTGTTCAAACAAATTGAAAATAAACATTTTAAATAAGTATTTAATTAATATTTTAAACAATTTAAGGAATTTTTTGTAATTAATGTTTTAAAAATTATATTAATATAAATTTACATTATTAAAATCAGAAGAATCCAAATTTTTTGTATGTAGCTACATTAAAGAGAAAAGATCATACATTTGTTTGAATTACTATCTTGAATAAGAAATCCCCACCCCCGAATAATTTAAGGCAAATTTTAACTCTTTTTACAAAGAAAAAGTATTTAACAATCATCTGATGTGTTTTTGATTTCGAATCTGAATGCTATGAATCAAATTCTAGTCTTGAAATGTTTTCTTGTTTGTATTATTAAATACAAAGAAATTTATGAGGGTGTCTATGCAGTACATAGCATGTTATTATTTATTAAAGGTGGTATTATTTATTCAGTTTCTTCTTCATCCCTGTTACTTAAATCTCCATCTGGTAAAATGTTTTGAATCTGTTTTCCAATTATGCATAACTCTGATGTCATTACATTTTGGGATTACAGTTCATGTATTCCTCATTTGTAATGTCTAATCCCAATAGTTTCCGAACTTGACTCTGGGTTTAAGATACTTCTTTAATAAAGCAATTTTTAGTTGTTTACTGTTTTACTTGAACCCAGGCAAGTGAAATCACATTCATAGCCTCAAGAATATTTAAACTATTCTGTGTATTTCCTGTAGTTATGTTCTGTAGGGCTATTTGAATCGAACTTTGAACGGTAGAAAATTTTCAAATTCTTAATGATGCCCAGTTCTAAAGGTTGCACTACACTAGTGCAATTTGCTGGCAAGAAATTAATTTCCATATTTTGCAACAAACCTGTCGTTTAAGAATGGGTGGTATACTGATCCATGAAAAGTAAAATTTTACAGTTTAGTCTATTTTCTTGAGCTTCCTCTACAAAAACGACAAGTCATCAATGCTTTCTGATTTGCTTTATATTCTACTAGCCCAGTTTTAACATCCTTGAAGCACCTCGATTTCTGTTACTTTCCTATAACTAAAGAAGTCGTTTTTTCATATCATCGGCCTTTGCACTGCGTAAAACAGCTGTTCTTTAATCAATTTTTTATCTGGCTTAGTTTAATGAAACTCTATACATGGGCACCATATTTTTTTCTGCTTCAATATTAGATGAATTTCATTCAAGAATAAATTTTTATAAATTTTATAATGCCAAAAAATAAAATTCAAATAATTTCTTAGTAAAATTCATGCAAGAATTGAATTTTCCACAAATGGCATCTCAAACCCCAGTGGTACTGCATACAAAAGGGGGGGAAAATGAGAAATTACGTTCACTGAAAGCTCTGTTTTACAGCAGGAAGAATGGCTAACACAATGCAGCTATTTAAATTCCATAAGTAATTTATCGAAAAAAGTAAGACCATGTGGTAGAAGTTGGAAAATTTAGTAACTCTGATTCAAATAAAAACAAACATTCAAAATTTCTGGAAACAAGGAGGATAAAGAATCCATTAAATTGATCAATTTCAATGATCCTGCATCATGGCTGACAATTTTAGGTAAAATTCAGTTTTTCTTCATAGAACATGCACCAGACCAAGGACAGGATGCTGATAGCTTTTAAGAAGCATTCTAATAGGAAGAGAATTCATCACAACTGACTCATCTGTTCAAAAAAGATCTCTGCGATACTGTGTTTTTCATGCATTCTTTTTACTAAAATAAGACAGGTTCTACTATCTCCAATCCAAAGAGGTTTCAGAGATTGGTCAAACTTAAAACTAATTTCAATCATGAAAATTTTGTTTCATTGCAGTGCTTATCAATGGGATTGCTTTGAAGGGAGGGAACAATATTGGGGGTTGTTTCATAGACAATTCATTGCACAAAGTAATAGAATCAGAAAAAGAAAAAGGAGGAAATAGTTTATGCAATTTTGCAAGAAATAATTTACCTCTTAGAGATATACATGAAACTACAGGCCATCTATAACAGGAACATCCCTGAACTTAATTGAATTAATTTATTCCATTATATTGGGTCAGTCCATAAATTCATGCACATTTTTTGGTAAATTTTTAAATATAAATAAACACAATTTAACATTTTAATCAATTATATATTTTCCTCCATTATCTACAATGTCTCGCCATCTTATAGGCAGCTTTTTTATGCCATTGCTGTAGAAAGACTCTGGTTTTGATGCAAAAAAAACTTGAAAGTTCATTGTGTACACCCTGTTTAGAATAAAATTTTTTTCCCAATAAAAAATTTTGTAAGGCACGGAATAAGTGACAATCACTGGGGGAATATCTGGGGAGTAAGCAGGATGTGGCAAAAGCTCCTAATTAAATTCACTCATTTTTTACAGCGTTGTTCGAGCCGAATGCGGTTTAGCGTTATCATGATGAAACAACACTTTCTCGATATACACCAATCGTGGGCATTTTTTTTTATCAATTCTGAGTTTAGATGGCAAAGTTGTTCATTATAAACTTCTGAATTAATCGTTTGATTTGGTTCTAATAGTTCAAAATGTCCTGAACAGGGCTCATCATCAATGCTGCTTTTTCCAACTTTAAATTTTTTAAACCATTTCTGGGCAGACCTTACACTAATAGTGTGTTCACCATGTACACTATTAATTTTTGTCGATGCAAACCTGGCAGATTCTCCACACGAAAATAAAAAATGTAGCACAGCACGTTTGCACTGATTATCTATATTCATCTTCTTCAATGGTCAGACAGCCCAGGATGGGCCCTTGCCTTTCTTAGAATCGAATTCCAAGCTCTTCTTTCCCTGGCCATGGACATCCAATTGGTTATTTTTAAAATTCTTAAGTACGTTTCCAAACAGTTGAGCCACCTAAGTTTATGTCTCCCTCTTTTTTTCGGGTGCCGAATGGTCTGGCCGAGATCTTTTTAGTTACTCGATTTTTATCCATTCTGCACAGATGGCCTGCTCATTTAATTCTCCGAATCCTTATATATTTTACTATATCTATTTCTTTAAAGGATTCATAGAGTTCAGAGTTAGTTCTTCTTCTCCAGATATTGTTACATTTTATGCCACCAAAAATACTTCTCAAAATGTTTCTTTCAAAGACAGAAATGATACGTTTAGCTTTTTCTGTCATTGCCCAGGTCTCAACAGAGTATGTAAGAATGAGTCTGATTAAGCTTTTGTAAATTAAAATCTTCGTTTTTCTGCTAGTGAAGTTAGACCAAGTATTTTTTTGAGACCGAAAAAACATCAGTTAGCATCTGTGACTCTACTATGGATCTCGGGCATTAAATCATTGAGAGTATTAACTTCTGATCCTAAATATTTAAATTTGCTAACAGTTTCAAATTTGTAATTCCCAATATGTATTTAGTTTTATTTTGGTTGAATATTCAGTTTCTGTGGGTACTAAAATGCATTCGATATTTACGAAAGTTGGTGATGAACTGAATAATATGGTAGTCAACTGATGACAAGTTTCAACAGGCTCAAAATTGTATTTAGTAAATGCGTCATAGTGAATTTCACCCATACTCTTAATGCGCACGAACTTCTGGACTCACTGATATTTGGAATACTGTCTATCATGTAGCTAGTCACAGAATGAGATCCATTCTTATCATTCTAATAAAGCAAAAGATAAGTTTATAATTATATTTTTAATTAAAATTCTTTTTACTATCGAAAAAGGGAAAAACATTTTTTGATATTTGATAGCATAAAAGAAATTTTGCATCATGATCAACTGTGTCAAATTATTAGATACCTGTACATTAATGATGGATCCATAACTACTGATGAAAGCTTTATAAATTCTGTAGAAATAAAACAGAAAACTAGAAGTCGTTTAGCAAACGAAATTATTTATAAGAGATGGCCTCAACATTCAAAATTTTTAAGGTCAAGGATATGATAAAGGGACTAATATAGCTGAACTGCATAAATGTATTCAAGCCATTATTTGTTAAAGAAATGATAAAGCTACATTATTCCTTGTTCAGCTCATAGTTTAAATTTAATATGCAAAAATACCACCAATGCTCCTAAAGGATTACATCTACAAATGACTGATGTACACTGGTTATTACATGGCATTAAATGATAAATTTTTGCAGTGGTCTAAAAATCACAGCATTTTGAATAAGCCAGTATTAAATTTTTAGGTATCACCTGTATGTAATTTAATACTGCAAGAAACAGAAAAGGTAAAATAAAGTCTTACAGTCAAAAAGGCCTTTCATTTCAATAACTGTGAGTTAATATTCATTTTTGAAATATATAAAACTATGATAAAATAGTATTGTAAGAGTTTGAAATAAATAGTGTTACAAATTTTGTATATATGTAACATGAAATGCTTAAAAGGGACTAAGCTCTATCATAAAAATAAGAATACAGGAGCAAGTCTACTTAACATCCAGCTAAATGGCTATTTTGCTAAACTGGTGAGATATCGCTAAACTGATAATGGATTAGGGGACTAATTTGGTGATAAATCTCCCAAAGTGGCCAAAATTGGTGACATTTTTGACCAGCCCCTGTTTAACTGTAATTAGTATTCTAATCGAATAATTGTCATTGATCCCTATATGTAACTGTAAACACAAATATACCTCAAATGCTTTCCACTAATTTCGAGAAATGGAAGGTAATAAAGATTTCTCTGTGGCTGGGGTATAACTATATACGGTTAGAGAGAACATCATATCTCAGTTCATGGTTAACTAGGGCATACTGAGATACCTCCATGAGAGCTTTACTCTTTAGATGCACTTTGCATTGCATTGCATTTAAAATTCTTAGTAGTTTGATGTGTAATTACTGATTGCTTTCTGTGACACTGTGAAGAGAAGTATCAGTATTTTTGTGGAAAGACAGACATAAAGTGTTCCTTCTGGTAAAATAAATTTTATCAAGCTATTATCAGTTCAGAGCGCATTCAATCTATTACAAACCTGTATGCATGCAACAATACTTTTAAACAGTATGAAAGTACATAAATATAGTCAAATTGTATTGTATGTATTACTCTCTCTCTATTATATATGCATAATGCTCAGTGGTTAAATTACAGAAACTATTCTTAACCTTTTATGCCCATAATATGCAAATATTTTTTAAAAAATGGCATTTGTATTTAGATCTTCAATAGCTGAACTGTAATAATAAATATTCAATGCATAAATGCTGTGGAATGCAATAAATAAACAAATATGTAGAAAAAGTATTTTTATAGACACATCTAGTACAAAATTTCCTTAGACAAGATAAAATATAAAAAAGGAATATTTAATAACTTACAAAAATATATTTTTTCTTTTTGAGTAAAATTTCCAAACTTGATACAAAAGAATATAACAAAGAATGTAAGAATAATTAAAATATGTATTTTATAATCTGAATATTCACACGAATATTACATTCAAAAATTAAATATCACATTTTCTAGTAATGAATATTTTTAATAATGCTGCAATACTATACAAAGAAATTTTAAAATGTTCATTTCTGCAACTTTAAAATCAATGATTCTATTATTACTAAAAGTTGCATATTAATTCATATAGCTGCATATATATTCTACTAAATGTTGCATAAAACATTCCCCCCCCTAAAACCAAATGCTTTTTGATGAAAAGCAATTGTACATCTGTATAGTTGCATACCACAGACGAAATATTGGCCATTTTGAGAATTACTTTTATTATAAATGTGACATTTAAAATTATAAATGATGTAATATTAATTTATAATGTGAATATTTGAGCATTTATAATATAAAAATTATTCATAAAACATGAGAAAATTTGGCAGCATAATTGAGAGTGAATTTAAAATGTTAAGAATGGTATGAGATGCTCTCCTATATCACAGTATATAACATTACATTTAGGCATATTCAACAGAAAAGAACTGTTCATGTGATAATATAAGGTATGAATTTTTCAATAATAAAATCCAATTTTTTTTAAAAAAGGGGCTAATAGATATTACAGTGCACCAATAACATTATTGAAAATTCATTCAGTATGTAATAAATGTTTAGATTTCTTCCGATATGCCATACAATTTTGATATTTTTATAAGAGGATTACAGCACTTAATTTTAAAATATCTAAGCATTTTATATCCTGATACCTCCTCAAAGAAACCTCATTCTTATTCAACAAGACTGTACAATAATGGTATTAGAACGTTTCTCTCTAGTTGTAATTATTTGATCTTTTCACTGGTATAGGTTGAAGAAAGCAGTCTAGCATCTTTTACTTCTCCAGGAAGACTCAATTCTAAACCATTCATAGCTTCTGTAACAATTATTTGACAAGCCAATCGAGATCTAAAAAAAGAGACAATGTTTATAATGTCCATAGTTTTTAATTTCAGATACAAATCTATAAAAGAAATTATAAATAAGCATTTCAATCTGCTTTGTTCATTCCAGTTCTCAGACTACAAAAGAACCATTAAAAATTAGATAAACACATCACATACTCCCCTAAGATAAAATTCCTGTAAATAATCAAGTACATATAAGCCTCATACTGTATTTTTCGATGACCATTCAACTATTAATCATAAAAAAGCCATCAGATTTAAAAGATAAACAAGATCAAGTACATTTGCTTTTATTAAAATACAACTGCATTTCAAATTAAGAAAATCTTACAAGAATCAAACAAACTAATTTATTTTAGTGTTTTGCTTAATTTCATTTATGCATTTATAACATAAAAATATACAAAATCTAATAAATGAAAATAACATTTCCATCCTCTGCTTTGAAAATTGTATTTTCTTCAATAATATTTTATTTCATGTCTTTAAAATTTTAATAGACAAGAAAATGCATACATTTTAAAATATGCAGATCACATAAAGTCATGAAAATTTTTTTTCAGTGCACTAGATCAAGGAACATTGTTCTGAAAAATATTATGTTCTCATCTTTAAATAAATGGCAAACCATAATATATACATATACAGGGTGGTTATAAAAAAATCTCCTCCGATATATGAACTCCTAGCCACCTAGCTGCTCAACCAATCGAAATGAATTTCAGATATTATTTTTTGAAGGTGTGCGCTCGATTGCAATGATTTAAAATAACACAGCTTCTCATGGTTATGGTTAATGAAAATTTTTTTAAAAGTTCCCACCTTTTTCCCTGCACCAAATGGCGCTGAAAAACCATATATAGTTTGGTTTATTTAACTATGGTACAGCACTCGAGAAGTATCTGCCTAAGGGGGGGTGTTTTTGCGGAGGAGTTTCTAAGGGAAACTAGCTCACATACACATGACATATATGCTGGGATTCAAACCCAGGACCGAATTACCAGTATTGAACAGCTTTACCACTCGACTACTGGTGGGCAACCATAAATGGCAAGTTAGCCATATGACAAAAATTGCCAGCATATAATATCTGCAAAGAAGAGTACTGTAAAGGACCATAAACAACACAAGAGAGGAATCTGTATAACTTCACATTTTATGGCATCTATCAGTTCTGACAGATCTTATTTTGTAGACCTTAAGGTTTCAGATAATTCCAGAACCAGAACCCCACCGAAGTGAGGTCAGCGGATTGTGACAGCTATGAAAGTGCAAATTTACAGGAGATGAATATCTTGAAACATTGTACACATTGAAAACCTCTAATTCTAAAACAGTTTTTTCTTCTCTCCTCTCTATTATCACTGATCCTTTATAATGCTCTTCTTTGCAAATGTTTTATAGTCATACATGTATCTTTCCATTGTCATTTAAGGTTTTCCAATGTGCTAATAAATTTGCCCAGGGAAAAAAGTGGGTGTTACCATCTGAAAATTTTGGAATTTCTTTACTGCAACCATAACTGTGAGAGCTCTGTTGTTTTAAATCATCACAATCTTGAATGCATACCTTCAAACAATATCTAAAATTTCATTTCGACTAGTTGAGTGGATAGGCCACTAGAGGTTCATATATTGGTAAAAATTTTTTATACTATCCTGCATATACTAAGTTCACAGTGCCTTTACTTTCAAAACCCTTGGTCGTAGACACATAGTGCATTTAATGGCATATTCCCCAGCTTCACGTAATTCTCTCCTTTTTCAAGGTGTTCAGAAAGCAAGCTTCCCATAATTTTAAAACAGATTTGTTCATTTAGACATTGTTTTGATCTTACTAATTGATTTGTTCATGGATTTGGGGTACATGGGCTCTGACTGATGAAACAATAATAGTTAAGTTTAAAAAAAATAGGGAATATCTAGTGTTCTGGACAGTTCTGAAGATCATTGCAGGTGGAAAGATAAACTGAATAGCGATATTGATGATGGCGACAACTAGCAAACAGCAGACTTGATAGCAGTTCCATCACGATTAAACAACTTCAGACCTCAAGAGTAGCTAGCAGTGAACAACAATAAAAGTGGATGAGATTTAAAACAGAAGCATAAATGAAAATCTTGTGTTAGATACTTTAATGTTAATGTCATTAGTAATTTTTAATCTGATTAGAATGCAGGTTTCTTTTAACCCTCTAAGCGGCAAGGGCGTACATATACGGCCTAGAATATTTTTTTCTGATATCTGTAAGAATGTATATATACGTGCATATTAAAATATATCAAAGAAATTAAGACACTATATCAAAAGAAAACAAATCCAGGCATGAAATACCAACCAGGAGAGTTTTTACATTAAAATCAAAAAATAATTTGTTCTCATAGTAGTTTTGGGAAATTTGTGCTTTCTTAGCGAAAACCCTGGCCGCTCAGAGAGTTAAATAAATAATATTGTGATAATTACCAAGAGTTTATCTATGAATATTTTTCATTTGTTATGTTTTTTCTGTAACTGTGTCCTTTGCATATCTCTTCCCCTCTATTTTTGTATGATAAAATCATAAAAAAAAAGGGGAAAATATGTGAATAAATACAATACTTCCAATTACAAAAATGCTTTAAATGATGGAGATATTTTTGCTTTTCCATTTTTTGAATTAAAAAGAATTAAGTTCATAAAAATTACGAAATCTAATCTTTTATACACTCCTTCAGTCCATAATGAGAAAATTTCCTACACATTCTTAAAAATATAACAACAACAACAAAAAAAAAAAAAAAAAAAAAAAAAAAAAGACTCTCATACATATTACATTTTAAAGTTGAAGATCATATTTAGGGATCATACAAAACTTGAAGAAATAACATTTCCATTTGTACGCTAGTAAAAATACAATACATTAATTTAGAAAAAGGTTAGATTGCCTGTGGGCCACATGCACAACCTGAAAAACAGCTGACGGTTCGAATTTTTTTTTAACAAAATAAAAAGCGTTTAAAATAAATGTTGTTTACTAAGCATTTTTCGGAAAAAATTCAAACTTATATTTATTTTTTGTATCTGAAATTTAAAGTCTGGTACTTGCAAGACACTTATATTGGTTACACTTTGTAATTCAAATATTTGACAATTAAAAGTTCCAGACTTACTATAATCATTAAATAATTTAGTTCAATTTAAGCTGAAAGAAATTATGAAAACTTTCTTAACTTTTCAGAGAAAGTTTTCCAGGCAGAACAAAACTAGAGAATAAATAATGACAAACTTAAGTCTCTTTTCCTTATTTATTGAATTCGTTTCTATGCATAAATAAAAATACATATTTGTATGTATATAACTATAAATTTTTTTATTCCTCGACTTGACACTTAATGGCATTTCAGTTTTGATAAAATTTGAAGCCTTAGAGAGAAATACTAGAAATTGTCTTTATCACAGATTGTAGATGCTCATCGGTAAATCAGATTTCCTTCTTATTAATTTTCAATTGTGGAAAAAAAAAATTCTTCACAAATAATTATAAAATATGTCAAGTACAAATAAAAGTTAATAAAATCCATATCTTCAAATCTTGATTAAGACTTGTATCACACTGTAAATTAGTTAACTCAATTTATAATGAAAATGTCTCTCTCTTGAACTTGATTTTGAAATCTTTGTATTTGCAACAAATTCATAATTAAAATATTTTTGTGAGCTACATTAAATTGCTTAGGGGTTTGGCAGTTCGAGTAGTAGTAGTAGCTAGTAGTAGAAGATTTTCTTGGCACATTTTCTTTTAGCCTGAAAGACTATTTGAACCAAACACATGGTAGATACATCCAAAACTTATAACCCATAATACAAACCCATCTCTTTCAGGTATTCAAATAAATGGTATCGACCTCTTCTCCCATTATACAGTAAAGAGGCAAGTCATATTTATTAAAATGCTTCAATCAAAATCTGTTAAAATATGGATATTCTACGAGGGTTGGGGCAAAAGTCATGGCAACTATTTTTTTCTTGTAGATATGTGAATGGATCACAAAACATATATGTGTTGTGTAGAAGTTCTGCAGGCATAGAGTGTATGCAGAACAACAGATGGCTCTGTGGTAGGGAGGGCTCTGAAATCAGTCAGTTGGTGAGTTCCGTGCGAGATGGAAGTAACCCGTGTTGAGCAGCACGCTTACATCAAAACAGCCGTTCTCCGAGGGAGAAATGCGAAGGAGTGTCACAGTGAATTAGTAGAAGCCCTTGGGAATAATGCCCTACCATATCATACAGTAGCATGGTGGGTAGGAAAGTTTCAGCAAGGACGTGTGTAAACCAGTGATGAGCAACGTTCGGGATGACCGGTGAGTGTGCAGACCGACTTGGCACGTGCCGTCATCAAGCACCTCATGGGTGAAGACAGACGATGGACATTACTGGAGTTAGAGAGGGCAAGTGGCATCTAGAAACGCACTGTCCACAGGATATTGCATAATGAGCTAGCGTCAGAATCCTTCCCCAGTCAAATTGATGGTTATTGTCGCGTATGACGTCAGGGGTGTCATTGTTTGCCACTTTGTTCCTCATGTCAGAACAGTGACCGCACAGTACTGCAGGGGCTTCCAGGTGCGATGTGGCATTTAGGATAAACGTCCGGATCTTGTGGACAGTGCAATAATTCTGCACGACAAGGCGAGGGGATGGGAAGAATTGGAGCACCCACCATACTATCCTGACCTTTTGCCCTGTGACTTTGATCTCATTCCCAAAATTAAGGAACCAATACGTGGCAGACGGTTTGCAACACGAGAGCACATTGCTAATGCTGTGCGCCAACAGATGACCCAATTCATACATGGTGTGGAAAATGCTGAGGCTGATGGTATTCAGCACCTCCCACATCGTTGGCAGCGTGTGGTGACAGTAGCAGGGGACTACATTGAGTGTCTTTAGGCCCAGGTTTGTCATATCAACTTTATGTGTATTGTGTTGTCATTCTTTTGCACGGTGAAGGCTATATTGCCCTGTATACTACTGTAATAAATTCGTGTGTTACGATATTTTAGTGCTATTTATTGTCCACACATGTAGTTAAGACCTTGTCCTTTCGTCTGTATATGTGACATTTTTCAACCGGACTGGTATCTTCAAGAAAAAAAATAGTTGCCATGACTTTTGTCTCAACCTACGTATTAAAAAATGACAAACGGACAGAACAATATCACAATTAGGACCCTCTGACTCACTCTCTGCTTTTAGAAGGTAAATGCGAGTGATCGATTTTAAGATGGGTTAACAGCACATCCTCCTTTCGATTTCTGGCACTCTTCCAGCTTTCCATCCCAAGTTTCAAACGTCTTAACTTATTACTAGCTGAACATCACAGAGTAGCTTCCATTTGTTTAAAATTCTCTGTCTAATATCAGATGTTATGTCTAAAAAGGGAACAGGTCTGCTGAACACTTCCACAGAATTCTTTGCTGTAATATCTGCAAGTTCCCTTTATTTCGAAACCCTTACCCTTTATTTCGAATGTCCAGACACATAGCAGTATATAATGTCATAATGGTCATTCTTTAAGACACTATTCAAGTTTAGGATTGGATTGGATTATTCAATTATGGCAAAGCACACGAGGGCTATCTTCCTAAAGGGAGGGATGCTTTCGTGGAGGACTTTCTAAAGGAAACTGACTCATATACACGTTACACATGAGGAAAACCACGAAAGGCCCATGCAGCCAGCCTGTTCGTGGGATTCGAACTTCAGACCAAACTACCAGTGTTCAGCGTCTTTACCGCTCGGCCGCTGGTGGTCCTCTACTCAAGTTTAGAACTTCTAAAACAGAAGAACTGTTTTCTTCAGAAAAACTCTGCAGTGAACTTTTGGGCACAAGTTTTGGGTAAACAAATAACTGTTGTATTAATTTCTGTGATCTAAAAAGCTTTAACAAGGCATTTACATTACCTCGTTAGAGCTGTTCTCAAAATGTTTGAAAACTTTAAGAAATTCAATTTTTACATCATCCCAAAGAGGAATTTGAAAATAATTTATTGCTTTTCATCTCAGAAATGCTGTATTCTTCAACTAATGACTAAGATCTTTTTGAATAGGTAGAAATCTAGGAAGGCTGTGCTTGGAAAAGGACATTTGAATCATATAAAAGAATATACAGGAAAATAATAGCAAAGAGACAGTTGCTCATGCCTTAAATGAAGTGAAGGCTCAATCTACGTACAAGCTCTGTACAGGTGTTGATTGGAAGGCTCCAAAACAAATGTCTTATGCCTGATGGTAAACAGGATCAAGCTTTAGTAATGCAGATTGACATGAAGATGCATCCACCACAGAGGTGTAATCTAATTTGGAGCTGATTACAGCACTACACAGAACTGGAGCAAAGAACAGCAGTCAGCTCCCCACCATGTGCTCGATAGAATTTTCTTGAGCTTTTGAGAACAGAGAACCAAGCTTTACTTGGAATAATATATTTTTTAAAGACAGCTAAATTACCATGTAGATTAATATCACAAAGGTCATGGAGAATGTCACATCTCCGAGCCTTATCATATGCTTTTTCTATATCTAAGAAAATAGATACTAGGTGTTTCCTCCCAACTTCACAGCAAGGTCTCAAATATCACAACATTAACCAAAGTTGACCTACCTCTTTAAAACTCACCCTGATATGAAGAACTGCAATCATTCTTTTCCAGTGATGAGCTAGATGAGAGTTTATCTTTTTTTTCGAGATTTTGCAAATGCAGCAGGTTCATTCTTATCAATCTATAATTGCAAGAATTCTTACAAGATTCCTTATCAGGTTTTGCTATGAGAATAACTAAAGCTCTCCTCTATATATTTAGGAAAATATGCTTCTTCTACCCTTTGTTAAAAGGGGTAAGAAGGGCAACTAATGATTCACAGGACACAAACTTTAACATAGTAGTTTAGAAACTTTAACATACTTATAGCTCCCACCATCTAGAGTTGTAACTGTCTTAAGTATCCAAGAAAGAGTTCTTCGAATCTTGAGTATTGTGAATTCTGTGTTATAATTTTCACAGTTGAGCTCATTAAATTTGACAGAAACTCTCTTAGATTGTACCTGATTGGGAAAAAAAAAAAAATGCGGACAAATGGTTTACTTGACACAAAAGCAAAAGCCTCACAAATACTATCTGCAGTTTCTTCCCTGCTGTTTATCAAACTATCAAGACAGAAAGTGAGTGATTTTGACATTTTCTTAATACATTCTTAAATTCTTTTTCTCAGAGTATCAAAACTTGTTGATGACACAGAAAACAACACATATTTCCCTGGCTCTGCCATCTGACATTTTGTGCCTTTACCTTAGCCTGCTTATAGGTCAGAAGGTTGGAGACCCGAGTATTTGTAGGAAACATTCCACAGTTTTCTCTGCATCCTGTGCTTCTTTATATTCATTGCTCCACCATGGTTTTGCATACTTGATGCCTTGATGATGATTTAGGAAGCCTTGATGATGATTTAGGAATCGAGAGTTTAGTTGCCTGCAGGATGATGTCAGTTACCACAGTGACTGCATCTTCAATATCTGTATTATTCACTATTTCTTGACTAATCACAGCTAGGAATGATAAAAGTGATCAGTATTCTCTATCATAAATAAAATGATAGGTCAGCTCCAAAGGAGGTATATCCTTGAACAAGAAATAAAAACTGGATGACACAGAAAACAACACATATTTCCCTGGCTCTGCCATCTGACATTTTGTGCCTTTACCTTAGCCTACTTATAGGTCAGAAGGTTGGAGATCCGAGTATGTGTAAGAAATATTGCACAGTTTTCTCTGCTTCCTGTGCTTCTTTACATTCATTGCTCCACCATGGTTTTGCATACTTTGGAAGTCTTACTGATGATTTAGGAATCGAGAGTTTAGTTGCCTGTAGGATGATGTCAGTTACCACAGTCACTGCATCTTCAATATCTGTATTATTCACTATTTCCTGACTAATCACAGCTAGGAATGATAAAAGTGATCAGTATTCTCTATCATAAATAAAATGACAGGTCAGCTCCAAAGGAGGTATATCCTTGAACAAGGAAAAAAACTGGAAAATGATCACAACTGAAAAGAACATTACTAACTTTAAGTGAAAACTAAGATAGCAGTGAGGGAGAACTGATAGCTATATCTGTTGCATGAAATGACTCGGTTGGTTGGGAAAAGAAAGTCTCATTTCCAATATTTAGTATATATAGACAATGATCATCAACCAACTGTTCAGTTTGTTTACCATGTGAATTTACTTGTTGGTTTCCTTAGAAAGAGTTATTGCCATTTAACCACTTGGGCTAAAATGACGCGCCATGTATGTCGAGATGCTTTTGTCTCAAACCGTGAGCGACGTGAACATAACGTCGATAGGCATTTATTGCAAAAATGAAAATAACGTGGTACACATGTCGCCTAACAACAAAATTGTTTATTTCTTGAGTTACAGCTCTGGATTGCACTCGCAGATGCAGAGCGACATAAATGAGACACTTTACCGCTTGTTATATTGTAGCGTCCGGCACCGCAACTGTGAAGTTTACTCACAGTGCAAGTGATTAAATCTCCAAGAATAATAAATGAGTGAGTGGATGATCAATGTAATGATGTAAAGATTCTTGAAATGCACTAATTGTGTTATCGACTGGTTGTCTTAGCCCTCTCGCAAATACTGATCCTGCAGAAAGAATATATACTTAAACTGAATTAAGCATTTATAGCTTTCTAAATTATTTCAGATTTATTTTAAGTAGTTTGATTCTTCATAATGAAATTTTTGGATTGGAAGTATTAACCGATACAGCAGCTTTTCATTGTAAGCTCAATTAATCCATCAATGACTACAGTCACATCTTTCCTTCGTATCCCAGAGACCTTTCCTGTACTCTTGTGGTTACACGTACCAATGGCTGAGAAACTAATCTAGGGAAGCTTTTAAGAAGCAAGTTGCTAAATAACACGATTGAAAAATTTAGCTGCTTAAATGCATCTGAAACAAGAATTTAAACATTCACTTGGCTGTATAAAGAGCACAATCACGCATCTTTTCGATGATAATCCCGAATTTCATCAGTCGACTCCATGTATATTCCCTTCATGTTTCTATCCAAAGAGAAACAAGTTAGGAATTATCAGTTCAACAATAAAACAGTGATCACAAATCTATTAACCGTGATATCCACCTCATGCAAGTAACACGCTCTTTCAATTGTTAACTATTGCGAGTACCATGGGCAAGAATCGTATGCTTGTTACGCGGGGATGTTTTAAGAGGTCCTCAAGGGTTGCCAATTTGTTTTTTTATTGCATGGTTGATTGACTTAAGTCTTTGCTTAAAATAAAGCATGTGTATCCTGAGGCTTTCAAATCCGACTGGAACTTATGCCATATAAAGACTACATTCTTGGTTATTTTCTTGAATTAAGGTATTGGAGAAATATTTAAAATTAGCATAGAGTTTAATTTCCAAGTATACCACTTAAAGGTTAACATAATATTTGTATTCATTCTCGAAGTTAATTTAAAATACTGTACTATTGGATAGTGCCCATTTCCAACACTGTCAGCTTCTAAACATGACAGAGTTGGCATCCTGCATTAATGAAGCATAACAATTCAAAGCGAAATGTACCTTTGATTTTCGCCTGTTACAGCAATCTAACTGGTGCCCTCAGAAATTCGGTATCTTAAGCAACTGCTTATATCGCCTAGCTCAGAGATGACATTGCAATACTGTTCAGTACATAAGAAATGAATGTTCTGTAAAACAAAAATTTAATTGAAACACTTGACTAAGATTTGTTGCACACCTGAAGGTAAATACTTAAGATATTTAGGAGTAAATGGGAATTTATTACATAGACTGCAAATGAGTGTGCACTTACAGTATGAACAAATGATGAAATTGTCAAAATTGATTTTTGAAGGCGTTCTGTAACAAATTTCGCTTTAATGCAGAGTCTTACAATTCTTGTGTGAAGAATTTAAAATCTATCGGTAAATTAAGAAGCAGTGCTTTGCATGCTGTTAAGATTAAAATTTCTCATACATTTGGATAAGTAACATATTCATTTTCTTAGTGATGTGAAAATGCAAGCGTGCGAAAAAAAATCCATCCCCAAGCTAAGAAATGAGCAGATTATCGATTTTAAAAATAATTCAAAGTAGGATACTGATAAACATATAAACTCGGTAACTACTAAATTATAGAATTATTTGAAAGCAAATAAATGAAAAATGCAAGATAAAATAAAGCTTTAACTTAAATTTAATTCTTCAAATTTTAACATACAAAAAGTTAGGGCAATGAAAGATAAATATTAGATATAGCAAAAGGCTTAAAAGTTAAAAATGTAGCATCAAAAACATTAAAAATATTAAAATGCAATACATTAGAATTTTCTGAAAAATACAATAAAGAACTAGAAATTACAATATGTAAATGTTCATAAACTTGCACCATTTTTCACAAGAAAAGATTACTTATATCCGCAACTTGCTGTTCTTATCTATTTAGATAAATCAAAATTCAATGTCGCAATCTTCAATCTGTCACGGGAGACACAGCATACGTAAAAGTTCTTCTGTCTGCATTGATTTTTTCTAATTTTATGTTAAATTTTAGGGTCTTTTTTCTCCACCCCGAGTCTTAGGTATTTCTCCCTTTTTTAGGAGATTCTTTTGCAATTTTCTCAGGAATTTCCGACTCCAGGGCGGTTGATCGCTTTAAATTCACTTCGTAACCTGATGCTTCACCCCGATATGACGAACCTGGGACTGGTGAAAGGAAGTCTACTTGCTGTAAAGGACCTTTCCCAAGTTTTAAACTGTCAAACTGCTCTATCTTGGACTGCCTCTGAGGAAGAAAATTTTTGAAATTATCTATCGCTTTCAAACCACCGTTAGGATGTTGAAGTTCAGAAAGAGCAGATTTTACGCCAGTGTCCACTATCTGCGCATCTTTTGCTGTTTTTTTCAGGTCATCCCAGATATCCTGAAATTCTGTGCCTTCCTTTCTGCTGAATTCTTCCAAAAAATTATCAATGAAGAAACTCGCCCACAATTTGGGTACTGATGTTAGATCAAAATTTTCATCTTCGCTATATTTGCGTATAGCAAATTCTGCGAAAAGTAGACATGACCCCATAGTTAGGTCTAAGATATTCTTTTTCGGTATGAAAACGTCCAACCACCTCCGCACTAAATCTTCGAAATCTGTGGTTCCCATAACCAGCTTTGGATTCTTATCGAAAGCATGCTTTATGTCACTTCTAAAGCACAGCGCATTCGTAACAACCGCAAATCCAATATCGTCGGTATAGTCATTAGACACCATTTCATTATTGATGGGGTAGATCTTCTCCTTTGGCACTTTTAATTCGTGGAACACATAGCGAAATAAATGATGAGCAAAACGTTCAACTCGAATATCCATTCTTTTGCTTCGCAGTTGCCGCCAAAACGTCAGAACACAAAAGCCAAGGAGCTTCCAAAGTACGGTCTTTAAAAGCTTACACTCAAATGATTGATTTGCGTAATCCTACCTAATTTGTATGGCATCAAATCATCTTGTCTGAATAAGCGTTCGAGCTCCTTCCTTACGGCACATTCATGTGAATGATTTAATTATACATTGCCGGATAACGAATTAATTAATTTTCCAAAATGTTTGGTGTTCCTGAAAATAGTGGAAGCTGTTCTAGTTGATATATTTAAGTATTGTTGAGGGTGCTGTTTGGTATTAAAATGCGATGAGTTACGAGAGATAATTGGTGCTGGTTCCAAAGTAAAACTAACTAAGTTAGGCCACACAAATATTTAATTATTTACATAATGTACAAGGTTACAAGTTAGGTGCTCCATTAGCACAAAGTGGAACGAGCGAATGCACCATAGATCCGCTGCGTACATTCTTCAACAATAGAGCTGGAGCAAACCGCATGTATTCGTTACTGAGTAACGGGTACATCGGTTGACTCGAAGTACCGATTCGGTACTCACAAATTCATTTCGTTACTCGCATCTGTCGTGCGATGCGGTTTGTTCGAGTACGAATGATGCGGTTTCTATGCGAATACGAATGCTGTTCGAATAGGAATGATACGGTTGCGTCCAAGGAGGTTAGAATAGATGGAGTAAGCATGACGTCACAAAATTGAAGCCGAGGAAGGATCGACAGCGTGACGTCAGGACTGATGAGGCAGCATGGCTGCCGTGTAGCGTACGGATAAGACGAAAGCTTTGTTTATAATTGTATTAAAACTGCTCAGCCAGATAAAATTGGTGAATGTAGTGAAGGATGTCAATCGTTCCCGCTGCTACGCAGCTAATTTCATAAGTAAATGCCATAAACAGGTATTTTAGTATTTCTATTATTCTGACTTTATTGCTACTCGCTATTAGTTCAGCATTGCTTTGTTGATCGTTTCGACCCGATTTTGAGAAATATGGATAGATGTGCTGCACCAAATTGTCAAATCATTCTAGAAATAACTTTAGGATGTTTTGTTTAGCAAAAAATGAAAAAAGACGAAGAAGTAATTCTTTCTGGTCGAGATCAATGGATTTCGGTCGCAGGAGCGTGTTTTCGTGAAGTAAGTGCAGCTTCGTATTTTTTCATAGCATATGAGAAAAATTCCCTTATTATTTTTTTTCAAAATGTGTACTTTCATTTAGCTGTCACTTATTGACGCTGAAATGATTTTACAAATATAAAATCAATTGTGGAATGTGTGTGCATTTGTGCAGCAAAATATCACCAATACTGTTTTTTACTGTTGCTAATAGTTTATACTGTTTGTAAAATTGTATTCTATATTTCATGTAAACTTTGTCTCGGTCCGGATCGTAATAGGCGTTTTTTTATTTAAATTTTACTGTACGAATAGTGTATTAAAGCTCTATGCTGTATTTTGATTCTGATGTATTGTCGCCAAATATATCAGTTGGCGCCAGTCTTAAAAATTGGTAAGTATAACATAAATTATAAATTGTTTAGGTTATTCTGTATAGTGAGGTAAATATATTCTGTGTCCTTCAGGAAGCTTCATAAACTTAATTATTTATTCTTAATTTTGTCCTATTTTCATATAAAAGTTAAAATTTTTCACAAAATTTCATTCTTAATAGTGTGATTAAATTCATTTAGTACATGCAACTGTAATTAAATACTAGTGTTTTTGATTTTAATGTTAAACTTCATACATGCTTTTGTTAAATTTGAAGGTGCATTTTGAAGAAAACCAGTTTGAATGTTCTAGGAAAGATGGGTTTAAAAAACTAAAGCCTTGTTTAATGTGCCTAATCCAACACAACTGTTGACCCCACAGCATGTAAAAGGCATTGGGTTTACCAAACTACCATTCAATGATATCCAGTTTTTAAAATGTATGTTTTTTTTTTAAGTTTTATAGTTTTCATAAAAAATGTTTCATATTAAAAATGGACTAATTTGTTTTATAAATAAATCAAAATATTGAAATTCAAGCATTATATGATTAAGCTTTAATTTCAGTGCTTAAGAATAGATTAAAAATTGAAATTTTGGTTGATCTTTACATTACGGTAACTTGGCGATTTTTTGGCGACCAACTCCCCTACAGCAACCCTCTATTTTTTTTTCCCCGCCGCCATTTTGTCTTCACGAAGTAAAGACATGTTTCTTTTCTTCTTATCTACTGAACACTTCTTCCAACAATCTACTAGCCGAATTACACTTATGCTAGAAATTTTATCAAACAAAACTGCTTAATCATGACAAATATTCACTGCAAAATTCGGAAAAAGTGCACAATACCATACACCTTACGCGTTTTTCAAAATAACACATACACATAAACCATGTACACGCTGACTTATTTTTACTTAAAAAAACATCCCAGAATTGCACAAAAATGGCATTGCGCACACTCTTCACTATATCCATGTACACTGCTTTTATCTCATAAATTAAAAAAATTTCACGAAAATACATGACAATTTTCTCAATCTTTAAACCCGGTAAAAAGAACATATATGAAATTACGTGATCGCGAAAAAGTATTTACCCTTTACAAATATGAACATTTCCACATATAAAATAAATAAAATATCCAAAAACTTTTACCTCTAAATCAACTATTACATTATACACGTCACCAACGAATTCATACATGAAGCATTACAAATATTTATTATCAAATATTTAAATTATTTCCTTGCACATTTATTTCAACTTAAACATACACCGAATTCCTACAAGTATAAAATTCACAAAATAACTATCATTTCATTAAAATATAATTAAATTCAAAAACACCACTTAAAATATACATGAGCACATACATTCAATTAATAAAAATTACCTTACAATCCTAATTACTTTAAACTAAATCATTGCTAATAACAATTTTCCCAATAATACCAAATTCCTTTCCACCTTACATTTCCAACAATGCATAAAAATAATTAAAAATACTAACTTACCTAATCTCCTTCAGAATCTTCATTACGTGGCGGATACACTTTTCTTCATTCTCTTTCAGAATCTTTAAAATCATACTTATCTTTCAAAGCAAGATACCAGGTAAAATAAATAACATAATAAAACATATTTATTTCTCTCTCACACAACCTTAAAAAACATTTCTTACTATCCTTTTCAATACCACTAAATACCCATTTCGAATTCACTTTACTTACGGCCATGGGATCCAAAAATTCACAAACACTATTTCACACAACACAGAATAAAGCCAAATACAAAATTTCCAGATTTTTTCCCGATTTGGCCCCTTTTCCGATTAAAGAACCGTAATTCGTCCATTAATATCACATGACATATCCCATGATCTCTCATTTCCCCCACACAAAATAATGCGTAATCGGAACTCAGTACTGCTCACATTATTACCAAAGTCGCAGGTAGTAACCTTTATCGCCTCCAAAATGTCGCCAAACTACCAGTTACCTAATGTAAAGATCAACCGAAATTTTTAATAGATAATAATTCATAATACTGTTTAAATTTTGCTGTTATATATATATATAATTAAATGTGTATTTTATTATAATAATCATATTTAAAATGAGGCATAAAAGCAACCTCAATTTGATATAGTTTTTGATTAAAATTACTGATTTCGAGGCCTATCAGACACAGGTCTCATTTCTTCAGATTTGCCCCTAAAAAAGAGAAACCTGTATTTGATTGCCTTCAAAGTCCACAGAGGTTTGTTCAAAATCAGGATTAAACTAAAATAACTTTTTTGCTTAATTTTAAATTTTACATATAGGAATATGCATTAAGTAAGCAAAAGAACAGTATTATTGAAAGTAATAATTTTGAGTAATATAATAATATGGTAATGTATGTTTTAATGTCCTATATGTCTTGTCTAAGTCCTCGCTTTCAGAAGTGGGGCTTCATTGTTTAAATAATGTAAAGTCCTTCACCTATTATAAATTTCAGATTTTACATAGAAATATCATACAAAGTAAATTTGCAGTACTCAATTACGTTATTATTTCCATCATTATTGGATTAATTTGAAGTTAGTCATTAAGGTTAAGTATTTATAAAATGTTTGTATTTTGTTCACAAAAACTTCCATCATGTAGCAGTTACTTTTATGTTATGGAAGATATCAAGCTCTGCTAAATCAAATTTACTTTTGTGTGACCTTAAATCTTAAGCACCAATCGTAAATTTTTTTTGGCATGTTTTTAAGAATTTGAATGAAAAATTTATTGCTACTGTGAAAGAATGATCAACTGATGTTTACCTTACTAATCAATGTCTTACAGTGTTGTAATGATTCATAGGATTTTTCATAATGTGATGTTGCATATATGTTTTGATCTTATCAAATAAATATAAAGAATGTATTCCTAATCAGATATTTCTTCTTACGTAAGATTATTCTCTATCATGATGTGATGCTTAGGATTTGTTTTTAGAAGCCAAAACACTATTTTTTGAGATGCTAATAAAAGCAATGTATTTTATTTATTTACTTACTGCTTTAAAACAGGTTTTGAATTAAGGCTTTCCCCTTCCTTACAGTATGCTCATAAAACTCACTTAAGCTATATTTTTAACATATTAATGAGATATATGTAAATAAAATATGTCTCTTAGGGTAGCTCCTTTAATAGGGGGGAAAACTGAACTAAAATGGTATACCTTAAAAACATTTTATTGAAAACAAAAATACTAACATAACAGTGTCTGCTAAGATTTATTCAGATGGTTTTTTTTTTTTTTTTTTTTTTTTTTGCATTTATTCTGGCATTTCCCCATAAATTCATATAAATAAAATTTCAGGTAAAGTAGGTCTAGCATTATATCATTCTATACAAAGCTGTTGACTTTATGTATATTCTATATAAAGGTGTTGACTTTAATGGAAAAAATCCAGTTGTGTTTTAATAAAATTTGATTATAATGGAATGACTTGCACTGTGTTAGAAAAAAAA
The DNA here is from genome assembly GCF_044657685.1 of Stegodyphus dumicola. NCBI lineage: Eukaryota > Metazoa > Arthropoda > Arachnida > Araneae > Eresidae > Stegodyphus > Stegodyphus dumicola. The sequence continues at coordinate 37,408,761 of NC_140771.1, read as the reverse complement.
AGAGTGAAAAATAACAATTTTTGTTTTATTTTCACTATAAGTACAAGTATTTTGCATATGTTTGTTATCAAAAGATGTAGATTTAAAGCTAAATAATACTTTTGTTTTTACTTATGCAAATTAATTAATAAGGATATTAACTAATTATAGAATTATTGGTAATCTTCTGTTATCGGGACTGGATTCAGAAATCTCTATATGGATGTATATTGAATGTATGTATATATGAACCATGCATATGTATGTGTGTATACATACATTTTTGATTTCCATCCCGATAACAGAAGAGTACTGAATTATCATTAAATATTCAGATATGTGTAATAATATATTAACAACATTGTTTCACGAGAAAATAGTAAAATTAAATTAATTTTAATAATTTTCTTGTGCCATTGCTTCAAGCAATGAAATTTGAATTTAACAAATATTCACTATTTGTATAAAGCAAATATAAAATTCTCTACTCATATAAAGCAAATATAAAATTCTCTACTCATATAAAGCAAATATAAAATTAAAATTTTAAATTTTATGTATGTTTTTTCCCTTGTTTAATTCATAAATTTACCAGTTTTTCTATGTACTGTATAAAGTATTTTCTCAATAGCAAATGTATCGGTAAATAGTGTCTAAATTTTGTGTGGAAAGGTATTCTTTTTATTTTTTATTTATTTATGTAAGTATTTATTAATTTTTAAAATTTTCTTTTTAGCTAAATAAAGAACAAAAATAGTATTTTTGATATGGAATTTTTACATTGCTAAATTTATATAAAAATATATTTTTAAAATATAGATTCCCACAGCCATTAGAGCATTGAAATAGTTTTTATAGCATTCTGCTAAGACATCAAAATTTAAAGGTGTATATCTCAAATCAGTATTTAAAATCATAAAGCTTTTAGCTACCTTTTTCTGGATATGCACACAAAATAACATTTTTAACCAAATTGTTGCAATAATAGACATTCGATTCCATGTGAGCAAACTTCAAACTGCATATTAAAAATGATAAACAAGAAGTAGATTAAAAATGAAAAACAAGAATTATTATGCAGACAAGCTATTAAATTTTTCAGAAGTTTAAAATGCGAACTTGCTAGATATATTAAAGCATCAGCATGTATTTATCCACTTATCATATAAAATTTGCTTACAATTTTAGAAAAGTAACTTTTGATTCAGAAAAGCTTTAGAAACTTAAAAATTACTGAAGTTTTCTTCATACAAATTTGTAACCACAGCTTTAATGTTCTCTAAATAATTTAACATGTAATGTAAATAAAAGTAATATGCTTAACTCCATCAGTACTGAAATGGTATAGTTAAGATATTAAGAATTATCATACAAGTACTGTATTGAAAGGCTTATAATTTTTATATAATACACGAAACTACCTTGAATTATAAAAGAAAAGTAGTTACATAAATATGAAAACGTGATTTCAAACCCATTATAACCTCATGGAAATTAAGAATACAGCTGCGGGAAATCTCTTGTCAAAAAGTACATTTTGAGTTGTCTAACATTATGCATGTATTGTATGCATGTATGTAAAAGTATAAACTGAAAATTCAGAAGTAAGTTGACAAGAAAGTTTTTGTAACTTATATATGAATTTGAAGTATATGTGAAAATGTTTTAAAAACGCATCATGAATCACATGAGAAATTCGTCATTTTAAAAAACTACGAGAGAGAAGTCACACATCTCTATATGAGTGCGAAAAATCGGAACTTAAGATTCTCTAAAAGGTCCTCTAAAATGTTAAATAATTAAAGTTTTAACTAATACGGCTAAAGAGCCAAAGATTGGCCCCCAACCGAAATTGCAACCCTAAAGGGTCGCAAAAACATGGCTGACGACTCACACATATCAGTCGTGACGTCACGCATCGTGACGTATCATGGCTTCATTTTCATTGCATGGGGAACATACGGGGAAGGCTTACTCCATCTATTCTAACCTCCTTGGTTGCGTCACAATGCGCTCATATTTTTCATAGATAATTTTGAATTTTTTTGGGCATCGGGCAAACTCTTGTTTACATTATGTGTTTTAGTTGAAATACTATTTAGTTGTTGATATTTAAGAAAATGAGCAATTTTGATAGCGCGAAGCGTTATTTTGTATTTGCTTTTTACTATTGCTATTTATGTTTGTAATTTGAAAATTTAGATGATTCTTCTTCTTTTTTTTTTTTTTTTTTCCTTGAGCGTGCCATAGTCAGATTTTATTGATTTGAAATATTTATATACTGCACTCAGGTATTGTTTATATAAGAATATGTAGGTTAATATAGGTTCTTTACTTCCTTCTATCAAATAAAATGGTAGTAATTATTGTAATCGAGAAAACTTTTGGGTATCATATTTTAACGGAAATATCCGTTTTTGACGATTACGGAATCCATGTGAATTATTTTTTGGGCTGACGCCTGTACGTACGAACACAATGAAGGACTCTCTCTCTCTTTTTTTTTTTTTTTTTTCAAAAAAACTTATTGTTAAATGTAATCCCATTTACTCTAAGCTGATACTTATGACTAATGATTATGACTCTAAGTTGATACTTGAAAGGGATTTTTTTCGTGATGTGTAAGTACGTATGTATGCATTTTGCATAACTCAAAAATGGTTAGTTATAGAACGTTGAAATTTTGTATATGGGTCTGTTATAACATCTAGATGTGCACCTCCCTTTTTATTGCAATCGGTAATACTATCAAACGTAAATATATATATATATATATATCAAATAAATTATAATTAAATGTAAAGTACATATATATATGTCCTTATAATTAAATGTAAAGTACACAGACACACACACACACACATATATATATATATATAATAAAAGCCAAGTAAGGAGAAAATAAAAGCCTTGGCTTTTATTTTATTTAATTATCACTAAATAAGTTACTTGACTTTTATTTTCGCAATCATTGGTTGTAGTCAGGACTTAATTTTTAAAATTAGAAGTGCTGGAGCTCTATGGAAGGCCATCAGGAAAGATGAATAAATAAATAAATAAATAAATAAAAATAAAATAACTATTACAATAATAAAATAATTAGCAACTAGAATATTAAATGATTATTATCATAATTCAATAAAAATTTAAAGACAAATGAAAATTTAATTAATTCTTAAATTAATGATGAATAACTAAGTAATGAAATAAAATACCAGACATTGTCTTGTTTGGGGGCTGTGGCTAAAATTGCAATTTAAGAACTAAGCCGAGCATTAGCTAAATTTAGGCTTTTGATAAGCAAATAATGTAATGTTTACCAGAGTATAGATAGAAATTTGGTTATGTAGCCCATTCTTCTAAAACGACGTTTCGTAGCTGCCTTCCACCACCAATTCCCTTTTTTTTTTTTCTTTTTTTTTCAGTTTCGGTTTATTCGGTTACAGCAAAGCACACTAGGGCTATTGCCTACGGGGAGGGAGGCCTTCGTGTAGGATTTTTTAAAGGCAACTGACTCATATGCAAGTTACACACGGGAATAACAATGAAAACGCCCGTGCAGCTAGCCGTTAGCCGGGAATTGAACCCCGGACTGAACTATTAGTGCTCAGCGACTTTACCACTCGAGCTCTGGTGGGCTCTTTTTTTCTTTTCATTCGCTGTTTGAAAAACGGGTGTTCACTTTACGATAAAGTAAGCACCTGTTTACTTCAATTAAAATGGGTTAGACGATATGACTCTTCCTACTTTAATCTCACTTAGCTTTTGATTTCTAATATTGATTCAATGTTTTCTGTAGACAAAGTATTCTGATTAGAATAATAGATTTCAAACATGTTCAAAAGGTGTGTATCTGAATATAATTAGGTTTTTATAACATAGGGCACATTTTATTAGTTTCACATAGTTCTAAAGCAATTGAACCACAGCATCGCTGTTTTGAAAGAAAGTAAAAATGTGAGAAATGTATAATGAACATTAATATATACAGGCTTTATTAAAAGTAGTCAGCCTTTTAAAACGTGACCGTCTATACTTTTAGAGGATTTTTGGAGCTCTGTGCATTTGCTCTGGCATCTTAAAAAAGTGATGTTCAATATCAACGTATGTTTATGTTCTCAAAAATACAGGTCTCTTTCAAAAAGCGACCTCTTAGAAGTCGTCAATAAATGATTCAGTATAGTTATTTTCTAATAGACCATAGAATAAATTTATTTTAACGTCAATTTAAAAATGGCTGCTTGTACTAAGAGTTAAAAGCAATAAGACTCTAATTTTTCTTTCGCAATTAGCTATCATGCCAGCTGAATTGTTTTCTGCATAACCTTTATTGTGTATAATTGAAATATTTAGCTATGCATTCAACAAATATACAACAAATGTAAGACAAATCATTAAAAAAATTAAAATTTGGAACATTAATGATAATTTTTTGTTATACATAAAATATTATTAATGAATGATGAATTTATATCATATTATATATAAATCAAAATTTAAACTCCTATTCCTTTATAATAAATTGAAGAAAAGCTATAAAGTGAATTAATTTTTAAAAACAAAACAAAAATTTAAAAAAAAAATTTTTCGTACACCTAGAATCTAAAAATGACGAACACTGAATTTTACGACTCATGTGTGTATGGGTGTATTTAATTATGGCAAGGCACACTATGGCTATCTGCCTAAGGGGGGATGTCTTCGTGGAGTACTTTCTAAGGGAAACTGGCTCGTATACACGTTACACATGAGGAAAGCCACGAAAACACCCATGTAGCCGGACCGTTCGCGGGATTCGAACCTCGGACTTACTTGGCTACCAGTGTTCAGCGACTTTACCGCTCGGCCGCTGGTGGGCCGTTTTACGACTCATATAATAATAAATGCATATTCATATTGTAACAGAAATTTTGTTAGAAGTCTAGCATACGTATAGTTATTTGTGATCTTTTAAAACTGTCGTAACATGATGCACATTTATCATTATCGTGAACCAAAACAGTATGCTTTACATCCTTACAAATATACGTGATAGATTTTAATATTTATTTCTGCATATACTTACGTTTCCCACAGACACGAAAGCAAGTCAAGCAGATTTTTGTTGTATTAAGCAGACTTAAGTTCTCTGTTAGCTAGTGTAACATAATTCCGGATGTTAGTGTAACATGATTTCGGATTCTATGAGCCTTCCAGAACTATTAGCAAAATAGTGGAAACGTCTTTAAATTATGTTTTTATAAGCAAACAAAAAATTATGTTTTTATAAGCAAACAGCAGATGTACACTGAGCAGTGATCAACTGATATATTTCTTAAATGATTCGGTTTAGTTGATTATGACAAAACACACTGGGGCTATGTGCCTAAAAGGAAAAATGCCTTCGTAGAGCACTTTCTTAGGAAAGCTGGCTCGTATGCTACGTGGTAAGCTGGCTTGTAAGCTGGTACGGGAAAAGAAACACGAAACGCTTATGAAGCCAACTCGTTTGCCTGAGATCGAACTCAGATCGGAACTACCAGTGTTCAGCGATTTTACCGCTCGACCGCTGGTGGGCCATTTCTTAAATGAATAAAGGTATACTCATAGCATTATGAAATAACACTGATTGAAATATTTAGTGCTTCACTATTATCTGTAATAAAGTAACATAAAACTTTCCTTACCTTTTATAGATTTCTAAATTTCTTTCAAGTTCTTATTCGTACTTAACCTATACATTTGCGAATGTTTTTATCGATTTTATTGTTAAGTGTAAAAAGCAAATTGACATTTATAATATAGCATTCCTTGTCTCAACAAATAACAGTCTCAACAAGGAGTTTTTGGAGAGGGGATGAATCGGGGAAATTTCACCCTTTCGTCATTAGCGGTTCTGATGAAGGGAATGGGGGAAGCAGCAAACGAAATAACGAATAACGGACAAATAACGAAAGCTAATCTTTAATGCGGTCTCCCAGTTTCTGTATTTGTATTTGGGAAAGTTTTATGGTCATTATGAAAAAGTGAAAATTTGATATGGATTCCGCATGACTTTCTTCTATGACTATTTAAATTATGCTTATTTTTTCTGCACTTCATTTAAACTTATTTCCTCGAATTATTCTAACTCAATTAAGCGATACCCAAAGGCAAGTTACAAATGGCATCAAACATTGCAAATTTTGAAACTAAATTTCCCGGTCAATCTTTGTCCTACGGGACTCAAACTTCTTGTATTTTTATTTTTTCATAACAAGTATAAAACTTTGCCAGATATAAATATAGAAACCAGAAGACGACATTAAAAGTTAGATTTCATAATTTGTCCAAAATTAATTCTTTTTTAAATTTGACATTGACAAAATATGAATATTTTCGTCATTTAAAATACTTCTGTATTTTTGTTGCACCGTATTTAAACTTGCTTCCTCGAGTTATTGACATTAAATTACATTAATTCCATTATCTATCGGAAAATAATTATAGCAAATCATCTATTTACGACATCTCTAAGAGGTCACCTTTTAAGAGATCTCTATTTTTGGGAACATAAACAAACATTGTTAGTGAACATTATCTTTTTAAGACCACCACATGTAAAATCCTCTAAAAGCATGAATGGTTGCATTTAATGAGGACCCATTACTTTTAATAAGGAATGTAACATTAATCTTAATTATACATGTTTCTGATGTGTGTGCCAAAATAGTGATAACGTACTTCTGTTGCTTTAGAAATGTGTGAAATTAAAAAAGTGGATACTATACAACAAAAATGTTATTATATTCAGATACACACCTTTTGAACACGTCTGAAATTCATTATTCTGCTCAACATAATTTGTCTGCATAAAATATTAAATAATATTAAAAAATCAAAAGCTAAGTCGAAGTAGAAACAGTCATCTCTTCTAAACCATCTTAATTGAAGTAAACAGACGTTCGCCTTATCGTAAAGTAAACACCTATTTTTCAAACAGCGGATGAAACGGGAAAGAGGGAATTGGTGGGGGAAGGCAGCGAACGAAATAACACTTTTTCGAGCTGGGGATAAAATGAGATAGGACGAAACGATACTAAGCTAAAAAGACAAGATCTGGTATTTTACTTTATTATTTAATTAGTCATCATAAATTAAAACATTATTTTAATTTTTATTTGTTTTTACATTTTTATTAAATTGTACTTGTAAGTATTTTATATTTCAGTTGCTAATTTTATGTTACTTTCATTATTCATTATTTTAATCACTATTTTTTATTATTTTAATTATTAAGTTTTTAATAAGTAATTTTTTGTTATTTTAATTACTAATTAATGTTATTATTGTAATATTTATTTCCTTTCTTTCTTTATTTTTTATTTTTTTTTCCTGTTTTCCTGACGGCTTTCTGACTTTAGAAACTAAGTCCTACTACCAATAGTGAGTGAGTGAGTGAGTGAGTGATTATGGCGCAAAAACCAGAGATGATTATGACGCGCCAAACAAAAGATGAGATGATTACAATTGATGACATTAAAATTCAATAAATAAAAACAAGTAGATAAATGTACCAAATCCAGAGGATGAAGTCATATAAAAACAAGTTAAAAGCACATATTAACATTCAAGACACAGTCTTCAAAACAAATTACATTTGGTAATAAAAGCCAATCTCTTTTAAATAATAAAATAAATTAGAATTGACCTCTCTTCCGATTAAACGGTCGAGAGGTAAGTCACAGCTATTAAAATATTTCTGGCGAAGACTATTAAAACATTGACACTCAATTAAAATATGACGAACACATAAACAAACATTACAATTAAAACAAACAGGCTCATTTTCAGCTTTAAGAAGATAGCTATGTGTGACTCTGGTATGACCAATTCTGAGTCGAGTCAAAAGAACGTCCTCTTTACGATTTCCAGCAAAATCCCAATGCTCAATTCTAGGTTTGATGTTTCTCAACTTGTTGTGATGCTGAACATCCCAAATTTGCTGCCATTTTTTTCGTATCTTTCCCTTGATGACACAGCAGATGTCTCTAAAAGGGATAAGGCGACTGGACAGTTCGACAGCAGATTTTGCCGCGATGTCTGCAAGCTCGTTTCCCTTTATTCCCGTATGCCCGGGAACCCAGCAGTACAGGATTTCATATCCTCGTATCATTAAATTTCTATGAATTTTGAGAACATCCACTACCACAGGATTCTGAGCGTTGGGAAAAGCTTCCAAGGATTTAAGAGCACTATACGAGTCTGTGTAAACTATGAACTTTTTGTGGCAGAGCTTTGGGATGTACAAAAGAGCATAATATATTGCAGTTAGTTCAGATGTTAGGACAGAGAAAGCATGGTGCAGGCATCTGCCCTCTATGTAATTTTCAAATACAAAAGCCATCCCGACATGATCATTTGACTTTGATCCATCTGTGTATATCGGATAATAACTGCTATATTTGTGCCTGTGCTCAGCGAAAAGTTGTCTGTAAACGATCTCGTTAGTGCTCGCCTTTACGTGATGTTTAAAAACATCAAGAAGCTGGATCCGTGAATTTTCCCAAGGTGGAATTTCAAAATTCTGTACTGCTTGGGGGTGCATATCAGAGAGGGAGAGTTCCTCAATGACAGGGCGAACTCTTAAAGGGAAAGTAGGAACACAGGATGGACGTGTTTCAAATAATGTGTTACACTCATTATCAAGTAAGCACAGCTTATTGGGATGTTCAGGTTGAGATAGAGTATTAAAATATTGCAAAAGGGACAATTGCTCACGCCTCAGATGAAGTGATGGTTCGTTACAGTCAACATATAGGCTCTGCACAGGAGAAGTCCTGAAAGCTCCTGAACAAATCCGCAGACCTTGATGGTGAACAGGATCCAGTTTTAACAAAACAGATGAGCGAGCGGATCCATAAACAACTGAGCCATAGTCCAGTTTAGAGCGGATAAGCGCTCTGTAAATGCGAAGCATGGAGCAACGCTCTGCACCCCAGGAGGTGTTCGCCAACACTTTTAAAATATTTAGTGTTTTTAGACACTTCTTTCTCAGGTTTAAAACATGAGAAAGGAAAGTCAATTTTCGGTCGAACGTCACTCCTAAAAATTTTACTTCAGGCGCAACTGGAATAATTGTACCATTCAAGTATAACTCAGGTTCAGGATGGAGACCTCGCTTCCTACAAAAGTGCACGCAGACAGTTTTCTGTTTCGAAAATGTAAATCCCTGTTTGTCTGACCATTCTTGGATCTTAATCAGAGCCATCTGCAGTTGCCTCTCTACATATCTCATGTCTGCTCCTCGACAGCTAATCTGCAGATCATCAACATATAGAGATCCCAAGATGGTGGGAGGAAGTTCTTTTAGTACAGAATTTATTTTTAAACTAAACAGGGTTACACTGAGCACACAGCCTTGAGGCACACCCTCTTCCTGTTCAAAAACATCCGAAAAAACAGAGCCAATTCTTACTTGAAAAGTTCTAGTGTTCAAGAAATTTTGAATGAAAATTGGTAGGTTGCCGCGCAAGCCACTCTCGTGAAGATCCCGGAGTATACCGTATCTCCATGCCTTATCATAAGCTTTTTCAATGTCGAAAAATATCGAGACAAGGTGGCTTCTTCTTACAAATGCTTTTCGAATAGATGTCTCTAAGAGGAGCATGTTATCTACAGTTGTTCTTCCCTTTCGAAAACCACTCTGATAAGGCGATATAATATCATTCTTTTCCAAGAAGTAGACTAGGCGGCTGTTTACCATCTTTTCAAACAGTTTGCAAACACAGCTGGTAAGGGCAATTGGCCGATAGTTCGAGGGATTCCTCGGGTCATTCCCTGGCTTCGCAATAGGAATGACAATAGCTCTCCTCCATGCACTGGGAAATGTACGCTCCTTCCACACTCTATTGTAAAGTGTGAGAAGGGCACTCAGTGACTTACAGGACAGATGCTTTAGCATTTCATAATACACGCCATCCAGACCCGGACAAGACCTATGTGTCTGCAACAAAGCTCTCTTTAGTTCAACCATAGTAAAGTCTCTATTGTACGGCTCAAAGTTGGAAGAGTTGAAAGCGATGGGATTTTTCTCAGAGCGTTGCTTGATAGAAAGAAATGCAGGTGAGTAATTTCGGCTGGAAGAAACGGCAGCAAATGTCTCACCAATTGTATTTGCAATTTCTTCTATGGAGCTAATCACTCGGCCATCTTTTTCCAGAAAGGAAAGTGAGTGGTCTTTGTACATTCCGCATGCTTTTCGAACTCTTTCCCAAACCCGCTTACTAGGCGTAGAGGATGTTATTGAGGACACATATGAAATCCAGGAATCCCTCTGGCTCTGCCTTCTTACTTTCCGTGCATTTGCTTTGGCTCTTTTAAAAGCTATGAGGTTTCGCAGAGTAGGATATCTACGAAAAATACCCCATGCTTTTTTCTGTTTTTTCAGTGCTTCATGACAGTCGCGATTCCACCATGGTTTCGAATATTTTAGTGTTTTTCCTGATGTTCTAGGAATCGAAAGCATAGCTGCCTGAATAATAGTATTAGTAACAGCTTCAACAGCGTCATCGATATGCACACCTTCTACCATTTCCTCTGTCAGCTCTGCAACGGAAGAGAAGATTTCCCAGTCTGCCCTGTCCAGGATAAAACGAGGGACTCTCGACACGGGGTTTGCTCCTCTTCGTGCAAGAGACACAAAAATAGGATAATGATCGCTGTTGTACAGGTCATTTCCGACACTAAAAGTGCAAAATGGCAACAGAGATGGTGAACAGATGGCAAGATCGAGAGCGTGGAATGTCCTTGAAGGCTCATGGAAGTACGTATCTTGCCCATTATTTAGGAGACAAAGGCTATGATCTTCGATCATCTGCTCTATTTGTCTTCCTCGGCAATTTGTATCTTTACTTCCCCAGAGTGGACTATGGCCGTTAAAATCTCCTATTATGATAAAAGGCTCAGGCAGCTGCTCTATTAGATTATTTAAATCTTGCTGATAAATGTGCTCATTTGGAGGCAAATACAAAGAAACAAATGAAACAATAATATCAAAATTTATTTGAGTAGCGACAACTTGGAGGGATGTCGTCAAAGGAAGTACATTTGAGGGATAATCCAGTGAGGAGAGGAGACCTACACCTCCACTGGCACGCTCACCTGCAATGTTATCCTTCCTGACGAAAGAAAACCTCCGAAGTTTTGCATGGTGTTCAGGTTTCAAATTTGTTTCCTGTATTGCTAAGCACACAGGATGATACACATTTATTATAGATTTGATGTCAAGGAAATTTCGGTGGAAACCGCGACAGTTCCATGACATGAGGGTGGCCATTATGAATGGTTTTTGTTTTTTCTGTGCTGTTCTTTTGTTTTTCGTGGAAGTAGATGCCTGGGAACTTCTAGACCCTCTTCTACTTCCATAAAGTCTGAATCCGCAGATTCAGAAATCATCTCATCAAAAGAGCTATTGCTGTGACTTCTATTTTTATTGGATATTTTATGTGTAGAAGTTTTGGGCTTACTTTGAATAACTGTTTCTTTCTTTTGTACTATATGGGTTGCATTTTTTTTTTGCTTGTTGGATGTAGACGGATGGGTTTTATTTGCTAGGGTCTGTGTGCCTATTGATGTTTGGGTGGCGACTGTACGAGATGATTTTACAGCACTGGCGTATGATGTATTTGGTCGAAGCTGTGTGCTCTGGACTAATCTTCTGGCTTCGGCATATGAGATGTTCCTCGTAAACTTTGCAGTCTGCACTTCTTTTTCCAATTTCCATTTTGGGCAGAGGCGTGAAAATGCTGGGTGCTCACCCTTGCAATTTATACAAAGAGGCGCAGCCGTACAATTTTCAGAATCGTGGCCAATCTGTGAGCATCGGGCGCATGTAAGGCTGCCACGACAAGACGTCTTAGAATGGCCGAAACGCTGGCATTGGAAACATCGCATAGGGTTTGGAATATAAGGTCTTACAGGAATATTTAGATATCCGGCCTTAATATTCTTAGGCAGATCAGGCGTGTTGAAGGTAAGGATCACGTGTTTCGTGTCTATCAACTTACCTTCTTTACGCATCTTGATCCGCCTTACACCGCAGACATTTTGTTCGGAGAGCTCAGAAGCGATCTCTTCTTCAGAAACATACAGAAGGTCGAATTCTGAGATTACACCCCGACAATAGTTGAGTGACTTATGTGGTGTTACAGTCACATTCGCTTGCCCAAGTTTAGTTATCTGAAGTAAAGAAGCAGACTGGGTGGCTGAGGTTGTATCAATAAGCAGGTCTCCGGAGCGGAGACGCTTTATATTTCTCGGCTCACCAATACAGGACTGGATGTATTTGTTTATTACGAAAGGAGACATCTTATGCATTTCGCCAGAAGGACTAGAGATGACTAGGAAACGGGGAATATTGTTATGATTTTTTTCATTTGTATCTGTACGTAATTTTTTTGCAGTAGACTTTTCAGAAGTAGGTTGAGTGAGAGGTTGAGTGAGTGGTTGAGTGAGTGGTTTAGCAGTAGACGTTTCAGAAATAGGTTGAATGACTGGTTTAACAGTAGATGTTTCAGAACTAGGTTGAGTGACTGGTTTAGGAGTAGAAGTTTCAGAACTAGGTTGAGTGACAGGAGTGATTTGAGTGACTTGAGTGACAGGATTGACTTGAGTGACTGGAGTTACCTCGAAATCTTTTATTAAGTAAATATGAGAAGCCATAGTGAAAGAATAAAGATTCGGGTCCGACGGCCCCGCCCACCACGGAGCCCAACAAGGGAACACAGATTCCTGTGTTAGGGCTAGCCGGACCTATACGCAAACTGAAGCCCCACAGTCGGCTTTCCCGAAAGCAGGTACTCCCGAGAGCTTGACCCCAAGCCACTGACACAAGGACTAGTGACCAGCCGATTGACACCCGTGAGGACGACTAAGGTGCCTCCCGTTTAGCTGAAGCAGAGGCCAAAGCAGTGTGTTGGGGACAGTACCTCGCCCCTCAACTACCAGGACCCTCCTTTCCAGCGACACGGGTCTCCACGCACGGCAAACACGTGGGCAGTTTTCTCCCCACTTGAAAACTAGAAACAAGGTCTGTTCCAGCCTCTCGTGACGAGCCCCAAACTCCGTAGAGAGAAACCACAAGGGAGAAGGGAAGGGAAAAAGATCCAGCCAAGAGGAGAGGAGACGGAAAAGAGGATAGATCACTGGGGCTCCAGGATCGTGACACCCGTCTCACCAAGAAGATGATCCCCTGAAGGGCTAGGGTACCTCGGGATTGCCACACCCGTACTCACAAAAGTGAGCCCCCTGAGGGACTACTACCAATAGAAAAATTAATAATGAATCCAGTGCACCAAAAAATAATAGCGAAAAATAAAGTGAATTATTTCTACCCAAAAATGCGACGCAAAACTCCCTATCGCAGCACTACCCAGTTCCTGCGGGGTAGAATAAATCACGTGATTCAATGCAATGCGACGTTTCAAAGCCCTTTTTAGGGCCGTAGACCGATAAAATAGGCTCAAGATACGGATACCGATCGATTTTACCGAAAGTAACGAGTAACGATACGATAGTAACGAGTACTGGTTCACCGAGTAACGAATACATACGGGTACACAATTTCTCGTTACTTCTACAGCACTATTCAACAACCAACTCAACTAAATTTGGCTTCTCTCACAAGACGGCGCTATATTAAACCGAACAGGTGCCATCTTGAATTTTCGTAAAGGGAATGATTTTTTTTCAAATTATATTAACGAATGGGAGTTAGCATTATTTGTATTTGGAAATTGGCTGTAATATTTGTGTATTAATATTGTTAAATATTACGCAACATATAAAATAATAAAAAAGCATATAATATAAATTTAAAATTCACTAGTTTATATCTGAATTGGAAATCTCTTCAGTTAACGTTTACAAACAATTTATATCTTAGAGTCATAATTCAATATTTCTTGGTTTTTGTGTATAGCATTTTGTGTAATAAGTTGGGAAAACAGAGAATTCTACTCAAATAGTTTACTAACTCAAATAACATGCAGGACTGTGTTAAGTTTATTTAACAAAATTTATGAAAAAGTAGACGGAAACTTCTCTGCATTCAGAAAGCTCTTAACACAAAGTCATTATAAAAATCAGATTTTTAAATTATATTAATTTAATCAGGTTAATTAAATTTAATCTTATTTTTCGTTAGAAAATATTACATTTTATAATGCAGTTAAGAGATTTTACATTTTTCGACACGCATTTTCGCTTCTGAAAAAGCCCCCGCCCCTCTATTCTCTCTTTCTGTTTCCTGTTTTGGCTTTTGATTACAACAAACAGAAACTGATTTTTTTACTTTGCAATATTCATGTGACTTTTTTAATTGTAATTTATAAAATCATTCTGAACTATAAAAATTATCCATACTAGCCTATGCTTAATTTTTTTCTCATGTTTAAATTTAGCGCAGACACATTTCCCTAGATTAGATCAAAAATCTAAGAATATTTAAAATTTTTCTACATTAATGAGTGACCACAAAAATTCTTATACAGTCTTTATTTTTGTAACCGTTCATTGTAAACATATATTTCCAATTACAAAAATGATTTATGCTTTCGTATTTTTAAATTTAAAAAAAAGTACATAAAACATTAGTTTTAACTTTCCATACAACACCCCTGTCCTTATACTTATATTTAAAATATATATATATATATATATTCGTTATAATAAAAAACAAAACATTTGTTGACCCCCGTACAAAAAACAAATTAACTCAGATATTTGGTATTAAAGTTGATCATACTCAGGGACCACATATTAATTTATTTTATTACCTTACTCGATAAAAAAAGTTTGACAGTATGATATCTGATGCTCATCCATAACATATACAGTCAAAAGTCGTTAATCCGAACACCCATAATCCGGACCTCAAAGCTACAAACTTTCTGCGAATGCGTATGCGTTCACGCATGCGCATAATACGTTTACGCATGCGCGTTTAATGTATAACGGACGGTATAAGCTAAGCTAAAATTATCTAATTATCTATTTCAGTTAATGTTGCAGATTGCGTTGTTCCTTAACCTTCGAATTGGATCCGGCTTATAATTGCAGACTGTTAGAGCAATTTTATAAAAGTAAGCCTGAACTTTCGATTATGTCCAATAGAATTTCCGATGCTGGAGCTGACAAAGGATCTACAAAGCGAAAGTATGTTTCGATGTCCATCAAACAAAAAGTGGAATTGCTGCAAAAAAAATGGATAAAGGCATATCCTTTGTTTCTCTAAGCATTCCGAAATCTGTTTAGCAATTTCACGCTGCTCTGCGAGGGGGGGGACGTCGTGGCGTGAAATGAACTGAAAGTTGATCTGCCAGCACTATCCTTATCTTTAGGGCAGATGTTTTTATTTTATTTGGCTTATAATTCCTTACTAAATGTAGTATTTCATCTCGATGTACTCCGTCTTTGATACGATTTAAATCAAATTCCTCGTCATTATAATTCCATTCCGATAGTAAAGAAAGTGACACAGAGGTTATTGAAAACGAAAAAATTTCGATTCTGAAATTAGTCGGTATTCTCGACACAGCAATTATAGGACTTGAACAGCGGAACTTTGTAACTGAACAAGAAATTATATCTGTTTTTTAGAATTAAAGAGAAAGTATTATCACATAAAACGAAGGAACTTAAACAACTTACATTGAAAGAAATGTTTAATAAAATAAACAAATAAATATTAAGTGTTTTTTTTTTTTTTTTTTTTGTAAATTTTGATACCCTTTAGATCATAATTGTTCTTTATTTCATAAATTACAGTTTCATATTTTTAATTTTATAATTTCTGCATGCCATCTTACCAGATTTAAACTGATGATCTATAATCCGGAAAAATCGATAATTCGTAAGCGCCAAAGTCCCTACGAGTCTGGATTAAAGTCTTTTGACTATACTGTTTTCCTTTATCTTCTCTTCCTTGTAAATTCTCAGAGGGCTTCAGAGACATTTCATATAGCTAAATTTAAATGCGATAATTATTTTCCCCTACCACACAATAGTTTTAAGGGGGAAATCGAATTAAAGAAAATTAAATATTACATAAAAATTAGTTCTTTTTTATGACTTAATTATTGAAAATTTATATTTCTTCTTTCTTGGAAAGTCCCCCCCCCCATTATTACTTAACCATACATTATCTACTGCTCCTAGAACAGTGGTGTCCAACCTTTAACTTGAAGCGAACCAGTTTATAATTTAAAAACTTTTGGCGAGATATTTCAATTATATATATATAATGCACGAACTATAAAAATGTGGGGTGAAACATGTTAAAGAAAAAATGTACTCTTTATATTAAGCATTTATCTATTTTATAAGGTATTTATGTTAACTAACCAGTTATTGCATATTACGAATCTATACTGTCACTTCTTTCTTTCCATTCTCCTGACAGAATGCAAATTTAGTTTGCATGTATTTAAGTGAGGGTTTGAGATCGTTTTAATGAGAGCATGTTCTGCCTGCTGAAGGCCACGTTACTAATTGTTCGTCTACGATACGCATTCCTGTCTACGGCGTTGCTTTAGTAGTGCTGATAGTGCAGCCACGTTGGTGTATGCTAAGAGCCAGCTTGCACCTTTAAAGATCTCTACACAGCTTTTGGCTAAAAAAGACTTAGATTTAGGTTTAATTTAACATTCTACTTTTGAGTTTATGCTGTAAATCCTAGTTGATTTGTAATCACCAGGGCTGCCTTCTGCTCAGCTTATTGAGTTCTTAATAAAACGGTCTTTTACACCTTTCATATGTTTCCATTTCCTTATCTAGACATAGTGATAAATCAGTTAAGTCTGCATAGAAATATTGAGTAGTTTACGTTACCAAAACAAGCGAGACTCTACAAATTCATTAAGATATAAATTGAATACAGAAAAAAGCACATTTTAATGTCAAACCTGGCACCGCCTATCTTCTGCGAGTGCTCTGGTATATACGATGCTGTGCTGCTTTCTCGGTCCAAGGATGATCTGAATTATTGCATAAATTTAACATGCAGTAATTCAGATGTTCGTCCATTAGTATCCTGGTTCGAAACTTTGATTTTAACAAGTTTGTTACTGAAACATTTTACCAAGTTCATTGTTACTTTCAAAACAGAAAGCAACAGTTTAACCTTTGAAGAGTTTCTGTTAAGAGCGGATATTCTTCTTCATCTAAGAGTCCTTGTTTTTAATTGTAGATCAGACTGAAAATCAGTAGATCACAAGAATTTTTATTTTATGCGTTTGCGATATGGCAATATTTCGGAAATACTAGTGTTAGCAAATGGATTTGAAATGAATGAAGTAATGGACTGAATTTTATGAAAATCAAAAAATCTAATTTTGAAATTTTATATTTCTTGACATAGTTCTCCAGATTTACAAAATGGTAAAAGTTACGCAATATATCCACAAATTTGATTTTGATTAAAAAAAGTGCGTTTATACATCTATTGACTCAATAATAGTTTTTTTTTTTTTTTTTTTTTTTTTTTTTTTTTTTTTTTTGCCCTGAAGTTCAAGACTTAGTTTATTCATTTTAGTTGTTATATTTGTATGAAAACCTAAATCAGATAAACACCTATGATTATTAAGTTCTTCATAAGTTTTGTTTCTGTATTTTAAAAACTGATTTATCTCTAAAAGAAGTTCTAAAAATCATTGCAGGACGTTTCCGTTACTAAGCAATTTAATTTCAGAATGTAGCAGAAGCTTCATACTTAGCATCAAGTTCATTAGTCAATACTTTCAAACAATCTACTTTGAAGTGTTCCGGCACGAACAGAATTTACAATTTTTAGAACATTAATCACTCATTCGTAACGTAAAACTTCTGTATATAATTTCTAGTGATGTATGATGCAATGGTAGGTAAAAACGTTTGGAAAGTCAGCAACATTCTTATATAATGTGATGCAACCTACAGCAGAAACAACAATGGCAGGTAAGTTGTCTGTTAAGTTTTTGAAGAGTTTTTAATTTTGGTTTTGTGGTTTTTAATAGCTTGGTACATGTCCACTCTAGTCTAGGTGTATTGTCTTTTAATGGCAAAATACAGCGTATCTTCCTTCACTGAGTAATCGTAAGACCATCTTTAATCGTGAACTGAATAATTGTAAGGACATCCTAGTAGAAGTATTGAGCTACATTTTAGATTATGTTGATTTACCGCAGTCTAAACTTTAAAAGTTTTAACTCTAAAATGAAAACGCATTTTTGTAAATCATCTTTTACTTACATAGCTTCTGTTCTGCAAGTGACGGAATTTCTGGATAATTGGACATCTTGGAGAGTAGCCTTAAATTCATTCTTATTTAGCATCTTGAAATAAAGTTTCTATTGCAGCAAGCATTGACGGGTGAGACTAAATTTCAACTTGGCAGGAAATTTTGATTGGTTGGCTCTGGTGACGTCATTTCAACGTATTTAAACTCCGCCTCTCATGTGGTTTACAATCAAAACTCATCATGCGCCATGTTTGGTCATGAACAAAGATGGGTTCTTCTCTTGCTTTACCAAGATATCCGTATAGCCAGGGCTTAAATTGCGTCGGAGCCCACCGGAGGCTGGCTCAGATACTTATTAGTTTTAGGAAAAATTCATAATTTTAGCCGGAGCCCTAAATAAGAAGGCTTTGGCACTTCTTTTATGTAACTGAACAATAATTTCAGTAGAAACCTGGTCTTGGAAGCTTTATTTTTAATAATAAAATTATATTAAAAATTGCTTATTAAATTCTAATTTATCACTTTGCATTTTATTAAATTTTAATTATTTAATTACTTTAACCATTAGTTTTTTTAATAATGAATTATTTAATTTTTTAATTGTTAATGATTTGATTAGTCATCTTATTCTCTTATTTATTCTTGTTCCTCTTTCCTGAAGGTCTTCTATACGGCTCTGGTACTTCTAATTTTTGAAATTAAACCCTGCGTATAGCTGACCGTTTTGTTTTTCTAATATGCTTCCTTAGGGATTATGACAGCCATATACTGGTAAAAGGCCTTAGACCATTTACCAAAGCAAAGATCCGAAATGGTTTATATGGTAAATAAGAGAGTTCGTAAGGAAGGTTATATTGTAAGAAGTTCGTTTGGTATGAAAACTTCAGTTTTCATAAAGGAAATTGGATAAAATGCAGATATTTTTTCCCCATGAGAGAAAAGTCCTAAAACTACTTCAACTGTTTTATTTTGTAAATGAAGATAAAATAGCGCCTGATATGTGTATGTACTAAAGAGGACTTCAATTATTTAGTGAAATAAATAAGGACAAAATACAAAATTTGAAATTGTAGTTTAAAATAGGTTTTTATTTGATTAAAGCACTCGAGAGCTAACTGCCTACAGGGAAGAATGCCTTCCTGGAGAACTTTCTAAGGAAAACTGGCTCATATACACGTTACACATGAGGAAAAACACGAAAACGCCTATGCAGCCATCCCAAATCATGTTTAGAATAAAAATTAATTTGTTATTTACTATCATTTGCGATTATTAGTGGTAAATATGTATTGAAATCCATTTAGAGCAAGATCTGCAAAGAAATGAATGCGGAAGAATCTAAATTCTCAGAAGAGATATGCAATTATCTGATTATAATCAGTAGAATGTGCTTTGAGTTAATCCATATTATGTAACGTTATCAAGTGGCTAAAAGTATAAAACACTGGTAATTAATTCTCCTTTCCTTGATTTGTAGTAGTTGAATGAAATTATCATAAGGTAATTTCATGACAAAGAAGCACTTAAAAGTCTCATGCCTGAAATCTGTTTGAATGTTTAGTCATAAGGGTACAAGATCTCAAAATATATGTTAGAATGTGTCCACGGTCAAAAAAGGGTTGGAGTAACTCCTATACATTTTGTGTTCATTAAATAATCTTGTACAAATGATTAGGTAAAGGTTTTTAAGTCTTTTGCCATTAGTTGATCCATTAGCATGCTAATATAGTCTAACTTCATGCTTATTTTTACCCTATGTATCAATGATTTCTTATTATATACAGATAATATTAAGTTTTGGTCGTTATTCATACTGTCAATAAATCAATATGAAGAATAATACATTTGTGATTTAAATTAAAAACGATTAGTTCAGTGTTTACAGATTCATGTGATGTAATGAAAGTTTATAATAAAATTAAGAATATTCTGTGGTTTATTTTCTTAAATGAAACTTTGTTTTTCCTCTGGAAAAAAATCCAAATAGCTTTATGTAAGAATCATTAAAGAGATCTTCATCAATAACAATGTGTTAATTAATGGAAACTATATACTTGTGTCTATATCAATAATATTTTCCTTTGAAATCTGTGTATAAGCCTTAGTAATCTCAAGGTGTGAGATTTATAATGTTGTAATATTCTGAAAAGTCACTTGACTTTAATATGTATGCAAGTTTCATGAAAAATTAAAAGCTGTATAATTTGCATCCATACATAAAAGCAAGAACTATGTATACATAAAT
The DNA here is from genome assembly GCF_044657685.1 of Stegodyphus dumicola. Taxonomy (NCBI): domain Eukaryota; kingdom Metazoa; phylum Arthropoda; class Arachnida; order Araneae; family Eresidae; genus Stegodyphus; species Stegodyphus dumicola. The sequence goes on along the minus strand of NC_140771.1, from coordinate 37,388,302 downwards.
TCTACAGTTTTACTGTGTGGAGCAAATCAACAAAAGCATTATCAAAGCATCACTATTAACAGTTTCATCACAAAACAACTACATTGCAGAGCATGTTTCCAAAGTATATCAATTTTTTAAAGTACTGATTCTACTGAAAATGTATTGTTTACAAGATAAATAAATAGCTCTTGCATGCTTCGCCACTTTATAAAATTTTTAAAGATTTTATTTTTATTTCTGTTATTGGTTGTCATATATCTGCATACTTTTGCAGCCCAATGATTTATTTACTGTATGAAATTTATTAATCAATTCTCTTGGAATAATTTAAGTTTTCACTATTCATAAATTGTTATTGTAATCACTAGCGATTCAAAAATGCTCGATAACAAAATACAGTAGCATTTTCAAAAACACTAAGATTTACACTTATATGAATTTAAGAATTTTAAAGCACTTATTATATTTTTGTGGCATTTTTAATCATTTATTTAGAGAAATACCAGCACACTCTCATTTGTCAGCAGATACTAAATTATGATTTTCCTTTGTAATAATCAAGTGCAATTGTTATTCCTGTTATGTTCTCTATCTGTATATGATGTTACTATCTATATTTGACTGAATCTGTAACTGCATATTTCATGCTGAAACTTTTAGTTCTTTTGCACATATTGTTGTGATACGTCCTAATAAACACATTATATGTCGATGTTTTGTAAAATGATGTTGCTAACTGTACTGTATGTGTACCATCAACTGGAGAACTTTACACTAATAATTTAGTAGTGAAATACTGCGACAGAATATGCAGATCAAAAATTGATTAATAAATTACTTGTGTAACTAGCAAGGATGAAGTAGTGACAAGATTAAGAGCCTTTTAAATTTATATACTGTTTTTAATTCATCATATTTTAATTTATTAACTATTTAGAGATTATTTTATATACAATATATTTACATGATGAGATATCAATATGCATGATCAAAAGAATCATGAATTATAAGAGTTTCATTATTTCCAATGGCATGTATACCAGCTTTCTTGTATGAAGTTGTTGCAATATTTTCAGTACTGCATGGACGTTTTCTTTTCTTTCTCGTAGAAAAGAAATTCTTTTGTTTCTCTGCTTTTTTATTTGTAGGTTCATAGTTCACCATTTTCAATTTCGGCTTTTCGTTCTTTAATTTTGTAATCACTTTATTCAGTGTGTTTTCAATATCTCCCAAAGTTACATTATTTACTGTTGTTGATGTTACAAGTTTTGATATGATACTCAGTTGATCTATAATATGGTGCTTGGTTCCTGATTTTTTTAATTTTTGTGCTGATAGATCAAGAAAGGATTTTACATCATTTGATTCTTTAGTTTTAGCTGGCTGTTCTCTATTAGGTAATCTTGTCTTTAAAATTATTGCATGTATATGTTTACAGACACTTCCTTTAATCGTGGCATCTGTGCATGTGCATACAAATGCATCGTTACAAATTTTGCACCATTTACAAACAATGTTACAATTAATGCATTGTGTATGTATTTGAGTAACAGTATATTCAAGAGTAGGGTCACTTTCTGAAATCACATGCCAAGAAAACTCATTGATTTCTGTGATATTATTAGCTGGAAAATTTATTGCTCTGTTGTGTCGTAAATTTGTTTGGTTGATCTTTGATGTGTTTGGCCCTTTTGTTGTTTTGATAAATCTCTGGAACCATTTATCTTGCACCATATTAATAAGCTTCGCAATGCACCTATCAACCCTCTTGTTTTTCAATCCATCAAGATAAGAATATTTTAAAACTCGATGCAGTGCTTCAAGATGATTGTTAGTTGTGATGTTACATCTTTTTCTATAACATTTAGCCCACAACTCACATCTGTTTGCATAATTTGAAGCAAAATAATTAGCAAACTTGTCTGTATCTCTATCAGCAAAGAGTTTGCTGAGGAAATCAGATATCAGTGCTTCAAATTCTTTTATATCATGACATTCAGATACTACATTTAAAAATTTCAAAACTTCCTTTCGTTTTGAGGGGATAATTGAATTTGATGCTTGCAGCCATGCCTTTTTAACGTGCCAGGTGCATAGAATCCTAAATTTGGCATCACACATTACTGATGTCCATGCAGTATAATATACTGGTGCATCATCACTCATAAAGCAGTTTACAGACAGCAGTCCAACTTTGTCCCTAATACACTGAAAAAATTTTTGCATTGAACCTAAATTTACTCTATTGCTTAGGCAAAAAGCAGCAGGAAATCCTGAATTAAACTCGTCTATGACTAAAACTGTCGATAATTGAAAATCGTAAGCATTAGTCCCATATGTGCTATCGATGCATATGCTATCGGATCCAAACTTTAAAAGCATATGCTTTTGAACGTTTGTCATTATGATGATGCAGAAGTCACTAATTTCCAAGTGCTGATCTGCTGCTTCTCCTTGGAATTTTACAAAAAGAACTGGATTATCATCTAAACATTTCATTTTTTCTATCCAGATCCTTAAACTGACAGCATCAGTTGGATGATATTGTTCATCATTACCAATACAGTAAGAATTAGAAATGTTATGTATGTCTTTTTTTGTCAATAAATGCTCCCTGTAAATGTCTTCTTTAATACTATTCCTTGTGGAATCTAATATTTTCTGTGGTGGAATGCCTTCATTTAACTTACCTGAAAATATTGCATTTATATGATAATGTTGTATAATAATGTCTGTTTTATATTGAATTTCACAATCAAGTTCATAAAGAAACTTACCTGCAATCACTTCTCGCAAATCTTTTGTTAATGGCAAATGTTCTAGATCTACTGTGTGTCCCACGTGTGTTTGGAAATATAAAATCTTAATTATGCCATTACTGGTAACTTCAATAGTAGATGGACAGTGCCCCTCTATTTTGCAGGTACCTTGTGATTTTATAGCTCTTACACCTTTACTTTTAGAATTATAAAATCCAGATCGATTACAAAGGAAGTAACTCTTTTTCCCACCTTCTTTAAGAGTTATTGTACTTCTCAAAAAGTAAGAAATTTTTTCTCTTCGTTCTTCCTCACTTTTCCATTGTAAGAAATCTAAATTTGAAGGGTAAACATTAGCCTACATACAATATAAAAGCCCATTATAATTGTGAACTAGTGAATCTTTAAAACAAAATTACTAATTTAAAACTAACCAAAATCTTATTTTGGCACTGATTGTAAATAGATACTGGTCACTTTAGCAGAATATTTTTTCTCTTCAAGAAGAGGAACCTATGTCTAATTGCTCTCAAAACTGATAGTTTTATTTAAAATCTACACTGAAATAAAGTTGCCTAATTTTAAGTCAGAGGCGTAGCTAGAGGGGGGTATCTGTCCCCGGGCGCAGAATCCAAGGGGCGCCAAACTGATGTTACGACATTTTAAATTAAATGTTTTTCATCCTTGGCAAGCAGTAGAGGGGCACGAAACCTTTAGTTGTCCCTGGGCGCTGAAAACCCTAGCTCCGACACTGTTTTAAGTTATACATTGGCATATTTTTCTTCCTATTTGACAGTTACTAGTACACGTGTTCCAGCTAAACAAGACTTAAAACATATTCCCCAAAGTTGTATAATAATGCAAGAAATTTATTCTTAAGAGACAAATTGTCATCAGACATTTTCCATAACATGAGTGTCATCTGGCCTATGTCTAAAGTAAAAAAACATTGTAGCCTGTTTCTTGATAACTGATACAATGTGTATAGGTTATTAAAATTTTAAGACATTGAATAAATTTCTTTAAGTAGTTTTAAAATAACATATAATAAATTTTAAGCCTCATTTACATATAATAAAATAAGTGTCTATCATTATGATACTAAACTTACGATTGAAGGTTGCCACTTTAATAAAGATTTTAACAATTTTTTTATTAGGTCCACATTATTTTTGATATCTTCATCATACATATGCATTAAGAGATCCGTTTGTGTAATAACAGGATAGTCTTTTTTTTTTAATGAAGCACTGAATTACATGTATAAATAATTATGTAGCAGTACATCTCTATATATGTTTTTATTATTTAGAAAATGTTTACTTCATATTTGAAATAGTTGAGGAAGAGAAATATTACTTTGATATATTTTTACTGAAGAATAATGGGGGTTTATCAGGCTAACAGAAAAAAGCAAGATGCTAAGGAAATTATTTTGTTATCAATTATACTCACAAAAATAGATGTATTTTATTCCCCAGCTTGATGAATGAATTTGCAAAAATAGTAATTTGTACTCAGTTTGGGGCTATTCAAATTAAAAACGTTTATCGCAGAAAATGCAAATTTCTAATATCTTACCTTCATATGTATTAAATGTCATTTCAACGGAGTTAAGAGTGTATCCATGTTGATCTCTTGCGTGATTTCTTAACTCTTCAAACGTTCTACATGAAAAATTGCAGGCATTAATAGGACATTTCAAATTTCCTTCAGCCACAACAGGTACTTTATGTACTTCCCGAATGTGTTCATATAAAACCTTTTTCTTTTTGTACTTTTTGCAGCAGTACATACATTCAAATACTGCTATCTTTTCATATTCCATTGTTATAACAAAAAGTTATGTACTGCAATAGAAAATAAAAACTTATTTTGTCATCAGATATATTAAGAAATGAATAAAAACTAGTAGCATATGATATTAAAATATTTAATGTTTGACACAAAAAAATGGTAGCATATGATATTAAAATATTTAATGTTTGACACAAAAAATGGTAGCATATGATATTAAAATATTTAATGTTTGACTGAAACTAACACGGCTTGCTATTCTGAAACATTTTTCATTTTTCTTTGTTCAACAAAGGAAATTTCCGCTAAATTTATCTGTTATCAAAAGGCAATATATGAAAAATAAATAGATTACAAAAAGTTTGTCTCAAAAATAAATACTTTACAATAATTTGTAATCACATGTTTAATTACAAGCAAACAATACCTAAATTACCAATTAAAATATTTTATCAAAAAACACTTTTAGCACGCCAAAAAATATAACTGCAGAGCTCAGCAAACAAGCAACCGAAAATGGCAGGTAATCTGTGGGGTAAATCTAAAACATTCCGCTTTTGACGTCACATGTGACGTGCACCGTTGACCAATCAAATTTTCCTGCCGAGGTGAAATTTAGTCGCTCCCAGCATTGACTTTAACTATGTTGCCATTCTCAAAGGATTTTTTTGTGAATTGCAAGTTATGTGCAACCTTAAAAGATGCAATTCCAGCAGCGTTCGTTTTGTTTGTGAATTTTGTAAACAATGATTGTTGGGAAACAAATGTGCTCTTCAATTATCTCTTTACCTTTTCTTAGACTGCTGTTAAAAGGATATTTAATATCATACTTTTTCTGAACTGCCTGTTGCAAAATACCATACTATTTTGCTTTTTTTTACTTCCTTGTACGAAGTAAAAAGGAAGTATTGTAATCGCGAAAAGTTTCAGGCAGCATTTTTCGACGAAAATATCCATTTTGACCGCTATCGAATGCAATTTAACGATGGTTTTGCGGGATATCTGTACGTAAGGACAGAATAAAATACTCTTTTCCTTCAAAAAATAAAATAAAATAAAATAAAAATAAAATAAAACCGCTTTAAAATTAATTCTGAAGAGAATTTTTCGTGGCGTCTGTACGAACGTATGTACGTACGTACGTATCTCGCATAACTCAAAAACGAGTAGCCTCAGAACGTTGAAATTTTGTATGTAGGACTGCTATAACATGTAGATGTACACCTCGTATTTTGGTTGCAATGGGCCGCACCAAACGTATAGAAATATATTTATATATATATCCACTCTGTTACCCGGCTCAGTGATCTCAGTTTCTTTACTCCTATATGTTTGTAAATTGTACATTTTTTGCTTTAAAAAAATGATTGAATTATGTTGTTCTTATCTTCCGGTTAAGGATTTTATGCCTTTAGTAAATCTCTATGCAATATTTTTAGAATTATCAACAATTTTAAAGTTGTTTAAGTGCAGCTAAGCCTAATACTCCTCTTGATGGCGGCCATTGATGTTTACATTTGAAACAGGAGACTAGTGGATTTGGGGAGCGACTAAATTTCAACTCGGCAGGAAAATTTGATTGATCAACGGGACACGTCACATGTGACGTCAAAAGCGGGGTGTTTTAGATTTACCCCACAGGATTACCTGCCATTTTCGGTTGCTTGTTTTCTGAGCTCTGTAGTGATATTTTTTGGCGAGCCAAAAGAATTTTTTGATAAAATATTTTAATTGGTAATTTAGATATTGTTTGCTTGTAATTAAACACGTGATTACAAATTATTGTAAAGTATTTATTTTTGAGACAAACTTTTTGTAATCTATTTATTTTTCATATATTGCCTTTTGAGAACAGATAAATTTAGCTGAAATTTCGTTTGTTGAACAAAGGAAAATGAAAAATGTTTCAGAATAGCAAACCGTGTTAGTTTCAGTCAAACATTAAATATTTTATACCATTTTTTGTGTCAAACATTAAATATTTTAATATCATATGCTACCATTTTTTTGTGTCAAACATTAAATATTTTAATATCATATGCTACCATTTTTTTGTGTCAAACATTAAATATTTTAATATATGCTACAGTTTTTATTCATTTTTTTAATATTTCTGATGACAAAATAAGTTTTTTATTTTCTATTGTAGTACATAACTTTTTGTTATAACAATGGAATATGAAAAGATAGCAGTATTTGAATGTATGTACTGCTGCAAAAAGTACAAAAAGAAAAAGGTTTTATATGAACACATTCGGGAAGTACATAAAGTACCTGTTGTGGCTGAAGGAAATTTGAAATGTCCTATTAATGCGTGCAATTTTTCATGTAGAACGTTTGAAGAGTTAAGAAATCACGCAAGAGATCAACATGGATACACTCTTAACTCCGTTGAAATGACATTTAATACATATGAAGGTAAGATATTAGAAATTTGCATTTTCTGCGATAAACGTTTTTAATTTGAATTACCCCAAACTGAGTACAAATTACTATTTTTGCAAATTCATTCATCAAGTTGGGGAATAAAATACATCTATTTTTGTGAGTATAATTGATAACAGAATAATTTCCTTAGCATCTTGCTTTTTTCTGTTAGCCTGATAAACCCCCATTATTCTTCAGTAAAAATATTTCAAATAATAATTATTATTAATAATATTAAGATTAAGTAATATTTCTCTTCCTCAACTATTTGAAATATGAAGTAAACATTTTCTAAATAATAAAAACATATATAGAGATGTACTGCTACATAATTATTTATACATGTAATTCAGTGCTTCATTAAAAAAAAAAAGACTATCCTGTTATTACACAAACGGATCTCTTAATGCATATGTATGATGAAGATATCAAAAATAATGTGGACCTAATAAAAAAATTGTTAAAATCTTTATTAAAGTGGCAACCTTCAATCGTAAGTTTAGTATCATAATGATAGACACTTATTTTATTATATGTAAATGAGGCTTAAAATTTATTATATGTTATTTTAAAACTACTTAAAGAAATTTATTCAATGTCTTAAAATTTTAATAACCTATACACATTGTATCAGTTATCAAGAAACAGGCTACAATGTTTTTTTACTTTAGACATAGGCCAGATGACACTCATGCTATGGAAAATGTCTGATGACAATTTGTCTCTTAAGAATAAATTTCTTGCATTATTATACAACTTTGGGGAATATGTTTTAAGTCTAGTTTAGCTGGAACATGAGTACTAGTAACTGTCAAATAGGAAGAAAAATATGCCAATGTACAACTTAAAATAGAGTCGTAGCTAGGGTTTTCAGCGCCCAGGGACAACTGAAGGTTTCGCACCCTCTACTGCTTGCCATGGATGGAAAACATTTAATTCTAAAATGTCGTAACATCAGTTTGGTGCCCCTTCGAATCTGCGCCCGGGGACAGATGCCCTCCTCTAGCTACGCCCCTGACTTAAAATTAGGCAACTTTATTTCAGTGTAGATTTTAAATAAAACTATCAGTTTTGAGAGCAATTAGACACAGGTCCCTCTTCTTGAAGAGAAAAAAAATTCTGCTAAAGTGACCAGTATCTATTTACAATCAGTGCCAAAATAAGATTTTGGTTAGTTTTAAATTAGTAATTTTGTTTTAAAGATTAACTAGTTCACAATTATAATGGGCTTTTATATTGTATGTAGGCTAATGTTTACCCTTCAAATTTAGATTTCTTACAATGGAAAATTGAGGAAGAACGAAGGGAAAAAATTTCTTACTTTTTGAGAAGTACAATAACTCTTAAAGAAGGTGGGAAAAAGAGTTACTTCCTTTGTAATTGATCTGGATTTTATAATTCTAAAAGTAAAGGTGTAAGAGCTATAAAATCACAAGGTACCTGCAAAATAGAGGGGCACTGTCCATCTACTATTGAAGTTACCAGTAATGGCATTATTAAGATTTTATATTTCCAAACACACGTGGGACACACAGTAGATCTAGAACATTTGCCGTTAACAAAAGATTTGCGAGAAGTGATTGCAGGTAAGTTTCTTTATGAACTTGATTGTGAAATTCAATATAAAACAGACATTATTATACAACATTATCATATAAATGCAATATTTTCAGGTAAGTTAAAAGAAGGCATTCCACCACAGAAAATATTAGATTCCACAAGGAATAGTATTAAAGAAGACATTTACAGGGAGCATTTATTGACAAAAAAAGACATACATAACATTTCTAATTCTTACTGTATTGGTAATGATGAACAATATCATCCAACTGATGCTGTCAGTTTAAGGATCTGGATAGAAAAAATGAAATGTTTAGATGATAATCCAGTTCTTTTTGTAAAATTCCAAGGAGAAGCAGCAGATCAGCACTTGGAAATTAGTGACTTCTGCATCATCATAATGACAAACGTTCAAGAGCATATGCTTTTAAAGTTTGGATCCGATAGCATATGCATCGATAGCACATATGGGACTAATGCTTACGATTTTCAATTATCGACAGTTTTAGTCATAGACGAGTTTAATTCAGGATTTCCTGCTGCTTTTTGCCTAAGCAATAGAGTAAATTTAGGTTCAATGCAAAAATTTTTTCAGTGTATTAGGGACAAAGTTGGACTGCTGTCTGTAAACTGCTTTATGAGTGATGATGCACCAGTATATTATACTGCATGGACATCAGTAATGTGTGATGCCAAATTTAGGATTCTATGCACCTGGCACGTTAAAAAGGCATGGCTGCAAGCAGCAAATTCAATTATCCCCTCAAAACGAAAGGAAGTTTTGAAATTTTTAAATGTAGTATCTGAATGTCATGATATAAAAGAATTTGAAGCACTGATATCTGATTTCCTCAGCAAACTCTTGGCTGATAGAGCTACAGACAAGTTTGCTAATTATTTTGCTTCAAATTATGCAAACAGATGCGAGTTGTGGGCTAAATGTTATAGAAAAAGATGTAACATCACAACTAACAATCATCTTGAAGCACTGCATCGAGTTTTAAATTATTCTTATCTTGATGGATTGAAAAACAACAGGGTTGATAGGTGCATTGCGAAGCTTATTAATATGGTGCAAGATAAACGGTTCCAGAGATTTATCAAAACAACAAAAGGGCCAAACACATCAAAGATCAACCAAATTTACGACACAACAGAGCAATAAATTTTCCAGCTAATAATATCACAGAAATCAATGAGTTTTCTTGGCATGTGATTTCAGAAAGTGACCCTACTCTTGAATATACTGTTACTCAAACACATACACAATGCATTAATTGTAACATTGTTTGTAAATGGTGCAAAATTTGTAACGATGCATTTGTATGCACATGCACAGATGCCACGATTAAAGGAAGTGTCTGTAAACATATACATGCAATAATTCTAAAGACAAGATTACTTAATAGAGAACAGTCAGCTAAAACTAAAGAATCAAATGATGTAAAACTCTTTCTTGATCTATCAGCACAAAAATTTAAAAAATCAGGAACCAAGCACCATATTATAAATCAACTGAGTATCATATCAAAACTTGTAACATCAACAACAGTAAATAATATAACTTTGGGAGATATTGAAAACACACTGAATAAAGTGATTACAAAATTAAAGAACAAAAAGCCGAAATTGAAAATGGTGAACTATGAACCTACAAATAAAAAAGCAGGGAAACAAAAGAATTTCTTTTTTACGAGAAAGAAAAGAAAAAGTCCATGCAGTACTGAAAATATTGCAACAACTTCATAGAAGAAAGCTGCTATAGATGCCATTGGAAATAATGAAACTCTTATAATTCATGATTCTTTTGATCATATATATTGATATCTCATCATGTAAATATATTGTATATAAAATAATCTCTAAATAGTTTATAAATTAAAATATGATGAATTAAAAACAGTATATAAATTTAAAATGCTCTTAATCTTGTCACTACTTCATCCTTGCTAGTTACACAAGTAATTTATTAGTCAGTTTTTGATCTCATATTCTGTCGCAGTATTTCAATACTAAATTATTAGTGTAAAGTTCTCCAGTTGATGGTACACATACAGTACAGTTAGCAACATCATTTTACAAAACATCGACATATAATGTGTTTATTAGGACGTATCACAACAATATGTGCAAAAGAACTAAAAGTTTCAGCATGAAATATGCACTTACAGATTCAGTCAAATATAGATAGTAACATCATATACAGATAGAGAACATAATAGGAATAACAATCGCACTTGATTATTACAAAGGAAAATCATAATTCAGTATCTGCTGACAAATCAGAGCATGGTAGTATTTCTTTAAATAAATGATTAAAAATGCCACAAAAATATAATAAGTGCTTTAAAATTCTTAAATTCATATAAGTGTAAATCTTAGTGTTTTTGAAAATGCTACTGTATTTTGTTATCGAGCATTTTTGAATCGCTAGTGATTACAATAACAATTTATGAATAGTGAAAACTTAAATTATTCCAAGAGAATTGATTAATAAATTTCATACAGTAAATAAATCATTGGGCTGCAAAAGTATGCAGATATATGACAACCAATAACAGAAATAAAAATAAAATCTTTTAAAATTTTATAAAGTGGCGAAGCATGCAAGAGCTATTTATTTATCTTGTAAACAATACATTTTCAGTAGAATCAGTACTTTAAAAAATTGATATACTTTGGAAACATGCTCTGCAATGTAGTTGTTTTGTGATGAAACTGTTAATAGTGATGCTTTGATAATGCTTTTGTTGATTTGCTCCACACAGTAAAACTGTAGAATTTATGTATACATAGTTCTTGCTTTTATGTATGGATGCAAATTATACAGCTTTTAATTTTTCATGAAACTTGCATACATATTAAAGTCAAGTGACTTTTCAGAATATTACAACATTATAAATCTCACACCTTGAGATTACTAAGGCTTATACACAGATTTCAAAGGAAAGAGTTTGTAAAGTTGTATAAGGGCCTTATTATTATTGATATAGACACAAGTATATAGTTTTCATTAATTAACACATTGTTATTGATGAAGATCTCTTTAATGATTCTTACATAAAGCTATTTGGAATTTTTTCCAGAGGAAAAACAAAGTTTCATTTAACCTGCGAGCACACGCACCGATCCGACGAACACTAGAACACGCGCCGGGTATGTCATACCCGAATAAAACGTTTGTAATTAAAAATTTGCCGAATAAAATTAATCGATTTTTAAAAGAAATTAAAATGTAAAACCAAGTTAATACTTCATTTTAGACAAAATATGAAAGAATAAGGAGAGGTAAAATTATTTACTTACAATATTTTGAACATTGTTTACAAAATGAGGTCATATGTTCCATACATATACTCGTACTTTTGCTACAATTTTCACAAATGTATCTAGTCTTTCTTTTTTCTTGGGGCACTCTGTACACCTCTTGTAATTTTAGGTTTTTTGGGTGGTGGTTCATTGTTAACATGTTCATCGATGGTCAGTGTTTGTCTAGAATCAGGAACTACAGATGCTCGTCGTCGTTCATTTTGAACATTTTCTATTAACTGCATGCCTAAGGCTTTGAGAAAAGTACGCCTGGTATGGTATTCCGTTGGTAGTTCCTTCTTTGATAGTAGAATTATTCTTGCATTAATGGCAGCCACGTTTAACACTGAAAAGAAAATCACCATAGGCCATCGACGTGCTACTCTTGCTGTAGAATACGCAGCTGCCATCTCATCTACAACATCGACTGCTCCTTTTGTCATGTTATATAATGTAATGATTTCAGGCTTTTTAGATTCCCCAGTAGATTCATCGATTTGATCGCTGGAATGCATTGTGGATAACAGGATCACACTCTTATTTTTTTTCGGCACATAAGATACAAGTGTTGCTTCTTTCTGAAAACCGAAAATTGAAGAATATACTTCTCTTTTCTCTGCCAGAAACTCAGGTGGGATTTCTCTCTCATTTTTACGCATTGTACCTACTATCGTAATTTTCTTCTTTAGGAGATCTTGAGATAATTCAAATCCCATATACCAATTATCAACTGTTAAATTTCGACCAGAGTTGTATAAGGGCCTTATTAAACGTTTGACAACTTCGCTTGCACCAAATTCAACTTGAAATGGCCCATCTGGTTGTTTACCAGCATAAATTTCCATACTCCAGGTATAAAATACCCTTGCGTCTACAAGAGCAAATATTTTTATGCCATACTTTGCTGGCTTGTTGGGCATATTTTGTTTGAAGGAACAACGACCTCTGATCAACGTCTCTTCTACTGGGACAATCTCTAATGTCATCAAAACGGAGGCATCGTAAAAGAAAGAGGAATCGGTTCATTGACATTTATTCCCGAACTATGTCCATTCCCGTTCTGCCTGTTGCCCACAAATCTCTTACGTTCACATGGGATGATTTATAAACTCCACATAAATACAGCAATCCAATTAAAGCTTTGATTTCCAACTCATTTGTTGCTTTCGCATCCCGTTCATGAGTGAAATTTCCACGTACAATCAATATAAATATTTGTATTGTCGACTACATGTTTTAACATATCTTCATCGATAAGCAGTGACCAGGAATCTAAAGGTGTTGAGACGTCTTTAGAATACTTCGTATTTCTAGGGAGTTTAGTTATAATATTTTTGGCTCCAATTCTAACATTAGTCCGGAATTTATTTTTGTTCCATTTTACTCCATTTTTTCCAACATAAAACTCATTGCTACATTGCAAAATTTCCTTTTCTGTTTCTGTATCTGAATCACTACTCTCTATGGATGAATCATGATGACTATTATATTCTTCGTCATCAACATCTTCATCGTCTTCACTAAATGAATCCTCATCAGAAGAAACTGTTTTAAGAATATTTCTCAATCTTTTCATCTCTTCATCGTAAGGAATATACAGCGTCATGCTTACAACTCAAGAAAAACCTATACTTGAAAAAAAAAAGCTTGAAAACGAGAAGTGCGAAGTGACTCACTGAGAAACATGAGTACACGCGCGGGTATGAGATGCCCAAACAATGCTGTTCCTAAAAAACCGTTGCACCTGTCACCTTAGGAATTTCCCGCATTTAAGTATGTGGCCTTGAACTCAGCTACACCAAGTTTCGTCCTTTTATGAAAGAATAAGTGATAAATATACAAAAAGAAAAATGCCCATGGGTATGACATACCCATTGCGTGTGCTCACGGGTTAAGAAAATAAACCATAGAATATTCTTAATTTTATTATAAACTTTCATTACATCACATGAATCTGTAAACACTGAACTAATCGTTTTCAATTTAAATCACAAATGTATTCTTCATATTGATTTATTGACAGTATGAATAATGACCAAAACTTAATATTATCTGTATATAATAAGAAATCATTGATACATAGGGTAAAAATAAGCATGAAGTTAGACTATATTAGCATGCTAATGGATCAACTAATGACAAAAGACTTAAAAAACTTTACCTAATCATTTGTACAAGATTATTTAATGAACACAAAATGTATAGGAGTTACTCCAACCCTTTTTTGACCGCAGACACATTCTAACATATATTTTGAGATCTTGTACCCTTATGACTCAACATTCAAGCAGATTTCAGGCATGATAGACTTTTAAGTGCTTCTTTGTCATGAAATTATCTTATGATCATTTCATTCAACTACTACAAATCAAGGAAAGGAGAATTAATTACCAGTGTTTTATACTTTTAGCCACTTGATAACGTTACATAATATGGATTAACTCAAAGCACATTCTACTGATTATAATCAGATAATTGCATATCTCTTCTGAGAATTTAGATTCTTCCGCATTCATTTCTTTGCAGATCTTGCTCTAAATGGATTTCAATACATATTTACCACTAATAATCGCAAATGATAATAAATAACAAATTAATTTTTATTCTAAACATGATTTGGGGTAGTTGCATAGGCGTTTTCGTGTTTTTCCTCATGTGTAATGTGTATATGAGCTAGTTTCCCTTAGAAAGTTCTCCAGGAAGCCATCCTTCCTTGTAGGCAGTTAGCTCTCGAGTGTTTTAATCAAATAAAAACATATTTTTAAACTACAATATCAAATTTTGTATTTTGTCCTTATTTATTTCACTAAATAATTAAAGTCCTCTTTAGTACATACACATATCAGGCGCTATTTTATCTTCATTTACAAAATAAAACAGTTGAAGCAGTTTTAGGACTTTTCTCTCATGGGGAAAAAATATCTGCATTTAATCCATTTGCTTTATGAAAACTGAAGTTTTCATACCAAACGAACTTCTTACAATATAACCTTCCTTACGAACTCTCTTATTTACCATATAAACCATTTCGGATCTTTGCTTTGGTAAATGGTCTAAGGCCTTTTACCAGTATATGGCTGTCATAATCCCTAAGGAAGCATATTAGAAAAACAAAACGGTCAGCTATACGCAGGGTTTAATTTCAAAAATTAGAAGTACCAGAGCCGTATAGAAGACCTTCAGGAAAGAGGAACAAGAATAAATAAGAGAATAAGATGACTAATCAAATCATTAACAATTAAAAAATTAAATAATTCATTATTAAAAAAACTAATGGTTAAAGTAATTAAATAATTAAAATTTAATAAAATGCAAAGTGATAAATTAGAATTTAATAAGCAATTTTTAATATAATTTTATTATTAAAAATAAAGCTTCCAAGACCAGGTTTCTACTGAAATTATTGTTCAGTTACATAAAAGAAGTGCTAAAGCCTTCTTATTTAGGGCTCCGGCTAAAATTATGAATTTTTCCTAAAACTAAGAAGTATCGGAGCCAGCCTCCGGTGGGCTCCGACGCAATTTAAGCCCTGGCTATACGGATATCTTGGTAAAGCAAGAGAAGAACCCATCTTTGGTCATGACCAAACATGGCGCATGATGTGTTTTGATTGTAAACCACATGAGAGGCGGAGTTTAAATACGTCAAATTACGACACCAAAGCCAACCAATCAAAATTTCCTGCCAAGTTGAAATTTAGTCTCACCCGTGGATTTGTTGACAATCTAGAGAAACTTAGCTTCCAACAACAAAGATAACGCATTCATTTATTATTGCCAATTAAATTATGCTTAAATCTTTCTGGAATTTTTTCGAGGAAAGATTTTTCGTGTTTAAGATTTACTTCATAATTTTTAATATAGATATTTTGAGTTTTTATGTATTTTTGCCGTCTCGCAAAGTGAGAACTGAATTAATTAAATGAAAAATACTCAATCGTCTGTGAAAAACTGTTTCTTTTTGCTTTGTTTTGTTTGCTTAATTTCTTTTATACATCATTTTAGCTTTATTATAGTATTTGAATAGAACATGTGGCAACGATTAGATAATTCTATTCGTTAAATGATATAAATTTTGTGCATTATGAGTTATAATATGAACGAAATATATAAGTTAACTGTTATATAATTATTGGATTATATAACAGTTAACTTAGTTCCCGTTACATAATTATTGTATAAGTTAACTGTTATACAATTATTAATACTGTTAAGTGAATCTAGCGCCAGAGTGTCGCTATTGTAAACAAATACTATAGTGAATTTTAAAGAAAGAATGCATTTATTCTATTGTGGTTTATGCGCTGTCGGCGAAGTAGATTTAATTCAATCCAATAAGTTTAAATGAAATGCAAGAAAAATGCTTATAATTTAATATTCCGTACAAGGAAGTCGTGGTGTACACATCAGATTTTTTTTTAACAGAAACTGTTGAATGAAACAAACGCATCTGTTCTTAATCTGCTACAAATTCATGAAAAAATATTCCTTTTCCATTTCATTGTTAAAATTATGATTGCAGATATTTTGTTTTCTCTCGGCTTATAAGATAGCATGATAAGTGTAATTATAAAATCATCAAAATTAATGTTTAAAATATAAAGAAGGGAATATTTTTTTATACCTGTATGAAATGACCAAATCAGCTACTTAAGCGCAACTTCGAAAATTCTTTGTTTTCGCTGGTGTGTGTTTCATGAAGGCTGTGGCAAATAATTGACGGTGCCAGTGTAAAATAACTAGATATATTGTGCGGCAGAGGTATTCACATGGATCAGGGAATGGAAATGCAGCATTCAGTTCCTGAAGCAACCCAACATGACATCAATAACCAAGGCGGAAATACTGACAGCAATGCTGCCGCACAACTTCTACTGTGAAACAGTATGTCGGCTGCGATTTTGAGGATGTGGCGCAACTGAAATTTGAATTTTTCTTTCCCTCTTGGCACTTGATTTCACAAGACTGAGAACGGACCAGATGTGTAATGACGGCCACATCAAAAGTTCTCGCAAGTCACGTGCATTCCTGATCTACAGAATGAAAGAAATTTTATGTGTCTTCAGAATGACTGTTAATTCTTTTGATATCCTTTAAAGCAACCTGTTTTATGCTTCATCTCTTATGCATACATGATTTTTTTCTAGTCAATGACTTCGAAGAATTCTGCCATACTCGTCTGTACTTAAGAGAGTACTTCCTTTGCAATTGTTAGATCGGCAAATCCATTGTCTACTTCCATTTTTATAGTTAACTCATAAATTCACCTTCCTTTATGTGTGCTTATACTGCAGACGGAAACTGAAGACTGAGATGAGAATGACGGTTAATAGGTTTTTCCAGTTCAGACCAAATCGACAATAAATCCCTAATGTTGTTTTTGGATTAGATTAATTATTTACAGCAAAGCCTTGAGGGCTATCTGCCTAAGGGGAGGGATGCCTTCATGGAGGAGTTTCTAAGGGAAACTGGCTCATGTACACATTACACATGGGGAAACCACGAAAACACCCATGCAGCCAGACGGTTCGTGGGTTTCGAACCTCGGACTGAACTACCAGTGTTCAGCGACTCTACCACTAGGCGACTGGTGAGCTGTTGTTTTTGGGAGAGGCTTATTTGTGATATAAACACACTTCTCGATATGGTAATTATTACAAAATCATGTGATATTTGAAAATGTTTTTCTCTTATTTTTTCCTCTAGAAAGTACGCCAGTTCTTTTGAAGATCTCATTTAAATTATTTTATTTATTTATATTTTTACTCATTTCATTCTTTTTTTTTCCTTATGGGATACTTGCTTTTAATTTTTTATTAAGAATTGAGGTTTTTTGATTCATTAATAATACAGTGGCTGTGAAAGAAACTGGGATTAAAAAATTTCTAGAATCAGAATCCTGTGCCAGTTCTGTTAGTTAAGTAACATCTGTTTCGTTTTAATATATGTATTTAATTTATTCCGAAGGTTTCTATCGTAATGTAAATTTAGCAATATTATTGAAAATTTCACAATCTTTGTCATTCTAATACTTGAAATTAGATCAAAACTATATTGCAAAAAAATTACAATAAGTAAGCTAGGTTATTCAAATATGCCACAGCACGCATGAACTATCTGCCTAACGAAAGAATGCCTTTGTGGAGGACCTTTCTGACGAAAATTAGCTCGTAATCATTTTTTGCAAGGGAAAACCAACCAGGCAGTGAATTCACTGGCTTGGGATCAAACTTCCAGTATTCAGCAGTCTTAACCACTCAGCCACCGAATGGGATTAGAATAAGTAAATAGTCTTTCTTTCACAGTATAGTATCATTAAGTTTGCTATTAAAAATTGTGCTTTTATTTATTGATTCGTCAAGATGAATTTAGTTGTATCATCAGATATGAATGAATAAATTAACATTTTCACAGCAAAGTGTTTGAACCACAAGTTTTATCGATTGTAAAACTAATATTGTATGAGACAACAATGCAAGTGTATAAAGTTTGTATATGTGGGACTTCCAGCATAATTTCTAATTATCGAGAAACATCCTAATATAATCAGTAAATTAATCACCGAGTCATGTTGAGTGTAAAGAAAAGCTCTGCATTAATTTCTTCTTTCGTATTTTATTTCAATAACGAACCCCCTTTTTTTTTAAACTTGTTGCTGCTGAAGATGATTTGGGAAACCTTTTCACCACTTTTTATGTTTTTGTTATCGGATTTAAGTAGAAATCAATAGCTATTCTGTGTACTACTCTAAACACGTCATCATTATTTGCAAAATTTTCATCATTTTAATTACAGTTTTCAGAAACAACTGCAGCTGGTCAATAATTTGGAAGTTTTCCGATCGTCGTTCATTGTCAGTTTCGTTTCAATTACAATAGAGCACCAATTATGTTTTTCAAGGGATCATTCACAAATGGTGTATGAATGAGAAAGATTACAAATTATATTTTAATTTACGATGCGAAAGATATATATTAGTTACATAATTTTGATACTAATGTTACACAATTTTATTATTGTACAACCTGTTTAAAATATTAACTGTTCAAACAAATTGAAAATAAACATTTTAAATAAGTATTTAATTAATATTTTAAACAATTTAAGGAATTTTTTGTAATTAATGTTTTAAAAATTATGTTAATATAAATTTAACATTATTAAAATCAGAAGAATCCAAATTTTTTGTATGTAGCTACATTAAAGAAAAAAGGTCATACATTTGTTTGAATTACTATCTTGAATAAGAAATCCCCCCCCCCCCCGAATAATTTAAGGCAAATTTTAACTCTTTTTACAAAGAAAAAGTATTTAACAATCATCTGATGTGTTTTTGATTTCGAATCTGAATGCTATGAATCAAATTCTAGTCTTGAAATGTTTTCTTGTTTGTATTATTAAATACAAAGAAATTTATGAGGGTGTCTATGCAGTACATAGCATGTTATTATTTATTAAAGGTGGTATTATTTATTCAGTTTCTTCTTCATCCCTGTTACTTAAATCTCCATCTGGTAAAATGTTTTGAATCTGTTTTCCAATTATGCATAACTCTGATGTCATTACATTTTGGGATTACAGTTCATGTATTCCTCATTTGTAATGTCTAATCCCAATAGTTTCTGAACTTGACTCTGGGTTTAAGATACTTCTTTAATAAAGCAATTTTTAGTTGTTTACTGTTTTACTTGAACCCAGGCAAGTGAAATCACATTCATAGCCTCAAGAATATTTAAACTATTCTGTGTATTTCCTGTAGTTATGTTCTGTAGGGCTATTTGAATCGAACTTTGAACGGTAGAAAATTTTCAAATTCTTAATGATGCCCAGTTCTAAAGGTTGCACTACACTAGTGCAATTTGCTGGCAAGAAATTAATTTCCATATTTTGCAACAAACCTGTCGTTTAAGAATGGGTGGTATACTGATCCATGAAAAGTAAAATTTTACAGTTTAGTCTATTTTCTTGAGCTTCCTCTACAAAAACGACAAGTCATCAATGCTTTCTGATTTGCTTTATATTCTACTAGCCCAGTTTTAACATCCTTGAAGCACCTCGATTTCTGTTACTTTCCTATAACTAAAGAAGTCGTTTTTTCATATCATCGGCCTTTGCACTGCGTAAAACAGCTGTTCTTTAATCAATTTTTTATCTGGCTTAGTTTAATGAAACTCTATACATGGGCACCATATTTTTTTCTGCTTCAATATTAGATGAATTTCATTCAAGAATAAATTTTTATAAATTTTATAATGCCAAAAAATAAAATTCAAATAATTTCTTAGTAAAATTCATGCAAGAATTGAATTTTCCACAAATGGCATCTCAAACCCCAGTGGTACTGCATACAAAAGGGGGGAAAAATGAGAAATTACGTTCACTGAAAGCTCTGTTTTACAGCAGGAAGAATGGCTAACACAATGCAGCTATTTAAATTCCATAAGTAATTTATCGAAAAAAGTAAGACCATGTGGTAGAAGTTGGAAAATTTAGTAACTCTGATTCAAATAAAAACAAATATTCAAAATTTCTGGAAACAAGGAGGATAAAGAATCCATTAAATTGATCAATTTCAATGATCCCGCATCATGGCTGACAATTTTAGGTAAAATTCAGTTTTTCTTCATAGAACATGCACCAGACCAAGGACAGGATGCTGATAGCTTTTAAGAAGCATTCTAATAGGAAGAGAATTCATCACAACTGACTCATCTGTTCAAAAAAGATCTCTGCGATATTGTGTTTTTCATGCATTCTTTTTACTAAAATAAGACAGGTTCTACTATCTCCAATCCAAAGAGGTTTCAAAGATTGGTCAAACTTAAAACTAATTTCAATCATGAAAATTTTGTTTCATTGCAGTGCTTATCAGTGGGATTGCTTTGAAGGGAGGGAACAATATTGGGGGTTGTTTCATAGACAATTCATTGCACAAAGTAATAGAATCAGAAAAAGAAAAAGGAGGAAATAGTTTATGAAATTTTGCAAGAAATAATTTACCTCTTAGAGATATACATGAAACTACAGGCCATCTATAGCAGGAACATCCCTGAACTTAATTGAATTAATTTATTCCATTATATTGGGTCAGTCCATAAATTCATGCACATTTTTTGGTAAATTTTTAAATATAAATAAACACAATTTAACATTTTAATCAATTATATATTTTCCTCCATTATCTACAATGTCTCGCCATCTTATAGGCAGCTTTTTTATGCCATTGCTGTAGAAAGACTGGTTTTGATGCAAAAAAAACTTGAAAGTTCATTGTGTACACCCTGTTTAGAATAAAATTTCTTTCCCAATAAAAAATTTTGTAAGGCACGGAATAAGTGACAATCACTGGGGGAATATCTGGGGTGTAAGCAGGATGTGGCAAAAGCTCCTAATTAAATTCACTCATTTTTTACAGCGTTGTTCGAGCCGAATGCGGTTTAGCGTTATCATGATGAAACAACACTTTCTCGATATACACCAATCGTGGGCATTTTTTTTTTATCAATTCTGAGTTTAGATGGCAAAGTTGTTCATTATAAACTTCTGAATTAATCGTTTGATTTGGTTCTAATAGTTCAAAATGTCCTGAACGGGGCTCATCATCAATGCTGCTTTTTCCAACTTTAAATTTTTTAAACCATTTCTGGGCAGACCTTACACTAATAGTGTGTTCACCATGTACACTATTAATTTTTGTCGCTGCAAACCTGGCAGATTCTCCACACGAAAATAAAAAATGTAGCACAGCACGTTTGCACTGATTATGTATATTCATCTTCTTCAATGGTCAGACAGCCCAGGATGGGCCCTTGCCTTTCTTAGAATCGAATTCCAAGCTCTTCTTTCCCTGGCCATGGACATCCAATTGGTTATTTTTAAAATTCTTAAGTACGTTTCCAAACAGTTGAGCCACCTAAGTTTATGTCTCCCTCTTTTTTTCGGGTGCCGAATGGTCTGGCCGAGATCTTTTTAGTTACTCGATTTTTATCCATTCTGCACAGATGGCCTGCTCATTTAATTCTCCGAATCCTTATATATTTTACTATATCTATTTCTTTAAAGGATTCATAGAGTTCAGAGTTAGTTCTTCTTCTCCAGATATTGTTACATTTTATGCCACCAAAAATACTTCTCAAAATGTTTCTTTTAAAGACAGAAATGATACTTTTAGCTTTTTCTGTCATTGCCCAGGTCTCAACAGAGTATGTAAGAATGAGTCTGATTAAGCTTTTGTAAATTAAAATCTTCGTTTTTCTGCTAGTGAAGTTAGACCAAGTATTTTTTTGAGACCGAAAAAACATCAGTTAGCATCTGTGACTCTGCTATGGATCTCGGGCATTAAATCATTGAGAGTATTAACTTCTGATCCTAAATATTTAAATTTGCTAACAGTTTCAAATTTGTAATTCCCAATATGTATTTAGTTTTATTTTGGTTGAATATTCAGTTTCTATGGGTACTAAAATGCATTCGATATTTACGAAAGTTGGTGATGAACTGAATAATATGGTAGTCAACTGATGACAAGTTTCAACAAGCTCAAAATTGTTATTTAGTAAATGCGTCATAGTGAATTTCACCCATACTCTTAATGCGCACGAACTTATGGACTGACTGATATTTGGAATACTGTCTATCATGTAGCTAGTCACAGAATGAGATCCATTCTTATCATTCTAATAAAGCAAAAGATAAGTTTATAATTATATTTTTAATTAAAATTCTTTTTACTATCGAAAAAGGGAAAAACATTTTTTGATATTTGATAGCATAAAAGAAATTTTGCATCATGATCAACTGTGTCAAATTATTAGATACCTGTACATTAATGATGGATCCATAACTACTGATGAAAGCTTTATAAATTCTGTAGAAATAAAACAGAAAACTAGAAGTCGTTTAGCAAACGAAATTATTTATAAGAGATGGCCTCAACATTCAAAATTTTTAAGGTCAAGGATATGATAAAGGGACTAATATAGCTGAACTGCATAAATGTATTCAAGCCATTATTTGTTAAAGAAATGATAAAGCTACATTATTCCTTGTTCAGCTCATAGTTTAAATTTAATATGCAAAAATACCACCAATGCTCCTAAAGGATTACATCTACAAATGACTGATGTACACTGGTTATTACATGGCATTAAATGATAAATTTTTGCAGTGGTCTAAAAATCACAGCATTTTGAATAAGCCAGTATTAAATTTTTAGGTATCACCTGTATGTAATTTAATACTGCAAGAAACAGAAAAGGTAAAATAAAGTCTTACAGTCAAAAAGGCCT
Organism: Stegodyphus dumicola; assembly: GCF_044657685.1. Lineage (NCBI taxonomy): Eukaryota > Metazoa > Arthropoda > Arachnida > Araneae > Eresidae > Stegodyphus > Stegodyphus dumicola. Next base: position 37,365,181 of record NC_140771.1, on the reverse strand, counting down.
TTCATTTCAATAACTGTGAGTTAATATTCATTTTTGAAATATATAAAACTATGATAAAATAGTATTGTAAGAGTTTGAAATAAATAGTGTTACAAATTTTGTATATATGTAACATGAAATGCTTAAAAGGGACTAAGCTCTATCATAAAAATAAGAATACAGGAGCAAGTCTACTTAACATCCAGCTAAATGGCTATTTTGCTAAACTGGTGAGATATCGCTAAACTGATAATGGATTAGGGGACTAATTTGGTAATAAATCTCCCAAAGTGGCCAAAATTGGTGACATTTTTGACCGGCCCCTGTTTAACTGTAATTAGTATTCTAATCGAATAATTGTCATTGATCCCTATATGTAACTGTAAACACAAATATACCTCAAATGCTTTCCACTAATTTCGAGAAATGGAAGGTAATAAAGATTTCTCTGTGGCTGGGGTATAACTATATACGGTTAGAGAGAACATCATATCTCAGTTCATGGTCAACTAGGGCATACTGAGATACCTCCATGAGAGCTTTACTCTTTAGATGCACTTTGCATTGCATTGCATTTAAAATTCTTAGTAGTTTGATGTGTAATTACTGATTGCTTTCTGTGACACTGTGAAGAGATGTATCAGTATTTTTGTGGAAAGACAGACATAAAGTGTTCCTTCTGGTAAAATAAATTTTATCAAGCTATTATCAGTTCAGAGCGCATTCAATCTATTACAAACCTGTATGCATGCAACAATACTTTTAAACAGTATGAAAGTACATAAATATAGTCAAATTGTATTGTATGTATTACTCTCTCTCTCTATTATATATGCATAATGCTCAGTGGTTAAATTACAGAAACTATTCTTAACCTTTTATGCCCATATTATGCAAATATTTTTTAAAAAATGGCATTTGTATTTAGATCTTCAATAGCTGAACTGTAATAATAAATATTCAATGCATAAATGCTGTGGAATGCAATAAATAAACAAATATATAGAAAAAGTATTTTTATAGACACATCTAGTACAAAATTTCCTTAGACAAGATAAAATATAAAAAAGGAATATTTAATAACTTACAAAAATATATTTTTTCTTTTTGAGTAAAATTTCCAAACTTGATACAAAAGAATATAACAAAGAATGTAAGAATAATTAAAATATGTATTTTATAATCTGAATATTCACACGAATATTACATTCAGAAATTAAATATCACATTTTCTAGTAATGAATATTTTTAATAATGCTGCAATACTATACAAAGAAATTTTAAAATGTTCATTTCTGCAACTTTAAAATCAATGATTCTATTATTACTAAAAGTTGCATATTAATTCATATAGCTGCATATATATTCTACTAAATGTTGCATAAAACATTCCCCCCCCCTAAAACCAAATGCTTTTTGATGAAAAGCAATTGTACATCTGTATAATTGCATACCACAGACGAAATATTGGCCATTTTCAGAATTACTTTTATTATAAATGTGACATTTAAAATTATAAATGATGTAATATTAATTTATAATGTGAATATTTGAGCATTTATAATATAAAAATTATTCATAAAACATGAGAAAATTTGGCAGCATAATTGAGAGTGAATTTAAAATGTTAAGAATGGTATGAGATGCTCTCCTATATCACAGTATATAACATTACATTTAGGCATATTCAACAGAAAAGAACTGTTCATGTGATAATATAAGGTATGAATTTTTCAATAATAAAATCCAATTTTTTTTAAAAAAGGGGCTAATAGATATTACAGTGCACCAATAACATTATTGAAAATTCATTCAGTATGTAATAAATGTTTAGATTTCTTCCGATATGCCATACAATTTTGATATTTTTATAAGAGGATTACAGCACTTAATTTTAAAATATCTAAGCATTTTATATCCTGATACCTCCTCAAAGAAACCTCATTCTTATTCAACAAGACTGTACAATAATGCTATTAGAACGTTTCTCTCTAGTTGTAATTATTTGATCTTTTCACTGGTATAGGTTGAAGAAAGCAGTCTAGCATCTTTTACTTCTCCAGGAAGACTCAATTCTAAACCATTCATAGCTTCTGTAACAATTATTTGACAAGCCAATCGAGATCTAAAAAAAGAGACAATGTTTATAATGTCCATAGTTTTTAATTTCAGATACAAATCTATAAAAGAAATTATAAATAAGCATTTCAATCTGCTTTTTTCATTCCAGTTCTCAGACTACAAAAGAACCATTAAAAATTAGATAAACACATCACATACTCCCCTAAGATAAAATTCCTGTAAATAATCAAGTACATATAAGCCTCATACTGTATTTTTCGATGACCATTCAACTATTAATCATAAAAAAGCCATCAGATTTAAAAGATAAACAAGATCAAGTACATTTGCTTTTATTAAAATACAATTGCATTTCAAATTAAGAAAATCTTACAAGAATCAAACAAACTAATTTATTTTAGTGTTTTGCTTAATTTCATTTATGCATTTATAACATAAAAATATACAAAATCTAATAAATGAAAATAACATTTCCATCCTCTGCTTTGAAAATTGTATTTTCTTCAATAATATTTTATTTCATGTCTTTAAAATTTTAATAGACAAGAAAATGCATACATTTTAAAATATGCAGATCACATAAAGTCATGAAAATTTTTTTTCAGTGCACTAGATCAAGGAACATTGTTCTGAAAAATATTATGTTCTCATCTTTAAATAAATGGCAAACCATAATATATACATATATAGGGTGGTTATAAAAAAATCTCCTCCGATATATGAACTCCTAGCCACCTAGCTGCTCAACCAATCGAAATGAATTTCAGATATTATTTTTTGAAGGTGTGCGCTCGATTGCAATGATTTAAAATAACACAGCTTCTCATGGTTATGGTTAATGAAAATTTTTTTAAAAGTTCCCACCTTTTTCCCTGCACCAAATGGCGCTGAAAAACCATATACAGTTTGGTTTATTTAACTATGGTACAGCACTCGAGAAGTATCTGCCTAAGGGGGGGTGTTTTTGCGGAGGAGTTTCTAAGGGAAACTAGCTCACATACACATGACATATATGCTGGGATTCAAACCCAGGACCGAATTACCAGTATTGAACAGCTTTACCACTCGACTACTGGTGGGCAACCATAAATGGCAAGTTAGCCGTATGACAAAAATTGCCAGCATATAATATCTGCAAAGAAGAGTACTGTAAAGGACCATAAACAACACAAGAGAGGAATCTGTATAACTTCACATTTTATGGCATCTATCAGTTCTGACAGATCTTATTTTGTAGACCTTAAGGTTTCAGATAATTCCAGAACCAGAACCCCACCGAAGTGAGGTCAGCGGATTGTGACAGCTATGAAAGTGCAAATTTACAGGAGATGAATATCTTGAAACATTGTACACATTGAAAACCTCTAATTCTAAAACAGTTTTTTCTTCTCTCCTCTCTATTATCACTGATCCTTTATAATGCTCTTCTTTGCAAATGTTTTATAGTCATACATGTATCTTTCCATTGTCATTTAAGGTTTTCCAATGTGCTAATAAATTTGCCCAGGGAAAAAAGTGGGTGTTACCATCTGAAAATTTTGGAATTTCTTTACTGCAACCATAACTGCGAGAGCTCTGTTGTTTTAAATCATCACAATCTTGAATGCATACCTTCAAACAATATCTAAAATTTCATTTCGACTAGTTGAGTGGATAGGCCACTAGAGGTTCATAGATTGGTAAAAATTTTTTATACTATCCTGCATATACTAAGTTCACAGTGCCTTTAGTTTCAAAACCCTTGGTCGTAGACACATAGTGCATTTAATGGCATATTCCCCAGCTTCACGTAATTCTCTCCTTTTTCAAGGTGTTCAGAAAGCAAGCTTCCCATAATTTTAAAACAGATTTGTTCATTTAGACATTGTTTTGATCTTACTAATTGATTTTTTCATGGATTTGGGGTACATGGGCTCTGACTGATGAAACAATAATAGTTAAGTTTAAAAAAAATAGGGATTATCTAGTGTTCTGGACAGTTCTGAAGATCATTGCAGGTGGAAAGATAAACTGAATAGCGATATTGATGATGGCGACAACTAGCAAACAGCAGACTTGATAGCAGTTCCATCACGATTAAACAACTTCAGACCTCAAGAGTAGCTAGCAGTGAACAACAATAAAAGTGGATGAGATTTAAAACAGAAGCATAAATGAAAATCTTGTGTTAGATACTTTAATGTTAATGTCATTAGTAATTTTTAATCTGATTAGAATGCAGGTTTCTTTTAACCCTCTAAGCGGCAAGGGCGTACATATACGGCCTAGAATATTTTTTCTGATATCTGTAAGAATGTATATATACGTGCATATTAAAATATATCAAAGAAATTAAGACACTATATCAAAAGAAAACAAATCCAGGCATGAAATACCAACCAGGAGAGTTTCTACATTAAAATCAAAAAATAATTTGTTCTCATAGTAGTTTTGGGAAATTTGTGCTTTCTTAGCGAAAACCCTGGCCGCTCAGAGAGTTAAATAAATAATATTGTGATAATTACCAAGAGTTTATCTATGAATATTTTTCATTTGTTATGTTTTTTCTGTAACTGTGTCCTTTGCATATCTCTTCCCCTCTATTTTTGTATGATAAAATCATAAAAAAAAAGGGGAAAATATGTGAATAAATACAATACTTCCAATTACAAAAATGCTTTAAATGATGGAGATATTTTTGCTTTTCCATTTTTTGAATTAAAAAGAATTAAGTTCATAAAAATTACGAAATCTAATCTTTTATACACTCCTTCAGTCCATAATGAGAAAATTTCCTACACATTCTTAAAAATATAACAACAACAACAACAAAAAAAAAAAAAAAAAAGACTCTCATACATATTACATTTTAAAGTTGAAGATCATATTTAGGGATCATACAAAACTTGAAGAAATAACATTTCCATTTGTACGCAAGTAAAAATACAATACATTAATTTAGGAAAAGGTTAGATTGCCTGTGGGCCACATGCACAACCTGAAAAACAGCTGACGGGTTCGAATTTTTTTTTAACAAAATGAAAAGCGTTTAAAATAAATGTTGTTTACTAAGCATTTTTCGGAAAAAATTCAAACTTATATTTATTTTTTGTATCTGAAATTTAAAGTCTGGTACTTGCAAGACACTTATATTGGTTACACTTTGTAATTCAAATATTTGACAATTAAAAGTTCCAGACTTACTATAATCATTAAATAATTTAGTTCAATTTAAGCTGAAAGAAATTATGAAAACTTTCTTAACTTTTCAGAGAAAGTTTTCTAGGCAGAACAAAACTAGAGAATAAATAATGACAAACTTAAGTCTCTTTTCCTTATTTATTGAATTCGTTTCTATGCATAAATAAAAATACATATTTGTATGTATATAACTATAAATTTTTTTATTCCTCGACTTGACACTTAATGGCATTTCAGTTTTGATAAAATTTGAAGCCTTAGAGAGAAATACTAGAAATTGTCTTTATCACAGATTGTAGATGCTCATCGGTAAATCAGATTTCCTTCTTATTAATTTTCAATTGTGGAAAAAAAAAAAATTCTTCACAAATAATTATAAAATATGTCAAGTACAAATAAAAGTTAATAAAATCCATATCTTCAAATCTTGATTAAGACTTGTATCACACTGTAAATTAGTTAACTCAATTTATAATGAAAATGTCTCTCTCTTGAACTTGATTTTGAAATCTTTGTATTTGCAACAAATTCATAATTAAAATATTTTTGTGAGCTACATAAAATTGCTTAGGGGTTTGGCAGTTCGAGTAGTAGTAGTAGCAAGTAGTAGAAGATTTTCTTGGCACATTTTCTTTTAGCCTGAAAGACTATTTGAACCAAACACATGGTAGATACATCCAAAACTTATAACCCATAATACAAACCCATCTCTTTCAGGTATTCAAATAAATGGTATCGACCTCTTCTCCCATTATACAGTAAAGAGGCAAGTCATATTTATTAAAATGCTTCAATCAAAATCTGTTAAAATATGGATATTCTACGAGGGTTGGGGCAAAAGTCATGGCAACTATTTTTTTCTTGTAGATATGTGAATGGATCACAAAACATATATGTGTTGTGTAGAAGTTCTGCAGGCATAGAGTGTATGCAGAACAACAGATGGCTCTGTGGTAGGGAGGGCTCTGAAATCAGTCAGTTGGTGAGTTCCGTGCGAGATGGAAGTAACCCGTGTTGAGCAGCACGCTTACATCAAAATAGCCGTTCTCCGAGGGAGAAATGCGAAGGAGTGTCACAGTGAATTAGTAGAAGCCCTTGGGAATAATGCCCTACCATATCATACAGTAGCATGGTGGGTAGGAAAGTTTCAGCAAGGACGTGTGTAAACCAGTGATGAGCAACGTTCGGGATGACCGGTGAGTGTGCAGACCGACTTGGCACGTGCCGTCATCAAGCACCTCATGGATGAAGACAGACGATGGACATTACTGGAGTTAGAGAGGGCAAGTGGCATCTAGAAACGCACTGTCCACAGGATATTGCATAATGAGCTAGCGTCAAAATCCTTCCCCAGTCAAATTGATGGTTATTGTCGCGTATGACGTCAGGGGTGTCACTGTTTTCCACTTTGTTCCTCATGTCAGAACAGTGACCGCACAGTACTGCAGGGACTTCCAGGTGCGATGTGGCATTTAGGATAAACGTCCGGATCTTGTGGACAGTGCAATAATTCTGCACGACAAGGCGAGGGGATGGGAAGAATTGGAGCACCCACCATACTCTGCTGACCTTTTGCCCTGTGACTTTGATCTCATTCCCAAGATTAAGGAACCAATACGTGGCAGACGGTTTGCAACACGAGAGCACATTGCTAATGCTGTGCGCCAACAGATGACCCAATTCATACATGGTGTGGAAAATGCTGAGGCTGATGGTATTCAGCACCTCCCACATCGTTGGCAGCGTGTAGTGACAGTAGCAGGGGACTACATTGAGGGTCTTTAGGCCCAGGTTTGTCATATCAACTTTATGTGTATTGTGTTGTCATTCTTTTGCACGGTGAAGGCTATATTGCCCTGTATACTACTGTAATAAATTCGTGTGTTACGATATTTTAGTGCTATTTATTGTCCACACATGTAGTTAAGACCTTGTCCTTTCGTCTGTATATGTGACATTTTTCAACCGGACTGGTATCTTCAAGAAAAAAAATAGTTGCCATGACTTTTGCCTCAACCTACGTATTAAAAAATGACAAACGGACAGAACAATATCACAATTAGGACCCACTGACTCACTCTCTGCTTTTAGAAGGTAAATGCGAGTGATCGATTTTAAGATGGTTTAACAGCACCTCCTCCTTTCGATTTCTGGCACTCTTCCAGCTTTCCATCCCAAGTTTCAAACGTCTTAACTTATTACTAGCTGAACATCACAGAGTAGCTTCCATTTGTTTAAAATTCTCTGTCTAATATCAGATGTTATGTCTAAAAAGGGAACAGGTCTGCTGAACACTTCCACAGAATTCTTTGCTGTAATATCTGCAAGTTCCCTTTATTTCGAAACCCTTACCCTTTATTTCGAATGTCCAGACACATAGCAGTATATAATGTCATAATGGTCATTCTTTAAGACACTATTCAAGTTTAGGATTGGATTGGATTATTCAATTATGGCAAAGCACACGAGGGCTATCTTCCTAAAGGGAGGGATGCTTTCGTGGAGGACTTTCTAAAGGAAACTGACTCATATACACGTTACACATGAGGAAAACCACGAAAGGCCCATGCAGCCAGCCTGTTCGTGGGATTCGAACTTCAGACCAAACTACAAGTGTTCAGCGTCTTTACCGCTCGGCCGCTGGTGGTCCTCTACTCAAGTTTAGAACTTCTAAAACAGAAGAACTGTTTTCTTCAGAAAAACTCTGCAGTGAACTTTTGGGCACAAGTTTTGGGTAAACAAATAACTGTTGTATTAATTTCTGTGATCTAAAAAGCTTTAACAAGGCATTTACATTACTTCGTTAGAGCTGTTCTCAAAATGTTTGAAAACTTTAAGAAATTCAATTTTTACATCATCCCAAAGAGGAATTTGAAAATAATTTATTGCTTTTCATCTCAGAAATGCTGTATTCTTCAACTAATGACTAAGATCTTTTTGAATAGGTAGAAATCTAGGAAGGCTGTGCTTGGAAAAGGACATTTGAATCATATAAAAGAATATACAGGAAAATAATAGCAAAGAGACAGTTGCTCATGCCTTAAATGAAGTGAAGGCTCAACACAATCTACGTACAAGCTCTGTACAGGTGTTGATTGGAAGGCTCCAAAACAAATGTCTTATGCCTGATGGTAAACAGGATCAAGCTTTAGTAATGCAGATTGACATGAAGATGCATCCACCACAGAGGTGTAATCTAATTTGGAGCTGATTACAGCACTACAAAGAACTGGAGCAAAGAACAGCAGTCAGCTCCCCACCATGTGCTCGATAGAATTTTCTTGAGCTTTTGAGAACAGAGAACCAAGCTTTACTTGGAATAATCTATTTTTTAAAGACAGCTAAATTACCATGTAGATTAATATCACAAAGTTCATGGAGAATGTCACATCTCCGAGCCTTATCATATGCTTTTTCTATATCTAAGAAAATAGATACTAGGTGTTTCCTCCCAACTTCACAGCAAGGTCTCAAATATCACAACATTAACCAAAGTTGACCTACCTCTTTAAAACTCACCCTGATATGAAGAACTGCAATCATTCTTTTCCAGTGATGAGCTAGATGAGAGTTTATCTTTTTTTTCGAGATTTTGCAAATGCAGCAGGTTCATTCTTATCAATCTATAATTGCAAGAATTCTTACAAGATTCCTTATCAGGTTTTGCTATGAGAATAACTAAAGCTCTCCTCTATATATTTAGGAAAATATGCTTCTTCTACCCTTTGTTAAAAGGGGTAAGAAGGGCAACTAATGATTCACAGGACACAAACTTTAACATAGTAGTTTAGAAACTTTAACATACTTATAGCTCCCACCATCTAGAGTTGTAACTGTCTTAAGTATCCAAGAAAGAGTTCTTCGAATCTTGAGTATTGTGAATTCTGTGTTATAATTTTCACAGTTGAGCTCATTAAATTTGACAGAAACTCTCTTAGATTGTACCTGATTGGGAAAAAAAAAAAAAATGCGGACAAATGGTTTACTTGACACAAAAGCAAAAGCCTCACAAATACTATCTGCAGTTTCTTCCCTGCTGTTTATCAAACTATCAAGACAGAAAGTGAGTGATTTTGACATTTTCTTAATACATTCTTAAATTCTTTTTCTCAGAGTATCAAAACTTGTTGATGACACAGAAAACAACACATATTTCCCTGGCTCTGCCATCTGACATTTTGTGCCTTTACCTTAGCCTGCTTATAGGTCAGAAGGTTGGAGACCCGAGTATTTGTAGGAAACATTCCACAGTTTTCTCTGCATCCTGTGCTTCTTTATATTCATTGCTCCACCATGGTTTTGCATACTTGATGCCTTGATGATGATTTAGGAAGCCTTGATGATGATTTAGGAATCGAGAGTTTAGTTGCCTGCAGGATGATGTCAGTTACCACAGTGACTGCATCTTCAATATCTGTATTATTCACTATTTCTTGACTAATCACAGCTAGGAATGATAAAAGTGATCAGTATTCTCTATCATAAATAAAATGATAGGTCAGCTCCAAAGGAGGTATATCCTTGAACAAGAAATAAAAACTGGATGACACAGAAAACAACACATATTTCCCTGGCTCTGCCATCTGACATTTTGTGCCTTTACCATAGCCTACTTACAGGTCAGAAGGTTGGAGATCCGAGTATGTGTAGGAAATATTCCACAGTTTTCTCTGCTTCCTGTGCTTCTTTACATTCATTGCTCCACCATGGTTTTGCATACTTTGGAAGTCTTACTGATGATTTAGGAATCGAGAGTTTAGTTGCCTGTAGGATGATGTCAGTTACCACAGTCACTGCATCTTCAATATCTGTATTATTCACTATTTCCTGACTAATCACAGCTAGGAATGATAAAAGTGATCAGTATTCTCTATCATAAATAAAATGACAGGTCAGCTCCAAAGGAGGTATATCCTTGAACAAGGAAAAAAACTGGAAAATGATCACAACTGAAAAGAACATTACTAACTTTAAGTGAAAACTAAGGTAGCAGTGAGGGAGAACTGATAGCTATATCTGTTGCATGAAATGACTTGGTTGGTTGGGAAAAGAAAGTCTCATTTCCAATATTTAGTATATACAGACAATGATCATCAACCAACTGTTCAGTTTGTTTACCATGTGAATTTACTTGTTGGTTTCCTTAGAAAGAGTTATTGCCATTTAACCACTTGGGCTAAAATGACGCGCCATGTATGTCGAGATGCTTTTGTCTCAAACCGTGAGCGACGTGAACATAACGTCGATAGGCATTTATTGCAAAAATGAAAATAACGTGATACACATGTCACCTAACAAAATTGTTTATTTCTTGAGTTACAGCTCTGGATTGCACTCGCAGATGCAGAGCGACATAAATGAGACACTTTACCGCTTGTTATATTGTAGCGTCCGGCACCGCAACTGTGAAGTTTACTCACAGTGCAAGTGATTAAATCTCCAAGAATAATAAATGAGTGAGTGGATGATCAATGTAATGATGTAAAGATTCTTGAAATGCACTAATTGTGTTATCGACTGGTTGTCTTAGCCCTCTCGACAAATACTGATCCTGCAGAAAGAATATATACCTAAACTGAATTAAGCATTTATAGCTTTCTAAATTATTTCAGATTTATTTTAAGTAGTTTGATTCTTCATAATGAAATTTTTGGATTGGAAGTATTAACCGATACAGCAGCTTTTCATCGTAAGCTCAATTAATCCATCAATGACTACAGTCACATCTTTCCTTCGTATCCCAGAGACCTTTCCTGTACTCTTGTGGTTACACGTACCAATGGCTGAGAAACTAATCTAATGAAGCTTTTAAGAAGCAAGTTGCTAAATAACACGATTGAAAAATTTAGCTGCTTAAATGCATCTGAAACAAGAATTTAAACATTCACTTGGCTGTATAAAGAGCACAATCACGCATCTTTTCGATGATAATCCCGAATTTCATCAGTCGACTCCATGTATATTCCCTTCTTGTTTCTATCCAAAGAGAAACAAGTTAGGAATTATCAGTTCAACAATAAAACAGTGATCACAAATCTATTAACCGTGATATCCACCTCATGCAAGTAACACGCTCTTTCAATTGTTAACTATTGCGAGTACCATGGGCAAGAATCGTATGCTTGTTACGCGGGGATGTTTTAAGAGGTCCTCAAGGGTTGCCAATTTGTTTTTTTATTGCATGGTTGATTGACTTAAGTCTTTGCTTAAAATAAAGCATGTGTATCCTGAGGCTTTCAAATCCGACTGGAACTTATGCCATATAAAGACTACATTCTTGGTTATTTTCTTGAATTAAGGTATTGGAGAAATATTTAAAATTAGCATAGAGTTTAATTTCCAAGTATACCACTTAAAGGTTAACATAATATTTGTATTCATTCTCGAAGTTAATTTAAAATACTGTACTATTGGATAGTGCCCATTTCCAACACTGTCAGCTTCTAAACATGACAGAGTTGGCATCCTGCATTAATGAAGCATAACAATTCAAAGCGAAATGTACCTTTGATTTTCGCCTGTTACAGCAATCTAACTAGTGCCCTCCGAAATTCGGTATCTTAAGCAACTGCTTATATCGCCTAGCTCAGAGATGACATTGCAATACTGTTCAGTACATAAAAAATGAATGTTCCGTAAAACAAAAATTTAATTGAAACACTTGATTAAGATTTGTTGCACACCTGAAGGTAAATACTTAAGATATTTAGGAGTAAATGGGAATTTATTACATAGACTGCAAATGAGTGTGCACTTACAGTATGAACAAATGATGAAATTGTCAAAATTGATTTTTGAAGGCGTTCTGTAACAAACTTCGCTTTAATGCAGAGTCTTACAATTCTTGTGTGAAGAATTTAAAATCTATCGGGAAATTAAGAAGCAGTGCTTTGCATGCTGTTAAGATTAAAATTTCTCTTACATTTGTATAAGTAACATATTCATTAAAGAAATGAGAAATTCAAGGGAATATTTTAAAAGTTGAATGCAACTCCTTGGCAACCATAGGTTTGCTTAGATTTTTTTTGTTCATGTAGCTGAGAGCTGCAATTTTCATCAGATACTTAAAACTCTCGAGAGCTAGGAATGCCAAACGAACGAAGATTTTTAAAAATTAATTTCGATTTTAAAATTTTTATAATATCAAAAATCAACAAACTCTTCATTGAAAGATAAATTTAATATCCTCATTACAATACAGTACCATAAACTATTTTAACGAGAAGGAATTACTTATTATACAGTTACAAAAATTGAAATTTCGATCGCAATTTTCTTAGTGATGTGAAAATGCAAGGGTGCGAAAAAAATCCATCCCCAAGCTAAGAAATGAGCAGATTATCGATTTTAAAAATAATTCAAAGTAGGATACTGATAAACATATAAACTCGGTAACTACTAAATTATAGAATTATTTGAAAGCAAATAAATGAAAAATGCAAGATAAAATAAAGCTTTAACTTAAATTTAATTCTTCAAATTTTAACATATGAAAAGTTAGGGCAATGAAAGTTAAATATTAGATATAGCAAAAGGCTTAAAAGTTAAAAATGTAGCATCAAAAACATTAAAAATATTAAAATGCAATACATTAGAATTTTCTGAAAAATACAATAAAGAACTAGAAATTACAATATGTAAATGTTCATAAACTTCCACCATTTTTCATAAGAAAAGATTACTTATTTCCGCAACTTGCTGTTCTTATCTATTTAGATAAATCAAAATTCAATGTCGCAATCTTCAATCTGTCACGGGAGACGCAGCATACTTAAAAGTTCTTCTGTCTGCATTGATTTTTTCTAATTTTATGTTAAATTTTAGGGTCTTTTTCTCCACCCCGAGTCTTAGGTATTTCTCCCTTTTTTAGGAGATTCTTTTGCAATTTTCTCAGGAATTTCCGACTCCAGGGCGGTTGATCGCTTTAAATTCACTTCGTAACCTGATGCTTCACCCCGATATGACGAACCTGGGACTGGTGAAAGGAAGTCTACTTGCTGTAAAGGACCTTTCCCAAGTTTTAAACTGTCAAACTGCTCTATCTTGGACTGCCTCTGAGGAAGAAAATTTTTGAAATTATCTATGGCTTTCAAACCACCGTAAGGATGTTGAAGTTCAGAAAGAGCAGATTTTACGCCAGTGTCCACTATCTGCGCATCTTTTGCTGTTTTTTTCAGGTCATCCCAGATATCCTGAAATTCTGTGCCTTCCTTTCTGCTGAATTCTTCCAAAAAATTATCAATGAAGAAACTCGCCCACAATTTGGGTACTGATGTTAGATCAAAATTTTCATCTTCGCTATATTTGCGTATAGCAAATTCTGCGAAAAGTAGACATGACCCCATAGTTAGATCTAAGATATTCTTTTTTGGTATGAAAACGTCCAACCACCTCCGCACTAAATCTTCGAAATCTGTGGTTCCCATAACCAGCTTTGGATTCTTATCGAAAGCATGCTTTATGTCACTTCTAAAGCACAGCGCATTCGTAACAACCGCAAATCCAATATCGTCGGTATAGTCATTAGACACCATTTCATTATTGATGTGGTAGATCTTCTCCTTTGGCACTTTTAATTCGTGGAACACATAACGAAATAAATGATGAGCAAAACGTTCAACTCGAATATCCATTCTTTTGCTTCGCAGTTGCCGCCAAAACGTCAGAACACAAAAGCCAAGGAGCTTCCAAAGTACGGTCTTTAAAAGCTTACACTCAAATGATTGATTTGCGTAATCCTACCTAATTTGTATGGCATCAAACCATCTTGTCTGAATGAGCGTTCGAGCTCCTTCCTTACGGCACATTCATGTGAATGATTTAATTATACATTGCCGGATAACGAATTAATTAATTTTCCAAAATGTTTGGTGTTCCTGCAAATAGTGGAAGCTGTTCTAGTTGATATATTTAAGTATTGTTGAGGGTGCTGTTTGGTATTAAAATGCGATGAGTTACGAGAGATAATTGGTGCTAGTTCCAAAGTAAAACTAACTAAGTTAGGCCACACAAATATTTAATTATTTACATAATGTACAAGGTTACAAGTTAGGTGCTCCATTAGCACAAAGTGGAACGAGCGAATGCACCATAGATCCGCTGCGTACATTCTTCAACAATAGAGCTGGAGCAAACCGCATGTATTCGTTACTGAGTAACGGGTACATCGGTTGACTCGAAGTACCGATTCGGTACTCACAAATTCATTTCGTTACTCGCATCTGTCGTGCGATGCGGTTTGTTCGAGTACGAATGATGCGGTTTCTATGCGAATACGAATGCTGTTCGAATAGGAATGATACGGTTGCGTCCAAGGAGGTTAGAATAGATGGGGAGCGACTAAATTTCAACTCGGCAGGAAAATTTGATTGGTCAACGGTACACGTCACATGTGACGTCAAAAGCGGGATGTTTTAGATTTACCCCACAGGATTACCTGCCATTTTCGGTTGCTTGTTTGCTGAGCTCTGCAGTTATATTTTTTGGCGGGCTAAAAGTGTTTTTTGATAAAATATTTTAATTGGTAATTTAGGTATTGTTTGCTTGTAATTAAACATGTGATTACAAATTATTGTAAAGTATTTATTTTTGAGACAAACTTTTTGTAATCTATTTATTTTTCATATATTGCCTTTTGAGAACAGATAAATTTAGCGGAAATTTCCTTTGTTGAACAAAGAAAAATGAAAAATGTTTCAGAATAGCAAGCCGTGTCAGTTTCAGTCAAACATTAAATATTTTAATATCATATGCTACCATTTTTTGTGTCAAACATTAAATATTTTAATATCATATGCTACCATTTTTTTGTGTCAAACATTAAATATTTTAATATCATATGCTACTAGTTTTTATTCATTTCTTAATATATCTGATGACAAAATAAGTTTTTATTTTCTATTGCAGTACATAACTTTTTGTTATAACAATGGAATATGAAAGATAGCAGTATTTGAATGTATGTACTGCTGCAAAAAGTACAAAAAAAAAAAAAAAAAAAGGTTTTATATGAACACATTCGGGAAGTACATAAAGTACCTGTTGTGGCTGAAGGAAATTTGAAATGTCCTATTAATGCCTGCAATTTTTCATGTAGAACGTTTGAAGAGTTAAGAAATCACGCAAGAGATCAACATGGATACACTCTTAACTCCGTTGAAATGACATTTAATACATATGAAGGTAAGATATTAGAAATTTGCATTTTCTGCGATAAACGTTTTTAATTTGAATAGCCCCAAACTGAGTACAAATTACTATTTTTGCAAATTCATTCATCAAGCTGGGGAATAAAATACATCTATTTTTGTGAGTATAATTGATAACAGAATAATTTCCTTAGCATCTTGCTTTTTTCTGTTAGCCTGATAAACCCCCATTATTTTTCAGTAAAAATATTTCAAAGTAATATTTCTCTTCCTCAACTATTTGAAATATGAAGTAAACATTTTCTAAATAATAAAAACATATATAGAGATGTACTGCTACATAATTATTTATACATGTAATTCAGTGCTTCATTAAAAAAAAAAAAAGACTATCCTGTTATTACACAAACGGATCTCTTAATGCATATGTATATTGAAGATATCAAAAATGATGTGGACCTAATAAAAAAATTAGTAAAATCTTTATTAAAGTGGCAACCTTCAATTGTAAGTTTAGTATCATAATGATAGACACTTATTTTATTATATGTAAATGAGGCTTAAAATTTATTATATGTTATTTTAAAACTACTTAAAGAAATGTATTCGATGTCTTAAAATTTTAATAACCTATACACATTGTATCAGTTATCAAGAAACAGGCTACAATGTTTTTTTACTTTAGACATAGGCCAGATGACACTCATGTTATGGAAAATGTCTGATGACAATTTGTCTCTTAAGAATAAATTTCTTGCATTATTATACAACTTTGGGGAATATGTTTTAAGTCTTGTTTAGCTGGAACACGAGTACTAGTAACTGTCAAATAGGAAGAAAAATATGCCAATGTATAACTTAAAACAGAGTCGTAGCTAGGGTTTTCTGCGCCCAGGGACAACTAAAGGTTTCGTGCCCCTCTACTGCTTGCCAAGGATGAAAAACATTTAATTCTAAAATGTCGTAACATCAGTTTGGCGCCCCTTGGATTCTGCGCCCGGGGACAGATACCCCCCTC
Source organism: Stegodyphus dumicola (assembly GCF_044657685.1). Lineage (NCBI taxonomy): Eukaryota > Metazoa > Arthropoda > Arachnida > Araneae > Eresidae > Stegodyphus > Stegodyphus dumicola. The sequence goes on along the minus strand of NC_140771.1, from coordinate 37,348,774 downwards.
TAGCTACGCCTCTGACTTAAAATTAGGCAACTTTATTTCAGTGTAGATTTTAAATAAAACTATCAGTTTTGAGAGCAATTAGACATAGGTTCCTCTTCTTGAAGAGAAAAAATATTCTGCTAAAGTGACCAGTATCTATTTACAATCAGTGCCAAAATAAGATTTTGGTTAGTTTTAAATTAGTAATTTTGTTTTAAAGATTCACTAGTTCACAATTATAATGGGCTTTTATATTGTATGTAAAAAAATTTCTTACTTTTTGAGAAGTACAATAACTCTTAAAGAAGGTGGGAAAAAGAGTTACTTCCTTTGTAATCGATCTGGATTTTATAATTCTAAAAGTAAAGGTGTAAGAGCTATAAAATCACAAGGTACCTGCAAAATAGAGGGGCACTGTCCATCTACTATTGAAGTTACCAGTAATGGCATAATTAAGATTTTATATTTCCAAACACACGTGGGACACACAGTAGATCTAGAACATTTGCCATTAACAAAAGATTTGCGAGAAGTGATTGCAGGTAAGTTTCTTTATGAACTTGATTGTGAAATTCAATATAAAACAGACATTATTATACAACATTATCATATAAATGCAATATTTTCAGGTAAGTTAAATGAAGGCATTCCACCACAGAAAATATTAGATTCCACAAGGAATAGTATTAAAGAAGACATTTACAGGGAGCATTTATTGACAAAAAAAGACATACATAACATTTCTAATTCTTACTGTATTGGTAATGATGAACAATATCATCCAACTGATGCTGTCAGTTTAAGGATCTGGATAGAAAAAATGAAATGTTTAGATGATAATCCAGTTCTTTTTGTAAAATTCCAAGGAGAAGCAGCAGATCAGCACTTGGAAATTAGTGACTTCTGCATCATCATAACGACAAACGTTCAAAAGCATATGCTTTTAAAGTTTGGATCCGATAGCATATGCATCGATAGCATATATGGGACTAATGCTTACGATTTTCAATTATCGACAGTTTTAGTCATAGACGAGTTTAATTCAGGATTTCCTGCTGCTTTTTGCCTAAGCAATAGAGTAAATTTAGGTTCAATGCAAAAATTTTTTCAGTGTATTAGGGACAAAGTTGGACTGCTGTCTGTAAACTGCTTTATGAGTGATGATGCACCAGTATATTATACTGCATGGACATCAGTAATGTGTGATGCCAAATTTAGGATTCTATGCACCTGGCACGTTAAAAAGGCATGGCTGCAAGCAGCAAATTCAATTATCCCCTCAAAACGAAAGGAAGTTTTGAAATTTTTAAATGTAGTATCTGAATGTCATGATATAAAAGAATTTGAAGCACTGATATCTGATTTCCTCAGCAAACTCTTTGCTGATAGAGATACAGACAAGTTTGCTAATTATTTTGCTTCAAATTATGCAAACAGATGTGAGTTGTGGGCTAAATGTTATAGAAAAAGATGTAACATCACAACTAACAATCATCTTGAAGCACTGCATCGAGTTTTAAAATATTCTTATCTTGATGGATTGAAAAACAAGAGGGTTGATAGGTGCGTTGCGAAGCTTATTAATATGGTGCAAGATAAATGGTTCCAGAGATTTATCAAAACAACAAAAGGGCCAAACACATCAAAGATCAACCAAACAAATTTACGACACAACAGAGCAATAAATTTTCCAGCTAATAATATCACAGAAATCAATGAGTTTTCTTGGCATGTGATTTCAGAAAGTGACCCTACTCTTGAATATACTGTTACTCAAATACATACACAATGCATTAATTGTAACATTGTTTGTAAATGGTGCAAAATTTGTAACGATGCATTTGTATGCACATGCACAGATGCCACGATTAAAGGAAGTGTCTGTAAACATATACATGCAATAATTTTAAAGACAAGATTACCTAATAGAGAACAGCCAGCTAAAACTAAAGAATCAAATGATGTAAAATCCTTTCTTGATCTATCAGCACAAAAATTAAAAAAATCAGGAACCAAGCACCATATTATAGATCAACTGAGTATCATATCAAAACTTGTAACATCAACAACAGTAAATAATATAACTTTGGGAGATATTGAAAACAGACTGAATAAAGTGATTACAAAATTAAAGAACGAAAAGCCGAAATTGAAAATGGTGAACTATGAACCTACAAATAAAAAAGCAGAGAAACAAAAGAATTTCTTTTCTACGAGAAAGAAATTCTTCGAGAAAGAAAAGAAAACGTCCATGCAGTACTGAAAATATTGCAACAACTTCATACAAGAAAGCTGCTATACATGCCATTGGAAATAATGAAACTCTTATAATTCATGATTCTTTTGATCATGCATATTGATATCTCATCATGTAAATATATTGTATATAAAATAATCTCTAAATAGTTTATAAATTAAAATATGATGAATTAAAAACAGTATATAAATTTAAAAGGCTCTTAATCTTGTCACTACTTCATCCTTGCTAGTTACACAAGTAATTTATTACTCAATTTTTGATCTGCATATTCTGTCGCAGTATTTCACTACTAAATTATTAGTGTAAATTTCTCCAGTTGATGGTACACATACAGTACAGTTAGCAACATCATTTTACAAAACATCGACATATAATGTGTTTATTAGGACGTATCACAACAATATGTGCAAAAGAACTAAAAGTTTCAGCATGAAATATGCAGTTACAGATTCAGTCAAATATAGATAGTAACATCATATACAGATAGAGAACATAACAGGAATAACAATTGCACTTGATTATTACAAAGGAAAATCATAATTTAGTATCTGCTGACAAATGAGAGTGTGCTGGTATTTCTCTAAATAAATGATTAAAAATGCCACAAAAATATAATAAGTGCTTTAAAATTCTTAAATTCATATAAGTGTAAATCTTAGTGTTTTTGAAAATGCTACTGTGTTTTGTTATCGAGCATTTTTGAATCGCTAGTGATTACAATAACAATTTATGAATAGTGAAAACTTAAATTATTCCAAGAGAATTGATTAATAAATTTCATACAGTAAATAAATCATTGGGCTGCAAAAGTATGCAGATATATGACAACCAATAACAGAAATAAAAATAAAATCTTTAAAAATTTTATAAAGTGGCGAAGCATGCAAGAGCTATTTATTTATCTTGTAAACAATACATTTTCAGTAGAATCAGTACTTTAAAAAATTGATATACTTTGGAAACATGCTCTGCAATGTAGTTGTTTTGTGATGAAACTGTTAATAGTGATGCTTTGATAATGCTTTTGTTGATTTGCTCCACACAGTAAAACTGTAGAATTTATGTATACATAGTTCTTGCTTTTATGTATGGATGCAAATTATACAGCTTTTAATTTTTCATGAAACTTGCATACATATTAAAGTCAAGTGACTTTTCAGAATATTACAACATTATAAATCTCACACCTTGAGATTACTAAGGCTTATACACAGATTTCAAAGGAAAATATTATTGATATAGACACAAGTATATAGTTTCCATTAATTAACACATTGTTATTGATGAAGATCTCTTTAATGATTCTTACATAAAGCTATTTGGATTTTTTTCCAGAGGAAAAACAAAGTTTCATTTAAGAAAATAAACCACAGAATATTCTTAATTTTATTATAAACTTTCATTACATCACATGAATCTGTAAACACTGAACTAATCGTTTTTAATTTAAATCACAAATGTATTATTCTTCATATTGATTTATTGACAGTATGAATAACGACCAAAACTTAATATTATCTGTATATAATAAGAAATCATTGATACATAGGGTAAAAATAAGCATGAAGTTAGACTATATTAGCATGCTAATGGATCAACTAATGGCAAAAGACTTAAAAACCTTTACCTAATCATTTGTACAAGATTATTTAATGAACACAAAATGTATAGGAGTTACTCCAACCCTTTTTTGACCATGGACACATTCTAACATATATTTTGAGATCTTGTACCCTTATGACTAAACATTCAAACAGATTTCAGGCATGAGACTTTTAAGTGCTTCTTTGTCATGAAATTACCTTATGATAATTTCATTCAACTACTACAAATCAAGGAAAGGAGAATTAATTACCAGTGTTTTATACTTTTAGCCACTTGATAACGTTACATAATATGGATTAACTCAAAGCACATTCTACTGATTATAATCAGATAATTGCATATCTCTTCTGAGAATTTAGATTCTTCCGCATTCATTTCTTTGCAGATCTTGCTCTAAATGGATTTCAATACATATTTACCACTAATAATCGCAAATGATAGTAAATAACAAATTAATTTTTATTCTAAACATGATTTGGGATGGCTGCATAGGCGTTTTCGTGTTTTTCCTCATGTGTAACGTGTATATGAGCCAGTTTTCCTTAGAAAGTTCTCCAGGAAGGCATTCTTCCCTGTAGGCAGTTAGCTCTCGAGTGCTTTAATCAAATAAAAACCTATTTTAAACTACAATTTCAAATTTTGTATTTTGTCCTTATTTATTTCACTAAATAATTGAAGTCCTCTTTAGTACATACACATATCAGGCGTTATTTTATCATTTACAAAATAAAACAGTTGAAGTAGTTTTAGGACTTTTCTCTCATGGGGAAAAAATATCTGCATTTTATCCAATTTCCTTTATGAAAACTGAAGTTTTCATACCAAACGACATTCTTACAATATAACCTTCCTTACGAACTCTCTTATTTACCATATAAACCATTTCGGATCTTTGCTTTGGTAAATGGTCTAAGGCATTTTACCAGTATATGGCTGTCATAATTCCTAAGGAAGCATATTAGAAAAACAAAACGGTCAGCTATACACAGGGTTTAATTTCAAAAATTAGAAGTACCAGAGCCCTATAGAAGACCTTCAGGAAAGAGGAACAAGAATAAATAAGAGAATAAGATGACTAATAAAATCATTAACAATTAAAAAATTAAATAATTCATTATTAAAAAAATTAATGGTTAAAGTAATTAAATAATTAAAATTTAATAAAATGCAAAGTGATAAATTAGAATTTAATAAGCAATTTTTAATATAATTTTATTATTAAAAATAAAGCTTCCAAGACCAGGTTTCTACTGAAATTATTGTTCAGTTACATAAAAGAAGTGCCAAAGCCTTCTTATTTAGGGCTCCGGCTAAAATTATGAATTTTTCCTAAAACTAATAAGTATCTGAGCCAGCCTCCGGCGGGCTCCGACGCAATGTAAGCCCTGGCTATACGGATATCTTGGTAAAGCAAGAGAAGAACCCATCTTTGTTCATGACCAAACATGGCGCATGATGAGTTTTGATTGTAAACCACATGAGAGGCGGAGTTTAAATACGTTGAAATGACGTCACCAGAGCCAACCAATCAAAATTTCCTGCCAAGTTGAAATTTAGTCTCACCCGTCAATGCTTGCTGCAATAGAAACTTTATTTCAAGATGCTAAATAAGAATGAATTTAAGGCTACTCTCCAAGATGTCCAATTATCCAGAAATTCCGTCACTTGCAGAACAGAAGCTATGTAAGTAAAAGATGATTTACAAAAATGCGTTTTCATTTTAGAGTTAAAACTTTTAAAGTTTAGACTGCGGTAAATCAACATAATCTAAAATGTAGCTCAATACTTCTACTAGGATGTCCTTACAATTATTCAGTTCACGATTAAAGATGGTCTTACGATTACTCAGTGAAGGAAGATACGCTGTATTTTGCCATTAAAAGACAATACACCTAGACTAGAGTGGACATGTACCAAGCTATTAAAAACCACAAAACCAAAATTAAAAACTCTTCAAAAACTTAACAGACAACTTACCTGCCATGGTTGTTTCTGCTGTTGGTTGCATCACATTATATAAGAATGTTGCTGACTTTCCAAACGTTTTTACCTACCATTGCATCATACATCACTAGAAATTATATACAGAAGTTTTACGTTACGAATGAGTGATTAATGTTCTAAAAATTGTAAATTCTGTTCGTGCCGGAACACTTCAAAGTAGATTGTTTGAAAGTATTGACTAATGAACTTGATGCTAAGTATGAAGCTTCTGCTACATTCTGAAATTAAATTGCTTAGTAACGGAAACGTCCTGCAATGATTTTTAGAACTTCTTTTAGAGATAAATCAGTTTTTAAAATACAGAAACAAAACTTATGAAGAACTTAATAATCATAGGTGTTTATCTGATTTAGGTTTTCATACAAATATAACAACTAAAATGAATAAACTAAGTCTTGAACTTCAGGGCAAAAAAAAAAAAAAAAAAAAAAAAAAAAAAAAAAAAAAAAAAACTATTATTGAGTCAATAGATGTATAAACGCACTTTTTTTAATCAAAATCAAATTTGTGGATATATTGCGTAACTTTTACCATTTTGTAAATCTGGAGAACTATGTCAAGAAATATAAAATTTCAAAATTAGATTTTTTGATTTTCATAAAATTCAGTCCATTACTTCATTCATTTCAAATCCATTTGCTAACACTAGTATTTCCGAAATATTGCCATAGATCGCAAACGCATAAAATAAAAATTCTTGTGATCTACTGATTTTCAGTCTAATCTACAATTAAAAACAAGGACTCTTAGATGAAGAAGAATATCCGCTCTTAACAGAAACTCTTCAAAGGTTAATCTGTTGCTTTCTGTTTTGAAAGTAACAATGAACTTGGTAAAATGTTTCAGTAACAAACTTGTTAAAATCAAAGTTTCGAACCAGGATACTAATGGACGAACATCTGAATTACTGCATGTTAAATTTATGCAATAATTCAGATCATCCTTGGACCGAGAAAGCAGCACAGCATCGTATATACCAGAGCACTCGCAGAAGATAGGCGGTGCCAGGTTTGACATTAAAATGTGCTTTTTTCTGTATTCAATTTATATCTTAATGAATTTGTAGAGTCTCGCTTGTTTTGGTAACGTAAACTACTCAATATTTCTATGTAGACTTAAATGATTTATCACTATGTCTAGATAAGGAAATGGAAACATATGAAAGGTGTAAAAGACCGTTTTATTAAGAACTCAATAAGCTGAGCAGAAGGCAGCCCTGGTGATTACAAATCAACTAGGATATACAGCATAAACTCAAAAGTAGAATGTTAAATTAAACCTAAATCTAAGTCTTTTTTAGCCAAAAGCTGTGTAGAGATCTTTAAAGGTGCAAGCTGGCTCTTAGCATACACCAACGTGGCTGCACTATCAGCACTACTAAAGCAACGCCGTAGACAGGAATGCGTATCGTAGACGAACAACTAGTAACGTGGCCTTCAGCAGGCAGAACATGCTCTCATTAAAACGATCTCAAACCCTCACTTAAATACATGCAAACTAAATTTGCATTCTGTCAGGAGAATGGAAAGAAAGAAGTGACAGTATAGATTCGTAATATGCAATAACTGGTTAGTTAACATAAATACCTTATAAAATAGATAAATGCTTAATATAAAGAGTACATTTTTTCTTTAACATGTTTCACCCCACATTTTTATAGTTCGTGCATTATATATATATAATTGAAATATCTCGCCAAAAGTTTTTAAATTATAAACTGGTTCGCTTCAAGTTAAAGGTTGGACACCACTGTTCTAGGAGCAGTAGATAATGTATGGTTAAGTAATAATGGGCGGGGGGAACTTTTCAAGAAAGAAGAAATATAAATTTTCAATAATTAAGTCATAAAAAAGAACTAATTTTTATGTAATATTTAATTTTCTTTAATTCGATTTCCCCCTTAAAACTGTTGTGTGGTAGGGGAAAATAATTATCGCATTTAAATTTAGCTATATGAAATGTCTCTGAAGCCCTCTGAGAATTTACAAGGAAGAGAAGATAAAGGAAAACAGTATAGTCAAAAGTCTTTAATCCAGACTCGTAGGGACTTTGGCGCTTACGAATTATCGATTTTTCCGGATTATAGATCATCAGGTTAAATCTGGTAAGATGGCATGCAGAAATTACAAAATTAAAAATATGAAACTGTAATTTATGAAATAAAGAACAATTATGATCTAAAGGGTATCAAAATTTACAAAAAAAAAAAAAAAAAAAAAAAAAAAAAAAAAGCTTAATATTTATTTGTTTAATTTATTAAACATTTCTTTCAATGTAAGTTGTTTAAGTTCCTTCGTTTTATGTGATAATACTTTCTCTTTAATTCTAAAAAACAGATATAATTTCTTGTTCAGTTACAAAGTTCCGCTGTTCAAGTCCTATAATTGCTGTGTCGAGAATACCGACTAATTTCAGAATCGAAATTTTTTCGTTTTCAATAACCTCTGTGTCACTTTCTTCACTATCGGAATGGAATTATAATGACGAGGAATTTGATTTAAATCGTATCAAAGACGGAGTACATCGAGATGAAATACTACATTTAGTAAGGAATTATAAGCCAAATAAAATAAAAACATCTGCCCTAAAGATAAGGATAGTGCTGGCAGATCAACTTTCAGTTCATTTCACGCCCCCCCCCTCGCAGAGCAGCGTGAAATTGCTAAACAGATTTCGGAATGCTTAGAGAAACAAAGGATATGCCTTTATCCATTTTTTGCAGCAATTCCACTTTTTGTTTGATGGACATCGAAACATACTTTCGCTTTGTAGATCCTTTGTCAGCTCCAGCATCGGAAATTCTATTGGACATAATCGAAAGTTCAGGCTTACTTTTATAAAATTGCTCTAACAGTCTGCAATTATAAGCCGGATCCAATTCGAAGGTTAAGGAACAACGCAATCTGCAACATTAACTGAAATAGATAATTAGATAATTTTAGCTTAGCTTATACCGTCCGTTATACATTAAACGCGCATGCGTAAACGTATTATGCGCATGCGTGAACGCATACGCATTCGCAGAAAGTTTGTAGCTTTGAGGTTAGGATTATGGGTGTTCGGATTAACGACTTTTGACTGTATATGTTATGGATGAGCATCAGATATCATACTGTCAAACTTTTTTTATCGAGTAAGGTAATAAAATAAATTAATATGTGGTCCCTGAGTATGATCAACTTTAATACCAAATATCTGAGTTAATTTGTTTTTTGTACGGGGGTCAACAAATGTTTTGTTTTTTATTATAACGAATATATATATATATATTTTTAAATATAAGTATAAGGACAGGGGTGTTGTATGGAAAGTTAAAACTAATGTTTTATGTACTTTTTTTTAATTTAAAAATACGAAAGCATAAATCATTTTTGTAATTGGAAATATATGTTTACAATGAACGGTTACAAAAATAAAGACTGTATAAGAATTTTTGTGGTCACTCATTAATGTAGAAAAATTTTAAATATTCTTAGATTTTTGATCTAATCAAGGGAAATGTGTCTGCGCTAAATTTAAACATGAGAAAAAAATTAAGCATAGGTTAGTATGGATAATTTTTATAGTTCAGAATGATTTTATAAATTACAATTAAAAAATTCACATGCATATTGTAAAGTAAAAAAATCAGTTTCTGTTTGTTGTAATCAAAAGCCAAAACAGGAAACAGAAAGAGAGAATAGAGGGGCGGGGGCTTTTTCAGAAGCGAAAATGCGTGTCGAAAAATGTAAAATCTCTTAACTGCATTATAAAATGTAATATTTTCTAACGAAAAATAAGATTAAATTTAATTAACCTGATTAAATTAATATAATTTAAAAATCTGATTTTTATAATGACTTTGTGTTAAGAGCTTTCTGAATGCAGAGAAGTTTCCGTCTACTTTTTCATAAATTTTGTTAAATAAACTTAACACAGTCCTGCATGTTATTTGAGTTAGTAAACTATTTGAGTAGAATTCTCTGTTTTCCCAACTTATTACACAAAATGCTATACACAAAAACCAAGAAATATTGAATTATGACTCTAAGATATAAATTGTTTGTAAACGTTAACTGAAGAGATTTCCAATTCAGATATAAACTAGTGAATTTTAAATTTATATTATATGCTTTTTTATTATTTTATATGTTGCGTAATATTTAACAATATTAATACACAAATATTACAGCCAATTTCCAAATACAAATAATGCTAACTCCCATTCGTTAATATAATTTGAAAAAAAATCATTCCCTTTACGAAAATTCAAGATGGCACCTGTTCGGTTTAATATAGCGCCGTCTTGTGAGAGAAGCCAAATTTAGTTGAGTTGGTTGTTGAATAGTGCTGTAGAAGTAACGAGAAATTGTGTACCCGTATGTATTCGCTACTCGGTGAACCAGTACTCGTTACTATCGTATCGTTACTCGTTACTTTCGGTAAAATCGATCGGTATCCGTATCTTGAGCCTATTTTATCGGTCTACGGCCCTAAAAAGGGCTTTGAAACGTCGCATTGCATTGAATCACGTGAGCTATTCTACCCCGCGGGAACTGGGTAGTGCTGCGATAGGGAGTTTTGCGTCGCATTTTTGGGTAGAAATAATTCACTTTATTTTGGCTATTATTTTTTGGTGCATTGGATTCATTATTAATTTTTCTATTGGTAGTAGGGCTTAGTTTCTAAAGTCAGAAGGCCGTCAGGAAAACAGGAAAAAAAAAATAAAAAATAAAGAAAGAAAGGAAATAAATATTACAATAATAACATTAATTAGTAATTAAAATAACAAAAAATTACTTATTAAAAACTTAATAATTAAAATAATAAAAAATAGTGATTAAAATAATGAATAATTAAAGTAACATAAAATTAGCAACTGAAATATAAAATACTTACAAGTACAATTTAATAAAAATGTAAAAACAAATAAAAATTAAAATAATGTTTTAATTTATGATGACTAATTAAATAATAAAGTAAAATACCAGATCTTGTCTTTTTAGCTTAGTATCGTTTCGTCCTATCTCATTTTATCCCCAGCTCGAAAAAGTGTTATTTCGTTCGCTGTCTTCCCCCACCAATTCCCTCTTTCCCGTTTCATCCGCTGTTTGAAAAATAGGTATTTACTTTACGATAAGGCGAACGTCTGTTTACTTCAATTAAGATGGTTTAGAAGAGATGACTGTTTCTACTTCGACTTAGCTTTTGATTTTTTAATATTATTTAATATTTTATGCAGACAAATTATGTTGAGCAGAATAATGAATTTCAGACGTGTTCAAAAGGTGTGTATCTGAATATAATAACATTTTTGTTGTATAGTATCCATTTTTTTAATTTCACACATTTCTAAAGCAACAGAAGTACGTTATCACTATTTTGGCACACACATCAGAAACATGTATAATTAAGATTAATGTTACATTCCTTATTAAAAGTAATGGGTCCTCATTAAATGCAACCATTCATGCTTTTAGAGGATTTTACATGTGGTGGTCTTAAAAAGATAATGTTCACTAACAATGTTTGTTTATGTTCCCAAAAATAGAGATCTCTTAAAAGGTGACCTCTTAGAGATGTCGTAAATAGATGATTTGCTATAATTATTTTCCGATAGATAATGGAATTAATGTAATTTAATGTCAATAACTCGAGGAAGCAAGTTTAAATACGGTGCAACAAAAATACAGAAGTATTTTAAATGACGAAAATATTCATATTTTGTCAATGTCAAATTTAAAAAAGAATTAATTTTGGACAAATTATGAAATCTAACTTTTAATGTCGTCTTCTGGTTTCTATATTTATATCTGGCAAAGTTTTATACTTGTTATGAAAAAATAAAAATACAAGAAGTTTGAGTCCCGTAGGACAAAGATTGACCGGGAAATTTAGTTTCAAAATTTGCAATGTTTGATGCCATTTGTAACTTGCCTTTGGGTATCGCTTAATTGAGTTAGAATAATTCGAGGAAATAAGTTTAAATGAAGTGCAGAAAAAATAAGCATAATTTAAATAGTCATAGAAGAAAGTCATGCGGAATCCATATCAAATTTTCACTTTTTCATAATGACCATAAAACTTTCCCAAATACAAATACAGAAACTGGGAGACCGCATTAAAGATTAGCTTTCGTTATTTGTCCGTTATTCGTTATTTCGTTTGCTGCTTCCCCCATTCCCTTCATCAGAACCGCTAATGACGAAAGGGTGAAATTTCCCCGATTCATCCCCTCTCCAAAAACTCCTTGTTGAGACTGTTATTTGTTGAGACAAGGAATGCTATATTATAAATGTCAATTTGCTTTTTACACTTAACAATAAAATCGATAAAAACATTCGCAAATGTATAGGTTAAGTACGAATAAGAACTTGAAAGAAATTTAGAAAGGAAAGTTTTATGTTACTTTATTACAGATAATAGTGAAGCACTAAATATTTCAATCAGTGTTATTTCATAATGCTATGAGTATACCTTTATTCATTTAAGAAATGGCCCACCAGCGGTCGAACGGTAAAATCGCTGAACACTGGTAGTTCCGATCTGATTTCGATCTCAGGCAAACGAGTTGGCTTCATAAGCGTTTCGTGTTTTTTTTCCCGTACCAGCTTACAAGCCAGCTTACCACGTACCATACGAGCCAGCTTTCCTAAGAAAGTGCTCTACGAAGGCATTTTTCCTTTTAGGCACATAGCCCCAGTGTGTTTTGTCATAATCAACTAAACCGAATCATTTAAGAAATATATCAGTTGATCACTGCTCAGTGTACATCTGCTGTTTGCTTATAAAAACATAATTTTTTGTTTGCTTATAAAAACATAATTTAAAGACGTTTCCACTATTTTGCTAATAGTTCTGGAAGGCTCATAGAATCCGAAATTATGTTACACTAACATCCGAAATTATGTTACACTAGCTAACAGAGAACTTAAGTCTGCTTAATACAACAAAAATCTGCTTGACTTGCTTTCGTGTCTTTGGGAAACGTAAGTATATGCAGAAATAAATATTAAAATCTATCACGTATATTTGTAAGGATGTAAAGCATACTGTTTTGGTTCACGATAATGATAAATGTGCATCATGTTACGACAGTTTTAAAAGATCACAAATAACTATACGTATGCTAGACTTCTAACAAAATTTCTGTTACAATATGAATATGCATTTATTATTATATGAATCGTAAAACGGCCCACCAGCGGCCGAGCGGTAAAGTCGCTGAACACTGGTAGCCAAGTAAGTCCGAGGTTCGAATCCCGCGAACGGTCCGGTTACATGGGTGTTTTCGTGGCTTTCCTCATGTGTAACGTGTATACGAGCCAGTTTCCCTTAGAAAGTACTCCACGAAGACATCCCCCCTTAGGCAGATAGCCATAGTGTGCCTTGCCATAATTAAATACACCCATACACACATGAGTCGTAAAATTCAGTGTTCGTCATTTTTAGATTCTAGGTGTACGAAAAATTTTTTTTTTAAATTTTTGTTTTGTTTTTAAAAATTAATTCACTTTATAGCTTTTCTTCAATTTATTATAAAGGAATAGGAGTTTAAATTTTGATTTATATATAATATGATATAAATTCATCATTCATTAATAATATTTTATGTATAACAAAAAATTATCATTAATGTTCCAAATTTTAATTTTTTTAATGATTTGTCTTACATTTGTTGTATATTTGTTGAATGCATAGCTAAATATTTCAATTATACACAATAAAGGTTATGCAGAAAACAATTCAGCTGGCATGATAGCTAATTGCGAAAGAAAAATTAGAGTCTTATTGCTTTTAACTCTTAGTACAAGCAGCCATTTTTAAATTGACGTTAAAATAAATTTATTCTATGGTCTATTAGAAAATAACTATACTGAATCATTTATTGACGACTTCTAAGAGGTCGCTTTTTGAAAGAGACCTGTATTTTTGAGAACATAAACATACGTTGATATTGAACATCACTTCTTTAAGATGCCAGAGCAAATGCACAGAGCTCCAAAAATCCTCTAAAAGTATAGACGGTCACGTTTTAAAAGGCTGACTACTTTTAATAAAGCCTGTATATATTAATGTTCATTATACATTTCTCACATTTTTACTTTCTTTCAAAACAGCGATGCTGTGGTTCAATTGCTTTAGAACTATGTGAAACTAATAAAATGTGCCCTATGTTATAAAAACCTAATTATATTCAGATACACACCTTTTGAACATGTTTGAAATCTATTATTCTAATCAGAATACTTTGTCTACAGAAAACATTGAATCAATATTAGAAATCAAAAGCTAAGTGAGATTAAAGTAGGAAGAGTCATATCGTCTAACCCATTTTAATTGAAGTAAACAGGTGCTTACTTTATCGTAAAGTGAACACCCGTTTTTCAAACAGCGAATGAAAAGAAAAAAAGAGCCCACCAGAGCTCGAGTGGTAAAGTCGCTGAGCACTAATAGTTCAGTCCGGGGTTCAATTCCCGGCTAACGGCTAGCTGCACGGGCGTTTTCATTGTTATTCCCGTGTGTAACTTGCATATGAGTCAGTTGCCTTTAAAAAATCCTACACGAAGGCCTCCCTCCCCGTAGGCAATAGCCCTAGTGTGCTTTGCTGTAACCGAATTAACCGAAACTGAAAAAAAAAGTAAAAAAAAAAAAAAAAGGGGGGGAATTGGTGGTGGAAGGCAGCTACGAAACGTCGTTTTAGAAGAATGGGCTACACAACCAAATTTCTATCTATACTCTGGTAAACAGTACATTATTTGCTTATCAAAAGCCTAAATTTAGCTAATGCTCGGCTTAGTTCTTAAATTGCAATTTTAGCCACAGCCCCCAAACAAGACAATGTCTGGTATTTTATTTCATTACTTAGTTATTCATCATTAATTTAAGAATTAATTAAATTTTCATTTGTCTTTAAATTTTTATTGAATTATGATAATAATCATTTAATATTCTAGTTGCTAATTATTTTATTATTGTAATAGTTATTTTATTTTTATTTATTTATTTATTTATTTATTCATCTTTCCTGATGGCCTTCCATAGAGCTCCAGCACTTCTAATTTTAAAAATTAAGTCCTGACTACAACCAATGATTGCGAAAATAAAAGTCAAGTAACTTATTTAGTGATAATTAAATAAAATAAAAGCCAAGGCTTTTATTTTCTCCTTACTTGGCTTTTATTATATATATATATATATGTGTGTGTGTGTGTGTGTGTACTTTACATTTAATTATAAGGACATATATATATGTACTTTACATTTAATTATAATTTATTTGATATATATATATATATATATATATATATACATATTTACGTTTGATAGTATTACCGATTGCAATAAAAAGGGAGGTGCGCATCTAGATGTTATAACAGACCCATATACAAAATTTCAACGTTCTATAACTAACCATTTTTGAGTTATGCAAAATGCATACATACGTACTTACACATCACGAAAAAATCCCTTTCAAGTATCAACTTAGAGTCATAATCATTAGTCATAAGTATCAGCTTAGAGTAAATGGGATTACATTTAACAATAAGTTTTTTTGAAAAAAAAAAAAAAAAAAAAGAGAGAGAGAGAGAGAGAGAGAGAGAGTCCTTCATTGTGTTCGTACGTACAGGCGTCAGCCCAAAAAATAATTCACATGGATTCCGTAATCGTCAAAAACGGATATTTCCGTTAAAATATGATACCCAAAAGTTTTCTCGATTACAATAATTACTACCATTTTATTTGATAGAAGGAAGTAAAGAACCTATATTAACCTACATATTCTTATATAAACAATACCTGAGTGCAGTATATAAATATTTCAAATCAATAAAATCTGACTATGGCACGCTCAAGGAAAAAAAAAAAAAAAAAAAAAAAAAAAGAAGAATCATCATCTAAATTTTCAAATTACAAACATAAATAGCAATAGTAAAAAGCAAATACAAAATAACGCTTCGCGCTATCAAAATTGCTCATTTTCTTAAATATCAACAACTAAATAGTATTTCAACTAAAACACATAATGTAAACAAGAGTTTGCCCGATGCCCAAAAAAATTCAAAATTATCTATGAAAAATATGAGCGCATTGTGACGCAACCAAGGAGGTTAGAATAGATGGAGTAAGCCTTCCCCGTATGTTCCCCATGCAATGAAAATGAAGCCATGATACGTCACGATGCGTGACGTCACGACTGATATGTGTGAGTCGTCAGCCATGTTTTTGCGACCCTTTAGGGTTGCAATTTCGGTTGGGGGCCAATCTTTGGCTCTTTAGCCGTATTAGTTAAAACTTTAATTATTTAACATTTTAGAGGACCTTTTAGAGAATCTTAAGTTCCGATTTTTCGCACTCATATAGAGATGTGTGACTTCTCTCTCGTAGTTTTTTAAAATGACGAATTTCTCATGTGATTCATGATGCGTTTTTAAAACATTTTCACATATACTTCAAATTCATATATAAGTTACAAAAACTTTCTTGTCAACTTACTTCTGAATTTTCAGTTTATACTTTTACATACATGCATACAATACATGCATAATGTTAGACAACTCAAAATGTACTTTTTGACAAGAGATTTCCCGCAGCTGTATTCTTAATTTTCATGAGGTTATAATGGGTTTGAAATCACGTTTTCATATTTATGTAACTACTTTTCTTTTATAATTCAAGGTAGTTTCATGTATTATATAAAAATTATAAGCCTTTCAATACAGTACTTGTATGATAATTCTTAATATCTTAACTATACCATTTCAGTACTGATGGAGTTAAGCATATTACTTTTATTTACATTACATGTTAAATTATTTAGAGAACATTAAAGCTGTGGTTACAAATTTGTATGAAGAAAACTTCAGTAATTTTTAAGTTTCTAAAGCTTTTCTGAATCAAAAGTTACTTTTCTAAAATTGTAAGAAAATTTTATATGATAAGTGGATAAATACATGCTGATGCTGTAATATATCTAGCAAGTTCGCATTTTAAACTTCTGAAAAATTTAATAGCTTGTCTGCATAATAATTCTTGTTTTTCATTTTTAATCTACTTCTTGTTTATCATTTTTAATATGCAGTTTGAAGTTTGCTCACATGGAATCGAATGTCTATTATTGCAACAATTTGGTTAAAAATGTTATTTTGTGTGCATATCCAGAAAAAGGTAGCTAAAAGCTTTATGATTTTAAATACTGATTTGAGATATACACCTTTAAATTTTGATGTTTTAGCAGAATGCTATAAAAACTATTTCAATGCTCTAATGGCTGTGGGAATCTATATTTCAAAAATATATTTTTATATAAATTTAGCAATGTAAAAATTCCATATCAAAAATACTATTTTTGTTCTTTATTTAGCTAAAAAGAAAATTTTAAAAATTAATAAATACTTACATAAATAAATAAAAAATAAAAAGAATACCTTTCCACACAAAATTTAGACACTATTTACCGATACATTTGCTATTGAGAAAATACTTTATACAGTACATAGAAAAACTGGTAAATTTATGAATTAAACAAGGGAAAAAACATACATAAAATTTAAAATTTTAATTTTATATTTGCTTTATATGAGTAGAGAATTTTATATTTGCTTTATACAAATAGTGAATATTTGTTAAATTCAAATTTCATTGCTTGAAGCAATGGCACAAGAAAATTATTAAAATTAATTTAATTTTACTATTTTCTCGTGAAACAATGTTGTTAATATATTATTACACATATCTGAATATTTAATGATAATTCAGTACTCTTCTGTTATCGGGATGGAAATCAAAAATGTATGTATACACACATACATATGCATGGTTCATATATACATACATTCAATATACATCCATATAGAGATTTCTGAATCCAGTCCCGATAACAGAAGAGTACCAATAATTCTATAATTAGTTAATATCCTTATTAATTAATTTGCATAAGTAAAAACAAAAGTATTATTTAGCTTTAAATCTACATCTTTTGATAACAAACATATGCAAAATACTTGTACTTATAGTGAAAATAAAACAAAAATTGTTATTTTTCACTCTTTTTTTTTCTAACACAGTGCAAGTCATTCCATTATAATCAAATTTTATTAAAACACAACTGGATTTTTTCCATTAAAGTCAACACCTTTATATAGAATATACATAAAGTCAACAGCTTTGTATAGAATGATATAATGCTAGACCTACTTTACCTGAAATTTTATTTATATGAATTTATGGGGAAATGCCAGAATAAATGAAAAAAAAAAAAAAAAAAAAAAAAAAAAACCATCTGAATAAATCTTAGCAGACACTGTTATGTTAGTATTTTTGTTTTCAATAAAATGTTTTTAAGGTATACCATTTTAGTTCAGTTTTCCCCCCTATTAAAGGAGCTACCCTAAGAGACATATTTTATTTACATATATCTCATTAATATGTTAAAAATATAGCTTAAGTGAGTTTTATGAGCATACTGTAAGGAAGGGGAAAGCCTTAATTCAAAACCTGTTTTAAAGCAGTAAGTAAATAAATAAAATACATTGCTTTTATTAGCATCTCAAAAAATAGTGTTTTGGCTTCTAAAAACAAATCCTAAGCATCACATCATGATAGAGAATAATCTTACGTAAGAAGAAATATCTGATTAGGAATACATTCTTTATATTTATTTGATAAGATCAAAACATATATGCAACATCACATTATGAAAAATCCTATGAATCATTACAACACTGTAAGACATTGATTAGTAAGGTAAACATCAGTTGATCATTCTTTCACAGTAGCAATAAATTTTTCATTCAAATTCTTAAAAACATGCCAAAAAAAATTTACGATTGGTGCTTAAGATTTAAGGTCACACAAAAGTAAATTTGATTTAGCAGAGCTTGATATCTTCCATAACATAAAAGTAACTGCTACATGATGGAAGTTTTTGTGAACAAAATACAAACATTTTATAAATACTTAACCTTAATGACTAACTTCAAATTAATCCAATAATGATGGAAATAATAACGTAATTGAGTACTGCAAATTTACTTTGTATGATATTTCTATGTAAAATCTGAAATTTATAATAGGTGAAGGACTTTACATTATTTAAACAATGAAGCCCCACTTCTGAAAGCGAGGACTTAGACAAGACATATAGGACATTAAAACATACATTACCATATTATTATATTACTCAAAATTATTACTTTCAATAATACTGTTCTTTTGCTTACTTAATGCATATTCCTATATGTAAAATTTAAAATTAAGCAAAAAAGTTATTTTAGTTTAATCCTGATTTTGAACAAACCTCTGTGGACTTTGAAGGCAATCAAATACAGGTTTCTCTTTTTTAGGGGCAAATCTGAAGAAATGAGACCTGTGTCTGATAGGCCTCGAAATCAGTAATTTTAATCAAAAACTATATCAAATTGAGGTTGCTTTTATGCCTCATTTTAAATATGATTATTATAATAAAATACACATTTAATTATATATATATATAACAGCAAAATTTAAACAGTATTATGAATTATTATCTATTAAAAATTTCGGTTGATCTTTACATTAGGTAACTGGTAGTTTGGCGACATTTTGGAGGCGATAAAGGTTACTACCTGCGACTTTGGTAATAATGTGAGCAGTACTGAGTTCCGATTACGCATTATTTTGTGTGGGGGAAATGAGAGATCATGGGATATGTCATGTGATATTAATGGACGAATTACGGTTCTTTAATCGGAAAAGGGGGCAAATCGGGAAAAAATCTGGAAATTTTGTATTTGGCTTTATTCTGTGTTGTGTGAAATAGTGTTTGTGAATTTTTGGATCCCATGGCCGTAAGTAAAGTGAATTCGAAATGGGTATTTAGTGGTATTGAAAAGGATAGTAAGAAATGTTTTTTAAGGTTGTGTGAGAGAGAAATAAACATGTTTTGTTATGTTATTTATTTTACCTGGTATCTTGCTTTGAAAGATAAGTATGATTTTAAAGATTCTGAAAGAGAATGAAGAAAAGTGTATCCGCCACGTAATGAAGATTCTGAAGGAGATTAGGTAAGTTAGTATTTTTAATTATTTTTATGCATTGTTGGAAATGTAAGGTGGAAAGGAATTTGGTATTATTGGGAAAATTGTTATTAGCAATGATTTAGTTTAAAGTAATTAGGATTGTAAGGTAATTTTTATTAATTGAATGTATGTGCTCATGTATATTTTAAGTGGTGTTTTTGAATTTAATTATATTTTAATGAAATGATAGTTATTTTGTGAATTTTATACTTGTAGGAATTTGGTGTATGTTTAAGTTGAAATAAATGTGCAAGGAAATAATTTAAATATTTGATAATAAATATTTGTAATGCTTCATGTATGAATTCGTTGGTGACGTGTATAATGTAATAGTTGATTTAGAGGTAAAAGTTTTTGGATATTTTATTTATTTTATATGTGGAAATGTTCATATTTGTAAAGGGTAAATACTTTTTCGCGATCACGTAATTTCATATATGTTCTTTTTACCGGGTTTAAAGATTGAGAAAATTGTCATGTATTTTCGTGAAATTTTTTTAATTTATGAGATAAAAGCAGTGTACATGGATATAGTGAAGAGTGTGCGCAATGCCATTTTTGTGCAATTCTGGGATGTTTTTTTAAGTAAAAATAAGTCGACGTGTACATGGTTCAGTGATATTTTAATGAAATGATAGTTATTTTGTGAATTTTATGCTTTGTAGGAATTTGGTTTACGTTTAAGTTGAAATAAACGTGCATGGAAATAATTTAAATATTTGATACTAAATATTTGTAATGCTTGCGGTATGAATTCGTTGGTGACGTGTATAATGTAATAGATGATTTAGAGGTAAAAGTTTTTGGATATTTTATTTATTTTATATGTGGAAATGTTCATATTTGTAAAGGGTAAATACTTTTTCGTGATCAGGTAATTTCATATATGTTCTTTTTACCGGGTTTAAAGATTGAGAAAATTGTCATGTATTTTCGTGAAATTTTTCGAATTTATGAGATAAAAGCAGTGTACATGGATATAGTGAAGAGTGTGCACAATGCCATTTTTGTGCAATTCTGGGATGTTTTTTTAAGTAAAAATAAGTCAGCGTGTACATGGTTTATGTGTATGTGTTATTTTGAAAAACGCGTAAGGTGTATGGTATTGTGCACTTTTTCCGAATTTTGCAGTGAATATTTGTCATGATTAAGCAGTTTTGTTTGATAAAATTTCTAACATAAGTGTAATTCGGCTAGTAGATTGTTGGAAGAAGTGTTCAGTAGATAAGAAGAAAAGAAACATGTCTTTACTTCGTGAAGACAAAATGGCAGCGGGGAAAAAAAAATAGAGGGTTGCTGTAGGGGAGTTGGTCGCCAAAAAATCGCCAAGTTACCGTAATGTAAAGATCAACCAAAATTTCAATTTTTAATCTATTCTTAAGCACTGAAATTAAAGCTTAATCATATAATGCTTGAATTTCAATATTTGGATTTATTTATAAAACAAATTAGTCCATTTTTAATATGAAACATTTTTTATGAAAACTATAAAACTTAAAAAAAAAACATACATTTTAAAAACTGGATATCTATGAATGGTAGTTTGGTAAACCCAATGCCTTTTACATGCTGTGGGGTCAACAGTTGTGTTGGATTAGGCACATTAAACAAGGCTTTAGTTTTTTAAACCCATCTTTCCTAGAACATTCAAACTGGTTTTCTTCAAAATGCACCTTCAAATTTAACAAAAGCATGTATGAAGTTTAACATTAAAATCAAAAACACTAGTATTTAATTACAGTTGCATGTACTAAATGAATTTAATCACACTATTAAGAATGAAATTTTGTGAAAAATTTTAACTTTTATATGAAAATAGGACAAAATTAAGAATAAATAATTAAGTTTATGAAGCTTCCTGAAGGACACAGAATATATTTACCTCACTATACAGAATAACCTAAACAATTTATAATTTATGTTATACTTACCAATTTTTAAGACTGGCGCCAACTGATATATTTGGCGATAATACATCAGAATCAAAATACAGCATAGAGCTTTAATACACTATTCGTACAGTGAAATTTAAATAAAAAAACGCCTATTACGATCCGGACCGAGACAAAGTTTACATGAAATATAGAATACAATTTTACAAACAGTATAAACTATTAGCAACAGTAAAAAACAGTATTGGTGATATTTTGCTGCACATTTTTTGTGCATTTACACACATTCCACAATTGATTTTATATTTGTAAAATCATTTCAGCGTCAATAAGTGACAGCTAAATGAAAGTACACATTTTGAAAAAAAATAATAAGGGAATTTTTCTCATATGCTATGAAAAAATACGAAGCTGCACTTACTTCACAAAAACACGCTCCTGCGACCGAAATCCATTGATCTCGACCAGAAAGAATTACTTCTTCGTCTTTTTTCATTTTTTGCTAAACAAAACATCCTAAAGTTATTTCTAGAATGATTTGACAATTTGGTGCAGCACATCTATCCATATTTCTCAAAATCGGGTCGAAACGATCAACAAAGCAATGCTGAACTAATAGCGAGTAGCAATAAAGTCAGAATAATAGAAATACTAAAATACCTGTTTATGGCATTTACTTATGAAATTAGCTGCGTAGCAGCGGGAACGATTGACATCCTTCACTACATTCACCAATTTTATCTGGCTGAGCAGTTTTAATACAATTATAAACAAAGCTTTCGTCTTATCCGTACGCTACACGGCAGCCATGCTGCCTCATCAGTCCTGACGTCACGCTGTCGATCCTTCCTCGGCTTCAATTTTGTGACGTCATGCTTACTCCATCTATTCTAACCTCCTTGGACGCAACCGTATCATTCCTATTCGAACAGCATTCGTATTCGCATAGAAACCGCATCATTCGTACTCGAACAAACCGCATCGCACGACAGATGCGAGTAACGAAATGAATTTGTGAGTACCGAATCGGTACTTCGAGTCAACCGATGTACCCGTTACTCAGTAACGAATACATGCGGTTTGCTCCAGCTCTATTGTTGAAGAATGTACGCAGCGGATCTATGGTGCATTCGCTCGTTCCACTTTGTGCTAATGGAGCACCTAACTTGTAACCTTGTACATTATGTAAATAATTAAATATTTGTGTGGCCTAACTTAGTTAGTTTTACTTTGGAACCAGCACCAATTATCTCTCGTAACTCATCGCATTTTAATACCAAACAGCACCCTCAACAATACTTAAATATATCAACTAGAACAGCTTCCACTATTTGCAGGAACACCAAACATTTTGGAAAATTAATTAATTCGTTATCCGGCAATGTATAATTAAATCATTCACATGAATGTGCCGTAAGGAAGGAGCTCGAACGCTCATTCAGACAAGATGGTTTGATGCCATACAAATTAGGTAGGATTACGCAAATCAATCATTTGAGTGTAAGCTTTTAAAGACCGTACTTTGGAAGCTCCTTGGCTTTTGTGTTCTGACGTTTTGGCGGCAACTGCGAAGCAAAAGAATGGATATTCGAGTTGAACGTTTTGCTCATCATTTATTTCGCTATGCGTTCCACGAATTAAAAGTGCCAAAGGAGAAGATCTACCCCATCAATAATGAAATGGTGTCTAATGACTATACCGACGATATTGGATTTGCGGTTGTTACGAATGCGCTGTGCTTTAGAAGTGACATAAAGCATGCTTTCGATAAGAATCCAAAGCTGGTTATGGGAACCACAGATTTCCAAGATTTAGTGCGGAGGTGGTTGGACGTTTTCATACCGAAAAAGAATATCTTAGACCTAACTATGGGGTCATGTCTACTTTTCGCAGAATTTGCTATACGCAAATATAGCGAAGATGAAAATTTTGATCTAAGATCAGTACCCAAATTGTGGGCGAGTTTCTTCATTGATAATTTTTTGGAAGAATTCAGCAGAAAGGAAGGCACAGAATTTCAGGATATCTGGGATGACCTGAAAAAAACAGCAAAAGATGCGCAGATAGTGGACACTGGCGTAAAATCTGCTCTTTCTGAACTTCAATATCCTTACGGTGGTTTGAAAGCGATAGATAATTTCAAAAATTTTCTTCCTCAGAGGCAGTCCAAGATAGAGCAGTTTGACAGTTTAAAACTTGGGAAAGGTCCTTTACAGCAAGTAGACTTCCTTTCACCAGTCCCAGGTTCGTCATATTGGGGTGAAGCATCAGGTTACGAAGTGAATTTAAAGCGATCAACCGCCCTGGAGTCGGAAATTCCTGAGAAAATTGCAAAAGAATCTCCTAAAAAAGGGAGAAATACCTAAGACTCGGGGTGGAGAAAAAAGACCCTAAAATTTAACATAAAATTAGAAAAAATCAATGCAGACAGAAGAACTTTTAAGTATGCTGTGTCTCCCGTGACAGATTGAAGATTGCGACATTGAATTTTGATCTATCTAAATAGATAAGAACAGCAAGTTGCGGAAATAAGTAATCTTTTCTTGTGAAAAATGGTGCAAGTTTATGAACATTTACATATTGTAATTTCTAGTTCTTTATTGTATTTTTCAGAAAATTCTAATGTATTGCATTTTAATATTTTTAATGATTTTGATGCTACATTTTTAACTTTTAAGCCTTTTGCTGTATCTAATATTTATCTTTCATTGCCCTAACTTTTCGTATGTTAAAATTTGAAGAATTAAATTTAAGTTAAAGCTTTATTTTATCTTGCATTTTTCATTTATTTGCTTTCAAATAATTCTATAATTTAGTAGTTACCGAGTTTATATGTTTATCAGTATCCTACTTTGAATTATTTTTAAAATCGATAATCTGCTCATTTCTTAGCTTGGGGATGGATTTTTTTCGCACCCTTGCATTTTCACATCACTAAGAAAATTGCGATCGAAATTTCAATTTTTGTAACTGTATAATAAGTAATTCCTTCTCGTTAAAATAGTTTATGGTACTGTATTGTAATGAGGATATTAAATTTATCTTTCAATGAAGAGTTTGTTGATTTTCGATATTATAAAAATTTTAAAATCGAAATTAATTTTTAAAAATCTTCGTTCGTTTGGCATTCCTAGCTCTCGAGAGTTTTAAGTGTCTGATGAAAATTGCAGCTCTCAGCTACATGAACAAAAAAAATCTAAGCAAACCTATGGTTGCCAAGGAGTTGCATTCAACTTTTAAAATATTCCCTTGAATTTCTCATTTCTTTAATGAATATGTTACTTATCCAAATGTACGAGAAATTTTAATCTTAACAGCATGCAAAGCACTGCTTCTTAATTTCCCGATAGATTTTAAATTCTTCACACAAGAATTGTAAGACTCTGCATTAAAGCGAAGTTTGTTACAGAACGCCTTCAAAAATCAATTTTGACAATTTCATCATTTGTTCATACTGTAAGTGCACACTCATTTGCAGTCTATGTAATAAATTCCCATTTACTCCTAAATATCTTAAGTATTTACCTTCAGGTGTGCAACAAATCTTAATCAAGTGTTTCAATTAAATTTTTGTTTTACGGAACATTCATTTTTTATGTACTGAACAGTATTGCAATGTCATCTCTGAACTAGGCGATATAAGCAGTTGCTTAAGATACCGAATTTCGGAGGGCACTAGTTAGATTGCTGTAACAGGCGAAAATCAAAGGTACATTTCGCTTTGAATTGTTATGCTTCATTAATGCAGGATGCCAACTCTGTCATGTTTAGAAGCTGACAGTGTTGGAAATGGGCACTATCCAATAGTACAGTATTTTAAATTAACTTCGAGAATGAATACAAATATTATGTTAACCTTTAAGTGGTATACTTGGAAATTAAACTCTATGCTAATTTTAAATATTTCTCCAATACCTTAATTCAAGAAAATAACCAAGAATGTAGTCTTTATATGGCATAAGTTCCAGTCGGATTTGAAAGCCTCAGGATACACATGCTTTATTTTAAGCAAAGACTTAAGTCAATCAACCATGCAATAAAAAAACAAATTGGCAACCCTTGAGGACCTCTTAAAACATCCCCGCGTAACAAGCATACGATTCTTGCCCATGGTACTCGCAATAGTTAACAATTGAAAGAGCGTGTTACTTGCATGAGGTGGATATCACGGTTAATAGATTTGTGATCACTGTTTTATTGTTGAACTGATAATTCCTAACTTGTTTCTCTTTGGATAGAAACATGAAGGGAATATACATGGAGTCGACTGGTGAAATTCGGGATTATCATCGAAAAGATGCGTGATTGTGCTCTTTATACAGCCAAGTGAATGTTTAAATTCTTGTTTCAGATGCATTTAAGCAGCTAAATTTTTCAATCGTGTTATTTAGCAACTTGCTTCTTAAAAGCTTCCCTAGATTAGTTTCTCAGCCATTGGTACGTGTAACCATAAGAGTACAGGAAAGGTCTCTGGGATACGAAGGAAAGATGTGACTGTAGTCATTGATGGATTAATTGAGCTTACGATGAAAAGCTGCTGTATCGGTTAATACTTCCAATCCAAAAATTTCATTATGAAGAATCAAACTACTTAAAATAAATCTGAAATAATTTAGAAAGCTATAAATGCTTAATTCAGTTTAGGTATATATTCTTTCTGCAGGATCAGTATTTGTCGAGAGGGCTAAGACAACCAGTCGATAACACAATTAGTGCATTTCAAGAATCTTTACATCATTACATTGATCATCCACTCACTCATTTATTATTCTTGGAGATTTAATCACTTGCACTGTGAGTAAACTTCACAGTTGCGGTGCCGGACGCTACAATATAACAAGCGGTAAAGTGTCTCATTTATGTCGCTCTGCATCTGCGAGTGCAATCCAGAGCTGTAACTCAAGAAATAAACAATTTTGTTGTTAGGCGACATGTGTATCACGTTATTTTCATTTTTGCAATAAATGCCTATCGACGTTATGTTCACGTCGCTCACGGTTTGAGACAAAAGCATCTCGACATACATGGCGCGTCATTTTAGCCCAAGTGGTTAAATGGCAATAACTCTTTGTAAGGAAACCAACAAGTAAATTCACATGGTAAACAAACTGAACAGTTGGTTGATGATCATTGTCTGTATATACTAAATATTGGAAATGAGACTTTCTTTTCCCAACCAACCAAGTCATTTCATGCAACAGATATAGCTATCAGTTCTCCCTCACTGCTACCTTAGTTTTCACTTAAAGTTAGTAATGTTCTTTTCAGTTGTGATCATTTTCCAGTTTTTTTCCTTGTTCAAGGATATACCTCCTTTGGAGCTGACCTGTCATTTTATTTATGATAGAGAATACTGATCACTTTTATCATTCCTAGCTGTGATTAGTCAGGAAATAGTGAATAATACAAATATTGAAGATGCAGTGACTGTGGTAACTGACATCATCCTACAGGCAACTAAACTCTCGATTCCTAAATCATCAGTAAGACTTCCAAAGTATGCAAAACCATGGTGGAGCAATGAATGTAAAGAAGCACAGAAAGCAGAGAAAACTGTGGAATATTTCCTACACATACTCGGATCTCCAACCTTCTGACCTGTAAGTAGGCTATGGTAAAGGCACAAAATGTCAGATGGCAGAGCCAGGGAAATATGTGTTGTTTTCTGTGTCATCCAGTTTTTATTTCTTGTTCAAGGATATACCTCCTTTGGAGCTGACCTATCATTTTATTTATGATAGAGAATACTGATCACTTTTATCATTCCTAGCTGTGATTAGTCAAGAAATAGTGAATAATACAGATATTGAAGATGCAGTGACTGTGGTAACTGACATCATCCTGCAGGCAACTAAACTCTCGATTCCTAAATCATCATCAAGGCTTCCTAAATCATCATCAAGGCATCAAGTATGCAAAACCATGGTGGAGCAATGAATATAAAGAAGCACAGGATGCAGAGAAAACTGTGGAATGTTTCCTACAAATACTCGGGTCTCCAACCTTCTGACCTATAAGCAGGCTAAGGTAAAGGCACAAAATGTCAGATGGCAGAGCCAGGGAAATATGTGTTGTTTTCTGTGTCATCAACAAGTTTTGATACTCTGAGAAAAAGAATTTAAGAATGTATTAAGAAAATGTCAAAATCACTCACTTTCTGTCTTGATAGTTTGATAAACAGCAGGGAAGAAACTGCAGATAGTATTTGTGAGGCTTTTGCTTTTGTGTCAAGTAAACCATTTGTCCGCATTTTTTTTCCCCCATCAGGTACAATCTAAGAGAGTTTCTGTCAAATTTAATGAGCTCAACTGTGAAAATTATAACACAGAATTCACAATACTCAAGATTCGAAGAACTCTTTCTTGGATACATAAGACAGTTACAACTCTAGATGGTGGGAGCTATAAGTATGTTAAAGTTTCTAAACTACTATGTTAAAGTTTGTGTCCTGTGAATCATTAGTTGCCCTTCTTACCCCTTTTAACAAAGTGTAGAAGAAGCATATTTTCCTAAATATATAGAGAAGAGCTTTAGTTATTCTCATAGCAAAACCTGATAAGGAATCTTGTAAGAATTCTTGCAATTATAGATTGATAAGAATGAACCTGCTGCCTTTGCAAAATCTCGAAAAAAAGATAAACTCTCATCTAGCTCATCACTGGAAAAGAATGATTGCAGTTCTTCATATCAGGGTGAGTTTTAAAGAGGTAGGTCAACTTTGGTTAATGTTGTGATATTTGAGACCTTGCTGTGAAGTTGGGAGGAAACACCTAGTATCTATTTTCTTAGATATAGAAAAAGCATATGATAAGGCTCGGAGATGTGACATTCTCCATGACCTTTGTGATATTAATCTACATGGTAATTTAGCTGTCTTTAAAAAATAGATTATTCCGAGTAAAGCTTGGTTCTCTGTTCTCAAAAGCTCAAGAAAATTCTATCGAGCACATGGTGGGGAGCTGACTGCTGTTCTTTGCTCCAGTTCTTTGTAGTGCTGTAATCAGCTCCAAATTAGATTACACCTCTGTGGTGGATGCATCTTCATGTCAATCTGCATTACTAAAGCTTGATCCTGTTTACCATCAGGCATAAGACATTTGTTTTGGAGCCTTCCAATCAACACCTGTACAGAGCTTGTACGTAGATTGTGTTGAGCCTTCACTTCATTTAAGGCATGAGCAACTGTCTCTTTGCTATTATTTTCCTGTATATTCTTTTATATGATTCAAATGTCCTTTTCCAAGCACAGCCTTCCTAGATTTCTACCTATTCAAAAAGATCTTAGTCATTAGTTGAAGAATACAGCATTTCTGAGATGAAAAGCAATAAATTATTTTCAAATTCCTCTTTGGGATGATGTAAAAATTGAATTTCTTAAAGTTTTCAAACATTTTGAGAACAGCTCTAACGAGGTAATGTAAATGCCTTGTTAAAGCTTTTTAGATCACAGAAATTAATACAACAGTTATTTGTTTACCCAAAACTTGTGCCCAAAAGTTCACTGCAGAGTTTTTCTGAAGAAAACAGTTCTTCTGTTTTAGAAGTTCTAAACTTGAGTAGAGGACCACCAGCGGCCGAGCGGTAAAGACGCTGAACACTGGTAGTTTGGTCTGAAGTTCGAATCCCACGAACAGGCTGGCTGCATGGGCCTTTCGTGGTTTTCCTCATGTGTAACGTGTATATGAGTCAGTTTCCTTTAGAAAGTCCTCCACGAAAGCATCCCTCCCTTTAGGAAGATAGCCCTCGTGTGCTTTGCCATAATTGAATAATCCAATCCAATCCTAAACTTGAATAGTGTCTTAAAGAATGACCATTATGACATTATATACTGCTATGTGTCTGGACATTCGAAATAAAGGGAACTTGCAGATATTACAGCAAAGAATTCTGTGGAAGTGTTCAGCAGACCTGTTCCCTTTTTAGACATAACATCTGATATTAGACAGAGAATTTTAAACAAATGGAAGCTACTCTGTGATGTTCAGCTAGTAATAAGTTAAGACGTCTGAAACTTGGGATGGAAAGCTGGAAGAGTGCCAGAAATCGAAAGGAGGAGGTGCTGTTAACCCATCTTAAAATCGATCACTCGCATTTACCTTCTAAAAGCAGAGAGTGAGTCAGTGGGTCCTAATTGTGATATTGTTCTGTCCGTTTGTCATTTTTTAATACGTAGGTTGAGGCAAAAGTCATGGCAACTATTTTTTTTCTTGAAGATACCAGTCCGGTTGAAAAATGTCACATATACAGACGAAAGGACAAGGTCTTAACTACATGTGTGGACAATAAATAGCACTAAAATATCGTAACACACGAATTTATTACAGTAGTATACAGGGCAATATAGCCTTCACCGTGCAAAAGAATGATAACACAATACACATAAAGTTGATATGACAAACCTGGGCCTAAAGACCCTCAATGTAGTCCCCTGCTACTGTCACCACACGCTGCCAACGATGTGGGAGGTGCTGAATACCATGAGCCTCAGCATTTTCCACACCATGTATGAATTGGGTCATCTGTTGGCGCACAGCATTAGCAATGTGCTCTCGTGTTGCAAACCGTCTGCCACGTATTGGTTCCTTAATCTTGGGAATGAGATCAAAGTCACAGGGCAAAAGGTCAGGAGAGTATGGTGGGTGCTCCAATTCTTCCCATCCCCTCGCCTTGTCGTGCAGAATTATTGCACTGTCCACAAGATCCGGACGTTTATCCTAAATGCCACATCGCACCTGGAAGTCCCTGCAGTACTGTGCGGTCACTGTTTTGCCATGAGGAACAAAGTGGCAAACAATGACACCCCTGACATCATACGCGACAATAACCATCAATTTGACTGGGGAAGGATTCTGACGCTAGCTCATTATGCAATATCCTGTGGACAGTGCGTTTCTAGATGCCACTTGCCCTCTCTAACTCCAGTAATGTCCATCGTCTGTCTTCATCCATGAGGTGCTTGATGACGGCACGTGCCAAGTCGGTCTGCACACTCACCGGTCATCCCGAACGTTGCTCATCACTGGTTTACACACGTCCTTGCTGAAACTTTCCTACCCACCATGCTACTGTATGATATGGTAGGGCATTATTCCCAAGGGCTTCTACTAATTCACTGTGACACTCCTTCGCATTTCTCCCTCGGAGAACGGCTATTTTGATGTAAGCGTGCTGCTCAACACGGGTTACTTCCATCTCGCACGGAACTCACCAACTGACTGATTTCAGAGCCCTCCCTACCACAGAGCCATCTGTTGTTGTGTATACACTCTATGCCTGCAGAACTTCTACACAACACATATATGTTTTGTGATCCATTCACATATCTACAAGAAAAAAATAGTTGCCATGACTTTTGCCCCAACCCTCGTAGAATATCCATATTTTAACAGATTTTGATTGAAGCATTTTAATAAATATGACTTGCCTCTTTACTGTATAATGGGAGAAGAGGTCGATACCATTTATTTGAATACCTGAAAGAGATGGGTTTGTATTATGGGTTATAAGTTTTGGATGTATCTACCATGTGTTTGGTTCAAATAGTCTTTCAGGCTAAAAGAAAATGTGCCAAGAAAATCTTCTACTACTAGCTACTACTACTACTCGAACTGCCAAACCCCTAAGCAATTTTATGTAGCTTACAAAAATATTTTAATTATGAATTTGTTGCAAATACAAAGATTTCAAAATCAAGTTCAAGAGAGAGACATTTTCATTATAAATTGAGTTAACTAATTTACAGTGTGATACAAGTCTTAATCAAGATTTGAAGATATGGATTTTATTAACTTTTATTTGTACTTGACATATTTTATAATTATTTGTGAAGAATTTTTTTTTCCACAATTGAAAATTAATAAGAAGGAAATCTGATTTACCGATGAGCATCTACAATCTGTGATAAAGACAATTTCTAGTATTTCTCTCTAAGGCTTCAAATTTTATCAAAACTGAAATGCCATTAAGTGTCAAGTCGAGGAATAAAAACATTTATAGTTATATACATACAAATATGTATTTTTATTTATGCATAGAAACGAATTCAATAAATAAGGAAAAGAGACTTAAGTTTGTCATTATTTATTCTCTAGTTTTGTTCTGCCTGGAAAACTTTCTCTGAAAAGTTAAGAAAGTTTTCATAATTTCTTTCAGCTTAAATTGAACTAAATTATTTAATGATTATAGTAAGTCTGGAACTTTTAATTGTCAAATATTTGAATTACAAAGTGTAACCAATATAAGTGTCTTGCAAGTACCAGACTTTAAATTTCAGATACAAAAAATAAATATAAGTTTGAATTTTTTCCGAAAAATGCTTAGTAAACAACATTTATTTTAAACGCTTTTTATTTTGTTAAAAAAAAATTCGAACCCGTCAGCTGTTTTTCAGGTTGTGCATGTGGCCCACAGGCAATCTAACCTTTTTCTAAATTAATGTATTGTATTTTTACTTGCGTACAAATGGAAATGTTATTTCTTCAAGTTTTGTATGATCTCTAAATATGATCTTCAACTTTAAAATGTAATATGTATGAGAGTCTTTTTTTTTTTTTGTTGTTGTTGTTATATTTTTAAGAATGTGTAGGAAATTTTCTCATTATGGACTGAAGGAGTGTATAAAAGATTAGATTTCGTAATTTTTATGAACTTAATTCTTTTTAATTCAAAAAATGGAAAAGCAAAAATATCTCCATCATTTAAAGCATTTTTGTAATTGGAAGTATTGTATTTATTCACATATTTTCCCCTTTTTTTTTATGATTTTATCATACAAAAATAGAGGGGAAGAGATATGCAAAGGACACAGTTACAGAAAAAACATAACAAATGAAAAATATTCATAGATAAACTCTTGGTAATTATCACAATATTATTTATTTAACTCTCTGAGCGGCCAGGGTTTTCGCTAAGAAAGCACAAATTTCCCAAAACTACTATGAGAACAAATTATTTTTTGATTTTAATGTAGAAACTCTCCTGGTTGGTATTTCATGCCTGGATTTGTTTTCTTTTGATATAGTGTCTTAATTTCTTTGATATATTTTAATATGCACGTATATATACATTCTTACAGATATCAGAAAAAATATTCTAGGCCGTATATGTACGCCCTTGCCGCTTAGAGGGTTAAAAGAAACCTGCATTCTAATCAGATTAAAAATTACTAATGACATTAACATTAAAGTATCTAACACAAGATTTTCATTTATGCTTCTGTTTTAAATCTCATCCCTTTTTATTGTTGTTCACTGCTAGCTACTCTTGAGGTCTGAAGTTGTTTAATCGTGATGGAACTGCTATCAAGTCTGCTGTTTGCTAGTTGTCGCCATCATCAATATCGCTATTCAGTTTATCTTTCCACCTGCAATGATCTTCAGAACTGTCCAGAACACTAGATATTCCCTATTTTTTTTTAAACTTAACTATTATTGTTTCATCAGTCAGAGCCCATGTACCCCAAATCCATGAACAAATCAATTAGTAAGATCAAAACAATGTCTAAATGAACAAATCTGTTTTAAAATTATGGGAAGCTTGCTTTCTGAACACCTTGAAAAAGGAGAGAATTACGTGAAGCTGGGGAATATGCCATTAAATGCACTATGTGTCTATGACCAAGGGTTTTGAAAGTAAAGGCACTGTGAACTTAGTATATGCAGGATAGTATAAAAAATTTTTACCAATATATGAACCTCTAGTGGCCTATCCACTCAACTAGTCGAAATGAAATTTTAGATATTGTTTGAAGGTATGCATTCAAGATTGTGATGATTTAAAACAACAGAGCTCTCGCAGTTATGGTTGCAGTAAAGAAATTCCAAAATTTTCAGATGGTAACACCCACTTTTTTCCCTGGGCAAATTTATTAGCACATTGGAAAATCTTAAATGACAATGGAAAGATACATGTATGACTATAAAACATTTGCAAAGAAGAGCATTATAAAGGATCAGTGATAATAGAGAGGAGAGAAGAAAAAACTGTTTTAGAATTAGAGGTTTTCAATGTGTACAATGTTTCAAGATATTCATCTCCTGTAAATTTGCACTTTCATAGCTGTCACAATCCGCTGACCTCACTTCGGTGGGGTTCTGGTTCTGGAATTATCTGAAACCTTAAGGTCTACAAAATAAGATCTGTCAGAACTGATAGATGCCATAAAATGTGAAGTTATACAGATTCCTCTCTTGTGTTGTTTATGGTCCTTTACAGTACTCTTCTTTGCAGATATTATATGCTGGCAATTTTTGTCATATGGCTAACTTGCCATTTATGGTTGCCCACCAGTAGTCGAGTGGTAAAGCTGTTCAATACTGGTAATTCGGTCCTGGGTTTGAATCCCAGCATATATGTCATGTGTATGTGAGCTAGTTTCCCTTAGAAACTCCTCCGCAAACCCCCCCCCCCCTTAGGCAGATACTTCTCGAGTGCTGTACCATAGTTAAATAAACCAAACTATATATGGTTTTTCAGCGCCATTTGGTGCAGGGAAAAAGGTGGGAACTTTAAAAAAAATTTTCATTAACCATAACCATGAGAAGCTGTGTTATTTTAAATCATTGCAATCGAGCGCACACCTTCAAAAAATAATATCTGAAATTCATTTCGATTGGTTGAGCAGCTAGGTGGCTAGGAGTTCATATATCGGAGGAGATTTTTTTATAACCACCCTGTATATGTATATATTATGGTTTGCCATTTATTTAAAGATGAGAACATAATATTTTTCAGAACAATGTTCCTTGATCTAGTGCACTGAAAAAAAATTTTCATGACTTTATGTGATCTGCATATTTTAAAATGTATGCATTTTCTTGTCTATTAAAATTTTAAAGACATGAAATAAAATATTATTGAAGAAAATACAATTTTCAAAGCAGAGGATGGAAATGTTATTTTCATTTATTAGATTTTGTATATTTTTATGTTATAAATGCATAAATGGAATTAAGCAAAACACTAAAATAAATTAGTTTGTTTGATTCTTGTAAGATTTTCTTAATTTGAAATGCAGTTGTATTTTAATAAAAGCAAATGTACTTGATCTTGTTTATCTTTTAAATCTGATGGCTTTTTTATGATTAATAGTTGAATGGTCATCGAAAAATACAGTATGAGGCTTATATGTACTTGATTATTTACAGGAATTTTATCTTAGGGGAGTATGTGATGTGTTTATCTAATTTTTAATGGTTCTTTTGTAGTCTGAGAACTGGAATGAACAAAGCAGATTGAAATGCTTATTTATAATTTCTTTTATAGATTTGTATCTGAAATTAAAAACTATGGACATTATAAACATTGTCTCTTTTTTTAGATCTCGATTGGCTTGTCAAATAATTGTTACAGAAGCTATGAATGGTTTAGAATTGAGTCTTCCTGGAGAAGTAAAAGATGCTAGACTGCTTTCTTCAACCTATACCAGTGAAAAGATCAAATAATTACAACTAGAGAGAAACGTTCTAATACCATTATTGTACAGTCTTGTTGAATAAGAATGAGGTTTCTTTGAGGAGGTATCAGGATATAAAATGCTTAGATATTTTAAAATTAAGTGCTGTGATCCTCTTATAAAAATATCAAAATTGTATGGCATATCGGAAGAAATCTAAACATTTATTACATACTGAATGAATTTTCAATAATGTTATTGGTGCACTGTAATATCTATTAGCCCCTTTTTTAAAAAATATTGGATTTTATTATTGAAAAATTCATACCTTATATTATCACATGAACAGTTCTTTTCTGTTGAATATGCCTAAATGTAATGTTATATACTGTGATATAGGAGAGCATCTCGTACCATTCTTAACATTTTAAATTCACTCTCAATTATGCTGCCAAATTTTCTCATGTTTTATGAATAATTTTTATATTATAAATGCTCAAATATTCACATTATAAATTAATATTACATCATTTATAATTTTAAATGTCACATTTATAATAAAAGTAATTCTGAAAATGGCCAATATTTCGTCTGTGGTATGCAACTATACAGATGTACAATTGCTTTTCATCAAAAAGTATTTGGTTTTGGGGGGGGGATGTTTTATGCAACATTTAGTAGAATATATATGCAGCTATATGAATTAATATGCAACTTTTAGTAATAATAGAATCATTGATTTTAAAGTTGCAGAAATGAACATTTTAAAATTTCTTTGTATAGTATTGCAGCATTATTAAAAATATTCATTATTAGAAAATGTGATATTTAATTTCTGAATGTAATATTCGTGTGAATATTCAGATTATAAAATACATATTTTAATTATTCTTACATTCTTTGTTATATTCTTTTGTATCAAGTTTGGAAATTTTACTCAAAAAGAAAAAATATATTTTTGTAAGTTATTAAATATTCCTTTTTTATATTTTATCTTGTCTAAGGAAATTTTGTACTAGATGTGTCTATAAAAATACTTTTTCTACATATTTGTTTATTTATTGCATTCCACAGCATTTATGCATTGAATATTTATTATTACAGTTCAGCTATTGAAGATCTAAATACAAATGCCATTTTTTAAAAAATATTTGCATATAATGGGCATAAAAGGTTAAGAATAGTTTCTGTAATTTAACCACTGAGCATTATGCATATATAATAGAGAGAGAGTAATACATACAATACAATTTGACTATATTTATGTACTTTCATACTTTTAAAAAGTATTGTTGCATGCATACAGGTTTGTAATAGATTGAATGCGCTCTGAACTGATAATAGCTTGATAAAATTTATTTTACCAGAAGGAACACTTTATGTCTGTCTTTCCACAAAAATACTGAT
The DNA here is from genome assembly GCF_044657685.1 of Stegodyphus dumicola. NCBI lineage: Eukaryota > Metazoa > Arthropoda > Arachnida > Araneae > Eresidae > Stegodyphus > Stegodyphus dumicola. Next base: position 37,312,195 of record NC_140771.1, on the reverse strand, counting down.
ACATCTCTTCACAGTGTCACAGAAAGCAATCAGTAATTACACATCAAACTACTAAGAATTTTAAATGCAATGCAATGCAAAGTGCATCTAAAGAGTAAAGCTCTCATGGAGGTATCTCAGTATGCCCTAGTTGACCATGAACTGAGATATGATGTTCTCTCTAACCGTATATAGTTATACCCCAGCCACAGAGAAATCTTTATTACCTTCCATTTCTCGAAATTAGTGGAAAGCATTTGAGGTATATTTGTGTTTACAGTTACATATAGGGATCAATGACAATTATTCGATTAGAATACTTATTACAGTTAAACAGGGGCCGGTCAAAAATGTCACCAATTTTGGCCACTTTGGGAGATTTATCACCAAATTAGTCCCCTAATCCATTATCAGTTTAGCGATATCTCACCAGTTTAGCAAAATAGCCATTTAGCTGGATGTTAAGTAGACTTGCTCCTGTATTCTTATTTTTATGATAGAGCTTAGTCCCTTTTAAGCATTTCATGTTACATATATACAAAATTTGTAACACTATTTATTTCAAACTCTTACAATACTATTTTATCATAGTTTTATATATTTCAAAAATGAATATTAACTCACAGTTATTGAAATGAAAGGCCTTTTTGACTGTAAGACTTTATTTTACCTTTTCTGTTTCTTGCAGTATTAAATTACATACAGGTGATACCTAAAAATTTAATACTGGCTTATTCAAAATGCTGTGATTTTTAGACCACTGCAAAAATTTATCATTTAATGCCATGTAATAACCAGTGTACATCAGTCATTTGTAGATGTAATCCTTTAGGAGCATTGGTGGTATTTTTGCATATTAAATTTAAACTATGAGCTGAACAAGGAATAATGTAGCTTTATCATTTCTTTAACAAATAATGGCTTGAATACATTTATGCAGTTCAGCTATATTAGTCCCTTTATCATATCCTTGACCTTAAAAATTTTGAATGTTGAGGCCATCTCTTATAAATAATTTCGTTTGCTAAACGACTTCTAGTTTTCTGTTTTATTTCTACAGAATTTATAAAGCTTTCATCAGTAGTTATGGATCCATCATTAATGTACAGGTATCTAATAATTTGACACAGTTGATCATGATGCAAAATTTCTTTTATGCTATCAAATATCAAAAAATGTTTTTCCCTTTTTCGATAGTAAAAAGAATTTTAATTAAAAATATAACTATAAACTTATCTTTTGCTTTATTAGAATGATAAGAATGGATCTCATTCTGTGACTAGCTACATGATAGACAGTATTCCAAATATCAGTCAGTCCATAAGTTCGTGCGCATTAAGAGTATGCGTGAAATTCACTATGACGCATTTACTAAATACAATTTTGAGCCTGTTGAAACTTGTCATCAGTTGACTACCATATTATTCAGTTCATCACCAACTTTCGTAAATATCGAATGCATTTTAGTACCCATAGAAACTGAATATTCAACCAAAATAAAACTAAATACATATTGGGAATTACAAATTTGAAACTGTTAGCAAATTTAAATATTTAGGATCAGAAGTTAATACTCTCAATGATTTAATGCCCGAGATCCATAGTAGAGTCACAGATGCTAACTGATGTTTTTTCGGTCTCAAAAAAATACTTGGTCTAACTTCACTAGCAGAAAAACGAAGATTTTAATTTACAAAAGCTTAATCAGACTCATTCTTACATACTCTGTTGAGACCTGGGCAATGACAGAAAAAGCTAAAAGTATCATTTCAGTCTTTGAAAGAAACATTTTGAGAAGTATTTTTGGTGGCATAAAATGTAACAATATCTGGAGAAGAAGAACTAACTCTGAACTCTATGAATCCTTTAAAGAAATAGATATAGTAAAATATATAAGGATTCGGAGAATTAAATGAGCAGGCCATCTGTGCAGAATGGATAAAAATCGAGTAACTAAAAAGATCTCGGCCAGACCATTCGGCACCCGAAAAAAAGAGGGAGACATAAACTTAGGTGGCTCAACTGTTTGGAAACGTACTTAAGAATTTTAAAAATAACCAATTGGATGTCCATGGCCAGGGAAAGAAGAGCTTGGAATTCGATTCTAAGAAAGGCAAGGGCCCATCCTGGGCTGTCTGACCATTGAAGAAGATGAATATACATAATCAGTGCAAACGTGCTGTGCTACATTTTTTATTTTCGTGTGGAGAATCTGCCAGGTTTGCAGCGACAAAAATTAATAGTGTACATGGTGAACACACTATTAGTGTAAGGTCTGCCCAGAAATGGTTTAAAAAATTTAAAGTTGGAAAAAGCAGCATTGATGATGAGCCCCGTTCAGGACATTTTGAACTATTAGAACCAAATCAAACGATTAATTCAGAAGTTTATAATGAACAACTTTGCCATCTAAACTCAGAATTGATAAAAAAAAATGCCCACGATTGGTGTATATCGAGAAAGTGTTGTTTCATCGTGATAACGCTAAACCGCATTCGGCTCGAACAACGCTGTAAAAAATGAGTGAATTTAATTAGGAGCTTTTGCCACATCCTGCTTACTCCCCAGATATTCCCCCAGTGATTGTCACTTATTCCGTGCCTTACAAAATTTTTTATTGGGAAAAAAATTTTATTCTAAACAGGGTGTACACAATGAACTTTCAAGTTTTTTTTGCATCAAAACCAGAGTCTTTCTACAGCAATGGCATAAAAAAGCTGCCTATAAGATGGCGAGACATTGTAGATAATGGAGGAAAATATATAATTGATTAAAATGTTAAATTGTGTTTATTTATATTTAAAAATTTACCAAAAAATGTGCATGAATTTATGGACTGACCCAATATAATGGAATAAATTAATTCAATTAAGTTCAGGGATGTTCCTGCTATAGATGGCCTGTAGTTTCATGTATATCTCTAAGAGGTAAATTATTTCTTGCAAAATTGCATAAACTATTTCCTCCTTTTTCTTTTTCTGATTCTATTACTTTGTGCAATGAATTGTCTATGAAACAACCCCCAATATTGTTCCCTCCCTTCAAAGCAATCCCATTGATAAGCACTGCAATGAAACAAAATTTTCATGATTGAAATTAGTTTTAAGTTTGACCAATCTTTGAAACCTCTTTGGATTGGAGATAGTAGAACCTGTCTTATTTTAGTAAAAAGAATGCATGAAAAACACAGTATCGCAGAGATCTTTTTTGAACAGATGAGTCAGTTGTGATGAATTCTCTTCCTATTAGAATGCTTCTTAAAAGCTATCAGCATCCTGTCCTTGGTCTGGTGCATGTTCTATGAAGAAAAACTGAATTTTACCTAAAATTGTCAGCCATGATGCGGGATCATTGAAATTGATCAATTTAATGGATTCTTTATCCTCCTTGTTTCCAGAAATTTTGAATATTTGTTTTTATTTGAATCAGAGTTACTAAATTTTCCAACTTCTACCACATGGTCTTACTTTTTTCGATAAATTACTTATGGAATTTAAATAGCTGCATTGTGTTAGCCATTCTTCCTGCTGTAAAACAGAGCTTTCAGTGAACGTAATTTCTCATTTTCCCCCCCTTTTGTATGCAGTACCACTGGGGTTTGAGATGCCATTTGTGGAAAATTCAATTTTTGCATGAATTTTACTAAGAAATTATTTGAATTTTATTTTTTGTCATTATAAAACTTATAAAAATTTATTCTTGAATGAAATTCATCTAATATTGAAGCAGAAAAAAATATGGTGCCCATGTATAGAGTTTCATTAAACTAAGCCAGATAAAAAATTGATTAAAGAACAGCTGTTTTACGCAGTGCAAAGGCCGATGATATGAAAAAACAACTTCTTTAGTTATAGGAAAGTAACAGAAATCGAGGTGCTTCAAGGATATTAAAACTGGGCTAGTAGAATATAAAGCAAATCAGAAAGCATTGATGACTTGTCGTTTTTGTAGAGGAAGCTCAAGAAAATAGACTAAACTGTAAAATTTTACTTTTCATGGATCAGTATACCACCCATTCTTAAACGACAGGTTTGTTGCAAAATATGGAAACTAATTTCTTGCCAGCAAATTGCACTAGTGTAGTGCAACCTTTAGAACTGGGCATCATTAAGAATTTGAAAATTTTCTACCGTTCAAAGTTCGATTCAAATAGCCCTACAGAACATAACTACAGGAAATACACAGAATAGTTTAAATATTCTTGAGGCTATGAATGTGATTTCACTTGCCTGGGTTCAAGTAAAACAGTAAACAACTAAAAATTGCTTTATTAAAGAAGTATCTTAAACCCAGAGTCAAGTTCGGAAACTATTGGGATTAGACATTACAAATGAGGAATACATGAACTGTAATCCCAAAATGTAATGACATCAGAGTTATGCATAATTGGAAAACAGATTCAAAACATTTTACCAGATGGAGATTTAAGTAACAGGGATGAAGAAGAAACTGAATAAATAATACCACCTTTAATAAATTATAACATGCTATGTAATGCATAGACACCCTCATAAATTTCTTTGTATTTAATAATACAAACAAGAAAACATTTCAAGACTAGAATTTGATTCATAGCATTCAGATTCGAAATCAAAAACACATCAGATGATTGTTAAATACTTTTTCTTTGTAAAAAGAGTTAAAATTTGCCTTAAATTATTCGGGGGGGGATTTCTTATTCAAGATAGTAATTCAAACAAATGTATGACCTTTTTTCTTTAATGTAGCTACATACAAAAAATTTGGATTCTTCTGATTTTAATAATGTTAAATTTATATTAATATAATTTTTAAAACATTAATTACAAAAAATTCCTTAAATTGTTTAAAATATTAATTAAATACTTATTTAAAATGTTTATTTTCAATTTGTTTGAACAGTTAATATTTTAAACAGGTTGTACAATAATAAAATTGTGTAACATTAGTATCAAAATTATGTAACTAATATATATCTTTCGCATCGTAAATTAAAATATAATTTGTAATCTTTCTCATTCATACACCATTTGTGAATGATCCCTTGAAAAACATAATTGGTGCTCTATTGTAATTGAAACGAAACTGACAATGAACGACGATCGGAAAATTTCCAAATTATTGACCAGCTGCAGTTGTTTCTGAAAACTGTAATTAAAACGATGAAAATTTTGCAAATAATGATGACGTGTTTAGAGTAGTACACAGAATAGCTATTGATTTCTACTTAAATCCGATAACAAAAACATAAAAAGTGGTGAAAAGGTTTCCCAAATCATCTTCAGCAGCAACAAGTTAAAAAAAAAAGGGGGTTCGTTATTGAAATAAAATACGAAAGAAGAAATTAATGCAGAGCTTTTCTTTACACTCAACATGACTCAGTGATTAATTTACTGATTATATTAAGATGTTTCTCGATAATTAAAAATTATGCTGGAAGTCCCACATATACAAACTTTATACACTTGCATTGTTGTCTCATACAATATTAGTTTTACAATCGATAAAACTTGTGGTTCAAACACTTTGCTGTGAAAATGTTAATTTATTCATTCATATCTGATGATACAACTAAATTCATCTTGACGAATCAATAAATAAAAGCACAATTTTTAATAGCAAACTTAATGATACTATACTGTGAAAGAAATAGCAAACTTAATGATACTATACTGTGAAAGAAAGACTATTTACTTATTCTAATCCCTTTCGGTGGCTGAGTGATTAAGACTGCTGAATACTGGAAGTTTGATCCCAAGCCAGTGAATTCACTGCCTGGTTGGTTTTCCCTTGCAAAAAATGATTACGAGCTAATTTTCGTCAGAAAGGTCTTCCACAAAGGCATTCTTTCGTTAGGCAGATAGTTCATGCGTGCTGTGGCATATTTGAATAACCTAGCTTACTTATTGTAATTTTTTTGCAATATAGTTTTGATCTAATTTCAAGTATTAGAATGACAAAGATTGTGAAATTTTCAATAATATTGCTAAATTTACATTACGATAGAAACCTTCGGAATAAATTAAATACATATATTAAAACGAAACAGATGTTACTTAACTAACAGAACTGGCACAGGATTCTGATTCTAGAAATTTTTTAATCCCAGTTTCTTTCACAGCCACTATATTATTAATGAATCAAAAAACCTCAATTCTTAATAAAAAATTAAAAGCAAGTATCCCATAAGGAAAAAAAAAGAATGAAATGAGTAAAAATATAAATAAATAAAATAATTTAAATGAGATCTTCAAAAGAACTGGCGTACTTTCTAGAGGAAAAAATAAGAGAAAAACATTTTCAAATATCACATGCTTTTCTAATAATTACCATATCGAGAAGTGTGTTTATATCACAAATAAGCCTCTCCCAAAAACAACAGCTCACCAGTCGCCTAGTGGTAGAGTCGCTGAACACTGGTAGTTCAGTCCGAGGTTCGAAACCCACGAACCGTCTGGCTGCATGGGTGTTTTCGTGGTTTCCCCATGTGTAATGTGTATATGAGCCAGTTTCCCTTAGAAACTCCTCCATGAAGGCATCCCTCCCCTTAGGCAGATAGCCCTCAAGGCTTTGCTGTAAATAAATAATCTAATCCAAAAACAACATTAGGGATTTATTGTCGATTTGGTCTGAACTGGAAAAACCTATTAACCGTCATTCTCATCTCAGTCTTCAGTTTCCGTCTGCAGTATAAGCACACATAAAGGAAGGTGAATTTATGAGTTAACTATAAAAATGGAAGTAGACAATGGATTTGCCGATCTAACAATTGCAAAGGAAGTACTCTCTTAAGTACAGACGAGTATGGCAGAATTCTTCGAAGTCATTGACTAGAAAAAAATCATGTATGCATAAGAGATGAAGCATAAAACAGGTTGCTTTAAAGAATATCAAAAGAATTAACAGTCATTCTGAAGACACATAAAATTTCTTTCATTCTGTAGATCAGGAATTCACGTGACTTGCGAGAACTTTTGATGTGGCCGTCATTACACATCTGGTCCGTTCTCAGTCTTGTGAAATCAAGTGCCAAGAGGGAAAGAAAAATTCAAATTTCAGTTGCGCCACATCCTCAAAGTCTCAGCCGACATGCTGTTTCACAGTAGAAGTTGTGCGGCAGCATTGCTGTCAGTATTTCCGCCTTGGTTATTGATGTCATGTTGGGTTGCTTCAGGAACTGAATGCTGCATTTCCATTCCCTGATCCATGTGAATACCTCTGCCGCACAATATATCTAGTTATTTTACACTGGCACCGTCAATTATTTGCCACAGCCTTCATGAAACACACACCAGCGAAAACAAAGAATTTTCGAAGTTGCGCTTAAGTAGCTGATTTGGTCATTTCATACAGGTGTAAAAAAATATTCCCTTCTTTATATTTTAAACATTAATTTTGAGGATTTTATAATTACACTTATCATGCTATCTTATAAGCCGAGAGAAAACAAAGTATCTGCAATCATAATTTTAACAATGAAATGGAAAAGGAATATTTTTTCATGAATTTGTAGCAGATTAAGAACAGATGCGTTTGTTTCATTCAACAGTTTCTGTTAAAAAAAAATCTGATGTGTACACCACGACTTCCTTGTACGGAATATTAAATTATAAGCATTTTTCTTGCATTTCATTTAAACTTATTGGATTGAATTAAATCTACTTCGCCGACAGCGCATAAACCACAATAGAATAAATGCATTCTTTCTTTAAAATTCACTATAGTATTTGTTTACAATAGCGACGCTCTGGCGCTAGATTCACTTAACAGTATTAATAATTGTATAACAGTTAACTTATACAATAATTATGTAACGGGAACTAAGTTAACTGTTATATAATCCAATAATTATATAACAGTTAACTTATATATTTCGTTCATATTATAACTCATAATGCACAAAATTTATATCATTTAACGAATAGAATTATCTAATCGTTGCCACATGTTCTATTCAAATACTATAATAAAGCTAAAATGATGTATAAAAGAAATTAAGCAAACAAAACAAAGCAAAAAGAAACAGTTTTTCACAGACGATTGAGTATTTTTCATTTAATTAATTCAGTTCTCACTTTGCGAGAAGGCAAAAATACATAAAAACTCAAAATATCTATATTAAAAATTATGAAGTAAATCTTAAACACGAAAAATCTTTCCTCGAAAAAATTCCAGAAAGATTTAAGCATAATTTAATTGTCAATAATAAATGAATGCGTTATCTTTGTTGTTGGAAGCTAAGTTTCTCTAGATTGTCAACAAATCCACTAGTCTCCTGTTTCACATGTAAACATCAATGGCCGCCATCAAGAGGAGTATTAGGCTTAGCTGCACTTAAACAACTTTAAAATTGTTGATAATTCTAAAAATATTGCATAGAGATTTACTAAAGGCATAAAAACCTTAACCGGAAGATAAGAACAACATAATTCAATCATTTTTTTAAAGCAAAAAATGTACAATTTACAAACATATAAGAGTAAAGAAACTGAGATCACTGAGCCGGGTAACAGAGTGGATATATATATAAATATATTTCTATACGTTTGGTGCGGCCCATTGCAACCAAAATACGAGGTGTACATCTACATGTTATAGCAGTCCTACATACAAAATTTCAACGTTCTGAGGCTACTCGTTTTTGAGTTATGCGAGATACGTACGTACGTACATACGTTCGTACAGACGCCACGAAAAATTCTCTTCAGAATTAATTTTAAAGCGGTTTTATTTTATTTTTATTTTATTTTATTTTATTTTATTTATTTTTTTTTTTGAAGGAAAAGAGTATTTTATTCTGTCCTTACGTACAGATATCCCGCAAAACCATCGTTAAATTGCATTCGATAGCGGTCAAAATGGATATTTTCGTCGAAAAATGCTGCCTGAAACTTTTCGCGATTACAATACTTCCTTTTTACTTCGTACAAGGAAGTAAAAAAAAGCAAAATAGTATGGTATTTTGCAACAGGCAGTTCAGAAAAAGTATGATATTAAATATCCTTTTAACAGCAGTATAAGAAAAGGTAAAGAGATAATTGAAGAGCACATTTGTTTCCCAACAATCATTGTTTACAAAATTCACAAACAAAACGAACGCTGCTAGAATTGCATCTTTTAAGGTTGCACATAACTTGAAATTCACAAAAAAATCCTTTGAGAATGGCAACATAGTTAAAGTCAATGCTTGCTACAATAGAAACTTTATTTCAAGATGCTAAATAAGAATGAATTTAAGGCAACTCTCCAAGATGTCCAATTATCCAGAAATTCCGTCACTTGCAGAACAGAAGCTATGTAAGTAAAAGATGATTTACAAAAGTGCGTTTTCATTTTAGAGTTAAAACTTTTAAAGTTTAGACTGCGGTAAATCAACATAATCTAAAATGTAGCTCAATACTTCTACTAGGATGTCCTTACAATTATTCAGTTCACGATTAAAGATGGTCTTACGATTACTCAGTGAAGGAAGATACGCTGTATTTTGCCATTAAAAGACAATACACCTAGACTAGAGTGGACATGTACCAAGCTATTAAAAACCACAAAACCAAAATTAAAAACTCTTCAAAAACTTAACAGACAACTTACCTGCCATGGTGTTTCTGCTGTTGGTTGCATCACATTATATAAGAATGTTGCTGACTTTCCAAACGTTTTTACCTACCATTGCATCATACATCACTAGAAATTATATACAGAAGTTTTACGTTACGAATGAGTGATTAATGTTCTAAAAATTGTAAATTCTGTTCGTGCCGGAACACTTCAAAGTAGATTGTTTGAAAGTATTGACTAATGAACTTGATGCTAAGTATGAAGCTTCTGCTACATTCTGAAATTAAATTGCTTAGTAAGGGAAAAGTCCTGCAATGATTTTTAGAACTTCTTTTAGAGATAAATCAGTTTTTAAAATACAGAAACAAAACTTATGAAGAACTTAATAATCATAGGTGTTTATCTGATTTAGGTTTTCATACAAATATAATAACTAAAATGAATAAACTAAGTCTTGAACTTCAGGGAAAAAAAAAAAAAAAAAAAAAAAAAAAAAAAAAAAACTATTATTGAGTCAATAGATGTATAAACGCACTTTTTTTAATCAAAATCAAATTTGTGGATATATTGCGTAACTTTTACCATTTTGTAAATCTGGAGAACTATGTCAAGAAATATAAAATTTCAAAATTAGATTTTTTGATTTTCATAAAATTCAGTCCATTACTTCATTCATTTCAAATCCATTTGCTAACACTAGTATTTCCGAAATATTGCCATAGATCGCAAACGCATAAAATAAAAATTCTTGTGATCTACTGATTTTCAGTCTGATCTACAATTAAAAACAAGGACTCTTAGATGAAGAAGAATATCCGCTCTTAACAGAAACTCTTCAAAGGTTAAACTGTTGCTTTCTGTTTTGAAAGTAACAATGAACTTTGTAAAATGTTTCAGTAACAAACTTGTTAAAATCAAAGTTTCGAACTAGGATACTAATGGACGAACATCTGAATTACTGCATGTTAAATTTATGCAATAATTCAGATCATCCTTGGACCGAGAAAGCAGCACAGCATCGTATATACCAGAGCACTCGCAGAAGATAGGCGGTGCCAGGTTTGACATTAAAATGTGCTTTTTTCTGTATTCAATTTATATCTTAATGAATTTGTAGAGTCTCGCTTGTTTTGGTAACGTAAACTACTCAATATTTCTATGTAGACTTAACTGATTTATCACTATGTCTAGATAAGGAAATGGAAACATATGAAAGGTGTAAAAGACCGTTTTATTAAGAACTCAATAAGCTGAGCAGAAGGCAGCCCTGGTGATTACAAATCAACTAGGATTTACAGCATAAACTCAAAAGTAGAATGTTAAATTAAACCTAAATCTAAGTCTTTTTTAGCCAAAAGCTGTGTAGAGATCTTTAAAGGTGCAAGCTGGCTCTTAGCATACACCAACGTGGCTGCACTATCAGCACTACTAAAGCAACGCCGTAGACAGGAATGCGTATCGTAGACGAACAACTAGTAACGTGGCCTTCAGCAGGCAGAACATGCTCTCATTAAAACGATCTCAAACCCTCACTTAAATACATGCAAACTAAATTTGCATTCTGTCAGGAGAATGGAAAGAAAGAAGTGACAGTATAGATTCGTAATATGCAATAACTGGTTAGTTAACATAAATACCTTATAAAATAGATAAATGCTTAATATAAAGAGTACATTTTTTCTTTAACATGTTTCACCCCACATTTTTATAGTTCGTGCATTATATATATATAATTGAAATATCCCGCCAAAAGTTTTTAAATTATAAACTGGTTCGCTTCAAGTTAAAGGTTGGACACCACTGTTCTAGGAGCAGTAGATAATGTATGGTTAAGTAATAATGGGGGGGGGAACTTTCCAAGAAAGAAGAAATATAAATTTTCAATAATTAAGTCATAAAAAAGAACTAATTTTTATGTAATATTTAATTTTCTTTAATTCGATTTCCCCCTTAAAACTGTTGTGTGGTAGGGGAAAATAATTATCGCATTTAAATTTAGCTATATGAAATGTCTCTGAAGCCCTCTGAGAATTTACAAGGAAGAGAAGATAAAGGAAAACAGTATAGTCAAAAGTCTTTAATCCAGACTCGTAGGGACTTTGGCGCTTACGAATTATCGATTTTTCCGGATTATAGATCATCAGTTTAAATCTGGTAAGATGGCATGCAGAAATTATAAAATTAAAAATATGAAACTGTAATTTATGAAATAAAGAACAATTATGATCTAAAGGGTATCAAAATTTACAAAAAAAAAAAAAAAAAAAAAAAAAAAAAAAAAAAAGCTTAATATTTATTTGTTTAATTTATTAAACATTTCTTTCAATGTAAGTTGTTTAAGTTCCTTCGTTTTATGTGATAATACTTTCTCTTTAATTATAAAAAACAGATATAATTTCTTGTTCAGTTACAAAGTTCCGCTGTTCAAGTCCTATAATTGCTGTGTCGAGAATACCGACTAATTTCAGAATCGAAATTTTTTCGTTTTCAATAACCTCTGTGTCACTTTCTTCACTATCGGAATGGAGTTATAATGACGAGGAATTTGATTTAAATCGTATCAAAGACGGAGTACATCGAGATGAAATACTACATTTAGTAAGGAATTATAAGCCAAATAAAATAAAAACATCTGCCCTAAAGATAAGGATAGTGCTGGCAGATCAACTTTCAGTTCATTTCACGCCACGACGTCCCCCCCCCCTCGCACAGCAGCGTGAAATTGCTAAACAGATTTCGGAATGCTTAGAGAAACAAAGGATATGCCTTTATCCATTTTTTTTGCAGCAATTCCACTTTTTGTTTGATGGACATCGAAACATACTTTCGCTTTGTAGATCCTTTGTCAGCTCCAGCATCGGAAATTCTATTGGACATAATCGAAAGTTCAGGCTTACTTTTATAAAATTGCTCTAACAGTCTGCAATTATAAGCCGGATCCAATTCGAAGGTTAAGGAACAACGCAATCTGCAACATTAACTGAAATAGATAATTATATAATTTTAGCTTAGCTTATACCGTCCGTTATACATTAAACGCGCATGCGTAAACGTATTATGCGCATGCGTGAACGCATACGCATTCGCAGAAAGTTTGTAGCTTTGAGGTCCGGATTATGGGTGTTCGGATTAACGACTTTTGACTGTATATGTTATGGATGAGCATCAGATATCATACTGTCAAACTTTTTTTATCGAGTAAGGTAATAAAATAAATTAATATGTGGTCCCTGAGTATGATCAACTTTAATACCAAATATCTGAGTTAATTTGTTTTTTGTACGGGGGTCAACAAATGTTTTGTTTTTTATTATAACGAATATATATATATATATTTTTTAAATATAAGTATAAGGACAGGGGTGTTGTATGGAAAGTTAAAACTAATGTTTTATGTACTTTTTTTTAATTTAAAAATACGAAAGCATAAATCATTTTTGTAATTGGAAATATATGTTTACAATGAACGGTTACAAAAATAAAGACTGTATAAGAATTTTTGTGGTCACTCATTAATGTAGAAAAATTTTAAATATTCTTAGATTTTTGATCTAATCTAGGGAAATGTGTCTGCGCTAAATTTAAACATGAGAAAAAAATTAAGCATAGGTTAGTATGGATAATTTTTATAGTTCAGAATGATTTTATAAATTACAATTAAAAAATTCACATGGATATTGTAAAGTAAAAAAATCAGTTTCTGTTTGTTGTAATCAAAAGCCAATACAGGAAACAGAAAGAGAGAATAGAGGGGCGGGGGCTTTTTCAGAAGCGAAAATGCGTGTCGAAAAATGTAAAATCTCTTAACTGCATTATAAAATGTAATATTTTCTAACAAAAAATAAGATTAAATTTAATTAACCTGATTAAATTAATATAATTTAAAAATCTGATTTTTATAATGACTTTGTGTTAAGAGCTTTCTGAATGCAGAGAAGTTTCCGTCTACTTTTTCATAAATTTTGTTAAATAAACTTAACACAGTCCTGCATGTTATTTGAGTTAGTAAACTATTTGAGTAGAATTCTCTGTTTTCCCAACTTATTACACAAAATGCTATACACAAAAACCAAGAAATATTGAATTATGACTCTAAGATATAAATTGTTTGTAAACGTTAACTGAAGAGATTTCCAATTCAGATATAAACTAGTGAATTTTAAATTTATATTATATGCTTTTTTATTACTTTATATGTTGCGTAATATTTAACAATATTAATACACAAATATTACAGCCAATTTCCAAATACAAATAATGCTAACTCCCATTCGTTAATATAATTTGAAAAAAAATCATTCCCTTTACGAAAATTCAAGATGGCACCTGTTCGGTTTAATATAGCGCCGTCTTGTGAGAGAAGCCAAATTTAGTTGAGTTGGTTGTTGAATAGTGCTGTAGAAGTAACGAGAAATTGTGTACCCGTATGTATTCGCTACTCGGTGAACCAGTACTCGTTACTATCGTATCGTTACTCGTTACTTTCGGTAAAATCGATCGGTATCCGTATCTTGAGCCTATTTTATCGGTCTACGGCCCTAAAAAGGGCTTTGAAACGTCGCATTGCATTGAATCACGTGAGCTATTCTACCCCGCGGGAACTGGGTAGTGCTGCGATAGGGAGTTTTGCGTCGCATTTTTGGGTAGAAATAATTCACTTTATTTTGGCTATTATTTTTTGGTGCATTGGATTCATTATTAATTTTTCTATTGGTAGTAGGGCTTAGTTTCTAAAGTCAGAAGGCCGTCAGGAAAACAGGAAAAAAAAAAATAAAAAATAAAGAAAGAAAGGAAATAAATATTACAATAATAACATTAATTAGTAATTAAAATAACAAAAAATTACTTATTAAAAACTTAATAATTAAAATAATAAAAAATAGTGATTAAAATAATGAATAATTAAAGTAACATAAAATTAGCAACTGAAATATAAAATACTTACAAGTACAATTTAATAAAAATGTAAAAACAAATAAAAATTAAAATAATGTTTTAATTTATGATGACTAATTAAATAATAAAGTAAAATACCAGATCTTGTCTTTTTAGCTTAGTATCGTTTCGTCCTATCTCATTTTATCCCCAGCTCGAAAAAGTGTTATTTCGTTCGCTGCCTTCCCCCACCAATTCCCTCTTTCCCGTTTCATCCGCTGTTTGAAAAATAGGTGTTTACTTTACGATAAGGCGAACGTCTGTTTACTTCAATTAAGATGGTTTAGAAGAGATGACTGTTTCTACTTCGACTTAGCTTTTGATTTTTTAATATTATTTAATATTTTATGCAGACAAATTATGTTGAGCAGAATAATGAATTTCAGACGTGTTCAAAAGGTGTGTATCTGAATATAATAACATTTTTGTTGTATAGTATCCATTTTTTTAATTTCACACATTTCTAAAGCAACAGAAGTACGTTATCACTATTTTGGCACACACATCAGAAACATGTATAATTAAGATTAATGTTACATTCCTTATTAAAAGTAATGGGTCCTCATTAAATGCAACCATTCATGCTTTTAGAGGATTTTACATGTGGTGGTCTTAAAAAGATAATGTTCACTAACAATGTTTGTTTATGTTCCCAAAAATAGAGATCTCTTAAAAGGTGACCTCTTAGAGATGTCGTAAATAGATGATTTGCTATAATTATTTTCCGATAGATAATAGAATTAATGTAATTTAATGTCAATAACTCGAGGAAGCAAGTTTAAATACGGTGCAACAAAAATACAGAAGTATTTTAAATGACGAAAATATTCATATTTTGTCAATGTCAAATTTAAAAAAGAATTAATTTTGGACAAATTATGAAATCTAACTTTTAATGTCGTCTTCTGGTTTCTATATTTATATCTGGCAAAGTTTTATACTTGTTATGAAAAAATAAAAATACAAGAAGTTTGAGTCCCGTAGGACAAAGATTGACCGGGAAATTTAGTTTCAAAATTTGCAATGTTTGATGCCATTTGTAACTTGCCTTTGGGTATCGCTTAATTGAGTTAGAATAATTCGAGGAAATAAGTTTAAATGAAGTGCAGAAAAAATAAGCATAATTTAAATAGTCATAGAAGAAAGTCATGCGGAATCCATATCAAATTTTCACTTTTTCATAATGACCATAAAACTTTCCCAAATACAAATACAGAAACTGGGAGACCGCATTAAAGATTAGCTTTCGTTATTTGTCCGTTATTCGTTATTTCGTTTGCTGCTTTACCCATTCCCTTCATCAGAACCGCTAATGACGAAAGGGTGAAATTTCCCCGATTCATCCCCTCTCCAAAAACTCCTTGTTGAGACTGTTATTTGTTGAGACAAGGAATGCTATATTATAAATGTCAATTTGCTTTTTACACTTAACAATAAAATCGATAAAAACATTCGCAAATGTATAGGTTAAGTACGAATAAGAACTTGAAAGAAATTTAGAAATCTATAAAAGGTAAGGAAAGTTTTATGTTACTTTATTACAGATAATAGTGAAGCACTAAATATTTCAATCAGTGTTATTTCATAATGCTATGAGTATACCTTTATTCATTTAAGAAATGGCCCACCAGCGGTCGAACGGTAAAATCGCTGAACACTGGTAGTTCCGATCTGATTTCGATCTCAGGCAAACGAGTTGGCTTCATAAGCGTTTCGTGTTTTTTTTCCCGTACCAGCTTACAAGCCAGCTTACCACGTACCATACGAGCCAGCTTTCCTAAGAAAGTGCTCTACGAAGGCATTTTTCCTTTTAGGCACATAGCCCCAGTGTGTTTTGTCATAATCAACTAAACCGAATCATTTAAGAAATATATCAGTTGATCACTGCTCAGTGTACATCTGCTGTTTGCTTATAAAAACATAATTTTTTGTTTGCTTATAAAAACATAATTTAAAGACGTTTCCACTATTTTGCTAATAGTTCTGGAAGGCTCATAGAATCCGAAATTATGTTACACTAACATCCGAAATTATGTTACACTAGCTAACAGAGAACTTAAGTCTGCTTAATACAACAAAAATCTGCTTGACTTGCTTTCGTGTCTTTGGGAAACGTAAGTATATGCAGAAATAAATATTAAAATCTATCACGTATATTTGTAAGGATGTAAAGCATACTGTTTTGGTTCACGATAATGATAAATGTGCATCATGTTACGACAGTTTTAAAAGATCACAAATAACTATACGTATGCTAGACTTCTAACAAAATTTCTGTTACAATATGAATATGCATTTATTATTATATGAGTCGTAAAACGGCCCACCAGCGGCCGAGCGGTAAAGTCGCTGAACACTGGTAGCCAAGTAAGTCCGAGGTTCGAATCCCGCGAACGGTCCGGTTACATGGGTGTTTTCGTGGCTTTCCTCATGTGTAACGTGTATACGAGCCAGTTTCCCTTAGAAAGTACTCCACGAAGACATCCCCCCTTAGGCAGATAGCCATAGTGTGCCTTGCCATAATTAAATACACCCATACACACATGAGTCGTAAAATTCAGTGTTCGTCATTTTTAGATTCTAGGTGTACGAAAAATTTTTTTTTTAAATTTTTGTTTTGTTTTTAAAAATTAATTCACTTTATAGCTTTTCTTCAATTTATTATAAAGGAATAGGAGTTTAAATTTTGATTTATATATAATATGATATAAATTCATCATTCATTAATAATATTTTATGTATAACAAAAAATTATCATTAATGTTCCAAATTTTAATTTTTTTAATGATTTGTCTTACATTTGTTGTATATTTGTTGAATGCATAGCTAAATATTTCAATTATACACAATAAAGGTTATGCAGAAAACAATTCAGCTGGCATGATAGCTAATTGCGAAAGAAAAATTAGAGTCTTATTGCTTTTAACTCTTAGTACAAGCAGCCATTTTTAAATTGACGTTAAAATAAATTTATTCTATGGTCTATTAGAAAATAACTATACTGAATCATTTATTGACGACTTCTAAGAGGTCGCTTTTTGAAAGAGACCTGTATTTTTGAGAACATAAACATACGTTGATATTGAACATCACTTCTTTAAGATGCCAGAGCAAATGCACAGAGCTCCAAAAATCCTCTAAAAGTATAGACGGTCACGTTTTAAAAGGCTGACTACTTTTAATAAAGCCTGTATATATTAATGTTCATTATACATTTCTCACATTTTTACTTTCTTTCAAAACAGCGATGCTGTGGTTCAATTGCTTTAGAACTATGTGAAACTAATAAAATGTGCCCTATGTTATAAAAACCTAATTATATTCAGATACACACCTTTTGAACATGTTTGAAATCTATTATTCTAATCAGAATACTTTGTCTACAGAAAACATTGAATCAATATTAGAAATCAAAAGCTAAGTGAGATTAAAGTAGGAAGAGTCATATCGTCTAACCCATTTTAATTGAAGTAAACAGGTGCTTACTTTATCGTAAAGTGAACACCCGTTTTTCAAACAGCGAATGAAAAGAAAAAAAGAGCCCACCAGAGCTCGAGTGGTAAAGTCGCTGAGCACTAATAGTTCAGTCCGGGGTTCAATTCCCGGCTAACGGCTAGCTGCACGGGCGTTTTCATTGTTATTCCCGTGTGTAACTTGCATATGAGTCAGTTGCCTTTAAAAAATCCTACACGAAGGCCTCCCTCCCCGTAGGCAATAGCCCTAGTGTGCTTTGCTGTAACCGAATTAACCGAAACTGAAAAAAAAAGTAAAAAAAAAAAAAAAAGGGGGGGAATTGGTGGTGGAAGGCAGCTACGAAACGTCGTTTTAGAAGAATGGGCTACACAACCAAATTTCTATCTATACTCTGGTAAACAGTACATTATTTGCTTATCAAAAGCCTAAATTTAGCTAATGCTCGGCTTAGTTCTTAAATTGCAATTTTAGCCACAGCCCCCAAACAAGACAATGTCTGGTATTTTATTTCATTACTTAGTTATTCATCATTAATTTAAGAATTAATTAAATTTTCATTTGTCTTTAAATTTTTATTGAATTATGATAATAATCATTTAATATTCTAGTTGCTAATTATTTTATTATTGTAATAGTTATTTTATTTTTATTTATTTATTTATTTATTTATTCATCTTTCCTGATGGCCTTCCATAGAGCTCCAGCACTTCTAATTTTAAAAATTAAGTCCTGACTACAACCAATGATTGCGAAAATAAAAGTCAAGTAACTTATTTAGTGATAATTAAATAAAATAAAAGCCAAGGCTTTTATTTTCTCCTTACTTGGCTTTTATTATATATATATATATATGTGTGTGTGTGTGTGTGTGTACTTTACATTTAATTATAAGGACATATATATATGTACTTTACATTTAATTATAATTTATTTGATATATATATATATATATATATATATATACATATTTACGTTTGATAGTATTACCGATTGCAATAAAAAGGGAGGTGCGCATCTAGATGTTATAACAGACCCATATACAAAATTTCAACGTTCTATAACTAACCATTTTTGAGTTATGCAAAATGCATACATACGTACTTACACATCACGAAAAAATCCCTTTCAAGTATCAACTTAGAGTCATAATCATTAGTCATAAGTATCAGCTTAGAGTAAATGGGATTACATTTAACAATAAGTTTTTTTGAAAAAAAAAAAAAAAAAAAAAAAGAGAGAGAGAGAGAGAGAGAGAGAGTCCTTCATTGTGTTCGTACGTACAGGCGTCAGCCCAAAAAATAATTCACATGGATTCCGTAATCGTCAAAAACGGATATTTCCGTTAAAATATGATACCCAAAAGTTTTCTCGATTACAATAATTACTACCATTTTATTTGATACAAGGAAGTAAAGAACCTATATTAACCTACATATTCTTATATAAACAATACCTAAGTGCAGTATATAAATATTTCAAATCAATAAAATCTGACTATGGCACGCTCAAGGAAAAAAAAAAAAAAAAAAAAAAAGAAGAATCATCTAAATTTTCAAATTACAAACATAAATAGCAATAGTAAAAAGGAAATACAAAATAACGCTTCGCGCTATCAAAATTGCTCATTTTCTTAAATATCAACAACTAAATAATATTTCAACTAAAACACATAATGTAAACAAGAGTTTGCCCGATGCCCAAAAAAATTCAAAATTATCTATGAAAAATATGAGCGCATTGTGACTTCCTATTCGAACAGCATTCGTATTCGCATAGAAACCGCATCATTCGTACTCGAACAAACCGCATCGCACGACAGATGCAAGTAACGAAATGAATTTGTGAGTACCGAATCGGTACTTCGAGTCAACCGATGTACCCGTTACTCAGTAACGAATACATGCGGTTTGCTCCAGCTCTATTGTTGAAGAATGTACGCAGCGGATCTATGGTGCATTCGCTTGTTCCACTTTGTGCTAATGGAGCACCTAACTTGTAACCTTGTACATTATGTAAATAATTAAATATTTGTGTGGCCTAACTTAGTTAGTTTTACTTTGGAACCAGCACCAATTATCTCTCGTAACTCATCGCATTTTAATACCAAACAGCACCCTCAACAATACTTAAATATATCAACTAGAACAGCTTCCACTATTTGCAGGAACACCAAACATTTTGGAAAATTAATTAATTCGTTATCCGGCAATGTATAATTAAATCATTCACATGAATGTGCCGTAAGGAAGGAGCTCGAACGCTCATTCAGACAAGATGGTTTGATGCCATACAAATTAGGTAGGATTACGCAAATCAATCATTTGAGTGTAAGCTTTTAAAGACCGTACTTTGGAAGCTCCTTGGCTTTTGTGTTCTGACGTTTTGGCGGCAACTGCGAAGCAAAAGAATGGATATTCGAGTTGAACGTTTTGCTCATCATTTATTTCGCTATGTGTTCCACGAATTAAAAGTGCCAAAGGAGAAGATCTACCCCATCAATAATGAAATGGTGTCTAATGACTATACCGACGATATTGGATTTGCGGTTGTTACGAATGCGCTGTGCTTTAGAAGTGACATAAAGCATGCTTTCGATAAGAATCCAAAGCTGGTTATGGGAACCACAGATTTCTAAGATTTAGTGCGGAGGTGGTTGGACGTTTTCATACCGAAAAAGAATATCTTAGACCTAACTATGGGGTCATGTCTACTTTTCGCAGAATTTGCTATACGCAAATATAGCGAAGATGAAAATTTTGATCTAACATCAGTACCCAAATTGTGGGCGAGTTTCTTCATTGATAATTTTTTGGAAGAATTCAGCAGAAAGGAAGGCACAGAATTTCAGGATATCTGGGATGACCTGAAAAAAACAGCAAAAGATGCGCAGATACTGGACACTGGCGTAAAATCTGCTCTTTCTGAACTTCAACATCCTTACGGTGGTTTGAAAGCGATAGATAATTTCAAAAATTTTCTTCCTCAGAGGCAGTCCAAGATAGAGCAGTTTGACAGTTTAAAACTTGGGAAAGGTCCTTTACAGCAAGTAGACTTCCTTTCACCAATCCCAGGTTCGTCATATTGGGGTGAAGCATCAGGTTACGAAGTGAATTTAAAGCGATCAACCGCCCTGGAGTCGGAAATTCCTGAGAAAATTGCAAAAGAATCTCCTAAAGAAGGGAGAAATACCTAAGACTCGGGGTGGAGAAAAAAGACCCTAAAATTTAACATAAAATTAGAAAAAATCAATGCAGACAGAAGAACTTTTAAGTATGCTGTGTCTCCCGTGACAGATTGAAGATTGCGACATTGAATTTTGATCTATCTAAATAGATAAGAACAGCAAGTTGCGGAAATAAGTAATCTTTTCTTGTGAAAAATGGTGCAAGTTTATGAACATTTACATATTGTAATTTCTAGTTCTTTATTGTATTTTTCAGAAAATTCTAATGTATTGCATTTTAATATTTTTAATGATTTTGATGCTACATTTTTAACTTTTAAGCCTTTTGCTGTATCTAATATTTATCTTTCATTGCCCTAACTTTTCGTATGTTAAAATTTGAAGAATTAAATTTAAGTTAAAGCTTTATTTTATCTTGCATTTTTCATTTATTTGCTTTCAAATAATTCTATAATTTAGTAGTTACCGAGTTTATATGTTTATCAGTATCCTACTTTGAATTATTTTTAAAATCGATAATCTGCTCATTTCTTAGCTTGGGGATGGATTTTTTTCGCACCCTTGCATTTTCACATCACTAAGAAAATTGCGATCGAAATTTCAATTTTTGTAACTGTATAATAAGTAATTCCTTCTCGTTAAAATAGTTTATGGTACTGTATTGTAATGAGGATATTAAATTTATCTTTCAATGAAGAGTTTGTTGATTTTCGATATTATAAAAATTTTAAAATCGAAATTAATTTTTAAAAATCTTCGTTCGTTTGGCATTCCTAGCTCTCGAGAGTTTTAAGTGTCTGATGAAAATTGCAGCTCTCAGCTACATGAACAAAAAAAATCTAAGCAAACCTATGGTTGCCAAGGAGTTGCATTCAACTTTTAAAATATTCCCTTGAATTTCTCATTTCTTTAATGAATATGTTACTTATCCAAATGTACGAGAAATTTTAATCTTAACAGCATGCAAAGCACTGCTTCTTAATTTCCCGATAGATTTTAAATTCTTCACACAAGAATTGTAAGACTCTGCATTAAAGCGAAGTTTGTTACAGAACGCCTTCAAAAATCAATTTTGACAATTTCATCATTTGTTCATACTGTAAGTGCACACTCATTTGCAGTCTATGTAATAAATTCCCATTTACTCCTAAATATCTTAAGTATTTACCTTCAGGTGTGCAACAAATCTTAATCAAGTGTTTCAATTAAATTTTTGTTTTACGGAACATTCATTTTTTATGTACTGAACAGTATTGCAATGTCATCTCTGAACTAGGCGATATAAGCAGTTGCTTAAGATACCGAATTTCGGAGGGCACTAGTTAGATTGCTGTAACAGGCGAAAATCAAAGGTACATTTCGCTTTGAATTGTTATGCTTCATTAATGCAGGATGCCAACTCTGTCATGTTTAGAAGCTGACAGTGTTGGAAATGGGCACTATCCAATAGTACAGTATTTTAAATTAACTTCGAGAATGAATACAAATATTATGTTAACCTTTAAGTGGTATACTTGGAAATTAAACTCTATGCTAATTTTAAATATTTCTCCAACACCTTAATTCAAGAAAATAACCAAGAATGTAGTCTTTATATGGCATAAGTTCCAGTCGGATTTGAAAGCCTCAGGATACACATGCTTTATTTTAAGCAAAGACTTAAGTCAATCAACCATGCAATAAAAAAACAAATTGGCAACCCTTGAGGACCTCTTAAAACATCCCCGCGTAACAAGCATACGATTCTTGCCCATGGTACTCGCAATAGTTAACAATTGAAAGAGCGTGTTACTTGCATGAGGTGGATATCACGGTTAATAGATTTGTGATCACTGTTTTATTGTTGAACTGATAATTCCTAACTTGTTTCTCTTTGGATAGAAACATGAAGGGAATATACATGGAGTCGACTGGTGAAATTCGGGATTATCATCGAAAAGATGCGTGATTGTGCTCTTTATACAGCCAAGTGAATGTTTAAATTCTTGTTTCAGATGCATTTAAGCAGCTAAATTTTTCAATCGTGTTATTTAGCAACTTGCTTCTTAAAAGCTTCCCTAGATTAGTTTCTCAGCCATTGGTACGTGTAACCATAAGAGTACAGGAAAGGTCTCTGGGATACGAAGGAAAGATGTGACTGTAGTCATTGATGGATTAATTGAGCTTACGATGAAAAGCTGCTGTATCGGTTAATACTTCCAATCCAAAAATTTCATTATGAAGAATCAAACTACTTAAAATAAATCTGAAATAATTTAGAAAGCTATAAATGCTTAATTCAGTTTAGGTATATATTCTTTCTGCAGGATCAGTATTTGTCGAGAGGGCTAAGACAACCAGTCGATAACACAATTAGTGCATTTCAAGAATCTTTACATCATTACATTGATCATCCACTCACTCATTTATTATTCTTGGAGATTTAATCACTTGCACTGTGAGTAAACTTCACAGTTGCGGTGCCGGACGCTACAATATAACAAGCGGTAAAGTGTCTCATTTATGTCGCTCTGCATCTGCGAGTGCAATCCAGAGCTGTAACTCAAGAAATAAACAATTTTGTTGTTAGGCGACATGTGTATCACGTTATTTTCATTTTTGCAATAAATGCCTATCGACGTTATGTTCACGTCGCTCACGGTTTGAGACAAAAGCATCTCGACATACATGGCGCGTCATTTTAGCCCAAGTGGTTAAATGGCAATAACTCTTTGTAAGGAAACCAACAAGTAAATTCACATGGTAAACAAACTGAACAGTTGGTTGATGATCATTGTCTGTATATACTAAATATTGGAAATGAGACTTTCTTTTCCCAACCAACCAAGTCATTTCATGCAACAGATATAGCTATCAGTTCTCCCTCACTGCTACCTTAGTTTTCACTTAAAGTTAGTAATGTTCTTTTCAGTTGTGATCATTTTCCAGTTTTTTTCCTTGTTCAAGGATATACCTCCTTTGGAGCTGACCTGTCATTTTATTTATGATAGAGAATACTGATCACTTTTATCATTCCTAGCTGTGATTAGTCAGGAAATAGTGAATAATACAAATATTGAAGATGCAGTGACTGTGGTAACTGACATCATCCTACAGGCAACTAAACTCTCGATTCCTAAATCATCAGTAAGACTTCCAAAGTATGCAAAACCATGGTGGAGCAATGAATGTAAAGAAGCACAGAAAGCAGAGAAAACTGTGGAATATTTCCTACACATACTCGGATCTCCAACCTTCTGACCTGTAAGTAGGCTATGGTAAAGGCACAAAATGTCAGATGGCAGAGCCAGGGAAATATGTGTTGTTTTCTGTGTCATCCAGTTTTTATTTCTTGTTCAAGGATATACCTCCTTTGGAGCTGACCTATCATTTTATTTATGATAGAGAATACTGATCACTTTTATCATTCCTAGCTGTGATTAGTCAAGAAATAGTGAATAATACAGATATTGAAGATGCAGTGACTGTGGTAACTGACATCATCCTGCAGGCAACTAAACTCTCGATTCCTAAATCATCATCAAGGCTTCCTAAATCATCATCAAGGCATCAAGTATGCAAAACCATGGTGGAGCAATGAATATAAAGAAGCACAGGATGCAGAGAAAACTGTGGAATGTTTCCTACAAATACTCGGGTCTCCAACCTTCTGACCTATAAGCAGGCTAAGGTAAAGGCACAAAATGTCAGATGGCAGAGCCAGGGAAATATGTGTTGTGTTCTGTGTCATCAACAAGTTTTGATACTCTGAGAAAAAGAATTTAAGAATGTATTAAGAAAATGTCAAAATCACTCACTTTCTGTCTTGATAGTTTGATAAACAGCAGGGAAGAAACTGCAGATAGTATTTGTGAGGCTTTTGCTTTTGTGTCAAGTAAACCATTTGTCCGCATTTTTTTCCCCCCATCAGGTACAATCTAAGAGAGTTTCTGTCAAATTTAATGAGCTCAACTGTGAAAATTATAACACAGAATTCACAATACTCAAGATTCGAAGAACTCTTTCTTGGATACATAAGACAGTTACAACTCTAGATGGTGGGAGCTATAAGTATGTTAAAGTTTCTAAACTACTATGTTAAAGTTTGTGTCCTGTGAATCATTAGTTGCCCTTCTTACCCCTTTTAACAAAGTGTAGAAGAAGCATATTTTCCTAAATATATAGAGAAGAGCTTTAGTTATTCTCATAGCAAAACCTGATAAGGAATCTTGTAAGAATTCTTGCAATTATAGATTGATAAGAATGAACCTGCTGCCTTTGCAAAATCTCGAAAAAAAGATAAACTCTCATCTAGCTCATCACTGGAAAAGAATGATTGCAGTTCTTCATATCAGGGTGAGTTTTAAAGAGGTAGGTCAACTTTGGTTAATGTTGTGATATTTGAGACCTTGCTGTGAAGTTGGGAGGAAACACCTAGTATCTATTTTCTTAGATATAGAAAAAGCATATGATAAGGCTCGGAGATGTGACATTCTCCATGACCTTTGTGATATTAATCTACATGGTAATTTAGCTGTCTTTAAAAAATAGATTATTCCGAGTAAAGCTTGGTTCTCTGTTCTCAAAAGCTCAAGAAAATTCTATCGAGCACATGGTGGGGAGCTGACTGCTGTTCTTTGCTCCAGTTCTTTGTAGTGCTGTAATCAGCTCCAAATTAGATTACACCTCTGTGGTGGATGCATCTTCATGTCAATCTGCATTACTAAAGCTTGATCCTGTTTACCATCAGGCATAAGACATTTGTTTTGGAGCCTTCCAATCAACACCTGTACAGAGCTTGTACGTAGATTGTGTTGAGCCTTCACTTCATTTAAGGCATGAGCAACTGTCTCTTTGCTATTATTTTCCTGTATATTCTTTTATATGATTCAAATGTCCTTTTCCAAGCACAGCCTTCCTAGATTTCTACCTATTCAAAAAGATCTTAGTCATTAGTTGAAGAATACAGCATTTCTGAGATGAAAAGCAATAAATTATTTTCAAATTCCTCTTTGGGATGATGTAAAAATTGAATTTCTTAAAGTTTTCAAACATTTTGAGAACAGCTCTAACGAGGTAATGTAAATGCCTTGTTAAAGCTTTTTAGATCACAGAAATTAATACAACAGTTATTTGTTTACCCAAAACTTGTGCCCAAAAGTTCACTGCAGAGTTTTTCTGAAGAAAACAGTTCTTCTGTTTTAGAAGTTCTAAACTTGAGTAGAGGACCACCAGCGGCCGAGCGGTAAAGACGCTGAACACTGGTAGTTTGGTCTGAAGTTCGAATCCCACGAACAGGCTGGCTGCATGGGCCTTTCGTGGTTTTCCTCATGTGTAACGTGTATATGAGTCAGTTTCCTTTAGAAAGTCCTCCACGAAAGCATCCCTCCCTTTAGGAAGATAGCCCTCGTGTGCTTTGCCATAATTGAATAATCCAATCCAATCCTAAACTTGAATAGTGTCTTAAAGAATGACCATTATGACATTATATACTGCTATGTGTCTGGACATTCGAAATAAAGGGAACTTGCAGATATTACAGCAAAGAATTCTGTGGAAGTGTTCAGCAGACCTGTTCCCTTTTTAGACATAACATCTGATATTAGACAGAGAATTTTAAACAAATGGAAGCTACTCTGTGATGTTCAGCTAGTAATAAGTTAAGACGTCTGAAACTTGGGATGGAAAGCTGGAAGAGTGCCAGAAATCGAAAGGAGGAGGTGCTGTTAACCCATCTTAAAATCGATCACTCGCATTTACCTTCTAAAAGCAGAGAGTGAGTCAGTGGGTCCTAATTGTGATATTGTTCTGTCCGTTTGTCATTTTTTAATACGTAGGTTGAGGCAAAAGTCATGGCAACTATTTTTTTTCTTGAAGATACCAGTCCGGTTGAAAAATGTCACATATACAGACGAAAGGACAAGGTCTTAACTACATGTGTGGACAATAAATAGCACTAAAATATCGTAACACACGAATTTATTACAGTAGTATACAGGGCAATATAGCCTTCACCGTGCAAAAGAATGATAACACAATACACATAAAGTTGATATGACAAACCTGGGCCTAAAGACCCTCAATGTAGTCCCCTGCTACTGTCACCACACGCTGCCAACGATGTGGGAGGTGCTGAATACCATGAGCCTCAGCATTTTCCACACCATGTATGAATTGGGTCATCTGTTGGCGCACAGCATTAGCAATGTGCTCTCGTGTTGCAAACCGTCTGCCACGTATTGGTTCCTTAATCTTGGGAATGAGATCAAAGTCACAGGGCAAAAGGTCAGGAGAGTATGGTGGGTGCTCCAATTCTTCCCATCCCCTCGCCTTGTCGTGCAGAATTATTGCACTGTCCACAAGATCCGGACGTTTATCCTAAATGCCACATCGCACCTGGAAGTCCCTGCAGTACTGTGCGGTCACTGTTTTGCCATGAGGAACAAAGTGGCAAACAATGACACCCCTGACATCATACGCGACAATAACCATCAATTTGACTGGGGAAGGATTCTGACGCTAGCTCATTATGCAATATCCTGTGGACAGTGCGTTTCTAGATGCCACTTGCCCTCTCTAACTCCAGTAATGTCCATCGTCTGTCTTCATCCATGAGGTGCTTGATGACGGCACGTGCCAAGTCGGTCTGCACACTCACCGGTCATCCCGAACGTTGCTCATCACTGGTTTACACACGTCCTTGCTGAAACTTTCCTACCCACCATGCTACTGTATGATATGGTAGGGCATTATTCCCAAGGGCTTCTACTAATTCACTGTGACACTCCTTCGCATTTCTCCCTCGGAGAACGGCTATTTTGATGTAAGCGTGCTGCTCAACACGGGTTACTTCCATCTCGCACGGAACTCACCAACTGACTGATTTCAGAGCCCTCCCTACCACAGAGCCATCTGTTGTTGTGTATACACTCTATGCCTGCAGAACTTCTACACAACACATATATGTTTTGTGATCCATTCACATATCTACAAGAAAAAAATAGTTGCCATGACTTTTGCCCCAACCCTCGTAGAATATCCATATTTTAACAGATTTTGATTGAAGCATTTTAATAAATATGACTTGCCTCTTTACTGTATAATGGGAGAAGAGGTCGATACCATTTATTTGAATACCTGAAAGAGATGGGTTTGTATTATGGGTTATAAGTTTTGGATGTATCTACCATGTGTTTGGTTCAAATAGTCTTTCAGGCTAAAAGAAAATGTGCCAAGAAAATCTTCTACTACTAGCTACTACTACTACTCGAACTGCCAAACCCCTAAGCAATTTTATGTAGCTCACAAAAATATTTTAATTATGAATTTGTTGCAAATACAAAGATTTCAAAATCAAGTTCAAGAGAGAGACATTTTCATTATAAATTGAGTTAACTAATTTACAGTGTGATACAAGTCTTAATCAAGATTTGAAGATATGGATTTTATTAACTTTTATTTGTACTTGACATATTTTATAATTATTTGTGAAGAATTTTTTTTTCCACAATTGAAAATTAATAAGAAGGAAATCTGATTTACCGATGAGCATCTACAATCTGTGATAAAGACAATTTCTAGTATTTCTCTCTAAGGCTTCAAATTTTATCAAAACTGAAATGCCATTAAGTGTCAAGTCGAGGAATAAAAAAATTTATAGTTATATACATACAAATATGTATTTTTATTTATGCATAGAAACGAATTCAATAAATAAGGAAAAGAGACTTAAGTTTGTCATTATTTATTCTCTAGTTTTGTTCTGCCTGGAAAACTTTCTCTGAAAAGTTAAGAAAGTTTTCATAATTTCTTTCAGCTTAAATTGAACTAAATTATTTAATGATTATAGTAAGTCTGGAACTTTTAATTGTCAAATATTTGAATTACAAAGTGTAACCAATATAAGTGTCTTGCAAGTACCAGACTTTAAATTTCAGATACAAAAAATAAATATAAGTTTGAATTTTTTCCGAAAAATGCTTAGTAAACAACATTTATTTTAAACGCTTTTTATTTTGTTAAAAAAAAATTCGAACCCGTCAGCTGTTTTTCAGGTTGTGCATGTGGCCCACAGGCAATCTAACCTTTTTCTAAATTAATGTATTGTATTTTTACTTGCGTACAAATGGAAATGTTATTTCTTCAAGTTTTGTATGATCTCTAAATATGATCTTCAACTTTAAAATGTAATATGTATGAGAGTCTTTTTTTTTTTTTGTTGTTGTTGTTATATTTTTAAGAATGTGTAGGAAATTTTCTCATTATGGACTGAAGGAGTGTATAAAAGATTAGATTTCGTAATTTTTATGAACTTAATTCTTTTTAATTCAAAAAATGGAAAAGCAAAAATATCTCCATCATTTAAAGCATTTTTGTAATTGGAAGTATTGTATTTATTCACATATTTTCCCCTTTTTTTTTATGATTTTATCATACAAAAATAGAGGGGAAGAGATATGC
Organism: Stegodyphus dumicola; assembly: GCF_044657685.1. Classification (NCBI taxonomy): domain Eukaryota; kingdom Metazoa; phylum Arthropoda; class Arachnida; order Araneae; family Eresidae; genus Stegodyphus; species Stegodyphus dumicola. Next base: position 37,282,647 of record NC_140771.1, on the reverse strand, counting down.
AAAGGACACAGTTACAGAAAAAACATAACAAATGAAAAATATTCATAGATAAACTCTTGGTAATTATCACAATATTATTTATTTAACTCTCTGAGCGGCCAGGGTTTTCGCTAAGAAAGCACAAATTTCCCAAAACTACTATGAGAACAAATTATTTTTTGATTTTAATGTAGAAACTCTCCTGGTTGGTATTTCATGCCTGGATTTGTTTTCTTTTGATATAGTGTCTTAATTTCTTTGATATATTTTAATATGCACGTATATATACATTCTTACAGATATCAGAAAAAATATTCTAGGCCGTATATGTACGCCCTTGCCGCTTAGAGGGTTAAAAGAAACCTGCATTCTAATCAGATTAAAAATTACTAATGACATTAACATTAAAGTATCTAACACAAGATTTTCATTTATGCTTCTGTTTTAAATCTCATCCCTTTTTATTGTTGTTCACTGCTAGCTACTCTTGAGGTCTGAAGTTGTTTAATCGTGATGGAACTGCTATCAAGTCTGCTGTTTGCTAGTTGTCGCCATCATCAATATCGCTATTCAGTTTATCTTTCCACCTGCAATGATCTTCAGAACTGTCCAGAACACTAGATATTCCCTATTTTTTTTTAAACTTAACTATTATTGTTTCATCAGTCAGAGCCCATGTACCCCAAATCCATGAACAAATCAATTAGTAAGATCAAAACAATGTCTAAATGAACAAATCTGTTTTAAAATTATGGGAAGCTTGCTTTCTGAACACCTTGAAAAAGGAGAGAATTACGTGAAGCTGGGGAATATGCCATTAAATGCACTATGTGTCTATGACCAAGGGTTTTGAAAGTAAAGGCACTGTGAACTTAGTATATGCAGGATAGTATAAAAAATTTTTACCAATATATGAACCTCTAGTGGCCTATCCACTCAACTAGTCGAAATGAAATTTTAGATATTGTTTGAAGGTATGCATTCAAGATTGTGATGATTTAAAACAACAGAGCTCTCGCAGTTATGGTTGCAGTAAAGAAATTCCAAAATTTTCAGATGGTAACACCCACTTTTTTCCCTGGGCAAATTTATTAGCACATTGGAAAATCTTAAATGACAATGGAAAGATACATGTATGACTATAAAACATTTGCAAAGAAGAGCATTATAAAGGATCAGTGATAATAGAGAGGAGAGAAGAAAAAACTGTTTTAGAATTAGAGGTTTTCAATGTGTACAATGTTTCAAGATATTCATCTCCTGTAAATTTGCACTTTCATAGCTGTCACAATCCGCTGACCTCACTTCGGTGGGGTTCTGGTTCTGGAATTATCTGAAACCTTAAGGTCTACAAAATAAGATCTGTCAGAACTGATAGATGCCATAAAATGTGAAGTTATACAGATTCCTCTCTTGTGTTGTTTATGGTCCTTTACAGTACTCTTCTTTGCAGATATTATATGCTGGCAATTTTTGTCATATGGCTAACTTGCCATTTATGGTTGCCCACCAGTAGTCGAGTGGTAAAGCTGTTCAATACTGGTAATTCGGTCCTGGGTTTGAATCCCAGCATATATGTCATGTGTATGTGAGCTAGTTTCCCTTAGAAACTCCTCCGCAAACCCCCCCCCCCTTAGGCAGATACTTCTCGAGTGCTGTACCATAGTTAAATAAACCAAACTATATATGGTTTTTCAGCGCCATTTGGTGCAGGGAAAAAGGTGGGAACTTTAAAAAAAATTTTCATTAACCATAACCATGAGAAGCTGTGTTATTTTAAATCATTGCAATCGAGCGCACACCTTCAAAAAATAATATCTGAAATTCATTTCGATTGGTTGAGCAGCTAGGTGGCTAGGAGTTCATATATCGGAGGAGATTTTTTTATAACCACCCTGTATATGTATATATTATGGTTTGCCATTTATTTAAAGATGAGAACATAATATTTTTCAGAACAATGTTCCTTGATCTAGTGCACTGAAAAAAAATTTTCATGACTTTATGTGATCTGCATATTTTAAAATGTATGCATTTTCTTGTCTATTAAAATTTTAAAGACATGAAATAAAATATTATTGAAGAAAATACAATTTTCAAAGCAGAGGATGGAAATGTTATTTTCATTTATTAGATTTTGTATATTTTTATGTTATAAATGCATAAATGGAATTAAGCAAAACACTAAAATAAATTAGTTTGTTTGATTCTTGTAAGATTTTCTTAATTTGAAATGCAGTTGTATTTTAATAAAAGCAAATGTACTTGATCTTGTTTATCTTTTAAATCTGATGGCTTTTTTATGATTAATAGTTGAATGGTCATCGAAAAATACAGTATGAGGCTTATATGTACTTGATTATTTACAGGAATTTTATCTTAGGGGAGTATGTGATGTGTTTATCTAATTTTTAATGGTTCTTTTGTAGTCTGAGAACTGGAATGAACAAAGCAGATTGAAATGCTTATTTATAATTTCTTTTATAGATTTGTATCTGAAATTAAAAACTATGGACATTATAAACATTGTCTCTTTTTTTAGATCTCGATTGGCTTGTCAAATAATTGTTACAGAAGCTATGAATGGTTTAGAATTGAGTCTTCCTGGAGAAGTAAAAGATGCTAGACTGCTTTCTTCAACCTATACCAGTGAAAAGATCAAATAATTACAACTAGAGAGAAACGTTCTAATACCATTATTGTACAGTCTTGTTGAATAAGAATGAGGTTTCTTTGAGGAGGTATCAGGATATAAAATGCTTAGATATTTTAAAATTAAGTGCTGTGATCCTCTTATAAAAATATCAAAATTGTATGGCATATCGGAAGAAATCTAAACATTTATTACATACTGAATGAATTTTCAATAATGTTATTGGTGCACTGTAATATCTATTAGCCCCTTTTTTAAAAAAAATTGGATTTTATTATTGAAAAATTCATACCTTATATTATCACATGAACAGTTCTTTTCTGTTGAATATGCCTAAATGTAATGTTATATACTGTGATATAGGAGAGCATCTCGTACCATTCTTAACATTTTAAATTCACTCTCAATTATGCTGCCAAATTTTCTCATGTTTTATGAATAATTTTTATATTATAAATGCTCAAATATTCACATTATAAATTAATATTACATCATTTATAATTTTAAATGTCACATTTATAATAAAAGTAATTCTGAAAATGGCCAATATTTCGTCTGTGGTATGCAACTATACAGATGTACAATTGCTTTTCATCAAAAAGTATTTGGTTTTGGGGGGGGATGTTTTATGCAACATTTAGTAGAATATATATGCAGCTATATGAATTAATATGCAACTTTTAGTAATAATAGAATCATTGATTTTAAAGTTGCAGAAATGAACATTTTAAAATTTCTTTGTATAGTATTGCAGCATTATTAAAAATATTCATTATTAGAAAATGTGATATTTAATTTCTGAATGTAATATTCGTGTGAATATTCAGATTATAAAATACATATTTTAATTATTCTTACATTCTTTGTTATATTCTTTTGTATCAAGTTTGGAAATTTTACTCAAAAAGAAAAAATATATTTTTGTAAGTTATTAAATATTCCTTTTTTATATTTTATCTTGTCTAAGGAAATTTTGTACTAGATGTGTCTATAAAAATACTTTTTCTACATATTTGTTTATTTATTGCATTCCACAGCATTTATGCATTGAATATTTATTATTACAGTTCAGCTATTGAAGATCTAAATACAAATGCCATTTTTTAAAAAATATTTGCATATAATGGGCATAAAAGGTTAAGAATAGTTTCTGTAATTTAACCACTGAGCATTATGCATATATAATAGAGAGAGAGTAATACATACAATACAATTTGACTATATTTATGTACTTTCATACTTTTAAAAAGTATTGTTGCATGCATACAGGTTTGTAATAGATTGAATGCGCTCTGAACTGATAATAGCTTGATAAAATTTATTTTACCAGAAGGAACACTTTATGTCTGTCTTTCCACAAAAATACTGATACATCTCTTCACAGTGTCACAGAAAGCAATCAGTAATTACACATCAAACTACTAAGAATTTTAAATGCAATGCAATGCAAAGTGCATCTAAAGAGTAAAGCTCTCATGGAGGTATCTCAGTATGCCCTAGTTGACCATGAACTGAGATATGATGTTCTCTCTAACCGTATATAGTTATACCCCAGCCACAGAGAAATCTTTATTACCTTCCATTTCTCGAAATTAGTGGAAAGCATTTGAGGTATATTTGTGTTTACAGTTACATATAGGGATCAATGACAATTATTCGATTAGAATACTAATTACAGTTAAACAGGGGCCGGTCAAAAATGTCACCAATTTTGGCCACTTTGGGAGATTTATCACCAAATTAGTCCCCTAATCCATTATCAGTTTAGCGATATCTCACCAGTTTAGCAAAATAGCCATTTAGCTGGATGTTAAGTAGACTTGCTCCTGTATTCTTATTTTTATGATAGAGCTTAGTCCCTTTTAAGCATTTCATGTTACATATATACAAAATTTGTAACACTATTTATTTCAAACTCTTACAATACTATTTTATCATAGTTTTATATATTTCAAAAATGAATATTAACTCACAGTTATTGAAATGAAAGGCCTTTTTGACTGTAAGACTTTATTTTACCTTTTCTGTTTCTTGCAGTATTAAATTACATACAGGTGATACCTAAAAATTTAATACTGGCTTATTCAAAATGCTGTGATTTTTAGACCACTGCAAAAATTTATCATTTAATGCCATGTAATAACCAGTGTACATCAGTCATTTGTAGATGTAATCCTTTAGGAGCATTGGTGGTATTTTTGCATATTAAATTTAAACTATGAGCTGAACAAGGAATAATGTAGCTTTATCATTTCTTTAACAAATAATGGCTTGAATACATTTATGCAGTTCAGCTATATTAGTCCCTTTATCATATCCTTGACCTTAAAAATTTTGAATGTTGAGGCCATCTCTTATAAATAATTTCGTTTGCTAAACGACTTCTAGTTTTCTGTTTTATTTCTACAGAATTTATAAAGCTTTCATCAGTAGTTATGGATCCATCATTAATGTACAGGTATCTAATAATTTGACACAGTTGATCATGATGCAAAATTTCTTTTATGCTATCAAATATCAAAAAATGTTTTTCCCTTTTTCGATAGTAAAAAGAATTTTAATTAAAAATATAACTATAAACTTATCTTTTGCTTTATTAGAATGATAAGAATGGATCTCATTCTGTGACTAGCTACATGATAGACAGTATTCCAAATATCAGTCAGTCCATAAGTTCGTGCGCATTAAGAGTATGCGTGAAATTCACTATGACGCATTTACTAAATACAATTTTGAGCCTGTTGAAACTTGTCATCAGTTGACTACCATATTATTCAGTTCATCACCAACTTTCGTAAATATCGAATGCATTTTAGTACCCATAGAAACTGAATATTCAACCAAAATAAAACTAAATACATATTGGGAATTACAAATTTGAAACTGTTAGCAAATTTAAATATTTAGGATCAGAAGTTAATACTCTCAATGATTTAATGCCCGAGATCCATAGTAGAGTCACAGATGCTAACTGATGTTTTTTCGGTCTCAAAAAAATACTTGGTCTAACTTCACTAGCAGAAAAACGAAGATTTTAATTTACAAAAGCTTAATCAGACTCATTCTTACATACTCTGTTGAGACCTGGGCAATGACAGAAAAAGCTAAAAGTATCATTTCAGTCTTTGAAAGAAACATTTTGAGAAGTATTTTTGGTGGCATAAAATGTAACAATATCTGGAGAAGAAGAACTAACTCTGAACTCTATGAATCCTTTAAAGAAATAGATATAGTAAAATATATAAGGATTCGGAGAATTAAATGAGCAGGCCATCTGTGCAGAATGGATAAAAATCGAGTAACTAAAAAGATCTCGGCCAGACCATTCGGCACCCGAAAAAAAGAGGGAGACATAAACTTAGGTGGCTCAACTGTTTGGAAACGTACTTAAGAATTTTAAAAATAACCAATTGGATGTCCATGGCCAGGGAAAGAAGAGCTTGGAATTCGATTCTAAGAAAGGCAAGGGCCCATCCTGGGCTGTCTGACCATTGAAGAAGATGAATATACATAATCAGTGCAAACGTGCTGTGCTACATTTTTTATTTTCGTGTGGAGAATCTGCCAGGTTTGCAGCGACAAAAATTAATAGTGTACATGGTGAACACACTATTAGTGTAAGGTCTGCCCAGAAATGGTTTAAAAAATTTAAAGTTGGAAAAAGCAGCATTGATGATGAGCCCCGTTCAGGACATTTTGAACTATTAGAACCAAATCAAACGATTAATTCAGAAGTTTATAATGAACAACTTTGCCATCTAAACTCAGAATTGATAAAAAAAAATGCCCACGATTGGTGTATATCGAGAAAGTGTTGTTTCATCGTGATAACGCTAAACCGCATTCGGCTCGAACAACGCTGTAAAAAATGAGTGAATTTAATTAGGAGCTTTTGCCACATCCTGCTTACTCCCCAGATATTCCCCCAGTGATTGTCACTTATTCCGTGCCTTACAAAATTTTTTATTGGGAAAAAAATTTTATTCTAAACAGGGTGTACACAATGAACTTTCAAGTTTTTTTTGCATCAAAACCAGAGTCTTTCTACAGCAATGGCATAAAAAAGCTGCCTATAAGATGGCGAGACATTGTAGATAATGGAGGAAAATATATAATTGATTAAAATGTTAAATTGTGTTTATTTATATTTAAAAATTTACCAAAAAATGTGCATGAATTTATGGACTGACCCAATATAATGGAATAAATTAATTCAATTAAGTTCAGGGATGTTCCTGCTATAGATGGCCTGTAGTTTCATGTATATCTCTAAGAGGTAAATTATTTCTTGCAAAATTGCATAAACTATTTCCTCCTTTTTCTTTTTCTGATTCTATTACTTTGTGCAATGAATTGTCTATGAAACAACCCCCAATATTGTTCCCTCCCTTCAAAGCAATCCCATTGATAAGCACTGCAATGAAACAAAATTTTCATGATTGAAATTAGTTTTAAGTTTGACCAATCTTTGAAACCTCTTTGGATTGGAGATAGTAGAACCTGTCTTATTTTAGTAAAAAGAATGCATGAAAAACACAGTATCGCAGAGATCTTTTTTGAACAGATGAGTCAGTTGTGATGAATTCTCTTCCTATTAGAATGCTTCTTAAAAGCTATCAGCATCCTGTCCTTGGTCTGGTGCATGTTCTATGAAGAAAAACTGAATTTTACCTAAAATTGTCAGCCATGATGCGGGATCATTGAAATTGATCAATTTAATGGATTCTTTATCCTCCTTGTTTCCAGAAATTTTGAATATTTGTTTTTATTTGAATCAGAGTTACTAAATTTTCCAACTTCTACCACATGGTCTTACTTTTTTCGATAAATTACTTATGGAATTTAAATAGCTGCATTGTGTTAGCCATTCTTCCTGCTGTAAAACAGAGCTTTCAGTGAACGTAATTTCTCATTTTCCCCCCCTTTTGTATGCAGTACCACTGGGGTTTGAGATGCCATTTGTGGAAAATTCAATTCTTGCATGAATTTTACTAAGAAATTATTTGAATTTTATTTTTTGTCATTATAAAACTTATAAAAATTTATTCTTGAATGAAATTCATCTAATATTGAAGCAGAAAAAAATATGGTGCCCATGTATAGAGTTTCATTAAACTAAGCCAGATAAAAAATTGATTAAAGAACAGCTGTTTTACGCAGTGCAAAGGCCGATGATATGAAAAAACAACTTCTTTAGTTATAGGAAAGTAACAGAAATCGAGGTGCTTCAAGGATATTAAAACTGGGCTAGTAGAATATAAAGCAAATCAGAAAGCATTGATGACTTGTCGTTTTTGTAGAGGAAGCTCAAGAAAATAGACTAAACTGTAAAATTTTACTTTTCATGGATCAGTATACCACCCATTCTTAAACGACAGGTTTGTTGCAAAATATGGAAACTAATTTCTTGCCAGCAAATTGCACTAGTGTAGTGCAACCTTTAGAACTGGGCATCATTAAGAATTTGAAAATTTTCTACCGTTCAAAGTTCGATTCAAATAGCCCTACAGAACATAACTACAGGAAATACACAGAATAGTTTAAATATTCTTGAGGCTATGAATGTGATTTCACTTGCCTGGGTTCAAGTAAAACAGTAAACAACTAAAAATTGCTTTATTAAAGAAGTATCTTAAACCCAGAGTCAAGTTCGGAAACTATTGGGATTAGACATTACAAATGAGGAATACATGAACTGTAATCCCAAAATGTAATGACATCAGAGTTATGCATAATTGGAAAACAGATTCAAAACATTTTACCAGATGGAGATTTAAGTAACAGGGATGAAGAAGAAACTGAATAAATAATACCACCTTTAATAAATTATAACATGCTATGTAATGCATAGACACCCTCATAAATTTCTTTGTATTTAATAATACAAACAAGAAAACATTTCAAGACTAGAATTTGATTCATAGCATTCAGATTCGAAATCAAAAACACATCAGATGATTGTTAAATACTTTTTCTTTGTAAAAAGAGTTAAAATTTGCCTTAAATTATTCGGGGGGGGATTTCTTATTCAAGATAGTAATTCAAACAAATGTATGACCTTTTTTCTTTAATGTAGCTACATACAAAAAATTTGGATTCTTCTGATTTTAATAATGTTAAATTTATATTAATATAATTTTTAAAACATTAATTACAAAAAATTCCTTAAATTGTTTAAAATATTAATTAAATACTTATTTAAAATGTTTATTTTCAATTTGTTTGAACAGTTAATATTTTAAACAGGTTGTACAATAATAAAATTGTGTAACATTAGTATCAAAATTATGTAACTAATATATATCTTTCGCATCGTAAATTAAAATATAATTTGTAATCTTTCTCATTCATACACCATTTGTGAATGATCCCTTGAAAAACATAATTGGTGCTCTATTGTAATTGAAACGAAACTGACAATGAACGACGATCGGAAAATTTCCAAATTATTGACCAGCTGCAGTTGTTTCTGAAAACTGTAATTAAAACGATGAAAATTTTGCAAATAATGATGACGTGTTTAGAGTAGTACACAGAATAGCTATTGATTTCTACTTAAATCCGATAACAAAAACATAAAAAGTGGTGAAAAGGTTTCCCAAATCATCTTCAGCAGCAACAAGTTAAAAAAAAAAGGGGGTTCGTTATTGAAATAAAATACGAAAGAAGAAATTAATGCAGAGCTTTTCTTTACACTCAACATGACTCAGTGATTAATTTACTGATTATATTAAGATGTTTCTCGATAATTAAAAATTATGCTGGAAGTCCCACATATACAAACTTTATACACTTGCATTGTTGTCTCATACAATATTAGTTTTACAATCGATAAAACTTGTGGTTCAAACACTTTGCTGTGAAAATGTTAATTTATTCATTCATATCTGATGATACAACTAAATTCATCTTGACGAATCAATAAATAAAAGCACAATTTTTAATAGCAAACTTAATGATACTATACTGTGAAAGAAATAGCAAACTTAATGATACTATACTGTGAAAGAAAGACTATTTACTTATTCTAATCCCTTTCGGTGGCTGAGTGATTAAGACTGCTGAATACTGGAAGTTTGATCCCAAGCCAGTGAATTCACTGCCTGGTTGGTTTTCCCTTGCAAAAAATGATTACGAGCTAATTTTCGTCAGAAAGGTCTTCCACAAAGGCATTCTTTCGTTAGGCAGATAGTTCATGCGTGCTGTGGCATATTTGAATAACCTAGCTTACTTATTGTAATTTTTTTGCAATATAGTTTTGATCTAATTTCAAGTATTAGAATGACAAAGATTGTGAAATTTTCAATAATATTGCTAAATTTACATTACGATAGAAACCTTCGGAATAAATTAAATACATATATTAAAACGAAACAGATGTTACTTAACTAACAGAACTGGCACAGGATTCTGATTCTAGAAATTTTTTAATCCCAGTTTCTTTCACAGCCACTATATTATTAATGAATCAAAAAACCTCAATTCTTAATAAAAAATTAAAAGCAAGTATCCCATAAGGAAAAAAAAAGAATGAAATGAGTAAAAATATAAATAAATAAAATAATTTAAATGAGATCTTCAAAAGAACTGGCGTACTTTCTAGAGGAAAAAATAAGAGAAAAACATTTTCAAATATCACATGCTTTTCTAATAATTACCATATCGAGAAGTGTGTTTATATCACAAATAAGCCTCTCCCAAAAACAACAGCTCACCAGTCGCCTAGTGGTAGAGTCGCTGAACACTGGTAGTTCAGTCCGAGGTTCGAAACCCACGAACCGTCTGGCTGCATGGGTGTTTTCGTGGTTTCCCCATGTGTAATGTGTATATGAGCCAGTTTCCCTTAGAAACTCCTCCATGAAGGCATCCCTCCCCTTAGGCAGATAGCCCTCAAGGCTTTGCTGTAAATAAATAATCTAATCCAAAAACAACATTAGGGATTTATTGTCGATTTGGTCTGAACTGGAAAAACCTATTAACCGTCATTCTCATCTCAGTCTTCAGTTTCCGTCTGCAGTATAAGCACACATAAAGGAAGGTGAATTTATGAGTTAACTATAAAAATGGAAGTAGACAATGGATTTGCCGATCTAACAATTGCAAAGGAAGTACTCTCTTAAGTACAGACGAGTATGGCAGAATTCTTCGAAGTCATTGACTAGAAAAAAATCATGTATGCATAAGAGATGAAGCATAAAACAGGTTGCTTTAAAGAATATCAAAAGAATTAACAGTCATTCTGAAGACACATAAAATTTCTTTCATTCTGTAGATCAGGAATTCACGTGACTTGCGAGAACTTTTGATGTGGCCGTCATTACACATCTGGTCCGTTCTCAGTCTTGTGAAATCAAGTGCCAAGAGGGAAAGAAAAATTCAAATTTCAGTTGCGCCACATCCTCAAAGTCTCAGCCGACATGCTGTTTCACAGTAGAAGTTGTGCGGCAGCATTGCTGTCAGTATTTCCGCCTTGGTTATTGATGTCATGTTGGGTTGCTTCAGGAACTGAATGCTGCATTTCCATTCCCTGATCCATGTGAATACCTCTGCCGCACAATATATCTAGTTATTTTACACTGGCACCGTCAATTATTTGCCACAGCCTTCATGAAACACACACCAGCGAAAACAAAGAATTTTCGAAGTTGCGCTTAAGTAGCTGATTTGGTCATTTCATACAGGTGTAAAAAAATATTCCCTTCTTTATATTTTAAACATTAATTTTGAGGATTTTATAATTACACTTATCATGCTATCTTATAAGCCGAGAGAAAACAAAGTATCTGCAATCATAATTTTAACAATGAAATGGAAAAGGAATATTTTTTCATGAATTTGTAGCAGATTAAGAACAGATGCGTTTGTTTCATTCAACAGTTTCTGTTAAAAAAAAATCTGATGTGTACACCACGACTTCCTTGTACGGAATATTAAATTATAAGCATTTTTCTTGCATTTCATTTAAACTTATTGGATTGAATTAAATCTACTTCGCCGACAGCGCATAAACCACAATAGAATAAATGCATTCTTTCTTTAAAATTCACTATAGTATTTGTTTACAATAGCGACGCTCTGGCGCTAGATTCACTTAACAGTATTAATAATTGTATAACAGTTAACTTATACAATAATTATGTAACGGGAACTAAGTTAACTGTTATATAATCCAATAATTATATAACAGTTAACTTATATATTTCGTTCATATTATAACTCATAATGCACAAAATTTATATCATTTAACGAATAGAATTATCTAATCGTTGCCACATGTTCTATTCAAATACTATAATAAAGCTAAAATGATGTATAAAAGAAATTAAGCAAACAAAACAAAGCAAAAAGAAACAGTTTTTCACAGACGATTGAGTATTTTTCATTTAATTAATTCAGTTCTCACTTTGCGAGAAGGCAAAAATACATAAAAACTCAAAATATCTATATTAAAAATTATGAAGTAAATCTTAAACACGAAAAATCTTTCCTCGAAAAAATTCCAGAAAGATTTAAGCATAATTTAATTGTCAATAATAAATGAATGCGTTATCTTTGTTGTTGGAAGCTAAGTTTCTCTAGATTGTCAACAAATCCACTAGTCTCCTGTTTCACATGTAAACATCAATGGCCGCCATCAAGAGGAGTATTAGGCTTAGCTGCACTTAAACAACTTTAAAATTGTTGATAATTCTAAAAATATTGCATAGAGATTTACTAAAGGCATAAAAACCTTAACCGGAAGATAAGAACAACATAATTCAATCATTTTTTTAAAGCAAAAAATGTACAATTTACAAACATATAAGAGTAAAGAAACTGAGATCACTGAGCCGGGTAACAGAGTGGATATATATATAAATATATTTCTATACGTTTGGTGCGGCCCATTGCAACCAAAATACGAGGTGTACATCTACATGTTATAGCAGTCCTACATACAAAATTTCAACGTTCTGAGGCTACTCGTTTTTGAGTTATGCGAGATACGCACGTACGTACATACGTTCGTACAGACGCCACGAAAAATTCTCTTCAGAATTAATTTTAAAGCGGTTTTATTTTATTTTTATTTTATTTTATTTTATTTTATTTTTTTTTTTTTTGAAGGAAAAGAGTATTTTATTCTGTCCTTACGTACAGATATCCCGCAAAACCATCGTTAAATTGCATTCGATAGCGGTCAAAATGGATATTTTCGTCGAAAAATGCTGCCTGAAACTTTTCGCGATTACAATACTTCCTTTTTACTTCGTACAAGGAAGTAAAAAAAAGCAAAATAGTATGGTATTTTGCAACAGGCAGTTCAGAAAAAGTATGATATTAAATATCCTTTTAACAGCAGTATAAGAAAAGGTAAAGAGATAATTGAAGAGCACATTTGTTTCCCAACAATCATTGTTTACAAAATTCACAAACAAAACGAACGCTGCTAGAATTGCATCTTTTAAGGTTGCACATAACTTGAAATTCACAAAAAAATCCTTTGAGAATGGCAACATAGTTAAAGTCAATGCTTGCTACAATAGAAACTTTATTTCAAGATGCTAAATAAGAATGAATTTAAGGCAACTCTCCAAGATGTCCAATTATCCAGAAATTCCGTCACTTGCAGAACAGAAGCTATGTAAGTAAAAGATGATTTACAAAAGTGCGTTTTCATTTTAGAGTTAAAACTTTTAAAGTTTAGACTGCGGTAAATCAACATAATCTAAAATGTAGCTCAATACTTCTACTAGGATGTCCTTACAATTATTCAGTTCACGATTAAAGATGGTCTTACGATTACTCAGTGAAGGAAGATACGCTGTATTTTGCCATTAAAAGACAATACACCTAGACTAGAGTGGACATGTACCAAGCTATTAAAAACCACAAAACCAAAATTAAAAACTCTTCAAAAACTTAACAGACAACTTACCTGCCATGGTGTTTCTGCTGTTGGTTGCATCACATTATATAAGAATGTTGCTGACTTTCCAAACGTTTTTACCTACCATTGCATCATACATCACTAGAAATTATATACAGAAGTTTTACGTTACGAATGAGTGATTAATGTTCTAAAAATTGTAAATTCTGTTCGTGCCGGAACACTTCAAAGTAGATTGTTTGAAAGTATTGACTAATGAACTTGATGCTAAGTATGAAGCTTCTGCTACATTCTGAAATTAAATTGCTTAGTAAGGGAAAAGTCCTGCAATGATTTTTAGAACTTCTTTTAGAGATAAATCAGTTTTTAAAATACAGAAACAAAACTTATGAAGAACTTAATAATCATAGGTGTTTATCTGATTTAGGTTTTCATACAAATATAATAACTAAAATGAATAAACTAAGTCTTGAACTTCAGGGAAAAAAAAAAAAAAAAAAAAAAAAAAAAAAAAAAAAAACTATTATTGAGTCAATAGATGTATAAACGCACTTTTTTTAATCAAAATCAAATTTGTGGATATATTGCGTAACTTTTACCATTTTGTAAATCTGGAGAACTATGTCAAGAAATATAAAATTTCAAAATTAGATTTTTTGATTTTCATAAAATTCAGTCCATTACTTCATTCATTTCAAATCCATTTGCTAACACTAGTATTTCCGAAATATTGCCATAGATCGCAAACGCATAAAATAAAAATTCTTGTGATCTACTGATTTTCAGTCTGATCTACAATTAAAAACAAGGACTCTTAGATGAAGAAGAATATCCGCTCTTAACAGAAACTCTTCAAAGGTTAAACTGTTGCTTTCTGTTTTGAAAGTAACAATGAACTTTGTAAAATGTTTCAGTAACAAACTTGTTAAAATCAAAGTTTCGAACTAGGATACTAATGGACGAACATCTGAATTACTGCATGTTAAATTTATGCAATAATTCAGATCATCCTTGGACCGAGAAAGCAGCACAGCATCGTATATACCAGAGCACTCGCAGAAGATAGGCGGTGCCAGGTTTGACATTAAAATGTGCTTTTTTCTGTATTCAATTTATATCTTAATGAATTTGTAGAGTCTCGCTTGTTTTGGTAACGTAAACTACTCAATATTTCTATGTAGACTTAACTGATTTATCACTATGTCTAGATAAGGAAATGGAAACATATGAAAGGTGTAAAAGACCGTTTTATTAAGAACTCAATAAGCTGAGCAGAAGGCAGCCCTGGTGATTACAAATCAACTAGGATTTACAGCATAAACTCAAAAGTAGAATGTTAAATTAAACCTAAATCTAAGTCTTTTTTAGCCAAAAGCTGTGTAGAGATCTTTAAAGGTGCAAGCTGGCTCTTAGCATACACCAACGTGGCTGCACTATCAGCACTACTAAAGCAACGCCGTAGACAGGAATGCGTATCGTAGACGAACAACTAGTAACGTGGCCTTCAGCAGGCAGAACATGCTCTCATTAAAACGATCTCAAACCCTCACTTAAATACATGCAAACTAAATTTGCATTCTGTCAGGAGAATGGAAAGAAAGAAGTGACAGTATAGATTCGTAATATGCAATAACTGGTTAGTTAACATAAATACCTTATAAAATAGATAAATGCTTAATATAAAGAGTACATTTTTTCTTTAACATGTTTCACCCCACATTTTTATAGTTCGTGCATTATATATATATAATTGAAATATCTCGCCAAAAGTTTTTAAATTATAAACTGGTTCGCTTCAAGTTAAAGGTTGGACACCACTGTTCTAGGAGCAGTAGATAATGTATGGTTAAGTAATAATGGGGGGGGGGAACTTTCCAAGAAAGAAGAAATATAAATTTTCAATAATTAAGTCATAAAAAAGAACTAATTTTTATGTAATATTTAATTTTCTTTAATTCGATTTCCCCCTTAAAACTGTTGTGTGGTAGGGGAAAATAATTATCGCATTTAAATTTAGCTATATGAAATGTCTCTGAAGCCCTCTGAGAATTTACAAGGAAGAGAAGATAAAGGAAAACAGTATAGTCAAAAGTCTTTAATCCAGACTCGTAGGGACTTTGGCGCTTACGAATTATCGATTTTTCCGGATTATAGATCATCAGTTTAAATCTGGTAAGATGGCATGCAGAAATTATAAAATTAAAAATATGAAACTGTAATTTATGAAATAAAGAACAATTATGATCTAAAGGGTATCAAAATTTACAAAAAAAAAAAAAAAAAAAAAAAAAAAAAAAAAAAAAAGCTTAATATTTATTTGTTTAATTTATTAAACATTTCTTTCAATGTAAGTTGTTTAAGTTCCTTCGTTTTATGTGATAATACTTTCTCTTTAATTATAAAAAACAGATATAATTTCTTGTTCAGTTACAAAGTTCCGCTGTTCAAGTCCTATAATTGCTGTGTCGAGAATACCGACTAATTTCAGAATCGAAATTTTTTCGTTTTCAATAACCTCTGTGTCACTTTCTTCACTATCGGAATGGAGTTATAATGACGAGGAATTTGATTTAAATCGTATCAAAGACGGAGTACATCGAGATGAAATACTACATTTAGTAAGGAATTATAAGCCAAATAAAATAAAAACATCTGCCCTAAAGATAAGGATAGTGCTGGCAGATCAACTTTCAGTTCATTTCACGCCACGACGTCCCCCCCCCTCGCACAGCAGCGTGAAATTGCTAAACAGATTTCGGAATGCTTAGAGAAACAAAGGATATGCCTTTATCCATTTTTTTTGCAGCAATTCCACTTTTTGTTTGATGGACATCGAAACATACTTTCGCTTTGTAGATCCTTTGTCAGCTCCAGCATCGGAAATTCTATTGGACATAATCGAAAGTTCAGGCTTACTTTTATAAAATTGCTCTAACAGTCTGCAATTATAAGCCGGATCCAATTCGAAGGTTAAGGAACAACGCAATCTGCAACATTAACTGAAATAGATAATTATATAATTTTAGCTTAGCTTATACCGTCCGTTATACATTAAACGCGCATGCGTAAACGTATTATGCGCATGCGTGAACGCATACGCATTCGCAGAAAGTTTGTAGCTTTGAGGTCCGGATTATGGGTGTTCGGATTAACGACTTTTGACTGTATATGTTATGGATGAGCATCAGATATCATACTGTCAAACTTTTTTTATCGAGTAAGGTAATAAAATAAATTAATATGTGGTCCCTGAGTATGATCAACTTTAATACCAAATATCTGAGTTAATTTGTTTTTTGTACGGGGGTCAACAAATGTTTTGTTTTTTATTATAACGAATATATATATATATATTTTTTAAATATAAGTATAAGGACAGGGGTGTTGTATGGAAAGTTAAAACTAATGTTTTATGTACTTTTTTTTAATTTAAAAATACGAAAGCATAAATCATTTTTGTAATTGGAAATATATGTTTACAATGAACGGTTACAAAAATAAAGACTGTATAAGAATTTTTGTGGTCACTCATTAATGTAGAAAAATTTTAAATATTCTTAGATTTTTGATCTAATCTAGGGAAATGTGTCTGCGCTAAATTTAAACATGAGAAAAAAATTAAGCATAGGTTAGTATGGATAATTTTTATAGTTCAGAATGATTTTATAAATTACAATTAAAAAATTCACATGGATATTGTAAAGTAAAAAAATCAGTTTCTGTTTGTTGTAATCAAAAGCCAATACAGGAAACAGAAAGAGAGAATAGAGGGGCGGGGGCTTTTTCAGAAGCGAAAATGCGTGTCGAAAAATGTAAAATCTCTTAACTGCATTATAAAATGTAATATTTTCTAACAAAAAATAAGATTAAATTTAATTAACCTGATTAAATTAATATAATTTAAAAATCTGATTTTTATAATGACTTTGTGTTAAGAGCTTTCTGAATGCAGAGAAGTTTCCGTCTACTTTTTCATAAATTTTGTTAAATAAACTTAACACAGTCCTGCATGTTATTTGAGTTAGTAAACTATTTGAGTAGAATTCTCTGTTTTCCCAACTTATTACACAAAATGCTATACACAAAAACCAAGAAATATTGAATTATGACTCTAAGATATAAATTGTTTGTAAACGTTAACTGAAGAGATTTCCAATTCAGATATAAACTAGTGAATTTTAAATTTATATTATATGCTTTTTTATTACTTTATATGTTGCGTAATATTTAACAATATTAATACACAAATATTACAGCCAATTTCCAAATACAAATAATGCTAACTCCCATTCGTTAATATAATTTGAAAAAAAATCATTCCCTTTACGAAAATTCAAGATGGCACCTGTTCGGTTTAATATAGCGCCGTCTTGTGAGAGAAGCCAAATTTAGTTGAGTTGGTTGTTGAATAGTGCTGTAGAAGTAACGAGAAATTGTGTACCCGTATGTATTCGCTACTCGGTGAACCAGTACTCGTTACTATCGTATCGTTACTCGTTACTTTCGGTAAAATCGATCGGTATCCGTATCTTGAGCCTATTTTATCGGTCTACGGCCCTAAAAAGGGCTTTGAAACGTCGCATTGCATTGAATCACGTGAGCTATTCTACCCCGCGGGAACTGGGTAGTGCTGCGATAGGGAGTTTTGCGTCGCATTTTTGGGTAGAAATAATTCACTTTATTTTGGCTATTATTTTTTGGTGCATTGGATTCATTATTAATTTTTCTATTGGTAGTAGGGCTTAGTTTCTAAAGTCAGAAGGCCGTCAGGAAAACAGGAAAAAAAAAATAAAAAATAAAGAAAGAAAGGAAATAAATATTACAATAATAACATTAATTAGTAATTAAAATAACAAAAAATTACTTATTAAAAACTTAATAATTAAAATAATAAAAAATAGTGATTAAAATAATGAATAATTAAAGTAACATAAAATTAGCAACTGAAATATAAAATACTTACAAGTACAATTTAATAAAAATGTAAAAACAAATAAAAATTAAAATAATGTTTTAATTTATGATGACTAATTAAATAATAAAGTAAAATACCAGATCTTGTCTTTTTAGCTTAGTATCGTTTCGTCCTATCTCATTTTATCCCCAGCTCGAAAAAGTGTTATTTCGTTCGCTGCCTTCCCCCACCAATTCCCTCTTTCCCGTTTCATCCGCTGTTTGAAAAATAGGTGTTTACTTTACGATAAGGCGAACGTCTGTTTACTTCAATTAAGATGGTTTAGAAGAGATGACTGTTTCTACTTCGACTTAGCTTTTGATTTTTTAATATTATTTAATATTTTATGCAGACAAATTATGTTGAGCAGAATAATGAATTTCAGACGTGTTCAAAAGGTGTGTATCTGAATATAATAACATTTTTGTTGTATAGTATCCATTTTTTTAATTTCACACATTTCTAAAGCAACAGAAGTACGTTATCACTATTTTGGCACACACATCAGAAACATGTATAATTAAGATTAATGTTACATTCCTTATTAAAAGTAATGGGTCCTCATTAAATGCAACCATTCATGCTTTTAGAGGATTTTACATGTGGTGGTCTTAAAAAGATAATGTTCACTAACAATGTTTGTTTATGTTCCCAAAAATAGAGATCTCTTAAAAGGTGACCTCTTAGAGATGTCGTAAATAGATGATTTGCTATAATTATTTTCCGATAGATAATAGAATTAATGTAATTTAATGTCAATAACTCGAGGAAGCAAGTTTAAATACGGTGCAACAAAAATACAGAAGTATTTTAAATGACGAAAATATTCATATTTTGTCAATGTCAAATTTAAAAAAGAATTAATTTTGGACAAATTATGAAATCTAACTTTTAATGTCGTCTTCTGGTTTCTATATTTATATCTGGCAAAGTTTTATACTTGTTATGAAAAAATAAAAATACAAGAAGTTTGAGTCCCGTAGGACAAAGATTGACCGGGAAATTTAGTTTCAAAATTTGCAATGTTTGATGCCATTTGTAACTTGCCTTTGGGTATCGCTTAATTGAGTTAGAATAATTCGAGGAAATAAGTTTAAATGAAGTGCAGAAAAAATAAGCATAATTTAAATAGTCATAGAAGAAAGTCATGCGGAATCCATATCAAATTTTCACTTTTTCATAATGACCATAAAACTTTCCCAAATACAAATACAGAAACTGGGAGACCGCATTAAAGATTAGCTTTCGTTATTTGTCCGTTATTCGTTATTTCGTTTGCTGCTTTACCCATTCCCTTCATCAGAACCGCTAATGACGAAAGGGTGAAATTTCCCCGATTCATCCCCTCTCCAAAAACTCCTTGTTGAGACTGTTATTTGTTGAGACAAGGAATGCTATATTATAAATGTCAATTTGCTTTTTACACTTAACAATAAAATCGATAAAAACATTCGCAAATGTATAGGTTAAGTACGAATAAGAACTTGAAAGAAATTTAGAAATCTATAAAAGGTAAGGAAAGTTTTATGTTACTTTATTACAGATAATAGTGAAGCACTAAATATTTCAATCAGTGTTATTTCATAATGCTATGAGTATACCTTTATTCATTTAAGAAATGGCCCACCAGCGGTCGAACGGTAAAATCGCTGAACACTGGTAGTTCCGATCTGATTTCGATCTCAGGCAAACGAGTTGGCTTCATAAGCGTTTCGTGTTTTTTTTCCCGTACCAGCTTACAAGCCAGCTTACCACGTACCATACGAGCCAGCTTTCCTAAGAAAGTGCTCTACGAAGGCATTTTTCCTTTTAGGCACATAGCCCCAGTGTGTTTTGTCATAATCAACTAAACCGAATCATTTAAGAAATATATCAGTTGATCACTGCTCAGTGTACATCTGCTGTTTGCTTATAAAAACATAATTTTTTGTTTGCTTATAAAAACATAATTTAAAGACGTTTCCACTATTTTGCTAATAGTTCTGGAAGGCTCATAGAATCCGAAATTATGTTACACTAACATCCGAAATTATGTTACACTAGCTAACAGAGAACTTAAGTCTGCTTAATACAACAAAAATCTGCTTGACTTGCTTTCGTGTCTTTGGGAAACGTAAGTATATGCAGAAATAAATATTAAAATCTATCACGTATATTTGTAAGGATGTAAAGCATACTGTTTTGGTTCACGATAATGATAAATGTGCATCATGTTACGACAGTTTTAAAAGATCACAAATAACTATACGTATGCTAGACTTCTAACAAAATTTCTGTTACAATATGAATATGCATTTATTATTATATGAGTCGTAAAACGGCCCACCAGCGGCCGAGCGGTAAAGTCGCTGAACACTGGTAGCCAAGTAAGTCCGAGGTTCGAATCCCGCGAACGGTCCGGTTACATGGGTGTTTTCGTGGCTTTCCTCATGTGTAACGTGTATACGAGCCAGTTTCCCTTAGAAAGTACTCCACGAAGACATCCCCCCTTATGCAGATAGCCATAGTGTGCTTTGCCATAATTAAATACACCCATACACACATGAGTCGTAAAATTCAGTGTTCGTCATTTTTAGATTCTAGGTGTACGAAAAATTTTTTTTTTAAATTTTTGTTTTGTTTTTAAAAATTAATTCACTTTATAGCTTTTCTTCAATTTATTATAAAGGAATAGGAGTTTAAATTTTGATTTATATATAATATGATATAAATTCATCATTCATTAATAATATTTTATGTATAACAAAAAATTATCATTAATGTTCCAAATTTTAATTTTTTTAATGATTTGTCTTACATTTGTTGTATATTTGTTGAATGCATAGCTAAATATTTCAATTATACACAATAAAGGTTATGCAGAAAACAATTCAGCTGGCATGATAGCTAATTGCGAAAGAAAAATTAGAGTCTTATTGCTTTTAACTCTTAGTACAAGCAGCCATTTTTAAATTGACGTTAAAATAAATTTATTCTATGGTCTATTAGAAAATAACTATACTGAATCATTTATTGACGACTTCTAAGAGGTCGCTTTTTGAAAGAGACCTGTATTTTTGAGAACATAAACATACGTTGATATTGAACATCACTTCTTTAAGATGCCAGAGCAAATGCACAGAGCTCCAAAAATCCTCTAAAAGTATAGACGGTCACGTTTTAAAAGGCTGACTACTTTTAATAAAGCCTGTATATATTAATGTTCATTATACATTTCTCACATTTTTACTTTCTTTCAAAACAGCGATGCTGTGGTTCAATTGCTTTAGAACTATGTGAAACTAATAAAATGTGCCCTATGTTATAAAAACCTAATTATATTCAGATACACACCTTTTGAACATGTTTGAAATCTATTATTCTAATCAGAATACTTTGTCTACAGAAAACATTGAATCAATATTAGAAATCAAAAGCTAAGTGAGATTAAAGTAGGAAGAGTCATATCGTCTAACCCATTTTAATTGAAGTAAACAGGTGCTTACTTTATCGTAAAGTGAACACCCGTTTTTCAAACAGCGAATGAAAAGAAAAAAAGAGCCCACCAGAGCTCGAGTGGTAAAGTCGCTGAGCACTAATAGTTCAGTCCGGGGTTCAATTCCCGGCTAACGGCTAGCTGCACGGGCGTTTTCATTGTTATTCCCGTGTGTAACTTGCATATGAGTCAGTTGCCTTTAAAAAATCCTACACGAAGGCCTCCCTCCCCGTAGGCAATAGCCCTAGTGTGCTTTGCTGTAACCGAATTAACCGAAACTGAAAAAAAAAGTAAAAAAAAAAAAAAAAGGGGGGGAATTGGTGGTGGAAGGCAGCTACGAAACGTCGTTTTAGAAGAATGGGCTACACAACCAAATTTCTATCTATACTCTGGTAAACAGTACATTATTTGCTTATCAAAAGCCTAAATTTAGCTAATGCTCGGCTTAGTTCTTAAATTGCAATTTTAGCCACAGCCCCCAAACAAGACAATGTCTGGTATTTTATTTCATTACTTAGTTATTCATCATTAATTTAAGAATTAATTAAATTTTCATTTGTCTTTAAATTTTTATTGAATTATGATAATAATCATTTAATATTCTAGTTGCTAATTATTTTATTATTGTAATAGTTATTTTATTTTTATTTATTTATTTATTTATTTATTCATCTTTCCTGATGGCCTTCCATAGAGCTCCAGCACTTCTAATTTTAAAAATTAAGTCCTGACTACAACCAATGATTGCGAAAATAAAAGTCAAGTAACTTATTTAGTGATAATTAAATAAAATAAAAGCCAAGGCTTTTATTTTCTCCTTACTTGGCTTTTATTATATATATATATATATGTGTGTGTGTGTGTGTGTGTACTTTACATTTAATTATAAGGACATATATATATGTACTTTACATTTAATTATAATTTATTTGATATATATATATATATATATATATATATACATATTTACGTTTGATAGTATTACCGATTGCAATAAAAAGGGAGGTGCGCATCTAGATGTTATAACAGACCCATATACAAAATTTCAACGTTCTATAACTAACCATTTTTGAGTTATGCAAAATGCATACATACGTACTTACACATCACGAAAAAATCCCTTTCAAGTATCAACTTAGAGTCATAATCATTAGTCATAAGTATCAGCTTAGAGTAAATGGGATTACATTTAACAATAAGTTTTTTTGAAAAAAAAAAAAAAAAAAAAGAGAGAGAGAGAGAGAGAGAGAGAGAGTCCTTCATTGTGTTCGTACGTACAGGCGTCAGCCCAAAAAATAATTCACATGGATTCCGTAATCGTCAAAAACGGATATTTCCGTTAAAATATGATACCCAAAAGTTTTCTCGATTACAATAATTACTACCATTTTATTTGATACAAGGAAGTAAAGAACCTATATTAACCTACATATTCTTATATAAACAATACCTAAGTGCAGTATATAAATATTTCAAATCAATAAAATCTGACTATGGCACGCTCAAGGAAAAAAAAAAAAAAAAAAAAAAAGAAGAATCATCTAAATTTTCAAATTACAAACATAAATAGCAATAGTAAAAAGGAAATACAAAATAACGCTTCGCGCTATCAAAATTGCTCATTTTCTTAAATATCAACAACTAAATAATATTTCAACTAAAACACATAATGTAAACAAGAGTTTGCCCGATGCCCAAAAAAATTCAAAATTATCTATGAAAAATATGAGCGCATTGTGACTTCCTATTCGAACAGCATTCGTATTCGCATAGAAACCGCATCATTCGTACTCGAACAAACCGCATCGCACGACAGATGCAAGTAACGAAATGAATTTGTGAGTACCGAATCGGTACTTCGAGTCAACCGATGTACCCGTTACTCAGTAACGAATACATGCGGTTTGCTCCAGCTCTATTGTTGAAGAATGTACGCAGCGGATCTATGGTGCATTCGCTTGTTCCACTTTGTGCTAATGGAGCACCTAACTTGTAACCTTGTACATTATGTAAATAATTAAATATTTGTGTGGCCTAACTTAGTTAGTTTTACTTTGGAACCAGCACCAATTATCTCTCGTAACTCATCGCATTTTAATACCAAACAGCACCCTCAACAATACTTAAATATATCAACTAGAACAGCTTCCACTATTTGCAGGAACACCAAACATTTTGGAAAATTAATTAATTCGTTATCCGGCAATGTATAATTAAATCATTCACATGAATGTGCCGTAAGGAAGGAGCTCGAACGCTCATTCAGACAAGATGGTTTGATGCCATACAAATTAGGTAGGATTACGCAAATCAATCATTTGAGTGTAAGCTTTTAAAGACCGTACTTTGGAAGCTCCTTGGCTTTTGTGTTCTGACGTTTTGGCGGCAACTGCGAAGCAAAAGAATGGATATTCGAGTTGAACGTTTTGCTCATCATTTATTTCGCTATGTGTTCCACGAATTAAAAGTGCCAAAGGAGAAGATCTACCCCATCAATAATGAAATGGTGTCTAATGACTATACCGACGATATTGGATTTGCGGTTGTTACGAATGCGCTGTGCTTTAGAAGTGACATAAAGCATGCTTTCGATAAGAATCCAAAGCTGGTTATGGGAACCACAGATTTCTAAGATTTAGTGCGGAGGTGGTTGGACGTTTTCATACCGAAAAAGAATATCTTAGACCTAACTATGGGGTCATGTCTACTTTTCGCAGAATTTGCTATACGCAAATATAGCGAAGATGAAAATTTTGATCTAACATCAGTACCCAAATTGTGGGCGAGTTTCTTCATTGATAATTTTTTGGAAGAATTCAGCAGAAAGGAAGGCACAGAATTTCAGGATATCTGGGATGACCTGAAAAAAACAGCAAAAGATGCGCAGATACTGGACACTGGCGTAAAATCTGCTCTTTCTGAACTTCAACATCCTTACGGTGGTTTGAAAGCGATAGATAATTTCAAAAATTTTCTTCCTCAGAGGCAGTCCAAGATAGAGCAGTTTGACAGTTTAAAACTTGGGAAAGGTCCTTTACAGCAAGTAGACTTCCTTTCACCAATCCCAGGTTCGTCATATTGGGGTGAAGCATCAGGTTACGAAGTGAATTTAAAGCGATCAACCGCCCTGGAGTCGGAAATTCCTGAGAAAATTGCAAAAGAATCTCCTAAAGAAGGGAGAAATACCTAAGACTCGGGGTGGAGAAAAAAGACCCTAAAATTTAACATAAAATTAGAAAAAATCAATGCAGACAGAAGAACTTTTAAGTATGCTGTGTCTCCCGTGACAGATTGAAGATTGCGACATTGAATTTTGATCTATCTAAATAGATAAGAACAGCAAGTTGCGGAAATAAGTAATCTTTTCTTGTGAAAAATGGTGCAAGTTTATGAACATTTACATATTGTAATTTCTAGTTCTTTATTGTATTTTTCAGAAAATTCTAATGTATTGCATTTTAATATTTTTAATGATTTTGATGCTACATTTTTAACTTTTAAGCCTTTTGCTGTATCTAATATTTATCTTTCATTGCCCTAACTTTTCGTATGTTAAAATTTGAAGAATTAAATTTAAGTTAAAGCTTTATTTTATCTTGCATTTTTCATTTATTTGCTTTCAAATAATTCTATAATTTAGTAGTTACCGAGTTTATATGTTTATCAGTATCCTACTTTGAATTATTTTTAAAATCGATAATCTGCTCATTTCTTAGCTTGGGGATGGATTTTTTTCGCACCCTTGCATTTTCACATCACTAAGAAAATTGCGATCGAAATTTCAATTTTTGTAACTGTATAATAAGTAATTCCTTCTCGTTAAAATAGTTTATGGTACTGTATTGTAATGAGGATATTAAATTTATCTTTCAATGAAGAGTTTGTTGATTTTCGATATTATAAAAATTTTAAAATCGAAATTAATTTTTAAAAATCTTCGTTCGTTTGGCATTCCTAGCTCTCGAGAGTTTTAAGTGTCTGATGAAAATTGCAGCTCTCAGCTACATGAACAAAAAAAATCTAAGCAAACCTATGGTTGCCAAGGAGTTGCATTCAACTTTTAAAATATTCCCTTGAATTTCTCATTTCTTTAATGAATATGTTACTTATCCAAATGTACGAGAAATTTTAATCTTAACAGCATGCAAAGCACTGCTTCTTAATTTCCCGATAGATTTTAAATTCTTCACACAAGAATTGTAAGACTCTGCATTAAAGCGAAGTTTGTTACAGAACGCCTTCAAAAATCAATTTTGACAATTTCATCATTTGTTCATACTGTAAGTGCACACTCATTTGCAGTCTATGTAATAAATTCCCATTTACTCCTAAATATCTTAAGTATTTACCTTCAGGTGTGCAACAAATCTTAATCAAGTGTTTCAATTAAATTTTTGTTTTACGGAACATTCATTTTTTATGTACTGAACAGTATTGCAATGTCATCTCTGAGCTAGGCGATATAAGCAGTTGCTTAAGATACCGAATTTCGGAGGGCACTAGTTAGATTGCTGTAACAGGCGAAAATCAAAGGTACATTTCGCTTTGAATTGTTATGCTTCATTAATGCAGGATGCCAACTCTGTCATGTTTAGAAGCTGACAGTGTTGGAAATGGGCACTATCCAATAGTACAGTATTTTAAATTAACTTCGAGAATGAATACAAATATTATGTTAACCTTTAAGTGGTATACTTGGAAATTAAACTCTAAGCTAATTTTAAATATTTCTCCAATACCTTAATTCAAGAAAATAACCAAGAATGTAGTCTTTATATGGCATAAGTTCCAGTCGGATTTGAAAGCCTCAGGATACACATGCTTTATTTTAAGCAAAGACTTAAGTCAATCAACCATGCAATAAAAAAACAAATTGGCAACCCTTGAGGACCTCTTAAAACATCCCCGCGTAACAAGCATACGATTCTTGCCCATGGTACTCGCAATAGTTAACAATTGAAAGAGCGTGTTACTTGCATGAGGTGGATATCACGGTTAATAGATTTGTGATCACTGTTTTATTGTTGAACTGATAATTCCTAACTTGTTTCTCTTTGGATAGAAACATGAAGGGAATATACATGGAGTCGACTGGTGAAATTCGGGATTATCATCGAAAAGATGCGTGATTGTGCTCTTTATACAGCCAAGTGAATGTTTAAATTCTTGTTTCAGATGCATTTAAGCAGCTAAATTTTTCAATCGTGTTATTTAGCAACTTGCTTCTTAAAAGCTTCCCTAGATTAGTTTCTCAGCCATTGGTACGTGTAACCATAAGAGTACAGGAAAGGTCTCTGGGATACGAAGGAAAGATGTGACTGTAGTCATTGATGGATTAATTGAGCTTACGATGAAAAGCTGCTGTATCGGTTAATACTTCCAATCCAAAAATTTCATTATGAAGAATCAAACTACTTAAAATAAATCTGAAATAATTTAGAAAGCTATAAATGCTTAATTCAGTTTAGGTATATATTCTTTCTGCAGGATCAGTATTTGTCGAGAGGGCTAAGACAACCAGTCGATAACACAATTAGTGCATTTCAAGAATCTTTACATCATTACATTGATCATCCACTCACTCATTTATTATTCTTGGAGATTTAATCACTTGCACTGTGAGTAAACTTCACAGTTGCGGTGCCGGACGCTACAATATAACAAGCGGTAAAGTGTCTCATTTATGTCGCTCTGCATCTGCGAGTGCAATCCAGAGCTGTAACTCAAGAAATAAACAATTTTGTTGTTAGGCGACATGTGTATCACGTTATTTTCATTTTTGCAATAAATGCCTATCGACGTTATGTTCACGTCGCTCACGGTTTGAGACAAAAGCATCTCGACATACATGGCGCGTCATTTTAGCCCAAGTGGTTAAATGGCAATAACTCTTTGTAAGGAAACCAACAAGTAAATTCACATGGTAAACAAACTGAACAGTTGGTTGATGATCATTGTCTGTATATACTAAATATTGGAAATGAGACTTTCTTTTCCCAACCAACCAAGTCATTTCATGCAACAGATATAGCTATCAGTTCTCCCTCACTGCTACCTTAGTTTTCACTTAAAGTTAGTAATGTTCTTTTCAGTTGTGATCATTTTCCAGTTTTTTTCCTTGTTCAAGGATATACCTCCTTTGGAGCTGACCTGTCATTTTATTTATGATAGAGAATACTGATCACTTTTATCATTCCTAGCTGTGATTAGTCAGGAAATAGTGAATAATACAAATATTGAAGATGCAGTGACTGTGGTAACTGACATCATCCTACAGGCAACTAAACTCTCGATTCCTAAATCATCAGTAAGACTTCCAAAGTATGCAAAACCATGGTGGAGCAATGAATGTAAAGAAGCACAGAAAGCAGAGAAAACTGTGGAATATTTCCTACACATACTCGGATCTCCAACCTTCTGACCTGTAAGTAGGCTATGGTAAAGGCACAAAATGTCAGATGGCAGAGCCAGGGAAATATGTGTTGTTTTCTGTGTCATCCAGTTTTTATTTCTTGTTCAAGGATATACCTCCTTTGGAGCTGACCTATCATTTTATTTATGATAGAGAATACTGATCACTTTTATCATTCCTAGCTGTGATTAGTCAAGAAATAGTGAATAATACAGATATTGAAGATGCAGTGACTGTGGTAACTGACATCATCCTGCAGGCAACTAAACTCTCGATTCCTAAATCATCATCAAGGCTTCCTAAATCATCATCAAGGCATCAAGTATGCAAAACCATGGTGGAGCAATGAATATAAAGAAGCACAGGATGCAGAGAAAACTGTGGAATGTTTCCTACAAATACTCGGGTCTCCAACCTTCTGACCTATAAGCAGGCTAAGGTAAAGGCACAAAATGTCAGATGGCAGAGCCAGGGAAATATGTGTTGTGTTCTGTGTCATCAACAAGTTTTGATACTCTGAGAAAAAGAATTTAAGAATGTATTAAGAAAATGTCAAAATCACTCACTTTCTGTCTTGATAGTTTGATAAACAGCAGGGAAGAAACTGCAGATAGTATTTGTGAGGCTTTTGCTTTTGTGTCAAGTAAACCATTTGTCCGCATTTTTTTTCCCCCATCAGGTACAATCTAAGAGAGTTTCTGTCAAATTTAATGAGCTCAACTGTGAAAATTATAACACAGAATTCACAATACTCAAGATTCGAAGAACTCTTTCTTGGATACATAAGACAGTTACAACTCTAGATGGTGGGAGCTATAAGTATGTTAAAGTTTCTAAACTACTATGTTAAAGTTTGTGTCCTGTGAATCATTAGTTGCCCTTCTTACCCCTTTTAACAAAGTGTAGAAGAAGCATATTTTCCTAAATATATAGAGAAGAGCTTTAGTTATTCTCATAGCAAAACCTGATAAGGAATCTTGTAAGAATTCTTGCAATTATAGATTGATAAGAATGAACCTGCTGCCTTTGCAAAATCTCGAAAAAAAGATAAACTCTCATCTAGCTCATCACTGGAAAAGAATGATTGCAGTTCTTCATATCAGGGTGAGTTTTAAAGAGGTAGGTCAACTTTGGTTAATGTTGTGATATTTGAGACCTTGCTGTGAAGTTGGGAGGAAACACCTAGTATCTATTTTCTTAGATATAGAAAAAGCATATGATAAGGCTCGGAGATGTGACATTCTCCATGACCTTTGTGATATTAATCTACATGGTAATTTAGCTGTCTTTAAAAAATAGATTATTCCGAGTAAAGCTTGGTTCTCTGTTCTCAAAAGCTCAAGAAAATTCTATCGAGCACATGGTGGGGAGCTGACTGCTGTTCTTTGCTCCAGTTCTTTGTAGTGCTGTAATCAGCTCCAAATTAGATTACACCTCTGTGGTGGATGCATCTTCATGTCAATCTGCATTACTAAAGCTTGATCCTGTTTACCATCAGGCATAAGACATTTGTTTTGGAGCCTTCCAATCAACACCTGTACAGAGCTTGTACGTAGATTGTGTTGAGCCTTCACTTCATTTAAGGCATGAGCAACTGTCTCTTTGCTATTATTTTCCTGTATATTCTTTTATATGATTCAAATGTCCTTTTCCAAGCACAGCCTTCCTAGATTTCTACCTATTCAAAAAGATCTTAGTCATTAGTTGAAGAATACAGCATTTCTGAGATGAAAAGCAATAAATTATTTTCAAATTCCTCTTTGGGATGATGTAAAAATTGAATTTCTTAAAGTTTTCAAACATTTTGAGAACAGCTCTAACGAGGTAATGTAAATGCCTTGTTAAAGCTTTTTAGATCACAGAAATTAATACAACAGTTATTTGTTTACCCAAAACTTGTGCCCAAAAGTTCACTGCAGAGTTTTTCTGAAGAAAACAGTTCTTCTGTTTTAGAAGTTCTAAACTTGAGTAGAGGACCACCAGCGGCCGAGCGGTAAAGACGCTGAACACTGGTAGTTTGGTCTGAAGTTCGAATCCCACGAACAGGCTGGCTGCATGGGCCTTTCGTGGTTTTCCTCATGTGTAACGTGTATATGAGTCAGTTTCCTTTAGAAAGTCCTCCACGAAAGCATCCCTCCCTTTAGGAAGATAGCCCTCGTGTGCTTTGCCATAATTGAATAATCCAATCCAATCCTAAACTTGAATAGTGTCTTAAAGAATGACCATTATGACATTATATACTGCTATGTGTCTGGACATTCGAAATAAAGGGAACTTGCAGATATTACAGCAAAGAATTCTGTGGAAGTGTTCAGCAGACCTGTTCCCTTTTTAGACATAACATCTGATATTAGACAGAGAATTTTAAACAAATGGAAGCTACTCTGTGATGTTCAGCTAGTAATAAGTTAAGA
This sequence comes from Stegodyphus dumicola, assembly GCF_044657685.1. Classification (NCBI taxonomy): domain Eukaryota; kingdom Metazoa; phylum Arthropoda; class Arachnida; order Araneae; family Eresidae; genus Stegodyphus; species Stegodyphus dumicola. The sequence continues at coordinate 37,251,890 of NC_140771.1, read as the reverse complement.
CGTCTGAAACTTGGGATGGAAAGCTGGAAGAGTGCCAGAAATCGAAAGGAGGAGGTGCTGTTAACCCATCTTAAAATCGATCACTCGCATTTACCTTCTAAAAGCAGAGAGTGAGTCAGTGGGTCCTAATTGTGATATTGTTCTGTCCGTTTGTCATTTTTTAATACGTAGGTTGAGGCAAAAGTCATGGCAACTATTTTTTTTCTTGAAGATACCAGTCCGGTTGAAAAATGTCACATATACAGACGAAAGGACAAGGTCTTAACTACATGTGTGGACAATAAATAGCACTAAAATATCGTAACACACGAATTTATTACAGTAGTATACAGGGCAATATAGCCTTCACCGTGCAAAAGAATGATAACACAATACACATAAAGTTGATATGACAAACCTGGGCCTAAAGACCCTCAATGTAGTCCCCTGCTACTGTCACCACACGCTGCCAACGATGTGGGAGGTGCTGAATACCATGAGCCTCAGCATTTTCCACACCATGTATGAATTGGGTCATCTGTTGGCGCACAGCATTAGCAATGTGCTCTCGTGTTGCAAACCGTCTGCCACGTATTGGTTCCTTAATCTTGGGAATGAGATCAAAGTCACAGGGCAAAAGGTCAGGAGAGTATGGTGGGTGCTCCAATTCTTCCCATCCCCTCGCCTTGTCGTGCAGAATTATTGCACTGTCTACAAGATCCGGACGTTTATCCTAAATGCCACATCGCACCTGGAAGTCCCTGCAGTACTGTGCGGTCACTGTTTTGCCATGAGGAACAAAGTGGCAAACAATGACACCCCTGACATCATACGCGACAATAACCATCAATTTGACTGGGGAAGGATTCTGACGCTAGCTCATTATGCAATATCCTGTGGACAGTGCGTTTCTAGATGCCACTTGCCCTCTCTAACTCCAGTAATGTCCATCGTCTGTCTTCATCCATGAGGTGCTTGATGACGGCACGTGCCAAGTCGGTCTGCACACTCACCGGTCATCCCGAACGTTGCTCATCACTGGTTTACACACGTCCTTGCTGAAACTTTCCTACCCACCATGCTACTGTATGATATGGTAGGGCATTATTCCCAAGGGCTTCTACTAATTCACTGTGACACTCCTTCGCATTTCTCCCTCGGAGAACGGCTATTTTGATGTAAGCGTGCTGCTCAACACGGGTTACTTCCATCTCGCACGGAACTCACCAACTGACTGATTTCAGAGCCCTCCCTACCACAGAGCCATCTGTTGTTGTGTATACACTCTATGCCTGCAGAACTTCTACACAACACATATATGTTTTGTGATCCATTCACATATCTACAAGAAAAAAATAGTTGCCATGACTTTTGCCCCAACCCTCGTAGAATATCCATATTTTAACAGATTTTGATTGAAGCATTTTAATAAATATGACTTGCCTCTTTACTGTATAATGGGAGAAGAGGTCGATACCATTTATTTGAATACCTGAAAGAGATGGGTTTGTATTATGGGTTATAAGTTTTGGATGTATCTACCATGTGTTTGGTTCAAATAGTCTTTCAGGCTAAAAGAAAATGTGCCAAGAAAATCTTCTACTACTAGCTACTACTACTACTCGAACTGCCAAACCCCTAAGCAATTTTATGTAGCTCACAAAAATATTTTAATTATGAATTTGTTGCAAATACAAAGATTTCAAAATCAAGTTCAAGAGAGAGACATTTTCATTATAAATTGAGTTAACTAATTTACAGTGTGATACAAGTCTTAATCAAGATTTGAAGATATGGATTTTATTAACTTTTATTTGTACTTGACATATTTTATAATTATTTGTGAAGAATTTTTTTTTCCACAATTGAAAATTAATAAGAAGGAAATCTGATTTACCGATGAGCATCTACAATCTGTGATAAAGACAATTTCTAGTATTTCTCTCTAAGGCTTCAAATTTTATCAAAACTGAAATGCCATTAAGTGTCAAGTCGAGGAATAAAAAAATTTATAGTTATATACATACAAATATGTATTTTTATTTATGCATAGAAACGAATTCAATAAATAAGGAAAAGAGACTTAAGTTTGTCATTATTTATTCTCTAGTTTTGTTCTGCCTGGAAAACTTTCTCTGAAAAGTTAAGAAAGTTTTCATAATTTCTTTCAGCTTAAATTGAACTAAATTATTTAATGATTATAGTAAGTCTGGAACTTTTAATTGTCAAATATTTGAATTACAAAGTGTAACCAATATAAGTGTCTTGCAAGTACCAGACTTTAAATTTCAGATACAAAAAATAAATATAAGTTTGAATTTTTTCCGAAAAATGCTTAGTAAACAACATTTATTTTAAACGCTTTTTATTTTGTTAAAAAAAAATTCGAACCCGTCAGCTGTTTTTCAGGTTGTGCATGTGGCCCACAGGCAATCTAACCTTTTTCTAAATTAATGTATTGTATTTTTACTTGCGTACAAATGGAAATGTTATTTCTTCAAGTTTTGTATGATCTCTAAATATGATCTTCAACTTTAAAATGTAATATGTATGAGAGTCTTTTTTTTTTTTTGTTGTTGTTGTTATATTTTTAAGAATGTGTAGGAAATTTTCTCATTATGGACTGAAGGAGTGTATAAAAGATTAGATTTCGTAATTTTTATGAACTTAATTCTTTTTAATTCAAAAAATGGAAAAGCAAAAATATCTCCATCATTTAAAGCATTTTTGTAATTGGAAGTATTGTATTTATTCACATATTTTCCCCTTTTTTTTTATGATTTTATCATACAAAAATAGAGGGGAAGAGATATGCAAAGGACACAGTTACAGAAAAAACATAACAAATGAAAAATATTCATAGATAAACTCTTGGTAATTATCACAATATTATTTATTTAACTCTCTGAGCGGCCAGGGTTTTCGCTAAGAAAGCACAAATTTCCCAAAACTACTATGAGAACAAATTATTTTTTGATTTTAATGTAGAAACTCTCCTGGTTGGTATTTCATGCCTGGATTTGTTTTCTTTTGATATAGTGTCTTAATTTCTTTGATATATTTTAATATGCACGTATATATACATTCTTACAGATATCAGAAAAAATATTCTAGGCCGTATATGTACGCCCTTGCCGCTTAGAGGGTTAAAAGAAACCTGCATTCTAATCAGATTAAAAATTACTAATGACATTAACATTAAAGTATCTAACACAAGATTTTCATTTATGCTTCTGTTTTAAATCTCATCCCTTTTTATTGTTGTTCACTGCTAGCTACTCTTGAGGTCTGAAGTTGTTTAATCGTGATGGAACTGCTATCAAGTCTGCTGTTTGCTAGTTGTCGCCATCATCAATATCGCTATTCAGTTTATCTTTCCACCTGCAATGATCTTCAGAACTGTCCAGAACACTAGATATTCCCTATTTTTTTTTAAACTTAACTATTATTGTTTCATCAGTCAGAGCCCATGTACCCCAAATCCATGAACAAATCAATTAGTAAGATCAAAACAATGTCTAAATGAACAAATCTGTTTTAAAATTATGGGAAGCTTGCTTTCTGAACACCTTGAAAAAGGAGAGAATTACGTGAAGCTGGGGAATATGCCATTAAATGCACTATGTGTCTATGACCAAGGGTTTTGAAAGTAAAGGCACTGTGAACTTAGTATATGCAGGATAGTATAAAAAATTTTTACCAATATATGAACCTCTAGTGGCCTATCCACTCAACTAGTCGAAATGAAATTTTAGATATTGTTTGAAGGTATGCATTCAAGATTGTGATGATTTAAAACAACAGAGCTCTCGCAGTTATGGTTGCAGTAAAGAAATTCCAAAATTTTCAGATGGTAACACCCACTTTTTTCCCTGGGCAAATTTATTAGCACATTGGAAAATCTTAAATGACAATGGAAAGATACATGTATGACTATAAAACATTTGCAAAGAAGAGCATTATAAAGGATCAGTGATAATAGAGAGGAGAGAAGAAAAAACTGTTTTAGAATTAGAGGTTTTCAATGTGTACAATGTTTCAAGATATTCATCTCCTGTAAATTTGCACTTTCATAGCTGTCACAATCCGCTGACCTCACTTCGGTGGGGTTCTGGTTCTGGAATTATCTGAAACCTTAAGGTCTACAAAATAAGATCTGTCAGAACTGATAGATGCCATAAAATGTGAAGTTATACAGATTCCTCTCTTGTGTTGTTTATGGTCCTTTACAGTACTCTTCTTTGCAGATATTATATGCTGGCAATTTTTGTCATATGGCTAACTTGCCATTTATGGTTGCCCACCAGTAGTCGAGTGGTAAAGCTGTTCAATACTGGTAATTCGGTCCTGGGTTTGAATCCCAGCATATATGTCATGTGTATGTGAGCTAGTTTCCCTTAGAAACTCCTCCGCAAACCCCCCCCTTAGGCAGATACTTCTCGAGTGCTGTACCATAGTTAAATAAACCAAACTATATATGGTTTTTCAGCGCCATTTGGTGCAGGGAAAAAGGTGGGAACTTTTAAAAAAATTTTCATTAACCATAACCATGAGAAGCTGTGTTATTTTAAATCATTGCAATCGAGCGCACACCTTCAAAAAATAATATCTGAAATTCATTTCGATTGGTTGAGCAGCTAGGTGGCTAGGAGTTCATATATCGGAGGAGATTTTTTTATAACCACCCTGTATATGTATATATTATGGTTTGCCATTTATTTAAAGATGAGAACATAATATTTTTCAGAACAATGTTCCTTGATCTAGTGCACTGAAAAAAAATTTTCATGACTTTATGTGATCTGCATATTTTAAAATGTATGCATTTTCTTGTCTATTAAAATTTTAAAGACATGAAATAAAATATTATTGAAGAAAATACAATTTTCAAAGCAGAGGATGGAAATGTTATTTTCATTTATTAGATTTTGTATATTTTTATGTTATAAATGCATAAATGGAATTAAGCAAAACACTAAAATAAATTAGTTTGTTTGATTCTTGTAAGATTTTCTTAATTTGAAATGCAGTTGTATTTTAATAAAAGCAAATGTACTTGATCTTGTTTATCTTTTAAATCTGATGGCTTTTTTATGATTAATAGTTGAATGGTCATCGAAAAATACAGTATGAGGCTTATATGTACTTGATTATTTACAGGAATTTTATCTTAGGGGAGTATGTGATGTGTTTATCTAATTTTTAATGGTTCTTTTGTAGTCTGAGAACTGGAATGAACAAAGCAGATTGAAATGATTATTTATAATTTCTTTTATAGATTTGTATCTGAAATTAAAAACTATGGACATTATAAACATTGTCTCTTTTTTTAGATCTCGATTGGCTTGTCAAATAATTGTTACAGAAACTATGAATGGTTTAGAATTGAGTCTTCCTGGAGAAGTAAAAGATGCTAGACTGCTTTCTTCAACCTATACCAGTGAAAAGATCAAATAATTACAACTAGAGAGAAACGTTCTAATACCATTATTGTACAGTCTTGTTGAATAAGAATGAGGTTTCTTTGAGGAGGTATCAGGATATAAAATGCTTAGATATTTTAAAATTAAGTGCTGTAATCCTCTTATAAAAATATCAAAATTGTATGGCATATCGGAAGAAATCTAAACATTTATTACATACTGAATGAATTTTCAATAATGTTATTGGTGCACTGTAATATCTATTAGCCCCTTTTTTAAAAAAAAATTGGATTTTATTATTAAAAAATTCATACCTTATATTATCACATGAACAGTTCTTTTCTGTTGAATATGCCTAAATGTAATGTTATATACTGTGATATAGGAGAGCATCTCGTACCATTCTTAACATTTTAAATTCACTCTCAATTATGCTGCCAAATTTTCTCATGTTTTATGAATAATTTTTATATTATAAATGCTCAAATATTCACATTATAAATTAATATTACATCATTTATAATTTTAAATGTCACATTTATAATAAAAGTAATTCTGAAAATGGCCAATATTTCGTCTGTGGTATGCAACTATACAGATGTACAATTGCTTTTCATCAAAAAGTATTTGGTTTTGGGGGGGGAATGTTTTATGCAACATTTAGTAGAATATATATGCAGCTATATGAATTAATATGCAACTTTTAGTAATAATAGAATCATTGATTTTAAAGTTGCAGAAATGAACATTTTAAAATTTCTTTGTATAGTATTGCAGCATTATTAAAAATATTCATTACTAGAAAATGTGATATTTAATTTCTGAATGTAATATTCGTGTGAATATTCAGATTACAAAATACATATTTTAATTATTCTTACATTCTTTGTTATCTTCTTTTGTATCAAAATTGGAAATTTTACTCAAAAAGAAAAAATATATTTTTGTAAGTTATTAAATATTCCTTTTTTATATTTTATCTTGTCTAAGGAAATTTTGTACTAGATGTGTCTATAAAAATACTTTTTCTACATATTTGTTTATTTATTGCATTCCACAGCATTTATGCATTGAATATTTATTATTACAGTTCAGCTATTGAAGATCTAAATACAAATGCCATTTTTTAAAAAATATTTGCATATAATGGGCATAAAAGGTTAAGAATAGTTTCTGTAATTTAACCACTGAGCATTATGCATATATAATAGAGAGAGAGTAATACATACAATACAATTTGACTATATTTATGTACTTTCATACTTTTAAAAAGTATTGTTGCATGCATACAGGTTTGTAATAGATTGAATGCGCTCTGAACTGATAATAGCTTGATAAAATTTATTTTACCAGAAGGAACACTTTATGCCTGTCTTTCCACAAAAATACTGATACATCTCTTCACAGTGTCACAGAAAGCAATCAGTAATTACACATCAAACTACTAAGAATTTTAAATGCAATGCAATGCAAAGTGCATCTAAAGAGTAAAGCTCTCATGGAGGTATCTCAGTATGCCCTAGTTGACCATGAACTGAGATATGATGTTCTCTCTAACCGTATATAGTTATACCCCAGCCACAGAGAAATCTTTATTACCTTCCATTTCTCGAAATTAGTGGAAAGCATTTGAGGTATATTTGTGTTTACAGTTACATATAGGGATCAATGACAATTATTCGATTAGAATACTAATTACAGTTAAACAGGGGCCGGTCAAAAATGTCACCAATTTTGGCCACTTTGGGAGATTTATCACCAAATTAGTCCCCTAATCCATTATCAGTTTAGCGATATCTCACCAGTTTAGCAAAATAGCCATTTAGCTGGATGTTAAGTAGACTTGCTCCTGTATTCTTATTTTTATGATAGAGCTTAGTCCCTTTTAAGCATTTCATGTTACATATATACAAAATTTGTAACACTATTTATTTCAAACTCTTACAATACTATTTTATCATAGTTTTATATATTTCAAAAATGAATATTAACTCACAGTTATTGAAATGAAAGGCCTTTTTGACTGTAAGACTTTATTTTACCTTTTCTGTTTCTTGCAGTATTAAATTACATACAGGTGATACCTAAAAATTTAATACTGGCTTATTCAAAATGCTGTGATTTTTAGACCACTGCAAAAATTTATCATTTAATGCCATGTAATAACCAGTGTACATCAGTCATTTGTAGATGTAATCCTTTAGGAGCATTGGTGGTATTTTTGCATATTAAATTTAAACTATGAACTGAACAAGGAATAATGTAGCTTTATCATTTCTTTAACAAATAATGGCTTGAATACATTTATGCACTTCAGCTATATTAGTCCCTTTATCATATCCTTGACCTTAAAAATTTTGAATGTTGAGGCCATCTCTTATAAATAATTTCGTTTGCTAAACGACTTCTAGTTTTCTGTTTTATTTCTACAGAATTTATAAAGCTTTCATCAGTAGTTATGGATCCATCATTAATATACAGGTATCTAATAATTTGACACAGTTGATCATGATGCAAAATTTCTTTTATGCTATCAAATATCAAAAAATGTTTTTCCCTTTTTCGATAGTAAAAAGAATTTTAATTAAAAATATAATTATAAACTTATCTTTTGCTTTATTAGAATGATAAGAATGGATCTCATTCTGTGACTAGCTACATGATAGACAGTATTCCAAATATCAGTCAGTCCATAAGTTCGTGCGCATTAAGAGTATGCGTGAAATTCACTATGACGCATTTACTAAATACAATTTTGAGCCTATTGAAACTTGTCATCAGTTGACTAACATATTATTCAGTTCATCACCAACTTTCGTAAATATCGAATGCATTTTAGTACCCATAGAAACTGAATATTCAACCAAAATAAAACTAAATACATGCCATGTGGTAATAACAGCAGTCCCTATTTTGAAATTGGGAATTACAAATTGGAAACTGTTAGCAAATTTAAATATTTAGGATCAGAAGTTAACACTCTCAATGATTTAATGCCCGAGATCCATAGTAGAGTCACAGATGCTAACTGATGTTTTTTCGGTCTCAAAAAAATACTTGGTCTAACTTCACTAGCAGAAAAACGAAGATTTTAATTTACAAAAGCTTAATCAGACTCATTCTTACATACTCTGTTGAGACCTGGGCAATGACAGAAAAAGCTAAAAGTATCATTTCTGTCTTTAAAAGAAACATTTTGAGAAGTATTTTTGGTGGCATAAAATGTAACAATATCTGGAGAAGAAGAACTAACTCTGAACTCTATGAATCCTTTAAAGAAATAGATATAGTAAAATACATAAGGATTCGGAGAATTAAATGAGCAGGCCATCTGTGCAGAATGGATAAAAATCGAGTAACTAAAAAGATCTCGGCCAGACCATTCGGCACCCGAAAAAAAGAGGGAGACATAAACTTAGGTGGCTCAACTGTTTGGAAACGTACTTAAGAATTTTAAAAATAACCAATTGGATGTCCATGGCCAGGGAAAGAAGAGCTTGGAATTCGATTCTAAGAAAGGCAAGGGCCCATCCTGGGCTGTCTGACCATTGAAGAAGATGAATATAGATAATCAGTGCAAACGTGCTGTGCTACATTTTTTATTTTCGTGTGGAGAATCTGCCAGGTTTGCATCGACAAAAATTAATAGTGTACATGGTGAACACACTGTTAGTGTAAGGTCTGCCCAGAAATGGTTTAAAAAATTTAAAGTTGGAAAAAGCAGCATTGATGATGAGCCCCGTTCAGGACATTTTGAACTATTAGAACCAAATCAAACGATTAATTCAGAAGTTTATAATGAACAACTTTGCCATCTAAACTCAGAATTGATAAAAAAAAATGCCCACGATTGGTGTATATCGAGAAAGTGTTGTTTCATCATGATAACGCTAAACCGCATTCGGCTCGAACAACGCTGTAAAAAATGAGTGAATTTAATTAGGAGCTTTTGCCACATCCTGCTTACTCCCCAGATATTCCCCCAGTGATTGTCACTTATTCCGTGCCTTACAAAATTTTTTATTGGGAAAAAAATTTTATTCTAAACAGGGTGAACACAATGAACTTTCAAGTTTTTTTTGCATCGAAACCAGAGTCTTTCTACAGCAATGGCATAAAAAAGCTGCCTATAAGATGGCGAGACATTGTAGATAATGGAGGAAAATATATAATTGATTAAAATGTTAAATTGTGTTTATTTATATTTAAAAATTTACCAAAAAATGTGCATGAATTTATGGACTGACCCAATATAATGGAATAAATTAATTCAATTAAGTTCAGGGATGTTCCTGCTATAGATGGCCTGTAGTTTCATGTATATCTCTAAGAGGTAAATTATTTCTTGCAAAATTGCATAAACTATTTCCTCCTTTTTCTTTTTCTGATTCTATTACTTTGTGCAATGAATTGTCTATGAAACAACCCCCAATATTGTTCCCTCCCTTCAAAGCAATCCCATTGATAAGCACTGCAATGAAACAAAATTTTCATGATTGAAATTAGTTTTAAGTTTGACCAATCTCTGAAACCTCTTTGGATTGGAGATAGTAGAACCTGTCTTATTTTAGTAAAAAGAATGCATGAAAAACACAGTATCGCAGAGATCTTTTTTGAACAGATGAGTCAGTTGTGATGAATTCTCTTCCTATTAGAATGCTTCTTAAAAGCTATCAGCATCCTGTCCTTGGTCTGGTGCATGTTCTATGAAGAAAAACTGAATTTTACCTAAAATTGTCAGCCATGATGCGGGATCATTGAAATTGATCAATTTAATGGATTCTTTATCCTCCTTGTTTCCAGAAATCTTGAATATTTGTTTTTATTTGAATCAGAGTTACTAAATTTTCCAACTTCTACCACATGGTCTTACTTTTTTCGATAAATTACTTATGGAATTTAAATAGCTGCATTGTGTTAGCCATTCTTCCTGCTGTAAAACAGAGCTTTCAGTGAACGTAATTTCTCATTCCCCCCCCCTTTTGTATGCAGTACCACTGGGGTTTGAGATGCCATTTGTGGAAAATTCAATTCTTGCATGAATTTTACTAAGAAATTATTTGAATTTTATTTTTTGTCATTATAAAATTTATAAAAAATTATTCTTGAATGAAATTCATCTAATATTGAAGCAGAAAAAAATATGGTGCCCATGTATAGAGTTTCATTAAACTAAGCCAGATAAAAAATTGATTAAAGAACAGCTGTTTTACGCAGTGCAAAGGCCGATGATATGAAAAAACGACTTCTTTAGTTATAGGAAAGTAACAGAAATCGAGGTGCTTCAAGGATGTTAAAACTGGGCTAGTAGAATATAAAGCAAATCAGAAAGCATTGATGACTTGTCATTTTTGTAGAGGAAGCTCAAGAAAATAGACTAAACTGTAAAATTTTACTTTTCATGGATCAGTATACCACCCATTCTTAAACGACAGGTTTGTTGCAAAATATGGAAACTAATTTCTTTCCAGCAAATTGCACTAGTGTAGTGCAACCTTTAGAACTGGGCATCATTAAGAATTTGAAAATTTTCTACCGTTCAAAGTTCGATTCAAATAGCCCTACAGAACATAACTACAGGAAATACACAGAATAGTTTAAATATTCTTGAGGCTATGAATGTGATTTCACTTGCCTGGGTTCAAGTAAAACAGTAAACAACTAAAAATTGCTTTATTAAAGAAGTATCTTCAAACCCAGAGTCAAGTTCGGAAACTACTGGGATTAGACATTACAAATGAGGAATACATGAACTGTAATCCCAAAATGTAATGACATCAGAGTTATGCATAATTGGAAAACAGATTCAAAACACTTTACCAGATGGAGATTTAAGTAACAGGGATGAAGAAGAAACTGAATAAATAATACCACCTTTAATAAATAATAACATGCTATGTACTGCATAGACACCCTAATAAATTTCTTTGTATTTAATAATACAAACAAGAAAACATTTCAAGACTAGAATTTGATTCATAGCATTCAGATTCGAAATCAAAAACACATCAGATGATTGTTAAATACTTTTTCTTTGTAAAAAGAGTTAAAATTTGCCTTAAATTATTCGGGGGGGGATTTCTTATTCAAGATAGTAATTCAAACAAATGTATGACCTTTTTTCTTTAATGTAGCTACATACAAAAAATTTGGATTCTTCTGATTTTAATAATGTTAAATTTATATTAATATAATTTTTAAAACATTAATTACAAAAAATTCCTTAAATTGTTTAAAATATTAATTAAATACTTATTTAAAATGTTTATTTTCAATTTGTTTGAACAGTTAATATTTTAAACAGGTTGTACAATAATAAAATTGTGTAACATTAGTATCAAAATTATGTAACTAATATATATCTTTCGCACCGTAAATTAAAATATAATTTGTAATCTTTCTCATTCATACACCATTTGTGAATGATCCCTTGAAAAACATAATTGGTGCTCTATTGTAATTGAAACGAAACTGACAATGAACGAGGATCGGAAAATTTCCAAATTATTGACCAGCTGCAGTTGTTTCTGAAAACTGTAATTAAAACGATGAAAATTTTGCAAATAATGATGACGTGTTTAGAGTAGTACACAGAATAGCTATTGATTTCTACTTAAATCCGATAACAAAAACATAAAAAGTGGTGAAAAGGTTTCCCAAATCATCTTCAGCAGCAACAAGTTAAAAAAAAAAGGGGGTTCGTTATTGAAATAAAATACGAAAGAAGAAATTAATGCAGAGCTTTTCTTTACACTCAACATGACTCAGTGATTAATTTACTGATTATATTAGGATGTTTCTCGATAATTAAAAATTATGCTGGAAGTCCCACATATACAAACTTTATACACTTGCATTGTTGTCTCATACAATATTAGTTTTACAATCGATAAAACTTGTGGTTCAAACACTTTGCTGTGAAAATGTTAATTTATTCATTCATATCTGATGATACAACTAAATTCATCTTGATGAATCAATAAATAAAAGCACAATTTTTAATAGCAAACTTAATGATACTATACTGTGAAAGAAATAGCAAACTTAATGATACTATACTGTGAAAGAAAGACTATTTACTTATTCTAATCCCTTTCGGTGGCTGAGTGATTAAGACTGCTGAATACTGGAAGTTTGATCCCAAGCCAGTGAATTCACTGCCTGGTTGGTTTTCCCTTGCAAAAAATGATTACGAGCTAATTTTCGTCAGAAAGGTCCTCCACAAAGGCATTCTTTCGTTAGGCAGATAGTTCATGCATGCTGTGGCATATTTGAATAACCTAGCTTACTTATTGTAATTTTTTTGCAATATAGTTTTGATCTAATTTCAAGTATTAGAATGACAAAGATTGTGAAATTTTCAATAATATTGCTAAATTTACATTACGATAGAAACCTTCGGAATAAATTAAATACATATATAAAAACGAAACAGATGTTACTTAACTAACAGAACTGGCACAGGATTCTGATTCTAGAAATTTTTTAATCCCAATTTCTTTCACAGCCACTATATTATTAATGAATCAAAAAACCTCAATTCTTAATAAAAAATTAAAAGCAAGTATTCCATAAGGAAAAAAAAAGAATGAAATGAGTAAAAATATAAATAAATAAAATAATTTAAATGAGATCTTCAAAAGAACTGGCGTACTTTCTAGAGGAAAAAATAAGAGAAAAACATTTTCAAATATCACATGATTTTCTAATAATTACCATATCGAGAAGTGTGTTTATATCACAAATAAGCCTCTCCCAAAAACAACAGCTCACCAGTCGCCTAGTGGTAGAGTCGCTGAACACTGGTAGTTCAGTCCGAGGTTCGAAACCCACGAACCGTCTGGCTGCATGGGTGTTTTCGTGGTTTCCCCATGTGTAATGTGTATATGAGCCAGTTTCCCTTAGAAACTCCTCCATGAAGGCATCCCTCCCCTTAGGCAGATAGCCCTCAAGGCTTTGCTGTAAATAAATAATCTAATCCAAAAACAACATTAGGGATTTATTGTCGATTTGGTCTGAACTGGAAAAACCTATTAACCGTCATTCTCATCTCAGTCTTCAGTTTCCGTCTGCAGTATAAGCACACATAAAGGAAGGTGAATTTATGAGTTAACTATAAAAATGGAAGTAGACAATGGATTTGCCGATCTAACAATTGCAAAGGAAGTACTCTCTTAAGTACAGACGAGTATGGCAGAATTCTTCGAAGTCATTGACTAGAAAAAAATCATGTATGCATAAGAGATGAAGCATAAAACAGGTTGCTTTAAAGAATATCAAAAGAATTAACAGTCATTCTGAAGACACATAAAATTTCTTTCATTCTGTAGATCAGGAATTCACGTGACTTGCGAGAACTTTTGATGTGGCCGTCATTACACATCTGGTCCGTTCTCAGTCTTGTGAAATCAAGTGCCAAGAGGGAAAGAAAAATTCAAATTTCAGTTGCGCCACATCCTCAAAGTCTCAGCCGACATGCTGTTTCACAGTAGAAGTTGTGCGGCAGCATTGCTGTCAGTATTTCCGCCTTGGTTATTGATGTCATGTTGGGTTGCTTCAGGAACTGAATGCTGCATTTCCATTCCCTGATCCATGTGAATACCTCTGCCGCACAATATATCTAGTTATTTTACACTGGCACCGTCAATTATTTGCCACAGCCTTCATGAAACACACACCAGCGAAAACAAAGAATTTTCGAAGTTGCGCTTAAGTAGCTGATTTGGTCATTTCATACAGGTGTAAAAATATATTCCCTTCTTTATATTTTAAACATTAATTTTGAGGATTTTATAATTACACTTATCATGCTATCTTATAAGCCGAGAGAAAACAAAGTATCTGCAATCATAATTTTAACAATGAAATGGAAAAGGAATATTTTTTCATGAATTTGTAGCAGATTAAGAACAGATGCGTTTGTTTCATTCAACAGTTTCTGTTAAAAAAAAATCTGATGTGTACACCACGACTTCCTTGTACGGAATATTAAATTATAAGCATTTTTCTTGCATTTCATTTAAACTTATTGGATTGAATTAAATCTACTTCGCCGACAGCGCATAAACCACAATAGAATAAATGCATTCTTTCTTTAAAATTCACTATAGTATTTGTTTACAATAGCGACGCTCTGGCGCTAGATTCACTTAACAATATTAATAATTGTATAACAGTTAACTTATACAATAATTATGTAACGGGAACTAAGTTAACTGTTATATAATCCAATAATTATATAACAGTTAACTTATATATTTCGTTCATATTATAACTCATAATGCACAAAATTTATATCATTTAACGAATAGAATTATCTAATCGTTGCCACATGTTCTATTCAAATACTATAATAAAGCTAAAATGATGTATAAAAGAAATTAAGCAAACAAAACAAAGCAAAAAGAAACAGTTTTTCACAGACGATTGAGTATTTTTCATTTAATTAATTCAGTTCTCACTTTGCGAGAAGGCAAAAATACATAAAAACTCAAAATATCTGTGGTGATGGCGATAAGGAGCGCGCCTTGCGCCCTCCGATAAGTGTGGCAACCCTAGAGGAGAAGTTTCTTACGAGTAGCGAGCAGAGCGAAACAGGCAGGCTGTCGGGCAGTGTGCGCGAAGTTCCTAAATAAAGCTTAATTTTTATTGTGCACTATGTCTCGTTAATATTTATATTAATGCAGTAGGAACATAATCTGTGATATGGAATTCGAGGATCGGTGGTAAAAACATAACAGGAAATCACCATAATGGTAACCCGGACTGTGTTAAATCGTATGAACAGTTCTCAAGCACTTTCGGTTTTGACTACAAGCCATCACTCAAGATCTCCAAACCAGAAGTAATGGATTACATCGGTTTTCGTCCTCCGGATCACAGATGAGTAGTAATTATAGATCATTTTATAATTCTGTTTTCTACTTATCATTTAATTTCATTTTCTTTAGTTAAATTTTTCCTTTTATTTTGGCTTAAAAACCTTGCACAATGTCTGATGTTCATGCCGTCCAAATTCCGGTTTATAACCGATCATACCCATCTTTATGGTTTATTATGTGTGAAAGTACTTTTGCTCTTGCCACCCACAAACCTATCACAGAATCCATTACTAAATATAATTATGTAGTTTCTCATCTTCCTCCAGATATCGCATCACTAGTACGGGATTTACTTATGAAACCAGACCCTATTGATCCATATGCAAAGCTTAAAACTGAGTTAATAAATCGTTCAGGAGAATCTTCTCAGCAAGAAATTCGCCAATTATTATCTGGAGAAGAATTAGGTTCTCGAAAACCTTCCGATTTGCTTAGAAATATGAAACGTCGAGCAGAATCTTTAAATGTTCCTGATAACTTAATGTTAGAACTATTCCTTCAACGTTTGCCTTCGACTGTTCTGTCTATTTTGGCAGCGGTTTCCAATTTAACTGTAGATAAAGCTGCAGAAATTGCCGACAGAATTTTAGAAGTAAATCCAACCCCAGGGACTTGTGCCGTTTCTCGCACAGTCGATCAGTCTCTTGAGGATAAATTATTTAAACAAATAGAAAAATTAAACAAACGTATTGATCGTATTTCTCTTTCTCGTGGTCGCTCGCCAAATCGCGGAGATCGCAATAAGGAAAGAAGCAATTCCAAAAGGAGAGATTATTCTGTTTGCTGGTATCATAGACGTTTTGGGAAAAAGTGTAGAGATGACAAATGTACAAAACCTTGTTCATGGCAGGGAAACGAAACCAGCAAAGAATAGAGGCGACTTATTCTTTGCCTCAAGTTTCACGTCGCCTGTTCGTTCGTGACCGTAGAACAAACCTTTCATTCTTGGTCGATACTGGCTCTGACGTGTCCTTACTTCCAGCAAATAATTCTCAAAAACGGAATTCGTCCCAACAAACACTTTTCGCTGCTAATTCTTCTACTATTCATGTTTATGGTCAAAAAACACTTTCTTTGGATTTCAAATTAAGACGACAGTTTACATGGACTTTTCTTATAGCAAATGTTAGTACACCCATTCTTGGAGCAGATTTTCTCCATTTCTTTGAATTGGTGCCTGATCTCAGAAACAAATGTCTCAAAGATTTAAAAACGCATTTTAAAACCGTCGGTTGCGTGAAAAATGCAAGCATTTATTCAGTAAAAACTGTATTTAGTGATACACCATATCACAAAATTTTAAAAGAATTTCCTTCAGTTACTAGATTACCAGATCCTAACCAACCTGTTAAACATAACACCGTTCATTATATCATAACTAAAGGTCCACCTGTGGTTGCAAAACCTCGTCGGTTAGCTCCAGATCGCTTAAAAATAGCAAAACAAGAATTTCAAACTATGATGCAATTGGGGCATTTGAGACCTTCGAGCAGCAATTATGCATCCCCACTTCACATGGTTCCAAAAAAGGGAAGTCTGGAATGGAGACCTGTCGGAGATTATCGAGCATTGAACGCTCAAACAATAAAAGACAAATACCCTATTCCATGTTTAGCCGATTTTACTGCTGCATTGCACGGTACTAAAATTTTTAGTCATGTCGACCTGATTAAGGCATACCATCAAATACCAATTAACCCAGCCGACATCCACAAAACCGCCATATGCACACCATTCGGTTTATTCGAAAGTATCCGTATGCAATTCGGCTTATGCAATGCATCTGCGACTTTTCAACGTTTTATAGATGAAGTCACGCGGGATTTAGAAGGCGTTTACGCTTTTGTCGATGACTTGCTCATAGCCTCTAAAGATTCTGAGGAACATTGCAGGCATTTGAAAGCTTTATTTTCCAAACTTCAGGAATATGGACTTTGCATAAATGTTTCAAAATGCACCTTTGGTCAAACGTCTATTGATTTCTTAGGTTTTCACCTAAGTGAAAACGGAATTGAACCTCTTCCTGACAAAGTCAAATGTATTTTAGAATTTCCTCAACCTACCACGCTCACTCAGCTTCGCCGATTTTTAGGCATGTTTAACTTTTACAGATGTTTCATACCTAAAGCAGCACATATTCTTTCTTCTTTAATAAAATTGTTAGAAGGCTATATTAATAAAAAGAAATCTCGTTCTCGTGTTCAGGATTCATCCCCACAATTAAATTGGAACGAGAATGCTGAACAAGCCTTTATTGCTGCCAAAAATGCCATTGCTCAGGCTACCCTTTTGAGACACCCTATTCCCGGAGCCCAGCTAAGCATCTGGGTAGATGCCTCAGACGTCGCAATCGGCAGCACACTTATGCAGTTGTCTCAACAAACATGGGAACCTATAGCATTTTTCTCTATGAAACTCAGTAAAAGTCAACAGAAATGGTCCGCGTACGATAGGGAATTATTTTCTATTTATTCTGCAATTAAGAAATTCCGACACATGTTAGAGGGCAGAAATTTTATAATTTATACGGATCAAAAACCGTTAATATACGCTTTTAAACAGAACCCTCATAAATGTTCACCTCGACAATTGCGCCATTTAGATTTTATTTCTCAGTACTCTACTGATATTAGGCATGTGCAAGGTTCAAAAAACGTCGTTGCTGACGCTCTTTCAAGAATCGAAATTGATTCCATAACAAAATCTCCATTTTTGGATTTTAAAAAATTTTCGGAAGCTCAACGGCATGATCCGGAGGTACAAGACCTTCTCAAAAACAACACATCATCTTTGAAACTGGAATTTAAACCGTGCCAATATTCTGATGGTAATATTCTTTGTGACATATCAATAGACATTCCTCGTCCATTTGTTCCGAATTCCTTTCGCAGACTCATCTTTAATCATCTGCATAATCTGTCACATCCAGGAATTGCAGCTACTACGAAGCTTATTTGTTCTCGTTATGTATGGCCCGATATGAAACGTCATATCAAAAATTGGGTGAAATCCTGTGAATCTTGCCAAAAATCGAAAATTACTAGGCATACTAAAGCACCACTGGGCACATTCTCTCTTCCTGATGCACGTTTTTCAGAAATCCATATGGATATCGTCGGACCGTTACCTCCATCAGAAGGCAACGTGTACCTTTTGACTCTAATAGATAGATTCTCCAGATGGCCTGAAGCCATTCCCATCCCGGATATGAAAACGGAAACCATTTGCAGAGCCATCTTCAACTGTTGGATATCTCGTTTTGGCTGCCCATCGATCATAACAACAGACCAAGGTTCTCAAATGAGATCCGCTTTTTTTGCAGAATTTACGCGCATTTTAGGTACGAACAGAATCACAACAACAGCCTATCATCCAATGTCCAACGGCATTGTTGAACGATTTCATCGACATTTAAAATCTTCTCTCAAGGCTCACGAGACCAATAACTGTACTGAAACATTACCAGTTGTTATGCTTGGTATTCGGACAGCCGTAAAGGAAGATCTACAGTCATCTTGTGCTGAACTGGTGTACGGCACAACTCTCAAGCTGCCTAGTGATATGATAACGTCATCTAAGATATCTCCGTATGACACACAATTTATCACGAATCTTCGGCATAGAATGCAACAATTGAATCCAATAGCAACATCTGCACATTGCCAAGAAAAATGTTACGTAAGTGCTACCTTAAAGTCGTATACGCATGTATACTTACGTGTCGATCGAGTAAAGCCACCTCTGTGCCAACCATATACAGGTCCGCATAAAGTTCTTTCTAGAACTGACAAAACTTTCACAATCGATATTAACGGTCTGAAATCTACTGTGTCTATAGACCGTCTGAAACCAGCCTATTTGCTTTCGGACTCTAATTTGCCTGAACCGAAAACAAATAAAGACTTAAAGACAGTTCAGCAGAATAAATCTGCAAACGAACTCTCTAAGACACAAACTGTCACCAGATCGGGAAGACATGTTCACTTCCCTAAGAAACTTGCTTCTTACATAACAATTTAAAACATTTTTTTTTAAATTCATATCTTAACATATTTCTTGTTATTTCATGTTTATTATATGTGTCAATACCTTGTTATATATTGAATTTCATTTTGATCTTTTCTAATTTTATATTCTAATTTTGTAATCATGTAAAAATACCCGACAGTACGGATACTCTGAGATAATTTCATAACCTATGTCGTTCCTTTGAATAGCCATTAAAGGAACTGGGGGAAACTCTGTGGTGATGGCGATAAGGAGCGCGCCTTGCGCCCTCCGATAAGTGTGGCAACCCTAGAGGAGAAGTTTCTTACGAGTAGCGAGCAGAGCGAAACAGGCAGGCTGTCGGGCAGTGTGCGCGAAGTTCCTAAATAAAGCTTAATTTTTATTGTGCACTATGTCTCGTTAATATTTATATTAATGCAGTAGGAACATAATCTGTCATATGGAATTCGAGGATCGGTGGTAAAAACATAACAGGAAATTACCATATATCTATATTAAAAATTATGAAGTAAATCTTAAACACGAAAAATCTTTCCTCGAAAAAATTCCAGAAAGATTTAAGCATAATTTAATTGGCAATAATAAATGAATGCGTTATCTTTGTTGTTGGAAGCTAAGTTTCTCTAGATTGTCAACAAATCCACTAGTCTCCTGTTTCAAATGTAAACATCAATGGCCGCCATCAAGAGGAGTATTAGGCTTAGCTGCACTTAAACAACTTTAAAATTGTTGATAATTCTAAAAATATTGCATAGAGATTTACTAAAGGCATAAAACCCTTAACCGGAAGATAAGAACAACATAATTCAATCATTTTTTTAAAGCAAAAAATGTACAATTTACAAACATATAAGAGTAAAGAAACTGAGATCACTGAGCCGGGTAACAGAGTGGATATATATATAAATATATTTCTATACGTTTGGTGCGGCCCATTGCAACCAAATTACGAGGTGTACATCTACATGTTATAGCAGTCCTACATACAAAATTTCAACGTTCTGAGGCTACTCGTTTTTGAGTTATGCGAGATACGTACGTACGTACAGTCGGTCACAAAAGTATTCGAACACCGGTACCCTATCAGAAAATGACAAGATGGCGTTTTTTTTTCTCTTTCTCTCTGTGTGTCGTGTTATTCCATCCTAGGTTTTCTTCTCCCCCCATCCTGGAAAAAACTGGAAAAAATTGGTTACGATCTCTTTTTGAATGGGGAGATGCCATTTTGAGAAAAAGCTGACGACCCTATCTTGGAGAATGAACATGACCGCTCTACACACCCTTTTACTCTCTCTCTCTCTCTCTTTTTGAATTGGGAAGCCATTTTGGGAAAAAGCAGACGACCCTATCTTGGAGAATGGAAATGAACGCCTCTCCCTCTCTCTTTGAAATGGGAAGCCATTTTGGGACCCTCTATTCTTGGGGAGGGAGAAAACTGAAGTCTGCATTTCGCTGTCTCTGAATGCGGAAAGCCCTTTTGGGAAAAGCGGACCCTCTTCTTCTGATCTTGGAGAACTGGAAATGAACGCTCTACACGATCTCTCTTTGAATTCAGAAGGTATTTTGGGACCTTCTAATGTTGGAAAACTGAAATGAACGCTCTACACCTTCTCTCTCTCTCTCTCTTTCTCTGAAATGGGTAGCCATTTGAAAACTCCCTAACTTTGGAAAAAAACAGAAATGAACGCTCTACACCATCTCTCTTTGAAAATGGGGGGGGGTGTCATTTTGAGACCTCCCTCCCCTAAACTTGAAAAAAAAAACTGAAATGAATGCTCTACACTTTCTCTCTTTGGACATGGGTAACCCTTTGGGGACCCTCCCCTCTTGGTAGAAAAAAAAAAAAAAAAAAAAAACTGAAGTGAAGGCTCTACATAATCTCTCTTGGAATGGGATCCATATTTCGGGAAACGTGGATCACCTCATGCTGGAAAACTGAAGTGAACCACCAAGATTGGACTCTATATAATATTTTTTTTTAAATTGACATCATGACCCTCCTCCCATTTGTTATTAAAAAATTGTTTTTTTTTTGTTTTGGCTTTTATCCCATTTCCGATGTGATTTCAGAAATGCAATTCCATAACAGTTCAATTTCATTCGAGGTTAAATGATCTAAACAGTCTTTGACCCACCCATCCGTATGATTATTTTCTTCTCCTTCCTGTTGCACCAAATTTTGTAAGTCCATATAATCATTCCATACGGGAAGGGCTGGATCCTCACAAGGCTGTCTTGAAACACTTGGAGTCTCTTTGGGATGAGTGGAGGGATCTAGGATGTCTGGACCCGGCTGCAATTCTACCTCCATGATTTCTGGACCCGTTGGAACTTGTTTACCCGGCTGAAATTCTACCTTCATGATTTCTGGACCCGTTGGAACTTGTGAACCCGGCTGTGATTCTGCCTCCATGATTTCTGGACCTGTTGGAACTTGTGGACCCGGCTGACATTCTACCTCTACGATGTCGGGACTTTTTGAAGCTTGTGGACCCGTCTGACATTCTACCTCTACGATGTCGGGACAGGTTGGAGGAGAAGAAGAAGAAGAAGAAGAGGATACTAGAAGAGGTTCTGTCTGTGAGGAGTCCGAAAGAGGTTGCCTTTTTGAACAACTCGGGGAAGAAGAAGAAGAAGAAGAAGCTTCTGGATTCTGAAGCGGATCTTGCACGCCAGGTAGGTTCCGGTAAGTCGACCGTTTTTTAAGAGGTAATTTTTTTTCTTCCTCCTCATCTTCAATTGTGATGACTTCAATTTCATTCCGTTGCCGGGTCGATTTTGTTTCGGGAAATAACGGTTTGGTCCAGCTCCTCTTATCATCTAAGGAAGGGATGGGTAAAGGTGGCGGAGGGTTTTCTTCTTCTTTTTCTTGAAACATCATCGGCGATTGGAAAGAAATCTCCTCTTTCAATTGTTTCCAAAGCGAGTACGAGCACCGATCGACGAGAAAGAGACTCTTCTGGGTTGTGACGATGAGATATTGCGTTTTCGGGGGAACGACATAGTTTTGAAAAGGTCTTAGAATATATTTCTTATATTTCATCCTGTCGCTGACTTTAAAACTTCTTTCCTTCAGATTGGGGGACGATGATTCGTAATAGGCGAGAGGAGCGGCTGTGGTTTGAACAATATGAACTTCGTCCTCAGCCGTCGTTCTCACTCCAAATGTATAATATCGTTTCGTGAGAAAAATATTCTTCCACCGAAAACTCGTGCGCGGATCTGTATATCGCCGGTCTGTTTGAATGGGCCGTCTTAAAGCTCGATCCATCCGATTCCAAGAGAAGGGAGATTCCTCTTTCGTTTGTTGCGATTCGAATAAATTTCTGTACATATTCTGAACGAGCAGGTTGGAGGATTCGACATCTTGGTTGAAAGAAACGATCGCTTGATGAGGTGGTAAATGCGGAATAAATGTCGCACAATGACACGCCAAAAAAATTTTCAAGTTGGAGATTTGCTTTAGCGTTTTCAAATCCTCCCCGTTCGAAATCCGTTGAGTTGGAAAAACGTCTAATAGCGACATGGCTCCCAATGGAAAAGAAATGATCTCGCCCAGTACTCTCGTCTTTTTATATATCTATATAGACACACACAGACACACATAGAGGCTCTATGACGTCCGTTTTATTTGTTTTTTTTGTTTCTCTCTCTCTTCTTTCCAAGAAATCTTATCTCCATGACCTCTTTTTCTTTTCTTAAAAAGATGAATGTGTGTGGGAATGAGGAAGTGAAAGTAATAATTTAATAAACAAAAAATTATCCAACCATGACCTTCTTTTTTTTTTCAAAGTCACCCTTTCCAATCCAAGGACGTCCAGAGATAGAGGAAGCAGGGAGAGAGGAGGAGGAGGGAAGGGAAGGTCACACTCTCTTTCTCTCTATAAATAAAAGGGGAGAGCCCCAAAGTCGTATTTTTGTCCAAGTGGATCATGAGGAGGCATCCCCAGCTCACTACGTGTATTCCTTTCAAATATAAATATGTTGATCTTTCCTTTTATATCATCCAAGGAGTCGTTTACCTGAAAGCCTCCGATTTTTCAAAATGTGCGGGTTATTATACCGTGGGGAGTTATCAAAAGATGCGGGACGAATTTTTGTCCGACGAAAACGTGTTGATGGCTCGTGACATTCCACCTTTGGATGCACAAATTTTGTTAATGAAACGAGCCAAATATTTTTACACGTCCCACTTTCTAACCGTCTCGCAAATGAATAGGATTATGGATCGTCTTGAGAAGACAAAAGGGATTCTCGTTCATTTTAGTGAATGGTTGCATAAATGTTTGCACGAACCTCTCTCGATCGAGAAGACTGGGAAGAATACCTATTATATTCTTCTGGAGGACTCTCCTCGTTCGTCTCATCATAGAGAGGCCACGACTTTTGAAAAAATCCTCGAGCAAGAAAAAATAGAATGGTGGAACAACTACCCCATCCCTCTCCCCGAGCATCAAGAGGAGCCTGTTCAGAAGAAAAAGAAAAAACCTTTCCAAAAGCCTATCCTCATCCTCCTCGATAATGATGGGGATGAGGAGAAGCCTGTTCAGATTCCTCTCAGTTTGTCAAAACCCGTCGAGGATGAAAAACCTCTCCCTTCCTCAAAACCCCTTGAGGAAGAGAGACCCCTCGAGAAGGAGAAATCTCTCCCATTGTCAAACCTCCTCGAAGATGAAAAACCTCTCCATTTATCAAGACCCCTCGAGAAGGAGGGACCTCTTCCTTTATCAAACCCCCTCGAAGATGAAAAACCTCTCCATTTATCAAGACCCCTCGAAAATGAGGGACCTCTCGATTTGTCAAAACCCCTCGAGGATAAGGGAACCAAAACTTCTCTCTCTTTCGAAGAGGAGGGACCTCTCAATTTGTCAAGACCCCTCAAGAATAAGGGAACCGAAAATCCTCTCCCTTTCTCAAGACTTCTCGAGGAGGAGGAGGAGGAGGAGGAGGAGGAGGAGAGACCGCTCCATGTCTCAAGACAGGACCCCCCCTCTATCTCTTGAGGATCCGAGGGAAACGATTCCTATTGAAAAACCATCTATCGACGATCCCCAGAAAAGGTCTTCGGAGGAGATTAGACTTCCATGTGGAAAACGAATCTGCCACAATCATCATCATCATCATAATAATAATATACCCCCTTCTCAACAACAGAATCCTACAACATTCGCAGATAAATGCATTCAAACCAGTCCCTTTAAAGTAACCCTTTTGATTGGAGAACCCGTGCATTAGCCTCGAAAAATAAAATGAGATTCTAGACTGTTTCTATGACCAGAATGTTAAGCCAATAGATAGGTCTAGCTCAGAATTTTTCTTTTTAAAAGAAAATAAATAAATAATCCAAAGACTATTCGTAAATATAAATGGTAAAGTCTTGAGTCGGCTGGAAAAAAATTTTCAGAGCTGAGAAAAATTCTACAACTCCAAAAAAAAAAAAAAAAAAAAAAAAAAAAAAAAAAAAAAAAAAAAAAACTTTTGGTTAATTTTTATCATGTCTTAGACATGATAAAAATTAACGACCCTCTTCCCTTTTCGTCTGGGAATGTTGTCTCACTCTTTTGAAAAACAAATCGTGATTCATTCATGGAATGATTGCCATTAGAGAAAGGATGAGTCATGGTCTATTTTTAGAAAGGGTGAGATATCCTTCCCAGACAAAAAGGGAGGGTCATTAATTTTTATCATGTCTAAAGACATGATAAAAATTAACCAAAATTTTTTTTTTTTTTTTCATTAGAGAATTTTTATCTCACCTCTGAGAAATTTTTTTTCTCCCAGCCGATTCGAGACTTTACCCATTTGTTTTTAAGAATGATTTCTCCCTGATCTATTATTTCAAAATTCCAAGTTTCGCTTCAGAACCATCTGTGCTGTTGAAGAAGTAACGTGATATATGTATTTTTTTTTAATGAGTTCTGTCAAGATTGAATTGTGCAGGATCGACCTTGCGAATTTCTTCTCTGTGTCTTTAAATAATAATGATACCGAACTGCTTTTTGTAGAGCGCAATGGAAAAAACCTTTTGTATGGTTAGGACAATTCATGTGTTCGATCCCATTGTATTTGAGAATCTCTTGCGTCGATCCCGAAATGCAATAAATGGATCTTTGCAACCATTTCTCTAAAAACCGCCGTTTCATTTCTCCTCGCACCCAAATCATGGAAAAAGGTTCCGTCAACATCGTTAACACCCATGGAAAATAACTGTACGGAATTTCTCCTTCGTACCACGACAAGCCGTGATAATAATCACTCGCCCACACAGCGGTTCGTTTTTCTTTCTCGGTGAGCATTTGCCATGGAAACGGGGGTTTAAAAACAAATACCCCTCGAGAAGTACCGTCCAATGTGACGTAAGCCAATTCTTTCACAATAAAGGCTCCTTGAGAATCGAAGAAACCTTCAAAGTCGAGCACGAGTTCCATGTTTTTTATTTCTTTTTCTTTCCAAGGTGACCTTTATTATTATGATGATGGATGTGTATTGAGATACGCACGATATTATTCAAAAAACAAATATATATACGAATGTGACCTTTCCCAGAATTCACGTGCAACCTTCTCTCTATATATATATAAAAGAGGAGACGGCGAGAGAACGCTATCCATTTTTTCCTTCAGGACACACAGCGAGAGAGAGAGAGAGAATTTTGTTTTCTTTTTTTCCTCAATTGAAGAAGATGGACATTTTGAGTGCCAAACCTCTCAAAGATTCCTACATTGTTCTGGACATGGAATACTTTCACTGTTATGATCCAAAGACGGGAGATATATGTTTCATCTTGAAAGAACTGGGCTACATCACTTGCGATTTAACCTTATGCGGATCCATGATTTTACTCCCTCCTGTCCATTACGATGACTTATCGTCCCGCAATCAAGCTGTGGTCAACCAGACTACAAATAACCGACACGGCCTGCAATGGACCGAGGGTCGTCTTTCCTACGAGCATCTTCCTACAATCCTGAAAATACTGACCGAAAATGTGGAAGTGATCTACGTCAATGGATACGATAAAGCCGAATTTTTCAGCAAGCTCTGCCAGCGATCCGTTTACGAGTTTTACATCCCAGGGAAAACCGAGTGGCGGAACAAGTCGAAATGCACGCGACACCAATATTTCCAAAAGATGATTCATTGTGCCAAGAACAAGGTGAGAAATTTTCGATACCATTTGATGGAGGGTAGTTACGTTTTCCGGAAATTACATTGTTACCCCTCCGAAAGCAAAGCTGTCGAAGACGAAGAGGAGGCGGAAGAATCTCCCCAGGAGAACTCGTGCGACGATGAGGAGGAGGAGGAGGAGGATGAACTTTCTAATAATAATAATAAATGTCTAAGTTGGGATGCTTTAGAGACCCAAGAATATTGGTCTCAACCCTTATCTCACCTAGACCTGAAAGAGGATCCTCAAGTGTACTCTTTGTGGTCCTCTTCTAAAATTTGGTCTTGGAGAGAACACTTGAATGTTCATGAATGAAATGGTATGTAAATCCCTAGAGAAAAAAAAATAGAAAAAAAAAGTTCCTTTTTTTGTAATATGTTGATATCTTTCCAATCCCATTTCTTTTCTATAACTCCACCCCAATCGACGAGAAGAAGACGAATTTTCCAAGTTACACAAGACGAATCTTCCAAATTACACAAGACGTAGAAAGATTTCACAAGGATTTATAAATCACACGCTCCCACATGATATATGTATAGAGAGAAAAAGACCCTCTGTTCTCTAGCCAATACGTCAAGACTTCCCTAAACTAAGAGAGATCATGAGTACCGAGAAAACCTTAGCAGAGCAAGTGGAAAGACTTTCAAAGAGATTAGAAGAGTTAAGACGGGATAGATTTACAGTTCCGCCGACTAAAGAGGAAACTATCATCGATTTCAACAAACCGCTGTACTTTCATCCCCTACCCCAAAGAATGAGACGAGTGGACTCGCCGTTGAACAGTTCCAATGAGAAACAAAATGTCACTTATTTGAATAGCCAATTTCAACACATGAATATTTCATAAGTATTTTTTTCCCTAAAGCGTAGGGAGATCGGATCAGTAGTTTTTCCCTTTTCATCATCGAAAAAGATTGGGAGGAAAAATCTTTCTCAGCTCTCTCAGAAAAATTTTTCAGCCTTTAAAAAAAAAAAAAAAAAAACTTTTTGTTAATTTTTATCATGTCTTAGACATGATAACAATTAACTCTACCCCCCCTTTTGTCTGGGAATGTTGTCTCACACTTTCTAAAAATAGACCATCACTCCTCCTTTCCTAAAGAACAGAATTCCAAGAATGGGATTTGGTCTATTTTTAGAAACGGTGAGACCCTATTCCCAGACAAAAGGCGGGTAGAGTTAATTTTTATCATGTCTAAAGTTCAGGGTCCATCCATCTTCTTATGTGAAACGGTGACCCTGACAAGATCGAGATAAACAAGTCCTGTGAGTTGTTTTGCAATCTTGACGCGATCCAAGAAAGACTTTTTATTATTATTTTTTTTGAAATAGGCGGGGGGTGGGGAGAGAAAATGTTCTCACGACCCTCAGATATCTTTTCATAAATAAATTTTTTTATCAAAGTGTTTCTTTCATTCCGATCCTTTTAAGAGGTTGGAATGACCCTGACATTTAGATGGGGTCGCGATCCCGACAGATGTCGCGCGAGTATAAAAGTGTGTATCCTTCGCGAGATTTCTTCAGAGAACAGAAGAAGACGTGAACTGAGCTGGTAAGTCCCTTTGGTCCTATGAATATGGTTTAATCATAACTTCATTTAAAAAGACCTTTGAAACTTTGAAACTTCTTAACCCTTTGAAAAGAAAAATGTCTCTTTCAAGACGACGACTCTAAAACGTTTTATTGTTCTTTTTCCCTTTCTAGATCTTCCCTGTTATACATACATACCTTTTCGATTCTCTTTTTTGCTCCTGTTTGTGGAAGACATCACCGTGTTCATCGCCATGGCGTGTTCAGAAAACTTTATCGTGCTCGATCTAGAGGGTTTCCAGTCCTACAACCACAAGAAGGGTGAATTTACCTACGTTTTAAAAGAATTGGGCTATGCGACAAAAGATTTTTTGACCGTGGGATCGTTGACGTTTGCTCCTCCTCACCCCTTCCACCAACTGAATGAAAAAAACCAAAAGACGAATGCCTGGCTGACGAGAAACCGGCACGGACTTCGTTGGAACGAGGGTCATATTCCCTACAACCATTTAGGACGCATTCTCCAATCGCTCACTCACAGCTTCTCCACGATTTATGTGGTGGGATGTCAGAAAGCTAAATTCTTTGCTAAAGCCTTGGATTATCAAAAACCCGTGACGGAAATTTATGTGCCAGATGGAATCATTTGGAAGTATCGGGAAAAATGTGCCCGACATCATCAAAGGATGAAATATTTCCATTGTGCCGAAAACAAAGTGCGCAACTATCGATGGCATATTACGGAAGGAGATTTTCATATCAATCACGTCTATCCAGACGGAACGGACAATAAGGAGAGGATTCAGGAGGAAGCAGACAATCCTCTGCAAGCTTTTGATAAGGCCTACGATCAGTTAGAGAAGGATCCGTCCTCAAAAGCGTACGATAACCTCATCCAGAAATGGGATAATCTGTCCTGTTTCCAAGTGATGGAACATCCGGATGAGCATACGCCTTTAAACTTGATGGGCTCTTCTTCTTTGTCGTCAACTTCCTCCAATAACTCAAGGAAGACGGAGGGTTGGGGAGCAATACCTGAAAATATTCCCCATTACGATCCAGCAGCCTGTTGGGACGAACCTTCCAAAGGATCTCATGAGACCCCCAAAATATCTTCAGAGGATCCAAAGACAAAATCCACTGAGGGTTGGGACGATGAACGGACGACTCATGCTCTAAAATCCACTAAGACTATGTCCACTGAGTGTTGGGACAATGAACAGACGACTCATGCTCCAAAATCTATTGAGACTATGTCCACTGAATGTTGGGACAATGAACACACGACCCATGCTCCAAAATCGACTGAGACTATGTCCACTGAGTGTTGGGACGATGAAACCGAAAAGACGACAGAGAATTGGGATGACCGTTCTCAAAAGTATTTGAATTGATATATACATAAACTCAGGAGAAAAAAAAATAAAGAAAAGATTTTTAGAAATAAGTACAGAAAGGTTCTCCGCTTTCCCTATATTTATGGAAATGGACTGAGAAGAGAGAGAAAGAGAGACGAATCAGGAGACCAAAAAAAAAATGGGTCTTGGAATTAATGAGTGCAAATGCATTCGATTCCTACCAAGACCCATTTTTTTTGGGTCCCTCTCTCATCCAATCTTGGAAAAGAACTTTGTCCTATTTTTCTAGGTCCATTCAAAAAGAAATGAATCTATCCATAAATTTTCTTAAAAGAAAAAAAAAACAAAAAGATCCTTTACCTCTTGACGGTCCAAAGTCGAGAATCTTGGAAAAAGTTATCCACTCTCTCCATCCAGTCAAGCTTCTCTGTAGAAAATCTAGTAGGTGCATCTGCATTCTTGAACACCCGGCAGTTATTATTGGACGCGAAACGTCGAATGCTGAAATAGTTAACAGTGAGCCCATTCTTAAAGAAACGGGGATGTTTTATTCATCCAGTCGAGTGCGGAAAAATTTCTGAGAGCCGGAGAAAAATTTCTCTAACTGAAAAAAAAAAAAAAAAAAAAAAAAATACCCCCCTTTTAGTCTGAAAATTGATGTCTTCAATTTTTCAAAAATTGAAGATATCAATTTTCAAATTTTCAGACTAAAAAGGGGGGTAATTTATTTTTCAGAAACTTTTCCCAGCCGACTCGATGTGAATAAAACTTTACTGTTTGTTAAGAATGTTATTTAATGGATCGATTTCAACCTATCGAGTTTCGCTTGAGTTCCGGCCGTGCTGTGGGCCCACCTGGATACAAGTTTTCCCCTTTTGGAATAGAATAAAACTTTACTGTTTTTAAGAATGTTATTTAATGGATCGATTTCAACCTATCGAGTTTCGCTTGAGTTCCGGCCGTGCTGTGGGCAAACCTGGATACAAGTTTTCCCCTTTTGGAATAGAATTTCCGTCAAGGTAGGCTACTTTTCTTCTTTTTGCATTTTTCATGTCATTTCATTTGTATTACAATATACTGAAAACGGGCGTTCGAACTGATTTTTAGGCTATTTCTATACAAATGGAGCTCGATCCAAGAAAGAAATTATGTCTTTTTTTTATTTTGTGGACTGCCAATTTGTATTGGAATATACTGAAAACGGGTGTTTGAGTCGATTTTCAGTATATTTCAATACAAATAGAGCTCGGTCCAAGAAAGAAATGATGTCTTTTTTTTTATTTTGTGAACTGCCAATTTGTATTGGAATATACTGAAAACGGGTGTTTGAGTCGATTTTCAGTATATTTCAATACAAATAGAGCTCGATCCAAGAAAGAAATGATGTCTTTTTTTTTATTTTGTGGACTGCCAATTTGTATTGGAATATACTGAAAACGGGTGTTTGAGTCGGTTTTCAGTATATTTCAATACAAATAGAGCTCGATCCAAGAAAGAAATGATGTCTTTTTTTTTTTTATTTTGTGGACTGCCAATTTGTATTGGAATATACTGAAAACGGGTGTTTGAGTCGGTTTTCAGTATATTTCAATACAAATAGAGCTCGATCCAACAAAGAAATGATGTCTTTTTTTTATTTTGAGGACTGCCAATTTGTATTGGAATATACTGAAAACGGGTGTTTGAGTCGATTTTCAGTATATTTCAATACAAATAGAGCTCGATCCAAGAAAGAAATGATGTCTTTTTTTTTTATTTTGTGGACTGCCAATTTGTATTGGAATATACTGAAAACGGGTGTTTGAGTCGGTTTTCAGTATATTTCAATACAAATAGAGCTCGATCCAAGAAAGAAATGATGTCTTTTTTTTTTATTTTGTGGACTGCCAATTTGTATTGGAATATACTGAAAACGGGTGTTTGAGTCGGTTTTCAGTATATTTCAATACAAATAGAGCTCGATCCGACAAAGAAATGATGTCTTTTTTTTATTTTGAGGACTGCCAATTTGTATTGGAATATACTGAAAACGGGTGTTTGAGTCGGTTTTCAGTATATTTCAATACAAATAGAGCTCGATCCAACAACGAAATGATGTCTTTTTTTTATTTTGTGGACTGCCAATTTGTATTGGAATATACTGAAAACGGGTGTTTGAGTCGGTTTTCAGTATATTTCAATACAAATATAGCTCGATCCAAGAAAGAAACGATGTCTTTTTTTTTTATTTTGTGGACTGCCAATTTGTATTGGAATATACTGAAAACGGGTGTTTGAGTCGGTTTTCAGTATATTTCAATACAAATAGAGCTCGATCCAACAAAGAAATGATGTCTTTTTTTATTTTGAGGACTGCCAATTTGTATTGGAATATACTGAAAACGGGTGTTTGAGTCGGTTTTCAGTATATTTCAATACAAATAGAGCTCGATCCAAGAAAGAAATGATGTCTTTTTTTATTTTGTGGACTGCGAATTTTGTATTGGAATATACTGAAAACGGGCGTTCACGTCGGTTTTCAGTATATTTCAATACAAATGGAGCTGGATCCAAGAAAAAAATGATGTCTTTTTTTTATGTTGTGGACAGCCAATTTTGTATTGGAATATACTGAAAACGGGCGTTCACGTTGGTTTTCAGTATATTACAATACAAGTGGAGCTGGATCCAAGAAAAAAATGATGTCTTTTTTATGTTGTGGACAGCCAATTTTGTATTGGAATATACTGAAAACGGGCGTTCACGTTGGCTTTCAGTATATTACAATACAAGTGGAGCTGGATCCAAGAAAAAAAGGATGTCTTTTTTTATGTTGTGGACAGCCAATTTTGTATTGGAATATACTGAAAACGGGCGTTCACGTTGGTTTTCCGTATATTACAATACAAGTGGAGCTGGATCCAAGAAAAAAATGATGTCTTTTTTTTTTATTTTTTGTGGACAGCCAATTTTGTATTGGAATATACTGAAAACGGGCATTCACGTTGGTTTTCAGTATATTCCAATACAAATGGAGCTCGATCCAAGAAAAAAATGATGTCTTTTTTTTATTTTGTGGACAGCCAATTTTGTATTGGAATATACTGAAAACGGGCGTTCACGTTGGTTTTCAGTATATTTCAATACAAATAGAGCTCCATCCAAGAAAAAATGATGTCTTTTTTTTTATTTTGTGGACAGCCAATTTTGTATTGGAATATACTGAAAACGGGCGTTCGAGTCGGTTTTCAGTATATTCTAATACAAATGGAGCTCCATCCAAGAAAAAAATGATGTCTTTTTTTATGTTGTGGACAATCAATTTTGTATTGGAATATACTGAAAACGGGCGTTCGAGTCCTTTTTCCGACTATTTCTATACACATTCCACTATATTAAAATGACGTCATGGTTGAGTCCAAACAGAGTCGTCCCCGGATAGAGTCGTCTCCGGACAAAGTCGTCCCCGGACAATTTTATACCGAATTTGTATAGAAATATACTTAAAATGGGCTTCGAGGGGGGGCGGAGTCCAAACAAAGTCGTCCCCGGACCATCTTGATGACCAGACATATTGCCTTTTCAACAGCCCGTATTATTCTGAACAAAAACGTGGAATACTTTTATAGAAAAGAGAAGAATTGAAAGTGAAAGTCAAAAAGCAAAATGGGATCGGCTGGGAAAAATTTCTGAGAGCCGAGAAAAAATTCTGAGTCAGAAAAAAAAAGAAAAAATATATAATATATATATTATATAATATATATATTATATAATATATATGATATAATATATATTATAAATACTTTTTGTTAATTTTTATCATGTCTTCTAGACATGATAAAAATTAACTCATCCCCCTTTTGTCTGGGTATGTTGTCTCACCGTTTCTAAAAATAGACCAGAACCCAGTCTTTTCTTGGAATTTAAAAGGATGAGTCATGGTCTATTTTTAGAAAGTGGGAGACAACATTCCCAGACAAAAGGGGGGTGAGTTATTTTTTATCATGTCTAGAAGACATGATAAAAATTAACAAAAAGTTTTTTTTTTTTTTTTTTTTTTTTTTTTTACATCTCAGAATTTTTTTTTCTGAGCTCTGAGAAATTTTTCCTAGCCGATCCCATTTCGTTTTTCGACTTTCACTTTCAACTCTTCACTTTTCCTATCCACTGTCGTTGGAATTGTGTTCACTGGAGGCTATTTCTTTTTTTGCAATCTCGCTTTTAGTTTTCTCTGAGATTCTTTAGAAATGGCTATACAAATTTCACCATCTATATAGAGATGATGTCCAAACAAAGTCGTCCCCGGACCATCTTGATGACCGAATATTTATAGAAATAGTCTGAAAATGGGCTTGAGGGCCGGTTTCTGGACGATTCCTCTACAAATTCGGCCGCATCCAGAAAAACAAAAATACATAGTTTCTTTTTGGGTGGACAGGAGATGATAAATTTCTTTTCTCTCTCTCTCTCTCTCTCTCTCAATATTGGAGGAGAGAATGGCCCAAAAAAGTGGGTCTCGGAAGGAATCGAATGCATTTTGAAATGCACTCATTCTTTCCAAGACCCATTTTTTTGGTCTCCTGATTCAACTCTCCAGTCTATGGAATAGGGAAAGCGGAGAACGTTTCCCCTTCTTTAAGCGACTGGAGACCATATCGCATCATCATCATCATCATCATCACCATCACCATCATCCTCTTTCTGATACTTTTCAACGAAGGCTTGATGTCTCTGGATGATTTTGGGAAGATGATGGATCCCGAATTGAGTGATGAAAAAGAGAGGACTCTTTTTCCTTTCTTGTTCGTCTTGCACAGTCTCTCGGAGGGTGATATAGGTTTCCCCGTCCTCCTCAATTTTCGTCAGAGGTCTCATGAATATTTTACACATCCAAGGGAAGAGCGACTTGTTATGCAGGGATTTCGAAGCGACGAAGGCCGCTTCATTCGAAGTGAGGACAATTTGGTTCGGTTGACCCCATTCTTTGGAGTAGTTGTCCAAATCGCCTAGTCGAAGAAAATGGTGTCGATTAGGAAAAAAGACTTGGAGAACACTCGTCGTATGCGAGACGTTCGTAGGCAAGAGAGTCAAGATATCTTTGGCATTCCAGTACAGGAATCCTAGATCCACATACGCGTGCACGTAATAGTCATCGTTATATTCCAGTTTGAGCAGCATGGCTTTTGTATTTTTTTTCCGTTCTCAAGGCGAAGCACTCGTCTGATATGAACAAGAGCTCGCTGGCGATCCGTTTATATAGACTCCGCAGAGAGAGAGAGAGAGAGAGGGAGAGGGGAGGAGGAGGAACAAGGTTGATGAATTCTAAAATAAAAAAAATGATAACGAAATGAGATCGGCTGGCTAAATATTTTCAGAGCTCAGAAAAAAATTCTGAGATGTAAAAGAAAAAAAAAAAAAAAAAAAACTTTTTGCTAAATTTTTATCATGTCTTGTAGACATGATAAAAATTAACTCACCCCCCTTTTGTCTGGGTATGTTGTCTCACCGTTTCTAAAAATAGACCAGAACCCAGTCTTTTCTTGGATTCTATTCTTTAAAAGGATGAGTCATGGTCTATTTTTAGAAAGTGGGAGGCAACATTCCCAGACAAAAAGGGGGGTGAGTTAATTTTTATCATGTCTAGAAGACATGATAAAAATTAACAAAAAGTTTTTTTTTTTTTTTTTTTTTTTACATCTCAGAATTTTTTCCTGAGCTCTGAAAATATTTTGACAGCCGATCTCATTTCGTTTTTCGACTTTCACTTTCAACTCTTCACTTTTCTATAAAAGCATTCCACGTTTCTGTTCAGAACAGTGTCTCTCTCTACCCAAATCTGAAACCCTAGTCACGAGAGAATATGAGACTAGAAAAATAGTTTAGCTTATTGATCTAAAAAATGTCCCATGCTAGAACTCAGAATTATAATCAGAGCGGGGCTTTCCAGTATCTACTTCAAAGATTTTAGATTTGTCATGGGTGACATGTTCCCAAATTCATAAATTCTTCAATTATAGTCCCTTCTTTGACAAATGGCTCAGAAATTCTTAAAAAATATCATGATAAAGATTTAGCTATCTATATATAACATTATGTTTTCTTTTCAAAAAAAAAATCCAGTCTTGATCGAAATGGACATTACGCACAATTTATTGTATCCCCACCTTTCCAAGATTGGTTTGAAGAAGTGATAAAAAAAAATGGGTCTGGAAGGAAAAGGGTGCATTTCGAGAAAAGAAAAGAGGACCCTCTTTTTCTCGCAATGCACCCGTTTCCTTCCAGACCGATTTCTTTTGCCTCCTCAGAACTCTCTTTCTTTTCTCCTCCCTCTCTCTCTTAAGAGGGATTGAAAGAAAGAGGCTAGATGGAAAAGTTTCTTTTTTTTTTCTTTCGAGAAGATAAAAAAAAATTGAGGAGCAAATTTTTTTTGGGTGGTGGTGGTTGTTTTTTTTAGAAGGTGATAACTTTAGTGACATTTAAAGAGACCACCAGAGGATCCGTTTGAGTCTCGACGACCTTTTCTTGACGGGGGTCTGTCTGGCAATAAGCGCTGGCATATTGTTTAGGATAATTAGAAGAATCCGTCATGCCTGGATGAGGCGGTATGTAGCGCACTCCCAGATTAAAGAGGGTGATGAAGGGAAATTTCTCCCCCGGATAGAGCAGTCGGTAAACGGGTTGATTGGGTACAACTCGAACCAGCGGCTGAGTTAAAATGCTATACACCCAGGCCAGAAGCTGATTATTTTTAGGATTATTTTCGGCCAGATGTAACATTTCTTCGCTGGAGAGGACATATCCCTCTTGAGAACTGCCGAGACTCTCAAGATCTTTTATTTTCCTGAAGACGTGGTGTTCGTCGAAAAACACGGAGAGAATGTCCCAGGTTCTTTTACTGGAAGTATGAATCAGAGGCAAAATGTCCGTAGCGTTCCAAAACAATCTTCCGTCATCCACATAACAGCGAATGCTCTCAAACTCATTATATAAGACGCGGATCATCATCTTGAGTAGAAATATGGATACGCACAGCAGTCTCTCTCTCTGGGAAATAGAGTCTGTCTTCCACTCGCCTCTCTATATATACGAGAAGACCACGTGATGGGCGACGTGACGGTTGACTTCTAGAAAAAAAATCAACTTTGTCTATCTCTCTCTCTCTATGACCTTCTATTTTTTTCCTAAAGGACACCCCGTCACCTTTTCAAAGGTCATGGGATTGAGAGGAACGAAAGAAAAAAAATCAACCATCCTTCGTATACTACCTATGACCTTCTCCTAGAGACCCCTGTCATTTTCTTCTCCAGAGCTACGTGATGAAAGCTTTTATTTATTCTAAAGTTTATCAACTTTGTAGACACATGACCCCGTCACCTTCTCAAAGGCCATGTCGTATGGAATGGGACCCTTTTGGTTTTTTCTTTTGAGAAAATAAAAAATAAAACAACTCTATAATCATCTCTCTATGACCTTCACAAACACTCATGTTTTATCATTTTTTTTTATTTTAGAATTCATCAACCTTGTTCCTCCTCCCCCCCTCTCTCTCTCTCTGAGGAGTCTATATAAACGGATCGCCAGCGAGCTCTTGTTCATATCAGACGAGTGTTTCGCCTTGAGAACGGAAAAAAAAATACAAAAGCCATGCTGCTCAAACTGGAATATAATGATGACTATTACGTGCACGCGTATGTGGATCTAGGATTCCTGTACTGGAATGCCAAAGATATCTTCACTCTCTTGCCTACGAACGTCTCGCATACGACGAGTGTTCTCCAAGTCTTTTTTCCTAATCGACACCATTTTCTTCGACTAGGCGATTTGGACAACTACTCCAAAGAATGGGGTCAACCGAACCAGATTGTCCTCACTTCGAATGAAGCGGCCTTCGTCGCTTCGAAATCCCTGCATAACAAGTCGCTCTTCCCTTGGATGTGTAAAATATTCATGAGACCTCTGACGAAAATTGAGGAGGACGGGGAAACGTATATCACCCTCCGAGAGACTGTGCAAGACGAACAAGAAAGGAAAAAGAGTCCTCTCTTTTTCATCACTCAATTCGGGATCCATTATCTCCCCAAAATCATCCAGAGACATCAAGCCTTCGTTGAAACGTATCAGAAAGAGGATGATGGTGATGGTGATGATGATGATGATGATGATGCGATATGGTCTCCAGTCGCTTAAAGAAGGGGAAACGTTCTCCGCTTTCCCTATTCCATAGACTGGAGAGTTGAATCAGGAGACCAAAAAAATGGGTCTTGGAAGGAATGAGTGCATTTCAAAATGCATTCGATTCCTTCCGAGACCCACTTTTTTGGGCCACTCTCTCCTCCAATATTGAGAGAGAGAGAGAGAGAGAGAGAAAAGAAATTTATCATCTCCTGTCCACCCAAAAAGAAACTATGTATTTTTGTTTTTCTGGATGCGGCCGAATTTGTAGAGGAATCGTCCAGAAACCGGCCATCAAGCCCATTTTCAGACTATTTCTATACATATTCGGTCATCAAGATGGTCCGGGGACGACTTTGTTTGGACATCATTTCTATATAGATGGTGAAATTTGTATAGCCATTTCTAAAGAAACTCAGAGAAAACTAAAAGCGAGATTGCAAAAAAAGAAATAGCCTCCAGTGAACACAATTCCAACGACAGTGGATAGGAAAAGTGAAGAGTTGAAAGTGAAAGTCGAAAAACGAAATGGGATCGGCTAGGAAAAATTTCTCAGAGCTCAGAAAAAAAAATTCTGAGATGTAAAAAAAAAAAAAAAAAAAAAAAAAAAAAAAAAAAAAAAAAAAACTTTTTGTTAATTTTTATCATGTCTTCTAGACATGATAAAAATTAACTCACCCCCCTTTTGTCTGGGAATGTTGTCTCCCACTTTCTAAAAATAGACCATGACTCATCCTTTTAAATTCCAAGAAAAGACTGGGTTCTGGTCTATTTTTAGAAACGGTGAGACAACATACCCAGACAAAAGGGGGATGAGTTAATTTTTATCATGTCTAGAAGACATGATAAAAATTAACAAAAAGTATTTATAACATATATTATATCATATATATTATATAATATATATATTATATATATATTATATAATATAATATATATATTATATATTTTTTCTTTTTTTTTTCTGACTCAGAATTTTTTCTCGGCTCTCAGAAATTTTTCCCAGCCGATCCCATTTTGCTTTTTGACTTTCACTTTCAATTCTTCTCTTTTCTATAAAAGTATTCCACGTTTTTGTTCAGAATAATACGGGCTGTTGAAAAGGCAATATGTCTGGTCATCAAGATGGTCCGGGGACGACTTTGTTTGGACTCCGCCCCCCCTCCAAGCCCATTTTAAGTATATTTCTATACAAATTCGGTATAAAATTGTCCGGGGACGACTTTGTCCGGAGACGACTCTATCCGGGGACGACTCTGTTTGGACTCAACCATGACGTCATTTTAATATAGTGGAATGTGTATAGAAATAGTCGGAAAAAGGACTCGAACGCCCGTTTTCAGTATATTCCAATACAAAATTGATTGTCCACAACATAAAAAAAGACATCATTTTTTTCTTGGATGGAGCTCCATTTGTATTAGAATATACTGAAAACCGACTCGAACGCCCGTTTTCAGTATATTCCAATACAAAATTGGCTGTCCACAACATAAAAAAAAGACATCATTTTTTTTCTTGGATGGAGCTCCATTTGTATTGGAATATACTGAAAACCAACGTGAACGCCCGTTTTCAGTATATTCCAATACAAAATTGGCTGTCCACAAAATAAAAAAAAAGACATCATTTTTTTCTTGGATGGAGCTCTATTTGTATTGAAATATACTGAAAACCAACGTGAACGCCCGTTTTCAGTATATTCCAATACAAAATTGGCTGTCCACAAAATAAAAAAAAGACATCATTTTTTTCTTGGATCGAGCTCCATTTGTATTGGAATATACTGAAAACCAACGTGAATGCCCGTTTTCAGTATATTCCAATACAAAATTGGCTGTCCACAAAAAATAAAAACAAAGACATCATTTTTTTCTTGGATCCAGCTCCACTTGTATTGTAATATACTGAAAACCAACGTGAACGCCCGTTTTCAGTATATTCTAATACAAAATTGGCTGTCCACAACATAAAAAAAAGACATAATTTTTTTCTTGGATCCAGCTCCACTTGTATTGTAATATACTGAAACCAACGTGAACGCCCGTTTTCAGTATATTCCAATACAAAATTGGCTGTCCACAACATAAAAAAAAGACATCATTTTTTTCTTGGATCCAGCTCCATTTGTATTGAAATATACTGAAAACCGACTCAAACACCCGTTTT
Organism: Stegodyphus dumicola; assembly: GCF_044657685.1. NCBI lineage: Eukaryota > Metazoa > Arthropoda > Arachnida > Araneae > Eresidae > Stegodyphus > Stegodyphus dumicola. The sequence continues at coordinate 37,212,220 of NC_140771.1, read as the reverse complement.
CAGTATATTCCAATACAAATTGGCAGTCCACAAAATAAAAAAAAAAGACATCATTTCTTTGTAGGATCGAGCTCTATTTGTATTGAAATATACTGAAAACCGACTCAAACACCCGTTTTCAGTATATTCCAATACAAATTGGCAGTCCTCAAAATAAAAAAAAGACATCATTTCTTTGTTGGATCGAGCTCTATTTGTATTGAAATATACTGAAAACCGACTCAAACACCCGTTTTCAGTATATTCCAATACAAATTGGCAGTCCACAAAATAAAAAAAAAAAAAGACATCATTTCTTTCTTGGATCGAGGTCTATTTGTATTGAAATATACTGAAAACCGACTCAAACACCCGTTTTCAGTATATTCCAATACAAATTGGCAGTCCACAAAATAAAAAAAAAAGACATCATTTCTTTCTTGGATCGAGCTCTATTTGTATTGAAATATACTGAAAATCGACTCAAACACCCGTTTTCAGTATATTCCAATACAAATTGGCAGTTCACAAAATAAAAAAAAAAGACATCATTTCTTTCTTGGACCGAGCTCTATTTGTATTGAAATATACTGAAAATCGACTCAAACACCCGTTTTCAGTATATTCCAATACAAATTGGCAGTCCACAAAATAAAAAAAAGACATAATTTCTTTCTTGGATCGAGCTCCATTTGTATAGAAATAGCCTAGAAATCAGTTCGAACGCCCGTTTTCAGTATATTGTAATACAAATGAAATGACATGAAAAATGCAAAAAGAGGAAAAGTAGCCTACCTTGACGGAAATTCTATTCCAAAAGGGGAAAACTTGTATCCAGGTTTGCCCACAGCACGGCCGGAACTCAAGCGAAACTCGATAGGTTGAAATCGATCCATTAAATAACATTCTTAAAAACAGTAAAGTTTTATTCTATTCCAAAAGGGGAAAACTTGTATCCAGGTGGGCCCACAGCACGGCCGGAACTCAAGCTAAACTCGATAGGTTGAAATCGATCCATTAAATAACATTCTTAACAAACAGTAAAGTTTTATTCACATCGAGTCGGCTGGGAAAAGTTTCTGAAAAATAAATTACCCCCCTTTTTAGTCTGAAAATTTGAAAATTGATGTCTTCAATTTTTGAAAAATTGAAGACATCAATTTTCAGACTAAAAGGGGGGTATTTTTTTTTTTTTTTTTTTTTTTTTTTTTTTTTTTCTGTTAGAGAAATTTTTCTCCGGCTCTCAGAAATTTTTCCGCACTCGACTGGATGAATAAAACATCCCCGTTTCTTTAAGAATGGGCTCACTGTTAACTATTTCAGCATTCGACGTTTCGCGTCCAATAATAACTGCCGGGTGTTCAAGAATGCAGATGCACCTACTAGATTTTCTACAGAGAAGCTTGACTGGATGGAGAGAGTGGATAACTTTTTCCAAGATTCTCGACTTTGGACCGTCAAGAGGTAAAGGATCTTTTTGTTTTTTTTTCTTTTAAGAAAATTTATGGATAGATTCATTTCTTTTTGAATGGACCTAGAAAAATAGGACAAAGTTCTTTTCCAAGATTGGATGAGAGAGGGACCCAAAAAAATGGGTCTTGGAAGGAATCGAATGCATTTGCACTCATTCCTTCCAAGACCCATTTTTTTGGTCTCCTGATTCGTCTCTCTTTCTCTCTCTTCTCAGTCCATTTCTATAAATATAGGGAAAGCGGAGAACCTTTCTCTACTTATTTCTAAAAATCTTTTCTTTATTTTTTTTCTCCTGAGTTTATGTATATATCAATTCAAATACTTTTGAGAACGGTCATCCCAATTCTCTGTCGTCTTTTCGGTTTCATCGTCCCAACACTCAGTGGACATAGTCTCAGTCGATTTTGGAGCATGGGTCGTCTGTTCATTGTCCCAACATTCAGTGGACATAGTCTCAATAGATTTTGGAGCATGAGTCGTCTGTTCATTGTCCCAACACTCAGTGGACATAGTCTTAGTGGATTTTAGAGCATGAGTCGTCCGTTGATCGTCCCAACACTCAGTGGATTTTGTCTTTGGATCCTCTGAAGATATTTTGGGGGTCTCATGAGATTCTTTGGAAGGTTCGTCCCAACAGGCTGCTGGATCGTAATGGGGAATATTTTCAGGTATGTCTCCCCAACCCTCCGTCTTCCTCGAGTTATTGGAGGAAGTTGACGACAAAGAAGAAGAGCCCATCAAGTTTAAAGGCGTATGCTCATCCGGATGTTCCATCACTTGGAAACAGGACAGATTATCCCATTTCTGGATGAGGTTATCGTACGCTTTTGGGGACGGATCCTTCTCTAACTGATCGTATGCCTTATCAAAAGCTTGCAGAGGATTGTCTGCTTCCTCCTGAATCCTCTCCTCTTTCTCCGTTCCGTCTGGATAGACGTGATTGATATGAAAATCTCCTTCCGTAATATGCCATCGATAGTTGCGCACTTTGTTTTCGGCACAATGGAAATATTTCATCCTTTGATGATGTCGGGCACATTTTTCCCGATACTTCCAAATGATTCCATCTGGCACATAAATTTCCGTCACGGGTTTTTGATAATCCAAGGCTTTAGCAAAGAATTTAGCTTTCTGACATCCCACCACATAAATCGTGGAGAAGCTGTGAGTGAGCGATTGGAGAATGCGTCCTAAATGGTTGTAGGGAATATGACCCGCGTTCCAACGAAGTCCGTACCGCTTTCTCGTCAGCCAGGCATTCGTCTTTTGGTTTTTATCATTCAGTTGGTGGAAGGGGTGAGGAGGAGCAAACGTCAACGATCCCACGGTCAAAAAATCTTTTGTCGCATAGCCCAATTCTTTTAAAACGTAGGTAAATTCACCCTTCTTGTGGTTGTAGGACTGGAAACCCTCTAGATCGAGCACGATAAAGTTTTCTGAACACGCCATGGCGATGAATACGGTGATGTCTTCCACAAACAGGAGCAAAAAAAAGAATCGAAAAGGTATATATGTATAACAGGGAAGATCTAGAAAAGGGGAAAAAAAACAATAAAACGTTTTAGAGTCGTCGTCTTGAAAGAGACATTTTTCTTTTCAAAGGGTTAAGAAGTTTCAAAGTTTCAAAGGTCTTTTTAAATGAAGTTATGATTAAACCATATTCATAGGACCAAAGGGACTTACCAGCTCAGTTCACGTCTTCTGTTCTCTGAAGAAATCTCGCGGAGGATACACACTTTTATACTCGCGCGACATCTGTCGGGATCGCGACCCCATCTAAATGTCAGGGTCATTCCAACCTCTTAAAAGGATCGGAATGAAAGAAACACTTTGATAAAAAATATATTTATGAAAAGATATCTGAGGTTCGTGAGAACATTTTCTCTCCCCACCCCCCGCCTATTTCAAAAAAAATAATAATAAAAAGTCTTTCTTGGATCGCGTCAAGATTGCAAAACAACTCACAGGACTTGTTTATCTCGATCTTGTCAGGGTCACCGTTTCACATAAGAAGATGGATGGACCCTGAACTTTAGACATGATAAAAATTAACTCTACCCGCCTTTTGTCTGGGAATAGGGTCTCACCGTTTCTAAAAATAGACCAAATCCCATTCTTGGAATTCTGTTCTTTAGGAAAGGAGGAGTGATGGTCTATTTTTAGAAAGTGTGAGACAACATTCCCAGACAAAAGGGGGGGTAGAGTTAATTGTTATCATGTCTAATACATGATAAAAATTAACAAAAAGTTTTTTTTTTTTTTTTTTTTTTTTTTTTTTTTTTTTTTTTTTTTTTTTAAGGCTGAAAAATTTTTCTGAGAGAGCTGAGAAAGATTTTTCCTCCCAATCTTTTTCGATGATGAAAAGGGAAAAACTACTGATCCGATCTCCCTACGCTTTAGGGAAAAAAATACTTATGAAATATTCATGTGTTGAAATTGGCTATTCAAATAAGTGACATTTTGTTTCTCATTGGAACTGTTCAACGGCGAGTCCACTCGTCTCATTCTTTGGGGTAGGGGATGAAAGTACAGCGGTTTGTTGAAATCGATGATAGTTTCCTCTTTAGTCGGCGGAACTGTAAATCTATCCCGTCTTAACTCTTCTAATCTCTTTGAAAGTCTTTCCACTTGCTCTGCTAAGGTTTCCTCGGTACTCATGATCTCTCTTAGTTTAGGGAAGTCTTGACGTATTGGCTAGAGAACAGAGGGTCTTTTTCTCTCTATACATATATCATATGGGAGCGCGTGATTTATAAATCCTTGTGAAATCTTTCTACGTCTTGTGTAATTTGGAAGATTCGTCTTGTGTAACTTGGAAAATTCGTCTTCTTCTCGTCGATTGGGGTGGAGTTATAGAAAAGAAATGGGATTGGAAAGAAATCAACATATTACAAAAAAAAGGAACTTTTTTTTTCTATTTTTTTTCTCTAGGGATTTACATACCATTTCATTCATGAACATTCGAGTGTTCTCTCCAAGACCAAATTTTAGAAGAGGACCACAAAGAGTACACTTGAGGATCCTCTTTCAGGTCTAGGTGAGATAAGGGTTGAGACCAATATTCTTGGGTCTATAAAGCATCCGAACTTAGACATTTATTATTATTATTAGAAAGTTCATCCTCCTCCTCCTCCTCCTCATCGTCGCGCGAGTTCTCCTGGGGAGATTCTTCCGCCTCCTCTTCGTCTTCGACAGCTTTGCTTTCGGAGGGGTAACAATGTAATTTCCGGAAAACGTAACTACCGGATGTATATATTACCGGTATATTATTATTATTATGATGATGATGATTGTGGCAGATTCGTTTTCTACATGGAAGTCTAATCTCCTCCGAAGACCTTTTCTGGGGATCGTCGATAGATGGTTTTTCAATAGGAATCGTTTCCCTCGGATCCTCAAGAGTTAGAGGGGGGTCCTGTCTTGAGACATGGAGCGGTCTCTCCTCCTCCTCCTCGAGAAGTCTTGAGAAAGGGAGAGGATTTTCGGTTCCCTTATTCTTGAGGGGTCTTGACAAATTGAGAGGTCCCTCCTCTTCGAAAGAGAGAGAAGTTTTGGTTCCCTTAACCTCGAGGGGTTTTGACAAATCGAGAGGTCCCTCATTTTCGAGGGGTCTTGATAAATGGAGAGGTTTTTCATCTTCGAGGGGGTTTGATAAAGGAAGAGGTCCCTCCTTCTCGAGGGGTCTTGATAAATGGAGAGGTTTTTCATCTTCGAGGAGGTTTGACAATGGGAGAGATTTCTCCTTCTCGAGGGGTCTCTCTTCCTCAAGGGGTTTTGAGGAAGGGAGAGGTTTTTCATCCTCGACGGGTTTTGACAAACTGAGAGGAATCTGAACAGGCTTCTCCTCATCCCCATCATTATCGAGGAGGATGAGGATAGGCTTTTGGAAAGGTTTTTTCTTTTTCTTCTGAACAGGCTCCTCTTGATGCTCGGGGAGAGGGATGGGGTAGTTGTTCCACCATTCTATTTTTTCTTGCTCGAGGATTTTTTCAAAAGTCGTGGCCTCTCTATGATGAGACGAACGAGGAGAGTCCTCCAGAAGAATATAATAGGTATTCTTCCCAGTCTTCTCGATCGAGAGAGGTTCGTGCAAACATTTATGCAACCATTCACTAAAATGAACGAGAATCCCTTTTGTCTTCTCAAGACGATCCATAATCCTATTCATTTGCGAGACGGTTAGAAAGTGGGACGTGTAAAAATATTTGGCTCGTTTCATTAACAAAATTTGTGCATCCAATGGTGGAATTCCCACACACATTCATCTTTTTAAGAAAAGAAAAAGAGGTCATGGAGATAAGATTTCTTGGAAAGAAGAGAGAGAGAAACAAAAAAAAAAACAAATAAAACGGACGTCATAGAGCCTCTATATGTGTCTGTGTGTGTCTATATAGATATATAAAAAGACGAGAGTACTGGGCGAGATCATTTCTTTTCCATTGGGAGCCATGTCGCTATTAGACGTTTTTCCAACTCAACGGATTTCGAACGGGGAGGATTTGAAGACGCTAAAGCAAATCTCCGACTTGAAAATTTTTTTGGCGTGTCATTGTGCGACATTTATTCCGCATTTACCACTTCATCAAGCGATCGTTTCTTTCAACCAAGATGTCGAATCCTCCAACCTGCTCGTTCAGAATATATACAGAAATTTATTCGAATCGCAACAAACGAAAGAGGAATCTAACTTCTCTTGGAATCGGATGGATCGAGCTTTAAGACGGCCCATTCAAACAGACCGGCGATATACAGATCCGCGCACGAGTTTTCGGTGGAAGAATATTTTTCTCACGAAACGATATTTTACGTTTGGAGTGAGAACGACGGCTGAGGACGAAGTTCATATTGTTCAAACCACAGCCGCTCCTCTCGCCTATTACGAATCATCGTCCCCCAATCTGAAGGAAAGAAGTTTTAAAGTCAGCGACAGGATGAAATATAAGAAATATATTCTAAGACCTTTTCAAAACTATGTCGTTCCCCCGAAAACGCAATATCTCATCGTCACAACCCAGAAGAGTCTCTTTCTCGTCGATCGGTGCTCGTACTCGCTTTGGAAACAATTGAAAGAGGAGATTTCTTTCCAATCGCCGATGATGTTTCAAGAAAAAGAAGAAGAAAACCCTCCGCCACCTTTACCCATCCCTTCCTTAGATGATAAGAGGAGCTGGACCAAACCGTTATTTCCCGAAACAAAATCGACCCGGCAACGGAATGAAATTGAAGTCATCACAATTGAAGATGAGGAGGAAGAAAAAAAATTACCTCTTAAAAAACGGTCGACTTACCGGAACCTACCTGGCGTGCAAGATCCGCTTCAGAATCCAGAAGCTTCTTCTTCTTCTTCTTCTTCCCCGAGTTGTTCAAAAAGGCAACCTCTTTCGGACTCCTCACAGACAGAACCTCTTCTAGTATCCTCTTCTTCTTCTTCTTCTTCTCCTCCAACCTGTCCCGACATCGTAGAGGTAGAATGTCAGACGGGTCCACAAGCTTCAAAAAGTCCCGACATCGTAGAGGTAGAATGTCAGCCGGGTCCACAAGTTCCAACAGGTCCAGAAATCATGGAGGCAGAATCACAGCCGGGTTCACAAGTTCCAACGGGTCCAGAAATCATGAAGGTAGAATTTCAGCCGGGTAAACAAGTTCCAACGGGTCCAGAAATCATGGAGGTAGAATTGCAGCCGGGTCCAGACATCCTAGATCCCTCCACTCATCCCAAAGAGACTCCAAGTGTTTCAAGACAGCCTTGTGAGGATCCAGCCCTTCCCGTATGGAATGATTATATGGACTTACAAAATTTGGTGCAACAGGAAGGAGAAGAAAATAATCATACGGATGGGTGGGTCAAAGACTGTTTAGATCATTTAACCTCGAATGAAATTGAACTGTTATGGAATTGCATTTCTGAAATCACATCGGAAATGGGATAAAAACCAAAACAAAAAAAACAATTTTTTAATAACAAATGGGAGGAGGGTCATGATGTCAATTTAAAAAAAATATTATATAGAGTCCAATCTTGGTGGTTCACTTCAGTTTTCCAGCATGAGGTGATCCACGTTTCCCGAAATATGGATCCCATTCCAAGAGAGATTGTGTAGAGCCTTCACTTCAGTTCTTTCTTTTTTTTTTTTTGTACCAAGAGGAGAGGGTCCCCAAAGGGTTACCCATGTCCAAAGAGAGAAAGTGTAGAGCATTCATTTCAGTTTTTTTTCAAGTTTAGGGGAGGGAGGTCTCAAAATGACACCCCCCCCATTTTCAAAGAGAGATGGTGTAGAGCGTTCATTTCTGTTTTTTTCCAAAGTTAGGGAGTTTTCAAATGGCTACTCATTTCAGAGAAAGAGAGAGAGAGAGAGAGAGAAGGTGTAGAGCGTTCATTTCAGTTTTCCAACATTAGAAGGTCCCAAAATACCTTCTGAATTCAAAGAGAGATCGTGTAGAGCGTTCATTTCCAGTTCTCCAAGATCAGAAGAAGAGGGTCCGCTTTTTCCAAAAGGGCTTTCCGCATTCAGAGACAGCGAAATGCAGACTTCAGTTTTCTCCCTCCCCAAGAATAGAGGGTCCCAAAATGGCTTCCCATTTCAAAGAGAGAGGGAGAGGCGTTCATTTCCATTCTCCAAGATAGGGTCGTCTGCTTTTTCCCAAAATGGCTTCCCAATTCAAAAAGAGAGAGAGAGAGAGAGTAAAAGGGTGTGTAGAGCGGTCATGTTCATTCTCCAAGATAGGGTCGTCAGCTTTTTCTCAAAATGGCATCTCCCCATTCAAAAAGAGATCGTAACCAATTTTTTCCAGTTTTTTCCAGGATGGGGGGAGAAGAAAACCTAGGATGGAATAACACGACACACAGAGAGAAAGAGAAAAAAAACGCCATCTTGTCATTTTCTGATAGGGTACCGGTGTTCGAATACTTTTGTGACCGACTGTCTGATTATACTGGGAGAACCATAAAATCGGAAAAGCGATAGGTTTCACAGTTAACGAGGCAATCGAAGACAGACTGGGAAAGAGAGATCCTTTTTTTTTAGCTGAGAAGCAGATTACCCTGGAAATCCGTGACTCTGACCATATAATTTCTCCATAGACTCTTTGAACGGTATTCAGGAGACATCCTCCATGAGGGAAAAAAATCTCCCCTTCCCCTTCTAAATCGACTGGAAAGAGAATGAGGTGGAAGAGATCCATCCACGAGAGATCATACTCTTGAACGTCAGACAAATATGAAGTCGAATAGGTTAAATAAAAAATGCTGGAAAAGTCATCGAGTCTCGAAAATCTAGGTCTCTCTCTCTCTCTCTCTGAAGGAAATGAGAAAATGGGAATCTGCGTTTTTCTTCCTAAACGGCTGACATTCATCTGAAGTGACACTCGAAATGCTTAAATAGATAAACGAGAGTCCATTCTTAAAAAAATGACGCTGTGTCGTCAATTGGAGAATCGAGTCGGCTGGGAAAATATTTTGAGAGGCAGGAAAAAAAATTTTCTAACTCTCTCTCTATATATATAAAAAAAAACTTTTTGTTAATTTTTATCATGTCTTTAGACATGATAAAAATTAACTACCTTCCCCTTTTGTCTGGGAATGTTGTCTCCCCGTTTCTAAAAATAGACCATCACTCATCCTTTCTAAAAAGAATAAAATTCCAAGAATGGGTTCTGGTCTATTTTTAGAAACGGAGAGACAACATTCCCAGACAAAATGAGGGTAGAGTTAATTTTTATCATGTCTATAAGACATGATAAAAATTAACCAAAAGTTTTTTTTTTTTAGAGTTAGAGAATTTTTTTTTCCCGGCTCTCAAAATTTTTTTCCCAGCCGACTCGATTCTCCATTGACAAGACAGCGCCATTTTTTTTAAGAATAAACTCTCGCTTATCTATTTAAGCATTCCCAGTTTGGCTTTAGATGAGTGTCAGCCGTTTAAGAAGAAGCATCCTGTCACTTGGGAGAGACATATTTTGAGGAGTCAACATGTTGTGTGGACCGTTGAGATCGATTTTTCTCTTTCCATTGTGTGGACATTGTTGAGCGTTTTGTGAAGCTTTGAAAGAATGGAGGGGTTTTGATGGAGAATATTTCTTTTTATTGAATTTTTAAAAAAAGATTTAAGATTCACATTTTATAACAGGTTTTACATGGAAAGAAGGTTTTTCTTCTAGTTTGACGATTTCTTTTTCTTGGGAGATGTTTCTATTGGAAAGATGGAAGGAAAGACGATTCCCACATTGAAGAAGGTTCATGAGAAACTCGTACGGATCTTGGTTCTCTTCTCGAGCCGATATATCATACGGAATCCGGGACATGTTTTGCAATCGCTCCAGTTCCTCCTCGTATTTTTGCTTGCTCGCCAATTTCATGCGGGGACGAAACTGGTCCAGAATATACAATCCCTGGGGTTGAGTCACTCGAGAAAAAGCGACATATTGCTGAAATCGATTAAAAGGTCCGTGCATGTAAATTGCGATCGACGGAAAGGTGGCTCCTTGGGCTTTATGAGCCGTGATCGCTTCGGCTAACATCAAAGGAAACTGTTCGCGATAAAATGCGAGTGTTTTTGTCGAACAGGTGTCAATACGAATGGAGACGCGATCGATAGGAGCTAGACTATTCGAAAATTGCAGCCAGACACGCGTCACAACTCCGTCTTCATCCTGGTCTATTTGGTGTAGTGTTCCAATCGCTCCATTCATCCATCCTTGGGATCTGTCGAGCGTTTTAGTCAATTGATATCGCGCTCCTCTTTGTAAATGGAGGACGGATTCGAGATTCGCCATCTGAGATCGATGTAAATGTTGACTCCGTTTCATCATCCTCTTCCACAATTTTTCGCTCTCGGAATAAATCACGTCTCGAGCCAGACACGAACAGTACGTCCCTCGGGATTGGAGACGTTTCATATTATATTTCTCTGCATCCTTGCTCGAAAAACAGAGAATAATAGCTTCGCGAGGAATTTCGTCGAAACTGCGAACGCGGGACTGGAAAAATGCCACATCGTCCGGTTCTAAAAAGTGATTTCTCGTTAAACGATCGAGTCTCTCCTCGTAATCCAGAGAAAATCGCATACATTCGACTAGTTCATAGTAGAGCGTGGATTGAGGCGTCCACCACCCTTCAGAATAAAAAATGGGCATGTCGCGTATCGGTTGGAGCTGCTGCAAATCTCCGAATTTAATCATATGCACATTCCCAAACGGTTTATCCGGCACATGACACAATTGTCGAAGTTGCTGGTCGAGGCGCGAAAATAAATTGGATCCGATTGTGGAAACGTCATCCAAAATCACCATCCGTAAAGGAGCATACAGGGGTCTGTAATAGTCTAAAGTCTCTTGGGTCAGAGGTCGAACAAAACTCCCGTTCATTTGAAGACGCAGGGCATGATGCAAAGTATCTCCCGTAATGTAAACCGCTCCTTGAGCACTAAGTGCGAGTTTGAGAACCGAGCACGCTTCGCTAAAAAGAGGCGTTCGAATCAGAGTTTGGTATAAAGCTTGGATCAGGAAAGATTTACCCGTTCCGGCAGATCCTTGCACAATAATATCCAGAGGAGGGGGACGTTTCGATTCAGGTAACGCGTAATAGGTGTACAAACGGACGAGAACGTAGATCAGGAAATTGTATTGCTCTTTATTACATTGTCGAATACATTTTTGATAGGCTTCTTCGGACCACATATCCTTATACTGCAAATTCGTATAGCTTTCCCACTGCTTGGGAGGAAGATGTTTCTTTCGCGGTCGGGAGTTCTTTTTAAGAACAGCATAACGTTCCCTTTGAAGTATTCGTTCTCGCTCTCGATTAGCTGAATTGCTTCGCCAGCGTCGTTTCTGTTCACGCATTCTTTCCCTAAGACGTTCTCTACTGGATAGGCTCATCGTGACACCACTCAAAAAGGTGAAGTGTGTGTATAGAAAATCACTTCCTTTAATTTATATACATATACTTTTTGAGGAGGGGGGGATGTGAAATGACCTCGTCTCGAAACGAACCAATAGCACTTCGAGAAGACTTGGAACGAGATAGGTTTCTTAGAGAGAGAGAGGGACACAAAAAAATATATAAAAAATCAGAATGATTTATCCGTCGACCTCTAGGCTAAAAGTAAACAAAAAAAATTTGAAAAGGTCAAGGTGAACTCACTGAATTCATCTTAGAAATCAGATAGGAAAAAAAAATGAGGGTACCCATGTTTCCTCTTCAACAACATAGACTCATCTAAAACGAAACTCGGAATGCTTACACAAATAAACAAGAATCCATTCTTAAATAAAAAATGGGGACGTCTTGTCGATCGAGTGGGCTGGAAAAAATTTCTGTAACTCTGAAAAAAAAAATTTGTTAATTTTTATCATGTCTTTAGACATGATAAAAATTAACTACCTTCCCCTTTTGTCTGGGAATGTTGTCTCACCGTTTCTAAAAATAGACCATCACTCATCCTTTCTAAAAAGAATAAAATTCCAAGAATGGGTTCTGGTCTATTTTTAGAAACGGAGAGACAACATTCCCAGACAATAAGAGGGGACAGTTAATTTTTAACATGTGTATAAGACATGATAAAAATTAACCAAAAGTTTTTTTTTTTTTTTTTTTAACTCAGAAATTTTTTTCCCAGTCAACTTGGCTGGACAAGACATCTCCGGATTCTTTCTGGAATGGACTCTATGATCTATTTAAACATTTCGAGTTCCGAGTTTCGCTTCAGTTGAGTGTGAGCCGTTCAAGAAGAAGAAACCATCCTGTGAGTGGCGAGAGAGAACTATTCCTTTTTTCCATTCACCCGTTGTGTTGAACCGTTCAGATATTTGCTTTTATTAATATTTTTTTTCCTAACCCACCCGTCTTTAAACAATGGAATAGTTTGAAAGGGTCAACCCATTTTATAGATATCAACCTCATACCCTCATCTCAACGGGTCTCGAGTGGGAGGAAGGAAGGAGCAGGCGACGAGAACTAAGCATGTCTGTTTATCGAGTAGACGCATCGGGCAAAGAACGATACCCGACCGACCCCCAACATCCTCACTACGAATTATACGTTACGGATCCTGAAGGAAATCCTATCTTGGCTCGAGACAAAAACGGTCATGAGTATTACGCGGTAGATTTAAACGGAAACCAATACATTTTAGCTCCTCGACGGTATGCCCGAACGGCTTTTGGACGAGAATACTACCCGAAATTTCAAAATGGGGACGAGTATTCGCTTTATACGTCTGTTTTATTCCCTTATGCCAAAGACGAATCGGGGCATGAAATGTATCCTAAAAAGGCGGATGGAGTCGAATATTGTTTAACGGCCGGCGATCGAATTCGTTATGCTCGCGATGCTTGGGGAAACGAGTTTTATCCTCGAAGAGCGGATCAGCAAACGGAATACCTCTGTGAAGAAGTGGGGTATGCGAAAAGAGCCGACGGATCCGAAACGTATCCTAAATTTTATATCTACACTTCTGGTTAAGATCTCTCTCTTACTCTCTCTCTCAAAAGAGAAGAAAACAATAAAGAGTGTGTTACTGCAATGGAGCATTCTGACGCGGAACCTGTTTCGTATTATATTTGGTGTGTGAAATGCCGAGCCAAGACCGATACGGTCGACGTCCACTATCGCATGTCGAAAAATCGACGGCCGATGGTCACGGGAAAATGTCAGGCGTGTGGAACCAAGAAACAACAGTTTATTACAAATGCTTCCGTTCCACCTGGAATTCAGTTCCTGGATGAGGAGGAAGAAAAAGGAAAATGTTCCGAGTAAGAAGAAACAAGTATATTCAAATCAAAAATTGGAAAAAGATGGATCTTACTATTATCTGCTCTCCTAAAGCGGGTGGTTCTCCTTTACAGTTTGGCATACAGACGGATTCGCATAATCCGGTTCCAAGACTCGCGAATTTTCCTCAACCGGCAACTCCACCCTTAGATACTTCTTCTTTGAATGAGTTTTCTAGCATTCTGAAAGAATATCTAAACGTCGTGAGAGAATTGATTCTTCCCCTGCATCGAAATGTTGAAGAAAAGAGCTCTGAATGTGGAAGCAAGGACACGGATCCAAAGCCAAATTCGGAGGGTTGAAAGGGATAGGTGAAAGTCCATTATTAAAAAAAAACAATGGTCATGTCATGTCTTGTCGATCGAGTCGGCTAGAAAAAATTCTCTAGATAAGATTGAAAAAAAAAAAAAAACTTTTGGTTAATTTTTATCATGTCTTAAGACATGATAAAAATTAACTCTCTCTTCTTTTTTGTCTGGGAAGGATGTCTCACCCTTTCTAAAAATAGACCATCACTCACCCTTTCTCAAGGCAATTATTCCAAGAATGAGTCATGATCTATTTTTAGAAACGGTGAGACAACCTTCCTTGACAAAAAGGAGGGGCAGTTAATTTTTATCATGTCTAGAAGACATGATAAAAATTAACCAAAAGTTTTTTTTTTTTTTTTCATCACATAGAAAATATTTTCCAGAGCTCTGAGAATTTTTTTTCCCAGTCAACTCGATGATCCAAACAACAAGACATCCAAAATTGTTTCTAGAAGAAACTCTCGCTTCTCTATTTAAACCCCTCGCGTTTCCAACTTCAGATCCGTGTGTGCTGTGCACTCAACCTAGAATTGCGCTTCTCCTCCCTCCTGGAAAGAGCCTTTTTTTTCTGAGCTCTTAGCATTTTTTCTCAGCTTCATTTCCATTCTCCAGGTTTCTGTGTCCTCCTTTCCATTAACACTGCAAAATTTCTAAATTTCTCATCACTCGGAGCTTGGAAATCTGTCATAAAAAAACATGACATAGCTCTGCTTTCAAGGAGTCGGTTTAGATTCGTCAGGATCATGGCTGATTTTCCATGACGGCTCTCCAACCTCAATATTAGAGTTTGAAAGGAATAAGGTAAAAAAGTTCGTCCTAGATATCCAACGAAACGTAAAAAGAGCGACGAGGATCTAAGAAAGCTACGACTCTTTCCAGAAGGGGGAGGGAGCAATGGATATTCAGGTGAGTCCACAGCATGGACTGCACGAAAATGAAACGACTTCCGCAGATAACAGAATGTTCGAGATGTCTGTCGTCGATCAAGTCAGCTGGTAAAATGTTTCTAAGAGCTGAGAAAAATGTTCGCATACCTTCACAGAAATTCTTTCCAGGAGGGAGAAGTGTGTATCCAGGTCGAATTCACAGCACAGACTGAACTGAAGTTGGAAACACGAGTGGTTTAAATAGAGAAGGGAGAGTTCCTTCTAGAAACAATTTGGATCTGTCTTGTTTGGATCATCGGGTCGGCTGGGAAAAAATTCTCAGAGATTTGGAAAAAATTTCTGAGTGATAAAAAAAAAAAAAAACTTTTGGTTAATTTTTATCATGTCTTCTAGACATGATAAAAATTAACTCTCTCTTCTTTTTGTCTGGGAAGGATGTCTCACCGTTTCGAAAAACAAACCGTGACTCATTCTTGGAATAATTGCCATGAGAAGGATGAGTTTTGGTTTCGTTTCCGAAACGGTGAGACATCCTTCCTTGACAAAAAGAGGGGACAGTTAATTTTTATCATGTCTATAAGACATGATAAAAATTAACAAAAAGTTTTTTTTTTATTACTCAGAAATTTTTTCTCCCCCTCCAACTAACTCAATGGACTAGACGATAAGTTTTTAAGAATGGACGTTTTGTTATTTATGCAGATATTCCGAGTTTCGCGTCAGGTAAATGCGCGCTCACCTTAGATTGAATTCCCTTCAGACAGGTCTAGAGATTGGATAACCCATCAAGAATTCTTCGACAGGTTTTTGGAAAAAAGAAATCGTCAAGAAGTGAGTATTGATTTTGATATTTTCTTTTCAACCTTGGGTCAGTTTCTAGTACATTCCTATACTAATTCCATTGTATTTAAAAAAAATAATGTCAGCACGGACTGATCTGACCCGAAACGCTTGCCCATCCAGTTGGCTGCTGGAAGGAGGGAAAAAAAAGAAATTTGTTTTGAAGGATATGTCAATTCTTTTCTAAAAATAGATTTCTAAGAAAAGAATGAACCTTTGTTGGAAATCTATTTTTAGAAACATGTCTAGAGAACATGTTGACAAGAAAAAAAAATTCTTTTTTTTGTCCTGAGAGTGAAATGATTTTTTTCTTTCCACCCACTTTTCTTATTCTTTGGGAGGAAGGAAGACCTTCCCTTCCCCCCGCCTTTTTTCCTCTAGTATTTATATAGATCCGAGTTTTTCTGCCTACAGGGTTCATTCTCGTTCTTCCTTCTCAACCGAGCAAAACTAAAATGTCGACCGATGCTGTTGCAGTTCTAACTACCCTGGTGGAAATCACGCCCGTCTGTCATCTCGATGTAGCTGATCAATGGGAACCTCTCTCCCGTTTCGAAGAATGGTTTCGGGACCCGGAGCGTATGGAACAAATCGTCCAAGAAACCATGTGCTATTTATCCTGTTACGATGGAAAAATCCTGCATTATTTTTCGTCCATCGAAGTTTTCAAGCATTTTGCTTTCCAATCGATGATGGAGGCAGGAACCTTTCGCTTACACGCTTATCTGCGATGGGAAAATGTGATCGCCGTCGATGCTGGAACCTTTTTAAAACTGTTTTACGTTTCACCCGAGTGGGTTCATATTCTTCAAACCGGAGAAGCTTCTATCCGTCTTTATGGATGGGAAATGGAATCAGAAGCCGACGGGTATCGTATGATTCCCTATCGACTGCGAGCTCGCTCCGTGTACATTATTCACGGACCTCTTTACTACCAACTCCAATTTCATGACAAGACGGTGTTTGCCGTAGACGCCCTCTCCAGGAAGAAAATGGAGTCTTTACGAGCGTTGCATCCTGAACAGCATTTCCAATTCCCTGCTCGCGAGGAAGAGAGGAGAAGGAAAAGATCCAGAAGGAGGAGACACCTAAAGAGGTACTAAAAAGAAGTCGGAAGGTAGAAGCATATTTGTTTTTTCATTAACGGAAAAAAAAAACTGTGGATCATTCTTTGTATATTTCTTGGAAAATAAAAGACTAATAGTCATAATAGAGGGAGTTAGGAGGGACCCCATCTATATATAACTCTCTATATAAATCGGAAGCGTCAACAGGACGGTCCACCCAAAACAATCTACCTTATCTTTCTCAGAGCAGAGTGGAAGAAAGGCCAAGATGCGTGGACTCATTGGAAGGAAAAAAATTCGAATGGTTTAAATAGATAAGTGAGAAAAGATTTTGAGAGGTGTTGTTTTATGGATGGAGCTGGCTGGGAAAAAAATTGGCAAAGCTCAGAGAAAAATTTCCTAAAAAAAAAAATCTTTTTGTTAATTTTTATCATGTCTTGTAGACATGATAAAAATTAACTCTCTCTTCTTTTTGTCTGGGAATGATGTCTCACCGTTTCGAAAAATAGACCATCACTCATCATCTTTCTAAAATAATAGAATTTCAAGAATGGGATATGTTCTATTTTTCGAAACGGTGAGACATCATTCCCAGACAAAAAGAAGAGAGAGTTAATTTTTATCATGTCTATGAGACATGATAAAAATTAACCAAAAGTTTTTTTTTTTTTTTTTTTTTTTTTTTTAAAAACTCAAAATTTTTTTCCACAGCGCTGAGAAATTTTTCCCAGTCGACTCACTCATCCAAACAAGACATCTAAAATTGTTTCTAGAAGGAGCTCTTATTTTTTTCTATTTAAGGAACTCCTGTTTCGGCTTCCCATCAGTTTGTACTGTGCATTCAACCTGGATACCCATTTTTTGGAGATAGGGGGGAACTTTCGCAGTTTTTTTTTCCTGAAACTCTCTATGGATCTGAGAATCTCACACATATCCTCCTCCGTGGATCGAAATGGACTGACCGCCACATCTGTTTTACATAATAGTTTTGAATTTTCCACCTCCTCCCCAAGATTGGACTATCTCAATATTTTTTTTAAAAAGAAAAACAAAATTATTTTTTATAATTATTCTACAATTTTTAGTTTTCCCCCCACTCCTCTTTAAGAAGAATAAAAACATAAAGCACATTGAAACAGTTCCGATAAATTTTGAAACTGAAAATCCATCACCTTGTTCTCCACGGGACTAAAATAAGTTTCCCCGGTCTGAGAATCTTCTTGGATTTGAAGAGGTTCTCTCATCACACTCTGAAGCCAGGTCGAAAAGAGGAGAGCGTCTGGACCCAAATCGTTGAGCAGTCTTTCCAGGAAATCGAAGGTGATAAAAGGGGTATAGCGGAGAATCCGGCTGGGGCGGTCCGACGTATCGATCCAGAGATCCGTCGTTAAGGATCGGTAAGGGCGAAAAGGGGCTCGAGTGATCCATTGCTGAATAGTCCGTTGACTTTTCGGACTCATCCAAGTCCCTTGCTGGGAAAGGCAAGTCACGAGTTCCGATCCTCGAAAATAGAGCGTGCCCGACCCCAAGTAAAACGTGAGGGGAATTGTCTTGGCGAAACGGAAATGAATCGCGAGGGAAAAAGACTCTCGCCGTAACCACTCCATGGCATTTGGTTTTCTCTCTCTCTCTCCTGAGGACGAGATGGAAAAAAAAGAAAAGACAACTTTTCTCTCGGTTTCTTTTATATATAGGAAGAGAGAGGGGAAGGAGTGTTCTCGAAAAGACTCATGGGAAATTTCTTTTTCTTCTTTTTGGGGTAGGTGGGAGGAACTCGTTTTTTTTTTGGCGGAGAGAATGCGTCGGATGACATCCCGAGACATTTAAAAAAAGAATAGATAGGATGGATTCTTCAAGTGGGAAATGCGGGGTGGTTAAGGGATCTTATTTTAAAGAATATTATTTACTTTTCTAAATAACAAATAGAATCGGGTGGATTCCATTTATCTCCTTCTAAAAAATATAGCAACACTTGATCCTTCCCGTCCTTTTTCATTTCCTGTTGACGTGTTAGATACTTTAGAGCCTCTTCGATTTTAATTAAGTAACCCCAATAGACCATCCGATCATCAATACTCCCGATATTGCGTTCGAGAGCCATTCTATAAGCAGCTTGAGATTGGAAAGGAGAATAATTATCAAAGTAGGTATTACGGCGTAAATGTTTAGGATGTTCGACTATAAAAAAATATTGTGTATAAATGCATTGATCTAATCCCGTAAATTCTAGTTTGATTAAGGGATACTGAGCCACGTCCGAGGGTTGGTAGGCGAATCGGTAGCCGGACTCTTCTTCAAATTCCTGATACGCGACTCTGAACCATTTGAATCGAGGGTCGTCGTCTTTCTTGAAACGTCTTTTATCCATTTGTCCATGCGGGAATTCCCATTCATCTTCATAAGCTAATTTAGCCTTGTACCGATCATAATCGTCTTGTAAATTGGGATGGAGAGTCGGATAAATATGGTTTTCAAATTCATCTTGAAGCACCGATATTTTTTCAAATCGAAGGGTGGTTCGATACGTTTATTTTTTAAAAGCTGAATTAAATAATTTTGAAAACAGTATGGCATTTTTCGATGAATCATCACCACCTGTCCTGATGAGGTCTTTACCACTAAACCATATGAAGTAGAGTATTTGTTTCTCTGGATCATCTGAAAAAAGGAAAAAGAGAGAAAAATTCCTTGATTACCTATCCACTCAATGAATACATTTATGAACAGCAAATTTCACTAATTGTTGGAGCGCTAGCATGGCCATAAATCGATGACAAGATTTCGATCGACAAGATGGACATTGCTGTGGCTGACGATGTTGAGGTTTGTAAATAACAGTCCATAAAAACTTGAGATGTACCTTTTGATGAATTTTTTCTCGAGTGGGTTCATTCGCCACGTAGAGTTTTTCAATATGAAGTCGTTCCAGATCCGCATTCAATTGCTGAATAAATTCCTTCGTATGTGTTTTCAGGTCTCTGGCTATAAACCGGACGCAGTTCGTAAGAGTATATCCATCAGAGGTGACAGCCAACACACCAACAATTTTTTGGTGGAGCTTGGTCTGTGAGGACTTCTTCTTTCTAGAGCACTGATGAGTGGATAACGAGGGAGGAGAAGACAGTATTTCCAAAGAATGAGTTGGAGAAGGAGAAGACGTTTTCGGTACTCTAAAAACGGGTGAAAATGGTCCATAAAAAGTGGGTTCCGTATCTGGAATATCCTCAAAGGGATCTTCTTCACATGAAATGACTAAGTTATCCGTTGCCATGTGTTCGCTATCTTTTTACGAAACAGAATGAACTCCGATTTCTTTTTCAACCATTTATATACTAAGAGAAGAGGAGGGGGAAATAAAAGTAGGTAGAGGTATCGAGACATCATAAATATTTTTGATTGAGAGCTGGGAGAAAAAATTCTTTAACCTTAAAAAAAAAAAAAAAAAAAACTTTTTGTTAATTTTTATCATGTCTTTTAGACATGATAAAAATTAACTCTACCCTCCTTTTCGTTTTGAATGATGTCAATATGTTGTCTAGACATGTTTGTAAACAATAGACTTCAAGGAAAGTATGATTCATTCTTAGAAATCTATTTTTAGGAAAGGTGAGACATCATTCAAAACAAAAAGGAGGGTAGAGTTAATTTTTATCATGTCTAAAGACATGATAAAAATTAACAAAAAGTTTTTTTTTTTTTTTTTTTTACCTTTAGAATTTTTTCCACCTGATTCGATTGACAAGACATCCCAGTTTTTTTTAAGAATGGAATTTCTGTTCTATATATTTCAGCATTTCAACTGTTGCTTCAGATCCCTCTGTGCTGTTGAAAAAGCCTGCACTTCAACTCTCCTGGAAACAGTTTAAGCCATGTCTTCTCTCAAGATTCTCTTTAGATCCAGCAAAGATGTGGATTGAGTCTCGTGAAAACAGTTCATTGTTCAAGAAATTCATGGAAAGATGGGGAGGTCTTTTTAAATGTACTATTTCTTTTTATTAACTCTTTTCTTATGTTTACGACCTTGACAACTTGTTGCTTTCTCAACTTCAGGTTCTTTGGTCGGCTGTCTAAAATCAGCTCTTACCTCAGTGGACGATGCATCAAATTCCATTGTACTGAATTCTCCATTTCCCGAAAAGACTTCTTTCAACATGTGAATGGCTTCTTTGGTCAATTCTAATGTTTTATCTATCGTTTTATTCTTTTCATTTTCTCTACGTTTGAGGATAGCGGGAGTTAAAAAAGGATTTTGACAACAGGGTTCAAATTCTTTCGTTTTGTCTTTGCGATCATGACGATGTATTTCTATAATCTTGTCATCCGTATCATCGGGGTTTATCCATATTTCCAAATCTAACTCTTTACCTTCAGAATTTTTGGGAGATAGATGAATAAGTACAGGATCCATCGCCATGGTTAAATTATTGCTTCTTCCTTTTTTATTACTCTTCTCCCTCTTCATTTTTTTTTCAAAGTTTTTTTTATATAATCCACTCTTCAAGTCCCATATTCAACGAATATATTTCTGGCTTTCTTTAAAAGCTTGCAATAGCCACTGAAATCGGTATCGTATCAAGTAGGCCAGAGCTCCAAAGTAAAATAATAGAATTAAACAGACGACATAATAATGAATCTTCAATACGTTGCCCAGTAAAGCAAAAAGAATCGTAGGACCTGCCGTTACCAGTAGTAAATGAATGGCGAACGTTTGTCTCTTCGACCATCCTTCCTCTTTGGGGCTTTCGTCTTCCTTTTCAAACCGACTCAATTCTTGGTCCGTTTGAAAATTTTTCTCGATTCGTTTGAAATGAGATGTCATTCTTGACCTCTCGAAATTTTAGGAACACTTGTTCCATGTACAATGACATAATCGTACGCTGTGTTGCCTCGCAAGACCCGTTTTGTGAGCCGTAAAACCGACTGATTCTCTGGACAATAAATCGGTCGGAATTCAACAGATTGGTCGGTCATACATTCTCGCTTTCCCGTTAACCTATGCTTTTCGTCTATGTGTGTATATTCCAAAACACAGGGGGAAGATAGATCGCCCAGAACTCGATGCACGTAGGGTCCACATTCACAGACGTGTTGTTCGGCGTCCCATCCTAGTCCGGGCACGTTCCACAAATCTCGAACGCAGTAATCGACAGAACAGACCCACGGAGATGTTTGAATCATTCGATTACCTCGTCGATCTAAAGAATGGCATTGACATTGGTATCGGAACGATCCATCTTCTAACGTTTCGTAATAATCGGCTACTTCTTGAGCGGGTTGTTGGGTTCGACGATCTATTAAAACATTGAGAGAAGGATCACGGGCTTCTGGATGTTGACAGGGATGGGTGAAAGAGGAACGAGGAGCACAGAGCCATCCCGAGGCCGAAAAAATAGGAATTTTCGAGGAAGAAAGACAAGCGGTCCGAATTCCTTGGGGAATACAATAAGTACCCGGTTCGAGATGATTCCATGTTTTATCAGAAAGAGTGAGTTTTTCGTAAAACGTGGGATTTGTTTCACAGAGCTGAGAACAATCGCAATGGCTATCGGGACACTGAAAGATTTGGAAAGGGCAATACGTCTCGGTTGAAATTTCTGGTAAGGCTAATGATGATGAGGGAGGAATAGAAGGCATCCGGAGATCGGGTTTATAAAAAAGATTCAAGAGAGTCACTAGAAATACAATGCATAGAATGATCGCGCTCGGGTGTATCATTTTTCTTTCTTTCCTCCTTTATAAATTAGAACCGGTTCCGATCCCTACGAGTTCTCATTATACTGTGATTCGACACTTTTCCAAGGACAAGTCGCTTCTGCAACTGTTTCCTCAAGACGTTTACGTGTTCGTCGATCAAGGTATTTGTTATTTGTACGAGAAAACCAACGAAGAAAAAACCTATATTTCAGCTATCCGGCTCGATACGCTGAAGCGGCACGATCTTTTACATTATAAATACATGCTAAAATGGCCTCATACGATTGAAATCGTGTCGTATCCGAATCATCTCACCCATCCGATGGATATTTTAAATTACAGAGCTTGAGGTTCGGTTTTGATGAAAGGAGCCGTATTCTTCACGGCAATATTGTTTTTATTCTCCGTAGTATACCAATGAGCATCGACCTCCCAAATATTTTGAATAGCCTTGCGTTGTGTTTCATAGACGGGATCGTCGAGCGATTTGAGAGGTAATAACGCGTTCGGTTGTAACCGTTGTTCGGCATTCAAACCTTGGTGAACGATCCGTTTCAACATAAACGTAAGAAACAAGCGACGTTTTCCAAAAAAAACCAGCGACTCTTCTGTATGGGTATCCATAGCCGGATGAAAAAGTGTGAAATGGCGTCCTTTTTGGGGATCCATCACGTATTGGATGACGATATGATGATACCAATCGCGTTGCCGCATTTGCGAGAGGAAGTGAAGCCGTTGCAATTGATGAAAATAACGTCGGGTTAGACGATACGAATCCATTCTGACTTACTTTTTTATCGCGCCAAGATCTTTCTTTTTTGTTGACAGGATAAACATTCACGATACAGAGCCGGCATTTCATCCAACGCGCGATCTTGTTTTAAAAAATGTCGATAATTTGGTTTGGAACAACACGCTGCTGCGTCCTTTTTCGGAATTTTTTGCTCTTTCCATAATTGGCACATCTCGTTTATGAATAAAGGCTGGATGCTCGCCATACTTTTATTCGTTTTGGGTTTATACTACTGTTACTTGTATTTCTATAATTTTTCGGTCCCGTCCCCGAAAGTTCCTTCTTCTCCTCCGACGACAATGACGCGTTTCCAATATCAGATCGAGACCTCAAACGATAACGAGGTTTCGTTTCACACCTCCACGGGAAAAACATGGACGTTTCCTCTCCCACTCGAATATTATTTCGCGGAAGGACGGATTTGGGAAAAAGATGAATGTTTTGGACAGCCCGATGATACTCAGCTCCCCGCAACGGGGAAAAACCTCTACCTGTTTTTATTACGATCGCAGAGTTTTGTACCCCGCGAAAAGTCCATGATGTATTATTATTATCGATGTCGGCACGGTCGTGTTCTAGACGTGCTCATGTGTCAAGAAGAACATTCTCCTTCTACCTGCATTCCTGTCAATCCCTGCATCGATCAGCATGACGGATCGGTTTTACCCGATCCAACCAATCGACGTTTTTATTACGAATGCCAGAACGAACAACCGATTCGAATCGCATGTCCGCCCAAGACATTTTTCTACTACGACGCTTGCACTTCGCGAAAACATTTCGTATCTTACTGTGAAGACGGTCAACATTTTCCGATTGACGAGGTGACGTATATCGAGTGTCGTGGCCATCGACCGAAAATGATTCGATGTTCGCCCGGAGAAAAATATTCGACACATTATCGGCGATGCGTGTCTGATCTCTGCGACGGATTTCCGGATAATACGCAACGACCTCTCCCCATCGTCCAAAAAGGATCTTTTCTGTACTCTCCGGGTTACGCGATTTGTGAAAACGGAATGGTTCGCGACACTATATCCTGTCCTCTTTCCTGGGATACATGGATCGGCGATGCCTTATTCCATTTACCGATGGTGTACGACGAAACGTCCCAAACATGTCAACCGCCTCTTTTCTGTGAAAATGTTCAACCGAGCTCAAAAGAAACTGTCGTTCCCGCTCACGAGTATACGAAACATCTCCCGTCCTATCCATTTTCAACATCTTTGGATCGAGCTGTAGCTTACACGTGTAATCCAACCCGAAAACGTACGGTTCTAGAACCAGGCTATCGAGTGTCGAATCAATATACGGTTGAATGGGCTTGTGAGGATAAGTCGTCATCGTCGAAACTCGCGATAGGCGATACGAGCGATCAATATTTTGATTGCGCTCGGAGGGAAATTCAAACGTGTCCTCCTCAAACATTTTTTGACGGAAATGAATGTCGACCGCGCATCCCCGGCGCGTTTCAGTATCGGCATCTCGATGTGTTTAAATTCGATCATTTATCGATCGTTGCGAATTGGATTCGGCCCTGGACGACTCTTGATCATGAACCTCGTACCTCTTGTGACGAAACCAAAGAAGAAGTTTATATTCCCGGCTATAATATTTGTTCTCATCCCGACTGCACGCCGTACCCATTCCTCAAACAATTGAAAACGGCTATTTATTTACCCACTTCTCCTCACATGTGTCTTTTCGAAAAGGGAAAAATTCGAAAGAAACGCGTTCGACGGCAAGGTTTGAAATTTTGGTCGCAGCGATTCGTGAAACAGGCTTCGACTTATAGTGTTCCCGAAACGTGTCGTGAAGGCCATCGCATACGATCGGGACGATTTATTCCCGATTCCGTATTATACGCCACTTGTAATTGGCGTCAACCTTTTGTCTTTTGTCCTTCTTCCTCCACAGAAGGAATTCGAGCCACTCCGTACGGGTATCACGTATGCGTACCCAAAGAAGAAGCCTATGAAGGGATTTTACCGGCTGGATTAACCCTTCGACTTGAAGTTCAAGAGCTGAGTCGTATTATACCGGAACATGGAGCGCGATATAAAATAGATGGACGAGAAGCTGTTTTTGATGCGACGCAGCATCCCAAAGGTATTCCCCTCCTTACCTCAGTCTATGAAATTTGGACCGAGCGCGACATGAAATTGTTTTTTAGAATTCTCGTCACGCATCCTCGTTCAGCTTACTGGGAAGACCGAAAATTAAAAGCCCTCCCCGATCCTGACATGACGTTATTGTACACAGGTGAAATGACCGAAAAGCCCGTCACGACCGATGACTATCCGGTCTCGGCAGACTCGTTGATTCAAATGGAATAAAGTAGAAAAAAAATGGATCGTTATTTAGGTCAAGGCATATTGTTTTACTCTACGGTTTATATCAGCATCATCCTAGTCGCAGTCACCCTCTTAACGAACCGGCTCATCTTTTTATTTTTATTAGTCCTCACGTTTGGTCTAGCTGCTTACATGGCTTATTTGACCGTTCATAATTCCGAACATCTCAAAACGACGGGCCAATCGATTGAAGACTGGATTCGAAAGATGTATCAAAAGATAACTGGATAATCGGAGGTGACTCATGTAAATATCAAGATCGGTAAAGGAAAAAAACATGGTTTCGGTTTACACCATAGATGAATTTGGAAAAGAACGATATCCAAAAGATCCTAAAAAACCTAAACAGGAGCTATATTATTTCGATAATGACAATCGACCTATTTTTGCCAAAGACGAGCATGGAAATGAATATTACGCTGTGGAATATCGGGGTCATGAATATATAGCGCTTCCTCGTCGGTACGCCAAATCCAATTCCGGAGACGAATTTTATCCTAAATTAAACAATGAAGGAGAATACCCGTTAAATTCATTGGATGTAAATGTGAAAACGTATGCTGTCAATGCGAGGGGAGGAGAGATTTATCCTAAATCCAGCATTGGAAAAGAATATTATATACAGGACAGAATTCGGGAAAAGCCAGAGACGAATTTCATCCGATATGCACGAGACGAAAATGGAAATGAGTATTACCCGAAAGATCATAAAAACGAGGAATTTCTCTATATCTATCTAAGTTATGCTAAAAAAGCGAATGGTGATGAATTTTATCCGAGAAAGTGGTATTATTGAAAGATCTTCAGGAAAACAGTATCCGCAGCACGGACTCATCTGAAACGAAACTTGGAAAGCTTAAATAGGTAAACGAGAGTCCATTCTTAAAAAATGGTATCTTGTCCATCGAGTCGGCTGGGAAAAAATTTCTCACAGCTGAAAAAAAAAAAACTTTTTGTTAATTTTTATCATGTCTTATAGACATGATAAAAATTAACTGTCCCCTCTGTTTGTCTGGGAAGGATGTCTCACCCATTCGAAAAAACAAACCATGACTCATTCTTGGAATTCTATTCTTTAGAAAGGAGTGATGGTCTATTTTTAGAAAGTGTGAGACAACATTCCCAGACAAAAGGGGGAGGTAGTTAATTTTTATCATGTCTAAAGACATGATAAAAATTAACAAAAAGTTTTTTTTTTTTTTTTTTTTTTTTTATCATCTAGAAATTTTTTTCAGCTCTTACAGTTTTTCCCCAGCCGACTTGATCCACAAAACCAGACATGTCAAAATTGTTTCTGGAAGGGATTCTTGCTTATCTATTTAAACTCCAAATTTCACTTCAGATCACTCTGTGCTGTGAATGAAGAAACATCTTCTTGTAATTTGTAAGTACTAACTGATTTTTAGTTTATTCACTGGTTACTTACTCCCCCTCCAAGTCATTCGTTTTTTTTTCTCTCCAAAAATCTTCAGCTTTCATTTAGAATGACGATAAAAATAAAACACAAATAGGAAAAAGATGGTCACGCATAAGTAATGCATGTAGGGTTGAAATAGGAAGGTGAATCCTGTTAACAAATAAACAATTATCGTGAAATAAATCCAATTTTTCGGGGTTCTTTCGTCTGTTCGTGATTTTTGGAGAAATGACATTCGCGTTTGGGGTCGATCGGTCATGGGCACTTTATGGATAGCATCTAAATATTCTTGCACTTTCTCGGCAAAGAAGAGGTATCGATCGCTCGCATCTTCTTCTAACACGTCCCATAGAAGATCGGGTGTGATTTCTAGAACATGGTCCGTTTCCGATTGATAAAACTGAACGTCTAATCGCCAGTCGATATCGTAAAGAGTTCGAGCGGTCAGCACTTTATTGAAATGAAACGGATCCAATATATCGAGTACGGCGGACAGAATACTTATACCCGTCAGCACATTGGAAGTAACCGAGAATCCTGTCGCGGCGATTCTGGAAAGTGTTGCGAGCGTACTTAATTGGGTCCGAACGACGGCTTGAAGGATGGCCGATTGAATGGGAAGAGACTGCATACTCAATTTGGTTAAGAGTTTAGGCATCCGTTTTTCAAGGATTTTTTGTGCGGCTTCTAATCCGATATCGATCCCTACATCAATCGCCAATTCATGAACCAAGGACCGTTTCACATGTTTCTTGGGCCAGTTTTGTACAAAGTCGGGAAGATGAGGAGGATATGGTGGTAACGTATGATTTTTTTGCAGAGTGGAAATAGATCGATAGATACTGCTTCCCAAGAACAATTCGCCAATATCTTGCCCCGTCGTCGTCACACAATCAGACCCTTTGTAAACAAGACCGTACGCTTCACAATAAGGCTGGTTGAGTCGTAAATGACCCTCGACGAGATTGAGGCCGGCATGATGACGAGGAAGAGAAGGATGATTTGATTGAAAGAAAACTTGTTCGGGCAAGAGAGCTAATAATTTCTTGGCGAGATTTACGGCTACACATTTTCCATTTCGATATTCCGTGTCCATACTCTGCTGCGTGTTGGAATATAAACGATCGCAGGCGGGTTGGCAAGCTAAACTGAAACCCGTTCCGAGTCGAATCCATCGCGGTTCATCTGCCGGGAAACACGATTCTAAATTTTCTTGGAAAGGGAAGCAGGCAATCACGTCACATCCCGTTTGCGTAAAAACAAATTTTTCGACGACATGACATTGTTCCGGATCGAGGGTTTTAGGTATGTAGTAATCCCGTTTGGAGTCGGCTTTTCTTATTTGGAAGGTGGTATGTTTAAAAATAAAAGCGTACCGACTTTGAAGAGCTTGTTCGTAAATATAGAGTTGAGTCGCTTCTTGAGCATACCGAATAGCGTGATCGAGATCGTAAGAAGTGACAGTATATTCATTTCTATTTTGAAACGAATCCCATTTCATCTTGAAGGAGGGCTTTGTTCCTATATATCGAAAAAATGTTCGATGTTGTTGCTTTTTTAACAACAAAAATAAAAGGATTCATTTTTTATATAGTAACAAGTATAAAATGAGATTCAATTCAGTATTTACAGTTGCGTATGGAACATATACAAAAACTAGTTCCAAAAAAATTTTTTTTAATTAAAAAATAAATTGTCTCAACTATAAAATCCTATAAATTTTAGTTTTTACAGTTGCGTATGGAATAGCGATAAAAACCAGTTCTCAAAAATTTTTTTTAATGAACTATCTTATCTATAAAATCTTGTCAAAATCAGATTTTACAGTTGAGGATGGAACCTGATGAAAAAATATTTTGGAAAGGATGCTATTCGAAAAACATTTTATCATGGTTAGTAGTTATTCTTGTAAAGGACAAAAACAAGTTCATTTCGTCTAATATTTGTGCATCTAAAGTATTTAAATCTATTCCAAAAAATATATATATATAGTCTCCCACATACCTTCAATGTATTATTGGACTGTCCACTCTTTATATTCCATTAAAGAGCCATGGAAAAAATGTTCCCAGTCTCTAGGGGTTCATTTTGCCTTGTTCACTACTTGTAGTTTCTACATTTTCGTCTTCACACTCTAGTCTTTCGAAGGAAGCTTCTACAGGATCTTCTCCTCCCCTTTCCGATGGAGGTGGACTCTCGGGAGAAATAGGATCTTCTTCCCCCTTTTCCGATGGAGGTGGACTCTTGGGAGAAGGATAACGAACAGGTTGCAAATCGACAATCGAAGGGTCGAAATAATCACTCGAAGCTAAAGTAAGGTCCGACATATTATTTCTGTTTTTCTTCTTGATTCTAGGATCCTCTCTCACATTCTTTCTCTTTTGAGAATTATTTTCTTGTTGATTCTTTTTCGCCTGGTATTGTTCCAATTCTTTCGTCTTCCAGACTTTAATTTCGTAAAATATATTTGAAAATAGATCTTCTCCAAGATACTTTAAATACAATGCACCCCATTCGCTTCCTTCATCATTGGTAGAAGGTGTAGTGTTTATTATTTCTTCTATAGTACGTCGAATCACATCCACGTAGAGAAGAGATTCCGATCGTTTGGAAACTTCGTGATATAAACAACGGACGATTCGAGCATGAACTGCTTTAAAATCTAGAGCTTCTTGTTCGTTTAAAGGTGTTTTTTCATCTCCTCCGTACTGTAGATTAAAAACATACTTTTGCAGATCCTCGCCCAGCAATCCGTCTACGGCAAATAATTTATACACTTCTATCTTAGGTATTTCCTGTCGTTTGAATAAGATGTTGGAAAGTCTTATTAGATCGGTCGATCTAAAATAGTCTTTAGATAAAACTTTCTCGATCATATTCCATTCATCTGGCGTGGAGATGGTTTTATTTTGTACCAACTGCTGTTGCACATCCATCCATAAACGCCAAATGGTATTTAAACAGTATCGATGGACGGGTACAAGAGGTTTCAAATCTTGAATCAAGGTCCACGGAAACATCATCATATTAGCTATTCTTTTTAAAACTCTCAACTGAACGGTGGTTTTAGTCGTAAACAAATTAGATTGATTAAATTCTTCCAGCACGACTTCATCCAACACGTACTTGAAACGATCCTTCAAGGGTAATGTCAAAGGCTCCAGGGTTACAGTGTTTTCCTGATCCATCTTGTCCTCAGTATGAAATGAGAAAATCGTCTCAGCTCCAGCTGTTTATATACTGTGAAACGAAAGGGGGGAAGTAGAAAGGAGAAGCAAAAGTTGGGTAGTAGGAAAAAAAAAAAAAACTTTTTGTTAATTTTTATCATGTCTTTAGACATGATAAAAATTAACTCTCTCTTCTTTTTGTCTGGGAATGATGTCTCATCTTTTCGAACATATTTCTAAAAATAAATTTCCAAGAAAGAAATGAGTCATGTTCTATTTTTAGAAACATATTGAGACAACAGATTAACATCATTTGAACAAAAGGGGGATAGTTAATTTTAATCATGTCTGAAGACATGATTAAAATTAACAAAAAGTTGTTTTTTTTTTTTTTTCTTTTTTTTTAATACAGCTCTGGAAATTTTTCCCAGTTGGTTCGATCGATAAAACCAGAAAAAGGACTTAACTATTTAAATTACTCGAGTTTCGGTTTCAGATCAGTCTGTGCTTTGCATACCAGCCTCGAAAGAGCTTCAGTTAAAATCTATTATATACACATTTTGGTAAGTGAACTTTATTATTTTGTTGAATTGTTTTTTGGCTTTTGTGAATTGCTTGGATATTGTTTCTTTTTCAACTCGTTGTGTTTAAGCTCTTTTCTTTCTCAAAACAATACGAGCTTGTCGTGGCAATCGATCTCGAGCTGTTGGATGCCGTCGTGAGCAATGACTTAATAGATATCGACAAGCTTTATTGGGAATTTTCTTATTTCGTATGTGGGCCCCACCTTCGGTCACAAACGTAATGGAATGGTTACCATATTTATGAAGCAATCGATTAGGACCCACACGAACGGTTCGAGATCCAAGAACGTATCCTCGACGTTTTCTCATAGGTCTTCTACGAATGGGTCTTTGTGTTCCTCTACGATTGATATTGGAAGAAGAAGAAGAAGAAGATGCAGACGATGAAAAGGAAGCCGAACGACTTCTTCTTACAGGACTTCTTCTTCTAGAATGACGTATTTCTAAACTACGACTACGATTTCTCTGACTTTTTCTTCTTCTTGGACTTGGACTCCTGCTCCTGCTTAAACTTGGACTTCTGCTCCTTCTTGGACTCGGACTGCGTTTTCTTGGACTTCTTCTTGAACTTGGACTCGAACTTCGAGAAGAAGGAGAAACGGACGGTCGAATAATGTAAGGGCTAGTGGTTACATCGGATTTGGCATACGTGTGGAGAGGAAATTGAAGTTCGAAATCGTCGGGAAGGTCGACTTGGTTTTGAATTTGTGAAAGTAGAATATCGTCATAATAAATAACTTCGGGTGTTCCAAGAGGTGGAATTTCCTTCGAAACATCATCCTCGTTAGGATCATTCATTCTGACTTTATTTCAATCGAAACACGGATCCGACGACAGGATCTAAGTTATATCGCATAGAAGCTCGATACGCATCTTGAACCGATGTGCAAAGAATATATTCCAAAGGTCCGAATCGTTTCTTTTCTAAAATAATGGGAAGATCGACCGTCCCTGCTCGATAAAAAGGCGTGAGGGAGAGAATTTCATTCAATTGTAACACGTTCCCGTGCTGGAATTCCCTACAACAGAGATAATCGATCCATTTCTGAACGAGTTTCTTATAAGCACGAGCTTCCGCGGACGTTTTAAAACACAATTGCCAGCCTTCAATGCGATCGATATGATTCAGCATGTAATCAAAAGCTGTCCAAAAATGAAATAACAGTGACGACGTATTCCGGAAGGACGTGAGATCGATTAAAATCCATGACATGTTTTCTAAGGGAGTCGGATCGGGATTCTCGGGACTGATCCATCGATCCAGGGTAGGACTAGGACCGATCGAAAGAGCTTTCTTGGACTCTTTAACTTCGGGTAGATCCGTTTTGTAAAGGAACGTCTGTTCCAAATCCATCAGCTGTTTGGTTTTTTCCATATACCTTTCTAAACTTCCCGGGAAATGAAAATAGGATAAATAGGAACACGTATGGTATCGATCGATAAAAATCATGTGGCTCGTTAAAATGACGAGGTGTTGAGCCGTTTTAATGTCGTGGTGTAAAACGGCATGCGGAAAAGGTTCAATGTAGAATAATAAATCGCACGTATTCGTGCTCAATTCTTCCGGTTTAATCACACGCACATGAGGGGAAGACGGGTACGTATAAAAGGGACAAATGACAAAAATGGTGAGGTGGGATAAATGTTTGGAAATGTAATCGTTGATCACATAGGGTAATCGACTCAGGTTCCCAAACACAATTGTTTTCTTGTGTTGGAGAAGGTACTGAAACAATTCGTCTAAATGATTCATTCTTTGCTCTTCTTTTTCTTTTTCTGAAATAAATGAAAAAAAAAATATTTAAAAATAAGGAACCATGAATTCAGAAACGATTATGAAACAAACTGTAGCTTGCATTTCTTGGTTTTTGAATGAAACGTTCGGTCCCTCAATTGCCGATCAGTTCAACCAAAAAATTCAATGTTGGCCCGAAACGTGGAACCGGTTACGCGAATGGTTAGTTCATACGCCGATGCAGAATCCCAAAGACTGTATTTTATCGTTTGCTCAAACTCTGCCTCAGTACGAAACGTTCCAGGCCTCTTTAGAAAATTCGCTCGCTATTCACGAAGAATTTTGGAATAAAGTATTTACTAACTTGAGAGTTGCCCAGTCGCTTTTAAGATCCCCATGAATATTTCGAAGCTAGAACCGTTCGGTATCTTTGCTTTAGCGGGCGGATTACTTTATTCCATTTGCGTGTTGATTGTGCATGAGGAAGAAACTCACTTTAAATTTCATTTCACGGTCTTAACGCTCGTCATTTTTCTAGCGCTCATGGCCATCACATCTTTCAAATATTTAAAATACCGCTATCAATGTGAGAGAATGGAAGATATAATGTCCGCTTTGAAAATTCAATAATAATAATAAGAAGAAAAAAGCACTTCCATCATGAATTTTGTCGAACAGTTATACGAAATGACGTTGGATGAAATGGCCACTTATTTAAGTGAGAAAGATCCTATTTTCCGGAAATTCTTCACTGAATATGTGGAGTATACCAATTTATTACCCGAAGAACAAACTCAAGCCGAAACGCTTTACCGACAATATTTTCCAGAATCGGAGGATACTCTCGACGCGTTTATTGACAATTGGCGACGGTTTAAATTACAGTATCGTTCCGACAATGGCCGACAGGTCGAAGAAGATGTCGAACCGGACGAGGTGGAAGTTCGTTCTCAAAAAGGTGGACCTTGTCCGGGTTTCGTCTTTGATCCGAAGGGGAAACGACTTTACAGTCCGAGAGTCCTGAAACCGTTCAAATCCGATCGCCGGCCAAATGAATTTGATGTGTTCAAGTTTCTCATGGACAAAGAACGCAATCATGAAGTGTATCACCTAAATATTGAACCGAACGCCAATGAGCTGTATTTAGATATGTCTTATGAAGATAGACGCAACATGGACACTCGAGCAGATCAAGCGCTACGGAAAATGGCGAAAATGGTGACCATCTTAAATCAAAATTGCCATTATAAAATATTGGATCTCTATAGCGAAAGACGAATCACATAAACTAAACGCGAAAAGCCAAAGAAACAAAAAATATATTATTAACATACCTGAACAGAAGCTTGTATTCAGGTCATAGCACAGACTGATTTTTTGAAGTGAAACTGGGATGGTTTAAATAAATAAGTGAAAGTTCATTATTGTAAGAAAATGGTGATGTCTGGTCAATCGAGTTGGCTGGGAAAATTTCTGAGAGCTGAAAAAAAAAAAAAAAAAAAAAAAAAAAAAAAAACTTTTTGTTAATTTTTATCATGTCTTCTAGACATGATAAAAATTAACTCTACCCTCCTTTTCGTTTTGAATGATGTCAACATGTGTCTAAAAATAGATTTCCAAGAAAAGTATGATTCATTCTTAGAGATCTATTTTTAGAAACATGTTGACATCATTCAAAACGAAAAGGAGGGTAGAGTGAATTTTTATCATGTCTAGAAGACATGATAAAAATTAACAAAAAGTTTTTTTTTTTTTTTTTTTTTTTTCAGCTCTTGGGAAATTTTTCTAGCTGACTCTGATCATTCTTGTTCTTCCTTCTTGAGTGGGCAAGATGTCAATAAAAGCAGTTGTTGGTATATTTCTTCTTGGACGTTCAAGGTGATGGACGGGCGTAACTTCAAAGTTACGCCCGTCCATCACCTTTAACGTGTTTATGAATATGAGTGACTCATCGTTATGTATGAAAGTATTTCTCTGAAAGATTTTGGATTCATCTTGGGTAGGTCTTGTCATATTTTTTTAAATTAAATCATTACTTTTTCATAAAAATGCCTCCACCTAGCATCAGAGCTATAATATGTAACATTATATTTCCGTAAAACATCCAGTTGCGTTGATTAAAATGTTCGGCTCCTGTTTTGGGTGTCGCATCACTGTAAATAGCTGTTGCCAGGTAGCCGAAATTGAGTAACGAGACAAATACAATTCCTAATAAGATAATTACCATGATAGCCTTTGTATCCATCGTGATGTATTTTTGAATCTAGTCTTTATTCTCTTTTCGGTTACACGTAAAGTAATAAACCGACCATTAGTATATTGATCACATTGACAACCGTTGGAGCAATGAGCAACATTTTATTGTTGGCCCAGAAATCGCTCGCTGTCGTTCCTTTGGTCGTGACTTTATTCGGATCAGCAGCATCGTAAACGAAAGCCACACTGCCGTAGGAGAGACGATATACGATGAGGGCCATGATGACCAGTGTTGTCACCAGACATATTAAAATGGTTATGGCGAGAGTCGAACGAAGATTAAAACCAAACATTGTTTTATCCACTAATGATTCCTTTATTATGTGATTTCTTGATGAACTTGTCGGTACCATTGAAGAAGATTGAAATGAAAAGGGATCGATTATCCCGAATAATAGACGAGTAAATTTCGGTACATGAAACATTGGAATAGGTAAAGAAGAAAAAAACAGAGTAGATGAAATAATATCATGATGGAAACGATTCTTGATCGTTCATCAGCTTGGATTCCTTATCAGGAAGAATTTCTAAGAAGTCAGTTGTTATTGACGTATCCCAAAAATATTATTTTTACAGCTCAACTCTTAGACGCGCATTTACGATATGTAACGGAACATGTTTATCCCAATTACCCCTCGGCAGAAAAATTCAACGTGGGTTCTTTAAATGAGGTGGATTGGGCTCATTCCGTGATTCTGGTGAATCAAGACAGACAATTATTAATCGCTCCTGAACCGGTTAAACAGCTCGTCAACCTTGATCGGCGTTTACGATACCATGAAGCGGCCGAAACTATATTCCATGGATTTCATTTCTTTCCTAAACTCTTCTATATATTTCAGTTTCGATGGATCGTGTTTCTGGTGTTGGTTGCGTGGTTTATCGAATGGAGAATAGACATTCAAAAAAAGAAATTCTTTTAAGAATATGGACCCAAATAAGAAGGTTTTTCCTATGATGGAGTATAAGCTTGGACCTTGTTAATTTTTATCATGTCTTTAGACATGATAAAAATTAACTTTACCACCCCTCACCCCTTATTTTGGTTTGAATCAGGTGTCAACATGTTTCTAAAATAAATTTCCAAGAACGATATGACTCATTCTTTTGCTTAGAAATCTAGTTTTAGAAAGTGTGAGACATCATTCACAACAAAAAAGAAAAAAGGGGGTAGAGTTAATTTTTATCATGTCTAAAGACATAATAAAAATTAACAAAAAGGTTTTTTTTTTTTTTTTTTTTTTTTTTTTTTTTTTTTTTTCCAGCTCTTAGAAAATTTTTCCAACTGACATTGTCATGTTTTGTTACTAATGGACTTTCGTATTCCTAAGCTTTTTTTTTTCATTGGTTATTTTTCTCCTTTTCTAGGTGTTCCGATCATTTCAAAGTCAGGCGTAGATGCCGTTGCATGATTCGCTGCGATCGCCATTAATATACTTGTCACGTATTTACTGACGGCATACATTTGCTGCGTGAAACGATTATACAAAGGATTGGGGACTTTGAGAGGTTCCTTCTTTGACAATTCGTCTTGAATCAAAAACGAAACGCAATGGAGTTAGTTCCGTGGATACGTTCGTATCGTCTGCTTGCAAAGTTTCTTGGAATACGGCAAAAGCCCGATTCAAATCGTGATCGGTGACGAGTTTCGTTAAATATGGAGCGGTATATTTATCGTGAATGACTTTCCCGATCACGCCATTCAACATGTCAAAGATGGAATTAAACGCCATCAATTTTTTTAACTGAATTTCCGAATGGACGCATGTTTTAGCGATACTGTACATTTTTAAAAATCCTTCGTAGCCTTCTGGAATTTCGGTCGTTGAATCTAGAACGTGTTTACTCATGGGCAGTTTTTCAATGACTTTCCGTAGATAAGAAACGAGATATTTTTCGCGAGCCGTTTGCAATTCTCGATTCATTTGCTGACCGGGATCTGTGTGTTTATTTTGAAGCTCTAATAATAGAGACACGTCCGACTCTTTAATTCGTTTATGGGTAGGTTCTTCTTCCTCCTTCTCCCCCTCTTCATGGTCCATTTCCTTTTCGGATTCTTCATGAGCGCGTTTCATTTTTATTTTGATTATATGTCTCTCTTTCTTTTATTTTGATTTTCTCTCTCTTTCTCTTTAAAAGAAATGACCTTTTTCCAACGCTTTCGTGGGTTCTCCTTTAATATCGGGAAAGACGGCTGGATCTAACGTCGCCGCATATGTTTCTACATAAGGAGCTCGAGCGAACGTAACATGCCACATGCCTTCCTCATTCGGTTTCATCTGAATACCGTTCGATCGAAGAAGGTTTGGGAGGGCTTTCAACAGTAAATGGAAAGGATTGAGAACGACATGGCCTTGATAAATTTCGGGAACGCGTCGATCCTCCTCTGAAAAAAGACATACGGGATATCGATACAGGAGCGTGTAGGCGTTCGCGTGTTGACTTAATTTTCCATCCAGTTCTTGCTCGATCAACTGGCAACGTGTGAGCTGGTTTTGTCGAATAATGGTTTCGTAGCACGTTTTAACATGAAAAATAGGATCTTCGTGGCAGTGACGCGTATGCACCGTAAAGGGAAGGTACTTAAAAACATATTGCATGTAGTCAAAAGGCCACGTTTCTTCGATTTGTAGATGGTGTTTCTTGGATTGGACCACGTAATAATTGAAAGGATAGGATAATTGAGTCGGGTCTAAATTTTCAAATTCGATGAACGCGACCGGCGAATAATCAAACATGTAGAAATAGGCAAACAGTTTCACATGATGGATCGGGGAATCGGGTTCGCTTTTAAAAATATTCGCGCAAGCATTATAGCCCTTATCGTTATTTTTCAAATAATAGGGATGATCGAGTCGCACCCCGATATTCCCATACCTCGGATCACACACACAACTTCCAAATTCTGCATGATAAAAAGTATGTTTTAAAGGCTGACCTGTAAAAGCATCGAAGGAACAGGGCTGCTGGAAGTAACCAGGTTTTTGGAAAGACGCGAGATACTTTTCGGAAAATACGGTCGGATCCCATACGTTGTTTTTTTCTTCTTCCTTCGAAAACGCTAATCGTTCGTGAGCGGTCATTTCTTCACACCCGAAACCTTGCAAAAGCGGCTTGTATCCAAAATCGCAAACACATTTACCTTCTTTCAAAGGATCTTTGTCTAAACTTTCTAATCGGCCGTGAGGTCCGCAAGCAATGTCTACGTCACAATTCCCCCCGCGTTCTTTTTGCGTGACGAGATGAGGATATTTACAAAAACAGGTCGCGAATTTCAATCCTTTTTGATTCACCAGAACCCACTCTCCCGTAGCTGAAGAACAAGTAGCATGGGGAAGGAGTTTGGGAAGACATTCACCCCGAAAACATATTTGATCGTCGTCACAATCGGTTGCGTGAATGCAAGTCGAATAAAGCGTTGTCCGCTGAGGAGGGTGGTAGGAAATGGATTGCCAAGGATGGGTTGTAGTCGTTTGTGACTCGTTTCGAAACAGGTAGATCATGATCAGGTAAAGATAAAAGACGAGAAGAAATATCCAAAGCGTCATCTTCTTTTTTTCAATAGAGGTTCACAACTTTTATTTTATCGCCTCGATCTTCATGCACCAGACCGGCATTATCTCGTTGAGCCCCTATTTGTTCAAAATATTGCAAAAATTTATATTTGGTTTGTAGATTCTGGATTGATAATAAATACTTTCGAACACTGTAGACCATATCGTTTCGTTGAACCTTCACCATTTTGACAGGGTCGTCCATTATTTTTTAAATTACTTGTTTACGCCAAACATTTGATTCAGTGCATCCTCCGTGGAGGTTCCTGGACCCCCCTTAATAACACTTACTTTCCTAGCGTTTGGATCCTCTATTGGGTCTTTAGGAAGTCCTCTTGTGTCCATCGGTAATTCTTTCTGTTCCGTTTTCACCTTTTCCGCGATCGAGGTGGCTATTAACTGAAGGAGGAGAGGTTGATTAAAATTGCGGCAAGGAACGATTTTGTTCAAATATTGACTGTACTGAGGATCAATATTATCTTTTCGGTGTATAATGCTGGAAAGCATATGATCGGTAATTACAAAACTGTTACTCAACAGCGATTCCGATAAACCTCGATGAATAAACATATTATGAGGGGTGAGATAGGGAAGTTGATCCATTTCTTTTTGAGCCATCTTGGCAAAAAATCGGTAACGTCGTTTGGATAATAAATGTCGACGATGGATTTTCCATAAATCCATTTCTAAATGCTTTCTTCTTATTTAAAAATGAGTAACGGGTTTGAAGTAATTGGGAATGCCGATAATTTCGGGACACTTCTCTTCCCCTTCTTCCATCTCTTCGACTACAGGGAGGGAAAGAGGAGTTTCGATATCCAGATCGGTCGAGAACAGAACAGATTCTTTAAATAAGATAAATTCGCGAACTAAACCTCCTACCTTGTACGAATTTTCTCCGAAAGTGTACCGGTTAGAAATTTGAAGGTTTAGAATACCTAGAAAAGAAGTCGTCGTACCAAACATATTTTCAATCGAACACTGAAAAGTATTTTTTAAACCCTCTCCATTAAAGATCCGACTCTTTCGTATACACCACATATTTCTATGAATTTGAAATTTATCTTGGACTCCTTTACAAGCAGAGCAAAATGCGGGATCGCACCGGTCCATGAAAAAACGACAATTCTCCGCAAATTTGTGTTGCGGATTCTCTTTCATGCTTTCGCCAATTTTAGTTAAAGGAGCACACAGTCGAGTCATGAACGAAGTTCCTGTTTTATTGTTCTCCCCCGGTTTCAAATACCAATAACCAGCCACGAGAACATTATAGCAATTTTGTAAACCAATAATGTTTCGGATGTGAACAGTATCTTTTCGAGTTCCTTTGGAAAATTGAACTTTTTGTTGACAATGTGTCTCGTACAGCGGATCGTGATTTAAAACATCTTCCCAGTCGGGACATATTAAGTTGAGAGCACCTTGACGTTCTTTTAATTCGTCGATAGCTTTCTCAAGGATGGGAGAAGAAAGAATATTCTTGATAATCAACGAATAATCCATTCTTACTCAATAGATTTCTTCTTTTCGAACAAAGTAGAATGTAGTATTTTGGTTATTAGACTACTGGCCTTAGATGTTACCTCTTCAGCAGCACAAACTGATTTGAAGCGAAAATGGGATGACTTAAATAGATAAGCAAGAATTCATTCTAGAAAGAATTTTGCAATGTCTTGTTTGGTTGATGAAGTCGAGTGGAAAAAAAAATTTGTGAGAGCTGGAAGAAAAATATCTGAAAAAAAAAAAAACTTTTTGTTAATTTTTATCATGTCTTTAGACATGATAAAAATTAACACAACCACCCTTTTGTCTCTGAATGATGTCTTACCATTTCTAAAAATAAACTATGACTCATTCTTTTCTTGGAATTTTATTTTTAGAAATGGTGAGTCATGGTGTATTTTAGAAACATGGTGCTGAGACATCATTGAAAACAAAAAAGGGGGTCATTAATTTTTATCATGTCTAGAAGACATGATAAAAATTAACAAAAAGTTTTTTTTTTTTTTTTTTTTTTTTTTTTTTTTTTTTTTTTAGTTGTAAATTTTTCCTGACAGATTTTTTTCCAGCCAGATTTTCAACCGACCTTTTCTCAATCATCATTTTTTAAAACTGGCTTACTATTGGTTTGTTTAAAAATGACGTCATTGCTTCAAGAACTATATACACATAACTTTCTCGTACTCACTTCTCTATACGGAATGGGGTTCCCAGCTGACATAGCAAAAACCCTATCTCGCTTTATCTACAACTCTCGTTGATGATCTATACAAAATTGGGTAATTTTTTCCACGACTTTATACAGTTCTTGATCACGGGAATCTATCTGCTTGTACGGCTTCACGTGAATTCTTAAATCATAGCGCTCATCCATATTTTCATTGACGTTATCATCGACCCCAATTAAAAGAATGTCGTAATCGTACAAGACTCTGATATGTTCCGAACATTTTGAAATATTATACTTTCGGCACGACTTTTCACATTGTGTGCGGCCAAATATCCGATAC
Source organism: Stegodyphus dumicola (assembly GCF_044657685.1). Taxonomy (NCBI): domain Eukaryota; kingdom Metazoa; phylum Arthropoda; class Arachnida; order Araneae; family Eresidae; genus Stegodyphus; species Stegodyphus dumicola. The sequence goes on along the minus strand of NC_140771.1, from coordinate 37,171,829 downwards.
GCATATCGTGCAATATCGTGCAATGAACTGTTGATCACTCGCTCGACATAATCATCCGAACCTTTACTCCACAAAATGATATCGATATTGCAAAGACGTAAAAACTGGATCAGGAAATTGGTTTTGGGTCGAATTTGAAATGTTTCTCCTTCAAAGTATCCAAGCGTCTCATCCATATCTAAGACACAGACCACCACCATCTTTCTTTTTTAAAGAAAGAAGAAGATGAGTCGATCCACCACTCATACTATTATTGAACATGTGAAAGAAATTGTTTATTATGCTCCTTCCAAATGTCCTTGGCATTTTGATTATGCCTGTTTTCTCATTTTAAATAATTTCAATCAAAGACGATTCCACTGCCTGTTTACTTCCCACTCGATGCAGTGGAGATCTTACAGTGCCATCAGCTCTTGTGACTTGCCCGAACATTTTTTCGATTTGATCCTTCTTCATCGACAATTGAGTTCGGAGTATGTGTTGCCTTTTGCGACGCATTTCCGAGAACGTTCGGGATATACAATAGGTCTCTTTGAAATGAATCCTGGACTTTATAGTGCTCGCATTCTTCAACCGGAATATTTAGCAGAAACGTTTTACACGTTCATTGTTTTCTTGTGTAGTATTTGTTATCGACTCGGAGGAACGGCTCCCGTTTTAAAATTATGTTCTTTTGTGTACACGGACCATCATCCCGTGCTCGTGGATATTGGAGCTCTGAATGTGGAAAAGAGAGAACGCATCGGTCATCGAGAATTTTTAAACGAGAAGAAATGGCATCGGTTCTTGAAACGACGAACGACTCGAGACATTATTCGGTACGTGAAACTCATGCATCCGGATTATTTTAAGAAGAAATGTCGTGGTCAATGCATTCTCTCCGAGAAAGTTGTCTTCAACGATGTAACGCATCAACTGATTTGTAAAAGTCGACAACGCAGTCTGGCCGAGGTTTTAGATACTTTTCAAGAACTCATGCCCCATGAGCCTATTCGTCAACTCATTCGAACGTGGCTTTCTGCGAGATAAACAAGAAGATGGATTATAAACAACTCGTCCTCGATTTATTGAAACAGAAAAAATATCCCATTTTAGTGGATTATGTGGTCATGGATATTTATTACAAAGAGGTTTATAAATCAGACGGGAAAGTAAAACGATTTGACTCCCCATGTTTCGAGTTGAATCAAAGATATTTAGAAGAACCCAATCCATATAAACTGGAATTTATCACTTCGGACGAGAGTAGTAAATTGGTTATTCGACGACAAATCGATCCTAAAGATTTTAATATAAATCAATATCCGGAAAAATGTTTTCGCGTTAAACTGTCCAGTCACCATCTTGCTGAATTTGATATGTTTAAATACAAGATGTTCGAAGAACAAATTTATAATTTCATAATGTATCTGAATAGTAACATTCCTGCCATTCGAGAATTTTTGAACTTAACTCACGACGAAAGTACTCGATATTTACCCCAGACCATACGACTATGGGTGTATAACTATAAAACGGCCAAGATCACTCATCAAATTATGGATCCCGAATATTTTGGACCTCGTTCATCTCTTTTACTGGAAACACGCATGATTCAAGGTTTATTGTCACCGTGCACTTCTAAATCAGTATTATTGTCCCTTCGAGATGATTATGCTTGGAAGAATCATACCGATAAAGCCATTTTACCGTCTTATGTATATGATTACGATCCTTATAATTTATATTATTCGGATCACTGGAAGGCTCTTGTCCCGCTAGCTTTTAATCCGTTAGAAAATCCCATCATTTGTTAATATTCCAGTTGCAGCACGTACTCATCGTCTTCACTCCCGTCACGAACAAAATTGATGTAACGTTTCGTTTGAGGATCCTTGTAGCGACAGACTTGGCGAATACCCCGACAAATAGATCCCGGCAAATTTAAATCTCGATCCATTCCTCGAGTCGGTTTTAGAATCAGACCTGATTCGTTTGTCTCGAGGGCTTTTATAAACTTTTGATCGTAGCCAACACGAGCTTTGAGTTTAGACTTTCTCTTTCTCCCTCTTTTTTTGGGTAGAGGAGCCAAGTAATGCCGAATGGGTATATCTATACTCGAAGAGCGACTTCGGGATCGATTTCGGACTCTTGTTGGACTTGGAGATCGACTTCGGACTCTTGTTGGACTTTGAGATCGTGTTCGGACTCTCGTTGGACTTTGAGATCGACTTCTCGATCGACTTCTAGAACGTTGACGTTGAGATCGACGCCGCATATTTGGATTTATTTCTACTTTATTACGGTTTAAGAAACGTTTTACATAGTCTTGGACACGAGGTTCTTCACTCATAGCGTCATACCAGTAATTTCCCGGAATGATTATAAATTTATCGTCTCGAAACTTTATAAACTCTTCTGGACTATAGCGGGGAAAAAATTTTTGTAAATGAGACAAGTCGAATAAAACGTGCCCCAACGAACATGTCCCTGTCAATTCAGAACGACGCACGTTTCGATTTAATTTCTCTTCTAACACTTTTTGAACATACTCAATAGGAACTTTGGAAGGATAAGACATTTTTTTTTGCTTTATATTCCCCAAATGACTTGTCCATAGAAATATAATCGGAAGAAAACTGAATCTCGAACGTGCTGGTGTGTATCATAGTAAGCGTGATCGTATAAATCAAACACATCTAAATGAGCCAAGGCATGTAAAGTAAAAATGAATAATAATTGCCATGTCGTTTCATTACGATAAAATCGAGTTTGATCTACATTGACCTGATTAGCATAATAGGTGTTCATATTGATCGTGCCCCTGTTTTGATCTACCAGCATCTTCTTCGAAGTGGAATAGTTTAAGCAGTAATTGCGATGAATTTTAATAAACTCGAAAAGATTAAAAATAACGTAGACGGGAATTTTTCCTTCCTCGGTTTCGGTTTCATTAATATATAACTGAATAACCTCTTTGGGTCCTCCTGGCTCTTCACAATAATACATGGACATTTCGTAACGGTCCAATCGACGAATTGGATTTTCCAAGATACGATTGAGAATCGAGACCCATCGTTCAAATATGAAATGGAATTTTTTAAAATCGATCGTGGCCCAATCATCCATGATTTTAAAGCATGCCGTACAAGTATCTCGCCAAGTATTAATTTTAGACTGAAGAGCCGTTTGACGACAAGATCGACGTTCTTCGTGTTGATCAACTCGTCTTTCCATATCCTTATCCTTTGTTTTTTTTTCCAAAGAAAAAAAAAGATGGCTGAAATGTATATATTCTTGATGATGTTTGGTCTCTTTCTATTTTTCTTTCCTACTTCTGTCATAGAATCGGATTCCATCTCCATGAACGAATCTATACCGCTTAAAGATTGTCGACGAGAAAAAGTCCGGTGTGTGGATACATGTGATTTTCTTTGCACAAACGGGGAAGAAATGCAATGTGTTCGAGGACTCTGTATGCCCAAACTGAATCCTTACCCGTGTCAAACTGAAAAAGGAGGTATGATTATTCTTACCGAAAAAAATGGATTCTATCAGTGGTCGTGTTACTGTACGGATCCAGCTTTTTACAATGGACCGGATTGTGGAGAATTGGCGAAAGACGTTTGTCAAAATGGTACATTTATCTATAGGGGGTTCAATCAGCATGAATGCATGTGTCAATTTCCACAAGTAAAGGCTATGATTCAAGGAAAACCTCAGTGTGTGCATAGGAATATAGCTCGGTTTTATCGGGATCCGTAATGAACTGGATCATTAAAAAATGTACGTCTGAAAATGTCTCAAATTTTTTGAAAAAACAAACCGTGACTCTATCTTACATTGGGTGCAATTAGAAATTACCCCTCTTTTCGTCCGAAAATGATGTCTCACAATTTCGAAAAATTGAAGACATCAATTTCGGACGAAAAGAGATTTTTTTTTTTCAATTCAATCTACTTGATCCTTATGGTTTTTTAATTATCCAGACTCTCACTTATCTATTTAAACAATCCGACATTCCCTACAGATCAGTCTGTACTGCTGAAGAGGTAACATCTTTCAACGCAGCTTCTACGTTACGACAAATGCTTCAATAAAGGTAAGAGATTTTTCCTTCTTAATTATTTTTCGTTTTACTAGAAAGAAATGATTATCCTATTTTTTTTAACCTATCTAAGTGTTTTGAGTTCTACTTCAGATTACGAAGTGCTTTTGAAGATCCAATCTGGTTATCTTTTTCAATCCATAAAAGCAATGATCCCTATATTTTTTGAAAGTTTTTTAAAGAATAGACTCTTGTGTTACTGATTCCATCTCCTTTTTAGCTTCTTCTCGTATATATTTACGATATTTTGCAATTTTCATGGAACGTTTAATGATGGTATAGGAAGGATTAAAGGGTCGATAGGGAAAATACTTTAGAAAGAATCGTTTTAATTTTCTTAAGCAACCATCTAATGATCGAGGGAAAAGTGGGCCGGCAATAACCCAAGCCAAAAATTCATACAAAAACCGATTACGTTGATCCCATATATTGGACGATGCCAATTTCTTTTCTGCATAATGTCGTCGAAGATCTGTTTCGTTCAGAAGTTTTAAAATTTCGTTTGCTTTTAAGTCAGTTTCAAGAATGACAAGAATAAATAAAGCCATCTCTTCATATTCATAGCGATCTATAACTATTTTTCTAAGTTTTTTGAGATCATTTAATGTAAGAAGAGGACCTTGACATCTTTTAATATGAATTTGTTTCGAGCGCTCCCTTTTTTCACCGAGCAAACGGTATAAAAACACGATTTTATTTTTTATTTTATTATACGATTTCCTCTTTTCCTCAGTCAGATACTTTTCATATATCTCTAGTGCTCTTTTATAATGATATTTTATACCGTCACCATGTTTTTGATACCAATCATAGAATTCATTAAAATAAAATTCATACTTAGCTCGTGTTCCTTCCGAAATATTCATACGTTTAATAATATTTTGACATTCCTCCATCGACGGACATTGTTTGAATACTGTATTGTCAGGCTTATGTCTATGTTTAGGAAGAGCGTTATCCCAACATTTCCATCGTCTCATTCGTTGGTATTCTTTTTCTTAGGATCGAACGTTTGGATCTTTTCGCCTTTCTTGTTTTCTCCATCGATTTGCTTCTTTTACTCGTTCCAGTGACCAATAATGTTTCAAATATGCTTTTCTTTTTCTTTTCCTTTCAGATAAAATTGTAGGTTCCTCAGTATCCATCTTGACTCCTACCCTTCATTATTAATTATTATCTATTATTTTTCACTTCGTCTTATATTTTTTAATCTAATCCTTTTTTGGTACCTAAAAAGTAAATTGATTAAAAAAATATAAGGATTCCATAAAACTTTTAAATTTTCCTTGACCGTAAAATAACAAAGATCCTAAAATCCTTACCTTTTAAATGTAGTGTGTCCCATAGGACAAACCGGTTTGTCCTATGGGACACACTAGATTTAAAAGGTAAGGATTTTAGGATCTTTGTTATTTTACTAAAAATTTGATAAAAAGGTTTATACTAGAAGGTTTCAAAATTTTATTAATGATATTAAATTATTATTAATGATTTTTTGAATGGGTGCCAGGATCTGACGCTATTGATAAAGAAATAACTTAATCCATAATATATATGTCTGAAAAACAAATACCATGAAGGGGGAACATAGTTTTCCTAATGTTTATCTTGCTGTGTTTCATAAATCATGTAGATGGTCAGACAAATTACTAATGTAATGACAAATAAACAGTAAAGCTGAATAGTATGAATAAAAGGCATAAATGTCTTATAATTAGATCCAAAAACGGATCGGAGAAATGATTCATAACTCATTTTATCTTGTTCATTCCTTTCTCTCTATTTACATACAAGTTCTATCAATATCCTTAATGGATCCAAGATTCTACTTCAACTATAAAATTGACTCATCGTAAGATTTTTTACTTGCAGATACTCAAGGCAGTTTGGTCTGTTTATTAGAATTCCAAATACATTTCCCGCATCTGTTCTAACCAATGGATTCTGGATTTACAACGAGCGGTTTTTATCAGAAGCATAAAAGATTTTCCCCATCTATTCTCTAGCCATGGATTTTAGATTTTATTAGACCCCTTAGCGAATGTCAGTTCGGATACTACGCCAACTATAAAATCGGCTCATCGTAAGCTTTTCCACTTGCGGATACTTTCTCAGATGTCTATTTTCTTCTTTTTTTAATCCGACCCTCTCAAAAACAAAGGATAATGAATATTCATAAATACGCTACACTTTACAGCCAATTTCATGGCTTGCATTTAGGAGGATTCAATGTGATTCAAGATACGATTTTTTTTCCCTTAGCCCATATGCGGCTTCAACCTTCTGTGATTCGAAAACTCGCTCATTTCGATAAAGTCGTCCCGAGTCAGAAACCACTCGTTCTCGCCCTAGCCGCCTATTGTAAAATGTCGGACTTGTCGTGTACCGTTTTTCTTCAACGCAATGCATCATGGATCCTTCTTTTAGAAAACGAACGGGTCATTTTCCCCACGATCCCGAATTCATCGGAATCCTCCCACAATCTTTTCAAACTTTTCGCCACACCATTTTTTGTGAAAGATCCTAAAACGATCGAACGGTATTTACAAAATCCCGTGTTCGAAAACGTGTACCGCTCCCAAAATAATCATACAATTCTATATTTAGACGAATGGGATATACCGTATCCAGGAGGACATTACTTTGATGATGATAACGGGCCCAGATTACATTTACCAGAAGATGACGGAGGGAAAAGGTATCGTCTTTGCTTTTTGTCCAACCAGGTCCATCACGAGAACGACCTCGTCCATAATTTCATCAACGAATGGAAAGATCGACCGGACGTTTATTACGATCCTCTGAAAACGCGAAGGGCTTTTCCGTCTTCCTTTATTGAATTTTTACCGTCCGTGAATCCTGAGAAACCCATCCCGTTTCCCATTGAGTACAATAAGAGTACGGCGCTCATTCAAAAACAATGGACGTATCAGCACCATCCTCAATATATTGTCCAAGATATTTTGAATACGTACGATCAGAGAAATTCGCTTGAGAAGGTCGGACTCTTGATCGAATACCCGTTTCAAATCGGGTTCGAAAATGCTACTCGATCGAATCCTAACGGGAAATGCATTGGACTCGTCGTCAACGGTTCTGAACCGGAAACGATTTTATATGTTCGATCACCGTATCAGCGGTACATGGAATATCAAGCCATCCCCACGACCGTGCACTGGATTCCTATTCTTTACGAACCAGAAACCACGTATCCACTTCAACCGGTCGTACTCTGTTCGACGATCATCGGGTTTGAATACAAAAAGGCTTTCTTATGTTTAAGTTATGTCATGCTCGAATCTCATCCGAAACAACCTGCTAATAGAAACACAGCGTGTCTGTTCCATCCCGTCACAGATGTGAGCGAATTGACGTTTCTCGAGAGTTACGAATACGATTGTCAGCATGCGCTTCACCGAGTTCGATATGCTTCCATTCCTCATGATTTATGGTGTCTGACCAAAATCGAAGAAGAAAAACCAGTTCCACTTGCTAAACTCTATGCTCATCTACCTTACCTGGTTCAATCATGGCTGGAGTTTTATCATCAGAATCGTTCCACGGATCCAGAAATCAGGTACGGCAATCTGAAACTCTTTCAATTGGCTCTAACTTTGGCTCGACATAAAATATGCTTTTCGGCCGAAACGGTCGAAACCGAAGAAGAAGAAGGTATCATTGTACCAAGAAATTCATCGTCCCCGATCGTCATTCGCCTAAGTCGGGAAGCTCGAAAATTTCTCGATATTGTCCGGTTAAGAATTGAATTTATGGAACGACCAGTTTCCTCTCCATGTGTTCTGTTGTAAAGAGAAAAAAAAACGAAACAAATATCTGTAGATTGAGAAATGGTGATTCCCTTAGCTCAGCTAGGAACTCAACTCACAAGAAGTGCGAAAGTTATCCACTGATATACACAATTCTTGAAACGATGACGTCATCTTGAAATGTCTTGTGAATCGAGTCGGCTGGAAAAAATTTCTGAGAGCTTAAAAAAAAAAAAAAAAAAAAAAAAAAAAAACTTTTTGTTAATTTTTATCATGTCTTTAAGACATGATAAAAATTAACTCTCTCTTCTTTTTGGCTGGGAAGGATGTCTCACCGTTTCGAAAAACAAACCGTGACTCATTCTTGCAATGATTGCCATGAGAAAGGATGAGTTATGGTTTGTTTTTTCAAACGCTGAGACATCCTTCCCAGACAAAAAGAAGAGAGAGTTAATTTTTATCATGTCTTTAGACATGATAAAAATTAACAAAATTTTTTTTTTTTTTTTTCATCTACAGAAATTTTTCTGGGCTCTCAGAAATTTTTCCTAGCCGACTCGATTGGCAAGACATCTCAAAATTCTTTCTAGAATGGGCTCTCGCTTATCTATTTAAACATTTCAAGTTTTACTTCAGATCGCTCAGGAGGGTTGAAGAAGAAGCATTTCGTCACTTGGAGATCATATTGTATTCTTTTCCATTTCGGAATTGGTCAAGATTCGATTAGGAGCAGCAATCAAATAATCATACATCTGATTACATCGTAGCAAATAATCGACCGTGATCCAATTGAGTTGAATATTCACAATCAACACTAAAAAATAGAGTATTTCAACGCGAGTTATTTCGTACGTCATATCTCCCCGTTGAGCGAACTGGTCGGCTATCTGATCTATTTCCGTAATGATAGTAAAAAAGTTCAATGGATCCACGACCAATTCTGTATTCCATTGAATTGTAAATGGAAGTACGAGGTTTTGTTCACTCAAAAAATACAAATAGCCGTATTTCTCTTTTTCTCGAAACAGCGTTTGAATATAGTCTCGCACCGCTTCCCGTACTTCTGGATCGCGCACCAGTTCGAGCGTGATGAGGCTCGTGAAGGGCGAAAATTTATGAAATTTGATATATTGAGGTACCACGGTATTCAGTCGAGGACGATATTTATGTTGAAGAAGGTGATCGATAGGAGTCTTTAAGGATTGAAGTGTAACGATATCCATCTTTTCTTATACGAATTTCCAAATAATAAGGCCGATGATGACAAGAACGATTCCTAACAAGATTGGTTTTAGGTACGGTATATTACCCAAAACATCTAAAATACCACTCGTGATGGAACCCGTCACGTCTTGACTGAAATGCGTTAAAGCTTCTCCGATCGTGGGTCGACGGCATTTCAATTCTTGCGTCGGTGTACAATCGTGATATTGACAATCACATAATCGACAACACGTATCCTCTTTCTCGTTGTCGTACCCTTCACACGCATTCCATTGCTGAATAGGAAATCCCGTGCACGATTCGATCCCGTGAACAGGTTCGGGTTGACAACAACTCAATTCTTTAAGTTTACAAACCATGTCCCCTCCGCTGTAGAGAAAACAGCCCGAATTGTCCCGAATGTATTGGTTGACATATTGAGAACCGAGCGCGACGGCCGTCACCCCTCCTGCGGTCAGAAGAGCTTTCTTACTAAACACTTTATCAAAAGCTTTTTGAAGGGGTTTATTCTTCGCGACGACTTTAGCGACCTCCCCTGCTTGTTTGACAGGAATGTCGAATTGTTTAAATTGTTTAGCGACTTTGCCTCCAGACTTGTTAAAAAATCGCATGTCTCTTGACCCTTGCCGGATTTTCAGAAACCAAGACAATGAACGAATCCAATTGTATTTTTAGTAATCGAAAAATTCCTTGTGGGTCGGACAATATTTCGGCGTTTCGGAATATTCTCTGCCTGAACCATCTTCGAAATCCTTATGGATTGCAAATTTATTATCATCGAATGGAATCGGAATCGCATACCAAGGTCGTTGGACCTTTCCTGATTGTGAAGGAAAATTTCTCGTTTCCGAAAAATACTGTCATTTTACCGACGCGCGAGTTCCTGGATAAACATTTCCGACCCGATTTACACGACGTCCAGTTGACGATCTCACATTTAAACTCAACCCGTGCATCGAGCACTATATCAACCACCTGTATTCTCAAGACCCGACCGACTTGAAACGCAATAACGCCATGGATGTGTTTGATCGGCGTTTCCATTACGAACTGCTACGGAATTTAAGTGTTGGCAACACAAACGAAATTGGTTTAGGCGTGAACAATACCACGAAGATGCAAGAAGAAATGATGGTTCATTTCAAGAGCACGCTTCAGCAACGTCTTTGCGGTTTATACCACTATATTAATAATTCAAATGTAGCGACGCTTTTCGACAAGATAAAGGTATGCGACATGGCGAATGGAGGTCTCTTTGTCGACCCTAAAACGGAATTCTCTCCTTTTTACAATTTCCTGCTGGCGCATTGTTTATTCGATTTTCATAAACTACCCAATTTAGACCTCGTTCCCGAAACCGTCATTTCGAATGTCGCGTACAAGAAAGGGGTTGGGTTTTATACGTTAGAAGATATTTGTCACCCTGAACCGATTGTTGTGATGGGAGAAGAAACAGGATCTTCGTATCTCTATCAATCCAAATGCATCACGTATCCCAAAGAAACGGCTTTAAATAAACAATTGACGAGAAAGGATTTGCCCGATAATCTCATTATGAAAAATGCCATGCAGTTTTCTGATACGCGGTTCCTAACTTGCTAAATGCGAAAAGGTTTGGAGAAAAAAATTGATTTGGTTGGGGGTTAAAAAGTCAGTACAGAAAAATTTCTATTATGTAAAAAAGGAAAAAAAAAACAAAATGGCAATATACCTTGACACAGAATCTGTTTTCATCATGTAGAAGCTTGTACACAGGCCACAGCATCAAACGATCTGAAATGAAACTCGAATGGCTTAAATAGATAAGTGAGAACACATTCTTCAAAAAAAAAATGATGGTCTTGTTAATCGAGTCGGCTGGAAAAAATTTTTTAGATCTAAAAAAAAAAAAAAAAAAAAAAAAAAAAATCTGAAATGTTTCAGATTTTAAATTACGTCCAAAGGGGCGTTTTTTAACATTTTGTGTGTTACCTTTCTTTATTAAATATCATGTTCCTCGCACTTAAACCATAAGATCCAGTGCAACAGCAATATCGCAAAATAGTTTTAAAACGAGCATATCTTTAGAATTTCCGATACAGAGACTCACGCGCTGGAGATAAAAATGTTTTTTCTGCACAACGTTGCCATTGCTCGCTTTGAAATCCTTGAGTTTGTTAATCAAAAAGTCGTCAAAGTTTTAAAAAATAGGAAATCGATCATAAAACAAATTTCAAATTTCAAATTTGGTCTCCCACATGCTCATATTCGTTGGAGGATTACGTTATTCAAAATTCGATGACTCTATGTACCGTTGTTTTATCACAATACGAGAAATATACATACATTTATGCAGATTTTTCATTATTTAATTTCTTCAAATATAATGCAGGACTCTAACATTTTGTGGCAACAGTTTGAAAAGTGAACCGACATTTATGAGTCCGACGCAAAATGCCAAAACGAAACTAATAGTCCTTCGGGATTCAAATCCCTTTGGACTAAAAAAAAAAAAAAAAAGAAAAAAAAACTTTTTGTTAATTTTTATCATGTCTTTAGACATGATAAAAATTAACAACCCCCTTCCCTTTTTGTCTGGGAATGTTGTCTCACACTTTCTAAAAATAGACTATAACTCATCCTTTCTAATGGCAATCATTCCAAGAATGAGTCACGGTTTATTTTTCGAAAGAGTGAGACAACATTCCCAGACAAAAAGGGGAGGGTAGTTAATTTTTATCATGTCTAAAGACATGATAAAAATTAACAAAAAGTTTTTTTTTTTTTTTTTTTTTTTAAACTTCTAATCCAGATCATCCAGATCACGACGAGACCTGAGAGCGTACGATTTATACGCAAATTTACTAAACTTGTTCTTCATAGAACTGGCAGAAACCTCACCTAAATAGACTGGATCCTCATTGCCTTTTACATCCTCATCCTCCTTCTTAGGCTTCTCTTTCTTGAATGGTTTGCACAAATCTGGATTGATCTTGCTTTTGATGGGAACCTGGTCTGGATCCACCTTTTCAGTTTTGATTTTCTCTTTATCGCAGGTAGTGGAAATGGTTTCGTTAATAATATTTCTCGAAGAAGGTTCTAAAATATTTAACTGAAACACGGGTTTTTCGATCATATTCAGAGCATCTTCTTGAAAGAGAATCATATCTCTACAAATGCCTCCTACTCTACAATACAAAGCGTCCGTTTCGTAAAAGTACCGCGAATTAATTTTAATATTTAAAATACCAATAAACATATCGTTATTCACAAATTCTTGGTCCAGGGTTTCTTGAAACACGTTTAAAAGGGTCGTTCCATCAAACACTTTGGTTTTGCGTAAACACCATTGATTTTGAGACATCTGAGAATTCAGATCATTTCGTTGACTCATTTGCCGACACGCTTTACAGAGAGAAGGTCTACATTTTTCAATGAAGAACCGACATTTTTCTGAAATCAGCATTTGGGAATGATCGGCGGCCACGGCTTTGGTAATGTCCACCAGAGGAGGACAGAGTTTACATATGAAAGAATGGGCATTCAGATTCCTCTTATAATTAGTAGCGCAGAGAACCCAATACCCCGCTACGAGAATATTATAATGATGATTGAAATCTTTAATATTTTCAATCTGAATATAACCTTTTTCTACGGGATGCTGGAACGGGATCGCTTTAGCTTGAAAATCTTGAAACTGAGGATTGTTGGCTAATATATTTTTCCATTCTCGGCTCACGAGGTTTAACGTTCTCGGGTTATTTTCAACGATTTCGTCAATCCCCGCTTTTAAAATCGGGTGCGCAAGAATACGATCGATTAACTCTGAATATTCCATAGTTCCCCTTTATTATTATTTTATGGACTTCTAAACATCTCGGTCTGTTTCCTCAATTCTTTCGCGTACCGGTCAATGATTTCAATCGTTTGATTCATGCAATAGGTTAAGAATTCATCTTTAATGTAGGCTGTATGCGACCCCTGCCAATCTAACCCTCCTGTCAGAGTTTGTACGTCCCATTTGATGTATTGCAATAAAACATCGGTCCATTCTTTCACAGTCATATTGGATCGAATGCTTCGATCCACGAAATCCAATTTATTCAGCACGGATCTAATATATTCCTCCGACGAAAAAACGGTTTTTCCGTACACGACATCAAATCGTAATCGAAAATAGGACACGTATAATTGATAAAACAGGTCGCTGAGCATTTTTAAATCGGACGATACGGAGGGAGAAGGGGTTGGTTCGGTTTTAATGTGTTCCAATTCCTTTTGCAAGTGGGCTTTTTCGTCCAGACATCGATCTAAAGCGTGTTTGGCCTCTTGTAAATCCAATGACAGACCTCTTACATAGTCTTCGTCGACCGTCGATACGTGCTTTCGTTTATATTTCGAAGTATCGGACATTTCTACATCCTGCGGAGCTACGAGAGCTTTAGCCAGTTGGTTTTCTAAAGTTTGGTTTCGAGACCGAGACACTTCCAGTTGGTTTTGTAAATCTTTCACTTCCCGCTGTAATTCCTCCACTTGATCCGTAGGATACGTAATGGCCGGTACAGTAGTGGGTTCTTTCACTTCGGTAATGTGAGGACGTTCCTCCAACTGCCGTCGATATAGGTCTCGTTCCTGCTCGAAATATAAAATCACCGAATTCGCCAATTCTTCAATGGGATCCGGTATGTTCGGAAACTGGGCTCGAAGCGTGACAATTTGTTTATAAACGAGATCTTGAAATTGTCGATGCTCGTGAATCACGTTTTGGAGTTGATGGACAACGGCTTGCGGCCAATCTTCCCTCTGATCACTAGGGTCATTCTGAAGAATTGTTTTTAGGAACGTGGTCAATTTCGTTTTGGCGTAGAGGAGGTACTCATTACATTTCGTATAATTACTTTCGACTTGATCGAGTTTCTGTTTCAATTCGAAAAGTTGTTCTTTGGTTTTACGGAGCTCGACTTCACAATCGTTGTGATTCTCGACCTGTCGAGCCCATTCGATCATGCTCGACGCCAAATTATCGAATTGAACGACCGGTATTTCGGGAAAATGACCTTTCAGTTGCGTCAATTGCGTTTCGAGGGTCCTCTCTAGATTTTCTTTGAAATGGAATACTTTTTCGAGTTCCGAGAGAATCTGATCGTAATCCGTGGCCCCAAAATACGCATTCCATTTAGTCCGTATCAGAGTTACCAAATTCGTTTTCAGGACCTCCAGTTTCTTTTCCAAAGCGACGCGTTGCCGTTTTTCATGTTCTAGACTCTGCTGTAATTTTTTATGTTCTTGGCTACGATCCCGATGGAGTTGAGCTTGGATTTGTTGTAGGACCTCCTTCGCTTCGTTCTGGTTCTCAATCGATTGTTGAAGATCGTGCAGTCGTTGCAAGAGGGTCGTGTCTTCCATCATGCTTTTAGAGGAAGAAGGGAGACTGTGAAGAATGGTATGAGCTAAATTGTCGGGCGTTAGCGATTGATTTAAAGCATTCCCGAGAAGTGTTAATTGGTTCAAAAGCTGGGTTTGCCAATTTTGTAAATACTGGATATACGTTTGAATTTGCTGGAATAAAAACGTTTTCCAATCTTGGTTCGCACCTAAAGGTTTCCAAAATGAGGGGGGAAGGATCGTCTGTAAAAACGTCATAAACTGCGTTTCGTGGAACTCCTTCATTTGTTTAGCCATTTCGTCTCGAAAAATCGTCTCGATATGAGGATTTTTCTTTTGCAGCGTGTCAAGAACGCGTTGAATACCTTCCTGGAAATGTGTTTCGGACTCGATTTTCCATTTTTGCAGGAGGTCGGTTCGTTCTTTCTGACCCTGCTCCAACTGCTTTTCCAACATCCGTTTTTCGTTTTGACAAAGGGTCAATTGTCCTTTCAGTTCCTCGTTCAATTGCTGGACGTGCTGTTTTTGTTCCGATTGATATGATGTTAAAAACTGGTCGAGGGTTTCTTGTAATTGCTCTAATTTAGATCGAGACGACTCGATCATGAGCTGCTGAGAAGGAGGCGATTCGAGCGGTAAAGTTTCAATGACCGTAGTCGTAGAAGAAGGAGGAAGTTTCAGTTGCTCGATCGTTTCTTGTAAAGCCATTTGCAAAGGGCGGATTAAACTTTCCGTTCGTTGCATCCATTCTTCAAGTCCCGTTTCGTAGCGTTGGGGGAGCATTTGCCATTCGTTCATCAAACGGTTTGGAAACTCGATATTATTATTATTATTATTATTATTCAATTGTTGTTGTTGTTGTTGTTGTTCTACTATTTGCCTTTGCCATTGTATTTTTTCAGACTCATGCGTTCGAATTTGTGTCTGTAAGGTTTCGTGATCTCGTTTCAATTGCTCCCACTGAGTTTGTAAGGTTTCGTGATTCCGTTTCAGCTGCTCCAACTCAGTTTGCAGGGTTTCTTTCTCCCATGTAAGGCGTTCCAATTGTCGTTGCAAATCCACGACTGAATGCTCTTTTCCGAATCGAGCGGTATTCACATATTGTTCTTTTTCCGCTAGAAAATAACGCATTTCGTTCCTGTGCTCTTGTTGGAGCGTCTCGATTTGTTTCTCGAAAGCTTTCCGATCTGCCTCCAATTGAGTTTCCAAAGAAGCGATTTTGTTTTCCAGGTCCTGCGATTCCATCGGAACAATCTCTTCCAAATGCAAGCCCGAAATGCGAAACAAGAAATCGATGATGCTCGAACTCTTTTTATACAGTTGAGGATAGAGATGGAGTAAAGGTCGACTCAGGAGAAAAGCATCGATCACGTCGTCTCGAAGATTTTGTTTGAGACCATCAACGACATTTAAAGATATAAAAGTGGGGTCGGACTGGTATTGAATAAGACATCAAACCAGTTCTCGTAACATTCTTTTCTTTTTGCTTTTTTTTAAATCATTAAAAGGTAGGCTACTTTGTTCAAATCGAGCAACATATATTGATATTTTTCTTCGGAGCGGGACGATAACCAAATCATGACTTCTTTCAAGTAGCGACGATTCTTTCTAAAGTGGGAAACGTATATTTTAAATCCTTCTCGGGTCCATAATTCATTATTTCGGTAAAACGGTAGCCAATAATTACATTGTTCACGATTCACGTCGAGGAACGTTTCATGATGGAATGACGCAATCATGGGCGAAACATACATCACTAAAGACATATTCAAAACGACAAACCAAACACCGGTTAATTTCGTGTCGTCAAAAGTAATTTCACAAGTATAAAAGTCCGATGGAATAGAATCCGTATGCAGGTAAGGTGGAAGGGAGCGTTTAAACAATTTATGAAGTTTGGCAGCCAATTGAGCACTCGCAGCTTGTCCCGTTAAATGTATGAAGTGGAGGATGAGCATGGGATGTAAATAGTGATACCAGTTGGACCACGATTCCCAGACGTGCGTATTTCGTTTGAAAAATCGGAGGCGCATGCAATGCTCTAACTGGAAAGGTTCTCTTTTTATGTAGGTCATCGTCAGATCGCTTAAGGCGCGAAAAGCCATATTGCGAGGAAGTACTTTCCAGAACAAGGAAAACGGATTGATGGTCGAACAAACAAATAAGGTATTATTTTCATAGGAGACCTTGATAAAATCTCGAGAGGGAAATAAACTTTGTAAAAACTGATCGGTCGTATCTCTAGAGACGTTAATCCAACGAGGATCCTCTTTTGTTCCATGCACGCAAAAGACTAAAGACCCACGAGGAAACGGATAGTCTTTGTCTAAATTTTCTCCTTGGAAAATGAGTCGATTTTCACTGACCACGAGAATGCAAGGTGCTCGAACGAGACCCGGGCTAAAATGTTTCAAAGTATCGACATGGAAGATGGGTAGTTTGAAACGAACAGCTATAAAATAATATTGTCTATAAACATTTCCATACGCTTCCACATAATCCGAAACATTGTAATACTTTTCATTATCCATGACAGAGCTTACTTTATCTCGCCTTCTTCCTCGAAAGGAATAAATCTACAGAGCCAACTTACACGCTTTATATATACATGAGAAATGACGTCATTCAAGGACATAAACAAGGACGTTTATGTCTAGAAAAGTAAAAGCTGGCTGTGAAAAATTTCTCAGATAATCTGAAATGTACATTTAAAAAAAAAAAAAAAAAAAAAAAAAAACTTTTTGTTAATTTTTATCATGTCTTTTAGACATGATAAAAATTAACTGTCCCCTCTTTTTGTCAGGGAAGGATGTCTCACTCTCTAAAAAATATACCTTGACCCATTCTTTTATTGGAGTTCTATTTTTAGAAAGGATGAGTCATGTTCTATTTTCCGAAAGTGTGAGACAACATTCCCAGACAAAAGGGGAAGGTAGTTAATTTTTATCATGTCTAAAGACATGATAAAAATTAACAAAAAGTTTTTTTTTTTTTTTTATCTACTTTAGAATTTTTTCTGAGTTCTGGCTAGAAAGAACTCTGGTTTATCTATTTAAGACGTGCGAAACGAATTTCACTTTAAATCATTCTGTGCCGTGAATTCAACAGTATATAGGAACAGACTTTATGAAGGTAAAAGTGCTCAGTTTATTTATTCTTTAGAGGAGCACGTGGAGATTTTATAGGATATTTACTTACAAAGCATTGCTTGTATTTTTTTTAAGAAATATTAATCAAGTTAAAGATATATAATCATGTCGCAGAGCCTCCATTATTTAACAAGGATTAATTCGGTTGGAGATGCGCCCAACGATGCTTACATTTTCTACCAGATGTCGGGAGGAATCTTTTACTGTAACCGAAAAGACTACGCACAATTTTCTCGATTTTATACTCGAACGTCTGCCGAAAATCTTTTTTTAACAATGGATGTTTGCTCGACGACCCATCATTCCTTATCCTAGATATTGATATTAAAACCGAATGCGATGCATCCCTTCCTTCATCTATGCTCTACGATTATGTAGATTCTGTTATTCTCTCAACCTTAAAATTTTACTTTTTATCCCTTAAGCATTTTACTTTTATTGTGGCTGTTCGTCCAGGAGGTGGTATTCATGTCCATTTGCCGGAAATCTCGATCGCTCATGATGATTATATTCAATTCTGCAGCCAACTTCAACCCCGGTTCTATCACGAAACATCTGAATTTATTTTCCAGTTGGACATTTTAGCGAATGCGACGCTTGTGAATTCGTCCAAGCCCTATACGAATAAATACGAACCCATGCTGATTATTTATGTAGACGAACAAACCACCTGGCGTTTAGATTTGTCCAATCCTAATGCTTTCAGCATGCGATTGTTAGGCATTCAATCAAAATTTAAACGTCGCAAGGATAATACCAATTCCTTTTTTCGTAAACTGCTCCACCTCCAGCCAATGGATATTCAAAAACAACTTTATGAATATATGATGCCTGTGGTGACACTGTATGATCCTTTGTATCGAGTATCGTATCCCACGCTTATTAGCAAAGATGAGGAAGCTGGACCCGACGATGAAAAAGTGGCTACATTTGTGTATAAACTAAAAACCCCGATGTATATTTACAAAGGGAAGGATTTTGGAACCGAAGGTCATCATTGGTTAAAAACGTTTTACTTTATCAAGTTTAACGGGTTTGTGATTTCAGACTTTGAATCGAATAACCGGGCTCTAAAACGATAGTACCGGGAAAGTCAAAATTCTATCGTCATCGAAAACGATGTATTCCAGGCGGTGAATCAAGCTCTCAAGTTAGACAATCCTAGTTTGCATTCCGATCCCAATCCCCTTCGTACGATTATGCAGTACAATCAAGGTTACTATTTTTTACCTGTCTTTTGTGCCTTGGGTCAACATTTACGAATGTCCTCCCATACACTCGCATCCCATTTGCGTACGATATTAGAATCTCACGAACTCATAGATTCTGTGGAAAAAATCAACAGTAAAATTATAGATATCATTTCCCAAGATTTTACTCTCGACACGATCCTCTTTTGTGGTTCGAATCTCAATCCTAAAATTTACAAATTTAAAGATAAACTGGAAGCTATTATCAAAACCATGAAAGGCGTTATTTTATATTCGGTGTCTGGAGATCAGCTCGTGGAACAAATTCATCGAATTCAAGAGCGATATTTTCCGATTCTCGTCATTACCATGCACAATTCCTGCAAGAAACCTCAACGCTATATGTGGAATAATATCCACGAGTACTGGCAAGAAGTGCCCCACCAGATAGAAATTCTAAACTTGATGAATGTCATCTGGTCCTCCATTCAGGCCTATGCTCGGAATCAGTTTGCCGATAAAACTAAAAACATGTGTCCTTTCACAGACATTATGAAACAGGTCAACATTAATTATGTGGTCTCGTCCATTCTGAGTCGAACCAACATTGATCGTAAAATCATTCAAATGGATCGACATAAATGGCATATTCGAACCCACGATGGGGTTCTGAATCTCTTGACGGGTCATGTAGGAGGGACGGTTCCGGAATTTTACCTATCGGGTCGACGTCTGGGCATCAATTTTAGTCGACACGAGTTGATGCAATTTCGTCACGATCCGGATTTGATAGCCATCTATCGTTTATTAACCGACCGGAAATTTTTTCTACAATACCTGAAAAGCTGTTTTCTCGACCTCACGGACGATTTACTGGATACGCTGCGGGAAAAAGTGCGCGAGTTTCATGACAAACTAGAAACCAACCCGCTCATTCAAAGCATGCTTCATTTTTATGTGCACATGTGTAAATATACGTGTTTCGAATACGATTTGTTCATGTACCTTTTAGATGTCCTGGCCAGTCTTCTCATTGCGACCAATTACGGTCGCAAATTTTTTATTTTGAAAGGCAACACGCGCAATGGAAAAAGTAAATTCTTTCAAATGATTTCGAAGGTCTTTGGAGGCTATAGTCATGGTATTCGAGTCGTCAATTTACAAACGACGAGTGGTCAAGGACTATCAGCCCAACCCGAACTGGCCTCTTCGTTATTTTGTTGTCGAGTAGTGACTGTTGAAGAAATGTCGGGAAAATTAAACGAAAACCTCGTGAAAGAAATCACGGGTAATTCGACCACCAGTTTTGGGAATTTATACGAGCAAAATGTAGGAGCGATTCCCAGTGCCAAACTCATGGCTTCTACCAATACGTTCCCAGTGTGTACGGCCACAGAGGCATTTAATGATCGCGTGGTAGCAATTCCTTTTGACGCCGTGTTTACGAAAAATGCTCCATCCCTCACCTCAGAACAAGTGATGCAGGATCAATATTTACTCGAAACCAAAGATTCTATCGTCGAAGATTCCTATAAAGGTTTCTTTTTAATGATTTATCTGCATCTGGCCCACAATATTAACATGGAGGACGGCATGATCCGTTACCGTTCCGAACCTGAAATATTAGTAGAATTCAAAAAAGAATTTCTATCTTCGACCGATATTTTTACACAATTCAAACAGTATGCCGATGTACAAATCATTCCCGGTTCTGTTACGACCTTTAACGAACTGAAATCGGCCATTCGACAATTTTTGAAAACGATGCGCGACACCTCCATCCACGAAACGGAACTCATTATGCGTTTCAATGATGAATTTGGACATTTGAAACGGACCGAAATGGATTTCAGTTCCTTTTCAGCCGAAAATAATATTTCCTCTTCTTTGGATATAGTAGAACCCCTTCAGTTTGAAAATGCCGAATTGAATTCGTCTCTCAAACGAAAGTATGACGACGAAGAGGAAGAACACTCAACCACGAAACATTTAAAAGTGGACGATGAACCCATTGATCTGCCTCAGCATAAAAGACAAGTTATTTATTACGATAATGTTATCATCAAAAATCTGAAAAAAGACAAGAATTACTAACCTTTTTACATATGCATGAGGTAGGTTCCCAACATTTCATTGTGTAATGACTTGGAAAAAACAAAAGTTGACTGAAGAAAGCCAGATTTCAAGATGTTTCTTCTTCAAAAACACAGAATCATGTGAAGTGAAACTCGCAATGCTGAAATATATAAGTCAGAGTCCATTCTTAAAACATGGTGATGTCCGGTCGATCGAGTCGGGTTGGAAAAATTTCTTAACAGCTGAGAAAAAATTCTAAAGATTTAAAAAAAAAAAAAAAAAAAAAAAAAAAAACTTTTGTTAATTTTTATCATGTCTTTAGACATGATAAAAATTAACTTTACCACCCCTCACCCCTATTTTGGTTTGAATCAGGTGTCAACATGTTTCTAAAATAAATTTCCAAGAACGATATGACTCATTCTTTTGTTTAGAAATCTAGTTTTAGAAAGGGTGAGACATCATTCACAACAAAAAGAAAAAAGGGGGTAGAGTTAATTTTTATTATGTCTAAAGACATGATAAAAATTAACAAAAAGTTTTTTTTTTTTTTTTTTTTTTTGTTTTTGTTTTAATAGAATTTTTTCTCAGCCAGCTTCGAGTCATTCTTTCTCTTCTCACTGACTATATATAAGAACGTTGTTCTTACAGTCCTGGTATTGACATTAACGTAGCTGCTAGAATAAAAGCCATTGTAGGTATTTCAGCTAAGCACAAACAGAGGCATGGAAACAACTTTTTAAGAATTTCTTCAACGGGTACCGTGGATTGATAAACGCAGTTCCCTGCAGCATCGCATGTGCGTTTATAATGTTCTGAGAGAAGATACTTGTACAGTCGGCCACAAAAGTATTCGAACACCGGTAACCATTCAGAAAATTTACTTGTCCGTTGAGAAACAAAATTGTCTCCAGAGTCTATCTTGGTTCGATAGAAAAAAAAAACACAAGGATGGCTCATGTCCAAAATTGGCTAGGTGTATGAAACAAAATACAACATGATCTATCTAGGTGAAATGGGAAACAAAATGGCTGCTCACGTAATCCATTATTGCGCTCAGAGAAAACGCAAAGTGTGGCTGCGGCTCGTCTCGATTCGCGAAGAGTGAAAACCCAAAACGGTCTGCAGTGTCTATCTTTGTTGGATGAGAAAACAAAAGGATGGCTCATGTCCAGTTTATTTAGGTGTGGGAAAACATATAACGTGACCTATCTGGATGAGATGTCTCCAGCGATCCAGTATAGACTTTTTCCCCAAATGCAATAGATGACATCTATAAACAATTTCATTGAAATCTCCTCGAAATATAAGAAACAGCTAGCTCGTGAAATTGTAAGGTATTCCCAAAAAATTCCATTTCTTGAAGAAGGAAAAACATCCTAGCTGCAGATGAGGTAGAGAGAGAAAAAGCATATTGCACTATGGAGAGGCCGCACGGTTCTGAACAGAAAACGTGGAATGCTTTTATAGAAAAGAGTTGAAAGTGAAAGTAAAAGCCGATTGGAAATTTTTCAATTGGTTGCCGACTGGGAAAAAATTTTCAGAGCTCAGAAAAAAAATTCTGAAAAGTAAAAAAAAAAAAAAAAAAAAAAAAAAAAAACTTTTTGTTAATTTTTATCATATCTTCTAGACATGATAAAAATTAACCCTACCCCCCTTTTGAGTGGGAATGTTGTCTCACTGTTTCTAAAAATAGACCATGACTCATTCTAGGAATTATATGTTTTAAAAAGGATGAGTTTAAAGTTTATAAGATATGATAAGTTTTTAAAAAGCATATGTTTTAAAAAGTCTTTGGGTTTCTCCATTCCAAAGTAAACAAAGTGAAGACATCAAATTAATAGAAAAAAAAGGAAGAGTTTTTTTTTTTTTTTTTTTTTTAATAGCTCTGGAAATATTTTTCCAATTCAACAGCCAAGAAATATTTCCAGCCAATACAATTTCATTTTTACTTTCACTTTCAATTCATTTCTTATATCTATAAGAACATTTCATGTTTCTGTTCAGATCAGTGTGGGTTGTTCAAGATGCAGCAACTCTAATCCATCCCACAACCAGGAAAAAATGATGTTCTTTCATGAGGAATTTTTTTGGCTTTCGAAAACAATGATGACATGATGATTGTAATATATTTCGGTTCTCATGTCCCATGCTTGAACTCAGAATTATTTCCAGAACTCTGAAAAATTTCCTAGTCAGCTCGATAACCCAACTTTCGTATATTTATTTTTTAAGCCACTCGTGTTTCGACTTCCCATCCGTGTGTGCTGTGCATTCAACCTGGAGACACATTCCCTGAGCTCTAAGAAAATGTTTCCCAGCCCACTCAATCCCTGAAATGGATTAAAATAAATTCTTTCATACATTTTTAAAGCTCAAGAGTGTTAGGTGTCATGGAAAGAACCTTTTTTTCCCTGAGCTCTAAGAAAATGTTTCCCAGCAGACTCAGTCGCTGAAATGGATTGAAAATAAATTTGTTCCTATATTTTTAAAGCTCAAGAGTGTTAGCTGTCATGGAAAGAGCCTTTTTTTTCCCTGAGCTCTAAGAAAATGTTTCCCAGCAGACTCAATCGCTGAAATGGATTGAAAATAAATTCTTTCATACATTTTTAAACCTCAAGAGTGTTAGCTGTCATGGAAAGAGCCTTTTTTTCCCCTGAGCTCTAAGAAAATGTTTCCCAGCAGACTCAATCGCTAAAATGGATTAAAAATAAATTCTTTCATACATTTTTAAACCTCAAGCGTGTTAGCTGTCATGGAAAGAGCCTTTTTTTCCCCTGAGCTCTGAGAAAATGTTTCCCAGCAGACTCAATCGCTGAAATGGATTAAAAATAAATTCATTCATAGATTTTTAAAGCTTAAGCGTGTTAGTTCTCATGGAAAGAGCCTTTTTTTCCCCTGAGCTCTAAGAAAATGTTTCCCAGTCCACTCAATCGCTGAAATGGATTAAAAATAAATTCTTTCATATATTTTTAAAGCTTAAGGGTGTTAGTTCTCATGGAAAGAGCCTTTTTTTCCCCTGAGCTCTAAGAAAATGTTTCCCAGTCCACTCAATCGCTGAAATGGATTAAAAATAAATTCTTTCATATATTTTTAAAGCTTAAGCGTGTTAACTGTCATAGAAAGAGCCTTTTTTTCCCCTGAGCTCTAAGAAAATGTTTCCCAGTCCACTCAATCGCTGAAATGGATTAAAAATAAATTCATTCATACATTTTTAAAGCTCAAGCGTGTTAACTGTCATGGAAAGGGCCTTTTTTTTCTCCAGCCCACTCAATCGCTGAAATGGATTAAAAATAACTTCTTTCATACATTTTTAAAGCTCAAGCGTGTTAGCTGTCATAGAGCTGCAGATGAGGTAGAGAGAGAACAAGCATGTTGCACCATGGAGAGCCCACACGGTTCTGAACAGAAAACGTGGAATACTTTTATAGAAAAGAGTTGAAAGTGAAAGTAAAAGCCGATTGGAAAGTTTTCACTTGGTTGCCGACTGGGAAAAAATTTTCAGAGCTCAGAAAAAAAATCTAAGATGTAAAAAAAAAAAAAAAAAAAAAAAAAAACTTTTTGTTAATTTTTATCATGTCTTCTAGACATGATAAAAATTAACCCTACCCCCCTTTTGTGTGAGAATGTTTTCTCCCTGTTTCTAAAAATAGACCATGACTCATTCTAGGACATTCCAAAGTAAACAAAGTGAAGACATCAAATTAATATAAAAAAAGAAAGAGTTTTTTTTTTTTTTTTTTCCAGCTTTGGAAATATTTTTCCCAATCAACAGCCAAGAAATATTTCCAGCCAATACAATTTCATTTTTACTTTCACTTTCAGTTCATTTCTTATATCTATAAAAACATTTAATATTTCTGTTCAGATCAGTGTGGGTTGTTCAAGATGCAACATCTCTACTCCATCCCACAACCAGGAAAAAAAGATGTTCTTTCATGAGGAATTTTTTTGGCTTTCGAAAACAATGATGACATGATGATTGTAATACATTTTTGTTCTCATGTCCCATGCTTGAACTCAGAATTATTTCCAGAACTCTGAGAATTTTTCCTAGTCCACTCGATGACCCAAATTTCGTATATTTTTTTAAGCTACTCGAGTTTCGACTACCCATCCGTGTGTGCTGTGCATTCAACCTGGACACACATTCTCTGAGCTCTAAGAAAATTTTCCGAGCCCACTCAATCGCTGAAATGGATTAAAAATAAATTCTTTCATACATTTTTAAAGCTCAAGAGTGTTAGGTATCATGGAAAGAGCTTTTTCTTTCCACAGCCCACTCAATCGCTGAAATAGATTTAAAATAAATTGTTTCATACATTTTTAAAGCTCAAGCGTGTTAGCTGTCATGGAAGGAGCCTTTTTTCCCCAGAGCTCTAAGAAAATGTTTCCCAGCCCACTCAATCGCTGAAATGGATTAAAAATAAATTCGTTCCTATATTTTTAAAGCTCAAGAGTGTTAGGTATCATGGAAAGAGCTTTTTCTTTTCACAGCCCACTCAATCACTGAAATCGATTAAAAACAAATTGTTTCATACATGTTTAAAGCTCAAGCGTGTTAGCTGTCATGGAAAGAGCTTTTTCTTTTCACAGCCCACTCAATCACTGAAATCGATTAACCTTTGAAGGGCACCGGTATATAATATATACCGGTTGTTTGTCAATTTTTTAACCTCCGAAAAAATGCTAATTTTTCTACACCAAAAACTATAATCGTAAGTTTCTAGTGTTTCCTTTCAATTCTAAATGGTAAATGGTAGCATCACTCTATTAATGCTCAATATTTTGCAGTTATGAAATTAATATACCTCTTTGCAAGGTATCATGTTGGAAGATTGATAAATTCTATTGGAAGGAAAGAAAAGATTCAAAACCTGCAAATATATGACGTACACATGCTGAATCTTATATATTTACTTCATTTTTGTAAGAAATGATAATTAACAGAAGATTATTTATACGATTTTAAAACCGGTATATAATATATACCGGCGCCCACACTGAGGGTACCACGCCAATAGATGGCAGCGCCAGTCTTCTCCTTTTATACTCTGTGACATGACAGAATTTCTTTATTATTATAACAGTTTATGATGTAATAATTTTTCATGATTAATTTATAAGTCGTTTAAGATTCAGTATTATGTTCATGGAGGAATGGGGAGTTTATTGACTCTGCGCTAGGACTGAATACAAGTATATTAGTTTCATTTATTCTTTGTGTACTCAGCTCGAGTTTCATTCGTCTGTGTTTAGCTAAAATTTTTATTTCAGCACTTATCTCTTTCCTAAGAGAGACTCATCGATTTCAAAATTGCCATCTGGGGTCAAAACTTTACACAATTGTGGGGGTTAAATGTGGCATGTTAGCCTCCAAAAGACACCCGTTGCTTCGTGTTTTCCAAAATTCTAGAATGCAAGGAAAATGAAAGAGGTGATTGACAACGAATTTGTCATTCGGGAGTCACGCCTTCTTCCTTTTGTGAGGTGTGATAAGATCACACAAAGGGAAAGCTCACTTAAAACGGAAATGTACTTAAGGTCCATCTCACCCGAAGTCGCGAGCTCTCCGTCGCTCTTCCTTCACGAAAACTGCTGGTTTGAAAGCATGCTTTTATTCTTTAGGGAAATTCTTTGTTAATTTCAGATGAAAGACTAGAGAACACAAGAGAAATCTGCGCTCTCGTTGATACAAATAGGTTGTTTCTGAAATAAATTCTCACAGTTGGTGAAAGGAGGAAAAATATTTCTAAGGCCCGTTTTAGATGCAAACTAAAATTTATCCAAAAGTTGAAAAGGAGCCCCTATGCAGCCAAAGGGGTTGAAAATCAGAATAAGAGCTTTGAGGTGTATCAAATAATAAAATTGTTTAACGGTGTTTCTTCCTGAACAAAAAGATACATTACAACCTATATTTACAAAAAATAAAAAAGGGACCCTTACGGTCCTTGATGATCTAAAGTGTGTGTGCGTGGAGAGGGGGGGGGGGCGATTCTTCGTATCATAGTATGAAGCATGGTTGTTTTTTCACATATTATCTAAAGTATAAAATACAACTTCAAAAATGCAACATACTTTCTCAGCTGAGTCGGTCGTAGTGCTTCACTTTTCAATTTTTTTAATTTTCGGCTGAGTTCATCTGCTTGTAATATTATACTAGTTCAGTTACAGCATGATACGATTTACACATGCAGTGTTATATTTGCTAAATTTTTTTATAAAATAATATTGAATTTAAATCAAGTTGAAAAGCTTTTTACCCATATTTTACATAAGTATGTTCAGCTGGGTTGCGTCATCAAAGTGCATAAAAAAACATAAATTTTATTTTTAAAATTTTAAATTTCTGCCAAAATTAAAAAAAAAAATTGTCTTTAGACTTACATAACTATATTCAAGCACTCATCACTACAGACGCACATCAAAAGTACCCACAATTAATTTTAAAAACAAAGATTAACAGTTGGCAGCTACCTGGAAAAAAATGTCCTAGAGGGGCGCCGGTATATAATATATACCGGCTCTCAAAATTCAGGATTTCGCTCTAGATTTTTTTTAAGTCTCAATTTTGTGTCCTTAGGGTCCATAAGTTATAGTTCATGCAAAATTTTACCACAGTTTAAATTATTTTATATACCGCCCCTCAAAGGGTTAAAAACAAATTGTTTCATACATTTTTAAAGCTCAAGAGTGTTAGGTGTAATGGAAAGAGCTTTTTCTTTTCACAGCCCACTCAATCGCTGAAATGGATTAAAAATAAATTCTTTCATACATGTTTAAAGCTCTAGCGTGTTAGCTGTCATGGAAAGAGCTTTTTTTTCCCAGCCCACTCAATCGCTGAAACGGATCAAAAATAAATTCTTTCATACATTTGTTTAAACCTCAAGACTGTTAGCTGTCATGGAAACTGAAATTTATGTCACGGTTTGTGTGTCACACGTCGTCAACGGTATGATTTGAGGTGAAAATTGAAAACCCGGTATGAAAAATCTCTTTAACTTCACTTTAGAAGAAGGTGTGGGACAGAGAGAGTTCGTCATTGGAAAATATCTTTCAATGTCCGTCGATGAAATCCAAACGAGGGGTCCTAGCTTTTCAAATGGGAAACATTTTCCCCTAAACGGAGGAATGATTTCTATTCTGTGAGACGTCAAAAATTGGAAAAAAGCTTGTGTTCACAGAAGCTCCTTCTAGAAGAGTGGTCCTGGGTCCAGATGGGGTAGAGAGAGAAAAAGCATGCTGCACCTTGGACAGCCCGCACAGTTCTGAACAGAAAACGTAGAATACTTTTATAGAAAAGTGTTGAAAGTGAAAGTAAAAGGCCAATCGTCTTGGCTGTAGAATTTTCACTTGGTTGCCGACTGGGAAAAATTTTTCAAAGCTCAGAAAAAAAAAATTTAAGATGTAAAAAAAAAAAAAAAAAAAAAAAAAAAAAAAAAAAAAAAAAAAAACTTTTTGTTAATTTTTATCATGTCTTCTAGACATGATAAAAATTAACCCTACCCCCCTTTTGTGTGGGAATGTTGTCTCACTGTTTCTAAAAATAGACCATGTATACCAATATACTACAAACGGACTTGAACGCCTGTTCTCAGTATGTAGCTATACAAATTTGAAGGTAAAATTAAAAAAAAGACATCTTTTTGGGGGAAAGGGAGTAAATTTGTATAGGAATATACTACAAACGGAATTTAAGGCCTGTTTTCAGTATATAGCTATACAAATTGGAAGGTAAAGAAAATTAAAAAAAAGACATCTGTTTTTTTCGGGGGCGAAGGCAGTGAATTTGTATAGGAATATACTACAAACGGACTTTAAAGCCTGTTTTCAGCATATAGCTATACAAATTGGAAGGTAAAAAAATAAAAAAAAAGACATCTTTTTTTTTCGGGGGGGAAGGCAGTGAATTTGTATAGGAATATACTACAAACGGACTTTAAAGCCTGTTTTCAGCATATAGCTATACAAATTGGGAGGTAAAAAAAAATTTAAAAAAAAGACATCTTTTTTTTTCGGGGGGAAGGCAGTGAATTTGTATAGGAATATACTACAAACGGACTTTAAAGCCTGTTTTCAGCATATAGCTATACAAATTGGAAGGTAAAAAAAAATAAAAAAAGACATCTTTTTTTTTCGGGAAATTAAGTGAATTTGCATAGGAATATACTACAAACTGACTTTAATGCCTGTTTTCAGTATATAGCTATACAAATTGGAAGGTAAAAAAAATAAAAAAAAGATATCTTTTTTGGGGAAAAGGAGTGAATTTGTATAGAAATATACTACAAGAACATCAAGAAAAGAACATCATGGGTCCAAGAATTGAAAGTGAAAGTCCAAAAACGAAATGTTAACGA
The DNA here is from genome assembly GCF_044657685.1 of Stegodyphus dumicola. Classification (NCBI taxonomy): domain Eukaryota; kingdom Metazoa; phylum Arthropoda; class Arachnida; order Araneae; family Eresidae; genus Stegodyphus; species Stegodyphus dumicola. The sequence continues at coordinate 37,142,612 of NC_140771.1, read as the reverse complement.
CTGGGAAGAAAATTTTCAAAGCTGAAAAAAAAAAAAAAAAAAAAAAAAAAAAAAAAAAAAAAAACTTTTTTTCTTTCTTAATTTGATGTCTTCATTCTTTTGACCTTGTAGATCTTTTGACCTTAATTGAAGACATCAAATTAAGAAAAAAAAAAGGAAGGTTTTTTTTTTTTTTTTTTTTTTTTTTTTTAATGTGTTAAAATTTTTCCAGAGCTCTGAGAATTTTTCCCAGTCGGTTTCTAGAAGCAACTCGTTAATGTATTTAAACCACTTGCGTTTCAGTTTCAGATCAGTCTGTGCTGTGCACTCAACGTGGATACACGCTTCTCACTCTCCTGGGAAGAGCTTCTGTGAAGGTATGTGAACATTTTTTTCTTACTCTTTTGTATTTCATAGACTGCAAATATTTATTGAGTCACCCATTTTATTGAAATGTATTCTTATTTCCTTTCAATACTTTGAGGTAGGGTAATATTTTTCCCCGTGCTACTGCTTTTGCTTTTCAAGGCTAGAAATGTTTTACTCAATAGCTGTTTTTATAGAAAACATGCTATTATTTCGTATACTGATATATTTTGTGAAACTTTAACAAATCCTTTTCAATAAAGCAAGATCATGTGATCCACAGCTGGCTAGACCCGTCAGTGTAATCGGATCACGATTGTTCCATCCTATACTGATATATTTTGTGAAACTTTAACAAATTCCTTTCAAGAAGCCAAGATCTCGTGATCCACAGCTGGCTAGACCCGTCAGTGTAATCGGATCACGATTGTTCCATCCTATACTGATATATTTTGTGAAACTTTAACAAATTCCTTTCAAGAAGCCAAGATCTCGTGATGCACAGTTGGCTAGAGCAGTCAGTATAATCGGATCACGACTGTTCCATCATATACTGATATATTTTGTGAAACTTTAACAAATTTCTTTCAAGAAGCCAAGATCTCGTGATCCACAGCTGGCTAGAGCAGTCAGTATAATCGGATCACGACTGTTCCCTCGTATACTGATATATTTTGTGAAACTTTAAACAAATTTCTTTCAAGAAGCCAAGATCTCGTGATCCAGAACTGACTCAATCAGTCAGGATTAACGGATCACGATTGTTCCATTGTATACTGATATATTTTGTGAAACTTCTTTAACAAATGACTTTCAAGAAGGCAAGATCTCGTGATCCACAGCTGACTAGACCCGTCAGAATTAACGGATCACGATAGTTCCATTGTATGCTAATATATTTTGTGGAACTTTAACAATTTGTTTTCAAGAAGGCAAGATCTCGTGATCCAGAGCTGACTCAATCAGTCAGGATTAACGGATCACGATTATTCCATTGTATACTGATATATTTTGTGAAACGTCTTTAACAAATCACTTTCAAGAAGGCAAGATCTCGTGATCCACAGCTGACTAGACTTGTCAGAATTAACGGATCACGATAGTTCCATTGTATACTGATATATTTTGTGGAACTTTAACAAATTGTTTTCAACAAGGCAAGATCCTGTGATCCACAGCTGACTCCATCAGTCAGGATAATGGATCATGATTTTTTTCAATCGTATACTGATATATATTTTGTATATTTTGTGAAACTTTAACAAATCCTTTTCAAAAAAGGCAAGGTCTTGTGATCCACAGCTGACTCCATCAGTCAGGATAACGGATCATGATGGTTCCATCTTATACTGATATATATTTTGTGAAACGTTAACAAATGACTTTCAAGAAGGCAAGATCATGTGATTCAATAGAATTGTTCAATCGTATACTGGCATATTCTGATAAAACAACAGAATGATCCAATTTTGAATACGATCTGAATATGTTTTTATAAAATCCATTTCATATTTTGTAAAACGTGAACGACTGACTTTCAAGCTGGCTGCATGGGTGTTTTTTTTCGTGGTTTTTCCCCATGTGTAACGTGAATACGAGCCAGTTTCCCTTCCAAAGTCCTCCACGAAGGCATTTCTTAAGGCAAATAGCCCTCAAATGCTTTACCGTCCTCCGAATCGACTTGACCTCTCTCCAAATTTCACGGTGTCATTTGAACTATCGAGTCGGCTGTTGGAAAAAAATGTCTGACAGCTGAAAACCATTCAGCTCCAGTGCACAGCACAGACTGATTTAAAGCTGAAACGCGAGTGGTTTAAATAGATGAGAACCCTCTATAGAAATAATTTGAATATATCTGGTTTTGTGAATCAAGCCGACTGGGAAAAAATTCTCAGAGCTCAGAAAAAAATTCTGAGATAAAAAAAAAATCTTTTTGTTAATTTTTATCATGTCTTCTAGACATGATAAAAATTAACTCCCTTCTCTTTTTGTCTGGGAATGTTGTCTCACTCTTTCTAAAAATAGACTATGACTCATTCTTGTGGAATTCTGTTGGGATTTTACTTTCGATTGGCTTTTGACTTTGTTTCAATAACTGGGGATAACTGGACATGATCAATAGATAACTGGGGAAGTTATCTATAAAAGCATTCCGCGTTTCACTTCAGATCCGTGTGGGCTGTGGAAGAGGCAACACGATAGTTCCATTGTATACTGATATATTTTGTGGAACTTTACCCAATCTCATGATATTCTTTAAGAATTTCTTAGCCATTTTTCAAAGAAGGGGACTATAATTGAAGAATTTATGAATTTGGGAACATGTCACCCATGGCAAATCTAAAATCTTGGAAGTGGATACTGGAAAGCCCCGCTCTGATTATAATTCTGAGTTCTAGCATGGGACATTTTTTAAATCAATAAGCTAAACTATTCCGCGTTTCACTTGAGATCCGTGTGGGCTGTGGAAGAGGCAACACGTCTCTCTCTTTACCCAATCTCATGATATTCTTTAAGAATTTCTTAGCCATTTGTCAAAGAAGGGGACTATAATTGAAGAATTTATGAATTTGGGAACATGTAACCATGGCAAATCTAAAATCTTGGCACTGGATACTGGAAAGCCCCGCTCTGATTATAATTCTGAGTTCTAGCATGGGACATTTTTTAAATCAATAAGCTGAACTATTTTTCTAGTCTCATATTCTCTCGTGACTAGGGTTCCAGATTTGGGTAGAGAGAGACATGTTGCCTCATCAACAGCGCGCACTGTTCTGAACAGAAGCGTGGAATGCTTTTATAGAAAAGTGAAGAGTTGAAGGTGAAAGTCGAAAAACGAAATGGGATCGGCTAGGAAAAATTTCTCAGAGCTCAGAAAAAAAAATTCTGAAATGTAAAAAAAAAAAAAAAAAAAAAAAAAAAAAATCTTTTTGTTAATTTTTATCATGTTTTCTAGACATGATAAAAATTAACCCTACCCCCCTTTTGTGTGGGAATGTTGTCTCACTGTTTCTAAAAATAGACCATGTATACCAATATACTACAAACGGACTTGAACGCCTGTTCTCAGTATGTAGCTATACAAATTTGAAGGTAAAATTAAAAAAAAAGACATCTTTTTGGGGGAAAGGGAGTAAATTTGTATAGGAATATACTACAAACGGAATTTAAGGCCTGTTTTCAGTATATAGCTATACAAATTGGGAGGTAAAAAAAATTAAAAAAAAGACATCTTTTTTTTTTCGGGGGCGAAGGCAGTGAATTTGTATAGGAATATACTACAAACGGACTTTAAAGCCTGTTTTCAGCATATAGCTATACAAATTGGAAGGTAAAAAAAAATAAAAAAAAGACATCTTTTTTTTTCGGGGGGGAAGGCAGTGAATTTGTATAGGAATATACTACAAACGGACTTTAAAGCCTGTTTTCAGCATATAGCTATACAAATTGGGAGGTAAAAAAAATTTAAAAAAAAGACATCTTTTTTTTTTCGGGGGGAAGGCAGTGAATTTGTATAGGAATATACTACAAACGGACTTTAAAGCCTGTTTTCAGCATATAGCTATACAAATTGGAAGGTAAAAAAAAATAAAAAAAAAGACATCTTTTTTTTTCGGGAAATTAAGTGAATTTGTATAGGAATATACTACGAACTGACTTTAATGCCTGTTTTCAGTATATAGCTATACAAATTGGAAGGTAAAAAAAATAAAAAAAAGATATCTTTTTTGGGGAAAAGGAGTGAATTTGTATAGAAATATACTACGAGAACATCAAGAAAAGAACATCATGGGTCCAAGAATTGAAAGTGAAAGTCCAAAAACGAAATGTTAACGACTGGGAAGAAAATTTTCAAAGCTGAAAAAAGAAAAAAAAAAAAACTTTCTTTTTCTTTCTTAATTTGATGTCTTCATTCTTTTGACCTTGTAGATCTTTTGACCTTAATTGAAGACATCAAATTAAGAAAGAAAAAAGGAAGGTTTTTTTTTTTTTTTTTTTTTTTTAATGTGTTAAAATTTTTCCAGAGCTCTGAGAATTTTTCCCAGTCGGTTTCTAGAAGCAACTCGTTAATGTATTTAAACCACTTGCGTTTCAGTTTCAGATCAGTCTGTGCTGTGCACTCAACGTGGATACACGCTTCTCACTCTTCTGGGAAGAGCTTCTGTGAAGGTATGTGAACATTTTTTTCTTACTCTTTTGTATTTCATAGACTGCAAATATTTATTGAGTCACCCATTTTATTGAAATGTATTCTTATTTCCTTTCAATACTTTGAGGTAGGGTAATATTTTTCCCCGTGTTACTGCTTTTGCTTTTCAAGGCTAGAAATGTTTTACTCAATAGCTGTTTTTATAGAAAACATGCTATTATTTCGTATACTGATATATTTTGTGAAACTTTAACAAATCCTTTTCAACAAAGCAAGATCATGTGATCCACAGCTGGCTAGACCCGTCACTGTAATCGGATCACGATTGTTCCATCCTATACTGATATATTTTGTGAAACTTTAACAAATTCCTTTCAAGAAGCCAAGATCTCGTGATCCACAGCTGGCTAGACCCGTCAGTGTAATCGGATCACGATTGTTCCATCCTATACTGATATATTTTGTGAAACTTTAACAAATTCCTTTCAAGAAGCCAAGATCTCGTGATCCACAGCTGGCTAGAGCAGTCAGTATAATCGGATCACGACTGTTCCATCATATACTGATATATTTTGTGAAACTTTAACAAATTTCTTTCAAGAAGCCAAGATCTCGTGATCCACAGCTGGCTAGAGCAGTCAGTATAATCGGATCACGACTGTTCCCTCGTATACTGATATATTTTGTGAAACTTTAAACAAATTTCTTTTAAGAAGCCAAGATCTCGTGATCCAGAACTGACTCAATCAGTCAGGATTAACGGATCACGATTGTTCCATTGTATACTGATATATTTTGTGAAACGTCTTTAACAAATCACTTTCAAGAAGGCAAGATCTCGTGATCCACAGCTGACTAGACTTGTCAGAATTAACGGATCACGATAGTTCCATTGTATACTGATATATTTTGTGGAACTTTAACAAATTGTTTTCAACAAGGCAAGATCCTGTGATCCACAGCTGACTCCATCAGTCAGGATAATGGATCATGATTTTTTTCAATCGTATACTGATATATATTTTGTATATTTTGTGAAACTTTAACAAATCCTTTTCAAAAAAGGCAAGGTCTTGTGATCCACAGCTGACTCCATCAGTCAGGATAACGGATCATGATGGTTCCATCTTATACTGATATATATTTTGTGAAACGTTAACAAATGACTTTCAAGAAGGCAAGATCATGTGATTCAATAGAATTGTTCAATCGTATACTGGCATATTCTGATAAAACAACAGAATGATCCAATTTTGAATACGATCCGAATATGTTTTTATAAAATCCATTTCATATTTTGTAAAACGTGAACGACTGACTTTCAAGCTGGCTGCATGGGTGTTTTTTTTCGTGGTTTTTCCCCATGTGTAACGTGAATACGAGCCAGTTTCCCTTCCAAAGTCCTCCACGAAGGCATTTCTTAAGGCAAATAGCCCTCAAATGCTTTACCGTCCTCCGAATCGACTTGACCTCTCTCCAAATTTCACGGTGTCATTTGAACTATCGAGTCGGCTGTTGGAAAAAAATGTCTGACAGCTGAAAACAATTCAGCTCCAGTGCACAGCACAGACTGATTTAAAGCTGAAACGCGAGTGGTTTAAATAGATGAGAACCCTCTATAGAAATAATTTGAATATATCTGGTTTTGTGAATCAAGCCGACTAAGAAAAAATTCTCAGAGCTCAGAAAAAAATTCTGAGATAAAAAAAAAATCTTTTTGTTAATTTTTATCATGTCTTCTACACATGATAAAAATTAACTCCCTTCTCTTTTTGTCTGGGAATGTTGTCTCACTCTTTCTAAAAATAGACTATGACTCATTCTTGTGGAATTCTGTTGGGATTTTACTTTCGATTGGCTTTTGACTTTGTTTCAATAACTGGGGATAACTGGACATGATCAATAGATAACTGGGGAAGTTATCTATAAAAGCATTCCGCGTTTCACTTCAGATCCGTGTGGGCTGTGGAAGAGGCAACACGATAGTTCCATTGTATACTGATATATTTTGTGGAACTTTACCCAATCTCATGATATTCTTTAAGAATTTCTTAGCCATTTTTCAAAGAAGGGGACTATAATTGAAGAATTTATGAATTTGGGAACATGTCACCCATGGCAAATCTAAAATCTTGGAAGTGGATACTGGAAAGCCCCGCTCTGATTATAATTCTGAGTTCTAGCATGGGACATTTTTTAAATCAATAAGCTAAACTATTCCGCGTTTCACTTCAGATCCGTGTGGGCTGTGGAAGAGGCAACACGTCTCTCTCTTTACCCAATCTCATGATATTCTTTAAGAATTTCTTAGCCATTTGTCAAAGAAGGGGACTATAAATGAAGAATTTATGAATTTGGGAACATGTAACCATGGCAAATCTAAAATCTTGGCACTGGATACTGGAAAGCCCCGCTCTGATTATAATTCTGAGTTCTAGCATGGGACATTTTTTAAATCAATAAGCTGAACTATTTTTCTAGTCTCATATTCTCTCGTGACTAGGGTTCCAGATTTGGGTAGAGAGAGACATGTTGCCTCATCAACAGCGCGCACTGTTCTGAACAGAAACGTGGAATGCTTTTATAGAAAAGTGAAGAGTTGAAGGTGAAAGTCGAAAAACGAAATGGGATCGGCTAGGAAAAATTTCTCAGAGCTCAGAAAAAAAAATTCTGAAATGTAAAAAAAAAAAAAAAAAAAAAAAAAAAAAAAAAAAAACAATCTTTTTGTTAATTTTTATCATGTCTTCTAGACATGATAAAAATTAACTCCCTTCTCTTTTTGTATGGGAATGTTGTCTCCCACTTTCTAAAAATAGACGATGACTTATTCTTTCTAAAGAACAGAATTCCAAGAAAAGATTGGATGAGTCATGGTCTATTTTTAGAAAATGGGAGACAACATTCCCATACAAAAGGGGGGGTGAGTTAATTTAAAAATTAACAAAAAGATTGTTTTTTTTTTTTTTTTCTTTTTTTACATCTCAGAATTTTTTTCTGAGTTCTGAAAATATTTTCCCAGCCGATCTCATTTCGTTTTTCGACTTTCACTTTCAACTCTTCTCTTTTCTATAAAAGTATTTCGAGTTTCTGTTCAGAACACTGTGGGCTGTTGAAAAGGTAACACGTCTCCCTCTCTACATTAATGGGGAATCCAAGATGTTCTAAAGAAGAATTCTTTGAGAATCTCTTAACCTTTCTGAACTTTAGAAGAGCTAGCTGGATATTTCTTCATTTCTTTTTCAAGTATGAGTTAAAAGGATTCTTTTAAATAGTTGCAAGTAAGACGTTGTATCATTTTCTGTTGATCATGAATCTATTAAAAAAATTTCAATGCCTAGTTTTAGGGCTACCTATACCCAACATGATTCATATGTTTTACTCTACGTTTTAGATGAGACCCTCTCTTAAAAACATGATTTTCCTATTCAAAGTTGAAATGAGTTTCCAAAAGCATGATCCTTTAAAAAAAACATGTGTGTTTGTGTAGGTGTGGTGGGACGGGAATCCAGGATGTTCTAAAGAAGAATTCTTTGAGAATCTCTTAACCTTTCTGAACTTTAGAAGAGCTAGCTGGATATTTCTTCATTTCTTTTTCAAGTATGGGTTCAAAGGATTCTTTTAAATAGTTGCAAGTAAGACGTTGTATCATTTTCTGCAGACTCAACAGAAACAAAACGATAAAAACTTTCATAGATCCCAGAGAGTGGATGTGCTTAAAATAAGGTGATGTCTCGTCGATCAAATCAGCTGTAAATAAATGTCTAAGAGCTGTGAAGAATGGATGGTCTACCTTCACAAAAGCTCTTTCTAGGAGGGAAAAGTATGTATCCAAGCAGAATACACAGCACAGACTGATGTTAAGTCGAAACTGGAGTGATTTCAATACACAAGTATGAATTCGTTCTAATAACCCTTTAGATAGGTCTTGTTTGACTCATCGAGTCGAGGGGGAAAACATTGACGTGTTGCCTATCCAACAGCCCACACTGTTCTGAACAGGAACGTAGAATGCTTTTATAGATAAAAGAAGAATTGAAAGTGAAAGTAAAAAAACGACTTCTTGAAAGAAATTTGTTAAAGTTTCACAAAATATATCAGTATAGGATGGAACAATCGTGATCCAATTACACTGACGGGTCTAGCCAGCTGTGGATCACGAGATCTTGGCTTCTTGAAAGGAATTTGTTAAAGTTTCACAAAATATATCAGTATAGGATGTAACAATCGTGATCCGATTACACTGACGAGTCTAGCCAGCTGTGGATCACGAGATCTTGGCTTCTTGAAAGGAATTTGTTAAAGTTTCACAAAATATATCAGTATATGATGGAACAATCGTGATCCGATTACGCTGACGAGTCTAGCCAGCTGTGGATCACGAGATCTTGGCTTCTTGAAAGGAATTTGTTAAAGTTTCACAAAATATATCAGTATAGGATGTAACAATCGTGATCCGATTACACTGACGAGTCTAGCCAGCTGTGGATCAGGAGATCTTGGCTTCTGGAAAGGAATTTGTTAAAGTTTCACAAAATATATCAGTATATGATGGAACAATCGTGATCCGATTACGCTGACGAGTCTAGCCAGCTGTGGATCACGAGATCTTGGCTTCTTGAAAGGAATTTGTTAAAGTTTCACAAAATATATCAGTATAGGATAGAACAATCGTGATCCGATTACACTGACGGGTCTAGCCAGCTGTGGATCACGAGATCTTGGCTTCCTGAAAGGAATTTGTTAAAGTTTCACAAAATATATCAGTATAGGTTGGAACAATCGTGATCCGATTACACTGACGGGTCTAGCCAGCTGTGGATCACATGATCTTGCTTTGTTGAAAAGGATTTGTTAAAGTTTCACAAAATATATCAGTATACGAAATAATAGCATGTTTTCTATAAAAACAGCTATTGAGTAAAACATTTCTAGCCTTGAAAAGCAAAAGCAGTAGCACGGGGAAAAATATTACCCTACCTCAAAGTATTGAAAGGAAATAAGAATACATTTCAATAAAATGGGTGACTCAATAAATATTTGCAGTCTATGAAATACAAAAGAGTAAGAAAAAAATGTTCACATACCTTCACAGAAGCTCTTCCCAGGAGAGTGAGAAGCGTGTATCCACGTTGAGTGCACAGCACAGACTGATCTGAAACTGAAACGCAAGTGGTTTAAACACATTAACGAGTTGCTTCTAGAAACCGACTGGGAAAGATTCTCAGAGCTCTGGAAAAATTTTAACACATTAAAAAAAAAAAAAAAAAAAAAAAAAAAAAAAAAAAAACCTTCCTTTTTTCTTTCTTAATTTGATGTCTTCACTTTTTTTTATTTCTACAAGGTCAAAAGAATGAAGACATCAAATTAAGAAAGAAAAAGAAAGTATTTTTTTTTTTTTTAAATCTTTTTTCAGCTTTGAAAATTTTCTTCCCAGTCGTTAACATTTCGTTTTTGGACTTTCACTTTCAATTCTTGGACCCATGATGTTCTTTTCTTGATGTTCTTGTAGTATATTTCTATACAAATTCACTCCTTTTCCCCAAAAAAGATATCTTTATTTTATTTTTTTTTACCTTCCAATTTGTATAGCTATATACTGAAAACAGGCATTAAAGTCAGTTTGTAGTATATTCCTATACAAATTCACTTAATTTCCCGAAAAAAAAAAAAGGCTTTTTTTTTTTTTACCTTCCAATTTGTATAGCTATATGCTGAAAACAGGCTTTAAAGTCCGTTTGTAGTATATTCCTATACAAATTCACTGCCTTCCCCCCGAAAAAAAAAAGATGTATTTTTTTAAATTTTTTTTTACCTTCCAATTTGTATAGCTATATGCTGAAAACAGGCTTTAAAGTCCGTTTGTAGTATATTCCTATACAAATTCACTGCCTTCCCCCCGAAAAAAAAAGATGTCTTTTTTTAAAATTTTTTTTACCTTCCAATTTGTATAGCTATATGCTGAAAACAGGCTTTAAAGTCCGTTTGTAGTATATTCCTATACAAATTCACTGCCTCCCCCCCGAAAAAAAATGATGTCTTTTTTTTATTTTTTTTTACCTTCCAATTTGTATAGCTATATGCTGAAAACAGGCTTTAAAGTCCGTTTATAGTATATTCCTATACAAATTCACTGCCGTCCCCCCGAAAAAAAAAAGATGTCTTTTCTTTAAATTTTTTTTACCTTCCAATTTGTATAGCTATATGCTGAAAACAGGCTTTAAAGTCCGTTTGTAGTATATTCCTATACAAATTCACTGCCTTCCCCCCCGAAAAAAAAAGATGTCTTTTTTTTATTTTTTTTTACCTTCCAATTTGTATAGCTATATGCTGAAAACAGGCCTTGAATTCCGTTTGTAGTATATTCCTATACAAATTTACTCCCTTTCCCCAAAAAATTGTCTTTTTTTAAATTTTACCTTCAAATTTGTATAGCTACATACTGAGAACAGGCGTTCAAGTCCGTTTGTAGTATATTGGTATACATGGTCTATTTTTAGAAACAGTGAGACAACATGCCCACACAAAAGGGGGGTAGGGTTAATTTTTATCATGTCTAGAAGACATGATAAAAATTAACAAAAAGTTTTTTTTTTTTTTTTTTTTTTTTTTTTTTTTTTTTTTTACATCTTAAATATTTTTTTCTGAGCTTTGAAAAATTTTTCCCAGTCGGCAACCAAGTGAAAATTCTATAGCCAAGACGATTGGCCTTTTACTTTCACTTTCAACACTTTTCTATAAAAGTATTCTACGTTTTCTATTCAGAACTGTGCGGGCTGTCCAAGGTGCAGCATGCTTTTTCTCTCTCTACCTCATCTGGACCCAGGACCACGCTTCTAGAAACAGCTTCTGTGAACACAAGCTTTTTTCCAATTTTTTACGTCTCACAGAATAGAAATCATTCCTCCGTTTAGGGGAAAATGTTTCCCATTTGAAAAGCTAGGACCCCTCGTTTGGATTTCATCGACGGACATTGAAAGATATTTTCCCATGACGAAATCTCTCTATCCCACACCTTCTTCTAAAGTGAAGTTAAAGAGATTTTTCATACCGGGTTTTCAATTTTCACCTCAAATCATACCGTTGACGACGTGTGACACACAAACCGTGACATAAATTTCAGTTTTCCATGACAGTCTTGAGGTTTAAACAAATGTATGAAAAAATTTCTTTTTGATCCGTTTCAGCGATTGAGTGGGCTGGGAAAAAAAAGTTCTTTCCATGACAGCTAACACGCTAGAGCTTTAAACATGTATGAAATAATTTATTTTTAATCCATTTCAGCGATTGAGTGGGCTGTGAAAAGAAAAAGCTCTTTCCATTACACCTAACACTCTTGAGCTTTAAAAATGTATGAAACAATTTGTTTTTAATCGATTTCAGTGATTGAGTGGGCTGTGAAAAGAAAAAGCTCTTTCCATGACAGCTAACACGCTTGAGCTTTAAACATGTATGAAACAATTTGTTTTTAATCGATTTCAGTGATTGAGTGGGCTGTGAAAAGAAAAAGCTCTTTCCATGATACCTAACACTCTTGAGCTTTAAAAATATAGGAACGAATTTATTTTTAATCCATTTCAGCGATTGAGTGGGCTGGGAAACATTTTCTTAGAGCTCTGGGGAAAAAAGGCTCTTTCCATGACAGCTAACACGCTTGAGCTTTAAAAATGTATGAAACAATTTATTTTAAATCTATTTCAGCGATTGAGTGGGCTGTGGAAAGAAAAAGCTCTTTCCCTGATACCTAACACTCTTGAGCTTTAAAAATGTATGAAAGAATTTATTTTTAATCCATTTCAGCGATTGAGTGGGCTCGGAAAATTTTCTTAGAGCTCAGAGAATGTGTGTCCAGGTTGAATGCACAGAACACACGGATGGGTAGTCGAAACTCGAGTAGCTTAAATAAATATACGAAATTTGGGTCATCGAGTGGACTAGGAAAAATTCTCAGCGTTCTGGAAATAATTCTGAGTTCAAGCATGGGACATGAGAACACAAATGTATTACAATCATCATGTCATCATTGTTTTCGAAAGCCAAAAGAACATCTCATGAAAGAACATCTTTTTTTCCTGGTTGTGGGATGGAGTAGAGATGTTGCATCTTGAACAACCCACACTGATCTGAACAGAAATATGAAATGTTTTTATAGATATAAGAAATGAACTGAAAGTGAAAGTAAAAATGAAATTGTATTGTATGGAAATATTTCTTGGCTGTTGATTGGGAAAAATATTTCCAAAGCTGAAAAAAAAAAAAAAAAAAAAAAAACCTCTTTCTTTTTTTCTATTAATTTGATGTCTTCACTTTGTTTCCTTTGGAATGTCCTAGAATGAGTCATGGTCTATTTTTAGAAACAGGGAGAAAACATTCTCACACAAAAGGGGGGTAGGGTTAATTTTTATCATGTCTAGAAGACATGATAAAAATTAACAAAAAGTTTTTTTTTTTTTTTTTTTTTACATCTCAGATTTTTTTTCTGAGCTCTGAAAATTTTTTTCCAGTCGGCAACCAAGTGAAAACTTTCCAATCGGCTTTTACTTTCACTTTCAACTCTTTTCTATAAAAGTATTCCACGTTTTCTGTTCAGAACCGTGTGGGCTCTCCATGGTGCAACATGCTTGTTCTCTCTCTACCTCATCTGCAGCTCTATGACAGCTAACACGCTTGAGCTTTAAAAATGTATGAAAGAAGTTATTTTTAATCCATTTCAGCGATTGAGTGGGCTGGAGAAAAAAAAAGGCCCTTTCCATGACAGTTAACACGCTTGAGCTTTAAAAATGTATGAATGAATTTATTTTTAATCCATTTCAGCGATTGAGTGGACTGGGAAACATTTTCTTAGAGCTCAGGGGAAAAAAAGGCTCTTTCCATGAGAACTAACACCCTTAAGCTTTAAAAATATATGAAAGAATTTATTTTTAATCCATTTCAGCGATTGAGTGGACTGGGAAATATTTTCTTAGAGCTCAGGGGAAAAAAGGCTCTTTCCATGAGAACTAACACCCTTAAGCTTTAAAAATGTATGAATGAATTTATTTTTAATCCATTTCAGCGATTGAGTCTGCTGGGAAACATTTTCTCAGAGCTCAGGGGAAAAAAGGCTCTTTCCATGACAGCTAACACGCTTGAGGTTTAAAAATGTATGAAAGAATTTATTTTTAATCCATTTCAGCGATTGAGTTTGCTGGGAAACATTTTCTTAGAGCTCAGGGGAAAAAAGGCTCTTTCCATGAGAACTAACACCCTTAAGCTTTAAAAATGTATGAATGAATTTATTTTTAATCCATTTCAGCGATTGAGTCTGCTGGGAAACATTTTCTCAGAGCTCAGGGGAAAAAAGGCTCTTTCCATGACAGCTAACACGCTTGAGGTTTAAAAATGTATGAAAGAATTTTTTTTTAATCCATTTCAGCGATTGAGTCTGCTGGGAAACATTTTCTTAGAGCTCAGGGGAAAAAAAGGTTCTTTCCATGACACCTAACACTCTTGAGCTTTAAAAATGTATGAAAGAATTTATTTTAATCCCTTTCAGGGATTGAGTGGGCTGGGAAACATTTTCTTAGAGCTCAGGGAATGTGTCTCCAGGTTGAATGCACAGCACACACGGATGGGAAGTCGAAACACGAGTGGCTTAAAAAATAAATATACGAAAGTTGGGTTATCGAGCTGACCAGGAAAAATTTTCAGAGTTCTGGAAATAATTCTGAGTTCAAGCATGGGACATGACAACCGAAATGTATTACAATCATCATGTCATCATTGTTTTCGAAAGCCAAAAGAACATCTCATGAAAGAACATCTTTTTTTCCTGGTTGTGGGATGGATTAGAGTTGCTGCATCTTGAACAACCCACACTGATCTGAACAGAAACATGAAATGTTCTTATAGATATAAGAAATGAATTGAAAGTGAAAGTAAAAATGAAATTGTATTGGCTCGAAATATTTCTTGGCTGTTGAATTGGAAAAATATTTCCAGAGCTATATAAAAAAAAAAAAAAAAAAACCTCTTCCTTTTTTTTCTATTAATTTGGTGTCTTCACTTTGTTTACTTTGGAATGGAGAAACCCAAAGACTTTTTAAAACATATCCTTTTTAAAAACTTATCATATCTTATAAACTTTAAACTCATCCTTTTTAAAACATATAATTCCTAGAATGAGTCATGGTCTACTTTTAGAAACAGTGAGACAACATTCCCACACAAAAGGGGGGTAGGGTTAATTTTTATCATGTCTAGAAGACATGATAAAAATTAACAAAAAGTTTTTTTTTTTTTTTACATCTCAGATTTTTTTTTTCTGAGCTCTGAAAATTTTTTCCCAGTCGGCAACCAAGTGAAAACTTTCCAATCGGCTTTTACTTTCACTTTCAACTCTTTTCTATAAAAGTATTCCACGTTTTCTGTTCAGAACCGTGCGGGCTCTCCATGGTGCAACATGCTTTTTCTCTCTCTACCTCATATGCAGCTAGGGTGTTTTTCCTTCTTCAAGAAGTGGAATTTTTTGGGAATACTTTACAATTTCACGAGCTAGCTGTTTCTTATATTTCGAGGAGATTTCAATGGAATTGTTTATAGATGTCACCTATTGCAGATGGGGAAAAAGTCTATACTGGATCGCTGGAGACATCTCATCCAGATAGCTCACGTTATATGTTTTCCCACACCTAAATAAACTGGACATGAGCCATCCTTTCGTTTTCTCATTCAACAAAGATAGACACTGCAGACCGTTTTGGGTTTTCACTCTTCGCGAACCGAGACGAGCCGCAGCCACACTTTGCGTTTTCTCTGAGCGCAATAATGGATTACGTGAGCAGCCATTTTGTTTCCCATCTCACCCAGATAGGTCATGTTGTATTTTGTTTCATGCACCTAGCCAATTTTGGACATGAGCCATCCTTTTGTTTTTTTTTTTTTTTGTCTATCGAACCAAGATAGACTCTGGAGACAATTTTGTTTCTCAACGGAAAAGTAAATTTTCTGAATGGGTACCGGTGTTCGAATACTTTTGTGACCGACTGTCTGATTATACTGTTACAACCACGAAATCTCGAAATGGATGGGTTTTACAGTTGACTACGGTAAGACGCAGGGAGACCTGTCATCCCTAGCTCCTCCTAGGAATTCTGAAGATACTATTACAACCCCAAAATCTCAGAAATGATAAGATTTACAATTGACATCGAGTCCCGAAACCAATCGAGCTGACCCTAGAGAGATTGGAAAAGAAGATGGGAGGGAGATTATTCTTCTTTCGGGATGGAAACAATATTCGTACTACTTTTCTTTCAAGAGGGAAAGGGGCATCCAATCCCACAACCTGTTGAGTGGACCCTAGAGAGGTTGAGAAGGCAGACAGATTCGACTGGGGTCGGTTTCGGGTTAAAAAGAAGAGCCGTTCCGCTTTTCTTCCAACATGGAAAAGGGTATCTAGTCTCACAACCTACAAACGCATCTTCTTTCAAAAAGTTAGAAAGGATTTTAAAATAGGTTGGAAACTATTTTCTTCTTCAAAATTCGAAAAAACAACAACATACGCTTGGGTTCCAAAAATAGTTAAAGAAGGCTAAATGAACAACCCATCTAAAGTGAAATTCCGAAGAGAATAAATGGGTAAGTACTCATCCATCGAGTTGGCTGGGCAATGGTTTTCTTAGAAATTGAAACGCTCCAGAAATAAACAACGTGGTAAACAATATCAACAAAATGGTAAAGCAAATCTATTGAGCTGGTCTCTCAAATCTCACCCCGCAAAATATTTTAAACGTAAACAAGTCAACAACATAGTAAATACCATCAATAGAATAGGATAATAACATCGGCTAGAAGGGGAAAAACCTGTCAGAGAAGCAAAAACACAAAAGAGTGGAAGAAAAAACGTTAACATACCTTCACAGAACCTTTTTCCAGGAGAGATAGAAGCGTGTATCCACGTTGAGTGCCCCGCACAGACTGATTGGAAGCTGAAACACGAGTGGTTTAAATAGCTAAGTGAGAATTCTTTCTAGAAACAATTTGGAAGTCTTATTTTGATCATCGAGTCGACTGGGAAAAAATTCTCAGAGCTGAAAAAAAAAAAAAAAAAAAAAAAAAAAAAAAAAAACTTTTTGTTAATTTTTATCATGTCTTCTAGACATGATAAAAATTAACTCCCTTCTCTTTTTGTCTGGGAATGTTGTCTCCCACTTTCTAAAAATAGACCATGACTCATCCTTTCTTAAGAATACAATTCCAAGAAAAGAATGGGTTGGGATCTATTTTTAGAAACGGTGAGACAACATTCCCAGACAAAAAGAGAAGGGAGTTAATTTTTTTTTTTTTTTACATCTCAGAATTTTTTTTTTCAGCTCTGAGAATTTTTTCCCAGTCCACTCGATGATCAAAACAAGACATCCAAATTGTTTCTAGAAAGAACTCTCACTTAGCTATTTAAACCACTCCAGTTTCATCTTCAGATCAGTCTGTGCTGGGCAGTTCACCTGGATATAGGCTGTTTCCAGCCGACTCGTTTTCACTTTCCCATTCAACTGGTCTCTGATCTATGAAAACATTCCGAGTTTCAGTTCAGTTCGGAACGGGCTGTTGGACACGCAATACAACAAGATGCTTCTCCTCCAGACCTGGAAAATACTTCCCTATTAGGAAAATAGAGATACGTAAAAGAATAAGCTGTTACGTTATTATTGATTCCATCTCCTTTTTAGCTTCTTCTCGTATGTGTTTACGATACTTTGTAATTTTCATAGAACGTTTAATGATGGTATAGGAAGGATTAAAAGATCGATACGGGAAATACTTTCGAAAGAATCGTTTTAACCTTCTCGAGCAACTGTCTAATCTTCGAGGGAAAAGGGGGCCGGCAATAACCCAAGCAAGAAATTCATACAAAAATCGATTACGTTGATCCCATATATTGGACGAAGCCAATTTCTTTACTGCATAATGTCGTCGAAGATCTGTTTCGTTCAGAAGTTTTAAAATTTCAGTTGCTTTTAAGTCAGTTTCAAGAATGACAAGAATAAATAAAGCCATCTCTTCATATTCATAGCAATCTATAACTATTTTTCTAAGTTTTTTGAGGTCATCTAATGTAAGCAGAGGACCTTGACATCTTTTAATATTGGTTTGTTTTGGATGTTCCCATTTCTCACTTAACAAGCGATACAAAAACCAGAGTTTGTTCTTCACTTGATTGCGCGATTTCTTCTTTACTTCAGTTAGATACTTTTCATATTCCTCTAATGCTCTCTTATAATGATATTTAATGCCATCACCATGTTTTCGCTACCAGTCATAGAATTCATTAAAATAAAATTCATAGTTAGTTCTTGTTGCTTCCGAAATATTCATACGTTTAATAATAATTTGACATTCCTCCATTGTCGGATTTGGTATGAATACTGTACTGTCATGCTTGTGTCTATGTTTAGGAAGAGAGTTTTCCAAACATTTCCACCGTCTCATTCGTTGGTATTCCCTCTCTTTGAATCGAACATTTGGATCTCTTCTCCTTTCTCGTAATCTCCATCGATTTGCTTCTTTTACTCTTTCCAATGACCAATAATGTTTCATGTAGGCCTTCTTTTTCCTTTTCCTTTCAGATAAAATTGTGGATTCCTCATTATTCATCTTGATTCGAACCCTTCATTATTCATTATTATCTATGTTATTTTTGATTCCGTCTTATATTTTTTTTAATCTATTCCATTTTTGGTACCTAAAAATTAAATTGATTAAAAAATATAGGGATTCTATAAACCTTTGAATATCCTTTAACCGTAAAATAGAAAAGAGAATAAAAACCTAAAACCTTTCATATTAACCCATTTCTCGCTCAAGGCACCTTGATCAAGTAATGGGATAATGATAGAAGGGTTAGGACTTTAGGATCCTTTTTATTTCACTATAAATTGATAAAAAAGATTTATACTAAAGGATTTCAAAATTTTATTAATGATATTAAATTATTATTAATGATTTTTTGAATAGGTGTCAGGATCTGACGATATTGAAAAAGAAATAATTTTATCAATAATATATATGTTTGAAAAATGAATATCATGAAGGGAGGAAAAAAAACATAATTTTTCCTAATATCTAGCTTGTTGTGTTTGATAAATCATGTAAATGGTCAAACAAATCACTAATGTAATGACAAATAAACAGTAAAGCTGGACAGTATGAATGAAAGACATAAACTTACCCCTTTTCAATTTGAAGATTTGAAAAGGATAGAATATGTTATCTTCTTTAAGTGGAAGAGATTCCGGCTATTATATTTCACCTTGAACTGTAGCTTGGGAATCTCATTGTTTTTTTTGAAAAAAAAAACTAGTAGTGACACACGTCGGCTGGAAACATTTAGCCTTCTCCATATAAACTCCTTGCATGTTTAGAAGTGATTTTTCTTTCTCCCATTTCAATAGCAAAACAAAATTGTTGATGATAACGTTCTCGTTTTTCCAATATCACTTTAAAGAATATTTTTGAGATCTTTTATGTATCTCTATTTTCCTAATAGGGAAGTATTTTCCAGGTCTGGAGGAGAAGCATCTTGTTGTATTGCGTGTCTAACAGCCCGTTCCGAACTGAACTGAAACTCGGAATGTTTTTATAGATCTGAGACGAGTTGAATGAGAAAGTGAAAACGAGTCGGCTGGAAACAAATTTCTGCGAGTTGAGAAAAATCATTCTTGTATCCAAAAGCCTATATCCAGGTGGACTGCCCAACACAGACTGATCTGAAGCTGAAACTGGAGTGGTTTAAATAGCTAAGTGAGAGTTCTTTCTAGAAACAATTTGGAAGTCTTGTTTTGATCATCGACTGGACTGGGAAAAAATTCTCAGAGCTGAGAAAAAAAAATTCTGAGATGTAAAAAAAAAAAAAAAAAAAAAAACTTTTTGTTAATTTTTATCATGTCTTCTAGACATGATAAAAATTAACTCCCTTCTCTTTTTGTCTGGGAATGTTGTCTCCCACTTTCTAAAAATAGACCATGACTCATCCAATCTTTTCTTGGAATTCTATTCTTTAGAAAGAATGAGTCATGGTCTATTTTTAGAAAGTGGGAGACAACATTCCCAGAAAAAAGAGGGTAGTTATTTTTTATCATGTCTAGAAGACATGATAAAAATTAACAAAAAGATTTTTTTTTTTTTACATCTCAGAATTTTTTTCTCAGCTCTGAGAAATTTTTCCCAGTCGACTCGATGATCAAAATAAGACTTCCAAATTGTTTCTAGAAAGAATTATCACTTAGCTATTTAAACCACTCGTGTTTCAGCTTCCAATCAGTCTGTGCGGGGCACTCAACGTGGATACACGCTTCTCTCTCTCCTGGAAAAAGCTTCTGTGAAGGTATGTTAACATTTTTTCTTCCACTCTTTTGTGTTTTTGCTTCTCTGACAGGTTTTTCCCCTTCTAGCCGATGTTATTATCCTATTCTATTGATGACATTTACTATGTTGTTGACTTGTTTACGTTTAAAATATTTTGCGGGGTGAGATTTGAGAGACCAGCTCAATAGATTTGCTTTACCATTTTGTTGATATTGTTTACCACGTTTTTTATTTGTGGACCGTTTCAATTTCTAAGAAAACCATTGCCCAGCCGACTCGATGGATGAGTCCTTACCCATTTATTCTCTTCGGAATTTCACTTTAGACGGGCTGTTCATTTAGCCTTCTTTAACTGTTTTTTGGAATCCAAGCGTATGTTGTTGTTTTTCCTAATTTTGAAGAAGAAAATAGTTTCCAACCTATTTTAAAATCCTTTCTAACTTTTTTGAAAGAAGATGCGTTTGTAGGTTGTGAGACTAGATACCCTTTTCCATGTTGGAAGAAAAGCGGAACGGCTCTTCTTTTTAACCCGAAACCGACCCCAGTCGAATCTGTCTGCCTTTTCAACCTCTCTAGGGTCCACTCAACAGGTTGTGGGATTGGATGCCCCTTTCCCTCTTGAAAGAAAAGTAGTACGAATATTGTTTCCATCCCGAAAGAAGAATAATCTCCCTCCCATCGAATCCATCTTCCTCTCCAATCTCTCTAGGGTCAGCTCGATTGGTTTCGGGACTCGATGTCAATTGTAAATCCTATCATTTTTGAGATTTTGGGGTTGTAATAGTATCTTCAGAATTCCTAGGAGGAGCTAGGGATGACAGGTCTCCCTGCGTCTTACCGTAGTCAACTGTAAAACCCATCCATTTCGAGATTTCGTGGTTGTAACAGTATAATCAGACAGTCGGTCACAAAAGTATTCGAACACCGGTACCCATTCAGAAAATTTACTTTTCCGTTGAGAAACAAAATTGTCTCCAGAGTCTATCTTGGTTCGATAGACAAAAAAAAAAAAAAAAAAAAAAAAAAAAAAGGATGGCTCATGTCCAAAATTGGCTAGGTGCATGAAACAAAATACAACATGACCTATCTGGGTGAGATGGAAAACAAAATGGCTGCTCACGTAATCCATTATTGCGCTCAGAGAAAACGCAAAGTGTGGCTGCGGCTCGTCTCGGTTCGCGAAGAGTGAAAACCCTAAACGGTCTGCAGTGTCTATCTTTGTTGAATGAGAAAACAAAAGGATGGCTCATGTCCAGTTTATTTAGGTGTGGGAAAACATATAACGTGAGCTATCTGGATGAGATGTCTCCAGCGATCCAGTATAGACTTTTTCCCCATCTGCAATAGGTGACATCTATAAACAATTCCATTGAAATCTCCTCGAAATATAAGAAACAGCTAGCTCGTGAAATTGTAAAGTATTCCCAAAGAATTCCACTTCTTGAAGAAGGAAAAACATCCTAGCTGCAGATGAGGTAGAGAGAGAGAAAAAGCATGTTGCACCATGGAGAGCCCGCACGGTTCTGAACAGAAAACGTGGAATGCTTTTATAGAAAAGAGTTGAAAGTGAAAGTAAAAGCCGATTGGAAATTTTTCAATTGGTTGCCGACTGGGAAAAAAATTTCAGAGCTCAGAAAAAAAATTCTGAGATGTAAAAAAAAAAAAAAAAAAAAATTTTTGTTAATTTTTATCATGTCTTCTAGACATGATAAAAATTAACCCTACCCCCCTTTTGTGTGGGAATGTTGTCTCACTGTTTCTAAAAATAGACCATGACTCATTCTAGGAATTATATGTTTTAAAAAGGATGAGTTTAAAGTTTATAAGATATGATAAGTTTTTAAAAAGGATATGTTTTAAAAAGTCTTTGGGTTTCTCCATTCCAAAGTAAACAAAGTGAAGACATCAAATTAATAGAAAAAAAAAGGAAGAGTTTTTTTTTTTTTTTTTTATAGCTCTGGAAATATTTTTCCAATTCAACAGCCAAGAAATATTTCGAGCCAATACAATTTCATTTTTACTTTCACTTTCAATTCATTTCTTATATCTATAAGAACATTTCATGTTTCTGTTCAGATCAGTGTGGGTTGTTCAAGATGCGGCAACTCTAATCCATCCCACAACCAGGAAAAAAAGATGTTCTTTCATGAGGAATTTTTTTGGCTTTCGAAAACAATGATGACATGATGATTGTAATATATTTCGGTTCTCATGTCCCATGCTTGAACTCAGAATTATTTCCAGAACTCTGAAAAATTTCCTAGTCAGCTCGATAACCCAACTTTCGTATATTTATTTTTTAAGCCACTCGTGTTTCGACTTCCCATCCGTGTGTGCTGTGCATTCAACCTGGAGACACATTCCCTGAGCTCTAAGAAAATGTTTCCCAGCCCACTCAATCCCTGAAATGGATTAAAATAAGTTCTTTCATACATTTTTAAAGCTCAAGAGTGTTAGGTGTCATGGAAAGAACCTTTTTTTCCCTGAGCTCTAAGAAAATGTTTCCCAGCAGACTCAATCGCTGAAATGGATTGAAAATAAATTTGTTCCTATATTTTTAAAGCTCAAGAGTGTTAGCTGTCATGGAAAGAGCCTTTTTTTTCCCTGAGCTCTAAGAAAATGTTTCCCAGCAGACTCAATCGCTGAAATGGATTGAAAATAAATTCTTTCATACATTTTTAAACCTCAAGAGTGTTAGCTGTCATGGAAAGAGCCTTTTTTCCCCTGAGCTCTAAGAAAATGTTTCCCAGCAGACTCAATCGCTGAAATGGATTAAAAATAAATTCTTTCATACATTTTTAAAACTCAAGCGTGTTAGCTGTCATGGAAAGAGCCTTTTTTTCCCCTGAGCTCTGAGAAAATGTTTCCCAGTCCACTCAATCGCTGAAATGGATTAAAAATAAATTCATTCATACATTTTTAAAGCTTAAGCGTGTTAGTTCTCATGGAAAGAGCCTTTTTTTCCCCTGAGCTCTAAGAAAATGTTTCCCAGTCCACTCAATCGCTGAAATGGATTAAAAATAAATTCTTTCATATATTTTTAAAGCTTAAGCGTGTTAACTGTCATAGAAAGAGCCTTTTCTTCCCCTGAGCTCTACGAAAATGTTTCCCAGTCCACTCAATCGCTGAAATGAATTAAAAATAAATTCATTCATACATTTTTAAAGCTCAAGCGTGTTAACTGTCATGGAAAGGGCCTTTTTTTTTCTCCAGCCCACTCAGTCGCTGAAATGGATAAAAAATAACTTCTTTCATACATTTTTAAAGCTCAAGCGTGTTAGCTGTCATAGAGCTGCAGATGAGGTAGAGAGATAACAAGCATGTTGCACCATGGAGAGCCCACACGGTTCTGAACAGAAAACGTGGAATACTTTTATAGAAAAGAGTTGAAAGTGAAAGTAAAAGCCGATTGGAAAGCTTTCACTTGGTTGCCGACTGGGAAAAAATTTTCAGAGCTCAGAAAAAAAAATCTTAGATGTAAAAAAAAAAAAACTTTTTTGTTAATTTTTATCATGTATTCTAGACATGATAAAAATTAACCCTACCCCCCTTTTGTGTGAGAATGTTTTCTCCCTGTTTCTAAAAATAGACCATGACTCATTCTCCCAATCAACAGCCAAGAAATATTTCCAGCCAATACAATTTCATTTTTACTTTCACTTTCAGTTCATTTCTTATATCTATAAAAACATTTCATATTTCTGTTCAGATCAGTGTGGGTTGTTCAAGATGCAACATCTCTACTCCATCCCACAACCAGGAAAAAAAGATGTTCTTTCATGAGGAATTTTTTTGGCTTTCGAAAACAATGATGACATGATGATTGTAATACATTTGTGTTCTCATGTCCCATGCTTGAACTCAGAATTATTTCCAGAACTCTGAGAATTTTTCCTAGTCCACTTGATGACCCAAATTTCGTATATTTATTTAAGCTACTCGAGTTTCGACTACCCATCCGTGTGTGCTGTGCATTCAACCTGGACACACATTCTCTGAGCTCTAAGAAAATTTTCCGAGCCCACTCAATCGCTGAAATGGATTAAAAATAAATTCTTTCATACATTTTTAAAGCTCAAGAGTGTTAGGTATCATGGATAGAGCTTTTTCTTTCCACAGCCCACTCAATCGCTGAAATAGATTTAAAATAAATTGTTTCATACATTTTTAAAGCTCAAGCGTGTTAGCTGTCATGGAAAGAGCCTTTTTTCCCCAGAGCTCTAAGAAAATGTTTCCCAGCCCACTCAATCGCTGAAATGGATTAAAAATAAATTCGTTCCTATATTTTTAAAGCTCAAGAGTGTTAGGTATCATGGAAAGAGCTTTTTCTTTTCACAGCCCACTCAATCACTGAAATCGATTAAAAACAAATTGTTTCATACATGTTTAAAGCTCAAGCGTGTTAGCTGTCACGGAAAGAGCTTTTTCTTCTCACAGCCCACTCAATCACTGAAATCGATTAAAAACAAACTGTTTCAAACATTTTTAAAGCTCAAGTGTGTTAGGTGTAATGGAAAGAGCTTTTTCTTTTCACAGCCCACTCAATCGCTGAAATGGATTAAAAATAAATTCTTTCATACATGTTTAAAGCTCTAGCGTGTTAGCTGTCATGGAAAGAGCTTTTTTTTCCCAGCCCACTCAATCGCTGAAACGGATCAAAAATAAATTCTTTCATACATTTGTTTAAACCTCAAGACTGTTAGCTGTCATGGAAACTGAAATTTATGTCACGGTTTGTGTGTCACACGTCGTCAACGGTATGATTTGAGGTGAAAACTGAAAACCCGGTATGAAAAATCTCTTTAACTTCACTTTAGAAGAAGGTGTGGGATAGAGAGATTTCGTCATGGGAAAATATCTTTCAATGTCCGTCGATGAAATCCAAACGAGGGGTCCTAGCTTTTCAAATGGGAAACATTTTCCCCTAAACGGAGGAATGATTTCTATTCTGTGAGACGTCAAAAATTGGAAAAAAGCTTGTGTTCACAGAAGCTCTTTCTAGAAGAGTGGTCCTGGGTCCAGATGAGGTAGAGAGAGAAAAAGCATGCTGCACCTTGGACAGCCCGCACAGTTCTGAACAGAAAACGTAGAATACTTTTATAGAAAAGTGTTGAAAGTGAAAGTAAAAGGCCAATCGTCTTGGCTGTAGAATTTTCACTTGGTTGCCGACTGGGAAAAATTTTTCAAAGCTCAGAAAAAAAAAATTTAAGATGTAAAAAAAAAAAAAAAAAAAAACTTTTTGTTAATTTTTATCATGTTTTCTAGACATGATAAAAATTAACCCTACCCCCCTTTTGTGTGGGAATGTTGTCTCACTGTTTCTAAAAATAGACCATGTATACCAATATACTACAAACGGACTTGAACGCCTGTTCTCAGTATGTAGCTATACAAATTTGAAGGTAAAATTAAAAAAAAGACATCTTTTTGGGGGAAAGGCAGTGAATTTGTATAGGAATATACTACAAACGGACTTTAAAGCCTGTTTTCAGCATATAGCTATACAAATTGGAAGGTAAAAAAAAATAAAAAAAAGACATCATTTTTTTTCGGGGGGGAGGCAGTGAATTTGTATAGGAATATACTACAAACGGACTTTAAAGCCTGTTTTCAGCATATAGCTATACAAATTGGAAGGTAAAAAAAATTTTAAAAAAAGACATCTTTTTTTTTCGGGGGGAAGGCAGTGAATTTGTATAGGAATATACTACAAACGGACTTTAAAGCCTGTTTTCAGCATATAGCTATACAAATTGGAAGGTAAAAAAAAATTTAAAAAAATACATCTTTTTTTTTTCGGGGGGAAGGCAGTGAATTTGTATAGGAATATACTACAAACGGACTTTAAAGCCTGTTTTCAGCATATAGCTATACAAATTGGAAGGTAAAAAAAAAAAAAGCCTTTTTTTTTTTTTTCGGGAAATTAAGTGAATTTGTATAGGAATATACTACAAACTGACTTTAATGCCTGTTTTCAGTATACAGCTATACAAATTGGAAGGTAAAAAAAAATAAAAAAAAGATATCTTTTTTGGGGAAAAGGAGTGAATTTGTATAGAAATATACTACAAGAACATCAAGAAAAGAACATCATGGGTCCAAGAATTGAAAGTGAAAGTCCAAAAACGAAATGTTAACGACTGGGAAGAAAATTTTCAAAGGTGAAAAAAAAAAAAAAAAAAAAAAAAAAACTTTCTTTTTCTTTCTTAATTTGATGTCTTCATTCTTTTGACCTTGTAGAAATAAAAAAAGTGAAGACATCAAATTAAGAAAGAAAAAAGGAAGGTTTTTTTTTTTTTTTTTTTTTTTTTTTTTTTTTTTTTTTTAATGTGTTAAAATTTTTCCAGAGCTCTGAGAATCTTTCCCAGTCGGTTTCTAGAAGCAACTCGTTAATGTGTTTAAACCACTTGCGTTTCAGTTTCAGATCAGTCTGTGCTGTGCACTCAACGTGGATACACGCTTCTCACTCTCCTGGGAAGAGCTTCTGTGAAGGTATGTGAACATTTTTTTCTTACTCTTTTGTATTTCATAGACTACAAATATTTATTGAGTCACTCATTTTATTGAAATGTATTCTTATTTCCTTTCAATACTTTGAGGTAGGGTAATATTTTTCCCCGTGCTACTGTTTTTGCTTTTCAAGGCTAGAAATGTTTTACTCAATAGCTGTTTTTATAGAAAACATGCTATTATTTCGTATACTGATATATTTTGTGAAACTTTAACAAATCCTTTTCAACAAAGCAAGATCATGTGATCCACAGCTGGCTAGACCCGTCAGTGTAATCGGATCACGATTGTTCCATCCTATACTGATATATTTTGTGGAACTTTAACAAATTCCTTTCAAGAAGCCAAGATCTCGTGATCCACAGCTGGCTAGACTCGTCAATGTAATCGGATCACGATTGTTCCATCATATACTGATATATTTTCTGAAACTTTAACAAATTCCTTTCAAGAAGCCAAGATCTGGTGATCCACAGCTGGCTAGACTCGTCAGTGTAATCGGATCACGATTGTTCCATCCTATAGTGATATATTTTGTGAAACTTTAACAAATTCCTTTCAAGAAGCCAAGATCTCGTGATCCACAGCTGGCTAGACTCGTCAGTGTAATTGGATGACGATTGTTCCATCCTATACTGATATATTTTGTGAAACTTTAACAAATTTCTTTCAAGAAGTCAAGATCTCGTGATCCACAGCTGGCTAGACTCGTCAGTGTAATTGGATCACGACTGTTCCATCCTATACTTATATATTTTGTGAAACTTTAACAAATTTCTTTCAAGAAGCCAAGATCTCGTGATCCACAGCTGGCTAGACTCGTCAGTGTAATTGGATCACGATTGTTCCATCCTATACTGATATATTTTGTGAAACTTTAACAAATTCCTTTCAAGAAGCCAAGATCTCGTGATCCACAGCTGGCTAGAGCAGTCAGTATAATTGGATCACGATTGTTCCATCCTATACTGATATATTTTGTGGAACTTTAACAAATTCCTTTCAAGAAGCCAAGATCTCGTGATCCACAGCTGGCTAGACTCGTCAATGTAATCGGATCACGATTGTTCCATCCTATACTGATATATTTTGTGAAACTTTAACAAATTCCTTTCAAGAAGCCAAGATCTGGTGATCCACAGCTGGCTAGACTCGTTAGTGTAATCGGATCACGATTGTTCCATCCTATACTGATATATTTTGTGGAACTTTAACAAATTCCTTTCAAGAAGCCAAGATCTCGTGATCCACAGCCGGCTAGACTCGTCAATGTAATCGGATCACGATTGTTCCATCATATACTGATATATTTTCTGAAACTTTAACAAATTCCTTTCAAGAAGCCAAGATCTGGTGATCCACAGCTGGCTAGACTCGTCAGTGTAATCGGATCACGATTGTTCCATCCTATACTGATATATTTTGTGAAACTTTAACAAATTCCTTTCAAGAAGCCAAGATCTCTTGATCCACAGCTGGCTAGACTCGTCAGTGTAATGGGATCACGATTGTTCCATCCTATACTGATATATTTTGTGAAACTTTAACAAATTTCTTTCAAGAAGTCAAGATCTCGTGATCCACAGCTGGCTAGACTCGTCAGTGTAATTGGATCACGACTGTTCCATCCTATACTTATATATTTTGTGAAACTTTAACAAATTTCTTTCAAGAAGCCAAGATCTCGTGATCCACAGCTGGCTAGACTCGTCAGTGTAATTGGATCACGATTGTTCCATCCTATACTGATATATTTTGTGAAACTTTAACAAATTCCTTTCAAGAAGCCAAGATCTCGTGATCCACAGCTGGCTAGAGCAGTCAGTATAATTGGATCACGATTGTTCCATCATATACTGATATATTTTGTGAAACTTTAACAAATTCCTTTCAAGAAGCCAAGATCTCGTGATCCACAGCTGGCTAGAGCAGTCAGTATAATCGGATCACGACTGTTCCATCATATACTGATATATTTTGTGAAACTTTAACAAATTTCTTTCAAGAAGCCAAGATCTCGTGATCCACAGCTGGCTAGAGCAGTCAGTATAATCGGATCACGACTGTTCCTGGTATACTGATATATTTTGTGAAACTTTAACAAATTTCTTTCAAGAAGCCAAGATCTCGTGATCCAGAACTGACTCAATCAGTCAGGATTAACGGATCACGATTGTTCCATTGTGTACTGATATATTTTGTGAAACTTCTTTAACAAATGACTTTCAAGAAGGCAAGATCTCGTGATCCACAGCTGACTAGACCCGTCAGAATTAACGGATCACGATAGTTCCATTGTATGCTAATATATTTTGTGGAACTTTAACAATTTGTTTTCAAGAAGGCAAGATCTCGTGATCCAGAGCTGACTCAATCAGTCAGGATTAACGGATCACGATTATTCCATTGTATACTGATATATTTTGTGAAACGTCTTTAACAAATCACTTTCAAGAAGGCAAGATCTCGTGATCCACAGCTGACTAGACTTGTCAGAATTAACAGATCACGATAGTTCCATTGTATACTGATATATTTTGTGGAACTTTAACAAATTGTTTTCAACAAGGCAAGATCCTGTGATCCACAGCTGACTCCATCAGTCAGAATAATGGATCATGATTTTTTTCAATCGTATACTGATATATATTTTGTATATTTTGTGAAACTTTAACAAATCCTTTTCAAAAAAGGCAAGGTCTTGTGATCCGCAGCTGACTCCATCAGTCAGGATAACGGATCATGATGGTTCCATCTTATACTGATATATATTTTGTGAAACGTTAACAAATGACTTTCAAGAAGGCAAGATCATGTGATTCAATAGAATTGTTCAATCGTATACTGGCATATTCTGATAAAACAACAGAATGATCCAATTTTGAATACGATCCGAATATGTTTTTATAAAATCCATTTCATATTTTTTAAAACGTGAACGACTGACTTTCAAGCTGGCTGCATGGGTGTTTTTTTTCGTGGTTTTTCCCCATGTGTAACGTGAATACGAGCCAGTTTCCCTTCCAAAGTCCTCCACGAAGGCATTTCTTAAGGCAAATAGCCCTCAAATGCTTTACCGTCCTCCGAATCGACTTAACCTCTCTCCAAATTTCACGGTGTCATTTGAACTATCGAGTCGGCTGTTGGAAAAAAATGTCTGACAGCTGAAAACAATTCAGCTCCAGTGCACAGCACAGACTGATTTAAAGCTGAAACGCGAGTGGTTTAAATAGATGAGAACCCTCTATAGAAATAATTTGAATATATCTGGTTTTGTGAATCAAGCCGACTGGGAAAAAATTCTCAGAGCTCAGAAAAAAATTCTGAGATAAAAAAAAAATCTTTTTGTTAATTTTTATCATGTCTTCTAGACATGATAAAAATTAACTCCCTTCTCTTTTTGTCTGGGAATGTTGTCTCACTCTTTCTAAAAATAGACTATGACTCATTCTTGTGGAATTCTGTTGGGATTTTACTTTCGATTGGCTTTTGACTTTGTTTCAATAACTGGGGATAACTGGACATGATCAATAGAAAACTGGGGAAGTTATCTATAAAAGCATTCCGCGTTTCACTTCAGATCCGTGTGGGCTGTGGAAGAGGCAACACGTCTCTCTCTTTACCCAATCTCATGATATTCTTTAAGAATTTCTTAGCCATTTTTCAAAGAAGGGGACTATAATTGAAGAATTTATGAATTTGGGAACATGTCACCCATGGCAAATCTAAAATCTTGGAAGTGGATACTGGAAAGCCCCGCTCTGATTATAATTCTGAGTTCTAGCATGGGACATTTTTTAAATCAATAAGCTAAACTATTCCGCGTTTCACATCAGATCCGTGTGGGCTGTGGAAGAGGCAACACGTCTCTCTCTTTACCCAATCTCATGATATTCTTTAAGAATTTCTTAGCCATTTTTCAAAGAAGGGGACTATAATTGAAGAATTTATGAATTTGGGAACATGTCACCCATGGCAAATCTAAAATCTTGGAAGTGGATACTGGAAAGCCCCGCTCTGATTATAATTCTGAGTTCTAGCATGGGACATTTTTTAAATCAATAAGCTAAACTATTCCGCGTTTCACATCAGATCCGTGTGGGCTGTGGAAGAGGCAACACGTCTCTCTCTTTACCCAATCTCATGATATTCTTTAAAAGTTTCTTAGCCATTTGTCAAAGAAGGGGACTATAATTGAAGAATTTATGAATTTGGGTACATGTCACATGGCAAATCTAAAATCTTGGCACTGGATACTGGAAAGCCCCGCTCTGATTATAATTCTGAGTTCTAGCATGGGATATTTTTTAAATCAATAAGCTAAACTATTTTTTCTAGTCTCATATTCTCTCGTGACTAGGGTTCCAGATTTGGGTAGAGAGAGACATGTTGCCTCATCAACAGCCCGCACTGTTCTGAACAGAAACGTGGAATGCTTTTATAGAAAAGTGAAGAGTTGAAAGTGAAAGTCGAAAAATGAAATGGGATCGGCTAGGAAAAATTTCTCAGAGCTCAGAAAAAAAAATTCTGAGATGTAAAAAAAAAAAAAAATCTTTTTGTTAATTTTTATCATCTCTTCTAGACATGATAAAAATTAACTCCCTTCTCTTTTTGTGTGAGAATGTTGTCTCCCACTTTCTAAAAATAGACAATGACTCATTCTTTCTAAAGAATAGAATTCCAAGAAAAGATTGGATGAGTCATGTTCTATTTTTAGAAAGTGGGAGACAACATTCCCATACAAAAGGGGTGGGTGAGTTAATTTTTATCATGTCTAGAAGACATGATAAAAATTAACAAAAAGATTGTTTTTTTTTTTTTTTTTTTAATCTCAGAATTTTTTTCTGAGCTCTGAAAATATTTTCCCAGCCGATCTCATTTCGTTTTTCGACTTTCACTTTCAACTCTGCTCTTTTCTATAAAAGTATTTCGAGTTTCTGTTCAGAACACTGTGTGGGCTGTTGAAAAGGCAACACGTCTCCCTCTCTACATTAATTGGGAATACAAGATGTTCTAAAGAAGAATTCTTTGAGAATCTCTTAACCTTTCTAAACTTTAGACGAGCTAGCTGGATATTTTTTCATTTCTTTTTCAAGTATGGGTTTAAAGGATTCTTTTAAATAGTTGCAAGTAAGACGTTGTATCATTTTCTGCAGACTCAACAGAAACAAAACGATAAAAACTTTCATAGATCCCAGAGAGTGGATGTGCTTAAAAATAAGGTGATGTCTCGTCGATCAAATCAGCTGTAAATAAATGTCTAAGAGCTGTGAAGAATGGATGGTCTACCTTCACAAAAGTTCTTTCTAGGAGGGAAAAGTATGTATCCAAGCAGAATACACAGCACAGACTGATGTTATGTCGAAACTGGAGTGATTTCAATACACAAGTATGAATTCGTTCTAATAACCCTTTAGATAGGTCTTGTTTGACTCATCGAGTCGAGGGGGAAAACATTGACGTGTTGCCTTTCCAACAGCCCACACTGTTCTGAACAGAAACGTAGAATGCTTTTATAGATAAAAGAAGAATTGAAAGTGAAAGTAAAAAAACGAAATCAGATCGGCTGGGAAAATTTCTGAGCCGAGAAAAAATTCTGAGTCAGAAAAAAAAAAAAAAAAAAAACCTCTTCCTTTTTCTTTATTTGATGTCTTCACTTTTTGACATTCTACAAGGTCAAAAGAGTGAAGACATCAAATTAATAAAGAAAAAGGAAGAGTTTTTCTTTTTTTTTTTTTTTTTTCCTGACTCAGAATTTTTTCTCGGCTTAGAAATTTTCCCAGCCGATCTGATTTCGTTTTTTTACTTTCATTTTCAATTCTTCTCTTTTCTATAAAAGTATTCCACGTTTTTGTTCAGAACAGTGTGGGCTGTTGAAAAGGTAACATGTCTCCCTCTCTCTTTACCCAAATCTGGAACCCATGATGATCTTAAGAAGAATTCTTTAAGAATCTCTTACAATTCCTGAATCTTAGACAAGCTGAATGTTTCTTTTTCGTATTTCGAAGCTATTGATGGATCAAAGAAGAAGATTTCAATGGAATGACTTCATCGTTCTAGGATAGAATATTTTTTCGAAATCTCTTCCTACTTTCGTCTACACAGAAATACTTTCAACGAAAGTTAGGTCCTCTTTTACATTTACTTTTTAAATAGTTGTTCAAAGGGATTTTCGTTCTGCTGATTCAGGTTTCCCGCGCTTCACGCTACCCATCCTCACCCATTCCTAAAGGA
Source organism: Stegodyphus dumicola (assembly GCF_044657685.1). NCBI lineage: Eukaryota > Metazoa > Arthropoda > Arachnida > Araneae > Eresidae > Stegodyphus > Stegodyphus dumicola. The sequence goes on along the minus strand of NC_140771.1, from coordinate 37,110,031 downwards.
TCTCAGAGAAAATTGAAAGGGAGATCGCGAAAAAAAGAAATACCCTCCAGTGAACACAGTTCCAACGACAGTGGATAGATTTTTTCGGTCCTTCCAGAGATATCCCCGGTGACCGATAGGTTGTTCAGCCACATGGGTGTCAGGAAAAGGCACACCATGCCTGTTTCCCTCCCTAAAATGTTTCTTCGGAAAAGGGAAAGTTTTTTTCCCACCCCTTTGGAGATTCCTTTTCCGAATCGATACCCAAACCCATCGGCCAGAAAAATAAATTTTTTTAAGAACTTGCCGTTTCTGAAATATATTACAAATATACGTATTCGTTCTAATATTGTTAACAAATTGGATGAACTAGTCTGTAAACTCTAAATTTCTTAAGTGATTCCAACAACATGAGACTTTAGTGTTATTTCATCAATCTTTTAAATACTATTTGTGTCTCGTCAAATCCTTTTTATTTGAGATGGATCATTGCTAAACAAAATGGTTGAAATAGCATGATAAGAAGGAAACGAAACACGTGTTAGCAAATATTTACGTGACATAAATATTATCTAATTATTTCCACGGATCCAGCTAACTCAAACTGCCTATATATTAATTGTTTTGGGGAGTTAAACTCATCTTGTCATAGGCTTTAGCTAAATACACAATGTATTAGAAATTCCTTAGAAACTTTAAACAATATAGTTGTAAGAGGTTAGAAGAAAGAAATAATAATACGGTTCTTCCAAGCTACTTTACGTAAGATTCACGAAGCATTGTAAGAAACAATAAATAACCTCGTAAAATACATGTATGCATAATTTATTAAAATATTACAATGAATACGTATCTTATATTGGGTTTCAGGAGTAGAAAGGTTCTTAAAAAAATTTATTTTTCTGGCCGATGGGTTTGGGTATCGATTCGGAAAAGGAATCTCCAAAGGGGTGGGAAAAAAACTTTCCCTTTTCCGAAGAAACATTTTAGGGAGGGAAACAGGCATGGTGTGCCTTTTCGTGACACCCATGTGGCTGAACAACCTATCGGTCACCGCGGATATCTCTGGAAGGACCGAAAAAATCTATCCACTGTCGTTGGAACTGTGTTCACTGGAGGGTATTTCTTTTTTTCGCGATCTCCCTTTCAATTTTCTCTGAGATCCTTAGGAATGGGTGAGGATGGGTAGCGTGAAGCGCGGGAAACCTGAATCAGCAGAACGAAAATCCCTTTGAACAACTATTTAAAAAGTAAATGTAAAAGAGGACCTAACTTTCGTTGAAAGTATTTCTGTGTAGACGAAAGTAGGAAGAGATTTCGAAAAAATATTCTATCCTAGAACGATGAAGTCATTCCATTGAAATCTTCTTCTTTGATCCATCAATAGCTTCGAAATACGAAAAAGAAACATTCAGCTTGTCTAAGATTCAGGAATTGTAAGAGATTCTTAAAGAATTCTTCTTAAGATCATCATGGGTTCCAGATTTGGGTAAAGAGAGACGGAGACATGTTACCTTTTCAACAGCCCACACTGTTCTGAACAAAAACGTGGAATACTTTTATAGAAAAGAGAAGAATTGAAAATGAAAGTAAAAAAACGAAATCAGATCGGCTGGGAAAATTTCTAAGCCGAGAAAAAATTCTGAGTCAGGAAAAAAAAAAAAGAAAAAGAAAAACTCTTCCTTTTTCTTTATTAATTTGATGTCTTCACTCTTTTGACCTTGTAGAATGTCAAAAAGTGAAGACATCAAATAAAGAAAAAGGAACAGGTTTTTTTTTTTTTTTTTTTTTTTTTCTGACTCAGAATTTTTTCTCGGCTCAGAAATTTTCCCAGCCGATCTGATTTCGTTTTTTTACTTTCACTTTCAATTCTTCTTTTATCTATAAAAGCATTCTACGTTTCTGTTCAGAACAGTGTGGGCTGTTGGAAAGGCAACACGTCAATGTTTTCCCCCTCGACTCGATGAGTCAAACAAGACCTATCTAAAGGGTTATTAGAACGAATTCATACTTGTGCATTGAAATCACTCCAGTTTCGACTTAACATCAGTCTGTGCTGTGTATTCTGCTTGGATACATACTTTTCCCTCCTAGAAAGAGCTTTTGTGAAGGTAGACCATCCATTCTTCACAGCTCTTAGACATTTATTTACAGCTGATTTGATCGACGAGACATCACCTTATTTTTAAGCACATCCACTCTCTGGGATCTATGAAAGATTTTATCGTTTTGTTTCTGTTGAGTCTGCAGAAAATGATACAACGTCTTACTTGCAACTATTTAAAAGAATCCTTTGAACCCATACTTGAAAAAGAAATGAAAAAATATCCAGCTAGCTCGTCTAAAGTTTAGAAAGGTTAAGAGATTCTCAAAGAATTCTTCTTTAGAACATCTTGTATTCCCAATTAAGGTAGAGAGGGAGACGTGTTGCCTTTTCAACAGCCCACACAGTGTTCTGAACAGAAACTCGAAATACTTTTATAGAAAAGAGAAGAGTTGAAAGTGAAAGTCGAAAAAACGAAATAAGATCGGCTGGGAAAATATTTTCAAAGCTCAGAAAAAAATTCTGAGATTAAAAAAAAAAAAAAAAACAATCTTTTTGTTAATTTTTATCATGTCTTCTAGACATGATAAAAATTAACTCACCCCCCCTTTTGTATGGGAATGTTGGCTCCCACTTTCTAAAAATAGACCATGACTCATCCAATCTTTTCTTGGAATTCTATTCTTTAGAAAGAATGAGTCATTGTCTATTTTTAGAAAGTGGGAGACAACAAAAAGAGAAGGGAGTTAATTTTTATCATGTCTAGAAGTTGTATCATTTTCTGTTGATCATGAATCTATTAAAAAAATTTCAATGCCTAGTTTTAGGGCTACCTATACCCAACATGATTCATATGTTTTACTCTACGTTTTAGATGAGACCCTCTCTTAAAAACATGATTTTCCTATTCAAAGTTGAAATGAGTTTCCAAAAGCATGATCCTTTAAAAAAAACATGTGTGTTTGTGTAGGTGTGGTGGGACGGGAATCCAGGATGTTCTAAAGAAGAATTCTTTGAGAATCTCTTAACCTTTCTGAACTTTAGAAGAGCTAGCTGGATATTTCTTCATTTCTTTTTCAAGTATGGGTTCAAAGGATTCTTTTAAATAGTTGCAAGTAAGATGTTGTATTATTTTCTGTTGATCATGAATCTATTAAAAAAATTTCAATGCCTAATTTTAGGGCTACCTATACCCAACATGATTCATATGTTTTACTCTACGTTTTAGATGAGACCCTCTCTTAAAAACCTGATTTTCCTATTCAAAGTTGAAATGAGTTTCCAAAAGCTTGATCCTTTAAAAAAAACATGTGTGTGTAGGTGTGGTGGGACGGTTAGCTTTCTTTCTTACGAGATAGTCATCTCCACGAGAGGTGTTTTGGATATCTTCTCCAGTCTCTCTCTTTACCCAATCTCATGATATTCTTTAAGAATTTCTTAGCCATTTGTCAAAGAAGGGGACTATAATTGAAGAATTTATGAATTTGGGAACATGTCACATGGCAAATCTAAAATCTTGGCACTGGATACTGGAAAGCCCCGCTCTGATTATAATTCTGAGTTCTAGCATGGGACATTTTTTAAATCAATAAGCTAAACTTGTAAGGATCTTAAGTTTTACTAACGTTTATTTTATTTTAAATCTTTACTATCACTTCTTATTTTCTACTTCCGGCCAGAATTATAAGCGTGAAGGAGTTTATGCAAAGTTGTCTGGCGAACGCCAAGTATTTAAGTGTGGCCTTTTTGCCAAGCAGAAGAGAGGAAGCCGTGAGTTCGAAGCAGGCCGCTTACCTTAGAAGTTACGCAGTTGCTACTTTGCCTTCCAGGCCAGAGGTTTTAATCCTCTTGATAAATTAAACGTATTGTAGTGTTCACAGTCTCTGTGCTACATACGCTTCCTGTTATTATAAGGCCAATCTTATTCTAAAGTTAAATTAGAGTTTAGTTTTATTTTGATATCTTTTAAGTTAGACCCCGAGTGGAGGGTCATTGTATTCCGAAGTACGGAAGTCATTGTATATAAAGAAAAAAAAATAAAGGGTTTTGTATACCCTTCGTCTGTATCCTGTCTACTTACTACAATTAGTGAACATAGCTTTAGTAAGCTCTCTGTTCTAGTCAGGTCATTGTATGTTTCCGAAGAAGGTTAGAAGAAACATTGAACCTGATAGTGGCGCCCGACGAAGAATAACCATGGCCGAGTTTCAAGAAGAACCTGTGCTGCCTGCAGAAACAGCTCAGAATCCAGAAATGCCAGCTGCCGCCCTGGAAGGATTTGGGTATATTGTCCAGACCATGCGCGCTTCGATGAAACCAGAAGCAACGTTTAATGGAAACTCACAGGTAACCAGTTTTTTGGAAAAATTGGATGACCACTTCATGCTCTACCCCGTGCACGAGTTTCAAAAAGTTACCTTAGCTACCAGCGCTTTGAGGGGCCAAGCGCTTAACTGGTTCAAATGTATCGGCAGAAGTCTCTTGGGTCAAGCAGGAAGTCCCACCTATACCTACGAAAATTTCAAGACTGCCCTACTAAAAGCCTTCCCTGTTGTAAGGGATCGTGCGAAATTAGAAACAGAACTTTTCAGTATATATCAACAAAGAATCGAAAACCTCTCGAGCTTTATTTTAAGAAAAATTCACGTTTTCAAGCTCTTGTATGGAAACCGTCCGGATCCTGAAATAATTCAAGTGATTTTGCCGAGGTTACTACCCCAAGTGCAAGACTTTATTGAATTGAGAAATCCGACTACACTGGAAAAATTATTTGAGCTAGCAATCCAGTTTGAAAGTAGAAGAACGGCGGACGTCGAAAGAAGACGCCAATATCAACAGCGAAACCAATTTGGTACGCCAAGACTACAGCAAACTCAAGCACATGGCTACGGAGAAAAAGCGAATCAGTGGGCAAGGAAACCCGAGCATTCAAAAACAGCCGGCGAACGTCGACAGTTCAATAGCAACCCAGGAAAAAAGTCTCAAGGCCAGTGGAGAAAGAAGGAAAGCACCGAAAGAAAAAATAATTTAAACTAAAACGGATTTCTGCTGACGAGAGGGTGCGGAAATCCGAAGGCCACGAAAACCCCTCTTCCTACAAGTTAAATACAGTAATGGTGAAAAATTTAACTCTTCCGAAGATTGAAGTCTTGGTAAATAATATCCCGGCCACCGCACTCCTGGATACCGGCGCGCAGTGTTCCTGTGTGGCAGAAGTCTTTTTTAGAAAGTATTTTCGCAAATACCGCATATATAATGCGGATAATACAACAGTATTAGCGGCGCAAGGAGAACAATGTAAGTGCGTAGGTAAAGTACCTTTGTACATCCGTATCAAGGACGAACAAGTAAAGGTGATGTTTTTTATAGTAAAGAATTTGCAAGCACACTTAATACTAGGAATAGACTTTCTTTCAGACGCACAAGCTACACTGGATTTTAATGAAGCGTCTCTTAAGCTGACGATGAAACCAGTGCGTGTAGAAAAGGTTGAACCGCCAAGGGTAAATCTCGACCACCTGCCTAATGACGAGCAAGATAGAATCCGACAAGTGGTAAGTGAATTTGCTTCCTTATTTAGTGATATTCCAGGATTTACCCAGGTTACTAACCATAGTATTGACACCGGAGATGCATTGCCGGTTCGTCAAAAACCATACCGGTATGATAAGAATAAGGAAAAAATTATAGAATGGCATATTACCGATATGCTACGTAAAAAGATCGTAACGCCTATCTCAAGTAGTTATGCTAGTCCGGTGGTTTTATGTAAGAAAAATAATGATTATCCTTTGGAGCATCCAAAAAGGTGGAGATTCGCTATTGATTACCGTAAATTAAATTCCATAACGAAATATCCGGTATATCCGTTACCGATTATAGAAGAAATTTTAAGGAACATAAAATCAACCAAATTTATGACAACTTTAGACTTAACGAATGGTTATTTTCAAATAGGGATCAGGCCTGAGGACGTGCCTAAGACTGCTTTTATAACCAAGTCTGGCACTTATGCATTTTTGCGAATGCCGTTTGGCCTTTCAGGCGCCCCAGCAACATTTCAGCGATGCATGGACATTGTGTTAAGACCTGTTCTCGGAAAGTCCACATTTATCTATTTAGACGATATCATTATTACTAGTGATAATCTAGACCAACATGTACAGGATTTAAGACAGGTGTTTTCTTTATTAAATGAGGCCGGTCTAAAAGTTAATGTCGAAAAATGCAAATTTGCAGCCCCTGAATTAAAATATTTAGGTTACAAAATATCGCAAAAAGGGATCGAGACAGATGAATCAAAAATAATCGCTGTACAAAAGTATCCGACTCCAAACACGGCAAAGAAGCTCTCTTCTTTTCTAGGACTTTGTTCATATTATAGGTCCTTTATAAAAGATTTTGCGGCTATCGCTGAGCCATTGTTAAAATTAAAAAGGAAAAAGGCAAGATTCTCGTGGACGGCCGAAGCCAATAGTGCTTTCGAAAAATTAAAACAAGCATTAACGCAAGCCCCTGTGTTGAAATTTCCTGAAAAGGATGAAAATTTAGAAATTTCAGCGGATGCTTCGGATTATGCGGTAGGAGCGGTACTTTCGCAAAATCAGCAGCCAGTAGCATTTTTTAGCCGAACTTTAAATCAAACACAAAGAAACTATTCCGCGACCGAGAGAGAGGCACTTGCAGTTCTGTTAGCAGTGCAAAAGTTCCGAGTCTATTTTGGAAAGGCGCCGATAACAGTATATTCTGATCATGCGGCGGTAACTAGATTGTACTCTGGAAAAAATTTATCCCCAAGGTTAATAAGATGGGCACTCAAGCTGCAAGAATATAATCTGGTAATCAAGCATACCCCCGGAAAGGAAAATATCGTAGCAGATGCCCTGTCACGAATTAAATTAGACGAACAGGGTAATACCGTAAAAGTTGCAATGCTGACAGCGTGTACAATAAATTCCCGAGAAACTGTAATAACCGAACTGGGTAAGGATCCTGAGTTTGGAAGTATTTATGAGTATTTGAAGGATCCTGAAAATTTTAGCCACCAAGATATTGTGGCGATAAGAAATAGGGCGGCCCATTACGAACTAATAGATGGTCTATTATTTTATACAAAAACTACGAATTCCAACAACGAATTTCGACCTGTTATCCCAGCTAGTCTTAGATTAAATATCCTGCAAGAGCTCCATGCCAGCCCTTTAGCTTCTCATGCTGGTATTCGAAAAACTACTCAACGCGTACGCGAGGCAGTCTACTTTCCTGAACTGCAAAAGTTAACAAGGGCGTATGTCCAGTCCTGCCCAACATGTCAAGCCGTTAATTATATTAATTTCCGCCCGGCCGGGTTTCTAAATAGTATTAAATCCGAATTTCCAAATGAAATAATCGGTATCGATTTATTGGGCCCTTTCCCAAAAAGTCAGTTAAACAAAAGTCGCTATCTCCTTGTTATAGTTGATCATTTTAGTAAATGGACCGAAATTGTTCCCTTAAAACGAGCCTCCGCGAAATTAGTTACCGATTCTATTTTAAATAAATATATTTTAAAATACGGGGCGCCCCTAAAAGTTATATCGGATAATGGTCCTCAATTTGTAAGTAATATATTTGAAGACATGTGCCAAAAACTGGGCATACGTCATTTAAAAATGGTCCCGTATCGGCCGCAATCAAATATAGCGGAACGGGTCAACAGAAATATAGTGAAAATTATCCGTAGTTATGTTAAAAATTTTCATAAAAGCTGGGATAACTATGTCAATGAATTTGCTTTCGCCCTTAGGACCGCAAAACATGATACAACGGGAAAAACTCCTGCTGAGTTATTTCTAGGCAGAAAGATTATAACACCGTTAGATAAACTATTTTATGTGCAACAAAGAGCCCCAGAATTTAAAATGGGTGATATAGAAAAACTAATAAAAGAAGCAAAAAAGAATACAGAAGTAGCACAAAGAAAACAAAAATTGTATTATGACTTGAAACGACGGGGAGTAACTTATAAAGTAGGGGATGAAGTACTAAAAATTAAGCATTCACTTTCTTCAGCACCAGAAGATAAAACTGCCAAATTTTTCCCACGCTTTGAAGGACCATATGTTATAGAAAAAATAACTCACGCTGTTGTAGTATTAAAGGCAAGAAATGGTGAAACCTGTTCCGCAAACATTGACCAGATAAAACCATTCTATGACCGTAATAAAATGCAAATCTTTTCAGATCTTTTGCAGGATCCGGTACGGCAGACACCGCAGGTACAAGTTCCAGAGGTGGGAAAACGACAAGTACAAGGGCAAGCCAATGAGAGACAGAAGCAAGTGAAAAGAAAATTGCCCCGCGGAAAAATTGAAGGTACAAAGAAAAAGAAGCCGTTCCACCGTCCAAAAAACAGAGTTCACGAACACCCCCAGAATGAAGAAGGGAGAAGGACGACGTATGTGGAAAAGACCGGGAGAAAGGACGGCAACTATAACCCGGCTGTGAAACGGAAGATTGACTCATCCGACAGAACTCTCCGTAGCAAAAGTCGCCGAACTGCGGAAGGGCCATCAGCGGCGGAGGAAAAAGTACAAGAAAAATTTGAACGGCCAACAACGAGGTCCAAGCAGGATCACGACAGAAGTTTCCCGGTTCCACCAAGACCAGCTGCCTTCAAACGGCCAAGACCACAAGCAGAGGACAGAAGGAAGATGTTCAAGGGTGGCCGTAGTGGTGAAAAACGGAAGCTTCCAGAGGAAAGCACTGAAGGGCGAGCCCGTACAAGAAGGAGGATCAACCAAGCTACGGTCTGCAGCACCTTTAAAGATTGGGCCCAGAAAAGGATGTCTGAATATTACAAAGATAAGTAAAATTTTATGTTACTTTACAAACTTAAGTTAATCTTTCATTCTTACTGCAAGTGGCAGATTTGAAGAAGTTTTACCTCATGCGAGGTCTACCTTTATCGCCAAAAGGGCGAGAAATGAGTTGTGACCGATTTTCTTATTATGTTTTTCAATTACTCGCGCGTAAAACTAAAGTTGATGTATAATAGCGTTGTATAAAGACTTAAATATTGTAAAAAGTTATTGTATAAATTTTATTTAAAACATTCTAACAAGAAAGAAGTTTTAGTCTGAAAGACTTTTTGAAATGTAGTATTATTTCAATGTAGAAAGAATTGGCACTTGCTTTGAAAAGAATAGAAGTTAACAATGTACTACTAATGTATGTTTTCAAATGTGTAAAATTAACGGCATCTTGATATGTTCTTGTATACATGTGAACTGTTATTTTGAATGTTTAGAAATAACGTGATATGGTAAAACTGAAAGTAATGTTAAAAAATTTGTTATTCGTGTGACTGTAAAGATTAAATCATGGTGAATATGTGTTAAAGGTTGAATGATGTAGTTAGGCTCTCTGACGCTACACTTTAGAGTTAGCCACTTTCAGAATAGTACCTCAGGGTCTAGAGTTGAAATTAGGGTGTGTTAAGAGGTCTCGTATGTTGAATTTTAACACGTTAGTGTTTTGATTGTAGGAGGAAGTGTTGAACACATAGACAGAAACACATTCGTGTTTGGTGTTTTTACAACACATGTCAGAGAGCACGGGGAGAGATAATTAAAATAGTCATGAATGAAATAAGAATGTTAAGAAAAGTATATTCTATATGTTATTTGCAATGTCATTCTGTAACATTTCATTAAACTAGTTTTCCTTCCAGATCTCTGGAAGGAACCAGAATTGAATAAAGCTCCTGTTTTGATGCAGTACAGATGAAAAAGAAAAAAGATTGTTGTATATTCCGGGAGCTGCTATTGTAACAAATTTCTTTCTTTTAAAATTTTCTAGTTTCTAGCTAAGTTATGTTTGTAAAAGTTTGGCCTCGCGTTAGTTTCTAGAGCTAAAAGTTTTCAACAAGGTCGTTTTAGACCTCAGTTTCAAACTAATTAACTCTGGCGGGAAGTATGTAAGGATCTTAAGTTTTACTAACGTTTATTTTATTTTAAATCTTTACTATCACTTCTTATTTTCTACTTCCGGCCAGAATTATAAGCGTGAAGGAGTTTATGCAAAGTTGTCTGGCGAACGCCAAGTATTTAAGTGTGGCCTTTTTGCCAAGCAGAAGAGAGGAAGCCGTGAGTTCGAAGCAGGCCGCTTACCTTAGAAGTTACGCAGTTGCTACTTTGCCTTCCAGGCCAGAGGTTTTAATCCTCTTGATAAATTAAACGTATTGTAGTGTTCACAGTCTCTGTGCTACATACGCTTCCTGTTATTATAAGGCCAATCTTATTCTAAAGTTAAATTAGAGTTTAGTTTTATTTTGATATCTTTTAAGTTAGACCCCGAGTGGAGGGTCATTGTATTCCGAAGTACGGAAGTCATTGTATATAAAGAAAAAAAAATAAAGGGTTTTGTATACCCTTCGTCTGTATCCTGTCTACTTACTACAATTAGTGAACATAGCTTTAGTAAGCTCTCTGTTCTAGTCAGGTCATTGTATGTTTCCGAAGAAGGTTAGAAGAAACATTGAACCTGATAAACTATTTTTTCTAGTCTCATATTCTCTCGTGACTGGGGTTCCAGATTTGGGTAGAGAGAGACATGTTGCCTCATCAACAGCCCGCACTGTTCTGAACAGAAACGTGGAATGCTTTTATAGAAAAGTGAAGAGTTGAAAGTGAAAGTCGAAAAACGAAATGAGATCGGCTGGGAAAATATTTTCAGAACTCAGAAAAAAATTCTGAGATGTAAAAAAAAAAAAAAAAAAAAAAAAAAAAACAATCTTTTTGTTAATTTTTAAATTAACTCACCCCCCCCTTTTGTATGGGAATGTTGTCTCCCATTTTCTAAAAATAGACCATGACTCATCCAATCTTTTCTTGGAATTCTGTTCTTTAGAAAGAATGAGTCATGGTCTATTTTTAGAAAGTGCGAGACAACATTCCCATACAAAAAGAGAAGGGAGTTAATTTTTATCATGTCTAGAAGACATGATAAAAATTAACAAAAAGATTGGTTTTTTTTTTTTTTTTTTTTTTTTTTTTTTTTTTATACATCTCAGAATTTTTTTTTTCTGAGCTCTGAGAAATTTTTCCTAGCCGATCCCATTTCGTTTTTCGACTTTCACTTTCAACTCTTCACTTTTTTATATAAGCATTCCACGTTTCTGTTCAGAACAGTGCGCGCTGTTGATGAGGCAACATGTCTCTCTCTAACCAAATCTGGAACCCTAGTCACGAGAGAATATGAGACTAGAAAAATAGTTTAACTTATTGATTTAAAAAATGTCCCATGCTAGAACTCAGAATTATAATCAGAGCGGGGCTTTCGAGTATCCAGTGCCAAGATTTTAGATTTGCCATGGTGACATGTTCCCAAATTCATAAATTCTTCAATTATAGTCCCCTTCTTTGACAAATGGCTAAGAAATTCTTAAAGAATATCATGAGATTGGGTAAAGAGAGAGACTGGAGAAGATATACAAAACACATCTCGTGGAGATGACTATCTCGTAAGAAAGAAAGCTAACCGTCCCACCACACCTACACACACATGTTTTTTTTAAAGGATCAAGCTTTTGGAAACTCATTTCAACTTTGAATAGGAAAATCAGGTTTTTAAGAGAGGGTCTCATCTAAAACGTAGAGTAAAACATATGAATCATGTTGGGTATAGGTAGCCCTAAAATTAGGCATTGAAATTTTTTTAATAGATTCATGATCAACAGAAAATAATACAACATCTTACTTGCAACTATTTAAAAGAATCCTTTGAACCCATACTTGAAAAAGAAATGAAGAAATATCCAGCTAGCTCTTCTAAAGTTCAGAAAGGTTAAGAGATTCTCAAAGAATTCTTCTTTAGAACATCCTGGATTCCCGTCCCACCACACCTACACAAACACACATGTTTTTTTTAAAGGATCATGCTTTTGGAAACTCATTTCAACTTTGAATAGGAAAATCATGTTTTTAAGAGAGGGTCTCATCTAAAACGTAGAGTAAAACATATGAATCATGTTGGGTATAGGTAGCCCTAAAACTAGGCATTGAAATTTTTTTAATAGATTCATGATCAACAGAAAATGATACAACGTCTTACTTGCAACTATTTAAAAGAATCCTTTGAACCCATACTTGAAAAAGAAATGAAGAAATATCCAGCTAGCTCTTCTAACGTTCAGAAAGGTTAAGAGATTCTCAAAGAATTCTTCTTTAGAACATCTTGGATTCCCCATTAATGTAGAGAGGGAGACGTGTTACCTTTTCAACAGCCCACAGTGTTCTGAACAGAAACTCGAAATACTTTTATAGAAAAGAGAAGAGTTGAAAGTGAAAGTCGAAAAACGAAATGAGATCGGTTGGGAAAATATTTTCAGAGCTCAGAAAAAAATTCTGAGATGTAAAAAAAAAAAAAAAAAAAAAAAAAAGCAATCTTTTTGTTAATTTTTATCATGTCTTCTAGATATGATAAAAATTAACTCACCCCCCCTTTTGTATGGGAATGTTGTCTCCCATTTTCTAAAAATAGACCATGACTCATCCAATCTTTTCTTGGAATTCTGTTCTTTAGAAAGAATGAGTCATTGTCTATTTTTAGAAAGTGGGAGGCAACATTCCCATACAAAAAGAGAAGGGAGTTAATTTTTATCATGTCTAGAAGAGATGATAAAAATTAACAAAAAGATTTTTTTTTTTATTTTTTTTTTTTACATTTCAGAATTTTTTTTTCTGAGCTCTGAGAAATTTTTCCTATCCGATCCCATTTCGTTTTTCGACTTTCACTTTCAACTCTTCACTTTTCTATAAAAGCATTCCACGTTTCTGTTCAGAACAGTGCGCGCTGTTGATGAGGCAACATGTCTCTCTCTACCCAAATCTGGAACCCTAGACACGAGAGAATATGAGACTAGAAAAATAGTTTAGCTTATTGATTTAAAAAATGTCCCATGCTAGAACTCAGAATTATAATCAGAGCGGGGCTTTCCAGTATCCAGTGCCAAGATTTTAGATTTGCCATGGGTGACATGTTCCCAAATTCATAAATTCTTTAATTATAGTCCCCTTCTTTGAAAAATGGCTAAGAAATTCTTAAAGAATATCATGAGATTGGGTAAAGAGAGAGACGTGTTGCCTCTTCCACAGCCCACACGGATCTGAAGTGAAACGCGGAATGCTTTTATAGATAACTTCCCCAGTTATCTATTGATCATGTCCAGTTATCGCCAGTTATTGAAACAAAGTCAAAAGCCAATCGAAAGTAAAATCCCAACAGAATTCCACAAGAATCAGTCATAGTCTATTTTTAGAAAGAGTGAGACAACATTCCCAGACAAAAAGAGAAGAGAGTTAATATTTATCATGTCTAGAAGACATGATAAAAATTAACAAAAAGTTTTTTTTTTTTTTTTTTTATCTCAGAATTTTTTTCTGAGCTCTGAGAATTTTTTCCCAGTCGGCTTGATTCACAAAACCAGATATATTCAAATTATTTCTATAGAGGGTTCTCATCTATTTAAACCACTCGCGTTTTAGCTTTAAATCAGTCTGTGCTGTGCACTGGAGCTGAATTATTTTCAGCTGTCAGACATTTTTTTCCAACAGCCGACTCGATAGTTCAAATGACACCGTGAAATTTGGAGAGAGGTCAAGTCGATTCGGAGGACGGTAAAGCGTTTGAGGGCTATTTGCCTTAAGAAATGCCTTCGTGGAGGACTTTGGAAGGGAAACTGGCTCGTATTCACGGTACACATGGGGAAAAACCACGAAAAAAAACACCCATGCAGCCAGCTTGAAAGTCAGTCGTTCACGTTTTACAAAATATGAAATGGAATTTATAAAAACATATTCGGATCGTATTCAAAATTGGATCATTCTGTTGTTTTATCAGAATATGTCAGTATACGATTGAACAATTCTATTGAATCACATGATCTTGCCTTCTTGAAAGTCATTTGTTAACGTTTCACAAAATATATATCAGTATAAGATGGAACCATCATGATCCGTTATCCTGACTGATGGAGTCAGCTGTGGATCACAAGACCTTGCCTTTTTTGAAAAGGATTTGTTAAAGTTTCACAAAATATACAAAATATATATCAGTATACGATTGAAAAAAATCATGATCCATTATCCTGACTGATGGAGTCAGCTGTGGATCACAGGATCTTGCCTTGTTGAAAACAATTTGTTAAAGTTCCACAAAATATATCAGTATACAATGGAACTATCGTGATCCGTTAATTCTGACAAGTCTAGTCAGGTGTGGATCACGAGATCTTGTCTTCTTGAAAGTGATTTGTTAAAGACGTTTCACAAAATATATCAGTATACAATGGAATAATCGTGATCCGTTAATCCTGACTGATTGAGTCAGCTCTGGATCACGAGATCTTGCCTTCTTGAAAACAAATTGTTAAAGTTCCACAAAATATATTAGCATACAATGGAACTATCGTGATCCGTTAATTCTGACGGGTCTAGTCAGCTGTGGATCACGAGATCTTGCCTTCTTGAAAGTCATTTGTTAAAGAAGTTTCACAAAATATATCAGTATACAATGGAACAATCGTGATCCGTTAATCCTGACTGATTGAGTCAGTTCTGGATCACGAGATCTTGGCTTCTTGAAAGAAATTTGTTAAAGTTTCACAAAATATATCAGTATACGAGGGAACAGTCGTGATCCGATTATACTGACTGCTCTAGCCAGCTGTGGATCACGAGATCTTGGCTTCTTGAAAGAAATTTGTTAAAGTTTCACAAAATATATCAATATATGATGGAACAGTCGTGATCCGATTATACTGACTGCTCTAGCCAGCTGTGGATCACGAGATCTTGGCTTCCTGAAAGGAATTTGTTAAAGTTACACAAAATATATCAGTATAGGATGGAACAATCGTGATCCAATTACACTGACGTATCTAGCCAGCTGTGGATCACGAGATCTTGGCTTCTTGAAAGAAATTTGTTAAAGTTTCACAAAATATATCAGTATAGGATGGAACAGTCGTGATGCAATTACACTGACGAGTCTAGCCAGCTGTGGATCACGAGATCTTGACTTCTTGAAAGAAATTTGTTAAAGTTTCACAAAATATATCAGTATAGGATGGAACAATCGTGATCCAATTACACTGACGAGTTTAGCCAGCTGTGGATCACGAGATCTTGGCTTCTTGAAAGGAATTTGTTAAAGTTTCACAAAATATATCAGTATAGGATGTAACAATCGTGATCCGATTACACTGACGAGTCTAGCCAGCTGTGGATCACGAGATCTTGGCTTCTTGAAAGGAATTTGTTAAAGTTTCACAAAATATATCAGTATATGATGGAACAATCGTGATCCGATTACACTGACGAGTCTAGCCAGCTGTGGATCACGAGATCTTGGCTTCTTGAAAGGAATTTGTTAAAGTTTCACAAAATATATCAGTATAGGATGGAACAATCGTGATCCGATTACACTGACGGGTCTAGCCAGCTGTGGATCACGAGATCTTGGCTTCTTGAAAGGAATTTGTTAAAGTTTCACAAAATATATCAGTATAGGATGGAACAATCGTGATCCGATTACACTGACGGGTCTAGCCAGCTGTGGATCACATGATCTTGCTTTGTTGAAAAGGATTTGTTAAAGTTTCACAAAACATATCAGTATACGAAATAATAGCATGTTTTCTATAAAAACAGCTATTGAGTAAAACATTTCTAGCCTTGAAAAGCAAAAACAGTAGCACGGGGAAAAATATTACCCTACCTCAAAGTATTGAAAGGAAATAAGAATACATTTCAATAAAATGGGTGACTCAATAAATATTTGCAGTCTATGAAATACAAAAGAGTAAGAAAAAAATGTTCACATACCTTCACAGAAGCTCTTCCCAGGAGAGTGAGAAGCGTGTATCCACGTTGAGTGCACAGCACAGACTGATCTGAAACTGAAACGCAAGTGGTTTAAATACATTAACGAGTTGCTTCTAGAAACCGACTGGGAAAAATTCTCAGAGCTCTGGAAAAATTTTAACACATTAAAAAAAAAAAAAAAAAAAACCTTTCTTTTTTCTTTCTTAATTTGATGTCTTCACTTTTTTTATTTCTGCAAGGTCAAAAGAATGAAGACATCAAATTAAGAAAGAAAAAGAAAGTTTTTTTTTTTTTTTTTTTTTTTTTTTCACCTTTGAAAATTTTCTTCCCAGTCGTTAACATTTCGTTTTTGGACTTTCACTTTCAATTCTTGGACCCATGATGTTCTTTTCTTGATGTTCTTGTAGTATATTTCTATACAAATTCACTCCTTTTCCCCAAAAAAGTTATCTTTTTTTTATTTTTTTTACCTTCCAATTTGTATAGCTATATACTGAAAACAGGCATTAAAGTCGGTTTGTAGTATATTCCTATACAAATTCACTTAATTTCCCGAAAAAAAAAAAAGATGTCTTTTTTTTTTATTTTTTTTTACCTTCGAATTTGTATAGCTATATGCTGAAAACAGGCTTTAAAGTCCGTTTGTAGTATATTCCTATAGAAATTCACTGCCTTCCCCCCGAAAAAAAAAAGATGTCTTTTTTTTAAATTTTTTTTACCTTCCAATTTGTATAGCTATATGCTGAAAACAGGCTTTAAAGTCCGTTTGTAGTATATTCCTATACAAATTCACTGCCTTCCCCCCGAAAAAAAAAAGATGTATTTTTTTAAATTTTTTTTTACCTTCCAATTTGTATAGCTATATGCTGAAAACAGGCTTTAAAGTCCGTTTGTAGTATATTCCTATACAAATTTACTCCCTTTCCCCCAAAAAGATGTCTTTTTTTTAATTTTACCTTCAAATTTGTATAGCTACATACTGAGAACAGGCGTTCAAGTACGTTTGTAGTATATTGGTATACATGGTCTATTTTTAGAAACAGTGAGACAACATTCCCACACAAAAGGGGGGTAGGGTTAATTTTTATCATGTCTAGAAGACATGATAAAAATTAACAAAAAGTTTTTTTTTTTTTTTTTTTTTTACATCTTAAATTTTTTTTTCTAAGCTTTGAAAAATTTTTCCCAGTCGGCAACCAAGTGAAAATTCTACAGCCAAGACGATTGGCCTTTTACTTTCACTTTCAACACTTTTCTATAAAAGTATTCTACGTTTTCTGTTCAGAACTGTGCGGCTGTCTAAGGTGCAGCATGCTTTTTCTCTCTCTACCTCATCTGGACCCAGGAACACTCTTCTAGAAAGAGCTTCTGTGAACACAAGCTTTTTTCCAATTTTTGACGTCTCACAGAATAGAAATCATTCCTCCGTTTAGGGGAAAATGTTTCCCATTTGAAAAGCTAGGACCCCTCGTTTGGATTTCATCGACGACATTGAAAGATATTTTCCCATGACGAAATCTCTCTATCCCACATCTTCTTCTAAAGTGAAGTTAAAGAGATTTTTCATACCGGGTTTTCAATTTTCACCTCAACTCATACCGTTGACGACATGTGACACACAAACCGTGACATAAATTTCAGTTTCCATAACAGCTAACAGTCTTGAGGTTTAAACAAATGTATGAAAGAATTTATTTTTGATCCGTTTCAGCGATTGAGTGGGCTGGGAAAAAAAGCTCTTTCCATGACAGCTAACACGCTAGAGCTTTAAACATGTATGAAAGAATTTATTTTTAATCCATTTCAGCGATTGAGTGGGCTGTGAAAAGAAAAAGCTCTTTCCATTACACCTAACACTCTTGAGCTTTAAAAATGTATGAAACAATTTGTTTTTAATCGATTTCAGTGATTGAGTGGGCTGTGAAAAGAAAAAGCTCTTTCCATGACAGCTAACACGCTTGAACTTTAAACATGTATGAAACAATTTGTTTTTAATCAATTTCAGTGATTGAGTGGGCTGTGAAAAGAAAAAGCTCTTTCCATGATACCTAACACTCTTGAGATTTAAAAATATAGGAACGAATTTATTTTTAATCCATTTCAGCGATTGAGTGGGCTGGGAAACATTTTCTTAGAGCTCTGGGGAAAAAAGGCTCTTTCCATGACAGCTAACACGCTTGAGCTTTAAAAATGTATGAAACAATTTATTTTAAATCTATTTCAGCGATTGAGTGGGCTGTGGAAAGAAAAAGCTCTTTCCCTGATACCTAACACTCTTGAGCTTTAAAAATGTATGAAAGAATTTATTTTTAATCCATTTCAGCGATTGAGTGGGCTCGGAAGATTTTCCTAGAGCTCAGAGAATGTGTGTCCAGGTTGAATGCACAGCACACACGGATGGGTAGTCGAAACTCGAGTAGCTTAAATAAATATACGAAATTTGGGTCATCGAGTGGACTAAGAAAAATTCTCAGAGTTCTGGAAATAATTCTGAGTTCAAGCATGGGACATGAGAACACAGATGTATTACAATCATCATGTCATCATTGTTTTCGAAAGCCAAAAAAATTCCTCATGAAAGAACATCTTTTTTTCCTGGTTGTGGGATGGAGTAGAGATGTTGCATCTTGAACAACCCACACTGATCTGAACAGAAATATGAAATGTTTTTATAGATATAAGAAATGAACTGAAAGTGAAAGTAAAGATGAAATTGTATTGGCTGGAAATATTTCTTGGCTGTTGATTGGGAAAAATATTTCCAAAGCTGGAAAAAAAAAAAAAAAAAACCTCTTTCTTTTTTTCTATTAATTTGATGTCTTCACTTTGTTTACTTTGGAATGTCCTAGAATGAGTCATGGTCTATTTTTAGAAACAGGGAGAAAACATTCTCACACAAAAGTGGGTAGGGTTAATTTTTATCATGTCTATAAGACATGATAAAAATTAACAAAAAGTTTTTTTTTTTTTTTTTTACATCTTAGATTTTTTTTTCTGAGCTCTGAAAATTTTTTCCCAGTCGGCAACCAAGTGAAAACTTTCCAATCGGCTTTTACTTTCACTTTCAACTCTTTTCTATAAAAGTATTCCTCGTTTTCTGTTCAGAACCGTGTGGGCTCTCCATGGTGCAACATGCTTGTTCTCTCTCTACCTCATCTGCAGCTCTATGACAGCTAACACGCTTGAGCTTTAAAAATCTATTAAAGAAGTTATTTTTAATCCATTTCAGCGATTGAGTGGGCTGGAGAAAAAAAAAGGCCCTTTCCATGACAGTTAACACGCTTGAGCTTTAAAAATGTATGAATGAATTTATTTTTAATCCATTTCAGCGATTGAGCGGACTGGGAAACATTTTCTTAGAGCTCAGGGGAAAAAAAGGCTCTTTCTATGACAGTTAACACGCTTAAGCTTTAAAAATATATGAAAGAATTTATTTTTAATCCATTTCAGCGATTGAGTGGACTGGGAAACATTTTCTTAGAGCTCAGGGGAAAAAAAAGGCTCTTTCCATGAGAACTAACACGCTTAAGCTTTAAAAATATATGAAAGAATTCATTTTTAATCCATTTCAGCGATTGAGTGGACTGGGAAACATTTTCTTAGAGCTCAGGGGAAAAAAAGGCTCTGTCCTTGAGAACTAACACGCTTAAGCTTTAAAAATGTATGAATGAATTTATTTTTAATCCATTTCAGCGATTGAGTCTGCTGGGAAACATATTCTCAGAGCTCAGGGCAAAAAAAGGCTCTTTCCATGACAGCTAACACGCTTGATGTTTAAAAATGTATGAAAGAATTTATTTTTAATCCATTTCAGCGATTGAGTCTGCTGGGAAACATTTTCTTAGAGCTCAGGGGAAAAAAAGGCTCTTTCCATGACAGCTAACACTCTTGAGGTTTAAAAATGTATGAAAGAATTTATTTTCAATCCATTTCAGCGATTGAGTCTGCTGGGAAACATTTTCTTAGAGCTCAGGGAAAAAAAAGGCTCTTTCCATGACAGCTAACGCTCTTGAGCTTTAAAAATATAGGAACAAATTTATTTTCAATCCATTTCAGCGATTGAGTCTGCTGGGAAACATTTTCTTAGAGCTCAGGAAAAAAAAAGGTTCTTTCCATGACACCTAGCACTCTTGAGCTTTAAAAATGTATGAAAGAATTTATTTTATCCATTTCAGGGATTGAGTGGGCTGGGAAACATTTTCTTAGAGCTCAGGGAATGTGTCTCCAGGTTGAATGCACAGCACACACGGATAGGAAGTCGAAACACGAGTGGCTTAAAAAATAAATATACGAAAGTTGGGTTATCGAGCTGACTAGGAAATTTTTCAGAGTTCTGGAAATAATTCTGAGTTCAAGCATGGGACATGAGAACCGAAATGTATTACAATCATCATGTCATCATTGTTTTCGAAAGCCAAAAGAACATCTCATGAAAGAACATCTTTTTTTCCTGGTTGTGGGATGGATTAGAGTTGCTGCATCTTGAACAACCCACACTGATCTGAACAGAAACATGAAATGTTCTTATAGATATAAGAAATGAATTGAAAGTGAAAGTAAAAATGAAATTGTATTGGCTGGAAATATTTCTTGGCTGTTGAATTGGAAAAATATTTCCAGAGCTATTAAAAAAAAAAAAAAAAAAAAAAAAAAAACTCTTCCTTTTTTTTTCTATTAATTTGATGTCTTCACTTTGTTTACTTTGGAATGGAGAAACCCAAAGACTTTTTAAAACATATCCTTTTTAAAAACTTATCATATCTTATAAACTTTAAACTCATCCTTTTTAAAACATATAATTCCTAGAATGAGTCATGGTCTATTTTTAGAAACAGTGAGACAACATTCCCACACAAAAGGGGGTAGGGTTAATTTTTATCATGTCTAGAAGACATGATAAAAATTAACAAAAAGTTTTTTTTTTTTTTTTTTTTTTTTTTACATCTCAGAATTTTTTTTCTGAGCTCTGAAATTTTTTTCCCAGTCGGCAACCAATTGAAAAATTTCCAATCGGCTTTTACTTTCACTTTCAACTCTTTTTTATAAAAGCATTCCACGTTTTCTGTTCAGAACCGTGCGGGCTCTCTATGGTGCAACATGCTTTTTCTCTCTCTCTACCTCATCTGCAGCTAGGATGTTTTTCCTTCTTCAAGAAGTGGAATTCTTTGGGAATACTTTACAATTTCACGAGCTAGCTGTTTCTTATATTTCGAGGAGATTTCAATGGAATTGTTTATAGATGTCACCTATTGCAGATGGGGAAAAAGTCTATACTGGATCGCTGGAGACATCTCATCCAGATAGCTCACGTTATATGTTTTCCCACACCTAAATAAACTGGACATGAGCCATCCTTTTGTTTTCTCATTCAACAAAGATAGACACTGCAGACCGTTTTGGGTTTTCACTCTTCGCGAACCGAGACGAGCCGCAGCCACACTTTGCGTTTTCTCTGAGCGCAATAATGGATTACGTGAGCAGCCATTTTGTTTCCCATCTCACCCAGATAGGTCATGTTGTATTTTGTTTCATGCACCTAGCCAATTTTGGACATGAGCCATCCTTTTGTTTTTTTTTTTTGTCTATCGAACCAAGATAGACTCTGGAGACAATTTTGTTTCTCAACGGAAAAGTAAATTTTCTGAATGGGTACCGGTGTTCGAATACTTTTGTGACCGACTGTACTGTTCAAAATAATTCCAGGGAATGAGGACTTTTCCACTACATGTTTTAGCAAAGTAGATTTCACCTTGGGCATCTTTCAGGACGTAAGGTTCTTCATTTTTCACTAAATAATATTCGTTCCCTCGGAAATCCACCGGGTATCGTTCTTTTCCGTCCGCGTATTTGGCCAGAACGAATTCGTTTTGAATTTGAATAACGAGGGATTTTTTACGTTGTAGAGGATATTTTTCATTTCCTTTCCGATCTTTGGCATAATATGGAAGGCCGTCTCGAGTTTTAGCGAAAGGATCACCTTTGTCGGGATAGATTTCCCCCTTTTGGGAGTGAATGGCATACCTTTCATGACCATATTCACTTTTCACAAAGACTGGATCTTTTTTTCGATATTTGTAATATTCGCTACCATATCGATTCGGATAAAATTCCATTATATTGCTTTATCTTTTCAAAAATAAATTTCTCGTCTAATGATTTTATTTTTACTTTTCTTCATGAGCATGTTTAGCTAATAAATATTGATGATATTTATTGCCGTGCATTAAATAATCCATTGTGATCCAAGTATATTTCGGATTCGCGAGTAGTGCGTAAAAATATAAGAGATAGATGCAAGTGACATGGTAATGAGCAGAATCTTTAGGAAAAAACTGACTGGCCATTTTGCGAATAGGGTCTAAGATTTCTTCATTCGATAAAATAAATTCTTCATCATTCCATTCCAGGGCATTAAACAGGGGCTGCTGATCGATTAAAAGATATAGGTGTCCATATTGCGACATATTATCTAACACGTGACGGATATGAGCAACGGCCTGTGATTGAAAATCTCGAACGAGTCGAGGCGTAATCTCAAAAAATAAATTCAGAAACCGGTACGTCGCTTGATAGTTTTCAAGTTGAGGATTTTGCCCAATCACGAATCGGATGAGTCGATCAATCGGTAATTGAATAGTTTTCAAAACAGAAATATCGTAATACTCTGCCATGCTTGTTTAATCCTTCGAACCGAAGAAGAAGAAAAAAAATTAAATTAAATTGAAAAAAAAAAATGAATCATTCAACCTTTCTTCCATGGCGAATCACCGAACGGTTCAATCGACAAATAGGTCCCTCCTTTCGATATATTGTTCTTATTTCCCATACTGCCACGTTTAATTTGGAAAGAGATTTAAAATCGACCTTGGGTCTTCAATCTTGGTCCTTAATACAATTTATACAAAAGTTTCGTCAACATCGAGTGGGTATAGAATATATAACTCTGTTCACTCGCAAGGATAAGATACGTCTAGGACCTATTGCAGTACAAGTATCAGAGCGGATTTGTTTCCAACAATTAAAGAAAAAATATGGAACTCAATCCATCCACTTAGTTGGAGCCACCTATCTAAAAGGCAAATTGAGAGATTTTCATGTGATAACCGTAGAGGATTTTAGATTCAATGTTCTCCTGAAACAAGATGACCGATAAAAATAAAACATGGAATCCTATATCGTTCTCAATTTCGAAGGTTTCGAATTGAATGGTGATCCTCTCGCCAAAGAACTTAATCTTTCTTATAATGAGGACTTTTCCGACTATATTATTAAAGAAGTGGCTTATATCACCCATGATCGTTCCCAAGGCATTATCTACGTGGAACCACCCATACCGTGGTCTGAATTATCCTATTCCGCCAAACAAAGTGTATCGAGTGTTCATTTACCGTTAGCGGATATAACGCATGGCTTTTCATGGAATGAGGGTCATTTGCCGTACGATCAATTAAAACCGTTTCTCGTAGCTCTAACGGCAGGATATAAAAACATTTACTGCCCTCATTATTGGAAAATTAATGTTTTGTACCAGATACTGGCCCGTCCTATTTATTTCAATTTCGTCTCCAAGAACAAGGAGGCGTTTCATACCGCGCCCATACCAATGAACTATGAATATTCATCGTTTTGTCCGAAACATATAGGTCGGACCAAATATTGTGCTTTCCAAGAAGCTTTGTTTTATTTTCATCGCCTTCAAGAGTACAAGAAAGAAACCTTTCCGTTTGTCATTCATAAATCTTTAGAAAAAAATGAAAAAGAAAGAGACTTACCTCCAACATTATCCAACACGTTATAGAATACTTTTTTTTTCCTTCCCCATGAATGAGTCAACTAGGATCTAGGTGGGTCCCTCTTCAACAGCACGTACACATTTGAAGCGAAACTCGAAATGCTTAAATAGATAAGGAAGAGTTCATTCCTAAAAAAAATGGTGATGACTTGTGAATCCAGTCGGCTGGAAAAAATTTCTCAGAGCGAAAAAAAAAAAAAAAAAAAAAAAAAAAAAAAAAACTTTTTGTTAATTTTTATCATGTCTTCTAGACATGATAAAAATTAACTAACCCCTTTTGTTTTCAATGATGTCTCACCATGTTTCTAAAAATACACCGTGACTCATTTATTTCTTGGAATTTTATTTTTAGAAAGGGTGAGTCATGGTCTAATTTTCGAAAGGGTGAGACATCATTCCTAGACAAAAAGAAGACATGATAAAAATTAACAAAAAGTTTTTTTTTTTTTTTTTTTTTTTTTTCAGCTCTGAAAATTTTTTTCCAACCGACTGGATTGAAAAGACATCCCAATCTTTTTAAGAATGGATTGTTTCAGATATTTTTCTTTCTCTCACGACTTTAGTTTTTAAACAGTATATTAATGCAGATTAGGAACGCAAGTATGACCAAGATACCTATCATAGAAAGAATGATTTTTGTCCAGTTGGTGGTGGATTGATGATTATTTTCGTCAGACTGTATCGGGTTGGCATATATTTTCTTCTTTTTTTTCTTCTTTTTCTCTTCCTCTTCCACTGGATCTTCTTGTCCTGGAAGACCGCTTTCCACTTTCTCGACCACTTTACCCTCCGAGTTATTATATATAACTTTATAGGGTTGGAACCCGTGTCGAGAAGCGCGTTTAGATCTCAAATTGGTCAAATAATCCATCGGTTTCGAATGCGATCGGTACAAGTAGCCTATCATATTTTCGGGTTCAATTCTAGGGTCTCGTATAAACGCAGGCGTCCAGGGCTTGTCATTTAAATTGGGAACAATGATGATTTGATCACACGTGATGGGGTATCCACTCGCAAAGATTTGTTCCTCACTCACTTTCTTGAACTGGACAATGTACTCGTTATTATATCGATCGACCGGGTAGTAATATTCACCCAATTTATTTTGAGCGTACCGGTTTCCTAAAGGTTTTTGGGTAATGCGCTTATCGGCATGAATAATTTCCGGATAGATTTCATTATTGTCTGCATCTTTGGCGTATCGTTTCACGGCCGGATCTTTCATCAATTGATCGTACGATCCTTTGTCCGTCACTAAATATCGTTCGTTGCCGTGTTGATCAACCGGGTAAATAATGACCCCGTTCTTATCATGAGCATAAAAGAATTCTTTCAGCCTCGTCATGGCGAATTGACCGCTATCCGGGTAAATTTCGCCTCCATCCGCTTTCCGCGCATACACTTGGTTCTGATCGGTATCTCTTCCAAAGATGACTTGCTGAGTGAAAGGGTGAAGGATTTGATAAAATTCATCGCCTGTAGCATTTTTAGGATAGATGGGTTTATCCTGAGAATTGATAGGATAGAACGGAATACCGTTTTTATCGAGGGCGTAAGACATGTATTCGGGCTTGTGTTCCGTATCGTCGGCCAACAAGGGATATTTTTCATTTCCTGTCTCATCTTTAGCATAATAATACCTCCCGTCGGCATCTCGAGCAATCATGTCGTTCCCAAACAAATCTTTGGGATACATTTCGGCCCCGGAATGCTCTTTGGCATAAATTTCTCGACCCTGGTACTTTAGAAAGACGGGCAAGTTATTGATTTTTCCATAATACTCCTCAAATTTTTTTTCTCCACCGATATACACGGGTTTTTTAGCATAATGGGGAACTTTATATTTGTCTAGGGCATACAGTAGACTGGGATCGTCAGTGGTAATATATGTTTCAAATTCCCTTCGATCCTTTCTATATCGTTGATTTCCAAGATTGTCGACTGCATAATACTCATCTTTTGCCATCGAAGATCCTTTGGTAATCGTTTTGCTTTATTCGTCATTGTCGTTGTGGTAAATTCTCGGATAATATTCGTCCAAGTTTTCATCTTTCGCATAAATGCCTCCTCCTAAAGCATCTAAGGCCGGTTCGTCCCTATTTCCAATTCGAATATACGTTTCGAGACCGTTGAGTTGCTTGGGATAGTATTCGTCCCCACTCGCTCTCTTAGCGTAATAAGGGGTTCCATCGATGTTCCTAGCCGGCATTTCATTGTGCAAACGATCTCGAGCGTAAATTTCATCGTTGAATTCGTTGACGGGATAATATTCACCTAGCGTATTGTTTCGGAAATACATTTCGTCCTGATCCGGAGAGAGTTCAAACAGCGGTCGTTTTGTGACGAGATTAAACGGGTATTGGAATTTATTGTTCTCTAAGGGAATATAGATCCGTTGACCGTTGGAATCGAGAGGGGCATATTCGATAGGGAATTGATTGACATCAAGTTTTCGAGCGTAGTAAGGCTTTTGATGCTCGTCTTTGGCAAAATAGGGTCGATGGTGCTCGTGTAAAGCATAGATTTGTTCTTTGGTCTGAGGATTTTCCGGATACCATTCTTTTCCTCCGTAGAACAGATACACCATTTTTCCGTTTTCCATGGGAAACATGGGTTCCCCATCACTATCAAATCCATACACGGGACGGTTTTGGGCGTCGACGGGTAAAATAGAACGGTTCAGATGATCGACGGCATAGACAGGGGTTATTTTACCGGTGATGGGAGAGATTTGTTTTGCAAACACAATATTTCCATCGGGATCCAGCATATAAAATTCATCTCCTTGTCGATTCTTAGCATAAATCTCATTTCCGTCAGCCAATTTGGCATAGCGCTTATCTGATTTCATTCGATCGGGGTAGTATTCTTCGTAATTGAGGAGATCTCGCCTATGCCGACGAATTATTTCCTCATCCACGTCCATGGGAATATTGCCTACATTATCATTATTAGGAGGATTGTCATGGATTGGAGGAGGATGGTTAGATGGATTGCTTGGAGGGTGATTGTTAAGGTGGTTGTCAACGATTGGGTCTCCTACATGATTAGGAGGAGCTGCTTCCATTCGAAGCAATTTTCGTTCCGCTTTATCAGATTTGGATTTATCCTTTCGAACCATTTTTTTAATTAATATGAGTTACTTTATTATTATCTCTTCTCTTCTGACTCAGAACAAAGAAAACAAAAATATGGTATCGATCCTGTTATGGATTTTATTATTTCTCTTTATCCACCATCCCGTTTATAATGCTTACCAGAATATTACGTATCGGACCCTTTATTACGAGACATTAGGTCAAGAATAGAGAAGAAGAAAACAAAACAAATGGATTCCTTAACATTAGGAACGCTTTTAGTCGCTGGAGCGTATACGTCCTTCGTGATCCTGTTTTGTCTCATTTTAACACAAAGCTAATTCTTTCTCCTTTTCCTCCTCATCAACGGACTCATTTTTCTCTTTCTGGCTTTTGGATACATTCGCAAGCTGACGATTTTTACAACTTTCGGGGAATTGCTCGGCAGTTTGGTGCAAAATAAAGACGTGGGAGATTGGTATTGCCGTTTTCGTCAATGGTGGTTTAAGTAAAGAGAATGGATGCTCAAACCTTTAAACGTTTAAAACGAACTTATTTAGAAGATGAACCGATCGTTTCGAACGAACTCCAAGAAAGCCAGGCTCGTGTTTCACCGTTCGTGGCTCATAAAATTCATGAACTTTTACACTTCAAAACCCCTTCTTCTTCACCTCCTCCGGGTATTGACGTCACCCACTTTACGACCGCTTTCCGAGAAGAAGAGCCCCAACAACGATTAGATGAAGTCGTCGTCACCTATTTATTATTCATGGCCAATTTAATGAACCAAGATAAATGGGGACGGACATTTCTACGACCTGGAGCTTGGGTAGGCGAATACAGTTGGATTCAACTCTTTAAATTGACTACGTACTGCGTCTTAACGCTCCTGTACCGTATTCGATGGAAGAGCGAATACTTTTTCTTTTTAGACGAAGCGGTGATTGAATTACTCCAGGGGAAAAGTCAGGCGATTCGAGACTTGATGACCCGGATCGGCATTTCCGTATCCCCACAACCTTTTTCAGCCGAAGATTATTTTCATCACATCAATTACCACAACACGTTGGTCTTTGGTCCTTATTACTGGCGGCTTTTACATTGGATGGCCGAAGCGTTTTCAATTCAGGACGAGCAGGACGAGGATATTCGTCTCGCGAAAACTCTTTGGAGAGACTTTGTGACAGAATCATTATATCGAACTCTCCGATGCGGGATTTGTGTGTATCATTACTTATCCAAACTCAAAACGTATAAAGAACGGTTTTTAGGCGAACACTTTGCCCACGTCTGGTTTCAATTTCATAATGAAGTGAATGCCAGTCTTCAAAAGCCACCTTATCCTGAATCGGAATTCCAGAAAGATCAAGAATATATGCGAGCTGCGTTAAAAAAATAAAGAAGCATGGGATCTTTTCTGACTCGTCTCGGGAATCAAGTATGCGGAACAACTAGCATGGGTTCCATTCAAGATCTTTTCAAGAAATGTCAAGACGCACCCGTGACCGTTGTATTAGGTAATTTAGGAAGGCATCCTTCCCTCTTATCCTATCATTTGGAAACCCTTTTTGTTCGACATCATAAAACGGTCCATATTCTTCTCGACGATTCCAACGATTGGTTCGTCAGCGGGTTAGATCCGTCTTACGAATGCGACGGCACGCATTGCGATCTTCTCATCTGGATCGAACCGAATTTTGGAGACTCGGTGGTCAAACCAGCCTATGCCGATCGTCTCGTTGTTTTCACGAGCCATCTTCATCTCAATTTATCTAATTGTCAGTTACTGAATTATCATTTAGGCGATCCCTACGACCTTCCTTCCAGTACCATGAAACCGTGGATCGAAGATGAGGCTGAAATATATCCACACAATGAAGTGCTGTACCCAAGGAAATATCAAACTGGGAGATGGTGGAAGCAAGTCGAGAATGAAATGGATGTTGTCTTTCATTTGAAACTGTGTCGGACAGCTCAAGAATGCTATCTCAGCATGTTAAACGCTCTCGAGATTGTTGGAAAGTATCGTCCCAAAACCTGGCGATTCCTTCTTTCCGAATATATGAAAAAGTCATTGGCTTTAAATCTTCGGATGGGATTAAAGAAATGGGATGAATATCAGTCCCAATCCATTCCATCGGTTCGAGTCCGATCCTTACATCCGTCATCGGCTAATTTACTCAAACCCATCTATGGTCTCGATTCCTTTTTCCAGTCTCAATTAGTTTCCTCACTCTGGTTTTCTTCCTCAGGTTCGATTGATTCTGTTTCCTCCTCCTCTTCCTCATCAGAAGTTTCCCAAGGTCCCAATAATTCATACATGAGTAAATCATCTAAATCAGCCTCATCGTCTGAAAACCTGATGCGGTTTTCATAATCGTAAATTACATCATATAAAAAAGAACGTCGCAAAGGGAGAAACATAGAAATTAATTTCTGCAGGACATCTTCAAACGGTTCTCGGCAGACAGGACACGTCAATGCTTTTTCTCTCCAAATGTCAATGGAACTGATGTTGACACGTTAAAGTAGAAATGGTTTCTACATCTTCGGCGATGAGTTCGTCTAAGCAAATTGGACAACATTCGGCCATTTTGTTTCTACTGTTTCTTCTTCTTATTATAAATATTTTTTTTGATTCAAAACCTATTAAAAAAATTATAAATAAGTAAGAGTTCTTCATTATACCAAAAATAAAAGAAGCATCATGTCTCCCTCAAAAACTAGTAAATTAGTCTACTCTATTTATGAAAATCAATATGAAACTTGGTGTTTACAAATGCATAAAGATCTAAATCATACCGAAACACTTCAAGAATATCACCAATATCTTATCGATCAAAAACAACGTTCCGCGAAATATATTTCAAATGCTTTAAATGCTATTCGACGAAAATGGTTCTTACCTTCTGCAGATGAAGTGGTGGTCAAGAAACCTCGTCGTCGAAAACACCAACTTTTTACAGCAGAGCAGATGAATCAAATCCGTAATCACTGTCTCTCCAATTATGAAACAGATGAACTGTCGCTGATAGTCTTATTACTATTAGAAACGGAATTGAGGATGATTCACATCTTGGGATATCTAAACGATGATCCAGAGAAACGAAAAGCGTTTGCGTCTAAATCTTTAGAAGTCTATAAGGATCCAAATCAGATAAAGTTATTCCAGTTTCTTTTCAATGCTCCTCCATCCAAACTATTTGGAAAAAATCATTACCAGTATTTATTTAATCTAAAGCGACGATTGAAGAAACAGTATAACATCAAAGGAGCTTCCTTCGAAATGCTGAAGCGGTCTCGATATCTCGTGAAAGCAAAGGCGAAAACGAATGAATCAGAACCCAGTGAGTGAAACTTATATATCGACTTATATATCGTTATCAACATCTCCAAAAAAAGAAAGTAAAACCGACCGACTGGTGGAAAATATTTCTCAAAAAAATCTAATGTGATATTAAAAAAAAAAAAAAAAAAAAACTTTTTGTTAATTTTTATCATGTTATAGACATGATAAAAATTAACTCTACCCTCCTTTTTGTTTGGAATGATGTCAACATGTTGTCTAGACATGTTTCTAAGTATAAATTTCCAAGAAAAGCATGATTCATTCTTAGAAATCTATTTTTAGAAAAGGTGACATCATTCAAAATAAAAAAGAAGGTACAGTTAATTTTTATCATGTCTAAAAGACATGATAAAAATTAACAAAAAGTTTTTTTTTTTTTTTTTTTTTTTTTACTATCAGATTTTTTGAGAAATATTTTTCAACAGTCGGTCGGTTTTACTTTTCCATTTGGAAATAGATCTGTTGATATAACGATGTATAGGAGATGGATCTGTTGATAACGAAATATTATACACCAGTCATCAGTCTTACTTTTCCATTTTTGCGTACTGTATTTATTTTTATTTTAAGAATCATCTAATTCCTTCTACTTCGTCTTTGTCGTCTCATTTCTCTCCAAAATGCATTCGGTCGACCAAAATAAGGATTGACTTCCCGTTCTTCATCATCTGAGGTAGGTGAACTTTGTCTAGGTGTATCCATATAAGCATAATCTCCCACTAAATCTTCTCTTCTCTGTCTTCTGGGTCTCGTTTGACTGGTACTAGGCCCTGAAAAAATGAGACCATGGCCTCCCAGATCGACTAATTCTTCTTCGGGTCTTCGTCTTCGTCGTTGCCTTGGCGGTTCTTCCACCTCTGGTTCTTCCTCCTCCTCCTCTTCATCCGAATCTATTCTTAAATGTTCCATTTGCAATGTTCCGCTGGTAAAATACAGCATATCATCCTGGCTGATACGAGTCCGACAGGTCGGGCATTTCTTTTTACCATACTCTCGAATCCATTTCTTTATACATTTAATATGAAAGGAATGCTCACAATCGAGATTGTAGACTTTATGGCGTTTCGTTTCTTTGAAGGCCTTCAAGCAAATTCCACAGATTTCTTCCTCTGCGTCTGCCATTTTTTCCAATGATTTACTTGATTATGACATATCCATCTCTTCGCCATCTTCGTTTCTTCCTCCTCCTCCTCCTTGACATATTTCTTGACGAGAGGGAACTTGAGATTCCTTCGTTGCTACATTGAGTAACATTCTCAATTCTTTTTCCATATACCCGTCGGAACATAAGAACAGTTTCACCATTTCCATCGTCCAGAAAATTTCTTCGTCGGATTTTTCAAATTCGCGTATTTTCAAGGCCACTTTCTGTACAAGACGGTAAAATTTCTTACCCGTCGCGATCGAACCTTTCACTAATCCTTTACCTTTGAGCTTGGAAATAATAAACCCGGTCCCGAAAAGATATCCGAGGTACTCATCAATTTGGGTGGCTTTTTTCGTCGTCTCTTCGTCTTCTTTCGGAACAAACAGGACGTAGGGGAAATTTTGTTTGAACGCAAACTGCTTTATTCGATCATCCGCTTTTCCTAGGAACACTTTCGCTAAAAAGGTTTCGATTCGACTCATTTTTTCAATAAATTCTAGTGATAAAGCATCGCACGTGCCGCCTTGTTGAATCTCTCGAAGGAGGTAGTAGAATTCTGTATTTCGATGGTACGTAATTTGAGAAGTGACCAGTTTTCGCAATTGCTGGGTCAAGAACGATTCTTTGAAGAAGAAGGGGTGACGACAAATGCGAACTCCAAACTCAAACACGAAATTCGCCACCACGTTGAGTTCGTTCCGGCATAAATTGCAATAAATCCTGACGTGCACAAGATCAAATAGGGTCGTGTAAGGAGAATAACGAGCCCGAATTTGATTCGAGGCTTTCATTTCCAAACATAATTGATAAGCGGGATCCTTTTCAACATCCTTGGAAGTAGGAGGTAGAAGGAACGAAGCATCGTCGCCGTCACATATTTTTACGTAGGGAGCTAGGACTTTGTGATAATAACTTAAGAAATTGAAAGGTTGGTCCTCGTCTTGATGGACATTTTCCACGAGCGATTTCATGTTAGTGAAAAGAGCGTGCAGAGCCGCTTTATCGACTTGGGAGTGATTCTCTTCGTTGGCGATTTTTTCAATATGCTGGGCGTATTCGTCCATGTATTCGATCATGAACCGTTCGAGCGATTCATACGATTCAAAAGGTTCGGCCTGGGATCGAAAAGGGGCATTCACGCATTGTAATAATCGAATCCCGTTTAATAAAATACGTAACGTGACGGAAACATTACGGATCGGTAAAATACCAGGAATCCCTATGAGAGGAAATGTGCAGGGTACATTCAAATCTCCCGTCCAATTCGCATATTCTCGAGCTAGACGCGCCGATAAGAACGGATCACTGTCATCAGGAAAGGACGCTTGTAAAATAAAAGCATACGCATCTTGAATTTGATCACATTCCGTGCACTGCAATTGACCATTGACACCTGCTACGATTTTATCGGGACCGTGACACGTTGAAATGAAATCAAGGAGCATGGTAACCAAGATCCTACTTGTATTATTCTTATTCTTATCATGCCGTATACACCTATTGAAATAAGACGGGAAATTCGTCGTTCGTATTATGAACGAGGGCAAACGGTTCGTCAAATTGCTCGACACTTGAATGTCGCTCCTTCCACAGTTCAATATTGGATCTCCCGCTCCTCGGAAAATGAGAACTATCAAACCAAACACAAATCCGGCCGACCTCGAGCCACGACCCAAGAAATGGATCAACGTATTTTTGAAATGTCGACGGGTGATCCCTTTTTACCCGCGACGGATATTGGTCGTCGATTACAAGTGCCTTGCACCGCTCAAACGGTTCGTCGACGATTAAAAGAAAAAGGATTAGTGTCGCGCATCCCCGTCCGAAAAGATTACTTGCGGGAGATTCATCGTCAACGACGCTACGACTTTGCTTCTCAGCGTGCGGAATGGACGGTCGATGATTGGTCCCGGATTATATTTTCCGATGAGAAAGTGTTCAGTTCGATCGGGTACGGTCCTATTCGCGTATGGCGGCCTCGACAGGTCCTGCGTTATCAAGACGAACGTTATTTTTCTTCTGCGTTAGAAGGCCGTCAACGTTCCGGTCGTTTTAATCTCAGTGTCTGGATGTGCATGAGCGGAAAATTTGCCAACCAAATCCGTCGAATCGGGATCCAGCATTTAGATGCCGACTATTACCTCTCTAATATTTTAGAGCCGGTGCTTCTCGATCATAGTCAACCTCCCGATGTTTCTTTAAACCCTTTGATCACCGAACACCGTCTCTTGTTCATGCACGATCTCTCTCCGATCCATACGAGTTTACGCGTCACACAATGGATTCGAGAACATGAAATTCCTATGGTCGAAGACTGGCCTCCTAAAGGAGCTGATTTGAATCCCGTCGAAAATGTTTGGGCGGAATTAGAACGTCGATTAGCGAATCGGGTAGCTCGAAACCGATTGGAATTATGGGACTTGGTCCGCGATGCTTTTTATAGTTTGGAAGAAACTTATTTTGAAACATTAATCGCGTCCATGCCTCGACGAATTGCATCTGTCATAGAACACAGCGGAGGTTGGACAAAATACTAATCATCATCTATAAAAAAAAGACACTTCATTTGGTTCTTCAATGAATATATTTATTGACACCATATTTCACTATTTGTTGCAGGGCGATCATAGCCATAAATCGATGACAATATTTCGTTCCACAATACCCACATTGCTGTGGACGACGAGAAGGTTTATAGCTTACTGTCCATACAGATTCAACACGGAGCAATTGATAAATTTTTTTTTCGACAATGTTCATTCGCGACATACAGTCTTTGAATATGAAGTTTTCGCAGATCCTCATTCAATTGCTGAATCCATTTGGTATGCGGTCGATACGTTTTCATGTCTCTAGAGGCAAACCGGACACTGTTTGTCAGAGTGTATCCATCAGACGTGATGGCCAGCACACCTATGACACTCGGATGAATTTCAGTTCGATATTTCTTTTTTTTAGTAGAAGAAGTAGAATGAGATGAGGAGGGAAGATCTTCTTCGATTGTAGAACGCATGTGTGGTGGAGAGGATTGGTCCATTATTTCTGAATAATGAGAGGAAGGAGACGAAATGGGCGATAACGGTGGATTGAAATTCAGAGAAGGAGTATCACGAATTGGATTAGGTTTCTTCTTTTTGATACTACGGCGGACAGGTGGAGGAGAAGGAGTTGGCGATATATCAGACCACGACGTGATATGCTCATTCTCCGAAGAAACACATTCATATAAAGGCGAAGAAGGTTGCAAGTCCAAACAGGGTTCATTATCGTCTTCACACGTCATGATTAAGTCTCCCGTAGCCATCTGTTTTCGACCTATCTGCTCAAGAAAATGAGCCGCGATTCCTTCTGCAATCGTTTATATAGAGAAAGAGTGAGAGGGGGGGAATGAAAGTAGGTAGGAGTGAAAAAGATAAGTCGTTGGGAAAAATATTTCTCTCAGAAAAATTTTAACCTTAAAAAAAAAAAAAAACTTTTTGTTAATTTTTATCATGTCTTTAGACATGATAAAAATTAACTATACCCTCTTTTTCAAATGATGTTAACCTGTTGTCTCGATATGCTTCTAAAAATAGAATATGACTCATTTCTTTCTTGGAAATTTATTTTTAGAAACATATTCGATTTTTTTCTTTCCACCCACTTTTCTTATTCTTTGGGAGGAAGGAAGAACTTCCCTTCCCCCCGCCTCTTTTCCTCTAGTATTTATATAGATCCGAGTTTTTCTGCCTACAGGGTTCATTCTCGTTCTTCCTTCTCAACAGAGCAAAACTAAAATGTCGACCGATGCCGTTGCAGTTCTACCTACCCTGGTGGAAATCACGCCCGTCTGTCATCTCGAAGTAGCTGATCAATGGGAACCGCTCTCCCGTTTCGAAGAATGGTTTCGGGACCCGGAGCGTATGGAACAAATCGTCCAAGAAACCATGTGCTATTTATCCTGTTACGATGGAAAAATCCTGCATTATTTTTCGTCCATCGAAGTTTTCAAGGACTTTGCTTTCCAATCGATGATGGAGGCAGGAACCTTTCGCTTACACGCTTATCTGCGATGGGAAAATGTGATCGCCGTCGATGCTGGAACCTTTTTAAAACTGTTTTACGTTTCATCCGGGTGGGTTCATATTCTCCAAACCGGAGAAGCTTCTATCCGTCTTTATGGATGGGAAATGGAATCAGAAGCCGACGGGTATCGTATGATTCCCTATCGACTGCGAGCTCGCTCCGTGTACATTATTCACGGACCTCTTTACTACCAACTCCAATTTCATGACAAGACGGTGTTTGCCGTAGACGCCCTCTCCAGGAAGAAAATGGAGTCTTTACGAGCGTTGCATCCTGAACAGCATTTCCAATTCCCTTCTCGCGAGGAAGAGAGGAGAAGGAAAAGATCCAGAAGGAGGAGACACCTAAAGAGGTACTAAAAAAGAAGTCGGAAGGTAGAAGCATATTTGTTTTTTCATTAACGGAAAAAAAAACTTTGGATCATTCTTTGTATATTTCTTGGAAAAAAAGACTAATAGTCATAATAGAGGGAGTTAGGAGGGACCCTATCTATATATAACTCTCTATATAAATCGGAAGCGTCAACAGGACGGTCCACCGAAAACAATCTACCTTATCTTTCTCAGAGCAGAGTGGAAGAAAGGCCAAGATGCGTGGACTCATTGGAAGCAAAAAAATTCGAGTGGTTTAAATAGATAAATGAGAAAACATTTTGAGAGGTGTTGTTTTATGGATGGAGCTGGCTGGGAAAAAAATTGGCAAAGCTCAGAGAAAAATTTCCTAAAAAAAAAAAAAAACTTTTTGTTAATTTTTATCATGTCTTATAGACATGATAAAAATTAACTCTCTCTTCTTTTTGTCTGGGAATGATGTCTCACCGTTTCGAAAAATAGACCATCACTCATCATCCTTTCTAAAATAATAGAATTTCAAGAATGGGATATGTTCTATTTTTCGAAATGGTGAGACATCATTCCCAGACAAAAAGAAGAGAGAGTTAATTTTTATCATGTCTATAAGACATGATAAAAATTAACCAAAAGTTTTTTTTTTTTTTTTTTTTTAACTCAAAATTTTTTTTTACAGCGCTGAGAAATTTTTCCCAGTCGACTCACTCATCCAAACACGACATCTAAAATTGTTTCTAGAAGGAGCTCTTATTTTTTTCTATTTAAGGAACTCGAGTTTCGGCTTCCCATCAGTTTGTACTGTGCATTCAACCTGGATACCCATTTTTTGGAGATATGGGGGGAACTTTCGCAGTTTTTTTTTCCTGAAACTCTCTATGGATCTGAGAATCTCACACATATCCTCCTCCGTGGATCGAAATGGACTGACCGCCACATCTGTTTTACATAATAGTTTTGAATTTTCCACCTCCTCCCCAAGATTGGACTATCTCAATATTTTTTTTAAAAAGAAAAACAAAATTATTTTTTATAATTATTCTACAATTTTTAGTTTTCCCCCCACTCCTCTTTAAGAAGAATAAAAACATAAAGCACATTGAAACAGTTCCGATAAATTTTGAAACTGAAAATCCATCACCTTGTTCTCCACGGGACTAAAATAAGTTTCCCCGGTCTGAGAATCTTCTTGGATTTGAAGAGGTTCTCTCATCACACTCTGAAGCCAGGTCGAAAAGAGGAGAGCGTCTGGACCCAAATCGTTGAGCAGTCTTTCCAGGAAATCGAAGGTGATAAAAGGGGTATAGCGGAGAATCCGGCTGGGGCGGTCCGACGTATCGATCCAGAGATCCGTCGTTAAGGATCGGTAAGGGCGAAAAGGGGCTCGAGAGATCCATTGCTGAATAGTCCGTTGACTTTTCGAACTCATCCAAGTCCCTTGCTGGGAAAGGCAAGTCACGAGTTCCGATCCTCGAAAATAGAGCGTGCCCGACCCCAAGTAAAACGTGAGGGGAATTGTCTTGGCGAAACGGAAACGAATCGCGAGGGAAAAAGACTCTCGCCGTAACCACTCCATGGCATTTGGTTTTCTCTCTCTCTTTCTCCTGAGGATGAGATGGAAAAAAAAGAAAAGACAACTTTTCTCTCGGTTTCTTTTATATATAGGAAGAGAGAGGGGAAGGAGTGTTCTCGAAAAGACTCATGGGAAATTTCTTTTTCTTCTTTTTGGGGTAGGTGGGAGGAACTCGTTTTTTTTTTGGCGGAGAGAATGCGTCGGATGACATCCCGAGACATTTAAAAAAAGAATAGATAGGATGGATTCTTCAAATGAGAAATGCGGGGTGGCTAAGGGATCTTATTTTAAAGAATATTATTACCATTCTTCGAGGGTGAGACCTCTTACCATTAAGTCAGGTAATCCGAGATGATGAGCATTCCTTTTGACATGTTTTCTAATAGTTATGTAACATAAATTTTCCAGGCTAAGAATACGTGGTTCAACAGCATAATTGAGTAACCGCATATTTTCCTCTTCCAATTTTCCATTTTTTCGCCAGCGTTCTAAAACGGTTTTGGGATCGCAACACCGGACATTCGCACCAGCAAGCAACAACATATCCACGATGAGTTTGCATCGTAATTGACAGGCATAGTGTAAAGGGGTAAAACCAAAAATATCATGTTTGTTCATGTCGCATCCAAGAAGAATCAGTTGCCGAACGATATCATCCATTGAGAACAAAATAGCGAAATGTAAAGCATTTCTTTTCGTTAATCTGTGTTCATAAAAAACGGGTGGTTCGGAGTTTATTATTAATTTTGTGAATATCCATTGATGAAAAATGTTAGAAAAACTCATATTGAATTCAACTCTATTAAATTTACGCGTAGCTTCTTTGATAGATAGGTAGGAGATATCCTTAAATTCTTCACTGGACGGGGTTCTTGAGAAGAGAGGGTAGAACCATGTTGGAGAGCACACACTCATTCTAAAAGGAAACATGGATTGAACTAAAGCGAAACTCGGAATGCTTAAATAGATGAGCGATAGTCCGTTCTTAAAAAATTGGATAGTTTTGTCCATCGAGTTCGCTGGGGAAAATTTCTGAAAGCCAAGAAAAAAATTTCTAAGCCTTGAAAAAAAAAAAAAAAAAAAAAAACTTTTGGTTAATTTTTATCATGTCTTTTTTTTTTTTTTTATCACTCAGAAATTTTTTCCAAAGCTTTGAGAATTTTTTCCCAGCCGACTCGATGATCCAAACAAGACAGATCCAAATTGTTTCTAGAAGGAACTCTCCCTTCTCTATTGAAACCACTCGTGTTTCCAACTTCAGTTCAGTCTGTGCTGTGAATTCGACCTGGATACACACTTCTCCCTCCTGGAAAGAATTTCTGTGAAGGTATGCGAACATTTTTCTCAGCTCTTAGAAACTTTTACCAACTGACTTGATCGACGACAGACATTTCGAACATTCTGTTATCTGCGGAAGTCGTTTCATTTTCGTGCAGTTCATGCTGTGGACTCACCTGAATATCCATTGCTCCCTCCCCCTTCTGGAAAGGGTCGTAGCTTTTTTAGATCCTCGTCGGTCTTTTTACGTTTCGTTGAATATCTAGGACGAACTTTTTTACCTTATTCCTTTCAAACTCTAATATTGCGGTTGGAGAGCCGTCATGGAAAATCAGCCATGATCCTGACGAATCTAAACCGACTCCTTGAAAGCAGAGCTATGTCATGTTTTTTTTGATGACAGATTTCCAAGCTCCGAGTGATGAGAAATTTAGAAATTTTGCAGTGTTAACGGAAAGGAGGAGACAGAAACCTGGAGAATGGAAATGAAGCTGAGAAAAAATGCTAAGAGCTCAGAAAAAAAAGGCTCTTTCCAGGAGGGAGGAGAAGCGCGTATCTAGGTTGAGTGCACAGCACACACGGATCTGAAGTTGGAAACGCGAGGGGTTTAAATAGAGAAGCGAGAGTTTCTTCTAGAAACAATTTTGGATGTCTTGTTGTTTGGATCATCGAGTCGACTGGGAAAAAAAAATTCTCAGAGCTCTGGAAAAAATTTTCTGAGTGATAAAAAAAAAAAAACTTTTGGTTAATTTTTATCATGTCTAGAAGACATGATAAAAATTAACTGTCCCTCCTTTTTGTCAAGGAAGGTTGTCTCACCGTTTCTAAAAATAGATCATGACTCATTCTTGGAATAATTGCCTTGAGAAAGGGTGAGTGATGGTCTATTTTTAGAAAGGGTGAGACATCCTTCCCAGACAAAAAAGAAGAGAGAGTTAATTTTTATCATGTCTTAAGACATGATAAAAATTAACCAAAAGTTTTTTTTTTTTTCAATCTTATCTAGAGAATTTTTTCTAGCCGACTCGATCGACAAGACATGACATGACCATTGTTTCTTTTTTTTAATAATGGATTTTCACCTATCCCTTTCAACCCTCCGAATTTGGCTTTGGATCCGTGTCCTTGCTTCCACATTCAGAGCTCTTTTCTTCAGCATTTCGATGCAGGGGAAGAATCAATTTTCTCACGACGTTTAGATATTCTTTCAGAATGCTAGAAAACTCATTCAAAGAAGAAGTATCTAAGGGTGGAGTTGCCGGTTGAGGAAAATTCACGAGTCTTGGAATCGGATTATGCGAATCCGTCTGTATGCCAAACTGTAAAGGAGAACCACCCGCTTTAGGAGAGCAGATAATAGTAAGATCCATCTTTTTCCAATTTTTGATTTGAATATACTTGTTTCTTCTTACTCGGAACATTTTCCTTTTTCTTCCTCCTCATCCTGGAACTGAATTCCAGGTGGAACGGAAGCATTTGTAATAAACTGTTGTTTCTTGGTTCCACACGCCTGACATTTTCCCGTGACCATCGGCCGTCGATTTTTCGACATGCGATAGTGGACGTCGACCGTATCGGTCTTGGTTCGGCATTTCACACACCAAATGGAATACGAAACAGGTTCCGCGTCAGAATGCTCCATTGCAGTAACACACTCTTTATTATTTTCTTCTCTTTTGAGAGAGAGAGAGAGAGAGATCTTAACCAGAAGTGTAGATATAAAATTTTAAATACGTTTCGGATCCGTCCGCTCTTTTCGCATACCCCACTTCTTCACAGAGGTATTCCGTTTGCTGATCCGCTCTTCGAGGATAAAACTCGTTTCCCCAAGCATCGCGAGCATAACGAATTCGATCGCCGGCCGTTAAACAATATTCGACTCCATCCGCCTTTTTAGGATACATTTCATGCCCCGATTCGTCTTTGGCATAAGGGAATAAAACAGACGTATAAAGCGAATACTCGTCCCCATTTTGAAATTTCGGGTAGTATTCTCGTCCAAAAGCCGTTCGGGCATACCGTCGAGGAGCTAAAATGTATTGGTTTCCGTTTAAATCTACCGCGTAATACTCATGACCGTTTTTGTCTCGAGCCAAGATAGGATTTCCTTCAGGATCCGTAACGTATAATTCGTAGTGAGGATGTTGGGGGTCGGTCGGGTATCGTTCTTTCCCCGATGCGTCTACTCGATAAACAGACATGCTTAGTTCTCGTCGCCTGCTCCTTCCTTCCTCCCACTCGAGACCCGTTGAGATGAGGGTATGACGTTGATATCTATAAAATGGGTTGACCCTTTCAAACTATTCCATTGTTTAAAGACGGATGGGTTAGGAAAAAAAATATTAATAAAAGCAAATATCTGAACGGTTCAACACAACGGGTGAATGGAAAAAAGGAATAGTTCTCTCTCTCCACTCACAGGATGGTTTCTTCTTCTTGAACGGCTCACACTCAACTGAAGCGAAACTCGGAACTCGAAATGTTTAAATAGATCATAGAGTCCATTCCAGAAAGAATCCGGAGATGTCTTGTCCAGCCAAGTTGACTGGGAAAAAAATTTCTGAGTTAAAAAAAAAAAAAAAAAAAAAAACTTTTGGTTAATTTTTATCATGTCTTATAGACATGATAAAAATTAACCAAAAGTTTTTTATCATGTCTTATAGACATAATAAAAATTAACTGTCCCCTCTTTTTGTCTGGGAATGTTGTCTCTCCGTTTCTAAAAATAGACCAGAACCCATTCTTGGAATTTTATTCTTTTTAGAAAGGATGAGTGATGGTCTATTTTTAGAAACGGTGAGACAACATTCCCAGACAAAAGGGGAAGGTAGTTAATTTTTATCATGTCTAAAGACATGATAAAAATTAACAAATTTTTTTTTTTCAGAGTTACAGAAATTTTTTCCAGCCCACTCGATCGACAAGACGTCCCCATTTTTTATTTAAGAATGGATTCTTGTTTATTTGTGTAAGCATTCCGAGTTTCGTTTTAGATGAGTCTATGTTGTTGAAGAGGAAACATGGGTACCCTCATTTTTTTTTCCTATCTGATTTCTAAGATGAATTCAGTGAGTTCACCTTGACCTTTTCAAATTTTGTTTGCTTACTTTTAGCCTAGAGGTCGACGGATAAATCATTCTGATTTTTTATATATTTTTTTTGTGTCCCTCTCTCTCTCTAAGAAACCTATCTCGTTCCAAGTCTTCTCGAAGTGCTATTGGTTCGTTTCGAGACGAGGTCATTTCACATCCCCCCTCCTTAAAAAGTATATGTATATAAATTAAAGGAAGTGATTTTCTATACACACACTTCACCTTTTTGAGTGGTGTCACGATGAGCCTATCCAGTAGAGAACGTCTTAGGGAAAGAATGCGTGAACAGAAACGACGCTGGCGAAGCAATTCAGCTAATCGAGAGCGAGAACGAATACATCAAAGGGAACGTTATGCTGTTCTTAAAAAGAACTCCCGACCGCGAAAGAAACATCTTCCTCCCAAGCAGTGGGAAAGCTATACGAATTTGCAGTATAAGGATATGTGGTCCGAAGAAGCCTATCAAAAATGTATTCGACAATGTAATAAAGAGCAATACAATTTCCTGATCTACGTTCTCGTCCGTTTGTACACCTATTACGCGTTACCTGAATCGAAACGTCCCCCTCCTCTGGATATTATTGTGCAAGGATCTGCCGGAACGGGTAAATCTTTCCTGATCCAAGCTTTATACCAAACTCTGATTCGAACGCCTCTTTTTAGCGAAGCGTGCTCGGTTCTCAAACTCGCACTTAGTGCTCAAGGAGCGGTTTACATTACGGGAGATACTTTGCATCATGCCCTGCGTCTTCAAATGAACGGGAGTTTTGTTCGACCTCTGACCCAAGAGACTTTAGACTATTACAGACCCCTGTATGCTCCTTTACGGATGGTGATTTTGGATGACGTTTCCACAATCGGATCCAATTTATTTTCGCGCATCGACCAGCAACTTCGACAATTGTGTCATGTGCCGGATAAACCGTTTGGGAATGTGCATATGATTAAATTCGGAGATTTGCAGCAGCTCCAACCGATTCGCGACATGCCCATTTTTTATTCTGAAGGGTGGTGGACGCCTCAATCCACGCTCTACTATGAACTAGTCGAATGTATGCGATTTTCTCTG
Source organism: Stegodyphus dumicola (assembly GCF_044657685.1). Classification (NCBI taxonomy): domain Eukaryota; kingdom Metazoa; phylum Arthropoda; class Arachnida; order Araneae; family Eresidae; genus Stegodyphus; species Stegodyphus dumicola. The sequence continues at coordinate 37,067,354 of NC_140771.1, read as the reverse complement.
GATTACGAGGAGAGACTCGATCGTTTAACGAGAAATCACTTTTTAGAACCGGACGATGTGGCATTTTTCCAGTCCCGCGTTCGCAGTTTCGACGAAATTCCTCGCGAAGCTATTATTCTCTGTTTTTCGAGCAAGGATGCAGAGAAATATAATATGAAACGTCTCCAATCCCGAGGGACGTACTGTTCGTGTCTGGCTCGAGACGTGATTTATTCCGAGAGCGAAAAATTGCGGAAGAGGATGATGAAACGGAGTCAACATTTACATCGATCTCAGATGGCGAATCTCGAATCCGTCCTCCATTTACAAAGAGGAGCGCGATATCAATTGACTAAAACGCTCGATAGATCCAAAGGATGGATGAATGGAGCGATTGGAACACTACACCAAATAGACCAGGATGAAGACGGAGTTGTGACGCGTGTCTGGCTGCAATTTTCGAATAGTCTAGTTCCTATCGATCGCGTCTCCATTCGTATTGACACCTGTTCGACAAAAACACTCGCATTTTATCGCGAACAGTTTCCTTTGATGTTAGCCGAAGCGATTACGGCTCATAAAGCCCAAGGAGCCACCTTTCCGTCGATCGCAATTTACATGCACGGACCTTTTAATCGATTTCAGCAATATGTCGCTTTTTCTCGAGTGACTCAACCCCAGGGATTGTATATTCTGGACCAGTTTCGTCCCCGCATGAAATTGGCGAGCAAGCAAAAATACGAGGAGGAACTGGAGCGATTGCAAAACATGTCCCGGATTCCGTATGATATATCGGCTCGAGAAGAGAACCAAGATCCGTACGAGTTTCTCATGAACCTTCTTCAATGTGGGAATCGTCTTTCCTTCCATCTTTCCAATAGAAACATCTCCCAAGAAAAAGAAATCGTCAAACTAGAAGAAAAACCTTCTTTCCATGTAAAACCTGTTATAAAATGTGAATCTTAAATCTTTTTTTTAAAAATTCAATAAAAAGAAATATTCTCCATCAAAACCCCTCCATTCTTTCAAAGCTTCACAAAACGCTCAACAATGTCCACACAATGGGAAGAGAAAAATCGATCTCAACGGTCCACACAACATGTTGACTCCTCAAAATATGTCTCTCCCAAGTGACAGGATGCTTCTTCTTCAACGGCTGACACTCATCTAAAGCCAAACTGGGAATGCTTAAATAGATAAGCGAGAGTTTATTCTTAAAAAAAATGGCGCTGTCTTGTCAATGGAGAATCGAGTCGGCTGGGAAAAAATTTTGAGAGCCAGGAAAAAAAAATTCTCTAACTCAAAAAAAAAAAAAACTTTTGGTTAATTTTTATCATGTCTTATAGACATGATAAAAATTAACTCTACCCTCCTTTTGTCTGGGAATGTTGTCTCTCCGTTTCTAAAAATAGACCAGAACCCATTCTTGGAATTTTATTCTTTTTAGAAAGGATGAGTGATGGTCTATTTTTAGAAACGGTGAGACAACATTCCCAGACAAAAGGGGAAGGTAGTTAATTTTTATCATGTCTAAAGACATGATAAAAATTAACAAAAAGTTTTTTTTTTTATATATATATATAGAGAGAGAGAGAGAGTTAGGAAATTTTTTTTCCTGGCTCTCAAAATATTTTCCCAGCCGACTCGATTCTCCAATTGACGACACAGCGTCATTTTTTTAAGAATGGACTCTCGTTTTTCTATTTAAGCATTTCGAGTGTCACTTCAGATGAATGTCAGCCGTTTAGGAAGAAAAACGCAGATTCCCATTTTCTCATTTCCTTCAGAGAGAGAGAGAGAGAGACCTAGATTTTCGAGACTCGATGACTTTTCAAGCATTTTTTGTTTAACCTATTCGACTTCATATTTGTCTGACGTTCAAGAGTATGATCTCTCGTGGATGGATCTCTTCCACCTCATTCTCTTTCCAGTCGATTTAGAAGGGGAAGGGGAGATTTTTTTCCCCTCGTGGAGGATGTCTCCTGAATACCGTTCAAAGAGACTATGGAGAAATTATATGGTCAGAGTCACGGATTTCCAGGGTAATCTGCTTCTCAGCTAAAAAAAAAGGATCTCTCTTTCCCAGTCTGTCTTCGATTGCCTCGTTAACTGTGAAACCCATCGCTTTTCCGATTTTATGGTTCTCCCAGTATAATCAGACAGTCGGTCACAAAAGTATTCGAACACCGGTACCCTATCAGAAAATGACAAGATGGCGTTTTTTTTCTCTTTCTCTCTGTGTGTCGTGTTATTCCATCCTAGGTTTTCTTCTCCCCCCCATCTTGGAAAAAACTGGAAAAAATTGGTTACGATCTCTTTTTGAATGGGGAGATGCCATTTTGAGAAAAAGCTGACGACCCTATCTTGGAGAATGAACATGACCGCTCTACACACCCTTTTACTCTCTCTCTCTCTCTCTTTTTGAATTGGGAAGCCATTTTGGGAAAAAGCAGACGACCCTATCTTGGAGAATGGAAATGAACGCCTCTCCCTCTCTCTTTGAAATGGGAAGCCATTTTGGGACCCTCTATTCTTGGGGAGGGAGAAAACTGAAGTCTGCATTTCGCTGTCTCTGAATGCGGAAAGCCCTTTTGGGAAAAGCGGACCCTCTCCTTCTGATCTTGGAGAACTGGAAATGAACGCTCTACACGATCTCTCTTTGAATTCAGAAGGTATTTTGGGACCTTCTAATGTTGGAAAACTGAAATGAACGCTCTACACCTTCTCTCTCTCTCTCTCTCTCTCTTTCTCTGAAATGGGTAGCCATTTGAAAACTCCCTAACTTTGGAAAAAAACAGAAATGAACGCTCTACACCATCTCTCTTTGAAAATTGGGGGGGGGGTGTCATTTTGAGATCTCCCTCCCCTAAACTTGAAAAAAAAACTGAAATGAATGCTCTACACTTTCTCTCTTTGGACATGGGTAACCCTTTGGGGACCCTCTCCTCTTGGTAGAAAAAAAAAAAGAACTGAAGTGAAGGCTCTACACAATCTCTCTTGGAATGGAATCCATATTTCGGGAAACGTGGATCACCTCATGCTGGAAAACTGAAGTGAACCACCAAGATTGGACTCTATATAATATTTTTTTTTAAATTGACATCATTAACCTCCTCCCATTTGTTATTAAAAAAATTGTTTTTTTTTTTTGTTTTGGTTTTTATCCCATTTCCGATGTGATTTCAGAAATGCAATTCCATAAGAGTTCAATTTCATTCGAGGTTAAATGATCTAAACAGTCTTTGACCCACCCATCCGTATGATTATTTTCTTTTCCTTCCTGTTGCACCAAATTTTGTAAGTCCATATAATCATTCCATACGGGAAGGGCTGGATCCTCACAAGGCTGTCTTGAAACACTTGGAGTCTCTTTGGGATGAGTGGAGGGATCTAGGATGTCTGGACCCGGCTGCAATTCTACCTCCATGATTTCTGGACCCGTTGGAACTTGTTTACCCGGCTGAAATTCTACCTTCATGATTTCTGGACCCGTTGGAACTTGTGAACCCGGCTGTGATTCTGCCTCCATGATTTCTGGACCTGTTGGAACTTGTGGACCCGGCTGACATTCTACCTCTACGATGTCGGGACTTTTTGAAGCTTGTGGACCCGTCTGACATTCTACCTCTACGATGTCGGGACAGGTTGGAGGAGAAGAAGAAGAAGAAGAAGAGGATACTAGAAGAGGTTCTGTCTGTGAGGAGTCCGAAAGAGGTTGCCTTTTTGAACAACTCGGGGAAGAAGAAGAAGAAGAAGAAGCTTCTGGATTCTGAAGCGGATCTTGCACGCCAGGTAGGTTCCGGTAAGTCGACCGTTTTTTAAGAGGTAATTTTTTTCTTCCTCCTCATCTTCAATTGTGATGACTTTAATTTCATTCCGTTGCCGGGTCGATTTTGTTTCGGGAAATAACGGTTTGGTCCAGCTCCTCTTATCATCTAAGGAAGGGACGGGTAAAGGTGGCGGAGGGTTTTCTTCTTCTCTTTCTTGAAACATCATCGGCGATTGGAAAGAAATCTCCTCTTTCAATAGTTTCCAAAGCGAGTACGAGCACCGATCGACGAGAAAGAGACTCTTCTGGGTTGTGACGATGAGATATTGCGTTTTCGGGGGAACGACATAGTTTTGAAAAGGTCTTAGAATATATTTCTTATATTTCATCCTGTCGCTGACTTTAAAACTTCTTTCCTTCAGATTGGGGGACGATGATTCGTAATAGGCGAGAGGAGCGGCTGTGGTTTGAACAATATGAACTTCGTCCTCAGCCGTCGTTCTCACTCCAAACGTAAAATATCGTTTCGTGAGAAAAATATTCTTCCACCGAAAACTCGTGCGCGGATCTGTATATCGCCGGCCTGTTTGAATGGGCCGTCTTAAAGCTCGATCCATCCGATTCCAAGAGAAGGGAGATTCCTCTTTCGTTTGTTGCGATTCGAATAAATTTCTGTATATATTCTGAACGAGCAGGTTGGAGGGTTCGACATCTTGGTTGAAAGAAACGATCGCTTGATGAGGTGGTAAATGCGGAATAAATGTCGCACAATGACACGCCAAAAAATTTTCAAGTTGGAGATTTGCTTTAGCGTCTTCAAATCCTCCCCGTTCGAAATCCGTTGAGTTGGAAAAACGTCTAATAGCGACATGGCTCCCAATGGAAAAGAAATGATCTCGCCCAGTACTCTCGTCTTTTTATATATCTATATAGACACACACAGACACACATAGAGGCTCTATGACGTCCGTTTTATTTGTTTTTTTTTTGTTTCTCTCTCTCTTCTTTCCAAGAAATCTTATCTCCATGACCTCTTTTTCTTTTCTTAAAAAGATGAATGTGTGTGGGAGTGAGGAAGTGAAAGTAATAATTTAATAAACAAAATATTATCCAACCATGACCTTCTTTTTTTTTTCAAAGTCACCCTTTCCAATCCAAGGACGTCCAGAGATAGAGGAAGCAGGGAGAGAGGAGGAGGAGGGAAGGGAAGGTCACACTCTCTTTCTCTCTATAAATAAAAGGGGAGAGCCCCAAAGTCGTATTTTTGTCCAAGTGGATCATGAGGAGGCATCCCCAGCTCACTACGTGTATTCCTTTCAAATATAAATATGTTGATCTTTCCTTTTATATCATCCAAGGAGTCGTTTACCTGAAAGCCTCCGATTTTTCAAAATGTGCGGGTTATTATACCGTGGGGAGTTATCAAAAGATGCGGGACGAATTTTTGTCCGACGAAAACGTTTTGATGGCTCGTGACATTCCACCTTTGGATGCACAAATTTTGTTAATGAAACGAGCCAAATATTTTTACACGTCCCACTTTCTAACCGTCTCGCAAATGAATAGGATTATGGATCGTCTTGAGAAGACAAAAGGGATTCTCGTTCATTTTAGTGAATGGTTGCATAAATGTTTGCACGAACCTCTCTCGATCGAGAAGACTGGGAAGAATACCTATTATATTCTTCTGGAGGACTCTCCTCGTTCGTCTCATCATAGAGAGGCCACGACTTTTGAAAAAATCCTCGAGCAAGAAAAAATAGAATGGTGGAACAACTACCCCACCCCTCTCCCCGAGCATCAAGAGGAGCCTGTTCAGAAGAAAAAGAAAAAACCTTTCCAAAAGCCTATCCTCATCCTCCTCGATAATATTGGGGATGAGGAGAAGCCTGTTCAGATTCCTCTTAGTTTGTCAAAACCCGTCGAGGATGAAAAACCTCTCCCTTCCTCAAAACCCCTTGAGGAAGAGAGACCCCTCGAGAAGGAGAAATCTCTCCCATTGTCAAACCTCCTCGAAGATGAAAAACCTCTCCATTTATCAAGACCCCTCGAGAAGGAGGGACCTCTTCCTTTATCAAACCCCTCGAAGATGAAAAACCTCTCCATTTATCAAGACCCCTCGAAAATGAGGGACCTCTCGATTTGTCAAAACCCCTCGAGGATAAGGGACCCAAAACTTCTCTCTCTTTCGAAGAGGAGGGACCTCTCAATTTGTCAAGACCCCTCAAGAATAAGGGAACCGAAAATCCTCTCCCTTTCTCAAGACTTCTCGAGGAGGAGGAGGAGGAGAGACCGCTCCATGTCTCAAGACAGGACCCCCCTCTATCTCTTGAGGATCCGAGGGAAACGATTCCTATTGAAAACCCATCTATCGACGATCCCCAGAAAAGGTCTTCGGAGGAGATTAGACTTCCATGTAGAAAACGAATCTGCCACAATCATCATCATCATAATAATAATAATATACCCCCTTCTCAACAACAGAATCCTACAACATTTGCAGATAAATGCATTCAAACCAATCCCTTTATAGTAACCCTTTTGATTGGAGAACCCGTGCATTAGCCTCGAAAAATAAAATGAGATTCTAGACTGTTTCTATGACCAGAATGTTAAGCCAATAGATAGGTCTAGCTCAGAATTTTTCTTTTTAAAAGAAAATAAATAAATAATCCAAAGACTATTCGTAAATATAAATGGTAAAGTCTTGAGTAGGCTGGAAAAAAATTTTCAGAGCTGAGAAAAATTCTACAACTCAAAAAAAAAAAAAAAAAAAAAAAAAAAAAACTTTTGGTTAATTTTTATCATGTCTTAGACATGATAAAAATTAACGACCCTCTTCCTTTTTCGTCTGGGAATGTTGTCTCACTCTTTTGAAAAACAAATCGTGATTCATTCATGGAATGATTGCCATTAGAGAAAGGATGAGTCATGGTCTATTTTTAGAAAGGGTGAGACATCCTTCCCAGACAAAAAGGGAGGGTCATTAATTTTTATCATGTCTAAAGACATGATAAAAATTAACCAAAAGTTTTTTTTTTTTTTTTTTCATTAGAGAATTTTTATCTCACCTCTGAGAAATTTTTTTTCTCCCAGCCGATTCGTGACTTTACCATTTGTTTTTAAGAATGATTTCTCCCTGATCTATTATTTCAAAATTCCAAGTTTCGCTTCAGAACCATCTGTGCTGTTGAAGAAGTAACGTGATATATGTATTTTTTTAATGAGTTCTGTCAAGATTGAATTGTGCAGGATCGACCTTGCGAATTTCTTCTCTGTGTCTTTAAATAATAATGATACCGAACTGCTTTTTGTAGAGCGCAATGGAAAAAACCTTTTGTATGGTTAGGACAATTCATGTGTTCGATCCCATTGTATTTGAGAATCTCTTGCGTCGATCCCGAAATGCAATAAATGGATCTTTGCAACCATTTCTCTAAAAACCGCCGTTTCATTTCTCCTCGCACCCAAATTATGGAAAAAGGTTCCGTCAACATCGTTAACACCCATGGAAAATAACTGTACGGAATTTCTCCTTCGTACCACGACAAGCCGTGATAATAATCACTCGCCCACACAGCGGTTCGTTTTTCTTTCTCGGTGAGCATTTGCCATGGAAACGGGGGTTTAAAAACAAATACCCCTCGAGAAGTACCGTCCAATGTGACGTAAGCCAATTCTTTCACAATAAAGGCTCCTTGAGAATCGAAGAAACCTTCAAAGTCGAGCACGAGTTCCATGTTTTTTATTTCTTTTTCTTTCCAAGGTGACCTTTATTATTATGATGATGAATGTGTATTGAGATACGCACGATATTATTCAAAAAACAAATATATATATACGAATGTGACCTTTCCAAGAATTCATACGACCTGTCACGTGCAACCTTCTCTCTCTATATATATAAAAGAGGAGACGGCGAGAGAACGCTATCCATTTTTTCCTTCAGGACACACAGCGAGAGAGAGAGAGAGAATTTTGTTTCCTTTTCTTCTTCAATTGAAGAAGATGGACATTTTGAGTGCCAAACCTCTCAAAGATTCCTACATTGTTCTGCACATGGAATACCTTCACTGTTATGATCCAAAGACGGGAGATATATGTTTCATCTTGAAAGAACTGGGCTACATCACTTGCGATTTAACCTTATGCGGATCCATGATTTTTCTCCCTCCTGTCCATTACGATGACTTATCGTCCCGCAATCAAGCTGTGGTCAACCAGACTACAAATAACCGACACGGCCTGCAATGGACCGAGGGTCGTCTTTCCTACGAGCATCTTCCTACAATCCTGGAAATACTGACCGAAAATGTGGAGGTGATCTACGTCAATGGATACGATAAAGCCGAATTTTTCAGCAAGCTCTGCCAGCGATCCGTTTACGAGTTTTACATCCCAGGGAAAACCGAGTGGCGGAACAAGTCGAAATGCACGCGACACCAATATTTCCAAAAGATGATTCATTGTGCCGAGAACAAGGTGAGAAATTTTCGATACCATTTGATGGAGGGTAGTTACGTTTTCCGGAAATTACATTGTTACCCCTCCGAAAGCAAAGCTGTCGAAGACGAAGAGGAGGCGGAAGAATCTCCCCAGGAGAACTCGTGCGACGATGAGGAGGAGGAGGAGGAGGATGAACTTTCTAATAAAAATAATAAATGTCTAAGTTGGGATGCTTTAGAGACCCAAGAATATTGGTCTCAACCCTTTTCTCACCTAGACCTGAAAGAGGATCCTCAAGTGTACTCTTTGTGGTCCTCTTCTAAAATTTGGTCTTGGAGAGAACCCTTGAATGTTCATGAATGAAATGGTATGTAAATCCCCTAGAGAAAAAAAATAGAAAAAAAAAGTTCCTTTTTTTTGTAATATGTTGATTTCTTTCCAATCCCATTTCTTTTCTATAACTCCACCCCAATCGACGAGAAGAAGACGAATTTTCCAAGTTACACAAGACGAATCTTCCAAGTTACACAAGACGTAGAAAGATTTCACAAGGATTTATAAATCACACGCTCCCACATGATATATGTATAGAGAGAAAAAGACCCTCTGTTCTCTAGCCAATACGTCAAGACTTCCCTAAACTAAGAGAGATCATGAGTACCGAGGAAACCTTAGCAGAGCAAGTGGAAAGACTTTCAAAGAGATTAGAAGAGTTAAGACGGGATAGATTTACAGTTCCGCCGACTAAAGAGGAAACTATCATCGATTTCAACAAACCGCTGTACTTTCATCCCCTACCCCAAAGAATGAGACGAGTGGACTCGTCGTTGAACAGTTCCAATGAGAAACAAAATGTCACTTATTTGAATAGCCAATTTCAACACATGAATATTTCATAAGTATTTTTTTTGTTTTTTTCCCTAAAGCGTAGGGAGATCGGATCAGTAGTTTTTCCCTTTTCATCATCGAAAAAGATTGGGAGGAAAAATCTTTCTCAGCTCTCTCAGAAAAATTTTTCAGCCTTTAAAAAAAAAAAAAAGAACTTTTTGTTAATTTTTATCATGTCTTAGACATGATAAAAATTAACTCTACCCCCCCCCTTTTGTCTGGGAATGTTGTCTCACACTTTCTAAAAATAGACCATCACTCCTCCTTTCCTAAAGAATAGAATTCCAAGAATGGGATTTGGTCTATTTTTAGAAACGGTGAGACCCTATTCCCAGACAAAAGGCGGGTAGAGTTAATTTTTATCATGTCTAATGTTCAGGGTCCATCCATCTTCTTATGTGAAACGGTGACCCTGACAAGATCGAGATAAACAAGTCCTGTGAGTTGTTTTGCAATCTTGACGCGATCCAAGAAAGACTTTTTATTATTATTTTTTTTGAAATAGGCGGGGGGTGGGGAGAGAAAATGTTCTCACGAACCTCAGATATCTTTTCATAAATATATTTTTTTATCAAAGTGTTTCTTTCATTCCGATCCTTTTAAGAGGTTGGAATGACCCTGACATTTAGATGGGGTCGCGATCCCGACAGATGTCGCGCGAGTATAAAAGTGTGTATCCTTCGCGAGATTTCTTCAGAGAACAGAAGAAGACGTGAACTGAGCTGGTAAGTCCCTTTGGTCCTATGAATATGGTTTAATCATAACTTCATTTAAAAAGACCTTTGAAACTTTGAAACTTCTTAACCCTTTGAAAAGAAAAATGTCTCTTTCAAGACGACGACTCTAAAACGTTTTATTGTTTTTTTTTCCTTTCTAGATCTTCCCTGTTATACATATATACCTTTTCGATTCTCTTTTTTGCTCCTGTTTGTGGAAGACATCACCGTATTCATCGCCATGGCGTGTTCAGAAAATTTTATCGTGCTCGATCTAGAGGGTTTCCAGTCCTACAACCACAAGAAGGGTGAATTTACCTACGTTTTAAAAGAATTGGGCTATGCGACAAAAGATTTTTTGACCGTGGGATCGTTGACGTTTGCTCCTCCTCACCCCTTCCACCAACTGAATGAAAAAAACCAAAAGACGAATGCCTGGCTGACGAGAAACCGGCACGGACTTCGTTGGAACGAGGGTCATATTCCCTACAACCATTTAGGACGCATTCTCCAATCGCTCACTCACAGCTTCTCCACGATTTATGTGGCGGGATGTCAGAAAGCTAAATTCTTTGCTAAAGCCTTGGATTATCAAAAACCCGTGACGGAAATTTATGTGCCAAATGGAATCATTTGGAAGTATCGGGAAAAATGTGCCCGACATCATCAAAGGATGAAATATTTCCATTGTGCCGAAAACAAAGTGCGCAACTATCGATGGCATATTACGGAAGGAGATTTTCATATCAATCACGTCTATCCAGACGGAACGGAGAAAGAGGAGAGGATTCAGGAGAAAGCAGACAATCCTCTGCAAGCTTTTGATAAGGCCTACGATCAGTTAGAGAAGGATCCGTCCCCAAAAGCGTACGATAACCTCATCCAGAAATGGGATAATCTGTCCTGTTTCCAAGTAATGGAACATCCGGATGAGCATACGCCTTTAAACTTGATGGGCTCTTCTTCTTTGTCGTCAACTTCCTCCAATAACTCGAGGAAGACGGAGGGTTGGGGAGACATACCTGAAAATATTCCCCATTACGATCCAGCAGCCTGTTGGGACGAACCTTACAAAGAATCTCATGAGACCCCCAAAATATCTTCAGAGGATCCAAAGACAAAATCCACTGAGTGTTGGGACGATGAACGGACGACTCATGCTCTAAAATCCACTAAGACTATGTCCACTGAGTGTTGGGACAATGAACAGACGACTCATGCTCCAAAATCTATTGAGACTATGACCACTGAATGTTGGGACAATGAACGGACGACCCATGCTCCAAAATCGACTGAGACTATGTCCACTGAGTGTTGGGACGATGAAACCGAAAAGACGACAGAGAATTGGGATGACCGTTCTCAAAAGTATTTGAATTGATATACACATAAACTCAGAGAAAAAAAAATAAAGAAAAGATTTTTAGAAATAAGTAGAGAAAGGTTCTCCGCTTTCCCTATATTTATGGAAATGGACTGAGAAGAGAGAGAAAGAGAGACGAATCAGGAGACAAAAAAAATGGGTCTTGGAAGGAATGAGTGCAAATGCATTCGATTCCTTCCAAGACCCATTTTTTTTGGGTCCCTCTCTCATCCAATCTTGGAAAAGAACTTTGTCCTATTTTTCTAGGTCCATTCAAAAAGAAATGAATCTATCCATAAATTTTCTTAAAAGAAAAAAAAGCAAAAAGATCCTTTACCTCTTGACGGTCCAAAGTCGAGAATCTTGGAAAAAGTTATCCACTCTCTCCATCCAGTCAAGCTTCTCTGTAGAAAATCTAGTAGGTGCATCTGCATTCTTGAACACCCGGAAGTTATTATTGGACGCGAAACGTCGAATGCTGAAATAGTTAACAGTGATCCCATTCTTAAAGAAACGGGGATGTTTTATTCATCCAGTCGAGTGCGGAAAAATTTCTGAGAGCCGGAGAAAAATTTCTCTAACTGAAAAAAAAAAAAAAAAAAAAAAAAAATACCCCCCTTTTAGTCTGAAAATTGATGTCTTCAATTTTTCAAAAATTGAAGACATCAATTTTCAAATTTTCAGACTAAAAAGGGGGGTAATTTATTTTTCAGAAACTTTTCCCAGCCGACTCGATGTGAATAAAACTTTACTGTTTATTCCCCTTTTGGAATAGAATTTCCGTCAAGGTAGGCTACTTTTCCTCTTTTTGCATTTTTCATGTCATTTCATTTGTATTACAATATACTGAAAACGGGCGTTCGAACAGATTTCTAGGCTATTTCTATACAAATGGAGCTCGATCCAAGAAAGAAATGATGTCTTTTTTTTATTTTGTGGACTGCCAATTTGTATTGGAATATACTGAAAACGGGTGTTTGAGTCGATTTTCAGTATATTTCAATACAAATAGAGCTGGGTCCAAGAAGGAAATGATGTCTTTTTTTTTATTTTGTGAACTGCCAATTTGTATTGGAATATACTGAAAACGGATGTTTGAGTCGATTTTCAGTATATTTCAATACAAATAGAGCTCGATCCAAGAAAGAAATGATGTCTTTTTTTTTTATTTTGTGGACTGCCAATTTGTATTGGAGATAAAAATTAACAAAAAGTTTTTTTTTTTTTTTTTTTTTTTTTTTTTACATCTCAGAATTTTTTCCTGAGCTCTGAAAATATTTTGACAGCCGATCTCATTTCGGTTTTCGACTTTCACTTTCAACTCTTCACTTTTCTATAAAAGCATTCCACGTTTCTGTTCAGAACAGTGTCTCTCTCTACCCAAATCTGAAACCCTAGTCTCGAGAGAATATGAGACTAGAAAAATAGTTTAGCTTATTGATCTAAAAAATGTCCCATGCTAGAACTCAGAATTATAATCAGAGCGGGGCTTTTCAGTATCCACTTCCAAGATTTTAGATTTGTCATGGGTGACATGTTCCCAAATTCATAAATTCTTCAATTATAGTCCCTTGTTTGACAAATGGCTAAGAAATTCTTAAAAAATATCATGATAAAGATTTAGCTATCTATATATAACATTATGTTTTCTTTTCAAAAAAAAATCCAGTCTTGATCGAAATGGACTTTACGCACAATTTATTGTATCCCCACCTTTCCAAGATTGGTTTGAAGAAGTGATAAAAAAAATGGGTCTGGAAGGAAAAGGCTGCATTTCGAGAAAAGAAAAGAGGACCCTCTTTTTCTCGCAATGCACCCGTTTTCTTCCAGACCCATTTCTTTTGCCTCCTCAGAACTCTCTTTTTTTTCTCCTCCCTCTCTCTCTTAAGAGGGATTGAAAGAAAGAGGCTAGATGGAAAAGTTTCTTTTTTTTTCTTTCGAGAAGATAAAAAAAAATTTGGAGGAGGAGCAAATTTTTTTGGGTGGTGGTGGTTGTTTTTTTTAGAAGGTGATAACTTTAGTGACATTTAAAGAGACCACGAGAGGATCCGTTTGAGTCTCGACGACCTTTTCTTGACGGGGGTCTGTCTGGCAATAAGCGCTGGCATATTGTTTAGGGTAAGTAGAAGAATCCGTCATGCCTGGATGAGGCGGTATGTAGCGCACTCCCAGATTAAAGAGGGTGATGAAGGGAAATTTCTCCCCCGGATAGAGCAGTCGGTAAACGGGTTGATTGGGTACAACTCGAACCAGCGGCTGAGTTAAAATGCTATACACCCAGGCCAGAAGCTGATTATTTTTAGGATTATTTTCGGCCAGATGTAACATTTCTTCGCTGGAGAGGACATATCCCTTTTGAGAACTGCCGAGACTCTCAAGATCTTTTATTTTCCTGAAGACGTGGTGTTCGTCGAAAAACACGGAGAGAATGTCCCAGGTTCTTTTACTGGAAGTATGAATCAGAGGCAAAATGTCCGTAGCGTTCCAAAACAATCTTCCGTCATCCACATAACAGCGAATGCTCAGAAACTCATTATATAAGACGCGGATCATCATCTTGAGTAGAAATATGGATACGCACAGCAGTCTCTCTCTCTGGGAAATAGAGTCTGTCTTCCACTCGCCTCTCTATATATACGAGAAGACCACGTGATGGGCGACGTGACGGTTGACTTCTAGAAAAAAAAATCAACTTTGTCTATCTCTCTCTCTCTATGACCTTCTATTTTTTTCCTAAAGGACACCCCGTCACATTTTCAAAGGTCATGGGATTGAGAGGAACGAAAGAAAAAAAAATCAACCATCCTTTGTATACTACCTATGACCTTCTCCTAGAGACCCCTGTCATTTTCTTCTCCAGAACTACGTGATGAAAGCTTTTTTTTTATTCTAAAGTTTATCAACTTTGTAGACACATGACCCCGTCACCTTCTCAAAGGCCATGTCGTATGGAATGGGACCCTTTTGGTTTTTTCTTTTGAGAAAATAAAAAATAAAACAACTCTATAATCATCTCTCTATGACCTTCACAAACACTCATGTTTTATCATTTTTTTTATTTTAGAATTCATCAACCTTGTTCCTCCTCCCCTCTCTCTCTCTCTCTGAGGAGTCTATATAAACGGATCGCCAGCGAGCACTTGTTCATATCAGACGAGTGTTTCGCCTTGAGAACGGAAAAAAAAATACAAAAGCCATGCTGCTCAAACTGGAATATAACGATGACTATTACGTGCACGCGTATGTGGATCTAGGATTCCTGTACTGGAATGCCAAAGATATCTTGACTCTCTTGCCTACGAACGTCTCGCATACGACGAGTGTTCTCCAAGTCTTTTTTCCTAATCGACACCATTTCCTTCGACTAGGCGATTTGGACAACTACTCCAAAGAATGGGGTCAACCGAACCAGATTGTCCTCACTTCGAATGAAGCGGCCTTCGTCGCTTCGAAATCCCTGCATAACAAGTCGCTCTTCCCTTGGATGTGTAAAATATTCATGAGACCTCTGACGAAAATTGAGGAGGACGGGGAAACGTATATCACCCTCCGAGAGACTGTGCAAGACGAATAAGAAAGGAAAAAGAGTCCTCTCTTTTTCATCACTCAATTCGGGATCCATCATCTCCCCAAAATCATCCAGAGACATCAAGCCTTCGTTGAAAAGTATCAGAAAGAGGATGATGGTGATGATGATGCGATATGGTCTCCAGTCGCTTAAAGAAGGGGAAACGTTCTCCGCTTTCCCTATTCCATAGACTGGAGAGTTGAATCAGGAGAACAAAAAAATGGGTCTTGGAAGGAATGAGTGCATTTCAAAATGCATTCGATTCCTTCCGAGACCCATTTTTTTGGGCCACTCTCTCCTCCAATACTGGGAGAGAGAGAGAAAAGAAATTTATCATCTCCTGTCCACCCAAAAAGAAACTATGTATTTTTGTTTTTCTGGATGCGGCCGAATTTGTAGAGGAATCGTCCAGAAACCGGCCCTCAAGCCCATTTTCGGACTATTTCTATAAATATTCGGTCATCAAGATGGTCCGGGGACGACTTTGTTTGGACATCATCTCTATATAGATGGTGAAATTTGTATAGCCATTTCTAAAGAATCTCAGAGAAAACTAAAAACGAGATTGCAAAAAAAGAAATAGCCTCCAGTGAACACAATTCCAACGACAGTGGATAGGAAAAGTGAAGAGTTGAAAGTGAAAGTCGAAAAACGAAATGGGATCGGCTAGGAAAAATTTCTCAGAGCTCAGAAAAAAATTCTGAGATGTAAAAAAAAAAAAAAAAAAAAAAAAAAAAAAAAAAAAAAAACTTTTTGTTAATTTTTATCATGTCTTCTAGACATGATAAAAATTAACTCACCCCCCTTTTGTCTGGGAATGTTGTCTCCCACTTTCTAAAAATAGACCATGACTCATCCTTTTAAATTCCAAGAAAAGACTGGGTTCTGGTCTATTTTTAGAAACGGTGAGAGAACATACCCAGACAAAAGGGGGATGAGTTAATTTTTATCATGTCTAGAAGACATGATAAAAATTAACAAAAAGTATTTATAATATATATTATATAATATATATATTATATAATATATATATTATATATTTTTTCTTTTTTTTTCTGACTCAGAATTTTTTCTCGGCTCTCAGAAATTTTTCCCAGCCGATCCCATTTTGCTTTTTGACTTTCACTTTCAATTCTTCTCTTTTCTATAAAAGTATTCCACGTTTTTGTTCAGAATAATACGGGCTGTTGAAAAGGCAATATGTCTGGTCATCAAGATGGTCCGGGGACGACTTTGTTTGGACTCCGCCCCCCCTCCAAGCCCATTTTAAGTATATTTCTATACAAATTCGGCATAAAATTGTCCGGGGACGACTTTGTCCGGAGACGACTCTATCCGGGGACGACTCTGTTTGGACTCAACCATGACGTCATTTTAATATAGTGGAATGTGTATAGAAATAGTCGGAAAAAGGACTCGAACGCCCGTTTTCAGTATATTCCAATACAAAATTGATTGTCCACAACATAAAAAAAGACATCATTTTTTTCTTGGATGGAGCTCCATTTGTATTGGAATATACTGAAAACCAACGTGAACGCCCGTTTTCAGTATATTCCAATACAAAATTGGCTGTCCACAAAATAAAAAAAGACATTTTTTTCTTGGATGGAGCTCCGTTTGTATTGAAATATACTGAAAACCAACGTGAACGCCCGTTTTCAGTATATTCCAATACAAAATTGGCTGTCCACAAAATAAAAAAAAAGACATCATTTTTTTCTTGGATTGAGCTCCATTTGTATTGGAATATACTGAAAACCAACGTGAATGCCCGTTTTCAGTATATTCCAATACAAAATTGGCTGTCCACAACATAAAAAAAAGACATCATTTTTTTCTTGGATCCAGCTCCACTTGTATTGTAATATACTGAAAACCAACGTGAACGCCCGTTTTCAGTATATTCCAATACAAAATTGGCTGTCCACAACATAAAAAAAGACATCATTTTTTTCTTGGATCCAGCTCCACTTGTATTGTAATATACTGAAAACCAACGACAACGCCCGTTTTCAGTATATTCCAATACAAAATTGGCTGTCCACAACATAAAAAAAAGACATCATTTTTTTTCTTGGATCCAGCTCCACTTGTATTGTAATATACTGAAAACCAACGTGAACGCCCGTTTTCAGTATATTCCAATACAAAATTGGCTGTCCACAACATAAAAAAAAGAAATCATTTTTTCTTGGATCCAGCTCCATTTGTATTGAAATATACTGAAAACCGACGTGAACGCCCGTTTTCAGTATATTCCAATACAAAATTGGCAGTCCACAAAATAAAAAAAAGACATCATTTCTTTGTTGGATCGAGCTCTATTTGTATTGAAATATACTGAAAATCGACTCAAACACCCGTTTTCAGTATATTCCAATACAAATTGGCAGTCCTCAAAATAAAAAAAAAACATCATTTCTTTGTTGGATCGAGCTCTATTTGTATTGAAATATACTGAAAACCGACTCAAACACCCGTTTTCAGTATATTCCAATACAAATTGGCAGTCCACAAAATAAAAAAAAAGACATCATTTCTTTCTTGGATCGAGCTCTATTTGTATTGAAATATACTGAAAATCGACTCAAACACCCGTTTTCAGTATATTCCAATACAAATTGGCAGTTCACAAAATAAAAAAAAAGACATCATTTCTTTCTTGGACCGAGCTCTATTTGTATTGAAATATACTGAAAATCGACTCAAACACCCGTTTTCAGTATATTCCAATACAAATTGGCAGTCCACAAAATAAAAAAAAGACATCATTTCTTTCTTGGATCGAGCTCCATTTGTATAGAAATAGCCTAGAAATCAGTTCGAACGCCCGTTTTCAGTATATTGTAATACAAATGAAATGACATGAAAAATGCAAAAAGGGGAAAAGTAGCCCACCTTGACGGAAATTCTATTCCAAAAGGGGAAAACTTGTATCCAGGTTTGCCCACAGCACGGCCGGAACTCAAGCGAAACTCGATAGGTTGAAATCGATCCATTAAATAACATTCTTAAAAAACAGTAAAGTTTTATTCTATTCCAAAAGGGGAAAACTTGTATCCAGGTGGGCCCACAGCACGGCCGGAACTCAAGCGAAACTCGATAGGTTGAAATCGATCCATTAAATAACATTCTTAACAAACAGTAAAGTTTTTTTCACATCGAGTCGGCTGGGAAAAGTTTCTGAAAAATAAATTACCCCCCTTTTTAGTCTGAAAATTTGAAAATTGATGTCTTCAATTTTTGAAAAATTGAAGACATCAATTTTCAGACTAAAAGGGGGGTATTTTTGTTTTTTTTTTTTTTTTTTTCAGTTAGAGAAATTTTTCTCCGGCTCTCAGAAATTTTTCCGCACTCGACTGGTTGAATAAAACATCCCCGTTTCTTTAAGAATGGGCTCACTGTTAACTATTTCAGCATTCGACGTTTCGCGTCCAATAATAACTGCCGGGTGTTCGAGAATGCAGATGCACTTACTAGATTTTCTACAGAGAAGCTTGACTGGATGGAGAGAGTGGATAACTTTTTCGAAGATTCTCGAATTTGGACCGTCAAGAGGTAATGGATCTTTTTGTTTTTTTTTTCTTTTAAGAAAATTTATGGATAGATTCATTTCTTTTTGAATGGACCTAGAAAAATAGGACAAAGTTCTTTTCCAAGATTGGATGAGAGAGGGACCCAAAAAAAATGGGTCTCGGAAGGAATCGAATGCATTTGCACTCATTCCTTCCAAGACCCATTTTTTTTGGTCTCCTGATTCGTCTCTCTCTCTCTTCTCAGTCCATTTCCATAAATATAGGGAAAGCGTAGAACCTTTCCCTACTTATTTCTAAAAATCTTTTCTTTATTTTTTCTTTCTCCTGAGTTTATGTATATATCAATTCAAATACTTTTGAGAACGGTCATCCCAATTCTCTGTCGTCTTTTCGGTTTCATCGTCCCAACACTCAGTGGACATAGTCTCAGTCGATTTTGGAGCATGGGTCGTCTGTTCATTGTCCCAACATTCAGTGGACATAGTCTCAATAGATTTTGGAGCATGAGTCGTCTGTTCATTGTCCCAACACTCAGTGGACATAGTCTTCGTGGATTTTAGAGCATGAGTCGTCCGTTCATCGTCCCAACAGTCAGTGGATTTTGTCTTTGGATCCTCTGAAGATATTTTGGGGGTCTCATGAGATTCTTTGTAAGGTTCGTCCCAACAGGCTGCTGGATCGTAATGGGGAATATTTTCAGGTATGTCTCCCCAACCCTCCGTCTTCCTCGAGTTATTGGAGGAAGTTGACGACAAAGAAGAAGAGCCCATCAAGTTTAAAGGCGTATGCTCATCCGGATGTTCCATCACTTGGAAACAGGACAGATTATCCCATTTCTGGATGAGGTTATCGTACGCTTTTGGGGACGGATCCTTCTCTAACTGATCGTAGGCCTTATCAAAAGCTTGCAGAGGATTGTCTGCTTCCTCCTGAATCCTCTCCTCTTTCTCCGTTCCGTCTGGATAGACGTGATTGATATGAAAATCTCCTTCCGTAATATGCCATCGATAGTTGCGCACTTTGTTTTCGGCACAATGGAAATATTTCATCCTTTGATGATGTCGGGCACATTTTTCCCGATACTTCCAAATGATTCCATCTGGCACATAAATTTCCGTCACGGGTTTTTGATAATCCAAGGCTTTAGCAAAGAATTTAGCTTTCTGACATCCCACCACATAAATCGTGGAGAAGCTGTGAGTGAGCGATTGGAGAATGCGTCCTAAATGGTTGTTGGGAATATGACCCTCGTTCCAACGAAGTCCGTGCCGGTTTCTCGTCAGCCAGGCATTCGTCTTTTGGTTTTTTTCATTCAGTTGGTGGAAGGGGTGAGGAGGAGCAAACGTCAACGATTCCACGGTCAAAAAATCTTTTGTCGCATAGCCCAATTCTTTTAAAACGTAGGTAAATTCACCCTTCTTGTGGTTGTAGGACTGGAAACCCTCTAGATCGAGCACGATAAAATTTTCTGAACACGCCATGGCGATGAATACGGTGATGTCTTCCACAAACAGGAGCAAAAAAAGAATCGAAAAGGTATATATGTATAACAGGGAAGATCTAGAAAAGGGGAAAAAAAAACAATAAAACGTTTTAGAGTCGTCGTCTTGAAAGAGACATTTTTCTTTTCAAAGGGTTAAGAAGTTTCAAAGTTTCAAAGGTCTTTTTAAATGAAGTTATGATTAAACCATATTCATAGGACCAAAGGGACTTACCAGCTCAGTTCAGTCTTCTTCTGTTCTCTGAAGAAATCTCGCGGAGGATACACACTTTTATACTCGCGCGACATCTGTCGGGATCGCGACCCCATCTAAATGTCAGGGTCATTCCAACCTCTTAAAAGGATCGGAATGAAAGAAACACTTTGATAAAAAATATATTTATGAAAAGATATCTGAGGGTCGTGTGAACATTTTCTCTCCCCACCCCCCGCCTATTTCAAAAAAAATAATAATAAAAAGTCTTTCTTGGATCGCGTCAAGATTACAAAACAACTCACAGGACTTGTTTATCTCGATCTTGTCAGGGTCACCGTTTCACATAAGAAGATGGATGGACCCTGAATTTTAGACATGACAAAAATTAACTCTACCCGCCTTTTGTCTGGGAATAGGGTCTCACCGTTTCTAAAAATAGACCAAATCCCATTCTTGGAATTCTATTCTTTAGGAAAGGAGGAGTGATGGTCTATTTTTAGAAAGTGTGAGACAACATTCCCAGACAAAAGGGGGGGTAGAGTTAATTTTTATCATGTCTAAGACATGATAAAAATTAACAAAAAGTTTTTTTTTTTTTTTTTAAAGGCTGAAAAATTTTTCTGAGAGAGCTGAGAAAGATTTTTCCTCCCAATCTTTTTCGATGATGAAAAGGGAAAAACTACTGATCCGATCTCCCTACGCTTTAGGGAAAAAAACAAAAAAAAAAATACTTATGAAATATTCATGTGTTGAAATTGGCTATTCAAATAAGTGACATTTTGTTTCTCATTGGAACTGTTCAACGACGAGTCCACTCGTCTCATTCTTTGGGGTAGGGGATGAAA
The DNA here is from genome assembly GCF_044657685.1 of Stegodyphus dumicola. Taxonomy (NCBI): domain Eukaryota; kingdom Metazoa; phylum Arthropoda; class Arachnida; order Araneae; family Eresidae; genus Stegodyphus; species Stegodyphus dumicola. The sequence goes on along the minus strand of NC_140771.1, from coordinate 37,046,544 downwards.
GTACAGCGGTTTGTTGAAATCGATGATAGTTTCCTCTTTAGTCGGCGGAACTGTAAATCTATCCCGTCTTAACTCTTCTAATCTCTTTGAAAGTCTTTCCACTTGCTCTGCTAAGGTTTCCTCGGTACTCATGATCTCTCTTAGTTTAGGGAAGTCTTGACGTATTGGCTAGAGAACAGAGGGTCTTTTTCTCTCTATACATATATCATATGGGAGCGTGTGATTTATAAATCCTTGTGAAATCTTTCTACGTCATGTGTAACTTGGAAGATTCGTCTTGTGTAACTTGGAAAATTCGTCTTCTTCTCGTCGATTGGGGTGGAGTTATAGAAAAGAAATGGGATTTCAAAGAAATCAACATATTACAAAAAAAAGGAACTTTTTTTTTCTATTTTTTTTCTCTAGGGATTTACATACCATTTCATTCATGAACATTCAAGGGTTCTCTCCAAGACCAAATTTTAGAAGAGGACCACAAAGAGTACACTTGAGGATCCTCTTTCAGGTCTAGGTGAGATAAGGGTTGAGACCAATATTCTTGGGTCTCTAAAGCATCCCAACTTAGACATTTATTATTATTATTAGAAAGTTCATCCTCCTCCTCCTCCTCATCGTCGCACGAGTTCTCCTGGGGAGATTCTTGCGCCTCCTCTTCGTCTTCGACAGCTTTGCTTTCGGAGGGGTAACAATTTAATATCCGGAAAACGTAACTACCCTCCATCAAATGGTATCGAAAATTTCTCACCTTGTTCTCGGCACAATGAATCATCTTTTGGAAATATTGGTGTCGCGTGCATTTCGACTTGTTCCGCCACTCGGTTTTCCCTGGGATGTAAAACTCGTAAACGGATCGCTGGCAGAGCTTGCTGAAAAATTCGGCTTTATCGTATCCATTGACGTAGATCACCTCCACATTTTCGGTCAGTATTTTCAGGATTGTAGGAAGATGCTCGTAGGAAAGACGACCCTCGGTCCATTGCAGGCCGTGTCGGTTATTTGTAGTCTGGTTGACCACAGCTTGATTGCGGGACGATAAGTCATCGTAATGGACAGGAGGGAGAAAAATCATGGATCCGCATAAGGTTAAATCGCAAGTGATGTAGCCCAGTTCTTTCAAGATGAAACATATATCTCCCGTCTTTGGATCATAACAGTGAAAGTATTCCATGTCCAGAACAATGTAGGAATCTTTGAGAGGTTTGGCACTCAAAATGTCCATCTTCTTCAATTGAGGAAAAAAAGAAAACAAAATTCTCTCTCTCTCTCTCTCTCGCTGTGTGTCCTGAAGGAAAAAATTGATAGCGTTCTCTCGCCGTCTCCTCTTTTATATATATAGAGAGAGAAGGTTGCACGTGACAGGTCGTGTGAATTCTGGGAAAGGTCACATTCGTATATATATTTGTTTTTTGAATAATATCGTGCGTATCTCAATACACATCCATTATCATAATAATAAAGGTCACCTTGGAAAGAAAAAGAAATAAAAAACATGGAACTCGTGCTCGACTTTGAAGGTTTCTTCGATTCTCAAGGAGCCTTTATTGTGAAAGAATTGGCTTACGTCACATTGGACGGTACTTCTCGAGGGGTATTTGTTTTTAAACCCCCGTTTCCATGGCAAATGCTCACCGAGAAAGAAAAACGAACCGCTGTGTGGGCGAGTGATTATTATCACGGCTTGTCGTGGTACGAAGGAGAAATTCCGTACAGTTATTTTCCATGGGTGTTAACGATGTTGACGGAACCTTTTTCCATGATTTGGGTGCGAGGAGAAATGAAACGGCGGTTTTTAGAGAAATGAAACGGCGGTTTTTAGAGAAATGGTTGCAAAGATCCATTTATTGCATTTCGGGATCGACGCAAGAGATTCTCAAATACAATGGGATCGAACACATGAATTGTCCTAACCATACAAAAGGTTTTTTCCATTGCGCTCTACAAAAAGCAGTTCGGTATCATTATTATTTAAAGACACAGAGAAGAAATTCGCAAGGTCGATCCTGCACAATGCAATCTTGACAGAACTCATTAAAAAAAATACATATATCACGTTACTTCTTCAACAGCACAGATGGTTCTGAAGCGAAACTTGGAATTTTGAAATAATAGATCAGGGAGAAATCATTCTTAAAAACAAATGGTAAAGTCACGAATCGGCTGGGAGAAAAAAAATTTCTCAGAGGTGAGATAAAAATTCTCTAATGAAAAAAAAAAAAAAAAAAAACTTTTGGTTAATTTTTATCATGTCTTTAGACATAATAAAATTTAATGACCCTCCCTTTTTGTCTGGGAAGGATGTCTCACCCTTTCTAAAAATAGACCATGACTCATCCTTTCTCTAATGGAAATCATTCCATGAATGAATCACGATTTGTTTTTCAAAAGAGTGAGACAACATTCCCAGACGAAAAGGGAAGAGGGTCGTTAATTTTTATCATGTCTAAGACATGATAAAAATTAACCAAAAGTTTTTTTTTTTTTTTTTTTTTTTTTTTTTTTTTTTTTTTTTTTTTTGAGTTGTAGAATTTTTCTTAGCTCTGAAAATTTTTTTCCAGCCGACTCAAGACTTTACCATTTATATTTACGAATAGTCTTTGGATTATTTATTTATTTTCTTTTAAAAAGAAAAATTCTGAGCTAGACCTATCTATTGGCTTAACATTCTGGTCATAGAAACAGTCTAGAATCTCATTTTATTTTTCGAGGCTAATGCACGGGTTCTCCAATCAAAAGGGTTACTATAAAGGGATTGGTTTGAATGCATTTATCTGCAAATGTTGTAGGATTCTGTTGTTGAGAAGGGGGTATATTATTATTATTATGATGATGATGATTGTGGCAGATTCGTTTTCTACATGGAAGTCTAATCTCCTCCGAAGACCTTTTCTGGGGATCGTCGATAGATGGTTTTTCAATAGGAATCGTTTCCCTCGGATCCTCAAGAGATAGAGGGGGGTCCTGTCTTGAGACATGGAGCGGTCTCTCCTCCTCCTCCTCCTCCTCGAGAAGTCTTGAGAAAGGGAGAGGATTTTCGGTTCCCTTATTCTTGAGGGGTCTTGACAAATTGAGAGGTCCCTCCTCTTCGAAAGAGAGAGAAGTTTTGGTTCCCTTATCCTCGAGGGGTTTTGACAAATCGAGAGGTCCCTCATTTTCGAGGGGTCTTGATAAATGGAGAGGTTTTTCATCTTCGAGGGGGTTTGATAAAGGAAGATGTCCCTCCTTCTCGAGGGGTCTTGATAAATGGAGAGGTTTTTCATCTTCGAGGAGGTTTGACAATGGGAGAGATTTCTCCTTCTCGAGGGGTCTCTCTTCCTCAAGGGGTTTTGAGGAAGGGAGAGGTTTTTCATCCTCGACGGGTTTTGACAAACTGAGAGGAATCTGAACAGGCTTCTCCTCATCCCCATCATTATCGAGGAGAATGAGGATAGGCTTTTGGAAAGGTTTTTTCTTTTTCTTCTGAACAGGCTCCTCTGGATGCTCGGGGAGAGGGATGGGGTAGTTGTTCCACCATTCTATTTTTTCTTGCTCGAGGATTTTTTCAAAAGTCGTGGCCTCTCTATGATGAGACGAACGAGGAGAGTCCTCCAGAAGAATATAATAGGTATTCTTCCCAGTCTTCTCGATCGAGAGAGGTTCGTGCAAACATTTATGCAACCATTCACTAAAATGAACGAGAATCCCTTTTGTCTTCTCAAGACGATCCATAATCCTATTCATTTGCGAGACGGTTAGAAAGTGGGACGTGTAAAAATATTTGGCTCGTTTCATTAACAAAATTTGTGCATCCAAAGGTGGAATGTCACGAGCCATCAACACGTTTTCGTCGGACAAAAATTCGTCCCGCATCTTTTGATAACTCCCCACGGTATAATAACCCGCACATTTTGAAAAATCGGAGGCTTTCAGATAAACGACTCCTTGGATGATATAAAAGGAAAGATCAACATATTTATATTTGAAAGGAATACACGTAGTGAGCTGGGGATGCCTCCTCATGATCCACTTGGACAAAAATACGACTTTGGGGCTCTCCCCTTTTATTTATAGAGAGAAAGAGAGTGTGACCTTCCCTTCCCTCCTCCTCCTCTCTCCCTGCTTCCTCTATCTCTGGACGTCCTTGGATTGGAAAGGGTGACTTTGAAAAAAAAAAGAAGGTCATGGTTGGATAATTTTTTGTTTATTAAATTATTACTTTCACTTCCTCATTCCCACACACATTCATCTTTTTAAGAAAAGAAAAAGAGGTCATGGAGATAAGATTTCTTGGAAAGAAGAGAGAGAGAAACAAAAAAAAACAAATAAAACGGACGTCATAGAGCCTCTATGTGTGTCTGTGTGTGTCTATATAGATATATAAAAAGACGAGAGTACTGGGCGAGATCATTTCTTTTCCATTGGGAGCCATGTCGCTATTAGACGTTTTTCCAACTCAACGGATTTCGAACGGGGAGGATTTGAAGACGCTAAAGCAAATCTCCAACTTGAAAATTTTTTTGGCGTGTCATTGTGCGACATTTATTCCGCATTTACCACCTCATCAAGCGATCGTTTCTTTCAACCAAGATGTCGAATCCTCCAACCTGCTCGTTCAGAATATATACAGAAATTTATTCGAATCGCAACAAACGAAAGAGGAATCTCCCTTCTCTTGGAATCGGATGGATCGAGCTTTAAGACGGCCCATTCAAACAGACCGGCGATATACAGATCCGCGCACGAGTTTTCGGTGGAAGAATATTTTTCTCACGAAACGATATTTTACGTTTGGAGTGAGAACGACGGCTGAGGACGAAGTTCATATTGTTCAAACCACAGCCGCTCCTCTCGCCTATTACGAATCATCGTCCCCCAATCTGAAGGAAAGAAGTTTTAAAGTCAGCGACAGGATGAAATATAAGAAATATATTCTAAGACCTTTTCAAAACTATGTCGTTCCCCCGAAAACGCAATATCTCATCGTCACAACCCAGAAGAGTCTCTTTCTCGTCGATCGGTGCTCGTACTCGCTTTGGAAACAATTGAAAGAGGAGATTTCTTTCCAATCGCCGATGATGTTTCAAGAAAAAGAAGAAGAAAACCCTCCGCCACCTTTACCCATCCCTTCCTTAGATGATAAGAGGAGCTGGACCAAACCGTTATTTCCCGAAACAAAATCGACCCGGCAACGGAATGAAATTGAAGTCATCACAATTGAAGATGAGGAGGAAGAAAAAAAATTACCTCTTAAAAAACGGTCGACTTACCGGAACCTACCTGGCGTGCAAGATCCGCTTCAGAATCCAGAAGCTTCTTCTTCTTCTTCCCCGAGTTGTTCAAAAAGGCAACCTCTTTCGGACTCCTCACAGACAGAACCTCTTCTAGTATCCTCTTCTTCTTCTTCTTCTTCTCCTCCAACCTGTCCCGACATCGTAGAGGTAGAATGTCAGACGGGTCCACAAGCTTCAAAAAGTCCCGACATCGTAGAGGTAGAATGTCAGCCGGGTCCACAAGTTCCAACAGGTCCAGAAATCATGGAGGCAGAATCACAGCCGGGTTCACAAGTTCCAACGGGTCCAGAAATCATGGAGGTAGAATTTCAGCCGGGTAAACAAGTTCCAACGGGTCCAGAAATCATGGAGGTAGAATTGCAGCCGGGTCCAGACATCCTAGATCCCTCCACTCATCCCAAAGAGACTCCAAGTGTTTCAAGACAGCCTTGTGAGGATCCAGCCCTTCCCGTATGGAATGATTATATGGACTTACAAAATTTGGTGCAACAGGAAGGAGAAGAAAATAATCATACGGATGGGTGGGTCAAAGACTGTTTAGATCATTTAACCTCGAATGAAATTGAACTCTTATGGAATTGCATTTCTGAAATCACATCGGAAATGGGATAAAAACCAAAACAAAAAAAAAAAAAAATTTTTTAATAACAAATGGGAGGAGGGTCATGATGTCAATTTAAAAAAAATATTATATAGAGTCCAATCTTGGTGGTTCACTTCAGTTTTCCAGCATGAGGTGATCCACGTTTCCCGAAATATGGATTCCATTCCAAGAGAGATTGTGTAGAGCCTTCACTTCAGTTCTTTTTTTTTTTCTACCAAGAGGAGAGGGTCCCCAAAGGGTTACCCATGTCCAAAGAGAGAAAGTGTAGAGCATTCATTTCAGTTTTTTTTTTCAAGTTTAGGGGAGGGAGATCTCAAAATGACACCCCCCCCCCAATTTTCAAAGAGAGATGGTGTAGAGCGTTCATTTCTGTTTTTTTCCAAAGTTAGGGAGTTTTCAAATGGCTACCCATTTCAGAGAAAGAGAGAGAGAGAGAGAGAGGTGTAGAGCGTTCATTTCAGTTTTCCAACATTAGAAGGTATAAATAACATTAGAAGGTATAAGGTAATAAAATAAATTAATATGTGGTCCCTGAGTATGATCAACTTTAATACCAAATATCTGAGTTAATTTGTTTTTTGTACGGGGGTCAACAAATGTTTTGTTTTTTATTATAACGAATATATATATATATATATATTTAAATATAAGTATAAGGACAGGGGTGTTGTATGGAAAGTTAAAACTAATGTTTTATGTACTTTTTTTTAAATTTAAAAATACGAAAGCATAAATCATTTTTGTAATTGGAAATATATGTTTACAATGAACGGTTACAAAAATAAAGACTGTATAAGAATTTTTGTGGTCACTCATTAATGTAGAAAAATTTTAAATATTCTTAGATTTTTGATCTAATCTAGGGAAATGTGTCTGCGCTAAATTTAAACATGAGAAAAAAATTAAGCATAGGTTAGTATGGATAATTTTTATAGTTCAGAATGATTTTATAAATTACAATTAAAAAATTCACATGAATATTGTAAAGTAAAAAAATCAGTTTCTGTTTGTTGTAATCAAAAGCCAATACAGGAAACAGAAAGAGAGAATAGAGGGGCGGGGGCTTTTTCAGAAGCGAAAATGCGTGTCGAAAAATGTAAAATCTCTTAACTGCATTATAAAATGTAATATTTTCTAACTAAAAATAAGATTAAATTTAATTAACCTGATTAAATTAATATAATTTAAAAATCTGATTTTTATAATGACTTTGTGTTAAGAGCTTTCTGAATGCAGAGAAGTTTCCGTCTACTTTTTCATAAATTTTGTTAAATAAATTTAACACAGTCCTGCATGTTATTTGAGTTAGTAAACTATTTGAGTAGAATTCTCTGTTTTCCCAACTTATTACACAAAATCCTATATACAAAAACCAAGAAATATTGAATTATGACTCTAAGATATAAATTGTTTGTAAACGTTAACTGAAGAGATTTCCAATTCAGATATAAACTAGTGAATTTTAAATTTATATTATATGCTTTTTTATTATTTTATATGTTGCGTAATATTTAACAATATTAATACACAAATATTACAGCCAATTTCCAAATACAAATAATGCTAACTCCCATTCGTTAATATAATTTGAAAAAAAATCATTCCCTTTACGAAAATTCAAGATGGCACCTGTTCGGTTTAATATAGCGCCGTCTTGTGAGAGAAGCCAAATTTAGTTGAGTTGGTTGTTGAAGAATGTACGCAGCGGATCTATGGTGCATTCGCTCGTTCCACTTTGTGCTAATGGAGCACCTAACTTGTAACCTTGTACATTATGTAAATAATTAAATATTTGTGTGGCCTAACTTAGTTAGTTTTACTTTGGAACCAGCACCAATTATCTCTCGTAACTCATCGCAGTTTAATACCAAACAGCACCCTCAACAATACTTAAATATATCAACTAGAACAGCTTCCACTATTTGCAGGAACACCAAACATTTTGGAAAATTAATTGTTATCCGGCAATGTATAATTAAATCATTCACGTGAATGTGCCGTAAGGAAGGAGCTCGAACGCTCATTCAGACAAGATGGTTTGATGCCATACAAATTAGGTAGGATTACGCAAATCAATCATTTGAGTGTAAGCTTTTAATGACCGTACTTTGGAAGCTCCTTGGCTTTTGTGTTCTGACGTTTTGGCAGCAACTGCGAAGCAAAAGAATGGATATTCGAGTTGAACGTTTTGCTCATCATTTATTTTGCTATGTGTTCCACGAATTAAAAGTGCCAAAGGAGAAGATCTACCCCATCAATAATGAAATGGTGTCTAATGACTATACCGACGATATTGGATTTGCGGTTGTTACGAATGCGCTGTGCTTTAGAAGTGACATAAAGCATGCTTTCGATAAGAATCCAAAGCTGGTTATGGGAACCACAGATTTCGAAGATTTAGTGCGGAGGTGGTTGGAAGTTTTCATACCGAAAAAGAATATCTTAGACCTAACTATGGGGTCATGTCTACTTTTCGCAGAATTTACTATACGCAAATATGGCGAAGATGAAAATTTTGATCTAACATCAGTACCCAAATTGTGGGCGAGTTTCTTCATTGATAATTTTTTGGAAGAATTCAGCAGAAAGGAAGGCACAGAATTTCAGGATATCTGGGATGACCTGAAAAAAACAGCAAAAGATGCGCAGATAGTGGACACTGGCGTAAAATCTGCTCTTTCTGAACTTCAACATCCTTACGGTGGTTTGAAAGCGATAGATAATTTCAAAAATTTTCTTCCTCAGAGGCAGTCCAAGATAGAGCAGTTTGACAGTTTAAAACTTGGGAAAGGTCCTCTACAGCAAGTAGACTTCCTTTCATCAGTCCCAGGTTCGTCATATCGTCTAGTAAGGGGTGAAGCATCATGTTTCCAAGTGAATTTAAAGCGATCAACCGCCCTGGAGTCGGAAATTCCTGAGAAAATTGCAAAAGAATCTCCTAAAAAAGGGAGAAATACCTAAGACTCGGGGTGGAGAAAAAAGACCCTAAAATTTAACATAAAATTAGAAAAAATCAATGCAGACAGAAGAACTTTTACGTATGCTGTGTCTCCCGTGACAGATTGAAGATTGCGACATTGAATTTTGATTTATCTAAATAGATAAGAACAGCAAGTTGCGGAAACAAGTAATCTTTTCTTGTGAAAAATGGTGCAAGTTTATGAACATTTACATATTGTAATTTCTAGTTCTTTATTGTATTTTTCAGAAAATTCTAATGTATTGCATTTTAATGTTTTTGATGCTACATTTTTAACTTTTAAGCCTTTTGCTATATCTAATATTTATCTTTCATTGCCCTAACTTTTCGTATGTTAAAATTTGAAGAATTAAATTTAAGTTAAAGCTTTATTTTATCTTGCATTTTTCATTTATTTGCTTTCAAATAATTCTATAATTTAATAGTTACAGAGTTTATATGTTTATCAGTATCCTACTTTGAATTATTTTTAAAATCGATAATCTGCTCATTTCTTAGCTTGGGGATGGATTTTTTTCGCATCCTTGCATTTTCACATCACTAAGAAAATTGCGATCAAAATTTCAATTTTTGTAACTGTATAATAAGTAATTCCTTCTCGTTAAAATAGTTTATGGTACTGTATTGTAATGAGGATATTAAATTTATCTTTCAATGAAGAGTTTGTTGATTTTTGATATTGTAAAAATTTTAAAATCGAAATTAATTTTTAAAAATCTTCGTTCGTTTGGCATTCCTAGCTCTCGAGAGTTTTAAGTATCTGATGAAAATTGCAACTCTCAGCTACATGAACAAGAAAATCTAAGCAAACCTACGGTTGCCAAGGAGTTGCATTCAACTTTTAAAATATTCCCCTGAATTTCTCATTTCTTTAATAAATATGTTACTTATCCAAATGTACGAGAAATTTTAATCTTAACAGCATGCAAAGCACTGCTTCTTAATTTCCCGATAGATTTTAAATTCTTCACACAAGAATTGTAAGACTCTGCATTAAAGCGAAGTTTGTTACAGAACGCCTTCAAAAATCAATTTTGACAATTTCATCATTTGTTCATACTGTAAGTGCACACTCATTTGCAGTCTATGTAATAAATTCCCATTTACTCCTAAATATCTTAAGTATTTACCTTCAGGTGTGCAACAAATCTTAATCAAGTGTTTCAATTAAATTTTTGTTTTACGGAACATTCATTTTTTATGTACTGAACAGTATTGCAATGTCATCTCTGAGCTAGGCGATATAAGCAGTTGCTTAAGATACCGAATTTCGGAGGGCACTAGTTAGATTGCTGTAACAGGCGAAAATCAAAGGTACATTTCGCTTTGAATTGTTATGCTTCATTAATGCAGGATGCCAACTCTGTCATGTTTAGAAGCTGACAGTGTTGGAAATGGGCACTATCCAATAGTACAGTATTTTAAATTAACTTCGAGAATGAATACAAATATTATGTTAACCTTTAAGTGGTATACTTGGAAATTAAACTCTATGCTAATTTTAAATATTTCTCCAATACCTTAATTCAAGAAAATAACCAAGAATGTAGTCTTTATATGGCATAAGTTCAAGTCGGATTTGAAAGCCTCAGGATACACATGCTTTATTTTAAGCAAAGACTTAAGTCAATCAACCATGCAATAAAAAAACAAATTGGCAACCCTTGAGGACCTCTTAAAACATCCCCGCGTAACAAGCATACGATTCTTGCCCATGGTACTCGCAATAGTTAACAATTGAAAGAGCGTGTTACTTGCATGAGGTGGATATCACGGTTAATAGATTTGTGATCACTGTTTTATTGTTGAACTGATAATTCCTAACTTGTTTCTCTTTGGATAGAAACATGAAGGGAATATACATGGAGTCGACTGATGAAATTCGGGATTATCATCGAAAAGATGCGTGATTGTGCTCTTTATACAGCCAAGTGAATGTTTAAATTCTTGTTTCAGATGCATTTAAGCAGCTAAATTTTTCAATCGTGTTATTTAGCAACTTGCTTCTTAAAAGCTTCCCTAGATTAGTTTCTCAGCCATTGGTACGTGTAACCACAAGAGTACAGGAAAGGTCTCTGGGATACGAAGGAAAGATGTGACTGTAGTCATTGATGGATTAATTGAGCTTACGATGAAAAGCTGCTGTATCGGTTAATACTTCCAATCCAAAAATTTCATTATGAAGAATCAAACTACTTAAAATAAATCTGAAATAATTTAGAAAGCTATAAATGCTTAATTCAGTTTAGGTATATATTCTTTCTGCAGGATCAGTATTTGTCGAGAGGGCTAAGACAACCAGTCGATAACACAATTAGTGCATTTCAAGAATCTTTACACGAAGCGGGTAGGCAGTTTTGCGTTATTTTCTGAATCAATTTTTATTTCGGATAATCTGGAATAATACAACAAGTGGATGGACTATAGGTAACTTTTTGAAAAGTATTTAACCGAACATGGAGCAGTTAACCACTGGAATACGCTCCTTTTCAGTAAAGTGTTTCTAGTATGCATCTTTCAGTTTGAAAAAAATGTTAAATTAGATTGTAGTGTGTGTATCTGATTATGGCAAAGCCTCGAGGGCTATCTGCTTAAACGGAGGGATGCCTTTTTCGAGGACTTTCTAAGGGAAACTGGCTCGTATACACATGAAGGGGAAACCACAAAAACGCCAATGCAGCCAGCCAGTTCGTTAAATTGTAGTGAAAATGGATACTTAAGGTAGAATTTAGAAATAAATCCCTTTTATCAATCTGGACTGGCTTGAAAGAATATCTTTAACTATTCAAGGTAATCACTACTCTGTTACCATTCAAAAGCACCTATTAGTGGAGAGGGTTTTCTTGTTCTACACTTAATTGAAGCAAATACATTTTCCAGATTAAATTCGGATTTCTGACTGCATACGTCATTTTTGCAGAACTGGTAAAAATGAAAATGTCTCAGTATTATTGTTATACGTGTAGATGTTGGTAATTATACAAACTGGGGGGGATAAGGGGAGCCCTAATAGGTAAAGGAGTCGCTAAGTAAAAGAAATTTCAGAAATGCTGTCTTGGATCCACAACGAGTGCTAGTTCTCTCTAGCGTTCAACCGGTAGGCGATAACGCTCATGTTAGGAAATTGATTATATAACTGAAACCAAATTATATTACTTTGGGTATGTTTCTCAGATTTTTCGGAGCAAAGCATTCAATAATCAATTTGGTAAACTTGGTTCAAAATGTACCAACTCTGATCTAGATTGAAACCTTTTTGTATTATGAATTGTGCGAAAAATATTCTCGATTTTTTTTTTCAGGGATATTAACTGACACATACGTGATCAACATTGAATACAGAGTTTAATTTTTTAGCTTCTTATTACAAACGTAACTGAAATGAATTAAATGTTATAAGTTTTGGATTCTAAACATCAAACATGAAAATTTATCGAAGATAGTGTTTAAAAACCCACCGTTGCTCAATGGACTGCACAATACTGCTAGCTCGACATGAACTCAAACTCCAATCAGTAGGTTCCAGTATTCCCTAGAAAAGTCGTGTTCAAAGGCATCCCTCCCATTAGGCAGACGGCAAGATCTGGATTAAGCATGAAGCAAAACAAGCGCGCACGGCATCGAGGAAAGATGGCATCAGAAAAAATTTCCATCCCCGGTTTTATCGTGGAATGAAACTGTTAAAGTAAGACCGTGAAAGAAATGAGGGGGAGAACGGAAGTAAAATATTTTGGGGTAAGTCAAGAACTTAAGCACTTAGTGTTTCTAAAAGTCTTAATCCGGCCCTGCAGACAGCCCTCGTATGCTTTGCCATAATCATTGGAAAGTCCTCCACGAAAACGTCTTTGCCTTTAGGCAGATGGCTTTTCCATTTTCGTCTTGGAGAATAACTAGTTCTACTTTAGAACTTGCATAACAATCGGCATTTCAAGAGAAAGCATGGCAAAGCACATGAGCGCTATTTACCCAAGGACAGAATTCTTTGTGGAGGATATTTAAAGGGGAACTGGCTCGTATTTTCATTGCACATTAAGAAAACCATGAAAAAAGACTATGCATCTAACCCGTTCGCCTTGGTTTGAACTGGGAGCTCACCACCAGCCGAGCGGTAAAGTCGCTGAACACTGGTAGTTCGGTCTGAAATTCGAATCCCGCTAACGGGCTGGCTTCACGGCAGTTTTTAGGGCTTTCTGCATGTGTAACGTGCATACGAGCCAGTTTCCCTTAGGAAGTCTTCCACGAAGGTATATCTTCCCTTAAGCAGATAACCCTCGAGGTTTTGCCATAATGTCATAAAACGAAAAAAAAAAAAAAATTGGTTTGAAGCTGGGTCGAACCACCAGTCTTCAGAGGTCTTAGCCACTCGCCTACTGACTACGCACGTTTGCAAATTGTATATCAACTTGGCTATATTATGTTCAGCTTTATAACATTTAGTAGGCAATTTCATGTTCTTTTGTCACTCCTGTTTTGGATTTGAAAGGCAGCAAAGCAATTTAAAACATGTAGGGGGGTGGGAATAAAAGTTCAGTAGTGCTGAGTGGGTGCGAACGCTAAATACTGGTAGTTCAACTAGGGTTCGCAAATGGGCTATAACTGCGTGGGTGTTTGTGTTTTTTCCCATATATAATATAAATAAATGCTAGTTTCACTTCAAAAACCGAAATGAAAAGTTACTTTTTCTGAGACAGAAAGCTCTCGTGTTCTTTTCCAGATTGACAGATAAGCTGTTAAAAAATAATTGCCTTCACTCTTTTAGAGTTGGAGCAAAAATTTGCTTAAAATTACTTTACATTCTGTTGCTTTTGCATTTCATTGTTTGATGCTAAGAGACTACGCTTTCAAGACAGTTTCTTTTATTCTCAAGAAAATTAAAACAAAACACAAACATGTAGACTTGAACAAGCTGCTTACAAATTCTAATTGTGAATTTATAACATGTTCCATTTATTTACTGATTACCATTACTCATGGTAAAGTGCGCTGGATAGTATAAGGTAAATTTAACTTCAAGTAGCATGCCTTTTCAAGTTCTACATCACATTACAGAATATTTTTCTTGATTTTAAATTGCAAATCCGAGAAATTTAGATGATCAGTGATTTTAAGCATTATAAATTATGACTTGCATTTTTTTAAAGTTTTATATTATAAGGCTAATTATAATTAAAATGGGTGAAGAGGATCATTTGATTTCAATCATTTGTGAGTTTAGTATGGTGATTTTAATTAGAATAAAGTATACGACTCGGGTTCTATGAAGAAATGCCTCTCTTTGGAAGAATACTTTCATGTAGGAATGTTTGAGGGAAATTGGCTCGTATTTGTGATATATATGGGGAAAATCGTGAAAATATTCATGCAGCCAGTCTTTCTGCTCGAATGTGAGCCCTAATTGAATACCACTATTTAGTGGCTTTATCCACCCACCCTGTTGGGTGAAATATTTACGAGGCGTGTTATAATTCTGTTTTCTATTTAACATCCGACAAGATAATTTTTGAAAGCGAAAAGAGGATTTAATTTTATAGGATTGGATTATGGTAATTCATACGAGGGCTATCTAACCTAAGAATCGAAAATCGAAGAAACCGGTTCTAGAAAAGAACGAAAAATCAAGTATGATGGGATGATACGAAAGTACGATGAGAGATACGAAATTTCAAGCCATTAAAATTATTTCCATAAAGAACAACTAGGAAAGATTAGTTCATAAAGAAACTTTTTAGCATATTCCTTTTATATAATGAGTCATTTAAATTATATATAACTGTTTTTATTTTTGTAATGATACTTACGAAGGTTATGCTCTTCTATCTATACTTATTGTTTTTGGAGCAACATATAGTGAGTCAAAAAAGCATTGTGGTAGAATAAGTTTTCAAATATTTTTTGTAAGAATAATTAAATATTTAATTTGAACGAAATTCTCTTATTACATGCCATATCTTACAGAAGAACCAAATCGAAAAACTTTAAAATTAATTAAAATTTAAGTTAAATAAATATTAAATTTTACACTTTTAGAGTACAAACGCGAACGTAATGGTCACAGAAGTATTGGGTCATAAAGAGATATTTAAAAAAACTGTATAAAAATTGTTTTAATAATGCATTGGGCAGCGTAGGCATATTTAAAAAGCATAGTAAAAATTGTTGTAATAACATATTGGACCACCTTTCCTTTTTATAAATTCACTGTCCTCTAGGGCATTTAACACTTGGTTGGGATTTCTTCTATTTTTCCTTACTTTGTGGTGAGTTTTCTTTCATGTGCATTTCTGCTGGAAATCCAGTTTTTATTAATTTTTTCTTGCAAACGATCCCAGATATGCTCAACAGGCTTGAAGTTCTGGGCTAAACACAAGCTTTTTGTTTACATAGGAATAAGTATATACAGACCAGTTTGCAAATATGAGCTTTATACTTCAATACAATTTTCATGCGACAATTTGCCCATATTTTGTTCTGTGTATTTCAGATTTTGTTTCCAAATATTCAACTACATAAAATTATTAATTTTGCTGCCAATAACAGTAGAACTGAAACGCCGCAAACCCTCATATACTAATAACTATATGTTATTAGTATATGAGGCCATATTAGTATATGAGGTCATATAGTTATGAGGTTACAGTATAAAACTCATATACTATAACCTTATAACTATATGATTACCTCCACCATGTTTTACTGAAGTAGTAAGATTCTTCATTTGAATTTCAGCATTGATATTTCGCATTACCATTTTCTCTTTTAATTACTCTCAAAATATTAAATTTACTGTCATCTGCAAATATAGCTGAATTCTAGAAATTCCGAGACTTTGTAATATAGGTTTTAGTCAATTTATAATCATGCCCTTTTATTCGCTTTGCTGGGAAATGGATCTTTCTAGTTATTTAACCATAAGTTATATTTTCTCAAGATATTTCTAATAGTTATGTATTACTAGATTGGCTAAATATTCTTTGGGCATTTCAAATCAATCTGATTTCACTGGTTTTAGTATTATGGTGGCTCGTGGCTTATTTTCAAGCAAATTTGTTTTACAGTATTTCAAAATTAAATTGAACTGTAGATTTTTATGTTAAATTAAATAGTTCAGCTGCTTTCTTATCAGGCATTTTACGAATCAAATGAAAAATTTTAAGTTTGCTTTCATCAAAAGAAATCTCAATTTCTTCGACCCATGTTAACAAAATTAGCTCCTAAACCGTTTTCAGGTATTTTACCAGAAAAACCTGCTAGAATTTACCCTTTATAATATTTTCATCTCACTGCCCCAAAATGTTTTTACTTTATTTCGTATTTAAAAGCAAGGTGTTTAAAATATATAATTTATTCTTTAATGATATTTAATATTACTCCTCTTAATAGATTTAGCATGGTATTCAGACACAGAAAGCAGTGGAAAATATTTAGTTTCGAAATAATGGCTGGAATTTTATCACCAAATGTTTGAAAGTTTCTTGCGCCCCAGTACTTTTTTGAGACATTGGAAGCAGCTTAACCGTTTTCGTTCTTGGATAAACACATTAAGACCAAACGATTTCACTAAGACCAAACGATTAAAAATTTCTTAGATTAAGACACATCTTCAGTGATAGCTTATCATTTTACTTAAGCAAATTTTTTTAAATGTGATTCTGCAATTGAAAGAGTACTGCTGCAACAAAATTACAAACAAGATCTTTCAACTTGTTATTGTTGAAAGATTTCTTGATTTAAATTCATAAAAATTACCTAATTCTTCCTATTTATTCAAAAGAAAAATATTAGCCAAAGTTTAGCTTATGATGCACTAAAAGGTAATCCACACTGTAAAAAAAAATCTGTAAGGTTACTAAGAAAACTCATGGAAACTGGGATGCCATGGGTTATTTGAGTAACAGAAACAGGTGTTTTCTTTGAAACATTACAAGAGTTTTGCCTGTAATGGTTACAGATCTTTTTCTTGTAATATCACAGCATATAGTTATGTAAGTAGAACATATTTTTCTCATGTAAATTCCCAAACGATATATCTGTAATGGTTGCAGATTATTTGCGCGTAATATTACAGCAAATAATTATGTAAAAAGAACATGTTTTTCTCATGTAAAATCTCAAAAGATATATCTGTAACCGTTACAGGTTATTTGCTTGTATTATTGTAGCAAGTTATTATGTGAGTAGAAGATACTTTTCTTACGTAAAATTCCAATGGTTGTATCTGTAAAGGTTTCAGATTATTTCCTTCTAATATCCCATTAAGTAATTATGTGTGTAGAATATATTTTTCATAGATAATACTAAAGGATACGTCTATAAAAGTAATAGATTTTTTTTGCCTAAAATAATGCTTATTATAATAAAATATATTGAAATCAAGATGTTTTGAGTAAAACAATATCTGCATGCATTATACAGATATATGCAAGTGAAGCATAATAGTTTGGCTTTTTAAATTAGTCAATTTGATCTCAGAATAGCATTAATTTAAAAGATGTGCTTTCAACAGCAATGTTCTTTTTTCAAAAAGTAACATTAGTCTGTTGCAGAGTATTTTTGTTTTATGAAGAGAAACTTATGTCTGATATTATTGAAAGGCCTTTCATATTATCATTTTGATTAATTTAAAAGTTCAAATTGATATTCTACTCCTTATATTTTCCCTGTAAAATAGCTGAAAAAAACAGTATGTTTTATTTGCATGTTTTAGTGTCAGTTAATAAGATATGTTCTAGAACTTTCTTTTTAGTAATTTTAGCTAAAATAGACACATGTTGCTTTAGATTTAACTTATATGAGTAAACGTGTTGCATGTTGATATGATCATATTATTACAGTAAAAGACATTTTTTGAAATATTTCTATGAAGAACTCAGAACAGCTGTTCTTCATATTTCAAAAATATATTCTCTCCTTCTAAAAAATGACATTTTCAGTAAATTAAAGAATTCAACATAGCAATGAACTTCCTTTTGTTACTACAAGGAATTCAAATTTTGTTCATACGCTAATTTTTTTATTCTTATCTGCACTCAGTGTTTGTCAACAGTCTGCTATTGTTTGAAATAATGCATAACTTTTTTACTTACCTTCAAATAATTTCCTTTGAATTAACAGATAGAAGTCTTTCATTAAAAACCTAATGTCATGCTTTTTGAATAAGCATAAAACTTTGCCAACTGACCTTAATTTTTAAAGCCTTGTTTCCCTTAAAATTCTTAATACAATTATGCCTTTAAGAAATTTATTTCTAAAATTAATACTTCAGTTTAGCTTAAAATTTAATGCATTTTAATTTTACCTATAATTTTTTACAAACATAATATGTAATAAATCTAAGCTTAATATTTACCATTTCGAAAGTGATACTAAAAAGTATTCCTAGTTATTATAAATTTCGAGATTCGCATACAAAATTGTGAAATAAACATGTGACAACAGAAAACAAACTTTATGCTCTCTCTATATTACAGCATGTTAATTAAGAAGTTTATTGAATTTATAATTTTATTGTGAAACACTATGAAGCAAATAATATGCTAATTAAAATACAGAAGTAAAAATAATTTATTACTTAATTCATAAACTTTACAGAAAACCTGAAAAAAAGAATTAATTAAAAAAAACATAATATAATTTAATAAACATTTCATAAAAATTCGTTTCGACTGCTTGGAAAAAATGAATGGTTTTTCTCCTCTTTGTAAACCATGTCTCCTAAATAAAGAAAAAAACATTTCTTTTAAAATCATAATCATGCTCTTAAAAAGCTTATAAAAATTATTTTAATAGATGTTTTAAACATGTGCTTATATAACACTTTTAATCATATTTCTTTATAATATCTTAATTAATTAAGAACAGCTTAAATTCTTTAAAAAATTGGATTACAGTGAACCGTCTCATTACAACAACTACCTCAGTCAATCACTTTTTAAATTTAACCAGCATTCCTCATAAAATAACTAATTAGTAAACATAATTTCTCTAGGATGCCCACTATCATTTAAAGATCAAAATTTTCAGGAATCACGTATAGCTAGCTTAGAGAAGGTTCATTGTACAAAAACAGCCAATATTCAAATATTTTCATAAATGAAGCCACCATAGTTATTAAATATAATATACAGTATACTTATATTCAGAATTCAGAACTTGAATAAATTTCTCGAACTGTTTTAGCATTCGAAAAATATTATATTTATTACCTTAAATTTCTAAAACAATATTACATATTCGTCCAAAGGAATCACTGGGACTCGGACAACATTTTCCCCCTAGCTTTCTTTTAGCACAGGATTCTGAATATGTTTTAAAGATTTAGGTAATGTTTGTCTTCCTTAAGGCGCTCACAAAACAAGTTACCCTAAATGTTTTGTCCGCATAGTGGTCATTTTCATCTTACTAACTGATTTGCTAGTGGATTTTGGGTGCATGGCCTATCATTGATGAAACAATAATAGTGAACAGCTTCAAGAAAATGGGGATATCTAATGCTCTTGATGCCATATTCCCACTTATTTTTACTAATTTTATCTTCCGAAAATTAAGAGGGAAAAATTAAACGAATAATTTAATTTCCAAAGGACACATTCACAGTAGGAATATAACAAATGAAAAGTAATCATGGATAAACTACTACTATCACAATATTATTTATTTAAAAGAAACCTCTATTTCAATAAGAATACACATAATTGCAACATCTAATAAGGTATCTCATTTCTTCTTTATAATTTGAACTTCTATCATTCTCATTGTTGTTCTTGCAAATCCTTAAGCCTCAGATCATACATAAATAATTAGAGAAGGTTGTGGTCCGATGCTTGCTAGGGTGAACATTCAGCTGATATGGCAAAATTGCACAGTGAATGGCAGTTGGTATTTGCTTTCACTATCATAGATCATTGTTTGTATTAGGCTGACATAATATTCAACAGTTAGAAGAGAAAGATTCAACGGGACCTTAAGTGTGCAAAAGTTTGCCTTTGTTAGTATGACGAAAACAATCATTATGTTGACAAATCCATTTTAAAATCTTGGTATATTCATTTTCTGAATGCATTAAAAGGGGGAAAATTATGTAAATATTTTTTTAATTTTCAGAATCTGGTTCTAAAGCTGGGTGGGGTGGAATATGCAACGCAATACGGTAATTCTGAAGATCATTGCTCGTGGCAGTACAAACTAAACGGTGATAACTTGCATGCTGTAGAAGAAGACACAAATTGCAGTTCCAGATGCATTAAATGCTTTGAGGTCTAGGGAGTAGCAGTGGGCAATACTAAGAGTGAAATTCAAGGTATAGGGAAGTAGGAATGAAAATTACTTTTATCAGATAACTTAAATGGTTATGTTACTAAGCGTTCTTATTGGAATGTAGGTTTCTTTTAAATAATAATAGTTACCAGTAGTTCATTCATGGATATTTTTGATTGGTTATGATCTTATTGTAATCACATCCTTCAAAATTAAATTGATTGCTTAATTTCCCCATTGATTTTCATACTATAATATTAGTAAAAAGGAAGAAAAAAGTCTGCAAGTAAACATAACTCCTCTTTCTCCCTCTCTCTCTCTATATATATAGGTATGTATCTTCGTGTGCAACTAAGCAAACCAAATGTGACTTTTTCTTCTTTAAAAAAATTGTGTAAATAAATAGAATTAAGTTCATTTCAAAGACTTATGACATATGAAATATACATAATCAAAATAAATTAGAAAATTAAGTTCAAATAAATTTTAAGCTAAATTACGTGTTGCAATGTAAGTTGCAATAATTCAGTTGTAATAATTAATACTAACAAAACCAAACATCATATTCCCATTCTGCAAAGTATAAAAATTCTTCTGCAAAACTGAAAAAATGACCAACACTTTGGCTTATTTGATAACTTTCAAATTCACTCCTTTGTTTGCATTTAGAATTTATAACTTACATTTTCCACAGAAATTTATTTTTTATTTAAAAAAATTTCACTGGCATAATTTCATTCACTTCAGCATATATTAATAGATGCAGAAGGTTTTTGTACCTTACATAATTTTAAATCTTATGTAAACTAAAGTAATTAATAACAAAATCAAAACATAGATCAGAAACAGCATAAAATTTAATTAATAATTACTACTAGTGTCACACAAAATGCTATGAAATTAATTAATAAAATAAGAATGAGATAAAATATGTAGAATTAATATTCCACATGTGTGAAGTTTGGAAGTTTTACGTTAAATATTTTTTTAATTAAGTATTTTTAAAAATGACCCCTTAAAGCATGGGACCTTTCGTAATTAGAACTTGCAAATCCACTTCGCTAGTCTTTCATAACATTGCTTTTCTTTTATTAACAAGAAATATTGCATTCAGTTATTTAATTTAAGATAACAAAAATAATGCTACTGAAAGGCATGAATACTTACTTAAATTTGAAATTAATTTGGTTGACTTAAAATAATATTTAAAAAAATAAATCTTCATATATACGTCTAAAAATCAGACCTTATTAATTTTCTTTTATTTGAACGATATCTGAATTCTGCCTTAGTTTGGACTAGTAAATCATTGGGCAATTAAATGTCAAGCTATAAGAGAACTAATGTACTTTACAAATGCATTGAATTTTATTTCCGGTGTTAACTTTCAAAGAAAGTAAAATTTTCTGCATATTTGCATCATTTGGATTGATAGAATATGGCAAAGCATGCAAAGGCTATCAGCCTAAAGGGAAGTATATATTCATGGGCGGTTTTGTAAGGAAAAGTAGCTTGCATTTCCATTTATTCATGTATATATATATATATATATATATATATATATATATTATATTATATTATATATGTTAATGCTAAAATCAATGCTTCATTAAAAATTCATTATTATTTTATTTTTAATACAACATACACATACAGAATTGTTTTAAATTCCAATAAACAATAATAATTTATTTTTAAGAAAACTTATTTTATGATTTATATATTATATTACATGAATAAGAGAAACATTTGTCAAGAAATGTATTAAACTTGTATTATTAGCAGATTCATGCTATCCTAGTAACAAGACCATCATACTTCAAAACTGTATTAAAACTGGGCAAAATAAAATCAACATAAATTCTACATTAAATGTTTAAAAACTTATAAGTATGCAATGGTAGTTATATATACAATATAATATATGTTGTCATTTATAAAATATTAATGAAACGATATTTTTAGAAATAATGCACAAAATTTTAGTTTTGTTTTATAATTAGTTTAACAAATTGTTAGAAAAATATTTTAGGTCATTTCCATTTTTCCCGTGTTGATATTGGTATATTAAAATATATGGAATAAATAAGTTGCATCTAGTTAGTAAAACAAAACATTACGAAAAGTATGATACGGCATATTTTTAATCAATATAATTACTTCATTTTGGGGAACAGCTTTAGTATTGGTCCTTTTGGCGATTTTTTTATTTGGCGACAAACTTTGGTCGCCAAGGTAGACCCGGTTTTGAAGATCGGAAAAAAATGGCGGATTGTCAACAAAACCCGATCTAGAATAAATAACAATCCTAAAAAATAAGCTCTTAATCAGAATAAACAGTCTTTCTCTAATTTTCAATATTTCAAGTACTGCTATGATAAATTCTTGAAACACTACTGTAAATGAATTTATGACAATTATTATGCTATGAGTAATGAAATTTACAAAATGTTAATATTTTTAATTACAAAATATAATGTATTAAACATTAATATTTTAAGTAGTTAGTTCATATTTATATTTTATTATATTAGTACTTAGCTAATATTTTAAATTTACAAAAGGTTAATTTTTATGTTTATGAATAATGAAATTTACAAAAGGTTAAAAAATGCATTTCAAACTAGTATATGTTACTTTAGTTTCTTAGATGCTGTTATTAAAAGAAAATAAAAAAATATTTCAAACTGAAGGAAATCAAATTCAATTATAATGGGCAAGTTTTGTACTAGTGTTAGAAATATTTTTTATGATTAAATTTTGTAAATGGTAAAAATATTAAGAAGTGTGTATTTTTTAATCCCTCAATTTATTACAAGTAATTTATGATTATAATTTAAAAGCTAAAATTAAATTATCATAATGAGTAAATTTTGTACCAATGGTAATAATACAACAATCATCGTAAATGATAATTTCTGTGAAAAATTCGAACAGTCATTGGAATCCACTAGTGGTGGAGTAATAGCCACTGAACAGTGGTAGTTCAGGCTGGCTATATGGGAGTTTTAGTAGTTTTCTATAGATGTAATGTGAATCTGAGCCTGTTTCTCTTAAAAAGTACTTTATGAAGGCATCCTTCTTCTGCTATCCAGCATATGTATTTATTTTCTATTCATAATTCTCTCTTATTTTCTTATTTCTTAATTCTAAATCTTACTTCTGAAGAGAAGAAGTGTTGCATCTATAGGTCGAAAAATATGGTCACTATGTTTGCAAAATCCTGTCACTTTTGGAAAGCATTTAAATAAACTAAATACAAAAATGCATTACACTATTTCATGTACTGAATAATTAATCAGGGAACAAAGTATATTGTAACGTTCCTTTATTTTGTAACCAGAGTTATTTTATGCTTGGGATCTTTACTGTCAATTTCTTCCATCCGTTTTCTCACCAGAATCCAAATGAAGTTTTTATTTTGTAAAACAAACCGTGTTTTGCCTTTTGAGGCCACATTAAGAGGTTGCTAGATAAGAAAGGATTTGTAGTCTTCAGCCTTGCATTATAATTGTTGATAGTTGAATTCCATGCCAGTTAAGTTTTTAACCAACTTTGCATTAAATTGATTTGTGCAGCCTTTGGGCTACAAATTTATTTGAATTTAAATTTTACATTTGAACTTAATTGTTATCATGCCACAAGTGGTTGACTGAGTCGTAAGCACAAAGTGTGCCTTCTGTTCTGTACATCTAAACTTTATAATAGAATAAAAGTATATCTTAACTTAATAAGAATATATCTAAACTTTATGATAATAACATTTAAAGACATTGAAATCAGTATCTAAGTGCTTCCCATGTAGTCAAATTTTTATATATAAATTGTACTCTTACTTTTATTATAGAGTTTTTATTACAAAAAATTCAGATTTCTGTTAGATAAAATGTTTAAGTAATGTAGAAAATTTGCATAAAATTTAAAATAAAAAGTCAACTGTTATGTCAACATACTATTAATAAAAGTAATAATACTCAGTGAAGGTTATTCACATACAGCTGTTAGGTTGTAAGATTTACAAAATTTGAGAACTCTAAATTATAAGCAATATATTCCATAATCTAAGCAACATTATATTTTTTATAGTCAGACAAATTATGAAAATGTTATAAAAGCAATAATGAAACCTGATTTTGGTCTTGATTTGAGCCTATGAATTCATGCAATTACACATCCCTTTAGTTCTAATATGAGGTAAATAAGTATTTTTAGACCATGGTAATTTTGATCTCCTTAGCAAAGGAAACACCAAGAGTTTACCTCATGCTACTGAAAATGTGTTTTTTTTTCCTTGGGGGGGGGTGGAGTTTATTAGAATATGCAGAGTTGACATATGAAAAAATTGTCAAGACTCATGTGATGTAATATTAAAAGCACCAGTTTTAACTATCAAAAATTTGGCTTTTTTTTAAAAAAATTTAAATGTTGTGCTTTCCTAACACAAAAGTAACTTTAAGAAAAACACATAATTTATCTTTCCTGCCATCAAAGCTCTGATACCTATCAAATTCGTTAAAGTTACGTGGACAGAAATGGCGGCATGTTTGAAGCTCAGTATTTAGGGTTACCAAGGTTACCATAATTTTTCCTTTATCGCTCCAAAATGTCGCCAAACAAATTTCTTGCCAAAAAGGACTAATACTAAAGCTGTGCCCATTTTGGAATTATAATATTTTCGTAAGAAATTAATACCACTGAAAAAAATATTATTACACTAAAGGAATAAACGAGATTCTCGACCGCGTTGTTCAAGTTTTTGTAATTTTACTTCATAACACACTCGTACATAAACATATTAGACTGAATTATAAACCAGGTATAACTAATTAGATAATCCTAGAAAAAGAATAAACTAAACCTAGTAAGCAAAAAAATATATACATTACATTCAGAATTCTAAATGTTTATATAAACGTTTCTCGCAAGGCCTGCCGGGAAAAAGATGTCAAACGTTCTTTGGTCAGACGATTGGAAAAGAACGCTAAAATGATTAGTTTTGTTTTCAACAACCACATTACCATTTCAATTATATACCACAAACAGTGATTAAATTTTGGAATAATTAGTTTTAAATAATAATACGGGCAATTTAAGGCGTAATTTATCGGATGCACAATGACAAAATGCTACTATTAGATCTGCATTTGGAATAAATATTTTGCACTCTTTCAACTCATTAGACATTACGAACACTGCTATTAATTAATCGCAAAGCTTAAACGTTTAAATACTTACTCACTACATATAACAGTGCAAAGTGCATGAGAATAATCTGTATAAAATGAACAAAAAATATTTCAAGCAGTAATTGTAAACATTTTCTTACTTACCTGCGCTATACAACCAACATGCATTCAGCCATGTTTTTTTTTTTTTTTTTTTTTTTTTTTTTTTTTTTTTTTTGCAACTAGCTTTCAAACACTTTTCTCCTGATTGGCTAATTTCCAGTCAGTCACGTGATTCTTCCGCGCGGCTACTGAAACATTATCTGTAATGTTACAAGCAAATCAGCTGTTACCGCTACAGTTTGCTTTCAACCTGTTACCATTACAGGAAATTCTTCTGTAACTTTTTGATTTCTGTAACTTTACAAGACTTTTGCCTGTAAAGAGCGAACTTTTTTTTTACCGTGCAGAATCCTGCCTTTTTTAATGTCATTTTTCATCCCGAGACTGATATCAATTCACAAACTATGGAACAAGTGTAAAGATCAGCAAAATGGATGAATAAACGGCAACGTAGTTCGGCTCTTCTTCAGTTGTCTTCTAATTCATATTGAGGCAAAGACAAGCTGTAGAGAATCACAATCTCTATAATGCGTTTTTGAATGCGATTGCCAAAAAATACGTGCCAAAAAAAAAATTCCTAACCAAAAAGAGCCAATAGATTGTTCTCGCTGTATTGACAGTACCAAATACCCGACCAGTGTTGAAGTAATATGACATAAGACTAATTCCTGATGTTTAGAAAATTTTGAAAGCAATCGGAATGAGCTGATATATTTTTTGCTTGAAGCATCTTTAGCGCATATGTCTTTCTATAGAAAATTGTTGGCTGTATATTGTCTTATAACGATACAGATTCAGTTAGCAAACTTAATGTGTTTTGGTCTTAATGTGTTTAAGTTACCTAACTGAACAGTATACCAAACACACATTCAAGGCTGGATTTTTTAGATTACGACAAAACACTCGAGGGCTATCTGCCAAAAGGCGGGATGCGTTAGTGGAGGACACTGACTCGTATTGACGTTACACATAGAGAAAACCATCAAAACTCTTTTGCAGAGAGCTCATTCGAATTGTGATTTTACTGCTAAAAAGAACCAAAACCAAATACATTCAGCTGCGACAAAAGTTTTCCTTTTGCATGAAGGTAAATGTAAAGAACTGATAAGCAATCTATAATACAATTGTTCTTAAGCTTAGTAACGAAGATTTGGCAAATTTATTAGCCTTTCTTTTCGACTAGCCCAGCCGTGACTGAATGAGTAAAACCTTTGAGTACTGCTTCTGGAAAACGGGTTGGTTAAGATAGGTTATTTGGATTATGTTAAAGCATACAATGACTAGTTACCTAAGGAAAAGCATGCTTTTCCGAAGTCCTATTTAAGGCAGGGTTTCTTAAACTTTTTTCAGTCTCGAGCCCTTTTTATCACTGAGATTTTTTTCGCAACCCCCAGGACCCCATAATATTTACAAAAATTTTGTGGGACTCCATAAGTATTGCGCAAATCTGATACACGCGTGAGTGAAATTGTCAATCGTTTCACTTGTACTGTAATATACTATCGCAGTTTTTTGTTATTAACTTTAATTTCTAATTTTAAGACATAGAACAATGTGAAAATTTTAAATAAGTAACAGACGAAATGACAGCGTCGCGTGCAAAGCAAGGAAAATGAACTTTTATATTATAAAAAAAGGACGTTGAAACATTTTCGTATTTTTCTTTGTCTGTCAGTGTCTTATCTTATCTATTTTCAGATACATTATGTAAAAATATTTGTTAATTGTAAAATTATTATAATAAGTTAAAGAAATATCTAAATTGCTAACATTTTTGGCGACCCCCTTGGGGATGGCCACTCACAGTTTAAGAAACCCTGATTTAAGGGGACTACTTCGTATTTACGTTACACATAAGCAGGCAAATGGGCTGTTATAGCGTTTTCACCCCACTTCCCTAAATATATAGAGATTACGAGCCATTTAGATTGTTCCTTAGAACATTATACATTTCCCTTAGAATATTATATATTTCCCTTAGAATGTGTTCAATTACGACACTTTTTTCTTGATAGTCCTCGTATGTTTCGCCTTATTTAAACTCCATCAATTAACAAACCCGTCCTTTCGACTAACATTTGATTATACTTTTGTATCAGCAGTTGATTGCGCGATGTTTTTAAAGCGACAGTCATAAGCAGCTTCCTCTTCCGCAAACTGGTTAAGTTAATCATTACAATATGAAAGTATATTCTAAATCAGTGGTGAACAACCTTTGGCCTATCGCGAGCACATTTTCAAAACATCATCTTTTTTGTTAAACATATTTCCAATCTTATGTGATACATCTGAAATATTAATTTCGGTAAATGGGTTTGAGATGAATAATAACATTGGTTGAACTTTATGGAAATCAGAGAAGCGGAGTTCAAAATTATTTTTCAGTGCATTTAGGTTTCCCGAGTACTTCACTGTTTCAATTGCCTTGTAGTTAATAATATGGCTTGATAAATTCTGAAAATGGGTGAAATTTTTTCCTTCATCTGATTTATCCACAAATTTAACTTTATCTGAAAAGCAGTTACAGTCCAAGTCAATTGGAAAAGGGTTTTTTTCTTTTCCCTGGGGATCTTCGTTAAGTTTGTTCAGCTTAGCTGTTATATCCGTGAGAAAATACAGATCGGATAACCAATTATTATCGTCTAATTATTTATAACTTTCGTTTCCGCATTCCAAAAACTGCTTTATTGGTGAAAGAAGTTCTATGAATCGTTGAAGTACTTTTTCCCTGCTGAGCCATCTAACATCAGAATGAAGCAATAAGATTCCATGTTCGCTATCAAGTTCACCAGTCAGCAATCAATTATTTTATAAAGTCTTGCAAGATATTTTTTATAACTATAAATGCTTACCATATTTTAACAATTAAGAAATATAAATGAATGGTTAATTAAAAAAAAATTTTTTTTTTCATAGTATCGGGCTGGCGAACAGATACAAAACGATCGGCGAGCACAAGGTTGGACACCGCTGTTCTAAATCACTGTTCAATCTTACAGCCATTATTCAAAAAGAGTTATACATGACTATTGCCTATTACATTACAGTGGATTGGTTAAGATTTTTAAATGCTTACACATATACGTAAACACGGCAAATTTCAAGCGCTTGAGACTGTTTATGATTATCATGATGAATGTGAAATCGAAATCGGGGGAAGGGGGTACCTGAATCTTTTTCGCTTAGTTCTACGTATTATCCTTATCTTATAATAATATAAAAGGATATAATCCTAGATATGGAGTCTAGGATTTTATAGGAATTAGAACTTACATTTCTCTGTAAATAATCGTTTTAGGACTACGGAGCTAAGAATTCTGTGTAGCTAAGTTTATTAAAAAGGCATTTAAATGCGAAATACGAAGCATACTAAGTATATATTTACTATGAAGCGAAACAGAGTAAGAATACTTATGTACTTAAAGTATACAAGTATATACTTCATATTACGTATATGTAATAGGAAAGTTTAAGCAAAAAGGAAGCTGAGATAAATTTATACTTTATTTATTTTAATCTTGGACTATAAAGCCACTTAAAGCATCACTCAACGTCAGCTTAAAAGGGGGAAAGATAGAAAAACGCCATATCTATTTAGTGTATATCTTATCTGCCAAAAAAAGGCATCAAGTTGTTGCTAGAGGAAAACAAACAAGTGAGCTGAATAGTATAGTCTAATTACTTTTCATTTCATAAGACTTTAAGCATGACTCATAAAGATTTCGACACGTAATTTATTCGCCAAATGAAGCGCCCAAAATGCGTTTGGAAAATTTCCACCTTTGACGGTTTGGTTTAGTCAATTGATTATGGCAAAGCACTCGAGGGCTATCTGCCTAAGGGCAGGAATACCTTCGTTTCAGCCACTGAAAAGCTCTGTACTTGAATATTATACTTTAATACCTGCAGCAAATTTAAATTTCTAAACCAATAATGGATGCTTGTGTGTTTTACCGGTGTCTAAAATGTTAAGAGAGAAAAAAATGTCGCAAAGTTTAGGCGTCGTACCCCAACCCCCTAAAATAACAGCACTTTCAAATAATGGAATTTTTAATGGAAATTTAAAAATTAAATAAATGAAAATAAAACTTACTTTATTGCCAAAAGCACAAATTCATTGTGCATGAATAAGCAATAGCAGTCCAGGAATTTTATTTTTGGAGCAACAAATTAGTTGCCGTAGGTCTTTTTCTGGTAATTTTTCACATTGCATCTCCGTATAGTTTCAGCAAAATTATATAATCTCATTTTCTGCTCGTTTTTTCAAATTCGGGTGAAGGGGTAAAATACTCCTTTCTAAGATGAATGCGAAAACTTCATTTTCATTTGACAGCAAACTGAAAACTGACATCATTTTAAATTTGGGAAAGGGGGGATTTCTTAAGAATAAAAAAAATGATACCATAAAATTCTTATTACTTTGTTTTCTGTTTGTTATATCGATTGGCGATAAATTCCGTCAGACATGGTAGTGGTAAGACCGTAAAATACTTAATGACGCAAAATTTAGTTTTTTAAAAGAAGTTATTTCATTTAAGATTTCTAGATAGATTTACATTAAAAAGGAATTTTTATGAATTTCAATAACTCCTTAGCACTTAGTAACTAAATCTGTGAATTTATCGCAGTTGACTTGTGGGAGTTGCAATTCACGATTCTGAAAAGGAGACAGAAACTCCAACCTAGAGCGCAATAAAAGCTGTATCTACATCTTCGAAATCCAGATTGTCACAACACATATAGAACTGTATTAAAAGTTACTGGAGATATGATGACAGTAATCCTGTTGACGAGTTAGATTTTGACAACTACTTCACCTAAGGAATGAAATAGCCTACAAGGCATTGCGAACCTTGATGTTAGTTTGGAGGAGTTTGTTAGTACAGATGGTGATGTTGCTGTGTTTGTTCCAGTGGAATCTGATGTGCAGGCAAGCAGTTGTTTCTGAGGTACTAGGAATTTCATTAGAAGAAAGTGAGAAGGACAATATCATTCTGCTCACACGTCAGAAGATTTTACACGCCTTGGACACTGTAGAACGTTTTGCAGTAACATCTTAATTCACCGCTAGTTTTATGGAAGCCATGAGTGCTTTTGGCTGTGAAGCACCGCGTATAGTCGTTTTCATCTCCGACGGCGCAACATAAAGGAAGAAGAATGTTCCACCAAAAAATTAAGTGCATTTTTTCAATTTACAGTACAATAATTAATGTAGTACTGCAGTGTTTTCTATAATGGCATACATAATATTCTGTAGTACTATATACTGGAAATGGTTAATGCGTTGTAAAAATTATTCCAAAAATAAAATTTGAGTCTCCGGTTAACACGAATGTTTTTAACCACGATTTTTGATTTTTCGGTCCGTTGAAATTAAGGTTAATGAGGGTTTACTGTATTATCTAAAGGTATCATATTGAAGCTGTATTTGTTTGGAATATAGCCAAGGATAAGATGAACTTACTTTTATTGAAATTACGTTACTATCAGATGGACATTTTCTCTTAGTGACATTATCAAAGAGACGAAAAATTTAGTGTTATCTAAGTAGTATACCCCCCACTATATGCGGCAAAAGGATGCCGCCATGACGTAATAGAACAAAGGATGACGCAACGGGGGCGTGGCCTCCGCCATATTGGATCACGTGACTTCCATCCGCCATGTTAGATCACGTGACGTCCGCCCGCCATATTGGATCACGTGGTGTTCCTTTGGAATGACTCATCCTTTTCCCGCCATGCCGTGCGTGCTGAATCGCCGAGGCATTCATTAATTTTATTCGGTAAGTATTTATGAAGGATTTAATTAATTATTATTTAACTTACCTAATTAATTTATTAATCACGTGGTCTTTGGAGAACATCGGCCATTTTGTTTTGTACGGTGATTTATGCTGTCCTTCATGACAGTTTCAAAAATTGCGTGGGCCCGAACCCATGATGTCGAGATCTCCAGCTACGCGCTTTAACCACTAAGCCACGCTTTTGTTACCACAGAAGACTAAAAATTCGTACTTAGAAAAAAAAAAAGGAAAAGCGTTCAACGAGTTTACCGATCGAATAGTTTCTTTTAAACGATGAAAGAGGTAGAAGACATATATTTTAATTTCTTAATTTTTTTTCGAACATTGATTACCTTCTTTAAGATATTATAAAGATTATTTTATGCTTAATTTTTAATTAATATTTTCAATTTATCAAATGAATTTTTTTTCTTCTAAGTGGGTGATATTATTTTCGAATGGAAGAAATTTTTTAAAATTATTTATTATCTGCAGGGAAAGAGTTAAAATGATATTTTTACATCTCTACTGATTTTCTTGAAGCTATGTTACTGCTGGCGCCATCTAGCGTCCAGAACATCATCTAAAAGTAACAGGATCGTAAAAAAAAATAATATGAAAATGTAATATATTTCCTTTTCACGGGGTACGAACTCGCTACCACCCAATAATTAATAAAAAGGGATTGAGGGGGACCGCATCCAAGTCTTTAAGCGATACCCCACAATTCCTTGGTTGATATGGTTCTTAATTATCTGCATAAGGTTTTTCCGTGCTCCGCCATCTTGGATTTCCTCTATAGCCGCCATTTTGAAGAATTTTCTTGGTGGGTAAATGACGTCACCCTTATCATGTTTGTGCATGATTTGGTTGGGAAATGGCGTCTGCCTTTTCACTCCCTTTGTGTAGACATCCGCGTAGGTGAACGAATACATTTCTGTGGACCAATCAGAAAGCAGAAAAATGATGTCATGCCCTCTTAACCAATCCGCGTATTCAGACAAAGTAAAAAGTTCGGAGCCGAGTTTCAACCGCTGGATTGCCTCCGAAATTCATTACTTGCTAAATTTTGGAAGTTGTTACCATGCGTTGCTTATTTAGTTTTGTGTTTGCTTTGTTGTACTGTTGTGCATAATGAAACGTCTAGCTGCAAATTCATGTTTATCATCAAAGAAGTTTTGCGGTGCTTCATATGACGAAACTTTGCTGAAGCTTGATTCTTTGCCAAAGAATATGTTTCATCTCGGAGGGGATATTTTTGTCACTGTATCGTGTTTTTTAGGTTTGACTCGTGTTCACGTTCGGAAATATGTGACTGATGACAACGATTTGCTACATCCTAGCAAAAATGGAGTTTCGCTTTCTCCTCTAGTATGGAAAGAATTGAGCGATCATACCAATACATTTGCTTCCTTTGAAGGTTCCGATAGTGTTTTTATTGTGAAGAAAGATGTGTGTGTTTCAAAACAAAATGTCAACGGTGAACTAATTATATCACTACAAAGATTGTTCCAAAGAAAAGATTTACGATTTGAATTTGTACCGGAACGTGTTCTGTTGAGGAAAGAACATTTACGCAAACTGGACTCCATATATAGCGAAATATGTGGTGTCGCGAAGGAAACACTTATTTCTAAAACTCTTAACTATTTTGTGAAAAAGCAGGTGGTTGGTGATACACATTTTGAATTGAATGAATATGCTGGTGATCCAGACCGTCCAAATGGATTTCATGAGCTGCAGGACTCTTTGTGTAAGTGTATTGAAAAATTTATTTCTAAAAAAATTTCAGAACTTTTTGTGTGTTTTGGTTGCAAACAAGGGATTAATAATCAGCTCGGACATGAATGCTTATCAACAAGCCGTGCTGAAAAATGTGAAACTTATTTTGACCAGGCTTTGTTTACAGTTAATTGGCCTGAGATAGCAAATGACTTCATTCGTGAAAATGAATGTAATATAAATTTTAGTAAACTAATTGTTACTGATGACTTTTTTGATGTTATTAATGTAAATGATGTACTGAATATTATTCAAAATTTATATGTATGTGAAGAAACTAATTTGTTTAAAGATTTACTGAATAGTTCTTTTTGAAAAAATAAAATAAAATATTAGTTTTTATTCACTTTTTTGTATTGCTTTCTTTTTTGTTTCAAAATATTGTTTTGTTTTTTTTTAAAAAAAAATTGTATACTTTTTGAGTGACTCGGCATGAATTTTAATTTTCTAACTAAGAAAATACTAAATAGTTAATATTTTTAAAAAAGATGTTATTAGGATTAGGTGAAGCGGGGTATAAAAAAGTATAAATAAATGTTCACTTTGATTTATCATTTCATTTGGGTAGTGCTTGCCCGAGGATGAACATAACTTTTTCTGTTGATAAAAATTCCTGTTGTAATGTCAGAAATTCTGAATCTGACATATCGGGATCCAGCGCAGCCGGCAAGCTTCGGTGGTATAAATGCTTTACAACGTGTTTCTGGAGTAAAAAGCAAAGAAATCAAAAGATGGTTGCAGGCGAAAGATTCTTATACGCTTCACAGACCTCTGCGGCACAGATTCCAACGCAACCGAGTCATTGTAGGGGGCATCGACGAACAATTTCAGTCTGATTTAGTGGATATGCAATCGCTGGTATCTTTTAATAGTGGTTATAAATATTTACTGACGTGCATAGATATTTTTTCCAAATACGCTTGGGCTATCCCTCTCAAAGATAAAACAGCTGTGTCCATTAAATCTGCTTTCAAAAAGATATTTTCGGAACGTACACCCGAGTCTTTACAGACAGATGCAGGAAAAGAGTTTACCAATAAGCAAGTTCAAAATTTTTTGAAAAAGAAAAATATCCACTTTTTTACGACACACAATAATACAAAAGCTTCTGTCGTGGAACGGTTTAATAGGACCCTTAAAACTAAAATGTGGAAATACTTTACCGAAATGAATACACGAAGGTACATCGATGTTATAGATAAATTGATATCCAGTTATAACAACACATGGCATCGAAGTATTAAGACAGAACCTGCATCGGTTACGCTACAAAATCAAGAAAAAATTTGGAAAACTTTGTACGGTCAGCAATCAGCACAAAAACCTGTTCCTTCAGATTTAAAGATTGGAGACACGGTACGCATCAGCCGCGAAAAAATGCTCTTCGAGAAAGGATACGAACAAAATTGGACAAGAGAAATTTTTACAATCCATAAAATAATTCGTCGAAATCCTATCGTCTATAAATTAAGAGATTTAGCGGGAGAAGATATACAAGGAACCTTCTATAAACAAGAATTACAAAAAGTAGCGGACTGTGGGTACTATCCTGTCGAAAAGGTACTGAAGACAAGAAAGCATTGGGGAAAATCAGAATACTTTGTTAAATTTCAGGGTTACCCTGAAAAATTTAATACTTGGGTTTCAAATTTGAAAATGATATAAAAACATGCGTACTGTATTTTACTTTTCATTTGAGCGAAAATG
This sequence comes from Stegodyphus dumicola, assembly GCF_044657685.1. Lineage (NCBI taxonomy): Eukaryota > Metazoa > Arthropoda > Arachnida > Araneae > Eresidae > Stegodyphus > Stegodyphus dumicola. Next base: position 37,011,878 of record NC_140771.1, on the reverse strand, counting down.
TCCTTCTACGTAACACTCATAAGCGATAGCTCTAGGAGATTTTTTCCAGACAATAAAATTTCTCGATTTATTACCCAACTACCGTCTCCTATTGATCTTAGTAATGGGGACTGGGAACTAGCTCTCCTAAATATTATTTACCCTCATTCATGGTATAATGTCGGAAAAGATAATAATTTATTTGGATTTGCTGTTCACAATGGAGAACTGGAAGGACGGCATATTCCTCCTGGTTATTATGAAACGATACCGGACATAATAAAAGCTATGACTTTAGTTTCTCATAAAAACAAAATTGAATTTTCTTATCATAACATTACGAAAAGAGTAATGATAAAGACGGATGAACAATCAAAAGTGATTCTTCACGGAGGACTAGCTGAGCTCTTAGGATTTGAACCGGGTGTTTACGAAGGAAGTGTCCAAAGTCCTTTCGTAGCGAATCCGAATGGTTTTTTCCCCGTTATGTATGTATACTGTGATTTAGTTGAACCACAAATCGTAGGTGACGTACAAGCCCCCTTCTGAAAATTGTAACAGTGGAAGGGAAAGACGGAGAGATTATTGACAAACATTACTCTCGACCTTTTTATTTACCAGTGATTCGCCAACATTTTCAAACGATTGAAATCGAAATAAGGTCTCATTCGGGGAGTCTGGTGCCGTTTGAAAGAGGTAAAGTTTTCATAGTGCTCCATAACCTACAGGCTTGGTCTGTTGATTTCTTAACAAATAATTCACCAAGTCTTGAACATTAGAATTATTAATTTTAACTTGGTTCATGATTAATTCTTTAGATGGAGTCCATGTAATAATATCATTGTGAAGTTTTAAAAAGTCTATAATTCTTTTGGCAATGTTCTTAAATTTCACTGGAGCGGAATTCACAATTTCTTCTTCCATGGTAAACTTTTTCTCTTCTTCTTTGCTAAGCTGAACACTTTCTTGTGTTTCTGATTTTAATTGGGGAAATGTTACATATTTGTGAAGTATTTGAAGGTATTGCTTGGCTTTTTCATCTTCGGATAACTTCTCGTTTAAAATGGTGCTCATTTGCTGATCTAAATCTGATAAATGGTTTTCAGCAAATTCTAATTCTCGATCCGAGGGTACAAGGATAAATTTACGAGCGAACTCCATTAATTAATGTGCTCAGTACAGAAACTGCGGCAGGAATGAGCAACTAAAGAAATCCATCACCTTTTTGTACCAATAGTCTCCGTTTTTTAAATAAGGGTATCTTTTTATCACCTAATGTACGCAAAGTCCGTTTATATACGGCCAGTTTACGTTTCTGTCTTTTAGACAAAGGAACGTTACCCTGTAATACATTTAAAGCACATTCACATACACTTTTAATAACACTATTGGGACATTTTCTTAGAAGAGTTTTTTTTACTTTACTTTTGCCTAGGAGTTTAAGATGTTCCAGGCTCGACATCTGGACCTCAAATGATTGGTACTTTAACAATTCCTTCTCTTTTATAAAGGTCGCATAAGCAACCGCTTTTTGTGCAGATCTTATATTTTAGGACATTTTTTAAATAATCTAATTTTCAAAAAAAAAAAAAAAAAAAAAAATTCGGTGTGGGAAATTTTATTCTTTTACAACGTAAAAGAGAGTTTTAAATTTTAAAAAACCTACAAATTAAATCACTGAAGGAGAAAACTTGTTGAGTGCAACAGCAACTAACGGAGTTCATAAACAAAATGCTTATCTGAAGGGAAAATGCCTGTACGTAACCTTAACATTTCTTGGGTTTCTGGTCTTAAATCTATTAGTAAATAACTGTAAGGGTTTGAAGTTGCATCCTGGAAGACTTCCTGAAAAGCCTTTGTTTTCCCGGGGAACATCTGCCTTGCCAAATGTACGACTTGACATTTATCCCTAGGATTTTTGAACAGTATCATGTAATGACAATTCAAATGAATGGTTCGCATCTCTTTACCCTGCTGAAATAAATTTTGAACGATAAATATTATAGAAAGATTTCGGTGATGGCTTCCTTTCGTAAAAAGTTTACTTAAACGAGTATCGCTCGCTAACTCAGACATTAAATCATCAATGATAATTAGTGCATTTTGCAGGGAATTGAGGTTCGATGGTAGTCCTTCTTCAAACTGCACATTTTTCATTTTACTAAAAATAGGTTGATATGCTCCATAGCAATAAATTATACGCTGAGGCATAGGAGAAAGCAGACTTTCTTCGATGACTCGTTTCACAAAATATGTCTTACCGGATCCTGTCGGACCGCTGATGAGAGATGTGGAAGGGTGTTTCAACACAGGCCACTCCATTTTGTGGGGTACTGATGATCTTCAGAAATGTGTGAAGCTTTATATACTCCTCTCGTTTAAGAAAAGGCTAAGAAAAAAAAAAGAAAAGAAAAAAAGTCAACCACACAATTTTAAAATTTTACTGAAAAATATAATTTTTTTAACATTAATTCAACAATAACCCTGCAATGAAATAAAATAAATGAGATGCATACCACTTAAAATCCATAGGGAACAGTAGTTAGATCTTCTTTTAGGACTCTTTTGTTGTAAACAATTTTGTACAGTTTTGTTTCTGCCTTAGTTAAAACTTTCCTCTTTTTGGCATCTCTCATGATTTTATGTTCATCGTACATGGCGATTGTTGTTTTTCGATCCATCGAGCACACTAAATTCTTAATCTCCAAAAAATTTAAAATCTGTTGATTTTTGAAGTTGAGGGAGAAACCTCGAACTTTACAGCAAGTCATTCCTCGGGCTGTTACATAAGCGTAATTTTTAGGGCCTCCTGAATGGGGAAAAAATATGCTACAGAAACTACAAGAATAAAAGATCAACCTAATAAAAAATAAAAATAAAAATGAAGCTCACCAGAGACAAATGTAGTAATAGTATCTCCATTGAGTTCATCTGTAAAATCCCCCAAAAAATTACCAAGAGGCGGATCGTTGGTAAAATCGCTTGCGTATATAATTGAATCCGTGTCATGATACAACACAGCACGGCCCAACTTCTCCATTTCACTGTAAAGCTTTAACCGTGCCCATGCAGTAGTAAAAGCTGCCAAGAACACATTTGTGGATGTGTCCTGTGGAACAAAATAATGTTTATAGTCCCATTGCACAGCAGCTACTTCAGGAGTCGGAAAATATAAGTCTTTGATCTGGAGGAAAAGTTAGCAGGTTGCAAGATTAATCATTTAAAAATATACATCTTAATTTACATTAGAAAATAAAATTACAAAACTTACATTTTTTGTTGGATCTGCTAATAATTTATTGAAATCAGGTAATGTATGAACATAAGTCAAACGTATCTTGTTCAGGTTCATTCCCCATCTTTAAAGAAAAAAAATATATAAGAAAAGAATGAGCATTTTTTTTAAGAAATAATAAATGATATAAAGATGTGAAGCAACTCTTTCTATTAAAAACATTATAATAATTATTTACCGCCCCCAGAAGCTGTTCAAAGCCAATTTGGCTACTTGCCGTCTTCCAGGATTCTTCTTAATATTAAATTCATCAAGCTGCACACCCTCTCGCTCAAAATAGGCTTCAATGTAGCGTTTTCGTTCGGTCGAGCTTACACAATCGGCTGGCCAGCCGCTGCTTTCTTGTTTTATTTTTAAAAACAAGTTGATATAAGATTGAAATAGAGTATCCGTAAATTGAGAAAAATGGTACACTTCATAAATCTGAAAAAAAAAAAAAGATAGTGGGAATATGAATATAATAATATACAATAAAAATACATGCTGTGACATTTATAACACATTCAATAATACTAATAATTACCCAAAATACTTACCTTTGTTATACAGTAACCTTTTTTCACTGCTAATTTGACTTCTTCAGTCACCCATGTGCCAATGATGGCTCTCTCATCATCTGAGTGCTGGCAAATGCCTTGATACATTAATTCAGCACAAGTCTTGCAGAGGGGAAACATCAGTTTATTTTGTGCTCTGTACGGCAATACGGGGAGGTATAAACCTCGAGGAGGCAGTATTCGGCACTTTATAATACCGAAATAGTTTTCCAAGGCATCAAAATTTTCAGTAATAATATTAGGGTGTCCGACGGGGTACAAACAGTATTTATTGACCTAGGAAAAATTGAAAAAATATGAATAATCGGAAAAGCGATTTTCTTTTTAAATAAGACATGCGCGTTTAATAAGATTATTTTATGCCAAAACACAGAAAAAAAAGTATTTACCCATGGATACAGTGAAGTGAAATCCACATACTTTGCATCACCCTCATAATACAGCTGAATGGCATTTGTCCGCCCGCCGAAGAAAGCATCTTTAGGATTCAATCGATCCTGAAGCTCGTGACTTAGACGAAAATATTTTACTTTTTCATCTGTTTTCTTTTTCATCTCAAACTCATGCTCCCACATTTCAATTACATTATACCCTCGATCACGTAGCTGGTAAGTCTTGTCTACCGTTTGTTGTCGCAATGTCGACATGGGTAATTTTGTTATGGGGTGGAGTGCATCTCCGTCAAAACAGGTGGAGCAACCGTGAAAGAAACATCCCTGCGATAGTTAAAAATTTTTTCGTATAATACCAATAAATAAATAAATTAAATAATATATTTATAAATAAATAAATATTGAACTCTTATGTAGTATTGATAAACAGTATTTGTTTCTTTGCAATATCCGTCTACAGATATACCATCCAATCGTCTTTCTCCTTTTCCGTTCAAAGCGTGTTCGATTTCAATGCTCTCTTTTTGGGCAATAAAATCAAGCCAACGAATACAGTCAGGACTATGATTCGTGCGATTGATATAACCTCCTACAGGTATCATTGCGATGGTATTAGGTATTATGTGTCGGGATCTGTAAACCGCCATACACGCTGATGCAATGGTTATGTAACTGAAAATAAAACGGACAAGAAAAGTGTAAATCATATATACATAAAGTATACATGCACGTATACAATACGTTGTTACAAAATGACAAAACCATGTAAAAGAAAAGGTTTGTAAAATACCAAAAGGGGTCTACTCCTGTAATTTCTAAAAACTGATTTCTAAATTCAACGCAACATCTACGAAGGATATCAACATCTGATTTGAAAACGAAAAGAGTAAATAAATAAATAAAACATGGTACCAAAAAAAAATACACCTAAAAGACGGATCATAATGAAGGATTAGAAATAGATTGTTGATACAAACCGGCAATACGTGAGAATTTCTTCTTGGAAATCAAATATATCCTTCTCGTGTTCTTTATGCCATTCCAAAAAGGAGGTTCGCACCGCACTAGTCATACAATCAGGATTGTAGTACTTAGGCTCAGGTAAAAATCCCACATAATTTTGATTTTCTTTCTTGTTGAAAAGGTGCGGAAAATATCCTTTTTTTAGTTCTGTAAGGCCGAAACAAGCAGGCAGCTTTGAGAGAGCCATCGGCAAAAAATTAAAAGAATCAATAAGTTTTATGTTGAGGGCGGTATGGGTGATTACCATCACTTTAGAGCCATTAGGGATTACTTCAGGTGCCGTACCCTGTTCTAAAAGCCATGCCATTATAAACTGACCGTCAAATCTGTAAAGAAAAAAAAATTATTATATTTTAAAAAAATGTATTATATTTAAAACAATAGCCCTATAATATATATATGCAGATTAAAAATAATAAGAATACATTTACCCCTTCATATTGTGTGCAATAACAGTGTAATTTTTGTGCACTGTTGTAAACAGCCAAGAGCAGAATTCATGACATGCTTCGTATCCTTTAAATATTTTCTCTTGGCCATCTTTGTACTGCGCTACAGCAAAGTTTACGATGTGTTCCCCTGATGATTGGTCAGTTTCGAAATCAAAGAAAATTAATTTATCGGATGGACTTTTCGCAGAAATGAGTTGTAAGAAACAATGATGTTCTGACGCTATAACATACTCTTTACACGAAGGGCATTTGATAGTCCCGCAACGATGTAAAATTTTAGAACACTGCCGTCGCATGATAACTTTTGAGCATTGTCTGCACTGATACATCTGTAATTAGGAAAAAAAAAAGTAGAACAAAGATTTTTTTAAAAATATATTTAGAAAAAAAAAAAAAAAAAAAAAAAAAAAAAAAAAAAAAAAAAAAAAAACGTTTTAAAAATGTAAGTATTAAAAACTTTTTTTTTCCCCTAGTTGAGTAATACTTACCCTATCGCATACTGAATGCTCTTGTCTACCTGTGACGGCTTTATGCGCTGCAAAGCAGTCCTCAGATTGACAGAGGCGATCACAATCTTTACATCTTTTAGGCAATGTTGGAACGCATTGAAATCTTAGGCAGACATGGCACATATTGTCACACCTGTGATCTTCTGGACGGTCATATGGCTTTTCACAATTTTCGCAATAGTTTTTCGAACCATAAAAACCGTGTAAATTTGTAATGACATCAAAATGGCCATTGTGTTGCCACAAATTAATGCGACGAGTTCGATATCTTCCTTTATACGAGACCTAGAAATAAACAGTTTATAAATATAATTTCATTTTACATTTTTTTTTTCAATTTAATTAATTTTTTTTGTTTAAAATCTTTGGCTTACTTTATTTAAATTTTCACTGCTTATTACTACGATTTGTATATTTAGATGATTTTCAAATGTGCAGATTTCAGTGTATGTACAAGGACCAAGAGGAACTCCAGCACACTTGTGTAATTCTTGAGCTCGTAGCATTAGAACAGATCGTCTCCGATCCCGTAGAGAATTAAGCGCTGACTTGTCTTGCTCAAGATAAGCTAGGGCATATACGATTGCTTTTGCGCAACACAACCCTTCATCATCTGACGGGATGGAAAGGACAGAGCGTTTTTTAAGACGATCTACTTGAATGTTGATTATCTTTGCTCTACCTGCACCGATATCCCTGCGAATCGTGATCACATCTACTAGGAAGCCTGAATCCAGCCGAATTTCATCTTTTGACTGCAGAACTTTCATAATAACCGATAATACGGTCTCCACCGTCATGGAAGATACGGCAATAATTTTCGTAGACATGGGTTTATCGAATCCATCGGCTTGGATACACATTCGTATCCAATCTGTCGGCCTTAGATTTTCTGTTGACCGTTGAATTAATATTTCAAACAGCTGTCTAACAGATTCAGTTACGGCTAGAAGAGGCCTGTTGCGAATATTTTGAGGCAGACGATTCATATCAACACGTGCCTGGAAGGTTATTTCCTCGCCTTGATACTTTCGGTTACGACGCCGTGCCTTCTCTTTGAGTATAATAGCATTTTCCATCTGGAAAAAAAAGAACATAATTCAGTGTAAATGAAAATAAGCACACACGCAAACACACCATAAGCCCTAAAACAGGAGAAAAACTCACATTTACTGAAATGTCATGTTCCACATATGCAGGTCCTTTAGATGGAGCAGAAGGTTGAGTCTAAAAGATGTATAGACATCACAGTGATATGAAAAACATAACAAACATAGAAAAACATAAAAAACATAGAAAAAAATAATTCTCATATATATTTATATATATATTAAAAACTGATATTACCTCATATCCCGAGCCTACTTGATAGTAAAGAGGCAAAACCAAAGGATTCTCCAAAAATATCTGCGAAGTTTCACTTAAGAGCTAAAGAAAAGTAACAGTTGTGTTTAAAGAAATTTAGGTTCAGCTTATATAAAAAAAATACAAAAAAAAAAAAAAAAAAAAAAATTTAATGACAGGGAAAAAAAAAAAAAAAAAAAACTACGTACTTTATCTCCTGAATCACTAAAATAATTTTCAATGCCGTCAATAGGATTTTCGATGAATATTTGAGATGTTTCACTCAGGCACTAAATAAATTAAAAATAGTGAATAGTCTTTTTCTAGGTGGGGCAAAAAACTATACATTGTAAAAATAAGCCACAGAAGGAAATAAATAAAACTAGCTTACCTCATCATCAGAATCTCTTAAAAGCGCATGGAAATCCTCACACTACAAAATAATAGTATTTTTAATCATGTAAGTATTACAAACACGTGGTCAAAGAACAATTGAAAATAATATGGCGATATAACTGTTTTGAAACGTTAATATTACAAACACGTGTTTCAACAAAACAGGGTAAAATATAATAAAAAAAATCTAAGCCGTGTAAATAAAACACATAAATAAAATTTAGCTTACTTGATCATTAGAATCTCTTACAGATACATCGGAATCCTCACACTACAAAAAATTTTAATTGCGTGTCAGTATTACAGGCACGTGGTCAAAGAAAAAAAAACAAAACACTAAAATAATAAAATTAAACACATAATAACCTTAATACATTTTATATATAAATAAAATAAAAATAAATAAAATAAATTTTAAATATGAATACTTACTTGATCAAAAAAGGGTTCCAAAGAACGTTTACTGTTTCTTGAAGCCATTTTCGCAGATACGAAGAGAATTTCTTGTTTTTTCAAAAAGCGTGGTAACAAACTTCTAGAATTTAGCAAGTAATGAATTTCGGAGGCAATCCAGCGGTTGAAACTCGGCTCCGAACTTTTTACTTTGTCTGAATACGCGGATTGGTTAAGAGGGCATGACATCATTTTTCTGCTTTCTGATTGGTCCACAGAAATGTATTCGTTCACCTACGCGGATGTCTACACAAAGGGAGAGAAAAGGCAGACGCCATTTCCCAACCAAATCATGCACAAACATGATAAGGGTGACGTCATTTACCCACCAAGAAAATTCTTCAAAATGGCGGCTATAGAGGAAATCCAAGATGGCGGAGCACGGAAAAACCTTATGCAGATAATTAAGAACCATATCAACCAAGGAATTGTGGGGTATCGCTTAAAGACTTGGATGCGGTCCCCCTCAATCCCTTTTTATTAATTATTGGGTGGTAGCGAGTTCGTACCCCGTGAAAAGGAAATATATTACATTTTCATATTATTTTTTTTTACGATCCTGTTACTTTTAGATGATGTTCTGGACGCTAGATGGCGCCAGCAGTAACATAGCTTCAAGAAAATCAGTAGAGATGTAAAAATATCATTTTAACTCTTTCCCTGCAGATAATAAATAATTTTAAAAAATTTCTTCCATTCGAAAATAATATCACCCACTTAGAAGAAAAAAAATTCATTTGATAAATTGAAAATATTAATTAAAAATTAAGCATAAAATAATCTTTATAATATCTTAAAGAAGGTAATCAATGTTCGAAAAAAAATTAAGAAATTAAAATATATGTCTTCTACCTCTTTCATCGTTTAAAAGAAACTATTCGATCGGTAAACTCGTTGAACGCTTTTCCTTTTTTTTTTTCTAAGTACGAATTTTTAGTCTTCTGTGGTAACAAAAGCGTGGCTCAGTGGTTAAAGCGTGTAGCTGGAGATCTCGACATCATGGGTTCGGGCCCACGCAATTTTTGAAACTGTCATGAAGGACAGCATAAATCACCGTACAAAACAAAATGGCCGATGTTCTCCAAAGACCACGTGATTAATAAATTAATTAGGTAAGTTAAATAATAATTAATTAAATCCTTCATAAATACTTACCGAATAAAATTAATGAATGCCTCGGCGATTCAGCACGCACGGCATGGCGGGAAAAGGATGAGTCATTCCAAAGGAACACCACGTGATCCAATATGGCGGGCGGACGTCACGTGATCTAACATGGCGGATGGAAGTCACGTGATCCAATATGGCGGAGGCCACGCCCCCGTTGCGTCATCCTTTGTTCTATTACGTCATGGCGGCATCCTTTTGCCGCATATAGTGGGGGGTATACTACTTATCTATCATAAAATTTTTCAACAATATAAAAGAAAAAATTCTTTTGGAACAAGTACAGAAAATGTTTTAAAAAAAGGAGAAAACGTTTTAAGAAAGGTCAATGGAATGGTTTTTGTTAGAAAATCTACTGTGCATACTTATGAGAAATAATATCCTCAATTTCCTTAAATAACTGAAAATCTTTTCTTAACACTACATTCAGCTCTTAATTAACCTTTTAACTGTCATGCCCGAGATAATCTCGGGCACAGCACTGGTGTTCGAAAATGTCACGCCCGAGTATTGCTCGGGGTAATTTTTTTTTTAGTGCATCGTATTGTTATACCCGAATATATATCAGGAGACGTTTATTTCGGCTTCATCTCTTTGTCAAACCCGACTGTATCTCGGGAAAAGTTAATGTGCGCTCAATTCAATAGATGACAGCACTTTAACTGAAGATTTCAAAGGTTAGAGGTTATAAGTTCTTTGGTTCAAAGTGCACGGGATCTTTTTGTTGTAAAATGGCGTCCAGTTCTTTGAAACGTTATATAGATGATTTAGATTCTTCTACCGAAGATGAAGGATGTGTGTTTGATGAGCAGGGTTCGTGATACTTCCATGGTCAGCCTCAAAAATAAAAAAAATTGAAGATATACTCAAGCCGAAGATTGTTTCTGACTACAGTCTAACTATGGGTGGGGTAGATCGCTGTGATCAGGAAATATCCTTTCATCCAATAATCCGAAAACGTCAGAAAAAATATTATAAAAAGATATTTTTATATTTACTACACAAGGTACTTTGGAACTCATATTTGCTCTATAAAAATGTAGTTGAGAAACGTATTACATTTTTAGAATTTCGAACCAATTTATAGAAGAGCTTTTACATAAATATGATGATGCAGCTTCTGGAAAAAAGAATGTTGGCGGACCACCTACAATAGATAACCCTGCCCGTCTTACTGAACGACATTTTATTTCCCATATTCCTCCTACTCCTGTGAAACGTGAGCCTACAAGACAGTGCAAAGTGTGTTTTTCGAAAAAGGATAAAAATGAGGAAAAGATAAGGAAGGCAATACGATTCTGGTGTAGTGATTGTGGAGTTGGTTTGTGCTTGGAAAAGTGTTTCCAGTTGTACCACACAAGACTGAATTACTGAACTACTAATAGGTATTCACTTTTATTTATTTATTTTTTCATTTATTTATTTTTTAGAAAATAATTCATTTTTATTTTTTCATTTTTAGAAAATAATGCTCCACTAGAAGCGAACTTTACAACTGCCATGTTGAGTGGCAGCCGCCTCAAGCAAATATGCAGTGGCTACGAAACTTTAAAAAATTTACCCATGTACTTCAAAATATCAATTTTTAACTACTTAAGTATATTTTATTTTGTACTAAACATTTGATTTTTCCAATAAAAAAATTTGACAATTGTGTACCCAAATCATCAAAATAACTTGACAGTTATAGGGTTAACCGAAGGCGGATTAATTGAGCCTTATCTGAAAGGAAAATTAATTTTATTTATTGTGTAATTATGGAAAATTCCTGTCACAAATCATCAGAATAAAGCACAAATTTCTATGTGAAATACAAAAGCAGAAGAGAGTGCATGAGATAAGTGATATCACGTAATGTGACAATACATAGGAAATATATATATATATGTTTTTTTAATGCGCAATAGTTTCTAATTTAATCGTACAAAACCCGAAGTGCATACGTTGCTAAATCATTAGTTAAAAATAAAATGTTAAAATGTAAAAATAAAGGAAGTATGCAACCATTAATATTCTATTTCCCATAAACGCTTATCGAAATACAAGAGAAATATAAATAAAAACATTGTTCTTTGCGTTTCGAAATGTTTCCTCTTGTTTTAAATGCTGATTTAATTTACACAACAACATCAAAAAACTTATTGTCAGTTTAAGCTGTTTAAAAATACAGATGAATTATTAATAGTATTTTTTATTAATTATAAAAAATGGTTATTCTTTTTCTCTGCGTTTTCTCCGACTGCTGTCGGATTAACTTTGATTTTGAGTTAACCGGGAAAGTCGTCCCCTATATTACCTCTGTTAATCACGAGTCCTCTGTGTTTGTGATATTCTTGACAATCTGTCTTAACAATACTTGCGAGCTTACAGAAAAGTCGGCAGTTTGCCGAGGTGATCTCTTTGAATAAATCTATAGAGTTTCAAACGACCATTTTATCATCAGATTATGAGAATTACTGCATATCATTGGGACGTAAGAATTCAAAACAACTTGATAATCCTTGAAAATGCCCAGGAAATAAAAAGAATTTCTGAAAAATACAAAAACAATAAAAGTTTTGGCATCTAGCCTAAAGGGAACCTAATTAGCACATGCCATCATTCTTATTACGCTGTACTAGTGTTTTTGGAGTCAAAGCAAATTTTCAAAGACACAAAAGGCAAAAAATATTTATAAGAATTTTAGCTACATGGGACCTACTTGCTTTGGCACGGTAATAGCTGCTTTCCACTTTCGTACCAGAGCGGGAGGTTAGATATTATTATCTTCCATTAAAAGCTGTCTTTACTTTAAATAAAGAGCGATTTTAACATGCGATCTATTGCAGCAGCAGTGCAATAATAAAGGGCAATAGTGTGTGTGTTTTCATTTAAACTGACGACAATTACAAAGTCATCGACAGTTTAAAAAAATCCGTTTTCTCATTTATTAACTTGTCTGATAAATGTTAATAAGAATAACTTTTAAAAATTGAGGAAAGACTAATTTTGGATTTTTCAAACAGTGATCTCTAGCGAAATAGGTACAAACCCCACCATGCAGTCTGTTTAATAAATAACGCTTACTCCCGTTGCGCCACCATCAATTAATTGAACCAGAGGAAAAACTAACACGCGCAATAATTTAGAAAGGTGAAACTGGCAACATCAATTGGCGAGTCACGCGCAATTCCGACGGCGCGATTTCATTGGTGGATGCTTCTGTCTGCACCTTTTATGGCAACTCCATCACGTAAAAAATGAAAGAGGGGGTAAAATAGCTGCTGAGAGCAAAGAATGGGAGTGTCATGTTTGCACAAAGCGTTATTGAACCCCCTTTTCCCCCTTACTAAAGGGGGAGAAGATATTACACTCATTCAACGCACTTTTTTCTCCCTTCGCTTTTTATTTTAGTGACAGACTAACAGGATATTCTCTCAACTCTGATGTGGGGGGGAAACAAAAATTGAAAATGACTGATCTTAGCCCTACTTATGAATTTTCTGAGAATCAATAAGTTTTGAAGAACGATTTTTCTGATTTTGGGGATAAGAAAATCTGAATGCAATTTCTCGCATCATTTCAAAATATTATAATTATTTTTCTCTTCATGTAAGCAGCAACCTATTACCATCATCGGCAGAAAATTTTAATTGAATTTATTTTTGAGACTGCGTCACGGAATTCTTACCGTAAGAAGAGAGGTTTTTTTTTTTTTTTTTTTTTTTTTTTTTTGCTTAAATTGTTTTATTTACACCCATTTATTAAACGCTGAGAATTGTTTGTTTGTTTTCAGGAAACGGATTCCGTGTCCTGGCAAAGTGAAGAGTGTTACTACCACTTAAGGGATATTGTTGTTATAAACTTCATGAGCAAGCGGGATAGTGAAAATAATGTAAAGCTATATCTTGAACAGATACGGCTTTCCTTTACTAATTAAGTACACAAAACCCCATATAGCGTTAATTTCGTATGAGATAACGTCATAACCAATTTTCTTTTTACCATCTGAAACTGTTTTTTAACAGGCATTTTTGAATGTTTATTTTGATATTCTAAATTTGGAATTTCAAGTCAAAGCAGAATCTGGAAAAAAAATTCCTGGGAATTTGATTCTTAAACCAGTAGGCGATTCTCAACTATTTAGTTCAAAATTATTTTATGAATTAAACTGGAATCCGAGTATAAAATTTTAAACGTAAATTAAAAAATTAATAGCATAACCTTTTACAAAAATTGCAATTAAGCAATTTGTTAAAAGTTTATGATTTACATTTTTTCAATTTAAAAATATTCCTGTAACACTTTTGAAACTTTTCAAGACGTTAGATTGAAATCAGATATTGCATTAATAATGTTTTTTAGCTCAAACAGGCGTTAGCCCTTCTGGGCTATTAGTCTCGAAACAGCATTTTGTGGTGCTTCGCTATAAACAGCGAATCACTTTTTAAGTTGTTGCCACCAAATGTTATCGCTATATTATATTTAGATTACATAATGAAGAATTTGCATATGAATGTATGTATTGTCGATTGCATTGTGAAAAAACGACGGTACCTAGAGCCATAAAATTTTGAATAACGTCGTCTTCCATTTGAACATGGACACCCTGGAAGCCCGAATTTTGAATTTCGAATTTTTTTATTAATTTTTTTTTTTTTTTTTTTTAATTTCGAGTGCTCGGCACTGTCTATCCTAAATTCTAAAGCTATGCTGTTTTTAAATACTTTGTGATATTGCTGTTAAACTGAATTTTTTTTTTTTTTTGGTCTAAGTGCGAGGAACGTGATATTTAATAAATAAAGGAAACACATACAACGTTAGAAAAGGTATTTTTGGGTGTAATATAAAATCTGAAAGCATTCGAATTTTATTTATTGTCTTAATGAGACAAAAGAAGTTAAAATGTTTTCATAAATCGAGAAAATATTTTAACGCACTCTATTTTTCCTTTCGTATCAGTGGTATTTCATTTAGAGCACGCCATGCACTCACTAAATCTAGTGAAGTTTCATTCAAGAAATTACGCATGATATGGCTTTTATGATATAGGAATTTTTGTATGTTATGCTTAATATTCCATGGGGGAAATATATGAAAAATTTTTCGTGTGGTTTTCTATAGGGCTTCTGTTTTATATTTCAAGAAATCTTATTTTTTAATTTAGCACCATTTTCTGTTGCAGTGAAAAAAGAATTTAGTTATTTATGCCTTAGAATTTGTTTCATAATTATTACTTGTTTTATTATTGCTTTTGCATACGTATGTTTATTCCAAATCGTTGTAAGATAGCACTGGAATTCATTTATTGAACTCCTTTTGAATAACAAATGTATTATGGTAACGCCGTATTTATAAAGTTCTATAATTTTTCTGTGTATTCAGCTATTCATTTAAAATCTGTGTGATAAATAAGAAATGATATCATATTTTTAAAAAAGTCTTATTACTCATATATTATGCATTTTTTGTGACACTGATTAGTTTGTATAAATTCTGAAATAAGAGAATAAATAAATAACTTACTTTTTATATGAAATGTATAGTTATCTATCTTTAAATTGGGCTAAAATTACATTGATGTACACGCTTCATATAAATGTATCTTATAATGCTGAAAAAGAACTTAATTGCTTTGAAATAAATCTCGATTCTTATTTTCTAATTTATCTCAAAACATTCAAACAATTCAGGATAAAAATGACATATTTAATAAAGTATTTATCGAGGCATTAGTTGAAATTTCTAATTCAAAAGGCTTTAATAAAGAAGAAGCATGAAAAATAGACTATGGTTACCCATCATTATGGTATTTTCAGTTCGCAATTGAGTTAAATATTGAATACTCTGTTAAGTGATAATTGTAATGGAATTAGATCTCACTTTGCGCTGGCGCTTCTTTCCTACCCCCAGCTGTATTACATTTTTTTTTTTTTTTTTTTTTTTTGCTTATTACGTGTTCCGCCCTTAGGCTTTACATGGAAAGGGAGGAATGCCCCGGGGAGGTCTTTTTAAGGGAAACTGGCTCGTATCCACGTTACACAAGGGGAAAACAACGAAAATGCCCATGCAGCCAGTCCGTTCGCCGGGATGCGAACCCCGGACCGAACTACCAGTGTTCAGTGGCTTTTACAGCTGGTGGGAAGCTGTATTGCATTGTAAGTCATTCTGCTCAAAGCGAGTCCATTGTTGCATTATAAAAGAGATAAAGCTCCAAACAACCGAAAATATATTGTTTCTCATTAACTAAACTATGCCTAAATAAGATTTTAATGACTAAATTTAATACAAAAATTTATTTTTATATTAAATTAATACAAAAAAAAAATCTGAAATGTTTCAGATTTTAAATTACGTCCAAAGGGGCGTTTTTTAACATTTTGTGTGTTACCTTTCTTTATTAAATATCATGTTCCTCGCACTTAAACCATAAGATCCAGTGCAACAGCAATATCGCAAAATAGTTTTAAAACGAGCGTATCTTTAGAATTTCCGATACAGAGACTCACGCGCTGGAGATAAAAATGTTTTTTCTGCACAACGTTGCCATTGCTCGCTTTGAAATCCTTGAGTTTGTTAATCAAAAATTCGTCAAAGTTTTAAAAAATAGGAAATCGATCATAAAACAAATTTCAAATTTCAAATTTGGTCTTCCACATGCTCATATTCGTTGGAGGATTACGTTATTCAAAATTCGATGACTCTATGTACCGTTGTTTTATCACAATACGAGAAATATACATACATTTATGCAGATTTTTCATTATTTAATTTCTTCAAATATAATGCAGGACTCTAACATTTTGTGGCAACAGTTTGAAAAGTGAACCGACATTTATGAGTCCGACGCAAAATGCCAAAACGAAACTAATAGTCCTTCGGGATTCAAATCCCTTTGGACTAAAAATCTGTTAACTTTCAGATTTTATGTTACGCCCAAAAGAGAGTTTTTCCATTTCCATACACATATACGTTTCGAGAGCATTTGGGCTAATGTTCCTTTGCGCTAAAAATATTTAAAAGAGTCTATATTTAGAATTTCCGATAAATAGTCTCGTGTGCTAGAGATAAAAATGTATTTTTCTGTCCAGTGTTGCCATTCCTCGCTTTGAAATCGTTGAGTTTCTTAATAAAAAATTAGTTAAAATTAAAAAAAAAAAAAAAATATGAAACAGATAATAAAACAAATTCGAAAAACAAGGTTCAGACTTTCAGATGCCCATATCCGGGTGGAGGATTATGTTATTCAAAGTTTGATGGCTCTAGGTACCGAAGTTTCTTCACAATGCGATAAATATACATACATTCATGCACATTCCTCATTATTTAATTACTTTAATACAGGGCGATAATACCGACAATTTAAAAGTGATTCGCCGTTTATAGCAAAGCGTCACAAAATGATGTTTTGAGACTAATAGTCTTTATGGGCTACCGCTCCTTTGGGCTAATAATTAAATAGGACTAACTCAACTTATATAGAGCCACTACAAGATTCGCCTTTACTGGTTGCTAGATAGATGTAGCTGAAAATTATTCAGATGATGACTGGCCAGACCGAGTGGTATCTGTTGATGAATAGAAAGGCTGTTTATCACCTCTGCTTTCATAAAATGCAATGGGTCATACGAAGCTGCATAAAGATGTACCATTTTCCCTCAGAAAATCCTTCATGAAAGCATCCTTAGAAAGTTTTCATGCACTTTCCGTTTTCAATTAAACAAACAATAAAAAATAAGATATGTTCCACCTATTTTTCTTTGTTCTTCAGCGGAAAAATTACTGCTGCTTCAGTAATGTTAATTATCAAATTCATGATATCAGTTTAGTCACAGTTCTTCAATACACATTTTCTACCTAACTTAGAAAGCACTTCTTTGCTCTGTCAATCATCACATTAAAGAAAACTTCGCAGTCATAAGATTTTCTTCTCAAACTGTATTTAGATAGTTTATTAAAAAACTTTCCCTTACGCTGTATAAGTAATACGTTATACTCTGATACTTTAATTATTTTGGTTTCCAAAAAATAAGAAAAAATCCAAAAAAAAAAAAAAAATAGCGACAACTCATTCAAAAACAAGCCAATCCGTATAAAGTTTGAATATGTTGTTAAATAAGAATTGCTGAGTAAACTGCAGTTCGCAAATTAGTGGCGCTGCAATCGAAATACGTCATCTGCGAGAAGCTTAAAATAGCATGTTTTGGAGCAAGCCAGCAAATTTCGCTGTGGTACTGAGATAAGAAATCTGGGATAGCCAACTCCAGAACAATGACCTCCAGAAGAACTGTGATGGAGATCTGTTGGGAGACTAGAGGCAGGGCGAAGTCAGACAGAAGTGACCAGATGGCTAAATGTGAGTCCTTCTGTGGTTTATAGACTGGCAAAAATTTCTAACCATAGATGCGGCATCAAGGAGGTTCATCCAAGGACGGCCACCGCCACGACGAGCACTGATGACAGATAATGGTTGTATACGTACGAAGGAATAGAACCTCAACTCCGACTCAACTCAGATCCTCCCTTGCTGCAGCCACTGAAGATTGGTGTCAACATCAACCGCGCGTAGAAGGCTTCATGAATGAAGTATGCACGCGGGCGACCAGCCATCTGAGTGCCGCTTAGGTCATGCTATAGAAGGTGGGCACGTCAACATGTCCACTGGACAGCTGATCAATGGAGGCCTGTTCTCTTTACAGATGAGACCAGGTTTAGCCTCCAAAGATTTAAAATTCAATGTGCATACTATATATCCAACACGCATAAATTCGCATAAATTTCAATATCTGCGTATATTATTTGAAATAATTTACATAGAATCATTGAAAAAAAAACTGGAAGAAAAAACAAATTCAAAGTTTATATATGAAATAAAAGTACAGAAATAAAACCAACTATTACTTTTTCTATGAAAACATTTTTGTCGGTTATGCTGTTTAATTATGGAAAAGCATGCGAAGGCTGTCTGTCTAAGAGAAGGATGTCTTTGTGGAGAAAAATTCAAGGGGAACTTGTTCGTATTTACGTTGCGCATTATTCACCATGCAGGCCAATACGCCTTCAGTCCTGGATAATATTATCAATATTCAGTGGTCTTATTCACTTTGGTTGAGCATACTGTTTGCTATCACTGTGATATGTAATACAATCCATTTCATGGCTTTACTACAACGGCAATCAATGCTGAATCATATAAATCTTCATAACTGTATTGTTTGCTGAACATTTTTCCTTACGACGTTCATAAATATGTCTGGATATTTACTGAGAAATGCATTTTACAGTCAGAGAGAAAATTTCCAGAATACTTAATGTGTTATTTTACTGGACTATCACTACGGGAAGCAGACTTTCTTCTTCCCTAATATTCTATAACAGAGCATGAAACAAAATGAAATAAACGTATGCGCACATTATTCATCAGCAAGCTACCTGCAGTAGGTAAACTAAGGCCGAAAAAGAAATATCAGTCACTTACAACAACAAATACGCTTGTAACTTGTAATCATCATTCACAAGTGCACATCAGTATCGTCACTGAAGGAGGAGTTTCAAAAAATGGACCTGTTGCTCTTGTGACGCTGAAATCTTTGAAACTCTGCATATGAGCGCATGTTGTTGTTTGCATTTGCTTCGCAGTTATAAATGTATGTTGTATAAATGCTGCCTTTAGTAGAAAATCTCGTAGTGCTTTCATTTCATAAATTCATTTAATCGTCAGCATTTCGCTTTCGTGAAATTTATCGCACACTGATATTCGGATTAATGTTCCTGACATATTATCACTCTTTATATCGAGAAAATGACTCCTACAGTTAGCCTCGAATATTTATTAATATTTATGCATTTAACTAATACCAGTGGATTAAAAGAATTCAAGTGTATAATTTTTTATTGAGCTGAAAATAACTGGAAGTGTTACAATAAATCTTCTGTTTTCTTATTTCAATACTTGCATTCCTTTGATTTTAAAAGTGTAAGATTCAAAATATATATTGTAAATGATCTGATTATACATAATGTTAACATTAAAAGTTATATATAAATAAACTAAATATATTTGTTGTGAATAAGATAAATTCATTCTGTTTGAAGAGTATTTCTTGTGCAGGCAATACATTTATGAATGAACCGTTATTAATATGAAATTTAAGACACTAAATATGTAGGAACGCAAATAAGGAAAACTCACTTTGAACAAAACTGTGCATTGGCTGTTACTATAGAACATCTTTTTCATAGAGACTACAATAAAAAATGCTGATTTCTACTATTCACATATATAATTATGCTTATATTTGATTTAAGTTCGCACTGAAAATTTTCATAAGAAATCTCCCGATGCTTTAATTATTTTGCACAGGAAATTGCGTTGCAAAGAATTTTCAACCATCTTGCTTAAAGTGCGGCAAAGGTCATGTGAAATGACAGAAATATTAGTAGAGGCCCATTGGTTCATTTTAGGAGACACTCCTCTGTGGCAATATAGATGTGCACATAGGAAATATGCAACCCGTAATGCACACATTTCGGTTGCAAGTGAATTTTCCTCAACCCAGCGAACAAAGGCACAAAGTCATCATGTTATCAAAAATCCTCAGACAACTAGATTTCCACATCAAACTATCAACAAAGTTGAACAGACCACTGTTGATCAGAAGTGTGACTGACAACATAGAGTTAATTAATGTGTATTAGATACTATAATCTTACAATAAATTAATATTAAGGGGGGATATTACTGAAGAAATTACAAAAAAAAGTGCAATTGTTGTATTGTATTTTTTGATTCGTACTCTGTTAACAGTGCAGGATTTACGCATGAGCTACACAAGCTATAGCTTAGGGCCCCCGCTTTTTTTGGGGCCCCCAAAAAACCTTCTAGATATCCAAAAATCATATTTGGCACTAACATATAATATCTGGACTAATAAAGTATCTCAATTAGCTTAGGGTCTTATCTAGTCTAGCCCTGTCTGTTAACAAGGAGAATAATTTATTTATTAATATTTATGCTTGTTTATGCTTGTATTGTTATGGAACGCCGTACGTATTTATAATAGTAAAAGAAGAAACTGAATAGTTTTTAGAACACAGATATATCCAGCTTATAGTAGTAAATAATAATACAGTGAAACCACCTGTGATAGCTACTTCTCTTAGATGACTATCTCTGACAATTTTTACATATTTTTGAAAACATAAACAAATATTAGAGTTAAATATCACTACTTCAAAATGACCTCCTGCACAGAAAACAAAATTCTTCTGGAACCAAAGAGGGTTGTCTTAGAAGGAGTGCAGTTATTATTTTAGGCATTCTGCATATATCTAGTAGTTAAAGGCAAAGAATACTAATCAGACAAGAAAGCGTACTCGTAATTAATTAAAACCATTTTTAGATACTGAGCAGCTAAAATTATGTTAAATTCTCAGTTTGAAATTGCAGACTTGAATTGTCTGAAAAAGGCCCATGGTTTCAGATTATTGTTTGTGGTCATTGTTGAACGTATTCATCTTGTAGAAATTTAATACCGGAATACCGGTGTTTGTTTTTGTTCTTAAAAATAGTTGTCATTTTTAGAGGAAGTTGCTCGAAGAAGATTCATTATTCTATAATTTTGTTAGGGTTTGGCTTGTAATTTATGTGGAATAAAGACAAGTATTAAAAAAAATTCAGCCTGAAAAACAGAACCAGCTTTTGCCATCTCTTTAGTTTTGAGGAATTTGCTTTTTTTTTTTTCTTTCTTAAACATTTTATTTCATTTGTCTATTAATCTTTCTATTAATCTATTAATTTATTTAATTAATTAGTGAAATAAATTCGAAGGTAGTAATAACAGTTACAGGTAGTAAAAAATTTAATTTTCTAATCTAGAAATACAAATAAGTACCTTCGTTCGAACATAGATGGCACCACATGTGTACACTAGAAAAATTTGTAGGTAAATGGGATGTCCTTTGAATAACAGTATAGTTCTTTTTCGCGTAAAATACATACGGAAGAATAAAATTTTCATACATTTTTTAATAAACCTAGCATGCATACAAATAAAGAATATTCCTCCCTTTCTTTTTCATTAAGTATATCGTGTCCTGGCAAAATAAAATGTATTGACACTTAAGGGGGGGGGGGAAATATGTGCCTGAAAGATGTAGCGAAATAACTGTACATTTAACTCAGGAATAATTGAGTCTTTCTATTATTAAATAAAGGCGTAAGTCTTCTCGTAGCATTAATTTATTATAAATCAGAAATCTTATGTAGCAATTTTGCAGCTAATAATTTTGGCTTTCCCATTTTCAGCAATTACTTTTAATATAAGATTTTAATAGTTCCATAGTTTCAAAATCTGTCAACTAATTCTTAAATTATTAAGCCTATAGTAATTTAAAATTATTTCGGGTGTTAAAGCTGAAATCTGCATACTAAGATTAGACAGCGAATTTTTTTTAAGCTTACAATTTTTATTCTTTCTAAGCATTTAAAATTTTTTGGAGTGTTTAGTAGTTAAGTGTCTGAGTTAGTAGATTATAATCTGAAGTTTTCAGATAACAGTTTTATAATATTTTTATTATTTTCATGAACTCATACTTGATTTTGTAATTCCCATGCAAAATTTAATGATTATAATGATTGCATGCTATAATAATTTATTCTAATATCATATAATTTCGTCTGGATAATTTCCACAGCAAGAAGAACTAGTACTTTATTCTGTATGCATTTTAATGCAACACAACTTCCCATGAAATTTAATTGAAGTTGCAAATTAGGTTTGGTTTGTTTGAAAGGTATTCAACCTATGGGTCACGAAAATTTATAGTGAGAGTGCATAGTGGATAAAAATCCCAGAAAATCTGAATTAATAGTATATAACTAAGGGACGACTCTCGAAATTGTTTTGGAGGGTCGTTTGTGTTCTAAGGAGTCGCAGTGCTATAAAGCTTGAATACCACTGGTTTATTTGATTACAGCAATGCACGCGAGAACTATTTGCCCATGCGAAGTGACAGAGTTTCTAGAGGAAACTGACTCGTATCCAAAGTTGCACAAGGGAAAGACCACATAACACACATGTAGCTAGTCTCTTCCCTTATAATACAGCCCATGTCAAACTACTAGTATTCAGCTACTTTACCGCTCGGCTGCTGGTGGGCTGCAAATGTAAAAGACATGTCTCTTAGTTTTACTTTACTTTTTACTTCCTTCAGCACTGCAGTGCCGAAGGAAACTATTTTACTTCTTGAGCGAATGTATCTCTGAAGCTCTTTTATGAATTAACATCTCCAGAAAAATAACTTGTTTAAATAAATATTTCATACCATTTGACGTCCATATACCCATACAGTTTGCATTTAGGGATAGCTCAGTTCTTATTCCGAACTGATAACAACAACAATTTAGTTGACGGTTAAAATGAATAATTTGCACATCTATAATAAACTGTAAGATACTTCAAAGTTTTATACTAGTATACATTTTTCCTTTCACTCTGTTTGATGATATTCAACTAATGTATTTTAGCCGTTTCTTAGAAGGTAATTTTTCCATTGCGTCATAATTTCACTTTGGAAGCGATGGTGGTAGAATGCCAAAAAATTTTTAATCGGTGTAACATAAAACCATTTAAAAATTTAATCATCCTTTATCTTAAATATCAACATGTCAGGATAACATCTTTCCTGCAGATAATACATAATTTTTAAGCCTATTTACGCACTTATGGTAAATCCTGTTTTTCTAAAACGTTTAAGTAAAAGGGCGTAGGCCTTTTACCTATCACCTTATTGCCAGTTTCTGGAAACTTAGTGACTACACTTTTTCTTCTCATTCTTCTAAAAGTTATCAGTGCATTCCATTGCATGAGTAAACTGGATGTGTAAAACATTACTTTATATAGTTTTAAACGTTTTAACGCAAATATTAAATACCTGCTAACATTTTTATGAAATTTATTATCTTATTTTGTTCACTCTCCTATTCGCAGGTAACTCTTCTCTGGTTATTGCACTTTAAATCGTTCAGAAAATTTTATTCAGCAAGTATTTCTATAAATTATATCCAACTTCTTCATTTGAATTGTAACGATTTAAAACTGATAACAACATCTTGCAGACATACTTCAATAAAGAACATAGAATATTTTACTGTTAACTAGCAAAACATTTCTCAATCTTTTTTTTTTTAAATCTGAAATATCTTCATTACTTACTATGACTACTATTTATACATCAGCTATAAATTTATGCATCTTAGAAAAGCGTGATAATGCGTGAAAATTTAAATATTTTACGCTTTGCTGAACGATAACACACTTTAAAATATTTTAACTTGGGCAGTGGCAACAAATTTCTCTTAAATAGCCGATCTTGTTTAAATTCGAGACAAATTAATTTAATTATGTTTTCCCGAGTGGCAACACAATTTTTTTTTTTTTTTATATCGCCGAGTTTTTTGATTAAATGTGAAACGCTACCAAACATGGCGACGAAGCCTCACGGCCTGGAGGAAACAGCGTTCGCCAAAGTCCTCATCTCCTTTCTTCTTGCTTAAAAGCAAGATTGCTACAAGATAAATGTGAAACATAAGAGTAACAACGCAAAGCTTTTAAATCTCAGCGTTTTTAATCAAAAGTTCGTTAAATTAGCATAAAATATATGTATATAAAGTGCGCAGACGCCGTGGGCTGGTTTTTGTGAAATCTTATGTAGACAGTGATTTTCCTGTTGTTGTAAAGGTCGAGTGTGGCGAGTTTCACAAAGATCAGAATTAAACTGTAGATTTATATAAAAGACAAACAAACAAACATTCATTTTTATACAGAGAGATAGATTCAGTGCACTTGATCTTTTGATTTGGATCTTCCGGTTTATTGATCTTTTGGTTAAAATAACACTGGCCTGATTTATAATTTCTGAAGGCCTCATAGAGCTGTTTAACTATATGTTGGACATATCTGAGAAAGATCTTTTCCATGGTTATATCATGTATGAACACTACGGCAACTCAATTCATTGAAGGATCTTCATTTGCTGTAGCGATACAAGCAGATTCCAGGTAACGGTATCGATAATGAATGTTTCCGAAATATTAATATATTATCCGCACTTATTCTGCCGGTTCCATTTAGATAAATTTAGCGAAGGGGCGTCTTCATTTCGAGATTATTAATGAGGCAAACAATTACGTTAGTAATTTCCTTTTAAGGGTGTAGGGTTTATATTTATTTTAACTAACATTTATTTTAAGTTTAAACTATCTTTCCTGTCAAGCCTTACTTTCCCCTGGAACTGCCAATGCTAGAATATGTAAATTTGAGTAGAACGCGCAAGGATTCAAATTATCAGCGGAAGTATTCTGATTTAAATAGAAGGAAACGAGTTCGGAGAGATTCTCTTACTTAGCGAGCGCGGAGGTAGTTAGCGAGAATTGAAGAACCCCGCGTTGCGGCCTATGTGCTTGGCGGGAAGTAGTGGCAATTGTTCCAGTGAGCTTCAAGTCTGCTGAATTAGCAGCGGTATTGTAAAACGCGGTGAGTTAGTTATTTTAGAGAGCCTCGTAGTTAGAATCTTGTCTTTACTTTCTTTTCAGGTTATTATTTTTATTTTGACTGCCAAGTTGGCACAGTTTGTAAGCGTCAAGAGGACGCAATTGTAATTTATTACGTTGAATAAAAAGGGACTTAAACCCTTTACAAGACTCTGTCGTTTATACAAGCTTTCACAGTCACCCTTGGTTGCGTGCAAGTTGGAGGCGAGCAACGTTATATTGGCGCCCGAACACTTATCGAACTGAAATGGCCGAAAACTGGATGGAAGCCGCTGGACAACACCAAGAAATGACAACGCAGTTAGAAGGATTTGGATACCTGGTCCAGACTTTGAGAGCATCAATCAAGCCAAACGTCAATTTCGACGGAAAAAATTCGGTGTCCGTATTTTTAGAAGGTATAGAAAACCACTTTCAGCTGTACCCTGTGCCTGAAAGACAAAAAGTTGCCATCGCCACATCAGCACTAAGAGGACAGGCCGCGCTATGGTGGAAAAATATAGGCAAATTTCTTCTAGGTGAATTTGGAAGCCCGACGTATACATTTGAAAATTTCAAAAAATCGTTAGTAAAGGCCTTCCCCATAGTGAAAGATCGCGCACGGCTGGAAGCCGAACTATATAGTTTCTATCAACGGGATACAGCAGAATTGACGGACTTTATTTTACGAAAAATCAAACTAACGGATATGCTGTATGGGAATAAACCCGATGCGGAGATAATTGAAATAATATTACCAAGATTGTTACCCGCTGTCCAAGACTACTTTGAAATTAGAAACCCAAGAACATTGCAGGAACTTTTCGAATTGGCGGTGCAGTTTCAAAATCGCAGAATAGCGGAAAAAGC
Organism: Stegodyphus dumicola; assembly: GCF_044657685.1. Lineage (NCBI taxonomy): Eukaryota > Metazoa > Arthropoda > Arachnida > Araneae > Eresidae > Stegodyphus > Stegodyphus dumicola. Next base: position 36,985,930 of record NC_140771.1, on the reverse strand, counting down.
GAGAGGGGAAACATATTCTCAACATACCCGAAGGAAGGAGGAAACCAGAAATGGAAATCGCTCATATGGGGGAAAGAACTATCAAGCTAACGCATCGAAACTCGAAGGTCAAGGCCCAAAAAAGAAAATTTGAAAATAAACATCCGCGTACCCAGAAGACACAGATTGAAAGGAAAGCTTTAAACGACTAGAGGGGCCTGTGAAAGGGAGGGTCCAGACCCCGGAAGTTTTAGAAAAACCCTCAAATAGACATCTAAATACAGTCATCGTAAAAAACTCACAGCTACCAATTATACAAGTCCTGGTTGGCGATGTACCAGTAGAAGCCCTCATCGATACAGGAGCAGAAGGAAATTTCATGAGTGAAAAGTTCTTCAAAAAGAATTTTTATAGGATACGACTATTTAAAACCAGAAATACGGAAATTATAGCGGCGCAAGGAAAAACATGTCACTGCATCGGGAAACTATCATTAAACTTACAGGTAAAAGAGGAAAATCTCAAAGTATTAATTTTTGTGGTGAAACACCTGCAACAATCTCTTATTTTAGGTATGGACTTTTTAAGGGCCGCGAGGGCCAAATTAAATTTTCAAGATAGTTCCGTGGTATTGGAGATGGACCAGAGGGTGGTGGAACCTGTGGAGACACCTGAATTGGGCCTTAGCCATGTGAATGACCAGGAAAGTAAAGCACATTTGTTTTCAGAAAAACCAGGAAACTGTCAAATCGTGACTCACAAGATTCAATTAAATGCCGAAAAACCTTGTAGGACTAAACCGTATCGCTATGATAAACAAAAAGACTTAATCATCGAAGAACATATTCAGGAGATGTTAAAGAATAAAATAATAACGCCCATAAATAGTGAGTACGCGAGTCCAGTCGTACTATGTAGGAAAAAGAACGAGTTTCCTCCTTCGGATAAAAGGGCTTGGAGGTTTGCTATTGATTACAGAAAACTAAATAGTATCACTAAATTTCCAGTTTACCCTTTGCCGGTTATAGACGAGATCATTAGACAGATCAAATCGACAAGATATATGTCTACTTTGGACTTAACGTCTGGCTACTATCAAATAGCTATGAGACCCGAAGATATACACAAAACCGCGTTTATAACAAAATCGGGCACTTATGCATTTTTACGCATGCCCTTTGGGTTGTGTGGGGCCCCATCAACATTCCAGAGAGCTATGGACATTGTTCTAAAGCCTGTCCTAGGAAAATCAACTTTAATTTATCTGGATGATATAATTATAACGAGTAGTACGTTGGAACAACACATTAATGACCTCGAACAAGTTTTTAAATTATTAAAAGAGGCCGGTCTTACAATTAACGCCTCAAAATGCAAGTTCGCAACTAAAGAACTTAAATATCTCGGTTATAAAATTTCGCAAAAGGGTATAGAAACGCAAGATTCAAAAATAAAAGCTATTAAGAATTTCCCACCGCCCAACACCGCCAAGAAACTTTCATCTTTCCTTGGATTATGTTCTTACTATCGATCTTTCATAAAAGATTTCGCTAATATTGTTGAACCACTCTTAGTAATCAAAAGAAAAAAGAGTAAGTTTACGTGGACAGCGGAAGCTAACACAGCTTTTGAAAGATTAAAAGAAGCGCTTATTAATGCCCCTGTTTTAAAATTCCCTGAGGGGGACGAAAACCTGGAAATTGCGGCAGATGCGTCAGACTATGCGGTGGGGCGGTTCTTATGCAAAATAACCATCCGCTGGCATTTTTTAGTAAAACATTGAATCAGACACAAAGGAATTATACAGCTACAGAAAGAGAAACATTAGCCGTATTAATGGCTGTACACAAATTTCGAGTTTATTTCGGCAAATCGCCAGTAACAGTCTTTTCGGATCATGCGGCTGTTGGTAGACTTTACTCTGGAAAAAACCTAAAGCCCAGGTTAATAAGATGGGCTTTAAAACTCCAAGAATATAATATCACAATAAAATATAAACCGGGTAAGGAAAACAAGGTAGCTGACGCACTTTCTCGTATAAAACTGGACGACGAAGGAAATGAACTTAAATGCGCTGTGTTGACTTCAAAAATTTTAGATTCTAGAAATACGGTTATTACTGAACTGAAAGCTGATCCTGAATTTGGAAATATCTATGCTTATTTGAAAGACCCCCGAAAGCTTTGAGCACACAGATATCGATGCGATAAGGAATAGAGCAAAAAACTATGAAATAATAGATAATTTATTATTTTATACGAAAACAACAAACGAAAATCTTGAGTATAAGCCAGTCATCCCAGCCTCGCTTCGATTAAGTATTTTGAAGGAGTTGCACGAAAAAAAAACAGCGGGCCACCTCGGGGTCAGAAAGAATTTAAAAAGGGTACGCGAGGCTGTATATTTCCCGCAATTATACAAAATAGTAACGGCGTATGTCAGGTCCTGCAATCAATGTCAGTTAATAAATGATATTAATTACAGCCTGGCCGGGTACTTAAATAGCATTCGCGCTACATTTCCGAATGAAATTTTAGGTATAGATCTCCTTGGTCCCTTCCCCCAGAGCGAGTTAAATAAAAATCGTTTTCTTTTAGTAATAGTAGATCATTTTTCAAAATGGATAGAAATTGTTCCTCTTAAACGCGCGTCAGCCAAAACAGTCGCAGATGCATTCTTACACAGATACATTTTAAAATACGGTGCACCGATAAAAGTCATTAGCGATAACGGAAAACAATTCATTAGTCGAGTATTTGAAAACATATGCAATGGACTTGGCATACGCCATATCAAAATGGTTCCGTATAGACCACAGGCTAACATAGCAGAAAGAGTTAATAAAAACATAGTAAAAATAATTCGCAGTTACGTGAGCACACATCACAAGCGCTGGGATGGCTACATAAATGAATTAGCTTATGCTTTAAGAACGGCACATCATGATACTACGGGAAAAACTCCAGCAGAATTATTTTTAGGCAGAAAGTTAATTACGCCTTTAGATAAATTATTCTTTGTGCAACAAAGAGAGCAGGAGTTTAAACAACAAGATGTACAAAAGTTGATTGATCAGGCGCTTAAAACCTCGGATACGGCAAGAAATAGGCAGAAACTTTACTATGATAGAAAACGCCGTGAAGCAGATTTTAAAGTTGGGGATAAAGTATTGAAGCGGAAATTTTCCTTATCAAGTGCCCCAGACAATTTTATGGCAAAGCTAGCTCCAAAGTTTGAAGGCCCCTATGTAATTCAGGAAATCAAAGGGGTAGTATTATATCTTAAGAACGACAGAGGGGAAATCTGTAAAGCAAGTCCCGACCAGGTGAAAAAATACTATAATCCAAATGATTTTGAAATCCTTAAAAGTTTCTTGCAGGACTCAAGTCTAAACGAAATAGAAGGGCCAGAGACTACAACAACTATTCCACCACCCAAGAAACGGAGAAGTGAAGAGAGACCTAGCACTTCTACAACCCGGACGTCGGTATCAAAAAGAAAAAATGATTTTCAAACTCCGGCGTTTAAGAAAAACAAAAATACAGATGAACCGGGTAAAGAAACCGTGGTAAAGACGAAAACACCACCTACAAAGGATGGCAGGAGAAATTACACATCAAGGAGAACGCGCACACGGCCACAGAGTCAGGTGCCAGCAAGGCCGCCGTTCCGGAAACTGAAACGACAACAGGAGGCACAAAAATACGACGAACAGAAGAAATTCAAGAAGGACTCCAGACCGGAGGACGTCAAGACCAGCCGTCCCAGGCAGAAACGCAAAGGCCAACAACCAGACGATTACTCCGTCAAGAGGCCAGCATGTAGAGGACGCAAAAGAAAAAGCAACGGGGACGACACTCGGAGATCAATAAGGAGAAGATTGACATCCATGAAACCTCTAACTTGGGATCAATTCTGCCAAAAACGGATGACGGAATTTCAAGCATCGAAAACTCAAAGATAAGTTAAAACCTTCTATAATTTTTTTTCTCTTTTGTTCCGAAATGTTATGCATAAGTACGAAGTTCTATGTTTTGACGAAAGTCAATATGTCTCGGTTGAGACTTAGTTTTGTTTTACTTTATTTAGCTAAGGCAAAAGTATTATTTTCTTTAAGTGTAAAAGCTAAAAACAAGCATTTTCTGTTGGTCGAAAGACTAATTCTGTTATGTTAAAGCCAAAATTTGGCCGAAGACAAAAATAACTTCGTATTCTTGTATTAATAAGAATTTTACTTTCAGTGCCGCCAGCTTGGCGAAGAATGAGTAAAGTAAAAATTTATTTTCTCTTATTCATTTTATGGTAAATTGTAACAAGCATATGTATAAAATTTCGTAAATGTATGTAAATACTTGAAGGTTATGTAAAAGTAGAATTTAGTCTAGAAGCATAAAATTGTAGATGCTAAAAGTGAATGCTTAAAAGCAATGAAGTCAAAATTTAAGTAGTAAATTGTAGATAAAGTCATGCTTTAGAGCGAAAGCCTGCATGTTTAAAGATGAATGAGGGGGAAGTTAGAATGAATGTGTTTTGTAGGGTTCTCCACCTACATTTGAATTTTTAAGAATATTAAAGTAGCTCATGGAGTTGTAGAATATCGAGTAAGGTGTGTCAGTAGTATAAAAATGACAGTTCTGCGGCAGGAGGAGCTGAGGAGCTGAGGGCGTGGTCAATGACGTCACACAGAGGGCGGGGCCAAAGGCAACGTCATCACACTAGGAGGCGTGGTCACGAGTGGAGTTGAGGTGTTGGTAGATTGCTGATTGAGTTGTAGACCTCCTGCTTTTCATTTAAAGTTAGTTTTTTTTAAATTGGCAACGGTGTCATGGCGTCCTCTAGGGATGAAAAATGAAAATAATCAGCTTAGGAATTGCTCATGGCGTCCTCTACGGACGAAAAAAGAAAATAATTTATTTTAGAAATTTCTTTAAAAAAAATATTCTATTATTCAAAATATAGAATTGAACTCTCAAACAAAATATCTCACCAGCTTAGTAGTTTGAAGATTTTAGCCACTAAGCTGATGTGATACATTCAGATTCAGGTAAAAAAGCCTATTTAAGAAAATGGAATTTGAATCGACTCATCAGCTTAGTGGTTAAAATCTTCAAACTACTGAGCTGGTGAGATATTTTGTTTGAGAGTTCAATTCTATATTTTGAATAATAGAATATTTTTTAAAAGAAATTTCTAAAATAAATTATTTTCTTTTTTCGTCCGTAGAGGACGCCATGAGCAATTCCTAAACAGATTATTTTCATTTTTCATCCCTAGAGGACGCCATGACACCGTTGCCAATTTTAAAAAAACTAACTTTAAATGAAAAGCAGGAGGTCTACAGCTCAATCAGCAATCTACCAACACCTCAACTCCACTCGTGACCGCGCCTCCTAGTGTGATAACGTTGCCTTTGGCCCCGCCCTCTGTGTGACGTCATTGACCATGCCCTCAGCTCCTCAGCTCCTCCTGCCGCAGAACTGTCATTTTGTAGTAGTATAAAAATGTAGACCCTGTAGGGTATAAAAATGTAGACCCTGTAGACTTCACGTTATCATGATAACGTGCAGCGCTTATCAAAGGTCTTCCTTCACTTCTGTATGTATTGTCAAACTTGGAATAGCAACAACAACCTTAAGATAATACATTCTTTCGCGTATGATTATCAGAGTTTTAGAAATTTTCCATTACTCTATCATGATAAGTGGTTGATGCTTTTAAGATTCTCCTTATGCATATATGTAATATCGAGGTTCAGAATAACAACATTAGGTCACTATAACTCTTTCCCACTATCCTATCATGATTATTTTTACACATATGACGCCGGAAAGACTGGCTTCACAAACAAGACATGACAAGAATGTATTACGATAAGTGTTGATGAAATCATTTCGTTAATGTATGTTTTAGATAATTTTTGCTATTTAAGAATGCTACGTATTTCTATATCATTCAGAATTGTCGTTAGATTCAAAAGCGAATATGAGGAATATATGTGATACAGAGTTAAATGTGGAATTATACGAAGAATTTTATTCACGAAATGAAGCTGATATTTTGCTAGATGAACTATCAAATTATGATTTTAAAAATATTAGTTTTGAAATTAATGGGACTCAGTATGTTCCACGAAGAAAAGTACTCGGTTTTGGTGATGAAGGACTTAGTTACGAATTCTCTGGAACGAGCATTTGTGCAGAACCATGGACTCAAACTCTTCTAAATTTAAAAGATTATGTTGAAACGATAACTGGCAAAAAATATAATTTTGCTTTATTGAACTATTATCCTGACGGAGTGGCGAAAATTTCAACGCATAAAGACAATGAAACTTGTCTCGAACCTGAAAGTGATATACCTATCATCAGTTTAGGTGCAAAACGTCAAATGGTATTTATCAGGCGAAATTTCACATCTCGAAGGGTGGACTTAACTCATGGAACTCTCCTTGTAATGAAACCCCCAACGAATCAATTTTGGATGCACGGAATACCCTCTCAACCTAACGTTAAAGATCCTAGAATTAGTATCACATTCCGAAACATAAAAATTTCGAAAATTAAAAAACGACGCTTGGAAGATAATGAGGATGAACTTCCAGAGGATGACTGGTTTGCCCACTATGTGAAGTCTGTTCCTGAAAATATCTTCATGCCGAATAATCGAGAACAGAAAAAAGAAAGTTCGAAGTTGATTGCACAGTGGACTCTTGGTTGGGGATATTTTGTGTCCATAAATCAGTTTGAAAACAGAATGAACATTCATCTACGTGAATGTGTGGAACAAAATAAAATATTATACCCTACTACACGCGGTGTTGTTATAACTCCTGCAACATGGCAAGAATTTTCCTCAAAAATATATGAATTTAATCTTGTCTATACGAGTGCCAGCATCATTTGCAATAATGAGTTGGTAGTTTTCAACGAAGAAGGTGAGTGTATTTTTCAACAAGTTTTTAAACAAGATGAAAATTCTTTTAAACTAAAACCTACATACCTAAAAGTAAACTGTGATATTTTACAAAAATTGAAAGAAATTATTCCTGATGTATCTAATACTTTATATAAAAGTATTTTTGAAATTATTTTACCGTTGCAAATTAAATGTAAAAACAATTGTTCGGATATGGTAAGTGATGATGATGAACTTTTTAAAGAACTCATAAACTCTATCAAAACTGAATTAAATTCAGTGATAAAAAAGCTATATAAATGCGAAGGTTGCATTGTAAATCATCCTTCACAAACAAGACATGATTGCATTATAATAAGTGTTGAGGATAGAATTAAATATATTGGTGAAGATATATTTTTATGTATTAATTTTAAAAATATAAAAGATTCTTTAAGGCAGAAAAAAATGTTTCATTTATTTTGTAATAGGTTTTTTGAATCGAAATGTTATGAAGATTATAAAAATGCACTAATATAAGTACAGCTATTCTATTTAAATTTCTGTCTTTGGTTGATGTTATGAGTATTTTTTTTTCCTTATGTCTTTTTAATAGAAATATATTGAAATTTTAGTTTAATTTTAAAGCAAACATGTATATCAAATATCAGTAAATGGATATTGTTGTTAATTTGATATTAAAAGAAAATTCTAAGTATATTTTATGTATAATACAGAAATTTGTTCTTTGGAAATAAATAAATGTATTTAAATAGAAAAGCTTCTTGGTGAAATGAATGTATTTTTATTTTTTGTAACAATTTTTTTAAGTATTGTATGTTTACAGTGCAGTATATGCTTCAAGTGATTCACTCGTGTTGAAAATTTAAGAGTTTATGAAGCGATTATTCGCTGAACTTATGTGATATATTTGTAAGTTTTCTTGAATACGAGTAATCTGAAGAGATATTTGAAATCTCATGAAAGAAACATCAGATGTAGTATATGTCCTAAGAAATTTAAGTTTATAGTTTGAAAAGTCGCGAAGCTTCTCGTCTTAGAATTTTGTAGTGAATAATCACAAGTTCTTTTCATGTAAAAAGGATATGAAAACTTATAAAGTTACTTTTAAGAGTAAATCGTGATAAAAAATATTTAGTGAGCATAAGAATTTAAAACAATATGAATCTTTACATGGTATTGAATGTTCGGACATTTTTTCAAGTAAAACAGAATTTGAAGAAAATCTCACGAACCTTTTTTCTTTTTTTTTTTAATTTTGCTGGTGTCAAAAGAAACAGAAATATGATGATGTTTTGAAACAGCATGATACTTCTCTTCTTATAAATTGCATCCATTGTTTACAAGTGTTTAAAAGAAAAAGTGATCTCTTACACCACATTCGAATGCGACATGGTTTGATACGAATCTTACAAAAACGAAGAAACGTTGACATCGTTAATACATGCAAGTCTTCTAAAATCGCAAGTCTTAATAGTATGTTCGCAATTGAATCGATTTGCTAGAACATAGAAAATGATCATGTCTTAGATGTACTTCTTGAATATATAAAATTGTAGTTAGTAGGGAAAAAATGAGTTATGATGTAGTTTTACACTGAGTTATGATATCGGTGTTTGAAATGGTAATCAATAGTTACATTTAAAATGTGTCGTGAGTGTGAAAATGCAGAAATAAAAGAGCTTTGGCGAATTTAATAAACGTGGTTCAATGTGGTTGATGGAAAAATTTGTTCCATGTGAATTAAATAGTGTAAGATATGAACCTCTTTCTCTCAGTAGTTAATTATTCAATTGTAAGGCAATTAAACTTTAAATATATATGCATATAGTACATGTAATGATTAATGTAAATAACTGATGATATGTGTATTAACATAGTGAATGTTCGCTTTTATGAAGTTCTAAGCATTACTTTAAATACCATTCATAAAACTTTTATCTCATATATACAAACATGACAATATCTATTGAGTTTTCGTTTATTCTTTGGAATGTATGAAAGTTTAAATATTTTTTTTTTAATTTAATGTAGATTGGAGTAAAATATCTGTATCTTTCTTCATTTCAATCGGTAATATCTGTATGCTGGTAAAGGTACATATGTTCGTAAGAATTATACTGTGTCACATTTTTGACAATCTTCTTTCATTCATATTAGCTAATAAGAGCATTATTGAAGTTAGTAAAGTAATGAAAATCAACGTTATTGAAAGAAAACTCTAAAAGCATTTACATTTCCAGAAATATATCAAAGTTCCTTTTCTTAAAAACAGCAGGTGTATCGTAGTTTTTATTTCTATTTCATTAAAAGCTGAACTTCTAAAATAAAAATTTTCTATTAGTGTAAGGTAAACAAAAAGAAAATCAAGAGACAATCCGTATCATGAATGAAATTCAAGTCTTACATCGGATTTAAAAGAAATATTCTGAATCTAAATGTTTATGCCTATTTAGCACAAAATGCGTTTATTTGTGTTATAAATTTAACTAAAACCATTCTTATAACAGTATGTTGCCTTTAAACTGGGTAAAAGTGTTAAGTATATTTTCTGATGGTATTGATATACTTGTCAAAGAAGTTCTAGAAACCTCAAATGTCGAAAGAGCATATGATAAGAATCTCCTTTCCTATCGCTACGTCATTTACAGGTTAAGGGGTGGCTTGAATGGATAAAGGTAATGTTTGTGCAAAAATATAGTAGTTCTATTTTGAAATGAGAAATAATTCGCTTTTTGTCAATTAAGGAAACTTGTGGTATTATTAAACAGAATGTCAGTGAAAGACATTGCGTTTGCATAGTGTATTATGAAGGTACTGAAAGGTAGTAAAGAAGGTGAATGAAAGAATTAATTTGAACAAATAAGGTAAGGCTATCATTAAAAGAAAAAACTGTTTAAAAGATGTATGTTAGAATTAAAAGTAAGATGTTAAAATTTAAAAAGATGTAACAGAGTACAACCAAAGAATACTGGTAATTCCCATCTGGAAAACAGTAATTTGAGTACGATATTGAAAAAGTTGGTTTTAAGAATTTCTTTGTGCATGTGATGCAAAACAATTGCTAGTTTATCATGAGTGCTGACATAGATGCAATTAGTGCAGGAAAAATAGTAAAATTAGTATAGTTAGTGTCTCTAAAACATGAAAAAATAATAGTGTGAGCAGTGTAAATTCATTTGAAGTACTGAAATATGACATAGACTAAATATCAGAAAATGTAAGAAATATTTTGGTATGTGTGGATGAAACACTGAACGTGGTTGTAAAATTAGAAATGAAAATTATCAACACACTTAAAGGTAATCGGGATTTAAAACTAAACATGATGTTAGAAACTTTGAAGACCATAAAACTATGAGACCATAAAATTTCTGAGTAAAACCTGTAAATGATGTATTATGATCGAGGAATAAAACAAGTATTTTAAAAATTGCAAGGAAATATTTGAATATGGAGTAAATGAAAACAATCCATATCGTTAAAATGAATAAAAAGGGATAAAATGTTGGAATTACGAGTGATGAGACAGAAATAAAAACATTATAATAAATAAGTTAAGCTAGAATTAAGAAATATAAACACAGAAGGGAAATCATGAACGTAAGAAAAGCAATTAACAGTTATAGACTTAAGTTTTTTTAAAAAAAATATTCGGTAATGTAAGGAAGATATTGTTAAACACGTGAAAGAAAATAGAAATTCTGTAGAAAATTTAGTAAAAGAACTAAGATCATGAAAAATAAACGTTTCTTTTTGAATACAATTTCATACCACTAAGTTAAAGTGTGTATAGAATACTAGAATGGTTTAAAAAAAGTAACTGAAGTTAAAATTCAGAATATATTGAACATTATAACGTTAAATAAAGTGTGAAATTGCATCTAAATTAAGTAATGTAACAAATAAACAGCACGTGCGGGAACGTTTGTGAAATATAACGTATAAGTTAAAAATCAGGTATTCTGAAATTTATGAAAGGTATGAAAAAAAATAGTATGTGGTAATTAAATAAAATATTACAAATTAGAAACGTTAAGTATTAAAAAAATATGACAGTAAATGAATATGTTATAATGAAACAGAAAACCTGAGAAATAAGTTAAAGTTTCATGAAAAACTAGAAAGGATAAAATTATCAGAATAAATTGATGAGTCGATTCAAATTCCATTTTCTTAAATAGGCTTTTTTACCTGAATCTGAAGGTATCACATCAGCTTAGTGGTTAAAATCTTCAAACTACTGAGCTGGTGAGATATTTTGTTTGAGAGTTCAATTCTATATTTTGAATAATAGAATATTTTTTTTTAAAAGAAATTTCTAAAATAAATTATTTTCTTTTTTCGTCCGTAGAGGACGCCATGAGCAATTCCTAAACAGATTATTTTCATTTTTCATCCCTAGAGGACGCCATGACACCGTTGCCAATTTAAAAAAACTAACTTTAAATGAAAAGCAGGAGGTCTACAACTCAATCAGCAATCTACCAACACCTCAACTCCACTCGTGACCACGCCTCCTAGTGTGATGACGTTGCCTTTGGCCCCGCCCTCTGTGTGACGTCATTGACCACGCCCTCAGCTCCTCAGCTCCTCCTGCCGCAGAACTGTCATTTTTATACTACTTGTGTCTATTTGGTCGTTGAATTCTAACAAATCATGGTGGTTAGGGGAAGTGTTGTAAGACTAAAACACGAATATTCCCGTTTGACACCACACACGGTGGAGAGCCAGGGTAAAGTTAAATTAATGCTTGAAAAATTGAATGAATGTGAAGTAAGCAATAACTAAGAAAAACGAATCGTTAAAAACAAAAATTTATTGTGTCAAGAAAGTGTAAATTATAATGTATGTAGAAAGATACTGATACTTATTCCTTCCAGATGCTGGAAGGAAAGACCAAGATTGATTGATGAAGTCCAGGAAAAAGTTGCTGTAAGAAGAAAGCTTTGTAACGAGTAACAGAATTTTAATATATAATTGTTACATAAGATTTTTTTTTGTGTAAACGAGGTTCTCGCCAGTTAGTTCAGAATTAGATAAACTTACAACAGGTCGTTTGTAGGACCTGCTTCCAAGTTTTCCAAATTCTGGCAGCGGCAAATGTAGGGTTTATATTCATTTTAACTAACATTTATTTTAAGTTTAAACTATCTTTCCTGTCAAGCCTTACTTTCCCCTGGAACTGCCAATGCCAGAATATGTAAATTTGAGTAGAACGCGCAAGGATTCAAATTATCAGCGGAAGTATTCTGATTTAAATAGAAGGAAACGAGTTCGGAGAGATTCTCTTACTTAGCGAGCGCGGAGGTAGTTAGCGAGAATTGAAGAACCCCGCGTTGCGGCCTGTGTGCTTGGCGGGAAGTAGTGGCAATTGTTCCAGTGAGCTTCAAGTCTGCTGAATTAGCAGCGGTATTGTAAAACGCGGTGAGTTAGTTATTTTAGAGAGCCTCGTAGTTAGAATCTTGTCTTTACTTTCTTTTCAGGTTATTATTTTTATTTTGACTGCCAAGTTGGCACAGTTTGTAAGCGTCAAGAGGACGCAATTGTAATTTATTACGTTGAATAAAAAGGGACTTAAACCCTTTACAAGACTCTGTGGTTTATACAAGCTTTCACAGTCACCCTTGGTTGCGTGCAAGTTGGAGGCGCGCAACGTTATAAGGGATAAAAGAAGCGTTTCGGGTAGCTTAAGGATATATGGGTTACTCACATTTGATTGCAAATAAAAGCATGGAAGAAGATAGCCAACATGTATAGTTTTCAGTGATTCTGAGACATTCCTCAATTTACAAAACTAGTTATGTTATACAGGAATTTGACATCTTCAATAAACATTAATTTCTTGTTCCAGAGCAATCAGAGTACTCTTATTTTAGCTTATTTTAAGTTTTCTATCCCAGATTTCGAATTTGAGTATTAAACGGAGAGTTACTGTAAACAAAACTATGAGATCTAGCCGCCATTTTTCATTTAGGCTAAATCTGGCGACGCTTTTAAACATAAAACTCCAAATTGATTTATGTTTCTCGCTTCCTGCAACGGGCACGGCATCAAGCAGTGTTGTTTCCTGTCCCCACCTCGGTGATGAAGTAATAGGGGGTTCATTAAGGCCTTTTGGCCTCCTTGAGAGTCTTCACTTCTAATTGGAACCCCCTGGAGGAAATTTTTGTTAATCAGGGTCTCTTACTCACTTTCACGAGCGCCCACTTCCGATAACACCCGTACCTCTCCCTCTTCGAGGTGGTGAGAAAACTGTGGCTTCGCAGGCGCTTCCCATATTTGTAAATGCTGAATATTAATGATGGCCTCCAAGTGAGAACTCTCTCTCTCTCAGGCTGTGCGAGTGTCGACCAAGGTGTAGATTAATCCCAAAATTCGTGTTTTTCCGGGTTTTTCTTCAGTGTATAAATTGACTGATCATAAAAAGATGTTAGTAAAACTGAAATGTGATGATCTAATACAAAAATCTTTATTTATTTATTTTTTAACACTTCGAAGGAAATTTTATCATTAATGCCAAAAGCTTATTGAAAGATAGGCTCAGCCCTTTCTCTTCGCCTGGGATGAATTCTTGGACCTAAAATCAAATCAAGATTAATCACAACAAGAAAACTTTAAAAAATCTGATAGCTTTCAGGTTTTATATATTACGCTCAAGGGGGCTTTTTTTTTTTTTTGAAGTTTTGTGTCTGACTTTTATTTAATAAATATCATATTCTTCGCACTCAAACCACATAAAATTCCATTCAACAGCAGTATCACAAAATGTTTAAAAACAGCATATCTTTAGAATTTCTGTTACCCAGTCTCGCGCGTTGGAGACAATTTTTTTTTTCCTACGAACAGTGTTGCCATTACTCTCTTTGAAATCCTTGAGTTATTTAATCAAAAATTCGTTAAAATTTTATAAAATGTGAAATAAATAATAAAACAAATCCGAAATTCAAAATTCGAGCTTGTAAGAGCCCGGGTGGAGGATTACGTTATTCAAAATTTGATGGCTCTAGATACCGTCTTTTTTTTTCACAATGCGAGAAACATACATACATTCATGCAGGTTGTTCATTATTTTATTTCTTTAAATATAATACAAGGCGATGATAGTTGGTGGCAACAATTTAAAAAATGTTGCCACCAAATATAGTGTTGGCAACATTTTTAAATTGTTGCCACCGTTTATAGTGAACCGACGCAAAATGCCGTTTTGAGACTAAAAGTCTTTCTGGGCTAATGCTTCTTTTGGCTAGTAAAAATTGATAGCAATTCTTTTTCTATTTTCTCCCCCCCCCCTGCATTTGGTAGTTTTGCCATTTTGACCACCTCGTTTCCTATATCAGATTTTTACATTCCGCATCTTTAGTTTTTGGGTTAAATTTTAAAATTATTGTAATTTAGCTTTAAAATATATCAGATATTAAACTAAAATTTGCGTACCAAGATCAGCTAACAGTTTCATTTTAATCTTACGATTTTCTTTACTTGTTTAATGTTCAGTCAGTTTTTAAAATTTTTGTAATTTTCGGAATATTAATGGTAATTTGCTTAAAACTGGCACGCTATACTGAGAAAAAAACAACTCTAGTGTATTTTGTGAGAAGGAAACTTATATAGTCCTATTCTGCATTATTTATACAGACTTGATATTTTAAGCCTCTTTTTTGATTCATCAGTGAAGGGAAGAAAAAAATGTAGAAAAAAAAATTTACCCTTCTACTTCTTCTAAACTGGCTGAGAATAATTACTACTGAATATTTATTTTGGTAAAAAAAAAGTTTTAGATAACTGTCTATTATTTCCGACACATATTTTCTGACCTTAAAAAAAAAGTACTAAAAAACTATCTATTATTTCTGACACTTTAATAATCTATTTATTAAGACATCCTATTAAAATCATCCTTTTCAGTGTTTATTCCAATTTATTAACGGTGTGATATGTTCATTTTTATATGTTGGAACGATTTCGGGACTACAGTCAAAAGTCGTTAATTCGGACACCCATAATCCGGAATGATCTATAATCCGAACCTCAAAGCTAAAAACATTCTGCGCATGCGCCGCGTTGACACATGCGCATAGGCGTTTACGCGTGCGCGTAAGACCTTTACGCGCACGCTCATATGCGTGTGCGCAAGTGCAGAATACGTTTTCGCCTGCGCGTTTAATGTATAACGGACGGTGCAAGCTAAAATTATATAATTATCTATTTCAGTTAATGTTGATGATTGCGTTGTTTCTTAATCTTCGAATTGGATGCGGCTTATTATTTTTTGCAGACTGTAAGAGCAATTTTATGAAAGTAAACTTGAACTTTCGATTATGTCAATTTCCGATGCTGGAACTTCCAAAGGATCTACAAAACGAAAGTATGTTTCGATGTCCAACAAACAAAAAGTGGAATTGCTGCAAAAAATGGATAAAGACATGAAGAAGGTGACAGAGAGGTTAGTGAAAACGAAAAAATATCGATTGACAAGTTAGTCGGTATTCTCGGCACAGCAATTACGGGACTTGTAACTGAACAAGAAATCATGTCTGTTTATAGAATTAAAGAGAAAGTATTATCACATAAAACGAAACAACTTACATTGAAAGAAATGTTTAATAAAGTAAACAAATAAATATTAAGCTTCTTTTTTTGTAAATTTTGATACCCTTTAGATCATAATTGTTCTTTATTTTATAAATTACGGTTTCATATTTTTAATTTTAGAATTTGTGCATGCCATCTTACGAGATTTAAACTGATGATCTATAATCCGGAAAAATCGATAATCCGGAATCACCGAAGTCCCGACGAGTCCGGATTAACGACTTTTGACTGTATTTCTTTAACGTTTGAAATGTAAACAGTACTTTTTCAAATGCTCGATATTATAGCTCTTTTTTTTCTGCACTAGAAGTCTTCATAGTGGTTTCCATGGTTGAAGAACTTTTCGTAAAATTTCCAAGGGTATTGATTTCCATTCCTCTTCCACTACTTTCCAGAATCCATCAATCGTGGTGGGTTTGCGCTTGGAAAGAACTCTTTTCAAAACACCAGATGCACAATAATCCATAGGTGAAACGTCAAGGACTTTGCAGAAGTACGTTGAAAAAAGTTATATGGGCAATATCTATATCAGTATTCGTTTTTTCTAGGAATGCCAGTGAAGTTCCGGTCTTTGAAAGTTAGTGGGATAAAGAAATGGATTTTCCTCTGTTTTTCGTCCCATTACAAGAGAATCCTACTACAATCACAAACCACTTACTGAAACCTTTTTTTGGCAATGACAGAACCGGTTTGTAAATTTTTTCTCTTCATTTTCGATAATGAATAGACCTTTTTGTTGCAACCGTATAGATAAACCCATGCTTCATCAAGGGTCCAATGTTCTCGTATTTTCATTTTTCTCCTGCTAAATAATGTTCATATAGAGTTCTGTAAATTATTCCGGGTTGAGTCACACGCCTCAGCAAAAGCTGGTGAACATTTTGATTTTTAGTTTTTTTTTTTTTTTTTTTAGTTATAAATCTTGGTTTACTATTTTATTTATTGTTGGTACAGATATATTTAAAGACTTTGCAATCGATTTTTGCGTTGGCGGATTTCCTCTAGTTACCAATGATTTAACTTAGAAAAAAGAAAAAAGAAAAAAACATTAGAAAAGAGTATGTATCTTTTTCGGATCTTTGTTTTGGGATCTTCTTTCCGCATTGAAGTAGTGATTGACTCATTTTCACTTTCTGATTAAAAACTTTGCTTATTTGGACTTCAAAATTTTAATACCATGCATTCTCTTACGCTTTTGAGTTATGGAGTAGGAATATTTTTTTTCAGAAAAAGCAAAAACATATCCTTTAAACCACAGCCTGTTTACATGCGACATTTTGAAAAAAAAAAAAAAAAAAAAAGAATCTATTTAAAAGTAGCAGACGATCTTCCTCATTTCGAATAAGCTGCTGCAAGAAATTTTTATTCCAAAATATTTGATTTTCTTTGTTCTTTATCGAGATCGTTCTGAAGATGCCTAAACATCCTGTTCCAAACATTCCAAACAAATACCAAGGAATGATTGATCATTTTCAAAAATTTATTTATTCATTTATTTCATTTTCTCCCACAAAAATAAGTCTTTTATTCATGCTATTCATAATTTTCATTAATATTATTTAAATGTGTTTACAGATAATATACAGAAAAGGAAGAAATTTCAGCAATATATAACTAGCAAAGCAAGCTACCTCTACAGCTTTATTTCTCATAAACTTTTCTGTAAAGACTATGTTATGCTTCTCTATGGAGCGCTCAACTAACGTATAAACTAATCGGAGAGCTTGCATGCTATCTCCGGAAGCGACGCATTTTACTTTCGATCGTAGGATTTAATCTTACATTTCTCCAACTAGGTCTCCTACCCCTCCCCTCCGAAACTATGAAGGAACTGCAAAAATTGCACAGCAAAATACTTAAGGAAATTCCAAATGCTCTATTCTACATCAGAAACTACAACCTCCTCGGAGCTCTGAAGCCAAAATACATCAATCAGCTTCTTCATATTCTTGTGACACAGCAGTGAAACTTACAAATGAAAACGTTTAAGTCATCTTTAATTTTAAATTGTTAAGGAGCATTTCTACTTCATCAGTGATTAAACAAATGTGGATAAAAGCATCGTACTTTATTCTCCCTGAGAAAGTTAATTAGTACTTTTATTTGCTTATTTATGAGGTATATTTATATGACATGCATCATACGCTGCCTTTGCCAGTTTTCCTTAGAAAGTCCTCCACGAAGACATCCCTTCCTTTAGGCAGATAGTTCTCGATTGCTATACCATAATTAAATAAAACCAAACCATACTCCACCTTAGATGAACAAGGCATTCCTTATGTATTACGTCATATTCAAGAGTTTTCTTTAATACAGATTACTTATACGATTTCAATCCCTTTTTCAATTCAGTTCTCAAAAATTTAAAAGAGTTATCGAATTGATGAATAAGAAAATGAAATTAAACAATTTAGTGCTTTGATCCTTTATTTTAAAAAAGACAATTTGTTAGAAAAAAATTGTTTGTCTAAATCAACAATTTGTGTTTGGTTATTGAGTACGTTTAACTTAAAAAAGAAAATCAATTAAAACTCAGACATAAATTTATTTCACTGCTGCCTATTCCGCTCCTTTCGGTTCAGAGAACGAAACTAGAATATAGGTCCACCGAACGTTCCTAGATATTGCTAACTTTATACAAATTTCATAATTGATTTTATTTAGCTTTCACTTTTTTTTCTGATACTTTCTTTAGCATAGTCTTAAGTTTTCAAGTTTTAGTAATTTCATAACAAGGAGATTCTTTATGACTATAATTCTGGGTCATCTGTAGCAAGGAGATGCATTTCTATATATAGGGATGAAATTCTGAGCATCCGAATTTTAAGCCTAGGACACAAAACCTATAAGAAATAAAACAAATGCCAAACTACATATAATTCGAGCAAATAAATAAATAAATAATTCCAATGAATTCAGGGCCTCTTTTTGTAGCCAATAGATGTGTAAAACAGAAGCTTTTGAAGCGGGAATGAGGAACTCATAGAACTCTGTACGGGAATTCTGTGCGGAACTCTGTACGGGGCACAGAATCGACAAGGCAGCTCCAAGACTGGTTTCGGCTGTATGTTGGAGTCAGCTCTGTTCCAGTGTCTGTTCTATGGCGGTATCCATCCTATACAGATACCCAAAAAATACTCATTTAATCAAATTCTTTCTCTCTTGATTATATGGTGTTGCTAGTTATATTCTTTGGCTATATTCTGAAGATCTATTGCATGCCATTGTCTTTCTTACAGCTTTTCATGCTATGTCGATGTCAGACCAAAGCAGAGTCGATCGTGCAAAAACACAACATAATTACAGGCGAAAGGATGATGGGCGTTTACTTGGTTTTTCTCATGTGTAATGTGGATGCGAGCCAGTTTCCTTTAGAAAATTTCCATCAAAGAATCCCTTCCTTAGGCAGATAGCCCGGGCGTTCTTTGAAATAATCAAACAAACCAAACCTCTGATTAATATATCATTATCAGAGTTTCTTTTTATCGTGGCGATTGTATGCCGATAACTAATGTCGATTGTATGTGGGTGTTGATACCGCCCCGGTGTCAAATATAATTATGCTGTGTTAGTTCTACGCAGTGTTGATTCTAGGCAGTGCTGTTTTTACAGAGTACCGGTACTATAAATATAACCCTTTGTAACAGCTGTCAAGGTAGTACATGTGATGTCCTATGGATCATTGAATACCAGAGTGCCACAATACCTTTGTTGACCGCTGAAGAGCAATTGGCTTGTAATAATGCAATAAACTGATGTTTTATGTGAGCATAGGGATATCAAATTTCTCGTCAAAGATTCCAGTTGAGAGAACTATGTCGCACATGAACTGCCGGAACAGAAGCATAATTAAGGTGCCAACAGATGAATATCTTTCCTCTAGCGAAACCTACAAATCAAATTGGACTGCATTCACTGCGCAGCAGAAAGCGATAAGGGTGCTTAGGTGTGCAAGCCTATGTCCCGATTGGACAGTCATTCGCTTAATAAGGATTTTCCAAAAAAGCCATTACTCTGAATTTCTATGAGGTGAATGTTCCAACGAATTACAGATGGAAGAATACTAGAGACCTTTGTCTCGATGCAGTGATGACTTTGAGAGGTAATATTTCAAATATGCAAAGAGTTGTTTTTCTCAAACAGATCTAGTTTTATGGAGCCCAGACCTCGAATTATTGGGGGTGAAGCCGAGGTTAGATTGGAGAAGCCATAATGTTGGATGTACAAGTAGATTACGCACTATTAAAATTCTCTGATATTGATGGTATCTTGCTGCAAAGCAATTTTACATGCCATATGATTGAGATTTATCGTAAATAGTAACGAACGCAAGTGTAAATGCCTATTTTCAATTTGCCTAACTATTTTGGAATACGCAGTAACCATATAAAGTAGTCATATTTGAATTCCATAGAACATAGTATCATTTGAGTCTTAATGTATGGATTATTGACACAGAACTGTGCACAATTCGAAATAATGAGTTCTCTCCTACAGAGAGAAATCTAGCTTACTTACTTCAGAGTCTGCAACACCATGTAGGAACAAAAATGACTGTCTAAGAATCTATACTGGATATGAATATCTATTATTAGGTAGGTGTCTCATTATTCTAATAATATACTTAGGCTTTTGATCTATAATAAAAAATCAGAGCTTGGCATGAGTACATATGTGTCAAAATTTATTTCATAGCTAATTCTGTGCTTCTGTATGGATAATTTGTCTTATATCTCCAACCGAAAATCTTAATAGCTCAGTCTCTTCAGTCTGCTTTAGATTCGATCTCAGATTCCTTTATCTCATATACAGTAGAATTTTGATTATTTATATCTCTGTTATCAGAAACCTCGATTATCCGAGCTAAGCAAAGTAGGGAAAATTTTCTTTAACTACGAATTATTTCAAATGCTGTTTTGACACTAACTAAGCTTTTTGTGAAGATTTATCGAATTTGAGGGTTTAAAAACATGCTTCTGAGCAATTACAGCTGTTATATTATGCATTAGATTAAAGATTTCTCGAAGCTCTTGAGCGACATTTTTAAAAGGAAAGTAATACCTTCAAGTAGAATAATTTTTTTTGAAGTTTAAGAATTATGCATACATGCTCACCTAAGCTTAAGATGATATGGAACTAAATATTCTATGAAATGATTATAATAAAATATTAGCAAGGGCTTGTTTTATAAAGTCAGAAAAAATTGACCAATCACACTGCAGTCAGATAGTACCGGTCCAAATGGCTAAGCTTTCAATGTATGATGAAAATGACAGTACCAGTGAAATGAATGAAATCGACAATGATGATGAAAATGATTTCAAATGATTTTTCAATGATTTCAATGATTTCAAATGATTTTTCAATGAATTCAATTTTCAATAATTTCAAATGATTTTTCAATGAATTCAATTTTCAATAATTTCAATGATTTCAATGATTTCAAATGATTTTTCAATGAATTCAATTTTCAATAATTTCAATGATTTCAATGATTCAATTTCAAATGATGAAAATGACAGTATCATAAACTGAAGATGGAATTGTTAAAAGTATTATGACAAACCCTTACAAAGATGCCGGCTGCAATGAAGAAAGAATCCGACGACCATAACGCAATTAATTTCGTCTAATTCGGCGTCATATCATTCTGATGTTTGCAGTGTGTTTGAATTTAGTGGTGGGTAATTTAAGCTGAGAGTGATCCAAATAATTGTTTATTAAACAAATAGTCTATGATTTGGCATAATTCATTCAGCAAAATTCAAATAAAGAAATCTCTAAAACCACTTTAGTACTAACTGAACTCAAGCATTAAATTACCTACAATTATTTTTAATCATTTTTATAAAAGTTATATTTTCTCCCTCCCTTCTGCATGCCTTCGTTGGGTAACAGTTAGCACACTCGGCGAGTATTCGAGAGTCCCAGAAAAAGCATTGCTCATTTTTTGTCTCCTGCTTCAGCTTAACCTAATGACTTTACAACGGCGCCTGAACCAAAAGGTGGTAAATGATGATTCTTCACCACCAAGTCTTTTCTTTCTCCTTCCAGCATGCTTTCGTGGTGTAACGGTCAGCACATTTGGCGCATATTCGAGAGCTCTAGATTCGAGTCCCGGCAAGGGCACTGCTCTTTTTTCATCTTTCTTGCTTCAAAATAACCTAATGACTCTACAAAGTGATTAAAGAATGCGATTGGGTTCAAAATTTGTTTATTTTTAGGTTATAAAAGAAAAGCAAGTATTACCCCAATTAGTAAATGATTTATAAAATCGTTTATTGGAAACCTCAATTATTCTAAACAGCAGGAGTTTTAATTAGATCGAATAATTAAGTTTCTGCTGTAATTCGCATCTTCGCCCCCTAGAATTCAGTTTAAAACTAGTAATTTACTGAAGAACAAATTAAATTGTATTAAACCTAAACATTTAAAAAATTTGAAAGTTTTGATAATATCCTAAATAAAAGTGTAATTGTGATAATATCCTAAATTAATAAGACTAACATTTATATTACATTTTGCTTTGCATTTAAACTGATTTTTAGCCTCATAGTTTCTGTGGGAAGTAATAGAACGTAAAGGCTAATTAATTTGTTTTATTTTCTTTTTCCATTCATGTGGGCTATCTCTGAAACTTAATCTTCTGGTTTTTTGTCAAAGTAATAATCCTTCCAATCTTCTAACCAAAATCATAGAAGAGGACTGAAATTTCTTTGAAGTTCTATATGATTTTTCAAATTTGTATGTGCATAGTATTATAAGAATTTACTTTTATATCTCTTCGTCCTTTACCATTTGATACCCGATCATACTGAGGTTCAGTAATACTTGTTACTTCGAACCAATCTGCTTTTAAATTTTAATTTTATTTTCTAGACCCCTCCTGTGTTCGATCGATATATGGATTTGTTTGGAAGACGCAGTATGAAAATGAACACGACATAGATTGAACTTCTTGGCATTCTCCATCCCACATCATACCTGTCAGGGGTGAAAAAGGTGGAATCTTTGAACCTTATCTTCCCAACTAATCAGCCCAGCACTATTCAGCACTAATGATTTTCTATAACCCTTACTAATGCATGCTGCCTGTCACTTTTGCTAGTAAGGCTAAAACTTGACACCTAACCACGCCCCGGCACAAAAATGATAACTCTGACAGCCAATGAAATTTTATCTCATTTAAAGCAAAAACGTTGATCTTGATATCATAAGTTTTAATGCTGTCTACTTTATCATCTGAAATATACTGAAAACAAAACACAAATTGTTATAATTCAAGCCCCAGATCCTAAAGATAATTTCTCAAAATCTTGTGAAACATAAAAGCAAATGAACATAGATTAGTCAAACATAAATATGATACAAAATTTTCAAAACAAAGTAGCATTTTCTATTTTCACTTTATCTTCCTGTGCATTCTCGGGAATTGGATAAAGAATTATAATTAAATCTTTCTTAACAAAAGCAAATGTTATGCAAATTATGCATGAAAAAGAATTTTTTATATTAGACAGCTTTATATACAAGATAAACTACGTATACAATACTTAGTTTGATAAGAATGTTCTTCATGTAATATTTATTACAATAAATTATTTACTAAGTTCATGGTAAATAAATAATAGAATAAGACTTCGAACTTTATGCTAAGTCCCCTAAACCAGATTTTGTGACGTAGGACCAAAGAATATGTATTGTTAAGAAGGAAAGCTTCGCAGCAGCAGAAGTGGCTCCCTTCGAACGAAAAAGGGAAAAGCTGAGCATGCGTGAAATATCTGTCGCCAAAAAGCGCCAAAGCTCGAAGCTGATGTCGAAGTTCGAACAAGTTCGACGAACACGTTTATTAAGAGTTTAAAGCTGTGTGACTCCATTTTTTCCCTCCATATTGACGGATATAAAATCAGACATCAGACTGCGATGTGGATAATGCAAGTTCAACAGCCAGTGAAAGTGAAACTTCCACCTAATTTTCTTATTCATCTTAACCAGTGTTCCTCAATTTCCTGTACACGTCGCGGAGAAGGAAAATCTCGGCCAGGTCCGGTAATCACAGAGGGGGAAATTCTCGCCAACAGGTTCCGTCGCCAAATCCCTTGGCGAATTTTCCCTCTTCTTTCTAGCGGCGTAGAAGACAAACTGGTTTACATTACGTTTATGGAGCCTTTCCTTCTTTACATACACGTTCTTTGGTAGCACAGACTTTTTACCTGGCAACGCAGCTCGGCTTAAACCACTTATGCCCTTTAAACCACTTATGCCACTTATGCCGCTTTGTGTGAACGCAGGTTTAGTGGTGTACCCTTCCTTTGCATTTTAGGCATTGAATCGTGTTCCGCGGTCTTCCTCACAAATATTACAGAGAGGCGAACATGATGTGAAATAATATGGTAGACTATTGGGTAACTCGTTTGTTCAACTGGCGCAAGTGGCGTGATATTACGTCTAATATTTAAAAGGTACGACTTAAGCGGTGGTATGACTTGCGCAACCTTACCCTATTTAAAGATTAAATAGTATATTAGTAAAGGGGGTTTAAAATGAAAACTTTAACCTATGAGTAAAGAACGCTTTAAAATTTTAATTTATTTTCAATTCTGATTACATATATAGCTTATTATGTTTACTTATGCAAGCAGCATTGGTTCTGACTCTAAGATATTGAAAATTTTTTTCAACTTAAAAAAGCAAGTGTAAACATTAAGTGAAAGTCTTTAAGCTTTGTAATTTTATAAATGTAAAGTTATAGCTAATTTAACTTTCAAAGCCATTAAATTAACCAAATCTTTACAAATATAACTTTCAAGTTCACTTTCTCTTTTATTACTCAGTAGCCATGGCACAATTTAATTAAAATAATCTCATAAGTTTTGAAACCAAATATTTAAATTTTTTTTTATCTATTCTTATTTATAATCTCTGCCTGGATTTCAAAACTTACAACAGTGCTTACTGAAATTAACAATTTGCGGACACAAAAAGCGGCTTCTTGCAATTAATTACAGTATTCTCCTGGGCTTTATTAAACCCAAATGGATGTTCATTTTGGCTCATTAAAGATTCTAATTTCTGTGAAAACAACTTGCTTTTAAATCATATTGTCACTGCATGATTTAAAATCCCTTGCGAGTTCGTTGGTATCAAAATCCAACTACAGTCGGTATCAAATAAAAGACGTTTGCCCTTGTTTTAAGCTGATAGTTAACTCTCTGTTAGACCAATTAATTATTCTTTCATCTCTCCTTTGAAGCCTTATAATTCCCTTCTTTATTTAGATATTTCTGAAGTGAACGAGTGAAATCAGCAAAAGTAAGTAGAAAAATGAGAGAAATAAATTAATTTGTAAGGAAAATAATTAGCTAGTTGTTACAGCTTTTGTTTACATTCGCGCTTGAGTTACTCTTTTCAGGATATTCAGAAACTGATGCTAAGACTTGAAATTAAAAAGATTATTGGGGATAAAATTAAGAAGAAGTGGAAAATATGCCTAGTCTTAGTTGGAGAGGGATTTTTATATAGTACATATTAAAAAAACGAGTTTTATGTAAAACCAATAGAATGTATGGTTAGAATTTTATCTTGTTTTATTTCTAAAATTAAGAATATGTTTCTCTTCCATATATGTTACTCAGCTATTATTAAATCTCACAAAGTTTCCTGGATTTATGATGAAAACGCTGCACCAATAATCGATCGAGTGGTTTGTTGGTAGTTCGACCTGAATTTGAATCTAGGCGAACGGGCTGGCTACATGGTTGGTTTTCATAGTTTTTTGCATGTGTAATATGAGTACGAGCCAGTTTCCCTTAGAAAATTATTCATGAAGCCATCCTTCCTCTAAGTAGATAGACTTTGTGGGCTTTTCCATATTTATGTAATCGAACTTAAGATGAAAATTTTTATTCTGTTTTCTACTTCATTGTTGCTTTATTAGTTTAGATATGTTTTGTTTATGGACCTACTAATCATAATTATTACTTTTCCGCAATCATAAACATTTACAACTAAAATGAATTGCGCTTGTGCTACAAAATGTTGCATTACATCTTATTCAAAACTAACAGAAACTATTTGTACGAAACTAACAGAAATTATAAAATACCATATAATATTTAACTAACAGAAATTGTATAATTGAGTAATCTATACAGTCTTATGTTTAATTAAATGACTTTTTAATTTAATTCATGAATGCCCATTTTAGCTAATTTGGTCAATTGAATGCCTAAGTTATATTTTATTATAGTCCACGAACCATGTTCGCGTTTAATTTAGTACATGAATGATGCGCTGAGTAAATCTTCTCATCAAAAAATGAAACAATAGACAAAAAGTTAGCAACAATAATGTGAGAGAACAATCACAGAACATAAATTAGTACATTGCCAAATCTGCAAATAGCAGAAATCCTTCTGATGTTCACCACTGAAATAGCCTCACAAGTTCGTTTTTAGCAAGCTTTGAGCTATTTTAATTAATATTGCTATTCTATATCCGTTATTGCTTCAAAGCTCACTGTCTGTCAAAACAAAATATTCGATGCAATTCGCAAAGAACCCGTTTGCTTACTTAATATTGGCAATAAATCCGCTCCTTCTCCAGCTATATAAACACTTTCAGAGAAATCTCGCAATGTATACCAGGCACAAATCGCATTTCACGGAGACATCATAAAATCCGGTTCACAATAAGAAACCTACACAGTTTTTGTTGGAATTGCTTGGCTGGAGCATTTCCGATTGCCCCTTTCAGGGCATTCGGCAGATCAATTTGTTGGAAGTCTATAATATTGCCATCGCAGAGAAAACGGATAAACCATCAGAGCGTGAGCGTGGTGTAGCCTATTGTCGGACTGCATGCGGAGAGGTGTTGTTGTTCCATTGTTGATGTCAGAGGCGAGTGTTGGAGCCATTGAAATTGATAGAAAGGGATCTGGAGCAGAATGAATGCAAAAACATATGTTTCGCGACTTTGGTAGACAGATTGATATATATGCATACAGAAGTTTTTCCCCGACCTTTATTTTCACTGTAAATCTGAGTCATTTCTTTAAATATTAGGTTTAGGATCTCGGTTTTTGCAAAGGAATGTATGTTATGGCACTGTCGGTTACAAATCGAATTTTTTTTTCGTCTAATTTAGGGACTTGCAAATTACCAGAAAAGGATATTTTTGCTAAAAAAATACTTCATATTTTCGTAATGTGTTTATTGTAAAAACAGAAAATAAAAGTTTATATTAATAAAATTTTTTTTTATCATTTTATGCAATTTTTTCAATTAGATACTACTTATATATGTTACGGTGAAACACCGAAATCTGGAGAATGTCGACTTTAACCGGTGAATGTCAACATTCACATAGTCTCTTGGTGTATGTCCGAAATATTTTCCAAATACTCTTATTTCTGACTTACACCGGTCAATGTCGACATTCGCCATGTACTAATGGTGAATGTTGAACATATAACAATATTATATTTTCTTCTTCGTAATTCAGTCGCGAATATTAGGCACTTGAAACTTGAAATAAGAACTTGAGAACATGAGAACCTAAAACACACAATACATTCAAAATGAGAAAGGAAAATAATAAAACTTGAAACTTGAAATAAGAACTTGAGAACATGAGAACCTAAAACACACAATACATTCAAAATGAGAAAGGAAAATAATAAAACTTGAAACTTGAAATAAGAACTTGAGAACATGAGAACCTAAAACACACAATACATTCAAAATGAGAAAGGAAAATAATAGAAGTTAAAAACTTACTTAATTATACAGTATGTTCTAAATGAGAAAATAAAATAACAGTAATAAAAAACTTACTAAATTATGTGATTCAAATCTTATTTATTGCAACAACTTAAACTATTATGGCACTTTATGACGTCTCTTTTCGACTTACACCAGAGCATATCTGTGATTGTCGACATACACCGGTGAGGGTCCGAATATACAAAAATGTAGTGAAATATTCGGTCTTTCACCGACGTATTTGGTGAATGTTGATATTCTCCGGTGAAAGTCGACATTCTCCAATTTCGGTCTTTCACAGTAACATATACATCAGATACATTACACGGATATTATTCGCATTGAATTTGTCACTTTGAAAGCCTTTCATGAAGGTTTATTGAAGGCCTTCGTATAGTTCTCCTACCTATTGCAATATAATCAATTGCTTGTTTTCGTATTTTTATCAGATTTTGAATAAACTCATAGTTTCCTTTTTCGATTGGGCCTTTGCCAAATACTTAAATTTTCAGGACTATTAGTTAATAAAAGCTTATCTTCATTTACTCTACAGAATTTTTATACTGTGAAAATTATTAAAAATGATGGATGATATAATTTATTCTTTTCTCTAGTAGGTTGAGTTAAATAATGAGAGATTGACTGAAATTGTTACTTATATTGCTTAGTCTTGTTGTTGTTCTTCATTAACTAAGATTTAATTTCTAGCTGCTCAATCGGGATAGTGATTAGCGATGCTAAATGCTGTACCTAAGGGCCCGGGTTCCAATTCCGGAGAACGAATGGATGTTTGTGAATGTATAATGTATGTGCTGCATGGGGCACTCTAAATAAGGGGCAAACCGAAAGTCCTCTCGAGAGGTTGGGGGTAGGGGAAGAGGGGTGAGAGACCCTCCGATCCGTCTCCCCGGGCTGCTGTCCATCAAAACAAGCAAAGTCTGCAAAGTCATACTGCCACCTACATGGTGTTCAAGGCTCTTGCCAACGACGGTTGCAGTCTTGCGGTACTTGCCACGATGACTTTAGTGAGCTTGTTCCGATGCTGCTGTCAGACAAGTGAGATAAGTCCCGACAACAATAAGATAAATGAGATAAGTCTCCAATTTCTGACCAGTGATTATATTTACATTAGACTTTTGGAGGGGGGTTGAGAGTCTACCTGCTTTAAAGCAATAATTGACAATTAATTACTGTTTTATTATTATTAAAAAATAAATACTTGATTTTTATAATCAATCAATCTTTAGGAAAAGAAATTGAAATAGATAAAGGTATCTTCTTTCAAAACGCAATTTTCAATGTTTTTCCTCCATTTAAGAAAAAATAGCAAGTTTAGATTTTCTAATTTATTGAAATTTGTTGGTAATCTAACACTGAAACACTATTTAATATTTGGACTGTTACTAAAAATTTAGTTTATCTACTTTAAAGAGAGAAGATTGAGAAAATAAGAACAGTCCAAAATTTTAACCCTAAGATTTTGAATTTTCACGCTATCATTAAATAAATTTTAACACTATCATTGACAAGGACAGATTAGCCCATACTGGATTACTAAGAAATATGGTGACTATTTAAATAACCATTAGTGTCGTCTCAACTACGTAGACATCACTGAATTCTGCTAAATCTCAACAGGTCACCTTTTCCTTATAAACTGTGGTTGGGTTTGAAACTTTGAAACCAGAGCTACTGTGTTCAAAAATCCTTTGCTGGCTAAATGATATTAATTTTTCGTTTCATTTTTTGTGTTGTATTTAACGTAAGCTTTATATAAATCTTTGTGAGGCATTATTATTGATGTATGTAAGAACTCTTATCGCACAAACTGATTTTTTATTTTTTTACTTCCTTGAACGAAGTAAAGAATGTATTATAATTGAGGAAAACTTCGGGTATCGTATGTCAACGAGAATTTAACCGCTTTCGAATCCAATTAAATTAGGGATCTTTAATCTTTCACGCCCGAGAGCCACATCAATAAATTCACAAAGATCCGCGAGCCAAATCAAAAAACATACTGTCAAAAAACATAGCATTGTCAAAATATTTATATAAAAAAGGGAGGCTTGTTTTGCAAGACTACAATTGGTTCTGAGCGAAGAGGTAGTGTTACAGATTTGTATACACACACATATATATATATATTGGTTTCAAAAAGTCAACTGGAAATCGAATTAAATTGTTTTAAATCTTTTTTTAACTATGAAAAAAAGTATAAAGATGATTATACAGAACGATGTTATAAAATGCATTTGCAATTAAAAAAAAAAAAAAAAAAAAAAAAAAGAAAACTTACATTACTGGCAGGAGATGGTAGTTACTTTAGTTTTAATGTGAAATTTGACATTGTTTTTACTTGATAAAGCTTCAATATCCGGTTAAATCTGTATTGTTGCAATTCGTAAAGTTTCCTCTGTTTGTCTGTCAGCCGTGTTCTTGGTTTTGGTTTTAGGATTTTCATTTTACAAAAAAGCTGTTCGCATATGTAGGTACTGCCAAAGATAGAAGGCATGAAGAGTGCATGTTTACGAATTCCTGGATACGTGTCTTCGGTCACATACTTCGAATAAAAATCAATTAATGTAGAATTTTCATGAAACTTGCATTTTACTGCAGAGTCACACTGTAAATCTATAAATTCTAATTGGAGTTAGAACAATATTACATAAGAAAAAGTGAATTTTTTAAAAAATTCGTCATTTTCAGAAAATGTTATCTCAAATATCAGGCATGTCAATAAAATGTGTTAAATATCAAGAATAAGGGGAAAATTTATTTATTTTTTTTTACGGCAAAACGCTGACAAGGCAATTATTCTTAAAATCAAAATTTCTTTAAATTCTAATGTGGGGCTGCCAAAATACCTTCAGCGGGCCACGGGTTGAAAACTCCTAATTTAAATGATTTTTTGCGTGATATCTGACGTACGGACAGAATAAAGACTCTGTTTTCCAAAACGGATCGTAAAATAGATTTAAATTGGATTCAGAAAGTTTTTTTTTTTTTTTCTTTTGTGCGTGTGTGTGTGTGTGTATGTGTATTTATATATATATATATACAGGGTGTTTCAGTAAATCGGTTACAAACTTTCAGGAGAGATAGACTACACCTAGACGATGAAAAATCAAGTAGTCGCATAGTCTGAAACGCTTTGCTGGCGCGGCAGTGACGACACAAAACACAAGAAAAAAAGAACATGAGCAGGGTGAGAATAATGTTTATTATGCTTTAGTGAAGGGTAAACCAAGGAATAAGAACAAAAACAGACAATCGTCATCAAAGATGGTGTTTGAAATTACGACTCGGACCCATGATGTAGGAACCGTGCGTCATGGATCTTCCATGGGATATTCTATGCGCGGTGCAAATTTTCCATGCGACGAAGATATGAGGCCTGAGTTACGGTCCGTGTTCGTAATTTCGAACACCTTCTTTAATGACGATCGTTATTTGTTTTTGTTCTTATTTGTTGGTTTCTGCTGCACTAAACATAATTAAACATGTTTTGGCGCACTGTCCTTCCTTTTTTGTGTTTTTTATCTTCACCAGCGCTCTAAAAAAGCAATACCGACCATGTATAGCTATATGATTTTCCATCGTCTAGGTGTACTCTATCTCTCTTGAAAGTTTATAACCGATTTGCTGAAACACCCTGTATGTAAATACGACATGATATGAATGATTTGGAACTTGGTGGTGGCGTAATAGAAGCCTAGCGAAGAAGACGTTGACATAACTAAATTCGGGGAATCACCATCTTTATTTTTAGGCACATCAAAATAATTTTTTATAGGCAATATACTATTTGATCATAAGCAATAACAATAATTTCTAACATACACAGGTAAGATATATCAAAATACGATATACGTTTTAAGAAATGATTGGCGACCTCAAAATAACTACTCTAGATTTTATGTTCTCACCCCTAAAATAATCTGTTCTTTCGAATTCTAGATCTTCCCATGTTATACAACACTGCTTGAAAGTAAATAGCAACAGCAAATGTCAAAACAGTAAAACGAATGCAATCTGCCCTTGTATAGCCATGTAAATGCTCTTGTTAACATTCTAAAAAGCTCCCGAGGCGGCCTTTTGAGGCCTCAGGGAATTGTTCCTGGTTAGTGGAGGGCGCGAGACAC
Source organism: Stegodyphus dumicola (assembly GCF_044657685.1). Lineage (NCBI taxonomy): Eukaryota > Metazoa > Arthropoda > Arachnida > Araneae > Eresidae > Stegodyphus > Stegodyphus dumicola. Next base: position 36,954,534 of record NC_140771.1, on the reverse strand, counting down.
ATGTCTGTTTACCTCTGTTGGACATCAGGCGTCCCCGTCCTCCGTCACCAACCAACCAACCAACACTGCTTGAAAAAGGTAACTAAAACTAAAATTAACCAATTACAGCTTGGAGTACTTTCTGCGTATACTCGGTATAAATACAGCTCGCAAGTTATCTACGTCATCTTCCTTTCCTAGCTTCCGCCAGTGCCGAAATCCCCCCCTTCCCGCTGCTCTGCTCGATGTCGTCCTCTTTAACCTATGTATGTGAGAAATTATTGTAATTGTTTATGATCAAAAAATATATTGTCTACGAAGAATGATTCTAATGTGCCTAGATATAAAGATGGTAATTAGCTGAACTTGGATTGTGTTAACATCTTCTTCCTGCCTTTCCACACGACTATCGAAAGCTGTCAAAAGTTCCAGTGGCGTCTACGCACTTAAAACATTACATACGTATACATTACCAGCCTGTTACCCGACTCGATGAGCTTGTAAGAGCGTACCTTCTTAGCTAACATGTTAAAATGTTCTTACGAGAAACAAGTTAAAAGGATCTTACGAGACAACCTAGCGACTTCTCGCACAGGCGTAAAAGAACACCAGCACAGAAGAAACCTTTAATATTATTCGTCAAAATCTTAACGTAAAATGCACGCACTTTGTGTTTACAAAAACACCGACGACTTGCGGTGGAACTTGAGAAAAGTTCACAATAAATTCAAAGATAAACAGTAGTGCTGGACTAACAGTTTAGCTTAAGGCTAACGAGGTTGACTGATCACCCTACCCGGCGATGTACTTAAATGGCCAAAAAGACATGTCAGAGACTCAGCGTAACAGCAAAGACAAACCAGTAACGTACGCTAGCTAGCGAAATCACGCCCTGGACAAACTACAAGATTCGTCAGTTTAAATATTAACTTTAAATTTGCATCTTGGCGAGAAAATAAGAGGTTCAGGAAAGGTACGAAAACTTAAAATAATTTGTTATGGAAAATAAGGGAAACTCTCAGTATTTTTATTCTTATATGTTGGCAAATTGTGCATTTTTTTTTTTTTTTTTTTTTTTTTTTTGGCTTTAAAAGTGATTGGATTATGGTGTTATGTTTCGGTTAAGTTAATCTGCATAATAGCTGTAGAATTTTCAACATATTATAAGTTTCAGTGGTGCCAGATCTAATGAGACTGCCATTTGTTTACATTTAAACTCTTAGTAGAATAGTGAATTAAGTCAGTTTGTGCCTCAACTTTTGTGTCTTTTTGCTCAGTGGGCCCAAAAGTTAACTTTCACACCGAAAATTTGTCTTCCTATCCATTTGTCGAATTGCTTGTTTTTGCGTAGAAAGTAATTTTAATTATAATCTTTTTATCAGTTTTTAACTGTATTTGCTGATTTAGAATTTTTTTTAATGAAAATGTTTTGAGTTTTGATGTATTTTTGCCTTGCTGTGAAATGAGAACCGAATTGATTGAATGAGAAATATATCTCTTATGAAATTCGAGGAAATAAGTTTAAATGAAATGCAGCAAAAAATTTTGTATAATTTAATAGGCCGTACAAAGAAGTCATGAGATGCTCACATCAGATATTTTTAAAGAACTCATAAATAATTACGAATTTGTTCACAGAGGTATGCGGCTAATAAGCTTTAAGATCATAAGATTTTTAATAATATTTTAAGTTAATTTTCGCAATATTTTTAAGATTAATGTTTTTTGTATTACGACAAAACATTTTAGAACTGCCTTCCTTCAAAATGATATTTGCAACATTGCCTTCGTTATTCTTACGTGATTCTAAAACACTAGCATTGTTCAGTTAATGAATTCAACATTTTAAAGTAAACTATTAACAATTAGTTAATAGTTTACTTTAAAATACTATAAAGAATTAGTTAATTCCAGTTTTACTTCAACAGAAAAAATACTGTTAATAAGAAAAGTTTAAAAAAATCTTCATGTTATTTACAAATGCAATTTTAAAATCCAGAACTCTATTTCCAAAAATGTGTATTGTTAACATGATATCTATTATCTTGTACTTTTATTTAATATCGGGGAATATTTTGCAATTTTTAGGGATTATTTCCTGATAGATGCATGTAAAGAAATGAACTTATTTTTATTCCATTCTAAAGAATCTGTTTGCCTATTTGGGAGAATTCTTGCAAGTACTGCAATTACGATTCTTTTGTTGAAAGCAATGAGCAAAATGTCGTTGTTTCCTTATGAGTTGACAAGAAAAGACGTTTTCAAAACCAATTTTTAGAAAAACTAGTTATTATCTCTCCAATTCGGGTATAATGATGATAGATAAAGCCAGAAAAGTAAACAAACTGGTGATTGCTTTACTCTTACCGTGGCTTCTGCTGCAATTAAAATGTCCGAAACAGAACACGTTTATTCAACGCCTACCTTATTACTTGAATTAACGATGCCAAATATGCCATTAAAATCCACTTATAAAAGAATTTCTTTTTTTACCTCCAAGAGCAGAACAAAAGTTAAAAGAACATGTAAAATATTTATTGAGAAAACAAAGAAACAAGAAAGAAACAACACACACGATTTGTTTCTTTTGCTACAGATCCAAGGCAAACATTACCAAGCAATAAAACTCCATCGATAGTAAGAACAACGCTTTTCAGGCAATTATAAACCTGTCTCGGTGTGTTTGAACATTCGAAACGTGCTATTTGAATGGCGAATATCGAATTGTTCCTTGTCAGAAAGGTAAAACAAAAAGCTTTGAGTGAAACAACCTCTCGAATGAACGTGTTTTAGAAGTCACTGGTGTCAAATGCCTGCAATCATCTCGGCTTTCAGCACAGCTGGAAAAGCAAAATAAATGAATCCCTAGTCCAAATGTGATGTTCACCCTTGATAACAGAGTCTTTTTTACTTTATCTGCTTTTAATCATTCAAAGTAGAATGTTATTAAGGAAGGAAATTCTTAAAACACGCCCTACGTTTCATTTCTAACACACCATTTTTTAATTTCATTTTCTTTCGCTCTGTTCCTGTGGTGCTGTGTTTTATTTTGTGCTTCTTTCTTCTTTTTCTTTTGCAATGAATCGTTTTAAAGTTTTATCAGCCTTTCTTCATCAATTCGTCTCTTTTATTAATCATTTTTCTTCGCTTCCTTCATTTGTATAATTCGTTTAGAGATTATATTTTGTTTATTTCTGTAGTTCATCTTTACTATTACTTTATTAGTGTTAATATGTGTTTGATTTATTTTTCATTTTTGAGCCGTTTTACTTATTGTTATTTTATAAAAATTTTATCTTATTCTTTTCCTGTTTTCAAGTTTTATCTACTTCCGATTACCGTATATTTCCACTTTCAAAATGATAATTTTTAGAAAACTGTACACATCTGAAGCTTCAGAATCGGTTTACATTTAAGCACAAAGAGAAAATGATATTGCCCATTAAATAACGGAAAAAATTTTATTTTAATTTTATTTGATCTTAATATACATTTATACGATTTTTTAATATCGATGGGTGCGTAATCGGAATTTTCTAAAAATTTTCGGAGGTCTCTTTCTACTACAGAAGTAATTCCAAATGAATGCCATCGGCCTTCATTTGACAATTAACATCATCAACACACGTCTTGTCGAAAACCTCATCTTCAGTTCCAAATATAGCATTACTCAGTAAAAATGAAGTTTAAAACTAGCAGAACATGCATTCGTTTTTTGATCGGGTAGCTTTCATTAGATAGCAGAAATGTAGCAGCTTATATTACTGATAAAAGCAAAAGCTCATGTAAGGAGATGGGAAATTGTGACTACTTGACAATGGTTATATCACAAATGGCAATCAAAATAAAATTCACTAGGATACTCTCAAAGTGGGAAATGTTTCGCATGTTTTAGATTTGAGAGACTTGGGAAAGAGAAATTATTGGCACCTTAAAGGCGTGGTATTGTTCTTCAATGCTGTCATCTGTATTTTTCGAATGGCAGTTAGAAATGAACTAGCCCTCATCTTCAGCTTGTCTTATAGGTTTACCAAAGCTAAACAAACAATTATTTGCACTTTTGCTTTGGATGTAGCTGGATTTAGTGCACGAATTTAAATTCGGCTGGCACACGGTGTTTCAATTTTTGCTGCAAAATTTTATCTTTCTGCTTATACACATACCAGCTAATATTCAGAAATACATGGTTTTCTAAAATACTGGGGAAGAAAGGGGAAACATAATTTCTCTCTCTCTCTCTCTGAGTTTATTCGTTTACTTAGTTCATGTTCATATCATCATTTTCATATTATTTCTTCTTTATTTCATAGGCACTCAAAACAGCATAACCCATTTTCACATTTAACACATAACTTCGTAATTATCATAACTATAATTGTATGTAACTCGTGACGTCATAGCATCTTTACGTGTTTAACTCCTAACATCATAACTAAGTTTCATGTTCATAGACATTGATAACTCATTTTCATAATCTTTCTTTATTTCTCCAGCACACATGACATCATTCTTTTACTTTCATACTTATTTTTTATCGGTGGTTTACACGAAAAATATATGGTTGGAGTCATAGTAACTGCGCTAATGATTTTTAAACATTTTCTTCATCGAAAAATATAATATTCTCCACACAGGGCAATAAATTACTGTTTTTGAGCAGCATCAACTGATAACACTCATATAAGAAAATCAGTTTTCTTTTAAAATATATAAATTTGGTACAGACTGCACATAAGAGTAATTTCTACTCTGAATCACAATTTTAGGAGGCAGGACAAACAAATGAATAATGATAATAAAAATAACACGGAAAAGTCTGCGACGTATGCAAGTCCATAATACGCCAGTTTGTGAAACGTTGATCGTTACCTAGGCTACATTACCTACGCTGTTCATGCCTGCACTAGATTTTCGTGATATCATTTTTCAGCTTCTTGGCGAATAATAATGAATATAAGTTTCCGCAAAAATTAGAATGTTTCAAAATATATTGTTGCGGAAAATTACCTACGAGGTATTTAAAATCTATTTTATTTTGGAGTTTAGATAAAAAAATCTTTTAAAATATCAGACTATTTCCATAAATGAACCTTTCTACTAAACTCGAATTACTTCTTGAGTTAAAACTAATCTTTATAAGGATGTGGACACTTTTATGCTACGGCACCCTCGTGAAAGTTCCTATGTTTGTGAACAGTGTCCGTCTTACAGCTTTATTATGGAGAAATTTTGTAAAGGCTTTCTGAAGAGAAAATGGGCAATATTAAGAAAACTTCAGTATTTTTAAAAATAAACTCAAGCATTTGTTTAATTTTTCTGGAAGCATGCCAATCAACATTGCATGCATGTTGGTTCAAGTTAGATGTAAATAACATTATTTACCATGAAGCTGAAAAAAGACATCATGAAAATCTAGTACAGGCAGGGACAACGTAGGAAACGTAGACGTGGTGAAGATCTATGTTCGACGAACTGGCGTATTGAGGGCTTGCATACAGCATTTCTGCGTCGTATAGTTAACGTGGAAAAGCAAGCAATTCCTGCGCAAAGTTGGTTAATAATGTTTGAAACTGACTGTTTCCTCTAAAATGAAAGCTCCTGTGTAGAAAGTGGAAAACTGCAGCAAGAGTGCCACTGTTGAACACTAGCTGAGGACTTAACCAAAGTCCAACCCTTGAAATTAAAGACTGTTATCATGGTTCTTCTCTCTTGCAGTTATGGAATATTGTTAGCTGGATGGTATAAAGCCATAAACTTTCCTGTCTTATTTTTTATTATTCGTTGTTTTGTCCTGCATGTTAAAAGTGTGCCAAAATTTAAATATTTTAAAGAAAAATTTTATTTTCTTATACAAGTGTTGTCAGTTGATGTTGCTCAAAAATCTTAATTTTTTATATGTGTGGATGTTTAAAATAAACAACGCCGTTACTAAAACTGCAACAGTAGATATTTCGTGAAAACCACCGATAAAAGTAAGTATGAAAGTAAGAATATGATGTCATGAGTGCCGAGGAAATAAAGAAGGATTAGAGCGTTATAACGTTACATATGTATGCGTATAGCGTTCGTTTTTCATTTCAATAAAATTTAAATAATCAAATCATAAATATCCCTATGCAATTTTGGAACCAGGACGACGGCTTTGTAGTTGCAGTAAAATTCACTGATTCTAATAACCCACTTTTCCAACTTATGCTATTTCTTAAGCATTTTTAAATGGAAACGTGTCAAGAACATTTTGATTTGGTTTATTTAATTACGGCTAAGCACACGAGGGCTATTTGCCTACAAGAACATTCTAGTTTGTTATTAGCATTCATTCATTCATATCAATAAATTTGAAATTACTGAAGGTGATTTTATTCTAATAACCGATTTCAAAATATCTTAAATATGAAAATTTTCGGAAGAGTTTAAACTATTTGATACATTTGTAAGAAATAAACAAAATCTAAATAAGCCACAAATTAAAATTTCATAAAAAGTGGATATGAAGACCTTGTGTATATTATCAGTTATCCGATAATATTGGCTGCAGCAGAGGGAGATACTGATTTTGCTTTAGCATGTTTAGTTGAACGCGAATACTGTTCAATCCTAAATTTCTTTTGAAAAAAAAAGTGAAATAATCTAAATAAAAATCAGAACAGAAGTGAAACAAATTAGCAAAGCAACAATCTTGCGTCTAATGTAGATTTAGCCAAGAATTTAATCTATTTCGAAGGCAAACAGGTACAGGTCCTTCTTCATCAGGTTGGTCCTGATGAAGCGGGAACCTTTCTTGACTAAATATACTCCAGACACAAGTTGTTGCTTTGCAGATTTTGATCTAAATAGTTACGCGTGAAGATTAAAGCGTGATGCGGAAGAAATAAAGGCAAATGTAGACAAACTGCTAGCCTGAAACTTACATTAAAGCAAATAAAGTGGAATTTATTCCTGAATTTTAATAAACACTTCTAAAATTTTGAGTAATAGTTATTTTATTTTCATTATTTCCAATCTAAATTTAAAAGATTTAAATTCCAATCTAAAGATCTTCAATCTAAATTTGAAAGATTTAAATTCCAATCTAAAGATCTTCAATCTAAATTTGAAAGATTTAAATTATCCAATCTGAATTTAAAGGATTTAAATTTAGATTGGAGATTAAATTTTATTTTTTACATTTTATAATTTCTGTAAGACAGCGAATTTTCTCGAAACGACCCTGGGAAGAGGCAGAGAAAGAACTTAAAGGGGGACTGGGAGACAAAATGATCTTTCACTACGGATTTTAAATTTCTGTATTTATTCAAAATTTAAAATCTAGAATATTGAATCCATTGGATTCAATTTTTTATAAGTCCCCTAAAATGAAGATTTTTCATCATTCCAGGGGTGTCAAACTGGAGGTCTGCGGGCCGCATGGGGCACCCGAAGCAGTTCTATGCATGGAGACATTTCAGTTATGGTGTTGCAAAGATTTCAGGACTTAAATGGATTATTTGAAACCTCAGTGGGAATGTATTTATATGCAAACAGCTTTTTTTTCACAGCTGAAAATTAATAAGAAGAGAATGCGATTGACAGATGAGCATCCACAATCCGTGAAGATAATTTCCAGCAGTTTCTCTCCAAGGCAAATTTTTTCAGAATCGAAACGTTACTAAGTGTTAAGTCATAGTAAGAAATAAAGTATTCCATAATTATTTACATACATATTACATTATTTACGTATGTATTTTCATTTATGCTTCGAGGAAAAATTTAATAAGTGTCTGTGATGTTATTATTTTTTCTTAAGTTTTTCCCGCTTGGTAAATTTTCTGTGGAAGCAACTGAAACTCTTCTGAACTCTATGAAATTTTTCCAAATTTGCTCATTTTTACTTTAAAGTAAAGTAAGTTATTTAATGATTAATTAAACAAGTAAGAATTACATGAAAGAAATGTTTATCTAAGAATATAATATTTAGTTGTCAGTGTAATGAAATTGTCTTATGGGTACCAAACTTTAGCTTTCAGATAGAAAATAAATATAAATTCGAATTTTTCCTTGGCGATACTATTATTACCACTGTATGATAAATATTTTATAAGTTAAATTTAAGATTTATTTAAAAAAATTTTATATTTTGTGAATAAAATTTTTCACTTTGTTTTAAAAGAGAAAAGAAAAAGGAAAAGTTCCAGCCCGTGAACTATTTTCATCATCGTCCATTCGTCCCCATGTAGTTTGGGTTTTGCGTTACTGCTTTAGACGAAAGCAGTTTGAAAATAAAGATTATATTTTTAACACGATCCGTTAAAATCGACATATCCAAGTTATGGCGAAAGGAGTTTGATTTACATAATTTTGACAATTTTACTCATTCCGGGAACAGATTACCCCTCTCCCCCCAAAAAAAGGATTTGTAGTAAGATTTAAAAAATAACATATTAATTAGTTTTTTTTTGGGGGGGGTAGAGGTTCGTAGGGAAAATTTTAATGTATATTTACTACTTGCACATAAAAAATTATTAATTAATCAGTAAAACGGTTTTCCTTAAACTTTTAACTTCTTCTTGCCTGAAAAAACGATTGTAAAGATTCGTAGCTTTCACATTGGATCTGATGATATATTGCGAAATACTGAATATCATTATACTGCTTCTTTTCATTAAATGAATATAAAAAGCTCGCATATCATTGTTCATCACCACAGTCAAAATAGGCATTTGCCGAATTTTCCCCGTGCAGAGCCTAAAAATGTTACCACCACTGAACTCAATCGAAAGGTATTTTCCATAAAAAGAAAACGGCGAAAATTCCCCGTGAAGTCCCTTCTTTCCTCGAATCAGATGAGAGTTCGATGAAAGGGAGGGAAACACTGCATCCTTTTTAACACTGCGGCAATTAATCACAACTGCAGGAAAAAAAACAAAAACAAACAAACAAAGAAAAAAAATAACGCGATAGAAACAAAATGGTTATCGCGGACCTTCATACACCATTGGCAGCCAAGAAAAATGAAACAAACAAAAAAAAGACAGGTGATAAAAGTTACCACATCACGTGACCATTCCCATACCGCGGTGTGATAAATTGATGGTCTATATATAATAAGAGTAATAACAATAATGATAATATAATAAATATTCGAAGGGAAAAAATCTTCTTCGGATGGAAGGTTCGTGGGGGCCATTTCATTCGTAATGATTGCGAAATCGGGGCCCGGGCCCTATTCATCACTGTCATCGCCGTTTATATAAGGGTGGGCACATGCCCTGAAGCCACTTTTATGTGTGTTTAATCAAATCTTAAATGGCTACTTGATTCTCACGCCGCTTGGGCTTTAGATGAATTTAATTTTGGGGGTCATATATTAATCAAGGCTGTGCAAGAACTAAAACAGAATGAAGGTTTCGCAACTGACTTCAGTTATTCATTAAAATTGACAGAAGAATGGAGAGCAAGAATAGGTGGATGTGGGTTAATTAATTTTATCGGTTTTTCAATAATTAGGACCCAACCTCTATCTTTAATTCAAGGTCGTTCAATAGTTACCAGAATTTATGCCCAGATAGTTAAAAATTCATGCACGACTATAAGAAGTTTGTTACATTTATGAAATTTATTTTCTGATTATCAGCTAGAAAACTTCAAATAGTTTACTAACAGAATGGAATGTGACTATTGGAGTTATGAAGAAATTTTTGGACACTTAATTCATGCTTTTTAACATTAACACAGAGCTTAAATTGCGCCGGAGCCCACCGGAGCCGGGTTCCGATACTTCTTAGTTTATAGGATAAATTATAATTCTAGCCTGAGCGCACCGGAGCCTTAAATAAGAAGGCTCCGGTACTTCTTTTATGGAACTGAACAACAATTTCAGTAGAAATTTGATCTCGAAAATTTTATTTTTAGCAATAATATTATGTTAAAAATTACTTATTAGATTTATTAAAATTAGAGATAAATTAAAAAAAAAAAAAAAAAAAAAGGACAAAAAAGAAAATCTGAAAGGTTTCAGATTTTAAATTACGTCCAAAAGGGCGTTTTATTAACATTTTGTGTGTTACCTTTACTTATTTAATATCTTGTTCTTTGCACTTAAACCATAAAATGCAGTTCAAGATAAATATCGCAAAATAATTTTAAATTCAACATATCTTTAGTATTTCCGATACACAGTCTCACGCGCTGGAGATAAAAATGTTTTTTCCGTACAACATTGCCATCGCTCGCTTTGAAATCCCTGAGTTCGTTAATCAAAAATTCGTTAAAGTTTTACAAAATAGGAAATCGATAATGAAAAAAATTTCAAATTTGAGCTTTTAGATGCGTATATTCGCAGTAGGATTACGTCATTCAAAATTGGATGGCTCCAGGTACTGTTGTTTTATCACAATGCGAAAAACATACATACATTTATGCAGATTCTTCATTATTTAAATTCTTCAAATGTAATACAGGGCAATAATATTTGGTGGCAACAGTCTGAAAAGTGAAACGGACATTTAGAGTTATTCGGCGCAAAATCGCAAAACGAAAACAATAGTCCCTCAGAGACAAAGTCTCTTTAGGCTAATAATCTAATATATAATATATTTAATCTAATAAAAGAAATATTAGATTAAATTATATTTAAAATCACTAAAGAAATAAATTTTAATATATTTCTTTAATTATTAATCACTTTAATAATTAATTATTTTAATGATTAATGATTTCATTTATTTATTTATTCTTGTTCCTCTTTCCTGAGGGTCTACGGTACGGCTCCGACTCTTCTAATTTTAGAAATTAAGCCCTGCATTAACAATAAATTCATGCGAGATTTTGGATTGAGCTGCTGGTGACAGCAGTTTTATCCACTTGGTCCCTGGTGGACAAGTACATATAAAATTTAAGGGCTTAAAAAGTTATTCCTTATATTACTTAAGTAACATTTACAGGATTCATGAACTTTTAGAATAAAAGCTTTTATAAAGCTCCGTTCTTTTCAAAAATGTAAATAACACTTCAGTAATGTAAACCTTTGTTATTGACAGTCTGTATACTGTTTAAATGATTCAAGTTAAGAAATTGCCGATTTTGAAACTAATAACATTAAAAGAAATTATTTTGTTTAGTTAATGACTTTCATTCTAACCTAGTTCTTCGTAACCCTTTTAAAATACTATTCTATTAACTTTTTAATTTTCGCTACTATTTCTGCTGACAGATGGCGCTCCCTTCTTGTTCGCTTTACTCCTTTTGGGAATAAATACAACCGTGGCTTTTCTTTTGCTGAAGATTTCTTTGCTTCTGATGAAAACGGACTTGCATCCGGTTGCCTTCCAAATCCATAGAGCCTTGACTAAAATCTATGCCAAATACAAGTTTTTTGCTTTGATAATTTTTTAATTAAAGCATATTCCCTTATGTGCTTATATTTGTTTTTAGTAAGCCTTTTTTTAGATGTTAGCTTTTAGTCCAAAAGGGCAATTTGCCCAGAAGGACTATTTATTTCGTTTTGACATTTTGCGTCGATTCACGATAAGCGTGTTGTTTCACTTTTCAAACTGTTACCACCAAATATTATCGCCTTCTACTATATTTAAAGAAATTAAATAATTAAGAATCTGCATGAATGTATGTATGTTTCTCGCATTGTGATAAAACAACGGTACCTAGAGCCATCAAAATTTGAATAACGTTATCTTCCATAGAATATGCGCATGTGGAAGCCCTAATTTAAATTTGGAATTTGTTTTATTATCAATTTCATATTTTGTAATATTTCAACGAATTTTTTATTAACAAACTGAACAATTTTAAAGCGAGCGATGGCAACACTGTACCGGGGGGGGGACGTTTTTATCTCCAGCGCGAGAAACTCTGTTTCGGAAATTCTAAGGATATGCTCATTTTAAAATTATTTTGCGATATTGCTCTGGAATTAAATTTTATGGTTTAAGTGCGAAGAACATAATATTTAATAAATAAAAGTAATACACAAAATCTTAAAAAAACCGTCCCTTTGGACGTAATTTAAAATCTGAAACCTTTCAGATTTTATTTAATTTGATATTCTATTCCATTTTAATTTAACACTTTTTATTTACACTGATTAACCTAAATGTAAACCTGAAACTATTAAATTTGATACTAAAATATCTAGACAGAGATGTATTCACGTGTATCTTTCTGATCTTAGCTCTTATTGGTTTTCGAGACCTAAACTAGCATAATGAAATAAAATTTTGCGTTCACGGCTAAAACATTAAATAACAAAACGTTTAAGACATGATGTACAAATTTCAGAGTAAAGGGACTTATGATTGTTGCTGGTTTTTCATGTAAAGGCAAATTAAAAAATAAAGAGATTGGAGAAAAATGTTAAGATCAGCTTCACATATTATCAAGAACACATTTTATACCCAATATTCAAATATAAAATATCTTCTCCTGACGCACAGTACCATCGATCACCAGAACTGCATCAAGACAAAGTAAGCAGCCTCACCTCAAAACCCACTGGTAATATCCTGGAGGAAATGGAACAAGAAACAAGTATAAAAACCATGCCCTTTACTCATATCCCTACTAAATATCCTATACATCTCCCATGGATATCCTATATATCTCCCATATTGGGCTTTTGGACTTTAGAAAAGTAGATTGTCCAAACGTCGGACTACATACCTCCTTGGACTTTGGAAAGCTGTTCAAGAGGAATGGGATAAAATACCGAAACTAAAAATGGCTTGATTATCTTGGAAATAACGCTGCAGGGAAGAATTATCAAGTAGAACATTTAAAACATTAGTGAGTTATCAAGTAGATGGAATACGATAAAAACACGATGGAAACAAAATGGCCATCGCGGACCTTCATACACCATTACCAGCCAAGAAAAATGAAACAAACAAAAAAAGACAGGTGATAAAAGTTACCGCATCAACGTGACCATTCCTATATCGCGGTGTGATAAATTGATGGTCTATATACAATAAGCGTAATAACAATAATGATAATATAATAAATATTCGAAAGGGAAAAAATCTTCTAATTACTCACAATTATATCAAGTAGTTATCAAGTAGAACATTTAAAACTCAAAACTTTCGGGTAATATATGCTATATATACAATGAAAATCGTCTAAAAAATGTGAGAACAGCCTGTATACTGAGCAAATACTGGTACAAATAATGTATAAATAGTTTACTAAAATAAATAATTTATATGTTTTAACAGATTTCACAAACAAGCTTAATTTTATTAGGAAAAAGGCAGGTGCTTAAAACGCAGAGTGAAAAAGCAAAATAAAATCCACAGTTTAATATTGTTTATTTGGCATGGAAAATAGTTTACACTTAAACAATAAACATGAAATTAAGTGCGTCTACATCGCTAACTTTTATCATCACTTAAGTTTCACACAACTTTTTGTCCTGAAATTGAAACGCATATCTCAGTTTCCTTTTATAAGTCCTTTAAAAAAACAATAATCCTTAGCTATATAACATTTACAAAATTCGCGCACCAAAGACAAATTTTGCTTATTTCTGGACACTGATAAAATGATTCATATCGTCCATATTCATCATTTATAATCCTATAATTGTCCATCCTAATGTCCAGAAATTAAATTGCTATAAGGAAGAAATCATCGATATTAGTTCTGAGATAAAAGTATATTTGCAGTGATAAAAGTTAATGCATTTTAAAATTTGTATTCTGTTTCATTTGGCAGAGATAATTCTTATGGTAAGAATTTTATTTGGCAGTTATCTGCAATGTGTTTAAAAAATTCATAAACATTGTCTATTAGTTTTGAGGCAGAAAATTTCAAACAGGTTTGGAATACTGTCAAATAATTTAAGCTTATTTATGTTCAATTTATCATATTATTAATAATATATATTTGCTCAATAAATTGTTTGTAGTTCTTACTTTTAATCATAAGTTTTCTTGCCTTAGATGCAATACAATGTAATAAGCAACAACACGTATGAACTTAAAACGAGTTGTTTTGTTTCAGCCCATGATTTTTTTCAAGAATTGTCTAAAAAAAATCTTATGCAATTGAAAGTACTGTGGAAAAGGCTTTTAACCTATCCATATTGAACAAAATGTGTGTTTAAAGGTACTCGTTAAAATATGGGAAAGGAATTAATTTATTCATCAGCATTCTCTTTCAGACAGTTAATATTCTAATTCCGTAAAACCTAGAAATATCTAAAAAATTTGGCTACTTTTTTTTAATTAAACAAACAAATAAAGAAAGAGATATCTGTCTATATAACCCATTCTTGAGATATTCTGTACTTAACGTTAAATAATGATTAATGGAAAAAAATGTAGGATGTATGTCTAATATTGAAAAGTCCTTACTAAGGACTAAGTTTCCTGACTGCTAATTACTGTTGCTTATAAAACTGAATGCAATATTAAAAAAACAGGAATGAAGAATGCAACATATGGGAATATGAATTGTAGAATGCTATGTTGCATGGGAGTATGCATATGAAAATATGAATCGTGGAAGATAGCCAGAAAACTTTTTTATAAATTGTCGACATATTTGCCTTTTTATACATTTTAAGAAAATATTGAAGTAGTTTCCAGTTAATGTCCCTTATGGAATTAATACTTTTTATTTTATTTACTAATAAAAAGTGTTCGTCTGGAAAGTAGCCAATGTTTTATTTAAAATAAGACTTCGGACTTGAATAAAGAAACTGGAAGTAAAAAAATATAAATTGTGACATTGTTTCAGTAAGATTCATTAATAATTAACGTTACTGATTATACCCATGATGTCTTTTTCTTCAACCCTGTTTAAGTGTGTTTTCAAGCAGAAGTTTTTAAAGAAGTCGTCTGTGTGACCAAAGAATTTCTTAACTGAAAATAATTTCCATGGAAGAGAAATCTTGCAAACAGATGAATTCTTAAACAAGTAATCCTCTCCATACAGAAGAAATTCTCAGACTCTTTCCTTTAAAGTAAGAAACTAACTGAAAGTCATTTTCTGGCAGATAGGTGGAAGCCAGTTATTTCTAAGGAGAATTCGACGGTGCATTACTTCCAGACAGAAAGTTTCTTATAACCGGGAACCAACTCGAGCCATACAGACTCAACACTGGAAAAAAAAAAAAAAAATCAATGAACAGAGGTAGCAGTGAAATTTTGTTCTTCGTATTGCTTAATAATGTTGCTATGCTGCCTGGTAGTTTTTTCTTCGAGTTCTCCACTTATTCTTTCCCATAAATATCCCCTATCAATTCGAAATATCTGTATCAATGCAGCACAATGTAATTCATTTTGTCCAAATTTAAAACAGTCTCTAAGAATTGTCAAAATGTCCTTGTTTTTATATTAGTCTTTACAAAGTTATGAAACTGCAGGGATTATGAGAAATGTTTATTTAAATATGGCGGCGTTTCACGTCGATAGTGGCGCCATCTCGGGAGATTCCGGAGCACTTTCTATTTCCACCATAGATCCGTCATCCGAGATAGGTGAAGAGGGCGCATCTTCCCCGTTCTGCCAGTTATGCTTATTGGCATATTCGTGGCTTCCTGCAGAGTGCGAGTGATGGTGTTTTGATTCGCCTGATGATGCGGATGATGATGATTTCTCCGTCTGTCTGCTAGTCTGCTCCTCCTCTTGTTTCTGGCGCTTGTGCTTCGTACGTCGATTCTGGAACCAAACTTTCACCTAAAATGAAAAGGGAAATATGCTGTTGAAAAATACCAGTTTGAGTACCACATAAAAATTTCACATAAAACTGTATTACAAAATAATGACAGTCACGGTCACAGAGTACAGTAGTTACAGTAAAGTAATTTGTAATATAAAAATTTCTTAGCTAATTTTCAATTCCGATTTTGATAACATTTACCATATTTTTGTAAAGTGACAAGCATGAAAGTCATTTCCCCCCCCCCAGAGACCAAGCGTTAACACAGAAGGGCTATAAATTTCAAAACAGCATTTTGCGCCGATTCACTTTTCAAACTGTTGCCACCAAATATTATCGCCATCTATTATATTTAAAGAAACTAAATAATGAAGAATCTGCATCAATGCATGAATTTTTCTCGTATTATGAAAAAACAACGGTTCCTAAAGCCATCAAATTTTGAATGACATAATCCTTCAACTGAAAATGGGCACTTGGAAACCCGAAATTTTGAATTTCGATTTTGTTTTATCTATTTAAAAGTTTGTAAAAACGAATTTTTGATTAACAACCTCAACGATTTCAAAACGAGAAATGGCAACACTGTACGGAAAAGAAAAATTATCTCCAGCGCGCGAGACTGTATATCGGGAATGCTAAAGATATGCTATTTTTAAATATTTCGTGATATGGCTGTTGAATTGAGTTTTATGGTTTCAGTGCGAAAAACATGGCATTTAATAAATAAAGGTAATACACAAAACGTTTAAAAACTGCCCCTCTAGAAGTAATATGAAATATGAAAGTTTTAGTTTTTTTCCTTCTTAAAGGATACACGTCGAGAATTCATAGACCTTTCATGAAATATTTCTTTGAAATGTGCTTTTTTCGAGTTTGTTGTTAAACATCAACGAACCATGTCTTTCGTACATAAATTTTTAATTTAATGAAAATATCCTTATTTTAGGGAAATCTTGTTGAGCGGAGATGTGTTCAGATCTTTCAATTAAACAGCTGACGTCTTCTAAACATATTCTTTCAAAAATGCCTGTTCTGCCAAAAATGCCTTTGAGATAAATTTTGAAATGGATGCTTAAAGAATAGTTTTGAATGAGAATTGATTAAGATGTTGCATTTAAGCGTTGAACCATTTCTCGATATACCCAGAATTTAGCAGATTATGAAAAGCATTTCTAAAAGTGGATAAAAGGCAAGATGATTTCATTTTCTTCGAAGTTGGCAATCGAAAATTCCATACAATATAAAATTAGCTAATGATTATTTTAGCTAATTAACAACGGTATTGTCACATTACAGACTACAATCATCTAAGTTGATTTCTTGAGGTCTTTAATAGGCTACCATCATATCGACATAATTACAGAAATCATTCTACAATTTAATGGAAACCCAAATGAGTAATTATAACAGTTTCTGCGAATGAGTTGCTTCGTTTTACCGAGTGTGAGATAGATAATAAATACAATTTCCACTTAATATCTGAATTGATCCGATCTCGATGCATTCCTTTCCTTGCGGGCTGCAAAACTTGATACATTAGTTTGGTTTGTTTTGGGTTTCAGGGCCCAAAGTCCCATTTAGCATATCTTGCGCCGAATACAAGACAATATGTGAAAGCCCATACTTCATAATATCAATACTTCTGTGAATTAATTAGAATGCCGGTAATATATTTAGGAGGGAACAGCGTTTTCATCAGATTTAGCGTGATAATAAGCTGATTCTACTACATGTTTTGCAACAGCTATAATTTAGTGATTGAAACGATCACAAGTGTATACATTTATGAAAACGTCACTTTGGTGCAAGCTATAAATCTTAATGCCCTTGTACATTAAGATGTGCCCTTAAATGTGCGCAATTAAACTGAAAGTGTTTACAATCTGTTAGACGGCCAACCAACCGGGACAGTGGTTAGCGAAGTTGACTGCCGTACCTAAGGACCAGGGTTTGAATCCCGGAAAAGTCATGGATGTTTGTAAATGTATAGTATCTGTGTGACATGGGGGGCACTCTCGGGCCCGTCCCCCCGAATGTTCTCCATCAGAATTAGGGGCAGAACTGAGCAATGTCGTGCTATCACCTGTATGGTGCTCGAGGCTCTTGCCAATGGCAGGCGCAGTTTTTCACTCCTTACCATGATGAATTTCATGGGTTTATTCTGATGTTACTGTCAGACAAGTGATATCCTTGCCATGAGGAATTTCATGGGTTTATTCTGATGTTACTGTCAGAAAAGTGATATCTTTGCCATTAGGAATTTCATGGATTTATTCTGATGTTACTGTCAGACAAGTGATATCCTTGCCATGATGAATTTCATGGGTTTATTCTGATGTTACTGTCAGACAAGTGATATCCTTGCCATGAGGAATTTCATGGGTTTATTCTGATGTTACTGTCCGACAAGTGATATCTTTGCCATTAGGAATTTCATGGATTTATTCTGATGTTACTGTCAGACAAGTGATATCCTTGCCATGATGAATTTCATGGGTTTATTCTGATGTCACTGTCAGACAAGTGATATCCTGCCATGAGGAATTTCATGGGTTTATTCTGATGTTACTGTCCGACAAGTGATATCTTTGCCATTAGGAATTTCATGGATTGATTCTGATGTTACTGTCAGACAAGTGATATCCTGCCATGAGGAATTTCATGGGTTTATTCTGATGTTACTGTCCGACAAGTGATATCTTTGCCATTAGGAATTTCATGGATTTATTCTGATGTTACTGTCAGACAAGTGATATCCTTGCCATGATGAATTTCATGGGTTTATTCTGATGTTACTGTCAGACAAGTCATATTAGTCAGAACAACAACAACACAACATAATCTGTTAGGCAAAGGACTCGGCAAATTAAGCCAGAATGCTGCCATTCTCGTGTAAACTCAAACGGATTTTTTGCTGGTGATGACGAAAGAAGCAGAAATAATCCTAATCGGCAATAAAACGAAATGCCGTTTGTAGATGGATTGCAACAATAAAATTAAAGAGGTGATAACTGTGTCTTTTCCTTTTCGTACTGTTTTGTAGTTATTACTAAACTTTTCTGCTATGAAAGGACTACTTTTCATGAATTTCCTATTTCATACCTTTATTACTTACGCAAATAGCATGGGTGAGAAAAGCAATAAATGGCATAAAATAGTAATATTAAAGAGAAAATGCATCTGTTTGCAATGTGGAATGATATACTATACACGAAAAGATTTTCTGAAACTAGAAAAATTCAGATAATAAGGAAAAAATGGAAGGGGAATAGAAGAAGAACGAACTGCATTTGGAAAAATTCAGATTACAAATTTTAAAAAATTTAGCATTAAAATTTTGAAAATTTCCCCAAAAATGTTTAAAAAATCAAAAAGTATATAAAAAAAAATGGCTCAGCAGCGGCCGAGCGGTAAAATCGCTGAACGCTGGTTATTCTAATCTGGGTTCGAATCCAGGAGAACGGGCTGGCTGCATGGGCGTTTTCGTGGTTCTCCCCACGTGCGACGTTACACAAGCCAGTTTCCCTTAGAAAGTTCTCCATAAATGCATCCCTTCCCTCAGGCAGATATATTAAAAAGAAATTGCATCTTAATTTTGGCAGGCATCAGTTTAACACTTGAAGTAGTTATAAACTATGTCACTTTGATGGGTCTGATAGTTTAAGAATTCGCTGTCAGCTTAATTTTTCAATTAGTTGAACATATAAAATGGTAATCGTTTACTTAAAATGTGCTATTCAAACCAGCAAAGCTAAATGGTATGAAAATAATATGTTATGATATTATTTCATTATAAATTAACACCATGTGGAGACTTGTACATGTATTTAATAAAGAAGAGACTTCGTTCTTCAAGACGTAGCTTCGCATTGATTAACTGGATCCTTAGTGCATGAAGTTTGCAACAAAAATTTCTTTCAAATGGAAATATATAT
Organism: Stegodyphus dumicola; assembly: GCF_044657685.1. NCBI lineage: Eukaryota > Metazoa > Arthropoda > Arachnida > Araneae > Eresidae > Stegodyphus > Stegodyphus dumicola. The sequence continues at coordinate 36,934,960 of NC_140771.1, read as the reverse complement.
ATATATATATATACATATTTTTCCAAAAAGCGAAATCCATAAACGCCTCGAAGAAGTGTTTAAAAATACTAACAATCGGTGCATAGTATCTTAACGTAACTTTTCCTTTGAAATGAATAGGACAAGAGGTGTAAAAAGTTCTCAAGTCATAGGCTATAAAAACGTTTTTAAAAACTTTAACTGATTTTCTCGCAATTAATAATCTTAGAATTCAGCTAATAAGACTTTTATTGTCAAAAAACCAATCTTTTTCATCTGTAACCTAAGAAAAAAATTCACAGAAATTTCAGAGATTCAAGAAGATTGTCTACATTAAATTTCATTTTATTTTTAATGTTAAAGGTTTGGCCTTGAATTTCATTTACTGGTTAAAAAACTGCGTTGTCAAAAACCTCATTTACAGTTGTTAATTATGCCTGTGTACGATATTATGCTCCTAAGGAGAATTTTTCGTGCTCAGTAATGTTCATATTTACTGCCAATATCTCACTGATTAGCAGAAATTTGGAAGGCAGCCATCAAAGTAACCATATCTGTTTGGAACTACATGGTCCTAAGAAGCAGCCGGACAATTCAATTCCATTCTATTCCGTTCCGTCCAAGCTCAATGACCCTTGAAACCACACCAGTACCGGTCGAAACCGGAACTGCATTAAGGAACTGGCCATAATGGCCAAGACGTCCCACTTTCAGGACTGCGTTTCCTGGAGTCCAAGACGAGGGGCAGAGAGTACATTTAAGAGGCTTCGGAAGTGGACAGCCGCGAAAGTATGGGGAAGGTTTAAGTTACGTTATCCAGTTACAACTTCATTACGAAAGGATGTGGGATGTTATGGTAACTGTAGATTTTAAGGGTTACTTTTTTTTCGACGGGCAGCAATTTTTCACAAACCTTTTTTTCTCCCCCCCCCGGTATGTGTATCTATGGCATCATTATTTGTTTCTTCGATGCAAGAGAGCTATTAAATTGATTTATTTGCCAGCTTGAAACGTCTTTTGGATGTGTTCCAACGAAAAGAACGACAAATACTGAATAAATGCATTTATATAGCACATAAGTAAAGCTTTTACGTAGAGATATAGCTCGTTTATTTAGGGGAAGGGCAGCAGCTTTTGCGTGTGATGTAATAACAAGTGAATGCTTAATAAATTGCTAATTTAATCCTCAATCGATTTATATATAAAACACCACTTTCGTAATGTGTAAATAAATGTCCTCCAAAGCAAAGCTTTATGATATCCTAAAAGCTGCTTGAATTTTTTTTTTACATAATTCTAATATTTACAAAGCTATTAAGTAATTATTACAAAGAAATTAATGTAATAATGCTTGTAATATTAATTAAAGCTATTAATTAATATTACAAAGAAATTAATTAATAAAGATGAAAAAATGCCCAGTTGGCTGAATTTGGGATTCAGCATTTAATTGCGTACACGTGAAGCTGTAAATTTTACATTATTTAAATTAATTAATTTACATTATTAATTTTACATTGTAACTGTACTGTAAATTACATTATTATTTTCGCTGTAAATTTGATATTATTTAAAAAATAATAAAATATTTAAAAAATTAAAAACTTTCTTGTAAGAATTAACTTTTAAACTTCTAAACTATCAAGCGGATAAGTCTACTGAGTACGGGGGTTTAAATCCCGGTGAATGGACTGCCTCGGTTTTGTTGATTTCCTAATGTTTTACATCTACAAGAGTTAGTTTTGTTGAAAAATCTCAGAGGAAAGTATCCTGAGGCAGATAGTCGTCTCGCGATCTTTTTTTTTTTTTTTTTATGGGATAACACAAGACAAAAAATTTCTTCAAAAATACAAATGCGGCAAAGTTGCCTGAATTAAATTAAACATATTATTATCTTGTAATACTATTCGTAGTTCAAAATAAGTATTGTAAATAAAAGATTTTTGAAACGTACCATTCGGTTTCATCCTTTGCTTATAGAAATAGACAAACCTGAGAGATATATTTCTTACGTTTAGAAAAATTTTACCACAGTCGCAATGAGTTGGGGGTCCAATAATGCTTTTTCGTTGGAAGTACCAAATCGACGCATGCTGCTCTCTAATGGAACACCCCCACCCCCCAATTGATCGAGCATACAAGTAAAAGAATTAATCCTTAGCTAATCACTTAACCTTTTAAATACTAGTAACTATATGAACTTTGGAAATTTCCTTACCATTGCCAATGAATTCATGCACATTTTTGTGCGTTATCATTTAGCATGTCGATGAACTGATGTTCAGTATTGAGGTTTGAATATAGACCATGCTTACATGCCTACACTTGGCAGAAAAGTAAAGGTTTTTTAGAAATCAAGGAAATGAAATCCAGATTCCATTCTCATGCACAGGTTTTACAAATTGCTTTAATTTCGAAAATATTTAAACAAGTAAAACTTTTTCGACGATTGTTAATCTAGTACAATTAATTTATCAGTGGAAAGTTCCAGCGGTTGAACAAAACGAACGGGCTGGCTACAGCTTGTTTTTCATGGTTTTCTCCGTGTTAAAGGGAATCAAAGTCTGTAAAAAAACCCTCCAGGAAGCATCCCCTCTATGAGACAAGATAGCTATTAAGTACTGTACTACGTTCGAATAATCTAACCTAACCGTTAGTGTCTCAAGGATTCAAATCCGTATGGAAAGAGTCTTTTTTTTTTAGTCCAAAGAAACAATTTGCCCAGAAGAACTATTAATTTCGTTTTGCCATTTCTGCGTTAGTTCACTATAAATGTCGGTTCACTTTTCAAATTGTTGCCACCAAATATTATCGCCTTCTATTAATTTAAAGAAATTAAATAATTAAGAATCTGTATGAATGTATGTATGTTTCTCGCATTGTGATAAAACAACGGTACCTAGAGCCATCAAAATTTGAATAACGTTATCTTCTATAGAATATGCACATGTGGAAGCCCTAATTTGAATTTGAAATTTGTTTTATTATCGATTTCCTATTTTATAACACTTTAACGGATTTTTTATTAACAAGCTAAACGATTTTAAAGCGAGCAATGGCAACATTTTACGGAAAGAAAAAAAAATTATCTCCAGCTCGCGACTGTGTATGCCAACTTAAATAAATATAAAAGTTAACTTCGACTCGCTGCTAGTTTCAAATGAAAAGATTCGTGTTTTTTAAACCAAAATTATGCCTTCATTTTTCTCATCGTTTACTATATCGAAATGAATCCAGCCTTTTCTTTTGATATCTATACCAATAAAAGACTATATTTTATTGGTAATTAAATTTAAGACTGAGTTGACAGGAATAAAAATTTGTGGGATTATGTTAGATTTGATTTAAGAAAGCTAAATAAAATGTGATCTGTACAAAGAAAAAGAAAGAATTGATGTACAACAACGACGACAAAAATAATAATAGTAAGAGGGAAATAATAATAATAGTTAGAGATCTTAAGCACACCCTTAGAGATAAACTAAATTACAGAAGTAATTATCGAAAAGATATCAATATTAGGCTAATTTTAATTGAGAAAGCATGACTCACGATTTTGGATTTATATTGACTATATATATATATAGAGAGAGAGAGAGAGAGAGCCAATACAAATCCAATAATATATATTATTTATATAACAATATAGCAAGCGTCGAATTTTGCTTAGGCTTACATTTGAAATCGATGTGACTTTTTTTATGTAGCATTTATTAAATTTCTCTTGTATGGCATAATACTACGAATTTTGTTGTTTAATAGGTTGGTAAACGATAATTTGTTGTAAATTTTAATGCTTTTTTGACTCGCGAAATCAGAATACAAGTTTATGTTCCTCCAATAAGAAATTTTTGTTCGGATTTGGAGAGTGACATGAAAGAAAAATCATTTGAAGCCAATGAATTAAATTGTATTTTACAGGACAAAGTCTATCAGCTAACCTTTAACTGTTATCTGCAAGTATACATTACAGATACGGTTATATCATAGATGTGCGCTGATGTGAATGCTACTAAGAATAGGAGATAGAATAAGGATCTTTATCCTGATGTAGTGACGACTCTGAGACGCAGTTCCAGGGATAATATTTCAAATATGCAAACATAAAACTATCGAAATAATAGGATGACAGAAGGGTAAACTGCCACACTAGTGAAAAACGAAATCAAGAAATTAAATCAAACTATGTACAACATGATTATGAAAAATCAAACTATAGAATTCTATACAGAGTTCTAAATTCTAAAAATTAAGAAACAGAGTTATGGTCAGCTAATGGATGAGTAGCGAATGGTCTAATAAACTTACCGTCTTCCAGTACTGCATAATTGACTAATGAGGACTAGAGCCTTAGCAAAGCAGTTTTCGTTCGTATTTCTAATTTAATATGATTAATTTAAAGGAAATAACTAAAAAAGTACATATGCAAAATAAAAATATATTTCAATGTTTTTGGTTATTGAATCAGAATATGCAAAATAAAAATACATTTCTATGTTTTTGATAATTAAATCAGAATGATCTAGTACCTACATGTATAATACTTCGTACAAAATTCTTCAGTGATCATTTTTCTTTAGCTATTGTCACGTTTATACTCTTTATATGTTTCTTTAATTTAGTTCTGATTATTATAATGAAAACTACCCATTGAAATATTTATGATTCACAAGAACATGTAGTCATTAGAGATAATGCGAAGCACCTTTTTAGGGGGGTATAATTTGCAGTTTATATCTTTCGGGGTAGCTGCTGCCCAGGCTGGGAAGGTATAGCATAGGATAGGCCTGATATTTATTAGATATAAAGCATAGAATGGGCCTGATATTTATAGATATAAAGTTCTTTTGCTCCTAAGGTCCAGATTTGATCTGAACCCAAGTAAGAATACGCACTATAGTCTTTTACCTCCTCTTTTGTGATATGGCTTCGCAAACTTCAAGGCTAGCAAGCAAATTTTTTCACCGAAAGAGCCAGCTTGGCACCATTCAGCGAACCTTCAGTGTCAAACAAGCAACCTAAAGTGTCGATAAGCTCCACCGTATAAACATCTTCAATAGCATCAATTTATTTTTCATCAAATCGCGTTAGGGACCCACCGCGCAACAGCCGTGCAAATCAATATAAAAATTATCCTAGGAAAAGGAGGGGGGAGATTATCCCTGCAACCAATAGCAGATCGAGATAATATTTAGAGAAGGATATGAAAGAACTGCCTCCTGATCCTGTGATCCCGAACCTCATTTCAATAAGCCATATGGTGTAGTGGTTCTGCCGCCTTTTTGTCTGAAACGATGTAAAAGTGGTGCGATGTAAATCTCGAAGGTGGTGGTGTTCATTGTCATCCCCTAGACCCCCCGAAAACATTCGACGTCGAACATCCTGATTCGAGGCCATGAATAGAAATTGAAGAGGGTGGCAACAATGAGTTTTTTCATTACTGTTATTTTTTTCGGGTTCCTTTGAAGGATACGATGTTTGAAAGAGATTTAGAAACACAGAAGGTTTCAATATTTGTATCGAGTTTCAATAACACGATTGGTAGTTACAGGAAAGGTTGCATATTGTGAAACATAATTAGAACTAACGGAATTTAGGCATTTAATACAATCTAGTTGTAAATTCTCCTCACCTGGTTAAGTATTTTAGCTTTGGAACATTTACTGATAAGCTCTTCTTTTCAGACAGTAGAAAAATATTGTACTACTAAGATAAAATAATTATTTTAAAAATCTGATCATAGGTCTTTGTTTTGGAGATTCTGTAAAATTACTTAATTAATTATGCTGAATTACTCCTATCGAAAATCGAAATCGTGTATGATTAATTTATCTCCGATCAAGAAAATGTGAAATTTTTCGAGCTTAAGTTATAAACTAAATTACAGAAGTAATTATCGTATTTACTTGTGTAGTTTAGATTATAATCTGTAATTTAGTAATTTATAATCTGTAATTCTGTAATCTGTAATTTAGTTTAATTATGTTAATTAAAAAAGTTTATCTTCAGAAATTTTTTTTAACCTTTATCTTTTTTCCCCCCCTAACAGTTTTATTTTTACGAATATTTTACTGAACATTTGTGGCAACAGTTAAACAAATAAAAAGCAAGCCTGACACCACGATCGCAGCCTCATATCAGACAACAGACTAGTTCTTCACAAATAAACAACATCACTGAAAAATCCTGAAAATGTATGCTATGCAATAAAAATATGAATACAGCTTTCCTTTATTTCTGTGTATGTGCGTATGTTTCATCTGATTCTCGTTAATTATCGAGTCACCTCTTACTATTTGAATTAAGCAAGGGTAGGCAAACGAAACAATGCGTATAACGAAAATACAGGGTAAAAATTAATATGCGAGTAAATAATCTCATTCTATTAAAAAGTAATTAAATAATCAATAATACATATTCCATGTAAGTAAATTGACAGAATAAAAAGTCGGAATTCAACACAGAAAAAAAATTAATGTTTTTACCTTCGTTATAAATGTAGAAAACATAAAATTTATAATTAACGGTGATGCAATGGTAAAACATTATTCTATTAAAGTAATTCATCTTAAATTAACTTAACAGTTGATATTTGCACTCATATTTGCAAAACATTATCGAATGTAGTTTCAGAGTTCCGTGTTGTCGGTTTGTGCGTTAGCATTCATCAAACAACTGATTATTAATTTTATGATAATCGGTTTATATAATTATTAAAAACAACATGAATAGCCTTTCAAAATAAGAACACTATAAGCATTTCGAAGGTTACCACCTTCGGTATAACCTCTTTTCGATAATAAAAATGCATCCTATATATACTAGGTGTAAAAGGGCAAATACCTGGGACTGACAGGTATGGTAATTAAAGATAATCATCGGGAAATTTAAAAAAAAAATCTGAAAGGTTTCAGATTTTAATTACGTCTAAAGGAGCGTTTATTTAACATTTTGTGTGTTACTTTTATTTATTAAATATCATATTCTTCGCCCTTAAACCATAAAATTCAGTTCAACAGCAATATAGCAAAATAATTTTAAAATGAGTATATCTTTAGAATTCCCGATACACAGTCTCGCGCGCTGGAGATAAAAAATGCTTTTCTGTACAACGTTGCCACTGCTCGCGTTGAAATCCTTCAGTTTGTTAATCAAAAATTCGTCAAAGTTTTATAAAATATGAAAGCGATAATGAAACAACTTCCAAATTTCAAATTTGGCTTCTCGAAGCAAATATTCGCAGGAGGTTTACGTTATTCACAATTTGATGATTCTAAGTACCGTTGTTTTATCATAATGAGACAAACATACGTACATTTATGCAGATTCTTAATTATTTAGTTTCTTTAAATATAATACAGGGCGATAATATTTGGTGGCAACAATTTGAAAAGTAAAACAACGCTTGTAGTGAATCAACGCAAAATGCCAAAACGCAATTAATAGTCCTTTTAGGCAAACTGCCTCTTTCGACTAAAAACAGACGATAAATATGAACCACGTAAAACGAAAGTTACAATCAAAAGTTTTGAAAGTTCCTTCCAAATCTTCTTGGGTGTACTTTTTTTTTTTTTTTTTTTTTTTTTTTTTTTGTGACGTTGATGTTCAGCAAAATATAGATTACTTACCCAGAATAGCCGAAATTCGTCCGTGAATGATATTTACCTAAATTCAGAAGATGGGATTTAAAAATGACTGACTGATATGATTTAAGATGCAAAAACTTTGATTGCAATATTTATTAAAATGTTAACCCTTGCTATTAATGGTCAAGTATGCAGTCATAAAAAAGATAAACGAAATAATAATCAGAGGATGTAAATATCAGAAAATAAATTTCACGCAGAAAATTGGTTAAGAGAACCAATAATTCGGTGGAAAAATTTTGCTTCATAAGGACCTCATGCATCTATTTATACAGGTTTTTAATTTATTTACTAAAACTGTATTAACAGAAAATGTTTCTGTAAAATAAATACAAATGTTATTATGACCATAATGAGATATATAATTAATTAATATAATAATTTAATTATTATATAATTAGAATATAATAGGATTGATTAGAATATACTTAACTAACCCAAATAAAAGAATGAAATAAGTAATTCAAATAAAGGCATCAATTATTTAAGCTTTCAGTGCTCAAAATTTATTTATTTTGGATTCTGCAGTTGAAGGATTGAAAGAACGTTGCGATGCTGACTCAGCAGACGATAAAAAGGCTCTAATATAGAGACCACCCCCGGTCTCTTTCACAGCAACATAATTTCTTCCCCCCCCCAACCCCCAAATCCGGTGCACATGGCTTGACTCCCAAACGTTCGTACGAATCGTTCAATCACGGGGACTAATAAGAAGCTAACGAAGCGCTAACGGTGCGGAACCACCGCCGACAAATCACCGTCGACCCCCGGGATTAGGGCCGACGCGAACGCTGGGTAGGATATGCGGTAATTGCGTCGTACGGCTTGGGAAAGAGGCCAAGTGAAAAATAGTACACATTGCTAACGAGAGATGGCGCTGCATGTTCCCAGAAAAAATTTTTTTCCTTGGAGTTTTTGTTCGCAAATGTAGTAAACGTAATTAAGAAAGCTCATTTAAAACAGATTATCTTTCCGCCCATTCCAGTCCCTCAAAAGGTAGCATTATATTTTATTACGCAGTTCTTTTAAAAACGATTGTTGATGCTGTAATAGCAAAAATATAATAAATTCAGAAAATTCAATGAGATTCAGAAAAAAGAAGCATTCTCTCAATTTCCATATCATATTAACTAATCTAAACAAGGTGTTCATATACCTCTTAGTAAACACTCTTACATGCTGAAAATATATATATTTTTTTAATTAAAAGAAAAATGTGTAAAAAAGAAATTCATGGTAGTCTTTGATTTGTATGAGAATAATAATACAATTGTATAATTTCTTTTTAACTCATGCTTAAAGGAATGCTGCATAGTAAGTTTAAAAAGTCGAAGTGTTTTGTCTCGTAACATAGATTAAAAGATGCAACTTCTTCACGCAAATTTGATTTTCGTCCTTTATTGATGAATGTCACCTTCGTTGGAGCGTTTTGTTTCTGGTTGTTATAATGCATCCTATTTTGGTACTTACGTATTATCGCAACCAGGTTGGCGCGATTTGTGAGTTTGAGTAAAAAAGTATGAATAGAAAGAAAATGTACATTTATTAATTACAGATAATTTTTAATACAGTTTTTTATATTATTTTGTTTACTCTACTTACGACAACCTTATGTTAATTTATTAAAGCGAGGTGTGCGTAATTCGTAGATTCGTTCATTGCCTACATTGTGCCATTCGTAGATGTTTTTTTAAGTTAAAACATGTCGCTGTGTACATGGATTCTTGTCAAATATTTTTGGTTAGAAACTTTACGTTTTTGTTATCTAAATTTTTTGTTTTTGTTTCGGATTTTTAGCTTAAACCGTGTGTTCAAAACGTAGTTTTTGCATGTGCGAAAACCGCGTTTTTGGAGACATTTTAGGCTTAAAGTTCGAAATTTAGGTGACATGTTTTAACTTAAAAAAAAATCTACGAATGGCACAATGTAGGCTACGAACTACGCACACCTCGCTTTAATAAATTAACATAAGGTTGCCGTAAGTATGGTCGCCAAATTTGGCGATTTATGCGAATTTTGGCCTGGTTGTGTTAATACGTAAGTACCCATATTTTATATATTTTTTACGAATCAGTGCTTTACAAATTTAAGAATTAAAAAATATAATTTGTTTGTTATTGAAATTTTAGAAATATCTTGTAAGTTACAAGTTTCTACAAACTTCAGCAAATACATTAAATTTTATATCAAGTACGATAGTAAAAAATGTTATCCAAATATGACTGAAAATGAGGAGACCATGACATAGTCAAGAATAATTAATTTGCATGCAAGTGGTTGGTTCTTCCTACACTCTAGTGCGGCTTTCCTAGTACTGAAATAATACTATATCTTGCTATGGATATAATTTGGTACTTACACGTATTATTGCAACCACCTTAGTAGAAGTCGCCAAATATGACTGAAAATGAGGAGACCATGACATAGTCAAGAATAATTAATTTGCATGCAAGTGGTTGGTTCTTCCTACACTCTAGTCCGGCTTTCCTAGTACTGAAATAATACTATATCTTGCTATGGATATAATTTGGTACTTACACGTATTATTGCAACCACCTTAGTAGAAGTCGCCAAGTTTCACCTTAGTAGAAGTCACCAGACTCTAGCAACCATGCGCCCCCCAGCGGCCGAGCGGTAAAGACGCTGAACACTGTTAGTTCGGTCCGAGGTTCGAATCCCGCGAACAGTCTGGCTGTATGGGCGTTTTCGTGGTTTTCCCCGTGCGTATATGAACCAGTTTCCCTTAGAAAGTCCTCCACGAAGGCATCCCTCCCTTTAGACAGATAATCCAATCCAAAGTATAAGGTGTGAAAATGTTTTGTGTACACATTTTTATTACGTAGTATATAGATTTAACTGACGTAATTATCAATTAATTATGAATAATTAAGTGAATTCTTTATTATTGCTTAACTATTACATTGTTTTTCTGCAGTAATTTCCTTTTTTGCTCTCTTCTTTATTTTATTTATTTATTTATTTATTTTTTCACTCTCTTTTCGGCCTATCAGCGGCAGACCAGTAAAGTCGCTGAATGCTGGTACTTCGGTCCAGGGCTCGAATCTCGGCGAACAAGTTGCATGGAAGGTTTCATGATTTTCCCCACGTGTAAAGTAGACACGAGTCAGTTTCCTTTACAGAGTCCTTCATGAAGGCATCCTTCTCCTTTGGCAGAGCCCTCAAGCGCTTTGCCATAATTAAGTAAAACCTATCTGTCTGTAGTAAGCTATATGCCCCAACTTGATACTGTGATGGTAGTCATATTTTATTTGATTCTTACTAATCTAAATTTATGTGGAAATGTTAGTATAAAGACAAAAACCCATTTGAGCAAATATTAGACGACATAATTGCCTAGTAGTGATCCTTAGATAAAATGTGTTATTTTTGCCTCTTATAACAGTATTCTTATTTTCAGAGTTAATAAAAGACTTATATCTCTTATAACAGTACGTCTGTTATTAAAAGTATTCAATACAAAAATTTTAGAACATGTCGTTCTATTTTAGTTCTTAGTTTATTGAAGTAAGAACTTAAGAGACACGTTTCTTATGTTCGCCAACATTTTACCACAATGTTGTACTACAACAGTCATGGGTTATTATTATTATTATTTTGTCAGACCGCAATGCCTTAAAATATGAAATTTAACTAGGACAGAATTGAATGTGTTTTCAAATAAAAGAAACTGAGGATTTAGATCTCCTTATTACATTAACTATATAAGGTATTTCTCCCGCCTTCTTAGCATACCTTCGTGGTGTTAATGGTCAGCACACTTGACGCGTATTCGAGAGGTCCGTGGTTCGAGCCCCGGCGAGGGCATTGCTCATTTTTCATCTTTCCTGCTTCGAAACAACCTAATATCTCTACAACTGTCAAACAAGTTGGCAAAAGCACATCATAAGATTAAAGATAAAGTACTATAATTTATAATTACCTATTTATATTAATTTTGTGAGAAAGTATTCACAAATGTTAGTGATTTTCATTCCGCATTGTGTTGCCAAAATGCTGGATCAAAATCCCGTCTCCGAAAACAGACTTAAAACGCAAAGCAAATTCCTAAAGAAACACCGTATCGTTAATCCCAGTTTAAGACCGTGATGCATGGATACTTCTCAGCTCCCCGTTACAAGGGGAGGAAGCTGATTTAATTTGAATCTCTCAAATGGCGTAAATTTAAGCATCTCGTTAACAAGAGTGGAGCGCAGCGTCTGTAAATCCTTCTCGAAACGAGGCTGTCTAATTCAGTCGTATCATGGGGGACAATTGCTAGGAAAATGTAGAGCTGGCACAATAGCCCTTCAACCCCCCCTGCCTACTCTCTCTGGATGAAGTTTGACAGGCGGGGAAAAGGCATGTCCGACCCTATTCAGGGAAATAGAATAACGATCAAGTGGAGAGAGAACTCTGACTTGACCTTTTCGGATGGGAATAATGTCAGAATCCTAGATTTCTGCAGTTATCACCAATTTGGCGACTTTTATCGTTACATAAATGACAAAGAAGAAAATGCTCACAGACACGATTTGAGTTATTAAGGATTTGTTTCAACTCTCCGCAATCAAGGTAAATAACAGGACCTGATTAATAGAAATTCTTTCAGGGGTATCCAACAATACCTTCTCTTATATCCGTGAGCAAAAAATAGTAATATAAGGGACTTAGAAAATAATATAAAGGACTTATAGGATAGCAATAGGATGGCAATCAGGCTGTGGAGAAACTCACACAAATTTTTTCATTTTATAAGTGCATACGAATATTGGGTTTGCACTATTCTGTTTTGTAGGATGAGGTCATCTGCTGTGACTTTTTTATTACTTATGTTTATAATGGAGTAGCAGTTTTAATTTCGAGGATTTTGCTTTGACATTTCGGATAACTGATGCAATACGCTTAATTTTTAGGCTGTCTTTGCGTCCGAGAGGTTTTTTTTCTCCTCTCCTCCTAAACTTATTACTTTTTTTTTTTCTTTCTTTTTCCTTTTGTACATGTGCAGATAAAATTATTATTAATACTAATTTCAATATAATATAAGCTAAAAATAATAGTCTATTTACTACATGCATAAAATTTATAGGAATACTGTAATAAAATGAAAAAAAAATATCAATAGGCAAAATAAAATAATTATCTTCTCGAGATTTAAGTAAAGCAGTGGTTGTTAAATACTTAGAAGCTATTGCGCAAGAGTTCGATTTCTTTCTAGAGTATGGTTTAGAAATTTCTATCTAGAGTTTGGTCTATAGGTAGGTTACTGAAATATGGAAAAGCGGGTTATTGGAGTATGGTGAGAGCTAATTTCCTAAGGAAAAGGAAGGGCTTTCTAAGGGAAATTGGCTTGTATTGACGTTACACAATACATATTACAGATCAGTGATACTTATCATCGGGGAAACTGCGAGAATTAACAGCGCAGCTGATCCATTCGCCTAGGTTCGAACCTAGCGAACTACCAATATGAAGCTGTCTTAGCCACTCCGGCCACTTTTTGATGTATGATACAAAGATGCAAATTGAACAAATGAATACCAATAATTACAAAATGACATAGATTAGTGCCTCGATACGAGACTGCCACATAGGATACGGGACTTTCGATTTGTAAAAAGAAGTAAACTCTTACGAAACATGATAAAAGAAAAGCGCTATAAAGCGAAGCATACCTACATAAAAGTTGTTTAAACAAAAAAAGAACAATTGCAGTATATGAAGCGAGAACAGTTATATGAAATATCAAACAGACCAACAAAATAAAAATTCTTATAATTCTTTCAGCAGCCGTTTTACTAAATATACCCCCTTCCCAGGAAAGTTAATATAGTTGAAAATCGTTCCAAAAATATTTGAGAGAATTGTGAGATTTTGAAGTTAGTAATTTCAACACATATTTCCTAAGAGTTCGGAACTTTGATCTGGAGACCCTGTCTCCTGAGGGAGTCTAACACTGAACTCCGTGGAGATGACAGAAAAATTATTTAAAGAAGTGCAGACAGAGTTTGTTATTGAAAATAATGTAATGGTCAGTAATGCTATTATAAGCAAGATAGAACTGCAGTGGATAAGTTTACAAAGATTAGTGTGGCTCTAAAGCAGAAAATATTTAATGCACAAGAGTTGCTTTTTTGATAAATTTATTAGAAGCATTGGAAAATAGTTTATTGACGGGCAAATTAGAAGATCGAAAGGAAGTTTCAAAGTTTTAGCATAAAATTATACTTGCATTTGCTGATATTGACAAAGAACAAAGAAATATAGAGAAAAAGACTGTTAAAATGTGGTACAAGATGGGGGGGGGAGAGAAGAAGAATATGTCTTGTTAATTTATCCGACGAAGAGTTCTAATCTTCTGAGATTTTCAGAAATCGCATAGTTTGAGATAAAATCTCAGATGGTGGAAGTTGTAGATCCTATTAAATTAAAAACTGGAATTCAAAATATACGGGAGTTGGTGGTCTTTTTGTGGAATGTTCAAATAAGAATGATATCCATAGTCTTGATGAAGAAATAAAGGTGAACCCGTTATTGAAAGATGATTTGCAGACTATATTTCCTGTAAAGTAGAAATTAAAGATAATATTGTTTGATATCAAAAGTGAAATCATATCAGATCAGATCACAAAGGCCTTACTTTAGGAAAATGAGATCTTTAAAGATGGGGACTGATTTGTTATACCCAATAAAAGGTGAAAACTGCCCATTGCATTGGGTGGCTCAAGTTCAACCAGAAAAGTTCAATTCTCTAGTTGCTTCCGGAAAGGTCAGTTTAAGATGGCTTCGAGTAATAGTAGAAGAATACCTAAATGTACCTAGATGTTTTAAATGTCAAGATTTGGAACAATTTTAATCAAGACATGAAAAGAAACAAACGTGCGCTCGTTGTTCATGATCGGGTCACTATCGTAAGAGTTATTCTAAAGATCCTGAATGTATTAATTGTAAACATGCAAATTTTAAGTTGAAATTTGTGAGGTAGAAGTGAATCATTCTATTATTTAGATTCTAAATGTGTATGTTCAAAGAGACAAGTGAACTGTTAATTCGTAGAACTGATTATAATTCGTAAATACGATTGTCTGAAATTCGTAAATACAATATTTGATGAAATTCAAGTGAAATCAATGTTGTATTCGTAAATAAAATATTTGATGAAATTGATTGTGAATCTAGGCAGACTCTAGATGTGAAATTTAATTTAAGTTGTTAGCATATTTAGTGGGTTAAGTAAACAAATTTGACATACAAGTTATATGAAAATGGCAAAATAAAAATAAATATGTGTGGAAGGAAATATATGATTATGTTTCAAGGACCATGATTGCGGGAACGAGATGTTCACAAGAAGATGATGATCACTAAACAAGATGTTCACATGTTATATTATGTACAATTAATATTGTGAAATTATACTGTATGTTAAATGATGTTCATTGCTTTCTATAGCAATTTAATATAAGTTGTTTGTATTTCAAATTGTACATTTCGTTTAATTAATTATAACAGTTCCAATAAGCTTTGCATATATTTCATCGGCCAGGCAGGTTGAAATACCAGTTTTAATAACCATACTTTTTCGGCTGTACCAATTTGAATAATATTTAATTAGTAAATGCTATTAATGTCGCGCCAAATTTTACGAAGTTAATTAAATAAGAATGGATTTGCTTACTTACTGGCTATTTTCTTTCTTAAATCTAACTGTAATTTAATTTTTGAAAATTTAAGTTGCCGTTTACTTTTTACTACTTTTTTTTTTTTTTTTTTTTTTTTTAATTTCCATTTTTATTAAAGCTTAGACAATTTTGCTTTATTTAATTTTTTTTTCTAATTGTCTTATTCTTAGTACTTGACACTTGAATAGTTCTATTTGAGTACTTTAAGTTGTTACTTTTTAAAATTAAGAATACTCCTTCTTCTTGCTTTAAAATTTTGATTTATTGTCTTTCTTTTATTACTATTTTTAAGATATATTATGCACATATTTTTATTCGAGTCTCTTCGGTGCGGATTATAACTTCGTGATTGCTTTCTTAACATTTCTTTAACATGTTTCTTAATTTTTAATTTTTTTGTATCAAATATATTCTTATTTAATTGTTTTCATTTTAAATTTAAAAGATAATTAATTTTACTGCTTTTCTTTCCAGATCCTCCAGATATAATTCGGATAACTTTTTCGGCAGCTGTTTGACAAAGACCAACGAATGACCAACTGTTATTTATTATTTAATATTTAATGACTATTGTTTTATTTTTGTATTAATTTAATTTAAATTTTCAAGTTTTTAGGTCAAATTGTTTTTAATTTTTCTTTTCTATTATATAGTTTACAACTCTTGGTTGATTTTATTTCTATACGTTTTTTCTTTCTCGTTACACAGTGGAAAAGAAAGAAAGAACGATAAATAAGTGGAATTAGAATAGAATAAATCATTTGGAATTGTAGACTGTTGACTTAGAGAAGGTTCACTGTATTAAAACTATGCAATGTTTTGCTAAATGATTTTCATACAGAGAGCAGTGGTTGAAATCTTCTCCTAATTACTAAAATTAATAATATTTTCTTAATCTTATTTAGCATTAGCAAAATTAATTAATGGAAAGAAAGCCAATAAAATATAATTAAATATCTAAGCTCAATATATGTAAGTATTTAGGTATTCGAATTAAGCATTTCTGTGCATTAGTAATTTCTGTTCTCATAAATTAAATGCACAAACTCTATCAATTTGAAATTTAAATTCATGGATATTTAATCATCAAAGAGCTGTTTGTCCTAGGCTGTAAACATAGGCTTAAAACTAACTTGAAATGCAGCCTTTTAGAAAGGAAAAAAAGGTCTTTCTTTCTTTTTCTTCTTTTAAATCTTCTTTTTCTCTCCCTCCTTCCGTTTAAAAAGTATATCTTTTTATGGGTGGGGGCGGAAAAAAAGCAGAAATTTTTCAAAAAATAGAAGGAGGGAGGAATTATTTCAGTACTGATATTTATACTATATGTCCTCAGAAATTCTGGTCACTTTCAGAAGTGGTCGTCTTACGGAAATGTTCGCTTCTAGAACTTTACCTTTTTACTCATTTCAAGTGTGTTTTTTAAAGCGTACCTGCCCAGCTGGTTGTATTTGTCTATTCAATTTCTTTCTCTCAGTTTCTCCCAAAGTCTACGTTATCGACTGATCATTCAATTGGTTGGTTTAGTCTTGAATTTCTGTTTTTTTACTTTGTTTTTAAGCATTATATTACTTAAATTTATAGATGGAATGTCTCACAGGCAAACGAAACTGCTTTTAAATATATCGAATTCTCCTTCTTCAACCATTGGTATAGAAATATTTCTTTTTATTCCTTATTATTTGAAGCTATAGTCAATGCCTAAAGGCTTGTTTGACTTATATTTCAAAACTAGTATGTCTTGAGAAGTTATTTTTGCGCAAGAAAATCTGTGTTATATACATACTGGAACTCTCAAACCATTAAGAGCCATAAGAGGGCTGCTCAAACTTAATGTCAGTAAGAGCCACATCTTGAGAAGTTATTTTATGTCTTGAGAAGTTATTTTTGCGCAAGAAAATCTGTGTTATATACATACTGGAACTCTCAAACCATTAAGAGCCATAAGAGGGCTGCTCAAACTTAATGTCAGTAAGAGCTACATCTTTGAATTCAGAAAAGTTCGAGAGCCGCAACTAGATATTCCAAATGCCACAGGTAGATACTCCAAATCATTTTAAAAGTAGTGAAATAGGTTTGAAATGGCTCAAATTCTAAACATCATACAATGACAGCTTGCCTTCATGTGAAGATGCGTCAAACATAAAGTGAAATTTTGTGGCGTCTTTGTTTTCTTTAATTACAGCTTGATGCAATAAAAAGTACTCTTTTCCAGTTTTTAATTACTCCGAATTTTTCCGCTATACATTCTTAAAAGTGTTGATCAATCATAGCTTTATAATGCTAGTGAAACTTCAGATTCTTCTTAATTCTGCGCTACAGCAACTCAAATCGTTTTTCTGCTGCCTCAAAATTATCCCGTAATTTCCCTACATGTTCGTTCTAGGACACGTAAGCCGTTATCCTCAAATTTAACGGATTCTTGAAATTTTCTATAAGTAACATCATCTTCTAAGCTGTGGCTGTTATCAGATTCATTAGAAATTCCCAAAGCTTCTAATTGCCGTTAATTCCTCATCAATTAGAACGTCGTGTCAAATTCTAAATTATTTTTTAACTTGTATCAAATTCTGTATGATATTAAATGTTTCTGATGCATTATGTACGCTTTCTGCTCTGCTCACAGACCACCTCAGTTTAGATTCTACTGACACTGATTTCTACCGCCATCTTCTATTGATTTAGAAATTCAGCAGACCTTTCCTGTGAAGCGTCTCCAAGAAGGATCGTTCCTGCCGGGTGTGCAGCGCGTAAAAGTACGCTGGCGGAGAAATTTAGAGGCGGCCGAACAATTGCGATACCATGCCTAAATATTTTAAATTCATTGTAAGTACTTGTCATATGTAAGTACTTTTTATACAATTTGTCTTATGTAGTACTTAGTGAGTATGAAATATAAATTTTATTATTCATTGAGCACTTTTTTTTTTAAATTTGGGGGCGGAAATGTTAGGAAAGTACACTGGCAGCCAATGGCCTAGGAACGGCTTTGTCTACAAGCATCCATTCATCCATGCGTAAAACATCCACAAGCAAATCTAACTTTTAAAGGTTTTCTTTGCAAAAAAATTCTTTAATCAGTACAATTTCTTTTATGTTTTTCAATAATGTTATAAAGTTTGTTCTATAATAAGAAATGAAATAAAATAATTATATTCGGTGATTAATTAATTTAAGTTTAATAATAGAAATGAAATAAGTTAATTACTTTCTTTTGGACATGGAGTAGTTTACCATTTTGCATGCATATAGTTAATTTGCATAAGAGCGGCACCACTCTCTTGCTGAAGTCGCATGCGGCTGACAAGCCACGCTATGGCCACCCCTGAGTTATAGAATTCTCTATTTTACCCAGATTTTCCCCCCTTTATTGTAAAAAGAAGAGAATATTCATTCATGTTATGCTATGTAACCAGTTGGTGGCGATGTAGTGAATATTTTCATTAAACAGGTCACTAAAACAATTTATATAATTTCCCTTTCATAGAAGGTATTGAAATTTATAATTTCTCTGCAAATATTCATTAATTGTCAGTTCGTACTTTCCTTCTTAAGATGATTATCATGATTCCTTTTTATCATTCATCTTACATGAAAGTAAAAAATGCTTTTAGTCATTAAACGTGCACGTGGAGTGTTTCATTGTATGATTTTCGTAAATGCGTACAATATAAAATAGTTTCGATCATCACCAAAGAATGCGTGATGCTATTCTAATCTTATCGCTTTTGAACAATGGTAGTTAGACTGAATTCTGTTTGCATGTGCTGCTTTATTTGCTTTATTTAATTGCCTTTTTACTCATTCCTCAAACTTACTTCAAGTTACAAGAACCATATTTTAAATTACTAAAAAAGTCTTAAAATAGCATTTTGCAATTGTATCACACCGTGACATACAGGTAAACAATTAGACACTTTTTTGTGAACTGCATTTTTTTTTAATCGCTACCATTATAGTTCATGGAAACTGGTTCTTTTTCCGAGTCCTGAATTTCATTTAAAGCAAATTCAACTCATTTTTCTTTTGATTCGAAATGAAAAAAATTAATGTTAAAACGATATTGTACAATCATTCAGAGGAAAATGAATAGAAAATGTACACGATGATTTAAAAGTCAGTAAATATTTTAAAAGAATGTTTTCAGTGAACGTACAAAAAATAATAGCTCAATTAGTAGAGAAGTCATAAAATTACAGTTTTTTTAAAGGAAATTATATGCAAAGTTTCAGCTATAATCATATTTAGTAATTGGCGAATTATACTTTAGAACGTTGAATTGCCATCCCCTTTCCCGATTCACAAGTAATATGTTCTAAGATTTACAACGTATAAATGCTAATTTAAATACGATATTCGTATAACATACGTAAGTATTGTAAAATTCAATCGATGAATTTATGTACATTAAAGTATTGTTAACAGTAATCTAAAGTAATAGTAAAGAAAACTATATATACATTACGTAGTATCACACTTTAGAATACTAAATAAAATAGTGCAAAATAATATCGAACCTGACAATAAAGTAACTTTTATCAGTCTTCCACACCTATAAAAGTAAATGATCCTGACTTTAAGGGTAATTTTTCAAAGAACAACTGAGAACTAAAGAAATACAGGTTCTGAAATTTTTTTTAAAGAATGCTCGAAATAAGGATAATTGATTTTTCTACCTCTAATAGTATACTTGTAGCTCAAATACAGGTAATACCATTAATCTTGAGAACATTATTGAGATGAATAGGAATTTTTAGAGCACGATTGGCAAAGAGTTACTGAGGATAGGAAGAAGAGTAAGAACAGAGAGATCGGCCATTTCAAAAGAGATAAGTGTGAATACAGAAAAAGTATGTAAATGCACAACGACATTAATCTGCGAACCCACATTAATCTTAACCTAGAAGAAAGATTTTAATCTTAAGATGAAGATTCTAGATTTTGTGAAATGCATGCAAGTTGGAATATCAGTGACCATTTTCATTCTCCCAATCTAATTCTGTTTGTCCGAAACAAGCATATAAGTGCGCGAGAAGATAGAATTGAGGATTGCTTGAGTTGTTGTTTTCCTATATTGGCCCGTTGTTGCTGGAGTGTATTTCGAAGCCTGAGGTTCATGTATTTTTTTTCTTCCCCTCCTTACACTGTTAAATCATGGGTACCAAATTCTAGGTGCTAGATAAAGGGAGATGACTGCTCATGAATCTGCTTCTGAACTGGCGGTGTGACAGATCATTGTGTTGACCTATTAGGAACCAACATTTATCTTAAACTGTTGTAATTTGTGACATTTAATTCAAGATGGAATATAATCCTTTATTCTCTCTCTCTCTTGATCTCAACTTGTAATGCAAAAATGGAAATGTATTATTAATAAGTTATTAAATCAGAAGCCCCAAATCATCTTTCGACTTCTGAATATACATTTTGCAATGCCGCTTTGTTGGCATGATGGTAGAGAAACCGAGAACCGTAGCTTTGGTTTTCGAATCTCGAAAAAGGCATGGATGTCTGTAAGTGAATCGTGTCTTTGAAGTATGGCACACTTAAATATTGTCGAGCAGAAAGGCTTCTCGAAAAGTTGGTAATAAGGAAAGAGGAGTAAGGATCCTCGGTTCTGTCAAACCTCAGTTCACACTTTATCAAAATTTGGATGGATTTAAGTAAGGATGCTCAAGGGCTAAGTCAACGATTGGTACAAACTTTTGTCTCTTGACAAGCTAAAATTCATGAGGCTGATCTAGCTTAGGTTCAGAGTAAGAACAGTAAGAGACATATTTTTAGTAACAGCAATTGTATTAATTCAAAATTTTTACTGACACGGAAAGTATAGTTTATGGAAAGGGACTGCTAAGGATTATACAAGTGAAAAACGGCTAAAAAGTAGCTATACCTTGAACAATAATATATTAGAGAAGGTAAACCAATCCACAAAAGGAAAAAAAAAATCTGCTAAAATAGCATTGCCACTGATTGCTGAGCTTTACTGTTTACTGATTAGGATAGTTAATCAATAACTGCAGGTATAGGTTGTAGAGCCATTAGGACTTTTTAAGTAGGAAACACGAAAAATGAGCAATGCCCTCTCCGGGAGTCGAACCTGGACCTCTCGAATACGCGCCGAGTGTGCTACCTTTACAACAAGAAGGCATGCAGAAAGGAGGGAGAAAGTACCCTATAAAGATTCTTATGTATGGATTTCATGTTCTCTGAAAAATTTTTCAAGGATTTCTGCAGAATAAAATGTACAGAAAAAGCTTGATTGCGACACGTAAAGCCTTCACTCATTTTTATTGATAAGACCTTTCAAATTCATGAGATAATTAGTTTCATAACTTCATCATAGGTTTGAAATTTCAACCTCAGGTTTCCGTGAAATGTGAGAAATTCAATTCCAATTTATTTCCATTAAAAGATCAACTGTTTCTCCAACTTTCGCCGCGCCGACTTGGCAACCCTGGAACCTAAGCCTGAGCAATGCTAATCTACCGCGACATCACAGACTGTATTCACACGCACAAGCCTTTTCTCATCTCGCTAAATCCTCCATCACCAAACCAAATAAGAAATAATAAAACCCACTACCATGCTTTCGAAAGGATCACGCGCATTGCCCCTGTGACGCGCACAAAGATTTCGAAAACATGTCCACAACAGGGGCGTGAACAGCCTAACGCGCCGACACGGGCTTCGACAAGCTCTCTGAATAGATATGCCATACATATCCTCCTCCCCAGTATGTCGACCCCCTTCTCTTTACCGTGGAGGATTAAGTACCCGCAAAAGCCGCTGTCGATTTATACAAACATGGGCTTCAGTTACTGAAGTGGTTTTCTGTACTGATAACCCCCGTATTCTGTACCATGACTGGGATAGGGGGGTAGTCTGATCTTCCCCCAATTCTCTACTTCAGATTCGTTTCCCTTCGCAAGCGATGTACGTATTCTCCATCCCTTCAGCCCCTTTTCGACGGTTTTTCTATAGAACTCGTCGAATGCTGTCAGTTGTGTCTATAAGAGAAGCCGTGGAAAGATATGGATACGTCTTTCTATAGGCGATTTGGGGGACCCTTGACTCTGGCGGAAGTGGTTTATTGCAGATGGCTGCGATAAATATGTATCGATGAATGAATGAAAAAGTTATTTCGGACCCTCCCTCATCCCCCTACATTTCATATCTGAGAAATGGAGTGATTTGAAAAGCAAAGTGGCCTTTTTCATATTGTCACATGTGAATGTTGCATTTGAATGGAGAGAACTGAATCTTTCGCCTGAAAGTGTAGCTTTCTGTAAACAACCTTAGGCAGAGAATCCTACCTACGTTTATACACGTATAAAGAAAACTCATCTTAAGCTGTTTTCATTGGCTAATTAATTTATAATTGTCTTTGAAGTACCATTGTAATGAAGCTTGCCGAAGTTTTTGAATTTGAATGAATTCAATGTCTTGGATGATTAGATTTTTTTTTTGGGGGGGAAAGGATTATTTGTGTATAATGCAATGAATCTTAACCAATGAAAGGAACAGTTTTCAGAAATTTATAAGGATGACATTACAGTTTCTGTATGATGAACATTTTTTTCAAGTGAAAAAACGTTGTCCCGAAAGTTGATGACCTGTATCAGAGAACGAAGAAGACGGAAGAAACTCTAATGGAAGTTCTTAGTGGCCCTAACATACAAGTCAATCCTCAGATCTGGATCTAAGGGCGAGAGATAGTTGAATTTGAATTTCTACTCCAGCTTTTTCAGTGCAAAATAATAAAAAAAAAAAAAAAAAAAATATTCAGTTGGAAAATTACAAATGCTCTTACATTTTTACTTCACAATTGAATAATTTATTTTCTAAATTTCCAAGATTATTATCAGGTGGTCAAACAAAATCAGCTGTCTGGTATCTCTTTACTAAAATTATTCATTAATAATAACAGATCATGTAATAAGAAAAACACATAATGAAATTCTTAGAGTTTTAGTGAATGCAAATTACATAGAATAAGGAATTACTTAGAAGAAAAATGAATACAAAGTAAATAGAGGAAAAATTAACACAAATTAAGAAATACTTCTTCAAGGCGCTAAAAGCTTTTTGCAAATACGGAATGTTTTAGAACTGTCGTTAAAAGCGGATCAAGATAAATGTAAAAATTAAGTTTTTTCACACTTGGAAAATTTAAGGCTGCGATATAACATAAAAGAAAAAATTATAGGTATAATTTAAATAAAATTGCTGGTTAAAAAGAAGTTATACGGAGTAAACGACATTTTGAAAACTTCTCTAACTCAAATTTCCTTCCCCTTGCCTTCAAATTTGTCTCCTTTTGCATTTGCTTTGAAGTAGCTGTGCGAATAAAACCGCAGTGCTCGAGCAGTTACAGCTGGATTTGAATCCCGGCAAAGGTACTGTTTGCATAAATGTTTTTGTGGTTTGCATAAATGTCTATCTCGAAATTTGAATACAAGTCAGTTTGTCTTAGGAAGTCCTCTACGAAGGTAACTCCATTACCTTTTATGCAGATAGCTTTCGCGTCTTTGACAAACAAACGAAGAGATAAAACTTCTTCGAGTATATTTATGCACAACTCTTACATTTTAATTGTAATGCTCCTTAAGAGTTTTTAAATTAAATGTCTCTCATCCTCTACGATTTCTCCTGAACGTTCTGTAAATCTGAAAAGAAACTTTTCATTATGGATTTCCGCTTGCGAAACAGAAACTCTCAAAACGCATATCTAGAAAATACGAGATAAGAACTCGCTTTCTGAAGACCCTATAACCATTTGAATGGATATGGTTAATAAAATAAGGTCCTAATAGATGACCACTTTTGCGACAAATGTCTCCAATCAGGAAGGTCGCATGTCATCGGTCTAACATGAAGGTTTTAGTTAACATAATTATTACAGCTACAAGGCATAAAAGTCTTTAGCTTCCCTCGTGGAACACCATGCTAACATGTGCAGCTAACATGGTGAAATCATCTACCTAATATGAGTTCGCATTTGTTTTGATGAGATTGGTCGATTCTTATGCCATCTTGGTATAAAGATGAAAAGTCAGAGCCTGCAGATGATATCGCTATGTCAAATTCTGTGATGTAACAGGGTCTGAATATAAAGCAACGAAGTTCGTCTTATGCCAACTGTAAAGTCCTCATGTCAGTGTTCTATCAGTCACATCAGAACATTATATTAGAAACTTATTGGCTTTATGAGGTGGAATGACGAATTCTCAGTGCACAGTCATTTCCATGTTCAGAAGATATGGCATTAAACATTTTGCTTTGTTTTGATTAGTCTGCGATGAACTTATTAGTTCCGCCTAGTCTGCCTCTTTTGTCTTCGGAATCTTGAATATTCCATTTTGAGAACTGTTGCATCATCTGCAAATTTGTTAAGAAGGTAATCCGTTGTTGCGATAGGCAGTGACTCTGTAGAAGACATCAAGCTGAAACGCGAAATATACTGAAAGCACGTCAACTGAAAATTTTCACAATGCATTCCTGTCATTCTGCAAACTCTGACGCAAATGAAAAAAAAAAAAGTGTAAAGGAGGACTCTTTTGGTTGCAATGAAGATATAAAGTTTAATTTAGATAAGTTTTCAAAAATTAGTAATCCTTGCCTGATCCTTTTTTGGTCAATGTAGTATGTAATGAAAAACTCAAGACCTAAAATACTGATTACAATTATATTAGATTACTCTTTAACTGGATTTTTTTTAAAACCAAATATCACTCTGCCTTAGCATGTTACGACTGAGGTCCTGAAATTCTTTGTTATGACAAAGTGTCTGTATTTTAAATTACAACATCAAACAATGATATTTTTACATTGGAATTAATTAAAAGATCTTCCTTTTAGCGTTAGCAGAATTTTTTTTTCAGTTACGTTAATATACCAAGATTAAACATTGTACTGAATTCTATTTCTTTTCGTGAAAGCTGATCAGTCATCAGTTGTGACTTATTGGTTTAGGAGATAAAATTCTGTGAATTCATCTCTAGTTTAGCATTTTAGATGCATTTTAGAAACAAACAAAAAAGAGCTCCAAGAATATGATTAATATTTGGAGAATATGTATTATTGTGTTGTCTTTTTTTCTGTAGAACAAATACATATTTACTGTAGTTATAGAGATGAAGGAATTTGAGTATTTACTGTATTCTAATACATTCTACAATTTTCTTTGGTATTGATATAGTATGTGATCTGTTGCTTTTAATTAGTTATTTCTTAGATGGCGCAACTGAACCTTATTTTTAAATATGAATATAAATATAAATAATTTACTACATAAGTGAAAACAATTTCATTAATTATTTTAATTATCTATTAAATTTTTAATTCCATTAAATTTAAATTCCTTCCAATTTTGCTAAATAAAAGCTTGACTGACCAGGCGAGAGTCTTTCAGCGATATACATTACGAATATCGCACGTATGGCTAAAAAAATAGTAGTCGCTTTACTTACGGGATCTCCACTATGTTATTTTGAGATTACGTGGAAGCATTTGCAGTGCGATTGCTACACATGTGTAAAATCTTTAGTTTCAAAATCGCCCAGAATGATTCATTTTTTTAGTAGTAATATTGTTTGCCTCATTTAAAAAAAATCTTAATCTAAAATATCGTTAATCACCTAAAAAAACCGAGTATTCGTACATCATTTTTAAATATAAACAACTAACTTAAAGCTATAGATCGAATTCTACATTATTACCATTTTCTTTCCCTCTCTTGTCGTAATTAATTTCAAAGATTATATTCTTAATAAAGGAAAATATTTTTATTTTCATAAAACAAAATGAAAAACTTTTCTTTTTTTTTTTTTTGGTAAAAATTTTTAAAAAATAATATATTTATTATTTCTTTAAACATACTCTATTTTCTTTCGAACTGAAATAAATCAATAAATTATTTTTTATTCATAACGGAATTAAACCAAATCACAAATTTTTCAACTAAAATTCGAATATTTGGTGACATTTTTTTGCCTAAACATAAAACTATTTCTTTCCAACAACTAAGCTATATCAACAACTTTGGTAACACATTTTTGCCATTTTGTTTGAAATTTTTTGTTCATTTATTGGTGTGGTCATGTAGCCCTTTGGATTAACATGTTTTTGCTTGAGGTTATTTTTTCCTATTTGAGATTATTTTTTCATCATTGTTTAAAATCATCATTGATTTGTTCTACACCTACCTAAATATGAATGCATTTCCTTCTGAGTAAAACCAAAAAATTTAATTAATTTTTAATGTGCTTTTAAACAAATCAGAAATTATTCAACTAAAATAATATTTTTATTGAAATTAAAATAATAAAATGAACGTTAATGGTTTTTTTTTTTTTTTTTTTTTTTTTCACTAGCAGAGAGTAATAATGAATTTGGTGGGTTAAAAAATGGAAAAAGTTTCTCATGTTTTCTTCACTGAAAGTAAAAAGAATGTAAGAAAACTTTTTAGAAAGCCCGTCACTCAAAAGTAAACCTTTGAACATGATTGTATACAGGAGAAACGAAATTTATCAATCATTAAAATTTGGGTAACACTTTTTTTTTTCTTTGGTAACACTTGTTCGCGCTTACATCCATTTCCTTTCCAACTAACACAAATCAACGAAATTATTTCTTAATGGGTCCTAAAATAAAACGCGAATTGTTTAAATAAAATCAAACCAAGATAATCTTTTTATTCCAAGTAAAATAATAAAACTAACTTTAAAACAAATGCTGCTAAATTTTGCATTTACAAATTGTAATAAATTTACAAATCTAATTTTAAAAAATCGGAAAGGCCACTTGTTTTGCTCATCTAAACTAAAATGAAGTCAAGAAATCTTTTTAGGAAATCCGTAACTTAAGTGCGAACACTCAGGTAGGATTATACAAAGTTCAAGAGAAATTTATAAAAAACTGGAAGTATGCTAACCCCCCCCCCATGATTTTTCGGAATTCACTAATCTTTTTAAAAAACTGAAGTAAGAGTTTAAAAATTTATTCACTAATTGGTTTAAAAAATCATTTTTCAATGAAAGCACTTTTTCCCCAATCTTCTTTCATAAAGCTGGCTGCATAGGCGTTTTCGTGGTTTTCCCCGTGTGTAACGTGTATACGAGCCAGTTTCCCTTAGAAAGTCCTCCACAACCGCATCCCTCCCCTTAGGCAGATAGCCCTAGTGCGCTTTGCCAATTAAATAAACCAAACCAAAACCAAACTTTTATAAAGCAAATAGACGAGGCAAGAATAAAATGCTGAAATTCGTGGTGGAGCGAGCAGAATTTCTTGTTTTAAAGAAAAGGGGTGATTTTTGACAAGCTTCCTCACTGATTTTATTTAAAGAAAAACTGGATATTCAATAAACTTCTATTATTTCACATTTTTTCAGAAGGAAGTTGATGGACCAAGAGCAAAGTACCAAACTACGCATAAATAAATAAATAAGCACACACACATATATGTATAATATAAATGTAAATTAACTATAATACTTCAAAAAGTATTAGATGACGCATGGATTTTTTTCCCTTACCTTAATATACAACAAGTTTTTTTTAGCAATACCTATCATTTTTGTGCATAATTTTCGCGTCATCAGCTTGATTCATGCGCAGAAATTACGAACTAAACAAACGACGTACAAATAAGAAGCAAAGAAAACATGCCAAATGAATCACCTTTTCCTTAATAATCCCCTCTTCAACATATGCCTGAAAAATTCTTCCTCCACATAAACACGTACACATTCCTCTTTAACTCATGCACCAAATAATATATGCTCTCAACATTTACTTTACGAAGTGACATATATACGCTTCATTTAACAAGAAGCTGGAGGTTTAACAGGGTCGGCAATAATTTTCCATAGTTCTGACAGCCATCCTGTTTTTTTTTTCCCTTAGAGACCGATAGGGCTAGAAGAGCGAAATTTTAACGACCGACCACCCTCGTGCGAAACGTTATACGAATGGAGTGACAGACATGTAGGGAAAAAAAAAATAAAGGAACGGGCTGTTGCAAAGGCAATTAGGCGTAAAGTGGAATGCCATCCAACTTGAGACAGTACAGTTTATGGAATAATATTTTAGCTTTAGGATTCATTCATATGTTGTTACTGCATTAGCATCGAATGATGAGAGAAGAGCTATTAAGTTTTTTTTATGAATTTTGAAGGTGTGTATAAAAGACCCTAAATGTCCAATTAAAGCTATGTAGTATAATAGTAACTTTCAATACTACACTTACAATACTTATTCATCTTAGGTGTATTTTAACTAAAATTTTTTTAAACTTTTTAAAGGAGTTTATTTCTTCTGTGAGCCATGACTGCATGCAAGTAGGATTGAATTTAAACAAAGGGTGTACTTATTATTCAACGAAAAACCACCTGTTTACCGATTTGGTTTCTGGTGACTGGTTTTGAATTTATTAGCGCATAGTGCATTAGAGATCTGGAACTGAGTTGGTTAGATATTGAACCTGTTTGCTGAGTTGTGCATATTTAAATATTTCTATTTCTGAGACTTCGAAAGCAGCAGTAAATAATTTTTGTTAAATTTTAATATTACCTGCAAGACGTAGTTGTGATAAAGCATGGTGAGTAGCTTGGACATTGTTAGCGCATAACGTTAGAAGTTGCAAGTAGTTGCAATCGGGTTGATTAAGACACTGAAATCATTTGCTGTTTTGCACATATTCCGTCATCTGCATTTCTAAGTCTTCTTCCTCCCATGTAGCGATGGATAATTTCTATAGAATTTCAGTTATATGTATGTGCGAGGAGTACTTGAGATAAACCTTGGTGAGTGGTTTTGAATTTAGCGCATAAAGTTAAAATTTGTAGCAGCTATATTCTCAAGCGTACATTGATAATGGAACTAAAGAAAGGGTTTTTGAACAAATTAGCAGTTTTTCGATACTATTTTCTGTTACGTGAGCTATCTAGCACTTTAAGTAAGATCACAGAATATTTTGCTGCCCAACTTCTTATACAAAACGATTAAACCGTCGTGTATTAGAAATTTCCTTAAAGATAGATGTTCGTTGTAGATGTGCGAATAACTTCCACAGCTAATGGCAATTTTAGTTCCCTTTCCGAAGTAAATAACGGCAATAATCCACACATCCTATTCCCAACCTAAACTGTGGGGGATACAAATCACGATGGATGAAATGCGTACGATTAAATAAACTTGAAGTGAAACTATTATTGAAAGACTTCACTTAAAAATCAGCAGCATTTCTGAGTAAGGTTTTGAAGTAACAATGAAGTAAGTACCCGTGAAAATAAATCATGTGTAAATAATAGTTTTACAAGAAGACCGCCCGTTGTTTTAAGATTAAAGAACAAATCCAAGAGTAAGGTCTGAGTGGTCTGTTTCTTTCGTTGCGATTTCAATGTGTATTTCAGAAATATGGAAATGTGTAGAGTCTAATCTAAATCGTAAAATGTTAGCAAAGTCCATAAATCTAAGTTACAAATAAAAGGTCTGAGTGGCATTTTAAACTATTAAAATGCATTATAATTCTATTGCCGATCCCTCGTTGCAAAACGTACACTCTTTCCGAACAAAAGACCCGAGTACGTGTAATACCCGTATTATTTTCATCTCAGATGAAGCGATACTGACACCGAGAGGTGATGAAAACGGCCGCGTGGTGATGCTGCGTGCAGATTATGACGTCACGAATTTGGTCCATGTTATTAGAAGCGACAAATCGTAAACACCTCCGTTTTCCCGAGGGCTGTAATTAGAGATAGAAGAGTTGAGGAGATTATGGCACGTAGAGATACATGTAACCACAATCGTTAACAAGTGGTATGGCAGAATTGGCAACAAAGTGTTATATTTGGCTTCATGTAAAGAATTTTATATGCTTTCCTCATTTCTGTGAGAAAAAGGAAATCTCATGTTGCTTCGGTTGTAATAAATGAAAAGATATTCGCTATTAGAAATAAACAGCCCATAAGGTACAATGTAATAAATTAAAATCTATATGTGAAACAAGAAAGAATTTTAAGATTTATAAAGTATTAGTAGAATAATGACTATGATTCATTAATGAAAAATTATTTTAAAAATTTAGCATTTTCCTAATCTATTTGCAAAGAAATCTTTAAATAGCTAGCTTACATGGTATATACACTGAAAGTAATATATACTTATCAAGTAGGTTTATATATGACAACAATTTTATGCAACGAAATAGAAGCATCAGAAACTTTTATGCATTTATTTGTATGGTACTGATAATTTTTAGTTTAATTATATTTTTCGTTAATTACATATTTACAAGAGCTAATACGATATCGTTTAGTTTTTAACAATGTTTTCTTATTTTAGTAAAATGTTTTTATCCCGTATAGAAATAAATCTGCATTACTTCTTTACTGGATCCGATAGAGAAATAATTCTGGATTCTATTTTAAAATTACAAATTCACAAATAAATAAATAAAACATAAAATAAATAAATGAGACGTGAATTACATGAAGAAGTCATATTTTCGAAACTAAAAGCAAATTAAAAAAGAACCTACTTGATAAATATATTACTTTCAGTGTATATGTTACCATGAAAGACCGAAATCCGAAGAATGTTAACATTCATATAGCCGCTTGGTTATATCCGAAATATTTGATAAATATCCTTATTTCTCATTTACACCTGCAAAAGTCGACATTCACCAGGCACGGATGGTAAATGCTAAATAATATAAATTATGTTTTTAAAATCATACTTTATCATTAAAGCATGCTATGATATGTGTCAAAATAGGAGAAAACTTAAGTAACGAGACATGTAAATAAAATGTTGAACTTAAAACGAACCGTACATTCTAAATGAGGAAAAAAAATGACTCCAATAATAAACTTATTTCTTGATTGTGTGATTGACGTTACACAACCGTATTTATTGCAACAATTTAAACTGTCATAACACTTTGAATTGCATAGCAGTTCCTTGATTTTCTGTCTGTCTTCTCGACTTCTCATTTCGATCTCCACCAGAACATATGTATGCTTGTCGCAGACACGGGTGATGGTCCGAATGTATAAGAATATAATCAAACATTCGTTCTTTCACCGACGTAGTTAGTATATATCGACATTCACCGAAGAATGTCGACATTCTCCAATTTCGGTTTTTATGGTAACATATATACATATCATCTTTAATAATAACATTTTTAAGGCTATGATTTTTCAATTAAATTACAAATCAATCACAAAAACCAATATTTTTTGAAAGAAATTTTTGAGAATGGCAGTAGTAGCAAAATACATTTTCCCATACAGTCATTAAAAATATTAAACTGCGCGAGTATATTAAATGACTCTCATAAGAAAATTTTTGACTATAGGCATGAATCGTTGATTATCTGTACACATTTAATTTTTAATTAGTGTTATCTGATAAGTGTATAAATATAATTTCAGATAAAGCTATACGTCAAGGATTAATAAAAGCTTTGGTAATCAAATACACGCAAGTTAAATTCTGATATATTAATTAATGCTATGAATTATAATTAAGCTTTGATGCTATTCAGATATAATTTAATCTGCATATTTTAAAATTATAAGAATTTAGAAAATGCATAGTTTAAAATAAATGTCTACAGCGTATATATTGAATATTTCAGAATGTTATATAAAATTTAGTAATTGTAAATTTCGAGAAATGTATAAAATAATTCACCTATTATTCCATTTTTTCAAAAAATTAATATCGAATGTACGTAATTAATATTCCATTTATAGCTGTACCTTGCTGCCATTAAGAAAACATTTTAAAATTGTTCTGTGAACTCTGTTACTCAGGGCTGTAATATCTCTTGCTTTTTAATAAAAATATTGTTTTCGTTCTCCATCCATGATATCAAATTTTAAAATCTTTTAATCGTGCTTATGCTAATATAGCACGAAATGGCTCTCTTTATTGCTTTATTTCTGCGTCTATGAGCATTTGATAAAATATTTAAGTGCCATATAAAAATCTAATGAAATTTTAGTTCAGTTTATTTAAAGTAAATATCATGATATGTGAAATTACGTGCCTTGACGTTGTCAAAATCATTATAAAAATTTTTAAATGTACGATATTGAACGAATACTTTGTTTTTGGCTAATCTAAACTCTATGTTATGCTTCAGTATAGCCGTTTAGAAACATGCTGATATCTATATATCCACTTAATACTTCCCGAAGAGAACAGTGCCGTTATTTTATTAAAAAATATTTTTAGCTATTTTTCATTATGAAAATTATTCATTATTTCATTATTAGCCTTAATCAATGTCTAAAAAACAAGCTATGGAATACGTATGGGCTGTATCAAAGAACATTAACTGATTATACCTTATTAACATATTTTGTACACTATTTTTACAAGTGATTAAGATCAGCTTTTGCTAAAATTTTCTAGTTTTTTTTTTTCTTTTTTTTCTTTGTTTTGTTTGTTTGTTTTTCCCCAGCATTCCGAATTAATGGTTAATAACATTTTATGAAAAATGTCTTTTTGCTCGTATTAAATTTTGAAGGAAGGTGGACAAACGTAGATTTTGAGATAAATTTTAAAGACGAAATTTAATTAAAGCATAATATTATCGAACTTTATTAAAAAAAAAAAAGTCCGAGGCTGAACTTTTTTAGAATCTTTTTGAATCATGGAACAGCTTTTTATAAACTAGATCACAGATCATTTACATAATTCCGCAATGTTCCAGTTATAACTAGTACAGAATAGTGTATAAAGATTCTATGGAAATATGTGTAGATATTCCATAAGAGATTTGTGTAGAGATTCTACAAAAATTTGTATAGTTTCGAGAAGTCTCATTTATAGAATCTTATATTATATATGCAGAATCATCTCACAGAGTTCTACTAAAAAACATCAGATCCAGTTCATAAAAAAGATTAGGCCATAATTCTAAAGAATTCTAAACAAATTTTCGTGCCTTAATTTTCTTTCAGGTATCCTATAAAAGCTTTTGCGTATATAAAAGCGTTTTAAAAATCCACAGAATCTTCTTTTGGGACTAAAAAGAAAGAATAAAATTTTCATTTTTGAATAGAATTTTTTAATCTAAATTTTGAAAGGATCTGTAAAAGCGAGGGGGTGAATAAAATCTTTCCGAACAGATGTTATTTTTTCCTAATAAAAATTTCAGTATCGTTTTGATTTCAAAAAATATTTTAAAAAATAAATAAATTTTAAATAATATTTGATTCAAATTAAAAATTCAATTCTTTTGTCAAGAGTACGTATAATACAATATAATTAAAACCATTAATCTCAGGAATTAAAATTTATAATTAAAGCATAAATTTGACTTTATAATTAAAGCATAAACTTATTTTATGTTTAAATTGATTTTACGCGTTTACAATATTTAATTTTAATGTTATATAAGCAACAGTGTACAGAAAGTTTTTCAAAATGTTACGCAAATTTAGAAGATAAAAAATACTAAGCCAAAGGGCTGAGGCGAAAACTTTCATTAAAAATGATCGGCTTTTTTTTTTTTTTTTTTTTTTTTTTTTTTTTTTTTTTTGTCTTTCTATATCATATAGGAGTAAAATTAGTTTAATTAGAGTTTGGAAACTTTGTAGATTTCTATAAAATATAGCATTTTGGTTATGTTTTTAAATCATATGATTTAAAACATCTATAAGGTTTTAGAAAATTCCTTCATGATTTTGAAAAGCAACATTACAATAGAATTTTGTTTTTTGAAAGCTTTACAAAATTGCTTTAAAATTTGATACAGAAGTATATCTACAGATGATTGATACGTTTTCGTAAGAGAAGTTATACTTTGATGAATCAAGATTTGATGCCGATTACAAGTTTATTATATTGTTCTGAAGCCGCCAAATATCCAGAAATTTGGCGTTGAATGCCATCAACTCTGCGCCATCACAATCAGCAACAATAAAATCTGATCGAATCCGGTAACCCTGTAATTGTAAGCATTTAGTTACAAGTGTGGTCGTGTGTAATGTGCGTAAAACACGCACATTTTGTCGACGCGATCTACTACTCGGTATCTCTTTGCTATAGCTCTGTTCCCGAATTGCCTCCCCCTCTTAAAAGGCATCGCTATAGATACGAAGCCCCGATAGAATCCTACCCGAATACAAATTAGTAGCTTGGTGAACGGGAATTAGGGCGCACAAATCACCACCTACGTGTGTAATAGGGCTCATTTTTGCACTCTCCCTCCCACCCTTTTTCATACTTTTATGGTCTGAAGATTTATCTAACTTGTAACGTGATGGGACGGATGCTTTTACTAACAGGTGTCAAAGATTTGCATAAGGGAAAATCCATAAATTTAGTGATGACAGATGGGCATTTCCTGAAGAATTTTTTGAAGAAAAGATTTTTCACGAAATTTCGAAATCAAATGAAACTATCCTCTGGTCTTCAGTAAATCAATTTGCTTCTAATTTCTGTCGAGACCCAATCAAAACTACATAAGGAATTCGAAACTCCTCTTCTTATTTTTAAAATCTAGAACATTTTTATGTGAATTGTGATATAGAGGGATTATGCTTGTTAATATCTTTAACTTTGTCACAAAATGTTTACTAAAATGACTTAGTCTAAGTGTTCAGATTATAAGATATTTTCTCCCTCCTCTCCATATGCCTTCATAGTGTAATTGAATGTATACTCGACGCGTATTCGAGAGGTCCAGGGTTCAAGTCCCGGCGAGGGAGGGCACTGATCATTTTTCAGGTGTCCTGCTTAAAAAAAATAAATAAATAAATAAAATAAAAATAATAAAACATACTATTTAGCGATTGAGTCTTCTAATCCCCTGTCACCCTTTAAAAGGGAGAGTATATAAGGTATTTTCTCCCTTCTTTCCGCATGCCTTCGTGGTGAAATTAGAACCATACTCGACGACTCGACGAGTATTCGAGAGGTCCAGGCGAAAGAGCATTGCATATTTTTCATGTCTACTGCCTCAACCAAACAAAAAAAAATTACTCTAAAAGATAATTAAAATTAAATTGTTGCTTTCTTAACGGAATATGATAAAAAAAAACCCTGAGTTTTTCCTATTAAAGAGAGGAATATCTTCCCTGGTGACTTTTCAGTATACTAAAGCATGCAAGTTATTATTTATGCCTAAGAGAAATGATGTCTTCGTGGAGCTCTTTTTATGGTACACGGCTAGTATTCTGGCTATATATGTATATTGTTGCGTTTTTCTTCTCTTCTGACACCAGTTGTCACGTTATTTTCTTCCTTCACGTTCGTACGAGGTTTGTAGATTTGGAGTGAATAACGACGACACTTGAAGAAGTATCGAAACACACGTTTATTTAGCCAATATAAATCGGGACAGCTCTAATAACACTTTTTACAGTCGTCGAAAATATACTATAAACACGCTGGAGCAATCAGCGACACAGCCTTCACACTGTCAGGCAATAACGGTGGAGATAGCTTCACTGCAAAGCACCAGAGTACAGCTTCCGACTCTGTTTGGTCGTTCTCGGAACTCCACGTACTCTCGAGACCTTCGACGCGATGCACACGACGATACACAATAGCTCTCGACTCAGCACAGTCTAAGACAAAAATCGACGATGCACTAAAAGACTCTCTGGATGCACTCGACGACCAACTCGGCGCTAGACTTCGAGACACTCGCTCAATGACTGACTATCAGCTCACTAGACGAAGCACATACACTAACTGACTGCGGACCAGCAGGGTTTATATAGCTTTCGGCTTGTGTGTGAGAACATTCTGGGCTAAACCGGTAAGAATTCGTTCCAGAAGGTTCTCCATCCGTCCATGGTTTATCGCCAATTTTGTCGCCAAACGGGAAATTTCTCGCCAAATATGGCAACCCTGCCTTTGATGTTTTTATGGCAACCCTAAAACTGCTTTGCGGGGAAGCTATCTCACCGCGCCTGTACATTTCGTAACAATATGTTGAAAAAATAAAAAAATTCCTGTTCAGCAAACACGTTCGTCGAGATTTGAACCAGAATCGAAAAAAAAAAAAAAACCCACTCTTCTACAATTTTACTTCTAGGCTTTTGATTGGCCGTATTTTGAAGGAAAACTGGTTCTATTCGTATTACACATGTGAATAACCACGAAAATAATTTGTGCCGTCTTACGCGTTCACTGAGATTCGATCCTGGTTCAAATTACCAGCGGTCAGCAGTCTTATTTATAGTGCCACTGTCTGCAAAGCTTAGTTTTTGACGATTAATTAGAAACTCAGTTAATTGGAAATATTAAAAAAATAAGCTATTCTCAAGCATAAAGGAAAGCATTTCAAAATTAGTAGAAAATAAAAATTTCTCTTGAGTTACAATTTCTGCAAATTTAAAATAATAATCCTACATTTTTATAAACGTAAATAAGCATAATATTTTACAAATAATATGATTGTTTCATGCAGGAAATTAGTTATTTCTTTATAAAAATAAAATAAGTTAGAATAAATTGTCAGAGACCAATATGAACATTTAAAGCATTCTTGACATTTTCCACAAAACGAGTTAACTTAATTAATAATCTGTGTGAGCTTCTATACTATTACAAAATATTCGTAGAATACTTCAGTAATTTTCATAAGCAACTGGCTTTGCAAGTATGTCTTTAAAATTTTGCTTTGAGTTGCGACATAACTCCAGTTACAGATTCGCTGAAGTGATAGCGAGTTCTAAAAATTATTAAGTCGATGTCAGTTACTTTCTCCCTATTTTCGTACTCAGAACAAGATGTAAGACTTTCTCCCTGATGCAATAACACATAATGCAGTACTTTTAAAATATAGTTGAAGAAACACGTTTTTAAGTCTTTATTACAGGCAAACTAATCTTGAATTCATATTGCTCCTCTATTACATTAATGTTTAATGTTAAAATTTAGACCGAGTCGTTACACAAGTAGTTGTCAAATAACTCATGGTAAAGTGGAAGTTATATATCAAATAACAAGTGTAATTAAAAAGAAAGGACAGAGAGAGCAAAATCAAGATAATCAAGATAAGATTCAGCATAAAAGGTGTGTGCTGAAACTACTATATACGATATGATAAAACGTACTGCGCTTTTCACAATGTAAGCTTTGAGACATAACTGACATTTATTAAATTGAAAACAACTTTAACTAAACGGTGCTTGGCAAAAAAAAAAAAAAAAAAAAAAAAAAAAAAAAAACATGCGTCTTTTGCTCACAACTATTACACTTCAAAATGCGTGTATATAATTCGTTGACAGCCGAAGAGCATAGCCAATCTAAGTTCCCCCACTTTTTCTCTTTTATAGAAGTGAGTTATGTCTTTTCTGATCTCAAAGATTAATTTTATTCTTAGTTTGAAATGTTCTGTAGCCTAAACCAAATAAATGTACGAGGCATGTTATTGAATAAGTACCGCTTTGATATTGCATAAGCAAAAAGTCAATTTTAGTTTTGCCTAAAAAAAGGTGGGGCTTAATTTTCCTTTTAATATAATTTCCAACTGCGTTACGTCACTTATCAAACCATAAGACCAGCTTATGAATTCCAGCTTCAAAAATTTACCGCATGACTTGATAACCATTTCTTGTAACCAGAGTAAACACAATTTCCAATAATTTAAGTTATCTATCTCAATTTCATACAGGACATTCGTTTAAGCTTGAGGAAACTTTGTTAGATAGTGATGAAATCGTAAAGCGTCTGTTTTCACAATGTTGTTCATCAATTTACTGCATTATGCCATCATTAAGGGCGGTTGATCGCCCATTTGTCCCTCATGATAGCACTTTACGATTTCATCATTATCTACGAAGTTTCCTCAAATTTCAAGTAGTGCTCTGTATGAAATTGTGGCAGAACGTTTAGATTATCGGAAGCTGTGCTCACGTTGGGAAGCAAAAGTTGTTATCAAATGAGGCGGCTGAATTTCTGTAAACATGGAATTCAGAAGCCGGTTGTATACGATACGATAAGTGCTTTAATGTAGGCGGAAATTATGTTGAAAAAGTAAATTAAGGACCATATTTCTTTGTAAAAAATTATTATTATAATTATCCTTTTATTTATGCAGTATCGAAATGGTACTTGCTTAAAACACATGCCTCGTACTTTATAGATGCATATACACTGCATGTGCTGTAAGAAACAAAAGCCTCAGTTTGACCCAAGTACTGAAATTGTAGAGCGTAGTAGATTGAATGTAATCAAAACGTATTCTCAAAACCTGAAAGTTTTCAGAATTTTCAATTACGTCTAAAGGAGCTTTTTTTTTAACGTTTTGTGTGTTACCTTTATTTATTAAATATCATAATTCTTTGCACTTAAACCATAAAATTCAATGCAATAGCAATGTCGCAAAATAATTTTAAAATGAGTATACCTTTAGAATTTCCGATACACAGTTCCGCACATTGAAAATAATTTTTTTTTCCTGTAGATTGCTGCCATTGCTCGCTTTTAAATCGTTGAGTTTGTTACTCAAAATTCGTTAAAGTTTTGAAAAATATGAAATCGATCATAAAAGAAATTCCAAATTTGAAATTTGGTCTTCCACATACCCATATTCGTAGGAGGATTACGTCATTCAAAATTCAATGGCTCTATGTACCTTTGTTTCATCACAATGCGAGAAATATACCGACATTTATGCAGATTTTTCATTATTTAATTTTTTCAAATATAACATTTGGTGGCAACAGTTTGAAAAGTGAAACGGACATTTATAGTGATTCAACGCAAAATCGCAAAACGAAAACAACAGTCCTTCAGGAACAAAGCCCCTTTGGACTAATTATAATCAATATTTATACTGTAGAAGGCATGGGAATATTCCGACACGAGACAAGTGTATTGAATGAAGAGGTTAATAAAAGCCAATTTGAGCATCTGAGTGGAAAAATTAAGGTAACGTCACAATTATAAGAGAACCACTCTCCACTTAATAACACGATACGCAACATTAATTTTCATATAGCAGACATCGTAAAAGCTTTCATTACTTATCAGGTATCATAGGAACAAGCATTAAAATGTGGTTAGTTAGAAAATTCAACAGATGTATTTCAGACCGCTGAAGTACATCGATTTGAGCAACTGAAGACAGCAAAGTGTGTTCATCTGATATTTAGAAACTTCCAACCGGGAGGAAGAAATCAATATTGCAAGATCGGAGAATCACTATTACTACCAATGATGATGCTTGTATATCATACTGACATAGAACGATATGCAACGAGAGACTGCAGTGGTGCTTTATCGTGATTTGTTGGAAAGTAACAATTTAATGAGCTAATGAGAAATTGAATTCAAGTCGTTATTTCCCTGAATGATGGGTTCTACTAAATACTAGACAGGTTGTCTTCCGAATGAGCACTCAATACATACACTATCGAAGCTGTTATAACAAGCAAATATATAATTAATATAGTATGGCTGCAATACTTAAAAATTTATAATGACCTCAAGTTGGCCGTACTGCAGTGTAGATTTAGTTCACCAATCACATCAGGAGAAAATTTTGTTGGTTTTCAATTTTCGTATTAACAGCTGAGTTTGACTGAATGTACCTGATGCAGATACAGATAAAGAAAATGAGGGAAAGCTATTCTTAACTCTGAAATGAAATTCTTCTTGTCAGTTTAATTTAAATGCCTGTACTAATTTAGAAATCAAACAACAAAAATCAGAGCTATATTTTCAAATTTTCACAGGACTAGTTTCGATGGTTTTACCGAACCATCATCCTCAGCTGCCAAAGCGAAAATGAACAAGACAAGATAAAGTAATATTATCAACTCTGATCAAACAACAAAAATCACTATATCTTGTCTCGTTCATTTGCGCTTTGGCAGCTGAGGATGACGGTTCGGTGAAACCATCGAAACTAGTTCTGTGAAAATTTGAAAATATAGCTCTGATTTTTGTTGTTTGACTACTAAATTAATACTTCTTCGGCGTGTTATTGTATCTTAATTAAATGCCTGTCTTGATCTATGTAGGTTCTAAGGCTAATTGTCAGCAGAATAAAGGACTCAACTAAAAAGTT
Organism: Stegodyphus dumicola; assembly: GCF_044657685.1. Lineage (NCBI taxonomy): Eukaryota > Metazoa > Arthropoda > Arachnida > Araneae > Eresidae > Stegodyphus > Stegodyphus dumicola. The sequence continues at coordinate 36,894,609 of NC_140771.1, read as the reverse complement.
ACTTGCAATTGTTGTCTAAAATAATATCCAGTAAAAAATTTCGTGTCGCAAATTTGCAAACGAATATACAGTTTTCAGTCTAAAGCTGTCAGCAGTTTATAACTCTATCTATCAACTCAAAAGCATAATAGAAATTATTCTAGGTATTTAATCTGAACTTGCTGTTTCCCCAAAAAATTAATCTCAGAGTCATAGTCAATTAGCAGTGGAAGAGTGTAAGTTTCAGTTAAAGAAAGGCAGTAACTTAACTTACTGTTGCATAACAGATTTGCTTAAAACTTTGGAATTGGAAAAACTGTTGTGATCGAAGCCAAAAAGAATATATATATATATAAACTTGAAATATAAAAAATTTGAAAAATTAATATAATAGGCTCAAATTTTATTTCTTTTTAGGAAAGGCGTACCATTTTTGCGGATGTTAATAATTTAGTACACTGGTGCAGTTAACCTTTCCTAAGAAAATTACAAAAAATTGTGTAAACATTACCTTACTGTTGTTACCGATAAACATGAAATTCTAATACAAAATAATTTTTAATGCTATCAAATAAAGTATCAGGCATTCGATTGCCTCGCATTTATAGACATATTAAGCCTTTACAATGAACCGGAATTCAGATCTCTTGCAGCAGAAACTACACTCAAGAAAAAAAGATCTCTTTGAATTATCCTATCATTCCAAATGCCCAATGCGAGAAGCATAGCAAGACAAATACGAGTCACGAAGCAAAGATTTTTATCTCTGAATCGCCAATAAAAATCCACTCGTTACGAAGCAAATCGGTGATTTTGAATCGAGATAAACAAACATTCGCCCGATTTTTTTCTGAGAACGTTTACTTCCTCGTGCAAGGGAGGATTGTTGATAAGGGATCGTATGATCCACAAGAGGAAGGTGGCTGCTTTCGGCGACTCCAAACCGAGTTTCACATGTTAAATCATGATCTAAACGGAATTTGGTAGCCTATAAAGGCGTCGATAGGATCGCGTAATTGGTTTTGCGAAATTTAAGATCTTGATTTGCTTTTGCGGATTTACAAATAACCTCCTACAGGCGTTAAAATTTGTTCTTGAAGAAACATTTGCGCTTGCACAACTAGAAAGCGTGCTTTGGTGATAGCAAAATAATTGAGGGATTAGACAGCGAGTAAAGTTCATAAGCACAAGTGAATAAGAAAAAATAAGATAGTTTTAGATAGCTATTTCTTTTTAATTGCACTTTAATAAATGTCAGTCTGCTTGTTGAAAAATTCGAAGAAGAAAAAGCCGTTAAAAAGAAACTCTGCGTAATTTATTTTGAAGTCTGGCAAGTTTATGTCATAAAATTTTATACTAAACATAAAAAAAAAAAAAAAAAAAAAAAAAAATCGGAAAAGATTCAGATTTTAAATTACGTCCGAAGGGGCGTTTTGTTAACAATTTGTGTGTTACCTTTATTTGTTAAATATCATGTTCTTCCCACTTAAACTATAAAATTCAGTTCAAAAGCAATATTGCAAAACAATTTTAAAATGAGCGTATCTTTAGAATTTCCGATAGAGTCTCGCGCGCTGGACATATCCCCCCCCGTAGTGTTGCCACTGCTCGCTTTGAAATCGTTTAGTTTGTTAATCAAAAATTCATCGAACTGTTACAAAATATGAAATCGATAATAAAACAAATTTCAAATTCAAATTAGGGCTTTCACATGCCCATATTATATGGAAGATTACGTTATTCAAATTTTGATGGCTCTAGGTACCGTTGTTTTATCACAATGCGAGAAACATACATACATGCGTGCAGATTCATCATTATTTAATTTCTATAAATGTAATACAGGACGATAATATTTGGTGACAAAAATGAAAAATGAAACAACGCTTATCGTGAATTGACGCAAAATGCCAAAACGAAATTAATAGTCCTTCAGGGCAAATTGCCCCTTTGGATTAAAAAAAGAAGAAGAAGAAAAGGAAATAGAAATATATGAGACAGATTTAAAAATGAACTTAATTTTTATGTTTTGCATAAAATTCAGTTTAATGTTGTAATTACTTTATAACAACAGTATTTAGAGCAGGCATGATTCAGTTATAATATCAAAATTTCAACCACTCTAAGTGTTGAATATCTATATGTAAACGTAGCTTTTATTACAATTTATTTCAAAATATAAATAAGTATTTTATATTTAATAACTATTGATATAATTAAGAATCATTATCTAAAATTAAGAATATAAAGTAAGATTTATTAACTAAAAATAATCAGCCAAATATTATTTAAAACATTATATTTTAGTATTGAGATAATTTATTTGGCTTAGGGATTATTTTTAATGAATAAATGTTACGTTACAGTTTTCGTTTTAATTTTAGATAATGATTCTTAATTACTTAAATAATAATTAAAATAATTAAGAATTAATTTAATCACATATTAAATTGTTAAGATAATTATATAAATGTATCTAAAGGAAATTCAGCTCTTTAATAAATACATGAAAAGTCTAGAAAGAATATAAGGATTTAAGCCTTTTTTACATCAAATCATCTAATTGTATATTTAATCTAATTACTAATGAACTGAATGACGGTATAAAGCAGCATTAAAAAAAATATTAAGCTAGTGAGTAAGAAAACTAATTATGAGCAAACTGCAGAATTCTAATTAATTCATTAAATTTGGCTTAATTTATATGATTTGATTGTTTATTTGCTTTGATTTTGTACAACAGATTATTTAACTAAATATTTATATATTATAAAACGTTCTTAAGCATTTTAAAAAAGGCATGGCATCTTTGGGGTTTATCAGAATTGAACTGTTAGATATTTCTGCTACTATATCATAAATCGTTTCAGTTAATACCATTTTAAAAAGCTATATTTATACCGACAAACCTAATATCAAATTTCAGTTTTTTATTATAGATTATTTACAGTGAAATTTCCCTAAGACAACCACACAAGGTTTAAGACGTTTTTATCTTTGGTGGAAATGGTCCCGTTAGAGAATTTGATTATCGATGATGGGTACCAGGGGCGTAGCTAGAGGGGGGCAAGGGGGACATCTGTTCCCGGGCGCAGAATCCAAGAGGCGCCAAACTGAAGTTACGACATTTTAGAATTAAATGTTTTCCATCCTTGGCAAGCAGTAGGGGGCGCGAAATCTTCAGCTGCCCCTGGGCACTGAAAACCTTAGCTACGACTCTGATGGGTACTATGGATTTGACTATCGATGTTTGGTACCTTTACTTATTTATGTTCTTAGAAATACTGGTGATCTTTTTAGGGAATTTATTGATATGAGGAGTTAGTTCCACTATATTTAATTTTAAAAAAACACTGATAAATGATGAGAAAATATTCAACAACGTGAAACAGCATACTAATGTATACTTATATGAAAAAAAGAATCATAATTGGCAAAATTTGAGCATTTTGCCCCACCAGAGGCGCAAATTGGTCACCAATCCTCTTTTAATAGCTTAGGCGTATCCTCAAAAATATATATACAGTAGATTAATCCCTTTTAGGGCCAAGAATGTATTAGTGTGGTGGGTGTCCCCATTTAAGTGCAATGAAATGTCCAACCCAAAGCACCAGTAGCCCACGAGGCTGATTCTACGACTATTATCTCGAAATTGGATATCTTAAGCTGTCTATTATTAAGTAAATTTACCAGAGAATTGGAAGAAATCACATTCGCCCTTCTGTGAGAAGCTAGTTTTCGTAATGTGAGATTCAAAGCGGGCAGTTAAAATTGAATAAGGGAAGCACATTATGTGTCCACTCCCAGTTCAGGTTATATAGCGCTTCTGTATGTTCCGAGAAAGTTTTTTTCGGGGATTTTGTAATAAATAAATATTGGGTTGAAAGTAAATAAGAATAAAATCCATTCTGTATCACTTACAACGGCAAATTTCCTATATTCTAAGCATATATTCTTCCAACATTTTCTACCTTCTTCTAAATTTTGAAACTAGGAAATTTCAAAATTTTTGCCATTAGTGTCATTTGTATTTAAACGGAAGTGATTACAAAATATACTCAGAATGACAGTTTGACATCTATAAACTATTCCTTTCTAACTTTGGTTTCTCAGAAGAGCATTCATTAATTTATTATTATTTGGAAAGTTTAGAAATACATTCAAATTATTTTTGAAGAAAAATGTGGTCTTACGTGCTTCTTACTTTCATTTTCTTTCCAAGAAATATAAAGTGTTACATGTGAATTTCCAATAAAGTGAATAATAATGATTTCCAATAATAATGTGAATAATAATAATTTCCAAACATTGTTTCTAGTTTCATGTAGAGTTGCTTAAAAAGTAACATACGAAATTATAGCATTTTTTATTGCTTAGCTTGTAGATCCATTAATTGATTAAAAAATCAAATATTTAACAAATATTTAAATAGCGAATTCATATTTTGAGATCAACTTAATATTATACACTAAATATCAGATAAATGTATTCTGATGTGCCTTCATACCTATCAGGTAAAAATAGCTGGCCTCATCAGTAGGTGAAGGGATAAGATTGCTGAATGTTGGGAGTTCGACCCGATTTCGAGCTCAACGGACGTGATGGCTGCATGGTTGACTTCATGGTTTTCCCCATGTGTAACGTGAACAGGAGCAGTTTCTCTTAGAAAATCTTCTATTGAGTTTCATGATTGCCGTTTATATTTTTACAGCCTTGACTTTCCTCTTATAGGTCCACCGCCTCATTAGCGACCATGAGTCGCGCAATGAGAACACGCAATCGCCATTCGGACCGAATTATTATCAAAATAGGGTGGGAAGGATGGGGACTTCCTTTCCCTCCAGCATAGCTCTTTCCGGAGAAGAGAAGATCTTTCACGTAGTAGCAAGTAATACCGTCCCTTTTGGACGAGTTTATGTGTTTTGGCAGAATGCCAACCAGGGTTGCGCTTGAGACGGTCGAACTATACTACTTAATTCTTTTGCCATCAACGAACGATTTAGATTCTCAGTCTGCTTTCGACCATGAATTATTTGCAGTGTGTATACTACATAAGCATTTCATGGCTTTGTAAAATATCATACCAATAAACGATCGGCCTTACCAGTGTAAGAATATGATTTGCCAGGCATTTGTGCTTTTAATTACCAAATATGTATTCTCGAACAGCAGAGAAATCTTTACCCTATTAATATACATTCAACAAAAGCAATGAAATCTTTCTGTCTAGTGATGTTTGATGCCTTCCACAACACCTTTTTATTTCCGAAAATCTAGGAAGCTTTGTATTTCATTTCCTGGTTCTAAGAAAGGCTTAAAAGATAAATATTCCCATCTTTACAATTTCATAAAATAAAAAAGAAGAGAAAAAAGTGAATTATAAATTTTAAACAAATAAATTGTAAATTTTCTCAACCAAACTAAGAATTGACTAATAATTTCGCTACATCATTTCGAATGGACAATTTAAAATTGACAATTACTTCCAATTCTTTATTTGACATTCTTAAAATTAATTAATACATTTATAAACTAATTATTTATATCAAATAGATTCATTTTTCCGGACTTCTAACAAGGCCAAAATTTGAAGTCTCTCGAATCACAGACATTTTCTGACTGATTTATCAATTTTGGCTCAAATCAGATTCTCAGATCTTGATCTCAATGTAAAAATTATTGAAAATGAAGAATTCAAATTATTAAAAAGAAAATTTATGGAAAAATTTAGCCCCGCAGTTTCTGATGGTTAATAGAGAGGAATCTGCACACTCGGCTGTCAGAATCTGGCTCCGTCACACATAACCTTTTTTGATTGTTCACATCAATAAATATTAAGAAAATTATACGCTTGCTCGTCGCTGGACGAAAAGAGGTCTAAGCAATGCAAATCTGCGAATAAAAAGTCTGACCTAAAATCTCGAGTGCTTTTAATTTCTACGCCGCCCTCAGTTTGTTTATAGGGCAGGTTTAAAGGCAGTAATACTCTAAGCTTCTTATTATTCATTGAAAAAGGAGGGGGGAAGCGCCTTAATTATGAGGTATAGGGGGCACTACAATAAGGAAGCAAGTAGATGAGGTCAAGAGGTTAAATACAACGTTGGTACTACAACAGCTTCTGGCTTATAAAATCAGAAAGCGTGTGTTGCCCTGTTTGAAGAGAAAAATTAATTTCTGTATTCCATTACATGTCTGTACGGTGAACGCTGTCGAATTTCTGATAAATAAAGGCTATTATTTTAAACCAGGGAATAAAGTTATTACGGGAAAATTGATATTCAGGTTTGTATTTCGCTTCATGCGGATATAACCTGAGAAGGGTATGCTATATTTGCTTTTGCTTTTCGTAAGAAAATTTACAAATGTTTCTCTGACTAAAAGCAGATTAGTAAGTTTAAAATTACTTTTAAAACAACAATCATCTGCAAACATTCTGCTCAACTGCTACTTTAAAACAAAGGAAAATATTAAGGAAGTTGACTTATTAACATGTGAACATTGTTCTTTCCCTACTAATAACCTAACGAAGCGGCATATAAGCAACTCAAAAAACTTTAAAAAGAAAATACGTGCTGCATCGTAGGTTAGAAATAAACAACTTTATGTTAAAATTAGTAAAGAAAAAAATCTTGTATTTGGCATAGATTTAGACAAAATTCTCAATCGATTTCGACTGTGAACAGGTCCCTCTTCATCAGCAGCAAAGAAATTTGCAACGCTGGAAAGCAGCCGGCGTAACGGTCCTATTTATACCCTACTGCAGTAAAGCTAATAGGAAGGTAGCGCCATCTTTCGGCAAAATTAGTAATGAAAATAGAAAAATTAAGTTAATAGAATTTTAAAAGCGTTAGAAAGGAATGGATTAGACCTTAAAGTCATTAATTAAACAAGCTAAATCTCTGTTAATGTGAAAAGCTTCAAGAAAATTTAATTCATAAATGAAAGAAATTTTTTAAATAATTTTTGCAGATTCCTAGCTATCGAAGATCTGTTAATTTCACCTTTTCGGACAGGATTCATGTTCCTTGATAGGAAATTTCAACGCTCTTTTAATTTGGCCGATATATCTTAAGACACACTGACACAATATTCTATAAATTCCTCAAGAATTAAAGTTAGAAATGGAATCTTTACGAAACAAACCATGCTACTTTCCAGTCTTGCAAATTTCTTTGCTCTTAATGAACAGAAAATTCTTTGCCCTCAAAATCGATTGAGTTTTTTACCTAAATCCCCGCCAAGTACGAAGTTGTTACTTTACTAATTTTAAATTTGAGTTTGACGTGTTTCTCTTCTGATTTGAACCTTATCTGACATCTCCGATTAAGCGAAAAAAACCTATGTTATGCCATGGGTTAGAATACACTGATTCACGCTATCCGTACATTAGTAATCTCATATTTCTCCAATTCTAAGAAAACATTACTAAGAAGATACTCTTTGAAATAGAACCCTTTACATACACAGAGGAACCCTCTCAAATAAGACTTCTCGTGCCATCCATGCAAATACTGATCTTCCGTTTTACTTCCTGAAATCATTCTGATCTTTTCTTTTCTCCTAAAAATTGAAATGAACGGAGTAGTCTCAGTAAAACTAGCTACAAATTTTTGCAAAATGATTGAGTTTTCCGCTCTTGAGCAGATTCACCGTCGGAATAAGCATATCGTGCATAGAGAGTGCCTCATGTCGTGCATATCGTGCTATATCAGTTTCATTCAGAATATATACTCATACATAAAACATACGACAATATAAGCCTTAGTTTTCTTACTTTACATTGCCATGTGGCTAGTTTTGAACAAGTGAGAGAAGGCTAGCTGTCAAAGGATGAAATGCTTTCGTGAAAGACTTTCTAAAGCAAATTGGTTTATATTCATATTATATACAGCGAAGGTCAGGTCACAGAAGTGGCTTAACTACGGGAAGCCATTCGTTATAAAATTCGAAATCGAGTCGCACTGTCTCAAAAGCAACGATCGTATCCACTCAACATCAATTGTATTGAGCCTATTGGCTATGTATCTTTTAAATGCCTCAACAAAAAAGAACTTTGAGAAATGAATCTAATAAAATAAAATAAAACCGTAAAATATGCCTAACAAAATAGTGTTATTTAAATAGAATTCAGTCACTTAACAGTAGTAACAGTAATTATAATACCTATTCTTCTGTTTAATTTACATAGCACTTATCTATTCCACACAGGGATAAGTAAATTCAATTTATTAATAGTTAACACCTGTTTATCTGTAGTCTCAAATCAGATGGAAGCTATTCATCATTTCCTTCACAGTCCATATCAGTAACTCATTCTGCTGAGCTATGCATAGCCACATCTTAATTAGTAACAAAGCCTATTTTCTATTCAGAAATTGATTTTGGGGGAAAGGGGGGATTTTTTTCAATTCCCTATAATATATAATAAATCGAATATAGTTTTTAAATGCAGGTTGAGCTTTTCTTTCTGTAATTACCTTTTAAATTGTTAATACTCATTGTACTAGTTTGTGCTTTTTCATTCTTATCGGAATTATTAAAAGAAAACTTTCAACCAACAACTGGAAATTATAGCTCTTTCTCAAATAAATCTTTAAATGTCTCGTTGACTCAAACAATGGGTAGCAGAGATTGATTATTTTATGCCATCAGGAGTCACAAATAAGTCACCACGCTTTTAACAACTTTATATTCTACATTATCAGATACTAAAAGCGTGTTTCAAGAAACCAGAAAGGGTAACATTTGAAACCGAATCTCTTGTTTCTATTCAATGTCGGATCTCAGGACAATTTATGGGCAAATTTCTACGAAATGCATCAAAAACCATTGTCTGTTACTTTAAAATAGGTCATTCGAGGCCGTTGCCAGCGCCTTTCTTCTAATTTGCGATCATAACTAGTGTCGTCACCACAGCACAGCATTTACTTTCTCCACCTCATATGATTCATAGTTCAAGTCAGTCGTCCTTCGGGTGCATTTTATGAAACGAAACACGCTAAACGGAAATAAAGTGGGAGAAAAAATTAAGTTAGTCCACTTTTTTCCCGCAGCTGTTGTTTCCATAGTTGCGAGTCAAAGTGGCGGCATAAAATAATCTCGAAGTTCCTATTTTAAAGTAATGAACTATAGGCGGATTATGAACTTAAGGAACTTATATTCTGTGAACTAATTAACTAGTTTTCGTAAGTTAAAACTGCAGCGAATTTAACCCACTATCGATTATATGATGATTTTAGATAAATTTATATGAAAATGAAAATGCACCATAGACTCAAAAGAATAGAGTAAACAAATTTTGTTACTCTTGTCTGAGGAATAAATAAATCCATATTAATCATGCATTAAACTTAAACCTGTTTTTGTTGTTGTTGTTGTGACTGATGTCACTTGTCTTCCCACATCGGACAAGCCCACGAAATTCATCCTGGCAAGGAGTACCAGATTATGCCCGTCGTTGCCAAAAGCCTTGGTCAACACTAGCGACACTAGGTGACAACACTAGCGACGATTTTGTCCAGTTTCTCTTTTGCCAAAAGCCTTGGTCACCATATAGGTGACAACACTAGCGACGATTTTTTCTAGTTCCACCATATAGGTCACAACACTAGCGTCCATTTTGTCTTTTGCCAAAAGCCTTGGTCACCATATAGGTGACAACACTAGCGACGATTTTGTCCAGTTCCACCATATAGGTGACAACACTAGCGACGATTTTTTCTAGTTCCACCATATAGGTCACAACACTAGCGTCCATTTTGTCTTTTGCCAAAAGCCTTGGTCACCATATAGGTGACAACACTAGCGACGATTTTGTCCAGTTCCACCATATAGGTGACAACACTAGCGACGATTTTGTCCAGTTTCACCCCAATTTTAAGGGAGAGCATCGCAGGGTGCGTGGTTTAGAGAGTATTCCAACCGTTTTCCCCTATCACCAAATCACACGACAGAACTTTTGACTCGCCATATATTTACTGTACCCCATGCAGCAAAGACACTATACAAACATCCATGCCTTCTCCGAGATTCGATCCTAGAGATCCTTCGGTACGATATTCAGAATCATTAACTACTATACCGCTAGGACGGCACACGCTATTGGTAAAAATAAACTCCTACAGGATATTTATATTTCTCTAATGGTTATAAGTTTAATTGGCAACTAATTAGCCATTTATCATATCAAATAGAGAAAGTTCTCTGATAGCGGGCTAAACAGACGGATTTAAAGACTCAAATATTAAACTAAAATTTAAGGATCTGTAGTTTGATTTCAGAAACTAAAAAGCTATAATTTTCAGATTAATAGCATTCACTTCAGTCTTCAGTGAGGTAGTATTTATGATGCCTAATATATTGCTGGTACCGACAAAGGCGAGGCTTTCCCTAGAGGGTTGCGAAAGAGTTTAACCTTTAAAAACCAGTCTTAGAGTGAATTCCTAAATTCAGGAGGAAAAATTTTGCTCAACTAGAGTCTAACATGTAATCCAGAAACCCTTAACAGAATTCTAGCTGTAGAACATCCTCCAAAGAGGAATTAAAAAAATCTTGTTGTAGTTATATATTGTAATAAATATATAAAAAATGTGTCGTCACATATATTTTTGAATTACTCGAAAACTAGCTCCTCATTTACATGACTCTACTTTTCCCGGAGGAATAAGTGGAAAACTGTAAGGTAAACAGAATAATTTGACTAAAAAAAAGATAAGCTGTTTAATCTGAATGCCATAACCTGACAAACGAACCATTGTCATGCTAATTCGCAACCATTTCTAAGCCTGTTTACATACAAAATGAAAAAAAATTATAAATTAATGTTGCAGTAGATATATCTTTCCATTTTCATTACATGTATATGCAAGAAAAAAACGTTTAATGTGAAATGATCATATCGCAACAAATCCGTCTCTTGAGGGAAACGGGCAACTGGTTGAAAGTTCTTTCTTTGTATTGTTCTAATCGAAAACATACACATGTTTATAATATTATAAAAGGTAGAGTGACGATTGTCCATACTTGTAAAATTAAAAAATATCAATAAAAGAAAGTAAATTAAAATCATTTTCATTAATATTATAGAAACTGTTGTTACTGTTATTATTTGATTTAAAAGCAAGAGTTTATAAGGAATTATTGCGTAAACGGTCAGTACGTTCAGCTGACAAATGGAAGGTCCTGGGTTCGAATTCCCTCGAGGACACCTGCCATTACTTATAATATTGTATGCCGTATTAATTTTTTGTATTTCAGAGAACAAATTATCCCTGTACGCACGTCCTTCCCTGATATAATCTGACTAAGTTTGAATTTACCTTTATAATTTCCATCTTAAAATTTTTAATATAACAGCTGATATATAAGAATTAAAGGTACAGGAATAAATATTGAATGTTAGCAGAAACAAATATTTAGTTTTAGAATTAATATGTTCAAGAAAAAATTATTCGTTAAAATAATTCTTCTGTGTCATTTTTTCAAGTATTGTGAGATCCGACTCGCTTTCAGAAAACTTTGATTTAGTGTTTCCCTAGTTGTTAAAAAGTGTCGACGGGAGTTTTCTTAGTTCCATAAAGTGTTTTCAACCATATTCATTGCTAGTCTAAAGGGGCAATTTGCTCAGGACTATTAATTTTGTTTTGGCATTTTGCGTCGATTCACGTTAAGCATTGTTTCACTTTTCATATTGTTGCCATCAAATATTATCGCCCTGTACTATATTTAAATAAGTTATGTAATGAAGAGACTGCATCAATGTACGTATGTTTCTCGCATTGTGATAAAACAACGGTACCTAGAGCCATCAAAATTTGAATAACGTAATCTTCGATAGATTATGGGCATGTGGAAGCCCTAATTCGAATTAGAAATTTCTTTTATTATCGATTTCATATTTTGTAACATTTCAACGATTTTTTTTATTAACAAACTAAACGATTTAAAAGCGAGAAATGGCAACATTGTTCGGGAAAAAAAAAAAAAAAAAAAAAATTTTTATCTCCAGCGCGCGAGATCCTGTATCGGAAATTCTAAAGATATTCTCATTTGAAAATTATTTTGCGATATTGCTGTTGAACTGAATTTTGTGGTTTTAGTGCGAAGAACATGATGTTACATGATAAATAAAGGTAACACACAAAATGTTAAAAAAAGTCGCTTTAAACGTAACTTAAAATGCGAAACCTTTCATTTCCCCCCATCATTATCTAGAAAATCGTGACTAGTATTAAAACACTAACTCATGCAAATGTCTATAAATGCAAGATTTCATCAATGAGTTATGGCTTTGAGAATTTGTATGATAAAGGTAACAATAATTTAAAATTAAAAAACCTTCTTCCAACCTTCTTCGGTAATTTTTATGAGGAGAATTTCTTTCACTATCTCCCTTCTTTTCAAACAGTAAATCCGTTTCTCCTTGATGATGAGAGGGAAAAAAAATCCCTTTCTTTTCATGAAAATATCCTTCTAATTAAGAGCAGGAAAGAAGCTGATGTACTTACTATTTGCCATAATACCGTCTCATTAACACGGGACGCTTTCAACTTCCAGACTAATCAACGGACAAGGCAAAATGTTGAGCAACTTTTTAAGTTCTCTCAATGCCAAAACGAAAATAAAAAATGACAGAAAAATGAATGGTTCATATTTTGATTGGTATCGATTTCTATGGCGATGGCTAAGTAAATTGTTGCTAATTATTTTCTTTTAGTAGGCCTTTAGTGAAATCATTAGGAAAACGTCCTGCGTATGCGGTTTTTTATTATTCTCTTCTTAGAAAGAGAGGTCAATGCAGAAAAGTAATCATCGGGATATGAATAGATGAATTACTATTGTGTTTTTAAAAATCTTATTATCTTGAGATTTTTACTTGCCTTGCGCAAACTTTAAATGGCATGTATACGTAGAAGTACTGCAGATTGGTTGTACTATGTAAAAAATAAAATTTTTATTATTTTATATTTGCATCATAAACACGCTTAAAGATAATTATTTTTGACTCTTGAAGAAAGCCAAAAACGTAAGTTACTTTGTTAGTAAAAAAGTTATTTATTACTGCTGCTTCGAAATAATTCTTTTCTGCTACTTGATAATTGAAATGTATTATTACTTCTATTGCTAGTACATTTACAAAATTACGTGATTGATGAAAGTTTCTCAAATTACTCTTGACATATATATATATATGTAATAATAAAATTCCATAGTCAAGAATACACTTAAAATTCTAACTGTATGTTCTTTTCATTTTTAATGTCGACGTTCTCTTATTTGAAAGTATGTGGAATTAAATCCACAGCCCCGTAGTCAAGTTATTTCTCCTTTTTCTACACGTACAGTTATAGAATGTTCTGATAATATTTAAAGCGAACTGGATTGGCTAACGAGGCTGACGTCATTTCTTTAAAGCTCCGCTTTTCCTGAGGCTATAAAAGCACTCGCAAAAGAATATCGGAAGCTTTTTCTTAAATGTCACGATACAATAAACTTCATACAAAATGTTATTAGTAATTCTTTTTTATTTACTCCGGATATCTGATTTTGTAACTGCTATTTGACCAATAATAAATGGATCCTGTTTTTTAAACTTATCGTCTGATAATTTAAGTTACGACTACATTTATGATTCTTCAACAATCTATTTATTCCTGACAAAAGCTGGTACATCATATATATATAATATAACAAGCAAGGTAGTTAGTACAATACTGTATGACCAATTTGGTCTAGAAAACATTTTGCGCAATATGCTGCAAAATAAGTAAATTAGAAATAGTAGTAATAATAGTAGTAAAATAAGTAAATTAGAAATAGTATTAATAGTAAAATAAGTAAATTAGAAATAATTTAGCTATATATATAGATATATATATATATACCGTGTTTCAAAAAGAATATACGTATTACAAAGTGTTATTTTGTCCAAACTATCGATCACTGCGCCTCGGCTCGGCTATTGGCGAAACGAATACGTAGTCTAGTTTATATTAATAGCCGCTAGATGTCAGCCGTCTTCTGTTTTGCGTGGTAACCGTCACATGTTCAAAATGGCTACTCCGAAGCAGAAATCATTTTGTGTTTTCGAGTTTGACACCCTGTGACTTCTTCCTATGGGGTTTTTAAAGACAACGTTTATGTACCAGCACTCCTACAGAACCTGGAAGAGGTGAAGAACCGGATACGTACTGTCATAACATCAGTGACGACGGACATGCTTTGCCCGAGTATGGGAGGAATTTGAGTATAGATGTGATATTGTTCGTGTCGCTGATGGAGGACATATTGAACATCTGTAACATCTGCAATCTGAACTTGAGAGGTTCGTACATATGTGTGTAAAGTTTCATATTCGTATGTCATACTGTTTAATAACTATATGCATTCGAAATACGTATATTTTTTTTTGAAACACGCTGATATAAACTTAAAGCATCTAGAGTTAGTATTAAATTGGAATCAAAGCAAGGCAATTCCTCAGCAATATTAATAATTGCAACCTTGTTTAAGATGTTTAACATAATATCTAAGCAAATCGAAATTAAAATAAAAAACAAAACAAAAAAAAAAGATAAAAATCTGAAAGGTTTCAGATTTTAAATTACGTTCAAAGGGGCCGTTTTTTTAAACATTTTTTCTGTTACCTTTATTTATTAAATATCACGTTTTTCGCACTTAAACCATAAAATTCAGTTCAAGAGCAATATCGCAAAATAGTTTTAAATTGAGCCTATCTTTACAATTTCCGATACAGAGTCTCGCGCGTTGGAGATAAAAATGTTTTTTTCTGTACAACGTTGCCATTGCTCGCTTTGAAATCCTTGAGTTTGTTAATCAAAAATTCGTTGAAGTTTTACAAAATATAAAGTCGATCCAAATTTCAAATTTGGTCTTCCACATGCCCATATTTGCAGTAGGATTACGTCATTCAAAATTCGATGGCTCTATGTACCGTTGTTTTATCAAACACGCGAGAAATATGCATACAATTATACAGATTTTTCATTATTCAAATTCTTCAAATATAATGCTGGACTCTAATTTGATGGCAACAGTTTAAAAAGTGAAACGGACATTTAAAGTGTACCAACGCAAAATCGCAAAACGAAAACAAGTCCCTTTGGACTAATAGGAATTCATAGTAGAATAAACTCGAAAAATAAAAATGCTTATTACTTTGAAATTACTTTGAGAATGAAATGCATTATTACGTAAATTAGCAAAGTCCTTAATTTTCCCTCTCTATTTTAAAAATCGCAATAACTTTTGTGGACTGAGTCATTTCTAGATCAGGCCATCTTGCATGTCCTGCATAACGCTCATGACGTAGCTCATTCGGAACCTGAATTCAAAATTTCGAGAACTGAGTGAAACCTTTCTAATCTAAACCCAAACCTTCTTTTCGTCAGCCTCCATATTGGACAACTGGGCACTTTAGCTTCAGCTCTCTTGTAGTGAAGATGCTATTTAGCTCCCTTTACTTCGAACAATAAAAATTATATTCAATTTGGCCACGTCTGCCTACAAGTCTCTCCTTCGAGTGTCATCCTTCTAACAACGCAGTAAAGTCTCGCCAGGATTTATGACGCAAAGAAGCATCGTCAGTCGGTTTGCAGCTTATTCCAAGTCATCTTATTACACACATCCGAAATTGGAGAATGCCGACTTTCACCGGAGAATGTCAACATTCACCAAATACGTCGGTGAAAGATCGAATATTGCACTACATTCTTGTATATCTCACCGGTATTCTTATATATCTCACCGGTGTATGTCGACAATCACAGATATGCTCTGGTGAAAGTCGAAAAGAGAGGTTATAAAGTGCCATAATAGTTTAAGTTGTTGCAATAAATAAGATTTGAATCACATAATTTAGTAAGTTTTTTATTACTGTTATTTTATTTTCTCATTTAGAACGTACTGTATAATTAAGTAAGTTTTTAACTTCTATTATTTTCCTTTCTCATTTTGAATGTATTGTATGTTTTAGGTTCTCATGTTCTTAAGTTCTTATTTCAAGTCTCAAGTGCGTTTATTCGCGACTGAATGACGGAGAAGAAAATATAATATTGTTATATGTTCAACATTCACCATTAGTAAATGGTGAATGTCGACACTGACCGGTGTAAGTCAGAAATAAGAGTATTTGGAAAGTATTTCGGACATACACCAAGAGACCATGTGAATGTTGACATTCACCGGTGAAAGTCGACGTTCTCCAGATTTCGGTGTTTCACCGCAACATATGTTTATATATCAAAAACTGAAGTATATATATGAATTAATCGTAATAAATTGCCTAGTACTTGCGCAAAGCTGCAAAGTAATAAAATAATAATTTATTTACTAATGGATTATTGAGTATATTATCTCCTTTGAGAAAAGTGCTAGAATTTTAGTTGAATGAAGTAACTTTACCACTAAAGCTCGAAAGCCGTTAGTGTGCACATTACCTAGCTAATCTGCAGATTAACTGATTTGCTCCGTTATTCTCCGCATTTTGCCTAGGTAATGTGCACATTAACGGCTTCCGAATCGTTTAAAGTTCAAAAGTTTGTTTTTTAGAAGATTGGTGATTGATTCTGTCAACTAATCTGTTGATTGTCTGAATGTATTAACTTGATTCTCAGATATCGAAAAATAAGTAAATAACATTGTGTTAATTTAAGCGTACAGAAACGTTGCGCTGCTGTTGTTCCAACTAAGAGCTTATTTTCACTGTAGATAATGTGCAGATTATCTAGGTAGTTTGAAAATTACAGGTAATTCAGTAATGAAACAATTTTCGGCACTTTAACGGATTGCTCTAGTTAATCTGCACATTACTTAGATCATCTGCAGAATAACTAATTTCTGCATTTTAACGGTAACATAATCTCTCTCTTATATATATAGATAGATATACTATGGTAGGTTAAATCTAAGAGAAGAAAGAATTTTTAGAGAAAAGATTTTTGATGAAAATATGTATTCGTAACTAATAAAACTAAGTCTTTTTTAACACTAATTTTGCAGGAACATGCGAATTGTTTCAAGTGATAAAAGCAGCTGTGTTTTTTTTTAATTCAACGAGGTAGATTAGGCGATTTGCATAAAATCATAGAGGAAAATCAGAAAATGTCCTGTAGAAAACAGTTTCTTACCATCTAGAGAAGGCCGAATGAATAATATTCCTGAATACTGATGAAGTTCGGACCGCTTTCAAATTTCAGCAATGGGTTGGCCTTATATAGGTGTTCTAAAAGTATCCGCAGTGTATAACATGAACAAGAACGAAGTTTCCTTAGAAAGTCATCCACAAAATTATCTTTCCTGTTAGGTAGGTAGTTCTCACGTGCTTTGTCTCATTTGAATAAACAAACACGAAAATTCTTTTTTATAAATCTTACTTAATGTCACTCTATTTAATCGGTAGTGCCTAATCTTATTGCATTTCATAAATAAAAGCATAAAACATAAGAAAAATATATTTTAATATAATTAAAACATGTGGGTGAACGAAAATCAGCTAATCAAGAGTGAACTATATTTTGACTGGTGCCAGCTCAAAATTTCTGTAATTTTCAGTATATTTGGGAAAACCAAAAAAGATCATGATTTTAGTGAAAGCCATAGAAACGAGTAAAAAAGGTGTTAGAAAATTCAATTCAATATTTATAAATTCTGGATTAGTGATTAGAAAATGTTAACTTTTGATTCGAATTTCCTTTTAATAGATCTATCAAAATGTCGATGCTAAACTATTAATTACCTATTTAATGCAACTACTAAAAATATACGTATCTTATTGCATTACTGCGTTTCTCAGATATACAGGTTTTCAACGAATAGAAGGTTGGAGGCAGACCTGCCTCAAGTTAGTCAATGTGTGTTCATTTTACCAATTGAACTTCTACATTCGTCGTTCGATATATCAAGTTTAGATAATTGAAATATAGTAGAAAACAATAAAGCAATGAAATTGGTGTTTACTTTAAATTAAGAAAAAGTACTTTCTTAATTGCTCTGCGTTGATTTTTAAAGGTCATTCAGTGAAAATGCAGAGAAGCACAATTGTTTCAATTAACCCAACCGCCAGTTTCGTTACTTTCTTGGAAGTAGCATGAAAATGACAGTTCTGCATCAGGAGGAGCTGAGGAGCTGAGGGCGTGGTCAATGACATCACAGAGGGCGGGGCCAAAGGCAACGTCATCACACTAGGAGGCGTGGTTTCGAGTGGAGTTGAGTTGTTCGTAGACTGCTGGTTGAGTTGTAGACCTCCTGCTTTTCATTTAAAGTTAGTTTTTTTTAATTTGGCAACGGAGTCATGGCGTCCTCTAGGGATGAAAAAAGAAAATAATGTATTTAGGAATTGCTTCTAGGGACGAAAAAAGAAAATAATCTATTTTAGAAGTTTCTTTTTTTTAAATGTTCTATGATTCAAAATATAGGATTGAACCCTGAAACAAAATATCTCACCAGCTGAGAAGTTTGAAGATTTTAACCACTAAGCTGACCGGATACATTCAGATTTAGGTAAAAAAGCCTATATAAGAAAATGGAATTTGAATCAGCTCATCAATTGCAATTATGCCTGCTCCAGGAGAAGCCACCGTTGCGGTGTGTTTATACACTGTTTTATGTGTTATTTTATCATCCATCTATATTTTTACAGAATTTCATAAAATTCCTATTGATTTTACGCTACGTCTTAACGACAGTGGGAACTTATCATTATCCATATAAAGAATAATTCAATAGGTTATGAATATGAATTTATCGTATCAGGATCCGGCTCATGTTGCAAGTTTTGGTGGTGTTGAAGCTTTACATCGTGCTGCAGGAGGTAAAGTTTCCAGGAAAGAGATTCAAACATGGTTAGAGGGAATAGATGCGTACACGCTTCACAAGCCAATTCGCCGAAAATTTCCAACGAATAGAGTAATCGTGTATTCTATAGATCAACAATGGCAAGCTGATTTAGTGGATGTTTCACATTTACGTGATCATAATGATGGTTATCGATATATATTAACCTGTATTGACATATTATCCAAATATGCATGGGCTATTCCTCTGAAACAAAAGCGGGGAGAAGATATTGTGAAAGCGTTTCAAAAAATAATGAGTCAACGTAAACCAAAATTCCTTCAAACGGATCAGGGCACCGAATTTAAAAATAAAGTGTTTATAAAATTTTTAAAAAGAAATCAAGTTAAACTTTTCAGTACATTCAATACTACTAAAGCATCCGTGGTGGAAAGGTTTAATCGCACTTTGAAAACAAAAATGTGGAAATACTTTACGACTCGAAATACATATAAATATGTAGATATCTTGGACAAATTAATAGAAAGTTATAATGCTACTTTTCATTCAAGTATAATGCGAGCTCCCATAGAAGTCAATTCAGAAAATGAGAGTGACGTATGGTTTACCTTGTATAAAGATCATCCTTCTAACGTTTCTAAATGTATATTCGCTGTAGGAGATGTGGTACGTGTTTCCAAACTAAAGCTTACTTTCGAAAAAGGCTATGAAACCAATTGGACGGAAGAACTATTTGTGGTGACAGAGTGTGTTAAAAGACATCCAGCTGTGTATAGAATTAAAGATTTACTTGGAGACTCAGTAAAAGGAACGTTTTATGCACAAGAGTTGCAGAAAGTGAGACTGAAAGAGGAATATCGCATTGAAAAAATTTTAAAGAAACGTATACATAAAAATCAGACAGAATACTTTGTAAAATATCGCGGTTATCCTGACAAATTCAATCAATGGATTCCAGCTTCTAATTTACTGTCGATATAAAGTGTGAGAAAATACTGTATCCGAATCATTTGTGAAAATGAGTTTTTACGTAACACTTCCGAGCGATAGCTCTATGAATTATTTCCCCGAAAATAAAATTTCACATTTTATAACACGTTTACCTGTTCCCATTGAATTAAAAGGTATGTGGGAAGTTGGTTTGGTTGAATTGCTATATCCGCACACATCGCACAATGTGAATGCAGACAATAACTTAATTGGATTTGTTTTAGAGAAAGATGGTGAAATGTTAGGTCGTAGATTACCTCCAGGATGTTATGAAACAGTACCTGATATTTTAAAAGCTATTTATATTAAAGAACATCAAAACAAAGTAATATTTAATTATAATCCAGTAACAAAACGAGTGAAAATCAAAGTGAAAAATAACGCTAAAGTGATTTTACATGATGGGTTAGCACAAATGTTAGGTTTTGAACCTATGGAAATTACATCTACAGATGATAGTTCCGAAACTGTTGTAGAAAGTCCTTTTGCAGCCGACCCCTGTGCACATTATCGTGTATTAATGATATATACGGATATTGTAGAACCTCAAATCGTAGGAGATGTTTTAGCTCCTCTTCTTCGAATTGTAAGAGTAACTGGTAGCGATGGAGAAGTGGTGAGTGCACTATTTGATAGACCTCATTATTTACCTGTGAATCGGAAAATGATAGACACTTTGGAAATCGATATAAGAACGCATATGGGAGCATTTACGCCATTTGAACGAGGAAGGTCATACGTGAAACTTCATTTCCGTCAAAAATACTTGTCATAATGTATGTACCTTATCAGTGTTGTCAAAAATCTTTTGAAGATTATTATGTACAACAAACAGGACATGGATTGAATTATTATCAAGGTAATCTTTATCAGAGAGGATACGGATTAGGGGGTCTATTCAGATCCTTCTTTCGCGCTGCCGTACCTCTTATTAAATCAGGAGCCAAAGCAATTGGAAAACAAGTATGGCATAGTGGACTGAATTTGTTAAATGATGTATCACAAGGACAAGATGTAAAAGAGGCTGCTAAGCGTCGACTGAAAGAAGCCGGAAATATATTAACAGATAAAGCTGCTACTAAAGTGAAGAGCATGATTGGTTCTGGACGAGTTAATAAAAAGCAGAAACGTAGGAAAAAGCTTACCATTTCTCACCGATCAAAGAAGGTGAAAGCACAGGATATTTTCTCTTAAAAAAAAAGTATGACTTCGTATATTCATCGAGACTCTCCCGTTTGCGTTAAATTTGAATTAGATTTATTTACCATTTCTCCTACGCAAACAGCTATAGAAAAAGGACAGTTTGTGGAATATCACCCTCTCGCAAATATACGAGATGGAGGACCTATCGAATTTAATATTTCTGGCAGTGGTGAAGACTATATTGATCTAGCTGCTTCTTATATACACGTGAAAGTTAAAGTAGTTAAGGCAGACGGATCCAATCTAACAGACAAAGAACCGGTTGCCCCTGTAAATTAATTTTTACATTCTCTCTTTTCGCAAGTAGATGTAAGTTTAAATGAAAGAAACATTTCATCAGCGACAAATACCTATCCTTATAGAGCCTTCATCGAAACATTATTGAATTATGGGGAAGATGCAAAGAAAAGTTTACTCACCTGCGAAGGATTTTTCCAAGACACTTCACCTAATAAAATAGATGTCTTAGCTCAAGATGCGGATGCTGGACTAAAAGCTCGCGGTGAACTTATAAAAAACAGTCAAAGTGTGGATTTGATAGGACAATTACATTGTGACATTTTTCAACAAAATCGACTCATGTTAAATTTAGTTGATGTGAAAATTAAAATGGTGCGTAGTAAATCTGCTTTCTGTCTAGTTTCTACTGAGAAAGATGCCGATTATAAAGTGATCTTGGATCATGCTTCTTTGTTTATCAGAAAAGTAAAAGTAAACCCTGGAGTCTCTCTCGGACATGTAAAAGCGTTGGAAAAAAGTTCTGCTAAATACCCTATAGATCGAGTATTATGCAAAACATATTCAGTATCTAAGGGAAGTTGGTCTTTTATGCAAGATAATGTATTTTTAGGATTGATGCCCAAGCGAGTCATTATTACTTGTGTAGAAAATGCTGCAATGAATGGACAATATTCAATGAATCCTTTTCTGTTTGCCCATCATCATGTCAACTTTATATCGATTTATGTAGATGGACAACCCGTTCCATGTAAACCAATGGACCTTGATTTCGAATCTAATCATTATGTGCGTGCTTACCACAGTTTATTTTCTGGATTTAATCGCGACAAAGGCATCTATTTATCTCGAGAAGAATTTGTGAAAGGGCATGTGTTATATGCTTTCGATTTAACTCCAGATATGTGTGATGTATCTCATTTTAACTTACAGCATCAAGGCAATTTGCGAGTAGAAATTAAATTTGCTAAAGCTCTCTCTGTGACTCTCTCGGTGCTAGTCTATGCAGAATTTCAAAACGTGATTGAAATAACAAAATCTCGTCATGTACTTACTATGCGATTTTGCTAATTAAGCAATGGACAGCCTTGAAATAAACAGAGCACTCTCTCAGAATGCAAAGACACGAAAAGCATTTCTGGGAGTTTTTGCAAGTGATCGACTCCCTATCGAGATCAAGAAATATCCAAGTTGCTAATGTAGATCGTGCATCTGAATCCGGTAGTCACTGGTTAGCCTTTCACATTTCATCCCCACAGCATTTAGAAATTTTCGATTCCTATGGACATGACCCATCCTATTTTCCTGGACCGATAACCAAGTATGCAGAACGATTTCCACAGATGGACTTTAATTCGATGACTCTCCAAACTAATGTAACGGCAGTATGTGGTCAATATTGCATATACTATTTACATTGTAAATGTCGTGGACAATCTCTCAATGATATATTGTTATCTTTCATACCTCAACATATATCTAATGATATTAAAGTATATAATTTTGTAATCAAGAAATTTCACGTAAGATCTTCTTTCTATCAATAAATACATTTAAACTTTATACATTATGTGTCTTGTCTCATTTAATATGGAATTTCCAAAGCTACAACATCCTTTCACAATGGTGATTTCGGGACCCACTGGATGTGGGAAAACCTATTTTGTACGAGAACTGTTAAAGTATAAAGAGGAAATGTTTTCAACGATTCCCAATAAAGTAGTATGGTGTTATGGAATTTACCAACCTCTGTATAATGATATACCGAATGTTACTTTTGTCGAAGGTTTACCAATTAAATATCAAGAATATTTAGGTTCCAACACATTATTCATCATAGACGGTTTGATGAGCGAGTGTGGGAATGATAAACGTCTGACTAACTTATTTACGAAAGGAAGTCATCATTTAAATTTAAGCGTTATTTTTATCACACAAAACTTTTTTCACAAGGGAAAAGAAATGCGTGAAGTGACTTTAAATGCACACTATTTGATTTTGTGTAAAAACAGAAGAGATGTCAGTCAAATCGTACATTTAGGAAAACAGCTCTTTCCGCGTCATTTAAAGTTTTTTCAAGAAGTATATGAAGATGCAACCAAGAAACCTTTTTCTTATTTATTCATTGATCTGCGCAGTGAAACTCCGGAAGAATTACGTTTACGCACCCAAATTTTACCTAACCAAGTACAGTATGTTTATCAAATGAAACATTACTAAAAAATAATAAAAACAACAGCTTTATAAAATGCATCATCATTTTATAAAATGAGGCTGGTCAAGAAACAGCTAAGACAGTTACAGCTGTTAAACATTTGTCCGTTAAAGTTACGGAAACAGCTATTAAAGAAAATTAATATCAATTGCATAAAAGCTATATGCGAATGTAGTTTAAACATACTCAAAGGAAACGTTCCATTGTCGGAGCAACAAAAGAAGTCTCTCTGTAAGCATAAAACAACTTTACGAAAATTAGGAAATCGTAAGATTTCTCTTGTGAAGAAACGAAAATTAATTTTACAAAAAGGAGGTTTTCTAAACGTTTTGATTCCTGCTGCTCTCAGTGTTCTTACAGGACTAATCAATGGAGTTCACTAAGAAATATGTGTTAGTTCCAGAAGAGATGATGACAAAGCATACCATTTCTGATAAACAGTTAAGTGAATTGGATAAAGCCATGATGCATATTTTAAACAGTTCAGATGACGATCGTGAGAAATTAGTGCGTTATTATGAACTTTTACAAAAGAAATTGAACTTAAAGGAATACAATTCAGCCTTTAAACCTCCTAAAGACGACTCACAAAATTCTTTAGACAATTCAGCTGAGATGAAGAAAGTGAAAGAGGAAGAAGAAGCCCCTTCATCTGTGACGGACGGCGACAAACAGATGACTGTAACTGATTATTCTACTGTTATCTTAGACAGTGTACCTTTACGAATGAGAAGAAAAGCACAAAATGCATTAGCTATTTTAAAGCGACATCCTGATATTCTTAAGTGGAATGATAAAGGCGAGGTACTTTATCATAAGGAAAAAATTAAGCATTCAAATATTATAGACTTATTCAATATTCTTTTTACAACCAAAAAGAAAAAGATTAATATTCCTGCTAAAAACGAATTTTTAAAAGCCTTGACTGAAATCAATATGCCAATGGACTATATCAAAAATGAAAATTTACAGAATCATGATGTTAATATGAAAAAAAAAGTATTGCATGTTAAATCTGTAAAACATATACGTTCTCCATGAAAATGGGAACCTTATTAAATGAATAAAATTATTATTTTTACATATAGACTCTTTCTTCTCTCTACAATCAATATTTGTTTTACATCGTTTTTAAATGTTATGAAAAACATTCATTTCACCAAGAAGCTTTTACCTTTCAATACATTTATTTTCAAAGAATAAATTTCTGTATTATACATAAAATATACTTGGAATTTTCTTTCCTTAGTTAATATCAAATTAACAGCAATATCCATTTACTAACATTTGATATACACGTTTGCTTTAAAATTAAAACTAAAATTTCAATATATTTCTATTAAAAACATAAGGAAAAAAAATAATCATAACATCAACCAAACATAGAAATTTAAATAGAATAGCTGTACTTATATTAATGCATTTTTATAATCTTCATAACATTTCGATTCAAAAAACCTATCACAAAATAAATGAACAATTTTTTTTTCTGCCTTAAAGAATCTCTTATATTTTTAAAATTAATACATAAAAATATATCTTCACCAATATAATTCATCAACACTTACCGTAATACATTCTTGTCTTGTCTTGTTTGGGAAGGACAGTCTATAAGGCGTCATTATATTATTGCGTTATCATGGTAAGATAGGTTAATGGTCTCTGATAATCACTGAAAACTTATTTGAAAGAGTTGTTATTCTTAAGTTTGACATTACTTATACATATATGCATAAGGGTAATCTTAAAAGCATCATCCACTTATCATGATAGAGTAATGGAAAATTTCTAAAACTCTTATAATCATATGTGAAAGAATGTATTATCTTAAGGTTGTTGTTGCTATTCCAAGTTTGACAATACATACAGAAGTGAAGGAAGATCCTTGATAAGCGTTGTAGACTTCACGTTATGATAAGGGTTAATGGAAGTTGAAATCGTATTCGAAAGAAAGGGTTATCATAATGTTGTTGTTGTCCTGGTTCAGATTATACAAATCTGAAATGTTTCGAGAACATTCTTTAATCCCTATAAAAGGTGTTTCAGAAATGGAAAAAGTCAGTTCTCTTCTCAACCTTGAAAAGAGCAAGTCTTCCTGATTTGATTCACAGAACTTAATATTTTTTTGCGATGGCTTTTGAACAAGATCACCAATCTGTTTCTTCCAATGTAAGTATTAGAACTGTTATATATTATTTTAATTATTATTTTTTTTTCAGACTAGATGAACTTTTTAAAATGAATTATAATCAATCTATTTTTTTAATACATGATTTATATGTTTGCTTCAAGTATGATTTGAATTAAATAGCCTGCTTTTTACATAGTTTAGAGCTCAAAAAAAAATTTTTTTAAAGCATTTATATGAGTCTGAAGGAAATCAGTCGAGTTTGTATATCGTTGCATGATATTTTTAATGCATGAATGAACTATTTTTTATGAGAGAAGATGCTTTTATTTTGAATCTTTATTTTAAAAGTATATTTATTATAAGATAATGAATGAAGTATCAAATACTTTTAAACAGCAGTCATCATTTTTGAATATTCTAAAAAAATATTTTTTATTAACACAGTTTTTTCTCTTTTTTTTTCTTAGTTTATCGACTTTGGAATTCAGGAGGAGGAATTCAACTCTCTAACTTCTGAAAGAATGGAACCTCAACCAAGTACAAGAGAGGTAACATTTTTTTTTTCTTTTTAATAGTGACTTGCAGGTATAGTTATTTATTCAATGGTTCTCTTTCCCTTCAGTCGTTGTTGTACAATGTGTGATTATTAGGAAAAAAAGTAGTGAGAGAGAGATTTTTAAACTAAATTAAAATTCTTTAAACGTAAAGAGTTAATACTAAACGATTTCTAAAATGATTTATGTAATTAACTTTTTTTTAGTGAGGGATAATTAAAAATGCGTAATTTTATAATGAGGAAAGCATGCATATTGAAAGCCGCTTTTCTATCTTTCACAGGTTTGCGACATATGTGGTCAAAGTTTTAGTAAAAAGAGTAATTTAGTTCGTCATTCGAAAACACATGAGGGAAAAATCTTTCACTGTGAAGAATGTCAGGCTCAGTTTACGAGAGCAGATAGTTTACGAAGACACATACAAAATATTCATGTTAAAAAAAAATACCTTTTCATGTGAAAAATGCAACGACGTGTTTAGCAGAAAACATGATCTAATGAAACATAACCGTACTCAACATGGTACTGTTCAAAGTATTAAAAGGAAAAGTAATAACCCCCCATCCATTAAACAAGCGAATGAAGCATGCAGCGTCGGCCTTCAGTTCTTTTACAATTATCGCCACCAAAGAAATTAATCAAGATCTAGAAATATTTTTAAATAATATCAAATTAAATATTATGCCGAAACTCGAGGAAGAAATCAATGAGAAAAAGGCTTTAAAATGGTACATTATAGTAACAGCGTCGGCCTTAAATGTCTTCAGTTCTTTTACAATTATCGCCACCAAAGAAATTAATCAAGATCTAGAAATATTTTTAAATAATATCAAATTAAATATTATGTCGAAACTCGAGGAAGAAATCAATGAGAAAAAGGCTTTAAAATGGTACATTATAGTAACAGCACAGTTCTCTAGAATAGGACATGATGGGGACGAAGAGGTTATTAAACCACATTTTAGATCTACCTGCCTCACAAGTTTAACAATAGAGAATGTTGAAGAACAATTGAATGAGGCCTATAACAAGA
The DNA here is from genome assembly GCF_044657685.1 of Stegodyphus dumicola. Taxonomy (NCBI): domain Eukaryota; kingdom Metazoa; phylum Arthropoda; class Arachnida; order Araneae; family Eresidae; genus Stegodyphus; species Stegodyphus dumicola. The sequence goes on along the minus strand of NC_140771.1, from coordinate 36,867,454 downwards.
TAAAAAAATCGTTTGAAGAATTTTTACAAAATGGCTCGGGATGGACATTAGATAAAATTGAAAAATTAGAACTCTGCACAGCTCGATATCATCCCTTAGCCGCTAGTAGTTATATACCTCTTCCCAAAGAACTTGCCATGAAAAAAGCCATTTTAAACATTCAAAATGAGGATCAAAAATGTTTAGTGTGGTGCTTACTTGCACACAAATATGATCTTTCTAGAGAAAATAATGCAAACCGAGTAAATCATTATAAACCCTATGAACATGAAATAAAATTGGGAAATATTGAATGCCCTGTTCCTATTACAAAAATACCATCTATTGAAAAACTAAATAATCTTAGAATAAATGTATTTGGATATGAAGAAAAAGAAGTCTTTCCCCTCTACATTTCAAACAGAAAAGAAACTGATTGTATTAATTTACTTTTAATCAGTGATGACAGTAAACAACATTATTGCTTAATAAGAAATATGTCTCGGTTATTAGATAATCTCACAAAACATGATGGAAATATGTTCTATTGCATGAGATGCTTGCATAGATTCACCCGTGAAAACCTGTTAGAAGAACATGCAAAATACTGTCAACATCAAAACATACAGAGAATTAAAATGCCCTCAGAAGAAGAAAAAATATTAGAATATACTAATTATCAATATGAAGAGTCTATTCCGTACATTATTTATGCTGATTTTGAAGCTTTAATTGAAAACATAGACACTTGTACACCTGATGTAGCTACTGCGTCTTTTACAGAAAAAATACATCATCATAAAGCTTGCGGATATGCTTACATAATTGTAGGACCTGATGGGAAAAGCGTTAAACCTGTAACAGTATACAGAGGTCCTAATGCAGTAGACCATTTTATACAAAATATTTTACGTGAAGAAGAGGAAATAGCCGAAAAATTATATAGTATTGTACCTCTTTCCATGATATCTCAAGATGAACAAAATTTTAAAAATGCAACTCATTGCTACTTATGCAAAAAACATTTGAATAATGATCGTGTAAAAGATCACGATCATCTTACGGGAAAGTATAGAGGAGCTCTGCACAATAAGTGCAATTTGAAATTTAAACTTCAAAAGAAAATTCCTGTCGTATTTCATAATTTAAAACACTATGATGCACATTTAATCATGCAAGGCATCGGCAAAATTCAAAACAGGGAGTTTCATGTTATACCTAATAATATGGAAAAATATATTTCTTTCAGTATTAAAAGAAAATGGAATAATCTAAGAATATCTTTAATTTTTATTGATAGTTTACAGTTTATGAACGCGTCTTTGGAAAAACTTGTATCTAACTTGCCTGAAGAAAAATTTAAGATTTTAAAAGAAAATTTTCCCAATGATCAAAACATAAAATTATTATTACGGAAGGGAATATATCCATATGAATATATCAACTCTTTTGATAAATTTAAAGATACTCAGTTACCATCCATAGAGAACTTTCGAAGTACTTTAACTGGTGAAAGTATATCTTCGGATGATTACATTCATGCTCAAACTGTTTGGCAAGCTTTTCATATTCAAAATTTAGGTGAATATCATGATTTATACGTAAAAAGTGATGTTTTACAATTAGCAGATGTGTTTGAAAATTTTAGACAGCTTTGTAAAACTTACTATAGTTTAGATTGTGCGCATTTGATGACTGCACCTGGATTAGCTTGGCAAGCCTGCTTAAAAATGACTGATCAAGCTTTGGAATTATTAACGGATGTTAATATGCATTTATTTATAGAGCAGGGCATTCGTGGAGGTGTGTCCATGATTACCCAGCGTAAGTCTGTAGCAAATAATAAATATCTGAAAAATTTTGATTAAACTAAAGAAAGTAAATATATCTTATACCTTGATGCAAACAATCTCTACGGGTGGGCTATGAGTCAACCCTTACCCTACGGAAGTTTTGAGTGGGTTGAACCTCATAAGAATGTCATAGAAAAGATTTTGACTTTATCAGAAGACAGTTTGGATGGATACATCTTGGAAGTAGACCTGGAATATCCCAAAGAACTTCATAATGCTCATAACGATTATCCCTTAGCTCCAGAAAAAATGAAAATAATAGCTAATCATCTTTCACCTTATGCAGTCAGTGTACTGAAAAATAATAAATTTATCTCGAATACCAAATTAGTTCCTAATTTAAATCCTAAATTTAATTATGTCATCTATCATAAAAATTTACAGTTATATCTCTCTTTAGGTATGAAATTAATGCATGTTCACAAAATTATAAAATTTAAACAAAAAGCTTGGTTACAACCTTATATACAGTTTAATACAGATCAACGTAAAAATGCACAGACAGGATATGAGAAAGACTTTTTTAAACTAATGAACAATAGTGTGTACGGTAAAACTATGGAAAACGTGAGGAAACATGTTGATGTCCAATTAGTCAATACAGAAAAAAGAGCGAAAAAATTGGTAGCTGCACCAACCTTTCATAATTTCAGAATTTTTGATAACGATTTGGTTGGAGTACAAAGGTTGAAAAACTGTGTTAATTTAAACAAGCCCATTTATGTAGGATTTGTCATACTAGAACTTAGTAAATATCATATGTACAATTTTCATTACAACCATATCAAAAAACAATATGGAGAAAGAGCCAAGCTACTTTTTACTGACACAGACTCTCTCACGTACGAAATTTTAACAGAAGATGTATATCGAGATATGAGTTTTCATACGCATCTGTACGATATGTCAGATTATCCGAAGACTCATGCTTTGTACAATATCAATAATAAAAAGAAAATTGGATGTTTCAAAGATGAAATGAATTCCGAACCAATACTGGAGTTTATAGGACTGAGGGCGAAAATGTACTCTCTACTGTTGGATGAAAGTGAGAAGAAAACCGCGAAAGGAGTTAAACAAAGTGTTATTAAAAGGAAACTTAAACATAAAAATTATAGAGATTGTTTAGAGAAATCTATCTTCACCAGAGAATTACAATATAATATTCAGAGTAAGAACCATCATCTTTTTACCATGGCTATAAATAAAATCGCACTTTCAGCTTTTGATGATAAAAGATATATTTTAAAAGATGGAGTACACTCCTTAGCCTATGGGCATATCAATATAAATAATGTTTAATGGAAAACAAAATGGATTATTTTTAATGTGGTCAATGACTTCACAGTGGAGTTATGGGAAGGGGCTGGCACCTGGGTATTCAAAAAAACCCCATGACTGTGAAACTGTGAAGAGAGACCCTCAGGTGTCAGAAAGCTGAGGCTTTCGATAAAAGCCCATGTGTGTGTGTGTGTGTGTGTGTGTGTGAAATTTTAATGAGTATTATGTTATTCTTTCCAATATTTTAACAGTTATTTCTTTCCAGAAAAGCAGATATTTTGTTTCAGGGTTCGATCCTATATTTTGAATCATAGAACATTTAAAAAAAAAAAAAGAAACTTCTAAAATAGATTATTTTCTTTTTTCGTCCCTAGAGGACGCCATAAGCAATTCCTAAATAGATTATTTTCTTTTTTCATCCCTAGAGGACGCCATAAGCAATTCCTAAATAGATTATTTTCTTTTTTCATCCCTAGAGGACGCCATGACTCCGTTGCCAAATTAAAAAAAACTAACTTTTAATGAAAAGCAGGAGGTCTACAACTCAATCAGTAGTCTACCAACAACTCAACTCAACTCGAAACCACGCCTCCTAGTGTTATGACGTTGCCTTTGGCCCCGCCCTCTGTGATGTCATTGACCACGCCCTCAGCTCCTCAGCTCCTCCTGATGCAGAACTGTCATTTTCATGCTACTCTTGGATTCTAGAGATTTTACTTGGTGTGTTACGAATTAGTTTACTAATTCTTACGATGTTTCGAATTATTTGTATCAATTTATCATTATTATACTAAAATTATAATATAATAACCACCTTTAAGATCTTTATAGATTCAGCGTTTAAAACTGTGGTCATTACTGAGTCATTAAAATGCCCCCTTTTTTTTGTCTTTAAAGGGGTCTATATCATGAATTACTCATAAAAGAGATCACAGTATTATATATTTAATACATACTTCTGACCATGTTTCAGACGTTTGCACAAATTCTTTTATGCGGAAGTAAGATGTATTGATACTCGCATATTGCTTCTAATTGAAAAGAAGTGTAACAGAGCTCTAAATTGTTGTTGCTGTTTTAAACAACCAGACACTAGACACTTGCAATTTAATGCATTCGTCAGGAATGGCCAATAACCATCGGTTATTCAGCCATCTCATCTCCGAGAACGCTGCTGAAGTTGACGTGTTTACTGAAAAACAAATATACGAGTTTTAAATGTCCTAATTTTTCAGCTATCTTTCTGGCAAAGCCCATGGGAAATAAGATCTCGGGCAGATCCTTGCTAAGATGGATTGATTTTGACGAAAAATATCTTAATATTTTAAAGGTTAAAAACTGGAAAACAGTTGCCAAAGGTAGAGATGCTTGGAGAAGACTTCTTGAGAAAGCCAGGGCCAACCCAGGGCTGTCCAGCCATTGAAGAAGAAGAAGAATTTTTAAGCTAACACAGTAGACACAAACTTGTTGATTCCGAGTACGATAAATCATGGTAATGATTCTTATTCATGCTGTTTCTAGGAATCCAGTAAGGCAGCGGAAGAAACATAGTTTCGTTTTAGATCTTTTAATAATCCATATAATTTACAAAACGAAGCAAGTAGTATATACAATTCAAAATTGGTATGCTACTTATTAAAAATCATAATAAAGTAACATAGAACAGCATGATTTAAATTAAGATCCAGTTAGTTAATTAACTAAGGGTTTGCTGCAAACAAGCAACTGTTCTTACATAACTGCAGTCTAAAATTCAATGACACTGTTATTCATATGATAGAGTCTTCCATACTGACGTAAAACAGTAAGTAAAGTACTGTTTGAACAATTGAATAATTACTCTGCCTTTTAACATGTCCTGGTTAAATAATGTATTTAGACTTAAAATCTCAGGAGATTTCGAGAAAATATTGCCATATAAATATTTTTAAGGTAATATGAGATGCCATATACTAAGTATTTTTCTATACATTACATCTTACGTAATTGCATATTTAATGCAGCTAGAATTATCTACATTTTGCATTCCTTTACATCAGCTTTCTAAAAGTATCTGGACTAAAAACAATCTATTCTAAAGAGATATCCACCCATTAAAGAGCCCGACAGAGGGGAGAGGAAAGCCAACAAAGCATATGGAATCGCGCAATTATTTTTATTGTCGCATTCCGTCCTTTCCACCAACTGCGACGCTTCGATGTCGGCCGTTATTTTTAATCGGCATCCGTTGCGGAGGAAATGATTTGGCGTCATCCGCCATTATGTTTCCAAGTCCCAGAACAAAAAAACTTCTAATTGGCGCCGATTTAGAAGAGTTCGCCCACCATTAACGTGGAATGATGAAGCCTAATAATTGCCTGGATTCTATTCAGTTTCGAAAATACAAAAGAGGACCAATTAGCGAGCGCCACGACGATGCGCATGCGTAACAACGAAGCACAATTGAGGCTTAGAAAGAAAAATGGCGGCTACTGTTAATGGCGACTGCTAGTGAACGTTATAAATAGGCACGTTTCTAATTAATTTTTGGAAGCGCTTCGGTTAACTTCTTATTATAATAATTTCTGGGGTATGTGTGTGTGAAATAAGCCTTTAGAAGCAATGTTCCGTGTTGACAGCACTGATAAGCGATGATAAAAATGACGCCAATGGATGCCCAAATCATTTAGTGGAACGTAATTCTTTGTGTGCCAGTGCTGCTTTGTGTGATGGAATTAAGAGACCGCAGAAACGCTTAAAATTTTTTGATGATGCCTTTTGCTATATAAATACGTCGAATAACTGATCAGTTTTAAGAATACTAATGAGAATAATGCCTTAATTAATTCTAAATCAGGACGATGACATTGTTTGATGCGTTTTAGAAATAATTGGTAATGGCCATGCTTTTACATTCAAATTTAAATGAAATTTTCAATATGTTAAGATGTGCTAAGAAAATAATACAATTAACATGAAATTTGCAAATCAAATACCCATTTTTATGTACACAATGAAAAATAAATTTATCTTATAAAATATAATTAAATATTTTAATAGATTTTTAATACAAACACCTATTTTCTTGCCTTTGAATAACAATATACCAAGCCGGAGCATACATAAAGGTAATTTTGTACTCTGCGCTTTGAAATATTTTAAAGACGGAGGTAAAATATGTATTATTGTTTCTGAGAAATCTGCCATGCTCCATCAATTTCTATTTCCGAAAGAAAGATTTTATAAAATTTTGTAATCCTAATAAAATTAAAGTGCTATATTGCTTAATCTTTATTCATTTCTATTAACTAAAGGTTGCTATTTTTAGAATATAGATGAGAAATATTCAAATTAAAATTAAACACTAAGGCGCTATGGCTAATTTAAATTACAATTTAGATGTTTTTTATCTTTTTTACATTTATACATGAGAATAGCACGTGTTTATTAAGCGATTTTTTTATGCTGTCTAAGAATTCCAGCACGTAAAATGAGTCTTAATTGTGATTTTGGAGATAGTGGCGAGAAGTCTTACTTTTCACATATGATTATTTCAAGAATGTACCTCTCTATCCTGATTTAGTACAGTGGTTGGCGCTGCCATAACTTCATCATCCGGGACAGCTTCAGATCCCGTAAAAGGCAGGGATATATAGTGTAGCTTTGCGGCAGGAGTGTTAAGAATTGTGTTTTTGTGGCAGGAGTTAATGTGTTTAAGAACTTCAGCCAGCGACAGACGCAAGTCTCTGCCTCTTGACCTCGATGAATTCGTGAGCCTGATCTGCATTACGTAAATATCAGAAGAATTAATTATAACAGCAAGAATGTACCATGATCGCAAGAATTCTATCGAAACTTTGAACTTCAGACAATAGACAACATGGCCATAAATAAAGTTTGAATGAACATGACCAATTCATTCAGAGTTTCTTCTTCACATCTTCCTTTCAAGGATAATTTCATGCCTGGTTAAGATCATATAGTGCTGGGGTCTCAATGAATTTCTGCGGGAAAATTTTGAAACGTTCTTTGCAGTATACGGTCTTCATTACATTCAGACCGGTATCCAACCTGGAAAACCCGATAAATGCATGTACAAGAGCTGTGCAACTTGCTGAGGATAGACGTTTCAGACACTGGATATGTGGTGAGCGTAAAAGAGCACTCTGGCCTAACCAATTACATTTCCAACTATTTCGTTAAATCAGTATGAAAAATCCGAGAAAATCCGTCTATCTATGGTGAGTGACAGAATGGTCTAGCTATGCTTTATGATAATAATATGCAGTTAGTTGGCATTCGGGAAGGAGACTCCTCTACGAGAGCGTCATTTCCAGTGATTGCATCATTTAAGTTTTGCTTTTATTCTGATGGGTTTGGCATCCACAGCAAGAAATTAGTGGACACGAACCGACATCGAAAAATGCAAGTTATGAAAATTAAATTTTCTTTCTGAAACAATCAAATTTATATGAGTTATTTTAATTTTAGTAAGCCTTTTCTATTCCTCATATTTCCTTCCATTTGGACTGTGGCTGGGGAGGAATCGATATTAGGAAGCAATGAGGACTTTTTTAAGTCTTTGTACACCACATTGTAAATAACATGCATACATACAAGTTAAAAGTAATATGTGCTCAGTGTATTCCGTGATTAATAATATGCATGTGATTTACCTCTAATATGGTGTATCAAAACCAATTGGCAAAAGATATTAAAGTATTCAATTTTAGATGAAGATTTTACTGTTAGTTCTAAACGCACTTTGACGTATTTGCATTATTCAGAGTATAACGAAATTTCAATGGAACATAGAATAATATATGTAATTCTATATGGAATTTAATATTATTTTTGAAATTTCAGTTGACGAAGTGTGCAAATTACTGATACATTTGAAATTAATGTGACTAATAAGTTCATATTAGAAGATAATGAAAGCATATTTCACAAAATTTTGTCTTTACGTAATTAAACAGTAAATTAGGAAATGAAATGAGCAGGCTTTTAATAATTAGAAATAATGAAATTGTGGTCATTATAAAGAACCATTATAAGTGTCCATTGTTGATTATTAGAACAAAATCTGTGGTTTGAAAAGTGGGTAAATAAAAGTTATTCCTATGTAATAATATTTGAAATGAACCAATATACTCGCATACCGGAAGCTCAATAGAATTTCCCCTACTTCCGCTTGGCTGATTTAGTTTTAATCATGGGTATTTTCAGTGGAATGCTATTCAGCTGAAGTCGATGTTTAATAATGCCACATACTGGTACATTTCCTTGATGCAGTCATTAAAAATAACCTCAACTTTTATTTTTTCCTCTCTCACTTCCGAACAGAGGAGAATAATCAATTCTGTACACAAATATTAAGCATATGATGACGAGGATCATCAAATCTTATTCTTTTGTATTTGAAGAAGGGGTAGTTCTTTCAGAGAGGATATGAAGTAATTATCTGATTTGAAAAACATTAGCATCAAAATGATTTACGGAAAACATAGAAAGAATTTTATAATAAGTAGTACTTCAAAAATAATAAGAGGTTATATGAGCATAAGGATCTTTTGCTATTTTTTTCTCATAATGAACTAATTAGTTTAGCAAAAAGATATTTAATACTTTGCATTAAAAATAATATTATATAGACATCTGAAGATATTTTCTAATGCTGTCTTATAAATATGTTGGTATTATGCATTATTATGAAGTTTCATAATCCGATAAAAGTTAGAATCACAGGTATTTACTATCATTTATAAATACTCAGAGGAAAAATTCCAAATATCTTGCAATCTATTTTAATTTTGCAATTTTGTCGAGAAATTGCAGTAGCTTTGGGCACCAGTTCGAATTACTTTCGGTGCGAGTGTAATAAAAGTACTAATATTTTTGGTTTTTGTTTACGACCCATCAACCAAGTATACACTCATCTGATCAATTTAAGTAGTTCTCATTGGATAAAAAAATAAATAAAATAAAATAAAAGCAAAAAAATCTGAAGGGTTTCAGATTTTAAATTACGTAGGGGCGTTTTTTAACGTTTTGTGTGTTACCTTTATTTATTAAATATCATGTTCTTTGCACTTAAACTATAAATCAACATCAATGCCGCTAAATAATTTTTAAATGAGCCTATCTTTAGAATTTCCGATACACAGTTCCGCGCAGCTGGAGATAAAAAGGTTTCCCCCCCCGTTAAACTGTTGCCATTGCTCGCTTTCAAATTCTTGAGTTTATTACTCAAAAATTCTTTAAAATTTTACAAAATATGAAATCGATAATAAAGCAAATTTCAAATTTTGGCTTTCAGATGCCCATATTCGCAGTAGGATTACGTCATTCAAAATTGGACGGCTTTAGGTACCATTGTTTTATCACAATGATACCTAGAGTTAAATAAACTTTTTTTTTTTAGTTTGAAAATTATAAGCATCCATGTAACTGATGCATTTATCATATCGGGAGGTAAGTTTTCGTATATCCTCATTCTGCCCTCAAGAAATGTAGTTATCCTCAACTGTAACTCTTCATTTTCAGTAAATCATGGCACATACAATAATCACGGTACATATAATCACAGTTAAAAACGGTAATAGCTAAAAAATGGAAAAAAAAAAACGAAACTAATAATTGAAAGTGGTAAAATTAAAAAATGAAACTTGCCCAAAAAAGTAAGAATAATTGTTCGCCAAAAATTCTTTTCACCTTCCCAGATAACATCAAGCAGTGTATCGCGGTATCCATACGATATCAGCTTCAGAACATACAGTGGGAAGTTTAGGAATACGGCGGCATGCAATCCTGATCTTGTCATCTAGCGATTATTATCCTTTTTGTAAAACTAAAGTAGCTTTTACAAGATACTCATCGAATCCAATCTCCAATCAAATGGCCGTTTAACACAAGGTTTTCAAGAAATTTGACAGTTATTAAATAATTATCTTGCCTACCTAATTAATAACTTTGAAATTAATTACCTTTATCGTTAAACAATCCAATAGCGCAACCGAAAAATATTGAAAAATATTTTCGCTACAGTTATACAAAATACTTACGCTATTGAAATAAATTCTGAATCTCGCAGTAAAATATCATGCGTTATATTTTTATCATGCAAACCTCATTTACCTTGTCGAAATTCGTATTCTTATATAATTAATAGCAACAGTTCGAGTAAGTGTGAAGGGTGTTAAAAATAATGCACTCTTTTCTTCATTTTTATTACGCTGCTAGAACATTTGTCACGCTAACCGTAATTCCATCCTCTGAGCTTGGCAAGGAATGTTATTCATCCCTTTTTTAACAAGGGACGAGACAGCGTTTCGACATTTATGACCCGCAAAGCGACGACTCCTACTATTTTGTTGGGGGCTGGTTAGAGGAAAAAGAGGAGGGAGAGTTTAAAGGTGAAACATTTCGGACGTGTGGGCTAAACAGGCAGATGTAATTTCGTTAGTCACACTCTGCTTACCCCCAAAATCCTGCCCTCGGACGATCTCCCAGAAGCGGTAAATCTCTCCACGAGAAGTCATGCATTTAGAATAACAGTTCCAGTTCTGAGTTTTCTTCACTGACATTTTTGCATTTAGGGCGATCTTTCATACAATTGTACTTTTTTTCTTTGTTTGTTTATGAAGAGTTTAAAAATATTATTCACTTAAATGAAGATAAGATTTAGTCAATACCTTACAAAAGCAGGAGTCAATACCTTAGGAAACTCAGGAGTTACTTTACTATAGGTGTTTTATACTAGAGTTATGATGGAATAATTTGTTCAAAATTTGTGTGGAGTGTTTTTCTTTTAATTCTAGATTAAGCGCGAAGGTGACAAGTGTCCTTTGGAGTCGCGACTTTCAGTAGCTGAACACTAACTGCTGGTGTTTGTTGTGGCGGCAGTAGCACAAAAATGATCTTTCTTATTCTAGATACAATTTAATAGGTGGAAGACAATTGTCCCCCACGCTTCTAATGCAGAGTGAAGAAATTAACATCTTTATTTATGATGAATTAAAAATATCACTTCCTTCTTTCTTTAACTTCTCATACTTGCTTCTCATTTGCTTATTTTCTTTAAAGCATTATCGTTTTTTAAAGCGAGGTGTGTAAAATTTTAAGTAAGTTGAATCTGATAACGGTTTTTAAAATCATACGAAAAAAATTGTAATAGCACACTTACCTGATTCGATTTTATATTTTATAATTTAAAACATGGCTTAAGTTAAAATGCAAATTGCTTTGGTTTTGTCCTAATAATTGTTATTCTTTTTTTATTAATCAGTTCCTATTTTTTCTCCCTCTCTACCCCCAACAAAAAATTGCAAAATCGATAAAAAAAATCTGAAAGAGTTCAGATTTTAATGATCGCCCAAAAGGGCTCTTTTAAAGTTAATATGGATTATCAGTAGTGTTTATGGATAGACATGGCCCAGGTGGAATAGCGAAACATTTTATAGGAATAGCGACACATTTTTTAGATGAATACACAAGACTAACATGGGAACATTAATTTATCTTCTGTTTCTTTAAAAAGTAAAAAATCTTCTGTTTCTTTAAAAATTAAAAAAATCTTCTGTTTATTTAAAAAGTGAAAAACTATTTAATGTAATTCTATAAAAATATTTAATGTTTTTAATTAAATTCACTTTTATTTAAATCAAGCAAATTAAAAATTTTAAAAAATAATATTCTTAAGAACTGCATCTATTGCTTTTAAATATTTTAATTTGTCAAATTAATAACAGATAGACTAAATACCAAAGTATAGCACTTTATGTTTTTCCTAATGGCTAACTCGAATGAAAAATGAAATAACACATTAAAGTAAAACAATTTGGAAATTAAGAATCTTCTTGGGCTAATAAGACCTCTAAAGGGGGATTCCGGTTATTTAAAATAACTTCACAGACCGAATAATCCTTAATATATATTAACTAATTAATTATTTTAGTTTTGTTATTAACTATAAAAATGCTAAGTATACGATATCTTTTTGGCATGATTTTCTTTAAAACTAATTGCTTAATGATTTATTCCGCCTTTTTCTTTTCTATTATATTTCATTCAGAAAGAATTCAGATAATTAAGGCTTTCTCTGATCTTCATTTCACAATAACTTTAAATCACGCCGCATAAAATTCAATTCAACAGCAATAAAACAAAATATTTAAAAACAGCATATCTTTAGAATTTCCGATGGTCAAACTCGCGCGCCCGAGATAAAGATATTTTTTTCCGTACAGAGTTGCCATGGCTCGCTTTGAAATAGTCGAGTTTGTTAATCAAAAATTCTTTAAAGTTTTACAAAATATGAAATAAATAATAAAACAAATCCGAAATTCAACATTCGGATTTCCAGTGCCCATGTTCAAGTGGGAAATGAAGATTTTCAAAATTTGATGGCTCTAGGTACCGTCGTTTTTTCACAACGCAAAAAACATACATACATTAATGCAGATTCTACATTATTTAATTTATATAATAATATAATAATATTTGGTGCCAACAATTTAAAAAGATATTTGCCGTTGACAGTGGAACTCTACAAAATGACATTTTGTGACCAATAGCCCCTGTATGCTAAATAAATTATAATGAAGGTAAACAACTGATTTTTATAATCTTAAAACTCTACAGTGTTCTTAGAAAACAATCAACTTTCATTTTGAATATTAGGGTTCGTACTAAATGTTTAAAAATTCAAATAGCTGAACTAAATTTGTTACAACGTTAAAAAAATAAATAAATAAATAAATAAATAAATAAATAAATAAATAAACCGGGGAAATCTCTTCCCCCATTTTCCTAACAAACACTAGACACTTTTTTTCTTAAAAAAAAAGTGTTTTGTTTCTTTACACATTGATTAATTTGCTGATGTGATAATCAGTAAGCTAATTAATGATTAGTTATATATTCGTTAACTTAATGACTTATTAAACACCGATTACGAAGCAAATTAATGAAGGTATAATTAGTTAATAAATATAACTGAAATTATTTAAGACCTAATATATGTAACAGAAACACGCTTGAATTCTAAATTAGGTGAAATTAAATTTTGTTCGTATTAGTATCAAAAACGTTTATACTTTTTTATTTCAAGATATGCATAGTAAACTGTCTCTTGAAATGCATAACCTTTTTCTCAAAATTCACTAAATTTAAACAGCTGAAAACTTCGACTGAGATTCCCGAATTAACGTTATCGTGTTTAAAGTTTCTAATGCCGCCTAACCGGGATTGTGGTTAGTGACTCTGACTGCCGAACCGAAGCGCCTGGGTTCGAATCTTAAGAGTTTGGATGTTTTTAAGTTTCTAGTGTCTGCGCAGCATGGGTCACTCAAAATAAGAGGCGAGCTGAAAGTCCTCCTGAGAGGCTGCTAGTAGGGGAAGAGATATGAAAAATCTCAGACCTGTCCCCCCCTCCGCGGGGGATATCCTTCAAAATTGAGGGTGGAACTGAGCAGAGTTGTAATATCCCCTACATGGTTCTTAAAGCTCGACTGGCCAACGACTGGTGCAGTATTGCCTCCTTGCCACAATGAATTTTCTCAGCTTGTTCTAATTTCAAACAAGCGAGATTAGTCACAACAATAAATTTTCCAACATTTCCGAAAAGTATAGTAAACGAAACATTACTATAAAAATTATCATTGCTATTTTTTGAAGCTTTTTCTTACTGTTTAATGCATTTGAAATAATGTTTTAGCACATTGCGGCATTCATCCTATACGTATCCTTGTGGACAGTGTGGAAAATCCCGATTCCATTTTCGACCAGGATAATTCCAGTTGATTTTCCGTTTCCCGCTTTAAAACTCTAAAAATGCCCGCAATCTTAGAAAAGAATTTTTTTAAACTTAAGTTTCGGTTTTATGGTACGCATTTTTAAGGGCTGGGTATATGTGCAAATATTTTCATGTGTATTTAATAACTAAATATTTAATTTATATATTAAATATTATCTTAAATAATAATGTATTTAATAACTTTACCTACCTCTATTCTCTACCCTTAGAAATGTTTTTAATCAAATAATTCAATATTTCTATATTTTGGCAAATGCATTTTAATTTACTGATTATTATTTAACTATAAACAAAATTGTGAATAAGAAACTTATGTATTGTTACTTAATTGGTGAATTAATTATTTATAGACATCTTTACAAATTTTATGTAGCTAATAAGACAGTTCCTTATAAACAACTGCACACATTTCGAGGACCGTGTTTTTGTCAATTTCCGCTTGTTTGTTAGACTTAATATGAGTATATGTATGAACAAGCACGTACACAAATGTATAAATACAGAGAGGTAAAAGTCACTCTATCAGTATTCTAGAAATTAAAAGAAATTTCCATGAAAATAAGTTAATTGCGATAAACTCATCCCTATTTCCGCAACTGAATGTTCTGTTCCATGCGCAAACAGGACTCCACAAACAAAAGAGCTACAGATGAAACTGCTCTCTTAATTGGATGACATCTCTTTGCGATTACGCATCTCTCTAATTAAAGGTGTCCAAAATCCGTTATTTCATATTCAAATTATAATCGCCCATCGTTGTATGTGGGGGATTATGAGCGACTCTTCATTATCTCTATCAGGAGTTTTGATCCATCCAGCTGGTATTTATGCGTCCGCGATCCCTCGTTAGCCGTTTCCTGCCTGGTGTTGTCATCAACAGTGTCCCCATAATTGGCCCAAAAAGGTCAGCGATGGCCAAGCAGGTGATTTTTAGAAGGCTGGACACAGCGAGAGTGAGCAGCTCGTGCTTGTTGATTTATTAAATTTGTTTTTTAAGTGCCGGAGGTGTCCGAAAACGTCCGGCTACAGGTGCTTTTTCTCGAAGATTTCGATCAAGGAATTACTCACATGCCTAGGCTAGGCAGGTGAATTTTTCAGGTTGAAAACAACAACCGGAGGCTATGTCGCATCTCTCTGATGCATCTTCTGCAAACCATTTCCTAGGATAAAATTTTTAGTTTTATCTACTTGTTTATTGTAAGCATCATAAGAAATATCCCATTTTGAAATTTCACTGACAAGTCGCTTTTCGAAAAAATCTTCAGTTCAATTCTGCTACATCTATGAATGTTACATACAGTTACATTTTACCTAAAAGCAATTAATTTAGAATATAGAATCAGAGTAAAGGGAAATTTACCTCAAATTATCATGCCTCCAAATTAACAACACATTATAGGAACTTAGACTTTATAAAAAGAACAATAAAAGTGACTTATAATTTTAGTAGTATTCATAGACATTGTGCAAATGCCTTAATATGAGTGCCAATGATATCGTCTTGCATTTTTGATACAGCTATGTTCGGAGATGTTTTTTGGCTTTTAGAATTAAAAAAATGTTAAATCTCGGAGTAACTGGATTTCCCATTTAATCCTTTTCATCAACATCATCAAATAAATTTGAAAAGGTACTACTTCTAGTAGATCTCTCTCTCTATATATATATAATTCTGAATGCGTCCAAAAGATACTATCATAATTATAGTTTTGTTTTTAAAATTTCAAGACTAACTACGACATAATTTTATTTTCAAGAATGGTACCAATAAAAGTAGCTTGAAATAAAATGCAAATTTTTATGACAGTTTTCGTTTCTTAAAGTCCCAGTAACAACGCTAAATTCCTTCATTGTCTATTACTTTAGAACAGGCACATCAAAGCCATATCTTCCCACCAAACCTGTCTCATAACTATGGCGAAGACAGCTGTGGTAAAAAGTGTGAATTCACTAATTTGCTAAAATTCCCTAATTACCTATGTGAGGTGATGACAACATACGTTACGATAGCATGGGAGTATCGCTATGACCTTCAAGTGCCTTTCTCAGTAATAACTTATTCAAGTAACTTGACTTTTAACCCTCTCAGCGTTACGGCCGGAAAATTCCGCATAAAAGGCTGCCTTCTATATTCATTATACATGAAAATTTCTGCTAGTTTTTAATGTATCTGATTTCTGTTTGGACGTATATTGGAAGAAAAGGAGTCAAGGTACAAAATGAGAGAGCCACTTTTTAATTAAAATAAAAAAAATACCACTTATTCATGACATTTTGAGGAACTTTGAAATTTCAGGGCTAAACCCGTAACGCTCGGAGGAAGTAATTTGAAGCAAATTATAGATTTTTACGACACTTTAATTTGTTTAAGTTTGAAAAACAATATCGAGTTCTTAAACATCGTTAGTGTATTTACACTTCCCCGATTACATTTCCGTATAAATCTTATATAAAAAAACAACAATTTGTAGGAAGAGAGACACATACAAGTTTTCTAAACATATATTTTGAAATGCTGCCTTAAAAAACATGCAATGTTAATTAAAATATTGCCGTAAATTGCATTTAGGGATAAAAAAAACCATTGAAGTGCTTTTAATAGTAAACAGAAAACTTATTATTACATTATTATATTAAACAACTGCTGTTTTATTATTACTATTTTTTACAGCCTTATAACAAACTCATCATTTTTAAGAACTGCTAGTTCGTAAGATTTAAACGAACTAACTTTTCCTCTTAAACCTAAAAATCACAACTATTAAATTACGAAGATTTATAATAATCTTCCTATTTCAGATAACCGGGTATTTGATTGCAAAGCTCTTTTTCTAACTCATTACAGAACCTAAATTTAACTATGACACAACCATTAGAATTCACATGGTTCAAAAGTGTTCCCAAAATGAATTACAGGTAGATTCATCAAGTTAACAGGTTTATCGTTATTATTCATCTTAATTACTATAAAATTCTTTCACTTTGATAAGAATCGTCATACGATTAGATCATCGGGCTGGACAGTCTGAACTTTGCCCTCAACCATCTGAAGTTAGGGGTAACTTGAAACGAACTTTTGTTGAAACCTCAATTAAAACTTCGCTGTCTCGGTGCTGTAACACCCAGCAGAAGGAAACAAAAACATTCAACTTCCTACTCCTTAATTAGTCCAATCTACCTTCTTCAACTCCCAAAATTACCAACTCGAATGCATTAGCATTTCAAAGAAGTCGATTGCACCATCTGCGGGACTCTTCGCTTCAGCAGCAGAAAAAGCCGAGAACACCATCTCCTCCCAATCATTAAACAAACCAGATAACCATCAGTTTTTCTTTTGTTACAGCCAAGTAGTGTAATAATCGAGGCTTAAAAACCAAGGTTCAGCTTTGGTGCGCGATTTTAATGACCAGTCTGCAAGCGTGGGTCATTTGCAACGTCTGCCTCCCACTTGCCCCACAAAGCAGGTGCTGCATCTTCATTGAAATCTAATCAATTGATATTGCTATTACTGCCTATTTTATTTATTATGTTTTTCATCCTACCGTTTATCGGTCATGGAGATTATTATGCTGGACGCTTTTTTTCTGCTTCTTTTTATATTTTAATTCCTTTTTGCTACCTATTTTCGGAATTAACGGCTTTTAAGCCTTAGTTTGTTGTACGCTTGGTGAAGATTGAATCTAACAGGCCTGGAGTACTCGTTCACTTTAGAAAAGGATGGACGGAGGCGCATGCGCAAATTGGCTGGTGCTGCTAATAATGATTGCTAACAACAGCTGCTATTATTATATTGAATGAATACCTTTTTCCCCGCTTATGGTGGAAGTTCTCTGCGGTAATCTAGAAATGAATAGGTACTTTTTTTCCCCTGAAACTAGTGCCACGTGCCACAATTTCTTTCGAATTTTTTTTTTAATATTTTTTATGAGCAGAATTAATATGCTCTCTCATTTTTCGAAAGAACAGAAATTTTAAGTAAAAAACTTGTTCTCGAAAGAAGTTTAGGGCATAAAATTAGGGTGCCGCTTCAATTCAAAAAGGCTGTTCTAACATCTTATATCGGAAGAAATTCTCGATAAAATAGGTAACTTATTATAGCTATATTAGAGCTTATTTAAGTGAATAAAAATGTTTCTTATTTTTCAACACCTGTTATAAAATAATTTCTATTTTCTATTATTTTTTAAATTTTAAAATCTTGCTGGGCTTAAACTTTATGGCAGCTATTTTCTAATATTTTCCGATTTTAAAAACTCTACTTCAAACTAAATTAAGGAATACCATTGGCAGCTTGGCGATAACCATCTGTCTTAATGTTAAATAGATCTGCCCTTCTAATCTTATTTTTCCGGCAGAGCTTCACCCTCTTAGACCTTTCATGTTGCATTATACCAAAGATATTACACATTCACATATAATTTAACTAAAAGTATTTGTATATATACAAAATTCGTTACAAAAATCTCGTTCCAATGCGCGACGCCTGACATGGAGAAAATGAAAAGAACCAGTCTCGTTTTGCGTAATTCAAAGCATCGAAATGAAATTAAAATAATAGAGTTAATTACTCCTGTTTTAATGGATTATATAGTCATTCTTCTAGAAATTAAACCGGTAACTTTATTTAAAATTCAGGGAGTAAAATTTTTCGATGAAGGGGGACAAGGAAATAAAACACCGAAATTATCTTTGCTAATAGGAGCAGATTTTTAATGGAAAATAATTACTGGCAAGGTTTACAGACTGTCTAATTCTTTAGTAGCAGTCGAAGGAAAATTAGGTTGGGGAGCTAGTAGAATAGAAAGGGATTATGGAATTTCCACCAACTAGTGTGAATGCTGTGAAAGTCGTAGTTCGTAATAATGATGGTAACGAATCAACATCTAATTTGCTTAAGAATCTCTGGAATCTCCAATTCATGGGGATAAATTACGATTATCATATGATAATTTAATTTTTGAGAATTTCAAAACATTTGCGAAATTTTAAAACAATAATTACATTGTTCTCCTTCCATGGAATCATAATTCAAAAGAACTTGGAGATAATTTTGAGAATGCTAAAATTAGATTTGAGAGACATTAGGCTAATCAACAATTCTGTGACAACTAGACTAATCAAAAATTCTGTGACAATTAGACTAATCAACAATTATGTGACAATTAGACTAATCAACAATTTTTCTCGTAGATATTAGACTAATCAACAATTCTGTGACAGATATCGCGAAGTAATTGATGAACATTTAAAAAAAAGGAATTGTCAAAGAGACCAACCTTGAAATAACACCATAAATGTATTTTAGGATATATTAAACCGTTGTAAGAGAAAATAAGGAAAAAACTTTGCGTGGATTTCGACGCTTCGTCGCATGCGGAGAATCATTTGTCAATAAATTACTATTTGCATTCCGGCCAAAAGATGTGCCCAGACATGCTGGAATTGTTCCTTAAAGTTCGTCCAAATCTAATTGCGTTTACAGCTGACTACTGACTTCCAGCAAGCATTCTTGCTGATTTTTCTTGCAGATGAAGATAGAAACGCAATAACATTTCTGTGGAATGATGGTGAATTAAATGAAACCGAAATAAATATACTCTTCGTATGGCAAGAGTAACCTTTGAAGCAACTCCTAGTCCGTTTCTTCTTAAAGCAACTCTTAGTGAATTTGCTGAGAAATACAAATCACAGTACCCGAACGTATTTTCCAGGTTAACTGAACATATACATTTATGTATGTTTCGTTCACATTAAAACGTGTTTTATGCAAAAGATATATAATTTGGATTAATTTTCTGTAATCCACTTACCTGTGTTTCTGTGAGACTGAGACTTTGTGCCAGTTGTTTTCTCTCAGCCCCGACCACGTAATGATTCTTTTCAAAGGCATGCTCCAGTTTGAGGAGTTGCGAAGGAGAGAACGCTGTTCGAATCCTCTTGGGTTTTCGGAAGGGATGCAACAGGAATCCAGCCCCATCTGGACCTTAAAAAAAATTTAAAAAGATTTAAAAAATTAATTTAGTTTAATATTATTATAATAAAAATAAACAGTCAAAAAATAAATTTGCCTTTGTAGAAAAGTTATTATCCATTTTAAGTCGAAACATCCGAAACCTGTTTGGAAATTTCACGTAAACTGTATTTATAAGATTGTAGAGACATTAGGATTATTTTACGAAGCCAGAGAGAGGAAAAATTAGCAACGCCTTCGCCGAGAATTGAACCACGGACCTCTGGAATACCGGCCCCAGTGTGCAGGACAACTACACCCCGAAGGCACGCTAGGAAAGCGGGAGAAATACTTTATATCCGAAAAGATAAAATGACGGATTGCAAGAAATGACGGGACGGCGCAACAGATGAACTTCACCATTTTCAACAGCGTAAATCTTGAAATGATTATCTGATAATTACTTCTTTTTTGAGTTATGAAATAGTAAATACAGTCTTGTAATACTCCTTGATCATCTCTAAAATTTTATTTATTACAGTAGCTTTTTAGGTAAAAGCTCAACATTATAATGAAGCACAGAGTTTATGATATATTTATTATTTCTCAAGTAAGTCTCAATGTTTTTTAGGTAAAATTTTAAGTCTTGAAAAATTTCCCACATTTCATTAAAATTTTTGAAAAACAAAAATGATTTACTTTAAATATTGATAATATGCCTTTAAATATTGATAAATAATACCAATATGAAGTAATATGAAAAACGTAGCTAGAAATATGATTAAAGTGTTCATATATTACATTTAAAAAATACACCGAACGTATTCAGCTACCTTAAGGAAAAGAAAATCAGTTTAAAAGTGTGTAGCATGTCGGATTGAATGGTTTTCAAAATAATTCTAAAATTCTCTTCCAAAACAATTCATCTCTTCTTATATATTCTATAACGTCTTTTAAATTTTTTGAAGAATGATAATGACAATTGTACTCTAAAAAAAAAAAAAAAAAAAAAAAAACAGTCGCTACCACTTTGGAATTACCAATTTTAAAACATCAAACTTCGAACAAAAATGTGAACACAATCTCATTTAACATACATCACTCAATTTCACTCCGTGTTATCTTACAGAAGATTCAGTTCATGTTCGCTTTATTATATTAAAGATAGTTCAAGAGGGTTTGATATTTACAAACAAAACCCCGAAGGCACACTAGGAAAAGCGGGGGAATAACCTTATACACTCCCCTTTTTAAAGAGCGACTGGGGTTTTCAGGGGACCCAATTTAGTTGATTATCTGTAGTTAGTCTAAACTACAGATAATCAACTCGTCTCTGTGTAAGGCTTGTTGGTTATATACAGGTTTCTACACTTTTTTGCGGACGAAATATCGCCAAATCCTGGTTGTAGAGGAACCTTATTCCTCACTCTTTTAGCTCGGACGCTACTGTAGAGACATTAGGATTATTTTTTGAAGCCAGAGAGATGAAAAATTAGCAACGCCTTCGCCGGGAATCGAACCACGGACCTCTGGAATAC
This sequence comes from Stegodyphus dumicola, assembly GCF_044657685.1. Taxonomy (NCBI): domain Eukaryota; kingdom Metazoa; phylum Arthropoda; class Arachnida; order Araneae; family Eresidae; genus Stegodyphus; species Stegodyphus dumicola. Next base: position 36,846,058 of record NC_140771.1, on the reverse strand, counting down.
CGGCCCAGTGTGCAAAACCACTACACCACGAAGGCACGCTAGGAAAGCGGGGGAATAGCCTTATAAGATCTTCATTTTAATGCAGCAACCAAAGCACTATCTTAGTAATTTCTTAATTTAATAGCTTCAATTTTCTTCTGAGACGATATTAATAGGTCTAGAGGTTAGCAGAAACCGATTCTTAAGTCTAAACTACAGATAATCAACTCGTCTCTGTGTAAGGCTTGTTGGTTATATACAGCTTTCTACACTTTTTTGCGGACGAAATATCGATTTATCCCCAATATTTCACTCTTGGAACGATCTCCGTGATAAGACAGCTAAAAGATGGTGGGTTGGGCCATCTGATGAATTACTTCTTAGCAAGTGTCTGGAAAAATACCGTTCTATTCCCTAGAAGTATACTCTCAGCAATGTTCTACGCGATGAGATAGCTGAAAAACTGCTGGGTTCGGGCATTCCCAACGAATTCTTATTCGCAGGTATCGGCAATTAAATAAAAAAAAAATACTTCATTTTGTCAAACTAAGTTTCCATGATCATGACTGTTAATTTTAAAATATTAGGCTTCCAAATATAAATTAAAAAATTTCTACTTTACCTTCTCCCCCCAAATATTCAAAACAAATTTAGCTTTTCCCCTTTTTTTAAGCATATTTATCTGTTCCTACTTTTTACGTGCTACTTTTGCCGTATGAAAATATTAAAAAATATAGCCACAGTAGAATATTTTTCTCAAACATTCAATGCAAACATTTTATAAATGATAAGTAATTTACTCATTAATCGAATTCCAAAGAAGTAACAGTCTTTTTTTTAATGTTTATATATTAAGCTGTTTCTAAAAATTTCACTTAGGACAGAGGAATATTTTATAGTTTAATTATAGTTTTGTAAGCCAAGGATCTGCTAAAGGAGGCTTTTAAAATACAAGTCAGATACCGAGTTTTTTTCCCATTACACATAGGACATGATTTTTCTGTAACATGCATATTAAAGAAGCGTTTTTTTTTAATATTTTTTTCCTAAGAAAGTCTAAGAAATATGAAAATCATTACTATAGTATTTCATAGAGCATGGTTAAAAAAGAAGTGCTGAATTTTTATTTTATTTTTCTTAAACAATTCTAGTTTAGGGTTGATGTTAATGCAAAGCTCAGTGAGTTTCAAGAGACATTATGACTTGTCTATACCCATCAGAAGAGAATGCCTCCGGTGAAGGAAAATGAGCAACTAATTGTGATCTGAAAAGATTAAGTCTTTTATTTTGAAATCAGCTCGAGTTTTGGAATTCATCTTCTATTTTGAATCAAATAAATTATTTTTTTATTTTCTAACAGTTCATGCTGCTTTTGCGTAAGTTTAGCTAAATTTGATATTTAGTAAGTAAAAAAAAAATAACTGTCAGTAGACTCTTAAATCAAGAATATATTTCAGTGTATCCATTTAGTCTGCAATATAGTACGAATAGAAGCTAATCCCTAAAATCCGTGTAATGCCAAAGCAAAAAAAGAGGAATAAAAGTTGGGAGGGTATCTGTCCCATAAAAATATTTAATTCCAATGCAATTCAATAGCGCAAGTAGAAGAAAATTTCAATTTGTACTTTCTTGTTTCCTCTTTGAATTTCATTTCATAGAAAAATTTGCAACAAAAGGAAAAAGAACTTATAAAATTCTTTCCCCTGTTTATCAAAAATTTCAAAAAAAAAAAATTAATCGAGAAACCTAATAAGCTACTTTAATTTTTAAATTTATTTGGGTTAATGCGGTCTTCAATTCTTTTACAGGAACCTCTATGGAATATATTTTCAGCGATATTCTCGGAACGTTTAGAAACCTCTCCAGAGTTTTTTTGGAGTTAAAATTAAGAAACCTCGAACTTAGGTTAACCTGTAGGATTTTAAGTCAATTAACCAGTTATATTATTATTTTATCTTTAATTTCATTTCTGCTTTTGTCAGCTCCCACCAAGACGCAAATCAGTTACTGTCATTCGGTGTAGAATTTCTAAAGTAGAGAGTCTTTGGCAACCATCGCTGATCAGCCACTCTGCCCGTGACTGAATCGCATACTCGACTTTCACTTCACTTCGAATTTCAATTTTGATTCCTAACTGCTTCGTGAAAATATTGAAGCCTTAGCCAAAACTTACTTAGGTGCGTGTTACTTTGTACTTAATATTTTAGTTTGATTGGAACGTTTGTTCTATGTTTTCTCGCAGGTAGAGGAGATTTGATTCAATTTTGTCATCAAGTTGACACATCAATAAAAAGGTTCATTTTAAGTTTTTATATGAGTTAGGGTTATTCTGCCATAAAGGAAAGACATGATGCTAAGCCATCTATCTGTCTTTACGGTTCTAGGAGTTGATAGTTAAAGTCGTGCGGAATCGTACAAGTCTAATCCATCATGGTTAACCCAGGATTTCTTAACTACAGTACCTTATTAATTAAATGCGTTCAATTACTAACCTAGTAATTAACAGTTTACATTCATAAGATCGATATTGCGCAGGGCACTGCGGGAAAAAGATATACAGTCGACACTGGCACATTATCTGCAGCGACATATGATCAACACGATAAAAGTGGAATTTTGATTGGAATATAATATTAAGTAGCAGGATTAATGGAAATGGCACAGGAATGACAATGCTCTCCTGTCGTTACAGGTTGGACAAGGCAGCTAAAAGCCGGTTTCGACTATATGGGATGTTCATTCTACAGGTACGCTAAAGAAATAACGGCTTAATCAAATTCTTCCCCTCTTTATTATGTGATATTGCTAATTATAAGCCTTGGCTACATTATGCAATGTCTGTTCCATGTCGTTCCTATTCCCGTGTTGACATATCCCGTGAGATCGTATTCCTCTGACAGCTCTGTGAAGGTGACAAACGGGAATTAAATAGCATACTCATTATTATATCATTAACAAAAATTCTATTTTATCTTGTTGATCATACCCCGGTAACTGGTATCAGTCGGTGTCGATCCTATGGCAGTGTCCGTTTTTCTCCCAGTCGATCTCATATGCATGGTCGGTTCTATGAATTGCGCCCAACTTAAAATACAAAACTAAAAAAAAAAAAAAAAAAAAAAAAAAAAAAAAAAAAAAAAAAAAAAACTTCAAATGGTCACTTTTCCTAGTGTCGATCCTAGGCAGTTTCGGTTCTACTTAGTGTTGACGCTATGAGTTTATTCCCACAGGATCGCCACCAGCACAGAATCGACCGGGAATCGGGTCAAAACCGATTTTTGGGTTGCCTTTATCGAACTTGTGCCTGTAGAAAGGCCAACGATCTTATACTTTATTCTCTTCTATACTCCTTATTTTAAAAGTAGGGTCTGAATTACATTTCTTGAACAGCTGGTGCAAGATAAAGTGGGAAAAAATACTTGTACAATTGTAAGAAGAGAAAATTACAGTCGGCAGTGCAAAGCTGTTGTTTAAAAAATTATCAATTATCAACCAGGCAGATCAACAGGCGCCTGTGAGTTTCATATTCCCCCATGAAACTCCCCGCAGATTATTATCTTATATCTTTTCTTCAACTCTATTAATGTGTCAACAGGCAGTAAAGCTACTGAAAACATATTCGTTGATAGACTGTCACTGATAGATCCTGAATTCGCTAGCTAATCAAAAAACTGTAAAAATTAGCAACAAGCATAAATACTAAGTAAACGCAATTTGATATCGAATTCTTTACTTAAAAGTTGAGTAAGCTTACAGTAGTTTTTATCAGAAAGTCGTAAATCTATCATGGAGACAGTTTTCACCGGTTTGTTAACAACACGCTTAAAATACATTTGTGAAGAATGCTATTGGATAAATTGTCAAGAAAAATTTCTGCATTAGATTTCAAGTAAACAGCCGTTTGATTTATTGAGGATATAATCAATACTTTGATAATCGAGAAGGTCCGCGATGACTGGTCAACTGAGTCAACAAAACAGCACGAGTATCATTAGTTGGTTGACCTTCTGAATAAATCAAAGTAGATGAAAAGAGAGCAAATGACTGATGAAGAGATATACATAACTTATAAATCACTATTTCTAGATTCACTCTGAATTTTTTTTGTTTTGTTAAATACAGGCGTAAAGAGTTAAAATCTTAATGAAATTAACAACGCACCAAAGGCTTATTTGTATTTAAGATTAGTAATACATTTAAGGCCGCTTCAAGATGTCTAAATATGTTATTCTAGAAAATGTTGAAACATGAATTAAATAGCCTGTTTTTAGACTTTATTTCGAGGTTATAAAGTTCTCGGTGGAATCTTTCAAAATTTTTGCTCGTTACTCTACATTTTGTTCTTTATCCTACGTTTTGTTCTACGGAATTTTTCCAAATTTTTGTTCGTTACTTTATGCTACCATGAACATACTACATCGCCTTTGCCTCTGATTCCTTCTGGGTGAATAGGGTACTTCTCTTCCACGCGTCTCGCAATAATAAGTTCTTAGAGCATTGCTATTTGGAAAAAGTAAGACATGTTCATGTTTCGGTGCCCTAATTTCTGAACAATCTGAACGATTTAAAAACAGCAAATGCATTCTTAATAGTTATATCTTTATTTTATTAGTCCAAAGTGACAATTTGCTCAGAAGGACTATTAATTTCGTTCTGGCATTTTGCGTCGATTCACGATAAGCGTTGTTTTACTTTTCAAATTGTTTCCACCAAATATTATCGCCATATTTAAAAAAATTAAATATTGAAGAATCTGCATGAATGTATGTATGTTTCTCGTATTGTGATAAAACAACGGTACCTAGAGTCATCAAAATTTGAATAACGTAATCTTCCATGAAGTATGGGCATGACCAATCCCTAATTTTAATTTGAAATTTGTTTTATTATCGATTTCATATTTCGTAACATTTCAATGAATTTTTGATTAACAAACTAAACGATTTCAAAGCGAGCAATGACAGCACTGTACGGGGAAAAAAAAAATATCTCCAGCGCGCAAAACTTTGTATCGGAAGTTCTAAAGATATGCTCATTTTAAAATTATTTTGCGATATTGCTGTTGAACTGAATTTTATGGTCTAAACGCGAAGAATATGATGCTTAATAAATAAAGGTAACACAAAAAACGTTAAAAAAAACAAATGCCCCTTTTGGACGTAATTTAAAATCTGAAAACTTTCAGACTTTTTCAATATATTTAATTACTGTAAATAAAAATAAGTTAAAATACATAACTGTAATCAATAAACGATATTTCGTATGCTTTATATCATGTACCTGCGACGTAATTGTTTATTTATCTTTCCTTGTTATAAAAGGTTTTTCAAAACCTTTATAACAAGGAAAAGTGAAACTTTCAAAAGTAAAAATTCGTTTTCTGTTCTAAAGAAAAAGCAGGCAGCAATCAATTTTCTACGTGAATATGATACAGATACTCTTCGGTAGTCAATCTTTATACGCTGTATCAAATTAACTAACAAATCAACTGCAGAGAAAAAGAATTAAGATATTCACAGAAATACTACATCATTTATTAGAATTTTCATTAAAATTCGAAATGCATGAGGTATTAAAGATACTGGAAATCATTGTCAAACAAGCGAGACTGGTAACAACAATAGATATTGGAAATGGATTAGAATAAAACTTGCATTAATTTCACTAACAGTTTTTACTATGAAAATGGATAAGTGATTGGTATCAAAGATCAAGTTACGTAGGAGAGGAAAGTCATTTAGTTTTTTACTTCATTTTACGAAGCAAAGGAAGTATTGAAATCGCAAAAAAATTCTGATATCATATTTAAACTAAAATATCCAATTTAACAGTATATATATAAAGAGAGAAAAAAGTAAGAAATTACAAAAGAAAATAAGAAAGAACAAAGACATTGTGGGGTTCCCCCTTTTATCTAACAACTAAGTGTAGAACAACTTCGTGACCAGCTAAGCGAATAATCGCTTTAGTTCAGGAACAGAGATGTAAACTCGAGAAGTGCTAATTACCCTTTATTGCTTAAAATAAGAGTTAAGAGATGGCCCCTTTCTCACGGCGTATAGCAAAGCCTCCACTTGGGCTTGAACTCAAAATAATAAGAAATAAGACTTAACTAACGCTTAACTAAAGAGATATAGCCGAAGCTATCAAAATTCTGAGTAATTGGCTCCTAAATAACAAATAAGGTAGCAAAGCTATCAAGAGCCTGTAATATGCCCGGGCGTAGTAACAGCTTAGCGAGACGCAACCAAAAGGCGAACGCGCGCTAGTCAGAAACTCTGAGGCTCTCTCTCGAAGTCAGTGTAACTTCGACTTAAATACTATTCTTACTCATTTGCATTTACCACGATTCTAAAAACACATTCTGGTAGGAAATTGTAAGCTGAAATTAGGATGGACAGAAAAGTAGCTTAACTAAAGGTAACTGTTAAAAATTTAGGATAAACTTTACAAAATGAAGAAATAAATTCAAATACAGTAAAGCCCCAAAATTTCCAAAAAAAAAAAAAAAAAAAAAAAAAAAAACATCAAATTGTTTTCAAACTAGAATAATTTCCAAAAACAATATAAAAATATAAAAATGCAAAAAGAAAGAAATTTAAAAAACAATAAAAATAAAATAAATTAAAAAAATAGGAACAGGAGTTGAAAAACATATTTCGTGATATTATATATATATATGTGTGTGTGTGTGTGTGTGTACATACATGCATAGCGCCTTACCCGGCTTAAAGTCCTTACCTGGCGTTTATTTTCGCAATTCGAGCGTGCTACCGTTACACCACGAAGGCATGCGGAAAGGAGGAACTTTTAAGGCAAAAATACCTTATAAGGTAATGTAATTAACAGAATGTTGGATCTGACAAAAGAGCTCAAATTTTATTATTATTATTATTAATTTGAAGCATATGATGAATCGTGGTTTTCCCCCGTATAATAACATGGATACGAAATAAGTTTCCCTTAAAAAGTCCTCTACGAAGGGATACCTCTCTATAAGTAGATAAACCTTGAGTTGCTTTGCCTTAATCAAGTAAAGTAACCTAAGATAAGATAGATTTCATTTTTAACTGAAAACTGAGGATTGGATTTTGTACCTCTTTTACTTGATTGACAATTTTCAACTGCTTCAAATGGAAGACAGAAAGGAAATGTCATAAAATTTTTTGGTTTTTTGAAAAGATTGCAGAGCTAGCTGGAAAAATGAAATGTTAGAGAAATTTCATCAGTTATGGATTCCGTTGGGGAAGAATGTGCACTTTCATAGTTTCCAAAGAATGTAATTTTACTGCATTTTATAGCTTTGGAGATAGAATTGAGCCAGTACTTTCCTGAATATAGGATGATGGTACGATTTAATGTTGAGAATGTTACTAATATTCTCAATATCAGGATGGATCTGAAGCTGAAGACTGATTCAAGATCAAAGGATGCATTCGTTTATTTGATTAGGTACAAGGTAAAAAAGGGCCATCCGCCAAGAAGAGGGATGCTTTAGCGATGACTTCTAAGGGAACTGATTAAAGAATATATTCAATTGAAAATTAGTGATATGTTTGATCTTTAATATACGAATAATATTCAAACTTTAGAAGAGGAAGGGCTGTGCATACATTATTTCCTTTCGTATTGACATATATCTGCGAGTTAGATACTGATTTTAGCGAAACAGATTGGAGGAATTACCTGTGTTGTGGCCCTTAATATAGTCTGGTGGAAAAAAAGTAACCACTAGTTTTTTTACTGAAAGGAAAGCGAAGTTATTCGTATAAAGTGAGTTTTAAAATACAGTACAAATCCAATTATCCGAGCTTTGACTATCCAATCGCTGATTATCCGAATCGCTTTCAGAATTTAAGAAAAAAATTAAAACGGAAACACAGTGTTGGACAATCAACTGTTTGAGACATTAAAAGGAGCAAACCTACACTTTTAAACTTCGTTTTACCGCTTGAAAATGAAGGTGAAAGTTCTTCAAGAAAATCAAAGCAGCAACAAACAAAAATTTAGAAGTTGTCGTTTCCATGTGGTTTTTGTAGCAACATTCTATGGGAAACACAATTTCGGGTCCGATTCTTTGTGAAAAAGCAAACATCTCAGCTCAGAAGCTCAGAAGCTTGGTTCTTCATCCTTTAAAACAAGTAACAGCTCGCTAAGAAACTTTAAGTGCAGGCATAGTGTCTGTCAGACAGCTTACTTTGACCGAGATGTTCAGCAAGCAATGACTTTCAGCACTTGTAAATACTGTACAGTACACTATGTAACATGTACGTAAAAGTGTTGCCTTTTCATTTTAATTAATTACAAACTTCCTTTTTCTTTAAAAATAGTTCTTCTGCCATGTTCAACATACAGTACATACAATAATTAATTAAAGTGTACGTAGACCCTTTCTTCGGAAAAAATCCAATTATCCGAAATGGGGTCCGATACCAATTGGAGTTTTACTTTGTTAATTTAATTGAATAAATAATTTATTTAAAATTTAGTTAAAAAAATTATTTTTTTAGCAAATTTTACAGAAGTTTAATCTAATTGAAGTAAATATTTTTGTAACATTATACAAAATATTTAAAAATTTACATATTATTTTAAATGCACTTTGGAGTCACAAATTTTTAAAACAGAGAAATAATATTCTGGCATTTGTGAAAGGGGAAAATACATGAAAAGAGCTGAAAAACAATGTACTGGACTCTCTCTCCTTCCTTCTTTTCGGCTCTTCCTTCTTTACTTTTAGGCTGAGCCCGAAGCTACGCAGGAAAGCGACGGTTTTGAGACGACTTTCTCAAGCCCTAATTAACGGAGACATCGCGTGACTAAAACAAGTGTTCTTCATCGCGTGTGGTGCAGGTGATTCAGCAGGGGCGCCTAACACTAACCCTGCAAACAGGTGACAGCGGTATATCATGCTAGCAGTTCGTTCGACTTCGTCGCAGAAAACAGGTGAAGCGGTAGTTTCTGGAGCAAAATTCGGAACCGTTGTCTTGTCACCTCTATAATGAGGTTGCGGATGTAGTGGAACTTCAGTTTCCCCTTCTTTCCATCCCTCTCCTTTTAAGCCTCAGGGATGCTACTTTTTTGGTAGTACTCGTTCTATACAACTAGCTCTGGAAGAGGCAGTCATTTTTTTAAAGACGTAATCTGTTATTTGCTAGTAGTTGTACTTTCCGTTTTGCTTTATGGATGCCAAGTTAATATTTGGAAAAACAATATCAAGGAAAAGGAACAAATTAGTTGTTGGAGACCAGAGTAGTATATTTATCTGCCGTCACTGATATGTATTATATACGATGTAGTTGTTAAATCGATAATAGTTAAGAGCATTTAAAAATGGTTCATTTTTCTTCAGCATGTCATTTCGATCCACTGTTATTCCCATTTGATGAAATCGTTTCATATCTGGATTAATAATTCTTGAAAACTTATCTTTGGGGTTTTACTCGTAAGTATTAAAATTACGAAATCAACTAGGCTTCAGCAAACTGTCAGCTTTAAAGTCGCTTTCAGTATTGAAGTATTAAAAAAGGCTTAAAATTTTCAGTATTGTAACAAACGGAAATGAAAATGATTGAACATTGTTTTAAACTTTTTATGACATAATGTTATTGATTCCGTATGATATTGACAGCACCAACATAATTTCGCGTTTTTTTCTGTTTTTCAATTAAATTCAATTTTTAGGTTGTTTTTGATTCCTTACACTGCTATTTGCCAAATATTTTATGTCCTTGACTAGGATGGATATATCTGCCCTCGCGCTGTGCAAAACAGATAGAATAGACTTAAAGAAAATAAATGTAATTCGTAATAAATAAATATATATAATTAAAAATAGTAAAAAATTAATTAAAAATCTGAAAGCCTTCAGATTTTATATTATGCCCAAAGGGGAGTTTTTTTCGTTTACACACATATACACGTTCCGAGAGCATTTGGGTAATATCCCTTTGGGCTAAAAATATGTTTAAAACAGCATAATTTTAGAATTTCCGATGCTCTAGAGAAAATCGTTCCCCCCCCCCCGTACAGTGTTGGCATTGCTCACTTTGAAATCTTTGAATTTTTTTAATCGAATATTCGTTAAAGTTTTAGAAAATATTAAACAGATAACAAAACAAATTCGAAATTCAAAATTCGTACTTCCAGGTGCCCATGTTCGGATTGGGGGAGTTAAGTTTTAGTTATAGTTTGTTAAGGTTATAGTTTGATGACTCTAGGTATCGTCGTTTTTTCACAGGGCTAGAAACATACATACATTCATGCAGATTCTTCATTATTTAATTTCCTTAAATATAATAAAAGGAGATAATATTTGGTAGCACCAATTTAAAAAGTGATTCGCCGTTTATAGTAAAACGCCAAAAAATACCGTTTTGAGACTAATAACCCTTCTGGGTTATCGCCCCTTTGGACTAAAATGAAATATTAGATCGGCTATGGTACTTTCTCCAAGGTTTCCGTGGTTAAGTATCTCAACCATTTTTTCCAATTTATTACATATTGTTGCGTGCGTACGGGTTCGTTATGAAATGAATGCACAAGTCCAATGAAAAATGAACAAAAATTTATTATTATCACAACAAAAATGCTTAAATTTTCTCAAATTATCATGCAGTATTACAATATCTCACAGTAGTTATCTTTTAACTACTCAAATATCCAATAGAACGTAATTCAAAACAGCTAAAGAACGCTAATCCGCGAATTCGCTACAATCAACAAGAGCAGTTTTCTAAACAACAGCAAACTAAGCAACTACTACAAACTGAGATGTTTTCCTCCTTTTATAAGATTTTAAAATCACGCGCTAGAATTTTCCAGCACTTTCTCGAAATCAAAAAGAGATATTTATTTATTTAACGCACGCGCTCTTGTATTTTTAATTTTTCCGGCTTAGCTTTCTTTTAATATTCGTCACGCGCTGCACTGCGCGAGAAATAAAATCATTTAATTTATAATTAAACTAACATTAGCTTTTTAAATACCAAATTTGTAACAATATTTATATTGAAAAGAAGTCATTTGAATATTTATATTAAATTTCATACGTAAATTTTTATGTTATATATTGAAAATACATGTTGCTTTAAATCTACGTGCTAAATTTTGCGAATATTTTACAACTTCTGTTTTAAATTTCATAAAATAAAAAAGAAAGAATAATAATAATAATAAAAAAAAAATCTGAAAAGTTTCAGATTTTAAATTACGTCCAAAGGAGCATTTTTTAACGTTTTGCGTGTTATCTTTATTTATTAAATATCATAATTCTTTGCACTTAAACCATAAAATTCAACGCAATAGCAATGTCGCAAAATAATTTAAAAATGAGTATACCTTTAGAATTTCCGATACACAGTTCCGCACGTTGGAAATAATAAGTTTTTTTTTTTCCTGTAGATTGCTGCCATTGCTCGCTTTTAAATCGTTGAGTTTGTAACTCAAAAATTCGTTAAAGTTTGACAAAATATGAAATCGATCATAAAACAAATTCCAAATTTCAAATTTGGTCTTCCATATGCCCATATTCGTAGGAGGATTACGTCTTTCAAAATTCGATGGCTCTATGTACCGTTGTTTTTACCACAATGCGAGAAATATACGTACATTTATGCAGATTTTTCATTATTTAATTTCTTCAAATATAATGTAGTGCTCTAACATTTGGTGGTAACATTTTGAAAAGTGAAACGGACATTTATAATGGTTCAACGCAAAATCGCAAAACGAAAACAATAGTCCTTCAGGAATAAAGTCTCTTTGGACTAATAATAATAATAATAAAACTCTCAACACGCTGAAGATAATATAATTATATGCAGTTCATACGGAAATGAAATGATTTTTAACTTCCTTCTCCGCTTCAAATTACTTCATTTGATTCACTCATAAGCATAAAAATTCAAATGCAGCCATAAATGGCAGAGATAACTTCTAAAACATTCATCATCGCAAAATCCGCCTTCGTCCATTAAACCGCACTTAGTTTGGAAGCAATTCGCCAGCGAAAGGAACAAATCTTCCCTCAGCCTGAAGCGAACGGTGCAAAAACCAACAACGGATATAAGCAGATTATTGCTCGCCTTCTCAGACATACACTTCCGCAAAATATTGATATTAACCCAACTCCGTTACGGATAATATCGGCCTTATCCGCAAAGAGCAATATCGTGTCTTCCCGGCCTCAAAGCAAACATTTGCCGTTCCTAAAACACGGCAGGATCGTAAAAATTCCTCCTCCTCTGGAGTCTTCCGCAAACACGCCGCTCGCAGCCGGTAGTTGATTTTTAATATGCCTCCATTACGACATAATTGGAAGATGTTTACTTTTATTAATGGGATATAATGATTAACTTCGTATGACTTGATTAATAGGCTGCGAAAAGGGATGGAGTGGAAATTTTTGTTAATTAATCGCTTCATTAATGAAATTTTGCCGCTTCACAAGTGGTTGCAGATCTCTTTTAAGAGAAAGGGTGAAGGTAATCGAGTTTTCCGACGTGGCTTTACAAACATTTTGAAGCTTTAACGAGGGGGCAATGAAAGGGTTTATCTGTCTGATGAGTAATATTGATAATTGGTAAACATAGAGACAATTTAGAAAGGACGAATTTATGCATGACACATGAAAATTGCTGTATACAGTATGAAACCCAAATGATGAAAATTACAGACAACGGCACAATGTACTTGCAGATCTTATAAAGGAGAAATGCACATATTCATAAAACAACATGCACATTACGAAACAGAAATATACGCTTATCCTTTACCGAGTAGGTAAGTTAGGAGGATTTCACACGTCGAAAGAAAATAGATTAACATTCGAGATTCATGTAGACTTGGTGAAAGAATCTTAATTAGAATAATCCAGTAATTCGTAGTAATCGGACATCATAAATGATTTTTCAAACGGGAAATATGATCAAAAGTTAAAATACTTAAGCCTCATATAAATTTGTAACTTATATAAGTATACATTTCTTAGTAGAAATATAATGTTCAGTTAAAGCAGCTAAAGTACTTAAGGCTCACATAAATTTGTAACATATATTTTGTATATATTTCTTAGTAGAAATATAATGTTCAGTTAAAGCAGCTAAAGTACTTAAGGCTCACATAAATTTGTAACATATATTTTGTATATATTTCTTAGTAGAAATATAATGTTCAGTTAAAGCAGCTAAAGTACTTAAGGCTCACATAAATTTGTAACATATATTTTGTATATATTTCTTAGTAGAAATATAATGTTCAGTTAAAGCAGCTAAAGTACTTAAGGCTCACATAAATTTGTAACATATATTTTGTATATATTTCTTAGTAGAAATATAATGTTCAGTTAAAGCAGTTAATAACGATAATGATTTTATAGGGACCTATGAGTGACTGAACGGTAAAGTCGGTGAATGCTGGTAATTTTATATGAGTTAGATTCAAGGCGAACGGGCTGACTTTATGGGTTTTTTTCGTGGTTGTCCTCGTGTGTGAAGTGGATATCAACCAGATTTCCTTAGAAAGTCCTCCAAGAAGCCATCCATTCCCTTAGGCAGATAGCCCTAGTGAGCTTTTTATTAATTTCAAAAATTAAAAAATATGTTTGAAAATAGTTAATGCTAAGCTGATGTTATGAATAAGTTGAACAATAGTATTAATAAAGATAATTATTGACTATAAGAGAAACAAGATGTACTATCGGGAATAAAATCACCTGATATGATCCAAGATGACGTATTTATTATCAGTAACTAATACAGTAAATTTATGTATTGGTTGGTTTGAGACTACTTTTGTTACATTTATGGTTATTTCCATTTAACATTTCGCTGAGTTTTGCGTGGGTTAAATACGAATTAAAGATAAATGACCGATTCCCTGAAATAAAGGCTTATGCTTCTGGAATACATTAATAAATTTAAAGGGTCGTATTTTCTAAATATTTGATGAAAAGTATTTTGTATTTAGTCCAATTGGATTTTTTTAATAAAATCGCAAGGTGGATCTAATAGTATAAAAAATGATTTTTAAAGTTCATTTTATTTTAGTATTCTGCATGCAATAACAGATTCAAGCGAGATTTGTGTAACAAGCTATGTGGATAGAATGCGGAAGAAATTTTTGCATTGAGAGATGATTAAATATAAACACTTTAACATAACTTACAAGGAAAATAAAGAAGAAGCGAGTTAAATTTCAGTTTATGTTTGCTAACATAGCCAAATGCACAATATTATATTAGGCTCCTTAAATTTAAAATATGAAATTTTTAAACAATTTTTGGGTATGAAAAACAGCAGTAGCTATGAATTATTGGCTTGCTATAAAATTGGTTTTACATTTTATATTTTGAAATAATATAAGTTAACTGACTTTTTTAATTAATACTGTATTAATGAGTAATATTTGTTTTATATTAATTATATATGGCAATAAATAATTAAAAATTAACTGATATGAATTCTAAATCGAAAATGAAGAATCGTCACCTAGAAAATTCTATTGCGTTTCTGTATTTCCATCATTTTCGTACTACAAATTAATTATTATACAACGCACTGCAATTATAAATGAAAGCTGCAAAGATGTTCTGTACTTTTGAGCAACTTTCTAAAATTTAACATTCATCGAAGAATATTTGAAAAATGTGATGTTGATTACATTTTCGTCAGTCTTAATTATTATACTAAAAATCTCAATTAAGAGTCATAATTATAAGATGACATTCTCATTTCAGCTAAACCAAACTTTACTAGACTGTCGGACTAGATTTAAAACTTAACTAAAACTAAACCTTACGAGAAATAATTCTCCCTTTTTAACTTATTCGCTATTTAAACTCATTTCGTTTACATTTTTTAGTAGAATAGATGTCGTAGTAGAAGTTCAGGAAATATTTAACATAATTAAAGTGATATTTAAACTTTACGTAGTAAACTTAGTTTCTAAACTAAGTTGCGAAATAACGACAAAAATAGTTCCTTAAAATTTCTAAGAAGCTTCTTAAAAGGTAGAACTTAATTCAATCCAAAATTTTCGATAAATTTGCTGTATTACAGACCCAACTCATTTTACTGCGTCACATATTTGTTGCGCTTTCACGAACACTGCCCTTTAATACAAATTTAAGATACGTGCTCCTTCCGCCAATAAATCGATTGATCTCATTTTTCCAGTGACAGTTGCTTGCTTCGTATCTTTGCGGGACAATCTGACGTTTGTCACTACATTGCGACTAATACTGAATTTATTATTCAAATCTTAAATAGGCAGTTTTTTTTTTAAAGAATTTTGTCTAATATTGAAATAGTTTATTTCACGAGCGTCTCTTCCCTCTTCCCCAGAATATTTCGTAAAGAAGCAGGTGTTATTCTGAGAATCCCTTAGGTAAGTCTTTAAATCTCATACACTGATTGTAAAGATTATTAAATTTCACAATTACTGAAAATTTTATTTACTTTATTTTGCAGTTATGGTTAATAATAATCAAACCCTCTGTTCAAAGTGAAAGGAAGAGCTGACACCTTCTTCTAAAATAAGAGACTTAAATGATTAATTTTAGAAAAGAAGATATGCAGGCTGAAACCGGCAGACTATAAACTGAATGATGAACAGGGAGGAAATTTATCAGAAGAAATGATTGATTTGGTTACTCGCATATGGCAAAGCCCACGAAAGCAGGGATGGGACGCATTCGGGGGGGACTTTCTGATTTAAATTGGGTTTTATTTACCTTATACATGGGGAAAAAGAATGGAAACCAACCTTGCAGCCAACCCGTTTACCAGGTTCGAACCCAGGACGAACTACCAGTCTTTAATGGCTCGGCCACTGGTTGAGGGCCCGAAATAAAAAGAAACATTGTACGCACAAATGACAAGAAAGCGGAAAAGAATTTGTTACTAATTGACTCCAGTGCGTAAAGTGAAAACGTGACTTTCACACGTATGAAGGAAATTAAACGATAATTTTAATGGGATTTATTTTATTGTACCTTGATTGCGGTGAACTGGAATAGAAACCGTGGTATTGTGAGATTCGCCGTACTTTTTTTCATTAATTTTAATTTATTTAATTGGTAATTAAAAAGTAATTTTATTTCTTTTAATTAGCAATTTTATTTCTTTGAGTTCGAGAGAGTGTTGCCATTTTATAAGAGAAAAATTTATTTGAAAAGAAAAAGGCTGATTGCGATTAATTAGCACCTTTCACTCCTTAATTTTAAATTCATAAAAAGTGTTTATCTTCGAATATTTTAATTATCTTTTGAAGAAAGCTGAAATAGGATCTTATACCTTGTGCATCATTTTTTATAAGAAAGAATGGTTTACATTCATACATTTCTAAATTTTAGTTATTAGGTATTTTCTCCCTCTTTTCCGCCCGTCTTCGTGGTGTAACTAGAAGTACGCTCGATGAGTACTCAAAAGGTACGGAGCTCGAATCCCAGCTAGGGCAAAACAGATGTTTTCAATATCCTTGCTTTGAAACGTTCTAACAGGACTCTCGAAGTAGCACCCGAACAAAACGTTGGTGGACGATAATTGATCACCACCCTCATCCTCAGACGCTTTCCGAAAAGGCGGAGTATATAAGTTTAAAAGGGGAAGTGTTTTTCTTCTTTTATGACATTCATTTTATCGTGTTTATTTCTGGGCTAACGCCCCTTTGGAATAAAAAAAGAAAGCACAAATTTGTCCTGTTACCTCAGTGACACTAGTGTACAACATAATAAAATACAGCGCTTAGATACTTCCTGTGTTATCTTTTTAAATAAACATGCAGCTACATGCTCAATTCGAGAGTGAAATTTCATTCTAGGCCTATCACTAGCCAGGTTGTACCACTGAGTTGTTATAGGACCACTAAGCACTGGCAGTTCAACCTGAGTTCGTATTCCGGCGAAAGAACTGTATGTGATTCGGTTTTCACTCGATTTTATTTAATTATGGCAAAGCCCTCGAGGGCTATTTGCTTAAGGGGAGATATGCCTTCTTGGAGGACACTCTAAGAGAAACTGACTCGTCTACACGTTACACAAGCTGAAAACCAAGCCGATGCAGTCAACTCATTCTACCAGTGTTCAGCGACTTTACTTCTCGGCCGCTGGTGGTAACTGTATGTGCATTTTCGTGACTTTTCTCATATTTACGTGAATACGAGCCAGTTGCTCTTAGAATGCCTTCCACGAAAGCATCCTTCTTATTAAGACAGTTCTCGAATGCTTTGTCATGATTGATTAAATAAGCAAAAATACATTTAAGTCTACTCTGCTTCTAGCATTCATTCTTCTTATTTTGTTAGTGCAGTGTTATCACAGCTCTTTCGCTAAAATTATTTACCATTTTTATTTACTATAACAATGGACCGAAAGTGTAAGAATAGTAATGCTACTAAAACTTGGAAATTGGTACTATTAATGCTGGAAAAATGAATGATTTTTATTTCTTTTATCCGAAGTAAATTATACATTCAAATACAAAAAATACATTTCTTTAGTTTATACTCGCATTTTATGATCAAATTGCTTAAAATTCTTTACTTCTATAGATGTATGAGAGAGAGAGGGAGAATTTAGCATACGATATATCTTATAATATATTACGTAATGTAGCATAATGTATAATATACTTAAATATTGGCAATACCTTTTAGTGCATAATTTCAAATAAGCTTCATTATATTTATGCATGTTGCATGAATACCTGTTTCATAAAGCGCACGTTATTATCAGCGATTACACGTATTCGCGCAGGTCTCGTAATACTATACCTGCAAGAAAAGTCAAGCAGTGCCAGATCTCAAACTCTCCCTAGAAAAAAAAAAAAAAAATGTAATGATCTGCTGCAACTGTCGTTACTATGGTTCCAAGGCGAGAGGGCTGGGAAAAAAGTAACAGACTGCAGATACTAAAGTTTGTTTGAGAATTTGTCTGAAGGAAACGCATTTACTAGTTTTGCTTTTAAGTTATGATATTTAAAAGCAAAACTAGTAAATGCGTTTCCTTCAGACCATTTAAACGCTTTCATTATACTGAGTTCTGAAATTAGCTTGTGAGTCTGTTTTAGCATAAACCTCCCCCCCCCTTATATAAAACACATATAAAAATAATCTCAAGTAGTGCTATAATAACCTAGTCAATATGGTGCATAACATACTTATATATCTCATAATGAATGTATATGTATATAAAATGCATGTATGTATATAGAATCTTAAATTGTGTAAAACAAATTCAAAAAAGCACCTATGTCGTATAATAAACTAAGGAAATGATATCAGTTAGATAGAATATACAGGTATGATGCATTAAGTTGCAACTAAAACGAATAAGCAGGTGATCCCAGCTCCCGGTAGCAATACAATACGACCGGAGGCAGTAACAGATAAAAATCAAAACAAATAAAAAACAGAAATTAGCCGTCAAAAATTAAAAAAAGCAGCGCGCCCTCGCTAGATGAACGAGAACGATAGAGCAGGTTGTCTGCAGCAGGTGAAATTTTGCATCTGACTCGGCAGTCTCTTGAGTCCAAATTATTCCAGCTCAAAAAATACTGAAGTAGCCCGTTTCTATACAGGGATTTCGAGAAGGCTGCAGACTACGCATTTCATATTTTGTCATTAATTACTAAATATTATATAAATGGAACTCAGCTTTTTTACGAGTTTTGCCGTTATAGTTCACATCTGCGTGGAATTTTGTAATTAATATTAGTGGTAGAATGCTGCAATTGAGAATTTTTTTCTTCTTCCTTTTAAAAGGAAGAAGAGTAGAAGCATAATTGAAAGTTTAATAATAGTATAGAACAAAGCTATATCTGGAATAATTTCGACCATAGGCATCCGGACAACTGAAGATTCCGGAATATTAGGCTTTCTTTTTTATGCAACCCAAGTAAGCATTTATCGTTGTATAGGAATTTTATTTTTTCGCTTAACGTACTTTTATCAATTAAATTTGTAGCAGTTTTAAATAAAATGAGGTATTCTTTTTTTTCCCGTAAAATAAATACAAATTAATTTTTATTACCAAATTAAGCAATGAAATTGCATTTTAGTTGATTAGTGAGACACTTTTGAGAGCAGAACATATTTCTATTTCAATTAAAATTAAAATTAAATTTTTTTCTATTTGCGTAAAGCAAATACAAGTAACTGAGACGCAATCTCTTATTGACATAAAAAAGAAATGATAAAATTAATGATACAATACATACCATCAATTTATGTTTGCTGCTTGCAATGAATTTTATTTAAATAAAAAACATAATAAAAGATTTAAAACGCAACGAAAACAAATAAATAAATTAACAATATGGCTTAATTTTACTTGGCAAACAAAGAATACAAGCTATGTGGATAACTGGAGTTCTCTTGAAATAACAATCCATAATTTTAGGACAGCAAAATCAGAAAATAGAATTTTAATATTAAAACTGTAATAGCTTGGGGGGAAATATGACGGTTCAATTATACTTGAAAGGATTAAGATAGATATAGACTTGTTATGCTAATGTTTCTTATTGCAATTATCCTCTCCCCCCCGCCTTATCAAACACAAATTTGAATAACTGCTGGTCTTGGAAGACATTTGGATTATGTTTTCTTCAATTACGCCTCGTCCTTTTTTTTTTTTTTTTTTTTTTTTTCTAAAAACTTTACTGGAAATTTTGTAATAAGTCTTATTGTAATTTCCAATAGCCATGGAATGTTTTATACGAATTTAGAAAATTGACCACGCCTGCATATATACTATTTAAAAGTTAGACAATTCATAAGGAAAAATATTAAAATAATTATTTATCTTCTTCAAATTAAATAAGTTTGTTTGCGGTAGAGAAGAATATTAAAATTATTCTTAAAAACAATCTTCTTATTAATTTAGAAGTCAAACAACAAAAATCAGCGGTATATTTGCAAATTTTCACAAGACTAGTGGACACAGGACTTTGGCCATCATCCTCAGCTTCCAAAATGAAAATGAACAAGATAAGATGTAGTGAAAAGATAAGAGAAGATAAGAATGGCTGGGCAGGAGTTAAGCTACTGGTGCCATCTATTGATGAAACAAGAAAACTAAAACATAATTTCCTTAAAGGCTAAAGATGGATTGATGATAAATAATGGATTGATGATAAGGTAAAGATGGATTGGAATTAGGGTCGTTAACTCACCAGTGGAAGATGTTTTTTGAATAATTTTGTCTGCAGAAAAATGGAAAGTGTGGTTTTCGAACCAACAGTGCTGGGCAACAGAGGACTTCTGTGTTTCCTTTTTCCTAACATATGCCTCATGTTCTTTAACGCGAAATGTTAAGGATCTCTTAGTTTGGCCAATGTAAATTAAACAACACTGTCAAGGAATCCTGTAAATACCCCAGGAATTTGGGGTCCTTAAGTATGGAGTTCGGAAATTTATTGATAGGAGAATAAACGACCCGAAAGTTAAATTTTTGTAAAATACATGCAATTTTATAGGCAACTGATGGAAAGAAATGAATGACAACAGAATTCTTGTAATCTCCTAAAACAAGAGTGTACCTTTTGGTGTGTTGAGATGAGAATTCTTTTTAACTTCTTGGTTAATAATGTTGGGTGAAAAGCCTCTGTCAGTAGCTACTGCTTTTAAATAATTTAGTTCTTGGTCAAGAACCAATTTGGAGGAGAAAACTTGAAGTGCACGGAAAACAAAGGAATAAAATGAAACTAACTTTTGTTTAGTCGGATGATATGATTTGAAGTGTGGTGGAAGGCGAGCCGATAAAGGTTTATGGTAAAGAGTAGTTCTGAAGTTGGATGTGTTACGAGTGACCAGAATGTCGAGGAACGAAAGAGAATTGCAAGTCTGTTCAAAAGTGAACTGAATAGCAGGATCAATGGAATTCATTGTTGAAAGAACTTTATTTAAATCATCTTTATTACCTTCAAACAGGGTAAAAGTATCGTCTACGTACCGGAAAATTTCAAGTACCGTATCCATACCAGAAAATTTAAAGTTTCAAATAATTTTAAATCATAATAATGCATGTATATAACAGCTAGGATGGGACTAAGATGGATTTCCATGGCTAATCCCTTAGTTTGATTGTAATACTTATTTTGGAAAACAAAATGTGTTTGTTTCAAACAGAGTAAAGGAAATTAGTTCATCAACTTCGATGCAGGAAAAATGAAATTCACGAAGTCTGGTTTCTAGACATCTTAATGCACTATCCATTGAAACACTGGTGAACAATGATTTTACGTTATAAGAAACCACTAGTAAATTTTTTAGGAGAAATGCTTTTAACTTTTTTAACAAACTGTATTGAATTTCATCAACTTCGATGCAGGAAAAATGAAATTCACGAAGTCTGGTTTCTAGACATCTTAATGCACTATCCATTGAAACACTGGTGAACAATGATTTTACGTTATAAGAAACCACTAGTAAATTTTTCAGGAGAAATGCTTTTAACTTTTTTAACAAACTGTATTGAATTTTTACGGTGTAAATGTTATTATCTAATAGAGTTGAAAATCTAGAAAGTAAATATTTAGCTAATGGGTACGAGACAGTACCTAAATTTGATACAATAGGGCGGAAAGGAATACCACTTTTATGAAATTTGGGAAGAGCATATAATCTGGCACAATTCGCAATAGATGGGATAAGCAACTATTTTAAGTTGATCGAAAAGATTTGTAAAGATGTGATCACAGTTATAATTTTCAAGCGTTCCGAAGGTGAAGGGTCTTACTGGATCAGTTTATATGATCCTTCTTTAATTGACCTTCTTTAATTAATGACACCATTGATGTAAGTCTTCTTAAGTTTTCTTGAGCATGACGACTATCTGACGTTCATGACGACGATAAAATGCCTAATCACTTCTTTCTGTGCATCTGACACTATACTGAATCTGAAAGCTTTTTTAATAAAAGCCAAAATCTTTGGAGTCTAGGGTTTTGAGGTTTGTTCTTTCTTATTCGAAACTGGCATTCGAATATTTTGGTTTTTTAATTTAAAACTTCTAATTCGAAGTAGTCAAACAGAAGGGAAAGACTTTTTCGGAAAGCGGGAATACTTTAAAATATGCTAAAATTTCAGAAGCGATAGTGGAAAGGAAATCACACTTATGTGTAAATTTTTCATTTATATGATTAACTGATTCGAAAATTCTTGACATCTGATATATAACATGAAAATAATGAACAGAAAAAACTTCGAATATATGCCTGGAAACGACTTCTTATTTCAAAAATCATTATGTAGGGTATATACATTGAAGACGAATAACTTCTCAGTTTTTCATAAAGAATATATGGTTAGATATTTATGAAGCATTTTTGCAAAAATTAAAACTGACCTGAAAGAATAGACTTTAGAATACATTAATAAGGGAAACAATTGCAAATACTTATATATTAAACACGCAAAGAATATCATAAGTTATGTTGTTGACGAAGTAAATTACGTATTTATGTTTTAATCTATAAAATTTAAAGTTCTTTTATTTGTAATAATCAAAATTCATATTAGAAAAAAGTCTGGAGCAAGGGTTTTGTTGGTTTACCGGCTCATCCTCTAGATTGGGGACGAGGGAATTTCATAGTTTCACCGGGGCGGGGAGGAATTGGTCAGCTTTTTATTTATCTGCTAAGTAATTAGTTTTAGTTTATGGATATAAAAAACTGCTTTTATTCACGTTTTGATATTTATCAACATCTTCTACTTAATTTGTAAAATACGTTGAAAAATCATCTAAATCTAGGGAGGAATGAATTAAGATCAAGCAATTTTAACTGCATGATTTTCCTTTGTATCTTATCCGCTAAAGACAAGTTTCGAAAGAGTTTTTTTTTTTTTTTTTTTTTTTTTTTTCTTTCTGTGCAATGGGAAATTATTAAAAATAAAATTTTGGTAGCATAAATTATAACAAAGAATGGAATTGGTGTTTCTTCTTTGGTTAACTTTTTAATGCATAGCGTCTATAGCTCTTTTAGATTAAGCGGATATGTGTATATCACTCCTTTCGATTAAGTTGTAATTAAAGGAGCGATAGACGTATTTCCATGAAGGATCATATAAGAAGAGGTTTTAAAGAAAGCTTTCTTGCGAATAAACATTACTAATCCATCAATTCATTTCTTACTAACCAAATTCTATTTTTAATCTGACATAAACAGACAAATCGATAGCATTTTGTACTTCTTTTTTTTAGTTACAGGTATGTGAAACTGCAAAACTAATCACTACTTTCATATTAATGTTTATATGTAAAATAAAAACAAATTTCTAACAAAAATAACAACGTTTTTCTTTTATATTTGGACAGGAGTCAATAAGAAACAGAAGCTTAATGTTATACGATTAAACTTCTTTTTATAATTTAACAATTTATTTCTAACAAATAACAACGTTTATATATTACGGATTAGGTACAGTTAAATTGCGTGTTATTGTACTTAAAGACGATTCCTAAATGCTGTGACATTAACCGTAAACACTGTTGTATCACGGGAATTTGCTTCTCTTGTTTGCATTTTCAGTAGAATTTTGCTTTATTCTGAGAACCTATGATAATAATTTTTTATCGTTTGGTAATAAATAAACTTAACACTTTTTTCAGGCAAGGTCGGGTTAATCCCCAACTACTGCATTTAGACCGATAATTAATCCTCAGCTATTGCAGATTTTAGTTTGCGAAATCTGAAAAGAATAAAATGAAATTTCTATGCCAAATTTCTCAAATTTTTTCTCTAGAAAACCGTTTTGATAAGATTAATTTTTTTGAGAATACTTAAATCTCTTTTCACGACGTTTCCAACTGATCAAAAATTTGTTTAAGCTATTTTAAGTAGTAAGTTAACGCGATATACTAAATTAAGTAGAAAGAGTTATTTCAAAAAATTAATATACATGTTAAATTAAAAATTAGTGAACAGCTTTTAATATGCAAGTAAAGTAACTTTTAATATGCAAGCACCAAAACATATACACTATATTACTAACATAAATAAAATACTAATTATCCATTTATTCATAAAAAATAGAATTTTTAAATGTCTCCCTTACCCTCAGTAATGTTTTACACGATCCCTGTTTTAAAAATATAATGTGAGCGTTTAAATAAAATTCCTTTTAACTATTTCTCTAAGAATTCCGAGAGCATATCGACATAGATAAGTAGACAGAAATACTAGCGTAAATTTAACGTATAATGTATAGTAGTGACATAACTACAGCAAAGATAAAAGTATGATAAGATAAAATACACGGGTGCATTTATACTGGAAAACAATATATGGATAGAAAAATACATAAGATGATGTTAAACTACATAAATATTTCATTTCTTTGCATGGATTTTAGGTGCTAGCAATTGTAGCCTGCTGAATAGCTGAATTCTTTCTTACAAGATTGAACACGCACTGTATTGAAAATCATAGACATAAATGCAAAAATAAAATGTATAAAGACTTGAGTTTGTTTTTCGTTTTCTTGTAGGTACAGAAAATGAAATAAGATGTAGAATTCTTAGATTAGTTCATTCAGTGTCCATCCTTGCTCCTATTTTCCTCAGTTTAGAAAATATTTCGAGACATTCTTTTATTCTGAAAAAAATATTAAAAAAATTCTAGCGAGCCATTTTCTTCCCCAAGTGCAGCAATATGCATCGAAATCGACGCTCAAAACAGTCATAAGAAAAGAATATGGAAAACAGAGTTTTCCCGCATGCCAGTGAATTTTCAAAATTCTATGAACTTCGACAGATTCAGTATACAAATATATCTTTATATATATATGTTATTTTATGTATTTTATGTATAAAAATCATGCAGTCTTCGTATCTGTATTTCGTATCTGGAATAAAATGCTTTTCTAAAACC
Source organism: Stegodyphus dumicola (assembly GCF_044657685.1). Classification (NCBI taxonomy): domain Eukaryota; kingdom Metazoa; phylum Arthropoda; class Arachnida; order Araneae; family Eresidae; genus Stegodyphus; species Stegodyphus dumicola. Next base: position 36,821,207 of record NC_140771.1, on the reverse strand, counting down.
AACAGTAGAACTGGAGAAAATGTATATCTTATTTAATCTTCAAAACAATATTTTAGGCGCTTTTGTTTGTTTGTTTGTTTGTTTCTTATATACTTTATGTGCGCATAAATTTAAAAATAAATACTTTATGTGCATAAAAGAATTTTATAACTCAGCCTGAAAAATTCTACTTTCATATTAATAACAAAAAAATTGAAATTTTAAACTAATGCATCTCTTTGCTTTGCATTACATCTTTGACATATCAATTTTATAATAAAAGTTTTATTTGAAACATGTAAAAGTTAATTTACATATTTCATTGAACCTATAAGAACTACATTGAAAACAAAAGAACAAGTGTATGTAATCAAAATGTATGGATTTAAATCTTGTATTTATTATGTGGCCATTTGGTAAAAATAAGTTTTTTAGAGAAAATAACATGAACAAAGAACATTGATTTTGTATTAAAAAAAACTCTTTATTCTTCGCTACATGAAAGAAACTTAATCACACATGCATGCACAAAATACAGGAATCGGGAATTTTATTTAATTATAGTCCTAACATATTTTCCGAAATCACGAAAAACCCAAAATAATTATTTAAAATTGATTATTACATCTTATATATATGTTGCTTAAGTGTTTGCCGCCGATAGTTTATTAGTTGCTTGCGTAACTATAAATTGTTGTATTCCCCGTGCAGTACGGCGCGTGGCGAATATTATGAGGAAGCTAAGCCGGAAAAATTAAAAATACAAGAGCGCGTTCATTTAACATTTAATAAATAAATTTAACATTTATATATAATAGAATTCGGAAATATGCAACCGGCAAAAACCGGCAACGATGAAAAAACAAATAAAATGAAATAAATAAATATATTTATTATATGCGGCTTAAGTGTCTGTTTGTCGCCGATAGTTTATGGGTTGCTTGCGTAACTGTACTAGCCAATGGGATGAAGTTGCCACGGCACAGGGTTGCCGTTTCAATTGAGACGTAGACAATTTTCTGTAAAACTTGCCTTTGCTATGACCATCCATAAGTCTCAGGGCCAAACGCTTAAGAGTGTTGGCATTTTTTTACCCGAGCCTGCATTTGGACACGGTCAAATTTATGTTGCCTGTTCAAGAGTTCGTGAAAGAACGGACGTAAAATTAAAAATAATGGATGGTCCTTTGCAAGGCGAGCTTAAAAATGATGGAAAGATCTACAAAGGGATCTTTGACATGCGAATTAACATGTTATTATTTAAATCACCTTTATTTTTTGAGCTAGCGCTGACTCTTAAGAAATGTACCGCCAGTGGTTTCCTTCATTCACTCTACTTTAAGCAATTAAGCAAGTAGAAGGGGAGAAACCCCGTGGGGCAGTAAGCAAAGGGGCGTCCTCGCCGCCTGCCCTGGGTTTGAATTAGCAGAACCTTTGCACAAATAATTTTAATTACAATTTAAAGAAAATTCCTTCTTAAATTTCTCATAAAATTGCTTATCTGTACTGAATTCAGACTAAATTATATCCCAGTTTCTGATACATATTATATAAAATTTCGTCTATATCTAAAGTAAACACATTCATTTCTTTCATCGTCCATGCATTTCAATATGCTTCATTTAAGTAATGAGACTGAAATTGGTGTTGAAACATCGTAGATTGTGCAAGCGTTTGAAGATTTTCCATGGAAAGTTATCTCAAAACGTATGTCCAAAAGCAGGCCATGTGATCGTATTGTAAACAATTCGGACGAAATATGCTTACACAGATTAGAAAATTAATCATATCTGGTTTCCGGTTACGGCCAAATTTCTCGAAATGAATCATCGCGGCTCGGATCTAGTGACGGATGGGATTTTATTCTATTTCACAGTAACGGCATTCAGCCAAAAAATACAAACGAGAAAAAAAATAATATGATAAGTAATGAGAATTAAATTTTCGAAATAACTAGCAATCTGATTTCTGAGATTTACAGATCATAATATTTTCCTCACTTTTCTCTACTCGTCCTTATGTCTATTATTATTATTATTATTATTATTATTATTATTATTATTATTATTATTATTATTATTATTAGCCCATAGGGGCAATTTTCCCAGAATGGGCTACTAATTTTCGCTTTGGAATTTTGCGTTGGTTTACTAAATGGGATTTCACTTTTCAAATTGTTACCACCAAATATTAGAGCCCTGCCTTATATTCAAAGAAATTAAATAATGAAGAATCTGCATGAATTATGTATGTTTCTCGCATTGTGGCGAAACAACTGTACCTAGAGACATCATATTTTGAATAACGAAGTCCTCCACTCGAATATGGGCATCTAGAAGCCCAAATGTGGAATTTGTTTTATTATCTGTTTCATATTTTGTAAAACTTTAACGAATTTTTGATTAACAAACTCAGCTATTTCAAAGCGAGCAATGGCAACACTGTACGGAAAAAAAAAAAAAAAAAAATTATCTCCACAACGCGAGAGTGTATACCGGAAATTCTAAAGATATGCTCTTTTTAAATACTTTATGATATTGCTGTTGAATTAAATTTTATGGTTTAAGTGCAAAGAATATAATATTTAATAAATAAAGGCAGCACACAAAACTTTAAAAGAACTTCCCTTTGAAATCCGGCATTCTACAGAATGCCTAGGCATTGTATATAATGCCTAAAACTAGCCGACAGTTTATAAAACGATTCATATTTGACACATTTCCTAGGCATTCTATACAATGGCAACCGATAAACCGCCAAAGTATGAAATACATTTCCGATTCGTTTCGAAGAACCGAAACTACTTACCAGAAGTTAAAAAGAAGCCAAAATGACTATTAAGAAGGAACCACGCGACTACTGGATACTGAATCGCTAAGATGTGATGTTTGTATTAAATAAAATTACATTCATTTACCCTGTTAAAGAAAGGGTCAATACTATACAGTATTACGTCACGGACGCTGAGTTATTTCCCGTTCTTCATGAAAACTCATTCGAGTATACTGGACACGGACGACGTGACAGAATGTTGAAGCACATTCAGCCAAGTACAAAAACATTACACGTAATGATATTGAACTGTACAACCTATTTGTGAGCCCTGTCAGACATAGGTAAAAAAATATCTAATATGATCTAAATATGATCTGCTGCTTGATATTTCTGTACCCTTCCTGCTCCATCATATTGCTTACAACTAAATGATTTGATGAAAAAAGAAACTAAAGTTACTATTAACAAGTTCTAACGGGACACGAAATTACTCTAAACTTCTGTAACACATTTTTTTAAATAAAGATAGATATTTAGATTAAAATAACACGCCGAATCAATGTAATATTTGCGAATTTTGCAGGACTAGTTTCGATGATTTAACTACAGAAAATCGAAACTAGTCATAGAAAATTTACAAATATTACGCTGATTCTTGATATTTGACTTCTCTAATTATAGATAGGTATACTAAAAAATTAAGTTACATCATGTGTAACATAGATTTAAATAAAATTGTATACAGAAGCATTTTATGTGTAGTTCAAAGAATTTAACACGAAGAATTAGCTGAAATGCAAACGCGAAGACACAGGGAATTTTTTATTGGAAAAATATAGAATTGTTTTTACCATAACTTTAGTTCCACAGCAAATTTTTACATACGGCTAGCTTTTAAATGTTTGAAAAAAATCAAATTTTAATGTTAAAACTTTATTTTTTAAAATTATGTAAAGATATTAATGCTTTGAGTGTCAATATTTTCTATTTTTCTAGAACAAAACGTTTGCGAACTGCAATGAATAAATACTGTGGCTCCCAAGAGTGTTCTTACACTTACGAGTTTCGGTGAAATATTGCTTTTTTCATTAATAAAAATTAATATTTGAGAATGTGAATTTTTTAAAATAATATCTATAAATTTCTCACAGCAAAAGTACATTAATTATTTTATGAACATAGCAAAAGTTTCTTTTTTCAGAAAATCAATCATCAAAAAGTAACAGAAATGTTACCTCACAAAAGTCTTCGCACACAAAAGTCTTCATACAAAAGTCTTTCGTACCTTCGATTTTGCGAAGAAACCTCCACATTTTAGTAAATATTGTAATCTTTCTGTCAGTATTTTGTAGGGTATCCTTTAGCATTTACGACAGCTTTCAAACGTCTGGGTAATGTTCCTCCATTCTTTCATCATTACTGTTTTTAGTTCGGTTTTCGTTTTAACGTTGTGTCTCCGTATCTAACCTCTAGTTCAATCCAAATGTGCTCTGTCGGGTTTAAATCTGGTGAATGAGGTGGTGTTTTCAGAACTTGCGGACAATAATAGGCAGGTGACAGGTGAGAGCGGATTCGCACACCCGGGGTGACTTACTAGGACTATTCGGGTATCGTCCGGAATCCGTAACTGTACAACGCAATAATTCGTTGGTGCCCCAGAAGCTCGGCGTCAGGTGCTTAATAGAAACTTTTATAGATGATTATAGACATACCAAAGGCGAACGTCTAGGGCAAATGAGTTTAGGATCGTTATCCTGATCAAAAAATAAAGTTGTTTCCAATACCCAAATTTTGGGCGGATAACGTTAAATTATCTTTTAAAATATTTAAATAAAAGGCATGGTTCATGATGCCATCAATAAATACTACAGTACCTAATCCTGATACTGACATACACTCCCACACAAGAACACCTCCACCGCCATAATTTACTGTTCCAACCAAGGTTTTGCGATTAAGTTCCTCATTTTTTCTTCTCCATGTACCGATCGGAACCAAAAATGTTAAATTTGCTTTCGTCTGAAAATAAGATATGATTCCAGTACGCTCCGGGCTTATTTACCATTGATTTTTCGAAGGAAAGCCTAAGCTTTTTTTTTTTTTTTTTTTTTTTACTTTCATAAAATTTTCTTCGAACAGAGCACCCATGTAATCCAGCTGATCTGCGTACTCGTCGAACAGTTTCAGATTGAAACTGAAGTAGAAAATTTTTCAGTAAATTTTGTAGAAATCTTTACAACACGAATATAAATGCGAATTTTTTACAAGTGTTCTAACTGTAAATTTCTCATCACGTCGAGTTAACTTAGCCGGACGATATCTTCTTACGATCCGATTTTATTTTTAAAGCGTTTTATCACATACTGCAACGTAAAAGAGGATAAATTTACTAATTTAGCAATATCCCGGATCGATTTTCCATCCTTATGATGAAAAATGATGATAAATTTATAAATGCTATTCGTTGTTTCCTCACGACTACGAGCCGTTTTTAAATATTAAATGAAGTATAACGAAGTATGCAAGCAAAGAATAAAACCAAACAACTTTTTAAACATCACCAAAATGCAAAAATAAAAAAATCTTGCAGATGATAATTTTATTCGTGAAACTGTACGAAAATGTTTCGGTGTACTATCACTTTTGTGGCGTATTTTATCTACGTCTCCTTTCATTTTCAAATTTATAAAAAGAAAATACAGTGTCTCACAAAAGTGATGGGACACTTGTGCTTTACAAAAGGAAACTGTAATAATATAAATTAGAAAAACATGTAAAAATTTTTTGTGGGTATGTTTCATACTTAAATTTAGTAACAATTATTACATAACATACATTTTCTTAAAATATTAAAATATTAATTTAATAAAAATACAATTGTTTAGAACGGAACAAAAAATGGCTCACATAAGTGATGGGACACCATTAGATACTACTACGTACTACAATAAAAATATTTTAGGGGTTTTTTATTTTTACTCAAAAGCAATTGGCAATAATTTATAAAATCTTCTGCAGTATTTCTCTCCAGTTTGTTTTGGAATTTTTGTGTTTTTAGCTCTGTGCAGCCATGAATGCTAAACGAAAAGAAACTTTGCCTGAAATTCGAAAATTAGTTATTAATTTGCATATTGAACGTGGAAAATCTATTAGAGAAACTGCTGAAACAGTTAACTTGAGTCATTTAACAGTTTTAAATATCATTAAACGATATAAAAATAATCATATGATTCAGGATAAAAAACCTGGCCGACCATCAAAAGCTATCCAATGGAATAAAGCGAATTATCGTTCAAAATATTAAAACAAAATCCAAGAATGAGTGCTCCTAAAGTTGCTGCTGATTTACAAGCATTATATGGAGTAATTGTTAATCCTGAGACTGTTAGAAGAGTAATTCGATCTGCTGTATATCACGGTAGAGAAGCCAGGAAAAAATTCTTCGTAAGTGAAAAGAATAGAAAACTCAGACTGGCTTTCGCAAAATCCGACATAAATAAGAATTCTGATTACTGAAATGAAGTTATATTTGCTGATGAGAGTAAATTTAATATATTTGGTTCTGAAGGTAGAATCTTGGTGTGGAGAAACCACAGGGAAGAATTTCGCAAACAGAACTTGGTGCCAACAGTAAAACATGGTGGAGGAGGAGTTATGGTATGGGGGTGTATGTCGTCCTCAGGAGTTGGTAATTTTGTTTTTATTGACAGTATAATGGATCAGTACAAGTATATTGACATTTAAAATCCAAATTTGAACCTTCATAACGATTTTAAATTCTAAATTATAAAAACCAGGACAATGACCCCAAGCACACTGCTTTGAACGTTAGACTTTGGCTGCTGTATAAGTATCCTGAAATATTAAAAACACCACCACAATCTCCAGACTTAAATCCCATAGAGAATATTTGGTAAGAATTGGAATCAAGAATTCGCAAACACACCATTTCTTCAAAACAACAATTAAAATCGGTGCTTCGAGAAGAATGGGGTAAAATTACTCCAGAAATCACAAAACAATTAGTACCAAAACCATCCTAAGAAGATTAAATCATGTTTTAAAAGTAAAAGGAAATACAACAAAATATTGAAACCTTTTAAAAAGTAAAATTTTTGGATAAATATTTGATAGAAAACTAAGTGTCCCATCACTTATGTGAGCCATTTTTTGCTCCGTTCTAAACAATTGTATTTTTATTAAATTAATATTTTAATATTTTGAGAAAATGTGTGTTATGTAATAATTGTTACTAAATTTAAGTATGAAACACACTCACAAAACATTTTTACATGCTTTTTTTAATTTATTTTACTACAGTTTCCTTTTGTAAAGCACAAGTGTCACATCACTTTTGTGAGACACTGTATGTCAAACAAATTTAGTTTTATTCAAAATCACATAAAGATGATATGAAAAAAATATTGGGCTTTATATCCGAATTCAGCGGGGCTACAGCGCGTTTTCTACAAATTCGTAAAGTGTACGAACACTTCTGGGAAACAGCTGTACTTCGCAGCTTTTTCCTTCGAGATTTTAAAATAAATCTTCCAATACAATAGCAGTAAACTACAAATATCATTCATCTATGGTCAGGTAAATATAATAGCATAATAATATTCCCTATTTAATTTCAAAATGCGCATCGAAATGATATCAAGTCACGCATAAAGTAAACATTTATTTATTTTTACATATCAGCTTTAGCCGTAAATGTCTTATTTGCTAGCAAGTGAACTGTTTCAGCTCTAGCTAAGCAGTTTCCATCGAAACCGAACTCCAGTATGATGCTGAATAAACATTTAACGGAATTATTTATACTTTAAAGCGAAATTTCTCTTTAAATGGAGCTTAACGAGAGCAGAGCATTAAAAATAATTTAGAAGAACAAAGCGCAATTAAAATTACTTTAGAACAGAAGCGAAATCGAAATATTTCCCATTCGTTTTAAAGATTGCTTTTACCATTATAAATTATCATTCGGTAGAAAGACTAAAAAAATAAACAAATACATACATATGCATTTTTTCCCCTTATTTGCTCAAGGATCTTTATCGTCTGAAATAAAATAAGATAAAATGGCGCAAAGAAGGAAATCAAAAGCAAAAGAATTTAATATCTTAGTTTACGAAGCACAAATTGGTCGACATACGAAATGAAACAATGATAAATAAATAGGAATTTATTAAAATAGTCATTTGAACGGCGTTTTAAAATGGAAATACCTGTTTCTTTAGATTAAAGGATTTAAATTAAATAAGTAGAAAATTGCAGATATTCTGTTCAAATTGCAGCAAAACTGCTCATTTAAATTTTTTTAGTAGTTTTCAGATGTTTTCGCTAACACATTCAGTTTCTAACGAAAGAATTTTTAATCTTTTAAATGCAAAATAAGATTTAATCGGATTGAACTAATAACATTTAAAAAGCAAAATGCTGGAGAACTGGAATTATATTTTTTCCTCTGTTGTCTTTTCTAGAATTGATATATACCATCACACCGAATTTCGAATTTTGTTAGCGATAAATAAAGACGCATTATCGAAAATAATTCAAAGCGTTTAAAATATGATTTCAATTAATTGCTTTTTATTTTTTCCAGTTTCAGGAAATTTTGTGATATATTTGCAGAACGAATTTAAAGTAATACAAGAGCAATATTTTTTTTATAAAAAATACATATTTCTTATATTCAAATAAATTGGAGAAAAAAATGTAAAATTAAAAATTTAGATTGATTCTGATTCTTTAGATAGAAGCTTGCCTTGAAATTCTTTTGCTTTATTTGTCTCATGTATTTTGGGTAAAATTTCCGTATACTGACAGTTCTCTGTTTAATAATGGTTTCATCAATAATTTGTGGTGTTATTATGATTCAGAGGGATAGATTCGTTATTAATAGCTCTCAGGATTTAGAATTTGGATCTCCTTTTTCTAAGTAAGAACGTGCTCTAAATAAAAAATAAGGGACATATACAAGAGAGCTGATGGACACATAAATATATATTTATTTACAGGAAGTATATTTTTACTTTTTGTAAATAAATACATATCAGAAACTAGACACAAATTTTTCAGTCAGACTGTTTTTGAACAGTGTTAATCTTCTAAATATAGTTTATATCATAGTCTTCATGGTTTATTACATAATGAACATGGTCTTCATGGTTTATTACACGATAAACATGGTGTTCCTAATTTATCACTCTTCTAAATCATTAGTAGTGTTGAGCCCCTAATGTCTTCTATGAAATATCTCGAACCTGTGCTTGAAACTATCTATTACATTTTCGACTCTGTATGAAATACTTTCTGTTAAACTATATCTGCAATTACGGGCTAACAAAAGTCTTCTGAGCTCATTTAAGGTAGGTTAGGTTCATTTACTATGCTTATTAAGTTCAATATTTTCGACTTTCAGTACTTCCGATTCTAGATGAGCTTATCGTAATATAATTTCATCTTGACAGAAAAACTACCAGCAGTAATCAGTGGTAACAGCATGCACACACTTTCATGAGCACTTTCTGTATTTAATTTTATTTTTGTTTTTAACATTCATAAAATTCTGCTTTGAATTTCTATATTTTGCCTACTTAACCCAAGAGTTTTCTCTCTAATGTAATACTTATTTAAAAAATAATTCAACTTGCCTTTAAGACAAAGATTTACAGGGTCTGAAAAATGAATGCTCACTCATTTATATATAATCTTGTAGTATATTACTAATTTTAGTATTTATGAAATAATACTCTAAAATTTTTCAAAATTTTTTTTTTTTTTTTTTTTTTTTTTTTTTTTGAATTTCAAATAAAAATTTACACAGATCCCAAGAAAAGAAAACAATTGTCTACAAAATAATAAATTTTAATTCAACCATACTGTAACATTTCTTATAGAACGTAAGAAGAAAAAAATGATTTGGGTTTGTTGAGTTACATACTTTGTTTAAATAAAAGTACTAAAATGAATTCATCGAATAATAGGTAAATTTGTAAACGTACGCAGGTCTTTAGGGAGATAAAAAGCAAAATAAAATCAGTAACATCATGAGTTAAAATTGATGCAGGAATTTCTTCTACAGGACAAGCAGTTTTATTTTCGTGTTTTGAAGCAGAAAAAAATCTTAGATTATATTCTGCATGTTTAAAGCTAACAGAAAGGCCGTAGGATAATTTTCTTAAATTATCTTTTACTTTCATTTATAATAAATGTCTATTAATAACGAGTCTTAAATAGCAGGTGAATGGGCCACTTTTAAAACTTTTATTTCTTCAAAAAAGAAGCAGGTGTCAAAAACTTTCACATGGCTACTCATATTAGAGACATCTTTAACTTGTGTCACTTCCTTAGGTATTATTAGTGGCCTAGTTTAAGAAGTTGAAAGGAGTTGTTTAGATTTCACTTCAAACAGCTGCAAAACAAACAGCTGAAGTATATATCGTCTGAACTATGTCAAAATTACGAATCTGGAAAAAAGTTACTTCGAAAAAAAAATTTTTTTATAAGCTGGGCATCACGCATTTATTTTTAAGAATCATCGAGGTTTGACTTCTAAGCACAATAAAAAGGCCTAAATTCTTAAAGCTACATGATAAAGAAGTGGCGATTTTAGATTTTGAAAAATGTTCGGAATATTAACTTATGCCTTTCTCGATTAGCTGAAAAATTACTGTAGAGTTTCAATTCGCAGAAAATGTTAATAATTTAAGAAACACGCAGAGTGCAGAAACTGCATCAGTGCTTTAATGTAAAGCATTGCCAGCTATGCAAATTTAAGCAAATTTCAGCAACTGCAATAAAATGCAGAAATACGCATAATGGATAACCAAGGAATATAATGATTATAATTAAGTACGTGTGTATGAAACTATGCGATAAAAATGTATTCTTGAAATGCTTATACAGGAAAATACAAGACGTAAACAATAACTAAAGATCTCTTCTGTGGGGATTCATCCGAAGAAACATTGAGACATTTCTGCTGAAAATCAAAACATATAGCTGCCATGAAATTCAGCAAAGCTTTAAAAGATTATTAGGTATACTTGATATTACTGATATTCATCCTTGTGCTTGCACTCTTAGAAGATTTCCAGAGTTGAATAAAGAATTAATTTTTCAAGTTTGATAGCTATACAATGTCTGAAGTAGTCATTCGTTGCCAAGAGAAAAATAGATTTATTAAAATAGAAAGGGTAAAAACATGTCAATAAGAAGAGCAGAGATTAACTTCTTAGTGCCCCGAGTTTTAGGAAAGTATATTCTTTCGGTATAAAGACAATAATTTAAACATAAAACAACTTTTTAATTCCAAACCTTTTTTTTATTCATCATTTACTTATTTAAAAATAAAGAATAGCTCAAAATATTATTACCTCATTTTTATGAAACTTTGCGTGTTTAATCTTTACTATGTTTTCTAGAGAAAACGCATTGAGAGAAATTCCATTGTATGAACACTGTCTAGCCCAAAGGAGCGTTAGCCCAGAAGGACTATTATTCTCAAAACGGGATTTTGTGTCGCTTCAGTATAAATGTATATTTCACTTTTCAAATTGCTGCCACAAAATATTGTTGCCCTGTATTATTTTAAAGAAATTAAATAATGAAGAATCTGCATTATATAGTTTCTCGCATTGTGAAAAAAAACAAGGGTACCCAGAGCTATTAAATTTTTAATAACGTAATCCTCCACCCTAATATGAGAGGCTGAAAACCCAAATTTTGAATATGGAATTTATTTTATTGTCTATTTAATATTTCCTAAAACTTAAACGAATTTTTTGACTAACAAACTCAATGATTTCAATGCGAGCAATGGCAAAAATGTACGGAAAAAAAATTACCTCCAAAGTGTGAAACTACCAATCAGAAATTCTAAAGATATGCTGTTTATAAGTATTTTTAAACCAAAGGGACATTAGACAAATGCCCTCGAAACGTGTATGTATGTATAAATGAAAAAAAAAAAAAAAAAGCCTCTTTGTGTGTAATATAAAATCTAAAAGTTTTCCAGTTACTCTATTTTTTTTTTTTTTTTTAAAGCCCAAAGGGCGTTACACAAAAGGGCTGTTAATTTCGCTTTGGAATTTTGCTTTGGTTCAGTATAAATGTCGGTTCACTTTTTAACTTGTTGCCAGCAAATATTAGAGCCCTGTGTTGTATTTAATGAAATAAAAGAATGAAGAATCTGCATAAATGTATATATGTTTCTCGTATTATGATGAAAAAACGGTAGCTAGAGCCATCAAATTTTGAATAACGTATTCTTCCACCGAATATGGGCATCTGGAAGCCCTAATTTGAAATTTCTTTTCGTTGTCGATTTCATACTTTGTAACACTTTAACGAATTTTGGATTAACAAACTCAACGATTTCAAAGCGAGCAATGACAACACTGTATGGAAAAAAAAAAAAAAAAAAAATTATCTCCAGCGTGTGAGACTATGTATCGGAAATTCTAAACATACACTCATTTTAAAATTATTTTGCGATATTACTGTTGAACTGAATTTCATGGTTTGAGTACGTAGAACATGATATTTAATAAATAAAGGTAACACACAAAACGTTAAAAAGTCCCTTTGGAGTAATGTAAAATCTGAAAGCTTTCAGATTTTATTATTATTATTATTAATATTTTGTCGAAATCAGTGTAGAGTCATTAGGTTAATTGGAAAAGTCGGAGAAATGAAAAATGAACAAACGCCGGGAATCGAACCACGGACCTCTGGAATACCCACCCAGCGTGCAGACCACTACACCCCGAAGGCACGCTAGGAAAGCGGGAGAAATACCTTATATCAGCAATGATAAAATAACGGATTGCAAGCAATGACAGAACTGCGCAACAGATGAACTTCACCCTTTTCGACAGTGTAAATCTTGAAATGATTATCTGATAATTACTTCTTTTTTGAGTTATGAAATAGTAAATACAGTCAAAATCTTGTAATATTCTTTGATCATCTCTAAAATTTTATTTATTACAATAGCTTTTTAGGTAAAAGCCCAACATTATAATGAAGCACAAAGTTTATTACAGTGCTATTATTTCTCAAATAAGTCTCAATGTTTTTTAGGTAAAATTTTAAAAGTCTTGAAGAATTTCCCTAATTTTCTGCATTTCATTAAAATTTTTGTAAAAAAAAAATGATTTACTTTAAATATTGATAAATAATACCAATATGAAATACTATGAAAAACATAGCCAGAAATATGATTAAAAGTGTTCATATATTACGTTTAAAAAATGCACCGAACGTATTCAGCTATCTTAAGGAAAAGAAAATCAGTTTAAAAGTGTGTAGCATGTCGGATAGAATGGTTTTCAAAATAATTCTGAAAATTCTCTTCCAAAAATATTCATCTCATCTTATATATTCTGTAACGTCTTTTAAATTTTTTGAAGAGTGATAATGACAGCTGTGGTTAAAAAACAGTCGCTACCACTTTGGAATTACCAATTTTAAAACATTCATTGACCTCGAACAAAAATGTTTCTCAATCAACAATCTCATTAAACATACATGACTCAATTTCAGTCCGTGTTATCTTACAGAAGATTCAGTTCATGTTCGCTTTATTATATCAAAGGATAGTTCAAAAAGGTTTGATATTTATTATTTTTCGTTACTTTCGATTTTGATTACGTTGAATTATTTTTAGCAGAGAAACGTATTTAAATTAGTTACAATAAAAGCGTATAAGACATGAGTAGTTGAAAAGAGAAGGGATTGCCATAGTCCAATAAACTCTAAGAGGCATTTCAGTTTCTATCAAGTCTAGTTTAATATAGACGAAAAATATCTGATAGTTTGTCAGTTTATTGACTGAAACTAAATGGAATGATGATCCTATTTTATTTTGACTTACAGGGTAGCTAGACATTAAAAGTTTATATCTTTGGCACTTTTTACTCTTTTTTTTTTAATTGGATGCTTTATAATTAGTTTTTGAAGCTCAACATAATCTTCTATTCACTGCAAATCTCAGTTGATACTACTATACTTTACTTTCATAATGATATCAGCCCATTTCTCAGCAATTCTTGGAGATTTTCATTTGGAACATTATTATATAAGTTAGTCATATCGATTTTCGGAAGAGGAAAACTAATCGAGACTTCTTGGATTGGAACTGAATCCTATTCGTGTTACGAAAGGGGCACTAGCTCACATTTACGTCACGCATGCGTGAATGCAAAAACACATACCCTATGTTACGCATTGGCAAACCAGATATGGCAGCCAACATAATCTTCGAAATGTGTCTCCAGGACGAACTACCAGTGTTTAGCCATCTTATCCACTCGGTCATTGTGAGGAAAAGAATCATGAGATGCTGAATTGTGAAATGAAACTGAACTTATAAGAGAATTGTCATTACAAAGCGGTCAAAGAAATTTCAAATAGACTTCAGCAGCTTCACTTTCTTCCTATGGGTCTTGTTTACTCCATCGAAAGTTTTGAATGAAAATTACGATTGACAGTTAAATTATAATTTTAATGACACAAATATTAGTTTTATTTATGTTACTGCTTGTAAAACGAAACCGAAAGACGAAAGGACAGTAGCTTTGAACTTTTACAATTTATTCTAAATTAAAGTCTCCAAAACTAAATTTCAAATATTGCAATTCTATTTTGAATTTTCCTCACATTGGCTGTAAGTGCGTTATAACTTGTTGTGACCCGAATTTTTCTAGATAAAAATCGATTAAGAAGAACCTAAGATATAAAAAAAAATCAGTATTTTGTATTTAATAAATACTGTAATATAGAAAAGCAACTGGAAAAATGAAGTAAATTTCTAGAATATCATCGATCAAATTTGCTAACATATAAGCAAAACAGCGCTTTAAAATATTGGAATTCAAGTATTAACTCAAAAATTAACATAGAGCTATAATTTAGTTTTCTGGTATGAGAGGGGCAGCAAATAAACTACTCCGGGTGGGGGCAAAAACTCTAGCTACGCCTTTGATTTTACAATGACTTCCTTACAGTCACACCATTTCAATAAAATTTCATTGTTGCTTTATGCAAAAATTTACTTTTCGCTTATATTTTATATTCTTATTAAAATCTTATTAAATCTTATATTTTATATAAGATTAAATTATATCTTATTTGGTCCAAAGGGGCTTTATCCCTGAGGCACTGTTGCTTTCGTTTTGCGATTTTGCATCGAATCCCTCTGAATGTCCATTTCCCTTTTCAAACTGTTGCCACCAAATATTATCGCCCTGTTTCATATTTAAAGAAATTTAAAAATGAAGAATCTGCATAAATGTATGTTTGTTTCTCGCATTGTGATAAAACAACGGTACCTAGAGACATTCAATTTTGAATGACGTAATCCTACTGCAAATATGGGCATGTGGAAGCCCAAATTTGAAATTTGGAATTTGTTTTATCATCGATTTTATACTTTCTAAAACTTTAAAGAATTTTTCATTCACAAACTCAAAGATTTCAAAACGAGCAATGGCAACGTTGTACAGAAAAAACATTTTTATTTCCAGCGCGTGATACTGTGTATCGAAAATTCTAAAGCTATGCTCAATTTAAAATTATTTTTCGATATTGCTCTTGAACTGAATTTTATGGTTTAAGTGCGAAGAACGTGATATTTAATAAATAAAGGTAACACACAAAATGTTAAAAAAAACTTCCCTTTGGACGCAATTTAAAATCTGAAACCTTACAGATTTTCTTTTCAAATTTTATACTTTATATTCTTATTAAAAAAGGCTATGCGATTATTTAATAAACAGCATGTTTTAATTTAATTATTACCCAAAGGAAACATCCAAAAATTATATCCGAAATGGAATAAAAACTCGAAGACTTTGGAAGTGCCTTTCTTTCCTCAGTGATGTAAATGATAGTTGCCATGAAAATCATCTGCATCCACCCAGAACCGTTTGAACTGAAACTAAATCAAACTGCAAGCATTCAGTTATATCATCCACCCAGCCACTTGTAGCTTTCATAATCGTTGCTTAATAACAATAATTACAATGATGTAATTATACTATAGTATACTGGGAACGATATATAGTATGAAAGTTTTTAATGCTTACCATTTAGGGCGCTTCCAATTATAGGCATTAAATTGTTAGGTATATCTTCAAGACATCGAAAATGACATCGAAATTGGAAGTATTTGAACTTTTACTGATTCAGTGAATTCGGAAAGATCTAAAACCATTCTCCTGTCAAAAGCCTTGGATTCATAAAGGAAGGATGCTCCGCATATTAATGAAAGGATTAATTGCATTTGCTCTTTGAACTTTCTACGAAATTTATCACGGAAGCGATAAGAATGATCCCGATTCTCCGAATGAAAAGGCAGATAATTTCATATGTGATAGAGTGCAAACGAATGACGAAGCTCAGAGCTCTTGGAATTACATGTGAATCACTTCAAATTAATCAGAAGGATGGTTATAAATGCTTTCCGAATATATAAGAGGAACCTGAAGTCCAAAGCATCTGTTACAGAATCTCTTTCACCAGAAAGTCTATGCAAAAAATACCTAATTAATGTACGATTTCCGTTCAAGTTACCAGATATCCGCCTGCGCTACTAAGAATGGCAAGTGTACAGGTATATTTGTGTAACTAATATACCTGTGCACTTGCCATTAAGCATAATTAAGCTTAAATAAGCATTGTAAGCATAATTAAGCTTAAATAAGCATTTATAAAGCTTTACGCTTTATTTACTATCCTGTGATAAATTCATAATTTATGTTCATCTGTGTGACAGCAATATATTAAGTATTTCATTTAAAATTTGGAATGAGGTACGAATTTGAGACTGTGACACAAATAAATGAAAGTAATATTTTTAAAATGACCAATGACTACTAAAAAAAATTGTTTAAAATGTAAAATCTGAAAACTTTTAGATTTTGTATTACGCCCGAAGGGGCGTTTCTTTCATTTACAGACACATACACACGTTTCGAGAGCATTTGGGCTAATGTTCTTTAGGGCTAAAAATATTTAAAAACAGCAAATCTTCAGAATTTCCGATAGACAGTCTCGCGCGCTGGATAATGTTGTTTTTTTTAACATTTTTTCCATTGAGTGTTGCCATTGCTCGCTCTAAAATAGTTTATTCAATCATTTGTTAAAGTTTTACAGAATATAAAACAGACAATAAAACAAATTCCAGATTCAAAATTCGGTTTCCAAATACTCATATTTGGGTGGAGGACTAGGTTATACAAAATTTGATGGCTCTAGGTACCGTTGATTTTCCCAATTCGGAAAACATACATACAGTCATGCAGGTTTTTCATTTTTTAATTCTTTGAATATAATATAAAGCGATAACATTTGTTGGCAACAATTTGAAAAGTGATACAATGCTTTCGGTTGATTCGACGCAAAATGCCGTTTCGAGACTAATAGCTCTTCTGGGCTAACGCCCCTTTGGGCTAAAAAGGTGTTTCCCTCTCTCTCTCTTTTAAATCTTTTAGTGCAAGAGTGGCCGAACTTCATGCCATTAAATGCCGTATATTGAAATTCAGGCAGGTTCGAGAGCCGCAACGCGATTTCCCAAAAGCCATATAAGTACGTATTAACATCATTTTAAAAGTTGGTAAACATGTTTCAAAGGGAAATAACCATTTAAAAAATTTGCAAATAGAAACAAAATAAATTAATTACTCTCTTTTGAACATTGAGTAGCTTTAGTTTACGGTATTTATGGTTTACGGTATTTATTATTTTACGGTAAATATATTTCATTTGCACAAGAGCTGCATTACTCGCTTGCGAGAGCCGTAGACGTCACACGAGCCGCACTATAATCACCCTTGTTCTAGTACTCAAGATCCTTGTTCTACTACTCAAGGAGAGTTCTAGTACTCTCCATGATATGGAAAGGAATAAGTTCCTGCTTTTCACTCCTAATTCTTTATCCTAAATGCTTTTCCCGGAATCCTCAGCCTGAAGATTTCTTAATAAAATCGCTTTTTACTTATAATGAACATAAAAATGTGATTCTTCATTGATAAATAACAAGTACAGGTAGAAGCTAGGACAGCACCTCTGTAATACTGCAGGTGATTGAGGTACTGTTGAACTTAAACAGTCTTCATTAATATGGTAGTAATCTTTTTCAATCTAACAATAATCTTTACTAATAAGCTATGTCCAATAATTATCATTGTTGCATAACAAAACTAGCGCATTTTTAAATAAACGAAGTATGTGTCAATTAAAACACAATTAAATGTTTAAAGATCAATAAAGGTCGGTGGAATAAAGTCATGTTTTAACACAATTTTGTAATAGTTTTGTTACTTAAATAAATATAAGAATTCGTCAGATAAATTAAATGGAAAAATTTAAGTAATAAGCTTTCTTAAAATAATTAGAAAATATGACATCTTTACAAGTGCAAGGGATTCAAATGGTTTAGTTTTCGTAAGACAGCTTCACTGAAATTAAAGAACAGATAATTTATTTGAAGGCAGAAGATAAAATAATTTATTATTAAAACGAAAGGATTTATCGAAATATTACTAGCATTGTTACGATTTTCTTCCAGTGAAACTGAAGGAATGATCCTTTGTGCTAGAGAACTACATTCGTAATATTTTTAAATATCTTTTACGATTCGTAATATCTAATAAGACATTTAAGTAGGAATGTAGAAATTTGAATTGACTTAGGACAAGGGCATTTCGTAAGAACTAAATGGGAAATACAAGTGAAAATTAATTTACGGAATACAGTATAATTTAAATGCCATTAAAACTTCTGGAAAATGTTTATTGAGAGATCCGTATCAAATTATGCCCTCTGGGATCTTTCTGAAAAGGTTCGTAATACTTTTATGTATGTAAGATGGATTTAAAGAGATCAGATAGCGGGAGTGACCCTTTTGAGTGTTTAAACGAGTCTCGCTTCTATAAAATCAATATCTTACTCCCTAGTTATATAACCACATAATTCCTATTTTTGATGCCTGAATCGGTTTTGAATTTATACGGCAAAAGGATGATAAGAGGGATAACTTGAAAACCACACGTCAAAATTCTAATAAATAAATAAATAAATAAATAAAAAATTAAAAAAGAAAAGAAAAGAAAAGAAAGCTCGTCCCTTATTCTTCCGAACTTTTTCAACAACAAGAACTTGAAAATAAAACTTTTAATATTCCTGTCTTCGTTAATAACAGGTTGCTGTTAAAATCGTATTTTTTAATGGTAGATGGTCATACTTTAAACAAAAGAAAAATTTTCATTTGTATGAAATTTATGTATAATTAAATAGTGCTTAGCTTATAATAGGAAAAATGTCAAGAAAATCTCAAACACAGCCTTAAAATAGCCAAACGTTAACGAAATAGCCCATGAAATCGTACCAAATAATAATTATTAAGATGCCCAAAATTAACCTTTTGCCTGATATTTATTAATTTAAAATGTGATTTTCGCTCTCTTTTTTTGTGATTGCTGTCGTTTTACCATCATCTAATATTTACCACTTAAGAAAAGATCAGAGATGTGATGTAGAAGAAGCTTGCTCATGTATGAGTTCGATGCGGAGATGAGATCGCTTAGGAACTTAATGTGTGTTATGTTAGGAACTTAATACCTAAAGCGAAACAAGAGCAATCACAAGAAGACCGCGAAGAGGTAAGAGAGACTGTAATCCAGAAGGGTAACAAGTACTAAATGCAATTGACAACGATTATGTCTAATTTTGTTTAGACATAATCTTTATTAATTTCAACCAGTCGGAGGAGAGTAAAACTTCTTTTGTTTCACTGTCATGAACGAATGTAATTTGAATGTTTCAAGTTTTTTGTACATTCACAAAACAGCATTTAAAACTGATATCACTGCATATTAAAATTTTACATACTTAAGTAATGTATTAAAGGTGCACTAATGATAGCAGTGTCTAAATAAATGTAAGTTTGAAGCTTAAACATGAAAATTTTCCGAAAGAAAATTTAAGTTAAAAAAAAAAAAAATTTAGAATTTAATTGTTTCGAAATGAATTTCAACGCAAAATACATAAATACAGCTGCCTTAGTTAATACTATATTTTTGTAAACGTCTTCAAGTTCTAAGCCTTTTAGATATAAAATTTAGAAAACATAATATATTGTGTTTCCTAAAAATATGTTTTTAAGATTTAGAAAGTAAAAGTTTTGGAATTTTGATTTCGTCATAACTTCAAATTTACATATGAATTAGTTTTACAGTAGAGCTATTTTGACATGTAATTAATTAATTAAAATTTCTGTCGCCTTCAACCATGTATCTCAGAGATTGTTCAAGAAATGATAGCCATCGTATACAATTTTGCTTATATTGTTACAGATAAGTGAGGAATGAACAAATTATTTTAATTATATGTAAAAATGTAACAAGTTATGCCTTTTCGATCCATAATTTGAAAAAGTATGATTACAAAATTTTAATTAGTCAACTGAAGTACATGATAAGACCATGATTAATAGTGCATTCATTTAATAATGAAAGTCCCGTAATAATTTAGCGGGTATTTGAAAAGAAACTGAGAAATAATCTGAAAAGAAGGTCTATGAAAAAAAAAAACTGGTTATAGACATGGCGCGTTTAAATACGTCTATGATGATTCTCGTAAGAATCTTCATAGGCCTAATTATACTCACCAGTTTATTTTAGCTTCAATTTTTTTCAAATTCTTACAGTTTTCTGAACGATAGACGCATTTAGTTATAATTTTGTTTAAGAAGTGATGATATTTAATTACAAACAATATAAAAATTATTATTAAAATAAAATAATTTACGAAAATGAAGTCGATAAATGCTCGTTGGATATAATTATAAAACTTTAATGTACATTTCATCTAACGGATCATATTATATCATATTTAATAACTAAATGATATTATATATTTCACTTTTATCACATAAAAAAAATCAAGTTTCAAGCAGTATTTGTATTTCCAAGTGTTCTAAAAGAAAATTCCAACAAATTCTAAAGTATAACTTCTTTTTCCAAATTGGAATTTTGACTCAAAGCAGTGAATCGCTAAGCAAGTGTACAACAGAGATTCTCTAAAGTATTAGACACTCGTGAGCAGAACTGTAGGGACCAAACGTTTCCTTCCCTCTTCCCCCCCCTGCGATATTAAACCAGATTGTTATTAATTGTCACATTACCTTCAAACAAAATTAGAGAACACACTGCCATTAACACTCTCTTTTTTTTAAACCAATGACGTTTAATTAAAATGTTTAACTTTGAGGTCATTTCCGTTATTTTCACTCCTTCGGTGACTCAACATAGAAGTAATCTTCTATGCTATTAAGAAGAAATAACATGTTAAATGCAATGAGCTGAGAACGGTATACTTGCATGTTGCAAATATACTAGCTAAACTCTTGATTGCATTAAAATGAGCATATTCTCTATTATTTACCATTATATCTACTTCCAAGACGAGGCATTTAGGTAAGGATATCTCACCTCGGAAATTTAGCTATAGAACTTTCTTGATTTAAGCAATTCAAGGATAAAGCAATCTTCCATTTTAAATAAAACGCTATCCGTTTCGATGACTATTTAACATAACTTTCTTAGCAAGAAAATATATAAATTAATTTTAAAGGGCAACAACAAATTTAGAGAAATCAATAGGCGCAGAAATTTCTTCAAAATATACAATTTTGTGTCTGATGTTAAGTTTGCGATTTATATTTTAAATTCCAAATTTAATCGTGATTGCCATTATTTGATTTTATAATATAATACGTTAGAGAAATTAAGTTTATAGCTAATCAGTTTTCCATTCTAAATTCTAGAAGAAAGGAAACATAATTAAAGACAATTTCTCTAGACTTTCAGTTTTGTTTCAAAAACTCTTTAAATACGTATGTACTTAGCTTTATGTTTAAAATTCCACCTACTTTATAAATTTCCGTTAAGCTTGACAGCAATCAGCTTGTTAAGAAGCTTCCCGTTTAAAGAAAGATGTACCAGATGGTGGTCAATATGAGTACTTAATTTACACATAAATAAAAAAAAATCATAAATAAAATTTTAAAGATTTTTTCTGAATTTAACCGTGAATCCACAGCAATTATATTCTAGTTTTCTTACGCCTTTCGTTTCGTTCTTCTCTCAATTTTTTTTTACAAGGAAAGTGATATGATGGTGCAAAAAATTTCTTAATTCATATCAGTTATCCGAGTCCTAAGTTGTTTGAATGCAGTAATGAGAAGAACATTTATTTGACAGGTTCAGATTATCCCACATTGCACAGAAACGCTGATAGATTTTGATATGAATTCTTTTCGTTCCCATAGCTAAGTAAGAATATCTTCCTTTTCTAGTCTAAGTTGTGAAATAAGGGTTTAAGAGGTCGCCTTTCTAGGTTCCTCAAAGTCTCATTTCCAGGTGCATTAAACAAATACAATTTTTATTCTTTGAGTTAAAAGTTCCTTACTTCGTACATTTCAAGAATACTCCACATTTCATATTTAAAATATAGCGGGAAAAGAATGACACATTAAACTGCAAATTAAACCTGCAATTCCGAGATCTAACCTAAAATTGCTTTTATGCTATGAAATTTTTACATGTCCACTCTGATCCAAAACCCAAATAAGACAGAGACAGCTCTAAACATAATATTCTTCTGGGAAACTCAGTACCCCATTCCTTACTTTTATATTTCGAAAATAAGTTTAATAAGAATTGCAAGTCGTGGCACCAGCGGGAAATCTGGTACCTGTAGATTAGTGAAACCTCATCGAAATCTGGGACTGTAAATCGAAATCTGGACTATATAAACCTGGGTTGTAATCAAGCCCGTTTAAAGTATATTTCGTAAAAGTGCAAAGTACTTAGACTTCCGAAACTCGAAATACCACATCTAAAAATAATGATAATATGAAAATCTTTAATGGATCCCTTAAATTTCTGCATGTTTTTAAGTAATAATTATAATTTTCAAATTCTCTTTTACGAAGACTTCTGAAAGTAAACTGATAATATTACATAAGCTTTGAATATTTACCTGTTCAATTATATTGAGGTGTATTTATTAATCGCGTCAATTTTAAAGTTCTATTTCGAAATAAAAGCATATGTTGAACTTGAAGTTTCTAAATAGAAACTATAAAATACATTTTGAACAGATAGCTTCTGAACAAAACGTATAAAACATATTTTGAACGTACAATTTCTGAACAGAAACTGGATAGCAAATTTTGAGCACCCAACTTCTGAATATAAATTAAAAGTTCCGCCTTCGAAATGAAGATGCAAAAATCGTTCTTTTTCTTCTAGTTTATCTCTTCATCTATCTTCAGTTCTTGCTCCGAAAACAGCTCATGGAGCACACGTTAGAACTTAAATTTAAATATGTGATTTAGAAATTATTTGCATAAATCTATTGTAGGTATATTTATGCCGCCTCGCAGGGGAAAAAATCTCTTTTGGACTTTTTTATCCCATAAGCTCTGATGCGTGGAATTGCAGTTTGTTTTTCTGCACATTTTGACAAAATTTCTTACTTATCATTCAGTTTCAGCTGCATTCCAGCCATTCAGCAAATGATGTATACCCATAAAAGTAAATAAATGAATAAAAAGCTTTCCCCCTTTTTTTTTCAGGGAATCGGCAATTTGAGGAATAAACCATAATTTTATAGTACTAGATATACGATTTTGATTTTTAAATTTCAAATGAAGTCAAATTAGTCTTCTAAAACGCAAATGCTAGAATTGTAAGTTTTATGTACGAACAATAGAAAACAAATTATAAATTTGGAAGACAGATTTATTAGTTTATAATTTGTTTGAAATAATTGAAGATTTCTTAAAAAATGGAAATCTATTTACAAAATTTGGAATCTTATGTAGCTTAAGACAATTATAAATTTAAAAAAAAATCAACGTATTTGCTTGAACATTTTTAATAGTTTTCGAGCACTTATAATTTTAACCATTTTTTATAGAGATAAAAAGTAATATTCTATTTTTCAAACTAAAATGATTAAATACTTTTTTAAAATATATGTTTAAAAGATTTTTGTTGGAAGATAAATACTTTTATACAGATAGAAATTGCATGAATTTCATTCAGATTTCGACAGTGGCAGAAGAATAAATGTTGTGCAAATAAAAATTTATTGATATGCGATATATAAAGACTTTCAAACACAAGAATAAAATAACAAACACCCTCAGTTTCAAACTAATAATGGGTGATTTTTTTGACTTGACAAAACCATTCCTTTAATAAATCAATTAAATTTGTATTTCGTTTTTAGATAATTTTCATTATTTACCCGATCAGAAAAATTTTAAATTATTGCTTTTATTTCCAATCCATAATAATAATGATAAATGTCCATTAAGTTCAAAATTTTGAAACTCAAATATTTCAAAACTCAAAGGCTACTGTTCTGCTACCGAGACCGGACTCAGAAATCTATGAATGTATAAGCGTGTGTACGTATGTATGTGCATATAGGTGTGTATGTATACACACGCATACATTCGTGTTTACATATCTACATGAATTTCTGGATCCGGTCCTGATGGCAGAACAGTACCACTCAAAATTTTGGAAACCTAAATTTTATACGAAAGCTTTATATTTGTAAATGACTAACACCTTAATCACTAAATTTACTACTATATAAAATGCTATTTAAAATTATTTTCACTCACATCAGATTTTTTTTAAGCAGTACCGCTTCAGTAGTTTGAAAAGGTTAAGTAGGCTGTTGAAATAAATTTAAATACGTTGATACTTTGCATTTCCTTCCATTGTGGCCTTTGACATTACAGCATAAAGAAAAGAAACTAGCGATTTTGTCTATAAAACTTGGAATATCACTTATTAAAGATTTTAAAGATTTACTCTTTCGGTTTGGTTTATTTGATTATGGCAAAGCACACTAGGGCTATCTGCCTAAGGGAAGGGATGCCTTCGCGGAGGACTTTCTAAGGGAACTGACTCGTATACACGTTACACATGGGGAAAACCACGAAAACGCCGATGCAGCCAGCCCGTTCGCGAGATTCGAACCTCGGATCGAACTACCAGTGTTCAGCGACTTTACCGCTCGGCCGCTGGTGGGCTACATTACTCTTTCAAAAATCAAGTTATTATTCTAACTCTTCTACTTTTCATGCCGCCTCTCCTCTAGAATGAATCCTGTGCAGAGAAAATACCTAATAGTGGTATCTAATGATTTTCTATCATAAGAAATTGACTTAATTTTTCTTTACTTGCAATTAGGTGTTATAGTGATAACTATTATTATTTCTTTTAAAAGGTAATTCCAGTTTTTGTTGGTAGCTTGAATCACTACAAAGGGGATTGAATGCTAACAATCAGTTTGATCAATATGTAATAATAATCCATGTATATCAATACATGGAAGCGTGTCGAATATGAAAATTTACATTATGTAAATGGGAACAGATAAAAGTTTCTTGAACTCTGCCTTTTCTTTCCTTGTGTGAGAAATAACAGAGCTGCTCCCTGAAATTAAATCTCTTATATTCTTTTAAACCTTTGGGATTTTTATAATTAATTAAACTTTCAGTTTATTACTTATTATTTATTTATTCCTTTCTTAATTACAAGTGAACATAAGTGAATGATTTTTATCTGAAGTATTAAACTTTTACACATTTGTACTGATGCACCTCAAATTTTATATCCTAACTTTGAGAGATTTGAAATTTTGCAACTTAACATTTGCATTAACTAGAAATCATTTAGCCTAAACAGTTGTACATTCAGAACATTATTCTGTGATGTGGTATATTGTAAACAATTTTCTGCCTCTTTCAGAACCAGATTTTCTAACATTTCAAGAAAACTCTAATTTCATTTAAATAAAAAAGTATAATTTACTCACCAGGTAACCGGTGTGCAAGGAACCTCGGATGCCTCGCTAGCAGCCACGGGTACAAGGGGTAAGTTTCTCTTCCCAAGAAAAAGGGCGACACGTGGGGGGAGCAAGAGCCCGGCATTCCCGTGTACCCCCCAGCGTGTTCGTGCTGGTGGTGGTGCGGCGGGTAAAGCACACTAGCCGTCCGGCTTCCGCATATGGAGTCCAAAAAGGCGGCATTCGCCGCCGCCGCCGCGAGGTTGCCGCTTCCGCTCAAGCTAGAAGGCACGCCGCCGTTCGGGAAAGTTGGCACGGGGGCAACTGGAGGGTCAGCCCGCTGTCTAGGACTGGTGCTAAAAGTCCGACCATTACTGAGGTCCTCTCCTGGACTCGAGCCGGACCTTGGTGGTGGTGGAGATCGACCACTGTGATGATGATCACGTTCTTTGCCCACCAGTGCTTCAATGCTGAAGCCCATCTTTGGTTTAGAAGGAACAGGTACCACAGGTAGTGGTGCCAAAGGCATCATGCTGTGGAGATGAAAGTCTTAATAGGCCTTATTGTTTAATTCACTAAGAAGTTTTATCAACAGATATCCTGGATAGCTCGATATGTCTGTTGTATCATCACACGCCAAACTATTACTTCCTGGCGATCGAAACAACCTTATGGTTCGTTACCTGATAAAATAAAATCCAAAACAAACTGAGTTGAAAAATCACTCAATTAATATTTATGTCTTCCACCGAAACAATCATTTTATATGTGATATGGCACACGATAAGGAGCATTTCAAAGACATTCAGAATTCAAAATTTCACATTTTCAACTCTCTTTCCTTGCTGTGATAAGCAACTGCAAAGCAAACAAGTAGTTTTGAAAAATTCTACCTAATTCTTTTGTCCCTATGAATTGCATTTCTTTATAGAACACATAGTTCTTCAGTCTCTGATTTCACGTAAAATACCCAGATTTGAGAGATTCTAAATTTTGAAATTATGAATATATTTTTCAAATCCGCCTTTCTTTCTTCTGTTGAGAAATTAACAACTGTTGAAGGAATATCAAAAAAGGCCTGTTGTTTATGAAGTGGAAAATAAATAAAAACAAAAGCAATGATGATGGTGATCGAGTTCCACGCACGTGAGTGAGGAACGACTAGTGCAGACGACAGCAGACCACCCCAATTACGGGCGCCAAGGAGAAGCTTCTTTTATCGCAGTAAGGCTGTTACGTATTTTTTATGTTTTTTACGAGCTCAATTACCAAAAGCGTTCGCCCGATCCGCGACTGCGAGATGTTCTGCGCCAAATTTGGCGCAATGGTGGGCCGGCATTTTGATAAGCTAATTACAGAGGCTAAGAATGTTATTGGAAACGGTAATACGAGACTTCTATTGGCTAGTCAGTCGCGAGATCCATTTGTTCACAGTGAGAGATCTCATCGGTGTTTGATTGGATGATACAGCTGAGAGGCGGAGTCTATCAACCAACTGAATAGTGGCGCTACCTAGCGGATTTCATTCCGTTGTGGTAGTTTATACAGGATGAAAAGAAAAAAATAAATGTCATTACAGCGCAGTTCGTTTAGCGGCGAGAACGTTGGCTTCATAGCAATAAATCTTTCGATATCACTGAATGTGTCTCGAGCGTATTTAATTAATCAAATCATGAACAGACTTTGAGTCTTTTACTTTTGATTCATAAAGTCATACATATTTTGATAAATAATTTATTTTTTAAAGATGATTAGCAAGTAAATAGCGCCAAACGATTTTCAAATAAAAATTAGAAAAACAAGTTTCCTTTTAATAAATCTGGCTGAGATTAGAAGTATAATGACTACGTAAATTAAAGAATAATATAGCATTTATACCACAGTTTTTTAAAAGAAAGCAAAAGAAAAAATACCCTTTGTGAAATGTGATGAAATTATGTAATACATCAACTATTATTATATTTAATAAATATAGATAAGTAATAAAAAAGAAGTAAATAAGAAATAGTTCAATAAATAAAAAAGAAGTAATTTTAATAAATAAGAAAATATTCCTGTTTGTTTTTGCAGTACTTCGGCATTTAACTTTTTCACGTTTAAGTTTACTTTTTTTCAATTGTTTGTTTTCACTTGGCTTTCAGTGGTTGTTATTATTATTATTAAATAAAAATTATTTTGATTATTAAAGAGAAATTATTTAAAAATCTGCATTTCATAGTCAAAAATTATCAGTTAGTGACTTTTTATTACAAGCAGTTACTCAGAATTTATCATGGATTTCAAAAGATTAATTTTTATCATAAAACTGAATTTCGTGATGTGTTATTTATTGAAACGACAAATTGTTAAAAAACGTGTCATGTAGAAATGAAACCTAAGATCTATGACATATTCTATCTACAATTCTTTCCTCTAAAAAGGTTGCTATTTCTTTTTTTTTTTTTTTTTTTTTTTTCTCGCTTCGCACTCATTCCCAGTTTTTTTCCTCCCCGTAATAATGATATGATGAATATAATACTGTTATTACAGGAGCTATGTTATAAAGCAATAAACTCTATAACATGACTTATTAATATTTTAATTTATAACAAAAATAAAAGATTGATTTATTATAATTTAAAGCAAAAACAGACTGACTAATTACGAGTACAATCTTCTTCCTCCTTCTCTCCGGCAAGTACGACTACATTTGAATCTAAAAAGACATTTACTTACGTATATAAATATCAGTAAGAATCAAGGTTGTTTACTTATTATATAATCTTTATCCGATGCTTTGATAACTGCCAAAAGAAACGGAGTATAAATATTCAAGACACTCAAGGCCAGAAAACTGCTGGAGTTTTCTTTTAAGAGAGAGGAAAATTCCTTTTCTAGATTTTAATTTAAGGTATTATTAACTATTAGTTAGGTTTCAGTTAATTATTTAACATAACTTTGTCTGTGATAAATTTTAATTATGTAACAATATTTTACTATTAACTAAAATTAACCTTTGAAGTTTATTAGTCCAAAAGGGTAATTTGCCCAGAAGGACTATTAATTTCATTTTGGCATTTTGGGTTGATTCACTTTCTGCGTTGCTTCACTTTTCACATTGTTGCCACCATATAGTATCGCCCTGTATTATATTTAAAGAATTTAAATAATGAAGAATCTACATAAATGTATGTATGTTTCTCGCATTGTGATAAAAACAACGCTACCTAGACCCCTCAAATTTTGAATAACGTAATCTTTCACCGAATATGAGCATCTGGTAGCTCTAATTTGGAATTTGTTTTATTATCGATTTCATATTTTTTAAAACTTAAACGAATTTTTGATTAACAAACTCAACGATTTCCAAGCGACCAAATGGCAACGTTTTACAGAAGAAAACATTTTTATCTTCAGCGCGAGAAACTGTGTATCGGAAATTCTAAAGATATTCTCATTTTAAAATTATTTTGCCACATTGCTGTTGAACTGAATTTTATTTTTTAAGTGGAAAGTACATGATATTTAATAAATAAAGGTAACACATAAAGCGTTAAGAAAGCGCCCCTTTGGATGTAATTTAAAATCTGAAACCTTTCAGATTTTAAATTTTTTTTAAAATAATTCTTTATTCACTTATTTTTGTAAAGTGTGTAGATATAAATATGTTTTCTTTTGGAAAAGTTTTCTTTTTCCTTAAGGAAAGGAAGTGGAAAAAAAAGTACAAGGCTCTTTTACTGAAAGGGGGATCTAAAACACTATGAGGTGCAACCTGTGTGTTCGTCCTTTTGCAGACTATGACGATTGATAGACACACCACTAGGAACTGCACAAGATGCAAAAGCACTTGAAATTTTGCAATAAAGGCTTTTTTAATATTCTATTATTAATTTTATTTGTTCCATTTTCATTTAAATATTACCACCAGTTTTCCAGTTAAATTACTTGCACCAGTTTTTCCTTAAATATTATATATATACTAATTACAGTTAAAATTTATTTCGCTGGCACTATCCTTTCAAATTTATTTTATATTTACAAATCGCAGGTGGCAGGTAAGGTAACTCTTTTTTCATACTTTCGAGATCTTGGACTCAAATTAGATCTAGTTCCCTCATTTCCTGTTAAATATCGAATTTTTTTTTTTTTTTTTTCAGGATCTGCTTTTTGTCTTAACAATTCTCACAAAACCTGTTTTGTGCAATCATATAAAGTGTCACATGGACTATTCATATTTCGGCGATATTTAAGAATTAAATTAGTTCTATGGTGCCCAGGTTTTCTTGCAAGACAACTCAGTAAGGTTTTCTCCTGCAGATCTAACTTCAGAAGGAATTTTAGTTCTAAAAAGGCCTTTGAATCCCGTGGGAGATCATCGATTTAATTTATTTTTTATTTATTACTCGCTTCATATGCAAGCGAGCTTATCGATTATGTATGGATACGATTAAACATTTGATACGTTGTCTAGATATTCTATGGAATCTCGAATGACAAACCAGCAAACGAAGTACCTCTCAGATTCGTTTCCAATAACCGAACACTACTTACCAGAAATTAATAAATGCCAAAATGACCATTGAGAAGGAACCACGAGACTATTGATTGCTGAATCGCTATGATGTGATATTTGTCGTAAACAAAATTAAACTCAGTTATCCTGTTAAAGCAAGTCCTCATTTGTCCTGTTAGATCAGTGCTATATAGTATTACGTCAAGGACACTGAGTTATTTCACGTACTTCTTAAAACTCATTTGGAGGACTAGCAGAATGCTGAAAGAGCTTTCAGCCAAATACAAAAACGCGACACGTAATAATATTGAACTGTACATCCACCTCTGTGAGTCGTGTCAGAAAGATCAAAAATGTTTCAAAAAGGGTCTGTTGTGAAACCTGTGATTTTTTCTGAATTTATTTTCCGTTACCGGTTAGATCTTATTGATTTCTAGTGTTAGCCGGATAGAGCAAGGGTTCTCAACGGGCGGTACGTAAGATAAAAATAGGTGGTAAGCAAAGAAGCAAAGTACTTTTAATTATTAAATTCAAAAATTAAAACCCCAGCATCCTGATTGAGTTTGTTCTCTAAATAGTCGTAAATTTATGCTATTTGAGCTTTGTTCAAGAGTGGTGGTGGTAGTAGAACTTTGTAGTGGTGGTACTAAAAGGTTTTCAGTTCTTGTTAAGATGGTACGCGTTAGTCAAAAGGTTGAGAACCGCTGGGATATATAAAAGAAGTTTATTATAGTGTACCAAGACTTACATATTTTTAATAAAAGTGTTTTAATGGCAATGTTTCTTTACGTTTTCAAAGCAACATTTGTATTTTTGAGGAATGAACATCTTTTAAATAATAGCCTGATCATAACCTTTTTTCATACTTTGCCTAAAGCGAATTTTCATTCTATAGAATACCTAGGTATTATATACAATGCCTAGATAAAGTTTATAATAATTCACAATGCCTAGATAAAGTTTATATTAATTCACAAGGCCTAGATAAAGTTTATAATAATTCACAATGCCTAGATAAAGTTTGTAATAATTCACAATGTCTAGATAAAGTTTGTAATAATTCACAATGCCTAGATAAAGTTTATAATAATTCACAATGCCTAGATAAAATTTATAATAATTCACAATGCGTAGATAAAATTTATAATAATTCACAGTGCGTAGATAAAGTTTATAATAATTCACAATGCCTAAATAAAGTTTACAATAATTCACAATGCCTAGATAAAATTCATAAAAATTCACAATGCGTAGATAAAGTTTATAATAATTCACAATGCCTAGATAAAGCATGTAATAATTCTCATACTTTCCCTAAAAACACCAGACATTCTATAAAATGCTTAATTATTCTGTAGAATGCATGCGTTTCATACATTGCTGGTAACAGATATTTTGATGGATGTTTTGATGTTTTTTTAAAAACAGTGATTTGCAGAGTTTCTGTTAATTTTATCATAGCGTCAACACATTATCAAGTGTGTTAAAATATAATTAACTGTTGTAACTTTATTGTTAATATAACTGTATTGTAATTGTAACTGTATCCATGTAGTTATTCTAATGATATCTGCTTTGTCTGTGTCATGGCTGGGAGGGAAAAAAAAAAGAGGATCTAAAATGTATTATTATTTAATGATTAAGCATTGTGACAGTGTAACAAAAACAACAATCTATTTAACACACATCGGTGGTCTGATTATATAACCACCTCAATTAATTATTGTTTTTGTTATTCTGCAAAGAATTTATGACACCTAATGCCATTTATGCCTCTATGATTCCTTAAGGCGACTGGGAGCACCGCTTGAGAGCTACTAATATAGATAATAGTGTAGAGATAGGCAAGTTAACAAGTAGTTTTTTAGTAGATATGCATTATGTATGAGTATGGAATTTAAAACTGCAGAAATTTGCACTATTTTGGGTAAATATCACACAAATGGAAAGCTAGTTCTCCATTTCCGAAATTTTTACTACATCCAAACGGAGGAATCATTCATCAGATAAATCATTAGATAGTTTCTGCGTATTAAAACGCTATAAAACCGATGTCAACACAATTGAAGAGATTTTTCGATAGCCAAGCACGGAACTCCTTTATCAGGTAAGTTATTAGATAGTTTGTATGTACTAGATCACTGTAAAACAGGACAGATAATTTTCCATTCTGAAATTTATATTATATCCAAAACAGGAATATTTATCAGATAAATCATTAGATTGTCGTGTTTGTGTACTTTGAACGCTATTTAGAAGGAGGAAAAGAAAAAAAAAAAAAAAAAAAGCTCCCAGTAACTGTGAAACTAAAACTACTATTCTTTCAGTATACTTGAAAAAACTCCTTAAAATTATTAAACCGATAGCATAAATATGGTTTATGCTCCCCATAGCTTATATCTTTTATAAAAGGTATACATTAGCAGGTTCGTTTCAGGAAAGTGCTTGACGCACAAAAGCTGTTTAAACGGAAAATGAGTCATAAGAAAATGATTGCTTTGTATGCGCATAAATTTTATGTCAAGACAGTTTACGTCAGAACAAATAGCAGGGATCGAAAACTGATTTTTCGATAACATAATGAAACAAAGTTTTTTTCTTATATCCACGTTTAATTTTCTTGAAGTCTGTCATTTTATAATTTGTATTCGTGGGTGTATCAATATTAATGTCATGAAACCGTTATGGAATATCAGCATACGAAATACAGCCATACATAATGCATATACTTCCTCATTTGTGTGGCTGTGCGAAAACTATGCTAGTGTTAAAGCGCAGTCTAAAAATATATCAAAGTAATTTATTACTAATTCTTTAACTTTTCCTTTACATGAAATATATTTATTTACTTACTTAGCAACGAACTTTAGCAAGGTATACTATTAAAATCTGGGTTTCCTTGTTTGCGGTATCATCTCCTTCGGAACGGCGGGGAGTTGAGTTTCGAGAAAGGTACCTTCGCATTCTAAAAATTCGTATAAAGCCATTACGACGATTCCCATCTTCGTAAGACTTTAATCAGCCGAGATATTAATTGAAAACTCTGAAAACAGTAATTTTTGTGTTCATTTTTGTCGAGTGGCAACAGTCTCGCTCGCTGGTTGGTTTCGTTTGGTTTGGTTTATTTAATTACGGCAAAGCCTCGAGGGCTACCTGCCTAAGGGAAGGGATGGCTTCGTGGAGAACTTTCTAAGGGAAAGTGTCTCGTATACACGTTACGCATGAAGAAAATCACAAAAAACGCCCACGCCTAGCCCGTTCGCGGGATTCGAACCTCCGACAGAATTCGTGCGCTGGAAATAAAAATCTGCTTAATTTCACGAACTGTTGCCACTGCTTGCTTTCAAATCACAAAGTTCGTTAATAAAAAATGTGTAAGTTTTGCAAAATATGAAATAAAAATAGTATTACCAAACATTAAACGTATTATTATTTTATGAGGTCATATTCTGACGCTGAAGAAAGCACGCGACTGCTTGTGACGTCATTTTATGTCGAAAATGTTTCGTTATTGTCAGCATTTTAAATAAATAGCTGCTGTTGGCAACGTTTTTGTTTCAGGTATATATATATATATATGACACAATATGTTATTGCCATCTTAATATTTTTATTGATATTGAGAAAAAGTTGTTATATTACTTTAAATTTAAATCATAACATCATAACCTGAAATCATATCCTGAAAAGTCAAAAGTTTTTGTTTCGTGATTTAAGCAACAAAAACTTATTTACGAATTGGTTGTTGCTTGGAAAGAATGAACGTAAATTTCATTCATATTTTAATGTTTTTATACATTTTTCAGGAGTACATAGAACTTAAAATTTCACTCAGGCTGCAGCCCGCTAGTTTAGTTATATTTTTTTTTTTCAGAATACCTTCAACATTTAAACAGGCTCTTTAAATGCCACATTTAAAGAGCCAGTATGGTAATTTCGTCTGAATTAGCTAATATAAAACGTCAAAGACACAAAATTCTAGTATAATATACATATTCAACCAATTCATGTCCATATCAGTATAAGTAATTTTAATTCAAAATTTAAAATACAACAGTACCCACTGCAGGTTAATTGTACTAATAAATAGTAATACAAATTTTTCTCATATTTATAATTTTTGTACTTGTTCTTGATACTTTGTACTTATACTTGTATTTTTGTACTTGACTTTAAGTGTGTTAAAATTTAGTTCCTTTTTTTTATTTTTATTTTTTTATTTTATATATATATATATATAATGGTGTTTATAATACTCATTTGTGAGTTTTCTTAATTTGATTTCTTAATTTATTAAAGAGATTAGCGTTTTCGAAACTTTTGTATACAGTTTTAGAAATTATGTAAATTCTGTTTTTATATCTTTTTGCCTTTCAGTTTAGTTTGATTAGGCATCGGGCTAGCTCTTGTCATTATGAGATTTTGAGAAATTTAAATTTGCATTTATGTACAATTAATTACCAGCGGTTTGAATCACATAATGGCAGGAAGAACGAAACGTGTGTTCGGAATCATCAGAGTTTAATGTTTTGAATACAAACTCATTGAAAAGTTCTATTTGAAGCATTAAACAGAAGGAGATTATAATAGTTTTTATTTGTTTCTCCCATCAATATATTTTTTTAAACTTTAATATCCTGAAAGTCATTATGATATGTGATGCAAGAGATGTAAAAAAAGGAGCAATATCCTCGACTGGACTCGAAATTGCACCTCTCGAGAACGCGCTAAGTGTGCTACCGTTACACAACAAAGGCAAGCAGAAAGGATGGAGAAAACATCTTGTAACCCTTTTTAGAAAAGAATTTTCTCCAGATTTTGCATTTCACTATCAATTCACGATAGACAAAATTAATACCCTAAACAATTTTTCCTAGGATAGAATAATCTTTTTAATACAAAATTTCTTTCTGTATATTGTTCTGTCTGTTCTTTTTTTAAAATATCCTATTGTTAAATACATTCTAATTTCCTGTTTTAGTTAATATGCAAATTTGAGATAAATGTAAAGGGGTTTGATTATATAATTAATTTGCCTATTTAAGAAGTTACTGAAATAGCTTCCTTTCACAAATAGAAATTTCTTGATTAAAAAAGGAATTTAAAACTGCAGATATGTATTTGATACATAAATGGTGCATTTCGAATTGTAAATGTGAATTTGGTAATAATCTTTATAAAACCACTATATTTTTAGCCAAAAAAAATATCCTAGGGAATGTAATATATGGTTTTACGGATTTTAAAAATAAAACAAATTTTTGCAAACTTAAGAACATCTCTGGATAATTTCTTCCAAATATATTAATTTAATTTAAAAAATAATTATAAAATCTAATATGTAAATGTGAGAAAAGGTTCCCTTGATATATTAGTGGAATTCAAATTAAAAAAAAGGCTCATTCTAAATTAGTTTTGCAGCATTCTTAAAATTAGTTTTTTCTTAATATTCTAAAATCTTAATCAACATTTTTTAATTAAATTAGAGTAAAAACTCTTTTTAGGCAAACACATTTTTTTCCTTCTTTATCAATTTGAATAAAAGTCATACAGTCAATTTTTATTAATCCTTTTAAAAGTAACTTTTTTTATAATCGTCTAAATGAATGTGGTATGGTGCACTTGCTTAATTAAAATTAACTTTTTAAGCGCAAGCCTTAAAAAATGAACATTTTTTTAGCTTCCTTTATTAACGTAAGGGTTAAAAGATTATAAACTATACACATATATGGTGTTACCAATTTCGTGAGATGAGCTAAAAATGCAGGATAAATATCTAATTAAAAAACACGCGAAATTCATTTTTTGCTGAAACACTTAATGAGAATCTGAGCCCTAGGTAAGCGAGAATATACAATAGTGAAAAAATATCTTCTCTTTTTTAATCTTTTTTAAGCCCCAAGAAAAACAAACACGATATGGGTCTTTAATAATATTTTTATTATATTCTGGTTCAATGTTTAATTTTAAAATGCACCGCCACCGTAAATGGGAAAATTTACCTTCCTTGCAACATTAAAAAGAAAAATCTCTGCTACTCCGCTCGCCTTAAGCAGATTAGACTTCAGTAATGAGACCTTATTTGAACTAAAGGTATTTTTATACATATGCATATATATATATATTGTTTTTACCTTACGACGTATCTTTTTATCCCAGACTGAACCGAAGTAAAAAATATTAAGTGAAATGAGATCTTCAAATTTTACACGAATAAATTAAAAACTTTTTTTAACAGAATAACTGTAATTTGTTATTTGTAACTCATACCTGATAAATTAAAAGAAATATTAATATAACTAATTATGCAAAAGATTATAATTTAATTAAATTAATTGCTGTCGCCAGCTAAAATATGATTTTAAATCTGTTACAAGTTTATGAAGGAGAACTTGGTAGATATAGGTATTGTTATGCTAAAATTTCCCTAAAACTGAAGCATAAATTTTCCCTAAATGTGTAGCAAACATGCTGAGATGAGCGCATGAACTGAGCTCAATGCAGTCTTACCTTTAACAAATATCATCATATAACAAAAATTACATTCCTAATATATGAGCAATATCAAATCCCATATGTTTATCTACTTACATGAAAATGCAAAAATTGCAGTTCATCTCCAAAATATCAACTCTGTTTACGTTAACCGATATTGTAATGAGTATACTCAACAGTTCGCGGGGAAAATTAGGGAAAATTACACCTAATTTTGCGTTATAATCTTATGTTTAAATGTAATAACTCCGACGTGTAACTCATGTGTTACTTAAGAAAAAAAGCATACAGTCAATTCCAGTTTTTCATTCTTCTAGCTGGTTAGTAAATTGAGGCAATACCTGTTCGATTCTGTAGCGAGGTCTCTGGTGCCCAATAAAAAAATAAGCAAAGCATATTCATCTTATATGATAGACATTAATTATTACAATAAAATTCCTATATTATTTACATATGGTGAATTGTATCCATATCTAATCAACTTTAATTGCTTCATAAGTTTAACGAAAACAAAACAAAAAAATTCTTAATTGTATGAGTTTCATCTTTTCTGCGAGTTAATCCAAGATAAGCCTAAGGGGGAGGGATGCCTTTGTGAAGGTCTTTCTAAGGGAAATTGGCTCGCATACACCTTACACATGGGAAAAATCGCGAAAACACAAATAATGCAGCCAGCCCGTTCGCCAGGATTTGAACCCCGGACCGAACTACCAGTGTTCTGTGATTTCACCATTCGGCCCCTGTTAGGTCAGATCCAACTAGTGTTATTATTTTTTTTTTATTTCTACTATTAGTTCACACTCCCTATATCTTGCTCAAATTTTCAATCGTTAATAAAATACATTTTATTCATCCATTCAAGTTCAAATACTTTTTTTGAAACTTGTAGTGGATGACACATGATACGAATACAGTTTTTTCGCATATTGAAGTCAATTCCTACTTATTTATTCCTGTTTATCGGAACTAAAACTATGCTGATTTTTTTAATATATTACTTAACACTTACAATTAATGATTGTTTATTAGGAATTCTCACAAGCTGTAAAAATTAATTTTATAACAACTTATAACTAATAGTACATGACTGTGATAAATGGGATTGTAATATTTATCAAAAATAAGTGGCAACAGTAAGACAGAGTTCTAAAGATTTTTAAAGTATATGGAATTAAGGTATTGCAGTTTTATAGAGTTGGATGAAGCGGATGTAATGTCCCATCATGTAGCGAAAACTCGCCCCATATTTCTATGCTAACGTGATAATAATACGTATATGTTTAAAATATAATTCTTTAAAATGGGTTACTTGCAAAAGGAAAACGCTTCGCAGCAGGTCAAGCATATGTCGCCTTGAGTCGTGTGAAATCATTAGATGGAATATTAATAGAAGAACTGAACTGCTCGAAAATAACTGGAAACGTTCCTTGCAATAATGAAGCATTACAAGAGATGGATAGAATGAGAAATTATAGACCACCATCAGCTTCATAAATTAAATACGAAAAATTGTTAATAATGTTACTAAAAATTAACTAATTTTTTTTTTCTTTGTTAACCTAAGAATTGGCTTAAATTTTTTTTTTTATTCTACTTGTTTTAAAATAACACTGGTTTCATTACTTTAAACCAAATGTATCTTTTTTTATTTAACTAATTTAATCAATTATTTCTGCCCACCTAGTCTAGACTTCAGATCCAGTAGAAAATTTGCAATGAAGTGTATAGTAGTTATTACAATTTAACGTATTTTCTTTAATATGAAAACTATTTTTAATAATGCTGCGAAAAGGACCAGAATGACTGAAAACGTTTCAAAGCATTTTATTTTCCAGTGAATAAAAGCATCTTGCTGTTTAACAATCAAATACCGAGAATGAAATATATAGATGAGCTAATTTCTTTTCTTCACAACTTCTTAATTATGTTTGTATTATTTGTGATGTGTTATTCTATTCTTCAGTATAAACTAGCAATACGAGGATCACTCTGAAATTTTTGAGATGCACGTAGGTTTTTTTTTTTTTTTCTGAAGTATACTTCGGAAATTTTAGGAGTGTTCAAAGTAGTCTCCT
The DNA here is from genome assembly GCF_044657685.1 of Stegodyphus dumicola. Classification (NCBI taxonomy): domain Eukaryota; kingdom Metazoa; phylum Arthropoda; class Arachnida; order Araneae; family Eresidae; genus Stegodyphus; species Stegodyphus dumicola. The sequence goes on along the minus strand of NC_140771.1, from coordinate 36,782,511 downwards.
CCAGCACCAATGCTTTTCTGTAGGTGAATTTTTCGGAGATTAAATGCCTCAAGCCATTTATTTCTCGGAATCGATGAAAAAATGTATTTATAGCCTCATCAGTCTCATGTTTGGAATGAAAACGACTTCCACGTTAAGTCCTTTTCATATTAAAAATAGCCAAAAGTCACACGTAGCTAGATCGGGTGAATAGGGTGGATGTTTTATCACTTTAATATGTTTTTGTTCAAAAAATTCAACTGTCAATCTTGCTGAATTAGAAGATGTATAGTCATGGTGGGGCATGAGTCCTCTAACATGCACTTCTTGACGAATTTCTGGAAGACACTTTGTGGTGCACCATTCATATGTGACTGTCTTCTGTCCTTCCAGCTTGATGACTTTGCCCAGTCTTGTGCTTCTGAAGAAAACGGCATACATTTCTCTTTTCATGGCACTTTAGTGTTTTCACCATCGTGGGCTTGGAATCATCTTCAAAAAGCATAATTTAGTTTCTTGATGTGTTGGAACATCAGAAAATGGTATGTATATTTCATCACCAGTTATGATTTTAGAAATAATACGGTGGCCACCATCTTTAAGTAATTTAAGGGTTTCTTTACTGATTCTGACACGCTTCTCTTTTTGGTATTCATGGGGAACCCAACGGTAAACTACTTTTTTCATGAATAATTTTATGTATGCCCGCGGATCCAATGTTAAGTTCCTTCTGCATCATTTAGTAGGTTCAACGATTATCATCGATTTACATTTTCCCTATGGCAGACACATTATCCTGGATTATTGCTGACAACGGCCTTCCCGAGTTCTTCATCCTGAGAGTTGCGACCTCTGTGAAATTCTGTAAACCATCTGATACTGTAGCAAATGCAAACTGTAGACGTTGAACATATTCTTCTTGATTTAATCCCATCTAAGTCATAGAAAAAAATAGCGCGGTAATGTTGTCGCGTCAGCTCCATTTTTTCTTCTGTCTAATATTTATTCTACGCTAAACTACTCGGAATCGGCAATAAAAAATCGCCTGCTGGGCTAAAATATAGTTCATATTTTCACATCTAACTGTTAGTCCCCCCCCCACTTAATCCCATCTGCGCGTATCTCAAAAATTTCAGAGTGGACCTTCGTATTAATTTATCAAATTTATCTTAAATAATAATGATAAATTATATTAATTTATCAAATATCGATTTTATTTTTTAATTAATATTTAATTTTATTGAAGAGTTTGGGACAGAACAGTCGGTCTGTAGTAAATCTGCATATTGTTTCTGAAGTAAAACTAATTCCTGCCCCCAATCTCAAAGAAATTGAAAAAGATTGAGAAGAGCTAGGGTATAATTAAGCTATAGGATAGACGCATTAAACATGATGAATACTGAAAAATTTTTCAATATGAATTATTATCACCGGTACATCTAGGAGAGGCCAAATGCATCTGAAGTCTCCACATTACACACCATATAGCGTTAGAAATAGCTTTTGTTGGTTAAAAAAAAATCTGATGTGGCCACCATGACTTCCTTGTCCGGCAATTTAAACTTATTTCCTCCTCTAACTTAATTAATTGATTCCTCATGGTACCTTGAAAATGACATAAAAATTGCAAATTTTGAAATTAAATATTACGTTAAAATTTTATATTTTCATGAAAAGCGTAAAATTTTCCCAAGTATAAGTATAGGAACCGAGAGATAGCATTATAAGTTCGATTTCGTTTTTTTGTCGAAAATTAACTTTTTTAATTTGAAGTTGCCGAAACATGAATATTTTCGCCCTTTGAAACGTCTTTTTTCCTTACTTCTATTGTAATTCCCAGTATTCATCGCCAGGTAAGGGGATCATCATGCATGCCATCCATGCATATATATATATATATGCATGCCCATCATGCATGCCATTCATGCATGCCAAAAATAAATACGAAGGAATAATTAAGAAATAAATACTTTGAGTTCTATTTCATAATGACAATTTCCAATGTTTAATTTTTACAAATAGTTTTGAATTAAAATGCATTAAACATGAGGGTGTCGGGGACAATTACTCGACTAATTTATCAATTTTACTGCAGAAATTGCTATTCACTCAAAATTGAATTAGCGAAAATGCTTAATCGGAACGAGTTCTTTGGTGCTCTGCATTGGTTCTTGATCTCTTCAATTCACGGAAATATTTGGCCTAACTTAAATTGCCGGTTTGGCATTGCCTTATTACTGGAGTAAAGGACGAAACACCTTCGTATTTATTTCTTGATTATTGATCATTCAATGAGTTGGTTTTTTCCCCTTGAAAAGTCAACTAATTTCCGATCAGTGACGATGAGTACTTGCTTTTAATTTAATTACTTGCTTTTAATTCATTTCTTTTCACAATTGAAATTTTGTTATTCGTGATTTAATTCAAGTCCCCGTTAAACATTTTTAACAATTTACATTCAAGTTACTTTAAAACAATTTTCGGAATTGAACTTACTAACTATGGATCCACTCTTTTAAGATAATTCTACTAAAATTAATCTTAGGAGATAATATAATCAATATTTCCAAAAAATAGTGTAAATGTATTCCAAAACGGACAAAATAGATATTTCCACTGAAATATGATACCCAAAATTTTTCGCAATTACAGTACTTCCTTTACTTCGCACAAGGAAGTAAAAATGCAAATGTTTATAAAAAGCATTACTTAGATACATCAAGAATTAAATGCATTTTTATTTAAATATGTCAAACATGTTATTAAAAAGTAAAATATAATATTGAAGAACACATTGGTGCATGGAAGATAAAAATAGTTTATTTCGAGCAGAGCCAACATACTTCTTTTAAACCATCCATTTTGTTAATCAAGAAATCACTAATTCCGCTCAAAGCATTAAATAAATAAACTTTAAAAATTCGGAAAATCAAATTCGGGCTTACAGTTACTCATGTCCGGGTGCAGGACTATGTTTAAAATTTGGTGGCTGTAAGTGCCATTGTCTTTCCACAATCCAACGAACACATATAAATTCTTTATGTTTTTGGAGAAAACATATTTAGTTTGTGTTTTATATGAAATAATTAATTAATTAATAGAAACAGCTCATCTAATAGTAGTTCATAAAAAACTGAATTTATATTGATAAATAATAACAGATGAAAAGAAATTCGTTATCTCATAATGTGCTCTAAGTCGTCTTAATTACTAAATAAATCTGTTTTTACAAAAAAAATCTTCGTGCCTCTGAATTGTAATAAAGTTTATCAACGCAATTAAAAGAAATATGACACCTAGATGTCTTCGCTTCGCATTGATTCCATTTTGCATAATCACATTCTTCAGAATCCAAAGAAAGTAAAAAGTCCAAAAATAACAATTCCTCCGAACTACAAAGAAAATCCAAAAAACAGTAAAATTTAATAACCACCTAATTCCGAACTCTTTTATTTGATTGGATAGCAGAACGCCAGTTGTTCGCTTCTCCCCTTTTCCCTGTAACCCTCCCCAGACCGCGTTTGTCGTCACTTTCGTCTGCGAAAAAGCAATTTTCCCGCGTCGCTTCTTAATTAAACCTTAAGCGTAGAGGCTTTACCAGTTAATGATAGCTCCAAGCGGTGGCGCTATGCCGGCGTTGCCAACTGGCTGTAATTAAAGTTGAGCTAATTAAACAACCTCCGCGCGAGCTCTTTTAACTTAAGCTAAACATCTGAGAGCGGAGGTGTGTTTTCCCTCGCTTTGTGCTGTTTGCTCAGTAATGGGCCAGGATTACAGGCAATTACAGACATAATTACTCCCCACCTTAGGGTGGCGATTAGGCGCGCATAAAGCATTTTATCTTGCTCTCTGCGGATGCTATTTAAAAATTTCTCGTGCACATATTTTGTTTCGTGATTATTTTCATACTGAAAGCGAAAGATATTTTTTCACCAAACTAATATTTTTTAAACATATGCAACCACATAATAGCATTTTAAATATAAGTCATTTAGAGAAAAAAAGCAAAATGGGTACTGGTTGTGACACCGCCCCCCCTTTTTTTTTTCACCTAATCAAGTTTTCAAAAATCTGATTAAAAAAGAATGTTTGCTCTCAAAGTAATTATATTTGTATTAAATAATTAATTTGAATATTTTAACTCAAGTTAAGAAGTTGCAAATTACTAGAAAAGAAATCTTATCTTTAAAATGGGTTATAATTAATATAAGATATAAAACGATGAGTGGAAAAATAGAAGGAGGCTTTTCTTAAATAACTTGTACTTACAAAATCACAAATCGTTTTTTCAAAATGTTTAAAATATAATATAATTTTATTTAGATTTAATTAACCTAGCGGCAGCTAATAAGCAGTTTAGGGAAAAAATGTTTAAAGGAATTTAACTCTTAGCTGCGCACGCGCGTGACCAAGAATTGATTTATGTGAAGTTACCCTTCTTCTTTATTATTATAACTATTATTATAACGGTACAGCATACGGTGGCCTTGTGCTTTTCCGACTACAAAATATTCAGCACAAAAAAATTGAGAAAGCTGAAAATAATATACAGCACATAACACACAGTTATTAAAAATATTATGCGGAATACAGCAGTTAAGCTAACAAATATTTAAAAATAATAATTTTAAACACCCATAAAATGTCAAACTTAAATAAAATCAAATAACAGTATTTCTTAGAAAAAAAAAATTAATGGCTGTTGATTTTTCTGCAGGAAAGAATTCGATTATAAAGTCAAAAATTCCATCAAACTCCAGGTTTTTATTTCTTTTTAATTACGAGGCGTATTCGGAAACTAAGTACCGTTTTGGAAAAAAAAAAAAAAAAAAAAAAAGTAAAACAATTTTTTCGAATCCAATTTTATTTTTACATGAAAATACACGTCTTAAACTATTTTTCAACATAGTTTCAGCTAATGATCAAACACTTGTCATAGCGTGTGACCAGTTTTTGTATACCATCGTCAAAGAAACTTCCCGCAAGTTTCGATCACCACGACTCCACAGCATTTTTGTGTCATCGTCAGATCCAAAGCACTTACCACCAAGCTCGCGCTTCATGTGCAGGAACAAGTGATAGTCGGACGGCGCCAAGTCCGGGCTGTACGGTGGGTGATCGAACTGCTCCCAATAAAACTGTCGAATTAACGATTGAGTGACACCAGCAGTATGGGGCCGAGCATTGTCATGGAGCAACACAATTCCTTTACTGAGCATTCCTCTTTGTTTGTTTTGAATGGCACGCCTTAGTTTTGTTAAAGTCTCACAATATCGTGCCGCATTAATGGTTTCACCTCTGGGAAGAAATTCAGTAAGCAAAACGCCTTTCCTATCCCAGAAGACAGTGCACATGATTTTTTGTGATAACATTGTCACTTTGAACTTTTGTTTTTTCGGAGAATGAGTGTGTCTCCACTCCATCGATTGTTGTTTCGATTCTGGTGGGAAATGACACACCCAAGTTTCATCACCTGTCACAATTTGGTTTAAAAAGTTTTCTCCCTCATCACTGTACTGCCTGAGAAATGTCAGGGCACTACCAAGTCACTTTGTTTTGTGAACATCAGTGAGCATTTTTGGAACCCATCGGGAACACAGTTTGCGATAATTCAAGCCGTCAGACACAATTTCGAACAAAACAGTACGTGAAATTTTTGGAAATGCCTCTGAAAGAGTTGTCATTGTGAAGCGTCTGTTCTCATGAATTGCTTCAGCAACTTTCCTTACCAAATCATCGGTGACAACAGAAGGCCGACCACTCGGAGCCTCGGCGTGGACATTTGTTCTACCTGCATTAAACATTCTTACCCACTTTCTCACCATTCCATCACTTATCGCGTATTCACCGTAAACTTCTGTCACTTGACGATAAATTTCGGCCGGTTTAACATTCCTCGCGTTCAAAAATTTAATCACGGCACGAATCTCACAGTCAGCGGGAGAACTAATTGTCTTAAACATTTTGAATGTGCACAGCAAACTGAAAACACAACATAGAGCAACCAAAATGGCCACAATTGAAAGTCAGTGAACAAGAAAGACTAGTGCGCATGCGCGGGACGCCTACCACAGCGCTGCGACAGCGCTAGAATGAAACGGTACTTAGTTTCCGAATACGCTACGTAAATAACAAATCTTATCTAAGCTGTTATTTCATGTAAAAGATGCTTAATATAAATACAATCCAATTTACTTTAGAAAGTTCTTCACGAAGACATCCTTCTCCTAGTATGGATATCTCTAGTGTGGTTCGCCATAATCAAATTATCTAATCTAAAATGTTCAGTTTCTATCTTCTTTAAGTCTGACAAGCTCCAGTCATTTTGACTGAAAAAAGATATTACTAGCCATCTTAATTTTTGAAAAACCCAAGGAGAGATACTGGCCTTGAGATTAAATGGATAGAAACTGGCTTAATTTGTGCAACTTTTATCAGAAGCAGTAAGAGTTTGAACATTTGTTTACCTCACCCCCCCGAAAAAAAAAGGGTGTGCTTGTTATCACGGTGAGGAAAATTTCCTATCTGAGATTTTCTGATGCCAACAGAATTCTGAAGAACTGAGGTTGTTCATAAACTCCTTGGAAACAAGTTTCTAAACAGTCCTATTTCAGAACGAAAAAGATGATCCTTCAGTGTCACTTTTTGAACAATCGCGTGAAAATCATCAAATATATTGAAGAATGGTACGAAAATGTCAAGTTTTTGCTAAGCAATATATTAGAAAACCTCGTGGCATGGCTGTAGAGATCTGAAAATCATGCCTGTTTTCCACGGACTAGAATTTAACAACAAAAATTACTGTTATTTTATGTTTTAGTTGGGTTAGTGATAGAATAGTGACAAAAATAAAATATGCATTAAAAATTCTGGGCTAAAAAAGGTCCTCAACTGGTGTACTTGCAACTTCTTCACAGCAAGATAAAATAGATGAAATCTATATGAAGATGTTAAATGCAGAAGTAAAATCTCATTTACTTTTCTTTAAATTTAGTGTAGCCTAAATTAAGGAAGACATTATTATACTTTTGTTTGAAAAACCTATTAAAACACCTTATGTTTGAAAGCACATTGAATGAGGTTCATTCTGAGACGTGGAAGATCTTTAAAAAATGTGGTGGCAAGTTTTTTATGTAATTAAAAAGCACAAAATTATTTTATTATTATTATTATTATTAAATTAAAACACAGTATTAATTAGTGAGCTTCTGAAAAACTATAAAGTGCTGGTATGTACCGTGTTGCTGTTTATTTTGTGATACGAGTATAAATATGTTGTTTTTTATATATATTACCATCTTGATTCTTTTCCACAGAACTTAATAACAGCTAGTGACAATAATGAAGAGGCCCACCAGCGGCCGAGCGGTAAAGTCGCTGAACACTGGTAGTTCGGTCCGAAGTTCGAGTCACGCGAACGGGCATGGCTGCATGGGCGTTTCGTGTTTTTCCCCATGTGTAACGTATATACGAGCCTAGTTTTCCTTAGAAAGTCCTCCACGAAGGCATCCCTCCCCTTAGGCAGATAGCCCTAGTGTTCGTTGCCGTAATTAAATAAACCAAACCAATAATGAAGAATTTTTCCGTCAGGTTATTTATAAAATAGAATTACAATATTAAGGGAAAGGAGAATTAAAACCAGAAGAATTTCGTAATAGAGAATGACAATCATAGAGAACATTTACGTCAGATTAAATGTACGATGCACTTGAAAGGAAAATGAATGCCCTAAAATTATAACCGATTACTATTAGCTTATAAGAATTTAAACATCAACAGAAATCGGTAGGAGCCACATATTAAGCCAGGTTTCATTAATTACAATAGTGAATACATAAAAAAATTTCAGTAAAATATGTATATATATATAGATTATTCTGCCCAATAGAAAAATTTCTAGCTAGATTTCAAATCACCGAATAAATTATTAAATATTTCAGTATTTGAAAGCTTTGTAACAGAAAATATATTAAGTTGTAGAGACATTAGGCATTTTTTGGAAGCAGGAAAGATGAACATGACAAACCATAACATGACAAATCCATAATTCTTTCCAAAATGTTTTCCTAAAATTCTTTATTTCAAAATACCAAAAATTAAATTGTTTATTTAAAAATTCCCAAAATTAGCACGCAATGCGCTATTTTAATAGTTTTACAAACTTTTCCATTATTATATACAATTTGTTTTCTTCACTTAAACAATAAGATTTTATTTACAAGATTACCCTATAAGATTTTATTTTGTGACAAAAATATTCATGAACAGTAGAGTTGTAGAGACATAAGGATTTTTTTGGAAGCAGGCAAGATGAAAAAATAGCAAACACTTTTGCCGGGAATCGAACCACAGACCTCTGGATACCGGCCCAGCGTGCAGAACCACTACACCCCGAAGGCACGCTTGGAAAGTGGGAGAAATACTTTATATACCCCCCTTTTTAAAGGGCGACTGCGGCTTTCAGGGGACCCAATCGTCAAATCCTGGGTGTGGAGAAACCTCATCCAACACCCTTTTAGTTCGAGCGCCACTGTAGAGACATTAGGTATTTTTTGGAAGCAGGAAAGATGAAAAATGAGCAAACGCCTTGGCCGGGAATCGAACCACGGACCTCCGGAATACCGGCCCAGCGTGCAGAACCACTACACCACGAAGGCACGCTAAGAAAGGAGGAAAGGGGGAGAAATACCTTATAAAGTTTTATTTGTCAGTGTAATTAATACTAAAAGCATATGAAAATTTAACTAAATAAGCTTAATTAAAATTAAAGGCAAAAATGGGAAATTTTTAATTCTGCTTAGAAGAGCCATTGATTTGCAGAAATATAGCAAAAGTTGTTATGTACAGTTATGATAAAGAATGTCTAGTGCATGGATCAAAGAAGAATTTTTTATGCTTCGTAAGAAATATCTTACCTCTAATGAATAGCGCCCTAATGCCCTTTACTTGAAATACCTATTTTTAATCATATGTGTATATATAAGATATTTAAGGGCTATTTCAAAGACTGTAATCTAATAATTTTGGAACACCTTATAAATTCCTTCTATAAACAAGGCTTTTCGATGTACTTTCTGAAAATGCAGAAATGTACTCATCATGTAATTTTTTTTTTTTTTTTTTTTTTTTTTTTTTGGACGCGGGAATGAAGAACGAAATTTCAAATCTATCAACAAAACTAGCCCCTATATTATGAAGCCAAGGGGAGGAAGAAAAAAAAAATTCGTCTGATATACGATTATTTCTGAGATTTCTTATCAGTTGGAAAAGTTAGATCACATCATTCGAACCATCTTAAGAAGTGTAAGACATTATCTTTACGATAGAAGCCATTGCAATAAGAAGCACAAATCTGATTCTGTGATTACTAAAAGTTTCTTCGCAGATAATCACCAAGTAGTCTTTCAACATCCTCATCACCCTCTCATTTACTGACTCCCCACACTGGAAGGGCACACGCACTAACATCTCTCGTAAATTCGGTACGTGCGGCCGATGAATGAAGTCCTAAATATGCCAACAACGGAATGGAACCACAAACTATCTTGGACGGGGTCAAATACTTTACCTAAAACGCATAAATTCTTCACGCCGTCCGTAAACACTCCCACGGAAGATCGTGTTACTTTTCCACCGACGACCCCTTGCTCAAGGCAATTACGACAGATGTCGATGGGGGTGGTTGGAATGCTCGGACGAGCCATTTAAACAGACAGATGCCGGGGGTGTCAGAATCGCCAGAGGTCTCGCGGCTTTACCAAAGAGATGAATGAGTAAATTTCTTGGAGACACTTGTTACAATCGACGGCAGATCCTCCAAAGGATTATTCAATCATGAAAAGTACAAAAAGTATCCTCTCTGATCAAAGCTTCACATTAATATTCACAAAAAAAAAAAAAAAAAAAAAAAAAAAAAAAAAAACATATTGTACCTAGATCTTGACAGATTACTACAGACAGCAGATATTGTACGAAGACTTCTTAAGCAACTGCATCACAACTTTTCCCCCTTCCCAAAAACTTTTGAAATTTTGTCTTCCACAATTTTTTGTATTTCCTTTTAAATCTGCATTTATTTTTTCATTTTTTTAAAAATTTGAATTGCATTTATATACCCACCCTTTACTCGGCTTAAAAGTCCTTATACCTGTCGTTTACTTTCGGAATGGTTGGTCGTAGTCGCAATGGTTGGTCCTGTTACAGAAGTGTTTTAAATGACAAAAATATTCTTGTTTTGGCAATGTCAAATTAAAAAGAAATAATTATAATAATTTTCGGCAAATAATGGAATCTAACTTTGAGGAATCTCTCTCTAACTCTTTTTAACTTAATGAAATCTAACTTTTGAGAATGTTTTATACTCGTTATGAAAAAGTAAAATTAGAAGTTTATCCAATGTGACAAAAACTGACCAGGATATTTAACTTCAAAATTTGCAATTTCTGATGTCATTTTCAACTTGCCTTGAGATATCGGTTAATTAAGTTAGAATAATTTGAGGAAATAAGTTTAAACGACATACAGCACGAAAAAAAAAAAGTGTATAATAGGCCGTACAAGTAATTCATGTGGTATCCGCATAGATTTTTTTCTATTATCATTAACCTTTATTTATCATCAGTAACAATGTTCCTTCGATTATTTGTAATCTAACAGAGAGCTGAAGACTTAGATCTTTTTGTGTTAGCAGAAAGTACATGTATGTTAAGTTACATTCTGAACGTTTCATTTTCTGCAGTTTCTGAGTATATTTAGGAGTTCATTTACCCAGCTCACAAATTTAAAGTCCGAACAGCTAAATATAGGGAGCAACAATGCAATCAGCAAATAATCCGAAATTGTATTTGTCTAAATTGCTTCCTTTCATCTGGTTATATATCTCTGCAGACTGGCCATTACTTTTCAATTTACCGGACATTTGAAACTTCGTATTTTATTCCGAGTTTTTTGGCATAAAAATCGAACTGGTTAAATTTCAGAGATGATAATTCTTCGTCAAAATTTACATAAAATTAATTTGGAAAATTTTCCGAAGATTAATTTAAATTAATCATATCTAAATCCCAAATTTCAATATCCTTCCTCTTTGATACATCACTTGAAACCACATTTTCAAGTAATTTAAAAAAAGATACGTAGGAAAAATATCAAAGAGGAACCCGAGGTCCAAAATTCTCAGATTACATGGACAAGATTAAGCCTGATAAACTTTAGAATTTGAAATTTGGTAAATAATTTGCTAATCCAAACATAGATATATGGGATTCTTAAATTTTAGTTTGGGTTTTTAAGAGAATGTGCAACTATACATCGATACCTATTGCCCGACTAGTTTTTGACCATGGTTCGTTATTAAGAATGAGCGAAATAAAAAAAGCTCTCAGATCGCATATAGCTTCGGTCATATGACTCGAAATTAAAACTTTTATATTGAATCTGCATAAAGACAATTCTGTTTTGAATTTTAACTGGTCTTACTAAAATTTTACTTTACTTTCAGGAAGAGACCGATCAGTAGTACATACCATGAAAAATATCGCAAAAATTATAAACCGATAAACCACATTTACTCTCTAGAAAAGTATCGATTTTATGAAACAAAGCTTTGGATTTCAGGAATTTTTTGCCTAAAAACTTGACTGCTTCTGTGCTTGACTATAAAGTTCTTTTCAGAAATTAGTATTAAAAAAAAAAAAAAACTTAGTTACGTTAGTTTATTTTGAACATTTGTATACGATCCATAAAATTTTTAATTAAAGATAACTCGTGTAACACTGAGAATATAAAAATGGAACTTTTTTGTTTGACATAGAAGGAATATAACCTTCGTTGGTATTTTTCTTACGGGTCTCATGTAAAATTAAGTTTCGTATACTTTTAGGATACTTATTCTTTGACATGTAAACTAAGATATTGAATGTACTTAACAAAATACACAACTGTGTTGATTTTTTTTTTAACAGGAATCACAATTAAGGTGCATTAATTTTTTTTTTCCCATATTCTCAAAAAATTCTAAGCTTATACCAACATACGCCATGATCTCTTGATAATATTATAAAACGGAGTCTTAATTTTTAATGAATAATTTTAAAAACCTATTAACAGTACAGCTCTTTTAAACCACTTTGATATTTTATTAAGGCTTACGAAAAAGAAAAATCTGTGTAACTAATGTGCACTTAATTTACAAAGGAAACGCACATCTTTTGTTTTATTTTCGTTGGTGTCTTTAAGTGCTTTGTACTTGCATAGACAAATAATCACACTGGATTGTCTCATAAAAATTCCATAAAATGCTAGCGTAATATTCTAAAAGGCAATTGAAATTCTTCGATATAATTTAAAATTATTACAGACTAATTTTGAATCCTTCTAAGACACGTTTTTCGTCTTCTTCCCTACTACCCCCAAAATCAGGTTATTCCAGCCCTAATAAATGAAAAATAAAAGTACAACAATTCAAAAGTTTATTGTTACTCCTCCAGAAAAATTAACAAAAAAAAAAAAAAAAAAAAAAAAAAAAAAAAAAAAATTGCTTTCTTTTTAGCTGGTACTTTCGAAACGGAATAATCCTTCAGAACCCCACTAACTATAAACGTTGACAGCAGAAAGTGTCAGGAAAGGGGTAGTTCAACCCCTGAAATTCGAACCCGAGGGTTCGCCGGACAACACCTCATTAAATACGTTCCTAGCTCATCATTATAGCAAGAGTTCAAGAGGTCATCCAAGAAGACGGTTTGCAGATGGGTAGGGGTGTTGAGCCCACCCGCAATTATTTTTGATCCCCCTTCTCGTCTGTTTAGCTGTCTTGCTCCTGTTTTCGGATGTGATAATGATACTCACTCGCACAATATAGACAACTTGAGAAAATATTTATTTTACAACTGCTTATAAACATCTTTAGTAATTTTGTTAGAAAAACTTCTTAGAAGTTTCTCAGTATTTGTAACATTAAATCTGACAGAAATTTCCATTCAGTGCAGAACAAATTTTGATTTTTATCGAAAAATATCCACTTACATCCATCTACATATTTGGTTAGAAACAATACTATTAATAAATAGGATGCGTAAAGGTGAGGTTGAAAATGACCGCAGAATTACAGGTTTTTTTTTTTTTTTTCTTTGTTTGGAGAGACTTCTCCTATGGAATAATAAAACTTTCGATAATAAGAAAATTTTTTCTATCTTATTTTTCAAAAAGGCCTTTTTCCTGAAGCAAATTTTATGTTAAAATACACTTCCAGCGTAATTACTCAATAAATTCATTCTGATCTGGTTCATGAATTTATCGATATTTATTTTAACATTATAAGTTTTTTTACTGTGAAACGAAACAGCTGCAATCGAATATTTTTATTTAGTTACATTTAAAAAGGTGTTTGCCTTTTTGAAATATGAAGGCCTGAAATGAGAATTTAAAAAGCACTGCAGCCTAAAGACAGTTAATATTTTAAAGTGAATATCATATAAATGTGAAATATTATTTTAAAATTGTTACTTGAAAAACTGATATTATAATACAATTAATATTCCTGAAATAAACAAGCAGACATTTCAGTTTTATTGCTTTTCTCATAAACGGTAACTGTACGTAGAAGCAAACATTTCCAAACAAAAAATTTTAGGCAAGATTTTCAAATAATAGTTTGTTGTTTTGGGGGAAATAATTAATATTTACTGATATTTAACATTAGGATTGCAACAGAAAAAATTCATCTGAATATGTTACCCCTCGTTTCTTGCTAGTAAATTAAATTTACATTTTTTTATTTACATAAATTTGATTTTAAAATGAAAGGAAAAAGTACCCAAAATGTGATGTGATGAAAAGTCTTCAATAAAAGTATATTAGATTATCATTAACTAGTATTATTATATATTTTTGATATAATTATTTAATAAATTTATTCATAAACATTTACTTATTCATGCACTATATTAAATCATTTTTACTTTATTCGTCCAAAAGACTGTTAGCCCAGAGGGGTTATTACTCTCGAAACGGTATTTTACGTCGAATCACTAAAAGCGATGAATTGCGTTTCAAACTGTTGCCACCAAATATTATCACCCTGTATTATATTAAAGAAATTAAATAATGAAGAATCTGCTTGTATGTATGTATGTATGTATGTATGTATGTATGCTTCTCGCATTGTGAAAAAACAACGGGAGTTAGAGATATCAGATTTTGAATAAAGTAGTCTTCCACCCGAATTATTTATTTTTTTATTTTTGTTTTATTGCGTATTTCTTATTTTATAAATCTTTAAAGAATTTTTGATTAAAAAAATTCAACGATTTCAAAAAGAGCAGTGGCATTACTGTACGGAATAAAATATTTTTATCTCCAGCACGCGAGACTGTCAGAAATTCTAAAGATTTTTAACCCAAAAGGGCGTTAGCCCAAATTCTCTGGAAAAGTGTATGTGTGTGTAAATAAAAAAAAAAAAAAAAAAAAAAAAAAAAAAAAAAGCCTTTTTGGGTGTACCATAAAATCTGAAGGCTTTCAGATTTTTTAAAGATTATTATTATATATCTTCGATATAATAGTTTAATAACTACATGTTTATTCAAAAAAATTCACTTAATTCATGCAGAATGGATAATGTTGCTCCATGGAAAGGTTCGTTTTATCGTTCTATTCATTTCTACTTCCTTGTACGAAGTAAAAAAGAAGTATTGTAATCGCGAAAAGCTTCAGGCAGCATACTTCAACGAAAATATCCATTTTGACCGCTATCGAATGCAATTTAACGATGTTTTTGCGTGATATCTGTACGTAAGGACAGAATAAAAAACTCTTTTCCTTCAAAAAAAATTATAAAACTGCTTTAAAATTAATTCTGAAGAGAATTTTTCGTGGCGTCTGTACGAACGTATGTACGTACGTGCGTACGTACGTATCTCGCATAACTCACAAACGAGTAGCCTCAGAACGTTGAAATTTTGTGTATAGGACTGCTATGACATGTAGATGTGCACCTCGTATTTTGGTTGCACGGCCGCACCAAACGTATGTAAATATATTTATATATATATCCACTCTGTTACCCGGCTCAGTGATCTCAGTTTCTTTACTCTTATATGTTTGTAAATTGTACATTTTTTGCTTTAAAAATGATTGAATTATGTTGTTTTTATCTTCCGGTTAAGGATTTTATGCCTTTAGTAAATCTGTGTGCTATATTTTTAGAATTATCAGCAATTTTAAAGTTGCTTAATTGCCGCTAAGCCTTTTTTAATGGCGGGCATTGATGTTTACATTTGAAACAGGAGACCAGTGGATTTGTTGCCAATCTAGAGAAACTTAGCTTCGCAACAACAAAGATAACGATTCATTTATTATTGCCAATTAAATCATGCTTAATTCTTTCTGGAATTTTTTCGAGGAAATAAGTGTTTGAAATTTACTTCGTAATTTTTAATATAGATATTTTGAGTTTTTATGTATTTTTGCCTTGTCGCGAAGTGAGAACTGAAATCATTAAATGAGAAATACTCAATCGTCTGTGAAAAACTGTTTCTTTTTTGTTTTGTTTGATTAATTTCTTTTATACATCGTTCTAGCTTTATTATAGTATTTGAATAGAACATATGGCAACGATTAGATAATTCTATTCTTTAAATGATATAAATTTTGTGCATTATGAGTTATAATATGAACAAAATATAATACTGAAGGGGAGTCATCACTTTTTCGCAACACAAAAAGTGAGAATTTTAGCTGATTTTCGAGTTTTAATAAGTCAAATTGTTTTTGTCGTACATATATGAAATTTTCATCTTTTTACATAGATGATTATCTTTCTTGATTTATTTTACTTAATAGTGTATAAGAATTTGTTTTATAAAGAAAAAACTAACTGTATTTTCTGAAAATTTAAAATTTGTACTGAAGCACTGCGCGCAAACTGACAGTAATACAAATTTAGTTACAGTAATAATTTTTAAGTGAATCTAGCGCCAGAGTGTCGCTATGATAAACAAATACTAGAGTGAATTTTAAAGAATGCATTTATTGTGTTTATGCGCTGTCGGCGAAGTAGATTTAATTCAATCCAATAAGTTTAAATGAAATGCAAGAAAAAGGCGTATAATTTAATATTCCGTACAAGGACGTCATGTGGTGTACACATCAGATTTTTTTCTTTACATATGATGCATGATGATTTACATATGATGATTACATATGATTGCAAATTTAGCGTTTTTATTTATTTATTTATTTATTTATTTGGGGGGAAATTAACTTCCTGCTAGCTTACGAGTTCAGATAAAACACTTAAAAGTAGAACGTTTCTAATTCAATCAAAGCACTTAAAAATAGAATAACGTCTGTCCGATGCAGACCTTACGGATAAAGCACAGTAAATTTCGTATTGTACTATGAAACTGAATCTGAAGGTTTCATTTCCTTATGATATTTACGGACTACCCCATTAACTTTAATTTAGCTTAACATAAAACATCCAATCGGAATATAACCGAGTGGCGATTTTATGCCAATTTTGACATATTTAAATTAGGCAATGAAACAGATCTGCAGCAACTTTTTATGTTAGTTTCCGTAAAAAACGCAAGCATATATTATTGTGAATAATTACTTTATTAATTATCATGACTGATTTACATTCGTCTTCAATTTTTTTTATTTTTAAATCACTTAAAACTGTATTGTTTCAATATACATATATTGTATTTTTCTTATTATGTCATATTACACATTAAATTTTATTACTATCCGAATTCTTACCAGGAATTTCTAATTGTCGCAAAAGTGACTTCAAGTCGCCTAATTTAGGGCAAATTTCGACCTCCAAAATAATTTCTGAGTGCCGTATTGGCTTATGCTGAGTGATATCTGTCATTTTAAAGATGCAAGAATCAAAAGAATACATAAAATGGCTAAGCCAGGCAAATAACATTTAAAAATGAAAAGGAAATGGATGAAAAGCATTATTTTAAAACTGGTCTCTAAAAAGCAATATTGAATAAGCATTTTAAAATGATCCCGAGGATGGAGGAAATTAGAAAAGCTTAAAAGGAGGAATTTAATTTTTTTTTTAGGGATTACCATGGCAGGAAACTAGGCTAAATCATGATTGTTCAAAAACATTTTTCCTATTCAAAAATTCATTTTGATTTATTTATTTAGTTTTGCGAAATAATTACCAGAATAAAGTTGTCAGATTTAAAGATGTATGAAACCAGCTTTGCACACTTTTATCTCCTCAAGTAATCCTGCCATAGACATCAATTCTTAGAATCCTTCAACTCTGCTCAGTTTATATCTTCCCAACAACCACGCCGAAACTGACAAAACCAATCACGAGCTCCCACAGACAAATCGCGCTCTGATGCTGGCAGCTACAATCAAGGTGGGATTTTGGACATCTCCGTCGTGTGAGGGGTGGGGTAGAAGATGTCCACTATTTGTTTACCGAGCATTCCGACGGTTGGTGATGAATGATAGTCAAGATGCCCCCAAGACGAAGCTGTTTATCGTATATTCCAGATCTCTGGTTGCATAAGGAAGTCGAGAAACAAGAGCTAGTGGAGGCCATTGCGTTGGTGGTATTCCCATGATGCCTGTTTATTACGTGCTACGGTAGCGTTGCAAAAAGTTTGAACTTTTGGGCGCTTTTGTTACAGCTTTCTTTTTTCCTTTTGTTATCGACAGCTATCTGAGCCGCACGTGTGTTTCAGAAAAGATATCCCATTGCCTCAGTTAAAAAGCTGCATACGACTTCCACGTGTTACTGGCTTTGTAAAGTCACTTGAAAACTATAATAGTTTTAAA
This sequence comes from Stegodyphus dumicola, assembly GCF_044657685.1. Lineage (NCBI taxonomy): Eukaryota > Metazoa > Arthropoda > Arachnida > Araneae > Eresidae > Stegodyphus > Stegodyphus dumicola. Next base: position 36,764,724 of record NC_140771.1, on the reverse strand, counting down.
TCTTAATATCTTTATGAATAATAGAAAATTCTCTTTTAAAGAGTGAGCCTTATGAACACTATCATTAACTCCTTTGTGAGTTGTATTGCATTCTAGGGCTCCGTTCAAACAGTAGTATAATGTCATATGTAGTATATGTCATAGAAGTATATGTCATGTAGTATATGTCATAGAAGCCTAAGGCATAAATGCGGGAGCTCCGTTTACGCCTGTGAGACAGGGTCTAAGACTTAGCCAATTAGAGAAGCTAAATTTGTGCATGCGTGGATGTGTTTGCAGCTTGCCCTCTCAATAGGTTTCACGCGTTCGCTTCGATTGATAGACTCTTATACCAAGTCGGCATAAGGTTGTACATTTTGAAATTTATGCCAAAACCCCTAAACTAGTTTCTGTAACGTAGCAAGATTTGTTTACCTAGAAACGAAGCTTGGCTTAAACCAGTTATGACTTTTATACCATCGTCTGAGCGAAGCCTATACATCATATGTGCCTCTGCGTTGAAATATAACAGATGAAATAGTACTTCGTTTGTTACGGAGAAGAGTTATTGCTTTCCAACTACGTGTATAATCTAACATTACATAATTAATTAGAACTTCTTCTAACTTTATTACGTTATTGAGATTCATTTATAAAGCATAGAAATTAGGACCCCCCCGATTATGGAAAATTATAAAACCCGATTATAAAGAACTGCATTGTCCAATTTATTCTTTTTGAACAGCCATATGGTTCAATTCATGTGGGGAAGATATTTTGGGAACCTCATTAGTAACTTGTGTAGCGTAAATATAACTTAAATTGAGTATTTAGCACAACGCTAATCACAGAATCATTTTTATTGTTGGTGAGTTAACAACCTTAACAATCATTTTCAATTATCAATGCCAACAAAAAACAAATTAAAATTACATAAGGATTTATTTATCCATTCCTAATGGTTAAAACTAAAAAGATAACGCAAACTAACAAAACAGATTTATAATAATAAGAGGAAGTGCCTTACCCTGGCCTCTAAAATACAATTAATTAAAAGATTCTAAATTTGAAATTACACATTTAATCGATTAAATTCGTGAAGTCTCTGAATTTATAAAACGCCACACACAAGCTCCACAATACAATTTCAACAGCCTTCCGCTAAGATTATCTTATATTTTTAAAATTTTCATAATTGTCTACTTTGGGTGAATAATGTGACACGATCCAAGTGGGACAGCATAAAGTTTAATTTAAATTAACTGCTAATAAATTTTAAGAATAATTACTATGTGCTTTTGTTAATTGTTTGCGTGCATGTAAGCAGCACTATCTCTTCAGCCTCCTAGACGGTATGCTGTTTAGGAGAGGTAAACCGCTGAGTTGGCTTCCGACCCAGGTATAAATATATCCATGTAGAATTGGTTACCAACTCGGCGGGAGTCAACCACTAGCTAACAGGCCGCAGCCCTGCTGTGCAGCCCCGGCTGAGCAGACGACATTTATAAAATGCAAAGAAGAAATATACATGTGCATACAAGGCACTTGAAGAAGAGTACAATAATTTACAAAGAAATATATCTCGTACATGTGCATACAAGGCACTTGAAGAAGATAATAATCAAAATATATGTATATACATATAAATACCAACTCAGATCCAGATATATACACACTTACATACATACATATTCCGAAACAAATAAGTGCACATACTCTCACTCATATTCATATATACATCTATGCATATACCTTATCATGATAGTTAAAGTTTACATGAAACATGCCATTGAGGTACGCGTGATCCTGAGTATAAATTAGGTACCATAAATAAAATATATAAACATGTACAGATACAGTACGAACTTCGTGTATGAAAAAATGGCACGGCATAAATACAAAATTACATATTGAACATACATATCACATACTCTGTTACTGACATATTGAACTAACTTATATAGATTTTATGGCAGCGTCAGAAGAGTAATTGCTAGTACAATAGTCAATTATTGTTTTCAGTTTCCGCTGGGCAACTCTGTTGCTTTGTGAATTCTGGAACCAATTTGGCCAGAATCTCGCTCCTGGTTGCTTGAGACTGTTAAGTGCTGTGTGTGGGCAGGAGAACACAAAATGGTCTGGATGACCCTCCTCCCCCCCCCCCCCACCATTCACAGTTACCATTCTCTCTCAAGCCAAAGCGGCAGAGGTATGAAGGGAAAGGCCCATGTCCAGTGAGGAAATACGTCATGTAATTGCTATTAGTTTAGATTGTTGTCTTGACCTTGGGAATGAGATTGTAAACACATCTCCCTGTAGAGCCTTGATCCCAACGTTTTATTTAGGGGAGCCTATTTAGGATTATGCTATTTAGGGGAGCCTACTGCGGTACCGAAGGGCCCCGGGTTCGAATCCCAGAGAAGGCATAGATGTTTGTAAATGTATAGTGTCACAGCAGCGTAGGGGAACTCTCTATGTATGGCGAGCCGAAAGTCCTCTCGAGAGGTAGATGGTAGAGAAAGAGTGGTGAGCGCCCGGGGTAGGACGAACCCGTCCTTCCCCCCGGGCGCTGGTTATCAAAATTGGGGGTGAGGGAACTGAGCGAAGTCGTATTTAATAACGAATCTGTATGATTTTCAATCAAGATTCTTGATAACGAATCTGACGAATCTGTGATACTACTATCAGCCAAGTGAAAGAAATCGGAAAAAAAAAATCTCTCCCTCCCGGCACGCATGAATTGTTCACAAGTATTTTTACTTTATACCCAAACTCACAATTGTTTGCATAGCATAAAGCAAAAACTTTCATGACGATAAAAAATTTCCGTGCATTTATTAGAAAAAGCAAAACTGAGTATGTAAGTTTAGAAAACGAGATTTCAGTAACTTTAAAAATTAAGTTTTCTGTTTCAAATTAATTTACATAAAAATGAATAAATTTTGTAGCATTTAAATGCGATTGCCACTAAACCGACTGCCATTTTATGTTTAGGACACATATTTGGATAGTTGTCCGTTAATTTCGCAATTTATTTCATGTGCAAAGGAACCTTAATATTTGGCATTCACAAATCATTTAAAGTTGATTTACTGTATTTTCACCATTTTTTAGGTTCCATTAAATATGTTTATGGTATTGATGATTATTAAAACAATCAGTGACTAGTAATTTAACAGTATATAATATGCTAGCAAGTGTCATAGTTAGACAAAATTATATCATTATATATATTTATCATCTGTATAAATGAAATAATGGGAAAAAATGTACCGGGAATTCATTCGCTTTGTGACAGAAATCATTTATAAAGGCACTGACAAAGCAATTTCAAAGCATAAAGGCCGAATCAAGTCCATTGTTGAATTTGAAGGTAAGCAGAGGTTTCAGTCCACATCTTTTGAGCAAAAACCGCAACCTTCACAACCTGTGCACGGTCTTTTACAGACATTTCAGTTGTGCAAAGTCGATCAGAAAGCACAGCGCTGTAAACTGCTGTGTATCATATTACCCTCCAATGAAGAGTTAAATGCTCTATCAAGCGCTCTCCTGTCTACCTTTTCTGGTAGTCAAGTAAAGATAGGATCTCTACCAATCCATCTTGGCACGCGTCTCTTAAAGACAGTAAAAAGACAGTGAGTTCTTCCTCTCTCTCTCTCTTTTTCTTTTTTTCTTTTCTTTTCTTTCTTTCTTTCTTTCTTTTCTTTTCTTTTTTTTCGTTTGGTGCTGTTTGTTACTTCGACTTCTAGCGAGTCATAGATGGTACTGATATCCCATATGGTCAGAAAATCCATGCTGCAGGGGTGAAAAGGTGGCCATGATGAAGGGTCATTCTGTCACCTAAGAATAGCGGGAAAGTGAATTATTTCTCTCAAAACAGGAACACTTCCAAGCTGAGATAAGATTTGTATTTCGTTTCTGGAAACAATCCATTTAACGGAAGAAGTGAACTTATGTGGAGTTCGTGGTCTATAACAGCTGACTCGGGCAGTTTGTTCAGTTGTAAAAGCTGTCTGTTCACTTTCATATTGTGAGCAATATCCAGAATATTTTCATTTTTCGGCATTTTTTCGACTTTTTTGTAAGAAAGTCGTTTATACCAAAGCTCTTTTCAGTCAGGTTTTATTATTAAATCTTCACAGAAATTTAAATTTAGAGTTGTAAATGCTTCGTTGTTTGCTTAAGACAAGAGATAGTGTCTAAAGAAACTATGAGGAATAGTCTTTTAAATTCTGTGAACTGTTCATGCTAGCTATTTTGAGCAATTCGTATGGTACAATGTTGAACAGTTCTGTTCATGGAGTGTAATAATTATTTAATATTTCAGTAAAATTAATCTAAATGAGAAAAATAATTTTATATATTTTCGCACAAAGTTTAATTATTCACGATTGCTATTTATTTTAACATACTAATAAAATGTTTGTACAATACTGTCACTTTATTGTCTTGCCAATTGTCGACACTTGCCGTGATATTTAATTAACTCTTTTCTCTTGGTCCCAAATTCACAAGGAATAAAAAGATCATGTTCTATCATACGAAAATACCTGTCATTCCTACTTATAACCTTCTTTCGTTTACGACAAAATGAATAAACCTGGCATATAGATGCAAGGACACAGTACAAAACATGAAATATTATTCCAAATACTAAATCAAAGAATTTTCACAAAACTGATGTCCTCATGGCTTTCAGTACAAAATTTAAATTATTGTACTTCTTCTGCATTCAAAGTTTAAAATATCAGCTTTCTTACAACCCAAAAGAACGAATTAAAACGGAATACTTGAAATGCACCATAAGCGTCTGTTAATAAATCTCTACTTTCTTCTTTTCATTTTTGTCGATAGAATAGATCGTTTCTTCTTTACGTGTACCTAAATAAATAATTAAAAGAAAAAAGCTCTTAGTTATTCAGAGAAATTAGTTCTTAGACTTGTCAAGGAAATTTTACCATATATGCGAAATTTCTATGTAGTTCATCACTCTGATTTCAAATTTATACACGATATCAATATCGCAAGATAAAAAGTAATGCCTTAATTTGCTTGTGTTGGAATTTCCTTGTGCCTTGATGTTGGAAACATCATACTTGAACGAATCAAAGCAGTTTATTCAATGTAAATAATAATATCTAAACTGGACAACTGATTATTGCACCTTATAAATTAATGGCTGAAGTATGTCGCAAAGGACTGATTGTAAATAAGCTGTGATAAATGTATGACGTATGTATTAGAAGAAAAAATTATAAATCCAGACTATGTATTGAAACTTCTGTTGCACACTGGCCTTGTTTGCCCATGTATTTCTTTGTTTTAAGACTCAGTAATTGCTGTCTGACCTACCACCCACCCCGGTTGTGGTGGAGCGGGTAGTAGATAACTTCCGGAGGCAGAGGCTTTAATCCGTATAAGCCAGTCTGCTAGACTGCAAGGCAACGGAACCCCTGTTCTCTGGTGTATAATAATAATAATAATAATAATACTATAAATGCAAAATAAATTTCCACAAGAAAATCTATCTCCTTTTTAGCAGATAGATGGATGTTCCTCATAATCAGTGAAACAGACATGTATGAGGTCATTGGATAATGCTTAAAATGTTGCTTTTTGTCGGTTTGCTTGTGTGTGTTGATTCATAAAATCTGCAGTTTTATTCCGATATTGATAAAATTTTGTACACTTAATCCTCAAAAGATGAAGACCACTGTCGCATAAGTTTTCAAAAACCTCTCCATGGTGTCCACACTCAGAGCGTTTACATTTGAACGCTGCGTTCACACAACGATCTTGCACACAAGTCACGTCACGTTAGGTTCACGTCGCAACTGTTGTGCTTCTGCTCTCAGTGGAAGTCGTGCATGCTAAGTAAAAAAATTCATAATTGTTTCGTTATAAAAAGTAAATATTGGCTTTTCTACATAATTTCAATTTTGAAATCACGTCACCCACCTTAGCTTCATGTCGCCATTGTTACATTCTCGCTATCAGTTCTTGCTGAAACCGTAAGATGGCGCCATGTTCGTTTACTCGTTAGCGCAGTGTCGAACCTTCAAAGCAGAATTTAAGTGGATCTCAGTTAGTCTTTTGGGAATATCTTAAAAACAGTGAAGAAATCTGCCAAAAGGGGTGGTAATTGTTGGAGAGCTCGTTTTCAGTACCGATAACAAATCATGTATCAGTTCCTACTAAAACCGTTAGATGGCGCTATGCTAGTTACAACTTTTGAACAATGTAAAACTTTTCAGAACAATGTAAAAACTTTAAAGTAGAATTTAAGTGTGCTCTCTGTCAATTTTTTGCGAATATTTGGGAAACGGAATTTCGAAAAAAACTACCCAGTCCCCTAAATGAAGCCTCTTCACTCTGCGCAAAGCTCGGGCAGTGCATCAAATAATAACAAATATAATAATAATTATAATGTTTAATAATGTAACAGTCAATAACTGTTAATAGAGTATCTTATTTTATTCTCCTATAATTATGATTTGCAAAACACAGCAACATATACGAAACATTTGCAAAATATAATCTTATCCCAGCAATAGCTGACGATAATATCTAATTTAACAGTAAATCCACTTTTACGCTCTCTTAAAAAAAAATGCAATGACATTCCAACAACCGCATCGCCTGGGGAGACATTGGGCTATTAAATGCAAAAACCCCACCGCTGTTGCCCAACCGTCATTACGTGTAATTCATCATTACAAGCGATAAACTATAAACGCAGTGGCGGTCATCAATGAATATAGTACGTAAATTGAGTTTGGGACGGAATCTCCATTAACGAGCTTCCAACATTGATGGGCTTTGCACCGGTCGCTTCCTAATGCGGAATGTATATATTGGTTCAGGGTTACATGACCGGAAGGGCGCCAAGAAACGAAGCCAATTCCATTGCCAAATGCTGGGTCCAAGTAATAATGAAAAACCGCTCTTATTTATCTCCCGGGAACTTAATTTTCTTAAATTAATCATGAAATGTTTCTCACTATCCTAATATATAGGTATATTTCGAGCTATTGAGGATATAGAAATAAGGTTCTTCATTTATTTATAACTGTGGGTTCGCTGAAATGGTACTTTGTTTTTTTTGAAGAACTCATTTGTTTTCATTTTTACTTCCTTGTACGAAGTAAAAAGGAAGTATTGTAATGGCGAAAACTTTCAGGCAGCATATTTCAACGAAAATATCCATTTTGACCGCTATCGAATGCAATTTAACGATGTTTTTGCGTGGTATCTGTACGTAAGAACAGAATAAAAGACTCATTTCCTCCAAATAAATTATAAAAATGCTTTAAAATTAATTCTGAAGAGAATTTTTCGTGGCGTTGTACGAACGTGCGTACGTATCTCGCATAACTCAAAAGCGAGTAGCCTCAGAACGTTGAAATTTTGTATATAGGACTGCTATAACATGTAGATGTGCACCTCGTATTTTGGTTGCAATCGACAGCACCAAACGTATATAAATATATTTATATATATATCCACTCTATTACCCGACTCAGTGATCTCAGTTTCTTTACTCTTATATGTTTGTAAATTGTACATTTTTTGCTTTAAAAATGATTGAATTATGTTGTTTTTATCTTCCGGTTACGGATTTTATGCCGTTAGTAAATCTGTGTGCAATAATTTTAGAATTATCAGCAATTTTAAAGTTGTTTAATTGCCGCTAAGCCTGTTTTAATGGCGACCATTGATGTTCACATTTGAAACAGGAGACTAGTGGATTTGTTGCCAATCTAGAGAAACTTAGCTTCGCAACAATAAAGATAACGCCTTCATTTATTATTGCCAATTAAATCATGCTTAATTCTTTCTGGAATTTTTTCGAGGAAATAAGTGTTTAAGATTTACTTCGTAATTTTTAATATAGTTATTTTGAGTTTTTATGTATTTTTGCCTTGTCGCGAAGTGAGAACTGAATTAATTATATGAGAAATACTCAATCGTCTGTGAAAAACTGTTTCTTTTTTGTTTTGTTTGCTTAATTTCTTTTATACATCGTTCTAGCTTCATTATAGTATTTGAATAGAACATGTGGCAACGATTAGATAATTCTTTAAATGATATACATTTTGTGCATTATGAGTTATAATATGAACGAAATATAATACTGTTAAGTGAATCTAGCGCCAGAGTGTCGCTATGGTAAACAAATACTAGAGTGAATTTTAAATAATGCATTTATTCTATTGTGGTTTATGCGCTGTCGGCGTAGTAGATTTAATTCAATCCAATAAGTTTAAATGAAATGCAAGAAAAAATGCGTATAATTTAATATTCCGTACAAGGAAGTCATGTGGTGTACAGATCAGATTTTTATTTTTGTAAAAGCTGCTTTTTAATTAGGCGAATGAAATCCGAAATTAGGATTGAATATTTTAAGAGGTCCCAAATTTTGTAGGAAAATTCTGCATAAAGCTATTATTTTTTTCGCATGCTATTTCAATAGGTTCAGGCTTATATAATTGCTAATTATTGCAAGAGTTCTGAGAGTTCAGTTTTCTTACAGTCCTATAAGTTTTTCTTTCAAATATCACTCATTTCTCATTTTTGAATAGAAATTAGATGGAAGGTTTTAGGAAAGTAAATGTAGGTTGCATTAGTTATTCATAAATCTATAGTAATTAGTAGGAAAGTGAGAAGGTTTGTGAAATTTAATTGCAGAATTTAAATTGCAAGAAATTTACAGAAATACCGTTAACACGTTTATGAAAATGTTACAGTATTTCTGTAAATTCTGATTTAATATATAAGCATTTTTTACGTTAGCCTGGTTAATAAAAACTTAAATATTAAATAATACATGACTAGTGCTTGAATATTTAGAGGTCATTTTGAGGTTATTGCTTTAATTCTAATTTAGTACTACTCAATTCTAATACTGTACAGTTCATTTGAATGAATGGGGATACATGATCTTTACCAATGGTTAACAGGTATTGTTACGAAACACTTTCGTATTTATTTATTAATTATTGTTCATTGAACGGGAGTTGGTTTGTTCCCCTTGAAAAGTCAACTAATTTGCGATCAATGACAATGATTACATGCATTTAATTTAATTCTTGCCTTTAATTTATTCCTTTTACAATTGAAATTTTGTTATTCATGATTTAATTCCAGTCCCCGTTAAAACATTCTTAACAATTAACTTTCAAGTTACTTCAAAACATCTTTCAAAATATAACTTACTAGTATGTATTCACTCTTTTAAGATAATCCTACTATAATTCAACTTAGGAGATAATATAATCAATTAATCAATATTATTTAGTAAATAAATTATTATTAACTTAAATAATAACTTGCAGCAATTGCGCAAGTAGTAGTAACTTGTTTTCGCACTAAATGAATTTAAGATCATAAATCATTAACTAGATTTATTTTTATTTTAAATTGTAACAACCAAATTAATTACATCTTTAAAATTACAATACGTTATTTAAAAGTATAAATTTGGAAACATATTTACATGTAGGAGGAATAAAAACCTAAAAATAAAATGCAATTGCATTAAATGTAAACGTCTACAATTCCAAGCATAACGACTACAATTCATGAAGTCCATAAGTTCGATCAAGCATACATAAAAATCGATCATTCAAATAGTTACAATATCTTTAACCTAACTACGCCTTTACACCTTATGCTCACAAAATAAAATTACTGCATGTGGGCTGATTTACCGCCTGATGCTAAAGCTAAACTCTATCTAACTTTTATATGAGCATATCCTTGAAGATATTTATTAATGAGCAGAACATTTCTGGTTTGCCTTACTCGGGGGGGGGGTTGTTAAATGGAGGAATGGGTTCGCCAGCTTGATCCTGTAGTCGTCAAATGTTTATAGTCTGTTACTGCTATATCAACTATAGCATCAACTATAGCTTTTCCAGTTTCATTTGAGAGGGATCAGACTGAAATGTTTCAATTAAAATCTTTGAGGAATGAGTTTTAGGATACATATTCTGAGCGATCACCGAAATTAGTAATTTACATTAAATTTGACTTGATTGAACAAATCACCGAAAAAAATGGAGATCACCAACTGACCACAACTCTAAATATTCACTGACAGTGATACGCAGATTTAAAAATAGATAAAAGAAGAAAAAACAATAAAATAAAGCAAAACTATTGAAAAATACTAATAAATATCCAAATGAAGACAATTTCGACAGCATATTAAGTAAATAAACGATTTAATAGTGACTTATTTCAAATTCTGCTTTGCTTAAGTCTCGGGTCACAAAAAAATGCGACTCTGATAGCAAGTATTGTTTCAATAGAAAGCACATATTAAGTGATAAAAAAAATCTCATTGATAAATGAAATCAAATACGCAAAAGGAGCCCAGAATAATATGGATCAGAATATGATAAAGCAGGGTTTTAAAGGAAGTAGCTTGAAACTTGCAAGTGGCCTGGAACTAAAAATACAAATGTGATTGTAAGCGGACTGAAAATAAAAATACAAGTGAAGCTTTTGTATATAGAGCTATGAAGTCGTAAATTTGGGTGAATACTCAAATGCTGCATCACGAACTTCTGGCGATGAACAACTTCTAGTTCTAGAGGAGTACAAATGGGAGATAGATTTAAAAATGAATGCGTCTATAACTTCGATTCCCCAAGGTCAAGTGGACAAGACCTCTGGACGTTGGTAATTTGCACAGGGTTCGATTTCCAGCCAGCTGGATGGTTTCATAACATTTTCTCCATGCGTAAAGCGAATTTATGCCTCCCCCCCCGCAATCCTTCCTAAGAAAGACAGCCTTTCTGTGATATGGCATTATCAGTTTACCCATGAACTTTTGCTCTCACAGAAAAGGAAGGATTAAATTTTATAAATTATGAAAGAAGCGAATGCTAGGCTATCTGCTTAAGAAAAGGGATACTTCCGTGGAGAATTTTCTAAGGGAAACTAGCTCGTATTCATATTACGCTTAGGAAAAAAAAATTTCTGGAATTTGAGCCCAAGGCGAACTAGTTGTTCAGCGATGTTATTCGTTGGGCTTCTGATGGGCAGCCGGAAGAAATTTTGCAATACGAAACAAAGAAATTGAGAATTTTTCTTTAAAAGAAACTTAAGAAACTTTAAATTCAAATTTCCATTCCCTCGCTTTGTACACATTACTTTCCACATTTGATAATACCATTATCAACGTGCAGTACTTCAGAATATTAATGATAAGACATTTTTTTAAAGTTTTGATTTGCTGCTACATTTTTTGTCATTTATTTGTAGTTTTGTTAATAGCCCCAAAAGCAGTTGAATGGTAAAATCCCTGAACAAATGGCAGTTCGACCTGTACTCGAATCTTGGCGAACGAAATGGTTGCATGAGAGTTTTGGAGTTTTCCACAAGTGTAACTTGCTTAAATAGATATCCATTAAAAGTCCTCCACGAAGGCATCCCTCATAGGCAGATAACCCTCGACTTCTTTGCCTGAATTAAATAACCTAATCTAACCTTCACGAACAAGCCATTATGTAAATGTATTATCTCTAGTATCGATATTCATGTTTTCAAGGATACCCTAACAGAAAACCAAAATCGCTTGAAATTAGAAATCTAAGATTAAGATTTTAGAAGAATTTTTACTGAGTTTGTTTAATTTTAAAGTATTGAAATATAAAAAAGTGTTCATTTAAAAGAATGGGAAATGATTAATTTTTTGAACCAGTTATTCGATATTCATTCTTTCCACTATTTCCGTTAAAAATTGCGAAATTTTATGTACAATTTTAACCTGAATATTCTAAAAAGCATTCAGGCTACAATTTTACGCAACACTAAAATTTCGATATTGACCTATTGCTCCTTGTGACTTCCTCACTAAAATTTAAGCAATGCTTTCTGAACCGAAAAGTTGAAAGTGCAAGATTGCATCTGAACTATTTCGTACTAAAATTTAAGCAATGCTTTTTGAAACGAAGAGCTGAAGGTGCAAGATCGCTTTGGAGTAGTATCGCGCGTTCTTCATTTATTATTTTTTAACGGAAAATTTTGCTTTTAGGACTCCCGTATTCATTTTAGACCACAAGATGAGCGAGACTTCGCCAAATGGGGTTACTCGCACTCCATCCACACTCTTCTCCATCCTCCTGCATCCCAGCGGACGCATCGGATCGAAACTCGCTCCATTCAACTCCCTCCCTAACATCCGACCCTACCGTCCAATCACGAAGTGATCTTGTTTCTATTCTCTTCCAACTTGGCCAATCATAGCTTCCTGTGGTCGGAAACAGGGTGCAAGAACTGAAAGAAAAAAAATGTAAAAAAGGATATAATAGTAATAATAATAATAATAATAGTAAAAGGAAACAAAACGACGAGGGGTATGCTTTCCCTTCTTTCTCCCCTCGGAAATGATATCATCAAATAAGAAGAGAAGGGAGCCAAGATAAAATAGCCCATTAACTGGAAGCCGGACATGAGAGTAAAGACAGCAGTTACTCCATTCTTATATTAAAGTTTTCCGGAGTTTAAATGCGGATAATAAATAGATGGGATATCTTTTATCAGAGAATCTACGTTCCTGTTTACGTTTTTGCTGCTATTCTCTCTTCCGTTTCAACTTTCTTTCATTCGTCTGATGGATTATTTTATTATCCGTCGATCGAGAACGAAACGGTTTAATAAAATGACATAGATAGGACAACTATTTAAATCAAGTTCAATAAAACTCTAAATATCCGAACTAAATGGGACCACCACCTATCCGGATATGTGAAAAATGCGGAAAATTGGCTGTATGTATATTGTAGTATATGTGGAGTGGCCAGATTTTTTTTGTTTTTAAACCCTTGGTCAATAGGAGTAGCATACTAGAATTCGGGGAAACTGATAAAACAGAATTAGATATTTATATCATTCTTAAAGCAATCAAAGAAGCTATGAGTAAAGAAATGTTTCAAATAATTAAAATATCTGATTTGAACACCACATGACTTCCTTGTACGGCCTTTTAAATTGCCTTTCATTTAATCTTATTTCCTCGAATTTCGTTAGAGATATATTTCTCATTCAATTAATTCATTTCTCCCTTTGCGGTAAGGCAAACGTACATAAAAACTCAAAGCATCTTATTAACAATATTGAAATACAGACAAACATAGAACACCAAATGCAGTTAAAAACGGCTAAACTAACCATTTTTACAGTTAAAATTAGAGTTTTTATGCAAAAACAAGCAATTCGTCCAGACGGCAGGAAGAAATAATGTTCGATGCACAAAATTGAAAGTTTACTTTTGTAACCACTTGGGAAAACGACACTGAAGTTGGTGCACAAATTGACTTAATTCACTATTTTACTAAAAGTATCAAATGTAAACAAAAGGCGGCCCCGTTAGGCTTAACCCTACTTAAAGTTTTAATTTGATGATAATTCTACAACTATTGTATGCAGAATAACTAAAGGCATAAAATCCTTAACCAGAAGGTAAGAACAACATAATTCAATAATTTTTAAAGCAAAAAAGGGACAATTTACCAACATATAAGAATAAAAAGACTGAGCTCACCGAGACAGGTAACAGAGTATATTTACAACCAAAAACAGAGGTGCTCAGCTACATGTTATTGTTATTTTATACACTATATACAAAATTTCAACTTTGTAAGGCTACTCCTTTATGAGTTATGCGAGATGCATAATATGTATGTACAGGCGTCGCGAAGAAAAATCTCTTCTTAATCCATTTTAAATCATTTAATAGCCCGTTTTGGATTGTGTTGGTTGCCGGATGTACTTTCCAGTTACACCACAAATACAGGCAACAAGGAGGGAGAAAATCCTTACATACTTACACATGTATGTTAGAATTAAACTTTATCTGATAGTTAGTTAGTTAGTTCTAGGTACTGGTCCGCAGCCCACCTAGCAGGCGAGGTGTCCGCCGATAACATCGCGGCAAAAACATCGCGGACGAGAACGTCGCGGAGAAAACAACGCAAGGTGAAAACGTCGTGCTACAAAACATCGTGGGAGAAAACATCGCAAAGAGAAAACATCGCAGTTCTAAAACATCGTGGTACAAAACATCGTCGTCGAAAATAAAGCGGTCCAAAAACTTCGCAGTTTAAAAACATCGTCGTCGAAAATATCGCGTTGTTTTCTCCGCGACATTTTCGTCCGCGATGTTTTTGCTGCGATGTTTTCGGCTGTAACCAGCAGGCGAAGCCTGCCATATGGTTATGAGGGGACAAGCCAATCCAACAACAAACGAACGATACTTTATTTGATAGTATATTACTCTGCTTTATTTGGATAAATTGTAGATGACAGATATTATTTTAAGATAATATAATATGATGATATGAAAGCAACAAGAGCGATTAAAATAATATCTAACTTTATGGTTTAGAAAGTTTTTGTTGTTTTCAAAAGTTATTGTTGAAAAAGGAATTCCCCAAAACATTTACCTAATACATTAAAAATAAGTAAATAAATTAATTAAATTAAAAAAATAATCTGCAATCTTTCAGATTTTATATAAATGCCCAAATGACCAAAGAAGCTTTTTTTTTTCATTCACATAGATATATGCATGTTTCGAAAGCATTTCAGCTAATGCCCCTTGGGGCTAAAAATATTTAAAAACAGAATATCTTTAGAATTTCTGGTACACAATCTTGCGCGCTGGAGACAAAAATGTTTTATTCCGTTCAGTATTGTCATTGTTCGCTTTAAATCGTTGAGTTTGTTAATTAAAAGTTCGTTAAAGTTTTACAAAATATTAAATAGACAATAAAACAAATTCCAAATTCGGTCTTCCAGGTGCCCACATTCGGGTGGAGGAATACGTTATTCAAAATTAGATGGCTCCAGGTAACGTTGTTTTTACACAATGCCAGAAACATACATACATGCATTCATGCAGCTTTTTCATTATCTTATTTTTTAAAATATAATGCGGCGAAAATATTTGGTGGCAATAATTTGAAAAGTGATTCAACTCTTTTAGTGATTTGACGCAAAATGCAGTTTCAAGACTTATGGCCCTTCTGGGCTAACGTCTTTGGGCTAGTAAAAAGTAAAAATAAATTAAATCTGAAAATTTCAAACAGCAATCTAACACTTCAAAAAATTTGCCTTTAAAATTTTAAAAGCTTAGTAAATAAATGTATGTTTTAAATGTTAAAATGTATAAAAATATTGAGATAGGTAAGAATACCGATATGATCTTATGATCTTAGCTTGCAGATTTTAGTTTAACATCTGAAACAATATTAAGCTATGTAGTTAAGCTATGCCTACTAGTTCAAGAATAATTCGCCCAGAAAATAAAGATATAAAACATAAGACACTATATTTAAAATAAGCTGGTCAAAAAGGCCAAGTCAAAGGATAAAGGGAAAAACACGGTATTATTTGATCGTAAATTATCGTCATTTGGAGACTTGTGCCCTTATTGAAAAGTTAAGGCATATTATGACTAAATATTTAAGACATAGTTGTGTATTTATCTCACTTTATCTTTTGCGTAAAAGGCTTGTAACAACCATATCTATTAATTGGCAGTATTTTATACCAAATCTAGGAGACGGAAACAATAAACATCACGAAGTTTTCTTCCAAACACTCGAAAAATTCACACTTTAAAATTAAATGAATCTATGGGAAATCTTGTAAATCTTATAATGCTTACTTTCATACTGGATTTAAGGGACTTTTCAAATGACTCGAACAGCCACAAACTAAACTTAAAGGTGTACAAATAGCAAGCCACCTCTGGAAAAACTCAGGCGTAGAGGAAACACTACCCCATATAACTTTACTTTTGATTGACAGATAAACAGATAAGAGGGATACTTCTTCTGTGCGAATTCAAAAACTTTTGCCAAAAATCAACATCGCCTTTTCATACAAGGGGGAAACGCGCCAGCCTACAATGGAACATAACGTTGTCGAATGTGTCAAGGTCTGTCACATACGAAATGCTCATAAAAGGTCCCATTCTCAATTTTGACCGCAAAATTCGCACTTTCTCAACAAACCTCGGAAATACTGAAGCCACAGAAGGTATCAATGAAGGCCCAGCAGCAAATACAGACATTTACTCGGGATAAAAAAAAGAGAGGTTAGTTGACTTTGTGGCGTACAAAAGAAGACAAGTTAGTGTCAGTAGCATTGTAGAACTTTCTATTCAGAATCGTGAATGGAGAATAAAGACGTCTGATGCGCTTTTCATGAAGAAAGTATTTATTCTTGTCTCGCGAGTTGTCGTGCGAAAGTTTAGTAAAATCGAAGAACAAAGACGATTTTTATTTACTTTAATAAAATGCTTTATGTCAGGTTATTCTGCATTTTATTACTCAATATAGCTATGACATGTCATAGCTTTTCGAAGATAATTGTCGTCTTCGTTTTCTGTTACAGCTGTTAGAAAATTAATAAATTAAGAATAGTATAACGAAAAATAAGGATTTTTTTCGGTTGCCTTAACAAATGCAAATTAAATTAAATTTTTAAAGGTTTCGTAATGCTTTAATCTACAAGTATTATTTAGTTATCAAAAAGGTAGATTAGATTTTATTAAGCTAAAGAATTTAGATTTTACTAAGCTAAAGAATTTAGATTTTACTAAGCTAAAGAATTTAGATTTTACTAAGCTAAAGAATTTAGATTTTACTAAGCTAAAGAATTTAAATTTTAGTCTCCAGGAAATTTTTGTTTAACAAAGATAAATAAAATATGCATTAAATATAACATGATGGGTACGTAATATATATAAAATATATTTATATATCTATATCTATATCTATACATTAAACTAAAGAAATTAAATTTATATTATCCAGGAAAACTTTGTTTAAAATAAAAATCAGCAAAAATGCGTATTAAATATTGTTACGAATTTGATATTTAAATAGCTTAGTAGAATTATAATTAAATTTGTTTTATTTCCAATGCAACGCGTGATAAATTTTAAGAGAAAGCTACGCCGGAAAAGTAAAAATACAAAAGCAAGTGCATTTAACATTGAATAAAAGTTCAACACCGTAAATGATACTTAATTCGAAAAAAGGTAATTGACTACTATGTTAGCTGTAACCGTAGTTCTACTCTTTTTACTTTCCAGAAATTGCTGGAACTATCTGGCGCTGCCGCTTTAAAAAGCTTTAAAAAGCCGAAGAGAAACGTCTCAGCTCAGTTGCTTAGTAGCCGTTTAGTGAGCTGTTTTTGATTGCAGCGAATTCGCTGTGAGATCGAATTAGCTTTCTCTCTGCTTTGGATTGCGTTCTATTTAACGTTTTAGTAGTTTAAATATAACTACTGCGTGATATTGTGTGATATTGTCATAATGTACGAATATCTTTAAGGAAAAAATCCAGCGTTTTGTTATATTGCTTGTGATAAGAAAAAATTTTATTAACTTTTTACTGGACTGGTGCATTCAATATATTACGAACCCGTTCGCAAACAACAATATAATATGATGACTATGTAATACATATAAAACATGCATATCTATATCTATAGAAAAAACTAAAGAAAGTGTATTTATACTTTCCAGAAACTTTTTACTTAATAAACAAACATCAGCAAAAATGTATTAAATAAAGTGGCTATCTAATCCAGTGACTATATAATGTACATATATTAAACTAAATAATTTAAATTAATACTTTCCAGGAAATCTTTGTTTAAAGAATGTGATATTAATTTGCAAAGAATGTGAGATTGTTAAAAGTAGTCAAAAGCATATGGCCACGTTATTGATGCTGAGAAATGGGAAAGGGTTAATACCATCTTAACTATTTTTAAATTTATACGTACTTCAAAGTGTCCTTTGAAGTTCTGTTAATGTCGAAAAATAATTCATGTATGGGAACCTCTGATCATATTTTTAATGCATTCAACTGAAACTGTTAAAGTTAAAAATGTCTTTCATGCATTTTATTACATATTGTTAGCCTTCAGAATACGGAAAAATAATGAAAATTAGCTGCTTCTGAATCTAGGAAAGTTAATCTTTCTAATGTGTTATATTAATTTAATATTCACTTTATTAAATTTCTATTTGTTTTAAAAATTTAGTTTCATTATCTGTTAAAATAAGCCGGCTGCTACAAATAAATGCTTAAATATTTTGATTTAAAATTCCATCATTGTTAGTAGCTATGGACAGTTAAAAATTGAAAGATTTTTAAAAACCGATGACATCTAGAAAATTACATTAATACAGAATTACATAAATAAATTCTGGAAAAATTGCATCCAGAAAATTATATTTCTATCTCGTCGCATCTCAAAATCTGCCACTTAAAATATTAGGCAGAAAAAATTTTAAAAAAATCTATATAAAAAATGTGCAAGTCATGAATTATAGGAGTTAGAATCACTACAGTGGCACACAATCTACGTAGATTTTGCTGAAAAATAATTATTTCTGTGAATTTGAATCACCACTTACTTTGTATAAAATATTCGCAGTTATAAATTTTGAACTATAGATTTCTTTAAAAGTTTTATATGTTTTGTCGAGACATTAAGTTATTTCGAAGCAGGAAACATGAAAAATGAGCAATGCCCTCGCCGGGGCTCGAACCACGGACCTCGAATACGCGTCGAGCGTGCTGACCACTACACCACGACGGCATGCTAAGAGGGCGGGAGAAATACCTTATAATTTATTTATTTTTAAATTCTGAGCGTCACTACGGCATTGTTCTATTTTTCAGACTTTGAATTTTAAAAATGGACCTGGTAAAATTATACAAGATGAAAATTAAAACTTGGTTTTACTAACTTTTAAACATAAAAGACGCTAGTAAACTTTTGTTACGTATGCTCGATTAGGTCACGCTCCTGTTAACAATTTTCTTCATAATTTTCAGCGTGAAGACTCTCTGAAGAAAATTGTTTCTGATTTACGTTTTGCTTACTCTGAAACCGTAAAAATCCATGCAACATGCATTTTCAGCCATCCGACATCAGATTCGGCAATGAATTACCCCAATGTTTGGTTTCTGAAGGAGATCACAACCAGCACTAGACCAATTGCGTAGTATATCAATTGTGTAACAATTAAAAGCTATCTAATGAGAAATATTTGAAAAGCTGTTTCTTATGGAAAGATACAAGAGGAAACTGGTTCTTATCATGCAGTTTTTATATTGACTAAACTTCAGTTTCTGTATTAGAATATAAGAATGAATTAGTATTTTAATAATTTAGAAAAGAGTGCGAATGGCATTCATTATATATGAAGGCGCTCTTTATGTAATAAGAAATGCACATTAAACACTCCAGAATCTTTTCTAAATTGTTAGATTACAATGCTAACCAATTTACAGACGGCGTAAAAAAGAGTGTGAGCTGGAGGTTCCGATCAAAGAACCTCCTCTGATCACGCGGAACTTCAGCCCAACAACTGCGTTAAGGAGGATTAAAGTGAACGCTCACACACTACGGTCCAGTAGGTTTAAATTTGTTTCGCAGCATGACTCTAAAGTATGAGGGTACAAAGTATACTCCTAAAATAGAGGCGAATACGACCACACAACAGGCAAAGAAAGCTTCGCTATATCAGTAACATATCAGTGTCATGTCATCAAACTTTCTTCTGAGTACTTTTAAATCTTTGCTCACTCTAAAGGCGAAAAATTATTTCCAAAAAGCAAGAAAATAAGTAATGAAAACAAGATAAAGATATTGTCATTATTATGTATTATTTCTAAGTATAGCTGCTATACTATGCCTTTAGAAATACCACTTTAGCAGTTACATAGAGTGGAAGGCAATGGAAGATGTGTTGACAACAACTAAACAAGTGAAGTATAATAATGATGTCTACAGTTGAGTTTTAGAAATTCTAACTTATAAAAAGCATTTCTTAATATGTTAGCATAATACTAACTTTAATGCTGAAAAATAAGACATTTAGAAAATTTAAAAGAATTACGATAAAACTAAACTGCCAATGAAATATTTCGTAGCACAGGTAAATAACTTATGCCATCAGAAAAATCCATCATTAAATACACTGATAGTGTAGTATTAATATAATATTAAGAAGTCTTATATTATTTTTAAGTTTGTTAATTTGTTATAAAAAGCTTACTTTTACTGCTTGAAAGGAAAATTATAAATAGCGTAGCACACAGAAAGGCAACAGCGTTTAGAATTGGCAGTTTACCAGGTTGTATAGAAGGTTAAAGGAATGGGTAGAGGTGACATGCACGTGAGTTATAAAATAAAAAAAATAAAAAAACTAAGTAACAGACGTTACTAAGGTCGTTGAAACGATTAGATACTAAGCAAAAAACATTATTAACGCCATCGACACGATTATGTTTGTCAAAAATGAATAAATAAATAATTTTATTTTCCTCAAAATTTTAACAAACACGCTGTTAGATGAGAGAAAATGATTATCGTGCAACCAAATACTTACTACATATGTTATAAACGTCTTTTATGTAAATGGTATAATTGGTTGAAAAAATTACTATCAGTTTAGATATGCTAAAAAATTCATGAAATGCCTTTGTTATCAAAAAGAGAAGAAGACAAGCTATGAAACCCACGAAGTTCCATCTCAAGCATTTTCGTCGCCTTAGGCGATGAGTACAATTGGCGCTCTAATCTGTAATAACTCAAAACAAAATGTAGCTTTATCTAGTTGTCGCTTGTATGAATAGTTTAACTGGCAGATTCCCGAAATCTTGTTGTAAGTATTGCCTAGGTCGCACGGGCTTGGACATGACATTGAAGTGTATTATTTTTAAGCCTCTCAGTTTGTTGCGCAAATATATATAGTTACGTATAATTTTTAAAATGTTTACCTAATATGAAAACTAAACATCTCTCTGAAACCTGATAGCAGCATCTACCAATCCGAGTATTTGATTGATACAGTGGCGTAGCTAGGGTGGGGCAAGGGGGGACATCTGTCCCCGGGCGCAGCATCCAAGGGGCGCCAAATTGATGCTACGAATTTTTTAATGAAATGTTTTCCTTTCTTGGCACACGGAAAGGGGCGCAAATTCATCAGTTGGTCCCGGGCGCTGGAAACTCTAGCTACGCCCCTGGATTGATACAGGGGTAGAGTAACTTAAGGCTCCGTTCAGATGGTGGTATAAATGTCATAACTGGTTTAAGTCGAGCTTCGTTACTGGGTAACCAGGCCTTGCTACGTCACAAAAACTGGTTTAGAGGTTTTTAGCACAAAGTTCAAAGTTTTCGTTATTATGTCGACTTGGCATAAGAGTCGACCAATCAGAGCGAACGCGCGAAATCTAATGAGCGCGAAAACAGAGTGGGAAAGCTGTAGACATACTCACGCATGCGCAAATTTAACTTCTCTAATTGGTTAAGGCTTAAACCTTGTCTCGCAGATGAGAACGGAACTCTCGCATTTTATGCCTAATGACTATGGCTCTGTGACATTTATACCACCGTCTGAACGGAGCCTAACGTAACGAAAGAAATGACTGAAAATAATTCCCCAAAAAAACTTTATTTTGTATAGGAAGCGTTATAATTAGAAAAGCATTTTAGACTTGTAAGACTTTTGAATCGAATATTATCTGTATACATAATTTATATGCGCATATTTAAATCTAAATTCCACACAGAAACCTCATTAACTGGAAAAACAGGAATTTATGATCATTTTTCGACTTGCCCTAATGCTGAATTTCAACTATAACTTGAAGTCATTTTGGAGACTGTTATAAACTCTGAACACTGACTTTCATTCCGCAGTACATCCCCCATGCTCTCTTTGAGGGGCGAAGACGTTCGAAGAAGAGGAGGAAAGAAAGCCATGCCCGAGATATTCAATCATGAAAAATGGCTTCCTAAAATGAGTTGAATAGACTCACACAATAAGACCCGAAGCGAATTTTTTCGTTTTTATTTTTGACACATGGGTTTTCGTTTCCGGAACAAGCAGAGACAAATATACCACACCCATACCCAATCTATTGATACGTTTCAGTCGCATTTTTGTATGTTGAGGTTTCTTTTTTTTTTTTTTTAGCTGAAGAAACATTTTTCCATTTAATCTGGCAACAAATACGTGTTATACAGAACAGAATCAAAAGCATTTATATCTGACTGTCCGTTGTCGGGGGGGGGGAGAAGAAGGAAAACGCAATGGAACCTAGAAAAATTGGTTGCTCATTTTTGCTTTGTATTTGTTGTGGCTAAGATTCAAGTTTTTTTTTTTTTTTTTTTTTTTTAAATTTCACGAATGCTGTGTATATTTTGGTAATATGCCAGATATTAATCTAAGGATTAGTTTATAAAAATTAGATCGGATTAATAATAATAAAAGAAAAGATGTGCGAAATTTATCATTAAAAAGAATTTTAAGTTAAAATGAATTACAATTGAAATTTTTAATTAAAACTAATTAATTAAAAAATAAAATTTAAATTATCATTAAAAACATTTTTCATTGGAGACAGATGTATTTATCAAGGAACGTAAGAAAAAATGTCAAAAATACATTTCCCCTTTTGTACGTTTAAATTTTATAAAATCTTGAATCCGTATTAGTTGTAAAAATTTAAATAAACGTATTATTTCGTTCTGACAGAACAAAACTACCAAAAGGAAATATTTAACAAAGTAAGCGATTTTCTGATAAGCCAGGTTCCTAAAATTATTAGCATTAACTGCGGAGCATTCCTCATTTCTTTTACTAAACAGTGAAGAATCTGTATGTGTGCATGTTCCTCGCACTGTGTAGCACCTACAACTTCTAAACTTTGAACACTCTCTAACGAGTGCACCTCGAAGCCCGAGCTCAGGTAATAGAATTTTGAATTTCGAGTTTGTGGTTTTAGTTCTAAAGAGTTTTTAGTTTCGAAATAATAATTTTGCATCTATTCGCTTTAATTATTTTTCACCGTAAATGCGTTGTTTCACTTTTCATTCGAATCGGTTGCCATTCGGCAAAATATAAGATTTGCGTCTTTCAAATTTAATCTGTCTGTAATTGAATAACAAACTAAGCTATTTAAAAGCAACAGATGCGTTTCTTAAGAATACTATTTCTATAAATTTTTAATCTGACTGATTTAAATAAAAAAGGCATTTAAGTCATGATATATCTAATCAAAAACATTAAATCTTTTCATACGTTACGTTTCATATTTTTTCACTTTTTACATATACGAAAGATGCCTAAAGTTCCCATGTTTCTTTAAATGTATAGTCATTTAGTATCCTATAAAATGTTTTGCTATTCGCAGTCCGCCATCTTTGTTTATGATCTCTACTGATAAATCATATTTATGTTGCAATTCAGCAAAGCGAAATATATTTGCCCTTCAAATTTGATCAATAAACTCAGCAATTTAAAAGCTTGTTGTCCCTGCAATAAATAAAATATTTTTATACTGAAAGTTCTGGTATGTTGCCAATCGGCAAAGTGTAAAATATTTTATATTTCTTCCAAATTTGATCTACATGTTATTGATTAACAAATAAGCGATTTAAAAAGAATAAATGTTAGTTATTCATTTCTATAATTATTGATTACTAGTTGGATTCGTTAAAATCATCATCATATTTTTACTCCTTTCCAAAAATTAATTTCGAAAACTAGGCGCTGGCCACTCAAGCAAAATAAATATAAATTCGTCCTTGTGCACGTACGAACAGTAACAAGTTAATTAATATATGGCATTAGAGACATCTTTCGTTAATTAAAATAGCGGTGAGGATATTCCTAAAAATTACTGACTAGATTTACTGTACATTGGGAATAAATAAATCGATATGTATATAAAGAAGTGTCCGTTTGCTTGTTTGTTACTCATAAAAATCTATAATTTAATTTCGATCTTGAAGAAATTTTGCATATCTTACCTTTAAAAAAAATTACATCTTATATTGCAATTTACTATGTGTTTATACTTATTTGCATAGGTACAAAGTATCACTTTACACGTAGGCTATAGCTTGAACAATTACTTTTTAATTTTATTTTCAAATTTTGCAGCTCCATGCGCAAAATTCTTGACCTCACAGGTCTTTTTGTTTAGTTCATAAGCTTTTCTTACATTATATATATATATATAGATATAATTTATTTCCTAAACAGTATTGATTAATTGATTATATTATCTCCTATATATACACAATTTAATGAATTGCATTCCTGATGTATATTTTTAAACTTCTAACTTATGCTTTGTATGAAGTGCAATAATAATCATTAAAATTCCATTTAAAAGAAATAAATAAAATTGCCGTTGCAAATCTTTCTGAAAAATTAATTTTCATGTCAATGTCATACTGTAGATATTTTATACATTTAGCATTCGTGATGAATATTTATTATTTTTTGAAGAAATTGAAATTCTCTAAATAGATTTATACCTGTATGAAGCTAATTAAATAATAATAATGTGATTTTTCATTTTGTGTATGATAGATAGAATTTGTTTTTATTGATTATATATATTTGTTTACACATTAAAGATACACACAAAGGCAAATATATAATTATTCTATATATTTAAATATAAATATAAAAATTGAATAAAATATTTTTTAATTAAACAAAAAAAAAATATTTATAAAATGTCGGACAGAATTAACCTGGTGCAAGTTTTCCCGAATGGATTTCGACCTCTGCTACCTCAAACTTCCAGTGAATCACCGGTGTGCGATTTAACGGCATTTAATTCATTTCCGGTGTGTGATTTAACGGCATATTTTAAAAGTGCTTTGAAATCATCGAGTATCTGTAAGTTCAAAAATGAAAAGTATTTCGAATCAAGGTCAGTGTCGCCAACGTAGTGAAATATGGTTAATCTTCCTTGCTCGCTTCGAATATTCACAATGTTTATGCATCTCCGATCATCGTGTAGAAAGAAAATTAAACATCCAAAGTGCTTTGAAGGTCATCAGCCTCATCAGTGAAATATGAAATGCTAAATGGGATTTTGTGCTCTCTTGCATGTTCAGCGCTTTATTCATCTAATTCTTCCTATTCAAAAAAATGCAATACTATCAAAAGTCATGAAATGTGATCGTGAAATGATATTAATTTCCAAATTGAGTATATTACGTTTAAAAAAATTGCATTTCTAAGTTAATTGTATTATGATTTATTGATGGTAATATTTTGCTTTAATCATTTTAAGATCAATGTTAATAATTCAAAAATATTATGATTTATTTAAAATGTAGATTTGTATTTCTGAATTGGGAAAAAGAAATTATTGAATTTGGTAAAAATTAGGAATGTTTTACTTAGGGAAGGTTTCTAATGCGAATAATATTTTTGTACTATTGTTTAAAATATTTTTTTCAGAATTTTTACTGTATTTTAAAAATGAAATTATTGTTTTGAAAATTTTAAACTCTAGGAATTTCTTTAATGTTTTTATGATAAACGTTGAAGGCTCTCACCTTATGGAAGAATGCATTTTTTTAATATCAGTATTTTTATTTTTTCATAAAATGGAGTGTGTTTTAATATTCATATTGAATGACAGCAGTTCGAAAAAGGCAAGTTGCCTCTACAGAAGGAACGGAGGCCTTTTCTACAGTAACTGCTAATTTGGCAAATCTTTTGGCCACTGGTGAAGAATATTAAACACTAGTTTGCTCAACTGATAAACCAATATGATGGAAATGCTAGTATTTAGATAAAGTTGTGGAGTCTTCAAGTTTTGTAAAGAATAAGTAAATTTTAAATGTCTTAATAATAGTGAAAAATTTGAAATTGTTTTTATGAATGATGTTTTACAACATTTTTATATTTTAAAATGCCTTCTTTGAGAAACATTAATTAATATGAAAATTGGCATCTTAATTTGTAGTATAATAAAAATATTTTCATCAACAAAATTTTGAAAGAATTTTATTTGAACATTTATTTTGTGAAAAAATTTGAACTTTTACCATGTGGACCTATCAAGAACTTTACAAAATTTCATTGGACGTTCTTATCTCAGAACACTAAAATGTGCAATTGTTTTAAAAGAGTACAGCGTCTAAAATTATTTTTGAATTCTAAATTTTATGACATTCAGTGAAATGTCAAAATTCATTCAAAATATTGGTCAAAATTTTATGACAATAATTTTTTGTTTAAAAGTTAATATGTTTGTATTTTCAAAATTATATCTTTCACATTTTGCTGCTCTAATGCTTGTTCTTCCACCCTGGTCACCCAACTATTCTTTTGAAGGGGGGGTTATGTAAGATATAACAAATTATGATAGCTGTTTCAAAAAAACAACTGACGACCTCAAAATTAACATTCTAAATTTGGTAATCTTCCC
Organism: Stegodyphus dumicola; assembly: GCF_044657685.1. Taxonomy (NCBI): domain Eukaryota; kingdom Metazoa; phylum Arthropoda; class Arachnida; order Araneae; family Eresidae; genus Stegodyphus; species Stegodyphus dumicola. The sequence continues at coordinate 36,738,457 of NC_140771.1, read as the reverse complement.
CTAAATTCATCTCTTCTCACAGGTTCCAGACTTTTCTATCTTATGCAACGTTTTAATGCAGATGCCTCTCGTCCAATCAAATTAACTCTAAACCAAAACTGTGAACTGAAACTTCAGTCTTCTTGCTATGAAAGTACTATAACCTTGCCCTTTTTACCGCATACCTTTTCTGCTGGCAAGACGCTCTTAAACCATGTTGCTGCTTAGTTGCTTAAGATGACGTCGTACTTCAAAATGGGAGTTATTCTATTCAAATATAATTAGGAAATATCTTGTCTGAAAAAGGATGATTTGATATGCATGGAAAAAATAAAGATTGTGATTTTTCAAGATATGTTGTGCTAAATTGCGTCATCATGCTTTCCACTCTGCCACCTTCAAGCCACTGCAATCTTCTCGGTCATCTACGCAGTATCGTAAGCTGTTGGGAGATCCACTGCTTTCATCTACGCATTCTGAAATTATTACATATATATAATAACATCATGATGTTATTTTGAATGCACGTCATCCATCCTATGCTCATATCGCCGTTGTTGCGTTTCTATTATTGGTAGAAATCATACATGCTAAACGAAGAATTTATAATTGTACTTTTACAAAAGTTAAATACTACTATTTCTAAATAATACCAATTTTGAAATCATGTGACTCATCTTAATTCACATCGCTGTTGCCGTTTTCCAACTGTTAGTTCTTACTACAACCAATAGATGGCGCATTGTTCATTTACTTTTCATAACAGTCTAGAGCTTTCTAGAACAGTGTAAAAAGTAGAATTTAAGTGTGTTTTTTAATAAAAGTTTTTAGCGAACATTTCGAAAACGGTGAAGAAATAGTCCAAAGTGAATGGTGATTTTCGAAAAGCTCAATTTGCGAGAAAAGGCATAACCGATAACAAAGCAAGTATCAGTTCTTACTAAAACTGTTACATGGCGTCATATTAGTTCTGCGCTATTCTACAGGTTTATTCGAGCTTGGTAAAATTTTCGCAATTCACGTTGAACCAAAATAAATGGAAAATCTATGTTTGAGATTTCGAAAAAACTCGTATCATCCGTCTACAGCATGGATAGTTGATCTGGTCCCTTCTGCCCACTAGTGGGCGATTTAAGCTCAGACATTAGAGATTTTTATCCGATCGTGAAGATCAAAAAAGATCGAAACACACTCAGACATACATGGTTGTATACATATATATGCACACGTAGAAGCTTAGTTCTCTACTTGAAGGTGTATGACTGGGTGGAAAATCCTGTTACTGCAAATAGTGCTGTGGTTGATATTACCTGCGAAGAAGAACAATTAGAACTCTATGATGAAGAGAGTTTATATAATCCTGTTAGTGTTGGATAAGGAAAACCTTTGGCTAAATAAGAAAAAAAAAAAAAAAAAAAAAAAAAATCTTATCTCACATCCGGATATGTGGAAAAATTATATATATTTTAATTGTACCTTTCCCTACCTCATATCTTCTAGAATCAACCTTTAGTGCTGCTTATCATATTATAAGCAAAGACAGAAATCGTCTGCATATCTGGTCTTTCATAAGAATGAATATGGTCGACTTAAATTCATAAGAAAAAGGAGACCTTCGTGTCTTCTTTACGAAAATAGAAACTAGACACGAAATCTTTAGTTTTGAAGCACACCACCAAAGCTTCCATTAAAAACTAATTAAAAATTTTGCATTTGGTTTTCATTTTCTTCAATTTAAACAACTTGTTGTTATTTTGTAATAAATTTTCTGTCTCTTATAAATATACTCAAAGTAAAATGAATGGATAAATTGAATCTAATTGGTTCTTTTTACTAAACCTCTGTTTAAAAAATTGCTTTGCATTTTCGTTAAACTGAACTGCCTCAAATCCGATGGAAAGTAAGGAAATTTTATTGCCTACAGAGCATGCGGTAGATATAAAAGTAATGGCTACTTCTTGCTCTAAATGAAGCCTCTTGACTCTGCGAAAAGCCGGGCAACGCCGGAGACTTCAACTAATGTATTATAAATTACATTGAAAAGGAATATTATATATTAAAAATGGGTGTACTCCAACTGTGCTAATGAAAATCCCCCCCGGGTCGAACTATAGTCCAACTGCGCCAATCAAAATTTCTTCCCCCTGCTGCCTACAAGGTTACAATTTAACTTTTCGAAGCCAATTGTAGCCAAGAGGAAAATAAAAATAAAGAAATAGAATTACATATCACAAGAACAAGTAAAAAATATCTAACAAGCAGGCTAATTACTTAAATAACAGTAATAAATGCGAGAGCTAACAAAGAAAATAAAAGGTATTGGTTAACATACATATTAGCATTACAAACATCTTTCATTTATTATAATAATATCATAAATTAAATAATTATAAAGCATTCCATATCAAAGTGTGTTAAAGTGTGCTAAAAATATATATATATATATTTTTTTTTTTTTGTTAATTAAAGTAATCATGTAAATGTTTGCAGAAATTAAATTTAGTTAAATTTAAAAAAAGCTTAGCATGAAATCTATTATAACAACATTACTATGCACTTGGAACACTGACGTATAAATTGTAAATAAATTAAAATTATTATGCTAAGAAGTTTTTTCTAAAATTTATCTAGAAGAAAGGAATTAGATAAACAATACTGCAAATTAATATAATCAATCAGGCCTCTCAATAAATAAAAGTTTATTTTTTAAACAAAAATTAAAAATTGGGATGCAAAAGTTTGCGTAATGTACTTGGAAATACCTGAACATATAATTAATTAAAAAAGTATAATTAAATTAATAACAAGCTAATTAACAGTAACATTAAGCTTAATTTCATTCGATCTAAAACAAGCAATCGATCAGAAGCTCCGCATAACTGAAATTTTAATGCTATTTTACGTAGATTTGAGTATAAAATAAAAGTTGCACTTGTGAAACAAGTGAATAATATACTGATAGTCATGACTATCAGTATTCCCGTTCAGACTATTCCTGTTGCAACAGGAATTAAAATACACTCTAAATCTCGCAGAGTGGGATTTGGAGGGTGACCGAAGTTTTCGCTTCGTTTCGTGTCAAAAAACGCAAATTTACTGTCTTGGTAGCAGAACATGTTTCCCACTTGCAATAATAACCTTGAGGAAGGGAGTGAATTGAAGGAGCAGGACGACCCCCTGTCTTGCCATTGTCCATCCCGACTGACCAAACAAATTTGCTAAGCCAAAGAACGTTCTTTTTCTAAGCGCCATTTCAAGCGAGGACAGTCGTAATAATGGATACAGCTCCTTTGCCAAAAGTAAGTTCGCTTTTAAAATATATATACAATTATTTCTTAATATAAATATCTTAATTATTATAAATTATAGTTAGATTTATGTGTCAAAATTTAAGTATGTAATAAAAAGTAGTTTTAGTTTGCTCTTTTTTTTAGGTGTCTGTAAATTTGCTTTAAGAGTAGCTTCATTTAAATTTGCTTTAAGAGTAGCTGTAACGTAGTTTTATTTATTATGTATTGCTAACACAATGAAAGCTGTACGTATGGATGGTACTTTTTGTAAATAATTCTTAACATTATTTTTATTTTTGAACAATTTACGCAAAGCTATCGAATTTAATTATTTAAATTTAGTTTTGCATGCATTCCTATTTCAAATAGGAAGAACAGCGGTGGAAAAAAAAAATGCATACTAAAGTTTTGATTTTTTTTATAACACAAGTGTGTAAATTATTTGGTAGTATTGGACGAAATAAAAACCGTATACTTTACTGAATTTCCTATTGAAGTCATATCGTTTTCAACTTCTAGTAGTTTTTAATAGATTTTTAACTTTCATTTTTTATAAATTCTGCTTATAGTTTGTGACAATAAAATTCACTTACTGTTAAAAAGCTGAATTTTTCCAAAATATAAATACTAGCACTACCTGGGTCATATCAGCATTCTAAAACTTATATTTTTGCAAATATGTTGTTATTCTCGAGAGTGTAGGTGTAGCTAAGGCCTATTGAACATTCAAAAGTCCGGGAGGCCAATAAAGCTGATAAGACGGCTTTCCGTTTACGATTTAAAAAAAATCTTGCATTCTTTAAAAAAGACTGAAAGCTTCAGATTTTAAATTACGTCCAAAGGGGCGTTTTTTTAACATTTTGTGTGTTACCTTTATTTATTAAATATCATGTTCTTCGCACTTAAATAAAAACATTAATTAAACCATAAAAACATTCAAAATTAAATCATAAAAACATTCAACAGCAATATCGCAAAATAATTTTAAAATGAACATATCTTTAGAATTTCCAATACAGAGTCTCGCGAGCTGGATATATATATATATATATATATTTTTTTTTTTTTTTTTACTCGTACAGTATTGCCATTGCTCGCTTTGAATTCGTTTACTTTGTTAATCAAAAATTCGTTGACGTATTACAAAATATTAAATAATAAAGCAAATAATAAAACCAATTTCAAATTCAAATTAGGGCTTCCACATGCCCATATTCTATGGAAGATTACCTTATTCAAATTTTGTTGGCTCTAGGTACCGTTGTTTTATTACAATGCGAGAAACATACATACATTACTGCAGATTCTTCATTATTTAATTTCTTTAAATATAATGTTTGGTGGCAGTAATTTGAAATGAAACATATCGGGAATCGATGCAAAATGCCAAAACGAAATTAACAGTCCTTCTGGGAGAATTGCCCCTTTGGACTAAAAAAAAACCCAGCTATTTAAAAAAAAATAGTAAGTTTTGATTTTCTGATGACAAACTGAAAACTATTGTATTATTAAATATTCCAGGTAATTCATGCAGATAACTATTTAATGAGAATTCATTTTCAGTCAAAGACCAAGCATAAAATTTTAGTATCTTCTCCATTTACATAGGTTCTATATTCCTATACTTGTGCCACAGCAAATTGTCAAATTTATCTGCCTCTTATCTTTTTTTTAAACTGTAGCACAATAAAATATTTTTTTTTTTTTCAGGAGGGATTACATGATAGTTCAAAATTATCAGATTTTTATAACTGCTAGAAATTCCCGAAGATGCTGTTAATGTCCTAAAAGGTAATTTTATTTTCTACTCTGTTTTAAATTAAAAACTATACCTAGTCCGGATTTTTGAAAATTCCAGATATTCAGTTGACTTATGCTATATACATGTATTTATTTTATGCTAAATATGTATTTACTGACAAATATACGTATATGCCAATATATAATATGTACACCAAATGTTTATTTCTTTTAATGCAAATAAGAAAATTAAAAAAACAGTATTTATTTTTAAAAAATGTAAGGCATGTTTTTTTCAAACTTAATTAAATAGTAAAATTCGTACATGTCTAAACATTTTTATTTCAACTGAAACAAAACGACATTTTTATATGTAAGCCATAAAACCTAAATGTTTGATGCATATTTATTTTATAATATGAAAATTAAGCAATATTGCCTTATATTTGTGGCAGCGCCTATCATATTTAAAAAATTAACTTATTTTATTAACAGATAATAAAATGCACAATTAAAAAACAGCTTCTCCTCCCTTCTATTGCGGGAGAAAACCTAATTCGACGGGTTATTTTTATTTATTTATTTCCCCCTAAGAAAACTTGTCAGGCATACTTTCAAAATTGTCGAAATATATACTAATTTAAACATGATAATTCTATTTGATTCATAGATTAATTCATGTACATCAACTCAATAGTTAGAAAGTTAAACTAATGACATTTACTTATTACTTTTCAAGATTATTGCCTTTTCATTTCAATTAGTTATTATATCTTCTCCTAGTGATATTAAAATGAGTGAGAGGATCTGATGAAGTAATGTTCAAAATAATATAATTGTTTACATTAGCAAAAGCTATTGTTGTATCAAACAAGTCTTATAAACCTTTTCTTATGCACAGTCCTTTAAAGTAGGAAAGAAATGTAAGTAATCTGATTTTAATAAACTCATATGAATTCATTTTCTGGTTTAGATAGGATTTAAAGACCCAGGTAACACAGCTTGTTTACTACATTTTCAATAACTAAGTTATGTGAACACTGTTAGAGGTGTAGCTAGAGTTCTTGCTGCCTCGCTCAGTGCACAATAAAAAGTCTATAAAATGTCAAAATGATATATATAAAAACAAAATATCTGGGTTTATTTTTGAAATAAAACATTAATTCTAATACCGTAAAGTACTATTTTGTTTGTTTTCCTTATATACAAAATCATTAATAGTATTCTAAAAGTTTGATTTACTACTCTATCAGCTGATTTGTAGACAGTATGGTACAATTTCTCAGTCTTTAGGTGTTTTTTAATCCATTTGTACTTTGCAAAATTCTTCTCGCAACAGTCATGAAAAAAATTTACAGATGTATATCAGTATTTGGAACTGCATTCTGAACTGCAGAAGTTCAAAGTTACCATCCTTTCACCTGCCTTCGAAAACGCTACCGCAAAGAATCCAGTAAATGTAAACGCTGCAAAAGCACGTTTGTTACAGTATATCCCTGCGCCCGGGAACAGATGCCCCTTGCCCCCCCCCTCTAGCTACGCCCCTGCGCTCATTTTAATTTATATGCCCTAAATACCATGTTTAACAGGCTGTTTACTTACAAATGCTTAATATCATGCTTTTTAATGCACATTCCCTAAATATTACCCACCAGCGGCAAAGTCGCTGAGCACTGGTAGTTCGGTCCAGAGTTTGAATCGCATGAAGGAGCTGGCTGCATGGACTTTTTTGTGGTTTTCTCCATGTGTAACGTGTATACGAACCAGTTTGCCTTACAAAGACCTCCACGGAGGCATCCTTCCCATTAGGCAGATTTTTGATGGCATGTCAGCAACTAAAGGACAAATAAAGGCTTTGAAAAGCTGTCAGAATTTTATCGAAGCTGTCGAAATTATGCTTGGCAGTAGATTGGATCAAGCTCTGAATACAAAAACAGGTCAATTTGAAACCAAAATTGTAAAAGAAACATTTCAGTATGTTTCAGTCATAAAAACAATTGAAATGGTTTTGTGTAATAGCCATGTAAGAAATTATATTGAAAGTGAAACAATTTCTAATGATAGACATTTAAAAAACAGTTTTCATCTTTTTATGTCCCAAGAATTTTGAAATATGTGGAAACAAAACGCCCTGATCTTCTGGTACCAAGTATTGCTGATTTCAGTGGTAAAAATCTTTAAAAATTTAACTAGGATTATAAATGATAGAATACTTTAAAACTTTTCTTTGTTTACTTTTTAATTACCTAGAGTAAAGTAATTTTGTATCTATTACTCACATTGGTCTTTATTCTTAAATGGCTTATAGTTTTTTTCTTCTGGCTCGTAAAGTTAAGCTGTAAATGCATGTGCCTCTAGTGCCAAAGGCCTTTTAATGATATTTTTGTAATCATTATGTAATAAACATGTGTATATATATATAGATGACCTAAAAGCATTAGTTTTGCTCACAGAACTTTTGCTCAGCTAAAATTATTGGAAAGAAAGAGGGACAAAGGTTTTATTCATTATTAATGAGTAAATATTTGGCATAAGTCTATGCATAAAAAATAATTTCATATGCTTAGCTATAAAATTCTTTTCATAGGATAATATTTTTAGTTTGCAGTGTATGTATATGTAAATAAGCTATTGATACTATATGTAAGTGAGCTGAGCTGCATATACTTTGAAATTTGCTACATATTCTATCTTGAAAGGTTCATGTGTGATATTTATATAGTTTCAATTAATTATTACATTTCACATGCAATTTTTATCCAGTATATGTCTTTTATATATACTTTTATTTTTATTTTTGTAGGGTAAAGGCAAAGCAAGTATTTTAGCATCAGGCTGTTATTTGGGAAAAAAAAAAAAAAAAAAAAAAATTCCAAATTCTGCACTTCTAATATTTGCTAAATGTAAGTATTGAGGAATTTTGATATGCTTTGCACTAACTTTCATTTTAAGAGGGCAGATTATATTAAAATGAGCCATTTTACAACAGTGAATGTATTTGGCCTCATGTGGCTAAAATTCATCTTCTCAGTCTGCTTTCGACTATTGTACCCACAGATGATGCATGGTCATTTAGCTAATTTCTGTAGAATTGGAATTGCATTGATTTGAATGTCACCTACATACTAGCAAATATTTCGAGAGAATAAGATGGTTTGTAATATGTGTGATGCCTTTATATGATCTAAATCTAAAGCATGACACTAATCATATATATGCATGTATATACATTGAACATAGATTTTTTTTTTTTTAACTTGTAAAGTGATGGAAAAATTGCTTCAAGGTGAAATTCAAAATATACACTTCCAGCCAGACTATAGCGATCATGAAATCAAGAACAAACATCTTTACAATAACAATAGTTTATTATGAAGGGATGATACTTGTTTTCATAAGGAAAAGACAGACTAATTCTCCATATAGTTTGTTCTTTTTACATTTTTATGTACATTATTTATTACATTTTTCATTAAGAAGCAACGCACAAATAGACTATCCTATTCTATATTTGCATCAATATAATATTTACATATTCCTATATGTATTTATACTGCATTTTTACAGAAACTAAAAGCAAAAGACCTCTATTTGAATAAAATTACTAGGAATTACTTATTTTTGAAAGAAGAAAAAATTTTCTGGCGATATTTTTTAATTGGAAAGATAAACTTTCTAGTATGGCTCATTGGTATTTGACTTGTCCTAATAGATAGGTAATGGATGTATTCTTAATAAAGAAATTTATTTTCAGGGAATAGAAGACATGGAATCTCTTGGACCATCTCAGAATAAACAGCTCATTATAGTGTGTATTACAAGTTCATTCTGTATTAAAGCAGTAAATCACTTAATAGCATGCCCAAATCATGCCATGAAGGCATTTGACATTCTATTTAAAACTAATTTTGTATTTAGCGTTCAATATGCACATACATCAACAAATTTTTATAATTTTGTTGCAAGCCTTTTGTATAATGTCAGCACTCCTAGAGCTTGTGTGGACTCTTTAAATACATGTTTGAGTGTGAATTTATTGCATTTTGTACATGCATTACATTTCATGCTTTTAATGTCATTTTATTGTCATATTTTAGTGTCATATTTTCCATTTTTATATATGTACATATATTTCCTAGAGTTTTTCATGCATTGCTTGTTTTCACTTATATTTAAAATACTTCGTTCATTGAAATTATTATAATTCTGCAGTTATGGTAATGATTCCTATTCGGATTTAATCAATAAATGAAATACATAATTTTCAGCAGAATTATGAAAAATGAATTTTTAGCTTACACATGTGAGCTATAATCCATATTATTTCACTTTAAAATTTACTTTATTTTTCCCAAATGAGACTTGGAATTAGCATATATAAAAATAAGTTATAGTCTAAAAGTATATTTAAGCATTTATTCACCTGCAATGATTAATGTATAGGAATTTGTATGCATATAACTTCTCAAAAATAGAAAGCGTAACAAGCTAACTGAAGATTTTAGACTTTATTCATAATTTGGGGTAATAATTAATTTTAAGCTCTTCATAATTATGTAATAAGAAATAGAAACATTTCTTTTGCAATATTTTGTGCAATACATGAAGCTAAAAACAATAGCATGAGAGTATTTTATGGTTACTTATTTTTATGGTTATTTATTATCTCATACATTGAAAATAAAGCTGAATAATTTTCATGTAAGGGAAATTAAATTCGCATTTGTTTCTTACTTCAATGTATATTAAAATTTATTATTCGATTTTTTATGCATATTATACTCAAGTAGACAAACTACTAGTAACATCAATTCACAAATCGTATTAATATATTCAATTATAAGTAGCATTTTAAGAAGTTAAATCTGTCAGATTATGATACAGGTTTACTGACACATATATATATGATCAGCTGTTCTAACACATTCAAATTTTCATTATAAAATTTGTCAAGAACTGTTTTTAATAAATTACTTTTCCAACTAGTATGATTATTTAATGGAAAATTTAGCTTACAATTTACATGATTACGTGCCCAAATCTTGTGAATAAGCATAATTTGCTTTTTTAAATTAAAATATGTATACAAAATTTAGAATGTATATCACTATATATATATATGATTCATCTAAAATGATTTTTTTAAATTTCTTTTATGAAACTAAGCATTTTTTGATTTCTCAAATCAAATTTTGAAAATATCTGAAATATTTATTCAAAGTTTTAAGTACCTGAAAAACCTTATTTTTTATTCAAAAACTAAGTTTTTCATTGCGAATATCTTGCTATTCCAGTTTTTATATATAAGTTGCATTGACGTTCTTATTTTTATTGCTTACTACACATAAAGGTAAAAGCCATGTTTCTGTAAAATAAAATATATTCTGTGAGTTAAAAGTAATTTCACATCAGAAGTACTGTGAGGAAGTGATAGTGTTAAGTATTTCAGAATGTTAACTACACCGAATTTCCAATATTTTAATATGGATGTAATTATTTTATATGTATATTTCGTTAGATTTGGAAAGAAAAACTATATGTCTAAACAATGAAGATACAATTGTCTTTAAACTGTGTTTTTTTATTTCAATGATGATCTACTTTGATTCATAATCCAGTTTTTATATATAAGTTGCATTGACGTTCTTATTTTTATTGCTTACTACACATAAAGACAAAAGCCATGTTTCTGTAAAATAAAATATATTCTGTGAGAAAGTGATAGTGTTAAGTATTTCAGAATGTTAACTACACCGAATTTCCAATATTTGAATATGGATGTAATTTTTTTATATGTATATTTCGTTAGATCTGGAAAGAAATCTCATCACCAATAAATGTTTAAGTAAGTACATAGGTAGCAAATCTAAAACAGATGTATATATCAGATAATTAAAATCACAATAGCATGTTAAAAAGTAGTGTAAAATATTCTTTTCAAGAGATAATATTAACCAGATATCTAAAACAATACATCAGCTATAAAGTTTACATAGCAAATCACAATTTTCAGTTTGCCTATAAAATAATTATATAAAAATCGCACCATCAAGGAATGAGAAGACTATTATTATAACTCCTTGTAATGTGTGTGGTTTCACCCGAATATCGGGCAATATCTGACTATCGAAGAAGAGCGAACGAAGAAAGGGTCACTCCTGTTTTTGTGTGAAAAGGGACCGCTTTTTACTAGAGTGAAATATCGCTCCTTCGAGGTTGGTGCCATTTTGGCATTAGAGGGAGGTGGGATATCACTCCTTTAGAGTCGGATAGGACTCTTTCGTATTTAGAGTGTACAGTGGTTAAAAATATAATTACTTGTCAAAAGGTATGCAAAGTTGCCATGGCTAGAGAAATTGAATGATTATAGAAAACTCATAAAGTTAAGCGCTACAGTGTGAAAAGAAAATTCTGGAATAAACATGTTAAGAAAATTAGATGGAGAAATAATCCTTAATTTATTGATATCCATATAAATTCTATGTTTTTGGAAAAATGTTACATATAATTTGCACCGAGGTATCAATCATCGAAACCGAGTTAATTACTTTCCTTATTTTTTTCTTATTAGAGGGATTTGTAAAAATATATGCTAAGGTAAAGGTGAAAATTTTTGCAATATTTTTAAAGAATAAGTTAAAAAGTATTTTTACTTCATTAAATTTCAAGTAATTAATTTTACAAATAATTCAACCTGAAACTAGGTTGGAAAATAAGCTACATGCTGAAGATTAAGCTTTGCCAAGGTGTTAGAAACATCTTCTATTAACTAGAGTTGTGATGCAAGAATTTGTAAAAATTATCATTTAAATATAAATTGGCATAAATACAATACAAAGTATATAAATTCTACATACATGAAAACTTGAATACAGTGCAACAATATGTGAAAAAGGAGGATTAAAAGGGAACTGAAAATCCCAGGATATGAATATAAGGGAGTTTGATTTTTTTTTGTTTGTTAATTATGAAAATTCCGTTGACGCTCATAATTATTAATTTATTAATTAAATGTGTATTAGAAATTAAATGTATGCCAAAGTACATCAGGTGGAAAACAGAATAACTATTTAAACGTTTCTAGTATTAAAACATGGAATTTGTAACAAAGTTAAATAACCTTAAAAACTTCATTGATTACAAATGGAAAGCTTAATACGGGAATATATTGCAATAATATTAGTGTGAATTTAGAACGACTTGAGAAGTCCAATTTTTAGATTTAATAAAGAGAATTTTTTAAATTAAAGTAGAACTGTTTACCTAAAACGATAAATTTGAAAGTTAAAACCATTCTGCTATCTAAGAAGATTTGTTAATATTTATCTAGACAAGAAACTTATTTAAGGTGACCTACAAATCCGATATTTGATACGTTGATTATGTATCAGTTTTGTGTATGTCATTAATCTATCAATTTTACTATTCTAAAGTGATATATATATATAAATCAGCGATTAAAATCTACAACTTGGAAAGTTTTTAATTCTTACAGAGAATAAAAAAGATCTGGCTCATCATTCCTTTAAGCATAATAAAACTTTAAAATGAGTGTAAAAGAAATTTATTTTTACTTTAGCACACGCCAGACTTCAAATTAATATTTGTTTTGCATGCACAATTTTTACAATATTGATAAATGAAAATAAAGGCTTGCAGTGTCAATAGAATGTCCCATTAATGGCGATAAATGACTTTTTGTAGCACCCAATATTCTTGGAAAAGAAATAGGGGACAGGAAACGTCGCGCAGTTCGTGGATTAGAAAACAGGGGGACGAGGATCTTCGATCAAATTTGGCGCAGTTCGTACCCTACCTTAAAAATAAATAAAGATGCGAATTATCTAGAAATATGCTGTGTTACGTGTGTAATTATGGCTAATCCCTATGATCCTTACGCAAACCAGATGAGATTCACGAATTCACACCAGTTAAGAGGCAGAAGGTTGTGTCTTTCACTGGTCAAGGCTTTGATGTCCCCTAAAGGGCGCATTATTGCTTTGATGTCTGTTAACCAGTTATGGCAAAACATGTGAGGATTGTCTTCTTAAGGAAGAGATTCCTTCATAGAGGAATGTGACAAAGGAAATTAAAAAAAAAATCTATTGCGCATTTACCTATGTGATGTGAATTCAGTGAGCTTTTCAGCCGGTTCAAAATGATTCTTAAATCCCGGTTCATCTGTAATAATATGAATGACTAACAAAATGAAGAAAGAAAATCATAACTCTAAAAGCTAATAAATTAAATTATAAGAACTAATTCTTTTCTTTAAAGAATTTTTTTCCCAGAAATTCACAGACAGACGATAATGTGATTGAATAATAAATATGGAAAAAGGTAATTAAATACTAATGATTAGTAATTTCAAACTGAAATAAAACTCTGAATTATTTCTGTAAATCAATTATTCTAAATTATATATTTTCCAGAATTCGAAGACAAGCGATTATTATTTCCCCCACTTCGTTTTTACCTTTGTTATTAAGTTGAGATGGATGGATTTAGAGAAAGAGAACATCTAAAACCGTGCATATGTTAGCAGAAAACGGCGTTAAGGCTAAAAATCGGCGGGAAAAAATCCATGGTTCTTTTTTCATTTGACGACTGCCTCTCGGCATGGTGTCCGCGGACGCTTTTCTGTGGTCCTTTTTGTCCCCTATAGGGAAAGTAAAAACACTTCTTCGACTTCCCCTGCCGTTAAATGTACAACTAGCGACGAACCAGAACCGGAAATCTATCGCTCAACCTGAAATTGTCACTTTATTGCCTCGCTCCGTTCTCTTTTATACAAAGTCATTTTTCAATGTCACATATTTTTGAAGCCACGCCTCTTTAAAGCAGAGAACTCTGAAAAGCTTAAATATGTCATTCTAAATCAAAAAATCTATAAAAATTTCTGGATTTTTTTAATTTCATTGGGAACACATCTTTTATATGCATTTAGTTACTGCACATTTTCATAAATCATGGCTTCGTTTTAAAATGTCATTATTTTAAAATCAGTTTCTTTTATTTTATTAATCCAAAGGGGTTTTGTCCCTGAGGGAGTATTGTTTTCGTTGTATTGTTGCTATTTTGCGTCGAATCACTTTGAATGTCCATTTCCCTTTTCAAACTGTTGCCACCAAACATTGTCGTCCTGTATTATCTTTGAAGAAATTAAATAATGAATCTGCATAAATGTATATATGTTTCTCGCATTGTGATAAAACAATTATACCTAGAGCCATCCAATTTGGAATGACGTAATCCTACTGCGAATATGGGCATCTGAAAGCTGAAATTTGAAATTTGGAATTTTTTTTTTTTTTTTTTTTTTTTTTTTTTTTTTTTACCGATTTCATATTTTATAAAACTTTTAACGAATTTTTGATTAACAAACTCAAGGATTTCAAAGCGAGCAATGGCAACGTAGTACAAAAAAAAAAAAAAAAAAAAAAAAAAAAAAAAAAACATTTTTATCTCCAGCGCACAAGTCTCTGTATCGGAAATTATAAAGATATGCTCAATTTAAAAATTATTTTGTGATACTGCTCTTGAACTAAATTTTATGGTTTAAGTGCGAAGAACCTGATATTTAATAAATAAAGGTAACACACAAAATGTTAATAAAACGCCCCTTTGGACTCAATTTAAAACCTAAAGCCTTTCAAATTTTCTTTTTTTTTTTTTTTTTTTTAATTCTAATTTTATTTTGTTAAACTAAGTAACTAAATACAATAGCAAGCTTATAATTTTATAATACTTAAATTATCGAAATTTTAAAATGCAATGTGTGAGTAAATTGAGTTAATTTCAATGTTAATTTATCAGAAGACTAATATTTTAATGTGTTTTAGAAATGCTTTTAAGAACGTAAGGAAAAGAGAAAATATAATGCACGGTGGTAATTTTCTTGAGAAATTTCTGTTGTTGCAATTCCCAACATATTTAGGATTTGTACAAGTTTTTGTTCAACAATTATAGTAAAATGTTAAAAAGAAATTAAAGAAAAGCGAAAATATTTACACAAACAAATACTTATACTAATTAATGTAATTTACGTAAGAAAATACTTTAAAATAAATTATAACAAAATGGTTACAAATTATACAGTTTTCGAAAGGAAAGATGCAATTATTATCATATATTTATTCGACATAATTATAAGCTTTACTCACGGTATTTGTCGCATAGGCAAAAGTTTGTCTTCAATTTTTAATCTACTTCCCGACAAGTTATTAGGTTTAAATTCCATATCCGTGCTTATTGTGAATAACAATGCTATCTGATGAAGCCAATTTTTTTTTTCGAAATTCGCTTTAGATCTATTTTAGTTTGATCTTTAAACTAATTTTACCACATACCTTCGTTTAATAAACAAATTGAAAATCTCAAAAATTTATCGTTTGTACCATTGTATATTTTTTCCGCTAAGACAAAAAAAAAAAAAAAAAATCTTTTAAATGAAATTGGTATGAAATTATAGCTTAATTTCTGAATTTTAACGAATTTCCGAAAACCGAACAATTTTTCGACTATTTAAGTTCATTATTTTAAAATTTCAACATCTAAAAGTGTACCTAACATAAAGTTCAGAAATGTTCAAAGATTATACATGTATATATATGTGATGTACCAGCTTTTGTCCTGAATAAATAGATTGGTGAAGAAACATAGACGTAGTCGAAGCTCAAAGTATCAGACGATAAGTTTAAAAAAAAACAGGATCCATTTATTATTATTCAGGAGAAATAGCAGTTACAAAAATCAGATCTCCGGAGTAAATAAAAAAGAACTACTAATAACTTTTTGTATGAAGTTTACTGCATCGTTACATTAAAAAAAAGACCGCGATATTTCTTTGCAAGTCCTTTTATAGCATCTGGAAAGGCGGAGCTTCCAAGAAATGACGTCAGCCTCGTCAGCCATTCCAGTTCGCTTTAAATATCTCCAGAACATTCTATAACTGTACGTGTAGAAAAGGCGGGAAAAACAACTTGACTACGGGGCTGTGGATTTAATTCCACGTACTTTCAAATAAGAGACCGTCGCCATTAAAAATGAAAAGAGCATACAGTTAGAATTTTAAGTGTATTTTTGACTATGGAATTTTATTATTACATATATATATTTCTATATTAAAATAAAATGGAAAAAATCGCTCTTTCCTTGGCCACATAGTTTCCGTTATATAACGAGATTTCTTTTTACTACTTTCTGTTAAGAGAGCGATTTCAAATTTTGTGCATACACTGTTTGCGGGTAATAATACAATGTGGTGAAGCAATTTTTCAAAATTCGATTTTATATTTTTTATTTATTTAATGTTGAAACGATTTTTCGTACATTTCTTCGTTCATCAAACAAACAAAACAGCTTAGCATTTTATTATTTGTACCATCGGACAGAGAAGAAAAAAAGAAACTTTTAATGAAGTTTATGAAATTTTAACATAATTTCTGTTCCCCCCCTCTAAAATTGTTGCATTTTTCCAACCGTTTGACATAAAAAAAAGTTGTTGGAAGTAAAAAAGTAAGTAATCATTGATGAAAACTAATTTTTCAGTTGAGTAATTTAATTGATAAGAATTAAAAGATAAAAAAAAATCAAAAAGATTTTTGTAAAATAATTTAAATTTATTTAAGAAATAAATGAGCTAAAAGTAAGCAAGCAATTTATTGTACAGTTAATTGAGAGGAAAAACTTTAAATATTTATCTCTTCAAAATTTATCTGTAATTTTATTTCACGAATAATAAAACCGTGATATGACGAAATATAATCGAATTGCTCTGTCAAATGCAAAAGCTATTAATTTTAAAATTTTGCCCCCAATGACAATTATTATATTTTTTAGTTCTCTAAGCTAACTAGCTAAATGATAAATTATTTTTCTTCATTTAGTTCATTAATGTTTTGTATAAAATCTTCCTTTATCATAATTTTTTTATTTTTTCATTTCATTCTTCTTCTTTATAAATATTTTTATAATATAGCTGTATTATTTTAAGTTGTTATATAGATAAGTTTCAGCCATTATAATCTATCAAACATCTAAAACTACGGGTATACGAATAAGATATATTAAAGTAGAGATATAAATTATTCCGAAATATATATTTTGTTCCTAAATCAATGATTTTATACTGCTCCGGACTGAAAGGTAAATAAAAGACCTAATGACTCTTAGTAAGATAGCATATCTTAAAAACTAGCAATTTGTCAGACATTTTTCAAAGAGTTCCTTTAAAACTTATGCTAAGTGAATTGGCAACGCTTCTTCGGAACTCCAGTTCGACAATCCGCGTGGAGGATTAACGTCTTGTTATCGTAATGTAACTTAAGGCGACGCAAAACAGGGAAAAATTAAGTCACAACTATTTATAACGTTCAAAGTGTTGAAACTAAAAAAAATGAGAGAGAGAGATACAAGGGCTGATTGTTCAGATTCATTGATTCTATTTTTCTAAGCTATTTTTCTTCGCCGTTTCAGATTGTTCAGTTGATAATAAGTACACGAGAACTATCTGCCTACTGGGAGGAATATCTTCGTGAAAGACTTTTTAAAGAATAATGCTCCTACTCACTTTACATAGGCAGAAAATGACGAAAACCCAATCCGATTGCTGGGTAAAGTATGAGGTAACCCTACCAGAGTTCAGTTACCTTGCCCATTTAGCCACCGACGGATTTATCCTTACGATGAAGCAAACTTGAATGAGCCTTCCAACCGGATAGTTGATAGCCACGCTGACTGCTGTACCGAAGGGCACAGGATCGAATTCCCACAGAAGGCATGTAAGTTTGTAAATGTATAATGCCTGTGCGGAATGGGGCACTCTAAATTTACGGCGAGCCGAAAGTCCTCTCGAGAGGCTGGTGGTTGGGGAAGAGGCGGGAGAGACTCTCGGACCCGTCCGTTGAGGTGCTCTGGAAGCGGAAGTTGTACTGTCACCTTAATGCTGAAGGCTTTTGCTAACGACTGAAGGTGCTGCAGCTCTTGCCAACGACATGGCGCAGTGTTGCCCTCCTTGTTACGCTTGTTCTAATATTACTATCAGATAAGTCACAACAACAACAAGCTTAAATGAAATTCGAGTAAACGCGGTTTTATTCATCTAAAAGAAACGATGAATTTCAGTGACAATTTCTGGGAGGGGAGGTAAGATTAACAGCAAAGAAACACTTGTATTTAAATTTCCTTGAATAAGATAAATCTATCTTTGTTAAGTACTCGAGAATTCAAATAACGATCAAATTATCGTCTGAGACCAACCAATTTCCAACTGATCCAGACCGCTTAAATTTAGTTTAACACATGCAAGGGGTGCGTCCCGAGGGCGTAGCGAACGCATCCCATTCCAGCTCTCTCCGAATTGGTGGGGCGCGATAAATGGCCATGCTGCCGCCCACCATTTGCGGCGATAGCAGGTGCCCCGACCCTTGGGGCGCATAATTAATCGGACCGATTGGGCTTCCTCTCACAACCAATTACTGGGAATTAACCTCGCTCGCCATAGACGCTCGTTGGCCCCGAGGGATGAAGAGACATTCACGGCGTTGGCATGACAACCGTATCGGCTCTGCTTGGATTGCCTCTCATTTCTACGGCCGCTTGCCAGATTTAGATATTATTCGCGTTCTTTGGCAGAAGCAAGAAATAAATTTATGATGCCATCCATCTATCTTAATGTCGACTCGGCATATATTTTGATGTCTGAATCAGTACCGGAGATTTTATTTGATCAAATTTTAGTGCTGAATATCTATATATTCGCGATACAGTAAAATCCCTCGTAACCGGCTTAAAGTTAACAGGCAATATCAAAATAACTGCGCTTTTGAAGGTTAGCATTTAAAACCGAAATATAGATAGATGTATGTGATGAAAATTGACATAACAGCAGTTGAATCAATAATCTGGACTTAAAAATGGAAAATATATGTATTATGTTTCTGGCGTCCAGTGCAACAAGCCTTATCCAACTAATAAATTATCAGGCATATAAAGATGAAGTATTGAGCCCTTTTTATTGAAGGCAGTGTCCATGACTTTCAGAAATAATTCTAATTGAAAAATGCCATACTTGCTTTGGATGTTGCATGGAAATTACTTTACGTCGCATGGGGTAAATGAGGGCTACGACTATGTTCGTAGGCGACGAGTGGAGCGACGAAAATTCTCTTAGTTTTAAAGCATGTCCCACGCCCGTATCCATCATTTTGGATGTAATTACGAGATTACAGAAGATTAGTGTTAGTGAAGGAAAGCTATAAGCTTAAATGGGTGTAAGCAGTTATGTTCTCGTCACATTCTCTCAAGGTGACAAAGAAATGATCAGACATGTACAGGGAAATGAGGTGATGATGCAGAGGAGGAGAAGAATGCAATCGAAGACGACATGTAGAGTTACATGGAAGGAAAGACAAAGGACTGCAGACTTTCATAAGCAGTCTTCATCTTTGTCAGTACATCATGTTATGAAACTTCACCAATTCAAAGCGAATTTTTAAAATTTTGGCAGCAATCACGTAAGCAGTTTCGCATTCAGAAACTATCAGATAAACTAACTGTTCCATATACACAGTACATGATCATTTGTAAGTAACTTGGATGTATGAGTACCTCATACTTAAACAGAGCAGAACATATTTACTCCAGTTTCGACATGTGATTCTTTGTTTATGAAAAATAAAGGAGCTCCTTTTTTGAAATGGCTCATTACTAGAGATGATAAATGGATTTTAAGCATACAATAATATTCTCGGGTAAAGCATACGCAGTAATCCAAAAGAAACTTCTTTAGTAACACCGAGAGGGGTTGCATCCCAAATTTCTGTATGGGGACGCTAGAAAGAAACTGTTGTTATTGTAATTTATCTCACTTATCTTACCTAATCAGAACAAACCTATCAATTTTCTAGTGGCAAGGAGCGTGCAAGATTACGTCTGCCGTTGACATGATACATGAGTATCATACAGGCTACAGGACACCTTTGCCTAATTCTGTCTCGATTTTGAAAAAGATCACGAATTCGCACACAAATATATTTCCCTCAAGGGAGGGGGAATACTTTTTCTTCCGACAGAACATGAAATCCGCTTATTGAACACAATAAACAGCCCATCAAAATGTTTAAAAATATTTTCTTTCAGATTTTATGCAAATGACTTTGATATTCATCATACTCTCTGTATTGTTAATAATTTACAAACATCTTATATATCTCCACTTATCTAGCCTTTTGTTTGCTACAGAAACGACAGTGCTCTGTATTTTTTTAAATTTTTTATTTATTTATTTATTTTTTGTACAATGCATTAATGAAGAGTGATGTTTTCACGCGAATCGTTAACCATAATAATCACCATAATTTGATTTTGAATAAACAATGTCTATAAGCACAAAACAACCATCTACATAACATCTTCATTTCCATTGCAATTATACGGAGGACAAGAATACAGATTTAGTTCTCAGAATTCAACAATTACGATTTAATAATTCAGTAGCCCATCCAACAGTGAAAATTTAGTTTTGTGAGAAAGGAACAGTAGATATTAAAAGACATGATTTTAATTTAAAAAGCAAAACATGATTTTTATTTAATAAGTTTCTTTAAATGCTTTTTTTTATTTTTAAAAAATTTTAAAATTTTTAGTCATGAACCCCTTGAGGTGTTAGAATATAACTAAGTTTAAAATCACAAATGCTTTTATTCCATCCTTTCTTTATTTCTTTATTTTTAATCTTAAATTTTAAATAAGTGCAGAAACTTATTTTTATTTATATTGAAAGCTAAAATTAAGAAAACAAACATTTTATTTGCATAAAATGAAACACATAACTTATCAAGTAAACTGAAACAATTTTTTATGACCATCTCTATTATTAAATAGTAAAGACTTCGTATGAATGTGTGTTTGTATGCATGCATGCATACATGCATGTACGTATGTATATTCCTCCCGTTCGGGGAAAACGCCGGATCTAAATCCATCAAATTTTGAATACGCGTAGTCCTCCACCCAAACAGGAGCACCTCGAAACCTGAATTTCGAATTAATTTTTGATGGCAACGTTGCTCGAAATAATAATAATAATAATAAATGTCATCGTCGTACTAATGTATTGCCATTTCGAAAAATATGATACTTAGTTTTCAAATTTAATCAAGACTTGGCTATTTAAAAGTCTAACAACGTGCTAATGCCAGAAATGAAATACTTTTACCTTCCACACGTGTTGCCATTCTGCAAAGCATAAAGTACTTAACTTACAGGTTTATTCTATCAGTTATTGATTACTAAACCAAGCGATAAATGCAGCAATAGAATAAACGTATAGCTCTTAATAATTTTTCTTGGTTTTTTAATTTGACTGATTTAAACAAAAATGCATTTAATTCATGATATACCCAATTAAAAACATTAAAGATTTTTTTTCATGTTTCCTGCTCCCAAATAACCTAATGTCTCTACAGTGGCACCCGAACTACAAAAGGTGGTGGATGATGATTCTCCAGAATCAGGATTTGGTGACTGGGGCCCCTAATCCGCAGTACCCCTTTAAAAGCGGGCATATATAAGGCTTAATGCAAATTAATAAATTTTTGCACTTGAAAAATTTAGAGATTTTAACGAAAAAAAATTACTTTCTTTTTTTTTCGGGGGGGGGGCAGAATTGTATTTTTTAGCAGCCAAATCAAGTAATCGTTTAATTGTATTCTATTATCTTTTTACATTATTTAAAAATCAATGAAAAATGTTAAAATGCAAATAAAATAAAACAAGTTTAATTTTAATTGTCATGGAGAGCTGTACAAGCGATTCGAAATTATTGCAGATACTAGTATCTTAAGTTCGAATAACTGAAATTCTTATATAATTAAAAAAAAAAAAAAAAAAAAAAAAAAAAAAAAAGAAAGAAAGAAAGAAAGAAAAAGAAAAAGAAAAAAAAAAAAAAAGGATAACCATCTTGATAACACTGCGTTACATTTTATTCTAAGTGAATGTACGTAAGGGAAAAAAAAAAAAAAAAAAAACTTGATCGTGATTTATTGCATTATTTTACTGCCATATTGAAATTTACTGCAATAGAGTAAGATTTAGGTTTAGAGTAAAACTTTTTTTGGCGGATTTCTTGTCTTCCATTAGCGCCAATAGCAACCCGCCCGTTGCATTTCTCTCGAGGATCGTAAAACGCCAAACACTCACGACAAACTACGAAGCTTTGGAGAGGAAAACCTTTTTTACCCCTGTCTCACAATTCCTTTGCCAACCCCCTGGAACAATTGCTGTCCCTCCCTCACTCAGGATAGAAACTGTGAGTTGCCATGATAGGTGTTTACAGCCTTTCGGAACAACAAAATACGATCGTGCCTAAAATTTCTCTTCTTCCTTTTCCTTTTTCTTTCTTTTTTTAACTGAAGTAGTTCTTTCCGCAGCACGCTCCGGCTCTCAAATATACAAATACCTCAACTACGAGGGTTGCCAAGCTGTCCGAAGTCGCCAAATTTTTATCGTTTTTCTGCCAAGTTTGCCGCCAAGTTTATAATGCTGGAACTAATGCGAGGCGTATTGCGGTGTCAATAAAGTTAAATGCATCTGATTAAGTTCGTAATATTCTCAAGGGTTAAACTTATTAACCCTTTGATAATTATTGGGGATGGTTATAAAGAAGTCTTTTAAATGAATTTTCTTAAAGATGGAATAAAATCTACATTGAGTAAAATATTTTTCTGCAGATGTGAAGCCATTAAATAAATAGCTATAAAATATTTCTGCAGTTTAGTGCAAATTGGTGTAAATGTTTTAGATATTTTCTTGGAAATAGGTTTCCGAATATAATAATAATTTTAATAAAATGTTCTGCCTGTATGAAAATCATTTGTTTGTGCTTATAAATTTGTATACATCAGATGGAAGTAAAATATCCCAATGTACTGTAAAACCCATTGACATTGATGACTGTTATATCTGGCCTTGACGACACCATTAATACCGTAATACTGTAAATCTGATGAATAGGTAATATTGTAAAATTGATAGACATCGATGATTATTATACCTGGCCTTGGTACTATTTCTTAAACAATAAATTTAAACAAAATGCTTAACGGCCGTGGAGACCAGATATTTATATGGCTTTCGGTGGAAATTCCTTCGAATTTCCTTTGCTTTTGATTCTGAGGGTGTGTTTTCTTCCAGTTCTCTGATTGGCAAAAACTAGTTTAAATGTTGTAAAAGTATAGATAAATTTATTTATTAATAAGTCTGACTCATTAAATATGTACGCAGAGTTTACTATATGTATTCCGTTTTTTATTCCTCAATATATCCAATAACGCGAGGGGAAAAGTTGCTTTGTGACACTGCAATTTTAATCCGATAAGGCGGCATATTTGGCAGTTCGAAATTTTACCTGTAAACTCTCTCGAGATGGCGGGACGAAATGGAAGAATTTTTCGTCTCTACCCCTGCTATCCTTTCTTCATTAGCCTTGAATCCTTAATCTCCAAATAAACACACAGTAGTCAAAATGTAAGGCAGTGGAACATTTGTAATTTGATACGGATTCAGATCCCAGCAAATGGACTGGCTACTAGGTAGTTTCCGTAATTTTCCTCGTGTGTAATCTGATTGCGAACCAAATTCCCTTAGGACTCTTTCGTGAAGATAGCTTTCTTTAAGCAATTTAACACTGGACGCTTTACCATACTTCAGTACTTTATTATCAAATCATACACAAGTTCCATAATTACGAGCTGCCATTTTACTCCTGTTATTTTTTTCACTTTATAGAATCACAAGTTTTTTTTTTTTTTTTTTTTTTTTTTATGCAGGGACGGGAAAAATGTGTACTATCCTCTCCGGGATTCGAACTTCAGGCATCGAGCACGGATTACATCACGGAGGGATGCGGAAAGGAGGGAGAAAATACCTTATATACTTCCCTTTTTAAAATGCGACTGGGGATAAGGGACCCAACCTTCAAATCCTGGTGGTGGCGAATTCTTGTCCACCACCTTTTAATTGGGGCGCCATTTCGTTTTTTTTTTTTTTTTTTTTTTTTTAATTTTTTATTATTTTTTTTAATCAATGCAGGAACGCGAAAAATGTGCAGTGCTTTCGCGGGAATTCGAGCTCCGCACATCCCAAATACACGTCGAATGTGCTTTCAGTTACACCACGAAGGCATGCGGAAAGAAGAGAGAAAATACTTAATAACACAGCTTGGAAAATCTGGGTTTAATCGTTAAACAGAATCATGCCTCAGTAATTCAAAACAAGAAAAAAAGTATTAGCAGTATTTTATTATCCATGAATTTGCGCCACTGTGTTGCCAACATAAAAATCTTAAAAACAACATAAAAATCTTGATTTTTTACGTACTTTTGCTCATTGGACAAAATAATACTTTTTTTTGGGGGGGGGAAGAGGGGATGTATTCGCATACGACCATTTTCTATACAAACAGTATTACTTCATACCTCAAGGTCAGTGAAATTAACTGTTGGATTCAGTGAATTACGCATGTTAAAGTAAGGATGCAGTTAGAAAACTAACTGGTTGAGGTTTTTCGGGAATGTTTAGTTAGGCTGCAGTTAAGGGTACTAAGTAGTATGTTGCGAATAAGTTTAGCAATTGCTGTCGGCGAGATTTTATTTCGCCAAACCTTTTACGATGAATTGCTATGTCTTTCTATGATATCTAAATAAACCTTTATTTTCGGTCTGAGTTATTTATTTCAGAACACTTTTCAATTTATTCTTCAGATAATACTTCTGTGTCTTACCAGGAATCAGGTAATAATAACTAAGTATTGAGGGGTTTATCGCCAAATAGATTCAAAACCAAGTAATAAGAACTGTGAAATCCTCTTTTTTTCTTCGGTAACAAATTTCTCCCCCTCGCGTAATTTGCTCCTAGGCTTTCCAGAACATAAGTTGAAAACTTCCGATTTATGATAACGATGCAAAAACATGCACAAATAGGAAAGTATTTTGTAAAAAGGAAATAGGAAAGTACTTTGAATAGGAACAAACTTTGAATAGAAAAACAAATAGAAAAGTACTTTGTAAAAAGAATATTATTGAAATTGATAAATCCTTCAAAATGCATAATAAGGTAAGTGTGTCTTTATGTGCGCTTTTTAATCTGCTATATTTATGATTTTATCCATTACTTCAGAAATAGAATTCACCGAGCACTTTTCTCACCCCTGTTTTCAAAGTTAAAATCAATTGGAAAATAGGCGAAATACGCTGGTAAATACGGTATATATAAATTCGAAATGAGGAAAATTTTCAGTTTACCATCAAGAAAAAATTGACATTACATTTTTCCAAGAAATTAACGTTTTACTCTTCATCTGAATTTACGAAAACGGGTATAAGTTAGAAGCCAAAGATAGAGTTTTAGATTAAGATTAGTTCTAGATACAATTCAATTCGTAAGAATTGAGGTTTTTTGGAGTGCTTTTTACTTCTATTATTCTTTTACAACTATAATATAATAATATAATAAATTAGATGTTGAAATTTGATTTATACTGACAATTAGATTTAATAGTCGCTGAAACTTGGTTTTGTATTCACTGGAAGATTTAATACAGAATTATATTCCAAAATTTTTAATAGAAGATATATACTTCGTTTTTCTAGAGCCTGCTTTACAGGGAATCACATTGTATACAATCCCAAAGTTTATAGTAATTTAAATGCAAGTCTAGTCATGGCTAGTAGATGAGCATTAGAATCATATCTATAACATTACAAGCTTAATACTGATAATTAAGAAAATGGATCTGGAAGTAAAGTTACCTTTTAAAGAAACTGTTTAATAATTTGGTTGAATAAACCCGTAGAAAATCATAATTACCTGAATGATAATATGATTATTTTTTTAAATGTTGTGTTTTTCAGAAGAAAAAGATCCATTAAAGCTCAGCTCAAATAAATTCTTATATGAATGTTTTGAAATTGAGTTTATATACTTGTGCCATTTTTGCAACTTTAGTTTATAATTTGTTAAACTGAATATCACTCTAATTATTTTATTTAAAGAGCCAGAATAAAACTGTTTTAGATGAGCAGATTTATCGTTTTAAATTATCATTTGCCCTCCAATGTTAACAGAAATTTTTAAGAAGTATTTATTTTTTCTTATTAATCATTATTGATGATTAAATATTATTAACTAATATTATTAAATATTATAGCTCAGGTTTTTCTTTTTAATTAATTACTCTTTTGATTGCTCATTTATTACAATCAGTCTAAAGGATTTATATAAGTGAATTGTATCGCTAGGCTTACTGAAATTTATATTGCTGCAAACTTGTGTATCTGAATCCAATTGATTGTTTCGCTGCTTTCTCGTATTATTTTATTTATTATTTATTTATCTCGTATTCTCAGCGATCTAAACTATTGTGTTGCCACTGCCCAGAATAAAATAGTTTTCTTTCATTCGCCAGTATGCTGCCATTTGGCAAAGAATAACGTATTTGTCATTCAAATTTGATCAATAGAAAACCGATATGAAAGCAATGTGTTGCCACTGCCCGAACAGCCAGTGTGCTGTCATACGGCAAAGCGTATTCACCTTTAAAATTATTTTATCTGTCATTGAAAGGGAGTTAAAAGCGCAGTTCTTAATATTTTTTTATTTATATTACTTAAAGTGATTGAATTAAATAAAAATACATTTAACTCCCGATATGTTTAATTAATAAATTTTGTGAAAATGTGCAGTTTTTTTTTTTAACTTACGAAATGTGTGTTTTAATTTAACAATATAAATATATGATAATATTTGATGCACAAACTTTTCTTTTAATTTTTATGGCATTTTAAATTTTTTTAAAGCCAAATTCTTTTTCGAAATGAATTGTAATGAAGGCATTAGATGCCATTTTCTTGCCTACCTGGAAGAATGCAAATAATCCTCAAGGAAATTCTTCAATATTCATTATTCTTAGTCCGTACAGTCTATCCTATATCTTATGATATTATCATTAGCCTCTTTTCTTGATCTTTTTTTATGTTATTTTGCTAGCGTTCGTAGCCTAGGTAGCAAAGAATAAAATTTTCCTTGCTACCTATGCTGCAGAAATTATATATATGATTATTGTGAATGACTATTGCGTTCCCAATTGTCGAATTCTTCAGTAAAAACAGAAAGGAGGAAGCGGATGTTTGAGTTATCATCAGTATATCAACAGTGGTTGCCATATTAATGAAATTGCATATAATGAACTGCATTATTCACTACAGTTTGTTGTATAACTTCTGTTGCATCTGAAATTCAAAATAGTCTCATGGAATAATTGATTAAATTAGTGTACTTCAATAAGCCCGGTGCAATAAATAGGAAATGTTTTATTATTAAGAAAAGTTTTACCAAATAGAGTTGTTTTACCAAATTATACTAGCTGAAAGCATTAAAATCATTACATACTTTATTGTATCTCTATTATATATTTTTAGTTTACTCATGGAGTTTATCGCAGTGGTAAAAAATTTGCCATCGGTTTTTAACCAATTTGCAATAGGTCACCGAGCTCAAATTTTATACGCACACTCTTTGTGGATGACTTGGCAATGTCGCGAAGCTATTTTTACAAGATTTGATTTGGGTTTTTTAAGATTTAATGTTGAAACATTTTTTTTCAGACATCTTCAACTAAAGAACAAACTAAACGTCCCAGAAATTTATGGTATGCAGCATCGGATAGAGGAAAAAAAAATAAATTAAATAAAATAAAAAAAATTTGAAAGGTTTCAAATTTTAAATTACGTCCAAAGAGGAGATTTTTTAACGTTTTTTGTGTTACCTTTATTTATTACAAATCATGTTCTTTGCACTTAAACCATAAAATTCAGTTCAATAGCAATGTCGCAAACTAATTTTAAAATGAGCCTATCTTTAGTATTTCCGATACACAGTTCCGCGCGCTGGAGATAAAAAGGTTTACCTTTTTCCCGTAGAGTGTTGCCATTGCTCGCTTTTAGATCGTTGAGTTTGTTACTCGAAAATTCCTTAACGTTTTAAAAATATGAAATCGATCATAAAATAAATTCCAAATTTTAAATGTGGTCTTCCACATGCCCATATTCGTACGAGGATTACGTCATTCAAAATTCGATGGCTCTAGGTACCGTTGTTTTATTACAATGCGAGAAATATACATACATTTATGCATATTTTTCATTATTTAATTTCTTTAAATATAATGCAGGACTCTAACATTTGGTATGGCAACAGTTTGAAAAGTGAAACGGACATTTATAGTGATTCAATGCAAAATCGCAAAATGAAAACTATAGTCCTTCAGGGACAAAGCCCCTTTGGACTAAAAAAGTATTTAAAAATTTATTTAAAAATTTTAATATTAAAATATGTACCGATAAGAAAATTTTGAACTTCTCGCAGGTTATAAAACGAATTCTTCGCCCTTTTCTTTGTTATTGCTGTGACTTATCCCACTTGTCTGACAGTAACATCAGAACAAGACCACGAAATTCATCCTTGCAAGGTGTGTACGATTGCGCCTGTCGTTTATAAGATCCTGTGACTTCGTTTCGCCCCTCAGTTTTGATAGAAAGCTCACCCCCGAAGAACGGGTCAGAGGATCTGCTTCCCCTACCACCAACCTCTAGAGAGGACTTTCTGCTCGCCGCATATTTAGAGTGCTCCCATGCCGCACAAACACTATACATTTACAAACATTCCTGGCTACTTGGGGATTCGAACCCAGGCTCTTCGGTACGGCAGTCAGCGTCGCTAACCACTATCACGTTTGGGCGGAAGGTATTGGTTTAAAACAAAAATGATGAAAAAATTAGTTGGGTGATTTTTCTCTATATTTAAAGAAAAAAAAAAAAAAAAAAAATGTGGTGCAGGGTAACACAGACTCGCTTCTACTTTCAGCATCAGTGGGGAAAATAGTTTCAAGAGTATGACGCTAGTGTGCTGTAATAAAAACTACCTAATTATTTTAAATTTTATATACATTTTTCTCACCATTTGTTTAAGATTTCATTTTGTTAATTTTATTGTGGTTTGTAATATTTTTTAATAAGACTTCAAAATTCTAACATTCAAAAATGCATCTGTCACAAAGTCTTGAAATTTTTAAAGGCTATCAAAGAAATTTTCACACTCTTTTAATACAAGAATGATAAAATGACTAGCTAAGAAAACTTTATTACTCGTGATATAAAACTGTAGATGAATTTTGTAAAGATCATTATTTAATTTTTGTTCCCGTTGAACTATATCATACATTATTGTTCTTGTTTTAGTTCACTAATTATTTTATGAGTTTTAAATAAAAGCTTATTTTATAAATCCTCATCAAATCTTCAAGGCATTGATATTCAAGTCCTAGATATTGTTTCTGAAAATCATCCATTTGGCATGTGCATTAGTAATAGAGTTAAGAACTTATTTAATAAGTTAGCAGTAAATAGTATTTATTACCGTATAAAAAAATCTCCAGACTTATTTTGCATTAAAAGATTTTCCATTTTGTGTTTTTCCTTCTGACCACACTTTGACCACATTCTTTCAGTTCAATATTTATCCAATTCAATGCTTTTTCCAAACTCACTTATGTTGGAAATAAGATATTCTATAACACAAAAGAACATATTTCAAAAAGTAGAAATTGCATTTACTTTTCACCGTCTTTAATGCTATTTTTATAATTGATTTCAGCGTGTTACTAAATCTCTGTAAAGTTTCGACAAAGAATAATTTGTCGGACCATTCGGATGATATCCAGCTTCATATTGCCTTGAGTACTGAAAAAATGATCTTCAAGGAATTCGGGGGTTTATACAATCGATGTATAACATAGCATCAAACAATATGAGAGAACACTTTTTCTGTGAAGAACGGTCAACACAGTTATTAAAAAGCATCTGCATTTTCGAAAAGCCAATTTCCTGCTTTTAACTAGAACAGCAGTATTGAAAATCATACTGAACGGAAGAATGTTTTATAAAAAAAGTGTTCTTAAGTGTTCAATTAAAAATAAGGCTATCTTCTGTGATATGAGATTTCCTTTCCCAGAGGGTAGTCTGACATTCAACATAACTAGTATAAATATTTCTAAGAATAAAAAATTATTTACTTTTTTTAATAATATTATTACATTTCCCACTTTTGTTTTGGCCTTTTTGCCTCGTTCTATTATGTATCAGCTTCGTTAAATCTGTCGGGCATCGTCCACTGGACATTTGACTTATAGTATTGCTTATTTCTATAAAATCTTAAAACTCTAAAATTATTCGGATTGGGATTCTGATTCTGGAATCTTTTAAATGTTCCGTCTAACGAAATCTTGATACAATAATGATAATAATAAATAAAGCGAAAGAAAAAAAAAAAAAAAAAAAAAAAAAAACTACTTAATACTAAACTTTTTTTTCTTTTTTCCCTACTTATTTTTCTTTTCTTTCTTTTGTTTTCATTTAATTAAAGCAAAATTTAAAATCTGCGGTATTTAAGAATGCAATTTTTAAATATATATCTTATATTTATTAAGAAGGTACAAGGGACGTTTAGTAAAAAAAGTACATAATTAAAACTCGTGAGTCGTAAAACTCAATATGATTTGAAAAAAAAAAAATACTTTAAGAAGAACAATGCAGTTTTTTTATAGTTTTCCAAGTTCTTTATAAATCAAGATCAGTATAAAATGATGGAGAGATTTATTTTTCAATAGTTAGCATAAATAAACATTGTTCATGCAACGCTGCATTCTACTAAAGAAATAAAGAAAAATAAAAAATCTCGTTTTATTAATTTATTTTTAAATAATGGTCTTCTTTCAGTCCTGAACAAAACTGATCTTTTAACTGTTTGAATTACAACGCTTTATGTTTTTTTTTTTTTTTTTTTTTTTTTTTTTTTTTTTTTAGGTAGGATTCTAAAGATTCGAATGATAAAAAAGCGCGTAAGTTCAATTTTTGAAAATCTGAATATCTCTCAAGGTTCTTGAGATTGGAATATTTAGTCTCCCATTCCGGTTACGCCCACCAGCGGCCGAGCGGTAACGTCGCTGAACACTGGTATTTCGGTTCGAGGTTCGAATCCCGCGAACGGGCTGGCTGCATGGGTTTTTTTCTTGGTTTTCCCCATGTGTAACGTGTATACGAGCCAGTTTCCCTTAAAAAGCCCTCCCTCCCTTAAGGCAGATAGCCCTCGAGTGCTTTGCCGTAATCTAATAAACCAAACCGAACTCATTCCTGTTACATCCTTATTTACTCTGGAATAATAATTAGTTAAAGTTATAATGGTGTACACAAGAAATACAGCGTAAATTTACTGCAGCCATTATTTATACATTTTCCTGCAACTTTTGATGACATTAAAACAATGCCTACACATAAAGCAAATTTTATTGATGCCAAATGAAATAAATACTAACAAACTTAACATTCAAATTACGATTTTTAAAATAGTCTAAGTTGCCTCTTTATACTCGTGACATCATTATATCTAAATAAATAAATAAATAAAATAAAAATTCAGTAAAATTTCAGATTTTAATGATAGCCGAAAGGGATTTGTTAAGGTTTTGTAGCTCGCAATTCTGCTGCTGCACTCATTCCTGCTAACCCTGCCGCTCCTGCTGCTTTTTGTCTTTTTAGCTTTATCATTAAGTATCATTTTCTTCGCACTTACGCCAGGTACAATTCAACAGTAAAATTAAACAAGGAATTAAAAACAGCATAGCAGTATATGTTTAGCACTACCGATGTAGTCAGTTCATCATCTCAATGTTCAGTTTTCTTAGAAAGATGCCTTGCAAAAAAATTTTTTGGTCTTTTTCTTATTAAAATCTTGCGTGCTAAATTTATTTATTAAATATCACGTTCTTCGCACTTTACTCACATAAATTTCAATTCAGCAGCAACATAAAAAAATATTTAAATACGGTATATTTTTATAACTTCCCACAGACAGTCTTGCGAGCCGGGATAAAAATGTTTTATTCCGTACAGTATTTGCCACTGCTCGTTTTCAGATCAGAGTTTGTTAATTAAAAATTCATTAAAGTTTTACAAAACAGGAAGTACAAAATTCAAAATTCGGCTTCAAAGTGCACATACTCGGGTGGAGAGAATTATGCTGTTCAAAATTTGGTGGCTCTCGGTATAGTCGTTTTCTCCCAATGCGAGGAAAATACATATATACATGTAGATTCTTATCATTTAACTTCTTTAAAAATAATGCAGGGAGATAATGCATGGTGGCAACGATTTGAAAAGTGCCATTTATAGTGAGCTGATGCAAAATCCCAATTCAAAACTAATAACCCCTTTTAGGCTAAAAAACATTTTTCTCAATAACATCTTCTTTTACTGCCTTTTAAACCTTTAATTATATCTTTTCAGTTTGAGGAGGAATGGGTGCGACCTGTAACACTATGAGGGCGTAGACTGTGTACGCCTTTAGATAAATGCCTGAAACGTGCATATAATATTATCAGATGCTAACAATAATTGGTTACGCATCCACCTCTCGTCCCATAAATCTAGTAGTTGTCTAATGGTATTTAAAAAACATCAAATACCTCTATCTTGTTTTATAGTTAGATTCTAGAAAGACTGTAAAACAACTTTTAATTGAATATCCATTATTTTAAATTGCTCATAACTGCTTTTGATCATTCATTTTTCAGAGTACATCAATGAATGTGCGAAGTGATGGAAGTAGAATATATTCTGATCAAAACTTTCAAGTTGAAAAAAATTAATACCGGATTTTCCAGAAACCAACACCTAATAGGAAAGTAAGCCATAGCATAATTTTTCAGGATATTCGCAATATAAGTCCTAGTTAATATCGTGAGTGTATTGCTAAATTACCAACTAGAGTGCAGATTCAACCCATGCATGCACTTGACAATAAAAGGATGTGATTGTAGCTAGTTGGATTTTAGAAACTTCAAACATTCAATACGTCGTGGGCTTTAAGGGACATACTTAATACACTCGTGTGAAACATAGAAATGTTTTTTGAGTTTATCGCCTGCAATGTTTCGTTTCCTTTGTGTGGTACTGTTGCAACTCCTGTCTCGTAACTCTTTAACTAACATTTGATAGATTTAAAAGCATCAATCAATCGAAAGAAGGATAACGTAATTTCCCATGCAACCCTTTCTACATCCGGGACTTTTCCCAGATCGAGATTTTAAAGTAATTACATTTTGATCTTTAACCAGTTAACTGTGGCTCTCTCGTTTAAGAGTGCGCACCGTTTTTTGTCGCCAGAATCAAGTCATGACGAGTATATTCGTCAATCACAGAGTAAGTTGCGCTGGTAAGATATTGGATGAAAAAGATGAGTTTATTTTATAAAACTGAAAATTTTATTACTAATATTTACTTATTTGGTTAACATAAGCATATATTACACAGATATTAAATTAAAAACGAAATAAATTAAATTAAATGTTATACATATAAAAGTAAGTATTTAAATTCCTGCTGTGGAGTGATATTCAGTAAAACAGGGTACTATACACAATGGGACTTTGCAAATCAAACACAGATCCAGTGATCATAGAATAGGCGTCCAGATCTTACGTTTGTAGTAATGCGAACACCTTCGCGTAGGGTTTTTTTTTTTTTTTTTTTTTTCGATGTTCTGGATATATAATCCGGAACAAGCTTCCCGCCTAATTGGCTTATAATGTTAAATGGCCAAGTTTGTGTCGATTTATTTCTTTCAATTGGATACGTCGCAAAAGTGTCTTCAATAAATTTGAGCAAAAAGTTGATACACGATAATCTTCCATTATTTGTTTTATATAATATGAATGCATTTAGACACATAATGTCTAAGAAATGGAGAAATATCTTTTTGTACTACTTTTTGAGTGGTTTTCTTGCTGTGGAGTACGCTATGATAATTCCATCGCTCATATCCATTCCACCCATTTTTTTATTATAATCAATCACTAGCTCCGGTTTCTTTGTTATTATTTTCCTTTTCTCCGTTTCTATTACGTTGTCATTATGTACAGTACTTACTAAATAAACTTCCTTCTTATCTTTCCATTTCATTATACGCATGACGAGTATACTAGTCAATACACAAAATCGTGCCGCTACTCCATGACGAGTATACTCGTAAATCACATTTAACTGGTTAAATATGATGAATATATAAGAAAAGAGCTAATCTGTCAAGCAGGACCGGCGCAGCATTTTTTAAACCCGCCTGCGAGTTTAGAAATGGCGGTTTGGAGAAATTATTAATTTTCCTCTCCTTTGTAAATTGCAAGAGATGTTAGAGGAGGGAAATCAAGCAATAAAATTATACTAAAATTAATTTATAACTTAAATTTTTGTGAATTATCTTTTAAATATCTAATCTGACATGCATGTAATTTTTTTTTTTTTGCTAGCAATGTAAGATTTACAGACCTTTTTTGAGAGAACATGGAATATGCATGATTTATATTTAATATTAAATCTGGTTTGGGAAATAATTATTATTCGGTTGAAGCGTTAAAAAGTAAGATAAAAAGTGTTTTATACTAAATCGCTGAGTTAGAAAATTTTAAATTGCTAGAAAAGTTAGCAAAGGATTCTAGAGTACATTTTTTTTTAAATTTCTCTTTGCTGTATCTCTTTAAGCACGTATCGCCTGGTAGACTTCAGTACTATGTACATGCCTTCTTAGTCACTATCTTTCAATCGATTTTCCTTTTTTACTTCCTGAAAAAATATAAACATTATTGCTGTCAATTTTTTCATTCAAAAATCTTATTTCAGATGCGTACATTATCCAAAAGTATATGTAATAAATTTATTCTGAATTTATCTATAGGATCTGTGATTTGTCACTGTGTTTGTGTTGAAACTGTCATGACATTCGTTGAAATTCAGTTGCAGACTTAAATTCTGATTCTTCATTCATTACCTGCATTGTTATTCATTTTCTCCTTAATTATCACATTCTGTAGTATACATTCTGCAGTACACATCTGTTCTCTGCTCTGTTAAACTGTTTAAAGAATAATAAAAAAGTTTAAAATTCATATTTTATCACAGAAGCGTTTGCTGAGGATATTCATTATAAACCTGATGCAAATTATCAAATAGAATATGCATTTGAAACACTTTAATTTTAGGAGAAACATTTTGTTCTTCATATTGTGTATTTAATTAAAATTATTCTAATTCAGTTAACACAGTCAGAAGCATAATTCATAATTCAGAAATCATAATTCTCAGAATATCTCGGAAATCATAATTCTCGCATTCTCAGAATTCAGAATCGTAATTCATATCCAAATTCAGAAACACTTTAATTTTAACAGAAACATTTTGTTCTTCATATTGTATATTTAATTAAAATTATCATAATACATTTAATAAAATTATCATAATTTCTTAAAATGATTCATAAATTTATCCCAAGTGATATCATAAACTAGATACAGATTCCAAAGAATCAGTGAAGAAAAGAATGCTAGTATCTTCATTCGCTTTTGTTGCATCATTTATTGCTAAATTTAAAGCACGAATAGCACACAAAACAGAAATGTTCTAGTATCTGCATTTCTATGTAAAATTTAAAGTTTAGTTCCTAATTTCATATTTGTTATGCGATATAGACTGCTCATATTCTGAGATATAATAATATTTAATTATTGTTTCATTTAAATTACGATTTTTAATAGCTTGCAATAACTTTAAGGGTTACACTGATTCCTGTTACTTCATAAAGTACCTTTAACATCGGAGGTAAGAATTTCAGTATCCCATTATTTTTTTTAAGAAAGCCTTAAAGTTAATTTATTAAACAAGATTCAGCACATGTTTTTCTCTGGCAGATAATCTTAAGTTGTTTAGAAAAAGTTATAATTTCAAGTAAATGATGATAAATTTTTATATGATTTCAAAAATATCAAAATACGAAAAAACATGCGCTTGTACTGTTTGCTGCACTGGGAGATTAATTGATCAAAAAGGAATGACATACAGCCAGCAGAAAGTCGAAACATGTGACAAGATATTTATGTGAATCTTATAAGTTACATGTACATGAAGAGTAAGAATTTACTAAGCACTGTATGAAAAGAACTATTGGGCTTAATATATTAATGATTCTTTTTCGATAAGTGTATGTAAATGAATGTGATTAAAGTTGAAAGCTACGTCAACCAGGCGTACTAGAAACCAGCGAACAATTCAAAATTTCGTGGGCGAAGTGGACAATTATCCCCTTGCAGATCTCTCCCTTCCCCTTCATTTAAAGTGCATGTAATGAGAGTGAGACTCTAAACCAATTTCCGTCTGTGAAAAACCATTTCTGTTTATTTTCAACAATTGGTCAGCTACTCATTTAGTTAGATTAGATTCTGACCACAACGAACTGACGAAAACTGTACTTATTCAGTGATCTAAAACCGATCTGAAGTTAAGCCACACGTTTCTTTTAAAAACGCAAATTCCTACTTAATTCATGATGGAACCTGTTCAGCTACTATCAATTAAAACCGGAAATCTTTGTTTAGTAGTTGATAGGATATCAATATCGTGTACTTAGAAAATACGAAACCCGCATCAGTTGGTGCTAAGTTTTAAAATGTTTTTATGCCTTATTTTATTTTTCCCTACAGGTGGCGCTGTCTTCGCGTCAGATATATTTCTGCTTATGTATTTTTAATTTTGTGTCAGCAGATGTAAAAAACCAAACGGTGCAAGAACTCGGTATTCCATAAAAATGCCAACATATAAAAAATTCTAGTAGTGCATATAAAAGTCTAAATCTGATTTATTTTGTTTCCTTATTTATTTGTGTCAAAGTCAAATATTCCCACGTAGCTATAAACCTAAAGTTTAATTATATTCAAGATAAACTTTTTAATAATTATTAATTATTCAACTTACCACCAAACAATTGGTATGAAGAGAAGACAGAAGATAAGGATGCAAAGGAAGTGTAAAAACCAGTTTTCAGTATAGAATCACAAACAGAACAATCCAATCCTGTGTACCCAATATTGATGGTTATGATTTTATCAGCAACTGTTGTATAGAGGATTTTCTGTAGTTGTGGATTCAAGCCCCCCTTGGCACCTTGGAATTTCAGAAGTTTGTACTCAACTTATGGCATAGAATTCTTGAGGCCCATTATGTGTGGTATCTAAGGCCTGGATTCCATGCTAGTCTGAGGTATTTGACTGTGCTGGCGATTTCAATTCTTTGTCCCTTCATTTCTAATCTCCGATTACTGTGAGTTTCGTATATTTTTTAGGTATTGTGACTGCAGTGGATTTTGTATCGGAGATGTGAACTTTGATTTCGCAACAGCGATCATAGAAGACATCACTTGTTTCATTGCAATATCGTTTAAGTTCATCAGTTTTCATCCTCTTATTCATCTCTTATTCTTTCTTGTTCTCGCCGTATCATCAGGGTAGGCAATAAATGAAGTATGACTATGTCATTCTGCATCGACGATGTTGTTGAATGATTTCCCAGAATTCATTCAGCTGGAGTATGGTTCAGTATGACTAGTTGATACATTGATAATTTCATGCATTTAATGCAGAATTCTTGCATATAAAAGATTTATTTGTTCCACTTAAATGGTTTATGATGAAAGGTCAATGGGTTTTTTTCATCCTTCAGAAAAGGATATTCGTGAAATAGTATAGATAGAACTTTAGACGCAAAATGTATCTTATACACATTATAAAGTATGAGTCCGTGCGCATTAGAATAACTCTACAAGTTTAATGACAGCTTTTTTTTTTTTTTTTTTTTCGATTTTTTACTATTCAATTGAGAGGTATCGTATTGTTACGTTTTTCTTTTCTGACACCAGTTGTGACGTTATTTTCTTCCTTCACGTTCGTACGGGGTTCGTAGATTTAGAGTGAATAACGACGACACTTTATTAAGTATCGAAACACACTTTATTTACCAATATTCTCAGGATAGCCCCAAAATCACATTTACAGTTGTCATCTTCTATAAACACGCTGAAACTCAGCGACACAGCTTCCAGGTTATCAAGGCTATAACAGCTTCACTGCAAAGCACCAGAGTACAGCTCCCGACTCTGCTCGGTCGTTCTCTGAACTCCACGTACTTTCGAGACTTTCCACGATACAACTCGCGATGCACTCGACGACACACAGAGCACAGCTCCCGACTCTTCGGTTTAGTCGTTCCCGGAGTTCAACACGCTCTCTCGACGATGCACAAACCGCGATACACTAAGAGACTCCTTCGGTGCACTCGCTGCCCGGCTGTCAACTCGATCGACTCCGCACGGACTGACTAACTCGAGACTAACTATCTCGCACTCGACGAGGCACACTAACTCGTCCTCTCGACGAGGCACTCTGACTGACTGCGGACCAGCAGGATTTATATAGCTTTCGGCTTGTGTTCGAGAACATTCTGGGCTAGACCGGTAAGAATTCGTTCCGGAAAGTTCTCCATCCGTTCATGGCATATCGCCAATTGTGTCGCCAAATGGGCGATTTCTCGCCAAATATGGCAACACTGCCTTCCCCTGCCATTTTATGGCAACCCTAAACCTTCTTCGCGGGGAAGCTATCTCACCGCGCCTGTACATTTCGTAACAGTATTTACTCGCTTATCCACACCTAGCATTTTAGCGCAAGGTCTTGAAAAACTTTTAATATTCTAATTTTTCCCTGCCTCAAGACGTTCAGAAAGCGAGCTCTGCTATATTTAATACAGATGCATCTATTTTTTTTTTTTTTTTTGTCTTACTAATTGATTTTCTCTTAGATATTGGATGAATGGTCTCTGATCGATAGAACAATAAGCAAAACCTTCTGCATTATCATATGATAAAACCAGAAAAAAAGGGGGGAGTATGGTATTTGCATGAAAATTTTCGAGATTGTCGGGTATTTTTCCAGATGTGCTCTTTGAAGCAGAGTGCATTTACCAGTCAGTTGTATTATTTAATAAATTTATTCTTTTGGGAGAATAGGAGATCATTCTGCTCGTACGAATGATGTCTTCAATGTATAATTCGTCAATTATATATTTGCTGTTCGCTGACATCATTTTCCTGTAACACAGCAGTGAATTCATTTAATGCTATCACTCATAACATAACCCATCTTAGTATATTCGATGTAACGTCTCAAACGTTTTGTAGAGAGAAGAGTTCTCAATCTCTTAATTAATTTCTATTAAAATTTAATAATTTGCGTATTAATTATTGAAATCATAATTTAGTGCCATAGTATGTATGCAAAAAATTTAACAATAAATCATTTTAAAGAGAGTAAAGAAATCAATTTGGTTTGGAAAGGTTTTGTGAAACTGAATGAAATGATCACATCAGCGCTACCATTACTTCCTTTAACACGGTAGTTACTTCTTAAACTATTAGCATTTGTTAATTTCAAGTTGAAGTAACAAAATTACAGTTAAAGGCATGGAAGTTTAATTATTCAGTTTAACAGAAAAAAGCGTGATGTTACACCAATGGAAATTATGTTAGTACAATAGATGCTGTTAAGTTTCTTAGTTATTAACTAGATTATTGACCATTCAATGTTAACAATAAGTACTTTTCTGTATATTCTGAAATGTGAATTTATTGACACGAGGAAAGGCAGGGAAAAGTAACTTGCAAAAAAATTTTGGGCAAGAAGCATTTTTAACTGTTAAGTATTTTAAAAGATTCATTAAACCAAAAATTATTCAGTCTAAAGTATCATAAATGTTTAGAAACTTTTCAGCTTCAGTACAATCAAATATTTAAAACGTAATTTTG
This sequence comes from Stegodyphus dumicola, assembly GCF_044657685.1. Taxonomy (NCBI): domain Eukaryota; kingdom Metazoa; phylum Arthropoda; class Arachnida; order Araneae; family Eresidae; genus Stegodyphus; species Stegodyphus dumicola. The sequence goes on along the minus strand of NC_140771.1, from coordinate 36,698,657 downwards.
TCACTAACTAACAGCTGTTAGTTCTAAAAACTGAGGCATATACAGAGCTTTTCAGCAGTTTTAGGACTGATTATTTTTAAATAATTATTTTTCCTAATAATTATTACTGCAACTCTCATTTTTTGGGGGAGGTGGAAGAACTGTTATTTTAATTGTGTTTATTATTATTTAGCCAATCTCCATTTACTCTTACGATATGAATTCCAGACCTTAGAGTTTCCTTTTCATAATACAATTTAAAAGAAAGAAAGGTACATCAAATTCCTTACTCGCCGAGTTTCGCACTATTTTATGTTACCTATTGAACTTTAAGAAGTTTTATTTGGTGACAATTTCAGAAATTTAGAAAATCTAAAGAGCTAACTAGCCTTTAACAAGTTAATTTTGAAAATACTCAGAAGTTATCCCAATTTGTCAAGTGGTACGCAGCATTAGCAGAAATATATATACAAGAGCAGAGGCCAAGTTGTTTTTCTGAAAGATTTGTATGAATTGGACTGAAAAACTTTGCAGACACTTTTGTGCTTCTTGATTCTGTAGATGCACATTATTTTACTAAATTCTAAAGAAGGATTGACATTTTCAAGTGATTTATCAATACTTTATTAGATTTTCGCAGAAAAAAATATTGTAAAATATAAATAAAGCCTTCGTAAAAAACCGAATATTTGAAAATACATAAGTGAACGAAAAATTCAGGTTCTGCTGTTTTGAATTTGAAGTTTATTTTTTCCAACACCATAGATAAAAAATTTAAATAGTTGCACGTAAAGGTCAAAAGAGCTGTACAGATACATCATAGACAAAGCAGAAATGCAGAGAGCTAATATGCTTTATTCTGAATTCTTGGTCTTCAAAAATAATAGACCATTAAGGGTTAAGGGGAGGAGAAAAATTACTCAAAATCAATAACATTAAATTATTATTGCACAGTGAAAATAGAGAAGCGAGAAAATATGGCTGTTACAAGGATTCTACCAGTTGTAAACTCTACAGAGCATGTCATTAAATTCGTAACTGAATGAAGAAGATTTTATAGCACCCTTATTTATTTTTTGCATCAACTTTTCAAAAGGAAGAGCCAAAATTGGCGACAAATCGCCAAATACAGTAACCTATTGACTGATCCCATGGGTCTCAGTAACAGGGTCCTTGTTTTATGGGTCCGATAATGGAATGGGGCGACATGCCATTTCGTGGGCTGGATATTGGATTTCATTTCCACCCGGAGTATTTTCCACCGAAAACGGGAGAGTAAAAAAGAAAAAAAAGCAAAATCAGAAACCCAAGCACAAATGCTCGTCGTAACACTTTTTTTATCGCTTTATATGTCTCAGCTACCTTTTTAAACGTATTCACAGAACTCTGCAATCTCGGAGCACTGATGACATAAATTTGTGCCTCATGAAACCATCATTGCTTCTTCGCCAAACCTAATGTGATTGCATCGTGGAAACAAAATTGTGGATGCATGTATATATACATCTATATTCGTAGCTATATTTTTTATTCTTCCTTTTCTCCAAGAAGATGTAATTGGCTCTATTCTTCTTTTCCGCCCAGCTCTGTCATCATCTTTAATGGCCAAACAATGAAAGTAGCAGGCTATCAAGAGGCGAGAAATGTTATCTTTGTTCTTCCAGCTAATTATGTTCTTTCGTTCAGCAATCAACTAATGTGCAGTCTCTAGAGATAAGCCAGAAAATATTATTTCTCGAGGAACTGTTTCCCTTTTAAATATACTTCTCTTTATGATTGTTGCTAATGGTATTGTCTTTTCTAATTCCGATTTGAAGACGTTTGTTTTGTTTGGTGCTTTAAGTACTTGTTAATTAGAAGAGTTTAGAATAATTAAGGAAAAAATATAGTTTATGATTAGAACTCTCTAAAGAGAGGATTCATAGTAATGGAATTTTTTCTTGTGTATTTAACTAAATAGTAAACTTTTCTGTAGAAGGCACCCATTTAACACGTTCTTTTTTCTTATTTATTAATATTTCTTTGTTTTTTGAAATAAACTGAAGAAAAATACGAAGTAAACAAATATGAAATAGTTGTTTAGTTACGAAATAAACAGATTTAAAATTTTTGTTTATTTAAAAAATATACAAATATAAAATATTTAATTATTTAAGAAATAAACAAACATAAAATGTTATTCCTATACAAATATCATTCATTTATTTCGTATACAAATTATTATTAGCCCATTTTGTATACAAAATTTTGCATTTGTTTATTTCGTTATATATACATATCGCCAAATAAAAAATAATTTATGACAATATATAGAAGATGTCATACATTCTTTCGCAAGTTAAATAAACACAAAGGCATATTATTTAAATTTTTTCTTTGATATTATTTTCGCTTATTATTTTATCTTATTTGCTTGGAAATTCAGACTAAAATTATTTTTCTAACAGTGCTTGGTTTTAATATTTTTGTAGAGGAAATAACTGCAAATTAAAGTATATCAATAGTCATTTATTTGTCAAAGAAAAATATCTTTCTACAACGAAAGCCTGAGATTTTGGATTCACCGTTTTAATCAAACACTTCAAAATTATAGGAGGTCTTACTCTCTGAATTTACTAAAGAAAAACGCATTCTAGTCAGATTTTTTTTTTTTTTTTTTTTTTTAAATTCTTTGTAATATGTTACTTGAATTCTTCTCATAGTGAAAGTCTCAAATGGCTTTGCAGTAATAACTGAGGGTGAAGAACAGAAAATCTTAGGCTTGATATTCTCATCATAATCACTCATTTTGTTTCGAGGGAACTAGGAAACTGACCCTGCAGTATCCTTGAATTACGAAATTCCTTTTATTGAATTGAATTTACAAATTTCTTCTCTCCAACAACGAAGGAATTTTTTAAAAACTGATGGCTCCAACTTTTTCTATAAATTGCCAATAAAAAGTTTCAAAAGGTCCAAAACAATTACTTTTTGAATCCTAAATACGTAACTTTAAAATCTGTAAAACGCAGTTAGTTACATTGTCACAAAAATATCGCTTTCAAGAGTAGAAAGTTTGTAGACTTTTTTTTTTTTTTTTCAAAGATAAAAAAAATCAGCCTTGGGCAATATGAGATTTCTAAGATGAAATATAAAAAGAAATTGCCAAAAATCCAAAATTGGTCCCAAAATAAAGACACGCCTTTATACGCATCACAAAATTTCTGTTTTTAAGTGTCCAGAACACTGTTCCTATCTGCCTAAAAAATTATGTTTCTGGAAGTCGAAAATCACTTTTATATTGACATCACAATCTTGAATTTAAATGTTGTAAATTGCTATCTTACTTTATAAGGTATTTATTGCGTTTTCTTAGCGTGCCTTCGTGGTGTAGCGGTCTGCACGCTGGGTGCATATTCCAGAAGTCCGCGGTTCGATTCCCGGCGAAGGCGTTGCTCATTTTTCATCTTGCCTGCTTTCAAAAATACCTAATGTCTCTACAAGTTCATCATAAATTCTTGATTTCAGAAGGCGAAAAGCAGCCTTAAATTTGTGGTTATATTTGTATATACAATATGTTAATAGTCCTCTATGTTATTTCCTACAAAAATTTTACTTCATTCTAATCTCTTGTGATAGTAATTTTTCCATTGTTACATAAACAAACTTAATTTTTTTCACCTTGGTTAATCTGCCTCCTCAGTTAATTAAGAAATGACTGGGTATAATACAGCAGTAGCAAAAGTGAAATCTATAAGCTTAATGCCATAATATAACTCCATGGTACAATATTAGATATAGTTATATAATATGCAGTATTAGATATATGTAATATACAATGTTATATAATATACAATATGTTAATAGTATATAAAATACAACGTTAATATAATATACAATATTAGATATAGCATTATAAATAACTGATTTGCTTTGGCTTGCTATACCATTTCGTAGTACCAAGGGACTGCGGGACGAATTTCATATTTGTACAATGCTATTACGTGATACAGTACGAGTTCATATGAATATAAAGAACACTGGCTATATTATAGATACATGATGCTGTATTGTTGCTTCCTGTTAGAACACTGTAAATATGCATTATTCTAATGTATCGACATAACTCTACATTTCAATAGCTTTTACAAAATTCACGAATATGATGATAACACCGATACATATTGCATTAATAGATTAATTCAACAAATGATGTCATTCACAAATTTATGCAATTATATAACAATACATTAATTTAACTTTAATTTCCTTTTCAATACTTTATATTTCTGCAAGACAAATAATAACAATCGGCATATTTTAGTTCATTCTTATAAATGCTATGATAAGTAAATTTGCTATTTCGCTGTACAGTTTTGATCAGATTGGAATTTTTGTTTATAGCAAATTAGTCTGGGATATATGTTTAAGGGAAACGTTCTAAGAAAAAGCTACCTGACATTCCCATTACACATGGAAAATATCATGGAAACATTTCTGCCGACTACCCGTTGACCGATATTTGAAGTAATATTAAACTACCGGTATTATTATCTAATCTGTTGCAATGCAGTTTTAATTAGTATTTGTTAGAATTTCTTATTTCAAGATACTATAAAAAACCTTTTGTGTTACAAAGTAATATGTGCCATATGTGAATCAGTCATTAGAATAACAATGTAATAGTATTTGTGGTTATATTTTGTAACACTAATAATGCCTTTTGCTAGAGGAATATGATGCATTATGCAGTAGACTTGAAACATGATGCACAATGCAGCAACGTATTAAAGAATAATGTGACATTACAATAACATTCCAGTAACTCGGTGACCAGCTATACCTGTGTAGTGAAGTAAAAAATATATACAGTTTCAGTGACTTGTTTCTTCTATAAAATGCAGTTGTCAACCTGTGTATATTATTGCAAAATATCATTACCCTACGCTATGGTAACTTTACGCTGACTTGACCATGACACAAAATTACACTTATACGTTTCAATGTGCATACGTGCTGTTGAAGTTACATGTTGCGCTGTATAACAACAAAATCTTGTGATGCAATACCTAATCTCATAATGTGGCAATATGTATAGCCAATGCTAAAATAGTCAAACGCATTACTAAATTTTTTAATTTAATAAATTAATAAATTAATGAAGTATAAAAATTAGTTGTATCTCCTTATTATGAATGCTTATGGACACTATTCTGCAGGAAAACAAAATTTTACTTTACAAATTATTTATTACCTATGAAATTGAAAATAAATAAAAAAATTATATTAATTTTCTTAGAATGTAATGTAACAAAAGTTTTATATTAATTTTCTTAGAATGTAATGTAATCTCGTCTCTGGAAGTAATGATTTGTTTGTTAAATTTTTATTTTTATAGGAAAATTTTAAATATTTTGGTGGAGTGTTGCATGGGAATTGTACTTGAGGGTAGGGTGCAGCTTAGGAGCATTGTTTGGATTTCTCCTTGCAGCTAATTCCGGGGTACTACGGTTAACTCTTTGCTGTTGCTACAAATACAGCCGGTTGCGACTTATTGCTGTGTCAGAAAGTCTAGTACTGGCTTTACTGTAGATCGCACGGAGCTGCTGACCAGCTCCCTTTTATTTATTTTGTTACGTTACGTTACTTTATTGTTAAGTTAATAAATGTTCTGTTTGTTGTTACATAATTTCATTCAGAGGATTTCTACGTTCAAGCATACGAAGTGTGGTATGAAGACTGCAGGCTTGGTAACAAGCTATTTGGCATTTATGTGTTTTCTGTAGGACATAACTGTACGTATTAGTAACAGACATTTTACAAGTTATATACATCCTATAACATAAAAAATGACGTACCAAGAAGGAGTTATCGGAATGGATCGAAATTGCATATGTCCATTCTATACTTTACGATAGAATATGCATATGCTTATCTTTGGACAGCTAATGTTCTGACTAGCTGGAAGTCCAGTGCATATCAAAGGAGCATCCGTACCCACAACTGAATAATACACTTTTTGTGCTACGTATTATGCACACCTTACACTCCAGAGATCAGTGTTATCATGGGAGCTGGCTATCTATGTCTTTATGCTACTGCTATCTGACCATAAATATTAACTCCTTCAAGTTCTCGAGAAGCCCTTTTTGTAGAAATGATTAAGTTCAACAAAGAACGTTAATTTGCTTCAATCTGAATATTTATCGTTTTATAGTCTTTTTTTTTTTTTTTTTTTTTTCCTTGCTAGTATTCTCTATTCTCTTTTACACTTCTTTGAGATCTTTTCTTCTTATAACGTTCGACTGCTCCGATTAGACGTTATTTTTGGTTTTCTGCATACACAGATATAACTCTGAATACTCGGCTGTAACCCTTGTTATATAAAGAAGACTTTTTATTTTTGTAGCAGATATACAAACCAGAGAAGTACAATGTTCTCTTTTGAACTTCGATCTCTCCTTTATTTAATGCTCTATAATCATTAACACTTGAAATCAATGTAATAACACAGCTTAAAATTAAAATTTTATATACTGCTGTTGTTGTTAAAATTCTAAATTTTTCAGGATTGCCAATTGATAGTGCATACATTGACTTAAGATTTGAAATTCTATGTTCATCCAGTATTTTAGTTTCTTGTACTAAAATACTGGTTCTATATACGGAAGTTCTATAAACGGAGATAACATTTTCGGGGTGTAGCATTAAAAATATTCTAATCTTTATGTTTAAAAATGCAGTAAATTAATAAATTAAACTTTTGAAAACAAAGTTACAAAACAGGAAAATAACGAGTCATTAGATAAAAAAACCCCCCTCCCCAAATTTTTTGGTCAGAGATATATCATGCCTTTGTTACCTAACACGATATATTTTCTGAACCTGGAAATAACATCTGCATATGAGAAATAAAACTGTCTTTAATACAAACTCATTATAAAAATTTAAACATTATTTCTATTGCAAGCATTAATTTTAGATAATTACAATGCCTCTTCATAATTTAGATACAAGCAAAAGAAGAAAATAAGCGTAGAAAATAGACGTAGTTTAAGTAAAAAAAAATCCTTAGAAAGGCAATGAAAACGGTCCAAACAAGAGCAGACTATAAATTAAAAAAAAAGGGGGGGATAGAAAATGGTAATAAAAAAGAGAGACGCAGAAATGTGAGCAGCTATAAATTTTACAATTGTCACCTAATTAGGTGACATTTATTTCTTGAAAAAATAAGAAAGAAGAACTTTAGCTCTTATTTTATTTGCTGCTTCCTTTCGTTATTTGAAGTTTGGTGTTTTTATTACGGGATTTTCATGTCTTCTGAATAACTGTTTATTTATTTTTATTACCTCTCTCTTTTGGGTAAAAGAATAATTTCTGTAGATATATTCCGATGCCATCAACAAAAATAATGTCTTCAGAAATGCATGTAAATATATTCTTATTTACAGAAAGAAGGTTTGAAACCACTTACAGGAATGAGTAATATTTAAAAAAATTCTTCCCCCCCCCCGGAAGCAAAAGAAAGAGGAAGGGGCAGAACTGATGCGTTGATCTGTTTTATTAAAAACTTAGTGTTAACGCAGGTGCTGATTTTTTTCTCTCAGTATACTAAATTTTGTTTCAACGAAAACTATAGAATTAAGGGATGTGGAATTGGGGCTAATCCTAAGTTTTCTCGAATCCGAATCCTGAAAGGTTCTAGATTCTCTCGCTTCATTTATATAATAAAGAATATGTAAGAAAAAAACTTTTACTTAAATATTTGAAGTTTTTAAGTGAAGTAAAACTTGAAATCTACATGTAACGACAAACACACCTGCGAATATTGTTTTTAAAAATACGGTAATATTTACAAAAAGTGAGGGCGCAATTTAGCAGATGAAATTCATATTTAAATTTCTGGAATCTCGAAGTTAATTTTCTCATTATAATTTGGGAAAAAAAAAAAAAAAAAGGCGAAATTTTTGTCATTTTTTTCTGGAGTAAGTACGACTGCAGGCAAGCAAGCCTGTGAGAGAATTATTTCAGGAGAATACAGATAAACTCTAAGCTGGAGCATTAGATTTAGACATAGCTAGTAAGAGATGGAGCAGCTGTCTACTTTTGAAGGAGGCTTTTTTCCAGGAATTATTTATTTTAAAAGCCTTTTTCATGAGAACCGTCAATACAGGTGAAGAACAATGAGATTCTGAATTGCTATATGGAATTCATTGAGAAGGAAAATAGTTTTTACACTAAATATTGTATTCAACGAATATGCAAGATTTTAAGTTAAATTAACCAGTTATTAATAACTGAACCTTTACCACAACTTCTTTTTTCAGTATTCCTCAATAGAATGCAAGTTAGTTATTGTGTACTTAAGTTGAGAGTTTGAATGTTTAGACTTAGAGACAACCTCGTCTTGCAGCTACTTACTATCGCCAGCTCTAACGAAGTTTATTTTTGACTTCAACATCTCGCTAACCGAAGTTAAAAATACCCGCCGCTAGTTATCTTGAGCCAGCTTAAGCAGTCTATGGTGTGTATAGTATCAGGCTACGGTAACTACATTCTGAATTTAATTTTATCTTATGTTAATTACTCGCAAATAGCAGAAGTTCGTCTGTCGTACAAGCAATGCCTTTCTGTTCATTTATATCAAAAATCTGATGTATGCACCCCATGACTTCCTTGCACGGAATATTAAATAATACGCATTTTTTCTGCATTTAATTTAAACTTATTTCCTCAGATTTCAATAGAGATATATTATCAGGTTCAATGTTTCTTCTAACCTTCTTCGGGAACATACAAGGACCTGACTCGGAACAGAGAGCTTACTAAAGTTATGTTCACTAATTGTGGTAAGTAGACAGGATACAGACGAAGGGTATACAAAACCCTTTATTTTTCTCTATATACAATAACTTCCGTACTTCGGAATACACTGACCCTCCACTCGGGGTCTAACGTAAAAAAGTATAAAAATAAAACTAAACTCTAATTTAACTTTAGAACAATACACGTGGAAGGTTGGCCTTATAAAAACAGGAAGCGTATGTAGCACAGAGACTGTGAACACTACAATACGTTTAATTTATCAAGAGGATTAAAACCTCTGGCCTGGAAGGCGAACAGCAACTGCGTAACTTCTAAGGTAAGCGGCCTGCGTTGACTTACTGCTTCCTCTCTTTCGCTTGGCAAAAAGGCCACACTTAAATACTTGGCGTTCGCCAGACAAACTTTGCATAAAAACCTTCACGCTTATAATTCTGGCCGGAAGTAGAAAATAAGAAGTGATAGTAAAGATTTAAAATAAAATAAACGTTAGTAAAACTTAAGATCCTTACAATATTTCTCATTCAATTAATTCAGTTCTCACTTCTCGACAAGGTACAAATATATAAAACTTCAAAATATCTTTATTGAAAACTTAAAAATATAGAAAAATTTAAAACACCAAATACCGTTAAAACAATTAAAAAAGTTTCTACAATTAAAATTAGAGTTTTTACACAAAAACAAGCAATTCGGCCAGCCGGCAAGAAGACATTTTTCGGTGCATAAAACTAAAAGTTTAGTTTTGGTCCCACTCGCCAAAAAGACACTGAAGGTGTAGAAATATTTAATTCACTATTCTGCCAACTGGTATTTGTCTACTGTTGGTGTGGTCAATTGCAACCGAAAGGGGAAATTTACATGTTATTGCAGTCCTATATACCAAATTTCAACGTTCTGAGACTACTCGTTTTTGAGTTATGCGAGATACATACGTACGTACAGATGAAACGAAAAATTCTGTTTTGAATCCACTTTAAATCAGTTTTATAATTCATTTGTGTAAAAAGAGTCCTTTTACGTACAGATGTCACGCAGAAACATCGTTAAAATGTATTCGATAGCGGTCAAAATGGATTTCCTTGAAATATGGTACCCGAAATTTTTCGTGATTGCAGTACTTCCTTTACTTCGTACAAGGAAGTAAAAGGGTTAAAATAACCTACTTAGGACTTGTTATTGTTTCAGACTATCTCATCATGGATGATTATCTTCAGCAGCAAACAATTCACCGCATGGAGCGGCCAACTTGATCACCGAAAAACCTGAATCCTATCGAGCATGTTTGGGATGCTTTAGTAAGAAGTATAGCTGCTCTCAGTCCTCCTCTTCAGACAGTTGCAACGGCTTCGCAAGACACCCTTGCAACTGTTTTACAAAGGCTTTCACTCCCTGCGGAACTGTTAGACTGCATAATTTAATTGACAGCATCACACATTGCTATATGTGTTGTATTGCTTCTAGGGAAGATCATACTTCATATTGAAGGTAACTTTCCTATACCAAACTGACACATCTGAATTTCTATAACACCATAATTATCCAATAATATCTTTTCATGTTGTTTTATACCTTACTATGTGTTGTGTACTGTGGGTCAGTTTCATTAAATTCTATGTGTAACCTTTTGAGTAATTGTCATTTTTGTGATTTTTCCTTAACAACCAGTGTAGAAAAGTAGCCAAGATGCCTTCTGGAGGAAGAAAACTTCTAAGAAAGACAGCCAATGAGAAGACTAACTCTGTAAAAGTTTCCTCTTTTTACTTTCATACTCACAATAACATCGACTACTAGCGGTGAGGAACTTAAGGATAATTTAACAATAAATTCAAAATTGGTAAAATAGTAGTACTAGACTACACAATTTACTCAAAGCTAACCAAGCTGACTCATCAGCCTAAGCCGGCGACAGACTTAATAAAAGGTAAGAATGCGTAGCCGCAACTAAGATTAACAACTGGAGGACAGAATTATAATTAGTTAAATCACGCTAAGTGCGCTAACTAGCTAAATCTCGCTCTGTGGGACTTTCTCGTTTCGCCTTTTTAACTTGTAAGGTGTTTCCTTTTCTTCCCCAACCGCGTGCTTCCGTGCTTATCTGGAAGCATACGTGGCTAGCAGTCAGGAGGTCTGGAGTTCGGACTCCGGCGAAAGTGTTGCACTTTTTTTATGTTTCCTGCTTCGACAAACCTAATGACTTTACAAACTAGTGAAAGGAGAAGATAAAGGCAGAATAGACAGAGAAGATCATCAGATTAACATTTGTAACTAAGAGATTCAGGAAATTAGAAAGAATGGTTTAAGATTAAGAAGGCAGGAGAAAATGAAAACAATGAATGAATATTTGTATTCAAAGCATCAATTAATTAAATTTAGTGCATAATATACTGTACACTGCATATAAAACAGCCAAACATTTGTATTAGGGCCATATATTTCCTTTCGTGAACTTTTTTTATTTACTCTTTCTGTCAACATTAAATTTAAAAGCATTTTGACAGAGATTTTTTTTTTCGCTTGTATATATAAGCAGTGTGCATCCTAATGTCATCGAAATTTGCGATAGATTACTATACCTTGCGTAACAGAAGAAATGTCGGACTATGCAGGAAAATGCTTTAAAAAAATAATTCCAAACTTTACCAGACATGAGCAGAACCTGTTCTGAGAGTAGCTTGTATAAAAACTGAGCTAAAATCGAGCTCCTCAGACTTCTTCGGTTTGACAAAAGACTGGAAGAATGAGATGGCCAATGTGACGTTTTTGCACAGCTTGCAAAGCAGTAAGTTAATCAGATCAGGATATGGCCCAGTACAATTCTTTTAAAGATTTGTGTTTGAGTGTCTTGCAGGTGTGATGTTCTAGGTAGTTTTTTGCAGCACCGTATCAACACAACGTGAACGTTTCTTTTAATGTTTATTTGAAGTAAGCCGTTGTGGGTTTTGATAGCTTCTCAAACTGTAACTTCCCTCTGATAGATTGTACAACTCTTCACAATGGAACTAAAATCTCTAATAAAATATGATGTCTCCACACTTTCATTACATGATGATTTTTATTGTTAGTCAAAAGCGAGATTCTGTCCCAAACGTTCACTCTTCCACTCAGTAACATACTTCTCTGCACTATGTGGCCTCGGAGGCTTACGCTTTGCGAACACTGCTAAGACAATTCAGAGATACTTTATCCTTTCCGGGAATCACCTTCTTGGTGAGACAAGCATTATGACTGCTAAACTCCAGAGAACTTTTTTCTTTTACTTTTACCCACTTTTTAACTGTTATAGTTCGCCCTTTTTTTCCTTCCTTGTGGTGTTCCTCTCGGAGCTTGGGACTCAAATTGAGAAGTTTGTATAGTTTTTTGTTTTTATCTTTTCATGGAGACAAAACTTTATACGTGTTTGCTTTATGTTTAGACACAAAAGCTTGGATAGAGGGTTCTGGTAGTTTAGGGAAGAATACACTGTTTTGATCTCTGCTTCAAACTGAAACTGGATATCTGTGCTGGCTAATGCGAACTGACTGGCCACTTCTCCTTAGGGCCAATGGCTAGAGGATAAGCGATCAGAATTTTCTTCATACGGAAAAACTGTATGTAGGACTTCAGGGAGCCTGTAGTCCCTGTTAGCCTGGCACAGGAATCTGCATCCTCTTGTTGGAATCAGAGGTAAGTGGCGACTTCGGTGTTGAATATTTTATTTCATCCAATATAGCCTTTGAAATTCAAAGAATGGAGAAAATATTTCAATTAAAAATGTCAAAACAAACTTAAATCAGAATAGGAGATCCACCACGATTTCTCGTCATTAGAAACACAACAGGCGATCTACAAACAATATAATCAAAATATTCCTGAAACAGAAATATAATAAAAATGTAAATCAAATAACATTCCTGAAACAAAACTATATATAGTCTTATGCTAGGAAAGAAAAGAACACGAAATGGCTGCGTTCTGGAGATCTACTAGAAATTATGTCTCTTATTCAATCTGCTATCCTTCTTGAATTAAGAAAACTAGGGCAAGTCGACATTAATGTTTCTAAACGCAAATCTTTGAATCAAGTCGTTGTGTTATTTACCTAATCGACCTCGATGCTGGTTGGCAGCAGGCGACTGTGTCTAACCAGCATACCTGGAGGTGAAATATTTTAATTCTTGGAGGATTCTTATCAAATTAAATACGTGAGAAGTAGTAGAGATAGATGCACTAATGGTGTAAAGGGGCAATGCTAGGACCATTAGTAAAATTAAAGATAAGGCAAAGAAATATAGCAATAGGCATTGCATTTCCCATTGACGCTCACTAGCTTCGAGAAAATGTCTTTTGATCTTATGATAGTGTTGAATGACGTTATAAAAATAATTAACTACACAAAATCGCGATCTCTTAAGCAGGCCCTTCTAACTAATGTGTGAATGTATGGAAAGCCACTGTGGATTTTCCTGCTTATTGTACTAAGGTGGTTGCCTCGAGGAAACGAGTTTGACCCGTTTGATGAAATTGCTGCAGAGTTAACAGCATTTTTCATTGACCATAACTCTCTGATGGGGATGGTTTTAAAGGCTAAAGCCCAGGTATGCAAACTGACATATTTGACCGACGTGAATAGAAAAATGAAGGAAATGAATTTATCATTGCAAAAACAAAATCTCACAGTTTTTAAAGCGAACGCTAAAGTGTCTTCTTTCAAGAAGATAATTATTGCTTGATATTATTATACGCTGCCAAATACGGTAATTTTCACCACGTCGTCTTTAAAAAATCCATTACATTGCCTGCGCATATTTCACAACAACGAAACCAACCGAAAATAAAAAGAAGTGTCACTGAAAGATACAATTAAATGAATTTGAAATAAAGTTTTAAAAAAATTTGATAGGAGTACAAAAAGCGTGTTTTACTCAAATATTGTCCTCCGGAGTTTAAACTTCAATCAAAAGTTTTGAAGGAATTTTGTAAGAGCACAAAACTTATGAAAATAAGCTGTAGGAGAAACTGAACATTTTTCTGTCAACATTGGAAACAAATGTTTCTGAAAGAAGGAAATTAGAAAAAAGAACATGAGTTTCAAAGAAATTGCGTGTTCAAGGCGAAATATCTAAGGGTTCAAATCATATTTTTATGAGGTTTTTCACTCAGTGCAGTTAATCAAATATTCCAGCGAATAGGTCGATACTAGCAAAAAAGAAGAAATTATATCGCGAAGAGCGACTGTTTTTTCACTACCATTGAATGTCATGTTATATCATAAATGAGTAATTCATAAATATTTCAGCTGAATTTGTTGAAGATTCACGAAATTATTCAAAATCGTGCATGGATATCAGTTAAAAACGCTTTCAGTATTGATAAAACTATTCTTTTTCTTCATCATATGCCTTCGAAACGCCTAGACTGTAAAAGCATTCGGTACCACGAACAAAATGGCTTTGATCAATTACTAATGAAATGGAAAGCGACACTTTACTCGTAAGAATGACCCAGAAGAAAGCTGTTGCAATTGCAAGTAGGGTATATAGCGAATGAACATGGAAGGATGATTGCGAATACATCTGCAGAATACCTCAAGAAAATCAGTAAGGCATCAGATTTTCATGATGCAATAAGCCATTAAAAAGAAAAAAAAATAAGGCATTAAAATAAAATTTTTATTTATTTATTTTTATTCAATTATTTTTATTTATCTATTTATTTTGCATAAAATTTATGTTATGCTATGTAATATATGCTATTGATTATTTATTTTTTTATATTATACTACTTAATTTTTGGGATTTAAATGAAAAATTTGAATTTCGGAAATATTGAAATAATAATAATAATAATAATATAGATAATATAGAAAAAATATAGAAATTCGGAAATATAAAGTATACTTTGTAGGATCTAGTCTTCTTTGTTAACTAACATACAGTGTAATTAGATCTACTTAAAAGTCTATGTTACCACTTCTCGCAAAGACTCGAGGATGAGTACAACAAAGGAAGGGCGTAAAAGGCCCTTTTATTGAACATAATAGTTTACAGGTAGAACTAACTTACGTGCTTACACTGCCACAAACCACTTGTGAGGAACTAAACAAATAAGGCAACAGTTAAATTCAAAGATAAATAGTAGTGCAAGGCTACTCAATTCGATTTACCTAGCAGGTTAACTCAGAAACCTACACCAACGATATACTAATTTCGGCGGCAAGAATGCAAAGTCGAGATTCACAATTCAACAGTTGGTAGATTTAACAACGCGCGCTCTCAATAGCCAAGCCACGATCTCTGACTAAAATTTTCCCTACTTCAATTTAAATACTCTTTCGTTCAGTCTAATTAATTTACATACTAGCGAGGAAATGCGAGAGAAATCTGTAGGAAATAATAACAAATTAAATAACTTTAAGTAAAAATAATATACTTCACAACTTTAACAAACTAAATCTAGGATATTTAAATGCTGTAAAGCAGTGGCACAGTGATGAAAACCATGGAAAATTGTCTGAATGCGTGTCATTCAAAATTAAAATGTAGACAATACAACTTTCTCATTTCTATATCTCTCTAAAAGGTCCTTTGAAAGCTATATTAACCGTGTTTAACGGCATTTCATCTTTTAATACAGAATTAGGGTTTCAAAGACATCGGGACGATTCCAGTGTCATAAATAATTCTTTTGAAAAAAATGCTATTCAAACAAATAAAATCAAATAAAAAAACTTATATGAATAAACATGCTTAACATAAACAACGGGAATGAATGAACAAAAATTTTTTAAATTTAAATTTTAAATTAATTTTTTTAAGTTTAAATTAAAAAAAAATTATAATTAAGCCACACTACTAAAACAATTAAAACGAAATTCTGGAAAATATCTAAAAATAACAGTTATGATTAAAAATATAATATGGAGTAAAAATATATGCGACAGAGGAAAAATGATACTTTTTCTCCGCACTTGCAGAATGAAAGTGAAAGGAAAATAAATTGTCGTAAACTGAGAAATTCGCCGAATGAATTATTCTTGGCACAAAGTAAAAAAGTGCGACAAGGTAAATATTCAAATTACTGATTACATTTTGCAATAAATTTTACAAAATTTGGTTTTTTAGGCATAATTTAAGTCATAGAATCGAAATATGTAAACCAATTGGCATGTCATTTCAGAAAAAGTCCGATTTTGAGTTAAAATACGTATGTTAGAAAAATGCTATATATAAATCTAATATATATCCTAAGTCGCCTTTCGAGTTACGGGAAACGCAAGGGGAATTTCGTGAATCGGCTGAGTAGAATGGGGGATATAGACTTATCCCTCCCTTTTTTTGACTGACTGTGCAATTTTTAAATTTTTATCGGAATTATTCTATAAAGGTACTAAAAATCATCCGTATTTGGCTGTTCTTATCTGTGTTCTAATTCAATAAATATATTTAACAGTATTTTATATTTGGAATAACTGGTATTTTTATTCTTCAAAATTAAATTTCAAGAGAAAGTTCTAGTGTATAAATAAAATAGCTGAAAGCGACAACTGAATAATCTTTATACCCAGTTCAGAACATCATTTTAAGAGGAGTGAACAGATGGGACAATTAACACTAAAAGTGAGAACACTGTGACGTAAATAAAGTGCCTCTAAAACAAAGACTTCACTGAATGGTAGTTAGAGGTCAGTTCCTCGCTTTCCTTCTAGAGTATTTGAAGTATGTTTAAATGTGTGAAGTCTGTACAGTAAATAATGTCCTGCGGACTGTCAAGTAAGATTGTATTTAGTGATCCTTATGCCCTGACATGTTTCTTTTCTTTTCTTTCTCTTTTTTTTTTTTTTTTTTTTTTTGCTTTTCTGCTAGATTATTTTTTTTCTGTTGTTTCCATTTCCCCATCTTTCTCCTCCCTTTTTTTTTTTTCTTTTCAAATTATTTCTTACCCTGAAAAATTGTAGCAATTTTTATTCAGTACTTTTCAATAACAGGTTTAATTCAAGTTAACTCTTTTTACGAGTTTCCCATTCGATTAAAAAAAAAGAAAACTGACAAAAAACAAATTGTAAAAATGTGTGTTTAAATGGCAACTCTGAATTTTGTTTCTTAACAAGTAAGCTAACATTTAACTTTGTATAGCATGGCCAATGATTAATATTAAGTGGACAGCATTTTTCTTGTATTCTCCTCCCCTCTTCCCTTACTAGACCCAAAGTGTCTCCAAACACAATTTTGCGTCGATACACTTTACATGTCGTTCACTCTTATAAATGTGTATTTCCTTTACAGTGTCTGTTTTCATTTACAAAATTCCACTTAGTGTTTCACTCATTCGAATGTGCTGCCATTCTACAAAATATAAGATATTTACCTTTTAAACGAAATTTCTGTTACTGATTTAACAAATTAAGCTATTTAAAATCAAAAGATGCAGTTATGTGTATTATCTTTCAAATTTTTATCTCATTGATTTAAATAAAAATGCATTTAATTCATGATACATATAAATAAATACATTAAATTTTTTATAGAATTATACACCTTTTACTTTTCAACTATGCAGATGATATGTATTCTTACCATAATAGTCTAAATGTATATTCATCTAGTATCCTATAAAATGTTTCGCTATTTCACTTGGTCTCGTTCTATTGAAATCTCTACTGATAAACCATATTACACTATAAACATTTTTCGGAACAAAAAAGCCAAAAAACATTTTACTGAACACTTCCAGACTTTTTTCTTTTTCTTTTCGAGACTGCATAACAAACACGTGGAGATTTTCTGATGGTTAATCACCTGGAATGGAAATTGTTTAATTCAAAGCTTAAAATCAACCCTCTGCTTTTTTCAGGCAACGAATACAAACTTCTTTATTGTTTGCAAAGCGCTTAGCATTCTATCATTTTAGAGACTGGTTCAAAATTAGCAGCAGGCCCACCAGCGGCCGAGCGGTAAAGTCGCTGAACACTGGTAGTTCGGTCTGAGGTTCGAATTCCGCGAACGGGCTGGCTACATGGGAGTTTTCGTGGTTTTCCCCATGTGTAACGTATATACGAGCCAGTTTTCCTCAGAACGTTCTCCACGAAGGCATCCCTCCCCTTAGGCAGATAGCCCTCGTGCGCTTTGTCATAATTAAATACACCAACACCGAAATTATCAGCGAGAAACAAGAATTGTCGTGAGAGAAATTTTTGGCAATCGTATAATTTCGAAATTTTAACTGGCCAACACTCCCGGCAAATTAAACGGACGCCGAAATTTTTCTTTTGGCGCTATTTGAAAGATGAGGTATAGGCAAATAAGCCATGAACCTTGAATATAAAGACCCAAAGCCAACATTAATTCGAAAGAAAATAATTCAAAATCACTTATATTAATCTGAAAGAGAATAATTCAAATCAGGGATTTATTACAATTTCAAATAGGAGAATACCGGAATTCGTAAAAGGAAATATTAAAAATCGAAAGAGGATAATTCGAAATAGGAAACGAAAAAAAAAAAAAATCGAAAGAGAATGATTGCGAACTAAGAAATAGTAGAATTCGAAAGCGAGGATTAATAATAATAAAAGAAATTTTTCTTAGAATTCTATGACTTCCCTATCTCGAAAGACAATATTCGATTCGAAGTGCAGGAATTATAACTTAAAACTGTAACAAATTATGGAGATTTCTCTGTATATTGTGCATGAGCTAACAATGCCATCAGCAAGACGCTCCGAGTAGTTAAGATCGCTGAATACTGGTAGTTTGACCTGGCTTGGGTTCGATTCCAGTCGAACGGGCTGGCTACATAGTTGGCGTGTTTTTTCCCATGTGTAACGTGAATATTGTCCAGTTTCCCTTGAAACGTCCTCCACGAAGGTATCCCTCCTGTTATGCAGACAGCCCCTGTGCTTTGCTATCTTCGAATAACCTAACTTAACCATATGAAAAATTATTTTTAAAAATACAATGTAAATGCGTTTCAATAAGTTATACTTAATGTTATTAATGTTTAAGAAAATGTAGAAAATTATTTTCGTTACTTCAAGTATAACGTTAATTATGCAACATTCCATATATAGCTGCCAGGCATATGGATATATAACAAAAGCAGATAAAAGTGTTATTCTTTAATAATGCATGAGGTCAAGAGCAATATCAGATATAAACTACCCCTTTCCAAATATTTTTCTACTTAATAACAAATAATATTAGTTTCTAAGTTACGAAGTGCTACTGAAGACGAGAAGAAATACAGTGGTTATGTGTACTGCAGGCCATTCTCTGGAAGAAATGCATGTGTAAAGTCTGCTATTCTTTATTAGTCCTATTGAAAAAAGCCATGAAATCGATTATGAAGTAAATCCATTAGACATCTGAAATCAAACGTTAGCTGAACCTGGCTGTGGTTAATGTTCTTGATCACAAGGTGCAGACAACAACACAAAGAAGGACAACATTATTTAAGACTTTTATCCATTCTTTCGTCAGTTAACTCGTCGAAGAGATGTATAAAATATGATCTATTAAAATAACTATATATAGATTACAATGCACATCTGTTCAAAAAGTTCGCAGAGATGTCACGTTGCATGTGGCCTGTAGTAATTGAATTTTACTATTACAAAGCATTGGCATACTGCCTGTAAAAAAAAAAAAAAAAAAAAAAAAAAATCAAAGTATCTTTCAACTATTCGGGGCGTTGTTGTAGGTTGAATAAGTGACATTTAAAAGAAGTTTGATTTTCTTGGATGAAAGTATATCATTTATCATGCTCAATAACGTTGTTTATCAGATTTCTACTTTTCTGACCCCATTCTCTGTTCATATCAAACTGAATCTATAGAGCCAACGTTTTCGGAAAATTAAAACCATTCGAAAGAACGTGATGTAAGTCTACGACCGATACCAAATATACATTCCAATAATATTTCTCGGAAATTCTGGAGCACTAAATCAACTGTGCATGTAATTCCGATTCTGTTTTAATCTTTTGCATTTAAAACAGAAATGGCTTACAAGAAATTTCCGCGAATTTTTTTTTTCGTTTGAATTTTCTTAGGTTTTATGCTAATTATCTAGAAATATAATTTCAAAAGCTATAGGAATTGTCCCGAATATGATTTATGTTGTGGCACTAAAGTGTGGATAACCTGATAATTTTAATTAAACACGTCATTACAATTACATTACTGCACTATTTGTTTTCTTTTAGTGTCTTATAAATAAATTCGCATCCCTACCTATGGCGCGCCAGGGAAACAAAAAAGGCTCTTCTCCTAGTAGCGAAAAGTTTAATTCCAGTTTTCCGAGAATTCTTCCTACATGTCTGGTTTTCAGCCGGTATAAAAGACTTGAATGCCAAATAGTAATCCATTCATGTTCATAAATAATTCCCAAGAAGTTAAGTTACGAAAAATTTGACAACGGAAACGGCTTTTTGATTCTTCAGCTAAATTTGAATCGCAGGAATCAATTCTTTAAACTGAATTCAGAAAAATTTATATTTTTTACTAAAATCTGAAAATCTTTTGATATTGCCTGAAATGCTATCTTGCATCCCGCTTTGAGCATAAAATTTCGCAAGATAAGCAAACAAACGAAATTTAACTTAAAACCACCAATGACCTTCGTATAATCCCTTACAGTCCCATACATAACCTTCGTACAACATTTCATACTTTCAATTAAGAGGTCGAATGCACCAAAAATGCAAAATATCAGCATTCCTATAATAGAGCGACTTCTAGGTCTTGGAGGTCTTCTAGGGCATTCTTATAATAGGGCGACTTCTAGGGTAATTGGAGGCGGTTGTGAGCGGACTTTTGGCAAAGTTGAGTTGGACGAATAAGGGGTTCAATTCGTGCAAACAATGCTTCACCATAGAGCAGTGCTTCTTAATCTTTTTAATAAGAAGAACTCATTTTAACGTCCCCTTTTATCGTGAAATTCTTGGTTTGCTCCAATAGTATGGTTTTTCTGCAACAAACCGCTAACGGATTATTTACAACAAAAATGGCAATTATTTCAAAGAATATTTGCTTTGAGACATAGTTTGAAATTTAACGCAAAAATTAACAAAATAGCGTATTTAAACTGAAGGTTTAAATTTAAATTTTAGTGAGATGAGTGGTACTTCAGTATCACAGATATATTGAATGTTAGGCCTTTATGAATGAGAGTTGAATTTTCATACTAGGTTCGGCATCAAGTCTGTTACGGGATTTATTTAATTATTTTTTGATTCATAAGTTGAGAACCCCGTTTCGCATATAGTTCCGTATTGTTAAGACGAGAGCATGGTCTTTAGTCACAACTGTGGATAACGGCGCTAAAATTAAATTATTTTAAATTAAATTGCACCAGAATTAATCGTTAATTTAAATTTTTGTTGCAGCGATGAATCATATGCCATTTCAATAAAAGTTTCGTATTCTTCTGCTAACAAGGCCAAATTGGCAACAAATAGGTTGACAACAAATAGAAGAACCATTGCAGAAATCTACAGGATGTACAGGCATCCAAATAAAAATTAAAAAAAAAATATCAGCATTCAAAGATGGAGTCACTTAGTTACTTAGATGAGTGGTCACTTATTCAGAATGCCCGAAAATAGTAAAAAAATATTCATGTACGAAACAGTAAGTACTCGAAAGAAAGGCAGACCGAAATTCAGATGGTTAGATTGTCTGGAGTGAGACTTGCTTAATTTAAAGGGCATTAACTGGAAGACTAAGGCCAAGACTAGAACATCCTTGTATGAAATTCAAAAGAAGGGCAAGGTTCATGATGGGCTTTCGAGCCACTGAAGAAGAAAACGAAGAAGAGCCCTGCCGAGCTTGCAGAATAAACGTTTCATCACTGAAGGTGATAGTTTTGATTGCTGTCTCCCTACCACGTTGGAATACACATCAGAAACAAATTTTTGTTAGGCGTTACGCACTGAAAAACTAGGATACGGTCCTTTGCTTCTCATGAACCAGCTAAACGAAACCTGAAAAATAGAACTAAGGACCTAGTGAAAAAAATGTAGAGTATCTCGTGAGAGACAGCTAAACTATCTCGTGAGGAACAATTACCAGCTATTTTAGTACGTTTCCAAAAAAACCTGGAAAAGCTTAGGTTTCACATGAATTGAAATTATTTAAAGTTTAACTCAATTCTAGTTGTAAATATATACCATAATTTGAAACAAAAATAAATTCTAAAATGCGTGTCATATTTTCAGACGGAGCGAGCATAACTTTAATTCGGATTATAACAAATCTATTTAACTTTACCACTACCATTTCACGATAAATAAAATATCTCGTTCATATGTTTTGGTTCAACTTCAAGTCCCGGATGAAGAACAGATAAGGATTCCTAGCTGCTTTCGAAATAACACTTTTCTTTTCTCCTTTTGATTTCGAGGTTTTTCCTCCCTTTTGACACTTTACAAATGGGAAACTCGGATCTAGATCCAGTTCCGTCTTAATAACCCCTAATTTGGCAACTCAGGCTCTCAACACCCTACACCTTCAAATAAATCACATTCATCAATAGCATTTTTATTCCTTTATTTATATCTTGGAGGCCATTTGCCCGGTTGCGCGGTGATGAATTTTTTTTTTTTTGGGGGGGGGGTCTCCCATATCACGTTCTTAGCCAGATGCTAAGTTCAAAAAGGAAGAAAATTCTTTCTAAAATTTCTAAAAGGTAAATTTACCGAAAATAAACGGTTTCTACTTTGCAATTAAGTACCAAGTGGAAGCTTTTTTATTTCATTTTATTCAACTGGGTTCCGTTCGGCAGAATGCAATATTATCTGAATTCAATGAATGTATTCGGAAAATATATTTTTAATAATAATCGGATAATATATTTTTAATTTTGAAATTAAAATATACCATTTGATAATATGAAAATATACTTTATTAATAAGGATGTATTACAGCACATATTACTAACATATTAATAATAATTGCTCTTCGTTTATTCCTCATATTAATAATCACTCCTCTTCATTGTCGAATCCGATACTCCTAATTATTTATTTTTAACTAAAAATTAAATACACTCATGTCCATAAATTAAGGAGAATTCGGAGTCACGCGGAAATCGAACTCTAAAATAAATATCTCACCTGTAAAATCACTACACATATCTTCAAGAATCATATGCAAATTTCAGGAAGTAACCAAATGACACTGATGGTACGTCACAATGACGAGAATGTAAGAGAGTGATACATAAGGAATACAGGCAAAGAAGTAAAATTGTGCTTGGCGGATTCCATCCAAGATGTAGCAGTACAGGAGCAAAGTGCTTCTTTTTCTCTTTTTCTCTCTCCAGCACACTTCTACCTCCACGAGAGAAAATTTCTTTCAGGTTTCTACTCTGTCAGGCCCCACATGGGATCACATCAGGAACTGGCAAGAGCAGGACTTTAATTTCCTGCTGAAAGCCAGTATAACCGCAAAGTTCCAAAGTAAAATTGTTCGCAGGCGCTTTATAAGCATTTCAGTGCAATAAACGAATAGTTATGACACAAAGGACGCATTTGGATGATTTTTTACGTTGTAGAATTATCGGCTGTCTGGAATGTGGGCGTACCCAACTGGAAGTATCAGACGAACTTGGAATTGCCCAGAGTGTCATCTCCAGGCTTTGGCAACGATTCCAAGATGATGGTAATGTGAGTATACGTTACAGCACAGGTCGCCCCAAAGTTACAACGCGGAATGAGGACCGGTATTTGGCAGTTACTGCCAAAAGAAACAGGCGGAGCACAGCCTCAGACCAGTCTCGTCAGCACTCTTCAGCCACTGGTACGACAATTTCAAGGCAGTACAGACGCTTAGGGCAGATTGGTCTATATGCTCGTAGATCTGTCAGATGAGTTTCACTTACTGCAATTCACTGTCGCCTGCGGTTAGCCTGGGAGTAGAGAGCATGCATTGTGGACACCGCAACAGTGGGCTTGTGTGATGTTTTCCGACGAGTCCAGGTTAGCTTGCAGTCTGATTCTCGCCGGACTTTCATATGGAGAGCTCCAGGTACCCGTTACCACCAAGAAAACATCATTGAACGACAACGTTACGGTAGTGCAGGAGTGCTCGTTTGGGGTGGAATTATTCTGGGTTCCAGAACTGACCTGCATGTTCAAATTGGAACCATGAGAAGCCAAATCTATCGGTACGTCATTCTGGAACAACATGTACGTTTGTTTCGGAGCGCCATGGGCACACAATTTGTGTTTATAGATGACAACGCCCGTCCTCCCCGTGCAAACATCGTAAGCGAATGCCTTCAATCGGAGGATATCACTGGCCAGCATTCTCACCGGACTTGAATCCAGCAGAGCACGTGTGAGACATGCTTGGCCGACGAGTTTCAGCCCATCAACTTCCTCTTACATGTCTACCGGAACTTCGAAGAGCATTGCTTTTTGAGTGGTGTAATATCCCCCAAGATCAGATCGATAATTTGATACTCAGCATGCCTAGGCGTTGTACGGACTCTATTGCATCGTCTGGGAGATATACAACGTATTAACAATCATACCAACCATGTAATATTGGTTTTTTGTAAATAGGTTTTTCTTGTAATTTGCTTCAGGGAGAAAAATCGCTAATTTTTTTTTAATAATATCAAACATATAGTATTTTTTTTTTTGCTCTTTACCTTTTGTTTAATAAATAAGCTTTACAAATAAGTCAAATTTGTTTTGCTTCTAACTCTTCCTTTGCCTGATTTTGCATTATCCTTAATTTATGGACATGAGTGTATTTCAGGCAATAAATATTTTATTTCAATATTAAATGTCTTTGAATTTTACTCTGAAAAATATAACAAACGAAAAAGAAAACGCTTAGAACAAACACTTGTCATTTCTTATTTCTGAGTCTCATAAAATTTAGTAAAAACACAGTTGCTGCGCATTAAAGAACTGTCAATCGAATATTTTAATTTCAAAGTGTAAAGAAAAAGATTTTGGTAAAAATATCGTTCCCCTTAAATCTCTCTCTCTCTCTTTTATTTTCTTTTGTTTTTAGTTAATCGAAATAACCGGCCATATGGTAAAATGGTTGAGGACTCTGACTACCGTACCAAACGGCCCTATGTCCCTCCTTTCATAAGAGTCAACGGTCGCCCACTTATTAGGTGCTTCTGTAATGGAGACCACCGCTTTCGGCCTTAGTGGCCAACGCCTATAAACGGCTAAAGCCGTTAAGTTAAAAAAAGTTTATCGAAATATTTGGAAAAATAATTTACTATTCAGTTGGCTGTTTAATTGATTAAGGCATACTATACAAGGCCCATCTGTTTAAAGGAAAAGATATCTTCACTGAGGATTTTTAATGGAAACTGGTGTGTATCGATATTATACTACAAGAGAAAATTCATCATATTTTATCTGAGCACCAAACTACAAAACACACACTTTTGTAAGATTATGCTGTGTGAGACACGTAAAATACTGCCAAGCCGTAAGTTCTCCGAAGAGGCTGCCGGTCAGATGGAAGAGGTAGGAGTTTCGCCCTGTCCCCCTGAAATGTTTTCCACTGAAATTGGAAAGGAGCTAGGTAAACTCCTACTGTTCTCTATCAGGTGCCTAATGCCTAGGTCAACGACACGAGCAATCAATTAATCCCCTCTTGACCGCAGCAAATTCATGGCCCTTATCTAAATTATGTTCAGACCAGGAAGATTAATCACAACACATATTTTTATATTTACTGTCTTTGCGGCAAGGGGGCACTTAAATTTCTAGCTTTCTGGACCGGAAGCTTTCTGGAGAATTTGGTGGTAGAGAAAGAGGAAAAGGAAGCCTTCAGATCAGCCCTCCCAGCAATTTGAATGGAACCCTTTAGATCAGCAATTTGAATGGAACTGGGCTAATTTGTATTATCATCTATCTGATTCCAAGGCCTAGGCCAACGACCAATGCTACCCTATGCCTGTCTTCCACGATAAAATTCGTGTTTTTGGTCTGGCTTAGCTTCAGATCAAGAGAATTCGTAACAACAAGAGAGTGAAATTACTTTTACTTACTTAAATTAGCCTCCATTTATATTTCAGTTAAAGAATCTTTCTTCTGTTTATTGTTATACTGAAGCTGATGGTAATTTTTATTTGAAGAAGGGGGGGGGAGAATCACGTTATGAAAGTGAACCAAGAAATATTTTTAATGGAAGAAAAATAATAAACTGGCAATCTAATATACGTATGTAATATATATATATATATCCTTATATTTAGAAAAAAAAATACATTTGTTACAGAAAATAAAATGTATGACCCCTACGACAAAAGGGAGAAAGATATTTCATAAAGTTGGAGATCATATTCAGGGTCCATACATAAACTGAAGAGCAAATTGGTTGCATTTGAACGCAACTAGAAACAAAATATTGGTTTAAAAAAGTTTCTGATGTTATCAGATTACGTGACGAACATTTCTATTCAGATTATTATATAAAGCCTCGCTTCTTAAACATTTTTCGTTCATGACCCTCTTTATCATCAAGAGGATTTTGCAACCCAAAATAAAATAGTGCACACATGGAAAGAAGAAGTTTGTAGATTTGTTTAAAGTATACAAAAGTGAATTTAAAAAAAATTCACATTTAAGAGAAGGATTTTTTTTTTCTGCAAATTAAATGTTGGTGGAATAATTGATGCTGCTGAACGTAAATCATTTTCAATCTTCAATGTTTTTTAGCGTTGAAGAGGCAGGGTTTGAAATTTGGATTTAATGAATATTAATACTGGAAAGGTCACACAAGATGTGTAGCAGAAAAAACCTGTAATGCCATTTCAGAAAATGTGGGAAATTCAGTTCTAGCTACTATCCAGAATTCAGTCAAGGATTTTTGTGGAAACTAACATTTTTAGTCACCTGGTAGTTCAACAAATTGCTCTTGGATTTATATGGCAGGCGATGAGTCTCATTAATGCCAGTCTAGAATGGTTTCTTGAATCTACGATAAAATCTTGAAATTTAATATGAATTACTTGCAAAATTGTGTTTCTAGGGGTTTCAAGTTATCTATAGTGATTTTTGAAGTTAAAGTTTTACAATAATATTTTCGTTTCTAAAATTATCAGTAGTCGAAACATTTCGAATGACTCACAGCATTCTTCCAGATAATCTTTTTAATTGATTTGGTTTATTTGATTACGGCAAAGCACATTCAAGATCTTCTCCAATGGTGTTTTTTTTTTTTTTTTTTTTTAGCCATCAGATATGAAATTTCGTATGGCGCGAGTAAATATTTTTCGCTAACAGTAAAAAGTTTCTAAAACATTGTTTTTCTTTATTTGAATATTTTAGCAGTCGTTCGAGATAGTCTTTTGATCTATTGACCCAAAAGAATGCTTGTGTTCAAGACACCTTTTTAATTTTGATGGTTTCATACTGTTCTCATTATTCACTACCATCATAGTTGTTGAAAGTAAAGCCAAACTGGAGAAATGTCTCATCCTATTTTCAACATTTAAAGCTCCGTTCGTGTACACCTGAGAGACTAGGGTATAAGCCGCAGCCAATCAGAGACTCTAAATTTGAGCATGCGTGGATGTGTCTACAGCTTTCCCGTTCAAGTTTCGCGCGTTCGCTGTGACTGGCCGACTGTAATACCAAGTCGGCATAAAGCTGTAAACTTCGAACTTTATGACAAAACCTCTAAACCAGTTTTTGTGTTGTAGAAATGTCTAGTTACCCAGCAACGAAGCTCAGCTTAAAGCAGTTATGACATTTGTACCCTCGTCTGAACGGAGGCTTAGACACCTTAATCTGATTACTAGGTACTGTTTGAAGAGACTGTATAGCGTTGCCATTTGCGCCATTACCTTTGTTACTCAAGTTCAACAATTTATACATGGATAAAATTGTTTTATCTTAAAATATAAAAAACATGTGTCATTATAATTATTCAAATGAATAGTAACCTTAATACTGTGAAATAGTAAATTGTTTTGCATTGTTCTTACGTTGTTGCGATAAACAACTAACTATACTAGAAAAGTGTTATTACTACGCTAGTCATAGCAGAGCTAACCTTATTCTGGGGCTGCCTATGGCACAGCACATTACGTGCTGTATCTTTGCAGATATTTTGATTTTGAAATAACTTACACGCTGAAATGCAATGCGGCATTGCTATTACGAATCTCTTAGCAGCATTTTTCAATATGTAGATACAACTTGCAGCTCAACTTGACCAGTATTACGTTTCATAACTGTCCCATATAGAAAATGTAATATATTACATGTAAAATTTTGGTCAATCTTATTTTTTTTTTTTTTTTTTCTTCAAAATGGAGGTCTTATTCACAGTATCTTAGAGAATTCGTGTCGTAGAAAACACGGTCAGCGCTCAGCATTGGCACGTACCCAACTTGTGATAATATTTGCATTAATTAAAAATAAAAAATCTATCTACTTTAATGAAATTTCTGTATGATTACCAGATTGTGATTCTAAAGTAGTCAGTCTTCGTAAGGATATTAATAACGTATTTTTAGACTTTGAAAATTTATAAATTTGAAGTCCTTTCGAGGAAAATACTTTTGGCATACCAAATGTAAGAAAATTACAAAATAAAAAGACACTAAAATCACAAATCATTCTAAATCGCAATCACAAATTACACTAAAATCAAAAATAAATCACAAAGATTAACGGAGGGAAGTCAAATTATTCTAATTTATCTATTCACCAGCCTCTTCAGTGTAAACTGAAAATGACGTAAAAATCGCAAATTTTAAGTTAAATATCTCGATCTTCTGTTATTTCCCAAAATAAGCATGTTATACAGATTTAGTAATTTACAAAATCTATTTTTTAATTTAAAAATGCCAAAACGTGAATATTTTCGTCATTTAAAACATTCTTGTAACTGGAAGTAGAGGTCTAAGACAATGGTTTCAAAAATAAAGGTTTTGTGTAAATAAATAATTATTAAATTTTTGAGCCTAGCATTTAATAGGGAATTATTTTAACGGGGAAGGGAAAAAAATGGAAAAATTGTGGAATTTTGTGCATAATGTAAATAGATAAAAAAGTAATTTTGAGCGTGAAAGAAGAAAACCATGAAAATAAAACTTGACCATTAGAAAAGAATAATTAACGTAATATTAATTATTTATTTGAATAATTCGTTTGTATAGGTATTTGTAATCAATGCACTCAAAATATAGACTATTAGCAAAAAAAAAAAAAAAAAAAAAAAAAAAAATGCGTTCGAAATACAATTTACGTAAATAGTACCTGAAGGGGATTTTCTTCTAGCTAGAGGAGGAGAGGATGACTTCGTGCTTTTAGCACTATCACTTTATCATCGCAAGAATGTTGAAAGGTGTGTACATTTCATCCTCTCAGAAAAAAGAGGCGTGGCTTAGAATTCGGTGCCACATTGGATGCGTACACCGTAATTACGTAATTGAGATTTAAGAGCCTGAATTAGTTATTTTAGGTAGAATTCCCTTCACCTTTCCTACTTGTCCACGAGACGTGCGTGCCGTTCAGTTAATTCGCGGTTACAGTTGCATTTCGACTGCGATTGCAATAACTCAGAGGTTCATTACGGCGTTTAAAAAGGAGAGAATAGCTCAGAGAACACGTGTTCGAATACGTTGTTGATGGCCATCGTCTACGCCTGCAGCAAAGATAAGTAATAATTTATTGGGTTTTTCTTCTCACCTTGCCGGTTCAAATGAATGAAAAAGGAAATACAGTATTTAAGAGGCATGCGCTTAACGTTTTTCATGATCTTTAGAATAAAGGCAATGGAAGTGGTTCTGTGTAAGTTAACTTTTAGCGGTTTAACGGTTATGTGAAATTTGCAAAATTTCGAACGTACCAAGCTTTTTTCAAGAATATGACGGAAAGATAAATACACAAAGTGATATATATAACGGGCTGTCTGCATGGGTGTTTTCGTGATTTTCCCTGTGTGTAAAGTCGATACGAGCCGAAATGAGCCAATTTCTATTAGAGAGTCCTCCACGAAGGCATATCTCCTACTAGTCCACTTGTAATAGAGATAGTCCACTTGTGATTTACCATAATCCAATAAAACAAACCAAAATTAAATTTTGGGCGAGAAACTACATTTACATGTCTTTCTTATCTCGTATTTTTAGCTAAATTTCGGACTGGATTGTTTTAATATGGCAAAAAATGTCTCGAAAAATGTCTTTCCTATTGTCATACTTTCATACTCAAAAGGACTCATATATACTAGGAGGCATTTGATTGCTCAGACGACAAGGCTGCAGACGAGCTCTTGTACATTAATTTTTATCACAGATATCCTTTTCTCTCCTTTCCAAATCACCACCGGCCTTTCACCAGCGGCCGAGAGGTAAAGTCGCTGAACACTGGTAGTTCGGTCCGATGTTCGAATCCGATGAACGGGCTGGCTGCAGGGGTGTTTTTGTGGTTTTCCCCCATGTGTAATGTGTATACTAGCCAGTTTCCTTCAGAATGTCCTCCACGACAGCAGTCCTTCCTTTAGGCAAATAACCCTCGAGGTTTTGCCGTAATTACATAAAAAAATCTTCTTTCCAAATACGTTTTACTAGTTCAAAAAGGGTCCATTAATGCATTTGAGACCAGTCGATATGATAAAAAAAATCATCTCTTCATTATCCCCCCCACCCCACTGGTTGTAGTTTTGTTACTGAAGCAATATTGAAATTTCAAGAAATTAAAAACATATTTAAAAAATTATAAAATATGAAAGCCTAGAATTGAAAATTGATTGGATTCCGAACTTTGTAAAGATTTCAGTATAACAATTGAAAAAAAAAATTAAGCCGAGTCGTTAGTTAAGCCTTTCGCTTTTGCGAATCATTCTTCAGAAATTAATGAAAATAGAGCATAAAGCCTTATAACGAGCTATTTAAAATATCAAAGAATCCTATGCTTTATTATATATTAATGTCACGTAGAGATATTTAAATTTATTCAACAAAGTAAGAATTAAGTGTACAATACATATACGTACACTGTGAAAAAAAAAGGGGGGGACAGTTTTATCTTTTCCGTCCTACTGGGCCGATTGACGAAATTCAGCTTGCGTGTTTCATGTTTTTTTGAAAGCGTGACTTGGGATATGTATTAGATTTACATATAACATTGTTCTAATATAGGTATTTTGACACAAAATCGGACTTTTTCTGAAATAACATACCATTTTTTTCCATAATTTGATTCTACGACTCAAATTACTCCAAACTACCAAGTTTTGTAAAAATCGCACTAGCAGTTTTTTGCAAAATTTGCTCTCAAAATTTTAGCTCCTCAATGTTAATTGAGTTTGGTATATATATTTATTAATCTCTCTTTTTTTATTAAACTTATTTAATTCTTCTTTTCACATTTCAAAATTTAAGTTCATTCCAAATAAAATTCACCCATTTTTTATGATTTATTTTTAAAATTTGTATTTTTTAAATAATTTTTATAAATTTTTCAAGAAAGCTTTTGAATTATAATCTATAAAATTTTTACCATCATCTTAAAGTAGACATATTTCTAAGCATACCTGCAAAAAATTACAGTTTTTTATTCGAAATTTCTGAAGATATACGTGAATTTATATATTGGCACGTTTTAAAATTTGGCATATTTGTTGAAAGTGATTAAACATCAAATGTGGTTTTGACACTTTGCTAAAATTATTTGGAAGTAGAAACGCAGTAGCTTTTTTTCCGCTCATACACAATGTAAAAAATGTAGGAACGACGTGCCTTTTTTTCCTGTCCAGCATAATGGAAAGGAAAGGAAAGGAAAATCGATTGCCACATATTAAAAGGTTCGCAAAGTGAATTATTTTTGGCACAAACTAAAAAAATTGTGCCAAGATAAATTTTTGAGTTCTCCGTAAATTTCACACCAAATTTTACAAAATGTAATATCTAGGTATGATTTGAATCGTAGAATCGAAATATGGAAAAAATTTGTATGTTATTTCAGAAAAAGTCCGATTTAATGTTACAACATTTGATATGTTATAGTAATGGTATATATAAATCTAATATATTGTTACGAAATGTAAAGGCGCGGTAAGATGGCTTCCCCGCAAAGCAGTTTTAGGGTTGCCATAAAATGGCAAGTGAGGCAGGGTTGCAACATTTGGCGAGAAATCGCCCATTTGATGACATTTTGAGACAAAATTGGCGATATACCATGGACGGATGGAGAACCTTCTGGAACGAATTCTTACCGGTTTAGCCCAGAATGTTCTTGAACACAAGCCAAAAGCTATATAAGCTCTGCTGGTCCGCAGTCAGTTAGTGTGTGTGCCTCGTCTAGCGAGTTGATAGTCAGCCATTGAGTGAGTGTCTCGAAGTGGTGGTCGAGTGCATCGAGAGAGTCTTTTAGTGCATCGCAAATTAGTGCATCGTCGAGTTTTGTCTTAGACTGTGCTGAGTAGAGAGCTATACTCTTGTGTATCGTCGAGTGCATCGTGTGGAGAGTCTCGAGAGCACGTGGAGTTCCGAGAGCAACCAAGCAGAGTCGGGAGCTGTACTCGGGTGCTTTGCAGTGAAGCTGTCTCCACCGTTATTGCCTGACAGTGTGAAGGCTGTGTCACTGATTGTTCCAACGTGTTTATAGTAGATCTTCGACGACTGTAAAAAGTGTTATTGGAACTGTCCTGATTAACATTGGCTAAATATAGTGTTTTTCGATACTTCACCAAGTGCCGTCATTATTCACTCCAAATCCACAAACCCCGTACGAACGGGAACGAAGAAAATAACGCAACAACTGGTGTCAGAAGAAAGGAAAAACGTAACAATATATATCCCAAGTCGCGCTTTCGAGGCATGAAAAACACAATTTGTATTTTGTCAATCGGCCCAGTAGAGCAGGAGGAGATGTAGAACTGTCCCTTTTTTTTTTCGCAGTGTACACTTCGTTTAAAAATTTTCGTCAAGCCACAAACTATTGGAAGATATTTTCTTTGATATATTTAAAAAGCTTAATATATTTTTTTCCGGTAATTTGAATTGGAATGAAAATATGTGTTTACTTTAACATGAATCTGAATACATTAAGTTGACAGAAAGAAGTGTTTCCTTTATTTACCAAAATGTAATATGAATATCATTGAAATTTTATGAAAGGACTTGGTAATTGGGAATAAATTTTCCCCTCAGAGTACCATTTGCGTTGACAAAGTGATTTGTGAAAGGACTAAGCACTCGTTTTAAGATCTGTTCTTCATCAGACGCACCCTCACAATTTTAAGATACTGACTTCTCAAACCTGACAAGGGGCAAAAATAACAAGAAGGATTAAAATAAATACAAATGTCACCCGACATTTTCTTAGACGAACATCCAGACAAGGGTAAATAAAACACCTCCCTTATTTTGACTAAAACCATAAATTAGAATAAAAACGGAAGACCAGCACTCGCGGTATAGGATTTATTCGGGCTCTTCAAGGAACTGTGATGCGAAACATGCCTCGACGCTTTACTCTTTCCAATGACCTCTTCATTTCAGTTTAAGACTCTTTTTTTTTCCCTCATCTCCTGAGCAAAATTTATGGCGATACGCGTTGGAGAAATTTAATGCGTTAAATCATTTTAAGAGACGCATTTGTTAAGTCGTATTCAATGCGGTGATTGTTAGATGATAGGTGCTAAGCTAAGGGAAGGAGGGGGAGGGGACAAATTTTATGTAGAGGGCGTTTATAAGAAGCGCTCTGAGGTCATTAAAACACATCCTCATGACCCCTTTTTATTTCTTGTGGCACTGCGTTCGTTTATTACCGTAATTTAAAATACTGTTTATGGGGTGTTTTGAGGTTGAATCACATGACTTAATCATCTAAATGGACCGAAGAATGCACAGCTTTGTTTTAAGCATCGTAGAGAAGGAAGTTTGGAGATGTGACGAAGTTGAAACTCATCTAACGAGATCGGCAAATAAAAATATTTGAAATCAATTTTTTATGTTAAATTTCATTATGAATAGGTAATTTCGTTTATATAACATTCAGTTTACAAAAAAAATTGAGTTACTTATTTTTTATTATGCATATAAAGGTTCTTGCGTGCAGTATCGCTAAGTCATCTTCACTGCCATTTCCACAGAGAAAATTCGATTATGCAGTGCACTTTAAACCGATAGTTTTTATTATCTGTCAATCAGGAGAAAATTCGATAGACAAAATAAATTCCACCAAGAAATAAAAGAGTAGGAAAAAGCACAATTAAAAAAATCATAATTAGAAACAGCGTACTTAGTTTAAAAACCCAAAATACCATTTTAAAAAGACAAGTTTTTGCCTTTTAAACAAGAAATTTTTTATACCGTATTTACTCGCGTAATAGTCACACACTTTTTACTTCCTTGTACGAAGTAAAAAGGAAGTATTGTAATCGCGAAAAGTTTCAGGCAGCATATTTCAACGAAAATATCCATTTTGACCGCTATCGAATGCAATTTAACGATGTTTTTGCGTCATATCTGTACGTAAGGACAGAATAAAATACTCTTTTCCTTCAAAAAAATTATAAAACTGCTTTAAAATTAATTCTGAAGAGAATTTTTCGTGGTGTCTGTACGAACGTATGTACGTACGTACGTATCTCGCATAACTGAAAAACGAGTAGCCTCAGAACGTTGAAATTTTGTATATAGGACTGCTATAACATGTAGATGTGCACCTCGTATTTTGGTTGCAATCGGCCGAACCAAACGTATATAAATATATTTATATATATATCCACTCTGTTACCCGGCTCAGTGATCTCAGTTTCTTTACTCTTATATGTTTGTAAATTGTACATTTTTTGTTTTAAAAATGATTGTATTATGTTGTTTTTATCTTCCGGTTAAGGTTTTTATGCCTTTAGTAAATCTGTATGCAATATTTTGAGAATTATCAACAATTTTAAAGTTGTCTAAGTGCCGCTAAGCCTTTTTTATATGGCGGCCATCGATGTTTACATTTGAAACATAGACTAGTGGATTTGTTGCCAATCTAGAGAAACTTAGCTTCGCAACAACAAAGATAACGCATTCATTTATTATTGCCAATTAAATCATGCTTAATTCTTTCTGGAATTTTTTCGAGGTAATAAGTGTTTAAGATTTACTTCGTAATTTTTAATATAGATATTTTGAGTTTTTGTGCATTGTTGCCTTTTCGCGAAGTGACAACTGAATTAATTAAATGAGAAATACTCAATCGTCTGTGAAAAACTGTTATTTTTTGTTTTGTTTGCTTAATTTCTTTTATACATCATTCTAGCTTTATTATAATATTTGAATAGAACATGTGGCAACGGTTAGATAATTCTATTGTTTAAATGATATAAATTTTGTGCATTATGAGTTATAATATGAATGAAATATATAAGTTAACTGTTGTATAATTCTCAAACCTTATTGGATTATATAACAGTTAAGTTAGTTTCCGTTATATAATTATTATATAAGTTAACTGTCATATAATTATTAATACTGTTAAGTGAATCTAGCGCCTGAGTGTCGCTATGATAAACAAATACTAGAGTGAATTTTAAAGAATGCATTTATTCTAATTGTGGTTTATGCGCTGTCGGTGAAGTAGATTTAATTCAATCCAATAAGTTTAAATGAAATGCAAGAAAAAATGCGTATAATTTAATATTCCGTACAAGGAAGTCATGTGGTGTATACATCAGATTTTTATTGTGAAAGCCTAGGAGCGACTATTATATGGGGAAATCCTACACAATATTGTATTCTTTTGACGCTTTTTTTCTGCTTCAAAACGGGGCCAGGGGGACGACTATTACGCGAGGGCGACTATTATGCGAGTAAATAATACTTTTCATAACAAATGTATGTTACACATTTCAGTTTGTTTTAAATTAAAAGTTGTTATGAATGAAATATATAAGTTAACTGTTGTATAATTCTCAAACCTTATTGGATTATATAACAGTTAACTTAGTTTCCGTTATATAATTATTATATAAGTTAACTGTCATATAATTATTAATACTGTTAAGTGAATCTAGCGCCTGAGTGTCGCTATGATAAACAAATACTAGAGTGAATTTTAAAGAATGCATTTATTCTAATTGTGGTTTATGCGCTGTCGGTGAAGTAGATTTAATTCAATCCAATAAGTTTAAATGAAATGCAAGAAAAAATGCGTATAATTTAATATTCCGTACAAGGAAGTCATGTGGTGTATACATCAGATTTTTATTGTGAAAGCCTAGGAGCGACTTGTTTTAAATTAAAAGTTGTTAAAATAAAAGTTAAGCATGCTGCTTGCTTTGTAATTTTCAATATTTTATTCTAATTTTTACATTAAATTACTTAATCTTAAAAAAAATATATATGTGTGTCTGTTTTTGAATCATACAAATAATGCATTTAAAAAAATTATTTTTGCAAACTGAATGTAAGTTTTGGCAAAACTTTTGCCTTTTATTAAACGTTATTGCGTGTTTAAACTTCTTGCACACGTTTTCTGCAGCACAGATGATCAAGGATAAATTCTCCTTGTGGAAAATTTCATAATTTCAGGGGAGGAGGAAATCAGCCTTTTATTTAACTATTTAATTTTAGTTTATGAATGTAATGCTACTTTTAATCAAGTTTTATTATTCATCAAAACTTGCTATACTTTTCGTTGTTTAATAACTTTGTTTTCTGTACCTTTTGTACTTTTATAAATAAAACACAATTAAAAATAAATGTACATATGTATTTTTTTAATTTTGAAGAGAGGGAGGGGGAATGATCTAACGATGATAGAAGGGGTGCATGAGGCAATAAAGGTTGAGAAACATTGCTCGGGCTCCTCAACTGAAGATAATCACATTAAATTCTCACAAACAAATCCTCCTGGCAGAGGTTTCTAATTAAATATAAACATTAGTATCCAAAGTTTAAAAACTAAAAAGTATGCAATGACTCTCTTCCTACGACCTAAATCTTTGTCAGGTATAAGTTCTTCATGTTGCATAAATTTAATAAACTTTTGCATCCTCTGAAAGATTCCACTTGCGAGCTTAATAAAATATAAAAACCTGCTCCAACATACCATTTTAAGCAATTTTTTAAAAATTGCATTGGTTTCTTGTCAAAATTGTTTTCTGTGTTTCCCGTTTTTACTTTCTCATATCCTTGAGTTCTCAGATTCTTTCTTACTCACATTGTTTTTTGATGCTCTCAACGATTCAACCTCGTGGACAGATAATAAGTAAAAGAATTTTACTGAAAGGCTCTCGTATAAAGGATATGCATAGGAGATTCGATGGCTCCTGAAGAATGTATGATCTTTGTATTTTGAAGAAGGATTAAAGGCATTACTATCATTAACTGCTTCTATTCCTTATTGATGCCATAAACATAAACTTTTCTGTTGGCTCTAACATTTTTCTCAAAACGTTTTTTCGGCAAAGGATTTATCGCTGTTTCGTTTCTTTTTTTCTCGTGCCGATAACTGTAAACTACTACCAATCTGCAAAAGAATCAGGTCATTAGTCCGTAAGGATTATGTTAATTTTTATTAACAGTTAAATTTTGTGTTAAACTTCCTTTCCTATCGCTTCTTAATTTCAACTTACCACTTCCGGCCAGAACGTAGTTTTAGAATCACATCTGAATGCAAATTGAGGAAGAGTGGTATAGAGATACCAGATATTCTGGCTAGCACGCGTCCGCCTTTTTAGGCTACTCTCTCTTAAGCTATTGCTCTTAAAGCTTAAGCTCTTAAGCTCAGCCGTACTTTAGACCCTTAATAGCTTCGCAGTCAATTAGCGTTAAGGGGCCAACTCCGTTAGAATCTTGACAACTTTGGCTACATCTTTTTAGTTTAGTTCTTAGTTTCCTAAGTTCAAGCCCGAGTGTCGGCTTTAGTGTACAACTCCAAGACGGAGCTCTGTTAAACATTAGGTGGAATAATAGAGGGTTATTTCACCCTTCTGACTTGTTTTCTACCTCACGAACTCAAGCGATTATTCGCTTACTAGTTCTTAAGGTTCTTCACATTCAACTGTAACTTAGAATTATACATTGGGGAATCCTATAAGTCATAAAAGTTACGCAGTATTGATCATGCTACTTTGGGGAAAGACTTTAAGCACCAAAATTTGAAACTGAATATAACTGAACTAGGTTCCCCTAGTTTCAAACACAACTATATGCGACATCAACAAACGTAATTCGAAGTTTCTTAATCCATGATTTTTACAATCAAACGATCAATCAGGTTAAATTTAAAATCAGGTTTAAAACGCCTTGCTTTGCATAAACTGCAGTATTTTAAACAGCTATGGATCATTCGCAAACGAATCTGGATTCAAACCTTAGTCCTTTCACAAAAGAACGGCCTCCATTATTACAAAAAATTTAACAGTTTTACTTCTTCATATTCATCGCTATATTTAAGAGACGAATGTTTACTGTTAATGCTAAGATCATGGCATTAAAATTGTTTTAAATTTAATTTTATAAACTTTGATAATTCATATTCATTTTAAATAACAAGTACTAAGTAAAAGATATCTTATATTTTTCTTAGATAAGAATTTTTTTAAACCTTGATTTAAAATTAATGCCCATGAATATACTTTTAGGGTTATTATCATTTTAATTAACCAGTTATTGTGACTTTTATTATAATCTTATTTCTTATTTCATTTCCTTACCAGAAAGCAAATCAATCAGAGAGTATAAGTGGAGGATTTCAGAATATAAGGCACAGCGGGTTTCTGCTTCTCGAGACCACGTTACTAGGTTTCGCCAGCTCTGATTATAATTGTAATTCTTCGGCTTTGCATTATTGCTGCCGACATTTAATTGTTACGCCGGTGTGAAGTTCTGAGGCAATTTAGAATTTAAAATGAATTGTGTTTTCTAATACTAAGTTTTAATTTGAATTTGACTGTTACGTTAATTACGTTAATACGAATTTAACTGTTACGTTAATACATCGCCACAAGTGGTCGTCCATCCTGTTTGTACGAGAAATACGCTTATATTAAAGCTCTGATTTAATAAAAAGGCTATTTTGACCTTCTCAAGTTTCTGGAATTAACTGCAATGATAATTCGCTGCAAGTTGCTACTAGTTTACTCTACTAAAAAATTTGATGTGTACACCACATGACTTCCTTGTACGGAATATTAAATTATACGCATTTTTTCTTCATTTCATTTAAACTTATTTGATTGAATTAAACCTACTTCGCCGACAACGCATAAACCACAATAGAATAAATGCATTCTTTAAAATTCACTTTGTTTATCATAGCGACACTCTGGCGCTAGGTTTACTTAACAGTTATTATATTTCGTTCATATTATAACTCAGAATGCACAAAATTTATATCATTTAAAGAATTCTCTAATCGTTGCCACGTGTTCTATTCAAATACTATAACAAAGCTAGAACGATGTATAAAAGAAATTAAGCAAACAAAACGAAAAAGAAACAGTTTTTCACAGACGATTGAGTATTTCTCATTCAATTAATTCAGTTTTCACTTCGCGACAAGGCCAAAAACACGTAAAAACTCAAAATATATATTTTAAAAATTACGAAGTACATTTTTTGTACATTTATTTCCTCGAAAAAATTCCAGAAAGGATTAAGCATGATTTAATTCGCAATAATAAATGAAGGCGTTATTTTTGTGTTGCGAAGCTTAGTCTCTCTAGATTGGCAACAAATCTACAATTCTGCTGTTTCAAATGTAAACAAATATGTCCGCCGTGTTATTTAAAACTTAACCGCACTTAAACAGCTTTTAAATTGTTGATAATTGTACAAACATTGCTTCCAGAATTACGAAAGGCATAAAAACTTTAACCGGAAGATAAAAACAACATAATTCAATCATTTTTAAAGCAAAAAATGTACAATATACAAACATATAAGAGTAAAGAAACTGAGATCACTGAGCCGGGTAACAGAGTGAATATATTTATATATTTATATACGTTTGGCGCGGCCGATTGAAACCAAAATATGAGGTGCACATCTACATGTTATAGTAGTCTTATATACAAAATTTCAACGTTCTGAGGCTACTCGTTTTTGAGTTATGCGAGATACGTACGTACGTTCGTACAGACGCCACGAAAAATTCTCTTCAGAATTAATTTTAAAGCAGTTTTTTAGTTTTTTTGGAGGAAAAGAGTCTTTTATTCTGTCCTTACGTATAGATATCACGCAAAAACATCGTTAAATTGCATTCAAAAGCGGTCAAAGTGGATATTTTCGTTGAAATATGCTGCCTGAAGCTTTTCGCGATTACAATACTTCCTTTTTACTTCGTACAAGGAAGTAAAAAGGTCAAAGTCTATAACTTCAATATTTTCTCCCTTAAAAAAATATTTCTATTGATAAACTGTAAATAGAACCCGAAGCATTTATTAGCGAGTTAGTAGTAGTAAACCGCAATGACTTAGGCCTAATTATAGTTTTTCATGTTTGTGTCCTTGTCTTCGGGAATTCAGTAAGCGACTCCAAGTACTCCTCATTCTCACCAGTCAAAAACAAAATGGGAATCTGTATGCATAAACAATATATGTTAACAAACATTCAGCAATGTAAGAGACAGTAATTCATAGTCTAAACTATTTTAGTGACAAAAATTTTATATGCGCGTTAATAAGTGGCATTGTTCTTTTATTTCATACAAGTTGAAGAAAACCCACAGCAAAGAAAGATTATCAGCATTTCAAGGAACATTGTACAAATTTTAGTTCAGCACGGCCCTTTGAGTTTTCTGCAATAATAATAAAAATATTTTATCCGAAAATTGCGCCTGCTGTATAGTCAATCAGATTGCGAAAAATTAGATCTGTGGACGCATGAAATATCGTTCTCCAAAAAGGAGCTAAAATACAAGCTTTCATGTTAGATTCTAGAGTTATTAAGTTATTTTTAAGCAGGAGACATGAAAAAATTAACAATGCCCTCGCTCGGACTCGAACCTGGAACTCTCGAAAACGCCTCGAGTGAGCTACCGTTACAGCACGAAGACAAGCTGAACGGAGAGGGAAAATACCTTATAATTTTTCCTGTTATATTTATGTGACAGTTTTAAGAGCTTTTTACTAGCATATCTAGTGGGGATTACGAGTGAAATATTCACCGATTGCCAAAATTAATTCCAAACACAGAACATTCATCTAACACGTTTCTGATACTGTCCACGAATTACAATCTTCGATGGGGTCAGAAACTAGTTTCTTAGCACTTCGAGCTGGGGCCCGACGCAACTTGTGACAGAACCCGGAAAGTTGACTTGATGAAGTAGTGTCATAACCTGAGAAGCAGTAACGGAAGTTTCTTATCAAATTCACACACTACCCAATCCTGTCCACACCCTAAGATATGCAAAAGCAACGACAAATACAGCAGAAAAAAGGAGCTGAGAGAAAAAAAAAATGGCGCATATTGTTGAGCGTGGGTGCGTTCAAGATGGCCATTTAATAATAAAATTAATTTCTATTTTCATCTCATCCGACGAGTATTTACGACTTCCTCGACTGCTAGCAGTAGCTCTCTGAGACACGAAATCATCAACTTCACAGCATTGTCATAAAACTTAGCAATGAATGGACTTGTTGTTTGTGTTGTTAGGTCTATTTGGCTGGGAGGCTATGCATATCGACATTTCTGTCCACATG
Source organism: Stegodyphus dumicola (assembly GCF_044657685.1). Lineage (NCBI taxonomy): Eukaryota > Metazoa > Arthropoda > Arachnida > Araneae > Eresidae > Stegodyphus > Stegodyphus dumicola. The sequence continues at coordinate 36,657,256 of NC_140771.1, read as the reverse complement.
TGCAACATTTATTTAAATTTTTGACTGAAGCAGTTTTTAACACAATTAAAAATGTCACAAACTCAATAATTACGTGGTTTATTTTTTGTATTTTCATAGGAAGAGAAGTGAATAGAGTTATTATTTGAATACCATGTTTATTAATCGCAACTTTATTTGCTTGCAATTTTACAGAGAAGAAACAACAGACCTTACTGTACTTTTTTATTGGACTGAATGATTTTACTGGACTGAATTACTTAAATTATAGCCAAGTATACGAGAAATGTCTGCCTACTGTAAAAGATGTCTAGGATCCATGTAGGTATCCTTTCCTTTAGGCAAACAGTCCTCATATGTTTGGCCATAGTAAAACAAATTAAACTAACGTAGCTAATTTGTATCTCCTTTCGGACTCATAAACATAGCAAATTCTGCTAATGCCACTGACGAGACTTACCTTAAGCAACGTCAGTTGTAGAGTGCCCTAAAAGTTACCACAAAATGAACCATCACGAACCACTTTCGCAGTCTCTTTACAAAACATATATTGAGAATATCCTAACAACATATCCTATGGCCCACCAGCAGCCGAGCGGTAAAGTCGCTGAACACTGGTAGTTCGGTCTGAGGTTCGAATCCCGCGAACGGGCTGGCTGCATGGGTGTTTTCGTGGTTTTCCCCATGTGTAACGTGTATACGAGCCAGTTTCCCTTAGAAAGTCCTCTACGAAGGCATCCCTCCCCTTAGGCAGATAGCCCTAGTGTGCTTTGCCCTAATTAAATACACCACACTACACCACAACTAACAACCTATGAAAACGTATTTATAAACTCTTATTCGTAATGCTTAAGATCTCTTTCTGGATAAGTACTGAAAGGATAACTCTGACATCAGAACCACTTTTTTCAAGCATCCCATACTCAGGTACATAACAACTTTTAGAACATTCTAGCATTAGTTTATAAATGTACTCACAGAAACACTGTAGCACATGGATTACTAAAAATAGATTAGAAACAACGATAATCAGTAGTCATTCTCAAGGGTTGAGTAATATGTGCTTAATGATTGCTCTAGAAACTAAAATATTTTCCATATTATAGTTAATAAAGTCTTCAACTCTATTTTTGTAATATTTATTTAGCTGCCTACATTTTGTATATCATATCCAAATTACCTAGTATACATGTCGGTAATTATTTTTGTCTTCAATATGAGCAGATCCAGTAATTGAAATGTTTTATCTTTCAGTATTACGAAGCCAGTTTTGTATGTTTACGTTCCTATGCATGTTCCAGTGTAAATAGAGATTCCAATATAGCATTCAAAACCGTAATACATTGATCTTAAGATCTTATCTTTTATGCGAGAAAGATAAAAAATTCGCCAAGGTGGTATATGAAATAACGATACACATTTTTTGCCCTTAACATCAAGAAATCATTTTGGCGTTTTCAGACATAAGCGATGCAATACAAGCGTCTTCAACAAGTAAAAAATTAAATTATTTAAGAAAAAGTACTATTAGTTTTGTAAATACGAATAAAGTATTGCTTTCTCGTTCGTTTTATTCCTTTGGTTTTTGTATAAATACTGCAGTGGTTTTTCTCCCTTTTGCAAAAGTTCTTTGCTCCTGATGAAAAGAAACTCTGTGCCTATTCGCTCTCGAAACCGATAAAACCTTAATTAAAATCTTCGCTAAACACAAGATTGCTGCTTAGCTTAATTCTATATTATAAAATAAACGCGTTTATTACTTTTATTCCTAGGTAAAGTCTAAGTTAATTGTTTTAAAATATGTTTTTGTACGTCTGAATTTTGTTTATTATTTTAATGATCTCGTTTAAAACTAATTTATTGCATATTGAGAAAATGTTAGTGTTTAAAGAGCAAAATAAGAACGTGAATGCGAAAAGTAAAACTGGTTTTACTCATATTACACCGGAGAGGGGGAAAAACACGAAAATGCTCTTGCAAACTAATCGGGTTGAGCTGTCGATGTTCCATGGTCATTCCCACTTGGTCACTGGTGGGTTACAATGCATAAATAATGTTAAAATGTAATAAAATATAATGTGTATAAATATAAGAATAATAAAAATGCTGAAAAGTTAAGCTTGATTCATTAATAAATTAGACTTCTCAATCAAATGATGGATTGAACAAATTTAAAAATGTTCCAAATCCCACCCGGTCATCCACTACTCCGCAATTTCCGATCATCAACACAGCACTTTTTTTTGGCTATGACTGAATAGTGGTTGGTTTCAAATTGGCTATGGTTAAAAAGGGATTGGTTGAACGATTTGTCAATGTTAAGAATTATTTATGCAGTTACACAGTACTATATATATATATATATATAACAGGTACAACTGTGTTTTAAAGTGAGTTTTTGCTTGCATGGAATCTGAATCATGTACGATTTTGAGGACATCAATTAAATGTAGTCCAATAAGAACGATTACTGAAGTTTCATCTATTTTATTGCGTAATCAGTGCAAATGGCAAAAAGTAAAATCATGTTTGGGCAACGAAATTTTAAACATATTTTCGAGAAGAAATTTTTCTTCCAAAACAAATTTTCCCTTTATTCATGCACGTATGTATGCGCATGTAGAGGAACACGATGAAGTGGAGAGGGCCATAAGCTTCGTAGTTTGGGAACAAAGCGAAGTAAGAATAATGTGAGATATAACTGAAACATAGAACCTCAAACGCTTCCATACTGTTTGCATAAGCATCTATTCTTTTCTTCCGAGCCGATATGGCCTTAATAAACCTTTATCGAAATTCTCTAAACATTTATTAAAGTAGAATATAATTCTGTTCCTTAAATTATTTTAAATCACAGACATGCTAAAATATAATTAAAATCAGATAATAACAGGCAGCATGGTTCCAAAGCTTTTAAATTATGACGCACCAGAGATCTATTTTATTTAAGCAGGAATGAAGAAAGTTTAATAATTAAAGAAAGGGAGGGAAAGAAAGATAAACTTTTTTTTTGGCTTATGTGAAAATCATGACCAAACATGGAGGCCTATTGTGTTGGCTTGGTTTTCTAACTCTCCCAGAGAAATGTTAGTGCGCGAGAGGCAAGGGCCTGGGTAAGTTACGTCCGGGTGTCAGTGACGTGAACAAGATGGATCAATTTCCTAATGGATTACTCCAGAAATCTGACCTCGGCGACGTTGTGATAAGAGAAAAGTGTTTTCGGTTATTACTGACTCCATTTGCGTTGATTTTTTTATACATTTTCCGTCCTCGCCCTTTTGTAAAACGTTTTGTTTGTTGACAAATAGGTTTCCGGCTGAAGTGGAAGATTAGGCTACGAATTCATCATAATCACGTTCGTGAAGCAACTCCGGTGCGGGGTGGATACGAAACTCAGAACGAGACGAAAATTAATACTTTGGAAACAGCTCGAATAGCATCAAAATCATCCGTATGATCAAATAATCTGCAAATTACACATTTCGTTTCCTCGCGAATCTGAGACTACTGTCTTGCAAAATTTAGTGACTAGATCAGTAATTCTTAATCCCTCTCCAAGCTGCAACCTGTAGCCTCCGAATATAATCTGCAGACTTAAGTTTAATAAGTTTAATATCTGTGTCGGGTATTTTCATTAAGTTTATATATACACAAAATTAAAAAAAATTAAATAATTTAAAAATATTACGGAACTTGTAAAACAATGCAATTTATTTAATATGTGTGTTGTGCACTATTGTATAACAGATCTACCCTGTTGACGTCAATGTCCTCTACTGGCGTTTATATTAAGAGTTTTCATCATACATCCATATAAATGTTAAACGTTTCTGTTCATAGGCACAGCTGGTTAAATACAAACATTTGTAAATTTTAGTAAAAAAAAAAAAAAAAAAAAGAGAGAATTAATTAATACTAATAATTAATAATAATAATACCTGCAATGAATAATTTTTATTACATTTGAAAGTAATTTAAAAAATAGTAGGCTGTGAAGCTTCTTTTTTTATTTTTTTTCTTAAGTTGCTCTTAAAGTATGAAATAATAATGATAAAAGTTTCTAAAATATTCTTTTTTTTTTTTTTTTTTTTTTTTTTTTATTTTATTGACTTTTTCCAAATTCTTTTGTACGATTTTTTTGCGCGACATCTGGACGTTAGAACAGAATAAAGGACTCTTTTTTCCAACCTGGATTTAAAATATATTCAAAGGGATATTTTTGTCACATCTGCACTTACGTACAGATCTCGCAAAACTCAAAAGCAATTAGTCGAATTCCCCTCCCCCTCCCGATCCCTTTGGAACAGAAAACGCGCCCGCAGCTTGGTCTCATCCAATATTCATCACCACCGAACTTTGTGACTTAGTGAGGTTTCACACCCTAGCTGGTTAATGTATTGGGGAAATACCTTTTCGATTCTGTAGTGAAGTCCCTGGTGTTTCATGCACTTTTACTTGTTTACCTGGTGAATTATATGGGACGTAAATGCGAAGAGCGTGGTATTTAATAAATAAACACACAAAATGTTTATAAAGACATAAAATTGTTGTAAGTCATCTTAGTAGGAAAAAACAAACAAACGAAAAATGACAAAAATCTGAAAGGTTTCAGATTATGTCCGAAGGAGCGTTTTTTTTTAACGTTTTGTGTGTTACCTTTATTAATTAAATATCGTGTTCTACGTACTCAAACCATAAAATTCAGTTCAATAGCAATATCACAAACTAATTTTAAAATGAGAATATCTTTAGAATGCAGAGTCTCAAGCGCTGAAGATAATTATTTTTTGGTACTTTTTCGTTTCACCAGCGCAAATCTCGCCAAAGAGACTTTGTTAGCGACAACATACAGTATACACATAAAAAATGTTAACAAAATGTTTTTTCTAAGAATTTTTTATTTTGAAGGCATAAGCATTTTAATATGGTTTAAGAATTTACCATGGTTGAACATCCTGATTCGCCGGTTCGTATCACGTGACCCCAAATGATCTCATTTCATGTAAACTACACTACAAAAATCTAATTCTCTCAGTAATTATCTACATTAATTTCAATTTAAATCTTAATTTGGAACACAAGTTTAAATGCAAGAATTTTTTTTTTTTTTAAACGTACAATGCTGCCATTACTGGCTTTGAAATCGTTTAATTTGTTAAACAAAAATTGTTGAAGTGTTGCAAAATATGAAATTGATAAAAAAACAAATTTCAAATTCGAATTAGGGCTTCCACATGTCCATATTCTATGGAAGATTACGTTATTCAAAATTTGATGGCTCTAAGTACGAGATACGAGAAACATACATATATTTATTCAGATTCTTCATTATTTAATTTTTTTAAATATAATACACAGCGATAATATTTGGTGGCAATAATCTGAAAAGTGAAAAACGCTTATCGTGAATCGACGCAAAATGCCAAAAAGAAATTAATAGTCCTTCAGGACAAATTGCCTCTTTGGACTAAAAAGAAAATAATATGCAAACATGTCAATAATACGAAACACGCTATTTAAAACTGTTAATAATAAACCAACACGCTATTTGTTTTTAAACATTTTGTAATTTTGCTGAATTGTATGTGGAGTACGTGGGAAGAAAGCGATGCATAATAACAAAGCTAAAAGGACAAAAAAAAAATTGTGTTAGCAGGAGTGAGTTCAAGAGCAGATTGATATCCCGCGATGTTCAGCAAGAGCATGAAAATTCTTAAGAAGCCCTCTGATTCAGCGTTAAAATTTGATTCCTGCAAATTGGTTATTCCCCCCCTCCTCTACTTTTTAAATAAATTTCTTTGAGTTAGTACAGAATAACTGTTCTCATCCAAGCCCCCAGTATGTATAACTTTAACACTTTTCTGCAAGAACATTTGTAGTTACCAATACAAGTTTAGTGGACAAATGCGAGTATGTCAGTGTACGTCTTGGGCTAGAATGCTGTTGCAAATGACTTCAAAGTTGGTATGTTAAGAGAAGCTACAATGTTTAAATGTCTTTTGGTATTGTTATTCAGACTCGACTGCCTCTACTGATGAAGCACCTATAAGTACATTACGAACCATATCTCTGCTCCAGAGTCGTAGCTAGGGTTTTCAGCGTCCAGGGACAACTGAAGGTTTCGCGCCCCCTACTGCTTGCCAAGGATGGAAAACATTTAATTCTAAAATGTCGTAACATCAGTTTGGCGCCCCTTGGATTCTGCGCCCGGGGACAGATGTCCCCCTTGCCCCCCCCCTCTGCTCCTTACAGTGTGACGTTTTTGTCGAGAAAAACTCAAATATTTAGTATGTAAGCAGTGAAATACTAGGCATATAATATTGTCTTTTATCGAATCCCTTTTGTTACCTTCCAGATACTACCAAAATGCTCTTTACCATTAATTACCATATTTTCCCCATATAGCCAGTTATGAATAATAAAAATATTGGGTCATCCCCAAAATAATGGTTTTTTTCCAGTTGAACTAAAATTCGGAGGGGTACGAGATAAACTGTTTGCAGCAATTTGTTGTAAAAGCAGGGAGTAATTTTTTTACTTCGTCCTTATTCTTAGTGAAAGTTTCGAAAAGTGCACTTCAAATTTATGAGTTATTTTTTCAAAGCTTAATTGATCTGACAAAGGACCACGTTCTGCATATTTTGCTACACGAGTTTAATTATTAACAGAAATGTTAACATTCTCTACGGGAATCAGACAATAAACGTAAGCCAGTGTCAGCAATGATTCCAAAAATTTCGGCACCACAGCCTAGAAGACAAGCTTCTTCCTGGAAATGCTGCAGAGCTCGACGAGGACGTCATGCAAAGCTTAGTGGAACCAAATCTCATCGTAACTGGGTGATAACGTATAAGTATTTTAAATTTAATCAAAAACCTCTGCTAAAATAAATAAAAGTAGTATAAAAACAGCATTAGGGAGCATTTGCGAGAATACTATTTTTAGGTTTTATAACTGTCTGTTGAGCTGTAATTATTTCGTTAAAAGGGCAGAAACCTCAACGGATTGACTAATTAGGATATTACTTAAACTTGGAAAATCATCTGTACAGAAAAAGAATAAATTTGGTCTAGGATGGAGCTTCGAGGAAGGCGAGATCATAACACCTAAACTTGTAAATAATCAGTATAAATTCTGATAAAAAAATGTCTAATCTAATTAGCTACAGAAGTTTTTAATGACTGCAGAAGAATACTCATAAGTTAACACAGTAAGCTAGTTTATCATACCTTTCAGAAGATTTTTTCAGTTTTCAAACACGAAATCATCTTTTGATATCCGTTAAAAGATTTCTGTCTAATTTTCTGCAAATATAGCACCTTGATGTATAGGTGGGGGACTTAAACTAAACTGTGTTGTTTCAAGCTGTTATTGTTGCAAGAAAAGTGATACTATTTTTTTGTTCTTGGAAAAATTCATTTGAATTGAGAAAATCACGAAAACACCCATGCATCCAGCTCATTCCCCAGGACTCGAACCACGGACAAACTACCACTGTTCAGTGGCTTTTACCGTTCGGTCATTGCTGGGGCGCATTAAGAATGTAGCCATGTGTTTAGCTGTGAATCCAAGTAACAATCTTCGCGCTTTTATTCTCCATAGCCAACTTATATTCCAAGTTTCATTAATGTATGTTCATATGAACAAGCTCCAAAGAACTCCGTTATTAGGACTACTCTGTATTTCCTAAGTCGTTTTCTCAAACATGAAAAATGCAGAATTAAATTTTTGGATCTCCCAATATCACAGGAAACGTAAATGTCTAAAATGAAGATACAATAACACGCCGAACAAATATTAATTTAGAAGTCAAACAACAAAAATCAGCGTTATATTTTCGCATTTTTGCAGTAAATTTGAAAATATAACGCTGGTTTTTGTTTGCCTTCTAAATTAATATAAATGTCTCTTTCCTTTCTTTACTGTACGTAAAGCAGAAACAGAACAAATGACAGTTTACGTTCTAGAAGTTTTCGAAAAATTAGATATTGCAAGCTTACGACCGCTTCTATAGACTACAGGACCAAGGTAAAAATCGACAATTGAGAAAAAGTTTACCTTTCAGAAAGGAAATAAATCTTCAATTTGCAGATTTGATTGGATTATGTAGACTACGACAAAGCACTCGAGGGTTGTCTGCCTGAGGAAAGGGGTGGCTTCTGAAAAAAGAAGCTAAGGAAAACTCGTATTCATGTTACGCATAGAGAAACCATTAAACTAATGCAGGCAGCTCAGCTCGTTCACTGAGATTTCAGTTCGCATTGAACTACCAGTGTTCAGCGATTTAACTTCTCGGCCTCTAGTGGGCCTTTCAACATAAGAACTCTTTTTATTTTAATATGAAAATGTTGTAGGCTGCTCCCAGATGTATTAATGTCAGTTTACGTCAAGATAAATGTAAAATAAAAATTAAATATAATCAAACAATCTTTTAATTCCCCCTCACAATGGACCTCTTTGGTTATTTTATAATGCGTTAATGTTTAACCAGAAACGGTCGTGTCATTGCTGTAACAATGAGTTTGCACAAAATGGTAGCAATAAAACTAGTCTAAATTAAACAATGTTTAGATATATAGGAAATAAAATAAGAGTCCCAAAACTTAAATCTAAAGTGATAAATAAGATTCCAAACAAGTGTAGAAGACTAAAAAGTATTTTAACTCATCAGGAAAATAGAGACTTTTAAATATACAAGGTTCGAAACTGAAGAGAAACTCGCCAAACTAAAATAAATTAGCAAAGCTACAACTTATTTGCCCTCGAAGTCGATCAGAGTCTTGATTAAAACTGCGCTAGACATAAGGATATTGCTTCACTAATTTTATGTCACTAAGGTAATTTGGCGAACGGTAGTTCCACAATTTAGAACCTCAAACTACTTTACCAGGTGAAACATCACGATGGTGTACAAAAATTTTCCTTGAACGTGTTTTTTGGAAGGCTTTTGCTGTCACTTAAATTGGTAAAATTTGTAAGCGTTGAGCATAATTAGTGAAAAACTAAAGCTACTATGAGTTACTTTCGAGGTTTGCCCCTAAACTACATTGAAAACTCTTGACACTATTTCAGTCCAATATAAAACTGATCACAAATTCAACTACACTAACCTTATATACTATACGTTTAAGCAAATTTGAAAAAAGTGCTTCATTTTAAAGACTCATTTTAAAGAATACATCCTTAGGGATACAAAAATCAGTTTTCAGCTTACGAGATCTAAAATCCAAATTTTTATGTACAGAGAACAGTTTTCAAGACAAAAGCACATGTCCAGATGATTTTGATCTACTGCAGAGTTAATATTTAATGTTAATACTCTCAAAAACGCAGCTTAGTATTAAAGATAAGACTTTTTAGCCAGCTGGTTTAAGCCAGAAAGTTCACAGTGCTTTCCATAATTGTAATTCAGTTATCAATTTCCTATGGTGTAATGAGTATTGCACAAGTTAAAATAGAGCGCTTTGTTTATTTAAATCACATCTGCATTTTCTGCATATGTGGATTAACGAAAGTTTACACGTATTACTGAAATTTCATTAGTTTAAACTAGAGTTTTGCAAGTTGTTTTCAAATGGCAGAGGCTTAATTTCCTAAAGCCAACCTTGTCCATAAATTGAATACATCATATGATTTATTACGGCAAGCAAAATTAAAGAATTTTTTCTAAGAAATTTTGAAGTACTCCCCATTACTATGCTTTTCCGAACTATTTCCAATTCGGTTAGCATATTCGCCTTTCAGGACATTCTTACTGAGTGCTCTACTAAGTTACTAAAAAGACTAATTTCCTGTCCTTAAGTACACTCATGTCCATAAATTAAGAATAATGCGAAATCAGGCAAAGAAAGAGTTAGAAGCAAAACAAATTTGACTCATTTGTAAAGCTTATTTATTAAACAAAAGGTAAAGAACAAAAAAAGATGCTATATGTTTGATATTATTAAAAAAAATGGCGATTTTTCTCCCTGGAGCAAATTACAGAAAAAACCTATTTCCAAAGAACCAATATTACATGGTTGGTATGATTGTTAATACATTGTATGTCTCCCAGACGATGCAACACAGTCCGTACAACGCCTAGGCATGCTGAGTATCAAATTATCGATCTGATCTTAAGGGATATTACACCACTCAAAAAGCAATGCTCTCCGAAGTTCCGGTAGACATGTAGGAGGAGGTTGACGGGCTGCAACTCGTGGGCCAAGCATGTCCCACACGTGCTCTACTGGATTCAAGTCCGGTGAAAATGCTGGCCAGTCCATACGGGTGATATCCTCCGATTGAAGGCATTCGCTTACGATATTTGCACGGTGAGGACGGGCGTTGTCATCCACAAACACAAATTGTGCGCCCATGGTGCCCCGAAACAAACGTACATGTTGTTCCAGAATGACGTAGCAATAGATTTGGCTTCTCGTGGTTCCAATTTGAACATGCAGGTCAGTTCTGGAACCCAGAATAATTCCACCCCAAACGAGCACTCCTGCACCACCGTAAAGGTGTCGTTCAATGATGTTTTCTTGGTGGTAACGGGTACCTGGAGCTCTCCATATGAAAGTCCGGCGAGAATCAGACTGTAAGCTAAACCTGGACTCGTCGAAAAACATCACACAAGCCCACTGTTGCGGTATCCACAATGAATACTCTCTACTTCAGGCTAACAGCAGGCGACAGTGAGTTGCAGTAAGTGGAACTCATCTGACAGATCTACGAGCATATAGACCAATCTGCCCTAAGCGTCTGTACACGGTCTGCCTTGAAATTGTCGAACCAGTGGCTGAAGAGGGCTGACGAGACAGGTCTGAGGCTGTGCTCCGCCCGTTTCTTTTGGCAGTAAGTGCCAAATACTAGTCCTCATTCGGCGTTGTAACTCTGGGGCGACCTGTGCTGTAACTTCTACTCACATTACCATCATCTTGGAATCGTTGCCAAAGCCTGGAGATGACACTCTGGGCAATTCCAAGTTCTTCTGATACTTGCAGTTGGGTACGTCCACATTCCAGACGGCCGATAATTCTACCACGTAAAAAATCTTCCAAATGCGTCCTTTGTGTTAAACTATTCGGTTATTGCACCGAAATGCTTATAAAGCGTCTGCGAACAATTTTACTTCTTTGCCTGTATTCCTTATATATCGCTCTCGTCATTGTGACGTACCATCGGTGTCATCTGGTTACTTCCTGAAATTTGCATATGATTCTTGAAGATGTGTGTAGTGACTTTACATGTGACATATTTATTTTAGAGTTCGATTTCCGCGTGACTCCGAATTATCCTTAATTTATGGACATGAGTGTAGTACCAATGAGTGACGCTTTGTTAGAAAATCGGCAACAATAAGATTTTATTCCTAACGCATAGGAGATTCAGATCCACCAAGTACATCTAAATTTGCCAAACCTTGGGTACCTGATTCTTTACTGCTATGTTCCTGGACATGTAGGAATAGAAGGAAAGATACTGACAGATATCGGAGCAAGCAGTGGAAATGCCCAGATGGCTTGTCAGTTTTAGAAATATTAAGAACAAAACCAGAAACAGGTAGTTACTTTGAAAAGTGTATTTATATAACAAACTGGAAATCATGAAACCTCAAGCGTAAAACGGCCAGTGTGATAGAAACAAAAAGCAGGAAGTCCTAATACGGACTAGAATCAGTCACAATAGAGCTACTTATGTCGAATGTATCTACGCGCTCCGCTCTTCGGCACTACGCGGAAAGGGAGGGATGCCCCGTGGATTTTTTTCTAGGGAAACTGTCTCGAACCTACGTTAGAAATGAAGAAAACTACGAAAACGTCCATGCAGCCAGGCTGTTTCCCGAGAATTGAACCCCGGATCGAACTACTAGTGTTCAGCGGCTTTTACCCCTCGGGAGCCTCGAATGAACCTTTGTGCCCGAAATACAATGCTCACCTATCTGTGAACGCATTTTAATCGAGAGCTCATGTTATAAGAAACTTCCGAAGAAATTTAATGCCTATCGGCCGTTTACTCGGAAGAAATGTCATTTTTATTTTTACATTCGAAAAAAAATTTACTTAGTATGAAAGGTTTTAAAGAACGTAACCTGTTTTAACGCGTGATATATTGACATTGTCTTGTTTTATGATTTTTACGCGAATTTGATGCAGGTTTTTATTACATTGAACGACTGCTTTCGTGTAACATGTACGAGTAAAATAAACTTCATGTGTTTGGTACATCATAACCTTTTAGACCGTTTTCCAAAAATTCCAAAAGCCAATTAAGATCCAATACTTTTAATTTTCAACTCTGTCTTCATAAATAAAGTTTAAAATGTTTTGCCAAGACTTATTGAATGTAATTTCAAACCACATGAAGGTGCCCTAATTTGAACAAGACCTTCTCAGCTTTGTCTTCCAAAATTCTGAAGAAACAGTTTTCTTTCTCAAAAAGCACCAAGTGCCTTTCGTCCATTATTTTCGAAAATTTTCTATAAGCTCGCTTTGAGACGAAAACGTAATAAACCCTTTCTGTAAATGTGCTAAGACTACACAAATAACATTTAGTTAAATGGTGTTGACCTTTGGTTGAGAATTTAATGCTACATGTTTTATCGTGCATGCTGTCTTACTTCCGCAGAAAACTTTTTCTTGCCTGTGTTTCTCTAGATAAAGTACTCGAGAATTTTCAAAAAAATGTTGTACATCTCGGAGTTTAAATAACTTGCATGTTTCGCGATTTTTAGTTGGATTCTGAATAAGAAAATACCGCTTCCAGTGTTTACCTTTACAAAGTAGAATTGCTTTTATGCTCATTTGCGAACGCTTCGATGAAAACCAACATTCTTTTGCATTGCAGCGACACTATACTTCAGATAAGGTTAGGTTAATTATGGCAAAGCCTCGAGGGCTATCTGCCTAAGGGGAGGAATGCCTTCGTGGAGGAGTTTCTAAGGGAAACTGGCTCGTATACACGTTACAAATGGGGAAAGCACCCATACAGCCAGCCCGTTCGCGGGATTCGAACCTCGGACCAAACTACCAGTGTTCAGCGATTTTACCGCTCGGCTGCTGGTGGGCCACTTCAGATAAAGAATCTATAGTATTGTAAAATGTAACCTTTTCAAAAACCAAGAACTTAAAATCACGCTTCACTGATGAAACCTTTTGGGAGTTAGTGTTATGATTCAAGACGTGGCACTAACAGATAAACCTGACGCTTTGGTAAATTCAACCAAAAAAGAGTCATTCGTATCAAATTGTGTGCTTTGTTATGGTGTTATTGCAAAGTCCAAGCGTCTTCCAACCTGAAACATTACATGGTAACATTGCAAAACATCTTGGGGTTGAAAGTGAAAATAAGGTAGTTATAAAACCATCCACAAAGGCTTCCCTCGGAAAAGAGCCCTAGCATATTTTGCCACAACTTAGCGAGTCTGCATTCGCATTTTAGAGACCATCTGATAATCCAACTTTATCTGTTACGGTTAGTTTGGTTTATTTGCTTACGGCAAAGCATTTGAGGGCTATCTGCCTAAATTAGGGAAGTACATGCCATACTGTTTAACTTTAGTCGTAGAATCTCGAGCAAATACTTTTTTTAAGTTTCCAAGCAGACAAAAGTTAGGATTTCCTTAAATATTTGAGCATAATCATTCCTTGCTCAGTTTTAGAATGAAACTCTGGCATAGATTATGAAACAAGCATTAAATTTTGTACAAAAAGTGGATAAGAATAATTTATAACAAAAGAAAGTCGCCAAGTGCATGAAGTAAAAGAACTAAAATTTATAAAAATCAGTCAGCCAATTTCTAACAGCAATTGCTTTATTAACAGAACCAATATGTACACGCAAGTGTTCCTAAAGTAATTTTAAAGCTTTTTTCGAGAAGAAATTTAGAATGTTAGCACATTCTATAATTGCCATAAAGGAATTGTGTGCAATTAGTTTCTGTATATATAATATATTATCAGAAGCTTCGTATGCATTAGAACGCAAATTCATTTATTGTTAAGCTAATTGTTATTTTCGGAAATTAAAATATTTAATACTTTCTACCTTATGTGCGTAAATTGACTTAATTAAGGTTCATGGGAATAAATAATAAACTACGAAGGCAAATTTAAGCAATGTCTTAATGATTTAACTCCCTCTGCAGTGACAAATGAAATAGGTTCATTATCATTACACTTCCCCCTAGAGAAAATACCAAATTATTAATCCTAAACCGAGATAAAACTTAAATAGAAGCTATTATTGTAAGAGAGTGTTTTATTTGTTTAAGATTCCTAGAATTCAGAACGATAAAGTAAAATAAATTTAAAATTGTATTCTCACTATTTCTACCGGCACAGATTTCGTTCTTTCATAAAACTCACACATCTGCTTTTATGAACGATTAAACTCAAAATTCGATTTCATTTGCCCTGGCAATCGAGAATTGCATGTTTAGTATTAGTTGCTTGGTCAGAGAACATTCAAAAATTTTGTTTCCGAATACTCTCATTCATTATCAATGAAATTGCGGAATTTTTAAAATTTCTACCATAAGTTGAGTAAGAATTTGAAGAATCCGTTACTAAATTATAAAATTCTAAACTATTGCTAAAGAATTGGAATTGCTAAAGAATTGGAATTTTAGTTAATATAAAAACATTTAACTTCCATTGAATTTTCCTGTGCATTTCCTTATAATCATGTTCAAATTTCTTTCAACACTGAAATTCTTTGTATCAAGATTTAATTTTAAACAAAAACTTTGAGAGCCAAGTATAACAATGTAAATTTACGAAATTAACATTTCAATAGATTTCCGATTTGTAAATTGGGCGTGTTCTATTATTTCACTTCAAAAATACAATAGATTATTCTTAGAATTTATGTAAAAAATATTTTAATGCTTCTCTGCAAACCTTGGATGTCTATATTCCTCAAAAAATACCGTGAAACAATGCGATAGTCATCTCATACCAATCACAAGTTCACGAATCTTCAGGTTTACGAAACTTTTGAAAAGATCGTAGAACCACAATTTACATTCTAGATTTATAAAACAATATTCTAAACATGCACATTCAAAATTTACTTTAGTGTTCAGAAATTTGTTACCTCTGCATTCGAAAGTTGGTAAATGCACCTTATGGTTCTGATGACAATATCAAGTTAAAAAATGCATAATGCTACAGTTGTTGAGTATAAAACTAATAAAAGTAACGTAAGCACAAAATATCATCGAAGTTGTCTAATCAATAAGATGCTTAAAATAAAAGACAGCAAAATTCATGAATATATTTATAACACTGAAAAATTACACCAAAAATTTTGCATTTAAACATAAATTGAACATTTGTCAACAAAGCATTTAACTGCACTTTAATGACTACAGAGTACTGTAAAAGATTACCAGACATTTTTTTCATCTCCTGTATGGCGAAGCAGACAGTTCTAGTTTTTCCCCAAGAGGTTTTAGAATTCATTTACTGTAGGCAATAGTATTTTTTACTTTGAGTCATCTAAAGTTCTTACCAATTTCTTAAATTACATTAAATTCTTAATGTAATTTAAGAAATTATTTTCTTAAATTACATTCTTACATTAAAGTTCTTACCAATGCTGAGTATTTTCCACCATCGGGTTTCAACAGATTTCAATTTTCTGTGCGCGTGATGCTTTAATACAGAGAAAGCTTTCTGAAACTATACAAGAAATCGGGACGGTAATAAAGAACTTGAACTCAAGGAGAACTTACGGGAAAATGCTGAATCTTCAATTGCTTTTATGTATCTTTTATAAGTAACATTAACTTCTTTCATAGAACAGCCTAATCGTAACAATTCCTGAAGACAAGCTCTTCGTCGATTCTTAGTTGAGGCTAAAGCACTGAGGTGTATATCTTTGATATTCTGATGATAGCGAATTAAAAGCTTTTTTAAATTAACCTTTGTGCTCAATTCTTCAATGAATGAGGAATTCAAAAATTCTGGTTCGATCAATTCGTGTGGTAAATACTGCCTCCATAGTTCAATCATAGTTTCTTTGGAAAAAAAGCGACCATCTAGTAGTATCGAAGCGTCAGTTGCTTTCTGTATTGAAAGAGTTACGTCGTTAACTTTATCCATAAATTCACGTTCCAAAACGAGTAGGAATAACAACTCTTCATTCGCATGGCGTTTTTTTGCATCATCAGTAGGGAGGCTATTGCTAGCAACATCGAGGATTTCATAAGTCCAGTCCACCATGGAAGTAGGATAATAGTCAACGGTATACCACGCATGTTTTCCCCACTGCTGAAGAGGGGATATAAATATTTCAACGAGTGTAATATTCGTTATTTCTTCGTAAGGATATCTCAATTTATTTAACTTATTTTGCAATTTAGAACATATAGACTTCTCTCGTCCGTTTACATTTTCATATACATTTCTTACGTCGCTAGCTTTCAAACGCAATTCTTCCCAACCTCCTTGATTTTCGAGTTCTTTTCTTATGAATGCACGAAAATACTTGCACCATAAACGTGGAACAAGTTTTAAATTATTGTCGTTTCTCTCGCAATGGAGGTATATGGATAATTCGGCAAAAACTGCGCATGAGAAATATGTTCGGAGAACAGCATTATCATGCACATACTCGGATATAAATTTCTCCACAAGTGTCGTAAATTTACTGCTTTCCATTAAAGACAGCCTCTCATAGACGATTCTTTTATTCCACTCCTTTCTAATACAAAACTGCACAGCTATAACCATATATCCAACGTCATGATTAAACTCAGACTTTTGGTTCTCATCCAGTTTATATACATCTTCCTGCTTTAACAATCTTCCTGAAGATGCTCGTACTTTAAACTTGTCCCAGACGAAATTGAATAAATCGAAAGCGAAAAATTCTTCAGCTCGGTCCACCATTTCTTAATAGCCTACTCGTTTCACTACCACGAAAACTCCGATCTGCGGGTTTGAGGCAAACCTTTTAAAAGTTACCCATTAACCATTTTGCATACGTTAAATTTCCTTCGCTCGTTTAAGCTATTTGCTCGCATTCCCCATCGAATCCCCCTCTTACGGCATTTTCAGTTTACTGTGTTTTTGTTCTAAATCGCACGTCATAATTTTTATTTTCATATGCAAAGAAGATTTTCAAGGTAAACATACAAATTTTATTAATTAAATTTTTTTATCTTGTAAACTGCACATAAACAAAAGTATTGCTTTGTTATTTCAATAGGCCAGATATGGTAATTTCATTTAGATCTTGTAAGCTGATAAATTACCAAATTTAAGGAAATTAACATTCTCATGACTTTAAAAATGCATGCTGTTCATCAGAATTTCGTTTCCCAATTTAATTTAAAAAATTTTTGAAGTAGAAGGCCTCTTTTTTTTTTTTTTCATTAAATTACATTTCTATTATATGTAACTATTATATGCACTATTATATGTACTATTATATGTAATTCTATTATATACACTATTTATTATATGTAAGTGCGTAAGGTGATAGGCAATTTTACCAATATGAACCTTTGAAGATATATATAATCGTTTTCTATAAAATACATGCTCTTTGCATAGAAATATTTATTATGTATTTTAATAATATTTTACATATGAAATTTACTACTTTCCTTCTTTCAAAGTTTGAAAATTCATCTTAAAATTGAATTATTGTTATTGTTGCCTTGTTCCATGTACTTCACGGAAGAATGGTTGTCAGAGCCTCATGGAGGTTGAACTTCTACTTCCACCCCCATTTTGAGGGAAAGAACACCGAGGGATAGTTCGAGATGCCCACCCCTCTCACTTACCACCAAACTACACGAGAGGACTTTCGGCTCACCAGATATTTAGAGTGCCCCATGCAGCAAAGACACTATGCATTTACAAACATCGATACTTTCTCTGAGACTACAGTAGGCTCCCTTCATCACTGTACCGTCTGGGTGGCTAAAATTGAGTTACTTATATGTTATAGGTACTAATATTTATTTTTGTGCAATTCAAGGATTAACACGTTGATTAGCCTATAAGCATCTATAATATATATATATATAAAGCTGATTAATGCAAGTGAACATTTAGCAGCTTGGACTTGTTTAAATATAAATGTAATCACTTTTAAACCCTAAAAAGCGACCTCGTAACTCATTGAACTCGCGCCCGTGTGTGTCCTGCTGGAAAAGACCTCTAAACCTTAATAGTTCGAAATGGATTTGTTTTCTTGAGAATATGCTGAGTGTATTACACTGTTTTGTGCTTTCTTGCATTATAACATATACATACTAATCAATTTCCATATAAAATCCGTCACGAAAAGCAGTAGAATTTATACCCCTCAGGTAGGTAAAATTCGTGCGCTTTGTCACATTAAATTAAACAGTAAGCTGAGACTATCGGAGTGCCTTCTCTGCCCTGTCATTCTGTCGATAACTTATATCTGCAGAATTAATCAGTTTTGCAAAACTATTTAAGAGTTTTACTTTTATAGCTCTCAGAAAAGATCATACAAAAGCCACAAGCCGGCTTTTCTTTCGAAAAGTTTTTCAGTGCTGAAGCCATTCAGTTCTTTTTTCAGACGTATTTCCAGTTTAATATACCAGACGTCTTTCTACATGGAAATATTTCCCACATGGGTTGAACAATTAAAACTCAGTGCTTGTGAGTATGTTATTTCAGTCACCTATGTATTGAAGGAACACATGCAACCCATATGACGTCTCTTGAAAGCGGTGCGGCAGGTGGAGAATTTAATGCCATCCTTGAACAACCATCAGAAAGTGAAATGTTTCGATGAAAGCCTTCGTGGGAGGACAAGATCAAATATGCCTGCTATCTCGAGAAAATTTCTAGAAATCCAAGGACCCTCCAAGGGATGATAGTAGATGCTTTAGACAAGCTATGTGTTTTCGAAACTTCTGAAGAAGTCTTAATTCCCTTATAATGGCTCTTTTTTTCACCAGTAATAGGCAAATCGAAGGAAACATTGCACACTTACCATTCCTTCAGACCAACGTATTGTACCAAGCCTTGAATCTAAATTTAAAAGGTTAAAATAGGAAAAGGAAACCCTCCTCAAAAGGATCCACGTACTGAAGAAGAGACTGATACAGAGAATTTAAAAAGAACATTATTTTCTTATATTTTGAAGTGCAATCACAGGATCTTGATGAGAGTAAACAGAGAAGTAGAAGACCTAATAAACTTTAAAGAACAATTGCAAAGAGCAGTCTATTATGAGAAAGAAGTTATTGAAATATTTCATGAAATATACTGAGAAATATAACCACCTATATAGCCTTCTTTTATTAGACCATACAAGAAATGATACAGGACTTAAACAAAGTTTTGAACCTTTTTAAACTGTGAAAACTTGAATAATTCAAAACCAAACTAACAAATGTATGGACGAATCCTAAGCGGAAAATACTATAGAGATCTTTAACACTGAATCCAAGTTCTTGTGACAAAGTAGATCTCATATTTGCTTAACCGTACAAACAAGAGGACTACGTCAGACGAAACTTTTAAATAAAATTTATGATTAAATTTTATTTAAAATGACGATAATTTTTTAAAATACTGTTTAGTAACTATTTAGTCCGTGTGCTATTTAAATGTGTCAAGAATATTTTATACTTTTATAGAAAACTGCATACAATATTTTAGTGTATTTTTAATGTCTGAATATTATCAATGTCCGGAATACTCCACTTGTGTTTAACTTGATCTTAAAACTATTATGCAGCCTTGTATATCTAGTTAACTATTTTTTGAAAGACTAATTGAATTAGAATCCAGCAAAATTTAATTGATGAATAATTCAATAATTTTTGGTCGCTTACCTAATAAATAAAAAGTCTGCAGTGTTGCAAATAGCAGAAGTTTAAGTTATGTTGCTTGTTTTCAATAAATACTCCAGCTTTGTAAAGACTGCTTTAATATAATGTTGTAGTATATGTTTCATGTACAAAATTCCATGTTTAAAATTTTTTAATCCAAGGAATACTTGTTTCAGTACTTTCAAATTTTGTGTTGCGACTTATCTCACTTGTCTGACAGCACGCGAAATTCATTGTGGCAAGAACAGTAAGACTGTACCTGTCGTCGGCAAGAGCCATGAGCAGAGTACAGGTGACAGTACGACTTCGCTCGGTTCTGCCCCCCTCCAATTTTGATGGAGAGCACTCCTAGGGTCGAGTCCGAGGGTCTCCCGCTCCCTCTTCTCCTACCACTAACCTCTCGAGAGGACTTCCCGCTCTCCGCATATTTAAAGTACCCTCATGCCGCACGGACACTGTACATTTACAAACATCCATGCCTTCTCCAGGATTCGAAAGTGGGTCCTTTGATACCGCAGTAGCTCCCCTGACTACTATACCGTCTGGCTAGCAGTTTTAAATTTTAGTTTTGTTTATTTAATTATGAAAAAAAACACACTAAGGCAATCCGGTTAAGGGGAGGGATAGCCTTTGTGGAGGGCTTTTCAAGTAAAACTGGCATGTGGGGCAAAACTAACATGGGGGGGGAAACAAGAAAATGCCCATGCATTAGGATATGCCCATGAATGCCCGGAATTTGAACCTCGGACTGAACAACCAGTGTTCAGCGATGTTACCCCTCAGCCGCTAATGGGAACCTTTCAAATTTTGAAGCTAAATGTTAAAGGCATTGTAACATGAAGATGCCAAATGTACAGATTTCAAGATCTGAAGTTTCATATTCCAGACAGATTTGGTACTGCTTCATTTTATTCGGAAAATATATTTCAGTATCTGCATCGACAGGATAACATCGAACTCGCGTTTCTCTTTAACATAAGGATTTGCATGTGCATGAATAATCTATCATATTTCTAAAACAAAGCCAACAGACTACAGAAATCATTCGAAAACGCGGCGCATTAATTTCAAGAAGTAGTTTGTGAATTGCTGGAACCTTACATAAAATTTGATACGATTCCCAGAGCTCAAAGATGTTGTGTTAACATGATTTTATAGAAACGCACAATTGCAAGCAATATGCGAGATTTACCTATCGGACTACTTGAAGTTTGCAGTATTTGTAAGTTCTTTCTCTTTTCAATTGCAGTAGCTGCTGTAGAAAGTTTACGGCTCTACAACTGAAATTAAATTACACTGACTGTTAAGTCAGATTGAAAATGATTCGTGCTAGATGTTATGACACGGAATAACCCTTAGTACAACAGGAAATTTGAACTGCTGGTGCTCACTGCGTGGCTTACGAAATATATGGAACTGGTAACATTAGAATGATCAGCTTGAAATCCCTTTTGCACTTTAGTACACAATACCTCGATGCTGTTGATCTTAGTTTAATCAGTTTTCAAACTAATGTTGATTTGAATTTAGCCTTGGGGCTATTAATGAATTATAAATTCTCGAGACTTTTTATTTGTGCGATTACTTTGACATTATGTCCAATTTTTAAAAAATTGCCAGTTTGATCAAATATTTCATGCCAGTGTCTTCTTCGAAAAGTAATTTCAACTTTATAAGTATAGCTAAGACTCATACTTATGGTCTCAAGCAGAGAAAGTGCACGAAGATATTTGCTCCAAGTGCTAGCACAATCAGCTCAACAAATTAAGTTTTTGCTGTAGGTGCAGTCTCATTAGATTTAGATTTAGTCGCCGAGAACCGGAACACGGACTACGGGAACTTCTATCAGAATTTGAATTATAGTGAATGGGCTAGCTGCACGGCATTTCCATGGGTTCTTCGCTTAAAATATTCTTATAAGGCAGTTCCCCTAAAATTTTCAGCAAAGACATCCTTTCCATTGTATATATAACTTTTATGAGTTCCGTTATTATCAACTGAAATGAACTCATCTCTTTTATTTCGCATGCGAAATCACTTTTGTAGTTGAGTTCTTTAACGACAAAATTGGCATATGAAAGCTAAATATGTCATATAATACCGTGATGTAATAATAATCCATGGTACAATTATCATTAAAATCCCACCTACGCAATTATCTTTTTTCGAAGAAAGCCTGGTATGCCCCCGTGAAATAGTTGTACACATATTTTGCTGCTGCTCATTAGCGGTCCAGTTAAAAACTGTAAAGAGGGGGGAGCATGAGGATGCTACAGAAAGGAGAGACTACGCTTCGGATATGTGAGAAAATATGAAAGTCGTTTAAACATTTAACTTCTCTTCATTTAATTTTATAGAGAAGAAAGAACAGAAAAATTGAATTCTTTGAGTGAATACAATTTTGTACTGTGAAAAGGGATTTTTTAAAGATAAACTATAAGACAAATACATTTTTTTTTTCAAAAGCAAAGAAATGAAAAGACACAAATTTATAACGTCAATGAATTTGTATTGTAAATACATTTCGAGCATTGTATATCGAATGCTTTGTCATATGAATACGAAGTATCTGACTATCTGAGAAATATTCTTAACTAAAATGGCTTTCAATCTTGAAAATTTAATGGATTTTAACTGTTCCCCCTTGATACACCTCCCTTAGAGTTAATTAATGTCTATTAGCATTTGGGGTGGTTCATTTTCCTTTATAATACGTTTATGATGTACATATACATTGCTCGTATTGGTCATTTATAGCTTTTAATACCTCTGTGAAAAAAATCATTCTGAGAATCCAGAAAATGATCCTTAGCGATGCTAAGATTATTAAGCGTTGTAATCTCACAGTGCTTCAAAAGAATCCAATTGTTTAAAGCCAGAGTAACATTATGCTCATATCCTGGTCCAGAAATCAAAGCTGCGAATCAAAATGAAGTGAGTTGCTGATAGGAAGTCTTAATTAAAAAGGAGTTATAGGAAATATTAATCAATGCTTAGAATTATCACGTGGATGAAACACTTAATCAGTATTTTATAAAGTGTATGACAAATCGAATTTCGGCACTTATAAAGGAAAGAAAGGTTAAAAAATATAATGAGTTATATTTTCGTTTTTCTGATTGCAAAACCATCTTAAGAGGTTATCGGATTTAATCTTCAAATTATTCCGATATTATTTATAGCAATGGAGCCATTATTCTGAACCATTATTCTAGGATTTTTGATGCTTAGAGACCTGAAAAGTCAGCAATGCTCTCGCCGGGACTCGAACCTCGGACCTCTCGAATGCGCTCCGAGTGAGCTGACTATTACACCACGAAGGCACGCTAAGAAGACAGAAGAAACACCTTATAGAACGACTTTCATTAATTATACTAATGGTGTAAATATTTGTTGAAATTATCAGTGAAAACAGTTGTAATTAACAATTGGTTATTGATGCGTACAATACTATTAATAAGCTGGTTTTTTAATTACCTCAATTTTTTGCTGATAAGAAATAAACTATTATGATATGAAAGAATAAAAGAAACTGAAGGAATTATTTTCTGGTATTTGGAGGTCGTTTAAGCACCTCCAAATTATATTTCACCAGCACCTTTATTTAATATGATTATGAAAATTTCATTAATCATATTATTAAAGACTTTGGACGGGAATTGAAGCCAGTATGTTACCATTTGTTGATAACAATAGATACCGATACTCGATGAGAAGCTGATATAGATTACCTCAAAAAATATAAAAACACTGTTTTGTGTGAAAAATAATAACAAAAATGCTAATTTATAATATAGTCGAACCAATGCATACAAACTTTAAGGGACTGGAAATTTGGTTCGCTATATCGAGTGCAAGATGCTTCTATCTCGAGATATATATATATTAGTGCAAGATGCTTTTGTTTCGGGAGATCTTTCTGGTTAGGAAATGCTGCAATAAATTTGGCTAAAATCGCAATCTCACTATCGTCTTTCAAAGCCTTTGACTTATGACAGATACAAATGACTTCATCGCTGATTCACAAACCTGTCCGAATAACTTAATAGATTACGTGGCAATAAGCTATAACAACATAAACAGCTTTAGATCTAAGCAACCTATTGAGACACATGGAACCTGAATTGGAAATATTGGTCGATAAAAAGCTTCCCTCATTTCTGGAAGTAACGTTCTTAAAGTTATTGTTTGAAGCAGCTGATTTGGCTAGGTTCTCTAATATCATCGAGAAGTCTCCAATGAATTATGCTCCTTGCTTCTATTTTAAGTGGCGATTGAAGGATGATATATTTTTGATAAGGAAATTTCTATCTAAGATTTCCAGATAATTCAGGGGAAAGCTAAGAGAAACCAAATTCGATTCTGCTTACATGATTTTGTTGCGACAGATAAAAGTGTTTGAAGGCAAACTTAAAAGACGTGGTTTATTTTAGTGGTAAAATTATTGTCAAACACATCAGATTAAAAATAATTTTGAAGGGAGGTTAAAACATTGCGTACGTTCTTGATAAAAATATTGATTTTCTTATAATAACATTTTAAGTATCGGAACTAATTGGAAATACAGTCTGTTAAAAAACTAATTGGAATGGACATAAAAGTGGGCTGTTGAAAAATAGAAGAGTTAGAGAAAGTGTTAACAAATTTTTGTAACGGAAATGTTAAGAATATTTTTCTTAAAAGTTAAATCTAACAGCTTTTTTTTTGAGGGGGGGAGGGGACTATAAGTATTCATGGATCGTGGTGGTGAGTTTTAGCTTTAAAAGAGATCTTTTTAAGAGATCAAAGACACAATAGTCTATAGGAGAAACATCAGGTTGACTTCTCAAGAATACATTGAAAATGTATATATGCAAGACCTGTATCACTCTTCATTTATCCAAAGAATACCGTGGTACTGAATAATTTGTTGCTTTGTTTGATGAACAAAGAAACAAACAACAAAGAAATGGAATTTCTCCTTGTAAATATCGGATGCAAAATTTTCTCTTGGTATTACGTTGAATTGCTTTTAAAATATTTTCCCATTCTCTTTATCTTTAATTTCCTATTGTAAGGGAATCCTGAGACAATCATAATTCCCTTGATAAAACTTTCTTTGCATTGACGGAACCAAGCGATAAATTTTTTTATCTCTTCGTTTTGTGACCTTCTTTGTTGCAGTCATTTAGATACACTCATGCTTTATCAAAAGTAACAATGTATTTTCATTTATCTCCTGCTAAATATGTTTCATACAAGGATCCACAAATTGTTCTACATAAAGCCACACGCATCAGCAAAAGCCGATGAACATTATGTTCTTTAACTTTTTAAAGTTGTAAATCTGGTTTTCTGTTTCATTTATTGCTGCTAAAGATGTATCTGAAGACTCTGTAACTGATTTCTGCTTCGGCAGATTTTCTCTTGTTACGAACGATTTAGCTTTAGAAATATTAGGAACAAATACAAACGAATACGTATTCGTTTGGATTCTTCTTCCCATGTAGAAGTAATGATTGAAGGTTTTCCCTTTCTGATTAATAAAATGTTGCTTATTTTTCCCTTAGAAATTTTAATAGCATTTCGCAACGTTTTCGAATTATGGAATAAGAATATTTTTCTTTAGCAAGCGCAAAACATACCCTTCAATCCACAGCTTTTACACATGTGATATTTTGAAATATGAATAAATTTAAAGGTAGCAGACGATATTTCTCATTTCAGATAATAAGCTGTTGCCAAGAATTTTTAATACCAAAACATTTTCTTATATTTAATTCTTTATCGTAATCATTCAAAAATGTATAAAAACCCTTTGTATTAAATAAACAACGCTCAGATTAATAAGAATATATTTGCATGACTCATAAAGAAAACTCATAAATCAGAAAGTTCTAACAAAACCTTTATCATTTTAAGCCAGAAATGATGCAACTGGAGCGGCAGGGTGGGATGGATAAATTTTTAGCATTTATGGAGGCACTGAGAAGCAGAATTTAGGAACTGCAAAGCTTGCACCGGATGGCAATATGCCTAACGCCAGCACTGAAAGCAGAAATAGAAAACATTTCCGAATCGGTTGGCTCTAGATGGATCAGACCTTGATCTACAGAAAAAGAATGCAGCAAAGAAGCCCTTTTATACAAGAGGCAGAGCAGATGTCTTTCGTTAAAAAAAGCCATAACCTAGTTCCCGCTTTTTCGTAAAATACTTAATAAAGCAAACATTCCTTCACCCATTCCAGATAAGAGTAAGCAATTAATCAAGTTGGTTTCGTTTAGGATCACTTATATCACTCGATTATTTTCCCGAGGTCTGTTTAAAACAGTTCGCAAAGGCTTATCTATAATGGAAATGTTTTCTTATCTTACGTTTCCAGTGTATAAATGTATCAATAAATATTTTCTCTGAAAAATTAGTTAAAATAGTGACAACTCTTATTTAAGAAACGGACTTGGTATACTGTAATTTAAATTTCAAAACACAAGTAACTGGAAAAAAATTTGTTAAAAAAAAAAAAAAAAAAAGGACTCTGAACCAGTTAGGCAATAAAGAACACCTGGGGCAAGAGTTTTTTCTTTCTTTTCTCTGGTGAATCTGCCGAGTTAAATTGAAGAGTTTTTGCTACCAAATTTTACCAGTGGGGATAATTCTGTTCTTAGACTGAGATGCATTAAGTTGAATTTTTTTTTCAAATCGCAAGAGTGCTGTTGCTAATCATAATTTTTTAAAAATACTTTTGTAAATTATAAAAGTGTATTTATAGCTAGAAAGATGTTAAAATCTTCTGTTTCAAGATAGGCAACATCTTAAAATTTTCAATACGAAGGAAGATGAGTTAAGAAGTTCTGTTGTAGGATTGGTAATTTTTTTTGGTACATGAGAGGATTATTAATGAATAAATAAAGTTGAATATAATTCAACGGAAAAAATGGAAATATCATTTTAGTATTATTTATTTAGAGGAAAATAAATTAATAATAAAAATTTGTTATAAACATTATAGTCTTTTACGTCTCTTGGTTAGTTTCAATTACAGACTAAAAGCTGCATCGGTAGGATTCTTTCTTGAAGGAGAAGAATTCTTTCTTGAAGGACTTTTAAATTGTTAGATTGGATTATTTTGATTATGGTAACGATTCGAGAGCTTCCTTCCCAGGAAAAAGATGCTTTCATTCAAGACTTATTGAGCCGCCAAACCGGTATAATGGTTAACGTAGCTGACTCCGGGTTCGAATCGCGGAGAAGGCATGGATGTTTGTAAATGTATTGTGTCAGTGCGGCATGGCGTCACTCTAAATATACTGCAAGCCGAAAGTCCTCTTGTGTATTTTGGTGGGAGACCCTCGAGCCCGTCTACGCCCCCTCCCGCGCTTCTCTCCATCATAATTGGGGGCGGAAAGGAGCAAAGTCACCTGTAAGGTGTTCAAGGCTGGTTGCCAACGACAGGCGCAAACTAGCGCTCCTTGCTACGACGTATTTCATGGGCTTGAGATGGTATTACGGTCAAACAACTGAGCTTAAGTAACAACAACAAGAACAAGACGTACTTATATAAACAGCATCTTATTTACATTGCACATGTGGAAATCATAAAAAAGACTGTGCAGCCAGCCTGTTGGCTGAGATTTGAACCGGAAGCAAGTTACCAGGAATTGACGATTTTACCACTTGGCTGCCGGTAGTTCACTATCATCGCGAAAAAGCTTCATATTTGTGTTATACATGGAAGAACACGAAAACTGAATGTAGATATTCAGTTCATCTGCATCTCTATTCGATTCAATATGCCAGAGTTTAATATCTTATCTGGTCGAACAGAGGTGGACTTGCTATTACTGTTGTAAAACTTATAGACTGAGCTAATTCAATAAATGAAGCTATGTAAAGTGTATAACTATTTTAATCTTTTATTTCTTGACCCTTATCTGTGAGGATTTTTATAATTCCCTGTATTCTGATACTTCTTTTCAAGTACTAGTTTTTCTTCTTTTCTGTTTAACAATTCATAGTACTTTTCAAATTAATACATATTGGTAGGAAAGTGTATCATTTTTTTATTAGCTTTTACAAAAGCGTGAGTAGCTAAAAATCTACATTATTAGCTAAAAATCTACATCCGCAATCTACAGTAGATATCCGTAAATGATAAAAATATCGAGCAAAACTCACAAATTAATATAAATATGCAGATTATGATTTCGCATATGCCTGTTTAATTATAATATCACGTTTAATTATAATTATTCGTCTAGTAACTCATTTTCTTTTTCGAGATACAGAAGTTTGAAATTCTGGAAAGTCGTGAAATAGGCTGCATCACTAAACATTTTTATTTGCTTATTTGTACTTCTACTTCTTTCAGTCATTTCATCAATTATTTTTGCTATACTGCATTTATTAAATCAGCAGATTCATATACATATGTTTAGATACATATTGAATATTTAGAGATGAAAGAGTCAACCAATGGCGGGAACAGATAACAATGACGAACCTGAAAGTGTGGGTGATTGCATTACAAACGGACTTGCAGCAAAACTTCTACATTATTCGGTAAATTGGCAAGAGGAAGTATGAAACATTTTCCTCTTCCTTAAACCTAGAAAATTAACTGCCTGAAGATCCCTCAAAATGCCATCTAATTATCTTCTGTCGTCTGGGAAATGTCCTTGAAGGCATCATCTGTAATTGACTGAAGCCGTTTTTTGGACAAATCGCAGATGAACAACATAGTTTCTGGTGAAGTTATTCAGCTACTCACCAACTAGTACAAATTTCAGAATTCATTAGAACAGCAATACACAATAAATCTGCTGCAGCTATCCTTATACTAGACGTGGCCAAAGTCCATAAAGGACATATTCACAGGGTTGTACCTTCCTCGGAAATGGGTTCTAATCATCGCATCCTTTCTTCACAACAGATCTTTCTCAATGAGGCAAGGAGACTGCATCTTTTTTTCACACCTAATATGTGCTGTTGTCCCGCAAGGATCCATCTTTGGGCCTTTCCTGTGCAAATGACTTCATAAAATTTAAAGACGATCTCAGCACCATTATTGCGTGTTATACCAATGAAACTGCCACCCTTACCCGTTATAGAAGGCCAAATCATTGAAAGGATCCAGGACAAGATTCTGGAAATTGAAAAATGGCGCCAAAAGCAGAAGATAAAAATTAACCAAGAAAAATCCCAAATTTTAGTCAGAAAGTATAAAATTCAAGATAAACTGGATTGTAAAGTGATTCTCTTCGGAAAGCAAGTCCCGCTTGTACATTCGGCTAAACACTTAGGAGTTTGGTTCAACGTATCATTTACTTGGTCTGCGCATATTAGCAGTGTACATGAAATGTCACATGGTATCATTTGCAAATTGCTCTCAGGTAACTTAGGACTCAATCTTATCCTCAAGTTACGTCTTACGTCTTTATAAGGCATTCTTTTATTCACCAGATATTTACTTACGCGTCACCAGTCAGTGTAAACGCAAAGAAAATGAACTTAAGAAATTACAAATCCTGAAAAATAAGTTCTGCGAATTAACAGTAGTACCTCTTACTTCATACAAAATGAAAATCTGCATTATGATTTGAGAATTAACAAAATAAACCAATACCCAAACAAGATTAATGTGAAATTCTACCATAAGGCAGCAGCTAATACTACTGCAAACTAGTACGTTTCTAAATTATAAAATCTTAGTGGGCGATATTTTCATTCTTTCATATGCTGCGCATCTTGTGTGGCAAGAAGGATTTGTTACCTGGCATGCGGTGTCACCCCTCGCCTGGACATAGCAGAACTACGTGTTACGCTTCATGATGAGAATTCTTAAATACGTATATTCTCTTGTGTCCTGAAAACCAGCACCTTACAGCTGATGCTACTCTCACAATTGGAAACACTCATTTTCCCCACTGCTTACGTAGATTGTATCCTAGTACTATAAATGGCACCAGAAGTGTGACTGCTGTAGCTGTTACAGAGGCAAAACGCCTCTTTTCTTATTTTCACCATCCAAGACCTCCTATGAGGGACATATTTCATGTACTATTGTGTTATTTATTTCCTCCTAAGAGGGACAGATTCTTTCTCAGGATCCGTGAGATACTCTGTAATTTCTCTGAGAATTACTGCTTAGGCAGTAGAGTCCCAGAATAACACTACAGTATCGCAATATTGCACGGCTTGTCTTTTCTTGCTGTGGGTGTTGAAGTTCCCTAGAAACGCAATCAGTAAAGCCGTTATGACATTGTTGAACACTTTATAGAAAACTGGACGACTTCGAACTTGGACGTATAGTAGAGATGCATAAAGCGAGCTAGTTATACCGAGCAATAGGCCTGCCACCTGCAGTCTACGGAAGTGGCTATACAAAAGTGCTGGGAATAACGATCGCTCCAAGGAACTCACCGGCGGAATCAAGGCTATGAAAGGCGAAAGTACATGAATACAAGGTAAGATTGGATGATTGCGTGACAATCTCAGACTGCCCCAACAGGATCTTTGTGCTACCCAAAACGTTACAAATTTTGCCACATCTTCAGTGACACCTTTCCCCACCTCACGGCGCTTGGCTGAGGTAGGATTGCGCCTCCATCTGTCTTTAACACTACAATCTCAGACTGCCCCAACAGGATCTTTGTGCTACCCAAAACGTTACAAATTTTGCCAGACCTTCACTGACACCTTTCCCCACCTCACGGCGCTTGGCTGAGGTAGCAGAATCTTCTGGAGTGTGTCGTGGCCGATCATCATGGTTGCCAGCTGAATGGCATTGCATAGCGTTCAGCGATTCTTCTGGAGCTGCTTCATTCTTGGAGCAGCTGACCATTGGTTCCGAGGTGGAGGGGCCAGGATCAGCGGTGCCAAACAGGCCTTGTTTTACAGAGTCACACAGCCATTATGCCTAGTGTGATGGTGAAGAGTGGTCTCAATATAACTTAAAAAAAGCATTTGAGGAAGCGTTCAGATATTTTTCCTTCAATTTTCTAGATTCAAAGCAAATGTATAGGGAAGAGGTTATTTGAAGAGTTAAAATAACTAAACATTAAACATGAAGCGTTAAATTCTTTCAAAAAAAATTAAGTAAAACCATTAGTTCGTTTATTTTACGAGTTCACGGTGCACTTGAAGTGTAACAATCAGAACCATAATAAGATGGTATTGATGATCCAGGTGCCCACTGCCCCAATTGAATTAATCCTCCTTTTTTCCAGATTTTTCTTTCCTCCTTTCTGTCATTCTTTTTTTTTTCTCTTCTTTTCTTTCTTTCTTTCCTTTTTTTAATGAACGCTTTTGAGGACTTCAGTAAAACACATTTCTTTTTTCAAAATTTCGAGTTAAAACGATTAATATCTTTTTATGTTAGAATTTGAAATTCTCTTTTATAAGTCAATTGCTTGATTAAGCATTCGTCAAGAATACCAAACAAAGATATGTAAGAAACTTTCTTACGGGGTCCTCGTGACCAAGCCCATTGGTTACAGGTGAAAACATCGAGGACGAAAACGTCGCCGAGAAAAGAATGCAAGGGGAAAACGTCATGTCATTAAACATCGTGAGGGAAACGAAAGCAGGACGAAAACACTACTGATCTAAAACATTGCGGTAGAAAACCAAACAGTGCAAAAATTTCGCAGTTTTTTTTTTAAAACATCATAGTACAAAATATCGGGGTAAAAAATGAAACACATACAAATTATCGCTTAATGATAACACCTCACACATGCATTTTCTGATAATAAAAATTTAAAGTCAATTTTCGAGTAATGACTTTGGAGCTCAAGTAGATAATTATTAATACTTTAATTATTAATACTTTTATGTTCATATGCCATAGTTTAGTATTAAGTAGTTCAATTTTATGATAAAACAAGAAGAAAACTGAAAATTTGGAAATTAGTAAGTGTTAATGCTATTTATACTATGTAAATTATTTTTAAAACCGCTGTGGCAAAGTATGAAAAGTATACCTTTTTATAAAGATGTATTAATAGCTTTTCATGGAAAGGGATAGTATAAAAAACGTTTATAAGGCATAAGTTAAAAATTCTATTAACTGTTATAAGTAGCATTAATTGTGACTATTTTCTTTTTTGAATGATTAAAATCCCTTGATGCTTTTCAGTATGTATTAGTTAATACAAAATTATGAAATATATAGATGAAAATATTCCTTGTTTCTTCTTGTGGTCATACGTCATCACACAAAAATTTAATTAAATTTTTTACAGTCAGAAACTGCACATCTGCGATATTATCATCATGCCATGATTTGTGCTTCTTTTTATCATAATAAGTTTCGAAGTTTAAAATTGGTCCTTTTTATTTTTAACGACGATGTTTGATACCACAATGTTTTAGAACTTCGATGTTTTCTCCTTGCTTTGTTTTCTCCCACGTGGTGGTTTTTCGCTGCAGTGTTTTCCCCTTGCTCTATTTTCTCGGCGAAGTTCTCGTCCGTGAGGTTTTCGCTACGAAATTTTTCGGAGGACACCAGCTCATTAGTCATTTAACCATCTCTTAACCAATTCCATTCTGAAAGAAGATGTGATTGATCTTTATCACCCTTGCAGTACTTAAAGAACTTTTACTCTTCACAGTTATTCCCAAGATCACTACAATTGTTTGTAACCTCTTTAAACGAAGTTCGAAAAATGAATTTACAACTACTATCTTTCCAAAGGGAATGCAGACTATCAAAACAATAACAGAAAGTAACCTCATCAATGCATATACTAACGGCTCAGCTGATGAAACTATCAAAATAATAACAGAAAGTAACCTCATCAATGCATATGCTGACGGCTCAGCTGATGAAACTATCTAAAACTGCAGACCTGGGATATATATAATGCTACCGAATGGTACCGAATGGTTCTGTGAACCACAAAACTGGCACAGGCACCTTCGCCTCAAATTTCACCAGCGAATTGAGAGCAATAAATGAAGCCTTATATCAGTATTATCTACTTGATAATACGGGAAAGCAAATGGTTTGATTGTCTTTTCTAACTCCAGAGTTGCCTTGCAGAGGCAATAAACGAACGCCAGTTACAACTTGCGCAAGGTATTCAGCATTATCTGAAGGAAACTGACAATCTGATAATATCTGCATTCTGCAGTGGATGCCTACTTACTTTGGCCTTCTTGGAAATGAAATCGCAGGCAGTCTTGCTAAAGCAGCAAGAAATCTAAATGCTGAAAATAATGAACTAATTACTGTTGATGATGGAAATGGCTTCGCAAGTTAATTTCCGTTCCTTAGAAATTACCTTACCATTAGAAAAGACTATCAGATTTTGGGAAATTAATGCTCATCGGAACACCTCAAAGACTCGACTCAGAACTCAGCACTTTCGGAGTGTGAAGATAAAAAGGAGATGGCACAACGTTTTACTACCCCTTCAATAACTGCGACCAAGCAGCATTAAGTTCTCCCTATATTCTTGACCTCCTCCAATTATAAGATCCCTTATTCTTTTTGGAGTATATCCGTTTCATCCTGAGCGGCTCCCAAGGCCTTAAGTTTCCAAGGACACGCCACCACCACCATCTCTTAACCAAGAACGTTACCCAAAGTGTACTCTAAGAGAAAACAATTATCAGATCCCAAAGACGGTAGACAGACAACTACAAATATTCATGTATTCTCCGGGTTCGAGTACAACGCCCAATGACATGGCTGCCGCCTCAGGTAACCGCTATACAGAGCAAGGACGGAAAAGGCACGAAGTTTCGAGATTCGAGAATTATTTGAATCTTTGGGATTTGAGGATTCAAAAGTTCTATTCCTTAGTTATGGTTAAAAATTTACTAACGTATTACTTAGTTAAAACACCTTTTGCACCTTTAAAAGTAAATTCATTTTAAATTAACAATATGTCATTCCAGGAGAGGTCCAACAACTTCCTTAATACTGATATCAACATGCAATAAAAATAAACAACCGAGAACATCGCTACAGCATACATAAATATGTATCTTTCAAATAATCGTGGTGTATGCCTATAACCGCATTACTCCTCGAAAGATGACTTCCAGAACACATGCTGAGGCGACCAAAGTCATTTCAAAAAGGCGTGTGCTTGGAGAACTCCTATCTGCACGAGGGCCTACTGCACAAGTTATGACGTATGGCTGAAAAAGAAAGGCAAGTCCTTGTTCATAGATAAAAAGGCGTGTTTTTCCCCGAGAGTTTTCCAGAGAATCTCGCGAATCAATCAATTTTGAGGAGTGCCCAGACATAATTTTGTCTTTTGTAGGTAATAATTTTGTCTTTTTTAGTGAAGAATGCTACTAGCACTGAAAAGAAGCACTTGATTTAATAGCCTTTATTTAGCATTTGCTATTCTTTAGAAGTACTGATCTTTGCACAGCTTAAGATATTTTAAAGGTGAGTTGTTAAGCAATCTGAAACTTACTAAAACTGTTAAATACATGCGAATGTGCCACTTGAATGGATGGTTTTGTGTAAAGATAGGACAAGTCCTAAATTTTCTCGAATCCGAATCTGAATCACGAAAGTTTCTCGAATCTATCGAATCTTCTATATAAGAATAAGAAGAATATATATATATAATATATAAAGATCTTAGTATTTAAAGATCTTAATTAAAGGTAAACTTGATGTATGCGTTTGAGGAAAAAATAAATTTAAAAATTCATCTTTTAAAGATACACCTATGTTTAATGAGAATATTAAAAG
This sequence comes from Stegodyphus dumicola, assembly GCF_044657685.1. Lineage (NCBI taxonomy): Eukaryota > Metazoa > Arthropoda > Arachnida > Araneae > Eresidae > Stegodyphus > Stegodyphus dumicola. Next base: position 36,622,775 of record NC_140771.1, on the reverse strand, counting down.
GAAGTTTAGAAATTAAGTGCGTAATTAAAGCTCATAAATCTCAAGAATCCTTTCCTCAAATCATTTAAAAAAAAAATCTGTGTAATAGTTAAAAATTTTTCATATTTCCCAGAATCTTTTTTAATTAAAGCAAATGTATAGAAGAGAAAATTGTTTTAACAATTAATATGCATAAGTGTTTAACACTAAATTATCTATTAAGACATACTAGTATGGAACTCAGAGCTTCCTTTTGAGAGGCAGCACATCAAGAAGTTTAATTTTCCTCCGTAACACAGTTTTACTTATATTCGTGTTATCTATGTTGTGAAAGATTCTAGCCTTATCTCAAAGAAATAATATCCTACCGTCACTCTAATCCTCTGATTACATGACTGAATTATATGAGTGGAATTTCCTGGGAAAAATACAAGTCAGTATATTAAGCAATTTTATCCTTTATCGTGTGCCTGAGCAATGTAATTGGAACCACGTCTGGCTGACAACTAGGAGATCAGGAGTTCGAGACCCAGCGAAAGCACTGTTGATTGTTCACCCGCGTCCAATGAAATTACCTCAGCCCTTACTCTCAGGTAGGAAACGTCTTCGAGACATTTATTTTTTACTGTTCGCGAATTTCCTATGACAGCCAAATAGAAAGTAAGGAAGGTATGAAGTTACTGGACGAAGGTATTTGTTACAAGCCTCATCCATAAAAGAGCCAATGAAATAAATGCACTGCTACGTATTGAATAAGTCTTTCTCTGTGTTACAGGAGGGCAGTTTTCCACTTGACGTTAATTTGCAACAAATAACATCACAGAGCGTTTTTCTAAGAATTTTGCTTTGCCATTTTTAATTGTTTATTTTAAATTTAATATAGCAAGTTCTATGTGTTTAATTTCTGGAAGATTAATTCTTAAGCAGGTAAGCCTAACGGCCACAGTTAAGTTTAAAATTATTTCAGGTACTAAATTAAAAACCTGCAGACTAAGATCATGTAGTCTCATTTTAATCTGATAATACATTTATTTCCATTATTTGTATTTATTTATTGCTTTTATTTTTTATTTTATTTTTTTGATTTTATTTCACTTTACATTTTATTTTTAAAATTAAAAAGTTTTTTTTTTTAATTTCAATTTATATATTTGTTTATTTATTAAATCTTTGCAACTTTTATGATAAATTTTCAAAATAAAATTTCGTGTTGTTAGGCTGCAATCTGAAGTGTCCAGAATGATATATTATTATCATTATCATTTATTATTATTAATTTTTGTAACTGTATGGTGGAAAATACCTCTTTTTCTCCGAAGTTTTAATTCCGCTTTATAAAATGAAACCAAATAATTCTATGATAGAAAGTGACAAAACAAGGTAAAGAATTTTTAATTATGCTTAATTGAAATAAAATATTAACAAACTGGATTGGAAGTAAATATCTCCTTTTTTAATAACAACATAATCTTCATACTCAATTCTAGGTTTAAAACCGTCATATGTTGCCCCAAAGAACTAAGCACCTTAGAAGCTTTTGCCACCTTAGAAATACCTAATACTTAACATTCCCCCAGTTGCCTAGCACTTCTACCTAATTTATAGCACCTCCTGAAAGAAATTGAAACCCCATTCTACTTCATTACCAGGCACACACGTGGTAATAAAGCGCAATAATTTACCCCACGGGTGTGCACATTACATTTGCCCCTGTCACCAGTAGGGGTTGTTATTTTTTCATATTTATGACTGTGCCAGCTCGTATATCAATGTCACTTGTCAACGCAAAAAGTTACTTCGACTTCGAACATTTTTCTTTTTTTTTTACTTACATACATAAATGCAATGAGGCGTGGCCTGTTACGCGTAAAAACGCATTGCATTAGAAGAAACAGTTTCCTGCTTTGGAAACGCAGATAAAAACAACTTTATTACGCAGTTCACTCCCCGAAGTTGAAACGTTCGGAATGTTTAGCGTTTATTTGCAACTTTCAGCTTGGTTTTATTTGGCTATTTATTTGGGTTTATTTGACATATTTCTTCTGTTTAGCTTTAAAATATCAAACATTCTGCAGTTATTTCATGATTTAAGATAGTTACGGCGAAATAATAAAATAAAAGGGAAATTAAGACAGGTGGTTGGTTCTTCATAGTTTTAAATCGTGGCATTGTTGTGTAATGCAGGAGCATCCGTAAGCGCTTGAAGCACTTGTCCTAAAGCATTTGTAAAAGCTGATGCAAAAATCGATATCCCTTTTAAAGATTTCTCTTTTACAGATATCACATTTTTAAGTTCCTACTATTAGTTCACACTATCCCGATATGTTGTTCAAATTTTCAATCATTTATAAAATACTTTTTATTCATCCACGCAAGTTCAAATACATTTTTTTAAACTTGAAGTGGATGACACTTGATGTTAATACAGTTTTATCACATGTTAACAATTTTTAAAATGTTTAATTTAAAATTTTTAAAAATTTGTAATTAAAATTTTTTGTGTGTGTTTCTTAATTTTTTTAAAAATTTTTCTTTGTTGGCCTAAGTCGGAATTGACTTCAAAAATTTTTTTATATTACTTGTTAGAGTTTAAGCTTAAAATTCTTACATATGTGAAAATATTTAAAAAAAATTAAAGTCTGAATATTAAAACCATGTAAAAGTATTGACTTTTAAATATAAACAGTGAAAGACGTAGATAAGCAGGAAATTTTTGAGATAGAGGCAGAAAACAGCTCTAAAAGAAAATTGTTTCTTAGATATGTAAATTAAAAATCAGTAAATTTTAATTCGTGCGTATTCAAATTAGGTAGAAAGAGATAGTATTTAAAGCAAAGTTTAAGATTGTCTACTCAGAATTTGTTCCGTCTGCTAAAGGCCACGAATACTAGTTGCAGTTCTACGATAGCAGTCTATAGTTGGCGTTGCTCTTTCCTTGCCAATTGTGCTCGTCCCGCCGGTATGCATATTTCACAAGTGCACATCTGTGTAGCCACCGAGGGAGTGGCTTCTAGGGGATCCAGTAATATTTCTATCACGTAACATGACCTTTCGTGTGATTTAAGATTTAAGCAAGATGGCTGAAAATATTTTGCCACGCAATTTTCTGTATAAAATAATTAAAGGATAGTAGATTTCTTCTGGAAATTTTCATTGCGAAGTTAGATCAAATGTAAGCAATTGTGAAAGTTTCACTACCTTGTTGAAAGAATTTGAAATACATACAAACATATGTTGGACACTCCGCAAAAATATCCATGTGAAGTATTACTTAATAAATGGTAAATAAGATGAAGAAAGAAATATGTGATAAACATCTGAGTCCAAATGCTATTTTTACATAAAACTATGCATATGACAAAAATATTTACACCAATTATATATGTAAGTAGAAGTCAGCACTTTTTATTGTAATCTATATGAAACTTATTCACAACGAATATATTCAATTTATTCACATATAACTTTTAATGTTAACAATGGATATAATTAAGATATAATACAATATGTATTCTGAATCTTGCCTCTTCAAAATCAGAAGAATGCAAGCATTGAAAATTGAAATAAGAAAACACTAGATTCATTGTAACACTTCCAGCCCTTATCAGCTGAATAGAAAAAAAAAAAAAAAATTATACACTTGAATTCTCTTAATTCACAGGTGTTAGTAAATGCATAATATTCGAGGCTAATTGTAGCTTGAGTCGCTTTCTCGATGTAAAGAGCGATAATATGCCGTGAACATCAATCTAAATATTAACGCGTGATAAAAATCGCGAACGTGAAATGTCAGAAATTAATTAAAACTCATAAACTGAAAGCACAACGAGATTTTCTACTATTACGCCATACATTTATAACTGCGAAACAAATGCAAATTAAAACGAAAACAACATACCCTCCCATGCACAAACATTTAGCGACACAAGAGCAATAGAAGCTCATTGGTCCATTTTCGAAACCCCTCCCTCAGTGGCTACGCAGATGTGCACTTGTGAAATATGCCGCCGGTACAAATTTAAGCCAACTTACACGTTATTCATTTCTGTGTAGCCTTTGGCTAACTTAAGATTTAAGTTAGTTCTAAATTGAATTCATTACCATAAATGCTGGCTGGTTTTATAAGCACAAGAAGAGCATTCCATTAAATTGTTGAGTTCTTAATAAATATGTCTCTTACACCTTTATTGCATTCTCTGTTAACTTACTGGACATAGCGATAAGTGGCTTAGGTCCATATAGAGTTTCGATTTAGAGTATGCTTGCCAAGAAGCTGAGACTCTGTAAATTGCATTTTAATTAGTTATTTGGTTTAGTAAATATTCTTGTTCAAAAACTACATTACTGCTAATTTTATCACGTGTTTACCAAAATCATCTTTGAAATGTTTGTTTAGTAATTTTAAAATGGTACTGGAATGAAAAGAAAATGTCATTTTTTAATACTATGTGTTTAAAAATTGACGTCACCTCTCCGAAATGAAAATAAAGCATTTAAAATGGAAATTCTGAAGCGTATTTCTGCGCAACATGTAATAAAAGTGAATTTTACTGATGAAGATGATGGATGCGATAATAAGCAGTTTAAATCGAAACAATCATAAGCTCTCTCGCTTTTCTTTTCTTTCTCACCTCCCCCCTCCCAACATTTGATCCTGTATGTTTCTCGGGGATTATCCTATTTGTCTCTTTTCGTTTCATCCTGCAGTCAAAATCGTGCTGATTTATCCGTTGCCATCAACCATCCCCTTCTTCAGTAACCCTTACCGACACAATCTTTCCAGATTCATCCGCTATTACCCCTTATCCCCTCATCAGTAATCCCGACTGACGGGAGGCAGAATATTTTCCGATTCATCCTCTTCAAAAAGTTTTTGTTGAGAAAGTCATTGGTTGAAACTAGAAACGTTATGTGATAAATGTCCATTCACTTGTTAAACTTAGCAATCTGATCAATGCGTTAATCGCTGTGAAATAATTTCTGATACTCAAATTACTTTACAGCAGAACATACATTTACAAAAGTATACATTTCAAATACACTTTACAAAGACAACCCTTTACAGATTTTACAGAAATTTACAAAGGTAAATTGCACGATATGCAAACAGAGTAGTACCTGTAGTACAGAGAGTTAACCTTCTAGAAACAAACTACTGAGTGAATATTAAATTCTTACAGTAGGCACTATTCCTATGAATACCCCCCAAAAAGGGGTTTAATAATATAACAAATATATAAAGAGATAAGAATAGATCAGCTCGAATTTAGCAAGCTTGTCAGTAATCTGGGCGATCTTTACCATCAGATGACGCTATTTTACCACGCAGAAGGCTTGTGCATTGTTATTGGTTATTTTTAAGGTGGTGTGCTCCGGTAAGTGGGTAGATGGTAAGATAATGGTCTGTGGTACAATTTCTCCACAGTCACAGAAATCGCTGTTACTGACGCGATGTTTATTAAAATATACCGGAAAGGGACCATGTCCTGTAATAAATTTTGTTAACTGTAGGGAAGTGATGTTACGTTTGCCCTCTACTTGTGTGAAGTAGTAACATGTGCGACGGCCTTTTTCACATTTATCTCACTTTGTTTGCCATTAGACCTGGGCTTTGCGTTTCAGTTGCTTCTTCAAATACGAGAGTGGCTAAAATGTTGGTTGGAGACAATGAATACTTCCTGATGTTGCTTCCTTGGCTAATTATGTCAGCAATGTTATTTCCGCTCGGCCCCACAAGCGCTTTCACCCAGGACAGCATGATGTTATGATGATGCCTCTGTAAATCTCTCTGGATTTGCGCTATATAGGATGTGTGATGATGCTTGAGTATTTGCAGAAGTACCGAAATACTGTCTGTTTAAATGGTATCCTACCACCTAACCTCTTGGTAGAATGATGGTGTCTTCGTCTCCTGTCAACTGAAAAGTATTATTGGAACAATGCTCAGGCGTGAAATAAATTCTACTTTCATTCCCATGTGATTATCATAAATCTGCCATTACATATTTTCATAGTGATCATGAACTGTGAAACTAACTTACAAAACCTGAATTTACTAAAACAAAACATGGGCCTTTAATGCTAATACTCGAATTTTTAAAATAAATTTTTAAAAAATGAAAATAAACATTGAAGTTAACGAGATGTTTACTGCAATGGAATTTTACTGACAAATATTGAAGAGAATATAGTGCAAGTCAAACACCATATCTGCATTCTGAATGTAGCAAAGTTGGAAATAGGAACGGATTGTATAGTGTGTGTGTGGGGGGGGGGAGAGTTTCATGTCGAACTTACTCCAGTTGAAGAAATTTTTAACGATACTTTATTACCTAGATTTGGAACTAGATTTCGTTATAAAAATCCCTAAGTTTCAAATTTTACGCTTGTCTTTTGGAAATTAAGTATGACAGTTCGAATTATTAAAATCAATTTTCGGTAATTATAATTATGTAAAACATAATTTTATTCATGATGGTTTATGGTGATAAATATGCATAATTTATCTTATATTTTCAAGAGAAAAAATTACAATGAAATAAGCTATATCCCTTAATACAAATATTAATTATACTAATAAAAAATTAACCAACTTTCCGTTGAAGAAAAAAAATCATGTAAAACTTTTCAATGTCTTACAAACAGTGAAATAAGCAAAAAATAACATGAAAGCAACTCGAAAAACATAAAATTCCGCGGAGAATTTTACTCTGCAGAACAACTTTATAAAAAAAAATCAATAAAAATGTATTATATATGTATTATATATAAATGACAATGAAATATGCCAATCTCTTAAAAATAAGTGACATAAGAAATACGATGAAAAATTGTTGCCAAACCCATATTTCTAAAAGAATGAAACTATTCAAAATGATGCGATTTCATCAAAAATTTATCAACAACAATAAGACAGAAAAATTGTTGCCAAAATCACATTTTTAAAGATGTGAGATGTGATAAGTGTACTCGGAAGCTTCGTTTAAATTTTTTTTTAAAAATACAAAATATTATCATTTTTCCAAAATTCGTTTTGTAAAAGCAGTCGCAAGGATGAAAGTTTAACGTGTCCAAAAATCAAAGAAAAATAAATTGTACATTTTTAAAAATAAACATTTTTAGAAAAAACCTCGTTGAAAAGGTGTTAAGCTCCCTTTGTTAAATAAATTCGTATTGAATCGATTTATTCAAACACGAAATTTATTTTAAGTTCGTAAAATAGCTAAGTGCCTACGTTTCATGACGATGCGAAAATGGAGTGAGTGCGTAGAGTAAAATCTCGCTTTCCTATAGCCCATTATGTCTCAAAATGACGCGATTTGGTCACAAAACATAAAATAAAAAAAACTCTAATTCGAATTTCGAAAAAATCGCTTCGAGGTGCATTGGCTTTTGTCTTGATGCACCTATGTACCAAATTTCGTAGCCGTGGGTCTATTAGCTTACGCGCAGCGCGAACGAAAGACACACACACAGACAGACTCTTTCTTTTATTATATGTAGAGATGAGACGTAAAATTCAGATTTCTGCTTGTTCAGATTTTACGTGTATTTAATATTACTTAAATTTCTCATCCATAAATAGGAGTATTACATGTGATAATAGAAAAATTATTTTTAATATGTAAAGTTTTTAGCCCAAAATGGGTGTTAGCCCAAATTGGTTATTAATCTCGAAACGGGATTTTGCGTTGAATCACTATGATGAGAATACAGCGGTACCTAGAGCCATCAAATTTTGAATAAGGTAGGTAGTCTTCTACTCGAACATGTGCACCTGGCAGTTTGAATTTTGAACTGGTTTTATTATCTATTTCATATTTTGTAAAACTTTAACTAATTTTCGATTCGGAATTGATTTGATTTGATGTAGCGAAAATTAAACTTACATAACAGCTGATTGTGGAAAAACATTTATTATATTGTTGTTAAATCTATTAGAACTAACAGCCATTTTAAAATTGACATTAAATTAAAATTATGGAATTTATGGTGCCAACCATCTCCCTAAGACGACACTTCGAGAAAAATGCTATGATTTGAGAACATAAACATTGGTACAGAACATCACTTCTCTCTACTCGAATATCACCTCTACCCGAACGTGTGTACCTGGAAGCCAGAATTCCAACTGGTTTTAGAATCTATTTCATATTTTGTAAAACGTTAACGAACTATTGATTAGTAAACTCAGAGATGTGAAAGCAAGGAGTGGCAACGGTGCACGGGGTAAAAAATGTTATCTGTAAAGTTCAGGGTATTTAATAAATAAAATTAACACACAAAAGGTTAAAAATAATAATTAAACAAATCTGAGAGGTTTCAGGGTTTAAATTGTGACCAAAGGGGCGTTTGTTAATAGCCTTTATTTATTAAACATCACGTAGTCAAACCTTAAAATTCAGTTCAACAGCAATATCGCAAAATCTAGATACCGTTGTTTTATCACAATGCGAGAAACATACATACATTCATGCAGATTCTTCATTATTTAATTTCTTTAAATATAATACAGGGCGATAACATTTGGTGGCAACAATTTGAAAAGTGAAAGAAATCTATCGTGAATCGACGTAAAATGCCAAAACGAAATCAACAGTCCTTCTGGACAAATTGCCCCAAACGTTTTCTCCAGCTGTCTTTTACTCTAAGAAAACTGAACACTGATATGACAAACTGAGAAAAGAGTAGAAACAATATAAAAATGAATGCCAGCACTGAATACTGATACGAGAATTATAAATTTTGTTAAATTAAATAAAAAATTTTTATTTTTGCTGGTGATTGTATAGTTTTGACAGCGATTGAATAGCGTTTTTTTAAAGTTTTGTGTGTTATTTATTAAATATCATGCTCTTGTTTACTTAAACCACATAAAATTCTATTCAACAGCAATGCCACAAAACATTTAAAAACATCATATCTTTAGAATTTCCGATACACAGTTCCGCGCGCTAGAGATAAAAAGGGTTTTTCACCCCGAAGGGTGTTGCCATTGCTCGCTTTTAAATCGCTGAGTTTGTTACTCAAAAAGTTTTACAAAATATAAAAGCGATAATAAAACAAATTCGAAATTTAAAATCGAGCTTCCAGGTGCTCATTTTCAGGTGGAGGAGTAGGTTGTTCAGAATTTGATGGCTCTAGTACCGTTTTTCACAGTGCGAGAAACAGTATATACAGTCATGCAGATTTTTCATCCTTTAATTTCTTTACATATAATACAAGGCGATAATATTTGGTGGCAACAATTTGAAAAGTTATACATCGCATTCCAGTGTTTCGACGCAAAATGCCATTCAGACAAACGTGAGTTTTGAGCTTTAAATAAATTTTAAAAAATCTGAAAGCTTCTAGATTTTATGTTACTCTCAAAAGGGGAGTTAATGTTTTGTGTATTATCTTTATTTAATAAACATCATGTTCTTCGAATTTAAACCATAAAATTCAATTATCACAAAATATTTAAAAAGAGCGTATCTTTAGAATTTTCGATGCAGAGTCTCGTGTACTGGAGATAAAAATGTTTTTTTTTTTTTTTTTTTTTTCCCGTGCAGTGTTGGCATTGCTTGAATTGAAATCGTTGAGTTTGTGAATCAAAAATTTGTTTAAGTTTTACATAATGTGAAATAAATAATAAAAAAAAATTCCAAATCTGGGCTTTCAGATGCCCATATTCGAGTAGAGGGCTCATTATTTATTTTTTTTTAAATATGATGCTGGGCTCTAGTAGTTGGTGGCAAAAATTTAATAAGTGAAAAGCTTTTTTTATCGTGGATGCCACAAAATGCGCAAGCGAAATTAATAGCCCTTCTGGGCAAATGCCACTTTGGGCTAAATAAAAGAAAAGAAACTCCTGCAATAAGTTTTATTATAATTCATTACCTCCACGTATTCCATGTATCGATAAAGAATCAACGATTTTTTTTAAGATGTATACTTAATATCAGATGGATTTAAAAGATAATCCCACGAAAAAGGACATTATGCGAGCGTTTGAAAGTGAATAATACGCATCCGAGTGCACATCCGACATGTGATTAATTCGCAAACGGTCTATTAGAAACCATATTCAGCGCAAAAAACATCCATTCAGAGAGTGAAAAACTACCCGAATGGCTCGAAGAACTCTTCCCGGAGCGCTTTTTACAGTTTGAGAAATAACACCTGACAACCGTTGCGCTCTTTGTTTTTGACCCATGTTGGGTCTATCATTAGGTTTCTCAGAGTTTCTTATCGCGTTGTTCAATCGTAAAAGAAAGCGGGATAGAGTTTTTTCCCCCTACTGAGAACATTTTTCCAATTACTCATCGGATGAGTTTTCGAGTTGGCGTAGAACCTGTTCGAAGCTTCCGTGGTTTGGCAACGGATTTACTTTTATTGGCCTGTTCGTTTTCGATGATAAATCTGGCAAAAGAATTTTCTTCAAAAGAACAGAAATATCTCTCAGATCTCATTAATAATAAGCTATCTGTTAACTATTAGTTTGCGACTTAATCGTAGTCACAAAAATAATAGTTATTAAAAAAAAGGAAGTGAAGAAGAAAGGTGGCTGCTACATAAATTGCTTTCATTTGTAGTGTTTTTAGATGACATTGGTTTCGTGATGTTTCATTTAAAACCTCTTATTTGACAATATTCCTAACTAGAAGTATTTTTTAATAAATTGCTATATTAATTATTTTTCAGATTTCACATATAATAAATTATTTATTTAATCACTGTTTCATTTAGAACTAATGTCGTAGACCTTTTAAAATAATTACAGTACTTTCACTTGATAAAAATTATACAGCAGAATATCGTTTTCTGAACACCGTTGGAGGAGATTAATTTCAGAAAATACTTTAATTCGGATAAATTATGGTCTGACTTGTTCTCATAAGAAGTATAAAAGGACGCATTTATTTATATTGTATACTTTTGCCCGCGCACCAATACCCCCAGCTTTAGTGTCATTTCTTCCTTTCTCGTTTTCTCCCCGGCTCGAAATAATGCTGTTTCGTCCGCTACCTTCCACCACCGATTCCCTCTTTCACGTTTTAACAGTTGTTCAAAAAGTCATTTGACGATAAAGCGAACACGTTTTCGTCAATTAAAACGGTTTAGACGAGATGGGCCTTAATGCTTTGACCTGACTTAGCTTTCGATTTTTAATATTTATTAAAAATTTCCTTTAGAGCGATTGTTCTGAATAAATTTAAGGCATGTTCTAAAGGTGTGTATCTGAATCTGTTTACGTTTTCGTTATATATAGTTATATAGTGTCCATTTTTATAATTTCACGTATTTCTAAAGTAATCAAAACACAGGCCGATTGCTTTGAAAGAAAATAAAAATGTAGCAAATGTACAAAAAAAAAAAAAAAAAAAAAAAGATTAAGGCACAAGTTTTTTGTGGATGTGGTAATCTTTGAAAGATGATGTTCACTGCCAGTGTTTGTATATGTTCTAAAAAATAGAAGAAGGTGACAATAGAGAATTCAATATAATTATTTTCTAATATGTTGTAGAGACATTAGGAATTTTTTGGAAGCAGGATAAGTGAAAAAAATGAGCAACGCCTTCGCCGGGAGTCGAACCATGGACCTCTTGAATACGCGCCCAGCGTACAGACCACCACGCTACAAAGGCAAGCTAAGAAGGCGGAAGAAATATTTTATAAGGTAACGAAATTAATTGAATGCAATTTCAATTAAAAAGGTTCTTTACATTAAGAAAGATTGAAGAGTAACACAACTATAATTTTAGTTTCACAGTCAGATATTATATAACCTTAATTTGTCTTTTGTATATAATTGATATATGCCCATGCGCAATCAACAAATATTCAACAAATGCAAGACAAATCATTAAATTTAAATTTGAAATATTAATAACAATTTTTTATTATTATACTTAATACTATAAATTAATGGTGAATTTATATAATATTATATGCACTTAATCTAATGAACTTTGAGTTCTAACATTGATATAATTTTAAATATATATGCTTATAATTGCAAAATTTTAATTAGAAATCTATTAAAGATGTAGTTATTTGTAATCTTTAAAAATTGTTATAATGTTATCCATATTTTTTGCCATTTTCTATCATGAACCAAAAAATGTGTTTTACGTACTTAAAAATATATACGATAGATTTTTAATGTTTCTTACTGTATATACTTAAGTTTTCCACAAAGACAAAAAAATGCAATTTAAACGGATTTCATCTCATTAAAAAAAGAAAAAATTTTTTTTTTTTTTTTTTTTTTTTTTTTTTACAGTTCTTCTGTTTAGGAACCACTAAGAATCGGCATATTTCAATGATTATTTTCTGTAGAACTAAAAAAAAATAGATTTTTTTTTTGTTTCCTGTCGGATGAATTGATCTTGTAGGATTTTATTTATTTTTAATAACAGTCATTTTAATTTGTGAGTTTTTCTTCGTTTCTCTCATTCCCATTGCATTTCATCGCCAGGATTTAAATGAGCTAGGTTGAACGAGAATATTTAAAATGTTGGAGCTTAAGGTTCAGTCAGAGCATGATTTCGCTATTATGAGCGCACCTTGCTATTTTCTTACAGCTCTTCACCTCAATATTAGCTATGCATTCTTGCCGCCGAGTTATTTTTCTGACGGTGTAGGTTATGAGTCAGGCTATCAGCTCAAACTGAACTGCGGAATCTTGCACTACTCTTTACCTTTAACTTTAGTGTTACGTTATCTTTCAAGTTCTTACCGCAAGTGGTCGATGTCTGTAGGCACGTAAGCCCGTTCCGTCTGTAAATTATGTTGCTAGAACATATGCTTAGCAAAATAGTAGAAATAGTAGAATTAATTTATACTCTTCAAGACAGACTCTGATTCTTCAGATGTTACATTTAATGTATTAAAACTAGTTTATGCACATACACGGAATAATAATAATAATAATAGTAATAATTCTGTGTACAAAAAGTAAATACAAAGAATATTCTTCATTACATTCTTTCGGATGTATCGTGATTAATAAATAAAAACATCTCTTTGTATCTTTATAGCAAAATTAAATCATCTCGATCACCAGCTCTGGAAGATGAGCCTAATTCATTATGCCGGTGCCTAAAGTGCAAGGAAGATTTCATAGACTCAAAGTTAGTGATTTCTATGCCAAAATCTATTCCCAAATCTTGGGCTGGTGAAATCAGTTGAATTGCAGTAAGTTTGTCACGAACACTTTTTCTGCATTTTGTGATATATTTGTGATGCTTGCAATACATCCTCTTCAAAGTTTGTCTGCAATACATCCTCTTCAAAGTTTGTCAAAAAAGTTCCGTTGCAATGAGTTTCTCGGCAAATCTAGCGTTTGCTGTAAGTTATTAAATTTCTTTTTAATGTGTATTATCAATCTACGAATATTATTACAGCTCGATAACCACATCTGGTTTCAATAAACTCATGATCACGTTTTAAACCGAGATGAATGAAAATAGCAAGAGACAAATTCAGAATAATCACATATAGAATAAATTGCATTTCATGCCTGTGCGTCGTTATGAAATTACTTCACAGCAAGTAGTATACTGATTAGATTAGATTGTTAATTGTAACAAGCCAATTTGCATTTATCACGTAGACGGTGGAAAGGGGATAAATCGAGGAAAATTCAACATTACGTTAGTAGGGTTACTGATGAGGGGGATAGGGGAGAGCAGCAGATGGAACTGGGAAAGATTTTTGTGAGTAGGGATGGAGAGTACAAAAGATTTCTGTCAGTACTGTCAGTAGGGATGGAGAGTACAAGAGATTTTTGTCAGTACTGCTGACGAGGATGGAGATTTAGCAGCGGATGAAACTAGCGATTTCGATCACAGGATGAAAAGGGAAAAGGCGAAACGGAAAATCCCTATATCCCCAGACAAAATATTTGATTCTTATTAAGAGTAATCTTTAGATCAAATTTCAGAAGTCGTAACACCATGCGTTGAAATTTTGAATCACTTTCGTTGGTTTAGTTTGCATGCCTTCTTCAGTGTCGAAGTTCTTCAAAAAGTAATTCAAATTGATTTGTGTTATGGATCGGATTATTGGTAATTTAGATAAAGCACACGAGGTCTACCTTCATGATTTATTCCAGTTTTACCAGTATGTTGTCTAGGAATACAAAATTAGATCATAATATAGCTGCTTAATTGTGTTATTTTGAGGTTGCTTGATTAATTATTTAAATATAGCAAAGCACACAAGAGCTATCTGCCTGACAGGAAGGATAACTTTTGTGGAAAGCTTTCTAAACTAAACCAGTTTATAATATATATATACCATTTTAAGCAAACTAGTTTATATATCATAAACCAGTTTAAGCAAACTAGTTTATATATATATAAACCAGTTTAAATAAACTAGTTTATATATAAGAAGTATATAAGAAGTTATAACGAGTTTATATATAAGAAGTAGTTTATGAGGCGAGGAGCAGTTACTTTATGCATTAGGATCACCATATGTTTTTAGTTCTTTAGATTTTAACTTGCTGTTTTCATATATATTACAAATACTTGGTGAAATTCATGTCTTCTTGCTGATGAGTTGGGTACACATATTAACTTCTTTTTTAAACAAGTCAGAGGATTGCCAATGGGCTTACATTCCAGCACCTCGATCTGTAATATCTTTTTATTTGTCAAAGAATTTAACTTCCAAAGAAATCTACAACCACAAGAGTTAAATTACTACAAACACACCTACAGATTTATTGATGACCTTATTACAATTAATAATTTTGGTAAAATTGAAAACTCCGACATTTATCCGAATTGTCTTAAACTTAATAAAACTAATAATTCACAAAATAGCATAGACTTTCTAGATCTTCAAATCATTAACTACAAAAAAATTTTACTTTTTGACAAAACAAGAAACTTCAATTTCAATACTAACAAATTAATAAATTGGAACTCCAACATATCCAAAAAAGTAATTAACAATACTATAATTAATCAAATACAACGAATTAAAACTATATGCACAGATACAATAGATTTACAACGCGAAATTTTGATCCTTATCAAAATTCTCAAAAATAATCTAATTCCCTTTCAATTTATCAACCATTGCCTTAAAAGAGCAGGCGTTAAATACTCACTCTAAATCATTTAACTGATAGGGATATGATAATTTATTCCTAAACCTGAGAAGGCGGTATAAGTTGGATGACTGTCAGTTGAAAGATTTGTATATAGTGTAATTACTCAATTGTATATATTGTAAAAAGCTAATTGTCTTCAGACATATACTGTTACTATACTGTTACTAAAAAAATGGGCCTATTTCCTGCCTTTAGACTGTCTACTAGCTCTTGGATAGCGAAAATGCCTTTTTCCTTTCTTAAATTCTTAATCATTGCGACACGACAATTAGCCAGAAATTAATTAATTTCCATTCACTAGTATTTTTAAAAAAATCTTAACAGACGGTCTCTCTCAGATAAGAACTCCACAAAATACATCCCTCAAGAATTCCAAGTCCCACCCACTACCATAAATTTCTTCACCCAAGTCTCGCCGACTGATATAATTCAAAGCCCCTACTGCCGCTAAGAATTTTCGGACACCCTACACTTCTGAGTCAGACACGAAGAGAACACACTGCCAACTCCCCCACTAGAAAGAATGTAAGTTACTTAATACCTTTCTGGCCTTTATATCTTCATGTACATTCACTGATCTTATTTATATTATTTTCTATTTTATTTTTATATTATTTTTATATTATTT
The DNA here is from genome assembly GCF_044657685.1 of Stegodyphus dumicola. Classification (NCBI taxonomy): domain Eukaryota; kingdom Metazoa; phylum Arthropoda; class Arachnida; order Araneae; family Eresidae; genus Stegodyphus; species Stegodyphus dumicola. Next base: position 36,607,056 of record NC_140771.1, on the reverse strand, counting down.
TTATGTTCTCTTTGATTTGTTTTTGCAAAGTTTGCATTATTTATCTTTTTTATAATCTTCTATGTTTATTTCAACTTTACTTTGCTTTCGATTTCATAATGACAATTTCCAATGTTTAATTTCTACAAATAATATAGTACTCAAATACATAAAGATGATAGTGTCGGGGACGATTACTCGAGTTTTACAAGATTTCTCTACAGTAATTGATCTTTACTCCAAATTGAATTGACTAAAATGCTTCATGAGAATCAATTCTTTGAGTAACAACTATTCGCGGAAATATTTGGCCTGACTAGAATTGCCGGTTTGGCTTTAATTTATAACTCGAGTAAAGACGAAACACTTTCATATTTACGTATTTCTATCAATTATTGATCATTGAACGGGAGTTGGTTTGTTCCCCTTGAAAAGTCAACTAATTTCCGATCAATGACAATAATTACATGTTTTAATTTTTACTTTTGCAATTGTAATATTATTCTTCGTGATGATTTAACTCCAGTCCCCGTTAAAACATTATTAACATTTTGCTTTCAAATTACTTCAAAACATCTTTCAAAATATAACTTACCAGTATGGATGCACACTTTTAAAATATTTCTACTTTAATTAAACTTAGGAGATAATATAATCAATTAATCAATACGGTTTAGGAAATAAATTATTATTAACTTCTTTATATATATATACTGAATGATCTAAAATTTATTGAATTCGAAAACAAGTTTTTCTAATACTTGCGCAATAGCTGCAAAGTAAGATATTGTATATCATATATCTTTTATTATATATATATAATATAATATATATTTCACTGAAGCACACAAGTTTATATATATGCATAGTACATATATATTTACTAATGAATTATTCAGCATATTATATTCTTTGATAAAGGTATTTGGAATTCTATTGAAATGAACTAACTTATAAGCAAACTTTGGAAACACGGAAAACAAACTTCGCAGTCAGCCCGTTCGCCTAGGTGTGAACCTGGAACAAATTATTATTATTCTGTTTTCTTTCAGTCTTTCGTTATTTTTGGCGACTTTGTGATTCTGGGGTTATTTTTATTCATGTGTGAGATGGGAAATCAAGGACTCTTCACAATTACAGGGAACTAAAAATGGTTTCGATATAGAGTTCTCTATATGAACATATAACCCTCATGCAATTGTTTGCTTTCTTATTACCATTCTTATACTGTAGCACCTACAGGCTAGATTATACTTGCTTAATATAGCAAAAGTAACTATCACAGTAGAACTATTCGCCAGTTTTTCTGATCTTACTTATTGCTACAAAAGTTTTTTTTTAATACTATACTTATTTTTTGTTTGTTAAGCAGTAAATCCGTTTCGCTTTTAGATCATTTGTGTACTCTCACAAGTAGAACATATAATTAGCTGCAGAAATTGTCCTTTACGAAGCACGTTTGGAAAACCCAGTGGTTTCTTTCACTCTGAGGTTCATGCCTCTACCTTTTATAGAAATGGCAGGCGCGTGAGTAAGCCTTTCAAATGAACATTTAAAAGCAATTTAAGATAATTAATAATCAGATTTTTCGTCATTTTCCTTTTGAGAAAAGTGATTACGAACCAGTTTCCATTAGTCAGTTGTGCAGTCATTTCTTTTTTCAGGCAGACGAGTCTAACATACTTTACTGTAATTAGTTTAACAATTAATAACTCTAACTTCAATGTAGTATTATTCTGACGATTGAGCTGAATGCGCAGGGGTGTCCATTAGTTAGGCTTCTGCGTGTAATACCATCCTTTACGTAAATAGCTCTTGTATGGCTTGTCTTAAACAATTAACTAATTAACTAAATTTTACAGAAATATTAATGGAAAATATGAAATATTGCAAAAATTAATAATTTATATGCAAAGCTGTAGAATTAGTAGTTATGTGTTAATATGTTAAAACGCTACAGTTTCCGAAAAAATTCATAAAAATCTGATTTTAACAACAGACGTTTCACATACTCAGTATTAGTATTTCGAATATTTGAATAACAAATGTACTTATAGAGTTACTTTCTGAAACTAACTAAAGTTCTTACACCCTACCAAGACAGTCAAAGTGTAACATAAACTACTGCAGCAGTAGAAGGTTTAAACAGCCTTTTTACTTCCTTGTACGAAGTAAAAAGGAAGTATTGTAATCGCGAAAAGCTTCAGACATCATATTTCAACGAAAATATCCACTTTGACCGCTTTCGAATGCAATTTAACGATGTTTTTGCGTGATATCTGTACGTAAGGTCAGAATAAAAGACTCTTTTCCTCCAAAAAAAAACTAAAAAACTGCTTTAAAATGAATTCTGAAGAGAATTTTTCGTGACGTCTGTACGAACGTATGTACGTACGTATCTCGCATAACTCTAAAACGAGTAGCCTCAGAACGTTGAAATTTTGCATATAGGACTACTATAACATGTAGATGTGCACCTCGTATTTTGGTTTCAATCGGCCGCGCCAAACGTATATAAATATATTTATAAGTATATCCACTCTGTTACCCGGCTCAGTGATCGCAGTTTCTTTACTCTGATATGTTTCTAAATTGTACATTTTTTGCTTTAAAAATGATTGAATTATGTTATTTTTATCTTCGGGTTAAGGGTTTTATGCCTTTAGTAAATCTGTATGCAATATTTTTAGAGTTATCAACAATTTAAAAGTTGTTTAAGTGCCGCTAAGCCTATTTTGATGGCGGCCATTGCTTGTTTACATTTGAAACAGCTGAGTAGTGAATTTGTTGCCAATCTAGAGAAACGTACTAGCTTCGCAACAACAAAGATAAACACCTTCATTTATTATTGCGATTTAAATCATGCTTAATCCTTTCTGGAATTTTTTCGAGGAAATAAGTGTTTAAGATTTACTTAATTTTAATTAATTTAATTTTTAATAATTATTAATTTAATTTTTAATAATTAGTAATTTTTAGTAGAGATATTTTGAGTTTTTATGTATTTTTGCCTTGTCGCGAAGTGAGAACTGAATTAATTGAATGAGAAATACTCAATCGTCTGTGAAAAACTGTTTCTTTTTTGTTTTGTTTGCTTAATTTCTTTTATACATCGGTCTAGCTTTATTATAGTACTTGAATAGAACATGTGGCAACAATTAGATAATTTTTTAAGTGATACAAATTTTGTGCATTCTGAGTTATAATATGAACGAAATATAATACTGTTAAGTGAACCTAGCGCCAGAGTGTCGCTATGGTAAACAAATAGAGTGAATTTTAAAGAATGCTCTTATTCTATTGTGGTTTATGCGCTGTCGGCGAAGTAGATATAATTAAATCCAATAAGTTTAAACAAAATGCAAGAAAAAATGCGTATAATTTAATATTCCGTACAAGGAAGTCATGTGGTGTACACATCAGATTTTTTATTAAAAGCTTCAAACTAAGCAAAATGCAAGACTTGTGTTTATAATTTAATTCTCTATCTTTGCTGGATATTGAACTTAATATTTAAATTAAGTCGATACGGAGCCTTTAAATGCAAATAGTTTAAGTTGGTTTAACTTTACTAAGTACGCGATTTTCTTCGGCTTGCAAACTGGCTAACGCTGGACTATTTATGTAGCAGAGCTGCGCGAAGGAAATGGGACTTCGACGGGCGTGGCTACCAAAAGCTCTTTGTCTAAAACTTTCGCAAATTCCGACTGAAAAACTCATAACTCATTTCTATCTTGTTTAGAGCTAACTAAAAGAAGAAATGTCAGTACAGTAAAGTTCCAAATCGTAAGCAAATTTTTTAATTAACATGAAATGATACTTTACATACTATTAGTGAAAAAGCAAGTAACACAGTACTGTTATTCGGCTATAATTTTAACATAATAATAATGGAAATTTCCGCACAGATCCTTGGTGACTGTTAATATATTTGGTAAAACAATTTCGACTGACTGCCTCGGAACCTGGGCTGCATAATTTCGATTTGTAAAAACGAGTAATGAAACAAAGTATCTCTGCAGTAAGACTCCAGCTTATTTGCACATTTTACTCTTATCCTTGCTCATTCACATATGAAAAATTATTTGTTCTGTTTTCCATAAATTAAAATGCTTTTCACCTCTTTCACCGTATTTTAAAAATTATTAGTTAAATATGGTATCTAGATTCCCCCTCCGTCTTATCTATTATACTGAAATACAGATTGATAGTCTTGAGCGATCTTGCCTCCTTCGAGGTCATGAAACCGAAATTTTTGCCTGCCACATTAAGGTTTCGCTATCTTTATGTCATGCATTTTGACATTAATTGCCTACCACTTATCCTCACTTTGGCAAACACTACAGTACATGATCTTGCAAAAGTCCAGGATAGTGCGTCTTTGACACGACGAACCCACACGATACATTTTCTTACTTCAACATTAATACCAGCGATATTCGTTGAGGGATGTTCCGCCAGCACTCCCTGCGATGTTCCAATCCCATCCCTCACTGCTCCCTGCCAAGAACTAGAAGGTCCATTTGTCTTTAAAAAGCGCATTTAATCCTGCAAGACTCTCACGTTCTGAAATGAGGATATATCATGCTTTTGATTAACGAGAGAGAGAAGGCTGTATCTGTGCTATACACACAAATGGACACCTTTCGGGGTATAAGTGGACAGTGATTAATCGGTGCGTGTCAGGAGGTACCTGCCTACCCAAATTTGCGATGCCTTTTCTTTGTTCTTGGACGCCGTGTTCTTTGTTGCAAGTAATGTGCCACTTTATTTTTTTGTCTTATTCTTTTTAAGCGTTGGTTGTGGTGGTAATGGTTGGTAGGTGTCGTTTTTCATCCGAAGTTGTGCAGGTTTCCGAAGCAGTCATTCGTACTCGGAAAACCTTCGGGTGAGCAGCTGGAAATGACTGTTGAGTCAATATATATACTTACTTATTTTCCTGGTCGGTATAAAGTACTTTTTCTGTATAGTTATGTAAAGCGTTTTATCATAAAGTAAGCTTTCATTTAAAACTTATTAAATAATTAGTGAATTACAAGATGAAAAATATTTTATAAAGAGATTAAAATACGAAAGCAAGCTATTAAATAATTCTGTTTAAAAAATCTACAATTTTACATCACGAATAATAAAAGCGTGGGCGCTCTTGATAAATTTATAAACGAATGACTTATATTTTTGACAATATAATTATATTAATAGATTTCGTTATTTATCCTGCCAGACTTTTATTATTCCAGACTTTTATACTCCCAGACTTTTATAAAATTGTATAGGACTTTTGTAAAAATAATAATTTTATATTTTTATTGTCACCCTAAAAATGAAATTAATTTATCACATGCTTGGCATATTTTATGGCATCAACTGACCTTCATATCCACTGTTTACAACGAAAAAACGAAGTGGTTGGTCATCTGTATCAATTCGGACAAAATGGACGATACCAGGAATAACATATTCCAGCCAGCAACAAAGAGTGTGAGAAAGAGGGCACTGCATTAAAATTTTTTATGCATTACAAAGTAATATTCGACCAAAAAATTCGTTCTTCTTGAGCAAAGATCATCTCCATCTTGTACCAAGCAAATACGTTTTAAAGCTGACACCAAAAATTGCTATTAAAACTTCAAGTAATGTATTACTTATAAGAGTATAAGCCTTATTCATTGAAAAAATATACAAGTATTGTTTAATCAATGTACCATTATATAGTTATTTTGAAACTTTTAAAATGTTTAAAAATTTTATGTGTGTGACTTATGAATAACCCCATATATAATTAAATAATTGTTGTACAAATTTCAAGCTCCTGTGAATTCCAGATAGGCCTTCATGATTACAAACAACAAATATGAGTATAGAAAATTATTTTTATTTCGATCATTGGAATACGGATAATCCAGAAAGTTAGTGCAATTCATAATTATTAAAACTGCTGTATTCCAGAAAATCTAGTTATCTAAATTTAAGATAACAAGCATTAATAATTTCATTAGCTTCATCTTCATTTTTGATTTAAATTTATAAAAAGTTAGATGACGCATCGAAATCAGGTTTAGCTTTGCGACTTACTCTAACTTACTTTCTTATTAATTGATACCTCTTGCGAAACTTACAGCAGATAGGTATTCCGCGAACCTATAAAGATTTTAACCCGTTCTCAAAACTATTTGTCTGTTGTGTATAACTATACCAATTTTTAGAGTTATATCTCAGAAAACTGTATAAATCTGACGCTGCTAAGCTTGCTATTGGGTCTGCATGTGATGCTGAAAAACTGTTGGCCTTCATAACCATTTCTGTAAGCAAACTGGCAATTTCTACAGACATCTCATTTTTCTTTCAGCTTGAGTAATTCTTTACAATCATACACCTTACAACAATTAAACACCTATTTGAGGCATCGTGAATATTAATTATAGAATGCATGTTCATTGTCATGCGAGCTGAACAATGGGTTTCATGGAATGTGCTATAATTTAAATACAGATTACCCTGAATAGCCATAAATGTTCCATAGGGCGTTATCTTTACCAATAATGATTCTGAATGACATCATTTGACATAAATACTATGACAGGAAATCATCAAGGGTTCTCTATATTCAATATATATCCAGTGTGCTAACGTGCATTATCAGCAGAATTGTTATTCATTGAACAAATATAGTCTCCGCTGCAGTGGCGTAGCGAGGGGGGTGCAAGGGGGTACATGATGCCCTGGGCGCCGCTCGTAGAGCGGCGCCAAATGGTCTCCAAAGAAGATTTTCCGGAAATTTTTAGTTTTTATTTTGATTGATTTCTGGAAAATATATTTAAAATTAATAACTATTGTAATAGAATTAATTATTTATTTTCTTGATTTGTCTGATAAAATGTGTAATAAAATGTTTGCAGTACATCAACCAAAAAGTTCTTTCTGACCACTTTATTTCTAAAAAGTAGATATATATATTTAAACGAAATGATTGTATATCTCCCGCTTTTTATTTTAAAACGATAACACGACCTTGTCCCGAATTTCTCAAATATATCCAGTTTCCAAAATCCGATTCCATAATCTGGAAATGACATTTTGGAAAATTCGTAACGCTTCCGCTACAATGGATTGCGTTTGACTCTCCTGTAAACGACTGATGGCCTTCCTGGCTACCGATTCAACTAAGTCATCTTGCTGAGACATCGTATATTCACTGCTACGAAGCACTCAACGCATGTGAATTGTTTTTAATCTTCTATTACAAAAGGAATACTGCAGGTCGCTCCTTACTCCTTATCTAAAACGCATAGTTTATGGCGTCACAGACTAAGTTTGCATATTCCCAACTTTGTAAACGTTATAATTTTCTTTTATAATCTCTTCTATTTTCTTTTGTTCAAAAAGGTTGTCGATTATATGGTTATTTCATACCGAACCCACAATATCCCCTAATTGTTTTGAGAAGTGAATGTGACTGCATGACGTTACTCCGCAGTAGAAAAGAAACAAAACCTAAAACTCTACTACAGATATATAGAGAAAATGTTTTTCCAAACCTAAGAGTGGCACTTCAAGTACTACTTACTGTTTCATTATCAAATGCTAGCTGTGAACGTTCGTTCAGCAAATTAAAATAAATTTTCACATATTTACAAACAACGATGGGACAAGATCCCCTAAGTCATCTAGCATTTTTAAGTGAGGAAAGAGAAAAATTTGAAAGGATCGACTTTGATGAAGTAAATGATAAATTTGCTTCATCCAAGGTAAGAAAAATGTATACATAAAAATTAATTTTATTCATGTTTTATATTATTATTAATAAATATAAGAGCCCGATCAAGTCGAGGTGCACGTGATTGAAGCGAGATGAGGACAAATTAAAATTTTTAAGTTGGCTGGTGGTGTGTCTGACAATTTTAGATCTTTGACACTCCAAGCACGAACGTGTCCGGTTGGCTATGTCCTTCTGCATGCTAGGCCATACGAAACGTTGCTCTATCAGTTTCCTCGAAGCCTTGATGCCAGGATGTGACAGACGATGTAACTGACTAAAAATGGCATGGCGGAACCCGGAGGGAACATAAGGTCGAAATTTTGAATCCTGAACATCACAATAAAGCGATTTTCCAAGTGACAGCTACATAGGTTGCAAGTTGAGATTGGTGGAAAATTTGCTTTTCAAGAGGGTTTGTAGTTCTGAATCCCGGTGTTGTCCATCCGCAAGGGCAGCAAAGTTTATTGTCGAAGAAACGTTTTATCAACGTTAAAAACAGCAAAGTTTATTCTTCAATATGAGACAAAATGTCTGCTACAATATTCTGCGAACCCGCAATATAACGGATATCTGTTGAAAATTGCCCTATGAAGTCTAGGTGTTTCATTTGACGAGGAGAAGCTTTATCCGAACGCTGTTGAAAAGCATAGGTTAAGGGTGTGTGATCTGTGAAGATCATGAAAACGCGTCCCTCTAGCATATGCCGAAAATATTTGACAGCTTCGTAAATTTCTAATAATTCGCGATCGTAAGTGCTGTATCTGGTTTGTGCTGGTGAGAGTTTTTTAGAAAAATATGAAAGTGGTTTCCATAATTCTTGAATTTTTGTTTTAAAACTGCTCCTATACCTGTTGTTGATGCGTCAACATGTAGAGATATTAGGTTGTTTTTTGGAAGCAGAAGAGATGAAAAATATGCAACGCCTTCGCCGGGAATCGAACCGTGGACCTTTGGAGTACTGGCCCAGCGTGCAGAACCACTACACCACGAAGGCACGCTAGGAAAGCGGGAGAAATACCTTATATACTCCTCTTTTTAAAGGGCGACTGGGGATTTTAGGGGACCCAATCGCCTAATCCTGGGTGTGGAGAATCCTCATTCCACACGCCTTTTAGTTCGGGCGCCACTGTAGAGACATTAGGATATTTGGAAGCAAAAGAAATTGAAAAATTAGCAACCGCCTTCGCCGGGAATCGAACCGCGGTTCTCTGGAGTACCGGCCCAGCGTGCAGAACCACTACACCATGAAGGCGCGCTAGGAAAGCGGGTGAAATACCTTATAAACGTAAAGTGATAATGGTTTAGATGCGGAAGGATACTGCAAATTTGTTGTGGAAATTAAATCATTTTTGCATTTTTGGAACGCTTCGCGAGATTCTGTGGTCCAGGTTATAATACGTTTATCGTTTTTCTTGATTCCAACCAAAAAAGAATTTAGAGGTGTTTGTATGGTTGCTGCATGAGGTAAGAAACATCGATAAAAATTGAGCATAGCAAGGAATCTTTTTAAGTCCTTCACTGCAGATGGTTCGGGCATATCGCGGATAGCGGTGACTCTATCTGGAAGGGGTCGAACGCCAATTTCATGACCAAGAAAGGATACTCTTAGTTGGCCAAAAACGTATTTGGAAAGATTAAGACTGACACCGTACCTTTGAAAACATTCAAAAACTGTTTTCAAATGTGATAGGTGTTCTTGCTCTGAAGAGGAGGCGATTAAGACATCATCAAAATAAGGTACACAGAAGTCGAGGCCGTTTAACACCTGATTCATGAAGCGTAGGAACGTTTGAGCAGCATTGCATAAGCCTAAAGTCATGACCGGAAACTCAAATAGTCCAAAAGGCGTAATAACCGCAGTTTTTGGAATATCAACTGGGTTAACGGGCATTTGGTGATACGCCCGCTCAATATCAATGGTTGTAAAAATAGCTTTTCACTCTAAAACTTGCATACAGTCTTGAATGTGAGGTACTGGGTAACGATCAGGAATTGTAGCTGCATTTAACCAGCGATAATCGCCACTTACCATTTCGTTTCCGAACTAGATGGAGCGGACTGGCGCATGAACTTTTTGAAGGACGGCAAATTCCCTGTTCCATCATGTATTGAAATTCCTCTTTGGCGGCTTTAAGCTTGTCCGGAGGTAAGCGTCTTGATTTAGCGACAGTAGGAGGTCCGGTAATACATCGTGCTTGGGTTCGGAAATACCCATAACTGGGCGCGTGTTTGTAGGGAATTCTCTGAGAAGTTCATGCCATGGGGAGTTACCCGAAATCAGTTTAATGCTCAAATCTTGACTATTGCGAATTACTCCCGGATAAGTTAAGTTGGTTGGGGAATCTATCAAACGGCGATTCTTAAGATCGACAAGCAAAGAAAATTTTTGAAAAACGTCAGCGCCAATAATAGGACTTGAAACAGTAGCAATAATGAATGGCCATTGGAAGTTGCGGTGCAATCCTCAATCAACAGATATTAGGCGTTCACCAAAAGTTTGAATAGGAGTTCCATTTGCTACATAAAGTTGTAACTTGGTAAGGCGCTTTTGTTCGTGTAAATATGGCGGAACGACAGAAACATCAGCCCCGGTGTCTACAAGAAGCCTTAAGCCCGAATTCGTTTCGATGACAAAATGGCGTGCAAAATTCCGGCCGCTGTCTTTCACAACTTCAAGCAACGGCCCTTCTCGTTTCCCTGGTCGTTATAACAACACGGTGGGCGGCATTTGTTTGCCTTGTTTCCAAATTTGTTGTGGTAAAAACAAATACCCGGAGAAGGGCTTTTATAACGTTCCCTCAGTTGGCTACGGCGTGTATTTCGACCACGTGATGTGGAGCGGTTGCGCTGAAAAGGTTCAGCTTGGATGACTACTAACTGAGCAACCTGTTTGGACAAATCATCAATATAAGCTTGTAACGCCACAATACCTGGAGCAGGAGCCTGCACTGCGTGTATTTGCGCTGGAATGGCCAGCTCGTGAATTTTATCAGCGATTTCGGGAAGATTTTTAAGTGGCTCGCTACTGGTCGCTAAAATGGTTTGCATGTTAGATGGGAGTCTATTCATCCATAATGTTTTAAGAATGTTAACCGTTAGGTTACCGGCGGCTAAGTCTGACATTTTAGACAGCAAGTGAGAAGGCCTCATATCACCCAACCGTAAATCGTGCAACAGCTACTCGATTTTAACTGTCTCGGATTCTTCTAGTCTCGGATTCTTAATAAACAGAAATTAATTTCTTTTTTAAAGATTTGTATTTGTTCGTCTCCGGTGGATTCAAAATTATTTCACGAGCTGATTGCAGTACCTCTGATTCTAACGCGGCGATCGCTGTATAAAATTGAGTTTCGTCGGCAGTAATGTGACTCAACTGCGCATCCAATTGAATGAACCATAACGATGGGCCTCGGCGAGAAAAAAGGCGGTGGCTTAACTGCCACTCGCTCCAATTGCGAAGCAGCACCGTTGTCAACCACTTTAGATCAATCAAATATGCACAATAATAATATGTATAGAAAAATAATCAATATGTATATAGTGACACAGTTCCTTGGTACTTGAAATCAGAGAAACTAGAGGCTCAAATGCAGCAGACGATACATGTATCCGCTGAAATTATGACAGAAATATGTTGATTCATCGGAATGCAGCAAAACGACTGAAATGACAGGTGAAATGTCTTACTTGCATCTCATCACACTGGATAACTGACTGCTGCTCAGAATTTAGACATATAAACTCATCCATATTCGTGCAACATTGAAGGTTGCTATTCGTACGTGTCTATAAATACGTGTCACCAATTATGGTAGAACAATTTTTTGAGACAGATCGTTAAATAATTATAACAATTGAATGGAATAAATATTATTTTTGTTTTTGGTTGCTATGGGTTACCAGACTGGCAGAGTTGAGATGTAGTAGGCAAGTTTCCACATATCTATTTATCTATAATGTATATTAAACTTTTAATTGTTTAAAAACTGTACTTTTTAAAAACACTTACATAAATATGTAAAATAAATAACACCTTTTTAACTAATTCTAGATCATCGTAAGTCTGATTCTTCCGCCGACACAGATGCATTTCCGAATCCAAGGCTGGTGTAGTGCAATTAGGTAGTGACTATTCTTAATATATTTTTGAGTATTTTATGGCAGATTCTGCATTTTATTATTATTTGCATTATTTTATTATTACGAATATATTCTATACATTATATTAATGAAAATTTTTTTGTGGGGGGGGCGCCAAAAAGGTATTTTGCCCCGGGCGCCAGTTATGCTTGCTACGCCACTGATCCGCTGTATCGAAGTCGTGCTTAACAGAAGTTACCAGTTCCAAAGATACAAAATCTACGGCTATTCCTCAAGTCGACAATCAAATTAACGTTCAAAAGGTTGGACAGAAATTTTTATCATATAATTTTATTTGAAATGCGAAAATATATTACCTAGACACCTGCAGAGTAGCATCCATTGAATACATGTTAACATTCCTGGGAAAAAAATGAGAGGTTTCTTTTTCGGTCCTTGTTACTCCCTACGTCATTGTTTCTGATTAAGGTGAACTGTGTAGAAACATTGCTTGCATAGAACTGTGTTGATAGAAGAGAACAGCAGGATCGGATAATGAGAAACATGGGAAATGAAGTGGTCCTGGCAATGATAAGAATTTGTTTACAGCCACGAAAATTCAAGCTTCTGTGATTAAATGCCCTTTGTTTAAATTTCGGAAGGGAGAAGAAACGTCGATAGATGCAACTCTGTTTGTATTACCACTCGAACTATGTTATACCAAATGATAGAACTTCATAAATCTATTTTGAAAAGCATATGCACTATAACAACCAAGCTTGAAAGTTGTAAATTTCATGCTCGCAGTTTGACTTTTCAGAGAACATTTCGAACAGTTCTCACCACAGTTTTTGAATGACTTAATATCTGATATTTTACAGTTTTTGGATGCTGTATATGCAATAACTTTTCAGCGTCGCTAATTGTAAGATTTCTGTTCAAAATTTTATTTTCTTATTTATTCATTATCTTGTAGTGACATTAGGTTATTTCGAAGCAAGAGACATGAAAAATGTTCAGTACCCTCGCCTGGACTCGAAGCTCTCGAAGCCTCTCGAATACGCGCCGAATGTGCTCACCGTTACACCACAAAGGCATGCTAAGAAGGCGGGAGAAATACTTTATATACTCCTCTTTTTAAAAGGCGACTGGTGATTAGGGAACCCAATCATCAGTTCCTGGTGATGGAGAATCATCATCCACCACCTTTGTTTTTAGTTCGGGCGCCACTGTAGAGACATTAAGTTTTGAAAGCGGAAGAGATGGAAAATGAGCAGTGCCCACTTCGGGACTCGAACCACGGACCTCTCGAATACGAGCCGAGTGTGCTGACCATTACACCACGAATTCATTCTGAAAGGAGGGAGAAATACCTTATAGTCTAATTTGATGCCTTTTTCAGTTTCTTCCTGGAGCTTACCTAGAGGTTATTGTTAGAGACTTATACATTCTGATACAAAATGAAATGACGGAAAATAAGAAAAATATTTTTTATGTGAATTCATTTGTACATGTACGTATGAAATTTTATTTACAGACTTCAGTTCGATGTTTCTAAATTGTTATATATGTAAGTAAATAAGGTGATAAGCATTCTTGTCAAATATAGAAGTTATAACACCCAATTTGTTTTATAGCAGTATGTTAATGAATATGTTTTAAATCATGAATACAGAGGCAAGTAATTTCTAGCTACGTCCTGTAAGCTATCAGTAGATAAAAAATGGGGGTTCTGCGACACGGGGTGTGGGGTGTGGGCGTGGTCAATGACGTCACACAGAAGGCGGGGCCAAAGGCAACCTCATCACACTAGGAGGCGTGGTCACGAGTGGAGTTGAGGTGTTGGTAGACTGCTGATTGTGTTGTAGACCTCCTGCTTTTCATTTAAAGTTAGCTTTTTTATATTGGCAACGGAAAATATTTTCTGCATCTTAATTTTGATGATATAACGATGCTGCCCTCTATTAATGAAAAAGTGAATTATATGTTTTAGAAATATGTTTTTTAAGTCTGGTGTTAAAATTATTCAATGCGGGACTCTGAAAACAATGTAAAAGAAACAAATATAAAAAAGACTTTCCTTTAATGTAACTACAAGATAATTTGTTTTTATTACTCAATTTTATTCTGATACTTTTATCCTTTCTAGTTTTAAATGAAACTTTAACTTATTTCTTAGGTTTTCTGTTCATAATAACATATTCATTTACTGTCATATTTTTTTAATACTTAACGTTTCTAATTTGTAATATTTTATTTAATTTCCACATACTATTTTTTTTTCATACCTTTCATAAATTTCAGCATACCCTGATTTTTAACTTATATGTTATATTTCACAAATGTTCCCGCACATGCTGTTTATTTGTTACATTACTTAATTTTAGATGCAATTTCACACTTTTTTTAACGTTATAATGTTCAATATATTTAAAAAGAAACGTTTATTTTTCGTGATCTTAGTTCTTTCACTAAATTTTCTACAAAATTTCTAATTTCTTTCACATGTTCAACAATATCTTCCTTACATTACCGAATATTTTTTTAAAAAACTTAAGTCTATAACTGTTAATTACTCCTCTTACGTTCATGATTTCCCTTCTGTGTTTATATTTCTTAATTCTAGTTTAACTTATTTATTATAATGTTTTTATTTCTGTCTCATCACTTGTAATTCCAACATTTTATCCCTTTTTATTTATTTTAACGATATGGATTGTTTTCATTTACTCCATATTCAAACATTTCCTTACAATTTTTAAAATACTTGTTTTATTCTCCGATCATAATAGATCATCTACAGGTTTTACTCAGAAATTTCCATTCACAACTTTACAGTTTAAAACCATTTATATCTAACTGTATTTCTTTCTCATATAGTTTTACGATCTTCAAAGTTTCTAACATCATGTTTAGTTTTAAATCCCTATTACCTTTAAGTGTGCTGATAATTTTCATTTCTAATTTTACATCCACATTCAGTGTTTCATCCACACATACCAAAATATTTCTTACATCTTCTGATATTTAGTCTATGTCATATTTCAGTACTTCAAATGAATTTACACTGCTCACATTATTATTTTTTCATATTTTAGAGACACTGACTATACTAATTTTACTATTTTTCCTACACTAATTGCATCTATGTCAGCACTCATGATAAACTAGCAATTGTTTTGCATCACATGCATAAAGAAATTCTTAAAACCAACTTTTTCAATATCGTACTCAAATTACTGTTTTCCAGATGGGAAATGCCAGTATTCTTTGGTTTTACTCTGTTACATCTTTTTAAATTTTAACATCTTACTTTTAATTCTAACATACATCTTTTGAACAGTTTTTTCTTTTAATGATAGCCTTACCTTATTTGTTCAAATTAATTCTTTCATTCACCTTCTTTACTACCTTTCAGTACCTTCATAATTCACTATGCAAACGCAATGTCTTTCACTGACATTCTGTTTAATAATACTACAAGTTTCGTTAATTGACAAAAAGCGAATTATTTCTCAGTTCAAAATAGAACTACTATATTTTTGCACAAACATTACCTTTATCCATTCAAGACACCCCTTAACCTGTAACTGACGTAGCGATAGGAAAGGAGACTCTTATCATATGCTCTTTCGACATTTGAAGTTTCTAGAACTTCTTTGACAAGTATATCAATACCATCAGAAAATATACTTAACATTTTTACCCAGTTTAAAGGCAACATACTGTTATAAGAATGGTTTTAGTTAAATTTATAAGACAAATAAACACATTTTGTGCTAAATAGGCATAAACATTTAGATTCAGAATATTTCTTTTAAATCCGATGTAAGACTTGAATTTCATTCATGATACGGATTGTCTCTTGATTTTCTTTTTGTTTACCTTACACTAATAGAAAATTTTTATTTTACAAGTTCAGCTTTTAACGAAATAAAAACTACGATACACCTGCTGTTTTTAAGAAAAGGAACTTTGATATATTTCTGGAAATGTAAATGCTTTTAGAGTTTTCTTTCAATAACGTTGATTTTCATTACTTTACTAACTTCAATAATTCTCTTATTAGCTAATATGAATGAAAGAAGATTGTCAAAAATGTAACACAGTATAATTCTTACGAACATACGTACCTTTACCAGCATACAGATATTACCGATTGAAATGAAGAAAGATACAGATATTTTACTCCAATCTACATTAAATTAAAAAAATATTTAAACTTTCATACATTCCAAAGAATAAACGAAAACTCAATAGATATTGTCATGTTTGTATATATGAGATAAAAGTTTTATGAAAGGTATTTAAAGTAATGCTTAGAACTTCATAAAAGCGAACATTCACTATGTTAATACACATATCATCAGTTATTTACATTAATCAATGTAATATTAATCATTACATGTACTATACGCATATATATTTAAAGTTTAATTGTCTTACAATTGAATAATTAACTATGGAGAGAAAGAGGTTCATATCTTACACTATTTAATTCACATGGAACAAATTTTTCCATCAACTACATTGAACCACGTTTATTAAATTCGCCAAAGCTCTTTTATTTCTGCATTTTCACACTCACGACACATTTTAAATGTAACTATTGATAACCATTTCAAACACCGATATCATAACTCATTTTTTCCCTACTAACTACAATTTTATATATTCAAGAAGTACATCTAAGACATGATCATTTTCTATGTTCTAGCAAATCGATTCAATTGCGAACATACTATTAAGACTTGCGATTTTAGAAGACTTGCATGTATTAACGATGTCAACGTTTCTTCGTTTTTGTAAGATTCGCATCAAACCATGTCGCATTCGAATGTGGTGTAAGAGATCACTTTTTCTTTTAAACACTTGTAAACAATGGATGCAATTTATAAGAAGAGAAGTATCATGCTGTTTCAAAACATCATCATCAGCATATTTCTTTTTCTTTTGACACCAGCAAAATTAAAAAAAAAGAAAGAAAAAAAAGGTTCGTGAGATTTTCTTCAAATTCTGTTTTACTTGAAAAAATGTCCGAACATTCAATACGATGTAAAGATTCATATTGTTTTAAATTCTTATGCTCACTAAATATTTTTTATCATGATTTACTCTTAAAAGTAACTTTATAAGTTTTCATATCCTTTTTACATGAAAAGAACTTGTGATTATTCACTATAAAATTCTAAGACGAGAAGCTTCGCGACTTTTCAAACTATAAACTTAAATTTCTTAGGACATACACTACATCTGATGTTTCTTTCATGAGATTTCAAATATATCTTCAGATTACTCGTATTCAAGAAACCTTACAAATATATCACATAAGTTCAGCGAATAATCGCTTCATAAACTCTTAAATTTTCAACACGAGTGAATCACTTGAAGCATATACTGCACTGTAAACATACAATACTTAAAAAAAATTGTTATAAAAAATAAAAATACATTCATTTCACCAAGAAGCTTTTCTATTTAAATACATTTATTTATTTCCAAAGAACAAGTTTCTGTATTACACATAAAATATACTTAGAATTTTCTTACATTAATTAACATCAAATTAACAGCAATATCCATTTACTGACATTTGATATACATGTTTGCTTTAAAATTAAAACTAAAATTGCAATAGATTTCTATTAAAAAAAACATAAGGAAACATAAGGAACATAAGGGACCTTTGATCGCTTATCAAGGATCTTCCTTTACTTCTGTATGTACTGTCAAACTTGGAATAGCAACAACAACCTTAAGATAATACATTCTTTCGCGTATGATTATCAGAGTTTTAGAAATTTTCCATTACTCTATCATGATAAGTGGATGATGCTTTTAAGATTCTCCTTATGCATATATGTAATATCGAGGTTCAGAATAACATTAGGACACTATAACTCTTTCCCACTATCCTATCATGATTATTTTTACACATATGACGCCGGAAAGACTGGCTTCACAAACAAGACATGACAAGAATGTATTACGATAAGTGTTGATGAAATCATTTCGTTAATGTATTTTTTAGATAATTTTTGCTATTTAAGAATGCTACGTATTTCTATGTCATTCAGAATTGTCGTTAGATTCAAAAGCGAATATGAGGAATATATGTGATACAGAGTTAAATGTGGAATTATACGAAGAATTTTATTCACGAAATGAAGCTGATATTTTGCTAGATGAACTATCAAATTATGATTTAAAAAATATTAGTTTTGAAATTAATGGGACTCAGTATGTTCCACGAAGAAAATTACTCGGTTTTGGTGAAGGACTTAGTTACGAATTCTCTGGAACGAGCATTTGTGCAGAACCATGGACTCAAACTCTTCTAAATGTAAAAGATTATGTTGAAACGATAACTGACAAAAAATATAATTTTGCTTTATTGAACTATTATCCTGACGGAGTGGTGAAGATTTCAACGCATTAAGACAATGAATCTTGTCTCGAACCTGAAAGTGATATACCTATCATCAGTTTAGGTGCAAAACGTCAATGGTATTTACCAGGCGAAATTTCACATCTCGAAGCGTGGACTTAACTCATGGAACTCTCCTTGTAATGAAACCCCCAACGAATCAATTTTGGATGCATGGAATACCCTCTCAACCTGACGCTAAAGATCCTAGAATTAGTATCACATTCCGAAACATAAAAATTTCGAAAATTAAAAAACGACGCTTGGAAGATAATGAGGATGAACTTCCAGAGGATGACTGGTTTGCCCACTATATGAAATCTGTTCCTGAAAATATCTTCATGCCGAATAATCGAGAACAGAAAAAAGAAAGTTCGAAGTTGATTGCACAGTGGACTCTTGGTTGGGGATATTTTGTGTCCATAAATCAGTTTGAAAACAGAATGAACATTCATCTACGTGAATGTGTGGAACAAAATAAAATATTATACCTTACTACACGCGGTGTTGTTATAAATCCTGCAACATGGCAAGAATTTTCCTCAAAAATATATGAATTTAATCTTGTCTATACGAGTGCCAGCATCATTTCCAATAATGAGTTGGTAGTTTTCAACAAAGAAGGTGAGTGTATTTTTCAACAAGTTTTTAAACAAGATGAAAATTCTTTTAAACTAAAACCTACATACCTAAAACTAAACTGTGATATTTTAAAAAAATTGAAAGAAATTATTCCTGATGTATCTAATACTTTATATAAAAGTATTTTTGAAATTATTTTACCGTTGCAAATCAAATGTAAAAACAATTGTTCGGATATGGCAAGTGATGATGATGAACTTTTTAAAGAACTCATAAACTCTATCAAAACTGAATTAAATTCAGTGATTAAAAAACTATTTAAATGCGAAGGTTGCATTGTAAATCATCCTTCACAAACAAGACATTATTGCATTATAATAAGTGTTGATAATAGAATTAAATATATTGGTAAAGATATATTTTTATGTATTAATTTTAAAAATATAAGAGATTCTTTGAGGCAGAAAAACATTTTTCATTTATTTTGTGATAGGTTTTTGAATTGAAATGTTATGAAGATTATAAAAATGCATTAATATAAGTACAACTATTCTATTTAAATTTCTGTGTTTGTTAGATGTTATGACGATTTTTTTCCTTATGTTTTTTTAATAGAAATCTATTGCAATTTTAGTTTTAATTTTAAAGCAAACATGTATATCAAATGTCAGTAAATGGATATTGCTGTTAATTTGATGTTAATTAATGTAAGAAAATTCTAAGTATATTTTATGTGTAATACAGAAACTTGTTCTTTGGAAATAAATAAATGTATTTAAATAGAAAAGCTTCTTGGTGAAATGAATGTATTTTTATTTTTTATAACAATTTTTTTTTAAGTATTGTATGTTTACAGTGCAGTATATGCTTCAAGTGATTCACTCGTGTTGAAAATTTAAGAGTTTATGAAGCGATTATTCGCTGAACCTATGTGATATATTTGTAAGGTTTCTTGAATACGAGTAATCTGAAGATATATTTGAAATCTCATGAAAGAAACATCAGATGTAGTGTATGTCCTAAGAAATTTAAGTTTATAGTTTGAAAAGTCGCGAAGCTTCTCGTCTTAGAATTTTATAGTGAATAATCACAAGTTCTTTTCATGTAAAAAGGATATGAAAACTTATAAAGTTACTTTTAAGAGTAAATCATGATAAAAAATATTTAGTGAGCATAAGAATTTAAAACAATATGAATCTTTACATCGTATTGAATGTTCGGACATTTTTTCAAGTAAAACAGAATTTGAAGAAAATCTCACGAACCTTTTTTTTCTTTCTTTTTTTTTAATTTTGCTGGTGTCAAAAGAAAAAGAAATATGCTGATGATGATGTTTTGAAACAGCATGATACTTCTCTTCTTATAAATTGCATCCATTGTTTACAAGTGTTTAAAAGAAAAAGTGATCTCTTACACCACATTCGAATGCGACATGGTTTGATGCGAATCTTACAAAAACGAAGAAACGTTGACATCGTTAATACATGCAAGTCTTCTAAAATCGCAAGTCTTAATAGTATGTTCGCAATTGAATCGATTTGCTAGAACATAGAAAATGATCATGTCTTAGATGTACTTCTTGAATATATAAAATTGTAGTTAGTAGGGAAAAAATGAGTTATGATATCGGTGTTTGAAATGGTTATCAATAGTTACATTTAAAATGTGTCGTGAGTGTGAAAATGCAGAAATAAAAGAGCTTTGGCGAATTTAATAAACGTGGTTCAATGTAGTTGATGGAAAAATTTGTTCCATGTGAATTAAATAGTGTAAGATATGAACCTCTTTCTCTCCATAGTTAATTATTCAATTGTAAGACAATTAAACTTTAAATATATATGCGTATAGTACATGTAATGATTAATATTACATTGATTAATGTAAATAACTGATGATATGTGTATTAACATAGTGAATGTTCGCTTTTATGAAGTTCTAAGCATTACTTTAAATACCTTTCATAAAACTTTTATCTCATATATACAAACATGACAATATCTATTGAGTTTTCGTTTATTCTTTGGAATGTATGAAAGTTTAAATATTTTTTTAATTTAATGTAGATTGGAGTAAAATATCTGTATCTTTCTTCATTTCAATCGGTAATATCTGTATGCTGGTAAAGGTACGTATGTTCGTAAGAATTATACTGTGTTACATTTTTGACAATCTTCTTTCATTCATATTAGCTAATAAGAGAATTATTGAAGTTAGTAAAGTAATGAAAATCAACGTTATTGAAAGAAAACTCTAAAAGCATTTACATTTCCAGAAATATATCAAAGTTCCTTTTCTTAAAAACAGCAGGTGTATCGTAGTTTTTATTTCGTTAAAAGCTGAACTTGTAAAATAAAAATTTTCTATTAGTGTAAGGTAAACAAAAAGAAAATCAAGAGACAATCCGTATCATGAATGAAATTCAAGTCTTACATCGGATTTAAAAGAAATATTCTGAATCTAAATGTTTATGCCTATTTAGCACAAAATGTGTTTATTTGTCTTATAAATTTAACTAAAACCATTCTTATAACAGTATGTTGCCTTTAAACTGGGTAAAAATGTTAAGTATATTTTCTGATGGTATTGATATACTTGTCAAAGAAGTTCTAGAAACTTCAAATATCGAAAGAGCATATGATAAGAGTCTCCTTTCCTATCGCTACGTCAGTTACAGGTTAAGGGGTGTCTTGAATGGATAAAGGTAATGTTTGTGCAAAAATATAGTAGTTCTATTTTGAACTGAGAAATAATTCGCTTTTTGTCAATTAACGAAACTTGTAGTATTATTAAACAGAATGTCAGTGAAAGACATTGCGTTTGCATAGTGAATTATGAAGGTACTGAAAGGTAGTAAAGAAGGTGAATGAAAGAATTAATTTGAACAAATAAGGTAAGGCTATCATTAAAAGAAAAAACTGTTCAAAAGATGTATGTTAGAATTAAAAGTAAGATATTAAAATTTAAAAAGATGTAACAGAGTAAAACCAAAGAATACTGGCATTTCCCATCTGGAAAACAGTAATTTGAGTACGATATTGAAAAAGTTGGTTTTAAGAATTTCTTTATGCATGTGATGCAAAACAATTGCTAGTTTATCATGAGTGCTGACATAGATGCAATTAGTGTAGGAAAAATAGTAAAATTAGTATAGTCAGTGTCTCTAAAACATGAAAAAATAATAATGTGAGCAGTGTAAATTCATTTGAAGTACTGAAATATGACATAGACTAAATATCAGAAGATGTAAGAAATATTTTGGTATGTGTGGATGAAACACTGAATGTGGATGTAAAATTAGAAATGAAAATTATCAGCACACTTAAAGGTAATAGGGATTTAAAACTAAACATGATGTTAGAAACTTTGAAGATCGTAAAACTATATGAGAAAGAAATACAGTTAGATATAAATGGTTTTAAACTGTAAAGTTGTGAATGGAAATTTCTGAGTAAAACCTGTAGATGATCTATTATGATCGGAGAATAAAACAAGTATTTTAAAAATTGTAAGGAAATGTTTGAATATGGAGTAAATGAAAACAATCCATATCGTTAAAATAAATAAAAAGGGATAAAATGTTGGAATTACAAGTGATGAGACAGAAATAAAAACATTATAATAAATAAGTTAAACTAGAATTAAGAAATATAAACACAGAAGGGAAATCATGAACGTAAGAGGAGTAATTAACAGTTATAGACTTAAGTTTTTTAAAAAAATATTCGGTAATGTAAGGAAGATATTGTTGAACATGTGAAAGAAATTAGAAATTTTGTAGAAAATTTAGTGAAAGAACTAAGATCACGAAAAATAAACGTTTCTTTTTAAATATATTGAACATTATAACGTTAAAAAAAGTGTGAAATTGCATCTAAAATTAAGTAATGTAACAAATAAACAGCATGTGCGGGAACATTTGTGAAATATAACATATAAGTTAAAAATCAGGGTATGCTGAAATTTATGAAAGGTATGAAAAAAAAAATAGTATGTGGAAATTAAATAAAATATTACAAATTAGAAACGTTAAGTATTAAAAAAATATGACAGTAAATGAATATGTTATTATGAACAGAAAACCTAAGAAATAAGTTAAAGTTTCATTTAAAACTAGAAAGGATAAAAGTATCAGAATAAAATTGAGTAATAAAAACAAATTATCTTGTAGTTACATTAAAGGAAAGTCTTTTTTATATTTGTTTCTTTTACATTGTTTTCAGAGTCCCGCATTGAATAATTTTAACACCAGACTTAAAAAACATATTTCTAAAACATATAATTCACTTTTTCATTAATAGAGGGCAGCATCGTTATATCATCAAAATTAAGATGCAGAAAATATTTCCCGTTGCCAATATAAAAAAGCTAACTTTAAATGAAAAGCAGGAGGTCTACAACACAATCAGCAGTCTACCAACACCTCAACTCCACTCGTGACCACGCCTCCTAGTGTGATGAGGTTGCCTTTGGCCCCGCCTTCTGTGTGACGTCATTGACCACGCCCACACCCCACACCCCGTGTCGCAGAACCCCCATTTTTTATCTACTGCTATCGAATTCAAATCTTTGTATTACATTGATATACGTATCAATATATTGTATATTGTACGCATGCTCTTTATAATACATTACATACTGACATTACAATGTAGTGAAGCGAATGATTCAAAATTCGATTCAGATTTTCTAAATTTAATGTTTAAACGATGTTTTGTACATATCTTCTTTTAAAGAATAAACTAACAATCTCAAAAATTTGCTGTTTGCACCATCGGATAGAGAGAAAAAAAATCTTTTAAATGAATATTAAATCAAATTTCTACGCCATTTGTGATTTTTTCTGTGAATTTTCGAAAATCACTAGATTTTTTTTCGACTGTTTGATTTTTATGATTTTCAAATTTCGATACCTAAACATGTAACGGTTACGAAATTTTTAACTTTCCATAGATTAGAAACAATATTGTCTCCCTCTTTTATAAACAAGAATAATAAAAAACTATAAATTGGGTAATTGTCTAACTTTTTATTTATAAAAAAATATACATATGCTACAGTATGAAACAGAATGTCTTCTTCCTTCGGAATTTCCAGGGAACGTAATTTGAAAGTTATAAAGTTACAGCATCATAATGAAATCTATCATGAGGTGTCATCCCATCACTTCCCTTGCTGCAAATAATTACATATAGCTAGCCACAGAAGTCACCTTCCATTTTATAAATGCTTTTTATCCCTCCCCAAACTTTTTTATGCCACCCTCCCAATTTTGCATTTACAGTTAATTTCATTAATCTAAAAAGCAGCAGAATTTAAGCATTGAATAGCGTTTAAAACTATTTGCAATGAAATCTAGCTTGTCCATTTAATAATTTTATACACATTTCTCTCAATATTTGAATTTAAAAGCTGGTTTTTCTCAATTTCATTGCAGTACGTAACATTAAATTTTATGATAATTTAAGTTTTTAACATTTAAAAATACATCTGTTATAAAGGTTTGATTTACAAAAACAAAACAAATTCTTCACCCTCTTTTAAGCAAAAATGATAAAAAATATATTTAATTTAGGGAATTTTCTAGAGTTAATTTTAAAACTGGTCGCATTTGCATAAGCGTTAATTTAATTCGCTCAAAATATTTGATACTAATATGCTTGGAACTTTGCAGTCAATTTTTTAACTGTTCTCTAATAGGCTATGGAACTCAAATTTTTCACATACAGTCATGATAACTTACAACACAATGTGCTGAACGATTTTTTTTTTTGAAAATTTTATTTAGATTTTATAAAATTTAATGTTAGAACGTTGTACCTCGTATATCTTCGTTTAATTAACAAACTAAAACTCTCATAATTTTATCATTTGCATCATCAGTTAGAGTGGAAAAAATATTTGCATTAAGTTTATATGAAATTTTAACGTAGTTCCTGATTTTAGGTCAAATCGCTGTATTTTTAAACCATTTCACGTAACAGAATTCTTGGAAGTAAAAGAGTTCATTAAAGTCATTGTTGAAAAACGATTTTTCGCCTGAATTATTTGTTTGGTAACGTATTATTGAGACTAAAAAGATAAAAATAAAAAAATTTGGCATTATAAAAGGCATATAAAATAAAAGGCATTCAGATTTTATATTACGCCCAATCGGGCGTTTTTTTCATTTACAGACACATGAACATTTCGAGAGCATTTGGGCTAACTTCAATTTGGACTAAAAATATATAAAAACAGCATATCCTTAGAATTTCCAATAGACAAACTCGCGCACTGCAAATACTTTTCCCCCCGTGCAGTGTTGCCATTGCCTGTTTTGAAATCGTTGAATATGCTAGTCAAAAATTTGTTAAAGTTTTGAAAAATATGAAATAGATAATAAAATAAATTCGAAATTCAAAATTCGGGCGTCCAGATACCCATGTTCGGGTGAGGAGTACGTTATTCAAAATTTGATAGCTCTAGGTACCGCCTTTTTTTTTCATAATGCAAGAAACATACATTCATGCAGATTCTTCATCATTTAATTTTTTTTAATATAATACAGCGCGGTAATATTTGGTGGCAACAATTTAAAAAGTAATTCGCCGTTTATAGTGAAACGCCACAAAATGCCGTTTTGAGACTTATAGCCCTTTTGGGCTTTAAAAACTGAAAAAATTATGCCCAAAGGGGCATTTTTTAGCGTTTGGGGGTTACCTTTGTTTATTAAATATCACGATCTTTGCACTTAAGCCACATAAAATTCAATAGCAATATCACAAAATATTTAAAAATAGCATATCTTTAGAATTTCCGAATTTACAGTCTCGCACGCTAGAGATAAAATATTGTTTTCCATACAGTGTTGTCATTGCTTGTTTTGAAATCGCTGAGTTTGTTAAACAAAACTTCGTTAAAGTTTTAAAGAATATAAAATGGCTAATAAAGCAAAATTAATAATAATAAATAATAAATAAAGCAAAATTAAGCATAAATTAATAAATAAAGCAAAGTTCGGCCTTATAGGTGTCCATGTTCTCGTGGAGGATTGTGTTATTCAAAATTTGATGGCTCTCGGTACCGTTGTGTTTTCCCATTGCGAGAAACATACATACATTTATGCAGATTTTTCATAATTTAGTTTTTTTTAATATAATACTATATTTTTATTTAAAACTCGTAAAATAATTATTGAACTTAAAATGAAAAGTAATTAATCGTATAATTTAATAGAAAGCATAGAACAAAATCCCTTTGCAAATTTCTTCTACAATTTTGTATCACAAAAAGCATATTATAACGAAATCTATTAATTTAATTACAGTGTCAAATGTATAATACATTGTCTTTATAAAATAAAATAAAAAATAAAGTATATCCCACGCTTTATTGTTCGGGATATTAAAAAAAAAAAAAAAAAAACCAGATCGTTCCGTAAAGAGAATTTTTTAATCTTTTTTTCCTATTATATGATAAATTATTTTCCCCTTTTAGTTCATTAATTATTTTATAAGTTTAAAATAAAAGTTTATTTTTAGAAACCTTCTTTTTGCATTTCTTGTCATTATCTTAAAAAATGTGTCATTTTTAAATACAAAAAAATATTTTAATTACCGTATCACTGGCAACTTTCTTTAATAGATATATTTATACTATAATAGGCCATCAAAAATCAGTTTAAAAAAATAAGTGGATTTACGTTTTCCGCAAAAATAATTTTAAAATTAAATAATAATAATAAAAATAATCTAGATATCTTATATTTTGATAGGTTCAATATTCTCGTAAATTAATGCAAATTGAAAGCTTTCATTATTTTTAATACCTTTTACTTTTGAACTCATTTCGGAAGCATCCCAGAATTATTTAATTTTGCTCTATAATTTGCTTACTTTTCTTATCAGAAAAGAATATCTTAAATTATTATCTAAAATTGCCCTTCGTACAAAAAGTTAAGTAAAAAGCTAAAAAAGCTATTTGTGAAATAAAATGTAAAAATAAAAAAGTTATTCTCCGAAGTACGGTGTGAAATTTCTCACCTGTTACAATTTTACGAAATGTATCATAGCGTTTATAAAAACGACGGAAATAAAAAAATAATAAAATTAAAAAATAAAGTAAAAGCATATAATGTCAGTATCTCGCAAATAACATCATTTTACAGGCTTCAGTTTCGCGTAATCCCGTAAAACTACGCGAAAATGAGAGACGTGGATTTTCAGCGCACATTTTTTTTGACTTTGGCAGATTTTCTCGGTGGGTTTTATACGTTATTGGCTGGCAGTGATTTCCATTTCAATTTAAGGGTGATATCCAGTATAAACCGTTAGCAATATTTCAGTGATTTATTTCTGTTTCTTTTTACTCTTCACTCCGGGAGGGAGCAGATAAAAATAACGTAACTTTTTCAAGTTCCTGAAATTTAATACAATTTATATAAAAAATAAAATATCTTTGATGGAAATGTCTAGACAAATTTCTTTAAACTTAAATTTTTATCACAGATAATATTTCCGTAATGTCACTCAGATCTTTTAAATTCATATTCAAACAGTTAACAGCTGAAATTTCATTATCTGGGGTTATGCGCTTGTAAATTAATCTATTTTTTAGGGCACATTATGGAAACCCGAAAACTATTCTCATTAAATATTAATATATTATTGTATTTGAATTTTGAGAGTGATGTCTCGAATAAGAAATTCATAAATGCAGCAGAGTTCTGGCTTTTGTTACATCAAAGTCCCAGTCAGTGGCCGAGTGGTTAAGAAAGCTGAATTCTGGAAGTTCAGTCCGGTCTAAATCCCAAGCGAAAAGTTTGACTGCCTGGCTAATTTTATAATTTTTACAATGTGAAAGCAAGAAAAGACAATACCCATCGGCCATTTAGCTATCTCATCACCTAGAATGCTGCCGGAAGCACCACGGGGGCAAATGAATGACAACCGTGAAAAAGTTGAAGTATCTTCTCAGTTTTGAGGGAAAAGACCCCAGGGAACAAATCCGAGGTTTTTTTCACTGCTCTACCCCTATAGCCAAACATACGCAGCCCCTATCGCTAGAGAGCAATCGGCTTGCGAATATTTCAAGTGCCTCCATGCCGCAGACATTATATGCTTATATACAAGCCTCGAGATTCAAAAACAGGCTGAACAATCCAAACCAAAAAACAGGCTGAACAATCCAAACCAAAAAACAGGCTGAACAATCCAAACCAAAAAACAGGCTGAACAATCCAAACCAAAAAACAGGCTGAACAATCCAAACCAAAAAACAGGCTGAACAATGCAAACCAAAAAACAGGCTGAACAATCCAAACCAAAAAACAGGCTGAACAATCCAAACCAAAAAACAGGCTGAACAATCCAAACCAAAAAACAGGCTGAACAATGCAAACCAAAAAACAGGCTGAACAATCCAAACCAAAAAACAGGCTGAACAATCCAAACCAAAAAACAGGCTGAACAATCCAAACCAAAAAACAGGCTGAACAATCCAAACCAAAAAACAGGCTGCTGCTTTCTTTCGCACGGCAACAGAAAGAGGCTCGCCTACAGTGGTGCGACGAGCGACAACACTGGATAAAGATGGGGCCAACGTCGTCGTTTTAGACGAATCCCGGTTCCGTGGACAGCGTCATGATGGACGTATCCGTATATAAGGCAGCGAAAATAATAAACTTTGTCAGCTTGCATTCGTCATCGTCACACGGCCCCAGCACATGGCTTGTATGGGGTACCATTAAGTAAACATTCCGGTCACTTCTTACTCTTCGTGGCTAACTTCGAGGCCTGCGTGAAGTCACCTTACAACAAGATAATGCACGACCCATGTTACCCGTGCTGTCCTACATTCCTGGATACAGAGGGAGTTCGACTGTTGCCCTAGGCAGAATATTCTCCAGATCACTCAGCTACTGAGAATGTCTGGTTATGAGTTACCGAGAGACTAGCTAAGGTAAATCCACCCGTCGCTACCTAGTACGATTGAACTCTGACATAGAGCGTGTAAACGTTTTTTTTTAATGTATTTAAACCATGCAACTTATTAGTTGGTTCGAAAATGGATTAATTTACCACATATTGCATACGCCAAGATAGGTAATACCTTGCACATACGCTATGCTAATGATTGCCCATTTTCACAGTTGCAAAATGATATCAACACTCCACGAATTAAACTGAAGGCTTCCCAAGAAACTGAAATCGAAAGTAATACGGTTAATTTCGTGAAAGTTAAAACTGATGAAGTAAATAAGGGTTATGTTTTAATAAGTGGATCGGAAGATGAGTTGGGCTCATTATTGGAAGTAATGCAGGGAGAAACAGTGATACCAGTCACTAACTACAGCAATAGAAAATTAATTCTGAAAGAGAATCAATGTATCGGTATAGCGGAAGTAGTAGAATTAGTTGAAGCTGAAGAGTTAAGCACTTTGCCAAATAAAAAAGTAAAAGTATTTAGGGATGGCAAAATAATAGTTAAAAATTGTAAAAATAAAAGTGAATCAGAAGACAATTCTAATTTAAATGATGAAGATTCCCGTCCAGAATTAGCTGACAACAATGAAAAAGCACCAACTCTGGACTATCATGGAAAGTTTGAAAATCCAAATACTGTAAAAGTCTTCAATTACAAAGGTAAAAAGTCACTAAAAAGGAAAAGGACTTCAAAGAAATTCGTTAAACAGAATGCAAGTGAAGAAAATAAATATCCTAAAGAAGAAACTAGAAGTGATGATATCAATGATATTAAAGAATGTAATTCTATTCAAGAAAAAAATTATAATCAAAAGCTTAAGAAATATAGCAAGAATTGTAAAGTTACAGCACTTGAGAAAGAGATTAATACAGGGAAAGAAAAAAGTTTACAAAAAGGAACTGTAATAGATAATTTTGCTGTTGAAGAAACAAAATTAAAAGGAAAGAAGCTTGTTGAGAAACAAAATAAAAGACAACCGGAGAAAGCTATTGCAAGAAGAAATAAGCCTCGGGAAGATGTAAATCCATCTGTAAAGCAATCTAAGATAAATGCGAGAATAGACAGATCTCCTAAGAAAGCAATTACTGGTAAAAGAGAGTATCTAAAAAGGAAGAAGTTAAAGAAGAGAATAGAAGATATGCAAATGAAAATGAAAGCAAATTATGACAAAGGAAAAGCAATTCTTTAATATTAGAGCGATGAGAAATAGTAGTTATGAGAAGAGTACCTAAATCAACTGGAGACTCAACCAAAACACAACAAAAATATCGAGGACCTTTGGTAGTTAAAGAAGTTTTACCAAGTGATACCTATAGAGTGACTCAATTAGAGGAGAAGGTGAAAGGACGTTTCTTTAGTATTACAGCTCATGTGAGCCAATTAAAGTCATCGCAGTGTCAAGCTGAATCAGAGGAGGACGATGATGATGGTGATGACATTAGTGTTGTTGGGGATAACGATAACAACACTCCGCATATTACTAAAACTAGGACACTGAAAAAGAATAGAAAACGATGGTGAATCTATATGACAGTTAAAGACTTTCGAACTATAAACTTTAATATTACAGATTTAATTTTTTAAGTACAAGTTCTTAATGTTCCGAGGTCGGAACAAAGTCAAGATGCCCCAATGTAAACTCTTTTTTTTTTTTCAAATGTATTTTCCCGATTGGCAACAACAGAGGTTTTTTTTTGAACGCTAATGTTTAAACGGTTTTGTTTGACGGCAATGTTTCTGAATAAAGCAAGTATCTAACAATTAATGTTTGACGAAAGTGTTTTTGAATACAGGAAGTAATTGCTAACAAGCGGAAGCCGCATAGAAATCATCGCATGATGATAACATAGCAGACATAAGTTTATCAAATTTTAAAAGTTATAAATGTATATTCGCATAATGTAAATAATATTTCATAATTTTGAATTAACTATTAAAGTTTTGCTGAAAAAAATTAACTGAATAAGGAAGATAAGTAACTGCATAAGATAACCTCATGCAGTTACTTATCTTCCTTTTTTTTCAAAATTTTTTTAGATTATATTTTTCATGAAAGATTATCAGTAAAACTTCATAAAAAGAAGATTAATTTTAAAATTCTAATAAGTGCTATAAGTTGCATTTATTTTCCACTCATACAGTTCAATTTAAAAATAAATGAGTTTCCTTCTCATTTTTTCAGTAAAAGTTTATCAGTTAATTCAAAATTATGAAATATAAAAATAAAACTATTCCTCTTTTCTTCTAGCATTCACAAATTATGCGAATAAGCATTTACAACCTTTATGCGATGTTATCGTCGTGCCATGATTTGCAAGTGCTTTTTTTTTTTACCACGATATTTTCGACGATGATGTTTTTAAACTGCGAAAAAACATTATTGAACCGCTTTATTTTCGACGAAGATATCTTGTACAACGATGTTTTCTCTTTGTTTTCTTTTCTCCCACGATATTTTGTGCCACGACTTTTCCGCTTTGTGTTGTTTTCTCTGCGAAGTTGTTTGTTTACGTTGTTTTCTCCGCGAAGTTTTTGCTGTGATGTTTTCGTCGGATTCAAATTAATTAAGCTAAATACCCATGTAAAACCCATGTAAATGACATTACATTTCCCTAAATAAAAAAAAAATATTGTATAACATCAAACTAACAATTAAAATTTGTATTACGCTGGACTTTTTCAATGATATTTAATTTTAGTAAGAATTACTTTAGTATTTTTCTAAAGATAAAATACTGTGAAATGCAGTCTAAATAAAAAAGCAAAATACAAACAATATAGAGTTTATATATTGACTCAATTATTGTTATTTTAATTTTTTCCGCTTTGTGTTCTTCTGACCTTCAAGAGAATGCGTATTAAATTACGTTAAAACTATAAGGGCTAGATAGCAATATTTAGGGAGCGTGGATTGGTAAAGGCAGAACTCTGTGGATCGCTATAGCGACTCGGGGAAACTTTTGAGACTCTGATCATTGTTCGCAGTTTAGTAGTCAGCAGGCGAGATGGTATGGTAGCAATAACTTTGTAGGCAGGGTTTTATTTGTGTACTCATAATATTAAATATTTCCTTCTAACTGGCTAACCATGCAGTAGTGCTCACCGAGCGGTAAAAGCCGCTGAACACTGGTAGTTCGGTCCAGGGTTCGAATCCCGGCAAACGGGCTGGCTGCATGAGCGTTTCCGTGGTTTTTCCCATGTGTAACGTGGATACGAGCCAGTTTCCCTTAAAAAGACCTCCACGGGGCATCCCTCCCGTGTAGTGCCTAAGGGCGGTGCACGTAATAAGTACAAAAAAAAAAAAAACATACAGTAATGGTAAATTTTAATTTTCAGTTTTAATTTGTAAATAACAAGTCGTGCAATACATTTTATCTTACTTTTGTGAGTTTTTGAAGCTCAGTACATAAATATGTTTATTCAGTTCGTGACAATTAAATTCGTCAGACCGGTATAAATTTAGTCAATATAAAGAAAGCTAAATTATGTCAAGCTTTGTAAGTATACTGAAAAATGTAAAAGAAAAGCTTTAATTGAAAAGTAAAATAAATAATCGCTTTTTGTGATGTAAGTAATAAGCACATCCAGCTGACAGTTGGAAGATTCATGGTTCAAATCCCGAAGACAGCATTCTTGCTCCTGGCCCCTTCTCGTCTATACAGTACTTACCACACATTACAATTTTGGAAGCCAAGCGTCTCTTGGCTTCCAAAATTCGGAGAAGGACAAGGTGAACAACTAAAAGAGGAACGAAGTTAGCTATGAGAGCTTAAAAATTCATTAAAAAATCGTTATTGTTAAGATTTCAAAACACATCAAGATACATACATAGTTTAAAAATATTTTTAAATGATATAAGTTTTTAACATTATTTACGATAATTTTAAATCATTACATTTTTTTACATTGTTTTCATTTTCAATGATATAAGGCCGTCAGTCTGATTCTCATTAAACTTTCATAGTTTATTCTCAGTTAGAGTGGTGTCTGCCTATTTACGTCTGTCACGGTATAGTTTCAATGCAAATAGCTAGCAAATTTATTTAAATGTGAATTAGCTAATGTACTTTTTTTTTAACTTTTCGATCATTTACAAGCCATTTCACCGAAAGGAAGCTTTGTAAATTGTAATGAAAGATTTTTGTCTATGAGTACAGAGTGGCTAAGACTGCTGAAGACTTTATTCGAAACGCGTTCAGATTCCTGCGAATGGGTATGACGAATAGGTAGTTTAGTGTTTTTTCTCATGTGTCGAAATACAGCAAATTTTTCTTAGAAAGTCCTCCACAAAGGCACCCTTCTCTCAGGTAGGTAAAACTCGCAATTTTTTCTCTACCCAATTAACAACCCAATCCAAACCCATGTAAATGACATATTATTTATTGTTGATTTAAGATTATTTCAAGGTGGAACGTAAAAGGATTTTCACTTCCTTAATGAAATTTTCAGTTTATTTTTATTGCTTTATGTTTATATGAATGTATCAAATCATGAATCAGAGCAATAGGTTGAAACTATAGTTTCTTGAAGCAAATCAGCTGTACATTTTATGCACAATATCTCGTGGACATCAGTAATTTAAAAGCAGAAATGTAAATAACGCCTTGAGATAACAAACTGAAAAAGTACGTAAAGCTCATGCTGAATAGATGAATTAACCTAAAATTTAATTGCTGACGAATGACTTGGTTGCATTTGTATTTTCGTGGTTTTCCCTAGCGAGCAATGCAAGCCACTTCGTCTTACAATATTCTTCTCGAAGGATTCTCATCTCTTAGACAGATAGCTCTGTTGAGCTTATCTATATTGGACTAAGCAAAGAACCATAATAAATTATCTGTTTCCTTGAAAATTTAGCTTTAAAAATTAACATAGCAAAAGAACAAAAGCAAAGAATTGAAGATTAATTCATAATAGGACTAATTTCTCAGAAAACTGTTGTTAAAAAAGAAGTAATATAATGTTTTAATCTTACAACTAAAATGGAGATATGAAAAATTAAATAAGATTGCTTCCGATTTCTACTTTCTAACTGATGAAGAATTATTCTCATTCAATTTAGGAATTTTAAAAGGAGCAGATTTTAACTTAGCATTTTAAATAAATTCGGGTTTCTAAAGCAAGATAAAGTTCTCTAAAGATAAATCAGGCATGCAATTTAATTCAATCATGTCTGGATGAGGCATTCCGCAGTAGAATAGGAAGAGGAATGACCTTGTTTGTTTACATTATCTATACATAAGTCACGCGATCCCTGAGATCATCGGAATTTATCTCATTCGGAAACTGACAGTCACTATTAGTAGAATAAAAGAAGTTTCTACAAGCTTAAAATATTAGAAAAATATGCAAAAGAACTTTAATATATTGAAAAAAAAAAGAGATTTTTGAAACATAACTATTATTTCTATAGAACATGTATTAAAGAAACAAGTAGATTTTGCACATAAAAATGTCTCCGATTTTGATTTGTTAGAAACCAGAAATGTTAAATTTAAAAAATACGATACGGATACCGCATTATTTCCTTGTACGTCTTACTAAATTATTTGCGACACTTCATTTAAACTTACTTCCTGGATTTATTCTAACTTAATTAACCGATCTTTTAAGGCAAATTAAAATTGACATCCATCAAAAATCGCAAATTTTGAAATTAAAATCCCGCCCAATTTTTGTTTTAGAGAAATCAAACTTCTTTTAAATTTATTTGTTTATAACGAACTTTCTCAAATATACCTATAGGAATCGGAAGACCGCATTAAAAGTTAGATTTTTGCTATTTGTCGAATACTAAATTTTTTCTTTTGAATTTGATCTTGCCGAAACATGTACATAAAGCTCATGCTGAATTCTTTTCTGAATATTTTCGTTTTTTAAAATACTTCTGTAACTGGAAGTATATGCTTGCGACCAACGATTGCGAAAATAAAAGCCGGGTAAGGACCTTTAAGCCGAATAAGGGAGATGGGTATGTATACACGTTTGGCACCGTCGATTGCAATAAAAAAAAGAGTCACACCAGGGAGTTATAGCAGTCCCATATACAAAATTTCGACGTTCTACTAATCATGTTTGAGTTATGCGAGATATATGCATACACACATGCGTATGTGCTTACGTATGGACGTCACAAAAAAAATCCCTTTTGAAAAACCCATTTTATAATCCGTTTCAGAATTAGAATATATTCTGGCCGTACGGACAAAGTCATACAAAAAAATCGTCTTTATATATTCGAGAACCATCAGAATGGATACTTCTTTTGAAATATGATTGTCGTTGAAATATGGTTTAAATATGATAGACGAAATTTTTTGCCTTTACAATACTCCCTTTGTTTCGTACAAGGAAATTTAAAAAAAAAAAAAAAAAAAAAAGAACTCAGATATGACATCACATGACTTCCTTGTACAGCCTATTAAATTATACACATTTTTTTGCTGCAATTAAACATTAAACTTATTTCCTGGAATTCCTTATTTCCTGGAAACATAAAAACCCAAAACATCTTCATTAAAAATTGTAAAGTATAAAAAACCTAAAAAACAGATTACATTTAAAAAAATTAATTTATATTCCCTTTACTTCGTAAGAGGAAGTAAAAATGAAAATGTGGTATAAGTAATATATTAATTGCTTTATTATTAATGGTATTTCAGTGTTATTGGCAGTTTACAAGAAAAGTTTTTTTAATTTTTTTTATTTAAAAATTATTATATGTATTAATTTTCTGAATATCTAAATTCACGTTATAGTTTTTATGTGAGTTATGGTATTATGAATTAATAATGATCTTTGATAAATATAAAAGTGTAAAAATACATTTCATTTGACTGCATATAAGGACACACACCCTGCTTTGCCTTAAGTGGAAATGTATTTAAGCATGGCTCTTCAAAGCAGTACCACAATATTAACTGTATACAAGTAATTTAGCAGGTAGCACTAGTAAACATTTTAATTAATTACCCCCTTCATTCCGTGCATGCTGTCATCGTATAAGTAGTTCCATGTCCATTTGGTAACTAAAAGATGTGTAGTTCGAATTCTGCCGAAGGCATAATATATTCACATACTCTGGCTCCAAAGAAACTATTTCAAGAAAGCCTAAAAAATTATTTAGTTTAATTAACTCTATCTATTCCGAATCCCATTTAGCTTTTCAAGCTGATACTTTGCTTTCTGTAACTTGGGTTTTTAGCAGTAATGCGAACCTCCAAGCGTATGAAAGCAGCATACAACGAATTTTTTTAGAAATCTTCGTGCACAAAATCTTCGTATCTAAAATACGTTTTTCGCATTTTACATATTTTTTTTTTGAAATTTTTCACAAATTTTAACTGAAAAATTGCTAATTCTCAAAATCATTTATGCTTAGGATATTAAGAAAAACACCTTCATGTTACTGTTCTTTCACCCTCATCCCCATCTTTCTCTGTGCTCTAAGCTAATGCTTTCGAGGTAACTATAATACCCTATTCTTTAAAAACAATAACAAACAATAAGCATACCTTAGGCAATTCTATTGTGTCTCAAAAAGGATTGTCAGAAATACTCCAGAGCCTCCATCAATGATGGACTCCTTTTCTGACTACCCCAAGCATATCACACATATCAGCACAAAATTGGCGCTGGAGCCATCGTCTCTAACTTCACATGCGAGATTCTAGCAGTAGTAGACGAACTTGATATCTACAGAACCCTTCCCATTTTTGAGGCAAGCAAAAAGGACTCATTGTCTTCTGCAATTCAAAGACAACTGTACAGGTAATCCTACTAAATAGAGCCTACTTGATTAACAATGGGATCGAATTTCGCCTAAACGAGGTTCAAAAGTTAGATGAGGTCTGCATTCTTCAATATTTGCCAGCGCATGTGAATATCACAGGTAACGAGAACGCAGATGAACAAGCAAAAGAGGCTTGAAATCTCAACAATAATAATAATGTAAATGAACCTCTCGGACGCAAATGGTCAAATACCAGATTGAAAGAATATTCAATTCCGATAAAACACCATCTCCATAACATCTATGGAGATCGACTTGTAACTAAATCTGTAGTCAAGCTTAGAACTGCGCCATTACAGAGGACTGAAAATTGGAAGAGAGGTAAGGAAACTTACAGAAAATGTGATAACTCTTGGGACATAGAATTGACAACTTCACAAATTTTTTTATTGTCGGCCATACTTGCTGAATTGTTAAAAACTGGAATCTTGTTTACGAGACCAAACATCTACAATGATAAAATTTTGCAGATTTCATCTTCGCTTTTGGCACTATTTGAATAGGCTTCATCATAGACACAACAACAGCAAAAACAAAGGATTGTTCATAAATCAAATTTGCATATTTGAGGGAGACATGTATTTCAAGAAAGGTGTCTGAACAGTGGCTTTTATACTAAGTAATTTAATGTATAAAATTATTAACGTATGGTGAAAATGAAAAAGAACGAAAAATAGGCTTAATAATTGCAATTAATGCTTAATATGATTTTTTTAAATTAGAGTTATTATTCATTTCTCTTGGTAGACAGATTTTATTCTCCCTTTGATTTATCAAACAATTTTCACAATTTTCTTCTTCCCCCCCTCTCTTCTCTTTCCTTTTCTTTTTTCCGTTTTTGCTTCTTGAGATCATTTATTTTCTTATCGAATCGGATACAGCGAGCCAAATGTTTGGGGTTCGTTATAGCGTGGTTTGATTGTAACATAAACATTATGATTAATCAGATTATTAAAATTCTATTAATAAACAGTGCGTGTTTTTTATAAGGCCAGTAAAAAATAATATACAGGCTGGTTTTCAGACGAGTATAACAGATTGACATACATATAATTGCTAACAAACTCATCTGTTATGGATGTCAGGATATAAAGGGTTTCCCAGAACCAAATTTCAAGTTTTCTTGCTCTTTTGTTTCTATTGCATTTTCTTGTGTACTATAGCATCGTTTCAGGACATGGGCCAATCCTCTAAATCCAGGTATCGCACAAAATTGATTCTCTTCTCGTCTCCCATGGGAATAGATGTCAGAGGGATTGTTTATCCTCTCGGTGAAGAGCGAACGCGGATTTCGAAAAGAAAATTGAAACTCAATTATCGGAGTTATCCCCCCGGATATAGCTACGAAGAAAAAAGGCTGCCATACCATCCTCTCTCTTTCTACTTTGGAAAGGATCAATAAATAAAGGGCTATGAAGGAAAGAAAGGGCAGACTGTGAAACTTTACATGTGTAGTAAGTACTGTATAGACGAGAAGGGGCCAGGATCAAATACATGGTGGAATTTTCTTGATGAGATTCACTCAGAAAGTACTTATTTTCTTCTTTTCTCGAGTTTCTTCTTTTTTCAAAATCTAGATATTAGCAAAATTTATGGAGAAATAAACAGAGTATTAGGAATCAGAAAGATGCATTATAATCAGATTGATTAAAGTGTTTAATTTATGATGTGTATTCATACTTTATGTGCACAAAATATTTGAACATTATTATATTGTGCATTAATACTTTAATGTACAAAATGTACGCACATTTGATAGCGGTGATTTTTAACAAGATTACATTGCCTAAGAATTTTACCAACAGGTATTTTAAAAGTTTGTGAAGTATAATTTAATTTCCTTACCCAGTTATTTTATGTAAGTTCTCTAACCCAGGGGTACTCAACCTTTTCGTCCCTAGGAGCGCATTCTAGAATATA
This sequence comes from Stegodyphus dumicola, assembly GCF_044657685.1. NCBI lineage: Eukaryota > Metazoa > Arthropoda > Arachnida > Araneae > Eresidae > Stegodyphus > Stegodyphus dumicola. The sequence continues at coordinate 36,568,554 of NC_140771.1, read as the reverse complement.
TGTTCGACAGCGGGCAGCCTTTACTTTTTCAAGGTGAATTTACAGTTGGATAGAGTTAATAATACATGCATATATATATATATATATATATATATATATATATATATATATATATATATATATATATATATATAATGTTGTATGAACTTAAATCCATTTAGTGAGCCCACCAGCGGCCGAGCGGTAAAGTCGCTGAACACTGGTAGTTCGGTCCGAGGTTCGAATCCCGCGAACGGGCTGGCTGCATGGGTGTTTTCGTGGTTTTCCCCATGTGTAACGTGTATACGAGCCAGTTTCCCTTAGAAAGTCCTCCACGAAAGGCATCCCTCCTCTTAGGCAGATAGCCCTAGTGTGCTTTGCCATAATTAAATACACACACACAAATCCATTTAGTGCGAATACAAGTTATTATTACTTGCGCAATTGCTGCAAAGTTAGTTAATAATAATTTATTTCCTAAACAGTATTGATTAATTGATTATATTATCTCCTAAGTTTAATTAAAGTAGAATTATTTTAAAAGTGTGCATCCATATTGGTAAGTTAATTTGAAAGCAAAATGTTAATAATGTTTTAACGGGGACTGGAGTTAAATCATCACGAAGAATAATATTACAATAGTAAAAATTAAAACATGTAATTATTGTCATTGACCGGAAATTAGCTGACTTTTCAAGGGGAACAAACCAACTCCCGTTCAATGATCAATAATTGATAAAAATACGTAAATATGAAAGTGTTTCGTCTTTACTCGAGTTATAAGTTAAAGCCAAATCGGCAATTCTAGTCAGGCCAAATATTTCCGCGAATAGTTGTTACTCAAAGAACTTATTCTCATGTAGCATTTTAGTCAATTCAATTTGGAGTAAAAATTAATTACTGTAGAGAAATCCTGTAAAACTCGAGTAATCGTCCCCGACACTATCATCTTTATGTATTTGAGAACTATATTATTTGTAGAAATTAAACATTGGAAATTGTCATTATGCAATCGAAATCAAAGTAAGGTTGAAATAAACATAGAAGATTATAAAAAAGATAAATAATGCAAATTTTGTAAAAACAAATCAAAGAGAACATAAAAATAATATTAAAAATAATATTAAAATAAAATAGAAATTAATATAAATAAGATTAGTGAATGTACATGAAGATATAAAGGCCAGAAAGGTATTAAGTAACTTACATTCTTTCTAGTGGGGGAGTCGGCAATGTGTTTCTCTTCGTGTCTGACTCAGAAGTGTAGGGTGTCCGAAAATTCTTAGCGGCAGTAGGGGCTTTGAATTATATCAGTCGGTAAGACTTGGGTGAAGAAATTTATGGTAGTGGGTGGGACTTGGAATTCTTGAGGAATGTATTTTGTGGAGTTCTTATCTGAGAGAGACCGTCTGTTAAGATTTTTTTAAAAATACTAGTGAATGGAAATTAATTAATTTCTGGCTAATTGTCGTGTCGCAATGATTAAGAATTTAAGAAAGGAAAAAGTCATTTTCGCTATCCAAGAGCTAGTAGATAGTCTAAAGGCAGGAAATAGGCCCATTTTTTTAGTAACAGTATAGTAACAGTATATGTCTAAAGACAATTAGCTTTTTACAATATATACAATTGAGTAATTACACTATATACAAATCTTTCAACTGACAGTCATTCAACTTATACCGCCTTCTCAGGTTTAGGAATAAATTATCATATCCCTATCTGTTAAATGATTTAGAGTGAGTATTTAACGCCTGCTCTTTTAAGGCAATGGTTGATAAATTGAAAGGGAATTAGATTATTTTTGAGAATTTTGATAAGGATCAAAATTTCGCGTTGTAAATCTATTGTATCTGTGCATATAGTCTTAATTCGTTGTATTTGATTAATTATAGTATTGTTAATTACTTTTTTGGATATGTTGGAGTTCCAATTTATTAATTTGTTAGTATTGAAATTGAAGTTTCTTGTTTTGTCAAAAAGTAAAATTTTTTTGTAGTTAATGATTTGAAGATCTAGAAAGTCTATGCTATTTTGTGAATTATTAGTTTTATTAAGTTTAAGACAATTCGGATAAATGTCGGAGTTTTCAATTTTACCAAAATTATTAATTGTAATAAGGTCATCAATAAATCTGTAGGTGTGTTTGTAGTAATTTAACTCTTGTGGTTGTAGATTTTTTTGGAAGTTAAATTCTTTGACAAATAAAAAGATATTACATATTGAGGTGCTGGAATGTAAGCCCATTGACAATCCTCTGACTTGTTTAAAAAGTTGATTTTGAAACTTGATGTAGTTATGAAAAAGTGTGCATTTTAGGTAGGTTTTCCATTTGTCAAGAGTCATGATATTGAGTATATTAGGGAAAAGTTTTGGTAGATCAAGTAGATTGGTATAGATTTCTTCTAGAGGAAGTGAGGTATATAAGTTTTCAAAATCATAGCAGTTAATGTTTTGGATGTTAATGGTATGAATGGTATTAATGACAGGAATGTTATTATGAATGATCCAGCAATAGTTATGATTAGTATTACAATCATTGAAAATAAATTTACAGATTTTATTAAGTTGAATTGAAAAATAATAGTCTATATTTTTCTTGTAATTATTAGTTCCATTAGCTATAAATCTAAATTTTAATGGTGTTTTATGGAATTTGGGAATCGCATAAAGATTAGTAAATCTGTTGTAGTTTGCATTGAAAGTAATATTGAGTTTCTTATGAAAAGTTTTAATTCTGTTTATTATAGATGTTTCTGTAAGGTTGGCTGATTGATAAGTAGTTGCGTTGAGAAGTTCTTTATGAATAATCTTAGTGTAGAATTGTTTTCATATAATGCTAAAGTTATTAGTTGCTTTATCTATTTTTGTAATAGTAAAAAGCTGTTTTAATTTACTAATATCAGATGTAAGTTGTGACCAGTTCAGTGTACTTTTAAATTTGAGGTGACTGATTTCTGTGGATATGCGTTGAAGAATTTCAGTTTTCCATTTTAAGAAGGTATCTATGGGAAAATTCAGTTGATAGCTTGCTTTAACTATAAATTCGTTGATGTTGTTTTCGAAAGTCTTGTAACAGTAATTTGTAGTCATGTTTCTGACTGGTCTAAATTTTGTACCATAACTCATAAGTGTTTTTAATTGATGGTTTTGTATGATATTCAGGTTGCCAGTAATTATGTGCTGGTGATGAGAATCTACGTAATTGCTGTAAATTGGTGTCTTACAATGTCATTCTGCAGTTTCATCTATTTCATGGTGGTTAGTAAGCAAGTTGCTTAAGGTCCTTTGATATTTAAATGCAATCATTGGTATAGTGTCAACTGCGGGGAAGTAATCTTTACAATCTCTGATGATTCTTGAGAAATGAATATTGTCAAACTGCGGATGCAGAAAATTGACTTTAAAATAAATTTTGCGTTGAGTGAGACTATTAGAGAGTCTGAAAAGACTAAAATCAAGAATCATGTCTTTAATGATTTGTATGTCGTCGTAGTTTTCTTGAATGAATTTTTTTAGTTTGATAAGGAATTTATTAGTACAGGAGTGTAACCAGTTGAGAAGTTTCTTGGGAAAGCAGTCTGAGTCAAAAAAACATTTCAATTGTTTTTTCAATGCAAGTGTATCCAAAGTGGATAAAAATCTCGCATTATTTTTTATTTTGTTTCCTCTTTTTCCTCTCTGCGTTTTGATGCTGTAGAGTTTAAATTGGCTGAAAATAGACTTCTTAGAAGTATCTCTATGACTATGTATATAAGTGTTAAGTCCATATGGATAAAGTGAACGTTGTTTTAGTATATATAGAGATTCCTGAAAAATTCGTGTTTTGTGATTGGGTATTATATCTAGTATCTGAAGTTGAATAGAGTTGAAGTCATGGTGTTTAAAGTGTTCTAATTCTGCTGTATTAAGTTGTGATGGTGTACTAATTTTAGTGTTATTTTTTTGTGCGTTGAATTTTTTTATTTGAGCTCTATGGTTATTGATTCGATAGTTAAGATTGTTTTTAGTCTGTCCTATATATTTAATATGTCAAGTACCGCATGTAATCATGTAAATACAGTTAAATGTTTTTCATAGAAATTGTTTTTTGGGTTTACCTGTAGCAGGCATGGCGTTAAATTTTCAAGTTTGTCATCTAGTGGAATGACATTTAGTGATTTCAATATTAGTTAAACTAGCAAGATATAAAAGTAAGGAGGTTGCTAACCTTCAATACAGTAAAGTTTTTGTATAAGAACTTTAAAACTTAAAAAGGTTGGAGATAATATATAAAGTGGGTACATTAGGTAAGAGATAAATAGCGCTAATAGCTGCTATTTAGCATATCAAATGTTGTATGAACTTAAATCCATTTAGTGCGAATACAAGTTATTATTACTTGCGCAATTGCTGCAAAGTTAGTTAATAATAATTTATTTCCTAAACAGTATTGATTAATTGATTATATTATCACCTAAGTTTAATTAAAGTAGAATTATTTTAAAAGTGTGCATCCATATTGGTAAGTTAATTTGAAAGCAAAATGTTAATAATGTTTTAACGGGGACTGGAGTTAAATCATCACGAAGAATAATATTACAATAGTAAAAATTAAAACATGTAATTATTGTCATTGACCGGAAATTAGCTGACTTTTCAAGGGGAACAAGCCAACTCCCGTTCAATGATCAATAATTGATAAAAATACGTAAATATGAAAGTGTTTCGTCTTTACTCGAGTTATAAGTTAAAGCCAAATCGGCAATTCTAGTCAGGCCAAATATTTCCGCGAATAGTTGTTACTCAAAGAACTTATTCTCATGTAGCATTTTAGTCAATTCAATTTGGAGTAAAAATTAATTACTGTAGAGAAATCCTGTAAAACTCGAGTAATCGTCCCCGACACTATCATCTTTATGTATTTGAGAACTATATTATTTGTAGAAATTAAACATTGGAAATTGTCATTATGCAATCGAAATCAAAGTAAGGTTGAAATAAACATAGAAGATTATAAAAAAAATAAATAATGCAAATTTTGTAAAAACAAATCAAAGAGAACATAAAAATAATATTAAAAATAATATTAAAATAAAATAGAAATTAATATAAATAAGATTAGTGAATGTACATGAAGATTATATATATATATATAAAAGAGAGAGATCCGTCGCATTTCGCTTTGCGCTGGTATCTAAGTTGGACGCAATTTCTGTTTCATTAAAAATGAGAAAACATTCACATAGAATTTTTTTGAAAACTAAAACATTTTTATTCTGATCACATGACGACGGGGGAATGTTAAAAATCGGCGGGTGCCATGGTGTCCGCGTGCACATTTTAGGAATCCCTGCTCTAACCTATCTCCTTAATTTTCATTTCCCTGCCAGAATGTAAATTTCTTGCTTGCGTGATATTCAACTGAGATATAGAGTAAAAAGTATTTAAAGAAAAATTTTAGTTTAAAGGAAAATTGTGGAGGGTAAAATTAGAGCGTGCTCTGTCTGCTTGAAGGCAACGTTGTTAAATTTGATTTCTCTCGATTAGCATTCTGCGATGTAGAGTTATTCTTGCGATTAGGCTTATTTGCGCCGACTTCGGTGACAGCCAGCTTAGGCGCAAGTTAAACTGTGAACCCGTTAGGCTATAAGTTAAGCCAAGGCTATTGGCTTCTGTAAGCATGAGTTGGTGCCGTCTGTTAAATTTTATTTGGATTAATAAAGAGTCCTTTAAACAATTTCCTTGTCTCTGTGGTATTTACAAGACATAGTGATAATTCGCTATTTGTCTTTTAAGAGTTTTGATTTAATTTCTGCTACCTAGGAAAGCCATACTCAATATGTTTACCTACCGCAACTTGAACAAGTTGCCACAAAATTCAGACGCTCTTGTCATTTGTATTTTAATGCCAGAAACGTCTTTAATGTTTAACACTGTTATGTTAATTTACGCTACTAACCATTTTTCATCCACACGACTTGGCAAATTTCATAACAATTAACCAAAGAAAAAAAAAAAAAAAAAAAAAAAAATTATCTTCTAAGCGGGTGGCAAATAGTCAGTCTCCAGAATTCAAAATTAGGTAAAACAGTAAATTTATCTTACAGTAGGTTTTGAACAAAACTTTACCGCTTTCGAGGGCGATCAGGCTTAAGTCCCTCTTTTTTAGGAGGGAAAAATAACACTGCTTTCGTGAATAAAAGAATCCAACATCAACGTAAAATGACAATTCAAAAAACGAAATGGCTCAAGAACACATTTCTTATGAAAATTTTTTCCCTCCAGAAGAACAGGGACCTGTGTCTCATCGACCTCGAAATTGATAGTTTTGTTTAAAAATCTTCGCCAAAATATGGTCTGTTAACCAGTCCTTTAATATAATTTCTGCTGCTAATATAAACTGTAGGACTAACTGTAGAAACGTGGGTGCCCTCTGGCGAGTAGCCAGAAAAACACGCCAGTAAAAGCCAAGTGATAAACCTGATAGGTTATGTCAGACTCTTGCTCTGTAATTTCTAATGTAATAAATGTAATGTCCGTGTCTAACTTAAACCTGTTAATAAATAATTGTTACACTACAAAAGATTGTTTTATGATCCCATCCAAATGACCCCCTCCCCCATAAATCTTTTTTGCATTGTAATGTTTCTCTTCCAGTTCGACTTTTGAGAATATTAACATTCTACGCAAAATAATGTCTTTAATTTATCTTCAAATTATAATTTCATTGCAAGACTGATCGCCTAGCATTTGTACTAATTTACGTAAGAAAAGGGCACTATGTCTGAAATAAAGTATTCTAAATTTTACACTCGCTTTTATTTTGCTATCTTTGGAGCAATTTACAATATTATTATCTTATTGTTACATGGTTTATCAAATTAAGGGCCTTATCATAGTAATGTTTTAAATTTCCTCTGTGAAAAGAAGTCATTTTTGAAAACAGTTTTATGTAAGTATTTCTAATGTTATGTTAGTAATGTTATAAGGTATTTCTCCCACTTCCCTAGCGTGCCTTCGTGGTGTAACGGTAGCACGCTGGGCCGGTATTCCAGAGGTACGTGGTTCGATTCCCGGCGAAGGCGGTTGCTAATTTTTCATCTTTTTTGCTTCCAATTAACCTAATGACTCTACAATGTATTTCTTATTTTATTCGGATTCATTATTATACTTTATCTCTTAGTTGCTCCTGATGAATGGAGGTATAATAAACCTTCAATTGATAAAGAAATATGTGTTACCCCTTTCCATTTCATAATATACATTTTTCAATTCAAAATTTTTATTCCTAAAAATGCATTATACTTTTTGACAAAAGGTATCAATTCCTATCAAAAGGCACAATAATTTCAATATTAATTTGCATTAATATATCCAATTGATTTATTTTAAAACAGATTTAATTTTAATACACTCGTGTGCAAAAGTAAAAGAATTTGCAAATTATGTCTATTTTTCCGAAAAGTATTAAATCAAAGATGCTAATTATGCTGCCGAAGAATTTTTCAAATTTTCAGAGACAAATACATGTGTCTACAGTGTCTTTACGTGCGTGTCTACAGAGCTGCGGCTGTGGAGGGGATATAAGCCCACGAAGGGTTTTCGGCAATTCGTCTGCTCGCGCACCTTCGCGACATAAACCATATTTCTTGCAAGAAATAGAAAAATTTTATAACGTAGCGGGTAAAATGAGTAACCACGATGATATGAATGACGGGATGCGATGGAGTATTGTCGGCAGATTGGAGGCAGGTCAATCACAAGCTGTAATCCGAATTTCACCGCCAGTGGCTTTATGAGGTAGGGCTGTATGCCAAAAGACCTGCTGTTTGCTACCCGTTCACACAGCATACAAGTGCGCGCGTTTAGCATAGTGCAGACAACATGCACCTTAGACTAGACTTGTATGCTGCGTATCTGTAGACTTGCATATCTGTATAAAGCGCGGTGCCCCATGGTGGAGCACCGTGCTTTTTACAGATAAGTCAAGATTCAGCCTGGACACTGAGTCTTTGCCTACATGTATCTGGAGAGATCTTGGAACACTATCCATCCTCCCACCAGGGAAAAGGATCATTACGCTGGTTTAGTTGTAATGGTTTGGGAAAACTTTATGTTGGACCTGTTTGACAAAGGTTTCCTGTCTGCTGTGAGGTATAGATGAGATCTTAGAATTCTATGCTTGATTTTTAGAGGAGCAGTTGGTGCCTTATTCTTGTTAGTGTACGACAACACTTGTTCACAAAGGGCTCAGCCGATCGACTCTTACATGGAAAGTGAGAATATTCGCTGCGTGGACTGGACGGCCAGATCATCTGACTTAAACTCAGAGCATATATAGGAGGCTCTTGGGAGAGCAGTTTCACCTCGCATTTCTACCTCCGAGAAATATCCCGGATTTGAAAACTGCCTTGCAGCATGAGTAAGATCGACTGCCACAGAGACTCCTCAACTGCATCCCGTCTAGCATGCCGCCACGCTTCACGACCTGTCTAGTTGTGAGGAAGGAACCATACCCCCATTAGACTCATTTTCACCTCACGATTTTGGATATCCCTGCACCGTGAGCTTTGCTGATAATCATGCCCACATAAAAATACTTTTGAATGGCACCCCTATTTCTTTATTATAAATGTGTGATCGCACCAGATTTTATTAAAAATCTGTCCATTAGTTTTTCAGTTATTCTACAATGCACAAATTCTCTTAATTTGATGCACGAGTGTATGTAAAGTTGATAACACTTAGAAATATATTTGCAGTATTGATATAAAAGAGATATATTACACGTTTCGATACAGAATTATTTGCCTTGCAAATTTTTTTTTTTTTTTTTTTTTTTTTTGTTCCTTTACCATTTAATTGGAAGGGAAATATAACTAGAGGAGAGATATTCCGAAGGAAATTCATTGACATGGTTCTGTTACTCACATTTAAATCTCAAAAATCGTATATACTAACCAATTTAATTACAGTATGAATTCATAAATCTTTGAAATATCGTTATAAGTAACTTTCTTTGTGAAAATTCAAGTCATGTAATAATACGTAATTCTTTAAAACAAACAAACATTTTTATATAGTTAATTGTCCAGTGAAAATTTAGTAAAACTAGCATCATAATAATGAAAAAAACAAAAGATTTGAAGGTTTAATATGGGTAACGCCTTCGTCAGGCATTATCCATCTTAATCCTAAGCCATTATCCATTGTAATCTCGTCGATTTTCTGAAACGGATCCTAGATGAATTTAAAAGAAACAGAACAATTCAAATTTAATGATATACATTCTGAAGACCTCATCGATCACGTAACTTATGTATAGCTAGTAAACAAAGTCATTCTGCCTCTTCTTCTGGCAGAATTAAAGAAGTACTAGGCATTAGTAAACTAAGATGAAAGAAAATCAAAATCGTAAAAAACAACCTTATATTTAGCGTAGGTATAATGAAACACTCAATCGATTTCGAGGGCAGCTAAAGGTCCCTCCTCATCAGGAGAAAGAATTACATAGAAAGAAGAAAATAGGAATCACAGAAACACGTGGTGCTTATCAGCACTGCACGCGGTTATAACTAGATTTTTAATCAGAGTTGCACTGGCCGCCTACTTTTACTGAGCCAGGCTGTCTGATCAAGCATAAAGAAATATTAGCGAAGTTAAAATAGGGAGCGAGGGGCAAATGCACATTACGCTCAAAATCTGAACTTCAAATAATGGAAAGCAACCACTGAACGGACTTTTATACCCTCTGGTAGTACCAAGTGCGAGGAGGTAACGCCATCTATCGGCAAAAATAATTGAATTAAGACAGTAGAATTTTAAAGGCATTAGGAAGGACTGGATTGGACTTCAAATCATTAACTAAACTTTCTAAATCTTTGTGAATGTGAAAAGCCTCAAGAAAATCCAATTCGCCTATGGAAGAAGCCTTTTGGATGATTTTTGCAGACCCAAAATCAAAATTATGGTTAAAAGTCCAGCTATGATACGCTATTGAAGACTTGTTAATTTCCCCTTTTTTGACATAAGATTCATGTTCCTTGATACGAAACTTCAACGCTCTTTTTGTTTGGCCAATATATCTTAAACCACACTGACATGATATACTATAAATTCCCCAAGAATTCAAGACAGAAACGCAATCTTTTAGAATCGAAGGGTGAATTTTATTAATAGGGGAGAAACCGACTTGAAAATTGAATTTCTGGAGAATCCGTGCAATTTTATAGCTAACAGAAGGATAAAATGGAAGCACGACAAGGTCATTGATATTATTTCTAACAGTAGAATGTCTTCTTTGATGGGAATCTGAAAATTTTTTGACGGCTTTATCAATAATCACGAGAGAAAATCCACGGTCAATCGCAACTGCTCTCAAATAATTAAGTTCATTGGTAAGCAAAGATTCAGAGGAACAAACTTTTAGCGCGCGGAAAACATAATAGTAAAAAGAAGCCATTTTATGCTTAACAGGGTGGCATGACTTGGCATGGGGTGGTAAACAAACTGCAAAGGGTTTACGGTACACAGTGGTGCTAAAATCGGTTTCATTGCGGATTATAAGAATATCGAGGAAGGGGAGGGAATTGTTGGATTCAATTTCAAGAGTGAATTGGATGGCTGGATCAATTGAATTCATAATAGATAGAATCTCGGATAAATCCTCTTTATAACCGTCAAAAAGTGCGAAAGTGTCGTCAACATACCAAATCCAAAGACGAAAAGATAATTTATCAAATAATTTCATCTCAAAATAGTGCATATAAATGTCAGCAAGTACCGGACTGAGAGGATTACCCATAGCCAATCCTTCAACTTGACGAAAATATGCATTTTGGAAAACAAAGTGGGTTTGAGTTAGAGAAACTTTAGTAAGCGAAACCAACTCATTAATTTCAGTATGTGTGAAGTGAAATTCCCGAAGCCTAGTTTCAAGACAATTTAGTGCTCCTTCGACCGGAACATTAGTAAACAATGATTTGACATCAAATGAAACCATAATGGAACGAAGTGGGGAAATATTTTTAAGTTTATCAATGACTTCAACAGAATTTTTTACAGTGTGAATATTGTTATCAAGTAGAGGAGAAAATCTGGAAACTAAATATTTGGCCAAAGGATATGAAGCAGTACCTATGTTGGAAACAATTGGTCGAAAAGGAATACCGGTTTTGTGGACTTTTGGAAGAGCATAAAGTCTAGCGCAATTAGTAATAGGCGGAATAAGTGATTTCTTCAACTGAGTTGGCAGAATGTGGGAAGATTTAATAGCACTTTTTACTTTCATGATGTCCGAAGTTGAAGGATCTTTAGGGATCGAGCAGTATGGGCCTTCATTTATCAATTTAGAGACTCCAGTAATATATGTGTGTTTGTCCATAACAACGATCTGTCCGCCCTTATCAGCTTTAGAGATAATGATATTAGTATCAGAATGAATTTCACGTAAGATCTCATTTTCCTTTTTGCTAAGATTAGAACCCAAAGATTTATTGTTAAAATTAACGTTATGAGTAATTAGGTGGCGGATTGTATCCTTCTGCGTTTCCGAAATTTTGGAGAATTTAAAGGCTTTCTCTATAGGGGCGATGATTTGAGGAATTGAAGCTTTAGATGTCTTTGAAAAGTTGAAATTATATTTTAATACTTTTAACTGATCCTCCGAAAGATTCCTATTGGAGATATTAACGATGGAGTTAACGTTTACAGTGGGAAGATCAGCTAGATAATTGGGACTATCCGACTGGTGTGTGAGTTTTTGGAATTTAGAAATGAGCACATTTTTATGCCGTTGACAAACGGTATCGGTTCTAGACCAGGATGTATGTTCAAATGAGGAAAAATTTTCCGTGGAATTAGCAATTTTTAAATGGAGGTAATATAATTCAAATTCAATTTTAGATAAACGTTTGCGTGTGTCCCTTATAATGTGACGAAGAAGTGCCAATTTGAATTTATGCAAAATTTTTGAAACGTGAACGGAAGCTTTAAGGCTACATTTCACATGTATAAATTTGGGAATGAAATTTTGATGTTTGCATTTAAGTAGAAACTGTAGATGATTCAAGAATTTCGTACGCTTAAGGCGTAACTTGCAAAATCGGTTCCTGTCAGTGGACATAAGTCAAACCCACTTTGTTTTCCAAAATGCATATTTTCGTCAAGTTGAAGGATTGGCTATGGGTAATCCTCTCAGTCCGGTACTTGCTGACATTTATATGCACTATTTTGAGATGAAATTATTTGATAAATTATCTTTTCGTCTTTGGATTTGGTATGTTGACGACACTTTCGCACTTTTTGACGGTTATAAAGAGGATTTATCCGAGATTCTATCTATTATGAATTCAATTGATCCAGCCATCCAATTCACTCTTGAAATTGAATCCAACAATTCCCTCCCCTTCCTCGATATTCTTATAATCCGCAATGAAACCGATTTTAGCACCACTGTGTACCGTAAACCCTTTGCAGTTTGTTTACCACCCCATGCCAAGTCATGCCACCCTGTTAAGCATAAAATGGCTTCTTTTTACTATTATGTTTTCCGCGCGCTAAAAGTTTGTTCCTCTGAATCTTTGCTTACCAATGAACTTAATTATTTGAGAGCAGTTGCGATTGACCGTGGATTTTCTCTCGTGATTATTGATAAAGCCGTCAAAAAATTTTCAGATTCCCATCAAAGAAGACATTCTACTGTTAGAAATAATATCAATGACCTTGTCGTGCTTCCATTTTATCCTTCTGTTAGCTATAAAATTGCACGGATTCTCCAGAAATTCAATTTTCAAGTCGGTTTCTCCCCTATTAATAAAATTCACCCTTCGATTCTAAAAGATTGCGTTTCTGTCTTGAATTCTTGGGGAATTTATAGTATATCATGTCAGTGTGGTTTAAGATATATTGGCCAAACAAAAAGAGCGTTGAAGTTTCGTATCAAGGAACATGAATCTTATGTCAAAAAAGGGGAAATTAACAAGTCTTCAATAGCGTATCATAGCTGGACTTTTAACCATAATTTTGATTTTGGGTCTGCAAAAATCATCCAAAAGGCTTCTTCCATAGGCGAATTGGATTTTCTTGAGGCTTTTCACATTCACAAAGATTTAGAAAGTTTAGTTAATGATTTGAAGTCCAATCCAGTCCTTCCTAATGCCTTTAAAATTCTACTGTCTTAATTCAATTATTTTTGCCGATAGATGGCGTTACCTCCTCGCACTTGGTACTACCAGAGGGTATAAAAGTCCGTTCAGTGGTTGCTTTCCATTATTTGAAGTTCAGATTTTGAGCGTAATGTGCATTTGCCCCTCGCTCCCTATTTTAACTTCGCTAATATTTCTTTATGCTTGATCAGACAGCCTGGCTCAGTAAAAGTAGGCGGCCAGTGCAACTCTGATTAAAAATCTAGTTATAACCGCGTGCAGTGCTGATAAGCACCACGTGTTTCTGTGATTCCTATTTTCTTCTTTCTATGTAATTCTTTCTCCTGATGAGGAGGGACCTTTAGCTGCCCTCGAAATCGATTGAGTGTTTCATTATACCTACGCTAAATATAAGGTTGTTTTTTACGATTTTGATTGTCACATTAGCGTGTTTCTCTTCTAGTCTAAGATGAAAGATTCAAATTAAGACAGACACGTCCTCTTTTTAAAGATACAGCTTTTAAGAATTGATTTTTAAATAGCTTTTAACTCAGATTTGCCAATATTCTTTCTAGCTATTGTTCCCTGTTTATGTCAACAGTGTTATGCATGAGCATTTCTACTCAGAATTACTTCTGTTAGCAATAAAAATATTTTTCACGGATCTTATTTTGTAAGGATCCTAAGTTTTACTAACGTTTATTTTATTTTAAATCTTTACTATCACTTCTTATTTTCTACTTCCGGCCAGAATTAGAAGCTTTAACTTATTTATGCAAATTTGTCTTGCGAACGCCAAGTACTTAAGTTGTGGCTTTTTGCCAAGCAAAAGAGGGTTGATACTTTCTTGTCGGTGAGTCGAACGTTTTTCCTCGCTCTTGATTGCCGTTACTCTGCTAACTACTCGCATATTTCTGCACTTGTTGGCACATACAGAAGGTTTGTTCCCGTTGAACCTTGTGTTCTGGGGACTGTAAAAGGTCCTTGCGTGCCCTATTTCTTGCCTAGCTCTAATTTTCTTGACTTGGACTTGATCTGGAAAATGTCAATTATTCAGCAAATTGTGGATCGCTTTCATGCACTGACTTCCAGGAATGATAGCCTGACCCCCTATGAGCAAGTTGAATTGGCATTCCTGAACAGATTTATGGATATAATAAATAACACGGAAAGAGATTTGGCCTCTCAATCTGAGTCTAACCATTCTAACGATGTGGATTCAAGCATGGAATGGATTACCCCCAGTCACAGTGTTAAACGGCCGCTCAGCCCTGAAAAGTCAGCCGAATTGGATTTGAAAAACAAATACCATGTGCTAACTCAGCTTCCTCCCGAAAAAGCTCATACCCATGGTACTGAACGGAGTACTCACTCAACTACCCAAGGCGATGTTGCAGTAAAACGCAGGATGAAACCGAGGGCTGCAAAAGCTGATGATTCATCCAAAAAGCCGAATGAAATCTCCTCCACAAACCCATCTAAAGTAGCGACCAGTAGCCACGCTAAAGTGGCGCCATCTAGTGAATCCTCCGAGAAGCCGGCTGCAAGTACGTCCTTGACGGAAAGCATGTTGCGGCCTATTGGAAATACAGATGAGGTCACGTGCCCGGCTGGGCAAATAAGTGATGCTCATGTATCTGAAGAATTTAAGTTTCCGAAAAGAAGTTCGAAGCTTCCGCCGATTGTCATTAAGGATTCAAACTGGAAATGGAAGGATATTACTGATCTATTGGATAACTCCGGCTACAGTGAATTTAATGCAAAGATGAAAGCCATAGATGAATTTGAAATCAAAGTCAATTCCAGTGAGACTTATCGTAACATCACGGACCTCCTTGACGACAAAAAGATTAAATTTCATTCATATCAGCTTGCTGAAGACAAAAACATCAAAGTCGTCATTCGTAGCCTTCCGATTGACACCCCAGTTACGGATATCCAAGATGCTCTCATTGCAGAAGGATACGCTGTAAAAAAGGTTGTACAAATGTCTCGCCGAAAAGGTCCTGAAATTGCCCCCATGCCTCTATTTCTGATCTTGCTAGAAAGGAATGAGAAAACCAAGGACATTTTTAATAATCTAAAGTATCTTATGAGGCTAAAGATAACAGTTGAAAGATACAGAGGTAGACGCGGTATCACGCAGTGCTTCCGTTGCCAAGACTTTTACCACGCTCAAAGTCAATGCCGTCATGCACCACGGTGTGTCAAATGTGGTCAGGGGCATGAGTCTCGTGACTGCACCAAGCCCAAGGATGTGCCACCAAAGTGCTGTCATTGCGGACTTCCTCATACTGCCAGTTTTAAAGGTTGTTCGTTCTACCCCAAGCCTCGCTCATCCTTTGTGCAAAAAGGCATATCATATGCAGATAGAGTAGTCAACAATAGTAATGCTACTCCCCCACAGATGGCGCCACAAGCAATCTTCCCACAACTCAGTGAGCTTCAAGCAAAGCTCGACGAAGCTAATGCGGTAATTCAAAAGCTCACAACAGCCATCTCTATGTTTGCTGATGTAGCGAAGGCACTTCCTACCGCCTCTATGATAGAGGACACAGTGAGGCCAGCTTCTCCCAACCATGGATAATCCCACCTCCCGGCAAAGTTCTCCTGTTAAGATCCTGCTCTGGAACGCGCAGAACGTTACCTCCAAGATACCAGAACTTCATGAATTTATCCAGCAAAATGACGTATACATCTGCTTAATTACAGAAACCCATGCTAACCCTTCGCACTCCTTAAGGATAGCCAATTATTTCAGCTACCGTAGTGACAGACTCCACCACCGTGGTGGCGGAGTGCTCATTTATGTTAAAAGGACATTTGATTCATATCTGAAAAGTGCAGAAAATTGTGATGGAATGGAAAGTGTTTAAGTGATGGTGAATCTACCCAACATTGGGGATGTCACTTTCTGTGCGATGTATAACCGCCCTGGGAACAAGCTCAGTGCTGAAATTCTGGATAGACTTATTAACTCAGACTTCCCCACCTTTCTAGGTGGCGATTTAAACGCCAAGCATCTCGACTGGGGATGCCGCAACTCGAATTATAATGGACACATAGTGCATGATTTTGTGTGTAATTACCCTGTCTTTCTGCATGTGCCGGATGAGCCTACCTATAGGCCAAATATACTCAACCATCGGCCTGACATTCTGGATATTTTTATTACGACGTTCAATATTCCTATGGCTATTACGGTAACATGTGACATGTCTTCTGATCATGTACCTGTACTTGCTTACCTTGGAGTGGAAAATGCTAAGAACCTACCGCCAATTAAGCATACTGATTGGAATCTTTATCATAATACTTTGATGACCACTGATTTTAATTGTGACTCGTTACAAAGCACTACGGATATTGAACGTGCTATAACAGACTTTACTTCGTACCTGCATTCTGCTAAGTCCCTAGCTACGACTGAGGTTGACCGTGTCAGACATGAGCACACGCTTCCTGCCAATATTCGTGAAATAATCTGCTTTCGAAATCATCTCCGAAAGGAATTTAATCTCACCTGGGATCCTGCTATCAAAACTCAAATTAACAGGCTTAATAGGAAGATCAAGCAAAAGATTCAGGACCATCGTTCTAGCTTATGGCAGGATAAGATGGAAAAGATCAACGACGAACCTGGCGCCATCTGGCGTCATACAAGGACACTAAAACGCCCCTGCTCTGCCAGAAAACCGCTTAAATGCGATAACGGATTTGCTTACTCCGATCAAGACAAAGCGGAACTTTTTGCGGAACACCTTTCTAAACAGTTCATTCCAAATTCCTTCCCCTCAGATCATAGTTCGGACATTCAAGTTCATTACCTTAACGATCAATGGCTGCACTCCCCTTCTACGGAACCTTCTATCAAACTAACCACGCCGCACGAAGTGCAGAACATTATTAAGGGACTTAAATTAAAGAAAGCTCCAGGAAAGGTCAAGATCACGAACCAGATGCTGAAAAACATGCCTTTTAAGACCGTATGCAAATTAACAGGCATTCTCAATGCATGTTTGTATCAAAATTATTTCCCGCTTTTCTGGAAGCAAGCAAGCATCCTAATGATTCCTAAGCCAGGGAAAACACAGGATTACCCGGCAAACTTTAGACCCATCAGCCTGCTGTCCTCCATAAGCAAGATCCTGGAACGTATTATTTATCTCAGAATGCAAGGAAACTTGGACTTTCTCGTTGATCACCAGCACGGTTTCCGGAAAGGACTTTCGACCACAACGCAGTTAGTCAGGCTCACGGAGTTCATCGGCGCGGCTATGCACAACAGAATGAGTGTTGCTATCCTGATGCTAGACGTGGCAAAGGCTTTTGACCGCGTATGGCATCCAGGGCTAATCTATAAGCTAATTCATCTCGGTTTCCCCAGAAATCTGATACTCATTATCAAGTCCTTCTTTGAAAATAGAACTTACACCGTTGGAGTTGGAAATGCAACTTCATGTGTCAAAAATATTTACGCAGGTATTCCTCAAGGGTCAATTTTAGGCCCGCTTTTTTACATCATCTATACCAACGATTTCCCTTGCTTTTCCGAGGATACAAATGTTCTCGCAGCCAGCTACGCTGATGATACAGCGATAGCCACCAAGTCTCTAAACCCAGAGTATGCCTTGTCAAGAATTCAGGCCAAAATCCCTGCTATTGAGGGGTGGTGCAGTCGCTGGAAAACGTGCATTCAGCCAGAAAAGTCCAAGATTCTACTCATTCGAAATAGCAGACAGAGGAAAAGGGTCAGAACTGAGGTTAAACTTTTTGGCAAAATCATCCCTACAGTTGATAAAGCTAATTACCTGGGAGTTACCCTTAACAAGAACTACAATTGGAAGGATCATATGCTTAGAGTAAGCGGAAAAGCACACGGGATCATTTTCAGGCTTTTTCCTCTTCTAAAGAATGAAAACCTCACCCTCAGACTGAAAAAGAGGATTTATGAAACTGTAATCCGACCCATTCTCACGTATGCTTCCCCAGCCTGGGCAAACTACAAAGCAAACGAAATTAGCAAACTCCAAGTGCTTCAAAATAAGGTGCTAAGAATCATCACAAAAGCTCCTTACTATGTTCGGAATAGGATTCTCCACTCCGACTTGAAAATAGATACTATTCAGGACTACCTCAGCAGAATAAACAACAACTTTTTTAATAATATTATCAATGTGAATCCCGCTAATTTCACTGACATTCTTATCTACGAAATCCTGGCTGAAGACAAAAACCTCCGCCCATTTGCCGCCCACCTCTTGAGTTCAGAATTCTAAGTTCCAGTTTTCTGGTTTTCAAGCACCATCGATCGGGGTCAGTTTCTGGGAGGGTGACCTCCCACGTGACTGGCTCCGACGAATGAACAGTTAGTATTCGGGCTATCTTACACAGGTCATCCGAAGTTTCTTTCTCCGGCCCCTGCTAGGTGGATTCCATCCAAGATGTAGCAGTACAGGAGCAAAGTGCTTCTTTTTCTCTTTTTCTCTCTCCAGCACACTTCTACCTCCACGAGAGAAAATTTCTTTCAGGTTTCTACTCTGTCAGGCCCCACATGGGATCACATGAGGAACTGCCAAGAGAAGGACTTTAATTTCCTGCTGAAAGCCAGTATAACCGCAAAGTTCCAAAGTTCCAAGCAAAAGAGAGGAAGGAGTTACTAGAAGCAGGCCGCTTGCCATAGTAATTTTACTCGGTTGATGGTTGCCTTCAAGGCCAGAGGTTTAATCCTCTTGATAATTTTAAACGTATCGTAGTGTTAGCAGTTCTCTGTACTACATACAGCTTTTTGTTAATATATGGCCAATCTTGGAGTTAGACACTTGTTTGATTTATCCAAAGTTAGTTTAGTTAGAGTTTAGTTAATATTTTTATATTCTTAAGTTCAGACCACAAGTGGTTGGTCTCTGTATTCCGAAGTCCGGAAATCATTGTAAAGAGAGAAAAATAAAGGGTTTCGTATACCCTTCCTGTGTGTATTGTCTACTTCCCAAATTTATTGAACATAGCTTTAGTAAACTATAGCTTTAGTTCCGAGTCAGAATAGTTAATGTTCCCTAAGCAAATAAGGAAAAATACAGAACCTGATAATTTGAAGTATGATTAACTTGAGCATATCCCCTCTTAAAAATAGGCTAGTTGATGTAAAACCGTTGAAATCTGGTGAGGTATATATAGTTATATGTTCCAAAGAGCTTATACCTTAAAAATATCAAAGATTAATGCAAGTATTTCGAAACTCACGAGCAAAACTTTAAAATCTGATAGAAAACATCTAAACAAGCAATTTTCACCATACAATGCATGGGCGCAGAGAGAGAGGTAAAACACTAGACGGTGGTGTAATGGAAAGCACAAAGCACGAGTTTTCTTACACAACGTCTTCTCTAGTGTAGATTTGAGAAGGCACGTCAACGTACAGTAATCAGAAAAAGACGGACATGCATTTAATGTATGGTCTAGCGAATGGGAATGCTGCGGAAGCCCAAAGACTGTACAGGCAGCGTTTCCCAAGAAGACACTTGCCAGATCAAAAATTTTTCGAGCCATTACGGTGCTGCCTGCATGAAACAGAATCCTTTGTCACCGGCATGCATGATACAGGCGTGGCAAGAGCGTGCGGACGCCACAAGGTGCCGAATGGAAGATCGTTCGGATATTAGCAGGCGAGAGTTTTCCGGTGCCGTAAATGTGCCCTCACTCAATTGTTTGGCGAATATTATGAGACGAAGGATAACACCCCTACCATGTACAGAAAGTACATAATAGGGGTGTTATCCTTCGTCTCGTACCATGTACAAGTACATGGTATAGGGGATACCTGCAGATTATGCGCCACGTGTTGAGGTTACGCTTTGGGTTTTTGCAACAGCTAGCAGCGCAGCCTGATTTCAGTGCACATGTGTTGCCCACAAATGAATGCACCTTTACTCTTGAAGGCATTTCTAATACGCATTTAATTTTCTGCTCATGTGTTTCAAAACGCCTTGTATACAGTAATGCGAATAAAAGAATTCTAAGATTCATTCTTTGAAGTTGAAAAAATGATTAATAAAATTACTCAGTAACTAAGAATCTTTAAAAAACAAAATAAAAGGACACGTGAAACTGCACAGTCGTCATTTTAACATAATTACGATGCAAAAAGTTAAAATATAAAGGGAAGATGCATTGATGGAACGATATTTTCGTTTTTTATGTTTTTCTCAAAATGAGATTATCAATATTTAGGTAAATGTTTCTAAAATACTATCCACAAAACAAACTTTAAATTATATTTCATGGTGTTACTTTCTTAAATATATTGAGTGAAACTATTTAAATTCATCTGCAAGAAGAAATGAAATTATTGAGACAGTCGTCATTATAACGTAATTACGATGCAAAAAGATAAAAAATAAGTCTTTCAGCTATGAAAAAGCTTCAGTTTAAGCAAAAATCATCTACGACTTTTACTTAAAATGGAGCAAAAATCATTTAAATGTAATTCTTTTTTACATAAATAAAGCAATTTTGCGTCAAAGTGAAATATCGTATAGTGCTTAGTAAAGAATCCTTTTATCTTTTTATCTGATAAGCGAGAATTTGGAATTCAAGATAAATACATTCCTGGAAAGTGACTAGAGAGAACTACTATTAACTTTTGCTTTTATATTGTCTTAAGAATACAGGTTTCCATTTTGTATTTTCTCAAGGAAAAGATTACCTTTTACAACGTGCATTTAAGAAGACAATAACAACACGATTTAGGCCGCTCTATATGATTCATAACATCGAAAGATTTTTAAAATTTTGAATAATTTTGTACTAAACTAAAGAACGATCGGTCAGCACTTACTCATCGGATGTTGTTTCAGACTCTTCACTTTAAGGAGCATACAAATGCAAGTTTAGTGTTCAATGTAAAAAATAATGGAAAAAAAAAAAACTCCTACAGCTTTCAGATTTTATATTACGTTCAAAGAGGTTTTTTTTTTCTTTTTTTACGTTTTCTGTATTAGCTTTATTTATTAAATATCATCTTCTTCGCACTTCGCATTTTCATATTCTTCGCATTTTCGCATAAAATTCAATTCAACCGCAATGTCATAAAATGTTTAAAAATGAGCAAATCTTTAGAATTTCCGATACACAGCCTCGCACGCTTAAGATAAAAATGTTTCTTTTTCCGTACAGTGCTGCCATTACTCGCTTTGAGAATGCTGAATTTGTTAATAAAAAATTCTTTAAAGTTTCACAAAATTTGATATAGGTAATAAAACAAATTCCAAATTCTATATTTGGGCTTCCAAATGCCCATATTCGAGTAGAGAAGTACGTTATTCAAAATTTAACGTCTCTAGGAACCGTTATTTTTTCATAATGCGAGAAACATACATACATGCATGCAGATATTTGATTATTTAATTTCTTTAAATGTAATTCAGGGCTGTAATATTTGGTGTAAACAATCTGAAAAGTGAAACGCCATTTTACAGTGGACGAAGCAAAATGCCAAAACGAAATTAATAGCCTTTTTGGGCAAACTGCTCCTTTGGGCTAAAAACACTAAAAATAAAAAATGGTTTGGGACTCATTGTTTCAATGTTATTTTTCTCCAACACTTCGATTAAACCAGGTTTCGTCAAAGCGAAATTAGATTATCCGGAGTTTTTCTAGATTCCACCCTCTTTCTGTTACACAAATTCAAAATTCTTCATCATTAATTTATTTGCCATGTATGCGGCATGCAATATATTAAGGTAATATCTTATCATGCTTAAATGTGGTTTTTTCCTGACATTCAAATCTTCTTTGTTTAAGTACAATATCTATTATTCAAGTATTCATGTAGTGAAACTAATATGGAACTTTACGAACGACCTTTAGACATCTAAGCTAGCCACGATAACAAGTGTGCACATCCATCACGTGGAACTGATGAAAACAGCAGATATATTCCATCAAATGCCAACTAATGGCCTTTGGTTAAATGAGGCGATGTTAAAAGGGGTCAATATCGGGCATCGAAAGCGCCATTTTGGTTGCAAATGGATTGAAAATGGCGTCCGGGGATAATTACAATCCTTTCGTATCCATGTATCCGTACTTATTATAATAAGGGCTTTAAGTAGCAAATGATCGGCTGACAAACCCTTATCGCAGTCATGAGGAATCTTTCCATTATCAGCTAATAATTCTTGACGGGAAAATTTTGATTGATTTTTTTTCTTCAATCTCCAGCTGCAGTTTTTATTTTTGTATTTGTAAGAGAAGAAGAATGATCGCTACTTCGCTAACATTAGTTGTCAATTGTTTGGGGTTGCTGTATATTTTGGCTCTAATCGTTATGCTACGCTTTGATTGAAGCAGTTTGTGTGCCTATTTTGTGATTGCTGATGTCATAGTAACGTTAAATGTTGCTTAAAATATGTCCATTTGCCCTTCAGGTGTTGATAAAACCGTTTTATCACATGTGATTTTCAAGGTGAAGGAGTGGGTAGTGCGTTAAGAATGTTGGCAGGCATGGATTTAAAGATAAATGGAATTCCCCTCTATAAATGGTTACATGATTTTGATAAATCGGAAAATTGAAATCTGAAATCATTTATCATTTACCTTTCGTTCAGCATGAACTGTAAAAAACCCACGGAAAATATGCAGAAAGAATGGAAATTATTTTCTTTTGTCACTTCAGAAACTGGATGATCTGCTATGAAAGTGAAAAATGTTTTTAAAAATGGAAAGATAAGCGTGGGAATGGAAAGTTACTTTTGAAAAATATCTAAAATCATTTTTTAAATATTAAAGACATAGAGGTTACTTTTTTAAAGCATCGCTTTTATAACTGCTTGCGTTTGTTAGACCATACAAATACATTATTTATTTATTTAATATTATGATTTTTAATGTAGAATGCTTATAAAGTCAGAAAAGTTTAAATGAATGGAAAGTAAATTGTTTAAATTGTTTATATAGTACAAAATTATTCAAAATTGTATAAAAATTTTTTAAATTCTCATAGTAAATAAGCTATACAGATGATACCAAATTTCATTGTACTGATATAGAGAGAAACCCACGAAGTTTTTTCAATCTTCAGATGGGCTCAATGTTTACCATTATTGATTCGGTAAATATTTAGTTGAGTGTCCAATGCCAAATATAGTTGAGTGTCTAATTCCTCTATATCAGGGTCGGTGATATGCTGGCGAATGTCGAGACAATCGGAACAGAAGCACAATCACAGTATCATTGACAAATCTTCACAAAAAAATCTTACATGGGGATCGAGATGGCCAAAGCATTATTACATTATCTCTTTGCCGTGTGTGCCTTGTGCACCTCTATGGCTAATTTTGATTGAGATACCCTCGCAAATGATCTTTCTGGAAACTTTTGTCTGAAATATTCCTCTAAGAATCCTCAAGAATGCTTTTTGTCATTGTCATGTAGAATTAGACAACAGTTTTGTTTAAAGCGATAAAAATTGTTGCTTTCATATAGTTGAGGCATCAACTAATTCGTCAGTGTGCCAAAGATATTCATGGAGTAACAAATTTCTCAATCGAAAGGGGCCGCGAAGTCTTTAATTAAAAAAAAATATTGAACATATATTGTATTTTCGACAACATGAGTTCCATAATATTCAGGCGATATGGATCGCTAATTCATAAATCTCCCAATGTCACTGTGTCTAAGTTAACCCTCTGGTGACGCATGCAGTCTATCGTGTTAGTAGAAGTTGACATATCAGGCACTTAAAAAAAAAATCTGATGTGGTCACCACATGACTTCCTCGTGTGGCTTATTAAATTAAACACATTTTTTCCTGCACTTCATTTAAATTTATTTCCTCCAGCTTCGTTAGAGATATATTACTGATTCAATCAATACAGTTCTCATTTCACGGTAGGGCGGAAATATTTTAAAACTCAAAACATCTTCATTAAAAATTGTAAAATAAAAATTAAAATTTTTTTTTTAAATCTAAAACACCAAATAGAGTTAAAAATAATTATTTTTTTAAAATCAAAAATAGAGTTTTCTATGCGAAAACAAACAAACAATAGGGTAGAAAGGCTAAATTTTCAGAGCACAAAAATTTAAACATAAACTTTGGTCACTCTGGGTAAAAAGATACTGAAGTTGCCGAACTAAATGACATAATTCACTATACTACTAAGAGTTTCAAAGATAAACGAAGAGCCGCCACGTTAGGCCTAGCGCGACTTTTAAATTGTTGATAATTCTACAACTAATGCATGCAGATTAGCTAAAGGCATAAAAGCTTAATCGGAGCATAAGAACAACATAATTCAATCACTTTTAAAGCAAGAAAATGCACTATTTACCAACATGAAAGAAAAAAAACAGAGCTCACCGAACCGGGAAAAAGATGGGTATATATAGAATACATACATGTTTGGTGCAGCCGACTGCAACAAGAAAGAAATGTGCGAAACTCTTTCTATAGCAGTCCCATATACAAAATTTCAACGTTCTATAACTAATCGCTTTTGAATTATGAAAGCTAAATACGTATGTAGAGACGTCATGAAAAAATTCGTTCTGAATCCATTTTAGATATATTTTACTATTCGTTTTAGAAACAACCTGATGTGTACACCGCATGACTTTATTGTATTGGAATATTAAATTATACACATTTTTTCTTGAAATTCATTTAAACTTATTGGATTGAATTAAATCTACTTCGCCAACAGCGCATAAACCACAATAGAATAAATGCATTCTTTAAAATTCACTCTAGTATTTGTTTACCATAGCGACACTCTGGCGCTAGATTCACTTAACAGTATTAATAATTATATAACAGTTAACTTATATAATAATTTTATAATGGAAACTAAGTTAACTGTTATATAATACAATAATTATATAACACTTAACTTATACATTTCGTTCATATTATAACTCAATGCACAAAATTTATATCATTTAAAGAAGAGAATTATCTAATCGTTGCCACATGTTCTATTCAAATACTATAATAAAGCTAGAATGATGTATAAAAGAAATTAAGCAAACAAAACAAAACAGAAACAGTTTTTCACAGACGATTGAGTATTTCTCATTGAATTAATTCAGTTCTCACTTCGCGAGAAGGCAAAAATACATAAAAACTCAAAATATCTATATTAAAAATTACGAAGTAAATCTTAAACACTTATTTCCTCGAAAAAATTCCAGAAAGGATTAAGCATGATTTAAATAACAAATGAAGGCGTGATCTTTGTTGTTGCGAAGCTAAGTTTCTCTAGATTGGCAACAAATCCACTAGTCTCCTGTTTCAAATGTAAACATCAATGGCCGCCATTAAAAAAAGGCTTAGCGGCACTTAGACAACTTAGACAAAAATGGCTTAGGCACTTAGACAAAAATTGTTGATAATTCTAAAAATATTGCATACAGATTTACTAAAGGATAAAAACCTTAACCGGAAGATAAAAACAACATAATACAATCATTTTTAAAGCAAAAAATGTACAATTTACAAACATATAAGAGTAAAGAAACTGAGATCACCGAGCCGGGTAACAGATTGGATATATTTATAAATATATTTATATACGTTTGGTTCGGCCGATTGCAACCAAAATACGAGGTGCACATCTACATGTTATAGCAGTCCTATATACAAAATTTCAACGTTCTGAGGCTATTCGTTTTTCAGTTATGCGAGATACGTACGTACGTACATACGTTCGTACAGACGCCACGAAAAATTCTCTTCAGAATTCATTTTAAAGCAGTTTTATAATTTTTTTGAAGGAAAAGAGTCTTTTATTCTGTCCTTACGTACAGATATCACGCAAAAACATCGTTAAATTGCATTCGATAGCGGTCAAAATGGATATTTTCGTTGAAATATGCCTGAAACTTTTCGCGATTACAATACTTCCTACTTACTTCGTACAAGGAAGTAAAAACAGAGCTCACCGAACCGGGTAGAGGATGGGTATATATAGAATACATACATGTTTGATGCAGCCGATTGCAACAAGAAAGAAATGAGGGAAACTCTTTTTATAGCAGTCACAAATACAAAATTTCAACGTTCTATAGCTAATCGCTTTTGAATTATGAAAGCTAAATACGTATGTACAGACGTCATGAAAAAATTCGTTCTGAATCCATTTTAGATATATTTTACTATTCGTTTTCGAAAAAAGAGTCCTTTATTCTGTCCGTACGTAAAGATATTGCGCAAAAAACTGTTCAAATGTATTCGAGAGTTATCAAAATGGATAATATCATTGAAATATTATACCGACATTTTTCGCGCTTAAAATACTTGCTTTTCTTCGTACGAGGAAGTAATACATTAATAAAAGAAAAGATGAAAAATAAGAGGGAGAAAAAATTTGATGAGTTTAATTTCAATGCATATCCTTAGTTGCTTTGTTCTAAGAAACTAAGGAAAAAATATCATGACCGGATAAAGACGATGATGCCACTCAAGCGATTTTGAGTCTAATGATATATAATAGTATGTTATGCAAAAGAACTCGAGGACTGTTATTGTACGGTAGGGATGCTTTCATAGACAACTTTCTAAGGAAAACGGCTCATGTCACACATGGACCAAACGCAGGAAAACGTCCTTTCTTCAGAATTCGAACCAGGGATGAAATATCAATTTTCTGTGATCATAATTAGCCTGCCGCTGATGGATCTCTTAATTGTCTAAATTAGCGGTACTCAACTTTTGACTAACGCGTTCCATTGATAAATTGATAAACTTTAGTACCACCACTACAATTTACAATGATTATTTTTTCATTTCTCAATAGAAATGTTAAAAAATATATATTTCGCCATTTGAACAACCTGTTAGCTATCTGTATTAAATATGTACATATAAAAATATTAGATTAAAAATTGGTTACCACTTTAATTATCAAAATTTAATTATAGTACTTGAATTCTAAAATTTAGTTCGAAATTTGGCCCTGTTTAAGAGTGATCAATTCCTCTATGTCTGTTCTTGTTTCACTTAGTTCTAACCGTAAATTAGGATACACTTTTATTTTTGTTCTGTATTAATTTTTCAAATATAACAGGAAAGAAAATCCTTGTTTACACAAATAGGTTCCTCAAAGCGGCAATAAAAATTTAATAGCTTTAATCGCAATGCCTTCAAATTCTTTTTTTTTCGGGGGGGGGGGTTGTCAGCAAAACGTTAACAGATGTGTTATGTTTGAAAGCTTCAATTAGAGTTTGATCACAGGAAATTTCTAACAATTGTTCTTTTCCTTCACGAGATAAAATTTCATCTGTATTTGAACAAAATGAATTTCTATTTTCTAAAACAATTTCTTTTTTCATAATCCTCAGGAAATACATGCTGAAATTATTTATCAGTGAAAACAATAATTTTTAATCTCAGATGCTAATTCCTGTTTTATTTTGAAATTATTTTCGGTTAGAAAACTTTCTAAAAGTAGTAAGAAAATTTAAATATTATTACCTAATTCTTTTATTAACACGAAAAATTATTATTAACACGAATTTTTTATCATGGCAATTTTTTTTTTTTTTGTTTCTAATGGTAATAATGCTTGTAATCCTAAATTTAATTCATTTAACTTTAAAAAAATCAGCTAAATATGCTAGACGCGCCAACATTAATTCACTAAATAAACATTTTTGCAATTCAAATTTTGAATCACAAAAGAAAATTTGAATTTCTGATCCAAGTTCAAAAAGACGATTTAAAGCTTTGCCTCTGTCTAATTTCGTTACTTCGGAATGTAACAAACGCGTTTCAAGTTCACTGCTCATCTCTTGGCATAAAATCGTAAATATTCTTGAATTTAAAGCTCGACTTTTAATAAAAATAACAATTTGTACAGCTTGATTCAAAATCGTTATTTGAGAAATAACACCGGAATATTTTATTTTTAAACGCCGAGGTCTGTCACTCCATACGGCACTGCTCTTAGTCCAAGAAATATCATTTTCAGACGTAAAATTGTCAAATACTTTCAAAATTTCACTTGCAGTTGCTGTATCATGAAGTGATTCACAAAATAAATACCCTTCGGAAATTCATTTATATTCATCGAAACTCCTGTAACCTATTGAACAAAGTTCGTTATATCAGCACTTTCATCTAATTGCAATACGAAATATTTATTATGATTTATTTTTTAAATAAGTGTCTCTTTTATAGAATCTACCATTTCTTGAATTCGTCGACGATCATTTGATAACGGAATAACATTAAGTTCATTAACCTGTTTACTTCCTTGGTACGAAGTAAAAAGGAAATATTGTAATCTTGTAATCGCGAAAAGTTTCAGGCAGCATATTTCAACGAAAATATCTATTTTGACAGCTATCGAATGCAATTTAACGATGTTTTTGAGTGATATCTGTACGTAAGGACAGAATAAAAGACTCTTTTACTCCAAAAAAAATTATAAAACTGCTTTAAAATGAATTCTGAAGAGAATTTTTCGTGGCGTCTGTACGAACGTTACGTACGTACATACGTATCTCGCATAACTCGTAAACGAGTAGCCTCAGAACGTTGAAATTTTGTATATAGGACTGCAATAGTTGAAATTTTGTATATAGGACTGCATGTAGATGTGCCCCTCGTATTTTGGTTGCAATCGGCAGCACCAAACGTATATAAATATATTTTTACATATATCCACTCTGTTACCCGGCTCAGTGATCTCAGTTTCTTTACTCTTATATGTTTGTAAATTGTACATTTTTTGCTTTAAAAATGATTGAATTATGTTGTTCTTATCTTCCGGTTAAGGTTTTTATGCCTTTAGTAAATCTGTATGCAATATTTTTAGAATTATCAACAATTTGAAAGTTGTTTAAGTTCTGCTAAGCCTTTTTTTTTTTTTTTTTTTTTTTCATGACGGCCATGGATTGTTTACATTTGAAACAGCAGACTAGTGGATTTCTTTCCAATCTACAGAAACTTAGCTTCGCAACAACAAAGATAACACCTTCATTTATTATTGCCAATTAAATCATGCTTAATCCTTTCCGGAATTTTTTCGAGGAAATAAGTGTTTAAGATTTACTTCGTAATTTTTAATATAGATATTTTGAGTTTTTATGTATTTTTGCCTTCTCGCGAAGTGAGAACTGAATTAATTCAATGAGAAATACTCAATCGTCTGTGAAAAACTGTTTCTGTTTTGTTTTGTTTGCTTAATTTCTTTTATACATCATTCTAGCTTTATTATAGTATTTGAATAGAACATGTGGCAACGATTAGATAATTCTTTAAATGATAAAAATTTTGTGCATTCTGAGTTATAATATGAACGAAATATAATACTGTTAAGTGAATCTAGCGTCAGAGTGTCGCTATGGTAAACAAATAGAGTGAATTTTAAAGAATGCATTTTTCTATTGTGGTTTATGCATTGCCAGCGAAGTATATTTAATTCAATTCAATAAGTTTAAATGAAATGCAAGAAAAAATGCGTATAATTTAATATTCCGTTCAAGGAAGTTATGTGGTGTACACATCAGATTTTTTTTAATAACATTAAAACGATACCTTTAGCTGCTGGTCATATAAAGTTTTTTCCAACAATATGATCCTGTCCAGTCTTAGCAATTCTTATGCTTATTAGGTATATAGCTTCAAAAGCATTTTCACTTGAAGTAACAAAACCGTTTATTAATTGTTTACTGTTTTTGAAGTCCGATAATTTTCTCTTAAAATATTCTCCAGATTTATCCTTTATATTGGCATGCTTTGATTCAATTGAAATGGTGGTTTCATACTTTGATTGGATAATAGTTCACCATTTCATCTCCATTCCAAGGAAATCCAAATGATAAATAACGTTCACTATATTTGCTATAAACAATTTTCTTTTCAGTATTGTTAGTACTAGTAGATTGTCCTGGATCACCTGTGAAGCATCACTTTTCTGCTTAGTCAATCCTAGCCATTTTTCCATTTTAAAAACATAGGTTTGTTTAATTATTTTTTCACAAATATTTAAAAGGCAATATATATTACGAATTCTTCAAAAACAAACGACGATGTTCTCAAGTCGCGTAGAAAAGTACGGAATACAAAGCAACAAGAAGACAAAATACCTGCCGTTAGAGACAGGAAATCGACGTAAAAGTATTCTTATTGAAAATAAAGCAATATGAGTCCGGAAACGGTGGCGATATAATGTAGACGTGCTAATTAATCGATCAACTCTAAAAAAGAATTAATATGATACTTATTATCCTTTTACAGGAACTTATTTTTTTTTTCCTATTAAATACATCATCCATGTCTATTACTTCTTTTAAAAGCATCATTTATGACAAGTTTTGTTATGTCTATGGCTAAAAAACATATTTGTGAAAATAAAAACGGACTGTTTTGCTAAAGTCTATGAGGAGCTAGTGACCTTGAATAAAGATTGCATAAATTTAGGAATGTTGGAGGAAAAACCTTTAATAGGATGTTGGGTATTTAATTTTTGAATTTAATAGTTAAAAATACTTTGTTTCTGTGCGTACCACCGATTTTTCTCTTGCGTGCCACCAGTGGTACGCGTGCTGATTTAAATATCAATATTTTGTGCGAAAAGTGAAAATAATGTAGAAATTATTTACTATTGCTATTTAATAATTTCTACATTATTTTCACTTTTCGCGCTGGTGGCTAATTTCTACACTGGTGGTACCACTGGTGGCTAATTTCTACATTATTTTTACATGTTATTTACATTATTTCTACACGTTACTTAGTAGTTAATGATTATTAACATTTTTGACTTAAGGCAATCAGCAACTAGGGCCAAACGTTACGCATATATATTTCTTTTGGAGCAGTTTGAGAATAATAACTGAAATTATTTTGGATCTATTATTTATACAAACAATCTCCTATTTGAAGACCAAAATAAATACACCGGGATAAACACGAAATAAAATAAAAAGCTCTGTTTAAAAAAGCCTTAGAAAATAAACAGGCATTTAAAATAATTTATAAACGGGTGGGAATTTCGAATGTCAATAGTAAATGTTGTTCTGCTACAAAAGCGAGTTAATAAAATTTCTGTTCTAATAACGATTCGATCATCTAATACGATTCGGAAATGTCCTTTTCCATCAAGAAACTACGAACATTAATTAATATAATTGATTCATTTGCCATTCTGTTGAAAAAATTATGCAATGTATATATTTTTAAATTACTAAATATAGTTATTTTAGGCATTTTATAAAATATCCATGTAGGTGTTTTACCAGGTTCGCTAAGTATTAGTAAACTATTGCATATTTTGAACTTCAGCCCGGACTGCCGGCCAATGCTAGAATCAGGTTAGTACCGGAAGAAGTGGTCAGGACAGCAGAACTTCACCAGTAATTTTACCACACTTAGTTTACAGCTGCCTAATAATTTTTTATGACACCCCGAGGGACGGATTCGAGTGTCTTCCACCCTTCTTTCCCTGTCATCAAATATCTCGACCGAACTGAAACGTGTCCATATGCGGAACGGATAGCATGCATCTAACAAACATATAAACTTTCTCTGGGATTCGAAACCAGGCTCAAGGAAATGGCAGATAAATTCGTTAATTGTTATAGCAGTCAAGCCGGCCAATACTAAAAGGAGTCAGATTTATTATTCTTATTATTCAGACTTATTATTCAGACTCATTATTAGAGCTTCTTATATACCTGCATTTGGTCTGGTATATTTGAAATGGAAGAAAGTTGACAGACATCTTCATATGCGAAAAATCTCAGGGAGGAAAAAAAAGAAGGGATGCCCTCTAGTTAATTACCTTAAAAAAGGCTACAATGTCCTTCCCTTTCTTCCCGTCCTTTATGGTTGTAAAATATGTCGTCATCACTCATCACTGCACTGAAAGGATTAAGGGATTTTTACAAATTAGACCGATTTTTTTTTACAGCAGAACTTGTAAGGATCTTAAGTTTTACTAACGTTTATTTTATTTTAAATCTTTACTATCACTTCTTATTTTCTACTTCCGGCCAGAATTATAAGCGTGAAGGAGTTTATGCAAAGTTGTCTGGCGAACGCCAAGTATTTAAATGTGGCCTTTTTGCCAAGCAGAAGAGAGGAAGCCGTGAGTTCGAAGCAGGCCGCTTACCTTAGAAGTTACGCAGTTGCTACTTTGCCTTCCAGGCCAGAGGTTTTAATCCTCTTGATAAATTAAACGTATTGTAGTGTTCACAGTCTCTGTGCTACATACGCTTTCTGTTATTATAAGGCCAATCTTATTCTAAAGTTAAATTAGAGTTTAGTTTTATTTTGATATCTTTTAAGTTAGACCCCGAGTGGAGGGTCATTGTATTCCGAAGTACCGAAGTCATTGTATATAAAGAAAAAATAAAGGGTTTTGTATACCCTTCGTCTGTATCCTGTCTACTTACTACAATTAGTGAACATAGCTTTAGTAAGCTCTCTGTTCTAGTCAGGTCATTGTATGTTTCCGAAGAAGGTTAGAAGAAACTTTGAACCTGATAGTGGCGCCCGACGAAGAATAACCATGGCCGAGTTTCAAGAAGAACCTGTGCTGCCTGCAGAAACAGCTCAGAATCCAGAAATGCCAGGTGCCGCCCTGGAAGGATTTGGGTATATTGTCCAGACCATGCGCGCTTCGATGAAACCAGAAGCAACGTTTAATGGAAACTCACAGGTAACCAGTTTTTTGGAAAAATTGGATGACCACTTCATGCTCTACCCCGTGCACGAGTTTCAAAAAGTTACCTTAGCTACCAGCGCTTTGAGGGGCCAAGCGCTTAACTGGTTCAAATGTATCGGCAGAAGTCTCTTGGGTCAAGCAGGAAGTCCCACCTATACTTACGAGAATTTCAAGACTGCCCTACTAAAAGCCTTCCCTGTTGTAAGGGATCGTGCGAAATTAGAAACAGAACTTTTCAGTATATATCAACAAAGAATGGAAAACATCTCCAGGCTTATTTTAAGAAAAATTCACGTTTTCAAGCTCTTGTATGGAAACCGTCCGGATCCTGAAATAATTCAAGTGATTTTGCCGAGGTTACTACCCCAAGTGCAAGACTTTATTGAATTGAGAAATCCGACTACACTGGAAAAATTATTTGAGCTAGCAATCCAGTTTGAAAGTAGAAGAACGGCGGACGTCGAAAGAAGACGCCAATATCAACAGCGAAACCAATTTGGTACGCCAAGACTACACCAAACTCAAGCACATGGCTACGGAGAAAAAGCGAATCAGTGGGCAAGAAAACCCGAGCATTCAAAAACAGCCGGCGAACGTCGACAGTTCAATAGCAACCCAGGAAAAAAGTCTCAAGGCCAGTGGAGAAAGAAGGAAAGCACCGAAAGAAAAAATAATTTAAACTAAAACGGATTTCTGCTGACGAGAGGGTGCGGAAATCCGAAGGCCACGAAAACCCCTCTTCCTACAAGTTAAATACAGTAATGGTGAAAAATTTAACTCTTCCGAAGATTGAAGTCTTGGTAAATAATATCCCGGCCACCGCACTCCTGGATACCGGCGCGCAGTGTTCCTGTGTGGCAGAAGTCTTTTTTAGAAAGTATTTTCGCAAATACCGCATATATAATGCGGATAATACAACAGTATTAGCGGCGCAAGGAGAACAATGTAAGTGCGTAGGTAAAGTACCTTTGTACATCCGTATCAAAGACGAACAAGTAAAGGTGATGTTTTTTATAGTAAAGAATTTGCAAGCACACTTAATACTAGGAATAGACTTTCTTTCAGACGCACAAGCTACACTGGATTTTAATGAAGCGTCTCTTAAGCTGACGATGAAACCAGTGCGTGTAGAAAAGGTTGAACCGCCAAGGTTAAATCTCGACCACCTGCCTAATGACGAGCAAGATAGAATCCGACAAGTGGTAAGTGAATTTGCTTCCTTATTTAGTGATATTCCAGGATTTGCCCAGGTTACTAACCATAGTATTGACACCGGAGATGCATTGCCGGTTCGTCAAAAACCATACCGGTATGATAAGAATAAGGAAAAAATTATAGAATGGCATATTACCGATATGCTACGTAAAAAGATCGTAACGCCTATCTCAAGTAGTTATGCTAGTCCGGTGGTTTTATGTAAGAAAAATAATGATTATCCTTTGGAGCATCCAAAAAGGTGGAGATTAGCTATTGATTACCGTAAATTAAATTCCATAACGAAATATCCGGTATATCCGTTACCGATTATAGAAGAAATTTTAAGGAACATAAAATCAACCAAATTTATGACAACTTTAGACTTAACGAATGGTTATTTTCAAATAGGGATCAGGCCTGAGGACGTGCCTAAGACTGCTTTTATAACCAAGTCTGGCACTTATGCATTTTTGCGAATGCCGTTTGGCCTTTCAGGCGCCCCAGCAACATTTCAGCGATGCATGGACATTGTGTTAAGACCTGTTCTCGGAAAGTCCACATTTATCTATTTAGACGATATCATTATTACTAGTGATAATCTAGACCAACATGTACAGGATTTAAGACAGGTGTTTTCTTTATTAAATGAGGCCGGTCTAAAAGTTAATGTCGAAAAATGCAAATTTGCAGCCCCTGAATTAAAATATTTAGGTTACAAAATATCGCAAAAAGGGATCGAGACAGATGAATCAAAAATAATCGCTGTACAAAAGTATCCGACTCCAAACACGGCAAAGAAGCTCTCTTCTTTTCTAGGACTTTGTTCATATTATAGGTCCTTTATAAAAGATTTTGCGGCTATCGCTGAGCCATTGTTAAAATTAAAAAGGAAAAAGGCAAGATTCTCGTGGACGGCCGAAGCCAATAGTGCTTTCGAAAAATTAAAACAAGCATTAACGCAAGCCCCTGTGTTGAAATTTCCTGAAAAGGATGAAAATTTAGAAATTTCAGCGGATGCTTCGGATTATGCGGTAGGAGCGGTACTTTCGCAAAATCAGCAGCCAGTGGCATTTTTTAGCCGAACTTTAAATCAAACACAAAGAAACTATTCCGCGACCGAGAGAGAGGCACTTGCAGTTCTGTTAGCAGTGCAAAAGTTCCGAGTCTATTTTGGAAAGGCGCCGATAACAGTATATTCTGATCATGCGGCGGTAACTAGATTGTACTCTGGAAAAAATTTATCCCCAAGGTTAATAAGATGGGCACTCAAGCTGCAAGAATATAATCTGGTAATCAAGCATACCCCCGGAAAGGAAAATATCGTAGCAGATGCCCTGTCACGAATTAAATTAGACGAACAGGGTAATACCGTAAAAGTTGCAATGCTGACAGCGTGTACAATAAATTCCCGAGAAACTGTAATAACCGAACTGGGTAAGGATCCTGAGTTTGGAAGTATTTATGAGTATTTGAAGGATCCTGAAAATTTTAGCCACCAAGATATTGTGGCGATAAGAAATAAGGCGACCCATTACGAACTAATAGATGGTCTATTATTTTATACAAAAACTACGAATTCCAACAACGAATTTCGACCTGTTATCCCAGCTAGTCTTAGATTAAATATCCTGCAAGAGCTCCATGACAGCCCTTTAGCTTCTCATGCTGGTATTCGAAAAACTACTCAACGCGTACGCGAGGCAGTCTACTTTCCTGAACTGCAAAAGTTAACAAGGGCGTATGTCCAGTCCTGCCCAACATGTCAAGCCGTTAATTATATTAATTTCCGCCCGGCCGGGTTTCTAAATAGTATTAAATCCGAATTTCCAAATGAAATAATCGGCATCGATTTATTGGGCCCTTTCCCAAAAAGTCAGTTAAACAAAAGTCGCTATCTCCTTGTTATAGTTGATCATTTTAGTAAATGGACCGAAATTGTTCCCTTAAAACGAGTCTCCGCGAAATTAGTTACCGATTCTATTTTAAATAAATATATTTTAAAATACGGGGCGCCCCTAAAAGTTATATCGGATAATGGTCCTCAATTTGTAAGTAATATATTTGAAGACATGTGCCAAAAACTGGGCATACGTCATTTAAAAATGGTCCCGTATCGGCCGCAATCAAATATAGCGGAACGGGTCAACAGAAATATAGTGAAAATTATCCGTAGTTATGTTAAAAATTTTCATAAAAGCTGGGATAACTATGTCAATGAATTTGCTTTCGCCCTTAGGACCGCAAAACATGATACAACGGGCAAAACTCCTGCTGAGTTATTTCTAGGCAGAAAGGTTATAACACCGTTAGATAAACTATTTTATGTGCAACAAAGAGCCCCAGAATTTAAAATGGGTGATATAGAAAAACTAATAAAAGAAGCAAAAAAGAATACGGAAGTAGCACAAAGAAAACAAAAATTGTATTATGACATGAAACGACGGGGAGTAACTTATAAAGTAGGGGATGAAGTACTAAAAATTAAGCATTCACTTTCTTCAGCACCAGAAGATAAAACTGCCAAATTTTTTCCACGCTTTGAAGGACCATATGTTATAGAAAAAATAACTCACGCTGTTGTAGTGTTAAAGGCAAGAAATGGTGAAACCTGTTCCGCAAACATTGACCAGATAAAACCATTCTATGACCGTAATAAAATGCAAATCTTTTCAGATCTTTTGCAGGATCCGGTACGGCAGACACCGCAGGTACAAGTTCCAGAGGTGGGAAAACGACAAGTACAAGGGCAAGCCAATGAGAGACAGAAGCAAGTGAAAAGAAAATTGCCCCGCGGAAAAATTGAAGGTACAAAGAAAAAGAAGCCGTTCCACCGTCCAAAAAACAGAGTTCACGAACACCCCCAGAATGAATAAGGGAGAAGGACGACGTATGTGGAAAAGACCGGGAGAAAGGACGGCAACTATAACCCGGCTGTGAAACGGAAGATTGACTCATCCGACAGAACTCTCCGCAGCAAAAGTCGCCGAACTGCGGAAGGGCCATCAGCGGCGGAGGAAAAAGTACAAGAAAAATTTGAACGGCCAACAACGAGGTCCAAGCAGGATCACGACAGAAGTTTCCCGGTTCCACCAAGACCAGCTGCCTTCAAACGGCCAAGACCACAAGCAGAGGACAGAAGGAAGATGTTCAAGGGTGGCCGTAGTGGTGAAAAACGGAAGCTTCCAGAGGAAAGCACTGAAGGGCGAGCCCGTACAAGAAGGAGGATCAACCAAGCTACGGTCTGCAGCACCTTTAAAGACTGGGCCCAGAAAAGGATGTCTGAATATTACAAAGATAAGTAAAATTTTATGCTACTTTACAAACTTAAGTTAATCTTTCATTCTTACTGCAAGTGGCAGATTTCAAGAAGTTTTACCTCATGCGAGGTCTACCTTTATCGCCAAAAGGGCGAGAAATGAGTTGTGACCGATTTTCTTATTATGTTTTTCAATTACTCGCGCGTAAAACTAAAGTTGATGTATAATAGCGTTGTATAAAGACTTAAATATTGTAAAAAGTTATTGTATAAATTTTATTTAAAACATTCTAACAAGAAAGAAGTTTTAGTCTGAAAGACTTTTTGAAATGTAGTATTATTTCAATGTAGAAAGAATTGGCACTTGCTTTGAAAAGAATAGAAGTTAACAATGTACTACTAATGTATGTTTTCAAATGTGTAAAATTAACGGCATCTTGATATGTTCTTGTATACATGTGAACTGTTATTTTGAATGTTTAGAAATAACGTGATATGGTAAAAGTGAAAGTAATGTTAAAAAATTTTGTTATTCGTGTGACTGTAAAGATTAAATCATGGTGAATATGTGTTAAAGGTTGAATGATGTAGTTAGGCTCTCTGACGCTACACTTTAGAGTTAGCCACTTTCAGAATAGTACCTCAGGGTCTAGAGTTGAAATTAGGGTGTGTTAAGAGGTCTCGTATGTTGAATTTTAACACGTTAGTGTTTTGATTGTAGGAGGAAGTGTTGAACACATAGACAGAAACACATTCGTGTTTGGTGTTTTTACAACACATGTCAGAGAGCACGGGGAGAGATAATTAAAATAGTCATGAATGAAATAAGAATGTTAAGAAAAGTATATTCTATATGTTATTTGCAATGTCATTCTGTAACATTTCATTAAACTAGTTTTCCTTCCAGATCTCTGGAAGGAACCAGAATTGAATAAAGCTCCTGTTTTGATGCAGTACAGATGAAAAAGAAAAAAGATTGTTGTATATTCCGGGAGCTGCTATTGTAACAAATTTCTTTCTTTTAAAATTTTCTAGTTTCTAGCTAAGTTATGATTGTAAAAGTTTGGCCTCGCGTTAGTTTCTAGAGCTAAAAGTTTTCAACAAGGTCGTTTTAGACCTCAGTTTCAAACTAATTAACTCTGGCGGGAAGTATGTAAGGATCTTAAGTTTTACTAACGTTTATTTTATTTTAAATCTTTACTATCACTTCTTATTTTCTACTTCCGGCCAGAATTATAAGCGTGAAGGAGTTTATGCAAAGTTGTCTGGCGAACGCCAAGTATTTAAGTGTGGCCTTTTTGCCAAGCAGAAGAGAGGAAGCCGTGAGTTCGAAGCAGGCCGCTTACCTTAGAAGTTACGCAGTTGCTACTTTGCCTTCCAGGCCAGAGGTTTTAATCCTCTTGATAAATTAAACGTATTGTAGTGTTCACAGTCTCTGTGCTACATACGCTTTCTGTTATTATAAAGCCAATCTTATTCTAAAGTTAAATTAGAGTTTAGTTTTATTTTGATATCTTTTAAGTTAGACCCCGAGTGGAGGGTCATTGTATTCCGAAGTACCGAAGTCATTGTATATAAAGAAAAAATAAAGGGTTTTGTATACCCTTCGTCTGTATCCTGTCTACTTCTACAATTAGTGAACATAGCTTTAGTAAGCTCTCTGTTCTAGTCAGGTCATTGTATGTTTCCGAAGAAGGTTAGAAGAAACTTTGAACCTGATAAACTTACTATACTTACGGTGCAAACCACAAAAGGGAAAATTTCCATGAAGTTTCTATTTTGAAGTAACAGACTACGATTTTTGCCAACGTTGGACCAAACTGCAAATGCTATGCTTAACGAACTCTTGTGGCTATGTCCTCAAAGACTCCTCAGTTGCCTGACATATATCGTTGTGATTCTGAAACCTTCGAATGGAAAACAAAACGCTGTCGATTTGGCAAATAAATTGTGATAATCTGTTAAAGAATAGCCTAGTAAATGAATATAGTAGGAGAGATTACATATCTCAACTTGGGCAAGGTTAGCTTTTATTTATTTATTTATTATTTATTTATTTTGGTGACACGCGGGAGAGAGAGTTGTTACACAACACAAGGAACCATGTCTACTCATGAGTGTTGGCTGCTTCATGTGAAATTTTTGTTCCTTTTGAACCATTCAGTACAATTTAGGGAAGACCTTTTTAGGTAAGATAAGGTATTCTGAGGAAGGCAGGATGAATGAATGCCAGGCAAACAATAAAAGTACCTTTTGAGGACTGGAGAGAAAATTTTCGAAAAATATCTCGACTTTCGTCTTTATCAAGTTACCGAGCAGAATTGCAATGATTGTCACCAGACCCGCGTTTTAGTTCTGATCATAATTCAAGGGGGAAAAAAACACTTCTTATTGTTTTCCGGCTTTAGGAAAGTGCACATACCTATCCGATGTGCCTTATTCGTGAAAGTAAGTTTATGGGACATCCGCTCAACTTCCTCACCTTGCTTATTGTAGCCAGGAACTGAAGAACAGTGGTATGACAGACATTAAATTTCTCAGTTATCTTACGGGCACTTTGCATGGGATCAGCTTCAGAAGTCTGCCTCAAAGGATTCCCCCCCCGGGGGTTGACTCAGGCGAATGCCTGGGAAGTACTGGTTAGTATCTGTACCTAGGCAGTTTCAACCATGGGGGCATACTAACAGACTTCATAGAAGGCCTGAGGGCTCTCGGGACAGAGTAAGGCTCGGCAGGGACCGTACTGGTACTGCCTTGTCTGCCCTTGCTCTGTGGGGTCGCAACATGGTAGATTGTAAGAAGCGCGGGGTGAGTATCCAATTCCGAAAGGCCTTTGATGCCAGGACGGGAGCCCCCTGTCGTCTGAGCTGCCTCAAAGGATCGCCTGAAAAATATTATTTTAAATACGCAGTCTTTGCAAACCAACGGTAATGTAGGTTTTCTAGCTGTACGTGGTCCCGACGCTTTTTAAATATTGTCTGCTGTAAAATGAGAAAGAATGATTCAGTATGAGAAAAGAAAATCATACTGAGTTGCTAACAGTACATGGTTCACATCGATGTCTGATTGCAAACCCATACTGCAACTCACAGACAAATGACCAGTATAGTCTATCAAACACATATCTACGAACCACACGATGTCATCCATATGATGTCATATATGATGTCACCATATGTTGTGAGAAGATATTTACGATGTGACTTCAGCCGTATTTTCCAATAATATCTTGAAATCGGCTATTTTCTTAAGCCCAGCCCTGTGTGTTATCGTTAAATGTAAAGCTGGAAATCAGATATTCTCAAATCCCTCAAGTTAAAAAAAAGAGTGATAAGAAATGAAAAAAGAAACTTCTTTTAAGCTAGAAATGTTTAATTACAGAGAGAAATTGGATACGAAAATTTATTCACTTTTACGTCTTTAAAAATGCAGAATTTTTATAGTGTGTAGTTATCACAAATAGAAAATGCAACATATAGATGCAAAGTGCATTCATGTTCGCACATAATTTGTTCGAACAAGTAATAGGTAAAAGATGCCTTGATACTACAAAGATGACAAACATACTTTGTTTTATTACATTTTGCAGATACTGCATTTTTTTCAAATCGAAGATTTGTAACAGTTTTATACAGAGCCAGTCGATGGGTTACTGCGTTTGTTCGCTTCGTGGCATTCGGTCATAGTGTGATAATTCAAACATTTCTATTATTATTGCACTGAAGTTATGCAAATAGTCAGGTTTGTTTCTAAGAATTTCAGCCATCCAAACTGCATAAAATATACTCAAGTTGTGACGCAAAAGAGACTTTCTAGAAAGAAATTTAAATGCTAACTTTGACAAACATGCAAAAGGCAGAAGTGTGAAATGTTCTTGATGCTTTATAAACTAAAGTGCTGTCTGATATTTTAAATTTATGGACACATATCACTAGACATTTGTGATCTCATAACCCCCTTATTGACTGATTATTAGTATTACCCAAGGTCAGGAGACCTGGTTGTTGTTGACGTCACTAGCTTACAAAAATGGGAGAAACGAAGCTATAAAGAAAGTTTTAATTATTTTTGAGCAGACTGTAAGTGAGTGACATCACACAAGTCACTCAAACCTTGTATTAAAGTAATCTTGATACTGCCATGACTATAACACCAATTCTAAAAAAAATGACGTATAATGTATGACAACCCTTGATACAAAATTCTGCCCATTAGTCATCGGTACAGCGTTAACAAACGAGGTATTTTTATTAAAATGTGGTTTCAGTGTTTAAAAACCAATGCACAAACCATCTTCAAGATTTCCCATTTAGTTCTTTGCTTAGATTTCTCTGTTTTCACTGCAGAAATTCTGATTCTTGTAAATATTATGCTGAAAATGAAAGCAAAGTTTTGATTGCACTGTTTACGATCGACGGATGATGACATTGCTTGTGTGCCGAAAAAGACGGTACAGAGGAGTCTCGACATTTTGCTTTAAACGTTGCTCTCTAGCTTTCTTAGTACCTCCTCCTGAGATTAATATCGGACGTCCTGTCGGCTTGTATGGTATAGTATATCAGTGACCATCGGGTTAAGACGTAGTAAGACTGATTGATACCTAACTAGCAAATTTTAGCTCCTGCCGTTTGATTTTTTTTATATAAAAAATAATATTTTTTATATAAAAGAATTCTTTATATATATTTTCAAGTATATATTTTTATATTTATTTCTTTATATATATAATTATTTATAATTATTCTTTATATACATTTTTATATAAGAAAATTATTTCTTGTTTAAGGCTGGCCATAAGGGCATTTTGTGTATCATTCTTATTATCTGTACTAAAAGGACAGAATATGCTTTGATTGCCAACATAAAAAGAAAAGATGTATCTTATTAAAGGCATACATTCAATATATCATTGAATAATTTTATTAGAGGTGTTTTCTGATTATGTTAACGGGAAATATTTTATTATGATGTCTGCTAAACAAATAATTAGAAAATGTTTTATGGATGCGGCAAAGTGGCAATAAATATATTGATACTGAGTAGATTTATTCTGAATGGCATAAATTTAGCATTTAAAGTCAAATATTTCGCTGCACACTTCATGAAGCGTGATTAAATTTTGCATCCAGAAGCGATCTGATCTAAGTGAAGTACAATTTGAAATAAACATTGAACATTGTTGAAACATTGAACTAAAGTACGGAGAGTGAAAACATAACTTTCACATTGAATAATGAAAACCTAATATTCACATATTCTGTGAAACCAAAAGTTCATGTTTCGATTCTTAACGATATTCATTTTATTAGAATAAATTATAACCGAGACAGCAAGATCTCAAATTATGCCTGTATTATTAGAAAACTCAATAAATAATAAAGTTGCGGCTCCAATATCCAATAGCTTTCACTGTATAAATATACAATATAGCTAAGTAATGTATAAGAATGACATACAACCTTTGTTTGAATGCTCCCAGTTAGAAGTAACCTTTTCCAGCCGGATCAACTGGTAATCATTATTTAGGGTATTACAGTAACATGTTCTTTAATTACGAACTTTTAAAAACATCAAAAGAGCTTAATAGTCAATTTTTCAGCAAGAAGTAAAAAATAAGCATATAAAAGTTTCACAAATATACCTAGCAATGTTGGCTAACATTTTCTGGATTTAACAGAGTAACAATGCAAACTAAAACTAATAACAATAATAAAAAAAAGTGAAGTAGACGCCAAATTCTCCACTCGCAGCGCAATGAAAAACGATAACCTGTCAAAATAGCGAAATTCTTTATTTTGCGATTTGGAACGAATAAGAGAATGTACGTTGTTCGTTATAAAAACCTTTGATAAATGGAGTCAGGGTCACCTATTGCCACCTTCTCCTAATTGTGTTTGTTTAAGCTGGAGGCTGTCGCTATCAGCGCCATCTATTGCACATACGGCGAAACATCCGTCATAAATCTTGCAAGAGATCGGCTCAAAATCGCACCTGTGTACGTATTTCAATGCGCTTATTAAGGACCTGGTTTTTAACGTGGGCTTATTATGTAATTTCGCGGAGTTTTTTTTCACTTTGCAAGATAAATATTGGTTTTGAATTGGTCCTAATTCACCATTTGGAACTTGACAAGTTGCTGATCTAAACGGAGAAGAATAAAAGAAAAAGAACGAAAAATTTTCGGCGTAATTGCACATGATCGTCTGGTACATGCATCAAAAGATTATTCTTTTTTTCTCTTCCATTCTCATCTGTTCAGATCCCAGATACAGAGTGAAGTCACGAATGCCACTAATTTCGAATTACCTGACGCTTTGAGCAAATACCTCGCCTATTGGGTGTAAATTGCAGGCATGATTATTTTCTGTGAGTGGCAACAAAAACAGCTATTACTCGTCTGCGTGTTTTTAACTAATGCCTTGTGCCAAAGCCGAGTTCACATTCGCCATGTTTGGTCTGCTTTTTCATTTTAGCTTTATTTAGGGAAATCGGAAAATTATGAAGTTAGCTTAAACAATATTTTTTATTTCAAACATAAATCAGTTTTTAAAATTTTCTTAAAATTCTGAATGCGAATACTGCAGAGAGAATTTTCGCTTTATGAAATTCATATTTTCCTCTTAATATTTAAACAGATATAAAAAGAACGCTATTAAATTCATATTACATTTATTTTATTTATTATTATTTTTATTATTATTATTTTGAGGATTTATAGCGGTCTACATTTGTTTTCGGACACTTGTATTTTTGAAATTTATTTGGGTAACTTTTGTACTAAATACTGAAACACAGACTTCAGTTCTTTCTAATATATTATTTTTTCTCTCTTTTAAACCTTGCTGGTTATAAAGTAAATATCATGAAAAATATTCTTTATAATAAAATAATTTGTTCACAAAATATTATTCAGTAACTCATATAATGATTCAGACAATACAAATTTTTGTTGATATGTTTTTGTAGAGAACGTTTCTTGTTATAATTTTTCTTTTAAATGAAAATTGCAAGAATTACCATCTGCATTTAGAAGTTTTTACTTGTTTAGCAAATCATGTTAATACATGCACATGGCAAGACACTACAACTCTGTGAGAAATTTAATTATTCTTTTTTTTTAAAGAAGATAAAACTATAAAAAATCCTTGATTTAAAGCATTTAATCGCCTTTGATGTAATAAGACGAAGCAAACTACGTGGAACTGTTGAAAATGCACTGGAGTCCGGAACACAATCCAAGATAACTAGAATAGCAGATTTATTCTGCAAAAAAATCACACGAAACCTAACAATTAGTACTATAAAGTATTTAGCAGATTTAGAAGAACGGTTTGCAATGAAAGCTAACCTTGAAGCTTTTAG
The DNA here is from genome assembly GCF_044657685.1 of Stegodyphus dumicola. Classification (NCBI taxonomy): domain Eukaryota; kingdom Metazoa; phylum Arthropoda; class Arachnida; order Araneae; family Eresidae; genus Stegodyphus; species Stegodyphus dumicola. The sequence goes on along the minus strand of NC_140771.1, from coordinate 36,523,963 downwards.
AAGAATCGTTTGGGGCTTAAGGATACGATAGGTGATCAGCAAGAAAGAAATTGTTCATCCAACAAGAAAACAAAGCAAATACGCATGGCATTCGCAAAATCCGTGATAAGCAAAGTTTTATAATATTAGAACAATGTTCTTTGAAAAAAAAAAAAACTGAATATATAATTGGAGCCGATACACGAATTAACAGGTGGCAAAATTCGAATCAAGAAGTGAATTTGAAAACCTATTGTTTACCATTAAACAAGAGGGTGAGGGGATAATTCTGAGGGATGTTTCGCTGCCTTTGAAACAAGAAATTTAATGTTTATCGAAAGTGATATGAATTAGGGTTAATATATAAATATTCTTAATGAATAAGCATCCGCGAGGAAACTTGGAATACAAAGTATATTAAACACGTGCTTAAATGTTCTTTGTCTATGGCAATTCAGAGTCATGAAGAGAACAGAGCTGTGTCTTTTAAGTTTTAAGATTTTTGATATTATAGCTTCTTCAGCAGTTATTATGAAGAAGTCTCCAGAGCTTTTGTAGCAAAGCTTGCATGTTCAAATCTAGGAATTTAATTATTCAAAATTAAATGATAAATATGTATGCGATTCTTTGGATCATGGACATATCAAACAGCTCAAGGAGCTGCACGTGATTCCCAGTCGCAGTTTGATATGTTTGTTCTACGTCTTTGATTTATCTGGGCGATTAATTCATAAACTAGAAGACCTATCTTAGTTATGAAATTATTCAGATGTCAATATGATCATTATATTTTAATTCTATGTTAACGTTAGCATATGCAGTACTATGTAAGTATTAAATAACAAATAAATCTTTCTGCAAATAAACCTGGAAGCTGCAGTTCAAACAGCCAAGCTAATGTTGCATCAGTTGTCAGTTTCCAATTTTGCATGGAAGCAACTTCCTCTATGAAATGAAAATAAACATACTTTTCGATGTTCCTGCCTCTTTTTCATAAAGGAGTCAGATCCCAATCAATTTGTAATGAAAAATTTTATCTCTTAAATTATATGTTCGGATCACTTCCATTTCTGCTTAACATTACATGTTATGATGCTAGAATAATTTTTTATAATTCAAAATAATTTTGAAACTGAGATAAAAGTGAAACTGCTAGGTATTTAACTGTTATTTCTACAATACTCAGAAGCAAGTCTTATTTCGATGCTATTAATGTTTTCCTACGCAAAACCTATAACCGATTAATGTTTATATCTGTTTGAGCTCTTTGTGAAAAGAAGAATTTGATATCTACATATGCAGTCTAGAATAATATATAATTAAACAAGAATATTCTTTTTAAATTGGGAAGAATACAAAAGGTTATCATATTATCCTGTGAGTGCTCATATGGTTATAAGTGGTTAGCAAACTGGATGATCCGTAGTTCGATTTTCGGCGAGGGTGTGATTGATTTATCACAGGCTATTTGTTTTAAAAATAATCTAAAAGTTTGTATAATTTAGCCAGAAAGCAAAACGCATTTTGAGATTGTTTTAGATTTAAAAAAAATCAGAAAAAATTTAAAATTTTGTTTGATAAAATTGCTTTTTTCTACTTAAGTATCTTTAAAACGGGTACTTCAGAAACATTCTTCCCCTCCCGGCTTACTTTGTAACCTAAATAATGTATGTAAATGTCTTTGTAAGCTAATGAAATATGCCTTGTAATCTAAAATTGGTGGTAGAAAAGAAGAGCTGAAGACATTCACTTCCATCCCTATGGCTATGGCAGATGACCGAGACCTGTAATTGTTTTCCTTCCATTTCATTTCTGCTTAGCATATTTTGTTTCGTGAAAAGCGTACGAATGAAGGCTGAATTGAACCATAGTCTGAAATGATACCAATGGAGAAAATACGAGCTGTGTGATGATGACGACACTTGTTACGATCGCAAAAGGGAGAGGGTCAGAAAGGCCTTGCCTATTTTATAATAACAGACTGTAGGGATCTTCCTCGCGATTTCTTTCATTTCCGAGAGCTACGAGATTTCTGGAGCTCTGTAATATGTCCTGTGAAATAATATATATTGACTCTTGTTCACTAGCAAAGCCTGCGAAATGAACCTTAAACATATTTTTCTCATTTGTAAATTATTATTTACTATCACATGAGTAGGGACAATAAAAATATTTAACGTTGCGGTTAAAATTATCCTTAATCATCGATTGCTTCTTATTCGTTGTGAAATTTTCTCAATATTATTATTATTCTTTTAAATCGAAATTATTCCAGAGCGATCCTCATCTTTTGCTGACACTCGAAAATTTCTAATCTCTATTACACTTGTTCGTCATGAGCTGTAGGATATTCTCCCCCTCCTTATCTCGTTCTTTCACGCCGTAATTGGAAGCTCGTTTAGCTGCCAGTGGGGTGTCCTATGAGAAACAAAAGCTTTTTTCGATCACTTAACTTTCTGCCAACTGATTTTGCATTCACCAAATTTTTAGTTTCAAATATTCTTACGCTATGGGGAACTACATATCATTATTATACACAGAAATACTTAACTTGGACTTATAACCTTATACATACATCACATGAAATACACAGCATACTTATACATTTAATAAAATGTTAAACTAATTCTGAATACAATTTTGAAAGTAATTTAAAAATTTTATGTTTATCTACAGAGTTTGCAAAGCACGTTAACTCTCATTTTGTTTCATGCGACGCTTAATATTTTGTTATTTTTACACTACAGTTGACTCTCTGTTTAGTACACTAGACTTACACACAACCAAATGATTAAATCCTCGTAGCAACGTTCTATTCAGTAAATAGACTAACTCACCCTTTTGCAATTAAACTCCATAAAAAATGGACAAAAATGGCGTAAACAGCACGTTTGGCATTTACGGTAACATTAATTTCAACCTTTCAAACTTACTACAAATTTGAAACAATTTTTTTCCCCGCATTCACCCGTTTAATCAAGCCTTTCAAATCGTGACTGGGCATTTAATACAAGCCTTGTTTTATCGGACAACGTATTGTGTGGTAAAAAAGTAATGGGTAAAAATCATACATAATTAGCCTCTTGCAAGTGGAAAGACAGTTTCTTTAAATGCGAGATATGGAATTAAATGGAACATATTTATCGGTGGGGGGAGGAAAGAACATACCCCACCATAGGGTTGGATGAACTGAGTGATTAATTTTCAACTATCCCCCCCTCGCTGTCTCATTTTGTTTAATCTATTTTCATCATTTTTGCATGCCTGATTGGTGCTGATATCGTGGATGAAGAATATTGGTTCAATGTGAGTACAGCTACAATGTAAGTAAATTACAGCGATATGGCGAAATGAAAACAAAAATGACTGAAACACCTAAAATAGTATAATTTCTTGTTTAATACTATCATTCACTTCTTGGATATTTAATACATGTATGTGGAGAACTGTTATTACGCAGTAATGTATTTAAGATGATCAATGTGTTTCTTTTCTTTACATATGTTTTCTGCCAGCGATTGCTTTGTATAAGAAGAGAGATTATCATTATTTTAGTTTATCAAGCAATACATAGCTGTTAAGTCACAGAATGTTATTTGAAGTGCCATTAACAAAGCATCAATGATTTTTCAATTACTTGATAATTGTACAAAGTTTAGACTTTGCAGCTGTCATAAATTGTAAACAAACTTTAGAGAAATTTACAGCGAAACATTGCTAATTTAACGACAGAGAGTTGAGAAAATTTAAACAAACCTTTCTATTAAATCGGAGCTTGAATATCAAATGATAGCGGATGGTCTTCTGTTACACGGAGTAATATCTTCTAGCAACCTTTTCGATGTTTCTGACTGTCTTTGTTGAGGTCTTGGGGATACTATATCTTGGGCTATTTAGGAATGTCCTGGAATGCCTTGATTATGTCTGTGGCTGTGAAGTTAAAGAGGGTGTTTTAAATTATAACTGTTTTGCGATTGGGTTACGGAACTCTTCTTTGAATGCAGGGTTTATGCGATTCTTCTTGTTCGATGACCTTTTTGAAGAGTCTCTACGTTCGTTTTCTTCCTACAGAAAAATGAGAAGTTCCTTTGAGCACGTTTGTTTGAGTGTGGATACTTTTATGCCCAAACTTGTTAACTTCCTCCGTAAATTTATTCTGAACCTGTTGTATTGTATACGTTCTGAATCCATTGGTTTGATTAATAGAGTGTGATCTTTAAGTGATAAGGATGTGCCGGAGAGTGAAGAAGGTCTTGTAAATATAATGTAAAGGGTTTGAGCACTTTTTGGATTCTGAAGTTTATAGTGTGGGACGGAGTTTGGCTTTTCTTGAGATTCGTTTGAGGTACTCGGTGTTGGTTCAAGAAGAGATATCACTTTTTGAAGGGATTCAATCTGTCCTCGCTGATTAGTTCAGTTCTTGTTCCACAAGGAGATTCGGAAAAATTCAACGAAATCTGTGATGTATTTGTGTCTATTGCTTTCAGTTTTTGTCTATCCTTGGCTTCTTCTAAGAAGGAAGTGCGTAGCAAACTCCGTTTATTATAAAATTCTACCTTTGAGGAGGTTGAAGCAGGATGAGTAGAAATAAGAAGGAGCTCTGTATTTGCTATAGATGACATTGACTTGGTTCGCGGTTCTGCCGCTTCCATCTGTGGTAAACATTTGCAATTAATGAGATTTATTTTTTTGTGTAAATAGTTATAGAGAAGTCAGAAGATGCTGAGGGATGAATGCAAGCTGTACATTAAGGTTCTGCTTTTGTTGTGATTTACAAAATGAAATCAGAAATGACAGAAAAACAAACAAAATTAATGGTCAATAGTTATGAGAGGTAGCTAAACTCACAGTAATGAGAAATACTAAAAATATATTTATTATACAAAACACGACCAGAGTCACTACTTACTCTTTCATCCTTTATTCTACATTATAATTAAAATTAGTGTGATTATATTTAGCGATATTTATTAAGTTATTATAATATGTTTGTAACGCTAATTATGTTTGTCCGTTTTTGTTTTGTTTGGTTAAAATAAAAAGGTTTTATAAGATATTTCTCCCGCCATCGTAGCATGCCTTCGCGGTGTAATGGGCAGCACACTCGGCGCGTATTCCAGAGGTTCGTGGTTCGAGTGCCGGCGAGGGCATTGCACATTATTCACGTCTCCCACATCGAAATAATCTAATGTCTCTACAGTGGCGCCCGAACTAAAAAGGTGGTGGACGATAATTCTCCACCACCAGGATTTGGCGATTGGGTCCCCTAATCTTCAGTCGCCCTTTAAAAGGAGAAGTATATAATATTTTTCCCGTCTTCTTAGCATGCCTCCGTGGTGTAGTGGTCAGCACGCTCGGCGCGTATCTGAGAGATCCGTGGTTCGAGTCCCGGCGAGGGCATAGTTCATTTTTCATTTCTTCTGTTTCAAAATAAAATAACAGCTCTACAGTTCTTTTTTTTTTTTTTTTCTTTTTCTTTTTTTTTTTTTTTTTTTTGAAAATTTTTAAATCTTTGTGCACCACATAGTATTACACAAGGCTTAGGTAAGTAAAAAAAACAAACAAGTACAACAACACAACACAAAATAAAATAAACTTACAAATTCACAGGTGATACATAAGAGATAAATTTACAGAAGAAAGAGAAAGCCATTTTATGTTGAACAAATACGTGAAGAGGGGGAGGAAATGTAATATTCACAGAGTTTAACCTAGAAATGATTTCCTTTCGTCCTTCCTTGAGCTTTGAACAATAGAACAACAAATGTTCGACATTTTGCACTCCCCCGAAACTGCATGAACACAAGTCTGTACTAGATAATCTAAATCTCTTCAGATATGAATTGAATTTACCATGTCCAGTTAGAAATTGTGTAACTTCAAAATTGCAGAAAAAGTGTTTGTTATTCAGTCTGTGAGGAATGGAAGGAAAATAAAGTTTAGTCAAAGAGGCAGTAGTAGAATTCCTGTATAGTTCATTCCACTCGAGTATTGTATCATCCCTAGAACTGCTCTACAGTTCTTAAAACCTTCTTTTGCAGTCATCTGTTCTTTCGAGACTTAACGAGAATTCTCTGTCTCATTTTTTAGTACGGTCTACCCGTTTATGATTACGAAACACACGAGAGACTTAATAATATGAAATTTGAAAAGACTTAATAATATGAAATTTGAAGTAAAAGTAATTCTAAAGATATGGGATCACTATAGAGGCTGTTTGCACAACTTTTAGACGATTTTGCTCCGCTATACGAAAAATATCGTCTGCTTGGTAATTTATATATATTTACTCGTATTATATATTATTTCAAAAGAAAAAATTGAATATAAATACAAATTTAATTAATTCTTTGCGCCATTGCTGCAAGGAATGAAATTTAAAGTTTAACAAACATATATATACGTAAAAAAGCAAATTTAAAGTTAAAATAATTAAAAAAATGTGCAAACATATAAAATATTAAATTTTCAAACTAATCTACAATATCATTTAAATTCAGATAGCATAAGTAAATCAAGTGCAAAACCAAACCATGAAAATAAATTCACCAATTTAGCAAATTGATATTAATTTTATATATATTTATTATATATGATATAATTTTATATATATTTATTATATATTATATAATTTTATATATATTTATTATATATTATATAATTTTATATATATTTATTATATATTATATAATTTTAGAATATATTTTACATTTTAATTATGTTTTTGAAAATACAAATTATCGTCTGCTACTTAACATTTTTGTTTTCATGAAAAATGACACTTTTAAAGAAAGAATGGATGGAAGGCTATGTTTCTGCTCTTTCCGAAGAAAATTATTCTTATCTAGTGGTTATTCAAAAATTCTATCAAAGTCATGATTTTTCGATATCTAAAGCTACGACAGGTAATAATGTCAACAAAAAAGAAAAAAAAAAAAAAAAAAAAGTCAAAGTTTGGCTTGAAGTGGAAAAATTGTTCCAAGGAAGGAAAAACGATACGAAGAAAAAACGAAAAAATATCGAAGGAAAAACGGAAAGTTTCTAATGTTGCAAAGATGAGATATTTTAAATGTCTTTAATGTTAAGAGAAATTCCATCAAGTTAAAGGACAGTTGCAAAATCATTAAAATGCTCCGCGTCAACTATAAACAAAGTAATTATTGCTGACTTGAATCTTAAAAACCCGAAAAAAGCATAATGTGCATCGTCTTTAACCATGACATATCGCCGAACGCAGAACATACTGCAAGAATTCCTTATGAGAAAAATTTATCCGGACAAAAATGGAAAATTGCTGTCACAATAGATGAATCTTGAGTGCATTTAAATAACTGCAATAAAAAGAGATCCATTTATTTTCGTCAAAGAGGAGACAGAAAACAATCTTAAAACATGGTTCAAATCATCTAAAGAAAGTTTTTCAAAGGGATTTATGATTGCTACTGATTTTTCATTTAACGACACATTAAAAATAAAGAGACAAGAAAAATGTTAAGATCAACTCCATATATTTTTAGAAACATATTTTATACCGAATTGTCAGATATGAAATACCTTCTCTTTACCCACAATGTCAATCAGTAGAACTGCATCAAGACAAAGCAAGCCGCCACGTCAAAATCCACTGTTAATTTCCTGAAAAAAAAAAAAAAAAAGGTGGAGCAAGAATCGGTTATCTAAGCCGTACCCTTCCCTCATATCCTTTCAAAAATCTCCTGATGATGATCCACACACAGATTTTTGTGCTTTTGGACTTTTAGAAAGCAGATTGTCCAAATGCCGACCTACAACCTTCGTTGAAGTTTGGAAAGCTGTTCAAGAGGAATGGGATAAAGTAATGGAATGGGTTAAAGTACTGAAATTGCGGTACAGAAAGATAGTGAATAATAAGGGTCACCAAATAGAACATTTAAAACATAAAAATTTTAGGTAAAATATTTGTCTAAATACAATGAAAATCGTTTAAAAATAGCTTCTGTATATTAATTAATACACCATAGAAGGAATGTAGTTTAATGAAATTCTTACAAACTGGGCAAAGCAATTAATACAAGCTTTTTATTATGATGGTTTATTGAAGAATTAAATGCCCTGTATGCAATTAAATGATCAAACGCTTTGCAATGTCGATGCTAAAAAAAAAAAATATGATCTAACATTCAAATTGGAAAAAAAAAAAAAAAAAAAGAAAATACAAGCCCCCCCCCCAAAAAAAAAGAAAAAAAATTCTGAGAGGTTTTAGATTTTAATTACGGCCAAAGGAACTTTTTTTAACGTTTTGTGTGTTACCTTTGTAGAGACATTAGGTATTTTTTGTGGAGGCCAGAAAGATGAAAAATTAGGAACGCCTTCGCCGGGAATCGAACCACGGACCTCTGGAATACCTGCCCAGCGTGCAGAACCACTACACCACAAAGGCACGCTAGGAAAGTGGGGAAAATGCCTTATACCTTTATTTATTAAATATCATGTTCTTTGCAATTAAACCATAAAATTCAGTCCAGTAGCAATTTCGCAAAATAATTTTAAAATGAGCCTGTCTTTAGGATTTCCGACACACAGTTCCGCGCCGCTGGAGATAAAAAGGTTTCCCCCCCCCCGTAGAGTGTTGCTATTGCTCACTTTTAAATTGTTGAGTTTGTTACTCAAAAATTCCTTAAAGTGTTACAAAATATGAAACCGATAATAAAACAAATTCTAAATTTCAAATTTGGTCTTCCGCATGCCCATATTCGTAGGAAGATTACATCATTCAAAATTCGATGGCTCTAGGTACTGTTGTTTTATCACAATGCGATAAATATGCATAATTTTATACAGATTTTTCATTATTTAATTCCTTTAAATATAACACAGAGCGATAATACTTTGTGGCAACAGTTTGAAAAGTGATTCGCCGTTTGTAGTGAATCATCGCAAAGTTTCAAAACGAAAATAATAGCCCTTCAGGGACAAAAACCACTTTGCACTTAAAAAAAAAAAAAAAAAAAAAAAAATCTGAGTTTTCAGATTTTAAAGATCGCCCAAAGGGTTTGTTAACACTATTTTTACTCTCTCGCTAAGCTCACAGTCTACCAGCCTTCTGGCCCACCAGCAGCCGAACGGTAAAATCGCTGAACACTGGTAGTTCGGTCCGAGGCTCGAATCCCGCGAACGCGCTGGCTGCATGGGCGTTTTCGTGGTTTTCTCCATGTGTAACGTGTATACGAGCCAGTTTTCCTTAGAAAGTTATCCACGAAGGCATCCATCCCCTGCAGATAGCCCTAGTGTGTTTTGCCGTATTCTCAATACACCACACCAGTACCAGCTATCTGTCACTCTTACTTCTGCTAAACTCTTTTTTTTTCTTCTTTTATCTTTTTAGCTTTATTATTAAAGATAATTTTCTTCGTACTTATGCCATATACAAAACAGCAAAATTATTAAAATTTTAAAAGCAACATAGCAGTATACATTTAGAATTCACGATGCAGCTCATCATAACAATGTTCAGTTTTCTTACTAAAATGATTTTGAGAGCTTGTCCATAAAAAGTTCTTTTAAGTTTTACAAAATATGAAACTAATAATAAAACAAATTCGAAATTCAAACTTCCGGCTTCCAGGTGCCTATGTTCGTGTGTAGGACTACGTTATTCAAAATTTGATGGCTCTGTGTAATGTTGTTTTTACACAATGCGAGAAACATGTATACATTCAGGAAATTCTTCATTATTTAATTTCTTTAAATATAATATAGGACGATAGTATCTGGTGTCAAAAATTTGAAACGTGATACCCTGTTTACAGTGATACTTTCCCAAATTATTAAATTTTCTTTGAAATTTTTGCATAAATTTTCATAAGACAAACATTACTTCCTACTCCCTCATTTTTTTATCTGTCACAATTTTACTTTCTTGTACGAAGTAAAAAGGAAGTATTGTAATCCGAAAAGTTTCAGGCAGCATATTACAACGAAAATATCCATTTTGACCGCTTTCGAATGCAATTTAACGATGTTTTTGTGTGATATCTGTACGTAAGGACAGAATAAAATACTCTTTTCCTCCAAAAAAATTGCTTTAAAAGGAATTCTGAAGAGAATTTTTTGTGGCGTCTGTACGAACGTACGTACGCACGTATCTCGCATAACTCAAAAACGAGTAGCCTGAGAACGTTGCAATTTTGTATATAGGACTGCTATAACATGTAGATGTACACCTCGTATTTTGGTTGCAATCGGCTGCACAAAACATATATAAATATATTTATATATATATCCACTCTGTTACCCGCCTCAGTGATCTCAGTTTCTTTACTCTTATATGTTTGTAAATTGTACATATGTTTGTAAATTGTACAGTTCGTTTACTGTATAAGGTAGTTCTCCCACTTTCCAAGCGAGCCTTCGTGGTGTAGTGGTTCTGCACGCTGGGCTGTTATCCAGAGGTCCGTGTTTCGATTCCCAGCGAAGGCGTTTGCTAATTTTTTATCTTGCCTGCTTCCAAAAAAATCCTAATATCTCTGGAACTCTACTGTTCATGAATATTTTTGTTACAAAATAAAATCTTATACGGGTAATCTTGTAAATAAAATCTTATTGTTTAAGTGAAAAAAACAAATTGTATATAGTAACGGAAAAGTTTGTAAAACTGTTAATAGCCCACTTGCGTGCTAATTTTGGGAATTTTGAAATAAACAATTTAATATTTCGTATTTTGAAATAAACAATTTAAGGAAAACATTTTGGAAAGAATTATGGATTTGACATGTTATAAAATTTAGTCTCTATAAAATTTTGGATTATCTGAAGTTGTTACGATCTCAGTTATCTTGGATAATTGAGATGCTATGGCAGGGATGGGCAAAACTTTTCGATCGCAGGCCAAAAATTGAGAAAAAAAAATTGGCGGGCCAAGACCAGTTTTTCTAAAATTTTAAAAACAATGTACAAGTATTGCAATATAAATATGTTAATGAGATGAATGAAATTGCAATTTGATTTTTAAAAGTTCCTTATATTGAGGTTCGAAGTGAGATGTACTGATTCTAAGGAACGAGGCTAAATGTTCCATCTGTCAGTCTACTTCTGAAATAATTCTTTGTAAGGTTCGTAGTTGAAAACACTTGTTCACATATATAAGAGGAAGCAAACATAGCACTGATTTTGTGGACGTGAGATATTTAATTTGGGAAACTTACTTTCGATAATGATTTATAAAATTCTAACTTTGGAATATTTAGAAACAAATGCTTGATATGATTGTTAGATTGCAACTCAGTTAATTCAAACTGCAAAGCTGACCTCGCTGCTTCACAATTTACGTTGAAAGACATAATAAAATTATCCAATTTTGTTCGAATGGCGCTGAAATCTTCTTTCGAACTCAAAATGCAGTTCTTTCAAGCCATCTTCATAATTCTTAAGCTTCTCTTCATTTACTGAGGGTATTGAATTTAACCTCGGGAAATGAGACAAGTCGTTCTTAGCTAGCTGCCTAGCAAAAGCAAATAAATTACGTTTTCTTATTAAGTTTTACGTTAAGATTAAATTTTTCGAAGAGATCTAATTTACTTATATGTGATTCCCATATGTCTGCTTCCCGAGAAAGAGATAACGCTTGTTGGCGCCAATCTACAGCTATAATTAACGACGAACTTCCGCTATTTACACTTGAAAACCGATTAAAAGCTGTCTGTGTTTGCTATTTCCGTCAATTTGTGTTTTGTAGAACAAAAATAAAGAAAGTAAAAAGATCATCAGCTCCTTCAAAAAATGGAAGGAAAAAAATAATATTTAAACAAAGTAGAAAAGGAGATTCTTTTAATTTGCTTCGGACTGGCAAATTAAAATTCTATCCGCAGGCCGGATAGAACGTTTCGGCAGGCCGGAGTTAGCCCGCGGGCCGTAGTTTGTCCATCCCTGTGCTATGTAACTTAAATATACGGATAACTGAGAACCTACAGTAAAAAATACTGAAAGTAATTGTGCAGCTGTGTATAAGTATTATTCTTTCTATTATCTTCGCAAGAATATTTGTAATTGAAATTTGAGAGTAAGAGCGCATGCATGCTTTTAATAAATCTATGAGCCTAGATTTCAATTTCAGTTTTACTCTGTTTTAAAATATAAACTAAAATACACTCATTAGTACTTTATTTAGTTGCGTTAAAATAGGCTTCTGTCATGAGAAGCTTTATACCAATAGATACACCTCCACACATTTGCTATTCTTAGAAAAACGGAATAAGCTAAATAAAAAAGCACTCCAGTTTAACACATTAACTGGCTTCTTGCATTATAAAAATAATTACCGAACGCTGTAACAAAATTGTCGGAAAAGATAATTTTATAAAAGGAAAAAAAACTAGAAAAAAAAAATTCAAGGGGGTGGGAAGAATTTTATGTTTCAAAAAGCGAAATCATTTTCATAGTAATTAGAAAATATTTCCTCAATTATTTACCCTGCGTAAGAAAGGGTAAGTAATTATTAATTAATTGTTAGGCAATTAATTAATTTACGCTGTATAACACAGGCAGTCCTACAACAGAATCAAAACAACCATGTATAAAATTTATCTTGTCTCTTATTCTCAGAATCTTTAATTAAAGTGAATTTTTGTCAATTTATTTAAATTATAAAAAGCTGTCAATTCTTTAAATTTTTATTTATATACTTACTTCGAGGTAAGACAGTAGAAGTGCGTCAAATCCAGTAGATATTTAAAGGCCTTTCCATTAGAAGTGATGAATCATCATGACTTAATCTCTTGATCATTTCAAGAATAAACCAATTACGAAGATCAAGATCTTATCGGACTACGTAGACTTTTATTAATTGCTGCGTTTTGAAACTATTTAATTGATGTTATGTGGTGTGTTCGAGGCTTTTACTGATGCTTTGGGGGGCATCACAAGTTAATAATGGCAGTGTTTTTCATCCTTGATATTATTAGGTCAAGTCAATGGCAGAAGAACTTATGCGATTAATTAATTATTCGTGATACTTAGTGTAGATATCTTAAATTTTGCAATGAGATGGATAAGTGTAAACTATAAGGCTAACTCATACATTATATAAATACATTGCTGTGTAATCAATGCTTAATAAAGTGTAATTAAGGGGTCAGACATTGAGAAAATAGCTTGCACAGAAAGTCGATTTTCAGCAAACAAAGTTCATATATTCCTTAAGGTTATTAAAGTTAAGAAGAACTCGTACTACCAGGTTAAGGTGTAATCGTACTAGTTGTAAAGTATATAAGCAGGGTGTTTCAGCAAAACAATTGCAAATTTTCAGGAGAGAGAGAGAGAAAGAGTACACCCAGACGATGGAAGATCACATAGCAATGCATGGTCGGAAACGCTTTGTTTTCAGATTTCTTCTTTTAAGACCTTCACTTAGCATAATCAAAACGAAGTAAACAGAAATAAATGTATCGTTATTCTTACTGATTTAAATATTTCAGTACATTTTCCGTTGAAATGCGTAAAACGGAAAACCTGAATTGATGTTTTCATCTTTTTCTGTCCCTCTTCTATCCCCGAATGGCTAGAGCCAAGGAAATCTGATAGGAGACGCATTTCAACCCCCGCCCAGCGGCTGACTGGATTAGAGTTATAAGATTTCATGACTTCCCCCATATGTGATATAAGTACTAACTAGCTTTTAATAGAAAGCCCTCCACTAAGGCATCAGTTTTTTGCCTAATGAGAGTCTTCATAAAACAGTAAGTAGAACAGTGTTAGTTCCATATGTTGTGTTACTTAGCCTCTTGATTCTGAGGTACATCAACAGCGTTGTATAACAACCATGGAGGTAAGAGTACAGTCAAAAGTCGTTAATTCGGACACCCATAATTCGGAATAATTTATAATCCGGACCTCAAAACTAAAAACTTTCTGCGCATGCGCCGCGTTGACACATGCGCATAGGCGTTTACGCGTGCGCGTAAGACCTTTTACGACTGCGCATATGAGTGTGCGCAAGTGCACAATACGTTTTCGCGTGCGCGTTTTATGTATAACGGACGTATAAGCTAAAATTATCTAATTATCTATTTCAGTTAATGTTGATGATTGCGTTGTTCCTTAATTTTCGAATTGGATCCGGCTTATTATTTTTTGCAGACTGTAAGAGCAATTTTATAAAAGTAAGCTTAAACTTTCGATTATATCAAATAGAATTTCCGATATATATTTGTTAATATGTAAAGGATCTAAAGCGAAAGTATGTTTTGAAATCCGAAATCTGTTTATCAATTTCACGCTGCTCGGCGGGGGGAACGCCGCAGCGGGCGCGTAATGAATTGGAAGTTGATCTGTCAGCACTATCCTTATCTTCAGGGCAGATGTTTTTATTTTATTTGGCTTATAATTCCTTACCAAATTAGTATTTCATCTCGATGTGCTCCGTCTTTGATATGATTTAAAACAAGTTCCTCGTCATTATAATTCGCTTCCGATAGCGAAGAAAGTGACAGAGGTTAGTGAAAACGAAAAAATTTCGATTGACAAATTAGTCGGTGTTCTCGACAGTGTAGGACTTGAACAGCGGAACTTTGTAACTGACTTTATTGCTACTATGTCTGTTTATGTGAATTATGTCTGTTTAATAGAATTAAAGAGAAAGTATTATCACATGAAACGAAGCAAAACTTAAACAACTTACATTGAAAGAAATGTTTAATAAAGTAAACAAATAAATATTAAGCTTTTTCTTTTTGCAAATTTTGATACCCTTTAGATTATAATTGTTCTTTATTTCATAAATTACGGTTTCATATTTTTAATTTTAGAATTTCTGCATGCCATCTTACGAGATTTAAACTGATGATCTATAATCGGGAAAAATCGATAATCCGGAATCGCCGAAGTCCCGACGAGTCCGGATTAACGACTTTTGACTGTATTACTTCCTACTTCCATGATGACAACAACTTATACAACTAACATAACTCAGCTTTCATGTTTGCCTTGCATAGTTACGGTAATAATGTAATAAAACATGGGAGATAAATGGCTCAAACAGAATAGTAACGGAATCAGTTGGTCAATATATCCCTAAATGTAAAACTATACATCATTTCACGTATCCTTGATCTAAATCAGCAAAGTTATTATCCATAATTTAGCTTAAATAGTAGAAAAACGAAGTTAAAATATCAAACAGGAAGGAGAACTATAACAAAGCGTTTTTGAATAAATGACAGGTTGGAAATTGAATTATTTATCAGCTTTCTTATTTCTTGTTTATTATTTCGCTAAATTTTGAGAAGATTTGTTAGTAAAAGACTTGACTCCATGCCCTGATTATAATGACTATTTGCGTTAAAATGACAGCATTTTGATCATATTCCTGGTATTTTTGCCACACATTACGATTTCCTAAAGCACTCTTCATTTAATGTTTGGCAAAGTGTCTGCTCTGAATCTACTATGGCATCTGAATTTGAAGAAATTTGAATAAAGTTAATAGGTCGGGCTACAGACAAATGATTATTGCACCTGTGAATATTCAGGAAAGATACGCCTGTTTTTTTAGTCCAAAGGAGCTTTGTCTTTGAAGGACTATTGTTTTCGTTTTGCGATTTTGCGTCGAATCACTATCAAAGGGCGTATCGTTTTCCAAATTGTTGCCATCAAATGTTAGAGTCCTGCATTATATTTGAAGAAATTTAATAATGAAGAATCTGCATAAATGCATGTATGTTTCTCGCATTGTGATAAAACAACGGTACCTAGAGCCAACGAATTTTGCATGACATAATCCTCCTGCGAATATGGGCATCTGGAAGTCCAAATTTGAAATTTGGAATTTGTTCTATTATCGATTTCATATTTTGTAAAACTTAAGCGAATTTATTAACAAACTCTATAAGGTACTATTTCTCCCGCCTTTTTGGCATGCCTTCGTGGTGTTGTGATCTGCACGCTGGGCGCGTATTCCAGAGGTTCGCGGTTCGATTCCCGGGGAAGGCGTTGCTAATTTTTCATCTTGCCTGCTTCCAAATGAAATACCTAATGGCTCTACAGTAGCGCCCGAACTAAAAGGGTGTTGGGTGATGATTTTTCTTACCCAGGATTTGGCGATTGGGTCCCCTAAAAAAACCTCAGTCGCCCTTTAAAAGGGGGAGTATATAAGGTATTTCTTCCGCCTTCTTAGCATGCTTTCATGGTGTGGTGGTCTGCGTGTTAGGCGCGTATTCCAGAGGTCCGCGTTTCGATTTCCGGCTGAGGCGTTGCTAATTTTTCATCTTGCCTGCTTCCAAAAAAAAATATCTAATGGCTTTACAACTCAACGATTTAAAAGCGAACAATGGCAACACGCGCGGAACTGTGTATCGGAATTTCTAAAGATAGGCTCATTTTAAAATTATTTTGCGACATTGCTGTTGAACTTAATTTTATGGTTTAATTGTAAAGGACATGATATTTAATATAAATAAAGGTAACACACAAAACGTTAAAAAAGCGCCCCTTTGGAAGTAATTTAAGATCTGAAACCTTTCACATTTTTTATTTATTTATTTATTTATTTTCTATGTCCGGGAGCTTTATTTAATAGCCTTTAGCCTTGCATCACTACAAGGACCGGAAGTGGTGGCAGCCTAACAGGTGGCGCCGTTACCTCCTATAAAGGTTATGATTATGCATTCTGCGGGATTCGAACCCGTGCCCATCGCTACGGCAGTCAGGGTCACTAGCCACTGTTACTGGTTGGACGGCATATACCTGTCTTCAACTTGCTGTATTTATCCACCCCCCAAAAAGGGAGTACGAAATTAAAAAAATTATTTAAAATTGTTTCCAAGCTCTTCAGATTTTGGACATTTATTTCTTCGCATAATTAATATCGTGCCGACAGGCATAATAGCGAAGACACAGGCTTATCTAATCGCATCTAAGAAATTCCCTCACTTTCCGTTATGGATTTTTTAGATGAGAAACTAAGCATTGTTTAATTTTAAAACATTCAAGACCTGTAAGAAATTGGATTTTAATTACTGCAAAATAATAGGTAACTCTGTGCCATGGGAAAAGTACCTCCTTGAAAAGTTTTATTAGATTTTATTCATAGTTGCTTTGGAAAAGAACAAAATTACTTATACAGTTAGTTCATTCCAGTACCATTTACACAGCAAGGGAGAAAATAGCCTCTTAACCTATAAGGTATTTCTCCCGCCTTCGTAGTGTAGTGATCCGCACGCTCGGAGCGTTTTCGAGAGGTCCGTGGTTCGAGTCCGGGCGGGGGCATTGCTCATTTTACATCTCTCCTGCTTCGGAATGTTAATGTATCTACAAGCCGAAACTATAATACATATATTTTAGACGATTAACAACGACATCTGCCGGAATCTGAATCCCGCAGAAGAAAGAATGGCTGTTTATAAATGTATACTGTTTTGCGGTATAGTAGAAGATTTTTCGGATTCATCCTCCAAAATGTTTGCCATAAAAACTAGGACGGAGCTGGAAAAAATATCGTACTGTTAGTTACAACGTGCCCAAGGCGTTGGTCAAAGATAGACACTTTTTCCCCTTGTCTTTGATTCTATGTTAATTGACTCTATATTAATTCATGTATGTTTTTGATTAACTATCTCAAGCGGATAACTACAACACCATATATAACTAGCATAACTCAGCATCTTGACAAAAAACTATTCTGCTTCAGTATCTGAAAAGCTTAATATATACGAATGTTACTCATATTGAGATTTGCTAAGATACTAGAGATTTCTGCATCATCTCTGTTTATGTTATTACTAGCTGATACCCGCTCGCTTTGCTGGGCACACTATCTATTTGAATGTGAACCTAGACTTCTTATATGGACGAAATATCTAATTTCGAATTGATAATTAATGTAATTTTTTTTAATTTAAAGTTGGGAAATATAGTGCCAATCAGTGAATCTGTCATTCACAGATATATGCACATCACCCTTGAGGTACTGTGTATTGGAATGCGTCCCCTTTATTTAACGTGGTGGAATCCCCAGTAGGCCCACACCACGAAAAATTGGCAACATAAAAGTAAGGTTTATATATATTTAACTGTTATCATAAGTTTTTTGAAAATAAATGTTTAATAAAAATAATCTCTGTTATCAAATTTTTAATCAATTATAATTATTTGTACTTGATTTTTTATGTATGGCAATTTTTATAAATAACAACAAAATTTTTATTTTTCATCGCAATAATTGATTTCTCTTAATAATAACATTTATTTTTATGAAATTTATGATGACAGTTAAATGTAAATATATTATTAAACTTACCATTTAAATGGGTTTTGCATTCATTGGATAGATGCAAGTTATTTACCAATTTAATAATTTTAAAGTAAAATGCATTCATTGGCAACATTGTATTTCATATCTAGTTTTGACAGCAATAAAAGAAAATTATGAACTTGGATTTGAAAACCAAATGTATAAGAAACTTCTATTATATAACATAAATCCATTTTGGGCAGAATTTACGTAAAACCCGTTCTCAATTCTGAACCCGTTCTACATTGTGGAATGAGTAACTATGCAAAATTTCAAGCCAATCATATGTATAGTTTCGGAGATCTTATGATGAGTCAGTGGTATTTCACTTATATATATATAAATTTTAAAAGCTAATTAACTTATTTAAGATAAACTTTGATTATTTGCATATGGAATGTACACGACGTCTATGATATAATTGTGAACAAAGATGCGATTGATATATGGAATGTACATGACGTCTATGATGTAATTGTGAACAGAGATGCGACTGATATATAAAAATGGCTACGAATTTATATAAGCGGGATATCACTTATATAAATCATACCATTTTTTTATACGTCAATCGTATCTCATCAGTACAATACTAAGCACTCTTTCTAAAGTTCTTGTATCTCTTAGCTTGTATCTCCTGGCTCCTTGTATCTCTAACGTCCATAGTTAGGTTCTGTTTATTCAAATGTGAAATCTGAAATTATTCGCATCTATCCAAATATAAAATAAAATAATTAAAAAATTCATGTATCGAAATGAAATAAGTACGTCAAAAGATTCTCATATCAGGCTTGTCAAATTGGCCAGTCAACTGTCCCTGAGTAGATCAGAAGTTTTCTTCTAGAGAGCGTGAAACTGACATGTGGACACCTAAATTATACATGATAAATCAGCATCAATCATCTCTGCTCAAAGTAACTGTCACGATCATCGACGTCCTCTTCATTCAAAGTTTCGTCCTTCAAAGACTTTGGTTCAATTCGATTGATGTAGATGTGTAAGTATAATAAAGTGTAAACATACGTAACAAAAAATTGTTTAAAGAATATTTTTCTTTTATTCTCTTTCCCATATTCGATTCATTTTAACCATTTAAAGATATCTCTTTTATTATTTCAATTTCTCCGGAACAAACCAAGATCGTGTCGTAATAATTTACTACCTAAGACAGTTAGAATCAGTAGAACCCTTAACAGCATTAAAAACTGAAACTTTATTAGATGTTTTAAATTATTTTCTTCATAATCATTCAAAATTTATACTTCAAACTTAATTCGAAGATGTTCGATGATGTTATGTCTTTAATATGGCTGAAATTTTGCCTGTTTTTCACTGATTCATTCAGAGTTCATTAAATACTTTCTGATGTACGCATAACAACGAATTCGAGTTTATGAAATTCAAAGGCGCTACTTTGGTAGACGGTTGCACGGATTTTTGGCGATTTACGTTGGCACAATTGTTGGCGCGGTTTTTACAATTGTCAGCCATCTTGGAAAGCGTTGTTTTTACGTATTTTACGCATAGTAAAATATTCGAAACTTTAAAAAAAAAAAAAAAAAAAAAATCGTTAAAAATAATGGATTAATTTTTTGTTGAAAATGTCGTTTTTTAAGATGGCAGGCAAATTTAAATAAATACATTTACTATGAGTATAAAATACTAAAGTAAGATTAAATTATTACTTTCATATAGCAAAGAAATAGAATAAAAACACCGCTATAAACATACTGCGCCAACGTTTAATTGGATTAAAATATTACTTAAATTGAATATCGAATTAAAAACATCATACCAGCGTTTAAAACTAAAATATTACTTAAATTCAAATCCTTTAAAATAAGTTTTATAGGATATAATTATTTAACATTAAAACATATGTGGCAATAAATATCTGTGCAATTTTTTAAAACAGTGTATTAATTTTTAATAAAAATTGAAGTATACAATTATAAAGTAAAAGAAAAATATGTACTTAAATTTTTTTGAGTATTTAACCTGTCGCATATTATTAAGTACCACACAAAAAAAGGAATCATAATTTAGATATCAATGAAAAAATTTGTAAAAATTTGTAAAAAAAACTGAAAAATGTAGTCTAATGTTAAAATAGCGTGGTAATGCACAAATATTCAGTAACAAATCAGGGAGCTGATTACATCACGAATAGAATTAAAATTATTTAAATAATCATACATAATAAAATCATTTAAAAATTGCAAAATTAAAATGTATTTTAATATTTAACAGCCATAAATAATGTTTAAAACTTCAGATTAAAGTTATAGATATTAAAACCAATTACTTTTAAAATAATGTGACGTCATTTATTACATCATCCACAACATAAAATATCATAAACAATAAAATTTTTATTTCAAATAAAAATGCAAAGTTAAATTAATTTTTAATATTTAGAAGCCATAAATAATGTTTAAAACACGGAAGTTATGCATAATAAAACGCATTATTTTTAAAATAAAATGACAACAAAGTATCGGCTACCATAAATAACTTGACGAGCAATGGGTTTACCATAAGTCGTATTGCTCGCTTAAAAAAATTCGCCAAAATCCGTGCAACCGTCTACCAAAGTAGCACCAACAGAATACAGATGTCTTGCGCTTTACGAAAATAAAAGGTTTCTGTAAACACTTTCTTAAGCTAAAATAACGTAAAGTAAAGATGGAATTACTAGTACTTTGTATGTAAGCATATTTTTAATGTTCTCAGCCCCCAAATACTGGCTTATCTTATCATAATTATTAAATTAAAATCTAAATAAAAGCAAGCATGGTATGACCATTATGCAAGCATTAGAAACAACATATATAAAATATAATATCACTTTCAATATTTAGGAAGACATTGAAAGCAATGGAAGACTTACAGGGCGTGACACTGATGATGGTATGTTAAAATTTGCTGCAGGAGATACAGACGACTGCTTAATAAAAAGATCAGACTATTAATATCCCATAATTTTGTATAGGCCAGCTCAATATATCTATACTTTCAATGTCTCTCTGTCTCAATGTCAAAAATACAGATGTTCTATTTGCTCTATTGCTGTAAAAAAGTAGTTTGTTACAGCAGTTCGAGTATAAATTTCCGGCATAGTTATTGCCAGCAATGAACGCATCGAATGAAACTGCAGAACTGTGAACTAAGTAAACGTCAAATTAATAAATATCATTTCAACGTGTTATTTGATAAGAATACTATTACTTAAAATCTGATCTTATGTGGGGAAAAAACTCATAAATATGGCTTTCATTTCAGTATATTTACTGATTCTGTAAGCAGCATAGCACAAATCGCCCTTATTGTTTCATTGCATGGGATATTTGTTTAAGTTTAAATTTAGAAATTCTGAACTTTACATTTTTTTCAGTAGTTTTCAGATTAATTATTCACTTTATCTATTGCTATTATTACAACTTGGCCAATTGAGAGTATAATTAACTAGCTCATTACAATTTACAATGTAATAACATAATCAATAAGAATGCGATAATAGAGCTTCTTTCGATATTGCCAAAATAAATGATATTCAATTTTAAAAGAGAACTGATTAATCCTACTGTTTCGCAGCGCATTAAAGTGACTGCTTTAGACAGAGCGAAAGCTTGCTAATTCCATACTGTAATCAACTTTGCAGTCAAAAACCACGGGCAGCATAGAATTCTTAGATCATGAAGTCTAACTGATCCAATGCGAGCTTTAGAAGAAATGATTTTCATTTATAGACTTGCAACTTTTCTTATTTTATAGACTTATTTCCGAAAGGCCATAGACGAAAGTCCATGCCCTTTCGGAAATGAACGGCGTGAAACATGAAAATCATGAATCACAAGGTCCCAATTGACATAATGAGGTCGTAGCAGGTTAGGATTTGCATCATAAACCTGCTAAATACATGTTGTGATAAGCCATTACAAGAGAAATTACAAGCACCGGTCATCTCATAAATCGCAAAGTATTGATTATATATGACACGTGCTACTTACTCCGATAAGTTTCAAAATATTGTGCTATCACCCAGAAAAAGATAAAGTTACAGCTTGAACCTCATTGATGAATATTGTTGTCAGAAACAATAACTTCACTAACAACTAGAAAATTAACACGTGTTTCTTCTTTTGTTTCTTGGAGAAAAACAAAGTGATAGAACTTCATCTGGGAGCCTAATAAGGACCACGAACGGACATTGACAGAAATAGGTTACTTTCTGGCGAGTACTAAAATTTATGGTGGTGAGTTCAAAACGTCAAACTTCCCCCAATGTCGGATTTGCATTGTGATGAAGCAGGTGTCACGGTTTAGGTTTTTATTTTTTCCTCGTCCGTGCTAAAGAGAAAAGAGGGGGGAGTGAGATTTTCTTCGTTTAACTAAGGGGTCGGGGGTCAAGCGAGAAACACCCTCCTCGGTAGGAAGTCTAACTTTTCAGTCGTTACTTTTCATGCTTGGACGATTGTCGTTTACAAAAGGGGAGGAATTTATGATTCTAACCCCCCACCCACACGAGCTTTCTTTTGTTTCTTATTGGCTAGTAGGGAACGAGTATATATTACTAGATACACAAAAGGAAGCGTAATGAAAAGAAAAAGGTGTTGATATGTGTTAATATTATGCTTCTTACGAGTAGTTTAAACTACAACTCTCCCTTCCCTCTCTTTAAGGAGTATATACGAAGGCAAATTATCTCACGCATCATTCAGCATTTTCTTTGTTATTTTTCTGATACATTTAAGTATATTAACTTCAGTTCTCCCAGTTGTGCAATGTTACTTCTAAATTCGAAGATCATTAAGTACACAGTGAAATATAATGTTGGTATGCTTTTTCAGGAAAACAAATATTTAAATTAATATAAAGCATGGGCTCTACACGAATGAATGTACTTCGAGAGAGTACATAACGATTACTTTCAACTAAAATTGCTGTATGTAAAATTAAATAACATACACAGCTGACATATTCATGAACTTAGAAAGCATTTAACCACGGAAGTGGACTTCTTAAGTGCAAAAGGCGACGTATGGCTAGAATATTATTTGCGGACTGTTGCAGTGCTTAAATTGCGCCGGAGCCCACCGGAATCTTCTGAATTTTTACTTCTGAACTTTTAAGATAAATAACAATTCTAGCCGCAGCCCACCGGAGCCCTAAATAAGATGAGCTCCGGTACTTCTTTTTATAAAACTGAGCAACAATTTCAAGGGAAAAAAATAGAATTCCTAACGTTTTAGTTTACAATAAGCAGATCTTGCAATACTCTATTTCCCTAGAAATACGAGCTCATGACAACATGAGACGTTCAAGTAAAGTCCCCTCACTCACATGCGGAAACCTTTCCCTTTAAGAAGGGCAATAAATTTGGGGAAGTTTGTTTAGGAACGCGTACATTTCTCGCCATGACATCGTATCTAGTGTATTGTTATCGATGGTTACAGTTAGTTATCCTCGCAAGTTGTGTTCTTAAATGTGACAGCGAATACAATAAGAGTGAAATACTGAGATAAACTGCTCAAGTACGTCTTATACATCGTATTCCCAGAGTAACTATTGTAACCAAATACGAGGGGCGAAAAGCGTAACCAGCAACTTTACATTCATCCTTAGGAGGCAGATTCAGAACTCATTTTACCCCTGACACACATCCGCTTGGTGGCTATAATTATATCAGCAAAGAGCCGCGGTCAGAAGAAAAAGAGAGAACGTTCTCTCTCATGAAGATTTCTCTCACTTTTTGTTTCCATCCACTCATACCCTCACGCCTTCATTCAGTTTCGCCCTCTTTTTAGCATTATATGAATTTTCATCAGCTATATTTTAAGTATATTTAATTGTGATGATAAAAGAATTCCCCCCCCCCCTACGATAGGAGCTTAAATTGCGCCGGAGCCCATCGGATCCCGGCTCCAATGCTTCTTAGTTTTTGTAATAAATTATAATTCTAGCCGGATCGCATCGGAGCCCTAAATAAGAAGGTTACGGCACTTCTTTTATGTAATTAAATAACAATTTCAGTAGAAATTTATCTCGAAAAATTGTTTTTAGCAATAAAATTATATTAAAAATCGCTTATTTAATTTTAATTTATCTCTTTACATTTAGTTTAATTTTAATTATTTAATTATACATTAATTAAATAACAATTTATAAACATTAATTAAATAGCTATTAATTAATTTGATAATAATTAAGTATTTAATTTTAAAATTATTAATGAGTTTAATAGTCATTTTATTTATTTATTTACTCTTGTTCCTCTTTGCTGACGGTCTTCCATAGGGCTCCGGCATTTCTAATTTTAGAAATTAAGGCCTGGGCTGTTGCTAAGTTTTAAAAAATGATTTTTTTAAAATCAATTAATAGAATTAATAGAAGTGATGGTAATGAACTAAAAATGTTGTTGACATGTCAAAGATCTCGTTAGATCGAACTTTTGAATTTGCAAGAAACTGTGTCATAAGAACAGCAGAAGTAGAGGTGCCAATAATACACAAGAAGGTATTAATTATAATACATTGGCCATAGACACAGCGGCAACAGTTGTGGCAATGACAACTAAGACAAGGGGCAACAGAAGGTAATACGATATAACGGTTAGATTCAGGAGTAGGCTAGGAAACATCTTGCAGAAAAGATCGTCGTTCCTTCTGACTGGCTGTAAAACTGTGACAGTCCTACAGATTTCAAATGCTAGAGTCAGTTCCTGTCTGTTCTAAAATATCGAGCCATTGTTCTATTTCAGCTGCTCGAAGAAACCTTTAATGCTTACCATTGCTTGAAACACGTTCCGGTGATTCTATACCTCGAAAATGCTTGTAGAAGAAGATGGAATAATAAAAAGATTTTTCTATGTGAGCAAAGCGGCACTGCATCTTCTTGAATGACGAATCGCGTTTTTCCGTTTAAGCGGCAATGGTAAATATGTTTAGGTAGCAATGATTCACGAATGGAAGTTGGCTGCTAATAGAGGCAATCCATCATGCAGTTTGAAGCCTTATACTTGATAAATCCTGGGTATCATGTTGTTGGTAGCTTGTAATTTGAAAGTCAGTGACTAATAGCTCCACCAAGGCATCCCAATCCTTAGGCAGATAGCCCTCGAGAGCCATGCCTATCAAATAAACCAAACTAAAACAGTCACTAAGAGTAAATCACAAGATAAACAAAAGTCTTCCTTTCCGTTCTGCTTCATCTATGAAATGCTCATGTTGCATATATAGAGTTGTTAATTTTTACTAACAGTTACTTTTTTTTTGTGAGGCTTTCCTTAATTCTCTTGTTTCTATTAGCGTTTCCTCTCCAAGATGTAATGAAGTAGGGTGAGTGAGTATTTAAACTGTTGGAACGACGATGTTAGGCAGAGCGTGATTTCGCTATTGTGAGCGAGTTTGTTAATTTCTACCACCTGTTAATTTTAATGACGGCAACGCATTCTTGCCGTCGAGTTAGTATCTTGCCGGTGTAGGATTGTGAGTCAACCTGTTAGCTTAAATTAAATTTTGCAGTCTCGCACTACTCTTTAACTTTAAATGTACTTTTACATTCTCACTGAAAGTGGTCAGTGTTTTTTTATAAGCACGTAAGCCCGTGCCATATGATCAATAAAAGAGCCTTTTACACCCTTCCCCTGGTTGTGTTCACCTTCAAGCCTGTGCGAGAATTCGCAAGGAACAACATTTAGATAGATCTAGTTACATTTTATGATAGCTAAACATAATAGATCAGTGATGGCAAACCTATGGCACGCGTGCCACAGGCGGCACGCAGAGCCTCATCAGCCGGCACATGACTAAAATATTACTTCCTTAATCAATAATCACAATAAAATGATACTATGTAATCTAAATGTTTTAGTCTGTTCTTGTTATTTATTTATAGCATAATGCCACTGGCATAAGACCTAAGCCTAGATATAAGATTTTCATATATCGCCATAGAAATGATATACGTATTTATTGACCCAATTTTTGACGTTTCAATTGTTTGGGCCAATCATATTACTTGTTACATGGCAAAGAATACTCCAGAGTTGAAGCAGCTAATGTTTACTAAACGAATTCAAATTTATTGCAGACTGACAGTGAGTTTTAATACTTTCATTGTTAAATAGATTTTCTACACTCCAGGTCTTGAACCCTCACAAATGACTCCAGCAAAAAAGGCAAAATTAATCATTTCAAGAGACCTGGTCAGAATAATTTGGAGTTATTGAACATAATAGGAAAGGAATATGCATTCTGTGCGGGAAGAGTGTTGTGTGTCGCACATCTAGCACCAGCCACAAGATTACTGCCTAATTTGATGAAGCTGAACGGAAGGTGTTCATTGAATGGAAAGTGAGGAATCATAATTTCCAGAAAGTTGGTTTTTGCAATTATCTTTCTAAAACAAACCATCTAACAACGGCCAGCTCTCAAATTTCACTGTGCCTGGCAGAACATGGTAAACTGCTCTCCGATGGGAATTTAATCAAAGACGTTTGGGGCACGCCCCCCCCCCAAAAGGGGTTTTGGGCCCGCGGCTCCAAAAAGGTTCGCCACCACTGTACTAGATCCTACATCTGGCGCTCGGATAAATCCGGACCAATGGCCTAAGATCAGCCACCTTCTAGCTGGCCCCATCAACGTTGCAGACCCCACTGGCTCCTGTAAACCTAATAGAAGGATCTGGATTCTTAGTGTATACCATTTGGGTCTTCATGAAATTCGCAGTAACATTCGATGGCAGAACATGGTCACAAATTTTTTCAAGCAACTAGACAATCACTTTTTGCTGTACTCGGTCCCGGAAGTGCAAAGCATAACGATAAAGATCACTACCCTACGAAGATAAACATTGAGCTGGTTCAAAGTGATCAGTAAATTTTTACTCAAATAAGCAGCCAGACACATACGTTTAAAAGATTCAAAACCGCCTTTGCAAAAGCATTCCTCGTGGTCAAAGAAAGAGCAAAATTAGAAGCTGAGTTATACGACAGACATCAAAGGAAAGTTGAGGAGTTAGTAGAATTTATTTTTAAAAGAAATCAAGTCACTGATTTATTGTACCGGAAAAGGGCCAATACCGAAATCATCCAGATTACTTTGCCCCGACTATTGTCCCAGATTCAAGACTTTATTGAATTAAGAAATCTAACTTATCTTTAAATTATCATCCTGGAGAGAAAATGCGAGCGGAAGTTGAGGAGTTCAGGCAAGATAACAAAAATTTAAATAATTGGTTATTTGAAGTAAGGGAAACCCTACAAAATTCTTCCTTAATATGTCTCCGTAATTCTAACATTAATTTTAAATGTTACTTCTAATTGTTAGGTGTTTTCTTTCAGTGTATATTCCCTTCTGACGTGCATTATCTTTCTAACTGCTCCTTTGCCCTGTTAATACATCTTTTTGGAGCTACTCGGCGTTTGTGTTTACAGAAGTTACAAAAGGAAAAATTCAATTTTATTTTCTGTCTGAAAGGTTGGTACCTGCAAGAAATTTCTGTTCTGTACATTCATAATTCAGGCGGATTGATGGTTAAATATTAAATTTTCAGGCCGACATTAAGTTCAGCTAATTCAAATTAATTAGTGTTTAAAAGTCGGTAATCTAACAGCTAAATATGAAAACTTTCCAAGTTGGCCAAAAATTAAGAATGAATAATGACAGCAAACATTCTTTTATTTATTAAACTTAATGCTTTTAACACATTCAGGAAAAATACATATAAATAATTATAAACTTCCTTATTTTTGACTATAGCTTGACGTTTGATGACATGTCAGTTTTAACAAAGCTTATAATCTTACAGAAAAAAAAAAACTTTTTTTAGAGTATTATAAATAACATATATAGTTTTACCGTATCGTACATTACAAACGTATGTAATTTCCCACGTCTGAAAAACAGCATAGCCCATCCATCTGCGCGCCGAATTTTATGATCTCGTAAAGCGGGATGAGCTAAAAAAAGGTTTCTTTCCCACTGAGACACCACAGCAGTATTCACACTGTCCAAAGAAAACATCTAGAAAAGGTTTCGCTTTTCAAAGAGCTGAGAGGTACCATTCAGTTTTGCTTTACGTAACCATATACGAGCTAAAGTGCGTAAAACAGAAAAAGAATGACGGATAAATAGAATTACAAAACACATAAACAAGTAAGAAAAATGCAGGTAACAATATAACTAATAAGCAGACTAACTGGAATGGCAGTGTTAAAAGCAAGAACCAACAAAGATAATATTAGGTATGGTATTAGTAAACACGAATGTTGGCATTAGAAACATCTTTCATTAATTACAATAATAGGACAAACATTTATAATAGGTTTATATTTATAATTATAATTGTTACGAATTTTGTACATAGGTAAATTTAGTGCAATTATACGTAAAATTGTTGTATTTTTTCTGCGTAGTATAACATGAAAAATATAAGGGGGGGAGGAACCTATGTCGAAAAAGTAAGAATACAGGGTCAAGTTTCCATTTAACATTGAGTAAATGGGTATCTCGGCAATTTGGCGAGATATCAGCAACGGTATTGGCTACTAATTTGTGTCGCCCAATTTGGGGAGAAATCGTCACAAGTCGCCATACTTGGCAACGTTTTGGTGGAATCCCTGTATCACCGTATGGTAATTGAATAAATGTAATTGATCACTATATTAGCTGTAACCACAACTCGATCCTCATATTGCCTTCCAGTAATTTCGAGAAGCAGAAGGTAATAGAAATATCTCGGTGACCGGGTGAAAACTATATAAGGCCGGTGAGAGCATCTGCTCTGAGTTTCCCCACTACTCTGTAACCATACGACAGCTTTTTACCATTGAGGCCTACCCTACTATAACTCATAACCAACACTTCTATGACATACACTTTTGTCTCCATGTAGATCCCTACGAATCGGAATCCCACATTAGTTTCTGCCAATTTGAATACACTACTCACACTTGGTAACCGCGTTGTTATTGGCGGACACTTGAACGCACGACACCGCGTGTGGAACTACTATAATACTAATAGCACTGGACGCGTAATAATTCGACTTTATTATGCATAGCAGCTCCTAGAACCCCAACACGATATAGTACTGGGTCCACAGGAATTTTAGACTTCTTCCTGCTCAGAAATATCAGTAATCCGCTGGATATTTCTATGATGGATGAGCTCTCTTCTGATGACAATCCTGTCAGAATTCTACCGGACATCTGTTATTATGTCACACCAGTCAAAAGAGTCATTATTCCCGACTGGCCTAAGTTTGCCAACTCTCTGAACAATACTCATTATACTCTTCCTAGAATACACATGGAGAATGATATTGACTCTTTGGTTGCGTATTTCCCGAGTTCCATCACTGATGCTCATTAATGTGCCAGTACAGCTGATGGAATTTCCCATGTTTCCATATTTGTTCTATCTTGTTGTAGGTTCTTGAAATCTGTTGAAGAGAGTAAAATTGCAGCATATTACTTTATTAAAATCATTATATTAATAGCATTAGGAATTAATTACAAAAGAAAATAATAAATGAGTAAAAATAAAGCTTTCAGATTTTACATAACTCTGAAAGGGGAGATTTTTAACGTTTTGTGTGCTACCTTTATTTATTAAATATCTTGTTCTTCGCATTTAAACCATAAAATTCAGTTCAACAGCAATATCGCATGAGAATATCTATAGAATTTCCGAAACACAGTCTCGCGCACTGGAGATAATTTCCCCCCCCCACAGTATTGCCATTTCTTGCTTTGAAATCTTTGAGTTTGTCAATCAAAAATTCGCTAAAGCGTTACAAAATATGAAATCGATAATAAAACAAATTTCAAATTCCAAATTCGGGCTTAAAGATGCCCATATTCAGTGGAAGATTAAATTACTCAAAATTTGATGCCTATAGATACCGTTGTTTTATCACAATGTAAGAAACATACATACATTTATGCAGATTCTTCATTATTTGATTTCTTTAAATATAACACAGGGCTCTATTATTTGGTGGCAATAATTTGAAAAGCGAACAGATATTTATAATGAATCAGCGCAAAATGCCAAACGAAATTAAAAACCCTTCTGGGCTAACTCTCTTTTGCTAAAAATTAATGTTGCCAAAATGTTTAACGATACACAAAACGTTTGGATGATTTGAATGTTTGAATGACCAGAATGACTATGTAAACAATACTCTTCTTCCTTACTTTTGAGTGTGATGTTATTGAAAGCACGTCTGGCTATCTGTCGGAAGGTCCCAGGCGAAGGCACGCTGATTACACATATTTCTCACCTCTTAAAGAATTCCATTCTCTGATTAACAAAAAAAAAAAAAAAAAAAAAAAAATCCTCTGATTAAGCATGTGAAAAAACAAATTCAGTATTTTGTTATATGAAAGTAAAATGTAACTGAAAACAGCTTCAAAAATCTGCTATTTGATCACTCGATAGGTATAAACAGCGAACTGTAAATGGCTATACATTTACAAGATTAATATCGTGAGTTGAATTACTTCTTAGCTTCCACTGCTGATCACAATACAGTAAACAACTTCGCTTACAATCTTGAAAATCTTCATTTTTAGAAAGGGAGTTTTTTTTTTTTTTTAAATTTTGTCTTCAAATTTTTAGAATAACATATTATTCATCATTTCAATTAAGCTGGATTTTATTTTAAAACCATTAATTCCGTACATTTTAGCTACGTCAAGATTTAGAAAGCATAAATTTTATCTACCAGTATGTTTTTCGTATTCTTGATTCACTGATTCTGTATCGAGAAAAAGCTGTCAGATTGATGTTTTCCTTCCCTGTTCTAGCGCTTGCGAAAAGCGAGACATTTATATGCATATCTGAATGATTGGTTGCGTAGTTAAACAGGTGTAATGAGTTGCACGGTTTATTTAGTTAGTAATTGCCCTCATTATTCACCTCTCAGCGGAGAGAGGGAGAGGTAGAGGCACTCATCCAGGTGCAAGGAGAGAGCTACACGAAATGGTGGAGCAGGAATGTCGTGGGATGAAGTCATTGCGCTTTTCCCTTTGTAGGGAAACAGAAATTCCCTGAATTTTACAGAGAACATATACTGAACATATACTGTGTGTGCGTGTTGTGAATTTAATCAGGTTATTGCATAGAGAATATCTCATCGCTTGCTATTCGGAGTGAACCAGGATATTTCATAAACGAGAAAATTTTTAGGAAGATAATTCAAATGAGACTTTTATGCTCCTAACAAAGATAATGTAACAATAAATTACACTGGCTACGCAAGAATAAGTATTACTGAACTTGCAAGTTTAATTATTCGATTAGACTAATTTAATTATCATTTTATTGTGATAAAGAAAAATTAATTGAGGATTCGATATCTATAGTTTTGTGAAAAATGAGGCGATTATTTTTTTATCATTAAATCATTTCTTTAGGTTTTTCTAAATTTATAGTCAATATTTTAATAACCAAAATAAGGAATGATCATATTTTTTTTTTTTTTTTTTAAATTTAAAACCATTTTTACAGTTTCAAAGTACAAAACACTCGCATATAAATGAGTATAAAAAATCTGATGTGTACACCACATGACTTCCTTGTACGGAATATTAAATTATACGCATTTTTCTTGCATTTCGTTTAAACTTATTGGATTGAATTAAACCTATTTCGCCGGCAGCACATAAACCACAATAGAATAGATGCATTCTTTAAAATTCATTTTATTTGTTTACGATAGCGACACTCTGGCTCTAGGTTCACTTAACAGTATTATATTTCGTTCATATTATAACTCAGAATGCAAATCAAATCAAACAGATTATTGCTGGGATTGCGTGCGAAGCGCGCTGTTTCCAGCTCATGAGGAATTGCCAAAAGACACATGACTTTAGAAATTCTGAGGTGGAAAGCTGAGGCATTGAGGTGATGAAGAAGAGAGGCAACAAGAGGTCGCAAGCCTAAGAATGCAAACATAGAGCGCGCGACAAGACGAAGCAGTGCTGGGCAGTTGAGTCATGAGTTTGTTGTACAGTGAAATAATAGACAAAACGAAACTGCAGAAAGACCTGCAAGATCTCAATACACACATTTTATTTATACATAATGCAATATTATACTTGAATACAGGATAATATGAGATAAATACTAAATAATGATATACAAAGGATAAATACGAAGTCTATGTACTCTATTTACAAATTTTTGCAGTACTTTCCTACATTAGGTAGGGAAGTTTGCATTTCGTGCAATATGTGCCGCTAGCGGGCGTAGTTCTTTCTCTTCTGGTAATATGATGTAATCAAATACCCTAAGTTTCTCCAAGTGGGGGCACTTGAGTACTTTTTGGAAGAAATTTGAGTTTAGTCTGTGAAAATGTTCTAGGACCGTTACAATCCTTAAATCCTTATGTAAGGTTTTGTTGGAAACAAAGCATTTGTGAAAGTACGTAGCAGTTTATTATGCGGGACTTGTAGCTTATAACTATCATTATCTTTGATCGTCGCCCACGCTGGGGACGCATATGTGAAGATGGGTCGAATAACTGAGACATATAGATGCTTTTTCCGGAGCAGATCTGATTTAGAAAATCATTCAGGATAGGGTTTACACTTCGGATAACACCAAGAGTTTTACCTCTCATACGAATTAGGTGGTCGATTCAGAATGCACAAAATTTATATCATTTAAAGAATTTTCTAATCGTTGCCACATGTTCTATTCAAATACTATAATAAAGCTAGAACGATGTATAAAAGAAATTAAGTAAACAAAATAAAAAAGAGACAGTTTTTCACATACGATTGAGTATTTCTCATTCAATTAATTCAGTTCTCACTTCGCGACAAGGCAAAAATACATAAAAACTCAGAATATCTGTATTAAAAATTACGAATTAAATCTTAAACACTTATTTCCTCTAAAAAATTCCGGAAAGGATTAAGCATGATTTAATTCGCAATAATAAATGAAGGCGTTATCTTTATTGTTGCGAAGGTAAGTTTCTCTAGATTGGCAACAAATCCACTATTCTGCTGTTTCAAATGTAAACAAGCAATGACCGCAATCAAAAAATTATTAGGCTTAGCGGCACTTAAACAACTTTAAAATTATTGATAATTCTAAAAATATTGCATACAGATCCACTAAAGGCATAAAAATCTTAACCGGAAGATGGAAACAACATAATTCAATCATTTTTAAAGCAAAAAATGCACAATTTACAAACATATAAGAGTAAAGAAACTGAGATCACTGAGCCGGGTAACAGATTACATATATTTATAAATATATTTATATACGTTTGGTGCGGCCCATTGCAACCAAAATACGAGGTGCACATCTACATGTTATAGCAGTCCTATATACAAAATTTCAACTTTCTGAGGCTACTCGTTTTTGAGTTATGCGAGATACGTACGTACATACGTTCGTACAGACGTCACGAAAAATTCTCTTCAGAATTCATTTTAAAGCAGTTTTATTCTTTTATTGGAGGAAAAGAGTCTTTTATTCTATTCTTACGTACAGATGTCACACAAAAACATCGTTTAATTGCATTCGATAGCGGTCAAAATGGATATTTTCGTTGAAATATGGTGCCTAAAACTTTTCGCGATTGCAATACTTCCTTTTTACTTCGTACAAGTAAGTAAAAAGACTTAACTGATTCCTTGTGACTGCTACTTTATGGATTTTTTCAAGAATATCATTGTGCTTGCCGTTCATTTTCAGCTATGTTGCAAGAACTTTGGTAGAGAAATGTTGCAGCAGTGCGTTCCGTAGCATTTATGCAGCTAAGAGGCGCAGGGCATAATACTTTACTATCTTGGTGAATGGCTACTTACTGTAGATGTACACTGGTGTGCAAAAATTAAGGACAAGATGGTTTTTTCAATATAACTTTGTACAAAAGCTTTCCAAATCAACGCATTTAATACCGTAAGATCCCCAATAAGTAAGGACATGAGTAATGTAAGCAACACTTACTAAAAGAGAAATCAGAAGGATAAAAAGAAACTTTATTGAAAAAGTAGCATGGAGCGCAATGCGACTGAAGGCCGAAACATCCCTGTGATGGGTGTCCAGCAAGAAACATCCGGTCTTTAATAGGGAATATGATTTCCCCTGACTGCTAGGCAAGTTTCACAGCGTCTGCCCATGCTGAGAATGAGGGTGTCAATGAGTTGTTGAGGCATTGCTGCCCATTCGTCTTGCGCAGCGCCAATCGAAGCTCCGGAATCGTTACTAGTGGTAAGGTACGAGCTGCCAAGCGTCTGCCTAGAAAATCCCACACATGCTCGATGGGATTGAGATCCGGAGATCGTGCCGGCCAATCCATACGCTCAATATCCTCACTCTCTAAGAGCTGTTTGGCAGCTACTGTGCGATGACATGGTGCATTGTCGTCCATGAAAAGGAACTGCGGACCCATAGCGCCTCTAAAAAGACGCACATATGGAAAAAGAATCTCGTTACAATAACGGGTCCCGTTGACTGAACCTGCGTCGAAGATGTGAAGGTCTGTACGACTACCAAGCATGATGCCTCCCCAAACGAGAACACCGCCACCTCCATACCTGACCCTTTCAATGATGTTCGAGGGATGATTGCGGGTTCCCCGCTCTCTCCAGATGAGTATGCGATGAGAATCGCTACTCAGACTGAATCTGCTCTCATCTGTAAAGAGTACTCGTCCCCATTCGTTGTCTCTCCAATTCCGGTGTTTCCGGCATCACAGAGAACGCCTTCTCCGATGGGCAGGCATTAGAGGTACACACCGTACAGGGCGTCGTGCAAACAGACCACCACCGTGCAGTCTTCTGGCCACGGTAAAACGCGATATCGGTCGTCCAGTCGCCTGTGTCGTGTGTCTAGCGATTTCTCCCGCTGTCTGCCGCCTGTTTCTTCTGGCCTGTAAGGCAATATACCGGTCATCTGCGGGTGTGGTTCCTCGTGTACGACCACTACTAAACCCCCGGATAGCTGTTCCCCGGATAGTTTGAAATTGTCTCCAAAGTCGTGAAACGATGCTGTGAACAATTCCGAACTCTGCAGCCACACTTGTCACACTGCGGCCTTCCTCCAACTTCCCAATGATTCGACCTCGGGTAAAAGCATCCAGATGTCTTCTAACAGATTGATTATTCGCCATTTCTCGCCGAGGCAGTAACTCGGTGTGATTTTAACTGCTATACGGCGTGCAATCTCTTTGCCAGAAATACTGATCTTACACCGACAACATGCTTTATACTACTCAGACACTCCCCCATTGCGTCTACCTGCATATCTGCGCATATGCTACCGTACATCACCTTACTTAATCTCCTGATTGGTCTTTCTGTCCGCTCTGCCTCTTCGTTCAGCTGATATGCTAATTTTTCGACTTCGTCCTTAATTTTTGCACACCAGTGTATTCATAAAAGGACTGATAAGGCAAACATTAAACTTTTGTCCACCAAGTAATAATTACGTTTTTCTAGAATAGGAATTATTAAATTTTGCGAGCAGAGCAGGTGAAAATTTGTTTTTTCCTTTTAAAAACAGTATATATACCGTACTAGTTCAAAACTAAGATTATGCTCTAACAAATAAATTGCTTCCTGAAAGCCACCTTATACAGCAGCTTAATGTTTCGAATACATTTTAAGATAATTTTAACTTAATTTTTAAGTTAATTAACTATGTTTAGTGAATTCAGTTTTAAGAAATGGAATTTAGAAACTAATTATTTCCGTTGTAAAACATCTTCAGTTAAAGATAATCTCGTATACTAATTAAGCCTGATATTTTAAAATATGAGACTGCCCCAAGCAAAGCAAGTTTTTGTTCTTGCTTAGAAAATGTTGAAATTTTTTAAAAGACCGTCCCAAATGTTTTTAAACCTAAGAACACCATTATTTTCCTCTCGGTAAATTGGTCTAGGTGTCGATGAGGTCACGCACCACGAATGTGTAGGCTGTTGACGTGTTCTTCTGTAAAATGGCATTTAGAAACATTCGTAACACACCATAACATGCGTGAAAGTACTCCACTTTCATAAAGATCGTGCTTTACATTGGCACTATGATGCAGAAGATTCACACCATACCATCACTTTTGGTGGATGCAAACGGAACCTGTAAGGTAGAGTGCGTATGTCCTCGTTCCCTAATTCGACAGTTGTGAGTATTTAGTGCACCGTCCACGTGAAAATGCGCTTCATCTGAGCAGAGGATATTTCAAGGGCATTCTAATTCGCCCTCACTAGTGGTATTCTAATTCGCCCTCACATGCTTTCTATCATTGTAGATGATACTGCAACTAGACATTCGAATGGATGTGGTGTTAATATTCTAAAACCACTCCGTGTGCAGATATATCGATTCTAATTTTGCTATAAAATACCTATAAGGTCGAAAGCTTCATGTACTTTTATTATTAATATTTTGATGTTTGAATTTGGCCGATCATTTACAACAATATTTTCTTCTGAATTTCGGAACTAACAACTAAAAAAATCTGATGTGTACACCACATGACTTCCTTGTACGGAATATTAAATTATACTCATTTTTTCTTGCATATTATTTAAACTTATTAGATTGAATTAAACCTACTTCGCCGACAGCGCATAAACCACAATAGAATAAATGCATTCTTTAAAAACAACTTTGTTTACCATAGCGACACTCTGGCGCTAGGTTTACTTAACAGTATTATATTTCGTTCATATCGCCCTCACTAGCAAGCAAGAAAATGAAGTGAGAAATGTCCAGTGTCAAAATCCTGTAGAAGCAACCTCTTCAGCAGACGCAACAGACAAACATGGATCCCCGACCCAGGTCCGACTTGCAGACCCATGCGGAGTTTCGATATTTATGGTCCAGAGGACCTCATCCTCTCAGGCGCAACTCCCAGAGTCCCCGCCCGGCTTTATATAAAGCATTGGGCAGAACAAATCTTAGATATGAATTGAACGGGTTCTAGTTCTGTGAATATCCCCCGTGGTTGAGACTGCTTAGGTACAGATCCTAACCAGTATTTCCCAGGAATTCTCCTGAGTCAACCCCTGATGGGCGGACCTCTGCAGCAGTGAAAGTTTATGAGAATAATAGCCGAGGATATTCCGCAAGATCTTTATGGACAGTTGAACTTGGCCTATCTAACGCCTTTGCCGGTCGCCGGACACTGCCGGCACTGATGCACTGCTGCTGTGGAACACGCAGGACGCTGGTGCTAGCCTGAAAATTGAATGTGCGTTTTGTACCACCTGAAGCGCAATCTCATGTACTGCTTCTGTAGAAACGGGTTTTCTTCATCTTCTGGGACGAACAGAAAACGATTTTGTTCCTTCAGATTTCTTTATCATTTTCGGAAGGTTTTTAACATTCATTGAGCCTCTTCGAATCCTCTTCAAAGTTTGAAATTTACTGCTGTTGAATTTACTGCGGGATTACTGCGTTGGTAAAACAATTTTACTAACAAAGCGCGATTTCGTCAACTTATCATCACTATAAGCAGCACACAGAAAACAAAATCTCCGCGAATGTTTCTAGGTTTTATAACAACTGCCGCGTGACGTCAAAAAAGATTTACATTTTTACTACAGATTTCAAAGTAAAACGCCTTCTGACGGCGTTATTTGTATTTGTATTTTTTTTTTTTTTTTTTTTTTTTTTTTTTAGGCTGAAAGACATTTCTATCCATTCACAGTCTTCCACAAAATTTAACGATGATTAGTTTCGCCTGTCGGTAGCTTTGAAATACTGTTCTTTACTTCTGGACATCCTGTATATGTGTGTCTGTACATTACGCACTACTATTTTATAAGTGAACATCATATAACAACATTTATTCCCATATAAACTGTAAACGTATGAGAAATACCTCAAAGAATATCCAACAAAAACTGAAATAACAATTTCAGATAAAATAAAAAATTGTAACATAATTTGCTCTGAAATTGGAGAGTCGGTGCTGGACGTTGATGACTGAAATGAGATGTTCTTTGGCATCTTTTACGATTCTCATTATCGAAGGCTGTGGATACTTGGGATGGTCTCAGTTGTTCTCTTAATGATGTTGTCAGCGGCCTTTCAGAAACATGTCTAAAGATGATTGCATAATCACATGCATTCTATCATTGTAGATGACACTACAACTAGACATTCGAATGGATGCGGTGTTAATATTCTAAAACCACTCCGTGTGCAGATATATCGATTCTAATTTTGCTATAAAATACCTATAAGGTCGAAAGCTTCATGTACTTTTATTATTAATATTTTGACGTTTGAATTTGGCCGATCATTTACAACAATATTTTCTTCTGAATTTCGGAACTACTAACAACTAAAAAAATCTGATGTGTACACCACATGACTTCCTTGTACGGAATATTAAATTATACGCATTTTTTCTTGAATATTATTTAAACTTATTAGATTGAATTAAACCTACTTCGACGACAGTGCATAAACCACAATAGAATAAATGCATTCTTTAAAAACCACTTTGTTTACCATAGCGACACTCTGGCGCTAGGTTTACTTAACAGTATTATATTTCGTTCATATTATAACTCAGAATGCACAAAATGTAGTATATCATTTAAAGAATTATCTAATCGTTGCCACATGTTCTATTCAAATACTATAATGAAGCTAGAACGATGTATAAAAGAAATTAAGCAAACAAAACAAAACAGAAACAGTTTTTCACAGACGATTGAGTATTTCCCATATAATTAATTCAGTTCTCACTTCGCGAGAAGGCAAAAATACATAAAAACTCAAAATATCTAAATTAAAAATTACGAAGTAAATCTCAAACGCTTATTTCCTCGAAAAAATTCCAGAAAGAATTAAGCATGATTTAATTGGCAATAATAAATGAAGGTGTTATCTTTGTTGTTGCGAAGCTAAATTTCTCTAGATTGGCAACAAATCCACTAGTCTCCTATTTCAAATGTGAACATCAATGGCCGCCATTAAAACAGGCTTAGCGGCAATTAAACAACTTTAAAATTGCTGATAATTCTAAAAATATTGCACACAGATTTACTAACGGCATAAAATCCTTAACCGGAAGATAAAAACAACATAATTCAATCATTTTTAAAGCAAAAAATGTACAATTTACAAACATATAAGAGTAAAGAAACTAAGATCACTGAGTCGGGTAATAGAGTGGATATATATATAAATATATTTATATACGTTTCGTGTTGTCGATTGCAACCAAAATACGAGGTGCACATCTACATGTTATAGCAGTCTTATATACAAAATTTCAACGTTCTGAGGCTACTCGTTTTTGAGTTATGCGAGATACGTACGTACGCACGAACGTACGTACGTAGTACATACGTTCGTACAGACGCCATGAAAAATTCTCTTCAGAATTAATTTTAAAAGCAGTTTTATAATTTTTTTGAAGGAAAAGCGTATTTTATTATGTCCTTAAGTACAGATATGACGCAAAAACAGCGTTAAATTGCATTCGATAGCGGTCAAAAAGGATATTTTCGTTGAAATATGCTACCTGAAACTTTTCGCGATTACAATACTTCCTTTTTACTTCGTACAATTAAGTAAAAAGTCATCATTAATAAACTCTACATCCTGAATCATTAATGTCAATGTTATCTTTTTCTAGTTCTAATTTTCTGTCAGTCTCCTTGCTTTCTATAATTCTTGTTTCAGTTTGAATGTTACAGTTTATATGTGCATTTACGTAATGGCGAATTAACGTAAGTCCCGTAATATTTAATTTGGATGGTTTGTAACATATATTATTCCATACATATTTTGCATCTTAACTCTTAAATGTATCAATTTTTATTTTTAAATTTAAAAAAAAAAAAAATCTGAAATGTTTCAGATTTTAAATTACGTCCAAAGGGGCGTTTTTTAACATTTTGTGTGTTACCTTTCTTTATTAAATATCATGTTCCTCGCACTTAAACCATAAGATCCAGTGCAACAGCAATATCGCAAAATAGTTTTAAAACGAGCCTATCTTTAGAATTTCCGATACAGAGACTCACGCGCTGGAGATAAAAATGTTTTTTCTGCACAACGTTGCCATTGCTCGCTTTGAAATCCTTGAG
This sequence comes from Stegodyphus dumicola, assembly GCF_044657685.1. Lineage (NCBI taxonomy): Eukaryota > Metazoa > Arthropoda > Arachnida > Araneae > Eresidae > Stegodyphus > Stegodyphus dumicola. The sequence goes on along the minus strand of NC_140771.1, from coordinate 36,483,642 downwards.
TTTGTTAATCAAAAATTCGTCAAAGTTTTAAAAAATAGGAAATCGATCATAAAACAAATTTCAAATTTCAAATTTGGTCTTCCACATGCTCATATTCGTTGGAGGATTACGTTATTCAAAATTCGATGACTCTATGTACCGTTGTTTTATCACAATACGAGAAATATACATACATTTATGCAGATTTTTCATTATTTAATTTCTTCAAATATAATGCAGGACTCTAACATTTTGTGGCAACAGTTTGAAAAGTGAACCGACATTTATGAGTCCGACGGAAAATGCCAAAACGAAACTAATAGTCCTTCGGGATTCAAATCCCTTTGGACTAAAAAGAAAAACATTAGAATTGATATCAAATAAAACAGGAGGAATACTAAAAATATCTAAACTAATTTTTTATTCCAATTTTTTAATAAATATTATTAACTTTTACAAAAAAAATATGATAGGCAAATGCGTAATAGCAATTTTATGTAATAATACATACATTATAAACCTGGTTAAACAAATTTAAAACTTTGAATACATCAAAATAACAACAAACACAAAATCAAGAGCTCGCAAACATAAATGATGTACGCACCCTATACATCAACTCAATAATGACCGTTACACCGTTAGTGATGCCACCACACTGAAACTTTCTAAACTATATACGTAAACAGTATGTATCCAATTGGTTACATTATGCAGTAAAATAAATTTGTGTTTTGATTTGATTTACATGACTAAATATGAGAATGTTGCCAAATGGCAACTACATGTAGTTAAGGATTAATTAGGTATTCATCCCGAAAATCAACCAATAAACCTACTTATTACCATTTTTTGCTTCTTTTGTACTGATAGAAATATGAGGGTGATTGCCTTAAGAACAGATTGAAAGCAGTTTTTTTTAGTGATTTTGCATCAAAAAACCTGCAAAACCTTTACCTCAATTTCTCGTACTTCAGACAAATTCGATTAGAACTTAGTTTAAAATTGAGTTTAAGGCAAAAGTGCGACTTCTACTAAAGTGATTGCTCGAATACAATTTAGTTCTTCAGTATGCTCTTTTGGTTATAATGAATATTTGGTCAGTATTTCACATAAATATTTCTTGTCATGGTTCCAGACTGTTCGGGGAAAAACTTTCATCTGCATTCTGGGTAGTTGTACTTCACTATGTTATAACCTTTCACACTTGGCGCATATTTGGAAGTTATTAAAGAATATGTATATTTATGTATATAAGATGAAACTATGTAAAGCAAACTTTAAAGTTTAATTTGCTATAGTCACTTTTTATTCTTCATTTTAATTTGATAACTTTCCTTTTCTATCCTAAAAATAGTAGCTGTTACAATATATCAATTTAAACCCCGTCATTTTAAAATTAATGCGCATCATAAGGTCTTAAGTGTAATGCAGGCACTTTGATCCCATCTTTGAATGAGATTCCGACTAAAAGCAAGCACTTTTAGTATATCTCTTCCATGCTTCTAAAAAAATGTCTTGTACACTTTTTCTGCTTCCTTGCTTCAAACCAAAACGTCGCTGTCTGCTTCTTTGCGTATCGTACATTGTCTGGAGATGTGTTAAGCTTCCAAAACTGTGTAGTGCATATCCCACCCATGATGATATGTTGATATGTGAATCATAACATGTGTCTCAAGAATTAGTTGCACAGTAATAAATTATGTGGTATTTACGTCTACGTCTGTCTGCCAAGTTCCATCATTCTATCTATGCCATAAACTTCTCCCAATCTATTACATATGTATATAGATATAATTTATTTACTAAAGAAATATTGATTACATTATCTCCTAATATAAATTGAGTAGAAGTATCAAAAAAGAGGGAACCCATATGTAGGAAGTTTAATTCCGAAAATTGTGTTTTAAAGTAACTTGAATGTAAATTATTAAGAAACGTTTGAAAAAGAAATTAAATTAAAAGCAAGTAGTTATTGCTATTAATCGGAAATTAGTTCACTTTTCAAAGGGAACAAACCAACTCCTGTTCAATGAACGATAATTAATTAATACGAAGGTGTTTCGTCTTTTACTCAAGGAAGTAAAAATGATGATGCCAAACTGGAAAATTAAGTTAGGCCAAAATTGTAGTTCCGTGAAGTGATGGGATTTAGAACCAGAGTAGAGTACCAAAGAACTCATTCTGAATGAAGCATTTTCGCTGATACAAGATTCTTTATAAATTTTGAGTGAAAGGGAATTTATGAATTTTGAGTGAAAAGCAATTTATGTAGTAAAATTTACAAAATACTTGAGTAAATGTCCCCCGACACCTTCGCTTTTATGCATGTTCATTCAAGACTATTTGTATAAAAATAAACAGTAGTAATCTTAATTGGAATTATCAAATAGAACTCAAAGTAATTGAAATAAACATTAGAAAATAAGGAACATAACAATGCTATCTTTGCAAAAACAAATCAAATAATTAAAATTGAAAAATTGAAATATATATAAGAAGAAAGTAATATGTGAAATGTACATGAAGATATAAAAGGCCAGAAAATACATTAATTAACTTACGCTCTTTCTAGTGGGATGTCTATGAAGTGTTTTCTTCTGTGTCAATATGATCAATATTTCTTTAGTAAATAAATTTGTATATAGATACAGATATATTCAAATACCATTTTTACTTGAAAATAAGAACCTCCTTTTTTGGTTCCAAAATTTAAAAGGGTCTTACAATCGAATATTTTGATAAATAAAACTATAGAATTAAAGAAAGGAGGTTAATTATCATTGCGCTTTTTATTTGCAAATGTTAAATAAACCACCTGGGTAATTACCGTATATATATACATATACATGTATATTGCGCAAATTCCACTAAATATAATAACCGTATCTGTGTGTTGTGACTTATCTCACTTGTCTGACACTAGCATCAACGAAATTCTTCGCGGCAAAAAGTGCAAGATTGGTATGTCATTGGCAAGAGCTTTGAATATCATACAGATGACAACGTGACTTTGCTCAGTTTCGTCCCCAGTTTTGATAGAGAGCACCCCGAGTGGACGGATCCGAGGGTCTCTCACCCCTCTTTCCCTACCATCAACCTCTCAAAAGGACTTTCGGCTCGCCGCATATTTAGATTGCCCTATGCCGCACACACATTATTCATTTACAAACATCCATGCCTTCTTCGCGATTCGAACCCGGGCCCTTCCTTAAGACAGTCAGCATCGCTAACCACTGTCCCGGTTGGGCGGCCTAGCCGTCTCTAACTAAGCGATTTTGATTTAGACTCGTACTGGCCCTGTGATATACCTGAAAACAAAGAAAGCAAGTACGTATAACTAACAACGTCCTTAAGCTACAGCTAAATTGCTATTATTACAATTCCTTTGTAATAATATAGAATTGTAATAATAGCAAAATTGTAATAATATAGAATTCTAATAATAGCAATTTAGCTGTAGGGGGGAGTATATTTCTCAGAATTACTCAGAAGAGAAAATAAATATTCACCTACATTTTGTTTTCTAATAATTCATCCTAGAATATAACAGAGTTTTATATTCGAGGGTCATCGTATTTTCGAATAAATGAGATACATTTTAAGTCATTGTAAATCTCCAATAACTGGAAACGCTGATCAAAATCAGCGGATATGGAAACATAAATAATATATAGAATTAATATCCTTTTCCAGGTAGTCTTCATAGATAAACCTATTTGTTCCAGAGATCCACTAATGGAATATGATTGTTCACAATATTCGGGTATTAAATTAACTACCACTTTCCAAAATCTGTAATGATTAATCATTATTTTCCATATGCTCTGTTACTTAACCCCTATATCCCATTATAAGATAGGAGGGGGGGAATTTATTTTATATTTACTTGCAAGAGGTATATTATATGTATTAGAGATAATCTTTTTTAATTAGGAGTAGCATTTTCTACAAAGGGATGAAACACAGGTGTAGGTAATAATTTATCTTTTTTAAGGGCTTGCATAATTCATGAGTTTAGCAGAAAATTTCATTTTGAGAAAGGTTAAAAAATGAATCATGGAAATAATAATTTGCAAAGCTGACATTTTCACTTTCTTCCCTTCCTTTTCCCTGCAATTCTGTCTAAATAAATCTCTAATCATTAATGAACTTTACACGGGAGTGCCGCCTGTGATTAAACAAAGCTTTGGCGATTTGGCGCTTTTAAATTGGCGCAGCAGGAGGTCGGACCAACCTGGGAGTGACGTATATAAGCTCGCCATAAATGCCAGCAGCATTTCAGGCGTAAAATTTATCTAAATACTAGGTGTTGCTGACTTTTCCAGTTTCCGCATATATATTACTCCTATGGCAAACATTATCTCGATTCATAGAGCTTTTTTCATTGCTGTTTTTGCACCATATTTGCGGCATGAATATAGATTAAACGTCTGTGAATGTGGGTTATTACAGAGGAATAATGGTGGGGGGTGAATAGGGGAGAAATAGGAATCTTATTATAGAAATGTGTTTTTTTGCGAGTGTAAATAATTTCCTCGAGTACTAATGAGACAAATTCTATCACTAATAGTTTTTGGCTTGCAATTTGCAACTAAGTTTGTTGAAATATAAATATTTATTTTCGTAGAAATGCGGAATCCAATTAAAGAGAAAGTAATCTCTCTATATACAGATTACTAAAAATGATGCTAAATAGATAACTAAATAAATAAATATAAATCTGATAATTTTCAGATTTTATATTACACCCAAAGTAGCTTTAGATATCAAGGAAAAAGAATAAAGTTTGTTGATGCTATTAAATATTTGGGAGTCAAGATTGATTGCAAGTTGACCTTCGCAGATCATTTTAAAACAATTCATCAGCTCTCAGATGATACGTATGTTAATGTTTTACAGGAGATCTTTTTCTAGTGAGACACTTTGTAACAAATCATGCATTCTTAAAGATATTTTGAATAATGTAATTATCCCTAGAATTTTCTATGGAATTAGTGCCTGGGGATCCAGAGCCGGGGATTTGGTCAGGTTGAGGAACAAACTCGATGCGATACAGAGGAGCTGGTGCTTAATGATTACAAGATGTTTCCGTGCTGTCTCAACTGAGGTGCTCTGCGTTCTAGCCGGCACGCCGCCTCTTTCAATTTTATATAAATTATATTTTGAAATTTTTTTTTTCAGAACTGGTAGACTTGATTTTAAATTCTATAAAGATATTTTGATTACAAGGCATATGTTTGAAAGAATTAATAATATTTTGGTACATCCTTCTGGTTTATGTGTTTTTGAATTTGATTGTAAACTCCCAATAATTGGAGAATTAGATATTTATACTGACGGGTCCGGGCAAGATGATAAATTGGGTGCAGCATTTGTGATTTATCATTATGGAACTGAAATTGAAAATAAAAAATATAAGCTTAATAATTATAATTCTGTATTTCAATCGGAATGCTGTGCTTTACTTAAAGCCCTTCAATGGGTTAAGAAAAATTTGACTTGTGTTAATTCTATTCATATATATACTGATTGCATGTCTTTGCTTCAGTCCTTGACCTCGACCCGTCCTACTAATTTATTAATATTTGATGTTATGTCTATTGAAATTTTTGATGCAGAATATGTGCATTCATTTACACTGGATAAAAGCCCATGTTGGCTTTGCTGGAAATGAAAGGGCCGACGTGCTGGCTAAAAAGGCGACCACTAATGATGATTGTGAATATAAATAGAAATTTCTGGTTCGAGAAGTTATGCAATTAGAAACATGAAAAATTTTTATAATGATATTTGGAATACTAGATGGAATGAATCAGAGAGGTGCGTGGGGCTTTTGAAGTCTATTAAAATTCAAAATGATATGCGACCAATTAGTAATATTGATTTAAACCAGTTTTTAACTGGGCATGGAAGATTTCCCGCGTACCTCTCGAGATTTAATTTACAAAATTCAGACCTGTGTGGTCATTGCCATCAAGTTGGTAACGCAGATCACTTCTTGAATCATTGTTCCTTATTGGAAAATTTGAGAAAGAAATGTTTGGGAGATAAGTCGTGGAACTTGGAAATCTTAAAAACATATTCTAAATGTGCAATGGATTTGATTAATTCTAATAGAGTTGAATTTCAAATATTTGTTTAGTATTGTGTATATTTATCTTTTGATTATATGTTTTATATTCTCAGTTATGAGTATTCATAGGTTTACTACGAAAATTTTGAAATTTTTCTGTGTACTGTTTTATTTAATGCATTGTAGATGTTTTATACATACAATATTTCGAGGAAATACAGTTAATTGTTACATAGATATGGCTTTGCAAATGTTAAGAATCCTGATGGATTACCAGATTTAAATTATCGAAGTTAATGGTGGTTTTGAGTTTTAGGATTTTGATTTTTTAATTTTATGGAATTTTTATATTTTTTCTTAAATTTTGAATTGTAGTTTTTTATTTTAAAATGTTCTGAAATTTTAAAGTTTTAAAATTTTTCTTATATTCTGTTCTTAATGGAGTAATTACTAGAGTTTTAATATGATACATGGCAATCTTAAATTTTTCCAGTTTGGGTTATTGGCAGTCCTGGAGCTTCTTTTCTATGATTATTAAAGATAATTAATACATTTGAATTCAGATAATGGTAGGACTATTAAAGTAAATTTTTAAAATAAATTAATAGTTTAAGTAGAAGCATGATTATACAAATAATATGCTATTAAAATAATACTGTAGGGAATTCGGTTTGACCTTCTGCAGGTTATTTAAATTGGGAATTCCTCGATGGCTTTGGACCGCCTGTGCCTGTTCCGAAAATTCATGTGAATGAATGTTTCTTGAGAGTTTCCGCCACTCTGTTTGTCCGTGGGGTTTTTAATTGTTTTTGGATTTTGAATGTTTGGTGTTGTGCTTCGTTGTTTGTATGTCTCTTCCTTATTTTTAGTTCGTTAATTAACCCCCAATTATTTTTAGTTAATTAGCTTCTTTTTCCTCTCTTCTTTCCTTTTGTGGTTTTGAGGAGGTCGACCCTTTATAATCATATGGTCCAGTGGGATTAGGAGGATTGGGTCTTCCCTGTATTATGACTATGACTATGACTATGACCCAAAGTAGCTTTTTTTTAACGTTTTGTGCGTTACCTTTATTTGTTAAATATTCTTCGGACTTAAACCCTACAATTCAATTTAACGGCAATATCACAAAATAATTGTAAAAGAGCATACCATTAGAATTTCCGGTACACTGTCTCACGCCTTGAAGTTAATATTTTTCCTTCCCCGTACAGTGTTGCTATTGTCCGCTTTGAAATCGTTAAGTTTGTTAATAAAAATTCGTGAAAATTTTGCAAAATATGAAATAGATAATAAAACAAATTCCAAATTCGGGCTTCCAGATGCCCATATTCGGGTGGAGGATTACGTTGCTCAGAATTTGATGACTCTAGGTACAGTTGTTTTATCACAGTGCGAGAAACATACATACATTTCCGCAGATTCTTCGCTATTTAAATTCTTTAAACATAATATAGGTCGATAACATTAGGTGGCAACAATTTGAAAATTTAATACAGCATTTTGTAGTTTTCAACGCAAAATGTCAAAATGAAATGAATAGCCCTTCTTGGGCTAACGTTCTTTTGGGCTAATAATACTAAAAATAGATGCTAAATACAAAAAAATTAACTAAATATTACCCCACCCTCCAAAAAACTTAGTTATCCCCTCCGTTATGAAGGGAAGGGATAATATTAGTTAAGTTGTAATCGAAAAAAGTATGACTCAAGCTTGTTCATTTTTGTTGATAATGAAACTAAATTTGAAGAATCATCAGTTTTTTTTGGGGGGGCGGGAATGAGTAGACGTGAGAAATATGCAGTGCCCTCGCCGAGACTCGAACCCTGGAATACGCGTCAAGTATGCATCCAATTACACCACGAATTCATGCGGAAAGAAGGGAAAAATGTCTCATATACTCCCCCTTTCAAAGGCGACTGAGGATGAAGGAAGCCCAATAGCCAAATCCAGATGATGATAAATTATCGTCCGTAGCCTTTTAGTCTAGAATTTTTCTATTTCATACTTTGTAAAAGTTTAACGAATTTTTGATTAACAAACTCAACGGTTTCAAAGTGAGCAATGGCAACACTGTACGGGAAAAAAAAAATTATCTTCAGGGCGCGAGACTGTGTATCGGAAATTCTAAAGATATCGTCATTTTAAAATTACTTTGCGACATTGCTGTTGAATTGAATTTTATGGTTTAAGTGCGAAGAACATGATATTTAATAAATAAAGTTAACAGGCAAAGAGTTAAAAAGTGCCCCTTTAGGCATAATGTAAAATTTGAAAGCTTTTCTATTTACCTTTTTTTCACTTAGCATTTTTTTTAATGCGCTCTTTCTTCTTCATAAGCTTTTTTATTTATTTATTTATTTTGAAGCAGGAACCATGAAACATGTGCAATGCTGTCATTGCAATTAGGTAAACCACGAATGCACTCAATAAGGAGAGAGAAAATATTTTATAGTCTTAAATAAGTGATTCTGTAACTATCTTTTTCGTACTACCGAGCAAATAGCTTTAAAATAATTGGAATTATTCGTATCAATGGCAGCTATATTGTGTCATTTGAAACAGATCTGATTGGTATATCCAGTTCTAAAATGTTGTAGTAGGGTATGAAGCACATTATTCTAAAAAATAATACATATGTGCTTTTCTGATAATAAAATCAACATCAGTCTTAAACAATGACTTTCTGTGTATATGCAAGTCACTCACATAATGATTTTCCAGTAAAAGAAAAAGATTTTTTTTTTTTTTTTTTCTGATTCCAGAAAAAGACAAGTAAAGGAATCCAAAAAATATTTGGAAAGATATTCATTGTATCATTGTCGTACTACTGAGAAAGTAGATAAAAAATTTGAAATTATTCTTATGAATGACAGCTTAATCGAATCATTTTAAATAGATTCACTCTAAATAGGTTTAAAAGAGTTAAAGCTAAATTAGTTTGCCTCTCTTGTAAACCAGTTACGGTTATGAAGCCAGACATTTTGAAATACGAATGATAAAGTGAGCACTGATTAATCAATGATAAGGCCATCAGTTGGAATGTATCTGTCTTGCTTGTCCAGCCTAATGAAACCCATCGCCGAGAGAAAAAGGGCCCGTGCACAAACAATATTTCATGAAATTACCATGTTGCTTCTAAGTACTGATTCGATTTCAGCAATGCGCAAATTTATGAAATGCATTTTCTATCAGAAAATTCGTAATAAACTCCTGGGAAAAAGTAGTAAAGACAGAATGTGTTATTTTATAATATTATTTATGTTACTTATGTGAATATTTCATCAACATAGAGGTAAAAAATTAAAATCGTTGTGATATCTGGATTGCACTTCCTTAGTACAGAGCTACTTAGATTGCACTTATATATTAAATGAGTAAACCTGGCACACTACGCAAACAAGTCATTATTTATGTGCGTTTCTTTTCTAAAGCATTAACATATAATGTGCTTTTGTTTTGTTATACATTTATTTGTTACACTAAAGCAATAACAAAGGGGGGAGGAAAAGAAGGGAAAATAATAAAACGAAAGGAAACAAAACCTGAAAAGATTCTGATTTTAAACTTCGCGTCAGAGAGTTTGTTAGGTCACCCCCTCCCCGCCCCATCGTTGAGCTAGCAGTCTATTCGTTTATTGTGTGTGCTTTTAAACTCACTTCTGCTGGCACAACATTTTTTTAAATATTTTTTACTTTATTATTAACATCACTTTCTTCCCATTTACACCAAATTACCAAAATGTTTTGAAAATAGCGCATATCTTCAGAATTCCAGATACCGTGATATAATTTATGGGTTTGTGTTGCCATATAACTTTTAGCCCCAAAAGGCTATTATTAAGGAACCTTTGAGTCGAATTACTTTTTTTCTTATATCCGTTACATTATTTCTTTAGAAATAATGCATGACAATAATATATGCTGGCAACATCCTTTAGTTTGTGTTGCCATTCTTTATTTTATTTCTTTAAAAATATTATTCAGAAATAACATTTGGTGGCAACATCCTTTTATTTGTGCTGTCATGTATTTTTACTTTATGTCTGTTATATTAGTCTATAAAAAATAGTACTTGGTGATAACATTTGGTAGCAACATTTGCAATGTGATAAGATGTACAAAAAAGAGAGGCTTCAGAAAAGATAAAACATTATTTTCTTCCTTGCCAATGCAAGTAAATACTTCTCGTACAGTTTCGTAAAAAAACTTCTGACAAGTCGGGTTTGGTTTATTTGATTTGATAACGGTAAAGCACACAAAGACAATTGCCTAAGGAAAGGGATGGGTTTGTGGAGAACTTTTTAAGAGGAACACATGGAAACCATGAAAACGCCCTGCAACCGGAACTGTCAGTGTTCAGTGACTTTACCACTCAGCCATTGGTGGGCCTTCTGACAAATCGGGATCCGCATTTATATTACAATAAATAAACGAAAAGATTAACGTTATTTCTATATTAAAGTCGTCTTTGATAGTTTTAATAATATACTAATAATATACGATGTTTACACGTATGTGAACTTTATAATTATTCTATAAAGAGCATTTATATTGTGCAGTTTTTATTCTTTATAAGAAGTAAAGAAAGTATTGTAATCTCGAAAAATTTCGGGTACCATAATTCAAAGAAAATATCCATTTTGACAGCTTTCGAATCCATTTAGACGAATTCTGCGTGATATCTGTACGTACGGACTATTTTTTTGCCAAAACGAATTGTAAAATGGGTTCAGAAAGATTCTTTTTCGCGACGCCTGTACGTACGTATGTATGTATATCGCATAACTGAAAAATGATTAGCTGTAGAACGTTGAAATTTCATGTGGGACTGGTATAATATATAGCCGTGCATCTTCCTTTTTCGTTGCAATCGGCAGCACCAAACGTACATATATATTAACACGTTTGGTGGAGCCGAATATGAGGGTGGGTGTAAGTTGCTTTATTGTACAGTTTTTGCTTTAAAAGTGATTGAGTTATGTTATTCTTATGTTCCGGCTAGGGTTTTTATGCCTTTAGTTAATCTGCATGAAAAGTTTGTAGAATGTTTTGTAGGCTCCATCCAACATTTGTAGGTTCCGTGAACTCTGTTTTATATTCTTATGGGTTGCTATATTGTGCAGTTTTTGTTTTGAAAACGATTGAGTTACGTTATTCTTATGTTCTGAGTAGGGTTTTTATGCCTTTAATTAATTTAGCATGCAACATTTGTATGCATGCAACATTTGTAGAATTATCAACAATTAAAAAGTGGCGCTTGGCGTAAATAGGTCGCCATTTATTTTTTATCCGAAACTCTTAGTCGAACTGTAAATTAAGTTAGTTGATGCAGCAACTCCAGTGTTTTTTTGCCTAGTAGGGCCAAAAGTTAACTTTCAGTTTTGTGCACTAAAATTGCGTCTTTGGGCACGTTGGATAGGTTGCTTTTTTTCGCGTGAAAACCCTAATTTGAATTGTTGAAAAAGAAAAAGAAAAAAAAAAAAATTTTTTTTTGAACTGCATTTGGCGTTTTGGGGTTTTTCTGTATTTTTAATTTTTAGTGAGCATGTTCTGAGTTCTTATGTATTTTTGCCTTACCGCGAAGTGAGAACTGAATTGATTGCATTAGAAACATATCTTTTATGAAATTTAAGGAAATAAGTTTAAATGAAGTGCAACAAAAAATGTGCATAATTTAATGGACAGTACAAGAAAGTGATGTGGTGCCTACATCAGTTTTTTTTTTTTTTTTTGGTTTGCTTGTTTTTTTTTACTTTTAAATCTTTTTCTGTGACCTTCGTGATGCAAATAATAAACGAACTTCCGCTTCAAGCATGTTAAAGAAAATTATTTAATTAGATTTTGATAATGAATATATGCATTTCCTTCGAGAATTTCTAAAAATATAGCATGGGTGATCCTTATCGTAGCAAAAAGTATATGAAAAAATGAATAGTACACAGTTAACGTTTTAATTCGTAGTCACAAGCTATGATTTATATTTCTACGCTTTACTGGTAGGGAATGTGTTGAAATATCAATAAACAATTCCCATTATCCGATTCCAGGGAATTTATTAATTTTAATAACACTAATAAATATTATTTAAATTTAATAACTGAACAGCACTAATCAACATATAAATAACTAGAGTGGTTCCAAGCTTTTCTGTCCCATGCAGCACTTTCTGGATGATCATTGCTTTCCAACACTCAAAACATGCACGTACATTTACTTAAATTTATATTTTTTTAATGTGCTGTATAAATTAAACAAAAGTATAGAAATGTTGATAAATACCAAAACTTGAGTACAAGTAGTTTTTATATTCATAAATGAACACTAAATAATTAACAACTAAACAAAATTTTTCCCTCTTTCCCCATGGTTAAATCAGAAAACTTATTTTTACCAAAATGGTTTGAAATATATGTGCCCATTTTTAATAATATAATGCTTATAAATATCACGTTAAGACATCATCTTCTGTATCCGAGTTATTTATTAGAAAGACATACTTTGGACATTAATCAAAAACCAGAAATTTCTTGAAAACAGTTGTCATGGTTGACTGTCTGTACTTGGACTTTGACATAGAAATTTAAAAAAAAAATTTTTTAATTAAGTCTTCTGAACTAAGTCTTCTTTTAATTAAGTCTTCTTTAAGCATAAAACTTTGATTAGAACTTTTCACGTGTGAAATGTATACTGCTGAACTACTTCAGAGACTACTTGATTTTCCTTAATTACTTAATTTTAGTAAAAGACGCATGAGTTAGAAGGGCTTTAGAAGGAATGTTTTAGGTTTTTGTTTAAAGTTACTAAGAATAAAATCATGGAAACCCCATGCATCCAATCCACTCGCCTGGAATCGAGTAGTCATATTCAGCATTCTTCATAACAATACTGTTTTAATTTCTCAGCCTTTGGTGAGCCGTTCCTTCTGGGAAATAAACTGTGATTTAGAAAGCAATTTGACATAAAGTAACTAAAAATAAAGAAAAACGACAAATTTTATGCTTAAAATTACTTACCTTGTTACTGATTCTGCAATTCAATTTCTTTACCCCCTACAGCACAGTTTTCCAATGTGGACGTTATCACCTATCTAAAGAGATCTGAAGTGTAAAACGATATTGACCCTGTATAGAACCGATCCTCTGTACCGACACAGGATCGACTAAATAGCTCAAATCGACAAGGCTGTGTGCCGACAAGGTAGCCGATATAGGATCGACAAGCTATCGAAAATTGACAAGACTCTCTGCCGACATTGGATTGGCAATGTAGCTCCAATCGGCAAGGCTCTCTGCTGGCATAGGGCCGACAAGGTAGCCTACAAAGGACCGACAAGGTAGCTCAAATCGACAAGGCTCTTTGCCGACATAAGATCGGCAAGATTGCTCTGGCTTCAACTCTATACCGGAATCAGTCCTATGTGGGTATCAATCCTATGCTGGTAACCTAAAAATAATGATTTAATCAAATTCTTTTTCCTTTGCTTATAGTATATTGAAAATTATAATTCTTGGTTACAATATGCAGAGTCCATTGTATACTGGTGTAGTGTTTGTTGTATACTGGTGTAGTGTTTGTTGTATATTAATACATACTGGACGTTCACCGTGTCGCTGCTGTGCTGGTGTCGATCTTACTCAGTGTGGATCGTATGCTTGTGCAGTTGTAAAAGTGAAAAATATTCATTAATCGTCTTAGTCATTATCAATTTTTTTATCAAAAGTTTTATTTATCGTGTCGATCGAATGTCGGAAACTAGTATTGGTTGTATACGATTGTCGATCCTACACATTGTCGATCTTATGCAGTGTCAATTTTACGCAGTGTAGATTTAGTGAATGCAATCCAAGATATATAGGGAGGGTTAAAGAAGCATTTAAGAAGTAAGTGGGCAATAAAGATATGTTTGGAAAATATAAAAAATATTTTTAAAACATTTTTGAAGCAATCGTTTAATTATTTTCTTGATTACAGAAATGTTATAGTTGTGCGTCTTTAAAAGAATCAGGCCAAATTATAACAATCGATCCTCTACAGCAGTCAATCCACTTTGTAATTAATTTCGTTTTTGTTCTCCAAGCGAATGGAATTGTCTCTATTATTCTAAAAATGTAGTCACAAAATATGTACATGTAGTGATATCCAGGACGCACAAGAAGCATGTTCTACTAATTTATACGTGCTACTGTGGCTGCCATTGGAAGAACCTGTGCATGTTTTGAAGACTAGATATGCTTTGAGAAGTTTTTAACCGCTATACCATTCTGATTCCATATCGTATGATGAATTTTAAGTTATAATATTTATGATTTGATGAAAGACCAAAAAATTGTGAATCGTTTTCAGTTAGCGACCCCAGATCATATTCAAATTCTTTTTCTTTTGCTTATATTATAGTCATCAATGGGTCATTGTTGCAAAGAGATAAGGGTACTAAGAGGGGAAATCACTACCTGTACGGGGAGGAATTATGATCTTTTTTATTTTTTTTTTTATTAATTAATCCAGAAATTAAGGTTTAAATTGCACCAGATTTGTAAATATTAGGGCACCGAGATTTCTTTTATGTAACTAAACAATTTCAGGCCAAAAATTTTGTTGATCTCGAAAATTTTATTTTAATAACAAATAAGGTTTTAGAATTCATTCTAACTTCTGAATGCATGCCTGCCTTTACCAGATGAACAAGCGGTTTGGTTTAGGGCGAGACTTCAAGGAAGGAACGGGCTCACCCTCATATAAAAGGCTTTTTCTTCAGGAAATGAAATGAATTTATGAGATAAGTAAATTTTTCGTTCTCGAATGTACTAGAAGTCATCCTTCTGGCATGCCGAATCCTAGAGATTCCTTATAGAAATGCAGACTTTTTGGAACAATATAACCAATTATAGGGGATGTAAATTGTCACTTGAATGGAACCTTACGTTTGTTCTCAACTTACAGATCATTCTTCGGATTCGGAAGAATTTTTTTCACACATTCTGCTGGGTAGGAAGAATTATATTGACAACAAACCGCAATCAGAAGATTTTATGCACTTCGGTCTTTTTTTTTTTTTTTTTTTTTTTCATACTCTCTCATTTTTGTTAAACTTTCCTTCCGCACTCTCATACTGTTTCTAACATTCTCATTGGTGACGCTAAGCATTTTATCTTTTCTCCATTGGTGTGCTGGAAAATAAAAACAGTCTGTTTCTATTATCCCTTGCAGTGCTACTGCTTAATTATCGTTATGAAATTACAATTCAAGCTTCAGCCCTAAATAACATGATATCGGGTATTTTATTTTGTTATTTAACTATTTTTCATTAATTTAATAATTTATTCAACTTATCTCTTTATTTATCTCTTCATATTTTGTTACACTTTGATTATTTAAATATTTTAGTTACTAATTATTTTATTATTTTAAATTATTATTCATTTTATTAGATTTTTTT
Organism: Stegodyphus dumicola; assembly: GCF_044657685.1. NCBI lineage: Eukaryota > Metazoa > Arthropoda > Arachnida > Araneae > Eresidae > Stegodyphus > Stegodyphus dumicola. Next base: position 36,468,152 of record NC_140771.1, on the reverse strand, counting down.
TTTTTTAAAATTTTTTGTTCCTTTTGCTTGATGGCCTTCCGTCAATCTCCTACACTTTTAACGTTAGAAATTAGAAGTACTGTTTCTAACTTTTATATTTATGATTATCGCTTATCTGTTGTTTTTCTTATATGATACTGTACTTTTCTCTTTGATGGTGTAATCATGCAAGGGCAAAGATAAATCAATCCAATAAATTTACAGATATTACTTAAAACCGTTTTTCTTACTAGGTTAAAGAAGCATACAACAATACCAACAGCCATCCAATTTTCGAAACTTAAAACATCGCTGTATTCTTAACAGTTTGAATTCCAGTCACAGGAGGCAGATTTTTTTCCCTTATCCCTGCTGATCAGTCAAGTGTCCAAAAGTCAAGTTTCTCACAATAGAGAACACCAGCGAAGAGTCGCCTTGCTGGCCACGACGGACCTCCTCGACACTCTTCTGGAGAAAGAAGTTCCGGTCAAGTGGCGCGGGTCAGGATTCCGGTGGACAATGGATACTGAGTGTTTATTCTGACAGAGGTGTCCTGGGGAGAAAGAAGCAGTGTGAGTCTGAGAAGAACGAAAAGAAGGATTTATTTTTTGAGAGGGTGGGGTGTTCTTGTCTATCATCTTTAAGGATACTGTTTACGAAAATAAGAGTGTGGTAAACCAGCTTATGTTTAAGACAACAATAACACGCCGAATAAATACTAATTCAGAAGTCAAACAACAAAAATCAGCGTTAATTTACAAAACTTTCACAGGACTAGTTTCGATGGTTTTACCGAACCATCATCTTCAGCTGCAAAACCGCAAAATGAATTTGCGGTTTTGCAGCTGAAGATGATGGTTCGGTAAAACCATCGAAACTAGTCCTGTGAAAGTTTTGTAAATTAACGCTGATTTTTGTTGTTTGACTTCTGAATCAGCTTATGTTTATTCTTAGAAAAATAACAAATGAAATTGGGAATTATTGATGTCAGGTTGATAAGCAGAATTATTATAATACAAAAAAAAAAAAAAAAAAAAAAGCTAGGGCTACACCAAATACACCAAATTAGTTTTTATTCAAGTCAGCCTTAAGAATAAACTCAATTAATTCACATGTAAAAATTACGTAAATTCATTCATACTTAAAAGTTCCGACAATATCATTTAATATGAAATTATTTAAAGTTTGAAATAAATTTTGATGTAGCATAAATGACTTGATTAATAATTTTGCTTGCTGAATATGTTAAAGTCGATTACGTAAAAAATAAATTAATTTAGGATAATTTATTTAGGACAATATTCACCAGGAAATTCGATAGATAAGCAGAGTTACTTTGCAAGCAATTATGAAGTGTGCCACAGAAAGAGCTTGTTCCTGTGAAGGGAAAATGTTGATCATTTAAAAGATGTTATTTTTCAGGTTTCAGGATCTCCAAGGTATTTAAATCATAATATTAAAAAGAAAATTATTAAATAATTAAAAGTAAAAATGTTATTTAATTTTAAATGGTAAAGTGATTTTTGGCCCCCCTTGTATAATCACATCATGTGATGACGTCAGACCATCATGACTAAGAAAAGTGAAATAAAACCATATCTAGTGAAATGTAAAATTATGCACAAAAATGTATAGCCCTGCTTAATTTCTTAAATTTTATAATATCTGCATCTAATAGGAATCTTTACAAGGAAATGCAATTGGTTTTAACTAGTTTTTTATTCATTCTTGGAAAGAGATAAAAAAATTATAAACGGAAGAGTAAAATCAAACTAGCCGGTTTTGGGATATTTGTTTTAAGCATTCTGTAAGGTAATTTAAGTAAATAAAAATAACATAAAATAACATATGGCTTCAATTTTTTGCGTGAAAGTCTGATTTTTACCTGTTAACTTGATAAAGGTTAACCTCAGAATTCCAGCGTTCTAAAAATTTCTAAGATATTGTATTAAACTCATGAGGAATTATCAGAAATGATAATTTTCAAATCCCTATGTTCTTTTAATACCTCAGAGTAAGCAAATGGTATTACGCAGAAAACTGCTTAGAAGTAGGGTACTTGGCGTTGGCAAAAACAGAAAATCGCTAAAATGTTTGTTTGTTTAATAGACGATGACGAAATGAACGAGAACTATCCACCCAGAGGAAGGGATTTCTTCGGGGAGGACTTTATAATTTGTTTCCTGTAAACACGTATGCAGCAGGTCCGTTTGCCAGAATTCGCATATGAGATGAATTATTGGTGCTCAGTGATCTTCTCGATTCTCGACCAATGATGGATCACAAACTATATGTGACGTAACATCTACGTTGATTTGATGTTTGGTGGTTCAATAATCAACCTTTTGAGCTATAAAATTCATTATTTGATCTTGAAACACTCGAAGAAACGCCGCAAGTCGCCTGTTTAAAAGAGAATAACTTTTGATCTAAATTTTATTGATGTTTTATTTTGATGTTTTTATTGATGTTTTGGTTTTTATCAAATGACAACAGTGTGAAAAAGTAAACTGGGCATTTATCTTTTTAAAAATATTTCTAAAGAAAGAAATATTTCTAAAATTTCTTGTTGTTTTTATGTTTCAGCATATATTGGCTATTGGGACACTCGAGCAAGCATTCACTGTTATTAAAAAACTCGATATAAACAGATTTCATGCATATATGTATCATGAAAACTATATTTAAAACATATCCTAAATATATAAGAGTTTTTCTCATCATTAAGAAATTAATTCATATTTTCGGTAGTCTATATTTGCGAAAAAGTAAATAAATTTATATCATATTCGAGAAGTTAAAAGCTGGAATGTGAAAGTTTGGATGGTTTATTTGAATTATGACAAATCACCCGAGGATTGTCTTCCAAAGGGCTGGAATGCCTTCGTGAAGGACACTCTAAGCGAAACTGACACGTATACACTGTACACATGGGAAAAGCCACGAAAGTTCCCGTACAATCAGCCCGTTCGCCGGGATTCGAATCCGGGACTGAACTACCAATATTTAGCTAATTTACCCCTCGGCCGTTGGTGGGCCCTGAAATGTGAAAGAATAAACTGACAGTTTAAATTCGTATTGAAAATTTTTTTATCATTTATTTATACGTTACTGAAGATTTCTAGCAACTTAGTATTATAGATTCGTTTATTTTTGAAGCATGCAATTTCCTTGCTTTTCTACTTATTGATAACTAACATTTCTACGTAATATATTAAGAGTTCTCATACACCTTAAAACCCATAAGATCTTCGAATATATGACTATTGCAAGAATTGGGATAACTTCAAAAGCAAAGTATTCAAAAGCAATTACTTCCAACTTTTTACAGCTGACTACATAATATAGCTGCTTTCTGAAATAGTAATCAGAAAGTTTGTGTTGCCACAAATTTTTTATAATTTAATCCGCTTTGTGACAAACCTTTTCGTCATGTTTCCACCTTGCGCGCACATTTTAAAACATTATGTTGCATAATTTAGTTCCATATTTAATATATAGGTTTTATAACATTTGGAAACTATTGTGAACCAAAAATTTTAAGAATTTCATGCTAAATTTTTATTTTATTTGGAGTTGAGTTTATAAAATGTATTTTATTAAAAAAATCTGTGATGTTTCGTGCATAAAATTTTTTTAATATTAAAATATTCATCAGATTTTGGGTTCAGTTAGAATATGGTGCCCATATAAAGAATTTCAAGTATGTGCCATTAGCCATTTTTAAAATATCATGTACGCAAGGTAGAAACAAGACTTTTGTCGCAAAGCGGATTAAATTACAAAAATATTTGTCGCAACACTAACTTTCTGGTTACTAGTTTCTAAAGCAGCTATATTATGCAGTCAACTGTAAAAAGTTAAAAGTAATTGCTTTTAAAATAAATAAAATATCTCAATTCTTGCAATAGTCACATATTCGAAAATCATAAGGGGTTTAAGGTGTATGAGCCCCCTTTATTAACCATAATACTAATATATAGGATTATATCTGTTTTGTATTGTTAAGTAAATAACATTGTACTAAAAATAAGCGTCGAGTGTTTGGAAAAGATCCTAAATATCAAATCTTTAATTCCACACATTTCATTTGCGGTGCTTCAACTGAATTGTTAATTTTTGTATTCGAATTTTCAGCGCGTGACTGAGTCATTTACCCTCCCTCAGATAAATGCTCCTATTTTTACATCAGCATCAACAGCAACAACTTATTGTTTTCTCTTCAACTGATTAATAATATTTTCTCTCGTGCACTTGTACACTTTCATTAAGAAAGTGTATTGTTCTAGTGTCGGTCAATAAATTGCATTGATTTTTTATTACTGTTTTAGGCGTGCACTTTATTTCAACGATTATCAAATCGTGAGTTGTTAAAAAAAAAGGAATCTATAGCAATTTTTGCACACCCCTGGGGTGTTTGCCCAAGCAGTGATCGCTTGTCGTCATCGATCAAGTAAGCGCACGCGCACAGATGGCGTTTGTTACTTTGCGTGACTTCCCATTCTTGAACTAGGGGTCAAGTTTGGGTCAGTTACATGGGTTTCATACGGTTTCGAGCTCTATGTAGGAAAGGTTTTGTGGGATAATATGACGGTAATGACCTAAAGAATGAGAATGTTACTTTGTTGTTACATGGAAGTCAAAAATTTAGGTGTGACAGAAGTTTCATTTCACTTTTAGTCTTTCCTTAACATTCGATCTAAAACAAGTTCTGAGTCTGAAGGATTTCTTAACATTTAAGTTAAAAATTTTACGCAAATTTATTACCATTTGGTGGATAACTAATTGGGTTCCACTGTTTTTAGGTTCATACATGAGGTTCCGCTGTTTATAAGTTCAAAAGAATTTCCTTTTGACGTAAAACTACTCCAGTTCCACAGTTTTAATTTTAAAAGTATTCCAGATACTATCGAATCATAATCTGTAGAGTCATTAGTTTCCTTTCAAATTTGGAGTGAATAATGACAATACTACTTGATGAAGTATCGAAACACACTTTATTGGCCAGTATTGTCAGAAAAGCTCCAAGACACGTTTTTACAGTCGTCGATGAACTACCATAAACACGCTGACACGATCAGCGGCACAGCGTCCAGGTTATCAGGCTATCACGGTGGAGACAGCTTCACGGCAAAGAACTAGAATACAGCTCCCGACTCTGCTCGGTCGTTCTCGGAACTCCACGTACTCTCGAGATTCTGCACGCTACAACTCGCGATGCATTCGACGACACATATAGCACAGCCCCCGACTCTTCGGTTCAGCCGTGCCCGGAACTCAACACGCTCTCTCGACGATGCACTAACCGCGATACACTACGAGACTCTTTCGATGCACTCCACGACCCACTCGGCACTCGCTGCCCGGCTGTCAATTCGATCGACTCCGCAGGGATTGACTCGCTAGACGAGACACCAACTCGATACTAAGTAACTCTACGCGTACCAGCAGGGTTTATATAGCTTTTGGCTGGTGTTCGAGAACATTCTGGGTTAAACCGGTAAGAATTCGTTCCAGAAGGTTCTCCAACCATCCATGGCACAGCGCCAGTTTTGTCGACAAATGGGTGTTTTCTCGCCAAATGTGGCAACACTGCCTTCCCTTGCTATTTTATGGCAACCCTACACCTGCTTTGCGGAGAAGCCATCTTACCGCTCCTGTACATTTCGTAACAATATACTCCCTTTTAAAGGGCGTCTAGGGATTAGGGGACGCAATCGCTAAATCCTGGTGATGTCAAATTATCTTACGGCCCCTTTTAGTTTAAGTGCCATTTGTAGAGTTATTCGGTTTTTTGATACAGGGGACATGAAAAGTGTGCAGTGCACTCGCCGGGACTCGAACCCTGCACCTCTCGAGTACGCGTTGAGTGTTCTTCCAGTTACAGCACGAAGGCACGCGGAAGAAATTAAATTTTATTTGCGTAGAATACGAAACAAGATGAATTTCTGTTTTCGCATTTATTTTTCCAAAATTAAAGGAAGAAATTATTTTTTATTTCGTTGAACAAAACATATGATCTGTTTCACTTATCTAAAATTAAACAAAAACTTTATTTTACACTAACATAAAGAAATATAAATAAGTTAAAATTAACAACTGAATGCACAAAATGACGCAAAAGAGCAGCCATAGTGCGCTCATAAGGGTTCCTTACCCTTATGCATGTCGGCCGCTCTTCGGAATGACAGGAATCTTCATGAGGGTGCACCGGCATAAGGAAGCGCTCACAAAGTATAGATCAGTTTATAGCTTGAAAAAGCAATCTTCTGAAATAAATCTTCGGCACCTTTAATGAAGAGTGGGGACTTTGCCTAAGGTTGTGCAAAACCTTTGCGAAAAACACTTGCCTAAGGTTGTACAAAACCTTTGCGAAAAACACTTCCCTAAGGTTGTACAAAACCTTTGCGAAAACACTGCAAATTTATAAAACTGCCCGCAGCTTTATGAAAAATACTGGATTGGCATAAGGGCCTTTAAGAAAAATTCCGGGTTCGTATTAACGTGTGGAAATTTTCGTCAACCAGAGCACATTTTCAGGTTCTGCTTCTGGGAAGGGGGAATAGAATGTTTTAGTAAATCACACCCTATTTATTTCCAGCAGAATTACTAACACTGAGATGTCAAGAAGATTTCTTTCCTTTTTTTTTTTTTTCTTTTTCGTAATTTGTCTTTTTTGAATCTTAAAATTAAAATTTAGTTGATAAAGTCACATAATTTTAAATTGATAAAATGTTTCATACTAAATCTTCGATATTCTGTCATTTTTAACGTTCTATTTAATTGTTTAAATAGTCTATTTGACTTTTTTTTTCCGGCTATCAATGCGCATATCGATTTCAAACATAAAAAAGCCTTTCTGTTAGTATCAATGCATCACTTTTTCCCTATTTACTTTTTTCTCTTTTAGTTTTATCTAAATTTTTTTTTTTTTTAGCATTTCGACCTTCAAAAATTGTAGTGGATATTTTGTTTTTCAAACCGCACTTCATCATATGGTGAGTTGGTGTTTCTTTTACGATGTACTCTTGGCTTTTCGTCAGACAATTCTGCAATGTTTTCAGTAATTCCTTATTTTGATTGTAGATTCTAATGCATATTTTCTTGAACCCATTTCTTATGTTGTTGTCAGAAATTTAATTTCAGAACTAATGCCATTATTATTAGTAGTATTTTCGAGGCATGAAAGTAATACTGGATACGACATTTTAATTTTTTCTTACTTTTTCCATCCAATTTATTTTATGGCATCTACAGACAAAAATCGGTATGGAGCTTATGGATATTAAAAATTACTGAAATTAGAATCATATTTATCGCATTAAAATATGCCTACCTAATTTATAGTAATTATTAATTAATTAATCCTGAATTGAAACGAAAATCGTACATGCATAAGGTACCGGCACATTGGTGAAAAATGGCTAGATTTTCATAAGTGTGCCGCCGACCAGAAACTGACTAAGAAAAAGTAAAATCTGAGCGCCACAAACTGTCTTATTTTCTGTGCGTTTCATTATGAAAATTTCTGTTTTTTCGAACAACAGCCGACTTGTATAAGAGTTCCACACTTTATTGGTGAGGCACTTCCCCTTATTTTATCGCAAAAATTTTCAATTTCAAGGGTGATCAAATGAAGTTCCCCCTTCTACAGGAGCAAAAAATCAGAATGCAGAACTTTTTGTTTCTTCTAGAGAAGAAGGACCTCTGTCTGATATCAGTCGAAATCGATACAGTTTCTTTTAAAATATACTTCCAAATAAGGTTATTGTTTGGCCTAATTTAAACTTATGTTGGCGTGCTTCTCTTCTTATTTGAGAAATTCAATGGATATTATTAAGCACAGTTAACAATAAACGGCAATAGTAATTGAAATAGTTAGTATTTAGCTAACAATTATCATTTTTTATTTTAAAGAAGAATGTCAGAAAAGTCATCTATTCTGTAGGTTAAAAAATACTTTGAAAGAAATAATTGCGAGAATTATATTTTAAATAATCTCATAAATATTTTTATATTTTAGCTTCCGCAAACCAACGTATACTCTAATATTCGCAACTAGAATCCAGTCAAGCAATAGTTCTCTCTGCTCTCATTGGCAAAAATCCTGTTATGCCATTAGAAAAAGGACCTTTGTCTGATAGCTTTCAAAATCTATACAATTTCATACAAAATCCACACCAAAATAAGGTTACTTTTTTTGCTTTATGTTGCTTAAAAAATTATAAGATAAAACAAAATTTTTTAAAAAATCTGAAAGGTTTCAGATTTTAAATTACGTCCAAAGGGACTTTTTTTAACACTTTGTAGGCTAGCTTTATTTATTTAATATCATGTTCTTCGCACTTAAACCATAAAATTCAGTTCAACAGCAATATCTCAAAATAATTTTGAAATGAGCATATATATCTTTAGAATTTCCGATACATACTCTCGCGCGCTCGAGATAAAAATGTTTATTCTGTACAACGTTGCCGTTTCTTACTTTGAAATCCTCGAATTTGTTAATCAAAAATTCGTTGAAGTGTTACAAAATCTGAAATCGATAATAAAACAAATTTCAAATTTCAAATTTTGGATTCCAAATGCCAATATTCGCAGGAGGATTACGTTATTCAAAATGTTATGGCTCTAGATACCGTTGTTTTATCACGATGCGAGAAGCATAGATACATTTATGCAGATTCTTCATTATTTAATTTCTATAAATATAGTACAGGGCGATAATATTTGGTGGCAACAATTTGGAAAGTGAAACAATGCTTGTAGTGAATCGACGCAAAATGCCAAAATGAAATTAATAGTCCTTCTGGGCAAATTGCCCCTTTGGACTAAATATATATATATATATAAAAAAAAAAAAAAAAAAAAAAAAAAAAAAAAAAAAAAAAAAGTAGATGCCTAAAGTAAAAATTCTGCTTATATATTTAACTTGAAAATTTCAAACGCATAAATCCGCTGTAAAAAGAATATATGGTTATTTACCTTTCTATCCCAATCTTTTTCCCGTTTATAAAACTGTTAATTTTTGGATAGTACTTTAAACAATTTTAGAGCTGAATTTTCTGGAGAATAAGTAATTTTTGGAAAAAAAAAGAAAAAAAATACCTATTTTTTAAACATTATTTCTAGCTTTTTTTTCCCTTCGATTTTAATCTGCCCCTTGATTTCCTTGACAAAAGGACATTTTTACTTCCTTATTCGAAGTAAAGGAAGCACTGTTATCGCGAAAAATTTCAGGTGCCATATTTCAACGAAAATATCCATTTCAATTTCTCTCGAAACCATTTGAACAATGTTTCTGAGTGACATCTGTGTACCTATGGGCAGAATAAAGGACTATTTTTGCCAGAACGGATTGCGAAATGGATTTAAAACGGATTCCGAAGAGATTTCTTCCTTGACGTCTGTACGTACGTACGTATGTATGTATCTCGCATAACTCAAGAACGAATAGCCGTAGAACGTTTAAAATTTTGTTTATGGGACTGCTATAATATGTAGTTGTAGTTGTGCACCTTTTTCTTTGAAATCTGCTGCACCAGTCGTACATAAGTCTATATATATATATATATATATGTATATATATGACTGGTGCAACCGTATATATATATGTGTGTGATGTACCAGCTTTTGTCCGGAATAAATAGATTGGTGAAGAATCATAGATGTAGTCGTAGCTTAAATTATCAGAAGATAAGTTTAAAAAACAGGATCCATTTATTATATTTCAGGAGAAAATAGCAGTTACAAAAATTAAGATCTCCGGAGTAAATAAAAAAGAACTACTAATAACTTTTTGTATTAAGTTTACTGGCATTGTTACATTAAAGAAAAGACTCCGATATTCCTTTGCGAGTCCTTTCATAGCCTCTGGAAAGGCGGAGCTTCCAAGAAATGACTTCAGCCATTTCAGTTCGCTTTAAAGATTTCCAGAACATTCTATAACTGTACGTGTAGAACTTGACTACGGGGCTGTGGATTTAATTCCACGTACTTTCAAATAAGAGACCTTAGCCATTAAAAAAGAAAAGAACATACAGTTAGAATTTTAAGTGTATTCTTGACTATGGAATTTTATTATTACATATATATATATATATATATATATATATTTCCAATGTACAGTCGTATATATATATATATATATATATTTCCTCTTCGTTACCTGGTTCGGTGAGCTTAGTATTTTATTCTTATATGTTGGTAAATTGTGCATTTCTTGTTTTAAAAAAGTGATTGAATTATGTGGTTTTTATATTCCGGTTAAGTTTATTATACCTCTAGTTAATCTGCGCGCAATAGTGATATGGTATATAATCAACAATTTAAAATTGTAAGTGGCGAGTTAATCCTAACGAACAGCTATTTGCTTATATTTGAATTTCAGTAGAATAGTGAATTATGTCAGTTTCTGCACCTTCAATGTCTTTTTGCCGAGTGGGACCAAAAGTAAACTTTTAGTTCTGTGCATCGAAAAATTTGCCTCCTTGCCCACTAACCGAATTTTTGTTTTTGAGTAGAACCTCTAAATTTAATTGAAAAAAAAAAAAAAAAATTTTTTTTTTAAGCTATTTTAACTGTATTTGGTGTTTTATGCTTTTCTGTATTTTACAATTTTTAATGAAGATGCATTGAGTTTTTATATATTTTTGCCTTGCCGCGAAGTGAGAACATCATTAATTGAATGAGAAATACATCCCTAATGAAATTCGAGGAAATAAGTTTAAATGAAATGCAGCAAAAATGTATATAATTTAATAGTCATGTGGTTTTCAGTCATATTTTTTAGTATTAACTGCTATAATATCATTTGCCCCTCCCTTTTTTATTGCTTTTTGTATATTTATCCAGCGTTAGAAAGCTCCATTTTTACTTCCTTGTACGAAGTAAAAAGGAAGTATTGTAATCGCGAAAAGTTTCAGGCAGCATATTTCAACGAAAATATTCATTTTGACCGCTATCGAAAGCAATTTAACGATGTTTTTGCGTGATATCTGTACGTAAGGACCGAATAAAAGACTCTTTTCTTTCAAAAAAATTATAAAACTGCTTTAAAATGAATTCTGAAGAGAATTATTCGTGGCGTCTGTACGAACGTATGTACGTACGTATCTCGCATAACTCAAAAACGAGTAGCCTCAGAACGTTGAAATTTTGTATATAGGACTGCTATATTTTGGTTGCAATCGGCCGCACCAAACCTATATAAATATATTTATATATATATCCACTCTGTGACCCGGCTCAGTGATCTCAGTTTCTTTACTCTTATATGTTTGTAAATTGTACATTTTTTGCTTTAAAAATGATTGAATTATGTTGTTTTTATCTTCCGGTTAAGGTTTTTATGCGTTTAGTAAATCTGTATGCAATATTTTTAGAATTATCAACAATTTTAAAGTTGTCTAAGTGCCGCTAGGCCTTTCTTTCATGGCGGCCATTGATGTTTACATTTGAAACAGGAGATTAGTGGATTTGTTCCCAATCTAGAGAAACTTAGCTTCGCAACAACAAAGATAACGCATTCATTTACTATTGCCAATTAAATCATGCTTAATTCTTTTTGGAATTTTTTCGAGGAAATAAGTGTTTAAGATTTACTTCGTAATTTTTAATATAGATATTTTGAGTTTTTATGCATTTTTGTCTTGTCGCGAAGTGAGAACTGAATAAATTTAATGAGAAATACTCAATCGTCTGTGAAAAACTGTTTCTGTTTTGTTTTGTTTGCTTAATTTCTTTTATACATCATTCTAGCTTCATTATAATATTTGAATAGAACATGAGGCAACGATTAGATAATTCTATTCTTTAAATGATATAAATTTTGTGCATTATGAGTTATAATATGAACGAAATATATAAGTTAACTGTTATATAATTATTGGATTATATAACAGTTAACTTAGTTTCCGTTATATAATTATTATATAAGTTAACTGTTATATATTTATTAATTATTTATTAATACTGTTAAGTGAATCTAGCGCCAGAGTGTTGGTATGGTAAAGAAATACTAGAGTGAATTTTAAAGAATGCATTTATTCTATTGTGGTTTATGCGCTGTCGGCGAAGTAGATTTAATTCAATCCAATAAGTTTAAATGAAATGCAAGAAAAAATGCGTATAATTTAATATTCCGTACAAGGAAGTCATGTGGTGTACACATCAAATTTTTTCATAATTCTAAAGCCCAATAATCTATTGATGGAGCACAAAAAGACTTAAGAGAAATATGAAGAAACTGTGTGTCGCTTTTGATACTTTTTCAAAGAATTTAATGAAGATTTGGCAATATTTTATAACTTAATCGAGATAGAGTTTTACTTTTCGATGTCAATGCAGTTAAAAAATAAGTTACCTTTCGTGTTTATATATAAATTTTAAGCGACATTTTAACAAGACGAACAGTTTTCATTCAGCAAAGTTTAGCTTTTTAGTTTATTTTCTGCTTTTATTATTAATTTCAAATTTTCTTTTCAGCTGAAAGCAAACAGTAGTCATAAATCTTTTGCCGAAGCCTTCTTTGAATTCTTAAAATCAAGTTTATAGAGCTTTTCTGTCATTTATGGTAATGATAATTTGATATTTTTATTGTAATCGTTTAGATAAAACAATGTTTCAAGAACAGTCTTATGTATTTGCAGTTCTGCCCTACTAAATGAATTCTATAATATGCTCTACGGTTATCGGCGTGCTTCTGAAAACCTGATGAAGCACTGGTATTTTCATTTAAAGATATTTTTAATTTTCCTTTCAATTCGCGCAATTATTGGTAAAACAAGAAACTTCATTTTCAGGGGGGGGAAGGCAAAATCTTCTTTGAATAACTTCTTCTTTTGCTTTTTCCAAATCAAAACAAGACCAAACTTTTTTTTTTTTTCATTTATTATGAATAACATTCCTAATTTCGCTGTTAGAAATGTTAATGCGATAATTCTCGTGATTTGTATAATAATAGAAAATAAATATTTATATCTATTGAAAGAACACAAGGCCCAACTTTCTATTAATTTTACTTAAGCTGTTTTAAAAGCAGACGATATTTGACTATGTCAGGCAATAATTTAGTTTAAATGAACTGACGCGAAATAATTCTAATGTTATATATTTTTCTTTTCTCTATTAGAATCATTCTAAAATATACAAATAGCTTAGTTTTTTCTTTCTGCGAGAAAACCTGTTAAAAGGCACATTGGCATATTTCTTTTTCCTTTAATGTCATATAATAGGTTCAAATTACGCACGGCAAATAAATGCTAAACACATATCGAATTATCATATTTATATGTCTTTAATATTAAGCAAAAACTATCAGTATCTCAATGATATCGATAAAGATATATCATAGCAGCAACTGCGCAGATAAAAACAACATCCATATTTAAAAGTATCGTCTTTGAACCTTTCAGTGTCGATATCACGAAGACACGACATAATTTTCTTATTCTTATTGTAGGCCATCACCTAAAATTGCCTGTCAAACAAAATGAGCAAACATTAATTCTGTGGATATTAGCATCATATCATTTTTCCTTTTTCTGCTTCGATGCTTTAGATTACATCACAGCAAATGAGATACGTCTATGCTACCTCAAAATGGGCCCCTCATCAAGAATGAAATGGAAAACTCCCATCCACTCAATTCCAAATAAAATGAGATCTACAGAGGGAAAACTATTTGGACGTCCACCGTCTCCTTACATAGGTCATCATCTTGTAATAGGTTATATAGAAATATCTTCAACTTTTTTTTTTACTCTTCTCATTTCTTTAGTTTATTGACACATATCCAGTTACTCAAAACAAACATATCAAATCTGATGCACGTATTCTACCTCACCTCCCTCCCATTTTTCGTGTCTGCATCTTCACTTTTCGCGTCTTTGAGTGACAGCGAGGAGGAGTGAGATCTGTTGAACTTTGATGATGTGGGATGTCCTCGGTTATCATCAACTTGCGTGTCATTTTGATTACGGTGTGAGTGTCTGGGTTGCAATAATAACTATGAAATTGACTGTTTTGGCGTGTTTTCTAGTTTAAATGAGGCTGTGAAATGCAGTGCTGTTTAGCTAAAAAGTAATCATCGAAGTCGGCGGTACCAGAATTGTTCTGCTCTCAGAACTGCATTTTCTTTAGAAATGCTATTTTGGACATTGTATTCTTTTATATGCTCAGCCTATTATTTAAAACGATGTTAAATTAATATATTTTTTTAAACAATGGCAGGCTTTCACCCGACTTCGGCTTCGAGACTATTAAGGGCAGTCACTTTATTATGGAGGCACCTAATAGGTGGACCACCTTTGCCTCCTATGAAGGAACGGACATTTACAACCATACCTTCTCCGGGATTCGAACCCGGGCCCTTTGGTATCGCAGTTGGCTTCATTAACTGCTATAATACCGTCTGGGCGACTGTTAAATTAATATGTGATATATTGTTTAATTTTTACAATTGAAGAATCTGCTTTTATTTAATTTTATTTCAAAGTATAGTGTGTTAAATAAATTCTCTGTGCAACCAGCATACCAACAAAAGTATCCTATCAATAGTTTTAATACGAAGGCCCCCCATAAACATAAAGAATACAAATCTGATAACAATTAATGTTTAATTATTCGCCATTTTTGTTATTGGAACATTTATATAAAAAAAACTAATTAATTTGTGCAACCATTGTTAACTAATTAATTAGTGCTGAGTCATCAACAACAGCAAAAAATGGGTAATTCCTAATAAAGAACAAGACAGTGCTGTCTACTATGAGGCGCCCTTTATTAGCGAAAGTGAATAGCTAAAACAAAAACGGAAAGATAGGGAAGAAACTGTTTAACGTAAGGCATTTTTGACTATTTAAACTGTCTTACTGAGTGCAAAACATGACCACCTTTCTGATAAGATGTCTAAAGTGAAATTAAAAAGTTTACTTTGTTGATTATAGTTATGTACTCGAAAGAAATCTGGAGAGAGATGTCGTCGTAGAGAATTTTCTAAACCAAGATAGATAACGGCTGTCAGTAAATGCCCCAGTAGAAGTGGGCGATCACCCCAATTTCACCATTAGTCATATAGGTATAATCCTACAGCACCAACTGAGCTGTTCAGCCCAGTTTTAATGTTGAACATCCGGAGGAACGGATCTAAGTGTCTCCCATCCCATGTCTTCTTCGGGGTTTGAACGCGAGTCCGACGACACGGCAGCAAGCATCGCTAAAGGTTAAACTGATCAGGGCTGCGGGTTGTAAATGGAACATTCTTTCACAGACCACCAAATCCATTTTCTTGTTTTCATTGAAGAAAATCGCATTGCCGAAACAAATCAATGATTTAGGACTGCTTAAAATTCGATCCTTGTTGGCCTAGTATTAACAGGGCCATGAGAATAATCACACAGTTTTAAGGCTTTTCACAAGCAGAAAACGTGCTTGAATGTAAGACAGCCTCACACGATAATTACAAGCATTTTCGAAAACTTTTCACAAGGAAAAGAAGAGCTTGACTGTAAGACAGTCTCACACATTTAAGTCTGGTTTTGCGAAAATATTTAAATGGCCTAAATACAAAACTTCGAGGGAAAATTAAGCTTATAACAGTATTTGTTAAGTGATGAACTATTTGTAAGGTAATTTCTCACCCTTTTCCGCATGCCTTTGTGGTGTAATTGGAAACATACTCGATGTATATTCGAGACATCCAGAGTTCAAGCTCGGGCGAGGGCATTGCCCATTTTTTCACGTCTTCTGCTTCAAAAAGACCTAATGTCTCTACGGAATTTACTCCATTATTTAAATATCAGGCCTGTTTTTTTACGTGTTTGGCTCATTTAATTATCTTATAGAATGTGAATGATCGGAGGACGGCTAAGGAGAGGGACGTCTAGCATCTTGCGGGATTTTCGAAAAATTGGCTCGTATTAACGTTACACATTATACATGAGGAACGTTACTCATCCGGAAGCGCATATTCATGCTGTTGATTCGCCGAGAGTAAATCTGTACCTATTCTGCATTTTGACTTGCTTGGGCACTGGTACAGCTATATTTATAAAATAAGAACAATTTTAGAAATCACTTCAATGAAATCAATAATCGTTCTGTATTCAAGCTAATACGGTATCTTTCTTGAAAGACATTTTTAATAAAAATGAATTCATATTTTTGTGGAAGCCTTAAGTGTGGTTTTTTTCCTCCTAAAATTACATCTCTCAAATAACAAGATCGTCTTTTATGCAAAGTTGTCTTAGTCATCATGGTAAACATTCTATTAAAAGTATTTAAAAAGCATCTACTTTTGAGTTGAAAGACTGATAATTTTAATATCCGTGAAGTAATCTTTTTGATTCGGCTACATATTAAAAGTATTAATTTTAATATGAATGTTTTCCACTTAACAAAACAGTTACTTGCTGAGGATTAATGACGTCTTGCTGTTATTAGCATGCTAATCTACATTACCCAAATTAGAATACTGTCGGGATATATTAAATTAAAAGCTGCAAAAATTTAAACTAATTATTTTGATAGAATTTGAATTAGACGATGAGAGAAATTCTATTATTAGAAAATACCCTCTAATAACTCCAGAATTATTAAGTTTTTAATACAAATATTATTTGTAATAATGTAAGTTTCGTAAATTAACTCATACACATATTGTATTTATTTAAATCATTTAAGCATTAAGCAACTAACATGACATTATCTATGTTAATGTATTCTGCCATCTTAAAAAACGATGTTTTCAACAAAAAATAATCCATTATTTTTAACGATATTTATTTATTTATTTATTTATTTTTAAGTTTCAAATACTTTACTATGCGTAAAGTACGTAAAAACAGCGTTTTTCAAGATGCCTGACGGTTGTAAAAACCGCGCCAACGTAAATCGCCAAAAATCCGTGCAACCATCTACCAAAGTAGTACCTAAAAATTATCCCTTTATGATGTTATACATTTCTGTGCTGATAGCTCAGTTTTATTCTTGTTCACTATAATTCACTGAAACACATTTTTTAAAAATATTTACTGACTTTAAGACGCTTCGTATAACTGCATTATTTCTTTTCATTTATTTCATTTCATTTCTACCAATTTAAACATTTCTTTATAACAGGTATTTTAAGAAATGACTATTTAAAATGAATTTAAAAGAAGATCCATCAAAGCGAGGTTTGGCGATCATTTCTGGTAAAAAGATTAACAACCCTCAAGGTACTCATCTCTTTGGAGGCGGTTTCGAGCTTCTCCATTAAGATGTCTCGACAACAAGGGTGATGCGTTGCAGGTTCACAATTTGTAGGCGTGGTTCGCTTACATACCTTTACACATAAATATAGCGTATGGGACACATATTCCATTAAATGGTATTTTGTTTCCTGATATGAATCCAACTACATGGAAGCAAAATTATATACAAATACTCGATACGGTATATATGTTGAAAAAGTATTCATTACCTGATATATAAGTAGCGGTACAAGAAGGCAATAGTAATTAAGTAACTAGAAGTTCTTAAAATAGTCATTATTCATTTTACTTATAGAATAGAGAAATAAACTATTGCCTCCTTGCCTTAAAGAAACCAGATCTCGATTTGATGGAATTGCGGCAGTTTATGCTTTTTGAATAAAACATATCCCCTCCCCCCGCAAAATTATTTTTCTTATTTTTGTGTTATATAAATGGCCGATAATCCTTTTCGTCATGAACAGAAAAAACAAAATTATATCTTAATGAAGACAGAACTATGTCGTTGTCTCTCGAAAGATACTGTGCATGTTTTATTGAAGTAATAGCCAAAGGTTGAAGCACAAGTTAGCATCTGTCTTCAATAATTTCTTCATTTGTAACCAGAGAGCAGAATAATTACCTCTCTATAATTCATTGCATATCAATCAAAAATTCAAAATCTGTATTATATTAGTTGCATATTTATAACAACAAAGAGCCACCTAGACGGTATAATGGTTAGGGAAGCCGACTGCAATTACCAAAGGGCCCGGTTTCAAATGCCGGAGGAGGCATGGTTGTAACCATCCGTCCCTTCATAGGAGGCAAGGATGCCCCATATATTAAGTGCCTCCATGATAAAGTGACCACTACTTCTGGCCTTAGCCAAGCCGAAGTGGGCTGAGGGCCCGCAATGGGGTAATAATAATAATAATAATAATAGCAAAGAAAGCGGAAAAAATTAAAATGAGTAAGAAAACGGTGCTAAGCTTCATCACGACTTAAAGCAAGCTTTGCAGAAAATTCAGAGCATTTATTTAAGTGCAAACTCGACATTACACAATCTGTGCAAACATTTTAACCTTCAAAAAGCCATATTTTCACTTGAACCAAATTCAGCCAATAGGCTAAAATCAATACACGATTTGTGCGTTAGGTGAAGTAAGGTTACTGAATATGGCAAAGCACACAAGGCTTTACCACTTACCGAAATTCAGCTAATAGGCTTAGACAAAGTACGGCTCATCCATTAAGTTAGACTAGGCTATTTGGGTACAGGGGCTATCTTCATACAAGAGCCATTCTGTCTAATGGAAGGTATACCTTCTTAAAGGAATTTATAAGGAAAACTCTTTATAAAGCATTGAGAAAAAATCACCCATGCAGCCGGCTCGTTTTCCTGGGTTCGAACCCGCATCTACTTACCAGCATTCAGTAGTGTTAATCACTCTGCCAATAATAGGACGACTTATCATTTAAAAGAGTTTTTAATACAGTATGTTCATGTTAAAGTAATAAATCTGGTTAATTTACTATATATTAAAAAATAAAATAACCTCTTCTTAAAAATCGGTAAAGACATTCATAATTCTTCTACCCTACATTCGACTGAAAAACGATATTTCGAGATAAGTTCCAATGTTAATCATAATAAACATATTTCATTTATAAACTCTTTCATGAATTCTGTAATTTTGCTGGAAGAAAACTAACTCATAAAATATTTTTTTTTAAAGCTCTGCGCTTTTCTCTTTCAATCAATTATGTACATTTCATCTCGCTTTGATTTCAGTTATGCTGTTTCCTATGTTGGAATGGGAAGAAAATATGACAAATTCTTTTAGATATATATATACATAAGGCAACAAATCTTAATACTTCTCTTTTATCTGCATATTTGTCTTCTCTCTGCCCAGATCAAGACAAAAAATCAGGAAAAGGATTTTAAAAAAAATTTTACTTCAGAGAGCAAAACAAGGTTATTTGAAAACTGATCTTATTGTAGTAAGAAATAAGGTAAATTTAAACATGTGCATTACTGCAAAAATATGAAAAATACTATTTTGATAAATGCATACGTTTACTAATAATAATTAATGCGAATCAAATAACACAAGCGTGAATCCTACAAAAATTTTACTATTAACGTACTTTCTAACTATGAGTTGAGGAAATTCTTTATAAATTTCAAAGTCGAAATCATTTTCTTATACCATAAACGCAATAATGTAATAATTATTTTCATATATTGGTCCCGTATGCATTCTTCCTTCACATTTGTCCTTAGTAGTGATGTTTCAAGAAACCCATACTTCTGATTACACTCCGATATTTTATTTGAATTTATCATGGTGGAAATCAATGAGGAAACTTTTAGCAATACTTTGTTACGTGAAAAGTGAGCACCTATCGAATGTCGAGTGTGCTTTCAATTACACCACAAAGGCATGCGGAAAGAAGGTTCCCCCTTTTAAAGGGCGACTGGGGAAAAGGGGACCCAATCGCCAAATCCTGATGGTAGCAAATTATCATCCATCATCTTTTAGTTCACGCACTACTTGGAGAGTCATTAGAATTTTTGATGTTGGAGACGTAAAAAATGAGCAGTGCCCTCTCCGAGACTTGAACTCTGGACCTCTCGAATACGCGTCAAGTGTGCTTCCAATTACACCCCGAAAGCATGTGGAGAGGAAGGAGAAAATACCTTATAGCTTTTCTAATAGCTTTGCAGAAATTCTACACTAGTTACTATACAGTGGAATAGAATGATCTACTTCGCATTCGAAGTGACAAAAGGTGTGTATGTTTATGTGTATTTAATTATGGCAAAGCACACTAGGGCTATCTGCCTAAGGGGAGGGATGGCTTCGTGGAGGACTTTCTAAGGGAAACTGGCTCGTATACACGTTACACATGGGGAAAACCACGAAAACACCCATGCAGCCAGCCCGTCCGCGGGATTCGAACCTCGGACCGAACTACCAGTGTTCAGCGACTTTACCGCTCGGCCGCTGGTGGGCCGAAGTGACAAAAGGAAAAAGAAACTAAGTGGAATAATCAACTATTGTGCGGTACAGTATGCTTCAGTTAACAGACGCATTGTGATGGCAGTATAAGAGAATGGAAAAGACAACACCTTAGACTGAGCTTTAAAATGTATCAGGATACAAGGCTATTGCACGACTTATTTATATATGATCATTATCATGAACTTACAGGAGGACCGTATATCACCGACCATGGTCATATAGTCATAACATGGACTTATGATTATTCTGGACTTTAGAATTATGAACTTATGTAACATGGACTTTATACTATGCAGTTATGTAGGTAGATGTAAAATATTTCGCATATGTAATACTCAATGCAACTGTAAATGTATATATTTCTGAAATTGTAATAAATGTCGTCTGGACTGCTAACCCTTCTTTTGCGGTGGTCTAGCTAGTTTCAGCTGGAATCTACTAAGATGATTAATCACTGAAAGACTTTTTTAGGAAAAGTCAAGACAATAGTTATCCTTGGTGGTGTCAAAAGTAGTTTCTACAAAGTGAATCCTTTCTGATTGTCTAAACAGCCCGTTACCATGGCAGTACAATGAAAATTATGCCGCTTCTGTCCCGCTGTATTTTCTGGAGCATTCATTCCCAATCTCCTCCTCTGTTCCACCCTGAAACTATCGATACACATTACTTGGATGTATTGAGCCGTCCCCAATCATAGACTGGCAATAGCTTACTCTGAATTGATATAGCTGTTAACTTCGGATTTGTAAAGGGATCCGATCATAGTACGTTGGCATGGTAGGGTCTCGGGTTAGTCACCCATGTTGGTTTATATTCAAAAACAAACAATTAGAGATATAATTCAGCAGGAAGAAGAAGATTAAGAGTATGGCAATCAAGGCCACTATGAGATATTGGTTGCAAAGTGTACTGCAATCGCAACAACAGCATTCTTTTTTTTTAATGAACTCTACATTAAGCATTAACAAAACTAATCTTTCGAATGTTATAAGTTAATTTTTTTTTAATTTTTATTGTGGTATTCAAAGGATTCGAATAGAGAAAAATGTACGAAAATTCGAATTTTTGAATGTCAAATCTTTCATGAAATCTCTAGGTTTAACTTCGTATATTATGCAGATGGGTAGGCCATCCCGACGGCAGCTCTAAGTAGAATCCTCATGTATATTTTTATACCGCCCCCTTTGGGTGCTAAACCAGCAAAACGTTGACAGATCCAACAACCACTTTTATTATTTACATTTTTACTTTTTGAATCTCTTTCTCTCTTACGTACCTATCATGGACTCTCTCGAAAGATGTCGCTCAAAGCACACATCCGGTCATATAATTGGCAAACAGCTGGGCCTCACGACCAGGAGAGGAAAAGAAATTTTCAAAAAAAATAGGTGCATTTTTACACACCCAGTCGTTTAACATTACTTTAATACTCTCTGTAATGGATCATTGCGAAATGGCTGTCTGCAACGTCAAGCGGTCGACTGTTCGTACACCCTGTAATTTATTGCGGTCAAAATAAACGACCTGCCGACTCCACTGTTGGTTTTTTTCAAATGTAATATTCGGTTTCTCTGAATTAAAGAAAGAAGACTTGCTCTTTCGTTTCTGTAAATGTTAACTGCACGCCATGGCTGTGAAATTTTATTCCTCTGCAATCATTACTCAATAAGAGACACTTATCATTGTTAACCGAGGTGCAGTGTTACAAGTAATAATCCGTGATATGTACTCAGTAATTCAGAAATCATTTTTCAGAAACATAAAGGGTTCAACAGTTTTAATTGCATCCTTTCACTAGTTTGGGGAAGAGTCTTTAATCTTTCAATGAACTTTTAATATTTTCTATTGAGTTCCTTTTAAAAGAAATCGATAAAAATGAGTTGCCAAAGAAGAAGAGTGAGTATTAGAAACTTGGATTGTAAAATTAACTCATCGTTTAGTCATAGTTTCTCCTTACTTAAAACGAATCTTAGAAAGATATGATTTCAAATTAAAGTAATAATAATGGCTGGACCTCTCTCTTTGCAATTTTTCCAATTGTCTTCATTTTTACTTATTATTAGTAATTCGTCTTGAGTTCAAACACAGGTGAGAGGACTATGTGTAATATGAATACGAGATAGTTTTCAGAAAGTCGTTCATGATGATATCCCTTCCCTTAAGCGGATAGCTCTTATGTGCTTTGCAATATTCAAAGAACCTAATCTAAACTATCTTTAATTCAGTCTTCTATCATTCAGGCGATAATTCTAAGTAAACACAAAGAGCTCTAATATTTTACACCAGTGTTTGATACAGATTGCAGAGTCGTTCGCTTATGTTGACGCTGGAGACGCGGAAACTGAGCAATGCCCTCGTCGGGATTCCAACCTGGACCTCTTGAATACACACCGAGGGTGTAACATTACACTACGAAGGCATGCAGAGAGGATGGAGAAAGTACCATATATACCTCCCTTTTACAGGGCGACTGGGATTAGGGTGACCCAATCGCCAAATCCTGGTGGTGAAGAATCATCATCCACCACCTTTTAGTTCGGGTGCCACTGTAGAATCATTAGAATTTTTTAAGCAGGAGACATGAAATTGAGCAATGCCCTCGCGGAACTCGAACCTGGACCTAACGAATACGCACCGAGTGTGCTTCCGTTACACCACGGAGGCATGCATAAAGGAGGAAGAAAATACCTTATAAGGTGTAATACGGAGAGAAATCCAAAGCGAAAACATATGAATCAAACAAAAATATAACTGAACTTTACATTATTATTCATAAACTTAAAAAGTGCAAAATAATTTCCTAGAATATGATGCTTAATTAAGGCATTTATTGCAGTGCATACTTTTTTTCCCGAATATGTTTCTCATAAACCAAATGATCTGTACAGTCACCTCTTCTTAGTCATTTTTAAAATGGAGAAAATGTAAGAAAACACCACATTTCCCGCGCGTGTCTTCGTACTGTAAGTGGTTAGCACGTTCATCTAGTGCTATCATGGAATTTGCAATGCAAGTTCCACGATTCGAGTCCCGATGAAGCTACAGTTAATTTTTAGTATTTTTATGCTAAAAAAGGGCTAAATAATAGTCTGTATACAATAATATCAATGCTAAAAAAGGCTAAATAATAGTCTGTGTACAATAATATCAATGCTAAAAAAGGCTAAATAATAGTCCGTATGCAATAATATTGTAAACTTGATGCGAATTACAAGCATTATGAGTATTAATGACCTTCTTATCACAAATTAAAATTTTCCTTATGCTTAAAAGATACTGAACTTTACGTAATTATATATATATATATATATATATATATGTTTGGAAAAGTGGTTTAGCACGACCTTTCCTGTATTAATATTAAGTCTATGGGAATATTTGTCCTGAGCTGTATTGTTTGGAATTCCAGCCGCAGTAGAATTACCACACGACTCTGCGATATGCAGAGTAATTTGATTGACATAATAATTATTAAATAAAAGCGAATTTAGAATAAATTAATTCGTAATTTAATAAATCATTAAAGACCGTAAATGTGAATCTGTTTCTGCTTATCTCTCAAGACCGCAATTAATTGATTTCTTGTTATTTGCAAAATATATAAAATCATGTCTAATATTACTTTTATTTATAAATCAGAATACAATCGTCCTTCCTTTCTCTTTTTTATTATAGGAATAAACCTTTCCTTTTTTAATTATCTGCAGATGCTAGTTCTCGAACATTCTTTTCAATATCACGCCGTCTAACAGTGCCATTTATTCCCCACGGAAAGACTAAGGGAAAAAAAATGAAACGAAAATACCAAAGAGAGAAGTGTTTTTGCAATTACATAAATTTTTGTTATTATAAGCCACAGAAACCTATCAGAAGACGATCTGGGGGTATCCCAAAGCCCTTCTGCCTGGCATCCAATATTGACAAACCACTCGTTCTCTTCGCATCTTCTAAAAGAAGCGGAGGGAAAGAGACAGATATTCCCAGATGGTCAAGTGTCCCCAGCACCATCCGCAGAAATGATCCAATCGGAAAACTCTCAAAAGTGGTACCCGACCAATGGAAGGAAGTATCGAAGGAATGACGTAATATCGGCCGCGGAGGATCACGGGAAGAGGAGATTATAAGTGAGTTAGGGTCGATTGTACTATCATACCAGAGGGTTGGAGAGGGTAAAAAGATCAATGGAACATATCCATCTATCAAGATACAATTTTTCTTTCACCATTTACTGAAAGAGGGGAGGACAAGAAATGAAAGAACTATTTGATTGTATCGCTATCTTATTTTGTTTGCAAAGCTTTTCGTGGATAAAAATTCTTAAGAACTCAATGCCAAATGTAAGAAAGAACACACATATTGGTGTCCCTTTCACCAATTACTTTTGCAGAGGATCCTTCCAACAATTTTTATGGATTTCCAAAAATGGAAAAAATACGATCTGACCAGTTGCAGAGATAAGAACATAATGCGTAAGAATTCATTTTAAGACGACCTGAATTATCACCTATAAGTTTCACAGTCTGAACATATATGTGAAATGATACTTAAATAGAAGAAACTTTAATTTAATATTCCTTCCAAATCCTTTGCTTAACTTCTTTTCAATTGCTCGTTTAGTTTCCTTTCAAATACTTTCGTTTAATTTTCTTTTTTACGTATTAGATTAAGACCCTAGCTTTTCCTCAAAATTTCTGAATTTATTTCTATAGGAAACGCACGCATGCACGGAAAGAGCTCATAATCAGAATTTTGCATAAATGCGTGATCATTTCAGTCCTCGACAAGGTTATGATAGGTTATTAGAATGTGGTAAAGCACACGAAGGCTATTTACATTACGAGAGGGATGTTTTCGGGAAGCACTTTTTAAGGAAAATGGCTCGTAATCACGTTACGCATGGGGAAAACCTTAAACATCAACGGTGCAGCATCCCGTTCGTCTTGCTTCGAACCCGTATCAAATTACTATAATTCAACTGTCGTAACCACTCTGTTACTGCTGGTGTCCGTTGACATTGAAGCTGTAGACATCACTAGATATCAAGACCTGAGAAACGTTAAAAATCAACTGTGCCTTCATAGGGATTTGAACTACGCATCTTCCAACGCCATAATTCTACCCTTAAATATCTTTACTTAAAGGTTGACTGGAGAGAGGTGCGGGACCCAGTCGACTAAACAAATGCAGTGATGAATTATCTTCCCACCACATTTTAGTTCGCTTTCGCTATAGCGACCATTATGTTTTTCAGAGCTAGAAAACAGGAAAAATCATCAGTCTTCTGCTTGATCTTCGAACCATGGCTGTCCCAGTTGCTAGATGGTTGTACTAACCATTTGCATCATGGCAACAATAATCATCAGCAGCGAGAAAGGCAATAACTCCGTACTCATCGTACATTGTAAAAAATAACAAAGTTAGTGACACGTTATCACAGTCATCGAACATCATGATGACATATTCATTGATCAAGAAGAACATTTAAAAATCAAACAAACGTAGAAATTAGAAATATACACGCAAATAGAATTTTGCATGGATGTGATAAGGCTTTTTACCTGCGTTATATAGCAAGTAGGTGTTCTTAAAGCGAAAAGCAAAAGATTTTTAGCAAATGTAAATGGGTAATCGTTTCACGTTCCAACATCGATGTAACCAAAATAATCGTATAATTTGAGTCTTCGCGCAAATAACCAGAAGATAAATTAATGTTACTTTGTTAAATCAAATAAAAATTCGTATGAATAAAAAAAAATTTTTTTTTCACTTTGTACTATGCGTTTTAAGCAAAAAAGTTACATTTTACTTTTCCTTTCCTTATATAATAATACGTATTTCAGGATGGGGAAAAAATAATAATCACTTTATATTTGATCTGACTTGACATTTCAGATAGGTAGAAATGCAATTCTATAGAATAATAATCTGATTTTTGTTAATTAAAATTTATTTTGAAAAAAATTAAAATAAAAAACAAAGGAAAATAATAAGTAAAATAAGTATAAATAAATTTAGATAACAACAAGTAAAATAAATTTAATTTAAATAAGTTAAAATTTACGAAATTATATTATGTAATTATATTTTTCTTTATATTATTTGTATCATTTAATCAATAAATAAATTAAAATATATAAAAATATTAATAAATGAAATAAATTTAATTCAAATAATGATAATAAATAAAATATATTTAAATAATTTAAATAACAATAAAAAATAAATTTAAATAATGATAAATAAAATAAATTTAAATAAAAACTAAATTTTACTGATAATACGGATTTAATAACTTACTTATAATATGAATTACTTACAATACGGATTATTTTGATAAAATTTACTTTGAGGAAAAAAAACACAAATACACAATACCGCAGAAATATTTTCTGGCATTCTTTATTAAAATCTGCTGATATGATTTTGTCCCATGTCCATTGGTGTAGCTATTTTCTATAATAAAGAAAGTAATGGTAATAAATAGTTAAATACAGCCATATCAGTCAATGCTCGAGATTTATTTTTAAATTCAGATTTGAGTTGATTAAATTTTTATGAAGTTCTTGGCGGATTGAATATTCAGTGAATTTCTATCTTAGTGCTAATATCGTACTTTAGATTTTAAACAATCGAAACCAGAACGAAGAATATAGCTAACCACGACGGGTACCTCTCAAAGGGCAACAATAATTTATTTAATACTTTTAAAAATATTTTAAGAAATGTTTATCAATTTCCAAAAAGATACAATTAACGACGTTAAACAGCAAATGTCTAAGTTGTACAAATTACGTAATTCATCGACTGGAGTAAGTTAAGTGCAAAACTGTTGGGTCGGTACGTAAATCCTAAAGCAAAATATTGGGTCGGTAAAAATAAGTCCCTGACGTTCGTTATTGGGTTGGCCCCACTGCATTGTGAAGCTTTCGTTTTGGTTATTCACTTGTTTCTTTTCAGTTTATGGTTTGTTTCTTGCGAACAGAAGCTGGCATGCTGTTAATAACTCCGTTTTGGCCATCTACGACCGCTAATGAGTATGAAGCGTCAAGCAGAGAAAAATGAATACAACCGACACATTCATCGTCCTTGCTGATTACCATTTTTTCCTGTCTGTCTCTAATAACATTCAGAGACAAGAGTTTCATGATCAAACTTCTCTTGGCAACTGGCTCACAGATTTCTTCAGCTCGAAACCACAATAGGTCTATAGAAGAGACTGAATTCCTACCCGAACGCTGGCAGGCCGTCATTGACAGGTGGTTACATCACCGAGTGAATGAGTGAGTGATTATTGATGTAGGACGTAGGGTATTCATTGTCTTGCTATGTGTATTGTATTGAAGTGTATTCTTAGTGTATTTTATGCTAAAAACATAGCATGGTAAAAACGGCAACCCAGTGAAGAACGGCGCGAACTGCGAACTGATACACCGATTCAATATATGAAGGAGAATGAGAAGGCCTTTTGGAGAAACAGATCGAAAAAATTATTTAGATCTTAATGCAATAACGAAAATACAACATTGTCTCCTGCGTGTCAATGTCATGTCATTTGCTGGTATTGTGTTTTGCAACAAGCATTCCACTTCACATATTCTGATTTGTCCTCATATCCTTCTTTGATCCTCATTTGGTGTTTTGCAACAGGCAGCATCCTACCAGACAAGAGCTGTTTGCTCTATCAGGATGTCAGTCTGAAAATGCCCTACGAGGATTAAGGATCACGATACCTACGGTCCTCAGAAACATGCAATTCAGACTACTGAAGACTTTACTGGAGTTCTGACTCAAATTATGCCAAACTGCCAAGTTTTGTAAAAATCACACGAGTAACTTACAAAAAATTAGCTCTCAAAGCTCCTCAATGCTAATTGAAATTGGCATACATTTGTTAGTATCTCATTTTTTATTAAACTTATTTTATTCTTCCTTTATTAAATTTATGTTCATTCCAAATAAAATTCGCTCCTTATTTATAATTTATTTTTAAAATTTGTCTTTTTAAATAATTTTTATAAAAGGGCTATTAGTCTCAAATGGCATTTTGCTCTGAATCACTTTTCAAAATGTTGCCACCAAATATTATAGCCCTGTATTATATTTAAAGAAACTAAATAATGAAGAATCTGTATGAATTTATGTATGTTTCTCAGATTGTGAAAAAAATCAACAGTGTCATCAAATTTTGAATAATATATTCTTCCTCCCGAACATGGGCACTTGGAAGCCCGAATGTGGAATTTATTTTGTTGCCTATTCCACATTTTGTAAAACTTCACAAACTTTTGATTTAAAAAAACTCAACAATTTCAAAGCGAGCAGTGGCAACACTATAAGGAATAAAAGAATATTGTCCCAAATGCTCTCGAAATGTGTATGTGTCTCTAAGCGGGGAAAAAAAAAAAAAAAAACCGCTCAGAGTTGAGGTAAGAAAAGTTCTTTCTCGAAATAAAATATACGCTTCTTTATCTACTGCTAGTTCCTCAACAGTTAAGATGGGATATTATTTGCAGGACTTCTTTCTCGAGTTTCTGCAGATCTTTCAGGACGACACTCTTCTTCGATCCGGCTCGAAATTTCTGGAACCATTATTGACAACAGCTCACGCTTATTGTCGGGTACCCATATTAACCTTTTCGGCCTTCCTGAGGGCATTTGCCACTTTCATGTGTAGAGGTTTCTTCCATCGGTGGTAGAGATTGTTTTATTATTCACCGTCCGAGGTAAAGCGGCTTGTTTGCATGTATTTTCTGACTCAACTGTTTACCTCGAAGCCTGATCTGACAATTGCCACGACATGCTAGTTTCTACAGCTCAAATATAGAAACTTGTTAATGTGTTGGAGGAGAGTTCTAACACCTTTAAACAATATTTTGTAGACTCCGCCAGACGATATAGTGGTTAGGCGGCCGACTGCGATACCAAAGGGCCTGGGTGGGAATTTTGGAGAAAGCATGGTTGTCCTGTCTGTCCCCTCATTGGAAGCAACGGTGGTCGCTTATTAGGTGCCTCCACAATAAAGTGCCCGCCATCAGATTTAAAAAAAAAAAAAAAAAAAAAAAAAAAAAAAAAAAAAAACACCTCTAAAATCCGAATGCACAGTTCAAAACTTGTACTAAAAGTACGAATAAGGTCAAATTAGTACCTGCTTAAAAGCAGATAGTAATTGTCTGTTGACAACTAATTCAAAAAAAAGTAGATACTAAGTTTTGTTAAGCAGAACTAAAAGTAAGTAAACTAAAGAAGCTTATAGCAGTTGTTATAAAGCAGATAGTAATTCTCTATTGTATTATCTGCGTAAAAGAAGACTAATAGATAATAGCAAGTTGGTGCAGGTAATTTATTCCGTCTTTCTCTGAGATTTATTTCATGAAATTCAAAAAGCAACATCACTTATGGCATGACCCAATGTAATAAATGGTAGAAGATTTACAAAAATATGTCATAGTCCTTTTTTGGGGGGGGGGACGAAAACTAACCTGATATTAGCGATCAGGAGACGTGGATATTTTGTTACAGACAAGGGGTTAAACAGAATTAAAAGAATTTAAAAAGATTACTCATTGTTAAACAGTGTCGGTATGTAGAATGTATTGTAATGCTGTTATCTGTAATGTATTGCTTTTGTTTAATGCTAAAACAAGGTTCATTTTCTACATTTCATTCAGGATTTTACCACGAGTGGCTCTGCTACTAAACTCGGTTCTCCTGAGCGTCATTTTCAAAAGTTTTTTTTTCTTTTTTAAGAGACAAGAACAAATGCGGATTTTGACAGTTATACGAAACCGAGTTTATAAGGAATGTGATTGACGGGATGAGATGCCCCTTCGAGACTTCTTTTAAAATACTTGCAATGAGAAACTTACTAGATTAATTTGAGCTTTCTTGCACGTCATAAACAGATTTGTTTCAAAAAATAGAACCGGCCGCTGAGAACGCCATGCTCTGTGTCCTTGACAACTTTATTGCTTTACAGAGGTCAATAAAATGCAAACAGTGGGGACCCTTCCTCTTATATTTTATGCCTGTTGGCGTCGTGGGCAACACCTCGTATAATGTGAGGCCTTGTCTTTCGACCTGACAGCACCAATTACAACCGATGGCCCACCCCCCTTTTCTATTTGTTACTGTTTTTTCTCGACATTTTCAAAATCAGGGGTCGTGTATGTGTTTAACATTTTTTTAACGGGGCTGTCTTCTTCGATTGAAAAAGAAATGTAATTTAAGCTTTTTGCGCTAGTTTACGGGTTCAAAATCATTTCACCTTTTTGCGGGATTATCATCAGTTGATTTCTTGGTAAATGTAATAAATATATTAATTTTATAGCAAGGGCAAACACTCTCTTTCCTTGAAAATATTAATTAGATTTCTAATTCTTTACATTGTTGCGAAGACTTATCTTTTCTGTGCCTGTATTGCAGATAATACATAATTTTTGTACATTCGAGATGATGAATCTTATGTGTAAAAGCAGAGTGTGTGCGGATTTTCTTCTTTCTTACCGAGCGCCTTCGTGGTGTAATTGTAAGGACGCTCTGCTAGCAAGCAAAAGGTCTTTTTTTTAATGTTCTTAAACACTGCAACTCTTCAAAATGCTTGTGTAAAAGCCGCATTACACTTCTGAAACTTGCAATAAATGAATTTGGCTGTTAGACGAGTCAGTGGATTCTGTTCAAAAGCATGAAGCGCTATCACTCACAACAGTATTTCGTGTTGTAGTACAAACACAATTAAAGCGTCTTTCAACCGTTTCTCGCGATATCACATTTTTGAGCAAAGAAGCTTGGGTTTCTTCTAGCGGAAACACTTACATGTTATGTTACGGCATAGCTAACTTATTTGGCAGATATCTCGCTCAGTCGTCTTATTTGAACAAGATTGCTCTACATGGATGACATTTCTAGACAATTTCAGCTATCCAAAACGACGCGATAGCTAGTTCATAAGTTACTGAAAGGAAAAATTCTATCAGTTCTTTCCGAGCAATATAAGAAGCGATGGATGAAGTGTGGGGATCCTGACAGACGGTAATTCGAGGATGACTAGGCACAAATTTTGCACGTTTCAATTAAAAGTTTATTTAACGAGAAGCATATTTTACGAATTTTTAAACATAGTGATAAAGAAAAGTTAGTATAAATGTGTAAGATAATAATTCTGAGGAAGAATATGAGTAAACTATTGAAAGTAGGAATCGAATGACACGTGTAATGTCTCACGTATGTAAACTATGTTTTCCAGATGAGATTTTGGATAAATAAGATTTCTGATAAAAAGTGCTGATATTACATAACTGTACATGGTACATACTAAAAAGCGAATATTAAGATTAGTTGATTTCATATTTGCTGTGATGTGGAGTGAATTAATGAAGTTTTTATACTTTCCTTTAATGTCTCGTTTACGCAACAATGACGTCTTTAATTTTCAGAACGCGGAAAGAAAAAAAAAAAAAAAAAAAGAGAGACAAAAAAAGAGCATTAAAGAGCATTCTTCATTTATGATTTGTGTACGGGGTACGTCCCTTGTTTACAGCGCCCTTTCAGATAACCCTTCCGTTTCCAAATATTAAAAGGAGCAAAAAATTGAATGTTAGAAAAACAATCCTTCACGCTTTGCTGTGGCCTATCATTAATGTGGCTGGAATATAAACACATTAGCCACTCGATAGCATCCTTTTCTCTGTCGTCGCGTACGCCGTGGCAGAAAAATAAAAGATAAAATGGTAGAAGGTTAAAAAAGAGAGCAGTTATGCTTGGAGAGTGAACGCGTTAACTGCTGCGTTTCCGAGAATCTGTTATATCTGTCCTCGGAGCAATTTCATTCAACTATTTCGACATTTATCAGATGAAGTTTATACGATCTGCGTATCTGTTAACATGGGTAGGGAAAGCTAAGCATGCGCATTTTGGGTAATAAACACAAATAGCTGATATCCATTTCCAGCTTCTGGGTGATGAATATTCTTCACTCGAGCCGAAGCTGCAACGCCCAGCGGTATTTTCAACAGAAATACCTTAACATATATCTACTGATACATAAGTATAATATTAGTAGAGTATACCTTTTCGATATGGCCACGTTCTTCAAACAACCATCTCTGAAAGAGAGCAGAAAGAAACATCTGCATTGAACATCTCCTCTTTAAGATGACCATTTCCAAAGAAGACCAAAATCACCTTCAACCATGTAAGTAATCTTACAATGGTTCACTGTGTTTTAGACAAATACTAGCTGAAAACCTTCAACCATAAATTCACCAAAAATACATGTGCATGAACTGATGTCTCCAATAAACTTCGGGCCAATTAAGATAGTTTGATTTCTAGGTATTGTAATACTCCGACTTTATGGAACCATGTGGTTCCTTATTGTACAAATGTGTAAACATTTTTAATTAATTTGCATTTGAAGTCATAAGTAATTCTCAAAATGCTGACAACAAACACCGTGTTTATGTACTAGAACCTGAAGAAATAATATGCATCCAAGCATAATAATTTAGGCTAAATGCTTATAAATTCCCCACCTCTTCTTTCAAAAACTGCAGTTAAGTTATAACTGGGTTAACAGGCAATCTAGTAGTTATTTCACTTTTCTATGCTCTGTGGACTCATTAGTTTTTATTCTTTGTCACAGGAAAAGTGAAGAATGGAGCTGAGTATTCTTTATTTCTTCTTTTTTTCCGTTTAATAATTATAAATTGAGACGTTAGAAGAATTTGTTAAATTTTCTAAATCCAGCAACATTTGAAAATCTATATGTTGGAGCACCTTTTTCAATTGAAGAAAACTATAAGAGAATATTTCCCAGGAAAAAAAAAAAAAAAGGAAAACTAAGTTTGACTGGATGATAATTCCTTTCGAGTACTACTAAAAATCTTGTCAATGAAGGACAGGAAACAACTTTATCGACATATCAGCGAATTCCGCGTTAAAATTTAAGCAAAAGCAGCTAATAAATACATTTTCGATTAAAGTTTATGCGGGCCCACCAGCGGCCGAGCGGTAAAGTCGCTGAACACTGGTAGTTTGGTCCGAGGTTCGAATCCCGCGAACGGGCTGGCTGCATGGGCGTTATCGTGATTTTTCCCATGTGTAACGTGTATACGAGCCAGTTTCCCTTAGAAAGTCCTCCACGAAGGCATCCCTTCCCTTAGGCAGATAGCCCTTGAGGCTTTGCCATAATCACACACACACAAGTTCATGCAAAATGCCCAGAAGTTTCTCACAAATCTATAAACACTTGAATGTCGTTTGGAGTAATGTATTTAAATGAACAAGTTTTCTCAACGTATGTGTCAACAAAAACAAAATATAGAAGCAATTAAATTGCAGAATATGAAAGGCGACTGCAGATGACATCAATACAGCTAGTCTTCGATAATTTGTGTAAAAATATGCAAGGGCATCCCAATTACTAAATATAATGCAAGGGTTGGTGACGCCTGGAGCAGTAGTTTATCAAATTAATGAATAAATTACATTAATTTTATGTTTAAAATTTTAATAAAATATGCAACACTTTTTAATTGTCTTTACATAAAGTACCTATAACATATTAATCTACTTTAAATATTTTTTAATACATTTTTACAAGATAGAAAAATTCTTGTAGTTTTAAGGGTTTCGTGAGACGGAACGTAAAATTTTGCTTCTGCCTAGGATTTATATCATTTAATCCTTAATTTATTAACTATTATTTATTGCGTAAAAAGATTTTCAGACTTTTATTATGAAATTCCTAACATTTTGGTGGTTTAGGGAGTATAATCGAATTATTATTATTATATGTTTTACTGCTTACAGTTTATTTTAATTTCGTTTCACTTTTAGGTAAATATATCTCTTCATTTTGAAAATGTACCTTTTTATTAATCCACAAGAACAGCTTACTTTCGCATTCTTAATCTACTGGATATTTCTAAATTTGACTGCAGCTGTAGAGACATTAGGTTATTATTATTATTTTGAAGTAGAAAACTAGCAAAATGGGCAGTGCCGTCGCCAGAACTCGAACCCTGGACCTCTCGAATACGAGTCGAGTATGCTTCCAATCGCACTACAAAGGCGTGCGGAAAGGAGGAACAAAATACCGTACGCAGGTTTTAGCGCAAGTAGGGTATAATGTGTTATTACGATTTAATTTTTTTCAATTTCCTTAGTATCGTTTTATTAACATAATCAAAAAAATACATAACAAAACAGCTTGAACCTGAACTGCATTAAGTGAATAATATTAAAACAACGTTTTATGAGTAAAAACGGAGATGAATTTACAAAAACTTTACATTATAAAATTTGTTTAACATTTTTAGAAACATTCACTACTTATGAAAATACTCCAGCGTAGCCTATCTACTTGACTTCTTTTTACAGTCACTTCCTATTTTATAACAGTTTGGGCTCCATAAAATAAATAAACCGTCTTATTAATACCAAACGCACTTTTGAGCTGTCTTTCCTTCTTATAGATTACCAGCAGCATCTTCAATGACTATTAACTGTATATCTAAGTTCAACTTTTTTACTTTTTATTTTGTAGATACCTTAATCTAAGATTAATCATTTACAGTTTATAAATTTTAAAATACAGCGCAGGAAGCATGCTACATGCATTGAACTCTGTGCAGCTTGCACCGATTTCGATGTTGTAGTATGCTTACTGTCAACTTCGAAATAAACCTCACCGATTGCAATATATGGTAAATATGGTAAAATTGGACAATATATGGTAAAATGAGCATCGTCAGAGAATCTTTTTTAGAGTATTTGATAGTCTCTGCCACGCTAAAGAGAGTATAGAGAAAAATATTCTAATTTTCAACGTTTATTTATGTTTTCTGGAAAAATAGTCACTTTTGTAGGTATAACCTAAGCAGGATGGACAATCGCTACGAGAAATTTCATTGTGTTTCGTATTAGATTTACTATGAAATTTGAACAGTATATGACGAGCCATGCGTCATTATGAAGAACGCAGGTGTATGAGTAATATACATTTTAAATGTAGGTGCGAAAGCGTTGAAGTTGAATCAAAGATGAAGGACTTTTTAACTTCAAAGAATGAGGAAAATTCTTTCCTTGGTAAAAACTCATAGGCATGCAATGACTCAGTAAATTCCGGGCATGCTTGGGATAAGCAAAGAAAACTATAGGTTAATTTTAATTGAACATTTGTGAATGAGGAAAGTTTGTGCTCGATTTGTGCCTCGAATTTTGACAGAACAGCAGAAGGAAGATAGAAATGTTTGCTGTGAAGATTTGCTCATTGCTACGAGACAGGACAACAATTTCTTAGAAGCGCATCATAGCGGCAGATGAGACCTGGTGTCTGAAATGCGACATAGAAATAAAAAGACGAAGTACACTAAAAAGAACGACCTGCTTCCATGCCTCCCCCCTCAAATAAGGCACAGATGTCGAATTCAAAGACTAAGGTGATGCTGATTTCCTTTTTTTTAATTACAAAGGATTGAATTTGTTCTCTAAAATGAATCAATTAATCAGTATTTTTACAAGGAGGTGCTTTTTCGATTAAGAAGCAAGATAAGATGAGTTAGGAAGAAACTTTTTGATCATAGGCAATGCTTTCTTCTATTACACGATAATGCTAGGTCTCATACAGCATTACATGTACAAAAATATCTTGCTAATCACCCACCATGTTCTTCTGCCTTATCACCACCTGACATTTTCCTCTTACGAAGCTTAAGATGCCTATGAATGTACAGAGATTCGAAAACGTCTAGGATGTTTAATCAAATGTTATATTTATTTTGAGAACGGTTAGTTCCAAAGCCTATACCTGTTTCGATAGTCTGAAGAAATTATAGAAAAAATGTATAGATGCTATGTCGATTATTTTGAAGGAGAGGAATTTATTTGAAGGTTAATAATCTTTTTTCTCCTAGTAAGAAATTGTCCAGTAACTTTATGAGCGCACCTTGGATGTTTCCTTACAATTTTGCTTTTTATTACATGTTTTCCGTACTTATTTCCTCACTACTTTAGGTTAAATATGAAACTAACTATTACTTTTTAGTGTGAAGTATGAATTTTATGCTATTTTAGTTAATATAATTATCAAAAAATTGTTCATGGGTTTATTTTCTCCGATTGCAATTTTTGAAGATTCCTTTGCAAGATTATTTGTAGTTTATTTTGAAAGACGGACTAATTTAAATATTTGAGCGTAAAAGGAAATCAGGATCATTTCATGATTTAGAAGTCAGATAAACAAACAGTTACAATTAATTAATTCAGCTCGAGGTCTCAGGCTTTTCTTTCATCGAGCTCGTTCAACTTCTTGAGGCAAACACAAACATCGAGCGGAAGCGATCAGTAGTCAAATTATGGATAATTTTCTGTCGCTGATAAGGCAGTGTGGGTCTTGTTGTTCCTCGTTATCAAACCCACGTGTTTAGCACTCTGAGTATAACGACTGCCGTTACCCAGAACTGCCAGCGGAATTAGTCATCACGCGATAAACACTCGTCAAGGAGTGACGAGTGGTGCCGTTAAAAGAATAGCTATCGATAAATAATATCGATGAGCATCGAAGTTATTCTTAATTTTTCTTTTTTATTCATTTATTCCGATGATTTTAAAAATGCTGTCCAGAGTTCACACCCTCATATGGGAGTAAATGTGCGTAATACACAAACATGATCATTCTGAGCTTTAAGAATTTTGAACTTCAAGCGAGCTCTTAACTGTATAAGGAAACATACCAAAAGTTGAAACATACCATACTTGACTATTGTTTGTGAATCAGGCGTTTTGGTACTGTAGTAGAAGCTAATACGCTCTCATAGCTCGGACGAAGAATGCTGTCTTCTTAAAGAGTAGGAACGGACACTTACGGTTGCTGCTTGTCTGCAGAATGAAATTGGTTTTCTGACAATGGTTGAAGAAACACAATTCCTTAGCTTCTAGAAGATCAACGCGCACAATATTAACTGCCCGCCCCCTTTTTTTTTTTAAGTTTTCTCCTGCG
The DNA here is from genome assembly GCF_044657685.1 of Stegodyphus dumicola. Classification (NCBI taxonomy): domain Eukaryota; kingdom Metazoa; phylum Arthropoda; class Arachnida; order Araneae; family Eresidae; genus Stegodyphus; species Stegodyphus dumicola. The sequence goes on along the minus strand of NC_140771.1, from coordinate 36,430,908 downwards.
CCAAGTTTTACATTGTCTTTTTGTGTATTGTTGATAGCAAATGACATAAGCAAGTGATTTCTGCTTGTCCAGCCGAGCAACTTCTGCCGAGAGCTGTTTATGCGTAAATTTAACTCAGAGTGGAGTTTACTTGGTACATTGCTTGGAGTATGCTTGGGAAATATATTCTGGATTTAGTATAAGATAGCCATATCCCTTTACAGAAAGCAGGGCGCTCTCCCTGTCAGGTTTGTGATTATGAAATCAACAGTGGTACTTACTGGAATTTGAAGCCCATGACTCAAATAAAGAAGTCAACAGACACGCATTAAAGAAGTTAACAGATATTCATTGTCAATAGGTATTTTGTGGCATTCCATCCAGTATGACCGCATGTGTTTAGTTAGATTCATATCTGTACTCTGGATTGGTTGTGAACAGTTTTCTGGACGCCATTTTTTGATGACATGCTTTGTTAGGTTTGAAACTATGACACAGATGACCATCTTCCATGAGCAAAGTGGTAGTTTAGGACATCTGAAGCCTGGAGTGTCTTCATAACAGGCCATTTTTGAAAGATGGTTAGGAGGCCTGGTCCATGGAGTGTCTTGGTGAAAGAGCATTTTCGGAATTTTGAAAAATGAATTTTCCAAATTCCGTCTTGGTAAATGAGCATTTTCGGAATTTTGAAAAATGAATTTTCCAAATTCCGAAATCTATGTTAATGTATAGAAATGAGTTCTATACATTCACATAGATTCTATGTTATGGGTCGATGTTAATGTATAGAATAGTCTATGTTACTGTATAGAATGTCTGTGTTAATGTATAGAAAGTCTATGTTAATGTATAGAAAAATGAATACTCACATTAAATGTTGGCATCCTATGCATATGAGCATACAGCTTATGTGACAGATATAATACATCTGTATATCCTCGAACATGACATTTGAAAGAAATACAGATTTTTTAGATGTCAAAAATAATGAACACCTGTAGAGAAGAAATATGGATATTCGGAATGAATTAAAATGAAGTGAGCTACTGTAGGATGATTGCTCATAGGTGAGTCTGCGGGAAATTGCTCTTATACGTGCCTTTGCGTAATATCACAATTAGTCGTGGAATACAATATGTGGCGGAAGACATGAACAATCAATTAATTGAAAAAAAAATAAAACAGTGGAATTTAGATTGCAACTAGATGAGATTAGGAGTAATCATAAGGTTGCTCATTTTATATGGTATGTACGGTTTATAGATGGTAATAATATTAAAGAGGGTATTCAGTTTTGTAAAAATATCAGTGCAGGAGGAAGGCTCAGGACCTGTTTGAGATTGTTGATACTTTCATATCTGAAAACAATTTGAATCGGCCTAAGTGCGTTGGTTTCTGTACTGATAGAGCTCGCTCTATGTCTGGCTGCTATGGAGGATTATAGACACTTATTCGAAGCAAATTACCAAATGCACTGTGGATCCATTGCATTATTCATAGAGAAGTGCTTGCGTCAAAGCATCTGAGTTCTGCAATCAATCAGGTTTTAAAATGTGTGGTGAATGTATTAAATTTTATAAAATCTCGTTCATTGAAAGTAAGGTTAAAAAAAAAAAATGTGTGATAATATGGGACCCGAACACTCGTTTTGTTATACAATAGCAGTGCACGATGGTTCTCTCGAGGTAATGTTTTATCAAGTACCTTTGAATTTCGGCAAGATATTTTTATTTCCTTGGAAAGATTCAAAGATGCAGATTTTTCTGATGCCGTTTTTTAATAAATCTAGCGTATTCCTGCGACATTTCAGGAAAGCTGAATTCTCTCAATCTCTCTCTGCAGACGGAAAAAAACATACACCTTTTGAAGTCAAAGAAAAAAAATATCAGCTTAAAACAAATCTGATGTGTACACCACATGACTTCCTTGTGCATAATATTAAAGTATACGCATTTTTATTTGCATTTCATTTAAACTTATTGGATTGAATTAAATATACTTCATCGATAGCGCATAAACAACAATACAATAAAATAAATGCACTCTTTAAAATTCACTATATTTGTTTACCATAGCGACACTCTGGCGCTAGGTTCACTTAACAGCGTTATATTTCGTTCATATTATAACTTAGAATGCACATAATTTATATCATTTGAAGAATTATCTAATCGTTGCCACATGTTCTATTCAAATACTATAATAAATCTAGAACGATGTATAAAAGAAATTAAGCAAAAAAAAAAAAAAAAAAAAAAAATAGGGGGGGGGGAACAGTTTTTCACAGACGATTCAGTATTTCTCATTCAATTAATTCAGTTCTCACTTCGCGACAAGTCGTCAAAAATACTACATAAAAACTCAAATTATCTATATTAAAAATTACGAAGTAAATCTTAAACCTTTATTTCCTCGAAAAAATTCCAGAAAGTATTAAGCATGATTCAATTCGCAATAATAAATGAAGACGTTATGTTTGTTGTTGCGAAGCTTAGTCTCCCTAGATTGGCAACAAATCTACTATTATGCTGTTTCAAATGTAAACAAGCAATGGCCGCCATGGAAAAAATTATTAGGCTTAACGGCACTTAAACAACTTTTAAATTGTTGATAAGTCTAAAAATATTGCAGACAGATTTATTAAAGGCGGAAAATAAGAACAACATAATTCAATCATTTTTAAAACAAAAAATGCACACTTTACAAACATACAAGAGTAAAGAACCTGAGATCAATGAGCCGGGTAACAGAGTGGACATGTATATAAAAATATTTATATACATTTGGTGGGGCCGACTGCAACCAAAATACGAGGTGCACATCTACATGTTATAGCAGTCCTACATACAAAATTTCATTGTTCTGAGGCTATTCGTTTTTGAGTTATACGAGATACACACGTACGTACGTGTACGTACTTATAGACACCACGAAAAATTCAATTCAGAGTTCGTTTTAAAGCAGTTTTATAATTTTTTTGGAGGAAAAGAGTCTTTTATTCTCTCCTTACATACAGATGTCACGCAAAAACATCGTTAAATTGCATTCGATAGTGGTCAAAATGGATATTTTTGTTGGAATATTCTGCCTGAAGCTTTTCGCGATTACAATACTTCCTTTTTACTTCGTACAAGGAAGTAAAAAAGAACTCAAACTATGGAAAGAAAAATTGAAAAAAAAAAAATGCAGGCAAAGATCGGTTTTTAATGTTGCATTAATTACTGAAGCCAAATTAACTTGACAACCATGTTTGAAGCGCAGCTATCACAGCTAATTATCCGGTTTGAGAAATACTTTCAAAATGAAAATTTGATAGATTAATTTAAGAATTTGATAGATTAATTTTAAAATGAAAATTTGATAGATTAATTTGATTAATTTAAGATCCATTTAACAACAGTGCTCTCTCTGAATTTACTTCTGCGGAAGAAGAGAATCTTATCGCGATATCTTGCAGCAACTGTTTGAAAGCAAAATTTCGCAACATGGAATTGACAGAGTTTTGAATTTCAATAAAAGATGAATATCTCCTTTTAATTGATAAGGTTCAGTGGATATTAATTACATTATCAACGTCGTATTTGAGTGAAGCTGGTACGTGCAAAAAGGAAATGAAGGTGGACGTGTTCTGTTTAAATTCGCAATTTGAGACAATGTACAGTGATTTACAGGCTCCTCTGTCACATTAATTATTAATTTAATGTTAACAAAGTAAAACAAAAAGTGTTAAATAATGAAGATTCACGAAGTTTCTTTATTTTTATGTCTTACTTACGATTAGTCATACTTTTACTTAGGGCACGGCGCTCTGTAGAACTGTCGTTCATAAAATCATTAAAATTTCTCAACTGCAAATGATTTCTGGCCGTGTTTTGCAACCGAGAGGATGAAGAAGATATACAATGCCAAATCGACAGAGAAGGAATTTAAGGAAGGAGATTAAGGTCTGGTTGTGAAAAACCTTTCTTATTATCGGGAAAGAGGTATTTCTACAACAGATTGCTACGTTTGCGGAGACAAGGGCAGCCCTGAACACTATCTAACCACATGTTGCCTTACAGAGCAGCTTCATATAAATCTGCCGGATCAGGCGACGCAGCATAAGCGTTTCTTGATCAAACAATCTGCTCTTATAAAGAAAGTAGTCAAAATTAGACGCATTAGGAATTGACCTGTGCAGTGTAACCTAACACACGCCGTTGCCCAAGTTACACGCAAAGTAATATGATTATGCATCATGAATATTATTCTACTACAAGTATCAATAATTGTATGTACATGGAACAATCTAGTTGTACGATTATGCATTATGTATTTTTATCTATTATGTATCATGTATGTTTATTATGAATCAGTATCTTTAGCTATTATGTATCATGTATGTTTATTATGAATCAGTATCTTTAGCTATTATGTATTATGTATGTTTATTATGAATCAGTACGTTTATCTATTTTGTATTATGTTTATTATGAATCAGTATGTTTATCTATTATGTATTATGTTTATTATGAATCAGTGTGTTTATCTTTTATGTATTATGTTTATTATGAATAAGAATGTTTATCTATTATGTTTATCAATTATCATATACATCATGTATGTAAGTAAAGTATGACTTGTTCAGTGTGAACTAACACACGCCATGTCCAAATTACACACAAAGTTATCAGATCACACACGCAATACACTAAGCTTGATTTGTACAATTCAGTATTTGTATGTAACTCAGAAATTGTGTAAAACAGTAAAGAGGTTATCCCACACGGCTACAGTCCTTGCTAGACGCGACTTTTCTGAGAAACGAAATTCTGGTAGCAGGAGGATTCCTAGAAAAAAAGAGCCCCGCCTGAAGCGAAGTTCCTGCTGGCTACGGAAGCAATGTTACAGCTACTCGGGATTTTTTCAAACCTCACCTCGGGTCCCGGGGAGAGACAAACAATCAGACGAAAGTTCTGCTTCTGAAGGATCACGTGATTCCGATTTGAGAGATAATCGATTACTGTTTGGCATTCAAGTCTTTGTAGTAATTGAAAATTGTAACCTAGCTACGTGTGTTTCCTGGAATTGTTCGTGTTCTGAGAATTGTCCCTTTCGACATCGAGTCCCGCGTAGCCGAAACATAATGTGATTGGGACCTAACTGTATGCATGACACGGAACAATTCAGTAGTATGATTATGTGTCATGTATGCTTTTGTATTATGAATCAGTATCAGCAATCGTATGTATGGCACTAAGCAATTCAGTTGTATGATTATGTATCATGTATGTTTATCTAATATGTGTATTAATTATCCTTCGTCTCATGTATGTAAGCAAGTATAAAAAAAAAAGGTTTTATGTACGATGCAACCAGGCCTTGTATGCCTTGTGCGGCAATATTCAACCTTTCTGTTCTGGCGTTGTTCTGGACGGTTGCGGGATTCGAGCAAATACCCAATTAGTCTGTGTCAGCCGCCCGGGTGTCCGGATCCTGCTCTCAATTGTCAACTGTGAAAACCTTTGAGGGATCTCACCCAATCTGATGACATTCTGAGAATTACCCTTCCGCGTGACAAAAGAAAATGGCGTAGTGGTGCATATTTAAAGCACTCTAAGTAATAGACCTGCACAGAATTTTTGCAATGAAGATGAGTTGTCTTTGGTTTCGGGGATTGTAATGATGTATAAAAATTTAAATACTTTTTATTGCACTTTTTTCACATTGCAGTAATATTGTGTACTTGTTTTATTTAGATTTGTGTGCATTGAGTATTTGTATCACTTAAGGCAATAGTTTTAGATTTTATTTTGCATTCAGTTGAATTCGTAGCTACATGTTTTTCATAAGCATTTATTTTCTAAATGGAATTGTAGATCTTTCAAATATAAATCAAACCACGTTTGAGTTGTACAATAGTACAAACAGAACGCGAGAACGGGAAAATACACTTCTGTCGGCGACAAAGAATTTTTATACATTTTCGCGACATTTGGTAAATTTTCTGTTAACTTAATTGTAGAGACATTAGGTTATTGAAATAGGAGACGTGAAAAATGAGCAAAGCCCTCGCCGGGACTCGAACCTGGATCTCTCGACTACGTGTCGAGTGTGCTAACCGTTACACCACGAAGGCATGCATAAAGGAGAGAGAAAATAAATTAAATAATGATTTTTTGAAAGATTTGAGAAAACACATTTTAGAAGCTTTAAAGCCGATTTTTCCCGAAGCTTCCAGAAGCATGTGGTTCACTATATAAGTGCAAGAGTTGGGGAATAGTTTACATGCTCATTATAACAAGTGAGCCGTCCAGCCAGAGGGGTGGAAAATAAATCGATACATAAAAAATTTGCTGAAGGATATGTTGCTATTTTCAGTAAATGGAAAAATACGTTTCGCACTTTTTCGCTTGCCAAAAAAAAAAAAAAAAAAAAAAAAAAAAAAAAAAATATATATATATATATATATATATATATATATATATATAAATAAATAAATAAATAAATAATAAAAAAAAATAGGTCTGTCAAAAAGCGAAATGGTTTAAGGTGAATTTTCGTACAGAAGGAAATAATTGTAATTCTTAATACTTTTTGGGGGTAGGTGAGGCGGTGACAATGTTTTCCGTCATCATATTCTTCCTATTCTTTAATATTCTCGGGTTCTTTTGTATGCGAGTTGTAGGTAAGCAGACAGAAGCATTTACACATTAATGCTCTTTAATAGTGACTATACAAAGTACTGTTTTCAAGTGCAACTATATAAAATCTGATTAATTCGGTGAATTTCGTTTTTCGAACTGAAATCGGTATTTCCACGTGAAAATATAATTTAAGCCCTCCATTAGTGAGCTACGCCAAAGCAATATTTACAAGTTCTATGTACTGATAAACTGAAAATAAAATAAATTATTAATTTAATATACTGTATATAAATTTGCTAATTGTGACCAAAGCAAAATTTAGGAGTTCTATGTACACTTAAAATTAAAGTGCATAAAAACATTCAGCATAAATGAAATCAGTTCATTCTTTCCGAGCAACAACCGATTCTTAAATAATTTGTTTGTTGCCAAACTAGGAAACAAAAACTTTGGGCACTTCAGGTCGATAAGTATACGTATGTCGTCATGATTTAAACTTATTGTAATATAACAACTTTTTCTCAATATTAATAAAAGAAATAACGTGGCAATAACATACTCTGTCAATTATCTTAATCTGAAACAAAAAAGTTGCCAAAAGCAGTTATTTTGTAGAGACATTAGTTTAGTTGGAAAAGCCGGAGAAATAAAAAATGAGCAATCGCCTTCGCCGGGAACCGAGTCACGGACCTCTGGAATACCGGCCCAACGTGGAGAAACATTACACCACGAAGGCACGAATTTATTTAAAATGCTCTGGCATTAACGAAAAATTTTCGCCATGCAATGACGTCACATGCAATTGTGTGCTTTCTTCAACGTCAGAACATGACCTTAATACAATTAAAATATATTTAATGCACGGAAATCCTATTTCTATTTCCTATTTTGTAAAACTACAAATTTTTCCTAACAAACTCTACGATTTAAAAGCGAACAGTGGCAATACTTTTCGAAATAAAGCAGACTTTTATCTCCAGCGCACGAAACTGCTGCTACTCCGAAAAAATGAGGGCGAAAACTAGCGTTTTCAGATTTTAATAGTATAAATTTCTAGGTATTGAACGAAGATTTCGCACCCGACGTTTTGCTTTCATAAGGAAAGGAAGTATATGTGGCCGATCGTTAAAACATAACTAGTATGATTCATAGAAGAAAGACTATTTAGCTTACCTTAGCAAAGACTTTAAACGACAGCAATAACAATCATGTTTGCTTGTTTGTCAAAGGGATGAATATTCACCCATAAACTACCTAACTTAAAGATAGCTCTTATATACAGCCTTTAAGACCAGTTTATTTGTCCGGTAGAACCTCCTGTCTAACCTCCTTGGTTAAAAATATACCTGTTCTCTATTCAAACTCTTCACTTTTCAACATGTCCAGCATTAAAAACAGGAAAAGAGAGTCAGAAAGAAAGAGAAATACTTAGAGAAATTAATATAATACTAATACTCTAATAACCTTTTTGTAATTATGAAGAAGGCGGCCTCGGCTAGCTATAAAAGGAAGTATCTGTTTAACTTTCCTTCTTCTTTTGAAAGTGTTTATCTAGATATCTTATTCGATACATGTATATAGTTTCATTTCGTAGCTTTGTGAAACCCTATCATCATCGCGCTAGCAAGCATGTCTTATGTTATTTTAAATGATAGATGCTACCTGAGAAGCTCTTCTTTATCCAAGTTTACACTGAAAAGTCTGAAAAGAAACTATTTTAAAGCTTCTGTGTAGCCACGTCGGCGCCTTGCCTCTGCAATTACACCCCTTTATCCTAGCCTTTGTATGCTTCCTTGCTGAAGTAGTTCTCCTTTCTTCGGGACAGTTCATAATCTTTCACAGTCCATACTCTACTGTATGGTCCGGGTAATTCATCAAAGTCGTAATGTCAAAGCGCAGCGGTAAGCAAGGGGTTTGCATAAATAGGGTATCGATGTACAACAAAACTGGACTTCATTCAGTCCTCGGATTTATGGTTTTTCTGTCTACTAACTTGCGGCGAAATGTCTGGCTGGCGTCGCCGATACATAGAACATAAAGGAAAAGCACTGAACTGTGGTTTGACCATGTACATTCAACCAAAAGTGACATTTAATAGACTGCTGTGTAAGAGAATATGTCGTTCGCTATTCGCTAGGTTGCCATATTTTTCGGATTTTCAAGAAGTATCTTTGGAGGGATGAAAAAGGTATTATTCCTGTATTTGAAAATTATGCAAAAAGGAATAACAATATAAATATAGAAGAGATTCGGTTATTCGAGTCCTGATTATCCGGATTGCTTGTATTTCTTTCGAAAAAATTTAAAATTAAGCCTACTCAAATTATTCACTCATTTTTTACAATTATGTGGATGATCTGCGGTCCTGATTAGTGTGCATAAATGGAGTTCTGTTTCATTCTAAAACTTATTTCGATTGTAAAAGATTCATGACTTGTTTCTATTGGACCTAAATCGGCTAGTGAAATATCTACGATAAGTTTGCAAATATCTGTGGAGGCAAACTGCTATATGAAGTTCTGATCTTAAATAAGTTTAACTTCAAAGTACTTTTAGGTACAGAATGAAGCTAAAAGAGGATAAAAAGTAAAAATGAAGTTATTTTGCATGTAAAAATAAAATAAAAGCAATTGATAGAAGTTAAATGAAATCAAATTGACTAGTTCGTATCTAATACTGTAAATTATAAATCAGCAAACTTTTGAAAATTAGAAATTTATGTAAAAAATAGAAAACACGTTTTAATATAGTTAGTATATTATATATAAAAAAATCCTTTAAAGGTTCTAAAAATAACTAAATTTATAACAGCAATGAAGCTATGAAATGTACAGAAAAGTATCGTAACAATTTTAGATTGTTACCCTGACGCGAAATATTTACGGGCTTCTGGCGTTATTCAACAATCGCTCGTTCATGTATTAACATATTAGCCATCTTATTATAAAAATTACTAGAAGAAGAATTTTATAAATATTACTAAATTCTTCACTAAAAATATCTGAAGTTTTATTAGTATATAAAGGCAATTCTTCTGCAGTTCTGTTTGGGTGTAAATATATTCAAAATATATAATTTTATGTTTATTAACCTATAATCATATATCTTCACTGTCGCTTCTACTTTCATCAGCTCTCACCAGGATGCAAATTAGATTACGTGTATATGTAATCTGTTGTAATAATATGTAATCTGCTGTAACGTGTATATGTAATCTGTATTACGTGTATATGTAATCTGTTGAGTTACACATCTGAGTGTTCTTGAAGTTAGGAAAGCTCTTCGCAGTGACAGCTGTACCTTTTCCGAACCTTTTTGTAGCTCTTGGTGTTACCTGAATTGACGTTAGCCTATTGACTAGTCATGTTTACTCCTAGCAGAGGTCCCTAGCCAAAGTTTGCCGTGTGAATTGCATGCTTTGATTTACTTAGTTTTATGTTGGCTTAAATCTCGCAAATATTGGTGAGTTAATTCGGATTACCATTGCTGCGCCGTTTGTTCAGTTATAAGAAAATTGTTTACTTTACACCTTAGTATGAGTTTATAGTTGTTTCTCCGAAGAACTAAGCCGAGTCGATAAGTCACCTAACTGTCCATACCTAAACAAAAATTAGCCTTGAAATACATTATAGGTTAATTGCAAACAATATGCAAGTACCTTTATCTCTGGTTGGAACATTAAAACTTAAAATGATTAATTATAAAGGATTTGTTTCTGAAATATTAAAGACATGTTTAAAGATAAGTGGAAAACCGTGAAGAGCTTTGTTAATAAGATTTATTAAATAAGTATGAATTATCAGGTATTCATCAATAGCGACTGTAAAATATTTTATCTTTTTAGCTAGCAGAATATTTTTCTTGGAAAATAATCATGAAAATAATTTTGCAAGATTTGAATTTTGTTTCAATTTGTCAAGAAAATATCATTGGAAACACGGAAGGAAGAAATTATAGAGCAGTGGAGATGCATATCCTTTCCAAGTTTCAGACTTGCAAGTAATGTTTAGATACACTTTTTCTCTCGATTAGATTTGAAAATAGAATTTGATTATGATAGATGGTTAGATTTGATAACAGAAGTGTTTATAAGCTCTTACCACTTTATAAGGAATTTTTGCAATTTCATATGAGTACGTTCGTGGTATAAGTGTCCTGCTATCAATGGAAGCACGTTCACCTAGCAACAGGGGCCACATGGCTTGAAGCCCGACGAATGCATCACAGTCGCTTTTTTTAAATGTTTTTCGCTCCAAAACTTTTAAATGTCTGTATGACTTTATGAATGTAAGTTCAGAGAATATGTATTTTGAAAGCCGCAGCAAATTTAAAAAAAAAAAAAGCTTAAGTATGATATTTTGAAATTCTGCTTTCAGTGATTTCAGAATTGATACCTATCGAGATCATGTTCAGATCTATTTCCTTTGTTTTCAATAAAATATTTTGCAGTTGAGGTTTCTGTCGATACTGAATGAAATTTGATTCCGAAAATCCCCCTCCTATTTGTTTTCCTGGTAAAATACAACTGCAAATTTTTATCTTTTATTACTGTCCATGTCTACCCAGTTCTAATAACATTTTTACTAACATACAACTATAATTATTTCTTATTATATTTTTTTTCTATTCACGCAAACTCTCAGCTTTCTTTCCACAATGTCCACAACTGCGTCGAATTGTTTAGCCTACAACAAGCTAGTGGGAGTATATAACTATTATTATGCGTCAGAGTTAAGCCTCATTGTTAAATCTAAGTCATTTCTTCAGTTCGTAATAAAATCTAGATAAGATTTTCAGTTTTGAATTTGCTTTAAAAAACAGTTATAAATTTCTTATGCTTTTTTTTTTTCTACAGACATATAAAATTTAATCGTTAATAAAATAGGTATTTAAGTTTTTAAAAAAGTACTGTGTAATTTTAAATTTAAATATTAAAATTTAAAAAAAAATGAAAGCTTTCAGATACGCTAAAAGAGTGTTTTTTTATCGTTTTCTATATTACTTTTATTTTTTAAATATCATGTTCTTCGCACTTAAACCATAAAAGTCAGTTCAAGATCAAGCAATATTGCAAAATAATTTTAAATTGATCATAGCTTTAGAATTTTCGATACACAGTCTCACGCGCTGGAGATAAAAATGTTTTTCTGTACAACGTTGCTATTGCTCGCTTTAAAATCCTTGAGTATGTTAATCAAAAATTCGTTAAAGTTTTACAGAATAGGATAACATACTTAACCATAACAACATACTCAAACCATAGGATTCAATTCAGCAGCAATATCCCAAAATAATTTTTAAATGAACGTATCTTTAGAATTTCGGATGCACAGTCTGAAGCGCTAAAGATAACGTTTTTTTTTTTTTTTTTCGTACAGTGTTGCCATTACTCGCTTTGAAATTGTTGATTTTCTTGTTTCTTAATCAAAAGCTCGTTAATGTGTTACAAAATATGAAATCGATAACAAAACAAATTCCAAATTCAAATTTGGGCTTCCAGATGCCATATTCGGAGGAGGATTACGTTATTCAAAATTGGTAGACTCTAGGTACCGTTGTTTTATCACAATGCGGGAAACACACATACATTTATGCAGATTCTTCATTATTTAATTTTTTTAAATGTAACACAGGACTATAATATTTGGTGGCAACAGTTTGAAAAGTGATACGGACATTTACAGTGAATCGACGCAAAATGCCAAAACGAAATTAATAGCCCTTATGAGCTAACGCTTCTTTGGGCTAAAAATAATGAATAATGTAACTTTCAATGTTTTGTGATATTTTTTTAATCGCTATATAAGAATTTATCATACAAAAAATACGTATTTTCAGCTCAACAAATTTTACAGTATCACTGCATAAAAATCTGTTTGAATGCAGCACAGTATCAAATTTGCATATGTCCGTAACATGCAAATATTCTTTCACATTTTATTTGAATTGTTCACTTTTTTCCAAAAACGAATTTAAAACCTTTTCATATGTTAAAGGAATTAACCTTTTTACAAAAACGGTTTCTTTTTGTGCCTAAATAATTTTAGCTTTTTTCCTTTCCTCCCAGTTTAATTATGCAGTTTGAATATTTTTAAGAATAAAGAATTAATATAAATATTAAATTGTTTACTGGTGTGCATGTAATCACTATAGCTAAAATTATTACTATTTCTGCCAATACAATAAAATAATAATAAACAAAAACAAAAGCAAAGGCTAACTTCATTGGATTTCACAGCATAGTTTAAGAAAACTGACTGATCCAAAGAATGAAACTAGATCTGATCTTTCGCTCAACACGAGCTCAATTCATTTGCGTCTGGATTATGGAGGAGCATTGGCTAGTATTTACACAACTCCCCGGGTAATACAACAAATCGTAATTAACCTTGCCTAGACAGATTTACGTCTGTTTACGAGTCATTCCAAACAGTAGTCGAAGACTCTGCGGGACATCTTTCCAGATAGTCTTTTCTGTATACATTATATCTAAGTCTAGAAATCTAACACTGTGTAGACAGCTTTATTATTGGAGCTTTGAGGTCATCTGGATATTTAACTGAAATATTTAGAACGGATTTCATGCAATATAGGACACCAAGTGATGAGGCGATTTATTAATGGCTGGGCTCTTTCTGATTAGTCATTTGCCTGATTTTTAGATTGATTCAGGGTTTTTTAGGGTCCAAAAAAATCATGTTTCCTAATACTTTAGGGAAATATATACTTTTGGCGAACCATTTTATAAAACTGAAAGTATTTCTACGATCTCTTAATTTGTTCTAATATAGTGATGAAAAAAAAAAAAAAAAGCATAAAAAAGCATAAAGTTTCGCACATTAAACATATGTCTTAATTTTCCATTCCAGAAAAATATACCAAAGAAAAAGTCTTTTAAGATAAAAATGTAAACTATATCTATGATAATTAATGAGCTGGTCATTGGCTAAATTTCAGTCAGTGTAGATTCTTCTTTGTGTTTCATCATAGCTAACAAACACTGATCAGTTTTAAAAGCATGGCATTTTTTTTTTTTTTTTTTTCAAAAATATATGCATTTAGTTTAAGAAAAAGAGAAGTTAATTAAAAGATATGTTTAAAAAGTGATTTTTTTTATTATTTAAAAAAAATTTACTGTTATAGAATAAATTAACTCAATAGTCGAGCTAAGTAATTTGCTCGACTATTAAGCAGAAAGTATAATATTTATGAATTTATCCATATGAGATATATGCGTTTGAGATAGGCTTCATTTTTACTTCCTTTTACGAAGTAAAAAGAAGGTATTGTGATCTCGAAAGCTTCAGGCAGCATATTTCAAAGAAAATATCCACTTTGACCGCTTTCGAATGCAATTTAACGATGTTTTTGCGTGATATCTGTACGTAAGGACAGAATAAAAGACTCTTTTCCTCCAAAAAAAACTAAAAAACTGCTTTAAAATGAATTCTGAAGAGAATTTTTCGTGGCGTGTGTACGAACGTATGTACGTACGTGCGTACGTACTTATCTCGCAAAACTCAAAAACGAGTAGCCTCAGAACGTTGAAATTTTGTATATACGACTACTATAACATGTAGATGTGCACCTCGTATTTTGGTTTCAATCGGCAGCGCCAAACGTATATAAATATATTTATAAATATATCCAATCTGTTACCCGGCTCAGTGATCTCAGTTTCTTTACTCTTATATGTTTATAAATTGTAAATTTTTTGCTTTAAAAATGATTGAATTATGATGTTTTTATCTTCCGGTTAAGGGTTTTATGCCTTTAGTAAATCTGTATGCAATATTTTTAGAATTATCAACAATTTTAAAATTGTTTAAGTGCCGTTAAGCCTAATTTGATGGCGGCCATTGATGTTTACATTTGAAACAGGAGACTAGTGGATTTGTTGCCAATCTAGAGAAACTTAGCTTCGCAACAACAAAGATAACGCATTCATTTATTATTGTAAATTAAATCATGCTTAATCCTTTCTTGAATTTTTTCGAGGAAATAAGCGTTTAAGATTTACTTCGTAATTTTTAATACGGATATTTTGAGTTTTTATGTATTTTTGCCTTGTCGCGAAGTGAGAACTGAATTAATTGAATGAGAAATACTGAATCGTCTGTGAAAAACTGCTTCTTTTTTGTTTCGTTTGCTTAATTTCTTTTATACATAGTTCTAGTTGAATAGAACATGTGGCAACGATTAGATAATTCTTTAAATGATACAAATTTTGTGCATTCAGAGTTATAATATGAACGAAATATAATAGTGTTAAGTAAACCTAGCGCCAGAGTGTCGCTATGGTAAACAAAGTGAATTTTAAAGAATGCATTTATTCTATTGTGGTTTATGCGCTGTTGGCGAAGTAGATTTAATTCAATCTAATAAGTTTAAATAAAATGCAAGAAAAAATGAGTATAATTTAATATTCCGTACAAGGAAGTCATGTGGTGTACACATCAGATTTTTTTCATTACATAAAAATAACGCAAATAACTGCATAGTATCATTTTTATATAATTGTATCATACTTCAGGGACTACAAAATAAATTGTATATGAATGCAAAAGTTTCTGTTTTTTCCTATGCGTTACCTGAACAGGAATTAGCTTTCATTTAAAAACTCTTCAGACCAGACATTTTAGTATATAGTCTTTGTTTGTTATGTCATACTATACAAAACTCAAACCTTAATGTGTGAAACATTAACTAGGTTGAAGAAAAGTCAGCAAAAATATATTCACAGGATTATACACTTAAAGAACAATAAAAATGCAACTTAAATTATTTAGCTGGTTGCCATTCAGTCCAATCAGAGGAAATTCAGTTATTCGTACTAACACCACAAGATCGAAATTACTTTATACCTCCATTTTAAAACTGAAATCTGTTTGCTTTTAATCGACTTCCTGTTCACAGATAGTTTAGTAACTTCCATCGCACTATGGTCTGTTTAGTAAATTTCCGTTTAATGGGATGTTGTAATGTTCTTCTGGAGACTGACGAACTGAAATAGTACTGAAAGAGCTAGTTAGTTAGCATCATTGTCCTCAACCTGAGGTTCAAGACCTTCCAACCAATCATCCAGACAGACTTTTCCGACACGAACCTCATGCGGCACAAATGCCACCGCGTAACTTCTTAAGAGGGCTCATTACGCGGTCTCCGTCGACAATTATAACAAAGGGGGTTGTGGTCAGACACTCCTCTATTCCTCACTTTCCGTACCACTGAGAAGAAAAGAGTGAGAAAAAATGGTGTGCAATAACACTAACTCACCGCTCAATTGTCAGGCGGGACAGGCTGAATGGGACAGAGGCAGGTGGGACAGTAAACCAGAACATAATAGGACAACTTCGTTCAGTGAATAGAAGCTCATGATGAAGATCTCACGGGTACGGTTTTTGTGGCGACAGAGAATGCTCTATCATGTGGGTGACGCCGCAAGTTAGAGAACATTTATTTTATACAGGGTTGCCAGGAGTGTGGAGTGAGGAGAGGTTTGAACTGTATTCGCTTCCAATAACCAAATATAAAATCAGATACAAAACTGACATGCTTTTTGAACGCTTAGATTATGTTATACGTAAAACCAAAATCAATTATGACTAATACGTAATCTGTGGAACATGATTAAATATGATATTATCATTAATCATATTAATCATGTTCCATTATTCATGAAACATGACTAATATGATGTTTAGTTAAACTTACTATTGTACAGCAACGTATGTATGTGTTTGAAATGTCCTTAAGAGTAAGTAATATTACTTACAAAATACCAAAAATATAGTTACTAAGGTTAGACAAAGATATTATTTATAGATATATCCAAATCAGATACATGCGTTTGAGATGTGCTTGATTTTATTCCCTAGCATATAAAAATGAATATTATTTACTCAGTACAGAATAAAATTAATCAAATAGCAATCATAAAAGTCAGATAAGAATAAAATTTATGAATTTATCTATATCACATATGTTTGAGATGAGCTTAATTTTTTTTTTCAGTATTTATGAGTTTATCCGTTGCAGGTATATATGCATTTGAGATTACGCCTTTTTTTCATTTAAAAAAAAAAAAAAAATTACAGTAAAAACTTACATATTACAGTACAAAAACAAAACATTACTTACATAAACATTACTTACATATTACAGTACGAAATTATTCAAAATACCTTCACTAAGAACAGATAAAAGTTATATTTATGAATTTCTATATTTGAGATACTCATTAGAGATGAGCTTCTTTTCTCCATAACATAAAAATAGCTTTCTACAACATTATTTACTCAATACAGTTCAAAAGTATTCAAAATACAGTCACTAAGGACAGATAAGAATTATATCTATGAATTTATCCATACCAAATATATGCGCTCGAAATGTCACTTCAGTACAAAATCACCCAAAATAAAACCACAAAGGACATTAGACTTTTCTTATTTAAATATATTTTACCTCAAATAAACTGAATAAATGAGTGTTTCTAAGAAGATGGAAAATAAATTAGACGTATTTCACTTCAAATAAACCTAATAAATGAATATTGCCAAGTCAAAAGGAAAAGAATTGCATGGAAGAAAGCGTAGAAAATTCTTCTATAGAGATATTCTATTAAAATTAATGTTTCAGAACTATTTAGAATTTTTGGAGCGAGAAATGCAATAAAATCAACTGCGCCAGTCGAGATCCAAACTCTGAATCTTCCGACTGCTAGTTGGACGTACTAATCAGGTAACACCATAAGAGAATGCATTAGTTTGGAGACAGAATTTTCTTATGCTCTCGAGACCCGGTCCTCCAAGTTCAGGTGGTGACGATTTATCGTCCACCATGTTTTTAACAAAGGCAGGAATCTTGAGAAATTAGCTGAGCCCTGTCCAGAATTCAAACTCTGGGTCTTTTGATTGATTATGTTTTGTGCCGCCAGGTGCACCAGCAAATTACTTTATACATAACAGCAAATTACTTCGTGCTCGAAATTTATTAATCAAACCGTTTTAATACGTTTATGCACATTAAAGTGATTAATTTATGTGTTTATTTAAAAGCTGTTTTTATTCACTATACTTTTACTATTCGAAATTTAGTAATTGTATCCTTATCCCGCATTCATTCGAGTTTTTAATGCATTTATCTAAATATTTGCTTATATCTTGGAAATATCGAGAGAGATTAAAAAAAAAAAATTACGAAATGATGCTACTTTCGAAATTTCTTATGGCAACCTTAAACTGTCGACAGTATTTGACTATTTTTTATAGTTGGCAAAAAGCCTTTCTCTGGGAATGCTACTGAACAGAAAGAACTTTATTTGTTTATTTTTAAGCAGCTTGTTTATTTTTTAAGTGTAGATAAACTGTTCTCAATAAGATGTAATTGACTTAATATTTTTTAATTTGGAAAGGTACAGTGTGAAGACAGTACATCTTATCAATTTTAAAAAACATTGCGATCGATTGTTAAGACAAGAATAGTGTATATATTTTTACGGATACTGCTATCCGTAAAAAGGATAAGATATCATGTGAAAACAGTACGATTCTTAAAATTTCTTATCGTTTAATGTATTATTTTCCAGTAGATTAAAAAAAAAGCGTCAACAATTTACCAAGAAGTAATAAAATACTTTCAAAACTTGCCGTCTTTGAAAACTTCATCTTAGAGTATGTGAGAGCTTTTAATCAAGCTCATGGGAAATGACATAAAAAACAGTTTGAAAGTCACTGTTTTAACCAATAAAATTTGACTTCTTAGTTGACTGAAGAAATTATAATGCGCTTGTGGCCTTGGAATCATTTAATAAATGTTTCCGATATGATGCACATTAAAATAACAGGAAAATCTTATTAAAAGGAATAAAGCATATTGAAACTCAAAGAATCTTCCAAAGCATTAATTTGCTCATGTAAATGACAAAAAGCAAAATTTTATCTGAAGAACTCTCTTCTTTTATTTCGGGAAGAAGAAAAAAAAACTTATACTTATGACAATTCTGCATTCAGAAGAAGGTTGGATGTCTTGAGTACTGTAGTTCTCATTCTCATCTTCTTGGGAAGCATAAACTAAATCTGGACTCAAATTGGATCTTAAGCGACTTGTCGCTATGTCCAGTAAGCAGACAGAGAACGTTAGAATGGTGTAAAAGACCCCTTTATTCAGAAAAAAAAAAAAAAAAAAAAAAAATAATAATAATAATAATAATAATAATTGGCATTTCTTGTGTTTATAACTAGGCAGCATTTATGGCATAACTCAAAAAGTAATGCATTCAAATTAAAACTAAACTAAGTCAATTAAAGCTAAAACAATTTTTATCAATAAATTCAAGTAACTAAACTAAGTTAGCTAAAGGCTGTGCAGCAAATGGATAATTCGCACGTTGGCTCAAACCTATACGGGCGTGACTATTGGCAAGGATAACGTAACACCGAAGACAGACTGCTATCAAAGAATTACAACTAGCAACGTGACCCTCAGCAGCGGAACACGCTCTGATTAAACATTCCAAAACCTCTTGTTAAATACTATCTCTTTCTGCCTGGTTTGAATGCGCACGAACTAAAAATTGGCATTCTGGAAAAGGAGAATAGCTAATTAACGTAAAGTAACTGGTTAGGGAAAAAAAAAAATAAATAAATCCTTAAAATACAATTTTCAACATCCGAGCAAAACTCAATAAAATATATCAAGCTTTGCGTTCAAATTAGTTTGACAGATTTATTGTGTTGTTCCAAAATTTCTGTTCTAAACTGTAGCCTTAAACAAATATCGAAGTCATTTCAGTTGCAACAATAAAAAAGAATGCAGAATTATTATTAAGCGAAATCTTTTATCGTTTTTTAAATACAAAGTTTTTTTTTTTTTTTTTTTTAAATCTTTCCTTTTCCTTTGTGTGATTTTCTCCTCTTGACTTTCATGCGGCAAAATTATTAAAAAAAAAGTGAATAAGAAAAAAAAAAAAAAAAAAGGAAATAAATGCGATAATTTCAAATGTTAATCTATCTTTGATCACATTAAGAGAATGATTCATCATTACAAACTATCCCAAACAGGTTTCTTAATCGTATGCAGGGAATGAAGTTGACCCATGTGACTGTCGATAAAATGTCGCCTTCCCCCACCTGAGATATATTCAGGCGTAATGAAATCGTAAAGTTTGTTTCTTATCTTCTGTTATAGCGTGCTGTGCACCATGAATACCTAGTCAGCTATATGATGTAGATCAGCAATCTACACGTGGTTTCTCTTTCAAAAGAGGAAAAATGACTTTGAAAGAACGATTAGCAAGAACATTACGCGTCATGGTATATGAGGGACAGCATCTGAAGGAAGAAAATAAGTCTTCGCTTGTAATCGCATATTTCGTATGTGAGACATGGTCTCATGAATTAGATAGAGAAAAAATGCAATAATTTAATACTGTAGAGATCTTTTATCTCTCTGGTGTACAAATGAGGTAATATATTATGCCCGATATAGTGTTTTTTCTTTTCAGCAGAAACTTTGAAGCCATACATTTCCAAAAACTCTCAGAGGTATGGAATCGGAGGCATTTCCAAACTGATAAACTTAAGCGCTACCAATGTTAGAATTTTTACCGTCTTGTGCAATCTGCACCACTTCTAATTCTGCCGTCCAGTCGTGCCACCCAGCCGGTTTAGTGGTTGGCGTCGCTGACTGCCGTCGCAAAGGGCCTAGGTTTGAATCCCGGAGAAGGTATGGGTGTTTGTAAATGTATTGTGTCGGTGCGGCATGGCGGCACTCTAAATATGCGGTGAGCCGAAAGTCCTCTCGTGTGGTTTGGTGAAAAGGGAAAAGGGCTGAGTGACCTTCGGACTCGCTCCCCGCCATGGTGCTCTCCATCAAATTTGGGGGGAGGGGACTGAGTTAAATCGCATTGTCACCGTAAGGTGCTCAAGGCTATTGCCAACGACAGGCGTATCTCGCGCTCCTTGCCACGAGGAATTTCGTGGGTTTGGGCCATGGAGGTAAGAAAGGGAGGAGGGGCCATTCCGCGCTAGAAGTGAAGCACTGCTTTGAAGCTTGGGTCACCAGACGGGGTGTTGTTTGTTTACATTCAGAAGCTCGCTTGACAAGATTCTGATAGTATTCCGACACACGACAGTTCCATAGAAATCGAAAAAGGGACACTCTCGCATGAAAGAAACATTCATAGTGTGATGGATAATAGCAATTTGTATGGTTTACTGACATTTACGCAAAAATCACATCTTAGTTATTTTTCGATAACTAACAACAGCGATTTTGATTATGAATTTGTTTTATAAAATTCTAAGCTGTTGCACTACAAAAATATAGATTTTAAGAAAATTGCTAAAAGAGATCTGCCAAAATTTATTTTCTAGAAGATTTGAAAAGTTTGAAACTTGATGGCTAAATGTAAATATAAAATTATGTATGTTAAAATATTTGTAATTAGGCACATAGGTCAGATTAAGTTTTTATTAAATAGAGTAACGCATGCAAGGGCTATCTGCCTAAAGAGAGAGATGCCATCGTGGAGGAATTTTGAAGAAAAACTGACCTTTGAGTGGGTATTAAAAATAATACTTATAATTTTCACTCAAATTATATTCATATATATTTTTTATGTAAAACTTTCGGGTCTATGCCAAATTAGTGTAAATTACTTTACACGAAAAATATAGTGATGCACAGAAATTAAAGATTTGCACATGCCGGAAATGATAAATAGGAAATATGTATGGGTATTTATGCATGTGCTTGCAAAAAGCATGTATCTGCCTTTGACAAAATACTTAAATATTCATTAAATTATTTATAAATGTATTTGAAATGAAGAATTTATTCACTTATAAA
The DNA here is from genome assembly GCF_044657685.1 of Stegodyphus dumicola. NCBI lineage: Eukaryota > Metazoa > Arthropoda > Arachnida > Araneae > Eresidae > Stegodyphus > Stegodyphus dumicola. The sequence goes on along the minus strand of NC_140771.1, from coordinate 36,409,450 downwards.
CAACTGTGAAAGTACTGTGAAGAAATCTAATGATTAAATGTATCTAATTTATAATGATTATAAATGTTATCTAAATATATAATAACCTTAATATTGAATTGTAAACATAAATTGAAATCCTGTTGACAAATACGTTATAAAACTATTTAAGCAAGAATTGTTCGTATTGGAAAGCAATCTGTTAAAAGGTATTGTAAAGCAAATGCTATGAGATGCGCACTTAAGAACGTAATAAAGAGTTTTGGAATATGTATTGTTGAAATGAAGGGTAAAAAAAAAAATCTGATAAGTATAATTAAAAGAATTATTCACTTTACATTTTATAATAACTCAGTTACAAGTTTTAAATAATACTTTAAAAAAAAAAAAAAAAAAAAAAAAAAAAAAAAAAAAAACTTATTTTATTCCCTTTCAGAAATGTTCAGAGAAAGTCAAATACTATTTAATTCCTAATAATTCTCTAATTTAAAATGAACCGAATAGAGCATTAATTATAAATTGACTTACATTTTTCGATTTAAAAGAAGCCAAAAAATCATGTCATATTTAAGAAAGTATTTTAGGAAGAAGCTCTATAAATAGAAAAGAAATAATGCATAATTTTAATATTAATAATACAATAAACTTTGAGCTTAATTTTTGTACCTTAACCGAATAAAACCGAATTACCTTAATTTTTTTTTTCTAATGTAATTAACGAAAACTTGTAAAAATATTTCATTCAAATTAAACCATTCTGAGAAAACTGTCCTGTGAAAAGTATAGCATTTAATTCCGTTCAGAATGAACTGTTGTTTAAAAATATGTTGTTTTCACATACTTAGGACTCTGAAGTGTTGTAGAAAAAGAAAATATATACATTTATATGTATATTTGCTACGTAGTTACAAAATATTTACACGCGAACGCGTCAAATCCCATAGAACTCAATGGTAAATGACCCAATGTTTTGGTCACCACGTAGGGATCGCCGGTGCTTCAGAGCAGGGTACGGAGAAACTTGTTTAGGGCGACTCCTTCTTACTTCCTACCTCCATGGTTTGGGCTGATGTTACTGTTAGACAAGTGAGCATAAGGAACAACAACATTTGTCGTAGCTGAGTGGAAGAAAGCAGAGCATTGTCTAAGGATAGTTCCAAGGATAGCTAGCACGTTGATAGCAAGTAAAATTTTTGTGATTTTCTTCACGCTATCGCTACTTCTTCATGCTTCATGCGACAGTGGTCCACCTATTAGCTGCTTCCATACTAAAGTGACCACCGCTTTTAGGCCTTTGAAATGGCCAACGCCTATAATGGTTAGTACCAACCACTGGGGGGGCGAGAATTAAAAGTGAAAGTAACAGTAACTAACAATGAATGCTTAGACACATTTCAAAAGATAAAAAGGATAAGAAGACGTCATTCAAAATGATGTTTCGGAAAAGATAAATATAGAAAAAGAAAAAAAAAAAAAAAAAAAGCAAAGCGCTTTTTTAAATTTTGAGTGACGAAGAAATCGTTTTCGCTTGACCCGGAGAATAATAAAAACGGTAGTGCTGAGTATAGCAATGAAGCGGGTAATGTGAATTTCATCCATGCTTAAACCTCCGCTTTGGTTTATTTATGACAAAACCCATGAGGGCTATCTGCCGAAATAGAGGGATCCATTCTTGGATAGCTTTTTAAAAGAAAATGACTCGTACTCACATTACACATTTGAAAAACCATGCAAATTCACATGCTGTCAGGCTGTTCACGGCTATTTAAACCTAGGTCTGAAACCTACTTACTGGAAGGCATGTGTGATTAAAGTTGCATACAGCGATCAGTTACGGTTATTCAGTTGCAGTGCCAATGAGTTAATTAGGGACAGTACCAAAATGTCGCCAAACGGAAGCCAAGTTTGTGACGTCTGGCGATTTTTCGCCAAATTCGTCGACAAAAATTAATCGCGTAAACCGTCGCTAGCTTGCCGATATCTCTCAGTTTACCGAGACAGCAATATTCAACGTTAAATAGACTTGCCTCTGTAATCTTATTTTTCGACAGAGCTTCGTTTCTTCAGATTTTCATGTTACATTATACCAAAGATACTACAATTTTAAACAAAACTTCACTAAAATTATTTACATATATACAAAATTCATAACAATATATTTTACCAAGCAGGCCAGTTGAATGCTTAATTACCCCTCGAATGACGTGTATTGTTTTCGTTTAACATAAAAAAAAAAAAAAAAAAAAAAAAAAAAAATTCTGTGTAGGCAAAGGTAAAGCTGTAGACACAATACGATCATATCTCGGAAATTAAATGCAAACAGAAACAGAAAGAGTTTAAGAGTCAGCCTTTGGTAAGTAAAAATGAAAAATTATTGGGGAAAAAAAAAAAAAAAAAAAAAAAAAAAATCTGTTACAAATTTAAAAAGCTGACAGAATTAGAGCAAACACTTTTCTTAATAATTTAAATCTTCGTTTTGTTTTTTAATCATACATCTAATTGATATAAATTACATATTAATAAATTAAATTATAAATAATATTATAAATACATATTAGTAATTCATAACACATTCGGAATAATACATACATAATTTATAATATGTACAAAAATTCATAACATATTCTTAACCATTCATAATACATGCATATAATATATTCAAAATCGATCATAATACATAATACAGATGTAATCGAGAATATTTATGAAAATTTTCTACGTTGCTATAATTAATAAAAATTGAGAGCTGCCACCTTGCGAGATAAAGGGCTTTTTATCTTCCACGTATCCTTGCCATATAACAGATTTGTCAATATGGTGCCATTCGGCAAAACATATGATCTCTAATTTCTGTTTGTTAATGATTGACAAATTTAGTGATTTAGAAGCAATAAAAGTACTTCTTAATAGATTAAATATTTATTACATTTTTTGATAATTTATTTAATTCATATATAAATTGAGAGACATTTAATTTTATAATATAATTTATTTATAAATGTTATGAACATTTGCGGCTTTGCTATGACTAGTGAAAGACTTTTCTTGGCAATATTTTACACAAACTGGCACAGAATTATTGGCTTTTTAATTTGTATGATAAATTACACTTTTTCAATAGCACTGTTCACATCACTAACACTGTAAAGGATATTAGTCTTGATTCTCCCGTTTTCATTATCTCACTTTTGTGATGTTATTTTATATACACACTTTTGTGATGTTATTTTATATACACACTTTTATGATGTTATCTTACACCCATTATTTTACATACACAAAGAAGTTGACCACCCGTTTGTTATAGGATTACTCAAATTATGGCAAAGCACACGAGGGCTATCTGCCTAAAGGGAGAGATGCCTTCGTGGAGGACTTTCTAAGGGGAACTGGCTCGTATACACGTTACACATGGGGAAAAGCACGAAAACTCCCATGCAGCCAGCCCGCTCGCGTGATTCGAACCTCGGACCGAACTACCAATGTTCAGCGTCTTTACCGCTCAATATTTAAATTCTATGTCTAGTACTTATAATATTTACAAAGCATATAATGCTCATAACTTGTTTTGTCGAATGTTTGCTTTTCGTACGATATATCGTTTGTAATGCTTATAATGCATACAATGCTTTTAACTTATTCTCACTTTTGCGGTGTATCGCTTTTTAAATAAACCTTATAAGGCATAGAATTTATTATCATTTTTACGTCGAACCGCTTTTGCGTGTGTCACATTTCAAATAACACCTGAACGCTTATAACGCTTAAAATTATCTTCTCGAACGCTTACTTTCCGGAGGGTAACGTATATCGTTTATAATGCTTATATGTAAAATAAATAAATAAATATACATTTGAGAAAGTCGCACTAGACGGTTTGAAAGCTTTTGATGCAGCGTTAAAATCTGACTCTTTTCAGATTTGTAATTTATTTATTTATTTAAAATTTTTATTCGTAAATTCTTGAAATCTTAGGTTATAATTTGAAATAATCAGCTTGCAATTTTCTTAAATTTTATCTATTTCATTTTCAACTCTTAATCTTACGCTTACTCCAAACATATAATTTTATGCCATTTAAAAGTCCCTTCATAAAAATAAATAGATAAATAAAAAATAAATAGTCCACCGTATACAGCGTTTGCTTTATAACCAGCTCTGATATCAAGAATACTCTTCAGCTTTCCTTTCAACTACTGTTTTTATAGCTTGGACTGACAAATAGCCGTTTCTTTTGCTTGAAGCTTTCAGCAACGAGATTAGAGTAGAGGAATATGCTGCGACAAGAAAAGGAAACATTCCTTTCCAGCTTTTAACATCGTTTACAATAAATTCTGCTATGCTTTCACATTGTCGGCAAGCGCAGCGGGACGTACTTTACTGATAATAAAACCCAGTCTCTCAGAATGCATAACGATGATACATATTTTAACCTGCTCCTGATGTACAGATATGACAACGCAGAAAATATATTATGAATGTCAGAGATCTAGGAGACGGTTCAGCGAACTCAAATTAAAAGGTTTTTTGGGCTTGTAAAAGTGAATGCTGCTACAAGACATGGAACCAAGATAAGAACGGATAGGGATTCATGAGCAATTTACTATTTCATACTTCTTGGGGGATGGGTAATTTTTTTTTTTTTTTACTGTAGACATCAAATCCTGTACACAGGAGTACTTATAGTTCTAGCAAAAATACGTGTTCATCATCTATCATATAAGTACACCTTTTTTACTTCCTTGTGCGAAGTAAAAAGGAAGTATTGTAATCGCGAAAAGTTTCAGGCAGCATATTTCAACGAAAACATACATTTTGGCCGCTATCGAATGCAATTTGACGATGTTTTCGCGTGATATCTGTACGTAAGGACAGAATAAAAGACTCGTTTCCTCCAAAAAAATTATAAAACTGTTTTAAAATGAATTCTGAAGAGAAATTTTCGTGGCGTCTGTACGAACGTACGTACGTACGTACGTATCTCGTATAACTCAAAAACGAGTAGCCTCCGAACGTTGAAACTTTGTATATAGGACTATTATAACATGTAGATGTGCACCTCGTATTTTGGTTGCAATCGGCCTCGCCAAACATATATAAATATATTTATATATATATCCACACTGTTACCCGGCTCAGTGATCTCCGTTTCTTTACTCTTATATGTTTATAAATTGTACAATTTTTTGCTTTAAAAATGGTTGAATTGTGTTGTTCTTATCTTCCAGTTCAGGTTTTTATGCCTTTAGTAAATCTGTGTGCAATATTTTTAGAATTATCAACAATTTTAAAGTTGTTTAAGTGCCGCTAAGCCTAATAATTTTTTTGATGGCGGCCATTGCTTGTTTACACTTGAAACAGCAGAGTAGTGGATTTGTTGCCAATCTAGAGAAACGTAGCTTCGCAACAACAAAGATGACGCCTTCATTTATTATTGCGAATTAAATCATGCTTAATCCTTTCTGGAATTTTTTCGAGGATATAAGTGTTTAAGATTTACTTCATAATTTTTAAGGCAGGTATTTTGAGTTTTTATGTATTTTTGCCTTGTCGCGAAGTGAGAACTGAATTAATTGAATGATAAATACTGAATCGTCTGTGAAAAAATGTTTCTTTTTTGTTTTGTTTGCTTAATTTCTTTTATACATCGTTCCAGCTTTATTATAGTATTTGAATAGAACATGTGGCAACGATTAGATAATTCTATTCCTTAAATGATATAAATTTTGTGCATTATGAGTTATATATAATATGAACGAAATATAATACTGTTAAGCGAATCTAGCGCCAGAGTGTCGCTATGGTAAACAAATACTAGAGTGAATCTTAAAGAATGCATTTATTTTATTGTGGTTTATGCGCTATCGGCGAAGTATATTTAAGTCAATCCAATAAGTTTAAATGAAATGCAAGAAAAAATGCGTATAATTTAATATTCCGTACAAGGAAGTCATGTGGTGCGCACATCAGATTTTTTCAGTTTTCATAAGTGATCAAATATTGAGCAAACTGAATAAACGCCAACTTAAGAATTTGTCATATTAGTGAAAGAAAACAACTGGTTTTGAGAAACAGTTGTTTTATTTATGAACAATTTATGTTTTTTATGTACATTTAGGTAATGTGCATTTATATTTATAAATTAATCTTCATTATAGTGACTTTTTAACATTAGTTTGAACTGCGGCGCTCTCTTTATACACGAATGGTTTTCTAATAAGTATATGACACACGTTTTTGGAAAATTAAGAGAGTTTAAACTACTCGCCAGTGAGGCCACGTATTCGTAGCTCATGCTTGAAAATACGTAGCTCACGCTTGAAATATTGCGTGAGAGTATGCTTTGAAAATATCTAACTTTGTTATACATTAGCAAAGATATAACCAGATATAACCTTGATATCCTTAAAAGATTGAAAGATTTTCATTTATTATGAATATCTAATGAAGTTCACTTATGTAGACATGAATTTATTTATATAATTTATTACCTTAAAACAAATACTATTTAAAAACTATTTGATTATTTCATATCTAGTGTTACAAACAGCACCTATAATATTTCGTTCATATTAGATAACATTAATGTAGAAAACAAAGATCGATTTATCTTGTAACAGAAATCATAAAATTTTTTAACAATGAAGTGTGTCCGCTGGAAACATCTCAGACGAAAACGTCGCGGAGAACACAACGCAAGGCGAAAACGTCGTGGTACAAAACATCGTGGGAGAAAAGAAAACAAAGAGAAAACATCGCAGTTCTACAACATCTGGTACAAAATATCATCATGGAAAATAAAGCGGTTCAAAAACATCGTCCTCGAAAATGTTAGCGGTAAAAAGTAAATTACCTGCAAATCATCACGTGACGACAACATCGCAGACATGCATTTCTCAGGTTTTAAAAGCTGTAAATGCATTTTCGTATAATGACTTAGGAGCGTAAGAAGGATGGAGAGATATTTTTACTTTTATGTTCAATATTTTTGAGTGAACTAATAAGTGTTTGCTGAAAAAGTAAGAAGGAAACTTAAGCATTAAAAAAACTGAAAATGAGTAGAAAATTAATGCAACTTATAGCAACTTAATGGAATTTTAAATTTACATAGTTAATTAACAAAGGTCATTAATAAATTAATCTTTTTTATAAATTTTTACTCATAATTTTTCATGAAAGTAACAGCCTAAGAATGTTTAGAAAATGGAAGATAAATAACTGCACGAAGTTACCTCAATAAAAATCGCTTAGTTAATTATCAGATTACTTTCTTTCACGTTTGTTAATCTGATACTCTTTTGCTGAAAATTATATCTTGTTTTGTTTCCGTTTATTCTAAAAGTGTCGTTAACACTTCTTGCATTTACCGACCCTTATGCGAATATGCATTTATAACTTTTAAAATCCGAAAAACATATGTGTACAATGTTATCGTGATGCGATGATTTTGCAGGTGTTTTATTTTTACCACGATGTTTTCGACCACAATGATTTTTTAACTGCGAAGTTTTTGAACCACTTTATTTTCGATAACGATATTTTGTACCACGATGTTTTCTCTTTGCTTTCCTTTCACCCACGATGACTTTCACCACGACGTTTTCGGTTTGCGTGTTTTTCTCCGTGACGTTTTTGCCCGGGAAACGTTGTAAAGGAATGGTTATATGCACTTAAAGGAATGCACTATTTTTAGTGCATATAACCATTCCATTACAGCATTATATTAATATATAATTTGCAGAACACATTCTGTGTGTTATATGACTTAGAACTTTGTTACTTTAATAATTATAATTTTTGTTACTTTAATAAATTTGTTACTTTAATAATTTGTAACTTTACTTTAAAGTAACAACTTTATAAACTTTGTTACTTTAATAATGTAGGCTAGAGAAAAGGAAACGTTATTTTTCAAGTTCTTTACAATTGAATATTTATTTTCATAAGCTTCATTTATTCAAATTACAGCTTTTAATTCGTATAATTTTTAAAAATTGTTTAACGGACGATTTATATTAACACTTTTTAAGCAGGAGCTTGGTTGAATTTGTTTGGACATTTGGAATTTGATATAAAATTCGGATTGTAAGTGTGCAAGCTGTCAGAACTACATATTTCTTCTTTTAAGGGTTTAATTATTAATACAGAAGGACTATTAGTCTCAAAACTGCATTTTGCGTCGAATCACTTTAAATATCCGAATCACTTTTCAAATTGTTGCCACCAAATACTAGAGCCTTGCATTATATTTAAACAAACTAAATAACGAAGAATTTACAAGAATGTATGCATGTTTCTCGCATTGTGAAAAAACAATGGTACCTAGAGTCATCAAATTTTGAATAACATAGTAGCTCTATCTGAATCCCGAATTTGGAATTTGTTTTATTGTCTATTTCATATTTTGTAAAACTATAACCATTTTTTGATTAAAAAACGCAATGATTTCTAAGCGAGCAATGTCAACACTGTGCGGAATAAAGCATTTTTATTTCCAGCACGTCTATCAGAAATTCTACAGATATGCTGTTTTTAAATATTTTTAGCGCTATGTTGCACTAGCCCAAATGCCCTCGAAACGTGTATGTGTTTGAAAATGTCCGTTTGGGTGTAATATAAAATTTGAAAACTTACAGATTTTTTTTATTATTATTTTGATATTTTAAAATTCTTCCGACATATTTCGAAAGGATTCTTGCATTAAAAAGAATAAATAAATGCTCTGTGTAGGCAGCTTTTTTCCTGTGAAATTAACACACATAATGGCATTTTGAAGAATTTCGGAGAATTTGAACTGTTTCTCTAAAAAAGTTTGTATTTTCTGGTTTCAAGAACTTTCAAATTGATTTTTTAAAGCACATCCGAACTTAGGTTAATAGTTTGTTTTAGAAACTACAAACTACTCCTACAACCATCACCAGATATGTATATCACCATCATAATGCTGATACATTTGTAACGTATTACTTTTATAGTACGGGTAAAAAATCAAGATCAGAATTGAAAATTGGTCACACTTTTAAATCGAGCTATTTGTTATTATTTACAGTAAAATTATAATATTCAATATTAATCTGTAACAGTCTGTAAGCACAGTTCAATAATTGCCAAATATATTTTATTTTCTTACTGTAGATTGCTATGATTTTTCTTCTCAATGAATTATAATATTTTTTTTTTTTTACCTATTGTATACAAATGCAATGTGCTTCTCTAATGACATACGAAGTTTTACAAACAACCCTGGCAAATGTGGAATGAAAATTACAAAATATCGCGATTAAATTTGCATAACGATTTTTAAAAGTGTTTTCTTGCATAGTTCAGTTTGACATGACAGGACAGGAATAAGCATACGAGGCACCAGCACTTTATCATATGGAGGTACAGGTCTTTGTCATATCTGTTCTGTGATGCTACTGGTCCATTGAAACACCTTACAGAAGCTCTGTGTAAACTTTCCAAAACATTTTCGTGCAAATATTCATTAGAAGAATTTGTGTACTAATACTGAGACATTTTCGTAAGTTATTGCTCATAAATATCTTGCCCTGCCCTTGTTCCGAAATGTATTTCACAATATTGTTGATTTCATGATGAAATTTTGGATTATTTATTATACCATATCTTCGAAACTCGAGTTCGTTTGTAGTTGGTCTAATGCTATGATGTGTTTGTGTTAATAGGCAAGGGAATAGGTAGTGTAGAGATCCTCTTTCAGTACGAGCAGTGCATTCTTCGAAATAGAGTTTTACCTTTTATCTTACACGTTTAACGAGACAATCACATTTTATTGTTCTATTTGGCCTATTTTAAGCTAGTATTTTATTTCATTTATTTATTTATTTATTTGATGAATTCCTTTAACTTGTATTTTCTCTGTGGTTGGTGGATAACAGAAGATGAGAGTTAAAAGAATAACGGATAATAGAATTTCCATTATGTTTTGCACCAAGCAAAAATAATATAATAGATCACATAATATTAATGTTAATTCGCAATTTAAGAAGAATGCGTAAACACAATTGCCACTAAAATGAGTATCCATGATTTCAGATGCTTCTAGTGTTCCGAGGAGATGGTTATGGCACAACGCGAATGTTTACGAAAGTTCACTGAAATGCCAATCCCTTTCAGAAATGATCGTCGTAAGGGAAGCGGTCACCATCAGAATATTCACCGCATTTCCTTTTATAATATTCCTAAATATTAATTTTTACTAAAAAATTATTATAATCAGTATTGCAAAGGCATTGTTAATTTAATGCTTGTACGATGATGAATAAATCTCATATACGTGGCCGAATGCAACACAAATTTGTAACAAAGACCCATACTTAAGATGATTTCACATGTCAGACTGCCTTACATTTATGAAGGCATTTTATAAGACGGGAAATGTATTTATTGGAGAATTCACATATATATACTTGATTTACGGAGACTGTTTTCAAGAAGGATAATTAAAGGTTTAGGGACATATCAAGGCGAAATTAAGTAAATATATTTCCATTTACCCCAAAACAACTAGAGGATAAGGACTAAATTAATATATTTTTAAACTGTTAGGTTTCATACAGACGTAAGATTTCATTTTCCGATGGGAATTTTGGGAGACAGCATCGCCTTTTTTGTGGATAATTAGCATAATTATTTTAAAAAAATCTGAAAGATTTCAAATTTTAACGATCGCCCAAAAGGGTTTTTCCAAAACTGCAGTCTAACAGTCTGCGATGTTCCCCCCCTTTTTTTGTCTTTTTAGCTTCATTATTAAGCATCGTTTTCTTCGCGCTTACGCTATGTACCGTTCAACAGCAATATCCTCAAAATATTATAAGCAGCATACAGCATATGTTTAAGATTCCCGATGTGTTAAGTGTTGCCATATTTTTATACTTTTTTTTATTTTTTCAGTACTTTTACTTCCTCGTACGAAGTAAAAAGGAAGTACTGTAATCGCGGAAAGTTTCAGGCAGCATATTTCAACGCAAATATCCATTTTCACCGCTATCGAATGCAATTTAACGATGTATTTGCGTGATATTTGTACGTAAGGACAGAATAAAAGACTCTTTTCCTCCAAAAAAATTATAAAACTGTTTTAAAATGAATTCTGAAGAGAATTTTTCGTGGCGTCTGTACGAACGTACGTACGTATCTCGCATAACTCAAAAACGAGTAGCCTCCGAACGTTGAAACTTTGTATATAGGACTACTATAACATGTAGATGTGCACCTCGTATTTTGGTTGCAATCGGCCGCGCCAAACGTATATAAATATATTTATATATATATCCATTCTGTTACCAGCTCAGTGATCTCAGTTTCTTTACTCTTATATGTTTGTAAATTGTACACTGCTCAAAAAAAAAAAAAAAAAAAAAAAAAAAAAAAAAAAAAAAAATGCGACAGTCCTGTATCTCCCAATCTACTGGGCCGATTGACAAAATTCAAATTGCGTTCTTCATGTCTCGAAAGCGCGACTTAGGATATATATTAGATTTGTATATAGCACTATTCTAACATAGGTATTTTGACACAAAATCGGACTTTTTCTGAAATAACATACCAATTTTTTTACATATTTCGATTCTACGACTCAAATTACGCCTAAATATGAAATTTTGTAAAATGTGGAGCGAAATTTACGGAGAAATTCACAAATTTATGTTGGCACTTTTTTGTCAGTTTGCGTAAGAATACTTTACTTGGCGAACTTCTTAATATATGGCAACCTAGTTTCCTTTCCCGTGAGAGGAAAAAAAGTCACCATCGTTCCTTTTTTCCAAATAATATTCTTTATATTATATTTTTAATTATAACTTATTATTTTAAGTAATTTTTTCTTTTCGAATTTCATTTTAATTGTTTAAGTTGCACGTTTTTTTTTTTTTTTTTTTTTTTTTTCGAATAACTGTTTTAAAAATTTCTATTTACCTATTCGAACTGCGTAAATAAAGGTGCAGCGTTTATTTATTTATTTATTTTTTTCAAATAGTTTTCTTTATATATATTTTTCGTCATAGTTATTATTTTAGGTCATTTTTAAATTTTTATACTTTTATTTTAATTGTTTGTGTTGCATTGTCTCTTCAGATAATTGTTTTAAAATTGTCTATTTATTCCTTCGAACTGAGCATTTTAAATATATTTATTAATATCAATTTTCCAGAATTTGATTTTATTTATTTGAACTGCGTTTGTTTCGGAAGAATACTTTGTAACCCAGACTACGATGCGTTTGAAAACTGCACACTATATTAAAAGAGAAAATACAGTAAAGCACAGTTTTACACGCCTTTCAATGTTCCGTTCAGAAAAAATATATATAAATAAGAGAGATGTATAACCGATATTTTAACTTAGGATGACTTGCATACACTGCTTTAAACAGTTTTATCATTGTGCCCATTGCTTTACACAATTTTATCCTACATTTGATTTCTTAAAATGTTATTCATATTTTAGTCAAATATTTTATTTTTGAAATCGCAAGAATCAAATATCATAAGATTGAAAAGTTTTAAATTAAAAAAAATACGAATACTAAATTTTACGAAAAAATTTATTTTTCTTCTCTTTTTCTTTAAGCATTCTGAAAGTATATTGAAAAGTATCCAACTTTTCGAAACATTTTGGTATTTCTGACAATCATTTTAAATAAAGTTATCGCCTTCCATTTCATAAAGGCCCACAAACGGCCGAGCGGTAAAGTTGCTGAACACTGGTAGTTCACTTCGGGGTTCGAACCCCGGTAAACGGGCTGGTTGCATGGGCGTTTTCGTGGATTTTCTCATGTGTACCGCGTATGACAGCTGGTTTCCCTTAGAAAGTTCTTCACGAATTATTTCGTCAGAGCCTTTATCAGTCTTTAGAGGCTAAACATTTTGAAGGTATGAGATGAAAGGAAAGACTGGTTTCATCAAAAGGTTTTGGTTTATTTATTATGACAAAGCACACTACGGCTATCTGCCTAAGGGGAGGGATGCCTTCGTGGAGAACTTTCTAAGGGAAACTGGCTCGCATACACGTTACACATGGGGAAAACCACGAAAACGCCCATGCAGCCAGCCCGTTCGCGGGATTCGAACCTCGGACCGAACTACCAGTGTTCAGCGACTTTACCGCTCGGCCGCTGTTTCATCAGGAATGGAAAAAAAAACATCTTTAGGTTACATCCACATACATCACTGGATAAACTCCTGAATCTTCAAATAATTCGACTGAGAAAATCATGGGATTCACCATTTATAATACGATATGATGTTCTATAACGTAATTTACACAACCATATATTTTAAAACCAGTCGCTCTTCACTTTAATCTGCAATGATATCGTTTTGTCTTTTTTGTTAACACAAGCTCAATTGATGGTATTTGCTGGTGTACACGTCCAAGTGTTTTCTCTTTGAACACCTAAATTCTTTGAAGTATCCTGAAAGTATATTCGAAAGCATCCAACTTTTTGAACATCTTGATATGTCTGACAGCCAAATTTCCCTGCAAATTTTTGCTTACTTTTCTCCCTAATTTTCTTCATTCCTTCTACAGTTATTTTCAGTGCTCACACAAGAAAATTAAGATTTTTCGACTGCTAGACTTCCATACATTTTGCATTCTTGTCAATTTTTTAAAATATCAATTATATGAATTGCGTTTCAGCTAAAGACAGCTTTTCATTTTCTAGTCATTTTAGCTATAAATAAAGTTTAAAGCCAAAGGATAAATATTTTAATTAAAGTCCAAAGGATAAATATTTTAATTAAAGATTTTTGCTAAATGACAAAGAAATAAAACAGTCCAGCAGGGTTTATTCTGTACCACCGAGTGACCCGATTCTTATATCGGCTGAAATAATCTAAATCATACTAAAGATCATGTTTTTTTTTATACAGTCGTGATTAGTTTTTTTATATAACGTGAGAGAAAAATTAGCTTCTTAAAACATTCTTTCTAAGAGGATTAATATAAAAGATTATATTTATATATATATTTAAAAATATATACCATACTTGAACCAAACTGTCAAACTTTTAAAGTTTAATTTACATGGTGGTTATAATTAAAGTTTCAAATTGAAATGGTCATAAAAGGAAAACTACCGGACCAAATGTTATCAAACTTGGGAATCGTGTAAAGGAGGTTATGGGAATTTATTTTCGGCCGGAAAAAAAAAAAAAAAAAAAAAAAAAAAAAAAAAAAAAAGAGTTCAAAAATTCACCATCAGGGGAAAAATGGCGCTGTATACAATATTGTTAAATGAAATAAGACACGAAAACATCTGTTTAAAATGTGTTTAATAGTTTCCGAAACGTGTTACAAAGCATGTTCAATGTAGCGTCCAGCATTTTCCGAAAGCAAGTTAAATCATGTTACTGCATTCTCAAGAGCAGCTCTTAGCATATCAGGTTTGGTTTTGGTTTGGTTTATTAGATTACGGCAAAGCACTCGAGGGCTATCTGCCTTAAGGGAGGGATGCCTTCGTAGAGGACTTTTTAAGGGAAACTGGCTCGTATACACGTTACACATAGCATATCAGGAGGAATGTTATCAGTGTATCACATTTTTCATTTCTGCCAAATTGTTTAGATTATCACCAAAAACAGTGCTTTTGAGATAACCTCAGAGACAAAAGTCACAGAGGTTGAGGTCTGGTGGGAAGAGGGGAAGTGTTGGCCTATAAGACGTTCATTCGTGAAATGTTGCCTAAGTAACTATGCGACACTCTTGAGGTGGTGCCCAGCCCTGTATAAAAATCGTAGTATCTAAAATTCCACGTTACTGCAGTTCATGTATCACGAAACATTTTAATATTGACTTTAAGTGAGCTGCAATCGCAGTGGTCCAGCTGCTCTTCAGAAAAAAATGGTTCTGTTATAAAACTAGCTGTCATTCAACAGTAAACGGTGTGAAATGACTGTTATGCAATCGAATGCAATGGAACTAGATAAATAACATGAGGGATTTCTTTGGCCCAAATCGATTAAAAGCGTTTTGAATCAGTATCTTCATGTTTTAGGGCCGAATTCAGGCTTCAAAAATTACCAAATTAGCGATCTGTAAGAAAACGATTTCCAGATTGTACGCACTTGTGCGAGTGATTTGCGATCTCACATTTTCTAATCGCTAATTCGTGGTTTTCACGGACGAATTTCTCATTTACACGGATGGCGCACTCCACGTTTATCGAATTTAACGTCTTTAAATGGTAATTTGCTTACTTCAAAATTTCTTAAGGGTATACAACATATTAAACCCGTGTAACAAAAGCTTAAGTTAGATTCCGACCCATATTTCGTTTAAAAATATTGCATACAGCGCCATTTCCCCCCTGGTGGTGAGGTTGGCTGTTTCTAAATTTAGATGGTCATTCCTTAATTAAATAGCCCACCAGCGGCCGAGCGGTAAAGACGCTGAGCACTCGTAGTTCGGTCTGAGGTTCGAATCCCGCGAACGGGCTGGCTGCATGGGCGTTTTCGTGGATTTCCCCATGTGTAACGTGTATACGAGCCAATTTACCTTAGAAAGTCTTCCGCGAAGGCATCCCTCCCTTTAGGCAGATAGGCCTCGTGTGCTTTGTCATAATTAAATAATCATATTCAATCCTTAATTAAATATAATTGATTTGTAACTTCTACTAGAGCTGACGGTAAAATTTGAAGTGCAAATAAATAATATCGTGTGCAATCTTGATTAATATAAAATTAAAAATTTTGCATAGAAAAATATTTGCATTCACAGAAAGTTTTTTGAAATATTTACAATTACTTTATAAGAAGAATTTATTAATAACCGTAATAATTAATTATTATATTACTGATGATTAGGATTCAGTTTTTGACAATTACATTCTAAATTAGAATTTTAAGGATATATTGAAAATACGCTACGCACAAAAATACATTTTAGGATAAAAAATGAGTTGATTTTTTATGTTTTAAAACTTCTTAAATTCATTTAATAAACATCGTATTTTCGTTGTTAATTGAATCCAGAATGTTGTGTGTCGTTTATATAATTATTCTTACTTGTCCACAGAAGCTGCTGACTTATCCAGCCATTAAGTAGCTGCAGATCATTTCTACATAACCATTGAACTTCCACTAATTCAGTCTCTAGAGGGTTGTATGTTTATATCGTTATTTGACTTATATAAATGATTATTCTAAAACTTATGTTTCTATAAAAATATACTGTGCTTTAAAAATATGGATGATAGTATCTGCCGCTCTTTCAGCCACTTCAAAAGCAACAGTTTGTTTAGAAATAAATTATGCAGTTAATGTCATAAAAGATTATTTTAACATTGACTCTAAGTCAGCTGCAATCACAGTGGTCCAGCTGTCGACTGCTCTTCAGAAAAAAATGGTTCAGTTATAAAACTAGCTGTCATTCAAAACTAAACGGTGTGGAATGACTGCTATGCAATCGAATGCAATGGAACTAGATAGATAACATGAGACATTTCTTTGGCCCAAATCGATTAAAAGCGTTTTGAATCAGTATCTTCATGTTTTAGTGCCGAATTCAGGCTTAAAAAATTACAAATTAGCGATTTGTAAGAAAACGATTTCCAGATTGTACGCACTTGTGAGAGTGATTTGCGATCTCACATTTTCTAATCGCTAATTCGTGGTTTTCACGGACGAAATTCTCACTTACAGGGATGGCGCACTCGACATTTATCGAATTTAACGTCTTTAAATGGTAATTTTCCTACTTCAAAGTTTACTACTGGCAAAGTTTCTTAAGGGTATACAACATATTAAACCCGTTTAACAAAAGGTTAAGTTAGATTCCGACCCACATTTCGTTTAACAATATTGCATACAGCGCCATTTCCCCCCTGGTGGTGAGGTTTCGAAATTCCTTTTTTTCGCAGAAAATAAATTCCCATGACCTCCTTTTCACGATTTCCAAGTTTGATAACATTTGATCCAGTAGTTTTCCTTTTATGACCGTTTCAATGTGGAACTTTAATTATAACCACTCTGTATATTATTAAATTTTAATTTGAAGCTATGCGTTATATGTATACCATGCGTAAAATTTTCGCTTTTATGGAAAAATAAAAAATCGAAGCAAATATACTTAGTATAATGGACCAAAACTGAAAACATTTCCCCTCCCTCCGAAAATAAAATATTGAAATTTCGAACTTGAATTTCTTGGGTTATCGAAATATTTAATTTGACTTATCTTCTAAGTCCTAGTTCCGACAACAATTCCGTCAAAAATTCCGAATTACTTAAGCTAAAGTAAAAGATTTAGTATATATTCACTGTATGTTAATAAAGTAATCAGAGTGTAATAAAAATAGATTATAGAATTTACGCTGATGTAACTTTTTGTCTGACTGCACAACATGTAATGGAAGAGAAGGTTTGTAGAGATCTGTTTTTGACATGCCTCTAAAAGTAGATGTCATATAAATTTTGTCTCTTCAATGTCAAAAAACTTTCCTTTGAGAGGCAACTTTAGTTTTTGGGAAAGAAAAAAAAAATCACAAGAAGGCAAATTTGAAGCACATGCAGGACGATTGAGCACACATACTTATTTTGGAACACAAGCGGTTCTCCAACTGGTTATTGAATAATGAAAAGATGCATTGTCATGCAATACAAAACATTTGGAATACGTTTTATGGCTGAATAACGTAAGATTAAAAGTCATCTGCTTAATTCACATCCATATACAAGTCAACTACTCGGGCAATTGCAGAATCGTTTTGATCCTGAGCTTGTAAGACAAACCTAATATCACTGGATTTAAACACTTCTTTAATCTTCCGAGAACGTTCCTTCTTTAGCTCATATTCCAAGAATATTAAGTGAATAGAATTATTGCCAAAGAAATTGAATATTCATTTGCACTACGGCTTGGTAGTTTACTAACGAGTTAACAAAACTAAAATTCTGCTTTTTGTGTCTAAGAATACAACAATATTTTAAATATTTACAAATAAAATATTAAATAGGAGCCTCATCAGTTGCCTAGCATTTGAAAAAAAAAAAAAAAAGATTGTTAAATACTAATTGTTTGCTGCTCAGTCTAACCCAGACTGCATGGTTGGTTTTCGTAGTTTTTTAGGTTCTCTTTACAAAGATTCTCTATGAAAGCATCTTAATCAAATAGTTCCCATGTTCTTTCTATGTTCCAATAACCAACTAACCTAGTTTAAGCGCGATTTCCAAGTGAAGTTACTAGTAAAATCCGAATACTCATTAAAAATCATGTAGTTAGCCAATCGGGAGTAACATGAAAGATACGGCGCCAATAATTGAAATGTTGTTACGGTACGCTGTTTCTTAACTTAGATGGTCATTCCTTAATTAAATAGCCCACCAACGGCCGAGCGGTAAAGACGCTGAACACTGGTAGTTCAGTCCGAGGTTCGAATCCCGCGAACGGGTTGGCCGCATGGGCTGTTTCGTGGTTTTCCCCATGTGTAACGTGTATACGAGCCAGTTTCCCTTAGAAAGTCCTCCACGAAGGCATCCTTCCCTTTAGGCAGATAGCCCTCGTGTGCTTTGCCATAATTAAATAATCCAATCCAATCCTTAATTAAATATAATTGATTTGTAAATTCTACTAGAACTGACGGTAAGAATTGAAGTGGAAATAAGTAATATGGTGTGCAATCTTGATTAATATAAGATTAAAAATATTTGCATAGAAAAATGTTTGCATTCAGACAGAAAGTTTTTTAAAATATTTGCAATTACTTTATAAGAAGGATTTATTAATAACCGTAATAATTACTTATTATATTACTGATGATTAGGATTCAGTTCTTGACAATTACATTCTAAATTAGAATTTTAAGGATATAATGAAAATACGCTACGCACAAAAATACATTTTAGGAAAAAAATGAGTTGATTTTTTATGTTTTAAAACTTCTTAAATTCATTTAGTAAACATCGTATCCTCGTTGTTTATTGAATCCAGAATGTTGGTGTCGTTTATATAATTATTCTTACTTGTCTACAGAATCTGCTGACTTATCCAGCCATTAAGTAGCTGCAGATCATTTCTACATAACCATTGAACTTCCATTAATTCAGTCTCTAGAGGATTGTATGTTTATATCATAATTTGACTTTTATAAAAAATGATTATTCTAAATATTATGTTTCTATAAAAATATATTGTGCTTTAAAAATATGGATGATAGTATCAGCCGCTCTTTCAGTCACTTCAAAAGCAACAGTTTGTTTAGAAATAAATTATGCAGTTAATGTCATAAAATTCAAATAAATATGAAACGAAAATTCTCAGTTTTAGACAATTCGATTTAAACGAAGTAAAGTAGCAGACGATAAAACGCCGAAGGTAAAAATTTACTCTTACAAAAACTTACTCTTAAATTTTTTAAAAAAAGAAAAGATACGAGAGAAATTTAAAAAAAAAAATAGTTAAACATTTGAATAATATCATCTGTAATTTAAAAAATAGCCTTTCATATAGTATTAATAAATATTTATTACGCATCATTGAGGGAAAAAATGTCATATAATTAATTCTTCGTAAAATTTTACTTGAAGTTTAAGGTTAAAAATAGCTGTGGCAATTCAGTGTAACAAAAACCCATAGACCACATTTGGCGTTATTATCGCTCAAAAAAAAGGTGCCAAATTTCAAAACGCGAAATTATGTAAATTCGTGTATATCTTAGAAAATTCTGAATAAAAAAGTCTAATTTTTTGTAGATATGCTTAAAAATACACCTACTTTAAGATGATGGTAAAAATTTTATAGGTTATAATTAAAATTTTTTTCGAAAAATCTATAGAAATTATTTAAAAATAAAAATTTAAAAAATAAAACGCAAAAAAAGGGTAAATTTTATTTGGAATGAACCAAAATTTCGAAATGTGAGAGAAAAAATCAAAAAAGTTTAATAAAAAAAGAGATATTAATAAATATTTGCCGAATTCAATTAACATTGAGGAGCTAAAATTTTGAGAGCTAATATTTTAAAAACTATTCGTACGATTTTTACAAAACTTGGTATTCTGGCATAATTTGAGTCGTAGAATCGAAATATGTAAAAAAATTGGTATGTTATTTCAGAATAAAGTCCGATTTTGTGTCAAAATACCTATGTTAGAATAGTGCTATATATAAATCTAATATATATCCTAAGTCGCGCTTTTGAGACATGAAAAACGCAGTTTGAATTTTGTCAATCGGCCCAATAGAACGGGAGATATAGCACTGTCCCATTTTTTTTTTTTTTTTTTTTTTTTTATTTTGAGCAGTGTACATTTTTTACTTTAAAAATGGTTGAATTATGTTGTTCTTATCTTCCAGTTCAGGTTTTTATGCCTTTAGTAAATCTGTATGGAATATTTTTAGAATTATCAACAATTTTAAAGTTGTTTAAGTGCCGCTAAGCCTAATAATTTTTTTGATGGCGGCCATTGCTTGTTTACATTTGGAACAGCAGAGTAGTGGATTTGTTGCCAATCTAGAGAAACGTAGCTTCGCAACAACAAAGACAACGCCTTCATTTATTATTGCGAATTAAATCATGCTTAATCCTTTCTGGAATTTTTTCGAGGAAATAAGTGTTTAAGATTTACTTCGTAATTTTTAATACAGGTATTTTGAGTTTTTATGTATTTTTGCCTTGTCGCGAAGTGAGAAATTTAAAGCAAGTCAATAGTCAACAAGTAACATTGAATATTAGACTTCCTTAGTGTAAACATGAGACTTCACATATTTATTTTCCTTTGTCCTTTTATTTTTCTTTTAAATCGTTAATGACTGCGATGGTCTTTTTGACAATTAAGCATGCATTAATACACCAGTGGAGACGCTGCTCAGGCAACTTATTGCCCATCAGCGGCCGAGAGGTAATATCGCTGAATACTGGTAGTTCGGTCCGAGGTTTGAATCTCGCAAACAGACTGGCTACTAGGGTATTTTCGTAGTTTCCCCCATATGAACGTGTATAAGAATCAGTTTCACTTAAAAAGTCCTCCACAAAAGCATCACTTCCCTTAGGCAGATAGCCCTCGAGGCTTTGTGTACTCACATAAACCAAACCTAACCAGACAACTGATTAATGAGATGGATACCAATCTATTTTTAATTTTTTTTATCTATTTTGAATTTCAGTTTAAGTTATTATTCTGTTCGGTATCATTCGTTCAATTTATAATTAAGAGATTATTAATTTTATTTGAATTCCATTATACATTAATATTACATTAATATTACATTTTAACGGTATTATAGAAAATTCATTTAAAATATAGCCACAAGATGGCAGCACCAACGTCTTCTCAGAGATGGATAAATCTGGTATTGTAATATACAGTTGTGTTGTAGTTAGTTTATTCTGTAAAATTTCATTTTCTAATTATTGATTAATTGATGCAATAATTCATTAAATAATTCATCCAACATTAAATATTGACTTTCTATAAAACAAAATGCAAAACGAGATTTCGGAGAACAAAAACAGGTCTTTTTTTTTCTCTAGCAACAAAATTTTCTTTTTAAAATATTTCTAGTTCATTTATCTTAAAATTAATATGGAAAACTAAAAGTGTGCGTTTTAAAAACTTTTTATCATCATTTATTGAAAGTAATATATTACTTATATACGCTTTTATTTATAACGATTGCAAAATTATTGCTCTTTCCAAATAATTCATGTAAATTAAAATTCCTGCCCTCCTAATGCCCCTTGATGTTGCAACGCTCTGTAACTAAAATTTGACGAAATAATTATCCTATCTGGGAGTAACTGAATTTGAAAATACTTTAATGGGGTACGTTTTAGACTGAACTGAGAATACGATTTGAAGACCAAACGCAGCTAATGAATGATATTTCATGACGATTCAAAGAATCAGAGCATTCAAAATTAACTAATTTGAATTGCTCTAACTTTAGACTAAGAGCAATAATTTAATTCATGCTGGAATTGCATTCAACATTGCAAAGAGCGAAGAATTAAAAATTAATTAAATTTCTCACTCTTCTTTCTATTCGTAAATTGTTAATATTTCTGAAGCACTGCCGGTCATAATCTAATGACTCATAAATTGTGTTCACATTGCATAAAGTAATAACTTTTATGTTGTCCTGTAACAAGAGCAGATTTTTCCATGGTATTCTGCCTCAAATTTGGTATTATAAAGTACGATCACCGGACGAAAATTATCATTATAAGTTGCATTAATTTTAATAAAAAAATTTAGTTTTAAGAATTTAGAAGTTTTTTTTGTATTGCGAGATAAGAAAATGTTTTACTGCAATTGTTAATTCTCCTTATTTTGTATTTATGCATTATAAAATATTTTAAGCGTCTTGTTTCAAAACGTATTTGTATTTGCACAGCATCTAATTATAGTATTTTAGCACGAAATGTCATGGGGCTTGCTCAACTACACATTTTACTTTAAAAATTTTTAACATAAAAGAATATATTTCATAGATTAGAAATAATAAATCATTAAATTAAAATAACTGAAAAGCCTTTTTAAATCGTAAATATAGAGATAAATTTCAGCGTATCTTTAGCGATTTGTGAATAAAGTTTAATTATGTTCCTTTCGAGAAAATCGTTTTGTAATTTTAAAAGCATTGTACCATAAGAAGGCGATTGACCCACTTATATGGCATAATTTCATTATACATTAATATTACATTTTAATACCGTAAAATTAGCATTAGAATGCTAATTTAAATTAAATATTACATGGCTAAAATTGACGCGTGTTTATTTTAATTAACTCACACATTTTAATATAAACATCATAATTCCATAATTTGAAGTAGGTAATGTATGTAGAAGTTAATTTTCAAACTAATGGTAAGGAACTGAGTTAAGTGATGTAATGAACTGTTTTAAACTTTTTTTTTATCATATTTATTGACATTTACTCAAGCCTAACCGCTTTGCACTCATTCGAGAAGATATACTTATATTGAAGGATTTTTAACAAATGGAATATTGAATTTTTAGGATATAACAATAAAGCAAATATACTGAAAGCGGAAGGGAAAAAGAAAAAATTATATTAAGCAATTTCACAAAAGTGTATCAATTATTTATTTTTAACATTATTTCTGAATACAACGTAGAGTAGTTTAAACTTCATGCAAAACTGGTAGATGATACGAAAAATAGCAAGCATAATTTAGCAGTGCTGATGTTTTGCGTAAAAGTAAGATATATATATAGAGAGAGAGGGAGAGTATATGATTTACCTAAAGTACTTGGACAACTGGTTGGTACCAGCTTAAAGTGCTGCTTCATAAAACTGAACGATTTCTCATTTCCTTTTACATCGATGTTAAAAAAATCTCCCATAATAATCATTGGTATATTCTTGTTGACGCCCACAACAAAGATAAAAATTTTTCCCTTATACTGGCCAGTGTAGTGCTTTTCATAAACCCCATCCTGTCGCAAACATTGAAAACATGTCTTAATACATCCTCTTTGAAGTTTTTTTGACGAAATATTGTTCTCACAACTGATCAATTTTTTTTATTTGACAGACACCATTGAAGAACTCCACTATAACCTGATAAAGGTACACCCAAATTTGCCAATTTGTTATTGGAAACGGTAGAAGTTGAAGCATCTTGATTTATTTGAAAGCTAACAACTTCAGTCGATATTAGTTTCTTATTATTATTTCCATAATATCGCTTGTTGCGTTTTCCCTTTTTTACAGATGAACGTTCTTCATTATCTTCTTTCAATAAATCTTTCTTTAATTTTTTTGCTTGTGTCTAACTCTTTATTCTTCATTTTTATTTTTTGGCATTTTATATTTATTTTTATGCAAACAAAATCAGTGCATCGATCCCACAACTGTTCATCGTAGACTTCAACATAGAAATGCACGCACTTCTGACGGCATCAAATCATCAAAATCTTGCGCATTTTTGCCTAGCTTTGAGACTCTACTATGCCTCAACCGCAATTCCAATTTTCAAATTTGTGTTCTGTTTTACAGTGGTCTCCTTTCGCTATCAAATAAGCCAAAAGCGAGAGCTATAGCTTTTGGGGTTATGGAGATATAAGCGTTCTACTAAGACATGTTTTGTGGCTTTAAATGTTTTTCTTTGTCTCTGAGATCACCATTAAGAAACGGAATCCTATGTTAAAACTTCAAACTGCAGCTACTTAAATTACGGCGAAACTAATATTCACCCTATTCCATACTCTCACAGAAATCATCCATAAGAAGTTAATATTTATGGTCGGAAACAAGAGCAAAGTCTTTGGTAACTAGCTTTATGGTGAATGCTGACTTCAGAGCTCTCAAGAAAGAAAGACTTAAAAATGAAAGGCAGGCAACGTAATAAGCGTATTTTTCCCCAATAGGTCCACATTCAGAATATTTTTCTCTTAGACTTTATACAAATAACAGGTGTCCCAAAATTAACGCAAGATTTGAATTTGGTGTCATTTTTAGATTAAGGTTTTGGAACCCTGAAAAAAAAAAAAAAAAAAAAAAAAAAAGTTTGAAAGCCGAGAATTTAGGGTTAGTGAAACTGGAGCGTTATACGATATAACAACGTGTCTTCATTATTGAACAATATTTTAAAAATAATGAAAGTTTGACTGCTGCAGTTCGAAAATTTTATACTAAATATGGTAAAAATAATGCTTTAACCTCGTCGACTGTGAAAAGATTAATTGAAAAATTCGTGGAGACCGGATCAGTTGGAGACACTAAACACACCAGTCGTCCAAAAACAAGCCGTTCAAATGTCAGTATTGGAGCACTGCTTGAGAGTGTTGGTGAAAACCCAGGAACATCAATTCAGTGTCGTGGACAAGAAATGCAAATTTCAAGAAGCTCTCTACAGCGTATACTCACAAAAGATCTGTGTCTCCATGCTTACAAAATTCAATTAACACAACAACTGAAGCCTACTGACCATGGACAGAGAAGAGAGTTCGTGGAATGGATTATTAATCATAAAAAAGTGGATGCTGGTTTTTCGAGCAAAATAATCTTAAGCGATGAAGCACATTTTCACCTCGATGGCTTTTTTAATCGCCAAAATTGCCGTGTTTGGGGTTCGAAGAACCCCCGTGTGATTAGCGAAAAACAAATGCACCCACTACGTGCCACTGTTTGGTGCAAATTTTGGGCAGAAGGCATCATCGGACCATACTTTTTTGAGAATGAGGCTGGTCAAGCAGCAACTGTTAACAGTGCTTGATATCGCGACATGATAAAACAGTTCTATCTGCCGAAATAGGATGATATTGATGTGGCCAATATGTGTTTTCAACAAGACGGTGCCACATGCCATACAGTCAATGAAACAATTCAATTACTGAATGAGACATTTTTTGATCTCTCGTTTCGGTGATCAGAATTGACCCCTGGCGCCCGAACTGAAAGGGTGTTGGATGATGTTTCCTCTCACCTAGGATGTGGCGATCGGGTCTCTTAAAAACCACAGTCGGTGTTTAAAAGGGGTGGGGTATATAAGGTATTTCTCCTGCCTTCCTAGCGTACCTTCGTGGTGTAGTGGTTCTGCACGCTGGGCCGGTATTCCAGAGGTCCGCTGTTCGATTCCAGGCCGAAGGTGATGTTAATTTTTCATATTTCCTGCTTCCTAAAAATAACCTAATCTTTCTACAACCAATGTATTTTAAATGCTTATATCCATCAAATGGTTCAGATATTATTTTCCGAAAAAAAAATGCAGTACATAACGATGATAATGTAAAAGTTCACTCAGCAAAACTGGTTACAAGGTGATTTGAAGTCTGGACATTTTCTATACGCTACACAGTCTTTGGACCTTAGTATTACTCAACCAGTGTAAGGTATGGGCAAAGTAAACGGTTAGGAAATATTTGACTCTTCCAACTTCGCCGTGTGAACAGTTTTGTGTGGCAATTCGCTAAAAATATCTTCAGTGACTGTACAGTACTTCTAGTCTTTTCTATTATATGGAAAAAAGATGACTTATCCCAAATTAATATAATATTACTCTTTAGATGCAGGTGTTTCAATTTCATTGTCCAGCAGTGGTACATGTAAGAAGAGAGATTTCCCGGCCCATTATTTTTTGCATGCAAATAAATTATAATCATTCGTTTAAATTATAAAGTACAAAATAGGAAATGGTAAAAAAAAAAAAAAAAAAAAAAAAAAAAAAAAAAAAAACTAGAAATTTCTAATTTTTGGGTTTATTTTGCCATTTCCGTAAGATGAGCTTTTACTAAACTGTGTGTTCACTTAAGTTAGCCACTGGCTCCTGTGGATTAAATTTCTGTTTAAAAGATTTTAAGCCATTCTATATTTTTCATAAAAATGCTGCTAATATTTCATAATATAAATTTTAGTATTGCAAATGAGAATAATAAAAGTTATGTTACTGCAACAGCTAAATTTTTTAACGAATATTCACATTTAGAATTAAATGAGCTCGAAGCTCTTTGACTCTGATTTGCATAAACATCGTAACCATTTCATTTCATACATACATTACTATAAAAGTTTGATGTATCAAATAAATTACTTTAATATGCATCAACACGATAAAGTCATTTAAGAAAGAAAGGAAAAACAATTATCCATTATAAAAATAGATCTTAAATCAGAAATTTCGCAAGTGAATTACGATATTAAAAGAATATTGTCATTTTAATAAAGGACATGAATATAACTTGATTGATTCATTAGGTCTATTTAAGAAAAGAATGAGGAAGTCCGTTTTTATTGAAGTACTTATTTCCTGAATAGTCCATAAGGTTTCATTGTATTAAGATCTAAAAACTAAAGTTCCAAAACTCAAGGCTATATCAGCAATGAAAATCTAAAAGAATGATGTACCTCTAAACGCAGTTTTAAATTAAAGACTAATTGAAATAGAAAGAAGATTAAAATATTAATCTCGCATCGTTTTATATTTCCTGTCTCACAGGAAAACTCTATTAAGTGAACAGAATAATAATAGGCTACTTTTATTCATTATGCTAAACTTTGCAGTCTCTATACCGAAATTCATCGCCTAGCATATTTAATTAATCCGTATAAGATACCGTGTTTTATGAAATTATATTAATTAAATACAAAAAATAATAGGCGCCGCTTAATGAGATCACATTTGTCCACAGCTATTTTGGTAACATTGTACAGCTATTAGGTTATTTCGGAGCAGGAGAGATGAAAAATGAGCAACGCCTTCGCCGGGAATCGAACTACGGACCTCTGAAATACGCGCCCAGCGTGCAGATCACTACACTAAGAAGGCAGGTAACCTTATAACATTAACAACGATAAGAAAAGTATCCTTCAAAACAGCACAGGAATTTAACTAAATTAACATAATACAGCTAGAAACGTGTAATTAGATACTTTAAATTAAAGACTTTAAATAAGACATTTAATTAAACACTTTAAATAAGACACAACAAACGACAGTTTGTTGCTGTTGTTTGTTCATAATGTCTTTATCGCAAAATTTCATTTATGGATCGTTCATTGCATTTCTAAAAAAATTGTATGACCGACGTTACACCTTAATCCTAATATTCGGAAATCACCCCTTATTAGAAGAGAACGTATAAGTATATCAACATAAAATATGTAACATTTTATATTAAGCAAAAAAACAACCTTAGATTTTCGTACATATTTTCAAGGAATATTTTTCAAGGAATGAGCAAAATTTCTGAAGAATTCTGGTTTCTCCAGAAGAAGAAATATGCGTCTGATTGTCCTTAAAATTGACAGATTTATTCAAAATCTACGTCAAACTAATGTTGCTTTTTATCTAATGTTAAATAGTTGAATGAAATCAAAACCAAGCTTTACGGTGACTTAACCCCTCAGCTGGCGATATTTCTGTATCATCATTCATATAATATTTTAACTTAGCAATTTTTATAATCTATTTGACCTAATTTGGATTAGCTTCTCTTTTATTTGGTGACTTTAGTTTAAAATATTTATTCTATAATAATTTAATCATATTAATTGAACGTTGATCACAATAAGCGATGTATTATCCACGTTTTGTATATTAACGGACGAGACAAATCTATAACAGTATCCGAATCACGCAGGAAATACACATTATTTTGTGAATTGCTGTGAATACACATTATTTTCTTAACAAAGAAATATAAAATTTTAATTATAAGTTTGTAAGTATGCATAATTACATGTTTAAAGAATACTGCATACATAATCATTATAAATTTAATTAAGGCAATGAAAAGTTTGAGACGAAATTTTCAATATTTCAAATTTAATTACAGTTACAAATGTGTAGATGGTGTAATAAATTATTTTATACAGATTTATACGGTTACAGCCGAAAACATCGCGGCAAAAACATCGCGGACGAAAATGTCGCGGAGAAAACAACGCAAGGCGAAAACGTCGTGCTACAAAACATCGTGGAAGAAAACATCGCAAAGAGAAAACATCGCAATTCTAAAACATCGTGGTACAAAACATCGTCGTCGAAAATAAAGCGGTTCAAAAACTTCGCAGTTTAAAAACATCGCCGTCGAAAATATCGTGGTAAAAAATAAAGTATCTACAAATCATCGCATGACGATAACATCGCAGACATGCTTTTTTCAGGCTTTAATAACTGTAAATGGATATTCCCATAATGATTTGTGAGCGCAAGTGATGTAAGGAAGGATAATTTTTATTTTCACGTTTTTTTATTAACTCATAAATTTTTGCTGAAAAAATAAGAAGGAAACTTAAGCATAGAAAATTAAATGCAACTTAATAGATTATACTTTTTATGAAAAATTACCTGTAAAATCTTTATAAAAAATGATTTATTAATGGTCTTTGTTAGTTAACTATGCCGATTTAAAATTCTATTAAGTGCTATAAGTTGCATTAATTTTCTATGCTTAAGTTTTCTTCTTATTTTCTCAGCAAAAATTTAATATTTAATAAAAAATATGAAAGTAAAAATTATCCTTCTTTACATCTTGCGCTCACAAATCATTATGGGAATATCCGTTCACAGTTATTAAAGCCTGAAAAAAGCATGTCTGCGATGTTATCGTCATGCGATGATTTGTAGATACTTTATTTTTTACCACGATATTTTCGACGACGATGTTTTTAAACTGCGAAGTTTTTGGACCGCTTTGTTTTCGACGACGATGTTTTGTACCACGATGTTTTAGAACTGCGATGTTTTCTCTTTGCGATGTTTTCTCCCACGATGTTTTGTAGCACGACGTTTTCGTCTTGCGTTGTTTTCTCCGCGACGTTCTCGTCCGCGATGTTATCGGCGGACACCGATTTATACAGATACAGTGTTTGTATAGTTAATAAAAATATCTTGAAATTCTTATCGGCCAGTTTAGAGAAATCACACAAGGAAGTAGGAAAATCACATTTTTGTGAAATCCTAGTTGAAAAATGAAATTGTTTTGAAATCCTACAGCCATATTATTTTCTTAAAACTAATAAATATATTAACAAATATACCAATAGGTTAACTTTCCTATCATGTATAATTACAAATTTGTACAAAATTGTAAAAAGAAGTGTTTCATAAATACATTTCAGGGGATTTAATAGGAATAGTTTACTGAAATGTAAATATAAACAAACTGCCTGGCTCTGTAAATGCCAAGAAATTATAACGATTTTAAAAAGAAAGAAACTACCATAACTTATAACAGTTATAGTGAGTGCTAGAGAGAAATTTTAAGCGGAGTTTATTTTACAAATGTAAAAAATTAACATTAAAAAATATTAAAAAAATTCGATTGTATTGAACCCTTTAAATCTGTTCTGCAAATATTTGTAATTTCCTTCGCGCTTTATTTAAGCTTCGGACTAGCAACAAAATAGTAACATGATTAAAAATTATCAAGAAATTTTCTTTTTCGCCATTGTAACAAAAATCTGATTTTTTTTTTTAAATCATCAGCAGATACTAATTTCCTCACCAATAAAGAAGGCCCTTGCTTCGGAATTCCACTTTGTCCAGTTCCCCATAATATTTAAAATATGTAAAATATTACCTAATTTTTTCTTGAAAATATAAACTTAGTAGCAGAAATTAAACCCCAAACGTTGAATTTTAGTTTTTTATTCTGTTCTTTAAAAATCAAACATCGACCCTTTGAAATTGCTGAAAAATTCAGAATAAAAAAAGGACTGAAGTTTGCTCATTTGAAATTATAAATTACTAAACTGCTGTTTAGAATGATTTTTTAACAGTGCTAAAATTAATTAAGATGGTCAGATTATACAAATGCCACAGATGCCCACCACAAAATTATCTGAAAGTAGGAACGATGTCAATTTTTTCCGCTCATGCACAATGTAAAAAAGTAATGATGTGCCTTTTTTTCATCTCCGGCATAATGGAAGGGAAAGGAAAATTGGTTGACATATATTAAGAAGTTCGCCAGGTGAATTATTCTTGGCGCAAACTGAAATAATTGGGACAAGATAAATTTTTGAATTTCTCAGTAAATTTCCCACAAATTTCACAAAATTTAATATATAGGCATAATTTGAGTCATAGAATCAAAATATGGAAAAAGATTGGTGTGTTTTCAGAAAAAGTCCAATTTTCTGTCAAAATACCTATGTTAGAACAATGTTATATATAAATTTAATATATATCCCAAGTCGCGCTTTCGAGACACGAAAAACGAATTTGAATTTTGTCAATCGGCCCAGTAGAACGGGAGATATAAAACTGTCCCATTGTTTTTCCCCTCGCAGTGTACCATGGAGGTAGGAAGTAAGAAGGAGTCGCCCTAAACAAGTTTCTCCGTACCCTGCTCTGAAGCACCGGCGATCCTTACGTGGTGACCAAAACATTGGGTCATTTACCATTGAGTTCTATGGGATTTGACGCGTTCGGGTGTAAATATTTTGTAATTACGTCACAAATATACATATAAATGTATATATTTTCTTTTTCTACAACACTCCAGAGTCCTAAGTATGTGAAAACAACATATTTTTAAACAACATTTCATTCTGAACGGAATTAAATGCTATACTTTTCACAGGACAGTTTTCTCAGAATGGTTTAATTTGAATGAAATATTTTCACAAGTTTTCGTTAATTACATTAGAAAAAAAAAATTAAGGTAATTCGGTTTTATTCGGTTAAGGTACAAAAATTAAGATCAAAGTTTATTGTATTATTAATATTAAAATTATGCATTATTTCTTTTCTATTTATAGAGCTTCTTCCTAAAATACTTTCTTAAATATGACATGATTTTTTGGCTTCTTTTAAATCGAAAAATGTAAGTCAATTTATAATTAATGCTCTATTCGGTTCATTTTAAATTAGAGAATTATTAGGAATTAAATAGTATTTGACTTTCTCTGAACATTTCTGAAAGGGAATAAAATAAGTTTTTTTTTTTTTTTTTTTTTTTTTTAAAGTATTATTGAAAACTTGTAACTGAGTTATTATAAAATGTAAAGGGAATAATTCTTTTAATTATACTTATCAGATTTTTTTTTACCCTTCATTTCAACAATACATATTCCAAAACTCTTTATTACGTTCTTAAGTGCGCATCTCATAGCATTTGCTTTACAATACGTTTTAACAGATTGCTTTCCAATACGAACAATTCTTGCTTAAATAGTTTTATAACGTATTTGTCAACAGGATTTCAATTTATGTTTACAATTCAATATTAAGGTATTTAGATATATTTAGATAACATTTATAATCATTATAAATTAGATACATTTAATCATTAGATTTCTTCACAGTACTTTCACAGTTGTTTATAAGTGAATAAATTCTTCATTTCAAATACATTTATAAATAATTTAATGAATATTTAAGTATTTTGTCAAAGGCAGATACATGCTTTTTGCAAGCACATGCATAAATACGCATACATATTTCCTATTTATCATTTGCGGCATGTGCAAATCTTTAATTTCTGTGCATTCACTATATTTTTCGTGTAAAGTAATTTACACTAATTTAGCATACACCCGAAAGTTTTACATAAAAAATATATATGAATATAATTTGAATGAAAATTATAAGTATTATTTTTAATACCCACTCAAAGGTCAGTTTTTCTTCAAAATTCCTCCACGATGGCATCTCTCTTTTTAGGCAGATAGCCCTTGCATGCGTTACTCTATTTAATAAAAACTTAATCTGACCTATGTGCCTAATTACAAATATTTTAACATACATAATTTTATATTTACATTTAGCCATCAAGTTTCAAAATTTTCAAATCTTCTAGAAAATAAATTTTGGCAGATCTCTTTTAGCAATTTTCTTAAAATCTATATTTTTGTAGTGCAACTGCTTAGAATTTTATAAAACAAATTCATAATCAAAATCGCTGTTGTTAGTTATCGAAAAATAACCAAGATGTGATTTTTGCGTAAATGTCAGTAAACTATACAAATTGCTATTATCCATTACACTATGAATGTTTCTTTCATGCGAGAGTGTCCCTTTTTCGATTTCTATGGAACTGTCGTGTGTCGAAATACTATCAGAATCTTGTCAAGCGAGCTTCTGAATGTAAACAAACAACACCCCGTCTGGTGACCCAAGCTTCAAAGCAGTGCTTCACTTCTAGCGCGGAATGGCCCCTCCTCCCTTTCTTACCTCCATGCAGTGTACATAGTGTGGTGTGGTGTTAATGCTTCAACGGTGTGGTGTTGAACTCCAGTGAAAACTCTAATGATGGAACACCGCATGAAAATTTTATTAAATGTCCCCCCCCCCCCCCAAAAAAAAAGGCTACATACAATCAACAAGAGAAA
Source organism: Stegodyphus dumicola (assembly GCF_044657685.1). Lineage (NCBI taxonomy): Eukaryota > Metazoa > Arthropoda > Arachnida > Araneae > Eresidae > Stegodyphus > Stegodyphus dumicola. Next base: position 36,376,703 of record NC_140771.1, on the reverse strand, counting down.
AACCTTCTCTTTTTTCAAAAATCAAATTCTGTACATCAATCATGCGAGAGACATACGTGGCTCTCGAGCCTGCGTTTTTAACATTGCCAGAAATTTAATATTATTTTAATAACACTTATTTTAACAACTTAATATTATTTTAATAACACTTATTTTAACAACTTAATATTATTTTAATAACAAATAATTATATTTAGTCCCGTAATTTCATCACGGATATTGCACTTTGAATTTGCAATTTGAAATCATTCGTCGTAGATTTATGCGACCTTATCTCAATAGTAATCCAAAAGTCAGAAAAAATATATATTTTTTTAAAATACGCATACGCATTCCTTTTATTTTGTGATGTGTGGCAGAAAAATTACTACAAAAATGCCAAAAATTATGCTATTATTATTATTACTGGGTAAATTTCAGCTGCCATTATGTCCATCAGGTAGCCCTGCTGCATCAAAAAGTTGACTTGAAATTTCTTTAGATTTTTGAAACTGATTATTAAATGTTCAATTAATTTAGAAGTCAAACAACAAAAATTAGCGTTATATTTGCAAAAGTTTCAGGACTAGTTTCAATAGTTTTACAGAAACATCATCCTCTACAGTTCAGTAAAACCATCGAAACTAGTCCTGGAAAATTTGCAGATATAACACTGATTTTTATTGTTTGACTTCTAAATTAATCTTTTTTTCGGCGTGTTATTTTAACCTAAATGTTCAGCTATTTAATTAAACGAAACCAAAAACGTAGCAACAGATGACAGCTTTGGACGCTTTTCATTAAAATAATAAATTCATTACATTAATTAGATGTATCATATTATTAATTTTATAATATTTCGTATTTTTTATGTTAATAAAGCCATAATGCATTAAGTTTGAAGAAAACAAGTGAATTATATGTTTTGTTTCAGTCAATAAAAGTAACTTCTTTGATTTACTGGTATATTTGTAAAATAAGTCTTTGAATTTTGCTTATGTAAATGAATATGCATTTTTATTTAACTGTATTATTTTATTTAAATAGTTTAAGATAAAAGAAAATTAAAAACACATTCAGTTTGAAATAAAAAATACTGTTCTAATTTTTTGGAATATTTGCGTAAGCTTTGACAGCAATTAGTTCGGATATTAGCTTTCTGTTGTTATAAAAATGTTATTGTTATCGATAGTCTTATGAACGCTTTATGGTTATATTTTGCTTTTAGTGTTTTCTTCTTACAACGATACAACATTACTTTAGGTTTTAATTTGTCAGCGGATGAAAAAATAAATCAAAACTGCACGGAGGACTCAAAATTACAAATCCCCGTTTTCCTATAGGAGAAGAACTACTGCAGTGTAGAAGCTAATCAGATAACGATGGCGAAAGTTAAATGTCTTTATTCCAAGAACAGCGAGAGGCAGACATAAATGGCTACACCAGAAATCTGAAATGAACTCACCTCTTTTTTGTTTAAAGAAAGCATGGAAGCCAATTTTTCCTCATTAGGTTTTTAAACACCAGCCCAGATGCCAAGGTTGTTACGTAAAGAGCAGGAAGCTTGAACGAAGCATCTGGTAGCCATTAAGCCCTTCTGGAAAAGGAGAAGAAAGAACTCTCAGGACCTCATTTGCATTTAATTATCTTCATTAGAGAGGTGTTACCCTTCACGGTTTTGTGGGGAGCGAACGCGCGCACTCACTTTACGCCATTTAAGAGTAAGAAGATTGCGATAAGTCGTAACAGCTACTCAAATTCCAGAATGCTGTTAGATGTCTGGCCCTCTTCGTGGTTTTCTGTCATGTAATTGCAGCACTAATGTGGCTGCGTGCGCCACTTTCTCTTTCTCTCTTTTTCTTTTCCAATTTTTTTTCCGGAGGCTAATAACACCTGCAAGCCTTTATTAGTTCTTCATATTATTTTTCAATTTAGTCTTCACAACAGAGTATTACCAAAGGGATTATTATAAATTCAGAGTAAAATGAATTCTGACTGAAGCATTGATAGAGATTATGGAAATGTGTACATGATGCTTATAAATCTCTATTTCAATCCTGCAACTTATGAACAGAATAACCGGCTTATACGTTACTTCCATCAGATAACCATTGAAAACGACCATATAGCTCCGGAAAAGTGACTATGCACAATCGATTAAGTGTGCCTTTAGCCAATACCTCCGAGGTGTTGCTTTAGCCCCCATAGCAGCAAAGAAATACGGCGCAGCACTGATATTGCACATTGTATAGAAACGGCAGCATCTATGCTGGCATAGGGTCGGCAAAGCAGATCAAAAACCGGTTTCGACCCTACAGAAATCATTATTTGACCAAATTCTTTCCCTTTTGATTACTTGCTGTTGCTAATTACAATCCTTGGCCACATTGTGAGATGTCTATTGCATACCTTTGTCGTTACTACGTCAACGTTACCGACCCTATGCTGGTGGAGGATTTTACAAAAAGATGGCTTAGATGGAAATTTTATAATAAGAAATTTTAATTTTATAATCAGATTTTATACTGATTTGTTTACACATTGGAAAAAGCAGACGTTTTTCTGAAAACCTGTATAATGTTCTCAAAAATTTTTATGAAGTGAAGCACAACTTGTATAAAATGAATTTAGTTCCATGATCATCAGATACTCACCACCTTTTCGATCCTTTTAATAGGGATTAGTGATGAGCAGTGGGAAAGGGAAAAGAAGCGGATGAATGGATACGGATTTGACCAAGGATGAAACGGGAAATTACGAAACAGGAAATCACCTTCAGAACAATTAAACACTAATAAATTTAATCCTGCTAAAAATAATAATATCAATAGTTAAAAAATTACTTTCGGAAGACCCACAAAAGAGAAAATTTTGCATTAGCATTTCCGTGCCAGTAATCATCTAACAAACACAATGCTGGCGTAGCTGTTATTTTATTAAAGAACACATATTTATTTCTTGTGTTCTTTCATCAATATCACATTAACTTCTTCTATGAATCTTTTCGAAAAGAAGTGAATAATAAATGTGATGTGTCAAATATTCGGTGAGGAATGCGCTTTACTCTTCAGTAGTTAACTTTAATCCCTGATTAGGCAGTTTAATAAGCTAAAGAGCATATTTTTTTATTATTTTATTAATTATTCCTCTAGGATTTATTTCTTTACTAACCAGAGCTATTAGCCACTATTTACTTTCTTTCCCTTGATTTTAACTACAGAATTCATGAAAACGTCTTATTTGTGAGCAGATCGGTGGCGATGCCATCTGTTTTATTTAAGGAGACTTGTAGTGATTCTGTTTTTCTTTTCAAATGCTACTTTTCTGCCCTTCCGGGGAGCTAGAAGTCCATTCGGTCTTTAACAACTATGGAGAAAAATCAACATCTGTCTTCTTCTTTCTTCTCCCTAATACAAATGATAATTTAATTTCAAATCCTGATTCAAAATACAAAATATTATAAGATTATTTTATGGAATCTCTTCCTTACGTACGTGTATATGTATATACACACACTCACATACAAATATATATATATATATATATACATTGCTACATTGCTACGTTGCTCATTAAATGATACCATGTAATCGCTAGAAGAAATTCGAAAGCTCTCTCTCTCTCGGTATTTTAAATAACAAAATTATGTAACAGTTTTCTAATGCATAATTTTGTTTAGTAATGTTATATGTATTTATTTTTATACTTAACTCTTGAGGTTAGTATCTCTCATGATTATCCAAAAAAATATATTCCCAGAAAGAATTCAGTAATATTAGTACACTCTTTCTCCACTAACTGCATGTTACTAAATTATATCTATTTTAAGAATAATGGCATATATATATATATATATATGCCATTATTCTTAAATATTCTTATATATATATATATATATATTCTTATATATATATATATATATATGCCATTATTCTTAAATATTCTTATATATATATATATATATATATGCCATTATTCTTAAAATAGATATAATTTAGTAACATGCAGTTAGTGGAGAAAGAGTGTACTAATATTACTGAATTCTTTCTGGGAATATATTTTTTTGGATAATCATAAGAGATACTAACCTCAAGAGTTAAGTATAAAAATAAATACATATAACATTACTAAACAAAATTATGCATTAGAAAACAGTTACATAATTTTGTTATTTAAAATAATGAGAGAGAGAGAGCTTTCGAATTTCTTCTAGCGATTACATGGTATCATTTAATGAGCAATGTAGCAATGTAGCTTGTGTAGGTCCCGGCTGTTTGTTCAAAAAGTCATTCTGTCGCCTTTAATGGATCAGTTATTTCCGGAATTGTAGTTGCTGTACTATATATTTTCCTTTAAAACAGTCAAACTTTAAAATTCATAGCATTTAAAGGAAATTTTATTATAGAAGTGTTTTCTAAGCCTTTGATGTGTATGGGACAAATATGTCTTTCATAGTAAAATGCATTTATATCCAAGGAGCTGCTTATTTATGTATTGCATGGTTATTATCTACGTATATGGTAGTTAGGATACGTGAGTTAATGCACCCGCATGGTAATTTTACTACTTACTAAACTCGATGTATATTTAGTTACCGGACATATGTAATCATATGATATTTAAATTATTCTTTCGCGACTGACTACCTCAGTGTTCTTAAAGTGCATGCGGGCCGAATGCACGATCTGAAAGTAGCTAATGGGACAATATTTTTAGCGAAATGAAAAAAAGATTTTAATAAAGTAAAAAATTACAAAATAATTTAAAAGAGCATATCTTTAGAATTTCCGATACACAGTCTCGCTCGCTGAAGATAATCCCCCCCCCGTACAGTGTCGCCATTGTTAGCTTTGAGATTGTTGAGTTTGTCAATCAAAAATTCGTTAAAGCTTTACAAAATATGACATAGATGATAAAACAAATTCCAGATTTCAAATTTGGGCTTCCAGATGCTCGTATTCCGTGAAAAATTACATTATTCAAAATTTGAAGGCTCTAGGTACCGTCGTTTTATCACAATATGAGAAACATACAGACATTTATGCAGATTCTTCATTATTTAATTTCTTCAAATATAATACGGGGCGATAATATTTGGTGGCGACAGTTTGAAAAGTGAAACGGACATTCAGAGTGATTCGACTCAAAATCGCAAAACGAAATTAATTGCCCTTTTGGGCTAAAAACTTTCTATTTAAGTTCAAAACTGTATTTACTAAATATTTACGAAGCATAAATAAACAAGAATAACAGTAACGCAAATGATTTAAAAAAAAATGAAATTGATGTTCATTTTCTATCTGAAATCTAAAATCTAAAGATTGGTATTTGCAATTAATTAAAGATTGGTATTTGCAATAAATTTGGTTACACTTTGTAATTTAAACGTACTGACAGCAAAAAACATTAAATTTTTAGAATGACATTTATTTCAGATTACTCGAATATATTGAATTAATTACTTTGAATTAACTTACTTACTTAAAATAAGCTAATTACGAAATATTTTCATGTGGGACAAAAATTGAGAATAAATAATAACAATTTTTCTCTTTCTTTTATTTCTTCAATTTTTGTTCGGTGTATATAAATATATTCGTAAATAAATAATCATAAACATCTTTATTTCTTCAACCTTCCCTGCAACATCTCTTAGAGTATCGATTTTGATGATATTTGGAGAGAAATTACTAGAAAAATTCTTAATTGAGGGTATTTATCTTTTGACAAATGGGAATAAAACTTAATAAAATCTGCATCTTCAAATCTTTGAGTAAGATTTATATCACAGTATAAATTAATTAGGTCAATTTGTAGATTTTCTGGATCGTTAATCACGTTCGTTTTTAATGATAACATTATTATTCAAAGTTATAGGACCTAGTCTTCTAACATAAAATGTAACTAGATCAACTTAAAAGTTGTAACTTCTCGTAAAAACTCCTTTTATTAATAATTTACAGACATGACGGACATCACTTACACAGTTACCAATTACTTGCTGTGAGAAACTAAACAGATAGTGTGACTATAATGTATTTCTCAGCCTTCCTAGCATGCCTTCGTGTTGTGGTGGTCTGCACGCTAGGCGCATATTCCAGAGCCCCGCGGTTCGATTCCCGGTGAAGGCGTTGCTCATTTTTCATCTTTCCTGCTTCAAAAAAAATTCTAATATCTCTACATAGCAACTAAATTCAAAGGTAATTAGTGGTGCAAGACTAAAAAAATCGATTTAACATAGAAGGTTGTAAATAGTAAAATCGATTTAACATAGAAACCAGCACCGACAGGATAATAATTTCAGTGGCAAGAATGCGAAGCTGAGATTTAAAGTTAATAGCTGGTAGAGTTAGTAACATGCGCTCCCTACAGCGAAACCACGCTCTAACTAACGTTTTTGCTGCATCAGTTTAAATAAGAAAAGACAGAAGAGGCTAACAAATTAAAATAGCTATTAGTAAAAAAATAGAAACCTACAAAGTAACCAGTTATTATTATTTGGATCTGTACTATCACTTCTCCCTTTCATTTCCCTACAAGAACCCAAATTAGTTGTGAGTATATAAGCTACATTTGTTAGATCCTAAAAGACATAGTATGTTTCTGCCTCTCGAGGGGAGGATACTAGGTTAGCAATTTCAGATAACATTCTATTCTTCGAATTTGCACTGTAGTGCTGACAGTTAAATTTCTACACCAGTGACGTTTCAATCAACTCCGCGTCAAATTAATTGGCTACGATACTTAATTTTAAATTGGAGCTTAATTTTGCTTTAAGCTACATTTTTCCATTAAAATTTCTTTCAATAATCTCACATTGTTTCTAGCATTCTCTCTATTGTCATCATTAACACATTAATCTTTTACTTTTTCCCAGTGGTGTCCTGGAAAAAGAATGCGTTTTTGTTTCTCTCAAGGGATATGCAGTACATCCTGAATATACGGTACATTCCACAGTATCTTCAGAGTTTAAATTCAGCCGGCTGAACCTTAGCTTTTGAATGAAGCCCCAAAATAAGACGAGGTCGAATATTTTATTTACATATTTATCATAAATTTAAAATTTACTAAATTTTTATTTATACCTACATATATACCTATCCCTCGATTTACACGGTACTCGTTTTACTCGATTCCGGGTTTACACGGTTTAAAAATTAACGGATTTCAAAAACTTGGTAAAAATGTATATTCGGCTGCATATACGCAAATACATATATTTGAATCTCATTCCTTTGGTAACACTAGTGGCAACAACAAGGTTGGGGATTTCCCGTGTTGTAAAAGGGGAATCCCCGTAGTATGTATATGTATTTCACAACAGTAAAACTATTTGGTTCATGTGAACTAGTGCAGTATCAGTATTTGAGCAGCAAAGCCAAATCATTTTTATCTACATATTTGGAAATGTTTACTGGTAAGTTTTCAACATTTATATTTTTTGTGGCATTTTTATAATTTACGTAAATTTTTAAGGTTTTATAATGTCAACAGATTTTAAAAAAGATCAAATAAAAATAAAAGTTATTTCTTAAGATACAAAAATTAAAATATTAGATCTTTTACGTAATAGAGAAAGATTAACAGATATTGCTAAATTTTATTCCATGAATGAAGCCACAATAAGGACAATGAAAAAAAATGAAGACTCTTTAGAGAAAGTGTTGCAGCTGGAACTTGCAGCAGTAAGAGTTCTATTTCATATGTAAGAGATGATACAATGGAAAATATGGAAAAGGCAGTAGTGATATGGATAGAAGACCAAAATCAAAATCGGATTCCAATTGATACTCATTCTATCACAAGGCTTTAAAGCTTTATAAAGCACTTCAGAATCAGTAACCGTCGATTTCGTCAGATGAAAAAAAGTAGTTTTTTCCACAAGTCATAGTTGGTTTGAGATATTTTAAACAAAGACATTCTTTACATAATCTAAGATTGAAAGGAGAAAGTGCACGTGCTGACTCGGATGCAGCACAACAACATCCATCAAAATTTGCTGAAATCATTGCCGCCAACTCATACACTTCTGATCAGATCTTCAGTGCTGACGAGTAGGGTTGTTCTGGAAAAAAAATTCTGAAAAAAACCTATTAAGCTAAATCTTGCAAATCAGATAGTGGTCATAAGGTAGCGAAAAGTCTTATAACAATTCTTTTCTGTTGCAACGCTTCAGACTATTATATACTGAAACCATTGGTTATTAACAAATAAAAAACACCACTCTCAAATAAACGTAAATAACCGTCCATAAACATAAACCGATTCATGTTTAAAGGAATAAACATAAATAACGTTCCCGTTGACTGGATGGCTGATAAGAGAGCATGGGTCACTGCCATAGCTTTCAATCAATGGTTTCATAACATGGTTCATATCATAGGTGTCAAAAATTGATTGCCTTTTAAGGTTCTTTCTTCTATTATTTGATAATGCACCTGGTCATCTTCAAGATTTGCAACACAAAATGTAGAAGTTGTCTTTTACCCAAAGAATACAACTTCTTTATTACAGCCGTTAGGTCGAGAAATAATTTCGACTTTTACGACATTGTCTATCAAACAAACTACAGGTATATTTTAGAACAATGGATAATGATGAATCTCTTACTGTTACAGATGCTCGGAGGAAATTTACAATCTTAGACTGTGTTAAGCTTGTTGGATTGTCATATACTCAGATAATCAATCAACGCTCAACGCGCGCTGAAAAGCAATATGGCCGGATGCTGTTAAAGATGAGGATGATAGATTACCATTAGAGCAAGAATATTCTCAGATCACTAAATTAGCCCAAACTTTAGGAAGAGAAGGTTTTGAGGATTTAGCTCAGGCAGATATTGCAGAAATATTGGCTGATAAAGAACTAAATGAGGATGAGTTAGTTAACATGTTACATGAAACAAATAAACATGATGAATACAACGATTCTGATGAAGAGCAATCTGAAGCAGTTGCGTTCACAGCAAAAGTCATCAGCGTAGGACTTGAATTGTGAAGAAAATTAAGTAATCATTTTAACAATATGACACGGATGTTGAACGAGGTGTCCGATTCCAACGGGAGCTTAGTAAGAGCTTAAACCAATATGAGGAGGTTTACAAAGATTTAAGAAAAAAAAAAACTTAGGCAATTGTTAATTACGGATTTCACTGCAAAGTTTTGTCGATCTGAGATCTTCCCTAATTCGTCAACCATTGAAGCAGAATCTTATCAAGAACGCTCAAGTTATGAAAGTGACACCATACCAATCAAGAAGAAAAGACTAATAGTTCATGAAAGTGATGACAGTGATTAAACTTATAATACGTTTTTGAATGATATTATATTTTCCTAATATAAAGTAAATTAAATATGCACTTCTATTACCTACATACATTTGTTATTTTATGAATGAAGTATAACTTTATTTATTTTAAGATGTCTTACTTTTGTTTTATGTAAATAAATAACTAAGTTATGCACATTTAGTGCGTTTTTCGTTTTACACGGTTTTACGTAGCAAAAATCTAAGATTTCGATTTACACGGTTTTGTTCAGAATCTATCTTCCGTGTAAATTGAGGGATAGGGTGTATGTTTCTTGTACACAAATGTCCCTGCTTTTCAATTTGTGCGAAAGCGCTACTCAATTATTTTAAATTAACTCAATTTGTGAGAACATAGCCATATAAAAATTATTTAAAGCGATCTGGATTTGCTTCAAGTGTTTTGTCCAGCTGGGGTATCCGCGATCAGGAATGTTGATCCTATTTTTCTTCCGGGATAGTTCTTCAATTTTGATTAAACGTTTTTTCATAAATCATAGAATATTTTTTGTGTATTTTGTGTTGATATTTTTTGTTCATCGTGTCAAACATAGGGAGATAATAATTCAGAAGTCAAACAACAAAAATCAGCGTTATATTTTCAAAATTTAAATTTATAATTTTGAAAATATAACGCTGATTTTTGTTGTTTGACTTCTGAATTATTATTTGTTCGGCGTGTTATTGTGTCTTAATTACAGGAAGATACTTCAGACCACTTTAAAGGACCTATCTGTATCCTGACTACCAATTCTATCTGAGCTTTTACGGATTAAAAGGACAACTTCTGCTATTCGAAATTTCATTCTAAAGTTATATTTTTGAGGTTATAAATTTTTATTTTTCTTTAACGGTTATTTTTATTCCATTCTTTTACTTTCCTTTTGAATGACGGGCTTATTCATTTATTTTATTAGTGACATAACTTAGTGTAACCCTTATGGTTTATTTTGTGGAATACAAGGAAATGGAAATAGAATTTTAAGAAAAATATTAGTATTTGTATTTGCAAATGAAGAGCTTTATTATCCTCATTGATGCGATATATTTTCAAGCTCCTGTGTGAAATTTTGATGGAGAATTCTTTGGATGCTATGTTTATAAGTCTTATTTAAGGCATTGAAAAGCCATCCAACTTTAGAGAGGTTGTAGGGTTTATATTTATTTTAACTAACATTTATTTTAAGCTATCTTTCCTGTCAAGCCTTTACTTTCGCCTAGAATTGCCAATGCCAGAGTATGTAAATCGTAGTAGAACGCGCAGAGTATTCAAATTTTAGCAGAAGTAATTGAGTTTAAATAGAAGGGAAGCGATATTCTAAGTGTGCTTCTTGATTCACGAGCGTGAAGGTTGCTTGGTAGAAATTTAAGAACCGCGCGTTTCGGCCTGTGTGCCTACTTCGGCAGTTAGTTGAATCTTTCAACGTCTTAATCAGAAAGTTTGCTGAATCTCAGCTGTATCTTAGAACTCGGTTAAGGTAGTTACAATTATAGAGCCTCGTAGATAGTGACTTCGTTAGTTATTCATCCTGTCATTCATTTTTAGTTGTACTTTCCTATTTTTGTTTAACCGCCGGGTCGGCGTAGTTTGTGAGCGTCAAATGAACGCAACTGTAATTTCTAAAGTGAAATAAAAAGGGATTAAACCTTTCTTACGAGTTTGTGTAACTTCCAGTTCATAGCAGTCACTACTACTGTTGCGGACACGCTGGGGCCACGCAACATCACAAGGTAATCCGGGCTATTTTGCATAACAAAAAAGCACACTTCTTCTTCTCATTTATCTAACTTAATATTTTTATGGCGAGATACGAAACAAAGAGCATTAGCTAAAATGAAAAATCCTTAACAACTGTTAAGAGCCTCGGAAGAATGAGCAATTGTCCTTTAAGTAATAAATGAATTCTTTGGATCTCTTAACACACAACAAGTAATCACGTATAAGAAGTAAAAATTAAATTGCAAAATGGCTGTTGTCATTTTACACTGCTGCCCACTCCTCGGTTCTAATTGATTGGGGACCCGAAACGGACGCCCACGCAATTCTATAAAATAAGTGTTTGCCTTCCTTTGCCACGTGATCATTGCTTGAGCGACGATTTCATTTTATTTATTTATTTATTTGCTTTCTCCTGGAAAACTTACAAAAGACGATTCCAACCGCATTCAGTGCAGTCGTTTATTATAGGACTAAATGTGTGGGCACACACACTGATTCATTTGGGGTTTTAATAAGCTAAAAGTTATTATGAGGAGTGGTTGAAATGACCAAAGAAAGTCTGTGCTGTTGGTTAAGTTTTCTATGCTTATGTGGCGATTTATTTTTAAATATTTGGTAGCATCGTAGAGTTTGAGAACTGTAATATAGAACTGATGATGGATAATTTATTAACTAAATATAAACTAAATTTATAATATTATTACGAAACAACTGTGAAACAAATGATAGAAAATTATTACAAACGATAAAATGCTATTATTAATTAATTTATTTATTAATTATTTATTTATTTTAATTTTTATTTGGTCATTATATATTTTAATTTTTATTTCCTTGTACGAAGCAAAAGAAGTACTGAAATCGCGAAAAATTTCGCCTATTGTATTTCAATGGGAATATCTATTTTCACCATTCCCGAATCCATTTGGACGACTTTTCTGTGTGACTTCTGTACGTTCGGACAGAATAAAGGACTCTTTTTTCCAAAACGAATTGTATAATGGATTTCAAATGCATTCAGAGGGGCATTTTTTTTTCGTGTGGTATGTACGTAGGTACGTACATATGTATCTCCGCATAACTCGAAAACGGTTAATCATAGAAGTTGAAAAAACTGAATTCTTGAATGGGACTATTCTAACATCTAGCTGACCACCCCCTTTTTTATTGCAATAGGCAAAGCCAAACATATACACTCATCCCCTTATTTGGCTTAAAAGTCCCTCCTATCCTGCTTATTTTCGCAGTTGTTTGTTGTAGTCGTACGCTTCCAATTGCAGAAGTTTTTTAAATGACAAAAACATTCATTTTTAATTAATTTAAAGTCCAGTCAAATTAAAAAAAGAATTAAATTTCTAAAAAATAGCTGAATCCAACATTTAATGTCTCGCGTTTCCTACAATTATGAAAGTTTTGTAATCATTATGAAAAATAAAATTAAAAGAAGTTTGACATTCGTACGATCAATACTGACCGAGACGTTTGATTTAAAAATTTGCAATTTTTGATGCCCTTTTCGACTTGCCTGGATGGATCGGTTAATTAAGTTAAAATAATTCAAGGAAATAAGTTTAAATAAAGTGTAGCAAAACATGTATATAATTTAATAGGCCATACAAGGAAGTTATGTTGTGTCCACATAAGATTTTTTATTTAATATTTACGCTATTTATTAATTTTAATTTTAATATATTGATTATTATATTTATTTACTTTTACAATTAACAAACTTTCTAACTGATGGACAAGAGCATTTGCTTAAGTCTGCAAATGGGAAACACGTGTACCCTCATTTGTCTTATTTACAGTGCATAACCATCGAAAGTTAAGGACCCTTAGGATTGATCTCCCTTCTTTTCTCCCTTCAAAAAAGAAGGAAATACTTCTTGTTTGTTTCATATTTCCATGATCAAATAACAGTTTTCTGAAATTTTTTGAAAGTCAGACTGTTCTGAAGCATTTAAGATGCTTCTCTGCAGTTAGCTGCAGAGTTATGACTATCATCCATGGAGGTAGGAAGTAAGATGGAGTCGCCCTAAACAAGTTTCTCCGTACCCTGCTCTGAAGCACCGGCGATCCCTACGTGGTGACCAAAACATTGGGTCATTTACCATTGAGTTCTATGGGATTTGACGCGTTCGGGTGTAAATATTTTGTAATTACGTCGCAAATATACATATAAATGTCTATATTTTCTTTTTCTACAACACTCCAGAGTCCTAAGTATGTGAAAACAACATATTTTTAAACAACATTTTATTCTGAACGGAATTAAATGCTATACTTTTCACAGGACAGTTTTCTCAGAATGGTTTAATTTGAATGAAATATTTTCACAAGTTTTCGTTAATTACATTAGAAAAAAAAATTAAGGTAATTCGATTTTATTCGGTTAAGGTACAAAAATTAAGATCAAAGTTTATTGTATTATTAATATTAAAATTATGCATTATTTCTTTTCTATTTATAGAGCTTCTTCCTAAAATACTTTCTTAAATATGACATGATTTTTTGGCTTCTTTTAAATCGAAAAATGTAAGTCAATTTATAATTAATGCTCTATTCGGTTCATTTTAAATTAGAGAATTATTAGGAATTAGCGAAATACTTTAAATAAGTATTTCGCTAATTTCTAATAATTAAATAGGTATTAAATAGTATTTGACTTTCTCTGAACATTTCTGAAAGGGAATAAAATAAGTTTTTTTTTTTTTTTTTTTAAGTATTATTTAAAACTTGTAACTGAGTTATTATAAAATGTAAAGGGAATAATTCTTTTAATTATACTTATCAGATTTTTTTTTATTTTTTACCCTTCATTTCAACAATACATATTCCAAAACTCTTTATTACGTTCTAAGTGCGCATCTCATAGCATTTGCTTTACAATACCTTTTAACAGATTGCTTTCCAATACGAACAATTCTTGCTTAAATAGTTTTATAACGTATTTGTCAACAGGATTTCAATTTATGTTTACAATTCAATATTAAGGTTATTATATATTTAGATAACATTTATAGTCATTATAAATTAAATACATTTAATAATTAGATTTTTTCACAGTTGTTTATAAATGAATAAATTCTTCATTTCAAATACATTTATAAATAATTTAATGAATATTTATGCATTTTGTTAAAGGCAGATACACGCTTTTTGCAAGCACATGCATAAATACCCATACATATTTCATATTTTTCATTTCCGGTATGTGCAAATCTTTAATTTCTGTGCATCACTATATTTTTCGTGTAAAGTAATTTACACTAATTTAACATACACCCGAAAGTTTTACATAAAAAATATATATGAATACAATTTGAATGAAAATTATAAGTATTATTTTTAATACCTACTCAAAGGTCAGTTTTTCTTCAAAATTCCTCCACGATGGCATCTCTCCCCTGCTAAAAATGCCCCGTAGAAACCCATAAAATTTTTTACGGGGAATTGGCCTACGGGTACCCGTACAGCTCTGCGGGTACCCGTAGGCCAAATCCCCGTAAAAACCCATAGACAAAAACCCGTACAACTGTACGGGTACCCGTAGGCCAAATCCCCGTAAAAACCCATAGAAAGAAACCCGTACGGTTGTACGGGTACCCGTAGGCCAAATCCCCGTAAAAACCCATAGAAAGAAACCCGTACAATTGTACGGGTACCCGTAGGCCAAATACCCGTAAAAACCCATAAAAAGAAACCCGTACGTTTGTACGGGTACCCGTAGTCCAAATTCCCGTAAAAACCCATAGAAAGAAACCTGCACGGCTGTATAGGTACCTGTAGGCCAAATACCCGTAAAAAACCTGTAAACAGAAACCCGTACGACTGTACGGATACGAGTAGGCCAAATCTCTGTAGAAACCTGTAGAACTGTAGCCACTATAAACAAAATCCCAGTAAAAACCCATAGCCAAAAATCAAAACTTTATATGCATATCCATTGGCCAAATTTCCATAAAAAAATGGATATTCCGTAGGTCTATGCCTTGTAAAAACCAGTAAACAAAAGCATGTACACCTATACAGGCACCCATATGCCAAATCCTGTAAAAACCACTACACAAAAATCCACAGACCAATAAAGGTACCTCTTGGAAAAATCGCTGCACAAAACCCATAAACAGAACCAATAGCATTATACTATAGTGGAGTATCCATATACAGAATCCCTATAAAAAACAATACACAAAAATAGAACTGTAAATCAAATTTCCATAAAAACATAAACCAGCAGAAGTACATAATTAGCATTGAACAGAACTAAATTGCGGAGAAAGCATGTAAAGTAATTTTAAATAAAACTCAATGCGAATAAATAAAAATTTTAAAATATCTAGAAGCCTACGAGCCTGTCCTTAATGCACGTCAATATCTATAAACATATTACAAAATTTTAAACTACCTTTATATAATTCTGAAAATAAAATGAATAGAAAGATAATAACCAAAGTCATGATTCACAACCATCGAATGATATATGTACATGTATATATGTAAGAAAAATAAGGAATATGCAAAAGATTAAATTAGCAGCGTAAAATTAATTTTCCTTCTCTATTCTAAAAACAGTTTCTTTCTGCACTGCATCATTTCGAGATTAATTCATGTCATATGACTCTTACATAATTTGATGTTGTAAAAGAAACTAAAACTCAAACAGCCAATTGTAATTTTAGAGCAGTATTAACTATCAAATACGAGTAAAAATGCATCGAAAACCAAAATTAACTCGGTCTTAATTAAGATTTCACCCTTAACATAACGCATTTGCTTTTTACGCTTTGTATTTGCTGGATTGCAGTCATTGTTTCTTACTACACATTTATCAAAAATGTTAATTTTTGGAATAGGCATAAATAATGTGCCAACTTGTTTGTGGCTGCAACATATTTGCTGAAAGAAAAGTTGAATTAAATCTACCTCAACTGCCAAATTTCTTATTCATTGTGGATTAGAGTTTCAACATCTCTAAGCCATCAAAATTCTTGTTGTTCATTACGGATTCAACTGCTTGTATTCGACTACAGAATCCATTACATATATATATATAATATCATTTCATTTGATGGTTGCGAATCATTACTTTGACTGTATATATATTATTCATTTCATTATAAATATATACATATAGTACTGTACCTCACTGCATATATTTGTATTTCAGTTCTTTAATTGGGAAATTAAACAATTGTATTTAATCACATCAGCTTGTTTAACAATTTGATACCTAGTGAGAAATGTATTGCCAAAGGATGGTATTTTCTAGCATCTGCTTAAATTTTAAGTTACCTACAATGCACTAAACCAAATTAAAGAACAAAACTAGAAGAAACCCAAATTTTCAGGAAGAGAAACATTATTAACAAGCAAGCAAAAAAAAAAAAAAAAAAAAAAAAAAAAAAAATACGGGACTTGCAAATTAGAAACTTAACACAGAGTTCAAATTTAGCATACTTGCTATCCCCTTAAAGCTCGCTTACCAATGATAGTAACACCCTGCAGCTTATTATGACATGCATACACATAGATGTTTTGCGTGGAAGAAAGGATGAATCCAAGAATATAATGTAGTGAAGAACTAATAATATACAAACACTGTGTCGAGCCCTTATTACAATACTTTGAATGTTACCTGTATCTCTCAAAAAATAAATGAAACATGAAGATAACATATAATAAACTTAATAGTACCCAAAATACAATAAATTATATTGTAACAAAATGAATTTTAAAAAATTTACAAGTTTCAACAAATACCAATTCTTAACGCACAGTTCGGGAATTAAGAAAATATCTCATAGCGTATAATGTTTTATTCCGTATCTCACTTTTAGTGCTATATAATCTTCCACAAATTTTATATAAATAAAATCTATAACATAATGGGTATTTATAGTATATATAGTTCTTGATGTAAAAAAGACTAACTTTCGTACTGTAAAAATTCCATCTATGCGAATAAGTGTGAATATACTCATATACACATAATTATACTAAATAACTAATTTAATGAAACTAAATTCCTATAGAAAAATGGGGAAAGTGTAGAATCGCCAACTGCTTGGAGTGTTTTTAAGAATTGCACATACTCGGTATCCATGTACACATCGACATATTTTCACTTAAAAAAACATCCCAGAATTGCACAAAAATGCCATTGTGCACTCCTTTGACTTTATTCATGTACACATCGACCTATTTTCACTTAAAAAGTCAAAAGAAAATTGACAAAAATCCATTTCCTTTTACTTTTGTACAAAGTGCCAAATAAATAAGTGGGCGATTCTGCACTTTACCCGAAAAAATATATAAAAATACCATGTACCTATATATATTAATAATTTATTATTACACAAGGTTTTTCATATATCATCTCAAAGGAACATAAATTTAATTAAAGCGATGCATTATTGGAATAAATTTGAGTCAGTGTTTTAGGTGCAAGTTATTTAGATTTCTATTGTAGAAAGAATACTTGAAATAATGTATAGAAATATTATTTTGAACCATAAAAATTCTCAATAGTAAAATTTAAAGTACTGAAAAGGTAGCTATTGTTTTTGACAGTAGATTATATAATATAAAAATACCTCATGCTGAGCATTTTCTGAAATTACAATGCCAAATGAAATTGATATAGTGCAGTATTTAGCAATAACTTTTTGTAAACAAATGTAGCTATATTCGCTTAATTGTAATGACAGTAATTTTAACTGCATTTGTATAAGGCTGTACAGAAGATTTATTTATATGGGTTTTTCATACGCAGAGAACAACCGGATTTCCTGTGGAAGTGCTTCCGAAAAAAATGTTTAAATATTACTCTAACTATATTTGAAAGCAATGCTATAACAGCGCCCTTATAAGACTCATGATCCGAAAAGCTTTGGTTTTAAATGTCTCGTAAAAACGTTCAATTACTTCTGCAAAATTCATACCCACGTAAACATTACTACACCGAAGTCAATTGATTATACAGCAAAACGTTCCTAAAACAATCAACTCCACAATTCGAGATAATGCCAGTTTCCTGTAGCCTGACAAAACTATGAATGATTTTTTAAGTTCTGTTATTTAATTATTGTCCTGACAAATGTGCCATTATCAGAGGTGGTCATTTAAGAAAACAACCACTATATGAGGTTTCAACTTAATGTAATTTTTTTCAAATAAATAATTCACTTTTTATACTCCCAAGACTAGTACATTTAATATTACATAAATCTTATTCACAAATCTATTTCTATTTCAAAAGCAATTTATGAAAAACACATTTGAAATTTTCTTCATCAAACTAATAATAATGAAAATTAAAGTATGCATAAAAATGATTATATGTGTTTTAACAAAATAGCACAAAATATTTAATGTAAAAATGTGGTTCTAGTCTCATACTTGTAAAGAAAAATAGACCAAAAAGAAAAAACAATGTAAGCTACTATGATCATCTAAATTTTCACATAATTTTAGTAGTGGAAAAAAGATTCCTTAAGCTTGTATGTCTTGTCTACCTCATTCAATAAGTAATAAACACATTAAATATTTCAATGTTTATTTCATTAATAAAACTTACCTTTTTTGCTCGCGAAATATAATTAGTACATTTTTTAAAACATAAAAAAACATTCTTTTTACTCGGCCACATCACATTAGTTGAAAAATTGAATCATGCAAGATCATTTTTAAGTAAGGTATGCTCAAATTTATTAGTACATAATATTCAAATGATGAAGCATCTACACGAACAAGCTTTAAAAAAGTATTTCTAAATGGTAATCAAAAAAATAAATTTTCCAAAATACAGTTTCAGTAGGATGCAAAAACTATATTTCTGCATCTGCACACTGAACCAAATTATCAAGTCTGAAATTATCACTTTTCAGTCTTTAAGCACATTGTTTTTCAGGTTAAAAGTAAAGATGGAAAATCAATTTCACGCACAGAATCTCCATTTCACAACTAGTCAGTTATCAGCAACGTTCTCTCAAACATTAGACACGATTACACGTGCATGGCTTTAGTTGTATATTCATAGTCAGTGCTGGTATTTTATTATTTATTACTAATTTCTAAACAGTAAAACATAGTAAAATTTGTAATACAGTAAATCCTAGTAAATAATATATTGCATTACTTCAACCACGAAGAAAATAACACCACCATCGCACAAGAATAACTAGAGCGGCGCCAATATTGCTTGTTTGGGAAACTTCTGAGAGTGGGGGAGGGAGGGCGAATTTTTTTTTTTACGTCAGCGTTAACAGGGAGAAAAGTTTTGCGATTCTGAATGAACTTGTTCGCGTTAAAGAGATGTTGGTTGATACCGGTGTTTATTTGTAATATCAGAAATGTAAGTGCTTATGTGTGTGTATTCAGAGAACCAACTCGTAGCAAAAACCACCTCCCTAAGACGACCGCCTCTGAAAGAGACCAGTATTTCTGAAAACATAAGTATACTTTGGTATTGAATATTCCCTCTGTAAGGCGACCATTCACAAAGAAAATTCTGCAAGAGTGTCTGGTCGCCTTAGAGAGATTCATTCCGTAGATGCAATCTCCCACGACGACCACCTCTAAAAGATAAACGTATCTCTGAGAACGTGAGTATCTATTGGTATTGAGCATCACCTCTCTAAGGCGACCACTTGCAAAGATGAATTTTTATTTGTGGCTGGTCGCCTTGGAGAGACCTCGTTGTGTGTGGTGTATATGATTACTGTTATTGTTTCCGAAAAAAAAATTTTTAATCAAATAAATAAGCATATTTAGTAAAAACCATCTCTAAAACGACCACCTGCGTTTCCAGATTACTCTGGTGGTCTTAAAGAGATCATATTTTCATTCTGTTAATTTTATTGTTTACAAGTATATTAACGTCAGATAAAAAAATAGCATAAATCCATATAAACCAACAGAAGATTTATTATTATATTGATACCAGTAAGAAAACCAGTAAAAGTCAATATAAACCTATATAAACCAGTACAAAGTTCTGCCATTGAATGTTGGTTGTATGGGTGTCAATTGATACCAGTAAGATAAACCCACAGAGATCAATAGAAACCAGTAAAAGTCAATAGAGACCATCAAAAATTCTATAGGTACCAGTAGAAAGTTTTACTGGTTTCTATGGGTCATTTTGAAACCAGTTAAAAAAACCCACAAAGACCAACAGAAACCAGTAAAAGTCAATAAAACCCATAAAATCTTATGGGTACCCATAAAAAGTTTTACTGGTTTCTATGGGGCATTTTTAGTAGGGTCTCTTTAGGCAGATAGCCCTTGCATGCGTTACTCTATTTAATAAAAACTTAATCTGACCTATGTGCCTAATTACAAATATTTTAACATACATAATATTTACATTTAGCCATCAAGTTTCAAACTTTTCAAATCTTCTAGAAAATAAATTTTGGCAGATCTCTTTTAGCAATTTTCTTAAAATCTATATTTTTGTAGTGCAACAGCTTAGAATTTTATAAAACAAATTCATAATCAAAATCGCTGTTGTTAGTTATCGAAAAATAACCAAGATGTGATTTTTGCGTAAATGTCAGTAAACTATACAAATTGCTATTATCCATTACACTATGAATGTTTCTTTCATGCGAGAGTGTCCCTTTTTCGATTTCTATGGAACTGTCGTGTGTCGAAATACTATCAGAATCTTGTCAAGCGAGCTTCTGAATGTAAACAAAGAACACCCCGTCTGGTGACCCAAGCTTCAAAGCAGTGCTTCACTTCTAGCGCGGAATGGCCCCTCCTCCCTTTCCTACCTCCATGCTATCATCTCTGTGTTTATCTGCTGTTGTCTTATATATTGTTCACACTGTATAAATTTGCACAATTTTCGAATTCCTATAGTGAGTGACTTCTGAAATGTCTATATTCAATTTGCGTACTCGATAATGAATTTTGTGATTTAAAAATGTCAGGAAAAGGAAAGATGGATAAATTCTAAATTTGGTTGGTTAATTCGAGTTTTACCAATAACATTTCTTTTTTAGCTACTGAAAAACCAGCTGAAAAGGTTCCTAGAAGATGACATTCGTAAGAGATGAACAAATCGAAAGTAACGTTACAGTTCGTAAAAACATGGCGTTCGAGAACAGAAATTTCCTAAGAGTGCGTATCCTCCGCAATTAAGTAATCTAAAGTTTTAATCACAAACAATTTTCCACTGATATAGAAAGATTATCGCTTATTAAATCTCGAAATGCCATCATTGAATCTAATCGTTCAATAAACTGAAGCTCGGTATTATAAACATTGAAAGTATTATCCGGAGAGCATGGAAGCTACTTACTTACAATTAAACGTGTACTGAAGCAGATTTACCTCACAGAGGGCGAAATTATCGTTCTAATAAAGTAAAAATAACAATTATTATGTATTTAAATAGCATTATTGAATCCTAATGCTTTAATGAGCGATTACCAGTTGAAATGGACACCTGTAGATGAGCTTTGTTTTGTTCTGGTAACAGTCCTCCAGGCTGAGTATCGGTTATATGACAGACTTTGCAAAAGTGTATAATCATTCTTCCACTTCTCCCTAGGGGCTACAGGCATATTTCTTTTCTTATTGTCGCTCCACTTTTCTAAGAATAATTTCCTGCCGCTGCTCGCCAGTGATTAGTGGAGTTACGCGGAACCGATTACTCGTCAAAACACATTTCGCCAATTACACGGGCCATTAGATCTCATTGAGTCAAATTATACCTCCCAGTAGATAAATCGTACGAGACAATTACAAAATTAGCGCCGACGCGGTTATTTATTGCAAATGAAATGGGAGCACAGAATCCTCGCCAGCGCCCCCCTGGAATGCCAGCCCACGTTGCTCCACATCATTTTATTACTATTATTATTACTATTTTATCCACTTTAATCTTTCTTACTTCTGAAAGTATCCTTGACCAATGAAATAGAGATATAGAAAAGAAATTCGCGATGGCAGTGCAGTGTGGCTATAAAGAGTTTTGAGAAATTATGTTCGCTTCTTAAGAAGGGGACTGGAAATCTCAAGCTTTGAAAACAATGAATAAGCCATAGAAATTTATGCATTAATTAATGCTGCATGTAAACTAAGAATTATTTCTGTTACTCTTATCAACTGCATACATATTTCAAAATCAGAAATTTTCATTTGTAAAGAACATGCCATGTTGTAAAATGATTTAAAAATCTACATCTGAATATTAAACAAGTCATCTATCAGGTTTCGGAAAAAAATGATGGGAATATCAAAAACATTGGCTCAATTTTTATCGCATGAAATAACGTTTCCGTGGATGCGTCACTGATAGAGAGTACATGGAAAAATTTCGCAGAAAATGTCACTGGGTGAGGAGGAGTTAAAAATATCAACATAAATTCGCTCTTATACAATCCTTTATGGCTTCGTGAAGAACACAATTTTTCATTAACTCACATTTTTTAAAACGCTAAGCATTATTTTTTGGCAACAGCATCTATTAGAGCTGCGAGTTTCAAAATCATTGATCCTTGAAATCATTAGCCAGTTTGCCGTTTTGTTAACGAGAATGTTGTCTAGGATACATGACAACAGGAAGGAAGGATTTCCTTTGAAGGAATTTCATTCCAGTCATAAATGATTTTTCATTAAATGTTATTTTAATGATACTGAATAGTATTATTAACAGAGCTCGATTTAAAAATTTTTGTTTTGCATTTGGCAAAGAGCAATCGAATAATGAAATTCAATATTTTGTGCATGATTGTAAATGTTTTTATTGATTGAAGTCAATAAATGAGCTAACAAATCATAATCTTTCATATCTTATTAATATATTGTAGGGTTTATATTTATTTTAACTAACATTTATTTTAAGTTTAAACTATCCTTCCTGTCAAGCCTTACTTTTCCCTGGAATTGCCAATGCCAGAGTATGTAAATTTTAGTAGAACGCGCAAAGTATTCAAAATTGTCAGCGAAAGTAATCTGAGTTAAATAGAAGGGAAACGAGTTCGAAAGGGTGCTTTCTTGCTCCACGACCGTGGAGGTGGCTAGTTAGAAATTGAAGAACCACGCGTTTCGGCCTGTGTGCTTGCCTCGGCAGATAGTTAAATCTTCCAACGTAATATTCAGAAGTTTGCTGAATTATCAGCGGTATCTTAGAACGCGGTTAGGTTAGTTACGTTTTAGAGAGCCTCGTAGGTAGTCACTTGTTATTATTCATTTTTAGTTTCTTATTTTTATTTTACCGCCGGGTCGGCGTAGTTTGTGAGCGTCAAGAGCACGCACCTGTAATTTCTAAAGTTGAATAAAAAGGGATTTAAACCCTTCTCAAGACTTGTGTACTTTCCAGTTCATAGCAGTCACCACTATTGTTGCGTGCAGGTTGGGAGCGCGCAACATTACAATATATCAAAATAAAAGTTCCTCATATTTCCATACTACTTGATTTTAACAATGATAGCAAAGCTTACATAAATACCTATCAAAAGATTGTCATTAAATATGCTATTGTAATCTGCAGTTCAATATAAAATACATAGAGTTTGATTTTATAAGAGACAGTCAGCTAAATTGGTCGAAGAAACACACTTTTGCTTCATTGGTTACATTTATATTTTTTACACTTAAAAAAAGAATTAATTCAATAATAATAAATAAAAAATAAAAATCTGAAAGTTTTCAGATTTTATAGGGGGCTTTTTTTAACGTTTTGTGTGTTACCTTTATTTATTAAATATTATAAGCTAGGTTGTAAGTACAATACTAAAAAGACTAATTTTGGTCAAAATCTTTTGCGCAATATGCTGCAAAATTAAGGAAATGAGAAGAGAAATTGTAGTTAGCTCGCCAAAAAGTTACCAGGAGCTGTGGCTCCAAGAAAAAGTTCAACACAATTTTTTTTTTAACAAAAAACAATTACATTGAATGAGGTGAAATATTAGGCTACATGCGAAATAAAATGTGAAGTATAAAACACAGTAAAATACTAATCGTTGTAAACAAGGTTAAAGGCAAAAAATAAAACATAGTAAAAAACCAATCGATGGAACAAGCTAAAACATATAAAAAGTTAAAACATATAAAAATTATATAAAAATTAAAACCGGAAAATGGTAAATTAGCTCAATTCGAGGTCCACCCTGGCTTTTCAAGGGAAATTTCTTATATTTATTAAATATCATGCTCTTCGCATTTAAACCATAAAATTCAACAGCAATATCACAAAATAATTTAAAAAGAGCATATATTTAGAATTTCCGATACACAATCTCGCGCGCTGGAGATAAAAATGTTATTTTTTCTTTTCGATACAGTGTTGCCATTACTCGCTTTGAAATCATTGAGTATCTTAAAACTCATAAATGCTACACAAAATATGAAATAGATGAGAAAATAAACTCCAAACTATAAATTGGGCTTCCAGATGCCCATATTCGAGGGGAGGACTACAATATTCAAAATTTGATGTCTCTAGGTACTGTTGTTTTTTTCACAATGCGAGACACATACATACATTCATGCAGATTCTTCATTATTTTATTTCTTAAAAGACAGTAAGCTTAAAAGACGGAGAAGCCGAGATAAGAATGTGAGATGTTGAATATCAAGGCATGGTTCGGAATTAATCAGTTTCGGTTTGTCTTCATGATCACTTTTAGTTTGGACATAACTCTGGTTGGTGTAGGATTTTAGGTCGGAGATCCATGCGACGGCGTTTCGGTCACTTTTAGTTCGGAAATTTTAATATTACGATTGGCTGAAGCCTCATGTAAATAAATGCAATATTAGAGTTATATTAGAATCGTGTGAGAAAGATTAATTTTGAAATGATGCGGTTTAGGGATATTTATTATATGTAAGTTACTATTTTTAGAATGGAAAGGGGAAAATAACCAAATTAAATTGAAAATTTAAGGCATCATTTCAAATTAAAGTTAATAACTTATCCTCCGGGCTAGAAAAATATGTTCAGTACTTTTCTTTCCGTATATATATATATCTTATATCAAAATCCAATTCCTAATTCTTAAAAACAAAATATCTGTAAATACCGTTCTTAAATTGCACGCAACATTGAACGCCAATTATATATTAAAAACCAGACTTCATATTTTACGAATCAGTCTTCTTTATTATGTTTTCTTTATTTATTTATTCTTTATCGAGACGAAGCAATGTTGTTAGGCATTGAACGTAGATCCATATTGAAGAGGAAGAATACTGAAATGCAGATACAAAATGAATTAAGAAATTTCGCAGTCGAGGCCGATTTAATTCATGTTTTATTTAAATTCACATTTATAGCCATAGTTCACTTGACACTCTAATCGTGCTTATTTTCAGAACATTTACACTTTTGAATACAGTTGCGACAGGAACAGAGCACGGTGAAATGACGTCCAAGAGAGTTACAAGCGAAGTAATTATTTATCCAATATGGCAGTTCTCTAAAAGGAAGGTTTTTGGTTTACAAAGATTTCAGTTCTCAGAGTTCAGATTCCAAAATAACTACGTCATCAGCATTGCGCAAGTTTTGCGGTATAGATTAATCTAGAAATGGTGCAATACAGAAATGTTATTACTGTTTTTAGAACAAAAAGGAAATAACCAAATTTAAAAAATCTGATGTGTACACCACATGACTTCCTTGCACGGAATTTCATTTAAACGTATTAGATTGAATTAAATCTACTTCGTCGATAGCGCATAAACCACAGTAGAATAAACGCACTCTTTAAAATTCACTATATCTGTTTACCACAGCGACACTCTGACGAAAGCTTCAGTTAATAGCGTTACATTTCCTTCATATTATAACTCAGAATGCTCAAAATTTATATCGTTTGAAGAATTATCTAATCGTTACCACATGTTCTATTCAAATACTGTAATAAATCTAAAATTCATGTGTAAAAGAAATTAAACAAACGAAACAAAAAGAAATAGTTTTTCACAGACGATTGAGTATTTCTCCTTCAATTAATTCAGTAGTTCTCACTTCGCGACAAGGCAAAAATACATAAAAACTCAAAATATCTATATTAAAAATTACGAAGTAAATCTTAAACACTTATTTCCTCGAATAAATTCCAGAATGGATTAAACATGATTTAATTCGTAATAAAAGAAGGCGTTATCTTTGTTAAACATGATTTAATTCGTAATAAAAGAAGGCGTTATCTTTGTTGTTACGAAGCTTAGTTTCTCTAGCTTGGCAACAAATCCGCTGTTTTGCCAAGTTTAAAATGTAAACAAACATGTCCACCATTGCAAATTTCATTAGGATTAGCTGCACTTAAATAACTTTCAAATTGTTGATAGCTCCACAAATATTGCATGCAGATTTACTAAAGGCATAAAAACCTTAATTAGAAGATAAGAACAACATAATTCAATCATTTTTAAAGCAAAAAATATACAACTTACAAACATATAAGAGTAAAGAAACAGATCACTGAGCCGGGTAACAGAGTGGATATTACTGCTTTGCTTGATAAATTATATAAATATATTTATATACGTTTGGTGCGGCTGATTAGGACCAAGATACGAGGTGCACATCTACATGTTATAGCAGTCCTATATACAAAATTTCAACGTTCTGAGGACGTTTACTACTCGTTTTGGAGTTATGCGAGATACATTTTGGAGTTATGCGAGTACGTACGTACGTACGTACGCACAGACGCCACGAAAAATTTTCTTCAGAATTCATTTTAAATTAGTTTTACAATTTTTTGTAGGAAAAGAATCCTTTATCCTGTCCTTACGTATAGATGTCACGCAAAAACATCGTTAAATTGCTTTCGATAGTGGTCAAAATGGATATTTTCGTTGAACTATGATGCCTGAAAATTTTCGCGATTACAGTACTTCCTTTTTACTTCGTACAAGGAAGTAAAAAGAGCAATTAAAAGGCTATTACTAACTTAAATTATAAAGCTGATTTATATGTTTTTTATGTTGCATATGTATATATGTGTATGCAACAGATGTATTTTCAGAAGGCCTTTTTTAAAATTTTAATACAGGTATGTTACAGATGAAATTTAATTTACAGCTACTAAATATACGGGAATATTTACTTTTCAAGTTCAGAAGCATTATGTACGAACGGAAATTTCTACTCTGTTCTTCCTTCTCAATTTTTTTTTGCTACAGCATAGATATATAAACGTGATATGCATGTACATACATTTGATAATACACTTATGCGACAGAAGATTACCATGTTTTGTTGGGCATCATTTTGTATTTATACTCATTCGATATAATTTTCCACTTTAAGGACTTTTCCGCTTTTCGCCTCTAGGTCTCAACCTTTTAAGTGAGAATTTTCTTCGTTTTGTGGGATACTCGGCAATCAATTCTTAACAATTTCCGGAGATTACCAGTTTAACTCGTGAGGGTGAGTGCGAGGTCAAAGCCATTCTGTGTACAATTACCTGTGCTTTTCCCAACTGAAATGGAGAAGGGGAAAACGAATGACTTTTCCAGAAACAGTTTGATCATTAATTTATTTCATGTACCCTCAATACCACACGAATATTTTCGAAGAGTCAAAATTTATTGCAGTTGAAAATTACTATTATGAACATTTTCGCCTATCTTTGACAGATGTTTTCAAACATTCATTACTTCAAGAAAATTATTTTCAAAAGGGATAGGATTGCTCTAAAAATAGCTCTCATAAAATAAATGCCATATGAAAATATATCCTATAAAAATGGCCATAAATTAAAGTGCAGCTGAGAAATGCGAATTATTTATGCATTTAATTTCGTAAAATTTCTGGCAGTTGAATTTGCAGGATAAAAATATTCTGAGTGGCAATGGCGAAAGTTTCGCTTTAGGCTTTCCCATTCCTTTTAAATTACGGCGCATTCCATTGACGTTTATATATAACTTAAAATATTTGTGTTAATTAGTTTTATTTCAAATCATTAGGATGAAATCATAAGGCATTTTACCATTTTATTGCTACATTTAGAAAGATTTTAGCATAATATAAGTACCTAAACACTGCTGCATTTCAACAAATTTCCTTTAAATATGAGGAATTATTAATATAAAACATGAGAAAAGACATGTGAAATAGCCATATCGCAAGCGGAGATCATAAATTAGAAGGATTTTTAAGTTTTGAAATAAATGGTTTAATTTTCTTCAGATATACCATTATGCCAAATTCAGGCATTAAATTGGAGACAATCGAAAAAAGAAAGAAATGTAGACGGCGTATGTTTTAACATTTTCGTCATCATGAATAATTTTCGTAGGTTATACTATTCCACACGTAAGTTTGTGTCTTAAAAGTTATATGCATATTTCTGTATATATTTGTCATCCTAATATGAAAATTAGCATCAGTTTTGCTCTTTAGGTATACCAGCGGTTCTCAAACGGTGGTACGCAAGAGAAAAATAGGTGATACGCAAAGAAGCAAAGTAATTTTAGCTATCAAATTCAAAAATTAAAACCCCAACATCTTGATGGAGTTTTTTCTCTAACAGTAGTAAATTTATGCGATCTGAGCCTTGTTCAAGAGTGGTGGGGGTAGTAGTACTTTGCAGTGGTGGTACTAAAGGTTGTCAGTTTTTGTTTAGATGGTACAAGTTAGTCAAAATGTTGAGAACCGCTGAACTATACAACAAAGTTATACTCTTTAAGGATTAAAACAACTCCCTATTAATACGAAGGGAGTTTCAGAAAATGAATAACAATTGTCGCTATCAACTTAGCAGAATCACGCAACAAAAGGGACACATGAACATGCTCGTTACCTTGTCTTTCCAAGGAAGCAATTTTATTGTATTATTATTAAGGGGCACATTTTAGCATAAGAGCAAATTGGCCCACTAAACATAAAACTTACTCTAAAGTTAAAATGAAAGAAACGGGACAAATTTTACAGTCAGAGCATGTTAATTTTACGAAGATTTATTGTAAAATTATGAAGATGGAGAAAAAGCATTATCATATTCAAACCACGATGAAATGATGCCAGCAGTTTGAACACGATTGCACCCATTTGACTGATGCTGATCGGCTAGGAAGGTCTGAGGATGTCGGAGAGTGCACTAGGAGTTCAAGTCAAGCTGGACAAAGCTATGCAAGTAATGATTGTACGCTGGCTCCACAACATAGGAGTAGGTTTATTGGGAAAGACCTGATTGATTAACTGAACCTTCACACAAGGGTTTACACAGACTGGATGATTACTTCATATTGTACTGCAATACGCCATTCAATATGTTCTTGACATCAATCATTAAATATAACTTACATTTTGAATATCTAGGTATTTAGTAAAATTTAATGCTAGAATCTAATAAATAAATATTTGTATAATTAATCAAATCTAGGAGCACTGAAAAATCAAAGCCTAAATTAAAGCGTATAAGGTGTTTTCTTCCTCCTTCCAGCATGCCTTCGTGGTGTAACAGTTAGCACACTCAGCGCGTTTTCGAGAGGTCCAGGTTCGACTCCCGGCGAGGGCATTGCTCATTCTGCTTTAAATCTTCTGCTTTAAAAAAAAAAAAAAAAAAAAAAAAAAAAACACCACTTAATGGCTTTTCATTGGCGCCCGAATTAAAACATAGCGGACAATAATTCGTCATTACCATGATTTGGAGTACTTAAGGTACCAGAAGTGGACGCAGCCCGACACGCCTAACCAAACAAACAAGTTGATCAAAACAGGCCACGCCCAGTTCAACAAAGGAAAATAAGTAAACGTAAATTAACTAAAGGAAAATAATCATGTGTTAAGAATAATGGAGTATCTAAGGTATTTTCTCCCTCCTTCCGACATGCCTTCGTAGTGTAGCGGTTAGCACACTCGGCGCGTTTTTGAGAGGTCCAGGTTCGAGTCCAGCAAGAGTATTTACACTTTCCTGTTTCAGAAAACAAGAAAAAACCTAATGACTCTACAAATGCAATGTACTACTGCATAACATTATGATGTGAACACAAAGTGCATTATGATGACTTTAATTCAAGAACCTTGCTTTAATTCAAGAAATTGGAAATATATTTAAGAAAAATATCATATTGTTGAAGTACCCTCACAGTAATCCGGAAAGATGAAAGTACGAAAATAATTGCGAAAGGGCTTAACATTTCCTCTTTGGAATTTTAAATTTCCATTCCTCTTTGGAATTTTAAATTAATGATTTTTGCTGGTTTATGGCTTTGTCACGGTACCTTCGGTATTTAAAATGATTCATATTTTGGCATTTTGATTCGTTATAATTAATTATCACACTGTCCTAATGAGCGTTTTATTTAAATATAACTTAACATTGTTGTTATTATATATCATTCATTGCAACGTGTTAATAAGCAAGTTACACAGCTGTGTTTAAAATTATTAGGAAAGAAATGATATCTTTACTATACTTCCTGTTAACTTCAAGCCTCAGAACACTTTTCCATGCCTCTTGGATTTCAAGATACTGCAGAGTTTGCCATACAAGAAATGGTGCAGAGGGGATTACCCATTAATATGAAAGCTGCTTATTGTTTTAAGATGAAAGATCTGCCCTTCGTATTTGGGGATCGGTCCCTTTCATCCTAGTGCATACTTCTGCAAAACGGAAACGCCAATATCCCGCGGGCTGCATTCCTTTTTAAAAAGAGACACCAAACTCACCTCCGAAACTGTGGAGACCGCAAATTATTTATCATCGTTCTACAGCCTGAGGGCGAAAACCGAGGACCCTTACAACAAAATGATATCTAGTAACTGATCACCTTAGACTTACCAGACAACAAATAAAGAATCTGGTTAACAAGATCTTCTCGTCACGCATGAAGGAGCCAAGGATGTGAAAAGCTAAAACAGAAGGATAAGATTTGTCGCAGTTAAAGGCAACGGTCAACATACGTGGAGTTTATCGCGGAAATTACTGCTTAAATTAACCTAAAGCATTGTACTGATGATGTGAACGATAAAACAATCTTTTCGGACATATCCCATTACTGTTATTTTGAGAAATAAACAAATAGGTTTTTTTCGCGAACTTTCCCAGCTATCGTTACACCCTTAAGGAATTAAGATATTTTCACTTTTGATTGCAGATGTGTGTTAAAGACTTTCCTGTGACTTTATTTGTAGAAATCGGACAGGCAGACAGACACAGTGAATTACTATTAGAATGAATAAGGAGATGAAAATTCCATGTATGTTGTTTAGAAAATCGTCTCTACAAGAGCAGCCAGTACAGACATTTGTTGTAAAATGTTTTAATGTAAAACAATAACAATCTGTAATGCAGTAGGCTTATTTTATTGGTAATAAAAAATTTTATGCGTTCGAAAATTACTTCGAAGCAAAGTGTATTTCTCCAGAAACATAACGGAAGTCTTATTAAATGTAAAATGCATTATTATAACGCAAACTATTATAATTTTTAGATACGCTGGTGCAGTTTATATTTAACTAAGAAAGGGAAGTTTTGCTTTTCCAGAAAATAAATTATATATTAGTAAGTAAGAGAAAAGTGCAAAAAATCTCGAATTTTTTTAAACAATTAAACTTTTTCAGGCAACTTAACAGTAACACAATCTCAGATCTCAGAAATTTTATGTGAGTAAATGATAAATAAAATAAAAGTAATTGTAATAAATAAATGAATTAATAAAAAAAACCTTCTTTTATCTGATAAAGGGGAAAGCCGAAAGTAAACAAGTTAGAGTTCGGTTAAGTTCCAGTAAACTGGAGTTCGGATAGTTCGGAGTTTTGCTGCATCCTTAAAAACCTTTGAATTATTCCAAAAGTTTAAACAGCAGTCAACGTGCACAGAAGTTTTCAACAAATAAGTAAAATAAAAAAAAGAATTTTCCTCTTTTTTTTTGGGGGGGGGTCTTAAAACAAATATATGTAAAATAAAATGATTATTAACAAAATGAAGAATGAGTAAATGCGTTCAGAAATATTCATTGTTCTGTGTCTGAGGGATAGAATAAAAATTTCATGGCTAAACTTGGAAAAGTAATAAAAATTACCGTGAATTCGTAAAACATATCTTCTTTTATAAATGAAACGTTGGACTGGTTAGATAATTACCATTACTTTATAAGACATTTCTCCCGCTTTCCTAGCGTGCCTTCGTGGTGTAGTGGTTCTGCACGCTGGGCCGGTATTCCAGAGGTCCGTGGTTCGATTCCCGGCGAAGGTGTTTGCTGTTTTTCATATCTGCAGTCTTTTTCAAAAAATCATAATGTCTCTACAGTGGAGCCCGCACTAAAAGTGTGTTGGATGAAGTTTCTCCACACCCAGGATTTGGCGATTGGGTCCCCTAGAAACCCAGTCGCCCTTTAAAAAGGGGAGTATGTAAGGTATTTCGCCCACCTTCTTAGCGTGCCTTCGTCGTGTAGTGGTTCTGCACGCTGGGCCGGTATTCCAGAGGCCCGTGGTTCGATTCCCGGCGAAGGTGGTTGCTAATTTTTCATCTCGTCTGCTTACAAAAAAATGCTTATGCCTCTACAAGTTAGTTATTAGCATATACCAAAGCTCAGGAGGGATGCCTGCCTAAGAGGAAGGATGATTTCATGGAGAACATTCTAGGGTAAACAGACTCGTTTTCATGTTACACATGGGGAAAAAATAATTATTGACTAGTAGTCGAAGGAAATCTTGTTAACTGCGGAATTATCTTCGCATAGAACTTTCTAATGGAAGCTGACTTGTATTTATGTAACATATAGGAGAAAACAAGAGAATTTATTGAAATAAAATAGTTTATTTCCTAGGAAATTTTCTTTAGATTTAACTGTTTGGGCACTGGTGGATTTTCATTTTGTTAATTACAGAAATTAAAGGACTTCGGTGAAAGCAAAGATTTGACCAAAAGCGATATATATCTAATGCAAACTTTGAATGATTTTTAATGTAATTTTTCCTTTGAAAATACACAAAATTAAGACAAAAATTCATCATATATATGTATATATTTACTTTGGAGACTCTACATTAACAATGTTAAATATACTATTTTCGATATAATTTCTTTTATCAAAATGTGTAACAAAATGCACACTTAATTTTTTTAATTTATAATTAGTAAAAAATTGTGTAGTCCATAATATGTGGATCTGATGAAAAAAAATTCGGATGGGGGAAAATGCTCATTTAGGTTAGATTGTCTGATCGTGACAAAGCATACTAAGACTATCTGCTTAAGAGAATTAACTATTTCGTAAAGGAAATTGCAACATATTTACTATACACATGAGGGAAAGCATGAAAGTCAAACTATCAACAACCTATTCATCTGGGCTCAAACCCGGGTAGAACTACCAGTATTCAGCTGTTTTAACCTCTCGGCTACTGGTAGTGCCAGCTCTTTTTTTAGTAGATGCATGAATACGTTTAGAATACATTATTAAGATTTTACAACCATGCGAGTAAGTAAATAATTTCTGAAAAAAAAAGGTATCGAACTTTTAAAAACCTCATTTTGAGAGAAAAGACATACATCCATTTATACGAAGGGAACTCAACATAAGTGCTAATATAAAATTGGATTTTTGATACTTCTAATTTTTGTATAAACAAAAGCACGTTATTTCTAAAAATATAATTAAATAAATAATATAAAAGTGCAATTTGGCTGATTGGTATTTCAACACTCACGGTGTTACCTAAATTGCTATTTTCACCTCCAAAATTGAGATAAGGGAAGCCCTTTTTTTCACGTATCTCTTTACCTATAGTAACCGAAGTTCAATAATAAAACAAATCAATTAACATTTAGAGAACCCAACAAAAAATTCAGCCGCCAGTAGTCCTTTTCTGAATAGCCGATAACAGCCATTTATACAAATGACCCCTCTTTCTAACGACTTGTTACCTCCTCTTTCCAAATTACCATAACGGCGCTGTTCTGTTTCCCGGGTTTCTCCCTTCTTACTAAATTACACCCATCTTCCTCTAAATCGCTACCCTTTCGAGCCGACTCCCGAAGCTTTCCTCTAAACGTTGTCTTTAAGATTCAAATTAAAAGGATGGTGCCATTATAACGACTGTTTGTTGCTGACACTTCAATCGTAAGAATCAAAGTTATTAAGTATCGGTTCGCTTTGGGGAAATCATTGGATTTTGGAAATTTATCTTCCACAGACAGATCTTGCCCGAGGTCTCGAACTCTTTATCTAAAATTACTCGCAATTATTTCCCGCCAAATAGCTGTGATTTCCTTCGTTCTGTAGATGATTTTTCTACTTTAATTGGAACAAGACGGTATCGTTGTAGGAACTGTTAACTATACGCAGCCAGTTCGCCCTCAGCGGTAAAAGGATCTTATTACGCTAGTTCGCAGATAGGTGCATTAGAGCCATCGTTGACTTGAAACTCTAATTATAGTGAAAGTACTTGGATTAGTACAGAATAATAATGAATAAGAGAACTTGCATTTGGATAGAAAAGGGCAACAAAGGACCTTTCGCGGGCCTTTTTGGCTTCAGATTCCAGTGAAATAAATAGTATAGACCAGCGGTTCTGGACCGGTGGTACCGTATCACTGGTGGTACGTAAGAGAAAAACATGTGGCACTCAAATAAATATTTTTAAATATTAAATTTAAAATTAAATACCCCAACATCCTGTTTAAATTTTTTCTCTTAAATTTACATGATCTGAGTTTTGTTAAAGGTTAATAGACGCTCATAGGCTTTAGCGAATTTATTTTCACAGATATATTTTTTTTTTTTGCCACAGACATAACAAAAATTGTCGTTAATGATATTATTAAAAGGAGTAATAAAATGGATGTTGTATTTAATAAGAAGTAGTCAGTTCGTATAAAAAGATTATAGTATCTCATTAATCGAGTTGATCGATTTATTAGCATGTCTACACTTTATGCCACCACCATTTCCGGGTTTATATTACTCTTTTTTCAATTAGAATCATTTTTTTATGTCCACTTGCTATGTTCTACAGCAGTTACTTTGTCTTCTTGTCGCCTTGTATTCCTTACTTTTCTACGCAATTTGAGAATGATATATCGATTTGAGAATGATAACGACGATATATTGTCGTTTGTGCATTTAAATATTTGTGAAAAGATAATTAAACAAACCTAGATTTTTCAAAATGGAAAAATGGCTAGGATTAACTAAGCGGAACAGTGATAATTCACAGGTGATGGATCCAGGACAATCTACTAGCACTAAGAATATTGAAAAGAAAAGAAATATTTATCATTTGGGTTTACCTGGAATGGACCCTCGACCTCAATATATTGTTTGCTGTGAACTGTTACCCAATCAAAATACAAAACCATCGTTTCTTAAAAGACATCTTGAATCTAAGCATGGCATTTTAAAGGATAAATCTGAAGAATATTTTAAGAGAAAATTATAGGAGCTCAAAAATAGTAAACAAGTAATGAAAGGTTTTGTTACTTCAAGAGAAAATGCTTTGGAAGCTAGTAAGTCTAAGAATTGCTGAGACTGGAAGGCTCACATTGTTGGAAAAAACCGTATATGACCAGCAGAACCAAGCTTATATGAATTTGATAATATTTCGCTATCAAATGAAACAATAAGTCGGCGAATTCACGAAATGGCAAATTTCATAAAAGAGATACTTATTCAAAAAATAAAACACAGTGAGTATTTTGCATTGCAGTTGGATGAAAGTACTGATATAACTGATTCTGCTCAATTATTAATTTACATTTAACAGGAAAACATCCCGGTGTTATTTGTCAAATAAAGTCGCACCCGAAACTAAATTTACCCACTGCTCCATTCATCGTGAAGCTTTAGTAGCCAAAACAATTCACGAAAATCTGGAAATCGTTTTGAATCAAGCTGCGAAAGTTGTTAATTTTATTAAAAACCGAATTTTAAATTCGAATATTGTTACGTGCGTACGAACTCTTAATAAATTAAACGCACACAAGTCCGATGATAGCTTAATAAAATTTTTTTTATCAGTAGAAACACTTCAAAGTCCTGGACTTTTCCCCATAAATACTCGTGCAGGTTTTCGCAGTGTCACAGAGTGCAATCAGTAGCTAACTTCTAAGAACGTTAAACACAACGCAATGGAAAGCGCATCTAAAGAGAAGCTAATCCGGAAATATCTCCGATCTTAGGTTGAACTAACAACTCGCCAACAACAACTGAGAGCAGAAGCTCTCTTCGGGCTTATATAATTTTCAACCGTCTGCCGAGTGGAAAGCAATATGAGGTTCAAATTACGATTACATCTAATATAGTGATCAATTATATTTATTCAATTACAATACCTATTTTGGTGATACAGAAACCGGACCCAAATGTCGCCAAATGATCGCCAAGTTTGGCGCCTTTTGGGGACAAAAATAAGCGGTTAAAATCGTTTTCAGCTTGGCGAGCTATCGCCAAATTACCGAGATACCCATTTACTCAATGTTAAATGGTCTTACCCCTGCATTCTTACTTTTCCGGCATAGCTTCACTCTTGAGATTTTTCGCGTTACGTTACAAACAATAAAAAAAATAAATAAATAAATAAATAAATAAATAAATAAATAAAAATAAAAATAAAAATAAATAAATAAATAAAAAATAAAAAATAAATAAAATAAATAAAACAATTGCACTAAAATCATCTACCTATGTACAAAATACATAACACTATTTAAGGATGCCTTCGTGGAATATTTTTCAAAAGAAACCATCTCATATTCAAGTTACACATGTGGAAAAACGCAAAAATTCTATGCAGCCAAATGTTCGCACAGCCGAAGCTTGGGGTAAACCGTCAGTATTCAACATTTTATTCATCATGCCAGTCGTAGACTTATTCCAAATTAAAATTTTGAGGGAAAATTCTGAATTAACTATTCAGTAACACGATGTAGATCCTATGAACATGAGCATTCCGTTTCAAATAACGTCTTTAAAGTTTAATGTGGGAATGTCATATTATTGCATTTTCAATAAAAAGATGTTCAATTCTTTCATCATTTTTCAATAAAAATACCGAATGTTTTACCGTAACAATAAAGTGTTAATAACTTCTCCGAATAATACTTTATACATTTCGAAAATTTCTTCTTATTCAATTCATTTTAGGATCTATCGAGGCCAACTACACGCAAATGTTTCATATACTATCAATTAAAGGCTAGTTTGCTTTCTATTTTTCTTCTGTCAGGCGCTCGAAATTTTGAGAATTTTATTCTGTGGCGGATGTGTAGTTGAAGCGAATTCGAGTCTCTTTCTTTATTGCTGAAATCATAAGACACTGCGTAGAGTAAACACTGTATAGGATCGACTTTGCGAAGACCGATATTGTGTAGAACCCCACACCGATATACAAACACAATAGTTACGAATATACGATCAACATGATGAAATGAGCATTTTGAAAATCATGTAATAATAAGTAACAGGATAAATGCACATTTGTCACCTTCACAGAGTTGTCACGGGCATACGATCGGCATCGCGTAATTCGACACCGGATAGCATCGACATCGTAGTAATGGCACCAACATTGCATGTAATAAGAGCTAAGTACTACAATGAGCAATAATACATGATATAGAGGAAACAACTGCTTAAATTATCATTTCTTTAGAGTATTTACATAGAATCAACACGGACAGAGAACTGACATCAGTGTAAAGTCGAAACCGATTTTCGAGATACTTTGTCGATCGGCAAAGAGGTTGTTTCTCGATCCTGTGCCTCATTCCTGAAGACACATAGGCAAAAGTCTTCTCTGCCAGGAATTTATAAAAATGAGCATCTTTGAAATAAATATAATGCAATGATTTCCAAAGCATTTCGTTAAATAAAATCAGTAATTTATTTATCAAAGTGTGTTTTTGTGTGTATTTAATTATGGCGAAGCACACGAGGGCTATCTGCCTAAGGGAAGAGATGGTTCCGTGGAGGACTTTCTAAGGGAAACTGGCTCGTATACACGTTACACACGAGGAAAACCACGAAAACGCCCATGCAGCCAGCCCGTTCGCGGGATTCGAACCTCGGACCGAACTACCAGTGTTCAGCGACTTTACCGCTCGGCCGCTGGCGGGCCTATTTATCAAAGTACATGGAGAAAGGGGAGGTTAAAAGTTCTCCAAATGAATTTTCGCTTAAATTAATTTTCTATGATGACTTTTTGAAACTACGATTCAAGCATTTTAACGTACTTTAAACAATTATTGTACACGCTCGGGTTTATTTGTTTGACTGACTATTAAAAATAACTATCTGCAAAAACATTGGGATACCTTTATATTAAGTTTTCTACAGGAAATTCGCTTCCAGTCACGCTACACAAAAGAAAAACCCCAAAGATACCTTTGCAGTCAACCTTTTGTCGAAGTTCGAAATTGAGGTGACATTTCAGCATTCACTAATCTTATACACTCAACCTCAGTGGACTTCATTTTGAAATGCTGTCAATGAAAGAACTACCACGTCTACAGTGGTAGAGGCTTGATTTGTTAATTAGATGTTCCAGAAATAGCAATTCGTAAGGAAGAATTTCAGCCACTTTCACAAAGTTTTTCAAAGAATCTGAAATTCGAAAGGAGAGGATGGAAATTATTTTTTATGATAAATCGCGTATCTACATAGTATGAAGTTCAATAGTTGTGCTTGTTGTAGTTTGCTTGGGGCTTTGTTTAATTTCGTCTTCAGATGCGGAGGTCTTACAAGACGTTTTCTCATGCTCAAATAGCACACATTTTTAAATTTCTGATACAACTAGTAGGTAAATTTTCTGAAACTAGACTGAAATTTTCCTTAAACTATAATGAATTTTGTTTTTCTGAATTTTGAAATATAAAAATGTCTTCTCTACTTCAGATGTAGTCATTTTCTCTGTAGAATGACAGCCACATGAATGCTGAATGATACAAAGACTGCCCTCGTTACCAGTGGAACGTTGAATTAAAACTACATAATATTTCGTAACCATCAAATTTAGTACAATATCTTTCACGGTGCTATTTTTATAAATTACCAAAACTATATGTTTCTTTCTTAAATGCCCTGTTGTTTAAATAATCAGAGTCTCCATACAGTGTACATCATCAAGTAAGCCATGCAATCAACATACTAAATATCAAAATCTGATTCTGTTTTGAATAATTCCCTGATGATCATATTTTTATTTTAATGTAGCACATATTACTCATTTTGTACAAATAAGAGTTTGTTTATTTTATCAGTTACAAACAATTGCATTAGCAGAAAATCAGTATAGAGTCAAGAAATAAAAAGTAAACATTGAGTCTCAAGCCATTCCTAATCCAGATATGCCCCCCTCCTCCAGTTGGTACATACAAGATTTGTAAACCAAACTTCCCTTTCAGCAAGCCCTTTTTCCACGAGCTTCCCTCTGGGGATATGCATTTTAAAAACAAAATAAAACAAACTCCGAGTTGTTCGTTTTAACTCAGCCAATCAGAAACGTAACTCGACACATCGCAGATGAATCTCAGAGATAAATGCATAATGTGTATATTTATACACTCAGATATATCATATCCGAACAAACCGTCGATGCAATTAATAGCTAAAGCTATCCCCATACCGCGAACAAGAGCCAGCTTTGTAAATCGCGTGTGCGCTAATTTTTCCCTAATTGCTAGGTAATTGCCCGGGAGAATTTCCTGACATTTCAGTCCTAGACTTTTATCATTTATTTATATGTTGTTATCTCTCAACGACATCTCAGAATGTCAGCCATCAGATGGTATCATATTCAGGTTAGAGTAGTGTGAGTAGGGTTTTAAGCTCTTTCATGAAATGCTTTGAGACTTTTTTTCCTCTTAACTTCAAGATGCTTTTCTTGGTAAAATACCTCGAAAACTAAGTTTTGTATTTAGGTTTCATTTCTCACGACGATTGACAAATTTGAGCCATTAGTGACAGTCTGATTTGTGATAATGATCAACACTTGAAAATATTTGCTTATTCATGTTGATGGGACAGATATCCAATATTCAATACCTAAGAATGAAACTAATTATCTGGTTTTATAACTACCACTATCTAACTTCATATTTCTCGATTATTTTCTAACCTTACATACAAAAAAAAAAAAAAAGCGTAAACGTTTTGTTTATTTAAGCGAATGTATAAGGTATTTCTCGCCTTCTTAGCATGCTTTTGTGGTGTAATGCTCAGCAAACTTGGCGCGTATTTAAGAGGTCCAAGGATCGAGTCCCGGCGACGACATTGCTCGTTTCTCATGTCTCCTGCTTAAATAACCTAATGATTCTACAAATGAAATTAAAATATTTAAATTAATACATTTGAACAAAAGTCGAATAAAACAGATTGAAATTAAAGCGCACTGTAAGGTTAAGCAAAAGCTGAAATTCAACGAAACATAAAAGAGTACGAAAGATTTAAGTAAAGCTGTTTCAAATAGGGTGTGCAGACTAAGAAACATAAAAATCGTTTAAAACTAGTATTTAATTAACAAATATATATTAAAAAATCCTTTCTGAAACTACCATTTACGGTTATATAAGAATTGAGCTTTTTGTGGAATTGGTAGTGTAAGTAAAGTGAGATTTAGTATCGTGTTTATTTACTTATATTTTCAACAATTTGATTATTTTTCGAACTGGTCATCTTAGAAAGATGATCGTCACGAAACATTTGCCTTGCCCTACTGTCTTTTCTATAATAGATTCTAGGTTAGACGTAGAATGATACTTCTGGACTTTATTTCCTCAGTCTATATGAATGAAAGACATCATTACTGTCGGTGGTAAGTATGGACATTGAAAAAGTAGTGTTCTTGGACAGGAAAAAAGCTAAAAACTAACGAATTAAGGGCATTTGATTACTTAAAAAAATTTACTACAATGGAAGGTCATCACAGACTTATTGCATAATAAGAGTGAAAACAAATTAGTTAAATGCAATTTAATGACTACCGAAAAACGGCAGAGAATTGAAAGTACTGAAAAACAATAGAACTATGACGGTTTCTAAAGATTGGATCCCAGGAAACGAAATTCTATCTTCATATTGGATGATTCCATAAATAATGCAGTTTCGTGTTAATTCTTTTTTTTTTTCTTCAAAATTTAAGTTCCTTTTAATCCAAAATATATTCTCCTTCATCCTCTATTAATTCTTAATAGTTATGATGAGAATTTTTTCCACCAGAGTGTCTAGGATGTCCCCCGTCGAGTTCTACACATCTTTTAGGAAGAGGCTCGTCTTCTAGGCTACAATTTCTGGCTCGGAATTTCTGGAACCAGTGTTGATACTGAGTTACAGATATTGTCAGATTCATATATACTGCATTAATATTTATATTAATAATTGTGTAATTGAACTTAACAAAACAAAATATGCCTCATGTGCCCCTTTGTCACTTTCATTCAGCTTTGAAAAAATAATTGTTAAAATTGAACTGTACTCTTTAAAGCGTGCATACAGAGTACGGATAACGTATAATTACTAGGCGCTTTTTATAGCAGGTTGATGCAGACAGTTTCATGCCATCCTCTTTCGATTTCTAGACTAATTGAAAAAAAAAAAAAATGATGGAAGGCTGTCTCTTTAAAGAGCCCCTGGCATTTAATGCGAAAGATTACTAACGGAAGTGCGAGGATATAATAGAACAGATAAAACAAACAAAATATTTTACACACACCACACACACACACATATATATATATTATTTCATTTTTTATTTATTACACTTATTGATTCAAAATGACCCTATGTTAAATTGGTGGATTGATATGAGAAATAAGATACATAGTTTAAGATGTCTGCGGTTATATTCCTAGTAAATGTTAAATTTATAAATGAAGTGCCAAGTGGTACTTGGATAGTTACATGGCATCATACTGAGATCAAAATGATGTTTCATTAAAATGAAATACCTTTTCGTTTCGTTTGACGTCTACTTTGAAATATCCCATCATAATAATAGGATCATCTGTATCTACAGTAAATTCCTCATCGATCCATAAAGTAGTCTCAGAATATTTCATCCATGCACTAAACAAGAACACTTTCAAATCTCCTGAATTACCAATTGAATGAATATATACGGTTGCTAGAATACATCTTGCCTGTCTATTACCAGTTATATTGGCCATATAAATATCCCTTGCTTCTGAATCTTATATTCTCTTACGCTGTTTTTAAGAGTACATTCTCTTGGTACACAATCTACTGCACTCGCCAAATTTTTATAAATCGCAACGCCACTAGCAGACCGCCTTGTCACTCACACGCTGTCGCGCATGCGCATAGAGCTTCACCAAAATTTCTCAATTTTTGACGTGTTACTATGCGTATACCCTTTGTCCAATAAACAAAAAAATTGTGTGTTTGCTAATGTGCTCTTTCATTTATCCAGTGATGGAGTTTGATGGATTGTAACATTTGTATTTTCGCAGGTATAAGCATTCGCGCACACCTGAAATAGCTTCTTAATTTTTTCTTTCCCATAAGACCATTATGGTGGAATGTAATCCTACGTCAAAACTGCATCATTTATGGAATAATTCAATGTACCGCTACGCAGTAAATGACTGCTTTGCAATGTAGGCTAAGCAAGATGCTATTAGTCAATGATAGCTGAATAGGAACTTTTGCAAAATCCTGTTTAAGATGAACTATCACTTGAAAGTACAAAGGGGAAAATTTAGACGTCTTGAGATTTAATGAAATTTGTTACTAAGTAACCTGCTACTGTAACTATCACTCAAAAAGATGAGGTAACAATGGAATGAGTAAGAGTTGAGTAAATTAAAACATTAGTTCAAAATATGGGTCACGAACCACAGTGGCTGGGGTAAAATTTTGGCAGCTCGAAAAAAAGTTTATAAACTCTTTTTCTAATTGTGTAATTATATGCATTTGCCTTTAAATTTGAATTATTTTATAATTCTGAATTAATTATTAGTAGTGTTATACGTCATCAGTTTATAGTTTGTCGTTTGTGTCTAGGAATCTTCCTTTTATCTCTCCTCCCCCCTAGAGTAAATATGTGCATATGAGTCTCGATAAACTGCTGCTTTGTGCATGAGGGCCAAGGGGCTGGTAAAATGTTTGTGAATGCTTGAGTAAGGTTAGATGTTTTAGGTATATAAGGTCGCATTTTTTTTTCGGAAATTCGTTAAAGTCGGTTAAATGCTTCGAACATTTCTCTTTTATAT
Organism: Stegodyphus dumicola; assembly: GCF_044657685.1. Lineage (NCBI taxonomy): Eukaryota > Metazoa > Arthropoda > Arachnida > Araneae > Eresidae > Stegodyphus > Stegodyphus dumicola. The sequence goes on along the minus strand of NC_140771.1, from coordinate 36,333,554 downwards.
ATTACTCATCTTATCAGCATATTCTGCGGCAATGTACACAAAACCTTCAGACGATTCTAAAATTCTCTTGTTTTTTAATTTTTGCCTAGATGATTTAACAGCTATAATAGCACAATAAAGTTTAACCACATTAGAAACGCTGTCTTCAATTGGCACTTAAAATACAGTAGCTCTTAAATTCAACAAAAAATTGTTTCAACTCTATTAAGAGGTATTACGCTAAGCGTGTGTATCTTTGCTCGGAAGCCTTTGAAGATCCTAATTAGTTTTCCTGTCTGTTCCATCTTCAGACATCACATTCTTGAGTCTCTTTAAATCTCGCGTCATCCTCCAGTCCTTGGAACATTCATCTCTTTGGCAAACTTCTCTTTTCCTGGGGAACAGGTGCACTCTATCCTTATCTTGATCTTCGTTTGCAACAAAGACACCCTGGTACAGCTTTTTCTCCCCTCGCATGCCACTTCCGGTTATGTGCGATCCACAAAGTATGGACTTTATCAGGATGCCAGATCAAAGCACATTTGTCGCAGATGACGAGAGGGTTGGAAATAGGGAATATAAAAAGTGGTTTATAAATTCAGATTTTTTTTGCTGAACTTGGAAATGAAAAATGTTTCTTTTTCAAAAAAGAGTTCGGTGAGCGTAAAAAATCGGAAACATTCAGATTTCTCTTTCCTTGAAATGATTTATAGAATGCTGAATGCATTTACATAATAATAAAAGTTGTTCATAAAAGGGATTGTGCATATAATTTCCCTGCATCTTAAAAGTGCAATAAAAGTATTCTTAGTGCCGCAAATGACATACAAATTGAAATAAACTGGTAGGTGGCCTTTTTTTAAATTTTTAAATTTCCAGGGTTTTTTTTTTTTTTTTTTTTTTTTTTTTTTTTGGTTATCCTCTACAATACACATAATAACACACGTAAGATGTTTCTAGAGAAGCTGGTGTAAGAAATTTTGTTAAAAATTAAGTATTTAATCATGTTAACTAATTAATGATTAAAAATTATCAATTCATAAATTTATTTTAGAAAAAAAAAAAAAAAAAAACAGTTATGGACACCATATAACTTTCTTGTACATCCTCTTATAAATTATGGGCATTTTTTGCTGCACTTTATTTAAACCTATTTCTTCGAATTATTCTAATTTAGTTAACTGATGCATTCAGGCAAGTTGGAAACGACATCAAAAACTCCAAATTGTTCAATTAAACATCCCTGTCAAACTTCTTATAGCTTTTCCAAATATAAAGCATAGAAACCGGGAAACCGCATTAAAAATTATTATTTTTTTAATTCGGTATTGCCGAAATATGAATATTTTCGTCATTTAAAACACTTCTGCAATTGGAAGTACTACACGACAGTGACCAGCGATTGCAAAGATAAAGGCCGGGTAAAGCCTTTAAACCAAGGTAAAAGTGTCAATATGTAGGGGATGATATATATATACAAAACTGTCTTCATAAACAAGATTTTATATATATATTTGTCCGTATAAGATAAAAATATATAAATCAGCTTTATAATTTAATAATACACTGGTGTGCAAAAATTAAGGACGAGACGGTTTTTTCAATATAACTTTGTACAAAAGCTTTCCAAATCAACACATTTAATACCGTAAGATCCCCAATAAGTAAGGACATGAGTAATGTAAGCAACACTTACTAAAAGAGAAATCAGAGGGATAAAAAGAAGCTTTATTGAAAAAGTAGCATGGAGCGCAAGGCGACTGAAGGCCGAAACATCCCTGTGATGGGTGTCCAGCAAGAAACATCCAGTCTTTAATAGGGGATATGACCTCCCCTGACTGCTAGGCAGGTTTCACAGCGTCTGCCCATGCTGAGAATGAGGGTGTCAATGAGTTGTTGAGGCATTTCTGCCCATTCGTCTTGCAGCGCCAATCGAAGCTCCGGAATCGTTACTGGTGGTAAGGTACGAGCTGCCAAGCGTCTGCCTACAAAATCCCATACATGCTCGATGGGATTGAGATCCGGAGATCGTGCCGGCCAATCCATACGTTCAATATCCTCACTCTCTAAGAGCTGTTCGGCAGCTACTATGCGATGACATGCTGCATTGTCGTCCATGAAAAGGAACTGCGGACCCATAGCGCCTCTAAAAAGACGCACATATGGAAGAACAATCTCGTTAAAATAACGGGTCCGTTGACTGAACCTGCGTCGAAGATGTGAAGGTCTGTACGACTACCAAGCATGATGCCTCCCCAAATGAGAACACCGCCACCTCCATACCTGACCCTTTCAATGATGTTCGAGGGATGATTGCGGCTTCCCCGCTCTCTCCAGATGAGTATGCGATGAGAATCGCTACTCAGACTGAATCTGCTCTCATCTGTAAAGAGTACTCGTCGCCATTCATTGTCTCTCCAATTCCGGTGTTCCCGGCACCACAGAGAACGCCTTCTCCGATGGGCAGGCATTAGAGGTACACACCGTACAGGGCGTCGTGCAAACAAACCACCACCGTGCAGTCTTCTGGCCACGGTAAAACGCGATATCGGTCGTCCAGTCGCCTGTGTCGTGTGTCTAGCGATTTCTCCCGCTGTCTGCCGCCTGTTTCTTCTGGCCTGTAAGGCAATATACCGGTCATCTGCGGGTGTGGTTCCTCGTGGACGACCACTACTAAACCCCCGGATAGCTGTTCCTGTAGTTTGAAATTGTCTCCAAAGTCGTGAAACGATGCAGTGAGCAATTCCGAACTCTGCAGCCACACTTGTCACACTGCGGCCTTCCTCCAACTTCCCAATGATTTGACCTCGGGTAAAAGCATCCAGATGTCTTCTAACAGATTGATTATTCGCCATTTCTCGCTGAGGCAGCAACTCGGTGTGATTTTAACTGCTATACGGCGTGCAATCTCTTTGCCAGAAATACTGATCTTACACCGACAACATGCTTTATACTACTCAGACACTCCCCCATTACGTCTACCTGCATATCTGTGCATGTGCTACCGTACATCACCTTACTTAATCTCCTGATTGGTCTTTCTGTCCGCTCTGCCTCTTCGTTCAGCTGATATGCTAATTTTTCGACTTCGTCCTTAATTTTTGCTCACCAGCGTAGTCTCTTAAATCCTCATTTTAAATTCCGGTAATTCGTTTCTCTATTCTAAAAAAAATAAATAAATAAATAAATAAAAATAAAATAAAAATATAATAACAACAGTTTTGAATCGCGCCATTTCTAGATTAAGCTTATGCATGGCACAAAGCTTGCGTAACGCTGATGACATAATTAATTGGGAACCTAAACTCTGAGAATTGAAACCTTTCTATCCTAAACCAAAACCTTTCCCTTAATACACTGCCATATTGGATAGCTGCGCACTTTCAGCTTCACCCTCTGAGCTGCTTGGATGCTATTTCGCTGTGCTCTCTTTTTATCGCAACATTCAGTATCAAAAATGCATATCTCCTGGAAACAGGTACGATTAGAGTGCCAAGTGATCTGTGACCTACTGCCAAGTTTGTAAGTTTTTACTCACCACGGATTCAACATTTTAGCGTATTACGCAGTCAGTTATTGTTCAATATGGTTCAATATATATATCCTATATACCTGATGCGCAATCACTATTTCTGCGTTTCTACATCTCAGTATGCCTACATCAGTACTTCTCAAAATCATCAGTACACAATTAGTACTAGTTAAATATAATGCCTCTAAACAAAGAAGGAGGAGCTCTAAATATGTTTAGGTAATGGATTGAAGCTTAAAATGGGAACTGAATTGAACCACCAATTATCAATGACTAAATATTTAATTATATAAATCTTATACGCAACCAAAAACCAAAAATATCCGACGTGTTTCTTTAAACGAAATGTTATATACTTTGGCTGATCGGTTCATTGAAAAGTCAAATCTGGTCATAAGTTGCTTTTGTGTCTTTAACAATTTGCAAGATGTCTAAGTAGAGAGCTGTATAGTTTATGTTAGTTAATCCATTTTATTATGATTTGGATCTATACTATAATAAATTCTGCTTTTCGTTAGTTCTCACCAGGATGCAAATGAGTTAAGACTATCTCACGCGAAGTTTTTGAAAACAGAGTTTATCGCAGCAACGTTCGCAGTTGCACTTTTGTCTATCTCAGCTCTGCTACGTTACTTGACTGGCCGTAGTCATTCTGATAGCCGAAATTAAACCGTGGGGGGAGACCCTCGGACCCGTCCCCCGGTCTGCTGTCCATCAAGATTGGGGAGCGGAACAGAGCTAAATCGCACTGTCACCTGAATGGTATTCAAGCTTGTTGCCAACGGCAGGCGTAATCTAGCGCTCCTTGCCACGAGGAATTTCGTGGGCTTGGGCTGACTACGTCAGACAAGTGAGCATAAGCAACTACAACAACAAGCTTATTGGCACCTCGGGCTGCTGGGCCTTCTCTTGGCAGTTCTTTATGATAGTAACTCGAATTCCATTGTAACTGGTAGTAAATATCTTGTATTTTTCTTTTATTTCATATCTGTTTATTATAATGTTTCGATGCCAATCAAATATATAATAAATTCTACTAAGCATAGTCATTTCTTTAGAAAAATAAACAGTGAGAATTTTACCCTTTAACTTTTACTAGAAAAACGAGAATAAACTATTAAATTGAGAAAGTTCTTAAATCTGAATTATTTTAATCAGCAACTATATAACACAATTAATAAACAATTGGCATACATATGTATTTGCTTTTACGAATAAACTAGCTCTGTGGGCTTCTGATCAGCATGGATTTTGAGACCGCTCGTATTTATTGAACAACATTTACGTCGCTACGATCACGCAAACATGAATGAGCTGTTTAGATGATTGCAGTGTCTATGCAGAAATAGGGTACTTAAAATCCCTCGGTTTGAAAGCACTCTCGATAAGTTCTTGGTAAGTAAGAAGAAACGCAACTTTTCAGAGTATTATCCACTAAAACTGGAATGTAATTACTATCACTAGCGCTACTGTTGAACGTCTGTGGTACACATCAAGCTCGACTGAGTATATTCGTGACTATTCATAAGGCTTACTTGAGTGGCTGATGCCGAAATTCGAGATAAGAAACAATAATACAAATATATTCTTTTGATTTATTTAGCGCTACTGTTTATGAAGATAGGAATCGTTAATAAACGTCTAAACTAGCTAAATTAAAATGACTTTTGACATCATAAATAATTAGGATCCCGTCATGTTATCGCGTGAAAAACGTTCATTTTTCAACAAATGACAGTGAGGTCGAGCTATTAAATGTCAAAGAAGGCTTTATCAAACAACCACCGTGAAATTCAACCAGTTATTTAAGTAGGGAAACAAAAACAGCTTCCGTAAGTGTCCTTTGTCAATTTATGCTCTATCGACCGCCCTGATCATTAATTGTCGGTTTGTTACATCCATTTTGCTGCTTAATATCTCGATTGAATTGGGTAATGTCATAAAGCGACAAGAGCAAAATTAATTTATTGGATTATTAATTTGAAGAGGAATAATTAACAGTCATTTAGTAAGGCAGACATATATTTGTTTTAACTTTTGTGGTAAGTATCTGCACGGCTATTCAGGAGCCGTAGTTGGGATGAGATTCTTCATGCAGCGTTGAACAGGTCAGTTAGTGACCTTTTGAACGCCTATAGCAGTATCATTTGAAATAAACTTTATGCTTCGAATATTCTGTTTCCTCCCCAGAATTCAAATTCATATACAGGGTAATCAAAAATTCAGTATAAATTTGAAAACTTAATAAATCACGGAATAATGTAGATAGAGAGGTAAAAATTGACACACATACTTAGAATAACATGGGGTTTTATTAGAAAAGCAATAATCTGATCAGAAAAGCAATAATTAGCATAACAAATTAAGATAAAGCAAAGATGGTGTTCTTTACAGGAAATGCTCAAAATGTTCACCATCATTCCTCAACAATAGCTGTAGTCGAGAAATAATGTTGTGAACAGCACTGTAAAGCATGTCCGGAGTTATGGTGAGGCATTGGCGTCGGATGTTGTCTTTCAGCATCCCTAGAGATGCCGGTCGATCACGATACACTTGCGACTTCAGGTAACCCCAAAGCCAATAATCGCACGGACTGAGGTCTGGGGACCTAGGAGGCCAAGCATAACGAAAGTGGCTGCTGAGCACACTATCATCACCAAACGACGCGCGCAAGAGATCTTTCACGCGTCTAGCAATATGGGGTGAGCGCCATCCTACATAAAAATCGTACGTTCCAGCAGGTGTTTATCAGCCAGGCTGGGGACGATGCGATTCTGTAACATATCGGCGTACCTCTCACCCGTCACGGTAGCAGTTACAAAACCAGAATCACGCATTTCCTCGTAGAAAAAAGGCCCGATAACAGTATTTTTTTTTTGGTTCTAATAAAACCCCATGTCACTCTAAGTATGTGTGTCAATTTTTACCTGTCTATCTACATTATTCCGTGATTTATTAAGTTTTCAAATTTATACTGTCTTTTTGATCACCCGGTATTACTCAAGTCTTATATTGCAGTTAATGATCATATTGGCAACTATTCTTTATACAGAATTCCCATCGCTCTAAAAAGTTGAAACTGCCATTTTTTCTTCAAACATATTCGTTTTAAAAAGTAATGTAATAACAATCTTGGTGAAAGGATACACTTGGCAAAATTTGGTAATAATAGTTGTGCCCTGTGCTGAATAAAGCTCAGGTTCGTGCTTTTGTACCGAAATAATTTTACTATATCGCAGCAAAGCGTGCATTGTACCACAAGGGCAAAATAGCTCAATAACTGGAAAACTTACTGCAATGTACGAAAAACAATGCGATTTTTGAGTGCAAAATGTCTTAACAGTATCATGATTCATTGGGAAATTCTGAAAGCGAAATTATCTCTCTCTATATATATATATATAAATTCTCTCTTTCTCTCTCTCTCTATATATAAATTCTCTCTCTAATAAAATTATTAAAAGAATAGGAAATAGTCGGAGCTTAAATGTAAGTTTACAATTTCTTTCATATGAACGTCCTAACCATTTTGTATCTCGAAGATAGTCGTACCTAAAGGTTGTACAAGTAAAAATGACAAATATTGATACTATACCTGAAAACATTCCACAATAAAATAAGAAATAAAAATTAGTATATATATATAATTATAAAACAATTCTTTTTGAAAAGAAAACACAACCATGCCTAGTATTTTTGCGTATTAAGCTGCAGAAAAATTACCATTAAAGACATAAAGTAAGAAATCTAGAACTAATATCTCACAAAGACCAGAAATTGAAATTCATAATTAATAAATTTCAAATAATCATATAAATGCAACAAAGAATTTAAAAAATGTTAAAACCAAAACATTTTAAACAAGCAAAATCCAACTTCAAAAAATTAATTAAATTTAAAGAAAAATGAACAAAACAGAAGAGGAATTCAATCAACCTCAATGTCACTTCATCAGGGGTAAAGAAATCTCTCTTCAACAAAAATCCTTGCTTTTCGGTATCCAAAACTAGCCGATGAACCATTTCAATGTATTTTAATTATAATTATAATAGTTCAGCAGAAAATTCTGGCCCTTCCCCAAAGCAAGGGAAAAACAAAGTAAATTCTAAATAGAATAATTAGAATAATTTTAAATAAAGAGAAGTATAAAATTTAAAAAAGAGAATTTTTTTAAGAATTAAAAACGAACTCCATTAAGAAGTGAAAAAAAAAACAAAATACTTCAGTGAAAAATTTTAAATAAAAATGTTCACCTTTTAACAGATAATTCAATGAATTAAGATGGGAGTGAATTCATAAAACATAGTTGAAAATCAATTTCTTGTCTTTGTGAAATGTTAGTTCGAAATTTCTTACTTTATATATATATATATATATAAAGAATATATAAAGAAACATAATAATAGGCTAAAAATTAAAAACAAAATTTTTTAAACCCGTCCTGCGTTATAGCTGCAGAACTGAAGTAAAATAAACTTAAAGCATCTAGATGCTTTAAGTTTATTTTAATATTAAGTTAATATACATATAATTTTAAGTTTTATATTAAATAATATATAATTTTAATATTAAGTATAAATTTAATATTTTAATATATATATATATATAATATTAAGCTATATATATATATAATTAAGTTAATATACGTATAATTTCTTATTTGAATTCTCAATTCAATAACATATCTATTCGCCATTAAGTTGCCTTTTAGTTCTACTTAAATGTGGTAGAAGAAAAAGATATATATATATATATATGCTATCATTACTCCTTACATATGGAATTATTTTACATATTAGAGTTTGGCGTCATGCTCGAAATTGGATTTGATATAAATAGATTGTTTATATCAAAGCTTCAGTAAAGAAACAGAAAAGAATTAGCAACAATATTTTTCTGCCAAATGAAGCATTCAATGGCCGCGTAAGCTTGTTCTTTAAAAAAAAAAAAACTGAAAGGTTTCAAATTTTGGCTGTCGCCTAAGTAGGTTTGTTAAGGTTTTTTGAAGCTTTCGCTGAGCTCACAGTCTACTGCTCTGCTTTTGCACTTACTCCTGTTAGCCCATTATTTTCGTATCTTTTTAGCTTTATTATTAAGCATAATTTTCTTTGCACTTACGTCACGTACGATTCAACAGCAGAAAAAGCTGCATAGTAGCTTATGTTTAAAAGTCCCGATTCTACGTTAAATGTTGGCACATATTTTTGCATTTTTCCCAGTCTTTTCTCATTTTCATATCAATATTCAGTTTTCTTGGCAAAATGAATAAACAAATTTTTTTCGCTTTTAATTTAATGTTTTATGTGTTGTTTAATTGTATTCTTGGATAGCATAAACTAACCAGACATAAAAGACTGTGTGAAGAATTATCTTCAAGTCTTAGTTATGAGAAAAAGTCAGGAGAAGTGTGCAAAGAACCCTTTATTCACTTAATATAATTTCACAGATGGCCCCACTTAAGAGTACACAAAGCCAGCACTTTTGGCTTAACTCAAAGCAAGTAACGACGAACGTAAAATAAAATACAGTAAGTTCAGCCAATACAGGATAATTTAACTTGCAGGAAGGCTCTGGTCTCTCCATCTGGTAAGGCAAAAAATAGTGATTCAATGGAGAAGGCAAGCTTTTACCAGCCATTGGAGACCCACTGTTGGCACAGCATTGCTGTGTAAATTCTAGTTTTCTTCACCGATGAGCAGTCGCTAGCAGAGGTCTTCTCACCATTCATCTGCTGCGAAGTCCCATACTCAGTAAGGTCCCCTGAACTATTGTTTTTTGGATACAATTGCAGTAGCTTCCTGATTCCTTTGGTCAGTAAGTTACTCTTCCCTCCATTCTGCATGCTTTCGTAGTATAACGGTACCACATTAGGCGCGTATTCGAGAGCTCCAGGTTCGAGTCCTGGAGAGAGTATTGCTTATTTTTCATGGCCCCTGGTTCAAAAACACCTAATGACTCTACAGTAGCACGCGAACTAAATGGTGATGGATGATAATCTTTCACCACCAGGATTTGGCGATGGGTTCCCCTAATCTCCATCGCCCTTTGAAAGGGATAAGGTATTGTCTCTCTTGCTGCATGCCTTCGTGGTGTAACGGTAGCATACTTGGTTCGTATTCGAGAGGTTCAGGCTCGAGTCCCGGTGAGAGCATTTCTCATTTTTCATGGCTTTTGCTTCAAAAACGCCTAATGATTCTCCAGCTCCACCTTAGCACGTCGATCAGCCCAAATACATGGCATCAGTCGACTTTGACATCTTGTGGCTCTTGGTACTTCGCAATTTCAACGTTACCTACATTATATAGTGTCCTTTTTCGATTGATAGTATATTTGGCCACAATAGCACAGGAACAGTTTGCAAATTTTGCAGTTTCTGAAGTACTGCCGCCTTGACTCGCAAGCCAATAGTATTTTTTTTAATAAGTCTGATAAATGGTTTCATTTGCTCAAGATCATAACAAGTAAAATATTTCCCGAATACTACAGCACACTTTATATACCCATCAAGTTTGTTGCTAATGCATGCATTGCATCATTGGTTATTTAGCACTGATTTCAAACGTAGAAGGTGATTACATAATGTGATACGACTTTATTAAGAAGTGAAAAGATACTAATAGTATTACTGTTTTCATACACTGTTTTCATACATTAACATTTCGAAAAATGATATTGTTTCTCACTTAACGAAACTTATACGCTGCAAGTAAAGATGAGAGGATACTTCCATTTGGCAAGGCTTAAGTTAATGAATTTCATTTTTCATATTATAAAAATGTGTTATTCATCAGGATTATTTGTAATGAATTTTTTATAAGATAATCTCAATCTTTAATAAATCATAGTGACATTTTGCAACTATTCTAATTTCATATCAAAAGCGTAAATAACGTATGTTTCTAGTACTGTAATATAAAATGTCATCGGTAAAACCTCTAAATCTGTCTTTTATGTACCTGTTCCTGTATATTTAAAATAAAATCTCATTCTAATGGTGTAAGGTTTTTGCAATATATAGATAAGTAACCCTTTTTTATTTCTTTCCTTTAATTTTGTTAAAAAAGCTAACTTTTTCAAGCTGTAATGGTCGTCTTAATAATATTTTCATATTTTCCTGTTTAAAATATTTTACTTTTAAAAATGGACTTTAGAAACAAATGTAAGGCATATTTTTATTTTATTCAATATTCACAGTGTATAATTTAGCAATTAAACTTGATCGTACTTATATATACTGCACGAATATCTTGTTTATTGAAGCGTTTACCATTACTCAAGATTTCATATACCCACGATAAGTCTTGGAACGTATTACTGAAAAAAGAGGAATACTACTGTAATGTACAATGGACATTTTCTAAGTATATCAACCACGTGAAACGATTTTTTTTAATGTAAAGGTTGTTGATTTAGATAATCTCCGTTTAATGACACGTTTAATGTTTAAGTTTATTCGCATTCACAAAAATATTCTTTTAGAAGAGATCGCAAGGAGAAAGTTCACAGCATTTTTAATTAAATACTTGTAATGCCTTCGAGATGGCTAGAGCTTTCAGAATACTAATTTTTCCAATTTTTTAAAGTTTATTTTTCTGACAATTTCTAATTAACTCCTGGCCTCAATTAAAGAGATGAGCGTAAAAAACTCACAGCTGAATTTACGGATCCAGCACCAATGGTTAAAATGATAAAGAACCTTCATATCTTTTTTTAGGGGTGACGGAAGCATCTATGGTACATCTGTGCATAGGTACGTTGTACAGCAAAAGGAATAAATGTAAATTTACTGCACATCGGCAAGAACTCTGAATAATTTCTATGAAAAGAATATGATTATAACTATACAGCGTCGAAACAAGATTCTAAACTTTTAATTATAGAGTAAACTGTCACCTTTAAGAAAAACGACAGATGAAGCATCCGGCTTAAGCAGATGTAGCCTGTCACTTGGAGGCAGCAAGTCAGACGTACGGACATACTTTATTTCGCTTCTCGTTTCCGGGCTACACTGCAGAGATGATAATTCACTTACCAATGAATGAGTTAAACGGATTTTTCTTCTGCACTTTATCGCATCATTGTTAATAATGACACATTATATCATTTGCCAGATTTAAATATATGTTATCCACTAATTAAAAACGTTTCTTTACTTATTTTTATAGTTAAAGAAAGTAGTGATGCGATAAAATATTTCGGTGATTTTTTAGAGAGTTTTTGTATTATATTTGAAGAAATTAAATAATGAAGAATCTGCATAAATGTATACATGTTTCTTGCATTGTGATAAAACAACGGTACCTAGAGCCATCGAATTTTGAATGACGTTATCCTACTGTGAATATGGGCATCTGGAAGACCAAATTTGAAATTTGTTTTATTATCGGTTTCAAATTTTGTGAAACTTCAACGAATTTTTGATAAACAAACTCAAGGTTTCAAAGCGAGCAATGGCAACACTCTACGGGGAAGGGACACTTTTTATCTCCAGCGCGCGGAAATGTGTATCAGAAATTCTAAAGATATGCTCTTGTTAAATTATTTTGCGACATTGCGGTTTGCTGTCGAACTGAATTTATTATGTGCAATTATTTGTGCTATGATTTGCATAACACTATGATTATCATTATTTGGAAAAGTGTAAAAGAATCGATGAAGGAAACCATTCTTTTGAAAGGTGTCGACTCTAAACTAATACCTGTGATTACGTATTTAATGATTAGAAAAACTAATTCTGAGAAATTAATTCTGAGAGAAGGAAGAAAAATTTTCTTTTTGTAACAGTTGTTGACAAGCAAACAAAAATACTCCTTTACACCTGCAGACTGCTTTCTGTTCTTTGAAATGAAACATAATCTTAAACGACACATCATGAATTAAAAAAATTCAGAAATCTGCAATGGCGGGCTCAGTGTAAGTTATAAGAGTTGTCTTCTATGAAAGAATTCAGAAACTTTACATGCTGCCGAATACTGAAGAATATGCGAGAAAAAATACATGTAAGGAGCTAAACAGTGAATAAATTATTTCTTCACATCTTGGTTTTTACGTGTACAATCTTAACGTTTCGTTGATAAAGTAGTTTATAACTCAAGATCATTAAATTTTAATAAGATTGGATTGGATTATAACGAAGCACATTAGGGTTGTTTGAATTCCTAGAGGGATTGTAAGGGGAAAATACAAACACACATTCACATTACACAAGTTGAAAATCACAAAAATGTCCAATGCAGTCAACCTGTTTGCCAAGATTTAAATCTGAGTCGAACTACCAGTGCACCGACTCAGCTGCTGAAGAGCTAGTGGAATGTAAAGCAATGAAAAAAATAGTTTTGCTTAGATTTGAATAAAACTCTATAGATTTTGATGGCGACTAATATATGTTCATCTTTTAATATGTAATAACTGTTATGGTCTCGAGAAAAAAAAAATTTGCCTCAGTTATCCTTGAAGTCGCTAATTTTACCTAAAACGTACTCCAACTCCAATATAAATATTTACCTTTTACTTTACCTCTTACGCTATGCATCTCCAGAATAGAATTTGTGGAATATCAAGTTCTCAGCAAAGAAAAAACACAACAGCTCTCTTAAACGCATTTCATAATATATTATGAGGAAGTGGTCGAAAATAAGACATGCAGCTTGAAGGAAGATGTTTAATAAAAATTACGCCTCATACGGTAGTTTCAGCCTTCGTCCAAGTGCCAAGATCGTCGACTTGCAAAACGGCTGTCTTACTTGACAGCGATGCAAGTGTAGATGAAATATTCTAACCTCACTTACGAACATGTTTCCATCGCAATTAAGGTAATTATGAGTGCTATTAGACGTTAATTATCTATCCGCTATATCCTCTTGGCGACTACTAAATGTTTCAGTCTCTGGCAAACAAACAATAAATCGAACGAAAACGAGTCTTCGAGGACGGAGACATCTTGGGTTGCACTCTTCATCCAAATTACACCTAAGTCCTTAAAAGTCGTGGAGTGGCTGCAATTAGAGGGGTGTTTTGCCTCAATTTTCAGAGACATGGTAAACGACATCTATTATCTGGTTGTGTGATTGAATGGCAGTCATTTAAGAGAACCTTTTAATAAGTGATTTTATCTTGTAATTGCGCAGATGGTTGGCTTATGGGGGAGAAGAATAGGAGAACAAATTCATCTAAGGAGGCGTAAGGAGTTGGTGAGCAAGGTTGCAGATTGTGTAGTTGAAAGGCAAAGATTAAAGTTTTCGCAACGTTAGAAATTAAAGCAAAAAAGAATGAATCGCTCTTCTAGATATGTTAAGCTGACTTAACACCAAAAATGCAAGATATGAGAACCCGATGTTGAAAGAAATGAATATTTTTTTGGATAAACTTTGCTTGAATTTTATGTTTTCGCTGAACCTAATTAAATATTTTAAGTTTTTTTTTTTTTTTTTTTTTTTTGAAAGTTGAAAACGTTATTTTTTAAACTTTTCATTTTTTTTTAAACTCTCTCTCTCTCTCTCTTTTTTTTTTTTTCCTTTATCACAGTGTACGGGAACACATTATCATCACATGCAACTGCAACATTTTTCAATTAGAAATTCAAATAAAATTCCTTAAAACTTGAAACTAATATCCGGTATGTATATTAAATTCAAAAATATACTTTTACTCCCGATAAAAAATTAACTCGAAGAAATATTAAAAATTTGTGTTTTTAATTGTGGGCAATTATTTCAAAACATAAAACATACATAAAACCAACTACTTGTTTTTTTCAGTGTTAATGTGTTGCTCAGTATTAATTCAATATAAATAAACGATATTCAATAATGTCACTATTAATGTATTTATTACGCAACTATGAGATTAAACAAAAGAATAGTCTTATAATCCGAATTTAAGTACTAAGTATTACATTTAATTTGGACAAAAGCAGCATATTTAAAATGTGGAATCTGAATGCTACGCTCTAGTACTGAAAGGACTAAAGTTGTAGAGACATGAGGTAATTTTTGGAAGCAAAAGAGATGAAAAATGAGCAACGCCTTCGCCGGGAAACGAACCACAAGCCTCTCGAATACGCGCCGAGCGTGCTGACCACTACACTACAAAGGCATGCTAAAAAGGCGGAAAAAATAAAAAATATAATGTGGCTAATTAATTTCATTTCACCTCGGTTCGGTTCTAGAGAGCTGGATGTGCCGCATGGAAATCTTCTAATTTTGCTGATGTGAAACATGATTTTATGAGATAAAATGTTTTATTCATGAAGAACATAGACCTATATCTGATCGCCTTTGAAATTAGCAGAATTTTATTCAAAATGTACAGCATTGAAAGAGGGTGTTTTGTCCAGTTTTAAATTTTACATCAGCATTATTCTTTTCTGAATTGATTGCAAAAATGTTTAATTCGAAAACCTATATATATTTTTTTGGTTTATTCCTCCAACTGGAATCAACTATATTCAAGAGATATCTAGAATGTTCAAGTTTTTCCGAGGGTTTAGTCCTTTCATTCAGTTTTTTTAAACATACTTAAAATCATTCTTGTCTAAATGAAACCGCCAGCTAGAAGTACGTTATAAAGACCTTTTGGCTATTCGGCGTGTTACCCAGTGGTAGATTTTCGGCATAGGCCAAATATAAAAGCGCACTCCTAACATATTAATTTGATACGCTTCAAAACATTAGCATAATATCAATAAACATGTAAAATGAAACAAATATAATATTGTTTTATTAATAAATTGTATATAGTTATTTATGAAACTACACACTTTATATAACACAAATGGTAACATTAATGCACAGAATTATTAATAATAATAATACACGTATATTTAATGCATCATCTGCGCCAGTACCTCCTACATACAAAGCCAAGGCTCTAGGGTTGCTTGAACGCTCTAACGTCACGAAAGTCGTCTCTCCACTTTGTCAACACCTGCCTCGTGCTCTGGTATTTTCCTTTTTTGTTACTGAGAAAGATGCAATTACATATTCTTCAAAAATAGAAATATAATTGAAAAAGCTTCAATGTATGGAATTTTTTGTGCCTATAATGAAAATTAACACTGAATAAATATCAATATATGCTCAAAAATAGTATTTTTCATATTGCTCAAAAATAGTATTCAAATCATACTCTAGGTTTATTATATGTTACAAAATTTAATCCTACAATGAAGTGAACAAGATCAACACCGGAAAATTACTAAACAAATATGTGTAAATAGCAAACGTTGTTAAAAAGTGATATTGCAAAAATAAAACATGATTAATAAATTTAGGATTAGGGATTTTTAGTTTTAATCAACTGTTAACTTGTCATTATGCATTATTGTTGCCTTTTTATTAAGGAAGAGGATATTTAGTAAAATATATATTCAAAAAACAAACCAGCAACAGCCAGATCTTAAACATGTATTTTATTACCACCATCTGAAGTATGTTAAATCAATTTCTGTTCTATTATTTTAAGTGTAAAATTATTTAAGAAAAGTTAAGATACATATTTGAAATTAGGAAATGCAGTCGATGAAGGGCAAATCGGATATACATATTTATTTATTTAAAACCAAATGATATAAGCCTTCTGCAAGGGGGGACTACGTATCATTTTCTCTCGTCTTAAGGGAATAATAGCGATAAGTGGCTTCATGTGGCAACCATTCTGTCTGTAGATAAGGACGACTTAGTGACGTATTGTCAGCCGTGCCGTGGCTTTGTATGTAGGAGGTACTGTCTGCGCTCGAGTAACAAACAAAGCTGTACATATCTCTCATCTGTACATGTGGGGTAAACTATTTTATAATTTTGAAAGCTTAAATGTTTTAAGTTAGTTTGATTAAATACTTCGCGAGATTTATTATCTGCAAATTTCCATATGCTGTCGGAAACGATTTAAATAGTACTAAAATATATACAATCAGAACAATATATGCATTTTACAAGAATATATAGAGTTTTGTGAAAGATTTAAAAAATTCCAAAAAATATAAATTACCCACATTAAATTTTATAATTATGAAATATTTGTAAATTTTATAAAGGTTTCTTTTTCTGTTCTTCCCATCTTTTTCGAAATATTTCACTAATATTCAGTACCTTTGTTGGTACTGTGGATATCTATGCAATGAACCGTTTCATTCTTCATGTATGCAAGTTTATCAAAACCGACAACAGCCACAGTAATGGTATCCAGGAGATTAATAGGAAATCGAGGTAAAAAGACAGTATTCTCAAAACTCCCTAGGGAAGTTGTCTAAGATTCAATCCGAAGAATGGAGCGGCCATAGCAGTAACGGATCATCTCCAGTTCTGACGTACTATTATTATACTAGTCGCAAATTTTGATTGAGATACTCTCTAAAATGATATTTATGGAAAATTTTGGAAAAAATAATCTGCAGGTGATCTTGATAATGAACTATATGGAAGTGAGTACGACAACTATTTTGTGTAAAAAGTGAATGTTTGCTTTATTCATTAAACTATGACATCCAGTTTTGCAGTATGTCAAAGTTAAGTTCTCTATTAGAGGTACAAAATACCTGCTGCAGGACATTAGGTGTGTGTATGTGTGGGAGGGGACTCTAAATATGTTCAATATATATTTTTAAAGAAATAATTACATAATAAAGAGCAAAACGCAGGAACAAAGCGAAAATGTTGAGTTTTTTAGAAACATTTATAATGTATTTCTCCCGCCTTCATAGCATGCCGTCGTAGTGTGGTTGTCTGCACGCTGGGGGCGTATTCCAGAGGTCCGTGGTTCAATTCCCGGCGAAAGCGTTGCTCATTTTTCATCTCTCCTACTTTAAAAAATAACCTAATGTCTCTGCACATTTATAATGGCAAATAAATTATTAAGCAGCTTTTACGGGATTAATTAAAATGAAATGTGAGAAGGCATACTGTTTGTAGAATTCGCACCTTGGGAAAACCAATTAATCCGTGAAAACGTTATGAAATACGCTCAGAACAATTTTAAGAAGAATGGTAAGGTATCCACAGAAATCTTATTTATTCCATTGTGCCATTTACTTCAAGTTTTATTAATAGTTAAGCTTAATTTAAACTTTGCCCATCTTTCCTTCGCTTAGTGTCACATCTGCAAAGGCTGTTTGCACATTATTTAGACGAATTTTGTTGTGTTTACAAAAATATTTTATCGAAATTTTCTATGTTTTAAATGCTTTATTCGATAACCTTCATTCTTCACTATCTTTCTACACCGCAATTTCGAAGGCAATAAAGCCTTTTATAGTACCGGAAGAGGTATTTTATCCCATTCCTCTTGAGCAACTTTCCAAAGTCCAAGAAGGATTGTAGGTCGGCGTTTGGACAATTCACTTGCGAAGATTAATTTACTAATTTGACTAACAGTTAATTTTTAGTTAAAACAGCTTTCCTTTCAGTCTCGTTTTCACCCGTACTTTACTGCCAGAATGTTAATCAGATAGCGCGCGTATATTTAAATTGTGAGAGAAAGAAGTACTATTTATGCGAAGGTTTTGGAAGGTGACTTTAGAGCCTGTTATGCTTGCTTGAAGGCCACATTGTTATTTTCAATTACTAGCGGTTTGATTGTGTGGCGCTGAGTGCTTCTAGCCATTTGGTTCGTTTCCGCCGGCTTCTACGCGTCAGAGCCTACCTGCGTGTTAATTTATCCTGCGAGTCGTTAGGCTAGTTTAATTACTAAGTTCAACTTTACCCGTTCAACATTACCCGTAAAACCATAAGTGTTGGCTTTGTGTAAGCCCAAGTGAGGCAGTCTGTTCAATTTTATTGTGATTGAATAAAGGGTTTTTTACACCCTTCCGATTTTTTCTGTTGTCGTCAAGACCTGGAAGTAATTTCTCATACCGTCCTTTTTTAGAGCTTGTTAGTTTATGTTACCAAAAGAACGAGACTCTATATGCTTTTTAAAAACTTTCCATGGGTGATACATCAGCAGATTTAGTAGGGATATGAGTGAAGGGTACGGCTTGATACCTGTTTCTTGTTCCATTTGTTTCAGGAAGTTCACAATGGCTTTTGATGTGTGATGTTTCACAATGGCTTTTGATGTGCTTGTTTTATTTTGATGCAGTTCTGTTGATTGATGGCCCTGTAGATAAAATAAGTCTTATTTGAAAATAGGGTGTAAAATATGCTCCTGATAATATATGAAGTTGATCTTAATATTTCTGTCCTGTCCAATGTCATTATTTTTAATTTGTCGTTATATAAAAAACCAGCAACAATCGAACTTTGTTTAGATTTAGATAAATATAGTTAAATTTAGATTCTTTGAATAATGTTTAAAACTTTTGTTCGTTATTTGATGATAATAAATGGATCTCTTTTTATTGCAGTCATTTAAATACACCCAAGTTTCATGTATTGTGACAAACATTTTTCCATTTTTGTCCAGATAAATGTATGTCATTCGGCGACATGTCGTGAAGAAAGATGATACACATTATGTTCTGTTGCCTTTTTAAGATTCAAACCAGCTTTAATCACTTTGTTTAAAGTTGACGCTGAGTATTTCAATGATTTTGTAACTGTCTTTTGACTGAAAGATCTTACCTTCGCAACATTCCGTTTTATCCTTGATATGTATTTGGAGAGATTTTTCCATTCGAATCCCAACTTTGATGTTTTTTTCTTTCTTACTGATAATGTAATCTATCGTAGGTATAGATTGAAAAACCATGGCTCTCTCAACCATTTTCAGCAATTAGATACGAATAAGGTTTCTTTGGAAAGAGAACAAACTTAGTCTTCCATCCACTGCTTTTTTAAAAGCGCCATTTTACACGAAAACGAAGCTTTCAAGTAGCAGACGGTAATTTATGCTTTCAAAAATGTAGCTGAAGTTAAAAAATTTTTCCAAGCAGACGATTTTTTGATAGCAAAGCAATATCGTCTAAAATAGTGCGAATTACCTCTGTATTCGCTCAAATCGGAATGCAATGTAAATTAATGCATACGTACTGAAGAGTTTTAAATCTAGAAGTCACCTGTAATTAATACTTTGTGCATGCCTTCCTGCTGTTCGAGCATGCATATTATTCATGTCTTCTACTCAGAAATAAAATGCCTATTGGGGTAAGGATCTGATACACTAGTTAGAAAGAAAATGCTTTACTTTAGTAATTTTAAATTTCTTACGATTAGCAATCTTCGGTACATTTTTAATGGGGATGGTAATATTGCTTATTTTCTTCTTGAATGTCAGAATATGTAATTTTAATAGCATAGCGAATTAGTTTGAAAGAGAGCTAATATTAATTATCCGTAAATTAGTTATGCCGAGTGGTTATGCAACGTCGCCGAGATAAGCAGAAAAAAGAGATTATCTTTTATTGAATTTTCGGCGGTAATTTCTTTTATTAACCAACTTTTACCTGTTACTGTACCTTAACATTATATTACAGCTATATTATAACGTACGAAATGGTTAATTCCTATGTACCCTTAAAATATTTAATGCGCGACTTGAATGATTGATTCAATTGGCCATAATTTTAAACGCAAATTTTTAATTATTATCGTAAGTTTTAGCCAGCATACTTTGAAGATGGAATCTGAGTAATCTGAATTTAATTTATTAGCACAAAGGGGCAGTTTGCTCAGAAGGGCTATTAATTTCGTTTTGACATTTTGCGTCGGTTCAGTATAAATGTCGGTTCACGTTTCAAATTGTTGCCGACAAATATTAGAGTCCTGCATTATATATATTTAAAGAAAATAAATAATAAAGAATCTGCACGAATGTACGTATGTATGTTTCGCGAATTGCGATAAAACAATGGCACCTAAGAACCATCAAATTTTCAAGTAGTCACGTAGTAAATCACTTAGTCCTCCATTCGAATATGGGCATCTGGAAGCTCAAATTTGGAATTTGGAATTTGTTTTATTACCTATTTCCTATTTTGTCAAACATTAAATAATTTTTGATTAACAAACTCAAAGATTTCAAAGCGAGCAATGAGAACTCTATACGCGAAAAAAAAAAAAAAAAAAAAAAATTACCTCCAGTGCGTGAGACTGTGTATCGGAAATTCTAAAGATATGCACACTTTAAAATTATTTTGCGATACTGCTGTTGAATTTAATTTTATGGTTTAAGTGCGAAGAACATGATATTTGATAAATAAAGGTAACACATAAAACGTTAAAAAAACGCCCCTTTGGACGTAATATATAAGACCTGAAATTCTTTTATAGATTATTTTATTTTACAAAGACCTTTTGTTTTCCATCTCGTTTCAGTAATTTCCAATTACGAGCCCAGTTACTCAAATACGCGTTTTTATTTACTATATTACTTACTTTTAGAAGTAATTTTTAATTTCTCTCCTACTTTTTAACGTTTGTGATCTTCAACAAATTCTGAATTTAGATTTTACAAGCGTAATTATTCAGATATGCGCTTTAATTAATTATGTTACTTAATTTTAGATGTAATTTTCAACTTACTTCTTACATTTTAACCTTTGCAATTTTTAATGTGGTCTAGTTTTTATTTATTTATTATATTTTCTGACTTATTTATTACTATTATTATTATTACTCTCAAATCATGATGTTGTTTCATAAAACATTTTCGCTCTATTTAAGCGTCATATGTTTCATATGGCAATCAGTACGCTGATTAAGAACTAAATGTACAGAATGGATGAGGTACATTGAAGAAATGATCATAACGATAACACATTTTACAACAATCACGTATACTCGGTGAATAAAAGCATCACAGTGAGAATTTTGAAAAACTCGTTTGCTTACGAAACGTAAATCAGCTGCAACAGTAGTTGGCCTTTATGTAAACATATAAAAGAACTACAGCACTCATTATCTTGAGCAAAGCGTAAACAGTTTGATGACTTTATTTCTAAGCGTAGACTGCAAATTTCGTAAACCACTGAAGAAGTGATTTCGATGAAGGAAGGATATTGATTGCATCAATTAGAATGTTGGGAATTAGATCGATACATAATCAATACACAGAAGTTTAAAATTATTGAACTCATTTAGAAGTATACAACTCTGAAAAAAATCATGAATTCCTAAATTTCAGAATTCTTAAAATTCCAAAATTTCGCCATATGTTACCAAATTTTATCATTTAGCTCAAGAAATTTCTCATTTAATAATTGTTTGCAGTTTAATTATAGGAAATCAGCAGCTAGTTTTAACTGGTAGTGATATTTCTGAACGTATAAACTCAGCAGTATGTTTTATAAATCTATCTGGAGCTCAAAGCTGGAAGATATTCCTTATTAAAAGCTTAAAAATCATTTGCCGCTGGAAGATTAGCTGATTATCAAGTGTAAAAAACCTGATGTCTACACCACATGATTTCCTTGTACGGAATATTAAATTATACGCATTTTTTCTTGCATTTCATTTAAACTTATTGGATTGAATTAAATCTACTTCACCGACAGCGCATAAACCACAATAGAATAAATGCATTCTTTAAAATTCACTCTAGTATTTGTTTACCATAGCGAAACCCTGGCGCTAGATTCACTTAACAGTATTAATAATTATATAACAGTTAATTTATGTAATAATTATAAAACGGAAACTAAGTCAACTGTTATATAATCCAATAATTATATAACAATAATAACTATAATCCAATAATTATATAACAATAATAACTATAATCCAATAATTATATAACAGTTAACTTATATATTTTGTTCATATTACAACTCACAATGCACAAAATTTATATCATTTAAAGAATAGAATTATCTAATCGTTGCCACATGTTCTATTCAAATACTATAATAAAGCTAGAATGATGTATAAAAGAAATTAAGCAAACAAAACAAACCAGAAACAGTTTTTCACAGACGATTGAGTATTTCTCATTGAATTAATTCAGTTCTCACTTCGCGAGAAGGCAAAAATACATAAAAACTCAAAATATCTATATTAAAAATTACGAAGTAAATCTCAAACGCTTATTTCCTCGAAAAAATTCCAGAAAGAATTAAGCATGATTTAATTGGCAATAATAAATGAATGCGTTATCTTTGTTGTTGCGAAGCTAAGTTTCTCTAGATCGGCAACAAATCCACTAGTCTCCTGTTTCAAATGTAAACATCAATGGCCGCCATAAAAAAAGGCTTAGCGGCACTTAGACAACTTTAAAATTGTTGATAATTCTAAAAATATTGCGTACAGATTTACTAAAGCATAAAAACATTACCCGGAAGATGAAAACAACATAATACAATCATTTTTAAAGCAAAAAATGTACAATTTACAAACATATAAGAGTAAAGAAACTGAGATCACTAAGCCGGGTAACAGAGTGGATATATATATAAATATATTTATATACGTTTGGTGCAGCCGATTGCAACCAAAATACGAGGTGCACATCTACATGTTATAGCAGTCCTATATACAAAATTTTAACTTTCTGAGGCTACTCGTTTTTGAGTTATGCCAGATACGTACGTACATACGTTCGTACAGACGCCACGAAAAATTCTCTTCAGAATTAATTTTAAAGCAGTTTTATAATTTTTTTGAAGGAAAAGAGTATTTTATTCTGTCCTTACATACAGGTATCACGCAAAAACATCGTTAAATTGCATTTGATAGCTGTCAAAATGGATATATTCGTTGAAATATGTTGCCTGAAACTTTTCGCGATTACAATACTTCCTTTTTATATCGTAGAAGGAAGTAAAAATATATGTTCAATACATTTTCTGTTAGCGGAAATACCCGATGCCAAATAACTTAGATTGAGAGTAATGTATCTAACAGCAGAGAGAACGATACCGCTGTAATCCTTCTCTAATAATGGTGCAAAAAATGCGATTCACACTCATACATTTTTCAGTCTGGTGCATATGGTACCCACACAAAAAATTTCGATAGAAAAATAAACCAATTCTATCTCATTTTATCTGTTTTAAATCACGCTCGTAGTTGACGCAGTATTTAATGGTTTTCGTCTTTGTAATCAAATGGTCGTAAAAGCTCAAGTTCTAACCAATATTTCATCTATTTTCAATTTTAGTCGATTAAATATGGAAAAAACATTATTACAAATCAGTAACGCGAAGAAACACACATTCTTCTTTTTAGTATATGTATAGATTTTATAAAACTTACAAATTTTTGATTAACAGACTCTACGATTTGGAAGCGAGAAGTAGCAATACTTTTCGAAAAAATCTGATGTGTGCACCACACGACTTCCTTATACGGAACATTAAATTATACCCATTTTTTTCTTACATTTCATTTGAAGTTATTGGATTGAATTAAATCTACTTCGCCGATAGCGCATAAACCACAATAGAATAAATGCACTCTTTAAAATTCATTATTTTTGTTTACCATAGCGACACTCTTGCCTAGGTCCACTTAACAGCGTTGCATTTTATTCATTTTTTAACTCAGAATGCACAAAATTTATATCATTTTAAGAATTATCTAATCGTTGCCACGAGTTCTATTCAAATACTTTAATAAATCTGAAATGTTGTATAAAAGAAATTAAGCAAAGAACAACAATTATAACAACAACAACAACAACAACAACAAAAAAAAAAAAAAAAAAAAAAAATAGGAACAGTTTGTCACAGACGATTCAGGTATTTCTCATTCAATTACGTCAGTTCTCTCTTCGCGATAAGGCAAAAATACACTAAAACTCAAGATGACTGTATTAAATTTTGAAGTAAATTTTAAACACTTATTCCCTCGAATAAATTCCAGATTGAATTAAACATGATTTAATTCGCAATAATAAAAGAAGGCGTTATCTTTGCTATTGCGAAGCTTACTTTCTCTAGATTGGCAACAAATCTCCTATTCTGCGGTTCCAAATGCAAACAAGCAATGGCCGCCATGGAAAACATTATTAGGCTTAGAAGCACTTAACAATTTTTAAATTGTTGATAATTCTAAACATATTGCATACAGAATTACTAAAGGCATAAAACCTTAACCGGAAGATAAGAACAACATAGTTCAATCATTTTTAAAGCAAAAAATGTACAATTTACAATATATATATATATATATATATATATGTTGTATGATCTTAAATTCATTTAGTGCGAAAACAAGTTACTACTACTTGCGCAATTGCTGCAAAGTAAGTTAATAATAATTTATATACATATATTGTATGATCTTAAATTATACTTTTGGTGCGATCGATTGCAACCGAAATAAGAGGTACACAGCTATATGTTATAGCAGGCCTATATACAAAATTTCAATGTTCTGAGGCTACTCGTTTTTGAGTTATGCGAGATACATACGTACGTACGCACAGACGCCACGAAAAATTCAACTCAGAATTTCTTTTAAAGCAATTTTATTTTTTTATTTTTATTTTTATTTTATTTTATTTATTTATTTATTTTTTTTTTTTTTTTGAGGAAAAGAGTCTTTTATTCTGTTCTTACGTACAGATGTCACGCAGAAACATCGTTAAATTGCATTCGATAGCGGTGAAAATGGATATTTGCGTTGAAATATGATGCCTGAAACTTTTCGCGATTACATAGTTCCTTTTTACTTCGTACAAGGATGTAATAAAGCATTTTTGTCTACAACGCGCGAGACTGTTGCCACTCGGTGAAATGAATGCGAAAATTAGCTCTTTCAGAGTTTTTAATTAATATTTCGACTGATTAAAGTCGTACGAAGATGGGAATTGTCAAAATGGCTTCCCACGAATTTTTGGAATCGGGAATAATGTATTTAATGTTTGGCAATGCTATTTTTATTTCATAGTAAAACTTATAAATTTTTTATTAACAAACTATAGGATTTGAAAGCGAGCAGTGGCAACAACTTTAAAAAAAAAGCAGATTTTCATCTCCAGCTTGCGAGACTATTGCCACTCGGAAACATGAGGGCGAAAAGTATTGTTTCTCCGAGTTTTTAATTAATATTTCTGATTTCAGCCTTTTTTTTTTTTTTTTTTTTTTTTTTTAAGTGGACGTTGAACTTTTCCAGGACGTACAAAAAAATTGTAGAAAATCTGGTGACGATAGCTATAGTAGTGACTGAGTTATTAGCGAACAAACATGCAGACTTTCTTCTTTATATATATATAGATTTCTAATGAAGGTTTATTATATTTTGTTTCTCACAGTTTTCAAGTAAATAGTTAGAAAGTGTAGTGTTGGTTTGCAATTTTTGACCGATCAGAGCCCTAGACTTCCTGTACTAAGCTTGTGTTTTGATAGCATATTAGAGTTACCCATATTAATGAAAAAGGACCTCCTAAGTGTTTAGTGGGAACTTTGGGAAAACATTAATGGAAATTTTAACAAGATACAATTGCATGCGAAGATATAATTCTATTATCTGTAGTTTTAATAGACGAAAGTGTAGGAGTTTGGCGTATGTATTATTTTAATCAATAAATAATATTTAATAAAGATTTTAAATAATGAAATCTTTAAATAAGTTTTAGAGGATGCATAAAATTTTAGTCAAAATTTCTTCAGAAATTTTTAAGGCTAAAACATAAAGAGAGGCATTTCTGAAGCTCAAGCACAATTATCACACTTGCCAACAAACGTAAAACACTTCTATGCTCCGTTTGTAGCGAGGCTGATACATTCAAATAATAATTTTTAAAACATTAATCATAATTTAGAAGCATTTCATGATGGAATCTGCAGCTGCTTGTGAAATGGATGTAGATGATAATTGCTTCTTTTTGATGGCTTTGGAGATATTCAAGGTCAGATTTTAATGGATGCTACCTCATCGTGTAAGAGTTGTAGCAGGTTCATCAATAATCACCTGTTTAATTTGAAACATAAATTTACGATAAGTGCTGCAATGTAATAACCGAACGCATGAATGATGTCGCCAGTTTGAAAATCGAGTTTGAAGATGAGAATAAGTCTAGAATTGCATTTTATGGGGAAAAATAAAAGAAGCATCTTGACATTTTTTTTTTCATTTATCCTTGGAGCATAATTTACATAGAAGTTTCCTTTTCATTACAATGCGAATCCTCTATCATCTCCCGACATAGGTTTAATAGCAATAAATTTACTATCAAAAACCAAAGAGAGACTTGTTCATTTCTTCCAACTAAGGTGGATAACAAAGTTTAAAAAAAGTCTGATGTGGACATCATGTGATTTCCTTGTACACCTATTAAATTATATACATTTTTTGTTGTACTTCATTTAAACTTCCACGAATTATTTAAACTTAAATCGATCCCTCAAGGCAAGTTAAAAATGACATAAAAAGTTGCAAGTTTTGAAATTAAATATCCCGGTCAATTTTTTTCGTCTGAAGTCACATTTCTTGTATTTTTATTTTTTAATAACGAATATAAAACTTTCTCAAATATGAAAAATGGGAGACCATATCAAAAGTTAGATTTCGTTATTTATCCAAAATTAATTTTCTTTTTAATTTGAAATTGCCAAAACATGAATACTTTCGTCATTTAAAGCACTTCTGTAATTGGAATATATGTATGTCTATGACCAACGACTGCGAATATAAAGGTTTGATAATGACTTTAAGCCGGGTAACAAGTGTGTGTATGTCTACGGGGTGTATCAACACAGCTGTGACAAACTCTCAGGAGAGCTAGAGTACACCTAGACGATGTGAAATCACATAGGAATGCATGGTCGGAAACGCTTTCTTAGCGTGGTAGTGACAACGCAAAAGTCAAGAAAGAAAGGACATATGTTTATGTGAGAACACATGTTTATTATTCGGAGTACAACAAAAACAAAACAAAAAAACAACATAAAGAGACAGCGATCATCATCAAAGAATGTGTTCGAAGTTACGACCTGGACCGTGATGTAGGAACCGCGCGTCATGCATCTTCCATTCGTGATGCAGATCTTCCATGCGGAGCTTGCATCATGGTCCGGGGTGCATATTTCACAAGCGCACATCTGCGTAGCCACCGAGGGAGTGACTTCTAGGATGGACCAATGCGCATCCAATATCTCTGTCATGTCACATGATCTTCCGCGTGCCTTAAGATTTAAGCAAGATGGTTGAAAATATTCTGTCACGCAATCTTCTGTAAAAATTAATTAAAGCATCGTCCATTTCTTCTGAAAATTTTTATTGCAAAGTTAGATAAAATATGAACAATTGTGAAGATTTCACTACCTAGTTGAAAGAATTTGAAATAAATACAAACACGTGTTGGATACTCCCCAAAAAATTTCCCTGTGAAATATTACTTAATAAGTGGTAAATAAGATGAAGAAATAAATATATGATGAACATCTGAGCCCAAATGCTATCTTTACATAAAACTATGCATATGAGAAAAATATTTACGCCAATTATATATGTTATTAGAAGGTCAACACTATTTTATTGTAGTCTGCATGAAAAAGATGTTCTATAACAATAGCCAATGTAGAATTTATTCAAAGTTGAATTTTACTAATTTGCATTCGTATACATTTAATAACTGCTCACTCTTAAATGTACTGTCTACATAAGAAATATTCCTCAAAAAGAATGAATTTACCTTATTCACAACGAATATATTCAATTTATTTACATATAGCTTTTAACAATGGATATAATCAGATCATACACAATATGTATTCTGAATCTTACACTTTAAAAATCAAAAGAATACAAGCTCTAAAATAAGAAAACACTAGATTCATTGTAACACTTCCAGTCCTTCTCAGCTGAATTAAAAATATATATATATACACTTGAATTCTCTTAATCCAAAGGTGTTAGTAAATGCATAATATTCGAGACTAATTGCTGCTTGAGCATTTTCTCGATGTAAAGAACGCTAATATGCCGTGAACATCAATCCAAATATTAATACGTGATAAAAATCGAGTAAGTGAAATGTCAGCGATTAATTAAACTCATTAAACGAAAGCACTACGAAATTTTCTACTATTGCGCCATACATTTACAACTGCGAAACAAATGCAAATTAAAACGTAAACAACATACGCTCACATGCACGAAGATTTAGCGTCACAAGAGCAATAGTAGCTCTTTGGTCCACTTTCGACACTCCTCCCTCAGTGGCTACGCTGATGTGCACTTATGAAATATGCGTCCGGGGTCGTAATTTCGAACACCTTCTTTCCTACACCGTCAAATTATTATTATGTTATTCAGTACTGCATCATATCATTATGTTTTTATATTGATTTATATTTATTTCTATTGCATTAAATATGTTAAGTATCTACCATGAGAAGGATTTATTCAATTAATCATAAATTCCGTATTAAATCTTACAATTTTCATTTGAAAATATTTTCATCAAGAAAATTTGAACGACATTTCATTGACCATTTACTTCGTGGAACTATTTTAGTCAAGAAAGTTTACAAAAAATTTTATTGGACATTTTTTCCGAGAACTTGGGTATTTAAAAAAATCATATTTGTGTCAGTTTATTATTTAGTTTTGTTTAGAGATTATATTGTTGTTGTAATAGTTGTAAATTATATGTTTAAGTATTTCTTAATCTATATATGAGAAAGTTCATGAACAACGACGGGGCATAGGAAAACCTTTCTTTCCTCATAGGGTATAATTTCTATTGCTTCGCTAATACACTAATGCTTTTTCTCCCAAGCCTTTTTTTTTGAAAGGGGGCGGAAATGTAAGATATAATAAAAAAACGATGACTACTCTACGAAATGACTGGTAACTTCAAAACTGTCTGCTCTAGATTTTATGTTCTTCCCCTAAGTTCATCTGTTCTCCCAAATTTGAGATCTTTCCATATTACTCCAAGGAGTATACAACTGAGTGAATCAAAATTCCCCCCGCCCCCCTTGTCCTGGTATAGTCCAACTGCATGAATCAAAATTTCTTTCCCCTTTTGCCTACAGGGTTACAATTTTACTTTTCTAAGCGAATTGTAGCCAAGAGGAAAATAAAAATAAAGAAAGAGAATTCACAATCACAAGATATCACAATCACAAGATAAAGTAAAGAATATCTAACAAGCATGCTAATTACTTGAATAACAGTAATAAATGCGAGAGTTAAGAAAGAAAATAAAAGGTATTAGTAAACATACATACAGGGTGCGGCAGCATTCATAGTAGGATATTAAAAACACACCAGAAGGCAGTAACTGTAATTTATTTATTACCTTCTTATGTCAATTAATAGTTAAAGGTATGGCATTTACTAATGTGTAAGTCATTGTCCATTCTGCGGATTACTTTTTGAATATGATGCCTGTCAAATGATGCCCCCTCCGCACAACACATTCATCTAGGCGGCATTGGAAGCTTGCCATAACTCGGCGTAACGTATTCCCTGAGACACTGCCGACAGTGTCACTCAGGAATGGTGGCACAACGTGTTCGAAAAACCTCTTGCTTCAGGTGGCCCCAAAGGAAAAAGGTCTGCGCATAAAAGATAAGGTGAGTAGGCGACCAGGATATGTCACCCATCTCCTTGGGAATTCATGTTCTTAGAAAGAGAGGACAGGAAAACGTCGCCACAGTTCGTGGATTAGATAAGAGGAAGGGGGGTTATCTTCAATCAAATTTCGCGCAGTTCGTATCTTACCTACAGAGCGCTGCTTGAAAAAGGGAACTAAAATCTAAATTTAAACCAAACACAGCTTAACTGTACTTATTCACCTAACTAGTATAAATACTGCTTCGCGAGCAATTACGTCACTTATTCTTTTTCTTAACTTCTGCCATGAAAACATCTCCTCACTGCTTGCTTACGTCGTACTTTTAAACCCACTATACATAAAAAATCATTGTATTCAACTATGATTCAAAACTGCCAAAGAAATGAGTTGAAATGTGTAAAAATGAAGATGGCGATTCTTAAAGCTCAGTTTTGTTAGCCGTGTCATCCTCCCCTCACTCTCAGCCACTAAGACTGCATTAATATATCACACACACAAACATATATATATATTTATATATAAACCGGTGGATTAGTAAAGGTCAAATAATATGACTATCATATAAATCACAGCTGCCAGCAATCCGATTATTTACAAATACTCTAGATCTAAACCGAAGCTAGATTCCCATCCACGAGATTTATTGTGGCCGAGATAAAAAGGGTTGTTTCTGTGGTTGACCGAAATATTGGGCACTTTATAGGTGACAATAAGAATTCGTCTAGCTCTATGCATATTTTGATGGAGAATATACCGAAAGATAGAATCAGCAGTCTCTGGACCAGTCTTTTCCTACCACCAGGCTCTTGATGGAACTTTCGGATCACTGATTTTTGAGTGTCATAAGGCATTTTACACTTATGCAGTGTGGCACGATATGGATATGTGGATATATGCCATGACAGTTTGGAATTTCTAATTACTATACATAACTGTTATCAGGGGAGAAACAAACAATGTAAACAATCACAAATTTCTACGCCAGTAAATTGATTATATCAACACGTTTTACTGAAATGCGCAGAAAATGTCAAGGTTATTAATTTTGACATTAAATTAAAATTTATCCATAGCAGATTTTTTTTCACCCCGTTCATGAATACGAAAGACCATAATCGAGTCGTCTTTATTGTTATTTACATATGCGTAACATAGTTATTTTATATATACTAAATATATGCACATCCAACACATCAAACATATGCACATACTTTATATATGCACATCACATATTTCTAACGTAACAGAATTTTCTGCGTGTTATTTGGACATTTGCATCTTTCCTTGATCTCAGATTAGCTTTGCTCTAACTGTAGTGAGGTGTTTTGAGGTTACGTTAGAGAAATATTGAATCTTCAGAAACGAACTGATACTTTCACGTGCTTTATTTAAGACCATATATCTCTTTGGACTGCTATTTTATGTAGCGAAATCAATAGACTAGCAGTCAGAGGTCTTGGTGCTGATGTTTGCATGAGTAAACTTCAATTTTATTTCGGATCTTATGAATCTGCTATAGAACTTTGTTGAATGAGAATAACCAGTTTAAATCTTGCTTCTACAAGAATTATATATGTATATATAGGTATCAAAATGAATAAGCATATTTTCTTATAATTTCTGTACTTGATTGGAATATTTATTGTTCTAAATTTCCTTTTCACTCACAAATTAAGCAAAAACGAGTACCAGTTTAAAAAAAAAATTATGTAAAAATATATATTCTAAAATTGAAATGTAAAAAATCTGATGTGCACACCACATGACTTCCTTGTATGGAATATTAAATTATATGCATTTTTTTCATTCAAACGTATTGGATTGAATTAAATCTACTTCGCCGACAGCGCATAAACCACAATAGAATAACTGCATTCTTTAAAATTCACTCTAGTATTTGATTACCATAGCGACAGTCTGACGCTAGATTCACTTAGCAGTATTATATTTCGTTCATATTATAACTCATAATGCACAAAATTTATATCATTTAAAGAATAGAATTATCTAATCGTTGCCATATGTTTTATTCAACTACTATAATAAAGCTAGAACGATGTATAAAAGAAATTAAGCAAACAAAACAAAAAAGAAACCGTTTTTCACAGACGATTGAGTATTTCTCATTCAATTAATTCAGTTCTTACTTCGCGAGAAGGCAAAAATACATAAAAACTCAAAATATGTATATTAAAAATTACGAAGTAAATCTTAAACACTTATTTCCTCGAAAAAATTCCAGAAAGGATTAAGCATGATTTAATTGGCAATAATAAATGAATGCGTTATCTTTGTTGTTGCGAAGCTAAATTTCTCTAGATTGGCAACAAATCCACTAGTCTGCTGTTTCAAATGTAAACAATTAAAGGCCGCCATTTAAAAAAAAAAAAAAAAAAAAAAAAAAGGCTTAGCAGCACTTAAACAACTTTAAAATTGTTGATAATTCTAAAACTATTGCATACAGATTTACTAAAGGCATAAAAAACTTAACCGGAGGATAAAAACAACATAATTCAATCATTTTTAAAGCAAAAAATACACAATTTAAAAACATATAAGAGTAAAGAAACTGAGATTACTGAGCCGGGTAACAGAGTGGATATATACTATATAATTATATTTATATACGTTTGGTGCGGTCGATTGCAACCAAAAAACGAGGTGCACATCTACATGTTATAGCAGTCCTATATACAAAATTTCAACGTTCTGAGGCTACTCGTTTTTCAGTTATGCGAGATACGTACGTACGTACATACGTTCGTACAGACGCCACGAAAAATTCTCTTCAGAAAGCAGTTTTATAATTTTTTGGAGGAACGAGTCTTTTATTCTGTCCTTACGTACAGATATCCCGCAAAAATATCGTTAAATTGGATTCGATAGCGGTCAAAATGGATACTTTCGTTGAAATATGCTGCCTGAAACTTTTCGCGATTACAATACTTCCTTTTTACTTCGTACAAGTAAGTAAAAATGGATGTTTTAATTTCATGTGTACATAAGTGTTAAATTTCGAAAGTAAAGTAACGTATCTAAACCTACATGTTGGCAAGAATGCGCGAAATCGTCATATTATTAATGTGGTGTCATAAAAATCCTATACGTTTTTATTAAGCATAAGTCAATGACTGTATAAATAATTCAATGATTCATACTTGCTTAGTAAACATTAGTCACACTAGCGACACAGTGCAGAAAAATGAGAGGGAGAATAAAGTAACCTGTGTAATTTTTCGACATGTAAATTGTAATTTTGCTGTTATTGATATTCGATGTCATTACCGGTGTGATTTGCACTTAACTGTAGATAAGAAGTCAAAATTTAATTTAGGCTTCTATCATTAATTTTGATATTTTTACTGCAGATTTTGTTTTAATGAAAAATCTCAGACATAACAGATTACGACTATGGACCTTGTATTTAATTTATTAATCCATTCATTTTAAATGCTACCTCAGATAAATGATTTATAAATTTGCTTAATTTGATTGCTCTCTTGAATTATGAATTATTTTAATGTCCTTTTCTTTTTGTAGCTAGCATATGGTACCGAAATTTTATTTTTTATACAACACAATAAATAATTCCAAAAGTAACGGCATCATTTTTGCTGAATTTTCGACTGTTGATCAATGCTTAGAAATAATTCACATAATCAAAGGAAATTGAAATAAAAGTCTGATTCTGTGAAGGGAATTTGTCTTTATGATTGCACTGGCGCAATCATACCAGTTGTCAGAATTAAAAATAATAATAATAAATAAATCTAGAAATTTCGCTATTAAGCAGCACTGAAATGGCTATTAGATAGTCAGAGTGTTCGACCCATACTTCTTACTTGCATCAGTGGAGCAAAATGCTTATAAAAATGATCAAGTATAGATGCATATTATATATACCCGAATAAATGTGTCTTTATGATATATATAAGTTATGCTACCAAGTTTTAAAATATACTTATCGGTTTCGTTAGTATATTTAAACTTGCGCTATTATTGAATTAGAAACAGCTATAACTTAGTCGCTCCAAGGTCACATGATGCATTTTAGTGAATATATGATTACTAAAAATTAAAATTTTTATATTGACTAAGTGCAGGACTATAGGATTAAAGGAAAATCAGGCAGAATTTTTTCCTCTAGATTAATTGTAAAAACAAAAGAAAAAAGTAATAGCAAAAAAAAAAAAAAAGGAAATCCACCAGCGCGTGATCATAGTCACAAAAAAGAATGTTTGAGAGACCGGTACGTAGATATTTGCGCAAGTAGGTAGGGAAGCTGAACTGCAACTTCTAAAATACATCTTTTACGTCAGACAAAACCTGAATGATGAGTAGACATTTCAAATTTCAAAATTCTAACACGGAGTATCAGCAATTTTTCCGCTTGAGCATTTCGTATAAACGCTAAAATTCGAAAAATTAATTTGATAAACATAAGTTTGTTAAGATTCCTAAAATCAATTTTCTCATCATTTCATATTAGTGGAGAAGTGACTTAAATCTCATAAACTTAATTTTTTTGGCTATTGTTAGTGAAACAAAGACAGCGGTTTCAAACTGGGAGCTTTCGACAAGCAATTTTACAAGGTTCCCAGATACATTTCTTGTAAATTAATTAATATTATTATGAGAGAAATTTGAAGAAAACGTTTAGGAGCTAATAAATTCAAGTCTATTTATACATTCTTTATATGACCCTTACAAATAAGAGTGAGTAACGCTCCAAAAAATCTACAAATGGTGATAATTAATATGCATCTAATAGAAATAAGGAAAATACGCAAATAACAAATTTGGTTAACTTTTATTCGTACTTGTCAAAAGATAAAACAGCCTCAGTTACGAATTTTTACAACAAGA
Organism: Stegodyphus dumicola; assembly: GCF_044657685.1. Classification (NCBI taxonomy): domain Eukaryota; kingdom Metazoa; phylum Arthropoda; class Arachnida; order Araneae; family Eresidae; genus Stegodyphus; species Stegodyphus dumicola. The sequence goes on along the minus strand of NC_140771.1, from coordinate 36,298,777 downwards.
ATAATGGATTTGTTTGGTAATATATTTATTTATATATGAACAATTCCTTTCGCAGTTGAAAAATAATAAGTAAAAGAAAAGAACATGATTGGCCGATGAACTTCTACAATCTGGTGGACAGTTTCTATAACATTTTAAACAGTTACAGTCTCTATCAAAATCGGAAAGTCAACAGGTGTTTTAGCCGAAAGTTAATTTACATACACATATATGTATTTCTGCTGTATGAAGTATTTCTGTATTTTTTCTATTGATGAAATTATTTAGTAATTTCTAATAATTAGAAGTTATTTAACAATTTAAGTATTACTAATAGTACGTTATAATTATTATGTAATTAAAATTATTTATTAGAAGAAGACTTAAGTAAATAAAAGAAAAAGTATAAGTTATAATTGTTTATTTTGAAGTTTTTTCGCATATGGAAAGATTCTCTAATTTTTTAGTCCAAAGGAGCAATTTGCCCAGAAGGTGGTGTGGCGTATTTAATTATGGCAAAGCACACTAGGGCTATCTGCCTAAGGGGAGGGATGCTTTTCGTGGAGGACTTTCTAAGGGAAACTGGCTCGCATAGACGTTACACATGGGGAAAACCACGAAAACGCCCATGCAGCCAGCCCGTTCGCGGGATTCGAACCTCGGACCGAACTACCAGTGTTCAGCGACTTTACCGCTCGGCCGCTGGTGGGCTTGCCCAGAAGGACTATATTAATTTGGTTTGGGCATTTTGCGTTGGTTCGTTATAAATGTCGGTTCCCTTTTCAAAGTGTTGCCACTAAATATTAGAGCCCTCATTATACTTAAAGAAATTAAATAATGAAGAATCTGCATATTTGCATGTCTGTATGCATATTTCTCGCATTGTGATAAAACAATGGTACATAGAGCCATCAAAATTTTAATAACGTACGTTTCCACCCGAATATCATCTGATAGCTCAAATTTGGAATTTGTTGTATTATCTATTTCATATTTTGTAAAACTTTAACGAATTTTTGATTAACAATCTCAGCAATTTCAAAGCTAGCAATGACAATACTGTACGGAAAAAAAAAAAAAAATTATCTCGAGCGCACGAGACTGTGTATAGGAAATTCTAAAGATATTCTCATTTTAAAATTATTTTGCGATTTTGGTGTTGAACTGAATTATATGGTTTAAGTGCGAAGAACATGTTATTTAATAAATAAAAGCAACACAAAAAAGTTTAAAAAATGCACCTTTGCGCGTAATGTAAAATCTGAAAGCTTTTTACATTTCAGAATTCAGAACAAAACAGAAAGAATTTCAGTTTTTCTTTAATATTTATTTATTTATAGTTTAAACTTATTTGAAAATTTAATATTTAGCTGTCAATAACTTTTAAATTCCAAAGTTTAGCCAACAGAGATTTCTTGTAGATTGAGACCTATAGATTTCAGACACAAAATAAATATAAATTTTAATTTTGTCCTTTGTAATTATAATATTGCATTATATAATAGACATTATATAATTATTATATCATTATAATAGATATTATATAACGTCTATGTAATATTATGACTATATATATATATATATATATATATATATATATATATATATATAATTTATTTCCTAAACAATATTGATTAATTGATTATATTATCTACTACGTTTAATTAACGTAGAATTATTTTAAAAGAGTGAATCCATACTGGTAAGTTATATTTTGAAAGATGTTTTGAAGTAACTTGAAAGTAAAATGTTAATAATGCTTTAACGGGGACTGGAATTAAATCATCATAAAGAACAAAACTTCAATTGTAAAAGGAAAAATTAAATGAAATGCATGTAATCATTGTCATTGATCGGAAATTAGTTGACTTTTCAAGGGGAACAAACCAACTCCCGTTCAATGAACAATAATTAATAAATAAATACGTAAATACGAAGGTGTTTCGTCTTTACTCGAGTAATAAGGTTAAGCCAAATCGGCAATTCTAGTCAGGCCAAATATTTCCCCTAATAGAAGGGATTATGAACCAATGCTGATACTCAAAGAACTTATTACTATGAAGCATTTTAGCCAATTCAATTTTGAGTGAAAAGCAATTTCTGTAGAGAAATCCGAAAAACCTCGAGTAACCGTCCCCGACACCCCTGTGTTTATGCATTTGAGTTCTATATTATTTGTAAAAATTAAACATTGGAAATTGTCATTATGTATTTTTGCCTCGATCAAATGATTAGTACTTTTACTATGTATTAAATATACTTAATTAGTTTAACATATAGCTTACTAATTTTGTTAATTTTTACTTGTAAATATTCAAATGTTGTATACTTTTCTTTTTACACAATTCATTGCAACTAAATTTGCTTATGTTGAAGTTTTCGGGGAGCCATAGTTTTTGAGCAACTTTTTAGCGTGCGAACTAAAATTTATCTTCTAATTTCCTTAATTTTGCAGCACAATGCGCAAAATTTTTGACCACATAGGTCTTTTATCGTTTGTTCTTTCTACTTTACTTTAAATTTTATATTGATAAATATATAGTAAATAAAATTCGCATATGGGACCACTAAAGTGAAGAATGACTTACTTATTGCAAAATTCGTCTCTTAAATGTGCATAAAATATGTAATTTGAAATGATTTTAGCAAAAAATGTCAGGGGACCAAAATTACCATATTATCTTGCACTGCTTGATGCATTTTTTTAAACTTACAATATTGATTTTACCAGTAACTATACTATTAAGTCGTGCAATTCTTTTGGACCATATTGTATAAAAATTAATAATACTTATATAAAATTTAGTTCATAATCTGCTAATGCTATCATATGCAAAGCAAAGAAAACGCAAACAAATGACTCAGCGGAAAAAACAAATACGGTATGACAAATTACAAATGCAGATATTTAAACTGTAATTACCTTGAAATTTAAGGGGAAAAAAGTATAGGCAACGTTCTCTAACCAAAGCTGTTTGTAATACTAGCTGATTTAAAATCTCATTAAAAGCCATTTTGCTAGCGTCATTGTTCTTCCAGAATTAAAAATATATACTTAACTATAACAGACTGTTCCTCAATATAAAATGCAGCCCACCAGCGGCCGAGCGGTAAAGTCGCTGAACACTGGTAGTTCGGTCCGAGGTTCGAATCCCGCGAATGGGCTGGCTGCATGGGCGCTTTCGTGGTTTTCCCCATGTGTAACGTGTATACGAGCCAGTTTCCCTTAGAAAGTCCTCCACGAAAGGCATCCCTCCCCTTAGGCAGATAGCCCTAGTGTGCTTTGCCATAATTGAATACACCACCATATAAAATGCATGTAGTTGCTGCTGTCTTCATTTGTATACGTTTTGTCTCAAGGAAACAGAGAGTGCAATTAACCAGAATGACTATATCCAATCTAAAATAAACAAATACACACTTATTTAACTTATTCGATAACAGGATTCGTATATGTCAGCAGAATTTGTAATTGTTTACTGCAGCCTTTATCAAACATCTTTTATAAATTTATAAATTGGGATGTTCTGCGAACTACCTTATCGTTGTTCCCTTCGAAAGAAGCTTATATGTATATGACTGCCGTATTTATATTTGTAAAACATAATTAGCTAGAATTCATTTAACTTTTTAATCGACATTAAATATTTAAGTTAACAGTGGAAAATTTATATTCGTTTTTTAATAATTAAAGGATATTAGAGTTTGAATAAGTTTTTCCTTTATCAACTAAAATAAAACTGTTGGTACTCACTTTTAATGAGATGAATGATCATGCCACATTTTACGCAGCTGTATTATATTTCGATGTATGCTCGATATATAGTACAGCTAAAATATTCATTCATCAAGCCGATTTCAATGCTTTGTTTTTATTTGAATTGGTGAAGAAACTCTTTCTACACAGCTACGTAAAAACAAACTGCATAATAATCTATAGGGCATATATGTACATTTCCTTATATTCCGTTATATAATCCCTTTATTACATCCCGTTATATAAATCCGTATGTAATAGTTCATTGGTAATGAACCCAGAAGCGCCAGATATGAAGCGAAACGATGTTGACGAGATTTTTCAACAATACTTATATACCAGCGATTCTCAACCGGTGGTACCCATAGCACTGGTGGTACGCAAAGAAACAAAGCATTTTTAACTATTAAATTAAAAAATCTCGTGAAGAAAAAGAACAAGTGATAGAAATTTCCTGTGATCGAACTCTAACTGAAGATTACAAAAATAACACATTCGTTAACTTTTGGCTGAACCAAAAAAAAAAAAAAAAAAAAAAAAAGAATTTAAAGGCATTTCAAATAAAGCTATTAAAATTTGATTCCCTTTTTGCACAACCTATTTGTGTGAACAAGGATTTTTTTTCCATGTTTTAATTGAAAAATAAATACCAAACAAAATGAAAAATGGATCAGAATTTACGGTTAAGACTAGGTGAAATACGTCCAGACAATAAAGAAATTGATCTCTTTTAAACAGTCCCAAATTTTACTCTTAATTTTAGAATTAAAATAGTATAACATAAATTTTGCTGATTAAAATGGCAACCGATTTTTTATCTAATACTTTTTATGTGTGCATATTTAATACAAATATTCAATAGGTTACACAAATGGTAAAATATATTTTTTATATATTTCTATTGAGAAACTTAAAAATAATCACTGGGAAATGTAGCGGTGGTACTAAAGTTTTTCAGTGTTTGTTTAAATGGTACGCATTAGTCAAAAGGTTGAAAACCGCTGTATATGCAGTTAATTTGAATTTTAGTTTTGGAAATTTAGAAAAACCACAAGGCGGGCTTCAATAACCGCAGATTGAGGAACGCTGGTTTGGTTAAGTTATTGCAAAGCAGTGGAGGCCTTGCGTAAAAGAGAAAGATGTCTTCGAATATATTAAGGAAGAAGTTTTCAATACTGCTCTCTCCTTGACCTTTTCGAAATTATTTAATTTGCTGTGCGTCGTTATTTCTGTCTGTCAATAAATTGCCAATTTTCTCCCCCTCATCCGGGATGATTCCGCAAAGCGATGCCACAAACCCATAGCCCGCAATAACTGGTAGTCAAGTTAAAATATACCAAAAATATTTTTTGCATATTTTGACATTTTAATGGTACCTGTTTTTTAAGGTACTTATCCTTTTTCATACGTTAGGTATAATATAAACATTTTGTTAAAATCCATATTATTTATGCAGTACAGTACTTTAAAAATAGTGAAACAACTTAATAAGTCGCTGTTGCATGTTATATAGAAAGATAATTAAGGAGATTTTTTTGTGCGGAATTTCCACTAAAATCATATAAACTGCAAACTGCTGTTTCCCATTCCATCGATGAATATTTTTTGTGCGGAAATGCCGCTGCTTTTCGATTTGTGCGGAAGTGCCATTAAACTATTTCGGGAAACGTTAAGTTAAATTTTCATCGTAATAAACTCTGTAAATTAGCACTTGGCAGGTTTACTGGAATTTGGGAATTTGATAAAAAGGTTTTAAAAAAATTGTTCTAAAAATTTTAGACGCTTGAAACTGATATTTCCTATTAAGAATACGAAATAAGAAAACTTAATTTCTGAGTTTTCAAGCAAGAGACGCAAAATTTTTGCATTATTTTTCTTATTTATAAAAAGAATTGCGTACCGTTGCAATTTATCTACAGTTCCCGTCTTCTTCCAAGTAACCTTTCGTGTCATTTGAATATCATCCCATCCGCAAATTAGCTCAGAAAAATATTACCGCATCATGTCTGCTAATTTCCTTCCCTTGATCTAGGACCTTGAATCACAGCATTTATGAATCCAATATTTATGAGAGTAGTGCGGCTGTTGTTTTGATTGTATTTTTCTGAACTTCGAGCCATTAAGGAAGAAGAGCTTGGTCTTTAACATCTCAATTAAGTTTTCTTTCGGTTAAAGTTATGGGTAGCTCCGGGCGTTGTTGCCACTGCTCCCTGAATTATGTCTTAAATCTGTTGATTAATTCCGCTAATGGCTGAAGATAGACTATGAGATATGAGAATGAAGTTTGCCAGTTTTGCCAGCTTTATTTATTTTTTGCACTAATACGTAACAAAGCAAATAAGAATTATCTTCTCAGGATAGCTGTTATTAATTGAGTTAAAGATGTAATCGTCGGTATTATACTCATGCATATTCAACGTTGATTTCCCTTCCATGGTTTATGAGGTTTTTCCATATATGAAGCATACACATTTATCTAAAATGCTACTTAATTGCGAAATCTTTCAGCGGCTATAAATCTATATTTATTTTTACTTCAGTATGGATTGCGAAATGAAAATAAAGTACTTCATTTTCAGAGAATGAAGTGAAAAAAAATACTGATAAATTTCTTATTAGTCTTTCAAATTCCTAAAATGATACCATTTCCTTTTGTTTTTATTCATTTGTTGTGCAACAAGCAATTAAAATTGTTTTTTATTTATAATTACAAAAATTTTAAATATTCTTAAGGTAGAACCTGTTTCAAAATAGAATGATTTCAATACTTATTGAAGCTATAAAGGATAAGATTTCGTTGGCAACATATTTTTGGAATTCTTATGATAAAAATAATTTTATTTCAGTTACTGTTATAATTTTCTTTGTACAAAACAAATGTTTAATAGTTTTATGTATTCTATAATAGTATTTAAAGCTGATTTTATTTATCAAAGTAAAAATAATATTTTTACAAATTATCTCGCTTTACGAATACTTATTGTGCACCACTTCGACGAAGGACTTCCATCAGGACCATTTGCATTGAGCAAAGAATTTTTTTTTTTTTTTTTTAATTTATGAAGTGCTCCGACATTGAGCACTACGCAGGAGAGGGATACCACGTGGAGGACTATTTAAGGGGAAAATGGCTAGTATCCACGTTACCCATGGTAAAAACCACGAAAGCGCCTATGCAGCCAGCCCGTTCGCCGGGAGTGGTTACTCCGTATCGAACACCAACTTTCAGTGGCTTCTCCGCTCTGCCGCTGGTGAGTTGCTAAGAAAAACTGAAAATAAATTTTGCTTTTATGAAAAAAGGTAAAGAACATTTGAAGATAATTTTTTATGAATAAGGTAAAGAACATTTCAAGATAAATTTTTCTTTTATGAATAAGGTAAAGAACATTTCAAGATAAATTTTTCTTTTATGAATAAGGTAAAGAACATTTCAAGATAAATTTTTCTTTTATGAAAAAGGTAAAGAACATTTGAAGATAAATTTTTCTTTTATGAAGAAAGTACAGAACATTTGAAGATAAATTTTACTTTTATGAAAAAGGTAAAGAACATTTGAAGATAAATTTTTTCTTTTATAAAGAAGGTAACGAACATTTGAAGATAAATATTTTATGAAAAAGGTAAAGAACATTTGAAGATAAATTTTGCTTTTATGAAATAAGGCGAAAAGAAAAATATTATTAATTATTTGTTTTATGTAAGGGTTGCTGATGGTGGTCTCTTTGATGTGCACTTTGACTCGTTGATGGTCAAGGTGGAAAAGATGGGAAGAAAGCCTATAATTGCTTGGAACTTCAATAGCAAATATCTTCTTCCTATAATTTAATATTTGTATCTCGTGCTACGAAATCCCCATTACTTATCCAAAAATTGCCGTTTACCGATAGTCAAATAGGTGAGACACCTGAACCCTATAGTCCGTTCCGAGTTCAACCGCCCATAAAAAAGATTGACTGCTTAAGGGGAGTTGGAACCCCAAAATCTTCAAAAAATTGTGATTTCGGATTTTTGCATTTTCAAATTCTCTACACATTTATCTTTCTAAAAATACGATTCTTTAATCTCTATGAAAATTAGAACTGTAAAAAAATCGAGTTTTAATTTGTCATCTACTGCTTTGATCAATGAGAATTTCAATGTTTTTCTCCAAACGTGATTTTTTTATACTCGATGTACCTTTTCTCAGGAACTACTGCTCACAGGTATCTAAACATTTTATGACTTATTTATTAGGTTCCCTAATATTTACTGAAATGAGCTTTTTGTAATAAACTTAGAAAAAAAAATTAATTTTTTTGTGTGAGAAAAGTGCTGAATTTTACTATGCCTAACAAAATATCCTGTAATTTACTCTAAAACTCAAAATGTTTCAAAAGCTCATTTCAGTATAATCAGATAGGTATCCTTTAATTACAGAAAAAATTTAAAGCTTGTATCTACAGCAGATTTTGAAAAAAGGTACATTGAAAATGGCCAATTTAACATTGTCGGTATAGGGGTTTCTGATACCCCATAAGCTTTCGTGGTTTTCTCCGTGTGCAGCAGCCAAACACATCAGTTTCCGTTAATAAAGAATATTGCAACGATAAATCTAATACATATTTACAGTTGAGAGAAAACCATGAAAATGCCCTTGCAGCCAGCCCGTTCGCGAGATTCGCACCTCAGATCGAACTACCAGTATTCAGTGAATTTTCCTCTCGGTCGCTGGTGGGCGAATCCTTTTACATTTCGCATAATTAATTAATTAGTAATCACTAAACTTACTACAGTACCAGGCTAACAAGCTATATTTGATTAATAATTTAAAATTAATTTAATCTCCTCTTTACAGAGACAATCAAACTGTTATATATTCTTGCTTTTAGTTTCCCAGTTTTGATTTTTTTATATCTTATGTATGAGGTGATCTTATAAGCTTTATTTTTAGAGGTCTGAATAGTAAATAATAAAAAATATTTTATGGTGACATTCTACTTTCATAAAACAAAGGAACTTGTATTTATTTCTAGCAAATGTTTTAGAAGTTAATAAAGTGTGTTGCAATGATAAATCTAACACATATTTATAGTTGATTTATATATATATATATATATATATATATATATATATGTATGTATGTATGTATTTATGTTATATATTAATAGATTTAGTATCATATAAATTGTGATAAGTTTTTCCAAAAAAAAAAAAAAAAAAACAGTTTCCTAAAATTTAAGGCACATTTCTTAGCATCAATTCCGATTTCCTACATAATTCTTTTCTTGACTGCAGTTTCAGTTTTCACAATCCAGAGGAAAAACATAGATAAAACTTATCTAACTTGCGGAACAGTGTAACTTTTAAAAGAACTAGAAGCATTACATATGCATCCACATCATAAACGGAAATAAAAAGTTTGATTTTATTCAAAGGGAAGCTAGCCATGCAAATAAATTTAATCCTATTTTAAGGCATAACGCTAAATTCCAAATATCCTTCAGAGATAAACAAGCAAGTTTAAATGTAGCTAAGTGCATCACAGTTTAGGCAATTTCCATTTCATCTGCGCCAAAATTTAGCAATCATCGCCCCTCCCAAAAGAAAAAAGACTTGCATTTCTTAATTTTAAATAGAAATTGAAGAAGATTTTCAGTCTTTAATTCATAGCGTCAATCAAAGGATGCTTTATTTTAACAAGCTATTGGTTTCAGCTTTACATAATGTAGCGAATGTAACCTAAAAGTAATCCTACTCGAGGGAAACTGAGATTAATAAATCTGATAAGCCTACTTTACTGCTCACATCTATTTACAAAATACAACATTGCTATCGTTCACAATAATGAAGCTTGCTGACGTCTAGTCCAACGACTTGTCCGCCCATTTCAAGTTCAGCTCGAAAACAGGCCGCCAAATTTATAACCCCCCAGGACGCCCCTGGTGGAACGAAGTAAGTGTTTTATTTATTGGTTCATGTCAGGTACCCAGTTGACTACAAATGGGGCTGCCAGCACAGATTACGTTACCTCAAAAGCGATTGGATCTGCCAAAGCAAAGATTGTAAAAATGCCACCTCTAGCAAATAGCAATGAGTATTTTGAAATGCTTTCACCTATGCGGTATATGATAGCTTTTATACTATTAGTGTCCATTTTTTCACCTGTCTTAAAACTTGACACGTTATTATGGTAGAAAAATAAATGCAATAAAGCTTTTGCTTGGAGGATATCTATTCCTTTTGCCTATCATCATATCTGCTAGTAAATATTATTATGGAATGCTGAAAAACAAAACCCGACCCCTCCTTTTTTTCGGTGGATATTTATTTCACAGACTTCAAAAGATCGTTGCATATATGACTCAATTGACTGTAGGCATGTAATTTTTCTTTTATTTTCCTCAAGAAAAATGTAGAATTCCTCATGTTTAATAATAAATGAAAATCTTCCTCTTCAGAACATAGATCTTAATCATACAATAAGAGGATTATATGTGTGTAAAGTGTTTTTACTTTGGATGGAGGAATTATTTCGTCAAAACTTCTTGAATGCTTAATTCCGCTCGAAATAATTTTGAATACTTGAATAAATCTTGAATCTTGTTCTTTTGCGAACCCTCGTGAGAAAACGCAGTGTAACATTTTCAAAGATACGATACTGATATGATCTGTTATTTTAGGTAACGTAATACCTTTAGCTGAAAGAGTTTCATTATTTCATATAACTGACGATATCTAGCCGTAAAATAAATAATGAAATTATAATTTGGAAAATATTTACTATATTTTCTGAATGTTGGTACCTCCTTTGGTGGCGAAGCCGTAGCCATCTGTATAACCTTAAAGCAATTATTGGCTGTTCATTTCAAATTTGCAAAGGCAGTCATTTTTTTTTCTGATTCTCACGCAGCCATTCAATCAGTTAGCTCTGTTGAACACCCATTAAGAACTTAAATTTTGCAATGTCAAGAATTCTTGAGGACTCTCACTTTAAAAGGGAAACAAATCGTTCTCCAGTGGGTGCCTGGCCATTGTGGCCTCTGGGGCAATGAACAAGCGGACTTCCTTGCAAAAAGGGCTGCCAGCTTACTACAACATCCTAATACAGGCATTTCTTACTGCAAGATTTAACTCTTTTTAAAAAGTTTATTTACATGAAATATCTTACGTGATCTTCAGACTCGTACAGACTTAAAACGTTGCAGAATGATAAGTCCTTCTCTTATTTCCGATAGTCCAAGACGAAATGAAATTGCGACTTTCCGTCTGTCTACAGGACATGATTGTCTTGTCACCCACCTCCAACGCATAGGCATTTCATGCGATCGTATTTGCTAACTTTGTGAATCTGGAGAAGACCACCTGCTTCGATGTGGGGGTTCTTCGTGGTCTTACAGAGGAATCGAGGGAGGCGAAAGTGCTCCTCAGGCAATAACTTCTGTCCTTTTGTTCTTAGTTCTATTGTTTGTAAAATTTTAGTTCCTTGCAACTTTTTGCGTAGCCATTGGAATTTAAAAAAGTATATTTTCTATTTGTAGCTTTTTTTAATATAAATATAAGCCGCAGAATTCGGAAAATATTAATCATAATAGAAAACATTTTTTTAAAATTGAATTGCACAACAATATGAGCAGCCGACTTGCGAGATGGTTTATAGTTTCAGCAAACAGTTCTTTACTCAAACACAAGGAAAAGGTTACCACCTGCCAAAGTTAGAACTCAAAGTGTAAAAAATAAACTACTGAAAACCAATGTAAAGCACATTATTGACAATTTCTTTACGGATAATCTATCCGATATCTACAAATCTAGATATCTACAAAGAAATCATTTGAGCAAAAAACATCTCGGATTACGAAAGGTGTCTCGAGTTAAGGACACTTAAGTCAGCAACAAATTATTTTCAAACGGGTTTTGAGGTAACCTCTGATACATGATTAACACTCGAGGATTTCTAAGAAATACAGCCAGACTCTATTGGAGGTAAAGGTTTTGCTAGCTTTGAACTTCTTTTGTTATCTATCATATTGCATCTTGTGACGTTCAGACATATGCACCCCTCGGACTTCCAGGTGCTTAATGAGAGATATATATTTCTCAGCGACAGAATGAACAGCCAAGTTGTAACAAAAACGAAGAGAGGGCTTTGCGTAAAAAGCTTTTGATGCCTTAAACGAGTGAAAGCAGACGCATTTTAGCGTCGTCGCCGCGTCAGTGGCCTTTGTAATGAATTATGGCTGAAATGATTCAATTATTTTAGTATTTATTCAAGAATTTCTTATTCAGTTTTTTAAATAAATATTTTAAAAGACAACCAGTCTTTTCTTTCACCCAACACGGGTGTTCTGACGTTACAATCTCTAGGCAAACCATGGATTTAGAAATTAATAATGAAGACGTGGAAGAATTGCTGAAAGGTTATAAAAATAAGCTAAGCAGAAGGCTCAACTGCGACAACTTCAGAAAAAAAAAATAAAAAACAATAATACAGGTGGTACCTTCGGAGGAAGAGAAAGAAGCGAAAACGAATTTAAGTTTTTGTTCGACAAAATTTATTCAAAAAATGACGTAATGTGCAATGTTTCATGTAATGATATTCTCCTGCAGTAGCAGGCTTTAGCATAAGCATTTTAAATGTCAGTTTAAAACTCACAGAGCAATAAATTACCATAAATTTATTTGGAATAAAAAAATCTGCTTGGATAGATTAACTTGCTCCATCTATTAATATTAATACATCTATATGGCATATATGTATAACTGTTCCTCGCATTGTTAAGGAAAAAACAGTATCTGCTGCCATTAAATTTTGAATAATTTAGGCGTCTACCCGTATATGTGCACCTGGAAGCCAGATTTGTAAAAGTTTAATGTATGTTCTACTAACAAACTCAACAATTGTATTGGATAAACAATGTTAGCAACGTGACATCAGTCTTACCATGCGAACAGCTAAGCCTGCGAAACATATTGTTAAATAAATTTACACTGAATTTGGAAGCAAATATCCACTTCCGCAGGCTCAGTAAAGCATTTTTAGGCATAATTTGCATAAAATACCATTGCAACTTCCAGTGATCTTCCAGGTTTTTCCATGTATACATTTGTGTTATGTGTTATAGTTGCCGTTTACACATTTTCCTATACCTAGATTTTAATAAATATGAGAAAGTTATTTACAGTCCTTGGGAATTTTCTATATACTAAGTAGAAAATTCTTTATGTTCATTAAAATAATTAGAAAGGCAGACTTACAAATGTTCAGTATTGAATAGCTAACATACAAACAACGCCGACTAGAATATAAACACATTCCGCTTATGGCAGCGGCCATGATAAGCGGTGGCGTCATACCGTGATGTTTCATGGCTTCATTTTCATTGCACGAGACATACGGTGAAGGTTTATTCCATCTATTCTAATCTCTATATCTCCAGCGCACGAGATTATATTGGAAATTCTAAAGATATGATGTTTTAAAATATTTTATGATTTTGCTATTGAATTAAATTTCATGTGGCATAACTGGGAAGAATATGATATTTAATAAAAATAAAGTAAACACACTAAGCATTAGCAACAAAATGAGGAAAAAACGTTTTACAAGCCATCATACTACGAAAACTGAACATTGGTATCATAAATTGAGAAAAAAACTGAAAAACATAGAAAAACGTATGCCAGCACGTGACACTGCAATCGGAAATTCTAAACATATGCTGCTATGCTACTTCTAAATTTTTTGTAATTTTATTGTTGAATTGTATACGACATAAGTGCGAAGGAAATGAAGCATAATTATAAAGCTAAAAAGATAAAAAGAAATGGGCTATCAGGAGTGAGTGCGAATGTAGATTGGTAACCTTAAAAACCGTTCCGAGCTACACTCTTAGATTTGATCCTTTCAGTTCTGAACCCTTTCAGAATTGAACAATTTGATTTTTCCCCTTATTTATTTATTTATTTATTTATGCGTTTTATTCTTTGTAATAAATTCTCATAGGCAGGCGAGAAAAGCAATATTTTTAATACGTAAATACTATTTTACCCATAATTTTTATTGTGTTGAAATACATTTTATGTATTAAATAATATATATGTTACCGTGAAAGACCGAAATTGGAGAATGTCGACTTTCACCGGAGAATGTTAACATTCACCAAATACGTTGGTGAAAGATCGAATATTGCACTACATTCTTGTATATTCGGACCCTCACCGGTGTATGTCGACAATTACAGATATGCTCTAGTGTAAGTCGAAAAGAGAGGTCGTAAAGTGCATAATTGTTTAAGTTGTTGCAATAAATAAGATTTGAATCACATAATTTAGTAAGTTTTTTATTACTATTATTTTAATTTTCTCATTTAGAACATACTGTATAATTAAGTAAGTTTTTAACTTCTATTATTTTCCTTTCTCATTTTGAATGTATTGTGTGTTTTAGGTTCTCATGTTCTTAAGTTCTTATTTCAAGTCTCAAGTGCGTTTATTCGCGACTGAATTACGGAGAAAAAAATATAATATTGTTATATGTTCAACATTCACCATTAGTACATGGTGAATGTCGACATTGACCGGTGTAAGTCAGAAATAAGAGTATTTGGAAAATATTTCGGACATACACCAAGAGACTATGTGAATGTTGACATTCTCCAGATTTCGATCTTTCACCGTAACATATATTTATATATATTTAATAATAAAGTAATATTATATATATATATAATAGACATATATATGTATATATGATATATATGGTTATATATATACTATATATATATATATATATATACATGATTTATATATATATATGTATATGTATCAGCTTTAGTCGTAGCTTAAATAATCAGACGATAAGTTTAAAAAACAGGATCCATTTATTATTATTCAGGAGAAATAGCAGTAACAAAAATCAGATATCCGGAGTCAATAAAAAGAATTACTAATAACTTTTTGTATGAAGTTTACTGCATCGTGACATTAAAGAAAAAGTCCCTATATTCTTTTTGAGAGTCTTTTTATAGCCTCTGGAAAGGCGGAGCTTCCAAGAAATGACGTCAGCCAATCCAGTTCACTTTAAATATCTCCAGAACATTCTAAAACTGTACGTGTAGAAAAGGCGGGAAAAACAACTTGACTACGGGGCTGTGCATTTAATTCCACGTACTTTCAAATAAGAGAACGTCGCCATTAAAAATGAGAAGAACATACCGTTAGAATTTTAAGTGTATTCTTGACTATGGAATTTTATTATTACATATAAATATAGTTCAGACAAGGTATCAGCAAATTCTGTTTGAAGTTTTAAACATAGGAATTTAATAAATTGTTATTTCATTATTTACTCATATTAATTTTCATTTAAGATATAACATATTTGAAAGTTTAATTTAATTTTCATATACTCAATTTGGTAATTCTTTACTAGGAGGAGAAATGGTGAAATCTTCATATAGAAGGGACAAAATTTTCAATTTAGTTCCGACATTTCCTTCTTGATTTTGATACTTTTCAATCTAGCAGCACATGCACAGATTTGTCTTATTGCTATTTTTAAAAGTTCTTTTTCTTTACAATTCATTAAGGAGAGTTCATTCAAGAGTATTTTTGAGAGAGAGAGTTTCATTTACTTTACATGTACTCAATTTGGTAATTCTTTACTAGGAGAAGAAACGGTTATACTTTACTAGGAAAACTTCTTATAGAAGGAATAAAATACAAAATTTTCAATTTAGTTCCGACCTTTCCTTCTTGAGTTTGATATATATATATATATGCGTATAAGCAATTGCCAACGCAACACTTAATCACTCATGATATACATGAGTCAGATTCAAGTGGTTTTGCCCAACAGATGGAAATGTTTGAATTAGAGAAAGCTGTGGGATCTTCTAATTTTGTGTAAAATAAGAAAATAGAAACAGAATTAGTTAGAAATGTAACAATAAAAATAAAAAAACATAGTTTTAGTAATACTATTATAAAATGTATGATGTTAAATTATAAGTTATAGTATTGAAAATTAGTTATGTTTTGAACATTTTGAAATTTTTGTGATTATTGAAAAGAAATGTGTGTGCAAAATGTTTTGAACTGTAATATTGTGTTCAAAGCCTTGCAAAGCCTTCCCTGAAAAAAATCTAATTATGTGGACTAAAGACTTCTGGACTGAAAATTTTTAAAGAACTCTAAAATATTATCAAATTTTATATTTTGCAATTATGTAAGTAAATATTTTATTCAAAATTTCAGGATTTGTATTTTTCAAATTATTTCTTTTTTATTTGCTAATAAATATTATATCCAAGTCATCTTATTTCAATAATAACACAGCTTTTTTTATATCTAATGGAACAATATATATAACCTCTCAGGTCAGTTTTTTCGTTTCTATTGTCTAGGTTTTTGGTCCTAATAAGACCCTGCGACGTCTTTTTACTTACAAAATTGATTACATTTTTATTTGTTTACAGCACCATTCTTCTAATAAAAGTTACATATTCTTTAAGGTTTAAAGGACCAGCCCGTACGTTGATGTGTATTTTGACTAATAGCAGACCACTATTTATTTTATTTTATTATTTTTCTACTTTGATTTTGATTTTTATTTTACATTGCTCGAAATTATAATAGCTTTTGACACCTTAATGAGTTTTTCAGCGGACGCGTCGGGAAAAAGGAACAGAGCAGTGGAGCTACAAAAAAGGATTTATTCCAAAAACATTTTTTTCGGAAATACTAATGTTCTTTTATAAAAAATTTTTCGCATTAAACAAGAGCTTCAATGGTATGTTTCGGCGAAACGCGTAATGGTATTTAACCTATTTCGTAAAACAGTTTTTTTCCCTTGAAAAGCCAACTGAGAGTACGACGGGGTTAATTTGCCATTTTTCTGCTGTTTAATTATTATTTAATTATTGTTTATTGTAAATTGTATTGATGCATTTTGTGTCTTCATTTTAATTTTATTTTAATTTTTTGTATAGGCATTTTATATATTGGCAATTTTTAATTTTAATTTTTTATGTATAGGCATTTTATATATTGACATTTTATACCTTCCTTATATATATTTTTTTCCGTCGATCTATTTTTCATGTGAGTTAACCTTTCACATTTCACAAAGGTCAGATTGGTTAATTTTTTACTGCATTAGCAAGTCTTCCAGCACAAAATTTGGCAGTTTTATCGCGTATTTACAGTTTTTCCAGACAAATTTCTTATTATTATTTGTGTAGTACTGTGTTACAATATTTCGTGGAGCTACAACTCCTGATAACTTTTCAGCAAGTTCGCAGCAATGTTCCTACCTATATATATAATTGAAAAAGAAAATGTAAAATTTATTATTACATAAATATTTAATATATATATATATATATATATATATATTACATATTTATGTAATAATAAATTAAAATTATTTATGCTTTATATGAACCAGAAATGTTTTTAAAATCTTTATGTAAAATATATATTCTAAGGATAAGCGACTACTTATTTCTACAGCCTAAATGTTAGTAACTAAACATCTTAAGTGGAAGGGGAAAAAAGGCAGCAGCGTGTCGTCCATAATAAGACTGCGCATGAGGTTACGGTTTAAAGCGAGCTATTAAAGAGTGTTTTTTCGCACGCTATTATCACGACTAAACGCTGTATAATGACCCTAAACCTCCACCCTTATAAACGCCTAAATTATAGGTAATAATAATAATGGAGGCTAGAAAAACGCAAGCTATTTTTCCAAAGCAGACGACTGCTAGCCCGAGGCGTTGAAAAGAAGGTAGAAATTACTTTAGCGTAATTTGGCAACACTCGGAAAAATACTTCGCATTAGATTCTGTTTCAGAAATGTTTAGGTTTTTCTGTTAATGGATCTTTGAGATTTCCGAAATAAATGTGATGTCGCTTCCAAAGGTTAAAAGCGAAGGCTGAAATTATTACGAAGACGTTGCTTTGAGCTGCGGGTGGTATAACAGAAAAATTCTCTTTTTTACACGTGATTAAATGGATAGTTTTTTATGAATCCACCTGATGTTCTGCTTCATTTCGTGCTCTGAATTAAAAGAACTCATTTCTAAGCCTAATTTTACACAGATACTTAAGCTAAATTTCTTTAAATACTTGTAGAGGATTTTTTTGTTTGAATTATGATATACCAGCTGTTAGTTATTTAGAAATTAAACCTTTCTTCGCAGCTTTGGTTGGAGAAGTTATTGTTTCCATGCAAAAAATAAGTTTTATTCTATATCATGTTTTAAAATTTGAATCTTAAGATGATACCGTTTATGTGCATTCCCAAATGCCAAAGAATCGTCAAAGAGGTAATCCTGATTGTATGTAAATACTTTTATTTTTTTAATTAAAAAATATTACCATATTTAGTGTTATTTTTACATGTCTGACATGTTTTTATTTGAATTAAACAATATATTTCCAATGTCAAATCATGTACTTACAGAATTTCATACATTCTGTAATCTATAATATATCTAGAATTATATTTTCTTTGTCGGTCTATGATGAAAGTTAAAAATTAACAAACAAAAAATATAGTAATAATCCATGGTAAGTTCGAGACTTCAATGTGAAATTAAAGGCCTAAAATTGTATATCGCAGAAAAATGATAAACCTTTTTGCATTATTAAATGCATTATAAATGAAAAAAGTTGTATATATTCGTTCTGCATATGATGCTTTAAAAATGCTTATTAGTCAATAAATTTATATTTACTCATGCACAATTTTTTTTACTTTGAAATGATTATTATTGCCAGCACATGAAGCTTTTAAATAGATTTCAAATTCTTTTAAATAGATTTCACTTATCTTATAAATTAAAAAAAAAAAAAATTCTGTAAAGTTTCAGATTTTAACGATTGTCCAAAAGGGTTCAAAATTTGATGCGGTTTATCAGTAGAAATTACCTAATCTGCTTGGTGGTTCTCTAAGTAGAATAGCAAAATTAACATTGCAACGTTACATATCTTCTGTGTATGTAAAAAGCGATAAAATATGTAATGTAGTTCTGTAAAAATATTTAATGTTTTTTATTAGATATGTCATGAACTAAATGCGTTTTCATGTAAATAAATAAAATCAAAAAGTAAACAAAAAATGCTTTTAAAAACCGCAGCTATTGCTTTTAAATAATTTTACTTAATTAATAACAGACAGATAAAAAGGAAAGAATAGTAGCTTAAGTTTTTGCAGAGGGAAATAGACTCGAATGAAAAGGCTAATAGCGCAAAATCGAGTTTCGAGAGTATTATTAATTTCTCCAATAGCTGACATTTTTTCCCTCATTTATATTTTCTCCTTTCGTATTTAACAATACAGCACTTCTAGTCAATTTATAATATCCAGCTTTTGGAGAACTGCTAAAGTCACATGTTTTCCCTTGATTACGACTAAGTTGTGAAAATGCTAAAGAGAAGTAAAATTTTTTTTAAAAAAAAGATTCGTCTTTTTTTTTTTTTTAAAAGAAAAAGAAAAGATATGTAAAGTAGCAGAAAACGGGAGAATCATGAAAAATAATTGTACAGCTTTATCAATACTACTATAGTCCGTTTGTTACTTTAGAATAGGTATTTCAAGGTTAGTTTACGTTCCAGCTTGCCCATAGTAACGACTGCAGCGAAAGACGATACAGTTCTCTGTTTTACTAATACCTAATCCCCTCTACTTGTTAATGAGAACACACATTACTATCATAAATAAGAGGAGCGCCATTACAATCTAGAAATACTTATTTTAAAGTCACAGACGTATAAGAGCAATAGCTGAGCTCTTTCTGTAAGAATATTGTGAACACGTGTTGAATTATTAGGTGTGCCGAAATATTATATGTCGAATTATGGACTTTTACTGTATCGAAGACTGCTGCCTTGATCGATGTGTTCACACATTTTCGTAAAAATTTTGCAAAGATTTATATATAAGCAAACCGTCGCCCAGACGGTATAGTGGTTAGGGAAGCCTAACTGCGATACCGCAGGGACTGGGTTCGAATCCCGGAGAAGGCATGGTTGTAACTGTCCGTCCCTTATTAGGTGCTACCTATTAGATGCCTCCATAATAAAGAGGCAACCACATCTAGCCTTGTATAGATGTGTTACACTGTAACTGTTCACAATGTGCCATTGGAAAAGAATATATATATATAGATATAGATATATATATAAACAAACCTTAGAACTTTATTTTCTAATATATTCAATTTGAATATACCGTCTCGGCAATCATATTAGATCTTGATTTCCAAGATGAATGTCTTTTTCATAAAATTATCAAGGTTGATTTTTTTTTTCCACTCCGCCTTCATAATCTTCCAGAGTCCATCCAATGTTTTGGGAGCTTATAAAGAGCTTGTTTTAAAGGTCCAGATGCACAGTAATACATAGGAGACACATCAGAGGACTTGGGTGAGATGCATTTAAATGGAATAC
Source organism: Stegodyphus dumicola (assembly GCF_044657685.1). NCBI lineage: Eukaryota > Metazoa > Arthropoda > Arachnida > Araneae > Eresidae > Stegodyphus > Stegodyphus dumicola. The sequence goes on along the minus strand of NC_140771.1, from coordinate 36,278,610 downwards.
CTTCAATTCCTGTTTCATGTCTCAATTTTTCAAAAAATAGAGCAGTACATTTGGAGGTATGGCTTGGCGCCTTATCCTGATGTAACTAAACATAATGAAGATTGTTTGGATAAAGAGATGAAATTTCTTTTTTAAAAATAGGCTTAAAACATATTTCTGATAGTAATTCGAAATAATTTTGACATTTGCTTCTACTTATTTTAACTTTTCCGTTTTAAGAGAATCCAGTAATAACGGTAAAACCTTTAGAAAAACTTTCCTTGTTTTCTCTGAACCAAAATATTGAGTCATTTTTTCCTCTTTCTTCGATAGTAAATCGATCTTTTTCTATTGCAATCAGATAAGTATATTCACGACTCATCCATTGTAACCATGTATTTCCCTTTACCACCTGCCAAATAATTTTCATATAGCAGTCTGCACATAGTAGCTGAGATCTAACGCTGAGAAATATAGGCGTGGAACATCATGTTTTGTTTGTTTTGATTAGGTTTAAATCAGATTTTATAACTTTGTTCATAGTTCCTACATAGATATTTAAAGATTTTACAATACTCTTTTGGGGGGGGTGCTGGATTTTCCTGTTAAACATGAGATGCGACTTCAGATTTAATGAGAGCTGCACGTACCTTTGTTCGGCATGCACTTTTTGCCTTTTTATCCAGTCAGATGCAAACTTTTCTTTTCTTTCATATAAATTATGTCACTAATTTTACGTGTAAAATATGTTAAAACACGTTTTCCAGATTTTTTATAATAATTGAATAATAGTATTTCTCTTCAGACAGCGTAAAAATATAGCCTTCGATCCATTGTTTATTTTTCAGCGACGTCTTAAAGAAAAAAAGAATATTGTTAACGTCGCAGACGATAATTAATCCTTATTCCAATTTGATTCCAGTTCCGTTTATATTTTAAAATTAATATTTAAATTCATGGAGAAAATCAAAATCGTTACAAAAATGTGTAAACACCCTCTGTAGTAGTTAAAATTAAATTGAAAGACATTGGCCCCTTTCAAGTTTTTCGATCACTGGTGACCTACAAGTTAAGGAACGCTTATGAGCAGCCCATTGATAACCATTGTGGAGAAGTGCGTTAAATTTTCGTATATTTTAAACTGAAATTAAATCGGAACACATAAAATATCATTTAAGTTGTTCTTGTTGGTATCCTATGGTCTCAGAGTTCCTTTGTGTTCGTAGATCATAACTGTAGGCAGTGCAATAAATTTAGATAAATGTTAAAATTTAGAGAAAGAAATAATAAAAGAAATTCTGAAAGGATTCAGATATTAACGTTGCACCGTAGGATTTGTTAAGGTTTATTATGCTCTCGCTAGGCATTGCAGATTACCAATCTGGTCTTGGACCCATTCCTGTTACCCCATACTTTTACTTTTAAATTTAAGTTTAAATTAAAATTTAATTTATTTATTTACTTATTGGCTTTTTAGCTGTATTATTAAGCAGTGTTTTCGTCGCACTTACGCCACATAAAATTCAAGAGCAAAATCACAAAATATTTAAAAATAATATATCTTTAGAATTCCTGATAGAGTGATAGAGGTTGCCATAATTTGTTTTTTATATTCGCTATAGTATTTCCCTGAAAACTAGCCGCTTGAGCGGTCAACCGCCTAAAAGAGTTATTATTAAAAAATATATATATTGATTTCAGTGAGTCCAGCTAGTCCCATTTTGCAAAAATTTTTAATATTTCTAATTAGAGATCTCATGATTTAAATGAATTTTTATTTATATCAACCCTATTAAAAAGTAGAAAATATTAAGAACTGGATATTGCTTTTCAGTCACTTCGTTGGCTGCTCAATAACAGAAAGATTAAATTTGAAGTTAAATATCTTACGCTTTATGAATGGCAACACGCTGGTGCATGGAGATAATAAGCCTTTTATTTGAGGCAGTGGCGACACATTGCTTTCAAATAGCCGAATTTGTGGATTAATAAAAATGTAATGTCTTACATTTTGCTGAATGGCAGCAGTCTGACTCGCTGAGGATAACAATGCTTTATTTCGAACAGCGTTGCTCGCTTTCAGATCGCTGAGGGTTAAAAAAAAACTCGTTAAATTTGTACAAAATATGATATAAATCAAAACCAAATCCAAAATTCTTGTTTCGAGGTGCCCATGTTCAAATGGAAGACTACGCGTTTTAAACCTTCGGTGTCTCTATGTGCCGTTGTTTTTACACAGTGCGCAGAATACATTTCCCCTCCTAATGGCGGGCAACTGTCTATAATGGCACTGGCCACTGCTAAGGCCAGAAGTGGTGGCCATTTTATTGTGAAGACACCTAGTCAGTCACCGCTACGTCCTATGAAGGGACAGGCAATTTTGCATCCATGTCTTCTTCGGGATTCGAATCCGGGCCCTTCAGTATCGCAGACAGGCTCCCCAAACCACAATATCAGCCCACCAGCGGCCGAGCGGTAAAAGCCGCTGAACACTGATAGTTCGGTGCGGGGTTCGAGTTCCGGCGAACGGGCTGGCTGCATGGGCCTTTTCATGGTTTCCCCCATGTGTAACGTGGATACGAACCAGTTTCCCTTAAAAAGACCTCCACGGGGCATCCCTCCCTTTTCGTTTAGTGCCCAAGGGCGTAGCAAGTAATAAGAAAAAAAAAATGACTATATCATCTGTGCGGCCGCGAAGAACACATAGATACATACAGATTCTTCACCATTTGATTTCTTTTAATAACATTGCGATAACATTTGGTGGCAACGAGCCAAAATGTGATTCGGCAAATGATATTGAGAAAAAGTGAGTTTCGAGACTGATACTAATGGCACATATGTTGCTAACAAAAACATGCCGACTCGTATTAGTGATTCAGATCAATAAATTTAGATGTAGTGTAAGATTAAAATAAATTCGGAGCATTCTGGTGACTTTCAAGGTCTGTTGATTATCAACGATCTACAAACCCACTAGTTACAATTCTGGTTCACTGCTTTGAACATAGATATTTAAATTAAAATGAAAGTATTAGTGATGTCATTAAAACTGTTGATTAAACTGTTGACTTACAATATATGATCAACTGACAGATCACCGATGTGAGGAAGTGTGGTAAGTTTCTATTAAGCATGTTTAAATTAAATTAAAACGCACATGTAGGTTGTTGGTCACCACTGCCCGCCAATGTCCGTTAAAGGCACTAGAAGCCTACAAATTAAGGGTTGATCAGTAATATTTCACAAGTATGAGACAATGCTGTTAATTTAGGTAGAGTTTTAAATTAATTACACAAAGCATAATTGCATCCGGGGAGGCTATTGGTCACTTGTAACCTTTAAGTTGACGGTCATTACTAGAGTTTTACTATAACCGCCTTACACTAATAATCAATACATCACAGATATGAAGCAGTATAGTATATATAAGTAGATATTTAAATTAATATGAAAATAAACCAGAAAAGTGTCCATCACTGATCTTCATCACAATTGATTTGTGGAGCAATGAAATAAATTTGAATAAGTTTTACAAATAAATTTATTGAACACAAGGAAGCTGCTTCCTTTCAAATCGATTGGTCGCTAGTTGCCTGCGGGTTAGTCTAGGGCAATTTATGGTTACTGGCAATCAATCGCTAAGGTTATTGGTTACCTTTGTGTTAGCCAACGTGAAATGCTGCTGTGAATCAGTAAAGTAATCAATCAGTAATGTCAAGCAATCAGTAAGGAGACTGGTTACTTATTCATTAGTCAACGGCGCAGTCAATCTATAAAGTCATTGCTTATTGTGCGTTGGTCAGTGCCGACTTGCGATTCCTGGCAATCAATATAAGGTCACTGGAAGTAAACTTAAAAAATAAATAAATAAATAAATCATCGAAAACAAAGACCACACTTAACTGTAAATGAAGGATGATGTAACTGTAACTGGTGATCATGAAACCTTTGGTCACCAGTCGATCGTCAAGGCCCCCTGTTCACTGATGACGTATGTGTTTCTGTCATAAGTGCAAGGCAGTGCAAATGTTGTAGTGGCTAAAATTGCCGATAGCTGTGTGAGGATTTAACTATTTATTTTTGACTAAAGTTAATTTTTGAGTTAATGTAATTTTCCTGTCGCCTTCCTTTTCACCTATGCTTTTCATGCCAGAATGTAAATGAGATAGCGCGGGTTTATTCAGATTAAGTGAGGAAGAAGTGCTATTTAAACGAAAGTTTCGCAAGTTGATGTTAGAGCGTGTTCTGCCTACTTGAGGCCACGTTGTTACTGTAACTAAGTAGAGATTTGAATCTGTGGCATTGACTTTTTCTACCCTTTAGGCTTGTCTCTCTGGCTTTCTACAAACCAGAGCCTTCCTGCGCATTACTTTATCCTGTGAGCCGTTAAGCTAATCTAACTACATCTGGTTTTAGTTAGCTAGAAATGTTGGCTCCTGTAAACCCAAGTTAGGACATTGATACTTATTTGTATTTAAATAAAAGGGTGTTTTACACCTTTCCTCTGACTTTGTCTGTCTATAGCTTAATACAAGAGGATTAAGAGGATTATTCCTCTATAGTCTTCCTACAGCTCATGAGTTTTTGCTACCAAAGAAAATGACCCTATAGCTTAACAAAATGTAGTATCTTTTTGTTTAAACAGTCTGATTAAATTGTACATATTTAAATAAATGTAACTTACAATATATATACAGTTCAAAGATCATTTTTATCGTATTCAGCAGCATTCTTTTCATTAATAAAAGATGTGTCTAACTCCCATTGATGTATAACTGGTATAGATTGTTTGGATTTAAATCCATACATAATATCCATATATCAATGCATAATCTTTGAAATAATTTATTTTGTCAAATAATTTTGAGTTCAGTAAATAATCGATACTATTCTCTCAAGTTAATAATTTAGAGTTAAGTAATATTTCGAAAAATAGTTACCTTTACTAAATAATTGCTACATTAATGATAATTCGAAAGAATTATCTCTAACAAATCCTTGTGATTTCATTAAAAATTCAAAACAATACGTATACCAAATAGTTCCAAGTCAAAGGATCAAAAACTAACATAACGCAGCCTTTAAACTTCGAAGTGTTTCTTTAACCATTCATCGATATTATAATTTTTTTTTAAACCTACTCCTACCTATTCCACTGACAAGTGTTGTGTGTGTGTGATTATGGCAAAGCCTCGGGGGCTATCTGCCTAAAGGGAGGGATGCCTTTCGTGGAGGACTTTCTAAGGGAAACTGGCTCGTATACACGTTACACATGGGGAAAACCACGAAAACGCCCATGCAGCCAGCCCGTTCGCGGGATTCGAACCTCGGACCGAACTACCAGTGTTCAGCGACTTTACCGCTCGGCCGCTGGTGGGCCTTTTTTAAAAGCCTCGAGGACTAGCTGTCTAAGGGGAGGGATGCCTTCGTGGAGAACTTTTTAAGGGGAACTGGCTCGTATACACGGTACACATGGAATAAAACCACGAAAACGCCCATGTAGCCAGCTCGTTCGCCGGATTCGAACCTCGGACCGAACTAACAGCGTTCAACGACTTTACCGCTCTGCCACTGGTGGGGCGACAAGTGTTGAACTAGTGTTATGAGTTTGAAAGCGGGCAGGTGTACATTAACGGCGCTCCCAAAATTCTTATTGTCGCTGTTATAAGATAATGTAATGTTGATATTATTCATCGAAGGCGATTTATTTAATTAAAGGGAGGAAGGGCAGATGTTTAGAGATGAAATTGTATGCATCACTTTTGACTTTTAGAGATAGTGGTTGAGACCCTGTTATATATACATTCGATAAACAAACAGAATTGAAAAGTAAGATGAAATATGGTATAAAATGAAAATGATAAACAATGTTATTATAGTCTTAGTTTTGTGACTTATTTCTAATATGATTCGCTTTCACGTATCTTATAATATTGTATTTCTAAGAATCTAACCCCGTGTCAGCTTTTAGAAGCAAACTTTTCATTTCAGTGCCACGCTAAACCTAAAAGACTCCGATTCTAGAAAATTAAATTAAATGAAATATAAGGTTCAAAACACCTAGTAAATAATTTTTTATTTCCTAGATATATTTGAATATTTCCTTGGTATAACAATATTTATTTGACAGATATATAATCTTCTACGATTTATAATTTAAGTTGCAGTTTGGGGAAACAACATCGGAATAATAGTGGGTCATAAAACTCTGCTTCTAGGATGTCATCAATTCTAAGATACAACCTGGCCTTGCATTGAAAAAATACGGTGATACTTCGTAAAATGCAGTATTTCTTTGTTATACTGAATCAAGTTGATTAATATGTAAAGAAAATATCTTTGCAAAATTAAGAACATTTTAACGACTATTCGTGATTTACAACCAAATGAAAATTTCAAACTTCACTTGAAATTAACTTTGAATTAAATTGTAATTAATTTAACTTTTATAACTTGAAACTTTTAAGAAAATCGCAACCAAATTCCTCTAAGAATTTTAAATTTCTCACGAAACTTATTTTGTTACGGTTTTAAACAAGATTTGTTTGCATTGTGGCATTAAAAATATCGGAGTGTTAGACTTCTAATTCTTTTCTTTTAAATTAAAGACACTGAATGACAGATTAAAGAGTCAAAAGTCCGAGGGACTCCCAACCTTCTTCCCCTACCACCAACCTCTAGAGAGGACTTTCTGCTCGCGGCATATTTAGAGTGTTCCCTATGCCGCACAGATACAAACATTTATAAACCATTTACATGCCTTCTCCGGGATTCGAAACCTGGTCTATCAGAACAGCAGTCAGAATCGCTAACTACTATCCCGTTTGAGTGGCACATAAAATTATAAAGAATAAAATGTTGAAAGAAGATGGCAGTAAAGAAAACTGAAAATATATTTTACTTCCAGAATGTATTTCCTTAAGTTCCAAGTCGACCAATCAATGATGTGTTATATGATGTTGAAGAGCTTTTGTGTGCTAAACTGAAAAATGGCAATTTTTCAATTCAAGTGGACGAGTAAGTTGATTTAATCAGCAAATATTAAATTCTAGCAAATATTAAATTCAGTGTTGTCATACACTGAAATCCGATGGTTAGCTGCGGTAGAGATTTAATGTTTTTTGAGCTAAAAGGAAGAAATGCATGCATATTTTCAATCGAACGACGAATGAGATTTTACTAAGTGCTTTGAGGATCAAATGTGAGTGCAGATACTAGCTTATTTAGCAGACACTGCTCATCACTTGAATCAACTGGATAAGTTACTTCAAGTAGGCGGAGAAAATATACTAACTTCAAATGATAAGATTCTTGGATTTAAATCTATAAGAATCACGTGAAAAAACTGAGATTGTCAATTCGCTACCTTAATTCAATCTTTTCGTCAATCATCAATTTCATTCTCAAAATGGTGCACTTTGTACACTTCCTTTTTTTTTTTTTTTTTAATTCTGTGAAATTTTTACAAGACAACTATTCACGGTTCATTAGGTTTCGGGTTTGGGAAAGTAGTGATTTTCTAGAAGACTATCTGGTAATGGTGATCATCTTTTTTGCATTATAGATTTCGCTTATTAAATGTTGTTGGAGCTTTTTGATAAATAACACTGAAATAGAGCTTTGGTTTATTGGTTTATTAGCCCCTTATCCTACTATTTCCTTTCGAATGTTTCACTTAAGATTCACTGCCATCTGCATTCGACAATGAGGCAACTTTAGGCAAAAAACAATGCATAAATATAAATACTATATTTTTATAAGGTATTAGAAATTTATATGGTTTTTAAACATTTAAATACGCGGCAGGCGTCACCGCTCAAAAGCGAGTTTGTTACAGAAAATGCACTGCCGTTTAAGGAAAGAATATTCTTATATTAATGAAATTTCAAATTAATTACAAAGTAGTGAATTATAAAACAAAAAGAAAAACACGTAAAAACGAACATTATCTTATATATACATTTTTATTCATTTTTTTTTTCTTTCTAAATAGTGTAAAGGGATGATATTTCGAAATGCGGAAATTATATGCATAAATTAAAAAATAACATTATAAATTTTACTTAATAAGTTCAAAAACATTCACCTAATAAATCTGCTGCATGTTCGTTTCATATTTCAAATAATGGCTTCCTTTCCCAAAACAATTTGAAATTCATAATGTAAATCGCTGACCTTATTACTATTAACTATCTAGCATCCTTTTCTGCCAAACGTTTTGTTTTTATGTTCTGTCCCAATCCAAGCTTATTGAGATCCAAGGCTGATTAAATAAATTTATAAAATTTTAAATTAAAACTATGCGCATTGACACGTTGAAACGTCATCTTCAAAATAAACCCAATTTATTAAATAATATCAAAACCAGAAATTAGCTGCCTTGACGCCACTTGAATACTGATATCTTACTCTGTTCTTGGGCACATAAGAAGTGAAAAAAATTAGGACAGATAATTTAGGAATGAGATAAATCAAAGGCTACTGCATCTTTACCATCAATCGTGTCTGATAAGTTACACCAACCTGAGAAAGAATAATATTTCAGAAATAAATATCCACTGTTTTGCCATAAAAAATTCTGCTGTTACAGCAAGAGTTAGAAATTTTTTAACTTTTATGGTGAATGAAGTATTTTAGTTTGACAGAAAAAACAATTGTGATTATTTTAGTGTATATTTGGCTATCTGTTTTTTGGGGAAGGGGGAGATAAAGAAATGGTCATCTTAGAGAAATATACTATTAGCTGCCATTTTCCTGGATTTATATTCTGAGAAATACTGGTCATTTTTAAAAGTGGTCATTTCAGGCAAGTGTTTATCATAAAAGTTATTACAAGATTTAAAGTTCAGATTTGAATTCGGTGTTTCATCTCTACATATAATAAAAGAAAGAGTCTTTCGCTTGTGTTGCCAGTAAGAGACCCACGGCTACGAAATTTGGTATATAGGTGCATCTAGACAAGAGCCAGTGCACCTCAAAGCGATTTTTTCAAAATTCGAATCAGACTTTTTTAAATTTTATCTTTTCGATTTATCGCATCATTTTGAATAGTTTCATTCTTTTAGAAATGGAGTTTTGATAACAGTTTTTCATTCAATTTTATACTGGATTGCTGACTGTAGAAAATTACAGCACTGTTGCCACTTGGGAAAATGAGGGCGATAATTCTGTGCAGTTTTTAAATTTAATGTTTCTCTTGGATACTGGACGTTTGTTGAGAGAAAGCAACGGGAAGCTGTGTTTAATTTATTTATTAGGATAATTAATATTTTGTATTAAGGAATAAGGCTTATTTCATGGTAACACACTTTAAAAGAAAAAATTTTTTTGGTACAAAGGGGTTTTGTCCCTTAGGGACTATTGTTTTCGCTTTGCGATTTTGCGTTGAACTACTATAAATGTCCGTTTCCCTTTTCAAACCGGTGCCACCAAATGTTAAGACTCCTGCATTATGTTTGAAGAAATTAAATAATGAAAAATCTGCATAAATCTATGTATATTTCTCGCATTGTGATAAAACAACAGTACATAGAGCCATCGAATTTTCAATGATGTAATCCTCCTACGAATATGGGCATGTGGAAGATCAAATTTGAAATTTGGAATTTGTTTTATGATCGATTTCATATTTTGTAAAACTTTAACGAATTTTTGAGTAACAAACTCAACGATTTAAAAGCGAGCAATGGCAACACCCTTCGGAGAAAAACACCCTTTTTATCTCTAGCGCGCGGAACTGTGTATCGGAAATTCTAAAGACATGCTGTTTTTAAATATTTTGTGGTATTGCTGTTGAATAGAGTTTTATGTGGTTTAAATGTGAAGAGCATGATATTTAATAAATAATACACAAAACTTTAAAAAAACGCTCCTTTGGGCAAAATATTATTATTGCTTTTAAAATCTTGTAAACCAAAATTAAAGTTGGGGTATATAATTCCTTATGTATTTCTCTTGCTGAGAGCTGACGAGGAGCCGGTGCAATCAGTTCGACTGAGCTGTAAATGCAAAATTTACGAGAGAGAAAATTCTGCAGGCAAAAATTGCATTGAGCCAGACGCAAAGCCCAGACACTTGCTGTTATTTACAGGAATATATGTATAGGCATATGAATGCATTATCCTTTATGAATTATACAGTCAAAAAGGCATATTAAAATACCATTAACAATTTGATGCGTTGAATGCACATCTGAAGTTTAAAAATGGCTGTGAAAAATTATAATTATTTCCAGAGTTTGTTTAAAATAATTGAAAAATTCTGTTACTAGATAAATATGTAAATTCCTTATGCTTTGGATATCACTAGAGCTTAATTCCAACCTAATACTTAAATTCTGAAATTGAAACTAAAACATTCCTAATTTTTTTGTTGTACAAATTAAAAATATAGTGCTTTCGCTTTATTATTCTAAACATGTCTTTAAATCTAAATTAGGAAAAGGAACTTACAATTTGAAGAATTCTTGCTCTTTTATTTAATTAAAAATTTTTACGGACATTTCGCATTAAAAACGCATCCATTTCTTTTCAAGGAAACACGATTGCTGTTAAAAATGCTGCTTTAAATTTCTTCAATGCGAATAAAGATAGTGTTGCCACACCTTCGATTCTAAATGAAAATACTATAAAATATTTAAGGAAAAAAAAGAGAATCACTTAATTCGCGATGCACGTGTGCAGATTAAGAATTCAATTAAATCCCACGTTTTAAAAGAGGGGAATTGTGTGATCGAAACATATCCTAATTGTACGTTTCGGCAGCAAGTAGCGGCGTGTTCTTCTAATCGCTGGCTTTGTCCGTGATTTGCCTGGCAAGTGGTTGTCGGAAAATGACTTTGCCACTCCCACAATTCGTAAAGATGAAGTTCGAAAATTGCAATTACCGATCAAATTGCGGCGGTTTATCTTTGAGCATGCGAAAGGCCATCATACTGTTTTATTGCTTCCTTCATAATTATATAATATTTGAATATCCCGCCTTTAAAATACAATACTTATAAAGATTTCTGTTAGGTAGCTATTTGCAAATTTTTGTCGGAAACTTGCTGGATTTCATAAATTACTGATTCTAAATCGTGCAGAGGTAATATACTTTCCCATCGGTAATTGCTATACAGCAAATTTGCCAGAAGGGCTTAACTATCTCGCAATAAAATATATCTCGAAATTTTTTTATTAAATTTTATCAAACTGAGGTGAATGTTTCCTTTCAACTATAAATAGACATAAATTAATGTCGAGAAGGAAGGAATACGAGAGGACTTTATTATTTTCTGCATTATGCTGTATTACGTGCATGATGTCTATCGCAGCAACCGTTTAGTAAATAAAAGGAACAGACCTCTCCCATTAATTTTCACATAGCAGTTGCTTTATTGATATATTTATTCACGAGAAAGTCGCCCTGAAAGATACATTATCAGACTTTATCAGACTTCATAACATGAACCTTATTGAATACCTGAAGAAATCGTCGATAAATTTTCTCATAATGGGAAAGTGTGTGTGTGTGTGGGATTATGACAAAGCCTCGAGGGATATCTGCCTAAGGGAAGGGATGCCTTCGTGGAGGACTTTCTAAGGAAAACTGTCTCGTACACACGTTACACATGGGGAAAACCACGAAAACGCTCATGCAGCCAGCCCTTTCGCGGGATTCGAACCTCAGACCGAACTACCAGTGTTCAGCGACTTTACCGCTCGGCCGCTGGTGGTCTCCTATTAGGAAAGTGACATTCTACAACCCAACTAGAAAAATTTAATCTGCAAATTTTGGTATCATTTTTAATTATGAAACTCTAAAAAACTACAACTTTTTCCATTCGTTTCCCTTGTTTTCAGTAGGGCAAAACTAAAAGCGAGAGGCCTGCTCATTTCTTTGAATTTTCTGCTTGCTTCTTGCCCTCTTCAATATTTTGTTTTTCTGGTGATAAACGTTTTGTGCTCCATCCCTGCTGAGTCAAAGCACCCGAGTCAAAGCCTGCTTAATAAGCCTCTAGGTATGTTAGATTTTAAAAGAAAAGTTTTATAGAATTTTGGATTAACGATATTGACGCCATCGCAGAAAAAATTCGTGATTTGTCTGCCAACCATAATATCTGTCCTTGGTAGTTTTGAACGTTTGTTACCAATATGATGGCCAGTGCTGGTTTCTAAAAGGGTAGAATATTTTATCAGTTTTAAGTTAAAAACAGTTGTCAATTTTAAGTCATAAAACGGTATTTACGAATTAATTAATATGCTTATTTACATGGAGTCGTTGATCATAACATGCTAGTAATTCTTGACAGTTAATAAACCAGAATGTATCTTACTGAACAAGAAAATTATTAACATTCAGTAAAAGAATTGCAACAAAATAAAATAACATGTTTTGCTAAAATCTTTAATTATTTTGAACAATTATCACTGATTAAGAACCTATAGCGGATTTTGGGTTTTTAGAAATCAAATATATATGATGTGATTTATGCTACATAACTTTTATATGCCTTTAAAATAATCTTTCTTAAAACAAATTGCTTATCGAAAATTTTATTGAAAAAATACAGCGATTCTTCAAAGAAAATTATATTAGCTTACTCAGCAGAATATACTCGGAGAAATACTTTTCAACCCATCATTTCAAACACTTGATACAGCTGTGTCATAAATATAACGAAAAACATTTGACTTATTTACAGAATGGCAATGAACATAATTTAAAATTTCCCATCATATCAATTAAGTGTGCTTTATGTTTCTACATTTTACTCAATGTTATTCAGTAGCAAACATGTTGATGATAGAAATTAATTAGTCAGGAAAATATAGAATATGTTTCATAAACATTTGCTTAGGTTAGGTTATTTTAGTATGAAAAACACATGAGTGCTATCAGCCTAAGAGGCATGCCTTCGCGGATGTCTTTTTAAGGAAACTGGCTAGTGTTGCACATGGAGAAAACCACAAAAACCAACTATGTAACCAACCCGTTCCTCTAGGATCGAACCCGTTTCGAGTTCCTAACAATCAGCAATTTTTAAGCACTCGGCCACTAGAGGGGCCCATGTACACTCGTGTGCAAAATTAACAAAATTTGCAAATTATGTCTGTTCTTGTAAAGAGCATTGAACAATAGGTATACTAATTATGTCGCCGCAGAATGATCTAAAGCCTTAAAATCGAGTACGTAAACGTACACGTGCATGCCTGCTCAGCTGTGATCGTGGGAAAGATAAAAGGTTGCGATTTGTATGCTCGTTGTCCTTCCCGAAATTCCCCATATTTCTAGCACGAGTTGGGGAATTTTGCAAGGTATCAGGTAAAAAGAGTAGCTACGAACATTTGGATGTGGAAATGAAACGGAGAATTATGGGTAGATTGGAAGCTGGTCAATCTTAAGCGCAAGTTGTCTATAAAGCTCAAGATAGCACGTTTAGCATGGTGCAGACAATATGAACTTTGCTGATAATCATGCTTACACAAAATGACTTTTAAATGGTATATTTTTCTCTGTTATAAATGCATATTCATAGCAAACGTCATTAAAATCTGTCCATTAGCTTTTGAGAAATTCTACATAATAGGACGATTCTCTGAATTTTTCACACGAGTGTATATTTGCATATATGCCTATTAAAATTAGGTTATCAAATTCGATTAAGCTTTTCAAGTCTCTATCCATACTTACTTGATTCAGCCTCTGTTTGTGAGGGCCATTGAGTACTCAGGATCGAATGAGCCATTGATTATATAATCTAACTTCTGTTAGGCCTTCTGAATATGGCAAAGCACACAAGGGTTGTATGCCTAAGGTGAAGAATGCCTTCGTGGAAGACTTTCTAAGAAAAACTGGCTCCTATTCATTGGAAAAACATGAATCATTGCGTATTTAAATCGTACTCAAAACATTACTGGTGAAGATCCATTAGGTTTATCCGAGGAGAAAACATGATAGATTAACAGTGCTTTCGTCGAGATTCGAACTCCACTCTTCCCGATCGCTTCCACTTATATTTATTTACAAATGCATGTGTAAGAAGGGAGAAAATATCATACGTCCCCCATATGGCGCTGACTAATTTTGGCAAAGATTTGTTTTTATGAATGTTTCAGAATGGTATCTTAAAATGATGCAAAAGGCAATAATTTCTTAAAAAGTAATATTATTTCGTAAAATTATTAGGCTTATTTCGAATTTTTATTTATTATTAGACTCGAAATCCGGACCTTCCGATTGCAAGCCGAAAGTTCTTTCCAGTTACGCTACGAAGGCAAGCGGTAACAAGCGAGAAAAACCTTGCGATCTATAGAAAAATTTAACAGTGTAATTACGAAAGGAATCATGTAACAAACACTAACGTTATATGAATATATAGCTAGTATAAACTGAACTAAAGCAACCAGTATGTACTCCATTAGGATAATTGTATCGGGTTTTAAAGAGCTCCCTCCGCCTCAAGTATCGTCTACGCAAACAGTTCGCATTGGCATGTTTAATCATATTTTGTCAAACGATTTTTGGCATTTGAGAGAGACTTGCTTTAGAGCATTCATTGTGTTGTGAAATTTGTAAAAAAAAAAAAAAAAAAAAAGAGTCCATTTTCAAATTGCCCCTCTTAACAGTCACATTGGCCCCTTGTGGAGCGTGGGCCCCACGTTGGGAAACACGGAGTTAGACGTTAGTGTCATGTCCATTAGTTCCGTTATGCATCGCAGTATGCATTCACTCAAGACCTTTCTAAGGAGTTAGACATGAGTGCCATGTCCATTAGTTGCGTATTGCATCGCATAAACATGCATTACGAACAAGTTACTTACAAGATTGACGTTCAAGTTCAATCGCTGCGTGCTGCATAAGCTGACTAGCAGATAAGGTCAGACGTGTTCTTGCCTGCACTAATCTGCTCGAATATCAAAGGGAGGAAAAAATTCTGCACCAGATCGTTACTTGCGATGAAAAGTGGATTGATTTCAACAACCGAGACCGAATACGGGTTGGCCTGCGCCCGGTGAGCCCGTCGGTAGCGGCGCAAAGTGCAATTTGACTAACAGAAAGATCATGCTATGTAGTTGGTGGGATTGCCGAGGTATTATCCACAAAAAATATCTGGAAGAGGGTAAAACCCTCAACAATAAGATGTACTCCCTTACTTTCGAGGGTTTTACCTTAGCCAGATACTTTTTGCGGCTAGTGAGATGAAAGTCCGTGTTGACGCTGCTATTAAGGAAAAATATCGAACTGAGTTCGGGCGCAAAAAGTAATGTTCCATCAAGATAATGCGAAACCACATGTATCTGCATTCATCGGCTTGACTCTGTACGGACTCGAATGGGATCTATTGCCGCACCCGCCATATAGCCCCGACATCACTCTTTCGGGATATCTACCTTTTTTCACACATGCAGCTACATCTTGTTGACGCTATCTTCCATTCTGCAGAGAACGTCTGAAATAAGCTTGGGACAGCGGCTACTACTCGCACTAAAGGTTCTGCCTTCATGTTTTTTTTCCAACTTTGTTAAGAACGTCTTTTGGCGAAAATCTTTCGTTACAGCCGGATATATTATATGATTTTTTTTTTTGTGGATTATTTAAAATAAAAAGCTAAATAGTTAGCAACGAAAACTTTGAACTGGAATTTGTGATGTCTCATAAGAATTAAAAGAAGACTTTTTGTGCTATGTCATTAGACTTAACGCAATAGTTTTCTATTCCTTAACTTCCATTAATATTCTTATAAATACGTTCAACCAAAATATTTTACAATTAAAAAAATTGCATGTCATCTTCCTTTATTCATAATCACTTATTTACATTTTTATATCATTTAAAAAAAAACATCTTTCGCTATTCAAATTGAGATACGACGACAAAATATGCTTCAAAACTTTAATGAATGACACAAACTATTTTACATAGATAGCAGTTTGCTAGCAAATGAAGTCTTAACAGCGAATGTTTTTACGCAAGTCATGCTACTTCGCTCGTAGTAGCAATAAATTACTGCAATTTTAAGGAGGAAAAGTTAAGCATCTTTATTTAAAAATGATGCTGATTTATTCTGATGACCTCCTTTTCTCAGCAAGTTGCGTATCGTGTACTCTGATGTAAATATTTTTAATTTAATAGCTTAGATATCATTTTTTAAATTTTTAAAAATCATTCTGCTTATTAGAAATTATTTTTCTTTCTCAAAAATGATTCTTATTCATCTCATTAGAAGGCTTTATTTTTTGTATTAATGTGAACCTTTTTTTTATTTAAAGGCTACTTATTACTGTAATTTAACGGTTAGAAACATCTGGAATTCCAACACTGTTGAGAAGCATTGCAAGATTAGATGTGTTAGGGAATTTTAAACTATAAGAGCAATGAAGTGAAGAATTAAAGGATAGTCTATAAAAGCATATAATTTAATAAGGTCTATTATTTCCCAGAAGCATGAAATTTTAAAAAAGTCTTTGTAGTTTCATAATTCATGAAATGCTATAGTAAATTCTCAGATAATTTTGGAATTAACTTTCTGAATGTAAGAAGAAGAAAAAGAAAAAAGTGGTTATGTTAAAGTTAAACTTCTCATCACTTCTCGTCGTCGAGATGATATCTGACTTAAGGCTGGAGTACGTGACGGGTTTATGTCATCTCGATGAAAAATAACCGATCAGAAAACACACATTTAATGAAACAACTTCAAGCATATTAAGTTACGCATTGTTATGTTACATAAAATATTACATGGTGCACAAGTTCGTACTTCGCTAGGCTCTTATATTATTCACAGTAATATAATTTCAAGCACTGCAGATTACACACAGTTATCTATACTACTAATATCTGTGCGCGTTTGTCTGTTTATTTGTTAGTTTGTTTGTGGCATGATCTCCTTCGTAACGGCGACGAGTTACGTTTCGAGAGAGGAACTTTCAGATTCCAAAAATTCGTTGAAAGCCATTTCGACCATTCTCACCTTCGTACGACTTTAATCAGCAGAGATATTAATAAAAAAGCTCTGCTAATTTTCGGACTCATTCTTCCGAGTGGCAACAATCTCGCGCGCTGGAGATTTAAAGTCTGCTTTATTTCGAAAAGTGTTGTGACTGCTCGCTTTCAAATCGTCATGTTTGTTAGTCAAAAAGTTGTAAGTTTTACAAAGTATGAAATAAAAATAAGATTACCAAATATTAAATGTATTACTATTATTATATAAGGTTATGTTCTGTTAGGTGAAGAAAGCTCGCAATTGTATGCGACGTCACTGTATGTCGAAAACTTTTAGCCCAGAAGGGCTATTAATTTCGTTTTGGCATTTTGCGTTGATTCACTATAAATGTCGGTTCACTTTTCAAATTGTTGCCACCAAATATTATCGCCCTGTGTTATATTTAAAGAAATTAAATAATGAAGAATGCACGGGGATGCATGTAGGTTTCTCGCATTGGAATAAAACAACGGCACCTAGAGCCATCAAATTTTGAATAACGTAATCTTCTGCCGAATATGGTCATCTGGTAGCCCTAATTTGGAATTTAAAATTTTTTTCAT
Source organism: Stegodyphus dumicola (assembly GCF_044657685.1). Classification (NCBI taxonomy): domain Eukaryota; kingdom Metazoa; phylum Arthropoda; class Arachnida; order Araneae; family Eresidae; genus Stegodyphus; species Stegodyphus dumicola. The sequence continues at coordinate 36,261,099 of NC_140771.1, read as the reverse complement.
TACCGATTTCATATTTTGTAACACTTTAACGAATTTTTGATTAACAAACTCAATGATGTCAAAGCGAGCAATGGCAACACTGTATAGGGAAAAAAATATCTTCAGTGCGCGAGCCTGTGTATCGGAAATTCTAAAGCTTTGCTCATGTTAAAATTGTTTTGCGATATTGATGTTGAACTGAGTTTTATGGTTTAAGAACATGATATTTAATAAATAAGAGTAACGCACAAATCGTTAAACAAAAAGATCCTAAATAAATAGTTGCTGTTGGCAACTTTTTTGTTTTAGATTAGGATAACTGATACGGTATATTATTGTCACAATAATTCTTTTATTGATAATGAATTAAAGTTGTTATATTAAAATTTAAATCTTTCATACGTACAAGTAGTAATCTAATGTGTCAAAAGTTTCTGTTTCCTTGCTTGGCAACAAAAAAATTATTTACGAAGTGGTTGTTGCTTGGAAAGAATGAATTGATTTCACTCATATTGAAATGTTTTATGCACTTTCTTTTCAATGTACAAATTTTGCTTTGGCCGCAGCCAAAGCAAAATACTATTATTATACTATTATGGTCTATACTATTAAAGTTTAGGCGTGCCTGTCTCTCTGTTCGTTTATTTGTTTGTGACATCATCTCCTGGGGAACGGCAGAATCAGCCGAGATATTAATTAAAAACTCTGAAAATACTAATTTTATCACTCACTTTGTAGGGTTTCCCTTAGTTTACGTAACAAGTTACTTTAAGTTTGGTATCACGAAACTCTCGTTTTCCCCGTGCATATCCTCGCCAGGATGAAAATTTAAAGTTAAGTGAACCAGCACTACTAATCATCTCTGAATTTATTGTTACATTATTCATAAATTCCCACCTCAAGTCGTCTGTTTTATTGCGAGCACGAAGTACATGCATTTGTGTTAAGAGTCTGAAGAACAGTAAAGAGTTTGTTTTACCCGTTTTCTGTGCTGGTATTATTCACGCCTGCGCTAGAAGTCCCTTTCTTTCATTCCGCCAATAGCGAGGCAGCCGATCCACTGGGGCAGTTAGCAGATATGCTAACTGCTGACGGAATTAAATTGGTCCACATAACACACTTTGGTGCATATTGTGCTCAAGACGAGTGCTGGGGGCAGTGGAAACAAATGCTGGGCGAGTCAATGGTGCAGTGATGGAAGAAGGGTCTATTGCGGGTGAGGATAGCAATTTCAGTTTCACATTTACAGAGTTATAGAAGAGAGATAGAGTTATAGAAGAGTTATAGGGGTGCGAGAAGTCACCAGGTTTCATCGGAAGATCACAATTACTGTATGATTGCTAAGAAGGTTAGATCATGCAATTTTTCTGAATGGCAACAATAACTCTGGAGATAAAAATTTGCTTTATTTCAAAAGGTGTTGCTATTGCTCGCTTTCAAATTGTAGAGTTTTTTAATCAAGAATTTGTAATTTTTACAAAATATGAAATAGAAATAGCGTTTCCAAACATTAAATATATTATTATTATACAAGGTTATATTTTAACGTTGAAGAAAGCACGTGATTGCACGTGACGTCATTGTTTGTCGAAAATGTTTCGTTAATATCAGCATTCTGAATAAATTGCTGTTGTTGGAAATTTTTTTGTTTCAGGTTAGGATAATTGATACGGTATGCTATTGCCACGTTATTTCTATTATTGTGTAGGGTTTATATTTATTTTAACTAACATTTATTTTAAGTTTAAACTATCTTTCCTGTCAAGCCTTACTTTCCCCTGGAACTGCCAATGTCAGAATATGTAAATTTGAGTAGAACGCGCAAGCATTCAAATTATCAGTGGAAGTATTATGATTTAAATAGGAAGGAAACAAGTTCGGTGTGTGATATTCTTACTTAACGAGCGCGGAGGTAGTTAGCGAGAATTGAAGAACCCCGCATTGCGGCCTATGTGCTTGGCGGGAAGTAGTGTTAATCGTTCCAGTGAGCTTCAAGTCTGCTGAAGTAGCAGCGGTATTGTAAAACGCGGTGAGTTAGTTATTTTAGAGAGCCTCGTAGTTAGAATCTTGTCTTTACTTTCAGGTTATTATTTTTATTTGACTGCCGAGTTGGCACCGTCTGTAAGCGTCAAGAGCACGCAATTGTAATTTATTACGTTGAATAAAAAGGGACTTAAACCCTTCACAAGACTCTATCTTTTATACAGTTTCCACGGTCACCCCTTGGTTGCGTGCAAGTTGGAGGCGCGCAACGTTATATTGGCGCCCGAACAATTATCGAACTGAAATGGCCGAAAATTGGATGGAAGCCGCTGGACAACACCAAGAAATGACAACTCAGTTAGAAGGATTTGGATACCTGGTCCAGACTTTGCGAGCATCAATCAAGCCAAACGTCCATTTTGACGGAAAAAATTCGGTGGCGGTATTTTTAGAAGGTCTAGAAAATCACTTTCAGCTCTACCCTGTGCCTGAAAGACAAAAAGTTGCCATCGCCACGTCAGCACTAAGAGGACAGGCCGCGCTATGGTGGAAAAACATTGGCAAATTTCTATTAGGGGAATTTGGAAGCCCGACGTATACATTTGAAAATTTCAAAAAATCGTTAGTAAAGGCCTTCCCCATAGTGAAAGATCGCGCACGGCTGGAAGCCGAACTATATAGTTTCTATCAACGGGATACAGCAGAATTGACGGACTTTATTTTACGAAAAATCAAGCTAACGGATATGCTGTATGGAAAAAAACCCGATAAGGAGATAATTGAAATAATATTACCAAGATTGTTACCCGCTGTCCAAGACTACTTTGAAATTAGAAACCCCAGCACATTGCAGGAACTCTTCGAATTGGCGGTGAAGTTTCAAAATCGCAGAATAGCGGAAAAAGCGAGAGGGGAAACATATTCTCAAAGTACCCGAAGGAAGGAGGAAACCAGAAATGGAAATCGCTCTTATGGGGGAAAAAGCTATCAAGCTAACGCATCGAAACTCGAAGGTCAAGGCCCAAAAAGAAAATTTGAAAATAAACATCCGCGTACCCAGAAGACACAGATTGAAAGGAAAGCTTTAAACGACTAGAGGGGCCTGTGAAAGGGAGGGTCCAGACCCCGGAAGTTTTAAAAAAACCCACAAATAGACATTTAAACACGGTCATCGTAAAAAACTCACAGCTACCAATTATACAAGTCCTGGTTCGCGATGTACCAGTAGAAGCCCTCATCGATACAGGAGCAGAAGGAAATTTTATGAGTGAAAAGTTCTTCAAAAAGAAATTTTATAGGATACGACTATTTAAAACCAAAAATACGGAAATTATAGCGGCGCAAGGAAAAACATGTCACTGCATCGGGAAATTATCATTAAACTTACAGGTAAAAGAGGAAAATCTCAAAGTATTAATTTTTGTGGTGAAAGACCTACAACACTCTCTTATTTTAGGTATGGACTTTTTAAGGGCCGCGAGGGCCAAATTAAATTTTCAAGATAGTTCCGTGGTGTTGGAGATGAACCAGAGGGTGGTGGAACCTGTGGAGACACCTGAATTGGACCTTAGCCATCTGAAAGACCATGAAAGTAAAGCAATACAGCAAGTGGTGAGTAATTTTTCTCATTTGTTTTCAGAAAAACCAGGAAACTGCCAAATCGTGACTCACAAGATTCAATTAAATGCCGAAAAACCTTGTAGGACTAAACCGTATCGTTATGATAAACAAAAAGACCTAATCATCGAAGAACATATTCAGGAGATGTTAAAGAATAAAATAATAACGCCCATAAATAGTGAGTACGCGAGTCCAGTCGTACTATGTAGGAAAAAGAACGAGTTTCCTCCTTCGGATAAAAGGGCTTGGAGGTTTGCTATTGATTACAGAAAACTAAATAGTATTACTAAATTTCCAGTTTACCCTTTGCCGGTTATAGACGAGATCATTAGGCAGATCAAATCGACAAGATATATGTCTACTTTGGACTTAACGTCTGGCTACTATCAAATAGCTATGAGACCCGAAGATATACACAAAACCGCGTTTATAACAAAATCGGGCACTTATGCATTTTTACGCATGCCCTTTGGGTTGTGTGGGGCCCCATCAACATTCCAGAGAGCTATGGACATTGTTCTAAAGCCTGTCCTAGGAAAATCAACTTTAATTTATCTAGATGATATAATTATAACGAGTAGTACGTTGGAACAACACATTAATGACCTCGAACAAGTTTTTAAATTATTAAAAGAGGCCGGTCTTACAATTAACGCCTCAAAATGCAAGTTCGCAACTAAAGAACTTAAATATCTCGGTTATAAAATTTCGCAAAAGGGTATAGAAACGCAAGATTCAAAAATAAAAGCTATTAAGAATTTCCCACCGCCCAACACCGCCAAGAAACTTTCTTCTTTCCTTGGATTATGTTCTTACTATCGATCTTTCATAAAAGATTTCGCTAATATTTTTGAACCACTCTTAGTAATCAAAAGAAAAAAGAGTAAATTTACGTGGACAGCGGAAGCTAACACAGCTTTTGAAAGATTAAAAGAAGCGCTTATTAATGCCCCTGTTTTAAAATTCCCTGAGGGGGACGAAAACCTGGAAATTGCAGCAGATGCGTCAGACTATGCGGTGGGTGCGGTTCTTATGCAAAATAACCATCCGCTGGCATTTTTTAGTAAAACATTGAATCAGACACAAAGGAATTATACAGCTACAGAAAGAGAAACATTAGCCGTATTAATGGCTGTACACAAATTTCGAGTTTATTTCGGCAAATCGCCAGTAACAGTCTTTTCGGATCATGCGGCTGTTGGTAGACTTTACTCGGGGAAAAATCTAACGCCCAGGTTAATAAGATGGGCTTTAAAACTCCAAGAATATAATATCACAATAAAATATAATCCGGGTAAGGAAAACAATGTAGCTGACGCACTTTCTCGTATAAAACTGGACGATGAAGGAAATGAACTTAAATGCGCTGTGTTGACTTCAAAAATTTTAGATTCTAGAGATACGGTTATTACTGAACTGAAAGCTGATCCTGAATTTGGAAATATCTATGCTTATTTGAAAGACCCCGAAAGCTTTGAGCATACAGATATCGATGCGATAAGAAATAGAGCAAAAAACTATGAAATAATAGATAATTTATTATTTTATACGAAAACAACAAACGAAAATCTTGAGTATAAGCCAGTCATCCCAGCCTCGCTTCGATTAAGCATTTTGAAGGAGTTGCACGAAAAAAAAACAGCGGGCCACCTAGGGGTCAGAAAGACTTTAAAAAGGGTATGCGAGGCGGTATATTTCCCGCAATTATACAAAATAGTAACGGCGTATGTCAGGTCCTGCAATCAATGTCAGTTAATAAATGATATTAATTACAGCCCGGCCGGGTACTTAAATAGCATTCGCGCTACATTTCCGAATGAAATTTTAGGCATAGATCTCCTTGGTCCCTTCCCCCAGAGCGAATTAAATAAAAATCGTTTTCTTTTAGTAATAGTAGATCATTTTTCAAAATGGATAGAAATTGTTCCACTTAAACGCGCGTCAGCCAAAACAGTCGCAGATGCATTCTTACACAGATACATTTTAAAATACGGTGCACCGATAAAAGTCATTAGCGATAACGGAAAACAATTCATTAGTCAAATATTTGAAAACATATGCAATGGACTTGGCATACGCCATATCAAAATGGTTCCGTATAGACCACAGGCTAACATAGCAGAAAGAGTTAATAAAAACATAGTAAAAATAATTCGCAGTTACGTGAGCACACATCACAAGCGCTGGGATGGCTACATAAATGAATTAGCTTATGCTTTAAGAACGGCACATCATGATACTACGGGAAAAACTCCAGCAGAATTATTCTTAGGCCGAAAATTAATTACGCCTTTAGATAAATTATTCTTTGTGCAACAAAGAGAGCAGGAGTTTAAACAAAAAGATGTGCAAAAGTTGATTGATCAGGCGCTTAAAACCTCGGATACGGCAAGAAATAGGCAGAAACTATATTACGATAGAAAACGCCGTGAAGCAGATTTTAAAGTTGGGGATAAAGTATTGAAGCGGAAATTTTCTTTATCAAGTGCCCCAGACAATTTTATGGCAAAGCTAGCTCCAAAGTTTGAAGGCCCCTATGTAATTCAGGAAATCAAAGGGGTAGTCTTATATCTTAAGAACGAGAGAGGGGAAATCTGTAAAGCAAGTCCCGACCAGGTGAAAAAATACTATAATACAAATGATTTTGAAATCCTTAAAAGTTTCTTGCAGGACTCAAGTCTAAACGAAGTAGAAGAATCAGAGACTACAACAACTATTCCACCACCCAAGAAACAGAGAACTGAAGAGAGACCTAGCACTTCTACAACCCGGACGTCGGTATCAAAAAGAAAAAATGATTTTCAAACTCCGGCGTTTAAGAAAAACAAAAATACAGATGAACCGGGTAAAGAAACCGTGGTAAAGAGAAAAACACCACCTACAAAGGATGGCAGGAGAAATTACACATCAAGGAGAACGCGCACACGGCCACAAAGTCAGGTGCCAGCAAGGCCGCCGTTCCGGAAACTGAAACGCCAGCAGGAGGCACAAAAATACGAGGAACAGAAGAAATTCAAGAAGGACTCCAGACCGGAGGACGTCAAGACCAGCCGTCCCAGGCAGAAACGGAAAGGCCAACAACCAGACGATTACTCCGTCAAGAGGCCAGCATGTAGAGGACGCAAAAGAAAAAGCAACGTGGACGACACTCGGAGATCAATAAGGAGAAGATTGACATCCATGAAACCTCTAACTTGGGATCAATTTTGCCAAAAACGGATGACGGAGTTTCAAGCATCGAAAACTCAAAGATAAGTTAAAACCTTCTATAATTTTTTTTTCTCTTTTGTTCCGAAATGTTATGCATAAGTACGAAGTTCTATGTTTTGACGAAAGTCAATATGTCTCGGTTGAGACTTAGTTTTGTTTTACTTTATTTAGCTAAGGCAAAAGTATTATTTTCTTTAAGTGTAAAAGCTAAAAACAAGCATTTTCTGTTGGTCGAAAGATTAATTCTGTTATGTTAAAGCCAAAATTTGGCCGAAGATAAAAATAACTTCGTATTCTTGTATTAATAAGAATTTCACTTTCAGTGCCGCCAGCTTGGCGAAGAATGAGTAAAGTAAAAATTTATTTTCTCTTATTCATTTTATGGTAAATTGTAAAAAGCATATGTATTAAAAATTTGTAAATGTATGTAAATACTTGAAGGTTATGTAAAAGTAGAATTTAGTCTAGAAGCATAAAATTGTAGATGCTAAAAGTGAATGCTTAAAAGCAATGAAGTCAAAATTTAAGTATTAAACTGTAAAGTCATGCTTTAGAGCGAAAGCCTGCATGTTTAAAGATGAATGAGGGGGAAGTTAGAATGAATGTGTTTTGTAGGGTTCTCCACCTACATTTGAATTTTTAAGAATATTAAAGTAGCTCATTGAGTTGTAGAATGTCGAGTAAGGTGTGTCTATTTGGTCGTTGAATTCTAACAAATCATGGTGGTTAGGGGAAGTGTTGTAAGACTAAAACACGAATATTCCCGTTTGACACCGCACATGGTGGAGAGCCAGGGTAAAGTTAAATTAATGCTTGAAAAATTGAATGAATGTGAAGTAAGCAATAACTAAGAAAAACGAATCGTTTAAAAACAAAAATTTATTGTGTCAAGAAAGTGTAAATTATAATGTATTTAGAAAGATACTGATACTTATTCCTTCCAGATGCTGGAAGGAAAGACCAAGATTGATTGATGAAGTCCAGGAAAAGTTGCTGTAAGAAGAAAGTTATAACGAGCAACAGAATTTTAGTATACAAATGGTTACATAAGATATTTTTTTTGTGTAAACGAGGTTCTCGCCAATTAGTTCAGAATTAGAGAAACTTACAACAGGTCGTTTGTAGGACCTGCTTCCAAGTTTTCCAAATTCTGGCAGCGGCAAATGTAGGGTTTATATTTATTTTAACTAACATTTATTTTAAGTTTAAACTATCTTTCCTGTCAAGCCTTACTTTCCCCTGGAACTGCCAATGTCAGAATATGTAAATTGAGTAGAACGCGCAAGCATTCAAATTATCAGCGGAAGTATTATGATTTAAATAGGAAGGAAACAAGTTCGGTGTGTGATATTCTTACTTAACGAGCGCGGAGGTAGTTAGCGAGAATTGAAGAACCCCGCATTGCGGCCTATGTGCTTGGCGGGAAGTAGTGTTAATCGTTCCAGTGAGCTTCAAGTCTGCTGAAGTAGCAGCGGTATTGTAAAACGCGGTGAGTTAGTTATTTTAGAGAGCCTCGTAGTTAGAATCTTGTCTTTACTTTCAGGTTATTATTTTTATTTGACTGCCGAGTTGGCACCGTCTGTAAGCGTCAAGAGCACGCAATTGTAATTTATTACGTTGAATAAAAAGGGACTTAAACCCTTCACAAGACTCTATCTTTTATACAGTTTCCACGGTCACCCCTTGGTTGTTGGAGGCGCGCAACGTTATAATTGATATTGAGAAAAAGTTGTTATATTACATTAAAATTAAATCACGACATCATACGTATACGTATTAACCTGAATCGTCAAAAAAAATGTTTTTTCCTGGTTTGACAACAAAAAAGCTATTTACGAATTGGTTGTTCCTAGGAAAGAATGAACTGATTTCATTCCCATTTAAGTTCCCATATTTTACATATATAATGTAAATTTATAAGCACTGAATGAAGACAGCATTGAATATTCTTAAAAATTATGTTAGCTATTTACTCATAACTTAAAAATCAACCTCCGTAGGTTTCCTGACGTCCCCTCAATTATTGTCGTACTTGACCAAGGTGAGCAACGTTTAAACGTAACGACCGGTATTCTACCACATAACAAAGGTATGAAATTCCATTTATTATTTTTCTTTTTTAAATTTCTCCACCATTAGATCTTATTATTTAGATTTCTTGGCATAATAAAAAAGGTGCGCGTCGAATATAATTCAGGGTGTGTGTAGACGTGCGCGGTGTTTCGAACAGGTTAAAGTTAAGAGTCGTATTCCTCCTCTCTGTTATTCACTACTTTAAATTGCTTAAGTAGCTTTTAAGGTGCCCAGATGTGTAATATTACATGGTACATACACTTACCTTGCCGCACGCCCAAGTAATGGCTTGATTTAAAGATTTTTCTTGTTTTCGATATATCTGATAGCCTTCCTATAAGTGGTGGGAAAAATCATTTAAATCGCTGTTTAACTAGCATAGGCGGCTATCTTGAATTTGATTAAACGTCGTTATATATGATAGAATTTTACTCACCGCCAAAGAAATAGTTGGTTTTAATGGTTTCGTATTGCATGGGAGCAACAATTACTTTTAAATTGAGATAAATTGAAGAAGAATAGCTTATTGTATAGCTACCGAAACTTAAAGCAGTGTTATTGGACGGACTTTTTACATTTGTGAGCAACATTCCCATTTTTATATCATAGAAAATAAGCGATATAAATCCTGAAAACATTCCCCCAAAATTGTAGATACTTAAAATTTACATTTTAATAATGCCCTGTAGGTAATACGTGAATGAATGTAAAGTTTTTGCTGGTTTCGATAACCAGCAAAAACTTTTAATGAAATCTTTAAAACAATTAGGGACAGGAAAAAAAAAGAGAAAGAAAGAATGATGAAAAAGTTTCAGTATAACACACACAGAGTTCAGTTGCCTATTCATCTTATATCATCACGCAGTTGCTTGTAGATTAAAACCCTTATAAGATTTCATCAGTTATTTCAAATCTTTGTCTCTGGAAGTTTTCCGCTTGACCGTCTGAATTTCAAGTCACTTAACCTGAAGAAAATCGTGAAACATCACAGAGTATTTGTCTCAACAATTCTCCTCTTAATTTTTCCAGCAACTTCTTGTAGCATAAATTGTTATGATTAGTGGACTACGGCAAAGCACACAAGGGCTGTCTAACTAAATCACGTGTATCACGTGTAACTAAATCACGTGTAATAACTATCCTTCTCGGTGGATTTTCTAAAAGCAGCTGGCCTAAAAGAGGTATTACACATAAGGAAAACAAGAAAACTAACCATGGAACCATTCTGTTCGTCTGGAATCGTGCCCGGGTCGAACTCCAAGTACTGAGCGAGTTAAGTGAAGATAAGAAGTTCAAGTTGCACACCACACTATGCATCTAATTAAAAAAGTTTTTTTTCCTAATTTTGTAACATAATAAAAGACTTTACGGAATAGAATTTTAAATTATTCTTTGTTTTAATGCTTTATTTACAAACATTCATTTCCACTAATGCATATTTAAAAATAAGTTATGGTTTACTTTATAAGGTATTTCTCTCACTTCCCTAGCGTGCCTTCGTGGTGTAACGGTAGCACGTTGGGCCGGTATTCCAGAGATCCGTGGTTCGGTTCCCAGCGAAGGCGTTTGCTCATTTTTCATCTTTTCTGCTTCCAATTAACCTAATGACTCTACAACTTGATAGGCAGATAGTTATTTCTACATCTGCAGTTAGAGAAATACATTAGAATTCATCTCCAGAAAGGCTGTTAATCATGACTGGAAATTAGTTTTAATGTTCTAAGTTAAACTATTCCTAAAGAGAAGAACTCCTTCTGCCATTTTATTCATCTTGACTAGTTCAGCTAGTTTTCAATAAAGACGGTTTCCACTTACCATTACTATGAAGTATTTTGTGTCCTTTTAAAAGCAAAGCGCTATATAGCGCACAAAAGTTTACGTTAAAAATTTGCATAATAAAATTCTTAAATTATTCTTTGATTGTATGCACTTCTGTGCTTATTGCTTTGTTTTAAATTTCAGATTTTCTGAAAGATTTCAGTTTGTTTAAATATTTACTGAATTTTAGAGTGTATATAAAAATTTAATCAGGAATTTATTTTGAGGATTCTTTGTATGATGAACTGAGTGGCTGAGTGTTCAGATCACTTAGCCACTGATTCAGAAGTTCGATCTATTTTAAAATTCTTGAGTATTCTATTTTAAAATGTAGGGCTTTTCCTCGTGTTGAACATGAATACGAGTAAACTTCCTTTAAAAAATTCCTCCACGAAGATATTTCTCCCCTTATGTGCTTTGTCGCAATCCATTCCCTGATATATTGATGATTCTTTAAAATACTAAAATTGTTAACTACTTCTTAATTTCTACCTAAATTCTACGCATTAGGTGCCATCCAAATTTGTAAGGTATTATTCAAATTATATTACAGACTTAACGCATTACAGCTCTATATTGTGTTCGTATACAACATGTATTTATGTCTTCAGTAAACTGATAATGCTCGTTATTCTGATAATAAATATTAATTCTCACTGTCTTCTATTGCTTTTCTGTGCTTGTATAATTTAATTAACTTAACATTTAAAATCTTTACTCATAATAACCTTTAGAGTGTTTGCAACAGTTAAGTATGAGGATTTAAAACTAAAATTTTACCTCTATCATACCTGGACTAACCGCGAAATTGTTATGTATGCTTTCTGTAAAAGTTTCATATGTATCTGAGTTATCGGTGTAAGTTGTTGTTTTCTAAATAACTTCCTGTCACCTTTTAAATATTATTTTAGGCCTAAGATATGAATTTAATTTTTTTGAAATACTGCGTTTTCAGTTACATTCGATCAACCAGAAACATTTCAGCACAGTGAAAGTTCCGTATGAAAATATTTTTGCATTTATAATAACAGCGGCTTTTAAAAAAATTCAAAGAATAACATATTTCCATAATTTCAATTTATTTTTAAATATTCTTATGCATGAAATTTTTCAAAGCGTTTTCGATGACACGCGAAAGAATTAACATTTTTATAAGCAGTAATGCCATTTATTTTTGATATTTTAAATCTAAAATGCATGAAAGTTTTCTGCCAAATGTTTTTCTAAATAATTCTTGCAGCTTTTGAATATTTCGTAGCAGTTAGGATGAATGAAAATACTTTTACGCTTCGAGCAGAAAGCTTTTAAGATGAAATAATGCGAAACCTAACTTTCAATTTTCGTATGGAGCATGTGATTAAAAACTTATCATGAATTTGTTTTAATTGTAATTTAATTTAATGATTTTGATACGTAAAAAACTTAGCGACACATGCTCCACGAAGCCCTTACAGCAGTGGAAGTACACGGCAGCAATCCGTATACTTCCACTGCTGTAAGGGAACCTTAATCATTGAGAAAGCAACAGTTAATTTTAAAAAATTGAGAAAGCAACAGTTAATTTTACTGCTTCTTAATCTTTCGAAGATACATCTTTTAAAGTTATCACTTTAAGACGTAATTATATAATAACGATTTTTTCAAACATTTTAAAATTGTTTTAATAAAGATTTATTGAAATATATTAAAATTAAAATACAAAAGACTGTTATTTAGCCCTTTTGCGTAAAGTGATTTCAATAAAAGTATTTATGCAATGGACGTACTAATTTATCTCTACGCATAAAGAAGAATGTCTGTTTGTGTGCTTGTTAATTAAGTCAAATTTTAATATTTGGATAGGGAATTACACCGTAAAGAACACCAGTTGTTATAATACTTAGAGTACTTTTAGAGAAAGGACTTTGAAATGGTTCAATTAAGAGGACTTTTAAAATGATTCAATTAATTTGAAATGTCTGAAGTGACGTAAATTTTATTAAGCGAGCAGATGATTCAAAGATGTGTACAACACTTTTAAAGTCTTAATAATACATTCTCGCAAGAACAATGTATTAAAAAAAAACTGTAGCAAATTTTCATATGCATTTATTTCTCCTTTAGTCTTTAAAAACCTAATGACTTCCTTGTATGGCCTATTAAATTTTACACACTTTTTTCCTGCCCTTCATTTAAATTATTTCCTTTGACCGGGCAGTATATAAGACTTTACAGCTTGGTCGCTAGTTATAACTAGTAATTTGCAAATACGTCGTCTTCTTGATGGAATTTTATGAGCATAAAGGGCAAAGATGGGTGACAGATTGAATTTTAATTGAAAGGGTAATTGAAATTAATGGAATTGATGGATGATTCGGTAGGCAATATGAATAAGATTTCTCAAAATCATGGGTGTAGATATAGATTCATATTTTTAAATAAATGTAATATAAAAGAGCAAATCTTTCGTACGTTTGCCAATCGTTGACTTCTTCAACAAAGGTGGTGTGGTGTGGTGTATTTAATTATGGCAAAGCACACTAGGGCTATCTGCCTAAGGGGAGGGATGCCTTCGTGGAGGACTTTCTAAGGGAAACTGGCTCGTATACACGTTACACATGGGGAAAACCACGAAAACACACATGCAGCCAGCCCATTCGCGGGACTCGAACCTCAGATCGAACTACCAGTGTTCAGCGACTTTACTGCTCGGCCGCTGGTGGGCCTCTTCAACAAAGGAGAGCAATTCATTGTACAAACGATTTTTCTTTGTAAAAAGCAAATTTCTGCCCGGAAATTTTGTAGAGAAGATTAATTTTTAGCCCTCTTCTCTGAGCGGAAAAACGAAAGACTAACTTTGTGCTCGCAAGGATTCAGTTTCAGCTGACTGCTGATTGGACGTGTTAATATACAACATGAGGGCACACAAGGGTAATGTCATAATTTCTTGCATTCTGCCCCACTTAAAAGGCGACTCCAGTGTACAAGAATCCAGCTGATGATGAGTTCTCGTCTCCCATATTTTTATTTCATGAAGATAGTTAGTTAATTTCGAGAAGAAACTTCTAAGATTCTAGAGACGGGAAATATGAAAAATAAACAATGTTTCACTAGCCAGGATTAAAAATAAACATTTTCCAATTGTTCGTTAGATGTGCTAACCATTCATGCTAAGCACTCATGCTAACCATTCATGCTAAGCACTCATGCTAACCAACAGGTTTAGTAGGGGAAGAATGTGATAATTCCTAGTTAGTTAATTTCGAGAAGAAACTTCTAAGATTCTAGAGACGGGAAATATGAAAAATAAACAATGTTTCACTAGCCAGGATTAAAAATACACATTTTCCAATTGTTCGTTAGATGTGCTAACCATTCATGCTAAGCACTCATGCTAACCAACAGGTTTAGTAGGGGAAGAATGTGATAATTCCTTATGGCTATAACGAATATAGTTTTGTTTGAAAAACTCGTTTAGAAAATATGTTTTACTTTTTATTCAAGAATTTCAGTGCAAAATGATAAATAAAATAATAATTTTTAAATTAAAAAGTCCGTGTGATTTTTTAGTTTGCTAATTTGGATCTGTATGGAAAGGAGGTAGCAACTCTCCTTTTAGGTGAAAGGTGACAAAAATTTGTGATATTGTACCTATATAGAGCAGAAATATCTGCACCCTAAGAGCTTCAAGCGTTTTGAGATTGTGATGGACTCGTTTGCGAATATCACTTGCGGACTAGTAAAGAAATGCTGCAGAAATTTATTGAAGGCCAAACTGGCGCCAGATTTCACAGACAGACGAAGAAGATAAGAATCTTACTTACCCTCTGTTTCTGTTCGTAGGGAAGAAATTAAATCTGAGAAGAAAGAATGTAGATAGAGAGAAATTATTTTTAAGAGCAAAAATAATTTCATAGTCTTCCATTCGAAATAGGAAGTTTAAATAAAAAGGTAGGTTCAAAATGCACAACAAAAAGCCCAAGTTATGAAAAAACGTTTATAGGCCAAAGTTGCAAAAGGGAAAAGAAGAATGATTTGGAGAAGAGCAAAATTAAAATAAGGGTTGCAATTAGCACAAATGTATGCGAAGATTGCATTTGTAATTCTTATTCTTAACATCATTATATGACTTGGGTAGAGTATGATAATCTTTTACATTCGTCCTTTAGATCACGTATGTTTGAATTCCTTTCTGGGTAAACAGAATTCAAAAAATGAAGAAGTGGTGTCCTAAATCGGATATATCTCTACTCTGTAAAAATGCAATTGTTTTACCTCAGTGAAATAATTTTACCCTCATAAAGTTGAAAATATTTTGAAGAGTTCATTTTAGCTATAAAAGAGTTTTATTTATATTCTTGTTTATAGTAATTAAAATTCTACATTTTGTTTAAAAGACTGTATGTATAGAATTCTATACTGTAAGAATAAAATATTTTTTTACGCTAGTGAAATAGGTTTGCCCGGATAAAGTCGAGAATATTTCGAAGAGTCCATTTTAGCTATGAAAGAGTTGAATTTATTTTCTATCTTTCAATAACTAAAATTTTTGATCTGAAAGCTTTGTAAATATTCTGAATCTAAATTAAAACAAAACTTTATATAACTGTAGTACTTAAATCACGTACGTAATATTTAATTGCCATATTAAATTTATTTAGGCGTATTCGTATTGTGTTACGAATACTAAACAAACTTACCTAAGTTTTTCTTAATTTCTGTTCTCTTTGATACATTTCTATAGGTTTTTAAGATAACTAACGATTTCAGTTTTACTAAAGGATTTCAGTATTTGCTCATTTGTTTCAGACATATGTATTCAAATATGTCTGAAACGATTTCGTTCGAACAAACAATTCGATATTTCATAGTATAGGGTAAGGCTGCGTATGTCGTACCTCCTAAGAAAAATAAGAATCAATAGAATACTTATTTTTACTTAGGGATGATATATGAAAATATCCATTAAAAATAAATATTGTGTGTGGCAATAATATGTGATATTTATTACAATATCACATCTTGGATAAAATTTATGAACACGAATTTAATACCGCTTAGAAAACCAAAATTCTAAGTAGTACCAACTATAGCTTAAGTCATATTACGCTTAAAATTGGACAATTATAATACAGGTTTCTTTTTCTAAAATTAATTTATTTATGCAGTTAATTATATCACAATGATCACACATATATGTTTTCATTTTCTTTTTAACTCCAGCACAAAAGTCGTGTACTCATCCTTTGCATTTTAGGTACTGAATCATATTCTCTTCGCGAAATTCCTCCCAAATATTATGAATAATGATAATATTATGATCATTATGACACGATGTGAAACATTATGTTTGAGTTTGATTCATGGAGGTAAGAAGGAGAGGAGACGCCTGAACTGTTTTTTCCCGTACACCCTTTTGAAGCAATGACTCATCCCTCTTGGTGACCAGAACATTCAGTGACTTGCCATTAAGGAAGAACTAGTTTTGACATGCTCAGAGGTAAAAAATTTTTAATTATGTCGTAAGTATATGTGCAAATGTATATATTTTCTTTTCTACATTATTTGAAAGTATGTGAAAGAATACAGTTATAAACAGCATTTGAATCTAAACAGAATAAAATGCTGTATTTTTCCCAGAACAGTTTTAATTTGAATGATATGTTTTCACGGGTTATCGCTAATTACATTAGAAAGAAATTTACAGGTAATTTTATTTTATTCGATTAACGATTACAAAAATTAAAATTTATTGTATTATTATTATTAAAATAACGTATTATTTCTTTTCTGTTTACATAGCTTCTTACTGAAATACTTTCTCAAATATGAGATGATTTTGAGCTTTTAAGGAAGCTTCAGATCAAAATTCATTCAACATATTCTTCACAGCATAATTAATGCTCTGTTTGATTCACTTCCAATTAGAACACCTTTTATTAGTCGAAGGAGAAAATCTGGCCAGAAGGAATATTAATTTCGTTTTGGCATTTTGCGTTGGTTCACTATAAATGTCAGTTCACTTTTCAAATTGCTGCCATCAAATATTAGAGCCCTGTATTACATTTAAAGAAACTGAATAATGAAAATCTGCATAAATGTATTTCTCGCATTGTGATAAAACGGTACCTAGAGCCATCAAATTTTGAATAAGGTACGTTTCTTCGCGAATACGGGCATCTGGACGCCTAAATTTGGAATTTGTTTTATTAACTATTTCATATTTTGTAAAACTTTAAAGAATTAATTAAGAAACTCAACGATTTAAAAGCGAGCAACGGCAACATTCTGCGGGGGGGGGAGGGACTTTTTATCTCCAGCGCGCGGGACTGTGTATCGGAAATTCTAAAGATAGGCTCATTTTAAAATTTTTTTGTTTTATGGTTAATTTAAAGTTTTTATGGTTTATGTTCGAAGAACATGATATTTAATAAATAAAGGTAACACATAAAACGTTAAAAAAAAACGCTCCTTTGGGCGTAATGTAAAATCTGAGACTTTTCAGATTTTCATTTTTTTCCACCTTTTTCTTTATTCTTTAATACTTTAAATATTGTTGCTGATTTCTGATTTGCATGTACTTAACTTTATTATTTCTTAGTACATATAATAAAGTACTTAACTTTATCATATGTACTTAACTTAATTATTTCTGAAAGGGAAGGGGGTTTGTTAATATTATTTAAAATTTGTAACTAAATTATTATAAAGGAAATAATTCTTCTAATATTTATCAAAAAAAATTTCCCCCACCTTGATTTCAACAATACACATTCTAAAAATTCTACTTTACTACTTCCTTAAGTGCACATATCTCATGGACTGTGCTTTACATCACCGTTTAATAGGTTGTTTACCAGTGCGAACAGTTCTGCCTCCTCGATATATGTAGTTACCGTCACCAGTTCTGGCTCCCTGGTGTATATATTACCAAAGTTGTGTTAATATATTTAATTCAATTATTTGTAAAATAATTCTCGGCCTGGTTTCACCGATATAATTATCATCAGCTACATCACTACTAATTATTGTTTTATATTCAATTTTGCCATCCTGTTATTAAAAATAAAATTACTGTTGAATTATCAGACGTTTTCTGATGGTGGATTTCATAATTTTCCCATTTTATCTCATATCTTGAGCAATCCAGATATTAACTCTCTGAATTTTACTATGAATCTGTTATTATCTGGTTTATTATAAATTATCTAACTTATCACAAATGATAATTGTCACTGCATTACGCTTTTTTTGTACTTGAAACTTCAAATTTGATATTTAAAATAGATATTTTTAAAAATCTTTTACTTCAAATAGATATTTTTAAATATCTTTTTTATAATTGATACATTTTTTTTTGCATATTTTCCAATTTTAAAATGCTATACAGTGGAGATAAATTTCTTTCTGTTGCCAATAATGACGGAAGTTTTTAAGGAATAATTAACTCTTACGTCAGCAATATTGGACAATTAATATCATAAATTCTCTTAAGTTATTTCAGTTTGTTTTATCATTAATTAGCTGTAAGTATTTATTTGTTCAGTTCATTCTTATCAACATATCTCATTAGGTGTTAATTTCCTTGGCAGCAATGATTTTTCTCAGTGGGTAAGTTCCTATTAAATTTATAACGGATGCTATCATTTGCATCTTTCATCGCACTAGATGAATTTATTCGTTCTTGGTATTTGACATATATTGCAGCAATGTTCCTTTTGTTATCCCTATTTGAACCATTATAAGGAGTAGATCAGATGTCAATGAATGCTTCTTTAACACTTATATTTCAAGTGCTGTTATATTATTTGTGATTGAGAAAAATGAACATATATTTCAGAAAGTAGAAATGTTTTTATGACATTTTTTACAATAATCTAGGGTACTTTCAAAAACTTTATCTTTTTATTCTCACTCCAGTTTAAATCATATTTTTGCCTTTATATAAATAACAGTCTCTCATATAAAAAAGAAAACTGTCTCAGACTGCTAAAATACTCCAGTTAAAGCTTTTTTTCCCATTGAATATTCACAATACTATAAAAAATACAATATGAGCACATTAAGAGAAAAAATAGTCTTTCGTATCAACACAAAACTTTTAATTTTCAATATTACAAGCAAAAATACAATGAAACTTTCTGTACAAAAGAAAACAGAAGAAAATAATTACATAGAACAATGACATTGAAATGTCCACCAGTCAATGATTGAAGTACAAAATAATAAAACAACAAAGAACAACATTTAGAGTCATTGGCTGGCATCATTAATCTACTGAGAGGTAACCAGCAAACACAGTGATTACCTTTAATCGATTCACCTCGTGCAAAGTCCATACATAAATATAATGCATAATTAGACTTTCGATTACACTGTTAGTTGAAAGTCAATCAGTCTGTTCAAAGTGGCGTGTGACAATCAGCAACTGTTCTGCTAGAGCAGATTGATTAGTTATGAAACAGGATATCAATCTTTACACTGTATTTACAGTCAAAATATTTCTTTAGTTACCGGTAATTGGAAGAAAACAGGCCTGATACTGGAAATAACAAGTAACAATTCAGATATCATACTAGCGGTCTAATTATCGTGGAATATATGTATCGACTGTCATGAAAGACTGTTTTTGCAATGATAATCACGTGAGTATCTGATTCTAAAATGGCTCTAACAAACATTTATTATGTAATAAATACATGATTTCGTTTACCTACACGAAATCAACGATATCTAAATCAGCCATGTTCGCTTAACAAAAAATAAAATTATCGAAATTATCATTTAGGTTTAGTGTCAAATAGCGAAATATCTTGTTGTTTTTGAAGGCTGCTAGAGGTTATTCAAATGATTAAGACAACAGAAAATGCAATTTTTGCTGCTGTATATTCTTTGAAGTCTATTATTCTACAAAGCTGGAAGTCTTTGTAGAATAATACATAAAATGGAAATCATTTCTTATCTACCACATTTCACAAAATATAGATATTTGAATTTTAATAAAAAAGAGTTAGAAAAGTGTTTAATTGAAAAATGAAACTCTACAAAGAAAATGCTTAATATAAGGCATTAGAAAGTTTTTTTTTTTTTTTTTTTTGCTAACTTAACTAATAAAATGCGTTAATAAAAATGTCAATTTAGTGCATTATAAATTATATCAATTACGTATATTAAATATTAATTACTAAATGCAATATTAATTATATGAATTAGATAAAACATTTAAGGTGTGCAAGTCCTTTTAAATCACTCAGTTTATTATTACCGGCAAGCAAGTACTGCTATAATTTGAAAACTAAATTAAATTTTTTTTGCCTCGGAGATAGCTACAAATCCCACAATTGAATATCTTCTAAGTAGAAAAGATAATCAATACAGAAGTAGTACAATACAACATAATTTGTTTGGGAAAATGGGGAAGACATGTTAAAACTTGATGCGTACTAATTTAATCAATTTCCACAATCGCAACACACGAAATAATTTCTCAATATATACTCGTATTTAAGTTTGGCTTAAATACATATAACCTGCATTTAGATTTACAAAGTATAAAATGCAAAAATATGTTGAACAAATATATATATTGAACAAAGAATTAGATAAAAAATTAGAGAAATAATTTTTAACAATTATAGAATGCTAATTAAACGTTATGATTTGAAATATTCATGTTGTACTTATCGCTAACAAATGAAAATATTATCACAATGCAAAAGACCCCTTTACCTATTTTACCATACTCTAACTGTGTTATGAGAGTAATGCCATTAAAATATCAATTTGATTCAGTTCAAAGTTAATATATTTCACCTACTCCGAGTTTTTAAATTTTCTAAGTTTTCTATATACTGAGAGCTATATAAATTTTATGACCTTAAAATTTATTCCAAAATTTTTAAATTTTCACTCTCATTTGAATCATATATCTCAGCTAGTTAATTGTCATTGCAAAAAAATAAACAGGGTGTTCAAAAATGTGTCTATAGGTTTTATTCCCTTATATATTGAACTTAGACATGTATTTGTACTACAAAAATTCTCAAAGAATGGCAGAATTGCTGAAAAACCATTTTACTGAGGGGAAAAAAGTTCTGCAAGTGCACAATTTAGCATCTCATGTGTTTTACTTAATTAAAGTATTTAAAAAAAATGAGTTTCTTACAGGGCTTTATTTTATTTCCATAAGATCTTCTGCAATGGAAAATTTATGAAAAAAATATTGCATAAGTTATATTAAAAAAGTTACAGTTAAAATTAATAAAATATTACAATAATGAATAAATGAAAACTTCGATACAGCTGAAAGCTGACAACGTTGTTTTTCGTCTTACATAAATGCTCTTTCTGAGATAAGTTTAAAATTTCTAGATGTAATGACGAATCGCAAAGAGCAAATGACTGATTATATACAAAGAAGGCTGTATTTAAGAGTTATATGGAATGACTTGCGCTTGCTTGCTTCTGAATCTTGCTGATTTCCTTGAGTAAAATAGTTTTCTTCCCGAAATCACTAGATTAATATTTATTTAGTTGTTAACTGCTTAATCAGTTTAAATAACCAAATGAAAAATCATGATCATGCATGAAGATAGTCAGCAGTCTATAAATTATCAAACTAAAGGAAATTTATTCAAAGTTCTTTGGCTTCAGAGCATATTAGTCCTTGAATATTTACCCTTCATTAATTATTTAAAAACATCCAGGTATAACAATCACGAATTCTGGTCTCGTGACTCATCACAGATAGAATCACAATCGTCTTCGTCTTCGCACATTGATTCTTCGGAGTCTTCCATGGTAGAAGACAAGGAGGTAGGATGACCCTCTTTGGAATCAGACTCATTCTTTGAGCTCGACTGACCATCGGAGGGGCGTGACTGTTGCTCTTCTTCCTGCTTCTGCCGCTTGTGTTTAGTTCTTCTGTTTTGAAACCATACTTTCACCTAAAAAATAAGCAAGAAATTAGACTTAATAAAGATGGCAACACTAGTTGAAATTATAAATTTTAAAGAGTTTATACAAATTGCTATTAACTGCAGAAATACTGTAAGACAGGACTATAACATGCATACTCTCCACACATACACACGAAAAAAAGGGGGGAGGAGCAGTTCTTTGTCGTTCTGCTTGGCCGATTGACGAAACCTAACTTACGTTTTTCATGTCTCGAAAGCGCGACTTAGGGTATTTAATAGATTTATGTATAACAGTGTTCAGACACATGCATTTTGACACTTCTGACATGACATATCGCTCTTTTTCCATACTTCTATTCTACTACTCAAATTATGCCAAAATGCCAAGTTCTGTAAAAAGCGCACAGGTAATTATAAAAAACTAGCTCTCAAACTTTAAACTCTTCAGTATTAATTGAATTTGATATTATATATATATATATGTATATATAAATGTTTTTTTATTAAACTTGATTCCTTCTTTCACTATTTTTGAAGAAATGTTTCAATTATAACCCATAAAATCCATTTTAAAGTAAATGTATTTCTAAGGGAACTCGCGAAATATCAGAGGTTTTTTATTAGAAATTTCTTAAGATATACTTGAATTTGTATAGTGGTGCGTTCTGAAAGTTGGCATCTTTGTTTTAAGCAATAATAACGCCAAATGTGGTTTACGAATTTTAACGTGAACCTTTTTTTCAGATCGTGCAAAATGAAAGGGAAAGGAAAATAGGTTACCAAAAATTATAAGTATCGCCAAGTGAATTATTCTTAACGGTTAGAAGCGTTAACGTAAACTGAAAAAAGTGTACCAAGTTAAATTTTTGAATTCCTCGGTAAGGTTCTCATTAAAATTTACAAAATTAAATATTTAGCCATAATCTGAGTCGTAAAATCGAAATTTGGAAAAAAATCAGTATGCCATTTCAGAAAAGTCTGGTTTTTTGTCAAAATAATTATGTTAGAACAATACTATATATAAATCTAATATATAGCCTAAGTCGCACTTCCGAGACATGAAAAATGCAAGTTAAATTTCGTCAATCCACCCAGTAAAAAGGAATATATAGAACTGTCCCCCTTTTTTTGTGTGGGCGTGCAGAGTGTATATTCATATTCTAAACGATAACAAAACTGTATACATTGTCAAATCTCGATTAAGCGGGGTAACAAAATAGAACGCATTAGTGTATCTTTGCATAGAAGTGCATTTGTGTATCTTTAAAGTCTAAAATAAAAAATTATGTAGTATATTAAGTTTAAATTAAGTAATTAAAATGTCACGTAAGAAGTAATCGGATAATTGAATGCTTTATTTGTTTGAATTTTATTTGGTACATTAAAATGCTGTTTTTTTTTTTTTTTTATTATTATTATTCTAGAAAAGGGAAACAAAATGTTCTAGGTCTATATATGGTGGTCTTTATTTTACCAGTTTTCAAGTTTTCATAAATAAAAATGTTTATCTCCGTACACAGAGAAACGAAATATATAGATGGCATTATGGATCCTGTTAAATTAGCTGAGACAGATTACAGCATCGATCGTCTGATACCATTCTTCTCATTTGTACACTCAATACATCCAACAACAACGTATACTTAAAGAAGGTTTACTCCATAAAGGAAAAGCAAAACATATTTTTATAAAATCCGACAAGCAAAAACAGAAATAGGAAAAGAAATTAAGGAAATGGTGCAGAGAAAATGAAGAGGAGGGGAAGAAAAGGCAGAAGCGAATGAAACGACGCATACATTTTCTTAATCGCATCGTTTCCATAAAAGTAGTAATTCGATACATTTATATACCACTATGAAAAATTATATAAAGAAATAAGTTGAACAGCATTGAGAAGGAGAGTTGTTCGCTTATGCGTCAAACTATTACGCTACCAGCGTATTAAGGACTCTAAAGAGACTACTATATTCTAAAGTATTCATTTATTTAATAAACATCACTCAGGTATATAACATACAATTAATCTTCAATAAGCCTAACTAATTACAGAAACATGTTTTCCTAATTCTAAGAATTGCCCTGTTGCCACTCTCATGAAACCAAACTAACAACAATTATTAGTGGCCAAAAGGTAAAAGTAATAAGTATTGTAAAATTATAAGTATAACATTAAAGTAAAGTAAATACAAAATACAAACTACATTGTTTTGAAATCCAACAAGAGTATATAATAGTACTTTATTTATAAATACACAAAATTTAGTTTTCGTGGAGGTGGTAAGCCTTAAACAGTATGCTTATTGGGATTGTCAAAAATCACTTAATAACATTTTCAGAATACCGGTCTATTTAAGAGATGGTCTACGCAAGAAATTTAATTGTTATTGATAATTTACAGCCCATTCTTCAAAACATTTAAATTTGCAACCAACAATATAAATATGACTTTTTTTTTAATATCTTCGAATTTAAAGCTGAGTGTTAGATGGAGATATAATTATT
This sequence comes from Stegodyphus dumicola, assembly GCF_044657685.1. Taxonomy (NCBI): domain Eukaryota; kingdom Metazoa; phylum Arthropoda; class Arachnida; order Araneae; family Eresidae; genus Stegodyphus; species Stegodyphus dumicola. The sequence continues at coordinate 36,237,016 of NC_140771.1, read as the reverse complement.
AAAAAAATTGCTTAATATAAGAGTTATTAATAATTAGAGCATCAAAACGATGTCCAAATAATACATTTTAAATCTAAAAATAGTGCACAAGTTTTAACTCTTTAGAATAACGTTTATTCCTCTACATACCAAAATAAAGATAAATACAGTAATTGCACAAAAATATTCTGGAAATAAAATTTAAAAAAAAAAAAAAGTGTTACTATATTACATGAAAACACCAGTGTTGTAATTTTAAAAGTGCAGTAAATACGTTAATTTAATTATATTGCATTTATCTACAAGTTTTACATTATCAGCACGTGTATTGTTCCGTATTTATATAAATTTACACAGCAAAGAGTCTATAACAGCGGTTCTCAACCTTTTGACTAAACGCGTACCATTTAAACAAAAAATGAAAAACTTTAGTACTACCACTACATTTTATTTACAATGATACACTTTCATTTACAATGATTATTTTTCAATTTCTCAGTAGAAATATTAAAAAAATATATTTTGCCATTTGTACAACCTGTTGGCTATATTAAATATACAGACATAAAAAATATCAGATTAATAATTGGTTACCATTTTAATTATCAAAATTTAAATTACAATAGTTTAATTCTAAAACTTAGTGTACCATTCGGGCCTGTTTATGAGAGATCAATTTCTTTATACCTGATCTTATTTCACTTAACTTTAACCGTAAATTAAAATCCAATTTTAATTTTGTTCTATATTTCTTTTTCAAATAAAACGCGGAAGAAAATACTTGTTCACTCAAATAGGTTGTGCAAAAAGGCAATGAAAATTTAATAGTTTTATTTGAAATGTATTTAATTTCTTTTTTTTGGGGGGGGGGTTCAGCCAAAAGTTAACAGGTGTGCTATTTTTGAAATCTTTAATTAGAGTTCGTTCACAGGAAACTTCTATCAATTGTTTTTTTTCTGCACGAGATTTTTGAAATTAATAGTTAAAAATATAACATTATTTTTATATCATAAATGCAATATGAAAATTGAATCTGACCCGCAACATTAAAAAATTTCTTTTTCCTATTCCATTAAGCAACACAAAGACAATACATAAAAGAAAAATTAAGTGAAATTGAAATTCAAAATTAAGTAATATTCAATCACAGATTACACTGGCTTTATCGGAAACATTTTCCTATTAATCTGCAGTTTAATTTTAGCGTGAATACTATTATGAAATCGTGTTTAATTTCATATATCTGGTATTTCATAAATTCATTGAAAATGAGAGATGTGACCTTCTTTAAGCAAACATTTTCTACCTACGTATTTTCCGTACTTTCTTAATTCAAAACTATCGTTAATTTAGTTAAAATTTTCTACTGACTAAACTTTTAATAACTATAATGAAGATTAAGTAAACCACTTCAATCATTATTCATTTCTGTGTACCACATAGGTCTTTAAATGGAGTACATAATGATAATTAAAAGAAAAATAAAAACAGAGAGGAAGTCAAAGTTGAATGCTGCGGAAAGAACAATGAAACGACTTCTTTGGGGGAGGAAGGAGATGTAAGACAATGCGTTAGAAACTATACATTATCTATAATTACTCGTGAAAATTCATAAAATATTTATGAACCGTTAGTCAACTTTACAAATCTAGTACAAACCGTGAAATACTCGACGTGTATGATTAGGCTGGATTTGAATAAAATAACGGCATGAAGATTGATAGCTTCAGCAGTCAATTACCTTCGAATCACGAAAGTATTAGGAGGGGGAAAAGATATGTTTAGTAGGTCAGCGCTATGAAGGAATTAACAGACTGGATACTAGCAAACACTGTTTATGAGAAAAACCTAATCTTTTTCTTTGAACGATTAAAAGATATTAGATGTATTGTTAGTAATAAATCTTAAAAGCGGAACATTTCCCGAATACGCATTACACAATCACGCGAATACCAGCAGGCAAATGGACTTAGCTTAGAGATAGGTAGTGAGTCGAATTAAGATATAAGCCAATAAGAACCTCGAATTTCGACAGTATTCCCGAAGCACATCCGAAAAATATACTAAAAATAAACGAAAAAAACGTTTATGGAGTTTTACATGATTTCGTAAAATTTAATCGGTCCAAAATCCCTAACAGAAGTTAAGCGAATTATTGCTATAGATTAAAGTAAATAGAAAGTCAGAGAAAAGTTTAAACAGTATTTTATTTGATCATGGTAAAGCATTCTAAGGCTATATGTCTAAGGAGAGAGATGCTTTCGTGGAGGGTTTCTAAGGGAAACTAGCTCGTATACACGTATACACCTTTTCCGAAATTCGAACCAAGATTATTGCAGTCGGCATCGCTAACCACCATGCACGTTCAGATGACAAACAGCTTATTTACTTTTAATATAATAGTGTTTCGCGTTTCGCATTAATTACGACGTAAATGTCACCACATACAAAAAGATTAGATAGACCAATTAGAGTTTTTTCACTATATGTAAACACAAAATTTTCAAAGATTAAATTATAGATGTAGGGCACAGCAAAAATTAGAATTCTACGAATATCTTGATATTGCTTGCAAACTGTCGAAGCAGAGAATTTGTGTCAATATAACAGCATTTAGCATGCTTTAAACGTTTTTTTATTTAATACATAGAAAATTATAATGTTTCTAAAAGTGTTTCGAAATTTGGCGTAGAATGCACTCTTGTTCTGAAATATTCTGATAAAACCAAGAAAATTGATTCTTGGGAACCAGTCAATGCTTTATTATAATATTTGATTGGCAGATGCATTTCACTTGAAGAAGCTATCATACGTCGCCCAGACGGTATAGTGGTTAGCGGAGCCTACTAGGGTATCGGAGGGCTCGAGTTCGAATCCCGGAGATGACATGGATGTTTGCAAATGTATGATGTCGATGCAGCATGGCGGCACTTTAAATATGCGGCGAGCCGAAAGTCCTCTCGTGTGGACTGGTGGGAGTCGAGAGGGGTGCTCTCCCTCCAAAATTCGGGGTGGAAAATAATTCATAACCCTCAAAATTGGGGGTTCCATATTACATGGAACAATATTACCATTGTTCCATGTAATATGGACGCGACAACAACAACAAAAAGCTATCAAATGCGCATAAAGAACAGCAAGCTTCAGAACCTTACCTTCAGAATAGCACGCATCACCTTTCGGAAGACCAGGCGGACATAACACATGCATGTATATATGCATAATCACTTAATACTTTCCAAAGTATAGCTGCACCTTACAAGGTAAATTCAAGAATGTCTTATAGTTCTTTTCAACAAATATACTACATTTTAACTCACAATTATTTTATAAAATTATTTACTTTTGCTAAATGTCTCGCATAGTATAATTCTACACATTCATACCTATATTGTATACGATGCTTGTATAATGCATATTAACCTCAAAATGAAAAATCTTTTTTATTTACAGATCATTAATGACTAAAACAAGAGACGGAAAAAAATCAAGAACGAATTTCAGCTGCAAAGAAAAAAAAAATATCATTTTATTCTCAAACCTAAGAAATCACACTCGCAGAAAAGAAACATACGGCAAAAACTAGTAAAAAGTATATGAGAGTAATGTTTTTATTTCCATCCCTCTTCTTGGGAGAAACGTCTTAATTCCTTATAATGCAATTAACTAATTACAGCGTGCATTAAATATTATGAGGCAAAAATTACTTGCGAACGGAGAAAGTTGACATAACATAAATCCCTTGTTTGATGCGGCTAGGAAATGGTTAACGGAGCACGTAAAGGAAAGTTCTCGATTAATTTTTCTACGTTTCATATTTATCGAATTCTGCAGGCATAGAATCCATTTAATTGAATTAGCTTAAACAGCTTATAAAAATATACACAGTAATATATTATCTTTTAATATTGTTTAAATCAACAAAAAAATAGAAACTTATCAACCGTTTTATAGTACATGAAGAATATCTTTCCTGAAAGGGAGGATTCTGGAATGAAAATTACTTTTATACAGGAGATACGTTATGAAATTCATTCCGCTAAGCGATCGAATTTATGATCATATCCTAGTCTTCTCTCATCCATTCAACCTTCAGTAAAATCATTATTCTCTGCTTTCAGAAATTAGTGTTATATTTTTCTATAATGTGACGTCATTTCCTTGTATAATGGCTTGGATCATTTCTTCCTTTAAGCTTTTCATTTTGTTACTCGTTTTTTTTTAAGTAGTTTTTTATCCTACCCCTTAGAAATGATTTTTAAGTAATTTCTTTCATGTTTTCTACGCTATGTTCTTTTATATCAAAAGTTCAATGACATTTACTTCTTTGACGATTGGATGAGATATTTTTTTCATAAATTTTTATGATGCATTTTCTTACGATAACATGCAACTGGAAATTAATATTCAATTTGGATAACGTTGCTTTCATTTAGTTTGTTTCCAAAGCAAATCAAGAGAAACACAAGTCCTGACAAAGGTTTTGGAACCAAAATTGTGGTTCGAGAAAACGTACAATTCGTCGACTGGTGATTTGTGAAAACGAGAGTCCACTCTGGTACTTCAAAGGAAATAAAGTAATTCTTTGAATAGGAATTTTGTAGCTTTCCTTACACTAATCGCATATTATGACGTGGATAAAATTAATTTCAAAGGATCCTGAATTGTTCTTCATGAGAACTTCACTTTTTCTCATAACACAAATATTATATTGTTATTCCTTTATTTCTAAAATTTAGAAAGACGTAGACATTTTACATATTAAATATTCTTGTCTGATTTTTATTGTTTATTGAATAATAAATTTTTTTAAATCAAAATTCTCTGTTTTTTTCTCCTGAGTGTAACTGGATCTATGTTAGCTTTCCTTTGAGATGTTATTTCTCTTTCCCGGATGTACGGTTTTTTAATAAAGCGGAACTGTTTCATTCCAGCCTTTCATTAACAGCACAATATAGCAGTAATAAATATTAGCTACCTATCCATTATTTGTTGAAGTAAATTATGTACAAATTACATTACAATAGACGTATATACCTTTCACTATAGTACTCAGAAATACCTTTAAAAAACATCACAGAACACTTCTTCACAAGTGCCGAAGTAAAGTGATGCCTAAGTTAAAATGAAAATAATGATGCATGGAGAATAAGTGAGGAACAGGAAATATGATTGCTACTGTTACATAAAAAGTCACTCGTCTTTCAAGCGAGATGGAAAAAAAAAAATCTGCTTGGAGTCGAACCATACTTGACTACCGCCGCGTACGATGGGGAATCTCAAATAGCAGGCGGAAATGCCGCATTTGCATTAGAATGATTGGGCCACTTTTAGGCGATGATGATAGGAAGTGACGGAGGGTATTAGGGGAGTAGTAGTTTCCAGTTTTTGATCATGCAGAATAGAGCCACTACTGAGAAAGCCGCAACGGGATCTCATTTTCTATTGTACCTCGGGGTTTATCAGATAACGGAAAAAGTAAAACCACACTTTTCTTACATATTCTGTAAAGTGTGCTACATGAAATGGCGGTTTGGAAGTTTTACACGATTACATCGTATTTTTGCGGTGATTCACGTTTATAAAAGAGCAATAATGATTTCTTTTTGATTTTGTAAAATTACATATGGATATCAAAGAAAGCCATAAACGTAATTATAGCAAAGATATTTAGAAGCGTTCTTGTTCAGAGGTATTTTTGAATAAGTTTGAGACAATCTGTCCCGGTTCGGAGGAACCAGTTCCTAAAATATCTTTAGTTCGGCGAACCGCTTATTATAACTGAATTTTAGTTTTTGTTCAGGCATTTTATTGTTACTAAACAAGTCATTTTATCGTTTATTTAGATAGCGAAACAGTTATTCAAATTGTTCAGTCTAAAAGCTGATTCGAATATTAGCACTTTAAGAAAAGAAACAAGGCATGAAAAATTAAACATGCAGCGATTGGTAGCTTTTTGAAAGCAAGGGACAATTAAAAAAAACTAAGTTTCTCTCATCGGTGTTCGAACACGCATTTTCCAGTAGCTAACTTATACTGCCATAATATGCACGAAGGAATGCAAAAACTCCTTATAAAGTGACCAAATACTCATTCAATTAGTAAAGCAATGATTTTAGAATTGCTGTACAGACGTTAGGTTATTTCGAAGCAGGAGAGATGAAAAATGAGTAATGTCCTCTCGAATACGCACCGAGTGTGCTGACGATTACATCTCGAAGTCATGCTAAGAAGGCGGGGGAAATACATTATATACTCCACATTTAAAGGGCGACTAGGCATTAGGGGACTCAGTTGCCAAACGCTGGTGATGGAGAATCATCATCCACCACCCTTTTTTAGTTCGGACGCCACTGCAGCGATATTAGGTTATTTCCAAGCAGAAGAGATGAAAAATGAGCAGTGCCCTCACCGGGGCTCGAACCTCGGACCTCTCGAATACGCGCCGAGCGTGCTGACCATTACACCACTAAGGCATTCTAAGAAGGCGGGAGAAGTACATTATATTGCGTTTTCATTTCTAGTATGTATACTAAATTTAATTTAAGTGATTTACAAAAATATGTATAGTAGTCCCCATTCAGCAATCTTTACGATTGATTGTAACGCATTGTCCATCAGGGCTAAAACAGAAGTCGATCATTTTTTACTGGGTATGTTTCTGTTCATTCCAAATTAGAGATGTATCAAAATTAATTATTTAAATTTATTTAATGCAAATCAAAATTACAATTTAAACTATCGATAGCTCCTTAATTCCCCCTCTGTATTCTAAAAATCGTAATAATAGCTTTTCTGGAGTGCGTCATTTTTAGATCAATCCATCTTGCATGGCTTGCATGATGATGATGACGTAGGTAACTCGGAACCTAAACTCAAAATTTTGAGAACTGAAACCTTTCTAATTTAAACCAAAACATTCTCTTGGTGAGTCTCCATATTGGATAATTGCTCACTTTAGCCTCCACTCTCCAGCAGTGCCATTATCTAAAATGTGATACTTTATATGAAACTGTGAGGTGAGTATTGCGTCCATGATCACATGTGATGAAGAATATATTTTCGATAATTAGTTCGTATCCAGCAATAAAAATTACATTCAATTCGGCCACGCCTGTCTACAAGTCTCTCCTTCGAGTTTTATCTTTCTAACTACGTAGTGAAGTACTCCCCCCCAGGATTAAATCTCAAGAGAACCATCGTTAATCTGTTACATAACGTCTGTACATCGTTAATCCGTTATATATATATAAAAACTATATTTAAATGTAAGAAATACTACTACGGATCACTTTAACTATAACTAGATGTATGTTTGTTCTTTTTTCATTTCTGAAGTAAATGGCAGTATCGGTGATAAATCGCCAATAGTAAGCAATTTCGGCTTTTATCTTGTGTCAAAAGTGAAACTCTGAAGGACTAGACCTTAGAAGTCTTAAAAATTCTGCATTTTCCTAGAGGTTATTTATCATCAACAATTAATGAACCATGTATTAAATGTCCCAATTAAATTATGATGGGTACTGAGATAAAAATGCATGGTTATTTAAATTTTATTTATGGATTTTTACTTTTTTCTTTTCTGTTAAGTGACAACAAAGAGCTTTTTATCTTTTAAGAATGATGAATGTTAAACAGGTTTATGAAATGGAATAAATGATGATAGATTAATCCTGTCAGTTTCCGGCACGATTACAAAGTAAGTATGGCAAATTACAGGTATTTTTGATTGCTCCACAGCATTAAAATTTAATGCGAGTCATACCTATTTATTTTGTTATTCTTGTGCCAGTAAAATCTATCTAATTTATATTATTATTAAGCAAGTATGAATTCATATCTTTAGACAACAAAAAATTATATAATTTATCTCCATGCATTATAAATGCTTCTTATAACTACACAATTTAAGAAATATTTCAGAATATGAATCAAAATCTCAAGTGTATCCATTCAGAGAAAGGCCAGATGTCAAATGCCAGTTTGAATCACAAAACAGACGAACGAAGCTATTGCAACTATTGCAATTGAAAATTAATTCAATCCAGAAAAATTAAAAACAATTTTAATATAAATTTGGAAGTTCCATCAATGATAAAAAGAGTATAAATAAAGTATATTAAGGTCTATTCCTGATGAACTGCAAAATAACTTCTTTTTTGTCTTCCGGAACCAGTGGCATCTAGTTATGCTTATGAAGGTTAGCTTTGTATTTAAAATATTTAACAGAAGCACTGCGCGGTTAATATTAATATGGATAACCATAAGAAGACGTCATGTCTAATAAGGTGATTATCTCTCTGGCAGAAAATAACAGTTGCAACTTTGTTTTTGATTTTTACTTTTAACTTTTCTATCCTTAAGTCAACCATTTATTATATTCCGAGGTTTCCGCATTTTAGTTATTGAATGATACGCAGAAATGAAGATTAACAGCGGTGCTCTGAGCGGTATAGAGGTTAGCGTTGCCGGTAGTGTATCGGTAGGCTTGGGTTCGAATCCGGGAGAAGGTTTGGACGTTTGAAAGTGTACAGAGTTTGTGCAGCGTGAGCACACTTGAAATATGCAGCGAGATGGAAGTTCTCTCGAATGGTTCGGTGGTAAGGAAAGAGGAATGGATGATCCTTGGATCCGTCCCCAAAGGATTCTCCTTCAAATTTGGGATGGAACTACGAAAAACGTGCTGTCGTCAATAAAACGCTTGCCTAATCCCAATGAGAGCATAACTCCGTTCCTCGTTAAGATAAAGTCCGCGGAGGTGTTCTGATGTTACGAATGACAAGGATTCTGGCAGTCAACTAAACTCAAATAATCTAATATAAATTAGATTTGGAGATTAATTTTGCTTACTACTTTAGGAAAGGTGCGAGCTAGGCTTTTGTAAATGTAAATGCATAACTTTTGAGGTTTGCTACAACTATGTAGAGTTTGGGAGATGTTGACGATGAAAAGGTCATGCACTTACTTTAATTACACTAGCTCACATTTTTAGCGAGAATTTAGCAACAAATTTTGCAAAGGGCGTATGAACTAATTCCATTACCATTCAGAGAGCATTAAATCCAGAGGTAAGTGATTATTCCGTTTCGTTATTAATACACTCAAATTTATTTACATTATAATACAATAGTTACAAGGATTATTATTAGGCACACGTCTTCATCATTATTAGGCTTTCGATTACCTTCGATCTTACATCAAACTAAATTTAAGTTATAGAATATCAACAGAGATAAGACGCCCGGAGAGCCACCTAACGGCGCGAGCTATCAATTTACAACAAAGGGTGCATCAGAAGTAATGAAATTCAGTTGCAAATATACAGATATGTATTTTTAAAGTTTTTTCTTTTCAATCAGTGCCAATCTGCAACTGAATTTTGCCATTCCGTTTGGAATATTTCTCGTACATCTATGCATCAGCTTTATTTCAAATAACAGCAGTTTTATGATATCAGCGAACTAAGAAGAAATGATTTTTTGAAAATTTAATATATCATTTGCATGGAAGTGAATAACAGACATGACAAAGAACCTTGTTGCATATTCGCTGTGTGGCATTTTATACTTACGGTTTCTGCCTTTCAAGTTAACTATCATTTGAATTGTAAATAACTATGCCGCTCACCATTGGCCGAATGGATAAAACTGGAACATTAGTAGTTCGACACGAGTTCAGTTCCAGCAAAGAAGTTGGTTGCATTAGCTTTTCGTGTTTTTACTCACGTGTGGCAGGAATACAAGACAGTTCCCTTAAAAAATACTCTACGACAGTAGACCCCCCCCATTAGGCAAAAAACCCTCATATACTATTTTGCCGTTATCAACTAAACCAACAAACTTCAATAAATTAAGAAAGCAGCTTCTGATGACATTTACCATTTGTGGCAGCCATCGTCTTATTTAAAAATATTTATTTTAGCAAAGTGCCGTTACGAATACCTATATCTAGACAAAATTATTCAGAGTAACATCTTAACAAAATTATTCGAAACAAACCAAAATTTCTATTGTCATCTAAATTTAGTTCTGCCATCAACCATTAGAAAGATATTATATTACCTTTTTAGTTTAAAAAATCCGTGCGTTTAAATACATTTCGGTGATTCTTAGAGTATATTTCCTGCAGACTGCGAGCGAAAATTGAATTTAATATCATTACACTTATATTGAGCAATATCTAAATTAAAATTTTAATTCAAGTATGCAGTTTTTTTAGCAAAAATTAGCTCTTTATTGTCCCTTACTTGAGTTAGTAACCGCTCTAAGTCTCTGATCAGGGCAGGGGCCTCTGAAGAACCTTAAACATACATATCTACCTATGTGTAGATATATAAAAAAGGGACTTTTTATTCTGCTAGAGTGATTACGCATAAATGTGCCATGTATATATTAAATGTTTATGTTAAAAATGCTAATGCTACAATTTTATGAGACATGAGCAGTTCCCCTTCTCTAATTATGCGCCCGCCGTCATTCGCGTGCCCGTTGGCAGATGCGGCTCTATATGCAGAAAGTATGTGCGTCAAAATACTATTGCAAACTAAACAAGTTTAATAAATTTTCTAAATGTAAGAGCTAGTTCTGAAAAGTTCAGTATAATTTACAATTTTAATACAATGATTGAATAGATTGATGCAGGGAAATTTTTTGTTTCCCAAATCATTTTATTAAAGTTAATTATATATTTGTGGTGCGATTTTACATAATGACCATTCCAATAAAGGAGCTCCAGGAAGAATCCTATCAGGGCTTCTATAGTTGTAGGTCCGCCTCTGTATTAATGAAATAAGCTACGAACTCTTATTAAAACTGGTTTTATTCTATGCATGAGTTTAATAGTGAAAAATCTTGCAATGATGAAAAAATTTAGAATAGCAAGCTGCCTGAAATGAACGACAAAATGCATCAAATATTAAAGTGAAAATCAATTAAAAAATCTTAAAATAATATAGCATAGCATTAAATTTCATTGCATATATTTTTTATAAATACACACCTACACCTTCATTGAAAACTGAATTTCATCGAACCAGTCAAGTATGAATTAAAATCACCAGTCAACGGCGAATCTAACTAATTTTGTTCATTGACTGTGTCACGAATAATTCTTCATAAAAGTGAGGAAAATTTATTTAATTTAATGGATTTCCCAAGATCACAATCTTCAAGTCCAATGAAGCTTCTTGATATTAAACCAAAACGTAATTATCATTTTACTCAACACTTTTGTTAAAAATTATCATTATTCAACAAACAATGATACGCATTATCTTCATATCTCACGTATTGCGAGGTCAGACTGGAGATGGTGTAATCAGAGAAAACTCAATTCGATTCATAATGAAGGTATCCAGAAGCTAGAGGCTAAATTTTCGAAAACTCGCCTATTTTCTCAGCCTGTTCTGATAATATCAAAATTTTAGATTAGGTATATCTTTAAGTGAGCAAGCTGCTCTGGAGCTACGAACAGAAATTTACATAATATGTGATCCATAATATTATTTGTATCTGATCAAACTCTTAAAAGAAATATTTGTAAATATTTAGTAACAACAATTATCGTATTGACAAAATCATCGATACACTTTCGGTATTTTATAATACCTTAATTACAATAATACATTTGTAATTAGTATTCTTTAAAACAGAAAATGTATTCAAAGTATAATGAAGGTGCTCCTGCAAGCTGCTTTCAAAATCCATCGAATATATCGTCTGCATAGTACCTCGTTATATATTCGTACGTGAAAAACCATTGTTGCTTATTTTAAATGCGTCTCTACATTTCAAAGATATCAGGCCGTCTTTGTTATGATTCTCATACAGGTTAATTTTTGCTAAATTAAGTTCTGAAAACACGTTGAACTGCAATTTATAAAACTGCTTTCAAATCCTGACGAACGATCACGCTTTTCTCTGTTCGAAAAAAAAAAAGTTGGTAAATTGGAGATAACGAGTGTTTGTCAATCAGAATTACAAAAATTCTTCAAAATTTCAAAAATAAATATAAAATTTCAGATGATTTAAACCCTTATAAAACATCGATGAAGCTTTTAAAGATATAAATTAAGGGCATTTATTTGAAGAGTATTTCTATAGATGCAAACTTAAAAGAAAAAAATTATTTAAATCTTTCGAAAACTTACACATTTTTTAAGTAGATGTTAATTAATTTCCTAGCTTTCATTGTAATTCTATAAAAATTTACAACAACTTGTAATAAGGCAAATGCATTAAATAAAGCAAATGTATTAAAATATGAATTTAAAGATATTAATAAACTTTTCCACCAGCCAATAAAACAATTTTGCCAAAACTTTACCAAAATTGGACAGGTAAGATTTCTCTTATTCCCTTAAATACTATAATGTTTGTTATAAATTCTTCAGAATTTAGATTACGTCAAACTTTAGATGATCTTTGGAGAGTTTTGAAGTATTATCACGTTCATAGAGGAAATGATATTATCTCTCCTTCTTGGAAACTTCGTTATTAAATGAACATTACCAAACAATTTATGAGCAAGTGATAACCTTCGGCAATCTGTGCTAAATGTTTAATAGAGGAAGTACCTACGTAATAATAATATAGATAAGAAGTAAGTTATATTCAGACGGCAAATTTTGTATTTTGCTTGCATTCGAAAAATACGCATTATGTTTACAAATTGAAGTCGCGGAAAATGCCATGAATTCTAATCAAGCTTAATATCGGAGACGAATTTAAGAAAGCAAAATGCATGACAGAAAGATATCTAGAAATGTAATTTCGTCGCAAGTTTTGAGAGAAAGCATCCATTGTGGACAGGCCCGAGGATATCCCCAGCCCTCTTTTTCAATCAACAACCTCTCGAGAGGACTTTCGACTCACTGCATAGTTAGACGGACCCCCATATCGCACAGACACTATACACTTACAAATATACAAGCCTTCTTCGCGATTCAAATCTGGACCCTTCGGTACGGCAGTCACCGTCGCTAATCAATATCCCACTTGAGCGGCTATTACAGTTGCAAGTATAGATTGCAAGTACAGATAGGTAATGGATTGATTTAGTCTTTAGGAAATGAAGCATTTCCAATTTTAATCTTTTACTTCAAAGATCTAAGAAAAATTGCACCATAATGCTACTTAAAATGTCCATGTGACCGCCTCCTTTATCACATTTATTGAGTAAAACATTTGTTGTGAAACACACACAAAAGAAATACATAATAACATAATATCAGCGTTAGAATTAAAGAATACCATACGTACATTTTAAAATGTTCTGCAAATTTAGTTGCAACAGAGGTCTGAAAGGCATGTTGCTAAAGCTAATAAGAAACAAAATACTAAAGTGGAAAGCAAAAACATCAGTTTTGAGATATGTCCCCAAAACAACGAAACAGGAATCAATAGCAATAACAAATTTTGTCTTTCAGGCTCAAAATTCTTCTTCTTTAATTGTTATGATATCAAAATTTTTATAGTATACCTGGTATCGTATATTTAATTTATAATCAAATCAGTTAAAGGAAAAATAATTTGCTTTAAAATAAAACTTAAAAATTTGCTCTTGCAGTTTAATGAATCGAATCAAATCATCATTATAAATCTCAAAACTTAATAAACATAAGGCATTAATTAATATCTACATCTAAAATTATCATTGCATATTAAAAGTAAGGTTGTTCATTTTATCTTACGCATTTGCAATTGCAGATTTCGTAACGCTTGCTGCCAAAATTTATCACATAACTAGTAACTTTCACACTGTCACGAACCTGAAATTCTTCTTGCTGCTAACATTTACTTCTTTGAACTTTAGTGGCAACACTGCTCTCTGTCAGTTGAGATTATCTGAGCAGCCATGAAAAGAGCTGTTTTCTTTAGTTCTCGACAGGAAACTATAAAACTGTAATTGTAAGTAATTCCGTATATTGAAGTTTGTGTTGTGAAATTTACAATAGTCAACTAATTCGACGGATAGCACGAAAAAAATTAAATGAAATTTATACATGCACTTTAAAAAGATTTACAAAAATATTAACTTTAATAGTCCTATAATAAATAGATACAAAAAACATTTTATTAGGTACAAAAGGAACCGATGCATCTGCATTCATATTTTATAACGTAAAACTTGTTTATTACAAATATTAGATGCAGACATTCGGAAATGTAAAATACTGCAGCAATATTTGTGTATAGGTCTTCAAAAATTTTAAGTAACGATATGTCGTCTGAGTTTTATTGGTTTAAGAATGGATTTACCTACTATCAAATTGCTATTTAAAATTTTGATTATTATTAGCTAATCTAATTAGGCAATTAATTTCAGTTTCGCCTAATTAGGTATGAAAATTAAATTTCGACCTTCTTTATCCTAGTGCTGTATATGGAAATTTAAACTTGATACATTTTTGCTAAAAGGTGTCAAGCGGCCAAAATTCCTAGATTGGAAGTTTAGATTTACGATCCACCATTCAAGTAATGTTAAATCAAGCAATCTTCTTGCAGCATTCTGAATAGCTGTTGTAAACAGCATGGCTATATCATCAGCAACATCCCGAATGTGGTTCGAAAAGTTTTCTAGCTTCGATCTCACGACACACTTGAGAACTATTTCACCGCAGTCATCAAGGGGAGGGTGTAGATGGGTATGGTAACTAAACATCAAAAGGAAGTAGGGAATGGCAAGTTATTTTTCAAAGTTGGACCATTATGAAGGAGAAAAGGTGTTAATATCTAGGTAAAAACATGCAATCATCGCCTCGGAAATATAGCGATTCTCTCAAGAACTCCTCCGAGAACTATTGTTCTGTTCGCATAGTGAAGGAATTATTTTCAGGATATGGTGCAAAGGGCTGCAAAATAGTAAATAAAAAGACAGAAGGTGGAGAACTCAGATGTGAAATTTTAATCTCAATTTTTAATGTTTTCAAAATCTCAGAAAGAGCAAATAAACACCAAATACCAAAGGACATTCAAATCCTAAAAGGTATACTATCATTTGAATATTAATTTCTGGCTGTAGACTTAGATCATAACCACATTTGGTTTACAACCGGTTTCAACCTTTTTACAGTAAAGAAGCTCATATTTAGTTTTTCGATCAAAAGAGAATCTATATACAAAACTTATGATTAATTTATAGCGTAATAAATTAAATTATAAATTTAATAATGCAAAATAAATTACTAGTCTTTCTTTAAGTAGAGAATACCTTATGCATTGCTGTGAAATTAAGTAAAATGTTACGAGGTTCCGCTTTAGAGTATACTAATTATCAATTAAGTATAACTGATATTGAATAGGACAGTATATTCGGCAGAATAGAACGATTCCGGTTATTAGTGATGGTAACTATTGAGAAACAAAAATGATTTCTTTTGATTAACAAATTCAAATTTTTCAAACTATCAGTTGATTTACAGTTTTTATTTGAGTATCCTTAGCAAAAGTTTTCAAACTATAACGAAGTTGGCTACAATAACGAAAGATTGAATCGTAGCAAATGACCCAGGTTTGACCAAAATACAGATGATATTAAGACTATATCAGTGTTAAAAGTTATGAAATTCAGATAAGTAGATAGTATTAAGGGGAGTTCTTTGTAAATCAAAGCTGTTATTTCCTTGGAAATAAATTCAGTTTCATACATTATTTCCGTATTAAAATAATCTTATAAAATTTAAAGTTTGTTTACTTATTGCTACTGCTCATCATACGCTTAAATCTGTTAACCTCATTTAGTAAAATTTTGAAAATAAATAAAGGAATTTTATTTTGATTTTATACAACAAAAAAGAAACAAATTATGTAATTAAAACTTTGTTTTAATAAATATTATTACTCTAATATATTAAAAATTAAATTTTATTAACAAAGGAAAGAACTTTTAGCCCAGAAGGGACTATCAGTCTCGAAACGGGATTTTGATGCTAGTTCATTATAAGTACTTTTCAAATTGCTGCCACCAAATATTATCGA
Source organism: Stegodyphus dumicola (assembly GCF_044657685.1). Lineage (NCBI taxonomy): Eukaryota > Metazoa > Arthropoda > Arachnida > Araneae > Eresidae > Stegodyphus > Stegodyphus dumicola. The sequence continues at coordinate 36,221,060 of NC_140771.1, read as the reverse complement.
CCTGTAGTATTTTTAAATAAATTAAATAATGAAGAGCCTGCATGTAATGTATTCATGGGCCTTGCATTGTGAAAACACGTCCGCACCTAGAGCCATCATATTTTGAATAACGTAGTCCTCCACTCGAACATTTGACCCTGAAAGCCTGAATTTTGAATTTCTAGTTTTATATTTCATGTTTTGTAAATCTTTACTGAAATTTTTTGATTAACAGAACTGTACTATTTAAAGGATTTAAAAGCGAGTAGTGACAACACTGTACGGATTTAAACATTTTTATCTCCGACAATAGAGACTCTCAGTTTGAAATTCTAAAGACATGCTGTTTTTAAATATTTTGTGAATTTTGTGAGTTTGCTGTTGAATTGAATTTTATGTGGCGTAAGGGCGAAAAACGTGATATTTAATAAATAAAGTTAATACACAAAACGTTATTAAGGAAAAGAAAAAAAAATCATGTTACTAAGAAAACTGAATATTGATATGATAAACTGATAAAAAAAAACTGAAAAAAAAGAAACAAATGTGTTGAACACTAACACTGCATTGGGAATTCTAAACGTAAAATGCTAAGTTTAAAATTTTTGTAATTTCGCTGTCCCCCCTTCTAAAATCATGCTATATCAAAACCGCATAAGAATTCTCATGTTCAAAATGAAAACGGTTGTATATTTTGCAAATTAAAAATGTTTGATTGGCTATGATGCGTATACGGCTTGGGTTAGGAACACGTAATTTCTGTCTAAAACCAATTACATAAAGACACCTAACAGCAAATCTCCATACCTGTACGTGCGGAGCAAAGTTCGCGTGTCATGTCATGAGTAAGTATTATTTGCAGAGAAAACATCTGGTTACAATGGAAAAGGCAGAAAACTAATGTCAGACTATGTTTCAGACTTTTTATGAGTTTGTTTGCCATAAGCAATACGCTCTAACGGCAGAACATACTATCTATATTTAGATAAAAAAGTAAGTATTCAAAAGTTGAAATTACCAGACTAATGCACCGATTCATATGCAGGAACCGTTAGTTATGCTCGTCGCAAAGATAACACAGTCTTGTCGAAAGCCCATTTTTTTTTTTAAACCGTACCTTTTTCTTACCGTAAGTTTGATGGTTATTAGTTCTTCCATACTTAAGACATTAATTATGGAGCCTCCGAGTGAGATTACCTGCGTTTAAAAAACAGATATAAACGATGAAAAGAAATGGACATTTATAAATAAAACTGAAATGAAAATGATTTTGTTATTCACATTTACTATGAAAGTAAGGGAATGATTAACTTGAACAGCTAGAGCTCATGCAATTTGGTATTTGAAATTTCTTGTGGATATTTCTCTTTCTAATATGACAGGATTCGCAAAGCGTTACAGTTTCGATGCCTTGTTTCATAAACAGTTGAAATTTACACTCATGTCCACAAATTAAGGATAATTCGGAGTCACGCGGAAATCGAACTCTAAAATAAAATAACACATGTAAAATCACTACACACATCTTCAAGAATCATATGCAAATTTCAGGAAGTAACCAGATGACACCGATGGTACGTCACAATGACGAGAGTGTAAGAGAGTGATATATAAGGAATACAGACAAAGAAGTAAAATTGTTCGCAAGCGCTTTATAAGCATTTCAGTGCAATAACCGAATAATTATGACACAAAGGACGCATTTGGATGATTTTTTATGTGGTAGGATTATCGGCCGTCCGGAATGTGGGCGTACCCATTCCAGACGGCCGATAATTCTATCAGACGAACTTGGAATTGCCTAGAGTGTCCTCTCCAAGCTTTGGCAACGATTCCAAGACGATGGTAATGTGAGTAGACGTTACAGCACAGATCGCCCCAGAGTTACAACGCCGAATGAGGACCGGTATTTGGCAGTTACTGCCAAAAGAAACAGGCTGAGCACAGCCTCAAACCTGTCTCGTCAGCTCTCTTCAGCCACTGGTACGACAATTTCAAGGCAGACCGTGTGCAGACGCTTAGGGCAGATTGGTCTATATGCTCGTAGACCTGTCAGATGCGTTCCACTTACTGCAACTCATTGTCGCCTGCGGTTATCCTGGAGTAGAGACCATGCATTGTGGACACCGCAACAGTGGGCTTGTGTGATGCTTTCCGACGAGTCCAGGCTTAGCTTGCAGTCTGATTCTCGCCGGACTTTCATATGGAGAGCTCCAGGTACCCGTTATCACCAAGAAAACATCATTGAACGACACCGTTACGGTGGTGTAGGAGTGCTCGTTTGAGGTGGAATTATTCTGGGTTCCAGAACTGACCTGCATGTTCAAATTGAAACCATGACAAGCCAAATCTATCGGAACGTCATTCTGGAACAACATGTACGTTTGTTTCGGGGCGCCATGGGCGCACAATTTGTGTTTATATATAGAAGACAACGCCCGTCCTTACCGTGCAAACATCGTAAGGAAATGCCTTCAATCGGAAGCTATCACCCGTATGGACTGGCCAGCATTCTCACTGGACTTGAATCCGGTAGAGCACGTGTGGGACATCCTTGGCCGACGAGTTGCAGCCCGTCAACCTCCTCCTACATGTCTACCGGAACTTCGGAGAGCATTGCTTTTTGAGTGGTGTGATAGCCCCCAAGATCAGATCGATAATTTGATACTCAGCATGCATAGGCGTTGTACGGACTGTATTTCATCGTCTGGGACACATACAATGTATTAACAATCATACCGACCATGTAATATTGTTTTTTCGTAAATAGGTTTTTTTTTTTTTTTGTAATTTGCTCCAGGGAGAAAAAATCACTAATTTTTTTATTAATATCAAACATATAGCATCTTGTTTTGCTCTTTGCCTTTTGTTTAATAAATAAGCTTTACAAATAAGTCAAATTTGTTTTGCTTCTAACTCTTCCTTTGTCTGATTCTGCATTATCCTTAATTTATGGACATGAGTGTAAATATCTGAATCAAACAGGATTACAACTTATCTTGGTTTCCATGAAATCCGGATAATTGGATTGTAGCTGTTGGCCAGTTATGAGTAAATGAGCAACAGAAGGAATTATATTTATTTATGTGTGAATTCATTCAACAACTTCATTGAAACATAATCACTGCATGTTTCAATGAAGATTAAAAGTTAAACTTATAAAAAAAAACAAAAAACGAAAAATTATATTTCCATTAACTACAATTCGAAAACCTTTTTTTTTTTTTTTTTTTTTTTTTTTTCCCCCACCGAGTAAGAAAAATTATTTATTTCTTAAAAACGAACAGTATATTTCTATTTCAACCAAAATGAAATAATACAATAAATATATCGTTCACGTAAGCTTATAAGGTATGCTCTTTCTCCTTTTCACTTACCTTTGTGGTATAACTGGAAGCATACTTGACGCGTATTCGGGAGGTCCGTAGTTCGAACCTGGCAATGACATTTGTGATTTATTCGGTTTCCTTGCTTCGAAAATTTCTAAATGACTGTACAACTGGCGTTCGAACTAAAAGGTGACAAGAGATAATTCAGCACCACCGAGATTTCCTCTTTCCCGTATGTTTTCGCGTGTAATTGGAAGCATATTCGACTCGTATTCGAGGTTTTATCACGGCACTGCATATTTTTCACGTCTCTTGCTTTAAAACAACCTAACGACGTTTCAAACTCTAAAACAAATCAGAAGGTTTGTTTTAATACGCCAAAATTAAGCACAGAACTTCTACTATGTAAAGTAAAACCACACCAGTTATTTATGCTCAGCTAAAATTAAATTAAGATACTTTTATTTGAGATTAAGATACTTTTATTAATATACTCAGTGCACATTATAACCCGTGAAAATTGTCCTAACTGATAGAAACATATTGTTGCGTGCGTACGGTTCGTAATGGATTGAATGCACAAGTCGATAAAAAGTAAATAAAATTTATTCTTATCCCAAGAAATAAAACAAAATGTTGAAATTTCCTCAAAGATATTCGTACAATATCGCAATATCTCACAGTAGTTATACTTTAAACTACTAAAATATAAATAGAATTAAATTCAAAACACAGAGAAAGCTAATCCGATCTCACCGCGAATTCGCTACAGTCAATAACAAGAACTACACACACAGTAAAAGAAAACAATTAGTACAGTAAAGAGAAATAGACAACAGAACAACAACTGAATTGAGATGTTTTAATCCGGCTTTTATAAGCTTTTTAATCCTGCACGAGAACATTCTGGTATTTTCTCGATTTTTCTGGATAGCAAAAGAGTACAATTAGATATCAATTTATTAAATGCGCGTGCTCCTGTATTATAACTTTTCTGGCGTAGCTTTCTCTTCAAATAAGCCTCGTGCTGTATTGCACGGGGATATAAAACAATCGAATAACAATTCTACTAAGAATAGCAAACTAAATACAAAAACTATAACAATATTAAATCATCTTTCTTATATAATAATACAATATTATAATGCCTTTTTCTTTAGAATGAAAGGGAACGTTATAACGAGCACCGATTGCATAGTAAAATTAACAATATAACGCATAGTAGTAATGTTAGTCTTTAGTTCTTCTGTATTGTCTGTATTTAGAAGTAGATCATTTGCTGTAAATAAGCAGTGAAAGATGAGTATGCCTATATACAAAAAATAATGCTATTCCATTTATATTTATTGAGTGACATGTTTAGTGAATAGAGCAATCTACGTGGGAAAATTTTATTCACAAAATCAGCATAATAGCTTCTTAAAAATATGCAACAAAAATCTACAATCCTTTTGTAATACATAAATTAAAGAAAAAATTAAAATCTTGAAAAAGAAACTGATTTGGATGACAACAGTTTCGGGTATCTAGAGTCCGGATAAACGGAGTTCTATCAGTTCTGATTAAACAGCGGTTGACAAACATCCAAAACTACTTAAAACATTTTTTTAGAAACGTATAGAAAACATCTAAACAAGTAAAAACAATTTTGAAAGATAAAATAAGTTTCATTCAGTCAAAGGTATGTATATAGTAACTTGCGGGTATCAATATAGTATTTTACTTTGAGGTAGAATCTTTTTATGTTTTGCAACTGAATTTACCTCAAAACATTTTGTGAACAGCCTTAATTTGCAGATAATATAATATAACGCACAAAAATTAAATATACACCTTGAAAATCTAATTTTTGTGCTTCTCAGTATGAGAACATTCGGTCACCTTACAATTTGACATTATGTAATAAACATTCGCAAACAGTTAAAAATAATTGGAATTTCTGCATTTATAATAAAAGTTGTGGACATATGCTTCAACTTCAAGAACTTTAGCTTAATATCTAAATTCATACGCATATTTCATTATGCACTTCTACACCAAAAGGCCTAAAATCATAATACCAGGTAGAAAAATGTTGATACTCCTCGAGCTCTCAACAATGAGCTGTATTTCAAGATATGGAGTCAATGAATTGCCCGTAACGGTCCGCAGGAGAGTAGCCATAACGAATTCCGCAACGCATAGTGGAGGGTAGTGTTATGCATTGCATTGCACTGCACTGCAAGATGCTGGGTCACGGATCGTAGATTTATAACCATTTTGGCTCATAAATATTAATGCCTCTCAAGAAGGTATGGCAAAATGAAATCACAGAATTTATGTCATCGAAATGTTACGTCTATCTCCCATTAACAAAACTTAGTAACATATTTCCTTATTTTGGTGGAATACTCACTCGCCAATTCGATGTTCAAGTGATATGAAGACTTGCTCATTATCTATGAGAATATCATCATCCTCTTTGTGAGCGACGGCTGCTGATAATAAAAAGCCTAATGAAGAATATGTAAACACATTCTGTATCACCACTCCGAAAAATGCCTTGGACATGTAAAAAAACATGACTTTATGGGACCTATTCCACAGTTCTAATGCGGTCATCAACGCGAAACAACAGGACTTTGATTCGTGGACATAGTGTAATAATATATCTTTACTTGTAAACAAGAGTTAATTTATAATTATCAATTAATTGTTTATAATTATTTTGGTTTATTTGTTATTATTCGACTATTACATCGTTTTCTTCCTAAAATCTTTTTTCACATTTATTTTTTTTTTTTCAGAATATACATAGATGAGTTCCCTATTCCGTTATCGAAATCCAACGCTTTAGAAATTACTAAGGGAATAGGCGGCGAAGTACAGTTCCTTTAGAAATTTTATATTTTTACTTTTTTACATTACATTTTAATTTGCCTTGATTTCCTCGAAAGTTGCCATTTTTTGTTATCACCAATCCTGACAGGTGACGAGAGCTCCGTAAGTCGATTGTACAAGGCTGACTCTTATTTGTAGATCGATACATTTATCATAAGCTCTGGATATCATAGCTTTGGGGAAAATTCCGATATTGCATGACACCTGCTTCTAGCACAGGTAACCCTGCCATATTCGAAGGCAGATAACATGGCGTGCAACCGAGATGAATGAACGAACACCGATTATGAAATGAATGCAGAATTTGAAATCGACTAGGAAATCATCCTACGACTGACATCTAGCTCATTAATTATGTGTAAAGCACGCTCATTCCTCTCTGACTGCTCTTCTCATAACTTTTGACTTCTGAGCGTTAACTAACATAATATTTCGCTCTAAGAAAGCAGTATTATGCGAAAGAAAAGCAATAATTTCCGTTTACAAAAGAAATATCTTAATCTCATTTTATGCATTTTAATTTAAACACCAATATTTGAATTCCTTCTTTAATTGATTACTGAAAACTTTCGAATTGTTCGATAGAACGCTCGTTTTCAAATAATCGTCCTCAGGTTGGAAATTTTATGAAATTTTAAGTAATATTTGATCATTATATAAACGCAAAAGGGGATTAAACACACGGAACATAAGTCAAAACACGTGATATAGAACGAAAAATAAATCTTCGCCTTTATTGAACGAAAATGGCATTGCAGCAACCCTATCGATAACAATGTCTGTAATCAATGCTTAAATTAAGGTGCACGTTGGTATGATTTTTTTTAATTATTTTAAATTTTCCAGAAAAGAATTAAAAATTATTTTCTTGTACCATCATTATAATTTCACTCTCCTTTAAAATGTCCATAAATGCCAAAAGTACGACTTGAAATTTCTAGAATGATGCTAGCATATTAAAAAGTCTGCTGTCATTTTATGCATTTATATTTAAAACAAAATTAGATAAATTTTATGCAGCGCAAGTATTTGAATTATGAGCCCTTTTTCTGGAGGGGGGGGGAGAAGAAAAGACAACGAATATTCTTTGCAACTAATTGTTTCGTATTACTGTCATTTTCTGACTGAGTAATCTTATGTAAACAATTCCCTTCCTTTTTAAAAGTTCGGTAAGCTTTTTACAAACAATATAATAGCACGGGAAGTTAAGTGGTTTAATTCGCAAGAGATATCACCAGATATTTTCAGTGCTTTAGTCTCATTATTTATTCAAAATGAGTAGAAAAGGCGCGAAAAACTGGAAAAACACTCAGCGTTCGATAAGGGATGATTATATTTTCTTCCTTTAATTTTAGATTTCCCTTATTTCTCAAAATATCGAGAGCTAATACATGTAGCAAAACATCGTTCTTGCATCAGAGAAACATGTTTAAGATTGTCACACAGAATGATCTTGTCAACCTAGAAGCCATTTCACCCTGGGACGTGAGATTGTTACTGATAAATGTGAGTATTGATAACATTCCAGACATGTCATATCTTTTCGTGGAATTTGTTTCGTTTTTAGGTCTTAATTCTAGAAAATAAGCACAAAAAATGTGTGTGGCGGTACAAATGATTTGATTTACCTGCAAGCAAAAATTATGAGTATCAATTATCTGATTTCTGTTTTCGGTTCATCAGGATAAGAACCTCGTTGTGACTTCTCTTCTGCAGCAGTAAAGATAACAAAATATCATCTTTTATAGTATTATCAATGCAAAATCCTTAGCTGTGATAGTAAATAAAAACTAAACGTGGTTTTTATCTCAAGTAGAAGCCATAATGATTTTTTCTACATTCCTAGAGATAGCTGAATCCAAACTTTACGAAAATCTTTAAAACGTAATGATTTTAACTGTTAAATATCCCTATTAATATATTTTAACTATAACATTATCTATTTTTATGTATGTGTACAATGCAAAATGTTTTTTTAACTTTTGTCAAGTTGTAAACTTGCTTTTATATGTTGCTAATTAGATTTCCCTTTGCTCGTACATATTATAAGGTTTATTAAAATAGCGCTTCGCAACAAAATTATGCACAAGATTTCTCTTCTAAAAGTAAAGAATCTCACGAAGAATATCGTCACAGCAGATCAAAAATTGTGTAGAGCCGTAGGTGATCATCTTAAAGAGGTTTTATTTTAACGATAAAGGTGTAAACTGCCACATTTATGAATGAAAAAAAAAATGCAAGAAACTTAAGAACTTGAAAGGCATTATTTGCAAAACATTCATCCACATTTAATCAAATACTAAAGTATTAATTTTCTAAAATATTTTAAAATTATTATACTTATATTTTAGATTTAATAGTTGAAATTTACAGCGACGTCAAAGAGATATTATTAAATGTTAATCGAATTTTTCATTGAGGAAAAGCTTTTATTTCGTTAACAGCATTATTTCGGATATCCTTTTATATCATATTTCAAAAGCATTAGTATGTTCATACAACATTTTTTTAAATTCTAGGTTTAGCAAGAATAATATTGATACATTCTACGGGTTCGTGGGCTTGGAGTAATTGATGATAACACTTGATGAAAATCCAACACACAATTTATTCGCCAGCATAACACAGGATAGTTCTTAAAGACACGTTTACAGCTGTCGAAAAACTACGATAAATACAATGAAACAACCAGAAACACAAACTTCAGGCTATAACGGTAAAGATAGCTTCATGGCATAGTACTAAAGTACAGCTCCCGACTCGGTCGATCGTTCTCAAAGTAATCTCTGAACTCAAGACGCTACTTAATCCCCTTGCAGGCAGGGTACATATAGCTCTGACCTACCTTCGAGAATATTTCCGAGAAAACAGCTAAAAATGCGTTTTAGAACGTTCTCACTCCGTCTATGCATATCGCCAATATTTTCGCAAAATATCACCAAATGGGCGATTTCACGCAAAATTTGGCAAAATCAAGTGTATTTTCCTGCCAATTTCTGGCAACCCGAACTCACTTTGCGGGGAAGCTTTCTCACCGCAGCTGGGCATCTCGCAACAATATCATTCATACAACGAAATAACATGAAATTTCATTTTATTGAAATATAAAGTAACAGAGAAAAAACAGAAATCTGTTAAGCGAAGATAGAAAAATGGAAACAGATGGAATTCGACTGTGAAGAACCATTAAGCAACTAAAAATAATTAGTTAATGATTAACGCAATTTCATCTGGCTTCGCGTATAAAATTTATACTTTTAGCGAGGGACAATAATGCATGAAATGGAAGTAAAACTCTTTTACGTTTTACTTCCGAACGTTCTATGTGATTTCACATTCAATCAGACTCATATTATACTTGTCACAAATATTTTTTGCTATAGTATTTACAGCAACGACAATGCACACATTGAGATCACGCTGCTTATGAATAAAAGTCTCATGAACATAACACAACGTATCAAAAAAAAAAAATGTCTTATGTTTGTTGATCCATTGGACGTAAGAGTCCAGTTGTAAAATCTCACAAGATCCATTGTGATTTACCCAATGTGCATGCAAGCCGAAGGATCACCGTGTTAAGAGAACATTTATTACATACTATTTTGTAAAATTTTAAGAACATTATGTAAAATTCCGGGATTTCTTTCGAAATACATAAAATTAATACACTGATAACAAAGAGAAATTATACGTATTTATCTAAAATAGGCTCAATCATTTTGATTAACCCTGTATTACCATCAGAAATGGCTTGTCTTTAATTAACGCTTTCTATAATTTTAGCAGTTACGTCATATTTATTATCGAAGAAACCTGTCAAACGTGACTGTAAATTAGAGTCAGGATAAATATTCAGTCAAAGGCGGGGAGGGGGTATTGTGACAGTATAAGGCACGTGGTCTTCATCTTCTTTGCTCCCTAAGAGAAAGCCATTCCACATGAAATGATGTATTTGATTTACCTTTCAAAGTATAATTTGTAATATATTTCCTTCCTTTCTTACCGCCTGCATTCGTGGAGTAACTGGAACCCCATCGGGCTAGCAATCAGGAATCAGAAGTTCGAATCTCGAAGAGGGTACTGCACATTTTTCACGTTTCCTGTTGCGAAAAATTCCAGATGACTCTACAGCGAGCTCGAACTCACCACGAATATTTGATGATTAGATCTTTGCCTCCCCAGACATCTTTAAGTGGGGGAGAATGCAAAGTATTTTCTCTTTCTTATGCTTTATTGTGTAATTAATTGTAAGCCCGCCCAGCTGGCAATCGGGAGGTCCGGACTTTAAACACCGGCAGAGGTATAACACATTTTTCATACTCCTGCTTCGTCAAACTCAGTGACTACAAAACTAGTTTAACAAGTTAACATTTTAACAAGTTAGACGATTTCAAGGATTAAAGCACTTCTTACTAATTTAGTGTTCAATTTTACTTTTGTGATGCTACATGCATGAGCTAAAAATACATTTAAATTATCATATATCTATTTGATAACTGTGAACATTTTCAGCATCGTTGTAACTAATACAAGTTATGTCATTTCAAAACGATTTTTATTATCCCTAATTATCCATCATGTAATGACATTACATTTTAGTTTACATAATTAAATTTTAGATTTTTCTGATGAAACATAACCTATAACTAAATCGAAAATAAGCATGTTTAGTTGAAATGTGCAATAATTTTCTTAAAAGCATAATATTGAGAAAGAAGTACAGTAGAGGCACGGCCTACCTTACATAACCAAAAATTTGATTATTAGGCGAAGTTTTTAGTTGGCCAAAATCCTTCAGTTAATGCCATTATAAACCTAATCTGCATATGATGGTTTAGATATTATTAAAAAAAAAAAAAAAAAAAAAAAAAAAAAGCCGATTTTCTATCGTAACCCAAAAGGCTTAATGATACAACCCAAATAACAATAATAATATTGTGGTTGCTGTTGGCTGATGAATAAGATGATAATAAAATAATAATAATAAAAAAGGGGGGACTCAGACAACATTATGATGTCGAAATTTTTTCCTGTTCTGTAAACTTGCTATAAAGTAAAACATATTTCGCATCATCTAAACCGAAAAAAATATTATTTTTTAAATGCCCTGAAAGTCTAGTACTCGTTTCCTTAATAACATTTAGAAAGCCACAGACCTATAAGGAACGATACCGATCATAATATATCACAGGTGAGAAGGTCATGAGGGACTACACAAAGGGAAAAGGGTGCATATTATTTTCCGGAAACCATTATCTGAGACAATTACCTGTGTTTCGGTGAGGTTGAGACTTTGGGCAAGTTGCTTCCTTTCGGTACCCACGACGTAATGGTTCTTCTCGAAAGCGTGTTCCAGCGTCAGCAGTTGGGAAGGAGAGAAGGCTGTGCGAATCCTTTTGGGTTTACGGAACTGGTGCAGAATGAAGCTGGCATTCTGTGGACCTGAAAATTCAAAGAAGAAAAGAAATTTTAATATCACAGAAATTTGTCGACAATTTTAAGTTGCTTCGCTGTTGAAGATTTTCCCGCTTCTAGTACTTTACAGCTCTAATGTTTTACTTTAGCCAGATTTTTTTTTTTTTTTTGAATAAAAATTGCAAACGTTATGAAAATATTCGCATGCTTTTCTATTTTTTGCTTTGCAACAGTAATTTTTTTTTAAATAGGCAGCTCTTCGTTTCATTGTCCGAGACGCTTTCAAATGCCCAAAAATATGCCATGGTCTACAGAAAACAAATCTCGACAAGCGATACTGAACTAAATACAACTTCATTGAATTAAATACAGATATAAAAAAGAGTATGAATCAGCCAGAAGACAATATTTGATACATATACAGTGAGTCATTAAATTTAATGGCATTCATATAAACACTATAATCCAGCATATTACCTTACATATTTATAACCGAGCATAACTGAGATAAACGAAAGTTTTTTGTAGAATTCTTTGTTAAATGTTCACGTTTAGGTATAGCAAAAGTAAATTCCTATTAAGGAAATGCAAAAGAAAAAACTTTATTTTATGGTCCTCTTACTGTGCATGGATTAATTAGATTTGTTCTTGCAGGTCAATCAATTAGGGAATGTAGTTAATAGTAATTTGGACTTATAATAAAATTAATGTAAACAATAATAGCGTTTTGATAACTATTTCAGACTTAAAGAAAACCATCGAGCATGTAAAAGTTCGTGCAATAAATACATACAGAACTTCAATTCCATACAGCACTTCAATGAAACACAACACATGAATGAAATTTTGTCTATGGATGTCCAAGGGAATATAGTTTTAAAAGCTGTTGCCATTGAAAATCTGTATAAATTTTTAGTTTATTGCAGAGTCAGTGTAATATTTGTAAATTTGAAGGACTAGTTTCGAGGGTTTAAATATAGAACTTCCTTCAGCTGCAAGGTGCAAAACTTCTGCAGCACTGCAAACTATTTGCACTTCTGCAACTGAAGAAGAAGTTTCTATATTTAAACTTAATAATTCTACAAACGAAATAATTCTACAAATTTACGAATATTACACTGATTCTTGCTACCTTATATCTTCTAATAATTGTCATTCGACGTGTTATTTTAACTCAGATTTTCTTCAGCTTATGTTTCACATAAAAAAATTTAAATCGCACTTGGATAACCTTGGTAGCGAACAAAACAAGTTTTTGTTTCTACTCATAGATATATTCCAGTTATTATTTAAATATCTTTAATATAAGGCACAAATTTCACATGTTTAAAGCATGTCAAATAATTCATTTAATTTATATCTTACAAATTTTTATACATATTTTACAAATTTTTATATATTATTATGTAATATAAAAATTTTCCCCCTCATTTGTTTTCACTAACTCAGGCACAGAAAATGTTTATCTCATCGTTATTTTTTTACAAAGATTATTTAATAAAAGTTTTAATTCTGTGTAACTAAAATGTAAAAATATATACAACATTTTAATTCTGCGCACTGATTTTTTTATTCTGTGCTACTAAAAGTTTTTACGACCTTGTAACTAATTAAAATTTATCTAAAAGTTAAGCTTAATTTAACTCCTGATTCACATTACGTAAATTCACTCAGCGCAGAAGATTAGTCAAACTAAGCGCACCAGAAAGAAAATTAAAAAGCTAATTGAGTTAATTGCAACTCATACCCGTTTGGATAAAAAGGCCGCTGTACTAACCGCGCCAGTTTATTCGAGAGGCTAGAAAAGACTTAAACTACTTACACATATACAAAATTCGTAACAATATTATAAACATAAATTATTTATAGTCCTAGTACAGGGATAGCCAGTGGGCGATTTAAGCTTTAATGGTAGTTGGTAGAGGATTTTGTCTATCCGATGTTGAAAGTCCGTTCTCTCGTGCTCAGCTCTTTCCAGTTTCCATATTTTTATAAGGCTCTGCCACTTCTCTTAGGTGTTGTTCTGTGACTATAGAGGGTATAATGGGATTATTACATCTTACCAAAGCAAGGGATTATTACATCTTACCACAGAAGGTTTCCCAGTTTCACTTGAACCGATGTCTCGGCTAGCTGTGCGGACACAAATTTTATGTCTCTTATAATCAATGGATAAATTTAAAAATATATATATTTTTACTAAGCCTTCACTCAAAAAATTACTTTGCATTTAAGCTAAACTAAGTGACTGCGAAACCGGTGGGCGGGAAGGAAATTTTACTATCTACAAAGTAGGCGGTAAGTATAAAAAGGTTGACTACCCTTGCTCTAATGGAAAAAATACAGTGTAAAATAAAACTTTTCCTTCTTAGGTCTTTCAAATTCATTAACTTTCATGTTCACTACTTACCAATTCAAGTGATTTTACTATTTGAAATAACATCCTGTATATTATATAGTAATCCTGCTATGCCAATTATCATATATTTCGCAGTTGGTATTATCATTAAAAATCAAAACTTCACAGTTAATTTGCCTCGCTTTTAAATGATTTACTATCAGAGTAACTGCTGCTGGTTTTTATGACCAATTCAAGATTGAGAAATATGATTCTGAGCGAGATTAATGGGTTGCTAACGCTACGCATATTTCATGATTTCAATGTCAGATTAAAAAGTAAAAATCATAGCTTGGTGAGGATCATAATTAAAGATAAACTGGAAGGCTATAAATAATACAGAAGAGAATTTTATTACAGCTTAAGCTAAATTGAGATGTCCTTGGCCTCTGATTCAAAAACAGCAGATGTGGCAAATTTACTAAGAAACTATGACTTTTGGAATCTTAACTTTTCACAAGATTTTGCAATCCTAAGTTTGTAACAATTTTTATTTGGAATTTGATTATATAGCCATAAAAGAGCCATAAAAAGAATAGAATTGCAAAAACTCGTTGTTATAATAGTTGCAAGCTCTTTGTGGCATCTCAAGATGACGATTCTGTACTGTACTGCGGTTTATAATATAAAGTGTATGAAACATATTTTCTAAGCACAATAAAGCTGCAAATATTTGTAAAAATATCAGTAAAGTGCGTTAGACTTTGGCCTAGTTGAGTGCGTTATGGATTACATCAGATAATATATAAAGTATTAAGCTTTATAGTCACATATTGCTTTATATTAAGTATTGCGTAGTTTAATGCATAAATTAAAGAACTTAAATTTAATACATAAATTAAACAATTTCTTTAATACGTAAATGAAAGAACTTAGGATGAATGAATTTACAACGCCTCTTATAGAAAAAGACCTTTGCAAGGCGGCGTAAATGAGAAATATCTTGAAGCGTTACACATCATGAAAAATAGAAAGACTGAGCTAAAGATATTTCTGTCACTGAATAGGTCAAATATGGAGCTTTTCATGAAAAATCAAAAGAAGTTTTCCACAAAAAGGCCTTTTATTGCAATGTTTAAACGTTACAAACCAAAATTATGATACCAACAACACACATAATTACGTAACACTTCAAGGTGATGGCAAGAAAACGATAATTATGTTACCAACTACAAAAACAAAATGTTGCTATTCGCAAATAAGCAATTTGCGGGTTATAGGGCAATATATCTGATACGCAGTGTTGTAAATGTACAGCATTACAAGTAGATACTCAAAAGCTATTTTCATAGTCTGCCAAACTTTAACGAAAGCAAACATTTATTATACAAATGCCCGTTTATAATAAATCTGGTTTTGAATAATTTTAAATCTTTAAAATAAAATAGTCCTTAATTTAAAGAACTTAAATACCGACTAATTTTAGAAAAAAAAATACACACAAATAAATAAATAAAAAATAATAAAAAAAAACTTTGAAACAGAAAAGAATGTAAATGCATTTAAAAAAATTAATGAGAAACGCTAATTCACCATAAAAAAGGTATGCAACTATGTATGAATTAAAATCATTTAGATTATGGGCAAAACACACAAAGGCTATCTGCGTAACTAAGAGGAACGCCTTCGTGGAGAACATTCTCCTATCTACGTTACAAATGAAAAAAAAAAAAAAAAAAAATTCCCATGCATGAAGCCCGTTTTTCGGGATTTGATTCTGTATCGGATTGGATATATGGATTTGAAATCTGTTCCACTAACCAGTGATTTTTAACTTTTGGCCGCTGTTGTCCTCTCATATAATGATATAGGTTTCTATTGTTCGCATTGTGATTCCCAAAACCACCATATAAATGAATTCCTTCTATAAAATGCGAAATAAATACTCATGTTCATACTATTTACTAATAAGGTAAGAAAGATTTAATAATCTATGACCATTTAAGAAGCAATCCAAAGTTTCAAAGCTTATTAATCAGAAACAGCGCTTGTGCATATTTTGATAATATTTCTTCAGTTAATGATGCTATAGGTAGAAGATAATCATTGCACATAGTTGTTTTAGCAGTTTCCTAAGTGATTTTTTTTTGTTTCATAAAACGCAAAGCAGAATTTATTTGCAAATGAAATTAGGAATATAAAGTCAAATAATACTTTTATACTGTTATTATGTCAGTACACAAAGGACACACTAAGCAATTTTCTACATATTTTTATTTTTTTGAGGAAAAAAAAAACGGGTGTACCAAGACATCCGTTTCGCAATGGTTTGTAGAGTCACCTAAAAAATGAACAATGTCATCCTCAGGATTCGGAGTCCGAACGTTCGCATTGCTAACCAGATGTGCTTCCAATTATACGACGAACGTAAGAGTTAAGGAGGTAGATAATACTTTACGGATTAATGTTTAAATTTTTAGGATGCTATTTTGATAAAAGTTGTATCATAATTTTAAATAGAATATAATAAAGCTAGTATTTTAAAATTAATCTTTCGTACTCGCTCTCATAAAAGACACTGCATCCTTATATAGCGCCCATGCTGAAATAACATATGCATTAATTTTGTCAATCCTTTTAAGTATAAAATTCATTAAATTCCACTATAATATTAAAGAAATTTTAAAAAATTCAAAATACTAAATTCAGGGCTTTGAAATGTACATGTTCGGGTGCAAGATTAAGTATATTCAAAATGTGATGGCTGTAGGTGTCATCGTCTTTCTACAGAATGAGGAACGCACATACTTCCTCATTATTTGTTCGCTTGATAATATTTACAAATATTTGATAATCATACTAAATTATTCACTACTATATTTCCTACAAAGCGAGGTTCAAATCTGCAAACTGATTAAGTAAATACGAAATTCATTATATGAATTACATGGAAGAAAATAAATACAAATCTGAATCTGCTCAACAGCCATATAACAAAATAATTTAAAAAGAGTGTACCTTCAGAATTTCTGATACACAGTCTCGCAGGCTGAAGATTAATTTTTTTTTTACAGTGTTGCCATTGCTCTTTTTGAAATAGCTCAGTTTGTTAATCAAAAATTCGTTAAAGTTTTACAAAATATGAAATCTCTACACATAATAAAAGAAAGAGTCTGTGTGTCTTTCGTTTGCGCAAGCTGATAGACCCAGGGCTACGCAATTTGGTATATAGGTGCATCTAGACAAGAGCCAGTGCACCTCCAAGCGATTTTTTTCAGAATTAGAATCAGATTTTTTTTTTTTATTTTATCGCATCATTTTGAATAGATTCATTCTTATAGAAATGGGGTTTTGGCAACAGTTTTTCATTCAATTGTATACTGGACTGATGACTGTTGAAAATCATCACTGTTGCCACTTGGAAAAATGAGGGCAACAATTCTGTGCAGTTTTTAAATTTAATGTCTCTCTTGGATACTGGACGTTTGTTGAGAGAAGGCATCGGGAAGCTGTGTTTAATTTATTTATTAGGATAATTAATATTTGTATTAAGGGATATTCCTTATTTAATTGTCATTTTGTTATATGTAATGCATTTATTTAAAATTTTTTTTTATGAAGTTGTTCTGCAGAGTAAAATTCTGTGCAGTTTTTAAATTTAACGTTTAGTATTTCCTTCAGGCAGTTTTACGGTACATTTAAAAGTCAGACGAAGGCTGGCCACGTAGCTGCTAGTAGATAATAAAACAAATTCCAAATTTGGGTTTCCAGATGCCCATATTCGAGTGCAGGTCTACGTTATACAAAATGTGATGTCTCTAGGTACCGTTGTTTTATCACAATGCGAAAAACATAAATTTATGCAGATTCTTCATTATTTAATTTCTTTAAATATAATACAGGGCGATAATATTTGGTGGCATCAATTTGAAAAGTGAAGCACAACGCAAAATACCAAAACGAAATTAATAGCTCCTCTGGTCAAATTGCCTCTTTGGGCTAAAAAGAAAAAAAGAAAAGAAGAAAAGAAAGAAACCTACATATGAAAATTTGATAAAGTCACTGCACATGAAAATTCGATTGTTTTAAATACATTTCGTTCAAAAAATAAAAGTGCGCGTAAAAGAAAATTAAGAGGTGAAAAAAAAACTATTTGCACTTATGAAAAAGAATGTTTTTCTCTTATAATTAATGTCGACAAAAGCACGAAGAAAGACATTTAAGTCTTGACTTTCCTCATTACATTATTTAATTAGTTCAGCAGCCCTCTTTCTCTAATTTGAGATAGATATCTTAATTTAAAAAAGGAATGCAAAACCATTTTTCATTTTGACATCAAGGAATGTTTAAATTGTGAGCGTTCTTTAGTGAGTGAATCATACAGGATAAGGATGTTCAATTATCATTCGTTGCTGCTGTTAAAACAGTTCATGTGACTCAGAGATACAAAGAAAATGAGTTTTATTTGTTTATTTTTTTGTACCCAATATGTTTGAGAAGTACTTTCCTCACAGTTAACAACTAGGAAAAAAAATATTAATCTGAAGTTTTTATTATGTCCTTGATTTAAAATTAACTTATTATCTAATTATCATTTATGCTATTACTAAAGCGGGTTAGAATATTTTTTAGTTTATCCTCTTGAGCGCTTAAGAGTAAAACATAACTGCAGATATGACGTTGAGCAAGGAATTCGAATATAGGTAATTTTTTAAACTCATTCTCTTAAATGCAAATGCAAAATTTTCTTATAATTTTTCTGTAATTGATGCTAATCACTTTTGAAAGTCGGTTTATCAGAAATTATTATTCCTTTTGATTGACATTTAATTTAAATAACTTTAGAGAGAAAAATATCGCCTAGTTTTTAAATAGTTTTTAAAACTTTTGTGAATTTACCCTCCGTGTATTTTAAGCAACTGAAATAACTATTTTGAACATTTTCTTTCACATTTAAGCATTAGGCTGTCACTAACGATAAAAATGTTTCGTTAAAACGACGGTATGATTTGTTTATTGGCAGCTTTCTTGCTGTAAATTTAGAATAAGTTAAAAAAATACAGTGGATTCTATAATTGTTGTTGTTGTTAGCCTCTTTTTTCTTCCAATTTCCATTAAAAATTAATTACAAAAGTGGTATATTTATCACTGACTTTTGCTAATATTTAGTCCAAAGGGGCTTTGTCCCAGAGGGACTATTGTTTTCGTTTTGCAATTTTGCGTCGAATCATTCTGAATGTGCGTTTCACTTTTCAAACTGTTGCCATCAAATATTATCGTCCTGTATTTTATTTGAAGAAATTAAATAATGAAGAATCTGCATAAATGTATGTATTGTTCTCGCACTGTGATAAAACAACGGTACCTAGAACGATCCACTTTTGAATGACGTAATCCTACTGCGAATATGAGCATTTGGAAGTCCAAATTTGAAATCTGGAATTTGTTTTATTATCGATTTAATATTTTGTAAAAGTTTAACAAATTTTTGATAAATAAACTCGAGGATTTCAAACCGAGCAATGGCAACGTTGTACAGAAAAAAACATTTTTATCTCCAGGACGTGAGACTTTGTATCGGAAATTATAAAGATATGCTCAATTTAAAGTTATTTTGCAATATTGCTTATTCTTGAACCGAGTTTTATGGTTTAAGTGTGAAGAACGTGATATTTAATAAATAAAGCTCTGACTTAAAATGTTAAAAAAAACGCCCCTTTGGACGTAATTTGAAATCTGAAACCTTTCAGATTTTCTTAATTTTTTTAATATAATTGTTTTATTCTTGGTAATACTTCTCGCATATTTTACAAAAATATCATGTTTTATTTTATCCATTTAGATTAGTTTAATTAGCATTATGTTATGGCTTAAAATTTTTGGCATCTATGCTAAATTAATTTCCACTTTTCAAAGTTTTAGCCCTTTAAAATTTGCTTGCTGTGTAATAAAATGTAACAAATTTCATCATGTTACCTCTAGAGTTAAAACTGGGAAATGAGCAAACAAATATCATTGCGAAGAATGCTGCCAATGATCCATCCGTTTCGGAGCATCCCGTTTTATTTTCAGTCACATTTCTGATACAGTCCCACTCGCAAATACCTTCTTGCGTAGTGACAGGAACGCTGAACTCAGCTGCGACAGGCAAGCGTATCCATCAGCTGACGCCAAAAGTTAAGACAGCACTGCTAACTCACAAACCTCAAAATTACATGCCAATAATTGCTCAAAATATGCCAACAAATTGCTATTTCACGACTCATGCTACATAAAAATCGATCACTCAAAAGCATCTCTTACTCAAAAGGTTGAGTGAGAGATGCTTTTGAGTTCTTTCTGTCCTATCTACGCCGATTTGGGTATAGTGACGCAAGACACCTGCCACGGTGGCGAGCTCAGCAACCCTGATCACTAAACATTCGAATGTTCTTTAACTCGGGAGCATCATATCAAATTATTGGCTCCTGAATACTGGATGGCTTGGACAAAGAATACGCTCTTTAATAAAGCTGCACAGCTTAGGGCTGATAAAGCTATTAATTACTGTGCTTCGACATCTATTCTAGAATTTCGCATCGTCAGTAAAAACTGTGACCTATAAGAAAAGTATCTTCTCGCACTATTTATCTAATTTTATGCATTTTGTATTAATACATTTTATAAAGCATTAATATGTATTTTGTTTTACGTAATATTATATACGTTATGTAATTTGCATATTTTGTATCATTGTGTATGCACTTGCATGTTATTATATAGGTATATGTATGCTATTATGAATTTTATTTTGTATATGTATTGTTATGCATTTTGTATTATACTTTTTCTTTATTTCCCGTGTATTGTATCATAGTTCCTATGCACATTCAAATTTGTTCTTAAGCACTCTTTTATGTTAATTTCTAATGCCCATTTGCATAGAGTGATACTAGGAAATATCTATGACAAGCAGGATGTTCTAATTAAAAATATGCGTAATAGTATGAGCTGGTATTGCACAACTCAAATTAATGATATTGATTAATAACGTTGATTTTGCTCAGTTTGTAATACCGTTGCCGTGAAACACTTCAGAATCTATGTATGTAATTTTTTATGCTTGTTTATGTGACTCATCTAGAACAGATGGCATCTTGGCGGTGTAATGCAGAGTTAAAACATGCGAATCTAGTAGTCTTTCTGTCACTGAAATTAAATATGTATATTTTTCTACCAGTTAAGGTGTTTTTGTGATATTTAGTTACATGGGTATATAAAATGATATAATGGGCATGATATAATGAGACATGGACTGCGTCTCATGCCTCATTGCATGAGTATACAAAATTAAGCGAAAAGCGATTAAAAGAAGGAGTTAAACGATTGTTTGTTGCCGTTTTTAAGGAATTATTGCATGCTTTCATGAATTGAATTCATTGAATTTCTTCTTGCGTGTTTTCATGGTACAAATGGTTAGCTCGTCCAGCTAGCAAATGAGGATCCGTGGTTCGACTTCTAGCGACGGCCTTTTTCCTTGCATATTTCTCGTTGCGAAGATCTTAATATTCTTTATAGTAGTGCTTGAATTAAAATGCAGTAGGCAATAACTAGGCAGCACTTGGCAGACTGCGTCGCATGCCTCTCACCAGTACCTCCTTAAGTTGGACAAAATATAAGGAATAAATATCACATCCCCCCTTTCGACTTCTCTCGACGGAAGGGTTAACACATCCAGCTAGTGATTGCAAAATAATATGTTATATACTGCAAGATAATATATTAATTCTTACATAGAATTATCACTTCTTCAAGCATAATTATTTATGCAGTTTGAATTGGAAGTTTGAACTGCGGAAGAGTTTTAAATTATTATTTAATATTCTGGGGATTTTATTTTTGCTTTATTTTATTTCAGCTCCCATTTAAAAGTTTTTGGAATATACTGTGTAACCTTATGCTTTCCAGTTAATAATTTTGTCACTATAATAGACATTAATTCTGCTCAGGTTACTTCTTTCTTTATCATTTAATTAACTGGTTAACAATTAGTTCGACATTAATAATCATTATTAATTATCGAAAATTTTTTCAGATTTCTGATCTGTAATATATATATATATATTAAAATGCTGAATCCATAGTGATTAGGAAACTTGGCAGCCAAGTAATATTAAATATTCATTTTTATTTCAATTGACATATGTGACCAAAATTTACTTGACATCTAATCGTGGCTATTTCCAGAACATTTACATTTTTGATATTATTGCAGTAGGAAGAGAGCATAACGAAATAGCATCTAAGAGCACAGAAGCTGCAGCTAAAGTGTGCATTTATACAGTATGGCAGTCTATCAGGTTAGAAAGGTTCCAGTTCTCAGAATTTAGGCTCCGAATGAACTACGTCATTAGCGTTACGCCAACTATGCGATATATATTAATCAATAAATGGCGCAGTCCAGAAAAGATATTATTATTTTTAGAATACAGAGAAAGAATGAAAGGGTTACCGTTAATTCTTTCTAATTAATTCTTTCTTTTTACAAATAGTTCCAACCCGCATCGCAGCATAAACTAACGCTAGTGATAGAAATCTGATTCTGTTTCTCGGAATTAGAACTTAGTTTGCATTGACAGTTGACTACAACATGCAAAATTAATAAAAATATTAAATATATTAAGCTAATAACTTAACTTTTGTCAACTTCTGATTACTATCTCTGTCTCCAACGCACCTGCAAAATCTACAGCGCTACGTAAAATACCAACCTCAAACGTGAATTATTTCTCTTTTATAGGAGATTTGTGACACAATAAAAACGTTTGAATATTTACATAAAGATCAGATGTTCGATAAGATGACGGAGAAAGCAAGCAGAAGGACGGTAATTTCTTTTCTTTCCTTCAACAATTCTTGGACTTTCAGCTCCGATCTTGAAGACCACGGTAAGGCAGAGCAAAAAATCCATATTAGTTTGTCACGATTCGTACTCAACCTGTTTATTCGTTTAATGGAGACTTAATAATGCCCGGGACTGATATGTTGTCAACAGGTGTTGTCCAGGGAGGGGAGGCATCTGTCAGCAAACAAACAGAGCCCGGATATTTCACGTAAGGATTCTGCAGGAGATTATTGATACACGCAACAGATGGCCGACCCGAGTAGCAATTACTATGCAGGAGCCGTTCCCTAGCGCTTCTCGACAGTTTAGCTAGTGAGAGAATAAAAAAAAAAGCGTCTGCAAAATTAACCCATGCGGCAAAGACGTTGTTCTCGAATTGCTTCCATGCCAGGAAAATTCTGGGGCTCGCGGGACCTTTTTTAACCTTAAAAATATCTAATCTACACATATATACACAGAAAGCTATTTAAAAGAAATTGTTTTGCAAATTGCAATGCATATACTAGGCAAAAAAGCATTTGAATATTTCTGCCACTGTAGTTAGTGTCAAACTAAAATAGCTTGTTGGCCGAATGCACGATTTCAATGCAGATAACGGGCCGATCGTTTTAACCAAAATGAAAAGGTTTTTTTTAAGAAAACTAAACTAAATTTTATATTTTATTTACTAAATATTTATTGAAACATGTATAAACAATAATAATTATTACAACTCAAAGGAAGAAAATTCCAATTGATTTATTTCTTGTCTGAAATCTGAAAAATGTTGACATCTCTAGGAAATTTTACTCGGTTATATTTTGCATTTCAAATGCATTGGTGTCTAAATATTAAATTTTGAGACTGAATAGAAAAACAAATATATGTAGGTGTATACAAATAATTATAATATTATTCTTGCTACAACTTTCAGCTACAAGCGATCATGGCATTCTGGTTTTGATAAAGTTTTTAACCTTGGAGAAAAATTACTAGAAACTACAGTGTACTCTCGACTGTTCGGTTTAATGGCGGTAAAGTAGGTCACAGATAATCCAAATTATCGATTTGCATGCATATTGTACGTGTTTATTTCTTTTAAAAAATCAGTAATTTTACTTTGTTCTTGAGAGTGTTTGTATATTTACCGAATTTTTCTGCGTATTTTTAATTTTTCGAAGTGCTATTTTATCACTGTATTCGTATTTCCTTTGATCTACAATGTTTAACGAATTTAGAGAAATCATTGTTGTCTCGGTATTAATGTAATTTTTCAGTATCTTTTTCGCTTGTATTTTAAATATCATTCCCTGCCTCGTCTGTTCGTGGGACATTGGAAACGATATCTGCATCATTCAAGCACTGAAAGCTCGGCTCAATTGAATCGCCATCGAATCATTCCTTGATGTTTTCTCTACCGACATAGTCAAAGAATTCTATATTTAAAATTATTTTTGGCATGCAGTTTCACCTATTGCCTTGACTTCTTCACAACTAAATTAATATCTTATTTTAGAACTAAAAAGATCCTTTTTCCATTGTCAGATGTGTGCGTGTTTTATATTTTACTCTAGAGTTAAGTGTGCCTGCATCCACACCGCGCCGCCTCGAAAATCCGCAAACCGGATAATCGAGAGTATGCTGTATCTTTATCGCGATTCGGTCTCATCGGTCAGTCTGGTTCCTTTTCTTTTAAACATATTTATTTTCAACTGTGTGTTTGTGTGTGGGGGTGGGGAGTTAACATACAAATGCATTCCGAAACAAAGCGTTTATTCTAATAGGAAAATTTCATAATTGAGGGTGTTAAGCTTTTGGCAATTAAGAAAAAAAGCTAATCTGTATCTTCTCTGTGTGTGTGTGTGTGTGATTATGCCAAAGCCTCGAGGGCTCTCTGCCTAAGGATAGGAATGCCTTCGGGGAGGACTTTCTAAGGGAACTGGCTCGTATACATGTCACACATGGGGAAAACCACGAAAACGCCCATGCAGCCAGCCCGTTCGCGGGATTCGAACCTCGGAACGAACTACCAGTGTTCAGCGACTTTACCGCTCGGCCGCTGGTGGACCCTAATCTGTATCTTCAAACCTTTGGATAAGCTTTAAATCGCAGTGTAAATTAATTAGCTTAATTTGTAGCTTTTATGGGATATTACTCACGTTTATTTTTTAATGGTAATTAAAGTAATGTAAAACTGGACTCCAAATCATTAAAATATTTAAACTTTTCTTGTCATAATAATGCTTATTAATCTTCGGAAATGACCTTGGAGCGACCAGGCTGAGACAACAGGTGTAAGATATTTTATGTTAATTATCTTATGATTTTAAATTATACTATTACTTTTTCTTTTCGTTATCTTATAAGGTATTTCTCCCGCCTTCTTGACATGCCTTCGTGGTGTGGTGGTCTGCCCGCTAGGCGAGTATTCCAGAGGTCCGTGGTTCGATTCCCGGCGAAGGCGTTGCTAATTTTTCATCTTGCCTGCTTTCAAAGAAACCTAATGTTTCTACAATCTCTCACCAGAATGTAAAGGAAATACAATTGACTCTCGATTATCCGGAGACGGATTATCAGGTTTGCGAATTTTCCGTGCATGACGGTGCCCATGTACGCAAACTTAACGCTGTGAGTGAAAGTGTGTAAGAAATAAGAAAGCGCAATTCCAGGCATTGTCTAAAAACCGCTGAATTGCGTCTTTAGGTTTAGTTTCAACGACTACCTCGTAACAATTCCTTCTGCATGTGCAGAGTCGAAGGCATCATTTCGGTTGATCACTGCGATTATTTTGTTTTATGCGCATTCTTGTGCATATTTTTATGTGATAACGAAAATACAAGCGAAGAAGATACTAACAATTATATTAGTCCCGAGACAGCAATGACTTTCGTTGAAACTCTTTGGTCGACCAGACACTTTCGACTTCGTCGACCAAAGGGATTCGAATACAGTAAAAAAATAGCCCTTCGAAAAATACGCAGTAAAATTCGACAAATATTTAAACGCCTCAAAAGTTATTGTCTTTTTTTAAGAAACTAACACATACAATATTCATGATAACTGATAATTTATATTAGCCGTCTTTTTCAATTATTCCGTGACGTACTTCCCCAGCATTACCCCAGATAATTCAGAGTACACTGTACATACATTTAAGAATTCTTGAAAGTGTAGAGAGCAAGTCTGCGGCAGCGAGGTATTATTTTCTCTTCAGCAAGGCAAATTATGTATCGGCGTTAGCCATTTTGTTAGCCGAATTCAGTGGCGCCTTAGTTAGAATTTGAGCCAAGGTTTGTTAAGCAGTTTGAACTGTAGTCTCCAGCATATATTTAATTTGAAATTTAAGGTCACCTATCTGCTAACTGAAATCACGCAAAGTATTGTTTTAAACCTTCCTCTGATTCAGCTGTTATTTCGGTATCATAGACGGCCAATAACTCGCCTGTGTGTGGTAGAAGGGATCAAGAAATTAAGTTAATTAAGGGGTTAAATCTATAAGAAGTATTCGAGTATTCTGTATTCAAGGTATTCTACAATGAATATTCTGTTTCAAGGCATTCGATTTGTGTAAAAAATTATTTAGAAAAATTATATAATTATAATTTATTATGTAAAAGATATAAAATATTTCATTAAGAAATTTTTGGAATATTTCGTTAATAATCATTTTCCGGTTGTTTTCGAGGAAAAAGCGAAATGTGAAAGAAATGAAGCTAGAAATAGCTCTATTTGATTTGCGATTAAAGAACTGTTAGGTAGCAGTTTTATCATAGAATCTGCTGTCAACCTCCAGAACAACCTACTGTCAAATAGATATATTCCTCAAGGAATTTCAGAAAAGTGGCCCTTATTAACTTAACTCACGAGGAAAACAAACAGAGGAGGATATATCAAGCTACTTTGTGGATACGATTGAAATATATTCAGAGCAAAAAAGGGCATTAATTCTTATCTGGCAATAGATAGTGCATGTCTAATTAGCGTTCTGCAGGAATGCTTTCTTCATTATAAGGAGTACACAACGGGTGCTAAGTAGAATATCAAGTATATTTTGAGAATACAGGAATTGGCTTTTTTAGTAGCTAGTAGTTTAGAGCTCAGTATAGTAATATCGTAGCTGCAGTTTTTTCTGCATTTATTATTGAATAATATGTTTTCTCTCATTAAAAGTTATATTGAGGAAATGAAGAAATAAAAATTATAATAATGACACATAATATTTCTGTTATGTAAATACAAAGGTTTTGATCGCACATACGCATTTATGCTTCCGATTGTAGTGAAAAAGTATTATTTGCAGCATTTTCTTTAAAAATCAGACAAGAAATTAACATTTTTGTAAAAATGGAAAAATTAATGTACCCAAATTTTCAGGAATTAAAAAAAAAGTTACTAAATTTTTCTTTATGATACATATATAATATTAAGGGCATATTTTTCTAACTTTGACTGATGCTATTTGTAAGGCATTTTCTCCCTTCTCATCGCGTGCCCTTTTGGCGTAAATGAAAAGCATGTCCGGCTAACAGTTTACAGGTCCCAAGTTCGAATTCCGGCGAGGTTATTGCACATTTTTCAAGTCTCCTGCTTCAAAATAAAATGCCGAATGGTTTCTATAATTTTACATAAAAGCACGTCCTGTGAAGACACATTTTGTTTTTATTACACAAATAATAACTGCATTGTTATATAAAGGCCTCTTCTTTTTTCTGCTTGCTGACTACTCACGTAAGCTTCCTCAGCTTGTTTCCATTTGCTATGAGGTCGTTAAAAATAATCTACGAATTCATGAAACTCTTGCTATGAGCTCATGAAAAATATATCGAAAATGGCATATTCTTATCTCGAAAATTAACGCTATATAGAGCTTGAAACATATGAAAAAACTTACGTATTAACGCAACCACCTTAGTAGAAGTGGCCCAGTCTTCAGAATGTGTCAAACTCAGGCAACCAAGTGCATATCTATTCTTCCGCCAACTATGCTTATAACAATCCTTCTGTATAGCAACGCCGCCATTTTCGTATGCATTCTTTTTTATTGTATTCAAAGTTCTAGTGGTTTTTATGAACAAATCATGATATTTTTTTTGCCTTAAAATTAATATTAAAATATGAGCTTGTAAAATTTGCCAGCAATGGAAGAACCTGCGGTAAAATTTCTTCAAGAGTACAGAATTTTCTTGAAAATATTCTAAAGGCAACAATGAAGAAATGCTCTTATTAGGTAGCTGCTGTTGCCGAGGGCTGCAGGAATCTGAGTCTCAGTTCTCTGATATTTTTTAAGCAAAAAACAGATCGATGTGTACTTCAGGAGAAGAACAGTGTAAATAAATTACAGAAAGATTTGAAGAAGAATGTAAGTGTTTAATTTTTTAATGTATCATGTTATCCTTATTAATTAAAATTTGCATTCTAAATTGCTAAAGTAAGTTTTCTTTTGATATGCTGATAATGTTTATCGACTTCCGATAAATAAATATCGATAGTGTGGGAATCTTTCTAAAAAAGGCGCGAAAACCACCAGTTTTCACCCTATAAGTAATTTTTAGCTTTTCATGCGTGAAAAAGTGATCTCGCTTTGCATATCCACTGGAGCAAGCTGTCACCTGAAAATCATTTCCAAAAAGGTAAAAAAAAAAAAAATTAAAAAAAAGCATGCGTCGTGTTATTACAGCTAGGCTTCTAAAATGGGAGGAGAAAACTTTGCAAAATGAGCAAGTATTAAAAGTCATCCTCCAGTATGCAGACGTAAGGCATTCGGCATTCTCTAGAAAATCCCCTATCAAACAAGTTTAAACCTCACTCAGCTTCTCCGATAGGCACATAAATTGTGATGTATATGTCAAGGAACAATCATACCGCAATAGTTAGTTCTTTCACAGAAGATGCTCAACAGTCATCACTCGGTGAGCAATTAGTCAGACCTAAGTGCCTAATCGTGAGCACGATAACTGAGAATAGGTATGTGCGGGTAGTTAATTTAACCCTTATTATGGTAATGGTGACGGAAGGGCACTTGAATATGCTTCTCCGAATAAGCTGAAAACATTCTGATTACCATTTCGGCCGTCACAATCCCAATTATTCGAATCATAGGTTTTGTATCTAATTTATTTCAGTTTTTTTCCCTTCCAGGTTGAGAGTAATTAGTAATTGTAATTATTTTAAATAATATCTAAATACTAAATATTTTGGCATCGATTTTGCAGCTTTCAATCATACGAAGCAAGTTCATCGCAGATAAAAGTCTTCAGCTACTAAAGTCTTTGCATTCTTAGATGTCATTCAAACAGATCAGTTAGATTTAAAATTGGGTTGAAAAAGGCGGGGAGGAAACCTGAATTTGGCATAGATTTTGAACAAAATGCAATCGATATCGAATGTGATCAGAACCTACAGGTCACTTTTAATCAGAAACAGATATTTTTTTTTTCAAGATACACAATAAAATTCTATCAAAAAACCTGCACTAAATCAAGTTTATTTTTTGCCTTATTTAAAATTTAGCATTGGAGTGCATCTTTTCCAGTTTAAGATCGGTTAGAGTTCAAAATCTCCAATAAAATCAATCAATTAACAAATATCCCAAATCAGCAATAAACATGTATGTAACTAAATTATACTTTTTCATTAGAACATATATCTTTTTGTCATTAAACAATGCTTGCCATCTGGGGTTCGGTGAAAGGTCACTATTAAATTCGCAAAAAATACAGTTATGCGAAGGATACTAACTACACTGAGTAGATTATGCAACAGTTAATCTATCATAAAAACGCTCTAGAAACGACGTCTTGGCATGGGCTTTGTGGAAGATGGCTATGGGATCCGCCAGAGATACTGCGATGAGAGGAGTGGCATCCACGGTGGTTGATTCATTATTGATATCGAATTCAGCAAGCCATCGTTCTAAAGATATATTTCTGAACTTGGGTTCCACGAAAGTTCAGTAGAAAATCCTCGATGATTACCCATTGAGGATTTTCTACTGAGGATTTATTAACTTTTTGAGTTCGGAATTTTTAGATCATGTTCAGCTGTCAGGGAGCAATTAAATAAGTAACGTTTGGGGTTACCCTATTTCTCCACATGTACACTGATCTGACGTAAAAAAGTTACTTTCATAAAAGTACGTTGGAAAGGGACCTTTCCACGATATTAACCACGTTATTTCTCTTGTTACTGAACTGGGTCCAGTGCATACTTTTAGGAACAGTTAATAGATCCTTCTCCCTGGTTCGGCGTTGTCCCACCAGTTCTGCTATTCAGCATTAGATTCGTTAGTTATGAGTTTCTTGAGGTGAGAGCCAGGCATGGGACTGATAAGTTTTGCTCATTTTTACCCCTACGATGTCAGCCTCTCATCATCTTTTCTCCCTGCATTTTTTCAATTAGGAGACAAAGAAGTGTTGTTTTTATGATGTTGAAGTTCCTTCTGTAAGCTCTCGGATTAATTTTGATCTGTGGTGCCGGTTTACTATGGCGTGCATCGCTGTCTATGAAGATATGTGATGCTTTTAGAGAGTTCCTGATTTTGTATTTTTTTGCTTGCAGGAACGCTATTGATTCCGCCTGGAATATGCTAATTTGCTGATCTAAGTGGAACATTTTCACAGTTGTCGAGTTCAAGTCTAGGCAGATTTCTTTTACCTTCTAGATCAACGGTCGTCAACCCTTAGAACTTCATGGACCACTACATATATAATTTTATATTTGGCGGACCACTAATATGAATTAAAATAAAGGCAAATACATTTATACACTAATAATAAGCAAACTACATACATTTCGTTCACATTGAAAAATTGCATGAAAAGTACAAAAATCTTAACTTCTTGTACAGAAAGCATCACATTTCCGTATCACTGAAGAGGAACTTCACGAAAAGCAAGAACAAATTGGCAAACGCAAAGCAATATCAATAAACTGATAGTGCTATGCCACCAATTTTTAATTATTATAAACATAATAATCATCGCTTACTCAGCAATGGCACCATCGATCACCAGTTAGACAAAACAAAAACGGAAACTTCTAGCGATGCAATTATAAACAAGAATGCGGATGAACCATCTGCATTCTTGTTTATAATTCCATCAAGTTTCAGCCAAAAAATCCATCACTGATACGGAGAAAAACTGTGTTATTAACGACTGTTCGTAATTCAAAAGGAAAGAGAATTCCAGTTTGCGCTAATATTATAACAGCAGCATATCCATGGATGCCAACACTCACTTTCAATTGTCGCTAGATACACCTGCAAAAGTAGTTAAAAAACGCTAAATTCAGAAGGAATTTCGCTAAAAGCAGTAGCTAAAATTAAAAAAAAAAGTACAATCTATATTCCATAATAGGTTTTGTTACTCGTCATTTTTTAAACTGAATCTTCATAAAAATATAAATAATGTCCCAATTTTTCTGCGGACCAGCAAAAAGTTATTATGGACCATCGGTTGGCGACCGCTGTTCTAGATGGTCTACAAAGTTAAGCTTTTTATGAGTGATAACGCCGTGGTGTTTTAGGGAGGTAACTATTTTTGTTTTGTTTACTGCGATTTCGAATCTTGTAAGTCTTGTTATCTTTTGTGAGGGTTTGTGGATAATTAGGGCTCGGAAGTTTTTTTGAGAAATTATTAGTTTCAGCTGTTTACAAACAGAGTTGAAAATTTCTGGAGTATTGTTTACATTTCTTTGTACCTCGTCTCTGAAGCTACCACTCATGACAAAAGCCGCATCGAAAGCGATATATTTAGAGCGTTGGGGAGATTTGTGCTTTATGATTTTGTTAAACACCAGATTCCAAAAGTCTACGCTTAGACATGAGCCCTGCGAATAATCCCTGATTTGTACTTTTTCAGTAGTGCGGTTATTAGTTATAATTACGTTGCATTTGTTGCTGAAGTAATCTTGAAATATTTCGTAGATGTTATCTGAATAGGTGGACTTTCAGTGTCCCTAGAATCTCCGGCCACCAGAGGGAATTGAATGCCTTTCGAAGATCTAGGCACAACAGAGCTGACCTGATTCTGCACTTTACTTCTCTTAAATTCCAACTGAATGAGTCAATTTCACGATACTAATTCTTTTCTTTCACTCCATTATAGAAAATGGTACGTTTTGCAATGGTACCCTTCAAGAGAAGTGTAAGTAAAGAAGGTAAGATATAAACGACTAAGGCTAAGCCCGCAATGGCTACCTGTTTAAGTAAAGGGATATCTTCGTGGAAGCCTTTCTAAGAGAAATTGGCGCTTATTCACGTTACGCATGAGGAAATCCATGAGAAGATCCATACAGCCAGTTCTTTTGCATGAATTTTAATCCAGCTGGAACTACCAGTGCTCAATGACCTTATCCGCTAGGCCGCTGATGGCCGTCTGAATACAGAAGCGACAATTATTAGTTAAACTCTGCCAAATAATATTTGATATAAAAACAATGGCAGCATCGACAAAGAAAAACATTAAAATAAAATAGATCGGAGTTAAATACACTATTTTCGAATACTTCCAGTTTCTTACACAACTTCGACTGTCGCTTCGTACGGTATAGTAATTAGCAAAAGATGACTGTACATGCTTTTGGGCGTACTTAAAACCTGTCGATCCTCAAATCCTCTCTACAGATGGCTGAGAGGTAAAGAGCGATATAATCATTCACCGTTTCTATACCCTAACTCTTCAAAATTTATTACGGCAAATAGCGCTTGTATGCTTTGTCTAAATTGGAAAGTGCAAGGGATCCAAGTTTGAAGAAACACTTGCATACATTATGTTATCAGCCGATAGATGGCATTGTAGAAAAGCCGTTGATAGGGGGCGCACGATATCAATCGAGAAACGGGAAGCGAGGGAATGTGATTAAGGTTAAGCATGTTCCATAATGATATGTATATATGTATATATTTACTGTAATAATAAAGCATTTATAAAATGCAAGAATTATCTCGATTGAATGAAAGTGAAAGCCCAACTTACCCCTAGCCGTCCTGAGATTAATAACGGAGATTTAAAGCTAACAATTAAAATTAAGGGTTTTAGATTAAATGGATGTAATTAAAAAATACTGAAACGCAATCACAAAACCACTTTAAGTGGAATTTCTGAAATACAAGCAATAAACAAGAGTTTTTAACATCTTTTTCACTCTAATCTTTCGTTGGAATAATAAAACATCCAACAAATTAATTACCTAAAGCAGGCATCAAAGCTCAAAACACACAAGTTGCTAATTTATTTAATCACAGACCGTTGATTTTTTTTAATGCGGAGTAAGGTAAGAATTTAAAAACAAATACTTTTAAAACACTTATGTGAATAATAAATAATAAACTTCCACCTCATTAATCAACTAGCTAAAGCAGCAATCAAAGCTCGAATTACATCCTGCGTACTAAGTATGCAATTTAGTTATTAGACCAAAGGCTGTCTTTTTTATATGCAGACTATAAGCTAGGAATTTAAAAACAAACGCAATTCTCATACATTTCCCATTTATAATGATTTCTTTTGAATAACTTCGGAAACCATTACTTAATTTAAACAATTTTCAAATTACCAAGTTTTTTGCAGCAATCTTGTCTATAAGAGATTAATGCTCTTCATAAATTTAAAAATTACACATACCTTTGACAGTGTAAATTTAGATTTCTTATTTAGATGCCTACATGTTTATGAGTGATATAAAATTGCAGGTGAACTTTGTAAATTAATTATTTAGTATATTGCTCTCATTTAACTATATGATATAAACGATTTTCTTAAATGTATGTTTTTCTTTTCTCTCTCTCTCTTTTTTTTTTTTTTTTTTTCAAGTCTCAATCACACTTTTTGAATCATGAAATATTGTTTAAACATTAAATTAAAAAACGTTAATCGAATTTTGAAGAAAATCCATTCATCACATTGCATAATCACCCCAAAACAGTCTGTGTACAAAATTCGAAGTCAATAGTTTATCATGGAGTAGGTTAAAATTGATGGCAAACTTTTCACAATGCGACAAACATCATGAGTGAACTAAATGAAACTTTATGAAAAGAATTAAGTATGTAATTTGCAACAACTTGCGAAGGAATGGCTGCAATAGGAAGAGATAATCCATTCAAAAATGAATAAATAAAATACAGTAAAACATATAAATAAATATGCAATTTAACCCTCAGTCCTCCGAAAAAAATGTTCAGAGAGACTAAGGAAAGGAAACTGAAGAAAAAAAATCTGATGTGTACGCCACATGACTTCCTTGTACGGAATATTAAATTATACGCATTTTTTCTTGCATTTCATTTAAACTTATTGGATTGAATTAAGTCTTCTTCGCCGACAGTGCATAAACCACAATAGAATAAATGCATTCTTTAAAATTCACTCTAGTATGTGTTTACCATAGCGACACTCTGGCGCTAGATTTACTTAACAGTATTATATTTCGTTCATAACTCATAACGCACAAAATTTATATCATTTAAAGAATAGAATTATCTAATCGTTGCCACATGTTCTATTCAAATACTATAATAAAGCTAGAATGATGTATAAAAGAAATTAAGCAAACAAAACAAAAAAGAAACAGTTTTTCACAGACGATTGAGTATTTCTCATTCGATTAATTCAGTTCTCACTTCGCGAGAAGGCAAAAATACATAAAAACTCAAAATAAATTTTAATATAGATATTTCAGAAAGGATTAAGCATGATTTAATTGGCAATAATAAACGAATGAGTTATCTTTGTTGTTGCGAAGCTAAGTTTCTCTAGATTGGCAACAAATCCACTAGTCTCCTGTTTCAAATGTAAACATCAATGGCTGCAATAAAAAAAAGGCTTAGCGGCACTTAGACAACTTCAAAATTGTTGATAATTCTAAAAATACTGCAGACAGATTTACTAAAGGTATAAAGACCTTAACCGGAAGATAAGAACAACATAATACAATCATTTTTAAAGCAAAAAATGTACAATTTACAAACATATAAGAGTAAAGAAACTGAGATCACTGAGCCGGGTAACAGAGTGGATATATATATAAATATATTTATATACGTTTGGTACCTCGATTGTAACCAAAATACGAGGTGCACATCTACATGTTATAGCAGTCCTATATACAAAATTTCAACGTTCTTGAGGCTACTCGTTTTTGAGTTATGCGAGATACGTACGTACGTACGTACATACGTTCGTACAGACGCCACGAAAAATTCTCTTCAGAATTAATTTTAAAGCAGTTTAATAATTTTTTTAGAGGAAACAAGTCTTTTATTCTGTCCTTACGTACAGATATCACGCAAAAACATCCTTAAATTGCATTCGATAGCGGTCAAAATGAATATTTTTGTTGAAATATGCTGCTTGAAATTTTCGCGATTACAATACTTCTTTTTTACTTCGTGCAAGGAAGTAAAAATTAATATCTCGTATAAACATTTACATCATCACAAAAAAAAAAAAAAAAAAGACCAAATGAATTTAAAATGGCGAAAACGTGACATTTAAATCGAAACTAAAGCAATAAAATTTTTTATAATATTTAATTTCGTAGTAGTAGAGAATATAAAAATAATAAACCACGTTAAGATAAATGGGTACACATTTGATTAAATAGGATGAGTTATAAAGAATTATATGGCTCAGTAAATCGGTTTAACGGAGAAGACATTGAGATGGAAACTTAAGTAAAATCATTCGTTATATTCGTTTGTTCGCTATAAGCTCTAATCCAAGGCGAAATTTAGTAAGATATTTTCCTTCTTTTCTCCTACAGTAAAACTTTTCTTTAATTTTCATTCATGAATCAATTAAAAAAGATTTTTCTATTAGTTTTATTTTAATGAATCTTCAGTATGATAATTGTATTAAAAATTCATACCTTTTAATATATATTGTTTTTATTGCTAGTATTCTGCCTTTCCTCTTCGTTATCTTATAACGTCTCGTATTCTTAGTTAGCATAATCTAACTAAACGTTAACAGACTATGTAAGAAATTATCCTTAAGTACGACAAAGTCCAGAAAAAGGGTGTAAAGAAACCTTTATTAAATTGAAGTTATTCACAAATGTTACCGACTAGTGCTCGCAAACGTCAACACTTTTGGTAAGACACTCAAGGTTACAAGTAGCTTAAAATAGATTAGAATTAAGTTAAC
This sequence comes from Stegodyphus dumicola, assembly GCF_044657685.1. Taxonomy (NCBI): domain Eukaryota; kingdom Metazoa; phylum Arthropoda; class Arachnida; order Araneae; family Eresidae; genus Stegodyphus; species Stegodyphus dumicola. The sequence goes on along the minus strand of NC_140771.1, from coordinate 36,185,105 downwards.
CTAAAGGCTTTTCACAAATTACCTAACTCGCAGCCAGGCTCTGACTCGCAGAAGTCGGCGTAAACAAGCTCAATGGGAAAAGCGCTCAGCGTTACAGGGATCTAATCACGAGGAAATCAAAGATAACAACGTGGTCTTAAGGCATGCAGAACACACAAAACTCACCTTGCAAAATCGTCTCTTAAATACTAACTTCTTTCTACCTCATTTGAATACACTCATTTACATTTTGGCAAAAAAATATGGGATTGAAAGCAAGAGTAATAGGAAAGTTTGCTTCAAAATAAAATTCAGTGCTAAGTAACTTAAATAAATCCCCACATTCTGTAATCAAGTAAGATATTATCCCCTAGTAAATTATGGTTGGTTATTAAGTGTTATGCAGCTGCTATTATAAAAAGAATAGTGAATATACTCCTAAAATCACAAAGCACTTAGCATTACACTTAGCACGGAATTCCATCTCCCCAAACATGTAGCGGCCATATATTCTCCTCTGAATTTTTTAAACTGACATACCTTTGAAAGTAACGAATTTTAACTATTTATATTTTTATAAAAACCAATCGGGAAATAAGCTAATTTCATATCATATTGATGCCGAAAATAAAAGATAACTTCGGAGATTAGGTAAGGTTATTGTGATACGGAAAGCATAAAAGTGCTTTTTGCCTAAGGAGAGGGATGCCTTCTAAAATAACATAAGGAATGCCTTAAAAATAATGGGTAGCCATTTGAAACTATATTTAAGGTAACTCAAATTAACTTCTTTGAATGATTCTGAGAGAAATGTCTTTTGTATTTATGTTAAATACATGAGAAAAATTACAAACATACCCATAAAATAAGTTCGGTCCAACACTCAGAATACGACGTGATGCAAAACTCTGCAGGTATTATTTAAAAATTCTGTTTTTCATTGAATTTATAATGTACAGGAGCACAATTAATGCAGAATTACATGGATTTATCGGAAGATTAGAAAAATTTAACGGATGATATTTTTTAATGTATTTTTGTCTATCAGACATGGCGAACCTCGAAGTCCAGAATATAGGCTCTACTTTCTGAACAACCCACGTCAAAACTTAGAAAGCTCGTTACGGAATGCGATTATTACTTAACCGTCGCATAACGCAAGTATTGACTTAAATGATAATTCTGCAAGAATGGTGTATCATCCATCTTACATGGCGTCTCTTTTAATTTTAACTTAAAGCGAAAATAGAGTAATGAACTCTCACTCCAGAGTTTGTCTTGTAATCCATCTAACGTCACTGGCAATACAAAGCGAAGTTAGATGATGATGGACATGTACCAATAATTCACATACAAATGTTGTTTCGGTTGTCCATAGGCAGTATCATCTTCAGGCAATGTTTAAGAACGATGGTGAGACTTATATCAGGTACCTTGAAAATTTTCATCGATAAAGTGCGATAGAAAGGCATAATTGCGAATAAAAATCGTGCTTAATAAAACAATTTAAAAACAAATTGATAATTGGGGTTATTCTATGAAAATCCGGAGCATATTAGTAAATTTAACAGGTGGTTGGTTGGTTTATTAATTAAGTCAAAATATTCTAAATTATGTATCTAATGTGAAATATTTTCGGCAAGAAATGTATCTTACTTACGTCATAAATAAGAGAGAAACGAACATTTAGTTTGGTCCGCAAGTAGTAAGTGTAAACAAAGATGGACCCTTTCGACATTGCACAGTAACTTTCAGCTTTAGATACTGCTGGATGATGGGCTTACCCATTCGATCATTTTTAGCAAGCTGAAACAGTTTGCGAAAGAGAGATTTCTATTTTTGGATGTTATTTCACATACATTTATCTCTTTTAAAACTTTTTAGACTTTATTTTTAATCTTTAAAATTTAAATTAACAAAACAGAATTCAGTAAATTTTAAAGGTGCATCATTTCTACAGTACAAAATACATTTGCTTGCAAGATAAGACACAACAATATAGGAAATAACGAAATAATGTTTTTTCCCCGCTGCCATTTAAGAAAACATCAAAAATGCAAAGTTAAACTTTTTCTAGTTAGAAGCTTCTTATTTAGAAATTCATTGCTTTCTTTATATGTTTGCTAAACAATGAGTTTCAGTATAAATGCTAGGATTCTATCTATACATGCATTTATTTCGCTTTTGAGTTACCATTATAAATGCTCAATTTAGCCATTAAAACTGTAAGTGGAAAAATAAGATGGGTGTGGGAAAAATAAATATGGTACAGTTTTTAGCATAATTTGCGAGAAAAGGCAGAGTTATGTAAATGTTAGTTCGACTTAAAAATTACAGCTTTATCAGTTTAATGCAGCACATAATGAAAATTATGTTATTTCTCGGCAATAGGGTAAAAGGAAAACATCACAACTGCTTCAATTATGATGATTGAAAAATGACAAGTACTTCAGAAAGAATGTAAAAGAGCAGTTTTAAACGTTTCTATTTAATCCTCTAGGAATTTTGGAAAACTGCAAGTATTTATTTATAAAAGATATTACAATCTGGAAGCGAAAAATACTATTCACTAGTTAGAAAGCAATATTTTATAAAGTAACATTTCTTCAATTCAATTAAGTGTTTTGATATTAAAGAACGAGAAAGTAAAAAAAAAAAAAAAAAGAGAGAGAGAGAGAAAATGAAGTGATATATATATATATTTTTCATTTCTGAGTAGTATTTGGAGAATTTTTTAAATTGGATAAAAATTTGAGTTACTGTTTACGATGAAGAAATTCTAAGCCTAATTTATACAGCAGATATCTAGGCTAATGGAATTTTACTTAGCGACAAAGAACTTTTATTTATGAAAACCATGGCCACATGGCGAATGAAAAATAACAGTAACTTTCCCAAATTTTCGTTTAATTTTAAAAGTGGAAACCACTGCGGTGTTCTGAATTTAAGAAATTTAAAACACTAAGAGAAAATTATACTTTAAATGTCATATAAGAAAAGGAACAAAAAGTAACATTAGTTAATTTTTAAAATAATAAAATATTAAAATTATTTTAAAATGGGTAAATTTTCCCAGCAATGAAATTTAAGGGAAAATAAAAACAAAATTAGTACTTGGTTAAGGTTTTGTAGATTCAGGTTAAAAAAGCAAAACAGAATTCTTAGTTAAAATTCGAATTTTTATTCGGAGAATATAAAATGCTCCAATGAAAATTCCTTTTTACCGGATCTGGTGTCTCGAATAATAATATTGCAGAAAGATATATTTTAGACGTAATTAAGCTGTTGTATGTCTGTACAAATATACTAAAAATGTTTTCTTATTAACCCAAGAAGAAGCATTTAATTTATTTCATTGATGTTTTCTTAATCCTCATAACAGAGAAACTATATATATTAAGGCAGAATTGCAATACATCTGATTTATTACTCCAAAGGGGCGTTAGACCCAGAGGGCTATTAATCTCGAAACGGTATTTTGCGCCCTTTCACCTTTTGCATTGGTTCACTTTTCAAACTGTTGCCATCAGCTATGTATTATATTATCATGTATTATATTTACCATGTATTATATTTAAAGAAACTATGTTTCTCGCATTGTGAAAAAACAATGGTACATAGAGCCATCCAATTTTGAATAACGTAGTCCTCCAACCGAACATGGGCACTTGGAAGCTTGAATTTTGAATTTCGAATTTGTTTTATTATCTATTTCAAACTTTAACGAATTTTTGATTAACAAACTCAACGATTTCAAAGCGAGCAATGGCAACACTACGGAAAGAAACATTTTTATCTCCAAGCGCGAGAGACTGTGTATCGGAAATTAAGAATTTCCGATACAAGATATCGGATTCGATCTTAAGATATGCTCATTTTTAAATTATTATGCGATATTGCTATTGAATTAAATTTTATGGTTTAAGTGTAAAGAACATGATATGTAATAAATAAAGGTAACACACAAAACGTTAAAAAAACACCTCTTTGGAGGTAATTTAAAATCTGGAACCTTTCAGATTTTCTTTTCTTTTTTTCTTGATTTTATTTATATATGTGATTCTTTTTTTACATATTCGTAAAATATGAAAAGAAAGAAATCTCCCTAAGACAGCCTAGCGATTCCAGTAACTTCTGATCTTGTGTGGAAGTGGTAACTTTAAAAAGGATATATTTAATGTCGATATTTATTTACAGTCTAAGAATTATTGGTCGCTTTCACACGTGTGTAGGAGAAGTGGGCAGTATAGGAAGATTCATAGTATTTTTAAACAAACACAGAGTCTTTTACAATTGCTCATAAATTTAGCCCCTTGCTCTCGTGAAAAAAAACTTCAGAACTGCTCAAATTTGATGCGTAGTAACAGTTCTGAAACAGAAAGTTTAGCAGTTCCTCGATTTTGCAATATTTACTTATATATTTATTTGTCTGTAAAAATGATCCAAGAAGTTCCTTTTAACACCAAATGAGATATTTGGTCCTAAGTCAAGTGTAAAAGATATGTTTTCATTTCATGGTAAAGCGATAATAAATGCTTTCAGATCGCAAATAATCAGAATATCAGAAAAAGCAAAGTTTTTTTCCAAACAAATTTTAAAATGGTTTTCGTTTCATCGAGTGCGTTTCTGTTTCGAAAGATTGTTTAATTTTTACCGATTGTATAAAGGACATTTAGAAAGCGAAATTTTAACTTAGGATTTGTCAATAATTTATCTAATAATTGAATGTATTTGAAAGAACAAGATAAACGCAAAAGGAGATGTGTATTTAAATTCTTCAAAACATTAAGTTCTCCCAGATATTAAAAAAAATTAACTAACAATCTTGCTATTAAAGAGTTATTCATTCAAGGAATGCCAATGCCTTATGAATACCAAAAATTGTAAAGATATTATCATAAAACCAGCTGTGGCAAAACGCGGATCATAAATGAATGTACAATTCAAAAGTTGTAATACTTTACATTTATATAAATAATGATTTCCGAATTCAGTTGCTTAAAAATTCGTTAGAATTTACTTCCTATGTTTTATTTATTACTTTGAAAAATGAAATGCTATGATTTTTCATAATATGAAATATTGTGATACTCATTTTTATAATTTACCGTAAGCAACAAAAACCGAATGATGACTTTGTGCAATACACAGATAAATGCACAAATAGGGGAAAGAAAAAATGTTTTTCGAAGCAACTCTGAAAATAATACATTATGAATAAGAGTAAAGTACATTTAGTAACATTTCAAATGTATTTATTTAGATAATTTTAAAAAAGGTTTATTTATACGATGGAAATCTATTTTCGGTATCAGATTAAAAGTTTAGAGCAGAGTCAATATATGACTAAACCTGTTTACAAGACCTTAACACGATACCTACCGATCTCAATCATTTGATTAAAGCGTTCACTTTAACGTTTAGTCCCTTTAATAAACTAGTAACACTACTATAGTTCACTTACAGTTCTATAAAGTACATATATATCAATTTTACTTTCTTAACGTACATAAGTAATTTATTACATTCGAAGAAGCATGCTGTAATTAAGTGCAAAACCTTACCCATGAGTAATTGAATCTTGTATTCAAAATAATTCATAACTTTAATTGAATAGTAAATTAAATTTATTCCAAGAAAACTCAAAATAAATAAATAATTTATTTCAAGAGATTTTAAGAAGACTTACTGCAATTTACAGCAAGAAAAATTTGCAAATTTTGGTAGTCACATTCGTAACACACGTACTTTTATCAGCTTTCGGTTTGCGGATTAGAATACTTTTCCCTTTCTTGTTTACGACACTTGAGTTAGGGGATTTGATTTCAGAAATGTTGCTTTTCTTTTACGAACTTTAAACACTTAATTTTTATAACATTCTCCTCTCAACCCTCCCTAGAATCGAAAATCCATTGTCGCCAGAACTGCGAATCGGCAAACCTCTTGTTTCGAGAGAAACGCATTTAAAGGCCCGTTATTTCCAAAGGCTGAATTTACATTTACTTCCGCTTTCTTTCAAGATAATTAAGATATCAGAAGCAACTTAGAATCTTATATCTTGAAATTTAAGAGTAAATAAAACAGAAGGAAACAAGAGAATGATGCACATGCGCAAAGACTAGCCGACAACGTAGCTAAAACCGACAGAGTATCATTTTTACTATTCTTATAGATAAACACGTGCTACTGTTGATTTTAACTGCTATTATGTACGAAGATATTGAGCTAAGGATTAATTATTCTGAGTCCTGAAAACTTAGTTCAGCACACGAACTGTTAATTAAAAATATATAAATTACAAGCTATAGTTTTGTGATACCATTCAAAATCAAAATAAAACATTTTTGAGCTTACCTTGCGGCCTGTATGGTAAAATCCTGGGTTGTCTTGCCATCACCCAGGGATATGCAGGATAGTCTCTGTTGACCAGATATGAAGCTAATGGGTACTGTCCATGGCAGTGGCCTAAAGACAATGCTGAACCATAGTGAGACATCACAGAAGGATAAGCAAGAGGCCCGCTTGCTTGAGGTTGCACAAGATCACCTCTATGAGTATAGTCCGAGGTTCTTGTTGGCAGAACCCTTGGGGGGCAGTAGTGACTGTAATTGGAATAAATGTCCTCACTAGAAGTCCTATAATAAGGAGGACTACTTGATGTTGGCATTTTATTATGAGTATGAGCTGGTGGCGGAGTGATGGTTGTCACTTCACCATCAGAACATCGATCATCATCTTCAGGAGAGGCAGAACCCTTGTTCCTGGTTGTTGCTTGAAGGCCAACAATAGACTCTATGGAAAAACCCAATTTGGGTTTACTAGAAGAGGTCGTTCTATGTGGAGGCAACATGGCTGCTGGAGCCACTGGCATCATGCTGGTCTTCAGATCACCTCTCATCGACAATGTTCCTTCTCTGTCTGGTTACCACAGCAAGTTCCCGAGAGTATAGCTCAGAACAGAAAACACTGAATTAAATTTATGGCTATTTTATATGCTTCACTTCGTAGTTTGTGTTTGAACAAGGATAACATATACAGAGAATTTCATGGAAGATTAATCCTTAGGGCGTCAAATTGGATTCTGTAAATTCAGGAGGAAAAAATATCATTTTCGTAATGGAAAGTAACACGTATGTCAAATAAACTTGCTGCTTCTACCGAATTTTGATAATGCTTCCACTGCTGAAGTTTCTACCACAGGAATTTCAAGGAATATTCTCAATTTTCCAAACGCGCTAAATTTTCATATGCCACCTAAATGTGCATGAAGATAAAACTCTGATATGTTTTTCCCTTAGAATTTGGATACTTTTATAAAATCTCAAATTTCCTTACATGTTCTTGGTTTAAAAAAAAGCGAAAGTTCTTCAAGTGGATAAAATTTCCTTTTCACGGCTTTTATTCACGAAGCATGAAAAATTAACTCAGAATGAAATTAGAAAATGCTGTTCTTTCTGTATCCTTCAACTTTAATAGCGCTGCAGCATATATGATGCTCCAACATAATTACATATATCAACTTGTATGCAGATGAAGGATTTCCAAGATGTTAAAACAATTTATAGCTAAGACTAGCTTGTTTTTTTTTTTTTTTTTTTTTTTTAGTCTCTAAAATATCTTCTAAATTTGTTACTTAAAATATAGCAACCAGTAATTTCGGCATTCATTATTTCAGTGCAGACATATTTTTTAAAAAATCCGAACTCACCGCCAGCGAGAAAAAAATCCTTGCGCACGAGTAGCAGCGCAGGTCCGCGTCTCTATGAGCCGGTGAAGTAACGGTAACCGCGGGAAGAAAAGTTCTGCCAAGTGCGTGAAATCTTCGACGCAGGCGCGATTGAAAGGCGAAAAGTTAACTGCTTTTCCCCAGGCGCGATTGGTAGATGAACCCAAGCTGCGAAAAGCAACAAGTGAAGAGAGTCAGCCGATGAATAATTCACTTGCCCATGGTTTCGAAAATGGATTGTGTGGCGCCATCTGTACGAAAGAAAGCAAACTGATTCAGAGCACTTTCGTAGAAGAATGACCTTAGGTGGTAATGATTGCTATGGTGAAAGGTAATAAGCGTTGCGGTCACCAGGTAGAACAGGATTTAGAGGAAGTAATTAACTCCGATGACTGTAATATAAATTGTGTAAGATATTACAGTAGTTTGTTCGTATAATTACTTTTGTAAACTTTCAGTATTTAGTTTCTTGTTCAGGAAGTGTTAAAAAAAGAGAGGAGCACCATAAAGCATTTTCTGAAATAATATAAAATTCCGTTTATTCTACGCTTTCGAAAAGTTTCCTTTTCTTTTGCAAAAATGATAATTTTTTCTAAAGTAATTTTAACTATAGAAACCAATGACTGAAGAGACGCACGCTATGTCAAGTCTGAAATAAAGTAAAAATCTTCCTAATTTTTAGAATTTATTTTATAAAAAAATGACTGTATCAATTTCGAGTCAAAATTACCTTTTTGCTTTTTGAAGAAAATAGGGACTTCGTCGCCCGATTTCCTTAAAATCAACAAATATTTCCGCAATGTCGATTTCCAATCTAAGACATATTTTTACTTAATTTTATGTATGATCTCTACTGAACTTAGTAAATCTCTAACTCTTAATATCGTGTTTTATCAAATAAATATAAAGATTATACTAACTTAAAGAATGAGATTTTAGTACAACTGAGTTAAATGGTCAATTAACTGTTAATATTATAATACAATTGCAAATAATTGTTAATATAAAAAAATAATTGTTAATATAGCATAGTTGTTTTCCTTGAGGTCCAGGTTCGATTTCCGGCGAAGGCATTGCATATTTTTCATATCTCCTGTTTAAAAATAATCCTAATATCTCTACACTATAAAACCCGAAAGCTTTCAGATTTTTTCTTTTTCTTTTTTTTATTCATTTATTAGTCCAAAGGAATGTTAGCTCAAAAGGGCTACTTGCCTCAAAACTGCATTTTGTGGCGTTTCACTATAAAAGGCGTATCATTTTTTAAATTCTTGCCGCCAAATATTATCGCCCTTTATTATATTTAAAGAAATTTAATGAAGAATTTTCATGAATGTATGTTTTTCACATTGTAAAAAAACAACGGTACCTAAAGCCATCAAATTTTGAATAACGTAGTCCTCAAACCAAACATGGGCACCTGGAAGTCCGAATTATGAATTTTGAACTTGTTTTATTATATTTTATATTATATTTTGTAAAACTTAAAAGACTTTTTGAATAAAATACTCAAAGATTTCAGAGCGAACAGTGGCGAGGAATAAGACACTTTTATCTCCAACGCGCCAGACTGTCTATCGGAAATTCTAAGGATATGCTGTTTGTAAATATTTTTAGCCTAAATGCTCACAAAACGTGTATGTGCGTGTAAATGGGAGGGGGTAAAGTTTCTTTGGGAGCAATATAAAATCTGAAATCTAAAGTCTTTTTTTTTTTTTTTTTAATTTTTTTTATTTGTTGGTTCATTTTTGGTTCATTAAGCAGCGTTTTCTTCGCACTTATGCTATATACAATTCAACACCAAAATCACAAACATTTCAAAAGAAACACATCGGCATATGTTTAGAAGCTATGTCATACACGCGAGGGTCACTCTGAAATTTTTCAGATACACATGAATTTTTAAAATTGTACTTACGAAATTTTAGGAGTGTTCAAAGTAGTCTCCTTTAGCATCAATGCACTTCTGTAGGGGAATTTTCCAAAGATTAATTTCCTCAAGCTATTTATTTCTGGGAATCGCAGAAAACAAACATTTATAGCATCATCAATCTCATTTTCGGTAGGAAAACGACGTCCACGTAAGTTCTTTTTAAGATTAAAAAGCGGTCCAAAGCCACATATAGCTGGATCGGATGAATAGGGGGGATATTCCATACCTTTGAAGTGTTTTATTCAAGAAACTCAACTGTCAATCTTGCTGAATGAGATGATGCATTGTCATGGTATGCTCCTGTAACATTCACTTCATGAAGAATTTCTAAAAGACAGTGGTGTAACAGTTAGCTGTGACTGTCATCTGTCCTTCCAGCTTGATGACTTTGACCAGTTCTGTACTTCTGAAGAAAAAGGCATGCATTACGTTTTTATATAGTTCCTTATTTTTCACCATTGGGGGCGTGGGATCACCTCGTAAGATTCCTATGTTTTAATCTACAGCTTAAGTTGAGGAGCCTTAAGAACAGGTAAGCGAAAAATCACTTTAGTTCAGTAGACAGAGAGCAGAAACTCGAGAAGGGTTAATTACCCTTTATTATTCCAAATAAAGATTAATAATCGACTCCAGCTTGGAGTTACAATAAAGCCTCCACTTGGGTTTGAACTCAATAATAATAATCAATAAAACTTAAATAAAAAGATATAGCTAAAGCTATCAAAATTCTAACATAGTTGGTCTCTTAACGCTAACTAACTGTGAAGCTATCAAGGGCCTAAAGTACGGCTGAGCGTAATAATAGCTTAAGAGAGAGAGAGAGTAGCCTAAAAAGGCAAACGCGCGCTAGTCAGAATCTCTGGCTCTCTGACGAAGTCAGTAGAACTTCGCAGTTGAATACTTCTTCTCCTCACTTGCATTCAACCGCAATTCTGAAAATACGTTCTGGCCGGAAGTTATAAGCTGGAATTCAGGAAGATAGGAAAATAACTTTTAACTAAAAATTAACTGTTAGAAAAATTAAGATAAATCTTACAATGTTCAAAGAAAAAATTTACTTTGTTTACTTGAAAGATTCATAATTTGCTTTCTTTACGTGTTGAAAGACTCATAATTTACCTTCTTTACGTGTTGAAACGTCAAAAAATGATATGTACATTCCATGACCAGTTACGATTTTAGAAATAATGCTGTGACCACCATCTTCAACTAATTTAAGGGTTTCTTTAGTGATTCTGGAACTCTTCTTTTTGGTGCTCAGTTAATTATGGGAATGATTATCATCGATTTTCATTTTCCGTATGACAAACACATTATCCGAGATTACTATTGACAATGGCTTTCCTGTGTTCTTCATCTTGAAGAGAGGCTGCGACCTCTATAAAATTCTGTAAACCATCTGAACACAGTACTACGACATAGTCCTTCATTTCCAAATGCTAATTATAGAAGTTGAACACATTCTTCTTGACATAACCCCACTTTAAAACCATAGAAAATCTCAGTGCGGTAATGTACGCTCGTTAGCTCCATTTTTCTTTCCGCCTAAAATTTGTTCTACACTACTGCAGTTGTTTAATAAAAAGTCGTCCGCTAAGGTTAAATAGTTCATATTTTCAAATTTCATTATTCTCCTTTTTACTTCCTTCTACGAAGTAAAAAGGAAGTATTGTAATCGCGAAAATTTTCATGCATCGTATTTCAACGAAAATATCCATTTTGACCGCTATCGAATGCAATTTAACGACGTTTTTGCGTGACATATGTACGTAAGGATAGAATAAAAGACTCTTTTCCACCAAAAAAAAAAAAAAAAAAAAAAAAATATATATATATATATATATATATATATATATATATATATAAAACTGATTTAAAATGAATTCTGAAGAGAATTTTTCGTGGTGTCTGTACGTACGTATGTATGTATCTCGCATAACTCAAAAACGAGTAGCCTCGGAACGTTGAAATTTTGTATATGAGATTGCTATAATATGTAAATGTGTACCTCATATTTTGGTTGCAATCGATCGAGCCAAAAGTATAAAAATATATGTATATTAATATCCACTCTGTTACTTGGCTCAGTAATCTCAGTTTCTTTATTCTTATATGTTTGTAAATTGTGCACTTTTTGCTTTAAAAATGATTGAATTATGTTGTTCTTATCTTGCGGTTAAGGTTTTTATGCCTTTAGTAAATCTGCATGGAATATTTTTACAATTACCAACAATTTAAAAGTCGTTTATATGCCGCTAAGCCTAATTATTTTAACCAAGGTGGCCATATTTATTGACATTTGAAACAGCAGAATATAAATTTGTTGCCAATCTAGAGAAAGTAAGCTTCGAAATAACAAAGATAGCGCCTTCTTTTATTATTGCGAATTAAATCATGTTTAATCCATTCTGCAATTTATTCGATCAAATAAGTGTTTAAGATTTACTTCATAATTTTCGGTACAGATATTTTCAGTTTTATTATTTTTGCCTTGTTGCGAACTGAAGATTGAATTAATTGAATGAGAAATACTGAATTACCTGTGAAAAACTGTTTCTTTCTTTCTTTCTTTCTTTCTTTTTTTTTTTTTTTTGTTCGTTTAATTTTTTTTATACATCGCTTTACATTTATTTGAATAGAACATGTGGCAACGATTAGATAATTCTTCAGATAATATAAATTTTGTGCATTCTGAATGAAATGTAACGCTGTTAAGGGAACTTAGCGTCAGAGTGTCCTTATGGTAAACAAATATAGTAAATTTTAAAGATTGCATTTATTCTATTGTGGTTTATGCGTTATCGACGAAGTAGATTTAATTCAATCAGATAAGTTTAAATAAAATGCAAGAAAAAATGCGTATAATTTAATATTCCGTACAAGGAAGTCATGTGGTGTACACATCAGATTTTGTTTAATAATGTATCTATATTATATAAATTAAAGTCTGCTTATATATGCAACTGAAAACTTTTACGAACATTTGGCAGATTTAATGAGAGTAATAATGCTAATTAGTAAAATTAATCTAATTGTATATGATTTACAAAATTAGTATAGAATTATAATAATTTTCTATGCCTTTATGGTTTTACATTTATTTTCTAATTTTTAAAAATTTTCGTCGTTAACTTTTTTTTGTTAGGTTATTACACAAACGTACTCAGAAACTAGAGCTTTCAATTGCTATTTATTTACTTTTTAATTTTAAAATATGGCATCACCAGCGCTCTAAGTTTAAAAGATAGTATATTATAAAGAATAAATTTAATTTATTCACTGGAGCCATCTCAGATATTAAGGTGTAGATATCGACGGATTAGAAAAATCAAATTCTGATATTGTCTGAAAAGGAAATGTTTTACAACAGATTAACTTATAAATTATTATTAATAATGCGTAGAAATTTATAATAAAATATTTGTCAGATAAAGTTAGCATTTATTTCCTTTATTGGGCTTTCTTGAAAGAATTTTAAAGCTTGTTATTGGCATTGAGAAATTCGAGTGGAAAAAACTAGGGTAACTGAACATTTTCGAGAATTTTATGTCCAAGTTTCTTGTATAAAATAGGTGAGAAAGTAACATAAAATTTTAAGATCTTCAAATTTCTTAAGATCTTTAAATGTTTTCTAGATTTCATAGATTTGGATCTTACAAATATTTTTGAATGATTATTATTTATATAAATAAAATTTCTCTTTATATAAGTTCATAAAAATTAGCAGTTTTCTTTTATTTTACTGCAAACGCATAACTTTGCCTTGTATCACTGATTTAATATCAACCGACATCAACTAGCTGAGGTCTATTGGGGTTAGAAGTCTCATTTTTTTTTAAATTAAAAAAAATAACAGTTTATCACTTGCATAATGCGTAGCAAATGAGATTAATTTAAGCATGGTGAAATATTGTTTACCGAATTACCCAGGACTTCTTATGACAATTTAGTTAATACGAGATTCGGGCTGAAACTGTAATAATAAATATATCACTGACTTTCGGTTACTAGTGTAATAAATTTGCTCGAAGGTAGTCTAAACTTTAATTTCTTTAAAGAATTTCTTACATATGCAGATGTCAAATCTATAATTTTAGCTCAAAACACCGTTAGCCCAGAAGAGTTTTTAGTCTCGAAAAGTTATTTTGTGTTGAATAATTAAAAGCGTTGTATCACTTTTCCAAATTTTGCCACCAAATATTAACGCCATGTATTATATTCAAAGAAATTAAATACTGAAGAATCTGCATGAATGTATGAATGTTTCTCGCATTGTGAAGAAACAACGGTACCTAGAGTTATCAAATTCTGAATAACGTAGTCCTCCATCCGGACATGGGCCCCTGGAAAACCGAGTTTTGAATTTCGAATTTGTTTTATTACCTATTTTATATTTTGGAAAACTTTAACGAATTTTTCTGATTAACAAACTCAACAATTTCAAAGTGATTAGTGGCAACGCACTGTACGGAATAAAACATTTTTACTTACAGTGCGCTAAACTGTCTATAGAAACTTCTAAAGATATGCTTTTTTAAAAATATTTTGCGATTTTGCTGTTGAATGGAATTTGATAAAGTGCAAATGCAAAAAACATGATATTTAATAAATAAACCCACAAAATGTTAAAAATAAAATTTAAAAAAAAGTTTTCTAAAGCCATCTTAGTAAGAAAACTGAACATTCATACGATGAAATGAAAAAAGATCGAAGGAGAACAGAAAAATGTATGCCGATACTTAACGCTGCATCGGGAATTCTAAATGTATACTACTATGCTATTTTCAAAATTTTTGTGATTTTGCTGTTGAATTGTGTATGGCGTAAGTGGGAAGAAGAAATTCACACTCACTAAAGCTAAAAAGCTTTAGTAAAAAGCTAGAAAAGCAAAAACTTAAAAAAATGAAAGCTCTTAAAGCTAAATAAGCTCTTAAAGCTCTTAAGCCAAGAACAAAATGTGTTAGTGTGAGTGAGTGTAACAGTACATTGGTAGAGAGCTTAACACAAGAGCGTGAGAAAACTTAACAAACCCTTCTAGGCGACTGTTAAAATCTGAAACCTTTCAGATTTATTTCATTTATTTTGCGCTTTTTCTTAACTGGATAAATTTTATTATTCAGAAATAATTAAACTCATTATTTTCAATACGAATAATAAAGAATTAAAACGTTAATCGTATTATTATAAGTCTAATTCATATATTCTATTTCTATATGCTAATAATAAAAAATTAAAACGTTAATCGTATTATTATAAGTCTAATTAATATATTCTATTTCTATATGCTCTAATCAGAGCTTAAAAATTGTGCCGGAGCCCATCGGAGCCCGGCTCCGGTACGGTGTCCGCCGATAACATCGCGGCAAAAACATCGCGGACGAAAACGTCGCGGAGAAAACAACGCAAGGCGAAAACGTCGTGCTACAAAACATCGTGGGAGAAAACGTCACAAAGAGAAAACATCGCAGTTCCAAAACATCGCGGTACAAAACATCGTCGTCGAAAATAAAGCAGTTCAAAAACTTCTCAGTTTAAAAACATCGTCGTCGAAAATATCGTTGTAAAAAATAAAGTATCTAGAAATCATCGCATGACGATAACATCGCAGGCATACTTTTTTCAGGTTTTAATAATTGTAAATGGATATTCCGATAGTGATTTGTGAGCGCAAGATGTAAAGAAGGATAATTTTTACTTTCACATTTTTTTATTAACTAACAAAATTTTTTCTGAAAAAGTAAGAAGGAAACTTAAGCATAGAAAATTAAATGCATCTTATAGATTATACTTTTCATGAAAATTACCAGTAAGAACTTTATAAAAAATAATTTATTAATGGCCTTTGTTAGTTAACTATGTCGGTTTAAAATTCTATTAAGTGCTATTAGTTGCATTAATTTTCTATGCTTAAGTTTCCTTTTTATTTTCTCAGCAAAAATGTATTGATTAATAAAAAATATGAAAGTAAAAATTATCCTTCTTTCCATCTTGCCCACAAAAATCATTACGGGAATATCTATTTACATTTATCAAAGCCTGAAAAAAGCATGTCTACGATGTTATCGTCATGCGATGATTTCTAGATACTTTATTTTTTACAACGATATTTTCGACGACGATGTTTCTAAACTGCGAAGTTTTTGAACCGCTTTATTTTCGACGACGATGTTTTGTACCACGATGTTTTAGAACTGCGATGTTTTCTCTTTGCGATGCTTTCTCCCACAATGTTTTGTAGCACGACGTTTTCGCCTTGTGTTGTTTTCTACGCGACGTTTTCGTCTGCGATGTTTTCGGCTGTAACCCTCCGGTACTTCTTAGTTTTCGGGATATATTCTAATTCTAGTCGGAGCGTACCGGAGCCCTAAACAAGAAGGCTCCGGCGCTTTTTTACGTGACGTAATAATTATTTTAGTAGAGATTTGATCTAGAAAATTTTATTTTTAGCAATAAAATTACATAAAAAATCGCTTATTAAATTTTAATTTATCTTACGCTTATTAAAATTTAATTTATCTATTTACATTTTATTTAATTTTAATTATTTAATTACTTTAATCTTTAATAAATAATAATAAATTAATAATAAATTTTGAATTAATTAAACAATAATTACAAGTTAACTAATAATAAATTAATATTAATTATTAATAACAATTAAATAGTTAATTAATTTGATACTCATTAACTGTTTAATTTTAAAATTATTAATGATTTTAATAGTCATTTTGTTTATTTAGCCTTGTTCCTCTTTCGTGGTGGTCTTTCATAGGGCTCCGGCACTTCTACTTTTAGAAATTAAGCCCTGTAATATGTGGGAATAGAATAAATAGAATGCACAGGCTCTAACTGGTATATTATTATACGAATTCCACCTTGCTTATTATTATTCTAGTGGTTTTTAAAATATTAAAAAATATGTTTCACTACTTTTCGTAATATTTATTGCTCTTTGATGATGGATTGTGATTAAATCGAACTGAAGAACATTTCGATAATGCTACAAACTAAATTTTCACATAAATTGTTGCTTTTGAGATTTCTTTCGATGATGGTAGAAGAAAGAACTTTTATGCATTTATTTTGAAAAGTGGTGCATGCTTGTTTCACAGTGATGTCGCACCGACTTAAGATAAATTTTAACTACTTATACTGTTGCAGCTCCTTTGAGGTAATCTTCGTTTTTTAGAATTCAAGGTTTAAAGTGATTTACTGGGTCATTAAATATTCATGTTATGCCATCATCGCTTAAACGGAATTGAATACTTTTACTGACTTTGAGTATTGAGGTACAGACAAATTAGTAATTTTAGCTTTAAAAAAAATCAACCACAAAATGAAATGCATGTTTATTTAGGAGAAGACAACTCAAAATCTGAAATGTGAAATTTTTATGTGCTTCCTTACAAAAACTACTTTTGTTAATAACTGTCAAAATCAGCAGCAGAAGTCATTTAATACGTTCCTCTACTTCAATACAAAATTTATTACTTCAACATCTATTAAGATTTTTATCGTATCTTAACTTTTTTTTAATCGATGAGATCATAATACACTTCCAATATCATTTTTTAAAGCAGTATCTTGAATTATTTTGACGAAATCTTACGTCTCTATTATCATTCTGATATGCGTTTAAGATTAGATACAACCACAGATAATTCCTTTGGGGAACCATCAATAGGTTAATGGTTCTTAGGTTATTTTCTAATAGGACGTATTACACCGATTGGTTTCACTCTACGGGTAATGATAATCTTTAGATGCTTTCTCGCCTTAAAAAGGAATTCTTGCAATTAGGAGGGATTATTGGGGATATTCCCCCGAGTAATCTAGCGAAGCTAATATTTGAATTACATTGGAGCAAGACAATCAATCAGGATATTTCTGATTTTGACCTTGTAGTCAATTTGATTTTGAACTTAGTGTAATAATTCGATTCCCCATTTTCAGATCCTCCAAGAATAAAAAACGACAAGGTATAATAAATTTGTGAAAATGCTTGAGCATATAGTGCAGCTTTTCTAAGATGACCGCCCACGATCTTAGACAGTTTTGATTTATTGTAGAATTGGTCGCTTTAGAAAAGATGAGTATCAGTTTGTATAATGCATGTACCTTATTCAATGCTCTTCAAATTTGTTGAAGAAAAATAAAGAAGTAGAAATGTTATCAGTGTATTAACAATTTTTTAACAAAATTAGAAATTTGTTGCAAAGACGGTTTAGAGTTTGGTATTCTTTGGTAGAAAGTCCAAACTCCTAACATAATAGCATAAACTAAGTCCAAACTCCTAACGTAGTAGCATAAACTAAATCCAAACTCCTAACAGACTTAAGCGAATTATTGCTGTATCTGATAAAAAACTGCAGAGTCTTAAGAAGGTTTAAAATCAAATCTTTTTATTAAATCAGAACTTCATCATAAACAGTATACAATTCAACCACCACTTTGACCATGCTGTAGAGACATTAGGTATTTTTGGAAGCGGGCAAGATGAAAAATTAGCACCAGCTTGGAATCGAACTGCGGACCTTTCAATTACGCACTGACCACGAAGGCTTGTTAAAAAGGCGGGAGAAATACCTTATATACTCCCCCTTTTAAAGGGCGACTGCAATTTTTAGGGGACCCAATCGCCAAATCCTCGGTGAGGAGAATCATCATCCAACACCCTTTTAGTTCGGGCGCCACTGTAGAGATATTAGGTATTTTTTTGGAAGCAGGCAAGATGAAAAATATGCAATGCCTTCGCCGGGAATCGAACCACGGTCCTCTCAATTACGCACTGAGCGTGCAGACCACTGCACCACGAAGGATCGCTAAGATAGCCCGAGAAGTACCCTATAATGTACCTTAAAGTAACAGTGAATTTCAAATTTAAAACCAATTCTAGTAGCCAAGGATTACACAATTGATTTAACGCGAAGTTGGCTAAAAACCTCTCACCGGCGTAAAATTTAAATGACTGCAACTATAACGCAAATCCAATGAATTATAATCTTATCAGAGCAAGCGAAACCTAGTAATTGAGTGGGGAAGAAGCACACTCTCTCTTACAATCGAAAACCTCACTTTAAATACTCTCAAAGTTGATTTGAAGTGACAGTAAAGTGTGGTGTGTATTGAGAATACGGCAAAGCACGCTAGGGCTATCTGCCCAATGGGAGGAATACCTTTGTGGAGGACTTTCTAAGGGCAACTGGCTCGTATACACGAAGTGACAATAAAGATTTAAATCATACACGAAGTGACAGTAAAGATTTAAATCATACTACCTGGTTACATTAACATAACGAACGTTACAAATTAAGCATCGAATAATGTGTCACACAAATTTCGGAAAAACAAATTATTTTAATTATCTGAAGTACCTTAAGTGTAACATAATAATATTTTAAAATACGAAAAATGGGTCTTATGCTGTAAAGCGGCCGAAAATTTACATTATAAATTTTATTCAGCAATTTTAAAAGTATTCACTAAAAATATCTATTAAATTGATGTGGATATTACTGAATTATCTAGTGAAGTCTGATTATTTGATTTTTTTTCTTATATCACTTCCTTTATTAAAATAATTTAAAACAAAAGTAAATCAACTATGTCAGTTATTGCTTGCCAGATTATGACTTCATTGTTTTAACTTGCTAACAAAATACAGTAACATAAGTATGGTAGTACATTTCACTAAACAAAGTAAGAAAAACATTGCAAAAAAAAAAAAAAAAAAAAAAAAAAAAAAAAACCTTACATCATAAACTGTGTTCAGTAATTTAAAAAACATTCATCCGGCTTATTAAGATACTCGTTAAACGAAAGGGTGCCTTCTTGATTTTCTTTTCTTTTTGGTCAATATCTTCCTTTTCTAGAGTAGTTTAAGTAAATCAATCTCCTACCGTACATTTCTGTAATCTTTTAGGAGAGATCAGCAGCAGCATCTTCAACAACTTGTAATACTCGTAGTATACTTAAATTCAATAATTTTGCATTCGATTTTATATGCTTTCTAATCTAAATTCAATGAAACATCTTAATCTCAGGTTAATCCTTTTTAAGATGAAAGATATATGCATGTGTGTGTGTAATGACTGCAGAATATTTAACTATAATAATCTAGATGAGGTTGAGACATATGTGCATAAAGCAATAGTTGTAGATACTGCTGATTCGGAACAGTATTCTCGATCACGTTTTTGCCTTTTTGCATTATTAACGCAATGCAATTAATCACTAAGAGATAAGGGGCGATATCTCGGCAGGACAGCAAGCGAGAACGGGAATGCGACGTGTGTAAGATGAAAACCCAATCCAGAATGAGTTACTCGTACTTTTGGTTTAACTTCATTCTCTCTGCTGAAACCAGTAAGAAATGGCTAATTGTATTGATGCATGAAAAGTATATACAAAACTCATAAGTGTTTTTTCAATTGATGTAATACTATAGTCTATAATTTGCTTGTAAATTTCCAATTTAAGAATTAAATAAAACTTGTTGATACAATTATTTGTGCCCAGTTGTCCTCAGAAATTTTCTGCGTGTGTCCATGTCCAGAAAAATCCATGAGCAATTCATTTCAGTAAGTATAAAGGCTCTTACATGTATGCTGCATAAGCCTGATTAACAATAAAAGTTGGTGTAAAGAGATAAAAGTAAACTTTGCAGAAATAACAACAAAATATTCAAGATATTAAAGCCTGGACTGCATCGCTTTTGCAGCATTTCTACTCTAAATTTGATATGTTTGGCTGAATTTTTTTCTAGTTCCACTCTTGCTTTACCTTCCATTAGCTAATATTTCTTTTAGAAACACTTTGTTGAATTCTATATGTTCATACTACATGAATATTTCGGTACCTACGTGTTATCGCAACCACATTATAAGGTATTTCTCCCACTTTCCTAGCGTGCCTTCGTGGTGTAGTGGTTCTGCACACGGGGCCGGTATTCCAGAGGTCCGTGGTTCGATTTTCGGCGGAGGCGGTTGGTGATTTTTCATCTCTCCGGTCTTCTAAAAAATCCTAATGACTCTACAAGTGGCGCCCGAACTAAAAGGGTTGTGGATGATGATTCTCCGCACCCAGGATTTGGCGACTAGGTTCCCTAAAACCCTAGTCGCCCTTTAAAAAGGGGAGTATATAAGGTATTTCTCCCACTTTCCTAGCGTGCCTTCGTGGTGTAACGGTAGCATGCTGGGCCGGTATTCCAGAGGTCCGTGGTTCGATTCCTGCGAAGGCGGTTGCATATTTTTCATCTTTTCTGCTTCCAATTAACCTAATGACTCTACAACCTTAGAAGAAGTCAGAAAATTTTCAGATAGAGCCAAACGGTGAACCTTGCTCCCAAACATTCTTCAGGCAACCATGCTCATTAGCAGTCCTTCAGATAAGCAACGTTTTCCTTTTCGTAAGCGTTCTTCTTCTTCTTCTCTCTCTCTCTTTTTTTTTTTTTTTTCTATACCAAGTTCCAATGGTTTTCATAGATAAAGTGTGACGTTTTTTGTCTTCAGCTCAATTTTATAATATGCGCTTGTATAATTTGCCGGTAAAGAAAGAAGCTGCGGTAGCAGTTTGACACTAAATAGCTAAAGAGAACAATAATGAAATGCGTTGGTAGATATCCAATGTGCAATGCTTAGATCCTGCGCAATGCTAAGTTTCTGAAACTCTGCTATATTTCTTTTAAGGGAAAATAGATCGCTGTGTACATGGGAAGAAGAACAACGGTAAATATTACGAAAAGATTTCGCAAAAAATATAAGCACTTTTCTTTTTAATGAATCAATTAATCAATTTGATTTAATAAGTAAAATTTGGATTTTAAATTGCTATGTTTGCCGACTTATGATAAATATCGACAGCTTTCAAATCTTTTTTAAGAAATGTGGCGAAAATTGCTAGACCCGATCAGTAATATTTACATTTTCATCCATAAAAATCGCCAAGAGGGTTGCGTTAATACGTAAGTGTCAATACTTCGAACTCGCTTTCATGTAATAGTGTTTTATTACTGATCCTTTATAACTGGCTTCTTTTTGGTGACCAAATATTGTTCATTGTTGGAAAAATCCTTTAGTAGAAAATATTTTTTGATGACCTGAGAAATTGACCTTTTATAAGTGCGGTCAGTCTCATTGATCCTGGATATTTTTCAATCCTTGACAAAAACTCAGACGGAATTATAAATTCCGAAATGCGACCTAACGTTCACATGACCCTGATCTCAAATCCATAATCTTCACATCTCCTACTTTGAAATCTTCCGGACGTCTAGTAATCTTACCTAAATTGAATATCTAAAAAAATCTGATGTGGACATGAGACTTCCTTATACGGCCTATTAAATATACATTTTAGAAGAGCAATAAACTGTATTAAATATTGTTACATATTTACAAGACTAAACTGATATTAAATATCGTTAGATATTTATTATTAGAATAACTATATATATATAAATTGTTGTTACATATGTAGTTAGTTTTCATTGTTAGTCCAAACTAACTTTAAAAAAAAAAAAAAAAAAAAAAAAAACTTGACATTGCCAAATCACGACTATTTTTGTCATTTAAACACTTCTATGACTGGAAGTATATGACTACGACCAACGATTGCGAAAATAGAGAGCGAGTATGGACTTTTAATACGGGTAAGAGGGAGGATATATATATATATATATATTTAGAACATCCGATTGCAATAAAAATAGGAGGTGTCCAATCAGATGTTATAGCAGTCCCACATACAAAATTTCATCGTTCTACGGCTAATTGTTTTTGAGATATGCGAGATACATTTATACATACATACGTTTTTAGATACGTAGAGACATTAAGAAAAATCCTTCTTGAATACATTTTAAATCCATTTTACAATCCGTTTCGGAAAAAAAAAGAGTCCTTTATTCTGTTCGTCAGTACAGATGTCACGGTCAGTACAGATGTACAGATATTTCCGTTGAAATATGATGCCTGAAAGTTAAACTTCCTTTACTTCGTACAAGGCAGGGCCCACCAGCGGCCGAGCGGTAAAGTCGCTGAACACTGGTAGTTTAGTCCGAGTTTCGAATCCCGCGAATGGGCTGGCTGCATGGGCGTTTTCGTGGTTTTCCCCATGTGTAACGTGTATACGAGCCAGTTTCCCTTAGAAAATCCTCCACGAAGGCATCCCTCCCCTTAGGCAGATAGCCCTCGCGGCTTTGCCATAATCACACACACACACACACACACACACTCGTACAAGGCAACTTAGGCAACTTATTTAATTCCTCAACGTACTCATGATCCCGCAGTAAACATTTTCATGACTGTATGGAAAGTCAATAACAGTCATGTCTACTGTATTTACAAAATACATAAAAATTTACGGAATGCGGAACATTTTCGGGGCATAGACTAAAGTCTGATACTGCATTAAAATGTAGTATTGTCCCGAACAAATCCGAATGTCCGAGGATCTCGACTTTACTAATGCTAAGTATTGCGGTTCACCCTAACAACAGCATTGCTGAATTATTGTACGGTTCACACTAACAACAACATTGCTGAATACTTTCCTTCCTACTGAATATAGAACTGCTGATTTATTCTACCCTTTCCACATTTGCAACAGTAAACACATCTGTCTCTTCCCATCCTTCTTTTTGTTTTGAGAAGATACGACACGTACTAGACTCGGAGGTATGAATGATTGATATCTAACTGCATGCACGAGTGCTGTTTGTATCATAAAGGAAAAATAAATTCATAGAAGAATTAAGGAAAAATAAATTCATGGAAAATAAATTCCTTCGTGTAAAAATAAATTCATTGTTTGCTTTAAAACGTCACTGATACATTCTTAACAACACAATCTATCATTTCCAATTCATTTATGTCATTAGAAGGTAGAAAAATTCATTTCATGGGACTGTAATAAATGTACTTTTGAATTTATATTTGGCCTTAAATAAAGCAAAGGAGAAACATTATAAATACGGCCACTTTTTAAAAAGAATGTGCTAAATGTGCGTTACTCACATAAATGCTCATAAAACGAAACTTAATATCCAAGGCAGATGCACCAAATGAAGTTCTATGTCACAGCAGATGATCGTACTTACATGTTATCGCAACAACTTTAGTAGAAATCGCCGAAATTTCAGAATGTGCCAAACTCTGTCAACCATGAGCATAACCATTCTTCAGGTAACCATTCTTAGAACTATCCTTCATCCAAGCAATGTCGCCATTTTCCTACGCGTTTTGTCTTATTCCAAGTTCCAACGGATTTTATAAAAAAACCATGATACTTTTTGCCTTCGTTTTAAATTATGCGCTTGGAACTTTGCCAGCAATGGAAGAAACTTCGGTAAAATTTTTGTAGGAATACAGAATTTTGCCACAAAATTTCTACAGGGATGTAATCGGTAGATAGCCGATGTTATCGAGGTTTGCTGCAATTATATGATGCTTCTTTAAGCAGGTAGCTGTATACTTGGAGAAAAGGATATTGCAAAACAGTTACGAAAAGATTTGATGACGAACATAAATGCTTTATTATTCCCTTAACTAATTCACTACTTATACTTTATTATTTCCTTAACTAAAGGAAATTTTGTAATCACGAAAAATTCCTGATACAATATTTCCACGAAAATATCCATTTCGACCGCTATCGAATGCAAGTTACAGATGCTTTTGCTTGACATATATACCTAAGGATAGCATGAAGGACTCTTTTTCGCCAAACGAATTATAAAACTGATTTAAAATAGATTCAGAAGAGATTTTTTCGCGGCGTCTGTAGGTACGTATGTATGTATCTCTCATAACTAAAAAATGAATAGCCTCAGAACGTTGAAATTTTCTATGTAGGACTGCTATAACATGTAGGTGTGCAACACCTATTTTGGTTGCAATCGGCCGTACCAAAGTATATAAATATATGTATATATATATCCATTCTGTTAAACGGCTCAGTGATCTCAGTTTCTTTACTCTTATATGTTTGTAAACAAATAAGGAATACAATTTAAACCAGAATGGTTTTGAAATATTGTTTATAGGTACTGTGGTATCCTACAAGACAAACTACTATTAAAAAAGTGTATGTAGTTGAAGACACTGACTTTACCTTCTTTCATTTATAAAATTTATAAAAAATATTTATAAAATGGAGTCAGATTGTGTTAAAAAATGAAACGAAGATATATTTGTCGGGTTCAATTAGGAATATAATATTTGAACCTTCCTTTTAAGGCTGAAATGCGAATAGAATTATCAAAGTCGAGTTGATAATATTTTGAGTCGGCACTGAGCCAAACATTAAATAAATTTTACAGATTAATCAGGGAGATTCAAGTGGCTAATGAAATGAATCTGAACATAGGCTTATGCAGGCTTCGGTAACTTTTTTTGGGTTGTGGGTCAAAATCAACCAAAATGTATGTATTAAGATGTTTCTGGTTAGTGGTATTTTCACTTTAAAAGGGTCTCTTTTGGTGAATAACAGGATAAATTTTATTGACCAAGTAATGAAATACACTTTAAACACAAAAAATTAAATTCTAATTCTAATTATTATGAAAACAAATATAAATGAATGAACTTTATTTTTCTCTCCGATATCGATGGCTTCCCTTATGCTGAACGTCCGATGTCAATTTAGTCAAACATGGAGTCTTAATCTTATAGTTATTCGTCTTAAGATGAATGCAAATATTTTTTTTTCTGTAATTAAGATGCTCCTATTCTGACTTCAAATAAATTTCATGTGTGAAAACATTTGCTCGCAAAACCGAATGTGGATAAATTGGCAAAGCCAGTTTTTTAGAACTATGGATTATGGATTGCTGTTGCCAAATTTATCAAATTCTCTTTGGAATTATATCACAATTTTTAAAATTGCATATTCGTTATTGCAACTTTGCAATCAAACAAAATTGTTACTGCTATTATATATTTTCAACTGATTATTTTCATGTTTTTCGTTTCATATTTATGTGCTGTAATTTACTTTTATATATTACACTTCGTTTTCGGAATTTAATTGGGTCGCTTGAAATTATAAAATGGGTCATCTGCTCTAGTGTAAGGTTTTCCTAAAATTTATAATTACGAGGGCCATCCAGGAAGTAGATTACGTTTCCGTCTGTGTCCGCTAGGGGCGGGGCTAGCGCGGCCATCTTGGGGTCAGAGCGTTGCGCAGCTCAGTCTGCATCTAGCCGTGCTAGTGAGAGGTTCGTGCTGTGCTCCGTTCAGATACTGTGACGGTTTGAAATGTCTGCGTTAATTGAAAATCCCGCGAGCTGCGAGGTGCGCTCAGTAATAAGGTTTCTGACTGCAAAAAACTGTAAACCGATAGAAATCTATCGGCAGCTTCGTGAAGTGTATGGGGACAACATTATCACTGAAGGTGGAGTGCGTCAGTGGGTCATAAGATTTCAAAATGGCCGAACCAATGTTCACGACGAAGATCGAAGTGGGAGACCCAGCATAGTGACCGCCGAACTTCTCGAAAAAGTCGATGCTAAAGTCCGTGAAAATCGAAATTTCACAATAACGGAACTTTCTTTGAGTTTTCCACAAATTTCGCGAAGTTTGTTGCACGAAATCATCAGCGAGAAGCTTGGTTACCACAAGTTTTGTGCAAGATGGATTCCAAAAATCTTGACAGAGGACCACAAAAATCAGCGAATGGCTGCAGCGTTGAACTTTTTGGACGCTTACCATAAGGATGGTGACTCTTTACTCGATCGCATCGTTACTGGTGACGAAACATGGGTGAAACATGTGAACTGTGAAACGAAATTGCAATCAATGCAGTGGGGGCACACAAGTTCTCCCCAAAAACCCAAGAAATGCATGCAAACAATGTCGGCAAGGAAGATGATGGCGACTGTTTTTTGGGACAGAAAAGGTGTAATTTTGGTGGACTTCCTGGAAAGAGGCACTACAATAAACTCTCAAAGGTATTGCCAAACTCTCCAAAAACTCAGAAGAGCAATTCAAAACAAGCGCAGAGGAATGTTGAGCTCTAAGATCTTGTTGATTCACGACAACGCCCGGCCCCACACGGCAAATGTCACTCGTAAAGTTCTTGAATCTTTTAAGTGGGAGTTGTTTCCTCATCCGCCGTACAGTCCCGACCTGGCACCGAGCGACTTCCACCTATTCCCAGCAATGAAGAAGTGGCTGGCTATGCAGCGTTTTGATGACGACGCACAGCTGCAAGGAGAGGTAACGAAGTGGTTGAAGGCGCAGGCGGCCGAATTTTTCGACGAAGGAATTTCCAAGCTCGTACATCGCTACGATAAATGCCTTAATTTGTATGGTGACTATGTAGAAAAGTAGTATTTGAGTGTGGCTTTCATCTGTATATAATAAAATTTGTTTCCTATACTTTGTTTATTTTTTTATTCCAAAACGTAATCTACTTTCTGGATAGCCCTCGTATAACTTTTACGTTTGATTAACTTCTCATTATATATCAAAATAGCGATTTTAAAGGTATCATTTAAAGTTAAAAGGAAAAAAGGAAATACATCACCTGCGATATCATTTAATGTTATTTTAAATATTTTACTTTTCCCAAGGGAAAGAAAGAAGAACTGCATTATTATTTTAGGTACTTCACTACCGAAAATTCAATACGGAGTTTTCGAGTTGACAGGCATTAAATAATTTGATGTAATTTTCCGCTCCTAAATCCGATAATTACACTTGTTTCAATGGAATAATTGCTTTATTTCCTTTACGTGCGGCCGTAAACTATATATTTTTAAATATCAACGGCAGCATAATTGTATCGGGCATTACTTCTAGTCACGCTAAGTCTAAGCGACTACGAATCAAATCAATAACACAGGCAAAGAAATTATGGAAAAAAAAAAAAAAAACTGAAATCGAACCTTCATCAATTATCCGTGAAAATTAAAACCTGTTGCGCGTGACAAGAGATTAAAAAAAAAGAGCCTAGGCTTTAAATGACAAAAGAAGTATTCGAAGTATCCGTGCTAGTTTATTTCGCAACACCACATAGCGTCGTTTGTTATCGTCTGCTAACGATTCTTTAATGCTGATTGCCGAAAAAAAAAATTGACAACTCCTCCTCTACTAGGCAAAGTGAATGTTTACCAACAAAAATGGCGGCCTTCCGACCTGTAATTTGATAACTCCATTTTTACGCTATTTTTTCCTTCAAAATAGTCTTGTCTTTCATAATAATTTATCAAATGGAACAATAACTTAATCTGCATATAATTGCTAGTGAATGCGAGAAGTTTGTGGCAATTAAATCAGAGCGAGCATTATCGTCTGGGTTTTAAATGATAGTTAATGTCTTTCTAGTCCTTTTATTTTCACGGAATTAAAAAAAAGAATACTGCTGTAAAAGAAAAAGGTTCACTGTCCGCTTTTACAGAAAGGTGAGGGGAAAAACAATTTCCCATGGAGTCGTTAAAGAACTTTCTCGATCACAACACATTTCGTTGTATTTCTTTCCAGCCAAAAGAAATATAATGCTCCCTAAGGGTCGATACACAGATGTTTTGGATACTATGTGTGTATTGCTTTAAAGCATTTTACGTCCTTCCAAAATTATGCGGTTAAGGAATAAAATATACTGTTATCATAGAAATTTATATTCTAACGAAATTTAGAGCAAGAAGAGAAAAATAAATTGAAAAAGAAAGGGGGAAAGGAAGAGCAGGGAAAAAAAGAAAAGTTCTAAAACTTACATCCCTTTCTATAAACGAACTGTTTAAGCTGGGAATATATTGAAACAACGACATGAATTCAAATATAGATTTCATCGAAACTATGCGATAAAACATTAAGTTGTACAAAATAATATTAACAGCTGTAAAATTTCAGAAAAGTTATGTTTTAAAGATACTGAAAGATATGTTTAAAAAAAGAGAAAAATGGTATGTTTTAGCTATTAAAAAATAATTCCCCTTTATTTATTTTGCTAACTATTTATTCCTTAATCTAAATTTTAAAAAATATTTTGGAATTTTATTTTTAACAACTACACATTTATTAAATTTGGGCAATTTTGTTTATTCTGAAGTTTTGGTATCTACTATGATTTTTTTCTCTGTGACTTGTGCAATATACAAACTCCTTCCTAAGTATGTACCTTCTGGGTATTAAAAAAGATTAGCAATTTTTTATTTGTCTTTTATTACAGAGACATCTACACACTTTAAACTACTTTTCGACATAGACCATAGAAATTAAGGCATGTGTCATATCCTGGTACTAATTGGAATATGTCCCCTTCGTAGAATTCGGCTGCCTGTAATCTGAACCTGTTCTGGACATTTACTTTGATCTCTTCATAGCTTGCAAAGTACTGCCAGCAAGGAATTTCTCAAGACGAGAAAACTAATGGAAGTCGACTGGAGATAAGTCCGGACTATGAGAAGAGTTACAGAACTGTTCCCAGTGAAATGAATCAAGCAGCGTCATTATAATGCTTGCAGTATGCTATGCAAGAACACAATGTCAGGAGTCAGTAGTCCACGCCTTTTGTCCTGTATCCCGCGCCATAATTTCTTCAGTGTCTCACAGTTAGCTGTAGCTTTGATTTTTGTGCCTCATTCCATCCAATCCACTAGTAAAATTCTTTGACAGTGCCAAAACACAGTGCACATAACTTTTCTTGAAGAATTCGGTGATTTTGCTTTGCTGGGTTTCGGGAAACCAGGATGCCGCCATTCTAGTGGCTGTCGTTTCGTTATAGGTGTCTCGTAAGAAATCCATGCTTTATTGCCTGTGACAATCCTTTTAAAAAAATATTTCCTTCTATTACATAACGTTGCAAAAATTCCAAGGCTGTCGTTCCGCTTTTGAACGACCGGCGGTGTTTTCGGCACCCAACGAGACACAGTTTTTTGTTGCGTAAATAAATGTGCAATCATATTTTCACGTAATAAAGAACGTAAAATGTTTTGAAAATGCATTGAAAAGTCAGAAATCACGAATCAGCTATTGGAATAAACTTTTTCGTTAATGCAGAGCACCAATTCATAAGTGATCAACGACGGGCGTCCACTACGCTCCTCGTCGTGGACATTTTCCCATCCTTCGTTAAACATCCTAACACACTTTCGTACCAAATCTTCACTCATCACGTTCTCTTCGTAAGTTTCACTTATCTGAAGATAAATTTTACAAGGTCGAACATTTATTGCATTAAAAAACTTGATAATTACCGATACTGACTTTAAACGTTAACGTAAACAGACAAAATAATTAGGCTATTTCGTACTCGAGTTTAACGATGTAATGCAGATGCGACAGGGCTATCCAGGTGCGCGGGAGATATACGCAAACGATACTAACGTTCTAGAACAACTTAGTACATTTTCCAAGTTACTAGTTACTAGTCTTTGTACGAAATATTTTGGGTATCATATAGCAACGGAAATATCGATTTTGATCGTTTCTTGAGTGACGTCTGGACGTACGGACAGAATAAAGGACTTTTTTTTCCCCAAAATGGATTTAAAATGAATTCAAAAGGGATTTTTATCGCGGCGTCTGTACGTTCCTATATTGTTCTAAGACGACTCGTTTTTGGGTTATGCAAGATACATACGTAGGTATGCACGTACATAAAGACACGTATCATTTCTTCTGAGGCCATTTTAAATCCATTTTACAATCCGTTTTGAAAACAAAAATGGCATTTATTCTGTCCGTACATGCAGATGTCAAGGAAAAACTTCGTTCGAATGGTTTCGAAAGAGGTCAAAATAGATATTTTCCTTGAAATAAGATACCAGAAATATTTCGCGATTACAATACTTTCTTTACTTCGTACAAGAAATTACAACATGAGTTAAGGAAGATTTAGATTTTAGATTTTCAATTTCGCTGTGTCCCATTGATATTTTCCATTAATGAATTGTCATTTTATAAATTTAGTCCACTATAGTATTAAACGAGAATAAATAAAAAGAATATGAGCTCTACAATGACGCAGATTCAGAGGTGCGGAAATTAAATAAACTTATTTTCGTTTCCATTTCAATTAATAAACAAGGAAGGGGGAATTAAATGGAAATAAAGTTTAAATAACAGTATGTTTTATTTCTTCAAAGTGAACGGAATGTAAAAATTTTTTTATTATGCTTGCATTATTCTCATATTCTGAAATGAAACTCAGCCTCTCCTATTCCTCAGCATCCAGTTTTTAAAAATTTTCTTACAATCTTTCGACTTAAGCTAATATGTTTCAGTGATCTCTGTTTACTAACATTTCTAAAAATAATTATGAAATGCATTTTAGTAAACATTTTTTTTGCACTCAAAGGTCAAAAATACTTCATCATTTAAACTTCAAAGCAATTGCCAAGTGTATAAAACATCGTCTGCTTATTCATAAACAAATACTGAATTAAGATTATATTATTTTCTTCTACTGTTGCATTTAATAAGATTTGCAATAACCGAAAGAAATTTTTATACGCTTAAATCATCATCTAAAAAGTTATCCCAAATGACATATTGTTTATTATTTCCTGAAGGAATTAGAGCTATATCTCCAATCAATGCCGAATAGCGAAAGTGTAAAGTCGGTAAATAATTAACTACTATAAATGTATTTTCAAACATTTGAACTATCAGATATCTTTGAAAGGCCTTTTTAAATTTCCTTATAGATAAATGTAAAAAAAGTATTCAAATATTTAGTGTACTTTATTTAATTCTTTTCAAATTTCCTTCTGTGAGTGCAATTTTCTACATGCATTTGTAAATAACAGAAAGTTTACATCTGATGATGCAATATTGCCCTAATAATTGTGACACTTTTCTTTGGTTTCGAAATATATTTTCATGTATGAACATGTGGATATATAAATATGTAAGAATACATAAATGAATATAAATATACATGAAAATACAAATGTCAAATATACAAGAATATACAAATATAAATATACATGAATATATAAATATAAAATATACATTATAAGGTATTTCTCCCACTTTCCTAGCGTGCCTTCGTGGTGTAGTGGTTCTGCACTCTGGGCCGGTATTCCAGAGGTCCGTGGTTCGATTCCCGGCGAAGGCGGTTGCTAATTTTTCATCTTTCCTGCTTTCAAAAATACTTAATGTGTCTCTAGTGGCGCCCGAACTAAAAGAGTTGTGAATGATGACTCTCCACATCCAGGATTTGGCGATTGGGTCTCCTAAAAACCCCAGTTGGCCTTTAAAAAGGGGAGTATATAAGGTTTTTCTCCAACTTTCCTAGCGTGTCTTCGTGGTGTAGTGGTTCTGCACACTGGGCCGGTATTCCAGAGGTCCGTGGTTCGATTCCCGGCGAAAGCGGTTGCTAATTTTTCATCTTTCCTGCTTCCAAAAATACCTAATGCCTCTACAACATGAATATATAAATATATGTTATTAAAAGATTTTTCTTCTACTTATTTTGTTATTCTAATAAGGAGAGGTCTTGATCTAAGTGAATGTTTAAATATGGTCTCTTACAGCATCATTTTTGTTTCAGTGCAGTGCTAAGTATACAGAACCCAAAGGTTAATTTTTAATTTTGTCAAATTATGCTCTCATAATTCAAAAGAGGAATAGTGTTAGTTAAACCAATGATAAAATTTGCGATTTATATGGACAGAGTGTTGTTTCTGTTAACTCAGTTCGATGACGGTTTTGAAAGTTTAAACGAGGAAATTTTAGCCTCAAAGATGGTATCCGATTTGGACATCCCTTCTCAGCAAACAAGAACCTATCTGAAAATCCATATTATGCGGATCAGGAGCTATTCGACAGAACAAATATTTCAAAAACTACAGTTACATGGTCATTTAAAGAAGAATGGGTGCGTAAGCTGCTACAACGTTTAGGTTTCACATATTTTAACAGAGCAGAATTTACTTGCTCGAGTTTTACCATGCGTTTCTTTTGCTGAAAAGAAATAAAGGAGTTCCTTTCCTGAGATAGCTCACTACTGGAGATAGAACTAGATACTGTACAATAAAGGGGGTAAACCAAAATACCTTCTTTTAGTAATGCTGATAGAGGGCTGCATCCAAAACAAAATGCATTTGGGTTACAAAGGAATTGTATACTACGAATTGTTGCCAACAAATCAGCCAATAAATTTGGAGAAATATTAATTCCAAATGACATTTTTAAAAGCATAAATCGAAGAAAACCGCACAGAACTGATCAATTGTCAAGTGCTGTCTTCCATTATGACAATACTCGGCACCACATTTCGATGAATGTCTAATAAAGACTTATTGAGCATGATAGGATGTTTTGTATAACCTCCCATATATTCACTACACTTTACCCCCTTGGAGTTTTGTCTTTTCAAGTCACTTCAAAATTCACTGAATGGTCCGGAGTTAATTTCTTTGGAGACTGTCAAATAGTGCCTTGGTAATTTCTTTACAGATAAAATTAATAATAATTAATTAAGATAAATTAAATAAATAATAATAATTATTGTTTTGAAAAAGGAAATTTTTAGCTGCTGGATAGATGGCAGAAAGCCATAAAACAAAATGGTGCTTATGTGATTCAATGAAATTATTTCATGTTTTTTGTACTACTCATTTGAATTTATCACAAAAAAAAAAAAATAAACAAAACGCATAATGTTCCGGATCACACTAGTTATTAGATATTGACATTTTTAATAACTTATCTGCATTAAAAACTCTTTAGGCGGCTCATTAATGACAGAAGCAGGAAAATATTTTGAACTTATGCAGATCTACACTTTAAATGAAAGAATTTTGATTCTCGCATATAAAAAAAGTAACAAGCAATTCCTTTAATTGCTAAGTACGGTTTTCCAAATAGCTTCAAAATAATGACATTACTCCTCGATAAAAGCTTAGGTATTAAGCGACCAATCACCGATTCGTTCAAGTTTCTTGCTATTTTTTAATAGTGTCGCAATTACTGAGATTTAGGGTGCGACCAGATGCATATCAGATAGTCCGCCTGATGCTGCTACTTATTGCCTTTCGAACACATTGTAACTCCTCGAGCAACGCCCTTCAATTGCCTCTGATAGCTTCTGTGGAGCTGAGGAATCTTTGAGCATGTGGATAGAGGAGGAACTCATCCTTCTTATTTATGCTCAGAATGGAATAACAGCTCTGGTCTGATTATGTATAATTTAACTTGTAACCCTAATAAACAAATATATTTAAATCATCAACAACCAAACTTAATTTTATTAGGTTGATTCTTTTCACTTGTACTCAAAAGCGCTATTTGGTTGATGCAACAAGCATAATTTTTGAGAGACATGTCGAAAACAACTAATTCACTCCTTCTATGAGTCTTCGTAGTAGTCAATGCATTCAGCTAACAGCTGGCAAGTTTCGAATTCGAGAATACCGTTTGAATAATGCGGGGGGGGGACACTGCCACTTTGAAACGTGCAATGGATATAATTTTGCTACCTTAAGAAAACAATCTTTCATTTATTTAGGCGATATAACAATAACAACTGAGACAACTGACCAGCATATTAAGGGTTTACGTGAAGTAATTTCGCTCCTAAATGAATCCGGATTAAAAATAATGCCGCCAAATGTAAGTTCGCTGCTCCATAACTTCGTTACTTAAGATAAAAAACATCCGGCAAAGGCATAGAAACAGAAGATTAAAAAATAATTGCGATTAAAAACCACCCTATGCCAAATATTGGGGAAAAAACCCATCTTAGCTATGTGTTCATATTCATGGACTTTCATTGAAGACTTTGCTCAAATAGCCGAACCAGTGTTACAATCAAAGAGAAGGAAAACCCGGTTTACTTGACCAATACCGCCAATACGGCGTTTGAAAAATTAAAACAAATACAAAAAAAAAAAATAAAAAAAAAAAAAAAAAATAAAAAATAAAAAAATAAAGAGAAGGTCCTAATGAAAACCCCCGTGTTAAAATTTCCAGAAGACGATAAAAACTTAAAAATTTCAGCAGACGCCTTAGATTATGCAGTGGGAGCGGTGTTCATGCAGAGAGGCCAATGAGTGACGCATTTTAGTGAAATGCTTTATTTCACACAGGGAAGCTACAGCAACAAACGCTCGCACTTCTATTAACCGTATAAGAGTTCCGAGTTGTTTATTTTGAGAAACCGCACTTTAAAAGAAAGTGTATAATGTTATTTTCTCCTTCCTCGCAGCATGCCTTCGTGCTGTAATGGTAGCACACTCGGCGCGTATACGAGAGATCGAGGTTGAGTTCTGGGGAGAGCATTGCTCATTTTTCACCTCTCACATTTAAAAAAAAAAAAAAAAAACTAGTGTTTCTTCAAATGGCATCCGATCTAAAAGATGGTGGACACAACATTTTAGATCGGACGCTGCCAAGATTTGAGGACACCACCAAGATTTGGAGATTGGCTCCCCTAACCCCTAGTCTCACTTTTAAAGGGGGGTATATTAGGTATTTCCTCAATACTTCCAGCATGCTTTCTTGGTGTGACAATAGCACATTCGGCATGTATTCGAGAGGTCCAGGCTCAAGTCCCGGAGAGGGCGCATGTCTTCTGCTTTTAAAAAAAAAAAAAAAAAAAAAAAAAAAAAAAAAAAAAAAAAAAAAAAAAAAAAAATTACTGTAGTCTTTATAATGAAAGTGGTACATTAGGTTTCCAACAACACAGCCTTCCAGAGCAGGAATCAGATTTATTGGGCAATAAGCATTTAGACTGTCGAGCGATTTCTTTTGCTTTTTTTTTTTTTTTTTTCTTTAAGAACGGGAAGATTTGTCAGATTTGTCCTCCAGTTTTAAGATATTTCGGGAAGGCGTTAAATTCGAGGCATTTGTTGCAAAACTGTAAACTTATGTCGGAGTTGGAATGGTGGATACGTTTAACGATTTGGTTGCAGATTCCATCGATGCCCGAGGCTTTCTTGTTATTGATATTTTGACAATTTGCATTAAACAATTTTACAAAATCTTCCGCATTTTGTATATTTATAAAGCAGAGTATAAAACTTTTCCGCCATAAATCAAAAGAATTACTATCAAGCGTTTCAAAGACCTCGTAATTTTTCACACTTTAGGATTACTCATTAGGTCATTAGGATTCACTTCTGGTTACACAGGTTTAAATTTGTTTAAAATAATTTTTTGATTTTTTGATAGTCATCAACTTTCTCATCTTTCATCCCAGCTACTCACCGCAGTAGGTACAAATGAACACAGCTGGTATTAGAAATTAACGCCTGATAGATACTGTGCACATTTTTTTACTTATTACGTGCTCCGCCCTTAGGCACTACACGGAAAGGGAGGGATGCCCCGTGGAGGTCTTTTTAAGGGAAACTGGCTCGTATCCACGTTGCACATGGAGAAAACCACGAAAACGCCCATGCAGCCAGCCCGTTCGCCGGGACGCGTAATGGCAGACCGCACATTGAATTGAACAGTGTTAAACGAATGTCGCATACTGCGTATGCCCAGAAAAAAATTTGGCGTAATTATTATGTTGGCGCAATTTGAAAAGAAGATAAATACGGTATATGGTAGATGAACCGCCATCTGATTGTAAACAAATTTGGCGTTTAAGTCTTCGTAGAGTATATGTGCAGTGTAAAGTAATTACTGTGTTAAAATAAGATTTTTTTTCCTGAACTGCTCCAACAGCTGGAAAGTTGAATGATACGATCAAGTATAAATTCGACTAAAGAGTGAAAAAAATGGGTAAAGGAAGTCAGCTTAAATACAGGATTTATCATACGTTCCATTCGTACATACGTAAAGAAACGCGGAGGAATATAGCAAGTGTTTGTACATAACATTGAAGAAATTTTACTTTTCCTTAATGCTGTTTATTTAATTCTTTGAAATAAGAAAACGAAAGCGGAATATACGTTAACAAACTTAGCGAGAAAATCCAGTTTACAATTACTGAATTATAACATGTAAACAAATTACATCTAAATAACGAATTATTACGCCGCACAACGTACGTTAACAAATATTAAATGCACTGTTATTGACAAACTAAAATAAAGAAAAATACGCAAGTGCAATCGTTATGGAGGTTAAAATATCTAATAAACAAAGTTCTACAACATTGCAGCTGTACAAATCACTCGACAGCCATGGAAATCACGAATAAGCTAGCGTAGGGTTTCTTAGTCGCCAATATTTCGCCCCGCGCCAAATGTACACCATCAGGCATGCGCAGTAAGCGGAATTCGCTTAACAGTGTTCAACTCAATGTGTGGTCTCCCATTGCGCCGCCGGGACTCAAAACCCGGAACGAACTACCAGTGTTCAGCGGCTTTTACCGCTCGGCCGCTGGTGGGCTACTGTGCACATTCGGGAAGAAAAAATTGTTTAATCTCGCAACCGTCAAAGAGTGAAAATTCAGTAATTCTCATTTTGCATTTTAAATGCGCATAGTAAAATTTATTGGGTTATCACAGAGAAGAAAGATGTGTAATTTATCCAGTGGAGGAGAGGTGAAGTCGCTGAACGCTGGTAGTTCGGTCCTGGTTTCGAATCCCAGCAAACAGGCTGGCTGCATGGGCGTTTTCGTGGTTTTCCCCATGTGAAATGTGGATACGAGCCAGTTTCTCTTGTAAGCCCTTCATGGGACATCCCTTCCTTTGGCAAATACCATTGAGTGCGACACCCGTTGACAACAAGAACAATAATAATGTAGTAAATGGTGCAATAAAAAATTGAAAAATCAGCTTTTGGGGTACCTATCATAAAAACTAACAGATTGCACTGAAACTGTATAGAAATAAACTGGAAAAAAAGTAATAATATAACTGCATAGAATCAATAATAGGAGTTAATATACAATAACATGCAGATTAACTGTACAGAGTAACGTAAACTAATAAAACAAAGAGCTATTTCATTTCTAAGCTATCCATTAACACGTTAAAAGTTTTACGTAATTTTAAATCTTTTTTTTTATTATTATTATTATCAAATAACACTTAAATACTGCATAACAATAAAATGATGCATTTATATATGTGATATTAAAAAACTTGATTATTTAAAAGTTTCAAAGAATATTTTTTAACAGATGACGAAAAAGTATAACAGTATAACGCCAGTTTTTTTTCGGTGATGACAATATGTATTTCAAGGTACATGCAACAAACTACAGCTATTGTCATTACTGCGTTTTAAAAATAACAGCTTTTTATTTTATCTTAATGATAATTATTTAAGGTCATTCTTCACATCATTAAATTAATCATCACTCATTCTGAAATAATTGAAGAGGTTTTATTGTGGTTTATTGCTTGCATTTTTCTTATGTTCTGCACATATAAAAACAATAATAACATATACTTCGTTGTTTTTTCAATTATTTTATGTGGATGCAATTATCTTAAACTAAAGTGTTAAGAATGACAAAGTATTTGCATATAAATGCTCGTTTACGTACCCCACTTAATTGCTATTGACCAAAACAGTTTCAATGTCTATTGCTTTAAAATTATATAAAAAGGTACGTAGTAGATTAATATGCTTGATAGATTAACAAATTTTAGGTTTAAAAATGTAAATATTTTACTAAATAAAACTTTTATAGCTCATTTTCAATTTGCGCACGATCCCTGTTTCACCTGACAGGTTTGTAAAGAAGAGTTTAAGGAAGAACAGACTTAAAGAATGGTAATAAAACGATGATGAAAAAGAAAAAGCAACGTCGAATGAAATTAGGAAGAAAAAGAGTTCATGAGGCAGACTGAAAGAGAAGTCGTTCCAGGACCTACTGTTTTCAATGGCTTTAATAGGGTCATTAGCATGTGTAATGCAGCTGGCGATTGAAGTAATAGGTGAACAAAAAGGAACGCTTTCTTTTTTTTTTTCTCTCTTTTGTCACTTGCTCGGATTCTAAATTGTTTAGAGGGATGAGAAATTTGCTTCACGGAACGATCTGGTGGTGTTTTCCCATTTGTTTGTTTCATTTTTTTAACATGTTTTAATTTTCTTAACCGTAATCTATTATTTATTTTATGGCTTAGACTGACTATGGTTCCTCGAATGTGTCAGATGGAATAATTTTAGCAGAAGTTACGCTTGGCGAACCGCTTTAATTATAAGATTCATCAATCATTTAGTATAAATATTCCATTGTATTTAAAAGAAGGTTTTTAAAGATTTTTTTATTTCTTTTACAGACACAACGTAATGTTAAAAACATGAATAAAGTACACGAGTTAAAGATGGTATTACGTCTTAATAAGCCCATTGTAAATTGGAAATATCATAAATCTAAACTACACCCCTCAGAATTATTGCTCACAACTTAGTGAATATTATCTAGTAGTACTGATCTAGAGAACTTAAAAAAATTCAGAAAACTTTAGTTTAGAGAGGCAAAATTATTTAACTTAGTGCCTATATTGTAAACTTTTTGAATTTGTGATTATTAAGAATTCTATTGATAATACAGTCAACATCCTACTTCTCATTAAATATGAGCAAATGGAAATACAGAATGTGGCATATTTCATAGCGTATGAGTAAGATAATTTTAATTGCGTTTTATTTATTATTTTTTATGTTAAAGAGTAGTTATATGAATGCCCTTTATCACCCAAAGTTTTAATGTATGCTTTGTCAAACGATAGGCTCAATTAAAACTTGCTTATCCAAGTGGTGTCCATTAACGAAAGCCTCCTTAATTGGCATAGCGGTTATCGACGCTGACTACCGTAGTTATAAGCCCGGGTTAGATTCATGGATGCTTTTAAGTGCTTCTGTGCGACATATAAGCAGTCAAAATACTGGCGAGCCGAAAGACCTCTCGTGTGGTTTAGTGATAGGTGAAGAAGAGTATGAGATCCTCGGACTGTCCCCCTGAGATGTTCTGCATCGAAACTGGGGCGGAGTTTCACAGTTATTGCGGGCTTTATCTGTACAGCTCATGGTGAAATTCTGGTGTCCTAGACTCTTAATCTATACCTATGTTTCATGAAATTATGTCACCAAGGGACAGCATCTCTCATACAGTTCTTCAGTTCGAACTTTCCGTGGAATATTTGTTTCTTATGATGCGTTCAAGAAGCTTCTTGCTGTACCCTCATAACATAAAATCAGCACGTATCATATCTTACAATCAAGGCCACCAAGAGATGTCATTCATTATAACTAGAAATTAATCTTTTGGAAATGCTTGTCGCAAAATATTTGTTCATACTCTGACGGTTGCCCTATCTTGTTGGAACCAAAAATGACCATATCCACGTGTAGTACAGTATGCCTGGCTACATGTTAACTACGTTAGCTTCTGACGCTACTGGGCAGAGTGTGTAGTGTAGCGGGGTCATCATTTGAAAAATGTCATATGTTTTACTTGATAAAAAAGTAAATTCTGCCGCAAAGAAGTAAATTCTGCTCAAACTTATCACTAATTATTGAGTAATTAGTTATTCATTTAGAAATCTATCTACTTCAAATCTATGTAACTTACTTTAACATGCACAGAGGAACCTTTATCCTTGGACTAATAGACCTGCAGTTCTAGGATCACTATAATTATAAAGGTGTATTAAACGTTTCACAGTAAAATAATTTTGTATCACCATTTATAAAACTCTCTGTTTTGTACTGATATACAGGTGACAGGTGAATGCAGGGCCCGGACACCCGGACGGCTTAATATGACAAATCGGGTGTCGTCCGGTACCTGCACCTATTTAGAACAACACAACCCTGGCGACTTCCTGAAAGGGCTGCATCGGAAATATATTAATGGAGAATATGTGGTATTGACGTGGCCAAACAAGGGCGTGTGCATATATATGCTTCAGTATACAATTAATAAAAAGTTTCATACATAGGTACATTGGTGGTATAGGTACATTGGATACATATGTATATTGGTCTAAGGGGTTAATGAGATAGGCAAACAATAAACACTTATACATTAAAAGAAATGAAACACTGGCGCAATAATGCAGAAGATGACAATTAATGAATACACGTAATCGTGTGTCATCCTATATGACTATACATGTACTGATATACATATCGAAACAGCATATGCAAAATACAACATTTTACTATCAATTCAGATTAAGTTGCATTATTTGAATACGACAATATACACAAAGGCCTAAGAAAAATAATGCTTTTGGAGAAGACTTTCTAAGGAAAACTGGCTCGTAGCAATAGGTTTGTTCAAACAGCAGTCAGCCAGTTCGCAGAGGTTTGAACCCGGATCGAACTACTACTATTTAGAGCTTTTAACCACTGGGGAATTGATGAGCTATTTATGAGTGCAACTTAATCTGTTTTATACTTTATGTCTACCTTTCCCTTATTAGTGATATCCCAAGTCGCACGTATGTATTAAAATTTCGCAGATATGATAGGCAGATGGCGATTACTTTGTTACGTAGAAAGTCGATTGCTACAGGTGATATATTACGGACTTCTGGATAAATCAGTTAAGTCGCTCAAGCGTGCAGTGTAAAACCAGAAATGCATCATGAAATTTTATGTTCGTTTTATCGGAAACTCACTTTATTAGTCCAAAGGGGCTTTGTCCCTGAAGGACTATTGCTTTCGTTTTGCGATTTTGCATTGGCTCATTATAAATGTACGTTTTACTTTTCAAATTGTTACCACCAAATGTTGGAGTCTTGCATTATATTTGAAGAAATTAAATAATGAAAAATCTGCATAAATGTATGTATATTTCTCGCTTTGTGCTAAAACACATAGAAGCATCGAATTTTGAATGACATAATCCTGCTGCGAATATGAGCATGTGGAAGCCAAAATTTAAAATCATAGTTTGTAAAATTTTAAAGAATTTTTGATTAACAAACTCGAGGATTTCAAAGCGAACAATGGCAACGTTGTACAGAAACAACATTTTTTATTTCCAGCGCGCGAGACTGCGTATCGGAAATTCTAAAGATATGCTCAATTTAAAACTATTTTGCGATATTGCTATTGAATTAAATTTTATGGTTTAAGTGCGAAGAACGTGATATTTAATAACTAAACAGAACAAAATGTTAAAAAAACGCCCCTTTGGATGTAATTTAAAATCTTAAAGTTTTCAGATTTTCTTTCTTTCTTTTTTTTTTTTTTTTTTTTGTTATTTTGGAATAATAGTGGTTTTGAACCCATGATACACTTGTCAGTAGTGATACTGTACTCAGTCCGCCATTTTGATAGGGAGTTTCCCATTATCTGAGCAAGCCCAGGATTAGCCAAAACCCGACCGTTTCTCACCTTTTTCATCGTTGTAAACAAGAAATGCATTGAATTTATTTTATTTTATCGCTGATCATAAGCATTGTTGCGTGAAGCTGTGCTGCTTGAAGTGCACGGAGTGTTTACTTACAGTTTCAGACCTAGCCGTAAAAACTCAGCAACAAAAATCTTTGCTGATGTTAATGAAATCATATGCAGTGGATTCTAGAGATATTTTCCAGTTCATTCCAAAATTATGATTAAACATATGGCAACGTTTTTTTAACAAAATGATTAAGACCAAATAATTTTTAATTTTAACAAAATGATTAAGACCAAATAATTTTTAATTTTAACAAAATG
Source organism: Stegodyphus dumicola (assembly GCF_044657685.1). Classification (NCBI taxonomy): domain Eukaryota; kingdom Metazoa; phylum Arthropoda; class Arachnida; order Araneae; family Eresidae; genus Stegodyphus; species Stegodyphus dumicola. The sequence goes on along the minus strand of NC_140771.1, from coordinate 36,142,936 downwards.
ATTAAGACCAAATAATTTTAATTCTAACAAATCATTTTTAATTTAACCATTTATAATAATTTAAGCCGAATTATAATTGTATCGTTTTTTTATTTGTGATTTCTCACTTTGGCATAATTATGATTTTTATTCAGGTTAATTAATCCATAATTAAAAGCGCTTTAAAAACAGTTTCTAATAATATCTTTTTAATAAAACATTTTTTAAATCATTAATTATTATTTTACACAGACTTAAATTTATTTTAATGATTCTGCAACTGTTTAATGTTTCAATACTCATTCTCTACAAAATTTATCTATAATTTTATATCATGAACAATAAAAGCGTTGAGTGCTCTTGACAAATTTATTAAGATAATGGCTTGTACATTTGACAATGCATTTGAATTATTAGATTTCGTGAGGCTTTTATTATCCGTGTTATAAAATTATAGACAAATTTTGTAAAGATAATTGTGTAATTTCTTATTCTATTTAAACTAGATGATAAATTATTTTTCTTCTTTTACTTCATTAATTATTTTATCAATTTTAACAGAAAGCTTATTTTATAAAAGTGCATCATGTTTTTTATTTTTATTTCAATTATACGTTAACAATGAAGCTATTCAAATGAATAATTTGCTTTCGATATGAATAATCACACTTTTATTTCCAACATCTCCCTTAAATTTTAAATGCTGATCAGTCTTCAACACTGCTATTTTTAGATTTATAAAAGGAAATGAATTGCAAATTCATTTCCTCATTGATAATAAGTGTCTCATCTGTCTACAAAGAAAGGAGGGGAAGAAACAGCATTCATAAAATAGAAGACTCCTATAGTAAGCTCAATTTCTTTATAATTCTTTCTAACAGGAGATAGGGTAAATAAACACATAAATAAAACCAATGACGGAGAAATCTGTACAGAAGTAAGAAAAACAGGGTGACGTACAATAGACAGGTTGACATAGTAACTTCGAAATTCCAAGCAGATCCTACGATGCTAAAAGATGAAACGCAATTTCTCCTTCTATTCAAAGCCGTCACAAAGTTTTTTTTTAACTATGGGAAATGGCCCTGTGAAAACTTCAAAACTTTACAGCAGAGAAGGTACATTTTTAGATGTTGAAATTTTAAAGTAATGGACGTAAAACAGCTAAAAAATCGACTTAGTTTGTTCGTTAAATAAAGATAGGTACCGAAAATCATAGCAACATTAAATTAAATAAATCCGAATTTAACAATGAATAAATTATTCACCACTGTATTATTATCAGAAAAATAGTTTGTGTACAAAATTTGAGCTCGATAGCTTATCAGGAAATAGTTTAAAAATTGATGACAAACTTTTGACCATAACAATAGACGCCATGAGTAAGTTAAATAAAAGCTTATAAATGTAGAAAATAGTTTTCTTTGACTCAAGAAGGGGGCAATCTAGCGAAATCAAGATACATATTTTTTGAAATTTTACACAGGCCAGTTCTAAAAGCTTTGCCGTCTTTGGCCAGAGAAAAAAAAAAAAAAAAAAAGCAAAATTAATTTTCTCTTCACCTGCTTCTAAAATATGATTGACAAGTCAACAGCAGGTGGAAAGCACAAGGAAGAAAGGAGACGATGTAACACATACTAATCTCTGGATTTTTAAAAGCAAAGGCTCGTTTTCAAATGTTGTGCTAATTTTGACCCCATCTTGTTTATTGTTAGTCCGCATATTTAATTTTCCTATTTGGCAACACACGTAAAAGAATCTTTCAAAAGCACCCTGTACGTATTAGAGACCTGAAACGTTTTCGTAATAGTTTCATTGTACATGAACTTTGAATTTGATTGATTTTCTTGACAGCCTCCAGCTTAATAGCAGCTGAAGAATGAAAAATAATTTCAATAACTTTTTTAATAATTTCCTATAGAAAACTATTTTTATAAATAACACATGAAATAATTGTATATTAATGCATAACGTTAAATTTTCTGTTTGAAAGTGAATAGCAGCCAGCGTCCTATGGTTGTTTTTTTATTTATTAAAAATCCTTTTAGCTTTACAATGTTTCTTAGAATTTCGAGAATTTTTGGACGGGAATCTTGAAGCTTGAGAAATAAGTTTATTACTATTTAAGGAATATTCGTTCTAAAACGTTTGCCTTAGAATAGAGTTTAAAAGTGTGTAGCCTGAAATGAAGAAATAAATAAACAAAAAAGACTGCGAAATCATCAAGTAAAACAGACAATTAAAATATAGTAATGTTTAATATTAAAACACCATAATATATAAAAATTAATATTGCAATAATTACTTACTTACGCGCTATCATATATTTAAATAAACAGGAAGTATTTTTAGTCACTCGCCATCATGTTAAAGTGTTGCAAACCCATGCACCTTCAATTTCGTTTTCAGTATATGAGCCAGTAAATAGTTTTTCTAATAAAAGAAATTCATTTCATTGTTTTGGTCACATGTCTATACTTCAGATTTACTTGTTTTTGTTACTTTCCAGGTGTTAAACTTTGACATGAGACGCGAGATCGAAAGTTTTTCTTAAAATTGTTGTGTTCAGCAATTAGCACACGTAAATCTTCAGGATCCTACTGAAAACTTATTTGATATCTCATTCCTCTAATTAACACTTCCTTGTGCAGATATTTAATGTATTTAGTAAACAAATTTTAAATAAAAAAATGAGAGATTTCAGATTTTGATGGCCGCCCAAAAAGGTTTCTTATGGTTCTTTCGTTCTCGCTGAGCTCCTAGTTTAACAGTCATACTCACGCCTACTAACCACCTTTTTTTTTCTTTTCTAGCTTTAAGCACCTTTTCTTCGCATTTATGCCATTTAAAACAGAACAATTACAAAAATTTTAGAGGCAACTTAGCAGGCAGTATAGGTTTAGAATTCCCGATGCAGAATTCAGTGTTGGCATACACTTTTCTTTTTTTTTCCAGTCTTTCAGTTCATCATATCAGTGTTCAGATTTCTTACGAAGATGACTTTACAAAACTATTTTTTTTTTTTTTTGCCTTTTTATGATTAACGTTTTGTATGTTTACTTTAATTATTAAGTATAATGTTCTTGGTGCTTACGCCAAATAAAATTCGATTCAACAGCAAAATAACAGAATATTTAAAAACAACATACCTTTAAAAATTTCCGACAGACAGTCTCGAGCGCTGGAGCTAAAAAAGTTTTATTCAGTACAGTGGTGTCACTGCTGTCTTTGAAATCATTGAAATTGTTAATCAGAAATGTGTTAAAATTTTACAGAATATGAAATCAGTAAAAAAACAAATTCGAAATTCAAAATGCGGGGTTCCAGGTGTCCATGTGTGAATAGAAGACTACGTTATTCAAAATTTGATAGCCCTAGGTACCGTTGTTTTTTCACAAAGGGAAACATTATGGCATACATCGCATACTTATTCTTTATTATTTAATTTCTTTTAATATAATGCAGGGCGATTCGATTTTGGTGGCAACAATTTGAAAACTGATACGCCGTTTTTAGTTATTCAACGCAAAATGAAGTTTCAAACTAATATCTCACTCGGGACTAACGTCCCTTTTGGTCTAATAATTAAAATACTTCATACATATGTACGAGAATTATGCAATTAAAAATAAGCAATATGAAACCTTTAGAAGGATTAAAGATTTTGATTTTTTTTAAATTTTAGTTTTATAGTTAGCCTTTTTAAAAATTTCCGTTACTATTTCATATATTTATTTCTTTGCAGTTTTTTCCATGCCATACATTTTTGTTCCTTATTCTTCGATACATATTTAAAAATTTGTATAAATTATTAATCTATTGCTCATCGCACTAAATTGAAGAAGTTGAATTGAATTGATTTTGCATTTAGTTTCAGCTTTATGCTGTAATTCTATTTTAAATTTTCATTTAAAATTTTAATTTTGCCATTAATTCTTTCAATATTTTTTAACGTTTAGCTAATTTGCATTTTCTCATTTCCTACTGCAATTAGTCATTATTCACAGTAAGCAAATCAAAGTTTCGTGCATAACATAAATTTCAATGATGAAAATTTTTTACTGCGAGTGAAGATAACATCTATTCTATATTTTATTTTCTGCGGTACTTTTATACTATTGGAATTTAAAAAAAGAATCTATGCATATTTATTCTTCTAATTATATGTTTTTGCAATGAAAAACTATTGACTTTAAATAATAAGTACCTCTGTCGAAACAAAAATGTTGCCATTTTCAATATAGAGTAATACATTCTTAAATACCCAAAGAATGATCTTCAGTTTCAATAGATTGTTATCCAGAAACAAGAATTGCATATCCAATAAAAAATTACAATCTCTTGTTTATATACTCTATATTCCAAATATATTTAATGGCCAAATATATTTAAAATATATGTTGCAATCAGAGATCTTCAAGAGACTATCCATAATGTTTTCTAGTTGCATGCTTCTGCAGTGAACATCTAGCGTCTTCAAGCATATGAATAATAAATCCTTTTATGTCGAAACCGCAGTGTTGTCGTTTGCAGTCCTCTATAGTATAAACTCATTATAATTTTTCAAATAAAATGGGAGAATTAATCATGATATAGGGCTTTTAAAAGCCTTAATTACAATAATTTAGGCGATTTATAAGCAACGAATGATTACTGGAAGTGTCCTCTGTGGAGATTCTTGGTACAAATACAAAAGCATTTGCATAAACATTATCATCAGAAGCAATCTAGGCGATCATTTGAGAAATATTGTTGTCAGAACATCCATCAAAAATCAAAATCTTTACTACTTGGAAGGTTGGGTATATGTTTCTAAATTGTTTTAGAATATGTTTTACTGAAATGATATGCAGCTTCTGGAATACCTCACTCTGAGATCAAATGAGTCAGATAAGTCTAAATTAAAGATCTGATTGATGATAAAACTAAGTATCGAACTTCTGAGTATTTAATGCGACGAAAGAAGGGTGTGGAAGATGATTACTTTGAAATGGCTGGCTATTTTGAACGGAAGATATTGGGACTTTGATGCGCATGTGCAATTTTGCCACGGGGAGCTATTTATCATTGTGACATGGCAGCTAAAACTGCCTTACTCGTTCTAAGTTATCGAGAAAATAGCTCTGCTTATTTGAATGTTAGTTATTTTCATTTAAAAAAAACGTTGTTGTGATTTTTCGTACTCTCTAGTTATGTTTCCGTATGTTGCTCATTGATTTATAAAATATTAAAGTAGAAACCATTTGCCTGTAAAAGTTATTTGAATACAATATCAGCATTTTCTCAAAAATTTTAAATGAAAAAGTCGAAAAATAACGCATATTGCTTACAAAGTTTAATAAAGAGACAATTTAAGTACACATTTTAGCTACTTTTTAATATAAAAACGGAGATGCACCAGGTTCGGTACATCTGTTCACGACGATCCGTTTTCTTCAGACGAGTCAAAGAATCAGGAAGATGTGTCTACGGTTCAGGCTATCATTACCATTTCATCAGCCACGTTTATTAGCTATGTTAATCAATTTTTCACATACGTCCAAATGGACTTTAGACCGTGCTTCTTCAACAGTGAGCAGCTTTAACATTAAGCCACAAATTTTTGTACTGTAGTTTCCTCATTTTCCAATAGAAAAAAAAAACCCAGCAACAATTCAGCAAAATTATGTGATATTCCAGAAGGATGTCCCCTGATTTAAGAGTTTGTAAAACTTGTAACCTGTTTGTTTTCAGGATATATATCGTAGGTTAGACACGCTACCTTCGAGATTAAAATGGCTGCGTATGATGTCCAGCAATAAGTAAAACTCTTTAATTTCTCTAGTCCAGTGAAAGATCAATTATTCAAATTCAGGTAAAATCATGTCCGTGTGATTAATTTTTGACTATAACACAATATATTTTGACGATAACTGCACGATTCGGAGCTTAATCGTCCAATTTGAAAAACTGGATCAGTCTGCGATCTTCCGGGAAGGGGTCCTAAGCGTACTGTGTGGACTGACACAGCGGTGATCTTGCACTGGAATCGGAAAATTCAGTGAGGTTTACTCAAAAGCGAAAAGCAAAGGTAAGAAATGAACAAGTTAGGAATTTTTCACATCCTTAAAAAAAAGTTTTCATTGGCCATCCTGAAATAGTATTTCTCTACCATTTCTCAGGAAATGGAAAATGGAAGAACACCCAAATTCTACCATTAGTGACAAAGTATAGCCCTGGCACTCTAATGTTCCAAATAGATTTAGCGATGCATAAATGATTGGGCAGGGTTAAGTTAGTGTTGGGTATACTAATCTATTATAATGAATTAAGGTATGTTATTTCACACGGACATGAAGAGCCATTCTAATATGTTAATAAACATTTTAATCAGAGGTTTAAAGATCTGAGGATACGCACTACATAATTTGTGATATACCATTTAGATTCATAGCGATTCAATATGATGCATACATACAGGCAATATACAAGTTCACGAAGTCAAAAAATCTAATAGTATATTACATACGCCGAAGGTAAAAGTGGCTAATTTTTATATTATTTTAGTCTTACGGTCACGTTTATGAGAATAGCTTGCTTAGCTCGACGATATAAAAGATAGTTTATTATCGAAATCATATGGAATTTAATAGGGTACATAATTAGTGCTTGCTTAAATTTTTCTCTCAGTTAGCTCCTGTGCATAATTAATAGCTCACCTCTGTATGGCACATGCAAAATTGAGCGGTTTTAGTTTTCACTCCGGGTATTATGTTGTCAGGACTTGTGTTTCTCTTGATTTGCTTTGGAAACATGAATGATCCTGAATAGGAACGGGGAGCTTATTCAAACTATGTTCAAGAAGGTGTGAAGTAGACAACACAAGCAGGAAGGGTATACGAAACCCTTTATTTTCAATACTTTACAGGTATTTCTGAACTTCGGAATACAGAGACCAACCACTTGTGGTCTGAACGTAAGAATATAAAAACTACTAACTAAAACTCTAACTAAAAGCTAACTTTGAATTAGTATACAAATGCCTAGCACTAAGACTGGCCTTTATTTAAAAAAGGTACGTATGTAGTACGCTGAGCTGCTAAAACTACGATACGTCTGCAAATATCAAGAGGGTTAAACCTCTGGCCTTAAAGGCAACCAGCAACAGAGTGAAAACTCGTAAAACTACAGTGGCAAGCGGCTTGCTTCCTAAAAACTCCTTCTCTCTCTCGCTCGGCAAAAAGCCACAACTTAAGTACCTGGGCGTTAGCAAGACAATTTGCATAAACAAGTTAAAGCATTTAATTCTGGCCGGAAGTAGAAAATAAGAAGTGATAGTACAGTTTTAAAATAAAATAAACGTTAGTAAAACTTAGGAAAATTCGAGGTTGATTTTTCCTCTCTTAAATGTCATTCATGATATTCTCCCTGATTTACTAGTGCCTTTAATTTATAATTTTGTTGTAATTGGTATGTCGAGAAAACTTTCAAACAAGTAATTCATAAATTTTCAAAATCTGCAAATATGTTATTAACATTCTCATGCTGATCTTTAACTTGAGAATCATAATTTAGTAATCATACAAAAATTCATTAAATTAAAAACATTTTTCATTTTTAATTAATGGATGTATTTTTACGAGTTGGTCAGGAGCTGATACGGAAGCTTGCCGATGTTTTCTAGAACACGATTTCTGTAACATTCTGCGACTAAGATCCGAGTTTGAAAACAGTTATATTGATCAACACTGTTTACAATAATCTGCATCAAAATGTTTATTCCTTATTTTCTTAACATCATAAACATTTTTCTAAAGTGACATTTAATTTTAGTTACGTACAAATATAAATATTTCGCTCTTCGATTTGTGTATGGCTCTTGAGTATGATCTCTGACCTATATCAAATTATCTCGGCCAATTTATTATAGTATGAAAGTCTTATTTTTTTGTGTTTTATTTTTTTGTAATGGGTACAAAATTTTCCGATATACAAGTTTAGGGACCTCAGGAACGTATAAAAAATCAGATTTCGTAAATTTTACAAAGCTGACTTCTTTATATTTAGAAATGTCACAACATGAATAATTATTTAAAACATTTTTATAATTGTAAGTATATATGTGCATGATCAATGGTTGGGAATTTATGTGGTAAGGACTCTTACCACACGTTCTTGTGGACACGATGTTCATTAAGGTTGAATAGGAAGTCAGAGGAAATTCTGTTTTTGCTGAGAGAGAAAATGAGAGATTTTGACATAGAGTTCTCATGTTGTGATTGAAGTGATTTACAGATTTCTTGTATTATTGGAGACAGAAATATATAGTTGAAAACTGCTTGTATTAATGTTCGGCTATTTGTCACTTCAGCTTGAAAAATCTGTTGAGGTGACTTTTCCAAGTATAGATTATATCTGGCGTCTAGCATAAGATGTATGTACTTCCTATTATTTGACCCTTAATTTTTAATTAATTCGTATAAATTTCTGGATACACTAATTTACTGAGCTGAAATTTTTTCATATTTTTGCCACAAGATTCATATTTTTTGAGGAATGCTGTGCATACGGAGCTTGTGTTTTGTAGTTTTGTTGTTAGTGTCAAAAAGGAAAAGAAATGACAAGTTGAATATGGAACATTATAGGCATGTTCCATGACAATGTTGATAATATTCCATCACAACTTGTCTGTCTGTCTTTCTCTCTAATATGTGTATTGGTGGTATATCGGCTACAATGCACAACGTAATTGTTAATGTAGTTTTATATCTTTAATAGCTTTTACGAAGAAGATCTGAATGGTGATCAATAATCTTATCTTTATATTCTCATAATGTGGCTTAATCCACCGTGTCGAAATTCTCTCTTTTATTATGACAGTATTGCATAAAGTTCAATGAAAGAGTAGCTTCAGACGTCATCTTAAGACCCACTTTTCGTAACCTGTATAACACTTTTCCACTTTCAGCAGTGTAGTGTTTGATGACAGTGAAATGTATAATCTAGTTTAATTTTTTCCAAAAAATTCTATTTGAGGGAAATTTTAATACTTCATTTCTTGAGTTTTATCGATGGATGACGAGATCTTTTACAGACAACATGTATTGTATCATCATTTTTATCTATTCGTCTGAAATTCTGAGTCTCTACTTGCTAAATAAAAATAAATATTTTGAGCTTCTAATAAGAAAGTTATTTGAGAATGTTCCTTCATTTTTATTTTGCCCAATATTATCTGTTCTTACTACGCCAATGAGAAGAGTCACCACAGAATGGGATTACGTTTGTAGGTACCCGTCAGTTACGTTAATTAATCTGAATGAGTATATTCTTCCACAAATCGGCTCCTGATGCATGAGCTCTGACATTGAGATTATAGAGTATGCGCACTTTTTTTCGGAAAGGTAGTTACTTTAAATAGAAATATCTTTGCCGGGCAGCACATTTTGGTCAAAGAATGAAGATGGGTAAGGTTATGTTTGAAATTAATGCATACCAGTGCTGAGTGTATGTTATTGTTTTTCTGAATTTAAGTAATTAGATTTTCTATCGAGTACATCATTGACTTGCGTTGATTTAAAATCATCGCTAACATACTTGACTTACATTTCTGTCTAAAACAAACTGATTAATGTTTCAAGTTCGTTTTATGTTCAGCACTTTGCCATTGGCAGCATGCCAACTGACAGGAAAAAAGAAATAGGAGGGCTAGTCGATCCTTTTACGACTTTTGGTGAAAAATGTTTGCCTAACTCTTAAGCATTTTTATAATGTATTAAGTTCCGAAATTTGTTTTAATAATACAGTAAACAGGAAATTGTTGATACAGCAAACTAGTTTTATTACTTTTTTGTATGCGCCATTTAAGTGTTATCTTTTAAATATCATTGATAGTGTATTGGACATTAATTCTTTGTTGAACGTACGATTTGAGCCCCATCAGTGGCCGAGTGGTTAAGACCGCAGAATACTTGGAATTCGGCTTGGATTCGAACCCAGGCAAACGGATTGGCCGCATGAATGGTTTTCGTAAGTGCATGGTAGATTACCCATATGTAACGTGAAACAAGACAGTGTCTCTTAGGATGTCTTCCAAGAAGGCATCATTACCATTTTTATTAATCCATTAATTGAAATGAACATAAAAACAAAAACATCCATTAATGGCATCATATCTGTCTTACATTAATCCGCCGTATTACAGTATTGTAGATGTTTAGTTGTACGAACAGTATCAGCCTTGTTCTTAAAATCATTAAAAAGCAAGTATGACATTTCCAGACAAGTTATTTTCATAAATTCCTGGTCAGAAAATGGTTTACATTTTTTTTTTGCTAAAATATGGCTTACTCTGAATTGCTCTTCATTTCAACATGCCTTTTTAAAACATGTTTTATGAACTCTTAATTAAACCTTAAGATCTCTAATTTTATTTTTTCTCAAGTCACTATTTTGTGGATAATATATTTGATATTTATTACATGAAGCTAATAAATGCTGCTGCAGGTTGTTACCGCTTTTAGTAATGGTTTCAGAGATATTGTATATTAAGTAACAATATTTATCTTTCATCACTGTAAAAAATAATCAAGCTTCCACTCTTGATGAAAATGATAAATCTTCGATTAGTTTTTTGGTTTACTATTTATTTTAATCTGTGCTAAAGAGCAAAATAAGTATACAAGTAGAAAATTTTAATTTAAAAAATAGAAAGAAGTATTTGTTTCAACCAGAAGTATTAAGAAAAATCTATACTTTTCCTAGAATTACTAATACAATGTTACCACTATGATGGGTACTAAATACTAAACAAGGAGCACAGGAACTTATAATACGAACAGTATTATGTATTGTGAGACCAAGGATTAAGAAAGAACTCTCCGAGGATCCCGTTAAACGGCGGGCTGAGCAGCGAGTGGATGACAGGTGACAAAAAATCAATTAATCAACTTCAACTACTGTTGATGAAAGTCCAGCTTTTAACTACTGGCTCATTGTCACATGCCTCGAATGCTGTGTTGTCCTATGATACTAAAACAGCTATGACCGTTTTTTTCCTATCAATCGCGACTAAGTTGCGTTTGTGTATCGAAATCCTTTCCTATCGACTGCGATCGATAGGAAAGGTATCCTTTCGCAATTGATTTGTCGGCCGTTCCTGATATACATTTTCTGTATAACGGTGTTGATTGCATGACTAGTTAATAAATTTTGGTATCATGTTAAAATCACAAATTTATATCCTTCATCATCGTTTCTTTATCATCGTTTGCATTTGCTTACATTATCTATGCTATTTTTCTGAGTGGACTGATTAGAATTCAGTGAAGCATCGAAAAGGTTAATTTCCTAAAAAATGGAGACTTTCTTTGAAGGTTTTCTAAAGGTAATTGTCTTGTAATCACATTTTACTCACGAGGAAAACTACGCAAACATCTATGTAGCAAGATCCGCCAACATTTGGTATGCGAGTCAAACTACGGGTCTTTGAGTTACTTATGTTGATTCTTTTAAGCCTCATAAAAGAGTTTCTGCCTAAAGTGCTCATTTTTTTTTCTCACGGCAAAATTAGCTCCTTAACCATTATGTTTGTACTACCTCTCTTCGTAATAAAAGTTACCTTTTATTTTTAATAGATTTTCTGACATTACCTGGATCTAAAGGCCTATCAGCAACCAGTAGGATAAGGTCGCTGAATACTGGTAGTTTGACTAGAGTTTGCCGAAAACTCCGCTGACGAAAACGTCTCGGAGAAAACAACGCAAACAGAAAACATCGCGGGAGAAAAGAAAGCAAGGATGAAACTTCATGATATAAAACATCGTCGTAAAAAATAAAGCGGTTCAAAGCCTTTTAAAACATCGTAGCATAAAATAATGTGGTAGAAAAATAAAGCTTCTATACATTATCACATGGTGATAACATCTTACTTTTTCAGACTTTAAATGTGTTACATTACGTTGCGAAGACGCAAAATATTTGCCGTTGCATCTTGGCAATTTGTCGACGTCGCTGAAACGTCATGATATGACTGCTTTTAGACGTGGTCGTTTTAGCATCTTTTTCATAGTTCATCAGCGTTACTTTTAGAATGAAAAGAGACTAAATCTGTCCTTTCAAGAATCTGAAGTCCGCATAAGATTTATTTTGCAATGTTTCATTACTTTATTTCATCTAAATATATTAATCTAATTTAGATTCATCTAATGAAATATAAATTTAATATAAATACTTGACTTGTTAAATTTAATTAGTACTAAAAATACGTGCTAAATTATTGTTAAAATTTTGCTAAAAGATTAATACTTAAAATATTTTTTTATAAATAATATAGCAAAATATTTAAAAATGAAACAAATCTATAAAGTAAGTTATGCAATTTTATATATTTTAAAAAATCATATTTCCGAAATCAATGCAAATCACATGTTAGCAATTATTTTACTGCTGAAATATGACTTTATTTATTACTTTTGAGGTAACGACGAATTTATTCGAATTAATATGCTGACATAATATGAAACATTTTTACCGCATACTCAGCAAAAAGTACAATTTTCGCGAAGATATGATTGTGCGTGAAGATATATTCACGGTTATAAATGGGGCCATTTTAAGAATTTTGAGAAAACGTCCAATGTTAAATGACGTTGCATATCCATGTATATTTAACGGTTGGCCAATATATCTGATGGAAAACTCACCGACAGTCAGGAGAGGCAGAACGAAAAAATTAATGGAAAAGGAGAAATAAATATTAACACTTTCAATGGAAAACAAACAAAAAAAAAATTAATGGCTTTCATAAATTACTAATAAATGTTGGCATCAAAATTAGAGAAACTGTGAACAAAAATACGAAATTCATTACCTATAAAAGTTCTGATGAACTGTTTGTTACGTTTTTGTTCATCTCCATGCATTTAAAAATGCTTGGTTTAATCCCAATGTATGCTACACTCGATTTGGCGATATTGTCATTACAAATGTTTTAGCGAGTCCGATAAACATTTTTTTTTGTAATTATAATCTTGTGAAAATTGTTCGTAATTCTATTCAGTTGAAATAATTCTTCTATGCCATTTAAAAAAGATTCTATTAAATTATCAGAAGAACCGTCGAAAGGTTTAATGCCATCGTATAAACCGCTGAAAAGTTTAGACTGAACTGGCTGTTCGAGAGATTGACATTCCATGTACATATTATTTATTGGATGATTATATAAACGAACTTCTGAGCTCGAAGCTTGCACGCTTCGGCTAGCTGCCAAATTCGAACAAGTTAGTTAACGGCTCAATAATTTCAGGCTCCATCTTATTTTTAGAAATGTTTTCTTCAGGGTTTTGTAATTCACCGTCGGAATTAAGTACTGTAGAGCTTCAATACAGCAGGAGAACGATGGAAAAGAATATAATGATGCCAGTTTATTGTGAATTGAGGAGAAATCATGGTGGTACTGCCGAATTTCTGCTTACTTTGTTTGTGAATGCGTTGTACAATGCAACGTGCTAAAATCGTCCGCATAGTGAAATAGTGTTCTGTTTTTGTGTTTTATGTTTCTGGTGGTTAAACTTACATGGTGGTGTTCTCCAATCTTCAGTGATCCAGCGGTGCAATATTTGGATACACGGATTCGGTTATAACGTCCTAAGTGCTATATCGTATATCACTCATATTAAACGAACAGGTTGATTTTCAGACTTTCCGCATATGATCGAAAAAATAGTGTTAAGGAAACATCAGGATTACTATGAAATATTGTAATCTATAATTATGCCATATTTAATTGTGTAGTATTGAAAAACACAAAATATTTTTTTATTGATTGCAAATTGCAGTTTTATTACTTGTTGTTTGGTAGCTATTCTTCCAAGCACTGTGTAATTCGCGTTCTTTTAAATATTGCTGTTATGTATATCTATTAGCTTATTTCAATAAATGAATGTTGGAAATTAGGTTTTATCCTTTATTAACTTCTATATTCTTTATTAACTTATAAAGCATATTCTATTTTCTTCGCTTACATTTTATGTGCATGTGATAACAAAGAAATTCATAATGAAACAAAAAATTTCATCGTATGCTATTTAACGAAGAGCTTACTTTAACTTACTTAGCTTACTATTATTTCTGTAGAGTATCAAAAGAAAAGTTATTGATTATAAAAAGTGCATGAAATGATCATTGTAAACTACCACTATTCTAAAATGTAGAAACTAATAATAAGTAAATACATATATATATGATCGAAAAAAATGGTGTTAAGAAACAACAACATTACTAGAAAATTCTGCAATTCATAATTATTGCACTTTTAAATGCTTACTAGTTAAAAAGCGTAAATAATATTTTTATTAATTCTAAATTTTAGTTCTGTTACCTTCCTTCTGTTATTTATACTTTCAAGCACTGCTAGTTCCTGTTTTTTCTTAAATAGTGCTGTCATGTATGTTGTTTTTAGGTTATTATTTCATTTTAGATGTGAATATGGGAAGTTTGTTTTAGTTATTAGATTTAGATATATTTTTGTATGAAAAACTTTTGATCACATTTATTAACTACTTTATACAGTGTTTCATTTGGATATCTTGGAGATATAGAAATTAATGGTTATATTTTTTACTATAAAACGCGAAAAAATTTATACTTAAATTCAGGTAAAATACTGATTATGCTACCTTAAGAACCACTTCCTAATTTATCACGACGGGAGCAATTTTCAATGTCTCTGAGATTTAACAGAAATAAATGTGATAATGCTGTCTGTTATAATCTGAAACGCTCTTTTTTTTTACCCACTCCTTTTTTTTTTTTTTTTTGTATATATCTTTACTTTTATTTATGTCTGATTGAGTTTTATTTTCTTAAAACCTACTATTAATGTTATATATTTATAATAACCACTTTCATAATTATTCTCACTTACATACTAAATGATTAAGAAGAAAAAAATGATGAAATCTAAAATAATCTTAACTTAGAATTTAAGTTATTTAATAAATATAGTTTAAAGTACTGAAAATAATTAAGGCTATTATCAATTATGCATATTTAGTTTAAAGAGAAAAAACTGTATTATCTTCTGGTTTTCAAGTAATGATAAAATATTTAAACTTTAGAAAAATACAAGGAATACAAAATTTAAAAAAAGAAGAAAATACGTTAATTATTAAGCTTATTTTTCTGCATAAATCAATGTGTAACACAGGGACGTCATAACGACGTTTTCACAACTGTTGCAAAAAAAAGTTGAATTCTGCGAACATTTAGGCGTTGTTAAGACGTCGTGATACGATGCTTTCACAACCAAAATATAACGTGAAAAAGACGCAATAACGACGTCTATTATCCAACATAACCTTATCTGCAAAGATGTAATAAACACGTCTTTGCAACGGTTGCAAAACAGTGGAGTTTCGCAGACATCTGGGCGTCTTAAAGGCGACATATTGCAACGTTTTTGCAAAGACATCCGAAACCAGTTTGCAACGTCGCTGCGACGTTCCCGTGCTTCTTGGATGCTTTCTGTTCTTTCTTTTCTCCCACGATGTTTTGTTCAGTGATGTTTCTCTTTGTATTGTTTTCCCCACGACGTTTTCATCCGCGATGTTTTCACCAGCAACTTTCTGACTGCGTCAGATTCAGCGAAAGAGCTGATTGCATAGGTATTTCGGGGGTTTTCTTAGTGCTACATAAATACGAGCTGTTTCTCTTAAAATGTCTTGCACGAAAGCATCTCTTCCTTTAGGCAGATAAACCCAGTGTGCTTTGCCCTGATATAATAAACGCAATTTAAGCAAAAGCTTAACAGTGTAAATCTGCTGGTGTCTAATATTATGGCTACAAATACGGAACGTGTTATACATCAGAAAAATAACTGTCAAATAAATTAAATTCATAATTAAGACACAATAACACGCCGAATAAATACTAATTAGTTTTTCACAGTGTGAAAATTTTGTAAATATAACGCTGATTTTTGTTGTTTGACTTCTGAATTAGTAAATTAAATTCATTTCATTTGTACCCAGATTTAAAACAAATTCATCACTGCAAAACAGTGGTAAAAAATTTAAATCAATCAAATTTTACTTATTATCTTTAAATCAAATCTGACTTAAAAGCAAATCATGTCAATTAGCCACTTGCGTAAAGCGTGACGTGATATCATTTAACCTAGTCGCGTTAATTGAAAACAAGGAATATCGAATTCACGTTAAGCGGGCTTTCTTCTTATAATAAAAATTAGAACATTCTAGTTATTCATCTGTTATTTTTGTTTCTTTGCTCATACTTATTTTATCACCTGCACTTGACTCGACTAAAATAACAAACAAGTCTTTAAACAATTTCCATTCCCCCCCCTCTCCCAGCTCTTAAAAAATATGCCAGTTTAGTCATTATATCATTTCTTTATTGCATTACACTCTGTCATAAGATTAGAATTTAAAACTTGGAAAAAAATACATATTTTATAATCAAAATACAATTAAACACCTATTATCATTTCTTGAGCAATGCGTTATTTCAAGTTCAATTACTACATTACGCGTTACAAAAATGTTTAAGCGTCTGGAATGAGGCAAATGCCTTATTAATACATGATTTAAGATATCCAGAAATCCAGTTTGTATTGTAAAATTCAGGCTCCATTAGTTGAGGAAAACAAAAGAGTAATGTTTCTTTGTTCCCAGTATTTAATGACGTGTATCCAAGGGCGAGTGTGCGGGAAAAAAACTGTGAGTTCACGCCTAATTAGAATGAAATGTCCTTTAATGCTGTGGTGTTTTAAGGCCGATCGAACACTTTGAGAGAGAAAAAAAGGTCTATTAAGAGCACGTGCTCGACTTTATCTCTTAAATGGAAAATAAATAGATCCTTTGCATTTATCTCGTGTTTCCCTGTTTTTCTTTCACATGAGATAATACATTGCTAGAAAGTTTCAAATGTTAATGAATGGTTCTTGTTTTGGCTGATATACAAATATATATACTGGTAATGTGTAAATTTAATTTTATACTCATGAGAAAAAATCAGTTTGTCAAATATTATTCAATAAAGTTGAACAAAATTTGTTAGATGGTATAATTCAGTAATCGAGAATTAGTTTTTAATAAACAAATGTTTAAATATAAAAGCCATAGTCAAGTCATAGCATAGTTTTCATCATAAGATAAATTTTAGAAAATGAGAAAAAGAGGATTTTAAGAACAAATTTAATTTATTGGTGAGAATGGAGATATAAGATCTTCTATAGTCTTAGCATAAATGTTATAACGCGATATTTTACGCAACAGATTACATAGAAACTTGCGGTAGTAGTATAACTGCTCCATTGAAGTAAATTTTAACGAGTCTTGTAAAAGTATATTTTTCTAATGCAATCAGATGAAGTGGTTACGTATTTTTTGGTTGACCATTACAGATAAACGAAAACTAGTCGCCAAATAATCGCCGATAGTGGATGAGCGTATACTTAAGATATCTTCACCTTGGCTTTATGTACCCCAATTAATCCTTAATGAACCAATTAAGGTTTTATAAAGAAGAATATGAGTTAACTGTTATTTCTCTGTTTTTCATCGCATTTTGAAAAAATCATTAAAACTCGAGAATTGTCTTCTACGAAACCATTTGCAATGGCGTAAGTTACGAAATCTTGTTATCAAAGAAAGCTTGTACTAATGGGCATGAGATGGGACTTTATTTGAAAACAGATAAGAAATTGCGATGTGAGTGAAATATTGTGACAAGCGAGTATCTTCCAAGGGCTCTAAAATTGACTGTACAACAAATTATTTAAGTTTTTCACACTCTTCAACTTATATCTGCTGATTATCTGACTAAATAAAGATTCAACTAATATTCAAATCTTCACCGGAAAGATTGGTGCAGGTTTGGGGAATCTCTGCCAACTTTTGCAGTCTATGAGAAAGTAAGTTTCGCAATTGATTTTACTTAATTTAAATATGGAGATTTGGTTGTCCTCTTCTCTCCTCCTGGAACATGTTTTAGGAATATGTCTGTAGGTGTATAAACCTTCTTTTCTTCTTCTTTATTTTAATTTCAATAACCTCTTGACGCAAGACCCTTGTGGGCCCCTGAGGATACCAGTTTCTCTAGACAGATAGCGTGGTAGTACTACGCCACTTTTGCCTACAGAGTTGTCATGGTGCCTTACACACTTGTTCCTGTCCTGTCCTTTCTATTGGTGGCCGTCCGATAGATGTAATTATTAGTGTTCTTGGCTGATGTATCGTTCCTTGGGCTCAGGTTCAAATACCGGAGAAGACATGAATGTTTAGATGTATACAGTGTGTCTGCAGCAAGGTGGCAATAAAAATAACGGTCATGAAGGTCTTCTCGAGTAGTTGTTGGTAGAGGAAAAGGGATGAGAAAACCTCGACCTCACTCCCTGCTGTGTTCTCTGATATGTCTCTGGAATTTTTTAAATCTTATACGTCTTCTCCATTTTGGTAGGTATATAGTCGTTAATTCCGATTGATCTCTATCTGCTGAATTATCAAGAAGACTGAAAAGAACCTTTTCCCAATGATGAAGTTTCAATCGGAATCTTTCATAAGAAACGCAAAAGGGATCGGGACTATTCGCCCTCATACCATTTGGCCATCGAGCTGTTTCGCCATCGAACCGAATCGCCGTCAGGACATATTTTTCTTTAAATGAGTATATTTTATCTCAAAGTATCATATTAAGTTTATTTAGTTTAAAAATTCTGTTTACCATATTTGAAAGATTTTGCAGAGACAATAATGAAGATTATAAATACGAACAAAGATTCGTATCGGCACTGAGACTCAGATTTTGGACTTTTTATGTTTTTTTTTTCTTATATTTGTTTTTCTCCTGGCCAGTCCCATTTTTTTATCATATGGCCGGCTTGTGACGGCTAGGAGGATCGGGGCTGTGTCCTTATAATAATAATAATAATAATAATAATAATAATTTTGTTTACCTATTTTTAGTCGAAACATATTTCTCTTTATATGCCAATAATATATCTTGCCATATTATATTATTAAGAACATTTAGTTTAATAATTTTATTTAGCAATTGCATAGATCTGACTGTCTTAAATTTTGCATGAGTGATTTCTTTGAACTAATTAAAATTTCAAAACATTTTGACGAATCGTGTAAACATCACATCTGCATAATTTTAGAAACGATCATATATCATATAACTTCTATTATAACATAGGTTTAGCACATAATTGCGAAATATGATAATTTTGTTTTATTTATACTGGCACAATTTTCTAACTAATTTTGTGTAATTTCTTTACAGCCCATATTTGTAAACAATTATGTATTTTATGAGCAACCTTTATTATGTATTTTATTTCTACTTGATGGCGAAAGAGCCCATGGCGAATCAGTTGGCGGCGAACTGCCCTTTTGGCGAAACGGCGACGGCGAAACATTCTAGACGCACATAGAAGTAGAAGAAATACCTCATAATCTTTAAATTTAAATTATTTTGCTTATTATTAATAGCTTAATTTTTCATCTTAAATTACTTTCAGCTTTATCAAAAGTAGTTTTTTCATATTGCCGTTCGAAGTTAATACTAAGGTTATTTTTTAATAGAAATCGAAACGTCTAGTTTATTCTACAAGGGGTAGGGCTTCTGCACAGGTACCTTGGTGTTCTGACACCGCTCCACTGGAAGAGAGTTGCTAAAGATGGAGATGGTTCTGCTGTGGTGTTCTGCTGTGGTGTGAAATCGAAACGTCTAGTTTATTCTACAAGGGGTAGGGCTTCTGCACAGGTACCTTGGTGTTCTGACACCGCTCCACTGGAAGAGAGTTGCTAAAGATGGAGATGGTTCTGCTGTGGTGTTCTCATCAAAACTGGAGCGGAGATTAACAGTTAGTAAGACAAATATGCCTAATATACCTTCGGGAATGCAAAGTTGCCTGAGTTGCTTCAAGGGTCTACAGAAAAACCATGGACACAAAGAAAAAAAGAAGTACTGAAGATACAGATGCTTCAACTGAAGTATTCTTTATCAAATCTGAAGCGGGGATTAACAATTAGCAAGGCTCTCCATACCTAATGTAAATTCAGGGATGCACATTTAGGGATGCCTTGCTTTAACCTGTTCTTGTCTTTTGGATGTTCTGTAATTTCACGAAATTCATTTTGTAGTTTAATGTTGAGTAAATGAGCATTAAATTGTCAATAAAACCAGAGCCAAATGCATCTTCCAAGAGCCTACCCTGGGCTCTAAATCTTTACTTCGGTATACTACGTAAAAATGTTTGCTCCTTCTGTAAATATATGAACGCGTGCAGTATCACATTTCGCAATATTATCGAAAAACATCTGATTTTCTGAATAAGGAACATCTTTAAAAGTTCGATAAAAGAAAAATCATAACTTAAAATGAATTTTGGCTTGTCATGAAGTAGTATGTTAAACAAGGCATTTCGCTGATTCATTTCTTTTATTGTCTATTCCGTACGAAATCATACTTCTTTCCAGTGTATGGTTATATATCGCTTTAAATTTTAGGCTAATGCAGAATATTACTTAGAAAAAAATCCTTCACATATAATTTAGCCTAATACAAAAGTCCCAATGATAGGTGTTGCTTTCAACCAAACAATATTGCTACCGGAATTTCTGTTAGCTGAGGCAGGTTTATAAACCATTGATAATTCAAAGCTGTTATTCTTGTTGCCCTTTAATCAAGTCTTTGAACAACATCTCTGTATTTCTTGAGTTGTCATCGGAGAGTTATTGTAGTTTGTCTAGGAACGTTTAGCAATTCTGTCATTCCAGTTTTGTCTCTAAAGCTACACACAGCTTTTCACTGCAAAGTTTCTCTAAAATTATACTTCGAAATAAAAAGTACTTCTGAAATGATGCTTATCGTTGGATATAATATTCTAATTTGGAATAGCAGGAAATTTTTTTTATTATAATGTATGCTATGTTAGAATATCGCACAACACTGACAGAACCACCATTTCCACGCACGATTTTACCATAATTCGGCTATGATTATTATATTATTATTATATGATTCAATCCACAAAGGAGGTTTACTTTACGAAGCTAAATAATTTAATTGTTTTTAGACTCATCTAATATGTATATGGTCATATTTTACTTTTAAGCTTCTTTTCTTAGTTTAAAAACCAGAAGACTACAAAAGAAAGTTATTATGACGTAGGAATTTTCCAACTGTTAAACTACTGAATCTGTATACACTGAGCTTGAAAACTTATAAAGTAAAATTGAGCTAAAGTAATTAGTACAAAAAAGCATGTAAAATATTTTTCGTCTCTTTAAAAAGCAAAATTTAAAAATTAATAACCAAGACTTCCTAAAAATAACTTCTGGTAAAATGCTGTCGCTTGGTTTTGCTTTAGTGTTAAAAATTTAGTGTTTAGAAACCACGTTGATTTTCCAGGAAAAATATTTCGTACTTGGAATATTTCGTATATGGAAAAGAAGTACAAAATTTGGAGGGGGCGAAAAGTATTAAATTAAAAAAAATTTTTCATACCTTGATGATATTATCGCATATAAACTCAGTGTAAAAACTAAATCAAATCTTGCTCAACAAATATGGGTATGGCGATTGTTAAAACTCACCTGATTATAGCCATAATTTTCTGAACCTTACACAGTTTTGATAAAGCATATTTTCTCTTTCGCATATACATATTTTAGTTACTTCATATCACATTTACATACAGATATTTCATTTATTTAATATACTTCTTGTATATATTCTTACACGCACATGAAAGACTAATTATTTCTTCATTAAGATTTAGCAGAATTTACTAAATTAATAATTTCTTAAATAGCAGTAAAATCTGCTGTTCATGAATGGTTTAAATTTTCTTTCGTAAAAAAGAGTTATACGCCCTGGAAGTTTGTAGCTGATTTCTTATTTCATTTCATCCATTGTCGTTGCTGGAAATATTCTTTTAACTGCTGTCGACGATTAAGACAGACACAAGAGAGTTTTACTTAATATTCATAAATTAGGAACTCTTCATTCTCATACAGCAGTTTTCATTTACAAATTTAATTCCAATTCTGCTTTTTTTAATCAGGCTTTTTAATCTTCAAAAGATAATATTTCATACCAAGATCTTAACAGTTCGTTTTCAATTAGATATGGAAATTTCAAAGCAAGTGGTTTTATGATATAAAAGCAGTCCGATTTGCATACTTCATAATTAAACATTACTAACCATTTTAACATAATGGGTCCTTGAAATTTTTTTTTTTTTTCAAAACGGTTGAAAATTTATTATAATTGGACAAGTACAAAATGTCTTCCAGAATGTCATACCATCTGTTTCGCTTATTGCACATTTATGAATGAGTAGTTACATGTGTGAGCATGGAAAGTTGTGCAGAATATGTTCAATGTAGCTTACCTTTTGTTCCAGAAGTACCAGAAGGTTATGACACCCATTGGTACCAGGGTTACCTATCATTTGAAACTACACTCCACAGCTGAACGATAAAGGAGTTGAGCTGTGCTACATTTGCTGGCTACCTGGCGAATATCTTATCCTTGGGAAAAAAAATAAATACAATTGAAAAATTACATAGATTAATATCTAGACTATGCATGGTTATCTTTGAAATTTACAGATTTGCTGACGCTTGATGGACGCCATCGATTCTTTTCCAAAGTAGAGCCATTAGCTTCCAGTTAACGATACAATCTGTGAATGGTTTGTTTGAAAGGATCACATCCTGTATCAAAAGGGGCCCGAAAACTCCTTCAGTTCTCAACACAATCTTCATTTTTTCTCAAACCATTATAGTTCTTATATTATAGTCCATTATAACACCTTCTGTTCAACATTCAACCGACCTTTATCCGTCATCTTACAAACTGCTACTTCGAGACAAGTTAGAGTCCAATACTAACTTCTCTTGACATCTGTTGGATTTTGCATGAACAAAAGCACTCAAATGCACATTTTTGATATTCAATATATAACATTAAAATTTTATGAATGAATTGAATGGTATGACATTTTGTACTCTAAAATTCTTTGATTTGAAATTTTACTTTTATATACTCTACATCTGGAAATTAAGCGTTGACAGCTAGATTTATTTTCTCAAATGTGCTGTTTATAACACGTGCAGACATCGAGAATATTTCGTTACCATCTTCCTTTTAATTTCCTGATGATGTAATTAAAAGACATAAGTGGTATTTAATCAAACATAGCACTCTAAATTTTGATTTACTACTTTTGGTAGTTTGATTGTTAAGAAAAGAAAATGCGCCTTAATTAAGAATTTTATAGTGTAATTAAATGTAAAAATTGGTTTAGTTTGTTAAATATCATATTCTATTGCAGTTAAGGTGGCCACCCAGACGGTATAGTGGTTAGAGGAGCCGACTACAATACCAAAGGGCTCGGGTTTGAATACCGGAGAAGGCATGGTTGTAACTGTCCATCCCCTTCTCATAGGCGGCAACGTTGGCCGCCTATTAGGCGCCTCCCAAATAAAATGAGCCCCAACTTTTAAGGCCAATAAAATGAGCCTCACTTCCGCCCTTAAGAGTTCACTTAAGAGTAAAGTCTGTTGAGGGCCCGCCATTGGGAAAATATTGTATTCAAGGTGAAGTGTAAATTTTTCTTGCTTTCATCGGAGACAAAAGTGCTAAATCTAATAATAAAAATACTGTAACAGTAAAACTTTTATAAAATGTTCTGGATTTAATGCGAAAAGTACTAAGAATTTTCAACTTGATAGAAACATTAAACAGCCTCATATTCCGGAAAAATTTTGATTCTGTTGACTCCAAAGAAAAAGGTGATTTTTAAGAATTGGTAACCTTGTTATTATTCATTTCAGTTATGAGTTACCTTCAAAGCTTTACTGAGTTTTATGTGATGTGATGTGATGTATTTAATTATGGCAAAGCACACACACTAGGGCTATCTGCCTAAGGGGAGGGATGCCTTCGTGGAGACTTTCTAAAGGAAACTGGCTCGTATACACGTTACACATGGGGAAAACCACGAAAACGCCCATGCAGCCAGCCCGTTCGCGGGATTCGAACCTCGGATCGAACTACCAGTGTTCAGCGACTTGACTGCTCGGCCGCTGGTGGTCTTACTGAGCTTTATGAAAAAACATATTGAGAAAATAATGACATATTATTTATTCCACAATAAGTTGCTTTCGAAGTTACAAAAGGAACATTTAAAAATATGCAAAACATATTAACTTATTTAAAATCAAAATTATTCCAAAGTATATGCAGTTTTCGCCTTTGAAACTATTATATTCTCTTAAAAATATTTAAATTTGGTCCTAGTCATACTTAGGATTCAAAGTTTTTTTAATTGAGCATTTCCTAAGAGTTTTGTAAAAAGTTAGCACATAAAAGTACCTTTGTAGAAATGATAAAAAAAGCTTTCGTATGCAAATTGTCAACTAGAAACAGAAAGAGGAAGCGATGTCTCTGACACCTTACCGTGTCAAACTCGAAGGTAATTAATTTCTCCTAGGATTTAGAAACCTTATTTAAATTTTTTTTAATTTTCTCAAAGTGAAGGGAAGTTCATGTATTTTGAAGTACTTTTAAAAAGTTAATTGTTATAAGGAATTTGAACACTCAAAAGGTTTGCGTAATGGCGCGTATCTAATCGGCAACTATCACTTTTCGAATTTTAAAGCAGAAAGTTTTTCTGGCATATATTAGAATGACAGAGCGTTTATATGCTTTTTAATAAACATTGCATAGATAAAAAGAAATTCACCTTCAATCCCAAAAGAAGACTGTTTAGCCCTATATTTGTTATCGTAATAAGTAAATACTATTTTATTATAAGGATAATATTTTAATAAAGTGAGCAGTTTCTTCGGAAAGCTAATTTTTCCAAATGGACGAAGTGATAGTTGTCCCTGAGAAAACAAATAAGTAAATGCAATAAAACGAAAATAAATAAATTATCAATAAAAATAAAATAATTTTGCGGGAGGAGGAAAAATAATTGTACGATATTTTCCGACTTTATCAAAACTATGTTCAAAGAAAATTTTCAAATTTAATTCAAGTTCATTTAACAATTACAAAATTGTTATTTGTGATGAAATGCTTTAACCAATTATTAAATTAAGAATATCAATGAAATAAATCATTAATAAAATCCTTAATAATATCAGTAAAATAAATCATTAATGGAAACTTAAAAATAAGTTCCTGATTTTGGAAATCCTTACACAATTTGCTCTCATATACAGTCTTTGCAGTTCAAATGCATGTTTGGAAATCATTACATTCTATAAAATGGTTAATGTTCCTGAAATTACTACTAGTCAATATTTTAACCGGAAGGGTATTATAGTAAATGAAATATATTACAGCATTCATTATTTATTTATGGACTTTAATTCATCACAATCAATTAATTTATTTAATATCAGAAGCTAATAAGGAAATGCAATAAAACACTCGTGTCATGAAATCTGTCTTGCAATCCAGTGTTTTAATTTCAGCTGTTTAACTGTTATTGCTTGCAAAACGGTGAGAATTTTCACTTACCCAATAGAACAACAAAGGAGGTCAGATTTTAATCAAGGATATCGTCTTCTCATTAAAGAAGAGTTAAGGCATCAGCAACAAAACAAAAAAAAAAAAAAAAAAAAACAGTAAAATCACTTAACTTAATAAGAATGTGGGAAATCAACTACGAGGAGTATCATCGGTAGAGGAAGACAGGATTAAAAAATTCTCATAATGATGATGAATTAATTAATTGCTTTAGTGGTCCAAGAAATAAATAGGATTATGAGTGAAGAACTTGTCGTAAATGGCATTATATCTTTAGCAATGCGTTAAAAATTATATTTTAGTATAGATACTCGATAGTAGCAATAAACATTTAATAATTATCCCCGCTATATATATATATATATTAGAAAAAAGAATATTGGAAGTATTGTAATCATCCCTCGAATATTATTCTAATTTAGAATTTAGTAATTAATTATTTAATCAGAAAGCAAAATTAAAATAAATAAATGTACAGATACAAGTTACGTGCAATCAAAAATTTCTCAGATTTTACAAGAAATAAAAGTATAGAATGAATAGCACCTTTGATTATTAGAATTGGGAATGCAAAGTATATTCAGATAACCAATTTATTCAATAATGAATTTCCATATTAAATTAATCCTATTAAATAAACATTTCAATTTTTTGTATAATAGCATACAGAAGCTTGTTTTCAAGTACTAAGTTTCAAGTTATTTAGTTCAAAATAGTATTTTTCAGTAAAACAAACAGAAAATTAGATACCCATAAAATATAACCGTACAACGGTATCTGTTGAGCTTCCTACATTACAATATTCAGTTTGTAAAGTAGTAAGAACATTATATTAGTTTGTAATCTAGAATCACGTTTGATATGTTTCTTTATTTTGTTTTTCAAAAATTAAGAATTTTAAACTTCATTAGTTGTTTAAATTAATAAACCAACTTTGTTGAAGTACATCTATTTGGATTGAGGTACTTTAATTAAAATTATTAACTGTAGTAGTATTTAAATGTAAAATTTAATTTTAATTTAAAAATGAAGTATATTTAATAGAAACCACGTTTTAAGAAAACGTTTTCTGATGCACTTAAACTTTTCGTGAAAGCCTCATATAACCATTTCTGAAGGTGACCAGTACATCTGAGAATATAAAGAAACATCGATAACATAACTTCTGTAAGACCACTACCACGATTAATAACCCAAATCGTCTGGAACTTCAGATAGAGCTTATTGTAAAGTTTGCTGTAGTTCAGAATATCATTTAATTTTTTAGAAAAATTTTAATTAGTTAATTAATTCTAAATTAACGCATTAATTTGAAATCAAAAGTGTTGTAATTTGAAGCAGAGTTTTTCCCTTCCGTTTATGTACCATAATTAAGAATAGTTCATTCAAGAAAATGCCTTGTTTTTCGCTTCTTTTACCCTCTTCTGCTCATTTTTGCAATTCCACGTTTAGTATCACATATGTGACACTTATACATCCGTCGTTGCTCAAGAATTACGGACACCAGAACAGACAGCAGTACCAACGTGCCATCCTCATCAAGACCAACGTGCCATCCTCATCAAGTCGAACATACCGTCCTTAATTAGCCATAAAATCACTGTACACCGGTAATTTAGTCGGGTTACAGTGTACACCGGTAATTTAGTCCGGTTACCCATGCAGCTACCCGGCGAACAGGTTAGCTGCATGGGTATTTTCGGGGTTTTCCTCATGTGTAATATACATATACGAACGGCTTTTCCTTAGAAAGTCCTTCCCTTCAGTCCCTTTAGTCCTTTCCTTTGAGTGCTTTTCCATAATCAAATAACGCTGAATCTTCCTCGTTTCGGCAGAAGGCATCATTTTAGAGGGTTTTGAACTGTCAACTAAGACTGATGATCACAAGCTTTACTTGGAATTCGAAACTAGGCTCATCAATATCGTAACACTTTCCAATATCTGCATTGACAAAATCTTTACTTTAAACTTATACTTCAGATCAGAAAGCTAACTATTTTCAATAGTTAAAGTGGTAAAATGCCAGTTTTAAAATATAAAGAAACGTAAATTTTAATTCAACACAAACAACTGCAAGAGGAAAAATCAACAGTTCTTCTGTGTTGTTAAAAACAAACAGGTCTTACGAATCAATCTTTATTTAGCAAATGAGCAATGTCGTAATTGTATTTGCTCTGCATGCAATGTATCATGACAGTGAAATACCTAATTAATACCATTTATGCTTTTATCCATAATTATTGACAACAAACGTCCTCATCATTACCATTTGATTTGTTTTCATCGCCAAGTTATCTTGCTCTCAGGCTGTGTAATCTTCTTCGTTTCCCTATTTAGGCTAATTGGCAGATAGCTCTTAAATTCCATGCAGCGTAAATAACCCGATTCACGATAACATCTGTTCCTCAAGGGCCACTGCAAAGTTAAAAGATTTTCAATGCAGTGTAATTAAATGGCCAAAGCAATAAATTCGATAATGTGCAAAGAGAATATAAGGTTGCCAGTTATTTCATTAAGACTTCCATTTATCTGCTATTAACCCATTTCGCAAGGGCATAGGAACGGAGCAAGAAAAATGTTTCGAATGTCGAAATTCGTGACGAATTATGTGGAATTCAACACCATCTGCAAGACTACCATATATCGAAACTTATCGCTAAGAATTGGCGCCAAATTTATCGTAGAATGAAACTGTAAATAGTAAAGGAGAAGAGATGAGACATATATATCAAATTTTCTCGAATGAGAATGCTTAAAATGTTCTCGAATCTTTTTAATCTCAAGTCTCTCGAATCCTTCGTATAAAAATGGTAAGAGGGGAAAAAACTGTTACAGATTATTCAAAGTTGTTAGTTAACTCGAAATTCGAATTATGTATTTAATAATGAAATATATCTCTGTTTATCTAGATAACAGAAAGGAAATTTACTATTTGAAGAGCATAATTAAAACTTTTGATATCTGTTAATTAATTTAGTTGATTTTGGTAAAGCTTACAAGGGATATCTGGCTGAGGGAACGGATGCCTTCTAGAGAATTTTCTAAAGAAACTAGCTTATATTTACATTGCACATGGGAAAAACACGGAAATAGCGATGCATTTAGTTCTTTCTTCAGAATTCGGAGTCGAGTTGAGCTACCGCTATTAAGATTTTTCATTTTTCCTCGGTGTAATTCCCCAAATAATGTTTCACGAACAACTCAAATATTTTTATATATTTTTCAAAATTAAAACCAAAGCAGGCGTGAAAAATGAGATGATTTTTTAAAAAAATAACATAGATAAATACTAATAGTTGATTGCTAAATGCTCTCCAGAAAATTAAGAGCGTTGACCTCTACGATTTGTTACTCGTAAACCTGCCAGTTTCCCGAATGGTAAAGATCGCTGAATATTAGATATTCATTCTCAAACGAAACGGATGGCTACGTGATTTGTTCTCTTGGCTTCTTCTATGCCTAGCGTAAATATGAGCCATATACCTTTTACGATCCCCCTCGCGTGCTTTTAATCTAGCTTAATCTCCTTAACCTCCATATGCAAGACTACTAAACTACTGCTACCACAGCTGAGTTCTTTTTTAATGATTTCTTTAACTTACATTTCCAAGGCTATGAGTTAAAATGTTTATTTGTTTTTCAGATTAACATTTGAAAAAAAATTGAAAGACAAAATAGCGCGAAGATTCGAGTTTTCAAATCTCGAATATTTACAAGATTCACAGGTATGGCCAATTTAAGATTAAAATCTTTCTTGGTATGCATGTAAAAAGCTTTTGCAAAGCCATAAAGATAAAAGAAATAAGTGAAATGTTTTTATATGATAAATATAACTTGATAATTTTGTGGATATAAAGTGTTTAATTTTCTAAGGTTTACTAAGTTTCTGATCCTTTTGTGTTATTGGCAAATTACATAAAATTCATTCATAAAAATGGGCCCACCAGCGGCCGAGCGGTAAAGACGCTGAACACTGGTAGTTCGGTCTGAGGTTCGAATCCCGCGAACGGGCTGGCTGCATGGGCGTTTTCGTGGTTTTCCCCATGTGTAACGTGTATACGAGCCAGTTTCCCTTAGAAAGTCCTCCACGAAAGGCACCCCTCCCTTTAGGCAGATAGCCCTCGTGCGCTTTGCCATAATTAAATACACCACCACCAACACACCACCATTCATAAAAATGGTGCATTTCAGCATAAATGTACATATTAATAACGATTTCGTACTAACAAATTAAGTCAAACATATTGATAGAGCGTAAAAGGTTTAAGCAATTTAAATAAAATTACATCCATAAGCGGATTAATAAGATGTGCATTTATTATCATTAATTACAATCACTAATAACGTTACTAGAAAACTAACGAAACAATCGTTACTGAGATCAAGAGATATCAGTAAGGAAGACACTCGAGTCTTCATCAGGAGTTAAAGTAATGAAGTAATATTTTCCGAGTTCGAGGAATTTCGCGAGAAAGATATTACCTTATTAATCAGGATATAAACTAATGAAGCGATCCTTTTTGGGTGCAAGGGATATCAGCAAAGAAGAAATTGGACTCTTCACTCAAAAGATAAACTAATGAAATAATCCTTCCTGAATACAAGAGTTGTCGGCAACGAAGTTATTCGATTCTTAATCGGAAGATAAAATACTAATATAACAAACCTTTCTGAGTGCAAGGAATGCAATATAGCAATCCTTTATGAGTGCAAATCAGCAATGGGAGAAAAAACTATATATTTCATCAGGATACAAACTACTATAGCGATCATTTCTGAGAACGAGAGAATGTCACCAAGGAAAAAAAAATTAACTCTTCATCGGGATACAAATTACTGAAGCAATCATATTTGAATGCAACGCAATGTCAACAAGAATACTACACTCTCCATCAAAAGACAAACTGAATATGCACGATAAGATAAACTAAAAGGAAAGCAAAGTAATTTATGTTATTCTTGTTTCTAATCCTCCTGCTCCGAATCTAAATCCAGGTCAGATCCGTTAATTTTACCGTGACCAAGGAGCAAAGTCGTTGATTTAAGATTTTGTAGTTTGGTTATAGCTGAAAACATCGCGGTAAAAACATCGCAGAGGAGACAACGGAAGGCGAAAACGTCTTGGTACAAAACATTGTAGGAGGAAAAAACAAAGCAAAGAGAAAACATCGGCAGATCTAAAACATCGTGGTGCAAAATATCGTGGTTCATCAATAAAATAAAGCGGTTCAAAAACTTTGCAGTTTGAAAACACCGTCGTCGAAAATTTCGTGGTAAAAAATACCGCACCTACAAATGATGGCATGACGATAACATCGTAAATATGCGTGCTTCAGATTTTAAAAGTTGTAACTGCATTTTCGCATAATGATTTGGAAGCGCAAGAAGGAAAGAGGATGAAAATATTTACGACACTTCAGAAATTAAAGGAAACAAAACAAGATATAATTTTCACTAAAACAATAACGGATTAACAAAAGTGAAAGAAAGTAATTTGATAATTAACTAAGCAATTTATATGTAGGTAACCTCATGCAGTTATTAGTCCTCTTTTCTTAAGCATATTTAGACAGTATTTTTCGGGAAAAATTATCAGAAAAACTTTGTAAAAAAGATTAATTTATTAATAACCTTTGTTAATTAACTATGTAAATTTAAAAATTCTATTAAGTTGCATTAAATCTCTACTCATTTTCAATTTTTAAATGCTTAAGCATCCTTCTTACATTTTCTGCAGAAAATTATTAGTTCACTCAAAATTATGAAATATAGAAGTAAAAATATCCCTTTTTCCTTCTCGACCTCCCAAATCATTATGCGAAAATGCACTTACAGCTTTTAAAACTTGAAAAACGCATATGTGCGACGTTATCGTCATGCGATGATTTGTAGGTACTTTATTTTTTTACCAGGATATTTTCGAAGACGGTGTTTTTAAACTGCGAAGTTTTGAACCGCTTTATTTTTCAACCACGATGGTTTAGAATTGCGGTGTTTTCTGTTTGATTTCTTTTCTTCCACGATGTTTTGTACCACGACGTTTTCGTCTTGTGTTATTTTCTTCGAGACGTTTTCGTCCAAGATGTTTTTGGCAGACACCTTGTCGTTTATTTATTATATTTAGGCCTTAGCACCTTTTGGTACTTGTCGTTGATTGAGGCTTTGGGTACCTTACAGGTGAGTACACAGTGCAAGTTTGCCTTAATCCGTTCCGATTTAGATAGAGAATACTTTGGAAATGGCTCTGAAGGTTTCTTATAAAGCATACTCACACGAGGGCTTTGCATGGCACAAGTGGCATAAACCGAACTTCTTTGCTATGCAGTCAGATCTTGCTACGTCACGGAAACTGGTATAAAGATTATGTCTAGATGATTTAACTATTCAACTTTGTGCCAGCCTGATATAAGAAACGACAAATCACATTAAAAGAAACAGGAGTGGTCAAATGTACTGAACAAGTTTAAATTTTTCATACTTCGAATTAAAGTGTCCCTTAGAGGAAATAAATTAATTAAAACTATCTGAATTTATTTATTTGAGAAATTTGTTTATTGAGAAATGAATTATTTCCTGTTTACTTTTTCGATAAACTCTAGTCGCATAAGAATCATAAGTCATTAAGTTCATGCCTCCTGTTTTCTTTCTAAAATCTTAAACGTAATATCTTCTGCATCATTTAGTTACCCCTACAAGCTGTAGAGTCATTAGGTTAATTGGAAGCAGAAAAGATGAAAAATATGCAACCGCCTTCGCCGGGAATCGAACCACGGACATCTGGAATACCGGCCCAGCGTGCAGAACCACTACATCACGAAGGCACGCTAGGGAATTGGGAGAAATACCTTGTAAAGCAATAACTCTTTTGCTGTTGAGGGTTCTTAAAAAGTTGCGTGACGCTCTCCAATTTTATTTTATATTTTAAAACACTTAGTATATTTCCGTGAAGAGGTTAAAAATTAATATCTGCAAAGTATTTTTTCATTTGATTTCATGCAATTTATCAGGCAGCATTTTTCAAATGGAAATATCTAGATTCCAGATAAAGATTAAAGGATTTTAGCAAATTTGATTATTCGACCTTTTTTCCGCAGCAGTCGACATGCAAACGTATTGGCTGTTTGCTTGCATTTCGTCTTTTCCTCCATGTGTAATGTGAATATGGGCCAGTTTGTTTCAGAATGCTCTCCATGAAGGCATCTCTTTCTTTAGCTCTCGTGTGATTTCCTGGTAAAAATAAAAAATTTTGATGAGCAAAATGTTAGTGCAGCTAACATTTTGCTCATCAAAATTCTTCTTCACCTGTTGTAATGCTTATAATTACGGAACAGTGGGCGCACGTCTTGCTGTTTCCTGAGGAATGTTAGGTTAGTCATAAAGAAATGCATTAAATGGCCGTGGCTGCATCATCTTTGTAACCATCATGCTATCATTCTCAATCATCATCTACGATAGATTTAAAATTTCATCAACAACAAATACAGAGGAAATTCACACATTTTTGTCACGATTTTGATTTTTTACATGAATTTAAATATTAATTTTAAAATGCAAACGAAATTGTCATCAAATTGGAATAAGGTTTTATTATCGTCTTCAGCATTAAAAATAATCTTTTCTTTAAAATGTCGCTGAAAAATTAACAATGAATCGAAGGCTATATTTTTGCGCTGTCCGAAGAGAATACTCTTTGAGTTATTAAAAAAAAAGACGCGAAAAGCATGATTTTAATATTTATACACGTAAAATAAGTCACGTAATTAATATGAAAGGAAATAAATGTCAAATTTTATATCTGACTGGGAAAATGGCAAAACATTCATAACCAACAAAGGTACGTACGGCTCTTATTAAATCTAAAGTCGCATCTCATATTTTAAGGGAAAATGCAGCCCCCAAAGAGCTATTGCAAAGTCTTTAAATATCTATATAGGAACTGTGAACAAATTATAAAATCTGATTTAAAGCTAATGAAAACAACAACAACAAGAACAAAACAAAAAACAACAACAAAAAGAAAAAGAAAAAAAAAAAAAAAAAAAGCATATGTTCATCGCCTAACGCCGAAACATGTTTCTCAGCGTAAGACTATGTGCAGATTGCTGTATGGAAATTATTTGGCAGGCGAAAAATAGAAATACATATTAGTTAAAATTGACGAGACTTGGACATACTTATCTGATTGTAATAGAAAAAGATCGACTTACTACCGAAAAGAGGACAAAAAGACTTCATATAGTAGCTTAGAGAAAACAAGGAAAGTTTTTCTAAAGGTTTTATGATTATTACTGGTTTCTCTTACAACGGAAAACTTAAAATCAGGAAAGTAGAAAAAATGTCAAAATTAATTCAGATTACTCTCAGAAATATATTTTAACACCTATTTTTAAAGAATAAATTCCAGCTGTTATCCAAACAATCTTCACTGTATTAAATTCCATCAGGATAAGGCTCCAAGCCATACCTCTAAATCTACTGCTCCATGTTTCGAAAAAATGAGAAATGAAACCGGAATTGAAGCTAATCTCTTTAAATGTATTCCAAGTTTCCTGATATGTCTCCTATGGATTACTGTGCATCTGGACTTTTAAAACAAGCTCTTTATAAGCGGCATCCCAAAATATTGGATGGACATTGGATGGATAATTGAGAAAGAGGAGTGGAATAAAATTAACCCTGAGGTCTAAAGAAAAGGACTTTTATGTTGGAAATTAAGATGTAATATGATAGTTAAAAACACTGCTATCAGACTGAACACATTAGAAAATAATATTCTAAGGTTTGCTTATGTATAAATGTTTGAAAAATTGTTACAAAAATGTATGAACACCCTCTGTACATTCCAACTGCTGAGGCAAACTATTTTTTAAATCGATTCCAGAAGTAACTGGATAAATTAATTATAACGTAAAATATGAAAAGCAATTAATTCAAATGTTTTTAATTAAATGTTTTCAGCAAGGAATATCCGAAGGCAAACAGCGAAGCAAACGTAAAAAGTAAAAGGAAGCTTTTGAATAAGCTTTTTAACGTTGTAAAGAATAAATATTTACCTTTTTATTTAACAATAGCAACAACGAGTATGCACATAAAGCGTGATCATATTTATCAAGATTCATAATAAAATGCACTTAACTAACTATTATTTAATGCAGATTTTACTTGAAAGCAATGAAATGTATAATTAAAATTATTTCGGAATACAAATTAAGACGACAACATAATTCTTACCATTAAAGGAACTCTTGAAAAAAAAAAAAAAAAAAAAAAAAGATATCACCTTTTAAAAAAACCAATACGAGTAATTACTCTTATACCTGCACGGTATTAAATGTTCAGATACAGACACCTTAGATTACAAATTAAGCCTACGATGGGTAAGAATTTATTCCCTTTGTTTGCATCGCACGTTTCTTTGGATCAAAGGGGGGAGGAAAAAAAAGGCTACAAACTTTCTATTTAACTAATTACAATAGAGGAAGCGACCTTTTGGTTTCTTTTTTCTCGTAGCTTTTCTGGTTTTGTGTTGGGCGTTGAGCGCTTCTCTCAGGGACACACTGAAAGCTGACAAAAGTATTTATTAATTTCTTTCGTCAAATTAATAATCATTTAGATTTTTTGTACATTAACACTAACCTTACACTAATATTTGTATATTTCGTTTTCCGCTATTTATTAAATGATTGGTAAATAATGCAAGATGGATATAGAGGAACTTCATTGCATAAATTTAATCATTAACGTAATCACCATCATTTTCTAGGATTTCTCTTATTTTTCAGTTAACCTCTCAATATGTTAACTGAAAAATGTATGTTAACTTCTCAGTATGTTCGTTTTGAACAATTCTTTCGGTTTTGCCACAAAATATTCATTCATTACTTTTCCGATGTCTTATACATTTTGGATATTTTTGTCATCAAGAAAACCTTGCAGTGAACTCGAGCAAGTAATAGTCTAAAGACTCAGTTAAATAAGAAAGAATTTCCCATATAAAAGTACTTAAGTCTGTTGAGGATTTCTTGCCTACATGATTTAGTGTTAAGCTGTTGAAGAATCGTACGACTTTCTTAATGAAGGCCATTTGATGATTAAAGTCCATTTATAATAATTTAGCTGATTTAAATAGTCGGTTGCATAAATGTTTTAGTTATTTTACAGCAGTTTTACATAAATCAATCCTTTTGCATATCACTATAGGTTAATGGTCGGTATCCAGAGGTCCACGGTTCAATTCCCGGCGAAGGCGTTGCATATGTTTCATCTTTCCTGCTTCGGAATAACCTAATGTCTTTACACATGTAGCAATTATTTATCACATGGACCCACCAGCATCTGAGGGGTAAAGTCGCTAAATACTGGTAGTAGTATTCTTTCGCAGGATTCGAATCCCGCTAAAGGGCTGGCTGCATGGGCGTTTTCGGGTTTTCCCATGTGTTACGAACCAGTGTTCCTTAGAAATTCTTCAAAGAAGGCACTTCTTCAAGCCAAATATATTCATTACATACCAGTGCTTTTTTCCTTCCTTTCGCGCGAGAAAAATGTGATGATTCACGTTGTTTATACATATTTCGAATATAATAATTAATACATATTTCGTAATTTGATCACTGTTTTATATTGCATAATTAATTTTTAAAAACTCTGAGGAATTTCTTTACTTCAGCCTTCCTGTGAAAACTAAAAATTAGTGAGACCTAGTTCTGCTTTAAATGAAAGTTATTAAAATACCTCATTGTAAATAGTCTTAATGAGTTTTCCCGTGGTAACGCCCAGAAGTGACTGGTAAATAGTACTTCACCTATTAACAAGAAAAACCAGTGTAGGAAAAATAAATCCTTGAAACCAAGTAATGGAATTCCTTTTGTTACACTTCATTGGCGAATAAAGAATAGGTGAAAGAAAAAATCGCGTTGGTGGAAACATGAACTGAGTGATAGTGTGGGAATAAATGACAATAGGTAATTATTCACTGTAGTTAATTGATAAAGCGTGATTTCGTTTGCCAGCAGAGTAAAGAGATATATGCATAGCTAATTACGATGCTATTGAATCTGCCATTCTCGAGTTTGGTGGTATTTCATTGCTCTGTTTTTATTTATTTATTAAACACTTTCATTATGAAAAAGGAAACAGCAAAATAAAATGCTCTGGTTTGATGGGAAAATACCTGATAGCTGACGAATTCACTTTAAGATGTCTCAAAATGCTATTGCAGAAACGGATGCTGACTATTTTCTCCATAGGCAGGTTCATTTTTCTTTACTTCAAAATAGAAGATATGCTTGTAATTTATTTTAGGATCACATTCTTTGAGGAGGTAAACTACTGGAACAACTAGTAGTCTGTATTTCTTGGAATAACATCCTTATGGATATAAAATACATTTGACATCACTTACGTCTCTTTCATTGCCCGTATTAAAATCCCGACGAACGGTTTGTTTGCGTAGAAGGTTTCGCGGTGCTCTACCAACATGAATACGAGATAGTTTTTAGAAAGTTCTCCAAAAAAGCATCCCTTCCATTTGAGAAATAGTCCCAATACTA
Source organism: Stegodyphus dumicola (assembly GCF_044657685.1). NCBI lineage: Eukaryota > Metazoa > Arthropoda > Arachnida > Araneae > Eresidae > Stegodyphus > Stegodyphus dumicola. Next base: position 36,105,851 of record NC_140771.1, on the reverse strand, counting down.
TTCCTTTCTTGTTAAACTGAATAAATCATAAAATACTTCCATGCATTAATTCAAGCGTGTTTTGTATGTAAGAAAGGGGGACTTTACAAATGGCCGGTGGCCTATTGATCCTATTTAAATTGGTAAAATAATTGGTACTCGAGATAAAAATTATCATAATAAGAAAATAATTGAAAAAGAAACTTTAAATAGTCTAAAATTTGTGAAAGAATAGTAAAAAAGAACATAAATTCCATCAGAATTTGCCACATCAAAGAAAATCGCACTACATTCTATTTTTTACTTCCAAGAAGAAACTTAGGTCCACATTTGTTTATCAAGGGAAACAAATCCCTTTATCTATTAGATTTAAAAAATGTAAATAGGATAAATAGATAAATAAATATCTAAATAAAAAATAGGTAATTCTGTAGAGACATTAGGTTATTTCGAAGCCGGAAAGATGAAAAATGAACAACGCCTTAGCCGGGAATCGAACCGCGGACCTCTGGAATACGCGTTCGTGCAGACCACCACACGCATGCCAAGAAGAAGGGAGAAATACCTTATAATTCTTCTAAAGTCTCCAGAAAACTTTGAAATCACTTTTTTAATAAATTAAGAAAGAAATATATTTTGATGAAATGGCAAGAAATAGTAGTGTATTCAGACAAGTACCCTTATGTTGAATTTATTTTTGTAAGCTATTTTTGTTAACTGAGGCTGTTCGCCCATTTTTTAGAAGATTTTGCTTTGTTGTAAAAGAAAAAAGTTCTTCTAATTGGATATTTTTAACTGCAGCTATATTTTTGAAAGTATAAATTATCGTCTGCTACTTGGTAGTTAGGTTTTCATGCAAAATGCCGCTTTTAAAGAAGCAATGGATGGAAGACTATGTTTTTTTCAAAAAGAATTATTGGTGTCTAGGTATTAAAAACGCTGTGAAATGCCATATGTTTTCGATATCTAAAGATACGATAGGTAATACTTCCAACAACAAAGGAAGAAAATATCAAAATTTAGCTTCAAGTGAAAAAAATTTTCCATATACGTATCCAAGGAAAAAACGGAATGTTTCGAATGTTGCAAAAGTAAGATCTTTAACATTAAAAAGAAAATCCGCCCTGTCAAAAACTCCGCCCCGTTTGAGTATCAACTATAAACAAAGTGATTAATGCTGATTTGAATCTAAAAAAAAGGCGAAAAACATGATGTGCATCGTCTTTCTCCATGATCAATCAGCAGAACTGCATCAAGACAAAACCAGTAGCAACACAGTAAAATCTACTGTTAATTTCCTGGAAAAATGGAACAAGAAACGGGCATCAAAGTCACACCCTTCACTCATATCCCTACTAAATCTCGTGATCTATCCCCAATGTATTTTTGCACTTTTGGTCTTTTAAAAAGCGCGTTGTCCAAACGTCGGCCTACAAGCCACACAAGCTGTTCTACAGCAATAGGATAAAATACCTCTTCAGATATTACAAAAGGCTTTGTTGTCTTGGAAGTCACGGTGTATAAAGATAGCGAAGAATAAGAGTTATCAAACAAAACATTTAAAACATAAAAGTTTAGGTAAAATATTTCTGCAATTACAAAAAAAAAAAAAAAAAAAAAAAAAAAAAAAAAAATCGTTTAAAAAATTGTACGGACAGCCTCCTGTATTTAGTTCACTTTTGATGTTTGTTGTTATAATCAAAATTTTCTGATTGATTTTTAAACAACTTCAAAACTGGGGCGGAAATTAGCGAAGTTGTACTGTCACCTGTATGGTGCTCAAAGCTTTGCTACGACAGGCGCAATCTTTCTCTACTTACGAATTCGGCGGCAAGAATGCGAAGCCGATATTCAAGTTAACAGCTTTCAAAGAAAAGCATCTCAGGGGGGGACGGGTCCTAGGGTCTCCCACCCCTCTTACTCTAGCACCAACCTTTCGAGAGGACTTTCGTCTCACTGAATATTTAGAGTGCCCCGATGCCGTACAGATACTATACATTTGCACACATCCATGCTTTCTCCGGGTTTCGAACCCGGGCACTTCGGTATAGCAGTAGGCACCCCTAACCACTGTATCGTCTGGTTACAGTGAACTCCAAAATAAAGGTTTTAGGTAATAACATTCAACAAAATAACATTAAATGAAAAAAATTCCTATTTAGATAATTTAAAATACATAAACTTAGAGTTTTAAATTTTAATTAGCGGATAAAAATATATATGTTTATAGGTACTTAATATATGATAAATATTTTAGGCTATGAGCTGTTATATATATTAGGCTATTTAGCCCTAATGGGAGTCCTCGGATTCCCTTTTATGCTGTAGCTTTTTGCGAGCTAAATTTGTGAAACGTCGCATCAGTATGTATTAAATTATTTAGAATTCATATGCATTAAGCAGATAAGCACAACGTCCATATGAGGAGGTCCATATGTTCAAGGGAAATCAGCAGAACTTTCTTTTGACGAGTCGTATGTTTTGCTAAACAATGTAGCATGCAGCCAGACATTCGAATGCAACGCACAGTATATATTGATAATGAAATCAGAGGCACACTTAATCTTGAGTAATGACATCGAAGTACAAATCATTATCATAATCCACAGAGAGACAGTTAAACGACTGTAACAGTTACTGATAATTGTAATGCATAAATGATTTATTATTCCCTTGCTATTTAGAAAGTAAGTTTACAGACGCCATTGCCAGAGTAGCAAGTCCGTTTCTTTGCCCTTGACCCCTTTTACAGTACCATTCTAATCTCTTCAGTTCAGGTCTGCTTTCCACTAACCTGTTTAGGTACAAGCATTACAGAAGCATATGCGTATGATAAATTATAGGTCCGTTGTTGATAAGCAAAGTGCTTATGAGTAGAGTTGCATGATAGCACATGCACTTGACGAATCATATTATTCTTGGAAAATAGATACATGTGTCGTATGTTTTTGGATATTAAGTAATGTGTGCTTTGATCGATTGTCTGATGTTATCTGATGAAAAGTATGGTCTTGACTACGTTAACACACGCAGTCCATAAGTTATATATTCCACGGACATAGTCTCTATAAGAAATTTATAATAAACGCAAACTATTATTATTTTGAGAAGTCTAAATGGGAGAGTAATGCTTCAAAATAAGCTTTAGAAATAAGCAAAAAAAAAGTACTTTTAATTTGGCAGAGATTTTAGATAAATATCTATTGATTTCAAGGGCGATCAAACGCAGGTCCCCGTTTATAAGTAGAGATAAAAATGCTATACTTCTGAAGAGAAGAGATAAATGTGTCTGATTACTTTCGAAATCGACTAGAGTGTTATTCAAAATCTACGGCAAACTAAATTTTCCTTTTCCTCTATTTTAAACTTTGAGAAATACAAAAGTTTCAAGCACAGTGCCTGACTCATAAACTTCCACAATTATTAGATATTATAAAGTCCTCTTGCACTGCATGTTACAGATATTCGTAATTAATATAAGCATGAATTTTAAACGCAAGTTATTTATTTGCAGAGAAATACATATCTTTAAAGTAGTTATCCTTTATTAGGTAAGTAAGAAGCAATATGAAACAAAATAAGCTTTTAAATTTCATTTTACAAAAATGTGATCAAATTAAAACTATGATAGAAATATCAGAAAATTATACTTTTAAGATCGTAAATATTAGATTATGAATAATTAATTTCAAAACTCGAATGTTTAGAAGCAGATATTTTTTCTGGGGCTGCGCAAATTAGAAATTTATGCGCCTGATTGATAAATTATGATAAAAGACGTTGTATTTCTGAATTTCCATGGTAGATGTTAAGTCAGTTATTAGGGTTTATGTCTTTTATTGAAGTTTGAGTGCAAACTTATGAAATAAAAGTATATAGGTATAGTTACAAATAAGGACCTTGGAAGAGAAGTATATGTGAAATATAATTTTTTCGCTCAGATCGAACAGACAACGTAAAAATTATCCCTATGTTATGCGGGAACTAAAACATGAACAAGTACACGAGAGGCGACACTTAACATGGACACAAATTTTAGATGTTCATCAAATATATACAGATTGCCTTGTGATATAAATATGGTAATTAAATTTATTTATATCGTTTACTTTTCATTATGTCTAAATGTTTGAGTATATATTATGACATGAAAACTACACCCATATTTTTCGTATTTCTTTTCCAGAAACTAGCTACGTTAATTCTTGACCCGCTTGAAGAAAATGAAGCTTTTCATGAACGACAGTTTTTTTAATTTGTCTAATCATCTTTTTTTTTTTTTTTTTTTTTGAAGAAATGACAAGTCAGGAAAGTTTGTTTCTTTGCTATATATGAAAGCATATAAGAATTTAATTTTTTTAAAGTATTTTTTCTCCACTTTGAAGCTTTGCTAGGCACAATTCTGTTGATGGAAAAATAAGTGCATTACTACTATAATTTCCTATCTAAATTGAAATCTAGAATGACCAAACACATTAAGGTAATGCCTTTCTTAATCACTTTTAATTACTATAATAAATGAAATTTCATGAATTATTTAGAGCAGAAGAATATAGTATTTTATTGCCTTTAAGTCGTAAATAAATGAGTTTTATACTCCTTTCATTAGCTTACATTCTAGTTCACGAAATAACATTTTTATTATTATTATTATTGTTATTTTTTTTTTTTTGCTTTGGTGTCGTCTTGGCAAGTGTAATCTTATTTTGGTATGCTATATACGTTTTTCAATTCATTCGCTCGTACAGTTTGTTCTTAGGTTTACTTAGGCTTTTGTATTATTCAGCAACTGTTTTAGAAATCGAAATGAAGAAAAGTTTCAAAAGTTCTCTTAGAATATCGTTAATTACATTAAAGCTGAATGTAAAGGATTCCTATTGTTCATGTGCATTATATTGCTCAAAAACAGCAGACGCAAGATCTAATCGTTATAAAATGACTAGGCATCCCCTGCATGAGCTCTAAATTAAAATAATTAACAATTATAGCGGCTAAGTGGAAGGATTAGATAAAATGAGACGAAATTTTAATCGAACGATTAACAGCAAAACGATTCGAATCACTCCTACTTATCTTAAACTATTCTATGAGGAAAGGCGAGAAAGGTATGATTTTAATAATCCACATACTACGCTGATGTCTGACACTGGATAGTGTGTACGTAAATTCATAAGCGTTTGCATCTTGTAGAAGAACCCTTACAAAATATTAATTCTTTTCCTTTTTGAGCTGTGGAAAACAAGATAGGTGAAACTGTGGTGTCATCATATTTTGAAGTACAATTTTTATATGCTTACAAAATATACCGCAAGGGAGGTAATTTGAATGTTTCTTTAACTGATTACTTTTAAAGTATTTCCTGGTAGTTTGCTTCAAATAATTAACCAATCTATTTTTATTACCTACTGCCTTTTTTATATTTTATTATTTATGTAAAACTTCTGTCCGAATTGTACATCCTTCTGAATTCAGAAGGGGAACTGCTAAGTCTTTGTAATTCAAAATTGCCGCCTTTCTAGATATGTTTCGAATTAAAAATTCTATTGCATTCATTTCCTACAAATAGTTTGAATCTACAACGCATAATCGCTTTCGTATTAGAAAATCTTTCTGTAGTATTATAACTTTTCAGTCAAAAGTTAAACATAATAGTAGGAATTCCATTGTGTTTAGTGTAAAATACAATATATTTATTTGATATATAGACTGTCCACAAACGAAGTGTGGAATTTTCTATTTTATTTACAAGACTTTTTTTATAGCTGATAAATGTTTCCTTCAAACAGACTGTAAAGATGGAGCATTAGAGAATTCCATGACTTTGCATTAAATATATTACAAATCATTTTAGGTAAAAGTTTTTCTTCTTTGAAACAATTACTAATGTTGTAACGGATACGAGTATGCCCTAGAATCGCGAAATAGGGATTTGTTGAAAACACTAATAATTCTACAGTTCCAAGCATTCCACGTATCATTTTAGGACCAGACTATAGGAATTCCTCGATAAATATTATTAGTTACTAAGACCAATATTTCTGAGGGATATAGAATGGACATAGACGCCCGACTGAGCCGCTAAGTCTATCTGGCATTCTCCTATGTTATTTCGTTTCTTGGACTTAGTTCAAAATATTGGCTACAAAACAAATCGTAATAAATGCAAAATAAATATTAGCTCTTTCATCGAACCCAAAGCACTGAAACGTTTGTTTACTGCTAACACATTCTGGCAATTAATATTCTCGACGGCTAATAATCTGCAGAATACAAGGGAAATCGTTACATAACCACCAAATGAGGCGTACTTGTTATGCTAATTACATCGAAAGTTATTTTGACTTTTACCATACGTTTTAAAGTAAGATCTTATTTATTCTAGTGTTTTTACCTCCTTGTACAAAGTAGAAAGGAAGTATTGTAATCGCAAAAATACGTATGTACGTACGTATCTCGCATAACTCAAAAAACGAGTAGCCTCAGAACGTTGAAATTTTGTATATAGGACTGCTATAACATTTAGATGTGCACCTCGTATTTTGGTTGCAATCGACCGCACCAAACGTATATAAATATTATATTTATATACAGTGGATGGACAAAAATATGGAAACACCTTGTGAAATGCATGTTTGAAAAGAAAGATTGATTTTAATGAAATATGTAGGTGGTGCTGGCGTTTTTGACTACTGACGCCACCTATACAACTTCGTAAATGTGCTAAACAGTTCAGTTGTTTGTCGGAGTACTGTTATGTGAGGTTGTCATTGCATTATGTCAGAGTTAACAGACTTCGAACGTGGGCAAATTGTTGGAGCACGTATGGTAGGTGCTTACGTAAGCAAGGTAGCCGAGGTGTTTAATGTTTCAAAAGGTACTGTATCGAAGATTTATTCCGCATATTTGAAAAGCGGAAAAACATCATCTGCTAAATCCCAGCGCGGACGAAAGTGTGTCCTGAGTGATCGTGACAGACGATCATTAAGGGCAATTGTGACGGAAAATAAGAAAACCACAGCTGCAAAAGTTACTGCTGAAATGAATGTTGTGTTACCGAACCCTGCGAGTACCAAAACAATTAGAAGGGAGCTTCATAAACAGGGAATTGCTGGCCGTGCTGCAATTGAGAAGCCACTCATCAGTGATGATAACGCCCGTAACAGGAAAAGGTGGTGTTTAAGTCATAAAAGCCTGGACTATAGAGCAGTGGAAGCGAGTAATATGGTCTGACGAGTCTTCTTTCACATTGTTTCCCACTTCTGGCCGAGTTTACGTCTGGAGAACGCCATCTCAAGCCTATAATACAGACTGCTTGTTGCCAAGAGTGAAACATGGCGGGGGTTCTGTTATGGTTTGGGCAGCCATATCGTGGTTCTCTGCTAGCCCCATGATAATTGTGTCAGGGCACATGACTGCCAAGACTTATGTGAACATTTTGGCCGATCAAGTTCATCCCATGGTACAAACGTTGTTCCCCGATGGTGATGGTGTCTTCCAAGACGACAAAGCCCCTGTTCACACAGCTCACATTGTCCAGGACTGGTTTTCTGAGCACGAGGATGAGTTGTCCCATCTCCCCTGGCCACCACAGTCATCAGACCTGAATATTATCGAACCTTTGTGGCCTACATTGGAACGGAAAGTGCGTTCTCGTTATCCACCGCCAACATCGTTATCTGAACTTGCCACCGTTTTGCAGGAAGAATGGTATAATATTCCCTTGGCAAACATACAGGAACTGTATTTATCCATTCCGAGAAGACTGCAAGCTGTTTTGGATGCCAACTTGTTTCCTACACCATATTAAGCAAAGAAACATGTGGTTTCTAAAGGTGTTTCCACATTTTTGTCCAACCCCTGTATATATCCACTTTGTTACCCGGCTCAGTGATCTCAGTTTCTTTACTCTTATATGTTTGTAAATTGTACATTTTTTTGCTTTAAAAATGATTGAATTCTGTTGTTCTAATCTTCCGGTTAAGGTTTTTATGCCTTTAGTAAATTTGTATGCAATATTTTTAGAATTATCAACAATTTTAAAATTGTTTAAGTGCCGCTAAGCCTAATAATGTTTTTGATGACGGCCATTGCTCTTGTTTACATTTGAAACAGCAGGATAGCGGATTTCTTGCCAATCTAGAGAAACTTAGCTATCGCAACAACAAAGATAACGCCTTCATTTATTATGGCGAATTAAATCATACTTAATCCTTTCTGGAACTTTTTCGAGGAAATAAGTGTTTAAGGTTTACTTCGTAATTTTTAATACAGATATTTTGAGTTTTTATGTATTTTTGCCTTGTTGCGAAGTGAGAACTGAATTAATTGAATGAGAAATACTCAATCGTCTGTGAAAAACTGTTTCTTTTCTGTTTTGTTTGCTTAATTTCTTTTATACATCGTTCTAGCTTTATTATAGTATTTGAATAGAACATGTGGCAACGATTAGATAATTCTTTAAATGATATAAATTTTGGGCATTCTGAGTTATAATATGAACGAAATATAATACTGTTAAGTGAACCTAGTGCCAGAGTGTCGCTATGGTAAACAAAGTGAATTTTAAAGAATGCATTTAATCTATTGTGGTTTATGCGCTGTCGGCGAAGTAGGTTTAATTGAATCTAATAAGTTTAAACGAAATGCAAGAAAAAATACGTATAATTTAAGATTCCGTACAAGGAAGTCATGTGGTGTACCCATCAGAATTTTTCGAATACAACATAGAGCTGTGCTATTTTTTTAAACTTTATTTTTATTGTATGCTTTAAGGAATATCTTATTTATTGTAGCGCTCATCAGAATACAGCATAGAGTTGTGTACTTCGTTTTTAAACATCTTATTTTATGTTACAAATGAGATAATTCATAATAATAATCGTTGAAATAGGTTAATTATTTATAAAGCACCTTTTGTTGTGTATAATCGTCACAACAGGTTCCTCCAGTTGTACGTTGTCACAATTAATACACACTCAGATGGTGTTTTCAAGTTTTTCTCATGCAAATATCTCTAAAACCATCCTAAGTTGCATGAAGATGTAAGAGGTTTCATGCGGCAAGTTTTGTAAGAAAACTATAGTTATCACGTGGTTATTGCTTCATTACCCATTACGTGAAGGATGTGTTTGCTTATTCATTTGAATACAACGAAATACGCGAGGCTTATCATTCACGGGGAGGAATGCTTTCTTTTCTTTCACGAGGAAAATTGCTATCAGTTATTTCGTTTTCGCATTTTTTTTAGTCGGAAAAAAAGTAATAACATAAAATCAAAATAATATAAAGTGAACATTGATGCATTGGGTACTTCTAGTTTAAAAACTTTATAACGCTTGCAAACTTCTGTTTTGCTTGACCAAACTTAAGTAATATAATGGAAAATATTGAGTCAACTCAGGCTAAGAGAAAAAAATACATATATAAACTGGGATATTTCTTTGATGTGTTTATCTCTGATTATCCGTTAAAATCTTACGAGTTATAAGAAGATTCTGACAACTTTTATGTAGTGAAATTCTTTTGTAAGACTTCGCGTAAATTCTAAAGCTTCTCTGATGGCCTAAAGCAGCTTTTATAAAAGAATTAATTAAGAGAACTCATTGAAATTATTCTGTAGAGAGACAAAAGGATAAATTCCATAGGATTTACTTAAATCAAATCATTCTGAATACGTTGCAAAAACGAATAAAAAACGTTAGTAGGAAAGCGAGAATGGATGAAAAAAAGTATGTCTAAATAAGGATATATAAAACTGATAATAAACTGAAGCTTCAATGGTCTGAGTTCGAGATTAAGGAAACTTAAAGCGACTTGTAATTTTCAACTTGCCTTGAGAGATCGGTAATTCAAGTTAGAATAATTCGAGGATATAAGTTTAAATAAAATGGCAGCAAGAAATTTTTAAGATTTAATAGGCCGTGCAAGGAAGTCACATGTGGGGTCAACATCAGATGTTTTAAGAATTCCTCAACGTGTATCTTTTTATCCGTCTTTTCCATCTGTTAAAGCATACGCATTGTACTTCTTAGGAACACATCCTGAATGTGAAACAGGCTTTTAGCATATTTATATTCGCCTATAAAACGTAAATGATAAATTTGTCAAATTACTTTTGAATCATATATTGAATCCATCAAAACACTAAAAATCAGTTTTTTGGAAGAACTTAATGTACACATATTTTTCAGAATTAACATACTTATTTATTAATAAACTATTCAGTAGTAGCAATAATAGGAATAATAATTAGAAATATATTTTCCTATTCCTAATACAAGCCAAATAGGAAAACATCACTTAGTTAGTAATTCATCAATCACATCCTCTTGATAAGGTTTGTTCTCTGGATCATTGCTTATGATATGTGAAATGAAATGAATTGAAATTTAATCATATCTTTATCATTCAAGAGAATATTTTAAAGGTAATCCAATGAAAGAAAAGAATATTAAAGATAATCCAAAGTAATATTTAGAAAAAGCATGTAAACGAAATATATTTTTGTTCAAACAGTAGTATATTAAACAGGTATTATTTGCTGCCCATACAAAAAATATAGTATGTATCTTACCAAATTCTGAAAACAGCGTGTGTAAAATGCATACGCATACTATTGTGATTTTTCAGTCATGAAACACACTTAATATGTAAAATAGTCCGGCAAACAATAAAATGGCTCATATTTGTTAAATGCATCTGCTTTAATACAGTATGTTATATAAAAAGCTTTTGCTATAAGGAAAATAAATTATGAATTATTAGGCAACTCAGGTTAATTATACATTTATATGCAATTATTTAGAACTGCGTGGAATTAATTAGTGTCTGTAAAAATAAAAAAAATGCCCACATGTTCTACTCTATTTACCATAATTCAAAAGACGTTATTTCAAGTAAATTGAATTTTGAAAGCAAACACTAATTTAATTTTTAATTTTACATTATTTTTATTACTTGCACTAACTTCCTGTTCTTAATTACGTATTCAAATTACTATTATTATTATTGTTATTGCATAAAATACTTTCTAGATTGCATTAAAATTTATTTGTTTGACCCACATTTTGTTTCAGTTTACGACGACGTTCATTAAATAAATCTTACCTACTTCCACTTCAAAATCTAAAAACGTTCTTCTTCTGAGCATCTTAAAATATAATATAGGGTAAGGCTGCTCATATTGAACCAAAATTTGCAAAAACGACTGTAACTTTTCCTAAAATTGAATTAACTTCTTGTGAATTTCCCATAAGATTTATTAGACATTTAGGAACATAATACTAATTACATGAAATATAAACAAAATTATGAACAAAAATACGTTTCGTTGCAAATATTGCAGTTTCATGTTTTGCATGATATACACTGTATCCTGTCATTCGATTCTGTCGTTTCACATTCTCTGCAAAACTATCATTAGTTTTTATTTTCTTCTGCTTTGTGGATTTCTTAGAGGTAGATGCTAAATCTTTTTATTGGCAAAAATCGGACTTCGTTTATCTAAACTTGGTTGAAGGGCTTCTTTGTATAAACTACTACTAATTTCAGCGGCCTTTTTTGGATACCTTTCACTTTCATATTGCTTCACTAATTAGCTGAGCCACCTGGTACTGGGACATTTGGCGGCCAGGATTGCTTCTGAGCCATTTTTTTGTTGCTTGAGTGCAGTAAACTTCTATAAGTTTAAAAAAAAAGATTTAGCAAGGGACTGCAGTCGGTGGGTAGCATGACCTGGCAATTGCATTAGTCTTAAATTACTACAAAAACTAAAATAATCAATTAAGCTACAGTTTCCCAAATTGAACCTCAGTTCAACTTAGGATACCTTCAATGGTTCACTTTAGACAAATCACTCTAGTTGAAAATCATAACCTAAGATCCGGAAAACGTCAAAAGATAAAACATTCCGAATGGTATCTTAAAAGATAATAAACTTAGCCTTATTTTACAAGCTACCTACTTCTATCCTTACCTTAGACTTTTGAATTTGCTTAAGGCAAAAAAAAAAAAAAAAAAAAAAAAAATTACAATTCAAACCGGTGTAAAACTTCTTCAACGACAACACAAGTAACGAGAATGCTTTTTGAGCGGGTACTGGTTAAATAATGTTTGTTGGGGTGATCTTTCAAAAACAGTTTAATAGCTATTTTACAACATCATAAAATACGTGCGGTTCAATATGGGCAACCTTAGCCTTATACGCTGAAGTGTTTACTGATTATGCCAGATTGTGATGTATATGAGGTCATAAGTATTAAGAGAAGTACACGTTTGATCTGAAATGCTTGCTTTAACAAAAAAGTAATTCTACAAAAAATGTTGCAAAATACTTTATAAACATTGCATGTAAGCTATAAATATTAACAAAACAAATAACTTTCTTTGTTGCTACATGTTTAGCCTAATATATATAAAGATGTTTAGATTACAAAATTAGAAAATCTCTTTGACAATTTGATTTAAATTTGGACAAAACAGATGCTGTGTTGATTCCAATATAAGAAAATCATTTTATTCTCTTGAAGAAAAATTAATTTCTGAATAGCCTAGTACACGAAGTATCGTCCTTGCAATTATATAAAAAGCTTCTTACTAATAAAATTTATATTTTAGTCGCTATATTTTTACAGCCAAAAAAGGTAGACTATTTACTTACTTATTGAGTTATTGCAGGAACACATAGTCAGATTTAATGATTTTAAAGATCCTCAGACATCCTCTAAAAACTTCATAAAATTGAAGGATATGAGGTATTTGAGCATATACTATGCTTTTAGACTGTTTTCACTTACAACACAAAATCGTCAGTAGGGATACTTAGGTTTGCCCTCACCCGGTATACTGGTTAGTAGTGTTGGCTGTCATATCGTTGGACTCGGGTTCCAACCCCGCAGATGATATGGATGCTTAAATTTTTAATGTCTCTGCGGCATGGGTATCGAATCGACTGTCTATTCGAATTACAGGGATACAGGGAAGGATCAGAGGGATGTCCTTGCATCCTTCAGAAGTATTCTTTATCAATACTGGGAAAGAGCTGGGTAAACTTCAAGTGTTAGCTACAAAAAGACCAAAAGGCTTTAGCTATCTAAAGGCTCAACCACTTGCGTTTTGGCCATAATGAATTCGTGGATCTAATGAGGATTATGTACAAATAAAATGAGTCACAACAAAGGTATACCATTAAACCTGCAGAGAACGTCATTTAACATAAGCGAACTTTCTTGGTCTTGTAATACTTATTGCATATTCGTATTCTTAGTAGAAACACAACATTTCTTCAGAAACTCCGGCCCACCAGCGGCCGAGCGGTAAAGTCGCTCAACACTGGTAGTTCGGTCTGAGATTCGAATTCCTCGAACGGGCCGGCTGCATGGGTGTTTTTGGGCCGGCTGCATGGGCCGGCTGCATGGTTTTCCCCATGTTTAAGGTGTATACGAGCCAGTTTCCCTTAGAAAGTCCTCTACGAAGGCATCCCTCAGCTTAGGCAGATAGCCCTCGAGGCTTTGCCATAATCACACACACAGACTCTTCAGAAAATCCAGTTGATATTTATAGTACTTACGTTATTTTAGCTCCTCCATGTTAATTGAATCTTGTATAGCAGTGGTGCCCAATCTTGTGCTTGTGAACACAAGTTTGCTCGCCAATCGTTTTGTATGTGCTCACTAGCCCGATTAGGTACTACGAACAAAATATATTTTAAAAATAACCATTCAGTTATATTTCTTAATTGTTAAAATATGGTAAGCATTTACAGTCATAAGAGATAACTTGCAAGACGTTATAAAATAATTGATTGCTGACTGATGAACTTGATAGCGAACATGGAATCTTATTGCTTCATTCCGATGTTAGATGGCTCAGCAGGGAAAAAGTACTTCAACGATTTATAGAACTTCTTTCGCCAATAAAGCAGTTTTTGGAATTCGGAAACGAAAGTTATAAAGAATTGGACGATAATAATTGGTTATCCGATTTGTATTTTCTCACGGATATAACAGCTAAACTGAACAAACTGTGCGAAGATCTCCAGGGAAAAGAAAAAACCCTTTTTTAATTGACTGGGACTGTAACTGCTTTTCAAATAAAGTTAAATTTGCGGATAAATCAGATGAAAAATAATTCACCCATTTTCAGAATTTGTTAAGACATTTTAATAACCTCAAGGAAATTAAAACAGAGAAATACTCGGAAAACCTAAATGCACTGAAAAATAATTTTGAACTCCGCTTCTCTGATTTCCATAAAAGTTCAACCAATATTATTATTCATCTCAAACCCATTTGCCGAAATTTATATTTCAGATGTATTACATGAGAATGGAAATATGTTTATAAAAAAAATATTGATGTTTTGGAAATGTTCTCGAGATTGGCCAAAATGTGCTCGAGAGAGGCCAAATGTTGGGCACCACTGTAAATATCTCTTTTTTATTAAATTTATTTCATTCTTCCTTTCACATTTCGAAATTTATATTCATTCCAAATAAAATTTGCACATACAGTTAGTCACAAAAGTCTGCGTACAGACTAAATTTGAAATTAAAAAAAACACTCAGCATAGAAAAATGTATTTTAATCATTGCATTTTTTTTCATCTATTAGCCAAATTATAAGCTTAAATAAAAAGTAAATAATATCAGTGTAATACTTTTTACATTTTTTCAAAAATATATTTTGTCAAAAGAACTAACTAAGAAATTCATTCCAATAAGTCTGCGTATACTTTCAAAAAAAAAAAAAAAAAAAAAAAAAGCAAAATATAAGTTTTTTTTACATTACTTCAATACTTTGTAGGATATCCTTTATTCTTCAAAACAGCTTGCAGACGTCTGGGCATTGAATGAATTAGTTTCTCAGTGTCATCCGACGTAAATTTCGCCCATTCGTCCTGCAATTTACTAAGAGTTTTTCTGTCTTCTCTCTACGTTAGCTTCTTCGGTCTCCCACATCTTGGTTTTACAGCAAGACTACAAGTGTCAATATAGTTTTGAATAACTCTTTGCACACTAGAAAATAGTTTTCTAATGGTTTTGCCAATGTAACGAAGAGTTTTACCTTCATCTCCCAATTTGATAATGAGTTGTCTCGTAACTAAAGGAATTTCTTTATTGGTTGTCAATTTCGTCAAAGAAAATAGAAATAACAACTTCCAATCAACGTGAAATTCGCTTCGGAAGTCAATGACCGTCAAAGTGTAACCTTCTTTGCATTCTCAAGTTTGAAGTTTAAAAGTTAGATAAAAAATCCTCCGCCTCCTTCGCGTTGTACGCAAACTTTATTGGCTTTGATTTTTGGCCACTTATCTTTTCAAAATTAGTGTGCATAAATTATTAGATATGAAAATATTACAGTTAAATAATTTCAAAGTCCCTTATTGAAACTAAATATTTAAAAAATAAAACTTTAAGAAACTACCCTTTTTGCACTTTAAAATTTGGATTTGATGTTACTTTTCTTGATGTACGCAGACTTTTATTGACTAACTGTATTTTATAATTTATTTTTGAAAATTTGTATTTTAAACAATTTTTATTAATTTTTCGGAAAACATTTTGGATTATAACCTATAAATTTTTACCATCATCTTAAAGCACATGTACTTCTAAGCACACCAACAAAAAACTAGACTTTTTATACAAAATTTCCTGGGATACACGTGAATTTGCATATCGGCGCGTTTTGAAATTTGTCATATTTGTTATAAGCGATAATAATGCCAAATGTCGTTTACGCACTTCGTTAAAATTATTTGAAAATATGAACGATGACTTTCCCCCTCTCGTCTGCAATGAAAAAGGAAAGAAATCAAGAAGTTGTTCTAAATTAAGAAATTCCTCAATTCAATTATTCTTGGGTGAAACTGAAAAAAAAATGGGCCAAGATAAATTTTTAAATGTCTTTATGAATTTCGCACCAATTTTTACAAAATTTAATATTTAAGCATAATTTGAATCGTAGAATCGAAATATGGAAAAGAATTGGCATGTCATTTCAGAAAATTCTGATTTTGTGTTAAAATACCTATGTTAGAATAATGCTATATATAAATCTAATATATATTCTAAGTCTGGCTTTCGAGACGTGAAAAACGTAATTTAAATTTCGTCAATCGGGCCAGTTGAACGGGAGATACAAAACTGTCCTTTTTTAAAATTTTTATTTATTTATTTATTTTTGCGCAGGATACAGTGGTTTCAAAATTACATACAATTACTACAAGTATTTCCTTATGTTACTCGCTTAAATTATCACAAATGTCTCAATAAGCGTTTTATATATTCATAAAAAGTGATTACCGAATTTTTGGTATTAATATATAAAAATAATAAAGAACTCTGATTTTATTTAAAATTTTGAAATACTTTTTGTTATCTATTCAAATTACGTTCTTTGGCAATATTCTCCATAAAATATATACGTTGCAGTTTTACTTGAACTGTTTCTTCTTAACTTTTTACAGATATCTAAAACAATCTGTCTTTAGACTCGCTTAGTGACGCCGTTCATGAAGAACGTCATTTCCATTTCATTAGCTAAGCAAAAATAAGTTCCTAAATCTTTGAAAAGAAATGTTCGTGCAAACCTCCACGGTAATTTATCAAGCGCCATTATTTTGTCTAATACTTCACTGAAAGGTTTCTTTGAAAACTTCGTCTAAATAAAACTGATGAGTAATTGTTTTAGTCAATTTGTTTGAGTCAAACTTATTTCAAGGGTTTAAAAATGCT
This sequence comes from Stegodyphus dumicola, assembly GCF_044657685.1. NCBI lineage: Eukaryota > Metazoa > Arthropoda > Arachnida > Araneae > Eresidae > Stegodyphus > Stegodyphus dumicola. Next base: position 36,089,137 of record NC_140771.1, on the reverse strand, counting down.
ACGCTTATTGGTATCATTGCTATAAAAAAATTCTGATGATTTTGATGGAGTATTTGTTTTGAAAGTCGTATCAAATAATATATTTAGATAGTATTCGCTTCATACGCGAAGTGTTTCTGCATTTATAATAAATACTGAACTGATGACGTATTAGATTAATAATTTTTTAATACATGTTATATTCCAAATGCTATCTATTCTTTCTTTTAAATATCATCCTTAACAGATTGTTTAGTTTTCTAATGGATGACTAGTTATTAATTTAGGGCCCGTTTCATTAAATAAACATTTCCATGATTAATATGAGAAAATAATTTAAAGTCATTCAATTCTGCTTACGTAAATTTCCACTTCATTTGATAGAAAATTAATCCTTGACATATTAAATCATTACATTATTTATTTTTGAACCTCTCTTAAAGAATAATTTATTTTTAATACTAAAATATATAATAAAACCAATAATAAAAGGTGCTTTGTTAAGAAATTTTACATTTCCAAAGACAATAAGCTGCATTAATCCGGATCGCTGCTCATTTGAATATAAGTTCATCTTTATCATCATCAATCAGCCAAATGCATATTTAGTGCATAACAAGTGAAAAAATTTCAGTTTTTCTTTTATTTGATTTTCTTTAACAAATCATTCATGGCTTTCTGCGTACTGTCCATAATGAATCGGAATCTCTCCACGGGACTAGCAAGTGCCGGTGGAGTCTGCGACGCTGAAGGTACAGAATAAACGTAGGGTTTTTGTGAGCTATTCTTATTGTAATTCGGGCGCTAGTGTAGAGTCATTACGTTATATCGATGCAGGAACATGAAAAATGAACAATGTCTTCACCGACATTCGAACTCCAGACAACTTGGAACATGCGTCCAGCGTGCTTTCATTTACACCACGAAGGCATGCTGAGAGGGGAGAAAATACCTTATAAAATGAATAAATTTTAAAGTAATTTTTACAACATTTTCTCCAAATACTCCTAGTTGTGCTGTACAGCTTCTAGACCGTTCAAATTATTTTTTAAATATAATTCCTATTCTTCTTTTAGGGAATATGTTAAAAAATCTGCTGTATATGATCATAGTCATTTTAAGCAAGTCAAATCTCTGCACAGACACACACTGAAGAGCCAAAAATTCTGGTACGAGCATGCGTTTGCAAATAGCAGAGGTATGGAACCAGTCGGAGTAAAGCTTGGCTGTCGGAAGCCTATTATGTCTTAAAAATAATTCAGTTGCGGAAAACTTCACTACAGCGTAATACTATTATATAGAATATCAATACTAAATTTTGCTTGAGAAAAATGTATTGGAGAAATTTTATTGTCTTTGATATTGCATTGATAGTATTATTAATTTTATCCATGTGATTGGCTTATCTTGTCACATATATCACAGCCATCTTTTCTTTTTTGCGAAATCTCCAGCTGCGGTGAGATACCTTCTCCTCAAAGAGGGATTAGGGGTGCCAGAAGGTGGCAGGGAAAGGCAGGGTTGCTAGATTTGGCGCGAAATCGACCATCTGGCGATATGCCACAGACGGAGCGAGAACCTTCTACAACGCACAGCAGTTTCCTCGAGAATGTTCTCGAAGGTAAGTTACAGCTGTATATACCCTGCCTATACGCGTAGTTGTAGTATCTTAAGTTCAGTAGTATTGTAGTAGTAGTGACATGACTTCAGAGATTAGCTCGAGAGCGTCCAAACTGAGTCGGGAGCTGTACTTTAATGCTTTGCCGTGAAGCTGTCTTCACCGTTGTAGCCTGAAGGCTGTGTTGATGATTGTTTCAGCGTGTTTGTCGTAGTTTTTCGACGACTGCAACGTGTCTTTGAAACAATGTGTGTAATACTGGTGAATAAATTGTGTTTTTATTCTTCATCAAGTGTTATCGTCAATCACTCCAAATTCACAAACCCGTAGAACGCAACAATATGTTTTAAAATACCTACTAATGAGGAATGTGATTGTTGTTTGTAAAGGTATTACGTATTATAACTACAGTATCTTAAAATTAACATTTTAAAGCTTTTATATTTGAGAACTGCACATGTCCATAAACACAGTTTGTAATCATAAATAATACCTAAAAGACATTTTAGTTCCTCAAAGCTGTGGGAGAAAGAAGTCGTTTGGTTTTCTAATGGATGTTTCTAATCTAGTTTCTTAAAAGCGCAAAATTTCATTTTACACTTTTAAGAAACACATTTCATACTGTACACTATGTTGTTATGATACAGACATTTTTAACAAAAGTAAGAGTGACTTTGCTGAACTTAGAAAGTGATGAAACACAATTCAAAAATTTAAAAATGCATCTGCTTTGAAGTGTTTGGAGATATTTTTCCCTAAAAAACTTGTAATGTTGTGCGCCCCACACCTGCACGCAACAATAGTGGTGACTGCTAAGAACTGGAAAGTACAGACGTCTTGAGAAAGGTTTAAATCCCTTTTTATTCAACTTTAGAAATTACAGATGCGTGCTCTTGACGCTCACAAACTACGCCGACCCGGCGGTAAAATAAAAATAAGAAACTAAAAATGAATAATAACAAGTGACTACCTACGAGGCTCTCTAAACGTTGTAAGGATCTTAAGTTTTACTAACGTTTATTTTATATTAAATCTTTACTATCACTTCTTATTTTCTACTTCCGGCCAGAATTAAAAGCTTTAACTTATTTATGCAAATTTGTCTGGCGAACGCCAAGTACTTAAGTTGTGGCTTTTTGCCAAGCGAGAGAGAGGAAGGAGTTAGTCGAAGCAGGCCGCTTGCCTTAGCAGTTTTACTCGGTTGCTGGTTGCTTTCCAGGCCAGAGGTTTAATCCTCTTGATAATTTTAAACGTATTGTAGTGTTAACAGTTCTCTGTACTACATACGGCTTCCTGTTATTATACGGTCAATCTTCCACGTAGGCCCTTGTTTATTATTCCAAATTTAAGTTAAAGTTTAGTTAATATTTTTATATTCTTACGTTCAGACCACAAGTAGTTGGTCTCTGTATTCCGAAGTACGGAAATTATTGTAAAGAGTGAAAAAAAAAAGGGTTTCGTATACCCTTCCTGTGTATCTTGTCTACTTCCCACATTTATTGAACATAGCTTTAGTAAGCTCCCTGTTCCGAGTCAGGTTCTTCAATGTTCCCCAAGCAAGTAAGGCGGAACACTGAACCTGATAGTGGCGCCCAACGAAGAAGAATAACCATGGCCGAGTTTCAAGAAGAACCTGTGCTGCCTGCAAAAGCGGCTCACAATCCAGAAATGCCAGCTGCCGCCCTGGAAGGATTTGGTTACATCGTCCAGACCATGCGCGCAGCGATGAAACCAGAAGCAACATTTAATGGAAACTCACCGGTAACCAGTTTTTTGGAAAAACTGGAGGACCACTTCATGATGTATCCCGTGCACGAGTTCCAAAAGCTACCAGCGCTTTGAGGGGCCAAGCGCTTAATTGGTTCAAATGTATAGGCAGAAGTCTCTTGGGTCAAGCAGGAAGTCCCACCTATACTTACGAAAATTTCAAGACTGCCCTAGTAAAAGCCTTCCCTGTCGTAAAGGATCGTGCGAAATTAGAAACGGAACTTTTCAGCATATATCAGCAAAGAATCGAAAATCTTTCCACCTTTATTTTAAGAAAAATTCACGTCTTCAAACTCTTGTATGGAAACCGTCCGGATCCTGAGATAATTCAAGTGATTTTGCCGAGGTTACTTCCCCAAGTGCAACACTTTATTGAATTAAGGAATCCGACTACACTGGAAAAGTTATTTGAGCTAGCAATCCAGTTTGAAAGTAGAAGAACGGCGGACATTGAAAGAAGACGCCAATATCAACAACGAAACCAATTTGGTGACCCAAGAGCACAGCAAAGTCAAGCACACGGCTACGGAAGCAAAGCGAATCAGTGGGCAAGGAAACCCGAGCATCAAAAAACAGCCGGCGAACGTCGACAGTTCAATAGCAATCCAGGAAAAAAGTCTCAAGGCCAGTGGAAAAAGAAGGAAAGCACGGAAATGAAAAAAGATTTAAACTAAAACGGATTTCTGCTGACGGGAGGGTGCGGAAATCCGAAGGCCAAGAAAACCCCTCTTCCTTCAAGTTAAATACAGTAATGGTGAAAAAATTGACTCTTCCGAAGATTGAAGTGTTGGTGAATAACATCCCAGCCACAGCAGTCCTGGATACAGGCGCGCAGTGTTCCTGTGTGGCAGAAGATTTTTTTTAGAGAGTATTTTCGGAAATACCGCATTTATAATTCGGATAATACGACAGTGTTAGCTGCGCAAGGAGAAAGATGCAAGTGCATAGGTAAATTACCACTATACGTCCGTATCAAGGACGAACAAATAAAGGTTATGTTTTTTATAGTAAAGAATCTGCAAGCACATATTATCTTAGGGATAGATTTTCTTTCAGACGCACAAGCAACACTGGATTTTAATGAAGCGTCCCTTAAGCTGACGATGAAACCAGTTCGAGAAGAAAAATCGGAACCGCCAATGTTAAACCTTGATCACCTGCCTAAGGAAGAGCAACAAAGAATACGACAAGTGGTCAGTGAATTTCCTTCGTTATTTAGTGATATTCCAGGATTTACTCAAGTTACTTACCATAGTATTGACATCGGAGATTCAATGCCAGTTCGCCACAAAGCATACCGGTATGATAAGAATAAAGAAAAAATTATAGAATGGCACATTAGCGATATGCTACGTAAAAAGATCATAACGCCCATCTCAAGTAGTTATGCTAGCCCGGTGGTTTTATGTAAGAAAAACAATGACTACCCATTAACACATCCAAAAAGGTGGCGTTTCGCCATTGACTATCGTAAATTAAACTCCATAACTAAATATCCAGTATATCCGTTACCTATTATTGAAGAAATTCTAAGGAACATAACGTCTACCAAATATATGACGACTTTAGACTTAACGACTGGTTATTTTCAAATAGGGGTTAGACCTGAGGACGTGCCTAAGACTGCTTTTATAACCAAGTCTGGCACTTATGCATTCCTGCGTATGCCGTTTGGCCTTTCAGGGGCACAGGCAACATATCAGCGATGTATGGACATTGTGTTAAGGTCTGTTCTTGGAAAGTCCACATTTATCTATTTAGACGATATCATTATTACTACTGATAATCTCGACCAAAACATGTACAGGATTTAAGACAGGTGTTTTCTTTATTAAATGAGGCCGGTCTAAAAGTTAATGTCGAAGAGTGCAAATTTTCAGCCCCTGAATAAAAATATTTAGGTTACAAAATATCTCGGAATCGAGACAGACGAATCAAAAATAATCGCTGTACAAAAGTATCCGCCTCCAAACACGGCGAAGAAGCTCTCTTCTTTTCTAGGACTTTGTTCATATTATAGGTCCTTTATAAAAGATTTTGAAGCTATTGCTGAACCATTGTTAAAATTAAAAACGAAAAAGGCAAGATTCTCGTGGACGGCCGAAGCCAATAGTGCTTTCAAAAAATTAAAGCAAGCATTAACGCAAGCCCCTGTGTTGCAATTTCCTGAAAAGGATGAGAATTTAGAAATTTCAGCGGATGCTTCGGATTATGCGGTAGGAGAGGTACTTTCGCAAAATCAGCAGCCCGTGGCATTTTTTAGTCGAACTTTAAATCAAACACAAAGAAACTATTCCGCGACTGAGAGAGAAGCACTTGCAGTTCTGTTAGCAGTGCAAAAGTTCCGAGTCTATTTTGGAAGAGCGCCAATAACAGTGTATTCTGATCATGCGGCGGTAACTAGATTGTACTCAGGGAAAAACTTATCCCCAAGGTTAATAAGATGGGCACTCAAGCTACAAGGATATAATCTGGTAATCAAGCATACCCCCGGAAAGGAAAATATCGTAGCAGATGCCCTATCCAGAATAAAAATAGATGAAGAAGGTAATACTGTAAAGGTGGCAATGCTCACAGCATGTACAATAAATTCCCTAGAAACTGTAATAACCTAACTGGGTACGGATCCTGAGTTTGGAAACATTTATGAGTATTTAAAGGATCCTGAAAATTTTAGCCACCAAGATATTGTGGCGATAAGAAATAGGGCGGCCCATTACGAACTAATAGATGGTCTATTATTTTATACAAAAACTACAAATTCCAACAACGAATTTCGACCTGTTATCCCAGCTAGTCTTAGATTAAATATCCTGCAGGAGTTGCATGACAGCCCTTTTGCTTCTCATGCTGGTATTCGAAAAACTATCCAACGCGTACGCGAGGCAGTCTATTTTCCTGAACTGCAAAAGTTAACAAGGGCGTATGTCCAGTCCTGCCCAACATGTCAAGCAGTTAATTATATTAATTTCCGCCCGGCCGGGTTTCTAAATAGTATTAGATCCGAATTTCCAAATGAAATAATTGGCATCGATTTATTGGACTCTTTCCCAAAAAGTCAGTTAAATAAAAGTCGCTATCTCCTTGTTATGGTTGATCATTTTAGTAAGTGGACCGAAATTGTTCCCTTAAAACGAGCCTCCGTGAAATTAGTTACTGATTCTATTTGAAATAAATATATTTTAAAATACGGGGCGCCCCTAAATGTTATATCGGATAATGGTCCTCAATTTGTAAGTAATAATATATTTGAAGACATGTGACAAAAACTGGGCATACGTCATTTAAAAATGGTCCCGTATCGGCCGCAATCAAATATAGCGGAACGGGTCAATAGAAATATAATGAAAATTATCCGTAGTTATGTTAAAAATTTTCATAAAAGCTGGGATAACTATGTCAATGAATTTGCTTTCGCCCTTAGGACCGCAAAACATGATACAACGGGCAAAACTCCTGCTGAGTTATTTTTAGGCAGAAAGATTATAACGCCGTTAGATAAATTATTTTATGTGCAACAAAGAGCCCCAGAATTTAAAATGGGTGATATAGAAAAATTAATTAAAGAAGCAAAAAAGAACACTGAAGTAGCACAAAGAAAACAGAAGCTCTATTATGATTTGAAACGACGGGGAGTAACTTATAAAGTAGGGGATGAAGTGTTAAAAATTAAGCATTCACTTTCTTCAGCACCAGAAGATAAAACTGCCAAATTTTTTCCACGATTTGAAGGACCATATGTCATAGAAAAAATAACTCACGCTGTAGTGGTGTTAAAAGCCAGGAATGGTGAAACATGCTCCGCAAACATTGATCAAATAAAACCATACTATGACTGTAATAAAATGCAAATATTTACAGATCTTTTGCAGGATCTGGCACGGCAGGCACAAGCTCCAGAGGTGGAACAACGTCAAGCACAAGGACAAGCCATTAGGAGGCAGGAGCAATTGAAAAGAAAGTTTCCCCGTTTGAAAATTGAAGGTAACAAGGAAAAGAAGCCGTTCCACCGACTACAAAAGAGAGCGCACGACCACCCCCCCAGAATGAAGAAGGGAGAAGTACGACGAATGCAAAGAGAGCCAGGAGAAATAACGGCAACTATAACCCGGCTCCCAAATGGAAGATCTACTCATCGGACAGGACTCTCCGCAGCAAATGTCGCCGAACTGCGGAAGGGCCACCAGCGACGGAGGAAAAGATACAAGGAAAATTTGAACGGCCAGCAACGAGGTCCAAGCAGGAAGAGATTAGTGTCCCGGTTCCGCCAAGACCAGCTGCCATCAAACGGCCAGGACCACAGGCAGAGGCGAAAAAGAAGGTATTCAAGGGTGACCGAACTGGAGGGAAAAGAAAGCTTCTAGAGGAAGGCACTGAAGGACGAGCCCTCACAAGAAGGAGGATAAATCAAACTACAATCTTCGCTACCTTCCAGGACTGGGCTGAGAAAAGAATGTCCGAATATCACAAAGATAAGTACAATTTTATGTTACTTTGCAAACTTAAGTTAATCTTTCATTCTTACTGCAAGTGGCAGATTTCAAGACGTTTTACCTCATGTGAGGTCTACCTTTATCGCCAAAAAGGCGAGAAATGAGTTGTTACCGATTTTGGTATTATGTTTTTCAATTACTCGCGTGTAAAACTAAAGTCGATGTATAATAGGATTGTGTAAATACTTGAATATTGTAAAAGTTATTGTATAAATTTTATTTAAAAGATTCTGGAAAGAAAGGAGTTTTGGTCTGAAAGACTTTTGAAATGTAGTGTTTCAATGTAGAAGAATTGGCACTCTCTTGGAAAAGAATAGAAGTTAACAATGTACTACTAATGTATGTTTTAAAATGCGTAAAGTTAACGGCATGTTAATATGTTCTTATATACAATGTGAACTGTTATTTTAAATGTTAAGAAATACTGTGATATGGTAAAAGTGAAAGTAATGCCAAAAAATTTAAACTTATTCGTGTGACTGAAAAAAAAAAAAAAAAAAAAAAGGAGAGAAAAGTATTGTGAATATGTGTTAAAGGTTGAATGAATGTAGTTAGGCTCTCTGACGCTACACTTCAGAGTTAGCCACATTCAGAATAGTACCTCAGGGTTTAGAGTTGAAGATAGGGTGTGTTACGAGGTCTTGTTATGTTGAATTTTAACACGTTAGTGTTTTGATTGTAGGCGGCAGTGTTGAACACGTATACATAAACACTTTCGTGTTTGGTGTTTTCTTTTACAACACATGTCAGAGAGCACGGGGAGAGATAATTAAAATAAAGTCATGAATGAAATAAGAATGTTAAGAGAAATATAAATATTCATGTTACTTGCCATTTAATTGTGTAACATTTCATTAAACTAGTTTTCCTTCCAGATCTCTGGAAGGAACCAGATTTGAACTAAAAGCTCCTGTTTAGATGCAGTACAGATGAAAAGTGGTTGTCCATGGAGCTGATATTGTAAAAACAATTTTTTTTTAAATTTCTAGTTTCTAGTGTGAAATGTTTGTAAAAGATTGGCCTCGCGTTAGATTCTAGAGCTAAAAGTTTTCAACAAGGTCGTTTTAGACCTCAGTTTCAAACTAATTAACTCTGGCGGGAAGTATGTAAGGATCTTAAGTTTTACTAACGTTTATTTTATTTTAAATCTTTACTATCACTTCTTATTTTCTACTTTCGGTCAGAATTAAAAGCTTTAAATTTGTCTGGCGAACGCCAAGTACTTAAGTTGTGGCTTTTTGCCAAGCGAGAGAGAGGAAGGAGTTAGTCGAAGCAGGCCGCTTGCCTTAGCAGTTTTACTCGGTTGCTGGTTGCCTTCCAGGCCAGAGGTTTAATCCTCTTGATAATTTTAAACGTATTGTAGTGTTAACAGTTCTCTGTACATACGGCTTCCTGTTAATATACGGCCAATCTTCCACGTAGGCCCTTGTTTATTATTCCAAATTTAAGTTAAAGTTTAGTTAATATTTTTATATTCTTACGTTCAGACCACAAGTAGTTGGTCTCTGTATTCCGAAGTACGGAAATTATTGTAAAGAGTGAAAAATAAAGGGTTTCGTATACCCTTCCTGTGTATCTTGTCTACTTCCCACATTTATTGAACATAGCTTTAGTAAGCTCCCTGTTCCGAGTCAGGTTCTTCAATGTTCCCCAAGCAAGTAAGGCGGAACACTGAACCTGACAACGTAACTAATCTAACCGCGTTCTAAGATACCGCTGATATTTCAGCAAACTTCTGAATATTACGTTGGAAGATTTAACTATCTGCCGAGGCAAGCACACAGGCCGAAACGCGCGGTTCTTCAATTTCTACCTAGCCACCTCCACGCTCGTGAAGCAAGAAAGCACACATTCGAACTCATTTCTCTTCTATTTAACTCAGAATACTTCCGCTGACTATTTTGAATACTTTGCGCGTTCTACTAAAATTTACATACTCTGGCATTGGCCATTCCAGGGGAAGGTAAGGCTTGACAGGAAAGATCGTTTAAACTTAAAATAAATGTTAGTTAAAATAAATATAAACCCTACAAACTTTCTACTGCATGCGAAGAAATTAAGGCCATACAAATTTCATTTAGTAAGACACCACAACAAATACAATAGCTACACATGATTATTTCATGTAAATAAAGCTGGATAAAGCCATGGGCGGGAGTTCGAATCCTGGAGAAGACATTGATGTTTTAAACTTTTAGCATCTACGTTACTGCAGCAATAATGCTCAAAAGCATTTTTAAGTCAATGGGGTAGGCAGCCATTCCTTGTAGAGTTCCGAATGTTCTCCTTCGGAGTTCGAATCCCGGCAGTACCCCCCATGTCTATAAAATTTGCCTCACAGCTTTATTGTCCTCCTTGCAGAAGCGATCTAATACTGCTGCGCTACCTCCGCAAGAGGGCCAGCAAAATAGACTACAAATACATGATGAATAAGAAATTCACAAGGCTAATTATCAGCAATGAACAAGTCCTCACAGGCTACAGAGTCTTGTACTAATCACCCACAAAATGATATCACTGATGATCCTGTGCTCAGAAAGAGACTGCTGTTTGTAAGTTTAGGATTTAACAAACGCAGCTGCAGTATTTACAAATCTAAGATACACGAGACTGCATTACAGATATATGACTCAACATTGAAAATACATAGCATATATTATGCCATTATCAGGCTAATTTCACAAACACTATTCAACAATGTATTAAGGAGCCATTAATAGTACGTTCTATATTGAATGAAGCAATTATGATAATAGAATTGAACTAGGTAATAAATATAATACAATTGAAGCATAAACTGAATTCCGTTGTAACAATGAGCAGCAAAACGAAACAAGTGTTATTCATAAATGCAGAATGTATATAACTGCAATTACAATTGGACAAAAAAAAAAAAAAAAAAAAAGAAAGAAAGAAAGAGAGAGAACATGTATGCAGGTGCAATTGAAGTAGGTACTTATACTACTAATGCTACTTTGTGTAATAAGATTTACTCTTGTGCTTCTGCTTTGCTGAGTGTCATTACATTGTCTTACAAATCGTTGATACTTAATGATATTTCTGAGGAAAAGGTGTGCCTAGCTACTTGGTTAATTTCTGATCGAGCAAGATGCCAAGTGTTAAGATGCCTTGTTGTGCCCACTTGCAGCTGAGTTTTTGATTTCACAGTACATAATAAGTTTTCTCAGCTTTACTCTGTCTATATTATTCTTAATCAATTTTTCGCCCACATGGGGCCGAAGTTGTTGACTTGGTTTCTTTTGATAAAGATGAGCAGTGTCGGGGCAAAAGAAGAGATAGTGATCCGGATCGCTCACTTCTCCACAGCCACAGGTATCTGTTTCACTTAGGTGAAAGCCATGTAGATGAGATTCAAAAGGGCCATGGCCTGTGAAGCAGGTTAATTCACCAAAATTGACTCTGATGGCTTCCCCCACTTTCGGAAAAAATTCTAATGTTTGTCTGCCCGTTGTTTTGCACCTCTGTTGCCACAGTGCAATGACCTGTTGAGGTGTGAATCTTTTAAGATGGGAGGTTTCACAGTATGTTCAAGTATAGCCACATCGTTTGCTGCCGACTTCGCTGCTCTGTGTGCTTCTTCGTTGCCTTGAATCCCAACGTGTGCCGGAACCGAATGAAGACTGAAACGGCTAGCTTGTTGTTGCTGAAGGAGCTGACGGCGAATTTCCTGTACTTATGGACTCTAAACTTTATGACCACTTATGGCCTCCAGGCTGGAAGCAAAGTCACTAAAAATGGTTATTTTATTATCTGACTTATTTCTCACATATACTAAGGCTGCCTTTAGTGCGCCTAATTCAGTCGTCTTCTCCACTCATACAAGAACACTCCTTCCTCGATAGCACAGAAGGCACTTCCTGTACCTTTCGCGGTCTTGGATCCATCTGTGTACAGTGAGAGGGCCACCCTACGTGGAGCCAGGTAATTAAGAAAGATGTTAGCATCCAGATCAATGTCCGCAGGGTGACCTAGTAACTCCGGCTTGTGTTTTTCATAATCCCTAGGAAAGTAGGTTTTTTGCCATCTTCTCTCGAAATTAATGACTCTCTTTCTGCAATTAGGTCTAGCGGCGGGAGTCCCGCAAAAACCTATAATGCCATAGTTGGCGTAGTTCTATATCCCTCGTAGATGCATTCTCTGCACGTTTAGAAGTGCTCTTTCTCACACTTGCAGTGACCTTTTTGCCCCATACTGCGACTCCATACAGAATGATCCTTTCAGTAATAGTTTTGTACTATGCTTTCAGAATTCGGGGTGGTGTGACCCAGTCCGGCGAAGGCACTGCTTATTTTCTCAATTTCCTGGCTTCGAAAATAAATTCCAAATGACTCTACAATGTATACACTTATTTTTAAGGAATATTTTTGTTCTACAATCTTAAGAGATTAAAAATAACAGACTTTTACATTTTCCCATACCCAACAGCAATACTGAATGTGGGAGAATATTTCCAAAAATGAAATCTCTTTGGACAGTTACCAGAAATAGATTCTATTTTGATATAATGAAAACAAAACTTCAAATTTGTGCAAATTATGGGCAAAATGTATGTGATGGTGATAGTGAATCAAGAACATGTTTGTCTATTACAAATGTATAACATGTTTGAAAGATGCAAGGTTCTATTGAAGTAGCTAAAAGTGACAAGAAGCTACCAGTAAATTTGCTTTCTTTTTATAAATCATGGCAAAATACAAATTTCTCTTTATAGTGCCTGTGATTTTCTTTGAAAAATATTTAGAATAAAGTTTTTTTTGTAATTACTTACAGATGTAAAACGTTTTTTATAATATAATAATGTTATTGTAAGTAAACTTAAATTCGGTAAATAAATGAAATTTTCTGCGATACAGGGGCAAAGAGTACTGCCGTTTCATCACGGAAATCTATAAATCCCACTTCTGTCTATTTCCCTTACTGCATTAGTCACTTAAAGGGACTTTCGTTCTTTCAGTATTTAAGTGTCCTCGTGCCATAGATGTAGCACAAATTTTCAAAACTCCATACCTTCTGTAGGATTTGAACCTGCTTCCAAGGCTATAGTAGCCGTCTCTGCTAGCATCATGTTAAAAAGGCTGTGGCATAATCTCTGACATAAGGAAAACGTAATCCATTTGAAGCAGTTCTTTTAACGCAAAAGTTTTAAGTCGTACATAATGTTAAAGAATTTGCAAAGTTCCCAAATCAGTTAGCTTTACTTGTTTCGTTATCGAAATTATTCAAAAGAATATTGCCCTTGTTATTGCTGATCGCATCCTACGAGCATGAAAAAACACGGATAAGAGAATGGAACACACTGTCATTGAAAATTAGAGTCTAACCTCTGTGAAGCATCATACCAGTTTAGGTCGAAATTTACCACGAGAAGGTGAATGAGGCCTCTTGGAACTAAGTTGGGCCATAAAATTTACGTGCCTCTACTCAGCACGACATGGCAAGTACAAAGTACACGTATTACCAAGATTTAAGCTTTCTTTAATAAAAACTAGGAATAATATTTAAATTTGCTTGGTATACGAGATTTTAACAATACTATGATGGGAAAGAAATTTCGCGAACATACTGCTACACATTAGAGCAGCATATGCTATGTACGTAACTACATGTGTTATAATATGATAGCATGGTATGTAAGCATTCGACGCACTGCAGAAACGTGCGATCTATAGATTTATACAGAAAATACTTATACAAGCAAAACACTCATACTTTATGCAAATCTTCTGAATTAAATCTGAAAATTCCTTGAGAGGCTTCCTCAAAATTTTTACCATCAAGACAAACATATGGTCAAGCCTTTAATAAAGCACAGCTATGTTATGTTGCTAAACATTTTTCTTTATGAAATATATAACAACGAAAGCTTTAATCAAATCTTGGAACGAAACACGTTACCTTCAGGGAAAAATTTGATGACATTTAATGGCTGGAATTAAAATCTTTTACTGAATCACAGGCGTTTACCACGTAACGCAGATTCAAAAGGCCGATAATTGCGGAATTAGGGATACAAATTCTTTAGGGCAGGAGTGTCCAAGCGGTTTTGCCTTAAGGGCTACTTTTAAATTTCTGCCATGCCTCGTGGGTACCTGGTGTTTTATATTTGGAAAAATAATCATTTGATGAAAATACGTGATTTTACCAGATGATATCTTGCTTAGAAATAATAAAGAAAAATTAATATAAACCTAAAAAAACCGTATGAAAATAACACAACAAATAAGAACAAAAGAATTTTGTAACTTACCACTAAAAAGCGTTAGAAATATGTTTTATTTATGATGTTCTTGTTTTGAAACTACACTTGGTATAAAATGATGTTAAGAAGTCCATGCAAAACGAATTTCTAAATCATTAACTTTATTTCATTGATGAGCTACACTCCTTAAAAATATCGAAAATAAATTAACGATTTTACGCGTCGTCGAATGGCAACAACACTTACTTAATAAAAAATAAGATTTTAGAGCTAATTAAAAACAATAATCTTTGAATTATAACAAAACTGGATATAAAATTACAAACAGAATTTAATATGGGATTTGTTATAGTTATCGTCTTATAAATAAAAGCATAATATCTGAATAAATCTTCAGCTATTAAGAAATTTTTATGCGTTATGTTATGAAGTTTCCCATAAATTTTCTTGAAAAGGTTTATTGCAGGTAAACACGAAAAGGAAGGAAAATTTTAAGGAAAACATAAAATTCAGCGAAATAACGTAAAATAGTTATTTATGTAGGATATAGTAGGTTTCCTATTTATCAATTAGACATAAAATCTTATTTATTTCATTTCACGTTGAACCAAGGTTGAGCAAACAATCGAGGACGATCGTTATGTCTGAAGATAACGATTGGTCATAATGCGGCATCGCTGTTTTTATAAAAGCCTTTTAAACCTGTTTTATTGGCAATAAATACATATAAGTAGTTACTTATGTCGAGCGTTAAGTGCTTAGAAAGCCACCTTAGCCTATTTGCAAGCATTGATGCGTATGGTATTATCGACCATTAATTAGGTAAAATGCAAAATTTGTGTTATTTAGATCTGCGATTTAGTTAAAATATCATTTTGCTTTTTACGAAAAAGATTAAGCAACATTGATTATTTATATTTGCCAATGAAAAGAATTACAAATCGTAATGCGCCACGTGAAAAAAATATTTTTTTCAACTGCAGTGGGAAAAGAAAAAAAAAATGTGTTTATTGTGCCTCGAAGGAGATTTATTGTTCTCACTTAACGTATAAAATAAATTACGTAGCTATGGCCATGTTCTAGAAAATAAGGAAAGAAAGAATAAGTAAAATATAGAAGCAGAAATTGGCAAATTTTACTACTGAGAAAAACAAGAGACCTTTAATTTCTACGTCCTCGCTCGTACCTGAAATTAAGTATTTTGTCATTCGGTTAAACATAAAAATCTTTCAAATTTAATCAATCTGTTAGTGACTGATTGAACATAGTAATTTAAAAACAATAAACATAACTTTTATTAATCTAAAGTTTCATTTTAATTTTTAAATAGTATACCTAATTGAAGTAAATTAAAATACATCTAATTTGTGATATAAACAATTGATAAGTTTTATGAGCACTCAAAAGTTTTTTAGATCAAAAGGGGGTTATCCCGAATGAGCGGGATTTGGGGATTTAAAACGGGATCTGGGATCGTCCACTATAAACCGCGAATCACTTTTCAAATTGTGCACCCTAACGTTTTTAAAGAAATTAAATAATGAAGAATCTGCATTCATATATGTATGTTCCTCACACTGTGAAAAAACAACGGTACTTAGAGCCATCAAATTTTGAATAACGCAGTCCTTCACCCGAACATGTGCACCTGGAACCCTGAATTTTGAATTTACAATTTTATATTTCGAACTTTGTACTTTAGTGCTATTAGCTAGCTAGCCGAGTGACCCAGACCGAGTTGCTATCATTTCACCCACGTTATCAGAGATGTAATCACGTATTGATAAGTGCTTCTCCCTTCATATTTGTGCATTCTTTAATTTAAAAAAATCAGTATGACATCTAAAATGAAAAATGTAGATGATAATGTAGCAAAACGACGCAAAGTTTTGACATAACTTTTAACACTGGAAACTGAAATTTTTATAAACTGGAAAATGTTATCGCTTGCAAAGGAACTGGCTATAAACAGATTAAGCATAAGAATAATACGGGAAATTGAAAGAAAAATTTGGTTTAGTGCCAAAGCTTCGGGGGATAGTTCGGCAAAGGTTGCTCATGTTTTAAAAAGAATTTCTAAATTGGAAAAGATGAAAAAAAAATATTAATAGCTCGATTGAGAATCAAATAATCGAAAGAGGCTCAGTTGTGGAAGTGCTGCTATTCGAAACAAAACTCGAGATTTATTTCCTTTCGTCGTAAATAAAGATGACCAATTTTCAGAGAAAATTGAATTTCAAGCAAGCAAAGGTTAGCTTGAGAACTTCAAGCGCCATTTTAATTTGAACAATGTAAAGCTTCAGAGAGAAGCTAGCTCTGTTATATTGTAGGGTTTATATTTATTTTAACTAACAGTTATTTTAAGTTTAAACTATCTTTCCTGTCAAGCCTTACTTTCCCTGGAATTGCCATTGCCAGAGTATGTAAATTTTAGTAGAACGCGCAAGGCTTCAAATTATCAGCGGAAGTATTCTGAGTTAAATGGAAAGGAAGCGAGTTCGAAGGTGTGCTTTCTTGCTTCACGAGTGTGGAGGTGACTAGTTAGAAATTGAATAACCACGCGTTTCGGCCTGTGTGCTTGCCTCGGCAAATTGTTAATCTTTCAACGTAATATTCAGAGTTTGCTGAATTATCAGCGGTATTTTAGAACGCGGTGACGTCAGTTACTTTTAGAGAGCCTCGTAGTTAGTCACTTGTTATTATCTCTTTTCAGTTTCTTATTTTTTATTTTACCGCCGGGTCCGCGTAGTTTGTGAGCGTCAAGAGCACGCATTTGTAATTTCTAAAGTTGAATAAAAAAGGACTTAAACCCTTCTCAAGACTCTGTCTAATTCCCAGTTTTCAGCAGTCACCACTTTGTTGCGTGCAGGTTGGAAGCGCGCAACTTTACAATATGAAGAAAGGGCACATAAATTCAAACCTCAGCTTTTGAAATGAATTAAAGGCAAGGGTTTATGTTCCACAACATGTTTTCAATATGAATGAGATGGGTCTACATTATACGCGAGCTGGACAAGGAATCTACAAAGACACAAAAATTTACCCCAGCTTTTAAAGCTTTTAAGGATAGACTCTCACGTTACGTTTCTGTTATGCATCAGGCGACTTTAAGTACAAGCCTCTGCTCATTTATTGATCTAAAACTCCTCATGCATTACAAGGAAAATACTTTCAGCTAGTGCCGGTTGTATGGAAGTGGAATGGAAAATGTAAGTTACCAAAGCTCTCTTTAATGACTGGTTTGAAAATTCATTTGCGTTGTTATGTCGTTGTGACTTATCTCATTTGTTTGAAAGTAGCATCAAAACAAGCCCACGAAATACATCGTGGCAAGTAGAGTAAGTCTGCGCCTGTCTGTGGCAAGTGCTTTGAACAGCATACAGGTGACAGTACGACTTTGCTCAGTTCCGCCCCCCCCCCCAGTTTTGATGGAGAGCATCCCGGAAGGGACCGGTCAGAGTGTCTCCCAGCCATCTTCTCCTACCACCAGCCTGTCGAGAGGTTTTGGGCTCTTTGCATAATTAGAATGCCACATGCCGCACAGACACTAAACATTTACGAGCATTAATGCTTTTTCCGGGATTGGAATCTTGTTCCTTAGGTATGGCACTCAGCGTCGCTAACCACTGTTCCGAATGGGCGACGAAATCAGCCATTACTTACAGCAGCAAAATCTGAGCTTTAAAATTCTATAATTCTGGATAATTCTCCAGGACATGGTGCTGAAGATGTCACAATGTTGTATCCAGATGTACAGGTTTTATTCTTCCCACCGAACATCACCCCCTTAATCCAAGCAATGGGTTAAAAATTCATAAATAAAAACATTCAGAGCCTAATATGTCAGGCATGTTTACATCATTTCAAACAGAGCTCTAGAAGAAGCAAAGCATGATACACTAGTGGCATTTTGGAAGAAATTCGACATAAGGCATTGCATAGAAGTGATTAAAACCAAATGGAAATAAGTGAATCCATCAACAACGAATGCTTGCTAGCATTAGCCTTGACTAGAAGATTCCAATAATTTTAAAGGTGAAGGTCATTAACTGAAAATGAAGACAAGAAAATCATGCAAATCGTAGAATTCCAAAAGCAACTGGTGGCGAAGGATTTTCTGATGTGGGAAAAAGAGATATCAAGGACAAGAATATCGATTGTCAAATGACAAGCCGACGGTAAAAGCAGCGATAGAGAAGAAGATAAAGGGCCTTTAACTTACAAGAAGATGAACGAATTATTAAGAAAGTAACAGGAACTATCTGATTTTTTTAGTGGAGATTAACCCAAATGAAGAAAGAAGAAGGAGCGTTATAAAAGGTATTGAAAACGTTACATGCCTTACCGTGAAACATGAGTTGCGGCAGACATTGACGTCAAACAAAAACAAAGGGGGGATATAATCTCCTATTCTACTGCGCCGATTGACAAAATTCAAATTACGTTTTCTATGTCTCGAAAGAGCGATTTAGGATATATATTAGATTTATGTATAGCAGTAGTTATAATATAGGTATTTAGATGCAAAAGCGGACTTTTTCTGAAATAACATGCATTTTTTCCCATATTTTGATTCTACAATTCAAATTATGCCTAAATATTATATTTTATAAAATTTGGTGCGAAATTTACGGAGAAATTCAAAAATTTAACTTAACGTATTTTTTCAGTTTGCGCCAAGAATAATTCACTTGGCGAATTATTAATTTATACCAACCTATTTTCCTTTCCTTTTTTCATTGCAGACGAGGTGGGGGGGGAAGTCATCCTTCATACTTTCAAATAATTTTAACAAACTGCGCAAACTATTTGGCGTTATTTATCTCTTCTAACAAATATGTCAGATTTCAAAACGCGCCAATATTTAAATTCATGTATATCTTAGGAAATGTTGAATTAAAAAATAATTTTTTGCAGGTATGTTTAGAAGTACATCTACTTTAAGGTGATGGTAAATATTTTATAGGCTATAATTCAAATTACTTTTCGAAAAATTTATAAAAAATATTTTAAAATACAAATTTTTAAAATAAATCATAAAAAATGTGCGAATTATTTTTGTATTAAGCCTAAATTTCAAATTCTGGAAGAAGGAATCAAGTAAATTTTATATAAAAACAGAAATTAATAAATATATATCAAATTCAATTCAGGGAAAAATTATACTGGTATACTGATGCGAAACATAATAAATAATCAAACAAATAAAATTAAAACCTGGTGGTCTTATTTATCTGTAAATCTTAAGCTGAGGTTCTTATATAAACAAAATTGTTCTTATTTAAATACACAATTTTAAGCTGAACTATTGCGATAGGCCGACGAATGAAATCCCAGAATTGCCAGATGCAGAATATAAAATTGAAAACTATATATATTAAAAATGATTACTGCTGAAAACAGTTATTTCAAACAGTACAGAAGTTATTGGCTATTATATTATTTGAACAAAATTAATAAATTAATTCTAATTTAATAAAAAAGAAAAGTTAATTATTCAAGACGAAAAAGATTATTTTTCTTCGTTGGCTTGCTTGCGCAAGAATTGTAACAAATATTTACCTCAAGTGTATTTGTAACAATTTTGACGTGAAATTCGAAAACTGGAAATTATAACTCTATAGAGAGTTTCATAAATATCATCATTACTATCGTAGTTTCGAAACAGAGAAACCATTACATGCGGATACTTTTAACACTTGAATAAACTATGTACAATTAAAAAAAAATTTTTTTAAATCTCATGAAAATCTAAATCTTATAAAAATAAGATAAGATTTTATTAATATTTATCATAACTAACGCACTAATAAAGAAAAAATATATATAATTTAATGCAGAAAATAGATTAAATATTCCGTTTACTGAATTCATCTACAATTTTATATCAAGAATAATAAAAGCGTGAGACGCCTAATTAACGAAATATATTAAATATGTCAAATGCATACGCCATGATCTTTTTAATTCTTTTTAGTTTAATTGTATTGTCAAATATATTAGCCATTATCTTTTTCAATTTATTATGGCGCTCAATCTTTTTATTACTCATGATATAAAATTGTAGATGAATTCTGTAAATATATTTATATAATCTATCATTCCTATTAAATTGTATGATAAATTATTTTTTCCTTTCAGTGCATTAATTATCATATCTAGTATATTAAATAAAAGTTTATTGTATAAAAATTTTTAAATCATATTTTATTTCCGTTTTCTAGTCTTTAATTACCCATTAGCAATTAAAAAAGTTAAAAAAGATTGGATTGGATTATTCAATTATGGCAAAGCACACGAGAGCTATCTGCGTAAAGGGAGGAATGCCTTCGTGGAGGACTTTCTAAGAAAAACTGGCTCGCATACACGTTACACATGTTAAAAAGAATATTGCCAGTTCATTATTAAATGCGCCAGGATACGATTTAACATTTAAGCACGACTTCCAACAGCAGTTTTCAACGAGGAACGTTTTTTACGCTGTTTGCAAATCTTTAAAAAATGTAGAAAATCGCTGAATTAGTTTTTACTATTCTTATTTTAAAAGAGGGCAAAAATATTTTTTTTATAATCTGTGAAAATTTCGAAACTTTTTCTCCGATACATTTTTAGATATTGAAATTCAAGTATAAACGTCACATTGTCTAAAAAATCGAGCGATTTTCCAAAACTCAGAATTACAGTTTTCATATAAGTTTCATTGAAAACAATTTTTTCTGCTGTGTTCAATGATGAAAATTTTCGCATTCTAACTTTAAAGAAAGATATGTGCAATAAATCGTTTAATAAAAAAATCTGAATCGAGGTTTGAAAAATCACTTCACGTTGCATTGTCATCGACCAATAGTTTATCTATAAAATTTGAACTCGATAACTTATCAGAAAGTAGGTTAAAAATCGATGACAAAATTGCATTCACAGTGAAACACCATACGTGAACTAAATAAAAGCTTATAAAAATACTATAATTTCATAATCGCTGAAATATTCGCAGCAGATTTCAATTTAATAGATATAAAAATAAACATAAAAACTTTATTTATTTATTTATTTTTTATTTTTATTTTTCTTGTCTCTTGCAATAAATAACGCAGCACAATTTTTATGACAGAGAAAACGAAAAATAAGACACTAAAATTACCTCTGAAAATCTATAATTTTTACAGATTGTATTAAAGATCTGTCGAACAATATTTACAGGCCCATTAAAAGTTTTATTGCATTCATTTTCTTTTTCCAAACTTTCGATGTATCCAGCGACACCTTAAACTGCCAAAGGAAGGCTGAATTATAGCTCACAAATTAAGACGAATATAAAACAAAGCAAACAAACTGAAAAGAAAGATAATCAAGAAGAAATTTAGAACGCGATAAATAACTTAATACTCTAATACAACTGCCGACAGCCTAGTATTAAGTTAAAAGAAAAATACACGGATTAGACAGAAATTGTGACAAGCGCTTAGAATTATTTGCTGAGGAATCAACCTGAATCTCGTTTTCTCCTAAAGAACCTGTTAACGAACGTGTTATGCTTCGGTAGGGGAAATGACCATAGAGTTTCCCCCATGCGAGAACATACGTTTTTTATTTTGTGAAAGTAGTTGCTATGTTACATCAGGCTCAAAATAGTGAACTTTGCGTTTGGGATATTTATTTATTTACTCGTGTTACTTTTAACATTTGATATTATTTTCTAATTATTGTCGCAAACCACTCATTAGGATATGTAACTGCGTTCCTTGCTACTGGCATAATCTGTTTCTTTATGCTGAGAAGGCTTGGATGTTTGTAAATGTATATTGCATGTGCGACATGGGGGCACTCTTAAATATGGGAGCACTCTCGAAGACATGTGGGCACTCTTGACATGGGGAACTCTCGACACGGCACTCTCGTCACGGACACACTCTCGACATGGGGGCACTCTCGAAACGTTGGTAGTAGGGAAAGTAGGGAAGGATACCCTCGGAACCGTCCCCCCCAGGGTGCTCTCCATCAAAACTGGGGGCGGAACTGAGCGAAGTCGTATTGTCACTTGTATGGTGCTCAAGGCTCTTGCCAGCGACAGGCGAAGTCTTACATTCCTTGCCACGTTGAATTTCGTGGTCTTTTTCTGATGTTACGGTCAGAGAAGTGAGATAAGTCACAACAACAACACGATGCAAGCTGTCATTTCATTGGTCTGGGTTCAAACTCCAATAAGGCATGATTAGTGTAAATGCGTAGTTTTCCCTCAAGAAACGGCAAAAACTCGCTCAAATGATGGACGACTACGCGTTGGATCTGTCTTTCATGCCAACTTGCATTATATCCCAGCAAAACTGAAATTTTCAGCTTTTAAGTAACAGTCACAGACAAAAAAGTGTTCAGCAGAGCAACGATATATCTCGTCCCTGTTGATACCTAGAAGCTCAACTGGGTCAGTTAATTAATGAAGCCGGTATCGCTCGTGCTCTTTCGTTAATAGTTGAATCTGGCTTAATCGTAATTAGTCTGAGGTGCATTAAAAAATTTCCAATCGCAAAGAAAATTGATTTCCATTATAACTGAATAACAAAATTCTAGATTACGTCATTTTTTTTTTTTTGACAGAACCCGTATTGACTTAAAATCCTATTCATGGTTACTTTGTAGGGATTTATATTTATTTTAACTAATAATTTAAATTTTAGTTCAGACTTTCCTATAAGCCTTCATTCCCCTAATTGTTAGTGTCAGAATAGTTAAATTTGGTAGCGCGCGTGCAAGAATGCAAATTCTACTTTGAGGAGGAAAGTTTAAATAGCGAGGCTTTAGAAGGGATGTTAGAGAGTTGGGCTCGAGCAGCCGTCGCTGCCGCAGGTACAATTGCTGATTGAAGTGGCTTAAATGCATTTATCTGCTGCCACTAGTTTTAGAAAGGAGGAGCAAGTTCGGTATCTCACTGAGCCCCGTAGGTTAGTTTAGCACTTGTTAAACATTTCAAATTTTGATTTTCAATTACCTGCTTTTCAGTTACCGCCCAAGTAGAGGCTAAGGTTGTTAGCGTCGAGTTGACGCAGTGTAAATTTTAAAGAGTTAATAAGGGGTTTGAACCCTTCTTCTGTGTAGTTTCTTGCTACTCTAGTATACAGATAGAAGTTAACCAACCTGGACACTACAACTTCACGAATGGTTCCACATAATATGTACAGCACTTGACGCGATCAACATTTTCTGCTTTATGGAGTATCAAGCAGAATCTCATAAAACTGAATAAATTATTCAGCTTTTAATTAAATACTTATACGAATGCATTATTAGTATTGATTATCCATATCTGACTGGGGAACGATTCAGCTGTCCATTAAATTTTGCTCACTGTATTCCGTTCAATGATCTGAGGCAGTTTTCTTTAGAAAGTCCTCTCAAAAACATTTCCCCCCTTACGCAGATATCCCTATTGTGCTCTGTTACATTTAAGTAACCTAATCGCTCGATGAATTTTCTCTGGATATATATTAAGATTCTGATATATATCTCAAATTTAAACTGTTATAAAAAGCTGTGGGATATCTTTTTTCACAGTATTCCGAAAAGTAACTAAGTCATGATAACTGTACCGAGTATGCAGTTCCATAAAACCTTAATATATTTTGCTATCTCGCTTTTCCTGACTAATTTTCAGTTTTACGTCTTTTGTAATTTCATTGATTTTTAATGACGAAAACAAAAAATTCAGCGCACAGATAAAAGCTCTGTGTAGAAACCTAACTTCATTTTGAAGACTAATGACATATCGTTATACAAATATTAAATTCGCGGTAGTATATTAAGAGATAAATATCTATACAATGAAATTAATAAATTAAAGCAAAGTTGCAGATAAAGTACTACAGTCTATTACTTTAAAATAGGTACTTAGAAGCAGTTGCCAGCCTTTCACCTCCCGAATGGTGATGGCAACTCGTGTCGTCATCAACTCATGCCATTAACTTTCTCCTCGTCACGTGACTACAGTGAAATCCAGCCTTCATTCCTTGACTTTCCGTGGAACGAAATACGCTAAACCTAAATGAATTGGGGGGGGGATCAAGGGACTCCACCTTTCCTCCGCAACTATTGTTCCTATGGTTACGAATCAAATCGAGTGGGTGGGAAATAGCTTTGAAATTCCTATCTTAAAGTAACAGACTATAAGAATAGTCTTACTTAAAATGTAAAAGTAACTTAAATAAAATTAATTAATAATTTGTATAAAATTACAACCTGCTAACACTGCGCCTATTAACTTGACTAAAAAAGGCTGGTTCAATATAATTAATTGATTATAAATGGTTCTTACGAATATAATATATTAAAGGTGTAAGTATTATGTTAATTTTATTAACAGTTAAATTGTGAGTTAAACTTCCTTTCCTATCGCTTCTTAATTTCAACTTACCACTTCCGGCCAGAACGTAGTTTTAGAATCATGTCTGAATGCTAATGAGGAAGAGCGGTATTTAACCGCGAAATTCTTCTGTCTTAGTTACAGCGATACCAGATATTCTGGCTTTTTAGATACCAGATATTCTGGCTTACCAAATATTCTGGCTTACGCGTCCGCCTTTTTAGGCTACTCTCTCGTAAGCTATTATTACGCTCGGCCATACTTTAGGCGGCCCTTGATAGCTTCGCAGTCAATTAGTGTTAAGGGGCCAACTCTGTTTGAATTTTGATAGCTTCGGCTATATCTCTTTAGTTAAAATTAGTTTAATTCTTAGTTTCTTAAGTTCAAGCCCAAGCCTTTATTATACAACTCCAAGACAGAGTTTTGTTAAAATTTAGTTGGGATAATAAAGGGTGATTTCACCCTTCTCACTTGTTTTCTATCTCACGAACTCAAGCGATTATTCGCTTACTAGTTCTTAAGACTCTTCACTTTCAATTGTAATTTAGACCTACGTAGTGGAGAATCCTACAAAGGCTACGCAGTAATGATGGAATGATGATGGAAACTCGAAGAAATATTTTTGCCTTCAAATATTTTTGCCCTTTCAGCCTTCGATGCTTATTTTCTTGTAAATTATCCTCTTCCATATTTTTTATGGAAAAATAATTTATACTTGTTTCACCCTTCATTTAAATACCGTATTAGAGATTTTGTCATAATTAATTAAATTTAAAATATATTTAAGTTTTTAAATATATGATCATTTATTAATGCGGATAATACAGGTTGTCCCGGAAACATTTTGATGTTTAATAACTCATAAAATAATAAAGATAGATTAAAATGAATAACACAAATGGTTAGATAGACTTCATGACCCTTGTCAATGAACTTTCACGTGTGCCCCCTTCGTCGCACGGAGAATATCAAGTCGATATTCAATTTCACGCCAGGTACCGGCAAACATGTCGGCATCCACAGAGGCTATTGCGGTTGTAATTCTGGCTTTTAGGTCATCAATGCTCGACACTCTCCTCCTGTAAACATTGTCCTTTACAAATCCCCAAAGAAAAATAGTCCAGCGGCGTTATATCAGGTGATCTGGTTGGCCAAGGAATTGGACCTCCTCGCCCTATCCATCTTCCTGTAAAATGGTCATTCAAAGAACTACGAACGATGGTACCCCAATGAAGGTGGTGCACCATCTTGTTGCAAAAAGATACGTGGCTGAAGCTCTTCTAGTTGTGGAAATACGAAGTTTTCCAACACGTCTAAGTATACGACTGATGAGACCGTCTTTTCTGCAAAAAGGAAAGGCGCAATGACTCGGTCGTGCATTAGTCCGCACCACACAATAACCTTTGGGGAATCCCTTTGTGCCTCACGGTATTCATGGGGGTTTTCAGATCCCCATATGCGCACATTATGGCGATTAACAATGCCAGAAAGATGCCAAAAAACAAGAGAGAAAAAGGCAATTATAAGCAGACGATATTTAGAAAAGTACAGATATTTAGACTGGAAAATGAAATTATCTGAAATTAACCACACGCGCAGACGATATTTACAAAAGTAAAGATATTCAAACCTGAAAAGGAAAATATGTAAGTTATTCCAGCAATAAATGCCATAAGTTTGTTTATATCTTCATTATTAAACATCCAAATGTGTCCGGGACTTTATAAACAGCCTGTATTTTTTTCTTTGTGTAAATATTTAACTGGTATTTAATTATTATAAGCTTTTTAGTTCATTCACGGGGTTTATCCCTATAGTAAAAAATTTCTCCACGTTTTTTAAACTATTTCGGATAAACTATCAAGCTTAAATTTTGTACACACATTCTTTGTGAATGACAGTACAATATAATGAAGCAAATTTTTCAAATGTTGAAATGATTTTTCGCACAGATTGTTTGTTTAAGGAACAAACTAAAAATTCTCAGAATTTTTGCTGTTTGCTTCATCGGAGAGAGCGGAGAAAAGTCTTTTATCTATACTATGTTAGGACTTCAGAAGGGAAATTTTTAATTCTTCCCTTTTCTTCATGGAATTTCGCTTAGCGGGATTTCCAGGCACATTATTATACCTCATACTATTTTTACAAGCTTTTGTTCAAGTCGCTGATACTGTTTGACGCTATCGTTAAATTTTGCGATCGATTTTTTTAAAACTTCTTCCTTGTAAGCTATTCAGTTCTTATTTTGTACACACACGCTTTGTGGATGACAGTACAATATTGCTGTGAAATGCCCAGCTGGGATAAGATAGCTTCCCCGCAAAGCGGGCCTAGAGTTGCCATAAAATAGCAAGGAGATGCAGGTTGCCAAATTTGGTGCGAAATCGCCCATTTGGCGACAAAATGGGTCATATACATTCTAGAACATTCTAGAACGCATTCTTAGCGGTTTTCTCGAGAATGTTCTCGAAAGTAGCTTCTGTATATACCCCCTCCTGTCCGCGGAGAAAAGAATATCTTGAATTCAGTAGTGTAATAGCAACTTGACTTCAGAGATTAGCTTGAGAGCAATCGACCGAGTTGGGAGCTGTGCTTAGTGCTTTACCGTGAAGCTGTCTTCACTGTTATAGCCTGAAGGCTGTGCTGCTGATTGTTTCAGAGAGTTTATCGTAGTTTTTCGACGACTGTAAACGTGTCTTTGGAACTCTCCTGTATAATATTGGCGAATAAATTGCATTTTGCTTCTTCATGAAGTGACTGCAAATCCACGAACCCGCAGAACGCAATCATATGATACAAACAACACTCCGTTAAAAACCTTGTAAGGATTATGTTCATTTTATTAACAGTTAAATTTTGAGTTAAACTTCCTTTCCTATGGATTCTTAACTTCAACTTACCATTTCCGGCCAGAACGTAGTTTCAGAATACATAATGAGGAAGTTCTGAATACATAATGAGGAAGAGCGTTATTTAACCGCGAAGTTCTTCGGTCTTAGTGAGAGAAATACCAGATATTCTGGATAGCATGCGTCCGCCTTTTTAGGCTACTCTCTCATAAGTTACGCTCGGCCTTACTTTAGGCCCTTGATAGCTTCGCAGTCTATTAACGTTAAAGGGCCAACTCTGTTAGAATTTTGATAACTTCGGCTATATCTCCTTAGTTAAGATTAGTTTAGTTTAATTCTCAGTCTCTTAAGCCCAAGTGTCGGCTTTATTGTACACTTCAAGACGGAGTTTTGTTAAACTTTAGTTGGAATAATAAAGGGTTATTTTACCCTTCTATCTTGTTGTTTCCAGTCACGCGAACTCAAGCGATTATTTACTTATTAGTTCTTCAGATTCCTCCAACAGTAACTTAGAATTACACAGTGAGGAATCCTACAACTTTTTAATGTAATATTTGTAGTTCGGTAGATTTAAGATTTCTAATGTATGTACTTGACCAGCAACTCACTTTGCCTGGCATTCTGCCAGGTAAGATGAGATGTAGGTTCATCCAGGATTAGTTTTAATTACGAAACTATTTGCATAAGTCCTGCATTTGCTGAAGAGAGGGATAATTTCATGTTGTCCACCTTATTTCTTAAATAAATGAGTCCAAATTAGCATGCGTATTAATAGTTGCTTCTCTAATACCAAAACTATAACAGTGCTTCAATTTCGAGCAAGCTTGATTATTTATGAAGTTTAAATAGGGTAGTATTTTTTACGGAATTCATGTTCCCGCTTAAATTTTAATGTAAATTTAGAAATAGTATATTTTATCGCAGGATAATGATAACAGACTATTAAAAGTAAACGATTGATTAATTATTGTCGAAAAACGAGTTTTCAATTTATTATTCAATTGATATGATGCAAATTAGAGTAAACAGAAGAAAATAAAATTAAAAAAAAAGCACTTATTATAAGATAATTTTTTTAAAAACTCTTAAAACAATAAATCAATTAAAAGAAGAAAAATTATTTGTCACATAGTTTAATGGGAACAAGAAATTCAATAAATCTCTATACAAAATTCATCTACAATTTTATATCACGAATAATAAAAGCGCATAGTTTAACAGTTTGGGCTACTCTATATTGCGTACGTATATATTGCTACTCTATATTGCGATTCCATCCACTTCCTTTCAGAGAGTGGGCCAGATCACCACGAAAGACTGAGGAAACTTTTACTACAACTCTCTAGTTACCGAGATATCCGAGGACAGCTGATATCAATCTCCAAGTCTTGAAGAAAATAAGTAAGGAGGAGTCGAAGAACAGGTAAAACATACACATTCGCCATTTTACTTTCCTAAATGAAGGGACATTATACACGTTACGCCATAGCTCCGATAAGAAAATAAACACTCTCGTTCTATCCCCTTTGAAGACAAATTACCTCTGATTTCTGACATTTAAGTTTCATAATTCTACCATGAAAACAAAGAGTAATAATGCCCCTTCTGGCCGCAACCCATGTTTGGCCAAATTACCTTCACAAAGTTAACTTGGAAGTGAAACACCTCTTCGCCTGCAGTTGTAAAGGCATGTCAAACTGCATGCCTCTTGACAGCATCTTATTTAGTTGGAGTCAAACATCTCTGCGCCTTCTCATCAGATGTAGCCCAGATAAACAAGCACGTTAGCGTCTGTCTGTATCTATGTCTAACAATAATCCGGATGAGAATTTTTAAGAAGGGAGGCTAGATTGGGAAGATTGATAATTTGGGAAGGAACTGTTGCCTCCAGACGTCCTAATTCGTGTGATTTGTATTTATGGTTGTGTTTCGGGGATGATGTAGCATGCATCACTTCGAGATGGAGAAATACTATGAAAAATTATTTTAAAATGCAAACTTTTTTCTTTTAGATTTTTACTGGATTTACATTCTGCGTTTTTTCTAACAAGGAACATTTGCGTGAATTATAGAAAGATAATAGAGTTATAACTAAGATAAAATAACACGCCGAAAAAGTATTAATTTAGAAGTCAAACAACAAAAAATAGCGTTGTTTGCAAATTTTCACATCAAACCATCGAAATTAGTCCTGTGAAAATTTGCAAATATAATGCTGATTTTTGAGTTCTAAATTAATAACTGAAAAGCATAATTTTCCACTTTTGTTAAAATTAACTTTCAGTTTCTTAATCTAGAATACTTTCAAATATAGGTTGATAATAAATTGCTAATAGCAATTTAGTCATGATTAATGAATTTGTAGAAACATTACGATTTTTGGAAGCCGGAGAGAGGAAAAATTAGCAACCGCCTTCGCCGGGAATCGAACCACTTACCTCTGGAATACCGGCCCAGCATGCAGAACCACTACACCACGAAGGTAAGCTAGAAAGGCAGGAGAAATACCTTATATACTCCCCCTTTTAAAGGGCGAAAGGGGTTTTTAGGGTACCCAATCGCCAAAACCTGGGTGTGGAGAATCATCATCCAACACCCTTTTAGTTCAGGCACCACTGTAGAGACATTAGGTATTTTTTGGAAGAAGGAAAGATGAAAAATGAGCAAATGCCTTCACCGGGAATCGAACCATGGAACTCTGGAATACCGGCCCAGCGTGCAGAACCACTACACCACGAAGGCACGCTAGGAAGGCGGGAGAAATACCTTATAAACTGTCTAAAAGAAGGATGCCCATTTGTAGCACACATTAAATAATGTAGTAACTCAAATATTTTGGACATTGGAGTCAATTATGGAGTCAAAGTAATTTGATACGGGTTCGTTTAGTGGTACATGGAGTATTGCAGTCAATGTTCAGTCTCTCACGTTATGTTCTCCAACATTTAGAACGTTTTAATGACTTCTGAAATCTATCATTTGATATGAACACTGCTGCATTATTTGCTGTTTAAATACAATCTTTCGCCCTCCCCGAACGAGCGGTTAAAACCGCTGAACACTGGTAGTTTTGTTCGAGGTTCGAGTCCTGGCGAACGGGCTGAATGCGAGGGAGTTTTTGTGGTTTCCCCATGTGCAACGTGGATACGAGCCAGTTTTGCTTAGAAAATCATCCATTTGTCATTCGTCCCCTTACGCGTACTGCCATGTAATAAAATTAAATATAGTCTTTTACAAATTTTTCCCTTCAGAAACTTAGATATATTACCAATTTCCAGTTCAGATCTATCTTCTTATATAACACATCTAGACATATTCATACGGGAACTGACAAAAGATCGCGGTATTCGCAACTAAATTTCATGACGTTTGGAATTTAAAAAAGGAAATACAGAAGTCAATAGAAAAATCTCCGAAATACTGGAAGACACGACGTGAAAGGTTGAAAATGAGCTGAAATCCTGATCGCAACACAAAAAGATCACTTATCGAAAGAGTTTTAAAATTTAGCAATATTTCCAAAACTGCTGAATTAAGCCCTACATTTTAAAATGTAGGGCTTAATTTCTGAAATCCGAAGTGCCAGAGCCTATGGAAGGCAGTAAGGAATAAAGAGAAAAATAAATAAATAAAATGATTAATAATTAAATTAAAATTCAATAAAATATAAAGATATAAATTAATAAATTATAAAGTTTATGACAATTAGTTAAATAAAACATTTGCCCTCGTCTTATTTAGATCTCCGGTTGCACTTAAATTTCATTCAAAATTTGCTCAGCCGGCATCCGACGGAATTTAAGACCTGAATATAGGGTACAATGTACTATTTCAAGAGATCACAAAAGCAAAACCCATCTTTTATCAGCATACTAGTAGGAAGCGCAGCCCGCAAAAAGGCCATAGGGCGACGCAAAGTCTGCCAGGAGGGTCGGGCTGCGTCCCTCATATCATACCAGTAGGAAAGGTAAAACGATTAAAGTGTCGCTAATGAGAACAGAGAATACTAGAAACGGTATGAGACCATGGAAAGAAATTTTAACGAAGATGTGTAACTTCGAAAACAAAGAGAGAATAGTCTAACGTTTTCTGACCGCGATGCACTGCCGATATAATTTTAGCTGTCAAGCAGAATGCGACTAATGGGGGGGGGGGGTGAAATCCTCGAATCCGATACGATAACAACATAAGAACAAACGTAAGGTCTGCGCAAGTTACAGTTTTCGTTTTCTGTATTTAGCTACGTAGTTCAAATCTTTGCAGAAGCTCTGCAGTGGGAGGTTACTTGCGCTGGACCTGCACGACGAAAACGTAATCACTGTTAGTAAGAGAAGTTTTACCCGCTCTCATGAATTCATTCGACTTTCTGGAGAACAAGCCTTCTGACATGGAGCCTGGGGACTTTTCGTTCATTAAAAACCTTTCTTTAAAAGTGTTTGTTGCCTAAGGAAAGGCAGGCATTACATTCAGAACTTAAGAGTCGATTTTTAAGGCATATTTATCGTTAAAATTAAATTTGTCTACTGTATTTCACTTATATAAAAGAAGTGTCGGAACCCTTTTATTTAGGGTTCCATTGCCCTCTGTTTAAAAGTATGATTTACCTAAATAAATTGAAAAGTACCGGGGCCGGCACAATTTAAGCTTATAATTAAGCAATATGGTGCTTTCCGAATAAATGGTGCTTTCCGAATGATGTTATTTCGAAAGTGAATATCCTTGCATTTCTAATAGAATTGCAATAATCTTAAAATTTATAATTTTAAATCTTTAAAAATAACATTTTACTTGTTTACCAAAATGAAAGTTTTAAAACATAGGATTTCATTTTAAATTCATTCATAAACCGTTGACATCCATAGTTTTAAAACAAGAATAATTACGTTAAACATTTTGGTATTTTCCAATATTTTTAGACACTGAATTAGTATTTTTGTGTGTTAACAGTTCGTATAAACTTTGTAAATAAACGTACCAGAGGAGCAAAAAAATAAAAAATTTTGAACCTTTTCTACAACTCCAAAAGTAACAATTTTCGCTGGTGAAAATACCGGAAGAAAAGACTAAAAAAGTTTTGATTCAGAAAGAAAAGACTAAAAAAGACTATAATTAAAAAAAGAAGAGACAGAAGTGCGAAGATAAAAAAATAATTTTGGCGTGGATACGTAATTGCAGTTGGCGGTTTCCCAAAATTAGTAATATGGTACTTTTTTATTCAGTAAAAAAAGCAAATGAAAAAAAAAATCAATAATACATTTTACTTTAAATGCTTTGGTTCTCTCTCTCTCTCTCTTTTTTTTTTTTTTTTTGTTGTTGTTTCCATTCTGAACTACTAAAAAAAATGATTTTAACTGGGCATCTGACTGAATAAAGTTGAGACAATAAAATACTGCAAACATAAAAAATCTTATGTTTAAAATTATATACATGTAAGTGAGAAAATGAAAATACATAGACACTTCGATTTTAAACTACTACAAACACTCTCAGCTGATCAATGTTTACGTTTATAAGTAATTCTTTCCGGAAATATGAGTGATAAAAAATAATCTGAGAGAACTGAGCAGTTAAAAATGTCAGTCCTGTTTGAGCGCTCGATGAGTTCATATCAACATAGAGCAGTCGAAAAATGTTAATTCATTCTGTACGCTCGACGAGATTACCCGACGAGTTAATACTAATATTAACACATAAAATGTTGTTTGATGACTGGGAATTGAAAACAAGGTTGAACGTTGTACAGAACACAGAAGCGTTGCTTGATCATTTTAATTTAAAGCATTATTCGATTCGTTAGAAAATAGGAAACTTCCTAATAAATTATAAAATACATTTTTTTTTCAGTTATGCAACATGTAATGTAAGGTAGAGAGTTCATTTATTTTTTTGAGCGCAAAGGAGCGTTAACCCACAAGGGCTATAAGTCTCAAAACGGGATTTTGCGTTGAATCACTATAAAGTCTGAATCACTTTTCAAATTGTTACCACTAAATATTATCGCTCTGTATTCTACTTGAAAATTAAATAAGGAAGAATTTGCATAAATTTATGCATGTTTTTTGCATTGTGAAAAAACAACGGTACTTAGAGCCAACAAATTTGAAAAATATAATCTTCCACTCGAATATGAGCATTTGGAAGCTCGAATTTCGAGTTTGTTTTATTGTGTACTATCCGCTTCGTGGCAGCCTTCGTCTGGCTTTGAAATGTACCAGAAAAATGCTTAAAAGGAACACCAAACATAAAATTTAAAATTTGCACAGAATTTTACTCTGCAGAACAACTTTGTCAAAAAACACAAATTACAATGAAATAAAACATATAAAAATTACAATGAAATAAGCAATATCCCTTAATACAAATATTAATTATCCTAGTAATTAATTAGCTAATTCCGTTGCCTTCTCTCGACAAACGTCCAGTACCCAAGAGAAACATTAAATTTAAAAACTTCACAGAATTACTGCCCTTATTTTTCTGAGTGGCAACAGTGCTGATATCAGCAACAGAGGTAACAGTGATGTATCAGAAACCATGGCTGGGTGCCATTGTTGCTGATATAATGAAAGAGAATTATCGATTTCATGCATGCGATTTCATCCAAAAACAAAAAATAAAACAAATATCATTAGAATTTTGAAAAAAATCTCTTCCATATGCACTCGTTCTTGTCTAGATGTACCACATTTCGTAGCCCTGGGTCTTTCAAGGAGCATGAACGAAAGACACACACACAGAGACAGACAAACTATTCCTTTCATATATATAAATTTTGTATTTTGGAAAACTTTAACGAATTTTGGATTAACAAACTCAACGATTAGAGCGAGCTATGGCAACACGAAAACAATTTTACCTCTAGCACGCAGGACTGCCTATCGGAAATTCTAAAGATAGGCTGTTTTTTAATATACTTAGCTCAAATGCTCTCCAAACGTATATGTGTATGTAAATGAAAAAAACCCGTCCCTTTGGGAGTAATATAAAAATCTGAAAGCTTTCAATTTTTTTTTCGTATTGCTGCTGTGAATCGAAAAGAATCGGTTACAAAAATATGTAGCTAGATCTAGTATCATCTGGTTCAATGTGTGCTGTTTGATGATGCTTGTTGAGGCGTCAAATTAGTGTATATTATAATACTAAAAGCTATAGAGTCATTAGGTTAATTGGAAGCAGAAAAGATGAAAAATATGCAACGGCCTTCGCCGGGAATCGAACCACGGACCTCTGGAATACAGGCCCAGCGTGCTACCGTTACACCGCGAAGGCACGCTAGGAAAGTGGGAGAAATACCTTATATACTCCCCTTTTTAAAGGGTGACTAGGGTTTAAAGGACACGAAGTGCTACCGTTACACGTGCTACCGTTACACGAAGGCACGCTAGGGAAGTGGGAGAAATACCTTATATACTCCCCTCTTTAAAAGGCGACTAGGGTTTTAGGGGACCTAGTCGCCAAATCCTGGGTGCGGAGAATCATCATCCACAACCCTTTTAGTTCGGGCGCCACTTGTAGAGACATTAGGATTTTTTTGGAAGCCTGAAAGATGAAAAATTAGCAACCGCCTTCGCCTGGAATCTAACCACGGACCTCTGGAATACCGGCTCAGCGTGCTACCGTTACACCACGAAGGCACGCTAGGGAAGTAGGAGAAATACCTTTTAAAGCAACATTCATATGATTCATATTAACATAGGCAAATAGGTAGATGTAAAAGGAGACATTATATTAGCACTCAGTAATAAGATCCATATTCCGAATTCCATATTTTATATATAATTCCATATATCTAGCCAAATTCCATATTCTATATATAATTCCATATATCTAGCCGAATTCCATATTTTATATATAATTCCATATATCTAGCCGAATTCCATATTTTATATATAATTCCATATATTTAGCCGAATTCCATATTTTTAATTCCATATTCTATATATAATTCCATATATCTAGCCGAATTCCATATTCTATATATAATTCCATATATCTAGCCGAATTCCATATTCTATATATAATTCCATATATCTAGCCGAATTCCATATTCTATATATATAATTCCATATATCTAGCCGAATTCCATATTCTATATATATAATTCCATATATCTAGCCAAATTCCATATTCTATATATAATTCCATATATCTAGCCGAATTCCATATTTTATATATAATTCCATATATCTAGCCGAATTCCATATTTTCTATAGAATTCCATATATCTAGCCGAATTCCATATTTTATATAGAATTCCATATATCTAGCCGAATTCCGTATTTTATATATAATTCCATATATCTAGCCGAATTCCATATTTTATATATAAT
Organism: Stegodyphus dumicola; assembly: GCF_044657685.1. NCBI lineage: Eukaryota > Metazoa > Arthropoda > Arachnida > Araneae > Eresidae > Stegodyphus > Stegodyphus dumicola. Next base: position 36,053,527 of record NC_140771.1, on the reverse strand, counting down.
TCCATATATCTAGCCGAATTCCATATTCTATATATAATTCCATATATCTAGCCGAATTCCATATTCTATATATATAATTCCATATATCTAGCCGAATTCCATATTTCAACATGAGAATTCGACTCACAGTAGCCGTACTTCTTTTTTCTTGTCACTAATCACAGTGTTTGAAACACAGATCATGCGATCGTTTACTTTGTCTGGAAGTGGCATTCATTCATAAGCATTTACGAGCGATAAGAATCGAGGCTAATCAGCAAAAGAATCACCTTCCCTCACTAGCACACTGACTATTCAGTATCAGGAAGAGCAAAGATTGAACGAATATTGTTAATAATACTGTTATAATTGATCTCAAAGCAAATGGTATAGTTTACATTTCCTGGACGGGACTTTTTTAAGGAGAATTCTAAGACTTCAAAAGCATTCAATTCTCTTATACAACAAGATTATCTCTCCAACTCACTTCTTTCATGATGTTACAGCTTATGTAGCTGGCCACAAGAGGGTGCAGCGTTTTTTACTTTTAGCTTGCTATATTTTTCTTACCGCATTGCGGATTTTTGAGATAGATGTGGTGGCAACCAGAAAAACATGATAAATGTTCTAATGTAAGCAGATTCTTGTACATAGCTGTAAATAAAGCTTCTGTGTGATAAAAATGAAAAGGAATTCCAAGCGTTCCTGTGGATATTCATTAAGAAAGGTAAGCAAAATTTCACTTATCGATGTTGTTAAATGTAAATAATAAGAAAAAAGATCATAAGTTGCAACATGGTGCCGAAATTCCGAGATAACAGTGATCTTTAGATATATTGTGATTTAAGTATTTATTATTGTTCGATTAGTGATTGAATATTGATTATTAAGATGGATAAGTTAAAAGCACTAAAAAGAAGCGAGGAATGTTAAGAGCATCAGTAACAAGACTGATAGCTAAAATGGAAACGGAAATAGAATCGGATAATATTAAATTTGATTTATTAGAACATGATTTATCCATCTTAAATGAAAATGAAAACAATATACTAATATGAAACACTGAAATCGAATCTATCCTAACAGATGAAAAAGAGTACGAAACTGAAATACAGGATAGCTTGGAATATAAAAATAAAATTATCTTGTGTAAATCGAAGATCAGTAGAATATTTAGAATTAGAAAATGCGTTAAATTAAATGAGTTGCCATCTAATTCTGCTACTATAGATACGGTAGAGAACACAAATACAAATGACGCTAAACTTCCGAAACTCCAGAAATGAATCAAGCTGTTATTGGTATGCCAGGAAAGGAAATACTTAATTATTGTAAGGAAAATTTGATAACACTTGCTGATGCTACAGATATAGGTGTCCATAACTCTCAAATATCAGTATTAATTGGTAATGATTATTACTGGAAAATAGTCACTGGGAAAGTTAAAAGATTATCAAAGGGTCTTGTTGCCTCTGAAACCTTATTTGGTTACACTATAAGCGGAACTGAAGCATTAAGTAATGTTTCTACGCTTCATTCCAGAATTACGGTAATGAATCTTGTTGAGAATACTTCACATCCACATGATTTAGAAATTAGTGCAGCTCTAAAAAGGCTATGGGATTTAGATGCAATTAGAATACATGACTATTCAACAAATGAGAATGACACTGAAGTTATGCGTAGATTTGAAGAAACTATTGAATATAAAACCAATCGTTATGAAGTTTCATTACCTTGGAAGGACAATATGAACAAAATGGGTAGTAATTATAACATCGCCTTAAACAGATGGAACAGTTTACTTAGAAGGTTTAAGAAAAATTATGAAATTTATGACAAGTATTCAAGGGTAATTGAAGATTATCTAAATAAAGGAATAGCTGAAAAGGCTCCGAAGAATTCTGAAGAAAACATCTATTATTTGCCACACCATTGTGTAATCAGAGAAGATCACGATTCTACGAAATGTGTCGTATTTGATGCTTCCTCGCATACTCATGACAGTCTATCTTTAAATGATTGCTTACATTCAGGACCAAATTTAAACTTTGAATTATTAGATTTGATAATTAAATTTTGTCAACACAAAATAGCATTTGCTGCAGATATCGAAGCTGCTTTTCTACAAATTCTGTTGAAGCCTGAGGACAGAAATGCAGTAAGATTTCTTTGGACTTCAAAGGAAAAGGAGCAACCGACGATTTTAAGAATGACACGTGTAATATTCGGAGCAACCTGTAGCCCCTTTTTACTAGCAGCAACTATAAAGCATCTCGCAAGATAGTTGAAAGCACAATATTCGAAGATCTGTCAGCTTCTTGAAGAAAATTTTTACGTAGATGATTTGATTCATGGTACAGATGATGAAGAAGAAGCTGCAGAAATTTATGAAAATGTGAAAAGAATTATGATGCTTGCTAGTTTCAATATGAGAAAGTGGAGGAGCAATAACGCCCAATTACATGCGATTTGGAATGCAGCTGAAAATACGAAGTTTAATGGAGACGGAATGAATAGCACTTTGTTAGGATATATTTGGAATCATGAAGCAGATAAACTGAAATTTCGAATCAAAGATGAATTACTCAAGGATCCGGCTGAGGAAATAACAAAGCGGAAGATTCTTCAAGTTGCGGGCGAACTATACGATCCTATCGGTTTCATATCTCCCTTTGTCGTTGCAGCTAAAATGATGATGCAAGAATGTTGGCAAAGACGTTACCAATGGGATGCACCACTTGATCAAGAATTGCAGAATCGATTTAAAACCTGGTATAATGAAATTCCTAAATTAAAAAATGTTGAAATTCCAAGACATTATTTCAACAATCTGTCAAAAGGAAATCTGTCGAATATTCAATTGCACTGTTTTACAGATAGTAGCCAAAAGGGGTATGGTGCCGTTGTATATTTGACATACAATAAAAATGAGTTAACAAAAGCATCATTTGTTATGTCCAAAGCAAGAGTTGCTCCCATAAAAAGGGTTACGTTACCTCGACTGGAGCTTTTAGGTGCAGTCATAGGAGCTCGACTCATCACATACATCCGACATTCGTTGAAAAACATAGAAATGAAGATTTATATGTGGAAAGATTCAGAAATTGTATTACATTGGGTCAAGGCTGATCCGACAAAATGGAAACAATTTGTACGAATAGAACGAACTAGTTTGTACGAACTAGAAATCCAAGAGAAAACTGATCCAGATTGGTGGAATTATTGTCCCAGCCATGAGAATCCTTCGGACTTATTGACGAGAGGACAGAAGGTAGAAACCCTTTCAAAAAATGAACTGTGGTGGTATGGCCCACCTTGGCTTGTCAAAGATAACAACGTTTGGCCCAGATCTTCGAGAAATTTTAAGGAAGATGATAAAATAACAAATTCTGAGAAACGAAAAGGAAAGAAGCAAGAAATTTTAACAGCAAACTGTATTGTTAAAAATATCATTCCTATCGAAAACTTTAGTGATATAAAAAAGGTATATAGAATAACATCTTATGTTTTCAGATTTATCAATAATTTGAAAAACCCAAAACTAAGAAGAATTGGACCTGTTAAGGCTGAAGAGATGAATGAAGCAGAGAATTTCTGGATCAAGAAAACTCAGGAAGAAAATTTTAGAGAAGAAATAAGGAAATTAAAGATGAAACAAAGCATACATAGTTCGAAAATATTTACATTAAATCCATTTGTAGACTCAAATGGAATACTGAGAGTAGGAGGAAGGCTTCAAAATGCTGAGTTAAGCTATAATCAAACATATCCAGCAATACTACCTGAGAAGTCTCATTTCACAGATCATATCATTAAAGATTGTCACGAAATGCAAGCACACGCTGGTGTAGCTGAAACTTTAACTCAAATTAGGGAAAAATTTTGGATACTTAAGGGTCGACAGCGTGTAAAGAGTAATATTAACAAGTGTGTGATTTGCTACAGATTTAAAGTTAAGCCACTAAGTCAGGGTATCGCTCCTTTACCAATCGAAAGAATAACAGAGGCAAATCCCTTCGAAGTTGTAGGACTTGATTTTGCTGGTCCTATGAGTACAAAGGATGAAACTGGGAAAGCTTATATTGCTCTGTATACATGCGCTGTAACCAGAGCAGTGCACCTGGAACTTGTGTCTAGCCAAACAGCAAACAATTTTCTTCTGTCCTTTAGAAGATTTATTCCAAGAAGAGGGGTATGTCGAATAATATATTCAGACAATGCAAAAACCTTCAGAAGAGCAGACAAGGATTTACAAAAACTATGGAATACCATCAAGGACACAGAAGTTCAAAATTATTTTGGTAATAAAGGTATTGAGTGGAAATTCAATGTGGAGAAGGCGGCTTGGTGGGGCGGTTTCTGGGAAAGGCTTGTTAGATCTATCAAGTCATGTTTGAAGAAAATACTCATGAAGGCTTCACTTAAATTTGAAGAGCTGGAAACAGTTTTAATTGAAATTGAGGCGATATTGAATTCGCGTCCACTGACGTATGTTTATAGTGAAGTTGGAGAACCAGAACCGCTGACGCCAGCTCATTTTCTAGTTGGACGAAGACTAACAACCTTACCATCTGGCAAAATTCTTGAACCTGATTCAACTAAAGAAAATTTAACAAGGCGATATAAATACCGGCTAAGGTTATTAGAAGAGTTTTGGAAAAGATGGAAAAGAGAATACTTACTTGAAATTAGAAACGTAAAACAAATTCAGAGAGGTAATGCCGTAACAAATCTTTTGAAGGGATCTGTAGTTCTAGTGCACATGAAAAAAACTACCAAGATTATTATGGAAGATGGGAGTTGTACAGGAGTGTCATCCAGGACGAGATGGGAAAATAAGGGCTTGCACTGTCCGTTTAGCTAATGGAACTCATCATCGTCGTCCTGTGCAGTTACTGTACCCATTAGAAATGACTTGAACTCTTTGAACTGAATACAATGAACTTAAATTGCGAACACTGCATCTATAAACACTTAAACTTGTAGAACATTAAAAACATTTAGTGTTTAAGATAACTTCAGAATCCAATCCTTTGATGAACCAAGAGTTCATCGAGGGGGAGGATGTTTATGTAGCTGGCCACGAGAGGGCGCAGCGTTTTTTACCTTTAGCTTGTTATATTTTTCTTACCGCATTGCGGATTTTTGAGATAGATGTGGTGGCAACCAGAAAAACATGATAAATGTTCTAATGTAAGCAGATTCTTGTACATAGCTGTAAATAAAGCTTCTGTGTGATAAAAATGAAAAGGAATTCCAAGCGTTCCTGTGGATATTCATTAAGAAAGGTAAGCAAAATTTCACTTATCGATGTTGTTTAATGTAAATAATAAGAATACGAAAAAAGATCATAAGTTGCAACACATGATGACTTGTTGCAGAGATTTCTGCTATGTTATTTTTGACAATCATGATAGCGATATCTGTAGTTATTATCAGAATCGTATCCGCTTTCATATCTTGTTGTTAGGCAATTTCAAGGTGTTTACTTGGCAAGCTGTTTCAAAAAGTATTAGAAGATCTAATTTGTTTGAAAAATTGTTATTTCTTGCAGCAGAAATTTATTACAAGTTACGTGATCGGTAGTAGAAGGCAGATTAATTGTAAACCTATACTCGACTACGTTCAATATATTATTCGACCATAAATGTTTCTCACTGCTGAAAAAAAGTGAAGTACATAAGAAGATTGCATGATTTTTTCTTTGTATTCCCAAATTTCCAAACTTGATATTGTGATTTTGTTTTGCGCGTGTGATTGTGAATTTGTTAAAGACACGTGCCGCTTATCAATTCACAAAACTTCAGCAATGTTGTTGCAAAATTGCTTCCCATAGTTGGAGAATTGTTAAGTATATGTAGTACGGAATTAACCATCATTTTGACTTACACCGACTTATGCAAGATGCACGCATAGAATGTCTGACATAGCAGACTTTCATTACATCCTGATCAGCCAATGATACGTTTTTGTATTGTAAGGAATAAAAAATTCCATTTTTACAAACAAATGAATCTGCTGCATTGTTTGTGAACACACTATATCCCATAACAATGTAAAGATAAATTTAATTTACCTTACAGTTAATTTTTATTTTAAAGCAACGTTCATTTGATCCTCATTTTCACCTACGCTTTCTTGCCAGAACGCTAATAAGCTAGCGCGCGTGTATTCAATGAGGTAGAGCAAAGTAGTATTTAAGGGAAGGTTTTGGAAGGTGATTTCAGAGCGTGTTATGCCTGCTTGGAGGCCACGTTGCTATCTTGAACTGCTAGAAATTAGATTTCTGTGGCGCTGAGTGCTTCTAGCCGTTAGGCTTCTAAGACGACTTATATGAGTCAGAACCTTCCTGTGCCTTAAATTATCCTTTGAGCCTTGGCTTAACTTACTACATTTAATTTTAAGTTGATCGTTACCTGTTTGAGTTAAGCCAGAAGTGTCGGCTTTTGTATACGCCCAATGGGTCCAATTGTTAAATCATATTGAGTTAATAAAGCGTTTTTACACACATGACTAGAACCTGGGGATAATTTCTCACACAGTCTTTTAGGTCTCGTTATTTTGTGCTACTCAAGTCTACGAGACGTTAACAGTTAGATATTTTTTTTAGATTATAAAATTTCATTAATTTTCATTAACTCTAATTAAACAAATACACATCCAATTAAATAAGTCGTCATTACCGAACTGAACTCTCCTGTTTAAGTTGTAAAAATCAAATTGCTTTATTAAAAGTAAAGGCTCTACAACTATTGCAAAAATTAAATTGCTTTCTTGAAAGTCAAAAAACTATAAAAGTATTTCTGCCACAATAAAAAGATTAGAAAATGTTCTGCGTTTTTAAAAATGGTTGAATGTTTTGGTTTTCGAGTAAATTACTTCAAGTAAATTGAATGAAATAAATCTTAATTGTTTACGGTTATAGTTCAAATGCTTGCTGATGCCAATATTTAATTCGTGACGCATAACAAAAATTATAGTATACAAAGCGTACTTGAGAACTGTTTCATTCCTTTGTTTGACACTGAAAGGATAAGCTTATGTGATCTACTAGTAACTATATGTTTCTCTATTCTCACGTTAAGATGCTCTTTTTTCTTTAAGCATTAACACAAATAGGCTATAAATGGGCCCCTCTTAGGAAAACATACGTCTTAAAATTGTTTATTACTTCCACTCTAAGCATCAATCTGTGTTATTGGTAAATTCCTATTCTTTTATTACTTAGTGAACCAATAAAAATTCAGGTTGCAGCGACAAGAGACATTTTTTATTTGGACACTTAAAGTCGCGCAGCAAGAGAACTCTGTGTATTAGGCTATCTTTTCTTAATCCATTCGCCTTGATTTACGACAGCCCTTAACTGCAGATTTATGTTAATCGCGGTCGAATTTAACAAGGTTGTAAATTAAGCTAGTGTGTGTGGCAACACGTTTTTTGCTGCCATATCCCAGACTAAAGTGTTCAAAATTACCTACAGGCAATTCAAGGACGAGTGCTTGTAATAAAAGGCACGTCAGATTTGTAAATAAATCTGCAAATAAAAATTAAAAAAAAAAAAAAAAAAAAAAAGGTTGTGCAAATGAAGAGGAGCATTTGATGTGATACGCAAGTTAAACCTCTCAATTATCTTTTATGCAAGCAAGTCACATGATTATTAAGAGACATTAAGAAAGGGATTTCTGATAAGCATATACAATGGGTTTCTTAATTAGATTAGATCGTAGAAGTTTATTTTCCTTCTGGGATAGTGTTTGTAAAATAACAGTGGAATGCCTAAAGTTATATTGACCTTTGGATATGTGTGATTCATTGACTGGTAAAGTTACATCTAAACTTTAAACTGCGTAAGGCCTGGGTGTACGGATGTTTTATGCTATCGGTAAAAGTTCCTAAAATCTTAGGCTTAATATAAACAGTGGATTAACAAATATTTTTATTATTTATTCATTATGGATATTTTTCTTATATTTCTTCCAATTTCATACACATTGATTTTACTACTACCAAAAAACATTGATCTGCAAAAAATGATTTCCTTTTACGGCCTGTTAAATATTCTTTTTGGGGCAACAATAAACTTTTTTAAAAACTGTTAGATACTTATTGTTAGACTAGCTACATGTACTATATATGTGATAAATTTCGTGAGCTTGTTTTGCTTTCAGATAACAACAATATGTAATTACATGTAGTTAGTCTAATAGCTATTATGTATGTAGTTAGATTTTATTATTTGTGGGAAATAATTTTTTTTATTTGACATTGTGGAAACATGAATATTTTCGTCATTTAAAACCCTTCCGTAATTGGATTATATGACTACGACCGACGATTGAGAGAGAGTATTTATATACTTATACAATCATATGAATGAACTCCTATTATAATTCTTATATTTCAAAGTAAAATAAGTATGACAATAAGGAACAGGAATTTTTAAGTAATATTTAAAAGCAATAGAAAAACGAGAATTAAAAAGTTTTTGAAAAATCTAAATTGAAAATTTTTTTAAAAGGTTTAAAAAGCTTGAGAAAAATTTCTTAAAAAGTATTTGAAATACTAAAAGAAAAGCGGCATGTGGATAAAAGCAGCTGCTTTTCTTTTACTTTTTCAAAAATTTAAAAAAAAATTAACTTTTTAAATCTTTTAAAAAAATTTTGAAAACTTCTGATTTAAATTTTTCAAAAAATTTTAATTTTTCTATTGCTTTTTAATATTATTTAAAAATTTATTTTCTTTATTGGCATACTTATTTTACTTTGAAATATAGGAATTATAATAGAAGAAATCCCCTTTCATTCATATGATTGTATTTTATTAAATCATTGCAGCTTAGGAGCAGGATTCTTAATAGTTCGTCTTTGCATTTGTTTATGTTATATATATGTGTTCGGTACTGCCGATTGCAACAAAAAAGGAAGTGCAAAGCCAGATGTTACAGTAGTCTTATACACAAAATTTCAAAGTTCTTTTGAAAAAAAAAAAAAAAAAAAAAAAAAAAAAAAGATTCCTATATTCTGTCCGTACTAATACAGACGCCAAGTAAAAAATTCGTCCAAATGGATTCGGGAATGATCAAATGGATATTTATGTTGAAATATGATGCCCGAAAATTTTCGCTGTTACAATATGTCCTTAACTTTGTACAAGGAAGTAAAAAAGAGAAGGGACAGATTTTAAAAATGAAAAGTAAATGAAATAAAATGCTAAAATATTACTTCCTGTGAATATATTTGTAATAACATTATTTCGCAAACGTTTCGAAAGTAAAAGTATCGCTGTTTCACTAATTTTGAGGTGGCCATATGGGAATCTATGTTTAGAAGTTTTTTAACTGGCTTTAGTATGTGTTATTACAGAGTCATTTTTCTGCACGCTTAGTTTATTTATTTACTTTTTTTAAAGGGCGGGCGTTTTATTTAATAGCAATTAGCCTTGCGCCAGTGCAAGAGCCGGAAGTGATGGCCATTTCATTATGGAAGCAATTAATAGGTAGCCACAGTTATCTCCTATGAAGAGGGTTGACAGTCACAACCATACCTTCTCCGGAATTCGAATCTGGGGCCATGGCTACCCATTATACCGGCTGGGCGGCACAATTAGTTATTAATTTAAGCCTAAAACAGTGTTAAAATTACGTCACGCTGATGACTCACTTTCAGAACTTCTTTTCTTTTTTCTGTGCACCAGGTTGTGCCACAGTCAGCGATGAACATGGGAAGAAATTTCATCAAGATATTCATCATTCGAAATGCAGTACTCGGGCAAATGAAGTGCCAGCTGGTGCTTGAGGACTTTTGTTAGATAACAAAAAGGGTCACACCATAGACTGAGGGAGAAAATGACAGTCGAAAAGATGTTGCATTTGAAATTCCCAAAACTGTAGATTGTACAGAACATTCAAAATGTTATATATTGGAAATAATTGCTAAACTTTCGAAAGACAAAATTTTTCGCCTTCAGTATCCCCAAATAGGCAAAGAAACGGAAAATCCGTTACAGTAGTCTTCGACAAATTAAAATTTCTTCTCCAGTGTATTCGATTTCGATTTACTAAGAGCAATAGTAAATCTATTTAAATAAATAATTTGAAAAAACTTATGTTTTGGAATACTTGGTAACACGGAAAAATCTGTGATTCTAGGATCATTGACTCTGAGACATACCTCTATTAATGTTAGAATGAATTTTCATTTGAATAGAAGAAAAACGACTACTAAGAGCATTATAAGAAAAGCAGAAAACTTTTGTAACAATATGCTGTATTTAAGAATCTAAATTTGTATTCGTTTGTTCCGACATGCCAATACTATCCATCGTGTCAAACTATACGCGTCTTGCCAATACTTACTTCAGAAACTGTCTTATAAGACATCAAGTACTGTAGATCTTAAGCGTCTTATTAATATTAGGTACTAAAAATCAAAAGTGTTCGTACAATAGATTTGTATACATTTCACAACGGGAAATTATCCAAGGGAATGTTCATATATAAACAAGAATTTTCGTCATCTGTTCGTGTAAAGTGTTTAACTTATTTGGACAAACATACACACACTAGTAAGACAATCACATACGCTAGTCAAGAGTAGTGCTGGTTTCTCTTTCCATCACCTCTGTTAATTGTATTTAACATATCGGAGCAGAAAGTTCACAATAGTATTGCATAGGTCAGTGTTTCTCAACCGCCGGTCCGCCGCAAGAAATATTTGCCGGTCCGCGAAGTTGCCGATTATTTTTGTCTTCATAGTTTATTTGTGTGAAAAAATTGTGCCAATGGATCGAATTATTACATTTACCGGTCTGCGAGAACGTACAGAAATATTTTACCGGTCCTTGGAGTAAATTCGGTTGAGAAACACTGGCATAGGTGATTCCTAGTTAGATTTTTGACTAACGAAAGCGTCATTCCGTCTTATATTCATTCAAGACTTAAAAATCAGTTAACTACCTTTCTCAATGTAGATCTTATGATTAACTCAAATTTGTTAAAGAAGACCAGATGAGAGTTGAAACTGAAACACGAGCTTGCCGGTCTAGAACTGCAGCAGATGTAGACAAGCAAATTTCCGTTGATGCATTGATCAGACCAACAGCAGAATCAGAAAAATCGCTGAAAAACTACAAATAAGCATTGGTAATGTGGATTCCCTAGACCAAAGAGCGAAAACAGATAATGTAAAATAACATAGTTAAATAAGAGTTAGAATAAAAGATAAGAATATAAAGATAAAATAAGAGTTAGAATGAAACAAATTCAAGTCTAATAAGCAAATCATTGTGCAAGAATATGTAAGAAAATGTAAACAAGCAGTCAAAAGATTTCTGTTCTTCCGGAATTAAGAAGTTTCCAATAAATTTAACAACTATTCTTAAGTTATCCAGAATTAGTAAAAGAACAATTGAGTTGAGTACAATACAAAATAAATTACCACTAAGACAATACTGCACCATTAAGAGATGAAACGGATAAGGGAGTATCAATTCGCTACTCAGGATATTAGTGTAATAGATCTTTATATAACAACAAAGCACGTGATGAATGGCTATATTGAAAGAGTCAGCTTTTGTGAATCCTGTTTTAGTAAATGGCAGGTGCATTAGTACAGGTGTTTTAGAAAGTGGCAAGTTCATACGCTGTCTTTATTTTTTAACTCTTCAAGTTCATTTCAACATCACTGTAAGCCGCTATACCCTAAATTGTTTTACTGTCCAGAACATAACATATCTCGTACATTAAAAAATTTAAGCTGATATTAAATCTAGCTGAAAAGTTTTAAAAAGCTATATCAATTAATTTAATCCTGCTTCAGTATCACATTTCCTTAATCATTCTATTAGCCAAACGATTGTCCGATTAAATTACACGATGTAATGCTCTACTAAACGAAATGTATCTGATGATAGTCTCATGAATGAACAGGACTCAATTTTTATTAGATAACTGCTAATGTTGGATCACAAGGAGCTAAAATATAATTACTAAACAAAAAGCAATATCTTATTATAAATTAGATGCAATAAAATGCAGCTATAAGTATACTGTACTGCATAGTGAAATACATAATGTTATCAGAAATATTATTTCATTAGGAAATGAAGGCAGGTCCATTGTTTTACACGGACAAAAAGCAAATTGTAGAACAGAAAAACAGTACTTTAAGTTATATTACAAGCACCACTTATATCATTAATTACAGATTATGTGAATGCGGTTTGCTTTTAGACATTGCGTCTAAAAGCAAACCGCAACACGCCCCTAATATAGCGCTTTAGCCTAAATGACAAGCTTCACAAATTCACCCGAACTCAAGCTTTGTATAGTCTTACGTTTATGTACAATGCCTCTTGTACTTCATTTTTTTAATACAATACAGAAAAAAAAAACCGCAAAGAACTGCACATGACACAGCTAAGAATGATAAGCATACGCGGTAAGCAATGGTAAGCATACGCAAAAACAGATACGTAGCTGGCATACGTGGATTTTTCAAATAAGTCACAATGGTCTTAGCTAAAAGACATCAAGGTTGCTGCGTTAAAATATCACTTACTTAGTAACAATAAGGATTACAGAAAAGAAACGTCCGATTTGGTAGTAATTAGTAGCAATATTAATTATAATTTCTAATGGGATTATTTATTTAATAGATTACTGCAAAACGCATGATGGTTTTCTGCTAACTGGAAGGAATGTCTCTGTGAAGTATTTGTTAAGGGAAAATAGATCATATTCTCTTTACGTATGAAGAAATCTATAAAACTTGCTTCAGTCAATCAGCCCATTCGCTGAAATTCGAATCCATGCTAAAGGATTATTTCTCAACAGTTTTATCCACTTGGTCGCTGTACACTTGAAAACACATTGGGTATTTTGGAAGCAGGAGTGATATGGTCACTTTACTTAACCTGTTCCGCCAAACTGAGTTAATAGCACTACAGGGTTAGGAAGTCATCCTAATCATTGCTAGCAATCTGACGGTTAGGCCGCCTTTCTACATTTTACTTTAATCTGTAGTTTCTTGGATATAATTATTTTCATTCACTTGCTTCATTATCTCTAAGATGCCCTTGTTGCAGTAATAGTCCGTGAACAGTCTATTCACAGGATATGTGATGTAGTCGGAAGGAAAGAACTGCTGTCGAAGGAGTGATGAAAAATTAGCAACGCCTTCGCCGGGAATTGAACCACGAACCTCTGGAATACCGACCCAGCATGCAGGCCACTACACCACGAAGGCACGCTAACAAGGCGTGAGAAATAGCTTATACACTGAATTAGATTTTTGTCTTATATCGGGAACTGAAGGTCAAATAAGCGTAACTCAGTTTATAACGTTTATTTTAACTAACGTATTACTTTGATGTTATTTTTTTTCCTGTACCTTCTACTTTTTCCGTCATTTTTCACCACAATGAAAATTAGGTTGAGGTTAAATAGTGATCGAATTCGTAGTTTAGGGACAATATCCTGGCAACACCCCCTTAATATAGCGCTTTAGCCTAAATGACAAGCTTCCACCTAGCAAATATGTGCATTTGAAGATGAATTTTGTATTTATAAGTGAGTAGAATTGGAATATCAATTAACTGAGGCCAAATGTTTTAGTAGTTGGCAATTAGCTTGTGTGTTGCATTTATCTAAATATGTGACTATGGTTACGAGCAATCTCGAAAGAAGTTAGATTCTTGAACATGAAAAAACACAAAAGAGTTATCTGCGTTAAGAAGAGAGATGCTTTCACGGAGGACTTTCTGAGGGACACTGTCTCGTACTTATGCTACACATAGGTACAAGTAACGACGACTAAAATTTGTTAATATTTAGTTGCATAGAAAGACATAACTTTCAATGAACATTTTAGTTACATTTTAATTGTTTTCTGCGTTACCGAATTTTAGTTAGATTTTTGTTCAGCATAATTAAGAAAATTTATTAAAGGTATATTAAGCAAGTAGGAAAATAATTGGATTTAGCTTCATGAACTACACTTTTAATTTTTAAATGCATATGATACGAGGCGTAATATTTTCCAAATGTAGAATTCGGAAATTATTGTTGCTTAATCGTTTAGTAACTGTAATTTATATAAATAATAATTTTTTTGTTTCTTACTCCGGAATTATCTTGAAGCTTTTTCGTCTCAGAGATGGTTTCCTGTCAAGCAAGTTTTCCCTACCATTAGGGATAAATGTATTCAACTCACATAATACAGTTGACTTAAACGTCTCGAAGATCGAATAAGACGAGATTTCTGCATTTAACGGCTTTCAAGGGAAGACTTAATTGTTTTTTATGACGCAGATAAGAGAATTTATCTGATCTTACAAAGAAAAATATATTCCTTACACAGAAATACAGGTTAAGTGCCTATTAAAAAAACCAATAAAGAAGTTAAGGAAAAGAAAGCGCGTGTAAATTAAATGACGTATTTTCTGATTTTCTGCAGTTGCGTGTGTAGTAAGTGCTATAGGGATATACTAAAATAGGATATTTGATAAATCTAATTCGTTGCTATGCTTTAGAATCAAAGATATCACGTATCACTTTATTAGTTCTGATTTAAATTACGATTCTCTCAGTATCTTGGACTTTAGTTTCAAGTCTTTCCGTGCTTTGACTTCAAAAAAGAATAACACAATTTATATATGTATTTCAGTATAATATTTTACCAAGTAAAAGACAGTTATGATCTTCTAAAGCTATTTTTTTTCTCAGAATTGAGCAATCTAAGAATAATATATATAGTTATTGAAACTTCAATAACTTAACTGCAATATTCCAGATACGTTTTAATTATAAGTAAAATATTCGAAAAATATATATGGTATTTATTCATCATTTCTTCTGTTATTTATCTTAATAACAGATATTTGCTTTACTTAATATATATATATATATAAAAGGAAGAGTCTGTGTGTGTGTGTCTTTCGTTCGTGATGCGTGTGAGCTAATAGACCCAGGCTAATTTGGGAGCTAATTTGCTAATTTAGGATTTGCTAATAATTTGGGATTTGCTAATTTGCTAATAAGCTAATTTGGGAGTGACAGAACATATTACATTGTTTTTCTTTATTTTCCCGTCGGGGTACTTGTTTCAATGGCCAAAGTGAATGGAAAATTAGTGTCTATAGCCCACGGGAAGAGGTTAAAAATTGTATAAAGAAAATCCTAAGCACCAAATGCAAGTAGAAACAATTGAAAATAATTTTTGCTATTAAAATTAGAATTCCTATACCAAAACAATCGATTCGGCCAACGGGCAGGAAAAATATTTCCAGTGCATAAAAATTCTAATTTAAATTTTGATCCTACTGGGCAGAAAGACACGTAGATTGGTGCACCAGCTGACTGAATTCATTACACTACTAAGAGCTTCAAATGCAAACAAACAGCCATTACGTTAGGCCTAAATGCCCCTTACACTTTTAAATTGTTGATAAATCTATAACTATTGCTTGCAGATTAACTAAAGGCATAAAAACCATAACCGGAACATAAGAACAACATAATTCAATCATTTTTCAAGCAAAAAATGCCTAATTTACCAATATATAAGAATAAAAACCTGAGATCACAGAGTCGGGTAACAGAGTGGGAATATATATATATAGTTATTTATTTATATACATTTCGTGAGACCTATTGCAACGGAAAAAGAAAAAGTGCACAATTAGATGTTATAGCAGTCCCATATATAAAATTTTAAATTTCTAGGGCTATTTGTTTTCTAATAATGCAATGTATAAATGTCACAAAAAAACTCTACTAAATGTATTTTAAATCCGTTTTAAAAACCGTTTTGGAAAAAGATCCTTTTTTTGTCCGTCCGTAGAATAGTCAGGCTAAGATGTCGTTCAAAAGGATTCGAGAGCGGTCAAAATAGATATTTTCTTTGAAATATGATACTCAAAAATTTTCGCTATTCCAATACTTCCTTTACTTCGTACAAGTAAGTAAAAATGAAATCTCTTAATTTCATCGTTTTGCATATTGTTACACGCAAGTAACTCTAAACACTCCAATTACTGCTTTGAAAATATTTTAACACCTGTTTTCTGTGGCGGAAGTTCTATGAGCATAGAGAATTACTGCTAAAATGTTTCATAAGAACATAATGTGTGTGTTAAAATATATTGTAGACAAAAACGTATCTAATATTTAGCAGCAGTGTAAGTGACGTTAGCTTATATTTGATGATATTAGTAAATTAAACTCTAAAACTCATAACTGAGGTTACGTATACGGACCAACATGACCGCTACTCTTTACTCCCAACATTTTCTTCAGTAACTTTCTACCTTAGAATTAGCCAAACGTTATCTGAAGCCATAGTAACAAAAATTAAATTAGCATACTACATTCCAGTTCAGTTTTAATATAACACATATAGCATATTTTTATTATCTTTCTATACGTTTTAATCTTCAATAAAATCTTTAAAAAAATATAGCCTTAGAGTATTTAAATTATTTAAAATTCTTGTTTTCTACAAACAACTTTTAAAATTTTGAAATTCTAATGCATAACGCAATGAGTAGAGTTCAGATGGAAACCTAAAAAAAGCGTATTACTCTTATCAAAACGCACCCGCTTAGCGAGTAAACATAAATGCTAATAACAGCAAATTAAGCTTGTGTCTGTGTCCAGTGTGCATGATAATTCTTCAAACAGTTCCTGTGTTTGAATATCGTTATCTGTGGAAATCTTGTGATGTCTTGTGTCTTTGTTTAACCAGGCACAAGGCAGCCGTTTCGTAGTAAAGGAATTGTTCCTGCTTCAATTGTTTTATTTGCTCTCCATTTAGCCAATGTTTCCGAAATCTAATAAAACTACTTTATTTTGATCATCTTGATAATTTTGTATTTAGAAGCTAAATTGCTTTAATAGAGTTGAATCGCTACATTGGACTTTGAGTTTTTTTATCACGTAGCTTGCAAATCTTATTGCAATCAATGTATTGATCATTATTGGAACTGATCTGCTAAGTATTACATTTATTTGGGGAACATTTAATCTGAAATAACTTCAGAATATATACATTAATTACGATGAGAAGCCATTTTTGAAGATTTTAGTTGTTCTTAATATAATATTTTGACAACGTTAAATACGAAAGTTGCGTTAATATTTGCACATCTTACGTTATTTAAAAAATTCTGCTAATTATTATATAGATTTGAGAAATATTTAATGTGAAACAAATTTAAAATATTTGCGCTATTCACTATTCCTGGGGCACAATTTCCGGTGCCTTTCAGTGTTGCCAAAACGTTTTCAGTTAAAATAGCAAGAGAAGACTCAAAAATTCGCAAAAAGTAGCACATGATGTCAGAGATCCGGTTAGTCCGATACTTCGAGCTCTATTTTATACTACGTTAGAAATAAATGAAGTTGCAGAGTACGGTAATTAAAGCTCAAGCTCATAATTAAATAATTTAATATGATAGCTATGAAAAACATAGCCAGGTTACTTACGCAAAAACGACCTGATTAGTCATGGAAATTTGGAAAGAAATTTCATTATTAAATTTTTCATCATTATTTTATTTTCGCAACGGTTGATTGCAGATATATTATTACAGCAACAAAATTATTTAAAAAAGATTCTATTTTTGAATGCTTAACTTTTAAAAAGAAATAATTTTGTATAAAATACAAAATCTAACTTCTCACATCTTTATCCACTCCCTGTATTCATATTTAAGAAAACTGTGCACTCGTTATCTCTACATATAATAAAAGAAAGAGTCTGTGTGCCTTTCGTTCGCGCTGCCCGTAAGCTAATAGACCCAGGGCTACGAAATTTCGTATATATGTGCATCTAGACAAGAGCCAGTGTACCTCGAAGCGATTTTTTTCAAAATTCGTATCGGAATTTTTTTATTTTATCTTTTCGATTTTATCGCATCATTTTAAATAGATTCATTCTTTTAGAAATGTGGTTTTGGCAGCAGTTTTTCATTCAATTATATACTGGGCTGCTGACAGTTGAAAATCAGCACTGTTGCCTCTTGGAAAAAGGAGGGCGATAATTCTGTGCAGTTTTAAAATTTAATGTTTCTCTTGGATACTTGACGTTTGTTGAGAGAAGACAACGGGAAGTTGGTTAATTTATTTATTAGGCTAATTAATATTTGTATTAAGGGATATTGCTTATTTAATTGTAGTTTTGTTATATGTAATACTTTTTTTTGATGAAGTTGTTCTACAGAGTAAAATTCTTCTCAGTTTTTAAATTTAACGTTTGGCCCTTCAGGCATTTTTCCAGTACATTTAAAAGCCAGACGAAGGCTGTCTGCGTAGCTGCTAGTTCAAAATAAGACAAGAAACATTCGTCTCCCGTGAGAGAAAAATTGTCTGAGACATGTGATATTAAAATCGGGAATTATATAAAGGGGCCGTACTCAAATCGAAGTGCGCAATGTTGCATTTCTTGGTAATTAAAAATAAAATATTTTACTCAACCGGTGGTCCGCAAAGAAGCAAAGTATTTTTAACTATTTAATTTAAAAATTCAAACCCTAACATCCTGATTAAGGTTTTTCTCTAACACTCGCAAATGTATATACGATCTGAGCTTTGTTCAAGAGTGGTGGTGGTAGTAGTACTTTGTAGTGGCGGTACTAAAGGTTTTCAGTTTTTATTTAGATGCTACGGGTTAGTCAAAAGGTTGAGAACCGCTGGTTTAGAAAAAGGTTTCTCATATTAAGAAATTACATAACAAGAATTTCCATGTAGAGTTTTGTAAAAAGTGTTTATCAATAATTTTTTTTTTATTTTCAAAATGGAGATCTTATTTACAGAGAGAATTTTATAAAATCCGTGCTTTAGAAAACACTGACAAGCTTCAGTATTGGCACGTAGTCAACAATATTATTTGTATTAATTATAAAAGAAAAATAATTGTACTTGAAAGATTTTATTATGGTTACCAGATCTAATTCCAAAGTAATATAACTTCATAAGAACATTAATAACGTACTTTCAAAGAACTTATAAATTACTTCTTAGAGAAAAAGTAATATTTCTAGAAGAAGTAATTTTTGTAGAGAAGAAGTAATTCGTTTCTTAGAGAACTTATAAATGACTCATCTGAAATTTCTTTCGGCATATCAAATGTAACAAAATTATAAATAAAGACGCTTAGAAATCGCAAAGGAATACAACTGAATTACATTTAAGGGGGGGGGAGAAGGTAAATTCCGCCTCATATTATTTTAATTTATTTATTAAAATGATTCCTTAGTGTAAATTGGAAATGACGTCAAGTATCGTATATTTTGAAATTAAATTTATTGGTAAGCGGATGGGAGTCAAATTTTTTTGTGTTTTATTTTTCTAAGGAGCAAAGTTTCCAAATATGAGTGTGTTGTTGTGACTAATCTCGCTCGTCTGAAATCAGAACAAGCCCACGAAATTCATCGTGCCAAGGAGGCAAGACTGCGCCTGTTGTCGGCAAAGTGCCTTAGGCACCATACAACAACAACAACAACAGTTTAGGCTTCCCTGCTGCAAGAACTCAATCTCACTGCAAGTCCACTCCCCCTTTGGGCACATCGTGGAAGTTCAACCTCCGCTATTACCCTCCAGGAGAGCAGCGCACCACCTGGAAACGACACCAGGCAGCACCGGTCAGCTAATGCTCCTACCAGTCGCTTGGGCGAGCCCGTCGCAGCGGGACATTACCCAGCGACCCCTGGGAAACCCCCGGGTTACTAGAGCCACGCTGCACTAGGACGCGCCAGACTCCGAGGCCGGCCAATAAGTGACCTTTCCCAGAGCCTTCAGAACCACCAAGTTCATAAATTTTATACCCCAGTGTGCGAGACTGCCTAAGTACAGATCCAAGCCAGTAGCTTCGCAGAGTTCTCTATCTACGTCGACCCCCGGGGGGGTTAGGCACCATACAGGTGACAATACTACTTTGCTTAACTCCGCCCCCTTCTTTGAAGGAGAGCACCCCGGGGGGGGGAAGGAGCTGGTCCGAGGGCCTGTCACCCCTCTTCCCCTCCCACCAACCTCTTGAGAGGACTTTCGACTCGCCGCACATTTTGAGTGCCTCTATGCCGCACAGACAGTATACATTTATAAACATCCACGCCTTCTCCAACCTATGCCTTTCGTACGTTAGCCAGAGTGACTAACCACTATCCCATTTTGGCGGTAAATGTAAGTGTATGGAGTATAAGACCGAAGTAACGTGTAAAATTAACTTTCATGCTTTACACGGAATTCATTTTTAAATTAAAAAAAATACAAAAATATGAATCTTTGTTTCATTTAAAATATTTTTATAATTGGAAGTATATGTCCACGACCAACGGTTGAGAAACATGGCCGGGTAAAGACTTTTATGAACATGGTGCATAATATATGGTTGAGTTTTTAAAATTCAATATCAATTCAAAAACCTTTTTCAAAATATTTTGGTGTCCATAAACATCATTCTCCCATAACTTGAAGCTTGTTTTCTCTTCTACTGTAACCTGCGAATGTCTTCATTTTTCATCATTTACAACCGACTCGTTTCTTGCGGTCAAAAAGTGCATCTTATCGTCTAAAGATATTTTTCCGGTTTCAAACTTGTTTTCGCCTCGTCATTGACGCATCTAAAAGCAGTTTTCTATTATTTTGGGTAGTTTATGTTTCTCACAGTCGTTTATATAAATAATAGCGTCCGGCGAATGAACTAATAATGTACATTAAGATATACAGAAATCTATTTTGTATTTTAATAGGAAAAGATGTTAGTTATATGTATTCAAGTCAGTGAATTGAAACGTCGTTAAGGAAATAAAAGGTGATAAATAGATAAAGAGATAAAATGTACCCCATTATTTAAATATTTATGGCTGTAACTGAAGAGGGAAAAGGTTGTAACTGCACCTACATAGACAACATAACCCATGTTTAATCATATAATTTTATTTCTTCTTCCCTAGACACTTGAATAATTGACATCATAAGCATTCTGGCATTTTCTCACGGAATTCACGCTTGGGTTCATGAATAAATGCTTTGATAAACCAATGGCAGAAAACACTTGACTCTTTCTAAGCGATTACCTTTATAGGGTCCGCTAAAGAAAAAAAAATGCTATACTGGAATTATTCTTTCAAAAAGACTTTAATGAAAAAATATTGAAAGAAGTCCCCATACCTGGGAATGTGCTGAATATAAGAATTATTGAATTCGATTAGTTTTCATGGTAGTTTCCCAAATCTGTTTATTTCAAACTTGTGCATGGGGTTCTAAAAACTACCCTTCAATGAATATATCTGTAGAGAATCTGTCTCCAGTTTTCTTGCACAGTTTAAAGCTCTGTGCATGTTAAGTAATAAATTATTCGTCCTTTTATTTCGAATTGCTAGACATCATCCTATCACTGAATTTCGAATTCTGTGAAAGAAAGAAGAGAAAATTTCGCTGGCATCTAGCTGACCGAACAGAAATTTGCAATATTTAAAATAAGCTAATAAAAAAAGGCCCAAATTTTTTTCGTTACGGTTCTCGTATCCCTTTCCAAAATAAGAGGAATTTTTCTCTATTGTTCTTTATAATGTTTCCCATACTGCTCTAATAAAAGCTAATAGAAATGCAATGAGAGTAGTGGTTAAAGTTGAAGCCATTTTCGTTGTTACAATTACTTAGTCATTTACTTTCCTTTTGTTTAGGTTGAAAGATACTGAAATATAAATGAAGCTTTCCAAAGTATCTAGAATTTACCTATTATGATACATCGTGCAATCCCACCGTAATCCAGGCATATTTATTAAAAAAGAGTGATTTAGGACATAAAGAGATTACAATATAGTTTCAGTACAATTTGAAATTCCCAAATTATATTGAATATCTGTTTTGTGTAACAAAAATAACGGATAAACGTAATGGGATAAATATAAGAAGTACTGGGAACACAATGTTAAAATGAACTGTAATAATACACACACTGGCCAATGAATTAGAAATTTAAGAGATTTTCTTTTGAATGCTTGCTAGGGATGAAATATGAATTTTTTTATGACGTGGGTTACACAAAGTCAGAATGCTAGTATAAGTAAGGTGTAAGAGTGCTTTTCACGATGAATAAGTAAAATGGGAAAAACGACAGATCTTTCACCATTGGAAAAATGGCTTATTTTTGGTGAAAATTTATCAGGGGCCTCGATTTCGAAGACAGCAAATCTAATTGGGTTCTCAAAGGCAATCATATCAAAGGTTTTCAAAAGCTAGAATCAGAACCTACACTCCTTCTGTAGAAGACGTAACTGCGGTTCGAGCACAGTTTCCTAAGAGAGAGATTGGCTTCCGTCATCTCCGACGAATTATACGGCAGAACAGAGACTCTACTGTGCTTCAACTGACACAGACCGTCAACTAAGGCTCTTCCCAACAGATTTCAGCTCGAACATGCGCAGAGAATTACAGAGGATAGGAAGGCATAGCCGGGTGCCTGTGAGAAACCCACTCATTTCTGCCCGACATTGCAAAAATTCGTTTGCAGTGGCGTCGGGAAAGCAGACGCTGGGCTTCTGAAGATTGGAAACGGGTAATGTGGTCGGATGAATCATGCTTATTTTGCACTGATGAATGACGTCGAATTTGGCAAGAACCTCATGAATCCATCTTGCATTAATCGCACAGTGCAATGATCGCGTGGGAATAGCATGATATGGGGCATGTTCTACTGGCATGGAAGTGTTGCCGTGGTGTTCCTCAAGAGTAAACAAACAGCCATGAAACAGAACAAATGCACCATGCAATGTTGTATTTTTACCCTGATAAAGACGGATACTTTATGGACGATAATGTAACTATACATCATGCCAGACGTGTTCAAAATTGGTTCTTGAACATCAGTCTGACTTTCAACACCTTCCCTGGCCATTGCATATCCCGAATCTTAACCCCTGAGAAAATGTGTGGGATATGGTGGAAAGACGCATCCGACAGCACTCTCTTCTTGCATCTTATTTACAAGGTCTAAAAAGCTGCATAGCCAATGCCTGGACGTAAAAGCATTCCAAAAGCACGTAGTCCAGATACCCAAAGGAATCAGAGCAGTTAACCGTGCAAAAGCTGGTCCAATAAGATATTGATCTTGGGTTTTTAATTCATTGGCCAGTGTTTGCAATACTGTAAAGAGGTATCCGCGAGGTTATTACAATTAGAAAACGTTATTAAATTTACAAGTAGAATCATTTTGAATATATTCACAGGATGTAAAATTTCATTAAATTTATGGAGTATGAAAACTTATTTATCTAGCCTTATGAAGAGAGAAGAGATCTAGGCCTTATGAAGAAAATCTTTGCATATTTGCATTTCGGATACTGATGTTTATCTTTAATTAGAAACCTTTGGAATTCCAGGAAATCTGTTTGTGGATAATGTTCAAACTTTCTGACAAAATTTTAAATGGTTTTAATAGCTTATTGTTACCAATCGCTGCTTATTGAAAACATTGGCTCATCAATAGCCTAGTGGCTAAGATCAGTGAGCTATGGGTATTCCGGTTTGCGTTTCGATTCTGGCAAATAAGCCGGCTAAAAGAACGTTTTCGTGGTTTTCTCCATTTGCCACTTTACAAGCCATTTTCTCTTAGAAAATCCTCAACAAAGGCATTTGTCCCCTTTAATTAAACAGCTTTTGTGCGCTTTATTGTATTTAAGAACAAAATAAATTTTCAATCTAAACTTTGAAACTTTGAAATTATAATCAAACTGCTTACACATTACTTATATTAGTGACTATTTATTGGTTACTGGTTATTGCTTATTGATTTGTGTTTAGCATAAGAGTTTTAGTTATTGTAGCATCTAATTTTGCTTTCGTTCAGAATTTGCAATATGAAGTTTGCTATACTAATGATATTTTTGCTTATTGTTTACTTTACCGTATCTGCGTTAGCACACAAAATGAATATTGCTTGTATTAAGTTGAATATAGTTGCAATACGAGGCACCTTTCTGAAATAAGATAGTTAAAATGTTCTTCGTTGTTACTTAATCTTTAATATCATCTATTAAATAGCGAGTATGGACTTTCTCTCTCTGTATTTATATATATTATATATACATGCACAATTCAAATGGATAGTTTAGAGACTATTGCAAATTGAAATGTAAAAAAATATTCTGATTTTAATTTCCAACAATCATTTAATCCTGCATTTAATTGTTTTTCCCCTTTATAGACATAAAAAATTAAAAAATAGCAGTTGCTTATAATAAATCTCTCTAAACTGTGTTATTTCAAAATTAATAGCTGTCAGTCATATGATTCTTAGGTAAAACTCATATAAATTACGTTAAAGTTTCAGCAAATAACAACAACAAAAAAAAAAAAAAAAAAAAAGAAGAAGAAGCTTAAATATTAACCAATCAAAGACAAAGCAGAAACTAACTCCTTCTGAACAAAAACTCAAAATCACTTTAAACCTAACTTTTATAGACACATAGGATTCGTTCTCTGCTTTTTAGTCGAGCTAGACCTGCTGCTTTTGTTCTTACCGCAACATCAAAATATTAAAGTTCTAGAACAGACGCTTATTGAGCCACGTTATCTGTGTTGATAATAAAAAGTTTTACAATGAAAATAAAGAAGTATTTAAATCGGCAGCTACGATAGTTATCTTTCATGTGCCAAGCTCTGTGATTCTGTAAATCATATTTTCTTCTATGTCATTAATTTCTGAATCATCGCATATATAAACAGTACTCGACAGTTATTAAATTTACGGGTTAATAAACTCAGCAGCTTATTACGTTTAAATTTTCAGAAACGAAAACTAATACATATTAATCAATTAAAAAAATCACTTTATTTGCATCCATGTAGCAGGTAAGATTTTAACACAATATATGTCTAAATCAGTACAATATATTGCGATTGCTTTGCTCCCAATAATTTAACAACATTATCCGAAACTCTTCTCGAATTTGTGAAACTGTCTGCGATTCATTCAGATTTCCGGCTGCTTATTAGATGCTTAAGATTGTTAACATAAAAGCAAAATGTTACCATAGCTGAATCTTCATTTAGTCCACCAACTGCTGTTATTTGCAATTCTCAAAGTGAACACTTCGAAGGGAAAAGGGAAATTAATTCTGAGTGCAAAATTTAATGTTAAGCTGTTAAACTTTCATGAAACTAAGAATGTTTCTGTTATTGAACATAACAAGGGCATACCATAGGTTTCTAAAAACAACCAAATAAACAATAACCACAAGAAACTTAGCAAAGAAAAAATATTCTATCATCAGTTTTTTAAGTAGCTGTTGAAGTAGCTCTTAACTGATATTACCACTATTCAAAAGGAAATGATATCAAGGGTATAATTAATTTCTACTAAAATCTTTGTACATTGTATTGAGATTATAAAATTCCTTCAAATATTTGGACTGGTGCTTTTAAAGTTAGATCCTAAGTTTTATTTTTATAAAAAAGTTGAAATGAAATTTTTGAAGATATTTGAAAATAAGCCTTAAAAATGTAATGGAAAACGAATAAATGCGTAACAGAAAAAATGTGTTGTGAAAATTTAAAAAGAAAATTATTTTTTATATTTCTTTAGAAAGCAATTGTCTGCACTGATTGAAGTTGCAGTGAATGCTGTGAGGGGAAAGAAATATTGAGTGGAGAATATCATTGCATTTGTCTCGTTTTTTGTTCTAAAAAGAGCGCCCTTTTAGGTAAGTAATGATTCATAAAGTAGGCAACGAACAGAATTAACAATGCTTAAATGTTTTCCAATTAATGCTTATAAGCTACAGATTTTTAAACATTATAACCATTCTTATTCCAGTACAGATTAATTGTAATTAATTTAATAGCTTCTTAAAAGTATGTTTTTCCTTAAATTTTCACATTAACCTTTTGAAGACGGAATGGCCATTATAGTGACCATAGAGTCCTCTCTTTGAAAAGATGGGGTTGTCCACTTTAGTGGCCATGTCTTTTTCCCCCATTTTCCAGGCTGAAAAGTGGGGTGAAATGTCAAATTTGACGTCCCTAGGGTTTTAACCACTTATCTCTTTCAAAGGTCTTCTTTTTGCGACATAGATGCACTCCTCTGAGAATCCATTAAACTACACACAAGTATCTTTATTGCAAATGGGAGGTGATTTCTTAAAGGGGGGAAAGCATTCGGTTCAAGATTCCCCGTCCTTTGGTAGCTTTTACTGCTACCAAAGCCCCGGCCTCAAAAGGTTAAAAAAGCAGCAAAATATAAAAACTGCAAATAAATCAACCCACGCGGAGTATTCGAAACTTTTTGAAACCGGAGTAATTCTGCATTCTGAATAACTAAAATTTTATACAGAGATAATACGAATATTTATAAATATAATTAGCGATTTAAATTAGAAATTATAAAAAAAATTCTCTTAAAATTTATCGACAGCATGTCACTTGTAAACATGTATTAAAGCATTTTAAAATGTTATACAATAGAGAAAGAAGCGAATTTTAAAATATATTAAAAAAATAGAAAACATCTTGAATTCTATAAGCAAATGATTTATTTTTGTGTGCTATTTTATTGTATGTGTTTATTTTATTTGTTAATGTGACTAGTTTTAAGCTCCTAATTTCCTCTTGTTATTTAGAGAATGACATCATGCAATTACCTAAGACGAGACAAAAGAGAACGAACAAAAACATTTTAACACAAAATCCGTTATTATGCCGTTTTCATTTAACGCCCGAAACCATAGCAAACGAATGAATAAATATATAAATAAATTATAGCAGTTTTTAACGCACGTTTGCTTCCAACAAAAACGCTCAAGCAATTTTCATGCCTTTTAAACATTATTTTGACCGATGGTATATTCATAAATGCACTGGGCAATTAAGAATTTGTAAAAATAAACATGAAATAAAAGAATTCATGATTGACGCCATACACGATTTCGCACCAGCTCTTCCTTCTGTTAATTCACAGCTATGGCCTTAAGAGTTATGGGTCAGTGTCTCATCACTCAGGTACAAACAAGACATTTTCTAAGAAGGCTGGGAAACATAGAGATCTTCCTGGAAGTCAATATCGGGGAGGAAAATAAAGGAAAGAAAATCGTCCTGTCAGTCTGTTCAGGCTCAAGAATCATTCATTCCTTTTCGCCGGTGGGTTCAAAAGGGTTAATTGTTGGATATTTATCTCGCGGAAGACGTTCTTGAGGTGTGTTGAGGAAAGAAAAACAGCCAGGTAATTCTTGTCCATTAAGTGGCGAGTAGCATTTGCCCACTTCGTAGGTTAGCAGCAACAAATTGAACTTTGCTCCTCCATTTGTTGGGAATGCATCTGATGCATCACTCAGTTGTCCAATATGGACGTCTTGCGTTAGGAGGGTTGACCTCTTTTCCGGGACGGGGATGCCCTCGAGTGAGCGGCATAAGGTAAGTATTGCATGGGAATTTCTTTCCGGAGTTTATGTTGGTATCAGGTCACGGTAAGATGCTCCAAATAGGGCAAATAAAGGTTATATAATACACATTTAAGATCATTTTTTAGCATTATACGATTCATAAAAGTGTACAAAATATTCAATTAAATTATCTTCATAATGTAAAAGAACTTATTCAAATATGCCTTTTGATCTAAGCAGTTTTATATCTAAACGTAAAATTATAAAAATCTGGGTGTTTAAAAAAACATACCAAATCCACTTTAAACCTTAGAAGTGTTTTATATTGATTGAAATTAAAAACGAATTGTAGCTAATTTGTTATACTTATTGCGTAAATTTATCGTATTATGAGTAAACTTAACACTTCAGCCTTTCAACTTAATAATATTAGACAATAAATTATCCTTCTTTGACAGTACACTTGCGCTAACAACCTAAAATTTGAAATATCTGATCTGAACATGACTTCTTTTTAGGGCCTATTGAAGTCTACACATTTTTTTGCTGCCCTTCATTTAAAAACTTATTCCTTCGAATTTTGTTAGAGATTTTTCTTATTCAAATAATCGGACCTCCCTTCTTGTCAAAGTAAAGGTCACATTCTTGTCAAGTTATACATAAAATCTCAAAACATCTTCATTAAAAATTGTAAAATACAGAAAACCATAGAACAATAAGTACAGTTAAAAACAGCTAAAAAAAAAAAATTAACAATTAAAATTACGAAAAACAAGCTAATCGCCAGCGGACAGGAAGCCGGATTTTTCGGTGCACAGAAGTGAAAGTTTACTTTTGGTTCCATTTGTCAAAAAAACACTGAACTTGGTGCACAAACTGAATTCATAATTCTACTAAGAGTTTCAAATGCAAACAAATGGTGGCCTCCTTACACTTAGTTAAACTTAAACAACTTTTATATTGTTGATAATTCTACAACAATTGCATGCAGATGAAGAAAAGTCATAAAACACCTTAACCGGGACATAAAAACAACATAATTCAATCACACTTTTTTAAAGCAAAAAATGCATAATTTACCAAAATATAAGAATTTAAAAAAACTGAGCTCTGCGAGCTAGTAACAGAGCGGGTATATATATATATATATATATGTGTGTGTGTGTGTATAGCAAGGTTGCTGCAATGTTCCTACCTACTACTATTCTTTCAAATCTTTTTGCAGCATTATGCGCAAAAGTTTTTGAGACCAGATAGGTCTTTCGTCTAATTACCAGTTCGCTTTACATTTTCTTTTTCAATTTATAGATATATGTAAGATAAAAATGTATGAATCAGAATTATAATATAACTATAAACATTAATTCTTCCTCTCTATTCTAAAATCGTAATAACTTATTTGCATTGCGTCATTCAAATTAATCATGCGGTCTTATGTAACCGTTAATACCAGATGCCTTCTCGCCTTCGTCCTGCTAACGCTTTCGCTATGCTCCTCTTTCTTTGTTAGAACGTTATGACGTATTAAAGTTTAAAGTCAGTCGTATCTAATAGTTCAATTACTGAATAAGTTATTTGATTAACTTCATCTGGAAAAAGTCATCTGCTATAAATTAAAATAAATATATGCTTGCTGTTAAAAGTGAAAAGTCCTGAGTCGTCATTTTTCTCCGTAATCAATCATCCCAGCTTCGTCAACCATCTGCCAGAACGTGTAATGGAATAGTCTCACCATTCGCCCACGATGTGATGGAATAACTGAAAACATTACATATATATATATTTACTAAATAATATTGATTAATTGATTATATTATCTCCTAAGTTTAACTATGGTAGATTTATCTTAATAGATCTTATTAACTTACTTTGCAGCAATTGCGCAAGTAGTAGTAACTTGTTTTCGCACTAAATGAATTTAAGATCATACAACATTTATATATATATATAAATATATATATATGTGTTATATAATAAATTATATATGTTATATAATATATAATAAATTAGTTTTGAGTGTAGTAAATAAGAATTACTTGGGCACACAAAAAATAGTAAATTAGCATGATCGAATTTAAGGATTAACAAATGTAAAATCAAACGAATTGCTTACTCAGTAGATCGCGTTGTGGAACAATAACCCATAATAACTGAAAATATGTCCAGATAGAAATGTACGAGCTTAACAAAATATGAAATCAAAATAACTTGCCCCAAAAGATGACAAACAGATATTACCAAATCAATTAAAGTTTACTATTCATCTTCGTTATTCAACTTAATATAAATTAAATTTATCATCCAGACAGACGAATCAATCAGAATCTGAATATCAAGCTCGAGTGATGCGCATCACCAAAATAAAGTTGCACTCAGAATAAAGTTAATCTTTTACCATCAGCGGGAAACAAAGTCTCTGTATAAAGGGAACAATCAAATTTCGGTGGCAGTCATTAAGCGTACTTGATTAACCATGGTATTTTTGTCTTTTCTTCTTTAAATCAGGAAATTCCAGATCTCATAAACACGTGCGCGCGAAGAGTTCTCGAAAGGAAGAAGTTGAACAAAAATTATTTTCTGCAACGATATATAGGAAACCGGAGCAATTATTAAATATCTTCACCTAAAAAAATCTCACTAAAAATGATTTTCATGTATTAGCAGACAGCATCGAAGGGCGCAGCACCGAGAAGCCGGAAAATGGCACACCCCATCGGCCAGGGTGAGGACAGCCAACGAGCGACCTACACCAACGAACCCCAGCAGCAGAAGAAGGAGAAACCGGTTGTTTCAATCTTTTTTGCCTTGTCATTCGGCGGTCGCAGTTAGCACACCTGACGCTGAATAGGAGGCTTTCCTGCACAATATATTCACATATGGTGTTGGTGTATTTGGTGTATTTAATTATGGCAAAGCACAGTAGGGCTATCTGCCTAAGGGGAGGTATGCCTTCGTGGAGGACTTTCTAAGGGAAACTGGCTCGTATACACGTTACACATAGAGAAAACCACGAAAACGCCCATGCAGCCAGCCCGTTCGTGGGATTCGAACCTCGGACCAAATTACCAGTGTTCAGCTACTTTACCGCTCGGCCGCTGGTGGTGGTCACTTATAGTGCAGCCGATTTCAACTAAAATGGGAGATACACAACTACATGTTATGACAGGCCCATATACAAAATTTATAAGTTCTGAGACTACCCGTTTTTGAGTTATGCGAAATACATATAGACATACGTACGTACATACGTACAAACGTCTCTGCATTTAGTCACGTCTGTATTTTTGTAACGGGAAAGAATCTCTTCAGAATCCAAATTACAATCCGATTTGGGAAAAAAGAGTCCTTTATTATGTTCGTGTGTTCAGATGTCAAATGGATTCGAGAGAGGTCAAAATGGATATTTTCGTTGAAATATGATGCCCGAAATTTTTCGAGATTACATTACTTCCTTTACTTCATAGAAGGAGGTAAAAAGGAAGAAAATAGGAATGCGGAAATAGATCATTACCTAACATCTGGAGGTTTATGTTTTGTAAATTGTGTTATTAAATTTACGTTTATAAATTTAATAACACAATTTATTCACGTTTATAAATTGAATATACTTCCGCAAAGTAAAGGTTAAATTAAATTTTTAAAATTAACAAAATATTTAAACAATATAAGAATATAAAATTTTAAATAACTGCAATTATATGTTTTTAAAAAAATTATGGGTTTTTATTCATTTTTTTAAGTTTATTTTTTTTACTTGCATATGCAGATTCCAGTATTCCATATGCCTAAAATATATCAATTAGCCCATTTCTTGAAGATTTACTTACCCCAAAATTCTCACTACGCACTCATGCCCAAAATTATCTTTACATGCAGGAAATCATTGAATTTCTCGGAAACTGTGAACTATTTTAAGTTCTCGGAAACTATTTTATAAATTTGTGTGGAATGATAATAATATCATAACACATAAAGAAAAAATATAAGAGCATTACATATGATGTAAAATAGTAACATGAAAGCATAAAAATAGTAATAATATCTTATAAGAAGCTCGGAAAAAATAATAGTAACTTAAAACAAAATTATAGCTTAGGAATTTAATATGGAATGTGATCTTGCCTAACTTGTGCACAGATATCACAACTTGTTTTCTTGCTGGCAATTGTAATAATAACAGTTGAATTTTAAGAACTGATTAATTACACTCATGTCCATAAATTAAGGATAATGCAAAATCAGGCAAAGGAAGAGTTAGAAGCAAAACAAATTTGACTTATTTGTAAAGCTTATTTATTAAACAAAAGGTAAAGAGCATAAAAAGATGCTATATGTTTGATATTATTAAAAAAATTAGCGATTTTTTCACCCTGGAGCAAATTTAAAAAAAAAAAAAAAAAAAAAAAAAAAAAAAACACCTATAAACCTATTTACAAAAAACCAGTATTACATAGTTGGTATCATTGTTAATACATTGTATGTCTCCCAGACGATGCAATACAGTTCGTACAACGCCTAGGCATGCTGAGTATCAAATTATCGATCTGATCTTGGGGGATATTACACCACTCAAAAAGCAATGCTTTCCGAAGTTCCGGTAGACATGTAGGAGGAGGTTGACGGGCTGCAACTCGTCGGCGAAGCATGTCCCACACGTGCTCAACTGGATTCAAGTCCGGTGAGAATGCTAGGCAGTCCATACAGGTGATATCCTCCGATTGAAGGCATTCGCTTACAATGTTTGCACGGTGAGGACGGATGTTGTCATCCATAAACACAAATTCTGCGCGTTGCAGTGAGTGGAACGCATCTGGTCTACGAGCATATAGACCAATCTGCCCTAAGCGTCTGTACACGGTCTGCCTTGAAATTGTCGTACCAGTGGCTGAAAAGAGCTGACGAGACAGGTCTGAGGCTGTGCTCCGCCTGTTTCTTTTGGCAGTAACTGTCAAATACCGGTCCTCATTCGGCGTTATAACTCTGGGGCGACCTGTGCTGTAACGTCTACTCAAATTACCATCATCTTGGAATTGTTGCCAAAGCCTGGAGATGACACTCTGGGCAATTCCAAGTTCGTCTGATACTTCCAGTTAAGTACGCCCACATTCCAGACGGCCGATAATTCTACCACGTAAAAAATCATCCAAATGCGTCTTCTCTGTCATAACTATTCGGTTATTACACTGAAATGCTTATAAAGCGCCTGCGAACAATTTTACTTCTTTGCCTGTATTCCGTATATATCACTCTCTTACACTCTCGTCATTGTGACGTACCATCGGTGTCATCTGGTTACTTCCTGAAATTTGCATATGATTTTTGAAGATGTGTGTAGTGGTTTTACAGGGGATATATTTATTTTAGAGTTCGATTTTCGCGTGACTTCGAATTATCCTTAATTTATGGACATGAGTGTATTTTTTCTTCATTTCTTACTGGAAAAGCTCGTTTGGTATACGTCCAGTTTTGTAATATCCGATTTGGTATCCGTTCAATTTTGTTCCAGTAGATTCTGGAGTGGATTAATGAGGTATACCGAGGAACATTATATTTATTTTCTATCAAACGGAATTCAACAGCATTCGTTGGGAATAATCCAATCAATCGGCTGTTTTCCATTTCAATCACCAGCAGCTACATAAATGTGCAACAAGAGGGCAGACTAAAATTCCACTGTGAAAAAGGAAGAAAGAAAGATACATAAATCAAATATAGGTAGATACATAAAGGCATAAGGCACGTACTATCAATTCGGGCTAAAACGTCAGCCTTTATTAACCACTATACGATACAGGTGATGTATATTATAAAATCATATATTTAAAATGAAATATAAAATAATATATTATATTTTGAATGCCAAGTGGTAGGAAAAAACTGTGCTATGATACTTCATAGTAAATTAATGTCACGTGGAAAGTCATTTAATAGACGGGGAGACTTTTATCGGATTGTTGCGCATGACTTCTGTAACATATATATCTCTAAAATAGCAGTAACTTTTATTTTGTCATTTCAAATCCATAAGTGCTTGCAGTTTACACCCCAATAATTGATTACAAGCAACATCAAGAATTCTCATACTGCTTAGAAACATCAAACATACTGAGCTGAGCCCAATCACTTTGGATTGAAAGATCCGAGCTCAGTTAAACAAATATCCTCATAATAACAAAAATCAGACACCCAATATATTAGCAAAATTAAATCCCATATGTTTATCCACTTACATAAAAATGCAAAAAATTCCGGTGTGATAATCTCCAAAATAACCAAATAAATATATAAATATAATCTCTGTTGCATTTACGTAATCCATTATTGTTAAGCGTATACTCAACAGTTTGTGTCATATTATGTTATTATCCTCTGATATTTTAAAGTAACAACTCTGATGTATAACTCCAGTGTTACTTAGGGTAAAACGTATATACAGTTAATTCCAGTTCTTCATACTCTATCTGGTTAGTGTAATTGGGCAATACGGTGTTCGATTCTTTAGTAATGTCTCTGGCGTCTCATGCGCTTTTACCTGTTTCCTGTTGAAGCAGAAATTCAACAGTTTGAAAATTCGATAATTAAATACCTTTTTTGGTTGATAAATTTAGCAAAATGGAAAAAAAAAAAGATAATTTAACAGAGTTAAAAATGTAAATTACATTTCCGTAAAATGAAATACAAGATAGACTTTTTAAGCAAAAATCAAACAGCAAAATATTTTTTATCCATTTGCTTAATACAAACCTGTTTTTATTTCTTCTAAAATAAAATAACGAAATATGTTTTTGTTTCCGTAAAATCCTTAAAATTAAATGAACAAATTTATTTATATTTTGCTGCATTAAATTTAAACATTTTCTTTTCTTTTTTATTCAATTAAAATAGATAACTCGCTTATGATAACAATTAAATTCCATTCTCATACCAGACTCATTTTTGCTTGTAAAATGCTTTCAAAACTTAAGGGTCATACTATTCAATGGCTTTGAATTTTTTAAAGTATTATAAAGCATGCAGCGTATATTCAAGTCGATATTGCTTTTTCATAAGAAATTTTAAGTTTATTATCAAGAACGTTTTACCTAAAAACTTTAAGAAAATATAAATTATGGTTATTGCTTCAAAATGAAAATTTCTTGACCAAGTTCATCTCTACATTATACGATGGCAACATTTTTCTATATATCTTTGCCAAAGGCAAGCAGAACGCCTTTATTTCGCCTTCATCCACCTCGGTGTATTTAAATGGCTTAAGGCAGAAATAATGCATAATTTCATGAGAAAGCTTAAAAATCAGAAGGGAAAGTATTTTTTAAAATTATACTTTAAAATGAACTACATGAATCTCACTAGCTTATCGCATTAAAATGTAGAACGTCACCTTCTCTGATCTCATAAATTTCTTTCTACAATCAGGTTTTATGTTTTCTTGTCACATTTTCTGATGTAAATTAGTTTTACGCGTAAATAGGCGGATAAAATGTAGCCATAACTTTCTTTTAAGTGCTCTACTGTTTTGCAACTTCCTTGTTTTAAAGTCATTTACGATGAATTATTTGTCTGAACTAGTGTTCGGTTGCTGCTTAGCTTGTGGTAAAATGAAATAATTCCTATTTTAAAATGTCATAGAAAATACTGTTAAAAATAAATTTATTCATGTTAAAATTAGTTTTAGTTTTCTTTGGGTTTTACATTCCTTAGTTGAAGTATTCCAGTGTGTTAAAAATGTATTAAAGAAATGTTGTAATGGTAAAATTAGTGAAAAATGAAATTTAGTTTTGGCGTAATATTCAGGAATAAAAAAGTTCGGCATATTTTGATAAATAATGTCGCAAATTACATTCAGAATAGATAATGGTTTAAATTACTCTTTACCTGGTATGAAAGCTTATTCTGTTGTATCAATGACATATGCGCTTTAATACGTACTCTTCTATTTAAATACGTCATTATATTAACAATACGTAGATACTTAATATTTAAAGTACGATCATTTACGTGCATGATATTTCTATATCGAGTAAAGCAATTTCGCATTTACCTTGTGATATATTGTCATTAGGCAGGAGATTACTTTGAAACAGGAAGATATGAAAAACCTGCAATATCCTCGCGGAGACTAGAAACTGGACTTTTCGAATACGCCGAGTGTGCCACCACGAAGACATACTGGAAGGAGAGAGAAAATACAGACATTTCGCTTACTGCCAAAAGTTAACATGGAAATAAAGACCCACTGTGCTAGTCTAACACAGTTCTTGACAGGTCATGTATCATTCCCAGAATATCTGAACACATTCAGACTTAGGGATACTCCTTTCTGCGAATGCGGAGAAGCGACAGGAACCATTATTACTTCCACTGTGTGCATACAAGAACCTGCCACTTGAAGAAACCAGCGGATTGTGCCTGGGCAATGTGGACGACTAACACACTCAAAAACAGAATAGCCCTTGATAAAATAGAGAAAATCTCAAGACACTGTCGAAGCAGAAACAACCGTGGATAATATTATGTTTCAAATGTTCAGAACTTAAAGCAGATAATCAGAATAACGCTTAGTGCCTTGCAGTTATCAATATGTAAAAACTCTTATTATAATGCAATACTCAACCTTGTTACTTGGAGTCTTCCCCGCCGTGATAGTATATAATTCCGTTTGGTTCATGTCCGTGGACAGCCATCATGGAAGCCATCGGAAGCCATTATAGCGGTGCACTCACTCACTTACTCCCCCTTTTAAAAGGCGACTGGGGATTACAGAACCTAAACGCCAAATCCTGACAGTGATCATCTGTCCTATCAGGATTAGTATCCACCATCTTATAGTTCCACCATCATATGATTAGTTCGGGTGCCATTTGTAGAGTCATTATGTTTCTTGATGGAGACGTGAAAAAAGTGCAAAGACTCCTGCAACTCTCGAATACGTGCCGAGTGTGCTACTATTAAACAACGAAAGCATACTGGAAGAAGGGAGAAAATTCCTTATAATGATTCCTCAAGCATCGCAGTACAGGTAAAGCTCTGTATTCATAAAATTCTGTTATTGGAAATCCTTTTATTGATGAAGAAAAAATGCAAAAAGGTTAAAAAAGAAAAAAATCATTAAATTTATTTACGTATGCTGGACTTCAGAAAATTATCCATACCAGGAGTATCAAACTCCTCGTATGGAGAATTTTCTAAAGGTCTGAAACTCCTGGTAATAAATTCTGAAGGTCTGAAACTCCTGGTAAGAAATTCTGAAGGTCTGAAACTCCTGGTTTCTGAAATTTCTGAAACTCCTGGTAAGATTCCCTCCTTTCTTGTAATATAAGTACATTCAGTTAGTAAACAGAAAGATCCATGCTTAGAAGCTTGGAGATGGTTGGTATTGGTTTTTGTTGTTTCCTAATTTAAAATACATTTCATCTCACAGATGGTGTTTCACAAGTCCTGGTCCGATTTTCCAGCGTGGCTCCCGAACTACAATGGCATGCATCCTAACTTGTAATCATGTTGGTTAAGTGGACTGTTTCACTTCAGTTGTCCTTTAAGTGAAAGAGTGTGTAAAGAATTATCGCTTTTCTCCTTGCTTGCTCTCTTGCAAGTGTTTATCATGTCCAGTTAGCAACGAGAAATATCCATAGTTCAAACCCCGGCGACAACACAGTTTAATTTTCCTGTTCCTTGGTCTGAAATGTGTAGTGGTGTTCGCAACTTTAATGAGTTACTGGTACTTCACAGAAATTGATGGAGTCATGATCTTTCCCCGGAAACGGAAGGTGTGGCTTCATGAAATTTGCAATGAGTAAAATATATATATATATATAAATGAAATCTTAAAGCTTTCATGTTTTTTATTACGCTTAAGGAAGCGTTTTTCTCATTTACACACATCCATGTTTCGAAAGCATTTGGGCTAATGTCCCTTTGAGTTAAAAATACTTAAAAACAGCATATCTTTATAATTTCCGATAGACAGTCTCGCGCTTTTGAGATAAAAATGTTTTTTTCTTTCGTACAGTGTTGTCATCGCTCGCTGTGAAATGGTTGAGTTTTTTAATCAAAAATTCGTTAAAGATTTACAAAATACGAAATAGGTAATAAAACAAATTCAAAATTTGGGCTTCCAGGTGCTCATATTAAGCTGAAGGACTATGTTATTCAAAATTGGATGGCTCAAGGTACCTTTTTTTTACAATGCGAGAAACATATATACATTCATGCAGATTCTTTGTTATTTAATTTTTAAATTCCTACTATTAACTCACACTTTCCCTATATCTTGTTCAAATTTTCAATCGTTAATAAAATACTTTTTATTCATTCACTTAAGTTCAAATACACATTTTTAAGCTTGTAGTGGATGACACTTGATGTTAATACAGTTTTTTCACATATTAAAAATTTTAAAAACTTTTAATTAAAATTTTTTGTTGTGTTTTTAATTTTTTTTTTTTTTTTTTTTTTTTTTTTTTTGTATTTTTAAAGTTTTTCTTTGTTGACCTAAGTAGGAATTGACTTAAATTTTTTTTAACGTTAATTGTTTATATATAATACAGGGCGAGAATATTTGGTAGTAACAATTTGAAAAGTGATACAATGCAAAATGCCGTTTTAAGAATAATATCCCTTCTGGGCTAAAGCCCCTTCAAGCTAATAATCATATTACGTTAGAAAATTCTTTATGAAGGCCTACATTTTCTTAAGCAGGTAACACATGCATATATTCCCTCACTCAAGAATCATTCCAATTTTTTTTTTTTTTTTTTTTTCTTGTGGCTCGCCTACTGCATAGTTGTGATTTATTGTGACCTGCAAGTTTATAATTTTCGTTAAAGAAAGAAGGGAAGAAAAAGAAATTCTTAGTAGAAAATAATACAACAGAAAAACCAATAATAAGAATAATGATTAAGAGTTACTTTATAATTACAAAATAATTTGTATTTACAGGTAGGTAGATATAATTATACAACAAGAGGAAAAGCGTTTCGAATTTTCTTGCTGTGCCAAAAATTATTTCTCGATACATTGCTAGGTATCACTGACTCAGTCGCCTGAGGCAGTACATTGACTTAATTGTTCAGTTCGTGGATTTGGAGTGATTGACAACAACACTTCATGAAAAATCAAAACACGATATATTCGTTAGTATTTCGCAGGACAGTTCCAAAGACTCATTACATCGCCGAAAACTACGATAAACTCGCTATGACAATCAGAAACACAGCCTTCAGGCTACAACGGTGAAGACAGCTTCACTTCAAAACACTAAAGTACAGCTCCCGATTCGATCTTCTCTCTCGGAGCTCAAGACACTAGTGTTGAACTCAACGTTCTCTAGATACCCTCCACGATAAAACTCACGATGCCCTCGACGATACATTCACGATGCACCGTTACTCTGCGTACAGGCAGGGTTTATATAGCTTTTAACCTGCCATCGAGAAATTCTGGGGTTAACCGTTAAGAATTCGTTCTAGAATCGCCCTCCGACTATGGCATATCGCCAATTTTGTAGCCAAATGAGAGATTTCGCTCCAAATCTGACAATCCTGCTTTTCCTTGTAGAATAATTCCTTGTAGAGTGTTAATTCTGTATAAAAAGCATATTAAAAACTTTAATAAAACGAACGACTTCGTGAAGAAATCTTTTAAATGTGTATTAATGAGCGATTTTTTTTGTTTGTTTTTTGTAATTTGACTAAGTAATAACCATGAGTTTTATCAAAACGTTTCTTAATATACGTTTGAAAGACATTTCTGAAAATAACAATAATTTCTGTAAATAATAATAATAATTTATGACAATAAAATAATCTGAAAGACATTTTAAATAAGTCACTTGACAGAAAAGAGCAAAGAAAACTGAAAAAAATTCAAGAATCAGGGAGAAGCGAATTTTTCCAATATTTGGATGGTATGTTTTTATTAATGGTACGTTTAAAATCACAGTTTCTTAAACTACACTGGTGTGCAAAAATTAAGGACGAGACGGTTTTTTCAATATACCTTTGTACAAAACCTTTCCAAATCAACACATTTAATACCGTAAGATCCCCAATACGTAAGGACATGAGTAATGTAAGCAACACTTACTAAAAGAGAAATCAGAGGGATAAAAAGAAGCTTTGTTGAAAAAGTAGCATGGAGCGCAATGCGACTGAAGGCCGCAACATCCCTGTGATGGGTGTCCAGCAAGAAACATCCGGTCTTTAATAGGGGATATGATCTCCCCTGACTGCTAGGCAGGTTTCACAGCGTCTGCCCATGCTGAGAATGAGGGTGTCAATAAGTTGTTGAGGCATTGCTGCCCATTCGTCTTACAGCGCCAATCGAAGCTCCGGAATCGTTACTGGTGGTAAGGTACGAGCTGCCAAGCGTCTGCCTAGAAAATCCCATACATGCTCGATGGGATTGAGATCCGGAGATCGTGCCGGCCAATCCATACGTTCAATATCCTCACTCTCTAAGAGCTGTTCGGCAGCTACTGTGCGATGACATGGTGCATTGTCGTCCATGAAAAGGAACTGCGGACCCATAGCGCCTCTAAAAAGACGCACATATGGAAGAAGAATCTCGTTACAATAACGGGTCCCGTTGACTGAACCTGCGTCGAAGATGTGAAGGTCTGTACGACTACCAAGCATGATGCCTCCCCAAACGAGAACACCGCCACCTCCATACCTGTCCCTTTCAATGATGTTCGAGGGATGATTGCGGCTTCCCCGCTCTCTCCAGATGAGTATGCGATGAGAATCGCTACTCAGACTGAATCTGCTCTCATCTGTAAAGAGTACTCGTCCCCATTCATTGTCTCTCCAATTCCGGTGTTCCCGGCACGACAGAGAACGCCTTCTCCGATGGGCAGGCGTTAGAGGTACACACCGTACAGGGCGTCGTGCAAACAGACCACCACCATGCAGTCTTCTGGCCACGGTAAAACGCGATATCGGTCGTCCAGTCGCCTGTGTCGTGTGTCTAGCGATTTCTCCCGCTGTCTGCCGGTTTCTTCTGGCCTGTAAGGCAATATACCGGTCATCTGCGGGTGTGGTTCCTCGTGGACGACCACTACTAAACCCCCGGATAGCTGTTCCTGTAGTTTGAAATTGTCTCCAAAGTCGTGAAACGATGCTGTGAGCAATTCCGAACTCTGCAGCCACACTTGTCACACTGCGGCCTTCCTCCAACTTCCCAATGATTCGACCTCGGCTAAAAGCATCCACATGTCGTCTAACAGATTGATTATTTATTCGCCATTTCTCGCTGAGGCAGCAACTCGGTGTGATTTTAACTGCAATACGGAGTGCAATCTCTTTGCCAGAAATACTGATCTTACACCGACAACATGCTTTATACTACTCAGACACACCCCCATTACGTCTACTTGCATATCTGCGCATGTGTTACCGTACATCACCTTACTTAATCTCCTGACTGGTCTTTCTGTCCGCTCTGCCTCTTCATTCAGCTGATATGCTAATTTTTCGACTTCGTCCTTAATTTTTGCACACCAGTGTAAGTGTATAAAGTATACGTTCGGATTCCTTTTAGGGTTAAAATGGTTCCAATTGAACATAATTTATTGTATTGTAAATTGTGAAAATTTGACTATTTTTTTCATTGTGCAGTACATATATAAATAGTAACGTAAAGGTGGTGTAGTTCATAAATTAGATTTTTTAAAGTATTTTTAAATACTTTCATTGCGTAAAACTTACATGATTACGCACTATTTTATCTTTCCTTCTTTATCTTATGAAGCACAATAATTCGAATAAAAAAGGTTTTAAAATAATATCTGAATATTTAAGACCTTTACGGCAATAAAAATATTTACTTGTCAAAGTAATAACTCACTTTTCAAAACTGTGTGTCTAATTTTAAAACATTTGTTTAATATGTATTTGATTATATGCATGATTATTGTACAAAATGGATGTTTTAAATTTTTTTCACTGTAGAAAAGCGTGTTTTCGTTCCAACTTTATGGCATTAAGGTATTCCTCAAAGTTGTACGTCTATAGATTAAAACGTTTGTTAACAAGAATGTATTTAGATGATGTTTCTGAGAGTGAAGTAAAAAGACCCATTGCTTGCTTGTTTATTTTCCATTGCTTGCTTGCTGAAGGCATATTTCTATTATTGGTAATACTAGCTTTTGAAAGCAAACAAAACATGATTGATTTAAGTAAACTTAATCACGAATTTGAATCTGCTATGATCTGAGTGTTTCATGGTTTTTGCTGTGTTAAAGAAAATATATTGAAAATTAGTTAATGGCATTAAGCCTTTTCAAAATATTTATTGTTAAAATTTGGTTTAAGTGAATCTATTCATTCGTGTTATCTTTCTGAAAATGTAATCAGAAAACTAATATCCTCCTTATATATCATCATGATGGAATATTTCTAATATTGTTTGTAGATGCATTAGATTACTTTTGAAGCAAGAGATGCGAAAAATGTACAATGACCTTACGGAGACTTGAACTTGGTTCTCTGGAATACGCGTTGAATGTGCTACAGTTACACCACGAAAGCATGTTGGAAAGAGAGAGTAAATTACTCCTATACTTTTAAACGGCGATTGGAGATTAGGGAACCCAAACGCCATATTCTGGTGATGACGAATTATTACCTACCACCTTTTAGTTCGGCCGCCAGTGTAAAGACATTAGGTTATTTTTGAAGCCGGATATGTGAAAAATGAGCAGTGCCCTCTACGGGACTCGAACTTGGAGCGCTGGAATACGAGCCGAATGTGCAACCGTTACACCACGAAGACATGCTGGAAGGAGAAAGAAAATTTCTTAAAAGAGACTTTGGACGTAAGTAAAATTAATGTAAAAATTAGGAGCTATTTTCTCCTTCAAGCATGCCTTCGTGGT
This sequence comes from Stegodyphus dumicola, assembly GCF_044657685.1. Classification (NCBI taxonomy): domain Eukaryota; kingdom Metazoa; phylum Arthropoda; class Arachnida; order Araneae; family Eresidae; genus Stegodyphus; species Stegodyphus dumicola. Next base: position 36,011,295 of record NC_140771.1, on the reverse strand, counting down.
GTAACGGTATCACACTTGATGCGTATTCTAGAGCTCCAGATTAGAGTCTGCACATTTTTCAGATCTCCTGCTTCCAAAAAAGTAATATACTGACTCCACAAAATGTTCTATAAGGCTGGTAAAATTTGACTATTTGAGGTCTTTGTACCGTTTGTAACAATGTTGCGGTTATTCGCTTAAACCAGTAAAGTTCTTTTCAAGTTGATGTGCTGTGTTGAGTTGTATGATTTATGTGAATTAAGTCACAAATTTGATTCTGATATAATCTGGGTGTTCTGTTGTGTATAATCTGGGAGTTGTTCTCGTATTGAAGGAAGTGTTTTGGATTAAGTTCCTTTTAAATGACGCTTTTATTATTAAAAAATTAGTTTATGTGAATCCATTCATGCATGTTGTTTCTGAAAATGTCCTCAGAAAATAATGTATCTGCTTATTTGTATTCATGAAGGTATATTTCTAAACTAGGTAATTATACGAGTATGTTATGAATCTCTATAAAGCTAATATAAGAAGTGTTTTGTGTTTGAGGTAAATGTTCGATGTTTGAAGCTTTTGCCTTAAAACTATTTAAACTTTAAAAACAATCTTGGGATTATTCATTTAAATTATAAGAACACTTTAACACTTTAAAACTTTGTGTTTGTATTAAAATGCTTAGTTTACATGAGTATAATGACACAGCTAGTTATGGTATGTAATTCAGATGTTTTATGTTGTTGGCAGCGTTAAGAATAAAGTTATGGTTGCATATCATAGGAATGCGAATCTTTTCAAACTATATGTTTAGCATTCAAAGGTTTAGTTTGTTTGTATATTAGAAAATGAATCTAAGGTACTGTTTGCTTGCTTATTTGTTACAATAAAGATCTAATATTACTAATACAATAATAGTATGCAATAACTGAAAATCGAGTAAAAGATATTTTATGATAAAATTTATGTATCTGAAACTGCAGCATGATTTTTCTTTCCTTTTTGTGATTTATTATACACCTTTGACTATATCATTATATTTAAAGTTTCTCAGTTATTACAGGGTGTTCGGGATAAATTTGACATATTTATAATTGATTATATTTTTCCGTAGGTTGGAGGTATTGACACACACTACTCGTCATTTAAAAGTTTGGACCCTTCTTCAATCATATACAAGATGCCAGAAAGGATGGATGACTGGAACACACCTGAATCATGGAAAAGAATAACTTGCATCATGATGATTTGTGCTGGCCATCAAAATAAGGATATTAGGACTGCTGCCCAATGCTCCCTGAACACAGTAAAAACAATCATGCATGAACTAGAGACTTGCAATGGTGACTACGAGGATGTAGCAAGAAGAAAGATCCCTAGCAGACGATCTGATTGCGTTCGTACAGCAGAATTCCTCGCAAATCTGCAGGAACAGGTGTTGAAGAACCCTGGCATTGGAATTCGGGCTTTGTCACGTGAAAGGAATGTTGCAGCCTCTACTATGGTGTGTGTGTTGGTGTATTTAATTATGGCAAAGCACACTAGGGCTATCTGCCTAAAAGGAGGGATGCCTTCGTGGAGGACTTTCTAAGGGAAACTGGCTCGTATACACGTTACACATGGGGAAAACCTCGAAAACACCCATGCCAGCCTCTATTATGAAGCTTGCACTTAAATTTAATAGATACAAAGCGGATTTTCTTTTTCCTTACGAAACTGTCAAATTTATGCCTAACACCCTGCATATTTTCTTAAAGTATTAAAATACCATATGAAATTTTCCGTCTAGGTGATTGATTTTTTGTTGAAAATAAAAATTTGTTTTTGATTTTTTAAATTTAATTTAATTTTTATTTTATTTTATTTTATTTATTATTTTCTTTTTTTCTTTGTAATTTTCTTACTTTACGAGTAGAATGTTTCCGTGTGTTTTGCAAAGCGTACTTAAGGATATCTACAATAAATAAATTTTAATTAATTTTTAAACATTCAGTGCTTCGAAAATCGAAATTTATAGGTGATAAAACTATAAATGAAGGAGTGCATAATACTTAATTAATCACATTATGTAACAGAAACAACTACGTAAGTCAATAAACATGTGTTGACATTATTTTACCAACCATGTTTCTGCGATTTAAATTGTCATTTTTTTTAATTTTCTAAATGTAACATAAATAATCTGATCACAGAAATAAAATAATCCTTATTAGATATACGAAGCTGTTGAAATCTGACATTAAGAAAGCATATTTTATTATATTATGCGATGGTGAAGTTCGATCATCGAACTGAAAGCTTCGAGTTCAGACGGAGGGATAGTGACATTACCCCAGAGATTCTGTAGCATTTTCTCTATTGACCGTGGCCTGAAACCGGTATCAAAGAAACTCTAAGTTTAAGAAACAAAAAACACTGCCAGAGGAGTGAGTTCCCAATAGACGTTAATCAAATTATTGACCCACACAAGTAGATCAATTAATGGATTACTTATTTTGAGTTAAAAAAAATCTGCGGAAATCCGAATTTAAATTATCGCGAAACGTTTAGTTGAAAAATGTATCCTGTAAGTTCTTTGGTTTTTAGCCGTATTCCTTAATTTTCTCTGCACCTGGCAATTTGGCAGCGAGAATTAGTCCCACCACGACTTAGTAGCAGTAAACTGGTTTACATTACGTCTAATGGAAGCTTTCCTTCTTTATATTTTTTGCCGGTATCACATCTATAAGCTACCTTCAATAGCGCGTCGAAAGAAGAAGATTTTAGAAATAGAAATTTGGCTTTCGGTTTATCTGATTGGTTGACTTGCGCAAAAATCTAGCACAGATACTAAAGACACAAGTTTAAGTGAAACATTTTCATCTCAAATGTAAAATGTTCGGCGTCGCTAGCAGAGGCTTAGGTTCCGGTGAGACATGCATCTGCTAGGAATCCTCCAGTGGCAGAAAAATAAGAATTTTGTTTCTCGGAAAATTTTCTTCTAGCATCACGCGTCGTCAGATGTGATAACTCCATTACAGATGACAATATACTTTGTTTATCTCCATCCCAATTTTGAAGGGAAATTCTAAGGGCTGTTTCATTCCTTTTCCTCTTCCGTTAACTTTTCGAGAGGACTATTGGTCGTGCATTTTAAGTACCCTCATGTTGCAAAGCCATTATTTGCTTACAAAAATGCAAGCCTTTGAAATTCTAACCTGGGCATAAAAACATCACAACCAGCATGGTTAAGTGCAAATGGAGACCAAAAATTTACTTTATACTTGCATTCTAACTTTAATAAAACTTAAGTTTTGTTCAAAACCTCCGTATATGCATCTCTATTAACCCAGCATAGCTTGATACGCCTGAATATCGTTTTACTCATCCACTTTAGTAGCTGCAGTGTCGCATGCGGAAGGCTTTAGGCACACTTAGCCACAGAACATCATAGTCCACGTACCGCTTCTTCCTGACATATGATCTGATGATCCCCCTCCAGAGCACTGTCTTGTACCACATGGCTCGGATTTCGCGGCGGCAAGGATAGGGGGGATGAATCCAAAATATTTCGCTGGCGGATGACTTTCTTCTCCCACGTGATCAAAATTTGACAACTTGGTAGCTCCTTACCGAACCGTTCATGAAAACAAACCATCACCTGTGCCATATTTTCGTTGTTGTGCATCCGTTCATGGACCCATACACTTGTCACTAAGCGCATCTCCAAAATGAAGTCGCTGGTACCTGCCATTGTTCTTTCCCAAGCACAGAAATGCGACACAATGAACTGGTCAACACACAGACTTTATTCTCCTTTCCGGAGAGCCCGTAGCACTTACGCGGTAATCACGCTGGAATTCACCTGAGAAGTACTGTTACCATATCAAAGATCGGGATGGTAGTTTCAAATCTTGACTCTCTTACACTGTTACCTTCATTTAGTTCATATGTAAAGGGACTTTATGATACACTCTACTGTACAGACAAAGCGATCCAAAACATTTATAATCATCAGTATAAAATATGCATGCGGGATTAGGTACGATGTGATATTCCTTTTGAATGCGTTGAAGAAATTCGCAACTTTTGCCGTTCCATCATCTCTTCAAATAATTATCTGTCTTTCACATTCACATGTATAAAATGTATGTTTTATTTCAATATAAGGTATTTTCCCTATTCTTTGAGCATGTCTCCGTAGTGTAATTGGCAGTATATTCGACATGTATTCGACGGATCCAGGTTTCGATTCCCGGCGAGGACATTGCACATTTTTCACGCACGTCTTCATCAAAAAACCTAATGACCTCACAAATGGGACCCGAACAACCGGAATTTGGGAATTGGGCCCTTAATTTTCAGTCACCTTTTAAACGGGGTGTATATAAAATATTTTCTCCCTTCTTTCAGCATGCCTTCGTGGTGTAATTTTAAGTGTATTCAACGCGTACTCGAGATGTCCAGGTTTCGAGCTTCTGCAACGGCACTGCAGATGTTTGACGTCTTCTGCTAAAGTAACCTTATGAATTTACAATATTATTGCTCTCTTATGCACAGCTGAGAGAAAGAACATTACAGTATAAACATATAATGCCTTTTACAACATATATTATTATATTTTCTGCAATGTTGATAATGTGTTACTACACATATAAGGGTTTTAAATCTTGAAAGGTATGGCACACAGCTTAAATATATTTAGCATTAAAATATACTTAAACGAAACGGAATGAAAAGTAAAGCAGAAATCAATAAAATTTTAAATGAATTCTGCAGTTATAGTTCATATGCTTCATAGATATAAGAATTACTCAAATATGACTATTTTTGAAAACAATTTTAATGACAGCGCATATGAGATACATATAACCATATGCATTCATTCATCTGTTTCTTTCCCTTAGCCTCTGGCAGCTAACGTGGAAGCAAAATAATTTGTTGCATAATACCTGTCGGATGAATTCGGATTTCGATTTACTTCATCTTCATCGACCAACGAAAAAGAGTGGAAACATTGTGTATTCCGGTGAGCGATCCACCGTCATTGTTGGCCTCGCTTTTACAGCAATGACACCTGACCTTCCGCGAGGCGTTATCATCGAAGAGGAGTGTCTTTAGAGCAAGGCTTGACCCGGGATGCGCATCGCTCTCGCCGACCCGTTTTCAGTTTTGTTATCTGTTAACGTGGCAGAGAACGATGGCCATAACAAATTGAAAGAGCCTGTCTGCAAAATAAGAAATGGTGGTCTATTTGTATTCAACATTTTTCAATATCAATCAGTTGTCAGATAGTTGTACCGAAATAATGAATAATGTTAATTCCTCATTATGCATATAAAAGGCATGCATTAAAGTTATCTGAAGAGGAAATATATTACTGCTGAGATGTGAAATCGGCATTTATCTGTGTTGAACTTCAGTGCAATAACTTCTAAATAAGTACCAAATTAAATTAGAAATAATATTTAGAGTATATGGCGTAGGTTGCTTTTGGCCTATCAATGGTAATTGGACATGCTCAATGAATACTGCTAGTTCGATTTAGATTGTATTCTCAGTGAATGGGCTATCTTTATCCATATTTTCGAGATTTTGCCATTTGCAATATGAAAACGAGCCAATTTTTCATTTGAAATCATGACGATATAAGCAGATAGCTGGAGAATCAAACAAGAAACCAAATTGACAGCATGATCTTTTTCTGATGCAATTTAGGGTTCTATATGATTTGTGCTGATTCACCCTGTTTGAATTATGATTGTTTCGGTTAATGCTAATGGTGACAATCCATTTTTTGCCACCAGTGATAATTCGTTTCAAACAAGGGTAGACTGCATTGCGTTTGAAATGCGTATCGCAAATTTTCGTTTTAAGTGAATTTCTTTCAATTCATGCTGAACCTAAATATCGAGCTTCTTAACTAGTCCAAGACGTCCTATGTGATTTTCAGTTGTTTTGTGGAATTCATTTGCACTTTTTTGCAATCTCTCGTACAATCATATAACGAGTCGATTATATTATGGCTTTAATTTTGTCATAATCAACTTCAGATGGTCGGCCAGAACGTTGGTCAACGTCAACTAAAACGTCCCCAGAATGAAATTTTTTAAACCATTTCTGACACATGCGTTATGTTAAGAACTCAATACCATAAATTTAACATATCTTTCTGTCAGCCTCAGCCACATTCTTGCCTTTATGAAAATCAAAAAGTAAAATATATCGAAAACGTTTATTTTTGCATCCCATGTTTAACTTGACCGCAAACTAACACTTGTAAACAAAAATGCACGGAATTTCTGTCTATAGCAACCTAAAATTCAGCTGCCAAATTCAAAAGGGAAAAAAAAAATACAAAAATGACAGAAGAATAACAAAACGAACCTTACGCTCTATATTTGCGCAAGCCGAAATTACTTTTCTGCCAATACGATAGTCTTACGAAATGTCCAGGCGCGGTAAGATAGCTTCTCCGCAAAGCAGTTTTAGGGTTGCCATAAAATGACAAGGGAATGCCGGGTTGCCATATTTGGCGAGAAATCGCCCACTTGACTACAAAATTTGCGATATGCCATAGACGGATGGAGAACCTTCTGGAACGAATTCTTACCGGTTCAGCCCAGAATATTCTCAAACACAAGCCAAAAGCTATATAAACCCTGCTGGTACGCAGAAAGTCAGATTGCGAGATAGTTAGTGTCTCGAGTTAGTCAGTCCGTGCGGAGTCGATCGAGTTGACAGCCGGCCAGCGAGTGCCGAGTGGGTCGTCGAATGTATCGAAAGAATCTCTTAGTGTATCACGGTTAGTGCATCGTCGAGAGAGTGTGTTGAGCTCTGGGAACGTTGAAATAAAGAATCGGGAGCTGTGATTTGTGTTTCGTCGAGGGCATCGCGAGTTGTAGTGTGGAGAGTCTCGAGAGTACGTGGAGTTCCGAAAACGACCGAGCAGAGTCGGAAGCTGTACTCTTTGCCTTGAAGCTGTCTCCACCATTATAGCCTGGTAACCTGAAGGCTGTGTCGCTGATTGTTCCAGCGAGTGCGTATATCTTCGACAACTGTAAAACGTGACTTTTGGAGCAATCCTGATTTATATTGGCTAAAAAAGTGTGTTTCGATATTTCATCAAGAAGTGTGGTCATTATTCACTCCAAATCTACGAAAACCCGTACTAACACGTAAGTAAAGGAAGAAAAAAAAAAAAAAAAAAGGAACAACATTTTTATGCAAAATTAAATGTAATTTTGCAGTCTATTTTAGAATCATTTTCATATCTCGAATAGCACATTATATTAAGTGCCACTTGTTTTCTTTTTTATATTTCTTTAACAGTATGGGTTAAGAGTAAAGAAAAACTGATTTTTTTTAATTATTGCTTTATCTCTCACGTGAATGAATAGCTTTTCACATTATTATAAAAACCATTATGTATTCTTTAGTTTTCAATACACTTTTAATAAAATCAATTCACAATTATATAGTTAATAAAAATCTGAATAAAGATCTTCTGTTAGAAAAGGCGAAGAGGAAAAAAAAAATGCTTGCTTCATGGGCGCAGTTAACTGAATAATATTCAGGTTTGCAGCATGTTAAGTGTTGCTGTATTTTTGTTTGTTTTCGCAATACTGTTTATATTTGGAATGCAAACTGATGAAAGCAACCGGATCATGAAAAGTTGCAAATTCTGCAAAAATTTCAAATTTTAAAATTAAATATCTTGTTTAATTTCTTGTATTTTTATTATTATTATTACTTTTTTATTATTACATAATAAATATAAGAATTGGGAGACAGTATTAAAAGTTAGATTTCGTTATTTCTCCAAAATATTTTTTTGAAAGTTTACCGTTGCTAGAACATGAACATTTTCGTCATTTAAAACACTTCTGTAACTGAAAGTATATCTCTATGAACAGCCGTCGCGAAAATAAAAGACCGCTAATCGTTTTTGAGTCATGCCAGATACATATGTACAGACGAGACGGGAATGTCTATTTTGAATCCATTTCAAATCAGTTTTACAGAAAAGTAATTACAAAATCCACTTTAAAAAAAAAAAAAAAAAAAAAAAAAAAAAAAAAAAAAAAAAAAAAAAAACCAGTCTATTATTCTTATTATACGTACATATGTCATGCAAAAAAAAAAAAAAAAAAAAAAAAAAAAATAGTCTAAAAGGTTTCAGGAACCCTCAAAATGGATATTTCCATTAAAATGTGATACTCGAAATGTTTCTCGATTACAATAATTCTTCGTATAAGGAAATATGCAATTCAACCAAATTCATGTTTTAAATAACAAGGAGCTTTAAGTAAAGTAATACTTTAATTAAATCTAATTTCTATTTAAATATAGAATCGGTTGATTGTTTGTAAATAAAATCTAACATGCTTGAAAACTTTATAACTGAATATTAATAATACACAATAGACGTTTTTTATTATTCTTCTTTCCCATATAAGGTGAAATGATAACTATATACATCCGTGTACACATCCGTTCTCGTACTTTTATCTGAAAATCGATCGTAGTACATCCCCTTGCCATATAGTGGAATTCAAAAAATAATATAGATATAATATAGAATATAGATTCATAAATCAAAAATGACTTAAACATAAAATTTTAAAAACAGCGTTATCTTTAGATTTTCCGATAAAGCGTTAAAAGTTACCATATATTTTTTCCCAGTTCCTTCTCAGTTCATAGTATAAATGTTCAGTTTTCTTAACAGGGTGACAATTTTTTTATTTTTCCTTATAGTTTTATTTATTTAACATCACTTTCTTCGAACTTATGCTACATAAAATTTAATAACAAAATGACAATATTCTTAAAAGCAGCATATCTTTACAATTCTGAATACAGTGTTATTTTTTTTTACATTCGTACGTACAGATGTTTGAGACCAGTGGCATAATTGGTTTCAAACTCAAACTGCATGTGGGCCGAATGTACGATTTGAAAAAACCTGACGGTCCAGAACTTCTTTTTAATAAAAATTAAAATTTTTGTCCAATAAAATAAATTGAACTGTAAATTTTAACTGATATATAGTAAGAGATATTTAGATATTTATTTATTGATGTTTAGTAAGTATCCTTTAATACTGAGTTTCTCTTACTAAATATTTATTAAACTGTGTAAAAACAATAAAAAAAATCTGAAAGCTTTTAGATTGCATATTACTCTCAAAGGCACGTTTCATTTACATACACATACACGTTCTGAGAGCATTCGGGCTAATACTCCTTTGGGATAAAAGTATTTAGAATTTCCGATATCAGTTTCGCGAGCTGGAGATAAAAATCTTTTTTCGTAGTGTTGTTATTGCTCCTTTTGAAATCGATGCGTTTGTTAATAAAAAATTCCTTAAAATTTTACCAAATTTAAAATAAACAATAAATCAAATTCTAAATTTAAAAGTCGGGCTTCTAGGTGTCCATATTCGGTAGAGGACTACGCTGTTCAAAATTCGATGGATCTAGTTACCGTAGTTTTTTCAGAATGCGAAAAACATTCATACATTCGCGCAAATTCTTCATTATTTAAATTTTTTAATATAATACAGGGCTATAATATTTAGTGCCAAAAATTTGAAAAGTGATTCAGACTTTTATAGTGATTCAACGCAAAATCCCGCTTAATGACTAATAGCTTTCCTGGGCTAACGCTTCTTCGGGCTAATAATAATAACCCAAAGAAAAAAATCAAATTTTTACTTATTTTTTATCTGAAGTTTGATACCTATACGACATTTTTATTGATTACAATTTGTAATTCAAGTATATTGAAAGCTAAATATTAACTTTTCAGACTGATATTTACTTTAAACTACTCCAACATGTTTAATCAGCCAACGTATTCTAATTTAAACTAAAAATAAAACAAATTAAAAAAAACTATCTCTTATTTATTAAATTTTCTTCCGTACATAATTAAACGTACACATGTTTGTATGTAAATAAATAATAAACTTCTGTATTTTTTATTATATTTTGATACTGGATGGCGTTACGATTCTGTTAAGTTTGTAGTGAAATTTACTAAATTAGCTGCATTACGATTGTAGATGCTCATTGCTCAAATGGATTCTTTCAAGAAAACTGTTCACATGTAAATGTATTCACAAATAAAGCTATTTGCTGCAAACGTCTGCAACCGAGTTTATTATTTTTTGACAAGTACAGATAAAAGTTAATCAAATCTAAATCATTAGATCCTTAAATAAGATTAATATAAAATCATGAATTAATTAGTCACATTTATAAGTATTTTGATGCGTTATTCACGTTCATTTTTAATGATATTGAGACATTTAAAATCCTGAAATCTTTGCAACACAGCATTTACAACATGTACATAACTGAAATACACTTATCGGCCGCATAATATTGTTTTAGAGGTCGATACTTTGAGACCACTGCGTTGTACTACTTTCATCTCCTATACCATTTTAAAAAATATAATACGCAGCGATAACTATTAATGCCAGCATCCTTTTATTTGAAAAGTGATTCGATACAAGAGTGAAACGGACGCAAAATTTAGGACTTGGACTAATAAATTCAGTTGCTTCATAACGAGAGATTATCTTCCTAATGAGCTTGTAAAGTTGCGCGCTTCCAACCTGCACGCAACAAAGTGGTGACTGCTGAGAACTGGAAATAGACCAAAGTCTTGAGAAGGGTTTAAATCCCTTTTCATTCAACTTTAGAAATTACAAATGCGTGCTCTTGACGCTCACAAACTACGCCGACCCGGCGGTAAAATAAAAATAAGAAACTGAAAAGAGATAATAACAAGTGACTAACTACGAGGCTCTCTAAACGTAACTGACCTCACCGCGTTCTAAAATACCGCTGACAATTCAGCAAACTTCTGAATATTACGTTGAAAGATTTAACTATCTACCGAGGCAAGCACACAGGCCGAAACGCGTGGTTCTTCAATTTCTAACTAGCCACTTCCACGCTCGTGAAGTAAGAAAGCACACTTCGAACTCGTTTCCTTTCTATTTAACTCAGAATGCTTCCGCTGATAATTTGAATCCTTGCGCGTTCTACTAAAATTTACATACTCTGGCATTGGCAATTCCAGGGGTAAGTAAGGCTTGACAGGAAAGATAGTTTAATCTTAAAATAAATGTTAGTTAAAATAAATATAAACCCTACATTTGCTGCTGCCAGAATTTGGAAAACTTGGAAGCAGGACCTACAAACGACCTGTTGAAAAGTTTCTACAATTCTGAACTAAATTTTAAGAGCATCGTTTACATAAAAAAAAACTGTTATCTCACAAAAGGTATAATAAATTTCTATGTATACTTATTTAATTCTGTCTTCTTACAGCAACTTTTCCTGGACTTCAGCAATCAATCTGTTCTCTTCCTTCCAGCATCTGAAAGGAATAAGTATCAGCATCTTTCTAAATACATTAAAATTTACACTTTCTTGACACTGAATAAGTTTTTGTTTTTGAACGATTTATTTTCCTTAGTTACTGCTTAATTCACATTCATTCAAGTATCCAAACATGAATTTAACTTTACCCTGGCTCTCCACCATGTGTGGTGTCAAACGGGAATATTCGCGTTTTAGTATTGCAACATTTCCCCTAGCCATAATGATTTGTTAGAATTCAACGACCAAATAGACACACCTTCCTCGACATTCTACAACTCGATGAGCTATTTTAACATTCTTAAAATTCAAGTGTAGGTGGAGAACGCTACAAAACACATCCATTCTAACTTCCCCCTCATTCATCTTTAGACATGCAGGCTTTCGCTCTAAAGCATGATTTTATCTACAGTTTAATACTTAAATTTGATTCAGAAGTCAAACAACAAAAATCAGCGTTATATTTACAAAATTTTCACAGGACTAATTTCGATGGTTTTACCGAACCACCATCTTCAGCTGCAAAACCGCAAATGAATAAGATAGGAAATAATGATTAGATAAGATAAGAAAGCCTGGACAAGAATAAGCAAGTGGCGCCATCTGTTGGCGAAACCAGAACTAAAACATAATTTCTCTAAAAGCCAAAGGCAAATTTGGATTGGAATTAGGATCGTTAACTAGAACAGAAAGATTTTTATGAATGTGAAATGCCTCTGGAAAATCCAGTTCTCCAATGGAAGATGTTTTTTGAATAATTTTGGAAGCAGAAAAATTGAAAGTGTGATTTTCGGACCAACAATGTTGAGCAACAGAAGACTTCTGTGTTTCCTTTTTTCTAACATATGCCTCATGTTCTTTGACGCGAAATTTTAAGGCTCTCTTAGTTTGGCCAATGTAAATTAAACCACACTGGCAAGGAATCCTATAAATACCCCAGGAATTCATATCCGGAATGGGGTCCTTGAGTATAGAAGTCGGAATTTTATTGATGGGAGAATAAACAACCCGAAAGTTAAATTTCTGCAAAATATGTGCAACTTTATAGCTAATTGATGGAAAGAAGGGAATGACAACAGAATTTTTATAATCTCCTAAAATAAGAGTGTGGCTTTTAGTGTGTTGAGATGAAAATTTTTTAACTGCTTGATTAATAATGTTGGGTGAAAAGCCCCTGTCAATAGCTATTGCTTTTAAATAATTTAGTTCTTCATCAAGGGCTAGTTTGGAGGAGCAAACTTGAAGAGCACGGAAAACATAGGAATAAAATGAAGCTAACTTTTGCTTAGTCGGATGACATGATTTAAAGTGTGGTGGAAGGCAAACCGATGAAGGTTTACGGTAAACTGTAGTACTGAAGTTGAATGTGTTACGTGTGACCAGAATGTCGAGAAACGGAAGAGAATTGCAAGTCTCAAGTTCAAAAGTGAACTGAATAGCAGGATCAATAGAATTCATTGTTGAAAGAACTTTATTTAAATCATCTTTATTACCTTCAAACAGGGTAAAAGTATCGTCTACGTAGCGGAACCATGCCGGGAAGTTTAAAGTTTCAAACAATTTTGATTCATAATAATGCATGTAGATATCAGCCAGGATGGGACTGAGGGGACTTCCCATGGCTAATCCCTCAGTTTGCTTGTAATATTTATTTTGGAAAACAAAATGTGTTTGTTTCAAACAGAGTTGAGTGAGAGAAATTAGTTCATCAATTTCGATGCAAGAGAAATGAAATTCGCGAAGTCTGGTTTCTAGACATCTTAATGCACTCTCCACTGGGACATTGGTGAATAATGATTTTACATCAAAAGAAACCATGAGTAAATTACTAGGAGATGTGTTTTAAACCTTTTTTACAAACTATATTGAAATTTTTATGGTGTAAATGTTATTGTCTAATAGAGTGGAAAATCTAGAAACTAAATATTTAGCTAATGGATACGAGGCAGTACCTAAATTTGATACAATAGGGCGGAAATGAATACCACTTTTATGAATTTTGGGAAGAGCATATAATCTGGCACAATTCGCAACAGATGGGATAAGCGAATGTTTTAAGTTGCTTGAAATGATTTGCGAAGATTTGATCGCAGTTTTGTTGTTTGACTTCTGAATTAGTATTTATTCTTCGTGTTATTGTGTCTTACTTAAATTGGAATTCATTGCTTTTGAGCATTTACTTTTAGCATCTAAAATTTTATGCTTCTAGACTAAATTCTACTTTTACATAACTTTCAAATATTTACGTATATTTACAAACTTCTAATACATATGATTTTTACAATTTACCATAAAATGAATAAGAGAAAATAAATTTTTACTTTACTCATTCTTCGCCAAGCTGGCGGCACTGAAACTAAAGTTCTTATTAATACAAGAATACGAAGTTATTTTTATCTTCGGCCAAATTTTGGCTTTAACATAACAGAATTAGTCTTTCGACTAACAGAAACTGCTTGTTCTTAGATTTTATACTTAAAGAAAATAATACTTTTGCCTTAGCTAAATAAAGTAAAACAAAACTAAGTCTCAACCGAGACACATTGACTTCCGTCAAAACATAGAACTTCGTATTTACGCATAACATTTCGGAACAAAAGAAAAAAATCTTATACAAGATTTTAACTTATCTTTGAGTTTTCGATGATTGGAACTCCGACATTCTTTTCTGGCAGAACTGCTCCCACGTTATAGGTTTCATGGACGTCAGTCTTCTCCTTAATGTCCTCCGAGTGTCGTCCACGTTACTTTTTCTTTTCCGCCCTCTGCATGCTGGCCTCTTGGAGTGGTAGTCGTCGGGTTGCTGTCTTTTCCGTTTTCCCCCTGGACGGCTGGTCTTGGCGTCCTCCGGTCTGGAGTCATGCTTGAATTTCTTCTGTTGGTGGTGGTCTTTTCGTTCCTCCTGCTGTCTTTTCATTTTCGGGAACGGCGGCCTTGTTTGCACCTGACTCTCTGACCCTGGGAGCGTTCTCCTCGATGTAGAATTTCTACTGCGATACGTTGTAAGTAGTGTTTTCCTCTTTACCAAGGTTTCTTTACGCGGTGGCTTTGCTTTCTTGTTTTTCTTAAATGCTGGAGTCTGAAGGTTTTCGTTTCTTCTTTTCGGTACGTCGCATGGGTTGTAGAAGGGCTATGTTTCTCTTCAGTTCTCTGCTTCTTGGGTGGTGGAACGGGTGACATTACTTCTGGACCTTTTACTTCTTTTACGCTTGAGTCCTGCAAGAAACTTTTAAGGATTTCAAAATCATTTTGATTATAATATTTTTTCACCTGGTCGGGACTTGCTTTACAGATTTCCCCTCTCTCGTTCTTAAGGTACAATACGACTCCCTTGATTTCCTGAATTACATAGGGACCTTCAAATTCTGGAGCTAACTTTGCAGTAAAATTGTCTGGGGTACTTGATAAAGAAAATTTCCGCTTCAACACTTTACCCCAACTTTAAAATCTGCTTCACGGCGTTTTCTATCATAATGTAATTTTTGCCTATTTTTTGCCGTATCCGAGGTTTTAACCGACTGGTCAATAAGTGTTTGCACGTCTTTCTGTTTAAATTCTTGCTCTCTTTGTTGCACAAAGAATAATTTATCTAATGGCGTAATTAACTTTCGTCCTAAAAATAATTCTGCTGGCGTTTTTCCCGTAGTATCGTGATTTGCCGTTCTTAAAGCATAAGCTAACTCATTTATGTAGCCATCCCAGCGCTTGTGATCTGTGCTAACATAACTTCGAATTATTTTTACAATGTTTTTATTAACTCTTTCTGCTATGTTTGCCTGTGGTCTATACGGAACCATTTTGATATGGCGTATGCCAAGTCCAGTGCATATGTTTTCAAATATTTGACTAATGAATTGTTTACCGTTATCGCTAATGACTTTTATCGGTGCACCGTATGTTAAAATGTATCTGTGTAAGAATGCATCTGCGACTGTTTTGGCTGACGCGCGTTTAAGTGGAACAATTTCTGTCCATTTTGAAAAAATGATCTACAATTACTAAAAGAAAACAATTTTTATTTAACTCACTCTGGGGGAAAGGACCAAGAAGATCTATGCCTAAAATTTCATTCGGAAATGTAGCGCGAATGCTATTTAAGTGCCTGGCCGGACTGTAATTAATATCATTTATTAACTGACATTGATTGTAGGACCTGACATATGTAAGTTACTATTTTGTATAATTGCGGGAAATATACCGCCTCGCGTTATCTTTTTAAAGTCTTTCTGACCCCTAAATGACCCGCTGTTTTCGCGTCGTGTAATTCCTTCAAAATGCTTAATCGAAGCGAGGCTGGGATGACTGGTTTGTACTCGAGATTTTCGTTTGTTGTTTTCGTATAAAATAATAAATTATCTATTATTTCATAGTTTTCTGCTCTATTTCTTATCGCATCGATATCTGTGTGCTCAAAGCTTTCGGGGTCTTTCAAATAAGCATAGATATTTCCAAATTCAGGATCAGCTTTCAGTTCAATAATAACCGTATCTCTAGAATCTAAAATTTTTGAAGTCAACACAGCGCATTTAAGTTCATTTCCTTCATGGTCCAGTTTTATACGAGAAAGTGCGTCATTGTTTTCCTTACCCGGTTTATGTTTGATTATTAGATTATATTCTTGGAGTTTTAAAGCCCATCTTACTAACCTGGGTGTTAGGTTTTTCCCCGAGTAAAGTCTACCAACA
This sequence comes from Stegodyphus dumicola, assembly GCF_044657685.1. Classification (NCBI taxonomy): domain Eukaryota; kingdom Metazoa; phylum Arthropoda; class Arachnida; order Araneae; family Eresidae; genus Stegodyphus; species Stegodyphus dumicola. The sequence continues at coordinate 35,995,259 of NC_140771.1, read as the reverse complement.
GCCGCATGATCCGAAAAAATTGTTACTGGCGCTTTGCCGAAATAAACTCGAAATTTGTGTACAGCCATTAATACGGCTAATGTTTCTCTCTCTGTAGCTGTATAATTCCTTTGTGTATGATTCAACGTTTTACTAAAAAATGCCAAAGAATGGCCCTTTTGCATAAGAACCGCACCCACAGCATAGTCCGACGCATCTGCTGCAATTTCCAGGTTTTCGTTCCCCTCCGGGAATTTCAAAACAGGGACATTGATAAGCGCTTCTTTTAATCTTTCGAAAGCGGTATTTGCTTCCGCTGTCCACGTGAATTTACTTTTCTTTCTTTTAATTACTAACAAGGGTTCAACAATATTGGCAAAATCTTTTATGAATGACCGATAATAAGAACATAACCCAAGGAAAGAAGAAAGTTTCTTGGCGGTTTTGGGAGGTGGGAAATTCTTAACTGCTTTTATTTTTGAATCTTGAGTTTCTATACCATTTTGCGACATTTTATAACCCAGATATTTAAGTTCTTTAGTTGCGAACTTGCATTTTGAAGCGTTAATTGTAAGACCGGCCTCTTTTAATAATTTGAAAACTTCTTCTAGACCTTTAATATGTTGTTCCAACGTACTACTCGTTATAATTATATCATCTAGATAGATTAAAGTCGATTTTCCTAGGACAGGCTTTAGAACAATGTCCATAGCTTTCTGGAATGTTGATGGGGCCCCACACAACCCAAAGGGCATGCGTAAAAATGCATAAGTGCCCGATTTTGTTATAAACGCGGTTTTATGTATGTCTTCGGGTCTCATAGCTATTTGATAGTAGCCAGACGTTAAGTCCAAAGTAGTCATGTATCTAGTAGATTTAATCTTTCTAATAATTTCCTCTATAACCGGCAAAGGGTAAACTGGAATTTAGTAATACTATTCAGTTTTCTGTAATCGATAGCAAACCTCCAAGCCCTTTTATCCGAAGGAGGAAACTCGTTCTTTTTCCTACATAGTACGACTGGACTCGCGTACTCACTATTTATGGACGTTATTATTTTGTTCTTTAACATTTCCTGAATATGTTCTTCTATGATTAGGTCTTTCTGTTTATCATAGCGATAAGGTTTAGTCCTACAGGGTTTGTCGGCAGTTAACTGTATCTCATGCATAACTATTTGACAGCTACTAGGCCGTTCTGAAAACAAGTTTGAAAAAGTACTCACCACTTGCTGGATGGCTTGACTTTCATGGTCATTCAAATGGCTAAGGTCAACTTGCGGTTGTTCCACTGGTTCCAGCACCCTCCGGTCCATCTCCAGCACAATCTTGGTAAGTGTCCTGAAAATTCAGTTTGGCCCTCGCGGCCCTTAAAAACTCCATACCTAAAACAAGTGGATTTTGCAAATTTTTTACTACAAAAATTAATACTTTGAGGCTTTCATCTTTTACCTGTATGTTTAATGATAATTTCCCGATGCATTGACAGGTTTTTCCTTGCGCCGCTATAATTTCTGTGTTTTTATTTTTAAATAATCGTAACCTATTAAAATTCTTCTTGAAAAATGTATCACTCATGAAATTACCTTCTGCTCCTGTATCGATAAGGGCTTCTACTGGTACATCGCCAACCAGGACTTGTATAATTGGTAGATGTGAGTTCTTTACGATGACCGTATTTAAGTGTCTTTTTGAGGGTTTTTTTCAAAACTTCCGGGGTCTGGACCCTCGCTTTCACAGGCCCCTCTACTCGTTTAAAGCTTTCCTTTCAACTTCTGCCTTCTGGGTACGCGGACGGTTGTTTTCGAATTTCCTTTTTGGGCCTTGACCGAGCTTCGATGAGTTAGCTTGATAGCTCTTTCCCCCATAAGAGCGGTTTGCATTTCTGGTCTGCTCATTTGAAGATTGCCTTCGGATACTTTGAGAATACGATACCCCTCTAGCTTTTTCCGCTATTCTGCGATTTTGAAACTTGACCGCCAATTCGAAGAGCTCCTGCAATGTGCTTGGGTTTCTAATTTCGAAGTAGTCTTGAACAGCAGGTAACAATCTTGGTAAGATTATTTCAATAATCTCCGCGTCGGGTTTCTTCCCATACAGCATATCCGTCAGCTTAATTTTTCGCAGAATAAAGTCCGTCAACTCTTCTATATTCCGTTGATAGAAACTATATAGTTCGGCTTCTAGCCTTGCTCGATCTTTCACTATGAGGAAGGCCTTTAGTAACGATTTTTTGAAATTTTCAAATGTATATGTCTGGCCTCCGAATTCCCCTAATAAAAATTTACCTATATTCTTCCACCATAGCGCGGCCTGTCCTCTTAGTGCAGCTGTGGCGATGGCAAGTTTTTGTCTTTCAGGCACAGGGTAGAGCTGGAAGTGATTGTCTAGGCCTTCTAGAAATATCGCCACCGAATTTTTTCCGTCGAAATTGACGTTTGGCTTAATTTACGCTCTCATCGTCTGGACCAGGTATCCAAATCCTTCCAATTGGCTTGCCAATTCTTGTTGTTGTCCCGCAACTTCCATCCAATTTTCGGCCATTTCAGTTCGACAAGTGTTCGGGCGCCAATGTAAAGTTGCGCGCTTCCAACCTGCACGCAACAAAGTGGTGACTGCTGAGAACTGGAAATAGACCAAAGTCTTGAGAAGGGTTTAAATCCCTTTTTATTCAACTTTAGAAATTACAAATGCGTGCTCTTGACTCTCACAAACTACGCCGACCCGGCGGTAAAATAAAAATAAGAAACTAAGAAAAGAATAGTAACAAGTGACTAACTACGAGGCTCTCTATACGTAACTAACCTCACCGCGTTCTAAGATACCGCTGATACTTTAGCAAACTTCTGAATATTACGTTGAAAGATTAACAATTTGCCGAGGCAAGCACACAGGCCGAAACACGTGGTTCTTCAATTTCTAACTAGCCACCTCCACGCTCGTGAAGTAAGAAAGCACACTTTCGAACTCGTTTCCTTTCTGTTTAACTCAGAATACTTCCGCTGATAATTTGAATCCTTGCGCGTTCTACTAAAATTTACATACTCTGGCATTGGCAATTCCAGGGGAAAGTAAGGCTTGACAGGAAAGATAGTTTAAACTTAAAATAAATGTTAGTTAAAATAAATATAAACAAGCTTATTCCTGTTTTATTTGGTTTAATTCAAAGAATATATTTAATGTTTATAAATGCGGTATGTAGTTCCTAAACTAAATCTGGAACGTTTCGTATTATCTATTTTTCCAAAAAATGTCTCTTTAGAACATGAATTAAATTATCACTTCAGGTTTATCAGTTTAAGTCAAAATCTAAAATGCTATTCCCAACGATAAAAAAATCTAAAATGCTAAAACAGGGCAGTTTAAACTTTTATGGGTTTTAAATAAAATACCTCCTCCTCTTGTCCATTATAAAATGTTCTGACTTCATCTAAAGTAGCTTTTCTAGTTGTCCTAATTAACCCAGAATGTAATCAACTCTTAATATAAATGTAGAGAGCTTAAATGCGAAAAAAAAAAAAAAAATTTGGAATGTTTTGTGTAAGAGTTCTCTTGGACGAAAACATCGTCACGCACATATACGCAGACAGACAGATATTATTCTAAAAATAGTAAAAACGTGTTGTGGGTACTTCTTTCGTGCTTATTTACTGAAAAACTTCCTATCGAATTTTTGGACCGGAAACATTACTCCCCCCCTACTATCGGAAGATATCCTATGAGTTTCCCCCCCCTCCATGATTAAATGTTAAAATTATTTTCACGACTCATTTGTATTAAAAGCAATGTAATCAGCTTCGCTTTACCTAAATTATAAAGCTAAAAATCTGAAATTTTTATTTCGCGGTTCTAAAATTAAACAGAGAAATTACTCTTTTTTTAAATAAACGTTACACACTGGAAGACAAAAATTTCTTACGAAAGTAGAAATTGACAAAATTTTACTTCTTTTCTGTACTGTTTTCACAAAAGGCAACTAGGCCCATTGCAATTATGATTAAGCAACAACCCACTGAATAAACCAAAAATAGTGGTAATAATAAACAGAGTCTGTAATTGTTCCTTCATGAACACATATCTATAGGCTACACAGTTACAATGTTTGTTGAACACTGTAAGTTAATCTGCATATTGCGCGCACTCTTCTAATTAAATTTAATAGCTTCTAAAAAGTGTGTACTCTGCTGTACTATCTTTACATGCAATAATTTAACAACGTATTTAATTTTAATTGGACTCAAAAGAATAAGCGATTGCGGAGTTCTTGCTGCGGTTTCAAATTACAATGAGTTTATGAGGAAATGATCCTATTTTAAACTTCCGAATGTGTGACATTTATTGCACCGCAAGATTCAACTGGGAAGTAACAAACCTCAAACACGGATCTAATCAGATCCTTTACATTTCGTAAACACCTCCACTCTTTTTCTGGTGTGGGCGTCAGTAACCACCGGCCAGAAGCGGAATTAAAGAAAATAGGGAGAGAAAAAAAAAAAAAAAAAAAAGCCGACGCAATTTGAAAAAAGGGAATGATTTTATTTGTTCCACGAGTGACGCGGCAAAACACACGCGCGCATTTCACACCAGTTGCACGCAGCGAATGCTTAAACACTCGTGTATAATTGCTTAGGCGTGGGTCGCGCAACACCTGCGCGCATTCTTTGTCCGGTTCGAACGACACTGAATCGTCTGCGAATAGAAGTCAAAGATGGATAAATTCTAAAGAAATGCCGTTTTGACAGGTGACCATTTTTCGTTCTCGAGGCTCTTCAGAACCGGAAGATTGGGCTTAGAAATGAAATCGTTTGGTATTCAGGGTGCTTCTGACCGCTGACCACAATCGCAAGCATTCTAGAAAGGGCTATATTACAGGAAACTCCCTAGAAGTAGAAATCTTATTTAACAAATAGCGCAATTGAAATAGGCGTGGCGGGCGTAATTTACACACAAACAACGGCAATACATCGAAGAACCTAGATGGCGCTAGCATGGGAAGATTCACCTGAAGCATGGGTGTAACCAGGGTAACATCTTAAAAGAGGTGGAGTGACAAAAGATACAATTGTGTGCCTTCCTATTATGTCCTTTTAATTAAATACTGCGTTTATAGATCAAAAATGCGTTTATTACCATAACACAATTTCACTTAAGAAAAGGCTAAAGGAAAAGATTTCCTTAAAAATTATTTCTCCTTCCCTTACTTTAACCAACTACATTTGAATAATGCTATTTGGTAAACATTTTCGTTTACAATTAAGTCTGACATTTTCCTTTAATTTCATCCTATATACCACAATTCTGCCGCGAGCAAAATGAGAGTATCTGTATCATATACCTGAAAGATCTTATACCTTTAGCCTTTACAATTAAATGTAAGGAATTAACCTGGCTAACTTTCCAAGGATTCTGCAAGTAGCCCCATATTCTGGATACTCAAGTTATAAGGAATATTCATCTTCCTTACTGCGTGCCTGCGTGGTGTAATTGGAAGCGCATCCGCTTAACAGTTGAGAGGTATGGAGGTCGAATGCCGTAACAGAAATGCTAATTTTTTATGCTTCCTACTCCAAAATAAACTTAATAACTCTACAAGTGGCGCTTGAACTAAAACATGGTGGACAATAATTCGTCACTAACTTGATTTGGTGACTGGGTCTTCTCCTCTGTAGCCGTCTTTTAAGTGGAGAAGCGGTAAGGAATTTTCTTCTTCCTTATATATGGTTTCGGTACAATTATATCTACGAAAAACGTTTACAATAATAATACTCCAAATAGCAGCTGGAAGATCTCCAGTTCGAAATCCAGCGACGCAATAACACATTATTCATATTTTCATCTGAAAAACCTAATGTTCTTATAATCTTATGTATAGTTACGAATTTTTCATCTATGTAAATAATTTTAACGAAATTATATGTAAATTGCGGTCTCTTGTATAATTAGTACGAAAAGCATCAGAATACGAAGCATGTACGGAAAAACATGTATAAGTCCATTTAACATTGAGGTAAATGGCTTGGCGAGATAGCGCTAAGCTAGCAATAGTTTTAGTGAATAATTTTTATCGCCAAGTTTGCCAAGAAATTCTTAAAAGTTGTCAAGCTTCGCAACCACTAGGTGACATTTTGGTCCTAACTATGTGTAGCTGTAACTGGTATAGTCACTGTATGTAACTGTATCCGACCTCCAACCTTGTGTTATTGTACCTCTGTAAGCCTTTCAGCAATTTCAAAAAATTGAAGATATTGGAAATTTCTCGGCGGACGGGCGTAACCTATATAAGATCGGATAGTGCATCAGTTTTCAGTTATCAGTACTGAGAATTTAGAATACTGAGAGATCACCGTGCGAGCTTACGCGTTTGACTCCGTTTGCGTTGCCTTGTGTTCAATGTTCTTTAAGTAGTTTGAAGTGGTATCTAATGACTGTTTTGTACTGAGAAGAACTGTGCAAGTACTTTTGTGTGAAAAGTTCCAGAACTGTAATTTAGTTTTGAAAAAATTAGTTTCATGAAGCTTTCGTCGGTTCTTTGTGCATTCAATATATTACGAACCCGTCCGCATGTAACAGTATGGTTTCAGTGCAATTCTGTTCACGAAACAAAATTACGAAAATAGTTTTAAAGGGACAATGTATTAGGTCGGAAAAAATATACTTTTCATCCTGCGACGTCAACATACATTTCAAGCTGGTCATATAATATGCAGAAATTGACCAATAGTGCTTTGAGGCATAATATGTGGAAATAATATTAGGGTATAAGAAACTTATCGGACAGATAGTACAGGGGGGGGCAAATAAGACCTACTAATGTTAAACACGGATAACTCTTGTAATAATCATTTATTTTTGTTAATATTTTTATACATTAAGTATATTTTATGGAAATTATGTATGAAATATGACATCAGACAAATGTCCACCATTTTTCTCGATACAGAGATTGGCTCTTTTTTACGCGTTTTCCATTACACCACGTAATATTTCTGTTTGAAGACTCAGTATTTCGTCTAGAATATTCTGCTTCAGCTGTCTAATAGTCTCTGGTTTATTAATTTTGTCTTTTAAATATCTCCATAGAAAAAGGATTCTGCTCCGCCAACGACCGCAAAATTTTTCAATCATTGTTCTGTAAGAAGCTCCGGAAATCGTTTTCGGCGTTCCATTCTCATTCTCGAAGAAATATGAGCCGATAACTCTATTGGCCATAACACTGCACCAAACAGTACACTTGAATTAAAACATTGCCGATATTTACGCTGCGTCATAACAATTGATCGTTGACAAGAATAGAAAAACTCGATAATTTTAACGCGTTGTTTTGTACCGTATGGTTCCATAATAAATTTCCAAGAATTCAATTCTAACCTACAAAAAGGAAAAAATTATTATATCAACAAATAAAAGGTTAGGTCTTATTTGGCCCACCCTGTATAATGTCTCGGACACATAAATTTCTAGCACTAATGCAATTAATAAAAAATTCCATTTGTTATATATCTCGGTACGAACTCATTTGGTTATAATACAATTTATGCCAATTAAATGATTTTTGTATCAGGTATATTATTATATAATGTTAGAAACATCTTTCATTAAGTGTAGTGTTACTGAAAAAATGCTTATATAATTTATCAGTAGATGTTATCAGTATACGTGACGTAAATTATATATACCTCGCCTGTTCTGTCACTAAACTTTTTTAAACGAGGCTCTAAAAATATTAAGTGTACAGTGAGTCACAAATGTATTGGGCAGATCAAGCTCTCAGAGATTTTCTAAAAGAGTAATTAAATATACGATATATATATATATATATTATGCGAAATACTTTATTAAATGCCTTGTCTTGAACGAACTCTAAAAACTTTTAAACTAATTAAAAATAAAGATTAATAAATATTAAATTTTACACTTTTCTTGTGCAAATGAGAAAGTAATAGTCAAAAATGTATTGTGACAAAAACATATTAAAAAAAACTCTATAAATTGCTGTAATAATGCATTGGGCTTCCTTTTCTTTTCATGAATTCCCTGAGGCTTTTAAGCATGGATTTCGTAAGATTTTGATTGAAATTTGTCCATGTTTGTGGTCAGTTTTTCTCCAACTACATTTCCATTAGAAAATTTGACCTTATTAAATTTGACTTGAAAATGATCCCGATTATCCTCAGTAAGAATGAAGTCAGGACAAAACACAAGCAAGTTGATTTTATGGGGATAAAGCTCACAGTGAGCAAACATGAGGGTTATGCTTCTGATAATCGACCATATGCCCATTTTTTGTGTGCCGTATTTGTTCAAAAATTCAAATAAATAAAATTATCAATCTCGCCATCAATAAAATATGGTTCATTTTCGCCATCAATAAAATGGCCGTCAATAATTTTAAGCTGCAAACACTCATATAAGGCAGCCCAAGACCATATCTCCACCATGTTCTACTGAATGAACAAGATTCATGAAGTTCAGTATTAGATCGTAAGGGTTATTTTAAGTTTCTAAAAGTTATTTTAATTTTTAAAAATGCTTTAATTTCTATTCCCGTTTCCCACAGACTGCTCCCTGCCACAATAAGCTCCGCGTAACATGAAAAACGAGGTAGAACGAGTATTTAAAGAAAGGTTTCGCTTACTTCAAGTCCTTTAGGTGTCCTTAGTGGCACATATTGGCAATCAGGCTGTTTCATTGTTTAAAGCTAACTACGCTCAGGCGTGCTCTACGTATCTGCTGATTTTCGCCGATTAATTTACTAAAGAACCAACTAGGTTAGATAATTTTGTACAGCTTCGGATAAGTTCAGTTCAATTTAGCATTAGATTAGATTCTTATTTTCCTACCTTGATTTAAAGCTGTAGTTTAGTCTTTTCTGTAACCCTGAGAAAGGGACCATCTGTATTCTTAGTTTGAGGTAATAAAGGGGGAGTTTAACTCTTCCCTGGACTTTGTCGTTTCGTTTGCAAACTTGAACTCAGCGATAAAATGCTACATAGTTCAACTACGTTTCTACGAAGTCAAGCATAGATAAAGTAATTAGAAACATTACAAGGTTTTCACCAAACTATTCGCTTTTTTATTACTCCCGAAATTTTAAATTTAATTTTAGTCTAAAAATATTGCCGCATTTCAAAAATTTTGACCCCTTTTGATTTGCTTTACAAACAAATGCTTTTCTTCTAGCTATTCAGCAATAAAAGTTACAATTTTCCGAATAATTTGTACATTACTTGGCATTGCAGTTTGTGAATTACTAGATCTGCTCAGTATGCATTGGGCTTTTAAACTTATTATGATTTCTTTGGTTTTACGATCATAAACAGTATTTCTAATGAACCACTATTCTTCACATTCAGTGAATCGCTCGGACTCCTTGTTCGTGGTTTGCTTTAAAGCACTTTTTACAATATTTCAAAATTACATTGAATAGTAGCTTTTATTTTAAATTCAATAGTTTATATTTTTCACGATTCCAATGGAAAATAGTAAGTTTGCTCGCATCAAAGGAAATCTCAGTTTCTTCGACTCATGTTAACAAAATAGCTCCTAAACTATATCTTTTCCGGGTTTATAATTCTCATTCAAGTTGTTTTACAAGGAAAGGCTGCGAGAATTGACGCTTTAAAACATTTACACTGCGATGCTCGAATACTTTTTTTACCTTAATTTCGTATTTTAAGGCAAGGTATTTAAAATATCTCATTTATTAATTAGTAATATTTAATAGTTCTTCTCGGTAACAGATTTAGCAATATGTTTATACGCAGAAAACAATGCAAAACATTTAGTTTTGGAGTAATGGCCAAATTTTTATTAATATTTGAAAGTTTCTTATGTCCCAATGCATTTTGAGTCACTGTAATTACTGATATATATTCAAGTAATTTTCTCCTTCCTCAATATGTTTATAAAGCGAGCTCCCCTGAATTTTAAACTGGATTTGTCCATCGGTATTCGTTTTCTCTGACTGATTTATTAGTAGATTTTGGGTGCATAGTCTCTAACTGATGGAACAATAAATGTGGAAAACTTTAAGAAAATGGGGATATCTGATACTCTTAATGTTTCTCAAAATTGGGATTCACGTGGGACGACAGAGTGAACAATGACTAAGACGAGGACGAGGACAACCATGACGATGGCGTTGACTTCCGAAACGGTTGCAGAAGACACAAAGAGCAGTTACAGCAGCATTAAATGGTTTGAGGCCTAGTGAGTAGCAGCGGACAATTGTAAAAGCGGGTGAGATTCAAGGCACGGGGAAGTCGAAATGAAGATATCTTATTAGATATTGTAATGCTAATATTACCATATAGTCTTACGGGAAAGGCAGGTGAATTTTAAATAAAAAAGCCTGTGATATTTACTGGTAGTTCATTCATTAAGATATTTAATTTATTAAGTTCTTATTGTAACCGTAGTCTTTGTAATTAAATTATTTGCATAATTTTCCCTTCTCAATATTTATCCTAAAATTATTTTTTTAAAAATACAGAAATACGCAAGTAAATAGAGTAAATTTATATTCCCAGTTAAATACAAGATCAAAAAATAAAATAATGGTTGTAATTAATTAATTGTAATTAATTAATAATTAAGAAGTGCCTTTATTGCTTTTAAATCGCTTGGTTTCTTAAATAATTACTATTTGATTAAAAACTTTAATTGAATTCGAATAATAAATTAAAAATAATGATCTTATATTTTGCTAAATGGAAACATTGTCAGAAAAGTGCATGAAAATTAATGTAATTTGTTTCTAGCATAGTAGTTGATACCATGGCACGTAAATGCATTCAGTGTGAAGTAATCTGAAGCAATATAATGGCCCAAAGATATTTTAAAGTCTGCGTTATATCGTATCTAATAATATTATTGTACATTTAATAAACTATTAAAGTTTAAGATATATCCAATTACTAATTTCATAACCATTTACATTATTGACATTTTATAATGCCAAGTATCACTCACGTTCATTATACAATAACCGTTTCTATGCGATTTAACAACTTTGCTACATTTAATTTTATTTTTGAGTTTGGCATTTTCACAAATAGATTGAACTTTAAAAACTAGTATTTTCCGTGATAAAAATTTCTGAGCAGAACTTCAAATTATATTTTGCAACTAATGATCATTTTATCATTTGTCTTTTAATTTCTCCAAATAAAAGGCTTCAGTATGTTGATCATTAAGTCGAATTCTTTACTTGTTTTTATCCTTATTTATCTTCAGTATCGATGATTAGAATAAATCACTGGAAAAATTATTCTGCGAGCAATTATCTGTACATCTGAAAAAGAAATCCAGAGATTCCATATAATGAATTCATGAAGTGTTTTATAGTAATTATAGCGGCCTATGAAATTATATAAGCATTAATCTTGAAACTATGGGTTACGTATACGAGTTGTTAATGACTCAATGTCTGACATTGAACAAGGCAATTATTAGAGATTTACCCATTCAGGATACAGCTGAAGTCTAAAATTCCATAAATCATTTCTGAAAAATCACTATTGAGTAACCTTCATTTCCATAAAACACCTCAAGGGTGTTGAAGAAATAACGACCGAAGTGAAGAAGCACTTCCTTATTGACAACACAGCAAAACGTTTTACATGAAGTTCTGTTTAAAGAGTTCTGTCAGCACGTCTAATTACCACTTGCTGTAGACGCTAAAACAGGATTCTTTTTATATTCTCCAAGTTACAAATTGTGGTCGTAAACGCTTGAAGGAAAGACGCAAGAAAATGAACAGATATTTGTCCGAAAGATCATTAATTAAGGACTCATAAATCGCGGTTAAATACTACCCTTGCAATTGCTTTAATGACAGAAATACAAATCTCTTATCGACAATACGGTGGTTCTTTTGTATGTTTAGTCTACATATACAAGGTGACAATTATTTAATGACCACATTTTAGTGTAAGTCAATTGCTGTGAAACCTTTAGCTACAAAATTGAAGTAATAAGCGCATGAAAATATATAACGATAACAAATATTGCCTGCACTTTGGACATTTACAGACCTTAAATGTCCTCCCTTGAATGGCATGCAATTCGTACAACGATCTGACGCGTCATCCAAATTTTGCAAGTGTTTCATTTGATATCAAGAGAATTTCATTTCTTATGGCAGCTTTCAGATTCCCTACGTTGTTTTGTTTATTGAGACAAACTTTAAATAGCTCCCAATAAAGAAATCTGTAACAGTTGAGTCTGGGAAACAAATAGGCCATTCAATGTCACCAAAACAGGAAATCACATGATTGGGAAATGTCCCTTCGGTAATTGCCTTTTTTAAAAATCTGTGTGGCTTATTGCACCGTCTTGCTGAAAGAGCATGTTTCTGATATTGGAACGCCGACGCTTTAACTCGGGAATAAAAAAAAATCCGTAAGCATTTGTCTGTAACAATCGCCATTAATAGTTACGGTAACATTGTTTTAGATTTCAAAAAAATATAGGCCTGTTATCCATGATCGTGATATTGCGAACCATCAGTTAAATTTGCATTATGGCTTCCCTGAATCTCACATGGCTTTTGCCCAGTACATATTTTCACATTCTGTTTGTTCACGTCACCGGATAAATGGAAGATTGCTTTATGAGTTATTATGAGCCTCTCTGCAAATTCCTGATCCGCTGAGTTTAATCCAATCATAGCAGTGCATAGTGCCAAGCGACATTGAAAATCAGCTATTTTCAACTTGAGGGATATCTGAAGTTTATGCGGAAACAAGCTGATATTTTTTTCTCAAGATTTTGTGCATTGTTTCTCTGTTCACAGCAAGTTCTTGTGCCAATCCTTGTTTGCAGATTTAGTTAAGCTGCTTGAGATATCAGCTCTCGCCCTTCCAACGTTTCTTCTCTGCTTGCAGGTTTACGCCTACCCGTACGTTTAGCATCCATTACATTACCTCTGTTCCAACGGGATTCAACATATAACAGAATAAATATACTTCCGAAAATGAACTACACTCACCACAAACCTAGGGCAAAAAAACCTTCTTTGAGCAGTGATAACTGAGTGATTGCTATCAATTCCACTATTGCTGCTCACTCATCTGTGCTTCACTTTTTCATGTTACATCACTAAATTTTACAAATGTTGGTCTTTATCCTAATCTAAAAAGAAAGAGAAAAACATTGGTGCCACGAAACTTGCAAAGTAAATGCGGTCACTAATTAATTGTCACCCTTTATTTTAAAACTGAAGGAACGAAATTCTGTTCTCTGTTATAAATGTGCACTTTAATATTATTTACAACAGTAAAACTTATGTGTTGCAAATAACAAGAATATGAGAAGAAGAAGTCTCACATAAAACAATAACATTGAAGCTTTCGTATTGCGCACACACAGTCACTCATTGATTTCAATAAAAGGATTTTGCAACTGTGCTTAAATGAACTGAATTGCCGTTAGTAATCTAAATCTGTAACAGAAAAGTTATAAACATAATTTCGTGCTTACCACTTATGGTTTGTAATACACAAAGCGTGTTTGTAAAAAAGACTGAACAGCTAGAGATAAGTCTAATCTTAGATACATGACTGCAGCTTATGATACGAATCAAATACAAGTTGCTTTGAAATTAAGACAATATTGGTTGTCTTATAAGGTATTTCTCCCGCTTTCTTAGCATGCCATCGTGGTGCAATGGTCAGCACACTCGGCGCGTATTTGGGAGGTCCGAGGTTCGAGTGCCGGCAAGCGCATTGCATATTTTTCATGTCTCCTGCTTCCAAATAGCCTAACGTCTGTACAGCTTGATATCTCTTATTAAAAGTACGCGGATTTAAATATTTGTACAGTTTTCTGTAAACGAAGTCTAAATCTGCAAAGCTTTTACCTCACTGAAAAATTACAGAAGCAACGCATAACTTGCCACTGAAAAGAGTGCTTATCATTTCTGAAATTTGAGTGGATTTCTGAAAGCAACATTTTACTTAGAGTTTTAAAATATTGCCTCCAAGTATTAAGATCTAGCCATAAGTTTGTCGAGAGGAAAGATCATTGATAAACATGGGTTCAAATTCCGAGGAATGGGTTGATTGCAGGGAGCTTTCGCAGCTTTTTCCAAGTTTAATGAGAATTTGAGACAACTTTTTTTAAAAATCTTTCTCCACGAAGTTAAGCCTCCCCAAAGGCAGATAGATACCTTTCGAGTTTCTACGCTTAACGCCTCAAATAACCATTTAGACAAGATGTCGTCCCATGTTTTATTTATTTGGTCAGTATTGTAATTAATACTTTACTCCAATCAATGTTAACTTATTTTTCCCTTATTCTTCACTTCCGTTGTTTGGAAGGATATTTTTTGTTCATAGTTAAATTCAGCATTACTACCCATGTCGCTATCCCATGCTTGGATTATTCCTTCAAAGTTATATGATTTTGAAACAGTCTCTGTTCGTTTACTTCCAGTATTTCTATCAATTATCTGATCTTTTTACAACCCTTTTTACTACTGTCGAAACATTCTTTATTCTTACTCATTACCTGTGGTCTGTACAATATTTCTTAGAACTTCTCTCCCACTTCAATCTCTCGTTTTGCTTATAAGGTGTTTCTCCCGCCTTCTTGGCATGCCTTCGTGGTGTAGCGGTCTGCACGTTGGACGCATATCCAGAGGTCCGCTGTTTGATTCCCGGCGAAGGCGTTGCTAATTTTTCAATCTCCCTTCCCTGCTTCCAAGAAATACCTTATGTCGCTACATGCTAGCCTCTCCAGACCAGTATAGCTTGGTCAAGCTTTAGTGCCCTGGCATCTGAATTTAATACCTGTTTACCTGAGTCTCACCAATGTTAGTCTTATCGACTCTTTTAAAAATTTTGAACAAGTATGTTCAGTTACAGTTCCTTACATTACCATGCGTTCATCAACCTCATGACATAACGAAAGCTTTCATTCAGGAAATATAGGATCTTTTGATGTGCTTCTTAAACTGCTAGTTTCCAAAGCACTGCCCTTCAGTTTGACTTAAGTTCAGCAATTTGCCTTTCAAATTATAACTGCTTAAAACATTCAATAATTTTAAAACAATAAATACTAAATACTGTCATACAGTTCCATATAGTTCCGTTGGGCAACTTAATATTTCCGCTGAAAGTATTGCATTGCTGTAATCCTGCAATATCAGAAGATAGGCTTGCGTGTGAATATATTGCTTGTTTCTTTTCCGATTTTTCCCCTTATCTCAATATCACTGAATCTCTTTGCTACACTCATGTCCATAAATTAAGGATAATTCGGAGTCACGCGGAAATCGAACTCTAAAATAAATATATTACCTGTAAAATCACTACACACATCTTCAAGAATCATATGCAAATTTCAGGAAGTAACCAGATGATACCGATGGTACGTCACAATGACGAGAGTGTAAGAGAGTGATATATAAGGAATACAGGCAAAGAAGTAAAATTGCTCACAGGCGATTTATAAGCATTTCAGTGTAATAACCGAATAGTTATGACACAATCGACGCATTTGGATAATTTTTTACGTGGTATAATTATCGGCCGTGTGGAATGTGGGCGTACCCAACTTGAAGTATCAGACGAACTTGGAATTGCCCAGAGTGTCATCTCCAGGCTTTGGCAACGATTCCAAGATGATGGTAATGTGAGTAGACGTTACAGCACAGGTCGCCCCGGAGTTACAACGCCGAATGAGGACCGGTATTCGGCAGTTACTGCCAAAAAAAACAGGCAGAGCACAGCCTCAGACCTGTCTCGTCATCTCTCTTCAGCCACTGGTACGACAATTTCAAGGCAGACCGTGTACAGACACTTAGGGCAGATTGGTCTGTATGCTCGTAGACCTGTCAGATGCGTTCCACTTACTGCAACTCACTGTCGCCTGCGGTTAGCCTGGAGTAGAGAGCATGCATCGTGAACACCGCAAAAGTGGGCTTGTGTGATGTTTTCCGACGAGTCCAGGTTTAGCTTGCAGTCTTATTCTCGCCGGACTTTCCTATGGAGAGCTCCAGGTACCCGTTACCACCAAGAAAACATCATTGAACGACACCGTTACGGTGGTGCAGGAGTGCTCGTTTGGGGTGGAATTATTCTGGGTTCCAGAACTGACCTGCATGTTCAAATTGGAACCATGACAAGCCAAATCTATCGGGACGTCATTCTGGAACAACATGTACGTTTGTTTCGTGTCGCCATGGGCGCACAATTTGTGTTTATGGATGACAACGCCCGTCCGTGCAAACATCGTAAGCGAATGCCTTCAATCGGAGGATATCACCCGTATGGACTGGCCAGTATTCTCACCGGACTTGAATACAGTAGAGCACGTGTGGGACATGCTTGGCCGACGAGTTGCAGCCCGTCAACCTCCTCCTACATGTCTACCGAAACTTCGAAGAGCATTGCTTTTTGAGTGGTCTAATATTCCCAAAGATCAGATCGATAATTTGATAGTCAGCATGCCTAGGCGTTGCACGGACTGTATTGCATCGTCTGGGAGACATACAATGTATTAACAATCATACCAACCATGCAATATTGTTTTTTTGTAAATAGGTTTTTTTTTTGTAATTTGCTGCAGGGAGAAAAAATCGCAAATTTTTTTAATGATATCAAACATATAGCATCTTTTTTTTTGCTCTCTACCTTTTGTTTAATCAATAAGCTTTACAAATAAGTAAAATTTGTTTTGCTTCTAACTCTTCCTTTGCCTGATTTTGCATTATCCTTAATTTATGGACATGAGTGTATAGATTACACAATGAAAAATACTTTTCCCTTCACCATAATAAAATAATAATTGGTTATGGAAGATAACAAGGTATATGAGGGCTATCTGCCTAAAGGAAGGGATGCTTTCGTGGAGTTAAGAAAAATGGTTCGCATTAACGCTACGCATGAGGAAAATTAAGAAAGCTAACCATGCATTCATAATAGGGAAGCCAGACCATTCGCCTTGCTTCGCTTCAACGAATTACCAGAATTCAGCATTTTCCATCACCTCGGCCATTGGTGGAGACCTTCGTGAATTTCAATTAATACTTCTCATATATTATTAATCTGCATTTTAATTAAAATTTCTTAATTAATATTTCTCAAGAGAAATCGCTAAGAATATCTTCTATGATTGTATATGATTTGTAATGGTCATTTGCAAGAAATATCGCTGTATTTAAAGCACCAAAAGAAGGCTTAAACCATGTTAATAAAATATTATACTTCAAATAAAGGTACTTCTGTTTCGTTATCCAACTCTGCTCCTAAATATATTTTAGATTTTTTTCATATATGTACATATGTCCAATGTGTGCTTGTTTTAGTGTAATTTGCAAATAAATACTATTCTAATATCGTCTATGTAAGAAACGTTCACTTTCGGTCTTGTCAGTATACCGGTGATCTCCCTGAACAGTCGCGAAATAAATCTGTAATTTCTATCAAATGATGCAGAATGCAGATCAAAGCAACTAGCTGACCGAAAAGCAGGAAAAGGATCTTAATTTGATTATCTCAGTCCTATTCTCGTTATTCAAAGCAGAATGTGGTTTCTGAAATTTTCTTTTTGCCCAGCCTTAAACAGCTGTAAGCCATTTTGTAAGGTATCTGCTCCTTGACTACCGCGTGCCTTCATGGTGTAAGTGGAAAGAACGTCCGGGTAGGTCCGTAGTTCGAGTCCCGACAAGAGCATTGCCCCTTTTCCCTGTATTCTGCTTCGACAAACCTAATGAGTCTACAAGTTAAAGTCATTTAGTGTAACTGAAAATACAGATTTTCACAATGTGTTAATGCCATCGTACAGCTGTTTGCTAGTAATGTTTCAAGCATTACCATCAATTTCATTTTGCACTATATGTGCATTCAGCTTGTGCTTTAAGAATTCAAAGGCACTTATATTTTTGTTTTGTCATATTATCCCCTTCTTTCTAAAGCACTTTTAAAGTTCAACGGTAGGTATTGTTTTTTAGTTTCTTTTCCTTATTTTCTTTTAAATATTTGTATAATGTTTACCACTAATGTCCATGTTGATTTAGAACTCTAATAGTTCCACCTAAGCCTGATTTCAGATGCGGAGTGAGCAGACGGCTGAAATATTCACAGTTATCTTTTTGTACAATTCCCTTATAAATAGAGATACAATTCCCTTATAAATTTCTCATCAAGGGCATCTTTCCTAAGTGATATAGTACTCGATAACATTACATTAGTGAATAACCTAATATAACGCATATATTATTTGTAATAATATGACGCATATATTTCCTTAGCCAGTTTATCCTTTCCGCCTCTACTGTCTCTCTCATTTGCGTATTATACTTACTGCATCATTTGTTCATGATCTTCATTTTTATTTACTGTTTCCTTAACCCTTTCTGCTGATTCCTTAGTTAAGGGCTTTTATCTTTTTTTCCATCAATTTCTTCTCTGTTTCAGTTGTTTCACTTTCCAATCTTACTGTCTGTTTCCTGTTTTCCTTTTTCTTCTTCTCGTCTTGATTATTTCCAGTTTGATATTACCATTCATTTTTTCTATATTCACACTCAATTTGATGATTTGCTCTTCATTATAGTTCCTTCTGCTTTGCTTTTCTTCTCTGACAGATTTGTTTTTCCCTGTTTTATATTTCCAACGCCCCTTATCTGAATGTGTCTGCTTTTTTATTTATGCATTTTCTGCCGTTTTACATAAACAACTTTTCTCTGTCTCTTTCTATAATTTAAATACGTTCAGTTGCTTAATTTCTCTCTTTGCTTTTTTTCCATATTTAACTTTGCTTTGTTTCATAATTCGTAATCATTAGCATTCTATTTTGTCATCTGCATATACTTTCTATTCTTCATAATGTATTGTTCCATTGAAGTCATTACCTTACGCTTTCTAATCAAGTTAAATTTTCAAATCCATCCAGCATGTTTGGCAACACAATGGTATTTAAAAATTGCTATACTAATAAATAATAGTTTCATATTTGAATTGATCGATCTCATCTCCTTTATTGGATTCTAGAGCCTAATACTTCTCCATTTCAAAAGAAAGTTGAAGCCAACAGGTTTATCTTTCGATAATTAAACTTACGATGAGAAAGTTTCAAAAATTACATTATCTTATCAGTTTCCAAATCTACTTCTCAGTCTAAAAATATATCTAATCGCCCACTTTCTTAGAGACGTATATTTAGATAACACGTATGTATAATTAGAGTTTATTACTGTCTAAATGTAAATAGTAAAGCTAAAACAATGATATTACGGTTACCATTGTATTGTGATGCATTAGAAAAAGATATGTCAGATTCATTTATCTCAAAGGCAATGATTATTTTTCCATTATCATGGGAGCCAGTTTCGTAATTCTTCGTTGTGAGAACCGTCAATAGCATCCACAATGAAAATTTTTTATCTGGACAGACAGTAGAAATCAAAGAAGAAATTTGAAGGAATTCACATCCATAAGTCCTACTTCTTTCTGACACTGCATCTTTCAGTAAACCTGACAAATCAAAGTAAGTCTTTCAAGGTATTTTACAAATGAAACCCTACTTACTTTTGAAACTTGCACCCCTCATTAGGGTGGGAACAAAGAAAATATTTGAAAGAATTTGGCTTAAGTCCTTATTCTTTGATGAAACTAACCGTTTGTTCGCCCAGATAATCGGAATAAAACTGCGGATATGTTTGAATTACACACATACGCACATAGAAACGGATGCACTTTTTTGTAAATATAATTGATTTTAATGCTCCCAACTAGTGGCATTTTATAATTCCAGTTCATAATAATTGAAATTAATCTACGTTTGTTTCTTTTAAATCGCTTAGTTCGTTAATCAATAATAAAATAAATTTGAAAGAAAAATAAATAGTTAAGCTCTGATGAATGAAAACACATTGCCGCGTATAAGGTGATAATGTTTTAATTCGGCCAATGGCAACACATTTCTTTTAAATCGCTGAGTGTGTGGATTAAATTCGAAAGACAAACTCGCTAAGTTTGTGGTGTAAATTTGAAAGACAAATATATTGTGTTTTGCCTGCTGGCAGCGCACTTCTGTCATATTGCCGAGTTTCCTGATTAAATATGAAACATAAATATCTTACTCTTTGCAGAATGGCAACAAAAAGCTTTAGCACTGAAACACGTCTCTATCGCTTTATAGTGTAGGTTATCATTTTATCATTTACTATTTTTTTCACAGCATTATTGTTACTGTTAAGCAAAGAAAAAGCAAATCCTGTAGAAAATTATTAGTGGTAAAGGAAAACAAACGAGAAAATGAAAATCCATTTGCTAAGGGAAAAGTGTCCTAAACTCTTAGGTAGTTTCTGAGAAATCTTGTATAAATTGTTCTTTTCTTTCTTTTCTTGACATTTAAAAGAAGAACTATTGTTTCTAGTCAGACAAAAAGTTCGTCGTAGCTACATAAGATAGTTATTACAAAAGAAGCAATATTGTTACGTTACTTTCTTCCTTCCCGTTCGCACGGGGTTCGTGTGGATTTGGAGTGATAACGAAGACACTTGATGAAATATCGAAACACGCTGTATTTACCAATATTCATCAGATCAGCTCCACAACACTTTTACAGTCGTCGAAGATCTACTATAAACACGCTGACACAATCAGCTACACAGCCTCCACGATATCAGGCTATATCAGGTAGAAGCAGCTTCACTGCAAAGCACCAGAGTACAGCTCCCGACTCTGCTCGGTCGTTCTCGGAACTCCACGTACTCTCGAGATTCTCCACGCTCGTGCACTCGACGACACACAGAGCACAGCTCCCGACTCTTCGGTTCAGTCATTCCCGGAGCTTAACACATTCTCTCGACGATGCACTAACCGCAATACACTAAGAGACTCTTTCGATGCACTCGACAACCCACTCGGCACTCGCTGGCCGGCTGTCAACTCGATCGTCTCCGCACGGACTAATTAGATGACAAGCACTATCTCGCACTCCAGACGAGGTACTCTAACTCGCTCTCTCGACGAGGCACACTCACTCCACGTACCAGCAGGGTTTATATAGCTTGCGGCTTGTGATGGAGAACGTTCTAGGCTAAAACGGTTAATATTCGTTCCAGAAGGTTCTCCATCCGTCCATGATATATCGCCAATTTTTTCGCCAAATGGGCGGTTTCTCGCCAAATGTGGCAACCCTGCCTTTCCTTGCTATTTTATGGCAACTCTAAAACTGCTTTGCGGGGAAGCTATCTTGGACATTTCGTAACAATATACTATAATAATTTTAAGAATCCTTTTAGTGTAAATTCCTAAAAATGATTAATGTTTGTATTAAATATATCAAATGCATTTTCATTTAAATGAATCAGATTAAAAATTAGATACACACACATGCATATATATTTTTTTCAGACTGGCATTTTTTTGCTTTTAAATCACTTAGTTTGTTAATCAATAATAGATAAATTAAATTTGAAAATGTAATTACACTTTGCCGAATGGCAACACACCGGTGCGTGAAATATGAAAATACGGAAAGTTTCAACGCACTTTATTTATTTATTTATTTATTTTAGATCGCTGAGTTTGCTGATAAAATTTCATTAAGTTCGTAGAAAACATAAAATAAATGAAAAATAAATTCAAAATTCAAAATTAGGACTTCGAGGGACACATGTTCGGATGAAAGACTCTCTGTGTATGCAAAAAATGTAGTCCGAGTAAGCAATTAAATACAACTTCAATCTTTTAGAACAACCATTTTCCTATTTATTTTTGACAATAACAACTGTAAAGAAAAAACTGGTAACCATGGTAACACTTTGCAACTGCGCAAATAATCTCGCAGACGATTTTCACAGACGATGTGTTAGCATCGCAGAACAAATACAAAAATATTAAACATTGCGTTCAAAATTTGGTGACTCTAGACCCCGTCATTTTTCCTTAATAGTAATAATATTTAGAGACCTAATATACATACAACTTCTTCGTTATTTAACAATACGGAACAAAAAATTTTTTTAGATATGAAGGAATATGTGAGCTTGCCTCATAGCTAAAGCTACGAAATTTAGTATACAGTTTTCACTGATTATGAAGGTGTGCACCTAGAAATATTTTTCATCTCCAGAATTTCATTTAGAACTTTTAATTAATTAATTTATTTTTTATTTATTTAATATTAAAACGAATTTTTGCTTATATCTTCGTTTATGAGGGAAAAAATAAATTTAGAATTTCACTACCTGTGTTATCAATTAAACGAGAGAAAATTCTTTAAATGAAGTTTTTACGTATTTTTAACGTAACTTACCGATTTTTGGTAATTTTTAAAAATTGCCCAATATTCGATAATTATGCATCTAACAGATTTAAACTTTCGCATCTTAAACTGTAGGTTTCGTGCTATATTGCAAATTTGAACAGAAAATACTAGCGATCTTTCGTCCACAAGAATTTGAAAAACATATTAATTAGGTAATTTTTTTAATAATTTTTTTATTAATATGCTAGAATACGATTTCAAGCAAAAAAAGAATTTCCTTTTTTCACAACCTTTGGTGGCCTAATTGTGATCATAAGAATAGGAGTTGTAACGATACTACTTCATTATAAATCACCCTTTATTTTCTCCTTTTAATATTGATTTTGTTAAATTATTTATTATCTCCATTTTTTCCCTTACTGAAAAGAATTTGGAATGAAATTAGGCTTATTATAGAAATCTTTTGCCATTTTATAACCCCCTTTTTAAGGTTTAATTTTACACAATATTATAAATTAATTTTTACCCTTTGTATATTTTACGAGTTACGCATGTCAGACGAAAAGTCTGTGAAGTAACTAATTTCAAAAGTTGTAATAGAATAATCCTTTTCAGTGCATTAAAGGAATGATTCGACTTAAAAAAGCAATACCTACAAAAATAAATAAATAAATAAATATAGCTATATTTGCAAAGGAATGAATATTTGCTTCAATCAGAAAAACAATATTTGCGTAAAAGTTTGATTTAGAAAATTTGCAGCAATGCTTTGCATTAAAAAGTATTGATTTTCCAACCAAAAACATGACCATTCAGGGCCAGTGTCAGAGGCGGTGTAACCGTGTTGATTGTGCCAAGCTGCAAAACTCTTAAAAAGGCACGGGAATTCAGGAGCCGAAGAGAACTTTTTATTTATTTATTTATTTATTACTCTGCTATTAGGTACTACACGGGAAAGGAGGGATAACTCATGAAGATTTTTTTAAGGGAAACTGGTGGTAACAACGGAGGAAAACCACAAAAACGCCCTTGCAGCTAGTCCGTTCGCCAACACTTGAGCCCCAGATCGAACTACCACTGTTTAGCTGCTTTTACCGCTCAGCAGCAGAAATCTGGCTGGTAGGCGAGCTACGGAGATCGCACCCGACTGCAAAAGCCTACTCTCGACCCAATGTCCAGCTGGTAACAGTATTTTAAATTCGCTGCCATTATAATAACGACTCATTGTAATGTCCTTTACCTTTATGATACAAGAAAGTCGTTATAACGAAATCCAGCTATATTGCCAATTGTTTTATAATTACTTTGATTAAGCATATCTGAAATTACATCAGTATTAGCTGTATTAACAAAATATAAAATAAAGTTAAATTATTAAAAAGTGTATTTTTTTTAATAATTGACTTTGTTAAGCAATTCATGGTTTTAATTATCTTTCTAAGTTCGATTTGTAATCTAACAGGCAGTATGGATGGTAAGTGTACTGACAGTGTAAAAAAATGTAAAATAATGCTGAAGGAGGAAAGTCAAGCTGTACAATACAGTAAATCTAAACTGTAAATTTCATATGGATGTCATAATAACATTTGAAATATTTTTATGAGTTTTTCTTCATTTGAAAGGCATTAAATTAGAAAATGTAAATGCAGCTTTCTTAGCTCCGTATTCTTCATCTCCTCAAACTGCGCAAATGATTATATCTCAAACATTTGGTGAAAAGTTAAAAACTTTTTATATGTTTCTTCAAATAAAACATGCTAAAAATTTTGGGATTTGTTGAATAAATGACTAAATTCTTTCATAAAATATTAAACTTTTTCAGTATCGCGGAACATAAAACAAAGGCTGTCAGTTAAACAAAATCAATAAAAAAAAGGCTTTTGAATTAGTCTAAAATCACATTCTTTAAAATATTAGTTAGTTTCAAAAATGAGATACTGAACAAATAAATATTTAATAATAAATATAATGAGTTATTAACTATAATGAGTTGCTAGATATAATAAGTTTAAAATTTTTTCTTTTTAACTAGAAAAATAAAAATCAATCTTTTGAAAAATTAGCAGATGTTTGAATTTATAGTTTCTCATCTAAATAAAAATTTGAAATTAACATAAAATCTTGGGATACAATGAAAATTTTAAAGCAAAATCCAAATTTATAGACTTGTTCCCAAGTTTAAAAATTTTATTTAACCATCCAGTCTAAGCGCAACACTAATTTAAATACTATATATATGCCATTTCTAAATGCAATGTTTTGCACAAATATCAAAGATTTACAATTTTATACAAACTAATAACTTTACTATTTCCGTCTAACGTATGATAAAATGAGAAAATCATTTCTATATATTAATTTATTAAGCCATTATTTATATTGTCTTATGTATGACTTCAGACGTGCCACTGAAGAATTAGGCTACATATTTCGTGAAGACTTATTTTTTACAGTAGTTTAAAAGAAGAAGACTTACATCTTTTAGAATAATTAATTCTAGGATTGGCAACGAAATAGCATCAAATTTAACTTACATATATATCCTGTTAATGGAGCATAATTACTTACAACCTCCGTGTGAAACAATCTTCGGCATAGAGAAAAACGTGTTTAAGTAGAATGGAATATAAATTAGATGTAATATTAAATAATAAATTAACCCTTTTAAAGGTATGAACAATGAAAAAAGAAAAGAAAGCTTGTTTTTGATTGTGTTTGTATCACTAAAAAGTAATACGAAGTTATCACGCTACGTATTCGAAAGCCGTAACGCAGACGATATTTCGTGGCTGAAACATCTGTTACATAATTGGTCCTAATTGCCAGCTACCGTTTGCAAACGATTCTAATCAACTTCTTATTGAGCGTTTCGTGACGCTTTACCTGAGGCTATTTTCACCATTTTCTGTTTTCCCTCTGGGCAAATGATGTGGTGTGAAGGGTGTGTTGTTGCTTTGTAATGCTATGATTAATACTTGTTTTTTATTGTTATTTAACTCGGTATTTGAGTTAAATTACAATGACACCGTTTACCTTTCCCGATAATGCATTCGATCATTCTTTTGAACTAACTTATAGTAGCTGCCATCTAGTGGTGGGAAATGTAATATTTCAAATAAAAGAAAAGTAATATTTAGATATACAAGTAAGAAAAATGTAAAAACATGTATTTTAATATGGGAAATAATTTTCATCTTATTAGACTAATCAACTCAACATTTACAGAATATTTTTAACCGCAGAATGCAATTAAATAATCGTGTTATGATTTGGTATACAGACTAAAAATAATTGGCGCTTCAAATGAAAAATAAATTCAATTACTACTTTTCCCCTTTCTTCAATTACATTTTGCTTTCCCCTTCTCAATTATAATAAAATTTTAATTTAAAAAATCATAAACAATGTTTTCTAAATAAAATATTTTATTTAAATGTCCTAAAATTAATTATTAACAAAATTAATAAAATATGTGTGTAACATGTGCGTGTGTGTGTATTTACAGTGTCTCACAAAAGTGATGGGACACTTGTGTTTTACAAGAGGAAACTATAATAAAATAAATTAAAAAAACATGTAAAAATTTTTTGTGGGCGTGTTTCATACTTAAATTTAGTAACAATTATTACATAACATACATTTTCTCAAAATATTAAAATATTAATTTAATAAAAATACAATTGTTTAGAACGGAGCCAAAAATGGCTCACATAAGTGATGGGACACTTACTTTTCCATCAAATATTTATCCAAAAATTTTACTTTTTAAAAGGTTTTTATATTTTGTTGGATTTCCTTTTACTTTTAAAACATGATTTAATCTTCTTGGGATGGATTCGACTAATTTTTTTGTGATTTCTGGAGTGATTTTACCCCATTCTTCTTGAAGCACCGATTTTAATTGTTGTTTTGAAGAAATGGTGTGTTTGCGAATTCTTGATTCCAATTCTTGCCAAATATTCTCTATGGGATTTAAGTCTGGAGATTGTGGTGGTGTTTTTATTATTTCAGGACAGTTATACAGCAGCCAGAGTCTAACGTTCAAAGCAGTGTGCTTGGGGTCATTGTCTTGGTAGAATTTAAAATCGTTATTTTCGGTTCAATTTTCGTTCTGAAGATTTCAAATTTTGATTTAAAATGTCAATATACTTGTACTGATCCATTATACTGTCAATAAAACCAAGATTACCAACTCCAGCGGATGACATACACCCCCATACCATAACTCCTCCTCCACCATGTTTTACTGTTGGCACCAAGTTCTGTTTGCGAAATTCTTCCCTGGGTTTTCTCCACACCAAGATTCTACAGCCAGAACCAAATATATTAAATTTACTCTCATCAGCAAATATAACTTCATTCCAGTAATCAGAATTCTTATTTATGTTGGATTTTGTGAAAGCCAGTCTGAGGTTTCTATTCTTTTCACTTACGAAGAATTTTTTTCCTGGCTATTCTACCGTGATATCAAGCAGATCGAATTACTCTTCTAATAGTCTCAGGATTAACAATTACTCCATATAATGCTTGTAAATCAGCAGTAACTTTAAGAGCACTCATTCTTGGATTTTTATTAATAATTCGAACGATAATTCGCTTTATTCCATTAGATAGCTTTGATGGTCTGCCAGGTCTTCTTTTATCCTGAATCATATGATTCTTTTTATATCGTTTAATGATATTGAAAACTGTTGAATGACTCAAGTTAACTGTTTCAGCAGTTTTTCTAACAGATTTTCCATGTTCAATATGCAAATTAATAACTAATTTTTGAATTTCAGGCAAAGTTTCTTTTCGTTTAGCATTCATGGCTGCACAGAGCTAAAAAACCCAAAAATTCCAAAACAAACTGGACAGAAATACTGCAGACGATTTTATAAATTATTGCCAATTGCTTTTGAGTAAAAATAAAAACCCCAAAAATATTTTTATTGTAGTACGTAGTAATATCTAATGGTGTCCCATCACTTATGTGAGCCATTTTTTGCTCCGTTCTAAACAATTGTATTTTTATTAAATTAATATTTTAATATTTTGAGAAAATGTAGGTTATGTAATAATTGTTACTAAATTTAAGTATGAAACACACCCACAAAAAATGTTTACATGTTTTTTTAAATTTATTTTATTACAGTTTCCTTTTGTAAAGCACAAGAGTCCCATCACTTTTGTGAGACACTGTATATAGAGAGAATAAAAATTAACTAAAATGGCTTAATATTGCTCAAATGCTACAAAATTAATTACACAATTATAAAAGTTATATAATATAATAAAGGAAATTAATATAATTTCCTAACACTATGAAGAAACCGGAAGGCCTGAATCAGAACAATAAATCCTAAATAAGGAAAACAAAACTGAGACAAATTTATGAAACTAAATTGTCATAAAGTTAAAAATTAAATAATACTTGATAATTCTTTGATCTTAATCAAACAGTAACCGAAAGTAATCTTATATATCGTATCCGAAAGAATGTTTGATCTTAATCAAACAGTAATCCATATTTCTGAATTATATATAGATGAAATAAAAATAAACAATGCATTCTTTAGCTTAAAATAACAGGACAATTCATACAAAATTTAACGCAGTATGCTTTTCTTAACAAATTTATTATTATTACTTTTTTTTTTACTTTAAACGATTACTACTTTTAAAATTTATTACAAAATCATCGAAATGTAACCTGCTCCAAGATAAATTAGTTACAAAATATGCAAAATTGATTAAAAGTAAAAAATTCTTTTAATTAGAAGGAAGTTTATTAATTTAAAATCTAGAAATTTGTTTAATATATCTAACAAAAAGAAGTAGAATGCTCAAGTCACCAGGAAAAAGAAAGCTGTAAAATACAAAACTACAGAAAAGGCAAAATCGCTCACATTTTGTAAATAATGTATAGTTAAAAACAAAATTCTAAAATAAAAATTTTTAATCTAGATTAACGAGAAATTTTCAATAAGCAGGTTAAATGTAGAAAAATAGAACATGCCATCTAGCTTCTAAAAATGGAATATGGGGGAAAACAAAAGAAATGCCTATTATGCTAATAGTTCCTAACGTGACTCAAAATAATTATTTATTTATCATATCCCTTTCCTTTTTTATTATATTATCTCTTTCATTATTATTTCTTTCAAAATTATGAGACTGCTAACAATACGAATAAGTAATAAGATCTCCTAAAGTGAAATTAAAAATTAATTTAAAGCAATTATTTTGTATGTAATCACTACGATTGTTCCTTAACATGTTGTTAATCTCCCCAGATGATTAATTAAGATAAACAGCCGTGATTGATCAACCACGTATGACAATACTGAAATAACTCTAAAGGTTTTCTTTATATATCATTTTATGCATTTTTCATTTTATACATTTTGTTTGACAGAATGGAGAAAATCACTGAATGTCGGAAAATTCTTCTCGCTAGACAGGAAAGAAAATATGTAATATGACCCTTCTCGGCGCGTATTCAAGAGGCCCGTGGTTAGAGTCTCGGCGAAGGCGTTGCTCATTTTTCATGTCACCTGCTTTCAAAAAACACATAATGTCTCTACAACACTTGTGATATGTATATTTTCATTGTGTAACGCAATTGCATTGCTACGCTATCAACATAATTTCACTAAGAAATGTAAATTACCGCAGACGATTATCCCCAAAGAATATCCGCAGACGATGCGCGCGCTTAAAAATGTTTCTCAGTTATTCTGTAAGTTTTGATTAATAAAGTTGGTTATTCGTTCAAAAACGGCAAGTTTTCTTTAAACTTCATTAGGAACGTATTACAAGAATAAATATCTGATGGTAGTCGCTGGGATAGAAAGGTGAAACCAGTGTTTATTTAAAAGAAAAAAAAATACAGTACTTGTGAGTATAAGTTTTAATGAATACTGTGCCATTTTGTATAAAAATGTTGCCTCTTATTATTCAGTCCAATTAATAGAACGATATTCTAAGTTTAAACTTTTGGATTAAAGCGCAAAATGTTTAACGTTCTTTTAAAATTTGAGCTCTTGTATTAGAGTGGCAAATTTACTACGTTAATATTAGATTATTTATACTGTGAAATTTGAGCTTTTGTATTAGAGTGGCAGATTTATTACGTTAATATTAGAATATTTACACTCATGTCCATAAATTAAGGATAATGCAAAATCAGGCAAAGGAAGAGTTAGAAGCAAAACAAATTTGACTTATTTGTAAAGCTCATTTATTAAACAAAAGGTAAAGACCAAAAAAAGATGCTATATGTTTGATATTACTAAAAAAACAGCGATTTTTTCTCCCTGGAGCAAATTACACAAAAAACCTATTTACAAAATACAATATTACATTGTTGTCATGATTGTTAGTACATTGTATGTCTCCCAGACGATGCAATACAGTCTGTAGAACGCCTAGGCATGCTGAGTATCAAATTATCGATCTGATCTTGGGGGATATTACACCACTCAAAACGCAATGCTCTCCGAAGTTCCGGTAGACATGTGGGAAGAGGCTGACGAGCTGCAACTCGTCGGCCAAGCATATCCGACACGTGCTCTACTGGATTCAAGTCCGGTGAGAATGCTGGCCAGTCCATACGGGTGATATCTTCCGAATGAAGGCATTCGCTTACGATGTTTGCACGGTGAGGACGGGCGTTGTTATGCATAAACACAAATTGTGCGCCCATGGCGCCCCGAAACAAATGTACACGTTGTTCCACAGTGACGTCCCGATAGATTTGGCTTGTCATGGTTCCAATTTCCACATGCAGGTCAGTTCTGGAACCCAGAATAATTCCACCCCAAACGAGCATTCCTGCACCACCGTAACGGTGTCGTTCAATGATGTTTTCTTGGTGGTAACGGATACCTGGAGCTCTCCATATGAAAGTCCGGCCAGAATCAGACTGCAAGCTAAACCTGGACTCGTCGGAAAACATCACACAAGCCCGCTGTTGCGGTATCCACAATGCATGCTTTCTACTCCAGGCAACCGCCAACAACTGCAGTTGTTGGAGGAACTGCAGTTTTGGACGCCAACAACTGCCCAATTGGAGTGTTGTTTCTACTCCAACAACTGCAGGCAACCGTGAGTGGAACGCATCTTAGAGGTCTACGAGCATATAGACCAATGTGCCCTAAGCGTCTGTACACGGTCTGCCTTGAAATTGTCGTACCAGTTGCTGAAGAGAGCTGACGAGACAGGTCTGAGGCTGTTCTCCGCCTGTTTCTTTTGTCAGTAACTCCCAAATACCTGTCCTCATTCGGCGTTGTAACTCTGGGGCGACCTGTGCTGTAACGTCTACTCACATTACCATCATCTTGGAATCGTTGCCAAAGCCTGGAGATGACATGTGGTCAATTCGAAGTTCGTCTGATACTTCCAGTTGGGTACCCCCACATTCCAGACGGCCGATAATTCTACCACGTAAAAAATCATCCAAATGCGTCCTCTGTGTCATAACTATTCGCTTATTGCACTGAAATGCTTATAAAGCGCCTGCGAACAATTTTACTTCTTTGCTTGTATTCCGTATATATCACTCTCTTACACTCTCGTCATTGTGACGTACCATCGGTGTCATCTGGTTACGTCCTGAAATTTGCATATGATTTTTGAAGATGTGTGTAGTGATTATACAGGTGATATATTTATTTTAGAGTTCGATTTCCGCGTGACTCCGAATTATCCTTAATTTATGGACATGAGTGTATATTATAAAATTTGAGGTCTTGTATTAGAGTCGCAAATTTATTATGTTAATATTACAGCATATTTCTGTTATAAAATTGGAGCTTTTGTATTATAGTGGTAAATTTACTACTTTAATATTAGAATATTTCTGTTATGAAATTTGAGTTAATCAAGTTAGAGACTTGAATTGTTTTCTTATTTACTTTAATATAATTTATTAACAGCAAAGCTTCCCAGATTTTTGTTTATCGGAAAGCACATACGTTTTATTCCATTAAGTGTTTTAGAAAAATATACGTTGTGTCATACTTGACATTTCTAATAAAAAAAGGCTAGATTGAAAAAGTTGATTTAAATTTCTAAATATTGACTAAAAGCCTTTTAAAATTAATTTGAAACGGTGTCGAAGAGTTTTCTACTTCTAAACATGTCATTTCTTGAAGGGTAGAAAACAAGATTTAATAGAAGTAGCCGAAGAATTAGCCGAGGAAGTGCCACTAACTAGTAAGGCCCCAGAAATTAAAAAGATAATCACTGAAAGTCAGTTTTACCATGAGGAAGAAGTTAAATTAATTCTAAACCGAATAATTGCTGAAAGCCTGGCTCGAGAAGAACGCCTGACTCAAGAAGCGAGACAAGAACGCCTGGCTCAGCGCGAGAAGAACGTCTGCCTCGGGAAGCAAGGGCATATGAATTGAAAATCAAGTAATACGAGCTAGAGAATCAACAGCGAATGTAGTAAAATCGAAAAACAAAATCCAGCTGTCACAAATTACTCCAAAGTTTGACGAAACAAGGGATGAAATGGGACTATATTTGATAAATTTTGAGAGAAAAGCTGAAATGGCTCAGGTTCCTAAGAAAGATTGGGTGGCTTATCTTATGGGTGTTTTACCCATCGAAATCTCCAATATGTTAGCCAGAGAACCATCTGAAGATGCGACTAAGTACGAATATATGAAAAATCTAATCTTAAGAAGATATAAACTTAACAATGAAAAGCTTAAACCATGCTTTTATGAACATAAAAAAACTCCTGAAAAATCTTGGAGAAATTATGCTCATGAACTTTATTTTTTGGAGTGGATTGCGGATTTAGAAATTAAGTCATTTGAAAATTTGAAAGATTTAATAGTTACCGAGCAAATTAATTATAGGGTTCCCATGGAAGAAAAGTATAATTTTTTCGACCAATGGATGAAATTAAAACTCCATATGAGCTGGGAAAAAATTAGACTAGTACGAGATTGTTAAACAGAGCTTTAAGAGGAAAAATACTAGGAAACAAAGTTTGAAACTTCAAGAAAGTCATCAAAACGTGAACAAAATGCAAAGTGGTTATCATAATAGACATAATCCTACAGAAATCTCGAAAGATTTCAATCCTAAACCTATAATTAAGACAGAATGTACTAATAAATTCATGAAAGGAAATTGAGAACCGGAGACAACCTCGTTGTTATGAATGCGGATCGTACTCGCATCTTCGACCTTAGTGTGATAAACTCAACATGAATTTAGAAACTGTAGCATCCAATGAAACTTTGTACTCTCAAATGAATTTTATAAAAAATAGTTTTAAGGATATTATGGCTCCATATACCAGACTAGGTAAAGTAAATGGCTATAAAATGCCCATACTTAGAGATACCGGTGCAACTTTGGATTTAATTTGCCAAAAATATATACAGACTTCCATGTATACGGGTGAGACCGTGTGGATACAAACACCTCTGGAAGAACATCCAGAGTGTGCTTATCTTTGGCTGAGGTAGAGCTTGAATGTGATCTTGGTCATATAATAGCAAAGGCTGCAGTCTTAAGAAATTCATTAGATCAAGGAAGGCATCTTCTAAGTAACAAAAGGTAACGACAGTACCGGGTTCTCGCCCGCAGAATTAGTTCATGGCAGAAACTTAAGAACTCCAATTATGCTATTGTATGAAAAATTATCTGGTAAAGAAGAGGAAGAAAATACAGTAGTGGACTATATTGTTGAACTAATGAATCGAATGAGGAAATATCAAGAACTAGCTGTCCAGCATATGGAAGAAGCCAAAGAAAGGTAAAAACTCTGGTATGATGGCACAGCCGTAGCACGCAAATTTCAAGAAGGAGACTTAGTTCTAGTTGTAGCTCCTTCGAAGCCAAACAAACTATCAGTTAAATGGGTAGGTCCTAGAAAAATAGTTCAACAACTATCAGAGACAAATTATGTAGTCGAGCTTCCCGAGAAAAATAAAACTCAGATGTACCACATTAATATACTGAAACCGTATTTTCAATGAGCCGAAAATATAAACTTGCTATGTTTAGAAGACAGGATAAACGGCTATGAAGATGAAATACCGAGTTTAAATTATAGCTCAGATACTGAAATGTCTGAAGTTTTGCAAGGCATCCAGTTGAATTCACTATTATCTGAAGATCAACGAAAAGATTTAAAGCAGTTGATATACAAGTATTCCTGTATTATCTCCAATGAACCAGGATGTAGTGACCTTACCAAACATGATATAGAATTAGAAGAAGAAAGATGTCTGCCAGACAAACAGAAATTCCATTAATGGTATTCCTAAGTAATAGAACCAGGTGAATCGAATTTTACCTCTCCACTAATACTGGTTGAAGTTCCTGGAAAAGAGGAAAGACCATGCATTGATTACCGTCGCTTGAACAAGGTAACTAGGACACAATATTTTCCCTTGCCAAACATTGAACATTTAATGGAAAAAGTGTCATCTACCATATATGAGGTTCTAGATCTTACTACGAGGTTACTGGTAGATCTCACTAAATAGAAGAGCTCGGCGTTACGCTGCTTTTGTGACAAGTTTTGGAACATTTAAAACCTTAAGATTACCTTTCGGACTAAAAGATGCTCCTTATGATTTTAGCCGCTTGATGGCAGGATTATTAAGAAACTTGAAGAATTTGCTGTACCCTATATTGACTATGTTTCAGTATTCTCGCAAACTTGGGAAGAACATTTGAGGCACTTAGAAATTATTTTGGAGAAAATGAAAACTGCTAAATTGCATATTAAGCCTTCGAAATGTCAGTTTGCTCAAACTACCGTCAAATATTTAGGTCATGTAGTAGGACAAGGTCAAAGAAGACCAGCAGAAATAAAAATCCAAGCCATAAAGGACTTCCCTAAACCTACCATGAAAACACAGGTCCGGTCATTTTTTTAGGACCTGAGGGGTATTATCGAAGGTATATTTCTGAATTTTCTGTGATTTCTGCGCCAGTGACAGATTTGTTAAAAGGAAAATGTTGCAAATCAACCATAAATTGGACTGATAACTGCCAAAACGCTTTTGATGAATTCAAGAAATGATTAACACAAAATCGAGTCTTATACAATCCGAACTTTTCTCAACCATTTATCGTTCAGTGCGACGCTTCGAATATTGGTATTGGCGTTGTATTATCACAGATAAATGCTAACGGCAAAGAACATCCAATAATATTTCTTAACAAAATGTTTTCACCTACTGAACATAAGTACAATACATTCGAAAGCGAGTGTCTTTGCAGTACAAAAGTTAAAATTCTACCTTGATAGACATCATATGGTTATTATTCAGACTGATCATAATCCTCTAGTATGGTTGGATAAAAACAGTGGGACTAATCCTAGACTATGACGATGGGCTTTGATCTTACAACCTTTTAACTATGAAGTTGCGCATAGAAAGGGGAAGCACCATCAAATGCTAACAGTTTAAGTCGTTATATCTAAGCATCTGGACAATTAAAAATATACATTCCAGGAAGTTTAAAACATTGGCTGCAGTCATTGTTTAAATTTAAAAAATAATTTAAAATTTGTTAAAAAAATTAATGTATTTAAACTGATTAAATTTATGTTGATGAGAATTTCAGGTTTAATAGATTTTATTCTCTCCAGTTTTAATTACTCCAAAGAAATATTTTTCTTCAAAGTTAAAAATTTTAACCACGAAAATTATAATATTAACTTTCTCTTATTCCTTATTTGGATAAAAAATAAATGCGAATGAAATAAAATTTCAAATAGCAGGAAGAATTCTAGATTTAGTATTTATATATAAAAGTCAATATTTTATATATGCTATCTAGTATATTGTGCAGGCAGATTGCTTAATTATTCCCAAACCGTCATAATTTATGTGCTAAAGACAAGGAGCTAACAAGTAATGATAACAGGTCTCATTTTAAAATTTTCATATTGATGTATATAAGTTTGGCATTAAAGGTAACTTATTACGTTCGTTACTCATTGTTTGTTACACTCAATTATATCCCAATGCCATAAATTTCTTTAAATGTAAATAAAACTGTAATCATCATGATGACCTTTCTAGATGTAACAAATTATTTAGAAAATTATATATGTAATTGAAATTACATTACTAGTATTTTAATTGGCAGTTAGGTATCAAAGTTCTCATTTGAAATATAGGACTTGTTGACTTCTGTTACTAAATATTAACATAATACTAATATTAATATACTAGTATGTAACTACCGGTAGAACAACAAGTAAATTTTAAAATAGTATCTTGCTTTATGTACATGTGAATTACATTTTCGAGCAGCTGAAGTACTACGAGAAATTGAAATATCTGGTCGTAAAGAAAGCTTTCCGCCAAAAAACGTTCTGCATAAAGTTAGAAAAAAAAAACATTATAGCAGTGCGTTTAGTGCAGATGGTAATCATCACCCAAATCTATATTTTCTGCCAACGTTTTCGTAGGTTTTACAAAGCCTTCGGCCCTAAAACTTGACAGCCGAGATCACAAAAACAGATCAACTTCATTTCGGAAGTTCGATGCAGAATGGATAGCACCAGCAAGATAAAGCTCCAGGTGTGAAAAAAAAAAAAAAAAAAAAAAAAAGAAGAAGTCTGAAGGAGCAATATCGAGGCTATATAGTAGTTGGTGGGGAAGAAGATCCCATTCGAGTCAGTACAGAGTCCAGCCGGTGAATGCAGACACATGTGGTCTTGCATTATCTTGAACATTAAATTTTTGCGCTGGAACTCAGTTCGACGTTTTTCCTTGATAGCAGCGTCGCGTCTCGCTATACACCTTACTGCCGAGAGTGTTGCCTTTTTCCAGATACTCTTTGTGGAAGATACCATGGCAATCCTACCGGATACAAAGCATGATCTTTTTGTTAGTCAAATTGCGCTTTTTGACGCTGCTGGCGGGCTCACTCACGAAAAAATCGTATATATTAATTCTTTCACGGTTTTCATCCTGCTATTGTTAATGATAATTTCTGGATTAATGTTGCTCTTGACTCCCTGGAATTAAAAGGGCCTTTGATTTGTCTTCTGACATTGTGAATTTTTAAAATGATTTCATTGAATTGATTTGGCTAACAATCACTGCAGAAATCCTAGAACTGCTGAGCGATTAAGGCGACATTATCTGCGTAAGCTATTCCTTCCATGTACGCAGGCCAGGCAGAAGCTAATATGCTATTGAAAGTCAGATTCCATAAGACTGAACCAGCTCATGATCCTTGTGGGCATCCTCGTGTCTATTTACTTTGTATGATGATGGTTTGTTATGCACAGCGCTCTGCTCGCTGTTCAGAAGGTAAAGCTTTACAAGTTTCTTGGATATCTATCTTGTTTCAAGGCATGTTTAATAGCCATGTGCATGTTAACCACCACAAGGTATCGAAGGAACTCTTAAGATCGGGGACGAGCATGGCTGTGTGGTAGCCATTGTGCCTGTTTTCCAGGATGTATTTTTCATTGTCATGAATGCATATGTAGCAGATTTCTCTTCTCTAAAGCCATGTTATTATTGTGTTGTCTAAATACAACACAATCAAAAGTTGACTAGACGTTTTTCATACATATTTCCTCAACTAGACGTTTTTCATACATATTTCCTAACGCTAGAAGCAGACCTACTGGTAGGTAGGATTCCGAATTGCTAAGGGTTTTGTTGTGTTTAAGGAAGAATATGATTTGCTCGAAACCAGTGGGAAAGAAGCGAGCATGCAGAAGCTTGTTGAAAAAAATTGCTGGAAAATTTTATAGATAATTTTGACTTTTGCATAATATATAATTTTGCCTATGGACCAGGTGCTTTCTTTAGAGGAAGGTTCTTGAAGATCTGATGTATTTTTTCTTTTGTGACTGTTTACACGGATGCTCTGTTGTCCACTGGGAAGAGTGCATCCAGGATACTTTTGAGTATTTCTGCGTATCATTTACTGAATTATTTGTCCGCCCAGATTACTGAAGACGAAATTGCTTGGGCTTGTAGATTCTTGTTGGTAGCAATCTTATGCAAAATGCCATAGGTGTCTCTATTTTTAGTGGAGAAGTCTCTCCAGCTTTGTACTTTAGCGTTGATGATCCTTCTTTTGTAGACTGTTCTTTTAAAATGACTCTATAGTAGTAGCTGGAAATTCAGTCGTTTCTCCACTTTCAGTCTGTAGCGTAGTACTGTGCATTTATTTTACTGTGGGTGGAAATCTTTGTCCACCAATTAAGACTGTATAGTTCCTTTACTTGTATGTTTGGGGGTATTTTTTCATATGTACTGAGTAATACGCTTAACAGCTGTGTTGTGAATACGTCTGGAAATTCACTCGTTGTGCTTGCTTGTAGATCTAGCATTATTCTGGAAATAAATTTTCGAATGCGTTTTCTGTAGATGTTAATTTGCTACTTGGAAGATTGTAGCATTTGACTGTCGTTGCGGAAGTTGCAGGATTTATTGTAAAGCTGATGTAGTTGTGATCGGAGAGATTCCTTTCTTTATCCAGTGCTCAGTCTTGAATGAAGTTGCTGGCTTCTATGTGAAGATGGTAAGATCTGACCAGCCTCTACCATTATGTACTATATATAACTGGGCGGCTGCTACGGCATTATGCAGCGTCAGGTTATTAGCAGCTACTTTAATTCTTGAGGTGTTGATCTTTTGGATATGCATCTGTGTAACCCAACTTGCGCTGTGTGCATTTCAATATCCTGCGTAGACTTTTAAAAGGGTTGAGCATATTGCATTGAAAATATCTATTAAAATTAGGAAAAACATTTGTTCCGAAGATCATTCGTAGCTGTATACAATGGTGCAAAATTTCTGATTCTACTATGTTTTGCTTTAGCAGTTGAATAAGAATCTGTGCACAAAATTTAACCTTAAGTAAAAAATATCTAAACCAAACAAAGCGAAGAGAAACACGCGAATATAAAATTTAAAATTAAGCATAGAAGGCAATCCTATGCTGGCGTAGATTTTGAATGAAGCTGTATAAGTTTTGAGGGTGATCAGACAACATTTATACAAAATTATTTTAATTTTTTAGTCCAAGAAAGCTTTACCTCAGAAGGGCTATTAATTTAATTTTTGCATTTTGCATTGGTCCGCTATGAAATGGCATTTTTCTTTTCAAATTGTTGCCACCAAATATTATCGCCCTGTATAATATTTAAAGAAATCAATTAATGAAGAATCTGCATGAATGTATGTATGTTTCGCGCATTGTGAGAAAACAACGGTACCTAGAGACATCAAATTTTCAATAACTTAGTTCTCCACTCGAATATGGGCACCTGAAAGCCCAAATTTTGAATTTGTTTTATTATCTATTTCATATTTCGTAAAACTTAAACAAATTTTTGATTAACAAGTTGAATGATTTCAAAGCGTTTCGTTAACAGTAGCATCGAGTGCATATTCAAGCACGGATATTTTATGATCGAGGTTTCTCTTTTTTTTTTTTTTTTTTTTTTTTGGATATTGTTGTTGAATTGAATGTTATGGATTAATAAGAATATATACAATAAATAAAGGTAACATACAAAACGTTAAAAAAAAGCCCGTTTATGCGTAATATAAAATCTGAAAGATTTCACATTTTTATTTTTATTGTTTTTTTTTATTTCCTTTCATTTATTTATTCATTTTTTCCCTCTGATACAGAAATTGTTTTTAATATAAATAAATACTCACAACGTAATATGTCATGTTGTCTTAATATTATTTTAAAATTCCTTAAATTATTTTTTTTTCATTACATTATTCAAAATCCCAAGTAATTTCATGCAGAAATTGATTGAAATCCATTTAAATTGAAATATCAAATCCATTAGAATTATTTGTGTACTGGTTTCCTTAGGGAGAGGGGACGAACTCACCCCAGAATTCAAAAGAACTTATACTGTATTCTCATAGATGGCGCCACTACAACAAGACGTTTCGAATATGTTCGAAGGTTTAAATACATTCAATACAATAGCTTTAAAAGTCTGTTTACAAATTCTAATCTTTCACGAACTGCCACATGACAAATAAGCATTTCATCTTGCATTCATGAAGCACCTCTCAATAAACAGGTCACACGAACTACGATTTGGTGTTGATTTACATAAAACGCTGCCCTTTCTAAATGCATTATTTCACTGCTCATTCACGGCATTAGTCCTCGAGTGCTTTGCCGTAACCGCACCAAACCACTGTTCATCCAACTCTATCGTTACTCAGCAAAATTTAAAAATGTGTTTGTCTTTCAAATTTAATCTCTCTGTTATTAAGCAATTTAAAATCAACAGATGCAGTTCTGAAAAATATTATGTGTTTTAATTTTTAATCTGACTGATTTAAATAAAAATGCATTTAATTCATGATATATCTACTTAAAATATCCATGTATTAATGTACTTTTATAAAATTGTGTTATACAATTTTTAAGCTTCAAAATATGGAAGATATATAACGTTCCCCTCGCACTGTGAAAAAAACAACGGTACCTAGAGCCATCATTTTTGAATAACGTAGTCCTCCACCTGAATGTGAGCACCTGGAACCCGAATTTAGAATTTACTGTCTGTTTCAAATTTTGTAAAACTTTAACGAATTTTTGATTAACAATCTCAAGAATTTCAAAGCGAGTAACGCTGCGAAGGCGTTTCAAAGCGTTTTTCAAAGCGAAAAACACATTTTTAATTCCAGCTCGCGAGACTCTCTATCGGAAATTCTAAAGATATGCTGTTTTTAAATATTTTTGACCAAGAAGACCAAATGCTCTCGACACGTATATGTGTGTTTAAATAAGACAAACTTCCCTTTGGGCATAATATAAAATCTGAAAACTTTCAAGCTTTTTTTCAACATTTAATGTAAAATATTTTAAAATTTTAATTTTTTTAAATAATCAATGGCAGATTAAATTTTAAATAACTAAAGACAACGTGAGAAATAAAAAACAAACATTTATTTATGTTGAAATGAAAACGTTTAAAGAATAAATCACATGAAAAGAAAGGTAGAAAAATGAGCTAATTAACTGAAATTTAATATTTTATTTTATGTCAAGGATCTGCCTTCAGTGCTAGAAATTTCATGACTTATAGTATTGTAGAACTCTCAAAATATGTTGTATCGTTTGGTTTGGCTTGTTTTTTTTTTTTTTTTTTTTTTTTTTTTTTTTTTTTTTACTATTGCAAAGCACTCGCGTGTTATCTGTTTAAGGAGAGGGCTGCCTTCGTGGATGGATTTCTGAGAAAAACTGTTTCATATACTAATGGGGAAAACCACGAAAATACTCATGCAAGTAGTCCTTTCACTGGATTCGAACGCCGGAAACTACCAGTGTTTAGCGACTGTACATAATGTGTTTTAGGATGTTTCAAGAAATGTATAATTTAATGCTATTAAGAGCAACAATCACTATAGATAGGAGAAATGACACAATTATTCCATTTCTCGATAATTAGACCTTTTTGATTACTGCATGGTTACTCATGAAAGAAAAGATCACAGAGTACGAAAACGGAGGTATTGTTTTCTTATCAGTAATTAGTTTGTTTCCTAAGAAATAGAATTTTATGCAGGAAAATTATTTAGTGGCAATGGTATCATAGTAAATTCTAATTTATCTGCTGTGAAAGTGTTAACGTAATATAGTGAAATTCCTCTTTACCAGGGTAAATTAACCACGCCCTGTCTAAGAATGAGTTTAGTTTGTTTACTGTGCAGCGATGGAAAAATTACTGTCATAAATCATAGGTGTAAATAAAACTGTCAGCGGAAAATACAGTACTAACACAGTTCAAGTTCTATTGTA
The DNA here is from genome assembly GCF_044657685.1 of Stegodyphus dumicola. NCBI lineage: Eukaryota > Metazoa > Arthropoda > Arachnida > Araneae > Eresidae > Stegodyphus > Stegodyphus dumicola. Next base: position 35,954,283 of record NC_140771.1, on the reverse strand, counting down.
AATACAGTGGGACTTCGAATAATCAACGCCATCTGAGGGAATGGAAAAAATTACTTGGACAAAAGACGGCTTTGGAAATGAACAGTTTCTCAAATTACCAACATTGAAGTTGGCAGCAAATGATTTTCAGAGGTGTTTTGGAATACACACTGACGCTGAATTAACACTCAGGCACTTACTTTACGGTTAGATATTTACATGTTTAACATTATTATTTTTTTTTGATTAATTCTCATTAACAAAACCTGGTAGAAAGTGACTTTTAGGCCCATATCACACGGCGTTTGTTTCACACGAACAACTGTTTCGGACAATTTTTCTGCCTGGTTTACTATTGAAAGAAGGACGCGCGACTTTTTCCTTCCTTTCCAAAAAAATTGCAGGTTGTTCGTTTTCAACCAATCAGCTATCAGCTTCGATTGCTATCAGCTTGTTTGTAGTGGGGAACCAGTTTTCCTGCGTTAACCCCAAAGCGATCTGTTTTGATTGGCTGTTGTGACAAAGCAGAAAAATTGTTCCAAACAGTTGTTCTTCCGAAACAAACCGGCGTGTGATAGCCCCTTTTACAGGATTCTGAATTTATTCTGATGGAAATTATATAATTAGATTGAAACGTAGACAGAGGTTTTTGAGGGAGTCGAAACTGAGGATTGTTTTATTACCAACTAATGATATTAAGTCTTTAGGCAAAACCGTGAGCTCGGAAATTAAAAAGAAGACGTTAAAGAGTTACTAGAGGACAAAAAACGGGCCCCGTGTGAAAGATCTGAACTAAGTTGGAAGCGGCAAAAACGTCCGATTGTGGAGGAAGTGTTTTCAGAGGAAGAGAAAGGAAGAGAATATCAGTGTAGTTTTTGGTCCAATAAACTTTGTAAAATAGGTTAAGATTCAATTTCGCAAGTAATGATATCCTGATCAAGGTACAGGCATCGTAATATTTACAGCAGAGGCATTTTTCAAGGCAATGCCATGTCTCGCTTAAGACGCATATTAAAACGAGGCAACAAATCGCATGGCATAAATTTTGAATACGCAGCCCACTGAGTCTCAAGCAGAGCCGAATGACGCTAAGAAACGAAGAAAATATAAAAAAGGCTACCTCAGAAAGATAATTGCCTGATGTTTTCATGAAACTTCTCATCCAAACCATGGTTTGGATGAGGTACATGCATGTACCTTCCTTTCCTTTTCTTCATCACATCCAAGCTTCTTCGCGGGATTATATTAAAATCAAATTAAATTTTCATCTATTTTATATGTTTAATACTGTATTTATTTATTTATTTATTATTACCCCAAAAGGGCGTCAGCCCAGAATGGCTGTTGGGCTCGAAACGGCATTTTGTGTTGAATCACTAAAAGCGTCGTAAAAATCACTAAAAGCGTGTATTATATCTAAAGAAAGTAAATAATGAAGAATCTTCATGATGTTCATGAATATGTATGTTTCTCGCATTGTGATAAAACAAAAATACCTAGAGCTATTAAATTTTCAATAAAGTAGTCCTCCACGCGAATATGGGCACCTGGAAGTCCGAATTTGGAATTTCCAATTTGTTTTATTTTCTATTTCATATTTTGTAAAACTTTACGAATTTTTGATTCACAAACTCAACGATGTCAAAACGAGCAATGTAATGTACGAAAAAAAAAAAAAAAAAACATTATCTTCAGCGTGCGAGATTGTCTATCAGAAATTCTAAAGACATATTCTTTTTAAATATTTTTGGCCTAAAGGGATATTAGCCCAAACGCTCTCGAAACGTATGTATGTAAAATGGAAAAACCGCCCTTTCAGGTGTAACGTAGAATTTGAAACGCTTTCAGAATTATATATATGTATGTATGTGGGTGTCTTTCTACTTTACTTTAAGAATGACACCAATGTTAAGATTTAGTATTTTAATGAAAAAAAAAAAAAAGAAAAGAAAAAAGAAACATAAAAAGATGAAAAGAAGTAAGATAAAAATTTAGCTCCATAGCATAGGATGGCATCACAATAGTGGTAATCCTCACACCAAATGGGAATGTTTTAAAGTCTCTTAACTACTACGTAATACTTTTTAGGATCCGTTCACCACGTCAGCATCTCTCACGCGCAGAAGTGGAGAAGTTACTTATCACACAGCTTCGAGAATCATCTAGCTGCCGATGCGGTTGCCAGGTGCAGGAAGGAGAAAGGTGGATACGTTGTAAGATCGAATGTCCACACACACACACACACACACATATATATCATATTTAATAATTTCCACTGATTTTGTGTTATAAACTTGGATAAGAGGTACTGAAGCAGATTTTAAATAAGCAATCCTCTGCGATTCCGAAATGGGTTAAAAAACTGGTTTGCCTTAATTTGTATGGGGAAAATAGATTTTTCCCTTTATGATTATGATTAAGTTCGTGGTTTTAGTTTATGAACATTTTAAGATGTCGAACGGCTTTCAAATTCGCAAAACAAGGCTTCAGTGAATTCTATTTTATAGCCATTTACAATTTAATTTATTCATTTCTGATGTTTATCCTTCCCTTATTTTTATTTCATTTTATTTATTTATTTATATTGATTTGAATACTGATTTAATTTAGATAACCGAATAATCTTATTTTCCAAATTAATTTCGTTAAGTTTTCGTTAAGTTATGAATGACCGGCTTTCATGTGTTTCTACTTTATCCCCGTCTAATCATGGACGCCGTTTTCGGTATAACTCAAGTAAATAAGGAAGCTAACTGTACTGCCTCTTGTGGCAGAAGACTTCGACTACCCACACTTTTCGAGGCAGATTTGTGTATCAAACACCCATATATGTATTTATAATGTATTTATAGTTGCAGTTGTCTTGGAAAGAAAGATTTAAGTTAAAAGAAATCATGTTTATTGAGTAATTTTACTATTATCCTTAATCTGTACAAAATACACAGTTGTTTTAGAACAGATCTACTTTTATTTCATTTCCTGAAAGCCACAATAATATTTTTCATGCTTGTTAATTTTGATAAGCCTGAATGTAAAATATAGCCATAAAAATTAAAAAGCTTTAAAATAAATTTTAAAATGTCAATATGTTTAACAAAGTTTAGAAACTTTGAAGACACACAGCTGAAATTAAATTCATTGGAATTTTGAAGGTATTTCGTAAGCACGCAGCAATCTTCTGATCATATTAAGACTGTTATTCTCAACGTCATTGTTATCGTGAACAGAAGACTGTGTACTTGTATGCGAAGGTTGGTTATTATTAAAAACAGAGTCATGATTATCGTTATTCTCATCTGATGGAAAAGACTGAACATCAGCATGTGGATCTTTGGCATCTAGGATAAAGTTATAGTCATCGTCCTTTTTACCCAAAGAAATTGGTTGCATTCCTACAGATTTGGTGTTACTTAATGGAAAAATATGGCTGTCATTGTTATCGTTATTATTTAGGAAGAAATGCTCAATACCATCTGATCTGAAATTATCAACATCAATCGAAGGACCTATAATGCTATTTCTTCTAGCAGCATGTAAAAGCATCAATAAAGGATCATGTAGAAACAATCTGCTGAGAAATCCATTTCTAAATGTGTTTCCTTTAGCCATTTCTTCCATCGTATTGTTTGATTCAGTGAGTCTCGTAGCGACAACCGTCGGGGCATGCTTGATATCATTATCGGCTGCAAGGTCATTAGTGCTTTCCAAAATTCGTTTCCATCTAAGCCCTATAGAGAATGAAAAGTCTTTAAGAAAACTAATATACTAAATTTCGCTGAAGTAATTATATACTGTTGATAAACATTATGATACAAAAAAATCTGCTGAAGTATATTCATGATAAATGAAAAAGGAAAGTTATAGATTTTAAAAATACAAGCCAAAATAATAGATTTGCATGTTTTCAATGTAATAATCAAAATTCCGCCATTAAAATAGATGTCTTCTTGGAAGGGATAAGCTACAGGTTTGCATGCACTGGCGCCAAATGAACTGGAATGTTGTTGAATATTTTTACGATGGTCGATTTTTGAAATATTATAGGTGTAAGCTTTAATCACATAAAATGAAATCCGCTGGTGTTAAGAAGCTTAACGGGAAAGTTATTAAGGCCTCTAAACAATGGCTACTTCTCGGCTAGAATTCCTGACGATAGAGCTGCATAAGCACTTTTGCGATTTTAAAAAGGCAACATAAATACGAGTCATTTGCATAAATACAAATGTCTTCCATGAATGCGTCTCTGAGCTTGGAAGACTGCCTTCATACGCATTGCGATATGTTAAATAAAGAATGAAATTGAAGCTGTCAGATCAGGTAAGGCCTTCTTAAAAGTCTTCCATGAAGGCACTCTTTTAGGTAATAGCCCTTATGAATTTTACTGTAAGTAGTTAAACCAAACCAAATCAGACATGGCCAACGTCTTTCGATCCAGCATGACTTAAAAAATTCTGTAAGGCGTGTGTTGCTAGATGCACGCAACCGAAATTGACTAATAATGCTTGTTAAAGCTTCATTTCTAAGCGAGGCATTTCGCAGCCATATTTCTCATTTTGGTAAAAGTTTACAATTTGGTTCCCCTTGTTTTTTGGCGATTCTTTTTTGACGCCAAGATCGGGGCCAGCAAGGCAAGATTTCAAGATGGCCTCTACACAAAACCAAAATAAGAAGTCAAAGAATTGCACAACCTCTGTGTTTTCACTTAAAAAACATCAGAGAATTGCACAAACTACACATTGCGCACTGTCTTAACTTTGTCCATGTACATATCAATCTATTTTCATTTAAAAAAATCAGGAAGCTAAAACAAAGTTAAAACAAAGTTAAACAGAAATGAGGTTTCATCGCCAAAATGTAACAAAATTGTCGCTAATCGAGAGGCACCCAGTTCTACACTACAGCTCTCATTTTGTTCATGTACTGATTTAAAGGCAAAAACTTTACTTTTGCTGCAATTTATGTAAATCATAACATTGACAGGTTTCTGGTTTATGCACGTTTATAGCATTGGATCAGTCATTATCGACATCTTCTGAATTTTTTTATGAAAAAATTCTGGTTAATCTTTGGATTATGGTAACTTGGCAATTTTTGGCGAAAATTTGGGAACCAACCCTGCTACAGCAACCTTCTACTTTTTTTTTCGGCGCCATTTTGTCTTCACGAAGTAAAGACAGGTTTCTTTTTTTTTTATTTACTCAACATTTTTTCCAACAATCTGCTAGCCGAATTACGCTTATGCTAGAAATTTTATGGAACAAAAGTGCTTAATCATGACGAATATTAACTGCAAAATTGGGAGAAAGTGCACAATCGCAAACTCCTTGCCACGTTTTTCAGAATGGCACATACACGGTAACCATGTACACGTCGACGGTGAAAATGTGCTTTAGCCCACTGCTTGGCTATTTTCAGCTGATAATACAGGGCCCTAATGTTTTGTGGCAACAATTTGTAAAATCATACATCCTCTGACATTTAGAAAAACAAATTACAGTTAATTCAACTGAACACATTTTTAGTAAGAGGGTATAGAATTAATTTTTAAGCCCTCTAAAGGAAACCTCTCTGAGGTGCTTATTCGTGAAATGCTAGTTCGTGAATTTGTTGTCCTGTCAAAATTGAAAAATTGTCACATAAGGAAAGTAATTGTTGCAAGCCCCGTGTATAAGCATTCTTGTGAAACAAACTGCACAAAAGAATTTCGGCTAATCTTTGGAATATGGTAACAGGCAGTTTGGCGACATTTTGGTAGGCGATAAACGTTACTACCTAGGACTTAATACTACTACCTAGGACAATAATGTGAGAAGTACCCAGTTCCAATTAAGCATTATTTTATGTGAGAGAAATGAGAGATCATGAGATATGTCATGTGACATTTACGGACGAATCACAGTTCTTTAATCAGAAAAGGGGGGAAATTTGGAAAAATATCTTCAGTACTTTATATCATTTTGTATTTAGCTTCATTGTGTGTTGTGTGAAACAGTGTTGCTTAATTTTTGGATCCCATGGCTCTACCTAAAGTGAATTCGAAATTTTTATTGCGTTTAACATTTTGTATTTAGCTTCATTGTGTGTTGTGTGAAACAGTATTGCTTAATTTTTGGATCCCATGGCCCTATCTAAAGTTAATTCGAAATTTTTATTGCGTCTATCTGATAATCCAAAAGAATTGCTTGAATGGTGTATGAGTGTAGGATTAATTGCGGATAAGTATGAATGTCCAACATATGGAAATGAAATGAGATTGTGTGAAAGGAAGGATATTACAGATAAGTTTGAATGGCGGTGCAAGAAATCTGGTGAAAATGGACATTTCGTGATCCGCCATGCACTCAAGATTCTGTAGAAGATTAGGTAAGTTAGTATTTTTTTTATCATTTGAGGATATTATTTTTATGCATTGTTTTAAATATAAGGTATAAATAAATTAATATGCTATTATTGGAAAATTTTTATTAGCAATGAATTAGTTTAAAGTAATTAAGATTTTAAGTTAATTTTTATTAATTCAATGTATGTGTTTATTTATATTTTAAGTAGTGTTTTTAATTTAATTATATTTTAATTAAATGATAGTTATTTTGTGAATTATATGTTTGTAGCATTTTGGAATACGTTTCAGTAGAAGTAAACGTGCATGGAAATAATTTAAATATTTGACACTAAGTATTTGCAACCATTTTTAATGTCTGCGTTATAAATTCGCAGGTGACATTTATAATAGATAATTTAGAGGGAAATGTTTTTGGATATTTTATTTATTTTATGCGTGCAAATGTTCATCCTTGGAAAGAGTATATACTTTTTCGCGATTAGGTAATTTCATATATGTCCTTTTTACCGACTTTAAAGATTCACAAAATTTTCCTGCATTTTCGTGCAAATTTTTCTAATTTATGAGAAAAAAGCAGTGTACATGGATATAGTCAAGAGAGTGCGCAATGCAATTTTTGGGCAATTCTAGGATGTTTTTTTAAGTAAAAATAGGTCGACGTGAGTTGAAATGCGGTTTAGCCCACTGCTTAGCAAATTTTTTTGAATGGGCAATAAACGCGCCAACATGGCTAACTCAATATTATGATTCACTATAAACAGTAAGTCACTTTTTAAATTGTTGCCACAAAATATTAGAGCCCTGTATTATCAGCTGAAAATCCCCAAGCAGTGGACTAAAGCACATTTTCAACCGAAATGAGTAAAAACACGAGAAAATAAATGTATTTTTATAAGTTACTATCAAATTAAGTTCTAACCTAATTTCAAATTCCTAAAATTTTGATCATAATTTTATCAATAATAATGTTTATTAAAGATTAATTCACTGTCTACTAAAAATTAAATGACGGTGTCTCTGATTAGTGATTTTTCAGAATACATTTAAAATTCAAGTATTTCTTTTACTGAATTTTGTGAATAGCATAAAGTATTAAGAAGCAGAAACTACGGTACTACTTAATTGACAACCACTGTATTACTGTGTCACAGAAGCCTTTGGCGATATCTGAAATTTGCGGCTAACGTGCAGAATCGCCCACTTATTTGATTAGCGTTTGTTTGGCGCTTTTTACAAGAGTAAGAAGAATTGGATTTTTGCCAATTTTCTTTGACTTTTTAAATGAAATTATGTCGATGGATAAAGTCAAAAGAGTGCGCAATGCCATTTTTGTGCAATTCTGGGATTTTTTTAAAGTGAAAAATGGGTCGATGTGTACATAGATACCGAGTATGTACAATTCTTAAAAACGCACCAAGCAGTGGGCGATTCTGCACTTTCCCCGAATTTCCAAGCCTACAGCTTAGGCGATTAAATTTTCCAGTTTTGGGAGTTAAACGCATTGGTCGCTTTAATAAATAAGTACAAAAACTATAAAAAAAAATCAGAAATTAATTAGGTGCTACTTTGGTAGACGATTGCATGGATTTTTGGCGATTTACGTTGGCGCGGTTTTTACAATCGTCAACCATCTTGAAAAATGCTGTTTTTACGTATTTCACGCATAGTAAAGTATTCGAAACTTTAAAAAAATAAATATCGTTAAAAATAATGGATTAGTTTTTTGTTGAAAACGTTGTTTTTTTAAGATGGCTGGTAAATGTAAATAAATACATTTACTAAGAGTATAAAGTGCTAAAGTAAGGTTAAATTATTACTATCATATAATAGAATAAAAACACCGCAATAAAAACATTGCGCCAACATTTAATTGGAATAAAATATTACTTAAATTGAATATTGAATTAAAAACATTAACCAACGTTTAAAAGAATTAAATTTTTCAATTACTTAAATTCAAATCCTTTAAAATAAGTTTTATAGGATATAATTATTTAACATTAAAACATATGTGGCAATAAATATCTCAGGAATTTTTGAAAAAAGTGTATTAATTTTTTAATAAAAATTTAAGTATACAATAATAAAGTAAAAGAAAAATATGTACTTACATTTTTTTAAAGCATTTTACCTTTAGTATATTGATAAGTACCAGAAAAAAAACGATCTTCATCTGTTATTCCCATCTCTCGCACTTCATTGAAGAAGCAATTAGCGAGGTTTCCTCCAAAAATTTTTAATAAATTTCCTCTGATCCTTGTAACAATAGATAAATCTTTGATTAAGAAATTCAGGTTGGCCAAAATAAGGTCTCAAACGGCAATTTTTTTATGCCGATACCAATAATTCTTGGCAATTACCAATAACAACATTTATCTTCGAAACAGACATCCATTCGCTTTGAAATCTGATGAATTCGAAGAGATGAATAATAAAATTTTAAAATGGCGCGGTAATGCACAAATATTCAGTAACCAATCAGGGAGCTGATTACATCACGCATAGAATTAAAATTATTTAAATAATCATTCATAATAAAATCATATTTAAAAAATTGCAAAATTAAATTGTATTTTAATATTTAACAGCCATAAGTAATGTTTAAAACATTAGATTAAATTTATAGATATAAAAACCAATTACTTTTAAAATAACGTGACGTCATTCATTACATCATTCACAACATAAAATTCCATAAAATATCATAAACAATAAAATTTTTATTTCAAATAAAAATTGAAAATTAAATTGATTTTTAATATTTAAAAGCCATAAATAACATTTAAAACACGAAATTTATGCATAATAAAACGCATTATTTTTTAAATAAAATGACAACAAAGTATCGGTTACCATAAACAATTTGTCTAGCAATGGGTTTACCATAAGTCGTATCGCTCACCGAAAAACAATCGCCAAAAAATCGCCAAAATCCGTGCAACCGTCTACCAAAGTAGCACCATTAATTATACAACTTTCTCAGTAAAACTTTTAACATGTGAATCTTGGTAATATAAAATTTGGCGTTAGAAATTAGAGTTTTATATTTCCAATTTTGGCGATTAATCGCGGTGGCTGCTTTAACTAGAAAGTATCGAGTTATGAATTTACATTAAAAAGACATACTTTCTTTAACGACATTTCCCATAAGCATTCTAAACAGTTACTGAGACTTACATGGCTGATCCTGTTCATAATTAATACTTGCGTTTCCAGCCGTTGTGAGATTTGTATCATACTTTAACTTGTCTGTAAAGCCCACCATCTCTCTGCAGAATCTACTGAAGGATGAACAATTCCTACCATGGACAGCGAGGAAGAAGAATGCTATATGCAGCTTCGGATGCAGAAGCGGATGAGGAAAAACCTCGGAAATATTTGTTGAGTGACGGTTAGTTGCATTTAGTACATTAAAAGGACTGGAGTTATTTGTAGCTGTACAACTTGCGACGCTTAAAAGTAAAAAATATAGCATCATTTTGATACGTCGCGGATGACAGAAACAGCGCAATTCAAATTAATAAGTCTTTAGAACACCATCTCAGTTTTTGATCATCATTAAATTCACGAGAGTCAGTTACGATGCAAGTTAAATCGCATGCAGGTAGTGAAGTTGAGATATTAAAGTTGTTGCTGAGGAAAACTGAATTAAAAGGTCTGCGATACAGTAAAAAGGTAATAATCCGCTTCAAATACAGGTTAGTCTGAATTTTACCTCACGAGATACGTTTCAATAAAGTCACTTTAATATGTGAAAATCACACACGAACTAAAACTATATATAAATTTTAACTATTCTAAATTACTCTCAAACGAAAGTTCAAATCATTGTTGTCGACTCAGTCGGTTCTTGCTATATTTCTCCAGAGCAGAGCCCAACTACAGCGTTACCTAAAAGTACAAAGTCTAGTTATGCGCTTCAGCGCTACCTAATGGCAGTCACAACAGAAGGTAATATTTGCCAGAAGTTAAAGCAGATGATGGCATTATTTTATGCAAATAACGATATTTAAATTTAAAAAAATCTGGTGTGTACACCACATGACTTCCTTGTACGGAATATTAAATTATACGCATTTTTTCTTGCATTTCTTTTAAACTTATTGGATTCAATTAAATCTACTTTGCCGACAGCGCATAAACCACAATAGAATAAATGCATTCTTTAAAATTCACTCTATTTGTTTACCATAGCGACACTCTAGCGCTAGGTTCACTTAACAGTATAATATTTCGTTCATATTATAACTCAGAATGCACAAAATTCATATCATTTAAAGAATTATCTAATCGTTGCCACATGTTCTATTCAAATGCTATAATAAAGCTAGAACGATGTATTAAAAAATTAAGCAAACAAAACAAAAAAGAAACAGTTTTTCACAGATCATTGAGTACTTCTCATTCAATTAATTCAGTTCTCACTTCGCGACAAGGCAAAAATACATATAAACTCAAAATATCTGTATTGAAAATTACTAATTATTAAAAATTAATTTATTAATTATTAAAATTAAATTATTTAAAATTAAGTAGATCTTAAACACTTATTTCCTCGAAAAAATTCCAGAAAGGATTAAGCATGATTTAATTCGCAATAATAAATGAAAGCGTTATCATTGCTGTTGCGAAGCTATGTTTCTCCAAATTGGCAACAAATCCACTACTCTGCTGTTTCAAATGTAAACAAGCAATGGCCGCCATCGATAAAATTAATAGGCTTAGCGACCCTTAAACAACTTTTAAATTGTTGATAATTCCAAAAATATTGCGTACAGATTTACTAAAGGCACAAAAACCTTAACCGGAAGATAAGAACAACATAATTCAATCATTTTTAAAGCAAAAAATGTACAATTTACAAACATATAAGAGTAAAGAAACTGAGATCACTGAGCCGGGTAACAGAGTGGATATTTATATAAATATATTTATATACGTTTGGTGCGGCGGATTGCAACCAAAATACGAGGTGCACATCTACATGTTATAGCAGTCCTATATACAAAATTTCAACGTTCTGAGGCTACTCGTTTTTGAGTCATGCGAGATACGTACGTACGAAAGTAGGCACGTACGTACATACGTTCGTACAGACGCCACGAAAAATTCTCTTCAGAATTCATTTTAAAGCCGTTTTATAATTTTTTTGGAGGAAAAGAGTATTTTATTCTGTCCTTACGTACAGATACCACGCAAAAACATCGTTAAATTGCATTCGAAAGCGGTCAAAATGGATAATTTCGTTGAAATATGCTGCCTGAAACTTTTCGCGATTACAATACTTCCTTTTTACTTCGTACAAGGAAGTAAAAAAGAAACACTGAGAAGCTTAATTAAATAAATCAGAGAGTCGTCAACTACGATTTATTAAATTTTACAATCTGTTAAATTATATTTTATCATCGTCACCGAAAATACACATTTTATAAATTTATGTTCATATTTTTATTTAATTTTGATAACGCTTTGACTAGTGTATATATTTCTATGCTTTGTGATAACCCTTGTCTTTGGTAACCCTCAAAAGTCGCCTAGTTTAGTGACTTTTGATTTGGTGCTGTGATATTCCTAACGTATAAAAGAAAATTTGTGTTATTTATCTTTTTCTAATGAAGTTACTCATAGCTATTTACATTATTGTATAAGCCGTTATTTAAGGTAAAATAACACGCCGAAAGAAAAGTAATTTGGAATAGATATTAATTTAATTCATGTTAAAGAACGTTGTGCATATGTTCGGAAAAAGAAAACACGGAAGTCTTCTGCTGCCCAGCATTGTTGGTCTGAAAATTATACTTTCCATTTTTCTGCAGCCAAAATTATTCAAAAAAGATCTTCTATTGGTGAATTGGATTTTCCAGAGGCATTTCACATTAAAAAAAATCTTTCTGTTTTAGTTAATGACCTTAATTCCAATCCATCTTTACTTCAGCCTCTAAGGAAGTTATGTTTTAGTTTTCTTGGTTCATCAATAGATGGCTCCACTAGCTTATCTCCTGTTCAGCCATTTCTATCTTATCTTATCACTATATCTTATCTCGTTCATTTGCACTTTGGCAGCTGAGGTTCGATAAAACCATCGAAACTGGCCCTGTGAAAATTTGTAAATATAACACTGATTTTTGTTGTTTAACTTCTAAATTAGTAAGCTGTTATTTATTTCAATAACGTATCAATTTCTACACGTTCTTCTAACGTACATACTAACAAGATCTTAGCGAAAAACTAATTCAACTGCCATTTTAAAGTCATTTTTTTATTTATATAGATGTACTCATATCTCACATCGAAAATAATAAGATCTTTAGTTACCAAGAATATTAAATTTTTAAGGCGCAGGATCGATAGTTAATAGTTAACACTTAAGAGCGCACAGTGGGTCAGTTCGTCTGCTATTTTCTATGTATATCAGGATTTTTAAACACAGTATTACTTCGAGGCTTAAGAATAATGTTGTGTGCATAGGGGTTCGTAATAAATTGAATGCACAAGTGCGATGAAAAGTGAATAAAATTTATTCTTATCACAGCAAATAAAATAAAAGGCTGAAATTTCCTCAGAGATATTCGCACAATATCGTAATATCTCAAAATAGTTATATTTTAAACTACTAAAATGTTGAATAGAACTCAATTTAAATCACTGACAAAGATAATCCAATCTCACCGCGAATTTGCTACAATTAATAACAGCACTAAGTAAACAACTGAAATGAGATATTATCCTCCAGCTTTTATAATCTTTTTAATCCTGCACGAGAACATTCTGGTATTTTCTGGTTTTTTCTGGATAGTAAAAGAGTACAATTACGAGTAATCTATTTATTAAACTGTTAAATGCGCGTGCTCCTGTATTTTAATTTTTCCAGCGTAGCTTTCTCTTCAGATAAGTCTCATGCGGCGTCGCACGGGAAATGAAACAATTTAAATACAAATACCGCTAAAACTAGCTAAATAAATACAAAATCCGCAACAATATTTAGTATAAATAAATAACTTTTTAGGGTACGCACCTAAAAGGTAACTTAAGACATTTTTATATAGATTTCGGATTACCTATAAATTTAAATAAATAATTCTTGTTTCTCTTGCACTGTGCCTTTGAAAGTTTCTTCTTTATGCAAAATTTAAAATATAGTAAAATGTACTGAGATATTAAAAATATTTTTTTAATTTTAAAGAATTATTGCACGCTTTCGTAGTGTAAGTGGTTAGTATGTCCAGTTCATAAACGGAAGATCCATCGTTCAAATCAAGGTGACTGCATAGTTGATTTATTCCCTTTACCTTGTCTTAAAAAATCTTAAAATCTCTACAGTGTCGGCCGAACTAACATATAGTGGACTATAGCTCGTTCCACCTGAATTTGGTCAACTGGTTCTCGTACCTCTCCCCAGTTCCCCTTTAAGCAGAAAAGAATTTAAGAAATTAGCCGAATCCGCCTTGCATGCTCTCATGATATAAGGTGTTACTTACTACAGATAGCAACTGGAACATTCAGGATTCGAATCCTGGTGAGCGTATAGTTACTTTTCCAGGCATGACTTAACACCTAGTGCATCTAGAAAATAAGCTATCACTTGCTACACTTCCGGATAAAAAAATAACAACTTCGTTTTTCACACAACAAATGCAAGGATCAACATGTGGAAAATAAACTTAGGTTTAAAACATTAAATTAATTTATTATGCATACTAGAGCTTTTTTTTTAAATTATTATTATTAAAAGAAACACAAGAAGTTCCACATGTACCACATAGTATCACATGGGGCTTACAGAAATAACTATGAAACACAATACAAAATAAACAGAAGAGAAAATTGAAATAAAATTAAGAATGATTACAAAGTTTTACAATGAATTAACAAAAACTGTTAAAGGCACTTCTCTCAAAAATAAACTGGTAAAATTCTGGATGCCAGTTAATATTAAAATTTTTCAGTCCCAGTTTCAAGACTTTTCGTTCGTTCTTATCTTTAGGACATAGAAGAAGCACATGTTCAACAGTCTCCTCGCCAGAGAGTGGAGGGGAAAGTCCGGAAGAAAGAAGACTTGCCTATGAGGAGCTCCGTTTCTTTGATTAATTAATTTATTTATTATGTGCGGATAATTAGTGATCCAATTTAGCGATTTTGCAGAACCGACTACTCTGCAAGCAGCCATTCGCTATGCTCTCCAACAATCTAAATATAGCACCATTATATATAGTGATTCAGCTTCAAGCCTGACAGCTATAGCAGGAACTCGCAGTAGAATCCCTTAGTTCAGAGTGTACAGAGAATGCTGTTGAAAGGATATCCGGATCCAAGACCGATCTTGTCCTGGGTGCCTGCCATACAAGAATCCAGGGCAATGAACACACTGATATGTTAGCAAAAGAGGCAACTAATAACGTGTCAAGTAGGGAGCAGACAATGGCACTTCCCGTTTCTTTCCTGAAAAGAATGACGTGGAAACCACTAGTGTCTAAATGGCAAGCGCGGGCTGAGATTTAGTAAACACGGGAAGAAGGCTATATTGGCACTTCACAAAAGTCAGCATAGAAATAAGGAGTAGCTCCTTTTATCTCACACAGTTCCTCACTAGACATGGGCCTTTTCCATCGTACTTGCATCGCTTTAAACTCAGTAATTCTAACAACTGTGAGTGCAGTGATGAAGGTGATCCAGACCACTTTGCATTTGAATGTAGGAATACCGCGAACTTTCATTTGCGCAAGCCCTCTCCTGAGCACTGGAAGGTATGGACAGCTAGCGTCTTAGAAAACAGATTAGCATTGAGCAAACTTGACCATATCATGAGCTACTGCACACCAGCCTATATGACTGTTACGCAGCCACGGAATTAGTTCCACACCTGTCCAATTGTAAGATAGCTAGCCACTCCTTTGCACCTCATAGCTCTTAACCATTTTGCAGCACAGCATTTGTGTTTTTTAATTGATTTGTATTTTTTTTTTTTTGTAACTGTAGTAAAAGTAGTACTATTTTATCCATTCTGTACAGCAATTTTAAATATGTACCTGTAAGGATATATAACATTGTAATATATGCCTTAAAATGTAAATGTACACTTTGAAGTGATACGTGGTCTTTAAATGATTTGAACATATGCCTTGTAAATGAAGGCTAGTATCATTATTTTCCCATTAATTTTCATTATTGCCTAGTTTATCATTGTCTACACTAGTGTGCCTTCACAGTTTGTAAAACTTTACTCTGATTTATCGTAAAACAACACCATAATAATATCCCGATAGTGAAAACATGTACTCTTTTCAAAAGTCTTGTATGCTCAGGTTATTCCATTATTGGCAACATTTCATTCTTAACTTTATTCTGCACTTTTTGTAACTCAGAGGTATATTCGGAATTGAATTGTGCTTTTTTATTGTCTACAATAGTGTGCATTTTTATAACATTTATCTGTACATTTAGATAGCTAACTATTGCATTGCACATTAAAGGCCTTATCCTTTTTGCAGCCCAGCATTTTATAGAGTGTTAACATTATTATATATATATGTGGTATCCGTTAGTTCAACACAGCCACAAGAGGGCATTACCTATGCGCCGACAGCAAGAGCGAAGCGAAAGACGATGATGTCAGATAGATGTTGATTCCACGCGAATGTGGTAACAAACGAATTCTGTTAAAATAGCAAGCGCGAGTAGGCGCTGTGTAGCTATTTAAATACTTAAAGTCATGCAGAACTGTATTTGTATCTAACATGCGCGAGAGCGCGCAAAGGTACTGTTATTTTAATTCAAAATCTGTAGCTATTCTATTATCAGTTATTGTTCATTAAATATCTGTGGTGTGGACGTGTGGAAGTGTTATTTACTTAGGATATGATCTTCAACTCCCCACCCACATACATTTGACTGCATTTTCGTCTGGATGCGTGTCATTGTGTACGGTGGTGCTACAAGCACTTATGTGGACAATGATATGCATCTGGATGGGGATGCAGTTGAATGTAAACTCAGTTAATTCTAAACACAGCCAAATGTACTTATGTATTCTATGCATTGTAAATGCTGTTAAATGTACTTATATATTCTATGCATGCATTTAACTGCATTTGCAAATGCGGTTAAATGTACTTATGCAGTTAAATGTAAATGCAATTAAATGTGCTTATGTATTCTACATTGAAAACATCTACTCTTATCAAGAGCCTTGTTACTCTGTTTTTAGTAGAGCAAGGCAATAGTGTAAGTGTCTCTTTGCTGAAAACTGTACCTTTTCCAAGGTACAATAATTCTTATTTGCCCATATTATTACTATTTTATTTTCCTTTGAAAACACAATAATGCTGTCTGTACTCTCATCATAGTCCTTGGCTGGGGTTTAACCGGAATTAGTTCAAATCCGATGAGTAGGTGAAAATCCCGTGTGGAAAATGTAAAGAACAACTGCAATCAATAGTTATAGTTACGGACGCCTTTCAAATCACTCAAATGAACTACAAGTTCCCCACATGAATGAAAAAAAAAGTATTTATTCAGTTAAAATGCAGCCTTAAATTAGCATTGCTAACATAAACAACATCAAAATAAGCTGAGAACACTGTATTCTAAACATTGCGTAAAAACGAAAGCATATTTTTTAAAAAAAACAATAATGATTGTTGCCATTCAGCAAAAAAGAAAGTCATAAAAAAAACATAAGTCGAAAATCATAGGTGAAGTAGTAAAGTTTAAATAACGATATTAATTATTGTACAGTCTTTAACACACTTCCACCTCGCAAAGTGAAATTTACAAACTGAACTTTGCAATTCAAATTTAGAATAAGTATAATTTTAAAGTTTTTGAATGTCCTATACAACTGCAAAAGTTGAAAAGAAATGTTCACAAATCTATTCGATGAGTAATTCTTACGTTTCTTCCTGATCTTCTTTTGGGAGGGTGTCTCACTTCAATGGGATCAGTGTTGTGAACGGAAGAGTCGGGAACAGTTCTGACAGATATGTCACCTTTTCTAGAAGCCTTCAAGACATCAACATCAGTTTTTGCTGACACTTCTAATGGATTGAGTCTTTGAACCCTTGTATCTTCTCACACTTGTAGGTTCTTACTCTCGCAACTCTCGGAACATCATCTGTTCCAGGATAAATGTCTAAAATTATTTTAAGTAGCCAATCGATGCTTCGGACATGATCATGCCCAATTAGAACAATATCTCCAACGTTTAAAACATCATTTTTTCTGACTAACTTGTGGACTAAAAGAGCAGATACTCATTTCTAAATCTTTGTCTAAGATTTTCACGTAACTTCTGCAAGTACTTTATGCGTTTTATCAAGGAAGATCGGTGTACGTTGTCAAGATCTTGAGTCTCACTGTTGCTGCCTCCGTGGATAAATATTCTTGGCGTCAGTGGTACCAATTCACACATCTTGTATGTAGGTCAGCGATCTAGCATTTATTACTGATTCACAATCACACAGGATTGTGTTGAGCTCTTCATAATCTACGGTGGATTTTCCTACCACTCTACGCAGAAGTTCCTTGAGCATTCTCACCATTCGCTCCCCACCCCACCCCACTATACGGCTGTGGGTGGAATAAATTTCCAAGTGAGTTTCTGAGCTGTTGAGTAAATGACTATCTTGTCCCAATCTAAGGCTTCTAACGCACTGTTTGTTCCTACAAAGTTCGCTTCGATATCCGAGTAAAGAATTGAAATCCTGCCTCTTCTTGCAAAAAATCGTCTTAAGGCTTGAATGTAAGCATCTCTGGTGAGTGACCGGACGAATTCGAAATGGACCGCTCGGTATACAGCGCAAGTGAATATTGCGATCCAAGCTTTACCTTCTTACTTTAGGTAAAGAGAACCAACATAATCAACACCAGATACCTCAAAGACTCTTGTCTGAGTAACTCTATCTCTAGGTAGCGGAGAGAAAGGAACTTCCAAGGGTTTAGATCTGCAACTCTTGCACGTTACACGTTTAGAAAGAACTTGTTTTACTAACTTTTTAGCTTTAAGAATCCAAAACCTCTCCCTAAGCCTGGCAAGTAAGATTGAAGGACCTGCATGCATTGTTTTTTCATACTCTTCACGGATTAACGACGACGACATCACAGGCAGTTAAGAGAACTGGGTATCTGAAATAATTGATTTCAGGACTGTTCACAAGTTTGGTTCTTATTCTCAGGAGCCCTTCTTTATCTCTAAAGGCTTGCATTTTCGTAAGAAACTTCTCGTCTTGAAAAGTCCTTAACTGCGTATAGGCTTGAAAAAGAGAACTTCTGCTTTTTTTTAATTCTTCAAAACTCAAGTTACCTTTTAACTTATTTTCCTGTTAAATGTTATGGAGAAAACGCCGAATCCATCCCGCTACTCTGATATTTCTACTGTAGGTGGAAAAATAATCGCTCCAGATTTCTGTTACTTGAATATTTACCAAATAAGAGACAATTACTTTTCTTTTCTCTTTAAATACTTCTTCTTCATTGATATCTAGTTCTGTTTCAGTACTTGGCCATTCACGAGGTGGAAGATACAACAAGTTGGGACCTTCCCACCATTTTGAATTGCATAGCTGCTGCGCTGAACAACCCCTACTGGGCAGATCTGCAGGGTTTAAAAATCCGGGAACGTGTCTCCATGCTTGAAGAGGTGTCAGATTCCTAATTTCCGTAACACGGTTCTAACAAATACACCCCACGAGTCTTCGGTTTTCAGCCAAGCTAATACTGTTGTACAGTCAGTCCAGAAATAAACATTGTCTGTTTAAAACTCTTTTAGGATCTCTGAGGAAAGACGAGCAGAAATAGTAGAATCAAGAAGTTCCAACCTAGCAATTGTTATTTCTTTTTCCCCACAAGGAGCAATTCTAATTTTACTCTGTACCAGTTGTACATGAACAGTGCTTTCTCTACCAATTCGCAGAAAGACTACAGTCGAATAAGCAATTTTGCACGCGTCGCTGAAAAACGTAATGAAATGTGCTCGAGTTCTTTATCACAGTGGAACCATCTTATCGTCTTAACATATTGCAAATATTTAAGCTCATTTAGCCATTTTAAAAAATCTTGACGCATTTTTGTATTAACTTCTTCATCCCAACCAATTTTTAGACACAATGTCACTGGACCAGTTAAGCAGAGAGGATCAAACACTTTGTGCGAAACAGCTAAAATATTTCTTTTGGTGATTACTACATTCATTATTTCTTTCACATCAGGGATGCTTATGGAAAGAGTATCATAATGTCTGTCCCACATCATTCCTAGAACCTTTGTTGGACTCGCTATAGCTTGAGATGGGTTAGTGTACTCCCACCCTCGTAAATCAAATTTTCTTTCAGCCATAATTTTAGTCGCAACTTCAATAAATTGCTTGAGATCTGATTCAGTTTTAACACCACTAAAGCAATTATCCATATAAAAGCTGACCATCAGTTGTCGAATAATATCTTGAGAATATTTTTCATTCCCTTGCTTGGCTTCATCTAGTTTCCTTTCTAAATGGTATTGTATAGTTGATCCAAGCAAGAACGGACTACAAGAAACACCAGAAACAACTCTGCCATGACGATAATGTTTGAGATTCCCATCTTCATCGTACCACAGAAATCGGAGGCAATCTCTATCATTTTTATAGAGACTTATTTGCAAGAACGCTTTGCGTATATCAGCTGTTATGCCAAATTTATACAAAAGAAACCTTGTTAATATGGAAAGAATTAATTCTATCAAATTCAGACCCTTCTTAATACAATCATTGAGACTAGGATTTCCCTTTTCTTTAGAAGAAGCATTAACACAGCTCTTCGATGGTACCTTCTGGCTCCCATTCTTTGAAAATTTCTCCATACTCTTCATATAAATTCTCAATTTTAAGCTTACGGGTGGTCACTTGTAACCTTTTTAGTGCCAGTTTAAAATGTCTGGTGGAGGTAAATGAATATCAAGCCATGGTAAATTAACAAGAAAACATTGATCTTCATCAACTTTGACAGTCCTTAAAAATGTTCCATAGATGTCTCATAAAGTTCTTCTTTAGTTCTTTGTTCTAAATGATCTTGTATCCCTAAAGAATCCAATTTCCACATTTCAGAAATATCCACTTCTTTCACAAAAAAAGAGAAGTTAGGAGCATAGCATTGGTTGAAAATATCTCTTTATCAGATAATTTTCCTGATAAGGTGCAACCAAGTAAAGTTTCCATTGCTACAAGTTTACAAGTCAATATTTTACGCTGACCTGTCATAAGTTTTCCTATCACGTCAGCTGCAAGGAGTACCTGAACAGGTTGTGACTCTTTACCCACGTATGACAATGCTATCTTCATTTCTTGAAGCTCTTTGATCCATGGACCTAAACTAACAGATGTAATATTATCACATATAGTAGGCTGGTCTAAAGATTCCATGTTACAAGTTATATTATTTTGTGGATTCCTTAGCCTGATTCGTGTGAATCAGACTAAGGAAACTGAAGTGTTCACATTTTTCAAAATCAGTTCCTCCAAATAAAGAGTGTATAAGAGTTCTTTTTCTTACTGTACTATATCCCATTTCTTCCGCTAGATTTTTCAATATATATATGTTTTTTGGGACTCTGAATCTAGGATTGCTTTAATAATAACTTCCTTATTATCTGACACTAGTTTTATTTTCATAGTTTGAAGGAATACCTTTGGACCATAAGTGATGTGTTAGACATACTAATTTCAGAACTTGCAC
The DNA here is from genome assembly GCF_044657685.1 of Stegodyphus dumicola. Taxonomy (NCBI): domain Eukaryota; kingdom Metazoa; phylum Arthropoda; class Arachnida; order Araneae; family Eresidae; genus Stegodyphus; species Stegodyphus dumicola. The sequence goes on along the minus strand of NC_140771.1, from coordinate 35,933,256 downwards.
ATTTTTCATCACTCTTGTCCGGTTTCTTGTTTCGAGCATCTAGAGTATCACACATAAGTGGCACATGTTTTTTACCACATACTAACCATTTCAGAAACACTTTGCACTTACGAACTCGATGTCCTACTGTCAGACAAGCGAAGCAGCATTTTTTATCTCTTAAAATATTCTGCTTCTCAGCTAAACTCATTTTTTGAGCAGAAAAACAGTCTGAGCTTGCATGTTTGCCTAAACAAAAAATACATGCTTTCTTCACATCCTTTGAAGCTGTAGAGAGTAAATGGGCAGCTGTAGGTACTCTTCTTGTTGTTAAATGCCCTCCTCTTTTCTTAAAAGTTTGACGATTTTCACTTGAATATAAATCCAAATCTGACATGTCTAAATTTATTCTTTCTACTCCTTCAGTTTCAGCCTTAAAGAAGGATATCAAATTAGTCGGTGCTACTTTGGTAGACGGTTGCACGGATTTTGGCGATTTTGGGCTTGGCGAGTAATAGGACTTATGGTAAACCCATTGCTGGATAAGTTATTTATGGTAACCGATACTTTGTTGTCATTTTATTTAAAAAATAATGCGTTTTATTATGCATAAATTTCGTGTTTTAAATGTTATTTATGGCTTTTAAATATTAAAAATCAATTTAATTTTGCATTTTTATTTGAAATAAAAATTTTATTGTTTATGATATTTTACGAAATTTAATGTTGTGGATGATGTAATCAATGACGCCACCTTACTTTAAAAGTAATTGGTTTTAATATCTATAAATGTAATCTAATGTTTTAAACATTATTTATGACTGTTAAATATTAAAATACAATTTAATTTTGCATTTTTTAAATGATTTTATTATGTATGATTATTTTTAAAAATTTAATTATAGGCGTGTTGTAATCAGCTCGCTGATTGGTTACAGAATATTTGTGCATTAACGAGCTGTAATCAGCTCCCTGATTGGTTACTGAAAATTTGTGCATTACCGCGCCATTTTAAAATTTAATTCATATCTTAGAATTCCTTCAAAGATGTCTCTTTCAAAGATGAATGTTGTTATTGGTAAGTACCAAGAATTACCGGTATCGGAATCAAAAAATTGTCCTTTGAGACCTTATTTTGGCCAGCCTGGCTTTCCTAATCAAAGATTTATTTATAAATTGTTACAAGGGTCAGAGGAAATTTATTTTAAATTTTTGGTGGAAAACTTGCTAATTGCTTCTTCAATGAAGTGCGAGAAATGTGGATCACAGATGAAGATGGTTAAAAGAGCCAATTCTGAGGACGGCCGTATATGGTATTGTGGTCACGGTGGAAGAAATAACTGCTGTAACGGTAAAAAAAGTATTATACATTCCTCCTTTTTTACCGGCAGTAAACTTCCAATTGCTGTCATTTTAGCTCTAGTGTACGAAATATTCATGGGTTCTTCGTACGATAGAATTCAATGTGAGCTCAGTATTTTTTCAGAAGCTGTAGCCGACTGGCGCAGTTATGTAATCGAAGTTTTAATTAATTTTGTAGAAATTAAAACGGAGAAGATCGGAGGATCAGGGAAAATTGTGGAGATGAGTCCAAAATCGGGAGAAGAAAGTTTAACAAGGGTCGATTCGTTGAAGGGCAGTGGGGTTTTGGGGGAATAGAGCGCGATTCAGGTCGCTGTCTTTTAGTTGCTGTGCCAGACAGAACAGCGGGTACTCTTCTCGCTTGGAATTAAGCATTGGATCGAACCGGGAAGCCAGATTATTTCGGACTGCTGGAAAGCTTATGATCGTTTGAGCGAAGAAGGTTTCAATCACTTGCAAATTAACCATTCGCTCCATTTCGTAGATCTTGAAACCGGAGCTTATACTAACACAGTTGAAAGACAATGACTTCAAAAATTCTTTGCCGGGTTAAAATCGTCGAGGAGATTTTGAAGGATACATAACCTGGGATTTGTTTACGAAAATTTGCTCTGCATTGAATGAGAAACCATATGTTAAATTTCTCGAAATTATTCGAGACATAAACTGGGATGATTGGTATGTACTTCAGGGAGAGGCGGTTAAAAGATCTTCGAAATCTTAAAAACAATATCTATTATTGGATTTTTTTTTCAAATTTGTTTGTTATTTTTAATTTTCATGATCCATTAATTTGGCTCTAAATTGCTTTATCTATTAATTTTTTTTTAATTTTTTATTCCTGCCTTTGCTATTACATTTTTCAAATTTTTTTCATTGATATCTAAATTATGATTCCGATTTTTTTTGTGGTACTTATCAATAAACGACAGGTTAAATGACTCGATAATTATTGTCACATATGTATGTTGTAATGTTAATTATATTCTATATAATGTATTTTATTTGAATTTAAGTAATATTTTAATTCTTTTAAATGTTGGTATTATGTTTTTACTTCGATATTCAATTTAAGTAATATTTTAATCCAATTAAACGTTGGCGAAATGTTTTTATTCTCTTCTTTGCTACAATGAAAGTAATAATAACCTTACTTTAGTATTTTATACTCATGGTAAATGTATTTATTTACACTTGCCTGCCATCTTAAAAAACGACATTTTCAACAAAAAAATTAATCCATTACTTTTAACGATATTTATTTTTTTAAAGTTTCGAATACTTTACTATGCGTAAAATACGTAAAAACAGCGTTATTCAAGATAGCTGACGATTGTAAAAACCGCGCCAACAATTGCGCCAACGTAAATCGCCAAAAATCCGTGCAACCGTCTACCAAAGTAGCACCAGTACATTGAAACACGTTTCACAAGAGTGAAAACTATTTACACACAAAGTCTACCTGCTTTGGCAAGAACAAAGTCCATAGCACTTTGTAATTTGATAAGTAAAAAAAATGAAGTAAAATCTTAGCTAAATAAGAAGGAAATTTTTACACATGTGCATGATTTGTGTTTCAAATTATATTTAAAAAAAGTAACAACTTCTTTCACAATGCAAGCCATATTTAAGAGATCAAAGTACAGCAATTTAGTCATGTTTGCTCTGAATTCTTATAAAATTTCATATAATTTTTCACAGGTTTTTGTTTAGTTTGTAGGGTTTATATTTATTTTAACTAACATTTATTTTAAGTTTAAACTATCTTTCCTGTCAAGCCTTACTTTCCCCTGGAAATGCCAATGCCAGAATATGTAAATTTTAGTAGAACGCGCAAGGATTCAAATTATCAGCGGAACCCCGCGTTTCGGCCTATGTGCTTGGCGGGAAGTAGTGGTAATCGTTCCAGTGAGCTTCAAGTCTGCTGAATTAGCAGCGGTATTGTAAAACGCGGTGAGTTAGTTATTTTAGAGAGCCTCGTAGTTAGAATCTTGTCTTTAGTTTCTTTTCAGGTTATTATTTTTATTTGACTGCCGAGTTGGCACCGTCTGTAAGCGTCAAGAGGACGCAATTGTAATTTATTACGTTGAATAAAAAGGGACTTAAACCCTTTACAAGACTCTGTGTTTTATACAGCTTTCACAGTCACCTCTTGGTTGCGTGCAAGTTGGAGGCGCGCAACGTTATATTGGCGCCCGAACACTTATCGAACTGAAATGGCCGAAAATTAGATGGAAGCCGCTGGACAAAACCAAGAAATGACAACTCAGTTAGAAGGATTTGGATACCTGGTCCAGACTTTGAGAGCGTCAATCAAGCCAAACGTCTATTTCGACGGAAAAAATTCGGTGTCGCTATTTCTCGAAGGTCTAGAAAACCACTTTCAGCTCTACCCTGTGCCTGAAAGACAAAAAGTTGCCATCGCCACATCAGCACTAAGAGGACAGGCCGCGCTATGGTGGAAAAACATAGGCAAATTTTTACTAGGTGAATTTGGAAGCCAGACATATACATTTGAAAATTTCAAAAAATCGTTAGTAAAGGCCTTCCCCATAGTGAAAGATCGCGCACGGCTGGAAGCCGAACTATATAGTTTCTATCAACGGGATACAGCAGAATTGACGGACTTTATTCTACGAAAAATCAAGCTAACGGATATGCTGTATGGAAAGAAACCCGATGCGGAGATTATTGAAATAATATTACCAAGATTGTTACCCGCTGTTCAAGACTACTTTGAAATTAGAAACCCAAGCACATTGCAGGAACTCTTCGAATTGGCGGTGAAGTTTCAAAATCGCAGAATAGCGGAAAAAGCGAGAGGGGAAACATATTCTCAAAGTACCCGAAGGTAATGTTCAAAGGAGGAAACCAGAAATGGAAATCGCTCTTATGGAGAAAAGAGCTATCAAGCTAACGCATCGAAACTCGAAGGTCAAGGCCCAAAAAGAAAATTTGAAAATAAACATCCGCGTACCCAGAAGACACAGATTGAAAGGAAAGCTTTAAACGACTAGAGGGGCCTGTGAAAGGGAGGGTCCAGACCCCGGAAGTTTTAAAAAAACCCTCAAATAGACATTTAAACACGGTCATCGTAAAAAACTCACAGCTACCAATTATACAAGTCCTGGTTGGCGATGTACCAGTAGAAGCCCTCATCGATACAGGAGCAGAAGGAAATTTCTTCAAAAAGAATTTTTATAGGATACGATTGTTTAAAACCAAAAATACGGAAATTATAGCGGCGCAAGGAAAAACATGTCACTGCATCGGGAAAATATCATTAAACTTACAGGTAAAAGAGGAAAGTCTCAAAGTATTAATTTTTGTGGTGAAAGATCTACAACACTCTCTTATTTTAGGTATGGACTTTTTAAGGGCCGCGAGGGCCAAATTTTCAAGATAGTTCCGTGGTGTTGGAGATGGACCAGAGGGTGGTGGAACCTGTGGAGACACCTGAATTGGACCTTAGCCATCTGAATGACCATGAAAGTAAAGCAATACAGCAAGTGGTGAGTAATTTTTCTCATTTGTTTTCAGAAAAACCAGGAAACTGCCAAATAATAACACATAAGATTCAATTAAATGCCGAAAAACCTTGTAGGACTAAGCCATACCGTTATGACAAACAAAAAGACTTAATCATCGAAGAACATATTCAGGAGATGTTAAAGAATAAAATAATAACGCCCATAAACAGTGAGTACGCGAGTCCAGTCGTACTATGTAGGAAAAAGAACGAGTTTCCTCCTTCGGATAAAAGGGCTTGGAGGTTTGCTATTGATTACAGAAAACTAAATAGTATTACCAAATTTCCAGTTTACCCTCTGCCGGTTATAGACGAGATCATTAGACAGATCAAATCGACAAGATATATGTCTACTTTGGACTTAACGTCTGGCTACTATCAAATAGCTATGAGACCCGAAGATATACATAAAACCGCGTTTATAACAAAATCGGGCACTTATGCATTTTTACGCATGCCCTTTGGGTTGTGTGGGGCCCCATCAACATTCCAGAGAGCTATGGACATTGTTCTAAAGCCTGTCCTAGGAAAATCAACTTTAATTTATCTAGATGATATAATTATAACGAGTAGTACGTTGGAACAACACATTAATGACCTCGAACAAGTTTTTAAATTATTAAAAGAGGCCGGTCTTACAATTAACGCCTCAAAATGCAAGTTCGCAACTAAAGAACTTGAATATCTCGGTTATAAAATTTCGCAAAAGGGTATAGAAACGCAAGATTCAAAAATAAAAGCTATTAAGAATTTCCCACCGCCAAACACCGCCAAGAAACTTTCGTCTTTCCTTGGATTATGTTCTTACTATCGATCTTTCATAAAAGATTTCGCTAATGTTGTTGAACCACTCTTAGTAATCAAAAGAAAAAGGGCTAAATTTACGTGGACAGCGGAAGCTAACACAGCTTTTGAAAGATTAAAAGAAGCGCTTATTAATGCCCCTGTTTTAAAATTCCCTGAGGGGGACGAAAACCTGGAAATTGCAGCAGATGCGTCAGACTATGCGGTGGGTGCGGTTCTTATGCAAAATAACCATCCGCTGGCATTTTTTAGTAAAACGTTGAATCAGACTCAAAGGAATTATACAGCTACAGAAAGAGAAACATTAGCCGTATTAATGGCTGTACACAAATTTCGAGTTTATTTCGGCAAATCGCCAGTAACAGTCTTTTCGGATCATGCGGCTGTTGGTAGACTTTACTCGGGGAAAAACCTAACGCCCAGGTTAATAAAATGGGCTTTAAAACTCCAAGAATATAATATCACAATAAAATATAAACCGGGTAAGGAAAACAATGTAGCTGACGCACTTTCTCGTATAAAACTGGACCATGAAGGAAATGAACTTAAATGCGCTGTGTTGACTTCAAAAATTTTAGATTCTAGAGATACGGTTATTACTGAACTGAAAGCTGATCCTGAATTTGGAAATATCTATGCTTATTTGAAAGACCCCGAAAGCTTTGAGCATACAGATATCGATGCGATAAGAAATAGAGCAAAAAACTATGAAATAATAGATAATTTATTATTTTATACGAAAACAACAAACGAAAATCTTGAGTATAAGCCAGTCATCCCAGCCTCGCTTCGATTAAGTATTTTGAAGGAGTTGCACGAAAAAAAAACAGCGGGCCACCTCGGGGTCAGAAAGAATTTAAAAAGGGTACGCGAGGCTGTATATTTCCCGCAATTATACAAAATAGTAACGGCGTATGTCAGGTCCTGCAATCAATGTCAGTTAATAAATGATATTAATTACAGCCTGGCCGGGTACTTAAATAGCATTCGCGCTACATTTCCGAATGAAATTTTAGGTATAGATCTCCTTGGTCCCTTCCCCCAGAGCGAGTTAAATAAAAATCGTTTTCTTTTAGTAATAGTAGATCATTTTTCAAAATGGATAGAAATTGTTCCTCTTAAACGCGCGTCAGCCAAAACAGTCGCAGATGCATTCTTACACAGATACATTTTAAAATACGGTGCACCGATAAAAGTCATTAGCGATAACGGAAAACAATTCATTAGTCGAGTATTTGAAAACATATGCAATGGACTTGGCATACGCCATATCAAAATGGTTCCGTATAGACCACAGGCTAACATAGCAGAAAGAGTTAATAAAAACATAGTAAAAATAATTCGCAGTTACGTGAGCACAGTCACAAGCGCTGGGATGGCTACATAAATGAATTAGCTTATGCTTTAAGAACGGCACATCATGATACTACGGGAAAAACTCCAGCAGAATTATTTTTAGGCAGGAAGTTAATTACGCCTTTAGATAAATTATTCTTTGTGCAACAAAGAGAGCAGGAGTTTAAACAAAAAGATGTGCAAAAGCTCATTGATCAGGCGCTTAAAACCTCGGATACGGCAAGAAATAGGCAGAAACTATATTACGATAGAAAACGCCGTGAAGCAGGTTTTAAAGTTGGGGATAAAGTATTGAAGCGGAAATTCTCTTTATCAAGTGCACCAGACAATTTTATGGCAAAGCTAGCTCCAAAGTTTGAAGGCCCCTATGTAATTCAGGAAATCAAAGGAGTAGTCTTATATCTTAAGAACGAGAGAGGGGAAATCTGTAAAGCAAGTCCCGACCAGGTGAAAAAATACTATAATTCAAATGATTTTGAAATCCTTGAAAGTTTCTTGCAGGACTCAAGTCTAAACGAAATAGAAGGGCCAGAGACAACAACTATTCCACCACCCAAGAAACAGAGAACTGAAGAGAGACCTAGCACTTCTACAACCCGGACGTCGGTATCAAAAAGAAAAAAAAAATTTCAAACTCCAGCGTTTAAGAAAAACAAAAATACATGCGACATGCGACGGGGGACGTGGGCACCACCCCTTTACCGTCGGTTAATTGGTGTAGCGCCACGTCCACCAATATCTAGAGTTGAACCTTGAGTCTTTCAAAAGAGCAATTACATGGCCATACAAGGGCTGTTAATATTTAGTATTACATTCTTGTTTGCTGGTTAACATATTCTATGGATAACGTGATTTACAGAGTTACATACTGACTTTGTCTCTCATTTCCGGCATACAATGCATATGCATTACCTGAATTACATTAATCTTACATTGCGTTGGATTACTTTTGTGTACAGTTACAGTTTTTAGCTGTACATTTCAATAAATATACCTACATTACTTGTAGATTGCATATAAATACAGTTTGCATGTACAGTTACATATGCCAATATTACATGTGCCTTGCGTTACATTATTTTTATATACATACATAGTCAGGCACGCCTGCTTCACATATTACTTAATTTTACCTACACTGCTTAAACTTAGGTTACATATACTTGCAGTTGCATATAGATACATGCAGATACATTCTGATTAATTTTTTAGATACAAATATTTACAAACATAATAGTCTTACAGGTTACTTACATTACATGTTATTTGGGTACTTATTGCATAATTTTCCAGTACATGAAATAGACATTCCAATACATACATTGCTTTGCGTTAGACATCCTATATCCCTTATTCATAATACAAAACATATATGTTACCCATGCATTTTTATTAGACATTTCTTCATTTATATTGCATTACTTTAAATTGCATAACTTACTTATACATAGCTTACTGATACACAAAAATATTTACATATATTACACTCCCTTACATTACTTTGCTTACAGATATATGCACTTTCATACATTCGTTATGCCTACATTATATATCGGTTCATTATATATGGTCTTACGGTATAATTTGCCGAAATTTATTTACACAGTACATGCACATTGTTAAATGCAACTGACTTTCCAGGTATGAATACAGGCAGTCTTTATACTGTGAGTTTCTAGTCTACATTATAATTTCTTACAATTCACTTGAATGACAGTTTTCCTACATTGCAATACATGTCCTTTTTAAAATGCTTAAGTTGTTTTTACATGCTGGGTTGTTCTATGGCTGACACAAGTCTGTATCTAAGTCGGACAGTCTGTCCATCAACTGTACCAGCTTTTTAATAAAGTGCCGCTGTTTTATCATATACTTACAGAACGGCTGGCGATTTGTTTCAGGGAGATTGATATGCAGTCCTTCTGTTAATGGGCATGACGTTAGATAGTGCTCTGGTGAGCCTGAGTCGCCGCATGCACATTGACTTGTGTGACTTATGCCACGCTTGAAGAAATATTCCGGGTAGGGCCCATGCCCGGAAATGAACCTTACCAACTGTGCGTTCGCTACATTTCGGCTAGTGTCCACATAGCCGATGAAGTAGTGGGTCCTTCTCCCTGTGGTGCTTTGGTCCCATTCGTTCTGCCACATGCCAGTAGCCCTTAGGCGTAGTGTCTTCTTTAAATACGAATGCGGCCATGGGATGATAATTGGTACATCAGGCGGGTCAGTTGTTGCCTCTTTGGCGAGTTGTTCGGCAAGTTCATTGCCATAGTGGCCAACATGAGCCTTTATCCACTCTAATTTTGTGCGGTACTGGGGATTACTTCTAAGATCTCTCTGGATTCCCTGTATAATCTCCGAGGGATGATCTGCATTCCAAATGGCATATAACGATGATAAGCTGTCCGTTTTAATGGTGACATGGCTATGCTGGTGCGAGTGCAGGTAGCGAATCGCTTGTGCAATTGCCACTGCTTCGCTTTGAAAGACACTGTTATGTTGTCTTAACTGTCCCTTCCATTTCTCGATTGCGTTGTCTTGTTTCGTGGCGACATAGGCGCATCCCACTCTTTCGTCCAATCTAGACCCGTCTGTATAGATAGTCATTTCCCTTGAGTGATGAGTTGCAGTGGGATTAATTGAGATAAGTATCCCTTTGCCTTTCTCTGCCGGGTGGACGTCAAGAGGGCAGAAGTTTGTTTCGTACTCATCCGGGTAGTATGTTTCATCATCAAAAGTAACTGCCTTCTTAAGTTGCAAAATGTGTTGGCGTGCTGCCTCCTCCTCAACCCGGATGTGCAGGGGAAGGAGACCAGCAAGTACGTTAATGGCATCGGTGGAGGTGGTGCGGTAGGCCCGTGTGATTCCCAATGCGAATGGTCGTTGTATGCTGTTAAGATGTCTGATCTTCCTTCCTTGCATTGGGTAGGCCCATACTGCGGCAGCATACGTCACTATCTTCTCGATGACTGTCGTGTACAATACCTTTTGAATATGGGGGTTAAGCCCCCATTTGTGACCATAAAAGAGTTTCATTTGTTTGGCTATGGCTGCCGTCCGGAGTTTGAGATCCTGCACGTGAGGGATCCAGGTCATCTTATGATCAAAAGTGACCCCTAAATATCTTAGCTGGTCCACTATCTGCAGACGTTGGTTGTTAATCTTTATGGTGGGGCGTCTTACTAAGGATCCTCCTTTTTTCGGAATTAAAAGGACTTTTGACTTATGTTCTGCAATTGTGAGTTTAAGTTTGGTACACTGGTCATGAAAGATCGCGCAAACTTCATTGCAATTTTTCTGTAATTTTTCTCGCGTGGTACCCTTTACAATAAGCGCCGCGTCATCCGCGTATGCAATGATTTTAGTGTGCGCCGGCCACGTCGCTGTCAGTACTTCATTGAACGTTAAGTTCCATAAATGCGGCCCGGCGCACGATCCTTGCGGACATCCTCTAGTTTGCACCTTTTCGATAATGCCTGCATTATGCACTGCTAATAGCTTCCGATCCTGCAGGTAGTTGCTTATTATACTATATATGTTACTTGGGCAATTGGCCCTTCGTAATGCCTGCTTGATAGCCGGCCACCACAGTGTATCGAAAGCATTCTTTAGGTCTATGCTGACCATAGCCGTGTGGTGGCCGCTGTGTCTATTTTCCAGAATTGTATCCTTTATATTATGGAGAGCATGCACTGTCGATGAACCAGTCCTGAAGCCATATTGGCTGCTGCTGAGATAACCGTTGAGATGCAAGTGGTGGCGCAGTCTGTTGATGATTAGCTTTTCCAACACCTTCCCCATCGCAGACAAAAGGCAGATGGGTCTGAATGATGAGGCTTCTGAAGGATCTCTGTTTTTCTTGAGGAATAATACCACTTGCCCTATTTTATATGGTGTTGGAAAAAGTCCTACTGACAGAAGCTTATTGAAATAGCTTACGAAGAATGTAGGGTATGCCTTTATGGTAGCTTTTACGATTGTGTAGTCCATGCCGTCTGTCCCGGGGGCTTTCTTACGCGGCAGACTTGCCAGCACTCTCTGCAGTTCTTGAAGCGTGAATTCCGGATCTGCTTCTGTGTCTACACTATTTGTATCTGCTCGAAGGGCAGCTTGTTCGGCGGTGTCTTGCTCTGCATCGTCCTGACTGAACACAGTATTTAAAACTACATTCAAAGTGTCAGTCGTGTAGCTTTGGCTGCTATCCAGTGATGACGGGATTTGAAGCTGCGAAGGCTTGAACACCTTCCCCGTTGCTATCATGTGATGCAGCCCGTATACTTCTTTTGTATTGGAACAGAACTCTCTCCAAGATGTTACTTTGGCCTGGATGATCATCCTTTTGTATTTTGCTCGCTCTCTTTGAAAAATGGTGAGTGTGTCCGAGATGATCTCTAGCCGCCTCTCGTACTTCAATCTCCTTTGCAAAGCCCTGCATTTACGCTGTTGCTTCTGTAATGCGCCCGTCCACCAGTGCATTTCCTTTATCTTCTGAGGTTTTTTCTTGGGGAGATTTTGGTCACAAACTAATTGTAGGGTGTTCTGTAGCCTGATGGAGAAATTCTCTAAGTCTGCCATTGTGTCTGCATGCTGTAGCGCCGGTTCAAGAGTTTCCAGGTGCCTTTTAACCTTCCTAGTGAAGGTAAGGAGCTTTCTACCTGGGAGATTGTACCTTTTAATTTTGGTGATAGATGTCGACTGCCGCAGAGAGTAAGTTATAAATTTGTGATCACTTAGACTTTCTTGATCATCTACTTTCCAATCTGTCAGTAAGAACGCTGCTTGCAAAGACGTAATAGTGAGATCGGGCCAGCCCCGAGCGAAGATTCTGTCGAAGGAGGGTGGCGCTTCTGCGGTATTGTGGATAACAAGATTTTTCGAGCTGAGGAAGTCCTCCAGTTCTCTGCCCTTTTTGTCCGTGGCACGATACAGAAATACAGATGCACCGGGTAAAGAAACCGTGGTAAGGAGAAAAACACCACCTACAAAGGATAGCAGGAGAAATTACACATCAAGGAGAACGCGCACACGGCCACAGAGTCAGGTGCCAGCAAGGCCGCCGTTCCGGAAACTGAAACGCCAACAGGAGGCACAAAAATACGAGGAACAGAAGAAATTCAAGAAGGACTCCAGACCGGAGGACGTCAAGACCAGCCGTCCCAGGGAGAAACGGAAAGGCCAACAACCAGACGATTACTCCGTCAAGAGGCCAGCATGTAGAGGACGCAAAAGAAAACGCCAGGTGGACGACACTCGGAGGGCAGTAAGGAGAAGATTAACATCCATGAAACCTCTAACTTGGGACCAATTCTGCCAAAAACGAATGACGGAGTTTCAAGCATCGAAAACTCAAAGATAAGTTAAAACCTTCTATAATTTTTTTTTCTCTTTTGTTCCGAAATGTTATGCATAAGTACGAAGTTCTATGTTTTGACGAAAGTCAATATGTCTCGGTTGAGACTTAGTTTTGTTTTACTTTATTTAGCTAAGGCAAAAGTATTATTTTCTTTAAGTGTAAAAGCTAAAAACAAGCATTTTCTGTTGGTCGAAAGACTAATTCTGTTATGTTAAAGCCAAAATTTGGCCGGAGATAAAAATAACTTCGTATTCTTGTATTAATAAGAATTTTACTTTCAGTGCCGCCAGCTTGGCGAAGAATGAGTAAAGTAAAAATTTATTTTCTCTTATTCATTTTATGGTAAATTGTAAAAAGCATATGTATTAAAATTTTGTAAATGTATGTAAATACTTGAATGTTATGTAAAAGTAGAATTTAGTCTAGAAGCATAAAATTGTAGATGCTAAAAGTGAATGCTTAAAAGCAATGAAGTCAAAATTTAAGTATTAAACTGTAAAGTCATGCTTTAGAGCGAAAGCCTGCATGTTTAAAGATGAATGAGGGGGAAGTTAGAATGAATATGTTTTGTAGGGTTCTCCACCTACATTTGAATTTTTTAAGACTATTAAAGTAGCTCATTGAGTTGTAGAATGTCGAGTAAGATGTGTCTATTTGGTTGTTGAATTCTAACAAATCATGGTGGTTAGGGGAAGTGTTGTAAGACTAAAACACGAATATTCCCGTGTGACACCACACACGGTGGAGAGCCAGGGTAAAGTTAAATTAATGCTTGAAAAATTGAATGAATGTGAAGTAAGCAATAACTAAGAAAAACGAATCGTTTAAAAACAAAAATTTATTGTGTCAAGAAAGTGTAAATTATAATGTATGTAGAAAGATACTGATACTTATTCCTTCCAGATGCTGGAAGGAAAGACCAAGATTGATTGATGAAGTCCAGGAAAAGTTGCTGTAAAAAGAGAGAGTTAAAACGAGCAACAGAATACAATTTGTTACATAAGATTTTTTTGTGTAAACGAGGTTCTCGCCAGTTAGTTCAAAATTAGAGAAACTTACAACAGGTCGTTTGTAGGACCTGCTTCCAAGTTTCCCAAATTCTGGCAGCGGCAAATGTAGGGTTTATATTTATTTTAACTAACATTTATTTTAAGTTTAAACTATCTTTCCTGTCAAGCCTTACTTTCCCCTGGAACTGCCAATGCCAGAATATGTAAATTTTAGTAGAACGCGCAAGGATTCAAATTATCAGCGGAAGTATTATGATTTAAATAGCAAGGAAACGAGTTCGGTGTGTGATATTCTTACTTCACGAGCGCGGAGGTAGTTAGTGAGAAATTGAAGAACCCCGCGTTTCGGCCTATGTGCTTGGCGGGAAGTAGTGGTAATCGTTCCAGTGAGCTTCAAGTCTGCTGAATTAGCAGCGGTATTGTAAAACGCGGTGAGTTAGTTATTTTAGAGAGCCTCGTAGTTAGAATCTTGTCTTTAGTTTCTTTTCAGGTTATTATTTTTATTTGACTGCCGAGTTGGCACCGTCTGTAAGCGTCAAGAGGACGCAATTGTAATTTATTACGTTGAATAAAAAGGGACTTAAACCCTTTACAAGACTCTGTGTTTTATACAGCTTTCACAGTCACCTCTTGGTTGCGTGCAAGTTGGAGGCGCGCAACGTTATAAGTTAAATCGTGGTAATTTTGGTTGTTGTCAAAAGTCTGTCATTGCTTTTTCGCCTATTTCCTAATAAGCTATCAAATGTTTATGTTGAAAAAAAAAGCTGAGTTCGTGTGCCATTACTCAACTGAAATAATTATTCGAATTTACCTCTATACACTCAAGAACAGTTTGCTGAAAACAACAACACAAATTTAAAATTTGAGTTTTGCAAAAACTCGTCAAAAGTATCTTGGGCATGGTTTAGCACATAGTTTACATAGCTTTCTCAAATGGCCTAATGTTTTGTACTTACTTCTAGGATTTTTTACTAAGCGTTTAGGCAAAGCAGTATTTTAATCGAAAATGTTCATAAAATTTCGGGTTATAAACAGGGGATCACTAAAAATCATTGAAGAAAGGCGAACTCCCAAAGTATCAAATATTCATGTAAGGTGCAAGTATTTAAACTAAAATAAAAACACTTCCAGCGCATTAGTATGAATATTTGACTTTATCTTTAATGCATCGAAATTATCTTTACCTCTTTTTGTCAAAATTATTTTTGTATGTATAAGCTTCAAGTGTTTACGAATAAATTTTATGACATTATAGCAGCAAATAGTTAAACATGCATTGGTGCATTTAATATCTTTAAAGATAGTGTTGCGAAAATATTTATTCTTATAAAACTGCTCATTAAGTCGAAACATTTAGAACAAAGAAAAAGAGTGATTTAGACAGCTGCCACGATTCCATTCAACATGTTCCTGGCGTTCATCCATTAATTTTAAGTCTTCCGTACACTAAAGAAAAAATCAAAATGATTGGACAGGAAATTTTATCGAAGAATATTTGATTTTCAGTAAACCAACAGGATTTAAATCTATTTTGCTGTGAATGAATTAAAAAATCTTTACTAACAGTCTTTTGATTCCAAAAACTGTGCGTTTCAGTATTCTAAGAGTCGCCACTCAACAGAAATTTTTAAAGGAGTAACTGCTTTCGTGTTTACACAAAAGAACAATTCATGCAAGGTTAAAATATATTTATCTATATCGAAGAGCTTTTATTGAGTTTTAGAGTTTAGCAAAATCATAAAAATTTACCAGCAAATAGGAAATAAATAAATTAAACTAATTACCAACGCAACCGTTTTCAATCTTGTTACATCATTCTAAGAATAAAATCAAACTGCTTGCAAGAAGCATTATTATTAAAACTAATTTAACATTTATATAACTGCAACAAAATTTGGGAATAAAACCACTTCTTTAAAATTTATCAAGTTATTAACTTTAAATTAGGAATATTTTTTGAAATATCAATATGTTATAAATATAGTAATTATAAATATAGTCGTATAGTTTAAAAAGTTTTATAAATATAAATCTGATGTGTACACCACATGACTTCCTTGTACAGAATATTAAATTATACGCATTTTTTTCTTGCATTTCATTTAAACTTATTGGATTTAATTAAAAATCTACTTCGTCGATAGCGCATAAGATGCAATAAAATAAATGCACTCTTTTAAAATTCATTATATCTGTTTACCATACAGACACTCTGGCGCTAGATTCCTTTAACAGCGTTAAATTTCGTTCATATTATAACTATGTCTATGTCTATGTCTTATCACTTAGTAAGAGGCAATCGACCATTAGCGGCCTTTACCAATATATTATACTTGACTTTTAAATGCGTGAAGAATCGAATAAGTTGTATCCAATAATATGGCAGTACTTGTGCACATGCTGTTCTAGAACTCAGAGATTACTAGCGACGGAGGCTCCTGTGCCGCCGACCGTAGAATAAGTAAACTTTGAACAAACGAGGCACTCGTGTGACGCGATCTATTAGTAGGGATGAAAAGCATTTTAGCTGATTGGAGCTCTGGTGGCGCCATCTCTTGCAGGATGTATTGTAAGGCATTTTTAAAATTTCATAAAATTTTAAAAATTATTCTTCTGATAAATAATAATTGGCATGAAGTAAAATGATGAAAAACGCAATTTGCAGTACATTGAAACACGTTTCACAAGAGTAAAAACTATTTACACACAAAGTCTCCCTGCTTTGGCAGGAACAAAGTCCATAGCACTTCGTAATTTGATTAGTAAAGAAAATGAAGTAAAATCTTGGCTAAATAAGAAGAAAAATAAAATATATACATTACCACCGACTATTATGGAGAATAGTGTGGGGCCTCTTGTGACGTTGCTCAATTGTGAAATCATAATTTCCTAGTTTTTTGATGATATTCTTAGAATGACAGCCACATTTCATAAAAAGGTTATGAGAAGCTTTTAGAATTTCAGAATCCATGGGTTTAATTTTTAAGTCATTGTTAAGAGTGCTATTTCGTACGGTTACAGCCGAAAACATCGCGGCAAAAACATCGCAACGAAAACGTTGCGGAGAAAACAACGCATGGCGAAAACGTCGTGCTACAAAACATCGTGGGAGAAAACATCGCAAAGAGAAAACATCGCAGTTCTAAAACATCGTGGCACAAAACATCGTCGTCGAAAATAAAGCGGCTCCAAAACTTCGCAGTTTAAAAACATCGTCGTCGAAAACGTGGTAAAAAATAAAGTATCTACAAATCATCGCATGACGATAACATCGCAGACTTGATTTTTTCAGGCTTTAATAACTATAAATGCATATTCCCGTAATGATTTGTGAGCGCAAGATGGAAAGAAGGATAATTTTTACTTTCATATTTTTTATTAATCAATAAATTTTTGCTGAGAAAATATAAAGGACACTTAAGCATATTAATAAATAATAATAATTAAGCATATAAAGGAAAATTAATGCAACTTATAGCACTTAATAGAATTTTAAACCGACATACTAGTTAACTAACAAAGGTCATTAATAAATAATTTTTATAAAGTTTTTACTGGTAATTTTTCATGAAAAGTATAATCTATAAGTTGCATTTAATTTTCTATGCTTAAGTTTCCTTCTTACTTTTTCAGCAAAAATTTATTAGTTAATAAAAAAGTGTGAAAGTAAAAATTATCCTTCTTTACATCTTGCGCTCACAAATCATTATGGGAATATCCATTTACAATTATTAAAACCTGAAAAAAGCATGTCTGCGATGTTATCGTCATGCGATGATTTGTAGATACTTTATTTTTTACCACGATATTTTAGACGACGATGTTTTCAAACTGCGAAGTTTTTGAACCGCTTTATTTTCGACGACGATATTTTGTACCGCGATGTTTTAGAACTGCGATGTTTTCTCTTTGCGATGTTTTCTCCCACGATGTTTTGTAGCACGACGTTTTCGCCTTGCGTTGTTTTCTCCGCGACGTTTTCGTCCGCGATGTATTTGCCGCGATGTTATCGGCGGACACCATTTCGTACGAACCAAGGCGCATTTGTAATTATTCGGATGGCCTTATTTTGAATTCTTTGTATTTTTTTCGCGGTGAGTTCTTGCAGTTGCAGCCCATGCTGGGGAAGCATACAGTAAAATCGGGCGGATAGCTTGTAGATAAATAGTGCATAGATACTGCCTATTGCTTGGTTGGCTTTTATACAGATATTTTCGATAAGGCTTTTGAAGGTTAGTTTTTGATCGAGATAAACGCCTAAATATTTAAACACATTTTTCATTTCGGATGGAAATATTATTAATTGTGATATTGTTGAGATGTCTTCTGGAAGGGTTCTTTTGGAAATATATTGTAATGGATTTGCTTTCATTGATTTTAATTTTCCAAACGTTAAACCATAGGAAAATATAGTCTATTGCATTTTAGAGGTTTTGGATGGCTTTTTGCGGATTGTCGGATTTGCTGAGAATTGCAGTATCGTCTGTATAGCAGGAGATAATGGCATCTTTGTGACTGGGAAGGTCATTTATGTAGATGTTAAAAAGAAAAGGCGGAAAACCGAGCCCTGAGGGACACCTGCTTTCATTACACAGATATTAGATAGGTCATTCTTAAAACGAACTTGTAAAGTTCTTTTTCCAAAAAACTTGAAATTAGGAGGATTAATTCAGGGGAAAATTTGTTTCCGATAAGTTTGATAAGGAGGCCTGGGTGCCAAACCTTATCAAACGCATTTTCAATATCAATGAAGATGCCAGCAACCGTTTCTTTTGTATTAAAGGCTTCATCGATGGTTTCAGTAATTCTTGTAACTTATTGGGTGGTGCTAAATCCGTGCCTAAATCCAAACTAATGTTCCTTAACAATAGTATTGTCTTCAGCGAATTTAGTAAGGGAATAACTTTTAATGGCTAATATTTCAAACAGCTTGCCAACAGCTGAAAGTAAACTGACGGGTCTGTAATCTGAAGTTGAAGATCCATTTTCCCAGGTTTCTTCAAGAAAATGATTATCGAATGCTTCCTTTGTATAGGAAGAAATCATATACGCATTCAAGAATTGAAAATGTAATATATTTGCAGGATGGCTTTTCTTGGTAAATTTACTTGGTAAAATTAAATTACTCCAACTGATAATTTAATATAGGTTAGTCAAAAACCTAAGTTGCCATGTACAGGAATAATCATAAAAACATTGTTTTGATAAATATATTTATATGGTTATAAAAAAACTAAAGTAGGGAAAAGGCGAAATCAAACACTCCTTTGTCGAAACTCAAACCGCAGATCTTCAAGGGTCCAGTTGAATATTCTAACCACTTACACCACGATAGCGTGTATCGTGAAATTTGATCATTCTTTACATTCGCCCTCCTTAAAGGAAGACTGAGGAAAGCCATTAATGTATTTGACAAAATCCGAAGCACATATTAGTTAGGGTTGCTATCGTTAAGTTAAATTTTTTGTCATGTCCATAATGTGAGAATGCCTGGTAATTTAAATTGACACGCATACCACAGAACTGCAATAAAATCGAACACAAAATGAGTACAAAAAAATTTTTAAAAAGAATATAATGGAATGAAAAATGACTTTACGAATGAAAATCCCTTTTATTATATAAATATGTAATGGTGATAAAATGAGTGAAATTAGTGTATATTTGTACTAAATGTTAATGCTGATTGCAATAAACATAATATTGCAATCAATATTATGTTTATTGCAATCAATCATGTATAATTTATCGGGAAACAGTCGTAGCAAGGAAAAGCAACTGCCTGATTATATGATGTGCATTACGAAGACATAAAAATCATTCATTTCATGAAATCAATATTATGTTTATTGCAATCAATATTATGTTTATTGCAATCAATCATGTATAATTTATCGGGAAACAGTCGTAGCAAGGAAAAGCAACTGCCTGATTATATGATGTGCATTACGAAGACATAAAAATCATTCATTTCATGAAATCAATATTATGTTTATTGCAATCAATATTATGTTTATTGCAATCAATCATGTATAATTTATCGGGAAACAGTCGTAGCAAGGAAAAGCAACTGCCTGATTATATGATGTGCATTACGAAGACATAAAAATCATTCATTTCATGAAATCAATATTATGTTTATTGCAATCAATATTATGTTTATTGCAATCAATCATGTATAATTTATCGGGAAACAGTCGTAGCAAGGAAAAGCAACTGCCTGATTATATGATGTGCATTACGAAGACATAAAAATCATTCATTTCATGAAATCAATATTATGTTTATTGCAATCAATATTATGTTTATTGCAATCAATCATGTATAATTTATCGGGAAACAGTCGTAGCAAGGAAAAGCAACTGCCTGATTATATGATGTGCATTACGAAGACATAAAAATCATTCATTTCATGAAATCAATATTATGTTTATTGCAATCAATATTATGTTTATTGCAATCAATCATGTATAATTTATCGGGAAACAGTCGTAGCAAGGAAAAGCAACTGCCTGATTATATGATGTGCATTACGAAGACATAAAAATCATTCATTTCATGAAATCAATATTATGTTTATTGCAATCAATCATGTATAATTTATCGGGAAACAGTCGTAGCAAGGAAAAGCAACTGCCTGATTATATGATGTGCATTACGAAGACATAAAAATCATTCATTTCATGAAATCAATATTATGTTTATTGCAATCAATATTATGTTTATTGCAATCAATCATGTATAATTTATCGGGAAACAGTCGTAGCAAGGAAAAGCAACTGCCTGATTATATGATGTGCATTACGAAGACATAAAAATCATTCATTTCATGAAATCAATATTATGTTTATTGCAATCAATATTATGTTTATTGCAATCAATCATGTATAATTTATCGGGAAACAGTCGTAGCAAGGAAAAGCAACTGCCTGATTATATGATGTGCATTACGAAGACATAAAAATCATTCATTTCATGAAATCAATATTATGTTTATTGCAATCAATATTATGTTTATTGCAATCAATCATGTATAATTTATCGGGAAACAGTCGTAGCAAGGAAAAGCAACTGCCTGATTATATGATGTGCATTACGAAGACATAAAAATCATTCATTTCATGAAATCAATATTATGTTTATTGCAATCAATATTATGTTTATTGCAATCAATCATGTATAATTTATCGGGAAACAGTCGTAGCAAGGAAAAGCAACTGCCTGATTAT
The DNA here is from genome assembly GCF_044657685.1 of Stegodyphus dumicola. Taxonomy (NCBI): domain Eukaryota; kingdom Metazoa; phylum Arthropoda; class Arachnida; order Araneae; family Eresidae; genus Stegodyphus; species Stegodyphus dumicola. Next base: position 35,912,631 of record NC_140771.1, on the reverse strand, counting down.
ATGATGTGCATTACGAAGACATAAAAATCATTCATTTCATGAAATCAATATTATGTTTATTGCAATCAATATTATGTTTATTGCAATCAATCATGTATAATTTATCGGGAAACAGTCGTAGCAAGGAAAAGCAACTGCCTGATTATATGATGTGCATTACGAAGACATAAAAATCATTCATTTCATGAAATCAATATTATGTTTATTGCAATCAATATTATGTTTATTGCAATCAATCATGTATAATTTATCGGGAAACAGTCGTAGCAAGGAAAAGCAACTGCCTGATTATATGATGTGCATTACGAAGACATAAAAATCATTCATTTCATGAAATGGCCCAACTATTAACAATCTATTGTTCCGTATTCCGATACCTAATTTTGACTTTTTAACTCAAGAGAATAGTAAATCCTAAAAAAGGACGAAGGTACGGCTTGTCACATTTGAAAACTGAAACAAAATAATATTATATAAAAATAAATCTACTCAGTTCAAATTTTCCCAATGAATTATGGTTTATAATTTTCAAATAATGGATTGATTTGAACGTATCAGTTCACGGAAATAATTCTAACATACTTAAATTAAAATATAAAACAAAATGTTTCATTAAATTAACGAAGACGGAAAAATAAAGTCAAAAATGTTTTCTTAGAAATGCTTAAAACTATTGATAAAGATAGAAAGGAAAGTTGCAGAATTGGTATCAAAAATATTTTAAATTTTTATGTTACTTTAAATGCCTTAAATGCTTCTCTCGAAAAAAAAAAGAAGCTGAGTTCGTGTACCCTTACTCAACGGAAATAATTATTAGAATTTACCACTAAACGCTCATGAACAATTTGTCGAGTACAAGAGCAACACATGTTTAAAATTTGAGTTTTGCAAAAAGTCGTTCGAAGAATCTTGCGCGAAGTTTAGCACACAGTTCCCATGACTTGCTGAAATGGCCTAAACATACCTTTAATATTTTGTACTAAGCAGCCTTTTAATCGAAAACGTTTATAAATATGGGATCGCTCTGAAAATCATTAAAAAAGGCCTACATCGTGAAGTATCAAATATTCATGTAAGGTGCAAGAATTTAATCTAAACATAAAAACACTTCCATCTCATTAGTATAAATATCTTTAATGCATCGAAATTATCTTTTCCTCTTTTAGTCAATATTATTTTTGTATGTATAAGCTTCAATTGTTTTCGAATACATTTTATGACATTATAGGAGCAAATATTTAAATTTGGATTGGAACTTTAAATATTTTTGTAGATGGTTTTGCGAAAATATTTCTTACGATAAAACTGTTCATCAAGTAGAAACATTTAAAATTTAAAGAAAGAGTGCTTTGGACGACAGCCGAGATTCAATGCAACATGTTCCTTGCGTTCATTCATTAATGTTTAATCTTCCATGCACTAAAGAAAGAATCAAAATAATTCGACAGGAAATTTTATCAAAAATATTTATTTCTGAGTAACTATAAGATCATATATCGCATCAGATATATCGCATCAGGATTTAAATGTGTTTTCCTATAATGAACGAATTAAATAATGTTTCCTACGCCTCTTTTTGTTTCCAAAAAACTGTCCGAAATCTGTGTTTCAGTATTCTAAGAAACTCCACTCAATAGAAGTTGTAAATGGAGCACCGATTTTACTCGCGTAATAATCGCATGTTTTGAAGCAACAAAATCGTCAAAAGTACAAAATATTGTGCAGTAGGCTTTCCCGCGTATTAGTTTCACCTAGAATTTCACAATGAAAAATTGGAAAAAAAATGTGACTATAACCCGAGTAAGTACGGTAATTGCCTTCGTACAATAACCCTTTAACTGCGAAATTTTTATTTGCTTCTGTTAGTTTACATGTAAATAATAAGAAAAACATGTTTTTCTCATAAATGCGTCAATTTTTTTTTCCGAAATTTTAAATTTAAGTCCGATCCCCATATGAGGATCATGGCTGACACTATCTGCTTTTAATGCCAGCGTTCAAAACAGTCTTCGTGTAATCCAATATTACATTTTCCACATTGTTTCCTTGCATTTGTTTTGCACACTGAACATTTTCTTTGTTTACCATTTTCGGTCCGTTCAATATAATGATTACCAGATGTTCTGATAACAGTAGGAACACGAGTAATTGATGCTTTAGTGAAAGAAGTCCTGCCACCCTTTTTTGCATCTGAGAGTTCTGAAGATAAAGCAAGATATCCTCTAGCAACCATCCTCCTAAATTCTAGCCATGGAATTTTATCATTTGAAATACAATACAGTGCGTGGTGGTTAACCATTGTTAAGTGAATGGCATTAGTAAGCAAAGGAAAATACCATTTTTCCCCCTTATTCTGATTCTGTATTTTTGAACATTCCAATCCAACTTGCCTACTCCACCCATGTATTTGTTATATTCTGATATCAGTTTGGGTTAGACAGAAGCCTTACACAACTGTTGTCATTCCACGTGACAGCTAAAATTTCATTACGGGAATCAAATGTGTAGTCATATGCCCCGCGTTTGTTTTCCTTATCTCTTTGTCTGTTACAATAGGGCATTTGTTCATTCTGTTGAATTGAACAACTCCTGTTGCTCTAACGTCAATGTCCTGCAAATGTTTCTTTAGAGAAAATCCTGTGAAAAAATTGTCGAAGTAAACTTTATGAGCATTTGGTGTCTGAAGAATAGATACTATCTGAAGGACAACAGATGTCCCAAGCCAACTAATGCTTTCATCATCTCATAATTTCTTTGATTTCCCTTCATACACTTGAGTCTAACAATATCCAGTCTGTGAACAACAGATAGCTCATTGTTTAAACGCAAACCGCACTGGCTACCACGTATAAAAATTGTTTGAGGTAGTGATGTCCATAGTAACAACCATTTGTTCGTCAGTGCTCGAACTTTCAGAAAACACCTCAAATTGTTGAAATTTGTCATTCAGATTGTCAATCAATGGGCGAATCTTGAAGAGGTTATCACGTTCACCTAGTGGAATCCTTTCTGAATCGATGTTGTCACTGATATGTAGGTAACCTTTAATTTCCAGATACCTATTCTGACTCATACATGCTCTAACACACGGAATGTTCCTGTCTTCATTTTCACACCAATATGACTGTTCTTGCGGAAGTGAATGCAGTGAAAAGAAGTATTCCAATAAATATTTTAGGCAGTTATTAGAAAGCTGAAATTGATGACTGTTTTTCTGTCTGGCGTATATTACAGACTACTGGACAATATAGGTGACAGTTTCATTATCAAAAAGTATTTCAAAACACTCTACCAGGGATTTTACCCTGAGTTTTCTAATGACATCATTTCGCCTTGTCTCTATAACGTCAGAATTTTCATATACTTTCGAGTACATAGGTTCATTCTTTTTCCAATTGGAAGTCAATACTTCTTTTCTCTTTTTAGCAGGTGGTAAGCCGGTACCTTTGTTACTTCATTTGCTGAAGATTCAGTTGCATTCACTAAAACATTTTCCTCAAATCCTGCCACACGGTGAATTTCAACACACCTGGGAACACAAGTGGTTCTTCATCATCAATTACGTAGTCAGCCATGTCCTCATTATCTGAAATCTCATCAACCTGCTCTGGTAGAATTTCAACAATATCTATGGGGCTATTATCGTCGTCATCGTCAGATGCAAAAATATCATCAGAATTTACAATTTCTTCTATTTATTTTTAAAAAACATATCTTTTACGCGACATTTCTTGGAAAAAAAAAGGAAAACAGTTTTTTTTTACAATTTTAGTCAGTATCAGCCATGATCCCCAAATGGGGATCGATGTATCTAGGTTCATTGTACCCATCCAAATTACAGTATGAGGATAAATAATATATAAATACATTAATTACTTACCAATGAACAAGGGAAATTCAGAAGATTTCTACCCTTAGTTACAATGTTCAGGAAAGCATGACCACCCGTATGGGACCACCCAGGTGCAGCATGACGTCACAATGTATACAAACGTAAGCGATCCCCATATGGGGATCATGGCAGGGAATGGGTTAAGAGAACCAATTATGCAAGGTTCGAATATATTTATCTATATTAAAACGAAGAGCTTTTATTAAGTTTCAGAGGATAGCAGAACCAAAGGAATTTAGCAGCAAATGGGAAATAAATAAATTAAACTAATTACCAAAGCAACCGTCTTTACTCTTCTTACATCATTCTAAGAATAATGTATTCGGGAAGCATTATTTTCAAAACTTATTTAACGTTTATATAACTGCAACAAAAATTTGAGAATAAAATAAACTCCTTAAAACTTATCTAGTAATTAACATAAAATTAGGAATATTCTTGAGATATTAATATTTTGTAAATATAGTAGACACACAAATTCTAAAAAACATTTAAATGTTCAGTGTTAAAATCTTTTATTTTTTAAAATTAGTCTTTGGAAAACTGCATTACATATTATTACATATAACTGTGGCCATTACATATTCTTTATATTTCTTTAAAAGTGTATTAAAACAAATATACATTAAGAGCTGCATTAAAATTACAGAAGCTTCACTAAAAACTTTATAAATATACATTGAAATTTTGTGCGTTGTTTTCTGAAAGAGTTATTCTACGGATGGCAAAGGAGAAACTGGTTATGAGAAGTACTTTTGGTCGGCGTGTTCAGTCGAGACTTGCTTTTATAAATTGGAGGTGCAGGTAAAAGAGGTTTCCTTGCAGAAACTTCAAATTCAGATTTAGGTACAGCAGAAAACCACGTAGAGTCAACGGAAACTGGAAGAGGCATGGAGAATTGTTGAGCATTAGGAAAGTGTGTTGCACATATATTATTTGACTGTAAGGAAGAATTTTGTTGCAATCACTGAGACATTTCTTCCAGGAGGCTTTCCTGGCAGATGGACAATTCATCAGAAATATCATTGATCTTCTGACGACGGTTTGAATGCAAATTTCTGTCCAATCGGGGATCTCTTGATAAAGGTCTTTTACAATGTGGATTTTCGTTTATTTTAAAGGTAGATGGTCTGTCGAGATGTTCCGGATTTAAACTAGGAAACAGTAAAGAAAGATCCAATTGAATATTTCCAGAAGTCCATGGTTGTGTTTTCTTAATCATAATCGCCATTTCCTTCTCGTTACTAAGTAGAAGCTTTACGTTTCTGCCTTTAATTTCCCCACCATCCTTCGCCAAGGCAAGTACAGCATTTACATCTGTGCTGAACTTTATAAAACTAATCCTTCTTCACCACCAAAGATATGGATTCCACATTCTGGAATAGAGAGTCCGGAAAAGAACTGTCGTATGTCCGCGGGAGAGGCGGCTAATGAAAGATTTTGCAATCGTACAGTTAACACCATATCTGGAAAGAGAGAAGAAAAACATTGTTAGCATTGCATGCATTAGGAAACTCAAATCATACAGCAAATTTTTACACTTATCTTGAATGCAGTTGAAAAGAAATAAAATTGACAGACAAAAGTTAGTAATAATAATAAAACAAATTACAAGTAAATTTGCTAAGAAAATTGAACACTGACGTGATGAACTGAGAGAAGAAAAACTCTGAAAAGTTTCAGACTTTAGTGATCACTGAAAAGATTTGTTGAATTTTTTTTCTCTCTGGCTGAGCTCGCAATCTACCAATCTGCTGTTGCACTCGTTCCTGACAAATTCTTTCTTTTCGTCTCTTTAGCTTTATTATTAAGCATCCTTTTCTTCGCTCTTACATCGTATACATTTCTACAGCAAATTTTCAAATGCTTTAAAATCAGCATAGCAACATTTATTTAAAATTTCCGATTGCAGTGGTAAGTGCTGGCACATACATTTCTTTTTTTTTTTTTTTTTTTTTTTTTTTTTTTTTTTTCAGTTTTTTTCTCAGTTCATCATATCAACGTTCAGTTTTCATAGTAAGATTGTTTGTAAAACTCTTTTTTTATCTTTCTGTTGTTAATATTTTGTGTTTTAACTTTGTTTATGAAATATCTCATGCTTCCCTCTTACACCACATGAAATTCAATCCATTAGCAAGAAGGATAGATAGCTCTGGCTTACTCTAATAAAAACTCCACCGCATATTTCCTCGTTGTCAATGCTCTGAAAGAATGATTTCGACGGTTTATATACAATGACATGAAGCTGCCGGGGTTATAACCGAAATCTTTGCGGAAAACCATCGTCGACGAAAACGTCGCGGAGGAAACAACGGAAGGCGAAACCGTCGCGGTACAAAACATCGTGGGAGAAGAGAAAGTAAACAGGAAGCATCGCAGTTCTAAAACACAACGGTACAAAATATCGTATTTGTAAAATTGAGCGGTTCAATAGCTTCGCAGTTTAAAACAATCGTCGGCGAATATACTGTGTTAAAGAAATAGGCACCTACACATGATCCTATAACAATAATGCCTCAGTCATGCGTTTCCTGCGGCTTTACAAGTAGGAAATCATATCCGTATAATGACTTGTGACCGAAGAAGGGAAAAGGAACATTTTAATTTTTATGTTTCATAATTTTGAATTAAACTAATAAAAGTTTTGAAAAAGAACTTAAGCATTTAAAAACTGAAAAAAAAAAAATAATAATAAAAATTAATGAGCACTTACTAGAATTTTAAACATTCATATAATATAATTATAATTTTTAAATACATTTTTCTTTTGACCTTTCTAATTATGTAATGTTTCAGAGCTATGATAGTTCTGTTTTCTTTGCTCTCACGATGTTCAGTATTGCATTGTTTTCGCCTTGGGTTGCTTTCTCTGCCATGTTTTCGAAGGTCACCGACTACAGGTATTTCGCAAGACGTTGCTGCATTAAAAATTACGCAAGGGAAAAAAAGGATTTATCGAATCTCGTTTACGAAACGGAAGTTTGACGGGAGCTGATCCTAATATAAACAGCAATATACAATGTCCATCACTCATCAAAATGAACACTGAAAAATATTTTTCAAACTACCCGTGCATGGGCAACTGGAAGCCCAAATTTTAAATTTCTTACGTTATCTATTTGATAATTTGGAAGACTTTAGGAAATTCTTTCATTAACATACTCAACGATTTCAAAGCCAACGTTGTAAAAAAACACATTTTTATCTCCAACGCACGAGACTGTCTATCGGAAATTCTAAAAATATGCTGATTTTAAATATTTTGAATATTATGTGGTGTAAGGGCGATGAACATGATATTTAATAAATAAACTTAGCACATAAAACGTTAAAATATTCCCATTTGGAGTAATATAAAATCTCGCTGTTTTCAGATTATTTTTACATTATGTTTCACTTTTGAAATGAAACACGGTTTCCTTTAATTTCACGCCTCGTTTAACTGTCTCTTTCATCAAGTCAAACCTAGCCCATTATCGAGGGCTATAGTTGTACTTGATGAATTAATAAAGGTATAACACATATATTTTCATTATTGCGATCTCTTGATGTACAATCCCTTTTCTCTACGACGAGACAGATTTTTGTATGAACTTAAAATTCAGCTTTTAATTTTCCTTATTTACCTTTCTTATTTTTAATATCTACAATTGTTTTTAATATTAGTAAATCTTACCGCATCATTAGATAATCTAGGTATCGTTATTTATTTCCCATATTCAAATAAATCTAACTTAGTATTCTACTGTGCAATTAAATTAACTAAATTTGCAAAATCACTAAATTTAGGAAATAATCTAATATTTAAAATCTAAGTAGGATCAGAATATTTGAACCGTGTCTTAAAAAGTGCAGACCAATGTCATAATTGGTCAAAGTTACACTTACGAGCTCGGAATGATGAGTTATTTGTCGAATATCGAGCCTTATAAATAAAATTATACCTAAGCTAAGCCTATAACAGGGGTGTTTGTGGGACCCCAAAAAATCCCCTGAAACTTTTACAGACTTACTTACCGACATTTTGGAGTTTCGAGAAGGGGGGGAGAAATGAAAAATTACAATTATGAAGTATTGAATGACCTAATTATAAAAGTTCAATGAATTACATTTTTTGCAAAATTAATAACCGTAAATTTTCAAACATATAAACTACTACATTTTATGTAAATATTTTAAATTACCTGAATTAATTCTTTAAAAAAATATCTAATTTCTGCTGCTTTTTTTTTAAATTCTGATGTTTGAGGGCTTGTCTTTCTTTTGTGGTGAACTTCATAATTGCAGGAAGGTTGACTTTTATTTTCCTCATTTACAGTTGAAGAAATTTCCTCGAGAACTGCACATGCAGAGGTAGAAGCAGTTTGCTTTACTGCTAATGTAGAAGGTTTTTCAGAGACTTTTATAGGTGACTCATCTGAAATACATGTTTTTAAGTCCTCTTGATATGTTTTCCAACTTCTGTTCATATTCAGTAAGAGATCTTTGTGAATTGGATCAGTCATTGGATTTTTTTAGCCATATTTTTCACATAAGGTTTCTATAGAAGCCATTAAATCATATTTAATACTCTGCACTGCATCTAGGGAATCAATCTTAAGAGAGGTTATATAGTCAGTGACAAGTGTATCCATTAAGTTGAATGCACTTTCCACTAATGGGCCATGGAAGTAGCTAAGGCAGGCTTTGACCAATTTAGTCAATGTAGGATACTTATAATCATTTGTGAAATCTCTTTTAAATTAAAAACTTTAGACCAATATTTATCAATTGTACACTTGACTTGATTTTCACTTTCATCAGATGTGTAGAGCATTTCTTTGGTGATATCAATATCACTCTGGTATAACCTTATTTCAGCTTTTGACTTTTCATTATCACTAAAAATATGGGACATAAAAGATGATAATTTTGCAAAAGCTAATATTGTACTGGTTTTACCTCTTAGCTCTGGATCTAATGCTGTAAAACTAATTATATATGAATTTTTAAGGGGTAATTTCTGTTTCATATGCTGTGCTGTATTAGTATAAGCTTTCATCAGAGAAATTTGGAATTCTTTTGCTATTGGATGATTTTTTGATAATTTCTTCAGGAGAGTGGATGCTTCTGCACCAGTAAATATTACTTTGCTAGGTAGATGGAGTTCTGGATTTGTGATATCAACCTTTAATAAATCATTATAAGATGTGTACTCTATATTTTCTGGCTTCATATAAAAAGAGAAAAATTTTGCCATCAATTTATAAATACTGGAATGTATTAAATGAAGCACTGGATTTTTTGTTTCAAATAATTTAATATATATGTTGAACTCTGGTAATACTGCTTAATATAATGCCATATGCAATAAAGTTTTGTTTTGCATAACAAATAACCCATTTAGTATTCTTTTTTCCGAGCTAAAGCATCCTTTGTGAGCTATTAGGAATGCAAGCAAGAATACAGCCCTTCAACAATTTTTTCTGAGCTGCAGAAATATTTCTTTTATTGTATACAGTTTCAACATACGAAAAATAATCCCCTTTATCAGTTTTATCCAAGTCGTGAAAATAAAATTCAATAAGAGCATCCCACAGATCTTTGATTCTTTCTAAAACACATAAAATGTACACCCACCTATGGTCTGGTCTCTTCAAGGGCTTAAGTTTTTTAATGGCAAGGGATTCACAGATTTTGAAAAAAAATTCTCTTTTACTGCAGCTTTTCATATCAAAATAGATGTCATCAAACAAATCTTCTAATTATCTATCAAAACACGAAGCAAATTTTTTTGCACAGTTATTATCTGTGTGACATGTGTCACCATCAATATCTAATAAGTGGGGTGCTTTGTTTGATCGTAGTCTGGTTTCAAGACCCTTTTTTTTCCACGCATGGTGTTACATGAGTCCATTAATACACTAATTAAGTTTGCCCACGGAATATTATTATCTTCAATAGTATTAACAACTGCTTTAAAAACAGCTTCTGAATTGCAAGATTCCATCTTTAGAGATGCAAAATGATGAACTACAACTTCATTTTGATTGTTGTCATAAAACTGCACCAATATTGCCAGTATACTTTCTTGAGCATTGCTAGTACTTTCATCCAAATTTAGAGAAAATGGAGTCTCCTTTAAAGTTTTAATGATATTTTCCTTAATAGTTTTTGCGAGCCCATATTTCATCTTATAACATGCAGTAGTCCTGGACATTTCCAACGAGTTTAATGCCGTCTGATCGCGGCTCAACTGATTGCAGAGTTCAATTAAATTGGGAGCTACATTGAAAGAAAGAGAATTCTCGGCGGTAAACCAAGTTATTAATACCTCTTGGCGTGCTTTTCTTGTCACTATATCCAATGGCCGAGCATCAGTATTTTTTGAATTAGCATAATTACTTAAAGTCATTGAATGTCTAATGCACTTTGAATATTTTATGTACGTCACAGTTTTAGAATGATTTGTGAAAGCCTTGAATCCTTCCCCACCATACTTCAGCAGTGAGTTACAAAAAACGCAATATGCTTGTCCAGCAACATTTATTTTCTTGCACCATGGGCCGATGGTATCCCCATTACCATCTCTCCGTTCAATCCAATTCCACCTAAATGCATTCCGGACACCTTCTTCTAATTTTATAATATCACTATTTATATCGAGAAATTTCATAGTGAAATTCTCTTGCGTACATAAATAAAAAAATATTTCAATAAACGAAACGAAAAATTTACACGTGCATCAATAAATGAAACGAAAATTTTACACAGCGGAGAAAAAAAAGTTGAGAAGCGATCAATGACAAATAGCTAATACGGCGAAAAATCCCCCTTTTCTACTTATTGGCGCCACGCCAGGAGAGATAAGACCTTTGAACCCAGAGTCACGTGATCGCACATCTGGTCGAACGAAGTCTCTCTTTTTTTTTTTTCTGCCGCGTGTACTTGCCGAAAAGAATCCAGAAGAGAATGTCCGAGAACCGGGGGAATAACTCGCAATAAGGAAAGAACAAAAAAGAAGTTTTTTCCCCCTTTTCAGGCATTATCACTGCCTTTGGAGAAAGAAAGGAAAAGTTTTCACCACACACACTGACCTTGCGTTTTCTGCTTTCAAAGCAAACAAAATTTACCCAGATCAAAATAAATAATTCATTATTATTCCTACTTCCTTTTGAACGACGATCCCCGGAATTTCCGGGTATCGAAGTTGAAAATCCCCGGAATTCCGGGGTTTCCCCGGAGCACAAACACCCCTGCTATAAGCATGCTAAATTTATATTTTTCTATTAAGATTACAAAAGGGTGGGATGTGTTTATGTTTGTGTTCCATATAAATTATTATTAACGTTGTTGTACCGAAATTCGTCCTGTATCTAACCTTATTTGGGGGTAATTCATAAAAATGCATCGGAATTCTGGAAATAATGGCATATAATCCAACGAATGAAAAACTGAAAAATTTGACAACAATTAATAAACAATTTAGGGATGAAAGCGTTCAACTCTATTTGAGTATTATATGAAGTGTTACTTCCGTATCATACCGCCGTTGATAAGAAACAGCATTACAGATACAATGTACGTTTGCAAGTTTTTCAGTTCTACAATACGTAATTTATTGAATATATACACAGAAATGCAATTTAATATAAACTTGAATTAAATACATTTATGTATTGCAAAATTCTAAGCAAATTACTTAGAATAAATAGGACATAAAAACGTTTCGAAATTATTTTTAAACGGAGACTCTCTAATAGGCACATTTTCAGCAGTTGCTTCTGTTCATAAATCAAGCATACGTCGGTGCAATGAAATAGTAGAATTTTCCCATAAATGTAAACAGAAAATGAGAGGTATGTGAAAATTTTAGCAAAAAGAAATATCGCTTGAACAAGCGCAGATTATATGCGCATTTGCAAATCGTTAACCTTTCGTTTCTTGCTAAGGCCGATATAAAGTGGACGTTCCATTAATATGCCGTTAATAAAAAAATGGAAATCACGATATTAAAATTTGTATAACATATCATAAAAAATTCATTTTTCGCTTGCTTTCCACATTCCGTGTATATTTAGATATTTTCTATACATAGTTCAACTATATTAATACGCTTTATATGCACCCCAGGACATATATGTACACTGCTCAAAAAAAAATTGAGACAGTCCTATGTCTCCCGATCTACTGGGCCGATTGACAAAATTCAAATTGCGTTCTTCATGTCTCGAAAGCGCGACTTAGGATATATATTAGCTTTATATATAGCACTATTCTAACATAGGTATTTTGACACAAAATCGGACTTTTTCTGAAATAGCATACCAATTTTTTTTACATATTTCGATTCTACGACTCAAATTACGCCTAAATATGAAATTTTGTAAAATTTGGAGCGAAATTTACGGAGAAATTCAGAAATTTATGTTGGCACTTTTTTGTCAGTTTGCGCCAAGAATAGTTCACTCGGCAAACTTCTTAATATATGGCAACCTAGTTTCCTTTCCCGTGAGAGGAAAAAAAGTCACTATCGTTCCTTTATAATATTCTTTATATTATATTTTTAATTATAACTTATTATTTTAAGTAATTTTTTCTTTTTCGAATTTCATTTTAATTGTTTAAGTTGCATGTTTTTTTTTTTTCGAATAACTGTTTTAAAAATTTCTACTTTCCTATTCGAACTGCGTAAATAAAGGCGCAGCGTTTATTTTTTTTCAAATAGTTTTCTTTATATATATTTTTTGTCATAGTTATTATTTTAGGTAATTTTTAAATTCTTAACTTTTATTTTAATTGTTTGTGCTGCATTGTCTCTTCAGATAATTGTTTTAAAATTTTCTATTTATTCCTTCGAATTGAGCATTTTAAATATATTTCTTAATATAAATTTTCCAGAATTTGATTTTATTTATTTGAATTGCGTTTCTTTCGGAGGAATACTTTGTAACCCAGACTACGATGTGTTTGAAAACTGCATATATTAAAACAGAAAATACAGTAAAGCACAGTTAACACGCCTTTCAATGTTCCGTTCATAAAAGATATATATAAATAAGAGAGACATTTAACTTAGGATTACGACATTTTAACTTAGGATGACTTGCATACACTGCTTTAAACAGTTTTATCATTGTGCCCATTGCTTTACACAAATTTATCCTACATTTGGCTTCTTAAATGTAATTCCTATTTTAGTCAAATATTTTATTTTTGAAATCGTAAGAATCAAATATCATAAGATTAAAAAGTTTTAAATTTAAAAAAAATATATATAAATACTAAATTTTACCGTAAAATTTATTTCTTCTTCTCTTTTTCTTCAGGCATTCTACTTTATTCTTGCTCTTTTTCTTTAGGCATTCCGCAAGTATATTAAAAAGCATCCAAATTTTCGAAATAATCTTGATATTTCTGACAATCATTTTAAATAAAGTTATCGACTTCCATTTCATAAAGACCCAAAAACGGCCGAGCGGTAAAGTCGCTGAACACTGGTTGTTCACTCCGGGGTTCGAATCCCAGTAGACGGGCTGGTTGCATGGGCGTTTTCGTGGATTTTCTCATGTATAACGTGTGTGCCAGCTGGTTTCCCTTAGAAAGTTCTTCACGAAGCCATCCTTCCTTTTAGGCGGATAGCCCTTCTTTCCCGTAACTTAATAATCCAGTTCAATCCATTTCATCAGTATTTAAGTCACAGCCTTTATTAATCTTTAGAGGTCAGAATTTTGAAAGTATTAGATGAACGGAAAGGCTGGTTTCATAAAGAGGTTTTGGTTTATTTAATTATGGCAAAGCACACTAGGGCTATCTGCCTAAGGCGAGGGATGTCTTCGTGGAGGACTTTCTAAAGGAAACTGGTTCATGTACACGTTGCACATGGGAAAAACCACGAAAACGCCTATGCTACCAACCCGTTCGCGGGATTCCAACCTCGGACCGAACTACGAGTCTATAAACGAAACATATAGTCTAAAACCAGTCGCTCTTCACTTTAATGTGCAATGAATATCGTTTTTGTCTTTTAACATGAGCTGAATTGATGGTATTTGCTGGGGTGCACGTCCAAGTGTTTTCTCTTTGAACACCTAAATTCTTTAAAGTATCATGAAAGTATATTCAAAAGCGTCTAACTTTTTGAAACATCTTTCAGGGCGGGGGAAGAGTTCAAAAACTCGCCACCAGGGGAAAAATGGCACTGTATGCGATATTGCTAAATGAAATAAGACATCAAAACATCGGTTTAAAATGTATTTAATCGTTTCCGAAACGTGTTACAAAGCATGTTCAAAGTAGCCTCCAGCATTTTCCGAAAGCATGTTAAATCCTGTTACCACATTCTCAACAGCAGCTCTTAGCATATCAGGAGGAATGTTACGGACATGTCGGTGTATCACATTTTTCATTTCTGCCAAATTGTTTAGATTATCACAATAAACAGTGCTTTTGAGATAACACCATAGCTAAATTTCACAGAGGTTGAGGTCTGGTGGGAAGATGGGAAGTGTCGGCTTCTAAGAAATTTTAACACAAAAAATGGGTAAATTTTATTTCGACTGAACCTAAATTTCGAAATGTGAGAGAAAAAATCAAAAAAGTTTAATAAAAAAAAGATATTAATAATTATTTGCCAAATTCAATTAACATTGAGGAGCTAAAATTTTGAGAGCTAATATTTTAAAAACTAGTCGTACGATTTTTACAAAACTTGGTATTCTGGCATAATTTGAGTCGTAGAATCGAAATATGGAAAAAAAATTGATATGTTATTTCAGAAAAAGACCAATTTTGTGCCAAAATACCTATGTTAGAATAGTGCTATATATAAATCTAATATATATCCTAAGTCGCGCTTTCGAGACATGAAAAACGCAGTTTGAATTTTGTCAATCGGCCCAGTAGAACGGGAGATATAGCACTGTCCCATTTTTTTTTTTTTTTTTTTTTTTTTGAGCAGTGTACATATGATATACACTTGTAATTTTCCCATTGGAAAAAAAAAAACTTCTTTTAGAGATGTGAAATACTCATACATAGATTTATATAAAATATCGATGAGACTGAAATTGTTTCATATGATATGTATAAAGAATGGATTTTTCGGTAATTAAACAAAACATAAATTAGATTCGAGTTTAGAAACAAATTTTCGATAAAAAATCAAAACATATTATACTCCAAAAAGCTTTTTTAGTAATTTAATTAATAGATTTTTAATTAAAATTAAATCAATTTTATGATATGCTATAGCAAAGCAATGCTTATCTGCGCAATAAACATATCTAATAAGAGTATAAATTTAGTAATGTATTAATATGCGGTGCAGAATTACGAAGATTGATCTAAGTCAAGAGTTGTACAAGATTCGACTTTGTTCTTCTGCCACTGAACTTTTAAACAAGAGTTCTACACGTGCAAAAAAAAAGATCGTCTTACAGCCACGAGCTCCAGAATATAACATGTTTAATAACAGATTAGATTACAAACTTTTAATCAAATTATTTAGCCTTGTAGTTTCTATCCAATCTTGTTACGTTAATATGTACATCAAAAGAGATTGATTCAAATAAAATTACTAGGAAATTCTATATAATTAAAATTTTAAAGATCAAAAAGGCTTAAAAAGGAGATCACTTACTTTTCTTCTAGCGTCAATAATTTCACCATCCACGAATCAAGACTTATTCCTGCTATCACTAAACACGTTTGATTTAACACGAAACGATTGATTTAACACGAACGTTGAAACACGTCAGATTTTAACAAGAGGTCGGACCTTCAATATGGACTACAGGGTGAAGTTTTCAAATGTCAACACCATTGGTTTTAAACAGTATTTATCGTACGTGTTACGGAATTGGTTGCAATATCAGAGAAAAGCACCTGGGTCGCTGTTGATTGGATCCATTGAACACGTGCCCTTGGATCTGAAGCGTTGGTGCAAGTGTCCTCCCTCCCCCCAAGACAGTACAGAGAGAAACATGCTAGTATTAACAACAGTTCTTATCATATTATTTATGCATCTTTTTCTCAAGCTCAAAAGTGATAATATGCTAAAGGGTTTTGAACTTTACTATTACAGACACTCCTCTGAAGCACAAACGGGCAGAGATAGGTTTTCAACTCTTGATGCTAAGAACCCAATGTAAAACACAAGCATTCAGTTCCTTGGCTGGGGGAGGGAAGTAATATATTTATATATAATTATACTTTACAAACTCAGCCAGGTGAATGAAATAGATTCCATTACTTTAAACTTTTAAATCTGAATTTTTTCAAATTTCCATCATACTTGCCTGTTTTCTTTTAATATAAAATAATGAATAATTACGTATATATTTAAAATATACGTTTCAAAATTGATCTAGCTATTTGATCAAAGAATTTATGTTGCAATAGGGAGAACGACAGTGTTTGATTTTTTCTTTTGACCTAATGAAAAACTTTATTATTAATTACTTTATTATTAAACTTTTATTATTTTTAATTTACTAGAGATTCTTTCGCCAGAAGCCACAGTACTTTTTTTTTTATTTCTGTAGGAGATCGGCAGTTAGACACTACACGGGAAGTTAGGGATGCCCCGTTGGGGCGATTTTTAAGGAAAATTGGCCCGCATCTACGTTGCTCATGAGAAGAACGACGAAAATGCCGATGCAGACAGCCCGTTCGCTTAGACTCGAGCCCCCAAATAACTATTGATAGCTAACACATTTTAATTTAAACAAAATTTTGATGACACAAGTTTAAATTAAAAAGCTCTTTATAAGTTTTGGGGAAAGGTGAAATGATGAACCTGCTAAAAGATACAGTGCCCATATTTCACTGTGTTCATGGAATGGAACATCATAAGAAGCAAAGATCACTTTCAGATTAATGCATTACTTGTCAATTATTAAATGATTAAAACTTTTAACAGCGAGAGCAACGTGAAAACGTGAGTTTTAAAAATATATTGCGGGTCATTTGACATTCAATAAATGAAATTTACTAATACAAACGAATAATAGAATTTTCAGTAGATTTCAAACTTTATTATTTGATTGAAATGCTTTTTGCTTACAAAACATTTTATATATAATTTCTTTTAGGTACTAAATTTGTACTGTATATTTTATTTTTGTTTCTTTATTTTTAGGTACTAACATTTTTTAGCAAGATGATAGTACATTCATTACTATGACTATTATTATATTAAAGTGTTCAGTAGACTTAGTAATTAGTGAGTTTCTTCACGAAACAATATTTTTTAATCTGTTGGTATTAAAAAAACAATACTTGTTTATTTTCAAACTTAAATATAAGAATTAACAGTTTATAAAATAGTTTATGAATTTCACATAGTAAAACAGATGCTGTTTAATATTAAAACTTTCTATTATGTTGTGAGTTGTACATGCACATAATATACGACATTTAAATATGCCAAAATGATAAAATACTGGTCGCGAATTTACCCTCTTTCACAAAAGGGCTTGTTATCACATACTTTGTAACATTATTTGGTAATCATATGCGCAAATAATATGCGAATTTATATGTTCATGTCTTTCTGTTCATTTCTATATCCAGACAAAAATTTAGTAGAATTTAGCAATTATTTATTTGTTAGCTTGTAAAAATATCTATTTATTTTAAATAACCAATTTTATTTAATTTGTTATTCGTACCTATAAGCCTTCATTCCCCTATTTGTGAATGCCAGAATATTTAAATTTCATGACGCGCGGGAAGGAAGGCAATTTCCACCTTGAAGAAAGGATGTAAAAATCGAGTTTCAGTAGGATATATAGAGAGAGAGTTAGGCTATTGCCGTTACCTTTGTTGCTTAAGCGTCTGATCACAGAGTTATGCCCGATTGGTGTGTTTTATATGCATTTACTTGCTTCCACCAGTTTCCGACGTGGGTTTAAGAAACAGGAATTATCTGAGCCCTGTAATTTAGTTCTATGACTTTTGCCCATCTCCGAATTTTTAGTTTAGTTCTGTAAATTCAGTTACCGCCCAAGAAGAGGCGTAGTTTGCTATCGTCGACTTGACGCAGTGTTAATTTTCAAAAGTGTAATAAACGGTACTCAACCCACCTTCTATGCAGTTACTATTCTCACAGTACTCACACAGCAGTTAGACCAGTGGACTGTACAGGCTAATATTATTGCTTTGAAAATAAAGTAGCTTAGATTACTCCAACTGATAATTTTACATAGATTAGTCGAAAACATAACTTGCCGTGTAAAGGAATAATCATAAAACTATTGTTGCGTTTTTCTTTTCTGACACCAGTTGTTACGTTATTTTCTTCCTTCACGCTCGTACGGGGTTCGTGTGGATTTGGAGTGATTAACCACGACACTTGATGAAGTATGGAAAAACACTTTATTGGCCGGTATTAATCAGTACATCTCCAAAATCTCGTTCACAGTCGTCGAACTGTTATAAACACGCTGGCACGATCAGCGACACAGCTTTCAGATTATCAAGCTATCACGGTGGAGACAGCTTAACTGCAAAGCACCAGAGTACAGCTCCCGCCTCTGCTTGGTCGTTCTCGGAACTCCACGTACTCTCGAGACTCTCCACGCTACAACGCGCGATGCACTCGACGACACGCAGAGCACAGTTCCCGACTCTTCGGTTCAGTCGTTCCCGGAGCTTAACACACTCTCTCGACGATGCACTAACCACGATACACTAAGAGACTCTTCGATGCACTCGCCGACCACTTGGCACTCGCTCGCCGGCTGTCAACTCGATCGTCTCCGCACGGACTAACTAGATGAGACACACTCACTCAAACTGCGGACCAGCAGGGTTTATATAGCTTTCGGCTTGGGTTCGAGATCATTCTGGGCTAAACCGGTAAGAATTCGTTCCAGAAGGTTCTCCATACGTTCATACGCCAGTTTTGTCGCCAAATGGGCGATTCCTCGCCAAATGTGGCAACCCTGCTTTCCTTTGGTACGTGTTCGTTTAAGAGTCTGCCACAGTTTTTCTGTTGTGGTCATGTTGCTGAAGTATTTCAAAGCAAGTGCATGTCATACTAATACCGCGCATGTAGATGATATATGTCTTCGAATATTGATTACAATTTGATACAGACACGATTTGTCCTGATTATGTAATTTATATTTTAAAAAGATAAGTGATGATATTCATGTATGTTACTGATCTATTTCCTACGTCAAAAATTAATGTTTGCGTTCCAAGATACCTCCAAAAAGGTCTTAAACAGTAATAGTTCAAATAGTGTTTTATTTACGTTCAGAAGAAGATGGCACTTGTTGAAAATAAAAGAAAATCTCAAAGCTCATTACATTATCTATTAATTTTATTACTGGAAATAGTATTTTAATTTATCTATTACATACAATGCAAAAAATTTCTGGTGATAATTTATGCTTGAAATCCAGTATAAAAATAGGCTATTTCATTGCTTTGAAGAGTCTAATTCAGACACTATTCCTTCCAGTAAGACAGGTCGATCCCTGCCACTCTTGAACAATCAATGAAAGGATTGCTGAAAGAAATAAAATGAAAGTTTTACATTTAATATGCATATAATATGAGATTTAAACTATTTTCAATCACAAAAAAGATAAAGAAACCTTAAAAATATTTTATGAATTAAATAATCAGTTTTATATATAAAATATGATAAAGGTGGAATTTATGACACTGAACACGCTACATAAATGCATCCACACTAAAGCATTATGGAAAGTTAGATACCAGAGCTGTAGGGTTTAGATCGCCCGGGGTCAACTGAAGATCTCGCGCTCCTCTTGTTTGCCAAGAATAGAAGATATTTCATTCTAAAAATTCGCAATGTAAGTTTGGCGCCCCTTTTAAGCTGTGCACAGGAAAATATGTCCCCCTTTAGTTAGGTCCCTGTTAGACACCGTACCTATAATTTGTTTGAAAATTTTACTAAACGTTCTTCAAAGAACAATGCCATATTTGACCTGAAAAAACAAATTACGAATTTACGAGTGCTAGGCAGTTAATTAGAATGATTTTTGTTTAGTTGTCCAGTAAGAAATGAAAGTGTAGTAAATAATTCCTTTATCATATAACTGGTTAGAAAACTAGTCCAGACAGTTAAATCTTTTGTTACTAGTAACATAAAAACTCTCTTTTGAAAAGTATAAAATGATGATGATTGACGATGGATGAAATTCTATAGAAATTCTAAGAAAAGAAAAGGCTACTATTAAATGAAGTATTTTTTCAAATGTCAATTATTTTCTTCGATAGATACGTTATTTCCTCCAAATTATAGCTTAATTTACGACATATTATTTATAAACTACGCAAATGAAAAAATGAAATGGATAAGTATAATTTTCGAACTGTAAAGTAGTTAATAGGTAAAATTATTTTAAATTCTTGAATCCGACTATCGTCCAAATGAGGAAAACTTCACGTTGCAAAAATTCGTAAACAAACTGAAAATCATCTGCAGATTCAGTGATTACTCTTTTTATATACTCTATTCGGCCACCCAACCGAGATAAGGGTTAGGTGGTCGACTGCCGTACCGAATAGTCTGGGCTCGAATCCCAGAGAAGGCATGTATGTTTGTAAATGTATAGTGTCTGTGCAGCATGGGACTACTTCAAATTTACGGCGAGCTGAAAGTCCTCTTGAGAGGTTGTGTGATAGGGAAAGAGGAGTGGGAGGCCTTCTGACCCGTTGCCCCGGCGAATTCTCCAAAGGTTTTTAAGGTTTATTTAAATTTGAATAAATTTTATTTAAATACAATGTTGTTGTGACTTATCTCCCTTGTCTGGCAGTAATATCAGAACAAGCTCACGAAATCCATCGTGGGAAGGAGTGCAAGATTGCGCCTGCCGTTGTCAAGAGCCTTGAGCAACATACAGTTCCTCCCTAAATTTTGATGGAGAACACCTCAGGGAGGGGACGAGTCCGAGGGTCTCCCGCCCCTCTATTCCTACCATCAGCCTTTGGAGAGGGCTTTCGACTCGTCGCATATTTAGAGTGCCTCGATGTCGCACAGACACTATACACTTATAAGCATCCATGTCTTCTCTGGTATTCGAAACTGGGTCCTTCGGTACCGAAGCTGGCTCCCCTGACCCCTATACCGTCTGGGCGGTTTTAAATACAGAAAAAATATTTAATTGAAATTTTTAATGGCTATTGCATCCCTAACATGATCACTTCTTAAAATTATTATCCTTCCGAAAAAATACTTAAGTAACGGCATTAAACATCAGCGATGATCGTAATATCAAAGGCTACCAGCTTTCACTGAAAATGAATTCTGTCTGGAAATATAGGCGGTTTTCTTATGGAAGTTTTATTACAGAAAGCCTTTTTCTAGGCTCAGTTTCAAACAAAATCAGTTACTTAATGCAAGTAATTTGCTTAGACTGCTAATGTTCAGTACTCATGATTAATTAGGTTTTTACTGATCGCATTGAATTGAAGAAGTTGTCACCTTTTTCTATACAGATAATAGCTTGGTTTAATTTTCTTTGCCTAGAGTATCAAATACTCTTTTACAGACCCACGATACCCTGAAAAACTAATTAAAGTATACAGGTAATTATAATCAAAATAAGATAACATTCATACTTTCTGCTGTTGAATAACATAGCATTTAAAGGCATCTGTGATACTTTTGTATTAAGACATATAATCTTCGATAAGGATGTTTTCTTCAGCTCTTGTCTTTGCTCTGAAATTCAAAATAGGAATAATAAAGTAATTTGATAAAAAAAAAGGAGTACTTAAGAACAAACTTGAATATTTAGCCTATTTGCAGAACAAACCTTTGATTTTTTCAAAGTAATACTGAAAAGCATTCTCTCTTCATTTTTCAAACTTATAATTCCTGTTATAAAATATGAAATTAGATTTAATATGACACATTACTTTCCAATTTATAATACTGGAAAGTTTTTGGATTTTTTCTAATTACTGTGTCTTTTTTGGCTAAATTATTTCCGTTGAATCAATTGAGCTTTAATTAAGATAAAATAACGCTCCGAACAAGTATTAATTTAGAATTCAAACAACAAAAATCAGAGTTATATTTGCAAATTTTCACAGGACAAGTTTCCATGGTTTTTACCGAACCATCCTCCTCAGCTACCAAAGCGCAAATGAACGAGATAAGATATAATGATTAGATAAGATAAGAATGGCTGGACAAAAGTTAACTGGCGTTATCTATTCATGAAACCAGGACTGACACATAATTTCCTTAAAGGCTAAAGGCAAAGATGGATTGGAATTAGTGTCGTTAACTAGAACAGAAAGATTTTTTGAAGGTGAAACGCCTCTAGAAAATCTAATTCACCAATGGAAGATGTTTATTCAAAAACATCTTCCATTAGTGAATTTTAAGTTATTCAAAATTCACATAATTTACTAGTGTAATTTCATAAACTATTGTATATTTCTAATTAGACATCTCATTTAATTTAGATATTTCATCTGATTTTAATACACGTTTATTTAAATCAATAACATCAAAAATAGAAAAGTATTTTTAAGAACTATATTT
This sequence comes from Stegodyphus dumicola, assembly GCF_044657685.1. NCBI lineage: Eukaryota > Metazoa > Arthropoda > Arachnida > Araneae > Eresidae > Stegodyphus > Stegodyphus dumicola. The sequence goes on along the minus strand of NC_140771.1, from coordinate 35,890,225 downwards.
ATTGTTTGAAATCCCTTAGTTTGTTACTCAGTATTTCCCAGATTACATTTGAAACTATCTTAGACTTTAATGTTGGCAAAACGTTGGTATGGGGAAAGTAAAAGTATTTTATTCCGGACTATGGTAACATATTTCTTTAATGGAGCCAAGTTTGTGAATTAAAATTAGAAGATAAATATCTTGCATTTTTCCGAATGGTAACATTCAGGCACTAAAGCTAAAAATTTTTTGTTTCGAATAGTTTTGCCACTGCATTTTTAAATCGTTGAGTTTGCGAATCAAAAATTTATTATGATTTTATAAAATATATAAAAAATTAAATTAAATTAAAAAATTCGAAATTCAAAATTCGGGTTTCCAAATGCACATGTTCGAGTGAAGGACTACATTGTTTTAAATCTTATGGCTATTATTTTTCCATGATGCGAGAAACATACATGCAAATACTTCATTACATAATTTCTTTAAAAATAATACAGGGCGACAACATCTGATGGGAACAATTTGAAAAGTGAATCAGCCTTCTAAAGTGAACTAACATTTATAGTGACACGCCGCAAAATTCTGTTTCGGGAAAGAACGTATTTCGTTCTGAAATTCAACAATTGTAAACAAATAAGACCTCACCAGTTAGACGCGCATGGAAAATCCTCAGATTGGGATCACATTTGTGATCATGGCTCTCTTTCGAGAGTCAATGGACTTGAATAGCACTGATTACTCGGATATGGCCATGAAAATTAAATAGGATGTTTCTCCTGGAAAGAAATTCAACGCTGAGAACTTTGTAAAAATATTGGTTCAAATATGGCTGTCAAGAAACGAAAAGTAAGAAACCTTAAGCTCCGAAGTCAGAGACTGATTGGGCTCCTATAACTGAATTTCTGACCGCGGCTGTCCAAGATATTATCACTGCAAGGAGATTTGGATCAATTATGGTAGACAGCAATATGTGCGGCTTTTGAATCATTGAAGTTGCGCCTGAAGAAATTCAGTTGTATTGAAATCCCCATATGATACACCTGATTTTGATCCTATGCTCCCTCAAGATGGAAACTTTTCTTAATAATTGCCGAAGTTAGTTAAACGAAACCTAGATTACCCCTTTGAAAACTGTTAAAGCCATGATACATGTCCTATATCATCTGAAGTTCATCAGAGCAACAGATTCAGTTATCTCATAAGGTATTTTCTCCCTCCTTTTCGCATGTTTCGGGGTGTAATTGGAAACATATTCGGCGCGTATTCGAGAGGTTAAGGAATAAAGCCCTGGAGAGGGCACTGCATAGTTTCGCATCTCCTGCTTCAAAATAATCTAATGACTCTACGAGTGGCGCCCGAACTAAACGGTGGTGGACGACAATCGTTACCACAAGAATTTTACGATTGGGACCCCTCATCCCTAGTCACCCTTTAAAAGAGGGGAGTACATGAGGTAGTTTCTCCCACAACTTCACATGGCCTCCTAGTGTAATTGGAAGCATACTCGACGCGTATTCGAGAGGTCCAGGGTTCAAGTCTTGATGAGATTTTTCACTCCTCTTGCTTCAAAACAACGTAATTACTCTAAACTCCGAGTGATGGAAAACTTAATGATGCACATTCGACTATTTTCTATTTTCAGCAGAAAAAATGTTAGAGTACAACTGTCGCCAGTATTTTGGCCAAAACTCGAATTGGCGAGGAAGCATGGGAAAGGACTTTCCTTGCTACTTGAAATGAAGGACTGCGAAGATATTGTTCGATCGGACAGTATCAAAATTGATTTTTAAAAGGAAACGTTTTCAAAATAGTTACGAAAGGTCTCTACTCGATTTACGGAGCATGAAATTCAGGAAGGAATTATTCGGAAGGAAAGTTTTGTGGAAACGTTAAGCAGTTTGTGCTCAAAGAGAATGAGAGGATTTTTAAATGAATTGTGTATTTTATACAAATGTCAAGGATTGATGGGGAAATAATTTGATCTGAAATTCTGACGCCCCACCAGAGTCAGAATTGTCCATTTTTGGGCCTCGGGGGAACTTGTGCAGAGATTTGTCCATAGCCATTAGCAGCTCTCGATGTCAGAAGTACACACAGAATAATTTATCTTGTCAGTACCCTCTCCAAAAAGACGAAATACCCTCATGCATCAGGTGCCGTGGTCAAAATATCTCATTCTCTAAGACATGCCTTGAACTCCCAAACCCGAGAGCAATTTGTATCAAGTCTGCAAATACCAAACCTCGAGCGTGATAAATAACCCTGAAAAACAATCGAAATGGACAACTTCTGTGAGCCAAGATGACGCCCATCAGGATGCACTTGAATTATTTTAAGGCGCCCAATGGCGTAGATGTCCCACAAAATTCTTCAACCTAGTTGAAAGTTGTAGGAAGGCTACTACATCTTTGGGCAAGTTAAGAATTGTTTTGGAAATTGTAGAATCCATGGAAAATATGGGTAAATGGTTTCTGAACACCATTCTTTAATAATGTTATATGATACAAGAAAAACAAATAAGTACAAAAATTCCTCTTTCATAAAAGGCGAATCACCTGTTTAATCTCAAGCCCATAAGAATCTATTCACTACCTTCGTTTACTCTGAATAGCAAATATTCTAAAATTTCCATCATAGCATCAATCTTAAATAGAGCCCTGCCTAAAGGCTCAATGAAAGAACTTGAGTGGAATCAAAAACAGATTTTGACTCAGTTGAAAAATGGTTCTTAATTTGCTTTGCGCGTGGTACAGTTGGATCTTCTGATGTATGTGTATTATATGTCCTGATTTTCCAAGAAATGCATAAAATACCTGCTTTTGATTATCTCTTTCTTTAGCCGTAGTTAGAACACACAGAAAGGTGAAGATTGAAGAATAGTAATGCAAAGCTTTTTATTGTTATCCCAATAGCTTTAACATGGGTGAATTCAAGGTTTAGTAATTCAGGATGAAAACTGCAGAAATCCTAAATGAATGTGTGAAAATAAAACAGTGAATGATATCTACAAAGTTTGTGATATCCGAGTTTATAAATTTGGAGATTCTATATAGTCGTATAAAATAACATTGAGTATATAGGAAATTGGGCGGGACCAATAACGTTTTTTGTTATAACGGGGCTTCGTAATAAACTGAATGTGTTATAGCGGGTTCGACTGTATATTCGACTGTATTTCCTTAGTTTAAAGAAATGGGATTGCACTTAAAAAATACCAATTTTGCATATGTATGTAGATTATTCCAAATGCACTTGCAATAGTCGTTCTTGTTATGCTCTGATATGAAATGCATAAAAACAGATTTGTTAACATGTTAGCAGCATTTTATAAAAAATTGGAAAATCTAAGTACTTTAAAAATTTTATCATTATATCAATTGTCTTTAATGCAAGGAAGTTGCAAAATTATGGCAATTTGGAAAGAATTAACTATAAAAGAAAGAATTTAAAATATTACGATGAAATCACAAGTGTTCTGCTATTTTCAGCCTTTTTAGTGAATTCATTATTTTAAAATAAAATTTTTCCGAAAATTACGAAAATTAAGAAAGAAACCATTTTTAAAAACTGTAGTTTGGGTAGTCTTAAATATGTATATTATATTACATTAAAGGTAGTTTCAGAAGTTTAATTACATAAATCTCATTTTAGAGTGAAAGATTAGCAGACTGTCGCTGATAGTGAGATATGTAATTACACATTTGGGGTATCATTTGGCCATGGTTAAGAATTTGTCGGGGGAAGTTTTAAACATTTTAAAAGAACAGCTAGTTAAAGAAACATAAAAAGAGACAGAGTACCGAAAAATGAATAATTTACATCTATGTTGTGGATGTTGTTTTGATAATTAACGTTTATTTACCTGTAATTATTTCTGTTTAATATAACTGCCTATATTTCACAAGTTCTTCGAAGTTTAGTAGAAACATAGCACTGAATAGCATATAATTCTAAAAATCGTAGACTTAATTTATTTTACGAAGAATCTTTCAATAAGTTTTCTTGATTTGCCAATAAAGGTAACTTGTTCATATGACCCTGTTTCCTTACTTGAAGCTTGAAAATTCCAACCATTACTTAGACAAAAATGTCTATTGATTCAACAAAGGATTATGTTCGATTGATCCATCATGGATTTTCAATTATATAAAATATATTAATATTCTAGAGTTACACATACATATAAAACATATTGTTAATTATTATAATATAGAGTGAAGATAAAAATGCAGGAACGTGTATATAAAAATTACACTTACGGTAAGTAAAGGAAGATCGCTCGTTGCGGTGTTCGAAATAAAATCGGTCTCCATATTTCAGTTTATTGAACTGCAGACCAATAATGCAAGCTGCAGTTGGACCAACAACGGCTCCCTCTTTGGGTATTTCACTTAATATCCCAGTCCACAAATCGATATCATCCACATGCCTGTAAGTTCAAACAATTAAATTATTAACGTGCCTGTAAGTTCAAGTTACAGTCCACATGCTTGTAAGTCCAAACAATAATAAATATAACCAATAACTGCTCCCTCTTTGGGTATTTCACTTAACAGTCGAGTTCACAAATCGACATCATCCACATGCTTGTAAGTTCAAACAATTCTAAATATAATTAACGTGTAAATAATTCAAGCTTCTAAATCAGGGATTCCTACCGGAGTTGGTATTGACCTCTGAAGGTGGATGAAATGTTAGATCAGAGATAATCAACGGGTGAATAACCGAATATTAATTAACCGTTAGTAATTGTTAGACAAAGTCAAGACCCGTTAATTACAAAAAATATTATTAATAAAATTGATAACTAGTTGTTTACTGTTATAAAGAATTCTTTACGAAGGAAGAAATTCAGATAAAATAATATAAGAAAAATACATTAAAATTAATAATTATATTTTATATTCAATGCAGTTAATACTTTTATATTATATAATTTTTATGCTATAAGTGCGATGTAAAATGTAAATTCAAGAAAACGCAATTTAAAAAATACGTGAAGAATGCAAAACTAGAATGGAAAACAAGAAACTGATTGAATATTTTTGAAGGAGGTGATTTAAAGATTAAGTTAAGCAATTTTATGCGAAATCTTAAACAAAAAGGTCATCACTATACCTAAGGCGCGCAGCGATGACATTCATTAAAATTGAATTTTTTTATGCAATTAGAAGTAATATTTTTTATGAAAACTTGTTTATATTTGTAAATTAAAATTATTAAAAAACTAATTGCACATAAATCTAATAACCATTTTCAAAATTTTTGTTCATAATCTTAATCTAATTATTATCTTTAACTTATTTATGTGCAATTAATACTTTTATTATGAGTGTGTTGTATAATGTATGTTATAGTGAAAAATGTAATGGAGAGTGATGGAGAAAGTTACTGTTTTAAAAGGGGTTAATGCAAGAAAAGTTTGGAAATCCCTGGTCTAAATTTTTCGAAACGAGCAACATGACTATAGGTATCTGCGAAAATTTTCGGAGAGAAGTAGTTTGTTTTTGCAATACCTCTTATTCAAAAAAAAAAAAAAAAAAAGAAATGCAGCGATTTTTATATAATGCATTTTATAAAAATTTTGTTTATAAATCGGAACTGTTTCAAACACTCTCTTATACTGAGCACGCGTTAGTTCTTGATGCTATTAGCGATACCATTCATCAAGAACTGTGGTTACGTTAAGCTGTTTTTGTAATAGAAACTTTCTGTTTTGCCTATAAAAAGTAAAGCAAAACATTATTTTACTATATATTACATTCATGAGGTAATGAATAATAATATCCATGCATAATTTTACTTTAAAGTAGTCATTGAAGCCACTACTACTCGCATAATGAATGTTGCTGGTGTAAAACCGTCATAAAAATACTTTACAGAAACTTAGACCGTTATAAAAATACTAGCGTCTAATACAGAAAACGTAGACAGTCATAAAAATACCAGCGTCCTCATGCCAAAGCTTCTTTAACGTGAAGTTTCTTATCTCACATTATATAGTCCTTATATAAAAATACCTGAGATTAGATTGCATTCGCATATAATGAGAACTAACTGATATTATTCTTCAATTATAAACTCGTTTGTAATCATTTTTATACTGATTAATCTGAACAGCTTACGATAAGAAGCATCGCATACTATACATTTTCACTACAATGTGTCATTCTTCACTAGACCCGCTCTTAACTATAATTTAAATGGTCACTTTTAACCATTCGATGACATTTGAAATTTGCATTTTACAATTAGGAGATGTTTGTTAATTTTGGCGTTTAAGGACAATGGACGATTTAACAAAGAAATATTCGTAAAATCTCTTATTTATTATATATGGATTGAATTAACGCTTTAAAATGCTCATAAACTTATACTCAATCAAATTTAATTTTCTTAATTCCTGCAAAATAATTATTATAAAGGGCACATAAAATACATTTTATGGCAGTAATATATATATGTAAGCAATAATATAATATTCTTATAATACAGCAAGTAAATTGTGAATTGGATAAAACGGGTAAATTGCAATTTATTTTTCATATTCATATTTCTGACAGATATCTATAATCTAAAAACAGAACATAAAATAAGAAATTAATTTCAGTTCTAGAAGAAGTATTTTTATACTTTAGTTTATCGTATCCTTTTTTAAAGTATAATTTAAATTCTTTCCTTTTATGATATCGTTTTTGAAGTTTCTTATTTTTCTACTTCTTATGTGCTCCGCCCTTAGCACTACACAGAAACGGAGGGAATTTTATCCGCGTTAAGCATGAGAAAAACCACGAAAACAACCATGCAGCCAGTCCATTCGTCGGATTATTAGCGATACCATAACCCCAGACCGAACTACTAGTGTTCAACGACTTTTACCGCTCGGCCGGTGGTGGAACTTTGAAATATTATAATTTTAATTTTTTCTCAAATTTTCCTATTTTTACCTCTGGCTCATGGTAGTCGTAACACATTAATCTGTAGCTCAGCGATAAGCCCTTGTATGGCCATGTATTGTTTGATTAGAATCAATAAGTACTGGGCCTGGGCAGCTAGCTGGGTGTGCACCCTTGCTGGCGGATTGGTCAGCAGCACTGCAAACGGGAGGGCCTTGGCGCTCTGTACGAGACCCCCACGTGGCTCCAAATGGTCAACTCTAGATAAGGGCGGACGTGGTGCTATTACCGGTTAACCTTAACGGTGGAGGGATGGTGCCCACGTCCTCCGTTACTACTACTACTACTAATCTGTAGCTAAAGCTCAACTCCACTGTTGTTGACGGATTGCTTTAGAAAATAAGTTCCACTCACTTCGCATTCACCTGAAACTTATTCTGCGAAGCTTTAATTATTATATTGTTATCAATCGAAAAGAAAATGAGATTAATATTCTTAAAAAACTAAACTTCGTAAACTACTTAAAAAGTATGCATAAATCCTGTGTTAATTAAGCTTACAATTTAGCTCATTACAAATAACTGCATCTAAATATTAGGACTTAAAAAGTTGTGCCAACAGATTTCGATTTTAAATGACAACAAGGAACACGCTTCAGTTTCCGAATTCGATTTATTTACCGTCTGCGGGTGGTGTGGGGTTCAGGGAGGTAAGTCTGTATGCATATCGAGTAGTTCATTAATGAATGAATAGGTATTTATGACGAGTGATAAAAAATAAAGCAAAAGAGGCATGCAGTATTTTGATTTATATCGTTACCCATAATTTCTTCTCAGTCGCTGAGCGTTGTCGTAGGACATCAACTTGTATCTGTACAAGTCATCAAAACCGCCCACACTGTAGTGTTTATCTGAGCACAGGTAAACCATAGCAGTGTAAGGAGGTAGACCATGGTCTCTACCTCTCTGGATATTAATTGATGCCAAATCCAAACCTGTTGGGTCTCCTCTAATCCTAAAATTAGAAAAAGAAATTGATAGTACAATGTTTGACTATAATCCTTCTTAGAGTATGTTATTCTCAGCCATATAAATAAATCAAACAATAAAATTTCTTATAACAATCACCTGTCTAATTTACTTCTAAAAGCGACCAGTTCGCCTAATAATGTGAAAGGCGGTATTTTAATTACGAAACAATGCCTATAAAACGAATTTTCTGTTGACTCGGTGTGGTCCAGTGTTTATTAAGTGGCCAGACTTATTTCTTTACTGAGTGGTCATGCCACACTTTGTACGATTACCTCCCGATTACAGTGTGCGCCCAAATATTTCCTCGTTTAAATTTTTAATTTCTAAATATTTTCATTTTCAGGAACCAACTTATAAAATACGTAAAATTAGATGCATTAAAAATGCCTTTCGTTAAGTAATTTGCGGTTTTCTTTTCCACACTTGTTTTCGAATTTATATAGGATCTGCATTTATCTTTTGTATTTAGGCATGGTAATGAGTATTGATAAATACGTCATTAATCCAATTACATTTGGCATTCCCGAAACATAGATAGGGGCACCTAGTGGGAGAATGAAGTAACTCATTCATCGGTTTTTTAAACTCCTTTCTTCCCTTTTCTCTCTGCTTAAGTTATTCAAAATTGTTATTTTCATTATTATTTTTAATTATTAAATGTCCCACATCTGAAATGACAGCACTTGATAATTTCTTGTAAATGTAGTCAACATAATAATGCAACTAAACTATTTGTGAACACATGACTTCTTCGAAAAGCTACATTTATGGTTCTTCTTCTGGCAGCGAAACGTTATGTTTTGGAAATATTAATTACTCATTTGTGAATCATTAAATTTCAGCTTATTTTTTTTTTCAAAATTTAATTTTTCTTATAAATTTACTACAGCGCATAAGTTTTAATACTTATACAGTTCTTTATAATTCTCATCATATCATTATTTATGCTATTTATACGTATTTCTCATTTCTTGTCTAACTGTTGGGAACATGCAATAAATAACTGTCCGAATGGCTACAAGACTGATTTTGATTTTATCTTAATCAACTCGCACTTATTTCTAAGGTGACGAATCATTGCATTTATAAGTGTGATTTTTATTTTTAATTTCGTACATTTTTAAGTATTTACTTTAGATTAAGTTGTGTTAATAATCTCAGTGTAAGAATTTTGCAGAACTAAACGTACGTATGGTTCCATTCTAAAAGTGTACTTCCGGAACTGTAAAAGCAGTCAGGAGATGTAACTTCTAAATAAAATAACACAAATATAAAAAGGTTTAAAATATAAACTCTTTATTTGTTTATAAGCCTAATGATAGCATAATCTTAGTGATAACAGAAATAAAATTATCACAGCTTGCAAGAAGTTCAGAAAAATTTTCAAATAAAATGAAAATTTTAAATACAAGGTCAAACGAATCTTTGGCTCAAGCCCTCAGTATGTCACGAAGTAATTTCGGCTAGCGAAGAAAGAGCCTATTTGCAGCGAGAAGTAATACAGTGAGGGTCAGGAATAGCTGCTGAACTCAAGAACTCTGAGTTTAAATACACAAAATTATTTGCATCCTGGTGGGAGCCGACGAAAATAGAAATAAAGACAAAATCATAGGATAACTGGTTAATTTACAAAAAAGATTACATGTAAAAATATTAAATATAGACCACACTATAACATTTTTAAGATGTTCTTGGCAATCGGACATAATGAGAGTTGGAGGTAATAATGTACTACATGTAAATTAAAAGACAGATCTTAAAAGTTTTAAGAGAGAAATAAGAAAAATTAAGTATTCTGAAAACTTTAACATGCATTTAAAAATCATGCGAAAACAAAAGATTTAACTTTCCTTTATATGAGAGTGATCGAGCGACTTTTACAAAAGCTGTAGCGGAATTCAATACAAGTAGCTTTAGTTTGAAAACAAATTATCGCCAAATTTATTGTTATAAAATATTTGAGCTGCGAAAGTGAAACTGTGTGTGAAAATGGTATGATAAATTAGTTGCAATAATTGCTAAATTAAAAGCAGATTATAATTTGAAGTATACCTTATAATTTGAAGTATACCTTATAATTTGAAGGATAACTGTTAATGCTTTTTTATCGGTATATGCAATACGTGGCTGGCATTCAAAGATTTTAACATGTACTAAAGACAGTCAAACAAAGACTAATGATGATGCTTCGTCTGGACGATTTAGCTAAAAAATAATAACCATTATGCGATACCCTTAGATGGCTATCTATCACAAATAATAACGTACATAACTAATCGTAAATAATACCTTACCAGAAATAATCGTAAATAATATCTAATCAAAATTAATCATAAACAATACCTCATGACCAAGACATTTAAGAAATGCCAAGACAGTTAATCTGAAAGTAGAATAAAAGTATTTTTGATAAGTATTTTCGTAAAGTATTTTTGATCACTGACGTGAAAATTCGAACAAGAAAATTACAAAATCAGTGTGAGACAAAAATAAAAGTGCTGTTAATTTGGCGGCATTCTTAAATTAGGATGCTGGTAGAATTAACCAACATTTATTTATTATTTTAACCTGCTACTAAAATTAATAAATTGCCACATTTGGATTTCAGAAACATCAAAGCATTCGAATTCCAATATCATTATCGCATAAGGACAATCGATTCAGTAAAAAATTTCTTTGGAAGACCCTGCCGAATATAGAACAGCAGGAATAAAACTGAGCAATGAAAAACAATTAAAGCAGTATTAAATGCGCGTTACCTGGAGATACAAAGCATACATGAAGTAAGTTTAGCCTAAACAGTAAAGAAAATGAGATCTAGGTCAACAAGTAAGTGTTTACATTGACTCGAGATATACCATGCAGATCTTCAATTTGGAAACTGGGAGAAATAAATTCTAGAAATACCTGTCAGATCCTTGAATCCTAAAGAAGTGAATGAAAATCTTTTAGAGGATGAAAGTGAAAATTTTTCGACTGTTGCCTTAAATGAAGCTCAGAACTATATAAAAATTTCAAATCATTAGACCATAATTTAGGAGGGAAGATGATAGATTTATTTTGTAAAACTTATCTTAAAAAAGGAAATTATTAACTAATGTAAAATATTAAGGTGGCAGATTTTATTTCATATATATTTCAGAAAATAGTAACTGATTTTGAAATAATTACCTAACTTTTTGTTGCGAACTTTTCTTAGTCATTTTGCTTTTCGTAAATTGCATAATTTTGCATTTTAAAGTATATTCTCACAAAATTTCAGGAAATAAACTTCAAAAAAATGTATTTCTAATTTCTCGTTTTTTGATACACTAAAAATTATTTATCTCATTAATTTGGAATTTTGTTCATATAATGGTATTAATATACCACATTTAGACATTTAGATATATTTTTCCTTTACAGATAATAAATTCGAAAAGGATAAAGCGATTAAGAAAATCGATAATTATCATAAATGATAGGCATGCTCTCAACGACGAACACTCTCACATAAGACTAAAATGATGTGCAATGGCGAGAGATATTCTTAGAGATTTCGTTCTATATCATAACATATTACTAGCCGCTGAAGTCGCAATAACATGAAGAAAGCAACCGATTGATGAGAAATTTGCATAATAGACAGAGCATGCGAGGCCTTGGAAATGGTTAACCAGGTAGAAAATATGAAAATAATAAGTTCCTGTTTTGCTGCATAGAATCAGCGTAAAAGAGAAGAGAATTGGGAATTGGATTCCAGAAAAATCATATTACCTCGTTGCTTGTTTGACTTGAAGTAGAGATTATATCTCGAGTAACAAGATGGATAGTACAGAAGAGCAAAAAAATGTATGTATTTGATCTTAGCCTAATTATAGTTGATGCTATCTGCGAATGATCGTACCTCTAAACTACTGCTCTCGAAGGTCAAACTTCGACTAATTGCATGCGAATATAGAACTTTAGGAGAATGTGACATAGATTCAGGAAGGATGAACGAAGTTTGAGAGGACAGACATCATGTTCAAATGGGTCCTATAGATCGTATACTCACATCATGCACCGTAGCACAAGAAATACGGTGTGTGGTATTGTTAGTGTCAATGCCTATGGTAAAATGTTGTCTTAATGGTCAGAGAATGTTTGAATAGAGGCCATCGCTTTGCCATATTTAATAGTAAAACATTGGCGTCTGCTGTTGCAAGGTGCATTGAAAAACTCATGAATAGCATGGCATATTTTTTTCAGATGAAATCAGCTTTTATATGCTGGATCACGATGGGCATGTGCATGTGCAAAAGCCGTAGTGAAAAGCGCTTGTTGAAATCATACCTTAAGCATCGTCACATCTGCCCAGCACCGGAAATTAGGTATGGAAGGTAAATGGATAAAAATCTCACTCGCATTGTTACACATATCTGAACTCTGACCAGCCAGGCTTACTTTACACATGTGTTAGGACTTGTAGTTTTCCCACATTTTCATGAGATAAAAACTCAACGCAAATGAAGTTACGATTCTGCCTTGACTGCGGGTTCTATCTCCGACTGAACACATCTCCTCTGCAGTGCAACTCGCATTGGCAGAAAAAAGATCACCAGTACTTACAAGAAATGCACTGTGGAAAGGAACTGTATCTGCAGTATTGCAAATTAAAATCCTAAGTCTCACTTTAAAGCAGCTGTTGTTGCTGCTCATGGTGACTAGAGTCAGCACTAGTCAAAGACTACTTAGGTTCAATTAACTGAAAATTTAATTTTTCTCTTTGTAATGTAAAGAATCTACAAAATAAATTTTGTTTCGACTTTTGTCAATGTTACTGTTCAAACTTTAATGGCCAGTTGAACAAAATGTTCTTAACAATAAATAGTAAGACGGCTTCTGTAATATTAAAATTTGCTTGGCGACTTGATATCAATAAATCTAAAAAAAATCCTGAATTGTATCCAAAATAGTATATTCTAAAAGGATAAATAATTATTACAATAAAATATCCAAAACGCCTCTCTAGATATATAAAACCACGTTCTCTTGCATCTAGTTTTCATCTTAAAAACTTTCTAAACATTTACTTAGGCATAAAATACTCATAAATATAGACTTAATAAGAATTTTATAACCATAATTTCTCATATCCGATAAATTTGATTTAATAGAAAAGTTTTTAACTTTAGGAGAATATGACGTACATAAAAAAAATTAAAATTAAGGTATCAAATGGAAGAATTTGCGGTAAATGTTTAAGAAACAGCCGTTTTTCACCCAGTAAGAATTTTTAGACCACAAGCAAATCATTAGTTAATTAAAATACTTATAAAACATAATTAATTTAACAAAATAAAAGATATCACCTGAGTAATGTCTAGGGTTTCAGAAGTAAGCGCAAATACAGATTTTAATGATATTAACAATCGAAGCAGGTTGTTTCGACGCCATCGGTTCGACGCCAACGTTTCGACGCCGGGGCAGTTCGACGCCGTACGTTTCGACGCAGGAGCAGTTCGACGCCATATTTTTATTTATTTTTAGAATAAATATGAAGTAATATAAATAAGTAATGTGACTGATTTTTATTTATTAAATTAGCGATTGTTTGCATGCATATTTGAAATAAATATATGTGTGTATATGTGTGAAAGTGTTCTAGATTTTTGTTTGTGTCCCAGATTAGTGAGAAGCCCCCCCCCGCCAACGTCAAGGCCCCGGGACACGAGGGAAAGTTTTTTTATTTATTTATTTCACAAAACAGCATCAAAAAGGCAAAATACACAAATGGTAAATAAACATTTGGTTACAAAGTAGTTATATTATATTGCAGAAAAATATAATTACAGATAAATAAGATTACACATAAATAAGATTAGAGATAAATAAGATTACATCACAGAACTGTTATTATACGAAACCATTGCAAAATTATGCGCCACACCTTTCAGGTATTCCATTATTTCTCGATTTTCAAAATCTTCAATTATTACTTTAATTCTCATATCAGCTCGCAGATACATATTCCGCTTGTGCGGCGGTTCATCTCCACGTACAAATTGTTCATAGCATTGATCAAGTGATTTTTGAACACGCCTGAGACCATCTATGAATTCCCATAATCTGGGGTGTGAAACACAAATGATGATGACACCAATTTTATTTGAATGCTGATGCAAACTTATTCTAAAAATAAATAAAAATACGAAAAGTATGGCGTCAAACAAAAGCAAAAAAAGTATGGCAAAAAAAAAGACCCCGCGTCGGAACGACCTAGTGTTGAATTGACCACGCGTCGAAACGTTGGCGTCGAACTGACCTGTACCGATTGATAATGCCTCTCTAACTAAGATATTTCTATATTATAAACTCTAATACATTAAAATAGTTAAGCTGCTTTAAGAAACGATTATGAATTAGAAAAGTTCATATATTATCCATGTATTTATATTACAAGCAGTTGAATATTGCAAGATCAAAAATAAAAAATTCTGAGAAACGTTAAAAATTGTACCTATATAGATAATTCGTGACATCTGGGACCAAGTGTCTGTCATACCACTGGGCAGGACTTCGTGATACGCCTCGCAGTAGAGGAGAAATCAGACCGTCGTACAATCCAAAAGGTTCAAAAAATTCGTTTCTCAGTAGTCTGTCCCCGCCATTAGCAGCTGGTGGGGATTGAGTAACCACACTATTGATTAAACTGTGTCCAAATCGGAATGCTGCCGTCGTAAATTCTATGAGAGCACTAGGATCTATGGTCGAATCGTACAACGTTGATCCGTCACTGCTGATCCAAAGACGAAAAAATGTCATGCGATCTGCACCAAGGGTAATCGGAAGATATTCCTTGTATGTTATGACTTGCATCTGGGCGCCAACGATTTTCCTGAAATAGCATCAAAAATAAGCACTTTTCAAAGGAAAATAAAATTTATTGCATTATTTTGAATAATTATAAATTTCATATCGTATGTTGCTATCATAATGTGACATCCTTATAATAAGTACATGTACAAAGTATTTGAGGCAAATATAAAATTTTCCTTAAGGCTAATAAAAATGCAAAGCAAAAAGTCTTTTCTTGATTACAAATGTTATTTTACATGAAATAACCATGGAAGATTGAAACATGAAATTTTTGTCATTACGCAGTCTTACAGTTATTGTTTAGTTATATAGTTATGATAGATGACGCTAAGGAATATTTAGAAACGAAATGGCTTCGATGAAAGAAAAACGAATAAGTGAAGTTGTGGTGTCATACGCTCTCCTCCAGATTTTAGCATATAGAGAACTGGTATGAAAAGATTTAAAGAAAGTGGTAGCTTTTATGGCACATTAAGAAGTGGCATGACAACTGAAAGTGATAAGACTGTTGCTCCTGTTGTGAATCTAAAAAAGGATATATTAAGGATATATATTATATAAATTAATTTTTGTCACACCATATATATAATGTAATATATTAAGGATATATATTATATTATATATATGGTGTGACAAAAATTAATAATATAAAGGATATATTATTAATTTTTGTCACACCAGCTCGTGAAACAGGCGCTACAGTTGAAGAACACAAGGCCAGAATTGGAATAACGATTTGACCTGCTATTTTTGTAAGTAGTCCAACATTTTCTATAATCTTTTCTAAAGCGTACATTTTCTTAAATATAAGTATAGGGACCGGAGAAGGTGTAAAAGTTAAGTTTCGTAATTTTTACAAAATTAATTTCTTAAAATTTAAAAACGTCAAAACATGAATTTTTGCTATATTTTAAACATTTTTGTAAGTAGGAGTATAGCTTTGTGACCAACAGTTGCGAAAATAAAGGCTGGATAAGTACTTCTGTGGACACAGTGTGTATCTGATTAAAGTACTTTTTTCTCAATAAATTTTTTTGAATCACGAAAGACATTTTGCAAACCCTGTATATTTGCTCCTATAACTCTTTAATTTTGGCCATTATTATTTTGTAATAAATATTAACTAATTAACAAATTCATGGGAAAGAATTGAAAATTTTGGATACAAAGTAGTGCCAGTATGCTGATAATTTAAAAATGACTTTATTACCATAGGTACAGATATTTACAAATCTCTAGATATAACCGCTTTCCATGTCTACTAACGTCCTCTATACTGTTATAATTGGTCGTTCACAGTAGTTTCTTACATATTGATGAAGAGGTCATAGTCACATTGACTCAAACATAGTTAATATGCCCGATGTCCCAGTACCTCCCATCGCAAAGAAAGCTCTCGCATTGATATCGTGCGTTGTTATGGATGATGATGATATGATTCGGCACCAACTAGTGCCGTCAGTTCTGTCTGACTGATGAAGTCTTAGACATGTCTTATCATCCTCTTTATCAATGTTCAGTGTAACAACATGGGCATGCCACCCAACCGGCATAGTGGGGAAGGCATGGATTTCGAGGAAGGCATGGATGTTTGTAAATGTATAGTGTCGGTGCAGCATGGCGGCACTCTAAATATGCAGCGAGCAGAAAAGTCCTCTCGTGTGGCTTGGTGGAAGGGCAGAGGGGTGAAAGACCTTCGGACGCGTCCAAACCCCCCCTCCGGTGTGCTCTACATCAAACTTGGGCGCGGAACTGATCTAAATCGGACTGACACCTGTAAGGTGCTCTAGGCTGTTGCCGATGACAGGTGTAAATTAGCGCTCTTTGCCACTCAATGTGAAGTGCGATGATATCTTGCATTATGGATCAGTAGCTATATTTAGTGTATGTTTATTTAATTAACCCGTAAAAACTCACGAGACCATAGCAATGCACGTGAGGTTTTTCTGTAAAGTCTTTAGCAGAGCATTCTTTCCTTTAAGTGGATATACTTCAGAGAACAAGTGCTTTGCGAAAGACTTTACGGAAAAACCTCGCTTACAAGTACCATTACATATGGGAAAAACACAAAATTCCATGCAGCCAAATATGTGGCGAGAATTCCAACCTGGATCGAAGTATAAGTTACCGCTGTTTAGTGATCTTATTTACTCGGCTATTCATAGGCACAGTTACGTTACAATCTGTTTATGGTGATGGTTGTAAGCTGAATAGGAAATGATCATTATTCTTTTTAACGAAGATACAAGCTCTTTGTTGATTTTCGTCGATAGTTCGAGGACAGTAAATGAGTTTTCCAAGAATATAACGCACGCACTGAATCCGGCTTAGATCCGCGAAATAAACTAAGCCCACGATTGTCTCTTTTTGAAGGTACGGTTTCACTAATTGAGTGGTACAGTACCTTCAAAACGTACTTTCAGTTATATGCGAGATAGTTTTCTCTTGTCACATGTCATTCTGCTGTTAGACCTGCAAAAAGAGATTTATAATAGAACTGAATATCATCTGTACACTAAGACATTTTTAATAAATATCTTTTTGAGTTCTGAGGTTTTCCATTTTCAGCACACTGAGATCCGCGCCGCTATACCTTTCAGTAACCCTACAACTACCTAAAAGCATACTATCCTAAATGCGTATATAACTTAGGTCACAACGGTTCGTTTTAAACGTGCTATCTTGACAGCAAGTATTTTGGCTCTTTCCAAAATTGACAGCAAGTACTTTGACTCTTTCCAGAAAATTGCTTGGTAATATTTTGTATCTGCAATCTAGACGTAGATGAGAACAGCATGAAATAGCATATGTTTTTCATTCCGTTTTAGAAGGCTGTATATAACACAACTGCTTTCTCGTGTGGGGTGAGAACAGGGTATACAAACTGATTGGCTGTTTAATGCAAAAACTTATGAATTCTTTATACGCCCATAAAAATTATAAGATACTAAATGAGAAACTGTTCAGTCTAATTATATTTCTGTCTGAATAGGTGTGCTTGATCTTTCTTGAAATTAAACGCATATATTAGTCTTTTACTGGTCTTAACATCCGTACTTGTTTACTTTAACCTCTGTAACTAGGAATGTTGGCTTAGATTGATTCCGTTCTAGTGAAGAGCAAGAAATCTCATGTTATGTCACCGTGACACATGAATGGTTCTGTTTTTATCCTTCCAGCCAGCGGTGGCATTCCGTCGCTATTCATTTGTTTAATTATGCATATAACTCTTTATACATAAAGCCTTTCTTTGAAATCAGCCTAAAAAACAGTGTAAAATGTTGTAAAATACAAATATAAAGCACTGACTGTCATCCCTAAGTACGTAAATTAATCTGAGGGCTAAATAATACAGAGCATTTTCATAGAAGACTGTACACGGCCCTTGTTTTCGCTACCGTCGATTGTAAATAATTTAATCACAAAAATGTCATTTAACAATTATATTTTGTGAAAAGGCAAATGTAACTTTCTGTACATTTTCCCGTTTTCTATAGTTACGATGATTCTAGATTGTTGGCATAAAGCACTAATGCCCGTGTGACCGAAATTAAAATTCAGATGTCCCTTGTATTTCTGTACACTAACTTATCTTTACGATCGCGAAATGGTTATTTCGATATTCTTTAATTATATTTAGAACATGAAATAATGAGTCATTTTTAAAAATCTGTTTATGCGTTAGCATAACTGAGATTCTACTATACACTTATGAGATATATTATTTTACTAGCTACTTCTCCAAATGTAATGAAGATCACATTTATTTTAAATGACCTGTCAGAAGTTTTGTGATTGTTGCTTAATTAATGCAGATCAGTTTGTATTATAGTCTGATGCTTTAAAATACACAGTTCAGCGGCATTTTCTCCCGCCCTGATTATCTCATAATCATGGTAACACCGACTGCGCCATATAGTTGAGCACCTAATTGATTTTTTTCTACCTCATTTCAAATTAGAGAGGTTTCGCTCCGTGAAAAGCGAAAATAAACGCGGATTTGAACTACAGACTCAAGTGGGGGTGGTAAAAATAAATGCTGGTCGGTGAGGGCAACATATATTTACTTACGCAACATTATCATCGTAATACTTGTTATTGAAAGAGGATAAAAAGACTTTGAAGTGCTTCTTTTAATATAATAGGCTGTAATAAAAGGTTACGTTTCTGCTATAATTATATACACTCTTTTGCAAAAAAATCGAAGCAATATGAAGGAAGTGGTTGTTTTCAATGAAAGTGAATCTGTATATACCTCATAAGCAAATAATAAAATGATTAAAAAATCAATGTCGCAGTACCTGTTCACGGCTCACAATCACCTATTGAGTGTTCAGGACTGCTGGCCCCGTCCTCTTCAGACACGAACACGGTTGTCATCTGCTTCAAGAGTGAAGCGGAATTTACCGCTGAACGCTATACGATGCCAGTCTGATGGCAGCCATGATGATCGGCTGCGACACCACTCCAGACGACTCCGCCGATGTTGAGGGGTCAAAAGGAAACATCTTAAAGGCCTCTGTGAGCGTAACCGCGCCTCAGACAAGCGCTATGAGATGGTGGACGGTACCACGGGAGGCGTGGCTGTTGTACGTTTAATAGTTGTCAATGATATCGTTGGGGAAGTTCGGGTCTGGGGAACAGTCATCCTATCTTGCCGCGCACTTGTGCTCCTTGGCCTTCCAGAGCCTTCATTTCGTCGGCAATTTCCTTGTAGCAACCATTGCTGCCAACATCTTTGCACGGCAATGACTGTACGCTGCAGGTAGCGGCCTATTGCTCGGTATGAAAACCCACTTTCACGCAAACCTACAATGCGACCACGTCGAAGTCGTTTAGTTGTCTGTGAGGTCTTCGATATCGTCGTAATGGCATCTTTAGTTGCTTCTTTACGGAATTACAATGGCAGGAACAAAAAAAAAAAAAAAAAAAAAAAGGAATAAATTTTTCGCTTCTGTTACTGGTTTTATACTTTACAAACTGCTCGCTAGAAATGCGCGCTATGATCGCAATTCCTGTTCATTTGCCTTGAAACTTTGATCATTTGCATGTTCGATCAAGACGTTTTTGCATACCAAATTTCGTCACGATCGCAAAAGTCCTTCTTGAGCTTCAATGTTTTTTGCAAAAGAGTATATATACAGAAGAATACACATTTGAAACAAACCTAGCTTCTTGGAAAATCCTTTCACCGTCCCACTGCGGATTTATAATTCTTAGCTGGTCAGCAATCCTGTTGTGTTCACGCATAAATACAGTGTGCAATGACGTCAAAGTGGTATGCTGGTTAACTCTTGAATCTCCTGCGGTATTAAAAAGTCGAATAAATTCCAGTACAGGATAATTTAACATGCTGTGCACATCTAAAAATACTATTAAAGCTAAAAATAATTGTAAATATTAATGTAAGCGAAAACGTAATTACATTATATACATTGACTATACGGAAAAACTATATTTTTTCATAAATCCCGAACAAAAGTTTAAATAAAAATTGCATAAAAATTTTGAGATATAGGTAAAATGAATTACTATAAAAATTCCACGAGTTAAATAAAATAAATAGTCAGTGAGATACGAGATCTGATTAAAACGAAACTGATGTAGATAAAGATCAGAGAAATAGGTAAATTAAATTGCCACCTGAAAATTTTTCTGTCGCACATCTTTTGAGTTTTAGAGAATTTCATTTCACAAGTGCAGAGATTACTATAGCACAGAAGCTTTAGCATTTTATAGAATTATCCTGGGGCTACACTGAAAAATGATAATAGGGTAATGCCATTGCTAAGTTGTGTGCTTTATTCAACGTTTGTGTAGTGACCATTAAAATATCAAATTTTCCTTGGCCTACATGGTCGCCATATTTCTCATAGAACACGTCTGGGATATGATTACTAAAAGGCTGAAACATATAGCAACATACGCAATTCTAAATGATAGGCTGTTGATAAGCATTCTGTACTTTATCGAAACCAACTTGGTGCAGTCTGGAGAATTTTATGGAAGAAAATCAGCAATTACTTTTATTGTAAAAAAATTGTATATTACTTGCATAAATATTTTACTTTCCAACAATATATTTACTTCAAACAGACAGTAAACCTAGTTACAAACGAGTTCTCATTTTTGTTGTAGTGAAAATTTCGTAGTGGTTGCTTTCAGAAAAGATTCGAACCATTATTCATTTAGCAATTAAAAAAAATAAAGTAATAATTAGAAAAATAAAATATTTCCATAGAAATTTCACCTCTAGTTCTTCTGTTCTATTCACTATTTTTCATGCGTATGTTTGCTAGAATAATTATTAACTCAGTTTGGCGTATTCTGAAACGTTGGTGACGAAACTAAGGGAGTTGCGGTAATATGTAAGTACCATGCATTCATTCTGCATGGAAAGACATCCCACATATAGCCAACCAAAATCTGTATTTGTAGCTATGATACTTTGTGCAATCTATTACATGTGCTCAAGGGAAACAAAATAAATACTAAATGTAGTCCTACAATTCCTTTTGTTTAACAGTCTTGACATTTTAAGAATTCACATTTTATATCAGATGTATTCAATAAAAATATTTATTGCTATTTATATCTGACTTGATTTTGTGACTCTTCTGAACAGTTGTATATTAAATAGCTCCAGACTACGAAGAACAAAATTAATAGTAAAAGAAAAATATATTAGAAAACATATTGTTGTGTTTTTTTTCCGACACCAGTTGTTACGTTATTTTCTTTCTTCACAATCGTACGGGGTTCGTAGATTTAGAGTGAATAACGACGACACTTGATGAAGTATCGAAGCACACTTTATTTACCAATATTAATCAGATAGCTCCAAAATCACTTTTACAGTCGTCGAACTGTTATAAACACGCTGACACGTTCAGCAACACAGCCTTCACACTGTCAGGCAATAGCGGTGGACACAGCATCACTGCAAAGCACCAGAGTACAGCTCCCGATTCTGCTTGGTCGTTCTCGGAACTTCATGTACTCTCGAGACTCTCCACGCTACAACTCGCGACGCACCCGACGTTACACAAAAGTATAGCTCTCGACTCAGCACAGTCTAAGACAAAACTCGGCGATGCCCTAGTTCGTGATAAACTAAAAGACTCTCTCGATGCACTCGACGACCAACTCGGCGCTAGATTTCGAGACACTCGCTTAATAACTGACTAGCAGCTCGCTAGACGAGGCACACACTGACTCGTCTTCTCGATGAGGCACTCTCACACTCACTGACTGCGGACCAGAAGGGTTTATATAGCTTTCGGCTTGTGTTCGAGAACATTCTGGGCTAAACCGGTAACAATTCATTCCAGAAGATTCTCCATTTGACCATGGCATATCGCCAATTTTGTCGCCAAATGTCGCCAAATGTGGGAACTCTGCCTTCCTTCCTATTTTATGGCAACCTTAAAACTGCTTTCCGGGAAGCCATCTTACCGCGCCTCTACATTTCGTAACAATATTATGTTTTGAAAAAATGATAAGATTTTACAGCTTTGTAAATGGCAAAATTTTACAGCTTCAAAACTGCTCTAAAGTTTATCTGCAATTTTCAGAAACGTTTTGGTAGATTTCAAGTTTCTGTATCCTGGTGATCACAAAGATAGCATTTTTGTTCTTTTACATAGTTTAGTTGTCCTTGCAATCAAAGCTTGCGCTCCAAAATCGAAGAATTACAAATTTATTTTGAACTTCGGTAGATACGTTTATTCTTTTCTGATCATAGACAGTTAAAGCTTAATTAAGACACAATAACACGCCAAACAAATACTAATTCAAAAGTCAAGCAACAAAATTCAGCGTTATATTTACAAAATTTTCACAGGACTAGTTTCGATGGTTTTGCCGAACCACCATCCTCAGCTGCAAAATCGCAAATGAACAAGATAGGAAATAAGATTAGATAAGATAAGAAAGCCTGGACAAGAATAAGCAAGTGGCGCCATCTGTTGGTGAAACCAGAACTAAAACATAATTTCTTTAAAGGCCGAAGGCAAATTTGGATTGGAATTAGGATCGTTAACTAGATCAGAAAGATTTTTATGAATGTGAAATGCCTCTAGAAAATCCAGTTCTACAATGGAAGATGTTTTTTGAATAATTTTGGCAGCAGAAAAATTGAAAGAGTGGTTTTCGGACCAACAATGTTGAGCAACAAAAGACTTCTGTGTTTCCTTTTTTCTAACATATGCCTCATGTTCCTTGACGCGAAATTTTAAGGCTCTCTTAGTTTGGCCAATGTAAATTAAACCACACTGGCAAGGAATCCTATAAATACCCCAGAAATTCATATCCGGAATGGGGTCCTTGAGTATGGAACTCAGAATTGTATTGATGGGAGAATAAACAGCCCGAAAGTTAAATTTCTGCAAAATACGTGCAACT
This sequence comes from Stegodyphus dumicola, assembly GCF_044657685.1. Taxonomy (NCBI): domain Eukaryota; kingdom Metazoa; phylum Arthropoda; class Arachnida; order Araneae; family Eresidae; genus Stegodyphus; species Stegodyphus dumicola. The sequence continues at coordinate 35,867,073 of NC_140771.1, read as the reverse complement.
TTATAGCTAATTGATGGAAAGAAGGGAATAACAACAGAATTTTTATAATCTCCTAAAACAAGACTGTGCATTTTAATGTGTTGAGATGAGAATTTTTAACTGCTTGATTAATAATGTTGGGTGGAAAGCCCCTGTCAATAGCTATTGCTTTTAAATAATTTAGTTCTTCATCAAGGGCTAGTTTGGAGGAGCAAACTTGAAGAGCACGGAAAACATAGGAATAAAATGAAGCTAACTTTTGTTTAGTCGGATGACATGATTTAAAGTGTGGTGGAAGGCAAACCGATGAAGGTTTACGGTAAACTGTAGTACTGAAGTTGGATGTGTTACGTGTGACCAGAATGTCGAGAAACGGAAGAGAATTGCAAGTCTCAAGTTCAAAAGTGAACTGAATAGCAGGATCAATAGAATTCATTGTTGAAAGAACTCTATTTAAATCATCTTTATTACCTTCAAACAAGGTAAAAGTATCGTCTACGTAGCGGAACCATGCCGGGAAGTTTAAAGTTACAAACAATTTTGATTCATAATAATGCATGTAGATATCAGCCAGGATGGGACTGAGGGGGCTTCCCATGGCTAATCCCTCAGTTTGCTTGTAATATTTGTTTTGGAAAACAAAATGTGTTTGTTTCAAACAGAGTTGAGTGAGAGAAATTAGTTCATCAATTTCGATGCAAGAGAAATGAAATTCGCGAAGTCTGGTTTCTAGACATCTTAATGCACCCTCCACTGGGACATTGGTAAATAATGATTTTACCTCAAAAAAAAAAACCATGAGTAAATTACTAGGAGAAATGTTTTTAACCTTTTTTACAAACTCTATTGAATTTTTTATGGTGTAAATGTTATTGTCTAATAGAGTTGAAAATCTAAAAACTAAATATTTAGCTAATGGATATGAGGCAGTACCTAAATTTGATACAATAGAGCGGAAAGGAATACAACTTTTATGAATTTTGGGAAGAGCATATAATCTGGCACAATTCGCAACAAATGGGATAAGTGAATGTTTTAAGTTGCCTGAAATGATTTGCGAAGATTTGATCGCAGTTTTTATTTTTGACAAGTCCGAAGGTGAAGGATCTTTAGAGATCGGATTATATGGTCCTTCGTTTAAGAGTTTAGTGACACCATCGATGTAAGTGTTCTTATCCATGACGACTATCTGGCCACCTTTGTCGGCCTTTGAAATGTTAAAATCCGGTTAGAATGAATTTCGCGCATTGTAGCTCTTTCTCTCGCAGTTAGATTTGGTTTCAATGGTTATTATTGAATTTCACATTATGAGCGATAAGATGCCTAATCATTTCTTTCTGTGAATCAGAAACTTTACTGAACTTGAAACTGCTACTGAAACTTATTTCCTATCTTGTTCATTTGCGGTTTTGCAGCTGAGAATGGTGGTTCGGTAAAACCATCGAAACTAGTCCTGTGAAAATTTTGTAAATATAACGCTGATTTTTGTTGTTTGACTTCTGAATTAGTTAAAGCTTAGCTAGTGGCATTCGGAAGATGATATATAAGTGCATTTGAAAGGTTAATGAAGATAATAGGTGTAACATAGTATTGCTAAACTAGACTATGACAAATAACTACAAGCAACATAAAGTATTACAGTTATTCAAAATAAATATTTCGTAACACTATAGAAAGCTTTTAAGTAAAGTAAATTGAAAGTAAGCTTTAAAGTAAATTGAAAAACTCACCGGATCGAAAACAAATTTGATTTTCATCTGGAAAGCTGCACTGATCATTTTGGGGATCGTTGCTTCGAGGTAATAAATCGCCAACACTTGTTCTTTGAACTGCAAACCTTCCTTAAATAAATTTTAGAAAAAAAAAGAAACAGATGTAAAATATAATAAATAGCATCTTCTTCTGAGAAAATATAAATTATTTTTTAAATGAAAGACGCAAAATAAAGTAAGTAATTTTCCGCATAATATATGTTTTGAATAAATATATAATTCTGCATAAAAATTTATTTTTGTTGGTTTTTTTGTTATATTTTTGTATTGTAAAAAGTATTATTTTTTTATACATAAAACAGCATTTTGAAAATATCTAAATGTAACTGAGGAAAAAGACGCGTCATATTTTGAAAATACAGAGACTATTTGTACACTTTTTTGATTTTGCATTGTTATAAAAAAATCTGATGTGTACACCACATGACTACCTTGTACGGAATATTAAATTATATGCATTTTTTCTTGCATTTCATTTAAACTTATTGGATTGAATTAAATCTACTTCGTCGATAGCACATAAACCACAATAGAATTAATGCACTCTTTAAAATTCATTATATTTATTTACCACAGCGAGACTCTGGTGGTATTTACGATAAACTATTTACGAGCGTTATATTTCGTTCATATTATAACTCATAATGCACAAAATTTATATCATTTAAAGAACAGAATTATCTAATAGTTGCCACATGTTCTATTCAAATACTATAATAAATCTAAAACGATGTATAAAAGAAATTAAGCAAACAAAAAAGAAACAGATTTTCACAGACGATTCAGTATTTTTCATTCAATTAATTCAGTTCTCACTTCCCAACAAGGCAAAAATACATAAAAACTCAAAATATTTAAATTAAAAATTACGAAGTAAATCTTCTTATTTCCTCGAAAATATTCCAGAATGGATTAAGCATGATTTAATTCGGAATAATAGAAGAAGGCGTTGTCTTTGTTGTTGCGAAGCTTAGTTTCTCTACACTGGCAACAAATCTCCTATTTTGCCAAGTTTGAAATGTAAATAAACATGCCCGCCATCGCAAACATAATTAGGCTTAGCCGCACTTAAACAACTTTAAAATTGTTGATAATTCTAAAACTATTCCATACAGATTTACTAAAGGCATAAAAACCTTACCAGAAGATAAGAACAACATAATTCAATCATTTTTAAAGCAAAAAATGTACAATTTACAAACATATAAGAGTAAAGAAACTGAGATCACTGAGCCGGGTAACAGAGTAGATATATATATATATATATATATTTATGTATGTTTGGTGCGGCCGATTGCAACTAAAATATGAGGTGCACATCTACATGTTATAGCAGACCTATATACAAAATTTCAACGTTCTGAGGCTACTTGTTTTTGAGTTATGCGAGATACGTACGTACATACGTTCGTACGGATGCCACGAAACATTCTCTTCAAAATTCATTTTAAAGCAGTTTTATAATTTTTTGGAGGAAAGGAGTATTTTATTCTGTCCTTACGTACAAATATCACGCAAAAACATCGTTAAATTGCATTCGATAGCGGTCAAAATGGATATTTTCTTTGAAATATGCTGCCTGAAACTTTTCGCGATCACAATACTTCGAAAAACCTTCTTGAATTTTTTAATTTCAACTATACTCTTGAAGGTATGAATTACCGTTTGTTACTTGATAGTTTCGTGCAAAATAACACTTTAAATAAGCAATGGATATGTTTGTACTCTTTCCGAAGAAAATTATAAGTATCTGGCTATTAAAGCCAGATACTTATTTTAATGCCCTTTAGAAGTTCTAAAAGGCATTGTTTCTCAATATGTAAAGTTACGATTGGTAACGCTGTCAACAAGGAAAAAAAGTCAGAAACAAAACTGAATGTTTCGAATGTTTCAAGTTTAAGATCCTTAATGTTTAAAGAAAAGTCAAAGGACAGTTGCAAAATAGTTAAAATGTTCAGTGTCGAAGGGAAAGAAAGTGATGAATGCTGATTTCAATCGCTAAAAAGTGGAAAAAAACGTAATCTGCATCGTCTTTCTCCACGACAATACGTCGCCCGAAGCAGAACGCGCTGTAGAGTGCTTTATGAAAAACATTTATCCGGACAAAAATGAAAAAAAAAATTTTTTTTTACAATAGTTGAAGCTTGGGTGTATTTAAATGACCGCAATAAAAAGAGATCCATTCATCAAAGGTTTAAAAAAATCTTAAAACGTGGTTCAGAGAATCTAAAAAAAGTTTTTATAGGGATTTATGATTGTTCCTGGGTTTTCATATAACGGAAAACTGAAAATAAAGCCAGCGAAGAAAAATCTTAAGAACAACTTGTAGAGACATTAGGTAATTTTGGAAGCAGACAAGATGAAAACTGAGCAACGGCTTCGCCAAGAATCGAACCGCGAACCTCTGGAACATGCGCCCCGTGTGCAGGCCACCACACCGCGAAGGCACGCTAGGAAGGCGGAAGAAATACCTTATATAGTCTCCCCCTTTTAAAGGGCAACTGGGGTTTTTAGGGCACCCAATTGCCAAATCCTAAAAGTGGAGTATCATCATCCACCACCCTTTTTTAGTTCGGGCGCCACTGTAGAGTCATTAGGAATTTTTTGGTAGCAAGAGAGATTTAAAAATGAGCAACGCCTTCGCCGGGAATCGAACCACAGACCTCTGGAATACGCGCCCAGCATGGAGACCACTACACCACGAAGGCACGCTAAGAAGGCGGAAGAAATACCTTATATACTCCTCCTTTTAAAGGCAACTGGGTTTTTAGGGGACCCAATTGCCAAATCCTGGGTGTGGAGAATAATCTCCATTACCCTTTTAGTTCGGGTGCCACTGTAGAGACATTAGGTTTCTTTTTGGGCACAGGCAAGATGAAAAATGAGCAACGCTTTCGCCGGGAATCGAACCACGGATCTCTGGAATACGCGCCCATTGTGCAGACCACCACACCCCGAAGGCATGCTAGGAAGGCGGGAGAAATAAATACCTTATAAACTCCTTAAATTATCAAGAACATATTTTGTACCCAGTTTTCAAATATGAAGTATCTTCTATTTACCCACAGTACCATTAATCAGTAGAATTGCATCAAGGCTAAGTAAGCAGCCATACATTAAAATCCACCATGAATTTCCTAGGAAATGTGGAACAAGAAACGGGTATCATGGCCATAACACTTCATTCACATCCTTACTAAATTATGTGGTGGATTTTTGCGCATTTGGACTTTTCAAAAGCGGATCACAAGTCTGCTTGGACTTTGGAAAGCTGTACAAAGAAAATCATCTACAGAATGTGTAAATAGCCTCTGTAATCGATGAAATTTATTAAAATCGTTTAATAAAACTACTAATCGTTTAATAAAACTATTAAAATATACTTATGCAAAGTATTCCGAATGTTAAGCGCTTTGCCAGTATTTCCAGAGAAAATTCCACTTGGATTTACTTCCATGTAGAATTATTATACCATTTATCTTTCTAGCTATTCAAATACTATGCATAAAAATCTATAATCCTGCACTGAAATTAATAATTCCTTGTAATGCCTTTTCTCATTGAAATATTTGTTACAAGTTAAGGAAGAAGAAACATATTGTAGAGACGTTAGGTATTTTTTTGGAGGCAAGAAAGATGAAAAATGAGCAATCACCTTCGCCGGGAATCGAACCACAGACCTTTGGAATACCGGCCCAGCGTGCGGAACCACTACACCACGAAGGCACGCTAGGAAGGCGGGAGAAATACCTTATAATACGATTTCAAAAGCTAAAGTCATTTTAGCATAAATTAAAACTAAGGTAACTTCGAAACCTGTCAGAAAAATTTCATTCCGGCTTGAACTAACAATAAGATGAAACTAAATGACTACAGCATAAAAATTATTATGTTCTTCAACTCGAAGCACAGAATTAAACTGATGATCACATTATACGCATCTCAGGGATCAAAAGAAAATTTAGTTATTTACAGTTTGCAGATTTAAGTTATATCCTATCCCATGGCTTGATCAATTTCGCAAACTAATATATAGCATTCAAAGAAAATAAAACTCGCCAAGTGATAGTAAACTGCTAGCCATACAAAACGCAACACGAATAAGGACATGTGATACCAATGCCATGCTGCCTCCACACGTAGCCAAAGTTCATGTGGTGTATCCGCGGGTATGGAATGCTGGGCTAGGCGTTCTCCATTCGTTTACCAGACATGTTGGATGGGTGATAGATCTGGAGAACGGACAAACAGAGTAACAATGCAGTATGGTGGGTTAAGCAGAAATCTTGAATACTGCGTGTAACGTGTGATGGCGCATTGACCTGTTGAAATGTGACCGCATGCAAGCCCTGAAGGTAAGAAAGGAGAACAGCCTGCAAAGCTTCAAGGATAAAGAGTTGGTTGGTAAATGCACCGATAATGCAATACCAACTCACACCATAATACTGAGTGTATGAGCAGGATAACGATAGATAACACAGCAGTCGAGCAGCCACTGTCCAAGGTGTCGCCAAATTCTAGCAAGCAGATGCGTGATTCGTCCTAAAGCATTACCTCACGCCATTCGGATGTCCAGCTTCGCCGTTCAGCGCATCATTGCAAACGCAAACGCCTGTGGTTTAAAGGTAAGCAAAACAATGGACTCCCAGCGGGGGCAATCCATTGTACTGTTAACGACGTCGAATTGTTCATGAGGACACCGATTGTAGTATTACAGACTGCATTCATTGTGGTATGGTTGCATATCTGGCAATACGCTGTATCACTGCCACGAGCATAATATGCCGTGGAGTGATGCAACGAGCCAGATGCAATTGCGAGTATCCCTCAGTAGTTCCTTCCTGCACCCACCGATTCCATATTCGCACGGTTGTTACATGACTACATTAATTAAAATCTACATTAATTTCGTAGAAAACATGGAACAAGAAACGGGTATCATGGCCCTTAACGCTTCATTCACATCCGTACTAAATTATGTGGTTGAATGAATAAATGTATCTACCGAAATTAAATACAAAATGTAGATACATTTAAATCAAAAAGAAAATCATTTTGTCATTTAAATGTAGATACATTTATTCTGTTTTGCATTTCACAGTTTTTAATGAGCTTTTATATATTTTAGCCTTACAGCGGAGTGCGAACTGAATTAATTGAATGAGTGCAGCTAAAAATGCGTATCATTTTCGTGTGTATTTTAATGTGTACGCTTCAGAATATACGAGTTCATCCTTCTCCAGATTTCAAGTAACATTTTTGGCATAATTCGATATAGGACGTATGCCTTCTTGGCCCTGTAGTATACAAATTGTGAACAGGGTAAAAGATTTGTATTTAATCTGAATGTAATTTTCAGTAATAATGTAATTAAAAATATATTCATATAATTCATATATGTTCACATAATTAAAAATAAAAAAGTAAGTAATATTAAGATCTACAAGAATAATAACAGACACAAAGTTAACGGTTAACTTTGAATCACGATTAATTCGAGGGAAGTTAAAAGAAAGCAGGAAAAAGGAATAACCTGTATTATAATTAACTAAAACAATTCTACTAAAACTTTATTTACATTTTGTTCCGGAGATAATTTTTTTAAGTACTTAAATAAGTTATTCAAATATGACCATGGTTTCTCTCTTTCTTTTTATCTCCATCTATATGTCTTTCTCACTGGAAGGAGTACTTGTTAGTTTTCATTCACATTACTCTTGCATATCGATAGAGGTCAACGTGAAACAAAAGATTAGTGATTTCATGTTTGATTTATGCTTAAAGTTGTCAAACTTAACTAAGGATTTAATGATGTTTATAAACTTAACTATGTTTATAAACTTAACTAAGGATTTAATGATGTTTATGAAACAAATTATTATGACGTGCTTTAAAGCTAACTATGCGTTGCAACTATGATTTAGCTCCAGATTAATCTGGCTTTATCTAAGAAAATGCATCAATTTGAAACCATAGAAAAGTCATCTCAGTCCGTCAGAATGAAGTAAAATTTCTACAGACGACACAAAACGAAACAAAAAAACATGAGAAGGATAAAAGCATTGATAGTAGAAGATGCCATAGTTCATCCTTTAGAAATAAATTGCTAAACTGTAAGAATAAATAAGCGCGCAAGCATTAATCCCTCCCCCCCCCCCGTTTGTTGAATTAAGTCAGCATTCTAAACAAGAACGCATTGGAAAAAAGAAAAAACAATGTTTTTGAAACTTTTATTTAGATCACTCATAGTGTTTGGTACTAATGTCAAAGGTTTGACATCCGTATTTAAACTATTCTCTCATTTTGTACACATGCTGTTTGTAGATGACAATTCAGTGTGATGAAGCAAAATTTGATTTGGATGTTTTGCAATTTAACGTTGAAACAAATTTTCGCACATATCTTTGTTTAACGAACAAGGTCACAGAATTTTAGTTGTTTGCACAATCCGATGCAGAGAAAAGGATCTTTTAAATGAAATCTGCAGCGTGATTTCTGAGCTTTTCGCGAAATTTCGATTATTGTTCTACGTTTTAGTCTAAAAGTATTTAACGTCATGATTCTTACATTTTAACATCTAAAACTGCATCCACTATAAAGTTTTAAAATAAAAATATATTTATTGGGCAATTTTCTGTAAATTTAAAAAAAATATGCTGCATATGTTTTAGCGAAAAGAGAATTTGGTTTTTCTTCAGTGTCGCGTGATTCGTTTGGAGTTTCTAAGTTGCGACGTCATTATATGTCACCCTGTTTTTCTTACTTCCGCATACTTTCTATAATACTGATTTTATTTATTTATTTAATCTTTCTTTTTGCTTCCGTATACTTTCTCTACTGCTGATTTTATTTATTAGTATAATCTTCTTTCTTGCTTCCATATACTTTCTCTGATAGTTATTTTTATTTAGTTATTTAAACTTTTTTTTTTTTTTTTTTGTATCCGTATACTTTCTCTGATACTAATTTTATTTATTTATTCAATCTTTTTCTTGCTTCCGTACACTTTCGCTGATACTGATTTTATTTTACTTACTTAATACTTTTCTTGCTTCATATATTTTCTCTAACACTGATTTTATTTATTTGCTCAATCTTTCTCCACTTCCTAGAAAATATAATCTGCAAATAAATTAGCCTTGCACTGGAAGGTTTTAGCCAATTTATAATTGCTATTTCTTTTACATCAATCTTTATGGACCGATAAAAAATATTAATTAGGCCGTTTTACGGGATTTCTTATGCAGTATATATGCGGAATACAGTACAACGACTTTCTGTTGTGAAAATGTTTTGTTCAATTTTGATAGGATTCTTTTGTACATGTTTTGGTATAATGAACAAAGCAAATATTTCATAATTTTACTGTTTCATCATCCGATAGAGTGGAAAAAAAACATTTACATGAAGTTCAAATGATATTCTCAACTTAATTTCTGATTTTTTTGGCAACATCGTTGAATTTTTTTCGACCATTTGACGTGACAGAATTGTTGGAAGTAAAAGTGTTCAAAGTAAAAAAGACACCGCCGAATAACGATTATTAGGGATCTTAAGGCAACATAAATCAATGGTAATTTTCATAAATTTGCATACTAACTTCAAAATTTGAATACGAGCCTTCTTATTCAGCTGCAGAAGGAAAATGACGAAGAAAGAGCCTGTGCTCCCACGATACCAATGAAAACAACAAACCAGAAAATTCGACAACGTTCCATTAAAATACGAAAACAAAGCTACTGGTGCTATCTGATGATGAAAACTGAAAGTAACTGTTAAATACCATCCTTAAAAGCTGAGGGTCATTTCGGATGGGAGTTTAGACCATTAACCAGAACTGAAAGATTTTTATGAATATGAAACTCTTCTAGGAAATTTAAACCGCCAACGAAAACTTTTTTTGAACACTTTTGGCTGCATACAAAAAGAAAAATGAGATTTTTTGACTAACAATTTTGGTAACAGAGAATTTATGATTTCTCATTTATCTCTTAGTGCCAAATATTAAGGCTTCTTTGTTTTTCCCAATGTATGTTAAACCATATAAACAAAGAATGCTGCATATACCCTGGAATTTTATATCCTTAACGAGTTCTTTATATTGAGAATTGCAAATTTTATCGAAAGCAGTAAACTTCTGTAAACTGCGGGCAAACTTTTTAGGAGACTATAAAAATTATGTCGTCATTTCTTTGTTTTCATCGATTAATTATGAAATTGACACGTTATTTGATAATAAGGAATGAGAAACAGAATTTGTATGACGTCGTCATAACGAAAGATATAAACCATATTGTACTACAGCAACAATAAAGCAACTTAGTGCAATTATTTGTAGCTAAGCTTACGTAATGGGGTGACTTCACACTTTAAAGAAAGATATAATATTATGCAACATATCAGTGCAATGGGCTTCGAAACGTTTCCTTCATTTAGTAACATATTTCAAACCAATGTTTGTATCTTTCAGTCTGATAAGGCACTCTGCAATGAGCACGAAAAATAGATCCATGATTTTCTCCGAAGTCAATTAAAATATTCCTGTGGGCTGCCTCATCTCAGTTAAATTAAAATATTTTGAAGTAGAAAGGTGGTAGTTGAAGATCCAAGAAATAAAGTAGAGTTAATTAAAACTATAATTTCATGCTATTAACACCTAATTACTATAATGACCTTGACACTTGTTAGTAGTATGAACAAGCGACATGCAGTAGTAAGTAAAAACAGGTTTTTTTATTCAAATATTAAATTACACAGTACTAGCTCAAATCGCAGACGTTACTCGGACTTTGCACAGCGTAAATATACTTCATTTATGGGGATGGTTATAGATTTTTCGAAATCTCAGATAGACAAAGATATTCTATATATTTTGATTAATTATGCAAAATGTCATCAAGCTGGAACCAAACTGTAGACCTAAGACGGCGCCATGTAACGGTTTTATTAAAAAGCGATACTTGATTTGTTACCGGTCATGCCTTTTTTCGGAAAACCATCATCCACTTTGGTCGATTTCTTCACCGTTTTCAAAATATTCGGGAAAACCAGGCACAGCACGCTAAAGTCCTGCTTTAAAGGTTCTGCACCGTTCTGGAAAGCTCAGCATTGTTCTAAGGAATAAACGAACACATCACCATCTGATGGTTTCAGAAAGAACTGATAACGAGAACTCAATGATGGTAACGAGAACCTAACATGTGTCTCATGTGTGCAAAGTTCTAGTTTATACATCTTGAGTGTCAATCCCGTAGGATGGGTTTTCGAAATCTTATAAAGACGGTGCTCCTCCTGTTTGGAGCGTGCAAAAGATCCTTCTAAAACTGTAGATTTCTGTGAATTACAAGCAAGCAAAAATGAAAAAAAAAAAAAAAAAACAGACACTCTTCTTTATATATAAAAAGGATTTAATGAATCCAACTAGTATAAATTTACGGATGCTGTTAGTAATTAATGACAATTGAATGAATCTGCTTTTATTTTTTAAATTACTTAGTTTGTAAATTAATTACAAAGTAAATTTGAAAGAAAAATTAAATTTCTTAAGCTTTCCTGAACTATAACATACTGCTTCTTAGAAGATAAAAATATTTTAATTTGGGAAATGGCAACAATTTTCTCTTAAATCGCTGAGTTTGTTAATTAAATTCCCAGTACAAATAAATATACAACGTTTACCTGAATGGCAGCATAATTCTTTCATATTGCCATGTTTTCTGATCAAGTTTGAAGCATAAATATCTCACGCATTGGAGATACGAAAAATAAAGCTTTCACATTGCTGAGTTTTTAATCAAACGTTTGTTAAATCAACGTACAATATATGTGTATTAAGGATACGGACCCGTGGGATGGTTTTTGGATGATCTGATGCGATGAGGACAGTGAAAGTCCTGTTCTTTTAGAGATCAACAGAGCCATATTTCATCAAGATGAGAATAAACCCACAGACGTGTATAAAAGACAAACACACATTCACTGTTCTTTATTTATGTACAAGTGTTATTTCATATTTCATTTAAATAAATTAGATGTTAAAAATTAGCCAATTGAGACAAATCCAAACTGACGTAAAATTATTCTGAACTGAGTTTTCATCTTGAACACATGGAACTCTTTCTTTCTTGCTTTGCTAACATCCACTTATAACACCTATTGCTGCTGCTTCAAATATACTTCAGAAGACTAAGGCTGCTAAACTGTTTGGAACAATTTTTCTGCTTTGTCACAACAGCCAATCACCATACAGATAACTTTGGGGTTCACATGTAAAGGGGAAACTGGTTCTCCCTTACAAACAAACCGATAGCATTCGATGCTGATTGCTGATTGGTTGAAAATTAGCAACTTAACAATTTTTTTCAATTTGCAAGCAAGGAAGGCATTGTCTGAAACAGTTGTTCGTATGAAACAAATACGTATGTGATATGGGCCTAAAAAATACTGATCTAGTTCTTCAAGAAAAGGGGATTTATCTGTTTTGGTTTAAAAAATTTTTGCCAAAGAAAATAAAGAACTACTAGACCGGCCATTATTACAAGTATCTCCGTTTTCCTTCCAAAAATTCCACACACACACACACACACATATATATATATAATGCGAATAATAATAGCAAAATACAATACCAGTATTATCGTTTGTTCTTAAAGAGTCCGATTCGTTCCGAGTGGTTCCATATATTAAGGAAGCGTCTATAAATATTGTGAGAGAGTTCATTTGCTGTCTCTGGCCTGAAACATATGAACGAAAGTCTTCGATTAGGAAACAAATATTCAGTGAAAGTAAATTACACTATTTAAGCTGAAATGTGAAAGTCTTCACGCAAGAAGAATGTTTCATGAAACCAGAAGTCAGAAGAAAAGAAGTAATCAAACTGTAGAAATGCTTAGACAATAATAAGAATTATGAATTGCTAGGTAAAGTACACAAAATTGAATTCTAAAATATGAAGCATTTTGAAATGAAAATGTGAAATATACGTACGAATCCTTGGCACATCTTAATGAAAGAAATTTGATGTATGCATAAATATCAAAACATAAAATTCTCACTAAATTTTAATTGGTGATTTTATATGAAATTAGGTTAAAAATATGAAAAGATAACAAAATAACTCATGATCCAAGTCTAAAAAGTCTAACATTAGTCAGATGGGTAAAAGACTAACGATTTCACGGGCTACCAGACACGTTTAAAGCCGAAAAACATCGCGGACGAAAACGTCGCCGAGAAAACAAAGCAAGGCGAAGACGTCGTCGTACATAAATAATGGGAGAAGAGAAAGCAAAGAGAAAACATCATGGTACAAACTATAGTGGTCCAAAATAAAGCGGTTCAAAAACTTCACAATTTAAAAACATAGTCGTTGAAAATATCGTGGTAAAAAATAAAGTACCTACAAATTATCGCATGACAATAACATCACACGCATGCGTTTTTCAGGTTTTAAAGGTTGTAAATGCATTTTCGCATAATGATTTTAGAGTGCAAGAAGAAAAGAAGGAAAAAGAGAGAAGATATTAACAACACTTTAAGAATAAAGCAATTTTTATAGAGGTAACGTCATGCAATTGTTTATCTTTCTTTTTCTTAATATTTTTAGGCTGTATTTTTCACGAAAAATTATCAGTAAAATTTTATAAAAATGGATTAATTTATTAATAACCTTATTAATCAACTACGTAAAATTGTAATTCCATTTAGTGCTATAAAATTGCATTAATTTTCTACTCATTTTCAATCTTTAAATGCTCAAGTTTCTTCTTAGTTTTTCAGCAAAAACTTATCAGTTCATTCAAAAATATGAAATATAGAAGTAAATATATCCTTCTTTCCTTCTTGCGCTCCCAGATCATTATTCGAAAATACACTTAGAACTTTTAAAACCTGAAAAAACGCATATGTGCGATGTTATGGTCATACGATGCTTTATAGACACATTATTTTTTAACACGATATTTTCGACGACAATGTTTTTAAACTGAGAAGTTTTTGAACTGCTTTATTTTCGACCACGATATTTTGTACCACGATGTTTCAGAACTGCGGTGTTTTCTCTTTGCTTTCTTTTCTCCCACGATGTTTTCTCCTTGTGTTTCTTCCGCGAGGTTTTTGGCGGACAACATCAGACACAGATCTCCGTAGAGGAGAAAAATTTTTTTTAATTTCTATTTATTTTTCCCCCCCAAGAAAAGAGGTTTTTGATCACAAGAAGAGAGGTTTGTAGCCTGAGAATTGATTTTTTTCTCCGAAATCAATGTCAAAATCATGTTCTTCTTTGCCTTATTTAAAATTTTACACTGGTGTGTTTCTTCTTCTAATTAAACTCAAGTCATTGCTAGCTTCTCGAGCTTTTAAATTTTCTGTACATGTAATTTAGCATATAATATAATACTTCAATCTGAATTTTTATTTTGTTGAAACTATTTAACTTTTTAGTTTATCCAATTTCCAAAAAAATAGGTCCTATAAGAGAGAAAAACATCAGTGTCTATTTATCACATTATTGTTTTAAATACATCCTAAATCAAAATATTAATGACAGAAAATCACATATCAGGAACAAACGCACTATTTGCAGTTTAGCGCGCCTTTGATAATTTCCCTGTCAATCTTGCAATTACGAAAAATTTCTAAGTAGGCGTTGAAGGGTCTGTAATATTAAACGAAACTATGGTATAGTTCTTGATGAAATTTGTCTAAAATAATTAATCATGAAATCCTAAGTACCTCGCTCAATTTTGTTAGCATTATAAAGAGTATTTTTTCCATGAAAAGATGGCAGCAGTTTTTATTATATTTGCGAATCTGCATGTTATTCCTTTGCACTGCTCTTTCATAGAAAAATTAACTATAAATGCATAATTTTTAAGATTCTTGTTTTGTTTTCGTTTTACTTCATATTATAGTTTCATATTTGTAAATTTTGAAAGAAACTTGATTTAGGAAACGAAACTTTTTGTACATATTTCAAAATTCAACTAATTTTGTTAAGTTGCATATATATATATACATATATATATATAATGTATAATTTTTGAATGAATATAAAATAATGTAAAGTATCTTAATTTTCTAACTGTCTTCTAGGTTTTATTTTTACCGCAAAACTTAAGGTAGGTTTTATTTTTACCGCAAAAGCTGCATACAATACATTAACAGTAATTTTATTCTACACTTTAAGGGAAATTTTTAATGTTTCTAATTATTTTGCTTATATTTACTCATGCTTGAGTTCCCATAGTATTGTTTTAGATTATTAGTATATAGGACCTTCCTCTCTTTGGCCACATAAACTTTCCTAGATCCTACTAAGGAATCTGGCGACTTCTCGCTCAGGCGTGAAATAATACCAGCACAGCAGAAGGATGAAAACAACCCTTTGTTATTATCAACTATGAATAGAAGGGCACGTACTTTTGCTTTACAATAACACCGACAACTTGCGGTGAAGCTTAAGAGTTATTACACAAATCAGTTCAAGTCTAAAGAGTAGTGCTGAAATAGCACTTTAAGACTGACTAGGTTGACTCGACAATCTACCCGACGTGATAATTATTTAAATGGCTAAAAGACGTATTCAGCAACTTCGCGTAACAGCAAGGTCAGAATCATAACGTGTGCTGGCTAGGGAAAACACGCTCTCAATAAACTCCACGATTCATCCATTTAAATACTCACTTCTCTTTAACTTTTCCTGGCGAGGAAATGCGAGGGGAAGTTGAGGAGTTCAGGAAAGTTAACAAACGTTTGAATAATTGGTTTATTGAGCTAAGGAAAACCCCACAAGTATATATTATTTACTCCTAGTAATTAGAGATTTTACATTAATGATATGTATAAATTCAATAGGAGTATTTTAAATGATTTACAATCCTCAATTTCCTATTCAAATGCATAATCTTAGCGTAATAATTTTATACATAGAACTCTCATTATAACCAGTGATGAAATATAATTTAAAATTTTGATTTAAAAGACTACATTTTCTTAAATAATAACTTGTAATGTATTCCTACCTAATGTGCATACTGGACAAATTGCAGATCGAACAAAATTAATACAAGTCACGTCATAATTAGAGTAAAAGGGGTCGTCACCCCTAATTCTGATTGGAGCACACTGAGGATGTGTTTCTGGTTCTGGTGGACAACACTCGATTGCTTGATTATCGACTGAAAAAAAATTATAAATGTTATTGCTTCATAAACATCATTAACTAATTCTGATAAAACATGGAAATTAAAATAAATAAATAAATAAATGAGCTTATTCATAATGAAGAAGTTTTCTCATTAGACAGATTCTATGAGGACATAAAAGTAAAAATGTATTGTTCTTCCCATTAAAAAGGCAAGCTTTTACAAAAGAATGATTTCCACTTTGATCTTCAATCTATTACTTCGCAATCGATGTAAAACATAGATTTTAATTTTCAAAATCATAGCAATATGAGTTTAAGCTTAGATTTTTC
Source organism: Stegodyphus dumicola (assembly GCF_044657685.1). Classification (NCBI taxonomy): domain Eukaryota; kingdom Metazoa; phylum Arthropoda; class Arachnida; order Araneae; family Eresidae; genus Stegodyphus; species Stegodyphus dumicola. Next base: position 35,850,846 of record NC_140771.1, on the reverse strand, counting down.
CAAAAGGTATCAGCAAAATAGCCATCAAAATTCCTTCTTGTAGCAGAAGAGGTAATTGATGCATACACAATGCGGAGAAACAGACAGAGTTTAAAACAACGATTTCATTTATAAATTGTGCTCAAAATCCAGTTTCAAGCATCACCATGTCCTGTGTCTTAGTTCTCACCATGGATGTAATAACTTCTCATCTCTATAGCTCTCATTAATTATGTGCTTTCTTCACTATATTTGAGAAGGGCAGAGTGGAAATCTTCGATAAAATTAACTAAAAAGGTTAACCGAAAAGGAACAAGACAAAATTAAATGTATTAAATATAATCTAGTATTAAATATAATCGGCACCTCTTTTAAAGTTATCTGATTCCGTATTTATGCACTGATTCAAATGTGTCTTCTATGATTAGTATTTTTCCTGAGAGACTTTTAATTAGAGAGTTCTACAACCCTCTATACTTTCATTGAAGGGTTCATGTAGAACATTCAACGTAGGTTTTAGTCTTGCAAATAAAGTAATCTAAAAGTATAAAATTTTGTGAAAAAGGAATTGAGGAAACACAAAATAGTTCCGTCTCTGCTGAAAACATTTGTGTTTGTGGTTTAAAGTACTGTGGGCACCTACCACAAAAATACTCTTTTTCAATCGCCTTAAAATTTTACAGCTAATTACATCACTAGCTACATTTCATTACAATTAAGACATCACTAGCTGTTTGCCCAGGTAGAACGAATAATAGAAGCACAGTCCCTTGCATGTATGAAAATGCTATTGACAGTGTCTTCTTGGCATTCTAGCTTTCCTAAACCACTTGGATTAACTCCATTTTGAGGCTCATTACTTAATTTTATTGCAGTACCTATGAATCAGGCTTATTGCTACTATCTCAAATAGTGACTTACAGTAACAGCAAAATAATTTGATTCGGCTTGATGACTTGACTTAACAGTCAACCCAAGTCTCAGAGAATATTAGACACAACTTGTGATTAATGATTTCCAAGAAGCATTCCAGTAATGATGTTACACTGAATTTGGTGAACAATGCAAAAGTATACAACTTTGAAAAGTTGGCTTTAACATTCTTTAGTCTGAATAATGATGTTTCAAATGACTGCAGAGACATCAAACAAAATGACAAAGAAAAGCGAAATTCGTAATAAAGAATTGCAATCTTTTAGTACATTAGGAATAGGGAAATTACCAAATTTCGAATTGTTTTGGCGATAATAAAGAAATGTGGTATAATATGCTTTCTAATTAGTTTTTAAAGGCAAAATTTTATGACTTACCCGTTGTACTGCCAGGTGTGAGTGTTAAGTCATGATCTAAAAATTGTCCAAAGAACATGTACATATGTGTGACATAATTAGTTGGTCGATTGAGATGGGAATGGACGTTTAACGAGAGTGTTCTTGGCTCAGGCAAGTCACCTCCCAACACAGATCTTCGAAATCCACTCTCACCTAAAAATATGAAATAAATTAAAGAGGGAAAACCTTTTTTACTCACTAATGAAATCATTTTATTAATACATTTTGTTATATAATTATTAATAGAATAAATAAATGTGAAGCACAAGACAAAATGCTAAGATCGTTCGAAGCATTTTTTAATTTAAAAAATCCCATTAATGTCAAGTTTTTAACAGATATATACGAAGATTTTTAAAAATCCAGTTTTAAGATCTCCCTTTTTTGTTCTTTCCCCTTTTTCACTTTATAAAACTTGTACGCAGAGAGATACGCATAAGAATCTTCAATAATAATATAAAACTATCTGAAGTGCAATTCATTATTGAATTGTCTTGGAATACTGGGTGTTTCATATATAATGGAATAAAAGGAACGCATACCTGTGAATGCTGTAATTAATTTATTTTGATAAATAAAATTTACAAGAAAAAAAAAATCTGAAATGTTTCAGATTTTAAATTACGTCCAAAGGGGCGTTTTTTAACATTTTGTGTGTTACCTTTCTTTATTAAATATCATGTTCCTCGCACTTAAACCATAAGATCCAGTGCAACAGCAATATCGCAAAATAGTTTTAAAACGAGCATATCTTTAGAATTTCCGATACAGAGACTCACGCGCTGGAGATAAAAATGTTTTTTCTGCACAACGTTGCCATTGCTCGCTTTGAAATCCTTGAGTTTGTTAATCAAAAATTCGTCAAAGTTTTAAAAAATAGGAAATCGATCATAAAACAAATTTCAAATTTCAAATTTGGTCTTCCACATGCTCATATTCGTTGGAGGATTACGTTATTCAAAATTCGATGACTCTATGTACCGTTGTTTTATCACAATACGAGAAATATACATACATTTATGCAGATTTTTCATTATTTAATTTCTCCAAATATAATGCAGGACTCTAACATTTTGTGGCAACAGTTTGAAAAGTGAGCCGACATTTATGAGTCCGACGCAAAATGCCAAAACGAAACTAATAGTCCTTCGGGATTCAAATCCCTTTGGACTAAAAACTATAGCTATCCAATCCCGAGCAATTTCTGTCTTGATTATGAATTTAAGTTAAATTTGCCATTTCACAAAATGCGTAGTCCAGGCTTTCAAGTGAAGCTATTAAGAGATGAAATTACTAGAAAAGGCGCAAAATTAGCAACAGAATGTCAGAAAGGCTTATTATTCATAACATTTAATTTTAAAACATATGAAGAGACACAGTCTTGAAATATCGTAATTCGAGTAAAAACAATTATTAACACCTTTTAGGATAATTAAAAAGCATTATATTCTTAATATTACGTTCATTTTCGCTGCTGCGTAGCCAAATTTCTGTTTTCCTGTGCTCATTCTTCTAGCCATTTTCTTAGCTAGGCTGGTGCGTATATCAGTTTATTTAATAGAGCATAGAACCACCGTAATACGCAGCAAAGTTCTTTAAATACTAGTTGACTTGCTTACTTTATTACCTTCTGGCAATCTGGTTTCTACAGCATATATTTTTACAGTATAGTTTCCATTAATTTAGGACAAGAGGTTAAGAAAATTTGTTGTAATTGTTGGAAGTTATCTCACTTGTCTGACAGTAAGATCAGAATATGCTCACAAACTTCATCGTGGCAAGAAGTGCAAGATTGTGCCTGGCGTTGGGAAGGACCTTCAGCACTATACAGGTGGCAGTACGACTTTGCTCAGTTCTCCCCCCCCCCAATTTTGGCGGAGAAAGGGCCAAAGGAGACGGGTTGTGGGTCTCCCAACCCTCTTCCCTTACCACCAACCTTTCGAGAGGATTTTCAGCTCGCCGCATATTTAGAGGGTCCCCATGCCGCACAGACACTAACAGACACTACAAATTTACAAACAACAATGCATTCTCCGGTATTCGAGTTGGAGCCCATTGGTACGGTAGTTAGCATCGCTAACCACTATCCGGTTGGACGCTTCAAGAAAAGTTTTATATTATATATAATTAATTTGTGGCTTTAAAGAAGAATCAATGGCATTAATTCATTGTCAAATATGCTACTGAAGAACTGCATAACCTATTTTCTTTATTAATGGTTATTATTTGAACTTGCGCATTGACATTGAATTATGTTCAATAAATTGCGCTGAGTTAAATGGCCTAAGAAAGCTATGCCGCCCATATCAGTGTTCTGTACCATAGCTTTTACTGCAGTTTCGTCTATCAGGAATCGCATTGAATTCGAGTGAATTAGAGTTTAATTCTGTGAGACCTAACCCATTAACATTTATTGGAATAAGATAGAGATAAAATAAGATTTTTCTGAAAATCAAATAGATATCATAATTAGCCCAAAGAACGTTAGCCCAGAAGGGCTATTAATTTCGTTTTTGCGTTGAAATCTTTAAATGTCTGTCGCATTGTGATAAAACAACTCTACCCAGAGCCATCGAATATTGAATAACGTAACTCTCCGCCAAATATGGGCATCTAGAAGCCCTAATTTGGAATTTAGAATTTGTTTTATTATTGATTTCATATTTTGTAACATTTAAACAATTTTTTATTAACAAACTGAAGGATTTCAAAGCAAGCAATGGCAACGTGGTACAGAAAAAACATTTTTATCTCCAGCGCGCGAGACTGTGTATCGGAAATTCTAAAGATATGCTCATTTTAAAGTTATTTTGCTATATTGCTGTTGAATTGAATTTTATGGTTTAAGTGAATAGAACATTTAATAAATAAAGGTTACACACAAAATGTTAAAAAAAAGTCCCTTTGGGCGTAATGTAAAATCTGAAAGCTGTCAGCTTTCTTTATTTTTTATTAGTTTTTTTATTATTCTCTTGGTCCATTTTCCGTTATGAAGTTTTCGTTAAACGAGCTTTCATCCTATTTTATTCATACTTAATTTCTCCTAAAAACTGCATGACTGGTTTCATTTACGGTTTTTCTTGTAATAGCTACAACTATTGCTATATCAGCACCTCATTTCATCAAGCAAATCGGCACCTCATTTTAATTTCTGTCGAAAAGTTTAAAAGAGATCAAATAATGCATGATTCTTTTACGGAGCCTTTTATTGCTCCCAATGCAACACTGAAATTTGGATACTAAATGTCCAATATAAAAGAAATGAAAGAGATAGTTTAAAATTCCGAACTTTGCTGTAGAAGAATTATAACAAATCCATTTTGCTAATTATAGGATACAAATATTGAAGATTGTAAAAACACAGATTTTCACCAATACCGGTGATGTCGAGGAAAAGCATTACATAATTCCAGAGAACTTTGGTGATAAAGGTAGCATTAAATAAACATTGTTTCTAAAGAATAACTGCAACTAAAACAAGTGTTTTCTTTATTAAAAACTTTATTAAAATAAAAACTGGTTTCACCAGTGGCCGAGTGTTTAAGACAGCTGGATGCTCGAGTTTAACCCTGCTTCGATCCTAGTTGAACCGTCGTGGCTGCGCAGCTGGTTTTCATGATTTTCCTCAAGCTCATAAAAACACTGTCCAGTTTCTCATATAAAGTTGCCCACTAAGGCCTCCTTTCCCTAATATAGATAGCTCATGTGCTTTGCCGTATTCAAATAACCTAAATTAGTCTAACGTAAAACAACGCCTAAGTTTAAAAAAAATCTAAAAGTCTGTAGTACTTGGTAGTAAGTAAGATTTTTGTGAAATAATAGTAACCAAACTCTTCGTTTGTCTATGATTATTTATTACTCATTTGCACTTATTTGTCGACCAGCGGTCGAGTGAATAAAATCAATGAAGACAATGAGTTCGACTTAAGTTTACATTCTGTGAGTAGCTTGGCTACATGGGAGGTTTCATAATTTTCTCCATGTGTAATATGAATACGAAGAAGTTTCCATCAGAAGATCCTCCACGAGGGCATCCCTCCCTTCAGACAGATACTCCTAGAGTGCTTTGCCATGATCTAGTAAATTAAGTAAATTCATATGAAACGTAAATATGATCCATATCCTCTTAAAAAGCCTTCCACTAAGACGCCTTCTCTTAACCAGATCGCTGTTTCGTGCTTTGCTCTTAATTAATTAACCAAACAAAATCAAGAACTTTTTAATTATTTGCGACAGAAATTAATATCACATATTTTGTGTAATTTTCATTCTGTTATTATTACATAAAATTTAATAAATGTATCAAATTATATAAGTTTCAAACGATAAATCATTGCAATTAGAAGAAAATAATGGCATCCTGAAGCATATCACTTTTACGTTTTAACGTACGTTATCTACTTGGATATGAACACCACAAGAAACGAAAGACGTAAATAAAGTCTTTCAGTTAAAAACTGTAACTGTTACGCTTAAAGGAAGAATTAACCTCGTTTCCAGTCATGGCGAATCGACAGGCTGCATAGCCGTCTGTTGTTTTCTCCGAAAGCAACGTAAAAAAGAGCTTATTTCCCTCAGAAATTTCTCTATAAAAAATTTTATCTTGAGACAGATAATACCCGTATTCTTTATCGCATTGAATTAAATAAATAAACATATACATTACCTGACAATGGGGATATAATTTTGGTTGCATAATCTGCAACTTGCAAGAAATACCCTGCTGAACGATTTGCATAAATGACCTGAAATGCAGATTTGCCATATAATAAGCTAAAGAGATAAAAGCAAAGAAAACATCAGAGATGTCAATAAAAATGTGAATCTGTCGCCACGATAAATCCATTTTTCGAGCTATGCCTAGTTGAAGAAAGGCTTGGCAGCTTATGCTGAAGTCACTTTCGACAATCAGACATTTTCGCGAAGAATTTCATTTTAGACTTACGATCGAGCAGATGGTTGCATCGAAGCTGAAATAAACCTATACGAGTCTATTGTGCAAAGGATTTTGAGAAAATGGTTTGGAGAAGGGGTTATGAATCGTGCCAAGGTTAATGGGAAACCTAGACAGACGTTAGTATTACATGGAAAGATTGCTATTGTTTGCTTGATTTGTCCCAGCGTGAGTAGGAAGACAAACTGTAACAATTTGTTCAAAGCATATGTTCATCCATCCTTAAGGACATTGTCAGCAAGCTAATTTTCTCTCTACCTGGAAGTGATATTTCTATTATCGCCGAAAGAGGTGGTCCTTTTTGATAAAAATAACCTTGTATATTCCATTACCATATTGCGTTAACTTTTTGAAATTAAAATCATTTATTTATGTATTCATCTGTCTGCGAATTTTCTTCATATTCTTCTCACTCTTTCATGATGCTGAATTGCTGAATATTTTCCTCAGGCAGTATATAAGACAATTATCTCTCTTTTATAGCAGATGAAAAACAATATTTCTGAAAATATTCTTGGGAAATGAGAAAATTTATCTTCATTTGAACATATTAAGATTATCTTTCGTCAAATTAATTAAATAACTGAATAGATAAAAAAGAATTCCATATGATATTGAGCAGGTGGATACCTGATGGATCTTGAGTCGCACATTGCCCCACCGCCGTTTTCTATGCAGGCGATTAAGTCAATAAAACTTATTACTGACTAAATTTCCGAATTCGTGCCTGTTTTTTTAGTTCTGATCTTCTTCGGACTACCATTATGCAAAGATTATTCTAACAATAACAATAATCTTTACAAATCTAGAAATAACTGGTATTTTTTGCTTCATAACACATTCTGAATACTTGCTAAATATAACGTACACTGTATAAGTTCATACAAAGGAACAGCTTATATAGGCTTTCCATAGTAAATAAGTTCCCCTACTGAAGTAATGTCGTGCGCTAATATTGCGTAAAATTACCTTGATACTACTTCAGTCTCCACAGTATCTAGACATTCTTATTTCAACTGAAAGGGTTATTCTTTAGTTTTGGTTGCCATTACTTTAAATTACTACAGAAAACTTGTAAGTTAAGATCGTAGTTATTTCTAGAGAAACCTTGTAAGCCAAGGTTTCTCTAGAAATAACTACGATCTTTGATAAGTCTACGTGAGGTTAAAAATATGCGAATATTTTTGAAAAGGTATTGTTACTATCCCGAATGTAGTCGGCTTTGAAGTACTTTATATTTAAGTACTTTTACTAGAACGCTAAGCTGAAAGCATCGTAATAAAGAAAAATGATATGGAATTACTATTCTTACCGGTATAATAAGCAGGTAACAACCTTCTTTGACAAGAGAATGTTCTTCCCCAATTTGGATTTTCAAGATTGTTGCAAGATCCATCCAACGTTCGATAAACAGAACTTCGGTCACATCGGGGTGCATTCTGACCGGACATACAGTCATTGATGGCCTTTTCGCAGTTATCTCCCTTTAACTTCCTTTTAGACAATGTGTTTACAATATGTTTCTCACTTAGGTTATACCTGTACTCAGAAGTAGAAAAACAGTATTTTAATAAAATATTTTGTAACTTGTTTTGAAACGAATCTATAGTACTGAATACACTTCCATACATATATTATTAGATTGCTGGGAACTACTAAACGGTTTAATGCAAACTATTACAGTGCTTCCGCGATGGCAGTTTCTGACCATACAAAGAATCCATTATTTTGAAGATCCTTTCCATTAAGTACAAAGTTCGGCTGTGGATGGCAGTAGACCTACATATAAGAGCTGACTTGTAGAAAATCTAGTTCTGCATACCAAGCAAAAAATCTTAAAAGATATAAACCATCACTCTGACTGATAATCTACGGCCACTTGATTTGCCTGTCAGGCTTCAGTCCCGCTACTAACAGTTCGCCTGTAATCAGATTGCGGTTTTTTCTCTGTTTTCTTACTGTTGGATCGATATCGGGATTACTTCCATTGCAACAAAGCATAAAAAAGTATCTCTATGTCAAGATAAAACTCGTGTTATGATAAAGAAGGAATTGGCTAAGCCTCAGCTGAAACAAGAATCCGCTTGGCATAAAGTGTTGCTGTTTGTTTAGTGTAATTGCTGCCAGTTCCTTAAGAAGACAACTAGCCATCAACTGCACTATTAACAACTGCAACTAACAAATGTCTTTAAGATGCATCAATTGTATAATTTTTTGCGCATCTTCCGTCACAAGGGAAGACTACATCCGATTAGGGTAACTCGTCAGAAATTATTACGAATGAGAAATTCTGTGTTCCCCGCTGCATAACCTAGATCTTGCAAATGTTTGCTGTCGCTTGGCTGCATCTTCGAGATATTCTCCAGCAAAGGCAAGCTGAGTAAGGAACTAACAGAATTCTTCATTTTTAACACAGCTCATTTCTTCAGGAATAGAGTTCGAGTCTATCTGAGTTGTTGATAAAAGATTATCGATGTAGCTATTATTTATGCTTCACAAAGATAACCTTAAATTTATACGAAATTAGCATTCATGACCTACCATTAAGAGAATCAGAGATTTCCCAGCAATCTAATGCATTTAAATATGTGTGCATAGTCATTAAAATGAAGAAAAATAAAACTTGTTACTTTCTGTAGATACTGCTGGTGACTGCCTCAAAAGGAATCTGTTTGTATTCGTTGATATAGACCAAAGGATCCGTGTTCTTTCTCCTGAGAAGGCTGAGATCGGAAACTTTAGTCTTCAGTACCCTTCCTTTCAAAATAAAACAATGGTACCAAATGTTTTAGTTTTGTTACGTAATAAATTCATCACAGTGATCTTTATTAGGATAATTATCTCCTAAAACTATTATTTAATGGACATATAGGTCAAACGTTACGTTTACAAAAATTTCAGTAAAATATTTACTATGGGAAACGTAACGTAAAATTACTTAAGATAATACTTAACTAATATTTTATGAATTACCACATACATAATATTGAATAAATGTATAAATATATATGAAATAAATTTATTATTTAATTACTACAATTATAATTGAAATTAATTTACTAATTAGTACTTTTATGGGATATAACTTAACTTTCAATACACTACGTATTTCTTAAAATTTAAATTCTTAAAATTAAATACACTACGTATTTTCTAATTTTACATAAGATGTCACTAAGCTTTGACGATCTTTTTGGCAACATATATTTGTATTTAATTTTCATCTTCAAATATTTTATTTAATTTTTTAATTTGGGAAAACGTTACCGTAGAACAGTAAAGAAGAGGTCCAAAAATTTTTATTTGTCTGGACAGACTCTATCTAGCTTTCATCTTTTTAATTTAATACATTGTAAGTCGTTATGTGATTTTAAAATTACGTGTTGCCTATAATATTGGGTCATGTAAAATGTCTCCCCAGTTTTTTTAGACTAAAGTGTTGATGCCTATATAACCAGCTACACTCACCCGATTATCTCAAATGAACACGTGCTTAAAAGGTGACATTCAGCTTCCATTATTTGTGAAGATAGTTTTCTAATTCATTGCTCGTATAAAACGTTATATTGATTTGAAAATGAGTGAAATATCTGAAGAAATACGCTATATAATGCTTTACTGTTTTACTATTAAAAAGTTGACACGCTCCAAAAATATGCCGAAAAATTTGTGAAGTGTACCGTGAGAATGCGGGGAGTGATTGAAGGACCCAAGAAGTGTTTGCTCTATTCCGTTCCGGAAATGTCGATGTCTAAGATGCACCTTTGTCTGGGCAGTCAATCACTGAAACGATCGATGAAATTTGGCAACTGGTGGGGCAAGATCGCCCTCAAGCTGTCAGGAAATAGTTCAGTTACTAAACATCAACCACATGGCAGTTTGGAATCATTTGGAAAGAGCTGGATTGTCGCCAAACAAGGTTATGTTGAGTGTTTGGTGAGATTGGAAAGTAAATTGTCCGTTATGAGTGTCTGCAACCAGGAGAAACCTCAATTCGGCCCTGCGCTGTGCACAACTCAATCGTTTGAACGAAGCAATCCAGAAAGAGCGACCAGAATTGGCAACAAAAAGGGAGTTGTGTTCCATCATGACAATGCGCGGCCACACGCATCTTTGATAACTTATGACAAAGTGAAGGAAACTGATTGAGAAGTTTTGATGCATTCACCGTACCCGGGCCTTGCTCCGTTTGACTCTGTTTGGTCTCTGAAAATCTCAAGTGCCTGACCCCAGCCACCACCCCAAACTCTTATTGGACAAGACGCAAAAAGCCTTTTTGCGCACCAAAAGCTTGAGCCCGAGGCCATTTTAGTGCTAAAACGGACGAAGCGATGGGCGAGGGTAGAATAATTTGCCATATTTGCAAAAAAAAAAAAATTACAAAAATAAGAAGCAGCTTCAGAATATACATGAGATTAGAAAAAATGGTAGGATTCGATGTGTAGTCGATAACTGTTTAGCAGTACTTTTTGTCGTTAGATGAATATCGAAGTCATTTGTCAATAAGCACTTTTTATAGGATATAAAAGTTAAGAAACAAAGTAATAATGCAAAAAAAAGCATAACTCCAATTGACAAAATCAAATAAACGATGTTATAAGTGCTCTCAAAATATCTTATAACTTTATCTAATTTTTAATCGTAAATGAAGAGAAATAAATGCCTAGACTTAGAAAGTAAAAAATTAATCTGACTACGAACAATTTTGATTCCAAACAATCTCTATATATCAAACATTTAATAAATGAAGGGAAGGTTATTTATTTAACAAACAGTTCATTTTTATGAAAAAACAACTAGCTTTTACATTTATATCGCTTTTAGAAACACTTTTGTTTTTGTAAAATAAACAGCTAGTTCATGAAAACTGCGGCAGGCAAGTTTATTCTACACAATAAGTACTATTTGTTGACATTGCTGAAGAAGCAAATCCTTGTTAATGTCTCCTGCTATATGAAATTATACAACGAATTTCCTAAATATCAGTATAGCGCTACGAAATGCGATGAATACAGATGCTTCCAAATGGTATTTACACATCATAAAGTTTATCGATTCCAATTAACATGATCTAACAATTTAGATAAAAAGCGGCGACATATTTTCTTATACTGTTATGCTTGTTTTAATTGCAAATATTTTGTTAAATTGCACACATTCACATTAACACAAGACATAACCAAGGGCAAAATAGTATATTCCCCTTGACATAACTCAAACGAAACAGGTAATGGAATTTAAGCCTGACGTCATTAACGACAACCAATAAGAAAAGGTGTGGTGGCTGGGGCCAGGCGCTCGTCTGAAAAACTCTCTTGATAGTAAAAGATTGGCCGACCGAAGCGCCGCTGAAAACTACTTGGCCAAGTTTTTCGACTATAAACCACAGAAGTTCTACACTGATGGAATTACCAAGTTACTCGAAAAATAGCAAATGGACATAGATAATAATGGTCAATATCTAATTGATTAAAATTGATTTTCAATAAAAAAATGTTTGTTCGAAAGCGTACGAAAAAAACCTTGGAGACTTTTTATATGGTCCTCTGATAAAAAAATGTACCGGAAATTTTAGTTTAAAGTATACAAGAAATCATTCGCAAAGTTTTTGAAGAAAAAGTTTTGATTTACATCACCATTTGGCTACAACCCAATATTTAATTTCATTTTATTGTTTGCAAATAAATTCTTTTCTAATCAGTTTGAAATTCCTTAAAATTGTGAATATAACTGAGTATGCATTAAATCTTGCTTTCGCAAAATTAAATGTGATACAAAATAGCTTTGTCTAAAAATGCAAGATTTGTTAAATAGTTAAGGTATTTAAGGTGAATTGCGACCCGTCTCTACTAATGAATATTATCTCGGTGAAGTCAGAGATGGTTGTTTAACAATTAAGGATATTATTGATATCTGAAGCATTTTTGAATCTATCATTCCAAAAAATGATATCTTCTAATATTATTTGTTTAGAATATGAAATATCTATATGATTATCAAGCAGTTTTGAAAAACTATTTCAGTTTTCAGCATGTCGCTTCTTAAACTGTTCCAAAAACGTTGCATTTCTTCCAGAAATAAAAATGTGTTAAAATTTACCAGATGTCTTTCTTCTCAACTTCTGTCCGTAAAATGCTTAAACAAATAATGATCAAACACGGATTGACAACGCTTTTATTACAGAAACATCTCAATGATTAAAGAATAATGCTCTAAAGATGAAAACAGTTTTGAAAAGACCACAACAGGGTTGGTAAAGGGAGAGTTTCCTTTTATTATCTTGGTGATGTGCATCACGAATTTTTACAAATAGACCGAACTGTTAACAAAAACTATTATTTCAGTATTTCGCGGCATTTGCATGAAGAAGTGCTTAAAAATGACCTGCATTGTCACAAGATAACTAATATATTATGCATTACTTTGTTCATAGTGCTCTAGTAATGTATTAATTTTTGATCAACAATTCAATAAATTCGGCTTTGGAAACTCCGTGCTTACCTGGTTGTTTAACAATTAAGGATATTACTGGTATAGCAATGTGAAATTTTCTTTTTTCCATGGCTAAAAATGCCAATTCATATTCACTGTTTTGAATTTTATTTCTTGAATAAAAGGAAATTCACTGCCAGTCTTGAAGGGATTTCACAATGATGACTTTAAAACATATTTCGAAATTTGGAAAAAGCCCTGACGTAAGTGAGCTGCCATTAGACAGTATTATACTTAAGCTTATGTAATAAATATTGCCAAATCTTGTATTATATGAAATCTTCTTGATTCTTTCTGATCACAATAATGTATATTATTCACATTTTTATATTAATTATTCAAACTTGCATGACAATTGGGAAGACAGTCATTTGTTCTCGTAATTCTGATTTTCTAACTTCCGTATGTGAGATAAATTATTTAAGCCAAGAAGAAATAATTCAGAATTATAGATTATCAGTAGCTGAAAGATAAAAAATATAAACGTATAAAAATTTTCTGCGATCCATTGTTCAAGAAGCTAGAATATTAAAATAATTAATTTTAGAAACTTATATTTCGGGAATGAATATTATATAAATGATATATCATTTTACATTGAAACATTTGAAATATAAATACAGTAAAACGATTCACATAACTATAATTATGGGGAACTGTATTAATTCGGATCGCGTTTGAGGCCAATTAAAATTAAGATTCCAAATAATTTATATATGCGTTTTTATTTTTCGTTTATTTAAATAACATGGTAGATAAAACAGCAAAGTATTTTATTTTACGAAACTATTAAATTCATTTAAATGTATGTTCTTGATATGTTTTTTTTTTTTTTTTTTTTTTTTTTTTTTTTTTTTTTGTACACAATAAGAATAGTTTTTGTATTTCAATAAATATGTGACGTACATTGATCTCATTAAATTGAGTAACACGTTGGACATACACTGACGGGAAAAAAGTCCCAGAGCCAAGAAAACATTATTGTAAAGTAATGAAATTTCGGCAATACATTTGTCTAGGTAACATACAGGGTGTCCGAAAAGTCTTTCTCTGATTACATAAATTGATAACTCAGGCTAAAAGTAAGATAAAAATATGAAACTTGTGTCGAATTGTTTACAAACTATCAAAGTTTTTTTTTCTGTTTTAGGTTCGCAGTACGTAAGTAGTGGATGAGGTGCAGTGCCCAAGAAGCCATGTTAACCAATCAGGAGAAGGCACAGTGTGTCCTGTGGTACCATAAGACACGATCATCAACCACAGTGCAGAGACACTTCCAGACAACATTTGGAAGGAATCCACCTGATGTCAAGAGCATTAAAGCCTGGTATGAGAAGTTCAAGAACACAGAATCGGTTGCTGACCTTCCGAGTTCTGGTCGACTAAGAACCTCAACAGACAGGGTGGAAGCTGCGAGGCAGTCTTTTCTGCGAAGTCCGAAGAAATCGGTGCGCAGGGCCTCACGTGAATTACAGATACCAAAATGCTCTCTCCATGACATTTTACACAAACGTTTATTGTTTCGTGCATACAAAGTGCAAATCATTCAGGCCTTGTTTCCCAATGACAGTACACGTCGATATGACTTTGCGGTCGAAATGCTATCACGTATTGAAGACGATGATGTTTATCTCAGACGAATTGCCTTTTCCGACAAAGCGACTTTTTTTGTCAGTGGAGTAGTGAATCGCCATAATATGCGCATTTGGGGTTCACAACCCTCTGGCGAGGTCATGGAGTGCACCAGAGGCAGTCCAAAGGTAAATGTTTGGTGCGCGCTATTGCACGATCGAATTATCGGGCCATTCTTCTTCGCTGAGACTACCATCACATCTGCAGTGTATATGGACATGTTGAAACTGTATGCTGTTCTTCAGCTGCTTCAGTATCACCACCCCGATGTCTTGTTTCAGCAAGACGGTGCACCGCCTCATCGGGGTTTGGACGTCCGTGCCTATCTCGATATGACCTTTCCTGGGCGATGGATTGGTCGTGATGGGCCAACGGTTTGGCCTCCACGCTCTCCTGACATAACCCATTAGACTTCTTTTTATGGGGTTATGTCAAGGACGAGGTCTACCGAACACGTGTACCAGATCTTGAAACCCTGCGGCAACGGATAACCACAGTCGTTGAATCGATCCCTCCAGTGATGTTGGCTAATGTGTGGACGGAAAATGAATATCGCCTAGATGTGCTACGTGCTACCAAGGGTGCTCATGTGGAAGTTTACTGATGTGTGAAAAAACTTTGATAGTTTGTAAACAATTAGACACCAGTTTCATATTTATATCTTACTTCTAGCCTGAGTTATCAATTTATGTAATCAGGGAAAGACTTTTCGGACACCCTGTATTTAATTGATTAAATTATCAAGATCACAGGTTATTGTTGGTTTGTGCAATAGCACTGAAGGCGTAATGAGTAAGTTTCCTCAAGCACAGTTTTCATTAAAGAATCATAAGTCAAAAAATTAACTACGAAATCTTTATTTAATAAAATAGGATAATTTTAACTAACAAAACAACAACAAATAGTATAACAAAAAGTAATAATCTTCACAGACATTAAAACACTGAATTATCGAAAAAGAGATAATTTACATAGAATCATCATCAGTCCTAAATATCATCAGGCTTACCTATTAGGCAATAAAAGAAAGAAACAGGAACATACTTCGACATAGTACCTTATCAGGGTCAATGTTCCTTCTAACCTTCTTCGGGAACATGCAAGGACCTGACTCGGAACAGAGAGCTTACTAAAGCTATGTTCAAAACTGTGGGAAGTAAACAGGATACACAAGAAGGGTATACAAAACCCTTTATTTTTCTCTATTTACAATGACTTCCGTACTTCGGAATACACCGACCCGCTACTTGGGGTCAAAACGTAAAAGTATAAAGATAAAACTAAACTCTAATTTAACTTTAGAATAATAAACGTGGAAGATTGGCCTTATATTAACAGGAAGCGTATGTAGTACAGAGAACTGTGAACACTACAATACGTTTAAAATTTATCAAGAGGATTAAAACCTCTGGCCTGGAAGTCAACAAGCAACTGCGTAACTTCTAAGGTAAGCGGCCTGCTTCGACTCACTGCTTCCTCTCTCTCGCTTGGCAAAAAGCCACAACTTAAATACTTGGCGTTCGCCAGACAAACTTTGCATAAAAACCTTAAAGCTTATAATTCTGGCCGGAAGTAGAAAATAAGAAGTGATAGTAAGGATTTAAAATAAAATAAACGTTAGTAAAACTTTACATACTTCCCGCCAGAGTTAATTAGTTTGAAACTGAGGTCTAAAACGACCTTGTTCAAAACTTTTAGCTCTAGAATCTAACGCGAGGCCAATCTTTTACAAACATACTTCGCTAGAAACTAGAAATTTAAAAGAAAGAAATTTGTTTTTACAATAGCAGCTCCCAGGATACACAATTTTTTTTTCATCTGTACTGCATCCAAACAGGAGCTCTTATTCAAATCTGGTTCCTTCCAGAGATCTGGAAGGAAAACTAGTTTAATGAAATGTTACACAATGAAATGGCAAGTAACATGTATAATTATATTTCACTTAACATTCTTATTTCATTCATGACTATTTTAATTATCTCTCCCCGTGCTCTCTGACAGGTGTTGTAAAAGAACACCAAACACGAATGTGTTTCTGTCTACGTGTTCCACACTTCCTCCTACAATCAAAACACTAACGTGTTAAAATTCAACATAACAAGACCTCTTAACACACCCTAATTTCAACTCTAAACCCTGAGGTACAATTCTGAAAGTGTCTAACTCTGAAGTGTAGCGTCAGAGAGCCTAACTACATCATTCAACCTTTAACACATATTCACCATGATCTAGACTTTTTACAGTCACACAAATAAAAAAAAATTTTAACATTCACTTTTACCATATCACGGTATTTCTTAACATTTAAAATAACAGTTCACATTGTATATAAGAACATATCAAGATGCCGTTAATTTACACATTTTGAAAACATACATTAGTAGTACATTGTTAACTTCTATTCTTTTCAAAGCAAGTGCCAATTCTTTCTACATTGAAATACTACATTTCAAAAAGTCTTTCAGACTAAAACTTCTTTCTTGCTAGAATGTTTTAAATGAAATTTATACAATAACTTTTTACAATATTTAAGTCTTTACACAACGCTATTATACATCAACTTTAGTTTTACGCGCGAGTAATTGAAAAACATAATACCAAAATCGGTAACAACTCATTTCTCGCCCTTCTGGCGATAAAGGTAGACCTCGCATGAGGTAAAACTTCTTGAAATCTGCCACTTGCAGTAAGAATGAAAGATTAACTTAAGTTTGCAAAGTAACATAAAATTTTACTTATCTTTGTGATATTCGGACATCCTTTTCTGGGCCCAGTCCTTAAAGGTATTGCAGATAGTTGTGTGATTTATCCTCCTTCTTGTACGGGCTCGCCCTTCAGTGCCTTCCTCTGGAAGCTTCCTTTTTTCACCAGTTCGGTCACCCTTGAATACCTTCTTTTTCTCCTCTGCTTGTGGTCTTGGCCGTTTGATGGCAGCTGGTCTTGGCGGAACCGGGAAACTTCTTTCGTGTGCCTGCTTGGACCTCGTTGCTGCCCGTTCAAATTTTCCTTGTAACTTTTCCTCCGCCTCTGATGGCCCTTCCGCAGTTCGGCGACATTTGCTGCGGAGAGTCCTGTCGGATGAGTAAATCTTCCGTTTTAGAGCCGGGTTATAGTTGCCGTCATTTCTCCTGGTTCTCTTCACATACGTCGTCCTTCTCCCTTCCTCATTCTGGGGGTGTTCGTGAACTCTCTTTTCTGGACAGTGGAATGGCTTCTTTTTCTTGCTACCTTCAATTTTCCCGCGGGGAAATTTTCTTTTCACTTGCTCCTGCCTCTTAATGGCTTGCCCTTGTACTTTTCGTTTTTCCACCTCTGGAGCTTGTGCCTGCGGTGTCTGCCGTGCCGGATCCTGCAAAAGATCTGAAAATATTTGCATTTTATTACGATCGAAGTAGGGTTTGATTTGATCAATGTTTGCGGAGCAGGTTTCACCATTTCTGGCTTTTAACACTACTACAGCGTGAGTTATTTTTTCTTTAACATATGGTCCTTCAAATCGTGGAAAACATTTGGCAGTCTTATCTTCTGGTGCTGAAGAAAGTGAATGCTTAATTTTTAAAACTTCATCGCCTACTTTATAAGTTACTCCCCGTCGTTTCAAGTCGTAATATAATTTTTGTTTTCTCTGTGCTACTTCCGTATTCTTTTTTGCTTCTTTAATTAATTTTTCTATATCACCCATTTTAAATTCTGGGGCTCTTTGTTGCACATAAAATAATTTATCTAACGGCGTTATAATCTTTCTGCCTAAAAATAACTCAGCAGGAGTTTTGCCCGTTGTATCATGTTTTGCGGTCCTAAGGGCGAAAGCAAATTCATTGACATAGTTATCCCAGCTTTTATGAAAATTTTTAACATAACTACGGATAATTTTCACTATATTTCTATTGACCCGTTCCGCTATATTTGATTGCGGCCGATACGGGACCATTTTTAAATGACGTATGCCCAGTTTTTGGCACATGTCTTCAAATATATTACTTACAAATTGAGGACCATTATCCGATATAACTTTTAGGGGCGCCCCGTATTTTAAAATATATTTATTTAAAATAGAATCAGTAACTAATTTCGCGGAGGCTCGTTTTAAGGGAACAATTTCGGTCCATTTACTAAAATGATCAACCATAACAAGGAGATAGCGACTTTTATTTAACTGACTTTTGAGAAAAGCCCCAATAAATCGATGCCAATTATTTCATTTGGAAATTCGGATTTAATACTATTTAGAAACCCGGCCGGGCGGAAATAAATATAATTAACTGCTTGACATGTTGGGCAGGACTGGACATACACCCTTGTTAACTTTTGCAGTTCAGGAAAGTAGACTGCCTCGGGTACGCGTTGGATAGTTTTTCGAATACCAGCATGAGAAGCTAAAGGGCTGTCATGGAGCTCCTGCAGGATATTTAATCTAAGACTAGCTGGGATAACAGGTCCAAATTCGTTGTTGGAATTCGTAGTTTTTGTATAGAATAATAGACCATCTATTAGTTCCTAATGGGCCGCCCTATTTTTTATCGCCACAATATCTTGGTGGCTAAAATTTTCAGGATCCTTTAAATACTCATAAATGCTTCCAAACTCAGGATCCTTACCCAGTTCGGTTAATACAGTTTCTCGGGAATTTATTGTACATGCTGTGAGCATTGCCACCTTTACGGTATTACCTTGTTCATCTATTTTAATTCTTGATAGGGCATCTGCTACGATATTTTCCTTTCCGGGGGTATGCTTGATTACCAGATTATATTCTTGCAGCTTGAGTGCCCATCTTATTAACCTTGGGGATAAATTTTTCCCTAAGTACAATCTAGTTACCGCCGCATGATCAGAGTACACTGTTATCGGCGCCTTTCCAAAAGAAACTCGGAACTTTTGCACTGCTAACAGAACTGCAAGTGCCTCTCTCTCGGTCGCGGAATAGTTTCTTTGTGTTTGATTTAAAGTTCGGCTAAAAAATGCCACGGGCTGCTGATTTTGCGAAAGTACCGCTCCTACTGCATAATCCGAAGCATCCGCTGAAATTTCTAAATTCTCATCCTTTTCAGGAAATTTCAACACAGGGGCTTGCGTTAATGCTTGTTTTAATTTTTCGAAAGCACTATTGGCTTCGGCCGTCCACGAGAGTCTTGCCTTTTTCCTTTTTAATTTTAACAATGGTTCAGCAATAGCTGCAAAATTTTTTATAAAGGACCTATAATATGAACAAAGTCCTAGAAAAGAAGAGAGCTTCTTCGCCGTGGTTGGAGTCGGATACTTTTGTACAGCAATTATTTTTGATTCGTCAGTCTCGATTCCTTTTTGAGATATTTTGTAACCTAAATATTTTAATTCAGGGGCTGCAAATTTGCACTTTTCGACATTAATTTTTAGACCGGCCTCATTTAATAAAGAAAACACCTGTCTTAAATCCTGTACATGTTTTGGTCGAGATTATCACTAGTAATAATGATATCGTCTAAATAGATAAATGTGGACTTTCCATGAACAGGTCTTAACACAATGTCCATGCATCGCTGAAACGTTGCCGGGGCCCCTGAAAGGCCAAACGGCATCCGCAAAAATGCATAAGTGCCAGACTTGGTTATAAAAGCAGTCTTAGGCACGTCCTCAGGCCTAACCTTTATTTGAAAATAACCAGTCGTTAAGTCTAAAGTCTTCATATATTTGGTTGATTTTATGTTCCTTAGAATTTCTTCAATGATCGGTAACGGATATACCGGATATTTAGTTATGGAGTTTAATTTACGGTAATCAATAGCGAATCTCCACCTTTTTGGATGCGTCAAAGGATAGTCATTATTTTTCTTACATAAAACCACCGGGCTAGCATAACTACTTGAGATGGGCGTTATGATCTTTTTACGTAGCATATCGGTAATATGCCATTCTATAATTTTTTCCTTATTCTTATCATACCGGTATGGTTTTTGGCGAACTGGCATTGCATCTCCGGTGTCAATACTATGGTTAGTAACTTGAGTAAATCCTGGAATATCACTAAATAACGAAGCAAATTCACTTACCACTTGTCGGATTCTTCCTTGCTCGTCATTAGGGAGGTGGTCAAGTTTTAACATCGACGGTTCAGCCTTTTCTGCCTGAACTGGTTTCATTGTCAGCTTAAGGGACGCTTCATTAAAATCCAGTGTTGCTTGTGCGTCTGAAAGAAAATCTATCCCTAAGATTATATGTGCTTGCAGATTCTTTACTATAAAAAACATCACCTTTACTTGTTCGTCCTTGATACGGACATATAGCGGTACTTTACCTATACACTTACATAGTTCTCCTTGCGCCGCTAACACTGTCGTATTATCCGAACTATATATGCGGTATTTCCGAAAATACTTCCTAAAAAAATCTTCTGCCACACAGGAACACTGCGCGCCTGTATCCAGGAGTGCGGTGGCTGGGATATTATTCACCAACACTTCAATCTTCGGAAGAGTCAAATTTTTTACCATTACTGTATTTAACTTGAAGGAAGAGGGGTTTTCGTGGCCTTCGGATTTCCGCACCCTCTCGTCAGCAGAAATCCGTTTTAGTTTAAATTATTTTTCATTTCCGTGCTTTCCTTCTTTTTCCCCTGGCCTTGAGACTTTTTTCCTGGATTGCTATTGAACTGTCGACGTTCGCCGGCTGTTTTTGAATGCTCGGGTTTCCTTGCCCACTGATTCGCTTTGCTTCCGTAGCCGTGTGCTTGAGTTTGCTGTAGTCTTGGCATACCAAATTGGTTTCGCTGTTGATATTGGCGTCTTCTTTCGACGTCCGCCGTTCTTCTACTTTCAAACTGGATTGCTAGCTCAAATAACTTTTCCAGTGTAGTCGGATTTCTTAATTCAATAAAGTCTTGCACTTGGGGCAGTAACCTCGGCAAAATCGCTTGAATTATTTCAGGATCCGGACGGTTTCCATACAAGAGTTTGAAGACGTGAATTTTTCTTAAAATTAAGCTTGAGAGATTTTCGATTCTTTGCTGATATATACTGAAAAGTTCCGTTTCTAATTTCGCACGATCCCTTACAACAGGGAAGGCTTTTACTAGGGCAGTCTTGAAATTCTCGTAAGTATAGGTGGGACTTCCTGCTTGACCCAAGAGACTTCTGCCTATACATTTGAACCAGTTAAGCGCTTGGCCCCTCAAAGCGCTGGTAGCTAAGGTAACTTTTTGAAACTCGTGCACGGGGTAGAGCATGAAGTGGTCATCCAATTTTTCCAAAAAACTGGTTACCGGTGAGTTTCCATTAAATGTTGCTTCTGGTTTCATCGCTGCGCGCATGGTCTGGACGATGTAACCAAATCCTTCCAGGGTGGCAGCTGGCATTTCTGGATTCTGAGCCGTTTCTGCAGGCAGCACAGGTTCTTCTTGAAACTCGGCCATGGTTATTCTTCTTCGTTGGGCGCCACTATCAGGGTCAATGTTCCTTCTAACCTTCTTCGGGAACATGCAAGGACCTGACTCGGAACAGAGAGCTTACTAAAGCTATGGTCAAAACTGTGGGAAGTAAACAGGATACACAAGAAGGGTATACAAAACCCTTTATTTTTCTCCATTTACAATGACTTCCGTACTTCGGAATACACCGACCCGCTACTTGGGGTCAAAACGTAAAAGTATAAAGATAAAACTAAACTCTAATTTAACTTTAGAATAATAAACGTGGAAGATTGGCCTTATATTAACAGGAAGCGTATGTAGTACAGAGAACTGTGAACACTACAATACGTTTGAAATTTATCAAGAGGATTAAAACCTCTGGCCTGGAAGGCAACAAGCAACTGCGTAACTTCTAAGGTAAGCGGCCTGCTTCGACTCACTGCTTCCTCTCTCTCGCTTGGCAAAAAGCCACAACTTAAATACTTGGCGTTCGCCAGACAAACTTTGCATAAAAACCTTAACTCTTATAATTCTGGCCGGAAGTAGAAAATAAGAAGTGATAGTAAAGATTTAAAATAAAATAAACGTTAGTAAAACTTAAGATCCTTACAACCTGAAAAAGAGAAAGTACTAAACGAATACACTCCGCGTACCTAAGGTGAAAGTCAAATATACTGCATTGCACACGAACTTTACTTTCTCTTGCCAATATATATCTTGGCGCACGTTCGTTTCGTATGCCTGTCGAGTTTCATTATGCAAAATACCTAAATTTATGCTAACAGTTATTGCAAGCCCGAGATGACCCATTTAAAATGTGAAATGTTGGTACATTAATAACTAGTGCAAACCGCCAGAATTTTGATTGTAAACATGCAAACGTGCGTGTTTTGTATCGTACATACGCCAAATGCCAGTTTTGGTAGAGTTCCACGTCTGTTGCACTTGGTAGGTCAATACAGGGACGGGTAACGCTGGTTATGGATGACGCTGAAGTTGTCCTACAATGATATCCATACGTGTTCGTTTGGGAAAATTCTGGGAGGCCAAGACAACATGTCGACACTCTGTAGAGCATGTTGGTTACAACAGCTGAATGAGGGCAAGTGCTATGCTCTTGGAAAAGGTTTAATTACCAGATTGATGTATAAATTTGAACAGTTGGTGCGTGGGATAACCATGAGAGTGCTCCAACTGTCATACGAAATTGCTCCACGGATCATAACTCCAGCTTGTAGGTCCAGTATGTTTAGTCCGCAGACAGGTTAATTGTCGCCAAGCATCTGGCCTCTTTCTAACCAACACACGGCCATCACTGGCAACAAGGCAGAACATATTTCATCAGAAAACACAACAGATCTTCACTCCGTCCTCCAGTGAGCTCTAGCTTGACACCACTGACGTCGCAAACGGCAGTGGTCTGAAGTTAGCGGAATGCACTCCACAGGACGTCTGGCTCAGAGCTGTGCTTCAGGTAACCGATTTGTAAGAGTTCACTGTGTCAGTGTGGTGCCAAATGCAACTCGAAGTTTTACTGCAGAGGCAGTAAGATGGGCCACAGCTATACGCCGATCATGGCGGCCTTCCTTCTCAGTAGTGCCACATGTCCGACCGGAACCCGGTGCTCTTGAGCCAGTACCTCGCCCCTTGACCACTGTTGCCAACAATCATGCACAGTGGAAACATTTCTGACAAATCTTTCCGCAGTATCACGGAAAGAAAAACCACCTTCTCGTAACCCTATTATATGACTTCATTCAAACTCATTGAACTGTTCTTAATGTCTTCTTCGTCTTCTTAATGGCAAGGATAAATAACGTTCCTGAATTTTATAGCGTGTATTTAAAGCAAACTTGAGTTGCATGTTCATAGTGGCACTGTTTGCGTCACTGTTATGCACTTAGCGCGAAATTTGAATAGCCGTCATCATTCACATGTATAAACACACATACCAAATTTCGTTTATCTAGCACAACTCTTTCTTGGTGTTAGTTTTTTTTTTTTTTTTTTTTTTTTTTTTTTTCTGTCAGTGTATATCAAAATCATTTGCCAAATGTGTATCTATTCGGTAACATGATATCACTTATCATTATGTAGTTTATAAATATTAATATGAAAGCAATTATCTATTTGCAACCCTACTATTCTTTTTTTTTTCAGCATTGAGTCACTGCTTAACCACGATATATGCTTTATTGTATAAATAAGTAACATACTAATCATTTTATTCTATCACTTTGTAGAAATAAACTTTTGTTTCATTTTAGTTTAATATAACACCTTAGGGATCGCATTTTACTACAGTGATTCATATATAACAGAAAATTTAATTTTCTTCTAAACAAACCATTTTGAACAAAAATTACAGTCGCAATCTTATCTTCAAATATATATTCATACGCAGACTCGTGAAGGATTTATTGCTAGTGGTACGAATTGCAGCTATTCATTTTAAAAATATTATAACAGACTATAAATAATATGCTACGCGGATGCTTTCCTTTTAGCAATATTTCAACTTTTAGCAGTATATCTGAATCATTTCTAGTGTTTTGAATGGGCATAAATCGAGATCTTTATGTACTAATAGCTTCAATTATGTTAATTCATTTAAAAAAAATAAAAAATTTCAGTTATCCCGAACGATCTTTGAAATAATTCGATTTTAGTAATTAGATAACGTCTTCTAAATTTCTAAAATAATTTTAATGTTCATTGAATAATAAATTTTCTTATTCCTCACATTAAAAATTTTACGATATATAATACTGTGTAATTTAGTATGTAATTCAGCATTAATATCTTAAATTCAAAA
This sequence comes from Stegodyphus dumicola, assembly GCF_044657685.1. NCBI lineage: Eukaryota > Metazoa > Arthropoda > Arachnida > Araneae > Eresidae > Stegodyphus > Stegodyphus dumicola. The sequence continues at coordinate 35,826,259 of NC_140771.1, read as the reverse complement.
TTTGTGATTATTAAAAAATAACGTTTATCAAAAACTGCTTCTAAGATGATAACACTACTTAAATGCCTCTTAATAATTCAACAAATTAAAAAAATCTCTCGCTTTATTACATAACAAGAGCCACAATTTTTACCTTTCTCAACAAGTCGTTTTTCTAGCTGTCTTCTTGCAGGAACTTCTTTATTTAAGCATGTCTCGAAAATATTGTCGATATCGTCATCGCTGACAACATACGCATTGGCATCTTCTTGAATGCTTTCATTCTCGTCGCAGTTTGTACTCTTCGCTGATGATACTAACAAAATGCTAAAAAACACTAGAAGATATCTGAAAGAGAAAATAGTTTATATAATATTACCTACAGATTTTAGAAGGTTAAGAGCATACATATACTAAAGTTTTAGCATTTATCTTAACCTGTCGTTTCCTGCATTATTTTAAAAACATTTCTAGCTATTTAGAATATTTAGGTTCTGGCATTTCTTTACAGAGAACTAAATAGCTTTAAATGCAGGGGAAAAAACCAACTACCCAGTTTTGCTTCCTGATCCATTTACGTATAAATTCTTTCCGAAACATAAAGCAAAATTTCAAATGATGTAAGACAACATAAGTTTTCTGAAAAACTGAAGTGTAAAATTATTAGGCTTGTAATAAGTAATTAACTTTCATGAAGAAATTGGAAGACTATTCTTTTTAATTCCTTGTACGAAGTAAAAAGGAAGTATTGTAATCGCGAAAAGTTTCAGGCAGCATGTTTCAACGAAAACATCCATTTTGACCGCTATGGAATACAATTTAACGATGTTTTTGCGTGATATCTGCAATAAAAGACTCGTTTCCTCCAAAAAAAATTTAAAACTGCTTTAAAATGAATTCTAAAGAGTTTTCGTGGTATCTGTACGTACGTATGTATCTCGCAAAACTCAAAAACGAGTAGCCTCAGAATGTTGCAATTTTGTATATAGAACTGCTATAACATGTAGATGTGCACCTCGTATTTTGGTTGTAATCGACCGCACCAAACATATATAAATATATTTATATATATATCCACTCTGTTACCCGGCTCAGTGATCTCAGTTTCTTTACTCTTATATGTTTGTAAATCGTGCCTTTTTTGCCTTGAAAATGATTTAATTATGCTGTCCTTATCTTCCGGCTAAGGATTTTATGCCTTTAGGAAATCTGCAAGCAATATTTGTAGAATTATCAACAATTTAAAAACTGTTTAAGGGCGGTTAAACCTAATTTTTAAATAACATGGCGGACATGTTTGTTTACATTTGAAACAGCAGAATAGTGGATTTATTGCCAATCTAGAGAGACTAAGCTTCGCAACAACAAAGATAACGCCTACATTTATTATTGCAAATTAAATCATGCTTAATCCTTTCTGGAATTTTTTCGAGGAAATAAGTGTTTAACATTTACTTCGTGATTTTTAATATAGATATTTCGAGTTTTTATGTATTTTTGCCTTGTCGGGAAGTGTGAGCTGAATTAATTGAATGAAAAATACTGATTCGTCTGTGAAAAACTGTTTCCTTTTTTGTTTTTTGCTTAATTTCTTTTATACATCGTTCTAGATTTATTATAGTATTTGAATAGAACATGTGGCAACTATTAGATAATTCTTCAAATGATATAAATTTTGTGCATTCTGAGTTATAATATGTTTCCTTTTTTGTTTTGTTTGCTTAATTTCTTTTATACATCGTTCTAGATTTATTATAGTATTTGAATAGAACATGTGGCAACTATTAGATAATTCTTCAAATGATATAAATTTTGTGCATTCAGAGTTATAATATGAACAAAGTGTAACGCTGTTAAATGAACCTGGCGTCAGAGTGTCGCTATGGTAAACAAATAGAGTGAATTTTAAAGAGTGCATTTATTCTATTGTGGCTTATGCGCTATCGACGAAGTAGATTTAATTACTTCGTCGATAGCGCGTTTAAATTAATTCAATAAGTTTAAATGAAATGCAAGAAAAAATGCGTTTAATTTAATATTCCGTACAAGGAAGTCATGTGGTGTACACATCAGATTTTTTATTTTTAATAAAAATATTTATAAGGAGAAGAATTAACATTTGTCTCATTCTAAATATTATTAATGCAGAAAAATGCGTTATTACTCTGTAGCCAAAATATTAATTTACAGCAGTGAAAATGAGAAATCTGACTGCATGTAGGCTAATATTATAAATTTGAAATGAGATCATTTGATTGCTAAAAGAGCTTCAACGACTGTAACAAAGCCTGCATTAAAATGTGAACCAAACTGGATTGGATTATTTGATTGTGACCAAGCTCTTGAGGGCTATCTGCCTAAGGAGATCGATGCCCTCATGGAGGACGTTTTAAAAGAAACCGTCTCATATCCACGTTATACACGTAGATAACCAGGAAACCAACTATGCAGCCAGCCAATGTGTGAGAAGTCTCATTTTTGCTGGCAACAATATATATTTATTTTTTTCATTATTGATGTAAATTTATGCTCATCTGGATTACTGCTTTCAAGGATCTTCAAATCACTTTTGAAAAAATTTACCTGTTCCCTTAATTTTGAACTTTTAAACTATTGAATTGTAAAACTTCACTTTTTCACATTTCTTCATGAATGTTTTGACTCTGCAACTCCAAGAATTCTAATCATGAAAGTTCAGCATCAAGTATTGAACTAAAATCTCTTTCCATAGCGATTTTACCTGTTCGAAATTTAATGGTACAGATAGCGTTTTAATTGCAGAATTTGTTACGCCTATGTACAGCTCTTTCTGAGCACTTTTTATTATTTTTGTTTTTTCCACCTTCTTCCTTCTTCCCTAAATCTATCCACTATGATTTTGAATTTATGCAAGCTGACTGAAATTCCTAATCGTTGATTTTCTTCTTTCTCCTTTATGAATACAGCCAAACCTCGGTTCAGAAACTTGATTCTCTTCTTTCTCCTTTATGAATACAGCCAAACCTCGGTTCAGAAACTTGATTCTCTTCTTTCTCCTTTATGAATACAGCCAAACCTCGGTTCAGAAACTTAATTCTCTTCTAAATATAGTTCAACAACTGGAATGTTCTTACACGGAAACATATTTTCTCATACGAAATTCTGAAAAAGAATAAATCCATTCCTGGATTCTAGATGGTTACTTATAAAAGGGTCTTTCGTAAGAGAAAACTTGTGGAATTCATTTAATTAAAAACAGAAACACTATTAACAACTATACAATAATGTTGCATGTATACGAGTAACTGCTGGATTGAATGCGCACACAATCGATGATAGCTTGATAAATCACAATCGATGATTTATCTTACAAAAGAAACTCTTTACAGTTCTGATACTTTCCACAAAAGTACTTGTAAAGTACTTCTCAATATGACAGCGCACAATCAGTAGTTACTACTACAAACTACAAAGAAAGTTAAACACAACTCAATACAAAACGCATCTTAATAGCGAAGCTCACATAGGGATCTCTCAATACTGCGAATTTAAACTAAAAACCGAGAACTGACACTCTCTATAGTTTTTCCCTAGACCTCAAAGAAATCTCTATTATCATCCATTTCTCGAAATTACCGGAAGGTATATACGATTAATGTTACACATAAGATGCTGTTACAGTTACATACAGCGATCAATTACACTTATTCACAAAATCAGCAAAGCTTTATAACAACCTTATGTTTGGCATACATAAGCAAAAACCCAATCGATTTCTATATCAAATAGACACATGTCCCTCTTTAGCAGGAGCAAATATATCTGAAAGCCTGGAAAGCAGCTGGTGCAACGGTGGTATTTACCTACGGCAGTAAAGCGAACGAGATCTGTTAACGCCATCTGTTAACAATAATAGCAATAAAATTTAAAAATTAAATGATCAAAATTTTAAAAGCGTTAGTAAGGACTGGATTCGAATTAAATTCATTAATTAAACAAGATAAATCTTTGTGAATGTGAAAACCTTCAAGAAAATCGAGACCACCAATTGAAGAAGCATCTTGAATAACTTTTGCAGTTAAAACTGTGATTAAATTTCCAGCTATAATACGCTGTAGTAGACTGTAGAAGACTATATCAAATAGACACAAGTCTATCTATAGAGTAATTATACAGGACTTGTTAAATTCGCGTTTTAAGCCATAAGATTCCTGTTCCATGATACCAAACTTTAACGCTCTTTCAGTTTGTTCTGTATATCTCAAACCACCCTGACACGATATGCTATAACATAAGCAAGAATTAAAATCAGAAATGGAATGTTTAAAAATCGAATCAAGGATTTTATTGATGGTAGAGAAAATGAATTGAAAACTGAACTTATTTTGAATCCGTGCAATTTTATAACTGTTAGAAGGACCAAATGGAAGCAGGACAGGGTTACTAAAGTTATTTCTAATAGTTGTTTCTAATAATAATTTCTAATTTAATTCTTTGATGATAAGCTGAAAATTGTTTAAAAGTTTTAACAATGTCCTAGAGAGAAAAGCCTTCGATCAATGGTAGGAAAAATCAATGGTAGGAACAAATAATTAGTTCATTAGAAGGCAAAAATTCTGAGAAACAAATTTTGAGAACGCGAAATATTTAACAGCAAAAAGAAGCTATTTTTTGCTTAGCCGAGTGACATGACTTAGCATGGAGCGGCAAATAAACGGAAAAGTGTTTCCTGTAAACAGTAGTGGTAAAATCACATTCGTTGAGAATTATAGGAATGTCAAGGAAGGGAAGGGTATTGTCAGATTCAGTTTCAAAAGTGAACTGGATAGCTGGATCAACCGAATTTATAAAAGATATAACTTAAGATGAATCTTCTTTACTACCATCAAAACGCGCGGAGTTGTCGTCTACGTAGTGAATCCGGAGGCAAAAAGACATTTTTTTCAAATAATTTGACTTCAAAATAGTGCATGCAAATGTCGGCAAGTACAGAATTGATAGAACTACCCATAGTTAATCCTTCAGTTTGTCGATAATATTCGTTTTGGAAAACAAAATGTGTTAGGCTCAAAGAGATTTAAATAAGAGAAATTAAATCTTCAATTTCAGTATTCGTGAAACAAAATTCACGGAGCCTTGAATTCAAATAAATTTAGTTTTTGTTCGACTGGAACATTAGTAAGTAATGATTTAACATCAAAACGAACCATAACGGAACACAGGAGAGGAAAGTTTCTAAGTTTATTGAAAAGAATTTTTTACACAAAACTTCAAACGAATCTGAGGCTTTTCGTTTTTGAGTTGTGCGAGATACATACCTACATACGTATATACGTACGTGCACCACGGTACAGACACAACGGAAAAAATCTCTTCTATATTCATTTTAAATCAGTTTCATTATTTGTTTGGGGAAAAAGAGTCCTTTATTCTGTCCTTATGTACAAATGTCACAAAAAACATGGTTAAATTGCATTCGACGTTCAAAATGGAAAATGGATGTGATAAGAAGAAAAATAATTTATCATATAATTTAATGGGAATAATAGATAAAATAATTTTATTTACAGAACTCATTTACAACTTAATATTGTGAATAATAAAAGCTTAGAATGCCTAAAAAAAGAATTCTATTAATTTCTCTACATTGTCAAATTGTAAAAGCCATTTTATTTTTAAATTTATCACGGGCTTCCCCAATCTTTTATTATTTTCTATATAAAATTGTAGATGAATTCTCTAAATAAAATTGTTTAATATATTATGCTCATTGTATTACATGATAAGTTATTTTTCTGCTTTTAGTACATTAATTGTCATTTCTATTTTAAATAAAAGTTTATTGCATAAAAAATATTTTGAGCCCAAAGGGCGTTAGACCAGAAAGGCTATGAATTTCGTTTTGGCATTTTGCGTTGGAAACTTTAAATGTCGGTTCACTTTTCAAACTGTTGCAACCTAACATTACAGCACTGTATTACATTTAAAGAAATTAAATTATGAAGAATCTGCATAAATGTATGTTTGTTTCTCGCAATGTGATAAAACGAGGTACCTAGAGCCATCAAAGTTTGAATAAGTGCGTCTCTCCTGAATATGGGCTTCTAGAAGCCCAAATTTGGAATTCGTTTTATTAACTTTTACATATTTTGAAAAACTTTAACGAATTTTTGATTAACAAACTCAAGGATTTAAAAGCGATGGCAACATTGTACAGAAAAAGCATTTTTATCTCCAGGGCGTGAGAATGCGTATCGAAAATTCTAAAGATATGCTCAATTTAAAAATATTTTGCGATATTGCTCTTGAACTGAATTTTATGGCTTAAGTGCGAAGAACGTGATATTTAATAAATAAAGGTAGCACACAAAATGTTAAAAAAACGCTCCTTTGGACGCAATTGAAATTTTTTTAATTGTATATATTTTCCTTCGCATTGGCCAATAGGAAAGTAAACTGTGTTTATTTCTTTAAACTAATATTGCTGAATTTCTGTGACATTTACATATAAAAATAAGACAGAAATCAACTCTTCGCTTTTTTTACTTTTCTTAAAGTTTCGACTGCAAAAGTACTTTTCTATACGAATTTAATCGCACAGAAATTGTTTTCTTCGAGTTCCAAAAAGTGTTTGCATATATTATATAAATAACTAAACATAATATGCCTAATTTATAATATACCTAAGTATAATATGTGTTTAATTTTTAGTCAAGATGACAAATTCTGTAAACACATGTATATTTCAGATTATGAAGTAAATAATAAGTACAAGAAAGTAAAAAACTTGTAGAGACATTAGGTCATTTCGAAGCAGGTGAGATGAAAAATGAGCAATTTCTTCGCCACGACTCGGACCACGGATCTCTCGAATACGCTTCGGGGGTACTGACCACTACACCAAGAAGGTATGCTAAGAAGGAGGGAGAAATACCTTATATACTTCCCCTTTTAAAGGGCAATTGGGGATTAGGGGACCCACTCGCCAAATCCTTGTGGTGGAGAATCATCACTCACCATCTCTTGTTTTTAGTTCGGGCGCCACTGTAGGAACATTGGGTAATTTTCAAGCAGGAGAGATGAAAAATGAACAATACCATCGCCTGGACTCGAAGCAAGAACCTCTCGAACACGCGTCGAGCGTGCTGACCATTACACCACGAATGCATGCTAAGAAGGCAGGAGAAATTCCTTATAAGCTAATACATTAACATTTGAGATTTAAACAAATTTGAGGCTTTAAAAATTAAACATAACAGGTGGAATACAAAGAAAACATCTGCTCAGACTGAATAGTAATTTGAAATAAGGGGAAACGATAGATAGTGAAATATAATGAACATTACATAGTTAGTTCTACCTAAAGAGGGCAAATGCAACATTTGTTTCATGGATCACTTGTATTGCTGGATAATATAGATTTGAGCTTCCTAAGCAAGAAATATTTTAAAGTAAGTTCATTGAGATGTATAGTATTCATTACTATTATTCATAGCTTGATTGAAATTAATCGGAAAAATTCAATTTTAAAATTTTGTAGACACGTTGTTTATAAAAACGGTAGCAGAAGCATATTCTGTTAATAGTGAAAAGGTGTAAATATTTAAAACTCACTGAAGATACCATTAAAAAGTAAATATTATTTTTAACTTGATCATTATATTTCACACTAGTAAACAGCGTTCTGTTATAACTTCAAAGATAATGAAATGATGTGTGACGTGCAGCTTAGCGCAGCTTTCTTTTTGTTTACACACGTTTTTCCCCGAGAGAAATAAAAACAATGACACTTTCATAACAGTTCCACAAATGGGAATTATTTCAATAAAACGGGCAGTGAAAGATATCATTTTACTATATCGAGTGATATATTGTATTATGAAACGTCATGCTTTCCAATGTGTTGGTATGAAAACTTATTTAATACTTTCTTTCGATAAGTATTGTAAAAAGGAAGAGTTATATTTCTTAGCCAATAGAAGGTACCAAGATTTCACTCAGTGTTTAATTCTTTAGAAATGAAGGTTATAAATTCCGAAATATATTCTATTTTCTAACAAAAATTTAAAAATTTTTACTGGTAAAATACTTGCATTTACTGAAATTAATTTTAATGACTCAAAAATTAACAAAAAAAAATATCTAAAATCTTTAAATTAGAATAAAATATCTGAAAGGTTTCATATTTTAAATTACGTTTTTTTAACGTTTTTTAAGATTTTAATTACGTTTTTTCAAAGAGGCGTTTTTTTAACGTTTTGTATGTTACCTTCATTTATTAAATATCATGTTCTTTGCACTTAAACCGTAAAATTCAGTCCAATAGCAATGTCACAAGATAATTTTAAAATGAGCGTTATCTTTAGAATATCCAATACACAGTTACGCGCGCTGGAGATAATTTTTTTTTTTTTTTTTTTTTTTTTTTTTTTTTTTTTTTATCCCCGTAGATTGTTGCCATTGCTCGCTTTTAAATTGTTGAGTTTGTGACTGAAAAATTTGTTATGGTTTTACAAAATATGAAATCGATAATAAAACAAATTCCAAATTTCAAATTTGGAATTTCAAATGCCCATATTCGCAGTAGGATTACGTCATTCAAATTCGATGGCTCTACGTACCGTTGTTTTATCCCAATGCGAGAAATAGATATACATTTATGCATATTTTTCACTATTTAATTTCTTCAAATATAATGCAGGACTCTAACATTTGGTGGCAACAGTTTGAAAAGTGAAACGGACATTTATAGTGATTCAACGAAAAATCGCAAAACAAAAACAATAGTCCTTCGGGGACAAAGCTCCTTGAGACTAATAAATAATATAATCACTCTAAGTTTTTTACAGAATTTTCCAGCAAAGTTCTTTAAAACACATGATAATAATTTGTTAATGCTTGCAACGAAAATTAATGCGGTAAAGTAATAAACAAGAAACTTACATATGGCATTCATACTTACCCCAGATGCATTGTTGAGTACTTGATGATACTTCTTAGATTCCAGACTTTCTCCTCTTTAGCTTAGGTTGAAGGAAACGATTTTCAATTCTCTGATCTTTGTAAACACCTGTTAAAACAAGGACTTACATAAACAGCTGTTAAGACTTGCATTTCGTTAAAATAATTATGTGGTGAAACAACGTAAAAATTCTCAAGTGCATGCACAAAAATACTATATCAATAGTAATCCTATACTATACCAATAGTACTATATATCAATAGTACATAATATATAAATAGTTATTTCAAAAATATTTTGTGGATCAAATTTAAAATACAGCGCTACTCTCCAAGCTAGCCATTCATGATGTATCTGCTCTACCTACTGGCTATTCATCTATTCTAGTATAAAATTATTAGTAGCACATCGAAGGTTAGAAACAAGACAGTCAGTTCACGATGAAAGATAATTCATGAGATTTTTTTTCTTCATTTGATACTATAAAGTGTGTTGTTTATCAGTGTAAATAAATCCTTTAAAAATTAATTTAACTATTTCTAATAACATAATATTACAAGAAGTATTATTTTGTATAGAAGCACAACAAATGAAATATATTTTTAATATTACGTAATATATCAATTTCTTTAATTTATTACTTCTGTACACTATCATCGGTACCCAAACTAAAATCGATTGGTGTTAAAGGTTTGTAGTAATAATTGGAATTCTTTCTTTTTATACACATAGTAAAAGCTCAACTATCCGAAAAGCTCGGGAAATTGTTTTTCGATCTAAAAAATTTCAATTAAATAAATTTAAATAATTTTTTTATCTACAATTAAAAAATATAATTATGTAATTATTTATTTATTGTAACTCAAATATCAAAAACTAACATTTAAAATTATATAAGATTTCGAAAAGAATGGAATTCTGTTATAAAAGCCGACATAATTCGTAGACCATGCATATAAATAATGAACTCCTGTAGACCATGAAAGTTGGCAAAAATTCCGCCAAACTTAACTCATATCATTCCAGCAGAAGTTTAAAGAAAACCATCATTCTCTGTTTAGTTAGATAATTAACAGATATAAGTTACGGATATAGCATATAAAACACTTAAATCGTTTATCATAATTTTTTACGATGCATCGCCATTTCTTATCCGTTTTCAAACAATGTCGCAAAATCGTATCTATTAGCGCATATATTTTTTTTTATCCTGTAACTTTTAAAATACTCAACTATCTACTATGAATGTAGGTCTCAAGTTTTAATCATGTTTTCAAAATGCGAGGAAAAAACGTATAAATAACAGGTATTTCATATCTTTTGTTTACGAACTCTAAACCGGATTATCAAGAATTAATCAGGTTTACTTAAAATTGAGATTTGATTGTGATAGGATGTCAGACTTATCCATTATTGGCCTTAAATCACACTGTTTGCCGAACAGTGTACTTTATAAAGTTTCATAAATCTACCATGTGCTTAACTTCCTTTTGACGGAAGGGGGCATATTCTAAAATATTACTTGAGAGTTTTTTGGTTAGTTGAATGTCGTATAGTCTGGATTTTACTGTATGTTATTCAATAGTAATATATATATATATATATATATATATACAGGGTAGTTCAAAACTATATGTCGAAAATGTAAAGGCAGGTAGAGGGGATCTGAATAAGCAGATTTCGTATGGGAATGTGCGTGTGTGGTAATGCCGCATTAAAGCGCTAGCACGTAAAGCAGTATGAATCACAGGAAACTGAAACGCAAGAAAAAAGAAAAAAATATTAAACGTTTACAATAGGTGCCTGAAAGAGTGGCCACCAACAGCGATACAAGATTCACAGTGACGACACATGGATCGGAGTACATCAGAAAAGACATCAGGCATGTCGAGCATATGTCCAGCAGCAACAAGATCTTCTGCAGATGTGACGGGACTCCCGTACACGAGACCTTTAATATGATCCCCTCCCAAAAAAAAGAAATCCAAGCATATTAAATCAGGAGAACGCGGTGGCCAGGGAACTGGCCCTCCCCGTCCTATACAATGTGGGCCGTAGACGGCTTCCATGTGATTCCGGACGTTCCGGCTGAAGTGAACTGAGGCTCCATCATGCTGGAACCACATTCGTATGCAAACAGCTGAAGGAACATCGACCAAAAATTCAAGTAAGTCTTCCTGTACATTCTTTGAGCAGTTAATTCATTTCCTTGTGCAACCCCATGCATGAAATGCATGTCGGTAAGCTCCACATTGGTGTAACGATGTATGCTGCTCGAGATCCGTGCGGAAAATGAAGAATCCAACTAGCGCTGCGCTTTTATACGCCGTACTAGCTCTCTCTGGCAGCTCAACACTGCATTACCGCACACACATTCCTATACCAAATCTGCTTATTTAGGTCCTCTCTACCTTTCTTTGTATTTTTACTTCCTTGTACGAAGTAAAAAGGAAGTATTGTAATCTCGAAAAGTTTCAGACAGCATATTTCAAAGAAAATATCCATTTTGACCGCTATCGAATGCAATTTAACGATGTTTTTGCGTGATATCTGTACGTAAGGATAGAATAAAAGACTCTATTCCTCCAAAAAAATTATAAAACTGCTTTAAAATGAATTCTGAAGATAATTTTTCGTGGCGTCTGTACGAACGTATATACGTATGTATCTCGCATATCTGAAAAACGAGTAGCGTCAGAACGTTGAAATTTTGTATAAAGGACTGCTATAACATGTAGATGTGCACCTCGTATTTTGGTTGCAATCGGCCGCGCCAAACGTATATAAATATATTTATATATCTATCCACTCTGTTACCCGGCTCAGTGATCTCAGTTTCTTTACTCTTATATGTTCGTAAATTGTACATTTTTTGCTTTAAAAATGATTGAATTATGTTGTTTTTATCTTCCGGTTAAGGTTTTTATGCCTTTAGTAAATCTGAGTGCAATACTTTTAGAATTATCAACAATTTTAAAGTTGTTTAAGTGCCGCTAAGCCTTTTTTTACGGCGGCCATTGATTGTTTACATTTGAAACAGTAGACTAGTTTATTTCTTGCTAATCTAGAGAAACTTAGCTTCGCAACAACAAAGATAACGCCTTCATTTATTATTGCCAACTAAATCATGGTTAATCCTTTATGGAATATCTATATTAAAATTTATAAATATCTATATTAAAATTTACTTCGTAATTTTTAATATAGATATTTTGAGTTTTTATGTATTTTTGCCTTCTCGCGAAGTGGTAACTGAATTAATTGAATGAGAAATACTCAATCGTCTGTGGAAAAAAAAATTTTTTTTTTGTTTTTTTGTTTTGTTTTTTGTTTTGTTTGCTTAATTTCTTTTATACATCATTCTAGCTTTATTATAGTATTTGAATAGAACATGTGGCAACGATTAGACAATTCTATTCTTTAAATGATATAAATTTTGTGCATTATGAGTTATAATATGAACGAAATATTATACTGTTAAGTGAACCTGGCGCCAGAGTGTCGCTATGGTAAACAAATACTAGCGTGAATTTTAAAGAATGCATTTATTCTATTGTGGTTTATGTGCTGTCGGCGAAGTAGATTTAATTCAATCCTATACGTTTAAATGAAATGCAAGAAAAAATGCGTATAATTTAATATTCCGTACAAGGAAGTCATGTGGTGTACACATCAGATTTTTTATATATAGTTTTGAACCACACTGTATATATGTAGGGAGAGAGAGTTTTGTACAATTTTATGCGCTGAAATTCACAAACAAATACTAGACCTTTTTAAGCAAAAATCCCTAATGAGATGAATTTAAATTTCATTCACAGTCAAAAGTTAATTTTAGGAGTTGGTAACAATTGATGAGTTACCTTGCGTAATAATCGTCATCTGTCCCAAAACGAGGAATTTAAATATCATACTGATATCATAGCTCATTTTTGATGGTGAAGAAATTTGTCAAACAATAGTAAAGCTTTATGGGGCAAATTTTTCTATTATCAAATGCAGGGTGTCTACAAGGTTTCTAAACTACTTTAACAGCTTATTGTATGAGAATGGTACTTACACCTTTGGTAATGATCACACTTTCACAAGGAAAGTTCAATGTTTTAGTAACAAGCGAAGCAAGTAACACACTCTCGACATGGGTACCTTTCGTTGTATGTTTTGACGGTCCTCTATCTGCAGGCAATTGCAATTAAGGAATGCATCTAGGTAGACTCTGTCTTTTATTGTTTATTCATGAAAGAAAAATAGTCCTAAAATCTTGTCATTCAGCTTTCGGCACCAAATATCCAGTTTAAGCTGCCACGGTTCAATCCCCACGTAACAAGTGTATTTTTGGATCCCCAAAACTTCACATTATGTGTATATTGAATAAAAACAAAGTGTTAGGAAAAAACTTTGATATACGTGTAATAACACCACAAAAATTTTCAGAACTACTTCGTACAAGGTACTTATAAAAAACTTTGATATACGTGTGTAATAACACCACAAAAATTTTCAGAACTACTTCGTACAAGGTACTTATAATAAAAAGGTGAAATTGTTCAGAGCCTCATGGACACCAGCCTTAACGCATGATTTCCTCCTTCCATGTAAAAACCGATTGAAACATTCAAATCTTTCAATTTGGTATCCTATGGATAGGTCGCGTTGTTCGTAATTCTTTAAATATAAGGATTTTACTATGCCATTTGGTTAAAATACCATCGGAATTTCCTGTACCATGCCAAGATTTCCTTCCTCTTTGCCTAAAACTAAACAAGGAGGTCAGAAGTTTTCAAAGGATATCATCCATAGTTTTTATAATGATAAATTACATAAAAGTAGCCTTCCATTAAAAACGCTGTGCTGTCTGTAGGAGAGGCAAGCGAACGTTCAGAGGATCCAGTTACCACTGGAAGATCTGTATGATTTAGGAATAGGATAGAAAACAGATCATAATGATTAGAGGCAGCTGGATTCTTCTCAGCTGTTTTTATGATAAGTTGGTTGAGGTATTAAAGTGGTGACAGGGTTTACAGTTTTAGAAATTTTGCACTGATAAACTAGTCATAAGCATCAACTAAGCTGATTAAATAGCCAAAAGAGTACTCCTGAATCCATCTAAGCCATAGGCACTTATAGGCTTGCCGCTCTAGTTACTAAACTTACAAATGGGAGAAGTAAAGTTACGCGAATCACAATGAGATATGATTCTTTCTATTTCAGTAGATTTCTGCTGAGGGAGAAAAACTTGAATTTGTGGGGATCACTTTGACAATAAGCTAATTAAACATTAACATCAAAGAAAACCTGAATTTCAGTATTCATCTATTAGTTCAAAAACTTAACAACGACCCGTACGGTACTATTCAAACTAGTAAACCACTATGAATTAGCTTACTGATTAGGATATAACAAGTATAGTAAATTAAAACTTAATTACTATTATTCATCTCATTAAACTAATAACTATTATTTATCTCTGTACGCTCACCAGTATACACACATACGCACACACACATATGCATATATTTATATACAGTAAAATCTCTCGTTACCGGCATACAGTTAGCGGTAATATCAAAATAATGGCACTTTTGAAGGCCTTATTCTAAATTCGAAATTTAGGCATGAGAGATAAAAAATATATAATCGGCTAACAATCTGGCAACACTCTTGTGTATAAAGCCCTGTTGGATGCAAATATGACGCCAGGTTTTTGTTGTCGTTGTTACTTATGTTCACTTGTCTGACAGTAACATCAGCCCAAGTCCACGAACCTCCGTCTGGCAAGGAGCTCAAAATTACGCCTGCCGTTGGCAACAGCCTTGAGCACTTTACAGGTGACAGTGCGAGTTTGCTTAATTCAGCCCCCGATTTTTGAGAGCACACCGGAGAGTACGGGACCGAGGGTCTCCCAGCCCTCTCCAAACCACACGAGAGGACTTTCGGTTCGCCACATATTTAGATTGCCGCACCGACACTATACATTTACAAACATCCATGCCTTCTCCGAGATTCGAACCCGGGCCCTTCGGCACGGCAGTCAGAGACGCTAACCGTTATACCGGTTGGGCAGCACCAGTTTTTTATAAATATGCTGTATTCCTGCAGAAATTTTATTGCAGTTTCTTCTCTTGCTAGCAAATTCTTCAAGCTCATATTTTAAAACCAAGTTTAAAGCAAAAAATATCACGGTTTATAAAATTCTTTGGAACTCGGAATACAATAAAGGAGAACGCATACTAAAATGCGGTGTTGTTGGACTGCATTATGTACCAACTTCATGCTATTCCTATGAAGCTATAAGTGCGCTCTGATTTCTTTCTCCTTGCTTTCGGAACCCCTATGACGTTGTATATTTTCTTCCTGAGTGTAATCTTGTCAAATCTGATTAACAATTGGGCAATAAGCCTCTGTCTCTCTACGATATGACGCAAGGACAAACCTTCCATAGACAGACGTAATATGAAGCCCTTCGTAAGTTGATGTTTTTAATTAGATTGAACCCGACGATCTTGTCGTCTTCGTTCTCCATACTCGTGAACAGCTGAAAAACTCTCGAGTTATAGCCTTAGTGTCACTGACAACGATGGCTTTGCACCTTACCTAGATCCTCATAACATATGTTCTACTTTTTGACTGACAAATGCATTTATTTGCATAATTTGTACGTGCACAATACTGTAGAAACTTTCATTGCAATGTGTTTGCTTCTTCATTGTGTGGCATTTTCTCTCTCAGAAAAAGTAGTTGCTTTGCACTTTGGCATAATTAATTAATTAACTTATCTTACATACGTTTATAAAAATGAAAGCAAGATACGATCTGGACTGTAAGTATATATGGATTAGATCCGTACACTTAAAAGATAATGTGTTGTCCAGTGCAATGTCATGTGATGATGGAGCAGTCTTTGGAAGTTGCTGTCCAGACTAGAGATGTTCTAACAGCTAATATTCGTTATTGAAAAGTATCAGATTTAAAGCACAAAATCAAATCTACATTAATATTAGTTTCACATTAAAAGAAATCGTTTATTTAATGCTTTTGCATTAATTATATATACTTTCAAAAAATTTTCCAATGGTATCAAATTTATTATTAGATCAGGTTTAATCAAACCTTTCAATTACTTTGTAAATAAAGAAATAAAATAATGTAATTCCTCCCAAAAAAAGAACTGTGTGATAACAAAACAAAATAACCAGTAACTGAGGAAAAGCGAATGAAAAGATGTTTAATAAATAATCTAATTAAAGTATATAAAAAAATTAATTGTTAAAATATGGCAAATGGGAAAAATCAAATATCGATAAAACGTAGCAGGGAAAATTATAACTTGTAAAATAAATTTATGGATTATTAATAGAACTCTCTTCTATACGCAGAAAACTATTACTTTTCGTTTTTTGTTGGGTAATGTTTAGGCTAAATATTTACCAAATGCGGTCTGTTTTTCAACTGATATACAAATTAACAATATTATTAATTTTAAAAATCATAATCAACAATTGCTTATATTTTTTCTCAATCTTTATCATCTTCTTTATGCAGCTAAGCACATGTTTCTAGACAGAATCTTATTAATCAGAAAAAATTATGAGATTTACTTAAATTAATGTTCTCTTAACTTACTGAAAGGGCATAACTTTTAGAAAAAAAAAATCTGACGTGTACACCACATGACTTCCTTGTACGAAATATTAAATTATACGCATTTTTTCTTCCATTTCATTTAAACTTATTGGACTGAATTAAATCTACTTCGCCGACAGCGCATAAACCACAATAGAATAAATGCATTCTTTAAAATTCACTCTCGTATTTGTTTACCATAGCGACAGTCTGGCGCTAGATTCACTTAACAGTATTATATTTCGTTCATATTATAACTCATAATGCACAAAATTTATATCATTTAAAGAATAGAATTGTCTAATCGTTGCCACATGTTCTATTCAAGTACTATAATAAAGCTAGAATGATGTATAAAAGAAATTAAGCAAACAAAACAAAACAGAAACAGTTTTTCACAGACGATTGAGTATTTCTCGTTCAATTAATTCAGTTCTCACTTCGCGACAAGGCAAAAATACATAAAAACTCAAAATATCTATAATAAAAATTACGAAGTAAATCTTAAACACCTATTTCCTCGAAAAAAATTCCAGAAAGAATTAAGCATGATTTAATTGGCAATAATAAACGAATGAGTTATCTTTGTTGTTGCGAAGCTAAGTTTCTCTAGATTGGCAACAAATCCACTAGTCTCCTGTTTCAAATGTAAACATCAATGGCCGCAATAAAAAAAAGGCTTAGCGGCACTTAGACAACTTCAAAATTGTTGATAATTCTAAAAATATTGCAGACAGATTTACTAAAGGTATAAAAACCTTAACCGGAAGATAAGAACAACATAATACAATCATTTTTAAAGCAAAAAATGTACAATTTACAAACATATAAGAGTAAAGAAACTGAGATCACTGAGCCGGGTAACAGAGTGGATATATATATAAATATATTTATATACGTTTGGTACCTCGATTGTAACCAAAATACGAGGTGCACATCTACATGTTATAGCAGTCCTATATACAAAATTTCAACGTTCTTGAGGCTACTTGTTTTTGAGTTATGCGAGATACGTACGTACGTACGTACGTACATACGTTCGTACAGACGCCACGAAAAATTCTCTTCAGAATTAATTTTAAAGCAGTTTTATAAATTTTTTGAAGGAAGTCTATTTTTTGAAGGAGTATTTTATTCTGTCCTTACGTACAGATATCACGCAAAAACATTGTTAAATTGCATTCGATAGCGGTCAAAATGGATATTTTCGTTGAAATATGCTGCCTGAAACTTTTTGCGATTACAATACTTCCTTTTTACTTCGTACAAGGAAGTAAAAAACAGTAACTGTTTTTTTTTTTTTTTTTCTTTCTTTTCTTCATTTTGAAATTTGCTCTTCCATTTCCCTTAATTCTCAAAGTCAGTGAATAATATAAGTCATTTTAATATCTGTGCTAAATTTATGTAGATTTCTAGGTCATAAAGTTTTACAAGGAATTAATTGAATTAAAAAATGCAAAAATTTTGAAAAATTAAAGATTTTAAATAACAATACCGCATTAATTTTAATAAATTATACCGTAATTGCTAAATCCAGTCTTAATTGTAGTATTATATTTGAAGATAACTTACTTGGCTAGACCAAGAAGACATGAAATCGTCTCAAAGTAATATTATTTTCCTCTTTAAGAAACGTGTATTTAAAATTAATTAATTCTATATTTTTTAAACTGGTCAGGCTTAGAACAGTACATCTGTATAAGACATTTGATAGTAACGAAGACAAGCAGGTGGTAAAACAGAAACGTCATTCGAATAAATAAATGCAAATATCGAAAGGAAAATTGAGTAAAGATAAATTTATCATACCAATCTCTTTCTTAATACGACTACCTCTAAAATTAATAAGTATTTCCAAAAAAGCAGATATTTATTTTTACTAATGGTAAAGTAATATAATAATGATGTAATAACCATCTAGGATTTCTGTTTTTTTAATCCGACCGAGACTAAAAATTATGATATAGAACTACCATTAAAAAGCCTAATTAAACCTAAAAATTACCTATTTAAATCATTAATTTCACGAAGCAATCGGTACGAATCTACGTATCAATTTTGATCATAATTAGTAAAATTGTTTTTATAGACGAAATTAATTAATTATTATTTTTGAATATCTAAGTTATTTACTGTATGGCGTAATTGTCATATAGGCTAGAGAAGCATTTCTGATACAGTATTCCAATTAATGATTTACAGCGTTTTTGCATAGCTTATACTGAAATCTTAAGTTTACGGTTCACTGCCGTCAGAGTGAAATTCTAAATTGCATAAATTTCAATCCTACATTGACGTTATTTTTATAGAAGACGTGTATACGTTATGACAGGTAGACGTATAGGGCAAAGTTATTATACTACAAGGCTTGCTTCTGTATGACGTCACGTCACTGACTTTTAGTCTGCTTCAAAAGCAACTTCTTTTCTACTTTACTCTTGCTTCCGTAAGTAAATGACGTCAGCGTTGGGCCTAACCTGGTTTGTCGACTGACATTGCTACAGGATTTTACCTCTTTCTTTCCTAGTTGAAGAAAAGAAGTAATGTGCTTGTCTTTTTTGAAATGAGAGGTTTTCCTAACGTGAAACGGAAATACGAGCCAGTTTCCCTTAAAACGTTATTCCATAAAGACATCCTTCCCTTTAAGTAGATAGCATAAGTGTGCTTTACTATCTACCTAAGGGTAGATCTACATATCAATATC
The DNA here is from genome assembly GCF_044657685.1 of Stegodyphus dumicola. Lineage (NCBI taxonomy): Eukaryota > Metazoa > Arthropoda > Arachnida > Araneae > Eresidae > Stegodyphus > Stegodyphus dumicola. The sequence continues at coordinate 35,807,012 of NC_140771.1, read as the reverse complement.
GTGCTTTGTCATAATCTGAATGATCTACTTCAGTCCAATGCTTGAAATGCAAACATCATCGATTTAAGTTTGTTTCAGTATGGCAAAGCACAGAGGACTACACTGACGAACCAAAACATTATGACCGTCTCCGCATTTTTCAGTGAACTCATCTGGTTGATGTGGGGGCACGTGATTAAATGGAAATAGTATTTAACTGCTGCTGGAGAACGTAAGGACTCATTCCTTCACTTATTTTTGCGAGTAATGGGAAAGGCTGGTCATCTAAGTGAATTCGTTAGAAGGCAGAGGTTGAACGTTCACGTGTCATCAAAGGAAAAGGAATTCGGAGACTTTCCTGTTTGTTACAGCAAAATCGACGTTAGACAGTGTCTCAGCTGACAGCCCAAAACAATTCAAGTCCAAGTCAGTGCTGATGCGACTAATTTTATTGAAACGAAGACAAAGTTACGTCAAGTAAAATTAGCTTTAAAGGAATTAAATAAGTCAGAGGAATGCAATGTTTTTTAGCTGCTTTTTATATTCAGTAGTATATGACTACTTCTGCCTTTCCACACTTCAGGGATATATGGGAATTACATTTGTAAAGTTCCATCTCCAAAGAGCTATGATGCCAAGGTAAATTATATTGGTTGAAAAAATTAAAGGATATAAATATATAATAAAAATGCAAGATGTGTTGTCATCCCTAACCGAAATGGCAGCTTTACAACGAATTCCCATACTGTGTATGTATTCGATTGTCATGGTGTTTCTACAGTAACAAAGTATACTTACGATAAATAGTACATTGATTAGCATGGAGAATGACGGAAGTTTATGATATAAGTAGGCATTCTAGTGCACCCACACCTATTCTATTGGAGTTAGATCTAGTGAATATGCGAACAACTCCATCCGCTCAATTCCTTCGCCCTAGATAATCGGTCACTAGTGCAGTGTAATGGGGGTCAAAATTACTGTTCATTAGAAGGGAAATATACGCTACTAACTTACATAAGGATCATAATCTCTCTATATGAAGCCTAATATGGCATAAGGAGCCTAATCTCGCTATATGTCAGTATTCATAGTTGCATTGGGAAAAATGTCCATGTCAGTAATGTTAGTCAGTATAGTTAAAAATGATGCCTGCCCATACGATTATTTCGCCGCCTTTGTACCAATGAATTTCAAGGACTATTTTATTCTTATCGCTTCTGTCTGCCTATGTCTAGATTATAACATATATGGAATCACTTTCCAAACAAATACGAGTCTCCTCAGTATTTAGAACTTTGCTTCATTTTGGCAGTCAGCTTACGATGATTTATGTACAACGTTCACTTTGCACCCTGAATTAGTAGGACACAATTCATTTATTTCTTTGGATGCAGCCCTCTTTTATGAAGCTTGTTACTCAAGGTATATCTGGAGAGTCTAATTGCTGTGGCTGCAGAAAACTCCTTTACAATTTTAGTTGACATTATTTGTATATCGTTTAGCAATCGTTGCCAAAAGTGAGCTTGAGAGACTGTTGCGGCACGTTTTCAACCTTGACCTGGTTATCTGCATACATAATCACTTGTCTTCATAACATTCATTTAAATCAGGAGTGCCCAACTCGCGACCCAAGAAAGCAGCGCGAAGCGTAAAGGGAATACGACGACCCCCCATTTTACTGGTGCGATCGGAGTTCGAGACAAGCTTAGTATGGATGGACGGGTTATCTGAAGTTCTGAGATGGAGCGAAATAAATTGCGTTTCGTATCACGGTTCCAAATCTTCTTTGGACTTGAGCACGAAATGTTTATTTTCAATTTGTCTCGGAGAAAAATATGCCTCGTTCACAGAAAAGCGTTATGCATGTCATCAGTATTTCGCAGTACAAAAATTTGTGAACAACTATTTTCAGGAGTGAAGCAGACCAATTTTGTGAGTAAAATTGGAACCAGAAGGTCGGATTAACATCTTGAGAAGTTCCTAAGAATTTCAACCACTTCAATCAAACCAGACACTTATGCATTATTTTCTCAAATTCGCGGGAAAATATCGCATTCTTTTTATGATTTTCTTGTTATTTTTATAATTATAAATCAAATTTATAATGTATAAAATATCGAATACAATGTCAAAATCATTCTATGTTGCTGTCATTACATAAAAAATCATAAAGTTTCAATTACTTAACGCGATAAAACTGCACATTTCTATCCTTGAGATAAAATTCAGAAGTTTTTTCCAGAACTCACACCTGATGAAAACCGAAACTTTTCACTGAAATCTACGCAACGGTGTGATTTACTTATTTTGGAGGTCGCGAGCTGCCACTGCTGTTAGAAATAATTTGTGTGGCCTAAACTATCTCGTCTTCCAATGTGACCCAGAGAAGCTAAAACTTTTTATCTTCCCTGGGACACTTCTACTTTAAACCATTTACAGGTTTTTGCTATGAAGCTTTTCGCTACTTTAGGTCTTCAGACCAGATCTATGTTAGTGTTTGTCACTCTTCCATCCTCCTCATCACTGGCCATTTTTCATGATCCGTTTTCAATGATATATTCCACGTTCCACAAATGAAATTTTTATCCAGTTACCAGTGAAATCCTTGCAATTAGAATCTTAAGCGCCTGCATACACTTCTTGCCATGCGTACAGAAACAAAACAAAACAAAACAGAAGCAGAAGTTTTCATATTTTTCTGTAGATAAAGTAAATCTCATTGGACTATGTGATAAATCGTCTTTGATTCGATTTGATTTAGTAGAATTGATCTAAGGAATTCTTATACTGGTATACCTTTAATTTTTCCTGCCAGTGAAGAATTTCATGGTTTTTGTCACTTGGCTACTGCTCGATAAATAATGGACACATTCTCCAAAAATGCAAGTCAAACGTCGCAAAATTAATTGAAGATTATGATAAGGTGTAACATTATATTTTTCTGTTGTTTAAAATTGAAACATCTTTCTGTAAATTACGATATATTTAGGGAAAAATGGTAAAAAGTTCTTTCTAAGCAAGGAATTAAAAATCCCATTATTGAGGCAATTTTGTTTACTGTTATAACATACTAATCTTATATTAGAAAAGGCAAATCCCTGTGCCATGGAAGGACTCAGCTGATCAATATTCACGTTTGCAGAGTATTTTTAAGTGTTGCCATACTTTTTTTATATTTGCTGTACTATTTATCTTTGGGATGTAAATTGATGTAAGTATCTGAATGATTTGCTTCGGTTATCTTTACCTGTAAATATTGTAACCGCTTGGAGTTGAAAATAAGCTTCCAAATGTTTGTTTAATATGTTTTTCTTCTGGTATGTCTACTCAACAAAGTTTATACGAATGTTAACACACAAAAATGCTAATTTACTATTTGTAAACACTGAGAATTATCAAAATATTTATTTACTTCGAAGCGATGGGTAGTAACGATTTGTAAAGCAATTTAAAATTGTTTAAAACTTTTATTTTGGAAGCAGGTAAGGTGTTATTTTTATAGATTTAAAACTGTGTGTTTTCTCATTTCATTAATAAAACTCGTAGGATGTTGTAAGTCTTATCATAACAATAACATAAATGTTAAAAATGAGCCAAGTTCAGGAAAAACGACTTTCGGTAAGGTCGGTGTCACCGGCAAAAAAGATGAGATCTAATGGATGGCAAGTTTCATAGCAGTTGCTTTAATCATAGCTGAAGAAATGTACAACGTTTATTCAAGTCATTTAAAAGACAATTTATTACTTTCTTTGATATCGGATTTCTAACTAGCCAAATTTAATTTTCAATAAATTACGTTTAAAAATTTTGACTTCTCCAATTAGAAATTAATTGGTGACTGAACTGTTGGTGACTATTGTAAACTATTGGTGACGTCGTCAAATGCTCGTTATGAGTATTATTTGGTTTAACCTCAATAATAATGCAGTTTTCTGAAGTTTTAGATTTCTTCCTTTGTGTATGCCTAATTGTCTACCTTGAAACCAAATTTCAAGTATCTAAATCATTTAGAAATTATGTAGGTTTTCAATGAATTAGTCAGTCAGCGAGTGACAAAAATGACACTTTTCAAACCTTGATAATTCCATAACTATAAGAGGTATATTAATGACATTTGCAATTCTAGATGTTCAAGATAGTTGTATTACACATACAAAATAATTTGTAGACCGAATAGTTTTTGTGTAATGCGAGGATTGAAAGTAACTTGAAGTAGTAGTTCGTGTAAAATACACGTGGCCCGGTGTCTCGCTGTTTTCTTTTCCATCTGTTGTGAACTTGACTGACACACTGCCGTGTGTCTAAATTATTATGATCTAATTTTATGATTTGCATTCTGCGAACTATTTTGAGGTTAGTTTTAAGGTATAAGATGAGTGAGTTTTAAGGTATGAGTTACCTATTTTAGTTATTTATTACTTTAGTTATTATGTATTATTATTTTTATTATTATTCCTAACATTAGCAGTGACATCAACATCTGGGTTATTATGATTCAAAAATGCAAAGAGAAACAAATGGAGAAGGAAAAAGAACGGCAAAGAGAAAAAACTGTGGGTAACGTGGACATATAACTACCTATAACTGGTGGTATTTCAAAAATAATAATTATGTTTTTATAGTAAAAAGAAGCATTCGAAAAAATAACTTCAATAATACATTTTATTATATGTATATATTGTTGTCGTTGTTGCTATTCTGAACTACTAAAAAAATGAAAAACCAAAAACCTGTTTGTTCCCTCGACACCAGTTGCGAATGCAAAACATATTACAAATGTAAAGAAACGTTTAACAATTAAGACACAATAACACGCCGAATAAATACTAATTCAGAAGTCAAACAACAAAAATCAGCGTTAATTTACAAAATTTTCACAGGACTAGTTTCGATGGTTTTACCGAACCATCATCTTCAGCTGCAAAACCGCAAATGAACAAGATAGGAAATAATGTTTAGATAAGATAAGAAAGCCTGGACAAGAATAAGCAAGTGGCGCCATCTGTTGGCGAAACCAGAACTAAAACATAATTTCTCTAAAAGCCGAAGGCAAATTTGGATTGGAATTAGGATCGTTAACTAGAACAGAAAGATTTTTATGAATGTGAAATGCCTCTAGAAAATCCAGTTCTCCAATGGAAGATGTTTTTTGAATAATTTTGGCAGCAGAAAAATTGAAAGTGTGATTTTCGGACCAACAATGTTGAGCAACAGAAGACTTCTGTGTTTCCTTTTTTCTAACATATGCCTCATGTTCTTTGACGCGAAATTTTAAGGCTCTCTTAGTTTGGCCAATGTAAATTAAACCGCACTGGCAAGGAATCCTATAAATACCCCAGGAATTCATATCCGGAATGGGGTCCTTGAGTATAGAAGTTGGAATTGTATTGATGGGACAGTAAACAACCCGAAAGTTAAATTTCTGCAAAATATGTGCAAATTTATAGCTAATTGATGGAAAGAAGGGAATGACAACAGAATTTTTATAATCTCCTAAAATAAGAGTGTGGCTTTTAATGTGTTGAGATGAGAATTTTTTAACTGCTTGATTAATAATGTTGGGTGAAAAGCCCCTGTCAATAGCTATTGCTTTTAAATAATTTAGTTCTTCATCAAGGGCTAGTTTGGAGGACTAAACTCTTAAACGATGGACCATATAATCCGATCCCTAAAGATCCTTCACCTTCGGACTTATCCAAAATAAAAACTGCGATCAAATCTTCGCAAATCATTTCAAGCAACTTAAAACATTCGCTTATCCCATCTGTTGCGAATTGTGCCAGATTATATGCTCTTCCCAAAATTCATAAAAGTGGTATTCCTTTCCGCCCTATTGTATCAAATTTAGGTACTGCCTCGTATCCATTAGCTAAATATTTAGTTTCTAGATTTTCCACTCTATTAGACAATAACATTTACACCATAAAAAATTCAATAGAGTTTGTAAAAAAGGTTAAAAACATTTCTCCTCGTAATTTACTCATGGTTTCTTTTGATGTAAAATCATTATTCACCAATGTCCCAGTGGAGGGTGCATTAAGATGTCTAGAAACCAGACTTCGCGAATTTCATTTCTCTTGCATCGAAATTGATGAGCTAATTTCTCTCACTCAACTCTGTTTGAAACAAACACATTTTGTTTTCCAAAATAAATATTACAAGCAAACTGAGGGATTAGCCATGGGAAGCCCCCTCAGTCCCATCCTGGCTGATATCTACATGCATTATTATGAATCAAAATTGTTTGAAACTTTAAACTTCCCGGCATGGTTCCGCTACGTAGACGATACTTTTACCTTGTTTGAAGGTAATAAAGATGATTTAAATAGAGTTCTTTCAACAATGAATTCTATTGATCCTGCTATTCAGTTCACTTTTGAACTTGAGACTTGCAATTCTCTTCCGTTTCTCGACATTCTGGTCACACGTAACACATCCAACTTCAGTACTACAGTTTACCGTAAACCTTCATCGGTTTGCCTTCCACCACACTTTAAATCATGTCATCCGACTAAACAAAAGTTAGCTTCATTTTATTCCTATGTTTTCCGTGCTCTTCAAGTTTGCTCCTCCAAACTAGCCCTTGATGAAGAACTAAATTATTTAAAAGCAATAGCTATTGACAGGGGCTTTTCACCCAACATTATTAATCAAGCAGTTAAAAAATTCTCATCTCAACACACTAAAAGCCCCACTCTTATTTTAGGAGATTATAAAAATTCTGTTGTCATGCCCTTCTTTCCATCAATTAGCTATAAAGTTGCACATATTTTGCAAAAATTTAACTTTCCGGTTGTTTACTCTCCCATCAATAAAATTCCAACTTCTATACTCAAGGACCCCATTCCGGATATGAATTCCTGGGGTATTTATAGGATTCCTTGCCAGTGCGGTTTAATTTACATTGGCCAAACTAAGAGAGCCTTAAAATTTCGCGTCAAAGAACATGAGGCATATGTTAGAAAAAAGGAAACACAGAAGTCTTCTGTTGCTCAACATTGTTGGTCCGAAAATCACACTTTCAATTTTTCTGCTGCCAAAATTATTCAAAAAACATCTTCCATTGGAGAACTGGATTTTCTAGAGGCATTTCACATTCATAAAAATCTTTCTGTTCTAGTTAACGATCCTAATTCCAATCCAAATTTGCCTTCGGCTTTTAGAGAAATTATGTTTTAGTTCTGGTTTCGCCAACAGATGGCGCCACTTGCTTATTCTTGTCCAGGCTTTCTTATCTTATCTAAACATTATTTCCTATCTTGTTCATTTGCGGTTTTGCAGCTGAAGATGATGGTTCGGTAAAACCATCGAAACTAGTCCTGTGAAAATTTTGTAAATTAACGCTGATTTTTGTTGTTTGACTTCTGAATTAAACGTTTAACAATATGCATATGTACGTAATAAAATGGAATTTAATTCACATTACGGTATTAAACCTCTACAGATGCTCTCAGCTGCTCAATGTTTACTTTTGCAAGTAGTGATTTCGAAAATGAGAGTAATCAAAAACAGTCTGAGAGAGATCACTGAGTATTCAAAAACGTTTAGTTCTCTCTGTGCGCTCGACAAGAGAACAAACAATATTAACACATCAAAAATATTATTCGAGACATATCACTCTGGACTGAAAACGAGAGTTGAACGTTGTACAGGACACAGATACGTTGTTGAACATTTTATTTTAAAGTATTATTCAATTCGTTAGAAAATTGGGGTTTACTAATTTTAATAACAATTCAGAAATGTACTTTTGGCCAGAGTGCTACACAAGTGACAAACGATGCTGCCAAGAGGACAAACAAACAAAAAACAAACTACGATGAAGGATGCAGATGTAAAACTTTGAAGCCGTTGGCCATATATTATGAAAACCTCTCTGTTTCTTGAAAATATATTTTTTGTTCAATGAAACCATAGTTGAACGGAGCTGTCCTAAAAGACTATTACAATATTATAAATAAAATGAAAGTTTTCGTTGCGATGAAACAATATTACTTTACCTTGAATATCTTGAAAATACAGAGGCTTTTAAAGAAAAATGTTGTAGAAGGAGAAAGTAATTAATTATTTATTGCACGGTGGAATAAAGACTAAATTATTTCTCTATTTAAGTATCTAACTACGAAAAATATCTGTACTTCAGCTATTCATTACATAATTGAAGATCGTGGATAAGATCAGAAATTTTTTAACATTGGCTAAAAACATAACGACGAAACATTTTTCGATATAAATAGAAACCTTTTATTATATATAAATAGATACCGATATAAATAGAAACCTTTTTATATAAATAGAAACCTTTTATTGGTTATTAACTATTACGCTCTTTGCCAGTACTAAGAACACCTCTTCGTAATCGAACATTATTTTTGTCAGCAAAAGCATCATCTCTATTTCATTTACTGAAATATAATAAGTTCCGTGAAAGAGGAGGGAAGGAAACGAATAGCACAAAACGTTACAAACGGGAGATTCTGTCCAATATTTTGCTATAGAAATCCATATTAGAACTTGCTTTCTAAATGCACATTTTTTTACATGGAGATGCAGAAGTGGTTGACGTTTTTAGTGAATTAAAATTTAGAATTATCGTATCTATCTGCTGTAGAAACTATCTGAGAACACATAATGATCTCACTTCTGCACTGATAGTAAATGAAGAAACTATTTAAGCATGATACAGTCTCTTAAATGTGTAAATAATTCTTAATCAAGGAGAAAGCCTAGAAGATGAACTACCTAGAACATTCTGCAAAAGACTTAAGACTTTACAGTAGTGGAAACAATTAAGTCATATCTAAGATACACGTAATTTCTCTGAGTTTAAAATAGTACAGAATCTGCTTCGAAATACTTCTACAGAACTGACGATAGCTCACATTCAGCGCAAAGTATTTAAACAAAATACAATTTAGAACATTTTAAGCTAGTTTAAAAACATTCTTTACCTCTCTGTCTGTATATTACAAAAAAGTTTAACGTATTTATGCTCACTAATGAAGTACAATTAATTATTTTACTTAACATGATAGAAAAAGGCTGTAGATTATTTACATAAAAGTAGAAAATCAAAAGTAAACTATGCTTTTGTACTTTAAGAACTGAACCAATGAATAGTGTTTTCTCTAAAAATTTCATGCCGTATAGATATTCAGCACCAACATAACTCAGCGTAAATTTCTTACTTTATGCTTTGTCGAATTATCAAGTCTCATTCTCTACACATTTATTCCTAACTAAATATAATTAAGTAAAGCTGATATAGTTTGATTACTAGACACAAGCAATAAAACTTACTTCGATATTATAAGTTATATCAACGCCATACTATAGGTGACTATGCTTTAAAGGGAAAATTCCAATGTTGCAATTTCAGAATATAAGGAAGTTCTGAGATTTAAGCAAAAGGAGAGTAAATACCTCTTCAAAGGAATTTAATCATATGTTTAACGCTAACAGGTGCTCAGAGAAATTAAAGCAAAAATTAGACTTAACGACAATGGGAACAGATGTCAACTATCTCGTGCATTTATTCCGTTGACATCTACAGCAGATAACGGCTGATTATGTATTCATTCCAATTATACTTTATCTCTTTAAACATTGCACCGGTGACAGAATTAGGATGAACAGAAGTAAAAGGCGGAAGTGCTTCTGAAATTTACTAGTTAATAAAACTATAAAAATTATATGCGCTGTCTTTATTTTTTCTGTAAAGTAAAATTTTATCTTGAGTAATTACAATTACTAATTACATTTTTGGCAGCTATAAACATCAGTATTCTCCATTTTCTGAATTTTTCTTTAGATTATTTCCCGCTTTGGAGAAAAGTGATGTCAAAAATGGTGTCAATATTCGTTTTTACAAAAAAAAAAAAAAAAAAAAGAAAAAGAAAAAAAGAAAAAGAAAAAAGAAAAGAAAGAAAGAAAAGAGGAGGAGGAGAGAGAAAGAGAAAGCTAAAATATTGTTTAAAATTTTTTATGCATCGATTATAGAAATCTTTAATTACGAGGAAGAGCTATGAATTTGAACACATAACTTTACAGCATATTTTGGTAAATTTGGTAGCATGTTTTTGGTGTCCATGAAGAACTCGATGATAAAAGAAAGTCACCGGGACTGGCTTTCACCCTAAGTGCCAGAAATACGAAATTTCATAGTACTAAATACGATATAGTCAGGATATCTATATCTGGTGGTCAACATAAAACTATAGTTCCCTTAATTATGAAACATAAAAATGTTATGTGCATAGCAATGCACACATAATCAGATAATTATGATTAGTTGCACAACTTAGAATATTATGCATACAATGTATAAGAACAGTAATATGCATACATATCACTGCTCTTACCACGCTGTTAAACAGGATGACTGTATTACGCATTATTGCTGAGATGCACAAACTACGAGACATTTTCATAAAATACAATATATACGAGTAGTATGTATCAATGCATACACACATTTAATACTAAGCCATACTATTACGCATAGAACATATAAAATTTGGAAAACAGTCGAGCATTGCATGTAAATTAAGTATGTATGTACATATATTATAGAGCTCACGTTGCTAGCTCAAAAGCTTTAGATCATACCATTTACTGCTTTTATGCACGGATATCTTATACATATCTCTAGATATCACAATTGATATAGGCATGCTCAATTTTATATATATACATAATTCTAGTTACGTACTGAGGCATGTGTACTTAATTTTACAATGAATACACACTTCTAAACAATTCATACCATGCAATGACCTCAGCAATGTATATTTATTACAATAGCATAATATGCAGTATGATATTATTATATGTAAAAGTCTCTATATTGCATCGTATTGGGCAGTGAAAATTATTGACGAATGTTTAGCTCTACATTATGTACTCATTTCAAGATTTTTTTACAATTTATGCATTTTAATGCATAGGTTTAGCATGTATGCATTAATTACATTATGTACTCATTTCAAGATTTTTTTACAATGCATGCATTTTAATGCATAGGTTTAGCATGTATGCATTAAAATGTATAACGTACCGTAAATGCATTAAAATGTATAACGCATAATGTATGTATTAACGTAATGCATAAAATGTATACCGTAATGCATTAAAAGGCATAACATATAACGTAACGATAACATGTATAACGTATCAGAATTTTGACGCAGACCAAAACATGTATAAGGAATTTTCTCCCTCTTTCCAGTATGCCTTCACGGTGTAGAGGTAGCACTCTTGGCGCGTATTCAAGAGGTCTACATTCGAGTCCGGGCTAGGGCATTGCAAATTTTTCACGTTTTCTGTTTTAAAAAAGCTAATGTTTAAGCTAAAGTTTTCTGTTTTAAAAAAGCCTCTCTGTCCTCCTCTACACATGTCATTATAAAATGATGAAGAATCACAAGTAACTGCATTACATTTAGATAACTTATGCTTGAGTGCACAATATATGTAACTATTTCTAAATCCCAACTTATATTATATATATAGTCATATGTATTGATCATGATATAGTTGCGTTTTGGGACGTATGCATAAGTACATTTAGCAGACACTTTGTGATGTCATTTCTAGTTATTTATCTAATTTCTACTAATCTTAATACTATAAAACAGATACTTGCTTTCGAAGTTTGATTATGATATATGATATAATTATCCAGCACATTAGGTATGTGTGTAGAAAATATTTGATTGCAACGTAATCGAAGTTTCTGTTAATCTTATCTCTTCTAATTGATAACGAGAACTGGTTAACTCTGAACAAGAAATTTTCACAGGAAACTATCGTTATCACTTGAAGAGTACGGGTTTTTAGTTATATACGTAAGAGATGCGCCGGGTATAAAATGTGACAAATGCTTTGTAGGTTAGCCTTATGAAAGTCACACGAAAATAGGTACAACAAATTTACCATCAGATATTTTTGAAATATTTAAAATTCTCAGACAAAAGTTTTCACATAATCATGAATTTGTTTAATTTCAATCTGCGTGTTTTCGTTTCATTACATTCTATATGCTGTATGATGCAATATTTTAACTAGTTAATCGAAATAGAATTTTAAAATATTTCTCTAAAATTAGTCATTGAATAGTTTACTAAAAAATTACAAAGAAACAGTAGATGAAATTACAAATAAAGAGTAAAAAAAATCACTAAAATATGTACTAATTGAATCTGATGTATAAACTAAGTGAAGGATATAAAACTGTAGAATAGATTGTGGATGAAATCGGAAATCAAGAGTATCTTTACGGCAATGAGTATTTCAGAGTTGAAGAAATAAAAAGAAATAATGACACTACTTTATTGATTGAAACAGTTTCCAGAGTAATTTTTTTTTTTTTTTTTTTTTTTTTTTTTTTAATATCAATAAACTTCCATAGCTACTAAGTGCTAAATAGACATCAAAAGTAATCCCTTTGCGTATCACATACAGCTATCTGACTCTTGCGTATAACCATGAGGCTGACCAGTTCTTTTTCAGCTAAATGTCACCAGATAATTATCTTGGCAAATTCAAATTATATGTTTCCCTTAAGTTGGAAATAATAAATCCAAGCATGAGTTTTATGTTGACTCATGCTTGAGCACGCCACACCAATCAAAGCACGCCACACAAGGGATAATTATGTGAGTCTAAAGCAGTTGTTGGTAGAACTGAAGTGCAGGATCAAGAAAGCTATGTCAGTGACAGTGGACCTGATCTGCAAAATTTTAGAATGAATTCACCAGACTTAAATGTATTCTCTCTTTACAATGAATGAATATAACAGCATCGCTTTTGAAGAGAATCCACTGTGGCTCTAGCACTAAAATGTGACGGACAGTGAATCAACATCACCTGGGTTTGGACGACTGGGTCTCGTATATTCCCCCCTTGCTCTTTAGGCGGAAGGGAATATAAGGAATCATCGCATACGTCCATGTGAGTTCTCGGGATGTAAATGGTTAGCACATCCAGCTAGTAACCAGTTAGCAGGATACGTGATTCAAATCACGGGTAGAATTCTCGTTTCCTGTTTCAAATGTCTAACAAACAGTATTAGATGGCATCTGTTACAAAGCGAGCCTATTTTTCCGATTAGATTTTAGTTATAATCAAACTTTTCAAAATACATATCGTTCTAATGTAGAAAAAAATCAGTTTCAGTACTGTTTTGATATTTAAATCCATTGACTTTCATCCGCAAATTAATTGTTTTTCAAAATGGGAAAGAAATCATCAAAATTCTTTAAACCTTTTTAATCTTCAACAGATGGAAGGTGTGCCTTTCAGAAATGTGATTTTGCTTTTTATTAGCAAGTAACAGCTCTAAAGTTTTTGTGAGGATGAGACTTATGCACAAAAGCTATTAGTATGGAGCCCCAGCTGCCAATGCGTATAGTAACAATTTCAGCCTTCCTAAATATTAGGCCTAAGTTTAAAAAAACTGCTTGTCGTGCAAGTAAAAACTCAATAGTCACAGTGCACAGTATAGTATAGAATAGATAAAACTTTAGTAGTACTACTCGAAACACGTTGTCTAGTGCTGCCATCTATCGTTTTCGTCAAAATTTAAAATGTAAAGCATGTATTTAATTTAATAAACTATAATTTATTAAATTAAATACAAAAATTATTAAATATTGTATTTAATTTAATTAATTAAATAATTTATTAAATTAAATACAATATTTATATACAATATTTTATACAATAATACAATATTTGATAATAATTATTGTATTTAAACAATTAAATTTATTAAATTAAATATATGCTTTACACAATTTAATTAAATAATAAGATATATTTAATTAAATTGTGTAAACTGTTTCGTTTGTAAAGTGAAATCTCGGTTCACAGATTTAATTCGTTCCTAAAGGCTGTTCGTCATTTGAAATGTTCATAAATCCAGGACCGGCTCCAGAATATGTGTAACCAGTGCGATTGCACTGCGCGGCGGTAGTCGGGGGCGGCAAATTCTTTTTTTTTTTTTTTTTTAAATTTAGAAAGGAACCGAGCAGAAGAATTTTGGATTTAGTTTGCACCGGGCAGCAAAAAGTTTAGTTTACACCGGACGGCCCTGCATAAATCAAAACCATTTTCTCCATACGAATTAATATAAGATAGATCAATTCATTTTAGGATCACAGATGATTGCTTGTTTAAACTTTATTATTTTGTGTACATGTTCAAAAAACAAAGCCAATAGAAATTATTAAATTTAAGATCGCCCTCTTCCCCCCCCCAAAAGAATTAAATACAAGTGAAACAGAAGGAAACATAACTTTATTATACCTAATATGAAAAGGAGTGAAAATCTTAAGTGTAAAGTAATGAGAAAGTGCAGATTTGTTATTGTTTGAATGAGGAAGCCCTTTCCATAGAAACATCGCGTAACTATCTTTCTGAGATATCTTTTTTCATCTACCGTTTGTCTCATAGCGCCATTAGTCTCTATGCAGATCCACTGAGTGGCTGCTTTATTAAAAATTCGTTCCATGAGATTTGTTTATGTCTTCGTTTTAAAGTGTTTCGGAAGTGAGACACAGCATGTTCACTGGAAATTCATATGCTGTATCTAATTGCGTTTTCCCTCATTTGGCAAAATTTAGGAGTCACAGAACTAGGATCTTTTCTTCCTTCATCTTCCTCTGAAGACATATCCTTCATAATCGACTTCTGAAACTGTTGCACTTCCTTCCTTTGTATCTCAGGTTTCTTTCCCCTAGCACTCAAACACATATTCATTTTAACTCCCAAGCTCAAGCTTAAAGCCAGAATATTTTAGAGCCTCCAAAATAGCCCTAAATGTCGAAACTTTCAAGCCTGTAACATAATCTGGCCATAATTTCCTTCAGGTCGGTTCGTAGTTCTCTACACTTCTAGTTGGCGGTCTTTGTTAATGAGAACTGAAAACGGAAAAAATTAAAATGTTACTTCAAGAAATGTCTTAATGTTAATTCCTTAGCATATGTTACCTCTGAACATTTTGGAAATCATTTAATGGCGTGAGTTTTTGTAACTCCAGACAAGGAAAGTATTTTTGTTCAAATAATTTGCATGGATCCGAATCGCTCGTGATAAAAGGCGTTAGTGATCCTAGGTTTCACTGTACATCAAATGGCGATTGAATTATTTTGACTTCTTAATGTGAATTCTCTCTAGTATCTGATTTACAAATGCTTATTAATAATCAAAATCGAACTTTTTAAGTTCAAAATAAACTGGACTTTATTAGAGGAAACAGCAGATCTCAAACTACAATATAATTTATATGTTTAGGGAAGCGTATCAAAGACAGTATGAATAACTAAAAATGTAAGTCTCAAGATCTAATAAATCATATCTAGGCATATCGTAGTAAGAGGATTTTAGTGGATGCATGTTCTTACAGCCTTCGTTAAAGAAGCATTCTACTAATTTTATATTGGATTAAGTACGAATTTGACTATATAATAGTCGCGCAAAAATACTAATTTAACAATGTTGAACTTTTGAAACATCTTATGAAAGAAGTATGAACTCACTCACTGTATAGTAAATAAACTCTCCACAGGCTAATAGCAAGAAATATATTTTTGTCCGAAAGGGGCAGAATACCGAAATTCTAAAAAGAATTCAAAAAGCAAAAGGTAAAAATTGTTCAACTGTGTTAAGTGTTTACGCTTAACTATTAACAGTGAACTCAACTCTTTCAACTTTTCTTCAACCTTTTCGAACTAGAACCCGCAGCAACCTTTCGGTGTTTCAAAATATACGGAAAGCACAATATATGCGAATATAAACTACATTAGGTGTACATAAAATTCGGTTATACGTAATATTTGATATACGTATCATTTAGTGAAACGTAGAAATTTCATAACAAAAATTACTTAAGATTTCCAAACATATTGTTTCCGCTGGATGGCAGGTGTCTCCCATGCAATAAGTTATGTAACATTAATAATCGAATGCTTTTTTTAATTACTAAATAGTGCGCTGATGTCCTGATAAGTAAGTTTCCATCTATTTTTTTTTTTTTTTTCGATTACCATCATTGTGTGCATAATTTTGGTTTGGTATTGATTTAACTTACACTCAAATGTTATCATTTACATCAAAATTGCGACTTTTTCACCGTTTTAGACATCTTTGTTTGCCTATCTATTCAGTGATGCTGTTCTTACACAACCCAAATCATTTTTCAATGCCACAAAACTTGGGAACTTCTCCAGTAGCAACTCGAAAGTAGCTATTCAGGCACTCTCATGCTCCTCGGCATGACCGAATACGTTAATTACTTCACTGTTTTACCTTGAATTATGTTGCAAAAACACATACAGAGGCGATAATTTGATCAAACAAAGCTGTACGTTCGCGCGTATTGATATTAATGTGTCAGTCAACCTTTGCTATCCATGTTGCCGTTCCAAGGTGGCAAATGAGTTACATTAGCTCTCAGGTTTAATGTTAGATGGAATATAGTAGCCCTTAAATTTGGTGTTAGCAATCAAGGTCAAAATTTCAGAGCATATAGTTTAAATACATAAAATAAAACGAAAGAAAAAAGAAAATGTAAAAGAAGTCTGAAAGCTTCCAGATTTTATAATACGCCTAAAAGAGGCGTATATTTAACGTTTTGTGTGTTACCTTTATTTATTAGATATCATGTTCTTCACACTTAAACATTAAATTTCAGTATCATGAAAAATAATGTACTTCTTTAATAATTTAGAAATTCTCTTGAAAAATATTTTAATACACAAGAGAAAAATTGTCAATGTTTCCACAGTTTTTCAATGAAAATATAAATACAACAGTACCTCGAATAATCCGGCTTCGCATAATCCGACATTCACTTTAGTCCAGGCCTCGGCAACCTATGACCCGCGGGTCAACAAGTAACCCATTTCACAGTTTCAAGAGACCAGCTTGAGTTTCGAAAATAATGTATAGTACATAAAAACAAATTATAAAACATTAATATGAAACAAGCACTTGAAGAATACATTAAAAAAATAAACCTAAAATAAATAATAACAAAAACTTTTCGTTTGATTACAAATTTACAGTCATGAACACGCATTTAAAAAAAAAAACTATAACATAATTCTAAGCAGAAATTGGCAAGTTTGGCAACACCGATCCATAATCCCTAATTTTTTAAAAAAATGGTTTTATCATTTTGTCCGCATCCTGTTCAACTTATAAATACGAGCACATATTAGCGCACATGAAATTTATTTAAAGTAAGAACAGGAGCAAGGAGCAGCTTAACTATCTAAAATTCAGATGCTTGTATTTGTCTTAAGATAACTAACTATAAACCACTCTTGACTTAAATGACGTCACAAGTTCAGCATCAGGAAAGCCATTGATATCGAAGGGAAAAATAAAGTTCATTAAGTTATCTTTGTTTTTAGAGTAATAGTATTTTAGAATAATCGCGTATTGTAATTATTTTCTCAATAAAATTTCTTATTACTCACCAAGAAAAACTAAAATGAGAATGTCACTGACCAGATACACATTAATACACATATTTTGATTAATTTTGAGCCCCAATTAAAAAAGATTGCCGAAGCCGGCTAGAGTCCGTTTTCAAAATTTCCAAATAAACTAAATTTTAAGAGAACAAACTAAAAATGGTATTTATACATTAGTATGCCTAGGCCTTGTATAGTACGGCTTTTACAAAATCCTGTTTAATATATAAATGGTTTTTAGCTCAAAATGGATATTAGTCTAGCACACTATTTTGCGTTGTTTCTCTTTTCATTCGAGTCTATTGCCATTTGGCAAAGTGTAAGATACTCTTTCAAATACAATCAAATTTAATAATTTTAAAAAATTTAATTTTCAAATTTAATTTTAAATTTAATTTAGTAGCAAACTAAACTATTAAAAAGCAAAAATTATGTTTTTAGGAACGTTATTATTTTTTTACTTTTTAATCTGCCTGGTTTAAATAAAATCATTTAATTCGTGAAATATCTGATTAAAAACATTTAATGCTTTTATAGAATTACATTATTCTTTCACTTATAAGGTATTTTCTCCCACCTTTCTGCATGCCTCCCTGGTGGTAGCGCAGTCGGCACGTATTCGAGAGGTCCAGGTTCGAGTCCCGGCGAAGGCATTGCTCATTTTTTTGTTTCCTGCTTCAAAAATTTATAAGTACTTTTAAAGTAACGTAACGACTCTATACACTTTTTAAGTATATAGAAGATATGTAACGTTCCCATATTAGTCTAGATGAATGTTCATCTAAAAGCCTATAAAATGTTTTTGAGTTCCACCTGGGCTATCTCTATCGATAAGCCCTACGGCTAAACCCTATTAAACCTTAAAACAGCCCTTGTGCGATCGTTAAAATCTGAACCCTTTAATTTGTTTTTATTTCTTATTTTATGTTTGCTATACAGCATATTTTACATTTGTTTTCTTCTCTCACCCCTTCCCTTGATATAGCTAAGTCACTTTTATGCGTTTTCCCTTATTCACTTCTAAAATAACATTATCTGAATGCGATGTATATTTAAATTTTACTAGGTTTTGCCCATTGAGTGTGCTGTACATGAGCTCTGATAAATATTGCCTTATATTTAAGTTATATTATTTGCATCATATCATTTGCAAGCCATCAAAAGCTACAACAGAAAAAATGAACAACCTCTTTTAATGTAATTCTGAGAGAGTTACATGAGAAACATTATCGAAAACGTAAGGAAATGTTGACCTTCGGATAAAGTACATAAAATAGCTTTGTACAGTAAAAAATGTTAGTAATATGGGTGTAAAATTTAGCTGATTTGATGTAATAGTTTACATATGAAAAATATAAAATTCTATTTTCGGAAAAAATACCAGAAATGTATCAAATCATGTAATAAATCTGGTTGGTCTTCAAGTTCGACTGAAGTTCGACTATGGATATAACTTTACATAAGAATAATCTAAAATTTTCAATGGGAATTGAAATTTTGAAAATATTTTTATATTTTTGATACTGTTTCATAGCCAAAGTCTTTAAGCTCTTATGATATATTATTATTATTCATAAGTTTTCATGAAAGAAGAAAAATATTTGATTTTCCTCCTTGAAAGTTTTAGTATCATTCAGTAAACACCTGCAGTTAAAATCGCATGACACTCCCTAATTAATGGTAAATGATATATATTCTTTGTAAAAGACTGGGATATGTTCTAAGAATCAACGAAATAGTGAAATGTTTGGTATGAAACGATAAAAATCTTGCATGAAGTTCAGTATATTTTCACTCTCGTTATTGATAATTCTGAAAAAGTGATATTTTTACTCTTATTATTTTCAATATTTGATATTTTATGAATTAAATAACTGTATAGGTGCACTAAATTTTATTGAAAATTAAAATATTTTATGAAATTGTTTGGTTCATAGCGTCATGTTAGACAGTTTCTATCAGAGATATATCCGTATCTGAAAACTCTGCATATAATTCACCTTACTAAAACTGATCTAAATTTTTAAAAGTATATGGGTTATATGATGCTGTGTTATCATCTAGAGTCTCTTTTCTCTTTGCAAATGGTTGTGTAAAGTTATAATATGTATTGAATCTTCTTTCTATAGCGAAATTTATTAGTATTTCTAGAATAGGAATTTGAAACAATTTTCCTGTTTTTAAAAACAATAATGTATTATCTGATTATCATTATGGTGGAAAGTCTTTTACTCAAGTACTCCCAGAGTGGCAAAATATGCTACTGAAATTAATTTTCTGAAAATAATGAATATATTTCTCGATATATAAATTAAAATAGTCAAAGCTAGAACTCTTTTACAGTATTATGGATATATAAGCCATTGAAATATATGTGACAGACGTATAAAATTTAACTCGGAGATGGAAATAGTTTCATACGTGATTAAAAAAATATCAAAGTTTGGTTTGAAACTGAAGTTATACCTGATTATGATTGTTTCAAGGTCTATTAATAAGTCTTTTAGTAGGTCTTTTAATAGTTCAAGTATGTCTAAAGCTAAATCTATGAAAGGGTGCAATATTCTGATTTTTGTCTGTTATGGGAAATGCGTATGCCTTCAAAGTAAATTTGAGAGTTTCACTGAATTTTCTCTTTCATATGAAAGAGCAAATACAGACAATAAAGGGAAATTTCTATAAACGCTGATTCATTACCTTACTCTTACTTCTTAAGGGTTGATAAATTATTCTAAGAATACTCTTACCGTTTATAGAAAATGATATCTGACTCGGGTTTTATAATAATGTATTACAAGATTTTACGTTTAATTTAAATATGGGCAAAGTATTACTGTTCATAATTAGTGGGATTTTCTTAGTGTGTGTGTGGGCTTTGTATATTTAATTGTATCTTCCACCAATAATTCTTAGGACTAATCTAATATGCAGCATAAATCTGCTTATCTTTTAAAAATTCTAATTAAAATTAGTTGAGTCAATGTTAAATGTACCTAAAGTGTTGATTGTACTACAAAATTATTCACGATTTTTGTGTGTATACCGAAGAGGCTGGATAAAGTGAACTTCAGGTTTTTTCCACTGATAGTAAATAGAATGTCGATAAGAGTAAGCTAAGACTCATTTTTAGGTAAATAAACTGATTTGTATAGCATATTTTCTAAAATATATTGGGAATTATGGGTAAGTAACTTAAATTCAGTAAAGCTTCTATCCTCATTTAGGTAAAACAGTAAATATTCTACAGTAGAACATCCTTATTTCGTATTTAGCTCTTAATATTATCTTAAGAAAGTAGTTCTAAGATAGGTATTCTGTGCTGAGGAAATAATGCAGGAAATGTTGAATGATTTAGAAAGTCTTTGGAGTTTTTGTCCTGAGAAAACGTAATATTTAGCAACATTAATTAAATTACAGTTTTGAAAAACGCATAGAAAGTTCCCATAAAGCAGATTTATACGTAAAATTATAAGAAAACGCAACAATTACTTGTGTAATTTTGTAGTAAAAAGGGGTTATTTCTTATTAAATGGGTATTAGTAAGGAATATTTAACAGGTAATGAGTAATTTATGAAGAAATTTCTGCATTCGAGATAGATGAAAGTTAAAAATATTCAAAAATATGAAAGAGATTTGGGTAAAATGTCTCTTACAGTTCCTTTCTTTGGTTCCTTCTGTAAATATATATATATTGGTAATGATTTGTTGTGTAAAGTTATAGCAGTGTTTGACAAGATTCCGTTCATAAGAAAATGAATTGGTAAATAAATTAATGAAAATTGGCATTCATGAAAGGAAATCCTGGTATAAGAAGTCAGAAAACTAGACTACATGTGAAGCTGGCTAGTGAACTAATTTCGAATTTTATGCGCTAAAAAAAATATATATATATCAGTAAAAAAAATTTCCAATAGATGAAATGATAATCAATGGGAAAAATCATTGAACGCTTGATAATTAACATCCGATTTGTTCCTGGAAATGTTTATCTTAGAAATTTCTTTTATACACGTAATGTAAATCGTTAATTTTGCTTGAAAGTTGTTCATGAAGGCAGAAATATCCTTACTTAAAAAAAGGTAATAATGTGAAAATTTGCATAGTCAGAAGATTTAAAGCGTAAAAAGGTGTGGATGCAGTCAATTCGCAAACAATGCCAGATTAAAAGGTATTAAGCGTTCAAAATAATAAGAATCATGTAACGTAAATAATCGTTAATTTCACTTGAAAGCTGTCCATGAAGGCAGAAATATCGGATATGAACAACTGTTAACGGTTATAAAATAAAATGCTTAATTGGAAATTATCTTATGTTTAAGAAATTTAAATATGTAAATTTAGCTGAAATAGTAACATAAGTAAAATCAAAAGCGTAATTACGATCGAAAATTATTAATACAAATTTAGAGAATGTTGGAAACTAGAAAGAAAAATGTGTCAAAAAGGTGTAAACATTATACCCAAAATTAGGTATATTTCATGTCTATCGTGGGAAGATGTAATAAACAAGTACCAAGTTTATGTGATCTGAAAATATAGGAATTATGTTAAAATTAAGTATATATTAGAAATTGCGAAGGTTAAAATGTAGGAAAGAAATGAATTAAAAGTCATGTATATAATGTGAAAATATAATAAATTAGTTAAAAATTATAGTATGTTGCAAATTATGAAAGCTAAAATGCACGAAACAAGCTAAACATTTTACATCTAAAACTAAGCACAGTTCAAATATATGATCAGAAAATATAAGAAAAAACTTAAAATACAGAATATATTAAAGATCACAAACGTTAAAAAGTACGGAAAAAATTAAAAATTACATCTAAAATTGAATAATATAATAAATAAAATATATAATAAGCTTCATTTGAGTTAAATATGGTTATAAAAAAGCTATATCATTTTCTATAAATTTCATTCCTTGCTAGGATTATTTTATAAATTAAGGAGTAATTGAAGATTCTAAAGCAAACAAGAAACAGCGTTAAGTTTCTATCCAAATCTTCGAAACTAGTCTTCAAATTTTATGCGACTTCCGCTGTTTGCTTTTAGAATCTCCAACATTTGTTCTTTAGTGTGTTATTTTAATTAATATTGAGTCTGATAATCATTTTATTATTGTTTCAGAACTATGAAATATATGCACTTCTTTAACATTGTTTGTTCGCGTTGAACAACAAATATTGTAAGAAAGTAAAATAATAATAGTAATAATTAAAATTTTGTAGAAGGAAAAGAAAACGGACACTTATTTTAATCTTTTCTTGAATTTTAAAACTCAGTAATTTATCCATAATTTGAACTGGCATCCAGTTTTACATACATTTCTCTTTTATGTATATGCCAATAAATTATATTACATGTTTCCATCAGTCTTTAAGTTGTAAGCGTCTTACTAGTAATGGAGGTAATTCGAGTTCAGTGGCATTTTCTTCTACATTTCTAATTCTTTTCCTAATAGCGATAATGCACAGGATTCCTAAGGATTGCACTGATTCGATTTACAAATAATGTACAAATAATGTATCTAATATCTTAATAGTTGTGCATGTTTTTCATAAGATATCCTGAATTTATCTGTGACGTCTTCTTCCAAAAACCTCTCAACGGTTGTCAAAAGGCTTTGCCAATCGTGAGCCCGTAGATCAGCACCACGGATGATGAGTAAATCAACTATTTTCTGACTTCCATTTTTGTATGCATAATATAATAGGGTTAAGCCTTTTATGTCACGTCTGTTGATGTCAGTTCCATAAATAAGAAGTTTCCGATTTAAAACTTCTTGTTCTGTTATAACTGCAACATGCAGTGCAGTTTGACCCTCACGGTCAACAGCATTAACATCTCATCCGCGTTCTATCAACAGCATACACAAATCTACATATGAGTAATTTTGGCTAGTAGTTGAATTTGCCGTAGGTCGAATATTTGAAGCAGACTTTCTTACAGCAATTATCAGTGCTGTTCCCCAAATATTACTGGCATGGTTAATCTGCGAAAGAAAGTGTAAAATTTCATATAAATTAAAATATTTGAATAACAAGAGCGAGAAGCAAGAGATGTTATCATTATTATATATTATACAATTAAAATATCTGAATAACAAAAACGATTCCCAACAGCTGATAAGCTATAACATCACACAAAAAAAATTTCATTCTTCATATCAATAAAGGTCTAAATATGAGAGATCTTTAGAAACGTAGTACACAAGAAATGTAGCTGAAATTGTCATTTGTTGAATGAAATATTATTTACAATATTTCTTGTAATCATCACTATGAACAGGAGCCTCTATACGAAATCTGTTTTTATACGCGTATTTAGAAAGACTAAATTTTAAAAAATGCACTTATTTATTAAACACGTTTTTGAAGAATTGATGGACTAAATAAAAATATATGATTATTTTGGTTTCTCTCTTCTTTTTTTTAATCAAATTTCAAACTAAAAATATTTTCTTCTTGCGTAAGCTAGACAAATGTAATACTACTTCGAATATGCGTTATCAATGATGAATGAAACTGTTTTTTTAATTAAATGGCAATTATTTTTCAAATGGCAAAATAAATAAGTAAATAAATAAAATCGCTCGAATTTTAGAAGTTATGAGAAAATACAAAAATAAACTATAGCGAGGATGATGAAATAAGCGACGCTTGATAAAAATAAAATGAAAGTACGAGTAAATTACTAGGAAGTTTTTTTTTTTTTTTTTTTTTTTTTTTTTTTTTAATTATTATTATTTTATTTTATTTTTATTATTATTTTTTTAGTCCAAAAGGATTTGAGTCCCCCGAAGGACTACTTCCGTTTTGGTATTTTGCGTCGAACTCTTATAAATGTCGATTCACTTTTCAAACTGTTGCCACCAAATGTTAGAGTCCTGCATTATATTTAAAGAAACTAAATAATGAAGAATTTGCATAAATATATGTATATTTCTCGCATTGTGATAAAACAACGGTATCTAGAGCCATCCAATTTTGAATGACGTAATCCTACTGCGAATATGGGCATCTGAAATCCCAAATTTGAAATTTGGAATTTGTTTTATGATCGATTTCATATTATGTAAAACTTTAACGAATTTTTGAGTAACCAACTCAACGATTTAAAAGCGAGCAATGGCAACATTCTACGGCGGTAAAATTTTTTTTTTTATCTCCAGCGCGTCGAACTGTGTACAGGAAATTCTAAAGACAGGCTCATTTTCAAATTATTTTGCGACATTGCTATTGAACTAAATTTTATAGTTTAAGTGCAAAGAACATGATATTTAATAAATAAAGGTAACACACGAAACGTTAAAAACAAAACGTTAAAAAAACGCTTCTTTGGACGTAATTTAAAATCTGAATTTTTTTTTTTTTTTTTTTTTTTTTTTTTTTTTACGGCGGACACTAGCCATTTTTAGGCTTGTAGCTGTAGCACTACAATTGGGGATCATTTTATTATGGAGGTGCCTAATAGGTGGCCACCGTTACCTCCTATGAAGGAACAGACAATTTATATCCATGCCTTCTGCGAGATTCGAATACGGACCCTTCGTTATCCCAGTTGGCTTCCCTGACCAAGACACCGGCTGAGCGGCTCTAGAAATTATATTAAGAAAACAAAATGTTATCCTGTTTGAAATGTAAATATTAGGCAAAATTTGACTTCAGCAGGAAATTGATATGCCTCCATTTTTTTTTTTTTTTTTTTTAAATAAGTATCAAAAGTGTTCTAAAGTGGATGAGATCTATTTTAAAATAATGAATCTAAAATGTTCTTGCTTCTTATAAAACAGTTGGCTGTATCAGAATAATCTTAAATGTAAAAAGCTTTTTAATAAAAAAAAGATTAGTATACAAAGAATTCTCGCATATTACTTTAAATTCTCGATGGTAGCATGTTCAGCTAACAACTGGAAGATTGACTTGGGAATTCCAGCAACGGTAATATTGCTTCTTTTTAAAAATAAAAAAAAAATAAAAAAAAAAAAAGCATAAAAAACAAAATCTGAAATGTTTCAGATTTTAAATTACGTCCAAAGGGGCGTTTTTTAACATTTTGTGTGTTACCTTTCTTTATTAAATATCATGTTCCTCGCACTTAAACCATAAGATCCAGTGCAACAGCAATATCGCAAAATAGTTTTAAAACGAGCATATCTTTAGAATTTCCGATACAGAGACTCACGCGCTGGAGATAAAAATGTTTTTTCTGCACAACGTTGCCATTGCTCGCTTTGAAATCCTTGAGTTTGTTAATCAAAAATTCGTCAAAGTTTTAAAAAATAGGAAATCGATCATAAAACAAATTTCAAATTTCAAATTTGGTCTTCCACATGCTCATATTCGTTGGAGGATTACGTTATTCAAAATTCGATGACTCTATGTACCGTTGTTTTATCACAATACGAGAAATATACATACATTTATGCAGATTTTTCATTATTTAATTTCTTCAAATATAATGCAGGACTCTAACATTTTGTGGCAACAGTTTGAAAAGTGAACCGACATTTATCCGTCCGACGCAAAATGCCAAAGCGAAACTAATAGTCCTTCGGGATTCAAATCCCTTTGGACTAAAAAAAACTAATCTCTCTACAAAAATATATTTAATTTTATCTAATTTTAAAAGCTAGTGTTCATGTCGTGGCCACTGAGACGCATGCCAGAAAACTGCTGCTGTTTACTTACTTTCATTTTGTGTTTTGAGTGTAATTCTTAGCTCTTTAGAGTTACATCAAACAAGGTACTGAGATAAGATATCTCTGCGGAATCGACATCTTTTATCCGTCTCTGCTTTTTATACTGATAGAGCTGCCGAGGTTGCAAAAGCTGTCTTTGACAGCTTCGGAGCTGTATAATTGCACTTTGCCATAGACACGACATCATCATCAAGAAACTCTATTTTAGCTAGGATATTATAAGGTTCAGTGTACTTTTCTGCAATCCAGTGTTATCTTGTGCATTTTCCGAATGTGTTAACATTTTAAAGAAATCATTATTTCGATAACACCTTACTGTTTTCACTTCGTAGATTTAGCGTCGTATAATAGAAAGTATTAACCACATGGGGTAAATAGTTGTCTCAAGTGACTTGTGTGCAAGCGATTCTGTGAAAAAGATACTCAGCTATGTTCTGAATACTTAAATCATTCATCTAGAAATTTTAAAGTTAATGACTCTGTTGAAGGTCAAACTTTGGCATCTTGTAAAAATACAATATGTAGTATCTTTTAGCATTCTGGCATCTATTCAGAAAATAAAAAAATGGTATAAGATTATTATGTATATGTGGTCATTCAGACATTTGTGATAATAAACTGGTTGATTCGTTTGTGGATTCTGCAATTCTTTTGAAGGAAGAATTTTTTTCCATATCAGGAAACTGAAGAAAATCGCAATGGAACTCTGTACCTCTCGAATACACGTCGAGCGTTACACCACAAAGGCATGCAAAAAGGAGGAGTGGAAAAAATACCTTAGAAGGATATAATTATTACAAGACTATATTCAGAGATTCGTCAAAAGCTTGGTTAGGAAAGCATTAAAAAATATCAACAAAAATGATAAAATGGGGAAAGTAAGTGTGTAGCATATTAACACAAGTTTGGGAATCTCGTTTATGATCAGATTTTATTTGATTGAGGTTACTACAGAACACGGAAAGTTTCCGTAAAATGTAAATGTGGAAACTAGTTATTACATGGAATAAATATTGGTGCACTAAATAAAGAGGAAGATATGAAGCATTGCATTTTAGAATACCCAATTACCCTCGTATTTAGAAGAATCTACTTCAGTAAAATCTCTTCCAATAAAAACAAACTATTATTTACAATTCCATGGTATGCAAAGATTATTGGAGTTCATTACTAAGGTAGGTGACCATACATATAATAACAACGGGTATCAATTCCTAATACCATGTTGTTAAACAATATATTTTACAGAATGGATCTTATAAAATTTTGTTGGCTTATATTATGTAATTTTTTTAATTGTTAATGTAATTACTTTTTTGGGTGTGCATGGGTATTAATGCTATGTACATATTTTTTATGGTGGTAACATTTTTTGTAAATGTTGTTATTTCCTACGGTGCAAGTGTCTAATTTGGCATTTTGCTGATGCCAAAGTACATTTTTTGCTTTTATAATGGGCAAGATATTATTTTCTTATCTTATTTCGTATTGGTCAAATGGCGTTTTGCCTTGCTTTCGTGGCTGGAGTGCTAGATCTTGGCGTCACAGTATCCTAGCTTTTCTTCGTTAGTTTTCTTTATTAAACCAAATGTATAAATATCTCCGTTAATTAATCTTATTCTTAGCATTTGGCTTTTCTGTTTTTAACAGCTCATTTTAAATATTAGATTTTACGTTTGATATTATTAATTCCCGCGAAGGGAGGGGACTGATTCTTAAAAGATGTGTAGAATATATATATTTTTATTTCTTCTTCTTTTGTGAACAAACAGAACGTCCGACATATGATTAACGTACATAATGGTAAATTCTTAATAGACAATTATTATTTGATTTGAAAAGCAAAGAAGATTTTCTCCAGTTTTGCCAGTTTTGTTCAGTAGTTTAAAGGAGTATAAAAACCTATATCTTTTTTTTTTTTTTTTTTTTCGTTGTGATTTCGTAATTCATTATCTTACGAGATTGCATGGCTTTATTAGTTTCTTTATAGTTTGGGCAAATCTGCCAATATTTGTATTATTTGAACTTTTTGGTAGTTTTAATTGTTGCTTGTAGAAAACAAGCCAGTGGGTTTATGGATAAATAATAATGAAATAAATCTTTCCCATGATAGCTCTCAAATACATTCAAACTATATCAGCAGATTTAACGATGAGAAATTAAAGCTTCTGAAGATACAGCATAGAAAACTTCGTCCACAAAACTTCTTTTTGTTCAATTTATAACGATAATCATTTCGTACAATTAGTTAATATTTGACGTGATTGCTTCGAAACAGTTTATATTTATGTTCCAAAACGCTCTTTCTACATTTTATTTGGAAATTGCATTAGATCTTGTACAAGGGTAAAATTTACTTAAGATGTAGGGTTTTACTAAATTAATTTACCTACTGCTACGGAGTTGACAAACGGTTGATATACGTAGAAAATTCCATTAAATTTAAAATATTTTAAATCTCTCCTTAATTTTTCATTTTCGCGAGAATCGAAGTAACTCTTTGTTTTTAGTAACCTTAATTTGTTCTTGAAATGTACTGAAAGATAGAAATTTTAAAAAAGTTTAATTTCTGAGAAGCTGCATTCATTTCTTTAGATGTTTGTATACATAATTAATTATGTTAACATTAAACCTCACTTTTATGTCAAACAAACTAAGAACAGATCATGTTATCAGCATCAATATATTTTTAATTAAAAGTCATGTAATTAAAGTACTTTGTTTTTAGAAAAAAAATTAACTCAATAAATTAACTGTTAATAATTTTCTCAAGAAAAATCCCTCTTAATTTACTATTTTTCCCTTAATGTTATTGCATATTATTAGAAGTGTATAAACAATTAAATTCATAAAGATAACTATCACTTAAGTTTAAAAAATTAAAAATTAAATTCTCTTGTTTAAGAATCCTTTCTGGAATGTAGATAAAGGTCAAGAATTCATGTTCCAATTCCTTGGCCTAGCCACTTCTCTAAAATGGATTCACCCAATAATAATTTGACTAGAATTTCGTTAGGACGTAAAGGGACGTATATACTCTCCTCAGCTTTATGTAAGATTTACAAAATAATAACGGCATAAATATATTCAGAATAACCAAGATGATGCTGTAAAGTATTTTTTCTGCATATTCTTTGCCCTATAGAATTTTATGACAAACTTGTATAACCAGAGCCGGATTTAGACTTGCTAAACTATTTGAGATATGGTGCCCTTTATATCTGTTATACTACGCAAAGAAACAAAGTATTTTTAACTATTCAATTCTAAATTCTCGTGGAGAAAAAGAGAAAATTGATAGAAATTTCCTGTCATCGAATTCTAACTGAAAATTTCAAAAATAACACGCTTTTTAAATTTTGGCTGAACCCAAAAAGGAATTTAAATGAGTTTCATATAAAGCTATTAAATTTGTATCGTCTTTTAGCAGAACCTATTTGTGTGAACAAGTATTTTCTTCCATGTTTTATTTGAAAAAGAAATACAGAACAAAATTAAAAAAGATCCTAATTTGCGGTTAAAGTTAAGTGAAATAAGACCTAATAACTATAAAGAAATTGATTTCACTTAAACAGGCCCAAATTTCACATTAAATTTTAGAATTAAGGTATTATAACCTAAATTTTGATAATTAAAATGGTAACCAATTTTTAATTTAATATTATTTTCATGTGTGCACATTTAATATAGCTAATAGGTTGTGCAAATGTCAAAATACACTTTTTCTTAATATTTCTATTGAGAAATTGAAATATAATCATTGTAAAATGTAGTAGTGGTACTAAAGATTTTCAATTTTTATTTCGATATCAAAAGCATTAGTCAAAAGTTTGAGAACCGCCATACTATATTTTAACACTATATTTATACTATATTTTAATTTTTTGGGATGCCCCAATCTATATTTTGTGTAGTTTATACGTAAATTCTACACTGTGTATAATATGAGTCTGACACGTCTAATTCATTAAAATTAATGGTATTTGCAGGAAATCTTTCCTTTCATTCCAGTAGATAACAGCACTTGTCAGATTTTAAATTTCGCAATTGCGAAGTACATTCTGGGATTAAATAACGTTCTGTTTAGATAATGCTATGTAGCCCAGCACATAATAAATTCCTGTAACAATAAAAGCACTAATTAATGGTTAAAAGATGATATAGTTGTTAGTGAATTATGCTTTATGAAGTAAGCATTTTTCCTCCTTCTGTACACAAGAACCTCACGCAAATGACCTGAATAGAAAAATATGTGGAACTATATCCAATCGCTGGTTCCACATATTTAATAGCTCTACTTTTAACTTTTAAAATTAGTTTCATTAGTTCCTACAGTTCATCCTAAAAACAGAAATTCATTAAATGCTGAAATACAACTATGCATCTTTTTTTAAGAAATATATTTTTAATTTGTTAGTAAGAAGAAATGGGCTATACTTGCTCCGATTGTTATTTGTTTTACATGTCAAAATATAAATCTGAATTGATTAGTAATCTCCAGAAAAGGTAGATATTGTTTAAAAATGAATACTAAATATTTACAATTCAAAAGCAGATTTGATTTGATTACTTACGTCTGCACCAGCGTCTAAAAGCAGAGATGCTATTGGTGTTGCATATTTTGCGATGTTAGATGCAGCATTCAGTAGAGGACCATCTAGCTGGAAGTCTTTTACAAGAACACTACTGTCTTGTGACAACACAAATTGGACAACCTCTGGACGGTTGCATCTACAAGCTTTATATAAAGGAGTGTCTTTCATAATATCAGGGAGGTCAAGAATGTATGCCGGCGATTTCTTAACTAACAGCTTCATAATTTTTGAAAAATAATCACACATCAGCTAAGCATGCAATTAATTCGAAAAAATCTATTAACAATTCTACTTACGAATAGGAATTACAAGATTTTTTTTTAACTATTTTCTAAGTTTGAGCAATCAAATTCTCTGTGAAGGGAATTTTGAAACACAAACTTTACTTAGTATTTTCACTTATATAACGTTTTTAAGAATAAAACCAGATAGGTTGATCTTCACCATACGTTAACACCTAGATACAAATTGATTATTTTCAAGATTTCCGCTTTTAGCCCTTTCTTGAGTACCCGATTAAACTCGTAAGACAGGTACTTCGCACATAATGCCCCTTACATTTTGACCTCAGTTAGTGCAAAGCATTAAAAAAGTGTATAAAAAGTTCAATGTAAGAGTTTGCAGCAAAATCACATACTTACATACTTGAAAGAAGCAATAGCAAATGTGTCGCCATCTATTGTCCGATACGGAAAATAAACCCTCCAAAAATTTATAAAAACTCAGAAATTAATCATTTTCGCATCATTTTAAATAGTTTCACTCTTTTAGAAATATGGGGTTGGCAACAATTTTTCATCGTATTTCTTATGTCACTGTTTTTAAGATATTGGCATATCCTCACGGATTGGAGAAAACTGCGTTCGCCAAAGTCCTCACGCGGAATTTTATGTTTTATGAGTTGTTTTTACGTTATTTTTTGCTTATTTTACTGTTTGTAAGATAATGAAAAGTTTTGCATGATTGTTTTCTTCAACGTAAAGTTGTTTGATTTTTTTATTAGGATAATTAATATTTATATTAAGGGATATAGCTTATTTCATTGTAATTTTTTTCTCTTGAAAATATAAGATAAAATATCACTAATTATACTTTGCTTTTCAGAAATTTTTGTTTTTTGTATTCTTTTATTGCTCATTTCACTGTTTTTAAGATATTGAAAAGTTTTGAGTGATTTTTTTAGGAAATAAAATTCTTAACCTCCTTTATACCATTTGAGTTCTTAAGATTTTGCAAAGAAAAGTTGGTTAATTGATTTATTAAGATAATTAATATTGGTATTAAGGGATATTGCTTATTTCATTGTAATTTTGTTATACGTAATAACTTTTTTTTATGAAGTTGTTCTGCAGAGTAAAATTCTACGCAGTTTTTAAATTTTGGTGTTCCCTTCAGCCATTTTTCCGGTACATTTGAAAGCCAGACGATGGCTGGCAGCGAAGCTGCTAGTTTACAATAAACTTTAATTTCTTTGCAAGTAATTCTTTCTAGCAAGCGAAGGGAATTAAATAAAAAATATTAGAGAAATATCGCAATTTTAAAAAATCATATGAGTGAAAGGAAGAAGCAAAATTTGCCCTTTGCTTTAAAATCATGCGCAGCATCTCTTTCAAAAAATGTAGGAAAAATCACCCAAATTATACTTTTATCATCTTTGTTTTAAAAGAGGACGAAAAGTTTAGTTTAGAACTGAAAATTTCAAAAAATTTTAAAACATATAGTTTTTAAATGCTGAAAATTTTAAATAACTAGCCGCTTAAAAAAGAATAGGTATATAATGAATCCAGCCAGTATCATTTATTGGATCCAATTTATAATTTATAATAAGAGAGGAGAAGAACTTCATGTATTGCTTTTAAATCGCTTAATTCAATCACAGTTGTTTAATTAGATGAATTAGTTCAGTGGTACCCAAAACTGTAGCAACAGTTCACAGAGGCGCCGCGAAATATTGTAAAAGTTTCGTAATTATTTGAATTATTAAAATCTTGATAGAAATTCGAACGTGTGCAGTATTGGGTGGGAGCAAAAGAATACGGAATGTATCGGAATTTTCTACCGCTTTCGCAATTCTTTGACCAACAGAGCGACGTGCACCTGTCTGTTCTTGCGCGCGCCAAAGGTTACGTTAATGCAGAGAAAGGGGCGAAAAGCTATTTCTGGGAGTATGATTTACCATCTGACGTTCCATATAAGGAAGAAAAGTTGTTTATTTAGTTTCGGCTTTGGTACGAGGAAAAACGTGCGTTCGTTTAAAAAAAAAAAAAAAGCGCTAAAAGCCAAAAATAAGCACTAAAAACAAAAAATAAGTACTTTAGAGAAAAAGTAAGCATCTATAAAGGCTTTTATTTTTTATTTTCAAATACAGTGGGTGATCGGTTAACGAAAATAATCCGTTCCAAGATTATATTCGCTATCCGAATTGTTCGTTAACCGATCACCGATTTACCATATATGTTAATGGGAAAGCGATTAATTCGTTCTGGAGATCCGAAAAATTAAATTTAAAAAAATGTCATATATAAGTATAATTTCTTAGTAAGTTTATTTATTACAGATATAATACATACATATTCATATGTAACTTGTACAAGACAATGTTTGTAATCAAAATATCTATGCTTATACACAGGCATTGTATGCCCATGTAATATTTCTATTTATATTTTTACACGGAGGAAATATTCCCTTCTGCCAGGATGACTATTAACACTGTAAGACTTTTACAACAAAGTCAGGTCAGTGGTTATCTCAGGCGGCGCTCAGTTTAATCAGTCCTTTTCCTTTCTTTGGGTGTTAAAGATCATGTCCAATGTCGATTGTTTTTCTCTCTCTTTCAGGACTTTCAGGAAATGATTGATAGCAATGTGGTCGTAGAGATCACCAACCCTATTGATATCAGCTTGGTTTGGGTGCCATTTTAAGACCGTTGCTCTGACATCCTCCCACTTCTTTAAAAGATCTTTAATGGCAAATGCATTGCTCCTCTTTCGTCTTCCTCTTTTTCAGAAGGAAACACATTTCGCTGAGTTTCTTTGTGTTTTTCCTTCAAGATTTCTCGGAGTTCTTCTGCCATCAAGTCACCTTCATGTTCCATTATGAGCTCTTCAATGTCATCCTCGTTCCTCTCCAATCCCAGATCTCTCGCAGTTGTTATAATTTCATCCATAATTTCAGAGGTGTCACCCTGATCACCTCCGGCTCCTTGAGCGAGGGATGGACACAGCTTTCGCCAGGCAGAAACCAACTGTCGTTGGGTGATTTCTGACACCGCCTTTTCAATAAGACGAATAGAATAAGATTTTCAATAAGACAAATTCAATAAGACATCTTTTCAATAAGACTTTTATTTTAAATTAAATTTTATAATTATTTAAATAGTTTAAAAAGATTTGAAAAGCAAAAATGTCAAAATGATTTCACTTAAAAAAATCAGTACAGATGATTTCACATAATAAAATTTTTAATACTAAGTTAAATTCTTTTATATATACATTTTTCAATGCTTTTTAAGAAATATATTTTTTTTTTGTCCTGATTTAGTTTTGCTTTTTCTAATTTTGATGCACGGTTCCTTTAAATATTCTTTTACTTTTTTCAATGAAATATACTAAACTATCTGACATAAAAGCAAGTAATAAAATTCTTAGATTTTATTTTTTATTATGGGCTTGATATAATTAAATATTACATAATTAAATATTACATATCTCCTTTATATTCTGTACATATTATTAATAACTTAATTCTTCCTCCTTTTTTCTATCACTCTGCATAAGTGTTATTAATTTAATTCATTTTTGCATATAAATTATTCAAGTTTAGAAAACTTTTCCGAAGTTCCAATATTTTTTCAAATAGTATTAAACAGTAATATATGCAATGCGAAAACTCTCATAATTTCTCACAGTCCCACTTTCCAAACAGCCCAGTAGTGACCGAGCGCTAAAGCAACACTTTCTAACAGAAAAGGAGGTGATGGTTAAAGGTTGGAGAGGTCTTCTGTTAGGAGGTGTTGGTTAAAGTCGCTGAACACTGGTAACTCGCTCGAAGTGTCGAATCTCTGCTAACGGGCTGGCTGCATGCACGTTTACTTGGATTTCTCCATGAGTAACATATACGAGCCAGTTTCCATTCGAATATTCTCCACGAAGGTATCCCTTACCTTACGCGGATAGCCTTATAATGCTTTGCGATATTCAGATGAACCAAACCATCTTTCCGTAATATATATATTTTTCCCATATATACAATTTATATTTTCTCGAGGATGTAATTTTTTTCTATGCAGACTTAAAGGAGCTTTTCAGAAACATCATTACTACCTGTAAGCAAGCAAAAACTATATGTAATATCAACCAACTATACATCTAATATTTAAAATAAATTAAAATTAATTACAGAATTAATATTAGACTCTACATCAGTCCTTCCTTTTAATAATTCTCACTATATACTTTTTCCTCATACCATTTGTTTGATGAGTATTAAAAATGTGTATATTAAAAATGATTTTAGAAACATCATTACTAATTCTAAACAGTAATAAAAATGTATGGGATTCAACTCGTAGTATTTTTAATATATAAAATAATCTGAAATATGACAATGTCCTTATATTTCATTTACTTCTAAAGTAACTCCTTATCATCAAGAAGTATTCGAACTATACAGAATTTCGTAATAATTAATCAGTTTCGATGCAGATTAGACCTCGTCTCGAAGCCCTCCGGCGCTAACTCCAATTCTACTTGCTTTGCCACTTCAAAGAAATCGTGTGGAAATATAGAACAAATTTCCAAAGCAACACAATTCCAAAGCAACACAATAAAAAGAAAAGGGTAGGGAAAAACTGTACTTAATATAAAGACGCTTGAAATAGATAAATGGTTAAGTCTACAGGGACATCAAATTTGACATTTCACTCCACCTTGGAAAATGATAGTAAAATCTATTATGCCGGTACAAGCAACAAGGGGATAATGCTTTTAGTTAAAAAGGAATTGTTTTTCTCAGGGTTCGGATAACTTCGTAACTGAGAATCGTACAAATGCAGTTACATATACACGTTGTTGCAATACTTTTATAAAAACAATCTGTAAAGTATATGATTATATAGTTGTACAGTGTAACACAGTAGACCGAATAAGCCATATAAACAATGGTTTAAAACTTACCTCTCTACAGAATCGATACATGCATCAGTATACACGCACACACATATGTATATGCCTTTTACGATGTTATTAAAATACTCCTTTGAAGTTCTAATACATTGGCGTTACGCTAATGATGAATTTATATTAATGCTGCTACATAGTGTTTACAGTGGTGATACAAATCATTATGAAATTTGTAAAAATGTATGTGCATATTAATGGCATTAAAAATATTAATACTGCATAGTCATAAGAATAAAAAAGGTGTTTACAAGCCACATTAGCCAAATGACTTCAGCTTTGTAATAGTGGGACTTTAGTCAAGAAAATATGCTGCGAACCCCCATAACACAAGACATCCTCAGGATATCCTATTTAAGTCGCAATGTCCCGGGAAGCAGTTAGGATATCCTAAGGATGTTGATTCTCAGATATCCTGAGGACTTCTTAAGTCAACATCCTGAGGATATCCTATTCAAGTCTCAATGTCCCGGGATATATGAAGATCTATCTCCTCAGGATGTTAATTTTCAGATATCCTGAGGAGTTCGTAAATCAACATCTTAAGGATGTCCTGTTCAAGTCGTAATGTCCCGGGATATGTGAAGATCTCCTGAGGATGTTGTTTCTCAGATATCTTCGGTACTTACTTTTTATGGAAGCTCATATCTGAAAATATTAAAGTAACCTTGTACCACACACAAGTTATGTTATAAGAATCGAAATCTTACTCTATGGATTACCTATTCTGCATATGAAAATTTAATTGTTATGCTTACACTGGTTTTCGTATATTTTGGCTGTAAGTATTAAGTAATAATATTTTCAAATTTTTGTTGTTGTTTCACAGTGCCTATTGATCAGAGTACTTTCTTACAAATTATAGGCACGTGTTTTCATCCGTTTTGAGTTTCATATTGAAAGTGTGTTTACGATTAAATTCTAATTGCTACATAATATATTTTGTAAACATTATTTTAGATACTTTTCTAATATCTTTGAACACACATATTATATACGTTACAGGTTAACTCAGAAAATCTTTTACAAAGACATTTATCCTATGAACAGATGGGCATGATGTGCATCCATGCCTTATATGGCATTCGAACTTGAGCCCTTCTGTACGGCAATCAGTCACTATAATCACTTACCCGTCTCTGAGGCACTAATCAGAAATATCAAGTTAGAAAAGTATTCTATTAAATTCATCGATAGTTCTTAGCATAGAAGAAACCATACTTTGAAACTGAAAAAGAAAAAAATACTTTTTGATCTGTTACACTATTATATTAATAATGAATGATGTTTAGTGCTGTGCAGTAATAAGTAACAATTTTTTTTTTTTTTTTTTTTTGAACAAACGAAATTTTAGTTTACAGACGCAGTTAAAAACTAGTCTGTACGAGGTTTAACCTCCTTTAATTTGAATTTATAAAGAGAAGAATAATTTTATTGGGCTAAAAAATTCATTGCAGTTTCTTCGTTCATTTTCTGGTAAGTTCTTTAATAATGAGAATTAGTCTTTCAAAGCGACTGAGGTAAGAAGTAACTTATTTTTTACCTCTCTGTAATAGGAAAATAAGGTTTGAGAATGGGAAGAACTAACATTAAGTTCTTACTCTCCTCAAACCTCACTTTGCTACCTCTTTAACCATACAAATATTCGGTATTTGCTAAACAAAGCGCGAAAAAAAATATATCCAGCGCTCTGCAGTCTTATACGTTATGCCGACAATGCTACATGACTCCTCATAATTTAACAATAATTGCTGCTTTATTAATTTATTTGTAACATCCAGAAAATGCAGTAAACACGTTTCTTCAAGGTATATAACACAAAGTTAAATGTTGTTATGAAAACTCAAAATTAGATAACGGATTAAATAGATGTTCAAACTTTAAATTAAAATGATTTAATTTTTAAATTAAACGCGTTCTTTAAACTCAGCACTTTTACTACTTTATTTTATACTATAAATAACAATTGAAGTTGAAAATCTTAAAGTTTCATTTCCATCATTATCATTGTCCGTAAAACTGCTTCTCAAATTTTCTTTGCTTTTGAGAAACCGAGCTCCGCTCAGAATGTAACACCTCTGAGCACTTTTTCTGTAGCCGATGCCCCAAGAAGATTTCTCTTTTGTTAACGTGGCAGATTTATGTGTCAAACCTTCCCTTCTTTTGTATCCCCCTACAAGGGAAACATCCCTTCACATCCCTTCACAACAAAGTACGCAGAACACCCCCAACGGTTTTAATTGCTCCGTAATGGTGATATCCTTGAAGAACCCCACAAAATGGAAAGTACACGTAATTACTTTCAGATTTCCAGAATTCAGCTATTCTGCTAAACGTTAATAGCCGTCGTTCCAAATTCTCTTTCAGTTACGAACTGACTTGCTGACGCTTGCAAGCGTTACATTGACAGAGTGTGAAAAGTAAGTTTCTAAATGTTTCCTTTATTCTACAAAAATGATCAGAACTAAAAAAAATTATCTCAGATATCTAAAAGACGGATTTACAGCAGAATAAATCAACGTATATTATCGGATTCGTCAGAAGATGAAGTAGTATTTAATTATGAAAAAGGACTGTGTCGAATTTTCGCACTAGCAAATATTCTTTACGTTCCATTTCAAACTGTGATTCGAAATATGAACTTTTATGTCTCAAGAAGAACCGACTGATGACGATTACCAAAACGATTATCCCATTTTAAGGAATATTCCAAATATAGGACTAATAAATATTCCATTAGACTTTATGTCCCTTGTGTGTTTAGGAGTAGTACCAAAAATGATTACTATTAGGATAGGCGGAGGCACCTTACAAACACGATTACCTCATAAAAATGATGAACTAATTTTTTTTTAAATGACCAGTTTTTAAAGCCTTATGTACCAATTGAATTTGCAAGAAAACCAAGGAACCAACTCTAAAAGAATTGAAACACTGGAAAGCTACAGAATACCGTCAATTTTTACTGTACACTAGCCCACTTATTTATTATTATTTTTTTAAATTTAACAAAAAGCTACATAATCATTTTTTACTACTTCATATTTCGATTAGACTCTTATGCAAAATACAGAATCAGACGGCAATTGATGAATACGCACAGTCTCTTTTAAAACTCTTCGTAGTAAATTTTGGGCTTTATTATGAAAAACAGTATATTGCTCATAATGTTCACGGCCTACTGCATATTTGCGAAGATGTAAAAATGTTTGGGCCGTTAGATAATTACAGTGCATTTAAATTTGAAAGCTATATATCTTATATAAAAAAATTTATTAGAAAATCTTCCGCTCCATTGCAGCAAATAGCAAGACGAACTCATGAACTGTTTAATCATACTGTAGCCATGAATAATGATTCAATCAACGTAACCGACTTAAGTTCAGAATTTCAAAATTTACACACATCTGGTCCCCTACTTAAAGGTTATTAAATGCTTAATTTTATTATTGAATTTTGAATACAAATTAACTGAATTTGTAGAATAATTTAATTATGAATATATCGAAGAATTCAGTTTTGGGCTATTGAATGGTTAAAAATGATCGAAAGATTTTTAATATTTTAAAGCAAAATTTTCTCTTATAATATTTTGTATTAATAATTCATTTCAAGTCTATTGCTCAATTTTAGATATATTTACAAATTATTAAATAAATTGAAATTCAAATTAGAAAATAAATTGTATAAATATTCTTAAAATTTCTTATTTTTCCATAGTAACCACAGATGGAGGACCTGAGACTGTCTGTGGAAAATAAGCAAGTTTCAGGTTATCACAGCACCTTCACACACTTTCACTGGAATATAAAGATTTCTGGGGATATACTGGGATGTAACATTAAGCAGTTGAGAGTATATATTTAAGAGGTTAAAGGGATATTGTAACCAGTATTTCAAATCCTGATAACATCCCATACGCTGTCGGTGGGACCTAGATAGGATGTCCTAAGGATATACTGGGATGTGACATTTAGCGCTCGGGAGGATGAGTTTAGGAGGAAACTGGGTTATTACGGGATGTCCTGAGGATGTAGTAAGTAGGACTTTAAATCCTAATAACATCCCATACGCTGTCGATGGGATATAGATAGGACGTTTTTAGGATATAATGGGCTGTGTTTAGGAGGTTAGTGGGATATCCCGGGATGTCCTGAGGATGTAGTAAGTAGGAGTTCATATCCTAATAACATCCCGCACGCTGTCAATGGGACTTAGTTAGGATGTCCTGAGGATATCCCGGGATGTGACATTAAGCACTCGGGAGGAGGTGTTTAGTAGGTTCACGGGATATTCCGGGATGTCCTGAGGATGTGCGCATGTCCCGCGAGCAACATCCTCGGAATATCCCAAGGATGTTTTTGTGCTATGTGGGAACTGAAAATCAGTCTAAAACAAAATTTTAGAAACCCACTGGATGCATAATAAAATCACAGAAAATTATCAAATCACGACTGAGAAGCTAGAGCCATGATAACATTTATTTTTGAACTAAAAACATGCGAAAACCTGTTTACAATAATCATCAAAGGAGCATCATTATCACATATTTCGTCTGTCGCCTTCATGCGAGCAAAGAATAGATATATAATAAACGTTTTGCACGCAACCCTCAGAAACTGGTTTCAGCTGAAGACAGCTTACTCAAGCAGCGAAAAAATGTCTATTGTCAAATAAAATCGATAAGCATACAGTCCAGAATACCGCGCCGGGTGCTACGTGTCCGGCTCAAAGATAGACAAAGCCCAAGGGAAATTCACATAAAAATATCTTGACGACCGTGGTTCCCGGCTGGGATATTCAAGAAAGAAAAGAAAACTGGGTAACTAAAAATCCATAACGAAGAGATCACGAGCTCTCAAGTAGCAGATCAGGCAACAATGAGTTTGCAAGTTAAGGATGAGCATGACTGACAGAACAATTTCTGAATACAATCTAAGTAGGGGCTTTCTTTCTACATCCGAGGTAGCTAAACAATATGGTTATTCCGATGCTTTACAACAGACGGGTGCTAAGTAAATGTAGAATTTTCAAACGGTTTGAAATGTAAGTACGAATTTCTATACATTATATGTAAACAAGAATAACTAGTGAAACTAAACGCAAATGAAAATAAGCCTTATTCGAAAAAATTATGAGCAAATTTTCAAAATACAAAATATCGAAATAATTATCTACCATATGTACAAATGTTTGCGACGAAGCACAGATTAAGTTGAGAAGTTTTGATTATTTTGTAATTATCCTGCAAATGGCTTATTTCCACAGTTCTCTTCGACAATTAATTTACGGTCATAAGTTGAATAATTTTAGGTGGTCGCAGTTTATCGCTTTGTCATAAAACTTTGGTTTGCTTTATGTAAGTAATTTTCCATCTTGTTCAGTTTCAGATTTTTGTGTAGTGTCTGATTCCTTACAGAACAGCAAGCACTAGTAATACTTCGAAGAAAACAGTTTTGTATTCTCTGAAGTTTTTAAAGGCCGATGTCTGTGATCCGTATAGGAGATGCGCACACCATAAGTTATTTCTCCCGCCTTCTTGGCATGCCTTCGTGATGTGGTGGTCTGCACGTTGGGCGCGTAATCCAGAGGTCCATGGTTCGATTCCCGGTGAAGGCGTTGTATACTTTTCATCTTTCCGGCCTCTAAATAACCTAATATCTCTACAACACTAACTGGTTTAACTATTGTAGTGTAAATCAGATGCATCTCCGTAAGATTCACTAATTCGGATACTTATCAATGATTGGAAGACAGTAGTTTTATTACGTTTTCGGCTTTGCTTCCGATGTTGTTTATATGGTCGGTCCGAGTCATTTAATATTAAAAGTAACTCCCAGATACCGGGCTTTATTAACCTGTCATACTGTTCCGTTAAGAGTTTGGGGTTTGAGCACTTTTCTATCCAGTTAATAGCAGTTGGGAATATTTGAGCTTCAATTGAATTCCTCCAGTACTTACAACATTCTTCAATACAAAGCAATTTCTCCTGAAGCTTTCGATAGCTTGGTTTATGTTAGCTGAAATAACAGCAAACGTCATCTGCATAACAGCCTAGAAAATAATTTTGATTTACGTAAGCCATGGAGAAACCTTGTATAGGTTAAGACCTTAAAATAACCATTAAAAATAACCTGCTTAAAATAACCATAGAAATGAAAAATTAAAATGCCCTCGCCGGGACTCGAACCTGTAATATGCGCCGAGTAATATGCCTGTAATATGCGAATATGCGCCGAGTGTGCTAACCGTTACACCACGAAGGCATGCTAGAATGAGGGAGAAAATACCTCATACACTCCGACTGTTTGGTGATGTCTCTCAGACGGTGTTGTGCGTTGTCATCATCCACCACCTTTCAGTTCGGGCGCCACTGTAGAGTCACTAGGTTATTTTAAGCAGGAGACATGAAAAATGAGCAATGTCCTCTTCGGGACTCGAACCTGGACCTCTCGAATACGCACCGAGTATGCTAACCGTCACACCACGAAGGTATGCTAGAATGAGGGCGAAAATACCTCATGATCTACCACAAAGAATAGATATAATATTGGGACTAAAATGTATCCTTGCGAGATATCATCCCTGGTTATCCTTGAATCTGAGTGTTCTTCGCCTTGTGCTACGAAGGACGTTCGATTTGTTACGAATGATGTTATCAGTAGAATTGTTTTTCCTATCTAAATTTTACTTAATTAATTTCTAAATTATTTATTCCTTTACCCTATAGATGCGGCTGAATGTGTGCTCGCCCGATGTGCTGGATCCTTTTATGCTCGCACCACAACGGGATGTACATATGCTGAACTTGTAACATTCCATTAGACGTGTTGATTCGTCTCTGAGTTCCCGGGATATCAGGCGTGGCTATGAGAACATTCCTGAACGTTCACCACATAATTTTTGCTGGAACCACATTCTAAGCCTAACTGCTAACATGCGTGCAGAATATATTAAAACTTGCTGCTGTCTTTACGACATGATAAAAGCAATAGTTGTAACAGCTGGCTTTAAAACTGCTGAATAATTTGGAACTTTTCTTTGTAAAATTTTACTCCCAGCCATTCCTTGATTCAATGAAAATTTTATTTTTAAAGTCTTCAGTTTTCGAGCTGTATCTTTCATAACTTGTTTTTCTTTTTTGGGACCCATTTTCCCATATTTTAGTGTTTTAAAGTGACGGTACAATTTATGCGATTTTAAAATTCGACAAACATTTGATATTGTTAACTAATTTTTTTTATAACCTTGCACAGCAGTTTTCTTTGTTTGGTATCAGAATTATAAAACTGTAGTATTTCGCTCTCAACAGCTTCAGTTAAACGAGGTGAAATTTTATAAACCTTTTTATCCTTTAAAGGTAACTGTATTTGTTCTCAAGGAAATTATTAATTATTGTAACAGTTTGAAAAATCCGCATATCTATCATTATTGGGTCACCTGTAACTAATACAACTGTCTTACCCCTACCCGACACGATAATTATTTTTAGTAGTTAGACAGAGTGCATGTTATAAACAAAAAATTTTTGTTGAAGAGATTTTCACAGTTTTTAC
The DNA here is from genome assembly GCF_044657685.1 of Stegodyphus dumicola. Taxonomy (NCBI): domain Eukaryota; kingdom Metazoa; phylum Arthropoda; class Arachnida; order Araneae; family Eresidae; genus Stegodyphus; species Stegodyphus dumicola. The sequence continues at coordinate 35,763,517 of NC_140771.1, read as the reverse complement.
AATATATGCTACAGAAAGCTTAGGTTGAAATACATTTAAATTCTATTAGTTAAGACAAGAACAGCTTGTTTAATTTACAGTGGAAAAAATTAAATAATTTATAAAAAGAATGTGCATTTTACAGTAATGACAAAAGAATACAGACATAATAAGCAAAAATGTTCATGTTTATTGCTTCATTTACATCAACTTTAAAAATTAGTTCTTTAAAAACATTAGCTTAAAATTCTATTAAAGCGCAAAATCTAAAATCATTGATCAATGCGCGCTTGACATAAGAAATAGATATTCCTTCATTCCAGGTGTAGATGATAAAAACTTCAGTATTTTCTGCCAATAAAGAAATTTGTCTGTTAATAAACACATGAATATCTCTCAAATATTTGCACAAATTTGTATAAATTATATAAATTAAATAGAGAATGCATAATTGATATTTTTCACATTTATGTCAATAAAACTTTGAACGCACTTTCACATTTATAAACAAAATACAGCCATTAAAATATTTGCAAAACTTCATAAGAAATACGTCTCGAATGAAAATCAGTGTTTGTATAAAATGCAGAAAAGGTTACACATCATATCTACATTTTTGAAAGTTTATTACGCTATCTGATGCATACAAGTGCATTAATTTGTTGTTTTACGTATAGCTGAACATCCGCATTTTCACCTATCATTCTACAAAGAAAGCATATTTACAAGTGACTAAAAAATGGGCTTACAGATTCAGGTCATCGGATTTGCAAGGTATGCTAAAATATCAACAAAAGATGACTTTATTTCTAAAATCTTCGTTGCTGTCTTCTGTTTTCTAAAAGATGAATTTTATTTTCTGAAATTTTGAAAGCACTTGTGATTTTAGCTAAAAGAATCAGCGACATACCGTGCAAACTGCGGGCAATGTACAGCTTGTAGGGTCATTAGGTTTTTTTATGCTGGAGACGTGAAAAATTAGCAATGCCCTAGCCAGGGCTCAACCTGGATCTCTCGAATACGCTCCGAGTGTGATACCTTACACCACGAAGGCATGCTGGATGGAGGGAGAAAATACCTTATATACTCCCTCTTTTAGAGGGCGATTGGAGATTAGAGGATCCTATTGCCAACTCCTGGTGGTAATAAACTATTGATATCACCTTTTACTTCAGACCCCACTGAAGAGTCATTAGGATTTTTTGATGCTGGAGACGCGTAAAATGAGCAGTGTTCTTGCCGGGACTCAAACGTGGACCTCTCGAATAGGCGTACAGTGTGCTACCGTTACACCACGAAGGCATGCTAGACGGAGGAAGAAAATACCTTATAACCTTTGGTCCGTCTAGAAAAGCCATAAGGCGAACTTGGGCAGGCCAGGAAGGTGGACCGAGCCATACCTTCCTACCTTATAACCTGGAATGTAAGAGTTATTTTCCGTGCTAAAATGCAATTCTGGAATGGAACTCGTTCATTAAAGTGGCTCATCAATGGCAATTTCAATTTGCTAAATTCACCGGACGTATTTAATTTCGTCTTAGAGTCAGCATATCTAAAGCGAAACAAAGTCGTTTCTGGGCATCGATTTCATTTTCCAAATGGAATACGAATACAGACCAATTCTTCTTATAAAATTCTCCACGAAGACATTCGTGCATTTATAAATGTTCTACCAGCAAGTATGTTAATTTTCAGAGCAATGGCTTCAGTATCTTCTATAGTATTCAGCATCCTAAATCACATTTCCTTTAATAATTTCAACTTACAGACCTTAATTCTTAATTGTTCAATAGTACGTAAGCGTAATAATAACTAATGTTTATAATAAAATCCATAACTATTATTTTTAATTTCCTGAATATTTCATAACATAAACATAGCTGATAATAATAGCTGTTATTTAGAAGAAAAAACCATAATTATTATTCAAATTATATGACGTAACATATCTAGAATTATTTTTCTCCTTCGCTTCATGTTATTTAGATTGCAATCACAACAGTGTTTCTATAATTTTGTATTACTCATTCATAATTTGTTTCGATATGCAGTGATTTCGGATGCCGCGCAAGTGCTCAGTAAAATAATATGCAAAGAACTCTATTCCATAATTACATGCTTCGGAAGAAAAGCAAGCCAAATTACACCCAAAGAAATTTTACGAGGTTCTGAAGTTGAGAATGCGGAGAAGTGGGAAGAACAAGACGACGCAGAATGTCGCGAATAATAATAAGAAGATATAAATATATTGTAGAGCAGTATGCAAGTTCGAATACATATTATGCTGAAATGAACAAATTCAAATAATAATTTAAGATTATTAAAACATATACATAGCTGAAGGTAAATGAGGATTTCGGAAGTATTTTCAAACTGTATATATCAACATTTCATTGTAGAATTAACCTCAAACTCACTCTTTCAGAGTTAAATTGTAAATGTTCTAAATGTATTTTCGCCTTCACCAGAGTTATATTAATTAAGCTTCACCAGAGTTATATTAAAATTTGACAGTAATATAAAACATTTATTAATTACTTCTATACTGTAAATCTAGAAAAAAGGAATATGAAATTTTATCTCCGCCACCAACTGGTAGCAGACCAGAGCTTAAAGATGCTTTTGCTGTTTTTTTGGAAAATGGTTATAACTATTTTGTACACACAACCTATGTAAATCCTTTCAAGAATCCTACCTGTGATATGGATATGTCTTAAATTCAGTTCATATGTCTGAATATTGGGAAGTGTTCCTGTCCAGGTATTATTTATTTTTCTTTTAAACCTTCCGAGATTCTAACCACATTTTCACCATTTTTTCTGTCATCTCCTCTGACGGACAACTACACTTGGCGCATTACTGTACCAGCAGATGCACACAAGAGACGCCAGTCGTCAAAGAGCTGTACATGTCACGCTTTGCACAAATTTCGAGAAGTAATTGTTATGGTTGATTGGTTCAGGCTCATCACGTAACGATCTAGATTTGAAAATCTTGAAGTGCATGAAAGGACACAGTTATTCCTTGCATTCATTCGTTCGTAAAATTACTTATCACGGTTTTCAGTCAGTCTTGGATGCAAATACACAACTACACCTTGCGAAAATAAAATACCTTATTTTCTTATCAGTCATTCATTAGATTATTGCTGATGTATTCACAGTTCTGGTTTCCATTTTAGGGAAAGATATAAAATCCCTTCAAATTTTTCAAAACATGTTTCTGAGAAATTTTGAACAAGCATCGTATTTGATAAGAAATCCAGGGCGTCACAAGAAGGAGCAGCTAGAAACTCTTCAGGAAATCTAGAATTTATGATATCGTCAACTGGGATAACCTCAGCTGTTAAATACTATTGGATAGCTGTTACTACATGACCTTCTCATCTTTTCATGACTATATAAGGCAACAAATCTAAGTCATTACCTAGTATATTTCCTTCAGGCTCTCACCAGCTTCTTTCTTCCTTAGGTTCAAACACTTTTATTTTTTAGGAGAAAGCAAATTTAAGAAATTTCACCTGCAATTCCTTAAAAGATTCCACTGATTTACGCTAGAATGCGATTTTAGCGACAATATAGTAAAGCATCTGCGTATAAAATCATTCAAGATTTAGATGCGCACAAACAAGCTCAAACGTTTCCAAAGGCTCAAAGTAATACATTCTGTTGAAAAACAAATCTATGCAGCCAGGAAAATTTGAGCAACGAAACGCGGCACGCGTATGTATGGCGAGTCGTATGAATTATTAAACTTAAGCACCAATCAGCATTGTGGAGCGATAGAAAGCGTGTCTGAAATACTCGACTGGTAGAATATACTAAAAGGACAAGTGCGGCGAGTGACGATTGTACAACTCACGGATACACGTTACGAACGTGGTGTCGTGGTGTAATGGGCAGCATACTCGGCGCGTATTCGAGAGATCCGTTGTTAGAGTGGGGAGCGCATTGCTCATTTTTCATCTCTCCTGCTTCGAAATAACCTAATGTCTCTACAGAGAACCAAATTGTTATAAATTTTAGTCAGTATCACTATGGTTTTTCTAAAATTTCTCATACGTTGGTACTCGTTTCTATCCTAGATTCACATTTGGCATGTACAGGAAGGCAGCAACTGCACATCATGTTCGCGACTCGCTTTGCGATAGCAGCGTTTGCATTGAACAGTAAATATATGTACGGATTAACCGTACTGTTCGATGCTGAAAATATACCAGCCATTGCCACAACATTCTCGTTCAAACTGGATGGATCTCCGAATGCTATAATCATCTCCTGTACTAAGTACGGCAAAGATGTGGTTAGAAATGTAACCACGACAGCCAGAGTCATCTTCAGTGTTTTAATTTTGGCTCTTGGATAGTGTGGGTGAGCACAACTAAATTCTTTTGGAATGCTGTTGGAGGCTACAGAATCTGCAGATGTTACATGTCCGGGAAAAGCTCGACTTCTTGTCCAAAGCACATACAGAATCCTAGCGTAAAGACCAATAATAAGGCAAATGGGAAAGATAAACACAGAAAGAAGTACGAATCCCATATACATTTGTCGCGTCCTGAGAGACAATTCGGCTGTGTAAAATTTGGCAACGCAGAATCTGTTTCCAGAAGGATCGATGTATTGGTGAAATACGTAGGCATTTGGAAGTGAGGGTATAAGTGAGGTTAACCAGGCTACGATGAGATAGCATCGAGTATTGGGTCTTCTTTTCAATGGGTACACAATTGCTGTATGTCTGTCTAGGGCAATTGTAACGATTAGATAGTTTGAACAAACCATAGTGAATGTCTGCAACACTTTGAAGATGGAGCAGAAAGCAGGTCCGCCGATCCATTCTTTGCTCATGCTTTCCCAGACAAGCTGAGACGTCATGGTGAAACACGTTACAAGAAGGTCTGCCACAGCAAGGTTAATAAACAGCAGTTGGATACGCTGATTCCTCCTTCGATTTTGTTTGATGTGGAAACACATAATCGCGTTTCCCAAAAGAGAAGTTGCAATCATAAACGTCAGAAGAAAAATCCTCATCTGACGATGATACTCTGGACCCAGCACTCTAGACGTGGTATCGTCTTCGCTTGTGTTTGAGGACGTCTTATTCCAGTTTGTTCGTGAAGCTTCAGAAATGTTCGAAATGGAATACTGGATCAAATTTGCCATTTTGTTGTGATTTGATTCTGCAAATGGAATTAAATAAAAATAAATATTATTCTAAAAACCAGAAAAAACAATGAGTTTTAATAATATGTAACAACACATGATAGAATTTAACAAAACATTTCACAGAAATATATAATGATAGGTTGATTCAACAGATTGAGCACTTGTTTTCAAAATTAATACAAATGAGTGGATGTTGTGCCTCCGATCAACCTTTAAATATGGTAGAATGTAAGGAATTATTGCACTTTGTCGCGCAATTTCTCACAGTGTAAGTAGTTAAGACAACCAGAGGGTAATTATGAGATATAATCTTTTATTTACCACTCACTGCTAGAACTCCCCCATATTTAGATCAAATCAGATTTTAAAATTAAATAGAAACTGAAGTAAGTGTAATTTTTGACTATCAAATCATAAATCGAAAAGATTCTGAAAGAAAGTTGACGTCAATTTTACGTTGCTAAACTGACCAAAATGAATAATATACCTATGTTTAAAGGTAGTAATTTTCTTTCTATATGATTATTTCACTTTCTATGAAATAAAAAATATAAAAGAAATTATATACGCGAAAATATTGTTTAAGTTATAGAGTATAGTTACACGCATAAAAAAGTTAAATTAATTTTTAAATATCATAGTGGTCATATGCTACAAACTTTAAGCCTATCAAGCCCAAATACAGAAACCATATTAGAATAGTTTTTGATTGACAGATTTTAAAGACCAGTAAACATATACATGAAAGAATTTTAGCACCCTTAAATTTCTCTTAGACAATTTTGATTTAAAATTCTCTATTGTTAGCAGTCTCTCAGTTTTTATATTTATAAGCATATTTATGAGCATATCACGAAAAATAGTACAATAACTAAAATAATAATACATTACAATTTAAATAATTTATCATTATGAGTTTAAAAATTATTTTGTGTGTATACGTACTGATACAAAATTTTAAGACTAGGTTAATACAAAATAATTGAAAGAAAACAATCATTTCACTCTTTAGCCTTTAACATGCAATACTTGCAAATATACAACGCTTTACTTGACTATTTCAAGGATCATATCTTTTGGAATATTACTTAGTTTCTGGTTATGATTTCAAAATCTCTCCTGTGCTATCAAAATAATGGTCTTTTGTAAAAAGACGTCGCTTTAAGAAAGAAAAAATGTAGTCCACAAGTAGAAAGTAATAGTCTGTTTTTCCAAATTTGAGTTTTCAAATTTGGCTTTGGTTCCGCAAGCATTTCTGCGAAATTTGGAGACATTTAAAACTAACTTTTGTAACTTAGAGAAAACTAGAAAAAAACTAAGGCAACTTTCAAAAATGAAACTCCACAATAACATAATAAATAGAACATAATTATTATCGTGGAGGCCATAATTCAGTAACTGTTGCTATTGTAGAATCCAATTTTGGTCATTCTTCACTCTTCTCTGCTATTTTTTGGCCAGCTTGTAAGGATCTTAAGTTTTACTAACGTTTATTTTATTTTAAATCTTTACTATCACTTCTTATTTTCTACTTCCGGCCAGAATTAAAAGCGTTAACTTATTTATGCAAAATTTGTCTGGCGAACGCCAAGTACTTAAGTTGTGGCTTTTTGCCAAGCGAGAGAGAGGAAGGAGTTAGTCGAAGCAGGCCGCTTGCCTTAGAAGTTTTACTCGGTTGCTGTTTGCCTTCCAGGCCAGAGGTTTAATCCTCGTGATAATTTTAAACGTATTGTAGTGTTAACAGTTCTCTGTATACATACGGCTTCCTGTTAATATAAGGCCAATCTTCCACGTTTATTATTCAAAATTTAAGTTAGAGTTTAGTTATAGTTTTATATTCTTACGTTCCGACCACAAGTAGTTGGTCTCTGTATTCCGAAGTACGGAAATTATTGTAAAGAGTGAAAAATAAAGGGTTTTGTATACCTTTCTTGTGTATCTTGTCTACTTCCCACAGTTATTGAACATAGCTTTAGTAAGCTCCCTGTTCCGAGTCAGGTCCCTGCATGTTCCCAAAGAAAGTAAGACGGAACATTGAACCTGATAGTAGCGCCCAACGAAGAAGAATAACCATGGCCGAGTTTCAAGAAGAACCTGTGCTGCCTGCAGAAGCGGCTCAGAATCCAGAAATGCCAGCTGCCGCCCTGGAAGGTTTTGGTTACATCGTTCAGACCATGCGCGCTTCGATGAAACCAGAAGCAACATTTAATGGAAACTCACCGGTAACCAGTTTTTTGGAAAAATTGGATGGCCACTTCATGCTCTACCCCGTGCACGAGTTTCAATAAGTTACCTTAGCTACCAGCGCTTTGAGGGGCCAAGCGCTTAACTGGTTCAAATGTATAGGCAGAAGTCTCTTGGGTCAAGCAGGAAGTCCCACCTATACTTACGAGAATTTCAAGACTGCCCTAGTAAAAGCCTTCCCTGTCGTAAGGGATCCTGCGAAATTAGAAACGGAACTTTTCAGCATATATCAGCAAAGAATCGAAAATCTCTCAAGCTTTATTTTAAGAAAAATTCACGTTTTCAAACTCTTGTATGGAAACCGTCCGGATCCTGAGATAATTCAAGTGATTTTGCCGAGGTTACTTTCCCAAGTGCAAGACTATACTGAATTAAGAAATCCGACTACACTGGAAAAGTTATTTGAGCTAGCAATCCAGTTTGAAAGTAGAAGAACGGCGGACATTGAAAGAAGACGCCAATATCAACAACGAAACCAATTTGGTGCGCCAAGACCACAGCAAAGTCAAGCACACGGCTACGGAAGCAAAGCGAATCAGTGGGCAAGGAAACCCGAGCATTCAAAAACAGCCGGCGAATGTCGACAGTTCAATAGCAACCCAGGAAAAAAGTCTCAAGGCCAGTGGAAGAAGGAAAGCATGGAAACAAAAAAGGATTTAAACTAAAACGGATTTCTGCTGACGGGAGGGTGCGGAAATCCAAAGGCCAAGAAAACCCCTCTTCCTTCATGTTAAATACAGTAATGGTGAAAAATTTGACTCTTCCGAAGATTGAAGTGTTGGTGAATAATATCCCAGCCACCGCACTCCTGGATACAGGCGCGCAGTGTTCCTGTGTGGCAGAAGATTTTTTTAGGAAGTATTTTCGGAAATACCGCATATATAATTCGGATAATACGACAGTGTTAGCGGCGCAAGGAGAAAGATGTAAATGCATAGGTAAATTACCACTATACATCCGTATCAAGGACGAACAAGTAAAGGTTATGTTTTTCATAGTAAAGAATCTGCAAGCACATATTATCTTAGGAATAGATTTTCTTTCAGAGGCACAAGCAACGCTGGATTTTAATGAAGCGTCTCTTAAGCTGACGATGAAACCAGTTCGAGAAGAAAAGGCCGAACCGCCGATGTTAGACCTTGACCACCTGCCTAATGAAGAGCAACGAAGAATCCGATAAGTGGTAAATGAATTTGCTTCGTTATTTAGTGATATTCCAGGATTTACTCAGGTTACTAACCATAGTATTGACACCGGAGATTCAATGCCAGTTCGCCACAAAGCATACCGGTATGATAAGAATAAGGAAAAAATTATAGAAGGGCATATCACTGATATGCTACGTAAAAAGATCATAACGCCCATCTCAAGTAGTTATGCTAGCCCGGTGGTTTTATGTAAGAAAAATAATGACTATCCATTGACACATCCAAAAAGGTGGAGATTCGCTATTGACTACTGTAAATTAAACTCCATAACTAAATATCCGGTATATCCGTTACCTATTATTGAAGAAATTCTAAGGAACATAACATCGACCAAATATATGAAGACTTTAGACTTAACGACTGGTTATTTTCAAATAAAGGTTAGGCCTGAGGACGTTCCTAAGACTGCATTTATAACCAAGTCTGGCACTAATGCATTTCTGGGTATGCCGTTTGGCCTTTCAGGGGCACCAGCAACATTTCAGCGATGTATGGACATTGTGTTAAGGCCTGTTCTTGGAAAGTCCACATTTATCTATCTAGACGATATCATTATTACTAGTGATAATCTCGACCAACATGTACAGGATTTAAGACAGGTGTTTTCTTTATTAAATGAGGCCGGTCTAAAAGTTAACGTCGAAAAGTGCAAATTTGCAGCCCCTGAATTAAAATATTTACGTTACAAAATATCTCAGAAAGGAATCGAGACAGACGAATCAAAGTAATTGCTGTACAAAAGTATCCGACTCCAAACACGGCGAAGAAGCTCACTTCTTTTCTAGGACTTTGTTCATATTATAGGTCCTTTATAAAAGATTTTGCAGCTATTGCTGAACCATTGTTAAAATTAAAAAGGAAAAAGGCAAGATTCTCGTGGACGGCCGAAGCCAATAGTGCGTTCGAAAAATTAAAGCAAGCATTAACTCAAGTCCCTGTGTTGAAATTTCCTGAAAAGGATGAGAATTTAGAAATTTCAGCGGATGCTTCGGATTATGCGGTAGGAGCGGTACTTTCACAAAATCAGCAGCCCGTGGCATTTTTTAGCCGAACTTTAAATCAAACACAAAGAAACTATTCCGCGACCGAGAGAGAGGCACTTGCAGTTCTGTTAGCAGTGCAAAAGTTCCGAGTCTATTTTGGAAAGGCTCCAATAACAGTGTACTCTGATCATGCGGCGGTAACTAGATTGTACTCAGGGAAAAACTTATCCCCAAGGTTAATAAGATGGGCACTCAAGCTACAAGAATATAATCTGGTAATCAAGCATACCCCCGGAAAGGAAAATATCGTAGCAGATGCCCTATCCAGAATTAAAATAGATGAAGAAGGTAATACTGTAAAGGTGGCAATGCTCACAGCATGTACAATAAATTTCCGAGAAACTGTAATAACCGAACTGGGTAAGGATCCTGAGTTTGGAAGCATTTATGAGTATTTAAAAGATCCTGAAAATTTTAGCCACCGAGATATTGTGGCGATAAGAAAGTTGGCGGCCCATTACGAACTAATAGATGGTCTATTATTTTATACAAAAACTACGAATTCCAGCAACGAATTTCGACCTGTTATCCCAGTTAGTCTTAGATTAAATATCCTGCAGGAGTTGCATGACAGCCCTTTTGCTTCTCATGCTGGTATTCGAAAAACTATACAACGCGTACGCGAGGCAGTCTATTTTCCTGAACTGCAAAAGTTAACAAGGGCGTATGTCCAGTCCTGCCCAACATGTCAAGCAGTTAATTATATTAATTTCCGCCCGGCCGGGTTTCTAAATAGTATTAAATCCGAATTTCGAAATGAAATAATTGGCATCGATTTATTGGGCCCTTTCCCAAAAAGTCAGTTAAATAAAAGTCGCTATCTCCTTGTTATGGTTGATCATTTTAGTAAGTGGACCGAAATTGTTCCCTTAAAACGAGCCTCCGCGAAATTAGTTACTGATTCTATTTTAAATAAATATATTTTAAAATACGGGGCGCCCCTAAAAGTTATATCGGATAATGGTCCTCAATTTGTAAGTAATGTATTTGAAGACATGTGCCAAAAACTGGGCATACGTCATTTAAAAATGGTCCCGTATCGGCCGCAATCAAATATAGCGGAACGGGTCAATAGAAATATAGTGAAAATTATCCGTAGTTGTGTTAAAAATTTTCATAAAAGCTGGGATAACTATGTCAATGAATTTGCTTTCGCCCTTAGGACCGCAAAACATGATACAACGGGCAAAACTCCTGCTGAGTTATTTTTAGGCAGAAAGATTATAACGCCGTTAGATAAATTATTTTATGTGCAACAAAGAGCCCCAGAATTTAAAATGGGTGATATAGAAAAATTAATTAAAGAAGCAAAAAAGAATACTGAAGTAGCACAGAGAAAACAGAAGCTTTATTATGACATGAAACGACGGGGAGTAACTTATAAAGTAGGGGATGAAGTGTTAAAAATTAAGCATTCACTTTCTTCAGCACCAGAAGATAAAACTGCCAAATGTTTTCCACGATTTGAAGGACCATATGTCATAGGAAAAATAACTCACGCTGTAGTGGTGTTAAAAGCCAGAAATGGTGAAACGTGCTCTGCAAACATTGATCAAATAAAACCCTACTATGATCGTAATAAAATGAAAATTTTCAAAGATCTTTTGCAGGATCCGGCACGGCAGACACGGCAGGCACAAGCTCCAGAGGTGGAACAACGTCAAGCACAAGGACAAGCCATTAGGAGGCAGGAGCAATTGAAAAGAAAGTTTCCCCGCTAGAAAATTGGGTAACAAGAAAAAGAAGCCGTTCCACCGTCCAGAAAAGAGAGCTCACGAACAGCCCCAGAATGAAGAAGGGAGAAGTACGACGAAGCCAAAGAAAGCCAGGAGAAATAACGGCAACTATAACCTGGCTCCCAAACGGAAGATCGACTCATAGGACAGGACTCTCCGCAGCAAATGTCGCCGAACTGCGGAAGGGCCACCAGCGGCGGAGGAAAAGTTACAAGGAAAATTTTAACGGCCAGCAACGAGGTCCAAGCAGGAACGCGAAAGAAGTGTCCCGGTTCCGCCAAGACCAGCTGCCATCAAGCGGCCAAGACCACAGGCAGAGGCGAAAAAGAAGGTATTCAAGGGTGACCGAACTGGAGGAAAAAGAAAGCTTCTAGAGGAAGGCACTGAAGGGCGAGCCCGCACAAGAAGGAGGATAAATCAAACCAGAATCTGCGCTACCTTCCAGGACTGGGCTCAGAAAAGAATGTCCGAATATCACAAAGATGATAAGTAAAATTTTATGTTACTTTGCAAACTTAAGTTAATCTTTCATTCTTACTGCAAGTGGCAGATTTCAAAAAGTTTTACCTCATGTGAGGTCTACCTTTATCGCCAAAAAGGCGAGAAATGAGTTGTTACCGATTTTGGTATTATGTTTTTCAATTACTCGCGCGTAAAACTGAAGTTGATGTATAATAAGAATGTGTAAATACTTAAATATTGTAAAAGTTATTGTATAAATTTTATTTAAAACATTCTGGCAAGAAAGAAGTTTTAGTCTGAAAGACTTTTTGAAATGTAGTATTTCAATGTAGAAGAACTGGCACTTGCTTTGAAAAGAATAGAAGTTAACAATGTACTACTAATGTATGTTTTAAAATGCGTAAAATTAACGGCATGTTAATATGTTCTTATATACAGTGTGAACTGTTATTTTAAATGTTAAGAAATACTGTGATATGGTAAAAGTGAAAGTAATGCCAAAAATTTTAAACTTATTCGTGTGACGGTAAAAACACCAAATTATGGTGAATATGTGTTAAAGGTTGAATGAATGTAGTTAGGCTCTCTGACGCTACACTTCAGAGTTAGCCACTTTCAGAATAGTACCTCAGGGTTTAGAGTTGAAGATAGGGTGTGTTACGAGGTCTGGTTATGTTGAATTTTAACACGTTAGTGTGTTGATTGTAGGAGGCAGTGTTGAACACGTATACATAAACACATTCGTGTTTGGTGTTCTTTTACAACACATGTCAGAGAGCACGGGGAGAGATAATTAAAATAGTCATGAATGAAATAAGAATGTTAAGAAAAATATAAATATGCATGTTTCTTGCCATTTCATTGTGTAACATTTCATTAAACTAGTTTTCCTTCCAGATCTCTGGAAGGAACCAGATTTGAATAAAAGCTCCTGTTTAGATGCAGTACAGATGAAACATTGGGTGTCCATGGAGCTGCTATTGTAAAAACAATTTTTTTTTTTTAATTTCTAGTTTCTAGTGAGAAATGTTTGTAAAAGATTGGCCTCGCGTTAGATTCTAGAGCTAAAAGTTTTCAACAAGGTCGTTTTAGACCTTAGTTTCAAACTAATTAACTCTGGCGGGAATTATGTAAGGATCTTAAGTTTTACTAACGTTTATTTTATTTTAAATCTTTACTATCACTTCTTATTTTCTACTTCCGGCCAGAATTAAAAGCGTTAACTTATTTATGCAAAATTTGTCTGGCGAACGCCAAGTACTTAAGTTGTGGCTTTTTGCCAAGCGAGAGAGAGGAAGGAGTTAGTCGAAGCAGGCCGCTTGCCTTAGAAGTTTTACTCGGTTGCTGTTTGCCTTCCAGGCCTGAGGTTTAATCCTCGTGATAATTTTAAACGTATTGTAGTGTTAACAGTTCTCTGTACTACATACGGCTTCCTGTTAATATAAGGCCAATCTTCCACGTTTATTATTCAAAATTTAAGTTAGAGTTTAGTTATAGTTTTATATTCTTACGTTCAGACCACAAGTAGTTGGTCTCTGTGTTCCGAAGTACGGAAATTATTGTAAAGAGTGAAAAATAAAGGGTTTTGTATACCCTTCTTGTGTATCTTGTGTACTTCCCACAGTTATTGAACATAGCTTTAGTAAGCTCCCTGTTCCGAGTCAGGTCCCTGCATGTTCCCAAAGTAAGACGGAACATTGAACCTGATAAGCTCACTGCTATTTTTTGGCCAGCTTCTGAGTTCGTGAAAAGAAATATTCGCTGGATTATGTCTATTACTAAGAAATGAAGAAACTGTTAGCACGAAATTTCTTCGCAATGTGGAAAGACAATGGAACCCATGTTACTTCCCCGCACATTGTTGAAACCATAAACACGTCTTTTATGATCTCCAGCATAAATAATTAAAATTCCGTAAATGCATAGAGAATAGCTACCTGAAGCATAAAAATGGTTATAAGAGAAATTTTGTATTTAGTTTGTTAGTAAGGGACATATAACTTTTCTTTATAAATGTACTTTCTTAATTTTCAATAATTAACATTGTTTCGTGTAGTACATTATTTCATTTTTCAGTGAATAAGAGAATGCCATGGTTTAAGAATTAAATACGGGGAATGAAACACGGAAAATCTTAATTTTGGAGGGACTTTTATTTAAATTCAAGGGAAGGAGACGCAATAGTCAAAATTACGAGAAAGAGGATTTCAGTAGTGAATTTGTTTTCCGTATATAACGAAACCTGCAAATCATTCTTAAAATATAAAAGATCAAGAAATGAGCTTAATATTATTAATAATATAATCAGTTGTTCCTCTTTCGGGGACTGCACTGCTCGGGAATAACAGTCCTTAAGGAAGGAGCAATGTTGTATAATAAATTTGTCTAAATATTTTAATCTATTTCATGGCATTGTCAGTTTTATGTACTTTGTTATATAATGTATTGTTTTATTTATTTGTTTAATTTTTACTTTTAGAATAATAATTTTACGATTTATTTGTTCCGGTTACTCCGTGTTAAGCAAGGATCTGTCACGTTGAAGTAATATTATATTTCCGGACGATTCAATATTCGGGTCCGATGGACGAATTGCTTGAATTTGTGACCAACTATTTGGCATATAAGTGTATAAATCTTGCATAGAATTGCAGATTTTTCAATTCTGATTTTAGGCAATGTTTAATTCTTAAAATACCTCAATTAGGAAGAGATGTGGAAGAAGAAGCTACTGGAGGGCTTTAGCGACAATGTTTATCGCCAAGTTGGCGACATCTGGCGATTTTGTGGAAGTTTCTGGAAAACACATGTTCGAAGAGTGAATTTCTCGAAACTTCCAGAAGTCCAATAACGTATAAATACGGCTCTGGAGTCCAAGATTAAGCAGCTGTTATTCTAGTCTGAGAGACTTCATTCAAAGAATGTTCGCTGAATTGCACTTTAGCGTTTAATTTGAGCATGATGTCAATAATTTACAGTATTTTTTATATCTTGAGAAACATCCGCGTTCTCACTGAGCTGCTTACAGTTATTAATTTTGCTGTGCGCAGTATTCTTTTCCAATAAATTGTCATTTGCTTCCTGCTCATCTCGAGTGATAGTTTAAAAGACAGTCACTAACCTATAGCTCACAGTATCCTAAGTTATAGAACAGATTAAACATAATGAATACGGAAGAATTTCGAACAAATTATAAGCTCGGTCCACCAAATTATGGTCATACAGCACGGACCATATATAATCATCAAAATGCATGTTAGTAATAAAGTGTATCAAATATTACTTAGTATGCTTGCAGCAAATTGCTAAAGCATTTTGTACTATGTGTATATTAATTACTTTTCCAGCACGAAGGTGTTCCCTTCTCAGAACTTGTATGAGCAATTTCAGCACATTTTATGCTTCTAGTTTAAATATTTTTATTTATTTTTCCCTTGTACAAAAGACGAAACATGTAGAATTTAATGCAAATCAGTTTGGAATTAACATTCTCAATCCCTTCCCATATTCCTCAAAAGAAATTTTCTAAACTCTTTTGCGAGTATCAGAACAGTTTATTCTGAATGCTGATATTTATCCACCGAATTTCTAATCGAATATTATTTTATTATTCTGCGATTTCAGACTATTTTTCACCAAGCGATATTTTAAACACCTGACCCATGAAGCAATCTATTCTTGGGGCAAGGCTTCTTTTTCTCCCAGCGACGTGACCGCAATTTAACACGATATTCTTTGCTGATACAGTCAACGTTTAAAAAAAAAAAAAAGAGAGAGAGAGATAAAGCATGAAAGCATGTTGTATCTCGTTTCGCATCTACATTCTGATATTTTAGTGCTGAACTTATTGCAAGTATAAGATTTCATACGATTGATTACGTGTATACAAGGGGAAAGCAGCATCCGTTTTTATTTCTGGCAGCTGCGCAATTCAAGAATGATAATAAAAATTAAATTCACTAAAAGTACAAATTTACTACAAGCGTATTTAAAAGAAAAAAGTTTTATTTCAAATTGATCATTTTGGTAAGGAACTGGGAGATATACAGTACGTCACATTTGTTTCTAGACAATTGTATTTTTAACACTTACTTTTCTAATACATTATTTTTCTCTATTTTAAATACTTATTGCAAAGCAAATATTATCAATATACTCTTTGTAATAAAATAATTGTTCAAAACGCGTTTATCAATAACTCACATAACAATTCGGGCCCTCCACATTTTCGTTGATATGTTTTGGCAGACGATGTTTTTTTCACATTTTTTAGCTCAAAGGAGCAATTTGCCCATAAGGGCTATTAATTTTGTTTTGGTATTTTGCGTCGATTACTATAAACGGCGAATCGCTTTTTAAATTGTTGCCACCAAATATTACAACCCTGTATTATATTTAAAGAAATTAAATAATGAAGAATCTGCATTGGGATAAAACAAGATTGAGCATGACTGACGTTATGAACTATGAACTATAAGACATTTTGACTATTTAGTTTGAGCACTTTTTAGCTAAAATGCTCAAACTACTTTGACTTTTCTAACGTTATTTTTAATGATTTAGCTAAGGTTTTCTAATGTATAGTGTTTAATTTTAATAATTTATTTGTATTGTCTTGTTTATATGATAACTGCTTATATGATTATGGTTATGTGAAAGATTTAGGTTTAAAGATTTAAGTTTGAAAAGTTAATCGAATGTTACGTCTTGTAAATGAATAAGATTGTTGAATTGATGTTGAAGTAACTTTAGTATAAAATGGTAAGAATTGGTTAATTAAGTTCGAAAATTTCATGAATGCTATTTTGTTTTGTTTCAAGAAATTTTTATGTGTGGATTTGACAGGTCATTGAAGGACGCAATCAATCTTTTAGAGGGGAGGTGTGATGACGTGATGACCACGCATGTGCAGTTTTAGCTGAACGGCCTGCAACGCCCATAGAGCTGTAATGTATATAACAGGTCTATGGCAACGCCTCACTCTCACGTGACTTACATTAGAAGAGAAGAGACTGTTAGTTACGAAGTAACGAAAGTGATCCGCTGTATGCCAGCGTAATAATGATAAACGTGGTTTCTAATTTTTTGTTACCTACTTGTTTTTTTTTTTTTTTGTGTTTTAATAAAGTTGTTCGTGTCGTAAAAAGTTTGGTTTTATGCAAGCTCCACATTACGCTAACATCTACATTAAGAAGGAAATATATATCCAGAACACGCCCAAGAAGCAACTATATGACAACTATAATCTAGAGCCATCCAGTTTTGAATAACGTACGTCTAAACCCGAATATGGGCATCTGGAAGCCCGAATTTGGAAATTGAAATTTGTTTTATTACCGAGTTCATATTTTGTAACACTTTAACGAATTTTTGATTAACATACTCAATTCAAAGCGAGCAATGGCAACACCCTACGAAAAAAAAAAAAATTATATCTCCGCGCGAGACTGTATATTGGAAATTCTAAAGATATGATCTTTTAAATATTTTGTGATATGCTTGAACTGAATTTTATGGTTTAAGCGCGAAGAATATGATAATTAATAAACAATAAATACAACACAAAAACGTTAAAAAAATGCCCCTCTGGGCGTAATATAAAATCTAAAAGCTTTCAGATTTTTTTAAACTTTTGTTTTGTTTTGTTTTGAATGAAATTACATGACAGAAACTATTGTGCGCATTTGGAAATTATTATTTGTTTGTAAAAACGTAGTAATAATTCTATATGTGAAGAGAAGTTGCCAAAATGCTACAAATAACGATACGTTCTGTCAGATATTTAATCAGTTTTTTAATTAGTTTTAATTAGTTTTAAAGGCTGTAAAAATATTCGAAATATACAAAATAATTCTTGATATTATAAGAATGGTGTTGATCTGTTGAAAATGCATTGAAGTATGGATCGCATTCCGAGATAACACCAACGAATTGTAAATTTAGTCTATGAAAAATCAAAGAACAAATATTAATGTTGCTAAATTTGCAGCGGATATATAAAACCGGTCTGCAACCTTGAAACGTTAATAGGGCATATTGGTACAATGGATAATCAGATAGAAGGAAATTCTTCGTCAACATGAAAGCAAGGAAAATACACCTGTCATTTGCAAACTCAGTGGTAAGCAATTATCTTTTACGTTAGAGCATTATTATATTTCCGCACAATTCAATATTCAGGTGCGATTGACGGAGTACTGAGTGGCAAAATCAAATAAAGAAATGAATCTGAAAGCTCCAGCGTTAATAATGAGGTTAAAATATAATGGTTTGGTGATGTTTTAGTGCCTGTAGAATGGGGAATTTAGTTTTTATAGAAAATAAAAAGAATCTGTATAAATATATAAATATTCTCTTTGAAAATTTGAAAGCAACCGCAAGAATAACGTGTAGAGTCATTAGGTTAATTGGAAGCAGAAAAGATGAAAAATATGCAACCGCCTTCGCCGGAAATCGAACCACGGACCTCTGGAATACCGGCCTAGCATGCTACCGTTACACAACGAAGGCACGTTAGGGAAGTGGGAGAAATACCTTATAAACGATATAACCAAAATACGTTGGAACCCAAAATACGTTCAAATTCTATCAGTATAACAATCCTAAACATGCAGTTAATGTTCGATTGTTGTTCATTTGTCCTGAAATATCAAAACTTTTCCGAGAATCTATCAAAACTAAGAATATCGAAATCTCCATTAAACTCAGAATCTATCGAATATATAGCAAGAAATTAAAGAAAAGAATAAAGAAACATTATAAGGTCATACATCCTTCTTAGCAGGCCTTCGTAGTGTAGTGGTCAGTACGCTGTTGCGCGTATTCCAGAGGTCCCGTGGTTCGATTTCCGGCGAAGGCGTTGCTTATGCTTTCAATTCTTTCTGTTTCAAAAATAACTTAATGTCTCTACAACACGAATTTTGTTCAATTGCTTTACTAAATCAGGAATGGAATAAAATGAAAAATTCTTACAAGAAAACATTAGTCGAATTTATGTCAAAGCGGATAAAACGTTGTAAAGTTCTTGTTTTGTAGAAGTTTAGATCAATATCCTTCAGAGCTTACTAGACTGACAAGTGAATAATCGCTCCGTCTGAATTAATACCATGAAGTATGGAGAAGGTTAAAACAAACTTTAAACATTTTATTCAGTCTTTCAATTAAAAAGAAGATACCACTTGTGCGTACCACTTGTGATTGGTTATGTTCTCCGCTATCAAGATATATCAAGTTTCGTGCAAGAAAGTGCATATTTAAGTTTTTATGAGTGTTTTTCGAAATCGACCTTGCTGAAACGCCCACCTGGCATGGTCGGGTAAGTTTATATTCATTATTCGTTAAATATTGTGTGTAAATATTATTTGATTGAAGAATTCTGTTCGGTATACTTGTATCTTACTGTAATATTAAATGCACAATCTTATCTTGCACATCTATTGAGATATTGAACTCTGAAAATCTTGAGTGTACGAGGACTAACGTGGAGGACATTGTTTACATTGCATGTAGATGTTCGTCAAGTATAGGAAAAAAATCATTTGGTGCACCATTATATGAAGGTTTTTTGCCCGGTGAAAGTGAAGATCCGAGAACTTTTTGGTGCGTGCACCGGATTTTTCTAGTCTTTCCCCCCGCTGGTCAATTTGTTCAATTTTGATGCCAGAACTTTAGTTTTTACTTTAAAAATTATTTTGAAGTGTTTTAAGACTATTTTATTCTTCAGAATTAGATTTTTTGAATTTTATTGAGAATTTTAAGAAGATATTGATTGAGTTAAATGTTCTTATATATGTTTTAGTGTTTTTAGTGTCTCCCTTACCGCAGTTATTTAGAATTTTATTATATTAATCTTATTGTCTATTTTATAAACATGGGTGAAAGAGATAGTGAAATGTCGAATATAATTAAAGAATTCTATAGGATTATTGATGAATTAAAAACGAAGCGAGTACCCAAGGATTTAATCTCTGAGTTAAATACTCAGGTTGAGGCAGTTGTGAAATGGGCACATACGTCTACGCTTAAGATTATGGAATTAGATATGCGTAAGAGTAGTGAGGAGACTCTTTTAGAATTCAAAGAGGAGATAAAACAAATGATTGATGAAAGACTGGATAGTAGGAGAGATAGAGAAGTTGATGATCAAAGAAATAATGATAAAAAGAAAAACAGTGAAAAGAGATCTAGGGCTAACGATTTGATTATAAGACCAGTTGATAAAGATGTTGATGTCTATGATGAACTTAATGCTGAACTCCAACCACAGGATATAGGTGTTAAAAGTTTTAATACTTTTAGAAAGAAAAATGGTGATATGATTATCAATTTAAAAGATAGGTCAGATATACTTGCTGTTGAAAAAGCTATTACGGAGAATCCGAAATTAAACACACTTATTAGGACTCGAAGGAATAAGTTTATTAAGCCTAAGGTTATTTTGTATAATATTAGTGATTCCGTTGAAGAAGACTTGGTTTTGAAAAGATTTAATGAATTTTGTGTTTGTGATGGGAAATGTTCGAGATCCTTATTTCGTATTAAAACTCAAGAACATGGAGTTTCACATAGGATTTTTGAGATTTCTGCTAGGTGTCAGCAAGATATCCTTGAAGGGAATAGAGTTATGATTGGTTGGAAAGCATACCCTGTAAAATTATTCATTCAACCTAAGCGTTGCATGAACTGTCTTAGATTTGGGCACACCAAGAAGAATTGTAAGTTTGAAAGGGTTTGCTCTGCATGTAATGGTAGACATGAGAGGAAAAATTGTCATAGTGAAAAGAAAGAATGTATCAACTGTAAAGAAGCTTTAGATAGATATGGTATTAATGTGGAATATGACCACGATACCTTTTGGAGAGAGTGTCCCTCGATTATAAGAGAGAAAAAATTTATTCGGGAACATTTAGATCTAGAAACTTGAGGTGATTTAGCTTCTGCGGTGGGGAGATTTTGATTTTTATTTTAATTTTAAACTTTTTATTTATTCCTGTGGCTACGAACTAATAATTTACGGCTTTTACACTGTGTGAAATAAAGACTTTTGAACTATTGTGTAATTTATTTCTAAAAGAAGACTTCTAGGAAAGGATATAATTGAAAATCTTGGAAGAAACTATACCCTTGCCTCCCAGGTAAGTTCAGGATAATTATTGCTGATTTTAACTGTATATATTGTTTTTAAACTGTATATATTGGATTTTAAATTATATTTATTATATTGAATGGTTTTATTTTGGATCTTTTTAACTATGCACATTTTAAATTGTAATCTTAATCATTGTAATGCTGCGGCATGCCGGCTCTCTGCAATAGATAATATTTCTGAGGATATCCCTGATATTGTTACAGTTCAAGAACCTTATTATATTGGAAAGAAAATGGCTTATATTAAAAACAGTTGGAGGACCATCCATGCAGATACAGGAAGAGCTGCTATTGTTGTCGTAAACCCTGGGATTGAATTCATAGTTAAACACGCTTCTGATATTATCGTTGCCATTGAAATACAGAAAGAGGGAAGGAATTATGGTGTGATTTCAGTTTATTTTTCTCCTGTGGAATGTTTGAATACGTATCTTTTAAAATTAGAAGAAGTTATATCTGTTTTTAAAGACAGTTTTATTATTATTGGAGATTTTAACTCAAAGAATTTTATTTAGGGGGCTAAGAGTCTTGATGAAAGAGGGGTTTTAACTTCAGATTTTATCATTTTAAATGATTTGATTTTATTGAACAAAGAAAATTCTAGACCCACCTTCTCTTCTTCATGTGGAGATGGATATACGGATTTGGTGTTGTGTTCTCCAAATTCTCTTATTGAGAACTTTGACATGCAAATATTGGAGGAAAATTCCCTTAGCGATCATAACTATATTTTGATAAGTATAAAGGATGTTAGTATTAAAGATAAGAGGGATATTATTCTGTCAAATAATGTTAAAAGAATTGATAGATGTTGCGTTAAGATGAGAAGGTTTATTTTTGAGATTGAAGACCGTATTGTCAATACGAAGGATGCTGGGGAATTTAATGATTTAATTTTGTATATGGAGAAGCGAATTGAAGAAAGAATGAGAAGAGATTTAAAGTGTGAGATACGACAACGTGGTGGTACTGCTTGGTGGAATTATGAGCTGAATACTCTTAGAAGGAGAGTCAGGGCTATCCGCAAGAGTTGCCAGGTGAAAGACTTGGATGATGAAACTAGAATACGAAGAAAAATAGAATATAAAAAATGTTTGGCTTTTTATAAAAAGAAAATTAAAAAGGTGAAGGGGGATTTTAGAAATAGGGCTTTTATTCAAGACAAGGAATATTACGAAGGAATTTTTAAGGTTGCTACGAATAAAATTAAGGAACAGATTATATTACGAGATAGTGATAATAGAGCGGCTACGGATGTAAAGGAAGAATATTTGAAAATTGTTAAAAAGACACTGAATATTGAAACTGATGAAATTGATGATTCTGATAATAATGGTGATAACTTTGGTAATGACGACTTAGATGGTGAATTGGACTTTACCTACGAAGAAATTAGACTTTACCTACGAAAAAAGTCATTTTAAGTCTTAGAGACAGAGCCGCTCCAGGATTGGATGGAATTCGGGCAAGAGTTGTAAAAAGATTGTTTGTGAACTATCCTTCGTTTTTTATTATTTTGTTTAATAAATGTCTGTCTTTGCATGTTTTTCCTATTGCCTGGAAGATTGGAAGATTAATTTTGTTGCCTAAAAATGAAGATAAATATCGCCCAATTTGTCTATTAAAGGTTTTTGCTAAGGTATTGGATAAGCTAATTGTAAATAGACTTTTATATGTCATAAATGATAAACAACATCTTGCGGAAAATCAATATGGATTTAGGAAAAGAAGATCTGCTAATCTGGCACTCTTTAGGGTAGTTGATAAAATACGTAGAATAAAAAGTATTGAACATGTCGCGGTTGTTTCTTTCGATGTCAAGGCTGCTTTTGACTCTGTTCGATGGTCCTCCGTATTAAATAAATTATTTGAGCTGAAGATTACAAAAGATCTTTATTTACTTATCAGGGATTATTTTAGTAATAGAAGAATTGTTTTTAAGGGATTTTCAGAAGATTTAGATATAAATTTGGATATGTTTAAAGGCTGTCCGCAGGGATCGTGTAGTGCTCCCCTGTTCTGGGTCCTAATAGTTAATACTCTCCTTGTGGATTTTGATGTTTCTAATGCAGAAATAATTTGTTATGCAGATGATATTCTGCTTATTATTAAGGACTCCTCTCTGGAAAAAATACAACATACCTTTATAAAAGTTGAAGAGCAGATGTTGAAGTGGAGTAAATCTGAAAATATTTATTTTAATGTGGAAAAGACTTTTGGACTTTTCTTTCCTAGAGGGGGTGCTAGAACTAGAGCACCAAAATTGAAATTTGAGGGTAAAAATATCCGTTTTCAGAGAAATATAAAATATCTGGGTGTTATTATAGATGAAAAGCTAAATTTTATTGAACATTTTAAATCTATACACAGAGAAACTGATGGAATTTTACATTTTTATCGTAGTACTTTTAATACAGAAACTTTGCATAAAAAAGCGCCGATACTGAAGAGAATTTTTAACAGTGTTATCTTACCTAAGATTTTCTATGGAATAGGTGCTTGGGATGCTAGGGCAGGGGAGTTGATCCGCTTGCGAGATAAATTGAATACTTTGCAGAGAAGCTGGATGCTGGCAGTTACGAGAGTCTTCAGGACAGTCTCTACAGAGGTGGTCTGCCTCCTTGCTGGTGTCCCGCCCCTCTCATTCCAGTATAATTTTTATTATAAAAAATTTTTACTTTCGAATAATTTGGTTGATCATATAGATATAAATGAATGTGTTATTAAAAGTGAAGCGTTTCTAAATTTTGATGATGACTGTATTCATCCTAGTAATAAGATTTTGATTCCTTATGACTGTGCATTTCTCGAATGTCAGGAAATGAATATTTTCACAGATGGTTCAGGACTCGAGGGGGGTATTGGAGGTGCGATCGTGGTATTCTTCTATGGAATTGAAATACAAAATTGGAAATTTCGTTTAAATTCTATGAATTCTGTCTATCAAGCAGAAATGTATGCTATTTTTGAAGCTCTCAATTCGATTAAAGGCACATTGAAAATTAGATATAATATAAATATTTATTCTGATGCATTGTCGGTGCTACAGACCCTCTTGGGTCCTGAAAGTAAAAACTCTCTTGTATTTGAAATAAAAAAGACATATGCACAATTGAAAGATATACATAATATTAAGCTTCACTGGATAAAAGCACATGCAGGATATGAAGGGAATGAGAGGGCGGACGAATTAGCTAAGTCTGCAGCTGTGGATGAAAATGTGATTATTAAAAATATCCCAGACTCTAGAAGAAGGGTCACCTCTACTCTATATAATTATGTATTGAACGAATGGAAAAATAATTGGGAACAATCTAATAGAAATTGTGGTTTACTGAAAAATATAAATATTGAAAAGAAAATGAAGTTATATAAAGATATAGATGCCAATCAAATGCTTACGGGACATGGACGCTTCCCTGCATATTTGAAACGTTTTGGATTGCAGGACAATGATAAATGTAATATTTGTAATGTCACTGGAGACTCTATGCATTTCTTTGAGAACTGTATTATTACTGGGAGTGCAAGGGATAGATATCAAAAATATTATAGAAGTGATTTCAAGAAAAATTATAAGAACTTTGTGGAATATTCTAGCATAGGAATCTATGTGTGAATGGTGTTTTGTATTGTATTTGCTTGGTTATGTGTTGTCTTATTTTTATTTTCTAACAGTTTTTTATTATTTTATTATGTTCTTTTGTGTGAATGTTTAAGGTCCAGTGAGGACATGAAATTCACTGGTCGTATTTATGATTTTGTTTAGTTCTCTTTTTTCTAACTTTTTTGTTACTCGGTTCCTGGGGCTTTTGGTTTCCCGGGATTCATAGTTTAATATTTTATTTGTTTGTTTTCTTTGTTAGTTTTTTGAGCACGGCCGGGTCTCTGGCCCCTCGTTTGTTGTTAGATGGGCCGGCCCTTGTGATAAGTCATATGACCAAGTGTTCTTGGTTGGGTGGGCTGAGGGCTGTGCCCCCGTTAATTCACTACTTGTGCGTACAAATAACCTTCGCCACTTGTGGTATTTCAAATGAGATAAGTTGAAAATTAAATTCGAGATAACGTAGTTGAAGACTGTACAAAATGATTCACTTATCGCTGGCTCAATATATTAAAATGGCACGTTTTGAACATCAGCTAGCGAAGTGGCTGAGGTCGGAATAATATCTGGCAAAGCTGACAGTTAGACGTAACCTGCAGTTGAGACTGCGAAAACCTCTATCCCTAAAACACTCAAAATCGTCGAATGACATAAATGTTCAAACAATAATTTGTGTTCTGACTAGGGCTACGGAAAGAAGAAGTTACAGTAAAGGTTTAAATTATAGTAATTAATTAATTAACATAAAGTGCCTTAAAAAGTGCAAGTTTAGCTAAAGGATATCCAATGAAATATTGAATGACCCGTTATTTCTATGTTTTTATTACATATAAACTGATTTTCAAAGTGTCTGAATATATATGAGTTCTTTTTAAGAACTATATGAATAAATTATTTTTTAAATCAAATATATAATAATGTTTTTCAGAAGCAAGTAGGTTTTTAAAACAATGCTCAATTTTGTATGCAAAAGAAAAATAAAGTCATTTAGCTCAGATTTAATAAATGATACATTCAAATAAAAGAAAAAACAAGAATCCGAAAACAGATGAGAGCTACTGTTCAAGTCTTTGACTTTTTCCGCCTGTCTTTTTACTACGAAATGCTGACTGGAATGAATGAATGAATTCAAAACATTGGACGCAGATACATGTCGATTTCAACGATTATAGTTGATAACGAAAACTGCTTTCTGCTGCTATAAATGCTCGCTGGAATTCTAGTAATGTACACTTAAGTAAATAAACGAAAACATTCAGAGCAAATGCCAACGCAAATTACATCGACTGCATTCGTAATTCCAAACGAAACTGCTTTTTAGTTACAAAATATAAACTGGAATGAATAAATTCAAAAATTCGATTCAAAAATATACTGATTGTATCCGTAACAGTTTGCAATCGAAAATGATTTTTAATGCTATGAAGTCTTATGCTATGAATGGTGAACGCTTTTTGAAATTTTCAAACCAACCTTTACTTGCCACAAAATCTGGGTTGAGAGATTCTCAATATTCTTTAAGGTGTAATATGAGTATTGTAAATGTCATATTGTAAATTATGAGTAATATTAGTATAATTAGTATAATATTAGTAAATATGAGTCATATTGTAAATTATGAGTGCTTTTTTTTAAATGATACTGCCGTACAACGGAGTTTTTCTTTGACAACTATCATCAATCCAAATGTTGAGTGCCTTTTCCATCTTCTCAATTATTAGCGTCCGGGAGCGAGCTGCACGTTTTGTGGATGTCGAAGATCCTGCAGCAACTGCACTTCTTATTTCTTTTCATTTTTCTTAATAGTCCGAACTGTTGCTTCATTCAAATTAAGAGTTTTTCCAATGTGGGATGCCTTTTCTCCTTTTAAAAGACGATCCAAAATTTGAATCTTTACTTCTAAAGAAATAAATTTTCTCCTGAACGTTGTTTTTTTATCTTTCTTGGACATATTTTGGAACTGAAACTTAATGTCTTAATGCAAAAAAGTTATTCTTAAACACACCGTAGCTCCACGCAGACTGACGACCATCGACGTGAGACACTTTTGTTTTCAGACCGCGCAGACGAGGATTCAAAATTTTGAAGCCGAAAGTTCCAGTTGGGCGTTTTGGAGCTCTATTATTGTGACCTCCTGTCGTTCATCTTCTGCCATAGTGAGGTTCCTTCATTGCTATCTGGTGACTGTGGCCTTTTGTGACTGGGTATTATTTCTATTGTGCTATACTTTGAAGGTCATGGAAGGAAACGATTTTCCCTTGTTACCGATTAAAACTTTAATGGTCGGTTTCCACCATGTGGCTACTCTAACTTAAGATTTTTGTTCTTAGGGAAACCGGATCTTAGAAGACAACTGGCAGGACTTACGAAACAAAGATTCTTATGTGTTAACCTTTAGAAGATTGAAATGATTGGAAAGGTTTACTAAAAAATAAATAATAGCGAAATAAGAATGTTACTTCCATCCCCCCTTCAACGGCCATTTCAATGTGAAACTACTACACTTTTGAAGCCTTTCTATAGGGTGTCGGCTTTGTTAATTTTCAGATAATAGACTAAGGCGAAGGCGCGAACGTCATCGGATGAGTGGCAGGGAAGGTTGTCGGACAATGACTATCCCCGCACCTTGAAGAGTGAGGAGAGCAGAATTTCTCTGACCGATATTTGGGTCAAAGCCGTTTTTTTAGCCAAATCTGCCTGCAAATCTTGACTATGTTTCGGCAACCGTCTTCAAAGTGGACTATGTTGGTGCTTTGCTCAATATGGAAAAACTTTGGGTGGAGTTTGTTAAATTTATTGAGCAATTTTTTTTTTATCGAGTTAGGGCAAAACCGTGATATTGGATGCCGTGTTGTAGGAAGGTTCTCGCGATTTATGATTCGTATTATAGCGAAGTTCATGTTAATTTATGATTCGTGTTACAGGATGCCGTGTTATAGGAGGGCACCTGTATTTAATTTATAATAAATTTAATATGCATGAAATAGGATATTGAAAATTATGAAAACTGCAGTGAATGAAAGACATTTCATTTGCCAAATATGTCTCGCGAACACTTTATGGAAATTTCTTCAACAGTAAGCACATGCTGTAAACATTTCAAGTTTCTAATATAATATATGATATTATATACTTTTTATTTAAACATATAAATGTACTCATACTATCGCAAATTTTAATAAAATTCAAGCAACTGGACTATAACGAATACGGATGAATGACTGTTATTTCCTACAATTCATGACTGTTATTTTCTTCCCCTGTGTACTATGTTTCTCTGCTTGAAAGCTTAATGAACTGTGAAAGTAGTTTTCCGCTTCAGTGATTGCTATTAAGTTGACGAATTGCCACGTGAATTGGTATTGACCCGTGGGACACGTCCAACGAAAGAGGTCGATGAAGGTAATTGACCAAAAGAATTACTGGTACAGCATTTTATTTCCCCATAGCAATTAATAAATTTGTATTTTTCCCATCTATTCAGCTCAAAGGCTTATATTCCAATCGGATTGCACAGCTGACACTTGAATTACCTGCCTGCGTTACTTTCATTGCACAATCTGGGTTTAGAAGAGAAAATTCTCTTCCAGTTAATATGCTTGAATGTTTGATTGGTCATTAAAACTGTTGCTACCAAATATTATGAAAAAAATTTAAATTTAATTAAATTAGTTTAAAAACTAAAGAAAAATTAAAATCATTATTAAAGAAATTAAATAATGAAGAATCTACATGAATGTACGTATGTTTCTCATACTGTGAAAAAGTAAAGGTACCTACAGCCATCAACTTCTGAATTAATATACCAGAAGATGGGCACGTGGAAGTCCGAAATTTGAATTTCGAATTTGTTTTATTATTTACTTCATATTTCGTAAAACTTTAACGAATTTTTGATTAACAAACTCGACGATTTCCAAAGGAGCAGAGACAATACTGTACGAAATAAAATATTTTTGTCTTCAGCGCGATAGACTGCCTATCGCAAATTCCAAAGATATGCTGTTTTTAAATATTTTCAACCATAACGGACGTTATCCTAAATGCTTTCGAAACGTGTATGTGTGTGTAAATAAAAAACGCCTTTTGGGAACGCCAGAAATATTAATTCTGAAAGCTTTCAGATTTATTTTTATTTTTTTATTATTAGTCCAAAGATGCTTTGTCTCTGAGGGAATATTGTTTTCGTTTTGCGATTTTGCGTCTAATCACTCTGAATGTTCGTTTCACTTTTCAAACTGTTGCCACGAAATATTATCGCCCTGTATTATATTTGAAGAAATTAAATACTGGAAAATATGCATAAATGTATTATTGCGTTATTTTCTTCTGACACCAATTGTTGCGTTATTTTCTGACACCAGTTGTTACGTTATTTTCTTCCTTCACGTTCGTACGGGGTTCGTATGGATTTGGAGTGAATAACGACGACAGCGCTTGATGGAATATCGAAACACACTTTATTCCAATCTTACCAATCTTAATCAGGACAGCTCCAAAACACTTTTACAGTCGTCGAAGATCTATTATAAACAAGCTGAAACAATCAGCGACACAGCCTTCACACTGTGAGGTAATAACGGTGGATACAGCTTCACTGTAAAGCACCAGAGTACAGCTCCCGACTCTGCTCTGTCGTTCTCGGAACTCCACGTACTCTCGAGACTCTTCACGCTACAACTCGCGATGCACTCGACGACACGTAGAGCATAGCTCCCGACTCTTCGGTTCAGTCGTTCCCGGAGCTTAACACACTCTCTCGACGATGCACTAACCGCGATACACTAAGAGACTCTTCGATGCCCTCGACGACCAACTCGGCGCTAGACTTCGAGACACTCGCTCAATGACTGACTATCAGCTCCCTAGACGAGGCACACTTACTGACTGCGGACCAGCAGAGTTTATATAGCTTTCGGCTTGTCTTCGAGAACATACTGGACTGAACCGGTAAGAATTCGTTCCAGAAGGTTCTCCATCCGTCCATGACATATCGCCAATTTTGTCGCCAAATGAGCGATTTCTTGCCAAATGTGGCAACCTTGTCTGCCCTTTCCATTTATGGCAACCCTAACCTTGCTTTGCGGGGAAGCCATCTTACCGCTCCTGGACATTTCGTAACAGTATGTATGTTTCTCGCATTGTGATAAACAACGGTACCCAGAATCATCAAATTTTGAATGTCTTCGTATTGCATTACCACGCGCGTGCTTTTCAGGCATTTCACGCCTGCCTTTAAGGCCAGAACTTAGTTCTCGCTGATGTTTGAAGACAATTTTTTTTTTTTTTTTTTTTTTTTTTTTTTTTTTTAAATTTCATTTCGCTCACTACATACGTAGTGTTAAAAAGCCAATCTTCGCGTTACTACTGTCTTTAAAGCATCTTAGTTCTTATTTAGTTTAGTTAGTTTATTTCTTATTATCTATGTTTTAGACCATAAGTGCTGATCTCTGTATCCCGAAGTGCGGGAACGGTTGTACGCTGTGAGAAATAAAAGGTTAATTTAACCCTTCTTACCTTTGTTGTATCTTTGTTGTATCAAAACAATGTACGCACGCACGAACATTGTTTTGAATAAGCTCCCTGTTCCTACTCAGGACTCCAGTTATGTTTCCGAAGCCAATTAGAAGGAACAGTCCTTACAAATTCTGAGCTTAGGGAAAAATTTATAATTTTTCTTTCTTCCTTGCATCTTAGATAAGCTTTTAGCTTTTAGCTTGCATCTTAGATAAGTTCGAATATTGATAATGGAACTTATTATTATTATCAAGTACTTATTTATTATCAATTATTATTATTTATTACTTTATTATTATTATTATCAAGTACTTAAATTTAAATAAGATATTTAGATAAACTATCTTTTTTATTTTACTAAATCATGAAAATAATTTTTTCTATTTTAATGTTGTTTACACCATTTTACGTTCCAAAACTAAACGCAGAAATAAATAGTGGAGGTTTAGAAATCGAAATTCTCTTTGATGGGAGTTTTAAAATTTCTCAAGGATAAAAATTTAGAAGTTAAGCTATCATTTTTATTTACGGAATTATAATGTATTTTCTCCCTCCTTTCCGTTTCCTTTCTAGTATAATTGGAAACATACTCTAAACGTATCCGGGAGGTTCGGAGTTCGAATCTCGGCGAGGGCAGTTGCTGATTTTATTAGTTTCCTAACATGGAAAACTTCTAATTATTTTACTTATCTTAATTTTTTTTATTTTTAATTTAAAGAAATTAAAGATAAACTGTTTTTGAGTGTAAACTGGTAGTTTTCAGATATGTGTATTCTTTTATCTTTTACGTATCTTTTCTTGATGGCTTATAGCTTGCTAAAAAGTAGCTACTATAAACTACTTGTCGAGGACGATGAGTCCTGTTGTATTTTGCATCTAAGCCTCGGTCTAATTGATATGTTGCTCCTTCTGTATTATATCTCACAGGGAAAGGAGTCTAAAGTCTATAAATTTACGGCAAGGCAATCTTTAAATAAGTAAGACTAATGGCCTAGACAATAACAATCTGATATATTAGGCACCTTTGAAGAAACTGTTTAATATCTCTTGTTTCGAGGATAACAAGTTTTTAGATAAGAAAAATAAGGTATAGGAAGAGTAAAGAGTTCATACTAAAATAATAAACTATGAGGTTCAGTCTTTAGGGGAAGGGATAAACAAATAATATTGTAATACAAGCAGTGAACCAAATAACGTTTAAATACTAAGTTCGCTTAAAATGTGAATATAATAAATTATTTTTGTAATATAGAAATGATTCAAGTACTTTAAGTGAGTTACAGAAATATAACTACATATACTTCCAGGCACATAAGTGAATTAATGTAAACTCAATACTATTATACATTTGTAAACATAATTAATTCTTTCAAATGTTTATTGTTTAAACTAATTAATATTTAAAATATAAGCACATGCAGGAAAACGCAATAATATATTCTGCGAAAGAAAAATAATTTCCTTAACCTCAGTTTCCTGTTTTCAAAAAGTACCTATCAGAAGAAAAATATAATTTTAATTTAATATGCTATAAATTTACTGTAACATTTTACACCATATTTTTCTCTTATTTCAGGCATTTTTATAGTAATCCAGTATTAGTCTTTATTATAAATAAGCTTAAGTAGATGCTTTTTAGTAAGTAATCTCTTGTTCCTGTTAAAATATTCCGTACATTTATAGAGTTCAACATGCTCCTCTTTTCCTTCATCTTATAATTCAATTCAGTCTATATCTGACTTCATTCTATGCTTTTATTTCTTTTTCCTTTAAGTCGAATACATTAGCAGTTAGTTTAAAGAGAATTTTAACAAGTTCTTCTGCAAACATATTAAAATCCTCTTAGAATTAATTCATTTTTTGTAATAAAGTCTACAATCCTCATTATTTTGCACTCGATAAGGCTCTTTTAACATCTCTCCAAAAAGTACCGCAAGGTTTCATTTTTAGCTTTCGCTAACAATGCCTTGTATTTGCTTTACAATCGTTTCTTGATTTATTGATAATATTTTTATCAAAGAAGGGGCTAAAATTGTAGGCTTACAAGTTAAAATACTAATTTATTATTTCATCAGTAAAAATCTATACTTAATATAAATAATAAAATGGCAGCTTATCTTTACGTTTCAAAGATAAATTTTTTGAAGCTTTTAATTGCCATTTTCGAAATCACTACGTGCATATATACTATATTTAACATATATATAATAAAGCATATGTACAAAATACTTTTTAAATTAAAAGAAGTTTATACCATCCTAGAAAATTCTTTAAATTAAATTTATAAATACGGAAACTATTATATTTTTATAACAAAGTAAGATGCAAACTGGAAATAAAAATTTTTTGAAACGTTTTTAGAAAACGTTTCAGTATATGTTGAAAAATTTTGTAAACATTTACTAAAGTTAATACGCAAATTAATTATTTATATTTTAAGTGTTCATATTTTAATATTTAAAATCGACTTTTCATAGGGATAATAATTTAAACTATTAAAACCTGAACAATTAAGGAGTACTGAATTCCCGTTTCGTTCCACTTTTTGAGAAAAATTAACACACACACACAAAAAAAAAAAAAAAAAAAAAAAAAAAGGGAAAAGAAAAAAAAATAATTTCTATGCAATTACATTTTCACACACTCTCATAACATCCAGAATACCGGATATGATATCAGTCTCAACACGTTTTTTCATATACAAAGTTCCTAAATAGACAGATAAACTTCTTGAGCTATAATATGCTTGTGATAAAAGAGGAAAATTAAATTACGTCTTCTTCGACTACAGGAAAAGGAAGATAAGCATTAGAGAAAGCAAAAATGAAGAGTAACTATCTTCAAGGAATCTGCCGATGACATCCTATTAAAATGAAGAACCGAAGGAAGATGGGAGGAAACTTCCTAATTTTTTTATTATGCAATCCCTGCTGTAGGGAAAAGAAGGAGAAACTTGGGCCTGGTAGAATGTTTTATGACAGAAGCTATATTAGTTGCTTCTTTTTTTATTTATGATAAAATGTGTCATTATTTGTGTTTTACTTTAAAGAGAAAAAATTTTCAAAAGCATTCCAGTGTCTCTCCTTTAAGCTGATTTACATTATCCAGGAGCCATTTGACATCAAGAGGACATTATTGGGATTTATGTTTCAAGAAGGATCACTATCGGGAATATTTGTATCATAAATTTAGATAAAAGTTTTTCCAAAATTGAAACTAAACATAAATGATTGGTCTTCATACTCAACTGACTCAGATAACCCATAGAAACATGAAGTCAGACAGGAATTTAACAGTTTGATTAAAGTTTAGGTTAAATTTACTAGATTTATTAGATTATTTGAGGGCTGTCTCTATAAGAGAAGGAATGCCTTCGTGGAGGAATTTTTAAGTAGAACTGGCTCGTATTCAGATTACACAGGGATTGTTGTTTACGAGAATAGATAAAACTATTTTCTTAGTCTGGAGAATCCATAAAACATATGTTATTGATTCATAGAACGTATAACAATTATGCTGATTTAGGGAACCAATAAAACTATTTTGTTGATTTAAAGAACTCATAAAATGTTTTGCTAATTTGGTTAAACTATAAAGCATTTATGTTATTTAAAGGAAACCATAAAACTATTCTGCTCTTACAGAAAAGCTACAAAATTATTTTTTTGATTTATCGAGCTATAAAACCATTTTGTTAATTGAGGGAAAAACTCTTCTGATAAATCAGGGAGCCCTAAAAATACTTTGTTGATTCAGAGGATCTATAAAACTATTTTGTTGATTCAGGATTCCAAGAAAAGATTGTGTTAGCTCAACGAAGTTATAAAGCTATTTTGTTGAATACAATAACCCGCAAAACTATTTTGTTGGACCACTAAACCTTTAAATCTATTTTATTCACTCAGAAAACCGACAAAATACATTTTCTTGAGTTAGGTAAGCTACAGAACTATTTTATTGATTAAAGTAAACCATAAAACTAGTATTTGGTCAACATAGGGATCCCATTTAATTTGTTAACTTGGCGAAATTATAAAACAATTCAATTGATTACGAGAATCCACAAACTATTCATTTAATTCGAAAATCCTGAAACAAAAACTATTTTGCTAATACTCATAAATGTATTATGCTGGTTAGAGAAACCCATAAATTTGGTTGTTAATTCACCAAAGCTACAAAACTATTTTGTTGATTAAAGAAGACGAGAAAACTATTTCATTAACTTAGGGAACTCATAAAAATATTTATGAAAATACCATAAAGCTCCATTTGCATTTAGGATTTGAAAACAATCTCTTTCTTAAGCTAGTCAGTCTCCGTTAGTTCATAAATATATTTTTTGATTTATGATTAGAAAAGAATCTCTTTCCTAGGCTAACCAGTCTGCACAAATGCATTACAGTCATAAATAGCCATGATCTATCTAGGGCGTTAATATGACAAGTCCATAGGTTACCCAATATCTGTATCTGCAGGATATTCATAACCATCTGTCCTTAGCTAGGATATGAATTAATATTTTTTGTGAGCTAGTCAGTCTTTGCGAAACGATTACAGACTTAAACATCTGAGATTTAGAGAGGATGTAAATCAGACCCATCTGTTTGCTAACCATACTCCGCAAACATAACGTAATTATAAACATACCTAGATTTTGAACGCGAAAGCGTCGGTAGCTAGCTAGTCTCTGCAAGATAACTGAAGTTATAAATATCCTTTTTTCTTCAGGGTTTAAATCTCATTTCAGTCGTAGGTTAACTAGTCTTTACAAAAAAAAGTTGCAATATTTAACATTTGGGATTTATCAGAACCCAAGCCTATCCATCAGCTAGTCAGTCTCCGCAAAGTTACTGTAGTCATACAAATTTCTAAATTAATCAGAATTTAGATGCAAGACCTCGGACAGCTACACAGTCTCCGCAAGATCGTTACAGATATTATATCTATGACTTATTCATGATTTTAAAAAGATACCTATGGCCTGCTAGCTAACATTCCCTAACTTCAATCAATGGGGCTGCGGAACTTTTAAGGACTAACTCATTTCATTAAAAATCTGTCATTGCGTGACAATAATAATGCGTTGCGAAATCTCTTTTCCAAATTTGTTGAAACCGTGGTATAGTATATTTCGTTTGAAATAGTGTATTTATTTATTCCTTATATTAATGATGCTATCATTTGATCACAAGGTACAAATCACAACACCGGAGTATATTTTGAGGATTATGTGGTAGGATATAACGTGAAAACATACGTATTTGACATTTTGATTAAAAGCATTTAAATGTGACATCGCAAACTTTAATAAAGCAATGAATTATTCCTGTTTGAACAAGAATAGTTGGCGCCAACTTTTATTAAAATTTTTACCTCGTCAGCCCAACAAATTCAAGTTTAATAATATATCATTGGCATCAGCCTTTTCGACAGACGTTCTGACAGACGTTCCCCTATACTACAACCCTACTTGACAGCTTTCACTTTGTCTTTTGAAGAGAGCAATTCAGTCTTCTCCAGTAACGGAAATATTCCTGTTACAGCAAGTTCCATTGTGAACTTTCCCGGAGTTATTGATCAGGTGGTTCTCGTTGACGAATCAGCTACTAGATCTGTTTCCGGTTTCATACTCGGCAATCAATGTTGAATTAACAGGGTGTTATGAGATATCCGTAATAATAACCTGTGTTCGTCTTACGTAATCTATTTAATGGGCGCTTTCTACGAAGCTCATTACTGGGAGACCGAATCATTTCATGTACTTGAACAAAGTTCGGATTTCAACAACTTTTGTTAACGGTAGTTGTAAGATTCAAAATAAATATACATAATGCTGAATCGTTTATTTGATTATGACAAAGCTCTCGAGGGCTGTTTGTCTATCACTAATGTTGAGTAAAAAAGGAATAAAACTGACACCATAGTAATGCATTTCGAATTAGTAAACTTCGGAATAATAGTCTGGAAATATGTCCACATCCATATGGACATATTTACAGACACTTGTATATATAAATGTATATATTCATATATATTGCTATGAATTTTGTAGATATGTTGTAAGATCTATCTCTGTTATTCCACATAAACTAAATTAGATCCTACAATGAACCTAGCGAATTCTCGCACAGGCGTGAATTAATTACCAGTACAGAAGAATGGCGCAAATAACCCTTTATTAATTCAGACTAATTGACAGAAAGGCACGGACTTCATGTGTTACAAAGACACCGACCACTTGCGGTGGAAACTAAAGCGTAGAACATAAGCAAGTCAAACCTGAAATAAATAGTTCAAGAGCACACTTAAGTTTACGCCTAATAGGTGGACTCACAGGAATCTAACCTGCGTGATACTAATCTGATAAGGCCAAGAGGCTTAGTAGCGGGACCGCGAAATAACAATGAAACATGCGTTTGGCTAGCGAAACACGCTCTGAATAAACTGAGATATTCACATCTTTAAATAGCACTTAACTTTAAATTTACATCCTGGCAAGAGAATGTGAGGGGAAGTTAAGAAGTCTAGAACAAGTATCAAACTTAAAATAAAGTTTTTTATGCAAAATACGGAAAACCCTACTATGTAAACAATTTTAGTGTACCTACATGTAAATTGCAGTATCTCTTGTGTAACGTAACATGAAAGGCTCCAGGAAAGCGAAGTATTGACAGAAAAATAAGGTTACAGCTTATAAGTTGATTTAACACTAAGCTAAATGGTTATCTCGCCAAGCGCCAAACTGGCGGCGGTTTTTGCGACTAATTTTCGTCTCCAAATTTGCAACATTCCAACGCCACATGGAGACCATATTTAGAAGTCTTTCCCACGAAACCTGTCTGATATACCTGGATGACATCCCCATCGCCGGGAAAAGTTTGAAACAGCATTTAGAAAATATTAAAAGATGCTTTAGAAATTGAAGAAAGTCAAACTAAAGTCCTGCCAAATGTTAATTGTTCAGACAGGAAGTGACCTACATCGGACATGTCATCTCTGCCAAAGGTGTGAGTACTGATCTAGAAAAAATGTCGGGGTTTAAAAACGGGAGAGTCCTCGAAAATGTCTACCAACTGACGAGTTTCCTGGGGCATTGCACTAACTGTAGAAGATGTGTGAAAAGCTTAACTTCAATCGAAAGACCCCTTGAGAAACTGATAAAAAGCAAGAAAAGATGTTCGTGTGGGCAAGAGAATTTAAGGATGCATTTTACGAAATGAAGAAGATTTAAACATCTGCAACAAGTCTGGCGTATCTTTAGCTCGAGAAACTATTTATTCTTGAACACGGATGCGAAAAATTATGGTGTCTAAGCTGTTTTATTCCAAGAAGCAAACAGTTAAGTACGTGTCATAGCATATTTGAGCAAGTGTATATCTAAACCGAAGACTGTGTCACCAGAAAAGTGTTCCTTAGTTAAAGCTGCAGAACATTTCCACTATTACCTCTAGGGCATAAAATTCCTTCTTCCTCCGCCCAGATCATTCACCGCTGACCTGGCTGTTCAACATCGTCTGACCTAGACAAGTAGACGGTAAGGTGATGAGGTTTATTCGAACCATCCTCAATAATCTTTCGCTGATGGTTTTCAGAAATCAATAGGATTGAGTCCAGACGTTCCCACGGCTCTTACTGGCGTATCGCGCTATACACGAGACTGCTTGCTGACTATTCTCCAGATGCTGTTCAGTCGTAAACTTCGTCTGTGATCTCTTGCTTCTTTGCCCTCTGAATAGGAAGGCTAAGCCTCTGGATAGGCTTTCTTCGCCGTCTTGTGATTTGTTGTTTCTTCGCTTTCTGGATGCGCCTTCGTTGCTTCAGAAGTGCATTCAGAATCTCCGGTCACGATTTGAAGTGATGCGATATTTTGCACGAGAACTAATTAATTTGGCGACAGAGAAGATGAAGACCCAATTCGACACGAGCTACATGAGATGTATTCAACAAATTTCATAAAATGTGGTTATGGAATCCAGTTCGGCGGAAAAGATCTTTTTCTAAAACTTTTCTTCCTGGGACGGTTCTTACACAGTCCTAAACCGGCTTACTTACTTACTTACCACCAGTCGAGTTTCTGTACCACTTGTTATATGATTATCAGCATGGATCCGTAAATCCTCAAATTTTAAGCCTAAATTGTTTATTACGACAGGATAGCTCCTTACTATGGCCATAGTACGCAGTCCTCATAGTGTATATTATGTAAATAAGTGTACTAAGATCATGGTCCTGTGAGTGTATAAATTTGTAAATACACGCTTATTGATTTATTATTTAATTTCTTTTATGTCAGTTATTAAAGTTATTATTTTAGTATTGCATTTAGTGTTCAGTTATAGAAATTTCTTAGTCATAAGCATGGCTTCCGGTCAGGGCACTGTACTGCTCGCGACATGCAATCCCTGGGAAGAGGGCAATGCTACAAATTTTGTATATATGTAAATAATTGTAGTGGCATTATATGGAGATTGCAGTAGCTTTTGTTTTCTATCTCGAGAAATCGGAGAGATAGCACCAAAAATCTCCAAACTTGGGAACCATTTGGCGACATTTTGATCCTGTACGTAACCTATACAACTGGAACTGCAACTGCAACCTACCCTATGTAACTGTTTTCCAGCAGTTTTGAGAAACCGTAGGTACTGGGAATCTCTTCCTGGCCGGGGGGGGAACTATATAACACCAGAGAGAACATCTGTTTGTTCTCAGTTTAATTCAAAGTTTTGAGTCCAATATTCAAAGTCCAATAATTGAGAAATGACAATGGCTGCAACCTATTACTTTCTGCAGCTGCATGTGACTTCACTTTCAGCTGTTACGTAGAGAGACGAAACTTCGATGGTGCAACTGAGAACGAAAAGCGAATTGTTACAAACCTGTCATTCAGATTAAATGATCACCATTGTTCACTTAGGAAAAAAAAAAGAAAGAAAGAAAGAGAAAGGAAAAAAAACAGAAAACTGAATACTGCATTTGCAAAGAAACCAGGCATGGTGATTCCTTGTTTATTTTGCCAAAGGTTCTTCAAAAAATGAGAAGATAAATATTTTATTTTACTGCCAGAAAACTGCGTAGGGAATGAAGTCAGAGAAACAGACTTATAGGACGAAACATTTTCGTTACTTCTTGTAATGCATCAACACCATTTAAGATATATGTAACAGTAAATGACAGATTGGAGTCCCTTCATCAATATTTATTTTCACATTTTCTTAGGAGTGTGCAAAATATCGCTTCTGCTTCCTTTTTGTTGTTTGCGCAAATGAAACAAGACTTTAGGTATTGCACTGAAAATGTGAAAACTTCAGGGAAGTAGAAGGTATGCTTACTTTGAAATACTGTTCTTAACTTGAAGGATATCCATGGAAAACCCTATATCAGCTAGTAAAACATCGCTGTTACTGCGTTATAAAGTCTGACTTGCTTTCGTAGCATAAAATAATATCAAGCTCCCAAAAAACGTAAAGCAAACTATCGCTATGTCTGGACAGAACTACAAAGTCTTATGGGAGTTTTAAAATAAACCTTTTTATGAAATCAGAACTTTGAAAGTAAATGCACGACTTGTGCATAGAGCTCAGCCGATCACTTATGGCAATGTAACTTAAA
This sequence comes from Stegodyphus dumicola, assembly GCF_044657685.1. Taxonomy (NCBI): domain Eukaryota; kingdom Metazoa; phylum Arthropoda; class Arachnida; order Araneae; family Eresidae; genus Stegodyphus; species Stegodyphus dumicola. Next base: position 35,723,800 of record NC_140771.1, on the reverse strand, counting down.
AAATCAGTAAATTCAAATTTCAAACTCAGTAGCCAAGGATTTAATGCGAAGTTGACTCGAATCGTCTTACCGGTGAGCAATTCAAATATCGGCAAGTGAAATGCAAATTCGAATAATGCAATATTATCTGAGCTAGCTAACCTTGTAGAGTGGCCTTTACAGGCAAAAAACGCTCTCCAGAGGCAGAATTCTCGAAACCTTCCTTTAAATACACTCATTGCCATAAAAATTTGCGCACCAAGAAAGAGTTATCAGAATGAAACGAAATTTTACATATGTAAGTACTATTTTGATATGAGTAAGTGATTAGAAAATCGAATCATTTATTGCAGAAAAAAAGTATAAATGAACGGAAGTTTTAGTACTCTGTTGGACCACCTCTAGCGCGAATGCACGATGCGATACAAGCGGGCATTAAGGCATACAAGTTCCGTATGGTGTCCTGAGACATCTCGTTCTACAGTTGCTGTAAACGTACCTCTAACTTGGCCAATCTCGTTGGATGTCCAGCTTGTCGTCTCAAATGATCCTAGATATGCTCGATTGGTGACAAATCTGGGGATCGAGTGGGCCAGGTAAAGGTGTTAATGTTGCGGAGGCAGTCTTGTGAGATCCGTTTTGTGTGTGGCCGAGCATTGTCTTGTTCAAAACAGGCTCCTGGGAGCCCTGCCATGAGTGAGAACACATGTGGCTGAAGAATGTCATGGACGTACCGCTGGCGTGTCACGGTGCCATGGGTGAATATTAGGGGTGACCGTCTATCGTGAACAATGGCACCCCATACTATCACACCAACTGTGCGAACGTCGTACGGCTGTAGAGCGAAGGCAGAATTGAGGCGTTCATCACGGGGCCTCCACACACGAACACGATTGTGATCACTGGTCAAATTGAATCTAGATTCGTCGTTGAACACGACATAGTTCCATTCCGACATAGATTTCTTTCGAAATCTCTCGTAGTTTTTTATATAATTTTCGATGTGTTCTGACAAGCGATCAGACATAACATCTTGTCCGTTTGGAAAGAATTTGAAATTCGGATGGTTCAGAATGTTCTCTCTGCCATTCCGGCTTCATGGACAATGATTAATTCCTTCTCTATCTTGTCTGTTAAATTATTGACATCTTTGCTCTACAGACATCTCTGTTCAAATGCTATCGGAAGGCTTTAAATCTCATGAGACTTAGCATTTTAACTCCTCAGTCTTAGTTCCATAAATTCCGAGTCTGGCTTTAAATTTTATCTGTATTTTTCCCTCCATCTCACCACCTAAAGATCAGTTATTTTAATCAAAAGGCTTTTTGTGCCTTCAGAAAAAACTCTTAGCGTCATAAGCAGAAGCATGAGCATTTTGTTGAAAATTCATTTCAGTTTTCCTTTAGACCCTCGAGTATCTTTTCTTACAATTTTTTCAGCATTATGTGTTGATCGTTCAATAATTCTCTATTTGCTGTTCGTTGAAGAATACTTACGCTTATTTAGTCTAAAATAGATACTGAGGTATAAATGCAATACCCAAATTTTACATACAATTAGCAGAAATTAATTTTATTGATATTTTAGTATACGTTCAAGTCAAAATAAACCTTTTAATTGCTTTTCATTGTGATAATTACCTTAATATTCAAAGATAGAACGGTAAACATGTGAATGCTAATACATCTAGCAGTTTAAAATGTTGAACTGAAGTCTAAATCAAAAGCGGAAAACTAAATTCCGCCTCGAAATTTGCGCGGCACGCGATCAATCGTCATATTTCCTGCAACAGCTAATTTTATCTGTCGATCAATCACCATATTTCTTACAATAGTTAGTTTGGTTACAGCCGAAAACATCGCGGAGAAAAGAAAGCAAGGCAAAAGCATCGTGGCAGAAAAGAAAGCAAATAGAAAACATCGCAATTCTAAAATATCGTGGTATAAAATACGTAGTCGAAAAAAAAAACGGTTAAGAAACTTCGCAGTTTAAAAACATCGTTTCGAAAATATCGTGATAAAGCTCCTACAAATCATCGCGCATGATGATAACATCGTACACATACGCTTTTCAGGTTTTAAAAGTTGTAAATGTATATCCGCATAAAGTTTGGAAGCTCGAAAAATGTTAACGTCACTTTAAGAACAAACGGAAACGAAACAAGATATAACTTCCACCAAAACAATATCACATTAACAAATGTGAAAGAAAGTAATTTGATAATTAACGAAGCAATTTTTTACAGCCTAATGCAGTTATTTATCTTTCTTTTCCTAATCATTTTTAGGCTTAGAAATAGGCATTTTTTTTATTTTTATAAAAAAATATGAGCAAAACTGTATAAAAAAGAATAATTTATTAATGACTTTTGTTAATTAACTATGTAAACTTAAAATTCTATTAAATGCTATAAGTTGCATTAATTTTCTACTCATTTTCAATTTTTAAATGCTTAAGTTTCCTTCTTACTTTTTTAGCAAAAATTTCTTAGTTCATTCTAAAATATGAAATATACAAGAAAAAATATCCCTCTTTCCTTCTTGCTTCTTTCTTCTCCCAAATCATTATGCGAAAATGGATTTACAGCTTTTAGAACCTGAAAAACGCATGTGTGCGATGTTACCGTCATGCGATGATTTGTAGGTATTTTATTTTTTACCACGATACTTTCGACGACTATGTTTTAAACTGCGAAGTTTTTGAAACCCTTAATTTTCGACGACGATATTTTGTACCGCTAAATTTTAGAACTGCGATGTTCCCTTTGCTTTCTTTTCTCTCACGATGTTTTTTGCTACGATGTTTTCGCCTTGCGTTGCTTTCTCCGCGACGTTCGACGACGCGCGATGTCTTTGCCGCGATGTATTCGGCTGACACCGTTAATTTTAATGCTTCTTTACATAAAATAAATTTTAATTTATAATACAATTTGAATTTGTCAGCTTGTGAACTTATGATGTTGGGAGGCCCCAACTTGTCAGCAACAGTAGTAGTGACTGCTATGAACTGGAAATTACACAAACTCTTAAGAAGGGTTTGACTCCCTTTTTATTTCACTTTAGAAATCACAGTTGCGTTCACTTGACGCTCACAAACTACGCCGACCCGGCGGTTGAACAAAATAGACAAAAATTCAACTAAAAATAAATGGCAGGATGAATAAATAACGAAGTCACTACCTACGAGGCTCTATAATCGTAACTAACTTAACCGCGTTCTAAGATACAGCTGAGATTCAGCAAACTTTCAGATTAAGAAGTTGAAAGATTCAACGAACTGTCGAAATAGGCATACAGGCCGAAACGCGCGGTTCTTAAACTTTCTACCAAGCAACCTTCACGCTCGCGATTCAAGAAGCACACTTACAATCTCGCTTCCCTTCTATTTAAACTCAATTACTTCTGCTAAAATTTGAATACTCTGCGCGTTCTACTACGATTTACATACTCTGGCATTGGCAATTCTAGGGGAAAGTAAAGGCTTGACAGGAAAGATAGCTTAAAATAAATGTTAGTTAAAATAAATATAAACACTACAAACTATTTTATGACTTAGAGTTTTATATCAAGCAAGATAGAATTTTGCAGAACATAAATCATTAGCAATTAGAAAGTACTTCATTAGCAAGGTCTGACGATTTTTGAAAAAGTGAAAAGCATCGCGGCAAAAAATGGCTTAATTTATAATCCATTTTTAACGGAAACTGATAATGATAAGCTGAAATGAATGAGCTGAGCTGCTATTTGAGGTTTAGATCTTCCAACTGTAAATATTTTCTGGAAAAATATTGTTTGTTATTGGATATTGAAAACAAATATTTCCAATCATGAATATAAAAATAGCAAAAAGAAAAAAAGCGTTTTTCGTTTTCATATATCCTCGAGGATCATTTACACATAGTTTTAAGAAATTCTATTGCGAAATCCTAAACTTTAAAGAAATGGCGAAAGATGCAAAACAGTATCATTCATCAGAATTAATTTGTTGACTCTTAGAATTTTTTTTTTCAGTTTTAGTTTAAAATTCGCTTTTTATTTTAGACAAAAAAACTGATAATAGTCATTTATACCTAAAAATATTTGCTTATATGCGCCTCCACTTTTTTAATACCTAATGTAGCCCTTCGGCTGAAAGGTTTGTGCACGGTTAGTTTAAGCTAAGTCAAATTAAGTTTAAAACTCATAAACTAAGTGCGAAGTTTTTCCAACTTTTTAAACGAAATATATGGACCTCTAAAAATAAACACAAAAAAGTAAGCAATACCTAAATCAAATTTAAAAAAATAATTCCAATGAAACTCGTCGATTGTAAACAAAAACTTAGCGAAGGTACATAATTTAGATAAAATTTAACGAGGAAATACGTCTTAGAAAAAATGCATTAGATAAAGGAATAAAAAAAATCTTACTTATGAGATATCATGAAAGCTAAAAAGAAATCAAATAACAGCGAACGGGGAAAATGAAATAAAAACGGTTGAAGGAAAAAAATATTTCTAAAATCTTATCTTTCAAACACGTAAAGGGTTTTAGCTACTATCCCATTAAAATGTTTTTTCACTATCCCTGAATCCCCGAAAGAGAATAATTGTCTAAGAGAAAAAGGGTAAAAAAAAAAAGGCTTTAGAAAGTTTATCAGCTTTCCATTTCTGCCTTTAATTTCCCAAGATTTAATCTTTAACTTACTGATACTTAGGACACTCATTTTTGTTATTTAAAGAAAAAAATTAGCAAGTTATGCACTAGACATATATATTTCTTAATGAAAAAGGCGAAGGAAAGTTAAATTGAAAGAAGGTCAAAGTCGGCTCGTAAATTAAATTTAAAATTCAGTTTTTGAAAAAAAAAAAAAGAAAAGTGTGGCTTTCTTTGAAGACTGCCGGAATTGCAAAAAGAAGTTTTGTTTTCACAGATGACGAAAATTACAAATAAATGTGAACGAACATAAAGAATAAGACTTTATAATAATGTATAAAAATCCCCTTTAAGTTACTAGAGAATAGTAAAAATTAATGCTTTTAACTATTACACCATTCTTGTAAGAGCAAAGTTGTGGATTTGCTAATAGGAATAAATTTTAAACACGATTATTGGATAGAAAGCTGAATTAATTAAATTTAATCATTTTTATATGTGCTATCACTTCTTTTGCTCCTTAAATACTTGTTTATATCCCAATTCATTTTTTTCATTGGAGCCAAACGATTTTAATTTTAGTCGTATTGTAGAGACATTAGGTATTTTTTTAAAGCAGAAGATGTGAAAAATGAACAATGTCCTCGCCGGGAGTTGAACCACGGACCTCTCGAATACGCGCCGAGTGTGCTGACCACTACACCATGAAGGTATGGCAAGAATTCGGGAGAAATACCTTACATACCCCTCTTTTAAAGGGCGAGTGGGTATTAGGAGACCCAATCGTCAAATCCTGGTGATAGAGATTCATCATCCACCACCTTCTATTTGTTCTTGCTCGGGCGCCACTGTAGAGACATTTGGTATTTTTTTAAAGCAGGAGATGTAAAAAAGGATCAGGGTCGTTGCCGGGACACGAACCACGGACCTCTGGAATACGCGCCGAGTGTGCAGACCACTATACCACGATGGCATGCCAAGAAGGTGGGGAAAATACATCACAGTATATAATTAAGATTGTTAAGATACAGAAAAACACCTTTTTTAATTTCTGATTCATGTAATTAATAGCTGTATTTTACTATTTTTAGTAGCAATGAAAAACGCTAGAAATCGCCCTCTCCGAATTCAAACCATAAATCATTCAATTTCCGGCCTTTCATGAAGCACTCATAAAAGTAGTCTATATTTACTCATATTCATATCCACTTAAAATGCGATTGGGAAGAGGAAGGGGACTCATTCGAGCAAATACAAATGACGATAAGTTATTGTCTTCAGAATTTTTAACTCGAGAACCACTGCAGAGATTATTAGACTTTTCGAAACAAGAAACATGAAACATCAATTGTGTTCTTAGCAGTATTCAGACTGTGGATATTTCACTTGCTAGTTGGAATGCTAAGCACTTGTACCACGAGAGAGCGCAAGAAGGAAAGCTGCAATTCCTTACAGTCTTACCTACTTAAAAGAGCGACTGGAGTGAAGCACGAAATCCAGTCAAGTAAATCCAGATGACAATCAACTGTTACATATTTTAAGCTTTATTGCAGACACATTATCTTCTTGTTTATTCTTTCCGGTATATTTTATCTGCGTCATCATTCTTCACCAGAATGTTAACTACTTTAAACATTGAGTGAATTCATAGTTCTTCGCACTGCTATGGCAATCATATAGCATAGCGTGTTAAGCCGCCAAGAAAATGCCTTCAATTTTGAACTTTCTATTGATCTAGAAAGACATAAAAGTAGAAGAATTATCTACTACTATTAAAGCTATTTTATCTTATATACGCATATATTATGATGAAGAAGTGAGGCAGAAAATCTTATTTCAACTTATCTCATTACTACGGACTATACAGAGTCTATCATCGCAGTATCAATGTTGTGAATACAAGCCTTTATTATTTCCCATTTTATTCCAAACAGAATTGTTTTCGAATTATTTTTATAAAATATTTAGAAAACATCTCAGTCTTCCGAATATAATTCTTAGTAACAAAGTACTTTTCACTTTATTAAAAGTATTTGTAAAAAACTTTTAATAAAAGCTCTTTATTCATACCAACTTAAATAATGCGATGCGATACTGATGTAGAAAAATCTGAAAGAACTCTGAAGCTACCTTCTGTAAGAATGTATTTATTTTGTGCGTCATCTTTTGTTGATTCACGACCCAATTTCTCCTGAAGTGTCCATGTTTGTCGGCCAAGTACCTTGTTTTAAAACCCATTTCTTCTTTTATCGTCCTGTTTACAATTTTTGTATCCTTTTACCTCGCCATCCTCCTCCAAAAGTAAACAAGCAAGAATTCCTTAAGTTATGTTAACATGTTAAGAATATTCCACAGCTGTATTTTCTCTGTTCGTTTGCATGTTTTTGTAGCTCATTAAATTGCTCAAAAGTTAAACAACATGCTTTGTCATTTGTTTTTATGAAACGAATTTGTGTGTAAAAATGCTTTGTGCTTAAACTACGAGTATGTATCAGGTAATTGTTATTCTAGGTCGCCTTTAAGCTTTTAATTCAAAAAGCTGGATTTCAAACGACAGATTGAAAAAATTGAGAAAATAAATATTTGCTAAAACTAAAATAATGAATTTTGATTTTAGAGGATTTTTCTAATGCCTGATTGTAAAGCAAGATTTTAATAAAGAATACGTCTTAAAAAATACGTAAACGTAATACGTAGAAAATACGTAATTCCTGCCAGCATCGTTGAATGCTAGCATCACTCCGAGTCAAATGTCAAGCGATAAGCGATTCTGCGACTTGTCGATCTTGTTTCCTTTAGTCCAATTTCGTGTCCTCTTTCAAATGGTGACATCTGTTTGCACTGCTCATGATCCTGTCTGCGAAGCATTGGTATAGTCCATATGGTACGACGGAACCACATTCAAATGGAAGTTATGACTTGGCACTGAAATGTCTTTTCTATTTGGATTTTAAATACTATTTGGATGCTTCGTTGCAATGCGTGGAGCTTCAGCTACTCAGTAAAACATTAATGAATATAAACATTGTTACTATCCAAGAGTTTGAAAGCATAAAAGACGAAAAAATGCATATTCTTTTAAGTAACACACTTTCAGTTAATCATGAATTTTAAGGAACACGGATTTAGTAATATATTATTTTTTCAATCTGAATTGTGCACAGCATGCTTTTACGTCTTAGTGGAAGAAGAATTGCTTACTTTCCAGATTAAAGTTTGGTTAAGACATTTTTCATTGTGTTTTAGCTCAATAATTTCAGTTTCATTTTTTGAATTTTAATATATTAATAGGCTAAAGCATTATCTATTATAAGCAGTTTCTATTTTTAGGATGGCAACGGGTATTAATCCTATTAAAGTGCAGAGATAAGGATCTATTTACAAATTACAGTTTTAACTTTGTTTTGCATATTTATTACCTTTATATCTTTTATTTTTATATCTAGCAAATATATATATATATATATATATATATATTTGCTAGGTATAAAATTTGCTTAGTATAGGCAGAATACTGATGGTGAAACGTTATAAAGTATTGTCTCCTTTCTTCTAGCATGCCTTTGTAGTATAATGGTAGCCCACTCGGCGCGAATTTAAGAGGTCAGGTTCAAGTCCCAGCGAGGGCATTGCACATTATTCACGTCTCCTGCATCAAAAATCCTTATGACTCTATAGCGTACTATTTAAATGCCTTTAATGCTGTATAATTGAGGGAATTGCAATTACGATGTTCCCCGTATGTTTTCTACCTTTGTCACACGAGGTGAAAAGTAATAAGTCAATATTTCTCGTTGATATATAAATAGCGCACGAGTCATGTCAACTATGAAATTAATATATTCGTGGTAAATTACCTTTCTGAGCATAGAAGGTGTAAAATCTTCAAGTTCTCTGAGGAATTTATAGTGATCAGCATGGTCCTTTGCAAAAGCCAATTAACTCTTCCAAAATCGAACAAACTGGCACTTCGAATATCAGATACAACGCATTTGTTATACCTGCATATATTTTCAAGAGTTCTCTAGCTAGATATTTATAATATGTTGAGGAAACAATCTTGAAATGGAGTCTTAAAAAACCCCACTGATTAAGAACTCTTTTGATGCACTTGCTTACAGGCCACCTGTTTGCAGAGAGAAGAATCAATTGGAATGGATCTTTTGCATCATTTATTATCTTATATAAATTCATATATTATCCATAAAATTCCTTTCTTAAAGAAGACCGGTGAAACTAATTAAACGTTTCTCTAACCATGTAGTCTAGATTAGGTAATGCATTCTATCGGCTAGAGATGCCTGCTCATCGGAGCCCAAACGTGCCCTTTTGATACCGAACCGGCCATAAAAGTGTTACAGAAGCACGAAGAAAGCAGCAGAAAGGAGTCCCACGTACAGGCCACGAGGCATTATCCTGTTGAAATGTTAAGCCCAAGCAAATATCGCTTCGATTTATCCGATGGCGCAAACATCAAAATCTTGAGATCAGTACCTTGATCTTAAACAACAATATGGCTGACATTTACTGAAACAATGTTTATCTAAGTTTGAAATCATCTTGGGGAAAACTTAATTGCCATAGAGTTTTATACATTTTTCACTGTATTCAAAATTTTGAGGAAACTGAATTGCTTTAATTATGATTTCAAACTTTAACCACAAAGTAAACAGAGAAATCATCCTAAAAAACTGCATATAAAGTGGGAAAAGGGTCACTCATAAAAAAGTTTCTTTTTTAACATTTTTAATTTAGTTTTTAACATATCTTTGGAAAACATTTGCGACAATATTTTAGTAACTCTCCACACTGCTCAGCTCTAGAAAGAACATACTGAGCTCTTGTCGGGAAATGGAACAAATTTACGCTTGCACTTCTGATTCTAATTAGCTTAGAGGCAACTGAGTTTGGTTGCCAGATACTCTAATATAACTCAGCATTATCTCGCTGAAGAAAAGGTTACGCCAGAAACACAAGATGGCAGACGCATCGGCACGTATGTTTTTTCACTGGGAGAAAATGGCCCAGAGGACAAGCACTACCATGAAAAAAAAGTGCAAGTATAAAGTTTTTCTTAGGGAGAATATATCGTTAATCGAGCATAACGGTCTTTGAAGGACCGTTATGCTCGATTAACGATTTTCTTTTAAGGACTCGATAGTGATTTTTTACATCGATCATGAACTTTAGTTGAACGTTGTAGTACTTCGTTAATTAGGGTTGATACCGATATCTCAGAGATGTTGTAACGAATTTATCGATACGATGAAGCACACTTAAACAAAACTTCTGTTATTTCTTATGTTATGAAATCGGTTTCCTATCCGACGATATTATCCGACGACTGCCGAAGACCCTGCTTGCGAAATCTCGCGCTCAGCTATGGAACGGTATGGCTGAGCATGTCCTCAGTGGTGTTTATATGAGCGTCTTTCTCAGAACAAACTCATAATAGCCATACAATTGATCCTTAAGCTTGAACAGATTCATATCTTTTGTACAAACTTGACATTCATAGCAAGAGCTAATCAAATTTTCATTTATAGCTTTCTTACTCTTTCGCTCTAAATCATGAAGAAACGAGTTTTTGTGTTACCAAACATACCTCTGTGGGGAAATGACGGGACAACGATTAATTATAATCAGCCAGCTGATGAAATTCAAAGATCGATTAACGGCAATTAAAATTCTAATAACTCAAAATACGGTCAAAATTCAAAATACGTGCTGTCTAGTACGTGATACACGTACTAAAAATTGCGTAGGCCTTAATCGCTAAATTAAGAATTTCGAATCAGATTAAACCTAAAAAAAACATTGGGACGTAACAGAAAAATGGGTTCCATAATATTGGGAAACACAGTTGATTCTGGGTTACCAGGAAATCGGTTAACAGCGTCGGTATATGGTGCCAAATAAAAAGGTACCCTTTTCTGTTACTAGAACCAATATTTCTATTAGCTTGTCATTTATTCTATCGTTATGCAGTTTATGATTACTAGAATGTGAATGTAATGGTTTTAATGCTTAAAAAACTATCAGAGTATGTATGTAAAAATATATACAATGTGAAATGATAATGTTTAATGTTATATATAATAATGTAGCAGTGATTATGTGTATTGTCGTACAAACACTGACTACCAATAAGTATTTGGACACCTGTGATAGAAAAGAAAAACTAACTTTATTCAAAATCAATAGTTGGTAGAGCATCCACGAGAGGTAATTACAGCGTGGACCCTCCGGGGCATACTTTCCATAAGTCTTTGTATGACAGCTAGTGGTATTTTCTTCCACTCGGCATGGAGAAGACATAGAAGTTCCTTCACCGATTTTGCACGGGTAGTGCACCCCTGAATTCGGCGATGCAACTCGTCCCAGAGGTTCTCGATAGGTTTCAGGTCTGGACTCTGGGCAGACCAGTCCATTCGATGAACTCCATTGGCACCATACCAAGCCTTGGTTAACGTCGAAACATGACAACTGGCATTGTCGTCCTGAAAGTAACAGGGGTCCAACTCGTAAAACTGCCACAACGTAGGAAGCACATTGTCATCCAAAGTAGTGCAGTAGGCATCGGAGTTGAGCTTACCATGAATGGGGACCAACGATCCCAGCCCATACCAGGAGAAACACCCCCAGACCATAATTCCACCTCCGACGAACTGTTGGCACAATGCATTCTGGCAGGAGACGTTCTCCAGGTAGACGCCAGACACAGACCCTTCCATCCGAACGGTAAAGGGTGAACCTTGATTCGTCACTCCAAAGAACCCGTTTCCATTGATCTACGGTCCACTTTCGATGTGCTTTGCACCACATTAACGGAGCAGCGCGGTTGGACTTTGTGATCAAATGCTTATGGGCAGCAGCACGACCGTGAAAACCAAGCAGATGTGCTTCCTTACGGAGGGTATTCATTGAAACAATACTCCCGGATGCCTGTTGAAACTCCTCGTGGATGAGGGCCATCGGTTGGGTGCGGTTCTTCCGAATTTCTCTGGACAGCACTCGTAGGTTTCTATCTCTTAGTTTCGTTGGTCTGCCGACTCGGGGCATATTCTGACAATCACCGCTCACCTTCCACTTCTTAACCACATAGGCCACTGTCGATTATGGGCGCTTCGAATCGCTAGATATGTCCCTTAAGGATCGGCCACATTTGTGATACCCGATAATTATACCTTTCTCGAAATCAGAGAGCTCCAAACTGCGAGGCATCTTGCATGAGACTAAAGCCAATGCGATTTCCTACACGATATATACCGCGGAGTCCGTGACGTACTTTAGGACCGCAGATATCGTCATTTGCATAGGTGTCCAAATACTTATTGGTAGTCAGTGTACAGTGGAACAACATGAAAAGTGCAGTAGTAAATGTTACTACGGCTTGTTACTTTAAAATCGAAATTTCAATGCTATTTTCCGCCGCCTTGCAACCACGAGAACAGAAACTGTAGCAGACGATTTGACACGTCTAATTTTCTTTTCCTCCACTTCCTTTCCATTTTCGTAAAAACATGCGAATGAAGACTGTAACTGTAGTCCCAAATGAGTGGATAAAAAAATTGTGCTATAAAGATGATACTCGTTTTTCAAATGGAAAGGGCTAGCGACGGCCTTCTACTGCCTGTTTTAAAATAGCAGATTGTAATAATATGCAGCATATTGGTATTATATGAATATGAACTGAATAATTCAGGACTGCTCAGGACAAATGGCATGTTATATAATATGTGCACAGGAAAATCGTGTAAATGGTAATGTGCATTATTGTATTGCATTAATACAATAGTGATAATGTTCTGTACTTTATTTCTGTTTCTTTATATTCTACTATGTTTTCATTATTTTTACACTAGAAAGACCTCCCTCCCTACAGCTAATAATAGATAATAGAATTCTCTTAATGTTATACTTTAGTATGGAAGGTTAAGATGAACCTTCTTCTCCATAAGAATGAAAATGCTTGTAAGGACAACAGAGAGAAACATTGAGAATGTTCTATTAATACAGTAAAGCAAACGCACATGTAAAATTTATTTATAGTGTCAAAACATAATGTAACGTGAAATTCAGAGTTCCAATGACGAAGCTATTTTCCTGAATGAAATAAAATTCCAATAAAAAGAATTTAAAATTTATCCCTCCTTTCTGCATGCCTTCGTGGTGTAACGGTCGTGGTCTCTACAATATAATGAATTTGCATGTTAGTTATTTCAGAAATGAGAGGAAAGGCACTTAATTTAAATAAATCTGATGTATTTGTAAAAACCTTACTATTCTCAAAAAGGGTAAGAACATGGAACGCATTAGAAAGAAGAGAATATAACTTGCCGAATTCCGGTGAGGACCAAAGAAGAATATGTAATAATATAAATTTAAATTTGATAATTACTACAAATAGACGCTTCCCGACGTACCTCAAAAGCTTTGGATTAAGAAATTTGCGGCCCTTTGAAATTCCTATACCATGAAGGCGGCATGTAAGAAATATAAATTTACATGAAAGGTACGGCGTGCTGGGGTATTCAAATGATTAGTACTCCTACCAAAGCATGTCGAAATTCGACCGCGATAGAATTGTGGTCTATCCGGATAGCAGTTTACCGTTTCGTTTCATTGCTGTTCTTGTTGTTTGGGACGCCAGAACTCAAGCGAATATGGAATCTATAGGTCCATGAGGACCGTACTAAAAGCCCCGCAGGATTTCAGCAGCTCCAGACCACTGGCGGCTGACAAGACAAACATGTTGTTCTCTTGACCTTGTGGGATCATACAGCCACGTACTCCGAGTCAAGACTTTCACTCACGTGCAGCACTACAAAGATTACGAGAAAGTTGGGTTATCTACCTGAAATGAAGGACATCTTGATTTGTTTCTAAACGAATCTTGCTCATATTCATGTTGCACGTAGGGAAGCCCATAAAAGGACTTATTGAAGTCAGACAGCCAGTTCGTTCTCTGGAATTTGAACTGCAGAGGTTTTATCCACTTGGCCGCTATCAGCTCAGAAAAGAAAATATAAAATGCATGGAATAACAACAGTGATAGCAATAAAATATTCCAATATTTTAAACTCATTTTAAAATTATGTTGTTATTACCATTTATATAACTTAATATCTTCGCAACTAATGATGTTTACTCTTCCGTTCTTATAGTTGTGATTTCGTTCCTTATAGTGTATTCTTTTTGTTTTGAACTTTATTTAAGTTACGAAACCAGTTAACATATGCTACCAGATCAAACTACATGCAAATATAGGAAAAATAATTTGTATGATTTTCACTAGTGTAATTCTCAGTTACTGTAGAAAGTGACGAATCTTAGCGAATAATCGCTTAAGTTCGTGTGACAAGATTTCAATAAGATTTAACAAAACTCCGTCTTGGAGTGTACAATCAAAGCCGGCACTTGGGCTTGAACTTAAGACACTAAGAATTAAACTAAAACTAAGATTAACTAAAGAAATATAGCCGAAGCTATCAAGATTCTAACCTAGTTGACCCCTTAATTCTATTTGATTACGAAGCTTATCAAGGGCCTGAGTACGGCCGAGCGTAATAACATCTTTGAGAAAGAGGGTAGCCAAAAGGCAGACACGCGTAAATCAGAAACTCTGATTCTCTTTCCCTCTGCAAGTAACTTCGCGGTTGAAATACCGCTCCTCCTCATTAAATATTCAGACTGATTTCAAAACTACGTTCTGGCCGGAAGTAATAAGCTGAAGTTAATAATTTGACAGGAAAGGAACTTTAACTTAAAATTTAACTGTTAATAAAATTAACATAATCCTTACAAATTAACATTATTTTCCTGTTAATTATACTCCTATCAATATGTTATTTTGCTTTTCTGTGATTTTTAAATGTGCTCGGATTAAGTGTGATGTACTGTTACCGTTACATATGCTGCCGTTGCTGTTATTCCATCGGTTTAATTTAACTGAAAGTGAAACACGATAATGTAAAAATTAAAACTAGGCAAAAACACGTAATTAGATCAGCGTAGATTTTTATCAAAGGTCTACGAAGTTTGAAAGCCATCTGATTAAATCCTTTTGTTCTTTCAGAAAGCAGAAAGAAAGGAGAAGATGATTTTTCTTCAAAGAATAAAAGAAAAAAAGAGATAAAAATAAGTAAAGGAAAAACAAAAGGGAAAAATGAAAGAAAAGAAAGGAAAAGAATAAAAAAAGTAGTTTCGCTTCAAAGAACAAAACTTCTGTGTTCGATAAATGAGAGAAAAAAATATTCGATAGCTTATTTTAGCTGCTTAATACCACAATTTTTATTTTGATTAAGCGAAAATTATGCACAAAAGCGTCAATATTCAGTTGACAGATTGTGTTTCGTTGAAGAATTTATTATTTACTAATATTTTTTTCAATCCAATTCTTCGTCACAAATTGAATGCTTCAGACATTTGGCTCTTTTCTTGTTTAATTACTATTTTTCGCCTAAAATCTCTACATTCGTTTCCTTTTCTCTCAGCTCATGTATTTTTTGCATTACATGCGCAATTTGTTTTCGTTTGGAGGGGGGGGGGTCTTGACGAGGCTGGAATTCTATCAAATAACTTCAAAAATGTAGAAACTTTTATCCTTATTTTCTACGCCAACCTAAGTTTGCGTTTTTTCCTGATTTTTTTATATGTAGTATTTTTATTCGTCGTTGAATCCTTCCCTCATTTTATTGTTAAGCGAAGAAATTACTTATCGCGTAATTTCGATCATTGCACTACCATGTATTTTTCAAACGATATTCGAAAATATTTGAGGTATTTTTCAAACCTCAAGTATTTTTCAAACGATATTCGCTCGTAAACTGATTTAATTCCTTTTAGCTATCGTGCATTAGCTAAAAGTAACAAATTTATAAATCAAAGATTTATTCCATGAAATTATCCTCCTGGATAGCTCTAAATGATGGTGAGTCTTTTTTAATTAAACAGCAATTCAAGCAAATGAAACATAATCTCACGTCATCAGATAAAAGTTAAAACTTTGAAAAAAATGCTTTAGAATAAATCACTTTTCCTCTTTTTTGCTAAGTTTATTGTATATATGTTAAATTTTCTTAGCTATTTTGGTGACCTAATTAGAGAAAAATATTTATGTTCACAGGCAATCATTTTGTTTCTTTACTACGGCCATTTTCGTGTTTTTGACATGTATTGAATAAAAGCCAGTCTCGTTTTACACGATTCATTTAGGATGGTAGTCATCGTGTGCTTCCCTTATCCCCTTTTATTGCTTTTCTTCTCTATTTTGGATTAAAATCTCTAAAGTGAAGTATATGCAAAACAGACTTTTATAAATTCTATTATATTATTTATTTGATAAATGCATAAAAGCGTTCAGTCTTAACTAACAGAATATGTTCATTATAAGACTGGAGCTAATGTTATGGCGTAATTATTTGTGATGGATTTCAAATTAAAATTATCAAAACGAAGTTTTAATTAATAGAAAATATTAACCCCTAGAGCATCTTTTAGTTACTATTTCTGTTGGTCCTTGAAACTTCGTCCAATAATAAATTCTTGCGTAGGGTACCTTAGATAGGACATTAGAATCCTAAAACCCCATGAATCTTGAAAAAATTTCGAGATTCGAAATCTCGACTTTTCAAACATTTTTCGTAATTTGAAAAATCTATCGAGTTTTAATCCAAAATTTGTTAAAGATTTAATTCAAAACTTCAGAACGATTACTTTAGATAGAAGCTTTCATTTAAAAAGTAAAGAATTAAATTTGCAAGTTTTTCCCATCTGGATCGCCAATTTCATTCTAATTTCTAATCACACTACTCTTAAATGTCTATCTTAAGATTTAATATTTCTTTATATTAATTCTCGAAATAATCTTCTCTTGACTAGATTTCTTTTGATTAAAATAAAATTGGAACTCAAGTAAAATATTGAAACTGTTTTCTCAAATATATTCTAATAAAAAAGTTATAAATATTACACTAAAAATTAGGATTCAGCTTTTGAAACCTGTAACAGAACTATTTATGTGTAATTGAACTATTTTATTCAACGCCATGAACTCATGAACTGTAACCGAACTATTTTATTTAAACGCCATCTAGTGGCGATATGAAAAAACGTCAGTCGACCTCCAGCCGCCATTATGATAGTTTACTATGTCTCTGTTATTCTAATGTTTGATGTTCCATTTGGTATATGTTTCATTTTTATGTATATTTCTTTTATTTGTAACCGTTCCTGTGTGCTCTGTTAATAAATCCTTTTAAAGCTAGCCGGCATTAGTGTCTATTGAGGAACGCCTACATCACAAACCTTATATGTAACTATGATAAAATGAATATGAAATAATAATATTTTTCGAAGTTTAATAATTTGAAAAGCCGCGTTATTTTAGACTTTATGATCTTTAAAATAGAATTTATGCAAAATCTGCGCGTCACATTTTTGGTCATTTTTGAGTCATATTTTTGTATTCATAAATATGACTATTCAAAAGTCATATTTTTGGCTAATTTTGAATTACGCAATGGGAAATTTTTCTTCCAATTAGTAGTTACCGAACCCAAATAAAGAATACCTATTCAGAATTTTTTACAGAAGAAAATTTAATAAATTAATTTTAAAAACCTTTCAATACAAATTTATACCCGTAGTCTTGTTTGTGCAACTACCACAGCCATGGTATTGAAATTTAAAAAAAAAAAATAAAAAAAAAATTCGGCTATGTTTTCCTGTAAATCTACTTACCTAGCATAAACGGTAAGTTGGAAGAAAAGCTCTAGTACAGTACTGTTGACGAAATACTATAAAAAATAATTAAACAAATGAAAGTTGGTTAAATTTAGCGCACGGTTGGTTTAAATGGAAAACATTCTACTCATTTTGGTTGAGAATATTTTTATTGGTAACATCTTAATAACAGCGAACGACTTGTTTTTTGTAATAAAGGATGAATTTTCAATGTTTTCGCTTGCAAACTGGAGGTTACAAACTCGTTAATCGCATTCAAATGATAACATTAATCGCCATTACATTAAACTGCGACTATTACACAAGATATGTTCATTCAATTTATTTTGTGTGTTTAAATTTATTTTGCTAAAGTTTTATCTAAAAATCTATCATAAATCTGTTTCAAATTCTTCTACCCATGATTTTCATTCTAGTCACCTATTTTTATTTACCTAGAGAATTTCGATTCCTAAAATATTTATTATGTTAAATGAAATAAAATATTACATAAAGTAATTGTTTGCTTATACATATAACAGATAGATATATATACATATATATTATAATATCTGGAATACCATATAATATACGTATACATATTAATTATGTAATGTGGAAGAATTGTACGCAGCATAAAACTTACGTTAATCCACAAAAGAAATGGCAATTTGGTCTTGCATTTTTGAGACATTACTTCAATTCTCTTTTTTACATTTGTGTATTCTTTTTATTATTCTAATTTAAATTTTAAAAAAATATTTTTTAGCACAAAAGGGAGGTAGCCCAACTGACGGGATTTTGCTTTGAACTACTATAAATGACTGTATCAATTTTCAAATTGTTGCCAAAAAATATTATCGAGTTGAAATAATGAAGAATCTGCATACATGTATGTATAGTCCTCGCAAGGGGGGGAATATGGTATCTAGAGCGACAAAATTTTGCATAGCATATTCCTCCACCCAAACATGTGTACCTGGAAGCCCCAATTTTTAATTTCTAATTTTATACTTCTTATTTTGTAAAACTTTAATAATTTTTTTAATAACAAACTTATAAGGTATTAATTCCGCCTTCTTAGCATGCCTTCGTGGTGTAGTGGTCAGCACGCTCGGCGCGGATTCGAGAAGTCCGTGGTTCGAGTCCGGGCGAAGGCATTGCTCATTTTTCATCTCTGCCGCTTCAAAAATAAATAATCTCTCTACAGTGGCGCCCGACCTAAAAAAATGTGGTGAATGATGGTTCTTCACCACCGGGATTTGGCGATTGGGTCCCCTAAACCCCAGTCGCCCTTTAAAAGAGGGAGTATATAAGATATTTCTCCCGCCTTTCTAGCGTGTCGAATAAATTCGAAGCTTTGAATTCTATTTCCGATTCAGACGACATTGCCTGAAAGCTCCATCAACCGAAGCTGACTGTAAATCGCAATCTGCAACGGATTCTGTTGATTACTGTAAAAAGCCCCCGATTATATGTCCAAGACCGAAGATTATTTGGAAAGAAATAAGAACTTTTTTTCAAGAAACGATGTCAATAAGTTTACTGGTACCTTTATCATAAGAAAAAATCATTATTACCTTTATTCTGCCCTTAATCGTGATCGTGATTTAGCTGTATTTATGAAAAACGAAGTCCAATTTAGCACTTCCAAAACAAAAGAAGATACTCCGATCAAAGTTGTGGTCAGAGTGTTAACCGAAGATCCCAGTATTGATGGAATGAAGACTGAACTTTGTGAAGCTGGCTATCCTGTTTTGAAGGTTACCCAATTCACTAAGAAAAATAATGATGTCGTGACGAAGCTACCGGTCTAAAGAGAGGTGACACCGGAAATAGCATTTACAAAAAGAGTACACTCTTAAATCATAGAGTAAGTAGTCGAAATTACCGTAGCAATCATAGCTACATGATCTGTTTTAGATGTCAATGTTTTGGCCATGGACACATGTTTTGTAATAACCAACCAAGATGCTTAATCTGTGGCAAAGATCATCTCACGTACACATGTACTCTTCCGAACGATGACAAGCCCACTTGTGTCCGATGTAGAGAAAATCACGTAGCCTCCTTTAAAGGTTGTGAATTTTATCAAAAAATTCGTAAACACCGTACTGCTGATCGAAAAGCTCCTACACCGTCTAAGGACTTTAACAAAGCTGTTTCATCACAGAAAGTTGCATCTCCTGTGACTAATGCTCCTATCGATTTTTCTGAGCTCTCAGAAATGGAATTTTAACAAAATTAAAAGTGTTGTCAACAGATTACTTACATTTGTTGAGTAATTCAAGAGAAAGAAGCATGCAGCGGAAAACTCTAGCTGGCGCTATACTTAGTTGAACTTCTCGGCGGCATGGATGATTAATTATCCATCTCATACTGTAAGATGAATAATCTAGTTGCTTCTAGACTCGACAGATGGCATTACATTAGAATGACTTATCTTCACATTTCATGATGTCTCGCTCTGCTCCGCCCAGCTTGGCTTGCGGCCCTCCTTCACCTGATTACCTCCGATTTCTCTTCAGAGATTTTCCCACGTCCGAAACTTAAACGTCATGTACCTTTGGGCTTTATTTTAAGAACCGGCAAAGTAGCATTTTGCAATGGCTCGGTAATAATATAATGTCTGAGTATTAGTGTGTAGCTTCGGATAAGTCTCTTTAGTTTAGTATTAGATAAGTTCCTTATTTTCTTATCCTGATTTAAAAGCCCAAGTGGAGGCTTTTCTGTACGCTCGAGGGCGTACTGCAGGGGGCCATCTGTTACTATTTCTTTGAGTGAATAAGAGGATATTTTAACTCTTCTCACGTGTTTGTAGTAACTAATTATCGCGGAGCTTGAAACTCAGCGATAATTCGCTACATAGTTCACTAGGTTCCTCGACATTATATCTAGACAAACTATTGAGGAGCATTATAATATTACGACCAGAATGCATAAAAAAACCTCTAGAAAAAATCTCTTTTGAGTGCTCTTTCACAAACTAAATAGTAAGAATAGGATATTCGAATCGTCGGAATCCCACAAATAATGATACTAATTTGAGCTTCAGAAGCTGTAATTTTCGTGCTCTCTTCCTCATTCGAAACATTCGATTTGAAATCCTTGAACACAGTAATTCAGAACTACGAGAGATTAATTTATTAATGTCCAACAGAAATTTTCACTGGAAAAAGAACGCGACTGTTATAATCTCAGTCGATCTAAAACACAAATACAATCTTAGGGAAATATTCTTAA
Organism: Stegodyphus dumicola; assembly: GCF_044657685.1. Lineage (NCBI taxonomy): Eukaryota > Metazoa > Arthropoda > Arachnida > Araneae > Eresidae > Stegodyphus > Stegodyphus dumicola. The sequence goes on along the minus strand of NC_140771.1, from coordinate 35,703,218 downwards.
ATTTCTGAAGAGAATTTAATGTTCCGTATTCAGTGTTATACGCAGAATGTTTAGGACAGACTCGTATATCCGAAAACAACACTATATCCGAAATCCAGGTGTTTATTGCATTGTGGTTTACATAACTGAAACGAACTGCTCAAACAATTTTAGTAAACTTCTAAAATTTGTTGTTGGGGTTCTATAAGCTCCAATACCCATAGAGAACATTTTCAATTTTAACCCAAAATGATTTAATTCAGTGCCATTTATATCTCGGGATATGGCTAAGTGATACTCTTTATATAAATAAGTCTATAAATCTTATGAACAGAGCAAAAAGAAATCTAAATTGGTTAAGTGAGAAACGTCATTAAATAGAACAATATCTTCACCTAATTTTGAAACATTTTCTGTGGAATATTGTATCCTCTTTGCAAATACATAAGTGGAATAAATTCCAAGAAAATAGAGTCGACAGAAGTGGTCCAAAATTTAATTCCAAGAATAAAACAAGTAAAATAACACAAGATAAATCAAGTGAAATAAAGTTGGGTAATAAATTTCGTTGCAAAAATAACCCACGTTCCTATAATTAGAAATCTTAAGAAAGGCTATGAAACGATATCTCATACTTACAAATTTATGATGACAACTTAGTGGAAGTTCTCCTTTTTATTTGTGTAATAATCTTCCTTTCGCGAAGTAACGTCTTTGTAAAATATTTTATGACATTGATGTCGGAGATTTTTATTAGCTTTTACAAAGCCACTATGAAGAAAGTTATCTGATATCAATAAAAGTACAAGCTTGACGATCGTTAACACTTTCGCGTGTACATTAATGTATCTTGCGCTGACTGATACTGCCAAAATAATAATACTTCGAGAAAATACATACCGCTAATTAATGTTAAGACAATATTTTCAAAAGTGATGTTCTCCGAGTACATGTTTTTAAGAAATGTGATTATTGTTTTCGGATCGCCCAAAACTGGGCAATGGGCCGCATGTTCCTTCGGCAGTAGTTTACGTGGGCCTGTTTTAGACGTTTCTGAATTTTTTCCCACAGCAACCTCGTTTAAATGGCAAAGTTCCTACTACTTTCCTATCCGAGTAGTAGCGAAAACAAACATAAATCCCAATGTATGATTTCAACCACACAATCAAACATCTACATTTAGCACTACAACTTCATCTGCATTCGATAAACGTCACACTTTCATAAAATTGAACTTGGTTCCAACGCAATTGCTGTCAAGGATAAATTTTATGCTTATTTATCCTAATATTTACTGTGTATTTTTTGATTTGTGTATTGTTCATAAATATTTTTTATAAAAATATATTTATGAACAATATACAAATCAATGAATATGAATAATATCAATCAATTTATGAACAATATCAATCAATCAATGGGCCGCATGTTCCTTCGGCTGTAGTTTACGCGGGCCTGTTTTAGACGTTTCTGAATTTTTTCCCACAGCAACCTCGTTTAAATAGCAAAGTTCCTACTCCTTTCCTATCCGAGTAGTAGCGAAAACAAACATAAATCCCAATGTATAATTTCAACCACACAATCAAACATCTACATTTAGCACTACAACTTCATCTGTATTCGATAAACGTCACACTTTCATAAAATTGAACTTGGTTCCAACGCAATTGCTGTCAATGATAAATTTTATGTTTATTTATTCTAATATTTACTGTGTATTTCTTGATTTGTATATTGTTCATAAATATTTTTTATAAAAAATGCGCATTTCGTTGTTTGGTTTATTCCTAAGAAACATTAACTAATTAAACATCATATATTTAATTCCAATTACTTTACAAATAATCAAACATTTTGCTTTATTTCACATAAATTTCTATTTTATTCAGCACGTATTGTTGAAAGCTGTTGACATTTTTTTCCTCCCTGGATCAAATTTTACTTGAAAATTTATTATGAAGATGATTTTCATGGAATTTAAGCAATTCTGAAATAAATATATTTCTAATATCAATATTAAACTCTAAAAAGACCTTTATGAACATTCTACAGCTTTGAACATATTTAAATTTATGAATCGCTTGTTTAGGTTACAATCAGAGCTTAAAAACAATCTAATTGGATTTAATCATGATATTTATGAACAATAATTGTCTTCTTTTCTTTTTCTTAATATGTGTACTTCCTTTATCTTCCTAGGAATACCTAAAAATTAATTTTAAGAAATGCTATCCAAAACTTCCTCCATCTTTTGCAATCGAGTCTAGTTAATTCCTATCCTTCATTTATAAATCTAACTTAGCCTTTCATTTGTTGTCTCTTTTCTATAGCTTTAGTTTCTTTTAACTTGTGTTTTTAAATTCCAATTACTTCATTATCTTTTGTATTTCGATGCCTATCAATTCATCTAAATAACCTTATTGTTCTGAATTTCCATTACATAACAAGATACCCATTCATTTCTTAATGAATCCCCCCGGATGAACTGCCAAAAAGAAAAATTATTTTTTTTCGTCCTGGAATGGCAATGGAGCTTTCATCGGAAACTCACTAAGTATGTTTCGTGATTTCCGAATGAAGCAGGAATGCATGAAATTCCTTTTCACTCATTATTAATGGCAGTTTTACATGTTTTTTTTAAGTTAATGTTTTAATAACCTGGAGGTTGCTTCATTATTCAATGTGGACAACTTCATTAACCAGTGTCGTCATTTTAAAAAGAATGATCGGGTTTTTGATAAAGATACTCGTTGTCAAAAGAATGGAGATAATGGAACTTCTAAATTCAAAAACTTAAAAATCGACTTTCTTTGAGTATTAGTCCTTTCTTTTCAATTAATATTGTTTACGAAACATTTTACGTTCTAAGGAAAATTGATTTTGGGATTATTTTTTATATGATAAATTACATTTCTTCCTTTTTTCCTGAATTCTTTCATGAATCAACCAGTATATTTACTGAGGTCTTAAATTTTCCTTATACTACATGAATTATGAAATCAAATCATGCTCAGGCACACTTAAGTTATGGAAAGGAGATATATATAACACATCAAATAATTAGTATGGGCTACGGTTGCTACATTTTTTGCCTGACAAACAAGGATTCTTCTCTTATCATTCTCAGGAAGTACATTAATACAAAAATAAATGACACTTTAAAACCAAAATCTAATTTCAGGAAAACAAACTTTAAAAATATTATAATATGGCAAAATTTTAACCCTTTGTTGCATACAAATAATCTAGAGAAGTTAAAAGAAAATGTTTGTTTTTTTTCTACTTAAAATAACCTTAGTAATAATAATAAAAAATATTTTATTCAAATTTAGTTTTAAATAATTGCTACAGTTTGTTCACTACAGTGGACAGCATGCATATACATATATGCATACAAATCTCTTCCCAAAGATTTACGGTCATTGCATTTGAAATCATGTCCTGCCTTGTTCGCAGTGACCATTACCATTTTCCAAATGGTAAATCTACAACTGACATGTATATACAAATCCTCCAAAATACCTTCATTTCGTCGATTGGGATTGAATTCATTTTGCTACGATTTTGTAACCTGTACCTACTGGATTCAAATGTCAAATGTTCTAGAAATTCCTTGCCAAAGATAAACATTTCCAGTGGTGTTTTGGCTTGATAAGCAGTACGTTTGGGTTTCAATTCACTCTTTTCGGTAGATCTTTATCTACCCACTCCACAATTTTCTCAAACTGACATTTAAAATAAAATGTCTGAAATTACTAATTATGAATAAAAATGGCAGTATAAGAAAATGTAAGCAATATTATATAATGTTTACTATGAGAAACTGTACTAACTTGGAAACAGAAGTATCAGCCATTTTCCAAATAGCAATGCTTTACTTACTGATGCTATACAGCCATCAATGATCGACAGTTGAAAGTTCTAATAATATAGAATGTATAAACACAGGAATGGAATCTGTTAAGGCATTTACAGAAGAATAAACAAATTTAAACTTTTGTCTACTAGAGTGGACATGATGCAACAAAGGGTTAAGTACTTTTTGGTTATCTGCCACCCAACCGAAAAGTCGCGAAAAGGTATTCAAGAGGCAGAGCAGCATGTCACCAAGTGGAAACCCACGATGTAGTCAAAAGGTATTTATGTGAAAACCTAGGTATGTGCATAGCACGTGTCTGTTTTGGCTGGTAAGTGATGCTGAAGTTGCATGGTGCCGAGTTTGTGCAATTCTCTAATTTTTTAAACGAAAACAGATCGCTATATACATGGAAAAAGCAGCAGCGCAAAACAAAAGATTTCTCGAAAACGTTCAGTGTTATTTCTATGTTTTTGCTTGTAGTTTTATTGATTGACTGCTCTTGTAAGGATTTCTTACAGCGTCGACATTTTGAAAATGGATGTAGACTTTCAATCATTACCTTGGCGAAATATTAATCGCCAAAGTTGTCCACTAATTCGTGACTTTTCAGTATGGGTGCAAATAATCATTAACAACCAAATTTTGTAACGTTAATAAAGTGGATGAAGTAATTCCCTTTATTGTAACTTTTATATATTACACTCTACGTACCCTGAAATATTCCATTTTTTACCATAAGGTAGGTCCTGGAAACATTTTCAAACCATATGGAATATTCTAGGCATAGCTTCGGGGAATCTTTTATAATTTTCGAAAAATATTCCGAGAATTCCAAGCATATTTCAGTTTGGAATATTCTTTTAATCTGGCGAAGAAATATGCCTGTTTTTGTTTAATAATTTTCATGGAAATATTCTTCTACAGTATAAAATATCTTCGGAATATTTTTCAAAAGTGTACTGTGCACTGAAAAACAATAGGATGCAATGGTTTCTGGTACAGAAGTCTAAAGAAAATCTTAAAATATTGGCAAGGTTCTTAAGATATTGTCTTTCTGCTTACAACATAAACTTTTGAAACAGTTCTAGAACATGTAAAGGAAATTCCTTGGGCATGGAATATACTTCGCATGTATAAACAAATGGAAAGTAAGATTTTCTATGCATATTATGCTATATTGCTGAAATATCATGGAATTTGCCTGGAACAGCTTTCATTTTCATTAATATTTACAAGAGAATTTGACCAATGTCACTGAGTTCGTGTTGCGCAAAAATGTCGGTTAGAATTTTTTGTTTTCATTGTATGATGTTTGAATATTCCAGTTTGTGTAGAATTAATTTACTTACTTTTATGGATAAGAGAAACCTAAAAAATATAAAAATATCGTCTGCTATCACAACTTTTCTTATAAAAATTCGAGTCGAAGGCTCCTTCCCTTACCATGTTATGGGTGAATGAACTGAAAAATAAAAATTTACATACTCAAAAACCATTCTTCATTAAGCTTCCATCAAATGATACATATTTCTATCCATACCACGTACGACATTTCCACAGAATGCCTCCCAGCTATCTTTTCCAAATAGCATGCAATGACACAAAAACCCGAACATTAGAGTAGGAGAAAAAAAGAGCAAAGAAGAGATGAAGAATCTCTTACAAATAGTCACTCAATAAACAAAACTAAAAATCTGTACCTTTATATCAAAAATCCTGGATCTCAGTAACAGGGCAAGACACATATTCCGTATAGAAAAATGGCTCTGAACAAAGAAACAAAAGAATACTCTGTCTTTCTATTGATATTCGATGGCGTTCGGCAATAGAATCGTCTGCGGTTTAGAAAGATAAAGCTGACAATTCCGTGTAAGTAAGCACTTGTCATTCGATATGGGGAGCATAAAGTGGACGTAATTTGATACAACCAGAGAGTCCACATAAATATTACCAGAAATATGGATAGCTGAAAGACTGCAAAACAGTCATCCATAAAAGCAGATAAAGAATTTGCTCTAAAATAATGATCTTCAAACATTGTCAAAACTTTACCCCTTATGTATAATATATTACTGTACTACTACAATGATGATGATAATGATACTTCCCGCATGTATGTTCATACACAAAACCATCGGTATGTTGATGTTATGATAGAAAGAACATCCAGTGGACCAAAAAAATCAAGAATTACGAATAAATTGTTTAAACACAAGCTGGAATGAAATTATTTAGAAAGCACGTTTATAAACAGAAAGATGTTTTCTAAGCATAAACGGGGGAGGTGTAAGTGTGACAGAACTCTTGAAATGTTTGCTCCATGCATTAGCTTTAATTACGGTTAAGTACCACGATTCTGAACTTTTAGGAGCTTAATGTCTGTTGATTTATATGGTGATTTTCATGCAGTTTTTTAAAAATATGCAGAATTTTCGTTCAAACTGTAAGATGAGTTTCTTTTAAAAATCAGTTATTTTAAAGCGTAACATTGATACATTTAATACGTAAAATTTTACATATGTTTTATGCGCTATTTTGTACTCCTGAGAAGTTGAAATTCTGGAACATCAAATGACAGGAAAAACTTTCTGCATTGATGCGCAGTTTTGTGTATATATTTTATGCGCTTCAAAATATGTCTTTTTCTTATCGCTTGCAGTCATTGTATTGGAACGTTCAATAAACATCTTACCATTTAAAAATGGAATTATCTTCAGTGATTCAATTCCGAAACTAAATTAAATTTCGCTACTTTGAACGAAGATTTCGCGCCGCCTCTTACCTTAATTTAAAATGTAACTTTTCTTATTGCATTTACACTCATCTCTTTACATGCGTGGATAATATTTCCTGTTTCCCTGGATGTTGAATAATCCAAAGTGATCCCACCTGGTGTTAGAAAAATGAAATTGTTCTTTTCAGCCAGGAGATATTTCCACCGCGTAAATTTTATTTATGTAGAGTCTGCACTACTGTTATCGTCCTAAGATAAGTTATTTCTCGTGATTCATGGAAATTGGGTATTTTGTTCAGTTGAAATAAAAATTTAGTGCATTTTTAATATTCTAAAGAACATTTCAATTTCACTTTATCTATTTTTTCTCCCATTCCATTACATTATTATTTACTAATGTAAAAGTTTAAAAGCGCACAATAATGAGAGTTGAAAAAACATATAAAATAAAGCTATGTAAGAGCCTAGCTATTTTGACTAAAACGGTTAAACATTTTAGCAGTCGTTATTATTTTCAGTTTTAATAAAATCAGCTTCCACATCAATAGATTCAATATACATATATTGAATCGAAGATTCCAGTCACGATGAATGTGATTTTCAGTTTTCTTTATTTACTACATTTATGACTATTGATCATAAAATTGCATTAATGAAACAAAGTAAATCGTTTAGAAAATCATACTATCTAGAATTCTGAACAAAATTTTACAACACACGTTATTTTAAACCATGAATGAACCGGTTATAAATGAAAAAGGCTTCTAATTTTCTATATTTAATGTTCAACTGCAAATTTTCCGGAATTTCATTAGAGATATATTTCGTATTAAATTAGTTCAGTACTTACTTCGAAGCAAGGGAAAAATACATAAAAACTCAAATCAACTTCATTAAAAATTGTAAGATGCAGAAAACATAAAAACCGAACACTATTAAAAACAGTAAAAAAAATTACAATTAAAATTAAGAGTTTCTGAGTGAAAACAAGAATTTGGCCAGCGGGCAGGATGACAGATTTTTCGGTGCAGAAAACTGAAAGTTTACTTTTGCCCCCACTAGGCAAGAACACATTGAAGCTAGTGCACAAACTGACTTAATTCAGTAGCCTACTAAGAGTTTCAAATGTAAACAAATAGCTGCTTCATTAGGCTTATTATCATCAAAGCAAATTTTAAATTGTTAATAATTCTACAACTATTGCCTGCAGATTAAATAAAGGCATAAAAAATCTTAACCGGAACATTAAAACAACATGATTCAATCCCATTTAAAGCAAATAATGCACAATTTACTAACATATAAGAGTTAAAAAAACTGAACTTACCAAGCCGGGTAACAGAATGTAATGCATACATATATATATATGTTTGATGCAGTCGATCTATAAAGATTAATTACTAGTAAGCCTGTTCTGTGTTAATTTTCTGATAGGTTACATAGCATGAAATGTAGATTTTACAATTTTAAAAGATTAAATTTTAAAAGGGAAATGTCCACCAAAGAGAAATATCTGACAAAAACGTTAATACTGTTTTCCAGTTTCAGACATCTTAATAAGACATCATTGTAATCTGTGCATCAAAATCAATCCTATGTTTTCTAGAATGGGGATAAAAGTACTTTTTCTGGAAATTCTACAAGGGCAATTAGAAGACAAATGCTTTTATTTTAACTTCGTTACATAGATAATCAAGATCCTTCAAATTCCCTCGTCATTTGGACATTCTTTGGTAGCTCCTTTCTTTCTGGAATGGAAGTTAAACAATTCTCCTGCTCTCTGCTCTTTTACATGATGAGACGATTTAATTCTAAACATGGCGGCACAGAACTAAATGCGAGGTAAAGTCACGTGAGTATTCGTGTTTGAACTTATCTAAGATAATATGCAAGTTGATGGTAATCGATGTTAGTGAATTAGAAGAAAATAGATTTTTACAGCATTACAGCAAAAACACTTCTTACATCCAAATTTATAATGCTATATTAATAACAATTTTGGAGATCAAGGATTCATAACTTCTGTGAATTTGCATTAAATTTCAAGCTGATAGCAGTCGAGTTTTGTCAATTACTCGTATAGAGAAAGGTATAATGGAGGAAATAATTAAAGGAACACCTAAAAAAATCAAAAGATGCTTTACATTAGTTTTTTTAATAAATGTCTATCCAATGAGAGGTTATTGCTTAAAATCAACACGATACACCTCCGCTAGACAGAATTCAAGGAGATTCGTTTAAACTGCACAGAAATATGCTATGTTTTGAGCTCATTCCTTCGGCATGTGTGAAGAGGTGTGCAAGAAGTGCAAAAGTGTGCTACAAGTTCTAATTTTAAGAATTCCATAAGTTATTTCGGAGAACTGAAGCAGGGTAGACACTGACACATATCTGCGTAGATCTAAAAGTAGCCAAACGTCTCATGTCGAGAATTTGGAGATGGTTTAAAGACGTTGGTAATGTATTCAAATGGTGCCACAACAGATGTAGAGGACCGTTATTTGGCCACGATTGCTAATAGAAATGGACGACTGAAGACAGCGCATACAGCAAGAGACTTGATGTAACTATAAAAACTCCACTATCCATACATACCGTGAATGACAAGTTTCATAAAAGAGAACTGTATGCGAGTTTCTGAGTTCTGTTGACTGATGAGTTTCGTTTTTGTTTGGAGAGTAATTCCAGATGTGTTAGAATTTGAATGAAGCAAAACCACTTAGTAGACCTGAAAAAAACGTACCATATACTCATAAAGCGCATTGGTACAAAATGGTAGAATTATGGCATGGGGAGCCGTATTCATAAAATTATGAATGCTGAAACAAACAATCATGAGGTTTTGATACTTATGCCAAATGCTTAGGAATGTAATCCTTAATGACGCCTTCCAAATGGATGATAATGCTCGTCTGCGCTGTGCTAAGCTAGTGACCGATTGCCTTGAGGGCTATATGATGGATCCGTCCTATAATCTTGCAGAAGGCATGAATGTTCGTAAGCGTATAATGTCTGAGCGACAAGGGAACACTCAAAATACACAGCGAGCCGAAAGTCCTCTCGAGGAGTTTATGGTCTGGTAACAGCTGACGGTGACCCTCTCAGACAGTCGCACCCAGGGTGTTCTTCCTCGAAATTGGATCATAACTGCACAGCTAGTGCAGCGGGATAATACTTGTGCGATCAATGGTGAAATTCTGGTGTCTCGCCTACTTCTACCTGTACCCGTCTTAAGGTCGAAGGAACGCAGCGAATGGCGTAGTTGGCACATTCTTCGGATTTAAATCTGATAAAACACTTGTGGGACGCAATAAGATACCCACTTAAGTCACCGCAGTCAACACTCAGAACTCTGCAGGAGCTTCAACGTGAAAACACTTCAATCTAACAAGTCCAGAACACTCTAATGCATAGCAAGGAAAATCTCTACAAAGCTTGCATTTCGATCAAGAATAACCAAAAACATATTATTGATGTTTTCTATGAATCTCTAAAATGTTTTAACAGCAATTCTTCCCTACTCAAAATTTACATAGTATTTCCTACGTTCTCTCTTTCTCCTTTTTTTTCCAAAAATAGGCAATTCTGCATTTAGCAGATATGTCACGTAAGATATATCTTCTAAATTTTTGAAGTGAAGATTTTGTGCAAGCCTCATGGTCTTTGCTAAAAAAACTTTAGCGAGCTTTTATATGGCTTTTCTTTTAATTTCTATGGCCAGTGTATTTCCACGCACATTTTGAAAAAAAATCAAAAATTGGCAACCTAAATTTTGTGTGACGATCGGACAGAGAGATCTTGATGTTACAAGTTCATCTTTTGCTAATAGTCAACCTTAATTATAAACAGTCGCATCTTCTCTTTGATCGAATTCAAACTGGTTTAGAATTTTAAAATAATTCATATGTAATACTTTCTCGTCACAAATGCTTACATGTTAAAATTGCAAAAAATACGACGGAATAGTTAAATTTTAAAAACAACAGTAATTTCAAAACTTAACCCAAACTAACAAATGGAGAAACTAAAATAAATGAAACCGTATAAAAATAAGATTTTCTGGATTCTCAATATTAAATACTTTTAAGAATATGTAACAAGAAAAGATAAAGAAAACAAAGATAGGGTTATTTGGATATGTGGAGAGAAATTCAACATTAAAAAAAATTTCAAAAATTCCGTATTGATTTTGAATTTCCAGTATTAACGAATCGCAATAATAGGTTTAGGTAAGGGGGAAAAGTATATCTAGGACTTAAAACTTTTAATGCTCACGTTACAGCTGATTAAGATAGTGACCTGATTGCACGTGGGGAAGAAGAGGATAGGGGATTTCAGATTATGACAGTACTTATTGGTCTATTTCGTGAAAATCTATCCACCAGTGTATTTTGAAAACTATATAATTTTGGAGAAAAGAAAAAGTAAAGTAGAATAAAATGTATACTCAAAATGATGTAATAAAAGGAAACATCTATGAAATAAGACGGAGAAGCTACATAAATTTCCTTCATTAATAATTTTAAAAAAGAGCTGAGAGAATAACGTTATTTAAATGAAGATAATCAACATATTTGGCCACAATAACAAAAGTCTGAATAAGTAAACAGAGATAATTAATTTAAATTTCATTTTTTCTTTTGTTATTAGTTTTTATTTATTTATAAATTATTCTATTTTTTAGTTATCAGGAAGAGACAAATTAAAATACATTGTCAAATCAAATATTCTTTTGAAAAAATGCGTATTTATTACTAATTTTAATCATTTCAGTAAAACCGAAGAGGGTTAATAATCTCATAATGCATACGTTTAAAAAAATATAAAAGCAAGGATTAAACTTTAAATGGAAGATGAATGGGTGAAAATGAATTCTCGACCTATGTTCTTAACTTCAGTTGTTTGAAATCGGTTTTTAAAAATGAAATACACTTTAAAAAAATTCGCAATACTCAAATATTTGAGACATTTCTAATCACATGCATACATATTAAAAATTATCAAAGCAGAGAGTAACTCTTAAAGAGAGTAATAATGGATTAAAATGATAAGTATTCCTGATTACAGATATTTAAGAGAGACTGTTATAAATCAAATTACACTGGTGAAAGTATTATTTTAGTTAATTATTCAGCCATTTGAACAAAAACAAAGGGATAACATCTACATAGCAAGTAAATTATAAAACCCACAATTAAGCTTTAAATAGGAGGATAATCGGCGAAAATAAAAAAATTTAGCAATTTTAGCTGCTTGGGATAGCAGCTAAAATCAAGCCCTGTTTAAAAAAAAATCTTTGTTCACTACTTATTTAAACATTTGGCGAAAAATTAAATAAAGGGATCTGCTAACCAACGAATGCACGCATATTAAGGAGATTATAAAAACTACGGTTAAACAGCTAAAGAGAGAAATTATGGGGAGAAAACAGTGAGTATTTCTAACTTTAGCTATTTGGAAAGGGATTATAAAAATCAAATTTACGTAAAAAACTACATTAATTATTTTTTAACAATCCGAATAAAATTCGAAATGATTTACATTGATATATAAAAAGAAATTGTTAAGCTAACAAGTAATTAGACGTAAGACCTATTTGGTCTTAAAAATTTTTTGCGCATAATGCTGCAAAAAGATATGAAATAATATTAGTAGGTAGAAACTACCTACTACTATTTACATTGCTCGGAGTTGCAATTACTTTTAACACCCTAATGTGTTTTTCAGCGGACGCGTCGGGAAAAAGGAACAGAGCAGTGAAGCTCCAAAAAAGATTTATTCGGGAATATTCATGTTTTTTTATAAAACATTTTTTCGCATTAAACAAGAGCTTCAATGGTCTGTTTCGGCGAAACACGTAATGGTATTTAACCTAGTTCGACACTCAGTTTTTTTCCCTTGAAAAGCCAATTGAGGGTACGAGTGGGTTAATTTACCATTTTCCGCTATGTAATTATCGTATTTTTGTATTGTTGCAATTTATGTTTTCATTTTAATTTTTGCATTTTATATATTGGCATTTTTTCAGTCCATATATTTTATTATATGTATTAACTTTTCATATATATATATTTTTTCCGTCAATCTATTTTTTATATGTATTAACTTTTCACATATCACAACGGTCAGTTTAATTTTTTCGTGCATTAGCATGTCTTCCAACATTAATTTTGGCCGTTTTTTTCGCGTGTTTTCAGTTTTTTCCAGTTTTTCCAGACAAAAATTTCTTCTTAGTTTATATTTTAGTAATACAGCGTTGAAATATTTCGTGGAGCTACAGCTCCTGTTAACCTATTAGCAAGATCGCTGCAATGTTTCTACCTACTACTATTATTTTATATATATATATATATATATATATATATATTTAGAAAATTAAAATAAAATTTAAACAATAAAACAGAAGAATAAGCGGAGAAAGTGAATCAATTTACTCATTTATAGTTAATTATTTATTTAAAGATTTTTAAAATCAAATAAATACACATTTAAAAGAATTCGTATTAATTACTAATTTAACTACTTGAACAGTATTCGAGAAAAAACAGCAAAGCCCTTGCTGGGATTTGAATTCCGAGTCTTCTGATGCTAAACTTTTTTCTACTTTCAAGTACAAATTGAAGCAAGGCCGGCACTTGTACATCCATTCTGGCATATCAGATATCATCGGGTCTTGCTAATTGTTAAGGTTCCGCCCCGGATGGAACTCTAAGGAAGAGTACCCGCGGGAGGGGTCCGATGGTCTCCCACCCCTCTTCCCTACCACTATCCTCTTAGAACTTACTTACTTCTGGTGCACGACTTCTGGGAGTCTTAACCAGTAATTTACTTTAGCTGCACTAGGCCTTTTGCTTTTGTAGTAAAGAATTAGTGTAATAACACCAACACCTGCAAGCGAAAATCAATCTTGACATAGTCAGGCACTTGCAAATTTCTTGAGCAATTATACTTAAAGCTCGTACAGCAATTATCACAAGCAATTCCGATGAAACGTTGATCTGTAGAAATTATACGTAAAGTCTCCGTATAGTAATTATAATAAGCAACGGCAGATGAAGAGTTTGAGCGTACCATCCTCTTGAGAGGATTTTGGCTGGCAGTGTATTTTGAGTGCTTCTTTGCCGCACAGATAGTATTTTTGATCAATGTTCCTTATACAGATATCTGGAAAATACGAAGTTAATTCCAAATATCGTCTCTGATTTCCTGTTTTCGTGAAGTGCGATATGTTTTCTGTTATTGTATTGCTTATTCTCAACAATAATGGTTTATTCCGGAAGCCGACAAAAGCTTTTTTATGAGATACGCTTAATGTAAATGGCTCTCACATCTTATTAATTTTTTTAATTTACCTCTATGATATAATTCTAACTTTTTGGGTGTTGACGGACTGCTATTATCTCTCCATCCTTTTCCTGAATATTAGATAATATACAGAAGGGTACTTAACACAAAGAAGGTCGACATCTGTACTTAAGTCAGCCTGTTTCTCAATCTCATTGGACACTCGGTTTTTACATGATTTTAATTTTCTTGGTTTCTCCGGAGTCATTTGCGGGAGGGGGCAGTCCAGCTTTAAAACTGCTTTAAAACTGACTAAAACTTAGATAACTGGTTAATTAGTATAAAATCTTATAAAGTTTGCGGATGGGTTTATATGCGAATTCAAACTTACTCACAATAATGCGATCAAAAAAAGGATACAATAAGTTAATTTATTGAGAGCCTCCCTTCCTCAGCTCCGGGGATTACATAGCCTCAAAGACCGTCTTCTGGATTACTACGAACAGCGGGGCGTCAGAACTATCATATAGTATGTCTATTGTAAGAGAAGCATGATCATAGCAGATAACCAGGTCTAGGCACCTGACGAAATGCAAAGGCATCTAAGCCTCTATTCATGCATATATGTAAATATCTCTAAACTAACTGCCCTTTTTTGCTAATTTTATACTAACATACCCAAAAATTGCAAATTGGAGCACCCAACAAAAGTAATAACTAATGTTAAATCTGTTTATCAATAATAAGGTTGAAAAGATAAACAACCAAAAAAGGCTGCTGGTGCAACAATCAGAATAGCATGATTGACCTGTAGTGCCAATTGAGAGGTGAAGCAGGCGGATAATAATAATAAATAAATAAATAAATCTTTTTTTATTTAATCGTAATATGCGTTAGTTAAATTCTTAAAAATGGGTATAAGATTTAGAACTTTCTAGCAATTCTCCCAAATTTTTTTATGTTAAAAGCTTCTCCCTCCGATATCTCTTTCTTTTCAAGTTTTCGCAAATTTTCCCCCGTTATCTATCACTCGACCGTTCCTCAAATTTTGCGAAATTTTTCTGGCGATAAAATTACTGCCATAATCATCACTTAACCCTTTATGTCTCGCTAACTTGAATCCGAAAAATGTCCTTTGCTAATATTTGTTCACTGCGCCACAATGACTAAATGAAGGAGAAATTAAAGTTCAAGAATAATGCCAGTTTCCGCTCCAGCGTCGTTTTCCCTTCTTGAATGTATATTTCTTTATCGGTATGCCCACAGGGTTACAGCCGAAAACATCGCGGCAAAAACATCGCGGACGAAAATGTCGCGGAGAAAACAACGCAAGGCGAAAACGTCGTGCTACAAAACATCGTGGGAGAAAACATCGCAAAGAGAAAACATCGCAGTTCTAAAACATCGTCGTACAAAATATCGTCGTCGAAAATAAAGCGGTTCAAAAACTTCGCAGTTTAAAAACATCGTCGTAGAAAATATCGTGGTAAAAAATAAAGTATCTACAAATCCTCGCATGACGATAACATCGCAGATATGCTTTTTTCAGGCTTTAATAACTGTAAATGGATATTCCCGTAATGATTTGTGAGCGCAAGATGGAAAGAAGGATAATTTTTACTTTCATATTTTTTATTAACTAATAAATTTTAGTTGAAAAAGTAAGAAGGATACTTAAGCATAGAAAATTAATGCAACTTATAGCACTTAATAGAATTTTAAACCGACATAGTTAACTAACAATGGTCATTAATAAATCATTTTTATAAAGTTTTTACTGGTAATTTTTTATGAAAAGTATTATCTAAAAAAGATTAGAAAAAGGAAGGTAAGTAACTGCATAATCTTATTTTTAAAAAAATTGCTAAGTTAATTTTGAGATTATTTTCTTCACTTTTGTTAGTCTAATACTCTTATAGCGAAAATTATTTCTTGTTTTGTTTCAGTTTATTCTTAAAATGTCATTAAAATTTCCATGCACGGCGTGCGGTCAGTTACTTGAATGACGAGTTGTTAGTTATGAAGAAAACCAGCTATGCATAATATTTCAGTAGGATTTGGATTTATTAGATTATGCCAAAGCACACTACGGCTACCTGCTTAAGGGGTGGGATTCCTTTGTGGAGTACATTCTCAGGAACTGGTTCATATGCACATTATACTTTAGGAAAATCACGAAAATCTTCATGCAGCTTTTTTTTTTTTTTTTTTTTTTTTTTTTTGTTTTGTTTTGTTGTTTTTGTTTTGTTTTTTAGAAATAATGTATACTTGCAGTGAACATTCTTGACTATCTCCCTCTAAGACGAACAGTGTTTTTGAGAATAATAAACATTGGTTTTTAATCATTACGCAAGTTCACCACATTCACTCAAGATTAAAAAGATATGGAATTTTGAGTAGTCGCTTTAAATAGGGTTGCCTACATTTACTTTTAGATTTAGACATTTCTTATTTAGCACTTTAAAAGTATTATTTAATTTTTCATATACATTTTATTCGAAAATTTGTAGTTACTTGTTGAACTTACAGTGGCCAACTTTCTAAGACAATTTTGAATGTTTTCTCCGGTATTTCTTAATTTTCAGAATATCTTAAATTATGCTTGCCAAAAATCTGTAGCGAAATTAAAATTAATATTTCTGAGTGAGATTCTATTTTGTAGCGATTCTTTGCCTAGCAACTTTGAAGCGACTAATTTTTCTTGTAGATTTTTAATTAAAGATAAAATTTTGTGAAATAAAAACTTAATCGAATTTCCTTTATATAGATTTCAAGGATAAAAACTGTACATATTTTATATTGTCTTTTCTTTTCACTGACTGAAACGTTTCAAGTATAATTTCTTTTTGTATTTATATGACAAATTTTTTGGAATAAGAAAATATAACATTTTTATGAATCATATGAATACATATTTATGAATTATATATGCTTTAGAAAAATATGATTTTGAATATCAATAATTAAACTTTATATCCGGGTTTAATAAAACTTTTATCCGGGTATATGATAATTAAACTTTAAAATCCGGGTTCGCTTCGTGCATGATTATTTTTTAATTAAAGTATCCAGAAAGAAATTGTTTCAAAAAAATGAAAGTATTTAGTGCGTCTAGGCATTAAACTATTGGAAAAAGATATCTTGAAAGAAGGCATGTTAATTTCCATAGTTTACGTTTTAAATCAAACAAAATTATCTTTTTGTTTTAATAATTTTACAAATCTTATTGTTTTTTTTCTTCTGTAATTAACTGTAGTTTTAGTTTCTCAGTTCACAATAATAAGCAAAGATATACTGTGAAATAGCTGAGTCAATGAGAGGTGTGTTGTTAGGTAAATGTAGAATTCAGTGTATGTACACCACTGTAAACAACAAATATACTAATTGCTTATCTGGATTTCTTTACCTCAACGTTAAACATTTTCTTCCTCTTACACTTCACAGAGAGGGAAAAAAACCTTCTCTATCTCTTTTCCCAGCCATAAAAACTCTACTACGATGTTCATTATTGCATCTGCATGTAACAAAAAGAACAAAATGTTGCATATAAGTTTATAACTTCATGGAGTTAGCCATTTTTTATACTTCGATATGTGTTCTTTTTAATATTCACGTAAGGCTTAATTAGCATGTTGGCTATGATTCATACTATATACTTGTATAAAATCGAATCACATGCTTTTTGAGTGCAGGATTGCTCAAAAAAACATTTTTTTTCGTTTTATTGTTAAAATATGACTAATTTTTATATAAAGTGTAGTGGTGATGGTGCGTGTTCAGAGGACTACATATAGTTCTTATTCGTTTTGTATAATGTCCGTATTTACTAGTCCTTATTATATTACATATTATAGTAATGCATTTTAGTAATATTTACGAATTCGCATTGATTCTGTGACACAATCATTTTGCTTCTTGAAGGCAACTTCTGCAATAAACTTCGAATGTTTCAGTTTCATCATAAAATGAATTATTTTTTATGGATATTTAGCACTAGGGTTTTGATACGAAAAATATGATTTAAATTTTGTGCTCTAATTTTGCATTAAACCGGACCAAAATTTTTGGGAAATCCTCTTGTTATTGAAAACTAATACATATATAAAAGTAGAAAATAGTAGTTTCTCTAAATTGTTTTGAATTTCTTTTAAATGAATTTCAAATGCTTCTAGGATTAATATATTCCTAATTATAATGGGTAAGAATTGCAATAAAAATTATAGCTCATAGGAAATGTAGAATTATAAAACAATAAGATAATTATGAATTTTCTCAACTGTATTCAGAATTCTTGCATTTTTTTCTTTAGCACTGAGTCATCTATGATTGTTTCACTACTGACCTAGCTAACTACAGTGTTATCAAATGAGTCTTACAAAAATGCATATTATGATGCTTCAAATCATTAAAACAGTATAGATAATGGCTATCTGGTTATATCTTTGTGTAAGGTCTTTCTGATTTGTATATAAAAATATTTGAGTTATATTTATTTTATTGACAAATGTTTAGAAAGCAGACAAAATACTCTGATTGACTTAAATGAATGTAGGTCTTTACATTTATGACTTAAATGAATGTAGGTCTTTATATTGAAAATAATGCTAGTTTCATAACTCCCTACAATTAAATATAATATGAATTTCTTACATATCTATGAATTTGCAATTTGAAAGACACACAATTTGCATTTTTGATAGTCCAGTATCAATGAACACATAAATTCAGAAATTTTAATGAAGAAGATTTCTACTTTTTCTACAATATTCATTTAATTTATTTACAGTTACGTATAGAGTTTGAGCTTAATTTCAGGAGAGGAGACTAGAAATGTTAACTTTTTGTTTACTCGTTTACCTGTTGTAAAAGTATCTGGAAGTGGCATTCGAAGGTAATTTGAAATTTTTACTTAACTTTAATATCTTCTACAATTTAAACAAAATGAAGTAATGTGGTATGCATTATAGAAGAAGATATGATTTTACTAAATAATTACAATATTATTTAAAAAAAAACTCGTGTAAATATCTTATTTTTCTTTCATGTCTTTCTCTTTTCTTTTTTTTTCCATTAAATTACTAGACAAATTGCGTACTTTTGACCGATCTTACTAAAAAAGGTTTGGTTCCTGGAGTAATCATCCAAATAATTTTAAAAATCATATAAAATGTGAAAAAGGTTGGATAGGAGGTAGTCAGCTGAGGAGCATTTGATATTTTCGTTTGAAAAGTAAAAAAAAAAATATATATCTTTTCTCATTTTAGATTTTTTTTTTTTTTTTTTTTTTTTTTTTTACACAAACCAACCTTGTCTCATATAAAAAAATGAAGCTTTGAAAACTACAGATCTCAATAAGTTCAATCTCAGTGCAAATTTCAAAAGTTCTTTTGATGCCCTTCAAGTTCCATAACAGACATAAAAATTCTTGTCAAAGGCATCTCTCGTGAATAAAAAATACATTTTTATTTTAATTAAAAAGAAGAAATATTTTAGTTAAATAATAGTTTTACTTTTAATAAACATTAAGTTAAATTAAATTTAAATAATTCTCTTGCGCATTGATTTAAGTAATGAAATTTGAATTTAATAAACATTCTCTATTCGTAAAAAGCAAAGTTAATTAAATTTTAAATTATGAAATTTAATTGTAAACAAATGAATGATTAATTATTGCTGCGAACTAATCTGCAATATCATTTAAATTCTGAATACATGGATGACGAAACACGAATTGAATAATTGAAGAGTTAGGTTTGGAGGCAACTTCCCTTGATAAGTTTGTCTCCTGCCTGTTCAACAATTATTCACTTATACATTTTAAAAATTTTTTTAGGATTAAAATATTTTTTGGAATTATATATTTATTCATGGATTTTGATACTTTCACGTAATTTATATATGCTCTCAGAATTTGAATGATATTGTAGATTAGTTCGCAGCAATAATTAATCATTTATTTGTTTGCAATTAAATTTCATAATTTAAAATTTAATTAACTTTAAATTTGCTTTTTACGAATAGAGAATGTTTGTTAAAGTTTTATTTTAATTAAATATGTTTACTTTTTGTTTATTTGCATTTTTTCTATTGACTAGTTCTTAAATATTAATGTTTTTTAAAGAAATCGAAAGTTGATTAAAGAAATTGATATATTAATATAATATATGAATCATATGCTGAAAAATTCTTTTCCTATGCTATTTACATACTCAAATGAGTTTTTTTATACTGAAATAAGTACTGGATATATACTGAAAAGTTTTTTTACATTCATATACTGGAAAAGTATTTCCTTATGCTATTTATATAGTGAAAAATGTTTCCTTATTGTGAAATAAATGCTGAATGTATACTGAAATGTATTTTATATTCTTTCCTAATGCTATTCATATGCTAACCTGTTAGTTTTGAAAGACTCCTTTTTAACTTTCCTTCTATATTAATTTCCAAACTTAAGCTGAAACTTCGTTTGCAACATTAAACCACAGTATTTTATAAAAGAAGACTCCCATCATAAGTTATCTATTTTATGAAGCAGTATAGAGATTGTTTGTTGAATTACATAATCACCTTGTATTAATGTTTATTTATCAGATCAAATTATATCCAAAAGTGCATCCTGAAAAATTCGTTTACAATAGACTGTGCTACTTTCAGATTTTGCAGTGCGTCAGGAAATAATATTTTGAATCTATATTTTAATCAAAAGTTGCCATTCTTAATATTATATTATTTTTATTAAACACAGTGCCTTATAATCCAGTCTTTTACGATTTTTAAGTAATTATAAAAATTTATAGTTGTTATTGAATAATGAAAAATATTTATGGCACCATTATAAAATTTAGCGTAGATATGTCAGCCTTGTTCAAAATTTGTAGCTTAAGAATAAACAATAATTTTACTTTCCTTCATTTCGTAAAAAAGGTGATATCGTGTCAAAACTTTGCAAATAATGTACCATCTATTAATGCAGTTATAAAAAATTAATTAAATAATAAATACTTCATTGTATACATTTAAAAAATTAGGAGCGCGAGAAAACTGTAAACATAGCAGAAATTTCCACCTAAGTTAGAACTAATATTTAAAATTGC
Source organism: Stegodyphus dumicola (assembly GCF_044657685.1). NCBI lineage: Eukaryota > Metazoa > Arthropoda > Arachnida > Araneae > Eresidae > Stegodyphus > Stegodyphus dumicola. The sequence goes on along the minus strand of NC_140771.1, from coordinate 35,682,265 downwards.
TTCATAAATATTTGCGAATAAGCTATACAGGGAAAACCATAAGCATATATTGAGAATGTATTTTTGTAGCAAAAGACCGATGTTTATAGTGTTACCCATTGCAGAAAAACATGAAACTCTCTAAAATACCTTTCATATTTATCAAATAAAACTTCCATTTATATATCATTCTATATTTAGCAAATGAAAAACTGCTGTTAAGGATTTTTAACGTTAAATTTACATTACTGTCATATAATAAATTATTTTTAAAATTATGTTATATTATCAGTATTGATCAAAATTGAAATGACTAGGGATTTAAAAGCAAATCTCTTACCTCAGTTTTCAAATTTTCCCCCTTTTAAATATACAGAAATACGCAATAAAATACCGTATTGTCTCAAAACATAATGGTGTCATATATGAAAAAGTTTTGTCTTTTAAGAATCTTTCAGAAAGACAAAAGGGGCTTACATATAAGATGTGCCCACGTATATAAGTTTGATATATCAAGTAAGTTACAAGAAAAGCCATTAAAAGTCTAATCTTGTTATTTGAGATAAAATTAAGTAAATATATCTCCCATTGCTTTACGAGTTAAAAAATACTCTTAAACGTATTCTTTAATATTAAGCTGCCTGATCAGGATGATTTCAGAAAGGAATAGAAATTGAAAATTTCGTCTTATATGCATCCACAATAGTATTAAATTTACTGAATTTTATTAAAATATAGATAGCTTATTAAGCTAAAAATTTATCCACTGGAAACAAATACTCTAAAGTCATTTTCTCACACAAACATGAATTAATGAAAAATGAAACGAAATAAAATTTTAATTGATAGGAATTTTTCAAAAATATCGTTATTGTTAATACCAAATCTCCAATAAATTTTAGCTTCGCCTACCGTTTCAGTTAATAAATGATATTTAAACGAACAAGGCATCATCATTTGTCGTTCATAATTTCTCTGATGAAATAAAATTTGATTTATACTACCAAAGAGTGTATACCAAAGGGGCTTAAATAAAACACATTATACTAAAGAGGCTTAAATAAAACACATTATATGGAGTAAAATATCATTCACATATATTCATGAAAGCTAGTATAATTGTAAATATCAACTCTAAGAGCATAAAATTTCGCCTAATATTTTTCAGAAAATATAATGTAATTACGACTCATGTTAAAGCTGTAGTAATAAAAACATGTATAATTATATCAGACATTAAACATCCTCATTAATTAATGTATAAAAAATTTACACCTGCAGTTGAAAAGTGTAGGCTATTCCCCTTAAATAGTCTAAAATAGGCCGATCATTATAATCATTTACAATCTTTTGAATTCTGAGAGATGTATCTCTGTAAACTTTTCTACTTACTGGTGGATGGTGACCTGCAATGTATTGTTCAATTTTTATAGAATTTAAATTTTGTTCCTTTTTTAAGCAATAAATAAATTTCCAGATTGTTGGATGGCATCCGTTCATAAGTTCTTTGAATCTGCGATGCCATCCTTCAACCGCATTATTTGTCCTTGGAACTTTATCTTTTACAGCATCATAACAGTTCCAAAGAGAGATGTCAAACACTGGTCTGCAACATTGTCCACGACGAGTAAATCTACCAATCCATGTGTCTTCAAAATAATTTATGATTGGCTGAATGATGTTCATATTATTTACAAAATAAGTAGACGATATTAATTGTTCAAATGCTTCAATGACATCTGAAGTAGGAACGAAAGCAAAGCTGCAAGTTGAGAGATTTCCAAAACGAAATTCGGATCAGTTTCATATTTACTTTGCAAACCTGCAGATTGAACCTTTCTATACACACATTGACTTAAATGAAAAAAACATCCTCTCTGAATGATATTCGGAAAGGAATTTTTAAAGGCATTTATGGCAGCCTTTTCAAAATCAGTCATTACAGTTTTGGACTGCAGATTCGGTTTCAAAGATTTTATCACCGTAAACACTCTATTGTATGTTTCTTCGTGTTTGTTTGGCATTAATACATACACTGAAGGTATCACATTATCATATTTAACACCATGGATTGTATAAATCTGACTGAAAAGCGGTGGTGTTGCTTTAAAAGTTCCATCAGCAAACCAGTTCGGACATTCAGCCATGAAGTCCAGATTTCTGAGTGTCGAAAAAATTAGAATTCTGTCTGTCTGCACTCCACTGCCATACAGCAAAAATTTCTCTTCTTTTAGTGTTTTTGAAAACTGTTCTGGGATTACTAATTCTTCAAGACATCTAGGATTATGCAATGGCATTTCTCCGTGTCGAGCATATCTGATAATTTTTTTAATATTTTCCACTGGTGGCATATGCCCCGAAACAGCACAAGGAAGACCAATTGTACCAACTGCTGCTAAAGAATGTGTCGATTCTTGCGTTGTTACCGCACGCTCTTTAATTGAACTCATAATCTCTTTCGCTGTAATTTTGCCAGCATTTGGAGGATGCCCGTGAGATTTTTCAAGAATGATATTATCATCTTGAGAGTGAATTCGCCCTTTACACAGTAAATTATACAAGTAAAATACAAGCCCTTACAAGTAAAATACTCTACACATTTGCAAATACTTTTCTCAGCACTAGCACGTTCATAGATGTATCCTTTCACCATAAGTTTTTTACGGTTCTTTTGGCTGATGATATAGTGTAACGGCATGTTGGCTTCTCTGACAGAAAATGCAGTTAAGTTTCTGAGTTTCAGGTACAACTAAGACTTTGAGCATCAGACATACATTATTTACCTAATTGTCAAACAATGGTTTTCTCGAGGCAGGAGCTACCTGTTCCCCCTTCAGGGATGACGTTTACAAAATGACGTTTTACAGTTTGTTAAGTAAAAATAAGCAGGTGTTCCATTATTGAACACAGTTAGTATATGTTTATTAGTAGTTGAACACAAGGAAAATTTCTGTGAACTGAAAAATGTCAGCTAAGCAATTTACAATTTGATTTATTTTTAGTGTATCTGGAATCATTATTGCTAGTTTAAAACTAATGAGCAGTTTTTGTATATAGTGCTGGAACAGATTAAAATTTTAATAAAAATTAAACTCGAGGTTCCTTTCAGGTAACACATATTAGCATCTTTACTGAGAAAAGCTAGTAAACAGAGTTTTGAAATCGGAATAAATTATTTAATTATTTTAAAATGGTTCAAACCCAAAGAAAAACATCTTTAAATCAAATATCAGATAGTAATTGAATCTTAAAATAATTAGACTGAAATTTTATGATAAACAATGAGAAGTAAAATGAAGATAGAAAGAGAGATGAGCCTTGTTAGAATAAAAATATCTGTGTAGAATTAAAATAAAAAGAGTAAAAAATACAGCAATTCAACATCCAAGTTTTAGTTATAGAGATGTCTTATATAAGCATATTATACTCTAAGTAAAGTGGTAAAAAGCCTTCCGTGTCATATTTGTTTGTACAACTGGTCTATTGTAATGATCTGAATGTTGAGTTTTATCAGAAGTACTTTATTAATTACGTATCTCGAGGTCTCTATCGATATTTATCCACGTATTGTCGAGCAGCGAGTATCAGATGCATGTAGATCACAGCCACTATCATACTATAAGACTATAAGAAAACCATTTACTTGAGAAACTTAAGATTGAGTCTACCAGGAAAATCAGAAATGAGCTATGAGCTTTAAATCTAAAAGTCACTCTGCACGATTTTTGACGCATTTTCATTTTTTATTGAATCTTTTTGTTTTTGTTTCACATTTAATTTTATATGAACAAACGTTTCGCAAAGCATTCGAATTTATAAATTATAATCTTTAATCTTACTGTACTCATGACCCCTATTAGTGGTCGAATGGTTAAAATCGCTGAATGCTAGGAGTTTGAACGCAGTGCCATTTCAGGCAAAGAGGCTGGCTTCGTGGTTGGTATCGAGAAAGCCCTCATCGCAGGCATCCTTTCTCTAAGCTTGATAGCCTTTGTGTGCTTTGCCATATTTAAACAACCTAGCCTATTGTGCAAATATAGAAACATATGATAAGAGATTACACTCTTTATGGAAACGAAATGTACGTGTGGAAAGTGTGCAATTAAATTCTAGACATGTTGTTTACATATATATTTATATGTAAATGTAGTATGTAAATTGTGCAATGCGTTTATTTGCTAACAACTTTTATTTTTAGTGCATTTTTATAAAGAATTTAAATACTTCTTACATAATAACAAGACCGAGACAATGATGAAGAGAAAGAAGTACTCAGCTAGAATAAATAACTCAGACGGGAATTGCACGGGAAAAAATAACATGAAAGACAGTGTTATTTAAACCTGAAAATTAATTAATATGCATTATTCTCTGTCCTGATAAATATTTTATGTAAGTTTTTTAGTAATTAAGTCTTTTAATTAAGTTTTGTTTAATTAGGTTTTCTTATCATATGTGTGGAATTCAATCATTTAAGGTAATGTGGATTACCTCAGATAACAGGAAGTGCGGATAAATGGCCAACTGTATTATTTCATAAAAAATTATCATTACGAAAATTTATTGCACACGGTACTGTTATTACGCAGTGTTATTACGCACGGTGTTAAAAAAATGTCCCGGAAAAATTATCCTGGAAAAAATGTTCCAGTAAACATGTTTCTAGAAAATGTACGGCTATTTTCTTATTTTTCCAAATCTTATAGCAAACTATTTAGTGTCATATCATAAATATCACCACAAGTTTATATAACTTTTAAAATCAATGAACATTATTTAGCTTTTACATAAGAAAGTTGCCTTACATTTAATGAAATATGTTATACAAATGTACTAAATGTGAAATATTCTATAAAAGATACTTAAAGTGAATAGAATTAATCATACGATTGTGTTATGTGGATAATTACATATAAATTTAAACTAGGTCTTTGGAACATTGTGCATTATGCTTATCAATGTAGACGTTACGTCGATTATTTTTTTAACAGTTTGTAGTAAAGGCCAAATCATATTCCCAATTAGTAAAGCCGTATATCATACTCCTAGTTAATAATAATCCGTAAAAATGATATTCCCAGTCCGTAAAGCTGTAGATGCTGTTTCTAGGCCGTAGATGTGAAATATATGATATTTTATTCTTTAAGGGGCTGTGTTCAATTCTAAATTTTATTTTGTATAATTTTTTTAAAGATTACATTTTAATTTAGAATTAAGATTAATTAGATAATTAAGATTACATTTTAATTTAGAATTACTCGGTCCTGTTATTATGTAGATTTAATCGTACAGGAACAGACGTTGTGAACACGAGACATAAAGAAAGACAGTCGTGTGAGCGTTTGTTGAGCAATCGGAAGAAAGGGGAATTAATGAAACATTTCGAAAAACGGAACTGGAAAAAAAAACACAGTACTTTTAAAAGCATTATACCAATTTCATTTACTTGTAAAGCACTTATATTTTCTCATTTCTTCGTATTTATATTGTTCTCATTAAATCGTAAATTAATACATTAAATCGTAAAAGGAAATTTTATAATTTTTGTGTTTAAAGACCGGACACCAAATTTTTAAAGTTGTTTTGACAGATTAAAACATATTTCGGGAAAATTTGTATATTTCTCTTATTGGTCTGAAGAAGTATTTAATAATAAAGAAATTTAAAAAAAAAATAAATGCATAATGCACAGTTCTGAAAAGACACTGCTTAAAGTTTATATAATTAAAAAAATTATTTAATTTTGGAAAATCTTGTTCCTCAGATTTTAAATATTTTCCATTCTCAGCGACAAAGTTTGAATTTATTATGTTTTTATCATACGTATAATCGTAGAGTTTCGCCTCCTTAATCGAACTACGTAAATATGTAATTTTATTGGAAAAAGTTTAAAATTTTGGATTATTCATTATTCGTATCGTTGAACTTAGGCCAAAAAAAGAAAGAAAAAATGTTAATTAAATCTATATTTTTAATATAATTCATTGATGAAATTATATATTAATTAAATAAATCTGTATGTATGAATACTTATATGCAAAAGAGGCAAAGGGCCTTTTTTCAAAAACAAACAAGGAAGGGCGATCTAAACACGTTTGAACTCTAAACTTTTCTGGGTTCTCTTTTTAAACTGCATGGTAGATGTAAAACACACAAATACTAAGAAGTTAAGAAATGCTATTTCTGTCTGTACCTGGACCATCATCAGTAATGACCGAAATTTTCAGCTGTCTTTTATTAACCAAATAGCCTTCAGCGGCCAGAGGGGACAGGACCCTGGAGTAAGGCTTGTACGAAACACCCGTTCTCACGGATGTTAACTAATGGTTGACTCTCCCCAATAGTATAAATAGCTTTAATTCATCCGCCCTCCCCTGAGTTCAGCCACTTAGCTTGTTTTTCAACTCAATGCTCAAAAATAAGACCTTCAAGCCTTAGTTTCCCGAAAAGTTCTTAATTGCTTTCATCTTGCATACAGATTGCTACAATTCCCAGGCAAATCCTAATTCTCACTTCTCTTTCGAAACAAATATATACTACCACTATTAATGAAAGAAAAAATTTCATTTTATGAATAACTGAATATGAAATGTAATCATTTATTAAAAAATGAACTTTTGTAAAAAATTCATAAATCAATATTCTGAAAATTTTAAGTGCGGTGAAATACAGCATTTAAGTCTCTCCCTTAACCCTTTCAGTCCTAATGGGTTAAGTCCCAGTAGATGTTTAAAGAAACCTAGAGAGAATTAAACGCATTAATTTACTACATAGTTGATGTCCCACTGGTAGCAGGCATCTTTTTTAACATCCCCATTACAAAATTGTTGCGCGCATCTTCTTATAGAGGCTTAGTGACAGACTGTCAATTTCTGTTAGTGTGATTTGTGTCATTTGTGATAATTACCAAGAAGGCATAAAAAAAAATCAAGTCAGTTGAAACAAATAAATTGGGATTGAAAGGGTTAAACAATTTAAGATGTTTTATAAATTTTCAGTATTTAGTTATTCAGATTTCAACCAGTAAAATCATCTTCTCCAAATGCCATTTGTTAAATGTATTTATGTCCTCAAAAAAAGTATTTTCCCTTTCATTTAAAGATTTTATATTTTGACAACTTGCACATCCTTGTTTTTGATATTCTGCACTATATAACACGTAAAATTATAAATTTTTGCTGATAAAAAATCACAGAATCATGAGTCTATTTGAATTAATTGTGTTTCTTATATCCAAAACATGTTTACTATGTTGAAGACGTATATTAATAGAGTTTTATAATATATGTTTAGTGGGAAATATGCACTAATATATAACATGCATTAAAATAATTGAGTCACAGGATCAGTAAGAAACCATGGTTATTACCAAAATAAATAAGGACAATGTGCAACATAATAAAGACTACAGAAATGAATGAGGACAATATTTAAAATAAATAAGGACTATATACAGCTCCTCACACTCCCACATCATCACCACTACATAAAAATTAAACATGTTGCAACAATAAAATGAACAAAAAAGAGAGAGTCTGTGCAATCCATTACTCCAAAAAAAGCATATGTTTCGAGTATATACAAGTATTACTACATAGTATTAATCACAACCAACACACTAAAAGTTGTACTAAACTACAGCACATTAAAAAATACTATACTTCAAAGGTAAAGAATTCTTAGGACAGAGAATCGCCACAAAGTAGACTCTCTCTCATAAATATTAATTTTAATTTCGCTACAGATATCTGGAGTGCATATTAGATATTCTGAAAATTAAGAAACACAAAAGAAAAACATTAAAATTGCCTTAGGAATTTTGTCACTGTAAGTTCAATAAGTAATTACAAAATTTTCGAGTAAAATGTATATGAAAATTTAAATAAAATACTCTTAAGTGCTTATAAGAAATGTCTTAATATAAAAGTGTTCTTCTACCAATGGCGGCCCTCAGCGGACTTCAGTTTGGCCACTACTAAGTGATGGTCACTTTATTACGGAGGCACCTAATTATAGGTGGGCCACATTTGCCTCCTGTGAAGGACAGTTACAATCCTGCCTTCTCCGAGGTTCGAACCTGGGACCTTTGGTATCGCAGCCCGGCGACTCAAACCACTATACCGTCTAGGCGGTCTAAATATAAATGTAAATGTAAGCAATCCTATTTAAAGCGAGTACTCAAAATTCCATTGTTTTTAATCTTGAGTGAATGTGGTGAACTTGCGTAATGATTAGAACCAATGTTTATTGTTCTCAAAAACACTATTCGTCTTAGAGGGAGATAGTCACCAAGAAGGTTCACTGCAAGTATACATTATTTCTATAAAAAAAAAGAAAAAAAAAAAAAAAAAAAAAAAGCTGCATGAAGATTTTCGTGATTTTCCTAAAGTATAATGTGCACGTGAACCAGTTCCTGAGAATGTACTCCACAAAAGAATCCCACCCCTTAAGCAGATAGCCGTAGTGTGCTTTGGCATAATCTAATAAATATAAAACCTACTGAAATATTATATAGCTGACTTTCTTCATAACTAAAAAATCAGCATTCAAGTAACTGACTGCACACTGTGCATGAAAATTTTAATGTCATTTTAAGAATAAACTGAAACAAAACAAGAAATAATTTTCTCTATAAGTGTATTAGATTATCAAAAATGAAGAAAATAATCTCAAAATTAACTTAGCAATTTTTTTAAAAGTAAGGTTATGCAGTTACTTACCTTCCTTTTTCTAATCTTTTTTAGATAATACTTTTCATAAAAAATTACCAGTAAAAACTTTATAAAAATGATTTATTAATGACCTTTGTTAATATTACTTTAACAAAGTTTGTTAATATTACTTTAACAATTAACTTTTTTTTTGACTATTAATATTACTTTGTTACTATATATATTACTTTGTTACTACTATATATATTACTTTGTTACTACTATATATATTACTTTGTTAGTTTGTTATTTAAAATTCTATTAAGTGCTATAAGTTGCATTAATTTTCTATGCTTAAGTCTCCTTCTTAAAAATTTATTAGTTAATAAAAAATATGAAAGTAAAAATTATCCTTCTTTCCATCTTGCGCTCATAAATCATTATGGGAATATCCATTTACAGTTATTAAAGCCTGAAAAAAGCATGCCTGCGATGTTATCGTCATGCGATGATTTGTAGATACTTTATTTTTTACCACGATATTTTCGACGACGATGTTTTTAAACTGCGAAGTTTTTGAACCGCTTTGTTTTCGACGACGATATTTTGTACCACGATGTTTTAGAACTGCGATGTTTTCTCTTTGCGATGTTTTCTCCCACGATGTTTTGTAGCACGACGTTTTCGCCTTGCGTTGTTTTCTCCGCGACGTTTTCGTCCGCGATGTATTTGCCGCGATGTTATCGGCGGACACCGCCCACAGCAGTTCACAGCAGTTATAGGTTGGACAAGATACTCGAGGTGCTTTGCGTGATAGTTTAACGTTCCTTACTCCATCCAGCGTTTTCTTGGTCACATCTGTTTACGCTCTTCGTCCTAATTTTCTCTAATTCATTCTAACTTATTCTGTTCGTTCTAATTTCTGTTCCTCTTTATTCTAACTTTCATTATGCATGTAGTTTTGGTTAAAAGATAATATTTTCTGAGCTCAGAATTCGAGGAATTACTTTGTGAAAAGTTTCTCTGCCTTTCCCAAAATATTAGTATTCTCCTAAGATTAAATTATGTATAATTTCTTCTATTGTTTTTGTAATTTTGCACCTGAGTTTAATGTCATTTGAAAATATTAAAATATATATGAAAAACTTTTTAAATTACACGGTTTTACGTATATGCACTAAAACAAAAAATAATTTTTTATTTATGGTAATAATACTGATCGTCTGCGACATTAAATGCAATCATACCAATCCTAACAATGGTAGATTTAAATCAAAATTTCCAAAAAGACATTTAAATTAATTGAATGTAATCCTTCTTGTATAAGTTCTTCATATATTTTAACTCCTATTTCTGCTATCCCTTAAGTCTGTGAGTGTCACAAAATAGTTCTTCATTAGACGCCGTACTATTTTAAATAAAAATTATATGAGACAGGTGTAAATGAACTGAATGTAATTATTCCTGTGCGGGAATCCTGTGCCTGAAGTTATTTCTATACTATCACTGCAGCCGATGCTCGAAGTTAAAAAATTTTTAGTTACATATGACAAAAGATTATTGCTATTACTAAAAGCAATAGGCTTCACATCTTAACTAACTTGATTAAAAACGTGTAATTTCAAAGGATTTTAAATAAGGCTGCGTCTCTCGCAGCTTATAAATTCTCTTTTCCAGCTCTGCTGAGTTAGATTTCGAATATTTTTGCTAGCCGAAATTAAAATGCGCCATTTAAAGCTTGAACCAACGCTTAGTTAGGCCAATTAGTGTCGTCTTCGTTTACGAGCGCTTTTTAAATTACAAACTGAATTTTCTGTTATTTAATACCCGCAAGTGGCGGAGTTTGATTTAACACATAAATTGAGCCTTTGTTACTTTACGCTTTAATAAAAAGGTTTATTTAAAACCTTCGTAGGACTTTGTCGTCCTTTCACAAACGGAGATTTTACATCACGTACGAAGATTATATGTCACAGATGGAAATTAGACTTAATCTACTTTTTCGCAAGATAGAACTCTATAAATTTATGAAGGGCGCACACGGTGTTTATTACTGATAATATTGTAGATACTACTACAATATATTGTAGTTGAATTTTGCACAGAGAATCATTTAATCTCTTGTTCCCATTAAACTATACGATAAATTACTTTTCTTCTTTTAATTCATTAAAACCATTTATGACTTTTAAATAAAAGCTTATTTTATATTTTTTAATAATCTCTCAATTTCCGTAAAGAATAACATGGAAATTAAAATATTTAAGTAATCGTGTTCAATCATTAAAGTAAAAGCTACTCTAATTTGAAGAAATTTAAAAGAAGAAAATATATGATTTTTGATTTGAAAGATATCACAGAAAAGCTAAAAAGCTTCTTATATTTTAAAGCTTCTGCAAATAAAAACAAAACAAAGCATGATTTTAATATACAGTGTCTCAAAAAAGTGATGGGACACTTGTGCTTTACAAAAGGAAACTGCAATAAAATAAATTTAAAAAACATGTAAAATTTTTTGTGGGTGTGTTTCATACTTAAATTTAGTAACAATTATTACATAACATACATTTTCTCAAAATATTAAAATATTAATTTAATAAAAATACAATTGTTTAGAACGGAGCAGAAAATGGCTCACTTAAGTGATGGGACACTACGTACTATGCAACAAAAATCATCTGAAGTAAGCAATAAAAATATCTTTTGGGGTATTTATTTTTACTCAAAAGCAATTGCCAATAATTTATAAAATCGTCTGCAGTCTTTCTCTCCAGTTTGTTTTGGAATTTTTGTGTTTTTTAGCTCTGTGCAGCCATGAATGCTAAACGAAAAGAAACTTTGCCTGGAATTAGAAAATTAGTTATTAATTTGCATATTGAACGTGGAAAATCTACTAGAGAAACTACTGAAACAGTTAACTTCAGTCCTTCAACAGTTTTCAATATCATTAAACGATATAAAAAGAATCATATGATTCAGGATAAAAGAAGACCTGGCCGACCATCAAAGCTATCCAATGGAATAAAGCGAATTATCGTTCGAAATATTTAAAAAAAATCCAAGAATGAGTGCTCCTAAAGTTTCTGCTGATTTACAAGCATTATATGGAGTAATTGTTAATTCTGAGACTATTAGAAGAGTAATTCGATCTACTGGATATCACGGTAGAGCAGCCAGGAAAAAATTCATCGTAAGTGAAAAGAATAGAAAACTCAGACTGGCTTTCGCAAAATCCAACATAAATAAGAATTCTGATTACTGGAATGAAGTTACTATATTTGCTGATGAGAGTAAATTTAATATATTTGGTTCTGACGGTAGAATCTTAGTGTGGAGAAAACCCAGGGAAGAATTTCGCAAACAGAACTGGGTGCCAACAGTAAAACATGGTGGAGGAGGAGTTATGGTATGGGGGTGTATGTCGTCCGCTGGAGTTGGTAATCTTGTTTTTATTGACAGTATAATGGATCAGTACAAGTATATTGACATTTTAAATCAAAATTTGAAATCTTCAGCACGAAAATTGAACCTTCATAACAATTTTAAATTCTACCAGGACAATGACTCTAAGCACAGTGCTTTGAACGTTAGACTCTGGCTGCTGTATAACTGTCCTGAAATAATAAAAACACCCCCACAATCTCCACAATTAAATCCCATAGAGAATATTTGGCAAGAATTGAAATCAAGAATTCGCAAACACACCATTTCTTCAAAACAACAATTAAAATTAGTGCTTCAAGAAGAATGGGGTAAAATCAGTCCAGAAATCACAAAAATTTAGTCGAATCCATCCCAAGAAGATTAAATCATGTTTTAAAAGTAAAAGGAAATCCAACAAAATATTAAATCTTTTAAAAAGTAAAATTTTTGGATAAATATTTGATGGAAAAGTAAGTGTCCCATCACTTAAGCGAGCCATTTTCTGCTCCGTTCTAAACAATTGTATTTTTATTAAATTAATATTTTAATATTTTGAGAAAATGTATGTTATGTAATAATTGTTACTAAATTTAAGTATGAAACACACCCACAAAAAATTTTACATGTTTTTTAAATTTATTTTATTGCAGTTTCCTTTTGTAAAGCACAAGTGTCCCATCACTTTTTTGAGACACTGTAGATAATACATGAAAAACTCTTGATTAGAATTTTCTTTAATTATTAAAGGAATAACATCAGACTACCTAAAAATTCCTGTTCCGGTGGAACAGAACTACTCAACCTAACTCTGTTTCGCTTTTGGCACTATGCCAAAGAACATTAATTCAAAAAAACAGTTTGCACAGTTACAATGCTGTCTATTTTCATTATTTTTGTTCTCGCATCTACAAGTTTTATATGTCATTTTATTGTTTATATTTATATATTGTGCAACTACTTAATGTAAGTTTTGTGTTTAAAAAAGAGGATGTGTATCCAATTCATTCACATTACATCGCAACAATTCCTTTCTAATGTAATTAAAAGAATTAATAAAAATATTTCCTTCAGTTTAAAACATTCACAGACATGAAAATTTCTAATACTTTATTCCCTTTATAAAGAAATTCAGTTTAAAAAAGTAACATCTCATTGTGAATGCGCTAAAATATAGTAAGAAAATAAAATATATACATTGAAACTTATATTTACGACGTATTAACTTTTTTATCTGCAAACTAACGTAAACCTACATAGTTCAATGATAAATAACTTAATGAGTATCCAGAGGAGGTTTGTATCCCGTTTCTGAAACCAAAGAATAGGAAAAATCAGGCTCACCAAATCCGAATGTCAAAGTCGCTGAACAGTAATAGTTCTACCTGTGTTCGATTCCAAACGAACAGTATGGCTGCATGACGTTTTCATGGTTTTCCCCATGTGTAATATGGATACTATCCAGTTTTTATAAAAAAAAAATATTCTACCTCCCTTTAGCAGATATCCCTCGAATTTTTTGCCGATTCCAAATGTATACAGCATATATAGGCTTATGGTGTTAAATGCTATTAAATTAAGATAAAACATGTAAAGTAACAGAGCCACACTTCTCTTTCAAAGCCAATTTTCAAAAGTTTCTTTTAACTAACTTTTAACTGAAACTAATTAATATTCTAGATTTATATCAGAGGTATTAAGACTAATATTTCCTTTTTATAACTGCTTCAATTGAGAACAAAAGAATTTTAGAGAGACCTGACGGCAAAGAATCATTTACTTAAATACCCAGAGACAAGCCCAACATTCCTAAATGTAAATCTGAGCGCTGAAGTATTTTTCTTCGTTGTAGGAACAGCTAAATTCTGTGTTAAGTCGTCTAGCCTCTATGAAATAAAGTACACAATAGAAAACAAAGAATACTATTTTGCAACACTTAATGAAATTTAAATATCGCAAATTCTTTCTGAGAATAATAACAGTGCGATGTATCTTCAAGACAACCATCCACGGTTCCAGATGATTTAAGTAATCTAAACATTAATGTAATATAAACAGTACGGTTGCAGGATTATCATTGTTTTAGATAACCAATTCCTTTTCCGTTTCCTCACCGGAAATGTAAATCAGTTAGAGAGTATTTAAGTCAAGGGTTTTGGATTGTAAGGGAAAGCGTGTTTTTGCCTCTATAGATCTGCTAGCTTTCGCCAGCTCTGATAAGATTGTAATTTTTCGCCTTTGCGTTACTGCTGCCAACATTTAATTTTTACGCCGGTCAGAAGTTCTGAGCCAACTTAAAATTTAACATCAATTGGGTAGTCTTTGACTACTAACCTTAATTTAACTTACAATTTGAGTGTTACTATTCTCAGCAACCTGCAAATTCAGCTAACATAAAAAATTTACTCTAAACAGCCCATAAATATCAGCGCATAGCCAATAGTATTTACATATGGACCTAATATAGAAGAAAAGTAGAATCAGCCTGTATTTCTATAAAGACAAAAATCTAAAAATATCTGAAAAGAACACCTGTACCCTCGAAATACAGTTTTTCAAGCGGAAGTTTTAACAATTAAAAAGGCAATAGAAATTGCAATGAATAAATGCAGTCACCTTGCAATCATTCAGATTCTCTTTCTTCGCTACACGCATTAGCGAATTTCAAACATCCTTCTCCAATATCACAAGAAATCTTTAATTTCCTCCAAGATTTTTTTTTCCATGGCGGGCACTAGACAATACATGCAATGGCTACTACTAAGATCGGAAGCGGTGGTCATTTTCTTATGGAGGCACCTAATAAGTGGGCCACTTTTGCAAATGAAGATGCTTTCTTGCTAAAGCTGCAACTACTATTCCTATTTCTGAAGATCTAAATTTAAAAAGCCTAAGCCGTACTTTAAAAAAAAAAAAAAAAAAAAAAAAAAAACCCTCAAGAAAATAAATTATATCTGACAGAATGAATGACTGCTCCCCAAGACATAAGAACTCACGAACTAATCAACGTAATAAGCAGAAAAGATGTCTCAGTAACTGTAACTCCCGTTTAAATCACTTCACATATGGATATGCAAAGGATTCGCTTCTCTCGAATGCTTTGCTAATCTAAATAATCGAATCCTATTTTGTATTGTTTATATGTATTAATTTGTTAATGCATCTTAAATTTTCTTAAATTATTTTTATATATATATAATTTATCTCACTTTATAATATTTTATGTTCAGAATATAAATAATTTCCATACGTTTTTTGTTGCATTGCCTGATAATTTTGAATAACTTATCTGTTTTTGTGTTATTTATTCTTATATTTTCAATAACCGTATTGGAAAGACAAGATTCCAATAAATTATTGAGCGTTAATAGCGTTTAATTGGCTGGATAAAAAGGTAAACTTATTATCTCAGCAGTCCTTAACTTAAAAATTTATTCAAATTACTTCATGGTTAGAGTCATACGACTTTTAAATGGGTGCAAGGATGAATTCTTTATCCTTTTTCCTCCTTCTCCTTTCTCGCTCTTGTAGTATAGCTTTTTTAATTTCGGTTAAAAATACCCAATATGATTTTCTTCATTAATTTATTCATTAATTCATCTGTATTTTAAATAAATATTAATTTATTCATTAATTCATCTGTATTTTAAATAAATATTAATTTATTCATTAATTCATCTGTATTTCAAATAAATATTAATTTATTCATTAATTCATCTGTACTTTAAATAATAATAAATGATTATAAATATAATAAATAGTATTAAAAGTGAATATTACTTTTCGTATCTATTTACACGTCTGGTTACGTATAGCTCTATAGTAGAGTGTAACCAGAGATGATGGAAATGCTAAAAGCTGAAAAATAGGCGACAAAAAATTACTATAAATTTATCCGGGGAAAGCGAATACTGGTAATTATAGACCGCATTACCATTAATTCATTTATCAAATGTACGGTGAGTCCTCTCAGGGTCTGCTTTCCTAAAACGGCCAGTTCCGAAAGTAAGCAATATTTCTGAGAGCATAGATAAATATCGATACTGAATATCACATCCCTAAGGTGATCGCCTTCATAGCAGACAAATATCATCTAGAACATAAATGCGCATCTGAAGTAAAGGTTCATTATATTGTATTTTGTATTCTAGAAAAATTATAGCAACATAGTCAACATCTTTACTTACTTGCCAAGTAATACACACCATAAATTTTTAATTTAGTATTTTATCTTTTTTTAATTTAAAATATGTTAAGTTATATTTTATCGTTATTTCTTTAATTTTACCATAAATAACGAATTTTTGCTGTGCAAACTGAAGGTAATGTTGTCTTTATCGAAACCATAATTTTTAACCTCCATAAAACATGTCAATCAATTATATGATTTGTACATAATTCATACACTAAAAAAACTATTTCTCTTTTTTTAACGGAAACAACCCAAAAATATCTTTACTATAAATTAATTTTCGAAAGCACTTATTCCATGTGATATTTTATTGAAAACATGCTGTTGATTACTAATAAATTTGAAGTTTTTAATATAGATTTTATCGTTACTTTGCTATTTTGTTATAAATAACTCATTTTTGTTGAAAACATGAAGGCAGTGTCATCTTTAACACATCCATAGACTGTATGCTGAATACAATGTATTAATTGTATTAATAGGTAATGCAATATGCAAATAATGCATGAGAAAATACTCCATGACTTTCTTTACTTTTTGTAAACATAAACGATGAAAAGCTTTCTTCCAAATTTTTTATTATAGATTAAATTGTCAAAGACACTAATTCCACCATGTCTTTCAGTGGACAGCTGCTGTCCATTACTAATACATCTAAAATATTTAATATAGATTTTATTAATATTTTATATAAGGTTCAGCAAAAATAATAAATTTTTTCTGTACAAAATGAAAGCAACTTTGCCTTTATTGCATCGACAAACTTTTATTTTGCTTAAAAAAATGTCAATGAATTATGTATTCAATAACTAATACATACCTGAAATATGCTTTTCTTTTTCTAAATATAAACAACTTAAAGATTATCTTTCAGTTCTTCGATTATAAAAGTTTTTCGCATGTGTTAACAACTCCTGACATATTGTTGAAACTATTTTATTGATTACTAACAATTTTGAAATCTATATAACTCATATAAATGCTCAAAAAGTATTCCTAAAACGTAAAATGGCATTCCAGATCGTTGCAAACAGTTCTCAACGCAAGAAAATATCCTTTGGCGCACAGAATGTATGCCAACTTCTGACTTCGACTTGCGCCTGCGCAGTGATGATAAACGCAATTCGCGCCCCAGCGGAGGCGAATGAGAAATTGTTTACTAGTTGCTAAAATATTTATGTCAAATTTGTGGCAAGTGGAAATGACAGGTGACAAACTTAAGCCAGTGATAATGAGCATTTTAGTATCAATGTGTCAAAATTTCGAAAAATGAATAACTTGCTTCTGGTTGCACTAATTCTGAATAACTTGCAGTAATCTGAACAAACAGAAAGACAGAGATATACACAGTACACAAAAGTAGTCAATAATATAATTTCTTACTGGCTTAAGTTATTGTGACCTTTTCAAATTTTGAAGAAAAATTTAAAGCTGTACCTTCAGTAGTTTAGAAGATATTAAGTTCTTCCAAAGACAGAAATTAAAAAATAGTCACTTAAAATAACTGCTTTTGCTCATGTTGCAAGCTGACGAAATATCAAACAGCAAATACCCTAGTCGCGACCATCTGAAAGCCCATTTCATAAAGTAGCCAGTTTTCCTGAGAACAGAAATAAACATTGGCATTGACATTAAAGACTTCTCAGAAGGTCATAATCATCTTGAACCATGAGTGGTCGTCTTAGAGAGAGTTTTACAACAGTTTATTTCCTGCTGCTGAAAAGAACGAATGAAATGAAATGATGATTCATGTTAGCAATAATACAATATTTATCCAAGAGGCGTGTAATCAGTAAGTAGTATTTAACACAAACGAAAATTGTTTAAAAATATCTTACTTACCAGCCTAGGTTTTTAAATTTTCTTTTAAAATAATTTTTCTTTTAAAATATTTTAGACATACTTTCATTATCTATTTGATAAAATGCTGCGTGGAATTTGTAAGTGATAACTTTATAAAGTATGTTCTCCGTCCTTTTTCGCGTACTAACGTAGTTTAACTGGATAGCACATCCTGCTAACAGTCCGGAGGTCCGATGTAGCAGTAGTCAAAGTAACCTAATGACTCTATCAACTGTTAAATTATGTTTTGTAACAAATAAAAACTTTAAAATAATTTTTTCTGTGTGTTCACTTTTTAATGACATTTCTCTTTCAAAAATAAAAAATTTGTTTTGTAAAAATAGGAATTTCAAATATTTGCATGTGTTTATTTTTATGTATTTTATAAAATTCAGTATGTAAATAATTTTAATTATTAGAAATTATTTTTAAAATATACACCGCTGGCCATTAAAATTGCAAAGGAAAGCAAATACAAAAAAAGATATTTATTGTACGTAAATAGTATGGCATGGAGACAAAATGATTAAATTTTTAAACATTTTGGGGGTTTACAAAATAACAGGGATACGAAATTAGTAGAAACTGCTGCCACCCCTGACAGATAAAACGGCCCTTACCCGGTTAGGCATGTAGTCAAACTGCACATGGCAGAAAGGGCAACTCATTCCATGCTGCTTCAAGTCTATGCCACACTTCATCAACGATATTAGCTGGAGAGGGTGGTGGGCCAGCCTCTCAGCAACCCACAACTAAATGTTTTCAGTGGGGACAGATCTGAAGATCGTGCAGGCTCGGGCAGCAATCGAATACCCTGTGTATCGAGAAAGGTCAGAACACGACGCACAACATGTGGTCTTTTATTATCTTGTTAGAAGATGGCGTTTTGGAGGCATCGAAAATAAGGCACAACCTCTCGACGTAAGATGTCAGAAATGTACCGATCTGCGTTCAAATTACCGTCGATCCGAACTAGAGATGTGCGTGTCGTGTACCTAATGGCTGCCAAAAGCATCACACCAGGTGCAGGACCACTATGCCGATATTGAATGCAAGCGGGCGGCTTGTGGTGTCCAGACACCTATACGCCATCAGAATACTGCACGCAGAACCGGGACTCGTCTGAAAAGACGACATTATGCCACTCCTGTATCCAGCTTTGTTTCATGGGGCAATGGTGTATACACTTGGGTACCTAATCTGAAGGCCCTACCCCTATCGAACAAAACTAAAAATTACTAATTATGGGTGCATTAACGCAAAGAAAATTTCTAAATTTTAAAAAACATTTGAGCTGAAGAAATTTAAGTAACAAGGTACATAGTAAATTTTGTCAGAAATAACTTTAAGGTAAATCGTTAAATTATAATTAAAAGGTAACAAAGTTAAGCAAGATATTAACATTTAATTATTAATAGCAAGTTAATATACGATAAGAATTTAAACATGTAGTGAAACAGTGTCGACTAATGGGGGAAGCATCTGGTGAAAGCCTTTGCCGCCGGTAACTAATATCCTAAAAAGAAGACATAGAACAAATGGGAAACTAAACAAGAAGTAGGTGTAAATCCTTCGGTGAAAAATTTAAAAGAGGAAAAGAATTGAAACGCAGGTAAATAATGGATAAGTTTGAGCAATTTGAAATATTAAATTGACAATGGCCCTGTCAAAAGTATATTAAGATACAAAATATGTGCATATATGGGATGAGATATATACATAATATAATAAGCATGGACACAATATATAATACAAGTGCTGAGTAATAATGCAGGTAACAATATGAAAACAACAGTCAGTATTTACATTAAGTACGGCCATAGGACGTTTGCAGTTAGCAGGATCATTAATGTCGTAATTACCTATTTTAATGGCAGGTTTTTTTTTTTTTTTTTTCTTTTCGAGAAACTTCCTTGCTAATTTACAATATATAGTTTTAAGCTAGCTCCTTTTGAGCTCAAAATGGATACAGTTAATACGAATGTAACAGAGAGAGTATGAAATTTGACGTAATATACAATTTTGGGCTGTTTGGAGCCTCTTTCTATCCGATTTGCAAGAATATGCCCATATTGGGCAGGCATGACAGAGCATGGGACGCAATACGGATTTGTAAATGAGTAACTTGTTGTCTATAGATAGAAAGCTGTTTCGAGCAATTAAGGGGAATAGTGTTGCTTTACGAGCTTCGAAACTTCTGTAAGAGAGATGTTATGTGTGGGATCCATGTAAGAGAATTACTGAGGATCACCCCGAGAATGAAGGACCTTCTTAGCCCAGGGGATAGATGCTCCATAGAAATGCAAGTTTTTATTAATTTTCTTTTTCTTGGTAAACAAAATGGCACGCGTCTTGTCTACATTAACAAGGATTTTCCATTTTTGCAGCCAAATCTCAAGTATGTTTATGTGATCTTGTAACCACTGTATGACTGATCCAACAAATGCTCATTGCGTCAGGACCACCACTTTATCTCAAAGAGATAAAGCGGTTTTTTTAACACAATAAATTATTTATCGGAGCTTTGTCGTTCGGCACACCAGCTGCATTGTCAAGGGAAGCCGAAGTAATGGTCGCCGTGCTGATGGTCCACGCTGCTGGAAACGTCGAGGCACCATACGAGCAGATACTGGGCGTGCTGCGAACATGCTCATTTCCTGACTAATGGTCCATGATGTGGTTTTACGCTTCTGCAGGGCTCACCTCACAGTATGTCTGTCCTCTCTGGCGTTAGTCATGGGAGGGCGCTGATATCCATCATGCCATTCAGTATGACCCTCAGCAACCCATTGATTCCATATTCGCATAACAATGGTTGGATGTCGAACAGAGCGACGGAACGATAATCCACACTCTCGATCGGCAACGATCCTGCCTCTATCGAATTCCGACATTTGCTGGTAAGCCTTTCTTCTTATTATTTAAGGCATAACACGATATTCTGAGCTAACTCCTACCTTATAAAGCGCTTTCCTAATGAGAAATCCACTACATAACTTTTCTTTTTATGCAGTGCTTCAGATGTCGTTTCTCCCTCCTGCGTCATCTAAATGCGCTGAAACACTAATCATTTGCATATCCAACCTCTTCTTTCTTTCACGTAATTTTGACGTTCGTAGATCATTCCTTTCTGGTGTTGCAATTTTAATGGCCAGCAGTGTATTTGTATTAAGAACAAATTGATTTTCTCGTTCTTTCACCTCACAGCAAGAAATTATCATTAAATCTAATAAAAGAAAGCATTCAAAATTTTCCGCATACTTTTACATGACATATTTCAGAAAATTCAGTTAAAAATTCATAGTAAAATATTGATACTTAAAAATGTAATAGCCAATTTTTGAAACGGTATTGTGGTCTCTTATATAAAACCAGCACAGAAAATTTATCATTAGTTATATGTCACGAAAAGTTAAATAATGCTGAATACTTAAATTTAACATATCCTTTTTGTTACATCAATATCAGGATACCGAATGATATAGAATTTTTACACAGCTAACTTGCTTTCTCTATTTTGCTTATTTACGTCCAATCTTGAAACTGATTTTCCATCAAGCACTTTTATCGGGTTTTATTTAACTTGTGTTCTCTATTTGATGGCTTGGGTCCAATCTTGAAACTGATTTTCCATCAAGCACTTTTATCGGGTTTTATTTAACTTGTGTTCTCTATTTGATGGCTTGGGTCCAATCTTGAAATTAAGATTTGTTCATTCCATGTTTGGATCTAATCTTAAAATTAATGTTTTACCATAGCATTTTTATACCGTTTCATATAAGTTGCTTTCTCTATTTTATTACTTTCGAGATTCAACTTTGAAATAAATTTTTCATCTTCGACTGATTCAATGTTTGACGTTTTTCCTGCAGAAATATTTGCAATAACAATAGAATATTCTATGGGATTTTTTTCAAAATTCGATATACAGTCAACTTTCGATTAGTCAGAAATGGATAAATCGTGTTCTGAATTTACGAGCTCTGTCTGAAAAAAAAAATTAATCTTGTTCATTATAAGGCGATGAGGAAATTACTGCCCAAAACCATCAGCGTAAAAAAAGAATTGCCTATGTAAAATGCAAAAAATACAATAAAACTGAGTGAGATAGCAGCAGTGATAGCAGATCACGTCATAGTAAGTTATTTTTATCCTCAAAAAAGTATGTAATTTACTCTTACATGATACAAAAATAACTATAATAAAACTTTAAAAAATCGCACCGGACATTTTTAAGTTTGAATTTAGTAATATTGTTCAAGCAAGTACTGTTCTTTACATTCGTTTCTAATAATGTTTATTCTTTTAATATTTTACAGTGCATTCTTTTTTTGTTCTGAATAGTGATTTAAGCATCTGTATAAAATAAAAGTACTTATTACAAAGGCTTTTATAATTATAACGTTACGTAACCGTTCTATTACAATATAACTTCTTATAAAGTCGTAATTTTTCGATAATTTAATGATTTTATTCGCTATATTACAAAGCTTGAAAACGTGCTTCAAATCTTTTCATTTTTATCCGGGTTATTCATATTTCCTACGTATTTAATTACCTTCACATTAATCCCGATTTTGAGTTAACTGTGATATTCATCCCTAACATTACTCTAATTAATTGGAAGTTGACTGATTTGCTTTTCAAAACAAGGTTTTATGAAATGTCTAAAACAATGTATCGACCCTTGAGATTTTTCAAAAATCAATCGATTTTTTTTAATTAGAATGCAGTTGATAGCAATAATGTTTTTTACAGCAAACATATGTAATTTTTCGTCGTTAGCAGCCTCATGATTTCAATTCATGAAGAAACTGGATTTCTAAATCAAATGAAAATTTAAATAAATTAAATGCACTTTTATTGTAGATTAGAAAAATTAATTTCATAGCGTTTAGAAGCAGTGAATTTTTTATTATGTTTCTGCATTCTTTCTTCTAAAAAGAGCAAATAAAATGTACAAAATGTACTTTACTCAGTTTTAAAAGTGCACCAGAAGTAAAATATAATTTTTTTAGCTAGTGTAATATTCATATCACACAGAATTAAAAATAAAAACATTTTTGTCCCATATACACTAATAAAAGGTCATTACATAGTTTTAAGGAAGTCATTTTATAATGTTTCAGCGAGCAATTTGATCATTTAAAAATTAAATACTATGCATACCAGAATTGTTTCTCAAGCATTTTAAAAAGTAAAGCACATCAGAAAGTGTTAAAAAAGCTTTTTATCTTAAATTATAATATACGGTTTTTTTTTTTTTTTTTTTTTTTTTTTTTTTTTTTTAACTTTTATAACTTTAGAGTAACATTTCATAATGCTCACCATCACTAAAAGCTAAACTGGAAATCAGAGACCTAGGAGAAGTCACCTACTACCTCAGCATAAACATCGAAAGATCTAAAGATGGAACCTTTGCCATAAACCAAAAGAACAAAATCGAAGAAATTGTTCAAAAATTCGGACTTCAAGATGAAAAACCAACATATACGCCAATGAAACCAAACTACTGCAAAGTAGAAACTGCAGATGATCTTCTAGAGGATAATACGGAATATAGACAAGCAGTAGGGGCATTATTACATATTGCAACAATTAGCAGACCATGTATAGCATGCGCCGTCAATCTACTGAGTGGAAGAAACGAAAAAACTCGGAAAATAGATTGGAATGCTGTCATTCGATACTTAAATACAACTAAAGATTTGAAGTTGGTTTTTAAAAAAGTTCAAGAACCTATACTAACTGCATATTCCAATGCAGCTTTGGCAAATAACAGAACAACTAGAAAATACATTAGCATATACTTATTCAAACTAGGAAATAACTGCGTTTCATGGAGCAGGAAAAGGCAAAACTGCACTACATTATCTTCAACTGAAGCAGAATATATTGCAGCAGCTAATACAGCACAAGAAGCACAATGGTTGTTAAATTTACTTAAAGACCTAAAACGAGACAAAATCTACTGATTGCTCTCTATGAAGATAACAAATGAAGCATCAAACTTTCACAAACAGGGAAAAATAACTCCAGAAGAAAACATATAGACTACTTGGGTGAACTTAACAAAACGAGATCCTGAGCCTGGACTATTGCAGAAGCTCCGACATCATTGCAGATCTGCTCACTAAACCGCTAGGAAAGCCTGTGTTCGTGAATCGCTGCAACTAGAAACTGCAAAGTAGAAACTGAAGATGATCTTCTAGAGGATAATACGGAATAAAGATAAGCAGTAGTGCCATTATTACATATTGCAACAATCAGCAGACCAGATATAGCATGCGCCGTCAATCTACTGAGTGGAAGAAACAAAAAATCTCGGAAAATATATTGGGGTGTTGGTATGCAAGTAGGAGTGTTGGTATGCAAATTGGTGACCTTCATAAACAATGTTATCCTCTGCAAAAGAAACCCTGCAAAGGAGTTAATTGTGCGACTCGCTTTTTCTTCTTTACATTCTTTCCTCACTTCTTAAGGAAAGGACAGTCTCTCTTATGTAACTATCTTTTGATATGTATTTGGAAAATTGATGAATTTTAATCTACTATTACGTATAAATAAATGTGTTTATTAACCTTGCAATTTTAGTCTACAACCTCTTTTTGGATTAAGCAATGATCATGCTGACGCTGCACTCGATACAAGGTAAGAGAAATTATTCTACTCTCTACTTTGGTAATTTGTTGTAAAAGTGTTTACTACAAAATATATTTACAACTGTAACAGACCTATTTAAGTGTAATTGAACTATTTTATTCACGCCATGAACTCATGAACTGTAACCGAACTGATGTAACAGACCTATTTAAGTGTAATTGAACTATTTTATTCACGCCATGAACTCATGAACTGTAACCGAACTATTTTATTTAAACGCCATCTCGTGGCGATATGAAAAAAAACGTCAGTCGACCTCCAGCCGCCATGATGATAGCTTACTATGTTACGTTATTCTCAATGTTTGATGTTCCATTTCGTTTATGTTTCATTTTTATATATATTTCTTTTGTTTGTAACCGTTCCTGTGTGCTCTGTTAATAAATCCTTTTAAAGCTAGCCGGCATTAGTGTCTATTGAGGAACGGCTACATCACACAACACATAAAGCTTTTCGCATTGAAACAGGAAGTAAGGAGTGATGACGTAGTCATGTTGATACTGACTGCAAAGACACAATTCGCAGAAAATAAATAAAGGTTTTAAATTTGAAAAAACTCGAGCTAAAAAAAATCTGAAAAGTTTCAAATTTTAAATGACGTCCACAGGGGCTTTTTTTTAACGTTTTGTGTATTACCTTTATTTATTAAATATCATGTTCTTTGCACTTAAACCATAAAATTCAGTTCAATAGCAATGTCGCAAAATAATTTTAAAATGAGCCTATGTTTAGAATTTCCGATACACAGTTCTGCGCGCTGGAGATAAAAAGGTGTTTTTTCCCCCCGCCGTAGAGTGTTGCCATTGCTCGCTTTGAAATCCTTGAGTTTGTTAATAAAAAAATTCGTTAAAGTTTTACAAATCGATCATAATACAAATTCAAAATTTCAAATTTGGTTTTCCACATGCCCATATTCGTAGGAGGATTACGTATTCGTACGGTTTTTATCACAATGCGAGAAATAGACATAACATTTATGCAGATTTTTCACTATTTAATTTCTTCAAATATAATGGAGGACTCTATCATTTAGTGGCAACAGTTTGAAAAGTGAAACGGAGATTTATAGTGATTCAGCGCAAAAGGAAAACAATAATCCTTCAGAGATAAAGCCCCTTTGAACTAAAAAACTGTGCGTGAAAAAAGAGCTTTAATTTAGAAGAGAAGATATCATTACTATAAGCATTTATAACGTTATTTATTAATTAACAAATAAAATACGCTAGTTTTCTTAAAAGTTGTATAAATCATGAATTTAAAAATGCG
The DNA here is from genome assembly GCF_044657685.1 of Stegodyphus dumicola. NCBI lineage: Eukaryota > Metazoa > Arthropoda > Arachnida > Araneae > Eresidae > Stegodyphus > Stegodyphus dumicola. The sequence continues at coordinate 35,656,252 of NC_140771.1, read as the reverse complement.
GCATTCATTATCTTTCTTCATCTGCATACCAAGTGGAAGAATTCTGTCACGCTTTCTAAGGTAACTATAATAAGATATATTTAGAGTTAAGCAAAACAAAAAAAAAAACTTCAGTTTGACGTATTTTTACATTCAATCAATTTTTTTCTGCAGCTAAAGAATTGGAACTTATGCTTGATTGCCATTGAAATCAATAGTTTTATTCAAAATTTAATCTACTCTAAGATTGCTTTTTTTGACCTAATTACAAATTTTATATTGGCGTGTTTCTTTTCCAATTCAATATAATAATAGATATTTAAAAAATAAATATCTAAGTTATACTCACATTTATACACATACATTTAAATAAATACAAGCTCGTTGTCTTAAGTTTGACAAAACAACTTTGCTCCCAGTATCTAAAGAAAACTTAACTTTTCACAAAAGGGCAAATGAGGAAGATCTTTTTTATACGAATTTGTTTTTTACAAATTATCGATGCATTCTCGTTTATTTTTACAGTTAGGGCGTTCAGCAATATTTACATCGTCATTTGTGAGTTCTACTTTAAAATCATTCATACCTGATTTATTATTCCTACGTAATCGGCCTCAAAATGAGTTTTCTTAATTCGTATAGTATTTCAAAAACCCTCTGCATTATTTTTCTTTTCTTGGCAGAGTACTGGATTTTAAGAGTTTCTTTTGCAATCCAAGCAAGCGATTTTCCATGTCCCCTTCACAATCACTACATCGAAAATGTTTACTACAAATTCTTACGTTTTTCACATAAATAAAATCCTGTCTTCGACACATGTATCGATTTTTTTCGCCAAAAGCAAACTGTCGTTTGGAAAAATATGAAATACAATATCATTATCTTTCTCGTTTCCATAAATTATATGACACTTTGCTACAACGTAAGAAGACTTATTACATAACTCATACATTATAACAGTGGTCTCAAACTTACGTTGCACGCGGGCCAATGCACAATTTGAAAGTAGCTGACGGGCAGCAAATACAAAAAAGACGGGAGATTTTGTTTACCAAATTTGTCAATGAAATTAAAAATATACGAATAAAAATAACGCAAAGAAAAATATCAAATTTATACTTATATTTTGCTTAAAATCGAAAAATGTGTATCTGCAAGAAATTTATGTTTGTCACAATTTGGAACTTAAACAGACAGCTAAATATTTTCAGATTGGCATTTATTCAATTAATTGTAATATACTGAAGTACTAAGTAACTTACTTTTAATTTAAACTAAAAGGAAATATACGAAAGCTACCGAAGACAGGCAAAACTTGAGTAAAAATAATGACAAAAAGCTACAGAAGACGGGCAAAACCTTGAGTATAAATAATGACAATTTATTCTCTTTCTTTTATTTATTAGATTTTTCTATGACGCAAAACAGAAAAAATAATATTTGTATGTAAATTATTGTAAACATCTTTGCTTTTTACTACGCCTTTAGCTAAACTGCCAAATGTTTCGATTTTCATGAAGTTCTTGGAAGGAAATTACTAAAAAGTATCATTATAAATTGTAGACACTCGTCGGCAGTCTGGTTCTTTTCGTACTCATTAGTTTTCAACTATTGGGGGGGAGGAGTGTTCTTATGTAAATGTAATCAAAAACAGAGCGAGTACTTTTATTACAAAAATTTGTAAAATAAAATATTTATCTTTTACGAAATTCTAATAAAAGTTAATCAAATTTGTATCTTAAAATATTTGAATAAGAGTTACATTATAGTTTAAATTAATTTTCCTAGATTTTCCGAAGAATTACGTTCATTTTTGGTAATGAATATAACGTAATACTGGATTCCAAACCAGGGCTTAATTTCTAAAATTAGAAGTGCCAGAGCTCTAAGGAAGACCGTCAGGAAAGAGGAGCGAGAATAAATAAATAAATAAAATGACTAATAAAATCTTTTAAATAAAATGACTAATAATACTTTAAAAATAAATTAAATAAATAAAACCGTTAAAAATAAAAAATTAAATAAGTAATCATTAAAATAATTCATTGTGAAAGCAATTATGTAATTAAAATTTTATAAAATATAAAGAGATAAATTAAAATTTTATATAATTCTAATATAATTTTATTACTTTACTTGAAATTTATTCGATTCTAATAAAATTTTATTACTTAAAATAAAATTTTCCAAATCAAATTTCGACTAAAATTCTTGTTTAGTTACATAAAAGAAGTGCTGGAGCCTTCTTATCTAGGGCTCCGATGCGCTTCGACTAGAATTATGATTTATCGCAAAAACTAAGAAGTACCTGAGGAGGATTCCGGTAGGCTCCGGCGCAATTTAAGCTCTGCTCCAAACCATTAATATGCAGGCAGCATAACTTTACTTACTTTATAATACTACTTTGAAGGCCACCCAGCTAGACACTCTTTTACTAGAAAACTACATGTGCGATTAAAATTAATTTCGGATTTCCACATTGCTAATTTTGAACAGGCGAACTCAGAGCAAATGAAACATAACGTCAGACTACTTCTAGCATGGACCTTATAAGAAATATACCAACCCATTTGGGTTTTCTCACTCGTCTGACGCGTTCCCGGCTGTCACCTTGATCACATTCTATTAGCTATTGCATGCTTTCAGGGCTGGATATTTTTTTAGCTTTTCCTATGCTGTAAGGAAATTTGTAACTACTTCTTTTAGAAAATAATATTTTAAATCTGAACTAATAGAAAATTTCAAACAAGCAATTTTTATACTTTTTATTGGTGTAAATAAGTAAAAAATACTAAAATATTTAAAAACGAATTTTTGAAAGTTTTGTTTAAAATACTAAATTGTGCTGCTTTTTTAAAATTACAGATGAGTATTATAGCACAATTTCTATAAAGGAATTTTATTTCAATTATATTTCATAATACATCTGTCACATTCTTGCCACTAGGTGGCGGGCATCTCTTCCTTTACTTTTGCTGTAATTAAGTTCCGAGAAGCAGTCGAGATTGGAACCGCTCTGAGGAGCGTAAAGACTCAGAACTAAAAATGTACTGTTTTAAAATAATTATCACCTACCTTGTAAATAGTGTATATTAGCTTTTTATTTCAATAAATAATTAAAAGACAAGATGGCCTGCTAATTGTAATAGAAACTCTTACTGGAAAACGTGATTATTAGAAGCCTGGCGTCGAGAACACTAAAGATGCAGCAGGTAAGGAATTTTACATTAATTTTATTGTAAATAGAAGAACCTGATGCAACATTTTTATGGCGCCCGAACAGGGACGCCAGGTTTTTTGAAAAGTTCTAATAAAGTGAATTCAAAAGCTGAATATTAAAATTGAAGATTTTAATACTTGTTCTTGAAGTATTCAGCAAAAGAATAATTTTGTTTTCTAAGTAAGAGTTAAATATTTGTTTTTCATGAGACGTATATTTTTTGTGTAAGTGTTTGAATCTAAGAAAGATAATGGCTGAAGTAGATAAATTAAAAAAGAAAAGAAGTATCTTAAGAACTGCCGTTACAAAACTATTTAAGAAAATCGAAAGTGAATTAAATAAATCTGAATGTAGTATTAATGAGCTCGAAGAATTGTTAGAACAGCTTAATGCTAAAACCGAAACGCTATCTAATGCCGATGTGGAAGTTGAACCAATTCTGAGTGTAGATGAATTCGAAAATGAATTCGAAATTACAGAACAATATCGCGAGAAGATAACGTTATGGAAATTCAGGCTTAAGAAACGGATTAAGGAACTTATTCATGACTTAAATGCACCGAACACACAGCAAAATATAAAAGATACACCTAATGTTAAATTACCAAAACTTTCGATTCCCGTATTTTATGGGAACAGTAGTCAATGGCTTACTTTTTGGAATAGTTTTGAGTCCTCAATACATAATAACGAATCATTGAACAAAGTAGACAAATTTAATTACCTGAAAGCGTATTTAGGAGGAACAGCTGCTAATTGCGTTCAAGGACTTCCGTTATCGCCGAAACATTATGATTCAGCAATTCAAATCTTACACGACCGTTTTGGAAGGAGAGACATTCTTATTAATGCGCACATGAATAATTTGCTGAATATTGAATCATTAAAAAATGCGAATGACATAAAAACATTTCGTAATTTGTATGATAAAGTACAAACACAGATTAGATGTCTCGAAGCGTTAGATGTTGTATCGGAATCTTACAGCGCTTTGCTGTGTCCGATGATTTTGAAGTTATTGCCTTCAGAATTAACGCTTGAATTTCATAGAACACAAAATGTTGGCACCGATTATAACATAAAAGATTTAATGTCATTTTTACACGCAGAACTTTCATCCCGTGAACGCACGAGGTCAACGGTTTCGCAACAGCAAAAAGTATCCGATCGGCGACAGTCTTCTTCCACCCCTGGAACGAAAAGCGCATATGGTTTCTCAAATAGACATAATAAACCAAAGATTCCGACCGCTACAGATTTGTTTACAAAATCCGAATGCAGAGAGGAAAATATGAACTGCGTCTTCTGTAATCAGTTTCACAAGACTTATGACTGTAGTTTCGTTTCCGGCTTATCATTACAAGAAAAAAGGGACATTTTAAAAAGTAAATGTGCTTGCTATAAATGCCTAAAATTACACCATTTGGCTCAAAACTGCAGAACAAAAATAACTTGTTCTATTTGTAAAAAACAACATGCAACTATTATGTGTAATAAACAAAATCCTTCTGTCGAGGTTTCGGAAATTAAAAATGACGAACAGATAGAAAATAAAGTACTTTCAAATCAAGCAGGATGTTCAGAAGTATATTTGCAAACTTTAATTGTTCGCATATATGGAAGAGGGAATAACCAATTTGTTCGAGCGATAATTGACACCGGAAGTCAAAACTCATACATAAGCAGGTATGCAGCAGAAAGGTTACAATTAAGAAGCTTAGGTGAACAAAGTGTAACCCACGGACTTTTCGGTGGCATAGAAGTTTCGGAAAAACATAAACGTTATAGAATAAAATTGGGTAGCGTAGATAAACGGTATAATTGCGAAATCAATGTATTGGATGAAAGAAAAATATGTTCTTCGGTCCCTAAAATCAAAAATATACACTGGATTAGGGAACTTAGAAGAAGAGGAATTTACGTCAGTGATGTTTTTGAAAATTGCAGATTATTCCAGGAGAACCCCCAAGAGATTCATTTGTTGTTAGGGGCAGATGTTGCTGCAAATTTATTTACAGGTAAAATCGAAGTTCTTCCTTGGGGAAGATTAGTTGCTGTAAGTACAAGACTTGGGTGGACAGTCATGGGGAAAGCGAACACTGACAATTATGAAATAGAAAATTCCTTTTCCACGCTTTCGTTATCTTTACATATTTCTGATGCCACGTTGTCAGAACTGTGGAGGCTTGATGTTATCGGAATAACAGATCCAGTTACAAAAAAGGCTAGAGAGGAAAGGGATTTGCAAGCAAAATTGCAATTCGAAAATTCTGTATCTCTAAACGAAGAAGGGCGTTATGAAGTCGCACTTCCGTGGGCGGAGAATCATGTACCCCTCTCCACCCACAAGGATTTAGCGTTGAAACGTCTACAATCTACCACCCAGAAACTTTTATCTCAAAATTTATTTTCTTCATACAATGCAGTTTTTAATGACTGGTGTAACTTAGGAGTGATCGAAGAAGTTAAAGAAAATATTGCGGTTGACTATGGACATTATTTACCGCATAGACCGGTGATCAAAGAAAATAGCTCAACACCAATTCGACCGGTGTTTGATGCGTCTGCGAGAAAACAATCGTCTCCTTCTCTAAATCAGTGTTTGGAGTGTGGACCAAATTTGATAGAACTAATTCCATCTCTTTTGTTGAGATTTCGGGAAGGCAAGTTTGCTGCTATAGCAGACATTGAAAAGGCTTTCTTACAGATCAGTGTAAGGCCTCAAGATAGAGACTGGCTTCGGTTTTTCTGGTGGAATGATGTGGAAGAAAGGAAAACGAAAATATTTCGTCATACTAGGGTAGTATTTGGGGTTAAGAGTAGTCCTTTCCTTTTGGCAGCTGTTATAGAATTCCATCTACAAAAGTACATGAAAAATTCTTCATATGATACGGAGATAATAGCTAAACTCTTGCGTAGCTTCTACGTAGATAACGTTGTTGCCAGTTTTGACAAAGAATCTGAGATGATTCAGTTCATCGAAAAATCTCGAGAAATAATGAATGAAGGAAAGTTTAATCTTCGAGGTTGGTTACATAATGGAGATAACTTGAAACATGAAACTATTTCACCCGTATTGGGTGTGTTATGGAACTCTCAGAAAGATAATTTAACTTTGAATCTGAATTGGCTAGAATATTTTGAAATGGGCATAATAACGAAGAGAACAATTCTCGCTGTAACACACAAAATATTTGATCCTATTGGTATTGTGAGTCCTGTTCTCTTGTATCCTAAAATATTGTTGCAGAACCTATGGAAAACAGGAATTTCTTGGGATACTGAAGTTGACGAGAGTACAAAACAAAATTTTGTGAATTGGTATAAAAGGCTTTTTCTCTTAAAAGCAACATCCCTCCTACGTTAGATACATTCCAGCAAGAACAATAGGAAGTTCTGCAGCATTCACACATTCTGTGATGCCAGTAGTAATGCGTATGCTGCTGCAGTTTTCTTGAGAACTGTGACGAATTCTGGAGTTGAAATTCATCTGTTGGCATCGAAGTCTAGAGTAGCTCCCGTAAAATCTATTACGATCCCTCGTCTGGAATTGATAGCTGCCACGATAAGTGCCAGACTATGCTCTTCTGTTTTAAATGGTTTGCAATGGCAAAATATGGAAACGCATTTTTGGACGGATTCTACAACAGTTTTGACATGGATTCAAAGGGAAGAGATTGTCTGGGCTGTCTTTGTGGAAAACAGAGTCAGGGAGATTAGGAAACTGACGGATCCAAAAACGTGGAAACATATTGCTGGAACAAAAAATCCAGCTGACCTCCAATCAAGAGGTTGCACCGCTAAACATCTTTTAGTAGTTAGATGGTGGGAGGGCCCCGACTGGCTGAAGAAAAATCAGGAAGAATGGCCTAGACAAAGGGAAATACCGGACATGGAAATAGTGAATTCAGAAAAAAGGAAATCAGTCATTTCTGCACTAAATACGCAAAGGGTAGAACATTTTTTTGAGAAATATTCATCTTACCATAAAATGTTAAGAATAACTGCTTGGATATGCAGATTTATCAAAAACTGCAGAAGACCAGATTCTAAACAATCAGGAGAACTCACGGTCCCGGAAATAGAAACTGTAGAAAAGAAAATATGCAAGATAATACAAATAGAAGCATTTGGCAAAGAACTTAAAGTTAGCAACCTTTGTACCTTTTTTGACTCAGATGGCCTTATTCGGTTAAAGACCAAGATTACTAGAAGAGAGGAAGAAGAAAATTTTCTCTGTCCAATTGTATTGCCCTCAAATCATGACTTAGTTCATAGGTTAATTTTAGATTACCATTTGCGACTATCCCACGCTGGTGTGCAGTTCGTACTAGCCAATATTCGACAGAAATTCTGGGTCCTGAGAGGAAGAAAAACAGTACGTAAAGTTCTTATGAAGTGTGTTCGCTGTAGAAGATATAGCGCAAAGAATATAGAGACTGTTCCAGCACCTCTTCCTGAAGATCGAGTTCGAGATGCTCTGGTGTTTGAAGTGACCGGAGTCGATGTAGCCGGTCCTCTTTATTTACGAAAAGGAAAAAAGGCATGGATCTTGCTCTTTACTTGCGCGGTCTATCGCGCGATACATCTTGAACTGATAGACAGTTTATCAACTAATGCGTTCATCTTGGGATTAAGGAGATTTATTGCCAGAAGAGGTCGTCCAAGTATTATTTACAGCGACAATGGCACTAATTTCGTTGGAACTGAAAATCTTTTAAGATCGATAGATTGGAAAGAAATAGAATGTAATTCAACTAGTATGAGAATACAGTGGAAGTTTAATCCCCCAACTGCTTCATGGTGGGGCGGTTGGTGGGAGAGGTTGGTACAAACAGTGAAGAAGATGTTGAGAAATGTTCTCGGCAAGTCCTGTGTCTCTTATGAGGAAATGTTGACTATACTTTGTGATATCGAATCAGTAATCAACTCAAGACCCCTTACGTACCTTTCAGAAGATCCAAATGATCTTACGGCACTAACTCCTTCAATGTTTCTACAAGATGTGCACGACGTCGGAGTGCCTGACTTAGACTACCTGGATACCATTAATCTGACAAAAAGATACAAGTTCTTGCAGAACTTAAGAGAACATTTCCGCAAAAGATTTCGTGATGAATATTTAGCTATCCTAGTGCAAAAACCATCTAAACGATCTACTCGGACTATCAACAAAAATGACTTGGTGTTTGTCGGCAGCGACAACAAGAAGAGAATAGATTGGCCAATAGGTCGTGTTGTAGAACTATATCCTGGGAAAGACAACGAAGTACGTGTTGTCAAAGTGAAAACTGCAACGGGTGAACTCCTAAGACCTGTGAAACGTATTTATCCTCTCGAACTTGATAGACCTAACTTGTTTAGTGACTTTACCATGAACAGAAAGAACTCTGCCGATAAATGTGACAGTGATATGAACTATCAAACTAGATATGGACGTAAAACTGTAAAACCTGTTACATATTTTTAAATTGCTATACTAATTTTTGTTTCTTTTCAGTATTTTAGAAATTTAATTGTCCTAACAGTTGTCAATTGGAACATGTTATCTGGATATGGTATGAATGTAATGCAGAAAATGTTTAGATGTGTAATCCTTCTTTGTAAGTATTAATTTTAGAGCATTAGTTACTTTTCATATTTGTGAAAGTTGTACTTGAATTTTTGTTTGATTATTGATAAATTTTGTTTTGATTTTCCCATCTTATCGAGGTAAAATCAAAAGGTGGGAGGATGTCACATTCTTGCCACTAGGTGGCGGGCATCTCTTCCTTTACTTTTGCTGTAATTAAGTTCCGAGAAGCAGTCGAGATTGGAACCGCTCTGAGGAGCGTAAAGACTCAGAACTAAAAATGTACTGTTTTAAAATAATTATCACCTACCTTGTAAATAGTGTATATTAGCTTTTTATTTCAATAAATAATTAAAAGACAAGATGGCCTGCTAATTGTAATAGAAACTCTTACTGGAAAACGTGATTATTAGAAGCCTGGCGTCGAGAACACTGAAGATGCAGCAGGTAAGGAATTTTACATTAATTTTATTGTAAATAGAAGAACCTGATGCAACAACATCATAGTGATAAACACTTTTGACATCTTAATTTTTATACATTTAATTCTAATATTAAAATTGTATTTAACCGTAATAACTAATTTTGCTTGTATTTTATAGTCATTATTTTTTAAATTTATTTTTAGTTCTGCGTAAGAATTTTTATTTACTGTTAATTTAATTTATTAGCAAGAAGCGGCATTTTGCGCTGTTTCACTAATACATGTATGTTTCTCGCACTGTGACAGAAACGACGGTATCTAGAGCCATCAAATTTTGAATAATGTAATCCTCCACCCCAACATGGTCATCTGGACGGCCGAATTTCGAATTTGTTTTAATCTATTTCATAATTTGTAAAACTTTAATTAATTTTTGATTAACAAACTGAACGAGTTTAATGCTAGCTATCGTAACACTGTACGGAAAATAAAATTTTTTTTATCTCCAGTGCGAAAATAAAATTCTAAAGATATGCTGTTTTCAAACGTATGTGGTTTACGGGCGAAAAACATGATATTCAATAAATATAGATAACACAAAAAACGTTAAAAAAGGTTCCTTTTGGGTGTCATATAAAATCTGAGTGCTTCTAGATTTTATTTTATCTTTTCCTCACCCCTTCATTACACAAAGAAAATTTTATGCTCCGAAATTTATAAACTACTAAAATAAATAATCCACTTTAATGTTAATAATTTAATGATGATATAATCAAATAAGTGATAGTTTTGTAATGCTATTATAGTTTTTAAAAATCACTGCCTGAAAATGTTCGTTAAATTTTTTAAAAAAATTATTAGATCTTGTTTAATTTTACCTTATTCATTTCAAAGCATCACGTACTATCAATCTTATTTAATTTTACTTTATTTTCACGCAAAATTAAGTTCATAAATTTTGCGCTTAGAGTTTTTACCGTTTTACCAAAGTAAAGATGTTTGTACAAGAATTACGCGTGAAAACATCGCGCGAAATGCGGTAAAAAGTGATTTAATGAGATATATTAAATCCTGTTTGAAAAAAACTGTGACTTTCATATTCTTATCACTATGCAACGTGTCACATTTAATAATTAAAAACAGTTATGTGATACAAACGCCATAGGTTTCAGTGTTAAAGTAAACCAGATCGCCCCTACTCTTTCTAGCCGACTTCTTGTCGATAAGGTCCATGGACCTCAGGGATAAATAGAAGGGCTAGCTCATTTCTTTGTTCGACTCCTCGCCGACGCGAGCCTGATGGGGGGACGTAACAGGCAATAATCTGACGTCACTGTGATGCCACCTGTCCTGATTTCCCGCGTTTAAAACAGTAGTTTCATTGAGCTGCGAGACGATTTTCTAGAGGTTACATATCCCAAATTAATTTTAATAATATATATATCTGTTTTCTAATAATGTATATATTTAAAATAATTTATATATATGCGATTTTAGTCAGTTTTTATTTTAAATTCTATATTGTAAAGTATCGTTTACGTAATATGGCTTTTTGCGCTGCAGTAACGTGCCGTAGCACTTACAGAAGTATGAAAGGATGAGATATTTTATTTCATGGAACCAAAGGATCCAAATGAGAGCTTGATTTTGACGAAAGAATGGATACACAAATGTCAAAGAGAAGATTTTATTAATGTGAAGAGCGGAAAAATCTGCAGCGAACATTTTCTATGCAGTGTTTATGAAGATGATATGAAAAATCGCTTGTTTGGATAGCCACAAAAAGAAACTATTGAAATGGAATGCTGTGCCGAAAGTAAACTATGATGACAATAATAAATCGAAATTGATGATGACAATAATAAATCAAATTTTAATGATTTTGAAATAAAACTCACAAATGAAAATGTAGATCATCCTGAATGTTTAAGGATAAACAAGAATGCATTGATAATTTGAAGAACAAAATAATATCCTTAGAAAATTGTATTAAAGTATTGAAAAATAGAGAAAAGAAAAATTTTAGAATGTTTGTTCAGCGACAAAGAAGGTGGACGACAGAAATTGGTATCAGAAATTAAAATCTCAAATAGCGAAATTTGGGGGGAGCACAAATCGGAGAATTTGGAAAAATATCTAAAGCATATTTTTATAAAGACGCAGATTAATGCATTACTGAAAAAGAAGAAAAAAATCAGGTGGACTAGTGAAAATATTTCACGTTGCATTGTCATAAGGGCTCTGTCATCTTAAAGCTATGATTTTTGGAAATAAAAAAATTAAGAAAAAAATTGGAATATCTTTACCTAGTATTATCAAATTAAAGAAATGGTGTTTATTTTATTTTTTAGTGTTTTCTAAATTTTAGTGTAGTCCAAGAATTCAAAGTAATGTTCTTACTCTAAAGAAGGAAAGAGGCGAATATTTGTATTCTGTAGAAAAAATATGCGTTCTCAGTTTCGACGAAATGCATATAGATTGAAAACTCTGCTATGACTCTAAACTGGACTAAGTTGGTTCTTTTCAAAATGTGCAGTTTGTTTTAATCAGAGGTCTCATTTCTCGCTCTGCCTCAAATTACTGAGAAACCGCGTTTTAGATAGAGGATTTATTTTAGAAGATGTAACTGTTTTAAATTTTGATATTATTAAAGAGGTTTTAAATAGAGATTGAGAAGAAATCAAATTGTGTCACAAACTAAAACCAAATTATTTAATGGTCAAGGGAAACGAGAAACAAAAAGTCGCTCCAGAGAAAATATTATTTTCAAAAATACCGCAAAAGGTATACTCTACCCCACAGGAAATCAGAAAGCATCTGACTTCTATGAGTTAATCGATAATATCTTCGGTATTATGAATAGTACCAACAAGAATAATAAGTATTTTACAAACTAATTTTGCTAAGTACTTGTTAAAGTTATTCTTATTGTATCCTTTGTAACTAATTATTGATTAGATTTTGTGCTAGATTAGCATTCTAGATAAAATATAATAGTATAAAACATCAAAGTAATTGGCATAAAAAGACCTGCTTCCTTTACTCACACTTTTGAAAAATTAAATAACTGTTTTAGGTACTCTGAATAAAGCTATTTTGTCAAAATTAAGGTAACAATCTTATATATATTTATTTAATTGTAATATAGATATAAGTATAAATTACAAAATTATTTAAAAAAATATCTATTATATTGAATCGGAAGAGAATTATAACAATGTAAAATTTACAATTAGGCAAAAAATCAACGTAGGTTAGCAGATATGTTGCCATATATGTCATATATGTTTAAACCTATGTCAATGTAAAGTTGTATTTTGAGTAAATTTAAATAGCTGCTATTATAGTTATCTTAGAAGCAGTATAAAAATTCTCTCAGTTAGCATGCAAATAAAGAAATGATTAGAAATAAACGTGCATTAAAGAAAAAAAACCTGCAAATAAAAATTAAAAAAAAAAAAAAAAAACACGGAACTTTATGTTAAAAGAGTAGCACATTTTATCTATCATTTTAAAATTGAGTAAGCATTATTAAATTTTGTAATGGTTCAGTCTAAAATGCATAAATAAAGCAGTAACATTGCCTCTTCCAAATTATAGCTATCTTTCACACACAGCTCATTTTAAACGCTGGTTCAAAAACGCTAATTTCCAAGCTGTGAATTATATTGGCGCGCTCAGTGTCATCATGGCTACGTCATCACTTCTCACTTTCTGCTTCAGGGGGAAAAGCTCTATGAGCTAGCCCTTCTCTTCTAAGTCCTGCATGGACCTTATAAGACATAGACTAACCCAGGGGGCGGGGCGCGCGTCACCGACATCTCCACAAGAAAGAGTAGGGACGATCTGGTTTACTTTAACACTGAAACCTATAGCGTTTGTATCACATAACTGTTTTTAATTATTAAATGTGATACGTTGCATAGTGATGAGATTATGAAAGTCACCGTTTTTTCAACTAGAATTTAATATATCTCATTAAAGCAGTTTTTACTGCATTTCGCACAATGTTTTCACGCGGTAAAACGGTAAAAACTCAAAGCGCAAAATTTATTAATTTAATCTTGTGTAAAAATAAATAAGATTGATAGTACGTGATGCTTTGAAATAAATAAGGAAAATTAAGCAAGACCTGATAATTTTTTTAAAAAATTTAATTAACATTTTCAGGCAGTGATTTTCAAAACTAAAATAACATTAAAAAAAGATTATTCATTTGATTATATCATCATTAAATTATTAACATTAAAATGGGTTATTTATTTTAGTAATTGATAAAATTCGCAGCATAAAATTTTCAAAGTGTAATAAAGGGGGAAAAAAAGAAAAAAAAAAAGATAAAATAAAATCTAGAAGCACTCAGATTTTATATTACGCCCAAAAGGAACTTTTTTTAATGTTTTGCGTGTTACCTATATTTATTGAATATCATGTTCTTCGCTCGTAAATCACATATATTTGAAAACCGAACCGCATATCTTTAGAATTTCCGCAAAGGAGATAAAAATGTTATTTTCCGTACAGTGTTACGATTGCTCGCTTTGAACTCGTTGAGTTTGTTAATTAAAAATTCGTTAAAGTTTTACAAAATATGAAATAGATTAAAATAAATTCGAAATTCGGCCGACCAGATGCCCATGCTCGAGTGGAGGATTACATTATTCAAAATTTGATGGCTCTAGATTCCCTCGTTTTTATCACAGTGCGAGAAACATACATGTATTCATGCAGATTCTTCATTATTTAATTTCTTTAAATATAATACAGGGCGATAATATTTGGTAACAACAATTTGCCAGGAGACACGGACATTTATAGTGAAGCAGCGCAAAATGCCGCTCCGAGCTAATAAAGTAAATTAACAGTAAATAAAAATCTTATGCAGAACTAAAAATTAAATTTAAAAAGTAATCACTATGAAATACAAGCAAAATTAATTATTACGGTTAAATACAATTTTAATATTAGAATTAAATGTATAAAAATTATTAAGGAGTGAAAAGTGTTTATCACTATGATGTGTTATGAAATATAATTGAAATAAAATTCCTTTATAGAAATTGTGCTATATTATTCATCTCTAATTTTAAAAAAGCAGCAGAATTTAGAATTTTAAACAAAACTTTCAAAAATTCGTTTGGAAATATTTTAGTATTCTTTACTTATTTACATCAATAAAAAGCATAAAATTTGCTTGTTTGAAATTTTGTATTAATAAATTTGCTTGTTTTGTTCAAATTTAGAATATTATTTTCCAAAAGAAGTAGTTACAAATTTAATTACAGCATAGGAAAAGCTAAAAAAATATCCAGACCTGAAAACATGCAATAGCTTCATAATTATTTGGAACGATAATGATGCTTGACAAGTATGCTAAATTGTTAAAAATAAATCTCAGTTTCAAAAATCAAAATATGTGGAAATTCTGATTTGTGAAATGAGGCGCTACAGCTTATAAGAAATAGACCAACCCAAATGGGTTTTCTCCCTCGTCTGACACGTTCCCGGGTGTCACTTTGATCACATCCGGAGGAGTATGGACGACTTGCAGAAATTAAGTCAACAGTGGTTGCCTATTGCAGCGTGTATAATTGTCAAGAAAAAGCTGGTTGTAGCACTTCATTTCACAAATTAGAATTTCTACATGCTTTTATTTTTGAAACTGAGATTGATTTTTAAAAATTTAGCATATTTATCAAGCATAATTAGCGTTCCAAATAATTATAAAGCTTTCAGGGCTGGACTACTTCTTTTAGAAAATAATATTTTAAATCTGAACTAATATAAAATTTCGAACAAGCAATTTTTTCTTGCAATTTTTATGCTTTTTATTGGTGTAAATAAGTAAAAAATACTAATATATTTAAAAACGAATTTTTGAAAATTTTGTTTAAAATTCTAAATTGTGCTGCTTTTTTAAAATTATAGATGAGTATTATAGCACAATTAATAAATTACTAAAATAAATAATCCACTTTAATGTTAATAATTTAATGATGATATAATCAAATAAATAATCGTTTTGTAATGTTATTATGGTTTTAAAAATCACTGCCTGAATATGTTCGTTAAATTTTTTTAAAAAATTATCAGATCTTGTTTAATTTTACCTTATTTATTTCAAAGCATCACGTACTATCCATCTTATTTAATTTTACTTTATTTTTACGCAAAATTAAGTTCATAAATTTTGTGCTTAGAGTTTTTACCGTTTTAGCCAAAGTAAAGATGTTTGTACAAAAATTACGCGTGTAAAAAATGCGCCAAATGCAGCAAAAAGTGCTTTAATGAGTTATATTAAATCCTATTTGGAAAAAACTGTGACTTTGATGATTGCATGATTTCTTGCATGGACCTTATAAGAGATAGACTAACCCAGTGGGCGGGACGCGCTTCAGCAACATGTTGACAAGAAAGAGTAGGGACGATCTGGTTTACTTTAACACTGAAACCTATGGCGTTTGTATCACATAACTCTTTTTAATTATTAAATGTGATAAGTTGTATAGTGATAAGATTAGGAAAGGCCACAGTTTTTTCCAAATATGGTTTAATATATCTCATTAAAGCACTTTTTACTGCATTTCGCGCATTTTTTTCAGGCGTAATTCTTGTACAAACATCTTTACTTTGGTAAAACGGTAAAAACTCTAAGCACAAAATTTATGAACTTAATTTTGCGCACAAATAACGTAAAATTAAATAAGATTGATAGTACGTGATGCTTTGGAATAAATACGGTAAAATTATACAAGATCTGATAATTTTTTTTAATTTAATGACCATTTTCAAAACAATCATTTATTTGATTATATCATCATTAACTTATTAACATTAAAGTGAAATATTTATTTTAATATTTATAAAATTCGGAGCATAAATTTTTTTTTGTGTAATGAAGGGAAAAAAAAGGTAAAATAAAATCTAGAAGCACTCAGATTTTATATTACGCCCAAAACGAACTTTTTTTTAACGTTTTGTGTGTCATGTATATTTATTGAATATCATGTTCTTCGCCCGTAAACCACATACATTTGAAAACAGCATATCTTTAGAATTTCCGCACTGGAGATAAAACTGTTATTTCCCGTACAGTGCTTGCTCTGAACTCGTTGAGTTTGTTAATCAAAAATTCGTTAAAGTTTTACAAAATAGGAAGTAGATTAAAACAAATTCCAAATTCGGCCGTCCAGATGGGGGGTTCGGGTGGAGGATTACATTATTCAGAATTTGATGGGTCTAGATACTATCGTTTTTGTCACAGTGCGAGAAACATACATGTATTCATGCAGATTCTTCATTATTTAATTTCTTTAAATATAATACAGGGGTTAATATTTGTAACAACAATTTGCAAGGAGACACGGACATTTATAGTAAAACAGCGCAAAATGCCGCTTCGAAACTAACAGCCTTTCTAGACTACCGCCCCTTTGGGCTAATAAATTAAATTAACAGTAAATAAAATAAAAATCTTATGCAAAACTAAAAATGAATTTAAAAAATAATCAAAATAAAATACAAGAAAATTAATTATTACGATTAAATACAATTTTATTATTAGAATTAAATGTATAAAAATTAAGGAGTCAAAAGTGTTTATCACAATAATGTATTATGAAATATAATTGAAATAAAATTTCTTTATAGAAATTGTACTATAATACTTATCTATAATTTTAAAAAGGCAGCACAATTTAGGATTTTAAACAAAACTTTCAAAAATTCGTTTTTAAATATTTTAGTATTTTTTAGTTATTTACACCAATAAAAAGCATAAAAATTGCAAGAGAAAATTGCTTGTTTGAAATTTTCTATTAGTTCAGATTTAAAATATTATTTTCTAAAAGTAGTAGTTACAAATTTCCTTATAGCATAGGAAAAGCGAAAAAAATATCCAGTCTTGAAAGCATGCAATAGCTTTATAATTATTTGGAACGCTAATTATGCTTGATAAATATGCTAATTTTTTTAAAAATCAATCTCATTTTCAAAAATAAAAACACGGAGAAATTCTAATTTGTGAAATGAGGCACTACAACCAGCTTTTTCTTGACAATTATACACGCTGCAATAGACAACCACTGTTAAATTTCTGCAAGTCGTCCCTACTCCTCCGGATGTGATCAAAGTGACAGCCGGGAACGCGTCAGACAAGGGAGAAAACCCATTTGGGTTAGTCTATTTCTTATAAGGTCCATGGAAGCAAGCCTTGTAGTAACTTTGACGTACGCGTCTGACTGTCATAACGTATACACATTTTCTATAAAACTAATGTCAATGTAGGATTGAAATTTATGTAATTTAAACTTGCACTCTGACGGCAGTGAACCGTAAACTTCAGATTTCAGTATAATCTATGCAAGAACGCTGTAAATCACTAATTGGAAAACTGTATCAGAAATACTTCTCTAGCTTATATGACAATTACACCATACAGTAAATAAATTAGATATACAAAAATAATATTTAATTAATATTAAAAATCAATCTCAATTTCAAAAATAAAAATATGTAGAAATTCTAATTTGTGAAATGCTTTTTCTTGACAATTATACACGCTGCAATAGGCAACCACTGTTAAATTTCTGCAAGTCGTCCCTACTCCTCCGGATGTGATCAAAGTGACAGCCGGGAACGCGTCAGACGAGGGAGAAAACCCATTTGGGTTAGTCTATTTCTTATAAGGTCCATGGAAGCAAGCCTTGTAGTAACTTTGACGTACGCGTCTGACTGTCATAACGTATACACATTTTCCATAAAACTAAAACGTATACGCATTTTCTATAAAACTAATGTCAATGTAGGATTGAAATTTATGTAATTTAAACTTGCACTCTGACGGCAGTGAACCGTAAACTTCAGATTTCAGTATAATCTATGCAAGAACGCTGTAAATCACTAATTGGAAAACTGTATCAGAAATACTTCTCTAGCTTATATGACAATTACACCATACAGTAAATAAATTAGATATACAAAAATAATATTTAATTAATATTAAAAATCAATCTCAATTTCAAAAATAAAAATATGTAGAAATTCTAATTTGTGAAATGCTTTTTCTTGACAATTATACACGCTGCAATAGGCAACCACTGTTAAATTTCTGCAAGTCGTCCCTACTCTTCCGGATGTGATCAAGGTGACAGCCGGGAACGCGTCAGACGAGGGAGAAAACCCGTTTGGGTTAGTCTATTTCTTATAAGGTCCATGACTTCTTGTTAACTCCGCCTACGAGGATCGCAGAAAGGAATGACCTGACCCTTCTCTTTAAGCCCTGGGACAAAAATAGAGATAAAATTTTCCGAGTCTGTCTCATAAGACAATTCACAGAATATTTCTATTGCATACCTGCCAACCTCTAAAGATAAAAATTCAGAAGATTTCTCCCCCAAATTCTGAAGACTTCTCCAAAATTCAGAAGAACACGAAGATTTGATATTAAAAAAATAACAATTTATACAAATAGAAAAAGAAAATTGTACTTACATTAGTATATCTCAATTAAGTAGTAACTAAAAAAATTTATTAGGAAACATAAAACAAGAACTTAAAGTTACACAAAAAAATTATTGCAATGAATTTAGAGTGCATCTTTTGGCTTTAGCCAAAAATTCTTTGGAAAATTTCCTGTCATAACAATTACTTTCCTCATAACATTTAGCCATTAAAATGCTTTCTAGAGTTTTTGGTGAAATTGAAGAACGAAAAATAGTTTTGTTTTTCTTCACAACACTGAAGACTCTCTCGCACTCAGCATTACTGTGTAGAATGACATCGGCATCCGAATTCGTAGCCGAATTTGAAAAAAAATCATCCACTTTCTTTGACGTTGTCGAAGCCGGAGCATCAACTTCATGCTTTTTAGACTTTACATGCTTCACAATGTCGCTTCTTCCACTGTGACTTATTATGAAGTCACACACGTTGCAAAATGCATGGTTATTTCCTTTGAAGGATTCTTTAATTGTTGGAAATTCGGCTTTGTAGGCAGGCCGAAAATATTGAGAATACGGTTTTTTTTAACGCATTTCGTAACAACGACGTATTAAGAAAATTCGTAACACGTGCAAACAAAACAACCCCCCCCCAAAAAAAAAAAAAAAAAAAAAAAAAAAAAAAAAAAACAAACAGAATGCGACAATCCACGCTCGCTGAGTAATTCCCTTGCTGCTGAAGCGAACGCGAAAAAATAATCTGGCGCCCACAAAGAAAAGTGTGGGAGAAACAAGTTCAGCACATTGGATTGGCTGGTTAAGCGGCGAGTTGGGAGAAACCGCAGGTTACTGGATTCGAAGTAGTCGGTAGTTGGCAGTATAACACGATGCAATTGGCAAAAACCGCTGAATTGGCGAAAAATTCTAAAATTTCGACAAAAATCACTAAAAACACTTGAAAAAGGAAAAAAATCGTAAAAAATGGATTACGATCGTAAAATCGTAAAGAAAAACGCATTTTCGTAAAAATTACGAAAAATTCGTAAAAGTTGGCAGGTATGCTATTGATATGCTGAGCTGCAAGTTAGGAAATCAAATGCACGCAAATTAGGTCTTCATTTGTGAGATAATGAGATTCATCAATCGTTTCTAACAATTTCTTTGCAAGACCTTTTAATATAGCTGCATATTTATAACATTGAAGTTTAATTACTTACATACTACAACATTTAAAAGTACGTTTTCCGGTATTGTTTCTTTCTTATTTTTTAAATGAATAAAATGAATATTTCTAACTATAAATGTATTTTATACAGGCAAATACCATAGATTCAGAGTGTTCAAACCATTGCGATTGCACAAAGTAATTTGCCATGTTCACTTACTTTATATACCGAAAGTGAAAAAAAATTAATAGCTACATACAATACTGTAATTATGTCATAATGATTTTTTTTCTCATTATTTTTATCCCTTGGCAGGAGTGAAAGCATTAATTGATTCAATTAATTTTTGTAAGATCTTTTCTTTTATAGAATCAGATACAGCATTAAAAAATAAAATTAAAAAAAAAAAAAAAATATTGGTCTTAATGATTAGCCTGCATTTACATGAAACTGATTTTACTGCAATTTTTAATTAATTAAGGGAAAAGCCGAGTGAAAACAAGTCTTTACGTTATCGAAAAATGAAGACTTCTGGCAAAACCTGAAAACTTCCCTTTTTTTCTCTTACTGGAGACTCTTCTGGTAAAAATGAAAACTTCCGTTCTTTTTCTTTTATCACTTCTGGTTTTTAATATTTTCCAATATCTTTTCAGAAGGAAGGTATAGAACTGTTGTGACTAAGTGCTGAAGCAGTTAAAAATGCTATAAACACAATTTCATAAACTAAATTCTTAGAAAGAGCTGAAATAGCAACACTGGCATGTGTTACTGATCTTTATGTATATTCCATACTCCCTTCACGATTTTCAACATAATTCTTCCGATTAATTTTCATTTAATCTGAAACATTTTAACCCATTTCAAAGATTTGTATTTAATTTTTTTTTATACATGATATATTACTTTTAACCACACAATCATACAAGCTTTAATTACTAATAACATTTTTAAACACTACAAGTACATTTGAAATCACTTTGATGATTCGAAAATTAGTTATAACATTTTCAAACAGTGTTTGAATACATTTGGATAAATGGAAGATTTTCTTCTCTACTGTGGTTTCATTAATAGTATAAGATGTAAGAAAATTGCTATTGTCTATGCATGCAAAAATTAAAATTTAGAATGTTTCGATGAATTTTTAAATAATATCAAATTACAACCAGTTGTTTTATTCACATTATGCATTACAAAGTGACACAAATTAAATTTGTCTTTCAAATCGTTCCCACCATACAATATCTCCCTGTCTTATGTTTAAAGAAATTAAATAATGAAGAATCTGCATAAAAGTTCCTTGCACTGTGATTTAAAAAAAAAAAAAAAAAAAAAACAGTACCTACAGCCATCAAAATTTGAATAACATAATCTTCCACACAATATGGAATGTGGAAGCCCTAATTTGAAATTTATTTTATTATCTATTTCAGAATTTGTAACACTTCTACGAATTTTTGATTAAAAACTAAATGATTTCATAGAGCAATGGCAACATTGTACTCCTCCCCCCCCCAAAAAAAATTATCTCCAGCAGGTGAGACTCTGTATCAGAAATTCTAAAGATATGCTCATTTTAAAATTAATTTGTCATATTGCTGTTGAACTGAATTTTATAGTTTGAGTACGTAGCACACGTTTAATAAATAAAGGTAATACAAAACATTAAATAAACGCCCCTTTGGACGTAATTTAAAATCTGAAATGTTTGTTTGGTAATCACACATTAAAAACTTCCTTTTATTGCTGTAAACTCTGATCACCTATAATATTTTAAGTATGTCACTACTAAAATTACTTTCATTAAGTTTTGATGTAGTTAATGTCATAATTTTTACATAACACAAAACATTTAAAAATTATCCATCATTACTTTAATTATTTTTTGGCCCATTAAATACAGGTGGACCACCAGTGCTAACAACGAAGGGGGATAAAAAGTCTTCCCACTACAAAATTATTATGAAGAATATAATTCTCAACAAAAATAAGTCAGTGTTCCATAAATGTGATTTTCTTTCTCATTAACTTGAGATTTCTGCTCTTCACTTTCAAACACATGGTGGTTACAGATCTACACCATGGCCTATGACCATCGATTAATGTTGTGTCTGTAATAGTATGTTGATTATGATGATGAGTATACTGATTAAAGTCGTATTAATGTAGGCCGTAATCACACTTTTGACCCTTGAATGGTTATGTGGGTTAGCATTTTTCTATCCGACCTAAAGAGTAAGCAAAGGCCCAATGTTGACATGTCTACACATCATCTTATAAATTTAAGCTGATGACGTAAAATCTAGAAATTTCTGAAATTCCAAATCCAGAATTGACAATCCCAGCAATTCCAAATCTCAGACTTTGTAATGTAAAAATATTTTTTCATATATTTTATGCTTAATAAAAATTCTTACTTTAGCATAAATAAAAATTTTCAACAATTAAAAGAGTGACAAATCACACAATTTACATTTAGGATAAACCTAAAAATGCAATATCCATCTTTCAATGCTAGGTTAATGTAATAATAGTACGATTCCTTTAATTAAAATGCATTAATGAGCCATGTGAATTCTTTAGCTAATTCCTTTTTATAACTTGCACTTTTATACTGAGAAATCCTGAAGAAAAGCTTTTATCAAAGTACATTTAAATATGACAAAAATCAAATAAATAAATTAATGTGCATGTGGATATACTTAATAATGTATTAGCTAAGGATTAATTGTATGATTTAAACATAAAATGTCTCAGGAAACAAAGCACAAGAAAATGCACAACAATGAAATCCATGAATTTTTACGATTCTAATTTTATTTTATATATCTGAAACATACAATATCAACTATAAATATATATTTCTGCTCAACGACATTTTTTCAAAACTAAATATAAATAAACAAAATGTTATAAGAAAATAAAATACATCATTTCAAGAATAAAAACTATTACATCATTTCAAGAAAAAAAACTATGTCTATTAAAAGAAACAATGCACTATCATATATGCCTAGAATTCATCAATATAAGCCACAACTGCCAACCACGAAATTATGAAATCTTGAGAGGTTCTTGAACGAAAACCGGGATGTTTTAAAGTGACAACATTTCAAAAGAACCACAACAAATTTACATTCACTTCACATTGGATTCATCAAGTATATGTACTTTTCTAATTTAATATATACTAATATTTAAGTATATATTACAAATTTTATGCTTTTTGGCTAAATTTCAGTTTACAATTTTTTTATTCTTTTACAATGCAGAGACATTTGAACACTGAAGGAAAACTTTTATTTATGAAAGTACTTTCAAATAAGAGAACAATAAAATTATTATTTGTGAAAGAAAGTACTTTTAAATAAGACAACAATTAAATTCATTTGCATATTATTGCATGAATAAATTTAAAATGCACCATACTGATTAAACACTGGCTGTTCTCTTTAACCCCTTTAAGGCCCACCAGCGGCTGAGTGGTAAAGATGCTGAACACTGGTCGGTCCGAGTTTCAAATCCCGCGAACGGGCTGGCTGCATGGACTTTTTCGTGGTTTTTTCCCATGTATAACGTGTATATGAGCCAGTTTCGCTTAGAAAGTCCTCCACAAAGGCAACCCTCCCTTTAAGCAGATAGCCCTCGTGTCCTTTGCCATAATTGAATAATTCAATCCAATCCTTTAACTCCCTCGCGACTGCATGTTGCTGACCCTCTGCAGACGGGTGTGTCATATATGCATAAGTCCCTTATGTCGCTATAATTAAATAATTCAATCCAATCCTTTAACTCCGTCGCGACGGCATGTTGCTGACCCTCTGCAGACGGGTGTGTCATATATGCATAAGTCCCTTATGTCGCTAGCTTTGGGTGATGCACTGTGCATTGCCGCTTGCATCTATATTCCAGAGGATGTGGCATATATGCACTTTCAAAAATACACATTCTTTTAGAATTTTTTTTAAAATCACTAGATGGCACTCTGTGTCCACTACAATTAGGTCATTTGCCCATATATATATTGCTGGCCTTGTGTCCATAAAGTATTTTTGGATTCTGGTGATCTGTTTAGAGCACAAGCAGATGATAGTAAAGAAAACCCATTTAAGGGGCAGTTGGCTTTCCATGATTATAAACATTAAACAACTGATGCTTCAAATTTATTTTCCCTTTTTTTCATATGAGAATGGGGCCGTGGTTTTAAAAACTCCTAGTTTGTATTCAGTTAGCATCTTCTTTAGATAGCAGATGAAAGTTTTTTGCACTGGGTAAAAGAGTTAAACTAATAGTGTGATGTCTACGAGAAAGGCTTTTAATGGAAGAAGAGTATATTCAAATTGCGAAGCCCATGAGTGACTATTTTGACACAAACAACTCTAGATTTAAATGAGAATAGCGATTTTGATACTGAAATTTCCTCAGAGACTGTAGTTTGTTTTCCTTTCACTTCACAGCAGAATAGTGGTTACTTTGTCACGAACTCTATTTTTTAAGTAACTGAATCCCTATGAATATACAGGAATTGTAGAAGTAAACTTAATTTAAAATTATGGGAATGAAATTTATTTTTTCACTATTTTTTCATCGATAATCTAATGAACATAGTAGTTGAAGGAAATAATTTCTATGAACAAAAGACAACTGAAAATCCATCTTCATTCAAAATCAACCCACTCCTCTAGATGTGCATAAAATGAGGGGATTCTTAGGATTAATTATTCTGCTGGGATGGAATTAAAAAGTTTGACCTGAAAATGTGTTTCATAACTAATGAAATAATAACGACTAGATTATAAAATACTGTCTCCTTTCTGAATCACTTATTTACTAATATTTGATCATATATTTTAATATTTTTTACGCATGTTTAGACACAGATTTTACAACATTTTATCAAATAAAATATTTTATTTTGCATTTAGATTTTAATTTAAAAATTTTTCAGAATCTCTTAATATTCTGTATTTATGATTATATTACTGTAAGATACCACTCCAGTAAAAACCAAAACAATTGTTTAAAAAAAGCATTTTTGATGTTTAGTGACACGAAATACCCCATCTGGCGATATTGCACTAGTGCTACAAGCCACATCCTCCAAGATGAGTGGCATTAAGCGGCATGCCGTCGCATAAGAAGATTACCTGCTGGTGTTAAGCTGCTGAAGGGTTTTCTGTAATAAAGTTCTGTAAATGTCAAGACAAACCAGATCATGTAAATTTAATAAGAAAAATTATGCTGGAAATTACCAGGAGTGGTGGAATAGAATTTGCCCACTTCTAACTTTCATTAATTCAACAAGCTTCATTTACTCTAGGGAAACACTTTTCTTAGTCGAGGTTGAAATTAAAAATCGGGAAATTTGTCTGATTACCGGGAAACAATGAAAAACCAAGCAAGTTGGCAGCTATGAAAAGCCCTCACAATATAATCAAAACACTAAAATTACAAAAGTTACTTTTAATCATGACATTAATGCACTTAACAGTAAGCCGCTCATAATATACAGTACTTCCTTGTTAAAATGGCATAAAAACTAAATTACCACAATAACATATATAAAAATGTTCTAAATTGAGGAGGGAGAAAAATCTTTACATTTGCTTATGCAAATGTAAATTACATTATGCGTGTAGGTTTTATTAAACCATTTCCAAAAATTTCACTTGTTCAGAATTTTCTGTACATTTAAACTTTTGATCATACATAAACACTTGGTTTCAATGGAATCCAAGATTCTGGAAATTAACTTATTCTCATCTGTATTAATATGAAGATATTTTCATTCCCACTTTGTCCTCTTCCTTTTCATTCTTCCACAGTTTCATTTAAATTGAAAGAAAAAATATCTCGATCATTTGATTTGCTTTGTCTCCAGTTTGACTCTTCAGAATAACGATATTTAAATTCTGTTTCACATCTGACACAACAATATCTCAAAGGCTGCATTATAACTAGGAAGTTCTGTTTTCGCAGAATGTTTGAATGAAAGGCTGAAACAACATAGCATACAAACGTATATGTAAAATTCATCACTAATACATATCCCATTTATTATTACAATGCATCCTGCAAATGACCGCAGAAGTATGCAGTAATAACAATGAGTATATAATAAATAATAATAAAGGTCTGGCACTGGGACCCTTAATCGAAGGTTTTACAGGAATACAATTATTATAACCTTCGATGCAACAAGGCAGGGTCGATAAGGTTGTTGCAACTTATCTGCCAGACCCAAAAATTAATTCAGATATTCATATCTGAATACATACTTACTTATCCTTGAGATGAGGAGCAAAATCTATTTCATCAATAAAATACATTTCAAAACAAAACTGGAATTTTAAATATGAATGTTTTAAATGAAATTATGTCATTAATGTTATGTATTTTTATCCTGAGGTACTTAAAAAAGCTTAAGATTTGCTAAACATGCTATTCTACTAACAACATTGTATATGATTTTTTACCACTATATTGAACTTGAGACACAAAAATATATAAAATATGTGCTGGGAATTTTAAGTTTGATTTTGCATTTTAGCTTATATAAAAACGTTAAGTTAAAATTTTCACTATCAAATTCATGTAAATATAATTCCAATACAATCTCAAGGTTAAACTCCATGCATTTAGCATTCCAAAGAAGATCCTCATCTCAAAGGATAAGAAAAGAATGAACACAGTTCATAATCCTTATTTCAGCAATATTAATTTAATTGCTTGAAGGAAAATTAACCAAAATTATAGTTTTAATTTTATAACTAAAATTTTTGTTAAGACTCTCAGTGGTTGGGCATCACAATGCATTAAAAAGAATCGAGTTGCCTTCCACGCTCCAAATTCATAATATAATTGTTACTGTCTTTGAGTCTATGCAGCTTCACAATAGTGCTGCCTTGAAATATCTTCATTTCTTCACCAGACATTTGAAAGTAAATACCACCTGAAAGGTAGAAATTTTTGTAATTATTGCATAGAAACTTTCTAAGCACTCAAACAAAAAAAAAACCTGTGCAACTGTTAAAAAATTCAAAGTTCCTGATCATCTACAAATATTACACGAAAAATTAAAAATTAAAAAATGGGATATGAAATTTATAAAATGAGAAAGTGGAGGAAATGTAGAACTAGATATAAAACATAGTTTCATTATGGATAAAATGATTCAAATATAAAATATAAATACTGATTTCCAATAACAGATGGTTGTACAGAGCTGAAAATAGTTTCTTTTTAGAATGAAAATTTCCCTTTTCTTATTTCCTTCAGAAAATTTTTTAGTGAAAATTTATTTTATAGTTAAACTACATCAACAAAATTTAATTTTATAATTTAAACTTTAATCTCAATTTTATTCATTTCCCTTCAAATTAGAAAATCCTATTCTTCTCATGAGACAATCTATCATATTAATTCTATTAACAGATAGATTTTAACATGTGTGATCACGAAATTCCGAATTTCAAAACAGTAGAGGCAATGACCTGAAAGACTAAAATGTGCTAATTAGAACAGAACTTCCACAAAATATTCAAGCAGTTCCAGTATCAATGGCAGCACAAGGAGACTACTCTGAAAAGTGAAGACCACAGTTAAATCAAATATTTCCTCCCCCTCCCCTCAATCCACACAATCTCAAATTTTTTATCTCATGTCAAACATTTAAGACATTTCAGTTCATCAAACAATGATCAATGCTAGTTTAAAGACTCAAATTCAAAGGGTAGTCAGCTGGTGATTCAATATTTCCCTCCTTAATACTGTGGTATTCAGAATAATACAGTTTGTAAAATACTATTCTATACATTTCAATATCAATTTTGATTCCAGATAATAACATATCAATAACACTCCACTGATTCTGAAGTAATAACATTAACACAAAAAATAAAAGTGTGTTTTACAAAACAGTTCCAGCACTATTGGGAGAGGGGAAGAGTACTGCAAACACAAAAATCTTAATATTTATATAGTTCTCAGTAATAACTAAGTAAGTAAAATATTATGCAATAAACTGAGTATAGTAAAAGTGTCCACAGAACATTAGCCAAATCTGAATAAATTACAGATCAACATAGAAAGCACAATAAACAGCAATTACTTTATCTGGAGACAGGTCACTAAATTTCAGATTTAATGTAATGATTTCTCCTCCTCAATAAATAAATCCCCAGGAAGAAGGTGAATGTTTACTATCAAACTTCATTTAAGAAAATATTATAACATGCACATTTTCACAAATTTTCTGAATGGGGCAAAAATTTACTTCAGATCTGTAAGTTTTTATAATGAGAAAAGAAAAAAAAAAAAAATGCAATGCTTATAAATAATACCTGGAAACACCTTTACTGTCCATAATTTTACAGAATTTCTTAAATTATTTATAACTAGTCTAAATTTTTCCTTCTCACTTGATTTACTAAATAACAAGACCGAATAATAACATGTCACATCACAAATAGGAAAATGAATGTATTACATCAAAAGAATAGCTCACGACAACTATTACTAACATATTAAAAGAAAAACTTCAACTAGACTTATTCTGCTACATCACTTGCAGCATAATCATCATTCCATACATACAGTATACTGAATTCATAGTTGCACAGAAGTAATATCCCCCTTTTGCCTAATATATTTATTTATATTGTACGTTTTATTACAGGATAACTACAGAATATGAATTGCAGAAAATCATGATCGTGTAATTATTAATGCACATAATACAATAGTTAAGTGAAATGTTCTAAATAAAATCATTTCATGCATACACTAATTAATAAGAACATACTTTAGCAAAAAACCTCTATAACAACACATAAAGGTGCATTCACAGATAAATTATAGCAAGCAAATTCAATATTTCAACTGAAGTATTATAGTTTTCTATATATAAAATAAAATACAGATGAAAAAATATACTGCTTTCTATGTAAATATCATCCAGATTTTCACCTAAAGTGGCATTTAGCTGAGAAGGGATATTAGTCTCAAAATGGTATTTGACATTGAATCACATTTTTCTCACATTGTGAAAAAACAAAGATATATATAGCCATTAAATTTTGTATAATGTGGTCCTCCACCCAAATATGAGCACCTGGAAGCCCAAATTTGGAATTTCAAATTTGTTTTATTATCTCTTTCATAGCTCGTAAAACACTGATGAATTTTTTATTAACAAACTCAATGATTTCAAAGTAGGCAATGGGAACAAAGTAGGAAAAAAATATTTTTAACTCCATCATGTATGACTGTCTATAGGATATAAGTTATGCTTGTAAGTTATGCTGTTTTTAAATATTTTTAGCTCAATCTTGAAACGTGTGTGTAAATGAAAAAAATTAACCTTTGGGCATAATGCACTTCCCGACATTGAAAATATAACACCACGAAGAAGTGGCCAGAAAGTGATGAAACTCGGCAAACAGAAAGAGACAGCAGAGAATAACAAGTGATCTTTTTTCGAAATGATATGCATAATACAGAATGAGAACAACATCAGCTCGATAGGTTGTAGGACCAACTCGGGCGGTGCTACACAAAGCAACATGTCTAGGTACATAGTCAATAAGACTACACATGGTGTCCTGAGAGATGGCTCTCCATTCCCTGTCAACTATTTGCCATAGTTTGTCTTTTGAACCTGACAATAGCAGGGTCTGCAAATGGCGTCCAATCACATTCCAAATGTGTTTGATTGGTAAGATAGGAGAGAACGGTGGCCAGGGAAGTATCTGTACAACTTGCAGAGCATGAACATTGCATAATTTGGCAGCCACTCCTTCTTGGTTTTGCATTTTCAATATCAGGTAATGTATAAAATCTGAAAGCTTTCATATTTTTTTCATCTATTCAATATTTTGTAAAACTTTAATGAACTTTACTTTTGTAACTTTATTGAATACTTTTAGAAGTTTCAATTCAAAATTTAGCTCACCTTCACAATGCTGGATTCCATGAACAGCAACATTGTCCTAATAAGGAAAAGGGGAACATTATATAATTACAATGATTGCACTATATATACAATTACTAATTTTCTTTTTAACAATAAATATGTGCACAGTTATTACTTTTCAATCTTAAAATATGCACTGTTGACACAAAAAATTCTAACTATTCTCTACATCTATTTCTCACCTAGTTCAGTATACATCCCCCTCCCCCCCCAAAAAAAGACATTTAAATAACACAACCACTTTGCAACTTCGCAAATCTGTACAGCTGGCCAAAAAAATAGATTAAAATTTTTATTACATGTATATTTAGCAATTTAATTAGATAATTATTGGAGCAATCAATCAATCAATAAAACTAAAAACAATCCCCCATGATTATCATTTCATAGCAATTGCATTAAGAACAGATTCAAAGCAGTTATTTATTTTAACAATTCTGCAGGAAAATACTGTGCTCCTATGGAAAATTCTACCGTAGTAAATTTCCACAAAAGTGCTTCTAAAAGTGCATATTGTAAAACTA
Organism: Stegodyphus dumicola; assembly: GCF_044657685.1. Classification (NCBI taxonomy): domain Eukaryota; kingdom Metazoa; phylum Arthropoda; class Arachnida; order Araneae; family Eresidae; genus Stegodyphus; species Stegodyphus dumicola. The sequence continues at coordinate 35,625,954 of NC_140771.1, read as the reverse complement.
TATATACAACAAAAAGAAGTCTTACAAAAACAGCAAACCTGCTTGTTAAATCTCAAGTGCACAGCTGCCAGAATTTTGAGCATTCTGAAAAATATGACTCCTACTAAGGTTGTTATGGTAATATGTAAATACCAAAAATAACATCACGTGTTAAATCAACAGTTCTACATATACAGCAACCGAAATGCAAGACCATATTGTAGAAATTTCACAATAAAAAATATATCATCATGAAGATGGTTTATGAAGACAACACATCTAAACCATCTTTAATTTCAATACAGACATTCAGAAAGTCATCCTAGAAAAATATCCGTTATGGCTTATGTAATAATTAACATAATTTTTAAAAACATATTTATAAGAATACACACACAAAAAAAATTAATTTGCATAGAATCCCAACATTATGTTTCACTAGAGCTGAGTGTCTGAAAATTCAGATTACCCAGGAAAGGAAATACAGCAAAACTGTGTTTAAGTTACTAGAACAGAGCAATTAATACCTTTTTTGCCCAGGAATGGAAACACAGCAAAACAATGCTTAACTAACTAATGCACAGCAATTTTAAACACCTTTTTTCTGGGAGGAGGGAACAGCAGGGGTACTCAAAAATCATGCTCATTTTCATAAAAAGTGAAAAAAAAAACCCTTAATTTGGTAAACATTACTCACTTATTTTTAAAATATGTTTTACATAAGCTTAAAACTTCTCTTTTAAACTTTGTATCCTTCATTTAAACTGCATACACTAAAAGATGTGCATTTGTAATTATCATAAAGTAAAATTTTTGTTATAATTATATTGTAAGCTGTGTTTAAAGTTCCTAAGATGCAAAACATACAATTCTAAAATTAAAATATTGGGTCATCTGGAAAGTTTTGGAGTTTTCCAAATTGAAGTGCAATTTCTTTTACTTGTTTTGCTACTCCTGATAAGGAGTGACACCTTAATCAATACAGATGTTTAAGTCTTAACGTTTTTGCAGACGATTCAGCGCCACTTACCTAATGCACATGCGCTTCTAATTAATTCAGTTCTCACTTCGCGGCAAGGCAAAAATACATAAAATTCAAAATATTTTCATTAAAATTTTATAGCTATAGAAAAACATAAAACACTAAATAGTTTAAAAAATAAAAAACACAATTTTTGCAATTAAAATTACAGTTTCTATATAAAAATAAGCTAATAACTTAAATGATTCCATAATGAATTAAGCATAATTTAATTCACAATAATAAAAGAAGACGTTACTTTGTTGTTGAGAAGCTTAGTTTCTCTAGATTGCAACAAATCCACTATTCTGGTAAGTTTTAAATGTAAACGAACATGGACAGCATACTAATCAGAAATTAGGCTTAGTCGCACTTAAAAAACTTTTAAATTGTTGGTAATTCCACAATTATTGCATATAGGTTAACTAAAGGCATAAAAACCTTAACCGGAAGATAAGAACAACCTAATTCAATCAGTTTTAAAGCAAAAAATGCACAATTTACAAATATATAAGAATAAAGTAACTGAGATCACTAAGCTGAGTAACAGAGTGGATATAAATATACATATATTTATGCACTTTTGGTGCGGCCGATTGCAACCAAAATACAAGGTGCACATCAACATGTTATAGCAGTCCTATATACAAAATTTCAATGTTCTGAGGTTACTCGTTTTTGAGCTAGATACATATGTATGTACGCACAGACGCCACGATAAATTCTCTTTAGAATTCATTTTAAATCAGTTTTATAATTTTTTTTGGGGGGAAGATTCCTTTATTCTGTCCTTACGTACAGATATCATGCAAAAACATCGTTAAATTGCATTCGATAGCAGTGAAAATGGATAATTTTGTTGAAATATAATGGCTGAAATATTTCATGATTACAATACTTCCTTTTTATTTCGTACGAGGAAGTAAAAAGGAAAACATGCTAGTCAGACTGCTCATAAAATTTGTCCTGTACATGGACAAAATACTGTTTCTGATGACACAGTTTAAATATGATTTGAGATTTTTAAGTATGAAAATCTTAACCTAAAAGACAGTGGTTGCTCTGGAGAACAATCCTCTGTAAAGGAGGACCTATTAATACGAGGGTTGGAACTTTAATAGTGGCAACACAGCTGAAAAAACGCTACGCAACAAAACCAAAGAATATCGCGTATACCACATGTGAACTACCTCTCAGCAAAAAGACTCGTCCTGCCTACGTCACGCGCATGCGGAGTGACGCGAAGAACAGATCCTTGTATTAGCTCATGGTCTAAAGTAAGTGTTGTCAGGATGTTTTCAAAACAAGAACAACGATGTTGGATAAAAATTGAATGTGCCAGAGGTTGTACAGCACGACAGTGTCATCAAGGGCTTCAAGAGGCTTGTGGGGAATCTGCATTGCCTTACAGAACCGTAGCAAGATGGGTGAAAGCATTCAATGAAGGACGCCAAAACGTGGCAGACATGCTGCGGCCAAATTGTCCGAGTGTCAGCGATGCAGACGTGCAAGCTGTTGCCCCACTAATGGACAGTGATCGCCACCAAACGATTCGTCAGCTGGCCGGACAAACAGGATTAGCACATACGAATGTGCTGCACATTCTGAAGGAACACCTGTCCATGAGAAAAATTGCTTCACAATGGGTTCCACATCAATTGACGGAAATGCAGAAATGGCTACAATACGATGCTGCCCGAACCCACCTGGAGCGCTATGAGCGCGAAGGAGATGCTTTTTTATGCCATATCATTACGCTGGATGAGACTTGGGCCCGATTGTACCAGCCAGAACTGAAACGCCAATCAAATGAATGGTGTCATCACGGGTCACCACGACGTTCGAAATTTTGTCAGAACCCCAGCAATGTGAAAGTTATGATGATTCTCGTGTATGACTGTGATGGTGTCATCCTAACGCATACCGTTCTCCCACAGCAGACCGTCACTACGCAGTATTACTGCTCATTTTTGGAGCACAATCTCCGACCAGCTTTGAGAAAAAAATGGCGACACTTTCTGCAGAACGCTCCTCTCATTGCATGACAATGCTCGGCTGCATGCAGCGGAAGCTGTGACTGATTTGTTTAAGCGCTAGGGCTGGGAAGTGCTTTACGATTCACTATACTCCCCAGATCTAAGCCCTTGTGACTATGACTTAATTCCTAAGATGAAGGAACCACTTCGTGGCACTCGCTTCCAAACTGTTCCTGAGATTCTTGCGGCAGTAGACTGGTCCATTCAAACTATCAACAAAACAGGCGCTGCTACAGGTATTTTGCGACTTCCACATCGTTGGAAATGGGTTGTACACAATGCTGGCGACTATATTGAAGGACTGTAAAACATGGTGACATGAATAACTTTTGTATTCCTTGTAAATAAATAGCTGCCACTATTAAAGTTCCAACCCTCGTATTAAAAGGAAATAAATCTCAAAATCCACATTACAGAATTCAAAAACAATCATACAGATTAAATATTTCAAAATTTCGAAGTACGGTACATGATCATTTGAAGAAAACTATGTATGTAAGCTGTTAAGCAGAATATACTTCCCCAAGTTTTGGTATGTAATTCTGTGCTGAAAAGAAATGAAGAAGCTACTTTAATATAAAAAGTCAAATTGTTCTCTCTTATCATGACAATGTATAGCCTCACATTTTGATGAATGTCAAACAAACTTCTCTCCTTCTTGTCTAAAAGAGTATGGTGAGATGCTTTGTGCCAACATCCCCCCCCCCCGCCAATATTAACCAGACTTAGCTACTTCAAATTTTTGTATCTTCAGGACACTTCAAATCTCTGAACAGCCTCAGGCTCACTTCTTTTGAGACTATCAAAAAACATCTTGACATCTTGATAACTTCTTCATAAATAACTCTAATGACTTTAAAAAAGAAATTTTTTGGCTGCCAGGGAAATAGCAAAAAGGTCACAGAATCAAATGGTTTTTATGTGATTCAATGAAATTTTTCTGCCAATTTGAGATGCTTCATTTGTATTTATAATAAAGCACTGCAAAACTTTTCAGAAGACCCAATACATGAGTCTGTATAAAAAAATTCAGCATACAAAAAGTGAGTGAATGTGGAAAGACTTTAGTTTTAGAAATCATCTTAAGGAACAATGGAAACATCAGTAGTAGTTCTTTGGCAAATTTTCTTAAATGATAAAAACTCACTAAAGATTTGTATTAACAGTTAAACAATATCTTTAACACTTATGATTTTACTTTCATTCATTAAACATTAACATTGACAAGAAGTCAATAAATGGCCCTACTTGAAAATGATCCTACAGATACACAGTGGATTCCACAGTCCAGACTTTAAAAAAAAAGGGGGGGTAAGGAATTATTAGTTTTCAAGCTCACTGATCGAATATAGCTTTTCTCCGATTTTCTGACCATAAAATTTCCTAAACGTAAGGTTTCACTGAACTATTGAACATCTCTAGAACATCACTACATATAGCATTTTACCAACTTATTTCTGCTGTGCTTAATTTCCAAAAATAACAAATTTCAAAATGAGCCACACTGATGACACAGAACAGTATTATTCAGCTAAAATTTGGGCAGACATAGGATTTTTTCCGAATGCAATACTTAAAAATTCATATAAGACAAAATTCTAACAGTATTTTTTTTCTAAAAAATTTACCCATGGTTAAAAGTGAATAATTCAAAAGTTAATTAAATAATGTCAGGCAGTTATGAAGCAAAAACAAAGACTTACAGACCTACTATTAAAGGACAGCTTACTTTGAAAATAAAGTTCATAGATATCAAAATATTTTCTAATTTAAATTACATGTAATAGAATCCTCCTTGCTGATTTACTTACCAAACACTTAAAAACAAACATTAACAAATTCTCAGTGATTTCCAATTTTTCTACAAACTGCCAAACTTCACACGCCTTTTCAGTCAGATGAACATGATTAACTGGATCTATAAGAAAATTAATTTCAGGTTATATATGATTCACAAATAATTTAACATTATTTTATGTGATTATTATTTTGATTGTTAATGACAGTTTTAATAAAAAATTGAACATGTTACTATGATTGCTTTCATAAATCATTTTTACGAAAATCCAGTAGAAGATTTTTGTTCAAATGCAAAATAATGCATTGAAAATTAATAAGCTGATTTATCCTTCTTCATGGAAGCACCTTTAATCATTAAAGCTAAAAAAAGTTTCAGGGCTTGCTTAGAACTTAAATCTAATAAACTTTTAAACAATTTAAATTTCTTGATTAGATAATTTGCCATTGCACAGCACTTCAAACCATTTAACCTAGAGCAGGGGTTCTCAACCGGTGGTATGCAAGAGAAAAATAGGTGGTATTCAAAGAAGCAAAGTATTTTTAACTATTAAATTCAAAAATTAAAACCCCAACATGCTGATTTTTTTCTTAACACTCTTAAAATTTATGCGAACTATGTTCAGGAGTGATGGTGGTAGTAGTACTTTGCAGTGGTGGTACTAAAGGTTTTCAGTTTTTGTTTAAATGGTACAGGTTAGTCAAAAAATTGAGAACTGCTGACCTAGAGCAATTAGCTTTCCTAACAGAGAATATCTGATTATGCTCCTGACAAAACTTCAAAAATTCCATACAGCTAATTTTGTTGCAAATCAATCTGGGAATACTAATACCAGATGTTTCAGTCACTACTCATCCATCGATAAATGAAAACATTTAAAATTTTCAGTGTTCTAAATATTTACATGATTTAAATGTCTATGCAGATTTCAAGTTGTTTGATAATCTCTTAAAATAATCACAGTATATTTTTATGAGTAGGATAACTTTACTCAACTACTCGGACTTGCTTTTCATCACTTTTCTCATACATCACTCATAAATGACTTAAAAAGAGAAAGAGGTATGAGAAGAAACAAAAAGGAAATTTTCTTACCTGCTATAGATTTCAAACTTGTTATGTTTTCAAGATCACTTGAAAGATCATTGCAAAGGGCATTAAAATAAGCATCATCCAAAGGACATAATGATTCAAACTGCAAACTTTCTAAATCCATCGGCAAGTCATCTGCAGCCTTAATTTCAGTATCATCACAGAAGTCTTCAGAAGTCACATCATCTTCAAAAGTCTCTTCAACGATGTCAGATAATCCACCGAAATAATGGTCATGGACAACAGAAGATAACACTGAATTTTTGTGACTGAGAAATTTATATTCAATCGGTGTTTCAGGCGATTTCGCAGAATCATAGCCAGAATCAATGGATAATGGAGAACATATATTAGCATCTTCAACTTTCTTCAGCTTAGTTCCAGTTTTTCTTTTTTTCCGTAGTTCTGAAAATGGGAAACATTTTTATTTAAAAAACAATTTTACTACATTTATTTACTTCAGCTTTTTATATCAGAAGGTAAAAGTTTTACATTACTCATTTAGAACTTTTATCTGCTACATTTAACAGGGTCTGCTAATTTTAATTCTTTCATTACAGATATCAAAATTTATTCTGCCCATATTCCAATGTTTCAGAATTTCTTCAAAATATCTTCCCTCTCAGAAGAGCAGAGAAGTCGCTGAACTTAAATTCAATTCCAGATGAGCCGACTGGTTGCCTGTGCATTTTCATGTTTCTACCCCCCCCCATATAACATCATTACAAGGCAGTTTCCCTTACAGTATCCTCCACAAAGTCATTTCTCCCTTTAGGCAGATAGTCCCAACATGCTTTACCATAATCAAATAAACCAAATCAAATGTTCCCTCTCAGAATCTTTTGTTTCTATTCTCACCACAAAAATCAGACAGTTCATTTGTCATATGTAAAAAGGTATGCTAGGATTTTAACCTAAACTCTGCAGGATTGTACATCTCCCAGAAATCACCCACCTCATCAAGCTCTCAACCAACTTGAGAACACTTCGATGACTCAGACGCTCAGTATTTGTTTGCAACTACATGACCCAGATAGAAGTAGAAAATACTCTAGTAGTGACGATTTTTAATTTCATTTTTATTTTGAGTAATTTCAACCCTGCTCTATACTGAATCAAGGCAGTTATGATAAGTTCACCACTACTTGAAACTGATACGTTTCTAACACATTTGAACTCGGCAAATTATAATTTAGACTTGGTTCTGTTGGCCAGCAAAAAGGCCTACACTGGAACATAATTGAGCACAGTTGCTTTGGCCACTATTAGAAAACGATTTCCAAAAATGCACTGGTTGCATGTGTACACTGATGGTTCTGCTATAGGTGCTAATAGTAATGCTGGTGCAGGGGTTTACTCTCAGCACTTTAGCAGGACTGTTGGTGCAAACAGTACAAACTATGATGCTGAAGTAGCTGCTGCCTAACTTGTTTTGACTGAAGTCAGTAAAAGAGATGATCAGAGCATTGTGATATTTATTGATTTACAGAGCATTATTAAAGTATTTTCTTTATTCATACTTTCAAACAATGGGTCTGTTCTAAATTGTCAGATTGTTATGATAAACTCTCTAATAAGTAATTGTTGCAATGTTATTCTGCAGTGGATCCCAAATCATTGTGGAATCACAGGTTACTGAATCTGTCCTTTCTCAACCCAATCCTATTGTTTACTATCACAGTGCTAAGAGAATCACTGAAGCAAAATGTGCAGCCTATCTTCGAGAGAAGAAAGAGAACTCAGCGAAGGAGAATATTTGTGGTTCCCTAATGGGGAATCCCATTCCTTGAGACGTACCTTAAGTCCTCTTGATGCCGTGAACTTCAGATTAAAAACTGGACATGACTACATCATGAAACACCTACACAGATTTAGTTTAGCAGACTCTACATCTTGCCCATTATGCGATATTGACAACATGTACGGTTTGGACACTTGTTCTGGACTTGATGACATGGCAATGGCTAATGCTGTTAAAATTTATTGTACTTTTTTTAATGTTCTTGAATTGTATAGGGCTGCTCGTCACAGACTAATGGCAGTCATGCCTAGCTGTGGCGTAGGATAAAAAAAGGTTTTCATAGTGATGATGCAATTGCAAGTTTTACATGGTTCGTACACATTTCTGCACACAGAAATTAAGTACTTTTAAGGACCATTAATGAAAAAAATCTGATTTGTACACCCCGACTTCCTTGTAAGAAATATTAAAAATTATATACATTTTTCCTGAATTTCATTAGTCATATATTTCTCATTCAATTAATTCAGTTCTCACTTCGTGCCAAGGCAAACATACATAAAAACTCAAAATATCTACGAGGGTTGGGGCAAAAGTCATGGCAACTATTTTTTTCTTGTAGACATGTGAACAGATCAGAAAACATATATGTGTCATGTGGAAGTTCTGCAGGCATAGTGTGTATGCAGAAAAACAGATGGCTCTGTGATAGCTGGCTGTGTGGTAGTGAGGGCACTGAAATCAGTCAGTTGGTGAGTGTCATGCAAGATGGAAATAACCAGTGTTGAGCAGGGCGCTTACATCAAAATAGTCGTTCTCTGAGGGAGAAATGCGATGGAATGTCACAGTGAATTAGTAGAAGCCCTTGGGAATAATGCCCTACCATATCGTACAGTAGCACGGAGGGTAAGAAAGTTTCAGCAAGGACGTGAGTGAACCAGTGATGAGCAACGTTTGGGACGACCGGTGAGTGTGCCGTCATCAAGCACCTCATGGATGAAGACAGATGATGGACATTACTGGAGTTAGAGAGGGCAAGTGGCATCGAGAAACGCACCGTCCACAGGATATTGCGTAATGAGCGACAGCTACACAAAATTGCTTCGCGATGGGTACCGCATGTACTGAAGGAAGTTCAAAGGTGGGTGTACTATGTGCTCCGACCACTTTGCACGCTGGCAATAGGACAGCGATCAATTCTTTTCATGAATAGTTGCCATCGATGAATTTTGGGCCAGGGCATACAAACCAGAACTGAATTGTCAGTCCACAGAGTGGCGACATCCTGGATCACCAAGGCAGCAGAGGGTCCATCAGAATCCTTTCCCAGTCAAATTAATGGTGATTGTCGCGTATGACATCAGAGGTGTCACTGTTTACCACTTTGTTCCTCATGGCAGAACAGTGACCGCACAGTACTACAGGGACTCATGTCAACTTTATGTGTATTGTGTTATTCTTTTGCACGGTGAAGGCCATATTGCCCTGTATACTACCGTAATAAATTTGTGTGTTACGATATTTCAGTGCTATTCATTGTCCACACATGTAGTTAAGACCTTGTCCTTTCATCTGTATATGTCACATTTTCCAACCAGACTGGTATCTTCAAGAAAAAAAATAGTTGCCATGACTTTTGCCCCAACCTATGTATATTAAAAATTGAAAGATATGGAAAAACATAAAACACCAAATACAGTTAAAAGAACTTTTTAAAAAAAAATTTAAAAATTTGATTTAAATCATGTCAAAGAGGGAGTACATCAAGATGAAATACTACATTTAGTAAGGAATTATAAGCCGAATAAAATAAAAACATCTGTCCTGAAGATGAGGATAGTGCTGACAGATCAACTTCAGTTCGTTGTGCGCCGCGACATTGTAACCCAGTTAATATACTTAAAGGTTCCAATAAGCCACTAAAGCACCAGAGAAAATTAGACCATTAAAACCAGCATTAGAAATTTGTCTCGATACACAAACCAATGTTCTCACTAGTTTCTGTGTGCTTTATCTCCTAACTTGTTAGCCTCTCCACAATCTACCTATGAGTGTTCACTTGATCTGGCAAAAGTTAAATAGTTCAAACTCACCCACCATCCAACAATCATGAAGCAAATTATCGCTGTGTCTGAATGTAACTATAAAGACAAAGGTTTAAATAAGCTTCTTGTTTAAAAATAACTTAGAACATAAAGGCAAGTTGTGATGCTAACAAAATTAATTTCAGCTTGTGATGTTGTAATTAAACCAGAACAGTCAAATTCAAACTAAAAATGTGGACTAGTCATTAAAGACTATACAATTTAATTTTAATTTAAGCTGGCTCAGTAACTCTATCGTCATAACAAATTCAAATGTTTGAAATAATAATGCAAAGACGAATAATTACAAATTATCAGAGCCAGCAGGAACTACAGCAGCGAGCAAACGGAGGTCAGAGACACACTGTCCTTTCACTCCAAAAACCTCAATTTAAAAACTGTGTAAGTGATTTGCATTCTAGGAGGAAATAGATATGGGAAATTATAGTAGAGACTGAAATTATAAATAACTGGGTAATTTGCATAATAATAACTGTACATTTATTTAAAAAAATAATTTTTCTCTTTATGTATTTGGTTTCTTTCTTCAACATGTTTCCTTTCATTTTAGAATTTTTGGATTTAATTAACAACTTCTGTTACTCTAAAGAAGCTAAATGCATTTAAAATGTATAGAAAAAACTGCTGATTATATTTCTTTAGTAATATGAACATTCAGATGAAATACATACGGTAAGGGACGATTACAGAGCTCATGTGGCAGAATTTTTAGAATTTAGTGACACAGAATTTAGAAGGGCCACAAGGCAGCAGAATTTAGGATCCATAGAGATTGCATCAGGTGGAAAAATACCTAGTGCCAACCCTGTGAATGATGCATTAAGACATATTAGATGAAACTTTTACATTGTCAGTTTCCAACTTCTTTATTAATAAAAAAATTCCTTTCTATAATGCCTGTCCATGTGATAAGATTAGAAGCATTTCTGATATTTCCCATGATTCTGTCTAGAGAAAAGTAGAGAAAATAAGTAGAGGAAATAAAGATAAACATGTTAAGAAAAAAATTCTAGTATCAGAAGTAAAACATTCCCTACCAATTCTGTAACAGCAAAAAGCCAGAAATATTTTTGAAAAAAAAAAAAAAAAAAAAATAATAATCAGAGGAGAAAAGTGTAAAATTAATTTTGTAGAGAAAACTAATGCATATTCTGAGAATTCTGATTATTTCGAGACATTTACATGGGGGAAAACTTACCATTAAAAAAGAATACATTTTTAATTAATTACATAGCTATTTTGCTTTTGCTAAGAACAGTTTCATAAATTGTGCTTTACAGAATTATATCTTGTTTATTTTTCAGATTCAAAATATTGAATAAGTGGTGGCCGAAATGGAGCTTTATAATATGACAGACAAAAATTAAAATGTTTTATTTTAATGTTATGTTTTAAATATAATTTTAATACATTACCATTATTTTAATGAAATTTTACAATGTTTTAAACAAATCATAGAAAAATTCCCAGCTCAGAAACTTGAGTATCCCAACATTTATATTAGAAATAAGAACAAATTATAACCCATTCAAAAGATAACCATATTTTTCTGTGAATCGCCAAAAATATATTCCTCCAAAATGCTAATTCACACTCAAAATGGCAGTGGTAAAAACAGAAATTTCAGATGATTTCACTTAAGGACCTTCTGTTGATTTTGACCAAAATTAAGGACTTTTAAGATCCAAAAAGAGATTCCCCCCCCCAAAAAATGGATTTTTAGGGACCATACGAACACTGTTTCATGAGCATTGTCTATCTCTGGTTAGCATTTTCAATAATGATTTCATCAAACTGATTGATCAACTGATCAAACTTTGGAATTTATTACCTATGAAGAAAAATCTCAGATAACAATAGTCTTACCATGTTGCTGGTAGAACAAAATCTCTAACTTCATGAATTTAAATGAAACAGGTTGAGGAACTTATTCTGTCCCAAAGCTTATTCTATATCTCTGGTTTCAAGATTTTAAACAAATACTTAGAAGCAAACAAACAAACACTTAGAAGAACAATACTTTATTTAAACAAACACTTAAAAGAAGAGCTTAATTAGGTATTCATGCATTAACACAACCACCTTACTAGAAGTTGCCAAATTTTCCAAATATGCTAAACTCAGTTTAGAAGAACAAATACTTAAAAGAAGAGCTTAATTAGGTATTTACGTATTAACAAAATTACCTTATTAGAATTCGCCAAATTTTCCGAATGCATTAAAACTCAGGCAACTATGTGTGAAGTGTCTGGTGTGCAAATATAGAAAAATAACACTTCTCTGACTCCTATGGAACCAATATTTTATTCCTTACGATGTTATAGATTCTTATTCATAAGATTTATTTACATTTTACATGCACGTAGCATCGCGTGACAAAAACTCGAAGTTTGTTTACTTCGTTCTTCGCGGAGACTAGAAGGTGTTGCCATTCCACTTTACACTTTAAATTTCATTAGAAACTTGACGGAACTGAAGCGACACTACAATGTGCATAACCATTTTTCTGGCAATCACACTCATATTTCCGAATGCATTAAACTCAGGCAACCATGTGCATAACCATTTTTCTGTCTTTCAGTCAATGCAATCTTTCAGTCATGCAAAGCCACCATTTTTGTATGCTTTACTTACTGCTGTATTCCAAGTTCTTATTATAAGCAAATTAGATTTTTTCCCCCTAAAATTTTGTTTTAAAATACGAGCTTGTGAAATTTGCCAAAAATGGAAAAAGCTGTGGTAAAATTTCTATGGTAATACAGAATTTTACTGACAATTTTCTAGAGGGAACAATGAGGAAATACGTTTCCTCAATAGCCACAGTTGCTGAGGATTTCACAAAGTACCCGCAATTCTCTGGTGTTTCCTTAATCTTTTCACGATGGCGGGCCTTTGTTTAAGACGCTCGTCCAGAACAGAAGGGAATCGAAGGCAGTCACCGCACTGGAAGGGGGTTTTGAATCGCTAAGCCTAATTTTAGAAAAAAAAAAAAAAAAAAAATCACAAAAAAAAGTTTCCGTTCTAGCAATGTAATTTTGGGTAAAATTTTAGATTATTACTTGAGCTCTTATATATGTTAAAATTAGAATTTAATAACCTTTTTTTTTTCTTTATTTTACATGAAAATATATTTAAAAATGTTCTTATAAAATAATTTTTAGAAGCTCTATTCAATTTATTCCAAAGTTTTAATTTAGAAGATTCATTAATAAAGTTTAAAACTAATAAAACAAAAACATAAAGACTATTTACAGTAAGAAGTAACAAAATTTTAAATGAAGACTGAGTGTGGTAAATCTCATAACACGGAAAAACACAAAGTCCTACACTACATGTTCCACAAGCATAATATGTATGCTGCTTTTTTCTTTGTTTTAGCACGGTTTGTGAACACACATGCACCTTCTTTGTTTTTTTTTTTTTTTTTTTTTTCAAAGTGTAGAAAAATGCCTACCAGATAATCGGATAGATGATAGTACAGATCTGACAGCAAACTGCTTTTCTTCTCGATAATTTCCGTCGTTCTCAAATATTTGTTCAATCGGTTTCATTTTAAATTGAAGAAACGACGTTTTAATTCTGTGTTTATTGTTAAAAAGAATGTTGGAGTTCAATATTGTTATATCCATCAGCCCAAAAACAATTTTTTGTACCATTTAACAGATTTTCAAAAACATGAATAGTGTGTCATTACTGCATCTCCGATGTGTACACCATGCATGATTTTGTTATAATCTATAATACAATTAGGTTTTAAAATGTCTTCTTCAGTAATTCTATCTTTTTTGCCAGATTTAGCCATTTCTGGTCCATGTATGTAATAGCATAAAAATGTTTTTCTTTAAAGGCAATGATTTTCATATTATTTTGCTGCATTACTTCCAATTTACCTGTTTTTAATTTTTTTCCTGGAAAGTTTTTAGGCATTCTTTTTAGTGTTTTTAATACTGTTCCACAAACATTCATTTTTACAAAAAGCAAATATTCTGCAAGTGATGGGAAACTGAAGAAGCGATCCAAATATAAATTATACCCTTTCTCACATAAGTCGCTCATCAATGTCTTCAACTACTCTTCCTCCATAAGACCCATCGCTGCTTAACATTTCTGAGTCCTTTCCGCAGTAAATTACAAAATTCCATGCATAAATGGTAACTGATTCACATAACTTACATATTTTTATTTTGTAATGGGATCTTTTGGATGGAACGTTCTGTTGAAAGCCAAGACGTCCTTTCCAAGCAGAAAAGGATTCATCTATGCAAATATTTTCCTCGGGTATGTAGTTTTTTTTAATTTTTTTAAATATTTTCTATGATTAATCCTAGTTTTCCCAACTTTTTAGTCTTGGCAAAATGCACAAATTTTAGAATATTAAGGAACGTATCTCTGTTGAAAAACAGAGTAGCAAATACTTAACTTATAGAGAAATACATTTTCAAATTAGGCTTCTTGATAATGCCCATAAGTATTATTATCACTGCAAAAAATGCTTTTATATTCTCATTATTTACATCTGAAAATTTGGATGACTTAGAAGTTGACGGAGCATTTTTTGAGCGTTTTGAGCAAAATTTTGTTTCTTCAGCAATCAAATTTAGTAGAACATCATTAAAGAAAAATATTTAAAAAATCAGTTTCAGGCACTTGCTAAGCTCTGTCCCTGACAAATTGTCTTTATCAGAATCACTAAAAGTGTCACTTTCTAACTTAGAAAATGATCCTTTTACCTTTTCATTTCTATGGAATCGTGAAATGTACCAAGATCCTGGTATTAATGTGGAAGTAACTTTAATTTATATACCCAAAAACTGATCGCTGATCCTAACGGATATAAAGGAATAATAATACTCAATTAAACTTGTGAACAAACCTAAGTTCTGATAAACTGCATTTTGAACTTGCTTCCATGCACAAAATGAATGGAAATAAATTCGAAATGTAATTTATCAGAATTTTACCGCCTAACTGAAAGAAACAATCAATTTATCAGAATTCTACTGCCTAACTGAAAGAAACAATATCATTCACAGCAAAAGAATTTGGATCTCCAGAGGAAACTACACCTGTGTCTTATTGTGCCCCATTTTGCACCAGTGTTTTCTTTAATGAATTAGTCAAATATAGGTTTCTCTTTTAAGTCTAGTTAAGACTTAATAATTTTTATAGCCTTTCATTAACCACAAGATTCTGCTAACTTTATAAATGGAAAACCAAATCATTCAATCACAATCCAAGAATTTATATGCAGCAAACAGCTAAATACAATAAGCGAAAATTTCTCATCCTAATTTCACAAAATTAATTTTGAAATTTGAACTGGTGTGTCTGAAGGAATCAGACAAATTTTGAACTAATTTTCAGTACCACTTCATGCTACTCAGGTGAACCTACTTTTGTAACTATGTATAAATGAGCTCCAAATAACTTCTGATCAAACAGGAACATAATAATAATACAAACATTCTCACCAACTGAGAAAAAGACATTTCTATTTGAAAACACAATAAAATTTTAACATACTACATACAGGAATATGCAAAACTTACCTTCCAATTCTTCAATACTGGCAAACCTGTAGATCAGTTTACTTTCATCAACACATATTATGTAATCTGATTTTTTTAATCCTCGTTTGAAGGCTCTCATAGCACGAGAGTAATCTTCTAGCCCTCTGTAAGTGCGGCCTTTCAACATATCCCAGTCCTAAAACACACAAATGCATGTAATCATCCATCTTATAATACAAATTTTTAAAACTGTAATTTTAATTAATTTAGCAGCAGCAAAACATTACAAATTCAGAGTAGGTAATTTCTTTGCTTTATGATGCATATTCATAGTTGAAATTTTAGAAATCACAGTCATAACTAACAAATACTGATATATCTTTTCCTTTTTCTCTCTCTTCATTTAACTGATTTATTTATTTTTTATTTTTAAACTATTATACAAGAAATATGAAATAGAACTAATACTCCATTAATAAAAAATTTTACCATACACAATTACTATTAAAACACAACATAATTAATATTTTAATTTATCATCTTTTGTTTCCTATGACATTTTAATAACATATTGATACACACATATGAACAAAAATAGTCTCAAAATAATAATAAAATCTTTTAGGCAATACAAAAAGTTATGATAATTATAATAATAATAATGTAGCTATAACCAAAGAAAATCAATACTTACCATTAGTAACTTTTGGTCAGATATGCTTAAATTTTTTTTTTTCCGCGGAAAAGTCAATTGAAATGTCATCAAAAGAATATCAACATACACAAGATTTTTATATTTTGCCCCCTCCAAGGCATCATGCAAAAAAGGTTTTAAATCAGAACCACTTCGTCCCATTATCAGAAATCTAGGTAAAGAAAATATCAAACATTAAATTATTATTATTAGTGGATACAATAATAACTTACACACCACAGAATGTAATGAAATTTTGAATAAGGGGTTTACACTTATTAAACTGGAAGTTTGAAAATAACATATATTGCTGGGGTGAACCAAGCAAACAAATAAATTACAAAACAAAGTCCAAAATCCAGAACTAATGAGATTTCAGCAATTTTCAAATTCAGGAATTTACCACAATTTAAATTATCAGTTTAATCTAGTAAGATGACACATAGACATGACAATATTAGGATTTCACTTACTACTGTTTAGGCTAGATAGAAAACTGCTAACCCTTCCAATCACTCAAGGGCCAAAGTTGAGTAATCTGCGACCAACATCAATCAAGGTACTGTTATTAGCCGGAGTGCGATTCTCTACTCAGCAAGTGTTTGCAAGTGACATGCTAAAATCTCGCATAGTCGGAAAAAAAATAACATGTACATCATGCCTGCTTCCTGCTGTCAAGCATTTTGTTCTGCATTCCAAGATTTTGTAAAGAAAGTTTTTTTCTGAGGGGGGGGATGCTGGTGGTTTAGATCATTTCAAATACTTCACCAACAGATTTCAGACTTTGTTCTGTACTTTTCAATGCTAGAAAATACGGAAATATTTCTTCAACTTGATTTTCGAAGAGACAGTACAGGGTGTGAGTCAGAAGTTTCAAGACTGGTTCATTTCCGAGTAGGGAAGCGCATGGGGACCGGTTCCGTCGGGTGGGAGTAGTAGCGGGGTGGTCTCAGGGAACGAACTGATGCTGTTGTAGTTGCCTCTGGAACCCTGGAGAGTGCGCATCTTTAGCAGCGTGAGTGCATGTCATTGAGTCGAGAGGCTTTTAAGGAAGAACCCATGTCCCGTGCAATGGTTTTCATGTGGCACAAACATTTCAAAGATAATCGCGGGAATGTTGAAGACAACGACTGCTCTGGGAGGCCATCATTACGCCGAACGTATCAAAATGTGGAAAGAGTGCGGGAACTTTTAAACAATGACCATTGTCTTAGTATTAGATTAATTGCCGATGAACTGGGACTCAGTCAGAGGTGTGGAGGATTGTGACGGAGAACTTGATGATGCAAAAAGTGTGTGCCAAAAGTTTTGTCGGTGGATCAGAAGGAACGGTGCATGACTGTTTGTCAGGAAATGCTCCAATGGTTCGATGTTGATCCAAACCTTCTGGAGAAAGTGGTTACTGGTGATGAGACCTGGGTACGATCCTGAGTCAAAGCTTCAAAGCTCAGAATGGCACACTGCTTTCTCGCTGAAGCCCAAGAAAGCTTGCCTGAGCAAGTCGCATGCAAAGTGCATGCTGATTTTTTTTTTTTTTTTTTTTTTTTTTTTTTTTTTTTTTTTTTTTTTATGGTAAAGGAGTGATTCAGAAGGAGTTTGGTGCTCGTGGATAGACTGTCACAGATGACTTTTACACTGGAGTGCTCTGCTGCTTGAGGGATTGAGTCCGCCACTTCCACTCGGCGATCAAGGGCGATTGGATTCAACAACACGCCCGCTCACACGTCACGAGCCGCCGCCAAAATTTTGGTCAAGTTCAACGTGACAACACTGCCGCAGTCACCCTACAGCCCCGACTTGGCTGCAAGTGACTTTTTCCCCTTCCCCCGAATCAGGACAGGCCTAAAAGGGAAGCAATTCAACTCCATCGATGCCATCCATCAGGCTTTGATGATAGGCCTTGACAGCATGACGCCTGAGGCCTTCCAGAAGGGCTACGAGCAGTGGAAGATGCGCTGGCAGCGCTGTGTTGATGCTAAAGGATCATATTTTGAAGAATTTTATTCCATTGTACTTAAATGTCCAATAAATTTCTAGTTCTGAGGTAAGTCTTGAAACTTTTGAATCACACACTGTATCTTCAAAAAGCTTATAAAACTGCTCTCTTTAAAACACTTAAGAGATATACAGTAAGCAGTATAAATATGGCATATATTATGAAAATACTCTTTCAAGATACTTCTCCTTTATAGTGAAGGTGAGAAAAAAGATTTAGTGAGGTTTCCAACTTAACGAGAAGTAAAAGGTTATCGATTTGCATATGTGTACTGTTTCTGTTCCTTCAGCCAATGAAAATTTTCTTTTTTAAAACAGAAGTGTTTTGTTGTTTATCATTTAATACACTTTCTATTTCCCATTTGCCTTTGATGAAAGAAGACACTATAATTCAAAAAGCAAAAGAACATTTATGGCGATTTATAAAACGATTAAACACACAAAAATAGGGGTCACTTCCCCGCACCTAGTCATAGCATTCATACCCAGATTCAATCGCTGAATTGTGGCTAAAAAAAGTATCTCTTACAAAATTAGTGATACATACTCATTATCTGCCCAACTCCGAAATAAATTCCCATGCAACACACTTTATCACCAAGACAACCAAACCAAAACACTGCAAAAATTTATTTTATGTCATATGCACAGATTTTGGCTTTTCAAATTCAGTGGTCATTTTCCTGATTAATGCTTATAATTTTTAATGTTTGATGAGTTTGTATTTTTACTTTCTTTGTAAGAGTCACAATGGGATTGGAGTTTGCCAGTTAATGAAAAAGAAAATGTTGCATTTCTTCAGAAATATGGTGTTTTGCTTAATAGTAGGGAATGCAAAATTTCGTATTCCACGAAGGTGAACTTTGCAAATGCATTTCTTCAAAAAGATGGTATTTTGCCTAACAGCAGAGAATGCAAAATTTTGCATTTTATGAAGGTGTACTTTGCAAACTATCAAATTTGTGCATCGATGGCAAAACTTGTGCAATGTGGTTTTTTTAAAGTGAAAACAGATTGCTATGCACATGGGAAAAGAACAGCATGTGCAAACCCAAATATGTGCAATTATCCAATTCTTTTTCTAAAGTGGAAATAGATCTCTGTGCACATGGAGAGAATAGCAGAAAAATTAGTGTTTTTTTATGGATGTTTCTAGTATTTTTAATTTTGTTAGCTGCTTGCTGCTTTATGCAAGTCTTACTGGTGACTTTCTAGAAGAGTTGGGCGAATAATCAGAAAATAAGAAATTAACTTTCAAGCATGTTTACAAATGCTGTTGATTTTAAATCATTTACTTAAAAAATTTTAATAAATTTCTAACACAAATTCATCTTAAATTTCTTCACTATGTAGATATCAAGTACAGTATAAAGTCTAAAATCTAGACCATCCAAATACCAAGAATGATCTAATATCCAAACACCTGGACCACTAATCCAGTAAGTTAAAAAATATGTAAATAAACTAAAATAACAAGAAACATTCCCCTCCTTGTTTATAAAGTCAAGCAATGGTAAATATATTACTCAATAAAAGAAAGCAGATGTACCCTAAATGGGATTTTTCTCCCTCCTAACTCTGAGATTCCTTGCATGTCATTTTCAACACCTGCTGGCTAAGAAGTGGTGCTATGGTCAAGAAATAAGAAATCGATTGATACTGATGTGGGGCTAAGATCACACTTTCAACTCTTGAGTTGTGAAAGGGTTAATATATTTCGGACCTAAACAATAAGCCCCAGTGCTGTCAAGTCTACGCGTCATTTTACTAGATTTAAAGTGATGATCCACAAATTTCTGAAATATGGAATCACTGAACTCTCAATGATTCTGGATCTGACATTGAATTGTAAGCTGTCAGACACTGAATGAAATGCCAATATGCATGCTTGAACTGCAGCAACATTTTTTTTTTTTTTTTTTTTTTTTTTGAAAACTTTGAATAATACATTTTCGCACAGTTACATTGATTCTTAATTCAAATTATTTTTATTAAATGCAAGCACTAAAACTAACAGACATTTTAAACCATGGCAAATATTTAATACCATTTTGAAAATTAAAAGACATAAGCATTGCACATAAATATTATAAAACACATAATCCTACCAATAATAACAACATGATACTAAATGATAACCATTTAATTTAGTAGGATGTTGTTGCTATTGGTACACAACATTTAAATTCTACTACAAAAGAATATTTAACAAACAAATTCAAAAAAAACTGAACTCCATTCAATTGTGAAAAACATTAATTTTACTATAATTTAGGATTCTTCAAGACCCTCATCCCTCCCCCAAATAAAACCTATTTTATAAAACCCTTCTTCCTGCAAAATAAATATGTACAGACTAGTCTATTTTCTACACAAGCAACTACAGGAAACACTTTCAAAAGATATAATAATTTTCCTTCATACATTCCTAGCAAAACATAAAACATTTTTCCTGTGCCCTAGCATGATGCTCCTGCTCTCAATGGTAGAACTGTGTCTAAACTACTTCTCAAACTTAATTCAACTGATGACCATTTTTATAAATTAAAATGTTTATGGACCTTGATCGTTATCCCCTCGAAAGCAATTACTTTAGTACATATTTCTACCAATATACTAATATTTTTAACAATTAAGTATATTGATAGAAACATATAAGGAAGTGTTAAGCACAGTTAATATGTATCAAGGCCCATTTTCAAATTTTGCTTACATATGCTGTCCAAAGAAAGAAAATTCCAGATAAATTATAGTAACATTTAATTTGAGCAATGCATTGCATAAAGCTGACTGAATATATTCCTACAATTTAAAATATAAAAAAACCAATTGAAATTTTTTAGACATAAATCTTAAAAAATGTGATTGTAGGCAAAAGTGCCTGTCCTCTTCATCATGTTATTTATTCAGCCTCTGTTTTGTAACCTAAATTATTTTTTGAAATAAAGAAGTTTAATTATTTTTTATATATGAACAATCAGTATGCTATAATCATGATAAAAATTCATTACAGAAGTTTTTTTTTTTTTCCTTTAGCAAATCAATAAAAAAAATTATCTCCCACTTCAAGCCAAGTCCTTGAGATTACTTAACCCACAATTAACTAGTTTATCTATGTCACTGATTATGTACTGTCCCATACAGGGAGATTTACAAACTAATTGGGGGTTCAAATAATACCAAGGTAACGAACTTGACATGAAGTGGAAGACAAATTATTTTTATTGATTTGCTGAATTTACATCTAAAAATTTTCAATAGATTTTTTTATAATTGAATTGTAGAAATATATTTATAGTAATCTTTATCCAATGCACTGTTTAAATTAAACTTTAAATATTAATTTATTTTGATTTTCTTTCTTTTCTTCTGGGACAGCAAGTGTGAGAAAAATTTGAAATGGGTATCAAATAGAATAAAATTGAAAAAACATGTGAACACTGCAATTACTTTATTTTGATAAATGAAATTTACAGTGATACTGTAGTTATCTAATTTTCTATAAGTGTTTTATGTATGCCCTGCTGGTGAGATGTCGAATATCTATGCGGTACTCCATTTCTTGACACACTCATGATAATTTCCTTTGTTAATGATTCGAGCACTTCATTTGCCTAAGTCCTAAGGAAATGGAGGCTTGACCACTTTGTCTTAAACAAACCCTCATAGGAAAAGATCAAAAAGGATTAGATCTGAAGACCTTGGTGGGCAACAAAGCAATGGCATGATCCAGCACGACCCAGCACGACCAGTTCAGCAAAAGGCTGGACTATCATTCATGTACTAATGTACATTTTTATACCAAAGGATGGACTATCATTCACGTACTAATGTACATTTTTAGACCAAAGTGGTGGAGTGCCGTCTGGCTGCAGAATGAAGTCAGGAACCACTTCCTCTAACTGGCAGAACTACTACTTTGATAGTACATCTTGGCAAATGCACGCGTTAATCCATTTTTCAATAAAAAAAGAGAACCAAAATCACAACTGCTGGAAATTGAATTTGAAGAATCATGCTCATGTTTCATTTAACTATGTGGAATTTCCATGTCCCAAAATCATAAATTATGGCATTCCATGTCCCAAAATCATAAATTATGGCAATTAACTTTGCCAGAAATGTGAAAAGAGGCTTCCATCTGTAAACACAAGTCTGTTTGCAAAACTATCTGCCTTTAGCTTATCTTGCAAATTCTCACAGAATGCTTTACGCAACAGTTTGCCGGAGGATTTAAACCCTTGCACCATCTGAAAGGTGCATGCTAGGATTATAGATGTTTCTGTAACACATGCCATACCATTACAAGAGACATGCTGTGTTCAGAACTTGCACGGTGCGTTAATTTTGTGAGACTTCAGAAAAATATTTCACAAATTTTTTCCAACCACCTCAGTTTCGTCTGCTGTTCATCCTGGTATGGTTTTCCTTAGACAAGCAGCTTGTGTCCTGAAACTGCTTCACCCAGTTGTGACAATGTGGTGGTTTGTTACCAGATTTCATGTGAATATGTCTTTGAACTACAATAAATGATGATGATTTGGTTTATAACAAAACACAGTATACTTTCTCCTGCACAAATGGCACTGTTTTGATTAATAGTGCCTGCAGCAGCAATTTTGTAACCGGAAGATATTTTTTGTTGTTGCCATATAAAACCTGTATGATTGCAGTTTTAGGATTAATTTGTTTTGCCTTAATAAATCAATTACAGAATTTGTACAATGTTATTCTTTTTGCCTCATTCAATATGAAACACACTGTATTGAAAACAGATGTCGTTATTATTGTTACATATGAGGCATTTTTGGTTACAACCAAGCAACAGCACCTGTCAAGGGAGATAGTTCATACAGGTAATCAAACAAGTCCAGAGCAAACCAGTTCAAACCGTGGTGTCATTGACGTCACAAGTTTTGACTCTTGCCTCCATCAAAACTTTATGTAATGTAAATGTATGTCTTCTTTGTTAATTGTAATGCTAAATATAATTTTTGTTGTGATAACAGTCTCCGTTTATGCTTAAATACAATTTTTGTTGTGATAACAGTCTCCATTTATTACTTTCGTGGAGTCTCAACATTTCCAGCTAAAACGGGTGACTTTAGCTAACGAACACACTGCCAGCAATGGAGTTTCACCGATGTCAAACAACAGGCATCTGTGCCATTTCAAAAAATTTGGAGCATGGACACTAAATGCATTGTTCAACATATCTTCTCAGTTATTTATGGCAATTGCAATATATTTATTGTATTTCCAAGTCGTGCATAGCCTTCTTAAGAGTGCCAATCTGATTGTGATTTGAAATGTTCCAAGGAGTTCGCCATCAGTGACATCATCATTCACCTACTCAACATTCGTGATCAGTGTGCTACAGCAGCGATTTTCAAGACACGTACTATGGCCGTGATTTCCTATAATTGTGCTACAGAAATGCTTTTCAGTAAATGTGCTTCTTTAGTGCAAAATGATAACATCTGGTGAGCATTTGTATGGCAAAAAAAAAAAAAAAAAGTCATGTTGTGAATACGGTACAAAGTACGTAATCCAGACTCGTCGGGACTTCGTTGATTCTGGATTATAGATCATCAATTTAAATCTGGTAAGATGACATTCAGAAATTATACAATTAAAAATATGAAACCGTAATTTATGAAATAAACAGCAATTATGATCTAAAGGGTATCAAAGTTTACAAAAAAAAAAAGCTTAATATTTATTTGTTTACTTAGTAAACTTTTCTATCGATGTAAGTTGTTTAAGTTGCTTCGCTTTTTGTGCTAATACTTTTTCTTTAATTCTATGAACAGACATTATTTCTTGTTCAGTTACAAAGTTCCACTATTCAAGTCCTGTAATTGCTTTGTCGAGAATACTGACTAACTTGTCAATCGAAATTTTTTCATTTTCAATAACGTTCTCTGTTACTTTCTTCACTATTGGAAGCTCCCATAGGTAAACGCTTTACTCGCTTTACATAAATGCATAGCAGACGCACGCATCAAACGCGCATGCGTAAGTTTGAAGCTTCGAGGTCGGGATTATAGATCATTCCGGATAATGGACGTCTGGATTAGAGATTTTGTACTGTACTTCTCTCAAATAGTCCTTTTCAAGTAATGCAATGCAACTCAACAAAATATTTGTATTACTGCTGACAAATTCTTAGTTATGTGTACAGTTCCTGACTAAATATTATCTGTTTTCCACTTTGTGTTAAAGTATTAATACTGTATCTTCCTGCTCGATTATTAATGCAGGCAGGTGGGTATTTAAAGAAAAAATTCTTATAAATATGTCTGACTCATTGCAAACAGAATCACGAAAAACATGTGTTGCAGTGAAGCCACCACCATTCTGGAAATATAACCCACCATTGTGGTTTGCGCAAATCAGAGCACAATTTTCTATCACTCACATTAGCAAAAACTCCATAAAATTCAACCACATAGTTGCAACAATTGAGTTTGATATTTTGAATTCAGTGCATGACTTGACCGTTCAGCCTACCGATAGTGATAAATATTCTAAATTAAAAGAGCGGCTCATAGAAATATATTCTGAAAGTGAATCCACAAAAATATTGTATATACCTTATTACAAGGACCTGACCTTGGTGAAAGAAGCTTCATACTTGCTCACATGGACGAGTGATCTGGCAGAAAACCATTTCAGCAACAACTTGAAATCACTATGGCTTTCTTGCCTTCCTAGTAACAGACAGTTCATTCTTGCTGCCTCCAATGGACAACTAACTCGATTGGCAGCAATGGCTGACAAAATTAACGAGCTGCTTGCTCTAGTATATGCCAATGATGCTAACACTGCATCTACGAATCCATCCCTGAACGCCTATTCTAGGATCACTCGATCCGTCTACAACTTGAGCGAACAATATTGACTAAAAAAAAAAAAACAGTATGGACAGGCATCACAACTTATCAGAGAAAGACATTCTGTAGTCCTCAGTTGGTGGGTGGGTGGGTCCATCTGACTTTACTGAAAGGGAACAAGGCTTCAAACCAATCGCAGTAAAGAAGAGTGACGAAATTTATAGCGCATGCCGGCTGAAGTTCTAGGAATATTCTCCAATTATTTCACTAACTCTACCGCTGCATTTGTAGTTCGAAAAAAATCGCACAAAACAGTATTATGACCAACACGCAGCAGAATATGCTGTTGTGTTATGTGAAGGAAAATCGCATTTCTCAAGGGTAAAATTAACGCAGGAATTTAGGGCTAAGAAATAAAGAATGATGTGGGATACCATGAAAGCAACTGTAAATAGATAAGAGTAAATGAATTAAGCTTACTTCAAATCTTTTTAGAAATAAACAATTTTAATCATTTATGTTTATAATATGATTAATTTGCATTACCAATTAATCATATGTGGCACTTTTTACAAGAGTAAGAGGAATTGGATTTTTGTCAATTTTAAATAGGTACTTTTTTAAATGAAAATATGTACACATCGACCTATTTTCACTTAAAAGGTCAAAGAAAATTGACAAAAGTCCAATTCCTCTTACTCTTGTAAAAAGCGCCAAACAAATAAGTGGGCAATTCCGCACTTTACCCCTTAAAAGTACTTACATTATTAATTCAGCACCTCGGATTATTTTAAGCTTATAGAAATAGAATACATATGCCAACAAAAAGTGCAATTATCACACCATGGCTTTACCTCCTCTTGACAATGCCAGTCCAAAGTTAATTATACAGCCTTTTTCATTTTTAATAATTTATACCCCTACATTTTATATTATCGGTTTTTTATTTTTACTTCATTTTGCAAGAATTCTTTTGATTCCATTTTTAATTTTACAAAATTTTTTCTGATTCCATTCATAATTTGTAGTATCATGAATTTGCTCAAAATGTTTTACAGGTTACTTGTTTTTCTTTTGCTCGATTAGTTTTAATTTTAACCTAATCTTTATTTATAAATTACATCTTAGCAGCACTATGCGTAGAAAATGTTTTTTAAGTCCTCATTACGTATTTTTTTGAACGAAGTGTATATATACATAGACGTATTAATCCCCATATTTAATTTTCGTTTTGTACCAATACTGTTGCAGTTCAACATGTAAATCTGATGATAACGTTCTGCACAGTATAAAATTGCATAGCAAAATTAATTCATTCAAGGTGTGGTCATCATTAGATAATTATGAAAGAACAAAACAATGTCAACTTAATTTATTAACTTACCAAACGTAAAGAAATACATATTACTGATTTGCTAATTTCATCTATATGTACAAAACATCCTTCCTCAAAGGAAAAACTATAGAAAGCAATTGCCCAATTATGCTTGAAATTATATACGTAAAATTTTCTAATTCAAGCAAATTTAAAAACCGATTTATAAATAAATGTTATAACCTATCTTAAGTAAATGCAACAAATTCTATACAATTTAACAGCAAAATGAAAATACAAATATAATTCAAAGGGAAAATCCCGTTCAAGAAAGCACTTACTATCACGTCCCATACACAGCACAGCACACACCATTCTGATGTAACACTACGTATCGCAATCTAAACAATCATGTTACGGGGGGGGGCAGACGAAATTTGTTTCACTTTGCAAATTCAATGCTGCCACTTCCAGAAAATTAATTACTTCAGTTGTGGAACGATGTTTGATACCACCTGGGTGCCTAGGCTAACTCTTTACCCCAAATCGAACATAGTTGAAAGTTTCGAAATATTTTACAAAGTAACTTATTTGAGAAGTAGTAATTTCTTTTAAATTTAAATGTGCGTATCTGGATAATCCTTTGTGCTTCTGGTTTTCAAGAAGCTGTTCGACATTCGAGAATAAAATACAATCTGTGTGTGTGTGTATCACTGTCTTTTATGGCAAAGTCTATCAATTTCAGTCTATCAATTGAAATTCCTTTGCTGTTCCATTAATTTCAATGTCAAAATACTTTGGTGCTTGGCGTTTGGCAACATAAAGCCCAAGATAAATTGGTTGCAAAGATGAAGTGGCTGTGTTCACATTCGGATATCTTGGATATTTTATTATCCACCACTACTATCCCTGTGGTGACCGAAGTTCTTCCCGAGCTAATCTCGAACTATCTTCCCGTTATAGCTACACTTGGGATTTCTAAAAACTGTGTAAATAGTACTCGTACTGTGACGGATTGGACTTTATTCGAAAACCTGATGAAAGAGTGTTGAACTTTAGTAACTTACTCAGTGAGAAAGGTATTGTCTCTGTTATCCGTACCCTGACAAATACTATACAGAACTCTGTCATTCATGCAAGCGAAAGCCTTCCGAACAAGGATAACCTCTTTAGACTTCCTAGACATATCCGGCTCCTTATTAAACAGAGAAACAAGCTCCGGAAATTCTACCCCCTGACTTGGGATCCGGCCATCAAAAGTGACATTAACCGGCTAAACAGCGAAATTAGAAAATCAATCAAGCAACATAAGGAAGATCTTTGGTCAGAGAAAATGTTTCTTCTTGACATCAACAACGGTTCATTTTGGACTCTAATCAAAAGTCTAAAGACGACCTACTCGTGCAACCGTCCCTTGATTTTTAATAACATTATTGCAACTTCAAACCAGGAGAAAGCAGATATTTTCGCCAAACACCTGGAACTGCAGTTTACTCCTAATAATTGGCGAATGAACAAAGATTCGGAACTTGGAATACTTCTATCCGTCCACGATTGGCTAAATTTTCCTAGTGCGATAATTCGACTCAGACCTAAATAAATTGCTAATCTTGCAGAATAAGTATTTACGGATTATGCCAAACGCCCATTACTATGTAAGAAATAAACGCCTCCACCAGGACCTCAAGATTGAAACGATCAAGGACTATTTACGAAAACTAAACGAGAAGTTCTACAAAAGTGCAGAAGAGTGTGATCATCTAGTGCATTCAATTTGTTTCATTATGAGATATTGACGGAAGACAAACACCTTCGTCCTTTTGAGGCATTTATGCTAAGCAAAAACCAAGTCTTCCCACCTAACTCTGATAGTTTCAATTGTGAATGCTCATTAGCAGAAATGAACTGTTTCCTACTTTCAAGCAGCATCTCCATGGGTCACAACCCGAGAAGGTAACCCTCTCAAGTGATTATGGACTCCTGACTACGTAGATGGTCTTATCGCTTACACATTTTACTGGCATGTAAATAACGTATATATTGTACATAGCATCAAGCAACTTATTCAGAAGTCAAACAACAAAAATCAGCGTTACATTTTCAATATTTTCGCAGCACTAGTTTCGATGGTTTTACCGAACCACCATCCTTAGCTGCAAAACCGCAAATGAACAAGATCGGAAGTAATGATTAGATAAGATAAGAAAGCGTGAACAAGAATAAGCAAGTGGCGCCATCTGTTGCTGAAACCAGAATTAAAACAATTTCTTTAAAGGCTGAAGGCAGAGATAAATTGGAATTAGGATCGTTAACTAGAAAAGAAAGATTTTTTGAAGGTGAAATGCCTCTAGAAAATCCAGTTCTTCAATGGAAGATGTTTTTCGAATAATTTTGGCAGCAGAAAAATTGAAAGTGTGATTTTCGGACCAACAATGTTGAGCAACAGAAGACTTCTGTGTTTCCTTTTTTCTAACATATGCCTCATGTTCCTTGACGCGAAATTTTAAGGCTCTCCTAGTTTGGCCAATGTA
This sequence comes from Stegodyphus dumicola, assembly GCF_044657685.1. Lineage (NCBI taxonomy): Eukaryota > Metazoa > Arthropoda > Arachnida > Araneae > Eresidae > Stegodyphus > Stegodyphus dumicola. The sequence goes on along the minus strand of NC_140771.1, from coordinate 35,597,301 downwards.
AATCAAATCACACTGGTAAGGAATCCTATAAATACCCCAAGAATTCATATCCGGAAGGGGGTCCTTGAGTACGGAACTCGGAATTTTATTGATGGGAGAATAAACAACCCGAAAGTTAAATTTCTGCAAAATATGTGCCACTTTATAGCTAATTGCTGGAAAGAAGGGAATGACAACAGAATTTTTATAATCTCCTAAAACAAGAGTGTGCCTTTTAGTGTGTTGAGATGAGAATTTTTAACTGCTTGATTAATATTGTTGGGTGAAAAGCCCCTGTCAATAGCTATTGCTTTTAAATAATTTAGTTCTTCATCAAGGGCTAGTTTGGAGGAGCAAACTTGAAGAGCACGGAAAACATAGGAATAAAATGAAGCTAACTTTGTTTAGTCGGATGACATGACTTAAAGTGTGGTGGAAGGCAAACCGATGAAGGTTTACGGTAAACCGTAGTACTGAAGTTGGATGTGTTACGTGTGACCAGAATGTCGAGAAACGGAAGATAATTGCAAGTCTCAAGTTCAAAAGTGAAATGAATAGCAGGATCAATAGAATTCATTGTTGAAAGAACTTTATTTAAATCGTCTTTATTACCTTCAAACAGTGTAAAAGTATCGTCTACGTAGCGGAACCATGCCGGGAAGTTTAAAGTTTTAAAACAAGTTTGATTCATAATATTGCATGTAGATATCAGCCAGGATGGGACTGAGGGGCTTCCCATGGCTAATCCTTCAGTTTGCTTGTAATATTTATTTTGGAAAACAAAATGTATTTGTTTCAAACAGAGTTGAGTGAGAGAAATTAGCTCATCAATTTCGATGCAGGAGAAATGAAATTCGCGAAGTCTGGTTTCTAGACATCTTAATGCACCCTCCACTGGAACATTGGTGAATAATGATTTTACATCAAAAGAAACCATGAGTAAATTTCTAAGAGAAATGTTTTTAACCTTTTTTACGAACTCTATTGAATTTTTTAATGTGTAAATGTTATTGTCTAATAGAGTTGAAAATCTAGAAACCAAATATTTAGCTAAGAGATGCGAGGCAGTGCCTAAATTTGATACAATAGGGCGGAAAGGAGTACCACTTTTATGAACTTTGGGAAGATCATATAATCTGGCACAATTCGCAACAGATGGGATAAGCGAATGTTTTAAGTTGCCTGAAATGATTTGCGAAGATTTGATCGCAGTTTTTATTTTTGACAAGTCCGAAGATGAAGGATCTTTAGGGATCGGATTATATAGTCCTTCGTTTAAGAGTTTAGTGACACCATCGATGTAAGTGTTCTTATCCATGACGACTATCTGGCCACCTTTGTCGGCCTTTGAAATGATAATATCCGGGTTAGAAGGAATTTCGTGCATTGTAGCTCTTTCTCTCGCAGTTAGATTTGGTTTCAAAGGTTTATTATTGAATTTCACATTATGAGCGATAAGATGCCTAATCATTTCTTTCTGTGAATCTGAAACTTTACTGAACTTGAAAGCTTTTTCGATAGGAGCCAAAATCTTTGGAAACGAGGGTTTACAGGTTTGTGAGAAGTTAAAATTATATTTTAGAATTCTCTCTTGTTCTTCTGAAAGACTAACATTACAAATATTAACTATTGGCTTGATGTTTACAATGGGAAGATTTTTTGAACTACTTGAACTCGAAGATTGTAAAAGAAGTTTTTCGAATTTATCTGCAAGGGTGTTTTTATGACGGTTAACTGCATTCTCCGTTCTAGACCAAGACGTTTGTTCAAGGGCAGTGGATTTTGGATATGATTTAGCGAGTTCCAGATGAAGCTTATAGAGTTCATGTTCAATTTTGGACAATTGTTGACGTGTATCCCTTATGACGGACCGAAGTAAGGCAAGCTTGCAATTTAACAGAATTCTTGAAACGCGACTCGAAGGTTTTTGATTAGATTTGATTTGAATAAAATTGGGGATCAATGTTTTACATTTACATTTAAGTAAAAAGTCAAGATGATTCAGGAATTTTTGCCGTTTCAGGCGTAATTTAGTGAAACGATTAACGGATGAAGGCATGATAAACAATGCAGAAAATCAAACTAAATTAACTAAACAATAATAAAGCACACAAAAAACAGCAGAAAAATCCCTCACTGAAATGAATAGAATACAAAACGTTTGTAAGCAAAATGCATGAAATCAGACAAGCAAAGCACAATAAACAATTATACAAAATATAAACATGACTTGAAAATTGCAAATAAGTACTTACCGAAACTCATGCAATCACAAAATGGCGGCCACACCACGTGCAAAAAAGAAAGGAAAAAATAAGCCTGTTTGGGGCTTCTATAATTAAGATCCAATAACACGCCGAATAAAATACTAATTCATAAGTCAAACAACAAAAATCAGCGTTATATTTACAAAATTTTCACAGGAATAGTTTCGATGGTTTTACCGAACCACCATCCTCAGCTGCAAAACCGCAAATGAACAAGATAGGAAATAATGTTTAGATAAAGTTACATGTTAGAAAAAAAGAAACACAGAAGTCTTCTGCTGCTCAACATTGTTGGTCCGAAAACCACACTTTCAATTTTTCTGCTGCCAAAATTATTCAAAAAACATCTTCCATTGGAGAACTGGATTTTCTAGAGGCATTTCACATTCATAAAAATCTTTCTGTTCTAGTTAACGATCCTAATTCCAATCTTATTTGCCTTCGGCCTTTAAAGAAATTATGCTTTAGTTCTGGTTTCACCAACAGATGGCGCCACCTGCTTATTCTTGTCCAGGCTTTTTTATCTAAACATTATTTCCTATCTTGTTCATTTGCGGTTTTGCAGCTGAGGATAGTGGTTCGGTAAAACCATCGAAACTAGTCCTGTGAAAAATTTTGTAAATATAACGCTGATATTTGTTGTTTGACTTCTGAATTAGTATTTATTCGGCGTACTATTGTGTCTTAATCACATAAAGGTAACTCGCAAAACATCACACATGCTCAATTTACTCTTCGCAAAGCAGGAGTTCTTTCGAACAGACCTTGAAATTCGATGCCTATATTCGCCTCCAATAACTCTACACATCCACTCAAAACCGTCTGTACGGTTTTTTTTGCTCTACCAGTTTCATATTTGTTTCACAAATTGGACACTTATATGATATTGCAATCAAACTCTTGTCCATACACCACTCAATAACGCTTTTTTTTTCATCTCTTCGCTCCAACTGATAAAAAAAATCCAGATTCAGATACTCATCCATTCCGCAGTAAGCAACGACTTTGACACACTCATCAATAATCAAAACATTCTTTAAGCAAAACAATTCTTTTCTGTATTTTCAGAAGTTACGGTTATAATTTTGAACTCATGCATTCAATATTTTCAATCGTTTGGTAATAATCATTTTCAATCGTTTGGTTTCTTAATAATAACATACATTTGTGAGATATAGTTCGTTGCGTTAAATGCTAACACTACCACACAACACACAAAAGTAGATTTATAATTTTAAAAATCTCATTTTAAACCTATATTATAATGAGAACATTATAAACCTAACATTTCAACTCAGTTAAAATATAATATATATATAGTATTTTACTATTTTAACAGCCATAAATAATGGTTAAAACATTAGATTAAATTTATAAATATTAAAACCAATTACTTTTAAAGTAAGGTGAAGTCATTGATTACATCATTCACAACATAAAATATCATAAACAATAAAATTTTTATTTCAAATAAAAATGGAAAATTAAATTGATTTTTAATATTTAGAAGCCATAAATAATATTTAAAACACGCAATTTATGCATAATAAAACGCATTATTTTTTAAATAAAAGGATAACAAAGTATCGGTTATCATAAATAACTTATCCAACAATGGGTTTACCATAAGTCATATCGCTTGCCAAAACAAATCTGCAAAATCTACCAAAGTATCACCCAAACCTCTAACACCATCTGGAATACTAACGAATGGCCTAAAGAAACTAAAGGTACTAAAGAAAGTCTTTTCTTTTTCAAAGCAAAAAGCATATACAAGAGGTGGGCAAGCACCTTGATAGTCTGAGTCATTTTTCAAAATTTGAAATTTTTCCCGAGCCGCAATTAAATGCGTATTTAAAAGGTATTAAAAATATTTTTTTACAGAAATCATATTTATTGAAAACATATAATAAAAGTACAGAATATATATATTGAATTTAAATATTAAAAATTAAACACATTTATTTTACTTCTCTTGATAATTTTTTTTTAATTTGGTGAATAATTGGTGACAGCACTTCTCAGTAATTCTTCGAGATGCTGGCTAGTTAATACTGATCGGTGTTTTAATTTCACGAATTTTAAAGTGGAATAAAATGATTCACATAAATACGTTGTTCCGAATATTGAAATAATTCGACCAGCAGCCTTTTTAAATTCAGGATACTTCGATTCTGGTACAAATTTTCAAAATTCAGTAATCGGCGTCGACTTATATTTTAATTGCAGAGCTTGATCTTTTTGCATCTCTATTAATTCTAATTCTCCAGATGCTTTTTGAGTCATATATATATATATATATATATATATATATATATATAAAGAAACACAACAAGTTCCCTATGTACCACATAGTATCACATGGGGCTTACAGAAGTAAGTATGAAACACAATACAAAATAAACAGAAGAGAAAACTGAAATAAAATTAAGGATGATTACAAAATTTTACAATGAATTGACAAAAAGTGTTAAAAGCACTTCTCTCGGAAATAAATTGGTAAAACTCTGGAGGCCAGTTAATATTAAAATTTTTCAGTCCCAGTTTCAAGACTCTTCTTTCGCTCTCATATTTAGGACATAGAAGAAGCACATGTTCAACATTCTCTTCGACGCCGAGGCCACAATCACAGACAGACAAAGGACTCAACTTAAATCTGTTCAAATAACTTTTAAAATTCCCATGTCCAGTAAGAAACTGGGTTAATTTGTAATTTGTGAAGAAATGATGACATGACAATCTCATTTTAATAGAAGGGAAAAATCTCTTGTTAAACTCCCTTTACTTGAATTAACGAATTCGTGATTCCACGACTCCACAATGCTTTCATACATGACCTTCTTATAAAAGGAATTAGGGATATTGACAAAAGTGTCAATTTCCCGCTTAGTCGCAGTCTTAGCAAGGAAATCGGCTCGTTCATTTCCAACAACACCTGTATGACCACGAACAAATGAAAATGAAACCGAAATATTTTTATCCTTTAGATTTTTCAGTTCTTTTTGAATCTCGATAATGATATTATTAGAAGAAGAAATACATTTTAAGATCTCCAAGGATGAAAGGGAATCAGTACAAATGAGATAGTCTGAAACAGCACTGTTTTGTTTAGAGACCCATTTGACGGCGAAGTTTAAGCACAAAAGTTCAGCTATGAAAACGGTACATTCATCTCTGATTCTAAATTGAAAGTGCTCAAATTCAAGACCATTTTTGAAGACAACAAATGCGAGACCAATTTTACTGCCATCAGTATAGCAAGTTACAGACGACTCATCTACGATTTTATTGCTAAACTGAATAAAATTAACAGCATTTCTTTCTGAAGGATGAGGGAGATCAGATAGAGGTAAAATACAATCATACTGAGAGACAGTAGAAGCAGAAATATTTTCCTTATAAGCAATAGAATGAAGAATGGCAATGTCAATTGGAGGAAAGCCAGAAATTGCATAAACAGACTCATAGCTTACGGTACTATATCCACATAAGACCCGCAGAAGTATCCGCCTTTGAACGCGTCGTAAATATCTATAATTTATCTTCTTCTTGAGCGATATACCACAGACTCGAGCCATACATAATGAAAGGTGCAATTCCTTGTTTATAGATGAGCGAATGAACGTTGTAATTAATACCGTATGTGTTGCGTGCAGTACGACTGAATCCACGCTGTAATTTATCACATTTCTCTGATACATAAGTTAAGTGTTGTTTCCAAGAAAATTTACAGTCAAGAAAAACCCCGAGATATTTCATTTGCTTTACCACAGGCAAAGAGGTGCCATCGAGAGATAACTGAAATATATCATAACAGATGTTTCGCTTTTCAATAATCATAACCCTGGTTTTATCAGGATTAAAATCTAATTTAAAACCTTTTGACCAGTTGGAGGCGAAATTTAAAGTCTCTTGTGCCTGTAAAAAAGTAGCAGAAAGGTCCCTACTCTGGAAGCAAAACAAAACATCATCCGCAAAAGCTATAGTATCACAACAAGCAAGATTTTCCAGTTTTAAGAGGAAATCATTAATAATAATATTCCAAAACGTAGGTCCTGAAACGGAACCTTGAGGGCAACCCCTTTCAAGGTGACAGATTGCAGAAGCCGAGCCCAATTGCAGTTTGGCCGCCCGATCATTTAAAAAATCAGCAGCAAGTGAAAAAATATTCATTGGAAGTTCCACTTTTTTGAGAAGATTGAGAATACAAGGCCACCACTCATAGTCGAAGGCGCCCTTAATATCCAAAAAGACCAAAATAGTGTGCAAGTTTTTTTTTTCCTCTCTGAATAATTTCATTCAAGCGTAAAAGAGCGTCTTCAGAACTTTTTTGAGGTGTAAAACCATACTGATTACCAGAAAAAGGTCTCCATGGCGGAGATACCAGCAAATTCTGTTAATAAAAATTTTTTCCAAGCACTTACCCAAAACAGGAAGTAAGCTTATACATCTAAGGTTATCTAGGTGAGGAATCCTAGACTCATTTCGTTTAGGAATAAGAATTACTTGAGCATGTTTCCAAACACGTGAGAAAATGCCAACATTTAGGCAAACGTTAAAAAGTTTATGGAGAAATTGAGGAAACATTAAACGAAACTGTTTAATAATCTCATTCGAAATAGAGTCAGGACCAGGTGATTTATTTGGTTCCAGCATAGAAATAACTGTATTAACTTCATCACAAGAAAACATAGGATCTACAAAAGAAGAATAAGCAGTACGCGCAGCTTGACGGTATTCCTTATGCAAATCATCATCATTTTCCTCTAAATCCGAGGGGAAAGATTTCTGAAGCACAGCAGTAATTGTCTCTTCTAAAGAGTTGGTTGTCTCTCCAGTGGAAAGACAAATACCAGTTATTTCAATTTTTTTTCATGAAATCTCTTTTAACTCCATACGTGTAAATCTTTTTCCATACATTGTGAACATCAATGGTCGAAAGAAATGTTTTCCAAGACTGAGATTTAGCATCAGCAAGCTTTAGATTGTAAACTTTTCTATATTCAAGATATTTACTTTTATAAAGTTCTCTAAGAGGCGGATTTTTACAACGCTGAAATCTACGCCTAGAGGCATTAAGCCTCTTTCTCATACAAAAAATTTCGGCAGACCACCAAGGAACATTGTGCTTACTATGATTCCTAACAGGTATGGAAATTTAAGATGCCTGGAGAAGAACAGAACTAAAATTCGCAACAAGAGTATTTAGGCGAGAACCGTCAATACAGTCGTTAAGAATATCAATGAAACGGGTGATGTGAAAAGAACATAATTGTCGAAAACGATCCCAATTTGCTTTCCCTGTATTGAAGATTTTAAAAGGAACATTTGAGGTGTCACGTAAGCACGTAGAGAGACAAAATTCAAATTCAATCATCATGTGATCAGAAAGGGATTCTTTTTCAGACAGCCGCCAACTCGAAACATCCTGGAGAAGATCTGAACCAATAACACTAACATCAATATAACTAGAACCTTGAGTTGCCTGAAACGTAGGTCCATAATCTTCATTAATAACAAATAGGTTGTTGGCAGAAATAAATTCACTCAGTTTATCTCCACGAGAGTCTGAATAGGGACTAAACCATAATTCAGATTTGCCATTAGAGTCCATACACCAAACCAATCGATTAAGATTTTTGGACATAAAGACTTGACTAATTTTATGAAGATCTAAGTCAATGTTTCTTGAGGGTTCAAAATAGTATTGTTACGAATTTGGTATTTAAAAAGCTAATGTTAGTTCAATTATAAATTAAATGGTTTTATTTCTCGCGCAGTGCAGCGCGTGACGAATATTAAAAGAAAGCTAAGCCGGAAAAATTAAAAATACAAGAGCGCGTGCGTTAAATAAATAAATATCTCTTTTTGATTTCGAGAAAGTACTGGAAAATTCTAGCGCGTGATTTTAAAATCTTATAAAAGGAGGAAAACATCTCAGTTTGTAGTAGTTGCTTAGTTTGTTGTTATTTAGAAAACTGCCGTTGTTGATTGTAGCGAATTCGCGGATTAGCGTTCTTTAGCTGTTTTGAATTACGTTCTATTGGACATTTGAGTAGTTAAAAGATAACTACTGTGAGATATTGTAATACTGCATGATAATTTGAGAAAATTTAAGCATTTTTGTTGTGATAATAATAAATTTTTGTTCATTTTTCATCGGACTTGTGCATTCATTTCATAACGAACCCGTACGCACGCAACAATCTTTGGTGTCAGAAGTGGGATTTGAATGCCAATAACAAGAGCGATGGAAGAACAATTCAGGCAAATGATGACTGCATTTGCTGCTTTCCAAGAAAAGATGGAAGGAGCCTTCAACTCCGTTAAGGAAGATATAAAAGCTGTACAAGAGAAAATGGATGCTGGTCAAATATCCGTTAAGGAAGAAATGAAATTGGGCCAGGAATGCGTTAAGGAAGAGATGAAATCCCTTAAAGACGAGATGAAAGCAGGTCAGGACGAAATGAAAAGAGAAATTACCTGCGTAATAGAAAATAAATTTGAGGCTATGGAAGGCAGAATAGACGCGGTTGAAACTGAAGTTGGACAAATAGAAGAAAGAGTTTCTTCGGTAAAAGAACAAGTAGAAGAAAGAATTTCTTCTGTAAAAGAACATATAGAAGAGAGAGTTTCTGCCGTCGAACAACAAATTGATGATAGGGTTTCTGCTGCCATCGCCAAAGAAGTTGACAGCCTAAAGAAGTGCATAGCGACGGTAGGAAACAATTCTGAAGGTTTTAAATTTTTATCGATGCCTGCTCGTTCCGTTCTGAAACTATCTACATATGATGGGAAGACCTCCTGGCAGGTGTATAGGACACAATTTTCTATCGTTGCGGATGCGAATGGATGGGATTCCCAAGCTAAGGCCTGTCATCTCGCCGCTTCTTTAAGAGCCGACGCAGCGGATATCCTCCAGACTCTTCCCGAAAACAAAAGGTTAGATTTCGAAGCTCTGTCCGGCGCCTTGGAGCTGCGCTTTGGGGAGAAGTGTTTAAAAGACTACAGCAGGCTCCAATTAAAATCTCGTCAACAGAAGCCTACCGAAACACTTCAGGAGCTCGCCACGGATGTTGAAAGGCTGTCCCACCTCGCCTTTTCGGAGTGCCCGACAGAAACAAGAGAAATCCTGTCGCTGCAATATTTCATCGACGGCATCCGGGTCCTGAAATACAGAAAGCTCTTCGAAAGGCAGATGTAAAGGAAATAAAAAGCGCTCTGTTGTACGCCATGAAGTTCGAGGCAGCCCAGCAAGCAACTAATAGGGATCGCTACCCAGTTAGAGCTGTGCGAGTCCATGAGCCAGTGGATCAACTGATGGCTCGTTTAGATGATTTAGCCAGACAAGTCGACGCTTTGATACGGAGTAGGAGGGAGAAGAAAGTGGCTCTAAGGTGTTGGAGATGTGGTAGTGAAGGTCACCTAAGACGGAATTGCAGAACACCCCAGGGTACGGAATATAAAGCAGATGATTTTACCAGACAAGTCAGTGGCTTGAGACGGAACATAAGTGAAAAGAAACTAATTCTAAAATGCTGGAACTGCGGAGTTGAAGGCCACATACGAAGAAATTGCAGAACATCCCGAGGTACGGAAAATAAGACCATTTCCCAGCAACGACGCAGTAAACAAATTAGTGACCATATCGAGGAACGGAGGTTGTCAGATAATGAAAAACCTTGTTTTAAAGCGCTTAAAATTTATACAGTGAGTGGCAACAGTAGCGGAATGTCCATCAATGGGAATATCGATGGAGTTCCTTGCGATATGATCATTGACACAGGAGCTAATGTTACCATCATTAGGAAAGATTTCGCTGAACAGTTTAAAGATAAACTTATTTGGACGCCATCCTGTGTTACCCTTCAGACTGCGTCTGGTGACAAGATCGACATAACTGGGAAGTTAAACGTAAACATCACGTTTGGAAGTGCCGCCTACCATCACACGGCATATGTGGCGGATATTACAGATCCATGCATACTCGGATTGGACTTTTTAAGGAAATACAATTTTTCCTTAGACTTGAAAAACAACAAACTGCTTTCAGGATCTGAAGACATGACTATCCATCCTAAGAAGGGATCTTCACCTGGAAATGCCGACGCTTTGCCCGAAAGAACCAGCTCGAGAAACAGCCGAAATCATGCTAGGGTCGAAAAGAAACACCAGGCTACCAGCTGTTCTCCATCTCATATGCTCTTCGGTCGAGACCTTCGTCTGCCTTGTGACCGCCTGTTTCATCGCCGTACGGATGCGCCTTCATCGCCTGAGGAACACATCCAAGATGTCAAGGCCCGTTTTGAAGTGATGCACAACTTTGCACGAGAGCGAGTCAACTTGGCGACGGAGAAGATGAAGACCCGCTACGACACAAGAGCTACTGAACATCAGTTCCACGAAGGAGACAAGGTGTGGTTGTGGAATCAGACTCGACGGAAAGGACTTTGTCCGAAATTACAGTCACCTTGGGATGGCCCGTATACAGTCCTAAAAAGGCTGAATGACGTCGTGGTTCGGATTCGTAAGTCTTCGAACTCTTACGACAGGTTAGCTTATTACTATGGCCATAGTACGTAATATAAATAATTGTAAATAGTATCAGACCATGGTCCTTTTTGTTTATAAATGTGTATTTAGTATTTGATTTGTATTTAGTATTTGATTTGCATTTAGTATTTGATTTGTATTTAGTATTTGTTTTGTATTTAGTATTTGATAGCATTTGATTTGTTTAAGTTAGTTATTGCATTTATTGTTTATATTGTTTGATATTGTAATGTAATGTTTATGCCTCAGTTGCATTTATGCCACAGTTGTAAGTTTAACTTCCTGTCCAGGGATTGTACTGCCCGGGACGTGCAGTCCTTGGGAAGGGGGCAGTGTTACGAATTTGGTATTTAAAAAGCTAATGTTAGTTCAATTATAAATTAAATGGTTTTATTTCTCGCGCAGTGCAGCGCGTGACGAATATTAAAAGAAAGCTAAGCCGGAAAAATTAAAAATACAAGAGCGCGTGCGTTAAATAAATAAATATCTCTTTTTGATTTCGAGAAAGTACTGGAAAATTTTAGCGCGTGATTTTAAAATCTTATAAAAGGAGGAAAACATCTCAGTTTGTAGTAGTTGCTTAGTTCGTTGTTATTTAGAAAACTGCCGTTGTTGATTGTAGCGAATTCGCGGATTAGCGTTCTTTAGCTGTTTTGAATTACGTTCTATTGGACATTTGAGTAGTTAAAAGATAACTACTGTGAGATATTGTAATACTGCATGATAATTTGAGAAAATTTAAGCATTTTTGTTGTGATAATAATAAATTTTTGTTCATTTTTCATCGGACTTGTGCATTCATTTCATAACGAACCCGTACGCACGCAACAGTATGAAAAAAGAGTGAGCACAATTGAGCCAACAGTAATATCCAAGGTGACCATATTATAATCCGTAATTTTATAATCAATAAATATTGATAGATCACGTGATCGAATGATGATTGCCGCCTTTACATTGTCAGAATTAGGATCACAATAAAGTCTATAAGTGCCAGGATATCCTGGAAGAAAATTCTTATAAAAATGACGTTCCTGACCTAAAGCACAGTCAATATCATCAGCTTCCATATTTAAAATTAGCTGTTGTGTCGCAGATTTGGATTTATGAAGATTTAACTGCACACACTTTAGAACGCGTCCAGCCAATCTAGCCATAATCAATTCGAGATTGAATGTTCTTTCTCATAAATTCATGACTAGGACAGCATTCTGAAAAGGGTTTGTGATTAACATTCACTTTTTTATAGCTGTTATTTGTTTTATGATTGAAGCGGATGCAATTTATACAAGCTACAGCATTCCTATTCAAACAATTCTTTGCCTTGTGTTCTCAAGAACAGTTAAAACAGGCTGTTCGCTCACGGCGTTCATCAGCACGATGGTTGTACCCAAGACACTTAAAACATCTATTGATGATAATAAAATCTTCAGTTTCAAATATACTCCAATTAATTTTCAACCTGGTTTGATTCAGAATACTTTTACGAACCATGGGGGTGCGTTTCAATCACAACGTGCCTCGTGAACTGGAAGGTTTTTAAAGTAAAACGAACTCTACATACACTTCTGTTTTCATCAGATTCAATAATTTCTTGATTTTGTTCAAAAATCACTTTCAGAAGATCTTCATTAGGTATTTCATTTGGCACATTTTTTACAAGTAAAACAGGATTCCTCTTTTTTGGCAAGGACGTGTTTAATTCCGGAGACTTTTCATTAATCTCGGCTTGAAGTCCATTTCGATCATTTTCTGTCAAACACTTAACCAAGCCTTATCTTTTCCAATATTTTTTAAAGTATATACACCTAACTTAGCTTCTAATGGATTAATTTTTAGTTTAATAACTTTCTTAACATCGTCAGAAGAGCAGTTTTCAGAGTCTACAATTAAACAACAATCCGAAGAAATCAAGGACTTTTCATTAATCCTTGTAACATCAGATGACGCCACCACACTAGCATAACTAGGTCTTGAAATGGCGTCTTTCAAACTTTCCTTACATACATCCATAAATTTAACAGCTTTGATACGTTCAAAATTCTTATAAATAGAAGATTTCAACTCACCGAAAGCCTGCCTGGCCTCCTCGCGCACCTGTTGATTCATATTGCATTTAGATTGAAGTGCTGATTCAATAATTTTACAGTGTTTTTCAAGAGCATCGTACAACACGTCATCCTCCGTAGCAGCTATTGCTGCCAACCCCGTCATATTTATATTGGAAATGGAAAACTCACCTTGAATTATGTTAATTTCAACTCGATTCGGAAAAAAATCAAGAGACGATTTAAAATATTTCAAGTCTTGAAATCTATTTTGGAATTCCGTCAATATTCCTACCAGTTTTTTTTACATTCTCGTTGAAATTTGCTTTTTTAATATTGGAACAATTTTTTTTAATTCGAGGAAAATGACAAAATGTTTTATTTTCAATGTCCTTTTGAAAAAGATGTAATTTAGTTTGAAAACTAAATATACACTGTGAGAGGTCAGATATTATTTTACCTTTCCCCTGCAATTGTAAATTCAGTGTTTGCAAATGTTCCATGACATCAGTCAAAAACATTAAGTCTTGTAACCACTCGTCATGTTCTAATTCTGAATAGGTTATTTCCTTTACTTTTAGAAATGCAGTTATCTGGTCAAACAAATCTACAAATCGATTTAATATGTTGTAGCTAGATAACCATCTAACAATGCAAAATAAATTAATGTCATTTGGAAGTTTTTCGTCCTTTAATTCTTCAAGGAAATTTTTGAAATGTCGATACTTTTTTGCATTGGTGCGAATGTAATTTACAATTTGTAACACTGTTTTTATAACATCAGGATATTTTAATATTTTGTAAGGAGATGTTCTCCTTGAATTAAACAGTGAATCGGTATGAATTGTGGAATTTGAGAAGCATCTCTTAAAAGCCCAATAAGACCGATTTTTTTACCCAGCATTGCCAGAGCTCCATCAGTTGCAATGCTGACAAGTTTATTAAGAGGCACATCAAAAGTTTTCATTATGGAATCTAATGCATTTTTAATATCGACACCGCGGGTTGACTCTTTAAGTGCGACTAAATCTAATAATTCTTCGTTAACAACGAAGTCAGGTGAAACAAAACGCATGAAAACTGCCAATTGCGGAAGATCTGTGATGTTGTCCATTCGTCAAGGTTACGATCAACTGTCGATGTGATGTCTGTCGCAATATAGTTCTTCAAATCATTTTTTAAATTATATTCAAGTGATGTATTAATTGCAGTTATGCGTCATTCGGTTATGTGTTTTGAGATGGGAATTTGCGAAACAACTTTGTGCAATGCTGCATTATTTGGATCTAAAATTTTAAGTACATTTTCCAAGATTTTTTTTAATAAACTCTCCCTCTCCGTAACGGCCGTTTTGCACATGCAATATTCCAGGCAATAACGAAACTGGCTTCAGCCATATTATTAGCTTGATTGCTGAAGGTCATCAAAATTGACTGTTGTGTATTTAAATTTGATTTTAAAGAAGCAAGTTTATCTGATCTTAATTTGGAATTTGGTGGATACTGATTAGAAAACTGAGGATGATTGGTTTCATAATGTCGACGTAAATTGGTAGCTTTATAATTTTTGACCGTAGAATTATAAATAACACATAATGCTTTTCCGTTATTGTCAATAAAAATAAATTCTCCTTCCACTCATTATTAAAACTTCTATTTTCTTGCTCGTATTTTCGTTCTCTGTCGTCATATTTTTAAAATAACTCGAAATAAATAAAGAAACTTAGAAAATGCAAGTTTTTTGTTATTAAAACAATAATAACACGTGTTACATACTACGAAGCAAATTACCAGCTTACAAATTATATCCGTAGCAGGAGTGATACAAATTGTTTCCTCCATAGTACAATGTCAACTGTCCGTGGCAATAAAGGTTTACAAATTCAAAATCGGTCTGGAATCGCATTCAGACATCGGCTGGACGCCCCAAACAAAGAATTGCCCCAAACGCCTGAATAATTTCCTACCTAGTGCTTTTCCCCATCACGTTACTGCATTGCTCATTGCTTTTAGATGTTGTTAAGTGATATGTCAACCATTCTTTTGAAGAGACTAAAAGTAGTTCTGTTATTTTAATGCACCTTCTCTTTCCTTTGTTTACTGTCAATGTTTAGTTTTTAGCCTGAAGCTGCAATCCTGTCCCAAGGGTCCCTGTTCACACAGGGTGAAAGCATCCAAGAATGAAGTTCTCGCTTTACTGAGTAGGTTATTGTTAGTGCTGTAGTATTCAATTTGTCATACGGGGAAGGAAAAGCATTCCAGGAGAAATTCGTAGCCACAGGCGTTTTCGATGTTTGAGGAAAAGAGATTTTGCCCTCTCTAGATGTGAAAGAGTTAACTTGGACGGAAATGAGATGTGTTACAACGTTGCCCTTAGTCTTTCATATTTGTTGTCAGTAATTTAAAAGATATTTTGAAACACATACGGAACAATAATAAGTTTTTAAAATATAATAACACAAAAATGAAGCGGGAACTCGGATACATTTATCGAGAGCCACAAATAATCCTTCAAAGAGCCGCAGGTTGGTCACCCCTGGAATATACATTCAGTGATCATCTTTCACTTGTACGATCATAAGACCAGTGTAGGAGCGGGTGCCTGGACCGAACGCCCTACCCCTGATCGAACAAGAAATTATACTTTTCTTAATCATGTCAAAAGTAAACAGATAAATAATTTGAATCATAAATGTTAAACGCTGTAATGAATTAATACTTTCTATTCGTTCAGTGCCTTCTGTAGAATTAGTAAATTTCATTTCCAATATTTAAAAATGCTGATTCACTATTCGATAAGATTATAAACTGTAGGAAAATAATTATTAATAATCAAAGCTATCTTTTTTGGGAAGAGGGGTCCTTGTGTTACATTGGTAATATTTTTATTGTCTTATTTAGGAATTTTGATTTGCGTATTCTGCATCGGACACTATAAAATTTTTACCACATTAAAAGTAGTAGGAGCGGTAAAATAAAAATATAACTCAGTCGTTTTACAGTCAAATTTTTTGTGTGATAACTCAAGACTAACACCTCTTATGACCAGTCTTTCTAAAAATATACATAAAGCATTGCTTTTAAACAATCATCTTCATAGAAAACCAAATCTTTTAGACATGTTGAAGATTATCTTAGAAAAGGCTATGTTCTATTCTGTAAATTTCTTCAATTTAAATGATATTCGGCATAGTTAGAACATTTGCTGCCCGGGGCGGACCCTGAGTGAGTGAGACTATGCAGTCTTTAAATTTGTCTCTCCTTTTTGTATAAGCAAATGACTGTATCAAAATGACATAGAGAAAAATAAATTAAAAAATCTACCGTTACTTCTGAAAAAAATTTAATTCCATCATTTTAAAATTGTACTATTATTATTATATTTGTTTGCAAAGCCACCTATTACAGAGTACTATGCTGATAGTACAGAACTATTTCTTAAATGCAAAATTAATCATTTATAGTTCTAAAATGATTTTTATTTAAAAAATTCTTATCACAACTAGAACCACAGCAATTGTGAAAAAAATTCTCAGCAGTAAAAAATTACATTATCTGAAGAAATGTGTTTTAGAACAAATAGGAAAACGTCAACAGGACCCAACTTCCACATTCCTGTTTCGTTTCTTTAGCAATAATAAGGGAAATAAAACTTTGAAACACTTCTCTCTAATTGAGGGAATTCTTCTTTATGAACTTTTTGATGGTCTTCACTGAGCTCAGCTCATATTCTAGTTTACGCACTGGAAAGGGTGCAAACAAACGCAGCTCGTATTACAAATTTACGTCTGACAAATATCCCTCGTATTTGGAAAGAAAGAATTGCTTAATCTCGCTATCCCCCGTAGGTTTAATGCACTGAGATCACAATTTAGTTGATATTCGTAATTTTAGAGTTTTTAATGAAAAAAAATGGTATAAGAGTGCTAGCTGTTGAAATCTCGCGGTGATACCTTTGGATACTCATTTGCAGAAAAATTTATTTTTCTTCTTAAATTAATTCCGTATGGTAATTCAGAATCGTGTTGTTCTTTATTTGCTTGAAAGATCCACGGGACTAACCTCCATTAAATATTATTTCACATAAAATTGACGTCTCCAAATTATGTCGTCGGAGGCGGAATAGCCGTCTCTAGCTACGCTACTGTGTCTGACATCACAGGAATTAAAGAAACGAAGATGAAATTTTCGTATATAATTAAAAGCCTTAATTTATAAGAAAAATACAAATAAAATAGAAGCAAATTATCTAAATAAAAATGTGTGTCTATAAATTATTAGACATGGGAATACATTGTAAATTTAAGTTCTGATTTCTGCATTTCAGCTCTTTATTAGCACTTGGAAGTAGGTCTTACAATTTTTACTCGAATGGGAAAATTAAAAATTAGTTCTTTTTAAACTAGGAAACGTTGCTAAGCCACGTGCTAAATACCTATGATAAGGAACTCCTTGACCAATTATCTATTGATATGCGATATACATCAACTTATTCACTATTAAGAATATAAGTAGCAGTGTTGTAAATCATGCATTAGTTTTAAATTTTTACCAGTATTAAAAATATTGTTAAGATCCATCAGCGGCCCACGGCAATATTGCTGAAAAAACTAGATCAACTCCAGTTCATATAACGGCGAATGAGCTGTGTTTACGTTCCTCGTATTAGAATGGCGCGACATGGATGACGCAGTTTCGACTTTGATTATACTTAATAAATTCAGTCACTCTCGGTCTATTTCAACCAAACTGAATACATTTAATAATATAACATTCACACGTAAACATTTAGTAATAATTGAGGAGTACAGATAAGCATAAAATAATAATTACAACCGTTACAGGCCAGCTACGCTTTTAGCGACCGAATCCTACGAACGACAAATCTCAAAAGCGTGTTGCCAACGCAGGGCAACGAAAAGGTAGAAATTAATTCGATAGGCGTGGCAGTGAACAAGCTGTCTGTATGGGAGTTTTTCGTGTTTTCTTCCCCAAGAAAAGGTGTACACTTTTATAGCTTATAACGTGTAAAAATACAACCAGGATCTCTTGTAGCGAAGCTGGTAGCATTAGCAAAATTGGACAAGTTTTATGGATGGGGGGGGAGGTATGACATATGGCGCTTTTTGGAAGTATAAATGAAAAAACTCGTTTGCAAAATTGTTATGAAATTTCCCCAGGTGTCTACAATTTTTAGATTTCCAACTTTTTGGCAAACAACTTCAGTTATTGCCTCGACTTCTCCAGAATTAGTTAAATCTCCGATTTCTGTACATGAAACAATCTTTTTTCATGATCGACTATCGAATGTTTGTTTTTACATACTCTCGCGCATAGCGTTGAGTCTGTGTGCATGGATACGCATGGATAATCCGCAAACTGGATGATGCGCCCCCGGATAATCAAGAGAATACTGTATATACTTTAATAATTTTTTCGCTGAATCTTGAATGCGATTTGAAAGGTAGTTTTCATTAATCTGAGCGACCATTTGACTCGTGAAATAAAATATAATTAACCTTTAAAAGAATGAATTAAGAATTTTTAATGTTGCGTGCAGCCAATGCACAATAGTCTTTTAGTAATATGCATACAAAACGTGTTCAGGTCTGCAGACGATCTACAACACAGGAGCTGAAAAAATGCGCCAAATTTCCTACTTGGCGAAAGATGCAATGACGTTTCCGAAACCTTTAGGTTTGCAAAGTATTTGAATATAATATATGTATATGCCTGTTTTGTGCTGTACTCAAAAGACGCAGAGACGGGAATATTCAGCTTCTTCCCCTATTTCTCGTTACTCTCTCACGTAACTAGAAAAATAAAGATGTGTGTCAGGAGCGTTTCTTCCTTTGGAATGAAGATTACCATCGAAAGCTACAAAGGTAGAGCGGGACCCTTGCAGTGTTATCGCTGCCAAGGGTACCATCATGCCCAATCAAACTGTCATCATGACCCTAAATGTGTAAAGTGCGGCGGTGACCATAACTCATTCCAGTGCACTAAGGATAAATCCACTCCACCGACGTGTGCCAACTGTTCTAAAGAAGAACGCACGGCAAACTACCGTGGGTGCAAGAAGTTCCCTAAACCAAGGATTACTCAACCTGTTAAAACATTCACAGACAGATTTGTGACCAACAAGTCGTTCGCCCAAGCGTTAAACTCCGGGCTTGCACCAGAATCGATAAACGAGGTGAAACAAGTTCTCAACGAAATTAAAATGTTTGTGGTTCTTATCAAAACTCTGGACTGCCTCTATTATGTAAACAACTTGTAAATCAAAATTCTTCCGAATCTCATGTCAGTGTTAACGAGAAATCTGTTGATGGATAGATTTCTTCGCACACTTACTCCAATTTCTTCCGCAGTGGGGAATGCTAACGGCCTACACAACCGTATGCATGACATCGATATAGGAATAATCACTGAGACACATGCCCAGACATGCCAGCGTCTCGCTATTCCTAATTATCAGCTATACAGATGTGATCGAACAACGCATCGCGTCGGTGGAGTTGCAATATATGTTAAACGATTCTACCAGTCTTGTTTCATCGAAGACTTTAAAGACAACAGCAGTGAAGCGCTTACAGTATCAGTCACCCTCCCTTCTTATGGGAATAACATTTCTGCGGATATTATAATCCCCCAACAGCAATATTACAGATACGATTTTGAATACTCTTCTCCCCAGTGATACTCCAGCTATTCTGGCGGGGGACTTAAAAGCGAAACATTCTGCCTGGAATTGTCGTCGTAGCAATGTGAGCGGTAACATTCTACATGACTATATCCTCAGTCATCCAGTGGTTATCCATGCACCTAATGAATATACATACGGACCTGACACTATCGAGAGATCGGACATTTTGGATATTTTTCTGTCTACAATGATAATGCCGATACTTCTCACAGTAAAGCATGAGATGGTGATCCGATCCGATCTGAGCCTTTTATGTCGAGATATTGCGCGGCAGCGCAACGTATCCTGCTCAATAACAGGAAGTTTGCCTATATGGCACATAACGTGAATGCTACATGACCGTGATATCCCAAGGGAGGATAAGGGGGTGGAAAGGTGTGTGACCGACAGTAACAAGGCCAGTGAGGCAAATGGCGTCGTAAAATGGAGAAGTAAAATAGTGCGAGGTGTGAACCTAATACTGCATGAAGAATAACATGTGAAAGTAGAGATAATACACAAAATATAATGCCGTGTTAATGAAACAAAATAAAATAAAATGCTAGTAATGAAGTTGAAGCTATATACACTATCAATACTATATACAGTGCAGTATTTAAGTGGGGAAATTACAATCTCGGGTGAGGTGGGCCGCGAGGGGGCGAATATCGTGGTCTTCTTGCAGAATTTCATAATTAAAAACATTTAGGGAGCTTAGAGGTATGCATTCACGTGCTTTAGCAAAGAATGTTTCGTTTGTAAGCTGCAGGTAGTCATCCATATACTCAAATTTTAAATCTTTATGATAGGTATCGTTGCTAACAAATTAATGGGCGTTCGTAATCCGGCGTGGGTACTTATTTTGGGTGACCTGTAATTTTGCAATCTCTGAGTTGGAGGCCGCGGCCCATGCCGGTGAGGCGTAACAGAGCACCGGTCTGATAACAGCAGTGTAGATGTGCCACTTTTTGACCTGATTGAGTTTCGAGCTTGAAGCAGTGGATTTAATTGGTGAATAATATACAAAGCCTTTCGTCTGACCTTGTCAATATGGTCCGACCAGGTGAACTTATGATTGATGACAACCCCTAAATAAGTTGCCTTCTTTACAAGTGCAATCGTCTCATTAAAAAGACTGAGATTAGCATTAATAATTTTTCTTTCCCTTCTCCTGATAATCATTAACTGTGCATTTATTGCGATGCGCCATTTGATGCACCAGTCTTCAGTGTTAGCTATGAAGTTCTGCAGTTTTTGAATAGCGTGCGTCGGATGGATAGATTTAATGGCTAACGCAGCTATGTCATTTGCGTAGCATAAAAGAAAGCTGTTGTGGTCATTCTGTAATTTAGGGAAGTCCATCACGTAGTAAAGATACAAAATAGGTCCTAAAATGGATCCCTGGGCTACACCGGCGCACATTCTTCTGACGCTAGAGCTGTCCTGACCCATTGAGACATAAATTTTCTGTTAAAAATAAAAGAATTGATTAGCAGAATTAGTTCTCGGTCAAAATTTAGCTGGATGAGCTTATAAATGAGCCCCTAATGCCAGACGCGGTCGAAGGCTTTCGCCACGTCCAGCATGAGTAAGGCGACACTTTGCTTGTTATGTAAGGCGCTGCCAATAAACTCGGTGAGTCTAACTAATTGTTTGGTTGTGGATAAGCCTTACAACAACGATCACTCTAATGCCCTTAAGATTTATACAGATGGCTTTCAGGTGAATGCAACGACAGGCTGTAGCTATACCATTAAGCGAAATGGAAGCACCTTAAGGTCTTGGGAAGGCTTTCTGGGCGCAGGCAACTCAGTATTTCAGGCGGAAGCCAGGCAATCCTAGCAGCGAGTCAATTTAGCTACTTCACCGCACAAATACACACCGACAGCCTGACAGCAATTCATGCAATTCGGAATCCTTTTCACAAGTCGACCATCACAGGGCGCATTCAGCAAACCCTGCATCAGCACGAAGGACGCATCCTCATCTTCTGGATTAAAGCACACGCTGGACACCAGGGGAATGAGGAGGCAGATTTACTAGCCAAAGAAGCCTGCGAGCAATCTCGATGCGGAACAACTGGCAATAAAATTACCAAAATCCTATGTAAAGAAGGCTGTTCTAAACGCCGCACTCAAGCAATGGCAGGAAGAGTGGAATTCTATTCCGCAAGGAAGAAGGACCTATGAATTCGCTCACAAAGTCAGCCTTGACAAACAGATATCTCAGCCACACATCACCAGATTTATAACGGGTCATGGTCCATTCCCCGAATATTTTCTAGAGCGAAGAATAACAAACACCAACATCTGTGTGTGTGGCCAGCCAGGTAGCCCGGACCATTATGTCACCTTCTGCCCACTAAGACGAGAGTGGCACATGCCGTTTTACAACACAGATCCAGCCTATAAAAGATTCTTTATTCGCTAACCAGGTGTACTTAAAAAACTCAAAAGTATTATGGACAGACTGCAAGCATCAGGCCAGGACTTGTGTGATTCGGTTTAACCACAACTCTATCCTTTCCACATAACCAACCTTTATATCCAATGTACCTATGGCAATGTGCTTATGTATCGTGCCTTCATTAATTGTCACTCATTCTTACCTATGTTATTAATTGTCATTCATTATTTCATTAATCACCAGTGCATCTCCAATAATTGTTGCATACCATTACTTTAGTTTTAACTATCTAGATCAGCGCACTTTTGTATCCAACACACATCATTCGTTTAAGTGTAACATTCCTGTCTATGTATGTAAAGCCATGTAGAATAACACAGGATTTTGTGTTATGACTAATCGTCATATATCGTTTTACTGTACAAGTACCATTTTCAGTGCATCTTCTGTAGTAATGTATCAGTATCTAAGCGTATCATTTCTACTAATAATCTATATTGCCATGTAGGATATGAGTATGTATAATCATTAATTGTCATTTTTCGCATTAATACACAATTCAGTGTATCAGTTTTATTATTGTATAGGTGTTAAAGGTTTCATTTCTAATAATGTATACATAGCCATGTAGGATAATTTATGTTCATGTATTTTTATTAATCGTCATCTTTCATATTTATCCACAAGTACCATCTTCAGTGTGTCGTTTCTAGTATTAATGTTTAAGTGTAGCACTTCTACTAATGTATGTATAGCCACGTAGGGCGATACGCGATTATGTGTATATACTAACTGTCATCTCTCGCAATGATGCACAAGCATTACACTCAGTGCAACATTTCTGTCAACTTACAGGTGCTTAAAATGTCTTATTTCTATTCCATGTACGCATAGCGCAGTAGGATAATACATGATTATGTGTTATCATTACTCGTCATCTTTCGTATTAATGTGAAAATATCATTGTCAGTGTACCATTTCTATTAATGTATAAAGGCATCATTTACCATGTTATAAATGTATATTAATGTATAAGTGTATCATTTCTATTACTGTATGTATAGCCACTTAGGATGATACACGATTACGTGTTACCATTATTCTTCATCTATCGTATAATGAATAAGTGCCATTTTCAGTATTTCATTTCCATTAATGTATAAGTGTTTAAGTGTATCATTTGTACTAATATATATGTATAGCCAAGTAAGGTAATACACGAATATGTGTAACCATTAATTGTCATCGTTCACACTGATACACAATTTTCATTCTCAGTGTATCATTTCTGTCAACGTATAGGTGTGTATGTATCATTTTTATTGATGTGTGTATAGCCCAGTAGAATAATGTATAATTATGTGTTTTCATTTATCGCCATCATTCGTATGTGTTTATGCATATCATTTCTAGTAGTTTATGTATAGTCATATAGGATGACACACGACTACGTGTATTCATTAATTGTCATCTTCTGCATTATTGCGCCAGTTGCATCAGTGTTTCATTTCTTTAAATGTATAAGTGTTTATTGTTTGCCTATCTCATTAACCACTTAGATCAATATACATATGTATCCAATGTACCTATACCACCAATGTACCTGTGTATGAAACTTTTTATTAAATGTATACTGAAGCATGTATATGCACACGCCCTTGTTTCGCCACGTCAATACCACATATTCTTCATTAATATATTCCCGATGCAGCCCTCTCAGGAAGTCGCCAGGGTTGAGGTTCTAAATAGGTGCGGGTACCGGACGACACCCGATTTGTCATATTAAGCCGTCCGGGCCCTGCATTCGCCTGTTACCTGTGGATAAGCCTTTTCTGAAACCAAATTGTTCCAAAGGTAGTCTGTTAAAGTATGGTTGCAAGCGAGCGTAGATAATTTTCTCATAAATCTTTCCGAGGCTCGAGAGCAAGCTAATTGGGCGGTAGCCGGTCTGGTTATTCCTTTTTATGGTTTTAGTACTAGAATGAGCTTGCCAAGCTTCCAAGCACGCGGGAAGTAAGAATTTTCTAAACTGGCGTTGATGATACTTATGAGTGATAATATTGCGGGGAAAATTCTTAATACCTATATTCGAGATAATGTCATAACCAGGCGCTTTTCTTTTTTTCAGAGTCTTGATAATACCATGCACGTGTGCTGGGGTGGTGAACTGAGTTCTGTTTCTGACACTAGGCGCATTTATCCAGTCTTTTACAAAGTAGCGAACGTCATAAATGAAGCTATAATCACAGTAAGTCATTTGGTTTAAATTGCTGCTCAAGATAATCAGCGGGAATTTTCGCCCTGTCTTTGTTGGTCAATGTAATACAATTATTGCTATAAATAGGCTTATTCAAAGTGGAACTATTTTTGAGGCGCTTAACGAAGGAAGAAAAGGCCCCATTAGGTTCGTTCAAACTGAGTATTTTTCCTCCTATTTTTCTTGTCTGAATTTGTAAATATTCTCTTTAATAACTCGATATAGCTTATTTAGCTCTTTCTTGTGGGCTGGGTTCCAAGTCTTATTCCAGATTTTACGAAGCTTATTCCTTTCTTTGATTTGCTCTCGAATAAAAGAGGGTAGTCTATCCACCCCATGTTTGGCCGGGAGTTTACGAGTGGTACTGGTAATTGCATGACTAATAGAATTGGTAAGTCTGGGGGGCCAATAGCAACGTCTATATCCTAAGGAGTTTTAAGCTTAGGCATGCCGGTTCGCTTTTCGCTAAGAAGCTGATTGAATAATGTCCAGTCAGTGAAACTGATTTCCTTCTTCGGGATGCTTTTAGTCGTACCAAGAGTAGCAATAATCAGGACATGGTCCGAGGTCATTTCCTGCTTAACTTTTAAGTATATGGTTATAGAAGAAGTAGTCAAAATTAAATCCAGAATGTCTGCCTTACTGGGGTCGCTATGAAAATAAGTGTAATCTTCGGGAGCATAGAATGAAATAGGGTTATTCATGATGAAATTATGTAACTTAGTACCATTTTTATTAGTACATCGGCATTTCCATTCTTCACTTTTTGCGTTTAAATCACCTCCGAGAATAATGGGCGTGTTTAAAGGTAAGAAACTCTTTAAGATGTTTTCATCCAATAGATCCGAAGGCGGGTTATAGAAGACACAGAAATACACTACGTCGTAATAAGGGAGCAGTACGGTTACCTTGATCATCTCCTGACCGTTATTTCTGAAGTCTACAGTGTGACATGACTGAAAGGAATGCCTAACATAAATTGCGACTACCCCATCACGATGACTCATCCTATCACACTTGTAGAACATATAATTCGGAATCTTAATGTTATTGCATGGTGAAACATGCGTCTCAGTAATTAAAGCGACGTCGATATCATAATTAGGAAGAAAGTTTTGCAGCTCTATAATTTTATTAGAAATGCCACAGGCATTCCAAACAGTAAGTTTCATCGGAACTCTGTTATGGTTGTATCTACTTATTATTATTTTGGTTGGTAGAATTGAAGTCCTTATTTAGTTGGGTAATTTCCTTCATTTGTTGCGTAATTTGAATATCAGTTGTTTTTATGGCTGCTAAGAGTTCTGAGAGATCAATAAATACTTTCTTGGCTTCCTGAAGTTTTTCAGTGAATAGTCCTGCGGATAGAGCTTGTGAATATGTGTTGTTCTCCACAATTCTGCTGGTGTATGGTTTTTGTTTGTCATTTTTTGCTTTCGGGGACTTAATACAACCACGAAAACTTGTAGTATGTTTAGAACCGCAGTTTGCATAGCATGGGGTTCTATCCTTGCCGTTTTTAAAAGGGCATAAGTATGAAAAGTGTTCTTGTGCACAGCGAACACATTTAGTTGTATAATTGCAACCAGTTTGGGTGTGGTGGAACCCCTGGCACCTAAAGCACTGCAGGGATCCCTGTCTTCCCTTATAGTCTTCAATATTTACCTTAAAATCCAGTAGATAGCGCTCATAATAGATTCCTTTGGAAGTCTCATTTTTTGGTAAAATAATGAGGAAAAGAGACAATTTCGTAACGTCTCCATTTCGGCGGCGTGTCATTTGTTTAATGTCTGAGGGGACGTAATTAAGGTGTTAAGCTCTTCCTTAATGTCTTCAACTTTAGTAGAAGAGGTAAGACCGCTTATTACGACTTTGATATGATTTGCTTCTGGTAATACAAAACAGTGATGCGCATCCTTGAGAATTTTTATGATACTCCTATAAATGTCAGGGTCATGTGCAAAAATCTTAATTTTATCCTTTGAAGTTTTACTATAATATCCATATCCACGCTGTTTAATAAGTTTAAGAATGCTACTCCATGCGAGTTTATTTTCATTTAATGTGATGGGAGGCAGTTTAGAGTTCGCTTGATTAACGTCATCTTGCTTGTTATTTTTATTAGCGGATTGTTATTCATTAGATCTAGTATCCATATTTTCATTTGTGTTTTGCGATCGAGATACATGTAAGGATTTTTTAGTGTGGGTGTTAGAAATATTAAACATTTTCTAGTTGGAGTCAGTCGATTCCGTGTCAAGCCCGGGAATACACAGATAGTCATCCATACTATTGAATTAAAATCAAGCGAACCGTGTGAAGCGAAACCTTATCGATAAGATAAAGAAAAGGAAGCTATAATAGAACAACACCATATACAGCACATGTTAAAAAATAAGATAATAATCCATATCAATAGTGAATATGCTAACCCAGTTGTGCTATGCAGGAAGAGAAATAATTTCGGATAAAAAATCCTGGCGTTTTATCATTCATTACAAAAAATTAAATAGCATGATTAAATTTCCCGTCTATCCTTTACCGGTAATAGAAGAAATAATAAGAAAAATAAGGTCTACAAAATTCATGACCGCTCTTGATCTTACTTCAGGCTACATTCAAGTAGCCATGAAATCAGAAGACCTGAATAAAACGGAGTTTATTACAAAATCAGGCACATATGCAT
Source organism: Stegodyphus dumicola (assembly GCF_044657685.1). Classification (NCBI taxonomy): domain Eukaryota; kingdom Metazoa; phylum Arthropoda; class Arachnida; order Araneae; family Eresidae; genus Stegodyphus; species Stegodyphus dumicola. The sequence continues at coordinate 35,570,421 of NC_140771.1, read as the reverse complement.
TTTTACGTATGCCGTTTGGACTTAGCTGGGCCCCCTCAGCTTTTCAGCGCGCTATGGATATTATTCTACGCCCTGCGCTCGGGAAGTCTACACTAATATACTTAGGCGATACTATTATAACCAGCGACACTAATGAGGAACATGTGAAAGATCTCCACGAACTTTTTTCATTATTAACGAAAGCAGGGTTAACTGTTAATGCATCAAAACGTAAGTTCGCAGTGAAAGAACTAAGATATTTGGGTTACGAAATTTCAGCTAAGAATATCGAGACTGAGGATTCTAAAATAAAAGCAATCAAAAATTATCCTCCACCAAATACGGCAAAGAAAATTTCATCTTTTCTTGACGTGTGTTCGTATTACCATTCTTTTATCCAAAATTTTGCCAATATTGTTGTACCTTTGTTAGTGTTAAAACGAGACAAATCAAAGTTTGTGAGGACAACGGAGGAAAACACGGCTTTAGAGAAATTAAAAACAGCTCTAATTAATGCCCCAGTGTTAAACTTCCCGGAAGGGAACGTGAACTAGGAGATCACGGCTGAAGCTTCAGATTACGCTATGTATGAAGTTTTAATGTAAAAAGGGCATCCCTTGGCATTTTTAGTAAGACGCTAAGCTCTACACAACGGAATTATACAGCGATCGAAAGAGAAACATTAGCCGTGTTAATGGCAGTTCGGAATTTCAGGGTTTATTTTGGAAAAACACCCATTACAATCTATTCAGACCATGCGGCCGTAGGTAGACTGTACTCTGGGAAGAATTTAATTCCCAAATTAATTAGATGGGCCTTAAAGTTACAAGAGAACAACTTAATAACTAAGCATTCTCCCGGCAAGGAAAACTCCGTAACCGTTTCGTTATCAAGAATTAAACTGCATGAAAATAGTGATCAAATAAAATGTGCTATGTTAACTTCGAAAGTCTTAGATTCTCGGGAAACAATCATTCCTGAGTAACTAAAGGATTCAAAATTCGGTAATAGCTATGGTTATTTAAAGGATACAGGTAACTTTGAACATGAAGACCTTACTGCAATTAGAAATATGGCTCAAATTTACGAGAGTGTAAATAATTTGGTATTCTATACTAAATTGATAAATGAAAACAATGAATATAGGCCAGTCATCATCAGCCACACTGCGGCTAAGCATTTAAAGGAACTGCATGACGCACCAACGGTTGTCCACTTAGGGATGAGGAAAACGGTGCGTAGGGTACGCGAGGGGGTGTATTTTCAGCAAGTATACAAAGTAGTGATAACGTATGTCAGGTTCTGTAATTTATGTCAGTTAATCAACGACGTTAATTATAGCTCGACTGGGTATCTAAATAGTATTCACGCGACTTTTCCTAATGAAATTCTTGGAATAGACTTTCTTGGCCCCTTTCCCCCAAACTGAGTTAAATAAAAACCGATATCTTTTGGTGATTTCTGATCACTTTTCGAAGAGGATAGAAATAATTCCATTAAAGCAAGCGTCGGCTAAAATAGTCGTAGATTCTTTCTTACATTGGAATATTTTAAAATACGGTGCACCATTAAAAGTAATCAGTGATAATGGTAAACTGTTTGTTACTCAAATTTTTGAAAATTTGTGTAAAGTGCATACGGCATATGAAAAAGGTCCCATACAGGCCACAGGCAAACATCGCGGAAAGAGTTAATAAAAGCATTGCTAAGATAATTAGAAGCTAAGTTAAAAGTTATCATAAGCGCATAGATGAACTAGCTTTTGCTTTAAGAACTGCGAAGCATGATACGACGGGTAAAACGCCCGCTGAATCATTTCTGGGTACGAAGATTTTGACAACTTTGAATAACCTCTTTTTCGACCAAGAACGGGAGCCGGAATTTAAACAGCAAAACATTCAAAACCTGATCCACGAAGCTTTGGAGAATTCTGATGTTGCAAGAGGGCGATAGAAACTGCATTATGATAGAAGACGCGTTGAATCAGATTTTAAAGTAGGAGAAAAGATGCTGAAAAGAAAATTCATTCTGTCTAGTGTACAAGAGTGCTTTGCAGCGAAATTCACCCATAAGTTTGAAGGGACAGATATTGTACAACAGATCGTCGGTACTGTTATGTATATTACTACGGATACGGGCGACAGAGTAAAGGCTAGTCCGGATCAATGAACACGTTATTACGAACGTAAGAACTTTCATGTTTGAATGATTTCTTGCTAGCTTCCGAATCAGAAGAGGCGGCATTCTCAAGAGCAGTTTTGGCCCCACCAAAGCTTTCACCACCAACAAAGAAAAAAAGAACGAACCAGATGACAAGGCTTAAGTCAAGCCGAAGAATTCCAGAGAAAAGAACCTCTCAACAGGTGGAAGGTCCAACAGAAAAAAAAAATCAAGGGTGAGGGATCGTCGAGAAGGAAGGCCCCAGCGAGGAACACGGATGGCCATGCTCCGACAAGGTCTCGCAGCAGACAGCCTCAGGATACATCAAGGAGGCGGTGTACAGAAAGAATAGTACAAACAAGAACACAGGTGGGTAAAATGAAGAAGAGACCACCCGAAATTCAAAGCCCACAGCGGAGGACCGAAGCAACCAAGAGTCTGCAGGCAAGAACCCTCGACAACCGAAGCTCCAAGAACCAGCTTTCTTGCCAGAAAAGAAAAAGACAGGAGCCAGCACCGTCGGAGCCTAAAAGAAGGATGCTTAGAGGAGAGAAAAGAAAGGACCAACCTCAAACTGGTGAAAGAAAGCAGAGATTGAAAATCGCCAGTGTGAGCAACGTAACTGGAAGAACTTCTGCAACAAAAGGGTGGCAGAGAATCGAACAATGAGAAACAAAGATAAGTGAATTTTTCAATAAATCTCTTCGGTTTTCTAAAGTTAAGTGAAAGGTATAAAATGCGAAGTTGCTATGTAAAGTCAATTTGCCTCGTTTGAAGACTAAAGTTATTTTAGTTTTATTTGGCTAAATCACAAAGCTATAGTGTATTCTAAAATTGTTATGTTAATGTAAAGGGAAATAGTTCGTTTTGTTTGTCGAAAGACTATTTATGTGAAAACGCCAAAAGGTTCTGGCCTGATATAAGCAGCTTCGTATGAGTACTTGTTAATGAAAATTTGTTTTTAGGTTCGCTTTTTTGGTGAGAAAAGGATTCGAGTAAGATTTTAATTTTGTTCTCTATTGTGGTAAAAGTTTTTGATTGTAAAATGTGAAAACATCTGTTATGTTAAAGTGAATGCTGATGTAAATGTGGGTTTAAATCTCAGAGAGCATATATAATGAGCATTTAGTGCCTAAAACCTCAAAATGTAAAGTTAATGTATTTAAGAGAAAATCTTGAGATTCCCAAACGAAATGTTAGCCAAGTCAAATCATGCGTTTTCGGGCAAACGCTTCCACGTGTTTAAGACCGAATGTGGAGAAACTTTTTGTATGGATATGTTTTTTAGTGCTCTGAACATATTTTCTAGTTAATTTTCATGTTTACCAGTTCAAAGAGAATTAAGAATTGGATTTGGGGTGTGTCTATAAAGTTTGCTATGTGCTGGGAAGTTCATGTGTATTTAGGTGGAACGTTTGTTCACTTTCACATATTTCATTTGCTTTTTCACCGCACTTTGTGGAGAGCCAAAATTGGATTAAGTTTAAATAAAAGCATGGATGAACAATGAGTAAATGTGACCCGTAAAAACCACAATGTTCGATAAATTTAAGAAAGCTACGGTAAATACAAGAGGGTTAGAAATTCAAATAAAAAGTTTAATGTATTGTGAAAGTAAAGTGTTATTTATTGTTTGATAGAAACATGTATTCATAGTTAATCCCTCCAGATGACTGGAAGGAGAAGACTGAATACCTTATTGAGCAAGTATGACGAAGCAAATACAGTGGAAGGAAAAGAGGAAAAAGGAATTGTTTTGTAATCAAGTTAAAGTTTAGTACTTGTGTATACACGGGGCTCAGTGCCCAGAGCTTAAATTGCGCCAGAACCAACCGGAGCCCGGCTCCGGTACTTCTCAGTTTTTGACATAAATTATAATTTCAGTCGGAGCGCACCGGAGCCCTCAATGAAAGGGCTCCGGCTCTTTTATTATGTAAGTGAACCACAATTTTAGCACATAAATTTTGTTTTAACAGTAAACATGCTTTAAAAAATAAATTCTAACTTCTGAATGCAGGCCTGTATTTCTCTGGCACTCTCACACAGAGGTTGAGATTTTAAGGAAAGAGCGCCCCATCAATCATATGTCAAAGACTTATTCTCCAGGATATGCAATGATTTTATTAGAGCGGGTAAATTTTGTATTTCTCAAAAACCTAAAAGTGATAGCCTGGTTGTGCACGTTCCACGCTAGTGACTTCCTACTGCAGAGCTCCTGTAGACTTTCTGAATGATGTAACCAAACGGGGGGACCACTGCTGTCGCTTGTACAGAGAAGTTCCCCTCCTTATGTTTATTCTCACGTTGTATTCAAGAAAATTTATTCAGGGACAATTTCTACTTGACGACTAGTATTTATATCGACAGAATAATACTAGTCTCAGCGATCAGAAAGTCTTGAACTCTCCTCTTTTAATTTTCAAAGTTATAATTTTCCGTTAAATTTCTTTTCATATTCTCATACTCTTTCTAGAATTCTCACCTTATACTGCAAAAAAAGAGTGGTACCTGTCATCCCTTGGAATAGTACATTACACGTATAATCAGGGCTTAAACTCAGACGGAGATTGGCTGAGCTGCTTCTTCTGCTAAGTGGAATTGTAATTCCAGCCAGTGATCCAAATAGGTCCGATACTTTTTTTTTCTATTTAACTATTTGAAATTAATTTAATAATTTATTAGCTTTCTTTTTATCTCTTTACTTTTTTTAATTTAAATTTATTATTTATTTAATTAATTATTTATTTGTTTAATTAAATTAAATAAATTAATTATTTAAGTGGTTAAATTAATTAAAATTAATCTTACACTTTTTAATTTATTATTAAATTATTAAAATTTTTAGCTATTTTATTTATTTATTTTTTCTTTCCTTCCTCACAGTCTTCCATAGGGCTTCGGCACTTCTAATTTTAGAAATTAAGCCCTGTCAGTGCCTAGTTGTAGAATTTAACAGTTTGAATCAGGTCTTTGAGGACCTTTATCCAAGTCTGCTAAGTTCTAGCAGGGGCAACTGTAGGGATTTACATTTAATTTTAATAACAAGTTAAATTTATGTTCTTTAAGCATTCATTCCCCTTACTGTCAATGCCAGAATACTTAAATTTGATAGCGCGCCTGAAGTAATCCAAATTTTACCTTGAGGAGAAAAAGTTTAAATACTGAGTTCCAGAAGAGAAAGTTACAGAGTTTGGAAAAGCGCTGTATCTCTGTAGTGTGAGCTTCTGCTCCTGCAATTATTGCTGGTTAACATGGCGAAACAGATATTACTTTGTCGCCACTAGTTTTCGACGCAGTTTTAGGTAACAGGATTATCTGAGCTCTGTAGAGTAATTTCTACTATTTGTTAATATCTTGGAATATTTAGTTAGTTCTTGTTATTTGAGTTACTACCCGAGTGAGGCGTAGTGTGTTAGCGTCAAGTCGACGCATTGTGAATTTTAAAGAGTTAATAAAGGGTTCTTTTACCCTTCTTCTTCTACTCATACTTCAGTTGTCACATTAGAAGACAAAGCAAGTAGATCTTACAATTTATTAGCTACCAGTTGGTATTTTTATCTTTTGGGGGGCAAATAATCCCAATCGAAAGGAGGGGTAAATATGAGAGCCAACAGCGGTTCAATCAGAAGATGAGTATCCTAGCTCTTTTAAGATGTAAGTATAGCCGTAGTATTTATTCTTGTATTGAAATCCCTCTATTATGAGTACGATAAATTCTTCGTATGAAGACATTACTTGCATGTAAAGCAGAAAGAAAATTCAGTACAAGTATATAATAATATAAAAGTCATTCTGATAGTTTAGCGCGAGGTCTTCAAAACAGCTCTAACATATAATATTAAATAAATAAAAAAAAGTTACTCATTAACTTGTAAGGATCTTAAGTTTTACTAACGTTTATTTTATTTTAAATCTTTACTATCACTTCTTATTTTCTACTTCCGGCCAGAATTATAAGCATTAAAGTATTTATGCAAAGTTTGTCTGGCGAACGCCAAGTATTTAAGTTGTGGCTTTTTGCCAAGCGAGAGACAGGAAGCAGTTAGTCGAAGCAGGCCGCTTACCTTAGAAGTTTACTCAGTTGCTGGTTGCTTTCCAGGCTAGACGTTTTAATCCTCTTGATCATTTTTAAACGTATTGTAGTGTTCACAGTTCTCTGTACTACATACGGCTTCCTGTTAATATAAGGCCAATCTTCCGCGTTTATTATTTTAAAGTTAACTTAGAGTTTAGTACTATTTTTATATTTTTACGTTAGACCCCAAGTAGCGGGTCTGTGTATTCCGAAGTACGGAAGTTATTGTAAATAGAGAAAAATAAAGGGTTTTCTATACACTTCTTGTGTATCCTGTTTACTTCCCACAGTTTTGAACATAGCTTTAGTAAGCTCTCTGTTCCGAGTCAGGTCCTTGCATGTTCCCGAAGAAGGTTAGACGGAACATGAACCTGATAGTGGCGCCCAACGAAGAAGAATAACCATGGCCGAGTTTCAAGAAGAACCTGTGCTGTCTGCAGAAGCGGCTCAGAATCCAGAAATGCCAGCTGCCGCCCTGGAAGGATTTGGTTACATCGTCCAGACCATGCGCACTTCGATGAAACCAGAAGCAACATTTAATGGAAACTCACCGGTAACCAGTTTTTTGGAAAAATTGGATGACCACTTAATGCTCTACCCCGTGCACGAGTTTCAAAAAGTTACCTTAGCTACCAGCGCTTTGAGGGGCCAAGCGCTTAACTGGTTCAAATGTATAGGCAGAAGTCTCTTGGGTCAAGCAGGAAGTCCCACCTATACTTACGAGAATTTCAAGACTGCCCTACTAAAAGCCTTCCCTGTTGTAAGGGATCCGGCGAAATTAGAAACGGAACTTTTTAGTATATATCAACAAAGAATCGAAATCCTCTCAAGCTTTATTTTAAGAAAAATTCACGTCTTCAAACTCTTGTATGGAAACCGTCCGGATCCTGAGATAATTCAAGTGATTTTGCCGAGGTTACTGCCCCAAGTGCAAGACTTTATTGAATTAGGAATTCCGACTACACTGGAAAAGTTATTTGAGCTAGCAATCCAGTTTGAAAGTAGAAGAACGGCGGACATTGAAAGAAGACGCCAATATTAACAGAGAAACCAATTTGGTGCGCCAAGACTACAGCAAACTCAAACACACGGCTACGGAAGCAAAGCGAATCAGTGGCCAAGGAAACCCGAGTATTCAAAAACAGCCGGCGAACGTCGACAGTTCAATAGCAATCCAGGAAAAAAGTCTCAAGGCCAGTGGAAAAAGAAGGAAAGCACGGAAATGAAAAGTAATTTAAACTGAAACGGATTTCTGCTGATGGGAGGGTGCGGAAATCCGAAGGCCAAGAAAACCCCTCTTCTTTCAAGTTAAATACAGTAATGGTTAAAAATTTGACTCTTCCGAAGATTGAAGTGTTGGTGAATAATATCCCAGCCACCGCACTCCTGGATACAGGCGCGCAGTGTTCCTGTGTGGCAGAAGATTTTTTAGGAAGTATTTTCGGAAATACCGCATACATAATTCGGATAATACGACAGTGTTAGCTGCGCAAGGAGAACTATGTAAGTGTATAGGTAAAGTACCGCTATATGTCCGTATCAAGGACGAACAAGTAAAGGTGATGTTTTTTATAGTAAAGAATCTGCAAGCACATATAATTTTAGGAATAGATTTTCTTTCAGAAGCACAAGCAACACTGGATTTTAATGAAGCGTCCCTTAAGCTGACAATGAAACCAGTTCGTGCAGAAAAGGCTGAACCGCCGATGTTAAATCTTGACCACCTGCCTAATGACGAGCAAGAAAGAATCCGACAAGTGGTAAGTGAATTTGCTTCGTTATTTAGTGATATTCCAGGATTTACTCAGGTTACTAACCATAGTATTGACATCGGAGATTCAATGCCAGTTCGCCAAAAAGCATACCGGTATGATAAGAATAAGGAAAAAATTATAGAATGGCATATCACCGATATGCTACGTAAAAAGATCATAACGCCCATCTCAAGTAGTTATGCTAGCCCGGTGGTTTTATGTAAGAAAAATAATGACTATCCTTTGACACATCCAAAAAGGTGGAGATTCGCGATTGATTACCGTAAATTAAACTCCATAACTAAATATCCGGTATATCCGTTACCTATTACTGAGGAGATTCTAAGGAACATAACATCCACCAAATATATGACGACTTTAGACTTGACAACTGGTTATTTTCAAATAGGGTTTAGGCCTGAGGACGTACCTAAGACTGCTTTTATAACCAAGTCTGGCACTTATGCATTTTTGCGTATGCCGTTCGGCCTTTCAGGGGCACCAGCAACATTTCAGCGATGTATGGACATTGTGTTAAGGCCTGTTCTTGGAAAGTCCACATTTATCTATCTAGACGATATCATTATTACTAGTGATAATCTCGACCAACATGTACAGGATTTAAGACAGGTGTTTTCTTTATTAAATGAGGCCGGTCTAAAAGTTAATGTCGAAAAGTGCAAATTTGCAGCCCCTGAATTAAAATATTTAGGTTACAAGATATCTCAGAAAGGAATAGAGACAGACGAATCAAAAATAATCGCTGTACAAAAGTATCCGACTCCAAACACGGCGAAGAAGCTCTCTTCTTTTCTAGGACTTTGTTCATATTATAGGTCCTTTATAAAAGATTTTGCAGCTATCGCTGAGCCATTGTTAAAATTAAAAAAGAAAAAGGCAAGATTCTCGTGGTCGGCCGAAGCCAATAGTGCTTTCGAAAAAGTAAAGCAAGCATTAACGCAAGCCCCTGTGTTGAAATTTCCTGAAAAGGATGAGAATTTAGAAATTTCAGCGGATGCTTCGGATTATGCGGTAGGAGCGGTACTTTCGCAAAATCAGCAGCCCGTGGCATTTTTTAGCCGAACTTTAAATCAAACACAAAGAAACTATTCCGCGACCGAGAGAGAGGCACTTGCAGTTCTGTTAGCAGTGCAAAAGTTCCGAGTCTATTTTGGAAACGCGCCAATAACAGTGTACTCTGATCATGCGACGGTAACTAGATTGTACTCAGGGAAAAACTTATCCCCAAGGTTAATAAGATGGGCACTCAAGCTACAAGAATATAATCTGGTAATCAAGCATACCCCCGGAAAGGAAAATATCGTAGCAGATGCCCTATCAAGAATTAAAATAGATGAACAAGGTAATACTATAAAGGTGGCAATGCTCACAGCATGTACAATAAATTCCCGAGAAACTGTAATAACCGAACTGGGTAAAGATCCTGAGTTTGGAAGCATTTATGAGTATTTAAAGGATCCTAAAAATTTTAGCCACCAACATATTGTGGCGATAAGAAATAGGGCGGCCCATTACGAACTAACAGATGGTCTATTATTCTATACAAAAACTACGAATTTCGACCTGTTATCCCAGCTAGTCTTAGATTAAATATCCAGCAGGAGCTCCATGACAGCCCTTTAGCTTCTCATGCTGGTATTCGAAAAACTATCCAACGCGTACGCGAGGCAGTCTATTTTCCTGAACTGCAAAAGTTAACAAATGCGTATGTCCAGTCCTGCCCAACATGTCAAGCAGTTAATTATATTAATTTCCGCCCGGCCGGGTTTCTAAATAGTATTCAATCCGAATTTCCAAATGAAATAATTGGCATCGATATTTTGGGCCTTTTCCCAAAAAGTCAGTTAAATAAAAGTCGCTATCTCCTTGTTATGGTTGATCATTTTAGTAAGTGGACCGAAATTGTTCCCTTAAAACGAGCCTCCGCGAAATTAGTTACTGATTCTATTTTAAATAAATATATTTTAAAATACGGGGCGCCCCTAAAAGTTATATTGGATAATGGTCCTCAATTTGTAAGTAATGTATTTGAAGACATGTGCCAAAAACTGGGCATACGTCATTTAAAAATGGTCCCATATCGGCCGCAATCAAATATAGCGGAACGGGTCAATAGAAATATAGTGAAAATTATCCGTAGTTATGTTAAAAATTTTCATAAAAGCTGGGATAACTATGTCAATGAATTTGCTTTCGCCCTTAGGACCGCAAAACATGATACAACGGGCAAAACTCCTGCTGAGTTATTTTTAGGCAGAAAGATTATAACGCCGTTAGATAAATTATTTTATGTGCAACAAAGAGCCCCAGAATTTAAAATGGGTGATATAGAAAAACTAATTAAGGAAGCAAAGGAGAATACTGAAGTAGCACAGTGAAAACAAAAATTATATTATGACTTGAAACGACGGGGAGTAACTTATAAAGTAGGGGATGAAGTTTTAAAAATTAAGCATTCACTTTCTTCAGCACCAGAAGATAAAACTGCTAAATTTTTTCCACGATTTGAAGGACCATATGTTATAGAAAAAGTAACTCACGCTGTAGTAGTGTTAAAAGCTAGAAATGGTGAAACCTGCTCCGCAAACATTGATCAAATCAAACCCTACTATGATCGTAATAAAATGAAAATTTTCAAAGATCTTTTGCAGGATCCGGCACGGCAGACACCGCAGGCACAAGCTCCAGAGGTGGAAAAACGACAAGTACAAGGGCAAGCCATTAAGAGGCAGGAGCAAGTGAAAAGAAAGTTTCCCCGCGGGAAAATTGAAGGTAGCAAGAAAAAGAAGCCGTTCCACCGTCCAGAAAAGAGAGTTCACGAACACCCCCAGAATGAAGAAGGGAGAAGGACGACGTATGTGAAGAGAACCAGGAGAAATGACGGCAACTATAACCCGGCTTTAAAACGGAAGATCTACTCATCCGACAGGACTCTCCGCAGCAAATGTCGCCGAACTGCGGAAGGGCCATCAGCGGCGGAGGAAAAGTTACAAGGAAAATTTGAACGGCCAGCAACGAGGTCCAAGCAGGAACACGAAAGAAGTTTCCCGGTTCCGCCAAGACCAGCTGCCATCAAACGACCAAGACCACAGGCAGAGGCGAAAAAGAAGGTATTCAAGGGTGACCGAACTGGAGAAAAAAGAAAGCATCTAGAGGAAGGCACTGAAGGGCGAGCCCGTACAAAAAGGAGGATAAATCAAACAACTATCTGCACTACCTTTAAGGACTGGGCCCAGAAAAGAATGGCCGAAAATCACAAAGATAAGTAAAATTTTATGTTACTTTGCAAACTTAAGTTAATCTTTCATTCTTACTGCAAGTGGCAGATTTCAAGAAGTTTTACCTCATGCGAGGTCTACCTTTTTCGCCAAAAGGGCGAGAAATGAGTTGTTACCGATTTTGGTATTATGTTTTTCAATTACTCGCGCGTAAAACTAAAGTTGATGTATCATAGCGTTGTGTAAAGACTTAAATATTGTAAAAAGTTATTGTATAAATATTATTTAAAACATTCTGGCAAGAAAGAAGTTTTAGTCTGAAAGACTTTTTGAAATGTATTATTTCAATGTAGAAAGAATTGACACTTGCTTTGAAAAGAATAGAAGTTAACAATGTACTACTAATGTATGTTTTCAAATGTATAAAATTAACGGCATGTTAATATGTTCTTATATACAATGTGAACTGTTATTTTAAATGTTAAGAAATACCGTGATATGGTAAAAGTGAAAGTAATGTTAATTTTTTTTTTTCGTGTGACTGTAAAAAGACTAAATCATGGTGAATATGTGTTAAAGGTTGAATGATGTAGTTAGGCTCTCTGACGCTACACTTCAGAGTTAGTCACTTTCAGAATAGTACCTCAGGGTTTAGAGTTGAAATTAGGGTGTGTTACGAGGTCTTGGTATGTTGAATTTTAACACGTTAGTGTTTTGATTGTAGGAGGAAGTGTTGAACACATAGACATAAACACATTCGTGTTTTGTGTTCTTTTACAACACATGTCAGAGAGCACGGGGAGAGATAATTAAAATAGTCATGAATGAAATAAGAATGTTAAGAGAAATATAATTATACATGTTACTTGCCATTTCATTGTGTAACATTTCATTAAACTAGTTTTCCTTCCAGATCTCTGGAAGGAACCAGATTTGAATAAAAGCTCCTGTTTAGATGCAGTACAGATGAAAAAAATTGTGTCCTGGGAGCTGCTATTGTAAAAACAAATTGCTTTCTTTTAAATTTCTAGTTTCTAGTGAGAAATGTTTGTAAAAGATTGGCCTCGCGTTAGATTCTAGAGCTAAAAGTTTTCAACAAGGTCGTTTTAGACCTCAGTTTCAAATTAATTAACTCTGGCGGGAAGTATGTAAGGATGTTAAGTTTTACTAAGGTTTATTTTATTTTAAATCTTTACTATCACTTCTTATCTTTACTATCACTTCCGGCCAGAATTATAAGCATTAAAGTATTTATGCAAAGTTTGTCTGGCGAACGCCAAGTATTTAAGTTGTGGCTTTTTGCCAAGCGAGAGAGAGGAAGTAGTTAGTCGAAGCAGGCCGCTTACCTTAGAAGTTTACTCAGTTGCTGGTTGCCTTCCAGGCTAGAGGTTTTAATCCTCTTGATCATTTTTAAACGTATTGTAGTGTTCACAGTTCTCTGTACTACATACGGCTTCCTGTTAATATAAGGCCACTCTTCCACGTTTATTATTTTAAAGTTAACTTAGAGTTTAGTTCTATTTTTATACTTTTACGTTAGACCCCAAGTAACGGGTCTGTGTATTCCGAAGTACGGAAGTTATTGTAAATAGAGAAAAATAAAGGGTTTTGTATACCCTTCTTGTGTATCCTGTTTACTTCCCACAATTTTGAACATAGCTTTAGTAAGCTCTCTGTTCCGAGTCAGGTCCTTGCATGTTCCCGAAGAAGGTTAGACGGAACATGAAACTGATAAACTAAATTATAGAAGTTCCAACAATAGCTCTTTTGATGAAATGATTTCTGAATCTGCGGATTCAGACAGTATGGAAGTAGAAGAGGGTCTAGAAGTTCCCAGGCATCTACTTCCACGAAAAACAAAAGAACAGCACATAAAGAATAAAAACCATTCATAATGGCCCCCCCTCGTCTCATGGAACTGTCGCGGTTTCCACCGAAAGTTGCCTGACATCAAATCTATAATAAATGCCAATCATCCTGTGTGCTTAGCAATACAGGAAACAAATCTGAAACCAGAACAACATGCAAAACTTCGGAGGTTTTCTTTCGTCAGGAAGGATAACCTTGCAGGTGAGCGTGCCAATGGAGGTGTAGGTCTCTTCACCTCGCTGGATTATCCCTCAAATGTACTTTCTTTGATGACATCCCTCCGAGTTGTCGCTACTCAAACAAATTTTGATATTGTTGTTTCATTTGTTTCTCTATATTTGCCTCCAAATAAGCACATTGATCAGCAAGATTTAAATGATCTTATAGAGCAACTGCCTGAGCTCTTTATCATAATAGGAGATTTTTAACGGCCATAGTCCGCTCTGGGGTAGTAAAGATACAAATTCCCAAGGAAGACAAATAAAGCAGATGATCGAAGGTCATAGCCTTTGTCTCCTGAATAATAGGCAGGATACTTACTTCATGAGCCTTCAAGGAGATTCCACGCTCTCGACCTTGCCATTTGATGACCATCTCTGTTGCCATTTTGCACTTTTAGTGTCGGAAATGATCTTCACAACAGCGATCATTATCCTATTTTTGTGTCTTTTGCACGAAGAGGAGCAAACCCCATGTCGAGACTCCCTCGGTTTATACTGGACAGGGCAGACTGGGAACTTTTCTCTTCCGTTGCAGAGCTGACAGATGAAATGGTAGAAGATGCGCATATCGATGATGCTGTTGAAGCTGTTACTAATACTATTATTGCGGCAGCTGTACTTTCTATTCCTAGAACCTCAGGAAAAATACTAAAATATACGAAACCATGGTGGAATCGTGACTGTCATGAAGCACGAAAACAACTGAAAAAAGCATGGGGAATTTTTCGTAGATATCCTACTCTGAGAAACCTCATAGCATTTAAAAAAGCCAAAGCGAATGCACGAAAAGTATGAAGGCAGAGCCAGAGGGATTCCTGGATTTCATATGTGTCATCAATAACATCCTCTACGCCTAGTAAACGGGTTTGGGAAAAAGTTAATAAAGCATGCGGAATATATAAAGACCACTCACTTTCCTTTTTGGAAAAAGATGGCCGAGTGATTAGCTCCATAGAAGAAATTGCGAATACTATTGGTGAGACATTTGCTGCCGTTTCTTCCAGCAGAAATTACTCACCTGCATTTCTTTCTATCAAGCAGCGCTCTGAAAGAAATCCCATCGCTTTCAACTCGTCCAACTTTGAGCCTTATAATAGAGACTTTACTATGATAGAGTTAAAGAAAGCTTTGTTACAGACTCATAGGTCTTGTCCGGGTCTGGATGGCGTGTATTATGAAATGCTGAAGCATCTGTCCTATAAGTCACTGACTGCCTTTCTCACTCTTTACAATAGGGTGTGAAAGGAGCGTACGTTCCCCAGTGCATGGAGGAGAGCTGTTGTAATTCCTATTGTTAAGCCAGGGAAAGACCCGAGGAATCCCCCCAACTATCGGCAAATTGCCCTTACCAGTTGTGTTTGCAAACTGTTTGAAAAGATGGTAAACAGCCGCCTAGTCTACTTCTTGGAAAAGAATAATATTATATCGCCTTATCAGAGCGGTTTTCGAAAGGGGAGAACGACCGTAGATAATATGCTTCTTTTAGAGACATCTATTCGAAAAGCCTTTGTCAGAAGAAGTCACCTTGTGTCAAAATTCTTCGACACTGAGAAAGCTTATGATAAGGCATGGAGATACGGTATACTTCGGGATCTTCACGAGAGTGGCTTGCGCGGCAACCTACCAATTTTCATTCAGAATTTCTTGAACACTAGAATTTTTCAAGTAAGGATTGACTCTGTTTTTTCGGATGTTTTTGAACAGGAAGAGGGTGTGCCTCAAGTCTGTGTGCTTAGTGTAACGCTGTTCAGTTTAAAAATAAATTCTGTATTAAATGAACTTCCTACCACCATCTTGGGATCATTATATGTAGATGATTTACAAATTAGCTGTCGAGGGACAGACATGAGATACATAGAGAGGCAATTGCAGATGGCTCTGAATAAGATCCAAGAATGGTCAAACAAACAGGGATTTACTTTTTCCAAACAAAAATCTGTGTGCGTGCACTTTTGTAGGAAGCGAGGTCTCCATCCTGAGCCTGAGTTATATCTGAATGGTACAATTATTCCAGTTGCGCCCGAAGTAAAATTTTTAGGAGTGACGTTTGACCAGAAATTGACTTTCCTTTCTCATGCTTTAAACCTGAGAAAGAAGTATTTAAAAACATTAAATATTTTAAAAGTATTGGCGAACACCTCCTGGGGTGCAGAGCGTTGCTCTATGCTTCGCATTTACAGAGCCCTTGTTCGCTCTAGACTGGACTGTGGCTCAGTTGTTTATGGATCCGCTCGGTCATCAGTTTTGTTAAAACTAGATCCTGTTCACCATCAAGCTCTGCGGATTTGTTCAGGAGCTTTCAGGACTTCTCCTGTCCAGAGCCTGTATGTTGACTCTAATGAACCATTACTTTATCTGAGGCGTGAACAATTGTCCCTTTTGCAATATTATAATATTCTATCCCAACCTGAACATCCCAATAAGCTGTGCTTACTTGATGATGCGTGTAGAAACACGTCCATCCTGTGTCCCTACCTTTCTTTTAAAAGTTCGCCCTATCATTGAGGAACATTCCCTCTCTGATATGCGCCCCCAAGCAGTGCAGAATTTTGAAATCACACCTTGGGAAAATTCATGGATTCAGCTTCTTGATGTTTTCAAACATCACGTGAAGGCAAGCACTAACGAGATCGTATATAGACGACTCTTTGCTGAGCACAGGCACAAATATAGCAGTTATCTTCCAGTCTATATAGATGGATCCAAATCAAAAGATCATGTTGGGATGGCATTTGTAATTGAAGATCACGTGGAGGGCAGACGCTTGCACCGTGCTTTCTCTGTCTTAACATCCGAACTAACTGCGATACATTATAGTCTTTTGTACATCTCAAGGGTCTTTCACAAAAAGTTTATAGTTTATACAGACTCGTATAGTGCGCTTAAATCATTACAAGCTTTTTCTAACACTCAAAATCCAGTAATAGTGGATATTCTGAAGTTACATATAAACTTAACAAGTCGTGGATATGAAATCCTGTATTGCTGGGTTCCCGGGTATGTGGGAATAAAAGGGAATGAGCTGGCAGATATCACAGCGAAATGTGCTGTTGAACTGTCCAGTCGCCTCATCTCTTTTGGAGACATCTGTTGAGTTGTGTAAGAGAAGATCCGAAAAAAATGGCAGCAACTTTGAGATGTTCAGCTTCAAAATAAGTTAAGACATGTAAAGCCAAGTATTGAGCATTGGGAATTAACCAAAAATCGTAAGGAGGAAGTTCTTTTGACTCGCCTCAGAATTGGTCATATTAGAGTGATACATAACTTCCTTTTAAAAGCTGAGAATGAGCCTGTTTGTTCAAATTGTAATGTTTGTCTATCTGTCCGTCATATTTTAATTGAGTGTCCCTGTTTTAATAGTCTTCGTCAGAAATATTTTAATAGCTGTGACCTACCTCTCGACCGTTTAATCGGAAGACAGGTCAATTGTAATTAATTTTATTATTTAAAAGAGACTGGCTTTTACTGTCTAATGTAATTTGTTTTGAAGACAGTGTCTTGAATTTTAATGTGTACTTTTAACTTGTTTTTATATGACTTCCTCCTCTGGATTTGGTACATTTGTCTACTTATTTTTATTTATTGTATTTTAATTTCATCATTTGTAATCATCCCATCTCGTGTTTGGCGCACCATAATCATCTTTGGTTTTGCGCCATAATCTCTTACTCACTCACTCACCCATTAACTAAACTATACTTCGAATAATTAATATTTACTTGTTACGAAATTACTCATTAAACCATTAAGATTTACTGACTAAGAAATTACATATTAAAACATTAAGATTTACTCATTAAGAAATTAATTATTCAGTAACTGGTAATTGATTTAAAATTTTTCTCCGGTTTGAAAGTGGTAATGATTATGGATTGTTTCGGGAAATTACTGTGTCTAATGAAGGCATTAAAGATGTTAACGAATTGAACTATGCAGTTTCTTGGAAGAGCTTTGATGACTTCCTTGCTGATATTGACAGATCCTTTTGATTATGTTTAAGATTTTTGATGATATTGGTATCAGTTGTTGGTATAGAGTTGGTATAAGTGCCGTGTTTTATGCTGCTGAATAAGTTTTTTTATTTATCTTCGTGATCGGAGTGACTGGGGGTGTGTGGCATAAATGTGTCCGTGAATTCACCTGCCAATATGTTAGCTATTATATTTTATGATTGGTAGATACGTCCCATATAAGTTATTGGGTTAAGCCTCGTTTCCACTGCTGCGTACGAACGCGTTGCGTCAATTGAAGACACGCCTACGGCATCCGTACAAGCGTTTCCACTGCCGCGTATCCGTAGATTATTTTCATTTTCCGCCGCTAGATGTCACTGTAATATTTTGGCTCCAAGCATCCAGTTCGCGAGTTACGGCGCTGAACATCTGAATTTTTCCCTCTTAAGCGAGTATTGTTTTGGATTTGATATGGATCCTGACGTGAAACGCAGAAAAGTTTTGTTTACTAAATTCCATGTTATTGGAAATTTTTTTTCTGCTTATGAACTGCGAAAGTAAAGTAAGCTAGCAATTTTTAGATAAGTAAGGTTATAATGCATATTATGAACATCACTAATTCCATAGAAGCTGAAGTAAATTTTAAAAATTTTTTTGCGTTTCTAGAAGCCTTGTATATTAATGAAATAATATATATATTATTAAAACTTAAATGTACTGTTAGTGAAAAAATAAACAAATAAATAAATAAAATAAAAATGTTACAGGAATTAAAAAATAGTTGGTACTTTAAAAATACAGAGCAACTGTAAAGAAAGGTTCCCAATATTTACACAAAATTTGCTATGCTTGTATAGCGCTGACTTCAGGGTCATAGCTGGATAATTTTTTAGAAATCTCGTTTGTTTTAAAATGCACTATGGGCAGTTATACTGTATGCATAATCCATAAAATATTATTTTTAATTGAAACATTTTTAATTCATATCTCTTTTTATAGAAGAAGTTATAAAAATACGCTTTTTCTCTTAATATATACACACATTAGGTAAAGAAAATGGAAATATTTAATTAATACCTGCGCTTCTGATGGAGAGGACTGAATTTAAAAGCAATTAATATAGTAATTTTTTGTTAAAAAAATGTTTAGAGCATTAATACTGTCTTATGTTAATTGAAAGTTTAGAGCCGTTAACATCCCAAAGTCTGAGCATATGTATGTACATTCACATAAAAGTGAAACGAATATATATATATATATGTGTGTGTGTGTGTGTGTGTGTGTGTGTGTGTACAGGGTTTCAAAAGAATAAATAGTAAAGTTAAATTAAATTTTAATAATTCTCTTGTGCTATTGCTGCAAGGAATGAAATTAGAATTTAACAAACATTCTCTATTCGTAAAAAGCAAATTTAAAGTTAATTAAATTTAAATGAAATTTAATGCAAACAAATAAATGATTAATTATTGCTGCGAACTAATCTACAGTATCATTTAAATTCTGAGACCATATGTAAATCAAGTGCAAGTGTCAGAATCCATGAATAAATATATAATTCCAAAAATTTATTTATCCTATTAGTTACTTATGCATTTTTATAAATATTTTAGGATTAATATCCTATTAGTCACTTATGCATTTTTATAAATATTTTAGGATTAATAAATTTTTGTAATTATATATTTATTCATGGATTCTGATACTTGATTTACATATGCTCTCAGAATTTAAATGATACTGTAGATTAGTTCGCTGCAATAATTAATCATTTCTTTGTTTGCATTAAATTTCATTTAAATTTAATTAACTTTAAATTTGCTTTTTACGAACAGAGAATGTTTGTTAAATTCAAATATATATGTAAAGCGTATGCTTTAAATTCGTATTATATAATTTTCAAAATTTTTTTGCGGCGAAAATTTAAATAAATAAGAGCATAAATAAAACAATATATTTAATGCATATAATAATAGAAATAAATTATAAAACACGAATATAGATGAAATTGGAACAAAAAGCTAAGAAAGTTGCAGACAGGGTGGAACAAAGCGTATGGGATTCGAATTCACGACCCTATAAGTTAAAGCTTGTTAATGTCAGCTTTACAACTAAGCTAGTATCACACGAGAATGATATGATACTTTGGCTTATATACATCATCAAGTAAATCAATTCTTAAAATTAAATTTTTTGGTACTATTTCAGTGTACTATCGTCTAAAAAATTCAAAATTTGTTCTTCAGCTTCTAATACATTAAAAAAAAAAAATCTTTTAAAGTGGTGTGGGTTGCTAAAAATATATTTCATGTGCTTATAAATATATGTTTGCCAAAAAGACATATTTATAAATAGAGAAATACAAATTTAACATACTCTTTAATGCAGTGGAATATTTAAAAAGCTATCAAATTTAATTTAGAATTAACGTTTTTAGTTTTTACCTGTTTCAAAAGAAAAAAATCTTTTAATGCTATATCTGATTTGCTATAGCAGTTTGATATAGTCAGACATTCATTTTCATTAAAGGTAAATGTGTATGCAGAACTAGGAAATAATTGTCAGGAGAAATTTTGCTATTTCATGGACTTGAAATTATAATTTTTGCCTCTGATTTTCTTGAACTGAATTTCTTGAACGCCTGATTTTATCTGCGAACAAGTACTGTAGCAGTTATCTTATTTTTCTTATCTTTTTCTAACTAATTTCAGCTGATTGCTGACTTTTTCATCACGAAGATTTCTCGCTATATGGTTAATTCTGAAATAAGTATTTGTTAGCAAAACATTCCTTCCCTAAGCGAGCGTTCATTGCCACTCCTGCTGCCATTAATTTTTGGTGATTACACCTAATTTCTCCTTTTCACTTCCTTGTACGAAGTAAAAAGGAAGTATTGTAATCGCGAAAAGTTTCAGGCAGCATATTTCAACGAAAATATCCATTTTGACTGCTTTCGAATGCAATTTAACGACGTATTTGCGTGATATTTGTACGTAAAGACAGATTAAAAGACTCTTTTCCTCCAAAAAAAAATTATAAAACTGCTTTAAAATTAATTCTGAAGACAATTTTTCGTGGCGTCTGTACGAACGTATGTACGTACGGATCTCGCATAACTCAAAAACGAGTAGCCTCAGAATGTTGAAATTTTGCATATAGGACAACTATAACACTTAGATGTGCACCTCGTATTTTGGTTGCAATCGCCGCGCCAAAAGTTATATATATCCACTCTGTTACCCGGCTCAGTGATCTCAGTTTCTTTACTCTTATATGTTTGTAAATTGTAAATTTTTTGCTTTAAAAATGATTGAATTATGTTGTTCCTATCTTCCGATTGAGGTTTTTATGCCTTTAGTAAATCTGTATGCAATATTTTTAGAATTATCAACAATTTTAAAGTTGTTTAAGTGCTGCTAAGCCTAATAGTTTTTTTTTATGTCGGCCATTGCTTGTTTACATTTGAAACAGCAGAGTAGTGGATTTGTTGCCAATCTAGAGAAACGTAGCTTCGCAACAACAAAGATAACGCCTTCATTTATTATTGCCAATTAAATCATGCTTAATCCTTTCCGGAATTTTTTCGAGGAAATAAGCGTTTAAGATTTACTTCGTAATTTTTAATATAGATATTTTGAGTTTTTATGTATTTTTGCCTTGTCGCGAAGTGAGAACTGAATTAATTGAATGAGAAATACTCAATCGTCTGTGAAAAACTGTTTCTTTTCTGTTTTGTTTGCTTAATTTCTTTCATACATCGTTCTAGCTTTATTATAGTATTTGAATAGAACACGTGGCAACGATTAGATAATTCTTTAAATGATATACATTTTGTGCATTCTGAGTTATAATATGAACGAAATATAATACTGTTAAGTGAACCTAGCGCCAAAGTGTCGCTATGGTAAACAAATAAAGTGAATTTTAAAGAATGTATTTATTCTTTATGGTTTATGCGCTGTCGGCGAAGTAGGTTTAATTCAATCCAATAAGTTTAAACGAAATGCAAGAAAAAATGCGTATAATTTAATATTCCGTACAAGGAAGTCATGTGGTGTACACATCAGATTTTTTACCACGTGACCCTAACGCATCCGCAGACATACGGATAGAAGTTGAACATTGTTGAACTCCATCCGTACGTCATCCGTCACCACACATCGACCGGATTGCAGATGTCAATCAAAGTTAAATCGCTCGCCGATTGGAGAAGCGCATACACACCGCAACGCATACGTAGCAGTGGAAACGGGCCTTTAAATCCGATTGCAGCTCTCTTTGCTGAGAATTCTATGTAATATATTTTTCCCCATCTTGGTTTCTTTTTACTTATGCAAGGAAGAGGGGTAAGGGATTTGAATTTTCTTCTTTATAACTGAAGATCTGATGCATTTTAATTGCGGGTATCCCTTTTCCTGTGAGCTCTTTTTGTAAAAGTGCTGTACTACTATTTCATGGTAGTTTCTTCATAACAGCTTTTACAGGTTTCTCTGAATTTAAAAGAAACTTATGGAAAGGAATTGCACGTTCCTAAAGCATGTGTGTAATTTTGCGGAAATATTCGAATTCATACACTCTGATGTTAAGGATGCCACCCCTAAGATTTCCTTTTATTTTTTGTACACCTAAAGCTTCGATTTCCTTCTTTAACTTCCCAGTCCGTGCTGAAGTCAGTCAAAACTATGGGGGGATGTGCTCATTTAGGGTTCCTAAGTTACCAACTTGCTCAATATAATCTTCTAGATGAATTATAGCTGGTGCTAAATTTTCATGCGAAAAATCTTTAATCTGACATCATTTTTTCTAAAAAAGCTTCAGCTTCTACAAATCACATTCTCCTCAATCGCAACCATCTCCTTTATCAACGATGACCGCCCCCAGCTCAATAAACTAAGAGGCTGGTATCCCGTGATAAAAGAAATAGCGCTTACCACAGAAGCCTTCAACGTAATTCACAACTCAGCTACCCGTCCAAGTGATCCTGACACCATCCCAGACGCGTAAGTTGAGCTCATTAATCCCAACCTGTCTCTAGGGGCTCAGCGGTTGGAATAATGAACGGAATGAATTGGAAAGCAGTATGTCGGTATCGATAAGGTTATGCTGCGATGTTGCGAATTTTGCAATATGTCCGGCTCGGACGCAGCGGTCATATTTATAAAGGAGGTTATCTATCCTCCTTGTTTATACTCCACAGACGAGAACGAGAAGGTAGCGCCATCTATTAGCAAAAATAGCACCGAAATTTAAAAATTAATTTAATAGAATTTTAAAAGCGTTAGGAAGGACTGGATTGGACTTAAAGTCATTAACTAAACAACATAAGACAGGAGATACAACCAACAAGAGAGATAATTAAACAAGTGATGAACTCAATTATTTCAGATAATTTCTTATTGAACGAGGATTTTTCTCTCACGGTCATTGATTAAGGCTTTCAAAAAATTTTCAGCTTACCATCAAAGAAGACTTCCTGCATTAGAAATAATATTAATAACTTTATCCTGCTTCCATTTCATCCTTCTATCAGTTATAAAATTGCACGGATTTTGCAGAAGTTCAGTTTTCAGGTCATTTTCTCCCCTCATGGTTCGACTCTTAAAGATTTAATTTCTGACTTTAATTGTTGAGGAATTTCAAGCATACCGAGGCAGTTGTTTTTGAGATACATAGGTGAAACTAAGAATGTTAAAGTTTCATATAAAGAAACACGAATAATATTTCTTAAAAATCGAAATTGACAAGTCTTCAAGAGCTAATCATCGTTGGCAATTTAATCATTATTTTGAATCGGGGTTTGCAAAAATTATTCAAAAAGCATCTTCAGTTGGTGAGTTGGATTTTCTTGAAGCTTTTCACATTCACAAAGATTTACCTCATTTAGTTAACGACTTTAAGACGAATCCAACTCCGACTTAAAATTTTGTCTGATATATTCTGCTTTCTCTAGTTTGATTGTTGTAAAATAAATATCCTCATGACATTCCCTGTGCAATAAAACAATTTGCTCAAAAATGGTTAGTCATTAAACTGATATAACAATTCGGACATAATTTTTGTGGAAATGTTTTAGTAGACAACGATTCTTGCTCTCCCTCTCTGTCTTTATACATATATATATATATATATATATATATATATATATATATGTAAGATGTAACAAACACGATAGCTGTTTTAAAAAATAATCGGCGACCTCAAAATTAACATTCTAGATTTGGTGATCTCCCCCTAAATTCATCTCTTCTCCTAAATTCGAGATCTTTTGACGCGACTTCTTTTCACTATCACTTCTTATTTTCTACTTCCGGCCAGAATCTACTTCCGGCCAGTTAATTATATTAATTTCCGCCCGGCCGGGTTTCTAAATAGTATTCAATCCGAATTTGCAAATGAAATAATTGGCATCGATTTATTGGGCCCTTTCCCAAAAAGTCAGTTAAATAAAAGTCGCTATCTCCTTGTTATGGTTGATCATTTTAGTAAGTGGACCGAAATTGTTCCCTTAAAACGAGCCTCCGCGAAATTAGTTACTAATTCTATTTTAAATAAATATATTTTAAAATACGGGGCGCCCCTAAAAGTTATATCGGATAATGGTCCTCAATTTGTAAGTAATGTATTTGAAGACATGTGCCAAAAACTGGGCATACGTCATTTAAAAATGGTCCCGTATCGGCCGCAATCAAATATAGCGGAACGGGTCAATAGAAATATAGTGAAAATTATCCGTAGTTATGTTAAAAACTTTCATAAAAGCTGGGATAACTATGTCAATGAATTTGCTTTCGCTCTTAGGACCGCAAAACATGATACAACGGGCAAAACTCCTGCTGAGTTATTTTTAGGCAGAAAGATTATAACGCCGTTAGATAAATTATTTTATGTGCAACAACGAGCCCCAGAATTTAAAATGGGTGATATAAAAAAATTAATTAAAGAAGCAAAAAAGAATACTGAAGTAGCACAGAGAAAACAGAAGCTTTATTATGATTTGAAACGACGGGGAGTAACTTATAAAGTAGGGGATGAAGTGTTAAAAATTAAGCATTCACTTTCTTCAGCACCAGAAGATAAAACTGCCAAATTTTTTCCACGATTTGAAGGACCATATGTCATAGAAAAAATAACTCACGCTGTACTGGTGTTAAAAGCCAGAAATGGTGAAACATGCTCCGCAAACATTGATCAAATAAAACGCTACTATGATCGTAATAAAATGCAAATTTTCAAAGATCTTTTGCAGGATCCGGCACGGCAGACACGGCAGGCACAAGCTCCAGAGGTGGAACAACGTCAAGCACAAGGACAAGCCATTAGGAGGCAGGAGCAATTGAAAAAAAAGTTTCCCCGCTGGAAAATTGAAGGTAACAAGAAAAAGAAGCCGTTCCACCGTCCAGAAAAGAGAGCTCACGAACACCCCCAGAATGAAGAAGGGAGAAGTACGACGAATCCAAAGAAAGCCAGGAGAAATAACGGCAACTATAACCCGGCTCCCAAACGGAAGATCAACTCATCGGAAAGGACTCTCCGCAGCAAATGTCGCCGAACTGCGGAAGGGCCACCAGCGGCGGAGGAAAAGTTACAAGGAAAATTTGAACGGCCAGCAACGAGGTCCAAGCAGGAGCGCGAAAGAAGTGTCCCGGTTCCGCCAAGACCAGCTGCCATCAAACGGCCAAGACCACAGGCAGAGGCGAAAAAGAAGGTATTCAAGGGTGACCTAACTGGAGGAAAAAGAAAGCTTCTAGAGGAAGAAACTGAGGGGCGAGCCCGCACAAGAAGGAGGATAAATCAAACGAGAATCTGCGCTACCTTCCAGGACTGGGCTCAGAAAAGAATGTCCGAATATCACAAAGATAAATAAAATTTTATGTTACTTTGCAAACTTAAGTTAATCTTTCATTCTTACTGCAAGTGGCAGATTTCAAGAAGTTTTACCTCATGTGAGGTCTACCTTTGTCGCCAAAAAGGCGAGAAATGAGTTGTTACCGATTTTGGTATTATGTTTTTCAACTACACGCGCGTAAAACTAAAGTTGATGTATAATAGGAATGTGTAAATACTTAAATATTGTAAAAGTTATTGTATAAATTTTATTTAAAACATTCTGGCAAGAAAGAAGTTTTAGTCTGAAAGACTTTTTGAAATGTAGTATTTCAATGTAGAAGAATTGGCACTTGCTGGGAAAAGAATAGAAGTTAACAATGTACTGCTAATGTATGTTTTAAAATGCGTAAAATTAACGGCATGTTAATATGTTCTTATATACAATGTGAACTGTTATTTTTAATGTTAAGAAATACTTGGATGTGGTAAAAGTGAAAGTACCGCCAAAAAATTTTTTTTTATTCGTGTGACTGTAATAAGACCAAATTATGGTGACTATGTGTTAAAGGTTGAATGAATGTAGTTAGGCTCTCTGACGCTACACTTCAGAGTTAGCCACTTTCAGAATAGTACCTCAGGGTTTAGAGTTGAAGATAGGGTGTGTTACGAGGTCTGGTTATGTTGAATTTTAACACGTTAGTGTGTTGATTGTAGGAGGCAGTGTTGAACACGTATACATAAACACATTCGTGTTTGGTGTTCTTTTACAACACATGTCAGAGAGCACGGGGAGAGATAATTAAAATAGTCATGAATGAAATAAGAATGTTAAGAAAAATATAAATATGCATGTTTCTTGCCATTTCATTGTGTAACATTTCATTAAACTAGTTTTCCTTCCAGATCTCTGGAAGGAACCAGATTTGAATAAAAGCTCCTGTTTAGATGCAGTACAGATGAAACATTGGGTGTCCATGGAGCTGCTATTGTAAAAACAAATTTTTTTTTAAATTTCTAGTTTCTAGTGAGAAATTTTTGTAAAAGATTGGCCTCGCGTTAGATTCTAGAGCTAAAAGTTTTCAACAAAGTCGTTTTAGACCTCAGTTTCAAACTAATTAACTCTGGCGGGAAGTATGTAAGGATCTTAAGTTTTACTAACGTTTATTTTATTTTAAATCTTTACTATCACTTCTTATTTTCTACTTCCGGCCAGAATTAAAAGCGTTAACTTATTTATGCAAAATTTGTCTGGCGAACGCCAAGTACTTAAGTTGTGGCTTTTTGCCAAGCGAGAGAGAGGAAGCAGTTAGTCGAAGCAGGCCGCTTACCTTAGAAGTTTTATTCAGTTGCTAGTTGCCTTCCAGGCCAGAGGTTTAATCCTCGTGATAATTTTAAACGTATTGTAGTGTTAACTGTTCTCTGTACTACATACGGCTTCCTGTTAATATCCGGCCAATCTTACACGTAGGCCCTTGTTGATTATTCCAAATTTAAGTTAGAGTTTAGTTATATTTTTATATTCTTACGTTCAGACCACAAGTAGTTGGTGTCTGTATTCCGAAGTACGGAAATTATTGTAAAGAGTGAAAAATAAAGGGTTTCGTATACCCTTCCTGTGCATCTTGTCTACTTTCCACATTTATTGAACATAGCTTTAGTAAGCTCCCTGTTCCGAGTCAGGTCTGTGCATGTTCCCAAAGAAAGTAAGACGGAACATTGAACCTGATAAAGGTAATCAAAACTAATATTGACCAATCATAGCTTGTTTCTAGAATCGCACCTACTCTGATATAAAAACCCCTGGCAGCTAATTACGTCACCTCTTTTCCTAGCTTCCATCTTACTAATAACTCCTCTCTTCGCTTTCCCGTCTAAATTGCCTGCGTCTTAAATTTAAGAATCAATGTGCATAAAAATTTATCATATTTAATTATGATTGAGTAAGTGTCTTCGAAATTAATTGGATATGTGTGAAAATAAAGACATGAAATTCTTCAAATTCATGTTTTATTATTTTCATCTGTATACCTTAACCACAGCCATGACGGAGTGCGAAAGCTGTTGAGAGTTCCAGTCATTGCGACTGTGCTTCGAAATTATGAAATATATACATGTATATAAATACTTTTGCTTGCGCATGAGTTCTGAATAGATTGAATGCGCACAGGTTCGATGATAGGTTGATAAAACTTATTTTATCGAAAGAAACACAGAGACTTTTCACAGAAATACTCACACAGGTATGCACAGTATCACAGAGTACAATCAGTAGTTACACTTCAAATACTAAGAATGATAAACAGAGTTCAATGAAAATCGCATCTAAAATGCGAAACTTTCAGAACTCAGAAGTCGCTCTGCTATAAAAAATCCCTGGCAGCTAATTACGTCACCTCTTTTCCAAGCTTCCACCTTACTAATAACTCTGAACAACAAATAAGGGCAGATGAGCTCTCCGGCCTTGTATGGATTCATCCCGGCCGCTGAGATATTTCTGGACTTACAAAATACCACTTCTCGAAATGACAGACAGACAGACAAAGTAGACAGATGTCTTGTTTTGCACCCGCTAAGTCTTTCTGCACCGATGGGCGAAAAATCAAGCATAGGTGCGAAGGAAAGGTATATAGAAAGGGGGGCAATTTCGGATTTGAGGAGAGTAAAAAGGAACTTCGTACATTTTTTACGAGTTCAAAAGGCCAGAAAGAAAAGATGGGACAAAATAAAATTTAAAATAAATGGCCCAAAAATAATAGAGGGGAAAAGAAAAAAAAGAGCCTATAGAAAGAAAAGGAAATGAAGTAGAAAATATCCTAAAATACGATTGTGTCAATGAGTGTAGTTAAGGAGTTCATTGCAAAAATTAGTGTCTTTAAGAAGCAAACCTTAGCTAAGTTAAATAAAAAAAAATAAATAAATGAATGAAATAATTTTATCTTCCACACTCCAGCATGCTGCCATTCAGTAAAGCGTAAAATACCTTCATTTTCAATTTGAGGTTTAGGGAGTAATAAATAAGCGATTTAGAAGCAATAAACGCAGTTTTTAAGAATATTATTTTGTACTTTTTAATGCATTAATTTAAATAAACATATATTAAAATCATGAGATGTCTAATTAGAAATATTCAATATTTCTGGAAAATTACACTAACTGGAGTCTTTTGTGATTTTGCTGTTGAAATTAATTTATGTTGTGTAAGTATGATGAATGTGTTATTTAATAAATAAAGTTAAAGCAGAAAAAGCTAATAATAAAAAGACAAAAGCAAATTTCAGCTATCTTAGTAAGAAAACTGAATATTGGTGTGATAATCTGATAAAAGACTAAAAAATATATAAAACGAAAATTTGAAAGATTTCAGATTTTAAATTACGTCCAAGGGGGCATTTTTTACCATTTTGTGTGTTACCTTTATTTATTAAATGTCATATTCTTCGCACTTAAAACAGAAAACTCAATTCAAGAGCATTATCGCAAAATAATTTTAAATTGAGCATACCTTTAGAATTTCCGATACGCAATCTCGCGCCCTGGGGATAAAAATGTTTTTTTTTTTTTTTTTTTTTTTTTTTTTTACCTGTACAACTTTGCCATTACTCGCTTTGAAATCCTTCAGTTTGTTAATCAGAACTTCGTTAAAGTTTTACAAAATATGAAATTGATAACAGAGCAAATTCCAAATTTGAAATTTGGGCTTCCAGATTCCCATATTCGCATTAGATTACGTCATTCAAAATTTGATGGCTCTACGTCCCGTTGTTTTATCACAAAGCGAGAAACATATATACATTTATGCAGATTCTTCATTATTTAATTTCTTTGGTACTTTTCCGTTTTGCCGGCGCAGGTGATAAAGTCGCCAATAATGGTACAACCGATGTCGAACGGAATATCCACATTGATAACCTTTTACGGCTTATTTTCAAAACAAGTACCAGCCATTTCTTATTAGATTGATAGTTTTTTTTTTTCCTTTTTTTTTTTTTTTTTTTTTTTTCAATACTGGCATACAGTTACATAGAATTTTTACCAGATAGTTCAATTTTATGCTCTAAGACCATTCGCGGGCAGTAATTAAGTCAATTAGGATGCAATCACACCGCTCACGTAGTGTCGAAAATATAGAAAAGATAAAGTCAAGAGTTAAATTCAGTCTAATGCGAATGCATTAGCGAAGTAAAGCCCTGCGGTTTTACATAATTTCTGAGTAAGCTATTCGTTGCATTTAAACTTGTATTCCAAATTAAGATTTAATTTGAAATTAATGTAGATAATTACTGAGAGAATTATATTTTTGTAGCGTAGTTTACGTGAGATGAGATCACTAGGGGTCACGTGATATGAACCCTCGAATCAGGATGCTTTACCATGAAAGCCTAGTAAATTCTTAAATTAATGTCCTTTTACAAATTTCTTGTCTTTATTTATTGGCTTTTTTACAAAACTTTAAACGACATTAAATAAATAAAATTTCTTGGAACTAACATTTGTCTACATTTTTTATGTGCATAATGTGTTTTGTCGCCAATAAAGTCTGCTTGGCGAGATTTGCGCCGGCGAAACGGAAAAGTACCATTTCTTCGAATATAATGCAAGGCGATAATATTTGGTAGCAACAGTTTGAAAAGTGATACAACCTTTTAAAGATTTCAATGCAAAATGCCAAAACGAACTCCCTCAGGCCCCTTTGGACTAAAAATATATACCAACAGTCAACACTAGTTTGGGAATTCGAAACATATGCTGATAATTCCAAACTACTTTAAAAACATTTCTGGTTTTGTTGTTGAACTGTATGTGGCGTGACTGCGAAGAAAACGACGCTTAATAACAAAGCTAGAAAGACAAAAAAAAAAAAAAAAAAAAAACTTGGGGTTAGCAAGATTGAGTGCAAGAGCTGACTGGTAGATGGCAAGCACAGCGAGATCAGGAAAAACTTAAACAATCTTTTCGCCCTGACCGTTGAAATCTGAAACACTTCACCGTTTTTTTTAATCAAAAACGTTTTGAATATTTTTTTTTTTTTTTTTTTTTTTTTTTTCAAAACAAGCAGTTTTTAAAATAGATGATCGGTGTATATATAAGCAAAAATAAAATCAGTTTGTTAATATTTAGTGCTTGATAAGTATTCGAAAACAAATGTACACAGATCGTATTTTATTCTCGAGTGTCAAGATGTTGAAACATCTTTTTACTCAACTTCTGATAAGAACAGGTGGGAGGAGAAAGGGTAGAGTGGAAGGAGGTGTTGGAGGCAGAAAAAGAGAATGAGGTCCGCGCTAGCGGCGGCAAAAAAAGGGGGGGTGACAAGTTCAGTGTCGTTATATACGAGTTATTGTCTTATTTTTATTACCATAGAAAGAATTGGCGCTTAAAAAGAGCATGTGCAATAAAAGGGTAAAACTTAAAACTATTGAGGAGAAAAACGGAGTAGATAAAAGAAAGAATATTCTCATTAGAAGTTTAATCATTTGCTGTAACTTAAAATTACCAAAGTTTGCAACCTGAGGTATCTGATGTTTAAAGGTCTGTTTACATAAGTGAAACTGACATAAGTGAGTCCAAGAAGCTTGACAACTTCGCCAAAGAGGAAAAACGGTACTCTTTTTCGAAATAAAATTGAAAACCTGTGCATATATTGCATAAAGCAAACAACCTAAATTATAATATAGTTCATAATTTCAAGTGTGAAATATTCCTCAGCTCATGAAACATATTCTATTAAAAAAGCTCTTAGACGCGCGTGTCGTAATTTTAAAGTTCCACTAACGTAAACCAGTCATTATCGATTGTGCCAGTCATCAAGCATATACATCAAAAAAGTGTAGAACATCAATAATTGCCTACCAAATACTATTAATTATATTTAATTAGGTTACACATAAATTTTATTGAATGCTTTAAATTTCAAAAAGATGTGTTAAATCTTCAATAGACCGCTAACTACAGCTGACAAATTATTTGACAAAGTTTGCATGGCAATGGTTATAGCAAAGAAGTGATAATTTTGCGTGGAGGTTAAAGTTTACGTATATGGTCGCCCTTAGCCGAAGCTATCTGAGGAGTAAAAAATTAAAATGGTAAGATATATGCTGAAAAAAATATATATTTATTAATAAAATTACGTAATTGAAATATTCAATAGAATATTTGTGAAGTTATGGACTTTTCTTAAGTGATGTTTGCAGATTGAAAAATAGACAACCTTCCCATGTGCATCTTATGTATCTTGCATCATTTATTATTTATAATTTCTAGTATGGTTTTACAGTGTAAAAGTCATTGTTTTAACTCTTTTTATTTTATGATAGTACGAGATCAGAACTAATGTATTACATAATATTACTGAATGAGTGTGAAGTGTACGTTAGAAAGACTATTTTTTTTTAGAGACAAATGTAGTTGAAATAATTTTGTCTTATATGTTTATTATTTGAAAAATTATATAACAAATTAAAATCGTTTTAGGGTTTCGTGAAAGTTGTCAAAAATAAAGCGTACTTCAAAAGATTTCAAGTAAAATTCAGGAGGAGACGAGGTAAATATTTATTGCATATTATTTACATTTATGTGTATGGAGATATATATGAATATATGTATAGTATAATTCTAAAAAAGTATGCACTTATGTTGTGTTTAGTTCGTGGTAACGAGTGTTTAGAAGATTACCAATTGAAGATAGGTTTAGGATAAAATTTAATGTTCCCTCTTATTTTTTCGCTGACTGCGCGGTACGAAAGTATATGGGAGCGAAAATGTTCAAAGCGTATGTAGTAGTGTGCAAGTGGGGATCTTGTGTTTGAAACCATTTTTTTTAATAAATGCTCTTCGAAATTACATTTTAATAACACAAACAAAAAAGGATTTTTATGTTATTCATATCTTTGTTTAAATTCCTTCCTTCTTAGGGACAAGATCTACTATGTTTGAACATTTTACGATAAACGTTAAATTTCTAAATGTTATTCGTAATAGGTTTAGTGAAATATAAAAATGAATGAATGATAAGCAATGAAAGCTTAATTTAATCTACATTTTTTTCACTTGCTAAGCATATTTTAATCCTCATCAAATTATTTAAATGATCAGCATTTAACAGGGGCGTAGCTAGAGGGGGGCACCTGTCCCTGGGCGCAGAATCCAATGGGTGACAAACTGATGTTACGACATTTTAGAATTAAATGTTTTCCATCCTTGGCAAGCAGTAGGGGGCACAAATTCTTCAGTTGTCCCTGGATGCTGAAAACCCTAGCTACGACACTGGCATTTAATCTGTTCCAAATTTTAAATTTCATTAGGTTCATTTAGCGGAATCCTCTCTCACTAGAAGCTTGAAAATTTCCCATGATGTAAAGTGTTGTTATATTTTTCAAACTGCTAACTTTGTAGTACAGTACAAAGTCCGAAATCCGCACCTCAAAACCACCACCAACACTTTCTCCTAGTTTTTACGCATGTACATTTGATACTCCCCTCCACGCATAATAAAACATCTGGAAAGTACCAGTTCTTAATTTCACTTCAACACTAAATAAAATACTAATTTAAAAGTCAAATTTTGTTGTTTAACTTCTAAATTAGTATTTGTTTGGCGTGTAATAGTATCATAATTAAATAAAATACCTTGTTATTGAAAGAAACATTTTAGCATAAATTTGTACGATCAATAATTTGGCTCCATTGATGCATATCTTGCGTTTTGGCACACATTTCAAACCGAAACATTCTACATTGATACATTGTTGATCTGACGCCAACCTGGCAAATCATTATTTTACTTTCTTTTCTTCACGTATGTTTATCAAAACATGGCAACTTGAGTAATGACTCATGTAGCAATGCCTAAACATTTTTTTTTTTTTTTATGTTGGTAATAATTGAATAATAAAGGAGTATGGTAACCTTTTTTGTTGACATTATGCTTGATGATGACTACAGATTTAAGTTAAATGTGCTCAAAAAATGTTGACAAGGAAAAATTTGCCTAAAATTTCTTTCCATATGCTAAAAATAGCGGTTGATCTTTGGATTATGGTAACTTGGCGACCAACTCTGCTACAGCAACCCTCTATTTTTTTTTTCCCCCGCCGCCATTTTGTGTTCACAAAGTAAAGACATGTTTCTTTTTTTTTTTATTTATAGAACACTTTTTCCAACAATCTACTAGCCAAATTACACTTATACTAGAAATTTTATCTAACAAAACTGCTTAATCATGACAAATATTCACTGCAAAATTGGGAAATAGTGCACAATCGCAAACTCCGTGCGCGTTTTTCACAATAACACATAAACCATGTACACGTCGACTTATTTTTACTTAAAAAAACATCCTAGAATTGCACAAAAATGACATTGCGCACACTCTTCACTATATCCATGTACACTGCTTTTTTCTCATAAATTAGAAAAATTTCACGAAAATGCATGACAATTTTCTGAATCGTTAAACCAGGTAAAAAGAACATATATGAAATTACCTTATCGTGAAAAAGTATATACCCTTTCCAAATATAAACATTTCCACGTATAAAATAAATAAAATATCCAAAAACTTTTACCTCTAAATTATCTATTATATTATAAACGTTACCAACGAATTCATACTGCAAACATTACAAATACTTAGTGTCAAAATATTTAAATTATTTCCATGCATGTTTACTTCAACTAAAACATATACCAAATTCCTACAAACACAAAATTCACAAAATAACTATCATTTAATTAAAATATCACTAAACCATGTACACGTCGACTTATTTTTACTGGGTTTTCATCCGCAGAGAATCCATTGGCGCCGTTGCATTTTTACTCGCCAAGCTCGCGGTTCATCGATGATGAGCCGAGCCGTAAATGTGATATTTTGTAAACGTGATTTTTAGTGCATGTAAATTCAAGTTAGCAGACAAAACAAGCATGTGGTAGTAAAAATTCACAGATAATAAGCATGTAGATGTAAAACTAACCGATTAAACGTGAGAAACGAAAAAAATTTGTCTTAAATTCTAATTAACACAGAAAACAATATATTCCTTACATCAGCAGTAGTTTGCTAATTTTGATGACCATGGTGAAGCATTAAACTATTCTGTCATCTTAGATAATCAATAATATTTTTTTATTTCAATTTAATCTATTTATGTCACACCTGCCATCCTCTGAAAGGTTATTGTTAAAAAAGCATTAACAAGATATTATCTTGTTAAAATTTTATGCCATAAAAATTGATTTATTCTCATAATTTTAGATGACAATAACCAATAATAAAAATAAAAGCATTATTTAATTATTTAAAATGCACATGCATATTTTTGCGGCCTACGGAAACAAATTATTTTAGAGGTTGGAAACCTCATAGTTCTTAAAGGTGTTAATAATTAAGAACACACAACTTGAACAGCCGTGTTACAAATTAGCATTCACCCCTCCCGCCGTATTTTCTTCCTTTCATCCCGAACCGAGAACTGTCCTCTATCTACGAAAATATTTCTATCTATTCGTTGTTAAAAATTTCAGAAAAAAGTAATAAATAAGAGAAGAATAATGTAAATCTGCAAATGCGAACAACAACAGTGATATTTCAACAAAATGAACGCAAGAGAAATGGTTGCAAACTTCAAACAAGCGAATACGATAAATCGGCTGGGTTACCAGGTTTGAACTATTATCGCCAAAGTTGGCGATGTTTACATTTACCGGGTTCTCTGCGGAAGTGCTTCCTTTTTACTTAAAAAAACATCCCAGAATTGCACAAAAATGACATTGCGCACACTCTTCACTATATCCATGTACACTGCTTTTTTCTCATAAATTAGAAAAATTTCTCGAAAATGCATGAAAATACTCAAACATATTCCAAAATACTACAAACATATAACTCACAAAATCACGATCATTAACCCCTTAACTGCCGCGGGCGTATATATATGGCTTGCTCAGCCGATGCGTTAACTGCCCCAGATGCGCAGCCGATGCGTTAACTGCCCCAGATGCGCAGCCGATGCGTTAACTTTGCGAATAATTTTAGGTGTAGCAGAGCAAAGCAAATGATAGCAGTTTGGAAGGACGTATATATACGCCTGGGGCAGTTAACGCATCGGCTGAGCAAGGCGTATATATACGCCCGCGGCAGTTAAGGGGTTAAATTAAAATATAATTAAATTAAAAAACACTACTTAAAATTATCAAAATTAGATTACAATCCTAATTACTTTAAACTAAATCATTGCTAATAACAATTTTCAAATAATACCATTTTAATTTATTTACTCCTTACATTTAGAACAATGCTTAAAAATAATATCCTCAAATGATTAAAAATACTAATTTACCTAATCTTCTTCAGAATCTTCATTACGTCACTGCAGTACTACTGCTAATTTTTAAATCCAATAGTTAACTGGAAGTCTATTCACCAAGTAATAAGAAATTAATAAAATTTCACCTATACTCACACTACTTTCGGCAAACCACGTACCCTTCCTTACACTCCTTTTCACAAAATGCCCATTTTCACCGTATTTCTTGCACCGCCATTTAAACTTGTAATATCCTTCCTTTCACACAATCTCAACTTATTATTATTATCAGATAAACGCATTAAAAATTTAGAATTTACTTTACATAGCGCCATGTAATCCGAAAATTAATCAACACTATTTCACACAACACACAATGAAACTTTTCCAAATTAACCCACTTTTCCGATTAAAGAACTATAATTCGTCCATTGATGTCACGTTTCACACAACATAGAATATAGCTAAATACGAAATTTCCAGATTTCCTCCCTTTTCCGATTAAACAACTGACATTAATGGACGAATTAGTCCATTAATGTCACATGACATATCTCATGATCTCTCATTTCCCTCACACAAAATAATGCGTAATCGGAACTGAATGCTTCTCACATTATTACCAAAGTCCTAGGTAGTAACCTTTATCGCCTCCAAAATGTCGCCAAACTACCAGTTACCATATTCCAAAGATCAGCCATAGATTAGAATATAAACTTGATTACGAGGGGTTGCCACGCTACCGGGAAAAGTCTGAGAAGTTCGTACAATGATCCCCAAAAAAGTGACTTTTGCACCAACGTTGGAAGTTATCCCTTTCTTGGGGAATGATATATCACCTTAGGTCATTCTGGTAGCTGGCATAAAGCCAATTTTCACAGCTCCCATCAAGATTGTCTTTTAGAAAGGCAAAGCAAATTTTCCCACAACTTTTGTTTCCAAGTAGCCTTGAGAATCGAAGGAATCGCATTGTATGTGCAGTACATGTTGAACAAAAGAAAATACCTTCCCATTTTCGTATTAAAAAAATCGCTTTAATCCCAATGTACAGTACACACAGAATTTGGCGAAACTTTGATGAGCACTAAAGGGATCATTGGGGACATTTTTCAAAATTGTGGCAGGTACCATGTACTAGGATTTTGTCACAGAATCTTTGAAACCTTTTTTTTTTTTAATAAATGGTTTTTTGTCATAATGCAGTAAAATAAAAAATAATCAGCCATCAAGGCTAACTGTTTAATATAACTATAATAACACCAAAATATCGTTGATTATTATAATTCAGTTTTTAATCTTTAAGTAATTTAATGTAATTTGTATCATTTAATGTGGCTTCTTCCTTCTATATTTATTTATTATTAGTTAATAATTCTTCCAAATTTCATAGGCAATTTTCTGTGGCATACTCCTAAAATTTAATTCTAACAGTATGACAACATATCATCACGAAATTTTATGCAATATTTTTTGCTTATGTATGCTGCTAAATAAATATAAAATACCTGAATTTATTTTGAAATATCATTAAACATTTTTCTTTCGTTTAACTGCAAAAGGTCTGCAAAAAAGGCTATTTTTTAATCCAGATTGAGCAGATTCTAATCTCATATCTTCTGTGGAGAAAACTGTTGTAATAGTAATGCTTTGGGGATTATATATATATATGTAATTGACAAATTTGTGTGTTTTCAAGTGGTACCATAATTAATTTGCTTTTTGGCACAGCCAACGCGCATTACGCTAACAGACTGGAATTTTCACATAGAAAAGTTGGGGAATTTCATTCCTGTTTGAGTGACAACCCTGTTGTATGATACAGGTCGTCTTTCAGCAGTAAAACTGTTGCATATTTAAGTCTTGGTTAATGGGCTTCCCTCTTAAGCAAATAGCTGTAACTAGAAAAAGGCATTTGGTTAGATTAAACAAATGAACGGTTTATTGAGAAATTTCTGTGTGTTATGGCCAGATAAATGACTCTTGCATATTTAAATATTAAGTAGAAATCATGTGGGAATATGAGCTGTCTCTAATGCCAGTGATAAGTCAGAAAAATAGTATATTTTATTCTATAAAATAATAATCTGAAGTAAAATTATACCACAATTATATAATAATCTAAGAAGCATGAAGCCTAGAGTACAATTTTGGGAAAGTACTCAAAACTGAAAGTACTCTTGACTCGTATTTGAATCGGCCACTCCCGTATCACGCGAAATCTTTTTCTCAAAGCAGAGAGGGAGCCAGTTTGTCCCTACTGTGATAGCATTCTATCTATGCATCATTTTTAATAGAGTGCCCGAATTTTAACTCATGACCAATCCGCCCCACACGGCCTTGCATTGAGACAGCCAGAACCGGCCGAGATTGCAATCTTGTTTTCTTCCCTCCTAAGGTATGCAGTATGTGGTGCAGTTTTCCCTAATGCATTGTATGAGTTAACTGCAGGTAGCTTATCCTAAGAAGTTTCTTACCTTTTGCTTGCTCATGACATTTTGCTGTTGATTCCTTTTTAATACAGTGTGCTTTTAAAGCTTTAAACAGCAATAATAGTGCAGATTAAAAGTTAAAGAATTATATTTATTTTTAATCAATTTATTCCTTCGTATAAAGATAACGGAAGTAAACAAAATCTCGGTCAGGATCATAACAAAGCCAGAAAAGCTTTGTGGTCTGACCTTCAGAGTAGATTTATAA
Organism: Stegodyphus dumicola; assembly: GCF_044657685.1. Lineage (NCBI taxonomy): Eukaryota > Metazoa > Arthropoda > Arachnida > Araneae > Eresidae > Stegodyphus > Stegodyphus dumicola. The sequence goes on along the minus strand of NC_140771.1, from coordinate 35,532,346 downwards.
AGAACAGGATTAAAGGCTAATGTGATCTTTGTTAGAAAGTAATAAGGATGTCGTTCGAAAACCTATTTTCTGCGTTAATGGACAGGGAGGGGAGGAAATTGCAGTGAAACTGGAAAAATATTTTGGGCGGCTTGGTATTTTGAGGATACAGGCTAGTGAAGGGTCTGGATTTAAAGAGAGACTGAGACTAAAACATTTTAACAAGTGTGACTTTCTTCTTGACCGTTTAATTTGGAAAGAGGCCAATAATAATTTATTTCTGTAGTTGAAAGAAACAGGTTTTTATTATTTGATTAAGCTTTTCTTATAGTGTAATTTTAGTGCGTTTCATCGTTTGTTGCATATCATTTGCTGAGTTTTAATACCTATTCATCTTAAGTGTTCATCATTTGATTATTTCATGTGGATTTTATAACATTGCTATTTGTTTTAAATTTCTCTTTCATTTGGAACGAAAGAGGCTCACCAGCGGCCGAGCGGTAAAGTCGCTGAACACTGGTAGTTCGGTTCGAATCCCACGGACGGGCTGGCTGCATGGGTGTTTTCGTGGTTTTCCCCATGTGTAACGTTTCCCTTAGAAAGTCCTCCACAAAGGCATCCCTCCCCTTTGGCAGATAGCCCTAGTGTGCTTTGCTATAATTAAATACACCAATACAATTGTGTTTGGCATATACAACATTTCTGGTTATGTATTATTAACTCTACTACCAATTTTCATCTGGCACTAAATTCACTGGAAATTTTTGCTTTGGCATAGAAGAAACATGAAACACCATTTTCTTCTTGTATTTAAAAATATATTCCAATTGAATATTTTCTTTTTTATTTGAAAATGGGTTTTCACATTCTACCAACTGTAAAAGCCATTCTATTTTAAATGAGCTGCAGAATTTTTTTAATTTAATATTTTCATCATCATTTAATTTTCATTTAGACATATTTTGTTTAAAAGTTTAAATCTTTGATATTTGAACATAGAAACAAATTACAAAACAAGAGAAGTGTACAAGGATAATGATTATGCTCTTTAACGTTGCAATGTGACCACACACATTGTGCTGTATACAAAACTCGCACAATGACCTCCTATCTCTTAAAGCAAAACAAGCAAATGTTCGATGATGTAGTTGCTGTAATCAAGAGATTTCGTTTGACATTTAAGAGTTAAATGCCGATTTTGGTAAAATCCTAGCATGTGGTACGGCTTGGAAATTGTCTAAAAATGATTAAATCTGCAAGCGTACAGTGAGACATAGAAACAAAAGCAATCATTTAGAAACTGAAAATAATTTTTAGCATACTTCACAACAAATACAATAAAAACTTACTTCAGTAGCAAGCTTGCATCTGTTGTCCATTGAAACGCGGCAAGTTTTCCTTCGTGTTTCCGAACAATTTCGTGTCATAAGCAAAGAATATGCTATCACGACTAAAAAGTCATTATGCATCCATAAAACTAAAATCATTCACATTCACTGTTTTGCTAAACAATGTGCACTGTATAAAAATCCATATAAATTGATAAAACAAATCATTCCTGCTCACCAATGCAAAATAGCTATACAATCAACAGCTTGACAAAAAAAAAAAAAAAAAAAAAAAGCAGTTACCCATTATTATTACCATTATGGTTAAAAAATCTGATGTGTACACCACATGACTTCCTTGTACGGAATATTGAATTATACGCAATTTTTCTTGCATTTCATTTAAGGATTGAATTAAATCTACTTCGCCGACAGTGCATAAACCACAATAGAATAAATGCATTCTATTTGTTTACCACAGCGACACTCTGGCGCTAGGTTCACTTAACAGTATTATATTTCGTTCATATTATAACTCAGAATGCACAAAATTTATATAATTTAAAGAATTATCTAATCGTTGCCACATGTTCTATTCAAATACTATAATAAAGCTAGAACGATGTATGAAAGAAAAAACTAGGAAGTAAATCTTAAACACTTATTTCCTCGAAAAAATTCCAGAAAGGATTGAGCATGATTTAATTCACAATAATAAATAAAGGTGTTATCTTTGTTGTTGCGAAGCTAAGTTTCTCTAGATTGGCAACAAATCCACTATCCTGCTGTTTCAAATGTAAACAAGCAATGGCCGCCATCAAGAACATTATTAGGCTTAGCGGTACTTAAAACACTTTAAAATTGCTGATAATGCTAAAAATATTACATGCAGATTTACTAAAGGCATAAAAAACTTAACCAGAAGATAAGAACAAAATAATTCAATCAATTTAAAAGCAAAAAATGTACAATTTACAAACATGTAAGAGTAAAGAAACTGAGATCACTAAGCCGGGTAACAAAGTGGATATATATATTTATATACGTTTGGTGCGGCCGATTGCAACCAAAATACGAGGTGCACATCTACATGTTATAGCAGACCTATATACAAAATTTCAACATTCTGAGGCTACTCGTTTTTGAGTTATGCAAGACACATACGTACGTATAGATGCCACGAAAAATTCTCTTCAGAATTCATTTTAAAGCAGTTTTATAATTCTTTTGGAGGGAAAGAGTCTTTTATTCTGTCCTTACGTACAGATGCCATGCAAAAACATCGTTAAATTGCGTTTGATAGTGGTCAAAATGGATATTTTCGTTGAAATATGCTGCCTGAAACTTTTCGCGACTACAATACCTTCTTTTTACTTCGTACGAGGAAGTTAAATCATAGAAACTCATTAATAACTCACCAGAACCACTGATACAGAATGTCAACTTTATTGCCTCCCGAATTTCACCAAATCTTGTATACAGCATACTTGGATTAAATCCCTATTAAAAAAAAAAAAATTGACCCTCTAAATTTCTTCAAATCTTGTATACAGCATACTTGGATTAAATCCCTATTTCAAAAAAAAAAAAAATGACCCTCTAAATTTCACTTTTTTATATATAAATTTTGGATTTTTGCCACTTTTAGATGCAGTTCTTTTATGAAATGAGGGAAAGGTAAATAAGCCAATTGTGTGCAGAATACAAAAAGGGTTTCACAACTTTCAAAAAAAGCACAGGCTCGCAGCTTGGAGGAAACTTATATAATATTCCTTAACATTTTTCCTAATGTCTGTGCTCTCGGAGAATTGTACGTTAAATGTGTGCTACATATGTAAGGTAATGATACTCCAAAAGTTAATTATGTCATGTTTTACATTATAACTGCATGATGCGAGAAATGTTAGTTTTTTTCTGAACAGCGAATTTTTTAAAATAATTTACATGCCTATTCGTTGCTTTTCTCTGTTGCTCACTTCTTTTTTGGCTATGTATTTTTCAGAAGGCAGAACTGATTACTATGCCAGAGTCAGATTAGTTGTTCAAGATAAAAATAAATACAGTACTCCAAAGTATCGTATGATAGTCCGTTTTACCAACAGGGACATTATTTGCCAGGTAATTATTTTTCTTTATTTTTTTTGTCATGATGCAAATAATTTCATTTCAGACTATGGCTGGTAATCTCCTGAATTGAGGATTTTGTGGATACATGTAATTTTTGTCAACCATGAAAAGTTACTAAAAACTTTTCCAAATTTGCCCATATGTTTGAAGGAATAGTGTGATCTGGTATTGTTTCTTTATTAATTTGGCCACTTCACCAAACTAAAATTCCATTTCTCATGTCTCGAAAGTGTGACTTGAGATTATACACTCACTTCCAAAAGTTAAGCATGAAGATGTAAAATGAAAAAAAAAAAAAATCAACAAATACTGCTTTGATTGACACAAAATTCGGCATGAAAGTAGCAAATTATGCATAAAACAAAATCAATAATTATATACAGAAATGAAAACAATATTAAATTTTTGTAAGTTATCAGATAATGACTTACTGGAGACTTATACAGAATTATGTATTAAGTGGAAATACACAGCATAAAATGAAAAAAAAGGACATTTATAGGATATGTGATCTCCTCTCATACAAAGTTTACACCTTGTGACTATGCTTTCAATTAGGTGGTCAACCATCGCAGAATTAAACAATCACCATTCTTCTTGTAGAGCAGTTTTCAGCTCAATAAGTGTGCCTGGAGGTGGGAAACGTGAAAATACAGCATGGTCAAGAGCATCCCAAAGATTTTCAATGGGATTAAGGTCGGGCGAATGTGCTGGCCACGCCATACGTGCAGTCCCTTCACTCTCCAGCTAGTCATCAACAATGTCAGCTCTATAAGGACGTGCGTTATCGTCCATCAAAACAAAAGTAGGGCCAACTGCTGCAGCATACAATTTCACAATGGGTTCTAGGACTTCATCTCGATACTGGACAGCTGTTAAAGAACCCCTTTTAAAGATATGCAGGTTGGTGTGGTATCCTAATGAAATCCCTGCCCACACCATAATGCTCCTGCCTTGGAATGCATGATGTTTTGGGACTGATTGTGTGTTCGTTTATCACGCCATACCCTTATACACTTGTCATCTTGCTCCAGAACAAATCTTGACTAATCAGTAAACATGACATTGCCCCTGTCAGACACATTCCAATTGGCTGTTCACCACTGTAATCGTGCCCCTCTTGATTGGATGGATAGAGGAACCAATGGACGCTGTAACCATAGATGTTACACGTGTGGAGGTCGCTCTCGATTTCGCTTGGCTACAAAAGCAATATATCGATCTTCCGCAGGGATTGTAACCCTTGGGCGACCGGCTACGGGCCTTTGGACAACTGTCTGTGTGGTTTGGAATTGTTTCCATAAGCGTAAAATTGCAGAATAATGAATGTCGAAGAAAAGAGCAACATCTGTGATCGACTGTCCTGCTTTAATGCACGCCAGCACTCACTCTTCCATCCGTCTTCTGGAAGTCACAGAAACATGTATGTTTTGAAAACAAATTGTATGAAAGTTTTAAACACCTGTCAATCAACTTCTGTAACCCTTCATAAAGCTGGCTTCTTACAAGACTGCCTTTTTTTGCATATTTCTTGACATAAAAGCGCAATTGTATGTTACCTAACATATTTGCATACTTCCATCTACCTCTGCAGCGAATTGCATCCTCTTAATTCAGATTGGCTTCCGGAAATTAGCATTTTCCTCTCCGTGCTTAACTTTTGGAAGTGAGTGTATAATAGATTATATATAGCATTGTTCTAATATAGGTATTTTGACACAAAATTGGACTTTTTCTGAGATGACATGCCAATTTTTTTTTATATTTCGATTTTATAAGTCAAATATTAAAATTTGGTGTGAAATTTACGGACAAATTCAAAAATTTATCTTGGCAAGATTTTTTCAGTTGTGCCAAGAATTTGGCGAACTTCTTCATTTATAGCAACCTATTTTCCTTTCTTATTTTCATTATAAACAAGTGGGAAAAAGTCGTTCATTATTTCTAATAATTTTAACAAAGTGTGTAAATAACATTTGGTGGTAAAATCGCTTATAACAAAAACGCCAAATTTCAAAATAGGCCAATATGTAAATTCACATATAACCCTGGAAATTCTGAATAAAAACTCTTTAATTTTTTGTAGGTGTGCTTAGAAATACATCTTAAGATGATGGCAAATTTTTAAAGGTTATGATTCAAAATTTTTTCGAAAAATTTATAAAAATTATTTAAACATACAAATTTTTAAAATAAATCATAAGAAATAGGCAAATTTTATTTACGTAAATTTCGAATTCTGGAAGAAGGAATTGAGTAAGTTTAATAAAAAATAGATATTAATAAATATATATCGTATTCAATTAACATTGAGGATTTTGAGAGCTAATTTCTTAAAAACTACTTGTGCAATTTTTACTAAGTAAAACAACTCGTATAATTGAAAGATGGAAAAAAATTGTTGTTATTTCAGAAAAGGTCCAATTTAGTGTAAAAATACTTATATTAGAACAAAGCTATGTATAAATCTAATACATATTATAAGTCGTGCTTTCGAGACATGAAAAATGCAAGTTGAATTTCATCAATTGGTCCAGTAGAACAAGAGATGAAACTGTCCTCTTCATCTCTCGTTCTACTTCTCCCCCTCAGTGTACATACTTAAGTAATCAGAAGGTACTAGTTATTTATATAGTATGCAAAAGTCTACAATAAAAGTGCGAGTGAAGATGATAGTTATTAGCATGTCACAGATTTTTATGACCTAAAAATTCAATAAAAATGTGGAAATGACATAATTAACAAACGGATTAAACTTGACAATTACGTTTACCTGTCACTTGTATTTTTCTTCTTAAATTTCTACTTTATACAGATATGCAATTGCATTAATTTAAATATGAATCTAAATAGTGATGCATAGTGCTACGTTTTTATGTAATTGTTTACATAAAATGTTGTTCTGTGTAGAACTCTTACAATACAATAAAGCCTTTACAAAATCCACAAAATAGCCATTGCTACAAAAATAAAAAGTGCATTTTGTAAAATGGTTTTCACCGATTTCTACAACGCTGCGATTTTTGAGCTCTTGAACCGCATTCTCTTTTTAGTAGATTTTCCCGTGTTGCAGCTTATGTGATCCATTAACATGTTTTTTTAATTGTCTGATAGGTTTCTATAACTCTGAAGAAAAAACTCGCTGCTTGAGGTTCTGTAGAAGACAAATCTCGAAAAATTCCCATTTTCAGATTCAGGAGAAAAAGCAGTTAACATTTAATTTATACCCTTTTTTAAAAATAAAGTGGCTTTTCATAATTAATCAGTGCTACATAAAATGAAAGCAAAGATTTACGAGTGTTTGTGGTGTCACATTTATCCATTATCAGCACTAAATTACATTGAATAGCAAGTTTCACTCTTACTGGAAAATACATAAGTATCACTTTTTTATCGTAAGGATTTGGAAATGGCTAGTTCAGTTTGATAGTCTATGTACACTGCACAAAAAAAGGGCAGTTATATATATATATATCTCTGACAAAATTTAAATTGCATTTTTACTGTCTCGAAAGTGCGACTTAAAATATGTATTAGATTTATATATAGCATTGTTCTAATATGGGCATTTTGATACAAAATCAGACTTTTCCAAAATGACATGCCAATTTTTTTCCATGTTTCGATTCTATGACTCAAATTATGCCAAACTGCCAAGATTCCTAAAATCACATGCATAGTTTTTAAAAAATTAGCTTTCAAAATTTTAGCTCCTGAATGTCAGTTGACTTCGGTATATATATTTGTTATGTCTCTTTTTTTAAACTTATTCTTTTTTCACATTTCAAAATTTACATTCATTCCAAATAAAATTCCCTCATTTTTTATGATTTATTTAAAAATTTTTTAACATCATCTTAAATTAGATGTGTTTTTAGGCACACCTACTCAAAGTTTTCTAAGATATACGTGAATTTACATATTGTAACGCCAAATGTGATTTATGTACTTTGTTAAAATTATTTTTAAAGTATAAATGGTGACTTCCCCCTCTCTTCGTCTGCAGTGAAAAAAGCTTTCTATAAATTAAGAAGTTCACAAAGTGAATTATACTTGTCGCAAACTAAGAAAAATACGCCAAGATAAGTTTTTGAATTGGTCTGTAAATTTCGCACCAAAGTTTACATTTAATATGTATGCATCATTTTAGTCGCAGAATCGAAATATGGAAAAATTTGGCATGTCATTTCAGAAAGAGTCCGATTTTATGTCAAAATACCTGTATTAGAACAATGTTATATATATTTATATAAAGTCTCATTTTTGAGACATGAAAAACGCAATTTGAATTTCATTAATTGCCTCAGTAGAATGGGAGATATAGATCTGTCCCATTTCTTTTTTTGTGCAGTGTACATGTACTACTTATACTGCCATTGTTAAATATTTTGTAATTTTTAAGGATTGTATTGTGGTCTGGATAGAGGCAGAATTCAGGATTTTTTACGTTTCAAATCCAGAAGTTTTGCATTGATGAAATGCATACTCGTTATCTTTTTCAAATTTAGTTTCAGAGCTAATATAACATTCAGGCACATTAGTTTTTTAAACTGTGATCATCTACTGTATAAAACTTGGTAGAAGTCAAAATTCGAGATAATAAATTTGTCTTGTACAGAAAAGTTATCTGTACTCTTTATATTGTACAGAAACCAAAAAAAAAAAAAAAAAAAGTGAAGTTTTTTCCAAAATATTCAGCTAAAAAGTAAACAGAAATATCCCATATTTAACTGATTAAGTCCATTTCAATTTACTTACATGGATCTTTTGTAAAAATTTATTTATGTGATAGAACATCCTTAAACTCTGATAGCCTAGATACTGTGCAGGCTGAATTACTTGTTTGTAGCTTTTGGGTCAGGAATCCTTTTAGTGATGGTATTAAGGATAATTAGTTGAAAATCTAGCCAGCTTACCATGATTTGCATTCCAAGAACCATTCTTTTCCTTAAAGCAGTTTCTTATCTTCAGTATCCTGTAGTTGAAGATTTCTTTGGTTATTTCTTTTATAGCACTGATTTCTAGCAGTTGCATTGATGGGGGGGGGACATGCTTTGCAATGAAAGATGGTGGTATTTAGTTCTAGTGCCCAGACTAATCATAAGTTAAGTGTTTGAGAATACTGAGATAATCACTGCCTGATGGTTTTCTCATTCTGAGGTAATTCAAGCGAGTTAGGGAGAGGGTTTAAGTGAAAAGCTGATGCCTATATCAAAATTTCTTGCTGATCATGCTGAAGTTAACTGTTACGAAAGGACTGCAAAATCACAGCCAGTTTCCAGAAACGGAATCCTTCCCCAAACAAAAGCAAAACAAACTTTGCAATAATCTTTTTAAATGCTGTAGACCAAAATGGTAGGCAAGTGTGTGAGATATGTGTAATATTTGTTGGATGAATGCACTTCAATTTCAGTGTTATTGAAGGAAATTAAAGTAAAAAATAAAACCTAAGTCTGTCAAAAATGTAATGACATAATTAACAGAATGAGAAAAAAGACATGGCCTCTGGATAAAATACTACATGTAGAAAATTTCATGAGATTGCCAGCAAAGAATTATTATTGCCATTTTGGTGGCAGTTCAGCTGGTTCTATTATGGAGAAATGCTTCTGTAGTTACTTCATGCGTATATTTTTCCCCTGGGGACTGTTATGTAGTTGAAATGATAAACAGATGAAAATGGCATGAACTGTCGAAATATTAGCCTGTATTATTGATTTAAAAAATCTGAGCTGAATGTCAGAGAAAATGTTGGAAATGACTGAAAGAAAGTTCGAAATTGAGAAAGGTGATCTGAAAAAGCCTAAACGTGAAGTTAAACATAACAATGCAAGGTTTAAAATTAAGAATTTTGATTTGATGCGGTTTAATTTTGAGAATTACTTTCCTTGATATCCGTATCTACAGCGAATTTAATTTCGTCACTAGCGTTTATTATAAACTTTTTCTGTTGTTCTCCCCATGCTAAGTCATGCCAAGTTGCTATGCAGTAAATGGTATCTTTTTTGCTTTTATGCTATATCACACTCTCAAAGTATGTTCTTCAGAATATGCTTTTCTCATGCACTCAATTATTTGAAATCAGTTGTCATTGAAAATACCTTCAAAATTTTTGCTTTTGAAAATGGATTTTTGTTTGATAAACCTTGAAATTAGTAATTATATTCAGAAGCTATGCCAGATTAAATTTTCCCACTAATTTGAAAGGGAAGTTACTGATCATGTGGCCCATATATGAGTGTATATTGAGTAGCAGAGCAACCACTTCATCTGCTTTTATCTTTGTGAAAACAGTATTAATTTCCATACAGTAACAGGCCGAACAAATATTAACCATTTGACTGCTATGCGATGCAAAAAAGCTGCGTTCATTTGTCTCGAAAACCGAGCTGCGAGTTTCAGTGTGTCTGTTGCTCCATGGGTGTGAACGTACGTAGTCTGACCTTACGCGTACTTTGTAACACGAGCGCATTCTAAAATAACTAACTGCGTAGCGCTTTTTCGCCGCATAGAGGTCAAACAACAAAAATCAGCGTTATATTTTCAAATTTTCACAAGACTAGTTTCCATGGTTTTACCGAGCCATCATCCTCAACTGCAAAAGCGCAAATGAATGAGATAAGAGAGCCTGGACAGAAGAGCCACTGGCACCATCTGTTGTTGAAACCAGAACTAAAACGTAATTTCTGTAAAGGCTGAAGATAAAGATGGATTGGAATTAGGGTCATTAACTAGAACAAAGATTTTTCTTGAATGTGAAATGCCTCTAGAAAATCCAGTTCATCAATGTAAGATGTTTTTTGAATAATTTTGGCAACAGACTTCTGTTTTTCCTTTTTTCTAACATATGCCTCATGTTCCTTAACGTGAAATTTTAAGGGACTCTTAGCTTGGCCAATGTAAATTAAGCCACACTGGCAAGGAATCCTGTAAATACCCACGGGTTCATATCCGGAGTGGCGTCCTTGAGTATGGAACTCTGAATTTTATTGATGGGAGAATAAATGACCCAAAAGTTAAATTTCTGAAAAATACGTGCAACTTTATAGCTAATTGATGGAAAGAAGGGAATGACAACAGAATTTTTATAATCTTCTAAAACAAGAGTGTGCCTTTTGGTGTGTTGATATGAGAATTTTTTAACTGCATGATTAACCCGCGAGCATGCGTGCCAAAATTATGAACACGAAGGCGCACTGGGTATGTCATACCCGAAAGCAATTAATACGTTTTAAATTACATGACTAATATAAATATGAGTATAAATGTGAATTAACATAAAAAAACAACGAACTTTGTAATATTTTAAAGAATTTAATAAATTAAGTACTTAACATGCAATTATTTTGCACATCTCTGGCATACTGAACACATGCTCTATACAAATACTGATATTACATTTCTTGCACAGAAATCGTGTCTTTCTGTCCTTGTTTTTATGGCACTCAGCGCATCTTCTGTAAACGTTTTTCATCTTTTTAGATGGTGGTTCCATGTTGCAATGTCCTGAAATTATTTTTTCTTTTAGTTTCAAAGGGAGCATGATTTGCTGCCGCCGTTGATTTGAGTAATCTTCCACTTTCGAATAACCTGTATTTCCTAGAATTTTAAAGATAATGTTTTTAGAACTAGACCTAACATTAGTTTGGAATTCGTTTTTCTTCCATACCAAGCCATTTTTACCAACATAATTTTCATCGTTTCATTGATTTAATTCAGCGGCTGTGCCACTGTGTGTTAAGGAATTATAATTGCTGTTGTGTTCTTCATCTATTACTTCTTCCTCCTCTTCTAAACGTTTCATCATCTGTTGAAATGGTTTCTAGCATATTTCTCAACCTTTTCCATTTCTTTATCATAACTTAGATGCCGTGCCATGCTGACTAAGTAAGAAAGTAAGGGTGAAAATCTGGGAGGCGTGCGGGTATCACATACCCAAACAGTACAATTCCTAGAAAAGTATTCAAAGAATCACTCCACAGATTTCCCAGCTTCATAAATGTGACCTTGAATTGAGCTACAAAAGGTTTTGCCCATTCCCAGGAAAGAGGTTTTGAGATAAAGGACAAAGAATATGCACCCGGGTATCTACCCCCCACGTACTCACGGGTTAATAATGTTGGGTGAAAAGCCCCTGTCAGTAGCTATTGCTTTTAAATAATTTAGTTTCATCAAGGGATAGTTTGGAGGAGCAAACTTTGAAGAGCTCAGAAAACATAGGAATAAAATGAAGCTAACTTTTGTTTAGTCGGATGACATGATTTGAAGTGTGGTGGAAGGCTACCAGATGGAGGTTTACTGTAAACCATGGTATTGAAGTTGGATGTGTTACGTGTAACCAGAATGCCGAGAAACGGAAGAGAATTGCAAGTCTAATGTTCAAAAGTGAACTGAATAGCAAGGTCCATGAAATTCATTGTTGATTCAAATGATTTAAATAAAATTGAAAGAACTTTATTTAAATCATCTTTATTATCTTTGAACAGGGTAAAAGTATTGTTTATGTAGTAGAACCATACCAAGAAGTTTAAAGTATCAAACAATTTTGATTCATAAAAAGTCATGTAGATATCAGCCACGATCATCAACTGATGGCACCAGTGGCTTATCTCATGACCAGGCTTTCTTATCTTATCTCGTTCATTTGTGCTATTGCAGCTCAGGATGATGGTTCGGTAAAACCATCGAAACTAGTCCTTTGATAATATAATCATGATTTTTGTTGTTTGACTTATAAATTAGTATTAGTTTGCCTTGACAAGAATTGAAATGTTAACACGTAAATATTGTTTCAAAATAATAAATTAAATTTTAATGCAAATTTAATTAATTCTTTGTGCCATTGCTGCAAGGAATGAAATTAAAATTTTAATAAACATGTAAATACGTAAAAAAGCAAATAGTTATATTAATTAAGTGAATGTTTGTTTGTTATGTATTATTTGGCAACTTATAAATATCGATGCATTGCGATCTAAGGTCTGGCCTTATAAAAACTAGTCAGTTGTGACTGTTTTAGATACTTATATATCAGTTTTCTGACTTTGACCATTTGGGAACAGTGCCATTGTGTTATTGCTACTCATTTAATGAATTAATTCAAATTATGTTTTATTTCTTTATTGCCTTATTATAGAGGGGTAAAACTATATTATTTTAGATCATTTGACCTATTCTGTAATCACACTTTAAGTAAGTTTAAACCTATTGTGAATGAGAATATAAATTTTGCTTATGTAACTCTGTAGATAGACGTTGCCTTCCAGAAGGTTAAGAAATTTTTGTTGTGCTACTAAGTCTACCATAATGTGTTTGGTTTCAAAAAAGTAGAATATAAGTACTGTTAAAAATGTGGTTGTATGTTTCTTTTGTATCATAAATAACTAGATTTGTAAAATTCATTTTTTTCTGAAATGTTATGTCTGACTGTCACGTGTATATACTTTTCTAGAAACTGCAATGTATATAATTATATTCTTATTGAAATGCTAGTAATTTATTCTTTCTTAATCAGATAGCGTATGCCAGAATTGAAGGAGATTGTATAGTGTGTGCTGCCTATGCACATGAACTACCACGATATGGCATCAAGGTCGGGTTGACCAATTATGCAGCTGCATATTGTACTGGATTGCTGCTTGCAAGAAGAGTAAGTTGATTATATGTATAAATTTTTCTTAGAAGAATTTTTAGTTGACACTATGTTAAAATGTGATGTTTCATTTGCAGAAAAGTAGTACTTTATTCATAAGACTTATATTTCAGATTTTTTTAATTACATAGTTAATAAGGAATATTGCTTTTACCCGTGGAAGAGGATGTGTAGCAATATACAAAGACGGTGAATTATTAAAGACTAAAATTAACAGTGATAAAGGAAATTATATTGTTATGCGTAAGAATTATACTAATAGTAGGTAAAGTACATTGGTTCATGTACACTTATGAGTTACATTTGGTTCTTATCTTTTTCATTTCACTCAGAAATGGTATACCCACTTCATTTTCCTCTTTTGATTTTGAAGTGGAGTAATTAGCAGAGAATATTAAGGTTGTTTGGTAAATATTATAAGTGGAAATGCTTATAACAGGAAATACTGCAGAAAACATTAATTAGGATTTTTTCAAGTATAGTGGATGTGTATGTATTTCATTGAAGTTTAATCTTTAAAATAACCCCAAAGTTTCATCCGGTTTGAGGCAGTTTCAATTCTAAATAAATTTTAATCCTTCCCTCTCTTTATTTCCAGCTTTGACTACTTATGCAGGAAATCGGTCTTAAGTTGACTCAGTTTTTTTCATATTCAGAGTTAGAATTACAAAATTGCTTTATTTATTTATTTTTTTTTTTTTTTAATATAGGAGGAATAAAGATTTTATCAGATACAGGTGAATCCGAATAAGTGGGCAAAACTTTAGGGGGTTGATAGAAGACAGCAGTATTCGTAGAATGCACAAGACAAGCATTGGTCTGTCCACATTGACAGCATTGGAACAAGATAAGCAAAAGGGTCTGCCCTGGCACTCAGTGGCATTTTCTTTTGTGAATTTCTGAGAGGATGCCTGCGAAGTTATATGAACAAAAAAGTGGCCAGTATGCATTTCCTTTGCAGTGTAGAAAGTGGGAATGCAATTGAGCTACCAATACTTTACCAGAATCAGTTTCTTATCAGATGCTCTCCAGATCGGAAGGAGAGTCAGCACACCTCAACTTGAAGACTTGTGTAGGGCGAAAACTCAACCTGCATGTAGCACGCGAGCAGCGTCCCGTGCTCTCTAAACGTGTCCCAAATAACAGTTTGCTGTGTGCTACATGAGGAAGGAATGCATCCCTGTTGTACACAGAAGGTATAAGCATTGTTACCAGCGGACTATAAGCCATGTGTCGATTTCACACGTTGGTACTTCCATCAGAATGCAAAGCGGCTGGATTTCAGCGTGCTTGTTCTGTTTATGGACGAGTGCTTTTTTGCCTGTAAAGATATTTTTAATACCCACAACTCACACGCATGGGCATTTATGAACCTGCATGCCATACTCCTCACCTGTTCTAGTGATGTTTCTCCGTAAATGTTTGGGAGATATCCTCCATGACCATTTGGTTGACCCATACCTCCTGCTACACCATCTGAACAGCAAATCTTATCACACATTCCTATGAGAGGTGTCAGAGGTGCTGCGTATGATTACAACAGCATGGTGCACCTGCACACTTCAAATTAGATATGCAGAAGACTTTAGATGCAAAGTTCCCATGACGCTGGATTGATAGAGGTGGGTCTTTAAAGTTTTGCGTACTTTTTCAGATTCACTCTGTATATGTATTGAGAATATAGTATATCGTAGCTTCCAATTATCTCGGCTATTAATTTTTAGCCTTTAGCAAGAAAAAGACTTAGCAATAAAGGAAATTTATTGAATTATTCAAACTTAAATTGAGCAGATTTCTTGCCCCACCTTTAATGATTTTTCTTATCAGATTTTTTTGTATCTAAATTATTTTTAATATACCGCACGTATTGACAGAACTTCCTATGAAGATTCAATTAACCATTAATCAGTCAATATTTGTATTGATAAAGTTTTCATTTCCATTTTGGATTTACCTAGTGTAAAAAATCTGATGTGTACACCACGACTTCTCTATACAGAATATTAAATTATAATCATTTTTGCTTCATTTCATTTAAACTCATTTCCTCAAATTTCATTAGAGGTATATTTCACATTGACTGACTTCTGTTCTCAGTTTGCAATAAGACAAAAAATACATAAAAACCTCAAAATATCTTCATTAAAAATTGAAAAATATAGAAAAAAAAATAAAACACCAAATACAATAAAAACAATTATTACAATTAGAGTTTCTATGCAAAAATTAACAATTCAACAAGCAGGCTACTAGGCAGATTTTTCGGCGCACAAAACTAAGCTTCCTTTTAGTCCCACTTGGCAAAAAGACAGTAAAGATGCCGAAACTGAATTCACTATTCTCTTTTCAAACGTAAACAAATATGGCTGCTGTGGTAAACAAAAATTAGGCTTAGCCACACTTAAAACAGCTTTTAAATTGTTGACAATTCTACACCTATTGCATGCAGATTAACTAAAGGCATTAAAACCTTAACCATAAGATACACTCATGTCCATAAATTAAGGATAATTCAGAGTCACGCGGAAATCGAACTCTAAAATAAATACATCACCTGTAAAATCACTACACACATCTTCAAGAATCATATGCAAATTTCAGGAAGTAACCATATGACACTGATGGTATGTCACAATGACGAGATTGTAAGAGAGTGATATATAAGGAATGCAGGCAAAGAAGTCAAATTGTTCGCAGGCGCTTTATAAGCATTTCAGTGCAATAACCGAATAGTTGTGACAAAAAGGACGCGTTTGGATGATTTTTTACGTGGTAGAATTATCGGCCGTCTGGAATGTGGGCGTACCTAACTGGAAGTATCATACGAACTTGGAATTGCCCAAAGTGTCATCTCCAGGCTTTGGCAACGATTCCAAGATGATGGTAATGTGAGTAGACGTTACAGCACAGGTGGCCCCAGAGTTACAATGCTGAATGAGGACCAGTATTTGGCAGTTATTGCCAAAAGAAACAGGCGGAGCACAGCCTCAGACCTGTCTCGTCAGCTCTCTTCAGCCACTGGTACGACAATTTCAAGGCAGACGCTTAGGGCAGATTGGTCTATATGCTCGTAGATCTATCAGATGTGTTCCATTTACTGCAACTCACTGTCGCCTGTGGTTAGCCTGGAGTAGAGAGCATGCATTGTTGACACCACAACAGTGGGCTTGTGTGATGTTTTCCGACAAGTCCAGGTTTAGCTTGCAGTCTTGATTCTCACCAGACTTTCATATGGAGAGCTCCAGGTACCTGTTATTACCAAGAAAACATCATTGAACGACACCGTTACAGTGGTGCAGGAGTGCTTGTTTGGGGTGGAATTATTCTGGGTTCCAGAACTGCCTTGCATGTTCAAATTGGAACCATGACAAGCCAAATCTATCGAGGTGTCATTCTGGAACAACATATACGTTCGTTTCGGGATGCTATGGGTGCACAATCTGTGTTTATGGATGACACCACCTGTCCTCGCCGTGCAAACATCGTAAGTGAATGCTTTCAATCGGAGGATATCACCCTTATGGACTGGCCAGCATTCTCACTGGACTTGAATCCGGTAGAGCACGTGTGGGACATGCTTGGCCAACGAGTTGCAGCCCGTCAACCTCCTCCTACATGTCTAATTTTGGAGAGCATTGCTTTTTGAGTGGTGTAATATCCCCCAAGATCAGATCGATAATTTGATACTCAGCATGCCTATGCGTTGTATGGACTGTATTGCATCGTCTGGGAGACATACAATGTATTAACAATCATACCAACCATGTAATATTTTTTTGTAATTTGCTCCAGGGAGAAAAAATGGCTAATTTTTTTAATAATATCAAACATCTAGCATCTTTTTTTGCTCTTTACCTTTTGTTTAATAAATAAGCTTCACAAATAAGTCAAATTTGTTTTGCTTCTAACTCTTCCTTTGCCTGATTTTGCATTATCCTTAATTTATGGACATGAGTGTAAGAACATAATTTAATCATTTTAAAGCAAAAAAATGCAAAATTTACCAACATACAAGAATGAAAAAAAAAAAAACACCTCACTAAGCCAAGTAACAGAGTGGGTATATATATATATATATATATATATATATGTGTGTGTATTTTTGGTGCAGCCGATTGCAACCAAAAAGGGAGGTACACAACTACATATTACAGCAGTCCTGTATGTAAAATTTAATATTCTCAGGCTACTTGTTTTTGAGCTGTGTGAGGTATGCACTAATGTCACAAAAAAAATCTCTTCTGAATACATTTTAAATCGTTTGGGGAAAAAGAGTCTCGTGCACTGCAGATAAAAATATTTCATTCTGCGCAGTGTATTGCTGCTGCTTTGCTTTGAAATCATTGAGTTTCTTAATCAAAAATTCATTAAATGTTAAGAAATATAAAATGGCAAATAAAACGAATTCCAGATCCATGAACCCATGTTTGGATGGAGGTTTTTTTTTTTTTTTTTTTTTTTACATTGCGAGAAACATTCCTGCAGATTCTTCATTATTTAATTTTTTTAATATTAATATAATACATGCTGATAACATTTGGTAGCAACAATTTGAAAAATGATATAGCCGTTTTTAGTAATTTGATGCAAAATGCCATTTCAAGACTAATAACCCTCCGGGGCTAATGTGCCTTTGAGTTAAAAATTTATTGTTATAAATTTAAGTTAGGACTTTGTTTTGCATGCCTTTAAATCTTTCATTTAAAAAGAAGTTTGATGATAGAGAAGCCTTTTTAGGAAAAAGGAATTAAGTGTTAAAATTTTGATGTACATATTCTTTTCTTACATATAATGTTTTAAAAATAGCTAAATTCTCTAACTAGCATTTTTGTGCCTTTCAGCTTCATATTTTAATTTTGTTAGGGAAATTATCTGATCTCTCTAATTTATATCTAATTGAATGTGAGGAATGAAGACTTAAAGTTAGTCCTGCCAAATTTAAAAAAAAAAAAAAATTAAGTGCTAGGAAATCATAAATTATTACTGGAGGCATTTGATTTGCTTGTTTTTGTGTAAGGCACGACAGGGAGGTATAAATGAGATCAGCTTTTATGAAACATGATTTGTATTCGTAGATTAAGCCAGTGGTATCATTTTCAAAATAGCTTCGTTGGAAAGTTACACGCTGCAAGAAACATTGCTCAGTACTGCTTTGTTGTAGTACGGGGATTTTACGCTAATTAGAAAACCAGAAAATGTCAGGTAATTTAAATACGCTAATTAGAAAACCAGAAAATGTCAGGTAATTTAAATATTATAGTCAAAATCTGCAAGAGTCGGGGAATGTCATACAGCGATCATTTATTGGCGAATTATGTATCGCATGAGCATCATTTGGGCAGCTGGCATTGAGCCAATTATCGCATCTCCAATCAAATTGTCTTTTAGAAAGGCAAGGCAAGTTTCCACTAACCTCGAGACTTGAGAGACGTGCATGCACATGTGCAGTTGTAAAGAAGGGAAGGTTCCATAGATATAATGTAATACCAGTTTGCTATTGCGCCTCTAGAAAGTGGAGTGGAAGTCTTCCCAAGGGATTTGGCACCAGAACCTGGCAGCGATAATATCCCCCTCCGCGATGTGTACAAGAAATTGAGGAGCACATGTTAAGAAGAAACATTCTTTGACTTTTGCGATAATTTAAACTCAGATTTTTGCTCAAAATAACTAATCCATTAATTTACTTGAGTGAAAAAACATTTTCTTTTCCTTTAAAGATTAAAGAAATTTAAAACGATATTCGTTTTATGTACTTCGTGACCTTCAAACACTGGCGTCAGATATTTCGCGCAGCTGTTTTTCTCTACGATGGGATGGAGCCTCCCCTGTTGAGGAGAAGTTTTCCATCTTAACAATACATATTCTTTAATTCTAACATCCAATATACAGTACACATGGGATTTATCAACAGTATCAGTAGCAACATGCTTCCTCTGTTTAAGAAGGTGTTGGCAGTAAATGGGTCATTTTTGGTGTTGGCAGCAATTTTCAAAATTGTGCCAAGACTGTAGCATAGACTATGATTTTACCGCAAAATCTTTTAAACGTCTTTATTTCTTTTTAATAAATGCATTTTCATTTTACAGTAAAATAAAAAATAGTAATCAGTTCGCGTTTAATATAACTATATTCACCAACATATCATTGATTGTTGTAATTTAATTTTTAAGTAATTAACTTTATTTTAATGTTATTCATATCATTTAATGTTGTTTTCTTTCCTCTAAAATATTGTTAGTCAATAATACATTCAAATTTAGACAATTTTCTCTGACATAATTCTGAAACTAATTCTAGCAGTATGATGACATACTATCACGAAATTTAGTGCATGTATTTTTTTTTTTTTTTTTTTTTTTTTTTTTTTTTTGCTTATGTATGCTGCTAAGTAAATATAAAATGGCTGAATTTATTCTAAAATATTAATAGATTTCTTTCTTTCATTTACCTGCAACAGATTCTAATCTCAAATCTTCAGTGGAGAAAAATGCCTATTATAGTTATACTAGTAATGCTTTGGAATTTTATATATATATCCACAGTACAAAGTCTTTAATCCGGACGTCTATAATCCAGACCTCAAAGCAATAAACTTTCTGTGCATGCGTAAGAGCATAATGCACATGCGTGCTTAATGTATAACAACGAATGGTATAAGCTAGGCTAAAATGATCTAATTATCTATTTCAGTTAATGTTGCAGATTGCTTTGTTTCTTAGTCTTCTAATTAGATCCGGCTTATTATGACTGCAATTTTATAAAAAGTAATCTTGAACTCGTCAAAAAGAGTTTCCGATTCTGGAGCTGCCAAAGGATCTACAAAGCGAAAGCATATTTCAATGTACTGCTTCCGATAGTGAAGAAAGTGACAGAAATTTTATTGAAAATGAAAAAATTTCGATTGACAAGTTAGTCTGTATTCTCGACACAGCAATTACAGGACTTGAACAGTGGAACTGAACAAGAAATTATGTCTGTTTATAGAATTAAAGAGAAAGTATTAGCACAAAAAACAAAGCAATGTAAACAACTTGCATTGAAAGAATGTTTAATAAAGTAAACAAATAAATATTAAGCTTTTTGTAAATTTTGATACCCTTTACTTCATAAATACTTCATTATTTCATATTTTTAGTTTTACAATTTCTACATGCTGTCTTACTAGGTTTAAACTAATAATGTAAAATATCCAGAAAAATCCGGAATCGGTGACGTTCCAACGAGCCCAGATTTCGAACTTAAATGTTTCTTCTTTTTTATTCTTTAATATATTGCTCAAGAAATCTTTGGAAATAATTTCTATATATTTAATAGCAAAATTTGCTGAGTTGGAGAGTATTTGAAATGGAACTATCATGTTAATATTGGTAGTATGCACGCCAGTAATTTTATGCCTTCGTTATAAATTCTATCAATGTGTATGTGAACATTTTTAAATAAATAGTTTTCTTTCTAGCTGCTCAAAAAATTCAAAATGGACTCAATTTATGAAGGCGTTGTTGTAGCAAATGGAGAGGATTTCACTGTTGAAGACATTGAAGGACAGCCTGGAGCATTTAGATGTTACTTGGATGTAGGACTTGCCCGTACCACCACAGGAGCAAGAGTGTTTGGTGCTATGAAAGGAGCAGTTGATGGAGGCCTTGACATTCCTCATAGGTGATAACTTTCAAAATATTTAGATTTCTGTTTAAAATTATGTTGCATAGTTATAAAAGGATTTGTACTGATGTATTTAATTTTGTGATTTTTTAATAAATTTGCAAAATGTGCAGTATTTTCATATACAGTCAAAAGTCGTTAATTCGGAATGATCTATAATACGGACCTCAAAACTAAAAACTTTTTGTGCATGCACCGCGTTGACACATGCGCACAGGCGTTTACGCGTGCACGTAAGACCTTTTACGACTGCGCATATGAGTGTGCGCAAGTGCAGAATATGTTTTCGCGTGCGTGTTTTATGTATAATGGACGTATAAGCTAAATAATTATCTATTTCAGTTAATGTTGATGATTGCGTTGTTCCTTAATTTTCGAATTGGATCCGGCTTATTATTTTTTGCAGACTGTAAGAGCAATTTTATAAAAGTAAGCTTAAACTTTCGATTATATCAAATAAAATTTCCGATATATATTTGTTAATATGTAAAGGATCTAAAGCGAAAGTATGTTTTGAAATCCGAAATCTGTTTTATCAATTTCACACTGCTTGGCGAGGGGGGATGCGGCCCGCGCATAATGAATTGGAAGTTGATCTGTCAGCACTATCCTTATCTTCAGAGCAGATGTTTTTATTTTATTTGGCTTATAATTCCTTATCAAATGTAGTATTTCATCTCGAGTCTTTGATATGATTTAAAACAAGTTCTTTCTCATTATAATTCGCTTCGATAGGGAAGAAAGTCACAGAGGTTATTGAAAACGAAAAAATTTCGATTGACAAATTAGTCAGTATTCTCCACACAGCAATTATAGGACTTGAACAGCGGAACTTTGTAACTGAACAAGAAATTATATCTGTTTAATAGAATTAAAGAGAAAGTATTATCACATGAAACGAAGCAAAACTTAAATAACTTACATTGAAAGAAATGTTTAATAAAGTAAACAAATAAATATTAAACTTTTTCTTTTTGAAAATTTTGATACCCTTTAGATCATAATTGTTCTTTATTTCATAAATTACAGTTTCATATTTTTAATTTTAGAATTTCTGCATGCCATCTTATGAGATTTAAACTGATGATCTATAATCCGGAATCGCCGAAGTCCCGACGAGTCCGGATTAACGACTTTTACTACTGTATTGTACTGTGTCTACTAGCATTTGCTTCCTATTATTGCTTTCTTTTTACTTATTTTAGAATGTGATTTAGAAGTATAATTTTCAAATTGTATTTGAAAATAGCATGATCTTTTCCAACTTAATATATATTGTTATGTTCTTATGAAAATATGATTGGAAAAGTGCAAGAGAATTATAATTAGATTGTAAATTAATGTTAAAATTTTCATTTAATTTTATTCAATATTTGCGAGAAGTAAGAATTTTCATCAGTACTTTCGAGTGCTGTAGTACAGTTCAGAAAAAATTTATTTGGTATATATAACTTGAGTGTTTTATTTATCTTATTTTTATTAGTGTCAGATCTTGAAGCATTTTAAAATCGTTTTATACATTCATTTTTGTTGAACTTTTACACAAATACATATTTGCGATTTATTCTGAAAATCATTAGGGATGGGGAAATGGAATTTGCCCAATTCAAGTTTCACTCATTCAATAAATTTTATTTATTGCTTAAAAATACTTTTCTGAGTAAAGGCTAAAAATTAAACATTGGGAGTTCTGGTGATCTACATAGAGATGCAATGAGAAATTAGGGAGTCTTGGTAAAAGTGGGAAAGTTGGTAACTCTGGAATAGTATTTGGTAACTTTTAGAATAAAGTAAGTTGCAGTCATGGCCTTATTTACAAAAATTTCAGTAATTAAAATTTACAAACAATTTACGCATGAATTTGCACCTACACAGAATTCCTCCCCTTTCAGAATTCAATCTTGATTTTTCAAATTTTTGATGAATGTTTCTCACATACAGCAAATAGTTAATAATTGTTTTTAACTTTGCATCAGTTAAATTGGGGGGGGGGGCTGATCTTACCAAGAATACTTTGTCTGAAAATTTGACTTTAATATATCAAATTGTGCGATTTTTAAAGAACAAATTTTGTTGTTGTTATTTTAATATTTTTGATAGTGTGAATCAAATAAATGTAAAATCATGGGATATAAGTACAACTACATTGGGACATATGATTGAGAGCCCCCGTGTTTTTTGCATGTACCTACAAATTACTTTTAAGAATATTGTTGTTCCTTAAAACTTCGGTGGCTGTTTGTAATAGTTCACGAGTTCTTTGTCTGTTAATAAGGTGCTGCATAGCACCAAATATTGGCACAAAATCAAACTAGATGGCAACTGTAATTTATGTGTACAACTTTGTGAATGGAATGACTATTTTATTGTTAAATTAAGACAAAAAAGTAGAGACAAGTCTAAAACAGTTTTTACAGGGTTCGTAGCGGTCCTTGCAAGTGCTTGTAAGTCCTTATATTTGAAAATAAAGTATAAAAGCCCTTATAGGGGATTACTTTTTCTCTATAGCACTTACTTTTTGTTTTTAGTGCTTTTTTTTTTTTATGAACGTACATTTTTTCTCCATACCAAAGCCGAAACTAAATAAACAACTTTTCTTACTTATATATGGAACGTCAGATGGTGAATCATAATCCCAGAAATAGCTTTCCACCCTTTCTCTGCATTAACGTAACGTGCATGGTCAAAGAATTGCGAAAGCAGTAGAAAATTCCGGTACATTCCGTACTCTTTTGCTCCCACCCAATACTACACTTTGAATTTCTATTAAGATTTTAATAATTTAAATGTTCCGCATGGTGAGTTCATATTCGTGTTTATTATGATCGGTGTGCTTATATATTTATTTATATATATATAAGCGGCTAAAGTGTGTGTCGCCGATAGTTTATTGTTGCCACTCGGAAATAAAATTTTACACAGTTTTTAATTAATGTCTCGGCCGATTAAAGTCGTACGAAGATGAGAACGGTATTGATGGATTCCGGGAATTTTTTGGAATCCGAAGATATGCGTCTCGAATTTCAACTTGGCGCCTTTCCATAGATATTCGAGAAAAAAGAATTTGGCACGTAGCCAAATCCCTTTAATAGGGAAAACCCAAGAAAGAAAGTGGAAAATGTAAAAGAAAATTAGTTTTTAATTAATATCTCGGCTAATTAAAGTCCCAAGAGAACTCGAATGGTCAAAATGGCGTACCACGGACCTGCGGAATCCAGCAGTGTACTTCGTTAAGCCCAGGAGCAAACCGTTTCGGAGGAGATGATGTTACTTCACCCCCGTATGTATATATGCGGCTTAAGTGTCTGTCGCTGATAGTTTATTGGTTGCTTGCGTAACTGTACTAGCCAATGGGGTAAAGTTGCCACGGCACGGGTTTGCCGTTTCAGTTGAGATGTAGACAATTTCCTGTAAAACTTGCCTTTGCTATGACCATCACTAAGTCTCACGGCCAGATGCTTAAGCGTGCTATCAGTTTTTTAACCTGAACCTGCATCTGGACATGGTCAGCTTTATGTTGCCTGTTCAAGAATTCGTGAAAGAAAGGACGTAAAATTAAAAATAATGGATGGTCTTCTGCAAGGCGAGCTTAAAAATAATGGAAAGATCTACACAAGAAATGTGTACAAATAGATCTTTGACATGTGAATTAACATTTCATTATTTAAATCACCTTTATTAATTGAGCTAGCGATTGGCCCTAAAGAAATGTACCGCCAGTGGTTTCCTTCATTGTACTCTACTTTAAGCAATTAAGCAAGTAGAAGGGGGAAACCCCGTGGAGCAGTAAGCAAAGGGCCGTCCTCGCCGCCTGCCCTGGGTAATTCAGTTTAAATTAGCAGAAACCTTTGCACAAATCATTTTAATTACAATCTATAATAATAAAAGCAAGTGTAATGTGTCTGTCTGTCTGTCTGTCTGACCGAGCTCTCCAGCCAAATCTATCGCACGCAGGGACCTGGAATTTTTTATACGGAAGCACAAAGGGGCTGGCCACCAGACCTCGAAGCCCAATTTTCGATTTTTGAATTAGAAAAATTTTAAAAAAATTATTTATAATTAATTAATCACGGTTTTTTTGACTCACTGATATTATTATTTGTTTTCAAATAACGTTCGATTGTAACAATTGATTTCTTTATTCTAGCGTTAGTTTGCTGTTTTGACGATACATTTAATCGATTAATTACAATTCATTTCTTTTTTGTAGCTTGTGGGGGGGGAAGAGAGAGAGACAGTCTACATGTCCTACACTACTATTCCTGCGCTATTCACTTATCTGCATTTTCTAAATGCACGGGCAACGCCGGGCGGGTACACCTAGTTTATAATATATAAAACAGCTGTCATTTCATATGACTGCCGGGCTTTCGAGTTATGAACATATGTATGAATATTTATAATATTATATTTGCAGTAACTGCTGAAGTATAGATAAACTTCAAAAATGAGTAAGTGTGTTTTAGCACAAATTAGTTTTCAAAGGACTAATATTCGGAATGGCATAAATAAAGTGAAAGTAATCAAATAATATTTTATCTCCTCTCCCCCCCCCAATGCATTATACAGTACGAAAGTTGGGGTTCTTCCCTTTCTCCGCAAACTCTCGAACATTGAAACCATTACAGTTCGCAGCAAGGCAAGCAACGGACTTTTTTTTTTTTTTTTTTTTTTTTTTTGGTCACTTTCCCATCTGGATTGAATAGGACTAAAAGTTCTGCGGTGTACCAACTCAATCGAAGAATGATTCTATTCCGGAAATTTAACTCAGTATGTTCAAAATTAGAATGACAAGTACCCAAGATTGGTAAATCTCTTTATTAATTAATATGAGTACAGTAGGGATATCGCGTAGCGCGACGTGTCCTGCTCAATGATAAATATGCCACATGGGTGCATGATGGTGAAAATCAGACGAAGCAAATGTGCGTTTTCCTTTATTTATTCTCCGAATACCGGCAGCTGTTGATTCCAATTGAGTAATATCGCGTGTGAAAAAATTAAGGTGCACGTATTGCGCAGTAATGTTTGCGATATTTCACAGATATAAAAGAGTCTTAACTGTGCTTGCTAAGCAGATTAATTTTCAGTTCCATTGGACTATTTTTTATACGATGCACATATCGAAATGTCAAGAGCATTATTTAGCTGAAAAATCTAAAGAATGGCTACAACCTACCCTTTCCACTTTTACCAGTTATGCTCGACTATTCGGAATTTTCAGATATTCGGAAATTTCCGAGTATGCCGGTTAGTTAAGCTTTTACTTTTAAAGGATGAGTGCATGAAGAAATTTCCCATCTTCTGATTTCAGAAAAGCTCCTTTTTTACTTAAATTACTTTGCTTGCAATATCTGTTAAAGGAAAACTGTTATACAATGAAAATTTAGAAAATGTTTAGAATTCTGATTTAAGTTATTTGAATATTAATAAGATTGGAAAAATAAATTGTATTTATTTTAGGTGCCAAACGAATATAATAAATATTTATTTTGAACAAAAATTTCGTCATTAAATCTTGTAATATGATTTAGTTCTGCGTAATTTTTTTTCTCTCATTGTAAACTAGTTCTCTGAATTGAACTGTTGTTTAAAATTTAAAAAAAAAAAAGAATAACTGTTTTCCATGGTTGTGTAATGCTCATTCTCTCTTAATACCAAATTTCTCATATTTTAAATTACAAGTCTAATTTTTCTTTTAAGATGATGCAGTTGTGTATAATGTAATTAGACAGGTGCTTATTTTTTTCCTAAAATGTGCTCATATGTGCTTATTTTTTTAACTAAAATTTGGCTACGAACCCTGTTTTACCAAAGTCGTTTCAAATTGTACAAGACAGGTAAAGTTACTGTTTCTAAAAATTTTATGCTTTAAAATTATTTTGTCTTCTGGTGCAATGAATGCCTTGTGAATTTGAGTATGTAGTAATCTAGGTAGCTGCAGTCAGTGCTGTGTTTAGTTTGTTTCTCCATTTTTTATATTGCCCCACAACATAATGATAGTTTTCTCAAAAAAGCAATTGAAAATCTAGTAAGAAATATTTCTGGATTTGATGTTCATTCTTGCAACGTATTCACAATAACATAGCTACTTGTAGTGCAAAACCTTCTTCAAAAGTATCCTTTCTCTTCAGCAGATAATCTTTGTTACATTTTGCTGTAATCATTAAATCTATAATAAATACTGCTGCTGTACTTTACATAAGAAAATGTTTGTGTAGTTAATGTGATGCTTTTATGAGTGAAAAATTCACATCTGTAAATCTAACTTTCCCAATTTTTTCAGTAATAAGAGATTTCCTGGATATGATGCTGAGAGTAAGGAATTCAATGCTGAAATTCATAGAAAACATATTTTTGGACAGCATGTTGCTGAATACATGAGAATGTTAATGGATGAAGATGAAGAAGCCTATAAGAAGCAATTTTCTCAGTATATCAAGCTAGGAATAACTCCTGATGATGTAAGTTGAAAAATTTTGAGATAAGGTAAGAAGAGGGAGATGAAATTTTAATAAGAATTTTTATCAGCATGGGTTAAATGATTTTCGTTTTTAAAAGTAATGTTTTCACCATAGTATAACTAATGCCATTTTTATACTTCCTGAATTGTATCTTTTATAAATATTTGTGCATTAAAATAGAGAAATGAGTAGTAATTTATGTAATATCTTTCTTAGATGGAAGATTTATATAAGAAAGCTCATGCTGCTATCAGAGCTGATCCTGAACGTTTGCCTAAACCTGAAAAGACTGTAACCAAGAAGAGGTAATTTTTGTCTTAGTGTATCTAATATTCCAAATCATTACGATGCTTTGCCATCTGAATAGTCTTTCATAAAAGCTAAATATTCTTACAAAACTGTGCAATTATTAAAATTTATTTTTATGCATTCAATGTGAATTTGTTAGTAGCACATTGTATTGAAATCTCAAGTATGCATTAACTCTTTCATGGAGAAAGGTGCAAATGATAACGTAAATCTTAGGGCTAGATCCCCCCTAAACCTTAAGTCACCAAAATAACGGAAAGAAGAACGTTTTTCTGTAGAGTATATATTTGGGATATGTTTTATATATTTTTATTTACATACTTTGTGTTTTTTTTTTTTTTTTTTTTTTGCAGGGGGTTTTTTAATTACGTGTTGGTGACTTTCGGCATTATACATGACAGCCAAACGTGCTATCTGTGATTAATTTTTAGTACGATATATTTCAAAGTAGAGATCTACACGCAGTCCTATGTTATGGTTATTGCATTCATAATAGCAAATTTCCCTTGGGGGGGGATTTTTTCAGGAGTGTGATTATGAAGCAACGGACTGTTTAATTAAAAGGTTTTTTTATCAGTATGGGCCAGATAATTTTCAGATTTTTAAAAGTAATTTTTTCACATTAGTATAATTTTATACGACCTGTTGCAATAATATTGCTATTAAATACAGCATTTTGTTTCCTGAAAGAAATTAAATGATGCTTCTAAAAGAGGTAAAGTTAAAATAATAGCAGTTTAACTTATTTGAAAGTAAATGCTTTTATTTTTTCTGCACTAAAATGCAAATTAAATAATCTCTAAAATGTAGAGTGTAAATTGATACAATTATTCTTCTTTTACAGTATGCGATGCTATGTTGATAATGTCGATTTTGCAATTAATAAATTAGTGTGAGAAAAAGAATAAAACACATTTTATGTAAAAACTTTGAAACAAGCATTATCTCAATCACATTTTCACTTCAAATAATTTTTCTTTTCAATATTTTGAAAACCCCATCCTTGCTTCTATAAAGTACATAATTTTAAATAAGCGGTAAAAATATTAAATAATTAAAGCCATTAACAAAATTTGAAATTTCAACAGCCACAAAAAATTTAATTAAAACCATTCAGCAGCATATTTATAATTTCTTTTCACCATTTGGTTTTGTATATAAATTGAGTATTTAATTTAGTTAGGTGTATTTGAATTGATTAAACTCTGGCATTCTAAGCGGTAGTAAACAATGTCAAAATAGATGTAGGCAAATGAAATCCTTCAACCCAGTTTGCATTTGTGACATCATTCTTTGTTCGCAGTGGCTTATGGGTTAAGGTATGGAAAACAATTTGCATCTGAACCGGTCCTGAATGCGAAACTGCTTCATATCCCCGTTTTTCTCCGTAATACAAATGGTGTCTGTGTGAAGGAGTGTTGCATGTGAATTGAGCTTATGTGTATTAAGAATTAGATGTCTAGGCTATATTAATAATGCTATATTAATAATATAGCAGTTTAATGTACCATTTCTAAAATCTTACCCTGATGCCTAATGGTTTGCAGTCACCTCTTAAATTTCACATAATGTTAATTTTCAGCAAGAACAAATTTTACTTTCATTTGAATTTATCCATTTAAAATTACAAAATAATTACTGCATTTTATTCGATCTATTTATTTTCATATATGAAAAGAGATCTCATAGCAAGTGCACCAAAATGCATACTTACATATATTACCAGAAAAGATTATTCTAAGCATAAAAATAAGGCTAGTTAAATTATACACAAATTTAATATACAGGGGTTGGACAAAAATATAGAAACACCTTTAAAAAAACATGTTTCTTTGCTTAATATGGTGTAGGAAAGAAGTTGGCATCCAAAACAGCTTGCAGTTCTCGGAATGGATAAATACAGTTCCTGTATGTTTGCCAAGGGAATATTATACCATTCTTCCTGCAAAACGGTGGCAAGTTCAGATAACGATGTTGGCGGTGGATAACGATAACGCACTTTCCGTTCCAATGTAGACCACAAAGGTTCGATAATATTCAAGTGTGGTGGCCAGGGGAGATGGAACAACTCATCCTCGTGCTCAGAAAACCAGTCCTGGACAATGTGAGCTGTGTGAACAGGGGCTTTGTCGTCTTGGAAGACACCATCACCATCGGGGAACAAAGTTTGTAACATGGGATGAACTTGATCAGCCAAAATGTTCACATAAGTCTTGGCAGTCATGTGCCCTGACACAGTTATCATGGGGCTAGCAGAGAACCACGATATGGCTGCCCAAACCATAACAGAACCCCCGCCATGTTTCACTCTTGGCAACAAGCAGTCTGTATTATAGGCTTGAGATGGCGTCCTCCAGACTTAAACTCGGCCAGAAGTGGGAAACAATGTGAAAGAAGACTCGTCAGACCATATTACTCGCTTTCACTGCTCTATAGTCCAGGCTTTATGACTTAAACACCACCTTTTCCTGTTATGGGCATTAGCATCACTGATGAGTGGCTTTTCAATTGCAGCACGGCGAGCAATTCCCTGTTTATGAAGCTCCCTTCTAATTGTTTTGGTACTCACAGGGTTCGGTAACACAACATTCATTTCGGTAGTAACTTTTGCAGCTGTGGTCTTCTTATTTTTCGTCACGATCACTCAGGACACACTTTCGTCCGCGTTGTGATTTAGCAGATGATGTTTTTCCGCTTTTCAAATATGCGGAATAAATCTTCGATACAGTACCTCTTGAAACACTAAACACATCGGCTACCTTGCTTACGGAAGCACCTACCATATGTGCTCCAACAATTTGCCCACGTTCTGTAACTCTGACGTAATGCAATGACAACCTCACATAACAGTACTCCGACAACAACTGAACTGTTTAGCACATTTACAAAGTTGTATAGGTGGCGTTAGTAGTCAAAAATGCCAAGCGCCACCTACATATTTCATTAAAATCAATCTTTCTTTTCAAACATGCATTTCACAAGGTGTTTCCATATTTTTGTCCATCCACTGTATATTAGTACTATAACTATGATACTTGTGAATAAGTGATAGATATAATAGGATAAGTTCAAAAATTAGTTTTTATCACTACAACCACTTTAGTAGAAGAAACTTGTCAAGCCTGCCTAGTTATAACCTCCCAACTTATGTTTTAAAAGAGCAATCAACTATCTAGTATAGAAGTTAACAGCATTTATTGTTTCTAAAATATGTTTTGTTATTTTTGTATGAGTGAATTGCTCAAATCCGAAGCACTTATGAATAATAGAATAGCCCTATTAATTATTCTTATTTTAAAGTATGTTTCCTTTCCTTTAGTAGTATAACTATTTGGCTCTAGATGGCTTCACCCCTCTTGTAATGTACATTGTGGTTTATAGTATCTAATCTTGCTCAGTTGCTTTATTACAATAATAATGGATAATAATGTATAATTATGGATGCTAACAATGTAAAGTAAATCTTTATTATTCCCCAAAAGTATGTTACATTGTATGTAGCATGTTCTTACCAAAGAGAAGAAAGACTATATGGCATATAAAATGTCTGTACACTTTTAAAAATAACTAATATGATGGATAAGTTTCAGGAAAAGAATGCTTTGTTTTCTGTGACTTTTATCCAATTAGGACCATGCTTCACAGTTGTGTTAGGCACATTCTTCTCCTCTCCCTGAAATTTTTTGATTAAAATAGTTCATTCTAGGTAACATTTACATGAATAAATATGCACATTAATACAAATTTATAGATGTTTGGGAATATTTATATTGCTTTTGCTGTGCTTGCATATTTTTACCTTTTTCAATTCTTTTGAGTTGTACAGTTTAAAGAGGTGGCTTGTGCTGTGAACTCTTCTGTTAATTAATATTAGCAGATAGCATACATATAAGCTGAAGCTAATAAATATCCAATAGCAATGAGCTCAAATTATGCAGAAGTTCTGAGTTTATACTATCCCCCTTCTCATTAGAAGTTTGTATTAATCCCTCTTGGTCAAAAAAATTTTTAATTAATTTCTAACCCCCCCCTCCCCCCAAAAAAAAATTTTTTTTATTGCTGAAAATTAATATATGTTCTGCCCTAAATTCGAAAATTCTAAATATTTTTGGCAGTAAGCAATTTTTAATGGACCTACAAGTAGTCAAATATGTGATATACTGTCCACTGGTCACCAGTTTTCCCTGAAATGCACCCAAGTTTTAAATCTAAAGCTTGTGATACTATATTTATTAACTCTATTGTTTTGATGTGTTTAATATAAATATCTATATAAAAATAATTATTAAAATTACATAAAAATGCTTTAGAAAATGAGTTTCCAACCTTACCATTAAAACAGCTTTACAACCTGCCTTGGACATCAGAGCATAAAAACCACATTTATCACAGAAACAAAATCGTGTATTAAATCAAAAAAATATATTTTTGCTTACTTTATAAAAGAAATTTGCTATAAATGTTAGAAATATCTTTAATGTTTTTTTAGTTGAAATTCTAACAGATTTGCAGATATTCGGGAAAGCTCACTGCAAAAATTGTGAAGAAACTAGGACTAGTCGCGCTGTCTCTTAGCAATATTCAGAAATGCAAAAATAGTTGTGTAATTTAAAGCGATGTATGAGTAGCATGCGATGCCGACCAAGAAGGGATTAATATTTAATACATTTCTGTATCTTTAATATTTGTTTTTTTCTGAATAACAACTGCTGCTTTTTATTTACAGGTGGAACAGAGCTAAAATGAATCTGAAGGAACGAAGAAATCGTATTAAACAAAAGAAGGCCGCTGTTATCAAAAGACTTGATGCAGAAAAGGCAGAATAAATTTTTGTTCACTGCTGAATAAATGACTTTCTATGAAATTGTGTTTAATTTTTTATATGTAGAGTAACCTATTAAACATTTTCAGCCTTTTAAGATGCAAGTTTGGGTAATCATTACTCAGATGATAGATTAAAATTGGGGCGTTTGGGTAACAGGTTAAAAAGTGGCAATTGTTTTATACTTAATATCTAATAATAATAAGGAATAGAATCAAGTAGTGAGTATTGCTAAATGTAACAAGTTATGGAGTAGTAGTGTAAGAGTTTGTATTAGCAAACTCGCTTATTTTTTTATGCCAGTCCATATAAAGTTGAAGAGTTTAGCAAAGAAAGAGACTTCTACAGAAGAATTAATCTATTATGTGTTGGTTATTTTAAATTGCACTGCTGAATAAACCATGTGTAAAATGCATTTCCTATATCAGTATTCATGCCAGTTTCATAGACTAATTTATTTTGTATTCATAAATAAGATTGTCTCATAATTCCATTATGTGGCTTTTGATTTATGTATAGTTCGTATCTCCCTATAAGGTAGATGCTCATCATAATACACTAATCTGGACTCATCGGAACTTTGGCGTTTCCGGATTATAGATCATCAACTTAAATCTGGTAAGATGGCATGCAGAAATTATAAAATTAAAAATATGAAACCGTAATTTATGAAATAAAAGAGCAATTATGATCTAAAGGGTATCAAAATTTACAAAAAAAAAGCTTAATATTTATTTGTTTATTTTGTTAAACATTTCTTTCAATGTAAGTTGTTTAAGTTGCTTTGTTTTTTGTGCTAATACTTTCTCTTTAATTCTTTAAACAAACATAATTTCTTGTTCAGTTATAAAGCATGGGTAAGTTTGTGGCTTTGAGGTCCGGATTACATACTCTGTTACTGTATTTTGTCTTTTTTGTGTCAAATATTTATCGTAAGTGAAATAATTATCTTTTCCTCTGGCTTATTACTATTTGAAGTATATGACATTTTATTGTTGTGACCACCTCAAGTTAGACATGCTGGCAAGAGTAGTTCTCATGATGCACATATGAACAAACATAACATCTCCAGTGGTGGCCCATTGCAATTATACCTGCATAGACAATACCATACTTGTAGGCTTGGATATAAACTGAGAAATTGTCCTAGAACAAACTGAAAATTTAGCTTATGTTCTAGGGTACAGCCATAAACCATAGGCAAAGGCTGCTATGGCTAGCGATGGCAAAGAATGTGTATTGTAATCGACAGTGACATCTGACTTTCTAGAGCCATTTTATTACAGCGAAGAGGAATGGGGTAGATTAAAATTTCCATCAAAGGAATGAAACCTGATGTCAAATTTATTACAGAGGTTAAAGAAAAAAAATTGCAAAATTAGAATCTGTTGCAAATTTGACTAAAGCGCGAAAACATGCGGATGTTAGTACAGAAGATTTTGCCAATTAAAGTGATTGTCGAGTTTGCAGGATGCTGCTATAGTAGGATGTATTTTTGTTATAAATTACCTTATATAGGAAATCTTAGTCATCTAAAGAATACATAATAGTAAAAAAGAAAATGATTCTTAACCTTTTACACACCAATGTTCCATAAATGGAACATCAAATTTAAAATTTTATAATACAAAAAAACAATTTTATTAATATTGCTTTGTATAAATTATTACATGGAGAGTAAATATGGATTGATGTTTTAGTAGCAATATAATTCTAAAAGAAAAATTATCTTGATAAAAAAATTCAGAAATTCATATAAAATTTTAAATTCAACAAATGTTTTAAACTCAATGAGGATATTTAAAAGGGATCATTTTATGCATAGACTGTAAGTTATAGAAAGATGATTATTATTTTTTACTATCAGGTAAGAAATGTGGATGTTCCAGAAAGGGAACATTGGCATGTAAAGGTATATTTTTTAACATGATTAAATAACTTTGATTGCCGTGAATAGAGGCATGGAGAAAGATTTTCCAACTGTGAAAAGTTACAGTAAGTGTGGAAAACAGACGTTTATGACTGTTAAAATCTGTTTTCCACTTCCGTATATCCCCCTCCTCTCCTTTCACACATTCCCATAAGGGTTTGAAGTGAGTTACAGCTGCTAGAGAAAAGCATGTGGTATTTCTTGATAAGCTAGACGTTGTTTATGACTCAGTGAAAAAGGCTTATATTTTGGAATGTGGATTTCATTATTTTCCCATTGTTTGTATTTTTTTTTCAGTTCGTGAAGATGCGCTACGCTGATAAGATGGCTCATTCAAAACCATTTCAGTCTATTGAAGAAGCATTTGTATATTTTTATACATTATCAGATGATGAAGAGTGTATTGATGTTTGTCAACTGCCTCCAAAAGAAACTGGATGTTTGATAGATGAGGAAGATGTAAATGAAGATATTTTTTAGCCTGTTCTGTCAGCGGATGTATGTGGAATAAATGATAAAATAGATGATGAAATATCTCAAGAAATTTTATTCGATCCTCAAGAACCTTCATCTTCAAAGGGAAGGAAGAATTTGAAGCGAAAACTAAATGCGAAAGAGAAAAACAGGAACATCGGTGGGGGAAAAATTTAAATTTTAACAAAATTCTAAAAACTGGCAGCATTGAAAATATTTGCGAAGTGTTTCCTAAATTAGTTACTTTATCTCCAGTTGAAATTTTTCACAAATTCCTGACAGGTCTTTACGCAATGCAGAAAGGAGAAGTTTCAGCTGTAGATGAAAACGATATTGGACAGTTTTTTGGATTACTGTTGTTTAGTGGGTATCATGGAGTACCCGGTGAAGATTTATACTGGAGCATTCAAGATTTATCTGTCCTAATAGTTTCTTCTGTAATGCCAAGAAATGAAAACTGAAAAAATATTTTCATATTATAAATAATACCAAGTTGGCATTAGGAGATAAAACAGGAAAAGTTTCTCCTTTTTATGAAAAACTGGAAAAAAACTTTCAACACTTCAGCATCTTCCATCCCTGCAGTGTGAATTTTTGTATGGAGATTATTTGTTACTTATTTCTACAACTCTTTTCCTTGTTTCAGTATAGACTGCTAACAATTAATATTGAATTCTTTTATAAATTCTATCTTATCAACTATGTAATTTTTGTTTTAATTTATTACGAAAGCTTTTTTTCTGTGGAAGCTTCATATCTTCTAAGAAATTTTGGTGGAGTAGCTTTGCAGTTATAAAGGTGTAGGCTCCCTATTTTTCTGCTTAATCTATGTTACTTCCGAATAACGTTGACAAATTCACTTGCTAATGCTGAAAAAGTGCAGACAAAAATGAAGCTTCAAATTAGAATGTCGTGTAAAAAACTGTTTCCCCGCTAATGTTCCATTTACGGAACATGTTATAATTCATTAAAAACATTTTTTAAATTTTTTTCATAATTCTTATATTTGAGTTTTAAATCGATTTTTCACAACAAAACGTTTATTTTACTTTCACATCATAGTTTGGCGTGTAATGTCCTGTTGTTGGGCACAATGCCATTTAGTACAGTACAAAGTCCGTGTAATCCGGACCTCAAAGCCACAAACTTTACGCATGCGCGCGTTGAAAGACATGTTTAATGAAATAAACAAATATTTTTTTGGTAAAATTTGACACCCTGTAGATCATAATTGGTTTTTATTTCATAAATTACGATTTCACATTTTTAATAGTACAATTTCTGCATGCCATCTTGCCAGATGTAAATTTATGATCTATAATCCGGAATCGCCGAAGTCCGGATTACGGACTTTACTGTATATGACTTTTTTTTTTTTTTTAATTGAAAACATGTAAACCTAAATTTTTTTCAGATACAATATTTTCTTGTAATAACATATTTGTTATCGTAATTAAGTATAAAGTGCAAGTCCTAAAAATTGTCAAATAGATGTTATAAATCTCAAATGCAAAATAAGATATAGAATTACTAAATATGTTGTTACGTACGCAATTTATTTCTAGAATGGAAAAAACCTTTATACAAAAGTCTTAGAAAGTATATTTTTTATAATTAACCCAGTGAGTCCTAAAAAAGTATTTGCCTTTGGTAAGTAGACGTTTATATGTTTTTGTTACATCTATGGAAATATACCACTTAATTTTATAGCTGTCTGTTTTTGAGGGTGTAGAAACGTCAACAGAACACCATGCATTGGCTATGCAGTTTGAAGTATCCGCCGCCATCAATGTAAAAATTCAACATAGCAGGGTGTGCTTGATCTGCCAGTTTATCTAGGTATCTCATAGCTGTTTACCTTCTAGTAACACCAGGGCCCCACTTCCATGCTACCAGAACATGCCCCATATCATGATACTCCCACCAGACCCTTGCACAGTGCGAGTAAGGCAAGATTGATTCTTGCCAAATTCAGTGTCTTCATCAGAGCTAAATAGTGTAGTCTGATTCACCCAACCACTTTAACCGTCTCCAATCCTCAGATGTATAGTGCCTTTATTGATACCACTGCAAAAGAATTCTTGTATGTCGGGCAAAAATGAATGGTTTTCTCATGGGCACCCGACCTCTCTGCGCATGGTTCAAGTTGAAATTTGTTGGGAAGAACCTTGGTTGACGATCTGTATCAGTTGAAGCACAGTAGAGTCTCATTCTGCCGTACAATCCGTCGGAGATTACGCCGATCATTCTCAGAGAGCTGTGCATGAACCGCATTATTTCTAGAGAAGGTACTGATTCCAACTTGAAAGCCTGTGTCTGCTTTTGAAAACCCTGTGAGATTAGCCGTCTTCGAAATCGATGCCCTTGTTAAACGGGCACCAACAATAAGCCCTTTATCAAATAGTGAAAGATCTGTCCTTTTTCCCATTTTATTTTATTCAACGTGAAAAACACTCTTGCCCCTTACTTATACTAGCATTGTACCCATGTCATGAAAAAATTTGCTTACACTCATTCAAATGAAGTATGAAATATCTAATTCATTGGCCAGCGTCTTTATGATAAAACGTTGAAATTACTGCGAAACAGCAATACACAACAAACTAAAGGCTTCTGCTTACTTAAAAAGGCATAAAGTAACATAATAAAAAAATAGAAATATTACTAAATCGACGTCAATAGGAAATTGAAAATATGCAAAGCTATTTGGGAGATATTTTTAAATTTAAAAATTTTATCAGATGAGCCGCTATTAGCGATTAAAAACTCAGTTTTTTTTTTTTTTTTCCCCAGATTTATTCTGGATTAATTCACAGGAAATGAAGTAAAAATTGGTCACTTACAGCTGTCTTCACACGTGCTAGCAAATATTACTTTCGCCCCAATAACAATTGTATATGTTTCTTAACGCCGTTGAAGTGATTAGCTTGCACTTTTGCCTCTAGGGTAGTAAGTGGCTTGCCGCCCATCGATATTATGCGCTGGAGAGGAAACGGTACTTTCGATTGAGTTGCGGTGAGAAGACATTTTACGAATGTCGGGAAGACATCGCTGAGGAGCGGGGTGTCTCCCGACCTTAGGATATGTGCCACCCGCCGACAAATTTTCATCTACCATGTGACGACTCCACAGAGCAAGGCAGTACCAGTACGGTCTCTTTCCCGAGACCTATCAGGCATTCTGTGAAGCGTGATAATACAGCCCATGGTTTAGACTGCCTACGTACAGATCCTAACCAGGCATTCGCCTAAGGGGGAAGGCCGAGAAGACAATTACATCTAAAGGCTTGTTTACACTAGCGAATTCACGCCCACCACGTTGGTATTAGACGCCCTTGTTCAAATTGAAATTTGGCGCCCCTTTGTGGGGTTCTGTTGCGCTCTTATAAAGTGCTGCAAACTGTATGTGAAATACTCTTTTTTATAGTATTCAAAATTCGACTTTCGAACTGAAAAGCATTAAAATACATTTTTCTTATTGTTTTTATTATTATTTCATAAATTTTAAAAACAAAACTGATAAAACACTAGAATTAGAAAATATATTCAAATATTGATTTTCCTAGCTTTAGCAGCTGCAAATGTGCGTATGACTTCCTTTATATTTAATTTATCCAGAATTTTGTTCTCTATGGATATGATTGACAAGTCCGATAATCTCTCCTGAGCATGTAGTTTTTTAGAATCGTAAGTTTTGAAAAACTTCGTTCTTTATAGTAGCCACCGAAACTGGCAGAGTTAAAGAAATCCATAAAGTTATTGCAATATTTGGAAATGTATTGTTAAGATTGTTTTCGTAAATATAATTTAAATCTATGTGACATATCCTCTTTGGTAAAACATTGCAAAGATTTTATTTCTTTGAACAAATTTAATCTATCAATGTCCTTTTCATGAACATTCTTATTATCTGTTAATTTTTTCCAATGTTTAAAATTTCATTTTCACTCCAGTTTTTTTTTTTTTTTTTTTTTTTTTTGAATTAGGTATACCTTGAAGTAATTGTAATGTTCTTTTAATTGACTGAATCTTTCAGTAATTGAAGAAATAGCGAAATAGCAGTGTCTAATATTATATTGTAAAATTCAACCTTAAATTTTTGTCTTGGTTTGTTGATTGGTTCGTCGGTTTGTTCAACTTGAAATAGTTTCTTTTTAATCCTGTTTCCAGCAGCAACGATACTTGCATTGGCAATTGCATCTTCATACGCTTCATCTGATCTACGATTATTTAGTTCTGATATAAGATTTTGTAAATTGTCAGTCATGATTTGTGAATAACATTCAGAATTTTATTTTGCATTATTTCATTTACTAAATTTAAAATATCGCCTCAGATGTTAATGGAACAAATGAATTTAAACGAGGAAACCCTCTGAATCAAATTTTTTGCTTGAATTTTTGATTCCATGTCTTGTTTGATCTTGAATATTTATTAACGCTCTCAAAATTCCCTTCAAATTGTTTTTTTAACGGTCTTAAGCTTGAATTCTACTTTCCCATACGTTTTTGGAGAATGGCTTTAAAGTCAGATTTTCAACATACTATTGCAAAATAGACCAACGTTTAACGGATGAATAAAAGTAGTTGTAAAGCTCCTACACTACTCAGAAGAAATTAACTGTTTCGAAGGAAATTTTATCTGCATGATTTACAACAAAATTTAGAGAAAAGGCAGAGCAGGAGATATAGAGTGCCATCGAATTATTTTCAGTAATGTTTTGTTGCAGTCCTTTATGCTTTCCTCTCATATTAGCACCATTATCGTAAGATTGGCCTCTTAAATCTGATAAATTTAGTTATTACAATTTTAAATGTCCATTTATGAATTCGAACAGACACTGTCCAGTAGTGTCGTCGACAGATTGAAATCCTGAAAAATGTTCTTCAATTTGGGCTTTATTAATTTCCTCGTTCTTGTAAACAAAATCGAATTACAACAGTCAACTGATTGGTATGACTGACATCAGGTGTAATATCTAAAATTAGTGAGTAATATTTTGACGATTAATCATAAATGCTTCTTAATTCCTTCTAAAATAATGCTTATAATTTCATTCTGAATTTGATCTCCCCTAAGTAATGAGCAATGTTCTTCTTTTGAGATGTTCAGCGATTATTGGCTCAAATTTTGGCAATGGTTTCAACCAACTTCAAAAAATCTCCATTATCACTATCATTCAACTCTTTCGAAGAACCTCTAAATACAAGGCATTGTCGGGTT
The DNA here is from genome assembly GCF_044657685.1 of Stegodyphus dumicola. Taxonomy (NCBI): domain Eukaryota; kingdom Metazoa; phylum Arthropoda; class Arachnida; order Araneae; family Eresidae; genus Stegodyphus; species Stegodyphus dumicola. The sequence continues at coordinate 35,492,377 of NC_140771.1, read as the reverse complement.
AAATATTGAATTAAATAAATAAAGCCATTCAATAACCGATTGCCAGTAAACCTTTTCTGCATCATAAAGTGTTTGTTGAGCTGCATCGATATACACAAAGACATTTTGAACTATGTTTAAGGTGAGAAGCACTGCTTTCATGTGTTTTCAAAATGTGGGTTAAATGTGCCCAATCATTACTTCCATCGTTAAGTTGTGAATGCTTCTCACTGACTGACTAGTTTGCATAAGAAACAAAAAAACTGCGTTTCAGGAATTTGAATATACTAAATAATTTCTAAATACTTTTTCTCCATTCAGTAATGTTCTATAATAGAACGATTCTGAAAACTTGCTGCCAGACTTATCTCTCGGAAAATGTTTGGTTATCAAGCGGGGAAGGCCATTTTGAATTAAATAATCTCTAATTTTTATAGAAACTATACCAGGCCAGGAAGCTGGATCATTTAATTCAAAGTCAAAATATTCATTTTCAGATATTCCTTTATTACCAGGCGAATTTTCTACGTCAACATCTAATTCTGATGAATTTACATTTTGAGATAAATTTTCATTATGAAATTCCAAACCAGATGTTGATGTCGATGGTTCTGGTTCAGTTGCTTGTCTGTCTAATCCTATTGTGTTTCTGAGATATTTATTTAAAGCTCCCGCCAGTTCCTGATTAAAATATTCTGGTTCAGTTTCTGATCTGAAATAAAAAATTAATTTTCATTGCATATACAAAATGTATCATGATTTTCTCTCAGTATACTATTTGAAATTCGGAAGTCCATTTATGTCATTTGCTACTAAATAAAGATTCATATAAAGAAACTAATTTGACTGAAATTTAGAACCAATTCTTTTTTGCCAAAAATTTATTTATGAGAATTTAGTGTGAAATTTTTTCTTCTTTCTGTTGAATCAAAATATTTCAGTAAATTAAACCAATATTAATACAAATTACTAAAAAGCATTTGTTATTAGCAACTGAAATATAGAAAACATCTCAGGTACATAATAATTATAAATTTTTAATGAAAAGCTATAATCATTAGTAATTTTGGTAGACGGTTGCACGGATTTTTGGCGATTTACGTTGGCGCGATTTTTACAAACGTCAGCCATCTTGAAAAACGCTGTTTTTACGCATAGTAAAGTATTCGAAACTTTAAAAAAAAAATAAAATAAAATAAAAAAATAATAATAAATATCGTTAAAAGTAATGGATTAATTTTTTGTTGAAAATGTCTTTTTTTAAGATGGCAGGCAAGTGTAAATAAATACATTTACTATGAGTATAAAATACTAAAGTAAGGTTATTATTACTTTCATATAGCAAAGAAGAGAATAAAAACATTGTGCCAACGTTTAATTAGATTAAAATATTACTGAAATTGAATATCGAATTAAAAACCATCATACCAACTGTCACATTCTTGCCACTAGGTGGCGGGCATCTCTTCCTTTACTTTTGCTGTAATTAAGTTCCGAGAACCAGTCAAGATTGGAACCACTCTGAGGAGCGTAAAGACTCAGAATTAAAATGTACTGTCTTAGAATAATTATTACCTACCTTGTAAATAGTGTACATGTGTGTCTTATTTCAATAAATAATTAAAAGACAAGATTGATTGTTAGCAGTAATAGAAACTCTTACTGAAAACGTGATTATTAGAGGCCTAGCGTCGTGAACACTGACGATGCAGCAGGTAAGGAATTTTACATTAATTTTATTGTAAATAGAAGAACCTGATGCAACATTTTTATGGCGCCCGAACAGGGACGCCAGGTTTCTTGAAAAGTTCTAATAAAGTGAATTCAAAAGCTGAATATTAAAATTGAAGATTTTAATACTTGTTCTTGAAGTATTCAGCAGAAGAATAATTTTTGTTTTCTAAGTAAGAGTTAAATATTTCTTTTTCATGAGACGTATATTTTTTGTGTAAGTGTTTGAATCTAAGAAAGATAATGGCAGAAGTAGATAAATTAAAAAAGAAAAGAAGTATCTTAAGAACTGCCGTTACAAACCTATTTAAGAAAATCGAAAGTGAATTAAATAAATCTGAAGGTAGTGTTAATGAGCTCGACGAATTGTTAGAACAGCTTAATGCTAAAACCGAAACACTATCTAATGCCGATGTAGAAGTTGAACCAATTCTGAGTGTAAATGAATTCGAAATTACAGAACAATAATGTGAGAAGATAACGTTATGGAAATTCAGGCTTAAGAAACAGATTAAGGAACTTAATCATGACTTAAATGCACCGAACACTCAGCAAAATATAAAAAACACACCTAATGTTAAATTACTAAAACTTTCCATTCCCGTATTTTATGGGAACAGTAGTCAATGGCTTACTTTTTGGAATAGTTTTGAGTCCTCAGTAGATAATAACGAATCATTGAACAAAGTAGACAAATTTAATTACCTGAAAGCATATTTAGGAGGAACAGCTGCTAGTTGCGTTCAAGGACTTCCGTTATCGCCGAAACATTATGATTCAGCAATTCAAATCTTACATGAGCGTTTTAGAAGGAGAGACATTCTTATTAATGCACACATGAATAATTTGCTGAATGTTGAATCATTAAAAAATGCGAATGACATAAAAACATTTCGTAACTTGTATGATAAAGTACAAACACAGATTAGATGTCTCGAAGCGTTAGATGTTGTATCGGAATCTTACAGCGCTTTGCTGTGTCCGATGATTTTGAAGTTATTGCCTTCAGAATTAACGCTTGAATTTCATAGAACACAAAATGTTGGCACCGATTATAACATAAAAGATTTAATGTCATTTTTACACGCAGAACTTTCATCCCGTGAACGCACGAGGTCAACGGTTTCGCAACAGCAAAAAGTATCCGATCGGCGACAGTCTTCTTCCACCCCTGGAACGAAAAGCGCATATGGTTTCTCAAATAGACATAATAAACCAAAGATTCCGACCGCTACAGATTTGTTTACAAAATCCGAATGCAGAGAGGAAAATATGAACTGCGTCTTCTGTAATCAGTTTCACAAGACTTATGACTGTAGTTTCGTTTCCGGCTTATCATTACAAGAAAAAAGGGACATTTTAAAAAGTAAATGTGCTTGCTATAAATGCCTAAAATTACACCATTTGGCTCAAAACTGCAGAACAAAAATAACTTGTTCTATTTGTAAAAAACAACATGCAACTATTATGTGTAATAAACAAAATCCTTCTGTCGAGGTTTCGGAAATTAAAAATGACGAACAGATAGAAAATAAAGTACTTTCAAATCAAGCAGGATGTTCAGAAGTATATTTGCAAACTTTAATTGTTCGCATATATGGAAGAGGGAATAACCAATTTATTCGAGCGATAATTGACACCGGAAGTCAAAACTCATAGATAGCAGGTATGCAGCAGAAAGGTTACAATTAAGAAGCTTAGGTGAACAAAGTGTAACCCACGGACTTTTCGGTGGCATAGAAGTTTCGGAAAAACATAAACGTTATAGAATAAAATTGGGTAGCGTAGATAAACGGTATAATTGCGAAATCAATGTATTAAATGAAAGAAAAATATGTTCTTCGGTCCTTAAAATCAAAAATATACACTGGACTAGGGAACTTAGAAGAAGAGGAATTTACGTCAGTGATGTTTTTGAAAATGGAAATTGCAGATTATTCCAGGAGAACTCCCAAGAGATTCATTTGTTGTTAGGGGCAGATGTTGCTGCAAATTTATTTACAGGTAAAATCGAAGTTCTTCCTTGGGGAAGATTAGTTGCTGTAAGTACAAGACTTGGATGGACAGTCATGGGGAAAGCGAACACTGACAATTATGAAATAGAAAATTCCTTTTCCACGCTTTCGTTATCTTTACATATTTCTGATGCCACGCTGTCAGAACTGTGGAGGCTGGATGTTATCGGAATAACAGATCCAGTTACAAAGAAGGCTAAAGAGGAAAGGGATTTGCAAGCAAAATTGCAGTTCGAAAATTCTGTATCTCTAAACGAAGAGGGGCGTTATGAAGTCGCACGTCCGTGGGCGGAGAATCATGTACCACTTTCCACCCACAAGGATTTAGCTTTGAAACGTCTACAATCTACCACCCAGAAACTTTTATCTCAAAATTTATTTTCTTCATACAATGCAGTTTTTAATGACTGGTGTAACTTAGGAGTGATCGAAGAAGTTAAAGAAAATATAGCGGTTGACTATGGACATTATTTACCGCATAGACCGGTGATCAAAGAAAATAGCTCAACACCAATTCGACCGGTGTTTGATGCGTCTGCGAGGAAACAATCGTCTCCTTCTCTAAATCAGTGTTTGGAGTGTGGACCAAATTTGATAGAACTAATTCCTTCTCTTTTGTTGAGATTTCGGAAAGGCAAGTTTGCTGCTATAGCAGACATTGAAAAGGCTTTCTTACAGATCAGTGTAAGGCCTCAAGATAGAGACTGGCTTCGGTTTTTCTGGTGAATGATGTGGAAGAAAGGAAAACGAAAATATTTCGTCATACTAGAGTAGTATTTGGGGTTAAGAGTAGTCCTTTCCTTTTAGCAGCTGTTATAGTATTCCATCTACAAAAGTACATGAAAAATTCTTCATATGATACGGAGATGATAGCTAAACTCTTGCGTAGCTTCTACGTAGATAAAGTTGTTGCCAGTTTTGACAAAAAATCCGAGATGATCCAGTTCATCGAAATCTCGAGAAATAATGTATGAAGGAAAGTATAATCTTCGAGGTTGGTTACATACCGGAGATAACTTGAAACAGGAATTTATTTCACCCGTATTGGGTCTGTTATGTAACTCTCAGAAAGATAATTTAACTTTGAATCTGAATTGGCTAGAAGATTTTGAAATGGGTATAATAACGAAGAGAACAATTCTCGCTGTAACACGCAAAATATTTGATTCTATGGGAATTGTAAGTCATGTTCTCTTGTATCCTAAAATATTGTTGCAGAACCTATGGAAAACAGGAATTTCTTGGGATACTGAAGTCGACGAGAGTACAAAACAAAATTTTGTGAATTGGTATAAAAGGCTTTTTCTCTTAAAAGCAACATCCCTCCTACGTTAGATACATTCCAGCAAGAACAATAGGAAGTTCTGCAGCATTCACACATTCTGTGATGCCAGTAGTAATGCGTATGCTGCTGCAGTTTTCTTGAGAACTGTGACGAATTCTGGAGTTGAAGTTCATCTGTTGGCATCGAAGTCTAGGGTAGCTCCCGTGAAATCTATTACGATCCCTCGTCTGGAATTGATAGCTGCCACGATAGGTGCCAGACTATGCACTTTTGTTTTAAATGGTTTACAATGGCAAAATGTAGAAACGCATTTTTGGACGGATTCTACAACAGTTTTGACGTGGATTCAAAGGTAAGAGATTGTCTGGGCTGTTTTTGTGGAAAACAGAGTCAGAGAGATTAGGAAACTCACGGATCCAAAAACGTGGAAACATATTGCTGGAACAAAAAATCCAGCGGACCTCCCATCAAGAGGTTGCACCGCTAAACAACTTCTAGTAGTTAGATGGTGGGAGGGCCCCGACTGGCTGAAGAAAAATCAGGAAGAATGGGCTAGACAAAGGGAAATACCGGATATGGAAATAGTGAATTCAGAAAAAAGGAAATCAGTCATTTCTGCACTAAATACGCAAAGGGTAGAAAATTTTTTTGAGAAATATTCATCTTACCATAAAATATTAAGAATAACTGCTTGGATATGCAGATTTATCAACAACTGCAGAAGACCAGTTTCTGAACAGTCAGGAGAACTCACGGTCCCTGAAATAGAAACTGTAGAAAAGAAAATATGCAAGATAATACAAATAGAAGCATTTGGCAAAGAACTTAAAGTTCGAAACCTTTGTACTTTTTTTGACTCAGATGGCCTTATTCGGTTAAAGACCAAGATTACTAGAAGAGAGGAAGAAGAAAATTTTCTCTGTCCAATTGTATTGCCCTTAAATCATGACTTAGTTCATAGGTTAATTTTAGATTACCATTTGCGACTATTCCACGCTGGTGTGCAATCCGTACTAGCCAATATTCGACAGAAATTTTGGGTCCTGAGAGGAAGAAAAACAGTACGTAAAGTTCTTATGAAATGTGTTCGCTGTAGAAGATATAGCGCAAAGAATATAGAGACTGTTCCAGCACCTCTTCCTGAAGATCGAGTTCGAGATGCTCTGGTGTTTGAAATGACCGGAGTCGATGTAGTCGGTCCTCTTTATTTAAGAAAAGGAAAAAAGGCATGGATCTTGCTCTTTACTTGCGCGGTCTATCGGGCAATACATCTTGAGCTGATAGAAAGTTTATCAACAAATGCGTTCATCTTGGGATTAAGGAGATTTATTGCCAGAAGAAGTCGTCCAAGTATTATTTACAGCGACAATGGCACTAATTTCGTTGGAACTGAAAATCTGTTAAGATCGATAGATTGGAAAGAAATAGAATGTCATTCAACTAGTATGAAAATACAGTGGAAGTTTAATCCCCCAACTGCTTCATGGTGGGGCGGTTGGTGGGAGAGGTTGGTACAAACAATGAAGAAGATGTTGAGAAATGTTCTTGGAAAGTCCTGTGTCTCTTACGAGGAAATGTTGACTATACTTTGTGATATCGAATCAGTGATCAACTCAAGACCCCTTACGTACCTTTCAGAAGATCCAAATGATCTTACGGCACTAACTCCTTCAATGTTTCTACAAGATGTGCACGACGTCGGAGTGCCTGACTTAGACTACCTGGATACCATTAATCTGACAAAAAGATACAAGTTCTTGCAGAACTTAAGAGAACATTTTCGCAAAAGATTTCGAGATGAATATTTAACTATCCTAGTGCAAAAACTATCTAAACGATCTACTCGGACTATCAACAAAAATGACTTGGTGTTTGTCGGCAGCGACAACAAGAAGAGAATAGATTGGCCAATAGGTCGTGTTGTAGAATTATATCCTGGGAAAGACAACGAAGTACGTGTTGTCAAAGTGAAAACTGCAACGGGTGAACTCCTAAGACCTGTGAAACGTATTTATCCTCTCGAACTTGATAGACCTAACTTGTTTAGTGACTTTACCATGAACAGAAAGAACTCTGCCGATAAATGTGACAGTGATATGAACTATCAAACTAGATATGGACGTAAAACTGTAAAACCTGTTACATATTTTTAAATTGCTATACTAATTTTTGTTTCTTTTCAGTATTTTAGAAATTTAATTGTCCTAACAGTAGTCAATTGGAACATGTTACCTGGATATGGTATGAATGTAATGCAGAAAATGTTTAGATGTGTAATCCTTCTTTGTAAGTATTAATTTTAAATCATTAGTTACTTTTCATATTTGTGAAAGTTGTACTTGAATTTTTGTTTGATTATTGATAAATTTTGTTTTGATTTTCCCATCTTATCGAGGTAAAATCAAAAGGTGGGAGGATGTCACATTCTTGCCACTAGGTGGCGGGCATCTCTTCCTTTACTTTTGCTGTAATTAAGTTCCGAGAACCAGTCGAGATTGGAACCGCTCTGAGGAGCGTAAAGACTCAGAATTAAAATGTACTGTCTTAAAATAATTATTACCTACCTTGTAAATAGTGTATATGAGTGTCTTATTTCAATAAATAATTAAAAGACAAGATGGCTTGTTAGCAGTAATAGAAACTCTTACTGAAAACGTGATTATTAGAAGCCTGGCGTCGTGAACACTGAAGATGCAGCAGGTAAGGAATTTTACATTAATTTTATTGTAAATAGAAGAACCTGATGCAGCACCAACATTTAAAAGAATTGGAATATTATTAAATTCAAATACTTTAAAATAGTACGTTATATAGAATATAATTAAATTCAAATACTTTAAAATAGTACGTTATATAGAATATAATTAAATTCAAATACTTTAAAATACGTTATATAGAATATAATTAACATTAAAACATATGGACAATAATTATCTCAGCAATTTTGAAAATAGTGTATTAATTTTTTTAACAAAAATTTAAGTATACAATTATAAAATAAAAGAAAAATGTGTACTTACATTTTTTGAATCATTTAGCATATTGTTTATTGATAAGTACCACAAAAAATATCGCAATCGTAATTTAGATAACATCTTTGAAGGAATTCGAAGATATGAATTAAATTTTAAAACAGCGCGGAAATACACAAATTGTCAGTCAGGGAGCTGATTACAGCTCGTTAATGCACAAATATTCTATAACCAATCAGAGAGCTTATTACATCACGCCTAGAATTAAAATTATTTAAAAATTCATACATAACAAAATCATTTTTTTAAAAAAATGCAAAATTAAATTGTATTTTAATATTTAACAGCCACAAATAATGTTTAAAACATTGGATTAAATGTATACATATTAAAACCAATTACTTTTAAAGTAAGGTGACGTCATTGATTACATCATCCACAACATAAAATTTCATAAAATATGATAAACAATAAAATTTTTATTTCAAACAAAAATGCAAAATTAAATTGATTTTTAATATTTAGAAGCCATAAATAATATTCAAAACACGAAATTTATGCACAATAAAACACATTATTTTTTTAATAAAATGACAACAAAGTATCCGTTACCATAAATAACTTATCCAGCAATGGGTTTACCATAAGTTGTATTACTCGCCAAAAGAAAATCGCCAAATTCCGTGCAACCGTCTACCAAAGTAGCACCGTAATTTTTTTAGAATTATGTTTGATTATTTGGAAATTGTAATTGTATATCAGAAATAGATAAATCAAATTCTGCCCAATTAAGGGTAAGATTTATCTGGGTATTATAGAGATAAATAAAAAGATCCTTTTTGAATTATTTTGTCAATTTGAAAGATAAAAGTTTTTCTTAATGAATTGTTTTTTATGAATCTTTACTACTATGAAAATAATACTAATAATATATTTAGATTGTTCACTTACCTCTAAATAATAATCCTATTTTTTGGAGCAATTATAAACAAAAAACGATTTGAAAACAATCACAGTACTTTGCTTGCGAAGCAATTCACAGAATGTACCCACTTTATGAACAGCAACTATGTATATGATTAAAAATAAGGGTACTTCCCTGTTAATTCAAGGGCACCGTGCGTGTGTGTCCTTGAATGTAAGAATCAGTATTCCGCCACCGTGGCGGATTACGTAATACTGACTCTTATATGGCCCTCTTTGGGGCTAAAATGGCAAACTAGAACCTGTAATAGTTATCTGGTTTACCTCAAAAAGTGTAACATAAGAAGATTGAATAAATTTGCATGTAGTACTAATCGTAATAAAGTTTTTCAGAAATGACAGCCACTTGAGAGAGTCGAGCTAGCCCATGGCTAAGTTGTCTTACCTCATGCAAAAATAGCAAGAAAGAATGCTATTAAACACACAAAACAAAGAAAAAATAGCAAAATACATGTGCCCCTAAGTTGAAAATATAATAATAATCTTGAATGGCGACTTTTGGTTGCCACATTTAAAAAATGTATGTATGTTATCCTCGCCAAAAAGAAAAATAAATAAATAAGCAAACTAAACAATGAAGTTTAGCTGCAACAGCTTCTCAGCACATAAAGAATAAATATATGCCGATACAAAACATCCCTAATTCCTGTTGTTACATGTTACAAATTCTTAGATTTTTAAACGCGTCAGTGTGGTAGCACAAACTCCAAAAGGAACGTGTTTTTATTGTTCGTATCGGCAATCAAATTTTGTTTTACACAAATGAAAATAAAATCTTATTTTATTGTTTAGAAAATATAAAAAATGCAAAATTGCAAGTGTATATTTAAGTAACATTAAATTAAGCTATAAGTACTATAAATTTTGGAGCCCCTCGCCCAGGCGCTCTTGTGCGGTGATGAATTTTGCCACGTCCACGGGGCGGCTCTGCGCGAATTATACGTCTTCGCTAAAGGGAGGGAAGCATTCACACATTCGACATATACAGATTTGCGGGGGTTTTGCTTAAATGCTGTTATTCAAAGTTTCAAAAATAAAATATTCCCTTAGCACATGAAACTGATTCCATTTAAACTGTCAACAGCTTGAAAACTGAAACTGAGCCTGGTTCTGATAGATTCCAGGCGGAATTCCCAGTATATACGTAGTTCGCAGGCGATTTTTATACATGAAGGTATTTTCAGTATTCCAATTTGCTATGTACAAACAATCTGAAACCCACACTTTGGCAGCTACTTATTTTCCAAGAAACATTCTTTGTAAATGGTTGGTCGCTCTTATGAACAATTTACATGATCGCTAACATTTACTACCTGATACCTGTTTCCGCCATTGGCACTACAGGTGTACAAATCACTCCGGTCTTTCTGCTAGCAATCGACTGCTTACGTCCTCTTTACTAACAATTAATAATACAAAAGAAAAGTTGCATCTACACGTAGCATGATGGATTTATGTATAATTATTCCGCCTGCCTTACCTCTCAATGGGCACTACAGGTCAGTCATGTTATTCTGATCGTTGCACCAGCAACCTTATTATTTATAAACAGATTTAACATTAGTGTGTTACTTTTGTTGGGTCCTCCAATTTAGCATGATGGGATATGGTCACTTAACCTGTGGAATCGCACCAAATGGCAAAACATTCATAAGAAGAAGAAACTGGGCATAAAATTTAGAGGTTGCAGAGTGTGCACTGGCGGCAAAATGCCTAATCGCGGCCCAGATGGAATGCTAGCCCATTTCAGTATTAGTATAGGCAATTACTTAGCTATCTTGATCGTCTAATTTTTAGAGGCACGATTATTTCTTACGAGAATCTGAAGGCCTCGTTCCCTGGGGCTTGAGTGGCTACTAGGTGCATCGGCAGGTGGTGGATAGCCGGATGTCCTGCATTATCTGACAGGATAGTTTCAAATAGTAAATAAGAAGCAGCAAGACCCTTAACCCTGGTGTTATGCTAGCCTGGCTAGGGTGAATGACACTGCGGTTATAGTGTTTTAACGAAGCCTCTAGAATGCCTAGCAACTTCTGTTTATTTTACGTCACCCAGCAGCAGGCAATACTGGGTGGAACTTTTTATCCTGTACTTTCTTTTCTATTTTATGTATGGCTGAAAATGAGAATAAAATTAGAAATTCTGCTTTTGCAGGCAAAACCTTTGAGTTAGAACTTACCTCACAAAACAAGGAAACGCAGAGGAAATCAATCCAAGGAGCAGAAATGAATCCTTCATCGAGTGAGGTAGAAATAACCTTAAGTTAATCAATCAACATCTGGAGAAAGGCAGGATGCTATTAAAAGCATAACTGCCTATCTAAATACAATAAAAAAAAAGAATATCCGGAACACACACACACAAAAAAAAAAAAAAAAAGAAACAAGGCCGAGAATTGAATATTGCCAAAGGTACTTAGGTTGAAAAACCCAAGAGGAAAGGGGAAAAGAAGGCTATCTCAAAGAATGGATCAGAATGTAGCCCCAAAGACTATCAAGAGAGATAGACCTGAAGGTTATACCTTCAGAGAGGTTCTTACGGTGGTAGATGGCTGTACTCGTTGAGTGACATCCTGAAAAACGTTTATCGAAGGAACAGCTTACTGACCTTGAACTTCTGATATTGTTAATTACTTCAGGTATTCTCAATACTCAATACTGAGCTCTATTAAGGGTCTGCTAGACTTTATAAACGAAGTGGGCGACCCAAACAAATGGAGGTAGGAAACATTGGGTTTGATGCGTTTGGCACAAAATTATATTTAATAGAGATGCCTAATATCTGGTAAACTCAATCTGAAGAAGGCCTCGTTTACTAGTTGGCTTTTGCGGACCTTATCACTTAAGTATGTGTTGTGGGTGCTTTTATGCGTTTTTTGAAACTGTACATTAATCACTCAGTCAACGATGCATTTTTGTTGGTAGAACCCAATTATTGTAAACAATACTACAAATAAGTATTTGTCAGTAGTGCTGTAAGTAAACAGTTTAAATTTCCTAAATTGTTTTAGTTCTTTTGTCTGCATCTAAATACATCACTCACAGAAATACGTTCATATGCAGGAAAATCTTTGTTGTAGAGTGCTGTATCACCCCTTAAAGTTTGTCCATTGATTTCTAAATGGACCCCCAATTTTAAATGCTTCAAACTACCAGCTCATTCTCATAGCGTATGTATTTATAAATGTTTTTATTTCTTAATTTTTATGCACTAAAGGAATACATATACACTTTCATAAACCATTACAAAATTGATTGAGAGCAATATGTTGGTAATTAAAAAAATAAATATAATAAATTAAAAAACTCATAAATGCTTAGATACAGATAAATTCAGATTCTCCGTGTCCATCCATTATATTTTTGCTCGGAGAATATAGAAGCATTTTGAAAACTTGGAAAATTTAAAAATAGGGTTACTTTTGAATAATTTCTTATATACAGCGATTTAGGATCTTTTATCATTATTTCCTAGATCTGTACTAATAATTTGTAAGAAAATTATTTATTATTTTATTTTAACGATGTTTATTCAATTCAACTTATCCTATACCTTATGATATCATCGTTAATCTCTTTGTAGAGACATTAGGATTTTTTTGGAAGCAGGCAAGATCGAAAAATTAGCGCCGGGAATCGAACTACGGACCTCTGGATACCGTCCCTGTATGCAGAACCAGTACACCACGAAGGCACGCTAGGAAAGTGGGAAAAATACCTTATATGCTCCCCGTTTTAAAAGGCGACTGGGGTTAAAAATTTAATTTTTTTTAAAGTTTAATTTAATGCTTGACTTTACTTGCTTGTTTCTCAAAAAAACTTTAATTCTTAAATGCTAATTTCTAAGGGTACCACTTTATTGGTATTTCGTTTTGGACATTCTTCACTTTTTACTTTTGGTTTTGACTTTTACCCTTGCCTGCATGAATGACGAAACACGAATTGAATGATTGGAGAGTTAGGTTTGGAGGCAACTTCCCCTTGATAAGTCTGTCTCCTGCCTACTCAACAGTCATTCACTTTATTAATGTTTGCAAAAAATTTTTAATATAACAAAGATAGCAACTTGACACTCAACTTTACCTACATAAGCGCCATCTATATAATTAATTTGAAGAACACACTTACTTCTCTTTAAAAACACTTTTGCAGACCCCAACACTCATATAGTAGATAAGTTAGAATTAAAACTTACTATTTACTTGCTTTAAGAATTTTTAAAATTTTTTATGTAGTATTTAAGTATTTTCTAAATATGAAATTATATTTTTAAGTATATATTTGTTTTTTTTTAAATTGTAAATAAGTTCTTTTTGTTTCTTATTGGTTTATATGGATTATGTCTAGTTCATTTTTAGTTTCTTTTTATTGATATGCATATTCGTGTCGGGAAAGTTTCTGTAGACAAGGGTTTCTAAAATACATTGGTTTCTAGATTTTTTATAAAGAATTTTTTAAAAATTTAATTTTTTTAAAAAAAGTTTAATTTAATACTTGACTTGCTTGTTTCTCAAAAGACTTCATTAGTATTTTCCTTTTAGAACTTTAATTCTTAAATGCTAATTTCTAAGGGTACCACTTTATTGGTATTTCTTTTTGGACACTCTTCACTTTTTACTTTTGGTTTTGACTTTTACCCTTGCCTGCATGAATGACGAAACACGAATTGAATGATGGGAGAGTTAGGTTTGGAGGCAACTTCCCCTTGATAAGTCTGTCTGCTGCCTACTCAACAGTCATTCACTTATGCATTTTTAAAAAAATTGTTTGGATTAATTTTAATTTCCTAAATTAGTGAATTTATTTTCATGGATTGGTCTTGCACTTGATTTGCTTATGCTTCTGAATTTAAATGATATTGTAGATTAGTTCGAGAATTAAATCTTTTATATGTTTGCACATTTTTTAAAATTTTTTTAAAAATTATTTTGGCTTTTTTTTTTTCTTTACTTTAATTTGCTTTTTTACTTTTATACGTGTTTGTCAAAATTTAAATTTAAATTTGTTTAAATTTAAATTTAATTAAATTTGTATTTAAATTAAATTTATTTAATTAAATTCAATTTATTCTTTTGAAACAATTATATCTTTAATTGACATTCGATATTTTAAACGTATTCATAGGTCAAAATATAAATATTTAGTATTATTTGCATTAAGAATTACTGATATTTATTCAGATATGCGGGATTTATTTTCTGGGGATTTAGAAAGCATTAAGCGGACATATTTTACTCGTATTGATGCTTTATTTTTTCAGATTTTCGTGTTAAATTAAGCAATAGCTACTCCAATTTTACATATAATTTCACTAAAATTAATTACATATATACAAAATCTGTAACATTTTCGAATTTGATGACTAACGGATCCGAACTACGACGTCATTCAGCCTGTTTATGACTGCATAAGGACCGTCACAGAGTGATTGTAGATTAGGAGAGAGTCCTTCCCGTTGAATCGGATTTCATAATCATACCTTGTAACCTTCATTGAATCGATGCCCTCGTGTCATACCGCGTCTTCATCTTTCCCGTTACCAAGTTGACTCGCTTTCAAACAAAATTCCGCATCATTTCAAACTATGCCTAGAGATCTTGAATGTACCGAGTGGTTACAATTAAACTTCCCCTATAAAAGGCATTCTACGGGTGACCGTTTGCAGTGTAGTTTGCGCTGTAGTAGACCGTTGCGCAATGACCGGAATGCAACGAAATTTTGTATATGGGCTATACACGAGATGCGCTCACGGAATTTCGAGAAAAAAAAAACTTTAGTTCCAATATGTCCACCAGAGGGCGCCTTTTCGGGAAAACACGAATTTTAACACAATAAATGACCAAAACAGAATACAGAAACAATGTTAACGATTCAGAACAAGAATTATGAGTAATAAAATGCAAAACCGGAAAAGCTGTCAGTTGTAGGAGAAAAATGTCGAGATTTGCATGCTTGGGAAGAAGAGGAAGTTTTGTGAAAAACGAGTTAGGGTATAAAACGTTTGCAGACGTTGTCATGTTTAAGTCGATGCTTCCAGCTGTACTAATGACGGTCTCTTTAGTTGAACGTGCGTTATTGATGAAGCTGTTTTAAGAAAACAAAAGAAATGCTTCTGCTGCAGTTCGTGAATTTCGTTGTAGAAAGAACCTACGGTGTGGACCAATATTTACTAAAAGTATCCGAGCCATGATTAAGAGATTTGAAGAGACGGGGAAATTAGAAGTTCAACCTGGAAGAGGCCGTAAACATACTACACCGGTACTTGCTGATGCCGTCAAGACAACTGTTGACGCACAGTCACATACATCAGAGTTTCTGATCAACTTCTCATCGAACCACATAAAGTATCGATATATGTAGTCTCCTGATACCACTGAGATAGCCCAATGAGAACAGAGGTAACTTTTGCTCCCAGTCCTTTTGGTTTCTGGAAATCATTAGCGATACATTGTTGAGGATGGTTGGATTAAATTTCTAATCATTGACAACGAGGATTTACTTGTTGCCATCAGCAGTTCGCGGCAGAGGTCCCAGGATGTCACAGGCGATGCATTGAAAAGCCCTTCTACATTGCAACGTTGCAGCTTCCCTGGCTGCGTTTCTTCGGCCCTCTCCGACCCGCACGAGCATCGCAAGATTGGCATCACTTCTGTACATGAGCCCTTGACTTATTCCAGCTAAAGCACTCTGGAATTTTATGCAAAGTCTTCATTGTTCTGAAGTGGTCTCCTGTGGGTCTGGTATGTAGTTCTCCTGGACGTCCTGGATCCCAGGATCTTGGAAGTATCAGCTGACACCGGAATGTCTTTCTACAAGACGTCGTTTCGAATATAGAGTGAGTCCCAAAGAGTACATTTTAGTAGGACTACAGATTGAAATTTTCTGCTACGTTTCCTATTTGAAGATTAAGTCAGTTATAGGTTTAATGTCGCCGTCTTGTGGCTGGTCTTCCGTGCCTTTTTTGTCACTCCATGGTTCTGGGTCAGACAAAGTTGAAGTTGTAATTTGACTTGCGACCGGATTAACGGGTCGTATTTTGCTTCGACCCTGGAACAATATTGGCAGCTTATAGGCAGGGTCTTCTAGACAGTACGCCGGCGTTTCCGTGCGATTATCTTTTCCTGTGACGGATAGTTATATCATATTCCTCGATCTAGGATTCTGGATGCTTGATCCTCGATCTAGGATTCTGGATCTTTATCCATCTGGCTGTTTGGCCTTTAGGATTTTACGAATTTAATAGCAGGGGAATGGCCTTACATTTCTGCAATCAATTTAAGATGATTTAAATAGAGTTCTTTCAACAATGAATTCTATTGATCCTGCTATTCAGTTCACTTTTGAACTTGAGACTTGCAATTCTCTTCCGTTTCTCGACATTCTGGTCACACGTAACACATCCAACTTCAGTACTACAGTTTACCGTAAACCTTCATCGGTTTGCCTTCCACCACACTTTAAATCATGTCATCCGACTAAACAAAAGTTAGCTTCATTTTATTCCTATGTTTTCCGTGCTCTTCAAGTTTGCTCCTCCAAACTAGCCCTTGATGAAGAACTAAATTATTTAAAAGCAATAGCTATTGACAGGGGCTTTTCACCCAACATTATTAATCAAGCAGTTAAAAAATTCTCATCTCAACACACTAAAAGCCACACTCTTATTTTAGGAGATTATAAAAATTCTGTTGTCATTCCCTTCTTTCCATCAATTAGCTATAAAGTTGCACATATTTTGCAGAAATTTAACTTTCGAGTTGTTTATTCTCCCATCAATAAAATTCCAACTTCTATACTCAAAGACCCCATTCCGGATATGAATTCCTGGGGTATTTATAGGATTCCTTGCCAGTGTGGTTTAATTTACATTGGCCAAACTAAGAGAGCCTTAAAATTTCGCGTCAAAGAACATGAGGCATATGTTAGAAAAAAGGAAACACAGAAGTAATCTGTTGCCCAGCATTGTTGGTCCGAAAATCACACTTTCAATTTTTCTGCTGCCAAAATTATTCAAAAAACATCTTCCATTGGAGAACTGGATTTTATAGAGGCATTTCACATTCATAAAAATCTTTCTGTTCTAGTTAACGATCCTAATTCCAATCCAAATTTGCCTTCGGCTTTTAGAGAAATTATGTTTTAGTTCTGGTTTCGCCAACAGATGGCGCCACTTGCTTATTCTTGTTCAGGCTTTCTTATCTTATCTAATCATTATTTCCTATCTTGTTCATTTGCGGTTTTGCAGCTGAAGATGATGGTTCGGTAAAACCATCGAAACTAGTCCTGTGAAAATTATGTAGGTATAACGCTGATTTTTGTTGTTTGACTTCTGAATTAGTCTCCATATACTGCTTCTATATAAAATACCGGGCTTAAAATCATTATTTTCATAATCATAAAGAGAGAAAATAAAATAGTGGCATGTAAGTGGATGAATTATTTCTAACCATGCAGCACTTGAATATATTTTTCTCAAATTGTAACAATACATAGTTTATCAGAGCAATCGATAGAGGTATTATACTTTTCAGTGGCAAAGAGGTTACTGATAAAATATTGCCATTTGGATTGCAGCATACATGCAGGAAATTTGCTGTTATTTATAAATAACAGTACTATAATATGCTACTAGTATACCGATGAGCAATTTAATAAGAGATATGGTGGCATTCCGGCAACACTGCATTATGCATCTGTTACAAATTGAATATTGTGGAAAACCACATGACTGGAAACTCATCAAAACTTATACATTAAATGTATTACAAGACTAGAATATTGGTATGACCAGAAACCTTGGTGTATTTGATCATTGCCAGATTGTCAGGGCTGGACGTATGGGACACTCAGTCTCCACACAACAAGCTTTTCATAATACCATGTTAATAACTTGTTTTGAGTTACTGGATTTTAGTAAAACCACCATAACCAAAATTAACTGTCATGGCATAAAACCTGTGAGGCTTTGCTGTGGATTAGCTTAGATAGTAACAGCAGAGAGACAAGCAACATTTCAGCAGATCCCTCAACAAATCAGTGTTGGAGAACAATAAAGTGCGAGCAATCATATCGCCCTGAATAAACTCCTCACTATTTGATAGGGTTGTCTGTCTAAAAGAGAGAACAAAATTGGATGGTAGTTCTGCTACTGCAGTAGATTCAAATATAATTCTCGAGAGAAAGATGATTTATTTATTTCTGGAATTGCTTTATAATTTAAGAGTCTCATAGTATATTAGAGATTCTAAAACAAAGAAGAATAAGTGTCTATTTAATGCTCCGAAACTTGTCCTTGCTAATGCATGCGTACTACGCTGATACTAGTTTGTTTCAGTATCATTAACATTTATTTTTCTGCATGTAATTTTAACTAATATTGAGTTTGACACTCTTTTTACTGTTTTGAAAATTTATATATACATTTTCATTTGAGCAAAGATTTGCTGTTATAAAGTTAGATTACATTCATCTCATTATTGTTGCATTTTTGTGTACGAGGGCTATCCAGAAAGTAGATTACGTTTTGGAATAAAAAAATAAACAAAGTATAGGAAACAAATTTTATTATATACAGATGAAAGCCACACTCAAATACTACTTTTCTACATAGTCACCATACAAATTAAGGCATTTATCGTAGCGATGTACGAGCTTGGAAATTCCTTCGTCGAAAAATTCGGCCGCCTGCGCCTTCAACCACTTCGTTACCTCTTCTTGCAGCTGTGCGTCGTCATCAAAACGCTGCATAGCCAGCCACTTCTTCATTGCTGGGAATAGGTGGAAGTCGCTCGGTGCCAGGTCGGGACTGTACGGCGGATGAGGAAACAACTCCCACTTAAAAGATTCAAGAACTTTACGAGTGACATTTGCCGTGTGGGGCCGGGCGTTGTCGTGAATCAACAAGATCTTAGAGCTCAACATTCCTCTGCGCTTGTTTTGAATTGCTCTTCTGAGTTTTTGGAGAGTTTGGCAATACCTTTGAGAGTTTATTGTAGTGCCTCTTTCCAGGAAGTCCACCAAAATTACACCTTTTCTGTCCCAAAAAACAGTCGCCATCATCTTCCTTGCCGACATTGTTTGCATGCATTTCTTGGGTTTTTGGGGAGAACTTGTGTGCCCCCACTGCATTGATTGCAATTTCGTTTCACAGTTCACATGTTTCACCCATGTTTCGTCACCAGTAACGATGCGATCGAGTAAAGAGTCACCATCCTTATGGTAAGCGTCCAAAAAGTTCAACGCTGCAGCCATTCGCTGATTTTTGTGGTCCTCTGTCAAGATTTTTGGAATCCATCTTGCACAAAACTTGTGGTAACCAAGCTTTTCGCTGATGATTTCGTGCAACAAACTTCGCGAAATTTGTGGAAAACTCAAAGAAAGTTCCGTTATTGTGAAATTTCGATTTTCACGGACTTTAGCATCGATTTTTTCGAGAAGTTCGGCGGTCACTATGCTGGGTCTCCCACTTCGATCTTCGTCGTGAACATTGGTTCGGCCATTTTGAAATCTTATGACCCACTGACGCACTCCACCTTCAGTGATAATGTTGTCCCCATACACTTCACGAAGCTGCCGATAGATTTCTATCGGTTTACAGTTTTTTGCAGTCAGAAACCTTATTACTGAGCGCACCTCGCGGGATTTTCAATTAACGCAGACATTTCAAACCGTCACAGTATCTGAACGGAGCACAGCACGAACCTCTCACTAGCACGGCTAGATGCAGACTGAGCTGCGCAACGCTCTGACCCCAAGATGGCCGCGCTAGCCCCGCCCCTAGCGGACACAGACGGAAACGTAATCTACTTCCTGGATGGCCCTCGTATTTCCGAAAAGGAGCAACAAATGCTTTTTCAATGTCAAACAATAAATTAAATAAAATTGCTACTTGTGGGAAAGAGGAAAATGGACACTTATATATTATTTTTTCCTTCCTATTACATTTTATACCTCACACATTTAATCATAATTAGAAATAACTTATAAATTGCAATCTTATAAACTCCAATTTTATGCATATGTCAATAAATTACATTACATATTTCCATCAGTCTCTAAGTTGTAGGCGTTTAACCAGTAATGGTGGTAATCCGAGTTGAATGGCATCTTCTTCTACATTTCTAATATTTTTTCTAATAGTTATATTGGAAAGGTTTTCTAAGGAAAGACACTGCTTCGGTTCATAAGTAACATAACTTAATAGCTGATTATTTTTCTCATTTATTTCTTCATTCCGACACCACATTTCGAAGTGAGTTTCCCAATCTTCGGCCCGTAAATTAGCATCGCAAATTATGAGTAACTCAACTATTATCTGGTTTCCATTTTTACACGCATAGTACAATGGGGTAAAGCCAGACCTGTCACGTCTCTCGATGTCACTTCCAGAAATTAGGAGTTTCCGAACTAAAGTTTCGTGGTTTATTTCAGCAGCAACATGCAGAGTAATTTGACCATTCTTGCCAGGAATATTAACATCACATCCACGGTTTATGAAATTCATAGAAATATTTGTGTATATATATGTAATTTGGACGCGCAGTGGATTTTCCTGCACCTCGCAATTCCCATCGAGATCTTCGTACAGTATTTACCAGTGGTGTTTTCCCGTATTCGTCGACAGCATCAATCTGAGGAAGAAAGTGCACATTGAAATATCATCTAAATTAAAATATTTAAATAAATTATCACAAGCAGTTAATGAACCATAAAATAATAAATAAAAGTTCTGATATCAATAAAGTCTTACTTATGAGCAATCTATCGAAACCCAGTAAAGAAGAAATGTCCCGAAAAATGCCATCTATTGGTTTAAATAAACTGCTTAGGCAACATTTCCTGTATTCATCATAAAAATATGAAGAAATCCGTTCTGATATTTACATAGAGAGAAAAATAAAATGAGAAAATAAATGACGAATATTTTTCAAATGAAAAAAGTTTCTCGAATTTCAAAAGTTTAGAAAATACCAAATAAACTGCACCGAAGATGATTAAGTAAATAATACTTAATGAAATGGATATGATTATTAGGAGTGACGCATAAAAATAGCTAACCTGATTAAAATTTAAAAATCCGGCGAAATTCTATTAAGGAGGAGACTGATACTCTGTATATTTATTTATTTTCATTAACACCACTTTTTATCCGAATCACTTTTCAAATTGTTGCTATCATTGTCGCCATGTATTACTTTTAAAAGATATTAAATAATAAAGATTCTGCTATGTAGGTACGTAGGTTGGTAGGTAGGCATGTTCCTGTCATTGTCAAAAACGACGTTTCATAAAGCAAGCCTTAATTTGAATACACGTAGTCCTCCATAGAAATATATGTAAACCTAAAAGACAGAATTCTGAAAATGAAATTCGTTTCTTACTTATTTTCCATTTTGTACAAATTTAAAGAATTTTTTTTAACAAACTCAGCGATTTCAAAGATAGGAGTAGTAACTCGAGCACTAGCTGTTGGAAATAAAATACTTTTATCTTCAGGCCGCGAGATTGTTGCATTCTGAAAAATGTAACATATTTACTTTTTAAACTAAAAAACGGCTATTGGAAAGCGTTGCCATTACCGGAAATAAAATGCTTTTATCATCCACGGGCCAGGCTGTTGCCATTCAGTTTGCTCAAGACATTTTGCTTTCAAATTTAATCTGGAAAGTTATTGAGTAACATATTAACCTATTTAAAAGCAATCAGCACACTTCTTAAGAACAATTTTTCTACTTTTTCAGTTAATTGATTTTAACAAAAAGGCATTGAAATAAAATGAATAATTAGGAATACTTAAATACTCTTTTGAAATTGGATGGACACAATGAAAGTATTATATATTTTTTCCTTTTCGAACATTGCGGACGAAAACGTCACCGAGAAAGCAACTCAAGGCGAAAACTTCGTGGTACAAAACATGGTGGGTGAAAATAAAGTAAAGAGAAAACATCGCTGTTCTAAAACATCGTGGCACAAAATATCGTGGTCGAAAATAAAGTGTTTAAAAAACTTTGCAGTTTAAAAACATCGTCGTCGAAAATATCGTGATAGA
Source organism: Stegodyphus dumicola (assembly GCF_044657685.1). Classification (NCBI taxonomy): domain Eukaryota; kingdom Metazoa; phylum Arthropoda; class Arachnida; order Araneae; family Eresidae; genus Stegodyphus; species Stegodyphus dumicola. The sequence continues at coordinate 35,470,361 of NC_140771.1, read as the reverse complement.
AAGTACCTACAAATCATCGCACGACGATGACATCGCACACATACGTTTTTCAAATCCCATACTGACATATGTATTATGTGACTGACGTTCATCATAACTAATAAGCCGACATCCTTAAACGTTGATGGCACTCTATACATGAAAACGTTAACGACACTTTAAGAATAAGCGGAAACAAAACAAAATATATTTTCATTAAAACAATATGATATTAAAAAAAAGTGAAAGAATATAATTTGATAGTTAACTAAGCAAATTTTATAGAGGTAACCTTATGCAGTTATTTATCTTCCTTTTTCTAAGCATTTTTAGACAATATTTTGCATAAAAGTTATCCATAAAACTTTATAAAAAAAGGTTAACTTATTATTGACCTTTGTTATTTAACTACGTATATTTAAAATTCTGTTAAGTTCTGTTAAGTTGCGTTAATTTTGTACTCATTTTCGATTTTTAAATACTTAAGTTTCCTTTTTGTTTTTCAACAAAAATTTATTACACTGTAAAAAAAAAAAAAAAAAAAAAAAAAAAAAAGCTGTATCAGCCAACACATTTAGCAATTTCAGCAGTATTAAATGATTTTTGGCCTGGGGAGAAGTGTTGAACAAAAATAAGTACAAGCAAGAGCCAGGATTCAAGAAAGTAGAATTTAAGATATTATATTACATATTGCTAGCTAATATTTCTATGCTTGGATATTTTACCAGATCATTTTATGACAAATTTTGATATACTGACATTAAGTACCTATGTGTTAGTAAATAAAACGCAAAATTATGGGGGAAAATATTGCAACCTGTGGGACCATAACACAAATTAATTGCTAATAAATTTGTATGACGTAGCCAAGTTTTAAGAACGGAGCATTTAGCCTGACCGTTGGTCTACGCGATCTACGAAAAAATATAGCTGATGTGTTTACTCTCTTACAAGATACTCTTATTTTATTACAAGACATTTCCTACAGATATATTGCCGAGTAACAGTCAGTTTTACAGTTTTCAGGAAATGTACTGGAGTCAATCAAGGAGCGCATGGCAATATTTGAAAGAGAAGAAACAGGTGAGAATACAAGTGAGATCAGTAAAATTTTGCCTGAAAGAATTCCACGTGGCTGATACTATTGTTATAGACTGGAACAATAATTTGAGAGAAATATGCGTCAATGATGTATGAAATATGCGTCAATGATGTATGAAATATGCGTCAATGATGTATGAAATATGCGTCTTCGAAGCTAAAAGACGAAAGTTATAAAAATAAGTTTAAGAAATGATGGCCAAAGATGATTCTTAGAGACTGATCAAAATCGGCAAAACAAATAACGTTGGTCGCGTTTTGCCGCCTGAATGGATTTTCGGCAGAATTTGCTGAGAAAGTAAAGACATCTTTCTTGAGGTAGGGTACGAACTGCGCCAAATTTGATCGAAGATCCCCGTCCCCCCTCTCATCTAATCCACGAACTGCGCGACGTTTCCTGTCCCCTATTTCTTTCCCAAGAAGATTTGGTGCTACAAAAAGTCATTTATCGCCATTAATGGGACATTCTATTGAGACTGCAAGCCTTTATTTTCGTTTATCAATATTGTAAAAATTGTGCATGCAAAACAAATATTAATTTAAAGTCTGGCGTGTGCTAAATTAAAAATAAATTTCTTTTACACTCATTTTAAAGTTTTATGATGCTTAAAGGAATGATGAGCCAGATCTTTTTTATTCTCTGTAAGAATTAAAAACTTTCCAAGTTGTAGAGTTTAGTCGCTGAGATATATATATATATATATATTAATAAGCTAAATTGTAAGTACTATACTAAAAAGACCAATTTGGTCAAAAACTTTTGCGCAATATGCTGCAAAATTATGTTTGTTAAAATATATATATATCAGTTTTGAATAGTAAAATTGATAGATTAATGACATACACAAAACTGATACATAATCAACCTATTAAATATCGGATTTGTAGCTCACCTTAAATAAGTTTCTCGTCTAGATAAATATTAACAAATCTTCTTTGATAGCAAAATGGTTTTAACTTTCAAATTTACCATTTTAGGTAAACAGTTCTAATTTAATTTAAAAAATTCTCTTTATTAAATCTAAAAATTGGACTTCTTAAGTCGTTCTCAATTCACACTATTATTATTGTAAAATATTCCCGTATTAAGCTTTCCATTTTTAGTCATGGAAGTTATTTTAAGGTTATTAAACTTTGTTACAAATTCCATATTTTAATACTAGAAACGTTTAAATAGTATTTATTCTGTTTTCCACTTAATGTACTTTGGCATACATTTAAATTCTAATACACATTTAATTAATAAATTAATAATTATGAGCGTCAGCATAATTTTCCTCATTAACAAAAAAAGGAAAAAAAACTCAAACCCCCTTATATTCATATCCTGGGATTTTCAGTTCCCTTTTAATCCGTTCCTTTTTTACATATTGTTGCACTGTACTCAAGTTTTAATGTATGTAGAATTTATATATTTTGTATTGTATTTATGCCAATTTATATTTAAATGATAATTTTTACGAATTCTTGCATCATAACTCTAGTTAAGTAAAGATATTTCTAACACCTTGGTAAAGCTTAATCTTCAGCATGCAGCTTATTTTCTAACCTAGTTTCAGGCTGAATTATTTGTAAAATTAATTACTTGAAATTATTTGTTAACAAAAATGGTCGCTAAATCACGCTAATAATATTTCTAACTGTTGTAATTTATAATGCAACGAGTTCCTGTAATTTATCATATAATTCATTTATAATTTTTTCAGCAGTATTGAAATTAATAGCAGATACTGATAATGTTATACATTTAGATTACAATGATTTAGATTGCCATTGCTTTCTTCACTCATGCTTTTATGCTACATTCCTAATATTTCATAATGGCATACAGGTAAGTTTAACTTATTCATTAAATATGTAAATCTCTAATTCAGCCGACTTTTGTTCTTACGTGGGCTGTATCTTCTATTTTCCTTAATATATTGTTCAGCCTAATTTCCAAAGGTCTTATGATCAAGCGGAAAAGTCACTAAACATTGGTAGTTCGACTCGAGTTTCTAGTCCCAGTGATCCCCCAGCTATTTCTTTTTTTGTACTTATTTACTGTGTAAAAATGTAGCGTAAAAATTTCAGTTCATGAAGTAAAAATACTTTTTAAATTTATTCTTTAAAAATATTGCAAAAGTTTTCACCTTTACCTTAGCATATCTTTTTACAAATCCCTCTAATAAGAAAAAATAAGGAAAGAAATTAACTCGGTTTCGGTGATTGATACCTCTGTGCAAATTATATGAAACATATTTCCAAAAGCATAGAGTCTATATGGATATCAATAAATTAAGGATTATTTCTCCATCTAATTTTCTTAACATGTTTATAGCAGAATTTTCTTTTCACACTGTAGCGCTTAACTTTATGAGTTTTCTATAATCATTCAATTTCTCTAGCCATGGCAACTTTGCATACCTTCTGACAAGTAGTTATATTTTTAACCACTGTATTTTAATTCCAGTTGACTATCAGTACATTATTCACTTGTTTCACAAGTGCAACTTTTATTTTATACCCAAATCTACGTAAAATAGCATTAAAACTTCAGTTATGTGGAGCTCCTGATCGATTACTTGTTTTAGATTGAATGAAATTAAGCTTACTGTTACTGTTAATTAACTTGTTATTAATTTAATTATACATTTCTAATTAATTATATGTTCAGATATTTCCAAGTATATTACTCAAACTTTTGCATCCCAATTTTTAATTTTTGGTTAAAAGAATAAACTTTTATTTATTGAGAGGCCTGATTGATTATATTAATTTGCGGTATTGTTTATCTAATTCCTTTATTCTAGATAAATTTTAGAAAAAACTTCTTAGCATAATAATTTAAATTTATTTACAATTTATACGTCAGTGTTCCAAATGTATAGTAATGTTGTTATAATAGATTTCATGTTAAGCTTTTTTTAAATTTAACTAAATTTAATTTCTGCAAACATTTACATGATTACTTTAATTAACAAAAAATATTTTTAGCACACTTTAACACACTTTGATATGGAATAATTTTTTGCATGCTAGTGAACTCTATTAAATTTTCCAGTCTAGTTCAGACATCTTGACTATTATTGATGTAATTTATTAAAAATATAATTTGTATGCTTTATAATTATTTAATTTATGATATTATTATAATAAATGAAAGATGTTTGCAATGCTAATATGTATGTTTACCAATACCTTTTATTTTCTTTGTTAGCTCTCGCATTTATTACTGTTATTCAAGTAATTAGCCTGCTTGTTAGATATTTTTTACTTGTTCTTGTGATATGTAATTCTATTTATTTATTTTTATTTTCCTCTTGGCTACAATTGGCTTCGAAAAGTTAAATTGTAACCCTGTAGGCAGCAGGGGGAAGAAATTTTGATTAGCGCAGTTAGACTATAGCTCAACCCGGGGGGTGATTTTCATTAGCGCAGTTGGAGTACACCCAGAAAAATGCTAAGCTACCTCCCCCCCTAATACACACAGGGTTGCCACTGGAGCAGGTGCAATTGATGCTGCTGCATCGGACATCAGAATTTAGTAGCGGCAAAAATTTTAGAATTTGAAGAGCATCAAGCAGCAAAAATTAGTGATAGCAGAATTTTTAGAATTTAAGAAAGGTTAGGTTATTTAATTACGGCAAAGCCTCGAGGGCTATCTGCCTACGGGGAGTGATGCCTTCGTGGAGGACTTTCTAAGGAAAACTGGCTCGTATACACGTTACACATGGGGAAAACTACGAAAACATCCATGCAGCCAGCCCGTTCGCGGGATTCGAACCTCGGACCGAACTACCAGTGTTCAGCGACTTTACCGCTCGGCCGCTGGTGGACAGTATTTAAGAAAGAGACTGAGCAGTAGCATTCAGGGCGGCAAAATTTTTCGAATTAAGGGAGGTACCGGATAGCAGAATTTAGGACTCGGAGAGACTGCATCGGGTGGCACACGCCTTGCTCTCCTACAACCACTAAAGCCCCGAAAGCGTAAATCCTGGTCAATATCAATACATCGTCTATCGGTGCTCTGTTATTGGCCACCATGCGACGCTATAGCCAGCACATGTTTAAAAGTGACACGCAGGAATCTCATTTAGTCTGAAGAAAAATTTCATTTACTGCACACTTATTTCCTTGTGTTCTCCGTTATATTCTCCGTTCCTATACTCTAATAAAGAGGGGGTATTTTTTAATGTTTTATTTTATTTTTGGCTAGTGTCAAGAGGTTCGAATTTCGAACTTTGTACTATATTACATTTTTTTTTCAAAAATTGAACTTTCTGGATTGTGAGGAAAAGTTATAAAAAATATTAAATGAACCTTCTCTAGCCTTCACAGATCATTGTCTATGATAGGGGGTTTTCTCTACGCCAGGGATGTCAAACTCATAGGTACACTTGGGCCAAACAAACAAGGTTTAACTTTGGGCGGGCCGAAAAAAAAAAAAAATCAATATTCATAGAAACGTAGATTTATTTCGAATAATACAATAATAAACATATATATATATATTTATATAGAAAAGAACAAGAAAAATTTAATGTTTACGTCCTGATACTTGACATCTCTTCTCTGCTATTATCTTTCCTATTTCGGGAGAAATTTTGTTTCCAGTGATAACTTTCAACGCTGACCCAAGGTGAGCATCATTAATACGGTTTCTAATAGGAGGCTTATTAGCTTTCATGACTGAAAATAACTGCTCGCACTGATAAGTGCTACCAAACATGGAAATAATTTCATATGCGAATTTTCGAGTATTTTCAAACCTGGCTGGTAAATATTTGTAAAATTCAGGCACGCCCACTTCAATGAATTTTGCTTTCAAATTTGAGTTGCACTGAACCTCGATCACCTCCATTTGCATATGGCTGGGTACTGAGTCAATACTTATTGAGAAAATCGAAGAAAAAAAAATTGTCTTCGAGGGAACTAAAATCATTAAACCTCGTTTCAAATTCAGTTGTTAAATTTGCAATTTTTTCTGCGTATTTTTGATACGAACAAGTGTCATCTAAACTTAATTTGTTCATGCTGCACGTCGGGAAGTGCGTCAAATCTTCATTTTTAAGTTGTTTTTCCCAAAGAACTAGTTGACATTTGAATGCTTTAATTATGTCAAACATGTTCGTAATGATATGATCTTTTCCTTGTAACGATAAATTTCAATCGGTTAAGTGTTTGGTTATATCAACTAAGAAAGATAAATCTTGTATCCATATTGGATCGTAAACAAACTTACGTCTTGATTTTTCGTTTCTAAAAACTGACATATTTCTTCTTTCAAATCCCAGAAATTTTTGAGAATCTTGGAGCAAGATAACCAACGTACCTCGGTGTAGTAGGACAAACCCGAATATTCACTATCTAACTCACTTAAGAAAGCAGTGAATTGACGCTGATTTAAACCTCGAGATCTTATAAAATTTATAACTTTTTTTATATATGACAAAACATTCTCCATATTTATTACTTTCGTGCATAGAACTTCTTGATGTATAATACAATGCATATGATGAATGTTTGAACCGTGAATTTCACTAAGTTTTTTTCTTAGTAATGCTACGAAGCCCTTGTTCTTCCCGGTCATTGATGGAGCGCCATCTGTAGCTACAGAATTTAATTTTGCCAAAGGTAGATTGTATTTCTGCAGAAGTCCAAAAACACAAGTAAATATATCTTCTCCTGTGGTAGTACCAGGCATCGGTATTAGTTCTAGTAACTTTGATACATTAATAGTATTATTACATATCAAGCAGATTATTTTATCTTTTATTACACAGCAAAAATATTCTAATTCCCATTTTACTTGGAATATTCTATGTTCGTCAGCGATTTTTCGTTTAATTTTACTACTACTTGGTTTTGATATAGACATACTGAATACAAAGGGCTGGAATAAATATGCGAATATGCGATCGCAACTAATAATAATTTTAGACGAATTCTTAAACTTACGAGCTCATTATCTTGAAACAAAAGTTTAAAATAATATGGATCTTACAAACTGGTATTTCTATTAATAATAGTACAGAGTGCTGTCTAATTCAACAGATATTTTATAAAATATGAAGCAGTGCAATAAATGACATAAAACTGAAAATTTTTTTAATGTAAAAGCCTGCTTCTATTCGCCTGAGAGGAGGAATGCCTTCGTGGACGACTTTCTTAAATGATTAGGCTCATACTGATATTACACATGGGGAAAATTACAAAAACATTAGTGCAGCTATTCTATTCTATGATTGGAACCCGAATCGAACAATTTAGCGGATTTAACTGCTCGGCCGATGGTAAGCCAACTCATAGGCTTGAGACAGAATCAATCTGGATAAGCAACAAAAAACTTAATAAAATTTTGTTAAAGATTTTTGTTACATCGCTTTATTCAGATTTCTCATTTTACATTTTAAATAAAGTAATCGAAAAAACAGACTAGTATAGTCATGTAAAGGATACCGCTGACACCCTCCTATAATCACCATTGTATTATTCTCATGCCAAGGATATTCAGGATAAGCAACTAAAAAGTTGGAATACATTTAACAGGTTTTGATTTAGCATCCGTTTGAATTTTTTACTTTTGGTCCTGTACTTTTGGTTATTTCTTCATTGCATCTATCCATACTATTTTAAATAAAATTTCATGAGATTGAGAAACGATCACAATGACTCATTCATATCGTTCATTTAATTCCAAATAAAATATTTTCGCCATTATTTTTATGTTGGGTGATTTTGTTTTCTGTTCGTTAAGGGATAGATTTATGAAACACACAACATTCCTAAAAAAGGGCGAACGTTATTCAGAGCTCATTTTATGAACTTTCAAAATGTTTTCCTCAGAAAAAGCTGCAGCAGGAAGAATAAAAATATTTCAAGAAAAATTTAGTTCGTTCTAAATATCTATCAATATTCTTCATTTACAAATCAGCATTTTTAAACAAAAATCATTGCCTTATTTTCAGTTTTAAAACAAAACAGTTACAATCACGTGCTTTTGAGTACCTAACTTCAAGTTTCAACAATGTTTACTTCTTTCTGCAGCAATATATTTGAGATTGCGCAGTTTGAAGATAGTGTCGCTGCTCTTCCAAGTGAGGCTCGTGATGCTTAAATCAATGAGTATGAAGCAGCCTGCGTACTGAAGCTCCATCGTAAGCGTGTAGTTCGCATCTTGAGCCCCATGACGTCAGAAACGTCTAGACATGGACCTTATAAGAGATAGACCAACCCAGTCACCGACATGTCGGCAAGAAAGAGTAGGGACGATCTGGTTTACTTTAACACTGAAACTTATGGCGTTTGTATCACATAACTCTTTTTAATTATTAAATGTGATACGTTGTATAGTGATGAGATTATGAAAGCCACAGTTTTTTCCAAATAGGATTTAATATATCTCATTAAAGCACTTTTTACTGCATTTGGCGCATTTTTTTCACGCGTAATTCGTGTACAAACATCTTTTCTTTGGTAAAACGGTAAAAACTCTAAGCACAAAATTTATGAACTTAGTTTTGCGTACAAATAACGTAAAATTAAATAAGATTGATAGTACATGGAGCTTTGAAGAAATAAAGCAAAATTAAACAAGATCTGATATACATCAGATCTGATAAACAAGATCTGATTATGAGCATTTTCAGGCAGTGGTTTATAAAATTATTATAACATTACAAGATGATCATTTATTTGATCATATGATTATTAATTATTAACATCATATGATGATTACTTATTTTAATAATTCACAAAATTCGAATGATTATTTATTTTAATAATTCATTAATTCATTTTCTCAGTGTAATGAAAATAAATTAATAAATAAAATCTGGAAGCACTCAGATTTTATGTTACGCTCAAAGGGACGTTTTTTAACGCTTTGTGTGTTACCTCTATTTATTGAATATCATGTTTGTCGCACGTAAACAACACAAAATTCAATTCAACAGCAGTATCACAAAATATTTGAAAACATATCTTTAGAATTTCCACGCTGGAGATAAAAATGTTATTTTCCGCACAGTGTTGCCATTGCTCGTTTTGAACTCGTTGAGTTTCTTAATCAATAATTCATTAAAATTTTACAAAATATGAAATGGATTAAAGCAAATTCGAAATTCGGCTGTTTGGGTGGAGGATTACGTTGTTCAGAATTTGATGGCTCTAAATACCGTCGTTTTTTCACAATGCGAGAAACATACATGTATTCATGCAGATTATTTATTATTAAATTTCTTTAAATATAATACAAGGCGATAATATTTGGTGGCAACAATTTCCAAAGTGAAACGGACGTTTATAATGAAACAGAACAAAATGCCGTTTCGAAACTAATAGCCTTTTTCGACTACCACCCCTTTGGGCTAATAAATTAAATTCACAGTAAATAAAAAAATCTTATGCAGAATCAGAATTAAATTAAAAAAATAATCACTATAAAATGTTAGCACAATCAATTATTACAGTTTACAATTTTGAAATTAGAATAAATGTATAAAAATTATTAAGGTGTTAAAAGTGTTTATCACTATGATGTATTGTGAAATATAAATGAAATAAAACTCCTTTATATAAAATATGCTATAATATTCGCCTATAATCTTAAAAAAGCAGCACAACTTAAAATTTTAAGCAAAAACTTTTAAAAATTCATTTTTAGGTATTTTAGTATTTTTTACTTATTTACACCAATAAAAAGCATAAAAATTATAAGAGAAAATTCTTTGTTTGAATTTTTCTATTAGTTTAGATTTAAAATATTATTTTCTAAAAGAAGTAGTTACAAATTTCTTTACAGCATAGGAAAAGCTAAAAAAATAGCCAGGCCTGAAAGCATGCAACAGCTTTATAATTATTTGGAACGTTAATTATGCTTGATAAAAATGCTAAATTTAAAAAAATCTATCTGTTTCAAAAATAAAAATATCTAAAAATTCTAATTTGTGAAATGAAGCGCTACAACCAACTTTTTCTTGACAATTATACCCACTGCAATAGCCAACCATTGTAAGTTTCTGCAAGTCGTTCCTACTCCTCCGGATGTGATCAAGGTGACAGCCGGGAAAGCGTCAGAAGAGGGAGAAAAGCCATTTGGGTTAGTCTATTTCTTATAAGGTCCATGCGTCTAGAACTTTTTGGTTGTTTCGTTTCCGCAGTTGAGCTCAGTAACCAATAAGATTCAGAAAACTGTTAATCAAACCTTTACGTCAGATTGCAGTATATAATCGCGAAATTCGCCATTTTGAACTAACGTTAAAGTAGCGGTTGCCGGTTGCGTATTTCCAAACCCTACCCCACTTTTCGAATTTTTGACGTCACGGAAATATCGACTAGTTTCACCTGGCAAGACGCCTACCCCACTTTTGACTACTACGGCGCGCTTTTGAAAGAATTGTGATGCTGAATAGTGTGTTTAGGTGCTAATTGTGAGATTTTCGCAATTTAAATTATTATGAGTGGGAACTTACGCAAAATCTTTAGTGAATGGTTATTGTTTATCGCCGTAGGGTATTTGAGGAAAGAGGAGAATAATTCACTGCTGATGTATACATTAACAGTATGAAAAATCTGGAAGGTGATACTCGGCAATAAATGTGCTGCATTTTATCGCAAAATTCAGCGACGTCAGTAAAACAAACGAAAGTGTTCGAAAAAAAAGTGGGGTAGGGTTTGGAAATACGCTTGCCGGTTGGCTACTAATTGCCGCCTAGCCATTGACTCGATTTCGAACTAAATTGTCTTGGATCCTCCTTGAAAGCTATGATCGCTCGTCACGTTTTGCGAACTTGTTCGATTGGATTGTCTTGCTCCTTTTGGTACTTCTCTTCTTCCCCTTTTCTCCGTTTTCTCATCTGAGATTTTCTCCACGTCCGGATTTCTTTATATCAAGTGCCCTTGGGCTTTAATTTTGAAACCGGCAACATTGCCCTTCGCAATAGCTCGGTCAATTATAGAGTCTAATTCTTTCGAACTAAATTTGAGCGTTTGAACGCTGCTGTAGGTTTATATACAGGGTACGGATTTTTTTGGTAATTTCTTAGTTCTTTGAAGCAGCTGTCAATTTAAATCAGAATTTTCGGAGATACTGCCGTTGAACAATAATGCACTAACCATCGTGGTATCCTGCAGAAAGACTTATTGGGTGCAAAAACAAGACATTTGTCTACTTTGTATACCCAAAAATTATAGATAATTCCCAATGATTTTAGTGATGGATTCAAATACTCAAACTGTGCTTGTAGTAAGTTGCGTGTCTTATATTAATTTAAAAAATATGTATTAATTTTCAAAATATAATAATTCATGATGGTATTTAATAGAATTCTGATTAATTTTGATATTCAAACGCAGTGCAGGTGCCAAATTTTTAGGATTTATTTTAATTGTGGGCTTGTTTTTATCAAGAATATTTATATATTCATAGGAGAGAAACCTCATGATCATTGTTCAGATCATTTAAATAACCAATTACGTTAATTACTGTAAGAAAATTTGCTTCTTTAACATCCGTCTTGAAAGAAGTTATTTTATTTATTCTGAGGCTGAGCAGTATCATAGCAGAATTTTTTCAAATTACAAGAATCTCATATAAGTAAAAAAGGGAAATGTTAAATTCGGAATAAAAATAATTTGCCATTTGGCACGTTTCAGATAACCGGCCCTTGGCGATTTTTCGGCCGCCATCTTCGGCCAAAATTGTTATCCTTGTCCGTAGGAATTCGGAGAGGAAAAACAATTCTGAACTACCAAACACGCAACATGCAAAGAACAAGACAAAATTGAACTTACCCCAATTTATGCTGACATTCTGACGATTATAATATTTTATGCTGAGCACAAGTTTATGTGATATAAATTAAATTACTTAAATTGCATTCAGTGCGATTAATTTAATGTGGATGATCAAAATAAACTAAACATAAAAATTTTAATATTCTTGTTTTTTCCATTATTTAATAATTCTTAATTGATCTACATGACTATAATATATGTAATATTTGCTTTAAAAAATACTTTAAGCCTGAAATCACTTTAGACTTAAGTTTCATTAAGTATAGTTCTTATGTTTAAGTGTTAAGATCGAAATACAGAAAGTGCAAAAAATTAGAATTTTCTGCAAATCGCGTAGTTGAAAACAGCATTACAAAATACAGTTTCATACATTAAAACTAAAAGAAATATGTCATAAAAACAATCAAGAAATGTACCCTTATATAAATAATAAATTTATAAACTATTTTGATAAATCTAGGAAAACTGTAAGTTTTAAAACATACAGTAAAAGTTTAAAAAAAAAATTCTTTTAGTATCGTTAATAAAAGATTAAGTAAGGATGTTAAGTATTTACTTTATTCTGGTATCATCCTCCAACAAGTTAATTTATATTAGAGTATAATTTAAATATATACAAATAAAATGTATTAAAATTAAAACTTACTTTTCCTCACGAGGCGCGCAGCAATTTTTTTCCGTCACGAGGCATAGTTCGCACAAATTTAGCACCAAAAGGCGGGTAACGACTAGTTACGGTTGCAGTGAACAATGAATTCAGATTGTTAAGTTAATAATTTTGGGCAACATTTATTTTTTAGTTTGCATAATTCTGATATTCAGACGCTTTTGTTTATTCACAATCTACCTTTGTACTCATTCTAGAAACAAATATTTAAGGTCTTATCTGTACAGTTCATAATTAATAATACTGCTGTTTAATTTGATTAAAATAAAATAAATAAAAGTATTTCAAACAGAATGATACAGGTTATTTCGCTCCAAACAGTTATACTAATTAACCCCTTGCCTTCAGGAACTTATTTGCAGTTCTACTTATATGTGAAGTGCCCCAATAACATTATATTATAAAGCAGGGCACTTCGCGTAATGCACAGTAATCGTGACGATACTTTAAGTAGATAGCTAGCATCGATCTGTTATTAATAAACTATGATGTTTGTCTGTCGGCCTATTTGCAATTCCAAATTACAATTTTGGAATAAAAAATTTTAACTTTGAAACTTTAAAATCTTTTTAAGGAAAATGTAATTTTTTTTAAATGTCATTCTAGCTAATAAGCTTTAAGCTAGAATGGTTCCGGTTTACTTATCAATATTATATCTGTCTTCTATTTATCACAGTATAAATGGAGTCTTGGCCCAATTAAATAAATCTAAGATGATCAATTAAGAAAACTTATAGACATATATAATAGTAAGGTTGTAGTGTCCAGGTGGGTTAACTTCTATCTGTATGTTGGAGTATCAGGAAACTACACAGAAGAAGGGTTCAAACCCTTTATTAAATCTTTAAAATTTACAATGTGTGAGCGTCAACTTGATGCTAACAAACTTGTGACTGAAAGTCAGGTAACTGAAATTAAAAGTTGAAATGTTTAACAAGTGATAAGCTAGCCTACAGGGCTTAGCGAGATCCCGAACTTCAACCTCCTTCCAAGCTAGCGGCAGCAAAGCAATGCAATTAAGCCACTTGAACCAGCAGTAAGCAAATGTACCTATGGCAGAGACACCAGCTAAAGCCCAACTCTCTCCTTATCCTACCAAAACTCGGCTTTTAACTACTTCCTTCAACATAGAAAATTTGCATGCGTTCATGCACGCATTTACAATATTTAACTATTCTGGCACTGACAATTAGGGGAATGAAGGCTTATAGGAAATTTTTAAATAAAACTTTAAATTATTAGTTAAAATAAATATAAATCCCTACAAGGTTTTAAAAGTGATGTTTAAAATTTTAGCTAATTTTCAGTAATGCATCACCGTCCTCAACTCCACATGGATTGCCAAATATTTTAAGGAACCTTCAATTTCGTAGATCAGTAGTAGCAACTTTTGAGGTTCTTACAGCAAGCCCTACATTAGAAACAACAGGCATTTAATACACATTGCTCTCAAATGTCTATGAGAACTTCGACACCGGTTCACCATGCCCCAATTCAACACTTCACAAAAGTTTCACTAAATACTCGCATGTGTGATGAAATGAGCTGGAGTCCCTTGGGGGTGGAATCGCAAACAGTGGAGTCATGGGATCATTGTTTAAAAGTCATATAAAATCTCGCCTGCAAAAATCTTATTCTTCGGAGTACCTAATTTGCATAGTAGTAGGAATAGACTCGTTAAGCAGTTTATTCCGAGTACCTAGTTTGGGTAGTAGTAGGTATAGACTCATTAGACAGTCATCAACTTGCATATTAAAATGGTGAAGCGGTAATAAGTAGTATGTGACTGAGTAGCAGTGCATTCTTCTGGACCCATAGTCTGTGCTGGGATTGCGAAGACCTCTTTACAAGAAAAGGACTCCATAAATAAATCTTCAAAATTCTAGATCAAAAGTGCTCTGGAAAAAGAATCAAAGACTGTTTGATAACTAGTCCATCATAAAGGTACTTGCATCCATGTGCAGATCGGCGGCTGCTTGAAAAGGCCTTGTTAGGAATGCCCCTGCCTGAAGATATACGTCCCTGATGAGTATCATTTTCTAACTTCAGAAAAGAGTCTTTCATTAACACAGATCGTATTTTATTCTCGAGTGCATCCTTATGTAAGTTCAATTTTTATTTTCATTAATTAATTAAGCAGGAGATGAAATAAATCTCCGAATCTGTTATGCAAATTCACTCCACTGGATTTGTATAAATATACGATTTGCAGAAATGTGACGGGCGCTTTTGTAGAAAGATCTTATTTTTCATAAAGGTGCTGAAAATTAATTTCATCCCCTGCGTCGTCAATCTATAATGCAAATGAAAACAACATTTGCAAATATGGTTTTCATTGCATAAATACCCCTGCCTTAAGTGTTTGTATCCTTTTGGAGGTTGGATTTTTTTTAAATTAGAGACTGATTTTTGTAAGGAACACACGTCTTTTGACAAGGCACCGTTTTGAAGAATTTTATTTTTTCGAACATCGGTCGATCTTTATAAAGGTGTGTTTACCTTTATATCTGGGTACCATTATGAAGGTGCTCATAAAGAGCCACTGCTAAAAATACCATACATCACAATAACTGGACACATTGCAGATGAAATTAAGAAAAGGCTAGCTGCATAATATACACCAATTCTAGATACTTCTTTTAGACACACAACTGCATTTTAATCTTGACATTAGCTATATACAGCTTCTATAACATACGGCCCATCCTCCTACATGCCAAGTGTTAGGTTTGATCTTCACCATTTGGCATTCTACATTCTTAACCTGAAAGGTGCATGTTCATTCACACAAGTTCTTTTGTAAATGCAAAAACATTAATATTATAATACACATATGATTGTATATATGTGTATCATAATATTAATGGTACATAATTCTTACGGTGGCTCGTTCTTTAACTTTCCCCGTATATTCTTACGGTGGCTCGTTCTTTACCGTCAACTATTCATTACATGAAGTCAATTTCTGGCAACTAAAGAGCTCTTGACAAAGAATCTCTAATCTCTAATCCTTAGAGATTCTTTGTTAAGAGTTCGTAAAGCTACATATTTTGCAGTTTTAATGAGAAAGGTCTCCAGGTGCCTACCAGGAGTGCTGACACAAAATGCAGATTTATCTGTTTTCCATTTTTGGCCTTGTTGTTCTGTATAAATACGATTTATTTCTTGACGTTTCTTAAAGCTTAATCATAGATTTTTGAGTTAGCCTGTATATATAGCAGAAAAATGAATTGTACTTTGTTGATGCATGTGACAGATGATCCCCTTAAGATGGGGAACTTAGCAAAGTTATTCGTATGTCATAATGGAAATAAAAAAAAAAAAAAAAAATATTATACAGTCAAAAGTCTTTAATCCGGACTCGTTGGGACTTCGGCAATTCCAGATTATTAGTTTTACCGGATTATAGATAATCAGTTTACATCTGGTAAGATGGCATGCAGAAATTATAAAATTAAAAATATGAAACCATAATTTATCAAATAAAGAGCAATTATGATCTAAAGGGCATCAAAATTTACAAAAAAAAAAAAAAAAAAAAAAGCCTTATTTTTATTTGTTTATTTTATTAAACATTTCTTTCAAAGCGTGCATGCTTAAAGCATACATTACGCATAGTCGAAATTAGAAAATTGCAACCAGAAAACTATTTGATGTGTATTCGGGATATTTATAATGACGAGAAATTTGATTTAAATCATATCAAAGACGGAGTACATCGAGATGAAATACTACATTTAGTAAGCAATTGTAAGCCGAATAAAAAAAACATCTCCCTGAAGATAAGGATAGTGCTGACAGATCAACTTCGAGTTCATTGTGTGCCGCAACTCCCCCCCCCCCCAGGCAGAGCAGCATGAAATTGATAAACAGATTTCCGAATGGTTAGAGAAACAAAAGATATGCCTTTATCCATTTTTTGCAGCGATTCCACTTTTTGTTTGATGGACATCGAAACATGCTTTTGCTTTGTTGATCCTTTGGCAGCTCCAGAATCGGAAATTCTTTTTGACATAATCGAAAGTTCAAGCTTAGTTTTATAAAATTGCTCTAACAGTCTGCAAAAAAAAAAAAAAAATAATAAGCCGGATCCAATTAGAAGATTAAGGAACAACGCAATCTGCAACATTAACTGAAATAGATAATTTTAGCTTAGCTTATACCATCTGTTATACATCAAACGTGCATGCGTAAGTGTATTATGCGCATGCGTAAACGTATATGAGCATGAGTTGCGTTTATGCATGCGCCGAAAGTTTGTAGCTTTGAGGTCCGGATTTTAGATCATTCCGGATTATGGATGTCCGTATTAAAGACTTTTGATTGTATTATAATAAGGGTGAGGGGCTAGTGAGATTTTCATCCTGAGCCTAAATAACTAGGTCGGCTACTGCAGATAGGATTTTGCATGTTTGGCATATTTCTTGCTTTGACAAACTTAATGATTTTAGAAAATTACATTTTATGTTTGTACAGCTCTTCCATCCTTAGAACGTCAATTTACTAAACATAAAAACCTATCTCAAACATTCTGTATATGTGTATTTTTATATGTTATGTAAGCTAATAGGAAATATTTAATGATGGAAATTTCCCTCATTCAGAGTCAGTTTAGAATCCACAAAAGACAATAGGAAAGTTATAAATAATGTACATAAAGAAAAATGCGTAATATATTCTAAAAAATTGAGAAGGAAATTGCAGATATGTGAATGTTGAAATAAATATCGATAAACAAAACAACAGTAAAAACAAATTTATGCTTATTTTAAAATCGAATGATATAGAGTTAAAAAAATATTATCTCTGAAGAGTAAGATTACTTATACTACATTAAAAGGCACCATTAGCTTTATTTATGACTTTTCACTCATTAAAAAAATAGAATTTTATTATCGGGTAAAGAAGCTAATGGGATAAATGAATTATATATATGTTGTCCTCTATTGAAGAGGCCCACCAGCGGCCGAGCGGTAAAGTCGCTGGTAGTTCGGTCCGAGGTTCGAATTCCGCGAACGGGCTGGCTGCATGGGTGTTTTAGTGGTTTTCCCCATGTGTAACATGTATATGAGCCAGTTTCCCTTACAAAGTCCTCCACGAAGGCATCCCTCCCCTTAGGCAGATAGCCCTAGTGCACTTTGCCATAATTAAATACACCACAGCTTGCCATAATTAAATACACCACAGCACCTCTATTGAAGACATATGTGTTTTTTCGTTCCATTGACTAATGTTAATTTTCATGTTGTTCTTATATATGAATTTTAAATTAATAGTGTATCTGTGTCCCTTTTTTTTTTCCAGGGCAGAGAAGCATCTTTTATAAAATTATAAGTATGCAATATTTACTATTGAACAGGAAATGAGAGCTGTATGAAAAACTACCACAAAAGGGAAATTAAATTTTTTGACAGGATGAAATATAAAATACTTATCCACAATTAAAGTCCTTGTTAATAAAATTTAGCTGAATTTTAAATATATATATTAAATTTAATGAATAAAAATTGAAACTAACACAATTAAAATAATAAATTAAAAAATTTATTTACATGCATACAATTTTATATTAAATACACAGATAATTTTCCTACCATTACAAAAAATAAACAGATGATTATTTCTTTCTCATACAATCACAGACAAGAATAAAGAATTATTTTGTAAGAGTTTTGAAATAACAGCAGTTTCCCCGCCTTCCTTTTAAATTCAACAACTTTTAAAATTACAGTGATTTTTATTAAAACATATTAAATATAGTTTGATTAAATATTCCTTTCACAAATAAGTTCAACTAATATTACATATCTCATAGTAAATGTCTCTACTGTGAAATAAAGAATCTTTCTTAAAAATTCTTTTTTTATATATAGACATATAATTATAAATGTATCAGTTCACTTCTTCTATAATTATATTTTGTGAAAATATTCTGAAACTATTGAAAAGAAAGAAATTTCCTTCATTTTAAAATGGTTATGAGATGGATTTGAATGTAATGATGACAAAGAAGACATTTTTTAATAATAGAAAGAGAAAAAAAAAAAAAAAATCTAAAATAGCTTAAACATAGACACCTTGGAAAAAAATTATAAATGTTAATAAAAATAAAATTTTCACAGCACATCATTTTAGCACAAAAAAATCTATCATTAAACTTTGCATACAGCTAATTTACCGAGATCTTCATTTCAGTATAAAATACATAAATTTCATCTTTCATTTCCTATTTATCTGTTTTGGTATTTTCTAATTTAAGAAATTTTGTCTCAAATCACATTTCATCATGAATCATGATGCATTAAATCTAGATTCAATGGCAATTATTTTCACAGACCATATATGAATTGAACTATATGCTATCAATTTCGTATGAAGGCTTTCCATATGAAATTAACTTCTCAGATTTTCTACATTTATATAGTTCTATATAAAGAAAGCATTCACTCTGGAATCTAATTTGATCAATATGAAGTAATAACACATAAGCTAGAATTTTAATAGTGACAGCACTCTGAGACATTACAGTTGGCTTACTGTAGGAACTATTCAGCAATGCAATCATTACCATACTGTTACATCCAATGATGCAATACTTTTGCTTATCATCTGATAAGCTTGCTTTAAAATGATTTCATTGAAGGACACTATAAGTCAGTGTATTGCCATCTAGCAACTGAAAAATTGGTATGCATGTTTTGTGGCTTAATTGTCTGATTTATCAAGATTTAGGTATTAAGTTTTTATTTTGACTGATGTTTCTTTTTAGAATGTCGTTTGGTTTGCTTGGTTTAGCTATTTGCTCTGAAGTTGTTGACCTTGGGTGATTACAGCTTAATGACACTAGAATGACACTGACAGCAGGATGAATAATTTTGTTGCATAACTTCGCTGACAGCTCCTCCATATATACTAGTCTACTGTTTCTGCTCACTAAATCAGCTGGAAGCG
Source organism: Stegodyphus dumicola (assembly GCF_044657685.1). Lineage (NCBI taxonomy): Eukaryota > Metazoa > Arthropoda > Arachnida > Araneae > Eresidae > Stegodyphus > Stegodyphus dumicola. The sequence goes on along the minus strand of NC_140771.1, from coordinate 35,450,884 downwards.
TTAAAAATCATAAACATGAAACAATTTGCATAATAATTACAAAATAGAATTGTAATAATTTAATTTATATTTTTATTTCATTTATTTATTGAACAAAATAAATGTTAAAGTTATTAAAATGCAGCACTAAATTAAAATATTAATAACACTTGTAGTATAATATAAAAACACTGATGCTACAAATGCTAAATTAACTGAGTACTGGGACTTTAAAGTGACTGATAATGCTAGATTAGCTTTTTGAATGCATTTTAATTAGGAAGTGACTGATAATACTAGATTAGCTTTTTGAAAGCATAAATTCATATCATACATAGAGAAAATTATGAAAACGTCCATGTAGCCAGTCTATTTGCATGATACAGAAGCAATAAACATGTTTAATGATAAAACTGAAATGAATAAAAATATTAATAAGGTTAAATTTATAGTTTTGTTGTTCTTTTGCATTTCAGTTAATATTTCTATCGTAAAAACTGTCCAGCTTAACACTGTTTACTTTCTCTTTGACAAAAATGAACATTATTCTCAATAATGACAATTTGAACATTAATTGTGAATTATAATAAATTTGCTAGCTGCTGTTCTATTCATTCACAATAATAATGGCTTGAGTAAATTTCTGTGTTTATTTTATTTATGACCTCCCAACATTTTTTTACTGTGCTTTATTCTATAGTTCCAATTTGAGGTAACATGGTGTGAATATCCAGAGTTAAACTGTCATAATAACAGTACTATTTACAACTGAAGCCAACAAGCACATATCATAAAATTTCAGTTATATGTAGAAATAATTCATAAGCAAATAAATCTTTATCATTTTGCTAATCTCAATTCAACAAACTAATTTTCATAACCTTTTTTTTGTTTTCTTTCTTCTGCAGATAATCAAAACCATTATTAAAGAGCGATTACTGTACATAATTGTTAAGAAATATATCACATTTGCATTCTTCAGCTTTGCTACTTTTTAACTTTAACAAGTTAATATTTAAGTACTAAAATATAATACAGTTATATCTCTGAAGTTATGTGATAGGTGCAACTAATGAAAGTTCTGACCTCAGATTCCCAGTAGTCAGGATGTTATTTATTATTACTGTTTTGTTATTGGGATCAGTTTCAGAAGTGTATGCATGTGTATATGTATATATATATATATGCATGTATGCACTTACACACACATACATCGATCCATCCATACATGCATATATACATAATTCTGAATCTTGTCCTGATAACAGAAGAATACCTATTTATCTTGCATACAAAACAATGCATATGAATTTAAGTTAAAAAGAACCAGTGGCTAAAAATGCACTTGTTTAAAAATATTATACATTTCATAAGAATTTAACAAATTTTCTCATTCGCATAAAGCTAATTCAAATTTAAATTATGAAAATTTAATTTTATACGAGTAAAAGATTAATTATTGCTGTGAACTAATTTTCAGAATGTATAATTCCATTCACTTTTTTGAACCAAAGAGTGAAAGTAACAGCACTGTGCATAAAAATGTAGAACAACTGTTACAACTGAACAACTGTTAACACAATTAATAACTCAAGTGCTGTTTTGAAGAAAAGTAAGGGGTTTTTAGAGCAATTAGCATAAATTATTAGACTTTGATGCTACTTATTTTATTAAAGCTAATTCTTATGTATAGACACAGATTTTGTTCACCAGACAGAGCCTGGAACCAGCATTTTATGAATTATTCACAATTTCAAATACAAATTAACTACAGGTAAAAATGTGTGAAATAAAATAAGCAGCCTTATTAAAGCAAGACAGAGCCTTGCAATATTTAAAAGTTACATGTTACAAAATTGGCAATTCAATCAGCTTATTTTATTATGGTGGCCACTTTAATATACAAGTGTCACCTGTATATATTCTAATATATTTTAGGAGCATTAAGCTTAAGTAAAAAGTTGTATTTTACCTTTCTGGTCCTTCTTCCCTACATAAACTTAGAATCTGAGGTAGCTATTTTATTTTACAAAAGGTAGAAATAAATATAATAGAGCTTTATTTTTTTAATTGCAATTAACTCCTGATAATGATTTACGAAAATATGAACTAATTATATTTGTGATTTTTTTTCGGGGGGGGGGGTCATGCAACTACCTTATTTTACAAAAGGTAGAAATAAATAGACTAGGAAACGTAGAATAAATAGAATAGAGCTTTATTTTTTCAATTGAAATGAACTCCCGATTACGATTTGCGAAAACATGAACTAATTAGGATTTGCGATTATCTTACCACTAACGTTCCGTAAACAGAATAGAGCTTTATTTTTTCAACTGAAATTAACACCCGATAACGATTTGCGAAAATATGATTTAATTAGGATTTGCGATTTTCCAACTTCTATTTTGTCTTACTGTAACGTTCCCTAAATCTATGTAAACAGAAAAAATCCCTTTTCGTCCTTCAGGAAAATTCCCTGAGTGGGTTGCAGGGTTGTAACGCTTGTCAGGGTTACCATAATCTGGCGCACATGCACTCTCTTCCGAGATGTCAACAAATCGCCTAGGGCCGGTTACCTGAAAACTGCCAAATAATTTCATAGTTTATCTTATTTTGAAAGTTTTGAGCTATTTGAGCTAATATATATGTGTGCCTTTTCAACAGAAATCAAGAACAAGAATAAAGTATATGCAGTGTTGCAGGTATCTTAGTAGAAATTGCTAAAGTTTTAAAATGGGTCAAATTCTTGACCACTAGACTGCTAATAATTCTCCATGTAATCATGTTCATGACAATTCTTGTTTTAAAATCCGGTGTTGACATTTTTTTATGCTTTCTTTTTGTTGTATTCCAATCATCTTTGCGGACAAAGTGTGATAGTTTTGTCTTAAATACTGTGTGCATGTGGGGTTTGCTTGTTGAGTCCATACAAAATTGCATATTTTCGTATGAATGTTGCTACATAAAAGCGATACGCTCTATAACAAAAACAGTGATGCACCAAGAAGGAATCATCTTTTTGCTTTGAAATTTCATATTCATAAATGTTTTGCCCAAATATGCAAATGATTAAAATTGGTGTCCAATGAATGAATGGTGTGATCTCCAGCGCATCGAACTGTGCATCCAGCAGGTGTATATAAAGAGCTGTTCTCAAACTGTTGTTGAAAATTTCTGTTGTATTGCGATTTAGGATACCTTTCAACAACTGAGAAAAATGCTTTGCCACAGGATTCGAAGCTCATTACAAGCAATTGTCAGAGTTTGAAAGAGGTCGTAACAGTCGATTAAAAGAGACAGGTTGGGCAGATCGGAGAATCGCTTGTCATACGAGTTGAAGCTATGTGGTGATTAGAACATGCTGACAAAAATGGGTGGACAATGGCAGATTTCACTGTCATGATGGTAGGGGTCGACCTAAGGCCACAACAGATCGAGAGGAGAGTGATTGTCAGATTGGCTGTCACAGTGCCATGACCATTCAGAGATGGCTGATAGAGTAAAATCTATGCTCATACCGACCATTACACCACCTGCCACTCTCGCCTGCACACTGTCAAGCCGGATTACAGTGGTGCTTGGCTCGAACATGTTGGAATGATGCTGACTGGGGATGTATAGTCTTTAGCTACGAATCCTGTTTCCAACTGCGTCATGACGATCATCGAAGATGTGTCTGGAGATGCCCAGAGCAGTGTACTGACCCTGCTTTCACTATTGCACGACACACAGGCCCTCAACCAGAAGTTATGGTTTGGGGTGCCATTTCCCTTGATAACCGGACCACTTTGGACGTCATTAGAGGGCACACAGCACAGCGATACATTGAAGACATTCAGAGACCTGTTTTGCTACTGTTCCTTTTGCAGTACCCTGGCCTTATTTTTCAGCAAGATAATGACAGATCACATATGGCACGTGTTGCTATGAACAGTCTTAGAGCTTGCCAAACACTTCCTTGGTCAGCCAGATCTCTCTCCCATCAAGCATATCTGATATGATAGGAAGGCAACTGTATTTACCAGGGAATGTTGATGACCTAGCCTGACAATTGGAGCAAATTTGGCAAGAAATAACTGCAGGAGACCATCTGGGAGCTTTATCAGTCTATGCCATGCCATGTGGCAGCTTGCATCCTGGGTAGAGTTGGGTCAATACCTTATTGAGCTCATTACTTTGTAACTATGTAACTCAGAAATAAATCATTCAATTGTTCTGAAATTTTAATCGTTTTCTATTCTGTACCTAATCTTCCTATCCACCAATTTTTGTTTCCATCAGACAACTACTTCTTAGTACGTAGATTTTTATGTTATAGAGTGTATATATGAAAGAATTTTCATTTCTCCAGTTATTTTCTGAACACTATAATTTTTTATGATTTAGTATTTTGTATTTTCAGTAATAAAATTCTTTAGTTTTCTGAATGATAATTATTAATGGCAATCATTATAAGTAATTAATTAGCTTTTGTAACTGTTTGTAATCACTGCCGTATTTTATTAATCACAGTTTAAATCTAGTTCTATATGCTTTTTCTTAGCTTTTTTTTTTTTTTCAAAATTTTGGTCATTTGAGAATTGTCAGATTGTGAAAATAAAAGCTGTTTGCTAATTTTCAAGGAAGTGGAACAGGTGAAGCTGAATGGTAAGATTGCTGAACACTTTTATTTTAATGTGGGTTCAAATTCGAGTAAGTTTCTAGTATTCGAGTAAGTAAACTTATCTAGTTTAGATAAGTTTTGGATGCTGTTAAGGAATTTTGTTTGGCTGAAGAAGTGCTAATTCATAAAAAAAGGTAAGTGGATACCGTATTTACGCGAATCTAATGCGCATTGTTTTTGACCAAATGTAGTACTCAAAATTGGGGTGCGCATTAGATTCGATGGCGCATTAGATTCGAGTGCAAAGTTCGCCGATGACGTCAACCGAATTTAAATCGTAACAATGGATTACTGTATTTCTCGACTACATTTACCATTACATTTATCGTTGACACATTATTGCATACTGCAGAGTACGTAGTCACGAAATGGAGGGCAAGCAGAGGAGAATGTCATATGACGCTACTTTCAAACGTAAAGTAATTTTTTATCCTGAAAGAAATGGCAATAGAAAGGCTGGGAGAGAGTTCAACGTAGCTGAGAGCAATGTTCGCTTGTGGCGGCAACAGAGATTGGCACTGTTTGCAACTAAAACTAGTAGAAAGAAATTCACTGGCCCTCGCAAAAGGAAGAGACCGTAAAATTGAAGAAAACGTTTTGGAATTTGTACGTGAAAGGAGAGAGAATGGACAACCTGTGACTAGCGACACTATAAGAAATAAAGCAAAAGAGGAGCCTGAAGTTCTTGGAATACCGAAACAAGAGTTTAAAGCTAGCCGTCGATGGGTGGATCGGTTTATGAAGCGGATGGGCTTATTTCTAAGACGCTGTACAACAATATGCCAAAAGCTTCCTGCAGATTTTAAGGGAAAACTACTAACATTTTAGCGGTATGTCATCACACTTCGGAAGGAAAAGAATTTTTCAATGGGGCAAATTGGCAACGCTGACGAGACGCCAATTTGGTTTGATACGCCTCGTAACTACACCATTACGGAGAAGGGGACTAAAAAAGTTATCATGAAAATAGTGAATAAAGACGTTTACTATTAATCACTGATTGTAGAAACTGTTAGCTAGATAGAAATGTTACCATTTATTTCATGTTCATACTTTACGATATGTACCGTATATACGGTAGTGGTAATTAACAATGATTGTTTCACATAACAATAGCCCACTAATAGGTTAATTCTGTGTTCTGTTACTTTATGTATAAATCCATTGTTGTATAAAATATGGTATCTAAATTTAAATAAAATTATCATACCATTGATTGATAGTTTATATACAAATCCATTGTTGTATAAAATAAGATTCAATAAATTCCTCATACCATTGATGCGCATTACATTCGCCGACAAACAGTTTTTTAATTATTTAAAGTTTTAAAATGGGGATGCGCATTAGATTCGATGGCGCATTAGATTCGCATAAATACGGTATTTCCTTTGTGTAGTGCAAAGATAAATTTCCTTTTTTATGTTATTTCATTTTTGTTTTAAAATGTAGTTTATTGAGATTATATATTTGGTAAAAGTATATTTTAGGGTACCCTTTGGCGATTTTTGGCAGTACATGGATACCGAGTTTGTGCAATGCTTTGACTTGTTATTTAGGCCTGCGTAGAGGTGATTTTTGGTGCAAAAATTGCCGCTACGCAAGCCAAAACAACAAGTCAAAGAATTGCTTCCCGAATTGCACAAAAATGGCATTGAGCACTCCCTTGACTTTATCCATGTACACATCGATCTATTTTCAATTAAATAAAGTCCCCGAATTGCACAAACTATGCTTTATGCACTCCCTCGAGTTTGTCCATGTACACATCAATATATTTTCATTTTCACTTAAAAAGTCAAAGGAGCACCCAATTCTACAGTAGAGGCAAACAAAAAATACATAATCTCATTAAACTACATTTTAAACCAAACAATAAAATAACAAAAAAGGAAAAATCTGTTATGTATTTTAGCACTACGCGAAGGAAAAATCTCCTTACCTCATTTAGAAATTCATTCGTCTTCAGTCAGTGGCACACAAAATTCCTTAATAGCATCCAAAAACTTCCTAAAAGTATCTGAAATACAATCCATATATTGGCATGGCCACAGAAATTCACAAAAATAAGAGTCAAAAATATACTATGTAGTTCCAGACTATGGCTACTAAGTAAACCTTCATTTACACAATTAATTAACTCAATTAATGCACTTTTCCCTTTTCGTTCCAAATCGTACAGAAACTTTAAATTAATCCTACTACATTAAGCCATTGTACCATCTAAACAATGAAACAAGCAATTTACATCCTAAGCAACACACATCAGAAAAGCCTTTGCAAAACATCCCATGATTCAAAACTTCCTAGAATAATGCAATCGATTGTGCCATAATAGGGTTTCCATAACATTCAACTAGTCAGGTTACCATAAATAATACAACAACTTGGCGATAAACAAAACATCTTGGCGATAAATGAAACAACTTCGCGATAATACAAGGGGAACCTTAAAGTCAACTCTAACCATATATTTTTTTTTTGTTGGCTGCTCTTTGACTTTATAAGTGAATATAATTCGATGTGTACATGGACAAAGTCAAGGGAGTGCACAATGCCTAGTTGTGCAATTCTAGGATTTTTTTTTTTTTAAGTGAAAATAGGTCGATGTGTACATGTATACCGAGTTTGTGCAATTCTTTGTCTTGTTATTTTGGCTTTGTGTAGCAGCAAAAATCGGCACTACATAAGCCAAAATAACAAGTCGAAGAATTGCACAAACTGGGTATCTATGTATCGCCAAAAATCGCCAAGTTTTGCCAAGGGGTACCTGTAAATATACATTTACCACTTTCAAATTTAGGTACTTTCATATTAATGCAGAAAGTTGCCAAATTTTCAGAAAGTCAAACTCTTGTAAACATACACACAACAATTCATGAGTCAAGCTACATCACCATTTGCATACTTCAGTATTTAACTGTTCTTAATTGGATGATCATTATCATGCCAAGGGGTAACAGTGGCAAATTTGTACAGCAGATTGCTGTGTACATGGGGAAAACCTATATATACAGCAGACATTTATTAAATAATAAAAATTTAACATTTTTAATTGCTAAATTGTGTTTGCTTTTGATATGTAGATAATGTTTACTGACCTATGATAAATATCTATAGTTCCGCAATCCTTTTAAAAACATTGCCAAAATTTCTAACTTGCATTGGATAAGTAACTTTTACTGAAATGCCTGGTATATCATTATACACTTTCTTCTGTGAAAAAGCATCAAATTGTGCCAAGATGATGGCATTAATAAATTAGATGTCAAATTTATTCCTTCAGTATTGCCACTACATGCCTGCAAGTGAAATTTGTTGCCATTTTTTTTGGCCCCAAAATCCCCACTACACAACTTACCAAGTTTGTGCAAAGAATTGTACAAACTCTGTATTCATGTACACATCGACCTATTTTCACTTAAAAAAACATCAGAGAATTGCACAAACTTGGCAAACTCCTTTGACTTTCCATGTACACTTCGACCTATTTCCACTTAAAAAAACATCGGAGAATTGCACACTCCCTTGATTTTGTTTGTGTACACATCGATCTGTTTTCACTTAAAAGTTCAAAGGAGTAGCTAACAAAAAATATATAATCTCAATAAACCACATTTTAAATAAAAAATGAAATAACATAAAAAAGGAAATTCATTTTAGCATTGCACAAAGGAAATATCCGCTTCCGTATTTAGAAATTTCCCTGTCTTCAGTCAAACAAAATTCCTTAACAGTATCTAAAAACTTCTTAAAATTATCTAAACTAGAATCTATATACTGGCATTGCCACATAAATTCACAAAGATAAGAGTAAAAAGCATCCTCTGTAGTGCTGGTATCCTCCAATGTTGGACCATATTTCTTTCTTTCCTACATACAATAATAAAATACATACAATAACTTATAAAAGCTATTAAGTGAACCTTTATTTATATCCCAGTCAATTAATGCTCTTTTCCCCTTTCATTCTAAATCGTATAGAAACTTCAAATTAATCTTACCACATTCAGCTATTCTACCGTCTAAACCACAAAACAAGCAATGCACTTCCTAACCAACACACACCACAAGACCTTGCAAATCTTTTCCGATCATGCAACCGATTACGTCATAATATGGTTTCCATAACATTCAAGTACTCAGGTTACCATAAATGAAGCAACAACTTCACAATAATGCAAGGGGCACTCTTCAGTCTACTCTAACCAACTTGCAGTATTCTTGATATTTCATATCTTTGCAGTTATATCTCAATTTTGCTGCAGTATGCAATAAAAATTGGAATGTTTAGTTTAAATTTTTATGCCACAACGTAACAGTTCAAAAGCTAGCTATGGAAATTATATTTTTAAGTTTCTTGATACCATATTTCTAATAAATTTATCAAACTTTTTCATATTGATGTTATTTCTGTGGACATTTATTTATTTTACCTGAATGATATTTATATTGGATATTAAGTTTCTCTGATTGGTTTGTTTTATAGGATGATGATGATATTCCATATGAAGAAGAAATTCTTAGAAATCCTTATTCTGTAAAGCACTGGTTGAGATATATTGAATTCAAAAAAGATGCACCAAAACAAGTAATAAATTTGTTGTATGAAAGAGCTCTAAGAGAACTGCCTGGAAGGTAAAGATTATAAAGATATTTGCTTGGAGATTTCTTTAGTTTATTATAAAATATGGTTTTTATGCTTAAATAATACTTTGGAGTCAAGCAAATTTTGTGCTTGTGAAACTAGTTATTTAATAAACTATTAAAATGAAATAAATTTTACAGTGAAATAAGAATTTTAAATACATCTATTAATTTATTGAATAAATAAAAATTCTTGGTTGTTAATAAATTTCTGATATTTCTCTGGTTTGTGAGTGAAAAAAAAAACTCTAATTTATATATATAAAAAAAGGTACTTTTTCGCCGGAGCAAATCTCGCCAAGCGGACTTTATTGGCGACAACATATACAGTATACACATAAAATTTGTTAACAAATGTTAGATCTAAGAATTTTTTATTTTGAAGGCATGAACATTTTAATATCGTTTTAAACTTTGTAAAAAGACATTAATTTAAGAATTTACTATGCTTTCATGGTGCAACATCCTGATTTGCCGGCTCATATCACATGATCCCAAGTGATCTCATTTCACGTAAACTACGCTACAAAAATCGGCTGATCTTTGGAATATGGTAACTGGTAGTTTGGCGACATTTTGGAGGCGATAAAGGTTACTACCTAGGACTTTGGTAATAATGTGAGAAGTACTCAGTTCCGATTATGCATTATTTTGTGTGAGGGAAATGAGAGATCATGAGATATGTCATGTGACATTAATGGACGAATTACAGTTCTTTAATCGGAAAAGGGGGGTAATTTGGAAAACTGTAGTACTATATTATTTTGTATTAAGCTTCATTGTGTGTTGTGTGAAATAGTGGAAGTGTGCGTGCCACGTAATGAAGATTCTGAAGATTAGGTAAGTTAGTATTTTTAATCATTTGAGGATATTATTTTTATGCATTGTTCTAAATGTAAGGAGTAAATAAATTAATATGATATTATTGGAAAATTGTTATTAGCAATGATTTAGTTTAAAGTAATTAGGATTGTAATCTAATTTTTATTAATTTAATGTATGTGCTTATATTTTAAGTAGTGTTTTTTAATTTAATTATATTTTAATTTAATGATCGTGATTTTGTGAGTTATATGTTTGTAGTATTTTGGAATACGTTTGAGTAGAATACGTTGAGTATTTTCATGCATTTTGTGAAATTTTTCTAATTTATGTGAAAAAAGCAGTGTACATGGATATAGTGAAGAGTGTGCACAATGCCATTTTTGTGCAATTCTGGGATGTTTTTTTAAGTAAAAATAAGTCAACATGTACATGGTTTAGTGATATTTTAATTAAATGATAGTTATTTTGTGAATTTTATGTTTGTGGGAATTTGGTATACGTTTCAGTTGAAGTAAACGTGCATGGAAGTAATTTAAATATTTGACACTAAGTATTTGTAACCATTTGTAATGTTTGCGGTATGAATTCGTTGGTGACGTTTATAATATAATAGATAATTTAGAGGTAAAAGTTTTTGGATATTTTATTTATTTTATACGTGGAAATGTTCATCTTTGGAAAGGGTATATACTTTTTGCGATCAGGTAATTTCATATATGTTCTTTTTACCGGATTTAAAGATTCATAAAATTTTCATGCATTTCGTGTAATTTTTCTAATTTATGAGAAAAAAGCAGTGTACATGGATATAGTGAAGAGTGTGCGCAATGCCATTTTTGTGCAATTCTGGGATGTTTTTTTAAGTAAAAATAAGTTGACGTGTACATGGTTTATGTGTATGTGCTATTCTGAAAAACGCGCAAGGAGTTTGCGATTGTGCACTTTTTCGCAATTTTGCAGTTAATATTTGTCATGATTAAGTAGTTTTGTTACATAAAATTTCTAGCATAAGTGTAATTCGGCTAGTAGATTGTTGGAAAAAGTGTTCAGTAAATAAAAAGAAAAGAAACATGTCTTTACTTCGTGAAGACAAAATGGCGGCGAAAAAAAAATAGAGGGTTGCTGTAGCAGAGTTGGTTGCCAAATTTTCGCCAAAAAATCGCCAAGTTACCATAATCCAAAGATCAACCGAATCTAATTATCTCAGAAATTATGTAAAACCACAGTGCTTTACTTCGCTAATGTATTCTCATTAGAATTGATGAATTTAACCCTTGACTTCGTCTCTTCTATATTTTCACCTTCGGGTCAGTGGTGTGATTGCATTCTAATTGACTTAATTACTGTGAATGGTCTTAGGGCATAAAATTGTACTATCTGATAAAAATTCTATGTAATTGTATGCCAGTATTGAAAGAACCAATCAATCTGATAAGAAATGGCTGTGACTTGTTTTGAAAATGAGGTGTAAAAGGTTACCAGCAAGGATATTCCGTTTGGCATCAGTTGTACCATTATTGGCGACTTTATCACCTGCGTCGGCAAAATGGAAAAGTACCAAAAAAAAAAAAAAACTTTAAATCGGTATGTAATAACCATTTTTTTTATGCATACATTAACATCTTAACCAAAAATAATATGCAAGTGCATATTTACTGCTTTTTAAAGAAATGTAGATTATCTCATTTTAATTTACATTTTTAAGAGTTCAGGAAAACACTAGCTAAATTCCAATTTTCCCTTTCTTACTCAGAAGTTTTCCTCCTTGCAAAATATGTGTCATGAAATCCATAACTCATTACTGCATCTGAATATAATTCGAGTTATTCTTTAATGGACTTCTTTCTAAATTTGTGTTTTAAAAACTTCACCAGAATTTGTTTCTCATGTCTTTATTTATTTAATTAGTGTTTCGGAAACTATAAGAAAATTTTAAAATAAACATTTAAAACTTTTATGAAAATTTAAAGTTATGAATAGCATAAGGATTGAGAAAGCTTCAAAATCATATGAACTTCTTGAGTATGGTATTTCAGAAAAATACTATAAAAATTGAAAACATGTAAAATAATGATCCATAGCATTATCCGTATCTTTATGGGTAATATATTTCAAAGTAAGTGTAAAATGACTAAAAAAGAACATTCAACAGCATCTGCATTTGTATGGAACAACTCTGCCTTGGGCTAAGCAAGTCCCTTATCTCGGTGCTGATCCTCACTAATTTTCTCACTTGGACCTCACACATACACTCTATTCTCCAGAAGCTTTGAATTTGTAAAGCTAAACTGTATTCCTTAATTGCTCAAAATAGCGTTCTATCTATTCTCACTCATTTATAAGTTACTCATTTATAAGTTCATGTTGCTGCACATGTTATGATATACCTTTCCAGTCTGGACGTATTCTTGTAAATCTGACAGAAAAAAACTTCAAACTGTGCAGAACTGTATTCTCAGGCAGATCTCCTAAGCATCATGCTATGTTCGTAATACAGTCAAAAGTCGTTAATCTGGACTCGTCGGGACTTCAGCGATTCCGGATTATCGATTTTTCCGGTTTATAGATCATCAATTTAAATCTCGTAAGATGGCATGCAGAAATTCTAAAATTAAAAATATGAAACCGTAATTTATGAAATAAAGAACAATTATGATCTAAAGGGTATCAAAATTTACAAAAAAAAAAAAAAAAAGCTTAATATTTATTTGTTTACTTTATTAAACATTTCTTTCAATGTAAGTTGTTTAAGTTGCTTCGTTTTATGTGATAATACTTTCTCTTTAATTCTATAAACAGACATAATTTCTTGTTCAGTTACAAAGTTTCGCTGTTTAAGTCCCGTTAATTGCTGTGCCGAGAATACCGACTAACTTGTCAATCGAAATTTTTTCGTTTTCACTAACCTCTCTGTCACATTCTTCATGTCTTTATCCATTTTTTGCAGCAATTCCACTTTTGTTTGGTGGACATCGAAACATACTTTCGTTTTGTAGATCCTTTGGAAGTTCCAGCATCGGAAATTCTATTTGACATAATCGAAAGTTCAAGTTTACTTTTATAAAATTGCTCTTACAGTCTGCAAAAAATAATAAGCGGGATCCAATTCGAAGATTAAGGAACAACGCAATCATTAACATTAACTGAAATAGATAATTAGATAATTCCGTTATACATTAAACGCGCAGGCGAAAATGTATTCTGCACCTGCGCACACGCATATGCGCAGTAGTCAAGGTCTTACATGCACACGTAAAACGCCTGTGCGCACGTGCCAACGAGGCACATGCGCAGAAAGTTTTCAGCTTTGAGGTCCGGATTATAGATCATTCCGTATTATGGGTGTCCGAATTAACGACTTTTGACTGTAATATCATTCATGAAGAACTTGGTATTGTCCAAATGTGGGAACTGTAACTGTAACTAAGATTATGTAAGAGCGCCATCTAGATTAGGGTGTGGTCAGATGAGATGAGAGGTGAACGATAGTGAGGACAGACGTGTCCAAAATGTTTTGACGATTATTCTTTTTACTTTTCTTTTCATTCTAATGTAAATAAATAAATCTTAGTTTAACTTCATGAGTTGTAGTTATGCTTATCTTCAATCTTTCCCCATATATTGGTGTTAAATAAATCTTAGTTTAACTTCATGAGTTGTAGTTATGCTTATCTTCAATCCTTCCCCATACAAATAAGATCATTTTATTACCATCTTGCACACAAATGTCTTGCATTAGTTTAACTGTGTATGTCTGCTTCAAGAAGATTTTATCAATGGTAAAAGAACTGTTCAAATGCAGCTGCATATTTATGTGCCAGCTACATCATATTCTATGACATCCAAATTTTTATTCAGCATCTTTCACACTATTATTTTCAAAATGTTCATTACATATTTACTGTACAAAGTTCAAAATTTGGATGTTCAATTTCCAGAATGATCTAATATTCAGACCTTGATCACCAAACCAGCAATTTTTTTCTATTCCTAAGTCTAGGAATGGAGATTATTTTACTTAAGAAAAAGCAGGTGTGCCATAAAAGCAATTTTTCTCCTAAATATTCTTGAATACAGTATAAAGTCCGAAATCCGGACTCGTTGGCGATTCCGGATTTAGGATTTTTCCGGATATTAGATCATCAGTTTAAATCTAGTAAGATGGCATGTAGAAATTATAAAATTAAAAATATGATTTATGAAATAATGAAGTATTTATGATCTAAAGGGTATCAAAATTTAAAAAAAAAAAAAAAAAAAAAAGAGCTTAATATTTATTTGTTTACCTTATTAAACATTTCTTTCAGTGTAAGTTGCTTCATTTTTTGTGCTAATACTTTCTCTTTAATTCTGTAGACAGACATAATCTCTTGTTTAGTTACATTGTTGAAGTCTTGTAACTGCTGTTTCAAGAATTCCGACTAACTTGTCAATCGAAATTTTCTCGTTTTCTGTAACTTCTCTGTCACTTTCTTCGCTATCAGTAGCGGTATTTTCTGTATCTAGAATCATACTACAGATTTTGCCATTCATTAATTGATTAATGAGCATTGTCATCACAATGAAAAACTTCTTTTATATCATCATTTATTACCGCTTCTCCACATTTCTTTACAAAATCCATTAATTGGAAAATTTAATTTTTGTTTTGTGATATCCAAAAACCTTTAAAATTAGCTGCTGTCATCATCAAATTTAGCTATCCTTCTTTGTACATATTTGGCTATGCATCATAAGCTTGGCGACTAATGACAAGTTGTTCCATTAAATTTTATCTTGCTTCGATCGTGCATTGAGACAATTTAGCCTGAATGGTATTAGTTTAGTTATTTATTATACTTATGCCTATTTTTTTTTTTTTTGCACATGCTTAAGGCTGATCAAAGTTCTGAATAAATAAATTCCCACATATACTTAAGCCTTATTGAGTGCTGGTGCTAGATATCTTACCGCCTGATGCAGTCTCTGTGGGTCCTAAATTCTGCAACTCTGTGTGGCCATACAAGCATTAATTCTGGGTCTATGTGAATAAAAAATCAGTTATTTTTAATTCAAATAGCCCTAAATGTAATCCTCGAGTCTATGAGTATTATCAACAAAACCTATTTTTAGCATATGGAAAGAAATTTTTGGTAAATTTTTCCTCATCAACATTTTTTATCCTGTTTAACTTAAATCTGTAATCATCATTAAGTGTAATGTGAACATAAAAGGTTACCATACTGCTTTATTATTCAATTACTAACGTAAAAAAATTGTTTCGGCATCACTGCATGAGTCATTACTCAAGTTGTCATGTGTTGATAAATATGTGTTGATGAAAGGAAAGTATAATAAAAAATAAAAAATAATATGCCAGGTTGGCGGCAGATCAACGATGTATCTATGTGGAATGTTTCGATTTGAGATGTGTGCCAAGTAGATATGCAGCAATGGAGCCAAATTACTGATTTGTACAAATTTATGCTAAAATGATTGTTTCTCTAATAACAAGGTATTTTATTTAGTGTCGAAGTGAAATTTAGAATCGAGACTCTTCAGATGTTTTATTATGCACAGAGGGGGGGGGGGGGATCAAATGCGCATGCGTAAATCCTACGAGAAAAAAGTTGTTGGTGGTTTCGAGGTCCGGATTTTAGATCATTCCGGATATTAGACGTCCAGATTTCAAACTTTGTACTGCATTAGTTTCAAACATCTGCTGGCTAGTGAATTGCACTTAGCTAGTGTTAACAAACTGATTGACATTGCATTGACATTAGCCATGATCACCTTTTCATTCAGATGTAGGATCTGACTTGAGTGATTATAGAATGGGGCTCGCCTTTTTCTAACTAATTTAAAGATTAAGTAAAGTCCCTAGACATATTTGTTTGGAGTGGGAAGTTGTTCTTATTGGTTTTCCTTTTGTTAGCATAGCAGCAGGGAAGGGAGAAAGGTATTGGGAATGGCGCCACTACGCCAACAAATCAAAGGCCAGATAGAGATTGACATCATGGGACACCAGCAAATTTATTTATTTACTGATAAATCTGTTTGGTTAGAGTCAAGATTATTTTTGATTGAGACTTGTTTGTGACATGTGTTAACTGGGAAGCATGAGTCATTTGGAGATAGCAATGATGATACTGTTTTGAATATAATTTCGTTGTATATTAGTAATTATTCGATAAAAGATTTACGGTTTTTAGAATCCATAGGTATTTCAGATCCTATAATACAAAAAATAATAAAAAGAATTTAGAGCATTCTAGAGTTGTCAGGTTGCACTTCGTAAAAATTAACGTAAAGCTTAATTCTTTGCATCTAGTGAGACTTAAAATAATACAAAACAACTTATCACCTCTAGTGCTTTAGCTGCTTATTGGAACCTTAAAATATGTTAACTGGGTTACATCCCCAGGAACCCTACATGAAGTTATGGCACTAACTGCATCAGACAGGCAGAGCACAACTAACTTTCAAAACTTGCCAACCGTGCCTACGTCAGGTTTTCAGGTTTGTTCTGATCAGCAGGCCTTTCTCTAGGCAAGCAGCAGCAGTGGCAAGAGCCAGTTTTTTGTAACAAATCGTGCTGATTATGAATTTATTTCTCATTTTAACCTATACCATCTGACATAAAATCTATCTGCTGTTTACTAAACCTCTAAACTAAGCAAGTACGTGACAAAATGAGACATAAAATTAAAAATCAACATAAAGCTAGATGTTAGTAAAACATAAACTGTCACTAATCTTCTTTCAAATATGTTCAACTATTATAAGGGTAAAATATTTAATGCTACCTGATAAACTTTATAAACTGGATTTCATTCTCAAATTTGCTTTATAATTAGGTTTATTAAATTAAGTTTAATAACAATGCATTCTACTTGTGAATCTATTTTATTCTTGGGATGGTATCGTAAAAGTGAAGTTCAGGCATAGCTAATATCTTAAATTGAATTTATTCAGTCTCCATTTGTTGATGGGTCAGTAATTTTTTTTTTCATTTTTGGTCTTTAAATGTGTTTAAATTTCCATGTCCAGAAATGTGTATGAACCCTGATTCGAGATTTATTGATAATCTTAGCATTGTTTAAGAAACAGGATAAGGAAGAATGAGATTTAAGTATAATTAAAAAAAAATTATTTCTAGAAACCCCCAAATAATGCTTTATTCCTTTAGTCATTAGACTTAAATGAATAAGGATATTACTATGACTCTTTTTTTACAAATCTGTTGCAGCAAACCATGAAAGGCAATGCAATTAGAAATGAAAGCTGTTTTTAAAAAATAATGTGTAATCAATAAGTACAGATTTATAAATATGTGATATGTAATACAATATTGTTGCAGCATAGCATTCAATGGTAAGTACTGAAATATCTATCTAAACAGTTTTTAGAATTTTTAAAGAATCTGTTTCTTCTTAAAGCATATTAACTTCCTACCATAATGGTGAGAGTTGACCCAGCTTTAGAAACGATATAAATTTATTCATATTTAGGTTTTCCTCTTGCTGATTTTCTGATGAACAGGGTGGCTGTGTGAGCTCTCTGTTAGAACATATTCACGATAAAAATTATCCTTCTGTAATGCTATCTTCATGTACTTTGAAATTATTAAGCTACATTTTTGTGATTAACACTTTAAAACTTTTAAATAATTTAACAAGTTAAGTTAAAAATTTTATACGTGTTTTATTGCTTTGGTTGAACTTAAAAACTTACTGAAGTACGAGTTGCTAAAGCAGCAAAATAGCTTTAGCTCTTCCTTGGTTCTGTTTTTTGTAATTGAATGGACTGGCCATATAATGTTCCCATGTTTTTTTCCCAATACAGTGTCATTACAAGCCAAAGCTAATTTCCTTTTAAAAATTGTTTTTTAAAAATAGATCTTGTGTATATGGAACCAACTGCCTGACTATTTAAAAATGCAAAAATTAAGTTAAAAAAATCATCTAAAAAGGCATCTCAAAATGCTTTTGAACTACAGTAAATAATGATGTTTTGGTGTATTCCAGAATACAGTATGGTTTCTTGGGCATGGATGGTGCCATTTTGATTAATAGTTCCTGTAACAGCTATTTCAGAACCCAAAGATTTTTTTACTGTCTCCAGATAAAACTTGTATAATTGTAGTTTCAGAATTAATTTATTTTGCCTTAATAAATCAATTACAGAATTTGTACAGAATTGCAGAATTTATACTATTTTTTCCCCATTCAATATGAAACACCTTATATGTAAAACAGATGCAGTTTGTATTGTTACATATTTATTATTTTTACAGTTATATCATTTGGCATAAGTATTTGAAACTGCGAAGATCTCAAGTTCGAGGGAAGTGTGTCACAGATGTGTGTTATGAAGATGTTAACAGTGCATTTGAAAGAGCTTTGGTCTTCATGCATAAAGTTTGTAATCAGTATTTATACTTAATGTTAACCATTTAGAATTATTATTTTACTGAATTAGTGAATTATTATAAAACAATTATGATTTATTGTGAGAAATATCACACTGTGTTGATGTTTTTAGATAATACCAGATGTCTTTTTTTTTTTCAGAGATAATTTAAGTATTCCTATATATTCTCTTTCTCTCTTATATCTGTGTAATAAAGCTTCTCTAAGATAATTGTCCATATTTCGAGATATTTTGGTTTCACAAGTGTGGTTGTCTGTGAGATTATAACAACTCATAATTTTCAGTACTGATACATATTTAAATTCTCATAAATATTGGTCATATTCAGGGCAAGTCATCTATAAAATAGTAGCCATGAGAGGTTTCACTGTACATGTATTTATGATATTCTAGTAATATTTATTTAATATTAAACAATATTTTGCTGGAATTAAAGACACTAAAGTTTTTCCCCCCCCTGTTATGAATAAGATAAGCAGTCTGCAGCCATCTGCTTGATTTATCTAGTGATAAAATCCAACCCTGGACATGTAAATATTTTCTGTAATCTATTTTGAGTGATCTATGAAATGATAATAATAATTTTCTGGCGTTGCACTTGAACGTATATGTTATATGATGCGTTTTCCTTTTTCCAAAAATAGGTCTTTATTAAAAGAAAAAAATTTCGTGACTAAGCTACGTATAGCTCTTAATGCATTATAAATATCATGAGAAAATTGTAGTAGTGTTGATTAGGAACATGTAAGGAAATAAATGAGAAATATTAAAATCAAATTGCAGCATTTATAATGTTCCGACATTTTTTTCAGTTCAAATCAAAACATGTTTTGCCTTTTCATAATAAAGAGTAATGTTTTTTAGAGAGGAAATTAAATTTGCTGTAGCATAAACTAGGAATTTATTTCTTGTATTTAATTATAATTAAAAAAAAAGTGGTTTGAAAAACTTTTGAACAATATGATAAGCAAAATCTCCGAATCAGGTAGTGGGACTAAAACTGAGTGACATTACTTTCTGCTTATAACTACCCCTAAACAATAATAATTGTAGCAGTAGTAAACTAATCTCTGTGGATGAGAATTATATTACAAATTTCCATATAAGTCTTGTTTGTTTTGCAGGTCAATTAATTTATAATCCAGGATGACTTCTAGTATTTATAATTCAAAATTCAAAGAATTATTTTTGATATAAGTTAGGTTGTTAATCTAGAAATGAAAAATAATTTATGTAATGGTAATATTGATTTTAATTTTTCAGTTTCAATAGTGAGAATTTTGCTTTTTAGATATAGTTTAAAAGAATGACATATATGTTAATATATAAAATATTGTAAAGTGAGCACTATGGTTTCTGTTACATATTAAACCCTCTGCAACACATTTTAACTTCTCATGAGATCCATTATTATTTTACAAACATTAAATTATTCTTAAATAAGAGATTTCTTCCGTTATTTTATTAATTTATTTTTTATGATCTAGCAATAATTCTCATGATTTGTAAACTAGGGGGAAAATACAGAATTATTATATAAATCAAGGTAATAAACACAGTGTGAATGTGGAATTAATTTTTAAAAGGGCTGTTGCACCAAACAGAAAATATATAATTGATAAACATAGGAATGAATCAGTTTTATGAAATGTGAATTTAAGCTTTTAGTATTGGTGTATTTTAACTCCAACAGTGCACTTTATGTTGTAAAGCTATTTGTGCTCAGTTATACGCAGTAATTATTTGTATGATATGCAACATTTAGAGCATGAAAGAGAAGGATAGACTACTAAGATGTGAAAAAGTAAACACCTTTTGATATTTGAATTTATTATGTCAAATAGGTAATTTAATCATATAAGTCTCTGTTCTATAGTCTTATTTTTTCCATACTGTTTTCTATGTTCAACTAATAAAATAATCAAGAAAAATAGAAATATTACCATTATTGTGATATTTATATATTAAACTGAATTTGTATATTAACAATGTTTTAAGATTTATAAAAAATTTCCAAAAATACTAAGAAACTCTGCTTTCTTATAAAAGCATTTAACACACACAAAAAAGGTGTCATTAAAATAAATGAAAAAATTTTGATTTTGCAAGATAATTTTTCATTAGGTATGAGTATTGTATCATACACTTCATATTGAATCTGAACAGTGTATGCTAACTATCTGCATTACAAAGGACTAATAATGTCAATGAATGGCTCAAAACCAAATCATTTTAGTGTAAATTAGTCCTGTCAATTTAGTAAAATGTCATAGTAATATCAGAATGAGTTATGCAGAGCATAGGGAAGTTGGTGCAAGTATACTGACCAAGTTACATTCTAAGTACCCTATGCCATCCTTTTGTAAAAAGACATATTTACTTCTGCTGTCTTTATAGGACTTGAAGTAATCTTTTTTAAAGGCATGACTTGTGGTAAGTTATAAGATGTGCTTGATGTTCTGTTGATTTCCTGACACAAATTGAAGTGGTGATTGTTAAAACATTTCTTTGACAGGAAAACAGCTGAAAGTCACACGAAAGGAATCATTTATGAGATTTTGTTGAGCCTCTTGTATACTAGTGCCATCATACAGAGATAAGGTCTGTTGAGGTTTCTTGCGATATTTTTGCCCAATTTAAAAATGAATTTGATGATTACCATTGTACTGCCCTGATCAATATAATATAGTGATACTATCTGTCATACCATTGGATGCAGGTTTGAAACCTGGAAAAAAAATTAATGTTTATAAGTGTATAGTGTCTGTATAACATAGAGGCACTTAAAATATTGATGAAGGAAAAGTCCTCTTGAAAGATTGGGTGGTAGGAATGGGAGATTTTCGACCTGTACAAAAATTAGTGAAATTCTAGTGTTCCACCCACTTCTTCCTATCTTGTCGGGTTCATTCTTTCTTTGAATTGAGACATTAAAAGCTGAAATTGTATATGAACATTGTGCATGCTACAGAAAGGGTTTATACATTTTTTGAATGATTTTGGGACCCTTTAATTAATGTATAAAATCTAAAGAATATTTTTTTTTAATGTTTGATCTGATAGTGTTTTTTGTCTGATAGTCCATGGTAGAAGGACTTTTCATAAAACTTTCCATTCCTCTTTCACTATTTTTCAAAGTCCATCAGTTGTGGTGGGTTTGCACTAAGAGAAAACTCTTTTCAAGAGACCAAAGCCACAGTACTCCACTGGTGAAGTGTCAGGGTGTTTCACAGGAATACATTGAAAAGGTATATCAATCATCATTTTTTCAAAGAATGTAGTGGTATTTTTTAAAGTATGGCTGGTTGCTCTGTTTGGAGGAAGTTTCACTCTTTGGAAGTCATTGGGATAAAGAAAAGGAATTTCTGCTGTTAATATAATATGTGTTTTTTCTGGATGCAGAATTTTGTCTTGATTTTAATTTATTTTAAAATTTTCCCCACTCTTATTATTTTTAATTTCTCATTGTGAGATAACTCTGCAACGATTATAAACTGCTTACTGAAACTTCCTTTGCCTTGACAGAGCCAGGTTTATACATTTTCCTCTTTTTTGTTTTCATTAATAAATAGATCTTTTTTTGTTGCAATCATTTATGCTTTTTTGCCTTTAGTTAATCTGCATGCAATAGTTGTAAAATTATCAACAATTTAAAATTTGTTTAAGTGGTACGAATCATAACAAAGCCACCATTTGTTTGCATTTGAAAATAGAATAGTGAATTAAGTCACCTTGTGCACCAACTTCAGTGTCTTTTTGCCAAGTAGAGTCAAAAGAAAACTCAATTTTGTGTAATGAAAAATCTGTCATCCTGCCTGCTGGCTGAATTGCTTGTTTTTGTGTAGAAACTAATTTTCGTAATTTTTTCGTAATAATCGTAATTTTTTTTTTTTAACTATGTTTAGTGTTTTAAGACATAGCCTTGCTGCCGTCTTCCTATCACAATAGTATAAAAAATGTAAATGTTCTTGAATAGACACGATTAGATGCCAAGTGAATTGTCGCTGCAAATGTCAATTGAAATAAAGGTAAATATTTAATATGCCTTGAACGCCAAGTTTGCCATTCATTATGAATTCAGTATTCTACATTCTGCGTCATCAGTATAGCACTTTTACATTATACACACACGTATATATTAAAAAAATTACATAATTAGTAATGGTAAACATATGTGTATTATATAATTCAAAAAAGCTTAGGAAAAAATTTTAATAAATTTTATTAAACATGCATTAAATGCTGCTAGAAATGATATAAATAAATATGCAGAAAAGTTATACCAAAGTTGTGAAATCAGTTTTATAAGCAAGCTTGAATATGAATGTCAAAAAATCAAATAAAAATAAAAGCCCACAATTCCAAATGAATGAAAGGCAGGAAATGTAAAAGTAGTCATTGGTTATCATCAGAGAGCCACATTGGCAAGGGCTGAAAATAGTATGCGTAATAAATGTGATTGTAGATTAGTCTTCTCACCATTTTATTATCTGATAAGGGTGGTAAAGAAAAATCAGATTATTGATTATTTTTAAACAAACCTTGAAATTTGTCTTGCAGTAAAAGATTATAAACACATACAAATACATTTCAGTAGACAAATTTGCACTTTATTTTGTGCAAAATATAATCTTAATCACCTTGTATCAAACATACATAAAAAAATGGGGCATTTAAAAAATTAAATAAAATATTTTTGTCCTCGCCTTACTTAGACACATCCATCCATACGTGTCCAAGTTTTATGTTCATTACTAGCAGTTCTTTTCTCATACTTACTGAGAGGGACTGTAGGGCCAGTTTCCAAGATGACATTGTAGCAGGAAAAGGCTTTTTCTAGTGCCCAGATATGTGATTACAGTATAATGTGACCTGCAGTTCAAGGTCTGTGCTGTGTCCCATGGGAAAGTGGCTAGAATGTGACTGGCTATTAATTTCTAGACATGTTTGAATACTGATTGTTACCGGATTTCTTAAGTGATAGCACCCTGCCCTCATTTATAATCGGAACATGCGAGGTCATTACTGCATAAAGAGCATTAGGAGATTTTAGCAAATTAGAAAATTTTCTCTTTTTTTTCAGTAGCTCTCTTTGGTGTGGCAATGAATCATGGTTTTAGGTTGAAGAAATGACTTTGAAATGTCTGTTCTAAAATAACAGATTATATAGCAATTGCATTATAACCTTGGCTACCCTATTTGTCAAATCTTAACCATGTGATTTCTTTCCTTCAAGTGTGTGTTAAAAGACGATGTTGTATGTTACATTATTACCCACACCCACCTAGGAACTTCATGATCAAGTAATGCATACATTTTAGGGCATTATGACAGACTTGATATGCTAAGATTAGGAAGAATTTGATTACTATATGTATATGTGTGTGTGTGTGGAGTTATATCATGTTATCTGCCATGCATATAAATGAAGGATTATAATGAATGTATAAGAATTTGGACAGTTGCCATTGCTGATGGTGCATGTTTTGTTCCTATAAAATGGGAATTAAATTTTTAATTAACTTTTGATACTGCATTATTCTTTTATGTGTGTATACCCTGTATATTAGCATTGCTGCAACCAAATGTTTTATTTTTGTTCCTTATTTGGATATTTTGTACAGTGGAAGTCAACTGTACATAAAAAACAAATTGAACTTTAATGCAGTAGAATATGATATAAAAATAATTTTCATGCATTTAAAATTTTATTTTCAGATGCCTCGAATTTGGTTAGATTATTGTGAATTTTTAATGAATCAATGTCAGATTACTAAAACACGTCATGTATTTGATCGAGCTCTCCGTGCTCTTCCAATTACACAACATCACAGGATATGGCCTCTATACTTAAAGTTTGTTTCGGAAAAAGGAATACCTGAGACAGCTGTTAGAGTCTACAGACGTTATTTAAAGGTATGGCAAAATCGGTGTTATCTTTTTGTTATTCTTCTACATAGGCTATTTTTTTTTTCAACCTCCGATGGGCTATAAAGAAAAGATGGGTGAATATACAAAACAGATTTTGTTGCCAAAAGTAATGTACACTACAGGTTATTTCTCTACATAATCACCTTGACGATTGAGGTATTTGTCATATCTGTAAACAAGCTTTGCAATACCCTCTTCATAAAATGTTCCTGCCAATGATTGGAAGTGAGTTGTGACGGTTTCTTTGAGCTCCATGCCATTTTGGAAGCGCTGCTCCCAAAGCCACTGCTTCAGTTCAGGAAAAAGATGAAAGTCCCTCAGCGCTAGGTCAGGACTATATGGTTGGTGTTCGAAAATGTATCGTTGAAATTACTGAAGGAGTCATTGTGTTACACGAGCACTGTGAGGACAGGCATTATCTTGGATCAGAACAATTCCAGAAGTCAGCATGCCTCTTTGTTTGTTTTGAATAGCTCTCTGTAAGCGTCGCAAAGTTTCACAATAAGAATCTGCATTAATTGTTGTTCCAAGCTGCATAAACTGCTCAAGCAACACACCTTTCTAGTCTCAAAAAACAGTTGCCATAACCATACAGTTATTGAAGATTTGTTTGAATTTTGTGGGTCTCTTTAGAGAATTTGTGTGCATCCATTGTTATGATTATCGTTTCTCTTCGGGCGTGTCATATTGAACTCATGTCTTATCACCTGTCACCATGGATTTCAAAAAATCTTCTCCATCAGTATTGTAAAGGTAAAAAAACTCCAACACTGCAGCCATTCGGCGAATTTTGTGTTCGTCAGTCAACATCTGTGGGATCCAGTGAGCGCAAACTTTTGTGTAGCACCATTGTTCAGTAACGATAAAGTACAAGGAAGATCTTGAATCTTCGGGAATTTCATCGAGAATTCGCTTGTGGTGAAACTTCAGTTTTCCTTAACCGTTTGGTCAACTCGTTGAACAATCTCGTCTGTAGCAATAGACTTGCGTCCTTGACCCCCTTTCATCATGCACATCAGTTCGGCCATCTTTAAACTTTCGTGAACAGTGCCATCACTCATAAAGGTGTCTCCATATACTCAATCCATTCGTCGATGAATTTCCGCTGCACTGTTCCCTTCTACTTGCAAGAAATGAATAATAGCATGTAAATCACACCTGGCAGGAGAATCAGTAGTGATACCCATGTTTACGTTACTGCAACTCAACAGGAAATGGCGTGTTGAACTCGCCAGTGACAGTGTGTGTGGAGGAGGAGATGCGCAGTCACCTACTATGCACATCAACCACCTGCCGCATGCCTGGCCATCATACTGTGCGATCGGAGGTTGAAAAAAAAAAAAAAAAACCCTCGTAATTAATCCATTTAATTAATAGATTTTATTATTACATTTTTTCCTTTATTGCTTCTTACATTACACATAAATCTATTTATAAATGAGGTATTACAAATTAGATAAGAGTTTTAGATTAAAAGTTTATATAGTTGAACATATACAAGGAAAGGTCATTCATAGTCTGTCTGTGGAATTTTCTGAAGTGTGCAAACTGCTGCTGTACAATGTTTCGATGTATATAATGCATAGTATATAGTTAAATTATAATGGTTAATTATTTTGCAGTTATGCAATGAAGATGCAGAGGATTATATAGAATATTTGAAACAAATTGATAGGCTTGATGAAGCTGCTGTAAAGTTGGCAGAAATTGTTAATGATGAAAAATTTGTATCAAAACATGGAAAGTCAAAACATCAGGTAATTTATTCATACATAAGATTGTACAAAACTAATTTGTAAATTTCAAGGTGATAACATCTGTCACCTTTTGTTAGATTTCTTGTGTTTTCTCTTCTGATATTTTAAATGTTTATGTGCCTGAAGTAAAAGTGTTTGACAACAGCTATATATTATTTATTTTTTCCTGTATCTTTATTATATTTGGAGACTTAAAGGGATTTTGTGTTAATTTAAGTGATAGTTTTCTGTTTTAACACTGTAATAATTTCATTTATAACATTACATATTCTCAAAAAGATTTTTAAAATTAAATTTTCCAATTTAAAACTTTGTACATATTTTTGAATGTTATCTTCAAGTTTGAGTTTGTTACAAAAATATTCCACTGAACTCAAAAATGACAAATTGAGGATTTTATTCTTTCATTCCACCAACATTTGAGTAGTTAGTTACTCGTATTTCTAGCCAGAGTTAACTTGCCAGTAGCAGTAGATTTTTGAGTGACTTATTAAGTACTGTATTCACATATGATTTATTATGTACATTTGTCCAATAAAATAAATTGCTGTTTATTGTCATAGCTGCTAATGATTTTATTATTAAACAGATTTGTAATTTTTCTAAATCAGTAAACAAAATGAAACTAAAATATTTCAAAGAATGAAAAGTGACGGCATTATGAATTTGAAATAAATATAATGAAATCTCCAAGTTACATTTTTCAGTGTATTTAAAAGAAAAAGCGTAAATTGCAAGAAAGTGTAGATGGGAAATTATTTTTTTATACGTACTTCAAACCAAAAAATAGTAACACTTGAAGGAAAGCTATATTGTATTTTATATAATTAGTTTTAAGTAGAAGATATTGAAAAAGTTTTTATACAATAAGTTTTTATTTAAAACTTATAAAATAATGAACTAACTAAAAAGAGACAGAAAGTTTTATCATATAGTTTAATGGAAACAATAGGTAAAATAATTATATTTACAAAATTTGTCTAAAATTTCATGTCAAATAAAAAAACACATAAAGCATCCTTGATAAGTTTATAAAAATAAAGGCTGTCTCCTGTCTACTCTACGGTCATTCACATAAGTCTTCACATTCATGATAAGTCTGTCTCCTGCCTACTCTACGGTCATTCACATATGCATTTTTTTAAAATTGTTTAATTTAATTTTAATTTATTAAATTAGTAGATTTATTTTCATGGATAGATTTTGCACTTGATTTGCTTATGCTTCTGAATTTAAATGATATTGTAGATTAGTTCGAGAATGAAATCTTTTACATGTTTGCACATTTTTTTAAAATTATTTTAAATTATTTCGGCTTTTTTCCTTTTTTTTAGAATTTAAATTTGCTTTTTTACTTTTATACGTATTTGTTAAGAATTTAAATTTGTTTAAATTTAAATTTCATTCCTTGCAGCAATGGCGCAAAGAATATTTAATTAAATATGTATTTAAATTTAAATTTTTTAAATTAAATTCAATTTATTCTTATAAAAATAAAGGCTTGTACTTTTGTCAGTGCAATTCAATCATTAGATTTTGTTACTCAGGCAACTATGCTTCTATTATTTGGGATTTAAAATTTCTGATGAATTTTGTAAAGATAATTATTTAATCTGTTGTTCCCATTAAAGTACAAGGTGTGACACACACACACTCACAAAAAACAGAAAAGAAAAAAAAAAAAAAAAAAAAAAAAAAAAAAAGGAGACTGGTCCGATAAATCATTGTACTTACAGAATCAATTCTCAGTGACATTATTACCTTCAGAGTAGTTCCCTTCAGCTTTCATACATTGCTGCATTTGGTGCTGCCATTGCTGGTAACAGTTCTGGAACGAGGTTTTTGGAAGGCCCTTCAGGAGATTCTCAGTTTTTGCCTGAACCTGTAAAGTTGACTGAGGTAAAATAGGTTATCTTATTTTACCTATTTAACTGAGGTAAAATAGGTTATCTTTAAAGTAAGATTTAAGTTCAGGAAATAAAAAAAAAAAAAGTGCAATGGAGCCAAATCAGGTGAATAAAGAGGATGGCCCATCACAGTAATGTTTTTGCTGGTCAGAAACTGCTTGACAGATAGGGGCCGTGTGAGCAAGTGCATTGTTCTGGTGCAACAGCCATCCATTACTCCACAACGTATGCTGATTCGCTATTCAGTTTTTACATTAGACATTTTTCCAGCAGAATGCCGTTACGTGTGTTCATTCAATGATGCAGTACTCCCCACTGACGTTGTCAGTTAAGTTGAAACTGGCTGCATGGATGCATGACATGTGTTGCATGGCATCACCAAAACAGTTGTTGCCAACTCTGTTTTCAAGCTACACACTTAGTCTCATTTTTTTTTTGTGTGTCACACCTCGTATATGATAAATAATTTTTCTTCTTTTAGTTCATTAATTATTTTATGATTTTTAAATGGAAACTTATTTTGTAAATGCTTCTTAAATATATTTTATCTTTTATGTCTCAATGACACATTGTCAGTCAAGTTATTCAACTGAAAAATTGTTTTTCAACAATGACTTTTTCAACATGAGAGAGGGGGAGGACTAACAGCCTCCATGCATTGCAAGAATCAAGGTTGTTCAAAATGCATACCCACCTGCATATCAAAATATAATTTTAGAGGAATCTAATACTGAACAAAATTAATATTACTGCAAGTATGTTACATATTATTGTTTGGCTTCTTGATGATGATTCAATATGTAATCATCACATAATTTTTAATCATTAATTTAAAAATTTAAGATGACTTATCTAATTATTTTCTTATTTAATCCTTTCGAGACTAATTGGAGAATACATCCCAAGGCAGATTTCATTTTTATTCTTGAAAGGGTTAAAAATTATAGTAATTTAGTGAGCTTGGTGTTCTGTTGAAATTGGTAAACTTCTAAAATTACACTAACATGTTGTGTAGAAATTTCTAATGAAAGAATAGTACTTTTTGATTATCTGCACCCTTTTTTAAAATTTTTATAAACTCGATGATTTTGGAAAGGGACATTTTGGGTATCTTGTTGTCCATTTCAGCAAGGGTTCTAGAGTTGCCTGTTTTGTTTTACATCTTTTCATATGCAAGATGTGCACTTTTTTAGTGTGTGTGTTGTTATCCTCATACATGAGGAAAACAACACACACACTAATCTAGCAATCTATTTTGCTAAAACAACCCGTCAGAGATCCACACAGAATTGGCATTGTGCACTGTTTATGATCACAATCATCTAAGAATAGTTAAAACTTGAACATACTCTCTAACAAAACACCCCAACGTAATGAAAACAAAAAAGGCTAAATTCCCCAATTCAATAATGATTTGTTATGACAAAATGCATCCAATGCAAAAATGAACATTAATCGGAAAATTTACTCTTGAATTTTAGAAAAGCTATTACTCATATACTAAAATGTGTGTGCTGTGTACACACTTGGGTTGCTACATAAATACTTTTTGAAAACGGGGTGCATTGCCTCATCAGTATTTTTCTCTGACCTTCTACATACGTAACATGTACATGTACAGATAATCAGAAAATATTGAAAGCATTTTTGTGCTCATTTATCAAACATAACTTAAATTAAATGCTAAATTTAAGAATTCAAATTTAAATCCTTTATTATATAGAGACTGTAAAAGTATACTTATAAAGGAAACTCAACGTTCCTCTTTTGAGGTGGAATCTCATCATTTTGCCATTTAGTGTAAAATAATGTAGCTAATACTAAAATAGCTTTACTAATAAATACATTTTTCTTATTTATAATGTAACTTACTTCTTTTATTTTATAATGTAATTTTTTTTCCTTTTCAAAGTTTTATTTCAAAACAAAATATGTTATTTATCAACAATGTAATTAGCAGTTTACTGATAGAATTGTGTCTAATTTCATTGAATTATTTTATTTTCAGCTGTGGAATGAGCTATGTGAACTAATTTCAGAGAATCCAGACAAAGTGCGATCTCTTAATGTTGATGCTATAATACTTGATGGCTTACGACGATTTACTGATCAAGTTGGCCATTTCTGGAATTGCTTGGCTGATTATTATATTAGAAGTGGATTATTTGATCGGGTATGTTTGAACTTCTAATAACTGTATTGAAATAATGATTTGTATAATTTTTAAAATTTCATTATGTCTGTTTCTTGTTAGTCTTAGTTCTGATATTATTAGCATGATAAAAACCTGCGAGAGAAATGATTTTTCAGAATATTTGCACAACATTATAACAGAAAATTTATTCTTCTGTGAGGGTAACTTCAGTCTCTTTTACATACTCTTAAATACATTTTTTAAAAAAGAAATTAAAATTTTGTAATACTTTATTTTGTCATTACATGCATTGCAAACTAATAAACATTACTGCTTAAGCTTCTTTTTGTACTACTACTAGTTTATAAAAGTTTTTTTAATGTAATTTAAATGTTTAAATATATGAAAGAAGTACAAGTCAATTTAAAATGTGAAATTAGCCTAGAAATTGAATTTAAATTGTCATATATTTAAATGATATTTTTTGGCACCATAGATTTTATTTGTTTTGGTACTTGTGTGTTATAACAGCCTTGGCAAAAAGTGGAAATTGGCATGTTTCAGGCTTGGCGAGAAACAGGTGGTTATATATATCCTCAAGTGATTCCTTGAATGCCGTCTGTATGCAGTTTATTTAATATACATGTACAGAAGCAATGCAATATTAAATTTGTATTTATTATTTTATTTAATACAGTTTTATAAGCAACCTATTTAAATGAGCAATTTATAGATACATACCTAAATTCATTTTAAACAGACACTTTCTGGTGAGCATAGTTCAGCAGTTGCTAGTAATATACATCAAACAAATTATCACGATCAACATGATGCCTGAATATAATACACAAGCATTATCCTATCCTTCCACTTTTTGTTTTGACAATTTGCTGAAGGTGGGAGATTGAAAACAGTAAGTGTTTAGCAAACAAAGAAAATTTTCATTTCCTGAAGAGACTTAAGTTGCTTACATATGTGAAACATAATCTTTATGCACATATGCAGATTATGTGCAGATAAGAAATTCTTTGTTTCTGGCCAAGGCAGAAATGTGCTAATTACCATTTCTGATCAAGGCTATAGTTATATAGGAGTATTTCCACTTCTACACCAGTCTGAAGCTGTTTTAATCCCAATATCTTTTTTTTTAAATAATTAATTTTGGAATTAGAATGCAATTAAACATAAGCTGATTTTTTTTTTTTTTTTGCCTTGTAAATAATACGCTGTTCTATTTATTTTCTAACATTATGTTATTGAATTTTATTTTGAGCTTCATTTTCTGCATAACCATTTCAAATTACAAAGTAAATAAAGCAATACCTTGTCCTGTCATTATAGTCTATTTTAAAACCTTCAAAACAAGTTAAATTTTAATTGAGCAAAATAGAAATGAATTCTAAAAATATTATTTTTTAATATGTGTAATTGTGTAGTGAGTAAAAAAAAAAAAAAAGAAAAAAGAAAAAAAAAGGCAGCAGTTCTGCATTTCCTGTTCTCATTGGATGATCAATAAATCTGGAAATTGCATTTTTCACATTTTGAAAGTGTACAGTATGTTCATAAAAGAATGCACTAGTTATAAATTGTAATAACATCAAATTAGAGTGTTGGTTCAAGGTCATAATTCAAAAGTAACTCGAACAATTTTAGATTAGCACATGTGAGAGTACTTTTTTGTTGTTTTCTCGATTGCAGCTCCAGTGACACGTAAGCAAAAATGGCAACTTTTGGCATAAAACATTTTTCGTTCTGCAATTTAATAATAATGAATCTGCAATTTCAGTTCAGTTTGCATTTCATTTAAAGTTTGTGATCCCCAATGTGGCAAAAACATCTGCTGATGATATAGACAGTTTGAAATGACCAGATATATTTGTAAAGGGAAAAGTATGGAATGACCAAAAGTATCTCTAGAGAATATGGGCCATATTAGAGCATATAGTTCTAAGAAATCTATTTGGAAATCAAATTTTGAACTTCAGTTGCCAAAAATGACAGTTTCAAAGGTTGTAGGAAAATGTTTATGCATACATCCATACCAGTTACAGTTGGTACATGCTTTAAAGCAGAATGACCATGGTATACATTTTAACTATACAAGCAAAGTGCTTGAGCGGGAAGATAATTTTCTTGGTCATGTGATGTTCATTAATGAGCCAGCTTTTCATCTGAATGGGAAGGTTAACACCCTTGATGTTTGTATCTGGGGATCAGAATATCCTCATGAACTTGTAGAATACAAAGGAGATTCCCCAAAATTAAATATTTTATGCTGTGTATCCTGACATTAAGTGTACAGACCATTTTTTGTTTTGCCTAAGCTAGCATAACAGAGCTGGCTTATCTGGATGTATTACAAGAATAGCTCTTTTTCCAGTTAGTAGAAGATGAACATATAAACTTTAATTGCTGACAAGATCGAACCTCTCTCCACTTTCATTTCGTTGTACGAGAAAAGTTAAACGTCAAACTTCCTGACTGTTGGATTGGTTGTGATAGTTGATAGGACAGAGCTCTTTTTAGCTGTCTTCCATGTTGACCTAATCTAACACCATGCAGTTTTTTTCCTTTGGGCCATTATGAAAGATTTTGTCTATGTTCTGTCGATAACTAATGTTTTGCCAGAGTTGAGGCACAGAATTAAAGCTTCCATTACTCCAGATTTGCTAACCTAAGTGTAAAAAGACAAAGTGTGGAAAGAATTAGACTACAAGTTAGATGTGTGCCATATAATTACATTAGTAAAAAGTGCATATACTGAGCATTTTAAAGAAAAACTAGGATAGTTTGCCTTTAGTTTGATGTATGATTTGTTGTAAATAGTCTAAATTTAACTGTTATAATATACCATTGAAACTGGGACATTCTTTTATAGACACCCTGTACATTATTGTTATATATAACATTGCTCTAAAATATGTATTTTTATACAAAATTGAACTTTTTCTGAAATCACATGCTGGTTCTTCTCATAATTCAAATCTATACCTCAAATTACGCTAAAATACTACAGGTTATTTCAGAGATATTCACATGTAATAGTTGGCATACAAACATGAACGCACACACATACACGTACCGAAATAAGGAGGAAGGAGAAATACTTGCTGAATTTACTGTTATCTTAACCCTAACTTTTTTTTTGAAAAATTTCTTCACCGAATTACCATATGCTAAAGTTTCTTGGAACTGTAAAACTTGCATTATTTATTTTGCATTTTAAACTAAAAAAAAAAAAAAAAAAAAGTACAGATATTGAACCCTCTTTTTAAGCTGCATATTTTAAAAGTTGTTAAGATATCAGAAAAATATTTAATATTTTGAAAATTTTCTAGAATGTAAAATTTGATTAATTTGTGAAAAAAATTTGATACTTAGGATAATCTGCCACGTCAAAGATTTGGAATTTGAATTAAATGGGTTAATATCAGTGAAAAAATATAGTGTGCTATCTTTTATGTGAGAGGTAGATTTTAAATAAATCAGATCAGCTCATGGAATTTTTTCAGTTATATTTCAAATTTTGTAGAATCATTAATTATTGATTATCCTTTATTTGTGTATTATTAATTAAAAATATTATAAAACTATGTTTAATAAAAATAAACAACGAATATACATATTATCTCACATTGATCATTTCTCTTAGACGACCACTTCTGAAAGTAACTAGTATTTCTTTGAAGATAATTTAAACAAAAATTATCTCGCAATCTCAGAATGTTAATTTGTCAACTCAAAAAATAGTGAACAAAAATATTTTACATTCAAGAGTTTTAAAATGTGTTAAGTCATGCAAATACTTCAGGTCTCTTCTAAAGTAAAAATAATATTTAACATTGTCACTCATAAAACTAAATTTTTGCTATTGTATAAAATTAAATGCAGAAACAATCTCAATTTTAAAAAGTGCCTGTATCTTTTTCTGTATTTCTTTCATGAATGTGGAATACTGTGAACTTGAGTATCTAAATATGATAAAAATGTGTACTACTGTTTAAACAATATAAAAATAAGTATGTAGAAAGAAACTTGCAATATATATATATATAGATAGATAGATTTCTGTTGAATTTTTCATTGTCTGCATATTTAATTTGGGATACAGACACAGGCATACAAAAGAATACAATTAGAATTCTTGCAACTGATAAATAAAGATTTTTACAATAAGGCATGAGAAATAATTGTTTATTAAAAGATTTCATATTTCATGCTTATGCTGTGACAGGCAAATTTATACTCTGGCAACCATTCCTTTTGCTAAAAGCTTTCAGAAATTTATGTAGATTATTATTTTTTTAAAATCATTTTTTTACATTGATGATCATTTTTATAATAAAGCAACTCACTTTTATAGTACTGAGCATCAAACCTGGCTGTAGGATTTTCATCACCCAAGAAACCTTTTAGTAATTTTTAATTTTCATTTCTCACTACAAGATATTTGTAGAAATAATTAAGTAATAAAATGGCGTTTAAAACAAATTTGTTACTTAAGTCCAAAGGGGCAATTTGCTCAGAAGGACTGTAAATTTTTTTTTCAGCATTTTGCACCAATTTTTTGCGTTGATTCACTTTTCAAACTTTTGCAACCAAATATTAGAGCCCTGTATTAAATATAAAGAAATTAAATAATGAAGCATATGCATAAATGTATGTGTGTTTCTTGCACTGTGATAAAACAATGGTATCTAGAGCCATCAAATTTTGAATAACGTAATCCTCCGCCGAATATGGGCACCTAGAAGCCCTAATTTGGAATTTGTTTTATTATTGATTTAATATTTTGTAACACTAATGAATTTTTGATTAGCAAACTCAATTATTTCAAAGCGGGCAATGGCAACACTGTACAGGGGAAAAAAAACATTTTTATCTCCAGCATGTGAGACTGTGTATCGGAAATTCTAAAGATACACTCATTTTAAAATTATTTTGCATTATTGCTGTTGAATTGATTTTTATGGTTCAACTGCAAAGAACATAATATTTAATAAATAAAAATAACCTACAAAACATTAAAAAAATGCCCCTTCAGGTGTAGTGTAAAATTTGAAGTGTTTTTGTTTAGTTAATTTTTTTTTTATATCTAATAAATCAAATATAAAATTTTTGGTACTTGAGCATTAATGCCGTCACCTTAGTAAAAGTCTCCAAACTCTGACAATCATACATATTAAGTACCAGTCCAAACAAGCAATGTTGGCATTTGTGTATGTGCTCTTTTTATTGTATTACAAGTTCCAATAGATTTTAAAAGCTAATCATGACTTGCCAGTAATGATAAAAAGCATGGTAAATTTTCTGTAGGAATAAAATATAAATTATATAATGTCATTATGTTTTGAAAACCAACTATTTTGAAAATGAAGTGTGAAAAATTGTAAGAAACATGTCAGTATTTGAGTTGTAGATTGGTTTGATAATAATCTTTTGTCTTTCACTATAACGGTCAGATTTATGCACTACTGAAACAAAGAATTAACAAGCGTTAAGTTCTGCTGTGAAGAATTATATAGACTGGAATAATCCGATGTATAACGCATACCAGTGTGTAACGGTAAAGTGCATCTATAATTTCAAGCTACATTTTAAATTTTTTGTTATATTCGCCATATAATGTGCACCCAATTCTTTATGAAGAAATCTAAAAAATACATTAAAATACATTAATGTGCTATGCTTCTGTCTTTTGAGGTAACTTTGAAGATTTGTCCTACCCTTTCAAACAATGATATATTGAATTGACAAGCAATAAAAGGAACAATATGTGTGTGGTTTAAAAGTTTGAGGGAGTAAATATTCCTGCAAAGAGGGTGGATTGTATTCAATGCAGTTTTCCAAAAGAATGCTATTGTAGAGTTTTGAGGAAAAGAGGGTATGATTTGGAGTAAGAATGCATTTCTAAACTGAATTAATTTGTGGAATTAGGAGTTGGATGTTTTCTCTTTCTGCAATCATTTGAAGCCTTGATTTTGAAGTGAAAATCAAAGACTTTATAAGTGAATTACATTTGCTTTAGTTGAACTATAGTTGATCTAGTGTTCCTTTTAGTAGTAAATATGGCTCCCGCAAAAAGAAACAAACACAGTCTTGGTTTCAAATGCAAAGCCATTCATTTTTCGAAATAAAATGTAAATCATGCTGCATCAAGGGTGTTTGGCGTTTGTGAAAGATGGAACAGATAATGATTATTATTTATTTACGGATCAGAGTAACAATGATGGTGAAGATGAAACAGAATTCGATGATGTGCCTGCAAATATAACAGAAAATGATTCATAAGATATATCATTTCTTTTAAATAAACAGCATTTAGGTACATATAGAAATCTAATTTTTTTTATGCTCATTCCTTATTTTTAAATCTGTCATTTTTATATCTGGTGTTTAAACACGCACCTGTAAATTTCAATGTTATTTTTTGTATTGAAAGCACGCATTATATGCCAGAATATACAGTATATTTGAGAGATCTGATGTCTCCTTAAAGAAATTATAGAATAGAAAATGATTGGTGGAAAAATATCTGACCATTGAAATAGACAAATTCACAACAACACAGTGCTGGACATGTTTTTCCTCTGCAATGTATTTTGGGAGGAATCTGCCAGGAAGCAATACAAACTTTCTTTATTAAGATTCCTAATAGAAATGCAGCTATATTAATGTAGAAAATAAATTAAATCCTTAAGCAAGGAAGTAGCATCTGTTCTGATCATTCTATTGGTCCAGCTATAAAATTGAATTGAAAACTGAATTTATTAACAAATTAGTTAATCATGTATAGAACTATGTTATAACAGAACTAACATAGAAGGACAGCTTATCACTAATTAGAGCAGCATTTAGTGGAATTTTCACAGCACCAAGGCCAGAGCGCTAAAGGAAACAGTTACTTTGAATATATTCTTAATCACTAAGAAATTTTCATTGTAACAAAACAATAATCTGTTTTTAAGAAAGTTTGTTTTTCTGGATAAATACATAATTAAAATTAAAATATGCAGGCTTGAAATAATTTTTTTGGTTTATATTATTAGTTTTTTTCTTCTGTAAAAAAATCAACAAAATTGAGCCCTGGTGGGTACACTAATACCTAAGTACTGAATTTTCATTTGTTAATCCTCAAGATTCACAAGCTTGTGATGATCATACATATAAGTTGATTATAAATTTTGGTTTCCTAATTAATTATTCTGTGCTTCCAACATCAACATATATCGTAAACCCTTGCAAAAAACACGGGGTTTATTTCATTAATACATTTCGCATACAGTAAAATTATGTTCCAAGGATTTAACATTTTATGGAAAAAATGGCTTATTTCAGATTAAAAAAGTATGTGTAATTTATATAAACCTAAATATTATTCTAATTAAAAGAGAAAATTAAGTATGTTGAAGTGTAAATGAAACAACTTAAAAAACCTACTTATTTAAAATATTTTTAAGTAAAATCGTGATGATATGTTAACAAAAGTAGATGAAATTTCTACTTTCAAATTTAATCAGTTATTTTTATTCAATAAGACTTAACAATTTTAATAGAGCTATAATTTTATAAAAACTGTAAATGGGACATTTTTAAAAATTAAAATATGTAATTTAAAAGGCTGGTAATCTGGCTGATAAAAATCAGTGTGTTGAAATTTATTGGACATAAAGTGATATGAAAAATTAAATCTAAATTAAAAGAACCTAGGCAGTGAAAAATTAAATGACATTCAGATTTTGATTCTTTAACGATTTTTATCTTTTGATTCTTTATTATTTCTTCTTTACCTTATCTTTATCTTTTGATTCTTGATGTATGCCAAATTTGAAAATCATTGCCAATACAATAAAAAAGCTGACTATCCGGCATTCAACTTCCCATAAAGCTCAAGTAACTGGAATATTTTAGAATTTTTAGAAATTGCATTCCCCCCCCCTCAAAATTAAGCTAATTGAACTCGTTATAAAACACATATAGAACATTATTGCCAAGTAGTGGGGTTTAGGATCAGTAATGGGTAATTGTGATAAACACAATCATTTTCCTCTTGGCTTTGTGTAGACTCAATTAATTTTTGCTGAGCTTAGTTTCTGTAAAAAAGAATGAGTCAACTGCTATTTATCTGTCTTGTCTTTCTTTTTTTGGGGAAGAAGAGATTGAAATTTGGGATCTTCCTACTCAGAAATAGCATGCAGTGGAGTGTTTTCAATGTTATGGTTTCTTGGCACCAAGTAAAGTATGTATTAATGGTCTAGATTTCTAATAGATAATGGCAAATTAAAACTCGATGTTAGATTTTTTTTATATGCCATTTCCATTACTTGTATCTTTTGATTGCCTAACTAAAAGCAGTCTTTTCTTTCAAACTTCTGCTGATATAGTTGGTGCAAATATACTGACATCTCTACCAATTTTCATGGTTGATGGGATTTCACAATTGGATATGTTTTGCTTTTATATGTTGATGCCCTAACATTGGCAACAAGAGCCTAAACATTGGGTTTACGTATTTTTAAATGTCGGCTTTTGATACTGAAGGTGATAACAAATAAGATGATTGTTTTTATAATTTTAGACCTGCTTTGTTATACCCCGAGCCTTTCAGAATGTCAAGCCTTTACAGTAACGAAAATAAAAAATATCGAAATTTTTTTAAAAAAAGTTATACTTTTTTTTGGATATGTTTTAAACATATATTCTTTAATATTGCATGTAAATTTTAATGGGTTATGGTTCAAATTTTTTCTAAAAAATTTATAAAAAAATTTTGACAAACAAAATCTTTTAAATAAATTAGGCAAAATTCCAATATATTTTGATTAAACTTAAAGGGTTTAAAAGAAGAAACAAGAATGCTTAATTAAAAAAAAGCAATATCTTCAAATATATACCACCACAAGAGTGCCTAAGTATTTCTTCCCTTGCGGCAAATGGGTAAATTCACGCCTCTGTGAAATGCAAATCAACTGTGTCTGTATATTATTTCTCTGTTAAATAACTGTAACTTTTATAATAATTTTAATCACAATTCTTTGTATGAAAAAAATATAATTCACAAAAGGTGTTTCATTTCGAAATGAAAAAAAGGTTAGAAAATATGCTTTGATAATTCAGTCAAAGTAAATAACTTTAAAAACTATAAATTGTAATACAATTGTTATAGAAAAATATTGCAATGATTGAGTGATAATTTGAAAAACATTGGATATGCAAGTTTTGCTAAATTTGAGCACTTTTTGAGCCTTAGAATTGAAAAGGGCAAACAAATTGGCTTATCATTTCAGAAAAAGGTCTGATTTTGTGTCAAAATATGTATGCTAGACCAATACTATGTATAAATTTAATATACATATAAATGTTTTCAAGGCATGAAAAAAGCAGCTGAATTTCGTCTTGGCTAACTAGGATGGGATTATTGTCCCAACTTAATTATACTTGTGCTCAGGCTGTTTATTCTTGGAGTTAATAGCTGTAGTGAGGCAGTATGAAAACACATCATATTAGACTGCATAAAGGATTTTGCTAGATTTGAAACTCATTATATTGAAGTAATGAATAACATAATGAGAACTGAACAGAAACTTGGCTTTAATGATTTAGATTCTATAAACATAACTGGGTGCATCAAACAGAATGGTAAACACATAGAGGAGCAATAACCTTATATATCATATTAGCATAAATGAGCAACAAGTTTATAAAGAACAGGAGGATAACTTAGACAATGATGACTGTGTTTAATTATTAAATTAGATACTTTTGCAAGAATTAACAATTAATCAACTGTACAAAATTATTTAATGGCTGAATATTATTTTTATTTTTTATCATGAGCACAAATTGATAAAGAAGCATATAGTTTAATCTTTTGGCTATTGTGTTTTATTAATTTGAGAATTAGCATCATCGCCAGTGTAAATAGTATAATTTCAGGTAGGATAAGCCATGACTTATACATGTTTAAAAGTTGAAAATTTAGGTCTTTGGCATATCTGAAGGAATTGTATTGTTCCTCTATGTTTAAAACTTCTAGTTTATTATAAGTTATGCCCAAGGGAAATGGTTAATGTAGAATTTACTCCAACATTTTAGCCTGATGAGCACTGTGCTTGTACTATAAGACAGTGCAACAAATTCAAACTCGTGGGACTAATGTAGGTATCGCTTAGTTTAAAGACACTGTAATGCATGTACTTTCTGCTAAACTCCATGGTTTTATCCGCCCTTTCCAATGACAATCTTTTTTTTTTAATAGGACACAGGAACTTGTACTTCACCAAGTTAGCTACATTGTTAATGTGTGTCGCAGCTTTGTGGCTTGCTTACTTGTTGCAGTGTTAGTTTATCATTAACATTTGTTGAAGTTTTTAAAATTATTATCATAGCTCCTACTTGAAGGGGAAAAAAAGAACTATACAGCTGCTTTTAAGCTTTCTGCTGTGAAGAAAGGGATAGAAATTAGAAATTGCATTGGGGCTAGAGAATTTCAAGTTGATGGGAAATGCAAACAAGAAGAATTAGAGAAAATGCCTAAGAATAAAAGATCTTTTTTAACTGGCATCATAGTCTGGCCTGTTTTGGAAGAGAATTTAGAGAAATGGACAGCATAGCTGAGAAAAGGAATTATCAGTGTCAACAGTTAGAATCCACCTTCAAGCAAAAGTAATTGCTAAACAAATGGGCATTAAAAACTTCATTAGTGGACCTAATTCGTGGTTAGATTTATGGAATGAAAGAAATTATCTGACAGAAGCTTCCTGTGTACTGGCTTGAAAAAAAGAAAAAAAAAAGAAAAAAAAAAAAAAAAAAAAAAGATTGCTTTTTTGGAGTACGCATTTAATAAAATTAAAGAACAAAATTTGAATAGAGGGAAAATAATTAATATGGATGAAGGGCCCATTATTTTTGGTTGTCCTCCAAACAGACCTGTTCATTCAGCAAGTAAAAATACTATTTCTTCTTTGACAATTGGGAATGAAAGGATTTCTTTTACTTGTGTTTAGGGATGTGTCAGCAATGAAGTGAAGTTTAATCCCTTTGATAATTTTCAAAAGAAAAACAGTTCCAAAAGAAAACTTCTTTAAAGGGTTATTATTTGTGCTAACAAAAAAGTGATAGATGTGCAAAAAAGTAATGTTCCTTTGCCAGAGAAGAATTTATTAAAAAAAAAGGAAAGTTTTTTTTTTCCCTTACAAGACTTGAAGACTCAATCTCAATATTCTGGATTGAGTGCCATCTCATTTAGTAGATACTGTATAATTTGAAGTGAAAAACTTTGCATCGATGTCTCAGTGATACCAGGTGAACTTACAGAAATTTTACAGCCACTGGATCAATGAAATTTTCAAGCACAAGCTATGAAAGTAGTGGAGGGGGGGAATGGATGCAAGGAGGACTTCATTCCTTCACAAATTCTGGATGGATGAGAAAAGCTTCATGTGAGAAGGTCACATTGTGGATCCATAAAGCATGGCAACCAATTCGAGCTGATACAATCTTATCAGCTTTTACTGAAATCATTGAAAAAAAAAGGAAAATGATGATAGCGATGTTGGAAGAAGTGATTTAGAACTGTGATGAAAATGATCTTGATGATTGTTTGTTAGTTTATTTAATTCTGACATTGATGAGTCAGATTTTGAAGTCTTTGTATAGATAAATGCAGTTTATTTTAATTGTAAAATTCTGTTTGATTATTTAATTTATGTATTCGTTTTTCATAATATGGTAATTTATAGTGATAAGCAAAGTTTACCCAACCTGTAAAAAAAATGTCTCTTGGAAATCATCAGAGTTTGTTTTTGGCAAGATCAAGGTATACTTTTTATAATTATGTGGTAAATGTAAAAATATTATAAATGATGATTACATCAGTATTGAAAGGAACGAACTACTGAATAAATGGATAACAAGTGCCATTTTTCGGAATGCTTATGCTTTGTTGCGACATATACAGTGGTGTGACTATCCGATAAACTTTGACTTTTTCGTCAATTACCCTGTGTGTGGGATATACACCAGGGTGGCTAATCTACCCAAATTACAGTAAATTCATATTACACTCTTTTACACCAAAGTTGTTTGGTTAATTGGCGTAAAAATGTATAAGTTTTTGCTTATGTAACTTTTTTTTTTTTTTTTTTTTTTTTTTTGTAGTAATTTCAACCTTAACTCGGAACTACATATGTTTATAAATTTCT
Source organism: Stegodyphus dumicola (assembly GCF_044657685.1). Taxonomy (NCBI): domain Eukaryota; kingdom Metazoa; phylum Arthropoda; class Arachnida; order Araneae; family Eresidae; genus Stegodyphus; species Stegodyphus dumicola. The sequence continues at coordinate 35,408,423 of NC_140771.1, read as the reverse complement.
GTGACAAGTGAATAAAGTGATCTTAGTTCCGTTCATAAATTAAGTAAAATAACATTAGAATAAAGCTACATGGCTATAAAATGTAAGATTCCTTATCACTTTCACAACTTTTTTAACACTAATTAATTTAATGTTGAAATTTAAAATGTGCTTAGTACAGTCAAAAGTCGTTAAACCGGACTCCTCAGCAATTCGGTGATTCCGGATTATCGATTTTTCCGTATTACAGATCATCAGTTTAAATCTGGTAAGATGGCATGCAGAAATTACAAAATTAAAAATATGAAACCGTAATTTATGAAATAAAGAACAATTATGATCTAAAAGGGTATCAAAATTTACAAAAAGAAAAAGCTTAATATTTATTTGTTTACTTTATTCAATATTTCTTTCAATGTAAGTTGTTTAAGTTGCTTCGTTGCATGTAATAATACTTTCTCTTTAATTCTATTAAACAAACATAATTTCTTGTTTAGTTACAAAGTTCCGCTGTTCAAGTTCTATAATTGCTGTGTCGAGAATACCGACTAATTTGTCAATCGAAATTTTTTCGTTTTCAATAACCTCTGTTACTTTCTTCACTATCGGAAGCGATAATTATAATGACGAGGAACTTGTTTTAAATCATATCAAAGACGGAGTACATCGAGATGAAATACTACATTTGGTAAGGAATTATAAGCCAAATAAAAGAAAAACATCTGCCCTGAAGATAAGGATAGTGCTGACAGATCAACTTCTAATTCATTCCCCACCGAGCAGCGTGAAATTGATAAACAGATTTCGGATTTCGAAACATACTTTCGGTTTAGGTCCTTTATATATTAACAAATATATATCGGAAATTCTATTTGATATAATCGAAAGTTTAAGCTTACTTTTATAAAATTGCTCTAACGGTCTGCAAAAAATAATAAGCCAGATCCAATTCGAAGATTAAGGAACAACGCATTCTGCAACATTAACTGAATTAGATAATTTTAGCTTAGCTTACACCGTCCGTTATACATTATATATGTGTAAACGTTTTATGAGCATGCGCATAAGCATATTCGCAGCCGTAAAGGTCTTACGCGCGCACGTAAATGCCTATGCACAGAAGTTTGTAGCTTTGAGGTCTGGATTATAGATCATTCCGGATTATGGGTGTCCGAATTAACAACTTTTGACTGTACAGGGTTCGTAGCGGTCCTTACAAGTGCTTGTAAGTCCTTATATTTGAAAATAAAATATAAAGGCCCTTGTAGGTGCTTACTTTTTCTTTAAAGCCCTTATTTTTTTGTTTTTAGTGCTTATTTTTTGCTTTTAGTGCTTTTTTTTTAATGAAAGCGCATTTTTTCCCCTTACCAAAGCTGAAACTAAATAAACAACTTTTCTTCCTTATATGGAACGTCAGATGGTGAATCATACTCCAGGAAATAGCTTTCTCTCCCTTTCTCTGCATTAACGTTAACTTTTAGTGCACATGAGAGTACAGACAAGTGCACGTCGTTCTATTGGTCAAAGAATTGCAAAAGCCAGTACATTCGGTTTTCTTTTCCTCCTACCCAAATACTACACACGTTTGAATTTCTATCAAGATTTTATTAATTTGCTTTCTTATTCCACATGGTCAGTTCATATTCGCGTTTATTATGATCGTTATGCTTATATTATGAGCATATGTATGAATATTTATAATAATTTAGTTGCAGTAACTGCTGAAGTATAGATAAACTTCCAAAAATGGGTAAGTGTTTTTTTAACACAGATTAGCTTTCTAAGGAATAATATTCAGAATGGCTTAAATAAAGGGAAAGTAATCGAATAGTCAAAATAATTTCATTTTTTTGGCCAATGCATTATACAGTAAGAAGGTTCTCCCCTTTCTCTGCAAAATCCTGAATATTGAAACCGTTGCAGTTCGCTAGAAAACGAGCAACAGACTTTTTTTTTTTTTTTTTTTTCACTTTCCAATCTTGATTGAATAGGACTAAAAGTTCTGCGGTCTACCAACCCAAGTGGAGAATGATTCTATTCCAGAAATTTAACGCAATCTGTGTAAAATTAGAATGAAAAACACCCCAGATTGGTAAGTCTCTTTCTTTTCCTTTATTTAGTTCTTTATTCTCCGAATACCGGCAGCTGTTGATTCCGATTTCGTAATATCACATGCAGAAGAATTACAGTGCACATATTGTGCAATAACGTTTGTGATATTTTGCAGAGATAATTAATTTTGATGTTCAGTCTGAGATTTGTTTATGAACACTTAAAAGATTTTTACTGTACTTGTTAAGCAGAATATTTTTCAGTTCTATTGGTCTATTTTGACATGATGCACATATTGAAATGTCAAAAGCATTTATTTAACCGAAAAATCTAATGAATGGCTACTATGTACCCACCGCTCCTCCTTTTCCAGTTACGCTCACTGTTGCCAGAAAATTTTCAACTAAAGTAGCAAAAGAGACTCGAAAAGTCACAAATGACATCGAAGATCACGTGATTTTTGTGACATCATAGTTACGCTTGGTCATATGACCTCTGACGTCATCACAAATTTCAGTATGTTAGAGACTATATTCGATCCTTAATGGTTTTAATTACGTATCTTAGCTTTAACGAAAATTTTAAACCACATTGCTCATTTTCAATTGTTTAAATATCCATTCTTTTTGTAATTAATTCTCATTTAATTTAGATTTCTGTTTTTAAAATAATTTGTAAGACATTCCTCACGTTAAGATTGTTAGTTCTTTTCTACTAAATTTTTTTAGAGTTGGCAGTTTTTTTTTTAGGTGCGAAGCAAATACAATAAATATGGATTATTATTATTTATTTTCTCTATTTTAACTGAAATTTTATCATTAAATCATGTAATATAGTTTAGTTATGCAGTTTTTATTCTCTCATTGTAAACTAGTTCTGTAAATTGAATTGCTATTTAAAATTAAAAAAAAAAAAAAAGTATTTGTTTTCCATGGTTGAGGTAATGCTCATTCTCTCTAAATACTGCATTTTTCATATTTTAAATTACAGATCTAATTTTTCTTTTAAGGTTTTGCAGTTGTGTAGTGTAATTAGACAGGTGCTTTTTTTTTTTTTTTCTTAAAATGTGCTCGAAAAGTGCTTATTTTTTTAACTAAAATGTGGCTACGAACCCTGTTAGTAATATTTTGTTAAGCTAGAAGTTTATAATTACGAATTTTGTTTATTTCAGGCAAGGGATATATATGAAGAGGCAATTAATACAGTTATGACAGTTCGAGATTTTACTCAAGTAAGGGAATTTATTCATTTATTTTATAGTAGAGTTCCAATAATCTGTTCACCTTAGGACAAAAGGATTATGTGGAGTAATCAATTTAGACGAATATAGATTATGTCTTCCTAAATTTTGCTTCAATTTTTTTTGTTAAATACAGGTTGTTTCTCTTAACTAACTAACTGAAGCACACTGAAAGCATTAGAATTATTTAAAAAAGACATGCTAAATATAAAAGTATTGTAATTTTTAAACATAATTTATATGCAAAGAAAATAATTTCATTTGAAGAGAAATACCTCATAAACAGATTTTTAGGAAGATTCCTTTTATAGAGACACATTAAAGAATTATTTGTTAAAACAAAATATAATCCACCAATAAGCTGAGGAAAACTAAATAAATGCTTTACAAAATAGCCAACAGTGTTTAAACCTGACAAAAATCTTTCAATTCCTTTTTCCAAGGTTCTTTCTCAGTTGCCTATAGATGTAAACGTACTTGCTTCTGGGCAGAAAGTAAACAAACTAGTCTAAACACAATGTCTGGAAATTTGTGAATGTTAAATTTTTAAAATATAGGACATAATTTTAAAATCAAAATTTAAACATAAATTTCAAATTAATTTTAAAAACAATAAAAATGCACCAGGTGAACTTACAGAACTTTCACTTTAAATAAACTGCACCAAAAATAGCAGTTTATTTAAAGTGAAAATTTGCCAAGATTCATAATCTTAGTTTAAAAAAAAGGGGAGTGATGCAAGTGCAGAAAATATTAAATACTTAGGTAATAAAATAAATCCACTTCTTCAATCAAAATATGTTATAAATAGTGTTCTTAGAAATAGTTTTTTTAAATAGTGTTTTTATTTTCGTATGGATACAAGAAAAAATTGCAATTGAATTTGTCATGCAGAATTTTCTTGAAAATCAAAATTATTGTTTGTACATATTCCAAATTGAATGCGGCAAAATTGAATTACAAATATATGTGCATTAAATGTTCATGAATTGTTGGAACTCTGTTATATTTTTTATGTGTATCTGTACTTTTGCTGGTTTACTTATCGAAAAATTAATTTTCTTCCCTAAATCATATTTTTATGTGTACTAGTGCATAAAATTTATTTTATGGTATATTAAATTAATTGTTTACTTTTAATTTTTTAACCTTTCATGAATTTTATAATGTATAATATAATAAATTGTATAATTTTTATTTTATTATTACAATTTTATGGGATATTTTAAAACTGAGCATTAGGATAAAATGAATTTTTTAAATTTATATTAATTAAATAGGATATTATAAGAAATACAGTCAAAAGTCTTTAATCCGGACCTCAATGCTACAAACTTCCTGCGCATGCGCATATGCTTTTACGCTTGCACATAATATTTTTACGCATGCGTGTTTAATGTATAACGGACGGTATAAGCTAAGCTAAAATTATCTAATTATCTATTTCATTTAATGTTGCAGATTGCATTGTTCCTTAATCTTCTAATTGGATCCGGCTTATTATTTTTTGCAGACTGTTAGAGCAAATTTATAAGTCTAAAAGAATTTTCGATTCTGAACCTGCCAAAGGATCAACAAAGTGAAAGCATGTTTCGATGTCCATCAAACAAAATGTGCAATCGCTGCAGAAAAATGGATAAAGGCATATCCTTTGTTTCTCTAACCATTCTGAAATCTGTTTATCAATTTCACGCTACTCCGTTGGGGGGGGGGGACGTCGTGGCGTGCAATGGACTGGAAGTTGATCTGTCAGCTCTATCCTTATCTTCAGGGCAGATATTTTTATTTTATTCAGCTTATAACTCCTTACTAAATGTAGTATTTCATCTCTATGTACTCCGTCTTTGATATGATTTAAATCAAATTCCTCATCATTATAAATATCATGAATACACATGAAATAGTTTTCTGGTTGCAATTTTCTAATTTCGACTAAGCATAATGTTTGCTTTACGCATGCGTGCATTGAGAGAAATGTTTAATAAAGTAAACAGATAAATATTAAGCTTTTTTTTTTTTTTTTTTTTTTTTTTTTTTTTGTAAATTTTGATACCCTTTAGATCATAATTGCTCTTTATTTCATAAATTGCGGTTTCATATTTTTAATTTTATAATTTCTGCATGCCATCTTACCAGATTTAAATTGATCTATAATTCGGAAAAAACGATAATCCGAAATCGCCGAAGTTCCGACGAGTCTGGATTAAAGATTTTTGACTGTATAAAGAAACAATGCAGAGTAATTGAAAATTTATATGCATAATGTATTTGCACATTTCATACTGTAATAGATAGTGTGTAATAATCTACTATTGCTAAGTTTAGACACATGGCAGTGTGTCAGCCAAGTTCGGAACAGATGGAAAAGAAAACGGCAAGGCACAGACCATGTGAATCTTGCACGAACCATTTTGAGATACTTTCGGCTACTCTATACTCAAAAGCTATTAGACCTACAAATTTGCAATTTTGTATGTCTAATAGAGCTCCCTTGATCCCTTAAAATCCCAAATTTCATTAATATACCTCTTGTAGTTATGGAATTATTAATTGTCATTTTTATCACTCATTGACTGTCTCACTCATCACAAGTCTAGACCACTTCTAAATGACTTAAATACTTAGATATATCTAGTGAAAGGTAATCTTCAAAATTTAATAATGAATTAGTAAGTAATCGATTCTGTATTGAATCATCTGCCATGTGTGCAGAGTTGAATTTGCAACTACTTTTTAGACTCTAGAAGTGGTTACAAGTTTGTTCAAAGAATTTTGGAATATCTAAATAGATCTATCAGAAAGTTATAACAGTCTTATCTTAAATGTGCAACCTATCATTGTTCAGTTTAATCCTTGGAAGCTTGTAATGGTTCGTGTTAAAGATTTGCATCCAACTGATAAAGAGGGTTGTTGCTTACATATTAATTGATAATTGCCATTTCCACAAAGTTGATTAGTAGTAATTTGCTGTTAAATATCTTTCTTTCTATTGCAATCATATGTCATCTTACCATTGCCAACAGTAGATAAATTATGCTTCAATTGTAAATGCAGTTTTCTTCCTTCATACTAATTCTCCTCTTTTATTCTTACAATTTCTTTGTATTTATTAGGGTTGCAGTTCCGGAATATATGCATTATTGATTGATGTATGTTTTACATTCATTGTATTGTAAGCTTGTGAATCTTGCTACCAAGCTTGTATAATGCCTTATAATCCTTTGTAATCTTTTTTGTCTAATGTTGAAGAAAAAGAAATATATTCTATTACCATATCTTGATGAATCCCAGAACTGTAAAATTAAAATGAGGTTTTAGTTAGTCAATATAATAATGAAAATTACTTTAATGGTAAGGAGAACAGAGTGAAAAAATTATGATTCTAACATATATTGGACTCTTTCTCATTGGCAGATATCAGTTGGTATGGCTCTTTGGCCATGTAGCTGAAAGATCAATGCTAAATTGGGAAATTATAATAGGAACATTAAGCGCTGCAGTGCACTTATGGTACATAATTGGAAGTCCTGAAATTTTTTAGTGGAACAGGGAAATTGTGTCTCCTATTAAATACCTTGAAATCATTCTTAATGAAAAATCCAAAGCTGTAAATTTACAATGTATGTACATGCTTGTATTTAAAAATGGCTTTTTTTGAATTTTGGGTAAACTAAATTGGTCTCTGTATACAAGAAGTTTAAAACAGCAGTTAATAGAACGTTATTGAGACTATACATGGTTGCTATAGTTAGTCATATATATCATGGAAAATTATTGTCAAGAAAAAAATAAAGAAGCCATTATTGTATAGTTAATAGCTATAGAAATCCATAGGGGTAAAGCCCATGGTAATAAGATGGTACTTTCTGATTATCAGTACCCCTCCCCCCAACATATACAGAAAGTGCCAGTGAGTATTGATGACTTTGTGTATTGTCAAAAATGTTTGAATATTTTTACATCTCATATGTAGTCATTTATAAATAATAATTTGAAAAGCAATTTATGAACGGGAAAAATAATCTAATGGCTGATATTTATATTTTTACAGCTGGCATATGCTATTCATTGAAATGACAGCTAAATGTAAAGCTTGTAAACTTGCATGTATGTAAGCACATGTATGGCTCATGCATGAGTTGGTTGGTGTCACATGCATACTAACAAATGGGCCAAAAAACATGACAGTTCGTCTGAATGGTCAAACCCGGAGGTATGGGTAATCAGAAAGTACCATTAGGACTTCAGAATGCACTGGTAGTTTGACCTAGGTCCATATCACAGCAAACATACTGGCTGCATGGACATTTTTATTGTTTTCACCTTGTGTAAGCATGGATTCAAACCAGTTTCTCTTAGAAAGTTGTCTGTGAAGATATCCCTTCCCTTAGAAAGATAGTCTTAATATGCTTTGCTTATCCGAATTTTTATTAATATATTAATTTTTAATTAACCACTGTGCTGATGCTGAAGTTATAGTAAATACATAACTAATTAAATGCAATAGAATGCATACTACATGGTAATCTAAAATTTTAAGATTTGAATATTAAAGTGAAAGAGAATTCAAGAGCAATAAAAATGGCTAAGCCTTTCTTGCTTTGTCATTTCTAATTTTAATTTTTTTAAAATTTTTATTTAGTTTCTATTTATTTTTACTTATTGGATGTTTTATATCATATTAAGAAATTGAGAACATTTAACCACATTTGTATGATTAATGTAGTTTTACATAAATTCACAGACAAAAGAGAAACTTTTCTTTTTCGCAGACAACTTTCTAAGAGAAACTGGTTTGAATCCATTTACTAATTGTTATTTTAGTTTCATGAAGTGTTACATCATATCCTAGAAGGTTTTCAACAAAAGAAACACACTGGTGGCATTTTTCTCAACATAGCCAAGGCTTTTGATCGTGTCTGGATGGACTTCCTAATTTGCAAACTATACAGTCTGGGTTTCCAAGATTATATTATACACATAGTTAAGTCTTATCTAACAGGTGGACACTTTGTCATTCGCATTGCAAACACATATTCAATCAGCCAAGCTGTACTAGCCGGCAATCCACAAAGGCCCCCTTTGGGCCCCATATTTCTCAACATTTGTGTGAATGACATTCCTAGCACTTCTAACACTACACTTGCAGTGTACACTGATGACAGAGATTCTTGCAGAAGGGACATAATCCTTCTGCAAGAATTCTGAGTCCAGTCATCCAACACTAACTGTACTAAACTTTACATATTGTATTATGTATTACACACCAGTTCTTGCATTATTAGATCATTCATTTAAGTTAATTTGGAATTCATTTGAAAGTATGAATTTTTTCCATTAGGGGTAGGGTCTCGAACTCAGGCACCCTGGTGTCTAATGCTGTTCCAGAGAGGAGTATTTGAAATGCAAAAAAAGTTAAATTTCATTTCCTGAATTTTATGGTGTCTGTCAATGTGTTTATGTCTTTGCTTATTATGTTTTTATATAGTAATAATTATTAATTTCCAATTTCTGTTTAACAGGTTTTTGATGCATATTCACAGTGCGAAGAAAGTTTGATCAAAGCAAAAATTGAATTAGTTCAGAAAGGAAATTCAACAGAGGAAGGTACTTTACTTTTAAGCAAAAAATGGTTTTTTGACCTCTATATGTGTGTTACCTATTTTTCTAAATTTCATACGCTGAGTATATTAAGCTTCTGTCTATGTATATTATGTTTTTGTTATTTAAAAAAAATGTATTATATACAAATGTGAATATTGTGGGTATCAGTGAATATTTTTAATCAGCTAAATTCTTTATGTTTAATTACTCTTTAATTTATTCTTATGTTTATGCTTTAATTTTGTTTAGTATAATATTAAAATATTAATTATGTATTATTTCAAATAATTTAGTCTAGTTTAAAATTAATTTCTTTGCATTACTTTCAAATTTCCTGTTCTGAAATGAATTCCTTCACATAATATTTCTGTTTATACAGTGTTGGTGTAAATGTAAGTATTATACCATTTAAGAAAAATGTTCATTATGCAGATGAATAAGTAAATCTACATTAAGAGAGGTTATTATGCAGTAGTTTTTAAATTCTATTAACAACATGAATGCTGAGGATGCTAAAAATAAAAAATGCACTTCATAAACTACCATTAAAATCTGTTATTATCTCTATTATTATGTATATCTTAAATATAACACAAAAATGGTTTTAATTTATTGTTGTATATACCTTTATTTACATTTGTCTGACAACAATGAGGAAATATTTTACTCATTAATAAATCAGGATTATAGATCACATATGCGATAACCACAGTATCACAGCTTCTGTGCTGTTACCTCTCCAAAAGTTTAGTTTAATTGTATTTTGTAGGAAATTAATGATTTAATCTTTTTTTTTTTTTTTTTTTTTTTTTGTGTGTGTGTGTGTGTCTTTGTCTTTTAATACGTCTCTGTATTATGTTTGTAGATACCCTTGAACTAGATTTAAGACTCGCGTGGTTCGATTATTTACTGGAAAGAAGACCTCTCTTATTAAATAGGTAATTTCTTGCTATTTTATGTTTGATCTGTAGTTCATGTTATCTTTTGATTAATTTTCATGATAACCTCATTATTTTCATAATATCAATTTCCATAATTAATATGTTTTTTGTAGTGTCTTGTTGAGGCAAAATCCACATAACGTACATGAATGGCATCGGCGCATCAAACTTCTGGAAGGAAAACCCAAAGAGGCAAGTTTTTAAATTCTTTGGATGATAATCAAAAAGTTAGTGACAGTATAAAATTTTACTCTTAGTGTTTCTGAGAAGTAAATTTGAAGTTCAAATTTAGTTTGAGCAATGCATATAGAATGTATTTATATGAATTATAGCATAAATAAATTTTTTAAACTTGAAGAATACACACATACACACATATGTTCACATGCATTTAACTTATATACTGAAAACTGATCTATAAAGTAAGTACTGTTTACGCATATCTCCTGCATTTCTGACAGCAAGAAGGTTGTGTGTGCATAGTTAACATAGTTCAACTCAAGAAGAATTAGCGTAGCCATTTTGTTTATTGAAATTAACATTTGAAGTCATTGTTTATTGGCAGTCATGTTTAAAACTATTGGCCAACCTGCCAACTGGGAATTAAGAGCCATTATCAAGTTGAATGCTAGAATTGTTTGACCTTGTGAAATTGATCATCACATAAGTGAAACTTACAAAGAGTACTCGATGAGTGAAGGTATGATGTGAAAGTCTGTTAGGAGATTTAACGAAGGAAAGGAAAATGTCCACAACAAGGAACGCAGTGGACACCCTTATTGATCACCAAAGGATTGGTGTGCTGCATTGATGAAAAAGTTCATCCAATAGACAATTCACAGGTTTGCATTGTCAGTGCATTTTTGAAATATTTCACGATTTTTATTATGTGAAATTGTGACTTGACATTTGTACTACAGAAAATTGTACTCTCAATGAATATCAAAACACTAATGGGCATTTTAAAATGGAAACTCGTGGGAGCAGCCATGAAGTTTTTGCTGCACAAGGGAATGATTTTTTCAAGGAGTTTGTTACTAGCAATGAAACATGGATTTGTTACGATACATCTGAAATGAAACGACAATCACTGGAATGGCTAATACTGGTTTCCCAAAACTAAGCCACCTCTTTCTTTAAAAAAAATCATGTACAGCATTTTTTGGGACTGTCAAGGATTTCGTTAGTTTACTAGATGGAATGAGGCACAACAGTCATGTGACATTAAAGAAGTTACGTTGATTGATACAGAACAAAAGGTGTGGACTATTGATTTCTGGTATTGTGTTCGTGCATGACAAAGCACGACCTTACACAGCATGTGTAATGAGGATGCTGCTTGATTCATTTTGCTGGGAACAATTTTGTCATTTGCTTTATAGTCAGACATAGCTCCATCTGACTTCCATTTGTTTTCTTATCTGAAGAAATTTCTTGCTGGCCAGCACTTTGCAAGTGATGATGAGAACAAGGAAAACTTCTAGAACTGGTGCAAGTTGCAGGCAGCCAAATTCTATAAAGTAGGCATGTTGCAGTTAGTGCCAAGATATGACACATGCCTTAATTTGCATTCTGAATATGTTGAAAAGCAGTTCAAGGTCTATAGATTTTTTTCTGTATTGAAATACAAATGAAAACATATTTCTTATCTTTTTTAATACCCAAACAGTATTTACTTCCTGGATTAGCTTTGTACAATGCTCTGTGTTCTGATAAGGTAATCAGCAGGCTTTCAAAATTTGCAGTCAGAAGTGAGAAATGAAAAGGGGCATAAAATATTAAAGTACTCATAGTTTAAAAAAAAGAAAAAAAAAAAGTAAGTAAAAATTGCACTGAAAAACAGCCAACCTGCATGACATTCTCTGTGTGTTGTTATCTTCAATGAAAGAAATACAAGTGAAGAATCATAGGGCTATGTAAGGAAATCTCCATAATTTCAGATGATTTTGGTATTTTATGATGGTATTAACCTGTAACAGGGAAATCAAATATTGGGACATAACCGGAGATGTGCGGTCACAGAGACCGCATCTCATTATGATTTAAATAAAATGTTCTAATCAAAATATTAAAATTTTATTTTACCCATACATTCTATAAACACTTATCTTCAAACAGGGGGGGGGGAATTATTTTACAAACAAATCGATCAACACAAAGAACATCTTTTCACCAACATGAACTTTTTTTTATGAAAAACCACTTGCAAATGTAAATTATGCAAATCAAACCAGAATAACTATTATTTTTATGAATAATAATTATTTTCCAATAATTTAACATATAATAGATACATTCAGGTGAAAAATAAAAATATTTTACAAAACATTAAAAAAAATGACAATACCTTAACTATCAGTAATACCATTGTGTTCTTGCAAAAATTATCAACTTACTCAGCATATTCTTGTGTACATTCGTGACATAATTTTTGTGAACATACCAAACAAACTGGCGTTTTACAATCATAAATACGAAGTTTTCAGTTCTTTCTTTTTCTCTAATATTTCGTTTGTGAAAAGGAGTTCCGTTTCACCCAATTTTCCATATGCTCTCCTGGAAGATAAGCGTGAGAGTTCTCGCATTTCGTTGAGGTTCAGTACATGACCATTTGAAATGGTTTCTCCCATAACAATATTTGTAGATGAAATGGTTTCAGTCTCTGGTTCAGTGCATTCGTTGTCAGATTCAGAAAATTCTGATGTTGTGGAATGCAAACTTTCATTTGCAAAATCTTCGTAGCATTCATCTTCATCGCTAAATTCACTTCCTACTTCATCAAGAATTCTTTGCAGCTATTCTGCAAAACGTGAATCAGAAGGATATACGATATTTCTTGGACCAAGTGTCAGAGCCATGTTTCCACCTGGGAGAGAAGTCATAACACTGAGAAGGAGGTGCGGTTTGACATACTGCTCTCGGACAAAGGACTAGAATTTCACAATGAAGCGGATGCAAAAAATGTTAGCCAATGGGTGAGAATTATCACCATCACAAAAGGAGAAGCTAGCAGGAGAATCTACTCAATCAGACTAAATATAGAATAGAGGTGATAGGAACAACACCTGTAGCGGTATCTGAGACCGCACCTCCTCAGTTACGGGTTAAACATTAATAACAGACTTAAGGAATATGTCAGATATTTATGGTTAATGTCATTATTTAATTATGTTTTTAGAAATAATGGTCATTTTCAGAAATAGTCTTGTCAAGAAAGTGGGCACCATGAGAAGTTTCACAATGTATTATGAGCTCTGAGGCATTATATTATCTTCAGTTAATCAGTTATTTGATGCTGTGTATTTAGTCAGATGTAAAGCAGTTTAAATCATGACACTGCTTCTAAAAATGTGTTGATTATTTTCAAAAGGGGAAGTCAGTCAATAAATGTGATGTATAAATAAATCCTATTAAAAAAAAAAAAAAAAAAAGAAAGAAATAGGAAGAAGACATATTTTGCAGAATGATGAGATTTTGTATAAGGTAGACAAGTAGAATAGTGTTGCAATCATATCAAGATTCCCCCCCCCCCACGTCTGATAAGATTTCACAATTGATTGTTTTTTACATTAAAAAAATTCAGACTTAATTTTTCATAAAATTAATTTTCAGTTAAAAAAGAAGAGTTAAAATCTTTCCTATCATTAAAGAATAAGTAATGATGTTATCAATAAAAGAAACTCAAAAGAGGAAAATGGTAAAATCATAAATGAATGCTAGCAAAAATTAGGATCTTTCTAATTTTATGTTTAGGGAGGATACTTATTTTGAAAAACAAAATAAGTCTAGTTTGAAGGAAGAAAATAGGAAGATTATTTTATGGGGAGGGGTGAGGGCAAGGGAGATTAATTCATTAGTTTCAATTCATGGAAAATGAGTTCATGAAGTGTGGTTTTAATACATCTTGTTATTTTAGGTACTGGAAACATTACACGACAATGATTGCTAGGAAAAGGATCGTAATTTAATAATGCAGAATATTTAAAATAAATCTTTGAATTATTTGAGAGCAATAGAAAAAATTTCGTAAATTTGTTTATAATGGACATAATGCACCTTCCTTTATTAGGAATGACAGAACAACATGGAGAATCACTTTCAAACACTTCAGGGATAAATCTTTGAATTGATTGAGAGCAATTGAAAAAATTTACTAGATTTGTTTATAATGGACATAATGCACCTTCCTTTATTACGAATGACAGAACATGGAGAATCACTTTCAAGCACTTCAGGGATATATGTGGTGTAACATAGAGGTAGAATTAGTATGTTTCAATTAAACAAGCTGATTAATTAATTAAACAAACAAGTACTTGATTATTTAACCCTCTGAGCATTACGGTTTACCTGAAATTTCAAAGTTCCTCAAAATGTCATGAATAAGTGATAGTTTCTTGATTTTAATTAAAAAATGACTCTTTCATTATGTACCTTGATTCCTTTTCTTCCAATATACATCCAAACTGAAATCAGATACACTAAAAGCTAGCAGAAATTTTTATGTATAATGAATGTGGAAGGCAACCTTCTGTATGGAATTTTCCGGCCTTAACCGTGAGAGGGTTAATAATACCTTTTAAAGAAATCAAAAAGAAACATCAGTGTTTCAAATCAAAGGTAAAATTAGTGTTTTTCAAATGAATAGGTTGAGTATTTGACTATTTAATAATATCTTTTAAAGAAATCGGAAGGAAAGATTATTTGTTATGTATTTATAACGAAAGTGATTTGATGACCTTTATTGATTCTCTTTGAATATAAAACCATCTTTTAATGATTTACTTGAAATTTTGTATGTTTGCGTATGTGTGAAGACAGATCTTTATGAATTAGCAGCAGTTTTTGGGGGAGGAGAGGTTGTATAAATTTTAAATGAGTATTCAAGTATTCAAATTAACAGAATTAGATACCAATTAATTCTTTAAGAAAAATGCACCAAGAAATGCAAAATTTTCTTGTTTATTGACATGTTATAATTAATCATACTATATAAGAATTAATAAAAGACTTTTTAAAATATTATCTGTATAAAAAGATTAGATCTTCAATTCATATAAAGCTTTTTTGAAGAACAATGATAGTGTTTCTCATATTTTTGAAAATAAATTTGCCATAAAAATATTTTGTTTTATAAACTTATATCATAATTTTTACTGTTTTAGATTGTGAGTACTTATACAGAAGCTGTGCAAAAAGTGGATCCTAAATTAGCTTGTGGGAAACTGCACACATTATGGGTTGCATTTACTAAATTTTATGAAAGCCATAAGCAACTTAATGACGTAAGTGTAATAACAAGAAGCATTCTTATAGCTCATTTACATGCACTTTAGTGTATGTAAATGAATGTTTAGTATGTAAATGTAAATGTTTAGTGTAAATTTTTTACTTGTGTAATTTCATAATTACGCTTGAAATAACATAATTTCACTTCAATACATAATTTTACTTGAAATTATTTCTTTAGGCAAGAATAATATTTGAGAAGGCAGTCCAAGTTCCTTATACAGAAGTTGATGATTTAGCTACTGTGTGGTGCGAATGGGCAGAAATGGAAATTCGTCATAAGTTTGTATTTTCTATTAGTTGCAGTTGTCTCTTGAATTTATTTGCATGTATCTCAAAAAACTGTCTTACTAATTAGATATGTGTCAGTTAAACTTAGTAATACAGGAGAAAATGTAGTCTGGTTTAATTATTTTTTCTTTTACTTTCTATATGTTTTATATACTGTATTTTCTTCCCTTACGTGTTTTTTCTTCTAGCTTCATAATGCTAGGTTCTGAAAATAAAAATTAAAATAATAATAATAATAAAAAAAATTACATAATTTTCTCCTTCCTCTGTTATGCATAGTTTTTCCTTCTGTGGGCTACTTTATTGGTAAATTATAGTACCTTAAAAATGGTGTCAGTTGAAAGACTGAGAGAAACTATTACAGATAAGCTTCTTTTGTCAAAAACTTCTTATATATATATATGTCATATTTTGGCAGTCGGGCACACACATAGAGCTTGGCATGAAATGATGACACAGAAAAGGTTAGCTGTTTTGGTTCCACATTTTTATTCAATTCAAATGGTAAATCATTATTCTTTTAGATTCCTCAAGATTACATATGTAATAGTAATTTAGACTAAAATGTGATTAACTTTATTGCATCATACTATTTAAACAAAGAAAACTGATAGGAAGAGTGCCAGCGAAAGGGTTTTACAGCGGCAGGCAGAGAAAAGCAATCTGACGAAACCTGGCGCAAACTCTTCATTTACAGCAGCGATTATGTAACATGCCAGAATGTTCTCGAAAGTACTGGTCTAGAAGATCCTGAAAATTGCGGAAAGTTAATTAGAGGTTGCCTGTTCATATAGAGCAAAGCCATCGTATTTTTTATATATTATGTCTAAAGTAAGATGTGATGGCACACGCCCGAAGCCCCCTAGGTCATACTCCTAACATACCCTCAAAATTTTTATCTTTTTTATTTTATTGTTAGGAGAGTAATCTATGATTAAGAAATTGGCTTGGGTTTTTGCATATTTTTCATACCATCCACTATCCTCTGACCATAGTTTAGCACAGAAGTGCTACCACACACACACAAACACATATTTTTCACATAATTTTAGAAAGCACAAATTGTCTTCTGCATGAATCTGTAGCAAAATTTTCTTTTCTTTCTTCTTGTTGTAGGGTAATATTCATTTCTAGTTTCCAAAATTCTAAAAAAGACAAACTCCATATCTTTATTCACTTAAAATGGCAGATCATTATTCTTTCAGATTCTCCAAACACTACATATTCAATAATGATTTAAATTAAAATAAGGTTAAGGTTAATCTTTCAGTGTCATAACTATTCTAACAAAGGAAGGAAGAAGCGATCAGTGCAAGGTCTTATTGCAGCGATGGCAGGGAGCACTCTCTCGAAAGCTGGCCTAACACTTCATTTATAGCAGCGATTACGTAACATGCCAGAATGTTCTTGAAAGTACTGGTCTAGTGAGAAGATCCTGAAATTGCGGAAAGTTAATTAGAGGTTGCCTGTTCGTGTGGAGGAAAACCATTATATTTTTTGTATTTTACATATATATGTTGCATTAGTTTTATATCCATTTCAGAATAATTTCAAGCAGCTGATCCCATGTGCCCCTTTCTGTACATAACTTTCCATACTATGCTAAATCAGCTTCTTTCAAAATCTGTCAAAAGAGATTTACTGCAAAAGGCAAAAACTCCTGAAAAATTGATAAAATTAAATATTCTACATGAAACTCTTTGTTGTAATTTTGGAGATATAGATGTAGGTATTGCTACTGTGTCGAGTTTAGCTAAAGGTGAAATCTCTGATTTAAATAGAAGAGAATTCAGAGCTCAATGTAGAACCTTTTTGGTTAAACTTACATAAAAATAGTTGAAAGAAGCCTATTTAAGTTTAGCTTGGTCAAATACATTTCTTCATTAGATCCTAAACTCATTACGTTTAATGGATTTTTACATGATAAAAAGATAAAGAATTTACTGCCTATATGAAAGTGAATGGTTAAATTCTAAAGTTGCAGATAAATCAAAAGTGCATTTTAAAGAATTTTTTTTCAGAAGTAACTTGATCTTTTTTGATTAAAAAAAAAATCATTGCGGCGCGCAATGAATTGGAAGTTGATCTGTCAGCACTATCCTTATCTTTCAGGGCAGATGTTTTTATTTTATTTGGCTTATAATTCCTTACTAAATGTAGTATTTCATCTCGATGTACTCCGTCTTTGATATCATTTAAATCAAATTCCTCGTCATTATAATTCGCTTCCGATAGTGAAGAAAGTGACACAGAGGTTATTGAAAACGAAAAAATTTCGATTGACAAATTAGTCGGTATTCACGACACGGCAATTATAGGACTTGAACAGCGGAACTTTGTAACTGAGCAAAAAATTATGTCTGTTTATAGAATTAAAGAGAAATTATTATCACATAAAACAAAGCAACTTAAACAACTTACATTGAAAGAAATGTTTAACTTTTTGAAGCCGGCTGGTACAGCAGTTGTACCAGGAGAATGACTTTCTGTATTAGGCTGGCATTGGTACAACTGTCGTACCATGCATGCCCTCCCCATTTTAGAAAATCGCCTATCTGTAGATCTCTGGGTGGTCCATTGTCGCTGCTCAGAGTAGCCGCTGGCTACGCATTATTTCCCTCTTCTTATCAGTTTGGCTGCATTTTGGCAAAAACCACAGGTTTTGTCTCGCGCCAATATACTTGAAAATGAAATAGAGGCCATCTCTTTCTCAATCTGTCTCATAATTTTAATGCTAATTTTTTTATTACTGACTTTTGCTATGATTAAAACGTCAGCGATTTTGCACGCTCTTTAAGCTTACCATATTTAATGTTTTTTAACAAATAAGAATAGATTAATATTTTAGATTTAATGCCCTTCTAAAAAATAGGTAAAACCGCTTTTATCGTTTACTTCCTTTTCATACTTATGAATAATAAGATTTTATTTTGACATTTTTTTGTGGATTACATAAAACCCTTAAGAACTGTTAACTCTTTCAAAGTGCTTCTATTATGTAGGCAATTTTGTCTGATTTATCAGGAGATAAATAAGAGACAATTGTATGCATAATAGTTTTTGTGATTTTCATTCATTCAGTGATTGCTTTCAATGTTTTTCATTGATTGTAAATTAAATAAAATCAATTTATCTTTAGACCCTCTTTTAGGATGAGATCTGCCAAAAAGTATTTGAATATCAGTAAAGCTCACGTTGCTTCTAAATTGAATCAAAACATCAGTTACATTGTATAAAATTTTGGCCAGTTTTATTTGCTGAAATTCTTATACTCCTCAAGAGATAAAGGGAATTCAGACAAGTTAATAAAAATATATCTTTAAAAAAGGTTGTTATTTTGTCTGTAAAAAGGTGTATGTCAACTTACTATTAAATGTATGAAAATTAGGATTGGATTACGGAAAAGCACGCGAACGCTATCTGCTTAAGGGTATGGATGCTTTCGTGTAAACCTTTTTAAGAGAAAATTGCTCGCATTTACGTTCCTGGTGGAAAACTCCACATGTCATCAACCCGTTCTTGGGGTTTGATTGGATTAATTTTGTTCGCTTACTGAATTACATCAAAGCACACAACAATTACTTGTATAAGGGGAGTTATGCCTTCGCGGAGGACTTTCTAAGAGAAGCTGGCTTGCATTTACGTTACACAAAAACCGTGAATCCAACTATTTAGCAGGATTCAAACCCAAGCGAGCTACAGGTGTTCAGCCACCTTTACCACTCTACTGAAGAGCCCGTAAAAATATTGATAAAGGAAAAGTATTGAAAAAAGCAGTTTAATTTACTAACCTATATTTCTCAATCGAAAGTACATAAATTACGCATATGAGGGGAATTATTTGTGAATAAATAAACTGTATTGCACTTTTCTCCACTGTTTCATATTAAGATGGAATTATTGCATTTCAAAGTTATTTCTCATGAATTAATTTGCTCCGTTCATGATTTTTAATATTTTCGAAGAGAAAATTCCACACTTTAAATAAAAAAATACACGAGAAGATATTTTATACAAAATTTGACGTAAACGGTTTTCTTAATTTTGCTTTGAAAATATTCCAGGTTAATCGTTTTCATTACTGGAAGAAATATGAAAAACAGATTTACTACATTGTGTCAACACCCAGTATGTCCTTATTCTTTTGAAAACACGAAAGATTACTCTTTCTAAAATAAATTAGAAAATATATTATGTGCAAATAGAATATTCGTTGAAAATGAAATAGACTTCAACCTTTGGATATAACGATAGTTTTAGACGAAATTTCTACCCATGAAAAGAAATTGACATATAATTAATTCTTCATGAACATTTAAAACTGTTCTCAAAATTCTTTTGATGATTGCATGTATAGGTCACAGATTTTTTTCTCTGCTAACATAAACAAAAGCCAATTTTACAAAGAAAAATTCTCTTTAAAGATATACCTTCTTTGCCTGATAGTCCAATGTAATATTTGTTAAAGTTAAATGGTTAAACACAACCAATGTATCTCGGATTTTGATTTTTATATTATAATAACAAAATTATCGAAAAAAGCAGATTTAAATCTCTGTTATTGTTATGTAAAGCTTTATTATTGCTGTAAGTTCATCTCAAAATCTAATTGTATTGAATCTCATTCTAATCATCTAATGGTAATAAATATTATTATTATTATTTCATTAAATTAGTCATTACCATTATTTTATTAATGAAAAATATGTTATTAAAAATCACATTCCAGCCTGCAGACTTACAAATCTAGTCCGTATTTACTATATTTTGTTAAATTTTGTTCTCGCTTTCTAATTTCTAATACGAAAATACGCAAATATAAATGAAGAGTGAAAACAAAGTTAAAAAATTCACAAATTATTTACGAGATTGATTAGAAATAGTGAGTGAAATATAAAACATTGCATACATTTTGTTCTAAATAAATTGTGCACTGGATACGCATCCAGTACTGCATATTTATTTATGCACTCTTTATTTAGAACTTCATTTAAATGAAAGCAAAAAAATCATCGAAAAAATTGCAAATCTAGCAACCCCTCTACTATGGGACGTAAGCGTCCGACAAGCATGTAAATTTTACTTCATCCATGGAAGGGGTCTAACGACTTTTCTCATTAGGAAAATGTCAAAGAGTGGGCAAAACTGTTTCGGATCGCGCCGGTTTGAAGGCTATATTATGAGAATTTCGGCCCGGTTTTAGAAGCTTAATAAAGTAAACAAATAAATATTAAGCTTTTTTTTTTTTTTGTAAATTTTGATACCCTTTAGATCATAACTGTTCTTTATTTCATAAATTACAGTTTCATATTTTTAATTTTATAATTTCTGCATGCCATCTTACCAGATTTAAACTGATGATCTATAATCCGGAAAAATCGATAATCCAGAATCGCCGAAGTCCCGACGAGTCCGGATGAACGACTTTTGACTGTAATGCTTTTTAAAACAGTAAAGCTGTCATTCATGATATAATTTTATCAAAATTAATGGTGGAAAAAATACAATTATGTTTGTGCGTAGTACTGAAAAATAAATGAATTTCATTTCTAAATTTTTTTTATAACTTAGATGAAATGAATTGCAATTATTTAATTTCTTTTGTAAAACTGCAAATATTTCAGCTGCATTAACAATAATTTCTAGTATTGTATACTCTTTTCCTGTAATTAAAAAGGATATTTATTTGAACTTAACTAATTTTGTGGTACAGCTGATTACTGAACACAGTATTGGATTAGTATGTAAATATTGTATAGCAAATTTTCTTAGTGTGGCAAATTTTCCTGAGGAGAAATTACTGAAGAATTAATGTAATAATAAAACTATAATAGAAGTTGTTCTCCCCAGTAATGAAAATTACTGAGGAGAATAACTTCTATTATACTTTTAATGGTAATGCTTTGGAGATTCAAAAGTACTTTTTTTTTTTTTTTTTTTATATCATTATTAGCAAATTTGGAACTACTCTTATATGCCCCCTCAGGTTGCCAAATTTCTCGCTAAACATTTTTGGCGAGAAACTACTTGGTGCCATATTACTATCTAAATTTTTTTGTCTACATTTCAAACTTTAAGCCTAAAATGTCTCCAAAGACGGGGTTTTCGCACATGCAAAAGCCGCGTTTTGAGCACACAATTTAAGCTAAAAACCCGAAACAAAAACAAAAAATTTAGCTAGCAAAAACTTAAAGTTTCTAACCAAAAATATTTGACAAGAATCCATGTACACAGTGATATATTTTAACTTAAAAAAAAAAAAAAAAATCTACGAATTGCACAATATAGGCAGCAAAGGAATCGAAGAACTACGCACACCTCTCTTTAATAAGTTAACAACAATAAATTTCAAAGAATACCATGTACACAGCATTCTGTTTAAACTTTAAAAAAAATATCTACGAATTGCACAATCTCGGCAGTGTGCACAAATAAACAAAATAAATTACAATTAATTCAAAAAACAACAACAGAAATTCATAGTAAAAAAACAATGAACATAACATTCTACAAAATAAAAATAATAAAATAAAATGCACTTACCGTAATAGATGTTTCTTCGGACAGCAGAACGAAGCTTTAACATGCCATGTACTCTCTATGGTATTTATATGACAGCCAGACTCGCTATCCACAAAATTCGTACTATGGTTCACAAATAAATATTCAAAACCTTCTTTTCCTAAATCCTTGTAAGATTTCCAGCCATTCAAAAAAATAGTTGTACAAGGCTCAATCCACTCTTTAATACACTGCATTAATGTTTCCTTACTTCTATCATGCACAACCGCTAAAAATAATCTCCCAGACACTCTTGCAACCATGTCTCTCATTGCAATATAGGCCATTTCAAAACACGCACGACATGAACCATCGAGCAATTAAATCACTCCAGCAAAAGAGTTGCCATACAACATGATATTGTGCCAAAAACCAGCGCAGAACACATATTGCCACATTTGGTGATCTTAGGGCGCATATAAAAGTAGAGCCACAAATTTTTGTGTTTGCTAGTTCAGATTTTCCTATTAGCCATGTAGTTAGTCTAGCCGTAAACACCTGGAAAAGTCGGGGAATTTCATTCTCCTGTTTGAGTGGCAACCCTGCCATGATATTGATGGAAAAAGGAAGTGCCTATTAAGAAAAAATTGGCAGATCAAAATTTCACTTTCAACTGCATATAATTTTTCATTTTCCTTATTTATGTTGATATTGTTTTTATTTATTAATTTCAACTCTTTTTGCATTTTTCAGCAATCTTGAAAGGGCACTGAAACTTGTGCAAAGGGCTACTGCTCTTCCTGTAAGCAAAGGATCCTATCATGATCAGGTATTTATCCGTAAAAGATGCTTATATAAGCATGTGCTGCTTTTAATAACTAATACTTTTTGTGTAGGCTTCTAAAGTTATATGATGTTGACTGATTTAAAAAAAGAAATTTAAACTTCTAAATTTTATGAAATCAAGAATTAGGGTTTAAATAAGTAAAGAAGTGCTACTTATTTACTGAATGAATATTGAAGGTAGTTGAGTTTCTTGCGGAATAGTACCTATGCATCCAAGTAGGCATGTTAGGTTAGCATGGCTGTACCTAACATGGTCATGCCTGACATGGCTATACTTAACATTGGCAGTTAGTACTGCTAATCCTCCATAATGATAGAAATTCTGAGGGAGAGCATCAAAGGATGCGATCCAAGGGTCTACCGCCCTTCTTTACTGCTATGACCTCAAGAGGATTTCAGATTTCTATGTATTTTGAATTTCCCTTTGCTGCATACACAATATACTTACAGACATCCAAGCCTTCTCTGAGATTCAAACTGAAGCCCATTGATATGGCTCTCAGCATTACTAACAACTATATCACTTGGGTTGCACTTTACCAGTAGGACCAGAGCATGTGCAATTGGTGCAGTTGCACTGTGCATCAAAATTTAAGAGTGACAGAAGTTTTAGGAAGAAATCAGGCTGAAGAATTTTGGTTAGCAGAGTTTGCATCAAGTGGCAAAAATCTAGCACTATCTCTGCTTGAATAAACAGGTTATCAGTCTGTAGGGAATCTTATGTTAATTAACCAGTTATTATGATTTCATCCTTTTTGAAGTTTTTGGACTATGAAACAGAGTATGTTTAAATCCAACTCTCCTTAGAGTTGTTGAGCAAAATTCTATCATAGATTAATTGTATAATCTTTGACTACTTCTTAACATTTATTAAATTTAACTGTTCTCTTTATATGCATCACCACAAGTTATGGTAGTGCAAGAGTGTGTACTTAAATTCCTCACTTTGTTTAAATGAAAAGGTTATTTCAAGTCTTTTTTTTTTTTTTTTTGTTCTCAGACATAGCAATAACTCATTCATGTCTGTTAAGCTTATAGGAAGTAGCATTTCTAAACCAAATAAAACACAATAAGTCTTAATTATTGAATATTTGACTTTCCATGTATCCATATTTGGGTAAAAATATATTTCAGGGTGCCCTTTGGTGAAAATTGGCAATTTTTGTCGATTGGCCAGCAAGGCGCAATTTCAAGATTGCCGCTACACAAAAACGAAATAGCAAGTCAAAGAATTGCACAAACTCAGTATCCATGTACACATCGATCTATTTTCAATTAAAAAAAATCAGAGAATTGCACAAACTTGGCATTGCACATTCCCTTGACTTTGTCCATGTACACATCGATCTATTTTCACTTAAAAATGCTAGGAGAATTATGACGTCATATAATGTTAAAACAAAGTTACTCATCACCAAAATTGAACAAAATTTGTAGCTAATCGAAGCTCAATAAACTGCATTTTAAATCACACAATTAAATAACATAAAAAAGGAAATACATGTTATCATATATACGCACTACAAAAGGAAAATATCGACTTACCATATTTTGAAATTTCTGTCTTTTCAGTCTGTGGCACACAAAATTTCTTCACAGCATCGAAAAACTTTCTGAAATTATCTGAACTAGAATATGCATACTGCCGTCATCACATAAATTCACAAAAATAATAGTAAAAAATATCATCTGTAGTGCTGGACTGTCTGTGTCCTTTCTTGCGACAAAGCCATCTGAACAATCTTTACATTCTACCTTGTATTTCCTTCATACAAACAGGACGCTTATAATGACTATTAAGTAAACCTTCATCTGCACACCAGTCAATTAATGCGTTTCTCCCTTTTGTTCCAAATCGTACAGAAACATCACATTGATCTCATCACATACAGCCATTTTATGGTGTACAGCACAAATTAACCAACGTACTTCCTAACTGACATCCAACGCAGAAATAAGCCCTTACAAATATTTTTGCATTAATGAAATTCACTGCAATCATGGCATAATAGGGTTTCCATACCATTTAACTACTCAGGTTACCAGAAATGAAACAACAATTTGGCAATAAATGAAACAGCAATAATCCAAGGGGCACTCTAAAATATAGACTAACCCCATATTTGAATGCATATGATACAGTATTTAGAATATAGTACTGATGATATATTGAATGTTCACACTAAAAATTTAGTTTTAAGGTGAATTTTTTGTTATGTAACCTTTTGCAGAATTGAAATATCTTAGCATATGATTACAATTAGGTGGCTGTGTGATGTTGCAAGAAGTAAGTGCACTGTATGCATTGCAACTGTACAACCAATATTGTGTAAAATAAGTGCCACAGTTAAAATGGAAACATTATAATTGTTTAACCATAAAGTCTAACTAGTCTAACCAGAATTGCTGTTATGATGCTTTAAAGATTATATATATGGTTGGATGTGTGTGAAGGAAGCCTCATCATTGGGATACATGATAGAGAGTCATCGCAAACAATCATCTGCCATCTGGGCTTATTGATGTTGATGGCAGCAGTGATTACGTGTGTTTTCTCACTAAGACAGGAAAACTATGAATGGTCAAGGAACATAGCTGTTAGCCAAGAGTGATTTATAGCAGTGGCATGCCGTGAGTGGACTAGAGAAACTAGGCTAGTCCGCTAATATTTTATTCACTAACATTTTCATGTTTATTTTTACCTAACATTCAAAAGCATTAAAAGAACATCAACAACATTTAACACTGCATGCTGTTTGAATTTAGTGGGTTTTCATAAGAATGGAAGAAGTTTGGGTCTGATTGGTTCTTTGCAAGAAAAAACTAGCTTTTTATCACCTGTTCCTGTAATTACCTTTTAGATATGCTATTAATTAATGATTGTGATAATAAAATTAATGTAATTTTTAGTGCTGTATTTCAGTTCATCTTGAAGAAAGTGTTCTTATGGTGTATGAAGTAATACAAAGTAAAATGTATCCATGCAATAATTCCAAGCTTAAACTATGGAGAGGGAAGTGGTCCAAAAAGCTAATCCTTGTACAGGAAACCATTGTGTAGAGTAAAGTAATCTCTGATGCCTTTTTGTGACAGTGCATTCATTAGCTATCAGTGTCTCAACAGTATTATCTTGATCACTTGTCTGTGTTGTTTTCAAATGACACAAAAGTAATTGACAAAAATTAGATCATATAATTTCATAAATGATATGAAAAATCAAAAGAAATCTGTTTGGTTGGCATGGTGCTCTTTTTTGAGATCAAATGTTTTAAAATAATTATTTAATTTTTATGACATCCATTAGGTTAAATTTTTTTTTTTTTTTTTTTTTTTTTTTTTATGGTAAGGTCATTTTGGCTTCCTCTCTTTATCCAGTTTTCATAGTTCACCATAGTATTTTAACCATTATTTATTCAGTAGTCTTCACATTTGAAATACAGTAAACTCTATTATAATGACCACCTTCTTTAGATGATCGCTTCTGAAAGTGACTAGTATTTCTTTCTGTAAATATAATTAAACACTAATACTGTATTCACCTCTAATAAAATGACCATCATTACTGTTCATGCACTGTTGTCTTAGACAGGTTTATAATTTTTCTTTATACCTGGTCTTCTTTGATAAAAACCATAGTATGCTGCTAATTTATAGTGTAACAGGCCTTCATTATTTTTATAATAATACCATTGTCTATCAGTGCACCTGTAGTTTTTTTTTTTTTTTTTTTTTTCATAATTTGACAAATGCAAGATTCTGCTTGTATTCTGTGTGATATATCCCATTAAGTATTGTTCACTAATGACACCACCTAGATTGGTGCTGTGTTCAGTCCTCATGGATGAGTATGAAATGGAATTTTCTTCTTTAATGAATCCTGCTTCAAACCTGGATATTGATGGCCGTCACATCTGGGTATGGGATGATCAGGATATTAGACTTTATTTTCAATTGGCACACTGGCATTATTTCTGCTGTGTAGAAATAATTTCTGGCTGAAACGCAGTAGAAACAGTGCACACTGGCATTGTTTCTGTTGTGCTAATGGATAGGAGTACCATCTATACAACTGAAGGCCTTTCTTTATTATTACTTATATTACTTTAGCAACCAATGTTATATCGGTGGGAATCTGCAACTAGTGCTATTGTAATTTATAACACTGCTTCTAGGTACCACTTTTTAACAAGATAGTCCTGATGGCATATGGCATGAATTTTTTTCCTTTGCAAAACCTTGGCCATCAAGACCTTAGATCTTTTGCCATTCAATATAGTGGGCCATCAGTTCTATCTCATGCAGAGTATATGATAACTAAAGCAACAGTTGCAAAAGAGCTTTTTATGTAGTGATGCTGAGCCATTTAATGACAAAAATCAAGGTGAAAAATGTATGAACTTGTGAAAAATGTATGATCGAAATATAAAATATATCTGACATACTGATTTCTACCTTTTCTATTTGTGCTGTTCAGTGATAAATAATCTGGGAATATTTGCAGTGTAATTATTTCTTCAGCTGTATATTATACATCGTTCATTTTGTAAGAAACAGATACTTCTGTCGTGATGTTTCCTTTCCTCCCCCCCAAGAATATGTAAATGTATAAAAATTTTTTCAAAGTTTTGATTTACTGAATTGTGAACATGATACAGATGAGTTAAAAAGGTTATTCATTACCCTTATATTTTTTTAATCATAACTGGCTTGATGTTCTTCTGGCCTTATTAGATAGAAAGTTTATCATAACAAAATGTGAGAAATGCTTTTACCCGACTAAAGGTCGAGAAACAAAACCACAAATCTTATCATTTAATATTAATTCTTGTATTTAAGAAAAAGCACAGCTGGATTATTTTCTAACTAAGAATTTATAATTTTAGCTGATGTCTTTGTATAATTGTTTATCTACTTGTATGCATTTAGCTTACTATGCATATTTTTAGTCTTTGCCAGTTCAAGAAAGGCTCTATAAGTCATTGAAAGTCTGGTTGTTATATGCTGATTTGGAAGAAGTGTTAGGAACTTTTAAGGTAAGTCTAGTAATAATTATTGCTTAATATTTATCTTTTTTTATCTTGATAGCTGAAACATACACTTCAAACATTTTATAAGAATTGTTTATATATAATTTATTCTACCGTTTCTATAATCTGTAAGGTTTTATGCTTCATATTATGTGCTGTTAATTTGATGATTCCAGCATACACTTCAGAATTTATTATCAGACTGATAAATTAGTATGTCTACTTTTCTGTGCATGTTTAATTAGAAATTTGTTTTTCTAAAGATGTTACTGCCCAAATTTTTAGGTCTAATCTTGTGTCACTTGTTTTCAATGTGAGAAATATATTGCTAATTTTTTTAAATATATGTTATTCTAATTTACTGAATGCAAAAGTGCTTATTGTATCATCAGTTCTGTCTTTTTATTAATTTCTACTCACAGTAAAATTCGCATATGAAAATTTTTATGACATTTTGAAATTTCGATTTCATTCAAAGTAATGGATTTTTATAATGTATTTTCATACTTAAATACTCTTGACTTTGACAATATTTAAGAAATAACATACATAGATATTTATTATTATGAGGCTCAGCAAAAATTTAAGGTGTAAATATTGAAATTGAAATTATAAAAAAGAAATATTAATTACTAATTGAAAATTATAAAAAAGGAAAACTTTCCAATTAAAAAAGCTTAACTTATTCTAAGAGAAAAGTAAAATATTATATATGTATTGTTTGTATATCTACAGAAGCTCATTAGTATAGTGTTCCCCCCCCTCCAGTTTTATCAAATTTTGTCACATTTGAAGGAATATATTGTGAATCGAAGTTTCTAATGTATTTCAAGCATAAAAGTTCTTTTTGATAATAAAATAAAATTGTTGCATATATTAATAATGCCACATTGTATTTGTGAAAATTTTGAAATTTACTGCGATCAGTCCCTTTATATACACTGGTTATCATAAATTAAGGAAAATCACAAAAATCACGATTACTGAAAAAGTTACATGTAGAATTTAATGAAACTTACTCACAATATACAACACATAGTAAGGTATCAAATAACATAAAAAGAAATTACCAGACAAATATGGTAGTACAGAAATTAGCACATGTATAAAATGAACAAATCGAAAGTGTCAGTTTGCTATAGGAAAAGTACCTTCAATATGGAATATGATCGCCTCTAGAAGCAATACAGCACATACAGCGATGTGTGATGCTTTCTATTATGCGGTCTATTAGTTGCGTAGGAAGCAAGAGCCATTGCTCTTGCAAAGCAGTTGAAAGCACGACAAGGGTTTGAAAGGGCGAATTGAGAGCAGCTAGACGTCTCCCTAAAGCATCCCAAACGTGCTCGATAGGATTCAAGTCCGGGGATCAAGCTGGCCACTCTATGCGCATAATTGTTTCTTGTTGAAGATAATCACGAGCCCTGTGTGGCCTTGTGTTATCGTCCTGTAACAGGAAAGTATCACCTATTGCCCTGGCACATGGGATAAATATCAAGGATGTCACATAAACGTCAAGGATGTCATCTCTATAAATCTGAGAATTCACAGTTCCCCTTGGAAAGACATGGAGGTCTGTGCGTCCACCCAAAGAGATGCCACAGCCAACACAGACACTGCCCCTTCCGTATGCATATCTTTCACAGATGTTTGACGGATGATAATGAGTTCTAGGTTCTCTCCATATCAAATAACGCCTACTATCACTTTCTAGACTAAACCTAGACTCATCTGTAAAGAGAACTGCCCTCCATTGATCAGGCGTCCAGTGGACATTTTGTCGTGCCTACTGAAAACGGTCCCTCCTATGGCGTGACGTGAGCGGCACACAAATGGCTGGTCGCCTCGCATGCAGACCACCTTCGTGGAGCCTTCTACGCACAGTTGACGTTGACGCGAACCTTCCTGTGGCTGCAGCAGGGGGGGGGGTCTAAGAAGAGTCAGAATAGCGGTTCTATTCTTGCGTGCACATATAGTCAAATACTGGTCATCGGCGGTCGTCGTAGCAGTTGGCCATCCTTGTCTGAACCTCCTAGATGCCGAATCTGTGGTTTGAAATTGCCTCCAAAGTCTGTGAACTGCAGAAGGACTCGCATTTAGCCATCTGGCCACTTCTGTTTGACTTTATCCTGCCTCTAGTCTTCCAATGGCTCTCCATCCATAGTTCTGCAGGCAAATGATGCCTGGAGGTCACTGTTACGAATTGGCTATTTCAGATTTCTGATGTCACTATCACAGTGAAATATGTGGGCTTGGTCTCAAACATGGACTTTTATTCCCCTCGCAGATGACGTATTCCGAGTGCAGCGCCACTAATTTGCATATTGCAGTTTTATTCAGCTACTCTTACTTGGCAACATATTCAAATTTTACACGGTTTGGCTTATTTTTGAGGGAGTTATTGCTATTTTTGTGATTTTTGCTTAATTTATGATAACCAGTGTATAATAATATATATATCTTCTAAGTGGTCTATTTTTGAAGAATGTTGGAATTGCTAATGTTTATTTCATAACTAAAGTTTCATTTTAGTCCATTCATTTGATCATGAATAATTTTCCATCCATTAAATATGAAAAATATCTTTAGTAAGTAGAATTTGAAGTTTTCTATGTAACAGGAAGATAATTTAAAATAAGTTGCAAGTTTATATATTATATAGCATGGGAAGAAACAGCAAAATTAAAATATATGAATGCGTGCATTAAACACAAAGCATTGTCTATTGTAATGCTTGCAACTTTAATAATACCTTATTCAAATGCAAATTGGTAAAGAAGTTTTTCTAATATTTAGTAGAATCAGGCTGCATTTTTACCAAATTTGGGTATGAAGATACTTAAAACAATTCTCATTGAAAACATAATCATGCAGGCTAATGAAGCACTGCATTATGCAAAATGTTTTCTGGCTTGAAACTTACTTTTTAAGCATGCTGCTTATAAATCTTTATATTTGCAATTTATATATAAATCATAAATATTTTTGCTTCAGTGATTGTATGCATATTTCTTGACTTAATCTAGAATTTAATATATATTTACAGTGGATGGACAAAAATATGGAAACACCTTGTGAAATGCATGTTTGAAAAGAAAGATTGATTTTAATGAAATATGTAGGTGGCACTGGCGTTTTTGACTACTGACGCCACCTATACAACTTCGTAAATGTGCTAAACAGTTCAGTTGTTTGTCGGAGTACTGTTATGTGAAGTTGTCATTGCATTATGTCACAGTTAACAGACTTCGAACGTGGGCAAATTATTAGAGCACGTATGGTAGGTGCTTCCGTAAGCAAGGTAGCCGAGGTGTTTAGCGTTTCAAGAGGTACTGTATCGAAGATTTATTCTGCATATTTGAAACGCGGAAAAACATCATGTGCTAAATCACAGCGCGGACGAAAGTGTGTCCTGAGTGATCTTGACAGACGATCATTAAAGGACGAAAAATAAGAAGACCACAGCTGCAAAAGTTACTGCTGAAATGAATATTGTGTTACCGAACCCTGTGAGTACCAAAACAATTAGAAGGGAGCTTCATAAACAGGGAATTGCTGGCCGTGCTGCGATTGAGAAGCCACTCATCAGTGATGCTAATGCCCGTAACAGGAAAAGGTGATGTTTAAGTCATAAAGCCTGGACTATAGAGCAGTGGAAGCAAGTAATATGGTCTGACGAGTCTTCTTTCACATTGTTTCCCACTTCTGGCCGAGTTTACGTCTGGAGAACGCCATCTCAAGCCTATAATACAGACTGCTTGTTGCCAAGAGTGAAACATGGCGGGGGTTCTGTTATGGTTTGGGCAGCCATATCGTGGTTCTCTGCTAGCCCCATGATAACTGTGTCAGGGCACATGACTGCCAAGACTTATGTGAACATTTTGGCCGATCAAATTCATCCCATGGTACAAACTTTGTTCCTCGATGGTGATGGTGTCTTTCAAGACGACAAAGCCCCTGTTCACACAGCTCACATTGTCCAGGACTGGTTTTCTGAGCACGAGGATGAGTTGTCCCATCTCCCCTGGCCACCACAGTCACCAGACCTGAATATTATCGAACCTTTGTGGTCTACATTGGAACGGAAAGTGCGTTCTCGTTATCCACCGCGAACATCGTTATCTGAACTTGCCACCGTTTTACAGGAAGAATGGTATAATATTCCCTTGGCAAACATACAGGAACTGTATTTATCCCTTCCGAGAAGACTGCAAGCTGTTTTGGATGCCAACAGGTTTTCTACACCATATTAATCAAAGAAACATGTTTTTTAAAGGTGTTTCCATATTTTTGTCCAACCCCTGTATATATATATTTTAATTTTATTCTAAATCAGAATTTAAAATCTCATACAGATATAGTTTATAGATTTACGTAAATTACTCCTCTCCCCCCTCAAAAAATACATTTTGTATATGTTTATGAAACTTACTTGTAAAATCTTAGAATAACAATCATTATATATTGTGTTTAGTTATTAATGTTCTTAAATAATGATGGTCCAGTATTACATCAAAGAAAGGCACGTTCTAAAATGTATTTACGAATCTCTTGTAGAATCTTCACTGAAATAGCTGTCAGTTATCTTGTTATAAAAGATTCAGTAACTTAAACAGAATGTAAAGTTTCAGAATTATATGATTTTCTGCAATGGATATTTAGACTTCCTTAAAGTAGTAATCTATGAGAGGTTAATTAATATGTATTCTGTATTCAAACAAATACTGTTATAAAAATTGGGTTAAAAATTATGGGTAGTTTAATTATTTGAAGTAATGCATAATGACTAACTTTAGAAAATGCTTATAGAATGAATGTTTTCTTGTATTACGTACAATTTTACTTTTTGCTTGTAGCCTAATGCCTTCTTAATTTTTACTTGCAGTCTATTAAAGCTGTATATGATCGGATAATTGATTTAAGAATTGCCACACCACAAGTAATTATCAATTATGGATTATTTCTGGAGGAGAATAAATATTTTGAAGAAGCTTTTAAAGTGAGATTTTCAATTTTTAGCATTTTCCCCTCTTTGCTGTCTTGTTACATAGGAATTTAAGCATGAAATAAGTATTTTTAATTATAAAAGTTCATATTAGTACCATTATGTTCTCTAGTCAGCATTTTACAATTTCAGTTACGTTCGGTTTCAGTTATACTACAATCTCTTCAAAATTTTAAAAATTTGAAGGAAAAAAAGGAGAGCATAACTATAAAATGTATCAAATAAAATGAGACTGAGCCATAATGAGGTGAAGTACAAATATGCATGGAAATAATGCAACAATACAATATGTTACACTATTTCTAGGTATATTTGTATTTCATTTTATTGCCTGAAGTGATTTTCATTGCTTAAAGAGTGGTTTCATAGAAAAACATAATTTCATTGCTTTTTCAACATGTGGCACTCTACATTGAACTATAACAATAATTTTTTCACATTGTATATTCACTTGAGATTACTCAGCAATATCAAAATCTGTCATGTTTATGCATTACAATATAGTTAGATACAGTACAATGCAAATATGTATAGTAAAACTGCAGCAACTTTATTATTATTTTATTTAATAATGTTGGCTAATTACATATAGTAATTGTATGTAGTTACATTTATTACATAAGTAAGATAATTTCTTTATGTGTGCAGTATAGTATTACAGAACAGTACCTGCAATAAAATTATCGTATACATATATATATTAACCTTTTCGTGACGGCGCGCCTTTGTTTAAGACGCTTGTGCGGAACGGAAGAGAATCGAAGGCAATCACCGTACAGGATGGAGGTTCTGCATCGCTAAGCCTAATTTTATAACAAAAGTCAGAAAAACAAAAGTTTCGCTTCTAGCATCGTAATTTTTGGTATCATTTTAGATTATTACTTGATGTCTTATATATGTTAAAATTAGCGCTTAAAACATTTTTTTCTTTATTTTACATGAAATATACTTAAAAAATTGCTTATCTTCTAAAATAATTTTCGGAAGCGCTATTCAAATTATTCCAAAGTTTTAATTGATAAAATCCATCAATAAAGTTTAAAATTAATAAAAAGAACACAACAAAGATTATTTACAATAAGAAGTAACAAAATTTAAAATGAAAAGGAGTGTGGTAAATCTCGAAGCACAGAGAAGTATCACTTTGTAACTCTTAGAAAAAGT
Source organism: Stegodyphus dumicola (assembly GCF_044657685.1). Lineage (NCBI taxonomy): Eukaryota > Metazoa > Arthropoda > Arachnida > Araneae > Eresidae > Stegodyphus > Stegodyphus dumicola. The sequence continues at coordinate 35,374,484 of NC_140771.1, read as the reverse complement.
ACCACTTTTTAACTCTTTAGAAAATGAATCAGTACTCTCATTTGTGTTAGTTAAATGGTTCACTAACCATACTGGGGTATTCTTCCTCTGATAAATAGCACCTTCCCGTCATAATAGACTGGAGGTGAGGCTTTCGTAAATAAAAAAAGAAGGAACGGAAATATATCTGAAGGCAATGCAAAACGTAAAAAAACTCCGTACAGTAATCCTAAAAGACCATACATAGTAGAGCAAAAAGTAGAATAAAAAAAGGAATTGGATGTAAATCAGATACGAGAATGTTTTCATTAGCACGCAGCGATTTAAAGAGCCCACCTCTGTTTACGCTTTCCCTCCGCCCCCCCCAACCTCGAACAGCTAATGAGTAAAATACCAAAGTGAAGCAGAATATATCAAACTCAAGGTCAGGAACCTAAAACTGTGTTCATTTCAAAAGTAATGGACACAGGATTCCATCTAGTGGCCTTTAGAAAAACATTCCACCTTAAAATGTGTATACGCATCACCCGTCCTCTGAATGCGATCTTTACTGATGCCTGGATGGGACGTCCGGCTGTAAGAGACGTTCTTAGGAAATGCGTATATGGGACGCCCGTCCTGAAAGTGTTAATATATATAATATGCACAGTGAGATAATTAGTATTACATGCTATATTGTGGAAAAGTAGTGGCACCTAGAGCCACCAACCTTTCATTACACAGTCTTCTCTGCCTAAACATGTGCACTTCAATACTCAAATTTTTAATTTTGGAATTATTTTATTTTATATTTTGTACAAATTTAATGAATATTTTATTAACACATTTATTATCTGTACATAAACATTGTCTGTTGCAAAGAAATAAAGTCATTATTCCATCTTCTTTTCACCCTGGTGATCTGAATTAATTGCTAAATTAAGTTATCCAGGTATAGAGCATATGAAAGCACTTGGATATCCCTATGTATGGTGGCCATATTTATGATATACTTTAGCATATTATTTCTAAAATATAAATAGATTACAATACCATATCATTTAAATTACAGTCTGTCTGAAAACTGAATGTTGTAGACCGAAGAATTTAAAATCAATATTATTAGAAAAGTGCAATAATTATACATTGAAAAATGAAATATTTGACATCATTTCATTAAATCTTTTTTTTTTTCCCTAAGTTTATTTAGTTTAATAATTTGTTAAGTAGTAAACCAAATTGTTCTATGCTTGGTGATTTATCTTTTATACTGAAATGAAAGAGGAGCTTATGAAACTGAATTATTAAATTAGTAACTCGCATATATAAAATGAGTTAAATTTTATTTTAAAGTTTTGTTGCTGCTTGCAACAACTAACACAGCTGACAAATACGGTGCTGTAGCTCAGTGGCTAATTTCATTATGTTCACACTTAATGAGACTGCTAAATTAATATTGTTACGAAATGTCCAGTCGTGGTCAGAAAGCTTCCCCGCAAAGCAGGTTTAGGGTTGCCATAAAAAGGCAAAGGAAGGCAGGGTTGCCACATTTGGCGAGAAATCACCCATTTGACGATATGACCACCTTCTGGAATGAATTCTTACTGGTTTAGCCCAGAATGTTCTTGAACACAAGCCAAAAACTATATAAACCCTGTTGGTACTTGGAGAGTCAGGGTGCAAGATAGTCGGTTAGCTAGTGCCGCGTGGGTCGTGGAGTGCACTGAAAGAGTCTCATAGTGTATCTCGGTTAGTGCATTGTGGAGAGAGCGTGTTGAGCTCCGGGAATGACTGAACCGAAGAGTCGGGAGCTGTGCTCTGTGTGTTGTCGAGTACAAGCAGAGTCGGGAGCTATACTCTGGTGCTTTGCAGTGAAGCTGTCTTCTCCATTATTGTCTGACAGTGTGAAGGCTGTGTTGCTAATTGTTCCAGTGTGTTTATAGTAGATCTTCGACGACTGTCCTGATTAATATTGGTAAATAAAGTGTGTTTCGATATTCCATCAAGTGCTGTCGTCGTTGTTCACTCCAAATCTACACGAACCCCGTACGAATGTGAAGGAAGAAAATAACATAACAACTGGTGTCAGAAATAAACGTAACAATATTTCACCTAAATGTGTTATTTAAACCTGGTAATATTAAAGAAAATGATAGAATAATTAGATACAGCTGTGAACTTTGGCTGCTTACCAAATCAACTGATGTACAGATGCATAGAGGGCATGAAAACTTTACAGTACACTCAAATTTCATTAGTTTCTGCTATAATTTTGTATCTTAAGGCCTACTTTTTTATATTTAAATACTGATTAAATGTGTGTAATTTCTAGATACATTTGAGTTGGAAAGAAAGGGTCTTTTTATCAAAAAAGGTGTAAGTAATCTAGTTAATTACACTAAAAATTGTGCAAACTTATGCTTATTTTGTTGAAAATCTGTGTCTGAATTTTTGCATTCAGGAACTTTAAATGCAGATCAGTGTTGACAAATGTAGTAAATGCTAATAAAAGTAACTCGTACCTGTTTTTAGCACTGAGTGAATGATGCTTATAATTATTTTTAAGTAGATAGTATTGTCATTTTTATGCAGCAATTTAAAAAATGTTTAATATTGTTATATCAAAATACATCTATGCATCTTGCAATTATATATATATCCATATTTCACAATAGTATCCAAAATTAAAATTAACTTTAATTTTGGATAGTATTGTGAAATATTAATATTAGAAAAAAAATCAATCCAACATTTTACATTGTTAAGTAATGTAAAATTTTAGCTGTATTAAATATGTATAATTCATTTTCCATTTATGATATGCTGCTTTCATACACTGAGATTTTTTTATTTATTTTCTAGGCTTACGAAAAAGGAATCTCTCTTTTCAAATGGCCTAATGTTTATGATATTTGGAATACATATTTAGTGAAATTCTTGAAGCGATATGTAAGTTTTGCTTTAAAACTTTATATATTTTAAGAGTCCATGATAACTCCATATCTCTGTCTTTATTTTATTGCTTACTTTCTTCATATGTATGAAATTATTCATTATGTTGTGAAATTTGATAATTTTTATGAATTTACATATTCAGTGTATTCAGATATTGATATTCAGTGTTCTTAATAGTATTTAAATATTTTTCTTGTTGCTTTTAATTATTGTGTAAAAAATTGGCAGCTTCTAACAAAATATTTTTTTTATTCCATACTTCCATATCTTTTTTGCTATTAAAAATATTCATAGCTTACTCTTTTTTATATTAAAAATTTCAAAGTTAATTTCAATTTCTGTAAATTTTTCTTTTAGCTGTTAAAAATAATTATAGATTTACAATTAAATTCCATATTTATTAAATATCTTACAAAAAAATAAAATGCAAAGTATGTAACAAAAATCTAGCTAAAAGGAACATACAGCGAAACCTTGATTAACAAATATTAAATACATATATATGCAAAGTGTTTAATGAAAATCTATCAAAGAACATATAGTGAAACCTGGCTTCACAAATATTAAATACATATATGCAAATTATGTAATAAAAATCAATCTGAAAGAATATATGTTGAAATCTCAATTGACAAATGTAATTTGTTCCCGAGGATATTTGTTCTTAATGTCATTTATAATTCCTGAACATCATTCGTAATGTTCATAAGCTGAAACTATCTTTGCTTTAGGAAATAAGTAAAATGGATTTATCCATTCCTGGAATACAGTTGGTTTCTTATTTAAACTCTGCTACTGTACTTTTTTCCCAAGTTGATAACATACAATCAACAGAAATCATAAGACAAGAAAGTAAATAAATAAAATCTGAACGCTTTCAGATTTCACTAAATGCCCAAAAGGGCCTTTTTTTTTTTAACATTTTGTGTGTTATCTTTATTTATTAAATATCATGTTATTTGCACTTAAATGTTAAAATTCAGATCAACAGCAATATCGCAAAATAATTTTAAAATGAGTATATCTTTGGAATTTGCTATACACAGTCTCACCCACTGGAGATAAAAATGTTTTTTCTCCCCCTCCCCGTACAGTGTTGCAATTGCTCGCTTTGAAACTGTTGAGTTTATTAATAAAAAATTCATTAAAGTTTTACAAAATATGAAATAAGGGGTACTTTTCCGTTTCGCCGGTGCAAATCTCACCAAGCAGACTTTATTGGCGACAACACACAGTATACACATAAAAAAATGTTAGTTCTATGAAATTTTTATTTTGAATTCATGAACATTTTAATATTGTTTAAAAATATGTAAAAAGACAATAAATAAGGACAATAAATTTGTAAAAAGACATTAATTCAAGAATTTACTATGCTTTCATGGTGCAACATCCTGGTTTACCATTTCATATCACGTGACCCCAAGTGATCTCATCTTACATAAACTATGCTACAAAAATCTAATTCTCTCAGTAATTATCTACATTAATTTCAAGTTAAATCTTAATTTGGAATACAAGTGCAAGAATTATTTCAATTTGTACTAATAGCTTATTCAGAAATTATGTAAAATCGCAGTGCTTTACTTCGCTAGTGCATTCTCATTAGAAATTGATGAATTTAATCCTTGACTTTGCCTTTTCTGTGTTTTCGCCTTCGGGTGAGCGGTGTAATTGCATCCTAATTGACTTGATTACCGGGAATGGTCTTAGGGCATAAAATTGAACTATCTGGTAAAAATTCTATGTAATTGTGTGCCAGTATTGAAAGAAACAATCAATTTGATAAGAAATGGCTGCAACTTGTTTTGAGAAATCTGATGAGAAATAGCTGCGACGTTGAGGTGTGAAAGGTTACCAGCAAGGATATTCTGTTTGGCATCAGTTGTGCCATTTTTGGCGACTTTATCGATTGCACCAGCAAAATGGAAAAGTACCGAAATAGGTAATAAAACAAACTCCAAATTGTATTTATAATGAATTACATAAACAACTGAATGGGAAAAAATACTTTTTCATCTTTTCATTGCATTAAATATAAATAATTTACCTTTTACAGGGTGGTACTAAGCTTGAAAGAACAAGAGATTTATTTGAACAATGCCTTGAACACTGTCCACGCAAATATGCTAAGTGTAAGTATTTTATTATTTTAACATATAGTTATAACATAGTTGCTTTTATTTATAAAATATTTGATAAAAATTGATTTCTTTAAATAAACTATTAAGAAATGAGATCTTTTGAATAGATTTCTTATAAACGTAAATAAAATCATTGAGTTTCAATAATAAACATTGTCTGAATTCTAGTAATGCAGATGTATATAAAATCATTAAATGATTATAAAAAATGGAAGCAAAAAATAATTAATTACAATTAACTCTTAGTTGTAACTTTATATAAAAAAATTATCTTCTATCTTTTTGTGTTTTTTCTTTTTTTAAATTAAAACACAATAAAAATTTTGTGAAAGGAAATTTTTGTAGATTGATAGATTATCTATCATAAAGACCTTTATGTTGTTAAGGAATGATAGAGTCAAAACCTTGCTATAACAAACCCAATTTATAGTGAACTCCTGGATATAACAGATATCTTTGTCCACTCGAGTTTGCAGTAGGTTTAGTGTTATGTTATATGGCTATAGAAAACTTTCAAATGTATAATAGAGATATATAACAAACTAGATTTTTTCTAAACTTTTCCAAAATTTCTGGAAATTATGGTATTTACATGTTAATGGAAAAAAGCCGAAATTCAGTTCACCAAAAAGAGGAGTGAATGGTTTCCAACTTTGGTGCCACAGCACAAATTAAAATCTATTGCAACTGGGTGATATTGCTAAGTTCCAGTTTGCAGGAAGTGAAGTTTTATTTGTGTCAGTCAAAGAGTGGATGGTGATATGGCAGTAACAAAACACCATTTTAAGTTGAACGTAGCAAAGTTCATATAGTGGCAGAATGTTATAGCTCAGGGGTAAAAACCCTTTGAATCTATTTCAGAAGCATTTGCCACCGGTTAAAAGAAAAACTAATTGTATCAAACTACAGTACCCTTCTGTGTTCAGCACTTGATACAGAAATGTATGAATGAACGTATGTGTGTGTGCATACATACATATAAATACGAATATATACATACATTTCTGAATCCGATTCCAAGAACAGAAGAGTACCCAAATTACTGCCAAAGTTAGCCCATCCTTCTCTTTCAACACGCAAGTACCTTAAATGCTTCCTAAATTATTAACCCTTAAATTTGTTTGTTTAGCCTATTAGAATAATGAGGAACATATTTACTTTACTGTTCATTTATCTTCACTCCCACTTTATTCTCTTTGTCCCAAAAAAGCTTATGAGGCAGGTAAATGGTGTCTCAGTTCTTGAAAAGCAAAATAAAAATTAGCATATCTTAAATGATCCTATTGTGTAATGTGCTGAGCCAAAGAACCATTGATCCATTGAGACAAGAGCTTATCTATTATTTGATTCCATTCGAGGTTTATTGATTGAACTGTCAAGCAGCAGTCTGTTTTCATGCTAAGTATTTTTACTTCCTTGTATGAATTAAAGGAAGTATTGTAATCATGGAATATTTCTGGTATCATTTTTCAAAGAAAATATCAATTTTTGCTGCTCTCGAATCCGTTTGAAAGATGGTTTTGCATGACAACTGTATGTACGGACAGACTAAAGAACTCTTTTTTCCGAAACGGGTTGTAAAATGGATTCAGGAGAGATTTTTTTTGTGATGTTTGTACGTATGTCTGTATCTTGCATAACTCAAAAACAAGTAGCCATAGAATGTTGAAATTGAATGTATGGGACTGCAATAATGTGTAGATGTGCACCTCCCTTTTTGGATGAAATTGGCTACACCAAACTGATATATATACATATACATATTGCCCTTCTGTTACCTGGCTCGTTGGGCTCTTTTTTTTTGTTCTTCTGAGTTTGTAAATTGTGCATTTTTTCTTTAAAAGTGTGTGAAGTTATGTTTTTCTTATGTTCTGATTTAGATTTTTATGACTTTAATTAATCTGCATGCAGTTGTTGTAGAATTATCAACAATTTAAAAGTTGTTTAAGTGTTACTAAGTGAGGCCACTATTTGTTTACATTTGAAACTCTTAGTCGAATTTTTTAAATTAAAGTTAGTACCAACTGTAACTAACATTGGAAGATGTCACAATGCTAATTACTTCTGTGTGATTTATCAATTAATTTTTACACTATTTTTGAAAAATAATATTTTTTTTTTCCTTATCAGATTAAACATAGTAAACCATCGGATATAACAAACCAAGCATTTGGTACTTTGAAATTTGTTATAGCAGGATACGAATGTATTAAGTCTGTCTTTCTGTGTACATATATGTGTGTATGTACACTGGGAGGAAAAAAAAAAAAAAGGCGGAGTAGTTCTATATCTCTCATTCTATTGTGCCAATTGACAAAATTCAACTTGGATTTTTCATGTCTCAAAAGCACAACTTGGGATGTGTATTACGTTTATATATAGCATTGTTCTAATATAAGTATTTTGGCACAAATCGGACTTTTTCTGAAATGGCATGCCAATTTTTTGCGATATTTCAATTCTAGGACTCAACTTATGCCAAACTGCCAAGTTCTGTAAAAAATGAGTTCTCAAAATTTTAGCTTCTTCATGCTAATTGAATCTTGTATATATTTAGCAGTAAATATCTTGTAAATCTCTCTTTTTTTTTTTATTAAATTTATATGATTCTTCCTTCACATTTCAAAATTTAGGTTCATTTCAAATAAAATTCACCCATTTTGTATGATTTATTTTTAAAATAATTTTTATAAATTTTTCAAAAAAACATTTTGAATTATAACGTATAAAAGTTTTATGATCATATTAAAGCAGATGTATTTCTAAGCATGCATATTAGAATTTTTTATTCAAAATTTCCTAAGATATATGTGAATTTACATATTGGCACATTTTGAAATTTTTCATATTTGTGATAAGGGAAGGAAAGTATATTACTATAAATTAAGAAATTTATCAAGTGAATTATTCTGAACTGTGAAAAAAAAAAAAAAAAAAAAAAAAATTGGGCTGAGATAAATTTTTTAATTTCTCCATAAATTTCACACCAAATTTCACAAAATTTAATGTATATAATTTGAAGCGTAGAATGAAGCGTAAGTTGTGCTTTTAAGACATGAAAAATGCAATTTGAATTTCGTCAATCGGTCCAGTAGAATGGTAAATAACTGTCCCTTTATTTTTTGCACACTGTACATAGCAAATTATCTCTATTCCACTTTGCTATTATTTTAAAGTACACTTTGAAATTCTATATTGATTTAGCAAATTGGTTGTGCTGACTTTCGATATATACTAATTTTGGAAGTTTATATTAATTATTAGAAAAATTATGCTGATGCATAATAATAAAATAAAAGTAATAAGTATTTTGGTAATATAAAAAGGAAATAAATTATTAGATCTTGCCATATTAATGTACATTACTGTTGTAGTATTACGGATAGATATACATTTAGATTATTATAATTTAAAATGTCTATTTTGAAACCAGTTCATCTTTTATAAAAATACTTTAGTTTTTGTTACGTATAAAACATGACTGAAACTCATTATATTTTGTTTTTCTGTAAATAGCTGCTGATTGATTACATCTTAAAACATGACTTGTATTATATCTTTAAAAATTCATTATGTTCTTTTTTCTGTAAATAGCTATTTATTTACTTTATGCAAAGCTAGAAGAAGAACACGGTTTAGCAAGGCATGCCATGGCAGTATATGAAAGAGCAACAAAAGCAGTGCTACCTGAAGAACAATTTGAGGTTTGATTTTTTTTTTGGCTTATTGTTAAAACAAAATTACATTTTGATTGTATCATGTTTATATTTTTATTTTGTATCTTATTGTGTTGTTTTGAAAAGTATTACATATACATCTTTTAAAATTGGTCAATACCTGAACTCAATTGTATAATTCTGCAAGTCTGGTTTGAATGTCAAAGATATAAATTCAGCAAAACTGAATAGGGCAAATCAAATCAAACTAAGATGAGATGTAATAAATTGCAATTATTGCATTATATAATATAAAATATTAACTTTCTAATTATTAGAAACTGATCACACAAATTATTGTTGAATGTTGATAAGTTCTATGAAAGCATTTGAGTAGTAGTAGAAAGATTAAAAAACTTAGAAGATGAGTCTTTCATGAACTCATCAATAAATAATCATATAAATAATCAAATAATCATCAGAAGCAGCAAAAATTTGAGATTTTGGAGTTAATTTCAATAAACTTCCAGGACATAAACATAGTATTCTGGACCTTCCTAATCTTGCTTTGTCATTTAGGAAAGGCATATCTTAGGGATAGTGGAAGGAATTACAAAAGCGGGGCATTGTTCACTTTTTATTCCTTAGGCTTGATCAGAGGATTAATGCTTATTCATATTGTTATGAAGCTAAGGGGTTATATAGAAAGATAGCTCAATGAACTTTGCACAGAAATCCCATTAACTAGTTACCGACCGGTAGTCTATTAACCCGCGGGAAGGCGCGTGGGGTGTAGTATACCCCACCCCTACAAAACAGAGGAATATTCCTAACTTGTGAAACCAGAAATTTTGTGTCCTTTTCAGTAGCTGAGTTTCTAGTAGTGTATGACCTTCAGACCCGGTTTACTGTTGCATCTGTTTTTCAGAAAAATATTTATTGGTATTTGTTGGAACTGGGGTATGACACACCCCACGTGCCTGTCCACGTAATTTTTTTTCTGACGGAATATTTGTTTCAGAAATTAAATTCTAGAGAAAAACAATAAATATTTCTGCTCGCAAGGAATTTTAAAGTAGCTAACATTATATTTTTAAGGATTTTTTAGTGCATTATGGCAGAAAGAATGAGTCCCTATGAATTGGAGGTTCAACGGCTGCGAGATTTATTAGAAACAGTTGAAAGTGATGAAGATTGCATTTCTGAAATTGAAAGTGATACTGACTGTGAAATATTTAGTGAACATAACACAGATACAGAAGAAGATGATGAACTGGATGATGCTAAAGATGATGATGTTTCTGATGATTTTGTTGGAAAAGATGGAAAAATGGTGTGAAAAAAAAAAAAAAAGAAAGAAAGAAATTTAGACAAAATGTAAGAGTTTGTGCGCATAATATTAGGACTCATCTTCCAGGACCTGTAAGAGAAGCCAGAAATGTTACTGATCCCTTTAGTAGTTGGAATATTCTTATTGATAATAGTATATTGTCAATGATTGTAGAACGTACGAATTTATATATTTCTGAGATGGTTTTAAATTATAAACGTGAAAGAGATGCGAAAGCTACGGACGTGGTCGAGATAAGACCAGTTATAGGACTTTTATATTTATGTTGCCTTCACAAGTCGTCGCATCTCAACGTAAAGGACCTTTGGGCTACTGACGGTACAGGTATTGAAGTTTTTCACACAACAATGAACTATAAGCGATTTTTATTTCTTTTACGTTGCATGTGTTTCGATAAATTGCTAGATAGACCACAGAGAAAACACTTTAATAAATTAGCCGCAATTAGAGATTTCTTTGAAAAATTTATTTCAAATTGCAAAGATTCCTATAATTTAGGTGAGTACGTCACTATTGATGAGAAACTTGAACCCTTTCGGGGCAGATGTGGGTTCTGCCAATTTATGCCAAACAAACCAGCAAAATACGGAATCAAGATTTTTGCACTGGTAGACTCAAGAACTTTTTATACTTCTAATATGGAAATATACTGCGGTACACAGCCAGATGGTTCCTTCAAGGTCAGTACCAGTCCATCTGATGTTGTGAAAAGATTAATTCAACCACTGTATAAATCTGGCAGAAATATTACTACAGATAACTGGTATAGGAGTTACCCACTAGCTGCAGATCTTCTAAAAGAAAAGCTGACAATAGTAGGAACAATACGGAAAAACAAAAGGGAAATTCCTCCTACTTTTGTTACTTCTAAGGGAAGGGAAATATTTTCTACACTTTTTGGTTTTGAAAAAGATAAAACATTAATTTCTTATGTTCCTAAAAAAGGAAAAACTGTTCTTATGCTTTCAACATTACATAATGATGATGGTATAGATGATATTACTGGAGAAAAGAAAAAGCCAGAAATGATATGTTTTTATAATATGACTAAGGGAGCAGTGGATATGGTAGATGAAATGGCAGCAAGTTATTCAGTTGCCAGAATAACAAGGAGATGGCCAATGGTAATTTTTTTTTCTGCACTGAATATTGCTGCAATAAATGCTCGAATCATGTTGCTATCAACTGCTAATCCACCAACCAGATATAGAAGCAGATGTCTGTTTTTGAAGGACTTAGCATTAGAACTAATTAAAAATCGTATTGAACAAAGATCAGAGATTAATATGCTAACGAGAAATTTACGTACGGCATGCAAAAGAAGAGCAGAAGTTTCTACGAATAATTCAAACGAATCTATGAAATTTGAAATAACTAAATATAAAGATGTGATGAATGTCCTCGAGCTAAAGATAGAAAAACGTGAATGCGATGTTCAAAATGTGAAATCTTTCTGTGCCAAGAACATATTAATGTATTTTGTTTCAAGTGTAAACAGATAAAATAAGCATTGTGTATCAAAGATGCAAAAAATAATTGAGAGGTATGATGTTTATTTTGTTATTATTTTCATTTATTTTTATTTTAACTCTATAAGCTTAATACTGGAAATTAATTTTTTTGTAACCCAAGGTTTATTCATGTATAATAAATGACAAAACTGGTTTAAAACTAAATAAAACGTTTTTTGAAACATATTTAAAATATTGGGGTATGTGATACCTCACATGCCCGCTCAAGTAACTTTTTTTGACGCGCCTTCCGCCGGGTTAATTGGCTTTTTATCACCAATGCCTACCGACCGATAGCCTATTAATCGGCTTTTCATCACTAACGTCTACCGACCGATAGCCTATTAATCAGCTTTTCTTCGCCAACGCCTATTGACCGATTGCCTATTAATCGCTTTTTCTCGGGGCTACCTAAAAACAGCCTATCAATCAGTAGCCATGGTGATAAACAATTGCCATTTGCTATATCATCTGCATTTTATTATTAGTATTGAGGTACATTGCTCACTTGCGTTAAGCGCGTTGCTTTGTAAACTCGCACATTTTCACACCGTTTTAAAAAAAAAAATTACTGTTCACGATGAGCGAAAAAAATGGTACTGGAGAGTTTATTTAGACAATTTATCAAATTGTCCTGACAGTTATTTAGAACACGAGGAATCTGCGGCTGAGCGGTCGGTCAGACATGCGTATGCTGTTAACACACATTTCATATGGCTGTTAACCGTGAATGTTGAAAAAAAAAGTCTTGAAACATTCTTATCAATGTGTTCATGAGTACATTATGAAAAGAAACCATGACTGCATGCTGAGAAGAAATATTTTCGAAAGAAGTTTATCAATGACTTCAAAAGAACATTTTACTGTGTAAATATAGTTAGAAAGTAAAAGGGGAGATCTAGAAGCCAAATATTTGGTTAAAGAGTATGATGCTATTCCCAGGAATTCGAATTTTGTGAACTTTGGGAAGAGTATAAAATTGGGTATAGTTAATAATAATAGAAGGAATAAGTGATTTTATGAACTGTCATAGAAGTACTATATGGGAAAAACCTAATAATAAACCTATAACTTTGTTTGGAGAAATATCTCCAAATAAGTATCTCTGCATTTATGCACAGTCTGTACCAGTCCATCTACACACCGAAACATATTTCTAGTCCATTAGATAAGTGTTTCTGGTGCCTGCACCAGGAGTCAGGATCATTGCATGTAGCATGTACATTCTGGTTGGAGACATATTTGGTGACAACCATTGAAATTCCATATGAGATCACATGTCTGAAAATTAATCTCCGGTATTGTCAGCTTTTAGCTTAATAATGTATGATGCAAATTGTTTGGAGTTTTTGTTACTTTAATGAACTGAATTTATGATGTGGCATTTCTTTCAGGTAATAACTTCCGATTGATTTCTTTATAAATAGAGTATGTTTTCACATTCATACAAGTGATGTGTTATTTTATGCTGTAGATCATTTTATTTTTTACCTAATTTGTTATCATTAGTTGAACCTTTTAGAATATTTTTTGTTAAAGGTGATTACTATATTCTTAAGCTCTAAGAAATTTGACAAACAAGAAAAACATAATATATCACCTGTTGCATTTGATTATATTTCTGATTTTCTATTGTTTTTGGGTTTTTAAACTTTTAAACCAGGTATAACTGGCTCAATTGCATGGCATATTTATTAATGGTTTAAATTTCTCATGAATGGGCAGATTATAAGTTCAAATCCAACTGAGCTATTTTCTGATTTTCCCCACTGAAAATAAATGTTTTATTGTTTTTGTAATTAACAGTTCTGTTAATATAAAAATTATTGAAATTTTTACTTCTTATTTAATTATTATATTATGAATGTTATTTTATTATGGTACAAAAACTTTTATATTAATTAATTATTTGTAATAATAATTTTATATTATATATAAATATGACTTCGATTTTTACGTTAGTTATAAAGTGATAAAATCAGTTTTTTCTCTTTCATGTATTTAAAATGGTGCTTTATTATGAATCTAATGGTGCTTTATTTCCTTCTTCACTTAAATGTATGATGTGTAAATAAATTCAGGCATACTTATGCCTGTATACAAAACATTTTGCAATTAATTTCTTTCTTTCTTCATTAATTTTATTTATTTATTTTTTAAATTTATAATTTTTATTTATTTTTGTATTTTGCATTCCTATTGCCATTTTTAAGTACTAGTACTTTCTGTCTGCTATTAAGACTTCTAAAGATAAAAAGATAATACTTCATAAAATAAGATGCAACATTATTCATATTAGCTTCAGAATTTATTTAGATAAGTTGCTTGTGCATGCTGGAAAATATAACAGCATTTCCTTAAATGAAATAACGGGAGCTCTGAACAGCATACCATCAAACATCAAATCAAGATTGTCAGTGAAATCTGATGCTCGTCCGTTTCTATCCTGCTTGAACCGCATTACGACGTCTCTTCCTTTATCTTCGTCAGAGATGTGCCTCTTTGAAATGTAGTCTAGTGATTGCTACAGGCAATCAGTCCCCTACTAGCAACAGTAAAATTTTAGTCATGTCAGGAAGCATACTCATTGCCTGAGCGAGTTACCATTGTGAAATTCAATGCAGGTATAGCTGCTGGCAATGTGGGAATCTCTGATCAGTTTGTCTTTTGTAGAGAAGGAAGTTGTGATTTTGGTGGTTGTGGTCACAGAGTCTTCAGCATCTTTTCTTGTAACATATGCTGGTTTAAGCTTGTCAGTGCTTACAGTTATAGATTTGCCTCATATCAAAAGTGTGATGACCGCATTGCCTTGCCTGATTACTTTGTATTGCTATTCGTATAGCAACTGAAAGCTTCCCTTTACTACATCTGTCTGAAAAAATCATGACGCAAGTGGCCTAGCCCACCAGCGGCCGAGCGGTTAAATCGCTAAACACTGGTATTTCGGTCCAAGGTTTGAATTCCACGAACGGGCTGGCTGCATGGGCGTTTTCGTGGTTTTCCCCATGTGTAATGTGTATACGAGCCAGTTTCCCTTAGAAAGTCCTCCACAAAGGCATCCCTCCCCTTAGGCAGATAGCCCTTGTGTGCTTTGCCATAATTAAATAAACCAACCCAAAATCCAAGTGGCCTAAGTCTTCTCTAATGAATACCATTTGTTCACCATAGGACAGTGAACCAAAAGCACCAATGTGACCTGTGGTGATATATCATTGTGCAGAGTAACTGGAGGTTGACCATTAGGGAAGGGCTGTAGTACTAATAAAGTAGTCAAATTTCCTGCTAAAATATTTTGAAATTTGGCTTCATTTTTCTTGGCAAGCTGGTAGTAGTCAGTAGCAGATGGTGTGCTAATAATGGCAATATGAACCCGCAACAGTGCATCTGCTATCACATCATCTGAACCTTTTAAATAATGAATACAGGTCATAAATTGGCTGATGATATCCAATGAGGAGTATTTATCTTCTTTTTGCCAAAATGCAAATGTAAGCAGTTTGTACTCCGTGAATAAACTAAACTTTCCACCATATGCCGAAAATTCTTTATGGCCATGTATGATGCGAGGTGCTCCTGCAAGGGCTGCCACCATTTTGTAACTTGTTGGTGAAGAGCTGTGGTTGATATGGCTATGGTGTACCCATAGCCATATTCGAAGCATCAACCACAGCTGCGAGTAAGGCATCAGTTAAAGGATGGTACTACATCATGGCATCTGACTGGTCTTTCTTGTATTTCTCAAATGAGTCTGTGGCTACTTTAATCCAAGTGATTGGTCTTTTGTCATTCTTCACTGCTCCCTTTAGGTAGGTATTAAGTAATGCTTGAATTTTTGAAGCATGCAGAATAAAACGGTGGTAAAAATTGCACATGGCAGGAAAAACTGAAGATCTTTCACTTTCCAGTTTTTAGAAATTTGCAATTGCTGAAACTTTCTCCGGCAGAGGACTGATGTCCTTTGGAATTATCATATGCCAATGACATTTAACATTTGATTTACCCAAGACGTATTTAGCTACATTTAGTATTAAGATATAATCCGTGAATCGCTGGAACACCATCTTAAGATGTTGCATGTTCTGCTTGTTGTTTTTTGATGCTACCAACACATCATCAAAGTATGATACAGAAAACCATTTTTGCCGAGACCATCATGAATAAACCTTTGGAATATAGCAACAACATTTGATCACCTGAATGAACAAATATTCAAAGAGACCAAATGGTGTAGGAATGGCTGTTTTTGACACATCTTCTTCTCACATGGGAATTTGATGATAAACCTCTTCCAAACTGAGGATTGAAAATTTACCCTTTCCATATAATACTTGCAGACTATTTTGTATGTGGGGAACAGGGTATTGATCTGGGATAGTGACACTTTTTAATTTCCTATGATCCCCACATGGTTGCCAGTCTCCATTGCTTTTGGTCACCAAGTGCAGAGAGGATGCCCAGCAGCTTTTGGAGGGTCTGCAGATCACAGTTTCCCAAATGCTGAAATTCTGTTTTGGGCTGCTTTAAGGTTATCAGAAGCCTGCATAGCCATGAAAAAACAGGTGGTGCTCTAGCCTCAATACAGTGAGCAATGCCATGCTTAATTATTCAAGACATTGAACAAGCTTCCATAAGCAAAGGGGGTTTTGTAAGCAGTTGGTGAAATTTAGTGTCTCCACACACAGCCTTGATGTGAATTGTATCTTTGCAGTCACAGCTCCTTTGGATTATAGTCGGGTAAATGGCTGCACCAAACATCCTTGACAGATGTCACTCAGTAAATCAAAGTGATGGAGGAAGTCAGTACCAATATAGGTTAAGAGACTATAGTGATGAGAAATGGGCAGTGAAATTACCTATGCTATGATAAGTCTTGCTTAATGAGTTTTTGGCCAGAAGTAGGTATTGCAGTCCCATTTGTGGCAAAAAGACGACAGTTGGTAGGTGCTCGATGATGCTCCATAGCTGGAGGCAGAACTACCAAGATATCTGCTTCCATATCAATCAGATATTTTGACACCATTTGTTTATCAGAGAGGTACAAATGTTAAATCTCAATCTTGCCATCAGCCAAGGAGTTGAGTGAGAGAGATGCTAGTTTTCTGCCTGAAAGGTACAGGGTTTTTGTACCTTGCCTAAAAGGTACAAGGTTTTATGTACTTGCCAGCTTTTTTAAAATGCTGATGGTACCAGCAGTACTCAGTATTATTAGTGTCTTAATGAATGACACTTTTTTGTCCTGTCACTCTCCTGCATTTGATTGTGATCTGGAACGTTTTTGAATACAAGAAAGGCAAAGTGAAATCTCCATCAATAGTTCTTTGAATGTAGAGCTCTCTGTTTTTATTTCAAACACCAGAGCACCATTTCCGGCTGCTTAAGTGATACCATTGGACATCTCGGCAAGCTTGTCTAATGCATCATTGGAAATGGCTGGAATTTGTTGGCAGTCACTGCAAAAAAGTAATTTAAGAAGATTCTTATCCATGTAGAATTTGATACTTACTTACCCATGTAGCATTTGATGATTACCTATGTAGCAAAAGTGGTCTTTTGTCGTCAAGCTGCATCAATGAAGTCTGTGAGCCTGTATTCTTCCATCTCGTGCATGCAGAATGGTTTCCGATCACAGCATATGCATCCTTGGTTAAAAGGGTTAAAAAAATGTCTACCACCACTAGCACTAACTCTACAGGGGTGTAAAGCAGAAACTGTGCAGTAGAGTTTTGTGCATTTCACTGGTACATGGGCCAACATGAACTAGCTCTCCATTTGCCAAAACCAGATTTCGGTATTTGCATGCCACAGAAAGGACGTATTGCACAGAAAGGAGTAGCTTTCACTGTAACACATGCTTATTTCCGGTGGCTTGATCCATATCGTTGTTTTCCATTTTAAGAATGAATACAATATTTCTTAAAAGAAACTAACTTGAAAATTTTGGTGATGCAAGTCCTTTTAAAGCTTGTATTTCGTTGTTGGAGTAAGATTAACAAATTTCAGTCTATGTGCATGTTCCAAAAGTGAATCATCAGTTTAACATTTTATACTATATCCATATCAGAATGATTGGTAAAAACTTCATAAAGTAAGGTGCAACATTATTCATTGTAATATCATAATTTATTTACACAAGTTGTTTTGCATGTGGCAAAATATTACAGCATTTCCAAAAACGAAATGAGAGCTTTAAACAGCATACCTAAGTAAACATTGCCCCCCCCCCAAAAAAAAGAGCACAATTCTATATCTCCCGTTCTACTGAACCAGTTGTCGAATTTTAACTTGCATTTTCCATGTCTCGAAAGTGCTACTTAGTATATATTTTAGATTTATATATAGCATTATTCTAACATAGGTTATTTTGACACAAAATTGGATTTTTTCTGAAATTACATATAAATTTTTTTCCATATTTTGATTCTATGACTGAAACTATGCCTAGATATTAAATTTTGGGTTATTTGGTAAAAATGTGAAAATTTTGATGAAAATTTAGCTTGGCACATTTTTTTATTCACTTGAATAATTCACTTGGCAAACTGTTTAATTTAAAGCAACCTATTTTCCTTTCATTTTTTCATTGTACAAGAGCAGAAAAAAGGTCATCATTCATTGCTTTCACATAATTTTAACAAAGTGTGTAAACCACATTTGGCTTTATTATTGCAAATAAGAAATATTCCAAATTTCCAAATGCTCCAATATGTAAATTTACTTATATCTTTGGAAATTTTGAATAAAAAACTTAATTTTTGGCAGGTATGCTTAGAAACACATCTACTTTAAGATGATGGTAAACATTTTATAGGTTATAAAAATTAATTAAAAATACAAATTTTAAAAATAAATCATAAAAAATGGGGGAATTGTATGTGGAATGAACCTACATATTTCGAAATGTGAAAGGAAGAATCAAATAAGTTTAATAAAAAAAAGAGGTATTAATATATATAGTATATATAGATATAAACTCAATTAACATAGAGGAGCTGAAATTTTTGAGTTAATTTTTTTAAAAACTACTTGTGTGATTTTTACAAAACTTGGCACTTTGGCATAATTTGAATCATAGAATCGAAATATTGAAAAAAGAAATGGTATGTTATTTCAGAAAAAGTCTGATTTTGTGTCAGAATACCTATGTTAGAACAATGTTATATATAAATCTAATGTATGCCGTGTTTCAAAAAGAGTATAAGTATTATAATATACGTTATTTTGTCCAAGCTATCGATCACTGCGCCTCGATTAGGCTATTGGCGAAACGAATACATAGTCTAGTTTATATTAATAGCCGCTAGATGTCAGTTGACTTCTGTTTTGCGTAATAACCGTTACATGTTTAAAATGGCTACGAGTTTGTGAAGTGCAATTCCGTGATTACAGTGCAAAGATGTTTCAAGTTGAGGTACCAAAGTGATCCTTCGAATGGGTGGAACATTGGCAGATGTTATCGACAGTTTGTAAATACAGGATGTGTATGTAAAGGAAAGAGTCCTGGCTGCCCTCGTGTTTCTGGCAAAAATGTTGCATGGATTCAAACTGCTTTCCAACGTAGTCCTTCAAAATCAACTCGTCATGCGAGTTGGGAGTTACAACTGCCTACAACGACAATTTGGCATGTTTCGAGGTGTCAGTTGGTTATGAAGCCATACAAGTTACATTTGTTACAGGCTCTGCGTCCTGATGACAAACGCAAATGTGTGGCATTTTGTAATGAGATTATTGATGCTATTGACAATGATAACACTTTTCGCACAATGCATCGTGTTCAGTGATGAAGCGACTTTTCATGCTAGTGGTCTTGTAAACAAACATAGTGTTCGAATTTGGAGCCTACAGAACCCACATGCAGCCATTGAACACGTATGAGATTCGCCCAAAATCAATGTGTTTTGTGCGATATTCCGATTATCTGTTTACAGCCCATTTTTCTTTGATGGAAACACAGTTAATAGTCAGCAGTATCTCGCTATGTTACAAAACTGGTTGTTTCCGAGGCTGCACGAAGACAACTTCATTTTTTAACAAGACAGGACACCCACTCACCAGTGTTGTTAAGTGCACGATTATCTGAATGAAACTCTATCGAAAAGTTGGATTGGTTGCCAAGGAGCTGGCGACTTAGCATGTCTCAGCTGGCCTCTATGACACCCTGTGACTACTTCCTGTGGGGTTTCATTAAAGACAACGTTTATGTACCACCACTCCCACAGAACCTGGAAGAGATGAAGAACCAGATCCGTACTGCCATAACATCAGTGACGATGGACATGCTTGCCCAAGTAAGGAGGAATTTGAGTATCGATGTGATATTGTTCATGTCGCTGATGGAGCATATATTGAACACCTGTAACGTCTGTAATCTGAACTTGAGAGGTTCGTACATATGTGTGTAAAGTTTCATATTCGTATGTCATACAGTTTAATAAATATATGCATTCGAAATACTGTATTCTTTTTGAAACACGCTGTATATTATAAGTCGTGCTTTTGAGACTTGGAAAACACGAGTTAAATTTCGACAATTGATCCAGTAGAATGGGAGATATAGAAGTGTTCCATTTCTTTTGTTTGTGTGTGTGTGCAAGGTGTACATGTATTTCAATATAGCGAATGAAATAAAAGTGTTTCTTCATTGTAAGTTGCATTTTCCCTGTGTAAACACCTTAGAGTCCATAACTAAAATTTTATTCAAATGATTTCTCTCCCCCAGTTCATTTCATTACAGATGACTTCTGCAATATTTCCTTTATCTTGCTCCAGCATAAAAAATGAATGAAAAAATTGCACACACGAAATCCATGAGCAAATCATTTAGTTAGATGAATCGATTTTAAAATTTAGGGAAGCTTGCTTTCTAAGTTCTTTTAGGAAGGGAAATTTATGTAAATATTGAAAAATTCAGTACCTTGCACTAAAAAAGGAGGGCAATATGCAAGTAAATACAGTATATGATTGTGATGTATTATTCTCTCACTTTTTTATTTCCTCTTTTATTATTTGTTTGATATGGTTTTTGAAGATTTTGAGTTATTATGGCTTCATGTTCTAGATGTTAATCATTTAATATGTGAGAGATTAAAAATATTTTCAAAAGCCAGAGTTCTGTTAATTCATAAGAATGCTAATTCCATAAAAATAGTCCTTATGCATTCCAGAAGGATGTTTTATACATATTTTTTTAAATTTTCATTTTATTATTTTTTATTTTGTATTATAATTTTATTATTTGTATGAAAGTCAAATAAAGGCAATTAATTATGATTTATAAATGCATGTATAGTATTTCTATTGAATCATTTTTTATGTTGATATGAACTGGTTTACTTTAGATGTTCAATGTCTATTTGAAAAAAGCTGCTGAGATTTATGGAGTTACTTACACTCGTCAAATCTATGAGCAAGCCATTGAGGTGCTGTCTGACAATGAAGCAAAGCAAATGTGCCTAAAATTTGCTGATCTGGAAAGGAAATTAGGTGAAATTGACCGAGCTCGTGCAATTTATGCTCACTGCAGTCAGATGTGTGATCCAAGGGTAAAATTTTACTGTTTTAAATAACATGAAGTGAGTCCTTTCTTAGAAGACCACCCATTTTTGTAGATGAGACTGGTCTTTTCTGGAAGGGATTATCATTATCTTTCACTTTTAAAGTGTAAAATTTACCTTTCCATTTCTATATTTTTACTTAATTTACAATTTCATTTTCATTTTAATCTATCACTTACCCATAACTGGGAATGGGGTATTTTGTATCACGGTTTTTGTTTTGTCATCATTTAATGTTATTTCAGTTTTTTATCTACATATATATAAAAGAGCATTACACATATATAAAGAGATATATAGATAACTGTAATATTGGATTAAGAAAACAAGTAGCTACTATATTAAGTATTTTAAACTAAATGGTAATTAAAGATTTCTTTAGAATTTGTAATAAAAATTTAAAAAAAAATTAAAACACTTGTGGAAATCTGCCAATTAATTATTCATAGTTTAATGCTTCAAATAGACTTATCAGGAAGTACTTATTCAAAACATTAAACTATTCAAAACATTAAACGTGAATAATGAAGGAGTTCTGAGTACATGTTTTGTCCTTCTTGACTATTTGAGCGAAAAAAAAAAAAAAAAAAAAAAAAAAAAAAAAAAAAAAAATATAATTGAAAAATTAATTACTCCCTATTCTCAAACATTTAAGAATATACCCCAATGCAAATTCACTTCTTGAAAACACATGTACACAAGGAAAAATAATAATAATAATAATAATACAAAATGTAGATTACTGTAAAAAAAAATGAAAAAACTGTAGGTTTAAAAATCATGTTTTTTATACGATAAAAGTAAAAAGACAACAGCTATATTATGCAAGAAGATTAATTTTGAATATTCTAATTTTCTATAGTAACAATGTTTGCCACTTTGGTTAAAAGTGTGCAATAAAAACTTAATGAAACAGCAAAGTAATAATAAATTATTGTTGGTGATAAAACAAAGAAAAAAAAATTATTCTATACTATTATCAAAGTATATAGTAGTGTACAAATTCTAAAAACATCTAAAGGTTTAAAATAAAATATGGAAACATTAGGAAAATGTATAAATGTAAAATCTAACTTAAATTTCCTAAATAGAAGAAAGGTATTTCTAAACACAACATGTAATGTGAATAAAAGAAATGACTCAAAAACTTTAAACATTCTTACTGTGAACCTGGGAGTGGGAAGATACGAGTTTACTAGAAATCATTGCACAAAATTAAAAAAACTAACAATGGTTCAGGGTGTTTTTAAATGAAAACAGCATGTTTAATAACAGTATAGAGCCAGAGTTATAATACCGAAACTGTACATTAAGAAGATTTTACTTCATATATATGCAGACCTCTAATTTTAGTTACCATCCTGCTTTATTCTCTTATTTAAGGTTTGGAATAACGCAATCATGTTGTTATAAAATTAACAGATTAAACTTGGTGGTTAATTCCTGATTTTTTAAAAGAAAAGTTAATATAATATTTGGAATTTTATTGGAGGATCTCTACTTGAAGGTAATTAAATTTAGTACAAACACTCTTGATTCTAAGAAGTTGATTGTGAATTATGTGACTTAATAATTTTTTCAAAGTGTTAGATTTCTTGTGAATTAATTTTATTGTATTAAAATTCCTTCTTTTGTCATTTTTTTTTAAAATCCAAAGTATGTAAATCTTAAATAGTTAATTTGTTTTAGGAATCAAACTAGAAGGATAAACATTGTGTGCTTCTATATTCTCAAAATAATTTATAGCAATATCATCAATATACTTAACTATTGGCAAAGTAATTTATATTAACTTAATTAAGGGATTTTTTAGAAGTGAAATTCTTATGTGAAAACATAAAGATTAGAAGAATTTTTTGAATAATTCAAACCCATAGGAATGTCGTTTGTTCATTAAAAAATTGATTCTGTAAACTGAATGTAATTATTAAAAAGTGCACAATTAAGGTAACTTTGTCAACTTATGGAAGAATAGATACTTATGAATAAATACTGACAAGTTAAATGCAAAAGTTGCTCTAAGGATTCTGCACAAAGCTTATGTAAAGATGATGAAGAAATTTTATAATAACTTTTTTCTAAAGTTTGGCAAAAATGTGATTGGTGTAGATTTTTAATAAAACTTTAATTGATGATCATCAGTGGTTTCTCTTTTTTAGCAAAAATATTTGGTTTTTGAACAAAACTTTTTTCAAATAATTCTTGCTTCTGTAAATGCCCTGAATGTCTGATAATCATTGAAAGGGACATGCGTATATTCAAATCTATGCCTATAAGTTTGATTTTTATTTAAGTAAAGTTTTATGTCCGTATTACTCTGTTTCAGTCGGAACGTTCTATTCTGAAATTTCCTAACAGATTTATTTTAATTTTCTATCTATTCCTTTAACTTATAATTTGATAGAAAACATCACTTCCACAGACAATTCTAAAAATATCTCCTAAGAAGTTATAGTCTTTTTTGTAGAAGTCAAAAAACAAGAATCAGCATAATATTTGTAAATTTTGCAGGACTAGTTTTAATGGTTTGAAATAGCTGATTTCCCTTACTCTGTTTGAAACAAACACATTTTGTTTTCCAAATTAAGTGTTACAAACAAACTGAAGGATTAGCCATGGGAAGTACTCTTAGCCCCTTCCTTGCTGATATCTACATGCATTATTATGAATCAAAATCATTTGAAACTTTAAACTTCCCGGTATGGTTGTTCTGCTATGTAGATGATACTTTTACCTTGTTTGATGCTAATAAAGTTGATTTAAATAAAATTCTTTCAATAATGATTTCCATTGATCTTGTTATTCACTTCACTTTTGAATTTGACACATCCAATTCTCTTCCGTTCCTCAACATTATGGTCACATTTAATATATCCAACTTCAATGCTACTATTTACTATAAATCTTCTTAGGTTTGCCTTCCACCACATTTCAAATCTTGTCATGTGACCTAATTAGAAGTTAGCATCATTTTATTCTTTTCTGTGCACTTCAAGTTCGCTCCTCCAAATTGGATCTTGATCAAGAACTAAATTATTTAAACGTAGTTGCTATGGACAGTGACTTCTCACCCAACATTATTAACCAAGCAGTTCAAAAATTCTTATCTCAAACACATCAAAAGGCACACTCTCATTTTAGGAGATTCTAAAAGTTCTGTTGTCATTCCTTTCTCTCCGATTAGCTATGAAATTGCACATATTCTACAGAAATTTAACTTTCAAATCATTTTCCCCCTATCAATAAAATCCCCATTTCCATACTTAAGGACCCCATTCTGCATATGACTACATGGGTATTTACAGCATTCCTTGCCAGTGTGTTTTAATTTATATTGGTAAAACTGAGAGAGCCTTAAAATTTTGTATTAAAGAATATGAGGCACATGTTAGGAAAAAGGAAACACAGAAATATTCTGTTGCCCAGCACTTTTGGTCCAAAAGTCACACTTTTCATTTTTCTGCAACCAAAATTATTCAAAAAACACCTTCCATTGGTGAATTAGATTTTCTAGAGGCATTTCACATTCAAAAAAATCTTTCTGTTCTAATTAACAACCTTAATTCAAATATCTATCTAGAATTGTATTATCTGAAAACATCACAAATCATGGTGGAATGGTTGGTGCCTCCCACCCATCTCTGATACTTGGGCAGCAAGCCTGGTTGCTGCCCAAGGATTCTGACCCTTGAGTGTGACAGGTGCCACCTCTCTTTCGAGGAGGGCATGAAAATCTTTGCAACATGCACCAAGTGCCAAGAACATCAGGTGTCTTGCCGAGCACATATTAAGCTGTTTGGGCCTCTCTAGAGAGGATATTTTCTCTAATCCCCTCCTTGTGCTTGACTTTCTTAGAGTCAACGGTCTTTTGGACCTTGTCGGATTTCATCAGAAACCGGAGGAAAAGCAACAACAAATACGAAGAACATAATATTTAATAAATAAAGGTAGCACACAAAACACTAAGAAAGAAACACCCTGTTGGGTGTAATATAAACTCTGAAAGCTTTCAGATTTTTTTTTGTTTTTTTGTTTGTTTGTTTAATAGAATGAAGCTGTTGCGCTGTAATAGATCTTCATGTAGAAAATTATTGCCTTTCATATAAAAGTAGTTGAGCACAATAGTAATTATTCTAATGAATTCTTGTGATTAAAATTCCAAGAGAATGGATATATACATGCATGCAGCCTATCATAGTTAATAACAGAAAATGGAAATGAAAGATTGGATAGTTTTTTGTTATGTCTGCAGTATATCTTATGCTATAGATAATAATGTTAGAAATAATATGATTAAAAGTTTTAGAAAATTATTTGATATTCCATTCACAAAATTTATACTGTTACCTTCACATCTCTAGACAAATGTAGATTTTTGGGATTTATGGAAAGAATTTGAAGTTCGACATGGAAATGAAGATACTATGAGAGAGATGCTGAGAATCAGAAGGAGTGTTCAAGCTTCAGTTAATACTCAGGTCAACTTTATGTCAGCACAGATGCTGAGTGCTGCTGTAGCTGCATCTGATGGTCTTACAGGTAAGATTTTTAATCGACAGATTATAATTTCCTCATGGTACATTTTCTTTAATTAATTTTTTTATGTAAATTGGGAGAATGAGTAATCAGCTTGGAATAATAACTATAATAGAGTTATTACTCCAGTATAAATCATATAACCCCACAGAAAGTTATCTAAAGGAGTTAAAGCAAAACCTTTCGTGAGGACAACTAACAGTTCTCTTTTGTGAATTTATCCTTTCACCAAAAATGTTTTTTGCAATATATTGACAATGACATTGTCATTGTATGGAACCACATGTCCTATCGGTCACCAGTTACTGTAACTACACTTCCTCCCTTGTTTTAGGGAAAAAAATGGTCTAATGGTGCCACTATGCTAGAAACCACAAAATGCAGTAACCTTTTGCAAAGTAAGTGCTTCTTGTGCATCTCTTACGGGTTTTTTTCGCACCAAAAATGACAATGTTATTTGTTAACATATCTAATGAGATACATTCTGGTGACGTCAGAGGTCACATGATGTAAGAACTGCTAATGTAAACAAGCAAGCTTGTGCTATGGTGTGTTGAAAATTTGGAAACTGTTTATTTTTTATTAGTTATGAAATTTGCATTTCATCTTTAATTATTATTTCATCCATTAAGTAACTTTCATTCATTTGGCTGGTATAATTTTGGTAACTCTTATATGTTATTGTTATCTTCATGATACTCTTTTGTTCGCTGCTTTACCATATTTTGTTTGTTAATATTTATGTATGAATTCTTTCCTTGATCTGATAATCAATTCATTTATAAAAAATGTAAAAATGAATACATAAAATTATGTTTACATAATTTGCTCTTCTACACTGAAAAGAAAGTTACTATAAATATTTTAATGTCATAATTTTATAAGCTTAACTAGCAGAACAGTAAATATAAATAGTTGAATTCTGAAAATCGTAATAGTCAAATTTCCAGAGCACTGTAAATGCAGTAGGCCCTTAAATCATGTAAGCATAATGATGCCAATGTTCTGTGCAATTCAAAATTAATATATAATTTTATACAACTTAAAATTTAATTTTTAGCAACTGACTATTATCCTATTGATAGTATAAACTGCAAATTAACACATTTTGTATACTATAATATAAATTCCAAAAAGAAAAATATAGAGATTTGTGCAACTGAGTTCACTGCAGTACTAGCTGTGAAACTAATAATTTTTCATAATACATTTTTCTTCATTTTATAGTAATAAATAATAAAAAAGTACTATCTGTAGACATTTTAAATATTCAAGAAAGAAATTTAAAGTTATTCTTAATCTTGTAAGTTACATAATTTATGTGCAGAATTTTTTATTTTAAAATCATGTGGCTCAAAAAGATTTTCAAGTGTATTTATTGAAAAGATCTACCATAGGAAATAGACTAGTGTAATTCTAATGTATATATCTAGAGCACATGTTATCTCAAACTATGGACTGACACAACCGCTGATTTTCAAGGACTAAATATACATGCTAATTTAATATTTAAATAAAAAATCTCAACAATCTCCCATGAAAATTTAGAATTAAGTATAAATTCTTATAAAAGCATCCTTTTATATTAAAATATTTCAGTATTACTGATGCTTCTAATATTACAGCTGTTGGTATCCTTAATATCTATAATGGAAAGTATTAAAAAAATTAACATTTCAATATTTATATGTGTATTCATTAAATATCGATTACAACAGCTAAAATATTAAAACATATCCTGATAAAATTAATAAAATTTTAGCTGCATAAAATATTCTATAACACTAATTAATATTAATAAGAAAAAATTGGCTTTGTATTTATGTTCTTGCAGATAAACAGATCTTTCACGAATTCGATTATTTCAATAATTTAGAACAACTATTCATGAACTATGAACATACTATTATTACACTTACATTTAAAAGTTTGGAAAACGTTATTCAAGGTCTCGGGAATAGTTTTCAATTAACTGATATACACTTAATATTCTTAATGAAAACATTATTAATACTGTTATGCATCATGCACAAGAAAAATTTATAAATTGTACCTCATTTTCTGCAGAAATTTGCACAGATGTTTCATAATTAATTGGTTTCTTCACTTCGGCCTTAACACAGCTTCTTGTAAGTACTGTGATATCCGACATTACTTTTAAGCAAATATTGTTCACATGTTTTTCCTTGAATAACAAAAGACTCTTCTTTTTGACATCAAAGAAAGAGAAATCATTTCCAAGCATATTTTTTAATTTCTCCCAATAGCCATAAAATTCTAAATTCGAAAAATCAGTTAATTTCAGTGGACTATCTGTTATTGACTCCGTTTAAACATAGCTCATGCGGATGTTGTTGTTTGTAAACCACGTGACCACATTTTTCCTCGTCTCCTCTTGCGGAATGTATCTCATTAAGCAGAAATGAGTTTCATCTGAGAAGAGTTTTTTTGCCCTAGACTTAATGTTCTTGAAGCCTGTATTTAGCCATATGAACTATCAGAAAATATTTAGCACAATTAAAAATTAATGATAGTTATAACATTTTAAACAGAGTTGCCATTTTGTTTTAAAATCATATTCTTATTGTAGTTCCCATTATAAATTTTGGTTTAGACAATGAATTTTATGGAAACATGAGTGATTTGGTGAATTAATTAGTAAGGAAATCTTAATTGGTCAGCTCAATGTTTTATTAAAAGCATCATTACAGTAATAAATAAAAGCTTAAATTCTCTGTATTATTAAAATTAAATATTATCTTTACAAATTTAATAGCAGAAAGCATAAAATTATGTAACAGGTTGTATGTGATAACATATACTTAATTTAAATTTCTATTTTGTTTAGAAATCTAATATCAAACTTGCATAAGCATGGAGTGCTAACAGAGAAGGATTAAATCTATTGTTGTAATGTACTTTGTTCCTTTTAATTCATCATTATTGACAAGTGCTCAATAGCTAAAAATTGAACAATCTTTGAAAAACTGTCAAAATTTGGCAAATTGTATTACAAATTTGGACAGATCATTGTTTGAAAGATCTCCAACAGTGTAAAAATGATTAGTTTGGTCATCTTTACACTGATTTGATTCCAATCATTAGTTTTGGCCATCAAATAAGAATTAAAAAAAGATTTATTATTTAAAATCTTATATTAGTGCAAATATGTATTTGCAAAAAATTTCAACAAAATTGTTTCATTATAAGGCAGTCAAAAACTAATATTAAGTTTTGACCCCTGCAAATAGACAGAGCAAACAAACTGAATAAAACCATGTAAAAACAAAAATACATGAAAGGTCTTAAATATACTTCATGGTTCTTATTTATCTATGCAATATAAACTGTTGTACTTGTTTAAATTGTTGATATATTGTATATGGTAGTGAGGCTATGTTCAAATCAACAAATGTCTTTCTAGTTTTAAAAGGATTTGTATTTCCTAAATATATATTTGTAATAATTTAGAAATTGTTGACACAGATGAAAACATGACTTATGAAATAATGAACCTTAGTGCATAAAAGATGTCAGCATTTGTACCAGTTTAACATTTTTTTCAATCTTGAGAAACACATTCATAATATGAATTACATAAGGGGTGCAGTCTGTACACGTGTTCTTGATCATGTTTTCCCCTTTTCTGCATCTTTATAACAATAAATTTAGATGGAGAAGACAGCTGTGAAAAAATATGTATCTTGGATAAAAATTTCATTCTGAGTGATTTAGTTTAATTTTGTTTTGATTGGTTAATTTTAAATTTCAGTTTTCATATTTGAAATTATTATTAGCTGAAGTGTTATGTAAGTATCTGCATTATAAGCATTATGTAAGAATTGTGACATTCATTTTGAAATGATGTACTTTTTATTATAAGCAGTAATTGTTTTTAGAATGAAAAGAGGAAGTCAATAACAGGTCAAAACAGAGAGCCAAGAGAGTATTGCAAATTAAAGTTAGAAATTTGATTTACATATTTATCTTACACGCACATTTTCATCTTATCTTTCCATCAATGCAATTACTTTAACTATATATTAGGCATTTAGTTGGTCAAACTATAGTAGCATAAAATTATGTTTAGATATAGTTATAGAGAGTAATTATCACATACACTAACATGTGATAATTACTCTCTATATGTATAACTAGAGGAAACAAGAAATATATTGTTACGAAATGTAAAGACGCGGTAAAGTAGCTTCCCCGCAAGGCAGTTTTAGGGTTGCCATAAAATAGCAAGGAGGGCAGGGTTGCCACATTTGGCGAGAAATCGCCCATTTGGCGATATACCATGGACGGTTGGAGAACCTTCTGGAACAAATTCTTACCGGTTTAGTCCAGAATGTTCCCGAACACAAGCCGAAAGCTATATAAACCCTGCTGGTCCGCACTCAGTAAGTGTGTCTCGTCTAGCGAGTCAATCCTGCGGAGGCGATCGAGTTGACAACTGGGCAGCGAGTGCCGAGTGCACCGAAAGAGTCTCGTAGAGTATCGCGGTTTGTGCATCATCGAGAGAGCGTGTTGAGCTCCGGAAATGACTGAACCGAGAGTCGGGAGCGTGCTCTGTGTGTCGTCGAGTGCATCGCGAGTTGTAGCGTGGAGAGTCTCGGGAGTACGTGGAGTTCCGAGAGTGACCAAACAGAATTGGAAGCTGTACTCTAGTGCTTTGCAGTGAAGCTGTCTCCACCGTTATTGCCTGACAGTGTGAAGGCTGTGTCGCTGATTGTTCCAGCGTGTTTATAGTAGATTTTCGACGACTGTAAAAGTGAGTGTTATTGGAGCTGTCCTGATTAACATTGGCTAATAAAGTGTGTTTCGATACTTCATCAAGTAGTGTCCTCATTATTCACTCCAAATCTACGAACCCTGTACGAACGTGAAGTGAAGGAAGAAAATAACGTAACAACTGGTGGCAGAAGTAAGGAAAAAAAAATGTAACAATATGTATAATTGTTTCCTTTTATTGCCTAAAATACTGTTTACTCTATCATATTTCATAGGTCCCAAATTTTAAGATGATTCAAATGATTACAGTGCAGTTTTTTCGGCAATCAGTCTAGTAGTAGTAGAGATTTAATTGTGTGCCACAGTTTATTATTACACTTTTGGTGAAAAGAAAAGTTTATAGAAGTTTTTAGAAAATAACTAGAGTTCACAAATTTAAAAAAATTCCAATATATGATTCATAATTACATATACATTTTCAGATACTGGAAAAGATAGCATGCAACGTTTAGAAGCACAAGCTAAGGTCTTGGCTACAGAAGCTGCTAGAGATCAACCAATTAATAGAAACAAAGTTGCATTTGTCAGGTAATTATCTTTTTTTGATTAGTTTGTCCGTATGTAAATATGGGCTATACTTAAACTTGTTATATTCGTATGTTTAAACTTTTTTTGAGGAAAAATGAAATAAGAAAATAAAAACACAAAACTGTTAAAAATATTTAGAAAATATCTAGATTGAAATAGAGCACTGCCTAGAATTTAGAATTTTTCAATTTAATCTATTTATTGTTATTCAGTATTAAAAACTACTGAGAAAAGAAGAACTATATTATTTTTGCTACAAAAGAGTGATGAGAGCTGTAAATATGAGCAACTAACCTTCTGTGATTAAAATGCCAGTATGCAATTAAATATATGAATAAAGAAAAGAAAAGCGAGATGTGTCAATGTGGGCTATATATTAAGCGTGTTTTTGGAGATTATAAAAATTCTGTTGTCATTCCCTTCTTCGCATCAATTAGCTATAAAGTTGAACATATTTTACAGAAATTTAATTTTTGGGTCGTTTATTCTCCCATCAATAAAATTCCAAGTTCCATACTGAAGGACCCCATTCCGGATATGAATTCCTGGGATATTTACAGGATTCCTTGTCAGTGTGGTTCAATTTACATTTAATTACCTTGTCAGTGTGGCCAAACTAAGAGAGCCTTAAAATTTCATGTTAAGGAACATAAGGCATAAGTTAGAAAAAAGGAAACACAGAAGTCCAACATTGTTGGTCTAAAAATCACACTTTCAATTTTTCTGCTGCCAAAATTATTCAAAAAACATCTTCCATTGGTGAACTGGGTTTTCTAGAGGCATTTCACATTAAAAAAACTTTCTGTTCTAGTTAACGACCCTAATTCCAATCCATCTTTGCCATCAGCCTTTAAAGAAATTATGTTTTAGTTTTGGTTTCATCAACAGATGGCGCCAGTAGCTTATCTCCTGTCCAGGCCTTCTTATCTTATCTCATTCATTTGCGCTTTTGCAGCTGAGGATGATGGTTCAGTAAAACCATCGAAACTAGTCCTGTGAAAATTTGAAAATTAATGCTGATTTTTGTTGTTTGACTTCTGTTGACTTGTTCTTCTCCTAACTTGTTGACTTCTGTTCTGTTTTGTTTTTTGACTTTTGTTCTTCTTCTAAATAAAAAACAAAGCTGTTAAAAATATTCAGAAAATATCCAGAATGAAATAGAGCTTTGTCTAGAATTTAGAATTTTTTAGTTAAATTCATTCATTAATTATTTAACACTTAAAACTATTAGTGAAAAAAGAATTATATATTATTTTTGCTACAAAAAAGTGATGAGTGCTATAAGTATGAGCAATTAACCCTCTGTGATTAAAATTATTAGGTACCTTTAAAATCATACGAGGCCTTTTGATTATGTTATGTTATTAATAAAGCATACTAAATTTGAAAAATAAAAAGTTACCAAATATTAAAAATTGTTCGCTTTTTTTCTGAATGTGCTGGTTATAAATATGATAATCGTTTTCTGTTTGGTAGAGGCATATGATTGCTTTTTCTTTTAATATTTATGAAGTATTTTCTGACAAATGGCTGCTGTGAATGCTGTACTTAAAGATGCAAGTTGAATACATGACATTTGCATGAAGCAGATTATAATTATAGAAGAGTTCTAATTACATAATTAGTTTGTGCTGTTTATTTATTCAGTAATATGTAAAAAGAGCTTAGGATAGGCTAATTTGTATGGCCATTTTTCAGCAAGTTAGGATTCTGAATTTGAATATTTCATTCCATTCATAAATGGTCATTCATTGCCCAATAAAAAAATCTCAGATTTGCTTAATGTTAAAATTCCACTGTTATCATATAAGGAGGGCCTTGAGTAATCATGGGTAGGGCAAAAGAATATGTTTGTTATGGGTTGCATATCCTATCATTAGTGACAGTATTTCAAGTATACCTAGCTATTACCCAGATTTGATCATGAGAAGATTAGTGAGTAGAAACTAAAGGTTTTATATTTCTCTTTTCGTATTAGCAGTGTTGGATTTTCAAATTGATTGACTTAAAAATGCTCTTTTGTGCAAACATTATATAGTGGAACCTCAGATCACAAAGGCCTCACATTACAACCGTTCAATTTATGAGTAAGTTATGTGAATACAAAACACCTCAGATGATGAGTGCAAGCTTTCAAGTTGGCAACCAATGATTTACAGAGGCATTTTTAGGTAACCTATGATACAAGAACTTTCAGAAATATCACTTTAATATTTTATGTTGCTTAAAACTAAATCATTAATAAAATCTCTCCGTAAATAATTTACAGGACAGTGAACTTGACCAGGGGAAAATTATGGCCAGACTGTGTTGCTGGCAGAGATTATGAGGCTTTGGCATGTAGGACTTTTTGTTATTGCCTATGATTTTGTGTCTGTAGGCTTGGATTCACTGCTTCTACAAAGATCAAGTAGGGTAGAGGACTATAAAAACAAGCTCAACAAGAAAGAAGTGCAAAAATTTCAGAAACTTCTGTTATAAAGTTCAAATTAGTAATCATCTATTGTCCAAAAACAAATCTATTTCACAGCAGTTCCTGTAGGCAAAATGCCCACCAGCGGCCGAGCGGTAAAGTCACTGAACACTGGTAGTTAGGTCCGATGTTCGAATCCCGCGAACGGGCTGGCTGCATGGGCGTTTTCGTGGTTTTCCCCATGTGTAACGTGTATACGAGCCAGTTTCCCTTAGAAAGTCCTCCACGAAGGCATCCCTCCCCTTAGGCAGATAGCCGTAGCGTGCTTTGCCATAATTAATTACACCACACCAACTGTAGTCAAAATAGTTACCATTAATGAAATTTTCTTATGACAGATGACCTTTAGGAATGAGTTAAATTTATGAGCTAAGGTTTCACTTTAGTTATAAAAATTTATATTTATCTGTGATTTAAATCAAATTTATTATTAGTATTTTGGATAATTCCTAATATTTTAGTTAAAATAGCATGCCGAATAAGTTATTGGAGGAATTAAAGCAACAAGAATCAGCGTAATAATCTTAAAATTACAGTACTAGTTTTGGAGGTTTAAATATAGAACCTTCTCCTTCACCTGAGAAGTGCAAATGACAAAAGTTCAGCCAGTGATAAAATAAGGTGATAAGAATGGGAGCAGGGAAGCTAAGCCATTGGTGCTTTCTATTAATAAATATTCTTGTAATCCCCTAAAACAAGAGAGTGCTATTGAGATGAGAAATTTTTAACTGCTTGGTCAGTAATGTTGGGTGAAAAGTCTCTGTAAACAATAGCTGCTTTAGCTAGTAATTTAGTTCTTGATCAAGATTTGGATGAGCAAATTTGACGTGCATGGAAAATGAAGGAATAAAATGAAGCTTAACTTCTGTTTAATTGAATAGCATGATTTGAAATGTAGTGGAAGGCAAACAGTTGTACTAAAGTGGGATCTTTTGCTTGTGACCAAGGTATCAAGGAACGGAAGAGAATTGGATATTTTAAGATCAAAAGTAAACTGAATGGCATGATCAGTAGAATTCATTGTTGAACATACTTTATTTAAATCATCTTTATTACCATCAAACAAGATAATGATATCTTCAACATAATGGAACCACCCAGGAAAGTTTAAAATTACAAATAGTTTTAATTCATACTAATGCAAATGGAGATCAACAAGGATAAGACTAAGAGGGCTTCCCCTCTCATTCTTATCACCTTATCTTACATCTGGCATCTCTTTTGACATTTGCACTTCTGCAGCTGAAGAAAAGGTTTTTATATTTAAATCTTCAAAACTAGCCTTACAAATTATAAATATTATGCTGATTGTTGTTTCTTTAACTCCTCCTATAATCTCCACTAATTTGCCATATGGATTGGGATGTCAAGGTACCTGCAATTGTACTACATGAAACTAAAATTACATTGAATAGGAATTTACAAGGTAATGCAATAAATAAATCAAAGGTGTTATTCTTCAATAATATTTCATGAGCAAACATAAAACTAATTTAATAAAGAAATGGCTTCAAAAATTGGTTCATGGATGACATTTCTGGATTATAAACTGATGATACTTGTAATAGAGATTGAATTTGAGTTACAGGCCAGTGTAGGTTAGCCAATGTAACCAACAAGCTTACCAAAAGTGTCATTTATGTCAAAAATTGGCTCATGGATGACATTTCTGGACCATAAACTGATACTTATAATATTGAGATTGAATTTCAGTTTGGGTTATAGGCAGTAGTGATGCTTAGCCAGTATAGCCAATAAGGATACCAGTGTTATATATGTAAAAAAACTCTGTATTTAAATTTTGTGAAAATTTAAATAAAATGTATTTGAAGTATATTGGTCATTGAATATTTTGAACATCATTTCTAGTTTCTAAATTCTTTTTCCATTAATTTTATTAATATAATGAATTATAGAGGAGAAGTAACAGAACCTGAAAAAGAAATAAGTAAAGCTGAAGTGTATAACTCAGATGAAATTAACCTGGATGATGTAGAATCTGATGATGAAATTAAAATTGATGGTAAGTATCTCTTTAAATGTGGGAAAAATTTAATAATAAATTAGATGAGTTAAATATTGCATAAATAATCAATATGCAAAAAACAGTCAGGTTTGAACATAATTTAATCAAATTTTTAGTTATTTGTTTATTTTTTAATCATTATATAACTTGCTGAGCTCTAGAAACTGTAAATTCAATAATGAGTTAGTTATTTTAAAGTAATAGAATGTGCATGTATTGAATTATTGGTCTCCTAAAAATATGGATAATAACACACTAATTACTATAAATGAAATTTGGCATTTATTACTTTCTAATAAGTGAAATTTAATGTTTTATAAATTCAGAATTCTACAAAAGCTGTTCATTTTAGTGTGCAGAATATGAGATTTTTGCAATTCTAAATATTATATTACATAATAAAGGGCCAAGAATTAAATACAACAACTTCCCAAGTCAAATTTGTAAACTGCTTAAACATAACTGGATAAGAAACTGCAATATTTGTTAATATTATTTGCATGTATACATACATATATGATATATGATTTACACAGTATTATTTTGTACATAAAACATGTAAAAAAGCATTATATATATATATATTTATATATATATATATATATATCATGCTTTTATATATATATATATATATATATATATATATATATAAAAGAAAAAAGAAACTGCAATAACACTTTCAGGTTTTTTTTAAAAAAAAAGTCTTGTGACAACTAATCTGGCTGTATGATGGAAGAATTGCTACTGGAGGGGTGAAGAGAGGTGCTGTTATCTGGCACTCATCTAAGGCAGGGGTCGCAAACCTTTTTTGTTCCTAAGAGCACATTCTAAAATATGTATTGGATGGCAGGCACCATTTATTTTTTCAAGGTGAATTTATAGTTGGATAAGAGTTAATAATACATGCACATCATAAAAAAAAAAGAGATCAGTCGTATTTTGCTTTATGCTAGTATCTGTACTGGACACAATTTCTAATTCATTAAAAATGAGAAAACTTCCACATAGAATTTTATTGAAAACTAAAACATTTTATTTTGGTTGCACAGCGGTGGGCACACCTTAAGCAATCAGTGGGTGCCATGGTGCCCATAGGCATAATGTTGGGCGGTTAACGTAACTGAGACTGATCTTGATGGTATTGTGAGCGGCATCTCGCAAGCATATCTAGAGCAAATGTAGGCATATACTTTTTGCTATCATTGAGAGACCTAGACATTAAAAAGGATATAACTGCTAACATTCTGGAGCCATCTGATATTTCGATCATTAATTCTAATTTTGCTAGTATGAGCAAAATTAGAATTAATGATCATTATATAACTTGCTGAGCTCTAGAAACTGTAAATTCAATAATGAGTTAGTTATTTTAAAGTAATAGAATGTGCATGTATTGAATTATTGGTCTCCTAAAAATATGGATAATAACACACTAATTACTATAAATGAAATTTGGCATTTATTACTTTCTAATAAGTGAAATTTAATGTTTTATAAATTCAGAATTCTACAAAAGCTGTTCATTTTAGTGTGCAGAATATGAGATTTTTGCAATTCTAAATATTATATTACATAATAAAGAGCCAAGAATTAAATACAACAACTTCCCAAGTCAAATTTGTAAACTGCTTAAACATAACTGGATAAGAAACTGCAATATTTGTTAATATTATTTGCATGTATACATACATATATGATATATGATTTACACAGTATTATTTTGTACATAAAACATGTAAAAAAGCATGATATATATATATATAAAAGAAACTGCAATAACACTTTCAGGTTTTTTTTGAGCAAAATTAGAATTGAGTGAGGTTAAAATGCTCAGTCTTTTTGTTTTAAATAAGTGGCTCAATTAACCTTAAAAGTACAGCAAAAGAAGGAATCATTTATGGAGTACATATTTCTGAGTTTTGGTTTGAGTGATGTGATTTTTCTTATTTACATAGGTTGTGTATTATGCAAGTTGAGAGATTACTATATAAATTTTTGTATTCAAAAACTAAACCTGAAAAT
Organism: Stegodyphus dumicola; assembly: GCF_044657685.1. Classification (NCBI taxonomy): domain Eukaryota; kingdom Metazoa; phylum Arthropoda; class Arachnida; order Araneae; family Eresidae; genus Stegodyphus; species Stegodyphus dumicola. Next base: position 35,336,979 of record NC_140771.1, on the reverse strand, counting down.
TTCAATATTAGATTTTTAAATTGTCATTTATCAATGGGATTAAAAGATGTATCATAAATTAGATAAAAAAAGTAACTATTTTATTGATAATTTTGGCTATAGTAATGAATTAAATGTAATATTTATTGCAATACATTATTTAAGAAGAATCTAATTAACAAAAAAAGAGGGAAAATCGATAATGTCAAAAGTAGTATTCTGTTTATTTTAATATGAAACAATTAAAAAATGTGTAAAAAATGGTACTAGTTGAAGTTGTGTATATAGTCTTATTCGTAAATGTTATCTCTAATTCACATTTGACAAAATACACATTTTTATTGTGTACAAGATTCTGACACACCTAACTTTTCCTGATACAAGCAGATATCCTAAATGCTTTCTTAGATGACACTTTACTGAGTCATCCTTATTTAAACTGCACATATTATAGCTCAATGCCAGGTATGAGATTGATTTTAAATCTGGTATCTAAACCTGATTTGCACTTTAAAAAATGCAGTCCATAGAATGTTTTCTGCTCACAATTCCTATGACAGTTCTGCATTTAATATGTCATTTCATGTAAGAAAAATACTTCTATATGAATCGGCTGTGCAAATCTCATATAATCATTTTAATACACTGTATTTATTATAGTGATATTCAGTTTAGAAATGCTGCAACACTTCTCAACTATACAGTAGCACCTTTTTCTACATGTAGGAAATTCATCATTATATATTCTATGTAATATATAATTATTTTCTTTTTTAGAAATACAACTAGAAGAAAGAGGTGTGCCTGATGAAGTATTTGGACAATTAAAAAAAGACTGAAAACTTTTTAAATGTGAATGGAAATTTCTGAAAAATTGTACAAACTTGTAAATAGCTTTATAAAAAGATGTTTAATGTTTTAAATATTTGTTTGTTGATTTATTGAAATCAGCTTTACAATTCTGACCAAAGGTAACTTTGTAGTGACTTTTGATGATTAATATAAAATTTTAAGATTCATAAGTAATTTTGCTTATTATATTTTTCATACCATAAAAATAATTATGGGATAAAACTGTGGGTAATAAATTGTTCTTCAGATTTACATTTAACATGCGTATGTTAATTTTTCAGGTGCCAGGAGAAATTTGTGGTAATCATGTAGTGTGTAATTTACTGCTTTTAGTTAATTATTTCTCAGCTGCTACTAATAAATTCTATTTTTAAATTTGAATGTGCAATAAAGTAGCGACAAAAAGAAATTAAAACAGCAACCAATAATAGCGCCGCCATCTACAAAATCAATAACTAACTAAATATGGTAGATCATATACTATATGATTATCAAATACGTTTACAGTGTTATAAATCATCAAATAATAATCTATTATGATAAAATGAATATAAGAATGTCTGATTAAGATTACAGTTTTAAAATGCTCCAGAATTTTGTGTTTTTGTCCCCAACATTTATTATTCAGTATAGTTTAGAAATTTACTTAAATGTCATTTTAATCCAGCTGATAGAATTGATTGTCACAATTTTTTCTGGCTGTTTACGAGGAAGTAATTATCTTTACTTCCATTTAAATATCATTTTAACAGGTTACCAATATGCATCTGAATTTAGTATAGTGAAGAATTTTACTCTGTTTTAACATGGTGTGCAGGTTAACATGGATATTGAATTCAAAGGCTCCATAACACATTATTAAATCATATGTATTACAAAAACATACAATAGATCTCAGAGCCAGCATTGTAATTAGTTCACATAAAATACATCAGTATTTCATGTAAAATTCTTTTTACATTATACAAATATCAAGTTAAATTGTATCTGGAAAAAATTATCCACTGTGATTATAGTTAAACTTAATATGGAAAAATTCATAGGCTTAAAATTGTTTATAGTTTTGACACTGAAATAGAAATACTATTTTGTCAGAAACAAAGCAAGAAAATGTAGTTGAAATCAAATATTAAAGTAGACTGTTTCAAAAAATGTTGTAACAGTACATAATGGATTACTGAAAATTAATATTTGTATCTAATAAAAGCAACTGTAAGGAAAAACACTGTCAAACTAATTTTATAAATGCATTTGTAATATATATAATGTTGAATAAATCTCTTCTATTTCTAATTAACTATCATTTTCATTGCAAATTTATTGAAAATTGTATGAAATATTAAAATGAATATGGTACTATAATAGAAAAAACAATGCCAATGCATACTTTCCCCTTTTAATTATATAAAAATAAATATTTTAAATTATTCATTTTAAAACAAAATTTAATTTGATATGTTAAAGAAGATATACATACTACAAAACAGTTTTCAGTGTCTGACAATTTATACTACTACTTTATTTAAAACCAAATCTAGTTTAAGTGGTTCTTGAGCTACTGTTAAAATTTTATTTTTGCCAACAGTTCATATGTATTCATTAGTTAGTTATAAATTAGGAATCACCAGCTCATTCATTTGAAAATAAAAGGAATAGCAGTTTTTCAACTTTTTGAAGATGCACTTAGTAAATCTTTAAATAATGATAACTGCGTTTGGAAGTTCTTATTTTGCTCTTTTTCAGACAAGAAACTGTGCAATGGAATCTAAAAAAAGAAAAAATAAATAACATAAAGCTAATTGAGTTAAAATTATTATATATTGGCTATATAAGCATGCATATATGTAAAAAAAAAAAAAAAAAAAAAAAAATTACATACAGCAGCTATGTGAGATTTTAAAACTGTTGCAGAAGGTATCCCCAGAATTTCTTTCATTATTCTGATCTGAGGATTAAACTTAAATAAAGTGACACAGGTACTGACAGCTTCATTCTGTACTATGTAATTTTTGCAGCATAGTGTTTCAGCAACTAGCATTGCAAAATTCTTTAGTGTTTCTTCAAACTGAAAAAATAAATAAGAATATAAAAACACAGTAGATCTAAAGCTAATTTAAACAACACTTTAACTGCTTATAATTTGAATATAAAATATTAGGAGAATGTGTGTCATTCTGAAAATTTAAATAACAGATGTTTTTAAATATTCTAGTCTCCTTTCAGCCCCCTTCCCTAAATACAGTACAAAGTCCGTTATCTGGACTCATCGGGACTTCGGCGATTCCGGATTAGGGTTTTTTCGGATTACAGATCATCAATTTAAATCTGGTAAGATGGCATGCGGAAATTATACAATTGAAAATATGAAATCGTAATTTATGAAATAAAAAGCAATTATGATCAAATTTTACAAAAAAGGGTATCAAATTTTACAAAAAAAAAAAAAAAAAAAAAGCTTAAATATTTTTTTGTTTACGTTATTAAACATTTCTTTTAACATGCGCATGCATAAAGCATTAAAAAAAAAAATTGTGGATTTGAGGTCTGGATTATACATCATTCCAGATAATGGACGTTCAGATTACGGACTTTGTACTGTATATATTTATGACAGAAAATTGGGAAATACAAGACTGAATTTCAATAATTTGAGTAAAATAGTTTTTACTCAAATTACACTTAAAACTAATTTTTTATTTCATATTACACTCAAAGTCATTTTTCGCTGGGAATTTTTTTTTTTTTTTTTTTGTTTGTGTGTGTATTTACAAATACTGATCTACTTTCATTAATCCTTTAGTTAACTGAAAGTATTGAAATCTATTAAATAAGTATGGAAAAGTATGGCATTCACAATTTACTCAATACACTCAAATAATGCCTCCTACATGGTCATGGAAGAGATGCACTTCACTGATGACAACTTGTGCCATTCTAAAAATAACTACCTTCAAATATACATCAATAGTTGGCACTGGTGTTAGTGCTTCCTATGTGTATGTAGTGCTTGCTATAAGGGAACATTCACATGATGGTTTACTAACAAATATTGGCATCTTAAGGCTTAAAAGTAATTCAGCTTATGCATCTTATGACTGCGAAGCTCTTTATCTGAACATACCCTAGGCTCTACCTCTTGCCATCCTAGAAGAAAATAAACAAGAAAGCGAACAAATCTGCATTCTTGTTTATTTTCTCCTAGGATTTCTTTACTTTGGGGGATGAGATGTGATACAATGCTATTATATACTTTCATTTTCATAGTACATATGTATATGCTCAGCTCCCCTCCCAAATAACAGTGTGCCACAGAAATGCTTCATTATCAGGGTCATATTGATATAGAAGCTGATACATCAATACACCTCTCTTTTGTAGATATTAAATACTTAAACACACACACTTTTTTAACTTCAATTCATCATAAAAATTGTGATGGGTTCATTCCACATTAATGTCTAACGGTGTGCTACCTTTTTGATTATAATATACCTATTTTCCCACACCACATTCTGCATGGCTACAATAATGGCTTGTGATTACTGTGAACACTAGATTTTGAGAAGAATCTTGCATATTAGTGACGCCATTTTTAACTTTTCAGTTTGTTTATACTTACGACTCATGTATGTATATTCAGTAATGTGACATATAAAATCATAATATCATTTGGATATAAGTTTCCCAAATTTAATCCCCCCCACAACACTTTGTAGTTTTACCTTGGTGTACTGTTTCAGGGTGTCGCTATCTTGTTTAACTATTATCCAATGTTCTTACATATTGCATATATACCAGTGTCATTTGTTGGTAGCATAAATCCTGCATACCTGACATACAGTACTATTATCATGCATGCATAATGTAACTTATATGGTTTTCCATCAAACAGTTTTTTTATTTTATTTATTCATACAAATCCGTATGTCTTATTTCAGCACAATAATTTTATTTTATTCATTCTAGTTTTTAAATCTTAACATATTATGCAATTACTAACTTATGGCTAATTACACAACATGGCCTATTTAACTGATGTAACTTACTTGAGGTTCTGCACTTGAAATATTCTTTTTCTTCCATGCCTTTACAAATGTCAAAACTGCCATCTGCACTTCAAACACTTCAGATTTGAACATATGACTAGCAAATTCTGTAAACTAAGATATGATTATATTAAAAATGTTCATAAATTAATAAAATAATAAGCATTTAAAATATTAAAAAGGGATCATACAAAACTACGTTTAGGTAAACTAAAAATTTTAATGCAAACATTAACAAGTATTTATATTTATCAGCACATTTAAAATTAAATATATTTTAATAATTCATTTTGTTAATATAAACCAAAAATTACTTTAAGTAGTACAGCACACTGAGCTATATTCACAAAGAGGGCACACAGTTCCAAAAGTTTGCAATATTTTTCATTTTTCCTCTGTATGTCATTTGGGAAAGGCCCCTCTGTATGACGCATCTAAGAAAAAAATACTCTGTACTTATTATTCAAAAATAGAAAACGTACATATTATTTAACTTCTATTATTTCTGAAAAATGATTGTGGCAAAATGAAGTAATTTAGAAACACTTCTCAGCATTGTATCCGAAGTACTCCCTGCCGAAGAAAAACATTTAAGAATTCATAATTTCTCAAAATCTAGATTTATGATACAAAATTTCATAATCTTTTGTCTCCAGAACTATGGTTCAAAACTGTGAATAGAAAGCCTGTCTTTTCATTCTTTATTTTTAAAGGAATTGTTGAAGATGTAAACTTTTCTATCATCAACAGATCATGATTCTTAAAATGAAATAAAAAAATAAAGGGAACAGTTTTCAGATATTTTTAGTATAACTGAATTCTGAAATGATTAAAAACTATGTTGCTAGGTTTGAAAGGTCTTGTGAACCCTCTCAGAGGAATTTTATCTTCGGTGTACGTTAGATTTTTTGTGGCAGTTAAGGGTTATATTCAATGAAAAGTTTGAGAATCACTGTCAGTTCAGTAATTTAGATTTTTATTTAGATAGTGCTATTTAGCAAATCAGAAACAGAACAGTCTACTGGTGTAATATCAATCAATTTTAATAGACTATAGACAAAGATATTTTTTAATGCATGTCTATTTTTATTAAGAAATTCAGAGGTTAATTTTTATGTGAATTGTTAACTTTTATCATAATGACTTGTATAGCTCTGTGAATGAAGAGATGAAATTTCTGTAAGAGTTAAAATGAAGTAATTCACTTTAGCATCTTTTTCAACTTATTTTAATTCTCATATTCCATTATGCAAGAAACCAGCAGCAATCCTGAATCATAACTGCAACTCTAAATTCTCCAACATCATATTTATTGTCCTTTTGTCCACTTTTGTGACAACAAATCAATTTTTTTTATTACAGTAACTTAGATGAATTTATGCTTCTTATCATACTATCTCAATTATTATGGTTAAAGGGTAAAATCTGTGCTCATCGACTTTGGTTAAAAGTTCTACAGCATGTGATGTAATCATCCATATACGTAGGTAAAATCATATAAGAAGCCTCTTTCAAATTTCATCGAATTTAAACTATTGTGTATTGTTTTCTTATTATGACAAATATGTTTAAACTTGTATAGTGACCATTCTCTGAATTGGCAGATTCCCCTCCCCCTGAGGTTATACTGTAATCTATTATAAATTTATACTCCTTTTTAGAGTATTTGTTATTTTTTCCCTTGCATAAATGTATACTTCACAATGCTTCCTTCATTATGAATAATATTCATTTTGCATTTAAAAATGCTGATTATATGATTTTCACAATAGCTGTTTTATACGGTGCTAAGTTCGAAATCCAGACGTGCAGTATCCAGATTGATATATATTACCTTCGAACAAGCACTTTTTTTTAAAAAAAAATTCCTACTATTAGCTCACACTCTCCCTATATCTTGTTCAAATTTTCAATCGTTAATAAAATACTTTTTATTCATCCACTCAAAGTTCAGATACATTTTTTTAAAACTTGTAATGGATGACACTTGATGTTAATAGTTTTTTCACATATTAAAGTCAATTCCTATTTATTTATTTCTGTTTATCGGAACTACAGATATGCTGTTTTTATTAAATATATTATAAGACTTACAAATAGTGACAATTTATTAGGAATTCTCACGTGCTGTAAAAAGTAATTTTATAACAACTTGAAAATAATAGTAAATGAATGTGATAAATGGGATTGTAATATTTAACAAAAATAAGTGGCAAGAGTAAGACAGAGTTCTAAAGATTTTTAAAGTGTAGATTATATAGATTATGTAGTAATATATTTAGGATGAAAACTCTTCGCAGCAAATCAAGCATATGTCGCCTTGAGTCATGTGAAATCATTAGATGGAATATTAATTGAAGAACTGGACTGCTCGAAACTGACTGGAAAGGTTCCTTACAATAATGAAGCATTACAAGAGATGGATAGAATGAGAAATTATAGACCACCATCAGCTTCATAAATTAGAAATGAAAAAATGTTAAAAGTAACTAAAATAATTTTTTCTTTGTTGACCTAAGTAGGAATTGACTTTAATTTTTTTTATATTACCTGTTAATGCAGATTTTAGGAGAGTATAATAATTCCAAGACAGATGTGTCATAAAGCACTTTTCTCTTGACTAATCGAGATTCCTATATGTCACTTCCAAACACCTGCTGGCTTGGGAATCATCGTGGCCAATTACAGTGCATTGTTTGACATTAACTATGACCAAACTATAGCCCTTGAGTGGCTGTAGATATATTTCTGCCTAGCCTAAACAATAGGTGAAGCCCAAAGGCATATTTGTTTGGAGCTAATACTGGTTTTCTTTTGTTGGCTTAATAGCAGAAAGAGAGAAGCCTCGAGACATATTTGTTTGGAGCTAATACTGGTTTTCTTTTGTTGGCATAATAGTGGAAAGAGAGAAGGAATTAAAAGTTCATTTAACTTAGTAAAAATTCCACTCTTCCTTACTTAATTTGATCCAGCTTATTATTTTTTGCTGGCCATTATTATTACACTATTTTATCAAAATTAAAGTTTGAATTTTTGTTTATATCAAAAAGACTGTAGCATGATATGCAAAGCAAAAGCATATTTAGTATTTGACTTCGATAGTGATATTTAGACAAAAAAACAGCATTGGTGCTATTTGGGCTTTAGAAAGTATGATTTTAAAATCAGGCAAAACAACAACTTTATTTCTGCATACATTTTGAATAATATAAAAGTTGAAATTTTCCAGTTAATGAAATTTGTGGAGAAATGATAATAAATGAAGAAGATATTACAGGAGTTTTTCCATTGTTATGACAATGCCCCAATCAGCAATCAATCAATCTAGTGGACAGCGAAATCTGTTGTATGATTTTAAATCCAGAAAATATCGCTATTGCTAGTGGCAAAGAGATTTTTGAGAATGAAAAGATTTTGATTCACAGTTTAGTGAGAATTTTTTACCTGGCAATTATAGGACCTGAATAATGGAACTCTGAACAAGAAATTATGTTTGTCTATAAAATTGAAGAAAAAAGTATTAACACTAAAAACAAAATAACTTACATTGAAAGAAATACTTAATAAAGCAAACAAATAAATATTGAGCTTCTTTTTGTAAATGTTGATTCCCTTGAAGTCATAAATGCTTCATTATTTCGTAAACAATTATTTCAGATTTTTAATTTTATAATTTCTACATGTCATCTCCTTACTAAATTTAAATTGATGATCTAAAGTCGCCAAAGCTCTGAGTCCAGATCTTGGACTTTGTACTGTACTTTTATTATGCTAATACTTATTTTTTCAGATATGCCAGAAGTTTAAAAAATAGTTAAAAGAGCCATATTTTTAAGCCAAATACTGATTTTGTAGTGGACTTTTTAAGAAATGTTGCCCTATATTTCTTTCACACAACTTCTAGAATTAATATTATTGGAATTTTAATTTTCTACAAAATTTCAGAACTGAAATTAAAAATTTTTTTTGTTTAATTTTAATGCACATGTGTGAAAAAATGAACTAAAAATTCTGAAGCATTTATAAAATACATTATTGATTTGAATGTTTTTTATTGAACACTCATTTTAGTAATATTTGCAATTTCATGTTTTCTTCAAAGCTAATATCACTCAAGATGTAAAAGTTCCAATTTGAAATTCATTGATGTTTCCATAGTCTGCAGAAAATAAATTTTTAAAAGGATCTCATTCTGTTATACCTGTTATTCTGCAATTTTTTTATGAGGCACATCATGAAGAATACATACATGCACTATTTTATGCTAAATTAATAATTTATTTTGGTTTAAATAATAGCATCATCAAGCCTTTTGTAAGGCAAAGGTTTGGAATGATTTTCTTTGACCTCCATTAAATCAAGTTTAAGATTTAAATGCAAATAAGAATAAAAGGAATTATTATAGAAATGATTACTTGCCTTCCCAGCAAAACTGAGGAGTTTGAATGGTTTAACTTCAAAATTTTTGGAATTGCTTTTGAAACAAAAATACACATGCAATTTAATAATAAAAATTTGCCTATTAATGGTGTAATTTAAACACAAATGTATTAGCTGAACAAGTATATTCAAAAGATGTACTAAAATTGAGATTACTTTGGTATTAATTTTTGAGGCAATTTGATATTTTTTCCTTTTTCAAATTATTCATTTTTATGGTATAACAGAATGTTTTTCTTATTATCAGTTTAAATTTGTAGTTTACACTACAACTTTTTCCATTCAGTAAACTAATTACAACTACTTTTTGTTGAATTGAAACAAATTAATACTTCACTTACAATCAAACTGACAGTTTTTGGATTCATAAACCAAGCAATTCGATGTCCTTTTATTTATTTATTTTTTTACTTCTACAATATGTTTTTTAATTAATTTTATTTTTTCAGTTTTAAATTTGTAGTCTATCTTAACATATTTTAGGCTTTGATACAATACAGGACTATATAAATATTTTTTAGCATTTCATATCTTATGTTACAGATTTTAAGAAATTACTCCATTATTTGTTATTCTTATATTTTATATTTTTAGACCAAATTTCCACCTTCTTTTATTTTTGCATATATTGGATTACTTCTGTTTAACATGTTTTTGTACTCAGTCCAGTCCACTAAAATTTTAAAAATGTTTACTACATTTTTAAGCTTTTTGCTTGTTTAAGAATTATGCTTTTATTTTTTAACCTGGCCTGTGTGTATTCAAAATTTAGGCTTAGTTTTGTTTTTCCAATTCTGAATGAAAAATCTGCATATTTTTTTTTTTTTTTTTTATTATTACTAAGTTTTTTAAAATTTATCTATTACGTTACAATCTTTTTTTGAACAACAATTTTTGCACTGCTTACTTTGGCCTCTAGGAGTTGGACCAATAAAGACACAAATTACTTTGATTGTTTTATGATTATTTTAAATTTTAATTTGTGTTTGTGTCAATTCAGAAACAGGCTGTTGTATTTATTTACTTCTTTGATTGTAACAACTTCCCGATGATGATGCAGTGAAAGATGTAAATATCATTTTTCTTTCTTGGTTTTGGCATGTTTTGTCCCTTATTTCTTGAGGTTTGTGCTTCTGTTTTTTGGTTTATATGGGATAGATTTTAAATGTATTTTTTTAACATTTTATTTTGCAATATAGATATGTAAGAAAAATATGTAAATATAAATTTAAATTAGCAGCAGCCGCTTAATGCTTAATTTTAATTTGAGTATTTCCCCTCTCTGTTATAAAAACAGTAATACCATTTTCTACATTGCATCATTTTTAGCCTAATCTCTGTCGTACTACTCTTGCATAACACTGGTGGCATAATTAGAACTAAAATTCAGATAGACAATAATTTTAAGCATTATTAAATGTCCAATCAAATGCACTGAAAGTCGAAACTAACTCATTCTGAATTAAGATTTCATTCTGAATGCGAGACACATGTCTCTATCTGCTTCTCTCTTTACCACAATTTTATTCAAACTGTAAATATTCTCAAAAAGGCATGACTAGTGTGCCAATTTGTTTGTGGCTGCAAAATGTTTATTGAAAAAATTAATATTTAATCTGCCTCGGCTTCTAAATTGCTGTTCATTATGGATCAACATCTTAGAAATGCAATATTTTTACATCTACACTATCAATGTTTCTAGAACATCATTACATCTAAGTATGCTTCATATATATATGTATATTATCATCAGCATTAAAAAAAATACTTACAAGCAAACAGATCTGTTCATTTGGATCAAATATGCTCTCAGGTGGGGATTGTGAAAGTTCAGGTATTCCATACCTATGCTGCAACTTATGAGAATCCATTTCTAAAATTTGTAATGTGCCACTTTTTTTTCCAAATACCTTCTTCTATTTTGAAAATAAAACAGCAAGTTGAAAATCTACTAAACATATGAAATTACATTTTTCTATATGTACTACACATGATTTGAAAATAGAATAGGTTTGAAAAATATTTGAATACATTCATGCTTTAAATGCTGTATGTAAGGAATTTGAATTTAATACTAAAATTCCAGCATAAGCATAATAATTGGAATACTTGGAGAATTAGAACATTATACCCATTAAATGAAAGAATAGTTTCAAAAGAACACTATTAGCATGATTAATTTCATTGGATTACAAACTATCTATACTTTCCAGCTTTGAAATTATATATTAACTTTCTAAGATTGGCTTGAAATACTAATTACTCTTATTTTAGACTTCAGTGCAATGCGACTGCAAATGTTTCTTCTCTCTTTTTCACTATTTCCTGATCAGAAGACATTTTCAAACTGTCTTTTGTCCCCTCTGTGAATGCAGTAAAACTTGCATGGCTGTCAGATGCTGTTCTGTTTGCTTGGTTAGGTTGCAATACTTGTGTTTTTCTCAACTCTTATATTTTTAGGCCAGACCTCATTTATATATTTCATTATTATCAACTGCTTAGTCTATTACATTTTCCCCCCTTTTTAGCTAACATAAATGCCACGAAATAATCTAATGTTCTCATTGTTTTTCTCCTATAAACTGCATTTCGGGATATATAAATGTTATTTACTGTATTAATAGCAAAGATCGAGGCCAAGCCTCACATCGTCTTGTAATTCTACACAAACGTGAAACAACAGCGGCTATTTTTAAAGGCAACCGATATCATTTCTGAACCTGAAAGAATTGTTTAAATTATTTTTAATAGTTCTAGAATTTTCTTTAATTGAAATGCTTCCTTCATTTCAATACTTACACACATATTAATTCTCAGTAATATCCAGATATACATCTATTGTATCTATTCAATAGGGTCTTGTCATCTTTCTAATAAATAAATATCTTTTTATGTTTAAGATAAACTAAACTAAAGAAATTAAGATATTAAATCTTTCAAACAAGTCTTAAATTAGAGGGCAAATGTTTATGCTACCTTAGCACAGGGAAACCTGCAGCTTGAGATAGTGAAAGTATTTAAAATTCTTTCAAGAGTTATCAATTAAAATTTTTCTTTTTTCCCTATCTATTTGTAATAAATAAGTAAAAATAAAAATGCTCAGTATATAAAGTTTTGAAAGTTAAATTCGAGACTGTTTGTATGTGTATTTTGCTTCAAATAAGGAAGATCATTTATATATATGCATTCAAAATCTGCTGTACTCAGCATGTTTACTTCTATTTACTTCCCCCTTTTTTTTGTCTGTGGCATTTTTTATTCTCCTACATACAGTGTTTACTCGGATATAAGACTCCCTTCTTTGCTACATTTTTATTCTAAAGTTTGGTACAATCTCATAATTGAGTATTTAAATAAAGGAAATTGCAGAATGAAAGAAAGGAATTTAATTATCATAATATATAAAATATTTACACTTTAAATGAAAAAAAACACACACAAGTTAATTACCACACATATATATTGTATAACTCTTTTTAATTATGATAGTCTTATTTATCGAGCAGTTTCACTTAATGCTGCTTCTACTATACTAGTTATGGTTAACACTAATTGGTTAAGACAGCAACTCGAGCGCTATCTACTTATGGGAAGGAAGGCCTTTGTGGAGAATGTTTAAGGGAAACTATCTCCTATCCACATTATACTTGGAGAATACCACAAAAACTCCCATTCAGCCAGAATTCGAACCAGGTAGAACTGCCAACTGCCACTGTTCAACAATTTTACCCCTCAGCTGCTGATGGGCCTTATGCTTGATAATTATATATATGAAAGAAAATAAGTATTAATCTATCATTAATTTTTTGTATATTTTTCTCTGTGTTATAATAAAGTACTATATTAATTAGTTGGCTGTTTCTCATTCTGATCAGAACCAAATTATCATTAATTTTTTGTATATCTTCCTCTGTGTTATAATAAAGTACTATATTAATTAGGTGGCTGTTTCTCATTCTGATCAAAACCAAATGAATTATAATCAGAATTCTGCTCTCATCCAATATTCATGTACACTTTTATTTATTGAAATTTATCCTAAAATGTAAAAGGAAATCATATTTTTGAGCAAATTAGTGCATATATATATATGCATATAAGGATTCAATTAATAAACAAGTAAATTTATGCTTCTAGAAAATACACTATTTTGAAAGAAAAGACATCAACAAAACACAATTCAATCAAATTCCAGTCACATTTTTTAAATGTGCAAAGAATTACCCCAAGCAAACCTGGAACATTTAATAAGCCTTTATATGCATATATATATATTTGTTTTCTGTGTTGGTGTGTATAGACGCATATAGATTTGTTTTATCTCTGTCTGTGCATCATATATATATGCACTATATGTGTGTGTGTATATATAATAAATATGTCCAATGTTTTAAAATGGTAATACTGCAGCATGCAATATTTAGGATATCCTTGTCTGAAATTAAAATATAAGGCATTATATTTGTTGACTTGCTTTAATTATGTTGCTTATAATTTTGCAATATATTTGTTTGAAAAACAATATTTATAAATCTCTATAGAGCAATAAATGTTGCCAATCAGTCTTGGCTATCATTGGTTTCCCCCCCCCACACACACATTCAGGTTTAATGCCCATAATGCATACCCCCCCAAAAAAATCAGATTTTTCTCAATGACAAAAATATTTTTTAATTATAAAAATACATAGAAAGAAAGTGTATTTTTTCACAATTAATTAACTTGAAATAGTAATTAATTAATGTACGAAAGTTAAATTACTAATTCTTAAATGCAAGTAGTTCCAGTGGTTGAGAATTCTAAATAAACATTTCTTTGAAGATAACCAGCATGTACACTGCAAGGGGGGCAGTTCTATATCACCCCTTCTACTGGGACGATTGACAAAATTCAAATTGCGTTTTTCATATCTCGAAAGCGCGACTATATTTATTCAAAAGAAGTCGCATTTCAGGTAGCAAAGGATTCCAAGTACCTCACGAGCTGCAGTTGAGGTGTCGGAGAGCTGCAGTTTGGCCATGTTTGATATATGGCATTATTCTAACATAAGTATTTTGACACAAAATCAGACTTTTTTTCTGAAATAACATACCATTTTTTTCCCATATTTCGATTGTATGACTCAAATAATGCATACATATTAAATTTTGTAAAGTTTGGTGCAAAATTTACGGAGAAATTAAAAAATTTATCTTATCATATTTTTTCAGTTTGCATCTAAAATAATTTACTTAGTGAACTTTTTAATTAATAGCAATCTACTTTCCTTTCTTTTTTTCATTGTAGTTGAGCGGAAAAAAGTCATCATTCATACTTTCAAATCATTTTAACAAAGTGCATAAACCACATTTAGCGTTATTATCGGTTTATTTAAAATTTTTTTTTTTTTTTTTTTTTTTCAAAGTGCGCTAATACGTAAATTCATGTATATCTTCGAAAATTTCGAATAAAAAAATTTTTAACTTTTTGCAGGTGTGCATAGAAATACATCTACTTTAAGATGATGTTAAAAAATTTATAGGTTATATAATACAAAAATTTTCTCAAAAAATTTATAAAAAATATTTAAAATATAAATTTTAAAAATAAATCATAAAAATGTACAAATTATATTTGGATTAAGCCTAAATTTTGAAGTCTGGAAGAAGGAATCAAGTTTAATAAAAAGTAATATTCATAAATACATATCAAATTCAATTAGTGTTGAGGAGCTAAAATTTTGAGAGCTGATTTTTTAGAAAATACTTGTGCAATTTTTACAAAACTTGGCAATTTGGCGTAATTTGAGTCGTAGAATCGAAATATGGAAAAAAAAATTGGCATGTCATTTCACAAGTCCGATTTTGTGTCAAAATACCCATATTAGAAAAATGTTATATATAAATCTAATACATATCCTATACATATAAAACACAAGTTGAATTTCATCAATTGATCCAGCAGAACAGGATATATAGAACTGTGCCCCCCCTTTTTTTTGTGTAGTGTACATACATATTTCAAACATTTTCTTATTTCAGTAGTATGCAGTTGTTGAAATAGTTTCAATTTTCTCTTCCTTTTAGAACTCTTTTCAAGATAATAATAAATATCAACAATGTGTTCATCCACATTTATTGGTAAAGAACTGCCAATTAAGTTTTAATAATTACCTGTCAAATCTTCTTCTAAAGTGCAGAAAGTAAAGTATCAGTGGCAGATTGTGCAGTGAAAGAAAATCTGATGTGTACATCACAACTTCCTTGTATGGAATATTAAATTATACACATTTTTTCTTGCCTTTCATTTAAACTTATTTCCTCGAATTTCATTTAGAGATATAGTTTTCACTTCGTGAGAAGGCAAAAATACATAAAATCTCAAAATATCTACATTAAAAATTGAAAGATAAGATATGGAAGAACATAAAACACCAAATACAGTTAAGACAATTAAAAAAAATTTTTTTTCATAATTAAAATTACAGTTTCCATGCAAAAACAAGCAATTCGTCCCGCCGACAAGAGGCAGATTTTTGGTGCACAAAACTGTTAAGTTTATTTTTGGTCTCACTCGGCAAAAAGACACTGAAGGCAGAAACTGACTTAATGTATTGTGGACGCTATGCTAAGTCAATACATGGGATAATTTAATAACGTAAATGATAATTTTAGAATGGATTAAGTATAATTTAATTCACAATAATAAAAGAAGACATTACTTTATTTTTGGGAAGCTTAGTTTCTCTAGACTCGCAACAAATCCACTAGTCTACTAAGTTTCAAATGTAAACAAATATGGCTGCTATGATAAAAAACACCTGATGTGTACACCACATGACTTCCTAGTACGGAATATTAAATTATACACAATTTTCCTGCATTTCATTTAACTCTTTTGAGGGGCAGGAAAAGGCAATTAACTTTTCTGGCAAAACTCTTGTTTTATTTACTATATCAGGTGTTACAATGAATTTATTTGCGACAATTGCACATATTTTGTCCAAGACGTGTGAAACAAATGGCCAGTTCTGGTGGCTAGTGTCAGTGACCTCTGCCCACAGAACACATCCCTACAAATCAATCTCTATGGTACTCATGAAAACAGTTTTTCTTTTTCAAGCAGAGTGCAACTTTGCATGTGCTGCATTCCCACACTGTTCTTACAGACTTTTTCTTGTTGCAGCAGAGTGCACATGGTCGTGATGTTGTCTTCGATGGCTGATGCTTATTTTCTTGAAGACTAATTGCTGCATCAACTACTGCAACTTATGTTCCTTGATTGGAATGTGCTACAAGTGAACTACAAGAAAACTTCAGAAACGGTCAGTCTTCAAAAACCACTCACACAAGTGAGTAAGATGTTCAATAAAAAAGGCGGTTACTGTAGGTAATGACCGCCCTTCAAAGAGTTAAACATATTGAATTAACAATTAATGAATTTTGAATTAAATCTACTTCGTCGACAGCACATAAACCACAATAGAATAAATCACTCTTTAAAGTTCACTATATTTATTTACTATAGCTACACTTCGGCACTAGGTTCACTTAACAGCATTATATCTCATTCATTTTATAACTCCAGAGTGCACAAAAATTATATCATCTGAAGAATTACCACAAGTTCTATAATAAATCTAAAACGATGTATAAAAGAAATTAAACAAATAAAAAAGGAACAGTTTTTCACAGACGATTCAGCGCTGCTTTACCTAATGTGCATGGGCTACTAATTAATTCAGTTCTCACTTTGCGGCAAGGCAAAAATACATAAATATTTAAAAAAGTTTCATTAAAATTGAAAGATATAGAAAAACATAAGACAGCAAATACAATTAAAACAATTTTTGCAATTAAAATTACAGTTTGTACGCAAAAACAAGCTACTAACTTAAATGATAATTCCAGAATGAATTTCACAATAATAAAAGAAGACGTTACTTTGTTGTTGTGAAGCTTATTTTTTCTAGATTGGCAACAAATCCAATATTCTGCTAAGTTTCAAGTGTAAACAAACATGACTGCTATCATCAAAAATTAGGCTTAGACGCACTAAAAAAAGCTTTTAAAATGTTGATAATTCCATAATTATTGCATGCATGTTAACTAAAGGCATAAAAATCTTAACCGGAAGATAAGAACAACATTATTCAATAACTTTTAAAGTATAAAACGCACAATTTACAAACATAGAAGAATAAAGAAACTGAGCTCACTGAGCCAAGTAACAGAGTGGATATCTATATATGTTACCGAGTAAGACCGAAATTGGAAAATGTCGACATTACTGGAGAATGTCAACATTCACCAAATATGTCGGTGAAAGAATGAATATTGCATTACATTCTTGTACTTTCGGACCCTCACCGGTGTATGTCGACAATGACAGATATGCTCTGGTAGGTCGAAAGACGTACTCAAATTGGTAATACTATACGAATACAAGTCCCTGATGTCAACCGTGGTCATACAGATAACCGAAATATGTTAGCGGTAGTTGTTGGAATAGAACACTCCGACATCTATAAACCTGCAAACGAAAATGGTACCCTCAAGCGGCTTATACACATAATCAGTTCGTAATTTGTAAAGAAAAGATACTTTCCATAGATGAGATTTATTTTCAAGAAATGTCGCTGAGAGAAGCAGCTGCAGCTAATTCGAGAACCAGTGGGCTACGCTCTCATTGCATAAGGAAGTGTTCCACAAATAAACCAGTTGTAAAAGCAAGGGCCTCTTGTGCAATTCAAAGTGTCATAATAGGTTGTTTCAATAAATAAGATTTGAATCACATAATTTAGTAAATTTTTTATTACTATTATTTTATTTCCTCATTTATAACGTACTGTATAATTAAGTTTTTAACTTCTATTTTTTCCTTTCTCATTTTGAACGTACTGTTTGTTTTAAGTTCTTATTTTAAGTCTCAAGTGCTTTTTTTCGTGACTGAATTACAGAGAAGAAAATATAATATTCTTATTGTTCAACATTCACCATTAGTACATGGTGAATGTCGACATTTACTGCTGTAAGTTAGAAATAAGAGTATTTGGAAAATATTTCGGACATACACCAAGCGACTATGCGAATGTTGACACTCATCGGTGAAAGTCGACATTCTCAAGATTTTGGTGTTTCACCGTAACATACATACATATATTTATATACTTTTAGTGCGGCTGATTGCGACCAAAATACGAGGTGCACATCTACATGTTATAGCAATCCTATATAAGAAATTTCAACGTTCTGAAGCTACTTGTTTTTTAGTTATGCCAGATACATACATAGATACGTACAGACACCACGAAAAAGTCTTTTCTGAATCCATTTTAAATCAGTTTTATAATTTCTTTTGGGAAAAAGAGTCTTTTAATCTGTCCTTAAGTACAGATGTCATGCAAAAACATCATCAAATTACATTCGATAACAATCAAAACAGATATTTTCATTGAAATATGATACCTGAAATTTTTCACGATTACAATACAATACTCCCTTTTTACTTCATACAAGGAAGTAATAAAAAGGCAGAGAACAGGCATTTTGCATTAATAGCTTTTTGGTTCTTTGTTTCCATAGAAGAAATTATTTATTCCCCCCCCCAAATATGTACAACTGATGTTGTCTTTGTTTTTATGCACACATACGTTTAAGAACATCGACCCTTCCACCGTGTGATGTCAAAATATCGCAGTGACAAACGATGAGCATTGTAAATGTATTAAGACTTCCTTGATGCAATAATAGAATGAAAGTCAGCTGTGTATGATTTTTAAAAGGTACATGAATATTTTACCTTTTTTTTTTTTTTTTTCCAGAATTATAGTTTCTTAAAATATTTCTTGAAGCATTCTGTTAACGGCATTTTTAGAAATTGAGAAATGAGAGCAATGCTTTGCAGAATGTAATGAATATGAGCTTAATTTGTAGGTCTGCATATTCGAGTATGATTTATGATAATTAATTTTCTTAGGTAATTTAATTATTTTAAGTTGAAATATTAATAACAGCAGAAATGATTTAAAGTTGCTTTGAGCATTATTAATATTGTATTATAAAACTTTATTATTATTGTATTGGAAAATAAAGAAAATTGCTTTTATAGGGTTATGTAATTTTAACAAAGTATGTTAGGCTGTGTGCCAAAGGAAGTATGCCTTTATGAAAAATTTTAAATGTATTTCCATGCCCCAAAATTTGGACCTGGCAATGAAGCACAAGAAAAAGGAAAACGTGAGGGTACTTTTCCGTTTCAGCGGCGCAAATCTCGCCAAAAGAATTTGTTGGCGCCAGCATATAGTATACAGTACAAAGTCTTTAATCCGGACTCGTTGAGACTTTGACGATTCCGGATTAGGTGTTTTTCCGTATTATAGATCATGAATTTAAATCTGGTAAGATTGCATGCAGAAATTATAAAATTAAAAATATGAAACCGTAATTTATGAAATAAAGAGCAATTCTGATCTAAAGGGTATCAAAATTTACAAAAAAAAAAGCTTAATATTTATTTGTTTACTTTATTAAACATTTCTTTCAATGTAAGTTGTTTAAGTTGCTTTGTTTTACGTGCTAATACTTTCTCTTTAATTCTATATAGACAGACATAATTTCGTGTTCAGTTACAAAGTTCCGCTGTTCAAGTCCTGTAATTGCTGTGCCGAGAATACCGACTAACTTGTCAATCGAAATTTTTTCGTTTTCACTAACCTCTCTGTCACTTTCTTCGTGCCTTTATCCATTTTTTGCAGCAATTCCACTTTTTGTTTGATGGACATCAAAACATGCTTTCGCTTTGTAGATCCTTTGGTAGCTCCAGAATCGGAAACACTTTTTGACATAATCGAAAGTTCAAGCTTACTTTTTATAAAATTGCTCTAACAGTCTGCAAAAAATAATAAGCCAGATCCAATTAGAAGATTAAGGAACAACGCAATCTGTAACAGTAACTGAAATAGATAATTAGATAATTTTAGCCTAGCTTATACCATCCGTTATACATAAAACGCGCATGCATAAACGTATTATGAGCATGCATAAATGCATATGCGCATGCGTAAATGCATTATGCGTTTACGCATGTGCAGAAGGTTTGTAGCTTTGAAGTCCGGATTATGGACATCCGAATTAAAGACTTTTTAGTGTACACATAAAAAATGTTAACAAATGTTAGTTCTAAGAATTTTTTATTTTGAAGGCATAAACATTTTAATATGATTTAAAATTTTGTAAGAAGCCTGTAAATAAAGACAATAAATTTGTAAAAAGACATTAATTTAAAATTTACTATGCTTTCATGGTTTAACATCCTGATTCGCCGGTTCGTATCACGTGACCCCAAGTGATCTTATCTCCCGTAAACTACGCTACAAAGAACTAATTCGCTCAGCAATTATCTACATTAATTTCAAGTTAAATCTTAATTCAAAATAAATGCAAGAATATAATGCAAAGTTAAAATAAGTTTAAATGCAAGAATTATTTCAATTCATACAAATAGTTTACTCAGAAATTATGTAAAACCGCATTGCTTTACTTCGCTAGTGCATTCTCATTAAAAATGATGAATTTAACCCTTGATTTTGCCTTTTCTATATTTTTGCCTTCGGATGAGCTGTGTGATTGCATCCTAATTGACTTGATTTTCGCGAATGGTCTTAGGGCATAAAATTTAACTATCTGGTAAAAATTCTATGTAATTGTATGCCAGTATTGAGAAAAACAATCAATCTGATAAGAAATGGCTACGACTTGTTTTGAAAATGACGCGTAAAAGGTTACCAGCGAAGATATTCCGTTTGGCATCAGCTGTACCATTATTGGCGGCTTTATCGTTTGCACCGGCAAAACGGAAAAGTACCAATATGAGAATACAAAAAGGAGGTTTGATTACCACAGGTATGATTTACATTTCAATGCTGTCTGACAAAAACAAAGTAACAAACACAAATAAGGTAGTTCTTTTAACAGTCATCAGTGATATGATAAATAATATTTATAGCCTTATGTATCTCTTAATTCACAAGATTCTGCATAGTTACAAATATATTTTTTAATAAAGCAGCATATTTAAAGTATTTATTTATCAGAGCATGAAGAAGGCTGTTTCACTCATAGTAACAAATAATATATGAAGAATTTTTTGACTAAACAAAGCAAAAAAATTAGGACGAGCACTTAATGATTTTGATTTTATTCTTGAATAAAAAAAAAATATACTCAATTTTAGGGTTATAAAAATTCTTTTTTGTATTAGCACTTTTATTTTAATTCCACAACTGAAACATTTAATAAAAAAGTGAAAAGCATCAATATAAACTATTCTAGAATAACTATTACTGTAATCTTAATATGATATAATGTGTCTTCAGATTTGCTGGATGTGAGCTGTTTGGGGATATGTAATATTGTTGATGCATGTAAGACTAATATAAAAATACAGATCCAAGAATAATAATGAGAATAAAAAATCACCAAAATTTTTTTATACTCTTTTGAGAAGCAACTGGTAACTTCTTTATTATAAGAATGTGTTTTATCATAAAAAAGAATACTTTTTGAAAATAATAATACTTGGAATATTAATGCATTGGTGATAGATTATACACCCATAATTTTTGGAATGAAGGCTTTGAAACAGAAAAGGAATATAAAAAGGACATATTAAGAAGGGTTAAATTTTAGAGATCTGAAAAGTTATGCTTGTAATACAAGTAATCAAACATATTTATGTTAATAACCATTACTAAATAATAATAAATTACAACTTTTTTGCAGAAAAAACATTTTATATTGTTGTGTTATTAACAATTTATCCATGAACAATTATTTGATGGTAACCCCATACTACTTTTTACATAATAATTAAAAGCATACAAAAATATCTTTATACTCAGAAATTAAATTTCATTATAATTACTTTTTCATGGAAAGGCAAAAATTTCAACATCCTTTTAAGGAAAATCTGCATGTTGATTGAAGTATCAATTTGTGACCAGTTTTCAGCAAAGGATATGCAGTAGGTACATAAATATTCAGTAGAACTGCATCTATTTGGGAAGGAAAAATCAAGTTTATCAACCAGCAAGTTCTAGGAAAAATAAAAGTGACAAAGCCAGAGATCATTAATTTTATTCTTCTGGAAAAAAAAAAAAAAAAAAATTTTACATTTTTAGTCCAGAAAATTTCTTATAATAATTTGTGCTGCTACATTTATATAAAAAATTAAATTATAAAATTCAAAAGCATTTACGTTTTAATTATAGAATCTTATATATATGTTAAGTGTTTGTCGCCGATAGTTTATTGGTTGCTTGTGTAACTGTAAATTGTTTTATTCCCCGTGCAGTGTAGCATGTGACGAATAAGCCGGAAAAATTAAAAATACAAGAGAACATGCTTTTAACATTTAATAAATAAATTTAACATCCATATATAATAGAATTTGGAAATATGCAACCGGCAATGCTGAAATAAAATGAAATAAATAAATATCTTTATTATATGCGGCTTAAGTGTCTGTTTGTCACCAATAGTTTATTGGTTGCTTGCGTAACTGTACTAGCCAATGGGGTGAAGTTGCCACAGCACAGGGTTGTTGTTTCAATTGAGACGTAGACAATTTCCTGCAAAACTTGCCTTTGCTATGACCATCAATAAGTCTCAGGGCCAAATGCTTAAGCGTGTTGGCATTTTTTTACCTGAGCCTGCATTTGGACACAGTCAACTTTATGTTGCCTGTTCAAGAGTTCGTGAAAGAACGGATGTAAAATTAAAAACAATTGATGGTCCTCTGCAACGCGAGCGTAAAAATGATGGAAAGATTTACACGAGAAATGTGGTGTACAAAGAGATCTTTGACATGTGAATTAACATTTTATTATTTAAATCACCTTTATTTATTGAGCTAGCGGTGACTCTTAACCCTTTATCGACCGATAGCCTATTAATCGTCTTTCTATCGCGAACACCTACCAACCGATCGGCTTTTTTATGCCAACGCCCACCGACCGATAGCCTATTAATTGCTTTTTTCCTCGGGGCTCCCTAAAAATAGCCTAACAGTCAGTAGCCATGGCGATAAACAATTGACATTTGCTATATCATCTGCATTTTATTACTAGGGAGAATCTGCTGCTGAGCAGCCGGTCAAACATGCGTATGCTGTTGAACAGCTAGCAGTTGGTAAAGCGTTAAGAAATGTACCGCCATTGATTTCCTTCATTGCACTCTGCTTTAAGCAATTAAGCAAGTAGAAGGGGGAAACACCATGTGGCAGTAAGCAAAGGGGCATCCTTGCCGCCTGCCCTGGGTAATTCAGTTTGAAATAGCAGATACCTTTGCACAAACAGAGGTGTTTGTGGGACCCCAAAAAATCCCCTGAAACTTTTACGGACTTACTACCGACATTTTGGAGTTTCGAGAAGGGGGGGGGAGAGAAATGAAAAATTACAATTATGCAGTATTGAATGACCTAATTATAAAAGTTCAATGAATTACTTTTTTTGCAAAATTAATAACCATAAATTTTCAAACATATAAACCACTACATTTTATGTAAATATTTTAAATTACCTGAATTAATTCTTTAAAAAAAATTATCTAATTTCTGCTGCTTTTTTTTTTTATTTTCTGATGTTTGTGGGCTTGTCTTTCTTTTGTGGTGAACTTCATAATTGCAGGAAGGTTGACTTTTATTTTCCTCATTTACAGTTGAAGAAATTTCCTCGAGAACTGCACATGCAGAGGTAGAAGCAGTTTGCTTTTCTGCTAATGTAGAAGGTTTTTCAGAGACTTTTATAGGTGACTCATCTGAAATACATGTTTTTAAGTCCTCTTGATATGTTTCCAACTTCTGTTCATATTCAGTAAGAGATCTTTGTGAATTGGATCAGTCATTGGATTTTTTTAGCCATATTTTTCACATGAGGTTTCTTTAGAAGCCATTAAATCATATTTAATAGTCTGCACTACATCTAGGGAATCAATCTTAAGAGAGGTTCTATAGTCAGTGACAAGTGTATCCATTAAGTTGAATGCACTTTCCATTAATGGGCCATGGAAGCTGCTAAGGCAGGCTTTGACCAATTTAGCCAATGTAGGATACTTATAATCATTTGTGAAATCATCTTTTAAATTAAAAACTTTAGACCAATATTTATCAAGTGTACACTTGACTTGATTTCCACTTTCATCAGATGTGTAGAGCATTTCTTTGGTGATATCAATATCACTCTGGTATAACCTTATTTCAGCTTCTACTTTTGACTTTTCATTATCACTAAAAATATGGGGCATAAAAGATGATAATTTTTCAAAAGCTAATATTGTACTGGTTTTACCTCTTAGCTCTGGATCTAATGCTGTAAAACTAATTAGATATGAATTTTTAAGGGGTAATTTCTGTTTCATATGCTGTGCTGTATTAGCAAAAGCTTTCATCAGAGAAATTTGGAATTCTTTTGCTATTGGATGATTTTTTGATAATTTCTTCAGGAGAGTGGAAGCTTCTGCACCAGTAAATATTACTTTGCTAGGTAGATGGAATTCTGGATTTGTGACATCAACCTTTAATAAATCATTATAAGATGTGCACTCTATATTTTCTGACTTCATAAAAAAAGAGAAAAATTTTGCCATCAATTTATAAATACTGGAATGTATTAAATGAAGCATTGTTTTTTTTTGTTTCAAATAATTTAATATATGTGTTGAACTCTGGTAATACTGCTGAAATATAATGCCATATGCAATAAAGTTTTGTTTTGCATAACAAATAACCCATTTAGTATTCTTGTTTTCCAAGCTAAAGCATCCTTTGTGAGTTGTTGGGAATGCAAGCAAGAGTACACCCCTTCAACAATTTTTTCTGAGCTTCAGAAATATTTCTTTTATTGTATACAGTTTCAACATAAGAAAAATAATCCCCTTTATCAGTTTTATCCAAGTAGTGAAAATAAAATGCAATAAGAGCATCCCACAGATCTTTGATTCTTTCTAAAACACATAAAATGTACACCCACCTATGGTCTGGTCTCTTCAAGGGCTTAAGTTTTTTAATGGCAAGGGATTCACAGATTTTGAAAAAATTTTCTCTTTTACTGCAGCTTTCCATATCAAAATAGATGTCATCAAACAAATCTTCTAAGTATCTATCGAAACATGAAGCAAATTTTTTTTTGCACAGTTATTAGCTGTGTGGCATGTGTCACCATCAATATCTAATAAGTGGGGTGCTTTGTTTGATCGTAGTCTGGTTTCAACACCCTTTTTTTTTTCACGCATGGTGTTACATGAGTCCATTAATACACTAATTAAGTTTGCCCATGGAATATTATTATCTTCAATAGTATTAACAACTGCTTTAAAAACAGCTTCTGAATTGCAAGATTCCATCTTTAGAGATGCAAAATGATGAACTACAACTTCATTTTGATTGTTGTCATAAAACTGCACCAATATTGCCAGTATACTTTCTTGAGCATTGCTAGTACTTTCATCCAAATTTAGAGAAAATGGAGTCTCCTTTAAAGTTTTAATGATATTTTCCTTAATAGTTTTTGCGAGCCCATATTTCATCTTATAACATGCAGTAGTCCTGGACATTTCCAACAAGTTTAAAGCCGTCTGATCGCGGCTCAACTGTTTGCAGAGTTCAATTAAATTGGGAGCTACATTGAAAGAAAGAGAATTCTCGGCGATAAACGAAGTTATTAATACCTCTTGGCGTGCTTTTCTTGTCACTATATCCAATGGCCGAGCATCAGTATTTTTTGAATTAGCATAATTACTTAAAGTCATTGAATGTCTAATGCACTTTGAATATTTTATGTGTGTCACAGTTTCAGAATGATTTGTGAAAGCCTTGAATCCTTCCCTACCATACTTCAGCAGTGAGTTACAAAAAACACAATATGCTTGTCCAGCAACATTTATTTTCTTGCACCATGTGCCGATGGTATCCCCATTACCATCTCTCCGTTCAATCCAATTCCACCTAAATGCATTCCGGACACCTTCTTCTAATTGTATAATATCACTATTTATATCGAATGAGTGATATAGTGAAATTCTCTTGTGTACATAAATAAAAAAATATTTCAATAAACGAAACGAAAAATTTACACGTGCATCAATAAATGAAACGAAAATTTTACACATCGGAGAAACAAAAGTTGAGAAGCGATCAATGACAAATAGCTAATATGGCAAAAATTCCCCCTTCTCTACTTATTAGAGCTGGAGCAAACCGCATGTATTCGTTACCGAGTAACGGGTACATCAGTTGACTCGAAGTACCGATTCGGTACTCACAAATTCATTTCGTTATTCGCATCTGTTCGTTACTCGCATCTGTCGTACGATGCGGTTTATTCGAGTATACGGTTGCTATTTGAATACGTATGATGCCGTTGCTACGCGAATACGAATGATGCGGTTTCTATGCGAATACGAATGATGCGGTTGCTGTTCGAATACGAATGATATATTTGCTAGCGATACGCGTGTGCCACATTTTTCATTGATGATTTTGAATTTTTTTGGTTAACTCATTGGGCAAACTCTTGTTTACATTATGTGTTTTAGTTGAAATATTGTTTAGTTGTTGATATTTAAGAAAATGATCAATTTTGATAGCGTGAAGCGTTATTTTGTATTTGTTTTTTACATTTATAGTGCATATTATTTTTGTAATTTGAAAATTTAGATGATTATTGATTTTTTTCTTGAGTGTGCCATAGTGAGATTTTATTGATTTGAAATATTTATATACTGCACTTAGGTATTGTTTATATAAGAATATGTAGGTTAATATAAGTTCTTTACTTCCTTGTACGAAATAAAAAGGAAGTAAGTATTGTAATAGAGAAAAATTTTTGGGTATCGTATTTCAACGGAAATATCCATTTTTGACAATTACAGAATCCATGTGAATTATTTTTTGGGGTGACGTCTGTACGTACAAACACAATTTTTTTTTTTTTTTTCCAGAAACGGATTGTTAAATGTAAACCCATTTACTCTAAGCTGATACTTATGACTAATGATTATGACTCTAAGTTGATACTTGAAAGGGATTTTCTCATGATGTATAGTATAAGTATGTATATATGCATTTCGCATAACTCAAAAACGATTAGTTCTAGAACGTTGAAATTTTGTATACGGGCCCGTTATAACATCTAGATATGCACCTCCCTTTTTATTGCAATCGGTAATACTACAAAACGTAAATATGTATATTTTAAATAAATTATAATTAAATGTAAAGTACACACACATATATATAAATATAAAATAAAAGCCAAGTAAGGCGAAAATAAAAGCCTTGGTTTTTATTTTATTTATTTATCACTAAGTAAGTTATTTGGCTTTTATTTTCGCAATCATTGGTTGTAGTCAGGACTTAATTTTTAAAATTAGAA
Organism: Stegodyphus dumicola; assembly: GCF_044657685.1. Classification (NCBI taxonomy): domain Eukaryota; kingdom Metazoa; phylum Arthropoda; class Arachnida; order Araneae; family Eresidae; genus Stegodyphus; species Stegodyphus dumicola. The sequence continues at coordinate 35,309,253 of NC_140771.1, read as the reverse complement.
GTGCTGGAGCTCTATGGAAGGCCATCAGAAAGATGAATAAAAAAATAAATAAATAAAAATAAAAAATAAATAAAATAACTAATGCAATAATAAAATAATTAACAACTAGAATATTAAATGATTATTATTATAATTCAATAAAAATGTAAAGACAAATGAAAATTTTATTAATTCTTAAATTAATAATGAACAACTAAGTAATGAAATAAAATACCAGACATCGTCTGGTTTGGGGGCTGTAGCTGGAATTGCAATTTAAGAACTAAGCCAAGCATTAGCTTAATTTAGGCCCTTGAGGAGCAAATAATGTACTGTTTACCAGAGTATAGATAGAAATTTGGTTATGTAGCCTATTCTTCTAAAACGACATTTCGTCACTGCCTTCCCCCACCAATTCCCTTTTTTTCGGTTTTGGATTATTTAGTTACAGCAATGCACACTAGGGCTATTGCCTAAGGGAAGGGATGCTTTCAAGGAGGACGTTTTAAAGGAAACTGGCTCATATGCAAGTTACACATGGAGAAAACCACGAAAACGCCCGTGCAGCCAGCCGTTAGCCAGGAACTGAACCCCGGACCGAACTATTAGTCTTCAGCGACTTTACTGCTCGAGCGCCGGTAGGCTCTTTGCTTCTTGAAAAACAGGCGTTCACTTTATGATAAAGGAAGCACCTGTTTTCTTCAATTAAAACAGGTTATACGATATAACTCCTACTACTTCATTCTCACTTAGGTTTTGATTTCTAATATTGATTCAATATTTTCTGTAGACATCCTGATTAGAATACTGGATTTCAATCATGTGCAAAAGGTGTGTATCTGAATATAATTAGGTTTTTATAACATACGGCCCATTTTATTAATTTCTAAAGCAATAGAACCACAGTATGGCTGTTTTGAAAGAAAGCAAAAATGTGACAAATGTATAATGAACAGTAATATACACGCTTTACTAGAAATTCACCCTTTCGTCATTAGCGATTCTGATGAAAGGAATGGGGAGAAGCAGCAAACAAAAAACCAAATAACGGACAAATAACGAAATCTACTCTTTAATGTGGTCTCCCAGTTTCTTTAGCCCACTAGCGGCCGAGCAGTAAAGTCGTTGAACACTGGTAGTTCGGTCTGAGGTTTGAATCCCGCGAACGGGGTGGCTGCATGGGTGTTTTCATGGTTTTCCCCATGTGTAACGTTATACGAGCCAGTTTCCCTTAGAAAGTCCTCCACAATGGCTTGTATTTGGGAAAGTTTTATTGTCATTATGAAAAGTGAAATTTGATATGGATACCACATAACTTTTTAAATTATGCTTATTTTTGCTGCGCTTCATTTAAACTTATTTCTTTGAATTATTCTAACTTAATTAAGCGATACCCGAAGGCAAGTTACAAATGGCATCAAACACTGCAAATTTTGAAATTAAATTTCCCGGTCAATCTCTGTTTACGGGACTCAAACTTCTTGTATTTTTATTTTTTCATAACGAGTATAAAAGTTTGCCAGCTATAAATATAGGAACCAGAAGACAACATTAAAAGCTAGATTTCATAATTTGTTAAAAATTAATTCTTTTTAAAATTTGACATTGACAAAATATGAATATTTTCGTCATTTAAAATACTTCTGTATTTTTGTTGCACCGTATTTAAACTTGCTTCTTCGAGTTATTGACATTAAATTACATTAATTCTGTTATCTATTAGAAAATAATTATAGCAAATCATCTGATTACGTCATCTCTAAGAAATCTGTATTTTTGAGAACATAAACAAACGTTGGTCGTGAACATCACCTTTTTAAGACCACGACATGTAAAATCCTCTAAAAAGCATGAATGGTTGCATTTAAAGAGGACCCATTACTTTTAATAAAGAATGTAACATTAGTGTTAATTATACATGTTTTTGGTGTGTGTGCCAAAATAGTGATACCGTGGTTCCGTTGCTTTAGAAATGCGTGAAATTAAAAAAATGGATACTATATAACAAAAATGTTATTATATTCAGATACAACACCTTCTGAACATGTCTGAAATTCATTCTTCTGCTTAGCATAATTCGTCTGCATAAAATAATAAATAGTATTAGAAATCAAAAGCTAAGTCGAAGTAGAAACAGTCATCTCTTCTAAACCATTTTAATTGAAGTAAACGGACGTTTGTCTTATCGTAAAGTAAACGCCTATTTTTCAAACAGTGGATAAAACGAGAAAGAGGGAATTGGCGGGTGGAGGCAGCGAACGAAATGACACTTTTTGAAGCTGGGATGAAATGAGAAAGGACGAAAAGGTACTAAGCCAATAAGACAAGGTCTGGTATTTTACTTTATAATTTAACTATTCATCATAAATTTAAGAATTATTTTAATTTTTATTTGTCTTTACATTTTTGTTAAATTTTACTTATAAGTATTTTATATTTTAGTTGCTTTAATTATTCACTATTTTAATCACTATTTTTTATTACTTTAATTATTAAGTTTTTTTAATAAGCAATTTTTTATTATTTTAATTACTAATTAATGTTATTATTGTAATATTTATTTTATTTCTTTATTTATTTCTTTATTTTATTTTTTCCTATTTTCCTGACGGCCTTCCGTAGGCGCTTCTGACTTTTGTGACACCACAAAAGGAGATGAACTATTTATACCTAAAAATACGACGCAAAACTCAATATCGCATAGGGCAGTATACCGATCCGTAGGGCGGCATCCCTAGAGCCGTATACGGATAAAATAGGCTCAGGATACGGATACCGATCAATTTTACTGAAAGTAACGAGTAACGATACGATAGTAACGAGTACTGGTTCACCGAGTAACGAATACATACAGGTACACAATTTCTCGTTACTTCTACAGCACTACTACTTATTGGCACCACGCCAGGAGAGCTAAGTCCTTTGAACCCAGAGTCACGTGATCGCTTATCTGGTCGAACGAAGTCTCTCCCTTTTTTTTCTGCAGCGCCTACTTGCCGAAAATGTAGAAAATCCAGAAGAGAATGTCCGAGAACCGGGGGAATGAGTCATAAGTCGCAATAAGGAAAGAACAAAAAAAGAAGGTTTTTCCCCCCCCCCTTTTCACGCATTATCACTGCCTTTGGAGAAAGAAAGGAAAAGTTTTCACCACACACACTGACCTTGCGTTTTCTGCTTTCAAAGCAAACAAAATTACCCGGATCAAAATAAATAATTCATTATTATTCCTACTTCCTTTTGAACGACTATCCCTGGAATTTCCGGGTATCAAAGTTCAAAATCCCCGGAGCACAAACACCCCTGCACAAATCAATTACAATTTATAATATCTAGAACAGCGGTCATTTCATATGACTGCCGGGCTTTCTAGTTAAATATATCATATAACACACATATAAATTAACACAAAAATAAAGTAATTAAAAAAAAGTCATAAAATAATCATACTCGCATATTGAATACTATCAGGAGCTTTGGCTGGCACCAAAGCATAATGACAGTCAGACAATAAATATCTGCCTCTCAGATGTATCCAGCCTTCACTATTGTCTATCTTATTCACATCCTTAGCTTTGTTTAATTAGCTCTAACACATTGAGCATTGGTTATTTTCTTAATTGGTCACATGATTTACCAAATAACAAAACAAAAGTAACCTCTTTTCTTAGAGTTGAGCAATATTGTCAAATAGATAAGAATAATTTTAATTCCATAAAATGGAAATATACATTATTAAAGAAAATACAGGGTTCGTAGCCACATTTTAGTTAAAAAAATAAGCACCTATAAGCACTTTTCAAGCACATTAAAAAAAAAAAAAAAAAAAAAAAAAAAAAGTACCTGTCTAATTACATTATACACAACTGCATAACCTTAAAAATTAGATTCGTAATTTAAAATATGAGAAATTAAATATTTATTAAGAGAGAATGAGTATTACTCAACCATGGAAAACAATTACATTATTATTACTTTTTTTTTTTTTAAATTTTAAATAACAGTTCAATTTACAGAACAAGTTTACAATGAGAGAAAAAAAAAACTATTACTAACTAACTAATTATAACTAAGAACTAAATTATATTACAAGATTTAATGATGAAATTTGAGTTCAAAATAGAGAAAATAAATAATAATAAGCCATATATATTATATTCGCTTGGCACCTAAAAATAAATACAATTTATTTTCCCACTCATATTAATATTTAAATAATTTAACTTAAATCAAAATTATGACAATTTTCTAAATTTTTATTGTATAACAGTTCTTCCTTAACAGATATTGCAAGCAAAATAAGTTAAGTAAAAATAAAAAAAAAAAGGAACTTTTCTGAAATCAGAAGATGGGAAATTGCTTCATGCAGTCATCATTTAACAGTAAAAACTAAACCAACCGGCATACTCGGAAATTGCCGAATATCTGAAAATTGCGGAGAGTCGAGCGTAACTGGTGAAAGAGGAAGGGGGGTAGATTGTAGCCATTCTTTAAATTTTTCAGCTAAATAATGCTTTTGACATTTCGATATGTGCATCATATAAAAAACAGCCCAATGGAACTGAAAAATAATCCGATTAACAAGCACAGTAAAACTCTCTTATCTCTGTGAAATATCGCAAAGGTTATTGTGCAATATGTGCGCCTTAATTCTTCTGCACGTGATACTACGCAATCGGAATCAACAGCTGCTGGTATTCAGAGAATAAATAACTAAAGGAAAACGCCCATTTGCTTCGTCAGGTTTTCACCGTCATGCGCCCATGTGGCAAATTTAGCACTGAGCAGGACACTCCGTGCGATATCCCTCCCATACTCATATTGATTAATAAAGAGATTTACCAATCTGGGGTATTTTTCATTCTAATTTTGAAAAGACTGCGTTAAATTTCCGGAATAGAATCACTCTTCGCTTGGGTTGGTAGACTGCAGAACTTTTAGTCCTACGCAATCCAGGTTGGAAAGTGACAACAAAAAAAAGTCCGTTGCTTGCTTTGCTGCGAACTGTAAAGGCCTGTTTACACAAAGCGATTTTCTCGTAGAGTAGAGCAACAATTTTAAGGATCTGCGCATGTGCCAAAAATCGGTCATGTTCTCTGCAGCAACTTCAGAACTCGTGTTCACTGCTCACTAGCGTATGATAAAATCAGAGTCTCTAGCCAATAAGATTGCTTTGAGTGATCACATGCTTTTCTCCTAATTTAGAATAATAAACATGGCTGTATTTCGTTGGAGCGAGACTCAAATTTTTCAATTAATAGATTTCTATAGAGAAAGTGTGTTGTGGGACACGAGTAATGTAAATTTCAAAAATAAAATATTAAGGGATTCTCTTATTTTGGTAAGCTTTGTCTTCCCCATTACTTTATATATTCAAATATTTTCTATTTGGGGTAAAAACAGTGGCGTAGCTAGGGTGGGGCATCTGTCCCTGGGCGCAGCATTCAGGGGGCGCGAAATTGATGTTACGAAATTGTAGAATGAAATGTTTTCCGTTCTTGGTGCAGAGAAAGGGACGCAAAATCTGCAGTTGCCCCCGGGCGCTGAAAACCCTAGCTACGCTTCTGGGTAAAAATTATGTTAGAAAAACTATTATTACCCAAGAAAAACTATTAATGATGCCATGTCATGGGTACTAGATGAAAATATTCAAAAACCACTTGAAACTGTGGTCCCTTTGTAATGTAGTAATCTTTAGTCTTTATTACTATTTTTTACTCATACTAGTTTGATTTTCATAACATTATTGCCTATTTATTCATTAATAAAGGTTTTGATTTAAAGCACACTTTTTAGTTACTTATTTTTTCTGAAACATGATGATTTTATTATTTAAAGATTTAAGTGCAGAAATAAAAGTTTTAGAAAATGGAATTAAAATAAATAAGTAAATAAATAAATAAATAAATAAATAAAATTAAAAAAAAAAAAAAAAGACGAAGGAGTAATCTTAGTTTAGCAAAAAATCAAATTCACACGGCATCATCCGTAAATACTTTCCGAATCGTACCATGTTTTCAATATGCAACTTCCGAAGCAGGGTATTACGCTCACTGTGAATTTCTTGTCATTGACCCAATTTCTGGTCCAAATGCATTTTCTCTTCTTTTTCCTTCTGTAGCAGTAGCTAAGTTCAAAATTTTAGCTGTAGCTATAGTAGCAGTTTAAAGTAAAATAGTCATCCATTATTTTGACTATTTGACAACACCGTAAGCTTTGTTTACAAATTGTAGACAGTGTGACGCTGTAGAGGGCGGGAACACTTCCTTTCACAGTGATTGGCTGAGTAAATTCCTGTACTAACGAGAAAAATCGTTCCATGCAGACAGGCTAGCTATTACAAATATTGTTGGCTGAAGAAATCGCTACATGTAGACAGGCCTTAACAGTTTCAATATTCGAGATTTTGCGGAAAAAGAGGAGAACCCTCAACTTCTGTATTGTATAATGCATTGGGGGAAAAAAAGGGGAAATTATTTTGACTATTCGATTACTTTCACTTTATTTATGCCATTCCGAATATTATTCCTTAAAAAACTAATCTGTGTTAAAACACACCTACCCATTTTTGAAGTTTATCAATACTTCAGTTACTGCAAATATATTATTATAAATATCCATACATACGCTCATAATAAACGCGAATATGAACTGATCACACGGAACGAGAATGTAAATTATTGAAATCTTGATAGAAATTCAAATATGTGTAGTATTGGGTGAGAGCAAAAGAATACGGGATGTAACAGAATTTTCTACCGCTTTCGCAATTCTTTGACCAGTAGAATGACGTGCACCTGTCTGTACTCGTGCACACCAAAGGTTATGTTAATGCAGAGAAAGAGGCGAAAAGCATTTCTGGGAGTATTCCATCTGACATTCCATATAAGGAAGAAAAGTTGTTTACTTAGTTTCGGTTTCAGGGAAAAATGTGCGTTCGTTAAAACAATGGAAAAAAAAAACACTAAAAGCAAAAAATAAGCACTAAAAACAACAACAACAAACAAAAAAAAAAGTGCTTTAGAGAAAAAGTAAGCACCCATAATGGCTTTTATATTTTATTTTCATATATAAGGACTTACAAGCACTTGTAAAGACCGCTACGAACCCTGTAAAAACTGTTTTAAACTTGTCTCTACTTTTTTGTCTTAATTTAACAATAAAATAGTCATTCCATTCACAAAGTTGTACACATAATTACAGTAGCCATCTAGTTTGATTTTGTGCCAGTATTTGGTGCCAATATTTGAGGATTTTGTGCCAATATTTGAGGAAAGCTGGATCACAGAAATAAATAACTGTACAATTTATTTATTTCTGGTGTAAGGAGTTATGAAAGGTGGATAAAATGGTCTCAATGTCATAAAGAAGAACAATTATCAACCAAAAATTTGATTGACTTTGTTATTTAATTTTACAACAAAATTATTCATTCTGCTTTAAAAGCACATTTTAAGTCAACTATTCTTTTCTGCTCATGAGAATGACATAAGAAAATAATAATAAAAAACAATAAGAAAAATAAAATGAAAAGAACAAAATATCACAAAGTGTTGAGAGTCAATAAGCACCAAGAGATGTGACAAACAATACTGCATACACCGCTAAAGGAAACTGAGAGAACTGGCAACACGTGTGCAGCAACAGCAGACAATAAAATACAAATATGCAATGCCAGTGGTTATATTTTTCACAGCTTCTCAACTCGACTATCAGCAGTTGTATTATATCGCATAATTTCATTTACTTAAAATTTTTTGATGTCAAAAAACAATAACATAGACTATAGTTTGGCCACATAGACTATCGTTTGCTGATCTTTGCTCTACATCAAAAAAAAAAAAAAAAAAAAAAAAAAAAAAAAACACCATAATTCATTACAAAATTCTTAAAATAAATGAATTAAATAAAAACTGGTGTTTCTGAGAGTTGCTATCATGCATATATTAAAGTAATAACTTATTTTCATATATATATAAAACAGAGAACAACATTATAATAAAAAGATGGTATACCTCAAACGATACATAACAGTATCTGAAATCAGCAGAGAAACAGTAGGGATGTCTGAAGTTAAGTGCTTTTTTATGATGTCTTTCTAAATGAAAACAAATTCCTCTAGTTAATAGATGATAATACATATTTTATAACATAAAATGTGAAAATGTAATACACTTCCTTCATTTCATAATAATATATAATTTTTCAATGCTGTTTTAAAATAATAGGTGTCTTGTTCCTTAGGAGGAGAAGGACAGTGCTGCATATTGCTTTGTTATAGTATAGTAGTGCAGCTGAGCTATGCTACGTTTTAAGAATTATCATATTATCACCACAACACACACCAAGAATGCAATTTTTTGGGGGGGGGGGGGTTGAGGATTTTTTTTTTTTATACATTTTCCAATTTTATGCCAATGTTTTCCTTCTGCTGGGCTTCTAATAACAAAAAAGTGACTGTTATTATTAATTTTAGAACGGAAATTTCTTTTTTTATTGTTTGGCCTTTCTACCATGAATTGCACTTTTTATGCACTGAAATTTCATGCATGTGGCATTTAATATTTCCCAAGCTTTCCAGATAATCGAGCTTTTATTGTAAGTCAAAACTTATAGAACATTATATAGACATAATTTACATAATTTTTTCATAATTTGAAAACATTCTATTATTTGAAATACTCTATAATTCTATCAAAAGTAAATTCACATATTTTTAATTAAAACTTTCCTGAAGTACTATAATAATAATTTTTATCAGAATTTCTCTGAAAACATATAATGCTACAGTCAAACACATTGAATAGGTACTGAGAGATTATATAATAATTACTTACCAAATTCAAGAACTGAGAATCAGAAATACATTTTAAATAAGTTGAAAGATGAGCATATGCAATCTCATATAGTGTAGATAACCTGAAAAAAAAAAATTTTAAAGCATCATTTTCAAGAAATTTAAGAAAAACTTTAAGCAGCAATTATTTCCTAATGCATAAAATATGCTGACATTACAAAATATGAATTATCATAATTACATATAATACAAATAAAATTTAGGGAAAGAGAAGAAAATAAAATAAAAAGAGGACATGAAAAGAGGAGATAAAAGGAAAAACAAATATGCTTTCAATAACCTGCCTGGATGATACACTTTACTGTAACATAAAATAATTCCTAAGATAGATAAACATGAACTGCAAGAAATCTTCCATTATTAAGATTTTATACGATGGAAAAGATTTATTAATCACTTGTTCCCCCCCCCAAAAAAAATATTAAGCAAAGGATATTATAGTGCAAAGTCTAAAGTCCAGAATAATCTACTTCAGACCACTACCAATTTTATTTTTAAAACTTTTGTATGCTTAATGCGTCACTCATGCACATTTCATACATTTTGTAATAAAATGTGTGGAGGGTTTTCATTCTTTATTTTGGCACTTAATAAAACATCTCCATGCAGAAGAAAGAAACAATAATCATTCATTAGTATAAATCTGTATGATGAATAATTTGGCTCTGTAAGTGCCCTTTTGCTTCCCATCATCTCAAACCAAAATATTCTACATCAGAACACTGCTGATTTTACACCAAATAAATAACTTATATCCATGACGCTAACTGAACAATTCATTTTTGCTTTCATCATCATGACTATCAACATATGGCAGCCCAAGAAATGACTCACACAGTCATGTCTAAAACAATTTTTTTAAATATTAGTAATTGCATATCAAATAGCATGGTAACTTTTATGTTGACATTATGCTTGTCAATGATTACGCACTTCAGACAGCTGCACTACAAAGTGTTGAGTTTGTTGACAAGGAGAAATTTAACTGAAAATTTTCTGCCCAAAATGCTCATAGCCTAAAAGATTACATTTAGTGATGCTTGAATTAAAAATAACTGATTTGTTATTCAGATAAGCCAGGACTGATGCGGCTACATCGGGCAGCAAAATTTTCAGAATTTAGAGAAACACCGAGCAAAAAAAAATTAAGTGATGGCAAAACCTTTAAAATTTAGAAAAGGCTATGGAATGCAAAATTTAAAGGTGGCAAAAGTTTTAGAATTTAGGCAGGTGCCTGGCAGCAGAACTTAGGATCTGGAAAGATTACACCGGCCACAAAATGCCTAGTGTCAGCCTTGGATAAGTCTTAAGTATATGCAAGCATTTACTTATTCAGGACTCAGATAAGCCTTAGGCATGTGCAGGAAACAAACATAAGTATAATACAGTCAAATGTCTTTAATCCAGACTCGTCGGGACTTAGGCGATTCCGGATTATCGATTTTTCCGTATTATAGATCATCAGTTTAAATCTGGTAAGATGGCATGCAGAAATTATACAATTAAAAATATGAAACTGTAATTTATGAAATAAAGAGCAATTATGATCTAAAGGGTATCAAATTTTACACAAAAAAAGCTTAATATTTATTTGTTTACTTTATTAAACATTTCTTTAAACGCACACATGTGTAAAGCATTGTATGCGCATTCTTTATGTACATACGTAAAGCATACAAAAAAGTTTGTGGCTTTGAGGTCCGGATTATAGATAATTCTGGATAATGGACGTTCAGATTACGGACTTTGTACTGTACCATTATTTTGCAAAATATAGTTTTATTATTTTTGAAAGCAAGCAATGAAATATGCACTGTTGATGTAATGTAAAATTCCCACCCATGATCCCATGACATGGAGAATTTCCCTCTTTCTGAAGAAAAGCAAACTCTCATGTGACCTCCTAACCCTATGGCATGTATTTAATACTCCTTCTGGACGATACTAAGAGTTTGGCCGAAATGTTTGCATTTGACATGGTCAAACATATAACTTTTCAAACTTTTCACATTGACATTACACTTGCCAATGATTACAGACTCTACTCAACTGCCCTGCAAAGTACTGAGTGAGTCGACAAGGAAATATGTAACAGAAATGTCTTTCTTCGTGCAAAAAATATACTTTGTAAATGATATTCATAGGCTAAATTACATTTAGTGTTATTTGAATTAATAATAACTGATCTACTATTCAGATATGCTCAGAATGAGACTGCACTTGGCAGAGACATTTTTTTTAGAATTTAGAGAAGCATTGAGCAACAAAATTAAGGGATGGCAAAACCTTTAGAATTTAGAGAAGAAAAAATTTTCAAAATTTAGGGTAGTGCCTGGCAGCAGAATTTAGGACCTGCACAGCTTGCACCAAGTGGCAAAATATCTAATGTCGAGCCTGGATATGCCTTAAGCATATTTTATTTATTTAAGGCCTGTACTGGAATCAGATAAAGCATGAGCATGTGCTTGAATTATACACAAATATAATAAACAACTAATATAATACTAATTCAGAAGTCAAACAACAAAAATCAGCGTTAATTTACAAAACTTTCACAGGACTAGTTTCGATGGTTTTACCGAACCATCATCTTCAGCTGCAAAACCGCAAAAGTTCTTCAGCTGCAAAACTTCAGCTGCAAAACCATTTGCGGTTTTGCAGCTGAAGATGATGGTTCGGTAAAACCATCGAAACTAGTCCTGTGAAAGTTTTGTAAATTAACGCTGATTTTTGTTGTTTGACTTCTGAATTAGTATTTATTCGGCGTGTTATTGTTGTCTTAACTAATATAATTTTAAAGCTTAACTTAATCAATGCGCAATAGAAGCAAGACAAAATTTAGCAGAACAACATATCTTTAGTTGTGAATCTCCTCACACATCACCATTAGTGTATACAGTCAAAAGTCTTTAATCCGGACTCGTCGGGACTTCGGCAATTCCGAATTATAGGTTTTTTCCGGATTATAGATCATCAGTTTAAATCTGGTAAGATGGCATGCAGAAATTATACAATTAAAAATATGAAACTGTAATTTATGAAATAAAGAGCAATTATGATCTAAAGGGTATCAAATTTTACACAAAAAAAGCTTAATATTTATTTGTTTACTTTATTAAACATTTCTTTAAACGCGCGCATGCGTAAAGCATACATTACACATAATCCAAATTAGAAAATTGCAACCAGAAAACTATTTAATGTGTATTCGTGATATTTATAATGACGAGGAATTTGATTTAAATCATATCAAAGACAGAGTACATCAAGATGAAATACTACATTTAGTAAGGAATTCAAGCCAAATAAAATAAAAACATCTGCCCTGAAGATAAGGATAGTGCTGACAGATCAACTTCCAGTTCATTACATGATGCAATGTTTCCACCCCGCAGAGCAGCGTGAAATTGATAAACAGATTTCAGAATGGTTAGAGAAACAAAGGATATACCTTTACCAATTTTTTGCAGCAATTCCATTTTTTGTTTGATTGACATCGAAACATGCTTTTGCTTTGTAGATCCTTTGGCAGCTCCAGAATCGGAAATTCTTTTTGACACAATTGAAAGTTCAAACTTACTTTTATAATATTGCTTTAACAGTCTGCAAAAAGTAATAAGCCAGATCCAATTAGAAGATTAAGGAACAACACAATCTGCAACATTAACTGAAATAGATAATTACATAATTTTAGCTTAGCTTATACCATCCGTTATACATTAAACGCGCATGCGTAAACGTATTATTGCGCATGCGTAAGTTTGTAGCTTTGAGGTACGGATTATAGATCATTCTGGATTATGGACGTCCGAATTAAAGAATTTTGATTGTATAAAGGTTGAAAATTGCGCTTAAAACTAGAAGAATTACATCTTAAGGCAGAGGTTAACTCACCAACTTGCTTTGCCAGTTGCGCTACCTGAATTTCCAAACAAGTTGCAGCAGCTTCACTTGACTCGAGGTCACGATAGCTGTATTCACATAAAAGTGAGATGCAAGCTCAGTAATTTTATCAGAGACTGTAGCCAATATACTCAATTCATATTCCTTAAGCACAATAAAATAGATTATATATTATTAGGAAGCCTTGCAACAAATATCTTAACAAGGTTTCACCTACAGTATCACCTGCTAAAGTGCACATATGAGTCCAGCAACTAAGAAGGGTGCTGGTTGTCAAGCTCAAGACTTTGCAACCGAGTACAAGTTTTTTGATGCTTCACTTTCAGGACATACTGCAATCAAGCTATGTTTTAGGATATCATATTTCCCAGTAGCAGGAGGTTTTAAAATGATACTGCTAACAGAATTAAGTATATCATAATCCACAGCAGCAACAACAAGGTTAAATTTTGTTAAATACGAAGTAATATTGGAAAAGAGAAACTGTGATTCCAATCTAACTTACCACAATGCAGGGTTTGTTTTCCAAAAAGGCAGTAATTTTACTGAAAAGTATGATACCTGCTATGTTTTAAATTGAAAAATCATCAGCAGACTTTTTTATTACATGATGACTATTTTAGAAAAGATGTATGATTTTTATTGCAAACACTATAAAAATATCAATACTAAAGCGTGGTATAAAAGGATATGAGACCTATCACACATTTATAACCATTAGGGATACATACGAGAATTAAAAATACATGAATATTAACAAAAACATAAAATATTCACCTTGTAAACATATACTGAACACATTATAAGTAAAAACCGACTTCAGTGGATGCCAGTGATAAAACGTATTTTCTTTAAAAACATATGCTTTAAAGATATCCTAAAAATCATTTAACAGGGTTCGTAGCCACATTTTAGTTAAAAAAATAAGCACCTATAAGCATTTTTCAAGCACATTTTAGGAAAAAAAATAAGCACCTGTCTAATTGCATTATACACAACTGCATGATCTTAAAAGAAAAATTAGACTTGTAATTTAAAATATGAGAAATTCAGTATTAATTAAGAGAGAATAAGCATTACTCAACTATGGAAAACAATTACATTATTATTATTTTTTTAATTTTAAATAACAGTTCAATTCATAGAACTAGTTTACAATAAGAGAAAAAAAATATGCAGAACTAAAAATCATATTACAAGATTTAATGACGAAATTTCTGTTCAAAATAGAGAAAATAAATAAAAATAAAGCATATTTATTATATTCGCTTGACACCTAAAATAAATGCAATTTATTTTTCCAATCTCATTAATATTTAAATGACTTAAATCAAAATTCTGAACATTTTCTAAATTTTCATTGTATAACAGTTTTTCTTTAACAGATATTGCAGGCAAAGTAATTTAAGTAAAAATAAGTAAAAAAAAGAGCTTTTCTGAAATCAAAAGATGGAAAATTTCTTCATGCAGTCATTCTTTAACAATAAAAGCTTAACTAACCGGCATACTCGGAAATTTCCGAATATCTGATAATTCCGAATAGTCGAGCATAACTGGTAAAAGTGGAAAGGGGGGTAGGTTGTAGGCATTCTTTAGATTTTTCAGCTAAATAATGCTCTTGACATTTCGATATGTGCATCATATAAAAAATAGTCCAATGGAAGAACTGAAAATTAATCTGCCTAGCATGCACAGTAAAACTCCTTTATCTCTGTGAAGTATCGCAAACGTTATTGCGCAATACTTGCGCCTTAATTCTTCTGCACATGATATTACGCAATCGGAATCAACAGCTGCCGGTATTCGGAAAATAAATAACTAAATAAAAGGAAAATGCCCCTTTGCTTCGTCCAGTTTTCACCATCATGCGCACATGTGGCATATTTATCATTGAGCAGGAAACGTCGCGCTCCGCACGATATCCCTGCCATACTCATATTGGTTAATAAAGAGATTTACCAATTTGGGGTGCTTGTCATTCTGAAAATTAATCTGCCTAGCATGCACAGTAAAACTCCTTTATCTCTGTGAAGTATCGCAAACGTTATTGCGCAATACTTGCGCCTTAATTCTTCTGCACATGATATTACGCAATCGGAATCAACAGCTGCCGGTATTCGGAGAATAAATAACTAAATAAAAGGAAAATGCCCCTTTGCTTCGTCCAGTTTTCACCATCATGCGCACATGTGGCATATTTATCATTGAGCAGGAAACGTCGCGCTCCGCACGATATCCCTGCCATACTCATATTGGTTAATAAAGAGATTTACCAATTTGGGGTGCTTGTCATTCTGAAAATTAATCTGCCTAGCATGCACAGTAAAACTCCTTTATCTCTGTGAAGTATCGCAAACGTTATTGCGCAATACTTGCGCCTTAATTCTTCTGCACATGATATTACGCAATTGGAATCAACAGCTGCCGGTATTCGGAGAATAAATAACTAAATAAAAGGAAAATGCCCTTTTGCTTCGTCCAGTTTTCACCATCATGCGCACATGTGGCATATTTATCATTGAGCAGGAAACGTCGCGCTCCGCACGATATCCCTGCCATACTCATATTGGTTAATAAAGAGATTTACCAATTTGGGGTGCTTGTCATTCTAATTTTGAACAGACTGCGTTAAATTTCCGGAATAGAATCATTCTTCGCTTGGGTTGGTACACCGCAGAACTTTTAGTCCTATGCAATCCAGATGGGAAAGTGACCAAAAAAAAAAAAAAAAAAAAAGTCTGTTGCTTGCTTTGCTGCGAACTGTAACGGTTTCAATATTTGAGATTTTGCGGAGAAAGGGGCAACCCCCAACTTCCATACTGTATAATGCATTGGAAAAAAAAAATTGACTATTCGATTACTTTCACTTTATTTATGCCATTCCGAATATTATTCTTTTGAAAACAAATTTGTGTTAAAACACACTTACCCATTTTTGAAGTTATTTCAGCAGTTACTGCAAATATAATATTATAAATATTCATACATATATTCATAATATAAGCATACTGATCATAATAAACGTGAATATCAACTTGCCATGCGGAACGAGAATGTAAATTATTAAAATCTTTATAGAAATTCAAACGTGTGTAGTATTGGGTGGGAGCAAAAGAATACGGAATTTTCTACCACTTTCGTAATTCTTTGACCAATAGAGTGACATGCACATTATGTTAATGCAGAGAAAGGGGCAGAAAGCTATTTCTGGGATTATGATTCACCATCTGACATTCCATATAAGTAAGTAAGTTGCTTATTTAGTTTCGGCTTTGGTACGGAAAAAAAATGTACGTTCGTAAAAAAAAAAAAAAAAAAAAAAAAAAAAAAAAAGTCCTTTAGAGGAAAAATAAGCACCTATAAGGGCTTTTATATTTTATTTTCAAATATAAGGACTCATAATCACTTGTAAGGACCGCTACGAACCCTGTTTAAAAATCTAATAAAATTTGAAAAATGCTTGCTCTTAAATTCCAAAAAACAATCATATGAAAAGTAATTTAATCCTACCTGTATTAAAACAAACTGGTAATTTAAAAAGAGAATCCAGATTAGACTGACACAGACACATAAATTGAAAACCTTCAGCAAAATATTCTTGAGAATCATTCGTACTGATATAATACCACAGTGAAATCATAAAACCTATCCAGATTGCTCAAAAACTCCTGCAGCAGCACGTAAAACTGTAGGACACTTCATTCAGATAAGTTCTGAACCACAAGATTTTATAAGTTGAGATGTGTCTTCCTTACAAAATCATGGGCAAAAACACAACCAGTTTTCAATACAACTGTAATGCACAGTGCACCAATGTAATTCTTACTTTATGACACCAAATATTGTGATGTTTTATATCCATTAGACTCCATCAGAAGGTCATTAGAAAGGTTCAAGAATCATGAAATTTCAGCTAAAAGTTAAAATCAACTTTAACATTTAAAAAAGGAACTTGCATCTTGCAAGAGTAGTATTTAAACATTAACACACCCGATACCAAGACATCGGCAATGAACAGGCAAAATACAGTGAGTAGTAAGTCTTAGTGAAATTTTTATCCTTGAGCTATGGCAAGCACATATGCATAGTATTTAAACATTAACGCACCCAAATACCAGACATCGGCAATGAACAGGCAAAATACGGTAAGTAGTAAGTCTTGGTGAAATTTTTATCCTTGAGCTATGGCAAGCACATATGCATATTATGGGACAGAAATTATGTTACCACTCACTGCAATGAGGATTTTTGCCATAAGTTTATAAATGATTCATTATTTCAAACACAATTATTTTCTATTTTAAATTTTATAATCTCTACATGTTGTCTTACTAGATTTAAACTATGACAAAAAATCTGGAATTAACAAAATTTCTATACATGTACCTCGAGCTTTTTATTATATTACTTATTCCATGCATAATAACATTAATGCTTTAATTCTCATACATGAAACCAGTAAAGAAGTTTGGAAAATTATTCTTCCATGTAACATGCAAAGAAAAGTTTAAGAAGTAGAATAATTAAGGTAATATATAATAGTTCAAGATGTGCATGCAGAAGGACAGTATTATTTTTTTTATATAATACAGTATTTAAAACCTTCTGTGTTCAATTACTACATCTAAGCTGTTGTGGTTACATTCAGCGATATAATAATCTAAATATTCCTTTTTTTTTTTCAAGTAACCTCAAAGTGTAAATGGATTTTTCCATTTTTTTAACTTTAGTTTTAAATAATAATTCTCTTTTTCCAAAAAATATTTGCACACTTTTAGGGTGACTCATTAAGAATTATACTTGTAGATATTTACTGGCACATATTTTGCTAACAATCAATTATACTGCAAATATATTATGCGGAAATATTTCTGATTGAATTTTCCCCCCACACTCTACATAAACTAGTACAGTCAAAAGTCTTTAATCTGGATGTCCATAATCCGGAATGATCTGTAATCTGGACTCACAGCTACAAACTTTCTGCGCATGTGCATAATACCTTTACGCATGCGCATATGCGTCTACGTATCTGCATAATAGGTTTATGCATGCGCGTTTAATGTATAACGGATGGTATAAGCTAAGCTAAAATTATGTATTTATCTATTTCAGTTAATGTTGCAGATTGCGTTGTTCCTTAATCTTCTAATTGGATCTGGCTTATTATTTTTTGCAGACTCTTAGAGAGCAATCTTATAAAAGTAAGCTTAAACTTTCGATTATGTCAAAAAGAATTTCCCATTCTGGAGCTACCAAAGGCCGATTCTGGAGCTACAAAGCGAAAGCATGTTTCAATGTCCATCAAACAAAAAGTGGAATAGCTGCAAAAAATGGATAAAGGCATATCTTTTGATTCTCTAATCATTCCGAAATATGTTTATCAATTTCACGCTGCTCAGGGGGGGGGGGACAATGCGGCATGCAATGAACTGGAAGTTGATCTGTCAGCACTATCCTTATCTTCAGGGCAGATGTTTTTATTTTATTTGGCTTATAATTCCATACTAAATGTAGTATTTCATCTCAATGTACTCTGTCTTTGATATGATTTAAATCAAATTCCTCGTCATTATAAATATCACGAATACACATCAAATAGTTTTCTGGTTGCAATTTTCTAATTTCGACTATGCGTAATGTATGCTTTACGGATGCGCGCGTTCAAAGAAATGTTTAATAAAGTAAACAAATAAATATAAAGTGCTTTTTTTTTTTGTAAATTTTGATACCCTTTAGATCATAATTCCTCTTTATTTCATAAATTATGGTTTCTTATTTTTAATTTTATAATTTCTGCATTTTTGAAATTCCACTTTATTTGCTTCACTACAAATCCTAATGATGAAATCAAGTGTCACTTTTGGAAGTGGTATAGCCAACTAGCAGAACGAATGAAATCTTGAATGTCTAAATTTTTTGCTTTTGATCATCTACTTAAAGGCAAATTGGAAGCACACAAAATTATTAAACCATTTTAGAAGTAAGTTTCATACTTAGCACTACAAAGTTGTTTAGATTTGCTCCTGGAACATGATGCAGAAACTTTAAAAAGTTATTTTGGATATTGTGGATAATGTTAAATTTGACAATTCCATACTTTTCCGGCAATTGTACTTTCTCCAATACACCATGGTCTACTTACTCTAGGATTTTTAGTTTTGTTTGCAGATCTATGTTCGTCTTCTTTATCATGGCCTCTTAATGCTGACAATTTAATGTTTATTGTTAATTGTCGAGCCCCAAAACCTAACAGTGTGTCAGCTACAGGTCTGTTGAACAGTGCCAATAGAACTTTCGAAGAATAAAGACATGCTGGTGCAAAGTCACATGTAAGTAAACTACAGTTCAGTAAATTAATGTAAATATTTTATTGGAAATGCAATTCATTAAATTTTAACTTGAACTTTCAAGCAATGTTTCTCATACTGGCCATTTTGTAAAGAATACAATGTATTCCATGAGGTTTTCACTTAAATGGGACGGAACATTTCTGAACACAGCTCTAGCAGAGAAACAACAGGAAAAAAGTATGAAAAACTTTGAAAGTTCATGTTACATGATAAAATCTAATGATACAAATGGACTAAAAACAGTTTGCAATCCGTGTTAACCAATAAAACATCTTATAAGATCTCATATGACCATGCCACTGCCAACACTGAATTTTTTTTCCTGTTAACCAAGTGTTTGCCTTAAGCAAGTTCTTGTTACGAGGGTTTTAATGTATAAATGTGAAATAAGTTAAAAAAATAGTTTTAAAAAAAAATCATTTGAGTAAATCATTTTGAGTAATTTCATTTGCTTCTCTCATTTTCAACTCTCATAAGCTCTGTGCTCCTCTGATTTAACACTGATGGATATTTGGCCATGAGTTTACGTTATATTCAGGTCGTCTGCCTTCTGAGTAGCTAAAGAAACGCATAATAAGATATATATAGAACATCTCAGATGATCATGCCATTGTTGTTTCCACTGGTGACCATATGTAGTATATCCTTAATAGCAACAATGGATATTTGTAACATCTTTATAATTAAAAAATACTTTTCTTTATCCTTTTTTAGATCCTTCATGGCTCCTATTACTTTCCCTGCATTGCCATTTCCCCATTTAAAACAATAATTCTGTAGTTTTTTATTATACCATTCCACGTGTTATAATCTTTTCTGTTATGCAAAATCTCAGTAATTGAACTGAAAATTTTTGTAATGTGGCTAAGTAAACTGTGATAAATATTATCCCTACTTCTGTACATCACAAACCATGACACCATTGACTATCCTGCAAAAGCTACAACAGAATCCCTCACTTTCTATATCCCCGAAAACACTTTTAATTAATCAAGTTATTTTATGGCCATTTTGTATTTCCAAATATTATATTTATATGAAATGCACAGTAATTGAATGATACGTACTAACACATGCTTTCCCATTCCAAAATTCTTCACCAAAAATGTTTTTACAAAATGAAACATACCTAAGATCTTCACTTCGACTAAACAATGAATGCGGTATTCGAATTGATAAAAATGTTAGATCATCAACAGGTTTATCTGAAATGAAAAATGAATGTTAATAAATGTGCAGTGTCATTAATTTGCTTAATCTTCATCAATAAAAAAACTGAAGCTATTATTTAATAAAGTCAGTAAAATCTTGTTCTTTTGAATTAATTTTCATATTTTATACAAATATTTGGTACAGTACAAAGTTTGAAATCTGAACGTCCATTATCCGGAATGATCTAAAATCTGGACCTGAAAACCACCAGCAACGTTTTTTATCGCAGGTTTTACACATGCACATTTGATTTCCCCTCCGTGCATAATAAAACATTAGGAGAGTCCCGATTATTAATTTTACTTCGACAAGAAATAAAATACCTGATCGTTGTTATTGGAGAAACAATCATTTTAGCATAAATTTGTACGATCAGTACGTTGGCTCTGTTGCTGCATATCTGCTTGACACATATCTCAAACCGAAACATTCCAAATAGATACATCGTTGATCTGACGCCAACCTAGCGAATCTTTATTTATTATATTTTCCTTTCATCACTGCATGTTTATCAAAATATTACAACTTGTGCGGGCCCTCAATAAGGCTTAAGTATATGTGGGAATTAATTTATTCAGACCTCTTATAAGCCTTAAGCATGTGCAAGAAATAGACATAACTATAATAAATAACTAAACTGATACAATTCAGGCTTAATTGTCTATGCGCGATAGAAGCAAGATAAAATTTAATGGAATAACTTGTTGTTAGTTGCCAAGCTCACGATGCATAGCCAAATATGTATAGTGAAGTTTTTTTTTTTTTTTTTAATTTTGATACCCTTTAGATCCTAAATACTTCATTATTTCATATTTTTAATTTTATAATTTCTACATGCCCTCTTACTAGATTTAAACTGATGATCTAATATCTGGAAAAATCCCAAATCCAGAATTGCCAAAGTCCCGACGAGTCCAGATTTCGGACTTTGTACTGTACTTTCTGATTATCCACATGCCCACCAAAATGTCATAAAGAAGTATTTGTAAAGCAATGTATCATGTCACCAAAAAAGTATTCATGTAGCCATTCAAGATGCTTCCAAAATGTATTTATGTAACAAATCAGATATGCATGTAGCACATACTTGTTTGAGTATACATGAAATTGCACTTTTGAAATTTATTTTCTGGTTTGATATTTCTTTTTGCATTGAGTACATTTGTTTTTGTCAAAATAAATCATAATAGAATTGGTGCAAATTTTGCCCTTTTTTTTTATCTTCATTAGGTTGGAACGTTTCACTGAAGTGACAATTGCTGTTGGATGATCGTATTTTTTTAAGTGAAAATAAACTACTGTGTATGCTGGAAGAACAAAAGTGAAAAACAGTACAAAAGAATTTCTCATAAAAGTGTTTCATTATTATACTAAATGTAGAGGAAAAAAAAAAAAAAAAAAAAAAAAAAAAAAGGCAGCACTGGATGCATCATCATTAAAATAAACATAGATATCCAAACAAACAAAGTTGGTAAGGCCCGACTTTTCCATGGAGTGTGCATGCATAATCAAAAAGTACCAATTATTTTGCAATGCATGACATATCCTAAGCCACTATCTGCCACATTTATGAGTGCATTGCTTAAATGTTTGATAATTTGGTAAAATTAGGCGATGGGAAGAAATCAGAAGTTATGAACTCAACTATTTCCTATATCTTGTTTTATTTATTGCGCACTTGACAATTCATATAGGGGTAGGATGGACAGCTTAACCTCATATTGACATTTAATAACTGATGAACTATGTTTTGTTCTCATTTCACTAAATGACATGTTTCATGATGAATATTCATTGTCAAGTGTCCCCTCCCATGATATATACATAAGTTCTATTCTCAATATTTTTTTTTTCACTTTTCTGAACTATTGGGTGTACAAATAAGTTTTGAGGGATTTAAATAAGATGGCGTTATTAATATTAAATCCTATGGGACAATCTTGTAGCTATATGCATGTTAAAGTCATTTCCGTGTAAAAATCAGTCTGTTTCATTTTGCTGAAGTGTAAACAACAAGCTTTTTTTGTGCTCAGCCAATGTCAACCTTTGTAGCAACAAAACAAAATTTGCAGGAAGTGCTTCTTTTTTGTTTTAATTTGAAGAAAAGTGCAACTGATGCACATTGATTGCTGTGTGAACCATATAGGGAACATGCTCCATCAATAAAACATGTGACCAGTAAATTTTAAGATGCTGAGTTGGAGGGGTTATTGGGCCAAAATTCATGCCAAAGAGGAGCTCGCCAAAACCTTGGGTGTGACTTGATAAATTATTTAAAAGCATCTCAAGGCCATGGATATGGTGCAAAAATAAAGAAATTGGGTTCTGCATGAACTTAAGCCAAGAGACGTCAAATATTGTTTTTCACCTGCAAACAACTTATGCTTCAAAAGCTTAATTGGAAGAGTTTTGCATCGAATTGTGATGCGGAACGAAAAATGAACCTACTACGACAACCCAAAGAACAGAAAATTTTGGTGTTAGCCACAACGGTCAAACCAAACAGTCATGGCAAGAAGTTAATGTAGGGATCAGCTTAGAGTGATCTATTATGAGCTATTTCAGCCTTATGAAACCATCACTGGAAAACATTATAAACAACAGTTGATGCAACTGAAACAAGCATTGAAGCTCAAACACCCCCAATATGCCAAAAGACATGACAAAATGAACTTTCAGCACAACAACGTTCGCCCACATGTTGCAAAAGTCATCAGGAAACTTTGGAGGCACTTCAATGGGATGTCCTACCCCATCCGCTGTATTCACCAGACATTGCTCCTTCTGACTTCTACTTGTTCCAGTTAATGGCTCATGACTTAACTGAGCAGCACTTCACTTCATACAAAGAAGACAAAAATTGGGTCAGTTCTTTGATCACCACAAAAGATGAGGAATTTTTTAAACACGGAAATAGTATGCTACCTGAAAGATGGAGAAAATTCGTAGCTAATGATGGATAATATTTTGAATAAAATACATTCTTCCAATTTCACCGAATAAAACTTCAAGATTATGACCCCCCCCCAAGAGCTCAAAACTTATTTATACACCCAATATTTGAGAATTAATTAGATATCAATTTTAAAATGAATATGTTTTAATTGTCTAGAAGGACAGAAATGTTACTCAATATTCCCTAATTATTGAAAGGTTTAATAAAAAAGGCTAATACCCCCTGATGATGTCAGCTTTATTTCATTGAATCATCAATAATTAATTATTATTTTCATATTCAATTTTTAATTTAATTCAATTTGTACTTTAATTTTTTGTAAAACATTTTTGGCTATTACTAAATTTACAATAGTTTTCTCACACACCATCATTTCCAAAAATAATCTGGATTTAAAAATTCTACAATTTTATTAATTATATATGCACACACACACAGGATGGTCCAAAATTTTGTAGAAAATATTTAAGGTAAATAAAAATAAGCCACTTGGATACAAGAGCATGTGGAATGAGCGTGTTATATACACAAGGAGATTAAAAAATAGAAACATGTGAGCAGTTATATATGTAGTACTGTAATGTAAATCATACAACTGCATCCTGTAGTATAGAATAGCAGCCAGCAGCGTCAAATAAAAGATGCTTAACTAATCTTGTATAATCTTATTTTTCATGCGTTAATAATTCATAACTGCATTATGCAAATATGATAATTTAATATGTTTATTAGACATATCTATATTTAAATTTCAAAGGATTGGATTGGATTGGATTGAATTATTTAATTATGGCAAAGCACACGAGGGCTATCTGCCTAAAGGGAGGGATGCTTTCGTGGAGGAATTTCTAAGGGAAACTGGCTCATATACACGTTACACAGGGGGAAAACCATGAAAACGCCCATGCAGCTAGCCCGTTCGTGGGATTAGAACCTCGGACCGAATTACCAGTGTTCAGCGTCATTACCGCTCGGCCGCTGGTGGGCTGCAAATTTCAAAGGACATGCATATCTCAGATTATGTTTTAATTAAAAAATATTTGTGCCCTTGTTGGTTCCAAAACAGCTGTGTTATTCATCTGCTTCTTTTGTTACACCAACTCCCTGATGACAATGCAGCAAAAGTTTTTAATTTCATATTTAATTTTTGGTTTTGCCATATTTTGCCCCTTATTTCTAGCACATTACCACAGTGCTTCTGTTTTTTGGTTTTTGCATGTATTTATTAAGATGTGAATATGTGATGAAATATAAAACTACAGTCAAAAGTCGTTAATTCGGACACCCATAATCCGGACCTCAAAGCTAAAAACTTTCTGCGCATGCGCTGCGTTGGCACATGCGCACAGGCGTTTTACGCGTGCGCGTAAGACCTTGACTACTGCGCATATGCGTGTGCGCAAGTGCAGAATACGTTTTCGCCTGCGTGTTTAATGTATAACGGACGGTGTAAGCTAAAATGATTTAATTATCTATTTCAGTTAATGTTAATGATTGCGTTGTTCCTTAATCTTCGAATTGGATCCCGCTTATTATTTTTTGCAGACTGTAAGAGCAATTTTATAAAAGTAAACTTGAACTTTCGATTATGTCAAATAGAATTTCCAATGCTGGAACTTCCAAAGGATCTACAAAACGAAAGTATGTTTCGATGTCCAACAAACAAAAAGAGGAATTGCTGCAAAAAATGGATAAAGACATGAAGAATGTGACAGAGAGGTTAGTGAAAACGAAAAAATTTTGATTGACAAGTTAGTCGGTATTCTCGGCACAGCAATTAACGGGCCTTGAACAGCGGAACTTTGTAACTGAACAAGAAATTATGTCTGTTTATAGAATTAAAGAGAAAGTATTGTCACATAAAATGAAGCAACTTAAACAACTTACATTGAAAAAAATGTTTAATAAAGTAAACAAATAAATATTAAGCTTTTTTTTTTTGTAAATTTTGATACCCTTTAGATCATAATTGTTCTTTATTTCATAAATTACGGTTTCATATTTTTAATTTTAGAATTTCTGCATGCCATCTTACGAGATTTAAACTGATGATCTATAATCCGGAAAAATCGATAATCCGGAATCGCCGGAGTCCCGACGAGTCCGGATTAACGACTTTTGACTGTATTTTTTTATTTTGTGTACATATACATATACAATTAATATAAATGAATAAATAAAATAAGTAAATAAATACATATAAATGAATGAATAAATACAAAGTAAAAAGCAGTTCAAAAAATAATTTAATTGCACATTGAGAGAAGCAATAAATAATGATAATAATTCAAAATAAAATAATAATTAATACATTTAAAATTTACATTAAGAAGAATAAGTTCTTTCACAGATCAGGGGAATGTAGACTTCCATTTCTTGTATGGAATTACAGATCTTAAGCATTTATTCAGAAATTGAAGTAAAATAGTGTTGATTTATGAAAAGAAATTAGAAATTAGAATCCAGAAAATTAATTATCTTTGTTGATGATTTGTTTGATGTTGTCAAAGAATTATTTCTCAAAATATTTTAAAAAATTAAACCAGTTGTGTTGTTGTTGTTGTTACTAATCCTCGAATCCAGCTTCTGCTAGATGAGGTCCACAAGTTTATTCAACTTCAAAAAGTAATAAACTAGCATAGGAGACTTAATCAGGTCATCGCAGGATAAACCCAGACACCTAAGGATATGTGCCGAAGAAGCCTGCTTATTGTTACATTTCGGACAAATCGGGAGTGTTTTTTGGAAAGCAAGGCTTTCTTAAACTGCCGGGATGTGGAAAACTGGAAATGTGCGGGAAACTGGAATGTGCTGTCTGGATGCATCTGTCTCAGTTCATAGTGAGGGATTCTTCAGGGGATTCAAGCCGGTACCAAGAGTGGGTCAGAGGGACAAGCCAAGTCATTTTATCAGTATGTTTTCTGGCAGAATACAGCTCAAGGTAAGTCAGACAATTGAAAGTAGCCAGAACTCTTTGGCACCCTTCTTGGTCAGGACGTCTGCCTCTTCATTTCCCCTAATTAATTCCACAAATTATTGCCTTCCAAGAAAGTTAAGTTAAACCAGTTGTCCTTTCCACAAGTATTTACATATTATAAGATGTGTGCAATTAGCACAACTTCAATTGTGTAGCCAAACCATTTTAAATGGCTTCACACATGACCAACATCCTACTCATATCAGCAAACATTATCAAAATTTAATTGGTAGGACAAGAGGTTAAAACACATGTATGGTTCTAATAGGACAGAACATACCATGCTTCATGCAGATGTGCAAAATGCTTTAAATACAGTATTCGCAGAGAAATGGATTGGTTATGATGGTTCCGTTGGAATGACTGTTTGAAATCTAATGCCTGAAATTTTTGTAATATTGCCATTAGAAAGCTTCACCTTTGATAGACCATTTGTGGAGGCCCTTGTTGCCAGAATTTCTACTGCCACTTTAAGAAATTGCTAGTGTTTTCGCTAATGTATACCAATTACACATCAAAGGTGTGGAACTGATATTAATGTTGGTGGTCTTTCTTTTAAGCAGCTTCTGTAATTTAATAAAATTTATTCTGCAATTATCTCAACTTTTTCATTCTTATTTGTGATTCTTATTTTATCCCCTATTTCATCACAGTACAGGACAGGGCAGAATAGGACAAGGAGAGGACAAGACGACACAAGACATATTTGTTTGGAGCAGAGTATTGCCAATAGTGGTTTTTTTTAATTGGCATAACAATAGAAAAAGAAAAAATAATTAGATTTGGAAGAAGTCAGATTTAACTAATATAGCAGACTGCATTTCTCCTTAACTAATTTCATCCAGCCTATCATTTTTTGCAAACTTTTATTGTTATGCTTATCAAAATTATAGAATGAATTTTCGATTATATTGAAAAGTATAATTAGCAAGAGCTGTAGCAAGATCTATGAAACAAAAGCATATTTGGTACTTGCCTTCTGCGGTAGCCTTGGCATAAGAAAATGGCATTGGAGCTATTCAGGCTTACGAAAATACAATTTTAAAATTAGGCAAAAAAGCAACCTTATTTTGGAATAGATTTTGAATACTATAGAAAGTCAAAGTTTTCCAGGCAATTTAATTTGTGAAGAAATGTGGAGAAGCAATAATAAATGCAGATGATAATAACAGAAGCCTCCATTGTGATAGTGCCCCAATCAGCAATCAACTAACAAATACCAAATATGTAGTATGGTTTCAAATACAAGAAAATATCGATACTGATAGTGCCAAAGATATTTTTGAGAATGAAAAAATTTTGATTGACAATTTAAACAGAATTTTCGATCTCGTAATTACAGGACTTGAACAATGAAACTTTAATTGAACAAGAAATTACATCTGTCTATTAAATAAAAAAGAAGGTATTAGCACAAAAAGCTAACAATTATTTCATATTTTTAATTCTATAATTTTTACATGGTACTAGATTTAAAAAGATGACCTAAAATTTAGAAATTTCCAAAATCTAGATATCATTGGAGTCCTAATGATTCTAGATCTTGGACTTTGCAGTGTGGTATGATTTTAAAACAGGTTTAGAGCCAATTATTTCTCTCTATAAAATGCCTTGTTTTGTATTCCAGATTTTTTTCACTTTTAGTTTTACTTCTATATAAACAAGAATACAATTTTTAATAACACATACATAACATAAAAAATCTTACTTTCTTCCAGAATTGAAAAAAAATTCGTAAACACGTACTCCGAAGAAATCGCAGAAACGTCTAGGAAAGAAAAAAATTAATTAAATTCTTTTACAATTTTCAATACACTCTGCATCTTAAACATGGGAAAATATGTGAAATCTACAAAATATGATTACAAATTTCTTAGTATTATGATAACATGAAATTTCTTATTATCATAATAGCTAATACACACACTGGCCAATGAATTAGAAACCCAAGATCAGTATTTTATTGGACTACCTTTTGCATGGATAACTGTTCCGATTCGCTTGTGCATCAAGTTTACACGTTTGTAGAGTGCATTTACATCCTGAGAATACAAAACATTGGCTATGTAGCCTTTTAGATCTTGTAAATTAATGGAAAAGGAGAGTGCTGTTGGATGCGTCTTTTCACCATATCTTATACATTTTCTATGGGGTTAAGATCCGGGCTATGCGGTGACCAGGGAAGGTGTTGGAAGTCAGACAGATGTTCAACAAACCAATTTTGAACACTTCTGGCATGATGTATACAGTGGAACCTCGAGATACACGAGTTTAATTTGTTCCAGCATTGACCTCGTATAGTGAATTTCTCGTATCTAGAAACAAACTTCCCCTTTGAAAATAATGGAAATCCAGTTAATCCATTCCGTACCCCCAAAAATATCAACATATAAATCAAATTTCCTAATAACACTGGTAAATAATAATTGGTGATTTTTGGAGAAGGTCCAAGGACACATTCTTAGCCTTAGTGCAAATGACAGATTCTGCCACCGAATTACCTTTGAACTGCTTCTCGTTAATCCACACCAACAACAGCTTCTCAACATGTTCTAGGAGTTTTGGACAGTGCTCGAAAATAACGATAATTCCTTTGGCCACATCAAATTTCTTCCTTCATTTTCAGAATAGTACAGATCGTCGATGTTGAATGGCCTTAAGTCTTCCTCAATTCTGCCACTCTTACACCACACTTATGTTTATCTATGATTTCTTTCTTACTTTCAACAGCCATGGATTTCTTCTTTTTCTTTGAAGCACTATCTGAGCCAACAATGCTCTTGGGAGGCATCGTGAAATAATTATTTTCATGTTAAATATAAAAAAACAATTAACTCACAAGCGCATAAACACATATATCAAAGAACACTCAGTGACCTAACGAGGGAATTCCCCCAGTCGAGCCGGATTGGGGAACACAGCGCACATAGCAACTACATGGCTCTTTACTCTAGTGAAAGCTCATATTTGGAGATGGATTTTTCGCAAATACTTTCTTTATATTTCAAATTTCTCGTATTTAGAAGCGGTCATAATGTGAGGTTTCACTGTATTATCGTCCATGAGGGATTCATGTAAATCATCATTGTAAAAATTGTAAAAATGAAACACTGCGAAGTGCACTTGATCTGCCAGTGTATCTAGGTATTTCATGGCTATTAGTTTACTCTTGAGGAACACCAGGGCACCGCTTCCATGCCAATAGGACATGCAACATATCATGATACTCCTACCAGACCCTTACACAGTGCGAGAAAGGCAAGATGTATTCATGGCTTCATGGGGTTCTTGCCAAATTTGACATCATCCATCAGTGTCAAATAAGGTATAGCAGGATACATCTGACCACATTACCTATTTCTAATCCTCAGATGTTCAATGTCTTCTTTCCTGATACCACTGCAAACAAATTCTTACACGTTAGGCAAAAATGAGTGGTTTTCTCACAGGCACTCGACTATGCATTCCTATCCTCTGCAATTATCTGTGTATGGTTCGAGCAGAAACCTGTTGGGAAGAGCCTTGGTTGATAATCTGTGTCAGTTGAAGCACAATAGAGTCCCTGTTCTGCCGTACAATTCGTCGGAGATGCCGCCGATCATCCTCTTTGAAACCTGTGCTTGAACCGCAGTTATGTCTTCTAGAGAAGGGCTTTCTTGCAACCATAAGACCTGTTCCCAGAGTAAAACATCTGGGATAATATAGGCCACCATGTTAAGATGCCACAGTTGCCATAAAAACTGCAAAAGTAACAAGACACAGTCTGATCTGCATGGGATGAGCTAATGCAGAGCTGCGTCATTAATCTGATTCCAACTTTTTAAAACCTTTGATATGGCTGCTTTTGAAAACTCAGTGAGATTTGCTGTCTTCAAAATCGAGGCCTCTGCTAAACGGGTACCAAAAATAAACCCTTTTTCAAATGATAAAAGATGTGTCGTTTTTCCCATTTTACTTCATTCATCATGAAGAACACTCTTACACCTTACTTATACTAGCATTCTAACAAAATGTAACCCACGCCATAAAAAGAATTTGCATTCTTCATCCCCAGCATGCATTCAAATGAAAATCTCAAAAGTTTCTAAATTCATTGGCCAGTGCAAGTACAATTTTCATGTATAAATTATTCATTAATGTCATATAAACTCTAATTTCAAATTAGATTTAAAATTTCAGAAATAAGAAAAGAGAGAAGTTCAATTACAAAATATGTTTGAAATGCCTCAAGTAGAAATCAAATTTGTAAAAAATATATAGTCATCATTATTTATTATTAGTCGCCAGCTACTTAGCATAGTTATTACGAAAGAGGGAAAAGTCTAATGTTGACCTCAGTCTAATGTTGTAGGAAAAAGTCTAATGAGTCCAGTTAGTATTATTTCATAAAATATTTAATATTTCTGATTAGATATCTCACGATTTAAATGCATTTTTATTTATATAAATCAGATTAAAAAATAGAAAAATATTCCTTTAAAGAACTGCATTTATTGCTTTTTAAATCCCTCAGTTTATTAATCTACAATAGACAAATTAAATTTGAAGGTTTAAATATATACTTAACTGAATGGCAACATACTGACGTGTGGAAGGTAAAAGTATTTTTTTTCAGGGTGGGGCAATACATTGCCTTTAAATAGCTAAGTTTGATGATTAAAACTGAAAGATAAGTTATCTTACGTTTTGACAAATGGCAACATTTTGGCACACTGGAGGAAAAATCTTTTATTTTGAGCAGTGTTGTCATTGTTTGCTTTTAAACCACCGAGTTTGTAAACAAAACAAAAATTATTAAATTCATATGATATGTTAAATAAATAGAAAACTAATTCAAAATTCTAGCTTCAAAGTGCATGTGTTCAAAAAGAGGCACACATGTGTTCAAAATTTGTGGCTCTAGGTACCACCAATTTTCTGCAGTGTGAGGAACATACATACATATAGATTCTTCATTATTTAATAGTAGAGATCACAAAGCATATATATATATATATATATATATATATATATATATACACACACACACACTTATCACCAACTGGCAGAACAAGAAAGCTATCTACCTAAATGAAATCAAGCATAAAATTTTGTCACCAATTAATATGCAAACAATTCAGCTACTACAAAGATCAGCAAGGATGAGGCTTATTAATAGTGTGGCTCATTACTTGTTACAGTGTGGATTATTACTTGCCACACTATAACAGGTTGTCCAAAAGTGCATAACTTTTATTTTGACAAGTCACATTATATTGAAACTATCAGTTTAAAGTGCACTGTGCCTTCAACAGCAACTTCAATAAATAATATTTTCGAAAAGGGCTGCATCTTAGAACTGCAAGAAAGCAGACAGTCATTCCCCAGCACAACACATCATATCAGATACATGAAATGTACTATCACATACTGTTGGTAACACTGTTTTCAGGCGGCAGACAATCACAACATATAGGCTCTCGAAGAGCTTTATACACAACAATAAAGGAAGATATAAAAGTTGTGTTAAATGCTTGAATTAACCCATCTACCATGATTGCATACATTCAGCAAGTAGTGATATCCTCACTGCAGCATTATATGAATGCCAGTACCATTAGCAGACAGCTGCATGCTGCTAGATTACAGGAATACAGACCATTACAACTGTTCCTGACACAACAATATCATCACCCCAGACTGCAATGGTGCTGCGAGACAGCATAACGAAACTATGCTGAATGGCAATGGGTAGCCTTTAGTGATGAATCTCATTTTCATTTTGGAGCAGAAGCAAGATGGTTAATATCAAAAATTAATGTTTTTCAGTCCATAGCTATATCCAGATATCATGGTATGGAGTTTGATTTCATATAATGTCTGATTACTAATGGTCTTCACCACAGGCACTTTGACAGCCTAATGATATGCTAATAAGATCTTTCAAACAGTGGCCTTGTTATTTATGAATGCCTGCTTAAGTGTTCCATTCCAAAGGGAAAAAGCTTTATCTTCATATTGCTGGCATCACAAGGGCTTTCTTGCAACCATGGATATTCTGCTGTGCAAACAAGACCTGATCCCAAAAGAAAACATCTGGGATAATATAGGCCACAATGTCAAGACACCACAGTTGCCATAAAAACTGCAAGAGCAACAAGACAGTCTAATCTGCATGGGATGAGCTAATGCAGAGTTACATCATGAATCTTTACAAACCTATGCCATGATACAAGGCACAATGCATTAGAAACAATGGCAGCCTGATGCGAGTTAAGACATATTTGTTAAGCTGTGCAATAAATATTTGACTAGCTTCTTCCCAGACAGCATTTAAACCCAAAACTTTCTTTTGAGTGCAATTTTTTTTAGACAATGAGTTTATGTCACAAAAAAAAAAAAAAAAAAAAAAAAAAAAAGGAATTTTTGTATGTCTGTGTACACAACACTTCACATACAATCACCTTTATATATTTATGCATGTTTTACACATACACATATCTCTTGGCTCTTTCTATATATATTCATATGAGCATTCTACAGTAGCCAATGCTCCTTTTAGAATTAATAGAAATACACTTACCTACAGGTGACTGAAGAAAATCCATAGACACCAATTTTAGCAAAATAACAGCTAGTTGATATTCACTTTCAAATGCTAAGAATAGACATAATATTTAGCAGGTAAATTTTTTGTGAAGGATAACATTTAAAAAAAGAGGGAAATGAGATTTAAATTAAAAAATTATTTTAAGAAAATTAATTATTTATTTCTAAACTAATGAAGTTACTGAAAACTGAAACTGCTAATTTATAACTACTAACTTTCTAATTAATAACTAACTATAACTTTTCACATTACCCCCCCCCCCCCCAAGCAGTGCAAAGCATTATGTAGTCCAAATGGAAAACCCAGAATATGTATTTTAAGTGGCAACCCACAAATGGTTATACGTGTATTGTGCCAGCATGTAATGGGCACCGTTTTGAAATTCCCATGAAGCAAATGATCGAATTGTATCAAAATTTACTATTAAAGATTGCCATTAAAATGTTTGAATGCATGTAGGAAATTGGTTTCAGAATAGCTGAATATCATTTATAACAATTATTTTTAGAATATCCTTAGGCAGCCATTTAAAAAAAAAATAACTACTGTTTTCACATGTTAGACTGGAAAAAAGTATTTGCGAATGATTGATGACTTTACTTGGACAGATAACACAAAAGTACCCTAATAGTTTATTAAAAAATAAATTTATTTTAAGACTTACTTTTAAAATATAACATGCATATTACATATTTCTATGCATTCTGATTTTTACAATACATAAAAGAATAAAATATTTTGAGGAGAAAAGACAAAAATATCTGTGTTAAATAAGTACTTATACAATGATGATGAAAACTACATAATCAGATGTAGCCACAGGTCTGTGCTGTAACCCTCCTGAACAAAGCAAAACTTTTAAAAAATGCAAAGGCAAAGAAGTTAACAATCTGGACTTTATGAAAATATAATACTATCTGCAAAAATAAGTTAAATGAGTTAAAAAAGGAAGGAAAATAGTTCTATATCTCCCATTCTAGTCAACTGATTGATGATGTAGGATTGCTGTAACATGAGCATTTCGAAATAAAATTGAACTTTTTCTATAATGATGTGACAATTGCTTTCCATAATTCTACACCTTAAATTCTGCACAAATATCAAACTTTGCAAAAATCATGACATAAATCACTTTGGAGATATTCACATTTAAAAGTTGGCAAAAATTTTCAACTTGGTGTGAAAATTTAGCTTGTCGAACATATACTTTAAATTATTAACCCTAATTTACTTTAAAAAAAATTCTTCAATGAATGACTGCAAGCTAAAATCTTTTAGAAATTTGTGTTATTTCTGCATTTTAAGTATTCGTTTGAAAAATATTAAAATTTTCAAGTTGCATATTAAAAAATAATCAAGATGTCAAAATATTTAGAGGATTTTAAGGAAAGGAAGTTCCTTTTAAATTTTATTCATCTGGAAATAAAATGTGATATTTAGGATCAAGTCAAATGATCACTACCATGTCAAAGATTTAAAATTTGGATTTAATGAATATGCCATGATATGTAAAAAATATTAATATGAGTGAAGAGTAGATTTAAAACTAGTCAGATCAACCATCCTCAAGTATTTTTTATGAATTATGACATAATAAACTTATGTTTAAATTTTAGTGAATTAATAAGTATCAATAAAGCCTTGTATAGTTCTGCTCACATAAAAGTTTAAACCAATGCCTTCCAGGCTCTAGTAGACTGACAAGTGAGTTATCAGTCTAGTCTGAATTCAAATGAGAGCCTTATGAAGGTTAGAATAGCCTTTCTATTTAGTCTTTGAATTTAATAGAAGGCTCCTTTTTGCACTATAAGACAAAATTCTGCCATCTGCAGGTTTTTAAAATAACAAACTGAAATTCAAATTTAAATAACATAGTCTGACTACAAAAAAAAAAAAAAAAAAAAAAAAAAAAAAAAAAAAGTCTACCTAAGCTGGCTCAAGTAATTAAAGCATGTTTTAACATCAGCTAGCAAATGGCTCAAAGCCAGAATAAATGGTGGCGGAGCTGGCGACAGGATATGAACTGCAAGTGAGGCTGCCAGAAGTTCTAACTCTAACCATTCAAACCCTTGGCTTAAACACTCTACAACTACTTTGCATTCTAGTAAGGACTATGGAAAGAAGATATTATAGTAAAGTTTCAAATCATAAAAAATGGTTAATTAACATAAAACCCAAAATTTTTCTCCTCCAGAATTTAAATGAATGAAAAATAAAATCCTAATGAATTTGGATAAGGTTTCAAATTCTAATTTGAAAACATGTGCCGTTCTTCCATTTAAGTTCTTACAGCTAAATTCACATTTTACACCAGTTTAATTTACATATTCAGACCACTGCAGACATTTGTCTCACATCTTCTTCCTGAATCTACATGTAGAAATAGTTTAGAAAAGAAATATTTAAGCTAAACAATATGCATGTACCAGAATAACTTTTCACAACTCTTTTTTCCTCCCCTTACCTCTTTTTTTCACCCCACTCTCCTGCTTTATATTGGGTGACGCAGTAATGATCTTTGTAATGTTCTTCCCTTTTAGCATAACGAATAATTTTTCTGTTATTCATTGCAAGAGGGGTGTCAGAATTCATAAAAAATTCAAAAAGTTCCTTTTTCTGTTTCCTTATGTTGTATACAGTTAGTTGCCTTTCCAATGCCATACTTCTCGCATAATGTTTAGGCGGATATACCTTTATCCACTTTTTGCAGCAATTCCAGTTTTCATTTAATGGATATCAAAACATGCTTTCACTTTGTAGATCCTGTTGCAGCTCCAGAATTAAAAATTCTTTTCGACATAATCGAAAGTTGAAATTTTAAAAAGCATTCATAAAATTTCTGTAATAAAAACAGAAAAAAATAATTAAGCTGGACCAAATCAAAAAGTTAAGGAACAGCACAATCTGTTATATTGACTGAAATTCTTTGGAATCAGTAGAGTATAATTTGAACCTAGCTTAATAGTGTCCACTATATATTATTGGTTATGTATCATGAGGTTGGAGATGAAAGACAAGTTGTTCAGCTAAATTTTGTCTTGCTTCTATCGTGCACTGAGGCAATTAAAGCCTGGTTGTTATTTATTATACTTACGTCTATTTCTTGCACATTTTTATCTGAGTCCTGAAAAAATAAATTCCCACATATCTTATCGAAAGCTGGCGCTATCTTACCTCCTGATGCAGCCTCTGGCGGCTTCTAAATTCTGCTACCAAGTATCTCTCTAAGTTTTTAAATTTTTGCCATCCCTAAATTTTGGATCCCAGTACTTTCCCTAAATCCCCAAAATATTTTCATCCCTTAATTTTGTTGCTCGGTGCTTCTCTTTATTCCAAAAATCTTGTCTTCCCTAAATTCTGCTGCCTGGTTCGGCCATACGAGCTTTGGAGCCGGTTTTGTGTGTATGTGAAAAACAACTCAGTTATTCTTCTGCCTATGAATATTATTAACAAAATCTATTTTTAGCATTTGGAAATAAATTTTTGTTAAATTTTTTCTCATCAGTATTTCTTAGCACATTTAACTTAAATCTGTAATTATTGCCAAGCATAATTTTTAATAAGATTTGGCAACATTGTAGCTGACTTTTTGCAGCAGGTTTGGAAGTAAATGATGGTTCTAATTTGGTAGCATGATAGTTCCATTTCAAACACCTTAATGATTTTTTAGAAATTTTACATCACAGTGTTTTAAAGCAAGTATCTTTCTTTCAACTGCCAAAAAATCGTTTGACAAAATATGATTAAACATGCCAAAGCGAATTGTTTGCGCAGATGATATTTGCAGTGGCAGGAAACTTCCATTAAAACCAGATATTTTGCATCAGATAATCACATAAAGCAGTAATTTATTTTAGAATTTGACAAGATTGGGGGGGGAGACATAATAAGTGCTTCTCCGAGATTTACATATTTAAAAAACTGAAGTTTATTACAATACACAATTTTGGGAAGTATATCCTTTCACGCTGCAAATCCTTTTTCATTTTATGTAAATTTGACAACTGATTTCTTTTACTCAACCTTTCTTCTTTTTCAGTAATTACATGTTTAACAAATTTAGATTAAGATAACATGCTGAATAATGATTATTGGAGAAATCAAACAAGAATTAGCGTAATATTTGTAAATTTTGTAGGACTAGTTTCAATGGTTTAATAACAAAATGAACTTCAGTACTTTTCCGTTTCGCCGCCGCAAATCTCGCCAAGCAGACTTTATTGGCGACAACATACAGTATATAGATTCAAAATGTTGGTTCTAAGAGTTTTTTTTTATTTTGAAGGCATAAACATTTTAATATTGTTTAAAATTTTGTGAAATGCCTGTAAATAAAGACAATAAATTTGTAAAAAGATATTAATTTAAGAATTTACCATGCTTTCATGGTTCAACATCCTGATTCGTCGGTTCATATCATGTGACCCCAAGTGATCTCATCTTGTATAAACTACACTACAACAAATCGTCTACATTAATTTCAAGTTAAATCTTAATTTGGAATTCAAGTTTAAATGCAAGAATTATTTCAATTTGTACGAATAGCTTACTAAAAAATTATGTAAAACTGTAATGCTTTACTTCACTAGTGCATTTTCATTAGAATTGATGAATTTAAACGTTGACTTTGCCTTTTCTATATTTTCGCCTTCGGGTGAGCAGTGTGATTGCATCCTAATTGACTCAATTACCGCGAACGGCCTTAGGGCATAAAATTGAACTATCTGATAAAAATTCTATGTAATTGTATGCCAGTATTGAAAGATACTATCAATCTGATAAGAAATAGCTGCGATTTTTTTTTAAAATGATGTGTAAAAGGTTACCAGTGAGGATATTCCGTTTAGAATCATACCATTATTGGTGATTTTATCGCCTGCGCCGGCAAAACAGAAGAGTACTCGAACTTCTTCAGTTGCCTAAGTGCAAATGAACAAGATAAAATAAGAATGGTTGGACAGAAGTTAAGCTACTAGCGCCATCTATGGATGAAACAAGAAAACTAAAACATAATTTCCTTAAAGGCTGAAACTAGATTCGATGAATCAGCTCCCTCAGGTATACTTCAGTTCATTGCAAATGAATGAAATATCATGAACAAATGTTATGTTTTAGTTTTTTTGTTTAATCAATAGATGGCGCCAGGAGCTTAGCATTATTTTTGCTATTTGGATTAAATGGGGTCTCGAGAGCCAATACTGAAGGTGCATTTCTGCAGATAGCATTAGCTCTGAAGGTAGAAGTGTCGTCAGATTTCTGTGGATTAGGATGACATAAATATGGAACTAGAAATTCAATGAAAGCTTTGGTCAGCTTTAGATCGAGTCCATTCTTGTTAAACGCACTATCAAAACATGAATTCTATTTTAGAAGCTGGATTCAGCATGAAAAAGTGGTGAACACGTATACAGCTACTTCAACGCAGAATTTGAGGAGAAAACTGTGCCCTGTAAAATTCTCGGCTATTACTGAAATTTAAAAGAGGATTGCATAAACATTGATAATTAAAAATTGATAAATTCAAAGAATGCATATGAATTCAAGTCTTTAAAGAGAGATGTGATAAGAACTGCTGAAAAGATATTTAACCCTAAAATTATACTTCAAGAAATCCAAAAAAGAAAGCTGAAATGAGATGATCATTTACCACTAGATTTGGTGAAAACATTCCATGATAGATGTGCAGAACTGCATTATTCAAATGAAGTTTAATTACCATGGCATTTATTTACACAAAAGGAAAGAGATACACTTGGAAACTTGTTTTGCAGATGCAAGTAAAATAGCCTAGGCAGCTGTTATTTTTTTTATATTACAGTAATTCAAATAGAAAGTCAGTTCAGTTTTACAGACTCAAAATACAGAGTTGTACTTACAGCTCTTGTAGAAACATATTTCAGTACATTTGACACAATTCGACATCTTTGAAGATACTAAATTTTATTTCTGGTTCAGTTTTATGACTATTCCTTCATATGATTTAAAAACAACTCTAAAAAATTAATATATATATACAGTGGTGGCCAAAATTGTGGACACTTTTGGAAATTTTTATGTTTTTGAATTTTGTATGCTTATAGAAAGTGTTACGTTTCACAAAATGCAAACTTGTATACGGTCAAAAGTCGTTAATTCGGACACCCATAATCCGGAATGATCTATAATCCGGACCTCAAAGCTGAAAACTTTCTGGGCATGTGACGCGTTGATACATGCGCATAGGTGTTTATGCAAACGCGTAAGACCTTTACGACTGCGCATATGCGTGCGCGCAAGCGCAGAATACGTTTTCGCGTGCACGTTTTATGTATAACGGACTGTATAAGCTAAAATTATCTAATTATCTATTTCAGTTAATGTTGATGATTGCGTTGTTCCTTAATCTTCGAATTGGATACGGCTTATTATTTTCTGCAGACTGTAAGAGCAATTTTACAAAAGTAAACTTGAACTTTCGATTATGTCAAATAGAATTTCCGATGCTGGAGCTCCCAAAGGATCTACAAAACAAAAGTATGTTATGATGTCCATCACACAAAAAGTGAAATTGCTGCAAAAAATGGATAAAGGCATGAAGATGGTGACAGAGAGGTTAGTGAAAAAGAAAAAATTTCGATTGACAAGTTAGTCGGTATTCTCGGCACAGCAATTATGGGACTTGAACAGCGGAACTTTGTAACTGAACAAGAAATTATGTCTGTTTATAGAATTAAAGAGAAAGTAGTATCACATAAAACGAAGCAACTTAAACAACTTACATTAAAAGAAATGTTTAATAAAGTAAGCAAATAAATATTAAGCTTTTTTTTTTTTTTTTTTTTTTTTTGTAAATTTTGATACCCTTTAGATCATAATCGTTCTTTATTTCATAAATTACGGTTTCATGTTTTCAATTTTAGAATTTCTGCATGCCACCTTACGAGATTTAAACTAATGATCTATAATCCGGAATCGCCGAAGTCCCGACGAGTCCAGATTAACGACTTTTGACTATATATCATTTTAAAGAGAATTTATTACTAAATTCAACACAAAACACAAAATTGAATTATTTGCAATACAAAAAAAAAAAAGTTATATGTACTTTAATATAAATAAAAAACACAGTTATGAAGTGGTTTATAATGTCTAGCTTTCCTGGCCAATCACTGTTCTTGTTCTGAGAACCAACCAATCAAATGTTAGTAACTACCAGTAGAAGCTGACATCATGTTTACACTTGAAACAGTTCATTATTTTACTTTGTTCTGTAGAAGGAAGACCTGTTTCTTATACACTGCACTTACAAGTAGGAATTTTTGTAAAAATTTTTAATATTTAGTTAAGAAGCAATGACATCAAATAAAAGAGTAAACTGGACACCTAGAAAGAGTTGTTATACTATTGCATTACGAGAAAGTGGTCTTTCCTATGCTGAAATTGCAAGACAGGTGGGTGGTTCAGTGACTACATCTATAGTCCGAAAGTTTTGTTTACGATATCAGGAGACAAATTCAATAAAAAACAAAGAAGGAAAAGGCCGAAAAAGGTGCACCACATCTATTGATGACAGAAGAATAAAAAGACTATGTCTCCAAGATAGAAAAATGTCATCAGCGGCCATCAGAAGTGATCTGAATGATGCTGGAGTTTCTGTCAGTTCAAGAACAATCAGGAGAAGATTAACAGATGTTGGACTGAGAGCAAGAATTCCACAAAAAAAGCCTTATCTTAATTTTCAGCAACAAAAAAAAAAAAAAAAAAAAAAGGGGTGGGGGAATACAATGGGCAAAGGAACACATTAATTGGACAGATGATCAGTGGTCACAAGTTATATGGAGTGATGAAACTAAGATATTGTTATTCAGTAGTGATGGGCGAAAAAATAAAGACGTAGAATAGGAGAAGAGCTACATCCTGACTGCATTCACGCAACTGTGAAGAACCCAGTTAGTGTTATGATTTGGTCATGCATGTCAGCAGATGGTATTGGTCGCCTTCATGTCATCGACGGGACACTGAATGCCAGAAAATACATTGACACTATTCTAGAACCAAAACTTCTACCTTCCATCAGAGATCTCTTTCCTAGCAATGCTTTGTTTATTTTTCGCGGGATTCCGCTCCTTGCCACACGGCCAAAATATCGAAAGAGTGGTTTCGTACAAAGAGCATTAAATTGTTGTCATGGCCAGGAAACAGTCCTGACCTCAATCCTATCGAAAATTTGTCGCACCATTTGAAAACTTTTGTCCGAATGAGGGGCCCATCAAATAAAAGGGAACTAATTGAGGCTATAATTGTTTCATGGCATCATGTAATAACGAAAGAAGAGCTTAAAACTCTTGTCAGCTCAATGAAACGTCGATGTGAAGCTGTAATCAAAAATAAAAGATACCCTACTAAGTACTGATAACTCACTGCAATCATCACTATCCAATGTATATCGATAACTATTATCGTTTAACTTTTTTTTGTATTGCAAATAATTGAATTTTGTGTTTTGTATTGAATTCAGTAAAAATTCTCTTTAAAATGATATATACAAGTTTGCATTTTGTGAAACGTAACGTTTTTTAAGCATACAAAGTTCAAAAACATAAAAATTTCCAAAAATGTCCACAATTTTGGCCACCACTGTATATATAACAGAGTTGAAGAAACATGAACTCTTAATAATTTGGATTACTGGAATAACTACCCCAAAAGAAGAAACCCTGCAAATTTTGGTGTTTAAAAAAGACAGTTTAATTGCTCTGAAGGGCAAGGAACTGTGGTGGAATGAATTATCCTGGATGAGGAAAGATGAAAACCATTGGCTGCATCCAAGTAATGATATTTCCCATTTGGTTGAATCTTAATCTGAATTGGAAGGATCCATTATTTCTTTGCAGGAAATGAAACAAAAACTCTTTTTCATATATAAAGATATTTAGCAAATTTAATAAGATACTATGAATCACAGTGTAGATTCAGAGATTTATATATAATGGAAAGAAGCTGTATAACAGGGAGAATGGCAGCTTAATTAAAATTTCATTTGGCAGAACAGATTAAAATGATGCAGACTGAGAATTTTCCATAAGAATACTTGGCCTTAAAGTGAAGAAAAACCAATGTTGAAATATTCTATCATTAGCTCATTTAATCCTATCTAGATGAAAGATGAATGATTTAATTGGAGAACATCTTCAGTAGGCTAACACTTTCCATAAAGAAGGAGAGCCAGTTTGTTGCCAAGTTCTTGTCCCTTACCTCTTATCATTAAGGACTGCATCAGATTTCAGCATATCTTTGAATATGTGCACATAACGGGTGGCCATAATTAAACTGACGGTGCTCACAGTTTTCTGTATCACAATCTATTTGCAAGAGTGACACCACATTTTGTAGGAAGATTAAACAAGACGGGGACGAAGGATTCCGCGGAAAAAAAATTAGTTCCAAAAGTCACCGCTAGGGAAATATTTGGCGCTGTGTAATAGAAAATAGAGTGTTAACAAATGCAAATCAATACGGAAATTACCTTTTATTTTGCATTCAAATGAGGTTCAATGTGGCTGTCGTTGTTGTGGACCACATATTGCATTCTGCGCACAGTATGCACAACAGCAGAAAGTAACATGTCTGCAGGAATCTCCCGTACAGTCCGTGATATGTTATCCTTCAACGTAGCCAGGTCCTGGACCAGTCCTTGATATACCTTGGACTTAAGGTAACCCCATAACCAGAAGTCACATGGGGTAAGATAAGGTGATCGAGGTGGCCATGCAGTTGGAAAGTAGCGGTTAATGACTCTCTCTGATGTTAATTTTTGTCATAGCATCTGTTGCACCCGTACTGCAGCGTGTAGGGGGACTCCATCTTGCATGAAAATGATTTTCCCCAGGCATTGTCTTTGCTGAAGTGCCGGAATGACAAAGCTGTTCAACATGTAGCGATATTTCTCTCCGGTAATAGAACAGGTTTCCGGTCCTGTCGGGGTAATTTTCTCATAAAAGAATGGACCTACGATAAATTCCGCTGTGAACCCACACCAAACAGTTACCTTTGGTGAATGTAGGGGAATTGTTGTGACTGCATGTGGTGATTTGTCATCCCAAATTCGGCAGTTCTGGGCATTCACAGTTCCATTCAGGTAAAAGTGGGCCTCGTCTTCCCATAAGATTTTCCATGGCCAAGCATCATCCACCTCCATTCTGGCAAGAAAGGTGAGAGCAAAAGTCAATCGCTTATTATGGTCGGGGTACAGTAACTCCTGTACACGGCTGATCTTGTACAGATAGAAGTTGATAATCTTTCGTAAGATTTTCCACACCTTACTGTAAGGCATATCCATATTCCATAAGGCATATCCATAATAAAAGGTAATTTTATTCCATATTAATTTGCATTTGTTAACACTCTATTTTCTATTACAAAGCGCCAAATATTCCCCTAGCGGTGACTTTTGGAACTAGTTTTTGTTTTTGCGGAATCCTTCGTCCTCCGTCTTGTTTAATCTTCCTACAAAATGTGGCATCATTCTCGCAAGTAGATCGTGCTACAGAACACTGTGAGCACAGTCAGTTTAATTATGGCCACCCGGTATATTCAAGGCCTTACTGTCTGGACTTATCAAAACTTATGTATATTATGCACCTAATATTTCCATATTAGGTTAATTAAATAAATTATAATCTATCATAAGAACACAAAAGTGAACATGCAAAATCACTAGGATATATATATTTTCCTTTGGTTTTCTCTGTTACTTGTACACATAATCTGTATAAAAAATTTGTCTCATTTTTCTAGTTTAAAATAAAGTTTATTTAGATGAATCAAATAAGAATCAACAATGGTATAAAAATAAAAGAAAATAGTTAGTCACCTTCTGTGTTTATTTGAAGAACAGATGTCATAAACAAAGAGTCGGTAAACAAAAGTGCTGTCATTGGTTGAACATTTTTCAGCAACACGTTTTTCACACATTCCAGATATTTTCCTTCTACTGCATCAGGCAAATAACACAATATAAAAAGGCTAAAAATAAACAATATGTAGAAAAATACAACAGAAAAATAACAGATTAAAAATATATCTTATTAAAAAATATACACTTGCATTAAGCAGTAAAAATACATTAAAATACATCACAACAGTCATTAAGAAAAGATATTCATGCAGTTTAACAGAATAGGATGCAAAATACGCAGGTCAGTCAGAAAGTTAGTTGCACTACTGCGTAAATATGTTCCAAGATTATTTGGATGACACTATGTGGCAACACTTCAGTCATGTACTTTAATCGCGTAATGTAGAGGCTTCCGCAAGGCAAGTTTAGTTTTTCTGGTAATCAGTTGCAAACATGTCTCGACAGCTGCATATAGTGTCGAAATTGGAAATGTGTGCAGTGATTCGTTTTTTTTGTGGGCAAAAAGGTGCAACTGTGCTGAAATTTATGGGCGGTTGCATGTAGTGTATGGTGAAAATGCAATGTCACGTCAAGCTATCGCGAAATGGTGCAACATGTTTGAGAATGGATGTACAGATATTGACGAT
Organism: Stegodyphus dumicola; assembly: GCF_044657685.1. Lineage (NCBI taxonomy): Eukaryota > Metazoa > Arthropoda > Arachnida > Araneae > Eresidae > Stegodyphus > Stegodyphus dumicola. The sequence continues at coordinate 35,264,907 of NC_140771.1, read as the reverse complement.
GCTGAGCACGAGGGAAGACCATCAACTGCAACAAATTCGGAAATTGCTGCTCGCGTGAATGAATGCATTCTTGCAAACAGACACATAACTATAGACAAAATCTCAAATGAACTGGATATTTCTCATGGAAGTGTGCATAAAATTATTGCCGATCACATTAAATTTCGTAAAGTTTGTGCTCGATGGGTGCCACATCTATTGATGAAGGAACATAAAGAAAAGCGTTTTGAAAGTGCATTTGCATTTCTGCAACGTTAGCAAACGGAAGGAAATGAGGTTTTGGACAAAATTATGACTGGAGATGAAACTTGGATTCACCACTTCTGACCTGAAACAAAACGCAGCTCGCTCGAGTGAAAACATTGCAGTTCCCTGACACGAACAAAGTGTCGAACTGTTCCATCTGCAGAAAAGGTGAAGACGATGCTGTTTTTTGACAGAGAAGGTGTGGTGCATACAGAGTTCATGCCGAAGGGTGCGACAATTTAATGCATCTTCTTATTGTGAAACACTAAAACAATTGCGACAACCATGTAAAAATCGACGGCCAGGTAAACTGTCGAGCGACATTGTGCTCCTGCATGACAGTGCAAGATCGCATGCAGCAAAACAAACGTGTGACCTTCTGAAAAAGTTTAGGTGATTTGGCACCTGCAAATCTCAGCTGCACGGTATGGATTTCGAAGTGGGGACCACATAGTCTCCGTGGCCCCTTGATTGCTCTGAGTTGAATAAGCCTCGTCCCCAGAGTAGTCTGACCCATCCGGGACAGATGTACGCTCCAGCTAAAACAGCCCACCGACACGCAAGGCACAAACGGTATAGGTGGGAAGTGTGGAATCACCCTCCTTATAGTCCAGACCTTTCACCTCCTGACTTCCATATATTTGGTCCCATGAAACAAGAACTTTCAAAGCGATGGTACCATTCGGATGTCGAAGTTGGAGAAATAATTCTACCTATCTACAAAGAAAGATGCTTATATATAGGGTTTTCTTAGAGGAACTGGCACATATTTATCCTAAATGTGAGGAAAACTGTGAAGCCCTTGTACAGAAAACCAGTTCAAACACTGGCAATGAAATCCATACAAACTCAGCAAAACTATCACTTATTGCTTCGAAAAACTGTACATACAAAAGGCTTTTGTAATTTTTAATTCCTTTATTTTCTCAAATAGAAAGATTTCATTTTCATGATAATATATGAATTTTTTTAAATGTATTTTTATTTCATGATAAAATTCTGTTCAGATGGCAAAGAGTTATTGCACATTTAAAATTAGCAAATTTTGTGACCTTTATAATCATTACAATGTTTTATCTAAATAAATTAATGAATTCCTTAATTTTCCCTTATCATGTTGTTTAAAAGGATAAAAAAATTGTGCTAATTAAACACATAATTTATGCTATATTGCTAACAATTTATTAAGTGTTTTGAGGAAGTTTTGAATAAATCTTTTACAGCTGAAGTTCATTAATATCTCAACATGAATGCTTACAGTAATAAGCAAAAGTCCTATGCATTTAAATGCATGATTCAATGAGTTATTTCGATGTATTAATCGACCATAGTAAACTAATATATTAATTTCCATGCATTAATCTCCATGATTTATTTCTATGCATTAATCTTCCTGATTTATTTTCATGCATTAATCTCCATGATTTACTTATATGTATTGATTTCCATGATTTATTTCCATCCATTAATCTCCATGATTTATTTCTATGTGTTAATCTCCATGATTTATTTCCATGCTTTATTTCTATGCATTAATCTACCAAAGTAGTGAACTAATATACAGCTACATCTGAAAGTGACCAATGTTTCTGACTGCATAAATATATATTTATTCTGAACATCAACCTTCTATGAGAAGAAAACCTTCATAGAAGACCAAAATCAACTGAAATAGTATATGTTTGCTTTAAAAACTCAATATAATTTTTAAAAAATAAATAAATAATCAGTAGGAAAAGTTATAGCTGCTGATAATTAACAAGGAATTTGGTATAAATGAATCATACTGCTATATATATTGTACAAATGGCACTCATATTCAGTAAGCAATATTTTGGAAAATTCTGAAGTTGAAAATGAGAATTGTTATGCACTTAACAACTAAAAGACAAAGGTCATCCAGCAGAAGTAATATCCAAAAACTTGGCTGGTCATCCTACCTTATATCAAAGAAGCTCTCAGGATAACAAAAGCTGCAGATAGGTTATTTTGATGGAAAAGCACACAAGGGCTATCTGTGTAAAAGAAAGGATACCTTTCCCTTAGAGAGAATGTAGAAGATTTTTGAAAGGAAACATCAGCTGAAGAGAAATGCGCAAGGAAAAAAAAAAAAAAAAAAAAAAAAAAGAAAGAAACCATAACATGAATTAAAATCTACACACACACACACACACACACACACACACAAAAAAAAAAAAGAAAAAAAGACCATAAAAATATCCCATAAAAGATGAACACTAAAGTGACAGTTTCAAAAAAATTATGTATGAAGTACTGATTTTATACTATTCCAATACATATGACCACTAAATGAATGAAAATAAAGTTTTCTATAGTAATATTTCAATCTTCTTTATTACTGAAAAAAGGACACAGAATAATTTTCTAATATGCAAACATATCTCACAAAATCTTTTGGAATTACTTTGCCCACCATCCTAGGCACAATTTAGCTAGATGTACAATTTTGTAACCATCATTTCTTCTTTTTCTTATACACTTGGCCAGCTATTAGCCCTCTGATAAAAATACAGCCTTAAATGACCAGAAACTGGTTATTTAAATGCACAGAAATGATCAAAATGCATAATAACATCTCAAGTATGAATAATTCTCTTAATATTCTCCTCCCTAGTTCAAGCATACAGAACTGATGTTGCATACAAAACCTTTCAATTACAGTATATTAAAAAAATAATACACAATATGCACAAAAATCTTAATAAAGATAACAAAGTAAATAAATAAGTGACAGTTGGCAAGATCCAATACATACCACATGCAAATAAACAACAATAACTTGAATATAAATTATAGCAAAAACATACTGATATAATTCGATAATCATGATTCTGAAGGAATTAACATTGTCACTTGTAATTCCTTTAAAAACTTCATATATCTTTTTAATTGCATTTAGCTGAAAGGAACAAATTTTGACATCTTCCAGTTCTTCAACCTATAAAGATAAATGATTCAAAACTTCATTTTAGCTTCAGTGTAAAGTAAAATGCAATAAAAAAAATTAAATCACAATCAAATGCATTACATTTTAAAGAGAATTAAAAAAAATATTTTTTGGTTAAAAAATCATCATAAAAATTTAAGTAACATATTAAGTTAAAAACTTCTTTTATTAAATAACAAAGCCACACATTGTTTAAGAGAATTATAGTCAGAAATATATATACTTGGAAAATTATGCAATTCTTTTAAGATAAATAAAAATAAAGCAGTATAAAAACAAGAAAATTGCACTGAATCACACAAGAAGCACTTTTTCTTTGTCTTTTTGCTATCTTACTGACAATCGGTTAAGAAGTCATTAGGTTTATTTGTAAAGAAGTTATTGAGGTGCTGCTTGAATAGTCTCCAAAGAAATAAGCACTAGGCTGGTTGGAAAATTTTCATGCGACCTGAAGAGATGAAATTTTAGGGGACAAGGTGGAAATGAGTGACTGAAAACACCCCAATCTGACATTCACTGAAATGTGGGGCAGAACATTGCTATGGTGGAAGACAATATTTCAACAATTGGTCAGTTCTGGGTGCTTTGCTTCCATTTCTGTTTTTAAAACTGCCATTTGGAAAGAGCAGTTTTTCTGAATTTATTGACTGATTTGGTGGTAAGAATTCATAATATATAATTCCTCTATAGGAACAGAAATTCAGTTAGTATAAGAAAAAATTTTAGTCAGTATTATAATTATTTTAAATTAGTATAATTAAGTAAAAACCATTTAAAATCTGTAACAAAAAATCCTGAATCGCAACAATTATACTAAAATATTCATTAAAATACTGACTAAAACATTTTCCATATAATTCATGGCTTTAATTGAATTTCTGTTCCTTGGTGATAATATATAAAAAACTTTTTCTAATAATAAATTATTGGTTTATTATTCAGCAACTTTAGTGCAAGTTTTAGGCTTATTAATTTACTCATAATTACTTTTACTTAGAATATCTATATAAAAATAAATCTATATCTATCTATCTATATGTTATATACGAAGGTTGCCAATTTATCATTCTGGCCTAATAATGAAAAAACAAATGTTTACAATTGAAATTGGTTTTATTGTTTTTCAAAGTATTCTAGATCAATATACTTTTGCATGCATTTCAACCAAAGCACTTTTTTCACTCCAATTGACGTAACTCCAAAACATGCGTTTTGTATGCATGAACAGCTTCTTCGGGTGTTGTAAATTGCTGACCACATAATTTACTTTTGATGTGTGGGAATAAAAACCATTGGGAGCCAAATCAGGGCTGTACCATCAATTCAAAACTCCATCAAAAACTTCTTTGCTTGAGCTCATGTGTGAGAGCTTGCATTGTTATGATGAACATTCGCCTCTTCCGCTTTTTTTGGATTTCCCCAATGATTTCTCAGAAACAAATGGTCACGTACCATTTGAAATTAACAGTCCTGCTTTGCCCTAATGCCACTGTCACCACATGACCGTTAATACCGAAGACATAGGCACCCATTAGCTTCAATGTGCTTCTTCTGCAAACAACTTTTGTTGGATTTGGCTCATCTTGGAAGAACCATACAGTCGATTACTGTTTTATTTCAGGCTTATATGCTTAGACTCATGATTCGTCACCTGTGTAAATGTTATACACTGCCTTTGATGCACCTTGAATGCATTTTTCTGACATTTCCTTTCACCAATCGACACGTGCCTTCGTTTGAGCGTTTGTCAGACTATTCTGGATCCAACATGAACAAATCTTTTTTCACAGTCAAATGTTCATTTAATATCTTATTGATGCTTGTCATGCTAATGCCCAAAAGTGCCTCAACTAATGGTATGTCACATGGTGATTTAGTTTTATCAGTTCACACGCAGCATCAATATTTTCCGGCACAACAACCGATTTTGGACGACATTCATGGAATTCATCCTGGAGCAAATGTCCACCATGATTGAATTCGTTGTACCAGTTTTTTACAGTGCTGCAGGATGGTGCTTTATCGTTGTATAAAGAATTAAGTTCATCAAAGCACTCGTGTCTTCATAATCCACATAGAAATACTATCGATTTCAAGGGCAAACAAAGTCCCACTTCATCAGGAGCAAAGATATCTGCAACCATCTTTTGCTGCACATTTCTTTGCTCATGATGAAGAAAGACTTTGTTTGCCCTCGAAATCGATAGGGTTTCTATGCTAAAAATCTACATCTAACACAGGTTATTGCTTCACTTTCATGATTTATTTGAGTTGAGCTTCTCTTCTGTCTTGATAACCTGCATCGAAAGTTATGAAAAATAATCACATGAAAATGTTCACAAGTCAATTCCATTTTTTGCCTGAGATGAATTTTTTAATTTACTGTAAACAACACAACTCGCGCTAAAATGACAAAACGTTCTGAAGATGCCATGGTTAAAAATATTACACTTTCAAATGGAATCATCTGCAGTCACCTAACAACATTTACTGTTTAGAAGGCCAGAAATATAAATAGCAACCTTTGTATAGATACATATAAATTTTTTTAGATGAAAAATTAAAACAGAATATATTATTATTACAGTTTTTATTATTATTCATAAATTAATAACAGAACAATAAAAAATTGACTATACATAAATAATTTGAACAATAATAATCAATTTGAGCAATATTATATTTACTGTAAACAATGCAATATTTGTTTCTATTTTCTCTTATTTAGTTTTTAAGTCAATCTCAAATGCCCATTGTAGTTGATGTTTCAAGTTTTATCAGTTATGCACGCCCATGATTTTTTATATTTCGTGAATTTGATTTTTAAAAAACAATTTGCAGAAGCCCTCACAATTTTTTGTGCCAGATTTCTCAAAGTGAATTTTTTTCTTTTTTTATACAAATGTCATTAAAATCAATTTTTGATTCTGATGTTTGAAAAATGAGTTTCAGTTTGTCACTGCACTATAAATCAATTACTTCCATCAGGAGATTTTTCTGGAGTCAACATGATATTAACATGAATGGTAGATGAATATATTTCAAATGTTTTATCACATTTACCTAAATTGCTGAATTAACTGTCAAAAGCAGCTATAAGTTCCCTTATTCTTTAGCATATTCAAAATTATTATCATATTCTAAATTTTTAAATTCTTTCAGTAATAGAAAATGAATTTTTGAATTGCAATTATTCAGTTTTTTTAATTGCAATTAGAAAATGTTACCGTTTTCTAATTGAAATTTAAAAAAAACAATTTCTTCTGAAATGCTTGATGTGTTTAAAAGCACTGATTATTATCTTTCTCTAGCAAAGATATACGAGTATTTAATTGATAAATTTTTCTACTGTTTCCATTAAAAAACATAAATCCAATAAACACTCTTCATTACTTACTTCTGCACTAGTTTTTATACCGGTCTCATTCATAAACAAATCAATTTCTTGGTGTAACTCAAAAAAATCGTTATAAATATCTTTCACAACTTAACCATTTGGCATGACTGAAATATATAATTTTATTACATTCAGTATCTAATTTTGTTATAAATTCATTAAACTATCGATGTGAAAGTGCATATGGTCAAATATAATTTACCGTTTCTATGAACACTTGCATAACATGATTCATCGCTAATAACGTGAGTGAAAAAATTTTGTCAATGAATCAAAGAATGAATAATAATTAGAGCTTCAATTTTAATGTTGTTTGATTCTATTTTTTTATTAGTAATTTTACAGCTCCTATTTCTTTACCAATCATAGCTGCTGTGCCATCAGTTGATATTCCAGAAAGAATTTCTAAACACAAGTTGTTTTCACACAGTTTTCAAGAGCTTGAAAAATATCTTCTCTTTTTGTAGTGTCCTTCAAACTCATCAGGTTTAGTAGTTCTTCAGTTTCTTTAAATGATTCATTTATTCCACAAATGAATGCTACAAGTTGAGCAGTGTCCGAAATGTCTATACTTTCGTCAAATACTGAAGAGATAGATTTGAAATCCCAAATTGTACATATTTAGGATAATTTCATTTCAAATATAGGTAATTCAATAACATGCCATTTGCCGAGATAAACTAAAACCAAAAAAATAACTTACTTTTATCACTTGCCTTCACAATATTAAATGGTTGTTTTAATGCTGAACTACACATTTTTTATTGAGCTTCAATTTTGATTTAAATTCTGTAAGCTTTGATTTTTTTCTTCTTTCTCTGATATCATATAATCATTATGTTAAAATACAGTGACGGGTTCTCAAGAAATTAAACACATTAATTTGGGGTTCTGAATAATAAAACGGTACTTTTTCTCCCCGTTATTCACTGCATTAACTGTTTCTGAAAATTCGTTATGTTGAAAACACTGAGCAGTTGGTCATTCTGTATTCATGGTTATCAGTGGCGAATATGTTAAATGTGTTAGTCACATTATTGCTTCAGCCTTTTCTTTGCTGCTTTTTTGGCCAATCAGAAACCTTGAAGTTACAGCTCTAATGTGCTTCTATTGACAGCTTCCACGTTGTTTTTAACTCAGAGGCGTTTGAACAGATTTCTTAATTTTTTTTTGTGTTAACAGAAGGTATCAAATTAGAAATTTCATGACTTCTGCTGCTAGCTGCAAAATTTCACAAGGCAGACTGAATGTAGCCTGGGTCTTAGGATGGCCATCTCTGGTACAGTCAAAAGTCGTTAATTCGGACACCCATAATCCGGAATGATCTATAATCCAGACCTCAAAGCTACAAACTTTCTGCGCATGCGTCGCGTTTACGCAAGCGCACAGGCGTTTACGAGAGCGCGTAAGACTCTTACGGCTGCGAATATGTTTCTTCGCATGCGCGTTTAATGTGTAACGAAGTAATACGCTAAGCTGAAGTTATCTAATTCAGTTAATGTTGCAGATTGCGTTGTTCCTTAATCTTCGAATTGGATCCGGCTTATTATTTTTTGCAGACTGTTAGAGCAATTTTATAAAAGTAAGCTTGAACTTTCGATTATGTCAAATTGAATTTCCGATATATATTTACTACAAAGCGAAAGTATGTTTTGAAATCCGAAATCTGTTTATCAATTTCACGCTGCTCTGCGGCAGAGGGGGGGGCAGAAACATCATTATTAAATTATGATAGATTAGAAAGATTATGTCAAATAGAATTTCCGATATATATTTACTAATATGTAATTTGTATCTACAAAGCGAAAGTAAGTTTTGAAATCCAAAATCTGTTTATCAATTTCACGCTGCGGATTGGAAGTTGATCTGTCAGCACTACCCTTATCTTCAGGGCAGATGTTTTTATTTTATTTGGTTTATAATTCCGTACTAAGTGTAGTATTTCATCTCCGTCTTTGATATGATTTAAATCAAGTTCCTCGTCATTATAATTCGCTTCCGAAGGTGAAGAAAGTGACCCAGAGGTTATTGAAAACGAAAACATTTCGATTGACAAATTAGTCGGTATTCTCAAGACAGCAATTATAGGACTTGGACAGCGGAACTTTGTAACTAAACAAGAAATTATGTCTGTTTAATAGAATTAAAGAGAAAGTATTATCACATGAAACGAAGCAACTTACATTGAAGGTAATGTTTAATAAAGTAAACAAATAAATATTAAGCTTTTTCTTTTTGTAAATTTTGATACCCTTTAGTTCATAATTGTTCTTTATTTCATAAATTACGGTTTCATATTTTTAATTTTGTAATTTCTGCATGCCATCTTACCAGATTTAAACTGATGATCTATAATCCGGAATCGCCGAAGTCCTGACGAGTCCGGATTAACGACTTTTGACTGTATTAGCAATTCAGAGTACTCTTTAAAACCCCATTTTAAAAATAATTAATAATTTTTTTAAAATTGTAGTTATGTTGGAAAAGTTACTGGAAGATATTTATGCAACATAAAAAATTGAGGTACATAAATAAGAAAAATGTGAGTTTTCAAGTTTTCTAATAAGTATATTTACAAGCTGCTTGATGTTTTTAATTTAAAAAAAAGAATGGCAATTGTGCAAAGTTGCATTACTGAATTAAATTTTTATTCACATATTAATAGCTTCATTCACTTAAACAACATTATCTCAAGGAATAACTGCTATTTTCATGATTTAATACTCTGTAGGGTTCCACTGTATCTAGAAACCTGTGTCAAGTGTCCTATAGATCCTACTAGATTTGAAGTGAGTTATAGCTTAATCTGAAACAAAAGAAAGTCCAAAGAAAGGTTAAAATAACCTTTAAGTTACAAATAAAAAAAAAAAGCACTGCTTATGCAATAGACAAGCTTAAGTAACTTGTGGATATTTAACAGAACAGAATAGTTAACAGAAAGTTAAATTAAAATGTAGGTACTTCATTTCTGAGATTACAATACAGAATAATTTACTTCAACTGGCTCAAGTATTTAACATTGCCTAGCGAGTTGGAATACAACTTCAGCAAAGCTGGTGACTGTAAGCAATAATAGGACACGATTGCCAGAAGCTCTAATCTAAGTATTAAAAATCCCCAGCAACTAATTTGTATTCTGATGAGGAATAGGGGGAAAAAAAGAAGTTATAGCAAAGGCTTACATCATAATAATTAGTTAATTAATATATAAAATATCTTGTAACACTCTCCATTAATGCTTATCTATTTTGCAGACAAGTTTTACTAATGATTCTTTATATATGAAGAAACAAAACATTCAGAGATAAAATGTGCATTAAACTTGAAAAATGATATGTAACAGATTATTTATTAATCCTCCTAATAAAATAAATTATATTAAGGTCATTATATAAATAATTTTTTATACTGCTGTACAGATTTAAGAAAGAAATATAAATACCAGTCAAAAGCAATTAAATACTTCAGTACAGAAAATATGCAAATTTTCCTTATTTAAAAAAAATACCTCATTATCAACCTTGCTCAAATTATATTTGTACATTTTTACAGCATTGATTATCTCAGATGATAAAAAAACCAAAACTGGAGAAACATCAAAGATAGGTCGCAGACATTCTTTATATTTTAAAACATACCTAAAAATAAACAAACAAAATCAATGCTGGAAGAACTTCAAGAATAGCAAATATTCAACTTTCATTAAATCCACAGACTCTAACTTAAATTAACTCTTTCATATATGCAAAATCTAATAAGTGCTAAATTGGCTTCAGTATGAAACAAAATTCTTTAAAATGCATATCTGGAAACCATATTCCTCTTATCATATAAAAAAAAGAAATTTTAAACAACTTTTATATACAGTACAAAGTCCGTAATCCGGACATCCATTATCTGGAATGATCTATAATCCAGACCTCAAAGCCACAAACTTTTTTTTATATGCTTTATGCATGCCCATAATGCGTTTACGCATGCGCGTTTAATGTATAATGGACGGTATAAGCTAAACTAAAATTATCTTTACTGATTCTAAGGCATTTCAGTTAATGTTGCAGATTGCACTGTTCCTTAATCTTCTAATTGGATCCGGCTTATTATTTGTTGCAGACTGTTGGAGCAATTTTATAAAAATTAAGCTTGAACTTTCGATTATGTCAAAAAGAGTTTCTAATTCTGGAGCTGCCAAAGGATCTACAAAGCAAAAGCATGTTTCGATGTCCATCAAACAAAAAGTGCGATTGTTGCAAAAAATGGCTAAAGACACATCCGTCTCAAAATTACAGGAGGAGTGTGACATTGGAAAGTCGACTGTATATGACACAAGCAAAAAGAAAAAGGAACTTTTTGAATTTTTTATGGATTCCGACACCCCAGTTTCAATGAATAACAGAAAAGGGTTCATTATGCTAAAAGTGACAATCATGACAAAGTGATGATTGAATGAGTCAATCAGCATCGCAGTGAGGGTGTGCCATTGACGGGTCCAATGCTAATGGCTCAAGCCAAAATATTTCATGAAGAAATGAACTTAAGCATGAGTGCACATATTCGACAAGTTGGTTAACCAAATTAAAAAATCGCCATGGTATAAGACAATAAAAAATTTCAGGTGAAAATGCTTCAGCTGATACTGAAGCTGCTGAACAATTTGCAGATGAATTCATTGAACAATTATCTCCAGAACAAATTTACAATGTTGATGAAACTAGTCTTTTCTGGCAATATGTACCGTGAAATACCTTGGCAACCTCTAGAGAAAAGGCTCCAAGTGGTGTCAAAGATTCTAAAGCAAGACTAACAATTTTAGCATGTGCAAATGCTGCAGGAATGCATAAGTGCAAACGTTTTGTAATCAGAAAACATACACGACCTTGAACATTTAAAGAAGTAATGATTTTCCCCGTTATATATCGCGCAAATAAAAGAGCATGGATGACACAAGCGTTGAACAAGCATTGATGAATGTTTGGTTTGAAAATCCTTTTATACCCGAGGATCAGCGACATTTGAATTCGGTTGGTTTACCTGATGACTCAAAATTAGTCCTGATTGTTGACAACTGTTCGGCGCATACTTCGCTTAAAGTTTTAGTGACAGATAATGTATCCGCATTATTCTTCCCTCCAAATTGTACATCTATTATTTAGGCAATGGATATGGGAATAGTGCACGTGCTAAAATGCAAATATAAAGTAGCATTTTTAAAATCTATGTTAGATTTCTTGAACAACGGCAAGACTATTCAAGACTTTTTGAAATTTTTTTGCATAAAATCTGCTGTTCGGCGCATACTTCGCTTAAAGTTTTAGTGAAAGATAATGTATCCGTATTATTCTTCTCTCCAAATTGTACATCTATTATTCAGCCAATGGATATGGGAATAGTGCACACGCTGAAATGCAAATATAAAGTAGCATTTTTAAAACCTATGTTAAATTTCTTGAACAACGGCAAGACTATTCAAGACTTTTTGAAATTTTTTAGCATAAAATCTGCTGCATGCAGCATCGCAAGATCATGGGAGGATGTGTCTCCAGATATGTTAAAAAAAATGCTTGGCATAATTTATGGCCAGCTACCATATTTCATGGTGAGGACAATGAAGACGATAGCCGCGAATTCAAAGGTTTTCGGACACCACAAACTAAAGGTGAAATTTTCCAGTTATTGGATTTTGTAAAGAAATGTGGAGAAGCGGTAATAAATGAAAATGATATATCAGAAGTCTTCCATTGCGACGACAATGCCCCAATCATAAATCAATTAAAGGACGGCAAAATCTGTAGTATGGTTCTAAATCCAAAAATACTGCTTCCGATAGTAAAGAAAGTGACAGAGAGGTTATTTAAAACGAAAAAAGTTTGATTGACAAGTTAGTTGGTATTCTCAACACAGCAATTACAGGACTTGAACAGTGGAACTTTGTAACTGAACGAAAAATTATGTCTGTTTATAGAATTAAAGAGAAAGTATTAGCACAAAAAATGAAGCAACTTAAACAGCTTACATTGAAAGAAATGTTTAATAAAGTAAACAAATAAATATTAAGCTGTTTTTTTTTTGTAAATTTTGATACTCTTTAGATCATAATTGCTCTTTCATAAATAACAGTTTCATATTTTTAATTGTATAATTTCTGCATGCCATCTTACTAGATTTAAATTGATGACCTATAATTCGGAAAACTCCAAATCAGGAATCGCCGAAGTCCCGATGAGTCCATATTATGGACTTTGTACTATATAATATTTTTGCATACCCAACTAAGCCATCACATATCAGAGGTAAATGTTCCATAGGTTGAGAACCGCTAATCTGAGCGATGCTTAAGGACGTGATTTTTCACCTTCTGCTTCATAATCTTTGTTTTAAATGAGCACAAAGTGGGCTTTTTTACTTTCTCGTAAGAAATAAAGTAGTAATTAAAGTATCATAATTGTGAAAAAATTTGGGTATCATATTTCAACAGACATATTCATTTTGATTGTTCCTAAATCTGTTTGGACAATTTCTTTGCCTGAACTCTGTAAAAACGGACAGAATAAGAGAATGCTTTTTTCCAAAATGGATGGTAAAATAGCTTTAAAGGGGATTTTTTATGAAGTCTGTACATACATATGTATGCATGTATCTTGCATAACTCAAAAACAATTAGATATAGAACATTGAAATTTTGTATTACAAGACTGCTATTACATCTAGTTGTGCCTCTTACTTTTTTATTGCAGTTGGTTGTTCAAATATACACACATACACACACACACACACACATATATATATATATATGAAATGTATTTTCTTATACATTATTTGTGTTGTGCAGCCGGGGCAACAGGAATGAGACAAATTTTGGAATATAAAGTGATACGTTTATTTCAGCATCCATCTCACAAGCGTTCCTCCCTGTACCTTGAGGAGAAGTCCTATTTATAGATATGTGTGCATCATGCTGCTCATCCAACCAGTGATATTAACTGATATCACAAGATGACGGTATCTTCTCATGAAGAGTGTTCTTAAGGACTTTATGTAATACAACAGATTTACGAGTTTGGCGATATGGCGGGCGCCAACAAGTTAATATAATTTATAATAAAGAAAGGATTTTGCCAAAATTTAGGTAGAGAATCGCTAACACATTATTAAGCAATATGATTAAAATTAAATTTAATCAATTGATTTAAAAATATCATTACATATATATTTATGAAACTAATCATAATAAACATGTTTCCTCCCCCTGTTTATGTTCCTTTCTTGCATTTTATGTTGTCACTGTGCCAGAAAAGCCTTTTTGACCATGCATTGCTATGCGATTTTCCATCACCCAGGTGTACTCTGTCTCTCCAGAAATTTTGTATCCGAATTGCTGAAACACCATATATATCGATGGAAAGAAAGAAATGACAGGAATGGAAGAATGCTTATAAGAATTCTGTTATCATTCCTTTCTTTCCATCAAATAGCTATAAAATTGCACGTATTTTACAGAAATTTAATTTTCGTGTCATTTATTCTCCTATCAATAAAATTCCAAGTTCCATACTCAAGGACCCCATTACAAACATAAATTCTTGAGATATTTACAGGATTCCTTGCCAGTGTTAATTTGCATTGGTCAAAGAGAGCCTTAAAATTCCGCATTAAGGAACACGAGCCGTATGTTAAGAAAAAGGAAACACAGAAGTTCTCTGTTGCCCAGCATTGTTGGTCTGAAAATCCCATTTCCAATTTTTTTGTAGCCAAAATTATTCAAAAAGCTTCTTCCATTGGTGTATTGGATTTTCTTGAGGTATTTCACATTCAAAAAGAGTCTTTCTGTTCTAGTTAACAACCCTAATTCCAATCCATCTTTGCCTTTAAGGAAATTATGTTTTAATTCTCATTTCATCAATAGATGGCACCAACAGCTTAACTCCTGTCCAGCCATTCTTATCTTATCTAATGACTATATCTTATCTCATTCATTTGAGCTCTGACAGCCAAAGTAAGGCTAGCTTGCAGTTTAACAGAATTCTTGAAACACGACTGGAAGGTTTTTGATTAGATCACGTTTGATTTTAATTCCAGTCATGTTTCAAGAATTCTTTTAAACTGCAAGCTAGCCTTACTTTGGTCAATCATAAGGGATACATGTCAACAGTTATCCAAAATTGAACATAAGCTCTATAAGCTTCATCTGGAACTCGCTAATTCATATCCAAAATTCACTGCCCTTGAACAAAAGTCTTGGTCTAGAACGGAGAATGCAGTTAACTGTCATAAAAACACACTTGCAGTTAAATTCGAAAAACTTCTTTTACATTCTTCCAGTTCAAGTAGTTCAAAAAATCTTTCCATTGTAAACATTAAGCCAATAGTTAATACCGTCTTTTTCCAAAAATAAGACACTGTCTTACTTTCTTTTTTGGTCCAAAATACGCGCTAGGGCTTATTTTCGGGGGAGGGCAAAAATAAAAGTATATTTATATATTTTTATTTAATATTTATTTTACACAGTATACAGAAATTTAAATTTATTCAATTACAGTCATCTTCTTCTGGAACATCGTGATAAATAAAATTCTGAATTATATTCTGATTTTCTTCTAAATCCATTTCCTGTTCTCATGTCTTGCGATATAGCTATCGTTAAATGAATATTTCTTGTCTAAGTAGCCTGTTCGTAGTGCATTGGAAACATCACTACCAGTTATTTTGTCCCATGAATTTTTTACCCAATTCACAACTTCTTGTAAGCCTGGTTTTACAAATTACCTCGATGATTTCTCACCATTCTGTTTTCAATATATTCATTGATTTCCATCCGCAAATGATCCCTGAATAGCTTGTTTATTGCAATGTCAAGTGTCTGGAGGTAACCAGTCATTCCTGCCGGAATCATTATTTGATCAATCTTCCTCTCAGCAAGAAAATATGTGTCTCAGGGGTTACGGTTCAGCGCAAATTTCAGCCCGACGAGAGTCTGTCGACGCTAATGGATGACGATGCCTTTCCTGTGAACGTATCTCTCTCGGGGGCAAACAGTGAACTGGTTAAGATAAATTCCAAGAATTAATTTGAAACGAACTGTAGAGGTAAACAATTAATTTCTCGGAATATTTTGTTTTAAACATTTCTCTGAAATACGGGTATACATAATACGGGTAAAGCTAAACATATTATTACTTATACTTAATAAATCAACAGCATTTTTTAACGAATTCTTTTTGTCGCCTTATTTTAACTAAATATTATTTTCGGAGGATGTCTTATTTTACAAAAAGTTCCGAAAATCATGATAGGGCTTATTTTTGGAGGATGTCTTATTTTCAGAAAAAGACGGTATTTCTAATGCTAGTTTATCAGAAGAACAAGAGAGAATTCTAAAATGTAATTTTAACTTCTCACAAATTTCTAAACCCTCGATTCCAAAGATTTTGGCACCTATCGAAAAAGCTTTCAAGATCAACAAAGTTTCAGATTCACAGAATGAAATGATTAGGCATCTTATCGCTCATAATGTGAAATTCAATAACAAACGTTTGAAACCAAATTGAACCATGAGAGAAAGACCTACATGGCGCGAAATTCATTCTAACCCGGATATTATCATTTCAAAGGCCAACAAAGGTGGCCAGATAGTCATCATGGATAAGAACACTTACATCGATGGTGTCACTTAACTCTTAATCGAAGGACCATATAATTCAATCTCTAAAGATCCTTCTCCTTCAGACCTGTCAAAAACAAAAACTGAGATCAAATCTTCACAAATCCTTTCAAGCAACTTAAAACATTCGCTTATCTTATCTGTTGCAAATTGTGCCAGATTATATGCTCTTCCCAAAATTAATAAAAGTGGTATTCCTTTCCGCCCTACAGTATCAAATCTAGGTACTGCTTCATATAAGTTAGCTAAATATTTAGTTTCTAGATTTTCAACGCTATTAGACAATAACGTTTACACCATAAAAAATTCAATAGAGTTTGAAAAAAAAGGTTAAAATCATTTCTCCTAGAAATTTACTCGTGGTTTATTTTGATGTAAAATCATTATTCACCAATGTTCCAGTGGAGGGTGCATTAAGATGTCTAGAAACAAGACTTCACGAATTTCATTTCTCTTGCATCGAAATTGATGAGCTAATTTCTCTCATTCAACTTTGTTTGAAACAATTGCATTTTGTTTTCCAAATAAATATTACAAGCAAACTGAGGGATTAGCCATGGGAAGCCCCCTCAGTCCCATCCTGGTGATATCTACATGCAGTATTATGAATCAAAATTGTTTGAAACCTTAAACTTCCCGTAATGGTTCCGCTAGGTAGACAATACTTTTACCTTGTTTGAAGGTAATAAAGATAATTTAAATAAAGTTCTTCATGAATGAATTTCATTGATCCTGCTATTCAGTTCATTTTTGAACTTGAGACGTGCAATTCTCTTCCGTTTCTCAACATTCTTGTCACATGTAACACATCCAACTTCAGTACTACGGTTTACCGTAAACCATTATCAGTTTGCCTTCCACCACACTTCAAATCATGTCATCCGACTAAACAAAAGTTAGCTTCATTTTATTCCTATGTTTTCCGTGCTCTTCAAGTTTGCTCCTCCAAACTATCCCTTGATGAAGAACTAAATCCATTTAACCCTCTCAGCATTACGACCAGAAAATTCCGTACAGAAGGTTGCCTTCCACATTCATTATACATGAAAATTTCTGCTAGCTTTTAATGTATCTGATTTCAGTTTGGACGTATATTGGAAGAAAAGGAATCAAGGTACAAAATGAAAGAGTCATTTTTTAATTAAATTCAAGAAAATATCACTTATTCATGACATTTTGAGGAACTTTGAAATTTCAGGGCTAAACCCGAAACACTCAGAGGGTTAAAAGCAACAGCTATTAACAGGGGCTTTTCACCCAACATTATTAATCAAGTAGTTAAAAAATTCTCATCTCAACACACCAAAAGGCACACTCTTGTTTTAGGAGATTATAAAAATTCTGTTGTCATTCCCTTCTTTCCATCAATTAGCTATAAAGTTGCACGTATTTTGCAAAAATTTAAATTTCGGGTCGTTTATTCTCCTATCAATAAAATTCCGAGTTCGATACTCGACCACCAAATTCCGGATATGAATTCCTGGGGTATTTACAGGATTCCTTGCCAGTGTAGTTTAATTTACATTGGCCAAACTAAGCTTTAAAATTTCGCATTAAGGAACATGAGACATATGTTAGAAAAAAGGAAACACAAAAGTCTTCTGTTGTCCAACATTTTTGGTCCAAAAATCACACTTTCAATTTTTCTGCTGCCAAAATTATTCAAAAAACATCTTCCATTGGTGAACTGGATTTTCTAGAGGCATTTCACATTCAAAAAAATCTTTCTGTTCTAGTTAACGACCCTAATTTCAATCCATCTTTGCCTTCAGCCTTTAAAGAAATTATGTTTTAGTTTTGGTTTCATCAACAGATGGCACCAGTAGCTTATCTCCTGTCCAGGCCTTCTTATCTTATCTAATCATTATATCGTATCTCGTTCATTTGCGCTTTTGCAGCTGAGGATGATGGTTTGGTGAAACTATTGAAACTAGTGCTGTGAAAATTTGAAAATATAACCCTGATGTTTGTTGTTTGACTTCTAAATTAATATTTGTTTGGCTTGTTATTGTATCTTAATTTGAAAGTTTCTTTTTTTTCCTAACTTTTTTTGCATTTGTATATATGTTTGCTCTGTGTGTGTGTGTATGAATACTCGTAGGGAGACCTGAATTCTTTTAGACTTTTAAAATAAATTTTGTTTTATAAGAAAGTTTGATTAATAAAAAGCAGTTTTGAGTCTCAAGTGATTCAGAGGAATGAAGCATGTACATTGACTTCCAAAAGTTAAGCACGAAGATGTAAAATGCAAAAAAACAACAAATACTGCTTTGATTGACACAAAATTTGGCAGGAAAGTAACATATATATTTATGCATAAAACAAAATCAATAATTATATACAGAAATGAAAGCAATATTAAATTTTCGTAAATTATCAGATAATGACATACTGGAGACTTAAACAAAATTATGTATAAAGTGAAAATATACAGCATAAAATGAAAAAAAAAGGACATTAATAGGGTATATGATCCCCCACCTCATCTGTATACAAAGTTTACACCTTGTGACCACGCTTTCAATTAGGTGGTCAACAACTGCAGAATTAAACAATCACCATTCTTCTTGTAGAGCAGTTTCCAGCTCAATAAGAGTGGGGAACATGATACAGCACGGCCAAGAGCATCCCAAAGATTTTCAATGGGATTAAGGTCGGGCGAATATGCTGGCCACGCCATATGCACAATCCCTTCACTCTCCAGGTAGTCATCGACGATGTCAGCTCCATGGGGACGTGTGTTATCGTCCATTAAAACAAAAGTAGGGCCAACTGCTGCAGTGTATGATCTCACAATGGGTTCTAGGACTTCATCTCGATACCGGACAGCCGTCAAAGAATCCTTTTTAAAGATGTGCAAGTCGGTGCGGTATCCTAATGAAATCCCTGCCCACACTATATAGCTTCTGCCTCGGAATGCGTGATGATCGGTGATGTTTTGGGACTGATTGCGTGTTCGTTGTTCATGCCATATCCTTATACACTTGTCATCTGGCTCAGAGCAAATCTTGACTCATCAGTAAACATGTCAGCGCTAATCAGACACATTCCAATCGACCAGGCAATTTCCAGGGCACCACTGTAATCATGCCCCTCTTGACTGGACAAATAGAGGAACACAAACTCGAGGTACCCGGGTGTACAGTCCACTCATATGTAATCTTCAGCGTACAATAGCTGCAGATATTGCCTTGCCAATGGACACTGTAACCGTAGATGTCACCTGTGGAGGTCACCCTGCGATTCCGCTTGGCTACAATAGCAATATATCGATCTTCTAATCAATAGCAATATATCGGAGGTTGTAACCCTTGGGTGACCGGCTACGGGCCTTCGGACAACTGTCTGCGCGGTTTGGAATTTTTTCCATAAACGAGAAATTACTTATAGAATGATGAATGCCCAAGAAAAGAGCAACATCTGTGATCGACTGTCCTGCTTCAATGCGCCCCACAGCACACCAGCGCTCAGAATCTTCCATTCATCTTCTGGAAGTAATAGAAACAGGCATGTCTTGAAAACAAATTGTACAAAAGTTTTAAACACCTTCTATCAGCACTTACAATCAACTTCTGTAACCTTTCATAATGCTGGCTTCTTATAAGACTGCCTTTTTTGCATATTTCTTGACATGAAAGCACGATTGGCTGTTACCTAACATATTTGCATACTTCCATCTACCTCTGCAGCGAATTGTGTCCTCTTCAATTCTGATTGGCCTCTGGAAATTAGCATTTTCCTCTCCATGCTTAACTTTTGGAAGTGAGTGTATTTGACACTCATTAATCAATTTGGTTTAAAGCTTTAAAATGCTTTTCCCTTGACAAGTTCTGTTTGAAGCATCCAACAGAGAAGATTAATTATTATTTAGTTTTGTAACGTACAGATTTTCTGTATTTTAAATGATTTTTTCTCCTTGTAATTTACATTTTAAGATTATGTTTTTGTCAGTTTCTTTAATTTGCGTTCTTCCAGTTTAGTAATTTTACCCGGAGAAGATAGGTTAGACCTTCAAGTTTTAAGAATGGAATTTTATTCATTTTCGTTGTGTTATTTTTGATTTAATATATAAACTTGTAAGTTACAAGAATATACTCGTATATGTTTCCAAATGCCTGGATCCCTAGCAATGTATATATGGGCATTCATTTACTCTTTGATTCAGGGGGGGGGGAATTGTGTTGTTCAGAAAAATCACACCAAAAATATCCAATGACATTATGAAATCATAAATATTTAAAAAAAAAAAACTACCATAAAGCTAACATACTTAATGAATATTTTCCATAATTTAGTTGACATCAGCTGATCTAAGTTAGACACTAGTATACATAACTTCTCTATGTTATGAGCAATACTACATACAGAGTGAATATCTTCATCAGAATATGCCATTTTATTTGAATCATCTAGTATTAACAACATAGCCTAAACATTCAAAAGAAAGGAATAATTAATGCATGACAATATTAATGTAAAATTTGAAAAAAAAAGAAAAAAAGAAAAATATGCAAAACTACATCAAAACAGATAAATTAAAAATAAAATTATGTATTAAAAATTTATCACAAGGTGATTTATTTTGAACAGCTTTATATATATTTTTTATTTAATTTTTTCTATTTTTTCTTCCAATCTCATTACTAAAATACTGTGCAATTACATTATACTTGCATTATGTCTTAGTTATAATGATAACCAAGCTATAATCTAAATTCTCTAATTAAAGGCCTATATTTCACTGACATTCGATAAGATAATAAAACTAACTAAATAACTAATTATATCAACAACAAAAAAAAAAAAAAAAAAATAACAAATAGAATAAGGAAATTGGCTCATAACATAATCAAGTGTAATCCCATAATAGCTCACTTCGCTTTTGGAAAATGAGCTCAGGATTCAGTTGTATTAGGTCACATTTAAAACAATTTCACAATTTAATTCTTTTTTAAACCATTAGCAGAGTACACTTTATTTTGTATTTCTGATATTCCCAAAAATTAAAAAAAAAAAAAAAAAAAAAAAAAAAAAATTGTATGTTTACATTATTACAAAAATTTTTAAGATGCACTTAAGCAATATGTTTAGTAAGAAGTGGGTAATTTTATAACATATGTCAATCACTGTCTTTTATTCCCATGTTTAAACCAATGGTTTTGCTATAAATCACTGCAGCACTATTTACTTAGGAAAGTGATTTTCTTACTTTCAGGTTACCAAATATGTAGCCACACTAATAAAACAAATGTATATAATTTTTAAAAACCTACAATTTAGGGCACAATTTTATCTATACCTAATAAGTTAAATCATTTTTAATACTATGAAAAAAAGCAGCTTTCTTTTTATTTTCTATAATAAGTTTCATTTTTATTAAATTATTTCTCTAGAGTAACCAACCTATATTATGCTAATATCAGAGAAAATAGCCTAATTTTTAAGTACAGCAATCACACCCTAGGATAAAATATATGACGATAGTTTACAATAAAAGAAATACAAAGAATGCTTCAAAAATTTGATAATCATGCATAACTAATAATCAGTGGCATATTGCAGTAAGTATAATTACTGTTTGAAGATCCTCTATTTTCTTGAAAAAATAACCTAAGTGGTGTGCAAAATCTTCAAGTAAGTTACCATATATCTGTTCACTTTCCTAAAAAGAAAACAAAAATGAAACAAAGCAGTTTAAAACTTAATGAAAAATCTAATGTTTATTTGGTAATAAAACTCAGTTAAATAAATAAATGCATATTTGTTTTCTAAATATTCAAAACTTTTTACCAAAACATTTTAGAACATGGTAATAAATGCTTCAATTTATACTCCAATTCACAATTTCTGGATATCAAGAAAATATTTTTATATGAATGCTTTATATTAAACAACTTTAAAATAACTGCACTAAATAAAACTGATGTCATTATTAGTCAGTAATGTTTTGCATCAAAATAGATTTTTTAAATCATAATGAAGGTATAAAATTAGGCTAATAAATTTAGCCACTTATAGTTCTTGGAACATATTTATAAATTACATTACATACACATATAATTCTTAGAACATATTTAGAAGTTACATAACATAAAGTAAACCTTGCAGAGCATGGATTTGTGGAACACAATTTTTCACATATGCATGATCTTAATTGTTTGTATTAATTTGTTCAATACTTGGATTTCATTCCTATATGGAACACTACAGGGGACTACCTACATTACCACAGAAATCTACTCTTTATAAGAGAACTCACCATGGGCACATATGGGAACCCTGCTTGGCACTTTACATTAACTCTGAGTGACCCAAGCCAGGTTGTGATCATTTCATTCAGATTAGTAGAGTTTTAAACACATAATTATCAACTTGTATTTTCTCCTTTTGAAGCTGTACTTCTTATTTTTAAAATTCATTATGCCATCTAAGACAAAGAATGAAGATGACAAAGCAGCAAAGAGAAATATAACTTTAACATCATCTCATAAAATTGCAATTTTAGGTAAGTTGAAAAGCGGTATACATGTTTCACTGCTTGCAAGAGAACTAATTATTAACAAATCAAGCAAAAAATCAAACACGGGAGAGTGAAGAAAAGACTGAATTTAGCATCAGAAACTTCAGATGATACTTTGGCTCATAACTTCACATAATACTTTAGATATTTCAATGAAACATTGTTCAAGTTTCAATAAAAAATGCTGCAACTGTAAGAGGTGAAGGATTTTCAGATATGGAAGAATGAGAAGTCAAAGAATTAGCCAAGAAATGACAAATGAACAACTGCATGATCTTATAACATTAGCCAATACTGAAAGCAGTAATAGGGAAGATAAAAGACTTTTTAAAAAGTCAAATGAAGCTGAAAAAGAGCACAGGATTTGTCTAATTTTTGCAATGGAGATAGATCAAATAAAGAAAGAAGAGGACACTTTATGAGAGGCATTAAAAAAACTATGTGCATCTATCTGTGAAACTTCCAAGAGTTGCATCAGTCATTATCCCAAGTAAAAATCACCAATCACCTTTTAAAAAGGTGATTTTTTAGAAAGTAATTGTATCATAAGCCTACTTATTAAGTAGTAATAAAAATCCTTTTCAATTAACTTCTGTTTCATTTTCCCATTTTAATTAAAATAATACTTAGGCTTATTTACATTATACATAGTTTCTTAATTTGAACTATACCTAACATAATTTTGCGCCTGAAAATGATCTTTACAAAATGAGGTTCTGCCATGCATGCAATATATTAAAACCCAGTTTGGGGAAGCGTTTATACTGTAATACAGTATTAGCAATCAAAGTATTATGAAAGCATGGATCATTTATACCATGTATAGAGATACACAGTATTTCAATCGCAACTATAAATTCAGCCGTAGCACAGTAAATAGAATATGGGTTCTCTATGATGGCATTAAAAAATGCAACATTTAACTCAACAGTACAAAATTGCTAGAGGTTGTGAAAATATGCCACTCAAATTCTGCGATTTAGCTATGAAATAAACTGCATGGCTTTATTTAAAAACACAACATAATGTTTTTTTATGATTCAAACAAGTATGCATATTTAAAATAGTTTTGTCTTCCAATGAACTTGAACAATTAAATGTTTGTTGATCACACTCTCCTAATTAATCTTATGTATATTTAATATATTTATTACACTTTTCCACATTTTCTTCCGCAATTAAAAAATCATTCTGTAAAATATAGCATTTCAAATATGTAATAATAATGTGTGTAAGTTTGCAATAAAATATGGAACAAAATTTTTCCCCCATTTCCTTAATAACATAAACTTTAAAAATTTCAAATTTTTCTCTGGTCTAATGAAATTTAAGCAAATGCAGTAAACTTCAGTTTAATTTCTACATACAAACTTGAAATATATAACTATGAATAATACATCTTAAACATATGTTTCATGATCTTATTTAGAAATTAAGGACTTTAAAGAATTTTTAAAAAACCACCATTAAAAAAAGAGAGAGAGAGAAGAAAAAGGATCTCTTATCAAAGAGAATTGAAGAAATGAAGGAGATTAATTATGCAATTGCTTTCACTCTTGCAATACTGAATAAGAATAAAATAAAAAATCTAAGATGTGTTATCATTACATGAAACATATTATTATTAAATACTATCTAATATTTAACACAACTATAAAAACAAGCTTTAAAATGTTGCTATGATGGCTTGATAGTAGGGGAGCCAAATGCCATAATTCTGGGCCTGGACATTTAGGAGAAGGTATCGATGCTTATAAATGATATTGCTACAAATTCTGTATTTATTTAGTTTGCTATTTTTAATAGAATTGTTATTAAAATTGTTTTATATTCTCATGCAATGCAACATGTGACTTATTTGAAGAGAAAGCTATGGGGAAAAATACAGGAGCACGCACATTTAATAAATAGATATCTCGTAATTGTACGCTTTTGCTTTCCAGGAAAAATCAAGAAAATACCAGAATATTCTTGTGCTGTTTAAAAAGCTTATAAAAGCGGGAGGAAAACATCTCAATTCAGTTTGTTTACTTACTGCTGTTGTTGACTGTAGCAAATTTGCGGTGAAATCGGATTAGCTTTATTGATTAAGTACTGTTGAATGTTTTAGTAGTTTAGAAGATAACTACTGTGAGATACTGTAATATTGTGAGGAAATTTAAGCATTTTGTATTTATTCTTGGGATAAGAATAAATTTTAATCACTTTTCATCG
Source organism: Stegodyphus dumicola (assembly GCF_044657685.1). Lineage (NCBI taxonomy): Eukaryota > Metazoa > Arthropoda > Arachnida > Araneae > Eresidae > Stegodyphus > Stegodyphus dumicola. The sequence continues at coordinate 35,239,904 of NC_140771.1, read as the reverse complement.
GACTTGTGCATTCAATTTATTATGATCCATATGCAAGCAACAATATCAATACCTTTGTGCAGTGCAGGCACTTAAAATACTGTTGAGCTAAAAAATCCCTTCAAGAGGTTTAATGCTAGGGAAACAGGAGTGGGAGAACCCTGGATCCCTCCCTCGGGGTGTTCTTCAGCAAAATTGGGACAGAATTTCTCCTTCCTTATAGATGTAATTCAGTCACTGCCCTGGCAGCATTCTCAGAGATGAGACAGCCCAGATGGAGAGTTTTGACCATTGGCAATGAAATCCATTGACCATTGCCAATGAATCACACCACACTGGCATAATTCCAAGTCTCATATGCCAAAACTCTTAAGATAATGTGGGAATGACCACGGTTAGTGTAGAAATGAATTTATGCACTGCTCTGTGTTTTATTTGAGCATGAAACATTCAGAAAGAACTTATTGTAAGGATATACTATATTTTACTAAAAAAAAAAGTACAGACTGGAAAATAGCATACATAAACTTACATTTGGTCTGTTTTAGTGCAAAACTGTTTTAAAATATAAGTTGAGATATAATTACAACCTTAAATTAACATAATTAATATTCTCTGGATACATTCATATATACAGGCTTAACAAATCATATTCTATGGCCCCATCATATATCTTAGATTGGTGCTTGGATATCTAGCAGTTGGTCATTTCAAATGCAGACAGGGATAAATAATAACTAAATTATGAAAATATGACTAGAACCCATAATAGACAGTAAAACTTACTTTGCAATGATAATATGCTTGAAGAAGAGCAGTTAACGTAATTTTAAGAGCACAATGCAACTCTTGAGAAGTATGAGAATTTTCCAAACAAAGGCACAAGGTTTCTAAACATAAACCAGCTCTCTAAAAATAATACATGTATATATGCACAATAATTTTGCATGATTTGAATGTATTTATATTACATTTTGGTTATTCTCTTTTTATGTATACATACGAAATGAACACATACATAAGTATTTATTCAGTTTTAATTCTACACTTAAAAACAATAAATATATAAGTGAACACCGATTAAAAATGTTCAGTTCTTGAATGTTATCAGAAAACAGTATAATAATTAAAATTAACAAGCTAATTAAAAAACAAAATCCTATCAAATAATTTTAAAAATTAAAACTCTACAGCTAATCTATAGCTATCATTAAAAAGAACTGAACATTATATTTAAACAGTAAACCCACTTTACCTTAATTAAATACCTTTACTTTTATTAAAAATAATAATAATAAAAGTATCATGTGTAATGTACTTAATGAAGAAATATAGAAAGTCATGTAAAATTACATAGCAAATAAAGGTACTTTTTGATTATCTGCCCCCTCCTACAGATTCAATATTTTGTAGACCTGCAGTACTTTTGGCATATTTTCAAACATACACATTACAACAGCCAATCTGGGCATGCAAATATATCACATGTGCGGAAGATTCAGCAAATAAAAGAAATACTGTTCTGAAGGGATTTCTGGACAATTATCCACTAGCTGCTGAAATGCAAATATCAGCGACAAAGAATTTTTTCTTTCCCTGTAAAAATTTTGCTTCTTATAAAATGCTTTTTTTCCATTACTATTTATGAATGCAACAATTTTTAAGAGTTGTAAAGATATCCAAACAAATGTTTTTCACCAATTCATAACATCATTACTGAGTTGGATTTTTTGTCATAATGTGGATAATCAGAAAGCACCCAGATATATACGATGGACATATTTATTGGTTACATTTATATGTTTATTAGTAATAATAATGTAAGCACATATATAATGCAGCTAATAAATTTGAATATAATTAACTGAAAACGATTTAATAATTAGGTGAAAGTCATAAAGTACTGTCCACTAGAAACACTTCACAAAAGATCACATTTGTACCAGGTCTGTCTACAAAGTATCCAACATTGAATATTCCCGCTAAAAGTAGTGATGCTAGGGAGGCACCACTGTGCAGAAGTAAATAAATAATCTGAAAGCCAATTTATAATGCACAATATTAAATTAATCTAAAACAAGTAAAGTTTCTAAATAACATTTTAGGTGTCTGTTATTTGTTATTTTGTATTTTGGAGTTCAGAAAATTGTTTTTAGATTTTATCATATTTTCCTTTAATTTCAGATTTATTTTTCATTAACCTTTTTATAATCATGTTCCATATTTGCAAGCAGTTGTTCCATATTCCCATCCATAATCCAGCAACACATTTCATAGAAGACTCTCAATTAATCAACTTCTGTAAGATCGGATCTTATGTCACATAAACAAAAGGGTATTTAATCAAAAAAAATTGATATGTACACCACATTACTTCCTAATACAGCATACTACATATTACACATTGCTGCACTTCATTTAAACTTATTTCCTTGAGTTATTACAGTAATAGAGACAACAGACATAAATAATGCACATAATTTTTTCTCCACGTTTAAATGTGCAAGTTGCTGCCTGCTTACCACCTACCCAGCTGGATGCTGTTATGCACATTCATCGAGTTTTTTATTGCTCTCAAAATGACTGAACGTGCTGATAAAATTTTGTCAAAAACTTAGTGATTCTCCAAGTGAAACAATTTGTAAGATTCAGTAGGTGTTTAGAGATAATGCTATGGGGATAACACAATAAGTATTGGTTCAACTGATTTCAAATGGCACACATCAGTGGAGAGTGACCAGCATTGTTGAGAGGATGGAAACTCTGGTAACAGGAGATTGTCATTTGATTGTAAGAGAGAATGCCAAAGAGGTTAGAATCAATATAGATTTTGCACCCATAATTTCGCATGCTGATTTCAACATGTGTAAAGTGACTGAAAAAATTGTGCCCAAGCTGCTGTCAACAGAATAGAAACAACTCTGTCTGGAGGTTGCCCAGTACCTGCTGGACTTACTAGCACGATCCTGAGTACTTATGAACACCCTGATGACTGAAGATGAGTCATAATTGTATGCGTATGACTCAGAAATAAAAGCCTAGTCATCGCAATAAAAGCATCTCAAATTTTGAAGGCTAGAAAAACACGTCAGGTGAAGGAAAAACAAGGTGATGCTGTGTTGTTTGAGAGACATGGATTTGCTTCACAAATACGCACCAGTAGAACACCAACTCGATTGTAGTATCTGGCGACTGTTTGGCAATCAACAAAGTGTGCTTGGTGCATGTAGCCTCTTCTCCAAGGAGGGGTTATTGTATTTTAGGAGAGTTGCATGTTAGCCTCAGAAGAGGAAAGTATTAGATTTTGCTATGCTGTAGGAGCGACATACTGCTCTGAGTTTACTATTATGCTTTGAACGCTATTTTTAATAAATGTTTGTTTTGTCTTGTAAATGGTGCCTTATTAAACCACGAAACCATTACATCCATGATGCAATTTGGTGCAAACAACCAGACAGAACTTTGGATGGCAAAAAACTAGGAGTTGCATCATGAGAATGTTCCAGCCCATTCATTGTACTTGATCAAGACTTGCTTGGCAAAACATGAAATTTCTGTCATTCACCAACCTCCCTGCTTTTCAGGCATGGCTCCTTATGACTTCTGGTTGTTTCCAAAATTGAACACAACATTGAAATATTGCACCTAGTGCGCAGAGAAGAGATAATGTAAAACGTAATGGCAGAGATGAACACAGTACCGATCCTAGACCTTGGCTGCCCACATGCTAATTTAAACTGGATGCCTTTTTACAGAAATATAGGCACCCAGTAAATTTAACCACCTTTTGTCATGAGCTTATTTCGGCCACCCACATGCTGTACACCATTTTGCTCCCCCCAATCCCATCACATATATGATACAATTTTCCTGGCAAAAGGTCAGATACTTTTTAGTTAGCCCTCATAGTAAACTCTACAATACAATTTTTACAATTTTAAGGTTTAATATAATATGAATTATACCTTCCTCTGAGAGAAACAGGTATTCTCATATTAAGTCTTCAAAAAACTTGACATAGTATCTTTACATATAAATGCACCTTATTTTAATGAAATTCATTTACTTTAAATATTTAAAATTACGCCTTTACAAATGTAACAAGTTTCATTTAAAATAACTGAAATTATGCCTTTACAAATGTAACAAGTTTCATTTAAAATAACTGAAATTACGCCTTTACAAATGTAACAAGTTTCATTTAAAATAACTGAAATAAATAAAACATAAAATGCCTCCTGCCAAAGAAAGTGCAAAGTGCATGAAAACATTATGCTTATAATAATAAGCTGTTCTTGTGCAAAGTAACTGGCATAAACAAATATTACAAATGAGGATGCATTCGAAAGTAGAACCAATAATTATCATCAAGCACATATCAGAGAAGAAAAAGCATTTTACCTGTAAGTTCAAAATGTTCTTATCATTATGTAGCTCTATTTCTTTCAAAGTTTCTGCGTTTCCAATATTAGAAATACCAAGCATATTAAGAATTGCTGGAATCTATAAAATGAGACAGGAGAGGGAAGATTTTGCAGATATTTATAATATAAAATATACAAATGCAAAAACTTATAAAAGGTAATATACTAAAGATTTTTAGCTTCTTCTGATGATATAACTGCTATTTCTGATAAAATTTTCAAAAATAAAACTACAAAAATTATCCCATCAAGAATTATTTCCAAGACAACTATCAATTCTATGTAATAATAAATACAAGAGTATTTTGAAAACGCAGAATTTTAAAAAGCAAATTTACTTAATCTGTCACAGAATCTTTTATTTACTCTAATAGCATCATAAACACTCCAAGAAAATTACCAATAATTACTTATATTTATTTAGCTTCTTGAATTATTTAACAAAAGTTCCTAAGAGCATTAATATACATTTTGTAATTTAAAATAATTCAGATGCACATGTTCTTCAAAATAAAAATGAAATAATCTGAATTACTCATTCTCATATGAGTGAGTAATAAAAAATCTTGATTATATTTAAGTCACTTTCAATAAACTACAAGGTCTTTTCCACACTTCCTGTAATATGGGCATTTTTTAAGAACATAAATTATTCAGTTTGAAATCATTACAACAACACATTTTCTTCCACACAGTTTTAATGTTATTATTTAGGAAATTCAATAAACCATCAAGTATTGAATTAAGGATGCCTCCTCACTGCAAAGAAAATAAAAATATATGTAACACTTTTTAGTGTTCTAGCTAAATTAAAGTTACTTCAATGCTAGAACCTACTAGAACTGTGATGCGACTATTAAGTTCTTCTGGGTAAGTAACAACAGAAGAAGGATTAAAATACCCTTTTATTTTAATTCAAATATATTCAAAGATTGCCCGACTTGGGCATACAAATAGCCAGCACTTATGGCTTTAACTCAAAAGTAGAAAACTGAAAACTAAACTAATAAGTTAAATAATCAGCTAAAGCTGCACAGAGATATGTAACGCATAGTTGGCTCTTTGGCTAATATGACCAACATAGATTAACAGGCAATTAATATGTACAGTCATAAAATAGCAAGCTTTAACTAGTAGCGAATGACATCACTGAAAGGCAGAACACACTCTGAAGTGTCTCGTGGAATGTGAACAACTCTCCAACAAAACTGTAAATGACCTTTTGCGTCTGAATTTTTCCGACTTTGATACATCAGACTGTGCATGTGTGGATAATGTTTTAGAGATTCTATCATCTCTGGCTGCTCAACTTGATGCTAAAACTGAAGTTATGAAGATTTACACGACTTCAGATAAGTCTACGCTACTTAGCTCCAAATGGATAAATCACCTGTAAATCTAGCCATACAGGTGAAAAAGCTCCGCCATGAACACAAGCAAACTATCGCTGCTCAAACGGAATGTGTATGGATACTCAAAGTTAAGTATGAGCCTTTAGTTTTAAATAGAGGCAAACTGCCCAGGTCTAGATGTAGTGTTGATAATAAGTGTAAAAATACTGACTGTAATTGTCATAGTTTATTAGTTAAACCTATAAAAACTGCGAAACGTAGGAAATCAGTTAAAGCTAATTTGCCCCTGGCAAATAAATTTGAATGTTTAAAAGTTGATCTTAATAATACTGCATCTGATGTACCTATTAATTTTGCTACTGCTAATGCAAATGATACTAACTGTGTTGATTTTAGTGTAGTTACTCCTATAGATTCTGATTGCACTAATTCTAACATAGTTAATTCTAGTGAAAATTCTGCTTCTCCTAGTATAGCTGGTGTTGCTAACATTAATTCTAGTTCTAAAACTGCTCATACTGTAGAGGATAAGAATATGTCTAATAATATACCACCTACTATGGATTGGATTGGATTATTATTCAATTATGGCAAAGCACACGAGGGCTATCTGCCTAAAGAGAGGGATGCCTTCGTGGAGGACGTTCTAAGGGAAACTGGTTTGTATACACGTTACACATGGGGAAAACCACGAAAACGCCCATGCAGGCAGCTCATTTGCGGGATTCGAAACTCGGACTGAACTATCAGTGTTCAGCGTCTTTTACCGCTCGGCCGCTGGTAAGCCTTCCACCTACTATGACTGTTAAGTATAGCATTGTTCCTATATATACATTCAACAAGTGTAGTATTTTTTTTCCCTTTAGTTTTACTTTGAGTGGCAACAGTTGTGTTCGAGAATAAACATACTCATGAAACACAAACACTAAGCTTTAATGGACTGTAGCTTTATTTCTTTTAACTTATGTTCGGATGGACACTCTTGCCATCGCATAGGTGCACCTCCCATCACGCAATCAAGCACAATAATCATGGCCGCTAGCTCACCACGTTGTCGTTTTTTCCCATCGTGGTTGCCAGATCACTTCTGCCTTAACATACAGCCCGGGTTGGGCATTTGTTACATAGTTAACAATGACTGAAATTAAACAGTTTTAAATCACCATATAGTCCAAATCATATATCAGAAAATTTAAATTGATACACATGAACAAAAGCAATAAACATAATTAACCACAGAACATGAAATGCACAACATCTAAATTAAAATACAATGCATATATATAACAATTTTTTGAACTCAGGAAATATACATGAAATTATGTAACATCTACTGGTAGTACAGCTAATTTAGTTATTGGTCTTTTTAAAAAATCTGACTTGGTTTTTACAATACAAACTCTAACCTTTTTATCCTTACCATAAATTACCTCTTCTACTTTACCCAGTAACCAAGTCGAAGTGGGCATGTTGTCTTCCTTTACTAAAACTATAGTGCCCTTTTTAACGTTATCCTTAGAGAAATACCACTTAAATCGTTGCTGTAAATGACTGATGTAATCATTTTGCCATCTTTTCCACAAATATTGCGTTACTTTAGTAGTGCGCTGCCAGCGCTTTAAAGAACTATCAGAAAAATCAGTTAAATCAGGCTCTGTTATTGATGTTAAAGGTCGCCCGACTAGAAAGTGTGCAGGTGTAAGAGCTTCTAAATCATTGGTGTCATTTGACAAAGGGGATATTGGACGCGAATTTAAAATTCCTTCAATCTGGTTCAAAATTGTAAGAAACTCCTCAAATGTAAAAATCAATCTCCCAACTGCACGCTTAAGATAAAACTTAAACGACTTAACACCTGCCTCCCAGATACCTCCAAAGTGAGGAGCCCTGGGAGGGATAAACTTCCAATGAATTCTTTCAGATGTCAGATATTTGGTTAAGAATTCATCAGGGTATTTCAACAAATTGTAGAGTTGCTTCAATTCATTGCTAGCCCCAACAAAATTTCGAGCGTTATCGCTAAATAAGGTTGCGCATTTACCCCTTCTAGAAATAAATCGCTTCAAAGCAGCAATAAATGATTCTGTAGACAAATTTGAAACGATCTCGAGGTGGACTGCACGAGTCAAGAGGCAAACAAAAATTGCAACATAAATCTTGTGCACTACGCTCTTCTTCTGAGTTGTATACTTTATACCAAAAGGACCACAAAAGTCAACACCAGTATGGTTAAAGGGAAAGGATGGATTCAGTCTCTCTAATGGTAAATTTCCCATCTTTTGATCCAGCAATACTGGTTTTACTTTGGCACACGTAACACATTCTCTTACTATCTTTCTAGCAAGATTACGCCCACTTATCGGCCAAAATTTTTGCCTAACACTATGCAAGAGCGCTTGTGCTCCAGTATGAAAGTTTCGAATATGGTAGTGTAACATAATTAAATGAGTCAGTTTATGATTTTTTGGCAGGACAGCAGGGTGCTTTGTGTTAAAGGGTAAGTTAGCTTCCTGCAGTCTACCACCTACTCTAATAACTTGAGATTCATCTAAAAAGGGACATAAAAATTTTAACTGACTATTTTTACATACTTCCCTTCTCTTACTTAAGTTCTTGAATTCTTCAGGAAAGTTTTGACATTGGACTAAGGAAAGTAATTTATTTTCGCTTAACGAAACCTCATCTACTGTCAGATGACCTACTTGTTTTTCCTTGGATCTACAATTTCTTATAAATCTTAAAACATAAGCAAAAACATTAATTAATTTAGCATAACAATTAGTAATACTAAAAACATAATCCAAAAGAGAATTTTTAACAATTACGGTCAAATTTACATTAGAAATAAGTTTCAGTTCGCGCACATAGTTCTCATTTGAATTTTCAAAGTTATTATTAACACTATAATTAATGACCTGTTGATGCAGAAAATTTGGTCCTTGAAACCACAAAGAGTTGTCAGCAATAATTTCCGGTCTCAGACCGCGAGAAATTAGGTCAGCGGGATTGTCTGCAGTTCTGACATGTTGCCAGCAGAAATCCTTAGTTAGCTCTTGGATCCGAGCTACTCTATTTGACACAAACACTTTTAGAAGATGAGGAGATGTAGCAATCCAAGCTAACACAATTGTTGAATCTGTGTACAGAATAACTTTGTCAACATATAAACTCAAAGATGTTATTACCTTACACACAAGTTTGGAAAGGAGCTCTGCTGCACACAACTCCAGACAAGGAATGGTTATTACCTTGATAGGCGATACTCGAGATTTGCTGCAAAGTAAAGTCACTTTAACTTCGCCAATTTTAGAGACACAGCGCAAGTAAATTACTCCACCATATCCAAACTTTGAAGCATCAGCAAAACAGTGGAGCTCAGTTTCTTTAATTGATTCTATTAGAGTGCAACGAGGGACTTTGATTTGTTTCAACTCTGGTAGGGCCTTTTGAAATGTCTCCCATTCTTGTTGCTCTTTGAAAGGAAGTGGACCATCCCACTCTAGATGTAAAAGCCACAGCCTTTGCAGGAATATCTTAGCACGCATGATTACAGGCCCTAGGAAACCTAAAGGATCAAACAGTTTAGCAATATCTGCCAAAACCGTGCGTTTTGTACAGATTTTTGACGAACTAGACACAGTAAAACTAAAAGAGTCTTCTTCTGGATTCCATCTTAAACCCAGAGTCTTTACGGTGCTTTGTGAAGATTCTCCAAAACGATACTCTTGTTTTTCGAATGGAACTTGTTCTAAAAGAATTTTTTCGTTTGAGCACCACTTGTGCAATTCAATTTTCGCAGATTGTAGCATGTCCATTAACTGCCGCTGCAATTCTACAGCAGAGGTGACATCTTCTGCACCAGACAAAATGTCATCAACATAAAAATCGTTGAGTGTCGTTTTAGAAGCCAATGGATACTTATCCTTTTCATCTAAGGCTATCTGTTTCAACACTCTTGTTGCTAAAAAAGGCGCAGATTTTGTTCCATATGTTACGTAAGTAATTGATAAAGTTTAGATGCATCATTCAACGTATTTTTCCAGAGTATGCATTGAAGTTTTCGTTGCTCAGGATCTATACGAATCTGCCGATACATCTTGCATATATCAGCAGTGAAAGCGACCTTGTGTTTTCTAAATTGTAGCAAGATAGCAAATAGGTCATCTTGAACTACACCTCCATTCATCAAACAGTCGTTTAATGAAAAACCAGACGATGAAGGAGCCGATGCGTCGAATACCACTCGTAACTTAGTTGTACTGCTGTCTGCCTTATAAACACCATGATGAGGCATTATGTATTTAGGAGTTTCCGTCACACTCTGCATTTTTTGCATATGCCCTAACGCTTCATATTCACTCATGAACTCACAATACATCCTAGACATGTCAGGGGTTTTGTCTAGTCTCTTCCACAAATTATTTAACCGTTTGGTGGCTAATTGCGAAGAATCACCCAAATGAACATCTTGCCTTAATGGTAGCGTCACTACATATCTACCCTCAATATCTCTCTGATGAGTTTTTCTAAAATGCTCCTCACATTCTACTACTTCTTTATTTTTGAGTTTGAGAGATTCTGTAACAGCCTCAATTTCCCAAAAGGACTTGATTAGTGAATTTAAGTCTTCTTCGACTTTCATAAATCCGCACTGAATTGTATTGCCTGAATTTGAACCAACATTTACACCGGTAGCAATGTATCCAAATACGGAATTTTGAAGAGTTAAATTAGAATTTCGTGGATGAATTTGATCAGCCTTCAGTAGTTCATAGAAGCATTCTGCACCTAACAAGGCATCTATTTTCTGGGGCTTGTTAAAATGAGGATCCGCTAGTTTGATCTTTTGCGGAAGCTGTGAAAATGAAAATTTAAAATAATTCACTGGTACCAAATCATTAATTTTAGGTACAACAAAGAATTCGAGAGCACGGTGGTAATCACGCTTGTTTGATATCACAGCAGTAAGCTTGGATTTTACTGATAGAGCTTTTCCATTTAAACATGAAATTGATATGTTAATTTTACTCCCTTTTATTCCAAGCCTATTAGCGAAATCATAGGTGAAACACGAACACTGACTTTCGCAGTCAAGTAAAGCTCGACAAGCAATAAAATTCCCGCAAGAATCTTTAACATAAATAATAGCAGTAGATAGTAATACCTCCTTCGAAATCACTTGTGAAGCAGTTACAGACGAACCAATAAATCCCGAATTGTTTATTTGGTTGCAATTAGATAACATTTCAAAACATCTGGCTTCAGCGTTCAGCTCCGAGTTGTCTACTAAAGGGGGGTCAGAATTATTAGCCGGTGCTTCCTCCTTCCCTACACAACTCGCTATAGTAGCAGGTGAATGCGAAATGTCTTGATTGGGAAAATGCAGTAAACTATGGTGTTTTTTCATGCATTTTGAACAGCTGAATTCTGAACGACAGTTCTTTGCAGTATGAGTCGGATTAAAACCCAAGCAATTAAAGCATAATTTGGTACTTTTCCGTTTTGCCGGCGCAAATCTCGCCAAGCAGACTTATGTTGGCGAGCAGACTTATGTGTATACTGTATGTTGGCGACAACATACAGTATACACATAAAAAATGTTAATTCTAAGAATTTTTTTTTTTATTTTGAAGCCATAAACATTTTAATATGGTTTAAAATTTTGTAAAAAGCCAATAAATAAAGACAATAAATTTGTAAAAAGACATTAATTTAAGAATTTACTATGATTTCATGGTTCAAAATCCTGATTCGCTTGTTCGTATCATGTGACCCCAAGTTATCTCATCTCACATAAACTACGCTACTAAAATCTAATTCGCTCAGTAATTATCTACATTAATTTCAAGTTAAATCTTAATTTGGAATACAAGTTTAAATGCAAGAATTATTTCAATTCGTACGAATAGCTTACTCAGAAATTATGTAAAACCGCAGTGCTTTACTTCGCTGGTGCATTCTCATTAGAATTGATGAATTTAACACTTGATTTCGCCTTCGGATGAGCGGTGTAATTGCGTTCTAATTGACTTCGAACTAATTGACTTATTACCGTGAATTGCCTTAGGGGATAAAATTTAAATATCGTGTAAAAATTCTATATGCCAGTATTGAAAGAAACAATCTGATAAGAAATGGCTTCAACTTGTTTTGAAACTGAGGTGTAAAAGGTTACCAGCGAAGATATTTCGTCTGGCATCAGTTAAACCATTATTGGCGACTTTATCGTTTGCGCCGGCAAAACGGAAAAGTACCCATAATTTATGTTTCTTAACAAATTCAAGACGTTCACTTACAGTCATTTTCAAGAAAGAATTACATTTATACAACTTGTGAAAATTGATACTTTTACAACAAATACATTTAAAATCTTGACCTTTAACATTTGACACTAAGGCAGTCACCTTTTGAATAGGTTGACCCTTTTTTGCATTAAACACATTAGATGACTTTGACGACTGCAAAGTTCTAGCATGATTTTTTAGAAATGTAATAAGCTCAGATAATTTAGGTAACTCACTTGTTTTTGAATCTCTTTCCCACCAAAGACGAGTGGAAACATCCAATTTTTGCAGCTAAATATATGCAAGAAATGTTTCTGCGAATCCCTCTATTTTTTGGTCTAATATTTCCAGAGACCTTACACTTTCATTCACTGTGTCTACTAATTTCAAAATAGAAGACGGGCTTTCATTTTGCATGGGAGAAATTGACATGAAACGCTTTATCTGAGCGAAAACCTGATCACGTTTATTGGAGTATCTCTCTTCTAAAAAATCCCAAGCAATTTTATAGTTATTGTCACAAATTGTGACTGATTGAATAATCCTAGCTGCTTCGCCATGAAGCGATAACTTCAAATACGAGAGCTTTTGGGAATCCGATAATGCATTATTATTATGAATGCTTGAAATGAAAAGATTCCGAAAGCTTAACCAATCTTGAATATTTCCACTAAAAGACGGCAAGTTTAATTTAGGTAATTTCATACCTTGTGCACTGGTATTTTCAATCTTTACATTACTTGCATCTTTAGCACTAAATTTTGACATTTGTCATTTAACCTTAACCCACAAAGTATCAATACTGTCTTGAACAGTTTGTTGTTCAGTTACATATTTGTCAAACTCTTTTTCATCAACTATTACAAATAATTTATCAAAAATATCCGAACATTCATTATTAAATTTTGCACATTTATTTTCAAAAAGTTGTAACTGAAATCCATCACAAGTATATTTTTCGAAGTCTGATGTCGCTTTCGTTATATTTGACTTTAAAATTCTTTTCTTAATTAAAAATGCTTCCATAATTAACGTTAATTAATAATACCGAACATATGAGCAAATTCACTTACCTCCATTTGAGGTAATCCAAATGAACCCGAAATTTGTAAATCCAAACACACACTAATTTTTATGTCGAATGCGAAGTAACATATCACACTTTTTTATCAATTTAACACTTCACCTTTAAGTTTTTTAACCAGCACTTTATCCATAGGCACTAATCTTCCTACCGGGTTGCACGGACCACAATTATATTCGAGAATAAACATACTCATGAAACACAAACACTAAGCTTTAATGGACTGTAGCTTTATTTCTTTTAACTTATGTTTGGATGGACACTCTTGCCATCGCATAGGTGCACCTCCCATCACGCAATCAAGCACAATAATCATGGCCGCTAGCTCACCACGTTGTCGTTTTTTCCCATCGTGGTTGCCAAATCACTCCTGCCTTAACAAGTTGTAATTTTTTTTATAGACTAAACTTGTTTTGATGTGTTTAAATTTTTTAAAGAGACTATTTTAGGTATAAATAAGTTCATGAATGGACAAAATGGTGATAATTTACTGTTGTATCTAACAACTGGGGAACCTCAGTATGTGATTAAAATATAAGAGGTCAGTACTTTATCTAAAAAATACTTCTCTGTTACGAACATTGTTTACTAAGACATATAAGAGTTTAATGTCTCTATGTGATGATGAAAATATAAAAATAATTGATGCTGAAATTAAATTAGCTACTTTAGAATGCATTAATTCTGATTTAATGACTCTTGACAAAAATTTAGAACTTGCCTTAAGTGCTGAAGATAATGGTAAAAGTAATTCTGACGAATTTGAATCTGTAGAAGAATATAAAGTCAAATTTGATGAAGCTATAGTTTGTGTCAATTCTTTTATAGAAAGTAAATGACAACCAAACAGGAATATACAGCATAAAGTCTGAAATCCAGACTCGTCAGCGATTCAAGTTTTGGGATTTTTTGCGGATATTAGATCACCAGTTTAATCTAGTAAAATGGCATGTAGAAATTATAAAATTAAAAATATGAAACCGTCATTTATGAAATAATGAAGTATTTATGATCTAAAGGGTATCAAAATTTTAAAAAAAAAAAAAACCCTTAATATTTATTTGTTTACCTTATTAAACATTTTTTTCAATGTAAGTTGTTTAAGTTGCTTCATTTTTTGTGCTAATACTTTCTCTTTAATTCTGTAGACAGACATAATCTCTTGTTTGGTAACATTGAAGTCCTGTAACTGCTATCTCGAGAATTTTGACTAACTTGTTAATCAAAATTTTCTCGTTTTCAGTAACTTCTCTGTCACTTTCTTCACTATTGGTAGTGGTATTGTCTGAATCTAGAATCATACTACAGATTTCGCCATTCATTAATTGATTGATGATTGAGAAGCATTGTCATCACAATGAAAAACTTCTTTTATATCATCTTCATTTATTACCGCTTCTCCATATTTCTTCACAAAATCCGTTAATTGGAAAATTTCACCTCATTTTGCGATATCCGAAAACCTTTAAAATTAGTGGGTATCATCATTAAATTTAGTTATTCTTCACTATAAACATATACACTATGCAACATGAGCTTGGCGACTAATGACAAGTTGTTCCATTCATTATCTTGCTTCTATTGCGCACTCAGACAATTAAGCCTGAATTGTACTAGTTTAGTTATTTATTATACTTATGTCTATTTCTTGCACATGCTTAAGGCTTATCATAGTTCTGAATACATAAATTCCCACATATACTTAAGCCTTATTGAGGACTAGCGCTAGATATCTTACCGCCTGATGCAGTCTCTGTGGGTCCTAGATTCTGTGACTCGGTGAGGCCATATGAGCCCTGGCACTGCTTCTGGGTTTATGTGAACAATAAATCAGTTATGCTTAATTCAAATAGCCCTAAATGTAATCTTTGGGTCTATGAGTAACATCAGCGAAATCTATTTTTGGCATATGGAAAGAAATTTTTGGTAAATTTTTCCTCGTCAACATTTTTTAGTGTATTTAACTTAAATCTGTAATTATTGCCAAGCATAATGTCAACATAAAAGGTTACCATACTTCTTTATTATTCAGTTACTAACATAAAAAAAATTGTTTAGGCATCGGTGCATGAGTCATTATCCAAATTGTCATGTTTTGATAAACATGTGGTGATGAAAGGAAAGTATAATAAATTATGATTCACTAGGTTGGCATCAGATCAACAATATATGTATGTGGAATGCTTCGGTATGAGATGTGTGCCGAGCAGATATGCAGCAACGGAGCCAAATTACTGATCGTAAAAATTTATGCTAAAATGATTGTTTCTTCAATAACAAGGTATTTTATTTAGCGTCAAAGTGAAATTAAGAATCGGGACTCTCCAGATGTTTTATTATGTGCGGAGGGGGAATCAAATGTGCATACGTAAAGCCTACGAGAAAAACGTTGTTTATAGTTTTGATGTCCAGAATTTAGATTATTCTGGATAATGGACGTCCGGATTTCGGACTTTGTACTGTATTAAGTAACAAGAAATTAAAAATAAAACTTTTCAAACTAATGAAATTTGGCGGGGAAGATAAGAATGGCTGTGTTTCTGGAGTCAGTTTAAACAGATTCATGAGCATAAAGAAATGGAGTTGGAAGACAAATTCCAATATTTAATACAGTGCATGTTACCAGGTACAAGAGAAAAAGAGATTATTGATAGCTATCCACCTATGGCAGAAAATTATGCAAAAGTGATTGAAAGCCTCAAACGAAGATTTGGCTGTGAGGAATTGTTAGTGGAATACTATGTTTATGAAATATTAACTTTATTTATTAAAAATGCTACCAAATCAAGACTTCATATCACTTAATTACATGACAAATTAAAATCCCACCTCAGATCATTAAAATCCATTGGGATGACATCAGACAAATATTCTGCAATTCTCTTCCCAATTGTGGAGTCGTGTATTTCAGATCTGTTAAGAATTTGATTGAGAAACTCAGTAAATTAAGAGAAATTATATAGTGCAAGGTTGGCCCAGCTTTTAAATTTTCTAAGGGCTGAGGTCGAAGGGGAAGAAAGAATAACTCTAGCAAAGTCAGGTGTGAAGCAAAGTGGTCCTTACAGAAAAATTCGTAAGGATAGAGAAGACATTACTATACCTATTGCAAACAACTTTTTTTGGGAGCAAAAGAAATAAATAACAATAATGTAATAGATTGTATATTCTATGAAAAATCTCATCAAAGCAAAGATTGCTACAAAGCGCAAAATTTAAGTCATGATGAAAAATTGAAAATTATGAAAGAGCAAAAATGTTGCTTTATGTGTTTGAAAACAAACTATCGAGCTAAGAATTGTAAAAGCAAAGTTCTATGCATGTTCTGCGGTAGGGAGCATTATATTGTTTGTTGTCCAGAATTTAAGCAGAAATCAAAAGTTCCTGTTGAGTGCAATCAAGAGAATTGTGAAATTAGCACTCTTTCTTCAACATGTACTTCAGGAAGAGTTTTGCTTCAATCTTTAGTGGTTGCCATTCAACATGAAGAAAAGAAACTTCATCTTCAAACTTTAATTAATATTGGATCTGAATTTTCCTTTGTTTTAAAATCAACAGTAAAATCCTTAGAAATAAGATCAGAAGCTCATAAAAAATTAACACATGTTCTGTTTGGAGGAAGGACTTCTGATATGAATCATAAATGTTATAAAATAAATGTTGAGAACCTGCATAGCTGCAAGATTCCTGTTTTAGGTCAGCCTATAATTTGTGGATCTATACCTAGTCTACAGAAAAGATCTTGGATATCAGAATTAGCTGGAGAGGGAATTCATATCACAGATGTTGACTATGTCAACCTGCAAATTGATCTTTTAATAGGCTCAGACTTTGGCAGGGAATATTTATACAGGAAAAATACAGAATTAAGTACAGGCATTTTTGCCATGGAAACACTGATTGGATTGGCTTTTGATGGGCAAATCACCAACAACTGGAGCTGAAAATTTTATTGCTCCCTCTTAATTTACAATCAAGATAACAGAAACCTCTGGGAATTAGTAGCCACTAGCATTACATATCAATTTGAATTGAAATCTAGAAGAGAAATTGATATGGTCATAAACGATCATTTTGTGGCAAATTTAAGAAAAGATGATGAGGGAAGATATGAAGTGAAATTACCATGGTTACATGACAAAAATCATCCTGAGTATAGAGATATAGCTGAAAGAAGACTAGAAAAAAAACAACTAAGTTAAAAATGGAAGGAAAATATGATGCATATACTGACGTGTTAGAGTAGTAGTTAAAAAAAGATATAATTGAAAAAGTACCACTTGGAGAACTATCTAAATTTGGTTGCTATTTGCCACACAGAGGGATTTTCAAGGAAAATTCAACTAAGGTTAGACCATTTTTTGATGCATCAAATAGAAAGAAAGGACTTCATTCACTTAATGATTGTCTTAAAAAAGGAATTAATACCTTCATTCTTAGTAAGATTTAGGGAAAAATGAATAGGTGTTATATCTGACATAAAAATGGCCTTCTTACACATAAGTATTGCCAAAGAAGATTGAAATTATCTTCGATTTCTGTGGTGGAAGGACAGTGAGAGTAAAGAAATTCAAGTTTTTAGGCACCAAAGAGTAGTTTTCGAAGTTACCTGCAGTCCGTTTATTCTTGGAGAAGTCATTTGTCGAACATAAAGAAATTGAAGAAAAGTTATTCAGATTGTTTTATGTTGATAACTGTATCACTTCATTGGACACAGAAAGTGAAACTCAACATTTCATAGAAGTCACAATTAATACAAAATGCTAAATTGCATATTCTCTTAACCAGTCTTCAAGAGAAATTTTGGATTATAAAGGGTAGAAAAACAAGAAGAGCAGCTACACTGACTACCAATAAGTATTTGGACACCTATGCAAATGACCATATCTGCGGTTTTAAGGTACGTCACGGACTCCGCTGGTATATATCATGTAGGAAACAGCATCGGCTTTAGTCGCATGCAAGATGCCTCGCAGTTCGGAGCTCTCTGATTTCGAGAAAGGTATAATTATCAGGTATCACAAATGTGGCCGATCCTTAAGGGACATATCTAGCGATCTGAAGTACCCAAAATCGACAGTGGTCTATGTGATTAAGAAGTGGAAGGTGAGCGGTGATTGTTGGAATGTGCCCTGAGTCGGCAGACCAACGAAACTGGGAGATAGAGACCGACAAGTGCTGTCCAGAGAAATTTGGAAGAACAAAAATCAACCTAACCGATGGCCCTAATCCGTGAGGAGTTTCAACAGGCATCCGGGAGTATTGTTTCAATGAATACCATCCGTAAGGAAGCACATCTGCTTGGTTTTCATAGTCGTCCTGCTGGCCATAAGCCTTTGATCACAAAGTCCAACCGCGCTTCTTGGTTAATGTGGTGCAAAGCACATCGAAATTGGACTGCAGATCAGTGGAAACGGGTTCTTTGAAGTGACGAATCAAGGTTCACCCTTTACAATTCGGATGACCCTTTACAATTCGGATCCAGGGTCTGGGTCTGGCGTCTACCTGGAGAACGTCTCCTGCCAGAATGCATTGTGCCAACAGTCAAGTTCGACGGAGGTGGAATTATGGTCTGGGGGTGTTTCTCCTGGTATAGGCTGGGACCCTTGGTCCCCATTCATGGTAAGCTCAACTCCGATGCCTACTGCACTATTTTGGATGACAATGTGCTTCCTACGTTGTGGCAGTTTTACGGGTTGGACCTTTGTTACTTTCAGGGCGACAATGCCAGTTCTCATGTTTCAACGTTAACCAAGGCTTGGTATGGTGCCAATGGAGTTCATCGAATGGACTGGCCTGCCCAGAGTCCAGACCTGAACCCTATCGAGAACCTCTGGTACGAGTTGCATCGCCGAATTCAGGGGTGCACTATCCGTGCAAAATCGGTGAAGGAACTTCTATGTCTTCTCCAAGCCGAGTAGAAGAAAATACCACTAGCTGTCATACAAAGACTTGTAGAAAGTATGCCCCGGAGGGTCCACGCTGTAATTACCTCTTGTGGAATCTCTACCAACTATTGATTTTGAATAAAGTTAGTTTTTCTTTTCTATCACAGGTGTCCACATACTTATTGGTAGTCAGTGTATTTCTAAATGCATTGTTTGTAGAAGACACAGTGCAAAAGCAATGAGAACATTTTCTTTGCCAGATCTTGAACATATAGAAAAGACAAATTTAACTAGAAGGTTACGGTGCCAACAAAGAGTTGAGAAAATGTTTTAGAGTATAATATCTAGGAAATTTCATGCTCAAGCAAACAAATAAAAAGTCATCTTATGAATTAAAAGTTGGAGACATAGTTTTAATCAAAAACAAAGATAAGGAGGAACATTTTGTCCTTTCGAACGAATAGTCTAATTGTATTTCAGTAAAGACAGTAACATCAGACTGGTAAAAGGCATGAAATGGAGAGATTTAAGACCAATTCAACACTTATATTGTTTCGAAATATAACCATAATCCGAAGAAAATCCTGAAAAAACAGATACTGAACAAGAAAATATCCCTACAAGTCTCCAAGAGATACTGAAAGAGAGAGTTACCAGAAGTGGTCGAGCTATTAAAAAAAACCTTCTACATTCAAAGACTTTGAACTTTAAATTAGACTTTTAAGTGAACTTTAAAATGGACTTTTAGGTTAAAACTGAATTTAATTAAATATTTGTTTTGTTAAAAATCCTGTTATCAAAAGGTGGGAGTATGCTACGTATAGCATTGTTCATTACATTCAACCAGTGCAGTATTACTTTCCCTATAGTTTTGCTTTGAGAGGAACCTGTTGTAATATGTTAATTTTTTTAAATTTATTTATTTATTTATTTTCTTGTAGAATAAACATGTTTTGTGGTGTTTAAATTTTTTACAGAGATTATTTTATGTAAAAATGAGTTTATGAATGGACAAAATGGTGAATATTTACTGCCATATCTAACAATGACAAAGCCTAGACAGGGAGTTACATTTTATGCTTTTCTTAGGTTTTTAAGGGACAAACTACTTAGGTGCAACTTCTATGGCCATCTGAAGGTGAATTTTTAAAAGTTCTACCCCAAGATGCTGATAGTCACCGTACACTTAGTCAATATTTCTCAGATAACAATATAGAGCACTGTGTAATTAACCATAAGTATAAGCCTGTTATGGTTCTGCTGAGAGGTCTGCCCTCTAACTCTAATATAAGTATCATTACTGAAGCTCTTACTGAGAGAGGTTTTACTGTGCACAAAGTCGTGCAACTCACAAAATATCATACCAAAGCCCCAGTCTCTATTTCAGGTGCAATTAATGCCTACTGCGATTTTGTTAAAATTTATGACATGGCAGATCTTTTGCTCTTCCAAATTAAGGCTGAAAAGTATATTGCAAAGAACTAGGTTCCCCAATGTCACAATTGCCAGAAATGGCATTCTTCTTGCAAAAATTGCCATGCAGCTCCCAGGTGTATTAAGCGTGCTGGGTTCTACAGAACTAGTAACTGTGCACCAGGAGCGCCTGGAGAATCCAAAGTGTG
This sequence comes from Stegodyphus dumicola, assembly GCF_044657685.1. NCBI lineage: Eukaryota > Metazoa > Arthropoda > Arachnida > Araneae > Eresidae > Stegodyphus > Stegodyphus dumicola. The sequence continues at coordinate 35,219,274 of NC_140771.1, read as the reverse complement.
CAAACTGTCTTGGTCCACACGTTGCATCTTATAGAAGTTTCCCAAAGTTTCCATCAGCTAAAAAATGCTAAATTTCCTCCTAAATTAAGCCAGGCATAACTTATGGACAGGCACTTAAGGTGAAGACTGCTTCTCAGAAAACATGAAATAGCTCCTTTGAGTCTGATACACAAGCTGCCATCACCATTACCCCCATTCAAAACCCTGAAGAACTACCAGTGCTATTGAGTTATCCAAGCTTATACAGGTCCTAAAGGAATTTCATCGAGCCTTTGGCCACAACTTAAATTATTATAATTTATAAAAGCAGAATTAACAGTATCAGAAAATGTACTAACATAGATAAAATGTTTATACGGTATGAAATCCTCAATGAGGTTGAAGGACTTAATGCTCATAATTAGACTAGACTTGCAATTCTATATGCTATACTCGTAGTACTGCTGATGCTTGTTCTCTTTTGCTTTGAAACTGGCCTGGGTCTTTAATGTACTCTGTCTATTATAATTACTAGTATTACGGCTTGTTATTTCAATTTTTGTTTTATTATCCAAATGATGTTGTGCAACCTTAGTGATCTACAGGCTATGTTTCAAGTCTCTTTTGGCTCTTTGCTTAGCAAATTTTCACCTTCAATACCTAGGAAATGTCTCCTAGGTATCTACTCTAAAACTGACCACCTGTTTTACTTTCGAAGTACATACACATTCAAAATTACTCAAGCGTGGTTTGTCTGGGATAGAGTTTACACATGGGAGCCCGATTCAGCAATCATTTCACCTGAGCTAAAGTATCTCAGACCCCAGCTTAAATAGTATTTTCTACCACACTTTGCATAAAGTGTGAAATTGAAAACTTCTCTTGGCAAGAAAGTATGGGTAGGAAAATGAGGGTATAAAGGAAAGGCTGTTTCCAAAATAAAAATTAACTGTTAGGAAAATAAAATAAAACCCAATAATTTTTTTTACAAACTATGAGAAAATATCAGTAACATTATTATATGGAAGTTTTATAAATTATGAAAAATATTCACAAAATTATTATTAAAAAATAACAAAAAGGATTTCAATTAAATTTTAATAAAATATGAAAACAATCAATTTTAGAACAGCACAAGACTAATTTTCTTGCACATTTCCATTAAAAAAATCCAATTACAATGATCAGCATTACATACAATAATGTCAAATCAGTTCATTTGGAAGAAACAATATTTTCTTTAAATAAATTATAATATTTTAATTTAAATTTATTAGCTTTTATAAAATTAAAACTTTAGATATTTAAAAAATGTTTGTTACTTGCTATATAATATCCTCCACATCATAAATCCAACTAACAACTTATAATTCAGCCTTAGTATACTTTCATATTAAATAAAAACCGAAACTTACTTGAGTAATTAGGTTACAAAAAAAGTCAGATCTTGTTTTGCAAGATGCTTGTTGACTGGAAGCAGGTAGATAAGATCTTGCAAAAATTAGAAGTTTTTCTGCATGAAAAGGGGATAAATCATCATTCTTTGCGCAAAATATATTTCTTATGTAGCATCAGGACTAAAGAGAAGGGCTACGTCATAGAGTGGTTCCCCCTGAAACAGGCTGCGGGGAGTGATGACATAGCAATGATGCCACTGAGCGCGGGGATGCAATTGACAACATAGAAATTAGCGTTTTAAATTTGAAGAACCAGCGTTTAAAATGAGCTGTGTGTGAAAGATAGCTATAATTTGGAAGAGACAATGTTACTGCAGTATGCATTTTACACTGAACATTAAAAAATTTAATAGTACTTACTCAATTTTAAAATAATAGATAAAATGCGCTACTCTTAGCATTAAGTTCCTTTTTTTATTTGCAGGGATTTTTTTTTTTTCTTTAAATGCCTGTTTGTTTCTAATCATTTCTTTATCTGCATGTTAACTAAGAGAACTGTACTAATGCTTCTAAATTGGCATAGTTTTAAACATGTATATTTAAACATATATGCCAAAATTTCTGCTAATCTAAGTTTGAGTTTCAGTCTAATTGTAAATTTTACATTGGCATATTTTTCTCCCGATTCAATATAATAACATACATTTTTTTAAAATAATTTTGTAACTTAGGCTTACATCAATATTTCATTTAAATAAATACATGTAAGATTGTTATCTTAATTTAGACAAAACAACTTTACTCACAGGACCTAAAATAATTATTTTCAAAAGTGGGGGTTGAGGGGGCAGGTCTTCTTATGCCAATTACTTTAATATTATCCTTTATATATATTTTATCTAGAATGCTAAGCTAGCACAAAATCGAATCAATAATAACAGAGGATACAATAAAAATAACTGTAACAATAACTTAACAGAATTAGTTCTCATTTGAAATACGCTTTACACTATTAACTTCTAAAATGTCATCTAGAAATATTTCAAATCAAAACATACTATATATGCTTACTTGTACAGTCGCAATGCAACTAAAAGTTGTTGAAACATTATTTATTGGCTGCCACATTCGAAGCAATCCATTTTTTTTTGCCTTTTGGGTTGCTTTTCTTTGGGAAAAAACATATGCATTTCTATTTAAGAAAGGTATTCTAATAAAAGTTCTCACTCTGCAAAATAAATGAATTGCTTCTCTGTTAACTTCATGATAATGTTTCTCCAGTTTATTAATTAAAGAGCCAGTTACATGCTTCCCTTTATAGTAAGTTGTACCATGAACTGCACAAAATATGTTTTCGAACTCATAAACTGTATTCATCCATGAATGAGAAGGTGTAGTCAAACCTCCTAAGGACAATAATTTAATCCATTCTGAATTAAATATTGGTTCATCAGCACTATTTTTAGATATTGTTCCCAATGATGGGTCTTTGTCTCGCACACGATAGGCAATATAACCTGCAACATATGTTAATGCTTCTTTTTCGGCTGTCGAAAATTGTCTGTCGGAATTCAATTCTAATTCTCAAGCCATAGGAGAAGGTTCCTCTATGAAATCCAAATCCAAATCATCAATAGTATTTAATGGAAAAGCATCTCCCCCTCAGTTTTCAAAGCCCTTTCAAGTATTTCGGATGTTGAATCAATATTTCTGCTTTCTTTAGTCATGCATACTTTTGAAGATAAATTTGGCAGCTTATTAGCGAGTATTAATTGCTTTAAGCGGCGTATAACTTCACTAGGTGATGGATGGTCATTAAACCTACCAAGCCCTCGAATCTGACTAAAGAGACTTTCAAGTGCATCCTGAGTTAATCTAGAGGTTAAAATATATTTAGCACCATACGATGATTTCAAATCCTGGTGTAGGCCAAAAAGAGAATTTACTGAAATTATTATTCCTTTTTGGAAAGGCAGTAAGTTGGCTTTTCCCTGAACTCTTAATCCACCAATGACTTTCTTCATTAATTCCAAAACTTGAATTTGTTTTTCATGATGTTCATTTAATCCAAATGCTGCTTTAAGTATTTTATCTGAAGGAGGGTATGTTTTGGTACTATTCATAATATCGAAAAAATTGTCGATTAACTCAAAGAAGTCGGATGCTTTTTTATTTCCTGTGAGGTGGAGTATACCTTTTGCTGTAGTTTTTGAAAATAATGTTTTCGCTGGAGCGACTTTTTGTCTCTCGTTTCTCTTGACCATTAAATAATTTGGTTTTAGTTTGTGACACAATTTAATTTCTCCTGAATCTTTATTTAAAACATCTTTAATAATATCAACATTTAAAACAGTTCCATCTTCTAAAACAAATCCTTTATCTAAAAAGTGGTTTTTAATTGATTTGAGGCAGTGCGCTAAATCTGCAAAAACCCATATTTTTTTCGTTTGCAATACTGGATTTGGAAACTGAGAACTATTAATCGAAATCTGTAACTCTTTCCACAAAGTACTAGATCCTCCTAAATCAGACACTATTGCTTTCACTTCTACTCCAGATGATTGAATATGTCTTATGAGTGAAAAAAGAAGTTCTTTCTTCATTGGAGTGTTAAAATCAAAAAATATTGATTGTTTCCACTGCGAAATGAGACCTCTGATTAAAACAAACTGCACTTTTTGAAAAGGAACGAGAATTTGGTCCAGTTTAGAGTCATAGCAGAGTTTAGAATCTATGCGAATTTCGTCGAAACTGAGAACGCATATTTTTTCTACAGAATTCAAATAATCGCATCTTTCCTTCATTACAGCAAGAGCATCACTCTGAATTCCTGGACTACATGAAAATTTAGAGCACCATCTCTTTAATGTGCTAGTGCTAGGTAAAGGAATTCCCATTTTTTCCTTCCAAAAATCGTAGCTTTTAGATGACAGAGCTCTTATGACAATGCAACGTGAAATATCTTCACTAGTCCACCTGATTTTTTCCTTCTTTTCTAGCAATGTGTTAATCTACGTCTTTGTAAAAATATACTTTAGATGTTTTTCCAAATTCTCCGATCTATGCTGTTTTTTTCTAAATTTCGCTGTTTGGGATTTTAATTTCTGAATTTCCGACACAAAATTCTTTCTAGATGTCGTCCACCTTCTTTGTCGCTGAGCAAACATTTTAAAATTTTTCTTCTCTCTATTTTTCAATATTTTATTACAATTTTCTAAGGATATTATTTTGTTCTTCAAATTATCAATGCATTCTTGTTCATCTTTACACTTAGGGCATTCATGGATATTGTCACATAGGGCATTGTCACTTGTGAGTTTTATTTCAAAATCATTCACATTTGATTTTTTATTGTCAGCTTCAATTTCGTTCTCGGCCTCAAAATAAATTTTCTTTGGGCTTAATTCGTGTAGTCTTTCAAAAGCACTCTGCATTAGTTTTCTTTTAAAATGTCTCCGATTTCTTGGCGTTATTTCGTTTACTGCACATGATAAATTTACTTTCGGCACAGTATTGCATTTCAACAGTTTCTTTTGCGGCAATCCAAGCAAGCGATTTCTCATGTCATCTTCATAATCACTGCACAGAAAATGTTCGCTGCAAATTCTTGTGTTTTCCACATTAACAGAATCCTGTCTTCGACATTTATGTATCCATCCTTTCGTCAAAAGCAAATTGTCCTTGGGGAAAGCATGAAATACAATATCTCTTCCTTTCGTATTTCGATTAAGTGTTACGGCACGTTGCTACAGCACAAGAAGCCATATTACATAAAGGATACTTTAAATATAGAATTTAAAAGGAAAACTGACTAAAACTATATATATATACACAAATTATTTTAAATATTTGCATTATTAGAAAACAAATATGTATGATTAAAATTAATTTGGGATATGCGACCTTCAGAAAATCGTCTCTCAACTGAATGAAACTACAGTTTTAAAGGCGCGAAATCAGAGCAGGTGCAACAGAGATACGTCAGATTACTTCCAGTTCCCCCCTCCATGAGGCTCGGGTCGGCGACAAGTCGAACAAAGGAATGACCTAGCCCTTCTATTTATCCCTGATGTAGCATAAAATAATCACCCACATTTCAGCTTGAACTTTTCAAATACAGTCAAAAGTCGTTAATCCGGACTCGTCGGGACTTCGGCGATTCCGGATTATCGATTTTTCCGGATTATAGATCATCAGTTTAAATCTCGTAGGATGGCATGCAGAAATTCTAAAATTAAAAATATGAAACCGTAATTTATGAAATAAAGAACAATTATGATCTAAAGGTATCAAAATTTACAAAAAAAAAAAAAAAAAAAAAAAAAAAAAGCATAATATATATTTGCTTACTTTATTAAACATTTCTTTCAATGTAAGTTGTTAAATTGCTTCATTTTATGTGATAATACTTTCTCTTTAATTCTATAAACAGACATAATTTCTTGTTCAGTTACAAAGTCCCGCTATTCAAGTCCCGTTAATTGCTGTGCCGAGAATACCGACTAACTTGTCAATCGAAATTTTTTTGTTTTCACTAACCTCTCTGTCACATTCTTCATGTCTTTATCCATTTTTTGCAGCAATTCATTTTTTTTGTTTGTTGGACATCGAAACATACTTTCGTTTTGTAGATCCTTTGGAAGTTCCAGCATCGGAAATTCTATTTGACATAATCAAAAGTTCAAGTTTACTTTTATAAAATTGCTCTTACAGTCTGCAAAAAATAATAAGCGGGATCCAATTCGAAGATTAAGGAACAATGCAATCATTAACATTAACTGAAATAGATTAGATAATTTTAGCTTACACTGTCCGTTATACATTAAACGCGCAAGCGAAAACGTATTCTGCACTTGCGCACATGCATATGCGCAGTAGTCAAGGTCTTACGCGCACGCGTAAAACGTCTGTGCGCATGTGCCAACGCGGCACACGTGCAGAAAGTTTTTAGCTTTGAGGTTCGAATTAACGACTTTTGACTGTACAAAATATGCACTTGGAAGCATATATGAACTTAAATTTATAAAAGTTCCAACACACACAGATGAAACACATACAGTTTAGAAAATTCCTTATTACTATTACCTGGTTAAAATAAACCTCAGCCTTTTAATTCAAAAATAGATATATTAATTTCTATAGAAGTTTTTTACAGATAATATAATTTTGTCAGCAGTTTGCCTAATTTTGATATTTATTCTATCAGTTTTTTAAAAATTTCAAATGATTGTAACTACACAAATGAAAATAAAAAAAAAAAAAAAACTGTACTTGCCTGCTTTTACATGTGGCTCTTTCTCATCCAAAAAATATATTTAATTATTATTAAGGAAATAAGTAAGACAAATAAACTTAATCATCATTAAAGCCCAACTATACAATCAACATATTTGGGTACTTGCGTATTATCTCATCAACAGTGAAAGTTGGCTACCACTGAACCATGAAAGTTCATGGAAATTCCAAGAAAGTTACATCAATCAATCCTGTACTTCTATCTGAAGCTCTTACAATAATATATTTGTCTGTCTCTCTGCATTACCCACCAAACAGCCATTGCTGCGGATGTGTTCAACCTACTTCGTAAAAAGGCTTTCATAAATTTTTACCATTTTGCTAGGCCTTCTGATTTCACTGGAAGCTCTGTTTCCAGTGATTCACTCTATGAATACAAACTCACCATGGTGATTGTTCCAATCTGTTACTGTTTTGTTGGCCACATCTGTTACTGTCTGTTGTTCAACAGACGTTAATCCTCTTAAGCTGTAAAATGAACCTAAATGCATCATAAATATGATTCTACAGCCCTCAAATTCCCTTTTTTCCCGAAATGTAAGAAAAAATACAGTAGTAACAGTTAATTTATATTCTTGTTCCTAAACACAAAAGATGGTTTATTAAGAATCGGTCAGGTTTACGTCAAGCATAAGTGCAGATGTTCATCTCTTGTGACACCATGCTTAATCACAACTGGCACTAAATTATGTTGCTCGGCATAAGTCTCATGTTTGATGGCATAAGTACCTACATTTTGTACAAATTTCTCCTGACATCTGTATGATACTACACTACTACAACTGTATTAGTTGCCAACATATCAGGGACATATTGCTCAGCATTGCAGGTTACAAATTTGCTCTTGGACTCCCTCCTGCTTGCAAAACATTTTTATTGTTATAACATTATTATACATCACTTTCTGTGCATTTAAGCCACAAGAAATTCAACAGCATAGTCACAAAATATTTTAAAAGAGCACATCCTAGACTTCCCGATATAGGGGTTGTCGAAAAATTTTTTTTATACTCGCTATATCACTTTTTTGAGAACTAGATGCTCCAGTGGCCAGTCGATTGAAAGACTTATCATAAAAAAGAATAAAATTTTTTTAATTTCAAAGTGTTGCCACTTCTTGCTTTCGAACTGCTGATTTTTTTAAAACAAAAATTGTTAAATTTTACAAAATATGAAATAAATCAAAAGCAAATTCCAGATCCATGCTTTAAGATGCCCATGTTCAGGTGGAGGACTACTTAAAAATTCAGTAGCTGTAGGTGCCATCACTTCTCCACAAAGCGAAGAACATACAAACATGCATACAGATTCTCCATTATTTCAATTTGTCTGTATCACCTGGTGACAACATTTGCTGGCAGCAATTTGAAAAGTGATTCAAACACAAAAGTGATACAGACAAAAATTGAGTTTCAAGACTAATAGCAACTCTAGTGCTAAAAAGTAATATAAATTTCCCCTCCTCTTACAAAATCTAGTAGCAGAGAACATAATATTCAACAAAAGGAAGAAGGGTACTATTCGGTTTCGAGGGTTGTAAAAAATCTCCAAACTATTGTTGATGCCAATGTTGCGAAAAATAATTACGGCAACCCTAATAATTGCGGCAAGAAAGGAAGTATAATAGTAAATAACTATTTAAGATTGATGTTTTAATATAGATGAAAGGTTAATTTCATATAATACTTTTTATTAGGGTAGAGTAGATTTTAAGGTACCCCTTGTATTATGGCGAAATTGTTGTTTGATTTATCGCCAAGTTGTTGTTTCATTTATGGTAGCCTGAGTAGTTGAATGTTATGGAAACCCTATCGTAACGTAATCGGGTGCATGATTCTGGGAAATTTTGAATCATGGGATGTTTTGTAAACATTTTTGTGGTGTGCGTTGGTTTGATTCTTTAGACGGTAGAATGACCGAATGTTACTACATTCGGCCATTTTAAGTTAAGTACCATTTTAAGTTAATTTAAGTTAATTTTAAGCCATTTTAAGTTAAGTACGATTTCGAGCGAAAGGGGAAAAGAGCTTTAATTGACTGGTGTGTAAATGAAGGTTTACTTAGTAGCCATTGTAGTGCCCTGTATGTAGGAAGGATATGCGTTTAGTCGAACGTAAAAACCGTTTAGATGGATTTGAATGGGTTTGTAGGAAGAAAGGTTCAGATGGTCACTATTCGAAGCGTTCGATCAGAAAGAGTACCTGGTTTGAAAAAAGTCATTTGAGTATGATTGATATTTTGATTTTTACATGGCTCTGGGTGTACAAAGCGGACTCGAAAATCATGGTAAGTGAATATTTGTTTTTGGTAGTGCTTAAATGTATAACATGTTTTTCCTTTATGTTATTTTATTGTTTGGTTTAAAATGTATTTTATTGAGATTATGCATTTTTTGTTTGCCTATATTTTAGAATTTGGTGCTCCTTTGACTTTTTAAGTGAAAATATATCGATGTGTACATGGACAAAGTAAAGGGAGTGCACAATGCAAGTTTGTGCAATTCTGGGATTTTTTTTTAAAGTGAAAATAGGTCAACGTGTACATGGATAAAGTTAAAAGAGTGCGCAATGCCATTTTTGTGCAATTCTAGGATTTTTTTTTAAGTGAAAATAGGTCAACGTGTACATGGATAAAGTCAAAGGAGTGCGCAATGCTATTTTTGTGCGATTCAGAGATTTTTTTAAAGTGAAAATAAGTCGATGTGTACATGGATACAGAGTTTGTGCAATTGTTTGTATTGTTATTTTGGCTTTGTGTAGGGGCGATTTTTGGCGCATTTGTAAGCCGAAATAATGAGTCAAAGAATTGCACAAAATCGGTATCCATGTACCACCGAAAATCGCCAAGGGGTACCATAAACTATACTTTTACCTTTTATTATTATAATTTATATGAAAACGGCTAAACATGACTGAATGGAAGCATAAGAGTAAATAACTACTTCAGATCATTATTATAATTTATATAAAATTTGCTAAATATTACTGAATGGATGCCTGCATCGCTATTTCGCTACCGAGTTATCGCTAAAGGATAATTTCATCTCGTTGGTTGTTCAAACGTAATTTTCTATAAAAAGTGATGCCTTTTCTTTGAAAATATTCTTGTTAAAGTGCAGAATCGCTCACTTGTTTGTTTACCGCTTTTTACAAGGGTAAAAACAATTGGATTTTTGTAAATTTTCTTTTCTTTTACTTTTTAAGCGAAAATAGGTCGATGTGTACATAAATAAAGTCAAAGGTGTGCGCAGTGCCATTTTTGTGCAATTCTAGGATTTTTTTTTAAAGTGAAACTAGGTCGATGTGCACATGTATACCGAGTATGTGCAATTCTTAATAACGTGTCAAGCAGTGGGTGATTCTGCACTTTACTCAAAATTCTATTGCCAAGTTTTCATCATGGGCAATTCCCAAATTGTTAAATCCATAGGATATCAAAAAAGGATTTAAAAATTAAACTAGTATTTCCATGGCGTCTTAAGAAATATAGAACTATATAAACTTATGCAATCTGAAATCAGTGTGTACGCTAGATTTGGCGCGCTTTTAAATGGGCGCGTTTGCTAGATTTGGCACTTTTGCGCGTACATTTTCGCTGCAATTTTTTTACGGCCCTCGAAACTGAATAGTACTGGAAGAAGGCGTGCTATAAATGCAAATTTCTCTGGACTAACTAAGATTTCTGTATCTCTCTTTCCTGATCAAGAAGCTGGACTGTGGGCAATGGCAATGTGTTTTTCATGTCTCAAAAGTACGATTTAGGATATATATTAGATTTATATATATACCATTGTCCTAACATATGTATTTTTACACATGAACACATTCATACAAACATTTTCGAATCCAGTCCCGATAACATAACAAAAGCCAATATGTTATTAGAATAATATCAATTAATTATCATAAAATCAAAAATATATATATATAATATGGCATGCCAGTTTTTCACACATTATTCTAAATTTTATTGCTTTAGATATAAAAATAGAAAATTCGTAGAAATAGTTCATACACATTTATTGAGGAATAGTGCATGAGAAATTTACTGAAATAGGAAATTTTGCAGTAATACATAAAAAATATGTGAATGCGAAACAACATATGAAAGAAAACCAAATTTAATGTTAATAAAAATAAAAAAATAATATTGCTACCTCATAAAATATTTTTAAATTTTAAAACAATCAGCAACAGACTACCTCAAAATAATTCTCAAAAGGATATTAGGAATTTCTGCAATTCTTCATCTGTGTTATCTTGAACATCAGGGCCATAAAATCCAGATTTCGTTTCAGCAGGCTGAGACATCACTAATCAAGAAAAAAATATGCCTTTAATATATTTTTATACCCAAGTAATCTAAACAGTTAAATAATTTTAATTTTATACATTATAACAAAAAATGTACTATAATGTCCCAAAATATTTAGATAGCTAATTCCAAAACTATACTCTGTACATACACTACCTCAAATAAAATATACATATATAATTCACAATAATGCCTTCAAACAGTTAACACAGTTATGCCTCTAAAATGTATTACTGTCCCGGATTCCGCTGAAAACCTAAAACGTTTGCTCCAAATCAATAACAGATGAATTATGCAAACAAAACCCACATTTAAATCACATGAACGAAACAAAATTGAAAATCGTCCGCCAATCTCGCTGTTGCCAAAGGATAACAAAACATTTGACTCGGCCACTGTGGGCTTTAACCTTTGGTGTCTTCAGATGATTATTAAGCACCAATTTGTAAAGAATAAATTCCTTCCATAAATTAAAATACATACGTAGCATTAGAATTCTATTAAACTAAAAGATGAAAAGAACGAACTTCCAAAGAGTTCATTTTTTTTTTTTTTTTCAGTCCGGAGAGGATGAGATTCCTATTGCGCATGCGCTATAGGCGAAAATCGGGACATGACGCAAGACTAGACAACTAGAGATTAAGGCTTAGAGATAGTTGGCCTTTACATGACGTCGGCTTTGAAGAAACGTAGGGAAAGGGCTAAAACCAAGGCCAACTTATACTCAATGACGTATATACACAATTTTAAACCTATATGCATAAAAAGTTACCCAAAAAAACCAAGCTCGTTATGTTATAGCCTTCAAATATACAGCAGCTAGCCATAAAATACACTTTTTGTTAATAACGAACCACGTTACAAATAGTGAGCGTATAGCAAAATTGTAGCAGAATGCGAGCGCCACCTAGTGATGAATTTCGCGAAAGCCACTGAAAACTGGGAACCGGAATTTCGTTCAGTCTGGCAGGCCTTGAGTATAAGTTGGCCTTGCTAAAACTAAGGCTCCTCTAAACCTTAGCTATAGGTTTATAGGAGCCTTAGCTAAAACCAACACCGACTCTACGGTGTTGCACCAGAAGTCGTGACGTCACACGAATTTTCGAACCGCGTGCTTAGGCTTGAAGTAGAGTCGGTGTTGGCTTAGGCTTGAAGTAGAGTCGGTGTTGAGTAGAGTCGGTGTTGCTAAAACCCGCACCATCGTCCTCCTTGGGCAAAAAAATGCGTTAAAAATCTGTAAAAGAGAAAAAAAATTAGTATAGCACAAATCATTTCGAAAAGTTAGGTCCAAAATGAGTTTGGTAACTTGCTTTCGCAGAAGCACTCTTCTCAGGAGATTATTCGTGTACTGGACCAACACCTCCTTACAGAACCTCTGTAAGGATTCTTATGGATTATTCTTCTGTAATGAGGTGTTGACTGGACAATCTGGTTTTTGTGAAGCCTTGTCAACATTAGATAATATATGAAGTGCAGATATTCTGGGACCAAAAAATGCAGGTCGTAGCATTTCGTACATGCATGCGAAAGATGCGCCACATCAGCCAATCATCAAGAAGAGCACATCACATTATGTTTTATGTCACAAATTCTCGGATATTGTTCGGAGAACAGCCTTGGTTGCTCCAAATTGGCTCCTTTAATTAGGATATGGCCGACATTTCATTATGCCAACGGAAGCTAGCTATTCTTTTCTAAAGCAATGCATGCTGCGGAAATCCCAAAGGAGAAAACGCCTTTATCTTCAGATGTCATTGGCTGCATAACCTGAGGCACCTACTGGAAATTTAGGTGTGTCATTTCCAGACGCACATTCTGTGACCACCCCCCAAAAAATTTGGTACGCTCTACTGTTTATTTTCTGAGCAACCTGAATGCATGACACCAGTTCAAGTGCTCTGTTGGAAATGGTAGTTATAAAGTTCCTTTTAAATTAAATAATTATCAGCTATTGTGTGCAGAACGAAAACTAAATACATTTATATAATAAGTTATTGAATAAAATGTGAGTTTTCAGAAACTTGGGAATCGGATTCAAATATGGAGCCGAATAACGCCAAACCGGCTGACGTATGATGATGTAATAGACTGCTGTGCAAGCCTAAGTTACTGAAGGAACTTTTTGGGAACATAGGGGAAATGTATGAAAGGTCCATTTAGTATTTCGGATCTGGAGCTCAGTAACTTTCAGCCTTTGTGTCTCTTTCCGCAAAAAGAATAAGCATATTTTTCATAAAATGTGACCGTGTCCTCAAATGTCGATCATATTGAGAAATCACATAACTGATACTACTCACACTATTGATAATCATAAAATGCTATAATAAAAGAGAAAAGAGCTAGTTGCAGTTTTAAGTATTATATTATGAGCAATCGCAATCTGTATGAGTAGTCTGGAGTTTTACATAATTTTCTAGTGACGCTTCCCACCCATCCCACACCTCCTACTACACTGCTCCTCTTTCTTTTCCTTCTAGATTGTTATCAGAAGTCGAGTAAAAAGATGTTTCTACATCTTTGACACTCGAGAATAAAATACGATCTGTGTGAAGAATAGAGCAATAATTTTGAATATTTGAGAGTCATGTTTTACTATTCTTAATACTATAATTGGCAACACCCATTTTGTACCGCTATTTGTATTTCATACAGTGAGCGAGAAGTTAACTAATGTTGTAATTTTAAATTCAGTTACTTCTTACAGTGTAAATAAATTCAGTCACTATAGAAAAAAAAAATTTTTTTTCAATTTTTTTCTTATTAAAAGGTAAATTGACTGTTGTGGGCTTCAAACTGTATATTTAAAATTTTATCCATGTAATCCAGCTTTAAAAACTTGCAGATTTAATAATATACTGTATAATTAAATATCATTAATTCCCACCGTGTAACATTTAAGATAAAATTTTACAATTATTCATTTACTTTAAATTCGTATAAATTCAAATTTGGATATCCAGGAATGTAAATGTTTACTCAGGTGCGTAGTATTTGCTATCTAAAAGCTTTTTCTTTCTTTACACGTGTATGATTCTATAGACTTTGTGTGTATTACCATATTCCTTGATTTCCAAAAAGCTCTTCCATATAATAGGGGTATTTGTTTCAACGGTTTTTTTCTTTCTACGTAGAATAGTGGTATGGGTAATTTATGTTATGTTTCTTTTAAATTATACGCCATTAAAAAAATTGGATAATAGAAGGTGAAAAAAATTTCGATGTAAGTTTTTTTGGGGAATATTATCATGAAGTGTTGATTCAGTAAACAAGTTTTATCTAAAATGAAATTTATACACATGTATATTCTGAGGCATTTGTAGCTTAAAAAGTTTGAGTTCTATAACTGGAATATTTATGTATATTTGTGTTAATGAGTCATCTTTAATGTCACTGATGTGTGATATTTCACAATTTTGGATCTGTGATTACAAATAAATCTAATATGCTGTGTGAATTTAAATTAAAATTGATTTCAATTTGTTAATGGCTTTCTGTGTTTCATTTGATTTGCTTTATATTAAGTAATGTTAGGAATTAAAACACTTTTTTCTGTAGTTTATGATCAATATATACAACATAAACTTTCAAAATATTTGCATACGTATTTTTAAAAATATTTTTATTTTGATGGAAGGAAAATATTTTTCTCTCCCAGAAATTTAAAGCAAAAGAAACTTTGTGATTTGGGATAATCCTTTTTGCTGTCTTAGAAAATTTATGCAGAAATTTCAAAATTTTGTATAACATTTAAATTTGTGAGAGAAAGCAGTTATTCAAACTTTATTGTCTTAAAAGTTTTACTACTAATAATGTCATTGATTAAAGTGCATTAAATTGCCTATTGGTATATTTAAATATCACTAATTATATATAATTGAATGTGTATCATGTATAGACTTCCATAATGTAGAATAAATTTCAATCCCAAAGGATATGTTCTTCAATTTATATAGAAATAATGTGTTAAGATCGCTTAATATCATACCACAGCTAGCTTATCTATATATGTGTATCCAGTACAACCACACTGCTTTTCATACTTAAAACTGCAATTCATATCTTAAAAACAAAACAAAACTGCTATTATAAATGCATTTTGTGATGTTTTGCAGACATTTTTATTTTTAACTAAAATGTTTTTGCCGTTGGTTTCCTTGACATAATTCTTGTAGACCAAATTATTCCAAAATAATATGCCAACTGTGTATTAAGAAGGTTCTTAATAGTCCCAAATTTGTTGATTATAGTTATTCTACTGGAAGAGCTTGATTTTCATTGAAATTTGAATATAATTTTAATGGAAATTGATAAGACATTTTCTGAATGCGGTACCAATCAGAGTTTGTGATTTAAATTAGTTTTTTTATGTCTTAAGATAATTGTATTATTACAATTTTAAATGAGAATTATTAAATAAATAATTAAAATTAACTTTTAAAGTTAAAATAAAATTTATAATTTAAAGTAATTTTTAAAAATATAAATGTCTATTATATTGCTTAGAAATTACCAATACATTTTCCACATAGCAGCTTTGAAGGTATCTTTTCTTTCATTTATTTTTAAAGGGGAGATCAAGTATTAACTCTGTTTTAACTGTAAGATAAATACTTCATGTATTTAAATGTAGTATTAATGAATATCGAATAAATAATAATTTACATATTAGCCTAGTTTTTACTTCATAAATAAAATAAAGTTTTCAACTAAATTTAAATTTCTTAGTTCAATTAAAACAGAAAATTTTATTGAAAATTTCTGTAGTTTTTAACATATTAATTTTTAACAAAATATATAGTTGAGGTCTACTCTGTAATATGTTATATATTATTATGCAAATAAGCTAACATTGTCATAGTATAAATTAAATGCAGTACAAGGCTAGAGTAAAGATTGAAATCTTATGAATCTATCTTTGTTAAAATGCATAAAAAAATTCTGATTTCTCAGCTTTATTAATTTCTAAACAATACTTGAGTTTCAAATGATTTTCATCATATGTAATTTTTTTAAAAATTTCATAGATATTGAAGAAGCATAAGCTGTAAGTAATCATATCGTTTAAATTTTCATGAATACTGCTGAAAGTAACATCAAAGTAACTCCTACAAAACTGATGAAAATTGCCAGCAATATGCAATTTATCAGAGTTTGCAGTTCTAAAGTCAAAGAATAAGTAATAAACATATTTTGCTTAAAATTTCATCAGAATAAACATTATTGATAATGAATGCTTCTCTTTCACAAAAACTAAACAGCTCATTTTCTCCATAATGCTTGAGTATGCTTCAGTGTAACATAGATATATGCAAGATATGATTAAAAAAAAGTGGAATGGCCCCAGTGCTTTGTTATAACAAATATTGAAAGCTTTCATTTCTTTTAACATTTTCTCTTAATCCTTCCATATGTAAACAGCAGTTGATGTGGTGTAATCCTTCTGCTGTATTTCAGCAAGTGCTGTTGAAATAAATTGTAATCTTGGGCATTTTGCTTGATTTCAAAATTAGTGATTAATAAGTGGTTGTGTCATTTGAAAAGTTCACCAGTGTTTCAAATCAAAGTGCATTTTCTTCTGCTTTTATTACTGCTGATAAGGAGTGAGAGCAGATGTGTATAGTTTTTTTTTTTACTTGTATTGCATAACTCTAACATGTCTTGTGGAATATTTTTTATGCATTGCTAAGAATAAAAAACCTGAAAGTTCATTTTTGTCATATTATGCTCTTTCGTTTTAAAAATGCGAAATTGCTGAATGTGTGATTGTAATATGGGCAAAGTGCTGTTTTTGATGACAGAGTTCAAATATGGTTTGGCAGTTTCAAGTATTTAAATTTCAGCCTTGACCGCTCTATATGACCATCCTTTGTAAGCAAAGACCTATTAAAAGAAGTTATTTCTGAAAATCCACATAATACAATTCAGAAACTAACACAATGATTAAATATTCTGAAAAGTACTGTATTTGAAAAGATAGGTATGTCCGCTGTTTTGATTTATGGGTACTCCATAGTTTAAAAGAAAAGAATATGTTTGCACAAGTTTTAGCATGTGATTCTTTGCTTATGAAATAAAGAAGCTCTTTTTTATATTTGGCTCATTATTAGAGATAAATATATCATGAGGTAAGCCAATAATAATATATATATATATATATATATATATACATGAGGTAAGTCAATAATCTCTACATATAATAAAAGAGAGTTTCTGTGTCTTTCATTCGTGCTGCGCGTAAGAGTAATCGCATAAGATCCAGAGCTACGAAATTGGGTATATAGGGGCATCTAAACAAGAGGCAGTGCACCTTGAAGCGATTTTTTCAAAATTCGAATCAGATTTTTTTTTTATTTTATTGCATCATTTTGAATAGTTTCATTTAGAAATGTGATTTTGGCAACAGTTTTTCATTCAGTTGTATACTAGACTGTTGAAAATCAGCACTGTTGCCACTTGGAAACATGAGGGCAATAATTCTGTGCAGTTTTTAAACTTAATGTTTCTCTTGAATACTGGACGTTTGTTGAGAGAAGGCAACAGGAAGTTGGTTAATGTATTTAATAGGATAATTAATATTTATATAAAGGAATATTGTTTATTTCATTGTAATTTTGTTATATGTAATACATTTATTTTTAAATTTGTGGGTTTTTTATTTATTTTTTTATTCTGCAGAGTAAAATTCTGTACAGTTTTTAAATTTAACGTTTGGTATTTCTTTCAGGCATTTTTCAGGTACATTTAAAAGCCAGATGAAGGCTGGCAGCATAGCTGATAGTAATATATAAAATAATACATATAAAAATATCATGAAATAAGCCAATAAATTTTCCAAACTTCATTTAGCAACTTGAAGTGGGGGGTTGCATCTAAAAAGAGTAATGCTTTGTGTATGGTAGGAGTACAAAGGAAAGGTGTATTATGGATTGTTGCCATAATATCAAACAATAAATTTGAAAAGATATTGTTCCCAAGTAACAGTTTTAAAAGTAGAAGTGTGAACAAAATACCCAGAACTAGACTCATGAGGTGTTGTCTTCCAACATGACAGTGCTCGTCCTTATATTTCAATGAATTGTGAATGACAAAGGTTTATTGAGTTGGCTGGGATATTTTGTATTGCCCTTATATCCGCCATTCCACTTTGGATTTTCATTTCTTCAGCTCATTTCAGAATTCTCCAAGCAACCTGAAGTTCTTCTTTAGGTACTTTCAAACAGAATCCCACTAATGAATTTTTTTTAAGAAAAGAATTTTCCTACTGCCAGAGAGGTTGCAGAAAGTCGCAGAATAAAAAGGTGCTTTTGTAATTCAATTAATTTTCCTTGTGCTTTTCCATTTTTTCATTTGTATTTATGATAAAAAATGCTGAACTTCCCAGATGACCCAATATGAATACACAATTGTGTCCATGATTTTCTTTACTTATTTTAACAAGAATTAACTATTTTCCCATACATAATGACAAGTAATCAGCCATAATATTCCAACGTGCTTCTTATAAATTAGCTTTAATCCACTATTTCTTTATGCTTTGCATCTGCAAGATGATTATTTTGAAAACATTTCATTACATATGTTATCAGTGTTGGTTATTTTCCTAAAACAAAAAATGAAATATAATTAAAATAAGATAATAATTTTTTACCTTATTGATAACATAACTTTTTCTAGATTGGCGGTAGTCTAGAGAACTACATAATGCACAAAATACGTTTGATTGGTACGAAACACATCGACACAAAACACGAAAAAGATGGTTTAATGATTACATTTAAAAAAATATGTGTAAGTAAAACTAAGACTGACATTTGTCATTGCTGATAGTGATGTATTCTGTCTGGTTGTATGCACTAACAATCTATTCTTTACAATTATTTATGTTATTGTGATGATTTAAATTTTTAGGAAGCAAATTTAATGGATATGCAGAATATCCATACCTAATGAGAAATTGATATTTCTCATTTTTGATCTTGGTATGTATATTCTTGTATTAATAGCATTATCTGTTACAAGATTTATCATAAAAATTTGAACTTTTTTTCATATTCATGACATCCATAACGTAGGGTACTTTGCATGATTTCGTCAAAGTGCTTCATGAATCACCAGATGTATCAATGGTAGCTTTCGTCTTTGTTTCTAGTTATCAAAATTGTTTCATGATGCACATTTTACAATCTATCTGCAATTAACAGATTGTCCATTAAAATACTTAAACTATTTTGCTTATAACTGATTATACATATATTTTAAAATAATCCTAAAAAGAAATAACCAGTTTCAAAATACATTTAGAGGATTATATTCTGATTACACACCAGATATTATATTTTTAAACTTTGAATATTAAATATATTGAAAAGCAAAATTTGTTGCATAAATAACATCTGGCTGTGCGTATGAGATTTAAGAGTTTTTAACCATATATGTGTCCATACTCTCCATAAAGCACCAACATTACTTTTCACTTCAGACATTTTTCTTTTCAGGGTTTTTGCTGTTTACATAACGGCAGTGTTTCTCAGTCAGTGGTTCTTGAAACTTGCCTTTGTGGTCTTCCCTGATTTCCCCAGAAAAAAAAAATTCATTTGGAATGTAGCTGAAAATTATGAAATTACACATGGTAATCACCTATTACTTTTCACGTGAGGCATACATTTTATGAAATTTATTCTCCTGACTACTCCGTACACTGGTTTATCTTTCAGATGTATTGTCAAAACTAAATGAACTACAGTACTGTTTACAGTATAAGTCTTTGACTGTTCTCAGTGCCATGAGAAAATAAAGGGATTTCAGAGAAACTTGGTATATCTGTCCCGAAAGTAATACGCACATTTTAAAGAAATTTATTCAACTGATTCGTACAATTACTCAATGTTCTCCGAAATACATCCCTCCTGCTTTAACACAGTTTTTCCAACGTGATTTCCATGCTTTATATGCGTCCTTGAAATCTGTCACAGGGATGTCCTTTAGTAACCTTGTCATAGCCACCTTAATGTTCTCCAGGGCCCCCAAATGCTGTCCTTTGAGGGATTTTTTAATCTTCAGGAACAAAAATAAGTCAGGCAGGAACAAATCAGGACTGAAGCAACACAAAAGTCTCCAACGGCATTTTCTCAAGTTTGAAACAAAACTTTGCGTATTGCTGCTCGAGAGTTTTTTTCATCTTGATTTTGACTGAGCACTCGCACACACACACTGGTTCACTGAAACAGGAACTGTGAATCTCCAGGAGCCCTGAGTTGACTGACGCTGGTCATGCTGTGTTCCCAAGACTCCCCACCCCAACGGATAGTTGCGGCAGAAGAAAATGGGGCATATTACTTTCGGGACAGACCTTGTATGTTAGTGTAAAATAGAAAAGCTTTTTATTATTTATAAACTTATAACTCTTTTAATAGAAAATGATATCATTATTAATAAAGAATTGTGGAATAACATATCTTCACATCTCGAAATTCTGGAGTCACTTATTTTCCAAGTGGTAAATCTGATAAATTTTGATGGGTTCATGGTACTTTTCGCAATGATATTGAAAATAACAAACTATTGTTAATGAAGGAGAACAGTTAATTGAACTCTCACATCAAAAAGAAATTCCCAGCAGAAGGTGTGTTGGATGTCTGGACCTGCCTATGAGAATGGAATTTAGCAAACTGTGTAATGGTATTATACAAATTACATTTCAGTTTGCTTCAGTGTATCTGCATAAGAAAGCGTTTCCATAACTAACTCAAATAAAAGTACTGAAATTTACTTGATTTATATGCTGATCACAGACTTAAACTTAACAGCATGCATCGAAATGTAGAACATCTGTATAAGAATTGGCAGGATCATCCATTTTGTTACTGTGAATACCAGCATTTATTTAAATTTTAACTACTATTAAGATTATCAAACTGTTATTAGCCTTGAATAATGAAAACAGGTATAAATTTTCTTCTATTACCTTTACCTAGGACTAATGCGAAATTAAATTAATTATATTTTTAAAATATAAGTACAGTGGTAGTAACACGGTACAAAGTCTTGAGATCCGGACTTGTTGAGACTTCATCGATTTCAGTTGGCATTTTTCTGGATATCAGATCATCAGTTTAAATCTAAGATAAGTAGAAATTATAAAATTGAAAATATGAAATAGTGATTTACGGAATAATGAAGCATTTATGATCTTAAGAAAATCAAAATTTACAGAATTAAAGCTCTGTTTATTTATTTGCTTTATTAAACATTTCTTTCAATGTAAAGTGTTTACTTCATTTTTGGCGCTAATACTTTTTCTTTAATTCTATACATGTATGTAATTTCTTGTTCCAATAAGATTGCAATCTCGGGCGTTTCTGATTGTCTCAATGTAGGGCCATGTGGGGCGGATCGGTCGTGAAAGAGTTAAAACTATGAAATCATGATTTATGAAATACTGAAACATTTATGATCGAAAGGGTATCAAAATTTAAAAAAAAAAAAAAATTCTTAATATTTATTTGTTTACTTTATTAAACATTTCTTTCAATGTAATTTGTCTAAGTTGCTTTTTTTTTTTTTTTTGTGCTAATATTTTCTCCTTAATTCTGTAGACACACATAATTCCTTGTTCAGTTACAAAGTTTCATTGTTGAAGTCCTCCAATTGCTCTGTCGAGAATTCTGATTCATTTCTCAATATAAATTTTCCATTTTCAATAACCTCTCTGTCACTTTCTTCATTATCAATAGCAGTATTTTCTGGATCTAAGTCTGTTAATTGATTAATAATTGGGGCATTGTCATCGCAACGAAAAAAACTTTTGTTATATCGTCTTCATTTATTATTGCTTCTCCGTATTTCTTTAAAAAAATCCATTAACTGGAAAATTTAACCTTTGGTTTGTGATATCCGGAAACCTTCACATTCACAGCTATCATATTCATCAACCTAACCATAAAATATGCTAGCTGGCCATAAATTATGCGAAGCATTTTCTAAAGTATCTGGAGATGCACCCTCCCACGATCTTGCGATCCGCTATACAGTATTGGTGACGAAAGACAAGTTGTTCCTCTAAATTTTGTCTTCTATCGCGCACTGAGACAATTAAGCCTGATTGTATAAGTTTTATTATTTATTATATTTACATCTATTTCTTGCACTTATCTGAATCTTGAATAAATAAATTCTCACATATGCTTAAGGCTTATTGAGGGCCGTCGATAGATATCTTATCGCCTGATGCAGTCTCTGCGGAGCTACCAAGTGCCTTCCTAAATTCTAAATTTTTGCTGCCTCTAAATTTTAGATCACAGGGCTTTCTCTGAATTCTAAAAATTTTTTCATCTATTAATTTTGCTGGTTGGTGCTTCTCTAAACTCCAAAAAACTTGTCTTCCCTAAATTCTGCCGCAAATATGGCTAAATGAGCTCTGGCGCCGGTTCTGGGTTTATGTGAAGAAAAAATCAGTTAGTCTTAATTCAAATAAACTAAATGTAATCTTTTGGCCTATGATTATCATTAACGAAGTTTATTTTTAGTGCATGGAAAGAAATTTTTGTTAAATTTTTCCTCATCACTATATCGTAGCGCATTTACCTTTTTTTAAATCTGTAATCATTGCCAAGCATAATAATGTCAACATAGAAAGTTACCACACTCTTTGTACTAATGTAAAAATTACTTATATATATATAAAAAAAATTGTTTGGGCATCTCTGCATGAGTCATTACTCAAGTTGTCATGTGTTGATAATCATGTGGTAATATAATAAATAATGATTTGCCAGGTTGGCATCAGGGGTATAAAATATTAGCAGGTGTAAAATCAACGATGTTTCTATCTAGAATATTTCGGTTTGAGGCGTATGCCAAACAGACACGCAGCTACGGAGCCAAATTATTTATCATTTGAATTTATGTTAAATTATTGTTTCTTCAATAAGCCAGTCTTCTTCATTCTTAGTGCCTAGGGGAAATTAAGAATCGGTACTCTCCATATGTTTTATCTATGGGGGAAAAATAGCAAATGCGTATTCCTAAAGCATTTAAAAAATAAAAAGTTGTTGGTGATATTGAGGTCTGGATTTTAGATCATTTCGGATATTGGACATCCGGATCTCGGACTTTGTATTGTATATAGATTCCCTCTCCTCAAGGCACTCAGAAAGCAAGCTCCTCTAAATTTTAAAATGGATTCATGTGCATAGCAGTTGTTTTCATCTTACAAATAAAAATTAATCCCTCGCAGGTTAACTGTTAAGCTCAAAGTGAACCAACCTCTTTTCACTCATTAACACTACTGTGAATACTATTTCTTTTAAATTTGGAGCTAAAATAAAAGAAGAAATGAATGATAATGAACAGCTTATAACTGAAGATAGCTCTGATATTGACTCAGATAGTAAATCTGAAATTTCACTATCCGGAAGTAATGACAGTTTGTTGTCTGACTTCTCTAGTGAGAAAGAAATGGAAAGTATAGATAATCTAATGCAAAATTCGATATTTTTATGAACTTGATATTAATAATCCTTCTTTCTTGATATTAATAATTCTTCTTTGGAATCAACAGATATGTAATAACAACAAAACATTATAAATTCTGACATCTATTTTTGTCAAATGTTCTTTCCAGTTCGCTTACTTGTTCGAAAAAAAGCCAACTTAAAGGGGAAAATGTGCTTCTTGCGATGAAAATAAAAATTAGCATAAATCAATAACTTCAACATTTGTAATAGTTCTGACTGCTGATTTTAGTTTATATAATGAATTTCTTCATAAAAATGTTTATAAAAAGTATGCTTATTTTTTGTCATAATATGACAGAAAAAAGAAACTGTTAAGTGGTTAACAGTGCTTTACTTAAGATCAAAAACTTGTAGTTTTGAGAAGTTTCCTTTAAAATATGTTTACTATGAGCAAAGTGTACTGTGAATTTTCAGAATAATGGTGAAAATTATTTTAACAATATAGCAGAATTTAACTTAAACATTTTAAAATTCATTGAAATTAATGGTGTAAATCTGACTGTATATAGTTTGGTGTTGAACCAGGTTTTGATTCAATACTGAAAGTAACAAAAAGATGCTCTTTTGAAGACAAATTCATTCGAAATGTAGAATGTTTTCAAAACACAAAATTGGAACGTTTCTATGAGTTGATAATTGAGTGCTGAATTATTTGACAGAGCAAAGAATTAATGATATAGCTGAGTCACATAAAATGCTGCAAATGGAAGCAAAGGATAAATAATCATAGTATTAGAGCCCAACAGTTTAAATCGAGCACCCCCCCCAGATGGATCACTTGTTTCATGAGATGAAATGGATTTAGTTTAAGAAGAACAGTGCTTACATGATGAGTAGCAGAGAATTATGGCAAAAAGGCATTAAAATTTCACTGTGTGTGATCCAGCAAAGAAATTATTACTACTGGATAGGAAACACAGATCAAACTCCAATATTTTTTGACATGCATGGCAACCAAAAGGGGACATCTTCTGAGTTATTTAAACTTATAGAAACTGGAAAGATGCACTGTACAATAATGTTCGTAGTAACTGCTGATGATAAGAAATTGTCATCTTTTGCAATTTTTAAATGATAGTCATTGCTGAAACAAAAACTCCCTGATGGCATCATAGTTAGGGTACATGAGAAAGGCTAGACCTCATCCTTTTTAATGAAAGAATGACTTGAAATTGTATGAACCCATTGGCTAGGTACTCAAGAAGTCGCTGCTGGTATTGGACAGCTTCTGTCTGCTTTTCATGGAAGATATAAAAATTAAATGAAAAGAACAAACATTGTTCCTGTCACCATTGCAGAAGCAGTTACATCATTTCTGCAACTATTAGACATATCAGTGAATAAACCATTCAAAGACTATTTCTTAAAGTTTAGTAATGAGAGAATGTCAGCAAGGTCACATAGTGTTGCTAGAGTCAAAAAAATTCAGAGACCTTCCACTAAATTGATTTGCTTAAGGATTTTTGGTACATCGCCTCTGAATGATGAAGCAATAATACTGAAGAGCATTAAGAAAATGGATAATGCTCATGATGGTTCTGAGGATCATTGAGCATGGGGCAAAAGAAGTGAGTGATGTGTAAAGATGATGGTAATTGTGTTGAATGGGATGATTTTTGACTGTAATGGATGACACAGACAGCAATTCCAGCAGCACTGAATGATTTGAGACCTAGAGAGTTAGCTGTGTATGGCAATGAGAGTGGGTGAATTCAGAGAAGCAGAAATGGATATATTTGATTAGATATTGTAATGTTGATATTGCTATGTATTATTGGAACATAGGTTTCTTTTAAATAAATAATATTGTCAAAATCCATGAATACCTTAAATTTGTTATATTTTTACTGTAATTGCATTCACTTAATTTTTGTCTCTTGATTTTCATATGATAAAATCACTAAAAAAGGAGTTGGAATATACAATTAAGTATGAAATTTTTTTATGGCATAATACACTATGATATTTGCTAGGCTGGCTCATTATGCAGGAGGAAAACCATGAAAACGTCCATGCAGTCCGCTCGTTTGCGAGGATTCAAACCCTGAACCAAACTATATGTTTTCAGCAATTTTACTGCTAGACCACTGGTGGACTTACCTTTGTATGATCAGCATATGATTTTGAGTTTTCACAAAAGAACATTGCTTTTTAATAGGCATCCAGTGGTAAATCACCATTTCATTTACCGTTTTCAGTGAGTTGTTCACTTAAAGTTACCAAAAATCAAGAAATGATAATTTCTTTGATTGAATACAATGTAAGCATTTCCTGCAATCATCATTAACATGTCATAAGAAACTTTTTCCCCCACCGTTTTCTAAATTTTTGATCAAATTCATGGATAAACTGAATTATTTGTAAGGTTGCCTTCATCCATCTACCTGTTATAGAAAGGGAAAATCTCTGGATAGTTTGCATATATTTTATTGCCATTTTTTTCATTCTCTCGACTTGAGTGAATTTGTTTCTGAGAGCTACTAATCATTAATTTGTGCTTTTGATTTTGCCATCTAGTAAATGTTACTTCATGTTTGATAGGGAAAAAAAAATCAGTTTCATTATTATCTAATTTTTTGTTTACAAATTCTCACAACTACATATAGTAAAGTTTTCGTCAATGAAAATGATGTGAAGAATCTGTTCAAAGCACCATTTTGTTCATTTTGTTTGTTGTTTTTTCCTACCATTTTATATATATATATATAGATGATGTTAGTTTCCTTATTGCAGTAACATGTAGTGAAATTTTTATCACTGACACTGATGTGAACCATCAAAGCAAATCACATCATCATTTTGTTTTACACAAGATGTTAATTTCCTTATTACAGATTCTTCTACTGCATGCATTAAAATCATATACATACCTTGTGAATGAATTACTTCTGACTCATAACTTTATATTGCATTTGATTGGCTTTAGTTGCATGGCCTCTTTTAAATTTGAATATTTCACTTTGGCAGTTGGTTAATGCACAGAATCATTTCTAGCTCTTTAAAATCTCTGTTAGATGCATTCAAGAAGTTCTGCATGATAGATTTTTACTCCAGTTTTCGAGATTATAATAAAGATTAAAATAATATTTGGTTATGAGTAATTTTTTTCTGTACTTAGTGTGATTGCAGCTAATGTTATCATTTGAATATTGCAATTGTATTGCTGATCCAAATGATAACATTAACTGCAATCACACTAAGTATAGAAATAAATCACTCATAAATTTATATTATTGTGAGATCCTGCCTATTTGTATATAAAAACGTGGAAAATACTTCACCTGTTGTGATCAACAAGTTGGTTAATGTTATCAAATTGCTGTGGAATAAGTTTTTTAAATTAAAGTAAAATTGAGGAATAAAGTCAAAATAGAAGAATTACAGAAATTGCTAACTGACAGAGATATGTCACCAAGTAAGAGAATAAGTCACCAAACAACTTGATTTTGTTTTAAAGCAACCAGGCATGAAGGAATCTGTTTTCAAAGTTTTAGGAAGATTGGACTGGACTAACCAGAATTGATGAATAACGAAGCAGAATTCTAGATGACCTTGCCTTTTCATGTCAAAATATTTCTTCACTTGCTTTGAATTTAGTAATGAGTATTCTGCTGTAGAAAACTCCCTTTTTATTCCTTACCGTTCTGATCATGGAGTCTAGCAAAAGACATAATGAACTGAGTTTAAGGGATCAAGTAACTGCTATGAATCAGCAGAATGCTGCTGATAAGTTAAATATTACTCAGTCCTTCTTACACAAGATTTTGAAGAACTGTTTAGGTGTTATTTACAAATCAAAGAAAATTCAAAGTGAAAGAGAAATGGATGCGTGAAAAACATGGTGTTCAAAGAACATTGAAGATTTGATTTACAGATGGTTGTGAAAAGGTGTGGCAGTCAACAGTCCATTGATGCTGCAGAAAACTGAGGAATTAGCTGGCAAAAGTGAACATTTTTTACAGATGCATTCATGATGAAGAAAAAATGTACTGACATACCTGCTGCAGCATTTTACAGCATACCTGGCTGTAAAATGAATGGTATAAAATATCTATGAAGTACTGTCTTGAAGGTATTTAGAATGCCAATGAAACAGATTTATACTATTGTGCATTATCTTAACATACATATTTATTTAAAATTGAAAGCTCAAAAGGATGTGAAATAGCAAAAGAGCAACTGCTTTATGCAGCATCAATATGTGTGGTAAAAAAAAGGAAATTATTAGTAACTGAGAAAAAAACAAAATTCCTTATTCTTTAACCCTCTGAGTGGCACAGGATTTTAGATTCTTATGAAGATCGGTATTTAAACAGCATTTATTAATTGAATTTGCATAATTTCTATTTTCATAAACTTACATTAATTAAGGTGATATTTACATTATTAACAAAAGAAGGCAAAATATCTTAAAATTTAAGTTAATATATGCTAAGAAGTAAAACTTCTGATGACTAGATAAAGCCAGTCATAACGCTGATAGGGTTAAAAGGAATAAAGAATTTACCAGTGGACATTAAGTGCAATTCAAAGGCATGGATAGCGTTCACTAATTTTAAATAAATGTCTTTTGAAATAAGATAACGAACTGAAGAATGATATCTTTCTACTTACTGAGAACTGCAAAGAGCTTTACGTACGTAAAAGCCTATCGAAGCCTATCGAAGTTGTATACTTGCAAGCAAATATCATAACTATAATTTAGCCATGTGGCCATTATGATGAAGTGTCCAATTGTAATTAGCTATCATAATTTTATTGATTTTTCATTATTGAACGTACAATTTGTGTTCCCTGATGAGAAATTTCATGATGATGAATACAGTCAAAAGTCTTTAATCCGGACTCGTCGGGACTTTGGCGATTCCGGATATCGATTTTTCCGGATTATAGATCATCAGTTTAAATCTGGTAAGATGGCATGCAGAAATTAAAAATATGAAACTGTAATTTATGAAATAAAGAGCAATTATGATCTAAAGGGTATCAAAATTTACAAAAAAAAAGCTTAATATTTATTTGTTTACTTTATTAAGCATTTCTTTCAACGCGCGCATGCATAAAGCATACATTACGCGTAGTCGAAATTAGAAAATTGCAACCAGAAAACTATTTGATTTGTATTCGTGATATTTATAATGACGAGGAGTTTAATTTAAATCATATCAAAGCGGAGTACATCAAGATGAAATATTACATTATAAGCGGAATAAAATAAAAACATCTGCCCTGACGATAAGGATAGTGCTGACAGATCAACTTCCAGTTCATTGCGCGCCACGACGTCCCGCCCCGCGCAGAGCAGCGTGAAACTGATAAACAGATTTCGGAATGGTTAGGGAGAAACAAAGGAGTCTTTATCCGTTTTTTTGCTGCAATTGCACTTTTTGTTTGATGGACATCGAAACATGCTTTCCCTTTGTAGATCCAGCAACGGAAATTCTATTTGACATAATCGAAAGTTTCAACTTTCTTTTATAAAATTGCTCTAACAGTCTGCAAAAAATAATAAGCCAGTTCCAATTCGAAGATTAAGGAACAACACAATCTATAATTTTCGATAATTTTAGCTTAGCTTATACCATCCATTATACATTAAACGCACATGCGTAAACATATTATGTGCATGCATAGACGCATATGCACATGCGTAAAGGTATGCGCATTGCGTTGACTTATGCGCAGAAAGTTTTTAGCTTTGAGGTCCGGATTAACGACTTTTGGCTGTATTAACTTTTTCACGTTTCATTATTATTTTCCGTGACAGATGACTTCACATTTGTTTTCACTTTGCTCCACTCATTACTTTTCATATAATATCGTTTCGAATTTCCGACTGCTGAAAATTTCTTTCCTTTTCTGAAATATAGAGCCCAGGCCCACCAGTGGCCAAGCGGTAAAATCTCTGAACACTGGTAGTTTGGTTTAGGGCTCAAATCTTCGCAAACAGGCTGGCTCTTGGTGGTTTTTTCTATCTGTAGCATGGGTACCATTCCCCATAGAAAGTCCTCCATGAAGTCATCCCTCCCCTTAGGCAGATAGCCCTCGAGTTCTTTGTCATAATCGACCAAATCAAAATATAAAAACCTATGCTTGATTACACTCGAAATTGATTTCAAAATCTACACCAAAGAAAGGTTGCTTTAATTTCTTATTTTAAAGTCCATAGTTTCTGTGACATTAAATAAAGGAAAAAAATATGATTCTTATTCATAAACCTTCTCATTGGATGTCCTGGAAATAGCCTTTTTTCAAATAAGTATGGCGAATTCTCTTAAAGCATTGTCGCTTTTTTTTTTTTTTTTTTTTTTGTTGTTGTTTGTGTATATGTACATGATGTCAAGTTAAATATCTTCTCAGCTAAAAGTCCTTACTAAAATGTTATTGCAATTTTTTTTTGTATGTATGTACATGTTGTCAGTTAAGTGTCTTGTCAGCTAAATGTCCTGTTGGTTTAATGCTGTTTTGGCTCAATGTCCGTGTCAGTTAAATATATGTGCCGGCTAAATGTCTTGTCAGCTAAATGTGCATGTTGGCTAAATGTCCTTGTCTGTTAAATGTCCTGTTGGTTAAATGTCTATGTTGGCTAAGTATCCTGTCTGTTAAATGTCAATGGCAGCTAAATACCCTGTCCTGTAACTGCCTGTGTTGGTGAAATGTACCTGTCGGCTAAGTGTCCAGTCAGCTAAATTGTTGTCACCTAAGTGTCGCAGATGCTGTGAAAGTGTATGCTTTTATTCTTTTTTTTTTTTTTTTGTTTTGTTTTGTTGCTTATACAGGATTTTCTCATTTTCATACTGTGCATAATTAACTTTAATGTATTTGTAAAAGAGATGATAAGCATAATTAATGAATATTGCCAAAAATTGTATTATGTGAAAAAAGGTAAAAGTTAAGCTCTCTCTTTTTTTTTATTTCTTTTTACTTCCATGTATAAGTAAAGGAAGTATTGTAAGTGCAAAAAAATTTGGATATCAAATTTCAACAGAAATATCCATTTTGACTACTTTTTTGTGTGACATGTGTATGAACAGACAGAACAAAGACTTATTTTTCCAAAATGGATTGTAAATTTTTTTTTTAACGTTTGTATGCATGTACACTGCTCCAAAAAAAAAAAAAAAAAAAAAAAAAAAGGGGACAGTGCTATATCTCCCGTTCTACTGGGCCGATTGACAAAATTCAAACTACGTTTTTCATGTCTCGAAGGCGCGACTTAAGATATATATTAGATTTATATATAGCACTATTCTAACATAGGTATTTTGACACAAAATCGGACTTTTTCTGAAATAACATGTTCCATATTTCGATTCTAAGACTCAAATTATGCCAGAATACCAAGTTTTGTAAAAATCGTACGAGTAGTTTTTAAAATATTAGCTCTCAAAATTTTAACTCCTCAATGTTAATTGAATTTGGTAAATAT
Organism: Stegodyphus dumicola; assembly: GCF_044657685.1. Taxonomy (NCBI): domain Eukaryota; kingdom Metazoa; phylum Arthropoda; class Arachnida; order Araneae; family Eresidae; genus Stegodyphus; species Stegodyphus dumicola. The sequence continues at coordinate 35,188,345 of NC_140771.1, read as the reverse complement.
TTATTAATATCTCTTTTTTTATTAAACTTTTATTATTTTTCCTTTCATATTTCGAAATTTAGGTTCATTCCAAATAAAATTAACCCATTTTTTTTGTGTTTTATTTTTTAAATTTCTATTTTTAAATAATTTTTATAAATTTTTCGAAAAAAATTTTGAATTATAACCTATAAATTTTTAACCATCATCTTAAAGTAGGTGTATTTTTAAGCATATCTACAAAAAATTAGACTTTTTTATTCAAAATTTTCTGAGATATACACGAATTTACATATTTTCGCGTTTTGAAATTTGGCATCTTTTTTTGGGCGATAATAAGGCCAAATGTGGTTTGTGGATTTTTGTTACAGTGAGTTGCCACAGCTATTTTTAACCTTAAATTTCAAGTAAAATTTTACGGAGAATTAATTATATGAAATTTTTCCCTCAATGATGCGTAATAAATGTTTATTAATACTATATGAAAAAACTATTTTTTTTTAAATTATAGATGATATTATTCAAATTTTTAACTTTTTTTTTTTTTTTTTTTAATTTCTCTCTTTCTTCCTTTTTTTAAAAAAAATAAGAGTAAATTTTATGTAGAAGTAAATTTTTACCTACGGCGTTTTATCATTTGCTACTTTACTTCGTTTAAATCGAATTGTCTAAAACTGATAATTTTCGTTTGACGTTTATTTGAATTTTATGAAAATATTTTATGACATTAACTGCATAATTTATTTCTAAACAAACTGTTGCTTATGAAGTGGCTGAAAGAGCGGCTGATACTATCATCCAATATTTTTAAAGCACAGTATATTTTTATAGAAACATAAGATTTAGAATAATGATTTTTATAAAAGTCATATTATGATATAAACATACAACCCTCTAGAGACTGAATTAATGGAAGTTCAATGGTTATGTAGATGATTTGCACCTACTTAATGGCTGGATTAGTCAGCAGATTCTGTGGACAAGTAAGAAAAATTATATAAACGACACCTAACATTCTGGATTCAATTAACAATGAGGATACGGTGTTTATTGAATGAATTTAAGAAGTTTTAAAACATAAAAAATCAACTCATTTTTTATGCTAAAATGTATTTTTGTGTGTAGCGTATTTTCATTATATCAGAATGTAATTGTTAAGAACTGAATCCTAATCATTAGTAATATAATAAGTAATTCTTACGGTTATTAATAAATCTTTCTTATAAAGTAATTGCAAATATTTCAAAAAACTTTCTGTCTGAATGCAAATATTTTTCTATGCAAATATTTTAAATTTTATATTAATCAAGATTGTACACGATATTATTTATTTATACTTCAATTCTTACCGTCAGCTTTAGTAGAAGTTAAAAATAATTATATTTAATTAAAGAATGTCCATCTAAGTTTAGAAACAGCGTATCATAACAGCAAATCAATTATTGGCGCCGTATGTTTCATGTTACTCCCGATTGGCAAGCTACATGATTTTTAATGAGTATTCAGGTTTTGCTAGTAACTTCACTTGGAAATCGTGCTTAAACTAGGTTAGTTGGTTATATGAAAATAGAAAGAACATGGGAGCTATTTGATTAAGATGCTTTCATAGAGAACCTTTGTAAAGAGAACTTAGAAACTACGAAAACCCACCATGCAGCCTGGGTTAGACTTCGCAACAAACGATTAGTATTTATCAATCTTCAAATGCTAGGCAACTGGTGTGGCTACAATTAAATCTCCAATTTAATATTTTACTTGTAAATATTTAGAATATTGTTGTATTCTTAGGCACAAAAGGCAGAATTTAAGTGTTGCTAACTCGTTAGTAAACTACCAAGCCATAGTGCAAATGAATATTCAATTTCTTTTGCAATAATTGTATTCACTTAATATTCTTGGAATATGAGCTAAACAAGGAAAGTTCTCGGAAGATTAAAGAAGTGTTTAAATCCAGTGATATTAGGTTTGTCTTACAAGCTCAGGATCAAAATGATTCTGCAATTGCCCGAGTAGTTGACTTGTAAATGGTTGTGAATTAAGCAGATGACTTTTAATCTTATGTATTCAGTCAGAAAACGTATTCCAAATGTTTTGTATTGCATGACAATGCATCTTTTCATTATTCAATAACCAGTCGGAGAACCGCTTGTGTTCCGAAAATAAGTATGTGAACTCAATCGTCCTACATGTTCTTTAAATTTGCCTTCTTGTGATTTTTTTTCTTTCCCAAAAAACTAAAGTTGCCTCTCAAAGGAAAGTTTTTTGACATTGAAGAGACAAAAGGAGTATGACACCTACTTTTAGAGGCATGTCAAAAACAGATCTCTACAAGCCTTCTCTTCTATTACATGTTGTGCAGTCACACAAAAAGTTGCATCAGCGTAAATTCAATAATCTATTTTTATTACACTCTGATTACTTTATTAACATACAGTGAATATTTACTAAATCTTTTACTTCAGCTTAAGTAATTCGGAATTTTTGACGCAATTGTTGTCGGAACTAGGACTTAGAAGATAAGTCAAATTAAATATTTCGATAACCCAATAAATTCAAGGTCGAAATTTCAATATTTTATTTTCGGAGGGAAGGGAAATTTTTTCAGTTTTGGTCCATTATCCTAAGTAAATTTGCTTCGATTGTTTATTTTTCCATAAAAGCGAAAATTTTATGCATGGTATACATATAACGCATAGCTTCAAATTAAAATTTAATAATATACAGTGTGGTTATAATTAAAGTTCCACATTGAAACGGTCATAAAAGGAAAACTACTGGATCAAATGTTATGAGACTTGGTAATCGTGTAAAGGTGGTCATGGGAATTTATTTTCCGCGAAAAAAAGGAAGTTTGAAACCTCACCACAAGGGTAAAAATGGCGCTGTATGCAATATTTTTAAACGAAATATTGGTCAGAATCTAACTTAACCTTTTGTTACACGGGCTTAATATGTTGTATACCATTAAGAAACTTTGAAGTAAGCAAATTACCATTTAAAGGCTTGAAATTCGATAAAAGCCGAGTGCGCCATCCATGTAAGGAAGAAATTCGTCCGTGAAAACTACGAATTAGCGATTAGAAAATGTGAGATCGCAAATCACTCGCACAAGTACATACAATCTGGAAATCGTTTTCTTACAGATCGCTAATTTGTGATTTTTGAAGCCTGAATTCGGCCCTAAAACACGAAGATATTGATTCAAAACGCTTTTAATCGATTTGGGCCAAAGAAATCCCTCATGTTATCTGTCTATTTCCATTGCATTCTTCTACTGCATTCGGTTGCATAGCAGTCATTCCACACCGTCTGGTGTTGAATGACAGCTAGTTTTATAACTAAACCATTTTTCTCTGAAGAGCAGTCAACAGCTGGACCACTGTGATTGCAGCTCACTTAAAGGCAATGTTAAAATGTTTCGTGATACATGAACTGCAGTAACGTGGCATTTTAGATACTACGATTTTTATGCAGGGCTGCGCCCCACCTCACGTGTGTCGCACAGGCAACATTTCACGAATTAATGTCTTATAGGCCGACACTTTCCCTCTTCCTACCAGACCTCAAACCTCTGTGACATTTGGCTATTGGGTTATCTCAAAAGCACTGTTTATGGTGATAATCTGAACAATTTGGCAGAAATGAAAAATGTGATTCACTGACATGTCCGTAACATTCCTCCTGATATGCTAAGAGCTGCTGTTGAGAATGCAGTAACAGGATTTAACTTGTTTTCGGAATTTCTGGAAGCTACATTGAACATGCTTTGTAACACGTTTTGGAAACTATTAAACACATTTTAAGCAGATGTTTTCATGTCTTATTTCGTTTAACAATATTGCATACCGCGCCATTTTTCCCTTGGTGGTGAGTTTTTGGACTCTTCCCCCCCCCGCGGAAAATAAATTCCTATAACCTCCTTTACACGATTCCCAACTTTGATAACACTTGGTTCGGTAGTTTTCCTTTTATGACCATTTCAAAGTGGAACTTTAATTATAACCACCATGTAAATTCAACTTTAAAAGTGTGACAGTTTGGTTCAAGTCCCAGCTTTAAAAAAATATATATAAATATAATCTTTTATATTGATCATCTTAGAAAGAATGTTTTAACATGCTAATTTTTCTCTCGCGTTATAGATAGTATAAAAAAAAACGTGATCTTTAATATGATTTAGATTGTTGTTTCAGCCGATATATGAATCGGGTCACTCGGTGGAACTGAATAAACCCTGCTGGACTGTTTTATTTCTTTGTCATTTAGAAAAAATCTTTTAATTATATTTGTCCTTTGGACTTCGCTTTAAACTTTATTTATAGTTAAAATGACTAGAAAATGAAAAGCTGTCTTCAGCTGAAACGCAAATCATGTAATTGATATTTAAAAAAAAATTGACAAGAATACAAAATTTATGGAAGTCTAGCAATCGAAAAATCATAATTTTCTTGTGTGAGCACTGAAAATAACTGTAGAAGAAAATTAGGGAGAAAAGTAAGCAAAAATTTTCAGGGAAATTTGGCTGTCAGTCACACCAAGATGTTTCAAAAAGTTGGACGGATTTGAATATACTTTCAGGATACTTCAAAGAATTTAGGTGTCCAAAGAGAAAACACTTGGACGTGTACACCAGCAAATGCCATTAATTGAGCTTGTGTTAACAGAAAAGACAAAAACGATATCATTGCAGATTAAAGTGAAGAGCGACTGGTTTTAGACTATATGGTTGTATAAATTTAAATTACTTTATAGAACATCATATCGTACCATAAATGGAGAATCCCATGATTTTCTCAGTTGAATTATTTGAAGATTCAGGAGTTTATCCAGTGATGTATGTGGATGTCACCTAAAAATGTTTTTTTTTCCCCTCCTGATGAAACAGCGGTCAAGTCGCTGAACACTGGTAGTTCGGTCCGAGGTTCGAATCCCGCAAACGGGCTGGCTGCATGGGCGTTTTCGTGGTTTGTTACGTGTATGCGAGCCCATGTGTAATGTGTATGCGAGCCAGTTTCCCTTAGAAAATCCTCCACGAAGGCATCCCTCCCCTTAGGCAGATAGTCCTAGTGTGCCTTGTCATAATTAAATAAATCAAATCCTCTTGAGGAAACCAGTCTTTCCTTTCATCTCATACCTTCAAAATGCCTCTAAAGACTGATAAAGGCTCTGACCAAATACTGATGAAATGGATTGAATTGGATTATTAAGTTACAGCAAAGCAGGGCTATCTGCCTAAAAGGAAGGATGCCTTCGTGAAGAACTTTCTAAGAGAAACCAGCTGGCATACACGGTACACATGAGAAAATCCACGAAAATGCCCATGCAACCAGTCTATCGAGATCCGAACCTCGGAGTAAACTACCAGTGTTCAGCGACTTTACCGCTCGGCCGTTTGTGGGCCTTTATGAAATGGAAGGTGATAAATTTATTTAAAATGATTGTCAGAAATACCAAGATATTTCGAAAAGTTGGATGCTTTTTAATATACTTTCAGAATGCCTAAAGAAAAAGAGCAAGAATAAAGTAGAATGCCTGAAGAAAAAGAGAAGACAAAATAAATATTTGCATAAAATTTAGTATTTGTATTTTTTTTTTTTTTTTTTTATTTAAACCCTTTTAATCTTATGATATTTGATTCTTGCGATTTCAAAAATAAAGTATTTGACTAAAATATGAATAACATTTTAAGAAACCAAATGTAGGATAAAATTGTGTAAAGCAATGGACACAATGATAAAACTGTTTAAAGCAGTGTATGCAAGTCATCCTAAGTTAAAATGTCGGTTATACATCTCTCTTATTTATATATATCTTTTTTGAACGGAACATTGAAAGGTGTGTTAACTGTGTTTTACTGTATTTTCTCTTTAATATATGCAGTTTTCAAACGCATCGTAGTCTGGGTTACAAAGTATTCTTCCGAAAGAAACGCAATTCAAATAAGTAAAATCAAATTCTGGAAAATTTATATTAATAAATATATTTAAAATGCTCAGTTCAAAGGAATAAATAGAAAATTTTAAAACAATTATCTGAAGAGACAATGCAACACTAACAATTAAAATAAAAGTCTAAAAATTAAAAAAAATACCTAAAATAGTAACTATGACTAAAAATATAGTATAAAGAAAACTATTTGAAAAAAATAAATAAATAAACGATGCACCTTTGATTTAAATTACGCAGTTCGAAAGAGTAAATAGAAATTTTCAAAACAGTTATTCAAACGAAACCATGCAACTTAAACAATTAAAATGAAATTCGAAAAAGAAAAAATTACTTAAAATAATAATTTTGTTTGCAGATTAAAAATATAATATAAAGAATATTATTTGAAAAAAAGGAATGATGGTGACTTTTTTTTCCTCTTACGGGAAAGGAAACTAGGTTGCCGTATCTTAAGAAGTTCGCCAAGTGAACTATTCTTGGCGCAAACTGAAAAAAAAAGTGCCAACATAAATTTGTGAATTTCTCCGTAAATTTCGCTCCAAATTTTACAAATTTTCATATTTAGGCGTAATTTGAGTCGTAGAATCGAAATATGTAAGAACATTGGTATGTTATTTCAGAAAAAGTCCGATTTTGTATCAAAATACCTATGTTAGAATAGTGCTATATATAAATCTAATATATATCCTAAGTTGCGCTTTCGAGACATGAAGAACGCAATTTGAATTTTGTCAATCGGCCCAGTAGAATGGGAGAAATGGAACTGTCCCATTTTTTTTTTTTGAGCAGTGTATATATGTATCTCACATAACTAAAATACGATTAATAGTAGAATGTTAAAAATTTGTACATAGGATTGCTCTAGCATCTAGTTGTGCATCTCCCTTTTTTATAGCAGTTGTCAGGATCAAATGTGTGTGTGTGTGTGTATATGTACAAAGAACTAATTAAATTAGGTAATTTTTTATGCTTAAAAAGCCTCATACCTACACTAAAGGTACTACCCACCTCCCTTAAAAGTCTTTACCCAGGCTTTATTTTTTCAATTGTTATTTATAGTCATGTACTTCAAATTACAGAAGTGTTTTAATGACACAAATATTAATAGTTTGGCAATGTTGAGTTTCAGCAAAGAATGTATTTTGGGCAATGATGAAATCTTGACTTTTAATGGGGTCTCCCTTTTCCTATACTTATATTTGGAAAAGTTTTATTCTCAGTATGAAAAAATATAAATTAGAAGAAGGTTGACTCCCATATGGCAAAATTTGATTGGGGTATTTAATTTCAAAATTTGCAATTTTTTATGTCATTTTCCATTTGCTTTGAAGTATCGGTTAATTACGTTATGATAATTTGAGGAAATAGCTTTTAATGAAGTGCAGCAAAAAGTGTGTGTAATAGATAGGAGTCGTACAAGGAAATCATGTGATGTCCATATCAGATTTTTTTTATTAATAAGTAAATCTATTTCTATTCATTAACGGTTAATATGCTTTTTTTGTAGTTTTGTAGTCATTAGATTTCTTTTTATGTCTACAATTTAGTTGTTAGTGACAACTTGCATTAGACTTTTTAATATTTTAATTATATTTTGGGGAAACATGAGGTAAGTTGGGTTCACATTTGTGTATTAAACTATCAGTAAAGTATGAAAAGTTATGTATATATTGTGAACCTTGTCCTTGATATCATCTCCTGTAGATGATCTTGAAAGTAAATAAATATTAAGCATCACCTGTTTTTAACAATTATCTCCGCAGACAAAAATCATACTGCTTTGGGTTAACTAGTTATATGACATTTCGTTGGCTGCTCATTGTTTGCCTTCTTTTATACAATACTACTTTTTGTTTTGGTTCAAAATATTCTGTAGCATTATTATTACTGTATTATTTTCAGTAAAGTTATATGTAAAGTAAAGTTTGCTAGTGTGACCTGTATAGGCAAAATGCGAACTTTTGTTGAATGTGTATGTAAGTTGAGTGTAGGAAACTGTGTATATTTTAAGGAAGACTATGAAAAAAGAATTATTCTGCATTTTGTTTGCAGATTAAAATATTATTGTAAATATTTATAAAAGCAAACACTTAATGCAGAATATTTTTATTCCTTGATGAAAAGGGGCTCAATGGCATTTTTTCTTGAAATGAATAGAGTTTTTCTACTAAACTAAAATCAGTCTGAGCAGGGGCGTAGCTAGAAGGGGGCAAAATCTGTCCCCGGGCACAGAATCCAAGGGGCACCAAACTGATGTTACGACATTTTAGAATTAAATGTTTTCCATCCTTGGCAAGCAGTAGGGGGTACGAAATCTTCAGTTGTCCCTGGGTGCTGAAAACCCTAGCTACGACTCTGAGTCTGAGGCCGAGTTTTGCTTTTTAAACCTTTTTGGAGTATTAAAGGATTAAATTTCACATTATATAACTTTAATATATTAATTTATCCATTATTATTGATATGTTTAATTATTATATTGTGCTATGGTTGTTAGTATTTAATTGTGTGTGTAAAAAGGAAATGCTTTTTATTTGTGATAAACGATATCCTTTTAACATGTTGTGTTAAAAGGATACCATGTCCCAGAAACTGATATTCTGTATAGTAATACCCAAAACTAAATCCAATATGAGAATTCACAGTTGTTTAATTGAGTACATCTCAAATTGACATGTTTCATTTTTGGGGCATAGGTCTATGAATTTAAAAACATAGGTCCATTTTTTGAATTTCGCATATATGGAATAATTTTTTATCAAATACTGTATGTCTCACATATGAATGTCAATATTTATTTGAATCTGTCCAAGAAAAAAAAACACATTTAAGTTTTATATATATATATGTTACGGTGAAACACCGAAATCTGGTGAATGTCAACATTCACATAGTCGATTGGCATATGTCCAAAATATTTTCCAAATACTCTTATTTCTGACTTACACCGATAAATGTCGACATTCACCATGTACTAATGGTGAATGTTGAACATATAAGAATATTATATTTTCTCCTCCGTAATTCGGTCACGAAAAAACGCACTTGAGATTTAAAATAAGAACATAAGAACTTAAAACACACAGTACATTCAAAATGAGAAAGGAAAATAATAGAAGTTAAAAACTTACTAAATTATGTGATTCAAATCTTATTTATTTCAACAACTTAAACTATTATGACACTTTGAGTTGCACAAGAGGCCCTTGCTTTTAGAACTGCATTTATCTGTGGAACACTTCTTTTTGCAGTAACAGCGTGTACATACACTCCTCTCTTTTTGACCTACACCAGAGCATATCTGTGATTGTCGACATACACCGGTGAGGGTCTGAATGTACAAGAATGTAATGCAATATTCGATCTTTCACCGACGTATTTGGTGAATGTTGACATTCTCCGGTGAAAGTCGACATTCTCCAATTTCGGTCTTTCACGGTAACATATATATAATATTACAAAGATAAATCAAGCCAAAAAAGGAGTATTGATGGAGGACACAAAAAATTGATGTAGGCCACAAAAAAGGCACATAATAATAAAAATAATAAAATTTACTAATAAAACTTATTGAATAATATGATATAGAACAAACCATGGATCTGGTCAATACACAACAATCGTCATATGCGCAGTTGCATGTGTAATTGGGGTAGTATAGCCTATAAACAAGTCAGAAGCTGAGGTCATATGTGTCGTAGCTTATTATAGACCAGAATATAGTATGAGTGCAGTTGTTATGGGCTTCAGTAAATGTGATTATGCCTTTATCACCATCCCACATATGAGTTGTCGGTCTTTTTGAAGAAATTGTATGGCTGATGTACGAGCAGATTGGCAGCAAACATGTTAATTATAGTATTAGTGAATTATGTAACCTTTTTTTTATATCTATAAATGCTTTTCTTTTATCATGAAAATTAAAAAACAAGTTTTTTTAGCTTTATTGTTAGATGTAAGATTTCAGAATTTTTCATTTATTAAGTTGCAGCAGTTCAGCTCTGATTTATGAACTGAAAGCAAGAAAAGGTCATTAGCTCAAACTATAAAAAAGTGCAAAGAGTAATATGAAATTTTTAAGAATGATTGGTTTTAATATTTAACTAGCTCATACTGTAAACAAGGACAGTATCAGGTATATTGTCAAAAACAAAGTTTTAATTTAAATGAAAATAAAATCAATGTGTATAAGCTGTGTATGAAACAAAGAATATGGATAATTTCCAAGAGTTTGTTAATTTTAATATTTAATAAGGAATCTTGCAGACTGAACAAAAGATTCTTTTTAAAAAGGAATGAATTAAATGTGAATTAAATATCTATTTGTTAAGATATCAGTGAAAAATTATATTTTTACTTCATATTATTTAAAAGTATTTAAAATATTTTACTGAGTAAATGTAAGCAAAGAATAATAAAAATGAGTGAAGTTTATAAAATTCTGTTGCATAAAAATGTCATTAAAAATTTAGATAAATTAGAAAATTGGTGAGCTAAATTGAAAGATTTGATGTATTTTTATTTATTAGTATTATCGAATCAAATTCTTTGATGTTTAACTGCTGGTGAAAGGATTTGAAAATAGTAAGTAATTGAAATGAATTTGAATTTAAAATATATATGACTTTAAAAATGTGGCAGCAATTTTCTGTTAAATGCTCTATAAATGTATCGTGTCTTATGAATCTTTAGGAGTGTCAATAAAGGGAAAATGCAGATCCAGATTTGATAAAGCCCTAAGTTATTTGAGATATGGGGCCCTTTATCAGTCTGTTATAATATATTTTAATACTATTTATACTATATTTTAAGAATAGTGAAATGTTAACTTATAATATAAATGAGAGAAATTACATTCGTTTAAAAAACAAATTAATGTAGTAAAACTTTCAAGCAAATTGTTCTTGTCATCTTTTTAATATATTAGTTTCATTAATTTTTTATATGAGATTTTCTGACTTTAATAACATAATGATACTTTATGTCCTGTTGAATGTTAAATCTCATTTACACTTTTTTCAGGCATAATGTAAGTTTTTGTTTTTTTTTACAAATGCATAACAAATTTTACAGTTTATGTTAAATTGCTAAATTTGACTTCTTTATTTTTTAGATATCTTCATGATTTTAAATCATTATGAATAAAATCATCGAAGACGAAAATTTTAGAGAACGCCAAGATAATGAATTCTTATCAATAACTGCTATATTTCCTGATGAAGCCAAAGATTTGAGGAAAAATAAAAACTCTGAAAAATGGATGCCACTTGAAATGGAAATAACAGTATATCCAGAAGAAAGCATGACTGGTGGTAAAGAGTGCAATACCCAAGTAAGCCTTTATGTCAAGTGCTCTGAAAAATATCCCAATTCTCCACCTTATATTGATTTTAGGAATTCCAAAGGCATTTCTAATCAAGATTTATCGTGCTTAAAATCAGAACTACTAAGTAAATCAAATGAACTAGTTGGAAGAGAAGTTATTTTAGAACTTGTTTATCATACAAGATCATTCCTTTATTCTCATAAAAAGCCTCATTATAATTCGTTTTTTGATGAAATGGTGTGTAACAATTTGAGAAAAGAACGGGAAGAAGCAGAGCGTTTGAAAAAACAAAAACAAGAACAAGAAACTCTAGAGTATCAGAAGCTTTTAGCTATTGAGCAAGAAAAGCAGCGTAAGATGGAAGCTTTGAAAGATGCTAACAAGAGAACAAGGTTTGCAGATGAAATTGTTGGTGGAGGTTTCTCCATGGGAGATTACAGAGCACGAAAAAATTCTGTCTCTCGTCAGAGGAGTCGGAGTACATCCATTGGAAAAGACATCTGCTGTAGTGAAAATGAACTACAAGTAGAATGCAAAGAAATACTGAATACCAAACTTAAATTTGTAGGGAGAAAGGAATTTGCTATCACCTGTGGACGTTGTTTAGGACATAATGAAAAAGGATGTGTTACTTATCTTGGATTGGATACAGCAAATGGTACTTTTGTATGCATAATCAAGTGGACATTAAATTTTAATGCAAGTCATAAACTAAAAGGGGAAGAATGGGATGCTCTTCAAAAGGAACAAAGCAGTTATTTAAAACAAATTGCTGCAATTGAGCAGGAGTTCAAATCTTTAAGACAAGTCAGTTATAAACATCTTGTGCATTACTTGGGAATGAATTATATTTCTAAAAAAGACAAAATTGTTATTTATGTGCTGCAGGAATATGTTTCAGGTTGTACTATTTCCCATATGTCTAATGTTTGTCGCCTCACCATCCCACAAGTGCAGCATTACACTCGAGAAATTCTTGAAGCTTTGAGGTATTTACATGATAATTCTATTGTTCATAAAAATTTACGAGTTTCTAGTTTGTTTATAGACTGTAAAGGACTTATAAGGTTGTCAGATTATAGTTTGGATAAGAGATTATATGATCTGTATAGGACACTAACAAAAGAACAAGAAATAGACAAATATCCACCAACCATAGGAAAAGGAGGGAAGAAAAGTGACATTTATCGACTGGGTGTGGTCTTGCTGTCTCTTATTGATGAATCTCCATTGAAAATGTTACCTGTGAATATTCCAGATTACATCAATCCAACTTTTAAGGACTTCCTGAATAAATGCTTATTACATGATGAACATGAGCGTTGGTCTGCAGAACAATTATTATCACATCCTTTCTTAGCATTCCCGTCTGCACATGTTATGTTACCTAAAGAAATTGAAATCAAGGATGAAGATGATGATGAAAATTCTATAAACTCATTATTGAATGATGAAGCCATTCAAGGATCACGATTGCATAATGAGTTTGATATTTTAAAGATTTTGGGTAAAGGTGGATTTGGGCATGTGTGGAAAGTGAAAAACAAACTAGACTCTCGAATCTATGCACTTAAAAGAATCCCTTTAAATCCTTCAAATAAGCAGTTAAATCGTAAAATCAAACGAGAAGTGAAACTTCTCTCGAGATTAAATCATGAAAATATTGTTAGGTATTATAATTCATGGATAGAAGCAACACCAGAAATGGATCATATGCATCAAAATAATGAAAGCTTTAACCCTGGAGACAGTGTAAAAAAAACTGAGTCATTTGGTAAAACCAGCTCATCTGTTCAGTGGGACATTCATGATAAGGCTGTGTCTTCTTCAGAAGAGGATGAGTGTGATGATGAAGATGAAGATGATGATGATTTCATAGTTTTCATGTCAGAAAATTCTAAGAATAATAAGCAAAATAGTGAAAAAATAATAAATATGGATGAGAGTTCTACTGTTGAGAATTCTACTTTAGAATCAGAACATGGCCATTCAACATGCCGAGTGAGGCAGTATATGTACATTCAAATGGAATTTTGTGAGAAAAGTACTCTTCGAACTGCTATTGATAATGGTTTGCATAAGGATGTTTCCTTGGTATGGCGTTTGTTTCGTGAAATTGTAGAAGGTTTGCATCACATACATCAACAAGGTGTCATTCATAGGGATCTAAAGCCTGTTAATATTTTTTTGGATTCAAAAGATCATGTGAAAATTGGGGATTTTGGGCTAGCTACTGATGTTATTTCAAAGCCTATTGCCAGTGATGTACCCTCTATTGACCAGGACAATCCTTCTCGCTCTGAAGCAGATGATGGAACTCAGACAGGGAAAGTGGGTACTACATTCTATGTGGCTCCTGAGCTTGCATCTTCTTTTAAAGTGAGTTACAGTCAAAAAGTTGACATTTACAGTCTTGGCATAATTTTTTTTGAAATGTGCTATCCGCCTCCAGTGACGAATATGGAAAGAAACATAATAATTTCAAATTTGCGGCATCGAGATATAATTTTCCCTTCTCAAGCTGATGAAATCCTAACTGATGAAATGCGACAAATAATTGCTTGGCTTTTACAGCATGATGTTACAAAGCGACCAAGCTCTAATGAATTAATAACTTCAAAATATATTCCACCCTTGTTAATGGAAGAAACTGAATTAAATAGTTTACTGCATACTACTGTTTCAAATCCCCAGAGCAGGATGTACAAACATATGATCAGTGCTTTATTTGATCAAGAAGTTTCAACGGAATTTGATTTTACTTATGATGTAGATGTTTTTAGAAGCCAAAGTTTAAAAAGTAAACCTTCTCAAATTTTCAGTAATGTTGTTGATTTGCTACATAAAATAATGAGAATTCATGCTGCAGTTTCATTTTCAGTACCAACACTCATGCCTAAGTGTTCAGCTATTGAAAATGAAAACTCTGTTCATATAATGGAGCATGGTGGTGGAATTGTGATGTTGCCATTTAATTTGAGGATTCCATTTGCACGTTACATTGCCAGAAGAGAAATTGATCATTTAAAACGTTTTTCTCTAGAAAAAGTTTTCAGGCAGCAGAAAGTTTTTGGCTGTCATCCCCGAGAACAGTACGAATTTGCTTTTGATATTGTCTCTCCTACTCCTGATTCCTTTATGCCAGATGCTGAAATTCTGGCTGCCGTTTCAGAAATAATTTGTGAATTTTCATCTTTAGAAACAAGAAATTACTACATTCGTTTAAATCATGCATTGTTATTAAAATCCCTCTTTATGTATGCAGAAGTTGATGAAACACTAGAAACTGAAATATGTAAACTGGCTGGTGAGCAAAAGAATAAGACTGTTACTAAAGCTTTATTGTCTGATGAACAATGCAACTTTGAAATTAGTCAACGGTCAGTCAGTAGGTTAAGTCAGTTTATTGAACTGGAAGAAAGTATAGATAAAATATCCACTTATTTACATCCTGTGACACAAAAGAAAGGAAGAGCATGTCTTTTAGCTAAAAGTAGTCTTAAAGAATTAAATAATATTGTTTCCTTAGCTCAGGCTTTGGGGGTGAAATTGCCGATTGTCATATGTCCTGGATTAGCTCATAATATTACTCTATTTTCAGGAATGATATTTCAGTGTGTGTGCAAATTAAAAGCTTCCAAAAAGAAAAATAATCTGGATATTTTAGCTGCTGGTGGAAGATATGATAAATTAATCCAATCATTTAAATTGAAAACTTTATCAGAAAGTGGAAAGTCATCGAACCAGTCAGGAGTAGGTGTTAGCATAGCTATTGAAAGCATAGTTGCTGCTGAAGTGGAAGCCAACGAATCTCAAGAATCAGGGGTGGCAGACTTTCTTATTCATTCTGAAGATGCTGGTATTTCTTCAGAGAAAGCAGCTTTAATGAAAGAATTATGGAACTTAGGTATCAGAACAACAGTTTTGTACGATAAAAATATGACTTTGAATGATGCTGCAGACTTTTGCAGAAGTCATGGAATTCAGCACATTTTAGTTTTACGAAAAGAAGAGCCAGGAATCATTAAAATCCGTTCCATTGAGAAAGACAGAGTCTATGAGAAAAAGATTATCCATTCTGAAGTAAAAGATAATCTACCTAAATTATGTCCCAAGCTTTTCACTGAAAACTGCCAGACAAAAGTTGATAATACTCGCAATTTTTCTTTGGCAAATTCTTCTTCTAATTCTGTGTCAATGAATGTGCATTTCTTGCCCCAAGATAAAACACACAGTAATCGCAAGCGAGAGCAAAATATTAGAACACATGTCATATCTACCTTACAAGTCTCCTCTAGTCGATCATGGGAATTGATCCCAGTTGATTTAAAAATGCCAGTTATTGGAACTATAATATCTCAGTGCGATATTTCTGCAAGTGTTGACACAATCCAAAGGAGTTTTGATGATATTATTGATGAATTTACAAAATATAAAAAGTATCTTTCACAATTATGTGAAGAAATCTGTGATATAAGAACCAAAAAAACAAATTGTGCTATTGTTTTATATAGTCTCCCAGACAATAATTTCAGGGTCTTGCTTTAACTTTTTTGACCTAATTTTGTGTTTAAGAAAAGTACAATTTTACATGTATATATATAGATATATATTTTCATCTTTATTTTTTATACATTTCAGATTCAAAATGTATTTTTCATACATAAATGACCTAGTATTGATTGTTTTTACTCTACTAGGTTAATACTTCATTTTAAATTCATATCTTGTTCTCACATTGAAACTGCGATAATTTGAAACTTGAGAATTATTGGCATCATTATAATGTTTTAATGTATAGTATTTTCAGATTGACCACCAGTGGTCTATTTGGTTCAGAGCCAATTTTTATGTGTTGTAATCATATAGACAACTGCTGACACTTTTCTTTGGTTGTATATAATTAAGTTTATTTATTTATTATTTTAATCTTTGACTTTTCCATCTCTCCCCCTCCCCCACCCTCATCATGACTAAAGATATATTTGGGTCAGTTGTGATTAATAGCAAATGTATGTAAGCATGAATCATGATTTTAAAATATATCGAAAGCATTGTTTTGAAGATTACTTCAAAATAATGCTCTTAAATACATTTACAGGCATTTTTATTGTCATCTTCAGTGTTATTTGCCTAATGATAGGCATGATTCACATTTCATTTTCATTTTCCTCAAGTGTTAGCCTTGTAGTACTTGGAATAAATTAATAAACTATTAATTTATTTTAACTGTGTATTAATTATATTTTACAGAAATAATTTAGATATTCCTCTTTCCTTGACTTTGTTGTTCAAAACTTTTTAGCATAACTCAATATAAATACTTTCCTTCATATGACGGGTTCTTTGCTCAAAACATTTTTGATCCAGATGGTTCCCCAAAACAGTATCTTTTGGATTCTTCTGCAGCAGATATATCACAACATATGTATGTATCAGAAATGCTGTGGATATCTTGCAAACGTGTATTATCTAGCATATCTGGATAATACATATTTGTTTAATATTTATATAGATGCTGAAGATTTGCCAATAGTCAGATATGAATAAGAGGTCAAATGTATGGCTAATTAAATATATATGAAAAAGAAAATTCCTTTCTGTATTTCTCCCCCCCCCTTTTCTTTCTTTCTTTTTCTTTAAGTTAACATTGTTGATTTTATGAAGTAACAATGTTTCAAAACTTCTTTGGTCTGGACGTATAAATATTTTTTATAGTTTCAAAATTGGTAAAAAATAATATTTCGTGAGCCTTTTTTCTCAAAATACACCTGCACTTCTTTTTATAAGGAATGCATTTTTTTAAAAAAGCTCACTCTATATGTGTTACTAACTAGTGAAGAAGGATACTCCTTAACCATCCAAAAGAAGTTGTGACAAAAGACTAAACAGCTCCAAGAGAAGATTCTATACTTTTTAGAACATATTCTAGTATATTCTGCATTTTTTCCATTTATTTTTACTGCAATATGCAAACATTTAACTACTAATACACTCAACATATTGCAAAAACTGTTGCTCAATGATTTCAACATTATTTTATATACAATCTGGCTAAAATAAATTCCACATTCAGTGGCTAGATAGTCGAATACTTGATCAAGCTGGATGTTTAATATGTAATATCCTGATGACCTAGGTATTTCTTTTACCACTCACCCAAAGTGCCAAGAAAAGTTTGCTGCCATGCCAAAAACCTTTTGACCAACAGTGTAGGAATCTTTCTGGTGTCACAAATGTAACTTATGATACAGTGAACCCACTGCCAGTACAAAAGCCTTTCTTCCTCTGGCAAATTTTTCGTTTCTTGGAAGAATGCAATAGCTTAGCATGATTTTCATGTGATGGTAAGTTGAGAAGTTGAATTTGGAAGGGTGGGATTTTATGGGGAAAAAAAATGGTACTTATTGGTTATAGGGACTATATGTTGACGAATTCTTTTCTGAGTTATCGGCAACACGAACATTGGTGATATTTTCCGATATAATTCCATATATTCAATTCATTCAAAACATATTTGAAGTATAATGTGTTTAATAAGTTTTACTTAAACAAAAGTGTTGTGATCTGTTACTAGGAATAACAACAGATATTCGATACAAACTTTATAATCAAAATTTAAATTATAATGGTAATGGATAAACATTACTTACAAACAAATTATTGTTCCATCAAAATTTGTGGCCACCTTAACTCAGCTATTGCAGATAAAAGTTCACAAAATTTATCACTAAGGGCTACACACTGCCACACAAATTCTGCAAGATAAGAGTCCAATTGATGTCTCGCAGTTCCTCTATGCTTCTTATTCCACCATTTCACAGATCCCCACAGCCTTTCTATGGTTGCGTATGCGCTCCAGTTTCCGGATCTGTGAAGTTAAACTGATGGTTCACTTTCAAAATGATCAAAGCCACCTTTTTCTAATTCTCCAGTTTTGTAGCCACAACAGGACTCTGAAAATATCTTTGAGCCATCCTCCGTATGTGCAGTAATTTCTTGGAAAAGCATACTTGCTTTCCGATTGGACACTGCTATGAGAAGGCATTTCTTCGTTTCCCAGGAAATGCCACCAAACACCCATTGCTCGGGTAGTAATCAGCTACAATTACATTTCCGTTTTGAGAACAGACTTCAATTACCTTTTCCTCCGATCTTCTTCATCAGTCACTTCTGCAAGTATTGGAAGCAAATTTCCCTCATATAATTGTTCCATTCTACAGAACTTTCTGGGCTGAAATCCATCTGACATTATCACAACAACAGAGAAATAAGTTCCTCAGCCCAACAGTAATTAAAGTGTAAGGCTTCTGTAAATGGAATCCTCGATCCCCCACACCATTCTTAATATGAAAACTGACAATGTTACACTTCCAGTGGCACTTCTTAGTTACTTGTAACCACATTGCATGACTGTTTGGGCAAAAATGATTTTGTAGTAAAATGTTTTCATCTTAGAAGAAACATATAACATCTTCTTCCTGAGCAAATTCCAGATTTTCATCATTGTCGCAAAATAGCAGCAAAGCCTAAATAATGAATAAAATGGCACTAAATTTGAACAAACTGCTATTAATAAGTTGCCAATTTTTTAATATAAGCACCACCTGCATAACCAGAATCTGGCACTGTTTCTATGTGTGGCTGAACTTGGTTTCATGGTCCCTATAACTGATAAATAACAAAAAAAATCACAGTTTTTATTATTTTGTTTTGCTTATGGTATTGCTGTATCATTTTGTGGTGAATGTCGCAGAACTTAATCTTGAAATTGACGAGTACTCTGACTTGATATTGATTGAATCATTATATATATTATATGTTTTAAATTTAACAAACATTCTCTGTTCATAAAAAGCAAATTTAAAGTTAATTAAATTTTAAATAATGAAATTTAAAATTTAATTTAACTTAACTATTTATTATTTTGAAACAATTATATGTTTTAAAGTTAGTTAAAATGTAAATTTATTTTTGTATAAAAATGCAGGAAACAATAAAGCACAAATGTGCACATAAATCTTCATTATTTTAAGGTACATTCTTAAGCAGGGTACATTTCTCTTATCTGTAGAAAAGAAAACAAGGAGATAAAGAGACACATCAGGCCGTGATACTGATTCTACTGCATATTAGGCAGTGATACTGATTTAGTTCTTAAAAAGACAAAAAATGTAATAAGCAATTAAATTTTGTATGTTTGCTGAAAAGAAAAAAAGTAAAAGAATGAATTACAATATCAGAAATAAAATGCTAAAAAAATTTACTGAATTTAATTGTAGATTCATTTTGAAGCAGCTCAAAAATTAAATTACTTTAGTTTAATAGAAGTCATTATATATTAGATTCTATCTGTTTTGTTCTGAATTTTTTGCAAACAAAGAATTACAAATTAATGTTTTTGGTAGTTTTCATTAGCATATATATCATCACATTTCCATTATGTGTGTGTTTTTTTTAATAGCATTACATCTTTTCCTAATTATATTTTTCTGCCTACTACTTCTAGTGGTAATTAAAATTGTTTTTATAGGGATCATGTTCCATCTGAACTGCAATTACTTTCTTTGTCCTTTCTGGTGCTAATTTTATTTATTTATTTTTTTTTACAAATATATTTATATCTATTATATATTACAAATATATACAAATTATTGTAACTTGCGAGCATTGGTGGTCATTTTGAAATAAATAAAATTTTATTATGTAAAATGAAAAAAGATTGTTCCAGGTGCATTAATTAGTTTATTATCTTATTTATATGTTATATATAGCTGTTCTTTGTTTTATGTGATTAATAAATTCTTCTCATACATATATACATATTATTTTCATATACCAGAATCACATTAAATAAATAAAAGAATTAGTATACAAAATCAAATGTATGTTAGATTAAGGGGTCATTTGTGTGTCCATGCCTGAATTTTCAGTATTATTTGAGAAGTCAAACTTTAATCTTAAATTTCAAATGAACTTACGTTGTGCCATTATGATTTTATATTTCTCTTTTGAACAGCTGTTTTTTATATGAAATGTTAGTCTGTTCTTCCCATTTCTTTTTTATCTGCCGCCCACCAGCGGCCGAGCGGTAAAGTCGCTGAACACTGGTAGTTCGGTCCGTGGTTCGAATCCCGCGAACGGGCTGGCTGCATGGGTGTTTTCGTGGTTTTCCCCATGTGTAACGTGTATACGAGCCAGTTTCCCTTTGAAAGTCCTCCACGAAGGCATCCCTCCCCTTAGGCAGATAGCCCTAGTGTGCTTTGCCATAATTAAATACACCACCACTTTTTTATCTGCCCGCCGCCCCCCCCAAAAAATATTTTTGCAGTCTCTGATCTTTTTTTGATATACTGATACCTAATTGTATACGTAATACCTTTTATTGTGTATTTGTACACAATTTTTCCATTCCAATATTTCATGAGTGCTATGAATTCATATTCACAATATTATGTTATTTGGCAAGCCAAATGATTTATACCACCCACTTATTGAAGCGTGGGCTTTCTTTCAATCATTACGTTTTCTCATTCAAATTTTCTAGTAATTTAAGATATAATGTTGAGATTGAGATTTTTAATTCCCTTATAGTATTACTATTTTTCAAAATTTTTTATATGCATTGTTGGAAATATATTTACCTAAACTGGTTAAGTTTAGGGGTTAAGATAACTTAAACTGGATTGGGGGGGGAAGAGATTTCAAATTTATATCTAATGCAATACAGATGTCCTCAATAATGAATAGAAAGTACTACATAATAGTGTGATAAGAAGACTAGTTTTTGTGAACCATTTTTCAACTCACACTAGTTAAATGTTTTTACTGCATAAGAGAACAGAGACAGTGTTTGATCATATTAATTTAAATTTACTTTTATCAAAATCATATAAAGTATAGCTATATATAGTGTCAGGTGATAATTATTATTTAGATAAATAAAAAAAAATTAAAGAGGATGATGAGCAACAGAAGGAATATCTTTTCCAGTGCCTGTTTGAAATTTTTAAAGTGATTGCCTCTAGAGGCAATGATATGTTGAAGATATATCATATAATTTTTTATGGTGCTTAGTAAATTGCTGCTGTGGAGAATATCAAAAGCTTTAAGAGTGTCTGTTTTGAGATATTCAACTGATTTTAAGTCTTTGTGAAAGACCTTATTTTTTCATACAGGCTCGCAGAAAATAATCAAGCAGACATGCATTTGAGAAGTATGGAGGTTAGTGTATGCTGTCAAGATAGTGATATAGATAATCTCAGACTATGACTGTTGTTCTGAATTTAGAACAGATAGTATCTAAAACAGCTCACATTATGTAAAAGGGCGTTTCATTCTGTTCAAAATCAATGGTCTCCGATTCATACCTAACACTTGAATCTGAAAACGTCCTTTTTGTGAAAAATCCTATCTCAAATAACAGTCACAATGTCTTTGTTAAAATAGAGATTGTGATTTGATCACACAAAAACAGTCCAAACTGTGACCTTTTTGAGAAATATTATGTATTTTCAATCTGTTACTGCTTTGGAAGCAATAACTTCCAAAATTTCATCAGTTAATGGGCTTTCATTTGAAACAGACACTTGAGAAGTTCTATCTGTTTATTTGTTACTGCCCTGTTTATGTAAACATTTTTGTTTGTCTAAAATATAATCAGCTTGTATTATCATAGTAGATGCTTAGTAATTTGCTAAGATTTGGAAATATTAATGATGAGTGAGAAAAGTAATAATAAATCAAATTGTAGATTTCTGATTCTAGCCAAAAGATTTGAGTGAGATTTAAACAAATTAAAATGAGAATTCAAATTTCTCATTTTTCTGCTAAAAACTGTGATTTATTAATATTATAGAACCATAACTTATTCTGTAAATAATGAAATAATACAGAAGTATGTAAAATGTAATGAATAGTTTCTTTTGCATAAAATGGAGTTTTATTGTCTTTGAGTTATTAAAATTGTTATAAAACTTGCAAGGTTTTGTGCTGACTTCTGTTTTGGGAAGAATTCTTTAGAAATAAACAGATTCGTTTTAAGTAGGCATTCACATCAAGCAAAAAGCCTTGATATGAAAATGGTACATTTAAAGAACCAATGTCATAATCTTGAAGCATTACTCATTCACCAAATATGAGTTATCCTGTCTTGATGAAGGAAGATGATATCAAATTTTCTTTTAAAATGCAATAAAATTAGTAATTTATTTAAAAAAATTTCAGTGCTTCTGTTATATTCAAAATTTTCGTTTCATTGTTTTAGATTTTGGTATAGATTTATTCAGTTTTCAATTTTTAACTTATTTCATGACTTTTCCCCCCTTTTGTTATGTACTACCCTTTTTTATGTTATAAAGATGTTAATCATTATTCTCCAATATTTTGTTTTTAAAAATAACTTATTATATTGACTAAAATGATTAGTATCATATTTAATTACACTTTAAACAAAAAGGTAAATCTATGGTATTCTGTTTATTATAAAATTAGATAATTTTGCTTTTCATTTTCTGCATAAAGATTTCAAAAGATCATAGGCTACCTAAATTTTCATAATTCTATTAAAAAGTATTTAATCCATCTAAAAAAATATTTTGGATTTTAAAATATGAAATTTCAACTACTTTTCTAACTATTCAATGGAAATATAATACAATTCCTAGCATTATAAAGCTACATACTATAAAAAATAAATTCTGAGATAAAGGGCATAAAAACATTTGACAGTGATAATTAGAATAGAATCAATTAAAATTGATAAATTTTTGAAGGGACATAGATACTTAGAAATTTGACTGTATGATGAACATAAGAATAAAAAAATGACTTCTGTAATATTTACTAATGAAATTAATTATTACACTTCATAAAAAATTATATATATTAGCCATTCCAAAAGGAATAGTAAGAAAATAAAGTAGTACTCTTATTAATAAAAATGAAAAAAATGTTTTATGTAAATTTTATGAAGGGAAAAGATACCGTAATTGTTGACATGTGTAAAGAAAAGCTGTATCTGCAAAAATTAAATTGATTTACCCTTAAATTATAGATTCAGACCAACTATCACCATATGAAATTAAGTGATCATCAATTTTTTTATGCAGTTGAATATTGCAGCATCATATGGATCTCTTTCCACATATGAGTGAATTACTTGAAGCTTCGACTTATCAGTTTTTCAAATCAAAGAATTGAAATACCTTTTTTCTTTGTGATTTTACAAAAAATCTGAATTTTTTTTGCCTCTAAAGATTAAAAATCTGGATCATCAATTAAGAATAAATAATGAATCTAGCTATACAGTAAACACAGCTAAAATTATTAATTATTAATTAATGCCAAAAAATACAGTTACTGTATTTTCACCTTCCAGATTACATCATTCATCTGTCACCTTTTCCAGATATCCTGCTTTATTTCATTGCAGCAAAATTCAAATTTAATATTGCACTTCAATGTTGTAGATCTCCAGCAAACACAACCAAACATAATTACATGAAACTTCAAATGTGGTACTGCTTGAAGGTTGTAAATTAATTTTCAAAGATAATTTGAAGCCAGCAGACAGTAGACATTACAAAAATATTTGTAGCTTGCATTTTGCTTTTGATAAATTTCATAGTGGCAGGTTTATGATTTCTGAATGCCAGTATTAACAATATTAGCTATAATTTATTTCTAAACTAAAAATGAATTACTCAGTATATTGATTTATTTTACCCTAGTTCCTTTAAACGTAAAGATTTAATTTATTCAAAACTAAATGTAATCATATCCCAGTATGGTAATTGTCTTGAGGGACTGATGGAAATTATTGGTTAACATATCTTCAACCTTGTAAGCACCATAATTTTTAAATGAAATTATTTCATTTACGCAGCAATCATTTTCATTATCCCCCCTATAATATTCAGATGATTTTTGGTAATTAGAGAAAGTAAGATCTTGAACATACTATAGTCTGTTACTGTAAAAAAAGCACTTCATGGAACTTCTAAATGTGAATGCAAGAAAATTTCTCAAAAAGTGCCAACTAAAAAGGACTTTTTGAAAAATTTGCCATTGAAAACTCATGCTGCCTACTTAAAAAACACCAAAAGATCAGAACTTATAATCTTAGAATTATTAATAGTTTTTCCAGGCATCGGTTTTAAGCCTATGTTGTTCCTTCATATAAATACTATAAAATATATTTAATGCTTAACAATGATTATTTATAATTTTGTTTATTTGTACCAAAAAGGTTTGTTCTCTGGATTCACGCATCTGCAACCAAGTGGTAAAGTCACTGAACACTTTTATTTCAACTTGGATTCAAGTCGAGGTGAATAGGTTAGTTGTTTGGCATTTTTGTGGTATTTCATGTTGTAATCAGGGTATGAACCAGTTTTCCTTAGCCCAATTAAATAAACCAACCCTCTGATCTGTTTTTCCTGGTGCAAGGGTGATGTCTTAATGAAGTTTGACTGTACACAATGGTTCTCTAGTTTCAAAGTCTACCAAAGAAGATTTTGTGCCATTGATTAAAAAAAGTGTATTTTCCACATGTCCTTTTCACCTTCTGAAAACTTTCAGTTGTATTTCCCTCAAATTTCGCATAAACTATCATTAGACAACAGTGCTCAAAGTACTGGTGCTGTATTATCACAAGATACATGACACTTGTGTCTAGAAAATCATTTTGAAGGTCAGAGTTGGTCCCAGATTTTTTTGCATATCTAATGAAAAATAAAGGTGCAGGGTTGCCAGCTTCTGCCTAATCCAAACAATCTTTAGTTTTCTGCAGCACTAGAAGCCTAGCATTGTTTTAAATAGTTATCTAAGTATTGATTTTTAAGTGAAGTCATATGTATATTATATATATTATTTAAATATTAAAGTACACATAGGTTATTTAATATTTTCAGGGTTAAATTTGCAGTAAACTGATACAGGATATTCCACAAAGATTCATTATTTAGAGTAATGGATTTAAGGTTCATAAATCTGTGGCCCATAGTTTTTAAGAAAAATGTGAAAGAGAAGGTGTGATGGCTGATTTCATATTCAGAAAATAAGCTTTATTGGAAAAAAAAAAAATAATGGTATATGCATATGACATTTTTAGGAGAAAATGTTAAAAATTACTATTGAGCATATCAAGCAGGTTATGATCCAGCTGCTTAAACCACTTGCGCTAAAAAGATGTGCCACGCACGTCAAGATGCTTTTGTCTCAAACCGCGAGTGACGTGAACACCACGTCGATAGGCATTTATTGCAAAAATGAAAATAACGTGGTGCACACGTAGCCTAACAACGAGATTGTTTATTTCTCAAGTTACAGCTCTGGATTGCACTCGCAGACGCGGAGCGGTGTAAATGAGACACTTTACTGCTTGTTATATTGTATCGCACAGCACTGCAACCGTGAAGTTTAGTCATAGCGCAAGTGTTTAATATCCACAGAAGTAGTGCAGCATACAGATGTGTCTCTTTTTATAGTATGTGGAGTCTGATACACTAGTTCCTTTAGTTAGCCCCACAGAAAAAAAATTTGGTCTAGTGATCATGGTGGTAACATGCCAGTACATCGCTGAGCTTAAGGATCACAGAGGTTTAGTGGTTTGGTCATTTTTATGAACTCAGAGTAAGAAGAATAAAGTTTGTGGTCTTGATGGGATATCCTGTAAAAAAGCTTATTCTAATAGAACTGACTCACCAGCAGTGGAGAGGTAAAGTTGCTGAACACTGGTATTTTGAACAGGGTTTGATCTATGGCAAATGGTCTGGCTAGATAGGAATTTTTTGAGCTTTGTTCCATGTGTAGATATGAGCCAGTTTCCCCTAGAAGTCCTCTATGAAAGCATCCCTCCACTTAGACAATAGCCCTTGCATACTTTGCCACAGTCAAATAAACCAAATCAAACCTAATGGAACTGTTCATTGGAAATACTTTAATCCTTTCAAAACTTTTGAAATTCGCACACTATGATTCTCATTTTTCTGTTCTGTTTGATGAAGGCCTAATTTTTATTTTGTTACATACATATGCTAAAAATTATAAGTATATAAGAATTGGTTACTGCATTTTATGCTCAATCAAATGCAGATGAAATTGTAGTTTGTATATAAGAAAAACACAATACACAAATAAACACAATAATGGGGAATAAAACAGATTTTATTGCATTTACAGCAACACAACATACAGAACATAGTCTGCTTCATTTATTAGATTTCAAAACTCATTTTTTCTCTTGAAAAAGTTTCGATCTACGTACATAGTTGCACACTGTGCAACTTATTTGCAGTTCATTAAAGTAGAACAGAAAGCAAAAATTTATATTCTCTTCCAAAATGATCAAATAATTGCTATACTTAAAAATTCATACCAGATGGATAATCTCGCACAAACGTACAAATCCGCCTTTTCACAGTCTTCAATATCTAATATATTTAATATTTGCATATAATTATTAATAGGTAAGCATTTGTCTCACTTTCTCATATTCTGGTTCAATTCAAATATGAAAATTGCAGTGAACCTGAATTATTGCAATTAAGACTAATTATACAGAATATTCTAGTTCCTATTTAATTTGATAGATGTTATACATAAATAAAGCAATTTAATGAACTAGAATCAAAAAGTAAACTGTCTACATGTATATGAAATTAAAAAACAGAAAAATTAATTTAATAAAATTATTTCAATCTTCAAAGGCTATCCCATATAGCATACGATGCAATTACTCATTTCATATTTACAGTATATTCTAATTCAAAAACATAAAATGCAAATAAAAGGCTTCAGAAGTACAAGTATCATCTGCAATAAATTGAGAACTATGATACAAATGCTCTGCAGAACGGCTTTGGGCATCAAAAACATAAAATGTGTCATTCCTATCTCCTATACAAATGTTATACAGTGTAATGCATAGCTGCATCATATGCAATAAAATATCACTTGATTAATAAAAGGTGTTACTTGTATTTGCAAACTCCCACCACCATAATCAATACTTATTACTGAGTTCAACAACAACATTTTACTCTAAAAAGAGAAACATATGGAATGTACTGAATGTAACAAAACAGATATACATACGTAAAATATTAGTACTCGCAAATCTAAACTTATAATGCAATTGGTGGGTGGTTCTAGATTTAGGTATACTTGGAGGCACTCTGTAATGGTCGACTCTATACTATTACAAGAGTTGATGACTGCCAACAATTTTCTAAAATAATGCTATGGCACATTAACTGAAAACAAAATATTTCTACATATATTCTGAAAATTCACAGACAACTATTACAGAATGCCAAAAGGAACGGAATTTATTTTTACAATTCTGATCACAAACAGCAGTTTTCACAAGAAATAAGAGGAAAGCCATCAGTGGCACAAACTGTACAAATGTCCAACTGCTAAAATAAGTACACTTAGACACCCAGCCAGTAATAATTGACATCACAAATAAGTCTCTCGCTACACCCTAAGACAGTTTTAGGATACTACAACAAGCATGCTTTAAAGATACGACACATATATGTTAAATACAGACAAAGAAAAAAATGTTTCAAAATTCCGATATGTGTTTCCGATTTATCGTGACCTACAATGATGTGCGAAGGAGAAAGATAATTCTAATATTAAGGATTTGGCCAAATGTTTAACCTTTACTGCCTGGATAATGAATTCATTTTCAATTCAGGGTTTGTATTTATAAAAGAAAAATTTGTTTATCTCACTTCATACTGACTCATGAGAATAAATGCTAAGAGTCAAAATGGAAAAGTAGACATGCTCATAAAACAGACAACATTTATCAACATTCCATTTCATATAGTTTGAAATTTCCTTATTCTAAATTCTTTAAATAACTTTACATAAAAAAGCAATTTAAACAAAATTTAACTCCATCATACCATGGTTTGTAATAAACACAAACCCTGAAAATGCAATTCTAAGAAAATATTGCACCCTATTTGAAGCTGTGCGAGTAGTTATCGTTCAATGATTATGAATTGTTTATTTAATTGCTAAGGATTTATGTATCGTTTAAGAAGCAGCTTTCTTTCTTTTTTCTTTTCTTTTTTTTTTTTTGGGTAATGAACAGATGGTGTAATAAATGTACTAAAATATCAGATAGTTACACTGTGCTTAATGACATTTTGTGCAGATAACATTGCATAAATTCCACACTTTAAAGGTTAAGCATTTGTACATATCAGTATACAAGGATTCACATGGCATTAGCATTTCAAAAGCAGAGATATAGAAAATGGTTGAATAATGATGCCACTGTGAAATACTCAAAAATAAAGTGGGAACTACATTGTTTGAATATAACCTGAAAAAGGGAATTATGCAGGAACTCAAATTTACCACTCTTATGGCACTAAATATGACACTGATAAGTATATAAATTGATGGCCTAATAATGATGATCCCTTCTCTCACTGAGAAATTATATTGCAAGGAAAACTGCACTATGTAATTTACAGAAAAAGAAGACAAATGTTTTACGGCAGACTACCGAATGACAACCATCCGCCGGCAATGTTCATACAAGTGTATCCGCATACAGTTTCTAAAGTAGCTGGTGTCCCTTTATATTTTCTTCAATATTTTAATCTTCAGAGTAAATTTTTTTCTTCTGGCAATTTAAAGTGCGTGCCAAACTGCTAGCTCCGGAATGTATGTATGTGGATACGTCAAAGTAAGTTTTAACGACGCTCAAAAATTAAGAGTTGAGTCGTCCCATTCCAGTTCCTTAGTTTTTGCTTTTCCAGCTCCTTCCTCCTCTTCTTCGGAGGATTCACCATCATCTCGATAGCTGCTTCCATCGTCTGAGCTCTCACTGTCGTCGTCTTCATTGAGAGGCCTGGGGCCTTGCTCTTGCTCTATTTGCTAAAACAAGGAATGAATAAAAATCTTTCAATAGGCAGTCATGCTGTATGAAATTTCTGATAATACATGAGTATGCAGTTAAAATTTAAAAGACTTTTAATAAAGTTTATGTGAAATAAAATATACAGATGATGTTTAAACCAATACATGTATGAAAGTGGAAAAGCTTAAATTAGGATGTACCTAAAAATCAGAAAGTTTAAATAAGGCACTAAGCCAATGTGACACAATTTAAAAGTACAGAATATTAAATAGATAAGATAGTTAACACTAGACAAAAAGAAAAATATCAGACGAAAAGAAAAACATAATTAAACCAGACAGTGCATAAAAGTTGGGAAATTTAAATTAAGAGGTATATAAAGTTTAAATAATTAGATAAAAATGAATTTTACATCAAGGAATTCATAACAATGAGAGAATTTAAACCATTGAATATATACAGTCTACCAAAAAAATTCTATTTATTTGGAAAGCAAAAAAAATTAATACATTTTCCAAACCTTTAAGAATATTTATTGTAAAATATAATTTTTGTCATTACTTATGACTTCCTGCCAGCATGATAGTAATTTGTAAATGCCATTTTTGATAAATGTCTTAATCTCAGAGACTCAAGTAGTGCTTGACTGATATCTGCATCATCCCCCCCCCTCTTCAAAAATTTTTGCAAGGAGAGAAAAAGTGCTAATTGGAGAGTACTATATCTGGGAAGTATAGTGGATATGGCAGAATTTCCTAACCTAGCACTGCAATTTTCTGAACAGACATCAAACCAGCGTGTGGTCTGGCATTATCATGATGGAATATGATACACCTCCTATTGAATATCGTCAGCCTCTTTTCTTTGATTGCTTTATTTAAATCATCCATTTGCTGATTCTCTGAATTAGGTGTTTTGTTCGTAGGTTTCAAAAGCTTGCAATGTATTGGCCCTTCAAGGTCCCACTAAATGCACAGCATTCTTTTATCCATGCTCAAGTTCCGTTAAGAGGTAGAGACCGCAGGTTGTCCAGGCTCACGGTATGCTATTTTTCTAATGATGCAGTCATAGGTAATCCACTTTTCACCACCAGTTATTATCTGGTCTAAGAAGATTTCGCGTTTTTGTTCCAGGCTAGCAGAACTTAACTCATGAGGCACCTATTTGGAATATTTATAGATGAATCCTAGTTTTACAAATATGGTCCAAAATGATTTCCTGAACTGAGTTGAGGTTTCCCGCAATCTCTGATGTGCTCAAAAAAAGGCACTATCATGGTTTTGAAAATATCATCATAGATCAAAGATAGCTGCAGAGCATGGGCATATCATTAAGGTCGAAATCACTTGCTTCATATTTTTCAAACCATCTCCTGCACATTCTATCTGAAACTGGTCTTTTTCAAAACTTTCACTAAATTTCAACACACATTTCTTCTTTGTTGGAATTTGTATGAAATATAGTATCATAAATGATCATTATAGATAGTCATATTTACGTGACCATGTCTTAACAAAGATATGAGATACTTTTGTTTCAGTTAATTTGGAGAAGCACGCCTATAAATGCAATTATAAAGACAGACAGTCATACATGTCTCAAATGAACTTGTGCATGCATGTTGACACTTGAAATAGCATTATCAAACAGAATGATAGAACGAACATTATTCAGTAGACCTTATATAAAATTGGAGAAATTAGGTAATATAGAAACAAGGAGAAGTTTAAACCAGATAATGTATAAGAATTTAAACCAAGCACAGCATAATTAAGTTTAAAACAGGAACTATATTTGAGATGGAGAATTTTAAATTAAACAACACACACTAATACGAGGAAGTTTAATCCATGCAATGCATGAAACTAAAATTTTAACAACCCACAAACATGAACTTTATACCACAAAACATACAAATGGGATAGATCTAAGCAGTTAAAAAAATTCAGAAAAACTTGGTTGGACACTAAGTATGCAAGTTATTCTCATACATCATAGAAGAGCATTCCTTAACTAAAGATTAACTACATCAACAGAGTAGTTCTACACTTGGTGAAAAGTGACTCAAAAGCACAAAAGTACTAGAAGTATACATCTACAATATAACAAATTCACTAAATTGTTTCAAAAGAATATAGTAAAGTTAAATTAAATTTAAATAATTATCTTGTGCCATTGCTGCAAGGAATGAAATTTGAATTTAACAAATATTCTCTATTAGTAAAAAGCAAATTTAAAGTTAATTAAATTTTAAATGAAATTGAATTACAAATAAATGATTAATTATTGCTGTGAACTAATCTACAATATCATTTAAATTCTGAGAGCATATGTAAATCAAGTGCAAGTATAAAAAATCTATGAATAAATATATAATTCCAATAAATTTTTTAATCTTAAAAATTTATCAAAATGCATAAGTGAATAATTGTTGAGCAGGCAGGAGACAGACTTATCAAGGTGAAGTTACCTCCAGATATTTTAGCAGAAAAACTTTGTTTATTAGAAATCCCTTAAAGAACTATTTATAAATAGTAGTAAAATTTATATATTTTTTTAATTTTATAAAATTTCCTTTATTAAATTATGCTATGGTCTTAACACAGGGTCCATTACTAAACTTTTGTTTTAATTGACTCACCTGCCAGCTAATTTGTTGTAGGAACCTCCAAAAAAAAAAAAAAAGTTTCTGGCATAACTTAATTTTAATTTTTAGAATTTTGTATCAATAAATTATTGTTAATTCCCTGCCTAATTTACAGCTTAATTATTTCAAACATGAAAACTATAAATATATGTAGGTTCTAGCATAATTTAATTTTAAGCTTCAGAATTTTGAATCAATAAATTATTGTTAACAATAACCTGCCTAAATCAGAGCTTAACTATTTCAAAGATGAATACTATAAATTTATATTTAGTATAAAGTATCAAATCTAAACATTAATAGAATAAGTTTGTGAATAAAACATGGTAACATTTTTCGGTATGCGTCATACATGTTTAGGTGCATTATCAGGCTAAAACAGAAATTATTGCTAGGTGAAGCATTTTTAATGAACTTACATCCATTGGATTAACTATGATTGTGAGAGAAGAATCATCCCAGGCCATTTCTTGGTCATCATCTCGGGATTCTCGAGACCTGTGGTGTGCTGCACGAATTCGAATGACTCCAAGAACTATCATGAAAACAAGGAACCCGACGCATACTACAATTATGATGGCAACTGCATGACCTAAAGTAAAAGAGAAAAAAATTAAAATATAGTGAGAATAAATGTACATGCTCCCCTTTCTAAAAACTCTTTTGAATCAGAAATATGCAAAATTTTTTATATGCTATTACAGTCAATGCTTTGTTTCTGTATGTCATGAGGGACTATTATAATAAGCATCAACTGTCTATAAAATATATATTTTAATTAGCAAATATATTCAGAACTCAGATGATCTGGATCACTTAGTGTTATAAGGGGGGAAAAATTGTTTTTCTAGTGTTTCAGCTAATTAAATTAATATTAAAGATATGCATGGTACTCTCTTTTAACAAACTATTAAATGAATTCAGATGAATCATGCATAATATATGATCTGGCTTTATTATGTTCATGTGTAAAAAAAAATTTCATGAATTATTATAATGATAGTAGCCCATGGTACCCAAGTGGATAAGGCTGGTGAACACACCAATAGTTTAAACGCTTGTAGATGGACTTGCTGCATCAATGTTTTTTTTAAATTATTTTTATGTGTAGTGTAAATATGAGTCAGTTTTCCTTCAAGTCCTCTACAAAGGCATCTTTCTCCTTAGGCAGATAGCTTTCATACTCTCTGATGTAAATGAAGAACTAAATTTATGTCTTTCTGTATCAAATGCTGGGTGAATATTTTTAAACCTTTTAATAAAGTGTTTTTTCTGTTGGGATGTATAAACCTGATGTTAAAAAAAGGGGGGGCAAGTTTTAAACAAAGGACATTATTTGTTTACATGACAATAATTAAAAGTGAATCTATAATACAGACAAGTACTGCTGGAAATCATGCAAAGAAACATACTGCTGGAAATCATATAAAGATTATGATCAGAATTTCTTGCACTGGCTGTAAAACATTATCAATGATTTTATTACAGTCATTTGATAGTGATCATTCAAATTTTTAACGCAGTTCCCAATTCTGAAACAACTGTTCCCCTATTAAAAAAATACAGTAAGGGCTTGACTATCCAAAAAGCTCAAATGCTCGATACATAAAAATTCCAGATAGTTGAGTGCTTAAAATTACATTTCATGCTAACAAAGACAAATAAGGAAAAGAAATTTCCAGTCTAAAATTATATAAACAATCATCTTATTGGTTATGACTTGAATATTAAAAGCTTACATTTAAAATTAGACATAAAAGCTAATAATTCATATGCCTTACACATATGAAAGCAAAACCTATTATGAAATCTTGCTGATGATGAGAACTGGTACAGGTGCCCACAAACTTGTACCTATCATTCCAGTCGAAGTTTAAAGGAACAGTTTTTTTTATTTGGTTATATAATCAACAAATACAAGTATGGATAGAGTTCATAAAAAACTTGAAATTGCCTATCATAATTTCTTATGTTTCATCAATGTCTCTCTGCTTTGGAATAAAGTCATATATCTATTGTATGCATAGCCAAGTAATGCACACTTTTCTTGATGCGAGGATTCAGTAATTTAGAGAATACTCTGCTGCATATTGTTCTGCAGCAGATAGGTCCCAAATTTCAATCATTTTTCCAAAATGCAAAGGAAAAACAGATAAATAGCAGTTAACTTTACTCTTCTTTTACGAAAACAGAACAAGCTTATTAACAACTAATCAGATTTACATACAACCATGGCAAAGATCTTTAAGTTATCACATCATGCTTATTCACGGCATGCACTAAATCACATAGTTTGGTAACAGTATTCTATATATGCTTTACAAGCCTTTCACTTAATTTTTCAGGGGACAATTTTTTCTGTTATTCAAGTTATTTGAACTTTGGGTTAGTTCAATGGTCAAGCTTTTATTGTTATTATTTTGGTTTAGCATTTACTGGATTCTAAATCTACAGTATTCAACAAAATAAATAAAAATGGCTTCAATAAAAAATGAATGTGGATATAAGTTGTACACATTCATCAAGTTAAATTTCAAAACAAGTTCTTGATTACAAAATTTTACAATTCTGCAGTCTTACTGATTGTGAATTTCAGATATTGGCAGACTTCTGGTATTTTATTTACAATACATGCTATCTTAATCCACAGTCTTCTCTCCACATGCACACGGAATGCACATGGATATTTCAGAATATACATGTATATATTACGTTCATAGGCAATAGGTAAATTACTTTCAATATATGAATAAATATTTCATACATGCTTCTTGACACTTGCCTAGAAATAATACTAGTACTATTCTAAGTAACTGCATTTAAAAACTGTTCTATAAACATTCTATTTTAAAATAACATGTTTGCTATGCATGCACACAAACACACACACTTATATAAATTTGCGTGTATATTTAAATTATACTATTATGAAACCGTCTCAGGATGATTTTACAGAAATTTAATTTAATGTCTGAGATAAGATAAATGCAATTATGTGTTGATATAAAACTACATCAAAATTAAACTTTTTTAATTTGCAAATTTTTCTGAGCAAAATACTGTCTTTCTCCCAGAAGTTCCAAAACTCAGTTTCAAATTCTTAACCTATGGTTATTGATATGTGTTACAAATATGTATGATCTTGGAAGTAGTTCAGTACAAACCTATCATGCAACATTGCAGTGCATAACCAAGTGATATAAAGTGTTGCAGAGAGTAAGCATTATTTTGTATTAAGCTAAAGAAAAAAAATTTGAGAAATGTAAATGTATGATATACCACTACTTTTTTTTTTTTTTTTTTCTGGTATGAAAATGTTGCTGAAAGTAAAGTGATGAAAATTTTACAGAAATCCAAAAAGCTATGAAGAAGAAAATAGCTTTCCCCGCTTGCTTCTGAGACCTCCAGAAATATTAGCAGCCATGTGCAAGTAGCAGAGCAGACTTACTTGGATATGACCAACAACTATTAGTTAGTAACTGAATTTATTATTTTTTACATCAGTCTTGTAATTTTCATGATAAGGGGAATATGGACTAGTTAAATGAATAAGTGAATGTATTTTTTATATGTTTAAATATACATAAGAATACACTTTTCTAGTTATCATATTTACAAAAATTTAAGGTTCATCATTTTTTTCAATGAAATATACATACTAGCAGATGTCTTTGCTATTGCTTCACTGCCCAGGCCATTATCCATGAAACCTGCAGCTCGAACTTTAGCTTCCTTAAATTCTACTTTGTGGTCGTGCACTTGTGCATGATTGACAGGTTCTGCAGCTGGCTTAGGATCTGCCTCATGTCCAGGTTCTGCTCTTGGGTGAATGACTGTCAGCTACAAGAAATTTTAGTTTACTAGTAAAAAAAAAAACATTTATGAAAAAGATTAAAGTTTTTAAATGCAAACTAAAAGACAGAAACCTTAAAAATAGCATGGAATCCTTATAAAGGATTTCCACAAGAAGTCAAACGAATTAATTAATTATTGCAATGAATACAAATGCTGCTTGCTTGAAGGAAGGGAAATTCTCATTTACAGTTTTTCAAAGGACTGGACAGTTACAATAACAACGATAAAACATACTTTAACATACATGTATGTTAAAGTATGTATTTACATACATGTATTTATGTTACAATATAATTTTACATCAGTTTTTTTCATTTTTTAGGTTGTAAGGATCTTAAGTTTTACTAACGTTTATTTTATTTTAAATCTTTACTATCACTTCTTATTTTCTACTTCCGGCCAGAATTATAAGCGTGAAGGTTTTTATGCAAAGTTTGTCTGGCGAACGCCAAGTATTTAAGTGTGGCCTTT
Source organism: Stegodyphus dumicola (assembly GCF_044657685.1). Taxonomy (NCBI): domain Eukaryota; kingdom Metazoa; phylum Arthropoda; class Arachnida; order Araneae; family Eresidae; genus Stegodyphus; species Stegodyphus dumicola. Next base: position 35,152,231 of record NC_140771.1, on the reverse strand, counting down.
TTGCCAAGCGAAAGAGAGGAAGCAGTGAGTTCGAAGCAGGCCGCTTACCTTAGAAGTTACGCAGTTGCTATTTGCCTTCCAGGCCAGAGGTTTTAATCCTCTTGATAAATTAAACGTATTGTAGTGTTCACAGTCTCTGTGCTCCATACGCTTCCTGTTATTATAAGGCCAATCTTCCACGTGTATTATTCTAAAGTTAAATTAGAGTTTAGTTTTATTTTTTTACTTTTACGTTAGACCCCGAGTGGCGGGTCATTGTATTCCGAAGTACGGAAGTTATTGTATATAGAGAAAAATAAAGAGTTTTGTATACCCTTCGTCTGTATCCTGTCTACTTACTACAATTAGTGAACATAGCTTTAGTAAGCTCTCTGTTCCTAGTCAGGTCCTTGTATGTTCCCGAAGAAGGTTAGAAGGAATATTGAACCTGATAATGTTAGTAATTATTTTACTTTTATTTGTTACCCAAACATGTACTAATACTTGAACAAAAAACATGCAATCAAAAGCTACAAGGAACAATTTATAAAATACTTTATCAGTCTTTAGATACCTATTTAAAAGCTCAAATTTTTATGTATAGACATATTCTACCTTCTTGTAAAGTCTTATATTTTACTTCTTATAGATTTATTTTACTGATTAAGTTATTTGAAATTTGGAATTACTAAAATTTCATTTTTTACACTGCTTGAAATAATATCATAACAATTTTCATTCTGAATGTGTCTACCAGTTTTAATCTAAATACACCAAAAACCAGTTTATCAAAGGAAAAAAAAACTGAGTTTTATGATTTAACAAGGGATCTTAAACTTGTGGCTCCAAAGCAATTTTACACGGTCCCTAAATACATTTAAATTATGTATTTGTTGTAAATACGGTGCTTGTAGTTTTATAAAGCCACAGATATACAGAATGAGCACACGACTGCTGTTGAATGGAAAAAAGACAGAACAACAAGGTTCAGACTTTCTCTTTGCCACTCTATCTTTGTATACCAGGTTACATGACTAGGATACAGCAGGAAAGGTTCCTATGTTAATTCCATCAGTAAATTTAAGTGGCCAGCTGATGAGTTTTTAGTATTCTGGTGGTTCCATTTTTTTCTATAAAGTAGGTGCTTCTGTTGTATACATTTTTTGAGTCAATCAATAATTGGTTGGCTAGTTGCACAGTTCGCATTGCTCTCTCTCTCTTGAGAAAGAGACAACTAACATACAACTTATTAATCCTGTTTATTGGTGTTTTTTTTTTTTTTTATTAGACCCACCTTGTAAAGATCTAGGTTTAGAATTGTGCACTTTTGAATGAATTAAAAATGTAGCCAGCAGAAATTTCTTGAAAATACCAACCAACTTTCAGATGGAAAATAAATATTATAAGGCATTTCTCCCGCCTTCTTAGCATGCCTTCGTAGTGTGGTGGTTTGCATGCTGGGTGCATATTCCAGAGGTCCGTGGTTCGATTCCCGGCGAAGGCATTGCTCATTTTTTCAAGCATATTGATGATGCTCATTTCTCCCTCTTCCAAAAAATACCTAATGTCTCTACAAATATTTAACAAGTAAAATTTAAAATGTGGTTATTTCTTTTTTTCTTTTTTTTCGTTTTTTTGTTTTTGTATCTTTAAAAAAAAACCTGCCCTTTTAGATGCTCCTGCATTTAGCCAGCATGGAATTTGAGTTTAAGATTATTGATTTAATCTACGGAGGGATGCCACATAAGCACCAAATTATTACTTAAAAAAATAACAAACTAAATCAAAACAATAGTTATGCACTATTAGTTTTAGCTGGGTAGAAATAGGCATCTTTAAATTGATAAATTTGAAGAACAAATTTGCTTTTGGAATATCAAAATGAGCTGACCTGAAATAGTTTTTAGAAATGTTAAGAATGCTACATTTCATCTCTCAGTCAAAATTATAGACAATAATTAATTGCAGTCATAATCATTGGAAACAGGGCTTCAATAATAGATTAAATTACCCCCATAACAAATAGGAAAAAAATATTACTGTAACAATGATAAAGATATTTAAAAATTAATTAATAAATAAAAAGTGTATATTTCAACATGCCATTTTTAAAAATCAGTCACCAACTAAATAATATCTGTTTAAACAATATATTTTGAAATGTCCAACACTAAATTATCACAATTAACAAAGTAATTTAGGGGTGTAAAATAGCAGGCCTCCACGTGGAGCACCCTGAGTAATGCTAAATCTGCTACTGTGACTGCCGCTCTCTACAAGGTCTTCTTTTGTGATGCATTTGAACTTTAGTGCCAATCGTTTTTCTACGGATTTGCAACAACTGAGAGTTCTCCAGTAGAATGCTGGTGGTATTTTTCACGAAAAAAGAGCTCAATTGCTGACTAAAAGACTAGACAACATTTGAGGAGAGACCTCAAGATCCAACAGAAGTTTATCAGATGGGAACTTCCTCACTTTGCCTCTTCCTTAAATTGGGAACATGGTATATTTTATCAAGACTTTAATATGGCAGAAGCTATTATTCAAGAGTGGCAAGACCACTAGTCCAGATAATTTCCACCTCAATTTCCTGAGGCACTTTGGCAGAAGTGCAGTCTGTATTATTGAATCTCTACAACTACAGTTGGAACACTTGTGGTCCAGCAATTTGGAAAAAGGGCGATCATCATTCCTATACTTAAAAGTAATAAATCTCCGGATAATTTAAATAGCCGTCGACCCATTTCTTTAACTATGTTTTTATCCAAGGTCATGAAAACAATGATTACATCTCGTCTGAGTTGGTTTCTTTAATCTAATAACCTTATATCTCCATCTCAGGCCGGATTTAGAAAATGGATGTCCACAAACTAACAAGTTATCTTGCTGAGTCAGTCCTAGGATGCTCCGTTTTGGCTGTGTTTGTGGACTTTTGATAAAAATTGGCAACTCAAATGTATAGAGAAATTACAAAACCTGGGTGTGTGTGGTAATATGCTCTCTTGCATCAGGATTTTTCTTTCACAAAATTTCAGTGTCACTCAATTTGACAACTTTAAGCAAAGCAAAACTGGCCTACCACAGTGTGCTGTGATCAATCCTATTTTATTTAATATCTTTATTGATGACCTACCGAGTATCTTCACTTCTGATGGACTGATTAACGCTGCCCATTTTGCATATGATCTTGCTATTTGATGCTATGCACCTAAAGGTAATCACTCCAAGCTAAATACCGTCCTGAATAAGTTTCTCCAGAGGCTGGCGTTTGGACAATAATATTATTATAAACTTGGGAAAGACTACTAGTCAGTATTTTACATTAAATAGACAGCCTTCAAATTCTGATCTGGTTTATAGAGGTTCTCCTTCGCAGCATAATGATGTTTTAACTTATCTGGGTTACATTTTAAATGGATTGAGCATGCTGAGTACATCATCTCAAAAGCTAGGAAGAGACTCCCCATTCTTAAGAGTAAGCTGGTGCTAAATGGAGATGTGGCAGAGCTACCCTTAACACTATTTATAAGACCCATGTCCAGCCGGTTTTAAATTATAGCAATGAAGTGCTGGTCTCTGCCTCGGATATAGTCTTGGGAACACCTGATGTTTTCCGAAAACCAAGCTTTATGCCTGATTCATTACTGGAGGTGTTAAAACTACTTCTGTACTTGCCATGAATTTACTTTATGACCTACAGCATATGACTAATCTGATTTGGAGGAATGCAGCTATCCTTTATAATAGACTTACTACACTCCCAAATATTTCTTTTTGGCGCGAATACGATTTTAATAGCATACGTAATCTAAAGACTCAAGAAGGGCTTCATTCAATGTGTCTGGGAGAACACTCAATATAATGACATTAATGACAAGGAGTATGAATTGTTATCTCATATAAATCCACCGGAGTTTATGGTTCTTGGTGTCAGGTGGGACTTTGAATATGAGGAAATGAAATTTGAATATGCCCAACTGCTCTTTATGCCATCGCTTTGGAAACCATTAATACTCACTGCCCTTCTGGTGAGTGGCTTCATATCTACACTGATGGTTCCCTTTTCAATTTCACCCACATCTTCTGTGAGCTGTTTTACTTTTACCTACATGTTGGCTTCCTACAACCCATTTAGCCCTTCAACAGCTTTCTGCCCATCTCTCTCTTCTTGATAAGGCTATAATTTTATCAGACTCAAGTTCTGCTCTTCAGGCTTTAGCGAGTAACCTAGAAAAACAAAGTGCTTGTATCCAGAGCTGAGGAAAACTATTGAGCAGAGTTCAGACAAAAATTGCTTTCCTGTGGGTGCCATCACATTGTGGTCTTTGGAGAAATGAGATGGAGGCCCTTTTTGCAAAAAAAAAAAAAAAAAAAAAAAAAAAGGTATGGATATGCTCCAAAGGTCTTCCAGAGACCTATTTCTCTACTCTGCTAAACTTGAAATTAATATGATTTAATAAAAAATCCTTTCATAATGCTGCTGTTAGTGCTTCTGAAAATAAATCATGGAGGATGCTACTGAAAGCTGGCTGTGTTTCAGACTCTCCTCGTGCTACTGCTGTGGCTGAGTTTAGACTATTGACTGGACATTACTGCCTTGGTGCTTATTTGTTTAATTTTAATCTGACTTCCTCAGCTTTATGTTCTTTGTGTGATTCTGGACAAGTCATGGGATGCTGCTCATCTGGACGTGTGCTCTGCACTTTAGAGTTTGGACTGCATTGTAAAGAAGTATTGGAGAGCTTGTTGCCTAATGACCTGATGTCAATGGCCCGACATTTGATAAATAAATAAAATAATTTTATTAACATACTTTCTTTTTTATATATATTATCTATTAATTTAATCCGATATACTAATTTACATTAAAAAATGCTAGTTTCTCTTATAAATGTGCTTAGAACCATATCAAAATTTCAAATCAAATATATATTTTATATAAAGGAGAAAATGTTAATGAAATCCAAATTTAACTTAATCTTACATGAACTCTCCACATTCAAAAATGGTTTGTTTAAATAAACCACTCTCTGAAGATGGATGCTTTATATGACGATGGAGGAGAGAGTAGATTAGTTAATTATTTTCCCTACAGAAATTTTCAAACATTAAAAGCTGAATAGTTTTTAAACTAGCCCGCTTTTTTACATTTAAAAGTTTTACCTACATGCCTATTAGATATTAAATATAAGATAAATGTCAATGAAATAATGAAGCCTCATTTAACTAAAAGTTTCACATGGCATATGAATAAAAAGACACTGATGAGATAAAATCATTAGACTTACAGTTTGAATATACTCGTTGCTGACGAAACGACCATTCAGCTCAGAGCAAACCAATTTGAAGGCACGATTTAGGTAGTAGGCAGGTTTTCTATTGTAATAAACAATTTGTCGGAGAACCAAATCATAATTATGAATGGTATCGGCCCCTAAGATAAGAAAAATTAACATTTATTGAAATATATGTTTTAAAAAGCATATTTGAAGCAAATTTTACACACAGCTCCAAAAAGACAATCTCAGAAGTGGGATATTTTTGTCTTAGAGCTTAATAATTAGGCCATATCTGAGATTAAAATACGTTACTAATACACAGTCATATAAAATGCTCAATTGAGACTATCACAGGTACATAAAACGTAAAATTTAAATTGGTTGTATTTTAATGTAAATACAGCTGTTATCCTCTGATAAATCTGTTCTAAACCGAGTTACAAAACTGTGCACAACAGTGCCTTGGATGGCTAACTACGATACCATAAAATATTGGATGGCTAACTACGATACCAATATTATATAGATATATATAATCTCTGCACTTTCAGAACTGAACTAACAGAGTATTTTGCAAGGATGAGAAACATCAAACAGGCTGTACAACCTACAGTGTATACTCAGCAGCATATCAATTAGTTTGAAAATTACCCTCAAGGATACTGTAGTGAAGTTCATGTAGATATGAAGCATTTTCAAATAAATTATTTCACTTAAATTTACTTCTTCAGAATGAAATCTTATGAGGCTATCTTTTGATAATACACTGAAAATCTGACAGGAGTGAACTGACAGACTTTATGATATTATTAAAATATTGAGTCCAAGCATGATGTCATGTTTATGCAAAGCTGGGTTTCTGGCATTCGCTATGGTAGACACCAAATATTACGAGAAAAATCACTATAGAAAAAGATATGAGGCATCCATGTCCAGCTTCATTTTAAAAATTGAAAGATATGCAATGAAAAAAAAAAAAAAAAAAAAAAAAACACATTCTTCCCATTAATTGTAATTAATTTCACACGACATACGAAAAAACAATATGTTCTTCAAATTGACTTAATTAACGTGATCACTCAATAATATGTTATTCAAACTATATATTTTGTATAAAGTGTTTCTTAATTTGAAATGTGTTTGAATTTAATCAATCTAACTGTATCAACTACACAATACTGTAGCTGTCAGAAGTCATATGTTCTGAGTAAACATCTCAAAGGGAAGCGCTTTAACTCGGACGATGAACTAAAGGACTGGCTCCTGTCACAGCCACTGGAATTCTGGGAACAGGGAATCCTTCGATTCATGAAACAGTGGGATATTTGTGTTCAGGCCTCTGATGAATAAAGACTTCAATTATAACCACAGTGTCATTTCATGCCTTTTTGTTTGAACACCCCTTATTTTTAAAAAGTGCATACATGTATAACAATTAGAAAAATACCTATTATTACATGCTCTAGAATTAGAAGAAATAAGAACAAAAATATAAAAAAATATTAAATTAACTGAAAAATTTCCAAGGAAAAAACAAATACACAACTTATATAATACCGTTATATTTGCAAAACACATTTATTCATATAACTTTTGAATGTATTAAAACCTTCCTTTAATCAACTTTCATTTTTGAAGAAAAATGACAATACAAAATATGAATAAAGAAATTTCAGTGTTACACATTTATAATTTCATACAAAAGTTCTCCAAATTCTTCTTAACCAGGATGTAAGATTACATACTCAGTAATGAATTACATACTCAGTAATTTAGCATTGCTTTCTAAAAAAAGAGGCTAACTCACCAAATATAATCAAGCCATCTTTGTTTTCTTTATAATGAATACCAAGATGAGTCATAAGGCTGTTGGGCAATTTGAAATATTCATGATCAGGATTCAAGGGAGGATACACTTGCACACTGCAGGAATCTAATTTATGATCCAATGAATTTGGACCGTTTTCTTGGTTGCCATGTACAGAATATTCTTCTTCTTGGTCTTGACTAATTAAAACAGAAACTGATGCAAAAAGCTGAATACCTTGTTTAAATGCTTCATATTCTCTAGCTAAATTAGGAGTGCCATTGATTGTAATACTTGGCAATTCTGGCTGCAAGACCATGATATATGCCTCAACAGGAGGCACTTTCACAGTTTTTCCTCTTGCACACCTAGAACAAGGAAACAAATTTAGTAGCAATTAACAAGCTGAAGAATAACTATCAGATTATTACAAAAATTGACAAATCTTCAAACTGAAAAAAAAGGTAAATTTAAAATTAAACTCACGTGACCGTTGTTGTAATCTGAACACTGCGACGTCCTGGAGTTGGGAACTCTCGAGAATTGACATATCCAACTCGAGATATTAAATCTTCTAAATTACTTTTGCTATTTCCTTCAACTGTTACTTCACTCAAATCAGAATTAGTGAGAAGTTCCTAATTTTTGCAAACAAAAAGGTATAATGTTTACAGTATGGGGGGGGAACATTGTTTATTACAAAAAAGTAAATTTGAAGCACCTAATAATAAATCTTATTACAATACGTGTAAATTTTATGCTATTCATTTATCAAATATCTGAACTCTTAAAACCAACATAAAGATATAAAGAAGTAACCAACAAACATAAAAAAAAAAAAAAAAAAAAAAAAAAAAAAGCTTTTTAACTTTTCTGATAATTTATGAAAGAAAATAAGTATGCCATATGCTAGAAAGTAAGCAATAAAATAAACAGAACTTTAACTTTAGACTTCAAAACTAAGGGTTAGGACCAAAAGATTCTGAAGTTAACATGAAGATTATAAGAGCTTTTTTTAATCACAATTCTAAAATGCCCTCATAATTTTTGTACCAGGATTCTTTTATTTCAACTAATTGCTTTAAATGGTTTGGATTCATTTTAAGGCACACATTAAATGTGTTTAAAGGCATTAGGATAAATACTGTTGAGAAATATACATGGCTTAATTCAGCCACACAAGGAGTTAAAAAACTCGAAAAAGTAAAATATAAAAGTACTTCATAGAAATGAAACATTAAAGGATTATTAGTGACTCTTATTTTCTTCTATAATATTTCTGTCGCTTACTGCAACAGCTGATAAAACTGTGTTTGATGATTCATGGATAAGACAATTCTAGTTAGGCTTGTTACCTAGAAAGTTTCTGCTGTAGAAAAATATCTTTATTATACTTATAAATCATACTATCATTCATGTATGTTTGCTCTAGACTATGCACTCAGAATAAATACTTCTGGAACATGCAGCAAAATAGGGTTTGCATTAGAAAGTAAGGCCATAGTAAATCTTACTCCACTCAAGTAGTAAATGCACTCAGGTGAAGAACTGCTGAATGATACACTATAGTCCAGAAGATACGATAGGTGCTATCAAAAGAATACCTCTTGTATGTGTCTGTAACTTGTTTAAAGTTTCAGAGTAACTTCTGAAATGAGCTAGGGAAGGCATGGAAATTATGGCAATATGTATGGACATATTGATGGAAAATAAAAATCTAACCTTCAATCTTATTCCTTATCATATATATATATAAAATTAAAAAAAAAAATAATAATAAAAAAAAACTTCATTCTAAGAAGCTTACGTGGCACATATTTATTAGTCTCATCCTAGAGTTTCGGTGTAGTTACCAGAAGACAATGCCAAATACAAAATGAGCCATGTGGCAATTACAATTTCTGAAATGTCCGTCTTATAATCCAAACATCTCCCGAATTGATCATCATTTGTTTTATGCTTCAGAAAACCACATATGCACAAGATGAAGACAGTTCTGAAATGAAGCACAGATCAAACTGAAGATGTACTTTCTAAAGATAGGATATTTTACAGAACATACTTGAGCTTGCATCAGTAGGAAAAGGTTATGCAATGTAATGATGGCTATTTGATGACTAAATGTCTTTTTGTCATATATTGATTGTTTCTTCAAGTTTTGTATAAAAAAAGGACAGAAAAGTTTTGTTACATTATAATTTATATAAATCAGACATATGATGCAAACAAGAATCCTATATGAGATAGTATCGAGTCATATAAAAAAGTCTCCACACAAAAATTTTCTTTATTGAAAATCAATTTAATCAAGTACATATTGACCATTATTATTTATGACCTTTTGCCATTTTTCCGGTAGCTTCATAATTTCTTTGGCGTGGAACTTCTGTGGTTTATTGTCAAAAAACTTGACCAAGTGATTTTCAGAGGCACTTCGATCGGCCAATTTTTTAACATCAAGAGAGTTTTGCACATACCAAAACAAATGTTAGTCAGATGGAGCAAAGTCTTGGCTATACAGTGGGTGCATCACAATTTCCCAATCAAGTTCCGTCAATATGTTCTGAGTCATCAAAGATGTGTGTGGCCACGTATTGTCATGATGGAACACAACTCCCTTTCTGTTGGTCAATTCTGGTCACTCTTTATGCATTGCTTTGTTCAAACGGTTAAGCTGTGCACACTACAGAGCTGAATTGATGCTTCTGCCAGGTTGCAGTAGCTCATAATGAACAATTCCCTTCCGATCCCAATCAAATACTCAAAACAACCTTGTTTTGCGGCAATTTAGGCTTTGAAGTCATTTGTAGAGGGTCACCAACCGTTGACCATGATCACTTGCATTTTATATTCTCGTATTTCACCCACTTGTCATTGCCTGTAATGATTCGCTTAAAAAATTGTTCAATTTCGTTGTGTTTCCGCAGAATTTCACTGATGGTAATTCGATCAATTAAATTTCTTTGCGTTAATTTGTATGGTACTCAAATATCGAGCTTCTTTTTGTAGCCTGCTCTTTTTAAATGATTCCAAACTGTCATGTGGTTGATGTTTAGTCCCTCCACTATTTCCTGACAGCTTGCCTGCCAGTCCTGCTCCACCAGTTGCAAAATTTCACCGACGTTTTCAGTGACTGGCTGACCAGAGCGAGGTGCATCTTTGACATCAAAATTTCCGGAATGGAATCGAGCAAACCACTCCTGGGTCCTTTGTTTACTTACAGCATTCTCACCGTACACTTCACAAATTTTTTGGCATGTTTTTACATCGTTTTACCTTTTTTATAGTAAAAAAGCATCATGTAGCGTATTTTTTCAGATATTTCACTCATTTTCAAATTCATATAACTTTTTATGTGAGCAACGAATTAAAAAACTATCTTCACAAGCAATTGAAACTGAATATCATGTTTTAAGCACATGTTCGTTTGAGACAGTCGGGTGAGTTTTCCTGGATATATAGGCATTGACACCAAAACCACAGAGACTTTTTAAATGAGCCAATATGTCTAATAATGCATCTTTGTTTTGCAAAATGAAGAATTTTTCTATATATATATATATATATATATACATATATATATGTATATATAAATTTATTATTTACTTATCTCTGATATAAGCTAAAATGTTTTGCAAAACAATTGCTACATGGAATGCTGCAATTCTAAAGTGTTTTTCTCTTTTTAAATAATATGCAGAATACGAATATTAAAGTTCAGGGACTTTACTTCAAAAAGAAAATAAAAAGGGGGGCAGAAATAGAACTAAATTTTGATGTTAGAGAAACAATACGACCTTGTGGGCAGCGTATTAAGTTCATATGTTTAAATACCAATTTTTAGGGAATGCCTGCAGACATTTTCTAAATTGATTACGCACAATTTGAGTGTTGTTGTAAACAAACGTACTTTTGATATTTCTGAAATAATCTTGAATTACTCAGAACATATGAGGGGGCAGAATGCAAAAAAGTAATACAAAGATTGTAAAACTGTTGGCCTTCATAAAGAATCAAAGGCTTTAGGTCAAGACATGTTATTGTGGAATAACCAAGGTTCATCATGATGATCAGTGTTAAAGTGATACAACATTAAATTTTGCACATAAAATATTAACAATTCTAAGGTAGAATACAATACAAAGTCTTTAATCCGGACTTGTTGGGACATCGGTGATTCCGGATTAGGGGTTTTTCCAGATTAAAGATCATAAATTTAAATCTGGTAAGATGGCATGCGGAAATTATAAAATAAAAAATATGAAACCGTAATTTATGAAATAAAGAGCATTAATGATCTAAAGAGTATGAAAAAAAAAAGAGCTTAATATTTGTTTGTTTATTTTATTAAACATTTCTTTCAATGTAAGTTGTTTAAGTTGCTTTGTTTTATGTGCTAATACTTTCTCTTTAATTCTATAAACAGACGTAATTTCTTGTTCAGTTACAAAGTTCCGCTGTTCAAGTCCTGCAACTGCTGTGCCGAGAACGCCAACTAACTTGTCAATCGAAATTTTTTCGTTTTCACTAACCTCTCTGTCACTTTCTTCATGCCTTTATCCATTTTTTTGCAGCAACTCCACTTTTTGTTTGATGGACATTGAAACATGCTTTCGCTTTGTAGATCCTTTGGCAGCTCCAGAATCGGAAACCCTTTTTGACACAATCGAAAGTTCAAGCTTACTTTTTATAAAATTGCTCTAACAGTCTGCAAAAAATAATAAGCCAGATCCAATTAGAAGATTAAGGAACAATACAATCTGCAACATTAACTGAAATAGATAATTAGATAATTTTAGCCTAGCTTATACCGTCCGTTATACAAGGGTAAGTTGAAAAATTAGTTCCCCTGTCGACTGTGGTCAGAGTTGTGTAAGAAAGTCAAAAAATAGAATGAGACATTAAAGATATGACACATCTTTATTTTTCCACATAGGTACCAAGTACATTGAGACATTTGTCATATCGCTTGACTAGCTTCAAAAGGCCCTCCAGGAAAAAATCAGGGCTTTGCATATGGAAGAAGTGTTGAACGGCTTGTTTCGCTTCAGTATTGCTTCCAAAGCGCCTTCCCCCGAGATTTTTCTTCAAAGCCGGAAACAGATGGAAGTCGCTTGGTGCGAGATCAGAACTGTATGGCGGATGGTGTAGGCACTCCCAACCAAGAGTTTCAATATGGTTTTGCGTTGCCGTCGCCGAATGTGGTCTGGCATTGTCATCCAACAGCAGAACGCCAGATGTGAGAAGGCCAGGCCGCCTTTTCCGAATCGCCTCTTTCAATTTCGACAGGGTGTCACAGTAGCGCGTAGCATTGATGGTTCCAACCTCCAAAAAGTCCAGCAACAAAACTCCTTGGGCGTCCCAGAAAACTGTGAGGAGCACTTTACCTGCAGAGGGAGTTGTCTTGAACTCCTTTCGGACAGGTGATGACGGATGTTTCCACTCCATAGATGCGGCCTTCGATTCTGGCATGAAATGGTGTACCCATATTTCATCCCCCGTCACAATCCGAAACAACTTCACATCAAACTTCCATCTGTTTCCGGCTTTGAAGAAAAATCTCGGGGGAAGGCGCTTTGGAAGCAATACTGAAGTGAAACAAGCCGTTCAACACTTCTTCCATATGCAAAGCCCTGATTTTTTCCTGGAGGGCTTTTTGAAGCTTATCAAGCGATATGACAAATGTCTCAATGTACTTGGTACCTATGTTGAAAAATAAAGGTATGTCATATCTTTAATGTCTCATTCTATTTTTTGACTTTCATACACAACTCTGACCACAGTCAACAGGGGAATCTTATTTTTCAACTTACCCTCGTACATTAAACGCACATGCATAAATGTATTATACACACGCGTAAATGCATATGCGTAAAGGTATTATGCACATGCGTAAACGCTACGCATGTGCAGAAAGTTTGCAGCTTTGAGGTCCGAATTAAAGACTTTGTACTGTACACAAAACGATGTGTATGCTAAACTATGTATTAGCTTTTATTTATCATTTTCTCTAAATTATTCATTTAAAATTTCACCCAGAGGAATAATCTAAAAGTCTATTATCACACAATTAACTTTTCTCACCATTCCAGGTTCCAAAAGATCAGCAGGTGGAACTTCAAGGCCTTCTTTGCAACGATGAAGACAAGCCAGAACTTCAGGGTTTTCAGTCCTGCCTCTTAGTATGGACAGACCAGCAAGAAAGCCATGAAAATTAAATGCCATTTTTTCATCTTTTCCTGAAAAATGCAACACTGATAAATGCTGAACATTTTCTAAAAATATTCACACATAACTTTTTATTAATACTAACACAAAAGTTATAATCTTAATAAAAAATACTGAACACAAAAAAGTTTTAACACATTCAAGATTGTTCCTTAACTGCTTAAAATTTGAATAAAACAACAAGCTTTAGCAAATTTTAAGTATACTGCATATTAATACTTATAAAGAAATTCAGGAAATGAGTATGCTACCTTGCCAACAAGCCCCAACAACAAATGTTGTATTTATATCTTTAGCTGGATGCAGAGGCCAGTCATCAACAATATCAGGATTATTAGTCTGAATCTTGAATTGCTGTCCATCTACATATAGAGTAGCCTAAAAATAAAAACATTTTTTCCTAACTCAGATAAGACATATAACATAAATAAATATTTAAAAATTCATGCAGCGAAAAATGTCCTCTGGGTAAGATGACTTTGAATTTCAAAATGATCAAGTTAGATGACTTTTCTATTTCAAAATTACATCAAATATCACATTTAAGGATTACATTTTTTTACCATGTAAAATGTTTTTATGAAGATTAATTTTTTTTTTCTTTCAAGTGTAATACAATATGCTTATGTAGGTTTTATGTTTAACTAGCTGTTTATAATTAATACTGATATCTCAGCATAAACAGATTTCTGGTTGCCTCACCTTTTCCTCTTAACTACAATTTAGCTCATTAATTGAAGTCAGTTTGCATTCTGGTGATGGCCAATGAAGAAAACAAATGATACAAAATGTTGTCTAAAATGAATTTTGTAACATTTCTAGTGTCTACAGGCATTAATTAGCTCATTGTGTTGAATGTGATACATGCTTAAACAAGAGAGGAATTCATAACTATTTTTTATGATGTAATGCATTGAACTCAATAAGAATTAGGCCGGCCATCTTTGATAATGCAAGAATAATTCTGACATTACATTTACCTTGGATACTATTATACAATACCAAATGAGATTTGATACATAAAAATGCTCAGCAGAGTTTAATTTAATAGAGCTTACCTCAGGGAAATTAATGCTCACAGCATAGTGATGCCATTGATTATCACACACTTCGGGCATCTTCCATCGCCACTCTGCAGGTCTAAATACACTAGGTCTTTCTTGATAAAATTCTCGTCGAAGCAACAATATTAATCGGCAGTTTCTCACAAATATAGAATAATGATGTCGATTCATTTCTAAAAAATGAATTTTGATACAAGTAACAGACTTATAAGGAAAGAAAATACAGTAGTACTTTTAATAACTTTTTAAAAAATAAATAAACATTAAAAGATACAAAAACATTGATTCTTATGAAAATGAAATGTAACATTTCTAAAAAAGGCTTCACAAAAAAAGTAAAGAAATAAAAAATAAACATTTTAACAGTAAATAAGTTAATTTTAGGCATGAAATTACTAAAAAAAAGAGCAGAATTTTTGTTAAACATGAATGCAGAGTATCAGTTCTTATACTTTAAATTGAAGATCTCTTTTACACGACACTTACTATGCTAAAACACCTATTATTAGCTGCCATAGTTATTTTTATTATATTTTTCAAAACAAAATCAAATAACAATGCTAAATCACTATAAATCATTTATATATTCTTTTTGCATTCTTAAAATTAATCTACAAGAGATGGATAAAGATGCTGTAAACATGCTAATAAAATCAGTATATATATTGTAACTCACATATACCTAGTTCCATTTGTGGAGTAGTAGCTACAAATTTAAGACATAAGTAGGATACTTGGAACTACAATAAACATAAGATAAAAACCCAAAATACAACAGTCCAACAATATCAATTAAGTGTAAGGTAAATTACTCTTAGAATGGCAAAAATATAATCTAAGTTATTTAAATAACTTTGTAGATCTCTTTCATCAAAATTAATACTGTGATTTCTGTGTATAACGTAACTAGGTATTAAAGGTGTCTAATATTTTTATCTGTTTTCTCTCTAATATAATACAGATTTTAAAATGATCAACTTCCAAAAATGCAATGTGAATGAATGAGGAAATTAGAATAAAACATATCCTTTTTAAGAACTGTACATAACAGCATACATCAAATATAAAATGCTACATATTTTCATATGAGTAATCTCTACAGCATTAATAGAGAGCTACAAATTCATGTGCTAAAAATTCATTAATCATGAGACGTGAAAAATTGTTTACTTACTGTGATCATCAGCATTGCAAATTATGTGCTCCTTCATGTGCGTATCATTGTGGTCAGGATATGGTTCATGCTTCATCCAAAAGGCTACTGTAAAATTATCAGTCAAATTGTGATTTAATGTGGTCTCTGGTATCACAACAGCATTTGAAGTGCCATCAAACTCGTATATCTGATCGCTTTCATGCCCATCATCTGTAGGCAGTGTTCTTGTCCATTCAGCACCAATTCCTGGGCTAGGCAGCAGATCGATACTATCAGAGCTGGCTCCTGTTAAAAATCATATGCAATTTTAAACTTTTAATAGTGGGACGTTTCCTTCATTAGTGCATGGGAGTAACACTTTATGATCGTAATAAATCAATAGTTTTTTTAAGTCAAAATTTAATAGGTTTCTTCTCAATATATATATATATAATATGTTTTTTTAATTAAAAGAAAAATAGATGGAAAGAGTATAAATTATCTCTATGTCTGATCTCTATTTATGTTAAATATTTTTTTAATCCCTTCTTTTCTTTCCTCTCTTTTTTAAATCCTCTTTAAAGAACACAGAAAGATATTACAATATTTCTGTTCAGAGCAGTGTAACAATACAAAGGCAGAAGACACATTTAATTTAGTCTCAGATGTTGACTATACTTTTGGTATAAACATTTAACCTAGCAGCACATGAAGAGGGCATGCCATGCCCACACACACACGTTCAAAAGGCAATATAACTCTTCCCCTTTTCTTCAAAAATCCTTCAGTAGCTGAAGTGAAGGTCACATTCTTTAAATGAATTAAATTGCAATTAAAAATGATACGGTCATTTCATGGAATTTAGCCTCCCACGATTGTGAGATACAAGTACGCCTACTTGTTTAATAGTGAAAATGCTTTTTTTCTGTCATAGTCCGTTCAACACGGCTCTCACTATGAAAATGAAATGGACAGACTGCAATATTTGCTTGAAACACTTTCTACAGACTATGAAGAAGTTAGTGAAGAAAAGAAGGAAATTATTGATGATGAAAATTTTGGTCATGAATTATTGTCAGAAAGTGATGAAGAGAGAGCAGAGGAAAATAACTTAACTGATTTCTCTCTGACAGCTTTTATTATGGAAAAAATGGAACTAAATGTTCAACAAATTGAGCTAATGTTTGAGCATCGTCAAAAACATAATACTTAGGCTTCTTGGTAATATTGATTATTAGAAATATGTCAAAACAACATTTGATGCCTGGAATGTTTCGATAGATGCTAGCACGACCAATGCATTAGTAAATAGCATAAATATACATATCGATTCAATTCACGATAAATTTGTTCACCAGCAAGATGTAAAAAACCACTTCCCATAGCAAAATTAAGGCACTGATAGGTTTCTTATACATATCTGACATACACAAGACATCTCATGTAAATGTGAAAGATTTATGGACAACAGATGGAACTGGTATGTAAAGTTTTTACAAAACAATGCCATGCAAAATGTTTTTATTTTATTGAGATGCCTCTGCTTTGATAATATTCGTGACATGATGAGCAGACGACAGCACGATAAACTAACTCCTATTCAAGAGTTTTTTGAAAGATTTATTCAAAACTGCCAAAAAGCCTACACTGCTGATGATGATGTAACTATTTATGAGAAGCTTGAGCCTTTTAGACATCAATGCATATTCAGCCAGGATTTGCCAAACAGGCCCACTAAGTATGGTATAAAAATATTTGTATTGACAGATTCCAAAGTGTTTTTATCCCTGGAATATGGAAACCTATGTGAGGAAACAACCAAATGGTCCTTATCAAGTTGACAACAGCTCAAGTTCTGCTGCAAAGTGTTTGATAGAACCATTATATAGTTCTGGATGTAATTTAACTGTGCCCAATTGATACACAAGATATCAAACACCCCCTCCCCCCAAAAAAATTTACAATGATTGGTACAATGAAAGAAATAATAAACAAATACTCTCTGAATTTGTGACCACAAAGAAAAAAACCATGCATTTGTGACTTTTTGCATTCAAAAATAATAAATAAATAATTATTATCGTTTCCTATGTTCTCAAAAGAATAAGGGCAGGATCTGTCAGTGATGCACAATGATGATGAAATCGATGAATCCTTTGGAGAAACTCAAAAGCCAGAAATAATTACATTTTTACAACTTAACAAAAGGCGCACTAGATGTAATTGATGAAATGAGTGCACCTTATTCTACAGCTAGAATATCAAGAAGGTGGCTCATGGTAAATTTCTAAATGATACACAGTGCAACATCTCAAATACTTCTTATATCCCACAAAGATCCACAGTCAGAGTTTAGAACCAGAAGACATTTTCAAAAATCATTAAGACTTAAGCTTCTAGAAAACTACATTGAAGAAAGATGTAAAATAGCTATTTACAAAACATCTCTTAAAAAAAATTATCAATTGCCGACTCCAATGAGCCACCCATGAAGGTAGTTAAATCTTGCTATAAACGGTATTCAGACTGTCTCAGCAAAGGAGATCAAAAATCTAAATATTGTTGCCCTTTAAGTAACAGACATATATGTATGGAGCATTTGCCTTCAGTTTGTAAAAACTGTGAAAATTCCACTCGTAAGTAAAATTTATTTCAATTAAATTTAATTTGCTTTACTTAACATTTAAGGTATTTTTAAGCGTTATACATGAGCTCAGGTATGTGTTGCTCACGCGCCTTTCGGGTAAGCATCGGATCAATTAGCAACTGCTGATAAAGTCGCATTTTGGAACCGGACGATATTCTCTTCAACAGATGGCGCCACCACCGCAGCACTGACCTATTGCGTGACCTTCGTGAATTAAGAATTCTTCCAGTTGGCCATTCCTACTGTCGCTCATAAGCGCCAAAACGGGAACGCGGCCAAAGAATCTTTCCTGAGAAGAATGAAAGCTTCCATAGACGCAATGTAAACCTGTTTCGCCTCTGCGCCGCTGTACCGAAGAGCCACGGCTATGCAGTGAAACACCAGCGCAGGGTGAAATTTAAACAGCGCAGTTCGAGGAGATAGTAAATTTTTTACTTTGAAATAACTCAAAATGTTTTATTTTCATACATTTCTGGAGTTTTATGAGCAAAATATGTTAGTTGGAATTTTGGGGCTAATTATAGAAACCCCGTCCAATTTTTACTTTCAATTTAAACAGCGAGCCGTACGAAGACAAAATTTAAATGAAATAAATTTCTTAATTATTTTCTTCTGTAAACTTAAAAAAGGGGGGAAAACACATGCCATACAAAACGTAATAAATTTTTATGGATGCATAGTTAAAATTTTACAGTGAAATTTTAAAAGCAAAATTTGCAATAACTAACTGAAACAGAAAAAAAAATATTTAAAGACAATTAAAGGCACCCCTAAATAAATTGAAAACACTGAAATACATTATAATTATCCGACAACAACTTTAAAAACAAATTATCATGAAAACGTTTAGACAATTATTTGGAATGACCATTGTGAAAACCAAGAGCAAAGTTTTCACCCAATAGCCAAAACCATTTCACTTACATGCAAAAGTCTTTAAAAGAGTTTCACATAGCTAAAACCAAGTACCACTGACTACAACAACAAAGAACGTTTTCGAACAACGTGGTAAAAGATTGCTAACATGGCCGACGGCATGCTGCATTCTTTGATGCTGCTTTGTTGCCTCCTGGTGTTATTTCGCACATGCGCAGTGAGGAACGGAGGGTGGATAGCTTTGGAATGGTTTGCCCCTTTAAAGTAAGCTTCAGGGATATACATAATGTGTCTCTTCCGTCTGACGGAGCCACATTTGCCCCGGGGAACCTTTACTTCTTCTCCTTAGAGATTCTTTGAACGCGGCATAGGCAAAGAAAGTCTATGTAAAGAAGGAAAGGCTCCATAGACGTAATATAAACCATAGACGTAATGTTTGTCTATGGTTTACATTACGTCTATGGAGTTATAAAACTCCATGCTATAAAACTCCATAGACGTAATGTTTGTCTTCTACGCCGCTAGAAAGAAAAGGGACAATTCGCCAAGGGATTTGGCGACGGAACCTGTTGGCGAGAATTTCTGTACCTGGCCGAGATTTTCCACCTCCGCCATGTGTACAGGAAATTGAGGAACACTGGTGAATCGTTCTTTGACTTTTCGCGATAATTTAAACTCGAATTTTCGTGCTTTTTTGCTTTATTAGTTGAACTTGTATTATCCATATCGCAGTTTGATATCTGATTTTATATCTGTCAATATATAGGGGAAAAAAATGGAGTCACACAGCTTTAAACTCTTGATAAACGTGACCGTCGAACCTGTTCGAACTTCGACATCAGCTTAGAGCTTTGGCGCTTTTTGGCGACAGATATTTCACGCATGCGCAGTTGTGTTCCTTTTCGTTCGGAGGGAGCCACTCCTGCTGCTGCGAAGCTTTCCTTCTTAACAATACATATTATTTGGCATAGGGCCGACAAAATTAGGTCTCTCTGTCGGCAAACAGCTCAAAACCGGTTTCAACTCTATGCCGGTGTCTTCCATAAACGTCCATCCTATGCAGCGTTGGTTCTATGAATGAAAACCTCTCCTTTTCTACTCCCATTCTCATAATAGCATAGAAAAGATTCAAATGCCGTTTTATTTCAATTAAAGACAAACGAGACGGTTAGCATTCCTGACACAGTCTACTAAAAACAGTAAAATCGAATTTAGTGTGCGTGTGTCGGAGAGAGGCGGACTCTTGATTAAATTACATTATTATGAATTGCATTTAAGATGTACTAAGACTAAGAACATATAGTGAATTTGAGTTTCAAAAAGCCATTTAAGAAGTGGATTCTGTTCTTATTATTTACATTTTGATCTTTTCATGCTGCTGTCACAAATTTGAGAAAACACAACAAATGCTGCTGACAAAATAGCTGGCACTACCTATCAGGCATAAATTGGACAAAGGATAAAATTTATAGAATTACCGTATATTCAGGCGCATAACCTGTACCTGTAATTTCAATTTCAATTTTTTAATTTTTGGGTATATTCGCCGTATAACGAGTATCCCTTTTAGTTAGGAAGAAATCTTAAAGATACATGTACGATGTTTTGATGATTTGAAGATTTTTTTCAGGCTTTCGAGCTATGCTATACTGAACTGACAAGCGATAAGGGGAACAGAACGTGTTTGAGGGTGTAAATAATTCTGCAAAGAAGACTGGCTGTATTCAATGCAGGTGTGCACAAGTATGTTATTCTAGGGTTTCGATAAAAGCGGGACCTAGTAGTTTGGGGTAAGAATGCCCTTCCGACCTGAATGAATTCGCAGAATTAGGAGTCGGATTTTTTTTTCTTTCTGTAGTCTTTTGAAGTGAACATCGAAGGCTTATTTGCTTTAGTTGAAATACAATTGATCTAGTGTTCTTTTTAATGGTAAATTTGACTCATTAATGCAGTGCTGGTTTCAGATGCAAAGTCATTCAATTTGCAAAAGAAAATGGAAATCACGCTGCAGCAAGGTTGTTTGGCGTTGATGAAAGATGGAAAGGATGATGATTATTTACTTATGGATCAGAGTAACAATGGTGGTAAAGAAACAGAATTCGATGATGTGCCTAATGATATAACGGAAGACGAATATGACACAATTTTCATGTTATTCGATAATGAAAATTTTTAAGTATTTCACTTCTTTTAAATACATCATCTAAGTTCATAGAGAAATCATTTTTGCATATTAATCTTTTCCTTTTTTTTAAGTCTATCATTTTTGTATCCGGCGTATAATGCACGGCCGTATATTCGTTAAATAACATTCTGTAGATCCTCTCGCATATTTCAAGATCTTTACCTCGACCTACATTTTGGGAACATTACATTTATCATTCCTGACTATGTGTGATCAAACATTGCGTCTTCCTTAACTGCACTTGCATTCGTGCAGATTCAGATGAATCCTATTCCTGAGGAGGGAGGATACAGTTATAGAGTCAACAATATAAAGCCATAATATTATTTCGTGAAGTTAACTTCCGGGTGATAGTAACTCAACGATTGTAATCTTCCAGGTGTTAGTTGCGCGAATGATGATATACGAAGCTTTTTTATGGAAGATTATTATTTTTCCTAGTATATTTCCAGAGAAGGGCAGGCCTATGGACTCTCTATGCTTCAATGCATGCTCCCATAATACGCTGGCTAATGGTCGACATCCTTAATCAGGTGAACAAAAAAACTTGTCCGAACTTCAGATTATGTCGTGGTACTCGAGTTTTTGAATTTACGCTCTACAGAATATTTAAAGGGTATTATTACGCTAAACATCAGACTGATGAAACCGCAACTGATAACTAGTTGCCAGCAGTGTTTTTGATAGATGTAAAATACTGCGTTTCGTGTTACAACTGAATATAAAAGCCGCCGGGAAAAACTCGGCGAGATATTCTTCACACCCACAAGGAGATTATGACTCCATTCAGATATCGCTGAGGTATTAACTCTACAATATGTTCCTAACCATGCTGATACCAACAGACGCTGGCCATTCGTACCAATAGTACCAACCCATACGCTTTGAAAGAACCATCTCTAGTTCTTTAATCATTCAGTGCATCTTTTCGAATAACTGACCATCAAAAACTCAAATTTACGTGTTCGCTCTACTATCTTCAGTGATACATTTGCCTACCTTAAGGAAAAGCACATTCCCCCCCCCATTTCTATTATGCGAACATAAAAGCATATTTCTCTTGCCTCCTATCAGGATTAATTAATTATTACAGTTGCAATAAAGCGCATGGAAAATGATGCATATACATGTCTGAAATTCCCAGCTCATCGACTGCTCGCGACTGGTATCGGCGATTCCTTTTAAACATCAAAAACAAGGTTTGTCAAGGTCGAACCACGCAACTTGCCTTAGCAACCGGACATGCTCTCGAAAAAAGTCGATAAATTTCTTTTCTTCGACTTTCCTTTTCGCGACAGAAGAAAGATGTTTCGATAATCATATTTCGATCAAACCTCAGCAGAGAGAAATTTTTACCGTTTTTCACTAAGTCTATTTGCAATTAATAACATCCATAAAAATGCGAAAGACATTAAAAATGAAATATTTGGATTGAACGATGTTTTCTCATTAACAGAATTACGGCTGGTTCGTAATTTTTACCGTACGAAAATAATATATATATATATATATGTGCGATATTTTGACTTGAAGGAATATTCGTAGCTTGCAAAGAAGATTTTTGTACCTGATATAACTCGTTTTGTGAATTGTATTTGTATATATTGCATTATATTTTGAATGCGACAGCTCTATGGCTAGTAGTAGACAAGACAAACATTTGGAAACTTTCCATGATACGTTCGAGTACCAATAGAATTGTTTACGCACAAAATTGTACAAATTATACCTGTACAAAATTGTTTCCCTTTTTGCAACTTATTTTTATGCTCTTCGCTGTATTTATGCCAAATAGAATTTGCATCAAGAAACTATCTCAAGGAAAATCTACTTCTTCAAAGTTATACCATAGCTATGCCATTGCTGATGTTTTACCCCATGACATCAGATGGCGCCACATGAACATCACTCCAAAGATTATGCCATTACAGAAGATTCTAGTCAAGACAATAGATGGCGCCACAAAGTCGTCGTACTTCTTTGAGTATGAGATCCACAACCCAGTACTTTAAGGCTTTCCGCTTGTTCGGATTTTTTTCCTCCCTCATCTTTAAGCCATTAGGAACTTAAGAAATGTAGACTGGTAAAGGTCTCAACAAGACCGCATGCCTTTTACATCAAGTTTTGATTTTTTTAGAAGTTTTATGATTTTAAACATTTTTGTATTTTTTAATTTTATTTATTTATTTATTTTTTATAACACATAAATACAACACTAAAGCAAAAAGCGGAAAGGAAAGATTTTACAGATTAATAGGCTCATTGGCACATGGCACTAATCATAGTGAAGTAAAGATTAAATTTTTGTGACGCAAAAATTGACGTAATTGCTCACGAAGAACTACTTACACTAGGCAAGTGCATATGTATATCTAAGCTGCGATTGGTTAATTTTAGGTTTTAGTTCTCTTTGCAAGCAGCATTATGTAACGTTCATGTGATTTTGGAAAGATCTCGAATTTGGGAGAAAAGATGAACTTAGGGAGAGAACATCAAATTTAGAACAGTCAGTTCTAAGGGTGCCAATTATTTCTTACCGTATTCATCGTATTAAATTAAAAGCGCGTCGGGAAAAGAAGCGATATAATTGAGACTTACTCCCTTTTTTAAGATTAATTAGTTGGATTATTCTATTAATGAAATTACGTTTATAGTCTCAATTATTATCATTTGACGAAACGCGCTATAGGTATTAACTTAGTTTATACCTATAGCGCGCTTCGTCATATAGCGAGTTTTGAGCTGCTTTTCCCTTGATAAATCCGGCTCAAACCTCGGGTTGAGCTAATTTACCATTTGTTGCAATTTTTTTTGCACATATTTACTGTGTATTTGAAATGTATTTAATTTTTACAAGCGTCCTTTTAAAATATTTTGTGCGTTAGAATTTCTTAATTCTTTCTCACCATTTAATTTTGAAGTCATCTCGATTTATAATTTATAAGAGATAGATTTTAGTATTGTTTGTTATTGTTACATGATTTTACATTTTTGCTAAGGAACTATAGTGTCAAATGTATTTTTAGCATTAGCTTTTAAACATTCCACTTACTTAATTTTTTTTTTTTTTTTTTTTTTAATTTTGCAGCTCAATGCGCAAAATTCTTGACCACTAAGGTCTCTCTAATTCAAGTTGTCTTTCTAAAAATTATCCCACCTGGTGCAGACGTACCGGTTGCACTGCCCTGTCCATAATTAGTAACAAATAAGAAAACGAACTTTTATCGTATTTTTCACTTCCTTTCGAATAATTTTTACCCTAATAACTTTGCAAAGATTGAAACGTGTGTGGAAAAAAGCGAATGGAAATGATATTTGCCTGCTGAGAGTAGTATATATTGGGGATGTATATTCAAATCTTGAGAAGAATGCGAATTTTGCAATCTCTAATATCGCTTTGTGGCAGCTCTGAACGTCGAACTACTTTCCAGAGATAATCTTTAAATCCTTCTCAAATTATATCATAAAATGAACCTCAAGATTTGTTCACCAAATTTCATTTGTGTCCTCTTAATAAATGTATTTGTAAAGATTGCATTTATGAGCTTGTTTTTCTTTAGAAATTTTTATTACGTTTTAAAAATTAAATACAAGTTTTTCCTCCTTCCCCCCCCCCAACCTGTAATTTTATATGGAAGATTCGAAAATCTTTTAGGATTTAGGTTTGAGACAGTGTAAGATGCGTTCCATCTTTAGTAATTATGGCAATACGATAGAATTCATGTATGAGATTTTTAAGACTACCTAATAACAAACAAATAACAATTTAATACCACTTATAGGGTTCGACTTACTGTAGAAAAATATTTTATATAGAAGTTAATACACTACATACGAGCTAAAAAAAAGGACTCGGAAAATATTATAATATTTCATTCTCTTTGGAATGCGACTCATGGAAATGCAGAAGACGGCTTTGTAAACGCTTTCTAAGGATAATAATAAATACTTCTAAAACTATTCATTAAATTTCTTCGAAGAAAGTAAGCTTTCTCGACAAAATTCCTTTAAAAGACTTCGAAAACTGCCAACTCAGATGAATATTCTTAATTAAGCAAGGTACTTGACAAAAGTGGCATCAACTGTGTGAGAAGAGTGAGTCCTGTCGAGGAACGTAACACTTTTAATTAACGTAATACTTGGCTTTTAAAACAAACGGCGCGTTAATTATTCTTAAATTAATCTAAAACAAGGATGCCGTTCTCTGCAGGAATTAATTGAAAATTTTAGTGCTTTCCAAGATTTCATTCTATAGCGAGAAAGATAATGTCAACGCTGTTACTACAGAATTATTAAAAGAATTAATACAATATTTCTTATTATCATCCTCGATCAACACAAGACATTATGATTCTACGTTGGAGAAACAAAATTATGCAGCAATGCATATCTAAATCAGATTAGTGTGTTTTTGTATATATATAACAAAGTGAACAGCAAAGTGAAACTTATGATCCTTGAGACGGTCAAATTTTAGTTTCTCAGCTACTAATTCTTCTGAAAATAAGCATAATAATCTGTCTCCATAAACTCCTCTCTTTATTACAATTCCACTCCTTCTTTGCATCTTAAAAATCCGAAGCCTCGCGTCATCTTATTACAGTTGTTAACTCTTTTAAGTGCTGGACTTTCCACAACACCTGATAGAAAGAATAAAATGAATGAAGTTGATTTGAACAAAAGCACAATAATGATTAAATTGCGTTATAATATAGTATAGAAAATCTTCTCTGATCACGACTGGTGAGACGACGCCATGACAATACAAATTGCTCTAATAAGAAGACTACAGTAGTCAGGCTGATACTGTTGAATTCGCCAACAGGCAAAAATATTACCTGTCTGAAATGTAGGTCTATGATGATAACAGTCATCATTCGTAACAAATCTCTCCAGCTGTTACCATCTGACAAAAACTTCCGGGACTGTCTTAAGTACAAATCCATGACGATCCATGACGTTACCATATGCAATGATGACTTGACATGAGCCATGACGTTACCATATGCAATGATGACTTGACATGAGCCATGACGTTACCATATGCAATGATGACTTGACATGAGCCATGACGTTACCATATGCAATGATGACTTGACATGAGCCATGACGTTACCATATGCAATGATGACTTGACATGAGCCATGACGTTACCATATGCAATGATGACTTGACATGAGCCATGACGTTACCATATGCAATGATGACTTGACATGAGCCATGACGTTACCATATGCAATGATGACTTGACATGAGCCATGACGTTACCATATGCAATGATGACTTGACATGAGCCATGACGTTACCATATGCAATGATGACTTGACATGAGCCATGACGTTACCATATGCAATGATGACTTGACATGAGCCATGACGTTACCATATGCAATGATGACTTGACATGAGCCATGACGTTACCATATGCAATGATGACTTGACATGAGCCATGACGTTACCATATGCAATGATGACTTGACATGAGCCATGACGTTACCATATGCAATGATGACTTGACATGAGCCATGACGTTACCATATGCAATGATGACTTGACATGAGCCATGACGTTACCATATGCAATGATGACTTGACATGAGCCATGACGTTACCATATGCAATGATGACTTGACATGAGCCATGACGTTACCATATGCAATGATGACTTGACATGAGCCATGACGTTACCATATGCAATGATGACTTGACATGAGCCATGACGTTACCATATGCAATGATGACTTGACATGAGCCATGACGTTACCATATGCAATGATGACTTGACATGAGCCATGACGTTACCATATGCAATGATGACTTGACATGAGCCATGACGTTACCATATGCAATGATGACTTGACATGAGCCGCCTACAGCACAGACGCTAACTACTGTACCGATGAACCCGGGTTTGAATCCCGGAGAAGGCATGGCTTTTATACTAATTCTCATTTGTTTGTCACTGTCAAACAAATGAGATAACTCACAACAATAACAGTTCTAACAGCTACGTCACCTTAAACAAAAAATAGGTAAGCACAGAGCATCACATTTCTGTCAAACAGAAGGAGAGTGAATAATAAATAGTATTAAATATAGTATTAAAGTAACTAATAACTGTATTTAATACGTAGTATTAAAAAGCATTGGAAAATAAAGCACTATAAGATGACAGAATGCGACGAATGCGAAAACGGCGCTCCAAAGTAATCTAATTCGCACTCAATTTTCTGGAGTAAATACAACGTATTATTGAAATCCTAGCTCATTCCAACAATCAGTTTCATGGCCTATTCTTGCAAGAAAATATTTCACAGAGAAATATCGTTCCCCTCTATTCTGCAACTTTATGCGCAAGGAAAAAAAGGGAAGGGGACTCACAGCAGAGATTCTGCTTTAAAAAAGTAAAGAATAATGTAAACAAAGGTGATCCCCTTCTTCTTCAGAAGTACAGGCAGACAGTTGACACATGCCGCCTACTACAACATTCTTGAACCTTTCAAGTTACGGGCTGCGGTGTTTGAGGTGATAATTTTTATCTTCTTTTTATTCTCCCAGCGTAATGAGGTGACAAGGTTTACAAAATCTTACCTTTGTTGATAAATTCAAGTGCCTCAAAAACTCGAAATCCTGTCTTAAAAATAATTTAGAGAGTAGAAAAAGGTGCTAATTAATTAATTACAACAAAGAACTTTAAATCCACGGAAAAAAAGGAATGATGAGGAAGTGAAAAAAGAATGAAGAAGCGTTTCATTGTCCCCGCAAATTTTTTGAAGAGAAAACATAATATAGTCGAGCGCATTTGTTGATAACGAAATCGTACGGACGGTTGCAAAATTTAGCCAAAAATACAAAATAATAATAAATCTGAGAGCCTTCAGATATCATATTACGCCCAAAGAGGCGTTATCTTTATTTACACACACACAACGGATCGAGAGCATTTCGGCTAATGTCCCTTTCAACTAAAAATATTTAAAAACAACATATCTTTAGAATTTCTGATGGAGAATCTCAGCTGAAGATAATTTTTTTTTGGGGGGGGGGGACGTACAGCGTCGTCATCGGTCGTTTCGAAATCGTTGAGATTATAATCAAAAATTCGTTTAAGTTTTATAAAATAAGAACTACACAATAAAACGAATTACAAATTCGGGCTTCCAAGTGTCCATATTTGGGTGGAGGACTATGTTAGTCAAAATCTGATGGCTCTAGGTATCGCTGTTTTTTCACAGAGCGAGGAAACTGCATCTGCATGACTGATATGTATGCTTTTTCCAAATAAAATTATACAAAATTCTAAAGAAATTAAAATATTTATTTTTTATTTTGATTTTTGTTCAATGCACACTGAGTTATTGGTTGATAAAACACTGAGTTTTTGGCACACACGGAAACACTGAGTATGTTTCAGTGAGCGAGTTGAAAAAACACCCAGTTCATGACAATAGCATATAAAACTGGTATGAATGCCATGATCTTAAAAGGCTAAAGTGTAGAATTAGCACTTGGGAAACAAACAAACAAACAAACAAAAAAAAAAAAAAAAAAAAAAAAAAAAAAAAATCTGAAATGTTTCAGATTTTAAATTACGTCCAAAGGGGCGTTTTTTAACATTTTGTGTGTTACCTTTCTTTATTAAATATCATGTTCTTCGCACTTAAACCATAAGATCCAGTGCAACAGCAATATCGCAAAATAGTTTTAAAACGAGCATATCTTTAGAATTTCCGATACAGAGACTCACGCGCTGGAGATAAAAATGTTTTTTTCTGCACAACGTTGCCATTGCTCGCTTTGAAATCCTTGAGTTTGTTAATCAAAAATTCGTCAAAGTTTTAAAAAATAGGAATTCAATCATAAAACAAATTTCAAATTTCAAATTTGGTCTTCCACATGCTCATATTCGTTGGAGCATTACGTTATTCAAAATTCGATGACTCTATGTACCGTTATTTTATGACAATGTGCGAAATATACATACATTTACGCAGATTTTCATTATTTAATTTCTTCAAATATAATGCAGGACTCTAACATTTTATGGCAACAGTTTGAAAAGTGAACCGACATTTATAGGAGTCCGACGCAAAATGCCAAAACGAAAGTAATAGTCCTTCGGGACTCAAGTCCCTTTGGACTAATTATTATCTGGAATTCTACGGAGGCAGATAACTGCTGCTATTTAAATTTTGGAGAATTTAAATAGCATGTCAGGGGATTTTCATTAGCTGACAGGTTTGGTTTGTTGAGATTACGGCAAAGCACACTAAGGCTATCTGCCTAAGGGAGAAATGCCTTTGTAGAGGAAGGGAACTGTCTCATATACACATTAGACATGGGGAAAAACTACAAAAACGTCTACGCAGCCAGCCTGTTCGCGGGATTCGAACCTCGGACCGAACTACCAGTGTTCAGAGACTTTTACTGCTCGGCCGCTGGTAGGCTCAGTAGATACCATAGTAATTCGTAAAAGAAAATAAGATATCTAGGTATTATCTTGTCGTCAAACAGCGTAATTTAGCACTATTTGTGAGTAGTAGCAAAAAAATTCATAGAATATGCGCTTTCGTTTGAAGCTCCACCGATTGATTTCCGTTACACCACATTTTGTTTTTAAGAATAGGGACATCAATAATTGTTACTGCTGTATCCCCCCTGCATTTGGGAGGGGGGAGATTAAAATTTGGAACCTGCCTCTTACAGAACAGCAAATAGCGGATTATTTTCTAAGATCCTCCCATTAAGGGAGGCGGGCATTAATGAGCACGATATGATTAGCTGAATACGCTTACAAAATAACATTTGAAACAGAGCTGTTGGTTAAATCGGATGGCCTAACAAAACAGAAGACATCGACGAAAGCCTTTTTACGAATTGCAGAAATGAGGTGGAATATTGATTGTTTATTAGTACATAAAGAAGCGTCAGTTCCTCGAGAATTCGACAAGAACGATTAGCTCAGTTTTGGTGAGATCTCAAGCAACTTTCATGGTTCGATGGTACTCAATTTTCTCGGTCGAGAGGATAACACTAAGTACCGAAAATAATATTATTTTTAAGATACAAAGTCAAGGCTCATCAAATTAAATTCGTCAAAACTTCATTATTATTGATTTCGCTATATATTAATTCGATTGCATTCACATACGTTTTGTACAAAAGCAATTTTTGAAAACAATTTGATTAAAAATGCGATTCAGAGATTTATTGCATAAACTTACATTTTCGAAACGATTATCCCAATTTCAGTCCATAAATTATGAAGGTAGGGAGGTGATGCTTTGTTATTATACAGACCTTGACCATTATTGGTGTGCATTTTAAATTTTTGATCAAGAATACCTCTGGTGACGGAATTCGTGAATCTAGCTACGTTTTAATCTCTCCAGCAGTCTCGTATTAATGAAATGAACGCCCCTGTCACCTAACTTTTCGAGGTCCTTTATCCCAAACAAAGCTACCCATTTAACGGAACAAAACTCCATAACTGAGCCTCAGCTCTTAGGCCGAAGCGTTTTAAATAGCACCTTCCATACAATCTTCTATATCTTAACTGGGATTCGAATCGCAACCACTCGGCATTTTTGAAGGAACCTCTGCAACGGATATTCGAATAGGGATAACTGCCTCAATTATAACCTCGCTTGAAAATGATGGTAAGATCAGATTAGGATATTTGTTTAAATTAGAACATACTCCAGCTACTTATCCACGGAAGATATAGGCGTCATGCAGCAGTTTTTAAGGGAAAATGGCCAGTATTTAGATTACAGTTGAGGAAAATACAAAAATTTAATAAAAGCATCCTGTTCAAACGCTAAGAATAGAACTCGAGGCGAAAATATTAGCGTTTCAGCGCTTTAACTATTCAACCTCTAATGGGCCACTGACTTTACGAAATTAGTACCAGTAATACTTCTGGAATTTAAAATAATAAGAACTGAATAAGAGCTGTACATATATGACTTTTTAAAAACTAGTACAAGTCCATAGCAAATAATCTAACAATCAAAGCATATACATTTCAACTTATTCCTTTCAATAAACAGTAGGGGGCGGGAATTAATGCTTACAGAATTATCATACGAATTTGCTCTTACAGAGGACGCTACAAAAGTAAAATCCTAACTTAAAAGCTTTCATCTCATGCCTTTGTGGATTTAACAGTAAACAGGATAAAATGAAACACAAAAGCGGTAAACAGCACAGGTCGGATCAGAGAAAGCGCTGAAAGGAAACATAAAATCTTTGCAAATACCTCAAGAGACTGTTTTGATTGTCAGCTAAAATCCCGGTTCCATACGTCATGCAATCCCTTCTCTTCGAATCCTACACGCCGTTAATAAAGAAGCGCAAAATCCGTTATTTCACTTGCAAATGCGATAACGGAGAGCAGTGCCCACCACCAAAGATCCCCGTTGAGAAATTTGGTTTTGGAATTGGGGCAGTACTCGCGACTCTAACACAGCGCATGATTAATGGAGACGGCTAAACTGACGAAGGAGGGAATAAATAAATGAAAAGAAATAAAAATTGACTCAAAGCAGAATGGCTTCAACTCCACAGAATTGTCTTACTTCGCAGTAAGGTATAATTTTTTTAATATTTAACAGAAAGCCAAAAAATTGACTTGAATATATCCCGTAACCACATGAATGTTTTATAACATAACATATAACTTGCCCTCCGAAATTTAAGTGACAGTTTCCAATGAATAAACGAGCGCATAGTTCTTATTACATGAAATTCCTACAACAAATGAGATGTGAAAAAATCAAATTACGAAACGAACAGTGACTGGCTCTCAGTAAAATAAACACATAGAGATAAGGACACATTCTGTCAGCATACTAGCCTATTTCAGCAATTATAAATTTTTTACACTTTTGAGGTATCTAGGTCATACTTCTCGGCTTTTTGGCGTTATTCTTTTACGTAAGCATTGCATTCGCCGCAATACCTGTAAATACCAAATGTGAAGCAAATTAATGCTTCACTTTCGGTATTGAAGCAGCCCAATATTTGTAATTGCATTAGCAAAGATCAAATGATCTACGAAAAACGACATATTTACACCTAAATTTGAATGAATTTTGCTTTAACATGACACAGAAGGCGTCCGAAAGATTTCCATTATGTGTGTTATAGGGAGACTAGAAGCAGGACTAACCATTTCAAAGATGGCAAATTTCTATTCATGGATCATTTTATCATTTCTTGCACATGGAAACAATTCCAAACTCTCCGAATATCGTATAAAATCAACCGAAGAGGTCCTACACTGAACACGGCGTAAAACCACCTGGATTGTTCTAACACTGAAGTCTTACATGGCTATTACATGGTTTCACTGAACAAGTTCCACTTACAAAGCTCTTAACTTGCTCTTGGTTCTGAAATTTGAAATAAATGTTTAATTTTTGAGTATGCTTTCCCTTAATGTACTTTCTACGCCAATTCAATTCACGTATCCTGTACATAAGCTGTTTTCCTAACTTCTGCCACTGCTTTAAGATCTCTCTGCATATATACCGGGTAGCCATAATTAAACTGACAGTGCTCACAGTGTTCTGTAGCGCGATCTATTTGCGAGAATGACGCCACATTTTGTAGAAAGATTAAACAAGACGGGGGACGAAGGATTCCGCGAAAAAAAAAAAATTAGTTCCAAAAGTCACCGCTAGGGGAATATTTGGCGATGTGTAATAGAAAATAGAGTGTTAACAAATGCAAATCAATACGGAAATTACCTTTTATTTTGCATTCAAATGAGGTTCAATGTGGCTGCCGTTGTTGTGGACCACATATTGCATTCTGTGCACAGTATGCACAACAGCAGAAAGTAACATGTCTGCAGGAATCTCCCGTACAGTCCGTGATATGTTATCCTTCAACGTAGCCAGGTCCTGGACCACTCCTCGATAGACCTTGGACTTAAGGTAACCACAAAGCCAGAAGTCCCATGGGGTAAGATCAGGCGACCGAGGTGGCCATGCAGTTGGAAAGTAGCGGCTAATGATTCTTTCTGTTGTGAATTTCTGTCGTAGCATCTGTTGCACCCGTACAGCAACGTGTGGAGGGGCTCCATCTTGCATGAAAATGATTTCCCCCAGGCATTGTCTTTGCTGAAGTGCCGGAATGACAAAGCTGTTCAACATGTGGCGATATTTCTCACTGGTAACAGGTTTCCGGTCCTGTCGGGATAATGTTCTCATAGAAGAATGGACCTACGATAAATTTCGCTGTGAACCCACACCAAACAGTTACCTTTGGTGAATGTAAGGGAATTGCTGTAACTGCGTGTGGTGGTTCGTCATCCCAAATTCGGCAGTTCTGGGTATTCACAGTTCCATTCAGGTAAAAGTGGGCCTCGTCTCCCCATAAGATTTTCCACGGCCAAGCATCATCCACCTCCATTCTGGTAAGAAAGGTGAGAGCAAAAGTCAATCGCTTATCATGGTCGGGTTACAGTAACTCCTGTACATGGCTGATCTTGTACGGATAGAAGTTGATAATCTTTCGTAAGATTTTCCATACCGTACTGTAAGGCATATCCATATTCCGAGCTACTCTAAGAGCGCTAGAGGTGGCAACAATATTGTCTGGTCCTCTGTCGACAATCCCGTGGCAACTGCTTCGATTGTATCACGTGGTACAGGTTTTCGTCCTCTGCCTGACTGAACCTTCAGAGAACCTGTTTTCTCAAACGTCGCAACCATTGCTTTTAGCCCATTAACTGACACAGGACTATTACCTTTACGCATTTTTTTGTGCGTTCTAAAAGCACGTAGAGCGGCTGACGCGTTGTACTGGTTGAGGTAAAAGAATTTGACCAGTAACGCACGCTCGACTAAAGAAGGAGACATTGCACATAAACTTTCAATCCGATTGATTCGAAACGTAACACATTGCCTTTTAAAACCCAAGCAGCTGGCACTCTGCAAATGGATGTAATATGAAATTTGAATAAAGAACTTCTTCTGCTCAGCTACGTGATATTGCAGATCACGAGACTTTATCGGTGTTTATGTATATTTTACGCTTTTTTAAAAGTGTTGCCATATTGCACTTGAACTAAATCAGAAAATGTGCATAATAAAAGGTAATTTTATTCCGTATTAATTTGCATTTGTTAACACTCTATTTTCTATTACACAGCGCCATATATTCCCCTAGCGGTGACTTTTAGAACTAATTTGTTTTTTCGCGGAATCCTTCGTTCCCCGTCTTGTTTAATCTTCCTACAAAATGTGGCGTCATTCTCGCAAATAGATCGCGCTACAGAACACTGTGAGCACTGTCAGCTTAATTATGGCCACCCGGTAGTTTTAGAACATTGCATATACTTATATTTAGTATGTTTTAATAATATTTCATTCGAATTAATTTTTAGTGTAACTGGAATTTAACATTTTGCTAAATTACGAGCCTCTAGTCTGGCTGCCCATACAAATACAACACTAACGATGTGAGTGTGCATATCAACTGGAGTTGAGTTGTATGCTTATAATTTCGAATCCAGACTTGATATTCACAGATCTGTAACAATTTCAATAACTTAACACAAGGAATAAACATATAACCCACAGATTGAATAATTTCCAGACTACTATAAAAGCGATGCTTAAGACCCATGGTTATCAAGAACAAAAATCTCTCACCTACAGAGAACGGACTTGATGAACCGTAACATGATTAGCAGATGATATACAAGAATTAATGAAACAGCCTGCGATTCGAGTGATCGAACCGGGATAGTTCTTTTTAGATAGCCCCACCTTGCAACAAAGCTTATTATATATCAACTTCCTACGTATATACCTTTTTCTTGACATTTTTGCTGCATACGACAGAAAGCAAGCAGTTGTTTTGGGGATCGGTACTTAAATTCCATTAGGTTTCAACAGCTAAGCTACATGAATGGTGAAAAGCGATTTTTTTTAATCGCTATATAAGAGAAATATATATAGGCTGTACTCCTTTCATGAAAGAATCGATGGTATCCATGGGATTTCAGACGAAACAATCGTGATGTTCTTTCCATCCGGTTTCAACCTATAATTCAATTCGCCAGATAATTTTTTATTGCCAAAACACAATCGATATTCTATTCGCTTTTCAGTAGAACAAATCTTTGCTACCCTTACGCGTAAGAAGTCACATTGCTGAAAAAAAAGAAGTGCCCCTACGAACGGGTAACTACGATCCACTGCGCTGCAAAACTTCCCACAGATACCATTGAGGGCTATAATAAATGGGATGTTTAAGTGGTATACATAAATACAGTCTAGTTTAATTGACAAATTACGCGCAGTAAACATTACTAATATTAAATAAAGTACATATTATATATTAAACTACACAATGTACTATCATATAATTATATAAAGCAAATTAAACGTCACATCATATTATTTTCCCCTTGCTCTCATTTATGAATGTACGGGATTCTAACATTTTAGTCTAATTCTCAAAAGATGACAGAATATGCCGATATACAGTATCGTATCGTATTATGCACCATTTCAAGGGATAACAGAGATAAAAATAAATTAAATATATTTCAGTTTGGTGAATCGTAACCTTCACTCATAATATTTACACATGCTTAATAGTGAACAGTGATGTACCTAAGAGAAGTGTTTGTACAGGGAATAGCACTCATGTCTCTGGAAGATAGTAGTGGGAAGAAAGAAATAGGTTTGATGTGTATTTAGCTAAATTATGTTGCTCGTAGCTTGGTTATGCATGATGAAATTAAAACGGCGCCGCTCCCTACTCTGTTAAAAATCGACGCTACAGGGGCGCGATTGTAGTCTGAAATGGAAAATAAAGCCAGCTACCCCGCAGTTTTAGCATCATAGTGAGTGGGGAGGGAAGACCGAAATACTGGCATTCCTAACATTTCACAGACTGATTTAGAAATGCCGTATTTACTCGTATTACTACCTTCTTTTTACTAATTTTATCACATGAAAATCGAGAGGGGGAAATTATGCGAATAATTTATTTAAAAAGTAAGTGGTTATAGTAAGGATATAACAAGTGAAAAGTATTCATAAACTACCGGTAGCTATGACATTTTTTTTAATAAAAAACCTACCTTCCTATATTATTAGTAATGTGAACAAGATAATACCTAATAAAATATCTTTATTTCTGCTTCCCTGGGTTTGCCCTCTTTTCTTGTTGCCCACTGCTAAATTAATGCTGCTGGAAATGCTGTCTGTGTCGTCTGCTACAGGTTGCAAATCATAGCCATCGTCGTCATCGTTCACTCGGTTCTTCTCTTGTGGAATGATTTTCAGAACCATCAATGGCATTAGATTTTCTTGTTTTTTAGAAGCTCTTCAATATAAAAGATTCCTCAATTAGAGCTCATACACCCGAAAATTCACGAGTTAATCAGTTAGCAAGATGAAAACAACCACTATTTGAACGAATTCATTTTTAAATTTAGAGGACCTCGCTTCTTAACCACTTGCGCTGCCTTGCGCTACAATATAACAAGCGGTAAAGTGTCTCACTTACGCCGCTCCGCGTCTGCGAGTGCAATCCAGAGTTGTCACTCGATAAATAAACAATCTCGTTGTAAGGCCACGTGTGCACCACGTTATTTTCATTTTTGCGATAAATGCCTATCGACGTGGTGTTCACGTCGCTCGCGGTTTGAGACAAAAGCATCTCGACGTGCGTGGCACGTCTTTTTAGCACAAGTCGTTAAATGCACTGATGAAAGAGAAAATTATGTGAATACATAAAAAATTTTCAGAATCTTGCGCTACATAGCAGGGGGGGGGGAATACGGCAGTAAATACGGTAATAATAATAGGTTTTCATATGCATCATCACGCAGCAGTGTTTATAATCGCTACAATGCATCAAGACATCATCGAGCAGCAAAACTGAGAAAGAAGGAAAGAAAGGAAAGGTTTTTTAAAATCTTTTATTCAAAAGTAGTCTAAAAGTATGGCAGACCAAAAATCAGAAATGTCCGTCTGACAGACTATAGACAAGGAAAATGCAGTTCCCAGTAACGCATATAATCACACCTGACTATGATGCACCGCATATTTCTGCTCAGTAAGGAGATACATAAGGGCTCTTTAGGCATCATGGTCTATTCCAGTTGCGAAATCACTGATGGCAACTGGCCACGTATAGCTAGGTGTCTCCCAAAAAATCACCCACCGATTCGATTACTGTTAGATCCGTGCGGGCCAACTATGATTAGATTCAACTTTGTGTTTCCTGAAAAGCGTACAGCTCACTAGAAAAGATGCAACTGAGACAGGAGAATTTCAATTGAAAGCGACGACCAGTGACCGAACTTCTCTGGAAGATGTGAAATTTGTTTGAAAAATCACTGCGCATTATGCTTTCCCAAATCAGAGCTCCACCATGCCTAAACCGGCGCTTTCCGATGATGCCTAGAAGGGCAACTGCATGGCTCTCCGCTCTCTCCACATGTTTAGATGTCAGGAATTGCCTATGAGACTAATCTGGCTTATTTCCGTCAAAAAGCATTTGATTCTATTGCTGAGCTCTCTAGTCTTTCTGTTCTCGCCACCACAGAAAACGCTGCATCCACTAGATAGACATCAATGGCATACACTGTGCTAGTAAGCGAACACATTATATGTAATCTCTCCACCATATGATAAAACGCAACACCGGACGTTCCGTAATGCACTGCACATGCCACACGATTTCAACAGTTGCCTGCCATCTAGCTCTCTTCGCCTGCACGAAAAGATACTGATCCTTCGTCGTTGTGGCTGCACGTGGACGCCCGAAGGGTCTAAAGACACCAGAACTATACCAGTCACATTTCAACATTCTTTCAGTTTCGATTTCCAATGTCATTCAAATGTTGTCTATGGAACAGCTTTTATAAAGGTTTCAAGTGATTTTTTAAACTGTCTTCAATTAAAATATTTCAATGCTTGTTGAGTGGCTAAAAAATGATAATTTGAGGTTACGCAGCCATGGCAATCACATCGGAAAAAGACCAAAAACCTTTAACTTAGTTAACAATTTTTGTATCAAATCATAAACAATAGTTTATAATTTACAATTTGAATAACAATTTCTGCACACAAAATCGCTATTAATTTAAATTAAGATAAATTCTCGTTAGTTTGCTTTAAGTTTATTATTATTTAAAAAAAGCATCTGTCCGTTACTTGCTTTATTTTATTTTTCAAAGAAAGAGCTGCAAACGTTTTTCAAGAAATGAGAATTCTGCTAGTTTTAGAATAAATTGTGAAAACAAATACAATATGAATTTTTATTCCGCTGAGGGAGCTCGATAACAATGCAGTTTATCACTGATTACGTTGCAGGAAAAATTGATTTCAATTACCTCGATTTTCTGCTAACAGATCCAAGATTTATATACTCTAGAGACAAAGAATTGACTTCAATATAGCAGGGTAAAAAACAGTGCCAAGTGGAAGAAAACATCAAGTATTCGTATTCTTGGATATCATATTGCAAAACAGACTTAAAAACAGCTGCAGCTGATCATTTGAAACTTAATCTGAAATATAGTTTAAAAAAATTCAGAAATCGGCGTGTACACACAAAAGACTGAATGATTATGGGAAAATACGAAACGGAAAATAAAAATTCTCTGAAAACAGCAAAAGTACGCTTCCGAAGATCTTCCTGAATGACATTAAAAGATTTCTGAATCCTCTTCAGATAATTATTACTTAAAATTTTTTTACTTCAGTTTTCATGCAGTATGTTGCAGATCTTTTAATTGTGCATCGATAGTTATACGTTGTGAAGATAACTCAATTACAATCAGAAATATAGCAGAAAATCTCCTACCGGCTCCAGGAAACAAATTTTATCGCCAACTTGGCAACATTCCGAAAAATGCATTTTTCGGAGAGATTTTCCTCGAAAGGAGAGTCCTAAGAGGAGTTTTTCTCGAAACTTTCAGAAGTCCCCCCACCTTAAGAAAAGCATAAATATAGGCTGCATGCATCATTTATCTGATATTGTACATAGATTGTTCTTACTTCTAGGCTCTGCCTGTCTCTAATGTGGCGTTGGTATTCGTCATTCTTTCATTTCATAGTTGCAAACTAAATTTCTACACCTGGAACTATCTGTCAAAGTCCTCGCTATATCGAGACAAAGGTCTCTATTCCTTTTTCTCACACCATTTGCATCTTTGGGAGCACTCATTTCATTGATCCGCAATGTCACTGGCCAATAAAGTATTATTTTACCGAGAGAGTAATTGCCCAATCGGCCCATAGACTTGCGCTCTCATAATACTATATTGGTATCGGAAATAAGTAAGTTAACAGTTAATCAAAATCGTAAAAAACAACCTTATATTTAGCGTAGGTATAATGAAACACTCAATCGATTTCGAGGGCAGCTAA
This sequence comes from Stegodyphus dumicola, assembly GCF_044657685.1. Lineage (NCBI taxonomy): Eukaryota > Metazoa > Arthropoda > Arachnida > Araneae > Eresidae > Stegodyphus > Stegodyphus dumicola. The sequence continues at coordinate 35,112,626 of NC_140771.1, read as the reverse complement.
AGGTCCCTCCTCATCAGGAGAAAGAAATACATAGAAAGAAGAAAATAGGAATCACAGAAACACGTGGTGCTTATCAGCACTGCACGTGGTTATAACTAGATCTTTAATCAGAGTTGCACTGGCCGCCTACTTTTACTGAGCCAGGCTGTCTGATCAAGCATAAAGAAATATTAGCGAAGTTAAAATAGGGAGCGAGGGGCAAATGCACATTACGCTCAAAATCTGAACTTCAAATAATGGAAAGCAACCACTGAACGGATTTTTATACCCTCTGGTAGTACCAAGTGCGAGGAGGTAACGCCATCTATCGGCAAAAATAATTGAATTAAGACAGTAGAATTTTAAAGGCATTAGGAAGGACTGGATTGGACTTCAAATCATTAACTAAACTTTCTAAATCTTTGTGAATGTGAAAAGCCTCAAGAAAATCCAATTCGCCTATGGAAGAAGCCTTTTGGATGATTTTTGCAGACCCAAAATCAAAATTATGGTTAAAAGTCCAGCTATGATACGCTATTGAAGACTTGTTAATTTCCCCTTTTTTGACATAAGATTCATGTTCCTTGATACGAAACTTCAACGCTCTTTTTGTTTGGCCAATATATCTTAAACCACACTGACATGATATACTATAAATTCCCCAAGAATTCAAGACAGAAACGCAATCTTTTAGAATCGAAGGGTGAATTTTATTAATAGGGGAGAAACCGACTTGAAAATTGAATTTCTGGAGAATCCGTGCAATTTTATAGCTAACAGAAGGATAAAATGGAAGCACGACAAGGTCATTGATATTATTTCTAACAGTGGAATGTCTTCTTTGATGGGAATCTGAAAATTTTTTGACGGCTTTATCAATAATCACAGGAGAAAATCCACGGTCAATCGCAACTGCTCTCAAATAATTAAGTTCATTGGTAAGCAAAGATTCAGAGGAACAAACTTTTAGCGCGCGGAAAACATAATAGTAAAAAGAAGCCATTTTTTGCTTAACAGGGTGGCATGACTTGGCATGGGGTGGTAAACAAACTGCAAAGGGTTTACGGTACACAGTGGTGCTAAAATCGGTTTCATTGCGGATTATAAGAATATCGAGGAAGGGGAGGGAATTGTTGGATTCAATTTCAAGAGTGAATTGGATGGCTGGATCAATTGAATTCATAATAGATAGAATCTCGGATAAATCCTCTTTATAACCGTCAAAAAGTGCGAAAGTGTCGTCAACATACCGAATCCAAAGACGAAAAGATAATTTATCAAATAATTTCATCTCAAAATAGTGCATATAAATGTCAGCTAGTACCGGACTGAGAGGATTACCCATAGCCAATCCTTCAACTTGACGAAAATATGCATTCTGGAAAACAAAGTGGGTTTGACTTAGAGAAACTACTAAAGTTTCTCTAAGTCAAACCCACTTTGTTTTCCAGAATGCATATTTTCGTCAAGTTGAAGGATTGGCTATGGGTAATCCTCTCAGTCCGGTACTAGCTGACATTTATATGCACTATTTTGAGATGAAATTATTTGATAAATTATCTTTTCGTCTTTGGATTCGGTATGTTGACGACACTTTCGCACTTTTTGACGGTTATAAAGAGGATTTATCCGAGATTCTATCTATTATGAATTCAATTGATCCAGCCATCCAATTCACTCTTGAAATTGAATCCAACAATTCCCTCCCCTTCCTCGATATTCTTATAATCCGCAATGAAACCGATTTTAGCACCACTGTGTACCGTAAACCCTTTGCAGTTTGTTTACCACCCCATGCCAAGTCATGCCACCCTGTTAAGCAAAAAATGGCTTCTTTTTACTATTATGTTTTCTGCGCGCTGAAAGTTTTGAGCGCGCGGAAGCTCTGAATCTTTGCTTACCAATGAACTTAATTATTTGAGAGCAGTTGCGATTGACCGTGGATTTTCTCCTGTGATTATTGATAAAGCCGTCAAAAAAAATTTTCAGATTCCCATCAAAGAAGACATTCCACTGTTAGAAATAATATCAATGACCTTGTCGTGCTTCCATTTTATCCTTCTGTTAGCTATAAAATTGCACGGATTCTCCAGAAATTCAATTTTCAAGTCGGTTTCTCCCCTATTAATAAAATTCACCCTTCGATTCTAAAAGATTGCGTTTCTGTCTTGAATTCTTGGGGAATTTATAGTATATCATGTCAGTGTGGTTTAAGATATATTGGCCAAACAAAAAGAGCGTTGAAGTTTCGTATCAAGGAACATGAATCTTATGTCAAAATAGGGGAAATTAACAAGTCTTCAATAGCGTATCATAGCTGGACTTTTAACCATAATTTTGATTTTGGGTCTGCAAAAATCATCCAAAAGGCTTCTTCCATAGGCGAATTGGATTTTCTTGAGGCTTTTCACATTCACAAAGATTTAGAAAGTTTAGTTAATGATTTGAAGTCCAATCCAGTCCTTCCTAATGCCTTTAAAATTCTACTGTCTTAATTCAATTATTTTTGCCGATAGATGGCGTTACCTCCTCGCACTTGGTACTACCAGAGGGTATAAAAATCCGTTCAGTGGTTGCTTTCCATTATTTGAAGTTCAGATTTTGAGCGTAATGTGCATTTGCCCCTCGCTCCCTATTTTAACTTCGCTAATATTTCTTTATGCTTGATCAGACAGCCTGGCTCAGTAAAAGTAGGCGGCCAGTGCAACTCTGATTAAAAATCTAGTTATAACCATGTGCAGTGCTGATAAGCACCACGTGTTTCTGTGATTCCTATTTTCTTCTTTCTATGTATTTCTTTCTCCTGATGAGGAGGGACCTTTAGCTGCCCTCGAAATCGATTGAGTGTTTCATTATACCTACGCTAAATATAAGGTTGTTTTTTACGATTTTGATTGTCACATTAGCGTGTTTCTCTTCTAGTCAAGTTAACAGTTAGTTCAAGGTTTGCAAATTTTTTCCCACACATTATCTCGTTCAGTTGATAACTGCTCTAGAATTTGTCCTGCAAGTGATTTTGATAATCTGCAATACTTCTCACATGTTAAGAATTTCCCTACCTTTGTTTTTCTCCTTGGTTATGCATACGTACCTTACTACATCTACTATTTATTTCAATAATTTTTCAATTTCCTCTTGCTCATTTGGCGTAGTTATTAAGGCGATATCTATTAAACATATAACGCCACATTACGAAGCAATGAATAAAATTTACACTCTGAATACCAGAGTTAGAAAAAACTAGAATTTAAAAATTTCTTTGCTGTTTCACAGATCTAAAATTCGACCAAATAAGATGCCCTAGTTTCTTTTTTACTTTAACAAAGGCACCATATCGCACATAAGCATCGCAAACCATTTTTGTACCCCCTCATTAAACACGTACTAAAATTTCTTGATTCTTTTCGGGGGGGGGGGGTACTTTACCAAAATTTTAAATTGTTAGTAAAAGTAAATTTAATCATTTTAAGAAATGTAAGAAATATAAAATTAAAAACGCAAAAAGTAGAAACATTCAATCGCTTGAAAAATCTACATAAAATCCAATCTGATTTAAAAGTCTACAATTTCAGTTGCAGCTCCTTTACACTTTTAAACTGCCTAATACACTGAGTACCAGCTGAAGTAAGCCCAATAAGGTTAAAAATCTTTATCTTTTGAGACTGATGATAATTATCAAATATTTTTATGAACATCAGCAACATTAATCCTGTTCAAGCAGCATATATATCCTGTAACACAGGCAAACCAGTTTAAGAAGAATTAAAAAGATGCAGTGACTTAAAACACAATTTTCAAACAGACTTACCACAAAGTTTCCTCTGGGATTCAACAGAATAAGTATCTCTGTCACATCCCTTGCCAATATGTCGAGTGGCGAGTGAGACTTTGGCTGCCACCCTTTCCAATTTACATGGCACGTCACACAATTCTAGCCGGGCCTGGGGGAAAAGAGGTCTCCTCCCACTGCCTGGAGTATATTCGATTCGTTCGTGAAAGTCTGAAAAGAGAGTAAGAATACAGATTTTAAACAGATGTAAAGCAGTCGAATCTAAGTCAGCTTTTGCTTTGATAATAAACATAAGAGTAATATAATTGAATGCTTACATAAAACGGAATCTAATTTCAAGAACAAAGTGAATAAAATGAAGAGTTTTTCTACAATCATAGTTACAAAAATTAAATGCTTTGTCATGAATTTTTTGAAATATTTTCAATTAACATTAAATATAAATGAAAAATCTATCAATCTTGGTTCCCTGTGACAGTAAAAATTTATGCGGATCCCATACATGGCAATTACAGGTGCAGAGAAAATGTGAATTTTTTGCCATTTACATGAACATTTATTTAAGGAACAAAGTATTTTCCTGCAGCTATGAGATCTACTGTAAAAACCAAATTCTAAAATACGCCCTGAAACCTTAATCCTCTTGAAATTTTAAAATTAAATTCTGTAATACGCCTGGAAACATTAATCCTCTTAAAATTTTCAGGCGGTAAATACAGAGTACCTCCTCCTAAAGAGGGCAAACACACTTTAACAAACTGATTAATTTTCCCTACTTTGAGGCTTAGTGATTTGAAACGACGGAATTTGGAATTATGTTAAGTTACGAAAAACACACACACACAGACATTCATCTTAAAGTGCAATCGGAAGTTTGAAAATGCAGTTTTAAGTTAGGACCGCTGAAATAAGCTGTCCAAGGTTGAAAAGCTCTGTCTTCGAAGATCATTATTGATTATCAAATACTTTCGAGAACCTCTGGCAACATCAATTCTAGTTCAAGCGACATGCAAACCAAGTAATACAGGAAAATTAGTTTATGCAGAATTTCAAAGCAGTTAGTTACTTTACACAATTTCCATTCAGAATTCCAGAGAGAGTTTTTGAAAGAATTTCAAACTGATGTGCCAACGTGTAAGTAACAAATAAGTTTAAAAGAGATGAAACTGTTCAGAAAATCCACAGAAATACTGCTGTATGATCGAGAACATCAACACGCAACAAACGCTGATGTACAGATATCGCCATCGTATAGACATGATGAAATTCCAAAATGACAAGTTCGTTACATTTTGAAGTGCCGTCCCGAAAAGTTACGTTCAGAGAATTCTGCAATTTTGCAAGTCGTTCTTGGCAAGATGTAAACAGGATGCACAGTTCCCAAGAGAAAATATTCACAGCAACAAGGCTACATTTAAAACAATGTGCTGAACTAAAAAAATTATTCATTTCTGTTGATCCTTTTGTTTTGACGTGTATATGCAACGAATCGTCATAATCTTCAAACGACCGAAATGATATAAAAAATATCACCCGGAAAAGAAATCTGAATGAGCTTATTGGCACAACATTTTTACGACCCAACAAGGTAACTTATTCCTTTGCTTCTGCACAGCATCAATTCATTTTCAACAACTGAGCTCGAGTAAAATCTCATTTTGCATCGCTATGCCATGAACTATAAACTTGCATAAAAATTGCAGAAATATGTAATAAACGGGTACAAACCAGGACTTGATTACTGCCCAGGTCTAGGGCCAGATTAAGATTTTTAATGGCTCTAAGCACTTAAAAGATTTTGGTGCTCCCACATACATTATTTACATATGTTTTTTCCAGTTTTTTCTCTCTCGGTTTTGGTTCAGTTGCATTATGCACTACATGGTAAAACTGGAAATAAATAATTTCTGTAGTGCCATTTCTATGAATGCCTTAAGCATGTGATTATTTTGCTTCATGTTTAAACCAGCTCTGCCTAGGCCCGCAAAATCTAGGTGCGAACAAGCCCCGAATCATCCTATAACTTCTAACAACTGCATTTTTCTTTTACAAAAACGAAGAAAATCAGTAGTCCGGGTTTTTAGGCTAGCCTAACCTCTACCTTCGGCTCTAAATACTCTTAATCAGATCTTTTACTCACGGACCTGTGGTTTCATCTATGTACAGATCGAGAGTTAGAGAAGTAACCTACCTAAATTTGAGGCTGAAGGATAATAAAGTGATAAACACAAATGTATGTAATATATACCTTTCCATCCTATGCGGCAAACCCTGTTCACCTTTATATTGACGGTTGCAGGCTTAGAACGTTTCATTCCACAATCATATGCCACCACTGTCAAAATATGATTTGGTGCTTCTTCCCAAGACAATGGCTCTGTATTCTTGATTCGTCCTGTAACAGAGACATACAGCATTACTTCATATCAGCAAGATGAGAATAAAAAATTAAAGGAATGATACCTGCAGACTATTAAATACAAATAACTTAACTATTAAATACATTTTCGGTCTGAGAAGCAATGAGATTTAAAAAAAACTTAAGTTGAAAAATTTGACTTGAAATCGCTTTATAATGTGTGTTTCGGATTAAGATATTAATTATAATGTGATTACGATGTGAAACGGGTATACCAATTTATTTAATTATTCAAAATTACATGGTCATTTAAAAAAAAATTCTTTAATTTGTCTAATATATTCCGGAATTTTTAATTTTAGTACGCATAAGCTAATTTCTTGCATAGAATTGTAGATGTGATTCAGCCAACAACGTCTAAATTTTGAAAATAGCTGAAACAGAAACTCAAACCTGACAAACGTACTTGTGAAGCAGTCGGAAGGATTTTCTCAAAAGTTTCCAGAGGGCCAGGTTACGCCATATAAATACGACTCTGACAGCCAGCAGTTAGTTTTAGTTAGCAAAGTGAATTATGTTTTAGAGTTTACTGCGTTAGCGATATGGGTAATTTACAATATTGCTCGCGTGCCTTATCTCTATGCTCTTCTTTAATTATTCATATCTGTTATTTTCGCCGTGTACTATCATTTTTGCCATAAACACTCCATTCTTCCTGCTTGTCTGCAGTAATTATTTGAAGAGATTTCGACCAATCCATTGCCAGCAAGAATATATCAACATACTATTTATCAGCTCTACTCAAACTGGAGACACTACAAAGTAATTGGAAAATTGGCATGCATTTATCTTAAAGAAGTAAATATAGGTTGTTTGTGATTTATCACAGTACAGCACTCGACAGTCATCGTCTTTTTTATAACCTAAACCCACAAATGTCTTGGTTTTGTTCAGACATATAGAAAGTAGAACTAGTAGTATAAGGTGACTTTAACCTCTTAACACTTTCCCGACCGATCGCCTATTAATCGGCTTTTTATCGCCAACGCCTACCGACCGATCGCCTATTAATCGGCTTTTTATCGCCAACGCCTACCGACCGATAGCCTATTAATCGGCTTTTTATCGCCAACGCCTACCGACCGATCGCCTATTAATCGGCTTTTTATCGCCAACGTCTACCGACCGATCGCCTATTAAACGGCTTTTTATCACCAACGTCTACCGACCGATCGCCTATTAATCGGCTTTTTTTCGTCAACGCCTATCGACCGATAGCCTATTAATCGTTTTTTTCTCAAAATAGCCTATTATTCGGTAGCCATGGCGATAAACAATTGCCATTTGCTATATCATCTGCAATATTATTATTAGTATTGAGGTACATTGCTCACTTGCGTTAAATGCGTTGCTTCGTAAACTCCCACATTTTCACACCGTTTTTAAAAAAGCATTACCGTTCACGATGAGCGAAAAAAATGGTATTGGAGAGTTTTATTTAGACGATTTATCAGATTGTCCTGACAGTTATTTAGAACATGAAGAATCTGCGGCTGAGCGGCTGGTCGGACGTGCGGATGCTATTGAACCGCTAGCAGTCGGTAAAGTGTTAAGAGAACCCTTAAAATACACACACACACACACACACACACACACACACACACACAAAAAAAAAAAAAAAAAAAGAAGGAAAAGAAAAGAAAAGAAAAACTTCTGTCCATGGAAATTTTTAAACGAATTAGACTTGATTATCGCTTATAAATGCCATTTCATAATTTAATGGGAGATTACTCAGTCTAAATATGTAGTCTGCAAGTTTAGAATTAATAAACCGGAAGTGCTATTATAATTCAGCTTCTGAGTGAACATTCCAAACATAAATCAGATCACTAGGTCAATTTCATATATCGGAAAACTTTCAGAACTTTTAATTACTTCAAGGTTAGTTAAATATCACATCTATTTTAAATACAGCTCCTGGAAAACTTTAACAAAATCACTAACAACAAATTAATAACATTACTAAAAAATAGGAAAATAATAACTTTCATTCTTAAATAAAATTGTAAACAACGATTAAGTTATAAATGGTTTCATACAAGAGTTAAAAAGAATTTACATCCGGCAGAATTTAAAAATGAAATTATAAGATTTCAGAGTCTTCAGATATTCTATTCTTTCATAACCACAAAGAGAGGGGAACACACAAAGAATATTTAACATAGTTGTCTCAGAAATCAATTAAGTCAGAAAACCGATTTTAAGAAGAAAGTCAAATAATGCATGTGTTAAAATAAACCGGAAACATGTCGCGTTCTCCCTACAAGAATATTATTTTGACATTGGTTTCTTGCATCTTTTTCCTTCCTGTAAGTCCAAAAATTAAAAAAAAAAAAAAAAAAAAAAAAAAAAAAAAACAAAGAGCCAAATAAAAAAGACATGTTTATGACACGTTATGGGCAGAATGGTGGATACAAACAAAAGAACAATCTCATATGAAATTCATGCAGGACGTTTTGCCCCCTTTTTTTTGTTTTTAATATTTGAAAAGATATTAACATGTAAAATTACGCCTGGCAAAATAATATTCGCAGTTACAGTCACATCTTTTAAAGCCGACCATCAAAAAATGGGAAATAATTTTGAAGAAGTATTTATTATATACCAGCTAAAATCTGAAAAAAATAAAATAAAGGCAATTGCAGAACTTCGAAAAAAGTGTAACTTTATAAAGAAACAGAAGAGCTGTTGAGCGTGTTAAGCTATCTCTACTTACAAACATTCACAAGAATCAGAGATGAAGATATGGCAAATAAAATTAATCAGGAAAAGGATTATAATTTTGTAAAAATAAATAAATAAATAAGTAAAAATAAAAAGAATTGGCGTACAGTATGTAAATACCGTTTCAGTGGCTTGACAGTACAGTACTTCCCGGTAGCTAATGAAAAATGGGAAAGATAGTAAGTGAAAGAAGATATACGCAAGAGTGGGGATATACTATGAAAAAGGAAAATGTAACTAAGAAGTCAGGAAAAGGAAGGAGAACTTATTAACAGCTGAACAGAAGATACTGTTAAACTTTTGAAACGAGTTCTGCAGTATACACATACACAGCCAATTCTCGTCGGTCCTTTTTTGTTCATATTCTAACATGAACAAACTATTAGAGTTTTACATAGTTCCTCAGAAAATCAGGAGGAATACTAGTTTATAATCAACAACACATGTTCCGTTAAGAGTTGTGTGTATACGAGCCAGGTTCTCTTTTAGAAAGTCTTCCATGAAGGCATCCCTCCCCTTAGGCATATAGCCCTAGGGCTTTGCCGTAATCACATAAACCTAACCTAAATCGTTAACAGTTGAATCCTTGAAGTCCAGAACTATAATTTATATAGATTCTGCTTTGCCAGGTAGTATGCTAATATCTCCTAAGCTACGTAAGGATGCGAAAAATAATTAATTTTACTTTCTTCTCATATAAATAAATTTAAAAATAAAAAAAAAAAATAAAATAAAAAAAAAAACCCGAAAGTCAAATGCGTACATAATACTGGCGTCCAAAGGCGCTTTGTTCCTGAAGGACTATTGTTTTCCTTTTGCGATTTTGCGTTGAATCACATATAAATGTTCGTTTCACTTTTCAAACTGTTGCCACCAAATGTTAGAGTCCTGCATTATATTTGAAGAAATTAAATAATGAAAAATATGCATAAATGTACGTATATTTCTCGCATTGCGATAAAACGACGGTACATAGAACCATCGAATTTTGAATGACGTAATCCTACTGCGAATATGGGCATGTGAAAGCCCAAATCTGAAATTTGTTTTATTATCGATTTCATATTTTCTAAAACTTTATAACGAATTTTTGAGTAGCAAACTCAACAATTTCAAAGCGAGCAATGGCAACACTCTACGGGAAAAAAAAAAAAAAAAAAAAAAAAAAAAAAAAAAAAAAAAAAAAGACTTTTTTATCTTTAGCGCGCGGAACTGTGTATCGGAAATTCTAAAGATAGGCTCATTTGAAAATTATTTTGCGACATTGCTATTGAACTGAATTTTATGTTTTAAGTGCAAAGAACATGATATTTAATAAATAAAGGTAACACACAAAACGTTAAAAAAAACGCCCCTTTGGACATAATATAAAATCTGAAACTTTTTTTTTTCGGGGGGGGGGGGTAGATGTCCAAATTTCCAAGAACACTCTCGAAACAAAATTCGGAATTTTACAGGAAATCGAAGAACATTGGTCTTTTCACTTTCTCCCTTCTCGGCGCCAAAAAGTGTAAAAAAAAAAAAAAAAAAAAAAAAAAAAAAGTTGCTCAGTGTTGTAAAAAGGGACCTTTGAGAAAAATAAACTGCCCAAGAATTAGGTTGATGTAATCAAACTACATTCAAAAACATTCTTAGAGGAATAGTTATCTTGCAGTGGCGGTTAAGAAACGGACAAAATTGAAACATTTGACTTCAAGTTGGCCTCTTAAAGGTAAATATTAAGGAGGAGGAATAGAAGAAGCGAAATCTGGTTTTTGCAATTAATATTTCATAATCATCGATAAGGCTCCCCGCAAAGCCCTGCACTTTTTATTTATTGCAAAATATTGTTATTTTCGGTGCAAAAGGCAGTATACAATTAGAAAAGTTAGAAAATCTTAAAACACAAACTTACTAGTCTAATCACAGGCATGATATAAATGTTTTCAAATGGCACACTTTTTACCATGCTAACTCAAATCACTGTTATAATTTTGAAGACATTAAACAAAAGATTTTCCACAGCTTGGACTGGAAACAGCATCCTATTTTTCAGGGTGAGGGTTTTTTCGCGAGAAATTAAAGATCGTTCTGAAAAAAATTCCTTTCTCTTCCATAGATAAACTTGTAAAAATCATAATGATTTAAGAATTCTGGTTTATTTCATTAAAGGTAAGTGTGTAAACACAGCCTCTTAAAGGATTATAAAACTATCATTTTAACTGATATTCCAATAAAAAGGCAGATTCGAGATGATACAATTTAAAAACTGAATTCAAAATTTCTTTACCCCCAAGCAGCCCCAATCTTTCTTTCTACATTCAACGCGGCAGCACTCATTCCCAGTTGTGCAGTAGCAGACAAACGATACCCCTAAACCTCCCACCCCCCGCCACAGCAATCATCGCTAGATGAATCTCCGTTTTCATTTAGGCAGTCAAGCATGATTTACTTTGTAAAAGCAGCAAACGAACAGAACGGTTGAAGACAGCGAATGCGTCTTCTGTTTCTAACCGAACCAAGCAATACTTCTGTAAATTCTGAGGAATTCTTTCCGCCTATGCCACTGAATGAGTCGGTTTAGCTGTAATCAAGAAGAAAAGAGAGAGCAAGAAGGAAAGCAAGCGATCTTTTATGGAAGACTTCTTATGGAAATTGAAAAGTTAATTGCTTTCTTTCATACAAAAGATTGGAGGTAAAAGTTTCTTTTATGCATGCACTGATTGTGAAGGAAGCATAAATATTCTGAATATTATATTTTGTTTTCATAACCAAAATCGAAATCATTTCAACCTCCACTTGATATAGTCAGAGTAACACATAATAACACTACTTGATTATAGCTTGATAACGTGTTATGTAACCACCGACTTGTTGCGAGATGAAAGTTTTATGGATTTCAGTTCATTTAAAATACAATTTTTTAAAGTCAGATGAATCATATACAACAGTTCTGCATAGCATCACCCTTTTTATTTTCTTACAATAACAGGATCACCAAAAATCGGGTATAAGACACACAGAATACCCATACTTATATCTGAGTTCAATATCCAAGGTTGGTTGGATATATATCAAAGATATTATATAAGTTATCCTATTAAAGTTAGAACTTATCGACTCTCTAGCAACTAAAGAACTGAAAAAATCTTCACTACCCCTGGAATAACCTGAATATTAAATTCATGTAATCGCCATCTTTACATGGATCCTAATTCGTGAAAATAATACAGGCATGCGAAAAAGTCTGTATGCGCAACAGCATCACTGAAAGCAATTTCTACAGTTCAAAAACCAAAAGTTGCACTTACGGCTTGTGCCGCTCGAAAGTGTCTCCAATCTGATAGGACTAAAATAAGCACGAAGAATTTTTTCTTAAAAATTACTTCTCGAAATGCATCTGATAAAAGCAAGACAGCCTTAAGAATGTACTGTCATAAAATTAATTGACTTAGAATATTCATAAAAAAATTAACTAGTGTACCGCAGATGTTCATAGTAGTAAATTAAAAACTTCAGTGCTTGTTTGCAACATCCAATTATACGGCTCCCGATATAATTAGCAATACATTTGCTATTCAGAAATTTCTGTAGCTATACAATTCTATAAAACTGAGGGGGGGGACTGGATAAAAGCTCCATCGAAATGCATTAAAATTGTGATATTTAATCAGATTCTTTATGCCTTTTTTTTTTCCAGGTGGGAGTCTGTTACCCTGTTTGTCTAAAATCCTAAACTTCTGTTAGACGCCGCATGATCATATCAGTTTTTTAATTAAAAAAAGAAGAAAATATCCCATAGAACGGTGTTCTTTAAATGAACTTTTCTGAAGGCTTCAACGTCTTCTAAGGGGCCGAGAGGTAAAACTGCTTATAACACTGCCAGTTCGACTTTAAAATCCCAGCAAACGGGCCATAGACAATTTATCCAGTTACGTGTTTCACTCATCCATATTACGTTTATCATTTGATGTTAAAGAACATATTTATTTTCAGTTGATATTTTATAATTTTACGGTAGGTTATGAAAGTAGATACATATTTTTTTCATCAATACAAACTGTCATAAAAAGACAACAGCAACAACGATAACAAAAAATCAAGCAAGCGATTCAATTTATTTTGAAATGCTACATGTTAAAAAATGAGTGCTCTTAAAAATATTGAGAGTATTTAATCGTCCACGCAGCGCCACTTTGCAACTTTTCGAAATGCTGCCGAGTTTTTATCGGTTAATATGCTTTTGCCGATCAAAAACCTCGTATTATTAATTTTTCCCCGATTATTTCTTGAAATTTAGCAGTTAACCGATATGATTTTTTTAAATAAACAGAATCATCTCTATCCCCCCTTTGCCTAAAATGAAATTCAAGTATGGAACACCTAGCTCATTAAAAGGAATTCAAAAATGCACCCGCTAATATGCATTATCGGCACACTTAGCAGCCAACGCTTTATCTCTGACGTTCTGCAGCCTGTTCTTGCTTCCTTGCCTTCATACCTTGCCTGCCGCGACCACACGTTGCACGCAGTATTTAAGCTTTCTTCTTAGTTTATCATATTGCGCTGTACCTCGGCCTGCACCTTCTCCAGATCTAACGTCCATCGAACATGTCCGGTCAATGTTTGGAGAAAGCTTAGCCCGGCATGTCGCATCCGAGGGTACACTAAATAAACTTTGCCATACACCAACAACACATCCAAAGCCTCTTTCGCTTAATGGCGCGGCGTGTAGCAGCGATAATTGATAAACATAAAGCTAACACTCCTTACTGATTTCCTTGTCTTCCACACATCAAACAAGGCTGTATTTCAAATTAAGTAACATTGATACTACGTGCAATCTCTGAAATAAATCTAGTTTTGATATCTCATGTGCATCTTCGTGCTGCATTTTAGATAGCTAGCAGTGTAGTTACGAATGACATACGAGAGTTAAATGCACTTTTAAGACATTACTCAAAATCAACGGCACGTAATTACTAACACTCTAAATTGAGGTCAGTTGTAAATAATAATAACCTCAGAATTAAGTCTTAATACTGTTTAAACACTAAGAGCACTGAAAATTAATACTCCTTTGTAAGTGCTTTCACTACATCCTCAAAAATTCAAAGCAAACTGTTTTCTTTTATAAGGGTACACTCAAAAGCTTTCTAAGAGGAACATTCTTTTCTTGCTTGAATAAAACAGATTGGAATTAATTATAAACATCTCCAACCTTAGATCTAACAGCATTTTCAGAATAAAGCACTATCAATAGTGTATTTAGATTAGGGAATTTGCAGTTCTTCAGAGAATTCAATCTTGAATTTAAGAGATTATTCTGATTTTAGACCACGCAGGAGAGGGAAGATAATCATCCATGTCTATTTTCTGCATCCATTTCGTTTACGAGGTTAAAGGAAGTGATGGTCAACAAGTCAAAGAGCGATAGACGGAAGATGGAGGAGGAAGGAGACAACCTAATCGCTCCGGGAGCCCTCTTCCGGAAGTCCACTTAATCCACGGTGGGCAATACGCGTCTCTGCTCTTAATATAAATGTCTGGCACTAAAAGCTCTGATTTATGGCCTTATACTCTCGTATCCCCACACCTCGGTCTTTGTCCTCCTCTCCACAATTTGTAATCATCACATACTCTGTTGAATAGGATGGTTTATGGCAGCCATAATCACTGAAGGGTGTTCTGAGTAATATTCTTACTAATAAACTTGTGGGCAAGTATTCTATTACAAAGTTGTGGTTATTTTGTATTTGCGCGTAAAAATTTTATCATATTAAAAAAAAAAAAAAAAAATCATGGAAAAGTAACCGTGAAAATCTTAGCTGAAAACACTGAAAAGCTGTTTCCTCACACCACCGTGATATTTACTCTCGAGGGGATTGCTTTCAGTGTAATATGGTTTATGAAATGCAGTTTGGTCATTTTAACTCAAAGTACATTCAGCGTGAATTTGAAAGCGAGTCCTCATCTCGTAACACATCAAGAAGAATTACAAATATATTCAGATGGCCGAATGCTTGTGCAGAGTACCCGGGCAATGGCATCTAACGAGATAGTTCCAACACTCAAAGCGTTTCTCAAGCTTGGTCATAAATGTTAAGAAAACGATTGCATAAGAGCACATTTTGTTTGCAGCGTCGTCTGGTCCTAAAATTCATGTACACTATTTAGTGCACAGCATCTTCACAATCCAATATACGAATGAGCAGCGACTGAGATTGATTTCCAGAGATGAATCATGAATGGTAAAATGAATCCACACGAAGTTTCGTATCTGGAATACGGAGAATCCACACGAAACGAAATATACCACACGGAAAGGAACTCTTAAAAAAAAAAAAAAAAAAAAAAAAAAAAAAAAAAAAAAAAATTTGCCGTGCGTTTTCCAATCTAGAAGTTTTTTGGTCCTTTTTCGAAGAAGAAATATACCATGCTAATTCTGACACATTCCTTATCTTGTTCCTTCACATTCATTGATAGGATGGATTTCAGAATATCATTTGGCAGTAAGATCATACACCGCCCCATTTTTTATGAGAAGTTTGGAAATGGCTGTATGATATCAAAGAATAACATGCTTAGCCAATCTAAAGAGCTCAAACGGGATAATTACTTCGAATGAAAATACGGATTTCTGCTCTCCATGGATGCTCTATGCTTGTATGCTCGATTCTTCCAAAAATCAGATGTTACACTGGCTTGCATAGACTTTGTTAGGGGGAGGGGAACTAGACACGAAGATAAAAGAATGTTTGTAGCAATGTAAAGGTATATTATATTAATAGCATCTACATGGACGCAGTTACTTATTACTCAATTTTAATCTGCACGATTCCAGAAACATTTTTAAAGTCTTTCAGTCGAAGTCATTAATAATGTTCGTTACATTAGGTTTTCATAATTTCACTATAATCGTTTAAAATAACACTATACGTACAGGATACTGAAGAAGGCTATCGTTACATCCAGCCATAATTGTTGCATCCGGAGTACTTTCGCGGATCGTGCTCGATTCTTCTCTGAAGATTTACCTAGTCAATATATTCGTCCTTCACCAACACCAATTTCTTCTCCACCAACACCAATTTCAAGTGAAAGAGGTATTATTCGTAGCACTCGCAACTAAGATCATCTTGACCATAGAATTTAGGAAATCAATTACCATATCATAAAAACTGCAATTTGATTTTAATGATCTAGTGCATTATGATTGCATCTCTTCCTGAAAACCCAAACTCAAATACACAGCAAAACTCACATATACGGCAAAAAAGCTTCAAGGAACGAAATAGCGCAATCAGGGTAAATCAGGAAACAGGAACAGTTTACTAATCAAAGAAAGAGAATTTTCTCGAATGTTCTAACAATTAATTCATTATTTGAAGGAATACATTGAGACGGGAGTAATTTATCTGAAAAGCATTGGAAAATTCAGATTTTAATATGAAATAAACAATTACAAATAAATAAATAATTATTTTAACACCTACAATGACTAGTTAGTCATTAGTCTCTCACATTGGATACAACAGATGCTACATTGATTGGTTTATCTCTTCAGAATTGGTAATTTATAACATTTCTACTCTTTGTTGATGGCCAAAAGTATACGAATAAATATGCAGAAGATTGAATTTTGCTTTTATAACACAAGAAGACGAACGAACAAAAACTATTCTCTGAAGTTACGACTTCATTTTAAGAGAGCTGTCGTTGAGGGGAGGGGTGTCTGTATCTTAGCAATGTTTTTCCGTGCCGTCGTATTTTTATAGCGAAATACCAAGCCGCGTATTTTCCGACCATTTTACTATTAACGTAGAAAGTCCAGGAAACTGTCGTTGTCTCTTATATGGAAAAAGAGCAAAACAGATCAGAATCTGCGGATGGAACGGAACGGACTTCCATCTCCATCATTGCATTTTATGCCGGACTTTTTTCCCTTTTCTCCCTCCCACGGCAATTCTAGAAAACGTTCTGGCCTAATCACTGCACCTATGAATTTCTCGCTCCAGAAAACTAAGTAATGCTGTACCAAACAGAAGACGACCATCTTTGGTCACATCCTCCAAATTAAACAAAAATCAGAAAGGGAAGGGGGCATTTAGCAATTTATATAATGACGTGTCTTCTAAAAGAAAACAATTTTTGGTTGATTGTTGTTTATTCAGCTACAATAAAATTACACTAAAGTGCTAGAAACTATTTTTATTTTTTTTTTTTTTTATTTTGGATAGCCTTACAGCGCAGTGGTGTTTCTTTGAAGATATAAATCACCTCTAAGCGGTCACATATGAAATGAGAAATAGAAGGGTCTGAAATTGTTTAATTGTTCTGTACTCTATTCTGAATTCCACCAGGGTGACTTTTTTAGAGCTATCACCAAGCATCCACACGTACTAGTTTTAATTATGTTACTTATCTTGTTCACCTAATTTAAAACAGATCTAACTACATGATCAAACAAACACTTTTCATTCGCAGTGTATTCAAAGGAAACTATTCTCTACAACTTTTAAAACTATACTTGCTAAACATTAAAAAGAGAAAGATGTTTGAAATGCACTTTTGGGAATTTAATTAAATAAAAGTACCGAAAAATTATCGACAATCATGTTCTCTAAGACGACCACTGATACAGAAGACCCAAATCATCTGAATTCATGTTAAAACATTCGCAGCCATTTGAATTTACTTCCAAAAAACATTCCCAGTTAAGAGCTGTTACTACGTAAAAAAGTTCAACGGTTCTGAAATTTGTATAAAAAATAAAAATATACAATTTTAGCAGATTTACATACTTTTACTGGTAGAAAGTATAAGAAATATTCTTAAGAGTCATAACTGCCACGTGTGCTTTACCATACTCAAATAAACAAAGAAAATTTTTAAGAATAACATGGATGCTGCCGACATGTTAGTCGCTAACATTTTGCTTTGTTCACCAAGATAGCCATTTCGTATTGTATTCTAACACCAATACATAGTGATATTTATAAAAACAACCTAAGCATTTTCCATCTTTTATTTATTTTTTTAAATAAAATTTAGAAAACGAAAAACAAAGCTCCCCTTTTTAATTCTCTGAAACACTGCCGTGAAAAACAAAGCTCTCCTTTTTAATTCTTTGAAACACTGCCGTAAATACTATCTGATGAAAGTTGGATCATACATATATTGCATTATAAAAGCATTTCTGTACATTTATAAGGACTTAAGAGCATTCCTCCTACGTGCTCTTGTGGTATAGTGGTTAGTACTAGCAGTTGGAAAGATCTCGATTCCGAGATTCATAAAGGACTTCGGTTTCAAGTAGTGTATGAAACCCAGTAAAGTGCACTGAAAAAATAAACAAGTTGTGGAAACTATTTAAATGACAATAATTTAAATTACCAGTTCTAATTAACAGTTTTCAGTTAATGTTAGTAACTGTTCCTTTTCAAATTTATGAAAGAGATTTCATTAAAATAATTTAACACTTCCGAACTACTCTTACGCAACAAATGAACTGAATGTCCTGAACAAGTTGAAAAGGTAGCGAAAAAAATAAATCCCGGTTTTTTATGATTAAACTCCTTCCATTTATTAAATCGATAATACTCTGTTGAGTAATCAATCATAGTTCTGAAAGACATAACCTATCTGAAGACAGATTTGTTTAATACCAAAATGGAGGAATCCGAGTTTGCACTTCTGTTCTGACCCGCACAGCGCAAACGAGAAACAATTTCCTCTGTTTACGGCCCGTAAACCGTAAATGCTTCGCGTAAATTTACCCCGGGGTGTACTTTAGGCGCTGCGATGAGGGAACAGGAGAAGCTAGGGATGCTGCTACTTCTCAAGGATTCCGAAAGACACTCCCGGAATAAGTATCTTCTGCTAATGATATCGAACGGTAAATGGACGTCATACATTTCATCTGTAGGACAATTCAGATCACACTATTAGAGCAAGACACTGTCCTAACTAAAAGGAAAAAAAAAAAAAAAAAAAAAAAAAACTGATCGGATTTCTTACACTAAACTACAATAATAAGAGAGGCATAATAGTCAGATGTTTTCTCACAGCAAGTCCGATAAGTCATAAAATTTTGTTCTGATTATACGAAAGAGATGCAATCATCTGATATCAAAATTCTTCCAAAAGCATATTCACATCGAAAAGGAATATAAAAATATGTATGTATAACATTGGACAAAAGCTGATCTTAACGATATTACGGAAATACTGTTTCCCAAGAAATCAGTACATCAGAATTAAACAGAACAAATGTGATTATGTTCTACAGCTGAATTAGATTTAATCGTATTATTTGATTATGTAAAAGGAAAGTAGGACTGTTACCTTTATAGATGTCTTTCTAGGGAAAATTGAGTCATATTCATATAACACATTTTAAAAATCAATAAACTCGTCCACAGCCAGCCCATTTGCGAGATTTGAATTAAAGTCGAACTACCAGTATTCAACTGTGTTAACCACTTGGCCACTGGTAGATTTCGTTCTGCAGCTGAATTGGCCAGATCACAGAGGCCTTGAAACAGTATCTTTTTCGAATTATGCTTCTTTCCGTATAAATTAGATCTGCAAAGGCAAACACAGAATATATGGTTTTCACATTATGTATCACAGGTCACGGTCTGTTGAGTGCATCCACTACTCTGGCCTCAAGGAACAAGATTTCTACATCAGCGCAGGTGCTGAGAATCAAGATTACTAGATCTAGGACTGCTTTCTTAACGCTAAGTTATTGCCAGAAAAGGCCATCTCCGGACAAAGCAGCAACTCCGATAGAGCACTAATTGCCATCTACACATAAACACCGCAAATATTTTTTTTGTTATGAACAGTGCTTGAACGTGTGTATGTAACAATCCAAATTATGCTTGTAAAATAATCTGCTGTTGCAATGATTAATGCAGAAATGTAATATACTCCTTGCTTTGCTGGCACCACAACTTTACTACTACTGCCGAGTTATCTTCAGCCCCTCTGCTTTATTCTCTTAATTACTAACTTTTTCTTGGATCACAGAGTTGTGCTGATGTGGACATGAGGCAGTCTTGACAATGGCTAATATAACAGAATTGTCCGAGAAGGGATGGAAAGTCTAGCTAACACGAGCTACGTGAAACCCATCTTTCTGGTGCAACCCAACTCAAGTAATAAGAGATAAAACTCTCAAATAATTTCAAAGTTGGTGAAAGCCGTAAAGTATTTTTAACAAAGAATACATGGAAATTCCTTCATAAAAGAATTAAACATAAAATGTCTTTAGATACATCAAAATAAATATACAATATTAAAACATAGTCCATTCTGTCAACTGTACTATACTCTTTAGAAGCACACAGTTCGAAAGCGGAAATAATACTAATACATAAAATATTAGTTTCTTCTTAAGATTTGTATTATACAGGTATATACGCTCGTGTGCAAAACGAAGAGAATTTGCGCGTTATGTCGAATTTTTGAAAAACTAATTGACAGATTTTTAATGAAATTTGGTATAAACATACATTTAATGACAAAGAAAGAGATATACCTTTCAAAAGTCATTTTATGTGTGCATGATTATCAGTTACGCCCATAGCGCACGGAAGTCCAAAATCCCCGTTGTGATATCGAACTAAAAATGCGTCTAATATGGGGTATCTCTTCTCACAGCCAGACAGATCGCACAGTGTAACAGGATACTAGGCAAGAGGTAGCTGAGAATTCCCTGTGGCAGGCTGTACAGGGTTAAGGTCGGGAGATCTCGCTGGTAACTCTTACTTCCCAGGTAACCGTGGACTAGCTGAGCCTTTTGTGGACGAGCGTTGTCGTTCATTAGCAAGAACCCAGGACCAACTGCACCCCCTGAAAAGTCGAACATATTGCTCTGAGATCTCTCTCCACCTAAAGAAAAGTCACAGAACCTTTGTCAAACACATGCAGGGATGTGCGGCCGTCCAACATAATGCCTACTCAAACAATTACATATCCAACACCGTAATGATCCTTTTCCTTGATTAAGGAGGAATGGTATCATGTTCCAGGCTCCTTCCAGATACAGCTACCCGAGAATCAGTATCCATAGTCATCTCGCCTCATCTGTAAAAAAGCACAGAGCTTCATTGAAATCTGGACCAAAGCGCATCTTACTTGCACCATGCTAAATGTGCTTTCGAGTGTTGCAGTGAACGGGACGCAAACAGCAGTTCCTTTGGCATCCAGCACTAACTCATGAAGCCTTCAGGAAACTGTGCACAGTGAAACTCGGGTTCCAGTGACAGCGCCAACTCATGTGAGAGCCTATGAAGCTGAAGCAGTCCTGTCTCAACGCACTGAAGTGACAAACAACAAACCTTATTCGTCGTTGAGGATCTTGGTCGACTTTGTCTAGGTCTTCTTGATATGGATCCAATGTCCTGAAACTGTTTCCATAAATTGCGGACCACACTTAAGCGTTACACTGACACTTGCGCTTGTAATTGTCCTGCCTCCAATCTACAATTTCCATCTCATTCTGTCATCTGTAACTTCGTGGCTATTCATTTTAACTGATACCTCACAAAAATCGCCGAAAAGCTGTCCTCCAATTATATCCCCTACACAAACACATCTCCACAGAGACGCACGTGTACGCTCATGCATTGGACTCGGAATGTTTGCATAATTTTTCGGCGGCATAATTAGTATCTTTGGTCCAAAACGTTTTGTAAAAATAGACAATTAGCAAATTCTCTTAATTTTCACACGAGTGTATATACACAGTACTCACAAAAGCCCTCACTTGACTTTTCTATTTTCGAATCTTGGTCGTAGACACACGCTTAAAAATATTTTACGTAAAGCAAATATTCATTCATGTTTTCGTATTTAAAAATTTTAAAAAGTTAATTTTGTAGGAAATCTTAACTTTTTATACGTTTCCCTGAACCCTATACTTATGTTTAGGAAAATGTTATACCCGCTATAAAAAATAAAACACAAAAAGTTTGAGATCCGTACGACAAAAACTGAATGAGATATTTAACTTCGAAATTTCTAATTTTTAACTTCATTTTCAATCGCCGTGACGGGTCGGTTAGTAAAAAAATGTATATAATTTGAGGTTGATTTTCTTTTCTTTAAATATCATTCAGTGATATTCTTTTGTGATTTACTAATGCGTACTATTCGTTACTGTTACAAGTGGTATGCGGAAAATATTTAGACACAAATAATTTAAATTTTGAAATGTTAGAAATATGCAATTAACAGTCTAATGAAGTTTTATAACTTTAGAATCCTAAATAGATTTTAAATCAGAATAATTCTTAATTTATGTAATTAAGACAACGAGATGGCGATATGACAAAAACAAGACCTGCCAGTGTTTTCTAGAACTAAAATCCTGTAAGATTCCGTGACTAAAATTTCAGAATTACATTGATCATGCATAGAAACAACGGTCAGTTAATCCGTTAATATCAGAAATCTTTTCCTAAACTGATATTTTAATTTCAGTTTTACAAACGCAAACACTTCGCTGTTCAATTTGCATATGGCTCTTTGTCTAACTTTAAAACTAAATGTATCGGTCAATTTTTATCGTATGCGAGTGATACATTTTTGTATTGTGCCTTTCATGAGTGTAGGGACTAGGATGAACATATAAAAGTACAATTTTAGAAGACTGAAAGGACACTGGAAAAAAAAAAAAAAAAAAAAAAAGGAAAAAGAGGAATTTTCCCCTTTAATGTTATTAATAACTTTCTGAGACGACATCCGTTAAATTTACCACTCAACTTCCCTCTCCCCAAAAAAAGAAAAAAAAAAGAGGGGTAGAGAAAGAGATTGCAATTTGTAAGCAGCACAAGACAAAAATCCAACCCTCTGGTCAACAGTGACTGCATCATTGCATCATAAAAAATCACATTCGAATTCCAAACAGAAATACTGCGGGGATAAAGAATTCCATTTCCTCGAATGGCAGCGATAGGAAACGTGCTCCAGGGCAAAGTTCCGATTAAATCAGAAACCTGAATGAAATTCTTCGCGGCAGAAAAATTTCAATAGAGGAATTCAAAGCTTAAAGGAAAAAGAATATCATAAGAAAGAGAAATGAACGGTCCAGTATGCCTAAGAAAAGGCTTGTGGAAGAAAGAAACACGATGTTATGCTTCTAAAGATTATTTGGTGAGAGACACACTAAAAAAGAACCTCCAAGAGGCGAATTCCAGTTCGTCGCTTGCTCTCAACCTGTTCTCTACTTTATGTGTGTCAACCGTCTGGATTTTTTTTTTTTTTTTTTATTTCGTTCGATGCACGAAAGAATGGTGGGAACAGACCATTCTGAAGTTACCGCCCTCCCATCCCTTCTGGCTATCATCGATGGAAATTCCTTAACTTCTTTTCATCCTCAAGTTTTTCCAAACTATTAACAACGGCCAACTGTCAAGCTCTGGAATCTATCATATTAGGTCAGAGATCTGAGATGCCGGTTTTAGTGAGGCAGAAAATAATTTAGTGATGTGAAACGAGTTTGACTGCATCCGCAAAAGCAGGCATAAATCGGTAATTTTTAAATTACATTTAGCCTGACTATTTGATCTTTCAGATTTTATAAATAAATAAAATATACTCCCGAAAAAACACAAACACACACATTCTCTTATAATCAATATTTTCGTAAATATGAAGCCAACGGACGGACGAAGTCTACTTTTTTTTTTTTTTTCCTATGGTCTGAATCCACACTGGCATCAACCCAACAAATTACCGAAATTCTCTGATCAAGTACAGGAATCTGGAGCCATGCGTCTCGCAAGTAGCCCATAACCAGGGAACTAATGCAGGAATCACCTAGCATTTGTGGCAGTCGAAATTTTAGAACTTTAATAAATCAATTAAATTCAGGGAAATATAGGAGTCATAGCTACGTCTGTATTTCGAAATATTCCTAACACATAACACATATATTGCACGATACCTTACATTACCGTTATGAAACGTTATTACTCCCGTTTGGGAAGAACGCAATGTAATGCCGTTTCTCATCTCATCGTGATAATATTACAGTATCATATCTTAAATCAAAAATACTGAAGTGTAATCCGGACTAAAAAATCTTTCGCAGATCTTTAGAATTGTGCCATTGATTTTGACAAATACCTCCATCCAAGATGCATCCACTTCTTAAGAACAGTGCTATATAGATTTTATAGCATCAGAGTGTTAGTCTGATACTATGAAAAATTCCGCTTATCAGATTAAACTCACTATTTCAAATGTTCAATAGTACAATGCTCCATTCTCTTACCTAATTATGTAATTTTCACCCGCCTGAATCTTGGAGACATAATGGATGATGATAAAACGTCTACAGTACCTATAAGCATATATCGACCTGTAACAGAAAAGAATTGTTATTGCTCTCTGGCGTTTGCACTGACACTTCAATTCTCTCATGTTAATGCTTCGATCAGCGAAGCCCTGTCACTCACCGCTTATTCAGATCTGACACCCAGTGGCGTAGCTAGGGTGGGGCAAGGGGGGACATGTGTCCCCGGGCGCAGCATCCAAAGGGCGCCAAATTGATGCTACGAAATTTTTTAATGAAATGTTTTCCATTCTTGGCACACAGAAAGGGGCGCAAATTCTTCAGTTGTCCCCGGGCGCTGGAAACTCTGGCTACGGCCCTGCTGACACCTCGTGCTGTTCTTTAAAATTATCTTTGCCGTATGAATCTCCGAAAGAATTGTTGGCAGCATTTGAGCAGGCAACAGCTGTGTGCAGCTTGTGCAACTGATGCACTTCTTACTCTGTTACCGACAATCTTAACTTTCTTAAAGCCCTTCAGCTACCCATTAGGAAAGTCTCATTGCAGATATTTGTGCGCTTCAGACTGGATTTCACAAACTTCACATTGGTTATAATGCCAGGCGAAGATATTTCAATACTCTGAACAGAAGGTTATATCTAGGGTTCTTTAATATAATGGCTCGCCATTTAGTACCCAAGCGAATGCCCATAGAACCTGGTTCTTGATCAGCACTGACGGCCATTGCAGTTAGGATTGCAATTCAGTGAATACTAAGTGTACCATTACGTATTAGAAAACCTTACATTCGTTTAGAAAATCTAAGCTTTAAAATTAGACAAAATTTAGTTTTAAAATACGGATTAATTTTGGAGGACACTCATTTCCTTCCGTTAAGAAGGAAATTATCTTGCGCTAAATTGCCAGATTCAGGAGTTTAAATACGAAATTAAAAACAAATTGCAAGGACTATCGAAAAGGGGGATGAAAAAAGGACATTACAAATTTCTAAACCTCTCTGGGTTCTCAATAAATAATAAAATTAAAATTCTTACTTAAAGATTTTTTTTTTCCATGAATCTGAAATGCTTCAAAGGAGAGTTAAATAATCTATCAGCCAAAGGAATTTTTTTTTTTGAATAATTTTAATAGCTAAGAAATTATGAGAATGGCCAAATGATCAAAAATTAGCAATAGAAAATTATTTTCAACTTTTCTGACGTACGGTTTCAATTCACAGCAATTCTAGCCTATGTGAAAAACCATACAAATAATACTCCAAGCAACAAGGTTCAAATCTGATACAGACAGAGAAAGACTACAAACAACAAAGAAATCAGCTTTAAAAATCAAACACATACAGAAAGGAAACGTTTTTCAGCTAATGAATAAAAATTTGTGCTTTGATATAGCAGCTATTCTTTAAAACGATAGTCCCAACATAAATTTGAATTTTTTTATATACTTTATTATTTTTCCATAGCTATCTTCAACAAACAGATATAACACTATCAGCCAAAAATATATTTTATAATTTTTTATAATAAAACAGTTTCGATACTTCCTTATTGCTGTGCCAATTTTTTAAATGCTAAGTCCGTATTTACTTCTCTCAAGCATGCTGTGACTGCTGTGTTTCAGCAATTGCTTTAAATGTGGCATCAGATGAATGTTTTTCTCTCAAGGACTTTTGTCAAATGAATTTTGCAGAGCAAAACTCATGATGATGGCGAACCGCATCTCGTTGAATTTTATTACGCTACTTAGCAGTGCCTCCCAGTCTTTTAACGTTTTTTACATGTGCAGCCGTTAAGGCAGGGAAGGACAAACTACGGCCCTTCGGAAGATTCTATCCGGTTCGTAGATAGAATTTTAATTCGCCGGTTTGAGGCAAATTAAAAGAAATATATACTTATATATTATATACCATCTCCTTTATTTAAATATTATTTATTCTTCCTTTTTTTCAAAGGGCTGATGGTCTTTTTACTTTCTCTATTTTTGTTCTAAAAACCTCAATTGACGGAAATAGCAAGCACAGACAGCTTTCAATCGGTAAAGTGTTAAAAGCGGAAGTTCTTTGTTAGTAATAACTGTAGACTGGCGCCAACAAGGGTTATCTCTTTCTCGGGGAGCAGACATATGGGAATCCGATATAGGTGAATTAGACCTCTTAGAAAAAACTTAATTTTAACTTAATTAACTTAATTTAAAACTTGACCTGTTTGCTGGGCAGCTATCTAAGAACGACTTGTTTCATTTCCCTAGGTTAAATTCAATACCCTCTATGCATGAAGAGAAGCTTAAGAATTATGAAGATGGCTTGAAAAAACTGCATTTTGAGTTCGAACGAAGATTTCAAGATTTCAGCGCCATTCAAACAGAATTGGATAATTTTACCCTGTCTTTCAACGTAAATTGTGAAGCAGCCTGGTCAGGTTTGCAGCTTGAATTAATTGAGTTGCAATCTAACAATCATCTCAAGCAGTTTTTTCTAAATATACCAAAGTTAGAGTTTTATAAATCATTATCGAAAGTAAGTTTCCCAAATTTAATATTTCACGCCCGGAAAATCAGTGCTATGTTTGCTTCATCTTATATATGTGAACAAGTGTCTTCAACTATGAACCTTAGAAAGAATTATTTCAGAAGTAGACTGACAGATGAGCAATTAGCCTTGCTCCTTACAATCAGTACATCTCATTTCGAAACTCAATATAAGGAACTTTTAAAAATGAAATCGCAATTTCATTCATCTCGTTAACATATTTAAATTGTAATACTTGTATATTGTTTTTAAAATTTTAGAAAAATTTATCTTGGCCCACCAAACTTTTTTTTTCTTTCAGTTTTTGGCCCCGCGACCGAAAATGTTTGCTCATCTCTGTGTTAAGCGAACAGCAAAATAAAATTTCTGATTCACTGTAAAATGCCTTTAACTTCATTTTTCTACTTTCTCTGTTTTAAAAACTCATCAAAAGTCTGAATAAATTGTCGATCACCCTTGTACATGGTTTCCTCTTTATTCAAAACTGAAAGGTTTGGTTTGGTTTACTTAATTAGGAGAAGGAATTCGTTTCTCCACATAACCCGATGAATATGCAGTACTGTGGAAGAAACATGCTGGCTTTGTTTTCATTTATATTCACAATTTTTTTTGCTTACCTTGTTTCCAGATTAGATGTAGAAAATACACCTCGCTCATAAAACGCTTTCAGTCAATAATTGTAAAGACTGAGTTGCTTCTTTCACAGCTTAATTGACATATATTCCTCTGCCCAGTAGTAAATAAATCGCTGCATTGTTACAAACAGTATTCTGAAAAAACTGAAGTTTTCAAGACGTATGCGTTTCCTTCACATGCAACTTTTCATGTTGCGCCTCCAAATGCTTTCACTGATATGTAGTTTTTATTTAGAATGTGAGGTAAAATGAGCATTTCCTGAAAAAAAAAAGATATGGCACCTTATTCATTTCTTGCCACACCAGATGCCAATTGATGCTGGTGCTGGGATTTCGACCTGGGTTTAATCGCAGGCAAAAGGCTTGGCTATATGGTTGGCTTTCGCAATTTTCCCTATATGTAACGTGAATAGAGAGAGTTCTCCTCACTTCTCTCTCTGAATTTCTTCTTCTGTTCTTTTCTTTTCATGAATTCATCCATCCCCTTAGTAAGATAGCCCTCGTGTGCATTTTGAATTCAAATAACTTAACCTAACATCCACAGTTCTCACTAAATGCAATATTAAAAAAAAATTTTAATTCACCTGGAATACTCACAGCTCTTCTCATAATGCGGTAATTTTAAGTGATCGTGAACTGTCAATAGTTATATGGGAAGCAAAGATTTACAGTGATATGTTATTTCAAGAGAGCTTTTCTAGTCCGGAGCGAACTGTAAATGACTGCTGTTAGGACTGCTTTGCCCACAAATGGCCAGATGGTAAAAGTTGTTGAAAACTGACAGTTTAAACTAGGTTCGATTCCCAGCGAATGGGTTAGATCCATGGATATTTTCATGTTTTCCACGTATGTAACATGAATACGAGTCAAGTTTTCCTTAGAAATGTCTCCACGAAGGCATCCCTCCCTTTAGGCAGAAAGCACTCACGTGCTTAGCCATAGTAAAATAAACCAAACCAAACTGTTAGGATTGCCGGCCGTTTGAAAAGGGTTTATGTTGGCAATTTTTAAATACTCCTGGTGCCGTTTACAAAAGGGAGGACATAATAATGAAGTAATCTAAAAATAATATGTACTATGGCCAATTTATAGAACTAAATCTTCACTGTCAATGCTAAAACTCAACTGATTTCAACATGACTTCAATTTTAAAAGGCCCAGCAATTATTTATGCATTTCTTTTTTGAACATCCAATCGTACAGAAAAAGCATTGAGGTATAAAATATATTACTTTTTTAAACAAACAAACTAAAAAAGAGGAAAGAAAAGAAATAAATAAACAGGCTTATAAAATATGTTGCAGTAAAATTCCAATAATAAGCATAATTTAGGACCAAGGCTTGCTGATTTTTTTCATTAAATTTGCATTGCATGCACATGAACAACTAATGCAGTGGTTCTCAACCTCTTTTTGCCCCATGCACCCCTTTTACTGTTACTAGATGATCAGTTCCTTCTCTCCTTACCAAAACTTGAAAAATGCATTTATTTAAATTTAGATTATTTTTTAATATGCTTTAAAAATTAAACAGAAAAAGTATAGAAAATGTTTATAAATACCAAAACTTGAATAAAAGTGTTTTATATATATATATATATATAAACTAAAATTAAATAGTTGACAGGTAACTAAAAGGCTGACTTAATCCCCCAGAAGGGGAGTTCGCTGATTGTTGAGAATTCCTGAACTAAAGCATCCATCAGTATGCAAAATTCTGTTATCAAGGCAACATAAACAAATAATTTATTTATTTTCTTTTTAAACTCATTTAACTGGATTTCTAGATTGTATTCTTCAGACAGATAATATGCTTACATTAAATAGTTAATCAATTCTTTCATTATAAAAACAAGAAAATGGATTTCTTAAAAATTATTAAGATTTTTTTGATAGCTAGTAAAATTATTGATAGCACATAGTTATCTCATTTAGCAAAATTAACTAAAAGCAGAAAGAAGAGAAAAATAAAGAATATAATAATGTATCATATTTCATTTGACTACACTCAAACTCCTTTTAGTGCAAAGAGGACCATATAAAAGAAAATGCATAATAAAAAATATACTGAAACTTCATAAATAGTTATAAAATACATTGCTTGCAATACATTA
This sequence comes from Stegodyphus dumicola, assembly GCF_044657685.1. Taxonomy (NCBI): domain Eukaryota; kingdom Metazoa; phylum Arthropoda; class Arachnida; order Araneae; family Eresidae; genus Stegodyphus; species Stegodyphus dumicola. The sequence continues at coordinate 35,083,150 of NC_140771.1, read as the reverse complement.
AAAAATTAGTTAACAGGGACACTTGTTCTGAGCTGACTTTTTTGGTGATACAGGGCAATTAGTATTCAATTTTTGTGACAACAGTTGTTTAATTAGCTGCTTTTATACACTGTTAACAAATCTTTTTAAATTGCATATTACTTTGATGCTATCAGTTAACCTATTATATTTTTTAAAAATTACTTTTTATTCATATTATGCATTTTTATGGACCTTTTTAAATACACTGTATAAAAAATATCACAAAAAAGGTCCTCCCTCCCCCCCAAAAAATGAGCACATAAAAACAGGTTAAGTGCATTTAAAGCCTCAACAGAAAACATTTAAATGTCATTATTATTTTTTAATTGCAGTTATGTCCAGTAAATGTACTGCCTACTAGGTTCAATAAAGAAATTAAATATTTTTTCTCCTAATTATATCACTCCATCTACCAGAACTGGTAATATTAGAGATAAATATCTACGCTTTTCAAATGAAATATTTACTAGGCTTGAGACTACTTTGATGTTAAATTAATTAAAAAAAATCATCAACATATTTTGTTGGGAAAATTACACTTTCCATGGAAGATATTAAAAAGATATTTAGAATTATACCTTCCATCACGCACAGGGAAAGAACTTTACTACAGATAAGGAATAAATCCAAGATTTTAAAATTAACAAATATTTTACAGAATTGCATTCGTGTTTTGAATTGTAAGTAGAGATACGTTATATGGGGGGGGGGGCTTGACAGAGCCCTTTGTTTCTTTTTGCTTCTTTATTTATGCCAGAAAAATATACGTTTTGCATAACATTTGATTAAATTAGACTTTCTATGAACCTTACTCACTGAACTTCTTGCATTAGTCTGAACAAACTTTAATCTCAACAACAATCATTCGCCACTGCACAGCATATTTGAGATTTAAGACAATATCCTTAAAGGAAATAACTTTGAAAAAGTTTAATGCTAAATCTTAAATAAAAATTCTTTGTCAAAATTACTGCTCAGCCATAGAATTTTCTACAAGATCAACTGATATGAAAGAAGAAAAATCATGTATGACAGTTTGAAAGAATTATATATATATATATATATATATATTTATGCACAATTTTTTGCTTTTTCTGTTTTTGTAAAAAAATAAAACATTTAATTACATTCTGATATTCCACTTGCTTAAGATAAAATGCATATTTTTTCTTAAAATTTTCACAACTCACTGATGAAACTTTAGAATCAAATGCTTCACTTACTAATTACCAGAAATGAAGTTGTTAAATATTCAGTAAGGATGATTTTTTTTTTTTAACATCAGCCACTTTTGACCACTGATGTTATTAAATAAATAAAATTCCAATATGTTTGAAGCACTCTTACTTATCAGCAGTTATATATAATTTCTCCATGTAGAATATAAGCAATCTAAAGAAATTGAACCATTAATTCATCTTATCTCCCCAATAAAGAGAGATATAAAAGAAACAATAAATCAGCTTTTTCTGTATTTTAGGTTAATGAATGTTTTCAGCAACAAAAACTGCGGTAGACTTTGAACAGTGGCTTTTTAAAAATTAATAGGCCATGATTCCAAATTTTATTTCTCTTCCTTCTCAACATATAACAAAATGGCATCCCTCCTGAATTTTTATTTTATTTAAGTGCCATATTGCTGAGAAAAGGTAAAACTGAAAACTGCAAATTTAGATTTTCATATGCTGTAAATTAAAAATTTATTTTACCTTCATAAATAGGTATACAATCAACTCTTTATTAACTGGAAGCTATTCCACCAATAACATGTTGGTTTGAAGTAAGCATATAAATTGTTTCTCTAAGAATTATCTACTAATAAAACCACATTATAGTAACATATAAAAAGAAAACTTTATTAAATAAGATTAATCATAACAAGTTTTACTGCATTCTCCAAAACCATAATCTCTATAGATGCTGGATACATTTTTAACTCAATTGTTTACAATCTAAGAAACTATCAACGTTGCCAAAACAATAAAATTTAAAATTATACTTTATAAACAAATACTATCGTAAAATATTTTTCCTTCATAAATTCATATTAAAGCCAATGCTTTATTAACTGGAAGCAATTTAACCAATAACAAACTAAGCCCTGAAAAGAAAGTTAACTTTGAATAAGGAAAGAAACAAAAAGCATTCAGATTGAATATGGAGCATATGAATGATGAAAATATTGCTATCACAAGCCATCAGCATAAAATAAAACTGTCAATGGAAAGACTAAAAAGTTAAAATAAAATAATAATAATAATAAAAAAAAAAAAAAAAAAAAAAAAAAAAAAAAAAAAAAAAAACCACTGATTCGTTACACTATTTGCTACACACTAACCCTATTCATTAGACTTGACCACTATGGGCACAAAAAAGAAAGAGAAAAAACATTCTTGGGATAACAGAACTGATAGCAGATAATGTTTGCTAAACAACTTGAAAAATGAAGTTCTAACACCCTTTATTACATGATTTTGAACTTGGTAGCTTTGTTCAAGTTCTCTCATAAATATTGTCTTTTAATGCTATTCTTCATGTCTAACAATTTTTATTCCGCTATTAACACAGTATTCTTCTTGTTTTGAATACAGAATTTAATTTACTTAATCAAACAAACTTAATTAACTTCCTGATTTAATTGCTTGAAAATATGGGAAAATTTTTAATACTTTTTTTTGTCAACTATTACACAGGTTAGTCATAATTCTTCGGACTTTGTTTTAACGACCTTTAAATTAACTGTGGAACATTATAACCAAATTTAATAGTTATACACATAGAATTATTACATTTAGTAATACATTTCACTGTGCTGACATGATGATATTTAACTTTCAGCTCTTTGGGTCATGAGATTTCAAATGCATCTTGGTTTTTGATGGAAACATTCTGAGACAGAAGTATTCCCCACCAATTAAGAAACATTGAGGTAAACATATACAACCCATAACTTACGATGTTTATCACAAACTCTGTCCACATAATTTTTATTTACATCTTAGGTTTAACAATAAATAACAATACCTTATCTTAATTCGGAACCTATCTTTCCATGCATATGTGTAATGTAAGGAAACACAGTAAAACACAGTTAGCAATAATGACAGCCGTAATGCATACATTTTTTTTTATCATATCACACTTTATAATCAAATGCCATTATTATTTCCAAAAGAAATTATCACTTTTTTGGGGGGAGATTAGCTCTTTTTGCCTATTCAGAGTTCAGAATCAATGTTCTTAATGAAAAAAAAAAAAAAAAAAAAAAAAAAAAAAAAAAAAAAAAATATTTACCTTCCTGGTCGATAGTGAAAGGCTGGTCCCTTGTGAGAATTTCATATTTGCATATATCACTGAATTTGGCTGAGCAGTCATTATCATCTGCTTCTACCTGAACAATTTTATCATACAGCCTGTCCTCATCTGCATCCGCACTATACGTCTCCTGAACAAACTCAGGAGCAAACTCATTCATGTCTTCTACAGTTAGGTGAACAGTTACACTGCAAAATAAAAATTCATACAATAAGTTTCCCAGAAATATCAGAATGCTTTAATTGATTAGCAACACCATTAATTTTTTATTAATTGGTATATTTAAGTTTTAAATATTAACTAAATAGAATGGTTCCCCCAGTAAATGTCAAATAAACGTAAAAATTACTAGTTTTAATTAAATTAGAAAAAGATCCATCTAATTTCATAAATAAATAAAAAAAACTTGCATTTGATTCATGTACTTAAGAAAAGAAAGAGGTGAAAGCTTACTTTTCGGATGTCGTTTTGTCGCATCCAACAGCAGCAATGTCAAACTTGTAAGCCTTCCTCTTCTCACAGTTCAATTCTTTCTTAGCAACAAGCTTAGCTTCTCCTTTCTCTTTGTCCACAATTTGCACCATGAAAGGAATTTCACCATGATGCTTATTTGAAATAATAAAACTGCATATCTCCCCTAAAACAGAAGGATACCAATGACACATCTCATTAAAAATAATTAAAAAACATGCATATGTATATTCCTAATAAAAAATATGGGTAAAACCCACTGTATGAATATTCGTTTTAAAGAAAGACTTAATCCTTTTCCAAACTAGCATAAAAAATCTGCTGATAATTTTTCTTTTTATGAAAAATGGTGAAAAATGAAAAGATATTCAGCACTTGTTTTATGCACTGACTAAGAACCTATAAGTTTAAAATAATTTGAACTCCCATAACAAAATGCATGGTTAGGGGGCATGTTCATAGCTGTCCTTATCAAGCTGCTACAGGATCTTATGGCAGAACACTCTTTTTGGAACCCTTACTACCAATTTTCTTCATTTTAACAGGTTAAACAAGAAAGAGGGAGATTCAGCATGATTTGGCGATCCTCTGATATTCGTTTTCTTGACATGGTCCTAAAAAAGGCTAGGCAGTAATTAGGCTCTGGCTTCTTAGCAAAGCTTTTCAGATTAGATAGAGCACAGAATTTCAACTTTTGATGTGAGACCAGGGAGGCTCTAAAATACATTGATCTGATTGATAGAAATAACAATACAGAATGCTAATAATCCTTTCTCTTTATCTAATCTCTGATGATGGTTTATCACTGTCACTGCAACTACCTACATTGCAATTTTTTGTTAATTATTTCTGATCTATCGAATTTTTATATTATACAATCAGTGCAGTTGAAGTGCTATCATATTATTGTTCTTTTTCATAACAAGTTTACTAAGTTCATTAACTGGATGAAAGAAGACTTACAATATTAAACAAGTAAAATGTAATTTGTTACATTTTAGATTAACCTCGGTTGAGGGCACAGAACTCGCAACTTTTGACAAAACTTCATTTTACAACAGTTGGAAAAATTATATTTAACAGAGAATGTTTTTTGCTTCAATACTGACTAAGAAACTAAAGCCTGTTGTAATTTTTAACTGAAGTCATCCTTGAATTTCCAAATTTAAGATTAAATAAATTTTAAAATAAATCTGTAACTTACCACCTCCAACTCGTATCCTGGGTGAAACCTCGACACTTCGTCCATTTTCACGGGCAATAGCATGGTATCCCACATCAGGTTTTACATCCTCAAAGTGAAGCCCTAGAAGAAAAAAACACATGCTCCATGACAAAGATATCTTTACATAAGACTGTAAAGTTAAGAAGTAAATTCAGCACCTTTTTCACTAAAAGAACAGATTACACAGTACAGTCAAAAGTCTTTAATCCGGACGTCCATAATCCGGAATGATCTATAATCCGGACCTCAAAGCTACAACATTTCTGCGCATGCGCTAATCCGGACCTCAAAGCGACAAACTTTCTGCGCATGCGCTAATCCGGACCTCAAAGCTACAAACTTTCTGTGCATGCGCATTTAATGTATAACGGACGGTATACGCTAAGCTAAAATTATCTAATTATCTATTTCATTTAATGTTGCAAATTGCGTTGTTCCTTAATCTTCTAATTGGATCCGGCTTATTACTTTTTGCAGACTGTTAGAGCAATTTTATAACAGTAAGCTTGAACTTTCGATTATGTCAAAAAGAATTTCCGATTCTGGAGCTACCAAAGGATCTACAAAGCAAAAGCATGTTTCGATGTCTATCAAACAAAAAGTGGAATTGCTGCAAAAAAATGGATAAAGGCATATCCTTTGATTCTCTAATCATTCCGAAACATGTTTATCAATTTCACGCTGCTCTGCGGGGGGGGGGGACGCGGCGCGCATTGAACTAGAAGTTGATCTGTCAGCACTATCCTTATCTTCAGAGCAGATGTTTTTATTTTATTCAGCTTGTAATTCCTTACTAAATGTAGTATTTCATCTCGATGTATTCTGTCTTTGATATGATTTAAATCAAATTCCTCGTCATTATAAATATCACAAATACACATCAAATAGTTTTCTGGTTGCAATTTTCTAATTTCGACTATGCGCAATGTATGCTTTACGCATAAGAGCGTTGAAAGAAATGTTTAATAAAGTAAACAAATAAATATAAAGCTTTTTTTTTTTTTTTTTTTTTTGTAAATTTTGATACCCTTTAGATCATAATTGCTCTTTATTTCATAAATTACGGTTTCCCATTTTTAATTTTATAATTTCTGGATGCCATCTTACCAGATTTAAACTGATGATCTATAATCCGGAAAAACCGATAATCCGGAATCACCGAAGTCCCGACGAGTTCGGATTAAAGACTTTTGACTGTATTATATCTCAAGAGTTTCTTCTTAAATAAAAATACGGTATTACTCATTATTACAGTAGCCGTTTTTTTAACGCCAAGCTGGCGACAAGATTATAGCGAATTGTTAAAATTCGTATGAAAAAGAAGAAAATACGATAATAATACGTGGTTTATTCCTAGACCTTCCCGTCATGTGGAAATTATAAAATATCGTGGTTAGGAATGCCAGCACTTCGATGATAGTTTGCGTTGGCGTCGTTAACAAAATTGAGGCCGTAATAATAAGTAAGCGTGAAAATATCTGCTACAGCTAATTCACAGAACTAAATTTTCGCCAAAATTTCTAAATGCTAAAACGCTAATCAGACGGAATTTCAGTTTTAAAATTCAAATCTGTTTCTGCATTTGGATGTAAAATCGTATAGTAAGAAAAATATAAATATAATAAAAAACGTATTTTACAGTTTGAACAAACAAACAAAAAGGTAGGGGGAGGAAGAAAGAAAATAGTATAAATATATAAAGGGGCTTAAAAATATGTTAAAGTTGAATTCTAATCATGTATGGAACCAAGGATTGTGCAGATTAGAGAATTTCACGGATTTTACAAGTCATGTCTTCCTTGATTTATATTTCCCTTTCTAATTTTTACATTCAGTTTGGATAATCAGTACATAAACAAATAATCAAATGTAACTCATACATTACCAATCATTTAATCAAGATTTACTGAACGTAACAATTATATATATATATATATATATATATATATATATAATATTAACTTATTTACTAAATAATATTGAATAATTGATTATATTATCTCCTAAGTTTAATTATAGTAGGATTATCTTAAAACAGTGAATAACTTACTAGTATGGATTCACTCTTTTAAGATAATCCTACTATAATTAAACTTAGGAGATAATATAATCAATTAATCAATATTATTTAGAAAATAAATTATTCTTAACTTACTTTGCAGCAATTGCGCAAGTAGTAGTAACTTGTTTTCGCACTAAATGACTTTAAGATCATACAACATAATATAACTTATTGATATACACGGAAAATAATTACAGTACAAGCAAAACAAACAGAGGGGAGAAAAAAGGATTAAATGACAGTGAATTTTTTTGAGCAAATGAAGAATTCTCTAATAAAAACACATCGAATTATTTTGCGGAATATATATTCATCTACGAAATTACTTTTAATGTAATTTTTATGCTTTTAAATGATAGAAAAATAAATAAACGAATATAATATTTACAAAAGCCCAGCTCTAGTTTACCCTAAACTAAATCGCTATAAAAATTCTTCCATTATATTCCATGGATATGCAGTTGAATCAATAACACATAAAGCAGCTTATAAAAAGTGTTAGAATTCAAATTTTGGATTTATTAAAATATTTCTTCGATTCTAAACCATTCGTTACAATGTCTTTCATTTCAAAAAGTATTTTAAGAGGCCTATTTTAATGAATCTATTCTTTTTTGTAACTTATGTAAAGAAGATTGCTCATTGTGAGGAAAATAAACACTTCAGCTAAAAAAGGTGCATGTGAGCTAGAACTCAACGTCTGAAAAATTGTGGGTAAATAAATTCCCTACACATGTTTCCACATAAACTCAAAATTAATTTTAAAAGACAACATTATATACTATGAAAGGTTATGATGAGTATAAAACGAAACACATGCAGCTATTCACGATACATGTTAAATTTAAAAAAAAAAATTAAAGCTTTCAGATTTTATATTACGCCCAAAGGAGCTTTTTTTTTTTACGTTTTGTGTGTTACTTTTATTTATTAAATATCATGTTCTTCGCACTTAAACCATAAAACTCAATTTAACAGCAATATCGCAAAATATTTAAAAAGCATATCTTTAGAATATACGATACACAGTCTGGCGTGCTGGAGATTAACCCCCCCCTGCGTATAGTGTTGCCATTGCTAGCTTTGAAATCGTTGAGTTAAAAAATTCATAAATGCTTTACAAAATATGAAATAGATAATAATTCCAAATTTGGGTTTCCAGATGCTCATATTCGGGTGAAGACGTACGTTATTCAAAATTTGATGGCTCTAGTACCGTTGTTTTATTTCAATGCGAGAAACATACATACATTTATACATACATACAAAAAGCACTGAAGCATTCCCAAAATACTCAATTAATTCAACTATTTAGAATTTTCTGGGATTCTTGCTTTTCTGTTTTCATGACAAATGACATCTCATGTGGGGCTTTGGAGTCGACTCGGATGTTAGAAGCAATATCCTAACTCAGTAGTCAGCAAACTTATTACCCAAAGAGCCAAATATGAATATTACAACCATTTTAAAAAAAATTAGGAGCCAAATCTGCTTGTTTAGTAAACTTTTATTACACTAAATAAAACTAAATTTAATATTTAATAAATATTTATTTATGCGAATAATGTGCTTCCATATCCTTGGAAAGTTTGAGTAAGTCAGGTTTGTATGTTGTTTTTAATTTTAGGTATGATTCCAAGTTCTCATCAATGAGACGACTTCTCAGTTTACTCTTGATAATCTTCATGCTTGAAAAAATTGTTCTCATATATATATAGAAACGAAATTTCGATTGCTTAATTAACGAAATAGAATATTTATTTTCGGATCTCTTCCGATTGAAAAAACTAGTAGAAGGTATTCTAAACAGACCTCTTTCTATATCTTATATATATATAAACGAAATTTCGATTGCTTAATTAACGAAATAGAATATTTATTTTCGGATTTCTTCCGATAGAAAAAACTAGTAGAAGGTATTCTAAACAGACCTCTTTCTATATAAGAAAATTAGCGAAATAATGACAGCTTCAATTATAATTTTTTTCATACAAGAAAATTTGGTGGAGGTGCATTATCGCCAATTGCAGACCAACCGTCAGCCACTGGCTGTATTCAGATACGCACTTTTACCATACCAAAGACAAATGGAGTGTCCAAAGACAGGGAATAACGACCTTCGTCGGCACTTAATAAAACCTTACGGCAGCATAGATAACAGCAAGACAAGAGGATTCGTGAAAATTAACGTTTTGATGTTTTTCTAGCTGGTAAAACATTTCAGTTGATTATTTTCTTTATTTTCAGTTAGGAATAAAAAGGGAAACAAGTACATAAAATAAATTCTGACACAAAAAACCATATCCATCTATTCTATATAGAACAAAATTTGTTCCGAATCGCGCAAGCGTGTCAGTGTTCACAGTCGCAATATCTCTTTAAAAAGTATCCTTAAAAGGCATCCATACTGGTTATCTTATTGAACCAAACATTCGTCCTGAACGTATTTGAGATTGAAAATACAATTCCTCGTGACAGAAAGACATATTTACCCCTAAAGTAACATTGAACAATTTCCTTAGAAGAGTCTGCAAAAAGAACAATAAAATACATTTCTGCTACATGCGAAGACGAAGGTACAGCATCGGAAAACCCCGGTCACGTGCCTTAGGCAAAATCCTTATGCAAGGAAATATAATTTAAGAAGGTAAAGATGTCTTATACAAGAATAAGATAGGCTAAGGAGAACAGGTTTGAAATCATCAGAAACAGAACATATGCAAGTATAACGAAGAATTTATCATTTGAATACCAATCGATATTAATAATCGATAAGAAGATTTCGGAAACGATGGCAGGTGAAATTCTCCTTCGTGTATTGACTATTGCTGCAATAAGGGTAACTATTATCTTGAAAACGAAACGATAAAAATACGTCTTATTTTAAAATAAGAAAACGGGCTATGTGGGTTTGGGGAATTTCGACTACGCACGCGCTCTGTCGACATTTTATTCTCTTCTTTCTCTGGCAAAGGTAAATAAAATACGCCATTTTTAAGGCAGATATTTTATTTACATTCGGTTGTCAGAGTGTAAGATAAGGGTAGCGACCGTTGCATACAAAGCTGACGACAAGAGAACAGCGTCTATTTGCAGAGAACAATTGCTAACATGGCAATACGTAACGTGTTTGCTGAAAGCATTTTCAGAAAAAGTTTAGCCAAGCAAAAGTATGACTACTTTTCGCAAATTCAAAATTCTTTTACAGAACTATTTATGAAAGTCTGAAGGTTCCTTTGAAAACGAAATGGAATACAATATTTATTGAATATATCGAATGAAGCATCTTTGAAGTGTTTAACTGCTTTTAATTTGCAACAATACATTGACGCAGCTACCAAACAACGATGCAAAATTTTCATTTATCTTTAATGCTTTGTTCAGCGGATTAATTTTTTTTTTTTATTTATTTTTTTATTTTGACTTCTTTAGATTTTACAAAAAGTTCTATTTTATACTATAAGTATGGAAAATAAAAGGAGTTTCTAATACCTTATAATTGATTGAATGTAAAACTTCTACCTGAACTTCTTCAATGGGCTATCTTCCACAACAAAACTCTATTTAATGATTATATAGAAAACTACGTAGGACATACAGATTGCAAATCTCGATATGCATTACAGTTTTTAATTTTATTCAAATAGAATGTACTTTTTTTTACATTTTACAGACGAGACGAATAATATTGTGAAGGATTTATCATTTGACGTGCGAAAATTATTCCCCCTCCCCCCCCCCAAAAAAATCTGAAATGTTTTAGATTTTAAATTATGCCCAAAGGGGCGTTTTTTTTAACATTTTGTGTGTTACATTTATTTACTAAATATCACGTTCTTCGCACTTAAAACCATAAAATTCGGTGCAACAGCAATATCGCAAAATAGTTTTAAAACGAGCATATCCTTTAGAATTTCCGATACAGAGACTCGCGGGATGGAGATAAAAATGTTTTTTCTGTACAACATTGCCATTGCTCGCTTTGAAATGCTTGAGTTTGTTAATTAAAAATTCGCTAAAGTTTTACAAAATAGAAAATCGATATTAAAACAAATTCCAAATTCCACATGCCCATATTCGTAGGAGGATTACGTCATTCAGAATTCGATGGCTCTATGTACCGTTGTTTTATCACAATGCAAGAAATATACATACATTTATGCAGATTTTTCATTATTTAATTTCTCTAAATATAACACAGCGCGATAATACTTTGTGGCAACAGTTTGAAAAGTGATTCGCCGTTCGTAGTGAATCGAAAAATCGCAAAACGAAAACAATAGTCCTTCAGTTCAACAAGCTCTAATATCTGTGCTCTCTGTTTGGTAATCGATTTCCCCGTCCTTCGCAACGCTAGCCGATTTAATAGCATCTTTGTTTTCCAATATAGTAGACACCAACGCAGTCAGCATACAATATGTTCAGCATACTACAGTTCCAGATAAGCATGACATCTTCATACATTCCACCAAACTTTCTCTCTCTCTACTTCTGTGATGATTCTAACAATTTTCTTCGTAGCTTGGTTCTTATTATTACCTTTCAATGTGTGCGCAATCGTGACTAATCGAACTCGAACTCGAGCACCAAACAAAAATTTCCACATCCAAACAGAACGTATACAATGTTGGACGTATACCGAGGCATCACTGTATCTGTCTTTTCTCCCATCCTGATATTCCGTACGTATTTTAAGAGTAGCTTCACAAAGATAACAATTCGTAGAAACGAAATTATTTGCTATTTGTTTTATTAGTTTTAAGATTAATGCAAAGTCGTTACCTTGTTTTACTTATAACTGGGGGAAAAAATATTGTATTATGGGGGGGGGGCGGAATCACTGCAAGTCACATTTAAGGAGATACGACGGACTTCGGCTATGCTTACCCTAAAGCAGTGGCCTTCAAAGTGTATTACATATATACTATATATATAATTTTATATAACGCAGTGTTCAAAGAAACCCCTGGGTTCGAGTCAATTCTCAGGGTTCCACACGTCAAAACAAATTCGACAAGAATATTATAAAGCCCTCACACTAGTTAACTAGTGTTTACTAAATAAAAAATACAACGATACATTTACTTACAGATTAGTTTTAAAACTTAACATGTTATCATCATATGTCAAACAGAATGATGTGCAATGCTCTGCAAAACTAAACAATTTGCTAATAGAAATTGAATTGAATTTAGACGACAGTGTCAAAAATTGTACAATGGAGCACCTTTTTCAGTTGAAGAAAACTATAAAAGAATATTTTCCATAAGCAAAAACGAAGTATAACTGTATAAAAAATCCGTTCGAGTATTACGATAAGGGAGCATATTATCTGCATATCTACATATTCGACGTTAAAATCCAAACTTAAGCAAAAGTAGCCCCTAAATTTTTGGTTGTAGATTCGCGAAGAATACCTAGAAATTTCTCACCCAGCTACAAACATTTTAATGCCGTTCGGAACAACACATTAAGTAAAAATTCTTCTCAATATAGGTGACAACAAAAAATGAGACTGCAGATAACATCAATAGAGATAGACTTCGATAATTTGTGTAAAAAATACAAGCACAGCCCCGTCACTAAATATCATGCAAGGCTAGGTGAAACCTAGAGCACGTGCTAATGCTATTAATGAGTAATGTTAAATATTTTATAAAAAAATACAATGCTTTTGTGTAATTATCTTTTCATAAAGTATCTGTAACACATTGGATCTACTTTAAATAAATCGCTTCCGACAAGTCCGGATCTTGGACTTTGTTCTGGTCTACGCAGTATGTTTATAGATGGCTAATACTGGTATAGGAAAATCAATGGTTTGTCAGTAGTTTCTCGCAAAATGTCTCTTTGCACACAGAGCCCACTTAGGCTTATCCGGAGGGATTATTTTATGATCTATTTTTGTAAGATAGAATTGCCCGGAGAAAAAAAAAAAAAAAAAAATTATAGTTCTAAAGGTTCCGTGAGTCGACACGGTTGAAGACCCATTTTCCCTAAAGCATGTCAATACGTCTACAACTTTTTATTTTATTTTAACAAATTTCAGCAAACCATGTTAGTAACTTTCTATGATTTGAAAAGGATAATTAGCAAAATCATAAAGAATTTGCTCGAGGGCCAGACGGTGAAGTCCAGATTTTATAAAGATTCCATAAAGACTTGTGGACAGACTTCTGAAGATAATTTAGCATATTAACCATGAAGAAGCTCAACCAGACGACTGGTTGCTGGTGCAATATAATGAACCATCACACAACACATTCTTGTTAAATAGTTTTCAAACAAAGAAAAGTGTCATAATATCCAGCCATCCTCCTTATTCATTAGATTTGACACTTGCAAACTCTTTCTTTCCATTAACGTTGAATAAATTCAGAAAAAGCTTAACAACAGACTTTAAAGAATTCCAAAAGATGAATTCATCGATCGAAACAAAGCAGCTGTATGAATGTGCCAAACTCTATATAGATTTATAAGCATTGTACACTGATGGCAAAGAAATAAGAACGTTATTTTCTTAAATTTTCGATTTTGTACGAATTTAATCGTAAAACTTTGTAGGCGTACTGTGTACAATACAATGCAGTGCGGGGGGGAAAAAATATATTCACAATTTTGCAATTTTCCCCTGCAACCGCAGTTTAAATACCTAAAAAACACAATAAACAATTTTAATACTGGTGTCTACCCTCCCCGTTTACAACCGTTTACAAGGAGAAGAGAAAAGCTGAAATAAAAGCAATACCAAACGCTACTTCAAATACAGAAACTTACAACTGCAGGGAAAGGGGAGATCTTTTATGCCGCCCCGTCTTTTTTAGAAAATGACAAAAGAAAAACTTCCAAGAAATGAAAACAAAACAACTCTGAACTTAAAAAAGCGGATGGCGTAATGGGAGAGGGCGCAAGGGAAGGGGAGAAAAATCTCAGTTGCCGGAAATTGCCTCTGACAAATTCTTTTGCTTTCGAAGTGGAACTTTTATGAAAGGTAAAAACGACAATTGCATTATAGTCGTAACCACAAAACACACGCCGAACATAAAAATATCCAGGCTCATCAAATTGATTTTTGCGTTATCTTCTTATAAATTTTTAAATTCCTTCTTAAAGTATTTTCACCAGCGTTCTTACCATAAAAAAACCATACGACCGTAAAAATACTTAGTTGAAATTTAATTAACAAAAAAGGATGTTCCATAAATTTTGACATTTAAAAAAAAATTACACAATAAGACAATTTCTAAAGAATCGCACTCGGATATCAGAGTGGGTTTGCTACCGAAAGACTTGCCCTAAAAGCGGATTTTTTTAAAACATAACTTTTAGTTCAATTTTTCACCGATAGATGGCGCAATAAGTACATAAAATACAGATAAATTACCTTGATAAAGCGTTCATTCGTTTGTATTTGCTGGCATAAAATAATATCAACAAAAATCATAACAGTTCAAGTAGATATTTTCTCTTTATGGATACTTAAAATTCGTATTTTCTCCTGATACTAAATGGTACAGCAACATCAAGAAGTGAAACTGGAAATAAAATTTACTCTATTCCGCACGAAAATGGCATTCTGATATGCAAATTTACAAAAAATTTTAAAAAGCTCTGAAATTTTCTGGACAATTTTTTTTTTTTTTTTTTTTTAATTTCTCTCTCTCTCTTTTTTTTTTTAAGCAAACGATTCAATGTTAGGTAGCGTAATACGAGACTTTTTTATTAGTTGCAATATAAGTTAGAGGTTTTTACAAAAGCAGTTAGTAGTTAAATGTATTTTAAATTAGATATATTGACAAAAATAATTTAATTTATTATTGCTTTAATATCATTCGGTTCTAAAGAAGTGATTAAATTAAGGGTCTTACGTTTCGCTTAACAGCAATAGTAATTCGTTTCATTCGTCATTCACTTTTAGTAATTTAAAAATTTGGCGGCACACTAACAATAAGATAAATTCAAAAGATTTTACTTGGTTAATTGATTGATGTCCTATAATACATTTTGTAAAACTAGGATACAATAATAATTTTCAATGAAATAAAATTGTAGTACAATGTTCATTTAAAGCTAAATTACAAATTATTTTAAATGTGATTGATTTTTAGATTGATGTTTCTTTATAACTTCATTTATATTTGGGCATAAAAATGGTAATGCTACTCACATTTCGTGATCCAGATTTAAAAGTCTGGATCTCTTCCCCCCTTCCGGTTTTATGCTGGTCAAAGCCGATCCGAATTCGACTATTCTTCTCACAGCTTTACGACAAGCAGATAATATAAATTCTTTATCCTAATTATGAGGTTTTTAGTTTAACAGCAATTAATTGAGCCACTACATAAGATGCTATTTAAGACAACTAAATTGTTTTTCAAAAACTTCTACCTTGTTTGGATCTTGCAAATAATGATTTTTGAAAGTGGCTTTTTTCTATTAATGCAAGCGAAGGATGATCAGTGAGCAACTGACATTGAAACGTTTTTAGAACCCATAGCAATGTTTGACAATTTACATCCAGACACCTGAGAACAGTTTGATCAATGTAATACAAATGTAAATAAAATCAATGTAAATACAAATTTTAAAAAGTTGTAATTATATTTGTGTTGAATATCACACATTTTTTTGGGGGGTGGAAGTATTTTTACTTGTACTGCGCTAGAACTGTGTGTCTGCTCGCTAACATCCTCATCATCGTCAAGTTTTTTTTTTTTTTTTTTTTTTTTTTTAAATATAATTTACCTATCCATTTTAGGAGGTACTTTTAAAATAAAACCAATTTTGTCAAAAAATCATTAGAAACGACATATCGTATAAGCTTTCAATACATTTTAATCGAGTTGGATGTTCTGCGTAACTTTGTCTTTGCACCAAAGTTTAAAAAGTGAAAGCCGTAGTAAACTGTGAAGATTGTAGTAATAGCAATTATGGCGACAGCGAGCGTTACCATTGGGTACAGGAAGACGGTAATATATCTCTCACTCCTGCACGTTACAACAAATTTCAGAATTTCTTGTCGATGTATATTGTTCGCTGACATGACAGGTACAGTTTTGTATGGGTTAAATCCAGAACGGTAATAGTCATTCGCATGTCAAATTTGCTGTTTTTGTTTTCACCGGCCGCGATCGAGATTTTAAAGGTTTCTTGCTTTACTGAAAACATTGAACAGTTCTTGATACGCTGGGGCTGTTTTATCCAGAGCAGCCAATCCCCGCTAGGAAGTTAGAACCGATTGAACTACTTGTCTGACCTCGCTTGTATATGGGTATCTGCAGTGGCGTCTCGTGATGTTACGATATAGGAAAATCATACATGCAACTGTATAGGTGATGTTACGGTATAGGAAAATCATACATGCACTGTATAAAAAAAAATTCTGTTTCTCATTGAAAAAAGTCATTTTATTTATAAGAATATACAAAATAATTTTTCTCGTATGCATTCGTAAAATTTGGCGGCACATTTCGCGGCATAGTGGTTGATAATTACTGACTTAATGCTTTGCGGCGATGGCTATACTCGCCAATGTGGACAGATAAAGATAGTGTCGAGTTACGTAATGAATATAACTATTAGCAATTTTTGGAACGATTTTGATGAAGATATTTCTATATCAAAATATATATATTATTATAATTTTTTACTTTAAAATAGGCACTTCAAGGTTATTTTCAGCCTCCCGATTAGACTCGCAACCATTACAGCAACAATTGCGGAAGAAAGCTGGACTCGCTTAATTTTTACCCCCCTTCAGCAACGCTAGCGTGTTTGCTTCATGAAAAGCACGTGAAAGAAGGCCGACTTGCAGAGAAAAATAAATACTGTGCATATTGAACCTTATAAGAGATAGACTAACCCCATGAGCGGGGCACGCGTCACCGACATGTCGGCAAGAAAGAGTAGGGACGATCTGGTTTACTTTAACACTGAAACCTATGGCGTTTGCATCACATAACACTTTTTAATTATTAAATGTGATACGTTGTATAGTGATGAGATTGTGAAAGCCACAGTTTTTCCCAAATAGGATTTAATATAGCTCATTAAAGCACTTTTTAATGCATTTCGCGCAATTTTTTCACGTGTAATTCTTGTACAAACATCTTTACTTTGGTAAAACGGTAAAAACTCTAAGCACAAAATTTATAAACTTAATTTTGCGTAAAATTAAATAAGACTGATAGTACGTGATGCTTTGAAATAAATAAGGTAGAATTAAACAAGATCTGTTTTATTTATTTATTTATTTATTTATTTAATGAACATTTTCAGGCAGTGATTTTCCAAACTATAATAACATTACAAAACTATCATATTTATTTGATTTTATGATCATTAAATTATTAACATTAAAGTGGATTAGTTATTTTAATAATTCATAAAATTCGGAGCATAAAATTTTCTGAGCGTAATGAAGGGAAAAGAAGGTAAAATAAAATCTAGAAGCACTCAGATTTTATATTACGCCCAAAAGGAACCTTTTTTTAAAGTTTTGTGTGTTACCTATATTTATTGAATATCAAGTTCTTCGCCCGTAAACCACATACATTTGAAAACAGTATATATTTAGGATTTCCACACTGGAGATAAAGCTGTTATTTTCCGTACAGTGCTCGCTCTGAACTCGTTGAGTTTGTTAATAAAAAGTTCGTTGTTAATAAAAAGTTTTACAAAATATGAAATAGATTAAAAGAAATTCGGCTGTCCAGATGCCCATGTTCGGTGGAGGATTACATTATTCCAAATTTGGTGGCTCTAGATACTGTCGTTTTTGTCATAGTGCGAGAAACATACATGTATTCATGCAGATTCTTCATTATTTAATTTCTTTACATATAATACAAGGCGATAATATTTGGTAACAACAATTTGCAAGGAAACACAGACACTTATAGTAAAACAGCGCAAAATGCCGCTTCGAAACTAACAGCTTTTCTAGGCTACCGCCGCTTTGGGCTAATAAATTAAATCAACAGTAAATAAAAAAAAATCCTATGCAGAACTAAAAATAAATTTAAAAAATAATCACTATAAAATACAAACAAAATTAATTATTACGGTTAAATACAATTTTAATATTAGAATTAAATGTATAAAAATTAAGGAGTCGAAAGTGCTTATCACTATGATGTATTATGAAATATAATTGAAATAAAATTCCTTTATAGAAATTGTGTTATTATACTCATCTATAATTTTAAAAAAGCAGCACAATTTAGAATTTTAAACAAAACTTTCAAAAATTCGTTTTTAAATATTTTAGTACTTTTTACTTATTTACATCAATAAAAAGCATAAAAATTGCAAGAGAAAATTGCTTGTTTAAAATTTTCTATTAGTTCAGATTTAAAATATTATTTTCTAAAAGAAGTAGTTACAAATTTCCTTACAGCATAGAAAAAGCTCAAAAAAATATCCAGTCCTGAAAGTATGCAATAGCTTTATAATTATTTGGAATGTTAATTATGCTCGATAAATATGCTACATTTTTAAAAATCAATCTCAATTTCAAAAATAAAAATTCTAATTTGTGTAATGAGGCGCTACAACCAGCTTTTTCTTGACAATTATACACGCTGCAATAGGCAACCAATGTTAAATTTCTGCAAGTCGTCCCTACTCCTCCGGATAAGATCAAGGTGACAGCCGGCAACGCCTCCGACGAAGGAGAAAACCCGTTTGGGTTAGTCTATTTCTTATAAGGTCCATGACTGTGCATTGATGACATCATGAGTTGCGATCGCAAATGGGTGGGGCTGACAACAGGCTTATTTTAAAGTAACAAACTATAACAAGGGCGGATTTACGAATCCTCTTCTCTCTTAAATGCAATGCGTTCAATGTGGTTCAAACAAGGTTCATTCGTTTACTATTTTAAAAATGATTCCGATTTCATGGAATCGTGCAGAAATTCTCGAATCTCGAGAAAGCAAAATGATGAGGAAAAACACAACTGCTATCAACTTCCTGCTGGCATACAAGACCGGGATTTTACCACAGCCGCAAAAGAGTTTGGAAGGAGTTTGTTTAAATAGAATAGAGCAAAGTATGCAAGGACTATTAAGCCTAAAGGAAGAAAACCATCGCAATGGGTTTTCTAAAGAAAACTGGTTCGTATTCACATCACACATCGGAAAACAGCCTTCGTGGAGATTCGAATGAAAATTGAATTATTATTGTTCAGCGGTTTTAAGTTATTTGTGGGCATGACATTGAAAAAAATTTGACCGACAGGATCTTTCACTTCTAAAAAGATTTTGCCGATATCGGACACATGAATGGAGCATTCGATATAAGATAGTTTACGATATAAGAAACTTAATGCCAATGGAAGGCACACTGTTTAGGGAAATTATTGGAGAAAATACCACTTAACAGTTCGAAATCTCTTTTTTGGATGTATTAGAGTATTCCAAATGAACTGAAAATATTTCCATATACTTAATGCTCAAGGATCTGGAAATGACAACATTGCATATTGTGAAAGCCAATTTCCCTTACACAAAGACAAAAGCTTTCGATTTATACGATCAACAGCGTAGCATCTTACTTTGTAGATTAAAACTTGAATTATTTAGAGCGCAGAGATTAATAAAGAATTAAATAAATGCTAACTGGATACTTAATTAATGTGTACTATTTTAATACATACCATTCGCCAATATTATACTAGACAAGCTAATAAAGCGGACATGAAAGCATGCGACAGTAATTTCATGGAAAATTTTATTTATTTATTTACTTTCCAAGCTACGTACTTCGATGTCCCCTCAAAAAATAACAATTATTTAAAAAAAGAAAACATTAAAATTTCGTCCTGTCATGCTTTAAGAGCGACGAAATACTTATCCCACAATCAAAAAAAGGCGGCCCCTAAGAACAAAAACAAACCATCATAACAGGTTGGTTCAATAAAAAGAAAACCAAAACTGCCCATTTTGGGGCAACGAGCCATAAAAACAGCTGAAGCCAATAACAGCAACCAGCAACTCCTTCAACTCACCACCAGTAATATCAAAAAAGGGCAAACCAGCTGCCCATCTGACCTTCGGGGCATGTCCTTCGGTTGCCAGGTGCACGTTGTATCGCTGGAATAAACGATCTGGAAGGTCGCGCGACAGAATATCATAAGTCAGACGGGATAGTTCCTGGAAGACTGTCGTTTGCGTAAACAGAAGCAATTTTATTATCGTTTTCTGATTAATACTGTTAGTGGTGAAATCTAACTTTTTTTAGGATTGTGAATGAAAAAACAACAGAGTAAAATAGCGCATATTACTTTTAATTTCTTATCTGTAACTCTTTGTACTATAATTGATTTTATGATTTTGTGTTTGCTACGATTGTCCCTGGTGGTTAAATACCGATTCGAATAGGGTAAGCTCTTGAATCCTGCCGAAAAAAGAAATTCATTATGCAAATTATCTTGAAAATCATCTTCAGTATCCGCTCATGTGTCATCATCATTATAACAATTTCTGTTTCAGGTTCAATATCACTTTATGGAGACGACTAGGTTTTTAAGAATTAAGAAAAACTTGGAAAAAAAAATTATTTGTGCTCTTGCCGGAAGTCGAACCACATATCTTGCAACTGACTGGCTGGACCACGGGGAATGCGATAATGCCTTTACTTTCTCCTTCATTTCCAAAGGGTGACTGGGGACTGATAACGAGATTTAACAAACCAAAT
Source organism: Stegodyphus dumicola (assembly GCF_044657685.1). Taxonomy (NCBI): domain Eukaryota; kingdom Metazoa; phylum Arthropoda; class Arachnida; order Araneae; family Eresidae; genus Stegodyphus; species Stegodyphus dumicola. Next base: position 35,062,358 of record NC_140771.1, on the reverse strand, counting down.
GTAGTAACGGATTATCATCCACCACGTTTCAGTTCAGATGCTACTGTATAAACATTTGTATTTTCGAAGCGAGAAACATGATAAATTAATTGCATCCTCCATAAATGAACTGTATACTCCATGGAATTGGAACAAAGGATCTTCCGTTAGTCGGACGCGCTACGTTTTAAATAATGCCAATGTCTCCCCCCCCAAAAAAAAAAAAAACCTGATGTGGACACATGACTTTTGTACGGCCTATTAAATTAAGCACATTTTTTCCCGCATTTCATTTAAACTTATTTCCTCGAATTTCATCCGAGATGTATTTCCCATTAAATGAATTATGTTCTCACTTCGCAGCAAGGGAAAAAAATACATAAAAACTCAAAACATCATCATTAAAAATTGTAAAAGGAAAACTTAAAACACCAAACAGCGTTCTGAGGCTACTAGCTATGCGAGATACACACATGCGTACGTGCGAAAGTACAAACGTCACGAAAAAAAAATCTCTCCTGAATCCATTTCACAATACGCTTTGGGTAAAAGACTCACATGTCCGCAGTGGCGTAGCTAGGGTGGGGCAAGGGGGAACAGAAACAGAAAACAGAAAGGTTCGTGGCAAACAGAAAGGGCGCAATATCTCCAGTTGTCCCCGGGCGCTGAAAACCTTAGCTAGGCCTCTGCATGTCCGTACGTACAGATGTAACGCAAAAACATTTTTTCAAATGGAATCGAGAGTGGTGAAAATGGGTATTTTCATTGACATACGATACCCGAAATTTTTGGCGATTACAATACTTTACTTCGTACAAGGAAGTTGAAAGAGGGAAAGAAAAAATAATCTTTTCAGTATATTTATTGTTTTACACATTCCCATAAAATTTTATCCGCAATAAATAGACGCTGTTGCCAGCCGACGGTACATAAGATCTTTCACGTATGTTCAGTATCAGGTAAAAATGTCGATCGATACAGCATAAGATAATCATTTACAAATTCATTTTACTCGGGCTTACAAGTGACTTAAATGAAATAGGCTTTCAATTACGTACAATAAATCGGTTGTAAAATTTAATATTCTGCATTTTGTAAATGCTGTCCTCTGATCCCAGATTACACGCTTCTATATTTCCGATTTCAATTTCCTTCAAATGAAAATATATTTTTTTGAAATACGATATTTTTATTGTTTAGATCATTTTGCATTGAAAAAAAATGCTGAAACAAACGCAGTAATTAAAACTTCAATTCTTTATTAAGATATTATTTTAATTTTATTCAACGAATTAAAAAATTTGGTATGAGCTGGTAGTACAAGATATTATTTTTACTAAAAAAAAAGGCCATTCATTTTTATAGTGTTTCACATTTTTTTTTCAGTCGCAAACTCCTTCAGTATGTGCTAGACTGTAACCTGAGGTTTCAATTTACGAGTCCCGTAATATTTATTGTACTTTTTGATGGGTGGGGAGGGGGGAAATAATAAACTCTAAATCTTCACATAAGTGAGCAGGCGTAAAAGTTACAATATTATTATTTTCATTAAAAAAGTACTTGGCACTAAAAATGAAAATAACTAAACAAATTTTTGATATCATTCGTCAACAGAAATTTCAGTTTGACTTCAAAGAAGAAATAACTGATGGCACTGATGGAAAAACCTGTACGCCATATTCCACTACAAACGAATTTTGTTGCTGTACCTTAACATACAAAAAAATAAAAGGCTATCGATTCGTCGCGTCAGTTCACATTTCCAATGCAGATGTATACCTGCATTTAAGTAATTCTTTCGCAAAAGAAACTTTTTCTGATGCGAAATAACGCGTTTCATTTACAAAGCGCACCTGGCAGAAAAGGAACCGGGTAAAGCACATAACCATCTGCCATTTCCATCGGCAGATGGCGCAAGTCACACACCTGTGCTACAAAAGAACGGTATTACACTTACAGTCAGCAGCAAACTAGTATAAAACTTTATGAAAAGTCGGATTGCGCTGCATTGAATTCCCCCCTTTCTTTCTTTCTTTGAGAGATAAACTAGAAATCTAAAACTTTTCCAAGCAACGCATATTTGAAATGCAATAAATGGCAATCGGAAAGTGAAATTTTAAATTTTTAACTACTGTATAGAATATTTCATTTTCAGCGTAGAAATACAGAAAATGAAAACAATGAATCCCGATAGGGGATACGAACAAAATTCCCACTGGGGATAGGGAACTAACTGTATGGTGAAGATTTCAAATTACAGTCTAAGATATCAAAGATAAATTCACTATTAAATATTTAAAAAAGTAATAAACAATAATTCTAAATAAATCAAATAAAAAAGCATCATCAATGAAAAAATATACATTATACGTAATTGAATTTATATCATTTAGGTACATTATTAAAAATGAAATAATTTAAATTATTAAGAAATGCATTTATTAAAGATCTTTAGCTTTGCAGATAATTCAAAAACTGAAAATTTGCTTTGTACAATGCTGAGTGCATGTGTTAAAAGCCTGACCTGGGCATAATTCAGTTACAAATGTAAGAAATTGAACTACAATGTAATTAATTAATTGCAATTGCAAAAAGTTATAATTGAAATTACAGCAGTTACACTTTTACTTGAAATCCTTCAATTACAGTGTCACTGTAATTTTAAATCGCTCAATTACAATGCAATTGTATTATAAATCACAGAATTACAATGTAATTCTTATTGCACGATTTACAATTACAATAACTTTACATCTACAATATAATTACAGCTGTAGTTACAATTATACTGTATATGTACATTGACTATATTCACAATGTAATTACAATGAAATTTGTTAGTACTCGTAGTTTATTACACCTTGAAATGCATCATTTGTACTTACAAGATAAAATATTGTCGGTGGAAAACAAAATTTACAGACACGGTCATGCCTCTAATTCTGATGGACGAAATTAACGTATAATAATCCAGAAACAGCTTTCGGGAAGCGCTGTCAGTGAGCGAAACATAAGATCTTAATTCAATTTTCGTGTGCCCTCGCGTATACTGATTTCTTAGAATACTATCATTGAGCAATGCGTTCAATCTTTATATTTACAATTTACACTATCTTTTATTGTCGGAACAATGCTTGTAATTCATTGTAGTTATAACTATAATTAATGCAGCTCTAATTGCAGTGATAACATCACGATATTTAGAACTACAGTATCAAGTTACCGAGTATGTTATTTTTTAATAGTGGTAGATTGATTCCAGCGAACAATTTAGACGTTTGGGCTATCTCTGTGATTTTTCTTCTATAAATACAATTTAATTTCCAATAGAAAGTAATCCACGAAGACATCCTTACCCTTGTAATTCTTTGCCACACTCAATTAAATAAACAATCAAATCATACGCTTGCTTACCAAATGTACATGTATTTATTTTTATCCCAAATAGTTCCTGCTGAAGCAATTCGTTTGAGCAAAACTTACTTTAACTATTTATTGCAAATTAAAAAAAATCCTGCATGGTCTTGGAAAGAAAAATGCCATTTTTCTGTTGGCAACTATCATCTTCAGAAACTTCTTAATAACATTATGTTTGCTATTTCTATCTACGATTATGGTTTAAAAATAGTACTTTAAAATAGTTCGTGCAGATGCATCGAGAAAAAAATGTGTTTCATCTGTTTATTGAAAATATGGATTATATTCAATAAAGGCCTGCTTTATAGTTAATATCATTAATGCAAGTTAGACTTATCGGATTAATTACGTAGGATGATCTTGGATGGAATAAAAGGCAATTTTTCTGCATTTAACGTCCAGCAGCGGCCGAACCGTGAGATCGCTAACAGTATTTGTTGGACCCTGTTTTAAATCTACGCGAACGGGCTGGCTAGATAGGGCTTTTTGTGGTTTTACATTGTAATGTGAATATCAACCAGTTTCCCTCAGAAAATTCTCTCTCCTTAGCCAAACAGCCTCGCTACGATTTACTACACTCCTATAACCTAACCTTCTACCAGAACGATCATCCAGAGACACCTGAACAGAATTATGCTTGTTTATTTTTACCTGAAGCTTTAAGAAATAGATCATACAGGTGAAATCACTTGTAAGTCAATAATGTTTTTTAATTGTATATTATTAAAATACTGATTGAAAATATGAGCTGTTTTTAATAGCAAACGAATTCACAATCAATAGCGTCACTGAACATTGTATTGTACATAGTAATTAAGCAGGATGATGATGGATCAGAGTCATGTTCCTACCCATTCAGCTGAAGCAGAAAAATGGAATTCAAACAAGAAGACTAAATGAAGTTTTTTATTTATTTTTTTTCCCTGTTTAATATAAAAGAAAGACCAGTTCCCTTAGTTAATCCTCCACAAATTCATTTCTTTCCATCAGCATACAATCTTTGTTTTCTCTTAATCAAATAATTGAAATCCACATATCCATTGGCAAACACCTTAAACACAATAGCAAAATTAAGATAACTTGAAAATTATGTCTATTTTTAGGAAAAGTGTTGAACCAAAGGTACTAATTATGCCGCTGAAGAATTATGCAAATACTTGTCGAATACTTGTACTCGTGCTTGTGCAGGAGATAAATGCTCACGAGGAGTTTCCGGAGATTTGTCTCTTCGTACTTCTTCATGACATTTGCCGAATTTCTCACAAGAGTTGGGTAAATTTTTTAAGGTATCAGGTAAAATGAGTTGCCATGAACGCATGAATGAAGGAATGCGATGGAGAATAGTCGGTAGGTTGAGGTCATGTCAATCTCAAGAGTAGGTGTCTAGAGAACTCAGTCTAACGCCCAGTGTCATCCACAATTTATGGAAACAGTTTCAGAACAATGGATCCATATGGAGAAGACCTGGACAAAGTTAACTAAGATTCATACGAATGAGGATTGTTATTCGGCATTTTCAGCGCGGCGACACGGGCTCCTCCAGCTTCACAGCTCTCACGTGACCTGTGAATTATACTGCGTCGAACAGCCCTAATAGAACACAGGTAAAATGAATTATAATGTATTTTCTCCCTCCTTTCGGGCCCACCAGCGGCCGAGCGGTAAAGTCGCTGAACACTGGTAGTTCGGTCCGAGGTTCGAATCCCGCGAACGAGCTGGCTGCATGGGTGTTTTCGTGGTTTTCCCCATGTGTAACGTGTATACGAGCCAGTTTCCCTTGGAAAGTCCTCCACGAAAGGCATCCCTCCCCTTAGGCAGATAGCCCTCGTGTGCTTTGCCACAATTAAATACACCAACTCCCTCCTTTCGGCATGCCTTCGTGGTGTAACAGTAGCACACTGAGCCCGTTCGAGAGGTCCAGATTCAAGTCCCGGCAAGGGCACTGCTAATTTTTCATGTCTCCCGCATAAAAAATAACTTAATACCTCTGCAATGGCGCCCGAACTAAAAAGGTGGTGAATGGTGATTCTTCACCATCAGGATTTGGTGAGATCATTTTTCACGTCTCCCGCACAAAAAAATAACCTAATGTCTCATCAAAATGCAAAAATGCTTTTCGCTATCTGCAAACATGGATCGTTTTAAGGGTTAGTAAATTTCCGATTAAAATTTTCGGGAGTTATGAAAAATACAAAACGTTTCAGTCAAAGATATCCATAAAATTCGTTATATTCGATTTTCTTCACGCATATGGAGGTTCGCTATAACCGTCTGAAATAAAATCACGCCTCTTTGAAATGGATGTGACCAAAATGTTCGTTCGTTATATTCAGAAGTTCCGTTATAAACCGGGTACGGTATAGCAGGGTTTGCGTGCATTACCTTGATTACTTTACTGCACATCTTTTCCTGCATACATTTTTCTTTTATTACATCTGAATGTAAACATTGATAAACCAAAAACTAACGCATTCTTTGTATATACGTAAAGAAATAATTTTTCCAGACGACTTACATATCAGATCTTAGAAACACCTTTTATAAATTACAATAATGAAATAAATGTTAACAATAATTTAGATACATGTTATTATAAAAGGCGATGGCATGACTTGGTTCTTTGAGAAGCCTGAGGGCTATCTGTCTTTAAGGAGAGAGATGCTTTTATGCAAGATTTTTTTTAAAGGAAAGTGGTTCATATCTACATTACACTTGAGGAAAAACAACGGAAACCAACAGTGCAGACAGCTCTTTAGCCAGGATTTGGACCCAGGCAGAACTATCAACATTTACCGTTCTAAGCCACTGGTGAGATCCACAGACTATGAAAATGACAGCTTTATTACTTATTATTATGTAAACTAAGAATTTTTTTTCGGGTAGGCAATTTATTGCAATAATTTTAAAGTAAAATATCTTATGTGGACATCACAAGACTTCCTTGTACGGCCTCTTAAATTATACACATTATTTGTTGCACTTCATTTAAAGTTATTTCCTCGAATTACTCTAACTTAATTGACCGATCCCTTAAGAAAGTTGAAAATCACATCAAAAATTGTAAATTTTGAAATTGAATATCCCACTCAATTTTTGTCGCACGGGAGTGAAATGTTTTGCATTTTTATTTTTTCATAACAAGTATAAAAATTTTCCAAATGTAAGTATAGGAACTGGAAGACCACATTAACAGTTAACGATTAGATTTCGTTATTTGTACCCTCCCCCTTTTTAAATTTGATATTACCAAAACATGGGATATTGTCGTTAATGTTTTTAATGCGCACAATGCAGAAGCTGTATGCGATGATGGCGAATTTCTGCATTACCCCCCTCGATGATTTTAAGGAAAAACAAATCGGCATGGCGCACAGCCTCGGTACTGCGTGCATCAAATATTCACCGCTAGTCATGAGGCGATATAAGCAGGCGTACCACATTCGGCGCACATTAGGCTATTTACGCTCCATTAATAGAAAAGAACCCTATTTTAAGACTACTCATAGTTGCAGATTATTCTGGTCTTCTGCAGAGGTGTCTGTCTTACAGAGGTGATGCTCAATATTCATGTTTATTTAAGCTTTCAAAAATAGGTTACAAAGATGGAATAACACATATTCCACTGCGTTTATACTAATATTTGCGATGACAATGAATGGCGTAATAGACTGCAGTAAGGCCCCCTCCCCCAAAAAAATAAAAAGTGAAAAATAGAAAAACTACATTATATATGCTTCTAATGGTGCTGCTCATAATAAAGATGAAACTGATCTTGGTTTCCTTTAAAATTCCGCAATATTGTTTGAATAATGGTACTGTTGCCAGAATAGCAACTAACTCTCTCAGAAAATAATCTTTCTTCGGTGAAAGAAATTCGAGATAATTAAGTGTGGCAATTTGTCGAGGGCTAATTCCTAAACAGAACAAGCAGACAACAGGAAAGAAGGCAGGGGAAAAAAATCACGCGCATAAATTCGTTAGACAGGCGAAGGAGGAGTGTAAACACAATGCTGAAACTCGACACCCACCTTTCCTGCTGGCATAAGACCAAAAGACCCGCTTTTTTTTTTTCTTCCCTTCTGCGGGGGAGGAAGAAGCAAGGGCGGGTTACGTTTCGCAGCTCGGATGATAGATTTTAATTAGAAAATTACTCCGAGGGCTGTTCCAAGAGATCGATAACTCTGCCGCATGATTGGCCACTTAAAGCGTGCGGTCGAAGATTTCACTCATCCAATCATGCAGGGGCTGAAGATCGGACCGGGTTCGAACGTAGCAGGGAGCTGCAATAAACGATCCGGTAATAGAACAAATGTGTGTAAAGAGAAAGAACTCCTATCAATCGATCCGTTAAAGACTTTCACCAACGAAAGAGAACTCGAAGAGTAAGATCACAAAGTAACGTTACATCAATAAGAACGGTTTCACAGATCATTTAAAAGGCGTTTAAAACCGTCTTTCAGGCTTTTAGAGTTTCTACTCTGGAACAAAAGGCTTTGTGAATAAAAATAATTTAATGCTACATGAAATGAATTTACGCTAAAGATTAAAAATGGAAAAACACCATTTATTTATATGGCAGTGGTTCATATCACTGCCGCGTGACTTTCGGACCACTGTTCAGACGACAGAAATATTCATAACAGTACCTCAGCATAAGGGAATGAGGACAAATTGAAGATCAATTTCTTACTTGAAACTAATCGTTGGCAGCCATACGCGAAACCGAAGTTTTTCATAAAGGCGCAGCTGCGTTCATTTGCAGAAATAGCTGGCCCTGTTTTCTGCAAACGCAGATTTCAGATACCGAATAAACTAGAACAGTGTTCCTAAAACATGGGTTGCGTCATTAAAATTTTTTTATTGAGGAGTAAAAAATTTTTTGTTTTGTTTTAAAATTATGTATATTTAATTAAATTACGAATTAATTTATAATTTTCAATCGACTGTTTATAGTTACCATTATTTTCTTCTACACAATTCCTTTTCTTTCATAGAAAGTAACTTGGTCTCGTAGGTCGATTAAAAAGAATCTGGGAAAAACTAACGAAAAACATATATATATATAAGAAAACATTATATTGGGGTTGGGGAGGAATTCGAAACATTCCATAACTACCACTAAAAACGCCATTTATATTTGAAATCGATATGTATATTGATAGTCTATAGAAAATCAAAAAGGATAGAATGTAGAAAATGTTAAATATTTGATATAATATTGAAGATTTAGTATAAGATATTTTAAATTAATTAGTGGCCTATATTCATTCCAGATCCCCCCCCAAAGGAAGATTAGGTTTAAAAAAATTTCATACATTCTTTCATCCCCTATGCCTTGTCATTTTGGTAAAAATAAATTTATTTAAACTGCCGAGTTCTCTTGCAAGGAGCACAACCTGAAAAACTGTTCTGACTGACGAAAGCATTGGCACCTTGTGCCAGTCAGGCATTTTTCATATAAGTGCAAGCAGCTTTATAACAACACAATTCAGCGCTTTTCGTAAAGGTGGGCGTAGCCTTACGCAAAGCCCCCTTTATCATAAAGGTGCCGAAGATTATTTCATCCCTTTCTTAATTAATTAATCAGTAATTTAAACGAATATCGGACTTGCACTACAATGCACGCACCTTAACGAAAAAGGTCAACTGACATAAGGGTGCCGATGATAATGTTTCAAGAGAGAATCTACTTCAGCTTGTGCACACCCCTTTATGCTGCGAAGATTTCTGTCTTTTCGAGTAGCGTTCGACTCGCATAAAATGAATGCGTCTCATTAAGACTAGCTTATTTCCCAGGAAACCGATGCTTTATTAGAAAAGACAATATTCTCCTGTGTTTTGCTGCCCCTCTTACTTCCATTTCGACCGTCTCGAATCCATTTGAAAGACTTTTTTTCCACGTGAATTCTGTACATACGGGCTAATAAAGGACTAATTTTCCCCCAAAACGGATTGTAAAATGGATTCAAAAGAGATTTTTTTTCTCTCATATCTATATGTGCTAACAAACGATTAGCCGTTGAACGTTGAAATTTTGTATATGGGACTTGTATAGCATCTAGTTGTATACCTCCCTTTTTTGTTGCAATCAGCCGCACTAAACGTGTATATATATATATATATATATAAAATTACAAAACAATCTTTTAAAAAACATAATCATGCCTAGTATTTTCGCGCATTAAGCTGCTAAAAAGTTATTAGTAAAGACATAAAGTAAGAAATTTTATATATATATATACACACACACACACATATAGATACATACATAACCAACCTTTTACCCGGCTTGTGAGCTCTGTGTTTTTATCCTTATACATTGATAATTTGTTCATTTTTAGGTTTAAAAGTGGTTAAATTATGTCGTTCTTATGTTCCGGTTAAGGTTAATTAATCTGCATGCAACAGTTGTAGAATTACGAACAAATTAACAACAATTTAAAAGTGACGCTAAGCCTAACCAGGCTCTCATTTGTTTATATTTGAAACTCTTCGTAGAATAGTGAATTAAGTTGCTAGTTTTGGCATAGAAATTAATTTTAATAGAAAAAAAAATTGTTTTGAACTGTATTTGGTGTTTAGGTTTTTCTGTATTTTACAATTTTTCATGAAGATTTTTTCTTCAGTTTTTCTGCATTTTTGTCCTCTTAAGAAGTGAGAACTAAATTGACTGAATGAGAAATACATCTCTAATGAAATTCAAGGTGATAAATTTAAATGAAGTGCAGCAAAAAAAGGGTATAATTTAATAGGCCGTATAAAGTATGATGCCCACATCAGGTTTTTTTAATTTAAAATTATGGCAATAAATTACCTACAAGTATAAAAATGAGTTTTCAGAAAATGCGTGTAATTTAATAGGCAGTACAAGAAAGTCATGTGGTATCGACATCCGATTTTTATTCATGAGGATATGTGAAAAAATCTTCGTATTTCTTAAAATTCTTTTATATATTTTTAATGATTTATTTCTTTTTTAAAGTGTCAGACTGAACACTGAAAATTTACCTGTAGGACCTCGAAGAAGGTATACGAATTTCCGCTAATATATATGATCCAGTCGAAGCAAAATAAAATTGGAAGTTTTTTCACTATCGAAACATGAGATTTAAATTTGTCTTTCACATGCCTTCGCTAAAATGATATTCAGAATATTGCCATTTGACAAACATGATAACCAAATTTATCTTTCCAACCTAATCCGTCTGTTACTGATTAACAAAATAAGCAATTTAAAAGCAACAAACGCACTGCTTAGTAATTTAAATCTTTATTTTACTTTTTTTCAAACGATGTACCTAATTGATAAAATCTTATGTGTACACCACATGACTTCCTTGTATTGGAATATTAAATTATACGCATTTTTTTCTTGCATTTCATTTAAACTTATTGGATTGAATTAAATCTACTTCGCCGACAGCGCATAAACCACATTAGAATAAATGCATTCTTTAAAATTCACTCTAGTATTTGTTTACCATAGCGACACTCTGGCGCTAGACTCACTTAACAGTATTAATAATTATATAGCAGTTAACTTACTATATAATAATTATATAACGGAAACTAAGTTTGTTATATAATCCAATAATTATATAACAGTTAACTTATATATTTCGTTCATATTATAACTCATAATGCACAAAATTTATATCATTTAAAGAATAGAATTATCTAATCGTTTCCACATGTTCTATTCAAATACTATAATAAAGCTAGAATGATGTATAAAAGAAATTAAGCAAACAAAACAAAAAAGAAAAGTTTTTCACAGACGATTGAGTATTTCTCATTTAATTAATTCAGTTCTCACTTGGCGTAAAGGTAAAAATACATAAAAACTCAAAATATCTATATTAAAAATTTCGAAGTAAATCTCAAACACTTATTTCCTCGAAAAAATTCCAGAAAGAATCCAGATGATTTAATTGGCAATAATAAATGAATGCGTTATCTTTGTTGTTGCGAAGCTAAGTTTCTCTAGATTGGCAACAAATTCACTAGTCTCCTGTTTCTAATGTAAACATCAATGGCCGCCATTAAAAAAAGGCTTAGCGGCAGTTAAACAACTTTAAAATTGCTGATAATTCTAAAAATATTGCACACAGATTTACTAAAGGCATAAAATCCTTAACCGGAAGATAAAAGCAACATAATTCAATCATTTTAAAGCAAAAAATGTACAATTTACAAACATATAAGGGTAAAGAAACTGAGATCACTGAGCCGGGTAACAGAGTGGATATATATATAAATATATTTATATAGGTTTGGTGCGGCCGATTGCAACCAAAATACGAGGTGCACATCTACATGTTATAGCAGTCCTATATACAAAATTTCAACGTTCTGAGGCTACTCGTTTTTGAGCTACTCGTTTGCGAGATACGTACGTATGTACATACGTTCGTACAGACGCCACGAAAAATTCTCTTCAGAATTAATTTTAAAGCAGTTTTATAATTTATTTGGAGGAAATGAGTCTTTTATTCTGTTCTTACGTACAGATATCACGCAAAAACATCGTTAAATTGCATTCGATAGCGGTCAAAATGGATATTTTCGTTGAAATATGCTGCCTGAAACTTTTCGCGATTACAATACTTCCTTTTTACTTCGTACAAGGAAGTAATAAATTAAAACACAATTCATAATAAAAAATTTAGTATTTTGCACTATTTAATACAAATACTGCTTCTAATGCCGCATGCTAGATTAATTGGTGTAGAATAAGTAATTTGTATATTTAATTTTTATAACGTTTTACTGTTTTCCTTATAGTTTTTTTTTTTTTTTTTTTTTTAATTAAAAAAAAAAGTGTAATGGTGAACTATAATCTAAAATTTCAAAATTGCAAATTTTTTAATATTTCGCCTATTTAAACGGCTAAAATAGTACAGAGAACGTTAGCTGCCTGAAGAAGACCTGTACTCTACAGTCTCATAAACGCATATTTTTCTGCAATATATTTGATCATTAAACGAGCACTGATATAATCTCATTTCTTCCTTTTAACAAGAAGAAGACATTTAGTAAGCAGAAAGAAAATTCTAAGCCCATCACAAAAATCAAATTCATTATCTTTAGGCACAAACGCTTGGAATGACTTCGAAAAGAATAACTTATCACAAGTCACAAAGAAAAACAGTAATAAAAGATCCTCGCAGAATTTTACAGGAAAACAAAACAAGCGAGTTGAGAGGCAACGGCGCTTCTGAGGAAAAGGATAATTATTCTCTCAAATCACGCAACAATTCCAACTCGGCTGCGTCAAATCAATAGTGATACGTGAACATCATTAAAGGCATTTTTCCATTCTGCTCAAACAACGCTGCTTCCTTACTCGGGATTTGCCCTTTCGCGCGTAAACGCTTCCCGATGACGAGAGGCCATTAAACACGAATGTCACAGCGCTGCTGAACGCGCCATTTTGCGAAAATGTAGGAAGGAACACTGACGGAATTGAATATTAATGAAAGGAATAGTAGAGAGAATGCAAACAATGCTCGCTGCCTTTACAGAAACGGTGAAAGGATCAATAAAACAGTTTATGAGGGGACATTTCGAACAAATTATACATGAAACAAATATTTTAAAAACGCAACTAATCTGCAATTCGAGTAGAAAGCTAAAAATTCTGTTACTTGATATTTGTTATTATGATTGCATTTTAAGAAATAGCCCCCATTAAGCCTAATTCTACCTTACAATTTTCTTTAACGCAGCACAGAGAATGTCGATTCTTATTCATTGGATTGAAGACCAAGTGTACCAAAATAGTCCCTTAACATTAAACACGAAGACATTCTGGATTCTACGGCGGCTCACACAGCTAACCAATGCTCGCTAATTCAAAAGAGTTGAATTACCTGAATTCGAACCATAGATGACGCCGTGGGCAAATCTCCGCTGAAACCCGAAAGCACTGAGTAGTTGCCATCCATAAACCAACACAGCCCCGCGGCCGCCACAATGCCAAATAAATAAGGAGAGTTATAGAAATTATGAATATATCATCCATTTTTGAGTAAAATAATAATAATTAAAAATGTGTAGTCTGAAAACTTCAGATTACAATTAAAAAATTATTTAATTAATTTAATATATATTTTTTAAAACTTAATAATTGAAATGATTATGTCTGGTTTAAAATTTATTTATGTATGTTTATTTATTTATTAAAAAAAGTTTAAATATTCCAAGATGTAATTGTGCACTTTTCTCAATACATCGCCCGGTTCCGAGGCTTGCAATGAATATTTCCCGCAACTTAAACTGAAATAATATCTGTTTCACCAGGATGTGAAATTCATACGTGACAATGACTCATTCATTTGGATATTAAAAAATGAATTATTTAAATCACGAAGAGAGGGGGACGAGTGGACTATTAGTTCTTCAATCACGCCTTCGCTCGCTCGTCAAAGGTCGAGAGGGTACAGAAGGTACAGATGTGTCACAAAAGGCATACTCTCACTAGTGTAGTCACTCAGTTTGTACAATGTGTCACAAAAGGCATATTCTCCACTCCGGAACTCCACGTACTCTCGAGACTCTTCACGCTACAACTCGTGATGCACCCGACGACACACAGAGCACAGCTCCCGACTCTTCGGTTCAGTCGTTCCCGGAGCTCAACACCCTCTCTCGACGATGCACTAACCGCGATATACGAAGAGATCTTTCGATGCACTCGACGACCCTCTGGCCGGCTGTCAACTCGATCGTCTCCGCACGAACTAACAAGATGAGAGACACTCTATCTCGCACTCGACGAGGCACACACACCGACTGCCGGCCACCAGGGTTTATATAGCTTTCGGCTTGTGTTCGAGAACATTCTGGGCTGAACCGGTAATAATTCGTTCCAGAAGGTTCTCCATTCGTCCATGCCATATCGTCAATTGTGTCGACAAATGGGCGATTTTTCGCCCAATGTGGCAACCCTGCCGTCTCTTGCTATTTTATGGCAGCCCTAAACCTGCTGTGCGGGGAACCCATCTTACCGCGCCTGTACATTTCGTAACACTATTTTATGAATTATAATTAAGCTGATGTTCTAATAATTATATAAGTTAGAGAGATTATTTAATTTTATAAAAACAAATTAAATGCACTTTCATCTATGCCTATTAGATATTTCATTATAAAATAAAACTAAACATTAATTTATTAGAATGTATTTACATTTATACGTAATAGATCTTTCTTTATGAAGTTGCAAGATATATTTTAATGTTGTTAACCTTTCTTATCGTTCTTCGTTTCAACTTACAACTCACTACCAGAATGAGTTTTTAGAATCGCATAGAATGTAAATGAGTAAGAAACAGTGTTAATGGAAAGTTCAACTTACTTCGTGAGAGAGAACTAGGAATCCCAAGTAGCGAGCGTTTCCCTTTGAGCTAAGCTGCTGTTAAAGGCCAACTACGTTAGAATTGAGTTAACTTCGGCTAAATCTCTTAGTTAGATATATTTAGTTCTAATTTCTTATTTTTAAGTAAGTCCAAGTGGAGGCTTTGTTGTAAGCTCGAAGAAAGGGGCCGACTGTTCAGCTTATTTTGAGTGAATAAAGAGTAATTAATCCTTCCTTAAGATTTCTGTTATTTGAACTAAGAAGAGAATCCTTTTAAGATTTCTGTTATTTGAACTAAGCGATAATTCGCTTTACAGTTCGCTACGTTCCTCGACATTTAATTTAGAAGAATAAAAAATGAGGAACTCTACAAAGTAAAATAGAATATTAATTTATTCTGCAATTAGTTTGCTGCCTTTAAATCACATACTTGCTGAAGAATTAGTAATTGATTAAATTTGAAAGAAAAATTTTAAATGTTATGTCTTCATGAATGGTAATACTAAAAACCGGTGGATGATACTTTAAAACCTTTTGCCTCGCGGACTGACACAGCTGACAAAACGAGTGGTTGACATATATGCTGTAGTTAAAGATGTTTCAACGTCGAAATTACTAAATTATACCGAGCAAAGAGGAGGGCAGTTGATTATTTTTCGCAAAAATGGGGCAGAAATGGACCTTTAATACAAAGTCTTTATGCCATATTCTTACTATGAATAAAATAAATTACTATATTTAATTTTAATAGAAGAAAGGGAGGGGAAAAGGAGAAGAGTTTGCAACAGAAAATTAAACAATACGGGCAAAATTCCATTAAAAATTAACAAAAGCGGACTCAACTTCGAATTATACTCTAAATAAAAGAATCATTTTTCAAGCTATCCACTTTGAAAGAAAGATACGCTAAACCAAATTACTTTTCAGCGGCAAATGAAAAATAATTTCAAACTTTCCCGCTACGGTGAAAGTATAAGAGTTAACCGGCGAAAAAAAAAAAAAAAAAAAAGAAAAGAAAAGAAAAGAAAGAAAGGAAAATTAAATTTTCAAAAGACGCCATGCGAATTAATTTAAAACTCGGCCTGCCACATCAACAGTTGCTTTCTTTTGTTGAAAGGACTTCCATTTATTCCAAAGCCCCCTTTGCAGAGTTTTTACTTGAAAACAGTTCATTGCCAGCAACAAGATGGAATAAATAATACACTGGCATCAGCAGGAATCGGATTTCTCAACTCGTCAGAGGGATTTTCTATTTTTATCACCCCCTCCTCCATCTTCTTTCGTAAATACGACTGTTCCTTCCTGTAGTTTAGAAGGCAAATGAAAATGGGAAAACGTTTTGTGCCAAGATCCAGATCCTTTCTTTTAATAAGACCGATACAGGACCATAAGCACAGATGTCAGAATAAAACCAAAATATGAAGATGGAGTACCTCAGTTTACTGGCTCGCACCCAAAATCTCCCGTGCGTCTGTTACAAATTAGATAAAAATTGGGACAAACAATATAAAATCTTGACACGTGCTACATAAAAGTTTTATTTGAGATTTAAGCCCCTTCGAAAAATAAAAAAAATACAGGAACATTTTTTAAGAGTAAAAGGCAATAAAAGTTCCATTTGAAAAAAAACATCGTTATTCAGAAAAAAATTTAGATGAAGCTAAAGCTATGCACTTACACGTGTTTTAGCAATCATTTTAAAATAATAAATAAAGCACAACCACTACGTTTAATTACTGAAAACGCTTATTTATCTCTTTTAAATCTGTATTTTATGTACTTTATCTACAATTAATAAATCCTCACAATAATCAATATCTGCCTCCCTATGCACACTGTATAAAATCATGCGTATAATTGTATATAGTATATACATACAAATAATTGTGTGTGTGTCCTTATAAGATTTATTCAAAGGTGTTTTGTTTGGGGGGGGGAATTCTTTTCTTAATTTCTTATCTTTACCGTCAGCATACAACAGAATGCAACTTAAGCGGAGTTTAAATTGCAGGCGAGTGTACTATTCAGAGGAGTTTTCACAACGCAAGAAAAAGCAGTTTAATGTCTGAGTCATCACCCCCCCCGAGTGTCGATGTAGTTTTCTTAAGCGATTTCTTGTATTTGTCAAAGCTTTTAAGCTTACACGTGGAAGATAGTTGCACTCGGATGATTTAGAGACATTTGGAATATTGTGCATAGTTAAGCATCTATATTTCTTAGATACCACAAACAATGGTACGCACTGGTCAGTTTAAGTTGCGCTTAAAGATGCGGCTCTTAATAAACCTTAAAATTCTTCCTCTGACCTCTGTACATGGAATTTTAAACTTTGTAAGGATTATGTTAACTTTATTAACAGTTAAATTTTGAGTTAAACTTCCTTTCCTCTCGATTCTTTTTTCAACTTACCACTTCCGGCCAGAACGTAGTTTTAGAATCACATGTGAATAATAATGAGGAAGAGCGGTATTTAACCGCGAAGTTCTTCGGTCTTAGTGAGAAAGATACAAGGTATTCTGGCTGCACGCGTCCGCCTTTTTAGAGTACTCTCGTAAGCTATTATCACGCTCGGCCGTACTTTAGGCCGTTGATAGCTTCGCAGTCTATTAACGTTAAGAGGCCAACTATGTTAGAATTTTGATAGCTTCGGCTATATCGCTTTATTTAAGATTAGTTTAGTTTAATTCTTAGTCTGTTAAGTTCAAGCACAAGTATCGGCTTTATTGTACAACTCCAAGACGGAGTTTTGTTAAACTTTAATTGGATTAATAAAGGGTTACTTTATCCTTCTAAGTTGTTGTTTCCTGTCATACGAACACAAGCGATTATTCGCTTATCAAAGATTCTTTACTTCCAACAGTAACTTAGAATTACACAGTGGAAAATCCTACGACTTCTATTTAGTTTGAAGACCTTGTCGGAAGTACTGGAAGGTTAAAAACAAGATGTAGTTTAAAACATAATTAGGTTTTAAACATAATCTTACCAACTGGGAAGACAAAAAAATAAATAAAACAAGGAAAGAATTAAAAAAACGGTCACAGCAGAAAAGTTATGCAGATATTGTTATTTTAGTTAAATCCTATTTTATACAGTACCCAGTATGCCATTTAAGATCTCCAAGGAGTTCTTTTTTTTATAACACTCATGTGTTAACTACAGTTTTCCAAGGCTATTTCTGGATTACTTGTGTTAATCAGTTATCTGTGCGTTAATTCAAGAGCCAACAATCGGAAGTCCATCGTACTTCTGTTATGAAGTAGTCCTCTTTTAGTTGCTACTACTATACAGATGCACCTGATCTACATTTTTAATTTCAATAAAGCTACTATGGATCGATGCCTACACAAATGCATACTTTTTTATTCTTTTCATTTCGTACGCTACAGATCTCGCCAACTTTTTTATCGGGAAACCTTTGCTTTAAACACATGCTGAAAAGCACAATAAAACCTCAACAAAAGAACTAGAAAAACACGCTAACTACTATTAATCTGGAATCTCACGGAAACCCCGAGAGAGGAAGAAGAGAACGCCAGTGAGGAAGAAGAACAGAAGAAAGAGTTGCAGTTCTCTCTCCCGCTAGAGAATTGCCAGATCGGAGAAGTAATTAGGAAAAGTGATCTACACCTGGCTTCCGAGACCTTTTATTGGGAAATGAAGAAAAAATGACTTGGTTCTTCTCCCACGTGTGCTGTATGCCAGTCGGAGATACAGGCCATCCCACTTTCGCCAACTCTGGTTGACAGAGATATACTACGTACTCCTGTAGGTCTGGCAAAAGAAAAACTTGATCTTTCGTGGAAGAACTTCTTTGAAGGACATTTCCTCGCAGTTCGCTTGCATGAAAATATGCATTCCAAATACATTTAGCAGAAAATGTGACAGATTATCAATATATCTGAACGCCAAAAAAATGCTAGTAGAAACTGAACATGAGTACTACTGTGAAATACAATGCCAAAAAGATAAAAGAATTTCGTAGAATTAATTTCGGCGGATAAATAAATTTACATACAACTGCTATTCGAAAAACAGGAAGTCAATATCAAGAGGTCAACGAAGAGTTGAGCTTATTATGTCTTTTTAGATTTAAACAAAAACCTTTTGAGAAAGACTCAAAGAGCATTTAGATTTAAAATGGTATTCTAAAGCTCATCAAAAACGGATCAAAAGACATATGAAGTTTAGAATTAACTAATCATATCTGGTTTAAAGGAAAAAGACTCAAACAAAGAAGTCAAACCGAATTTCGATTTAGATCGTCATCTTAGCAAATGAAACCTTTTCACAGAAAAAGGTGAAAAAGATCACAAATCTAAACGGAAACGAATCAAAATACAAATTAAATAAAGTTTAGACTTAACTAGTAATATCAGGTTTAAACGAAAAATATTTCAACGAAGAAGTAAAAGTAAACAGAAACTAAAAGTCAGAACGTCATCTTAAATCCAAATGAAATCTTTTTACAGACAAGAGGTCAAAAAAGGATTTAGTTTTGCTTTGTTTCACAAATTCAAACAGGAATGTTTCAGAGAAAAATGTCACTCAACATTTGGCTTAGCTTATATCCACACACGTAAACGAAAACATATCGAAATATTCTTATATCTTAAAAATATTAATAAAAATATTCTTATATCTTTATTCGAAATATTCTTAATATTCTAATCGAAATATTCTTATATCTTAAAAATATTAATAAAAATATTCTTATATCTTTATTCGAAATACTCTTAATATTCTAATCGAAATATTCTTATATCTTTCGAATATATCTTAAAATTAGAAAGTTTTATAGCCAAAAACCAAAGGAAAGCAGTTCTTCTAATAATGAAAAAAAGTAAACAAATGGAACAGTGTTTCTCATTTGAAAAAAAAAAAAAAGTAAAAGGTTTTGTTGAGTAAAAATGAGTTAGACTTTTCAGTAGTAATTGAAGCTATGTGTCAACAAAATCTAAGCGATAAAAAAAACAGAAATCGCTTATGAAAGCTGCACTATGAAGCTTGCATAGTAAAAGCCATACTATATTTATTAACACAGTTATATAATTTTCATTATGAAAATAATACGCAGAATGCACAATGAAACAATCCTAAAATTACGAATACAGGTGGTGGGCATTTAAAAACAAATTCATTCGCTAAAAATTACAAAATGAACGTTCAGACTTTCCTGGCATTCTACATTTGATAACCATAAACTGACCACAAAAACATTCTTCGCCTTACAAGACTGCACTCTCTGTAAGGTTCGGTAAAACCCACATGTAAAATTTGATGTTCGAAGGTCACTTGATTTTATGCTTCATTTTGGATACAGGAAGCGTGATATGTAACTTAATGACGCAATAATAATTATACGACTAAATAGGATATATGACGAAATTCAGATGTGATCTTGCAGATGATGCACCCTAGCGGTGTGCCAAACAAGGGTAGTGCCTATATTACCAGGAGTGCTAAATTACTAATTTCCTTCCAAATGCAACTATTCAAGTATATATCTTTAGCCATTTGTTAATACAATTCGCAATTCATGCCATAAATGCCCACCTGATGTAACGCAGATTCAGGATTCGCAATACTTGATTATATTATTTTACACAAACTACTGCTGCTGTCGAAGTACATTAATTGCTTCCCAACTTTGTTTCGTATGCAATGCAACAAAGAAATCTCTACACTTTACAAATTAATAGTTAAATTATTAAAAAAAAAAGTGAGGGCTAGAAAATGTACCCATATACCTAGATTCTATATAAAAAAGAATGGGATATATAGATAGGCCATACGTTCTACACTCGCACCATTATCAAATAAATTTTTCAGTGATCTGGTAAGTAATATATTCACTACCAGATTGTACGTCATCTTAAGCAGTATAGTCGAAGTAAAATAACAGCAGTAAAACAATAGCGCGAATAGATATTTTATATCTACGCATGGCTGTTAAAAGTTATTCTTCTCCAACCAATATTCAAATGTCAACATGCTGGAACAGTTTTATTATTGATGTTTTTCACGTAGTAAACGGTTATAAAATCCGTCAAAAAGTTTATAACAATGCTAGAGTTTAGCTGCATTCAAAGTGCAACCAGAATACCTACCTATACTTCTCCAGCACAGAGCACTTTGATGTGATGAAATGTAATGAACTTATTCGGGTAGTTGTCCAAGCCATCCATGCATGTTTCCTAATCCTTTCTAGTCATCTATGATACTCTTTCCAGCATTTCAGATGTAACCGAGCCGACATCTGATATGCTGGAAAGAGTATCATAGATGCTGAGTATCACTTCTGCTGACAGATGGGCAATCGTGTTTAAACATCCATATCATGTTATGTTTTGCCACCTGAAGCAATCTAATTCCGGTTCTTGCTTCGAAACGGGTCCCTGACACTTAACCGACAAGTCATTTAGCCGATAGGCCACTCAAGCGACAGGGCATTTACCCGATAGCACATTTAGCCGACAGTATGTTAAACTGAAATTGCGCACATGCATACAAAAAACATGTAACAGTGTTTTAGTAAAATTATCCCTATTTATCTGACAAAAAGGCTGTTCCAGAAGTACACAGGGGAAAAATTAACGGACAAAGTTCACGTTGAAACCTCCCAGCAGGATCCTCATTAGGGTATTGTTCGAAAAAAAGATTACCCAATTTTCTGACCAAATCAGACTATTATTATTATTATTATTATTATTATTATTATTATTATTATTATTATTATTAGTTGTAGTAGTAGTAGTAGTAGTAAACTTACATTTAGGAATTGGATCACGTAGGACTGGAAGGATCATGAAGGACTGGAAGGACAACCTTTAATACCAAATCTTAAGCTTAGGGTTTGGTCAACTAGTAATAATGCTGGAAATTTCGGTTGCATTAGGGAATGCGAGATCTTTGCTTTTTACACATTGTGGCTTAACTGCTTTCCAGGGTTCATTCCCAGCTGTTGGTTTTAATTCATTAATGCTAATCCAACTTGACTGATGCAAAACATAACTGATAATTTGGTTTTTCTTAGTATAGAATCAGCGCTCCCCCCTGGGGGGGGGCACGTAAAAAATGGCTTGGCCTACTCGTGTTAAATCAAACGACAAACAAGTACAGAGAGACATTGGAGTATTTAATTTGAATTCATGTTAAATAAAATTCGTGTAGAAACAGGATTAAGTCGATAATTGCTAATCAATTAAACAATTAATTTGCTAATAAGTTGTGCTCCATGAAAACTTGACTGCATCACTCTCTCTTTATCTATACATGTAATGATTTTAAAATGCGTAGATGAAAACAGTGACTCTTTTTAACAGCTTACATACTGCGTAGATAATAGCTAGACAGACAGCTTAGACTGAGAAGACCGTAGTGGCTTGAAGGTGGCAGAGTGGAAAACATGATGACGCAATTTAGCACAGCGTATCTTGAAAAATCACAATCTTTATTTGTTTTTTACGTATATCCTTTTGCAGATAAGATGTTTCCTAATTATATTTGAATACAGTAAGTTCCAATTTGAAGTCGACGTCCTCTTGAGCAAACAAGCAGCAGCATGGATGAAAAGCGTCTTACCAGCAAAAAGGGAGAGTGTCATAGCACTTCAGAGGAAGAAGGTTGGGAAGCGGAAAAGCTTCATTTCAGAGTTTTGGTTTACAATTAATTTGATTGGGCAAGAGGTATCTGCATTAAAACGTTACGTAAGACAGAAAAATCTGGAACCTGTGAGAAGAGATTAATTCAGGGCCAGATCACCAAATCTAGAGAATGTTAATTCCCAAGGTCGCCAACTATTTTTTTGAAACTTACATATATATGTATATATATATAGTACGTTATTTTAAAGTAGGCACTTCAAAGCCATTTCTCCACAACCCACTCACCCTCACAAACAATAACTCATGATAATGACCGCGGGGGGGAAAAAAGGTGAATTCCTCTAATTTGCTAAAAAACCCTAATTCCCTTTGTGTAAGGATGGTGTGACGTCTTGAAAAAATGAAGAGAGGGTCGCTACAACCTTGAAGTGCCTATTTTAAAGTAACAGACTTTGCCTTGCGAAGTTTGGAAAGAGGACAGGAGGTGAATAGATAGCAATAAACTGTAGAAGTATACTGGGCTCTTCTGTAGCATCCCCCGGCTCTTAAATCGATTCTCCAAAATAACATATGAGATGAGAAGCAACTTCAAGCATTTTCAACAGGACATCGAAAACAGTCCAATTTCATCAGTGCCGTAAGCACTTATGCTCCTTCCCCAGGGGAAGAAAAAGGGGGGAAACTCGAAAGAACAACAGCGCACATCTATCTATTCGATGGAAGTCTCATACTTCATTTTCAACCCACATTAAACTTTTGGCTCAATTGCGCTAATTCCCATTGATTTGCCATTAGCCTTATTTTGTTCTGAAAGGGGTTCTGCAATGAATTTCCCTCCCTTCTTCTCGGCTTTAAAACGCTACCGAAATTCTAAAAGAATTGCAGAAAAATCTGGAAAGCCAGAGGGAGGGGGAAAAAGAAAAGTTCCTGAAAAGGAGAATATAATTAAAAAACTTTTTGCAAACATTTCTCAACACAGTTAATCGGTGAAATTAAAGAAGGTATTACCCGATAAAGAAGGAAATACTCGCGTCGCTCTAATAAGGTGCTAAAGAGAGCTTAAGTTTAAAGTGAAAGAACAAATTTTAAAAAAGAAAGAGGGTAGAAAATACCTATAAAAAATGGCACATAGCTATTTGGTTGGAAGAAAGATTAAAGAACTGAAATGAGAAGGTACAACAATTTGAAAGTTTTCGGAAAAGATAAAAGATGAATGAAGTGAGGGGCGGGAATTTTTTTTTTTTTTTTTTTTAGTCAAGTAGATATAAAAATGTATTCATTAGATTTCTTTATTTATATAAAAATATAATAATAAAATTAAATTCAGAAATTTCATGCCTGTTTCCTCGAATCTTCTCACAGGATACAATTTTACTATTATATAAAAATATTATAGTAAAATTAAATTAAAAAATTTCACGCCTCTTTCTTATGAGAAGAGGAGGGAAAGAAGTAGAAATCTGCTCGCTTTATTTGTAGAAGATAATCAGCATTTAAGGGGTGGAGGAGCTGTGATTTTTATCTAAAACCCAATGGTTTTCTGATTGTATTCTATTTATAAACTAAAACCAGTTTAGGGGCGCTGCAGCCCCTTGATTTCGCTGCTAAATACGGCCATGAAGAGAATAATATTTTCTTTCATCGTTTTCCACGTTATCGTCCTTCATGAACAATATAAATGTTCTTCACAACAATATATATTAAATTTCTCAATACGTTCTGTATTGAAGAAAATTTAAAGAAGGGTTTAACAATGCCCTCTAAAATCCACAACATATGCTGTTCGCAACAAGTGTTATTACGTTCTATTTTCTTAAATACTCCCATTAAACAGGTACTCTTGACTACTGTTAAAATACGGTAGAGAATTTTAAAACAAGTTTCAACACTACTGATGGCAAGAGTCTGTAAAATACAAGTTATCATTTTACATGATTTCTGCGCAATAAATTTCCCAGAAAAATGAGTTACAAAATTTTTACACTTTTCGGTGCAAAATTCTCGGAGATATTCGAGAACGAATTAACTAATTCGGGGTAAATACTTATGCTCTCATACACATCAGACTTTCAAAACAAATGAAAGAAACCGGCATACAATAATAATTGTTCTTTTGGCGATTTACAGTTCTCTCTAAAGAGAAACAGCATCAGTTATTAAATGGTTATTAAATCTTTTTATTTAAATCTCTAGGCGGTAAAGTGACTAAACATTGGTAGTTCGGTTTCAGGTTCTAATTCCGGCGAACGGGCAGGCTGCATGGGCGTTTCCGTGGCTTTCCCCATGTGTAACGTGTATATAAGCCGGTTTCACCTTAAAAGTCTTCAGCGAATCCATCCCTTCGTTTACGCAGATAGCTCTCGGCTGCTTTACCTTATTTAAATAAACCAAAACATTTAAATCTTTGCAAATTTCTGCATAACAATTTTTGTTTTTCATTAATTATGGCAAAATAAATATTTAACTAACTAGAATATTCGATCTATGTAGATCTCGTATAAAGTTACGATTTTATTTTCCCTGTACATTCCTATCTTCAATGCATTAAAAAACCGCTACTTTAGAACCGATGTTTCTAAAGTAAAATATAGATTTTACTTTTAGAATCATCGTAACTGAGGCGTCAATACTTAAGGAAATATAGACTATAATTCCTTTTTTCGTAAACACCTTTAAAGTAGTCGAAGACTAATAATCTGTGCTTTATTACTGCAGGATGCATTTCTAAATACGGACAAAATAAAACACTGTGTGAAACCTGACACTAATACATATCTTAAAACTGGCCCTCATCTACAGAATGAAACTCTGTCTAGAATATTCCCTTTTTCTTTTTTAAATTTTATAGTTAACAAGATTACTTCATTGCTATATTTTATAAAATTCTTTGTTTTTGTAATTTTGTTAGCTGTATATTGTATCACAACACTGAGAACGTCTGACAGCCAAACGGTTAAAAAACTCTACAGTTAACTTTTTTTATTCTTTCAAATTTTTACCCAATTTTATAGTTTCCCCCTTTCCCCCAAAGCACATTTTAATGCATTTCTAGTTTTAAACGAATATTATTTCTTTTATCTTTAACATAACTATAATTTCATAACAAAAACAGAAATTACTAAATAACAGTGCATAACAATATTGCTGCACATTTTATCAAATCAAATAATTAATATTTGCTTCTGAATCCATTCAGATTATCAACCTGACATACAAGAAACACTTCTCGCGTTCAGTAAGACGCGAGGCAACTTCGAACGGTGCAAACGTTTCCCTGAAATGTGCTCATATCGAACCTGTTTGAAAGACTGACTCCCTGACGCAAGAATTTACTAATAGATCCAAAACGGTGCTTTTAGCGGTGAGCTACATGTTGAATGATAACAAAAATTAAGAATAGTCAGAACATTTCTTTTTCAAAGTCAGCAGAATTTTAGGTTAGGTTACCTAAATATAGCAACTAAGGGGAGGGATGCCTTCGAGAAGGACTTCTTAAGGAACGAATAATAACGAATATTTATTTGATCACCGAGTCAGCGTCCCGATTGGGGATTAAAAAAAAATGCAAGTAATTTTGTGTTAACTTACAAAATGTTCTGGAGCTTCATATACTCTTAACAACTCATCTCATAAAAACTTAACAGAGCTTTTACTCGTCCATGCTCGTATGGTAACCGACTTAAATTTTTCTTCCCATACTTAGTAAAATGGTAATTAACTAAGCTCTACAACACCAATATCTCCAATTATTGCATAAAAAAGGACATTAATTTCTACAAGAAGGATTTAAAAAATAAATTTTCATTAAAATCGTATTAGGTACTTTGAACTAAAGCGAATTTGGATCATTGGCTTCGCGGTCTCTTAACATTCGGTTTACTACGCCAACATACCTACAACAGTTTCTTGGGTTCCACATCCAATGGAAGGGAAATGCTATTGTTTTTGCAGTGAAGAACCCAAAGAAAACAGGATCCTAAAATCATCATCGTATTTGGAAGCCCCAAATTGTCACCTCAAGTAACAAGCTCATCCCCCACACACGACAGCTCGAGAAGTAAGAAAACACCACCTCACTTTCAAACAGCGGCTGTTCCTTCAAGCGAGAGCGGAAGCAGAAGAAAACAGGGTGGTGAAGAAAAAATATCCTCGTTAAACCTGCGAGTTCAAAGTGATGGAAATGTTTGGGGAAGGGATGCAACGACCCGTTGCTGTCGCTATAAAAGGAGTGTGAGGACAGTTTTCCCTGAAACTCGGGTTTCAAAATATTAGAATTCCGGTCTCTTGACGAGAGATCCAGTATTTCATACCAGAAGATATGTTCTCGCTCCGCTATTATGTTAAGCGCTACGAAAACGACTTCCCTTTAAACTCCGAATAATGAGTTTGAAAGTGTCTCAAGTTTATGAAAACCTATTTGTGAGATTTTGGTTTGGCTTATTTGATTATGATAAAGCACACAAGCATTTGGGAGGAGAATCTCCAAATGCATTCCTTTATTATTGCATACCACAAAGGATACGAACTGTATATAGACAGTAGTCAGAAGATCTAATGAGTATATTTTCAACTTTCATAAATTATCTATTACAGCTAGTTGGTTACAAAGCCTTACCACCAAATTATGATTATTTTCCCGGCTCTTTTCTTTCGAAATGGAATCGTACTCAGCCGAATTCTGAAGTCTTATGCTTTAGAGAGAGGAGATAAGGGTAAAATTTTATTTGCAAATAATAAAGAAATAATTTCTTGGAAAAGTAGTACCAGAAGGAAAATATCTTATTAACAATTCAGGACTTAATCGGGGGGGGGGGAGAATTTGTTAATTACTGTATTTCATCATCAAGTAATTCCACGTAGGCCATCAAAAAGTAATTTTTACAGGATAGCTTAAAAAAGAGGCTTATAACAAATATTTCCTTTAGGTAACAATATGTTTCCAGCACATAAACCGTTTACCGAAAGCAATAAACATAATTCTTCGAGGTATGTAATAACATAATATTTAGCTAATAAACAGACACACAATGTATTGGAATACCGCAGTTCATCTTATCATCTTACATGGGAGCTGGAATTACCATTTCACTCAATTTAGGTATACGGGAATTTCAAGCAGTGGTCGACAGGGAAAAATATCATCAAGAAGTAACCAGATGGAAAGATAAAAAAAACTACTGTATAGCACAGTATTCACCGCACTCCATATCTATATATGAATCAAGGTATATATGATACGTCGTTACTACCAAATAGTGTGTTTTTCTTCCCCCCCCTTTTTTTTTTGGCTGCGAAACCCCTTTAAACAACACACTACTAGCCCTTTTGGCGTACAGGTTAACATGGAATATCCAAGTTACATCTGCTGAATGTCCCATGGCACGATTACTCTTTTCCCATTTGGATAGGAGGTAAAGCAGAAAATAGAGGATTTTTTACATCGGATGATTCGAAAGCTTCCATGTAAAGTTTAGATATCTCCACACGCGATTTCTCTTCAGGAGAAGGAGGGGAGATGATCCAAGCAAAACATGAGGATCCACTCACGATCACGTGAAAACAACCAGACTAGCCTCTTCCCTGCAATGGACAACAGAGTTCTAACACAAGGCTTGATCGGATAGTTGATTACATCGTGGAGGCAGGTGACAGCTGACAGCAGGGACGGACACCCTGGCAAGGACGATTCGAGTTTCCTCTGGAATCTGCAACTGTACAAAGCAAGAACTCCCTGGCGTCCAGGAGAGCGGCGTTGGAAGTCTAATAGGAACTTTTGACTGTACATGGCCATACAGGAGCAAGGTGCTATGAAGTGTTGACAACAGTTTCATACAAGATGCTGTTACACTGATATTGTACACCGATAATGCTGTTATACTGACGCTGTACACTGATATCTGAAAATTTTGCACTGATATTTTTGTACTCATCATGGTAGACAAGGGCTTTTCTGATTTCCTAGATGACCTTTTTTAAAGAAAACTGGCTTGTATTAATGCAAATTGATAACAACCACGAATATTCAATCGCACCAGAACGTCTGCCACGAACTGAATTAGAGATAGACTACTAAAATTCGGTGGCCTTATCTACTCGACCACTAGCTGGTTCTTTGATGGTTGGAGGAATGGCTAACGTTCTTCTCACCCAAAAAGAGTTTTATTTCGCACACATATTACATAGAATATATTACAAAATGAGATTTAAAATTCAATATTACATAGCCTGCAAATGATTATTTTGCACCAATGCACATAATAATTGTAATACAATTACAATCATGTTGCAAATATTTATAAAAATTATTCATTATACAAATTCTTAAGCAGAGCTTCGATATATTATTGTTTCAAATAGGCATATGATTAAAAAACACACACATAAATCATTAGTTATTTAATCTTTTGATTAGTTAAGGGATATACTGTTTTTAATTCATGAGATAAAGATATTACACAATATTTAATGGCGAAAACTTTAAGTACTCGCAATTTGTTTAGAGGATGATTAATGCCTTGGCAGCGTAATATCATGTAGCAAAGACGAAATGTAAGTAGCAATTAAGTCGTAGCTATATGATGATAGATGAAACTAAATTTAAAGTACCCACTCAAAAAATTAGAAATCGTATTCAGGGCCAATGCTAACACATATCATGAACACCTAAAAAAGACACAAACACATAACCCTCCCCC
This sequence comes from Stegodyphus dumicola, assembly GCF_044657685.1. NCBI lineage: Eukaryota > Metazoa > Arthropoda > Arachnida > Araneae > Eresidae > Stegodyphus > Stegodyphus dumicola. Next base: position 35,033,301 of record NC_140771.1, on the reverse strand, counting down.
CCCCCAAAAAAAGAAAGTAAACATACCACACTCAAAGCACTTAAAATTTTAGCACACGAACACCAGACATTACACATAACATATATATAATCTCACCAATGGAAAACATGCTTTAACGTCGACAACTATTCCTTTAAAATACAATGTACCTATCTGTACGCACAACAGAGGCAGGGGGATTGTACTCCAGGACAAACATCCGTAACCGACCGCTGGCTATAGCAGACCCGGTGTTTGATCTGAGGGTGCAGGTGCCGAGGGATTGGAGGCTTGCCTCATCTCCCTCAGTTCAGCATCGGCCTCCTTCTGGCCCTCGCTGGTAACCATGTCGGCCTCGGCTGGCATGGGCTAACAATGCTGGACAAACAACTTTGGGGATCGACTGGGCAGAATTTCCGAAACCGACCTTTATGGGAAGAGACCCGGAATTCGTCCAGACAACTGGCTGGATTTATGTCTAGACAGCTTCGGTCCACAGAGTAAATAATCAGACTTCACAGGACTAGAGCCATCGTATATTCGGTGGTTGGTTAGGGCTTGGCAGGGACCGTACTGGTATTGTCGTATCCGCTCCTTCGCCTATTGCAGAGCTAGATGGTAAATATTTCAAGCTAAGTCCTTGGGGTTTTGTCCCTCATAATCCCAGTGACGGGGACTGACACAGCAGACAGAACACCAAGTGTTCAGCGGAGGCAAAGGTGTATCTAGCGATGAAAGTTCTTTAATTTTTATTACTCGTGATAGCGTTTTCTCTCTGTCTCATACTTTGTATAAAGCCGGGCAGGGACTGTGGGGTCTGCGCCACATAGGACGAAGTCTCAGGACCTTGGGCATCAAATCCTGTATGACAAGCCCCTAGAGGATGCTAAAGAGAATAACATGTAGCGATATTTTCTTTAACTACTTCATGAACCTCAAACAATACTCCTTTAATAATAATAATAAGAAGAAGAAGAAGAAGAATAAAAGAAAGAAAGAAAGAAAGAAAGAAACAGATTCGTTGGTACTACGTTAATTCTCTCTCCATGTACGAAATTAATATCTTGAAGCATGCAAAGTCAGTAGTAGGCTTTGTTTTATGGATAAATAAAAAGGAATTTATTATTAGAGTGAAAAATAATATTCTGGTTCATTTGATTATAGTAAAACTCGTGAGTCCTATTTGCCTACGGGAAGAGATCCCTTCCTGGAAGACTTTCAAAGGAAAAGTGACTCGTATTCACATTTACAAATGGAGAAAACCATATGGAAAGGCTCATGCAGTCAGCCTATTCGCCTAGAATCGAACCCAGGTCGAAATACCATTGATCAGCAACTTAACCGCTCAGCCGCTAGTGGGCCCAGTGGAAATAATAAATATCTGTTTAGAAAAAGGTGCCAATAGATTCTGTTAAACGTACCTTGTTTTAAAATATATATATATATTCCTCAAATATCTGCACGGTTTGGGATGGGTCGAATATCTGATATATCATTTTTAAATAGCCTCCTCCCCCAAGAACACTAATAATCAAGGTGCTGCTTTGAAAGAAAAATATTATTTGTACAACAAAAGAGGAGATTTGTAACAGCATTCTTCTGCCGAAATTGAAGTCCCTTTGCAAAATGAAAAAGTCTTTTTCAGATTTTATGAAGCTCAGTGAATAATATTTTATAAAATGACAATGCCTGATTCAATAAACTGCCTTAAACTGTCTTTGTTCTATCTGGCGGAATTACCCCCCCCTTTTTTTTTTGAACAAATGCACGTGCACAGGTGATTTAACAACTGACAGACATACAAAGTAAACAGAAAAGAAACAAGTCGCCAATCCCAACAAAATCTCCAATGAGACGAATGTACAGGATACTGTATTAAGGGGTAAAAATAAATCAAAAATCCCTCAAAGAAGTACTTTCGCAGTTGTACTCACAAAAAATTATACCAGTCTGAATGTAACCCTGGTGCACTTCAAAGTTAATCACTTAAAGCCTTATATGGGGTGCACCATGTATCTCAAAGCAAATGAGTATATTTTCGTCTTAGGTCGTGTGCAATGTCCAACTGATGGCCTTTGGCCCAGACGAAATGATTTCATTAGCTTTTTACATATTTTTCTATTCTTTTCAATAAATGGAAAGAAATTCATGGCCACTTCCTGGAAACATTAAAACTGCATAAATTTTTTCTGAATGTGTCCATTATTACAACAGTTTTGAGATAGACTGCTTTGTGGACTATTTATATTACTTCATTTTTGAGAAAAATGGCCGACGGAGGCCACCCGTCATTCTTTCACTGAAGTTTGAGCTTGCTCGGCTTATCGTTGCTGCTTGCCGAGGAATCCCTTGTTTTCACTTGCTTTGGCAATGAGCGTTCGGGAACTTTCGTTTCTTCCGGCGAGATAATTCGGGAATTTAGAATAGGATGAAATTCACTGAAAAACGGCGGGAAGCGTGGGCGCCCAGAAACCACAGCGACTGACGAAAACATAGGAAAAGGTCATTCATGATATAATAATTAAGTTATATTTAACAAAATTGAAGTGGCATGGCAAACAGAAATTGCCATCAGTGTCCAAAATCCTACACGTTATCTCGATGAGTGTTTTATTTTAGTAGATCAGAAAAAGTACATCCATGTTGAATGGTACAGAGGAGGGAAACAGTCATTGTTCGAAGGAGTCAACTCTAGATATAGTGCTATCTGGCGTCCATATTAATAATGAAACTTGAATTCACTAGACAATAAGCCACAGTGAAAACTGTGGAATAGAAAATTCGCCAATAAAAAGAGCTCGTTTTGATTTATTTTGTTATGGCAAAGCACACTAGGGCTATCTGCATAAAAGGATGGATGCCTTCGTGGAGGACTTTCTAAGAACAACTGACTCGTATTCAAGTTCCACGTGGGCAAACACGAAAATAACCATGCAGACGGTTCATTCACCAGGAATCGAACTCCGGTCGAACAACCAGTGTTCAGTGACTTTATCGCTCAATCTACACGACGGCATCTAGATGTGCGGAAGAAGGCTCAATGACTTCTTCTCGAATTATAACAGGTCTGAAAGAACCTATTTAAGTCTATGAGGATAAGCTAAAAGTACTTGAAGAAAATGTAAGGAAATGGGTTCAAAGGAATGCAAAAATGCGCAGAAGGCCAAGGCGATTATTTTGGGAAAATATAGCACTCAAAATGATTTTACATTTCTTAATTTTTGTGTACCTCATCACTTTTCGTGGCGCCCCCTCGTATCCTTAACATTTGAAGATGTCTAATTAACATAATTTCACAAAACAATTTTATCCCTCCTTGGATTGGATTAGATTGGATTATTCAGTTATGGCAAAGCATACGAGGGTTATCTGCCTAAAGGGAGGGATGCCTTCGTGGAGGACTTTCTAAGGGAAACTGGCTCGTATACACGTTACACATGGAGAAAACCACGAAAACGCCCATGCAGCCAGCCGGTTCGCGGGATTCGAACCTCAGACCGAACTATCAGTGTTCAGCATCTTTACCGCTCGGCCGCTGGTGGGCCTATCCCTCCTTGGAAGTTCCATTCTTCAACACTTTCCAGCATAATCGCCGACACTGTTAAAGAATTTTTTTTCCACAATGAACTGTGAATGAAATATGCTCGAAGACGACTGATACTTCGTTCACAAACTGGCAAAAATCGTCTTCTTCAGCTACATTACGGAATATCGTGATAACGCTACCTTGATCCTTGCAGAATGTTCCACAGGCTTTGAATTTTGAGAAGTGCTAGTATGAAGGATGAAGCTATAATACTTGATTTTCTGGACCTCATAAGTCTGTTGCTCGCCAGGCTTACGATACAAAACATCGATTCACTTCCTGAAGAAACTTTGCTACAAAGAAAAGATTTCCGGAGTTTTCTCCATGTGTTACATAAACACGAGACAATTTCCCTTAGAAAGTCCTCCACGAAGGCATTTCTTTTCCTAGGCAAATAATCCACATGTGCTTTGTCATATTCAGTTAATCTAGTCTAATCTAATTGAAATGGATCGAAAAATCAACGAAGTATCAAAAGCATTTTTGTGAAATTAAATGCATGTTTTTTAGTGCTTATGGATATCGAGCCAGTAACGCTTATACAAAACAATCTGTCTGCTCTTCAAGGCGACAAAACTTGCATTCTTCAGAAGCAAACGGAACTCACTAAGAAACCAACATAAAAAGCATATTATTTTTCGCGGTTTACAACCTTTCCCTAGAATTACATATACTATTTGTAACCTATATTCAAAACTCTCTTTTTGCCAAAAAGAAAAATCCAACTAAAACACTAAGATCAAATGCATTCCAAAGAGTTACGGAAATTGCATTTCAGTGTGCATTGAACAATTGTAATGAATTAGAATGAAGGATTTCTGATATCACTAACGCTTTCTTACGTCTACCGGCGGTAGAAACTGCAAGTGCCCCTCCCCCTCCCCTCGCGTTTGATGAAAGAATAGATCCACTAAGCAACTTGGTTTCTCCACAGACTTTCCAGATATGCTGAGAAAGAGAAAACTGGTTTGGCAAGACAACATGTCTGAAATTTATTACTTACATTTTAACTCAGATATGGGTAGTCCCGCAAATCATACCATAAATGGCATTCTTTTGAACACATTTCCTAACATTTTCTTCAAGTACTTTTAGTTTATCCTCATAGACTTAAATAGTTTCTTCAGACCTATTATAATTCGAGAAGAAGGTCATTGAGCCTTCTTCCGCACGTCTAGCCCAATGTCATTTGCCCAGCTCTATTTAACTTTTCCCAGTATTATTTGCATAGAAAGCACTTACTATAGTATATTTTGGATGGAATCCTGTTAAACTGAAGAAAACCATTAATAGTAACAGAATTTGCTTACGAATTACAGCAGAGTAATCCAAATCAACCTTCGTTTCGAGGGTTACCTCTATAGGAGATTTTCTGTGGGTCACTAATTATTATTATCATTATTATTATTATTATTATTATAAACAGGAAAATGATGAAAATACCATACAATCAGCCCACGCAAAAAAAGAACGTGCGCTATTAAAGCTAAGGAAAAACTACCAGAATTCAGTGCTCTCACGTAGCCCACTTGTAGGCAGCGGCTGAGTAAAACTATTCAGCCGACCCTCTGTACAAAGCAGGATCAATTATAGGCATTAAATGGAGGAGGAAAAAACCCTCTTTCAATTTTAGTCACTTTTTGAAATCACAGGTATTATGTGAACTCGTGTTCTATGGATGAGAGAAAGAAGGCAAGTTTAGGATTTCTAATATCTACTTCAGGAGGTAAAATCCACGACAGACCACCAATTATTATTATTTACGTGTTCCGCTCTAAGGCACTACATGGGAGGAAGAGATGCATTCATGGAGAACTTTCTAAGGGAAACTGGATCGTATTAACACGTTACATATGAGGAAAACCACCAAAACGCCCAAGACAACAAACCCGTTAGCGGGATTCGAACCCCGGACCGAACTACGAGTATTCAGGTACTTTATCGCTCGGTCGCTGGTGGGCTTAACAAACCACCATTGCTTCGCAACTTTAGCTACTCGCGCCCCTTAGAAAAGGGGGCAGAAACAGGGCTTAAATTCAGTCACAACACACGGGAACTAGGCTCTGGTACTTCTCAATGATTAAGTTAAATCTTAGTTACACCCAGATCACACAAGAATCCAAATAAGACGAACTCCTGTAATTCGTTGTATAACTGAACCGCAGTTATTAATATAAATTTTGCAAATAATGCAATATCTTATTTAGCAGATAGTAAAACTATTACTGCATGCATGCTCTACTTTGGCTGGAAAGTGAAATATGCGAGAGAACGTGAGCAAACTAAGGAAGAAAATCCACATGTCGAAAGGGTCCCATCATGAAAAAGAATTCTTATTTCTAATTTCTTTACTTTGTAGAGACATTAGGTTAATTGGAAGCAGGAGAGATGAAATATGAGCAATGCGCTCGCCGGGAATCGAACCACGGACCTCTGGAATACACGCCCAGCGCGCTGACTACTACATTACTAAGGCATGCTAAGAAGGCGGGAGAAATACCTTATAAATTTCCCTTTTTAAAGGGCGACTGGGGTTTTTTCGGGCACCCAATCACCAAATCCCGGTTGTGGAATCATTCACCACCACTTTAGTTCGGGCGCCACCGAATAGACATTAGATATTTTTGAAGCAGCAGAGATGAAAAATGAGCAAGCCCTCGCCGGCAACCGAACCACGGACCTCTGGAATACGCGCCCACCGTGCTGACCACTACACTACGAGGGCGGGAGAAATACCTTATAACTTTTTTTAATTATTTAAAGGAACTAATATTTTAATCTCATTTAAAATGTTCATTACTTATTGTTTCACCAATTATTATAGTACCTAGTTACTTTTATTAACGATTAATGATCCCCTTCCATACAGTTTTAATTTTAGACATTAAGCTCTGGGGAGCAGGAAAGTAACCGATTCTATTCGCACAGCAAGCAAAAACATACGATTGCTATTAAACATAAACCGGTCATAACAGTAATGCTGAATTTAAAATAAGGGGAAAAAAAAAGAACAAAAACTGCTGTGAAAATATTCAACAAAATACCAGAAAATATTCAACAAAAACTCTTTTCCAATTGTGAAGCAAAAAATACTTTCAGTAGCTCCCCTCCTCGGAAAATATATATATATATATATATATATATATATATATATATATAAGCAATACGATGATTTAACGTTGACAGATTTTTAAGAAAGGAATTTGTATAACTTAGTTCGCGGAATAATCTAAGTCAGCCTTTCTGTGAAATATTTTTAAAGTCAACGTAAAACAGCTCAGCTACAGAATAAGACAGTTTCTGAATGCAAGAGGAGGATATGTTACGACTTCTAACTGCGACTATTCTTTATTCTTTGGCGCATATTTAACAAGAATCGAGAACTGTCATCATCGGCGGGCAGCAGGGGGTATTCTCACTCCACCCTCCGTAAGAGGAAGCCATCCCAGTCACGTCGGGTACCCTAAGCCAAGCGTCGGCGAAGATTTAGTGCACATCCAGGGATTATAAAAGGTTACAGGCAGAACATTTTAGTTTACGCCCCATAACCGTAGTCTAGGTAAGCAACAAAAAAGGCAACAGCATGAAGCTGGAACTTTCTCCCCCCCCCACACACACGACAGAAATAGAACTATTGCCTAAAAAGAAAAAATAAAACATTGCACAACAATTTAATGCCAATTTTATTCCAGTAGCGGCCTGGGAGGACATAAAAGAGAATTCCCGCCCCAAGAAAGCGGTCGATAAAAATTTCGTATTTTACATTTTGCCTGGTGTGTTATCAGAAAAGAAGTGAAAGGACAAAGAGCAATGTAACTTTTTCAGCGTCAGAAATTTCGCTTTTTTGTAGTTTTGACCACAATTTACTTACAATTAACTACAATTTTGACTTGGCTGTTGCGAAACTCACCAACAAAGGTTCTTCAGTTGTGAACTGGATTTCTTTGAAGTATTCCTCAGACATTAATAAAAATTTCTCTTCGTTAGTTAATGCGTAAACAGCGATAAATTCAGAAACTGTTTTTGCGAAAATTATCCACAAAGTACTACTTCAAGCTTCTTAACTTGAACTGGATTTCCTGGATGCTTTTCACACTAGCAAAAAGAGTTCAGAATTTAGCTCAGACTATGAAAGACCACTCTGTAAGATTACGCATTGAAGCTTTGTATATTGCTTTGAATTTAACGTTCTTTTAGTAGTTTGAAGTCATAAGTATTGTTTGTACTCTGTCGTACTGAGATTAGTTGTACTAGTACTTTCGGGAAAAGTTCAAGAGCTGTAAAGTGGAAAATAAATTTTATCAGACTCCTATAGATTTATAAGTCAATCTTATCAACTCATACACATAGAAACTTATAAATCATTTCTGTTTGCATTCAATCCACTATGAAACCGTACATACGTAACAATATAATGGCAATTTGTCTTTGTATTTTAACTTCAATCAGCGGCTGCTCGTAAATTTACCGAAATGCTATGATTAAAATCCAAAATACAAGCATCGATGAGCATTTCTCGGATTTTCACTCCGGTAAATTCTAAGATTTACAAGTAATATCCAAGTTTCACAACGCTGCAATTTAACTTATTTTTAAAAATATGTTCACCTTACGGTGCTGCAGTAAGAGTAACTTTCTGCATGAGAATCATAGATTTTTAATCTGTGTTAGTGAAAGTTCACTGTTATTATCGCCCTGATTACAATGAAATCACACAAGAACATTTTAAGACAACAAACTTTACTTGCCCACCCCTGTAGATTACTGTAATTAAAACAAGAATATACAAACCCCAAGGTATCGATTACTTATTGACAATAAATGGTAACGAACACGTGACTCGCTTAAAATGCAGACTCATATCTCTAACTCATATCTCTAAAATAAATACCTAGTTTAATTGTTTGCTTAAGAGGCCACGACCAACTTCGGACGGCAGCAGAACTATGCGACTTCCGTTCATGCTATACTGCCGCCATAAATTACGAACAAGAGGCTGGGTCATCATACAACAAGGTATGAACTGCGTTAAACTTTCATACCTACAAACTCTCGTGCTTTTTACTTGCACAGGCGTCTAGTCTGAGCGGATATAAAATGACATGAATCAAGATATGGGTATTTAAATAAGTTCAACAATAAGTAAAACTTAAAATAATTGTTATATCAATATCAATCTTCCGGTTTGCAGTAACTTAAGATGTTGATCAACGATCATATTGTGCTTTTCGTTGGATAATAATGGTCAATAAGTGGGGCGTTTCTTTGATTTTTTACAAATACGTTCGTACTGGTACATCACTGGAAACCATAATACTGTAGCAACTAAATTTCTTAAATATAAATATAAAAAGCTTCGCTTACGATAAAGCTGCAAACACGTGCGATCAATATACAGGTCTAAAAGCCAGAAAGCGGCCGAGTCGAACGTTGGTAGTTCAATCCGGGTGTCAAATTCCAGAGGAAGGGCTGGCAGCATGGGTGTTTTCATGGTTTTCTCCATGTGAAATGTGTATATGAGCCAGTTTCCTTTAGAAAGTCCTCCACGAAGGCATCCCCCTTAGGCAGATAGCCCTCGCGTGCTTTGACGTAATCAAACAAACCAAACCGAAAGCCAGAATTTAGCAGTATCATGAAATAAACAGACGGCAGTGTTTAAATTAAACCAGTTCACTTTTTTGTCATGGTCGAAAAAGACTGCTGTGTAGATCTGACTGGAGTGAAAATCACAACTATCTTGACGGTTAAAACATCATTTTTATTTTTCACATGAACAGTTATTTAAAAATACATTTAATAATTGCAATAGTATTTATAAGCTCGGAAAGTCCTTGTTTCAATACTGAGCAGCGACAGGACAAAATTTTTCGCAGTGTAGAGAAATCGCAGAGAGAGACGTAAACGGGTGCAAAACATATCATTGAAGAGGGGATGTGTTTAATTAAAAATTATGAATTTAAAGGTGCATATGATATAAAGTCGTAATGAACACTCCCTGACGAGACTTATCTTTATTTGTTCAATTTCATAATTTTCATATTATGTGTTTTTTTATCAACTGTGAACTACGATAATTTTCAGTTATATGTTATCATAAGTTATTCTTTCTGCTTTTCTAACAACAGTGTTTGTTACATTTCAGTATGTTTAACAAAATCGTCGGAAATTTTCTTTCCTAAAGTACATCTTTTCAAAATTACCGTATTTGACGGCATATAAGACGCACCCTTATTTAGACGGCCACACACAAGGAAAAAAAAGTTTCAATAGCGTGGTTTCTTTTAGTTCTAACGTTTCGTAAAAGCAAATAAACGATTATTAAATGCAATTACCTTCACGTATAAGACGCAGATAACTTTTTTGAGACCAAATTTAGGAAAAAAAGTGCCTTATATGCCGTCAAATACGGTAATCCGCGTACATGGCCGAAGTGCTATGAAATCTCAATCAATATGATTAAAGAAAATTTTGACTAAAAATACCGCTGCAACTAACTGCGAATTTATTTCCCCCTTCTTTGCCTGGCTGCTAGCAAACCTGCTTCACAGTGCTCAGTTTCGTTCACTGTAAAAATATCAATTCCTATGTACAAAAACAGTGGGGTGCATTACGGGCCCAAGAATGATGGGGACCGCAAGAATGTTCACGATTTTTTTTTTTTTTTTTTTTTTTTTTTTTTTTTTTGTCAAAAGTGTTTTCTTCATTTTATTCTTTTGTGTTTCAGTGTGTGTGAATTTACGCATTGGGGGTTTCTCCAACTATGACGCAGAGAAGAATCTCATCGCTTAACGGCTATCTTCTAGTCCTACACTGCGACTAATTTATCCAGTTTCCAACTCAAAATAATCACATCTTCAAGCCGCCAGGAAATGAACCTCCGCCGCTAACTCCAGTGGATAGAGTATCTGCACTTTTGCGTCATTATTTTATCTCCAACGTGATGAGCTTTTGTCCAATAGTGATTTAAAATTGAAAAAAGGAGCCGAGCCTATAAAATACTTCAGCTGCTTTATATACACTCACTTATCTTCCCTGTTCTCGCCACGCAAACACGTAACTAATCGCTCTGCCGCTTTCATCTACTGTAGCTATGCAATTTACGTATATAAAATTGCGGGGGGCGTTGGGCACCTATTGTTGTACCAATCAAGAAAGAATGTGTTTCCAAAGAATTATTTTGTTCCGAAATATGTTAAATAGTTATGACTTCGACATTTGATTCGATTCCTTCCATTTACGCAACAGTAGCTTCCATCCCAACCATGAGTGCTAAACTAAATGGTGTCTTCTCTCACCGTACCATAAAAATATCACACATATGCGTGCGCAGGAGTTCATAATGGAATGAATGTTTACAGAACGAATGACTGCTAAAAAAATTATTTTTCCAAAAGCAACGGAACTTTCTAAATAATTACTCGTACAGTTCTTATCATTACGCCACAGCACGATCAGTAGTTACCACTTCAAACTATTAAGAACGTTAAACACAAACAATGCAAAGCGCAACTAAAGAGCGAAGGCCGCACGGAAATCTCTCAATACTCCGATGCCAGCGTTTAACTAAAAGCTGAAAACGAATGCTCTTCTCTGGGCTTACACAGTACCCCCTCCCGCACGGCCGCCAAGATATTGCCAGTACCTTGCATTTCTCGAAATTTCTGGAAGACAAAACTGGTTAAAGTTAGATATAAGGATCAATTACAGCTACTGAATTAACAGTACTAATTACAGTTACACAGAAACCGGACCAAAATGTTGCCAAATGGTCGCCTAGTTTGGCGATTTGTCGCAAAATTTGGCGACAAAAACAGTCGCCAGAATCACAGCCAGCTTATCTCGCTCAATATCTCGTCAATTTAGCGATGGAGCTACTTACCTCAATGTTAAGTAGACTTGTCCTGTAATCTTAATTTTCCAGCAAAGTTAAGGGCATTCACATTACATTATACAAAATTTCTAACAATATATCAGGTTTACTACACTAAAAATGGGTCTATCTCTCAAAACTGAAAATTAGCCTGATAACGTGGACGATTACTGCTGTGGCACAGTTACATAATGCAAAAAACTAGACTGTAGACGATTCGGAAACTATATAAAATCTAACTAGCTAATCAAGGCAGGTTGTTAAGATTAGCGAAGGCTAAAAATACAAAATCAGTAAGGAATATTTTTCTAAGGATTCTTTTACTATTCTGAACTTAAAAGCTTACATCTAAAACGTTACCTCCCTTCCACATTTCCACAACTATCACTAACTTAAACACAAGAAACTGAAATTTATTTTGCTTATTTTCTGGCAGCATCATTACCAAACATTAAAAAATTTTACCACCAATTTCTGCTCTAGTGACTCCACTGCTAAAACACAGAACATAAAAATACTAACAAAGAACTAAAATTTCCCGCCATTAAAAACTTAAAACATTTTCTTAGCTAGCATTCCTCGGAGCAGAAAATGCCATTATGCTTATCTTACCGTTTCCGAGATCAACCTCGTTACATTTTTTTCTAAATTTTAAACACTAAATAAAAATAAATAAATAAAACAGGGCGGGAGATGTAACAAATTTCTACTACTAACTAGCTTAGAGACAAGATAAGGGCCTTTTTTTTTTTTTTTTACATGCAAGCTCTTTAGAATTAATGTTTTTCCTCTCGCACAAACATTTCGCTGGCAGAATTTGTAATCACATGCGAAACTTCGGTAGAGAAACACTGATGTAGAACCTAATGCTGCAACAAATCCTCATCCTTGATTCGGATTGACACAGAGGGGATAGAACAGTCATTCTGATTACTACTGAGCAGATTTAAACTCCGAAAAAATATACTGTAATCTATTAATGCTAATTTCGGTTTCGTAACCTGGATAATTTTCGAGACTTGGATGTAAAAAGGTTACAGCTGAAAACACAAAAAAAACGGCTCTTCTTAACAGTTTCGGATTTTACCCGACTCAAGTTCTAAACTTCATATAATTTTCCTGTGCTTTCGACAAATTTTCATCTTCGCACTGGTTTAGATCTAGAAATCAAAGAACACAGCCAAGGAGTAAAACTTCTCAAAAAGGTTTATGAAAAGCTACATCTTGTAGTACAACTAAAATTTAACAGAACTTAGCCACAGTTCCTTGTATATGGGAAAATAAATACCAGTATTTATATAAGAGTAACAGATCAGTAACATCAAATGCTGATCAGCTCCACTCTGGCTGTATGCAACTTCTAGGCTCACGCGCTAAAAAATACAAGAAATCACTTACCAAAATCCGCTCGACAAACAGACGGACAACTCAAGAATTAACATCGTTTTCTGGAGTGATGCCAGAACTATTTCTCTAAATTAAACATCAGCCTGTTATTTAAATTCAACCTAATTTGCATTCTGGCGGAGGTGGCAGAAAAAAATGAAGGTAACAAGAAAGAATTAACATAAAAATAACGCGTTAATCTTACAGCCCGTTTCATACTTTTTCCCCCAATGCCACTCACCGCTGCGAATTACAGAAAGCATTTTATGAAATTACGTTACAATTTAATATTTTAAAATTTAAAACCATTTAAAGAAACAAAATAATATTGATAATCATATATGTTTGGTTTCATGGTTTAATGTATTACGTACAGTATAAAATATAAACATATATGTTTTAAACTAGAATCTAGAATTCCCTACCCGAAGGAAACTTGGAAAAAAAAAAAAAAAAAAAAAAAAAAAAAAAAAAAAAGAGCGAGAGAGAAAGCGAAAGAATTCATATGAATTTCATTACAAACTTTAATTCATTAAAGTGATGAGATACTAAGAAATCAATACAATTATTTACCAATTTTAAATTGCTTATTAGTTTAATAATGAAGTACATTAATAAAGTGTATAATTTTAAAATTCCGCTTCTATTAGTTGTAAAAGAAGTAAGTCATTTATTATGATGTTTTTTTCCTACCAAGACAGATTAACTTGTCATTCCTGTTTTAAAAATAATAATAAATAATAATACACAGTAATTTGACAATGACAGCATTAAAACTTCCAGAATGATTTATTAGATAAATCTTCATATTGTAAATAATAATATAAGTCACTAATCATACAATAAAACAGGTGATATTTAATTATTTCGTTTTAACATTTCTACCAAATTACATCATCATAATCCTATCTTGATGTTATATTTCCTTCTAGCGATAGAAGAACGAAAGGCTAGAGAAGAAAGTTTAGAATATCTCAATAGTTTTGTTACTACAGGAGACTTCAGAGACCCCTTGAATGTGAAAGTCCTGCAGCATATGTTCCGTTTGCCCAAGCCTAAATTGAATCTGAGCAAATGCATGTTAGTAGTGTAATTATCAAGGAACAAAACTACATTTTTGTGCCCACTTCAAAAGTACATGATCAAAATGCGCAAGGTTCACTCAAAAATACTTTGTGTGATCTACGCTCGTATGTATATATAGCACATACATAAATTTAAAACCTTACAACGTCTTCGTTTTTCTCCTTTTTTTACAAAAGATATTAGCATATATAGCTACCTATAAATATAAATACTGTATTTGCAGCCATTTTAACTGCTTTATTCTAATTGTCTTATTTGTATTTATGAAAAATATGACTGCTGTTGTGTCTTAGTTATTTGACAGGTTCACAGTTGTCTGACAGTAACATCTTGAGACTTAAGCTGGTTTAGGCTTTCAACAGCACGTGACACCATAAATTAGCTTAGTTCGTCCTAGTTTTGAAGCAGAATTCCCCGAAGAATGGATCCAAGAATCTTCCACATCAACAAACATCTTGAGAAGACTTACAGCTCCAAATGTTTTTCAAGTGCACCTATGCCGCAAAGACACTGTACACTTGCAAACAGCCATGTTTCTCCGGGATTCGAACTCAGGCCTAATACTATGACAGCCGGCTTCCTTACAGCCATGTCAACAGGACGGCACTTATGAATACATAGGATTAATGCTAACATTCATATATTCAATACTGAGTAGAATTGATATCAGCTTACGGCCGATATTGCTTATTAGCATTCAATCACAATGCAAACAAGAAACAGAACATGCCTTAAGAAAGCGAAGCTTTGCCAGAAAAATAAGGTTACAGGGAACAGTCTATTTAACATGGCTCACTAAATTGGCAAAATATTGCCAAGTTGGGGATATTTTACGACTAATTTTTGATGGCCAAATTTTGAGACAAATCCCCTAAAATTGCCAAACTTGGCTCCCGTTTGGCAACATTTTGGTCCAGTCCCTGTGTAACTGTAATTGGTACTGTAACTGATCCTTATATGTGACCTTTATGTGACTATATCGGACTCTTATATATAACTGTATATGCCTTGTATAACTGCATATTCCTGTAGTAACAGTAATTTCGCGAAACGGAAGGTACTACAGATTTCTTCAGAGGTAGGGAAAAACTATATAAAACAGGAAAGAATATCAGCTCTTAGTTTTCCAATTTAGAGTCAACTTCGAGGTATTGAGAGATATCAGTGCAAGCTTCGCTTTTTAGATCCGTTTTGCATTGCATTATGTTTAACGCTCAAAGTAGTATGAAGTGGTAACTATTGACTGTGCTCTATTATTCTGAGAACACTTGCAAGAGTATTTTTCTGGAAAGTTCCAGAACTGTATAGTTTCTTTTGGAAAAATAAATTCTATCAAGCTATTACCGGTTCTGTGTGCGTTCAATCCATTACGAAACTGTAAGCACGCGACAATATCATTATAAATGCATTCTATTGTATATTTAAGAGGAGTACATTGATTCCATAAATAATTTTAAACAGTTCAATGTATCAAATTCCTTCCCTGTTCTCCAACCCTCTGCAAAAAAAAGAGATAAAGAAAAAAAATTATAGATGTTTGCAACGTCAATTAGTTCGAGATGGACCTCTCTTCCTACTCCAAATTCTCCTCCGTCCCTCCAAAAATAAGAATTTTAAGCAAAACTGAATTTAATTCAGTCCCCAAACCGCTGACTAGTCACAGACTGCAGATACATTTGCAAACTCTCATCAAACGAGATTCAAGAGACTACTTATTTTACGAAAAGTGGGGATGCAAGAAAAACAGCGCAAAGACGAACCACGTCCACATCTTTTTCCTACCTTGTGTACGTGCTCGATTGGCCGCTAGATAGCGCTGTGAAATCGAGTCATAAAAATGACTGCAATCTTCGACAGAAACCTTCCTTTTCCCGACAGAAAAAGAGTAGAAAAGAAGATTTATAATAAAAATATATTAAGGGAAAAAAAAAAAAAAAAAAAAATGGAGGAAGGAAAAGCAAAAGATAGTGGATAGCAACCCTCCTACTCATCCAAGATGAAGGTCGTAAGGGGTGCAAAGAAAAAGGTAGAATCGATTTTCTTCGCTGGGAAAAAACACGTTTACGACCAAAAAAAAAAAAAAAAAAAAAAAAAAAAAAAAAAAAGATTATCTATTTTATTTCCATTCGGAGTCGGATTTTTGTTGGGCAATTTTTCAGTTCATTTTAGTTCGATTATTTTTTTTAAAAAAACACGGGTTTTTAATGTTTACGCACTGAAACTCATCTGAGGGCATTTACACCCACACTTGAAAAGACAATTAGTTCGAGTTGAAAAGAAGAAAATTTTCCAAAAACGATTTTCAGAAAAGTAGAAAGAATTTTTTACTTAACTTTTTCTTAAAAGTTTCTCGACGTATATTCACTACCATTTGGTTATCTTACTAAAAGGCGATAAGAAAACCTGCTTAGCTCTCGCTGCTAATGGGAAAAGCCATAGATCCCGAGACGTCATAGCAACAAGCCAACTCGTCGTATAAGAAAATTAGGTCTAATGGTACCTTACGGCTTTTTCTTCTTCGAAACAATTGAAAACTTTCGCGTTTGCAACATAATTTCAGAAACTCTTTAGTGTAAATAATCCCCCAATATTGTGACCAATCAGAAGTCAACAGATGTTGTTCGGAAGATTTTCAATGTTAAATGACAGTTACTAGAAAAACCATTGAGCATCTTCCTGAAGTGGTTACTGATAAGGTAAAGTACTAATAGCTATCATATTTACTTCTAAAAGACCCTCAGTAGCACCATTCCCTCTAAAGTGTTTTCACCTGTACTGCAGATATCTACATTCTACGACCATAACTAAAACATTACAAATTATTGCTTTTCATTCACACAGCGTTATAAGGTTAAGATGTTAACCCATTTATTATGTACAAATTCCATCTAGATACAAATGGGTATAATTCCATGTATACTATGTGTTCAATAAATTGTAATAATACTTTAATTTCACATTCGATAGCTTCACTTCTTGTTCTAATAAAGAAGCGAGTTTAACTTTTCATCGAGTTTAATATGCAGAAAACAGAGCTGACATCACGCAAACACCTACAACTAAAGAGAAGCTGGCGAAGGAACCAGCCTTTATTCATATGCAGTAATTGAATCGTACTGCCAGCTTTCAAATATCACACTTAAGGCTGGGTAAGATTCGACCCACACATCTTATATTGTCCGACTACTACTCCAGCCATTCTTAAACAAATGTTATAGCTCAGCGGTCTTGCAGTACACTGCAATACACCACTGTAAAATGTGGGTGCCTCCTAAAACTTCTAGGCCCCATACTTGCAGAAGTACTTACGTTATCAGACAAGCTGATAGTATTGCACTGTCGAAGTTTTGCAACAGGGGTCTATCATATAACATTCATGCTCCAACTCAGCCTTCTTCGAGTGGCCAGAATCTAAGCAACTCGTTTCCCAGATTTAACAGTGGAATTGCTGTGGCACAGAGGTCATATTCTATGAATACTCAATAAGCCAGACATTTCAGAAATTTTAGACCAGATGTTTCAGAAGGTTAACATTGACCCATCATAGAGGGAAGGGTGGGAATTGACAGAGATTTGCGTAAAAGATCAACGCGTCTATTTCTACTAAATATCTTCCCTTTATACAGATTTTTAGAGGCTAATGGAAAATAAACAAGAAAGCTTCATTACATTCATCAACTTTTTCAAGGCCACTGAAGCTGTTATACCTACTCCTTCATCTCAGTTGGTGAAAAGGTACCTAGCATGATTATATTAAAAATAATTTATAAAAATTTTATTCATATCCAAAATAAATTTAACAGAATAAATTAAGAATAAAGGCACTCTAAATAAATTAAGAATAATTTACTGGTTGGTTATGCAGGGCCCTTTTTCATCCCCATCCCAGA
This sequence comes from Stegodyphus dumicola, assembly GCF_044657685.1. Lineage (NCBI taxonomy): Eukaryota > Metazoa > Arthropoda > Arachnida > Araneae > Eresidae > Stegodyphus > Stegodyphus dumicola. The sequence goes on along the minus strand of NC_140771.1, from coordinate 35,015,504 downwards.
AATTAATCAACTGATCGCTGAATGAGCTTCGGGAACAAATAATAACACTAACACGCAATTCAGAACTCCGTTTTTATTTAGACAATCATCAATAGCATAATAAAAAGAGAGGTAAGGTATACATTCCAATGTTCTCTGTGCCAGCTCCGCCCAATAAGGCAAAAAGAAACCAATCACCTTTTCACATCACGAAGAATTCCAATTAATGCTGGTGGTTGCCATGGTAATGGCCATCATTATAAATAAACGACGAACAGACGGTAGGGGGAAAAAAACAAGAAAGCGAAAGAACGTAGCTGCTACCACTTCTTTAAACCGAAAAGAGTGCATTCTGATAGAGAGATATGTATTCCCACCTCGAGGCTTCATTAAAAATCACAGCTTTTAACACGCTGTTTGAAAGAAAAATTTAAATCTTGAATATTCTAATTTTCGAGGTTCTGAAAATATTTTAGAGGAATAAATAATGAAAAAGGATTAAAAGCAAAGAAGTTAAGGGAAAATTTCCATTTATTTAATGGTTAAGATCAACAAAAGATCCCCGTTTAGGATGGTGAGGACGCTGCTTTTTGAAAGGATTAAATAGGATGGTGATTATTATTCTTATCACGAGTTTAGACGCTAGAATTACCCGCATACTATAACGCTACTGAAAGTGAGGCAATCTCGGGAGAGCAGAAGCAAAAGAAAAACAAACTGGCATGAAAATTAATATTATTTCCGATTTAAAGGATTAAAGAATAAGCTGCTAGCAGCAATCTGCAATTGTTCGCAGATTCAGTTATGCGTCCTTAAAGCTTTAACGTTAACAGAACGAGAGTTTTGATTTTCCTATCATCTTATTTAGAAACGTTTCTCAAACTTTTTTCAAGTGGAGAGCTCTTTTGTAAATTATTAAGTTCTACGGATTACTTTACTCTCGCCTCCTTCGAAAATAATTGTTTCATATTTATAAAGCAAAATTCATGAAAATCGATTTCATTTTATATTGCAGTAACCTAGAAGAAAATTTATATTCGCTTTTTATAATTCAAGGCTGTTAAGTGTTTGAATAATCTTTATCTTATTAATTGAACATTAAATAAATGTTAGTATTCACTTTAATGAGATGGATAAACCTGCTTAGTTGTATCATGTCTAAATATACACTGGTCCAGAAGCACCACTGACATAGTGCTTTAAAACCCTCTTTTGTTGCGAAAACGAGTTGAAGGTCCGTAAATACAGTAAGCGGCCATAAATTGACAGTCTTAAGAGAAAACGAGATAGACGGTTGCCATGTGTAATTTCCAAACTCTGAGGTTTTTAGGAATGATGCTTACAATTTTTATTTGATTACGGCAAAGCACGTAAGGGTATCTGCCAAAGGAAAGGGAAGTCTTCGTGGAGGACTTTCTAAGGAAAACTGGATCGTATACATGTTACACACGGGGAAAACCACGAAAACGCCCAAGCAGCCAACCCGTTCGACTGGAATCGAGCCCAAGTCGGAATTACCAGTGTTCGGCGACGTTACCGCTTAGCTGCTGGTGGGCACAATAGGAATGATGTATTCACTAAACAACGTAGAGCAGGAAATAGATCCGAGTCATTTTTAGAATTTTATTTCATTTCTAAAATTATTCGATAATAATCAAACAAAAGATTGCAATAACATTACCACCATACGCTTCAGTAAATTAATTAACATTAACAAAATCCCCAAAGCACTTCCCTTTGAAGATTTTCAGATGCGAACTTTTCTACTGGACACCACTTTACCATAGCAGTCCAAACATATTTGACAGAGCGCCAATGTGGGTGCTTGTATCTATGATTTGATACGAAAGCAGATTCGCAATGAATCAAGAATCACGTTCTGTGGAAAATGGATATTAAACTTGTTGCGTTACATACAGCTGCCACTTATCTGTGACTTTATGATACACTTTTGCATAGAATTTCTATTTTCTGTATTGCAACTTTCTGATTTGACTAGAAATGTAAATTTTGCTTTTTTTTAATGAAAATGCTGAAGACCAAAATGATAACACATTACTGTTATTACAAACAACAGATGACGTATAGAAATGACAGAACAGAGTTCACAGAGTCGTGAACAGACTATGTTTCTGAAACGGATCTTAATATTGTTGCGTGTGTTCGGGTTCGTTATGGCTTCAGTGTGCACAAAACCGATGACAGTTTGATAAAATTTGTTGTTGTGATTCATCTTATTTGTCTGAGTGAAACATCAGAACAAGCCCACGAAATTCATCGTAGAAAGGAGTGAAAGACTGCGCCTGTCATTGGCAAGAACCCTGAGCACTATACAGGTGATAGTTTAACTTTGTTCAGTCCCGCCCCCAATTTTGGAAAGCACCCTCGGGGAGACGTGTCCGAGGGTCTCTCACCCTTCTTTTGCTACCACCAACACCTCCAAAGGACTTTCGACTCGCCGCCCCATATCTAGAGAGCCCGAATGCCACACAGACACTATGCATTACTATGCATTACATCCATGCCTTCTCCGAGATTCGATCCCGGGCCCTTCGCGGCATGGCATTCAGCGTCGCTAAACATTATCCCAGTTGGGCGGTTTGATTAAATTTATTTTACCAAAAGAAACACTTTGGAGTTTTGGAAATTTCCACAAAAATACTAGTACAGCTCTTCTCAGTATCACACAGCACAATCAGTCGTTACATTTCAAGCTACTAAGAACGTTAAACACAATGCAATGCGAAGCGCATCTACATAGCGAAGTTCACACGGAGATAATACGAATCGACTCCGAACTGGAAAACTGAGAGCTGAAACTCTTTCCGGTCTTATAGACTTCCCCCCCCCAACTGCGCCCAGAAATCTCTAGTATCTTCCATTTCTCGAAATTACTAGTTGGCATGTACGGTTTAAGTTGCATATAAGAGCCGGATGTGGTTACATTTACATACAGGGATCAACTACAGTTATTCAATTACCGTACGATTTTTCATACTATACGAGACCTGATCAAAATATCACCAAATAACAGTAAAGTTTGGCGATTTCTCGAGAAATGTGACGTCAAAAATTAGTCGCCAAAACCATCGCAAGCTATCTCGGCAATTTAACGCTACAGCCATTTACCTCAATGTTATAACTAAATTTGACCCTGAATCTTACTTTTCCGGCAGAGCTTCTTCAGATTTTCATGTTAATTATACAAGTCATTACGATTTTTCACATAATTTGACTAAAATTATTTACATATATTCAAAAATTCGTAACTATATATTTCATAGAAAGAACATGATTAATGCAGTTATTTTACACAGGAAAAAATGGCAAAACTCCTAGGTTAAGCAGTAAAAAGTCAGAAAATTTTCATGGCTGTAAATATGTCAAAATTATATTAATAATTTCGCGAATATTTTGGAAGTCAAGGATTTTTCGGGAAGATATCCAACATATCCGAGAAGAAACATATCCAACATGATTAAAATCATCATTTAACTGGAAATTTATTCATAAATAATACAGTGCAAAACACAGATTTTCTTCACTAAATAGCAGATTTTTTCGGCAGTGATAGGCAACTTCGGGAAACTACTTTTCCAAACACCCAGTAACACTTTACGGTAATGCAAAGTTCTATTTTCTAGTTTGGATTATCCTGAGTAAATTTTTTATGAAATTGCAATGGAAAATAGCACAAAAAATTATTTAAATAAAAAATCATGTAAAATTATAGAAGTTATAAAAACGACAGGAGAAATCAGAAATTCGCCGATTTATTGAAATTCGTGGCCAAATCTGACATTCGCAAAATTACCGAATAGCCAACGTGCCTCGATGAAGTTACTGTCTGCCATACGTATGAGTATTCATTTCCATATAGCCACCTTGCTCAATACTGCAGAATTTTCTGTCAATTCAGTGCACTGATATCAAAGTATCACCTTGCTGATAAATTTAAGATTGAGATTAAAAGCATTTCACAATGGCACTTAAACAGAGAAGTTTACAGAAAGATAGGAGAAACACTCAAAGAACGCCAAAAGCTTTATTGCGGGCACGTTATCGTTCTTTTTTATCTACTGTTTGTCCGGTAGATCTGCTGCGTTTCCACCTTCCCTTTGGGCGAAATCTGAGTAAAGATGGCGACCACCTGTTCTCTAATACGGAGGGAGAAAAACGAGGAAATAAAAACCGCCTCCGCGCTAATACACAGCATTAGCAATTCGAATGACTCAAAACCTGGTTCTGCCCAGATGTCGAATAGGTATTTTCTCCCGCAGCATGTTTTTAACGAATGAAACTGAAATTTAGGTTTAGACAGTTTTTGCCACAGTCTATCAACCTTAATTACAAAATCATATGCTGCAAACCTTCTTCCCCAACGACTCATCTCGCCGTCCGACCACATCTAAAAATCGTCAGTACTTCTGAGGATCGTTATAGTATTTATAATATCATTCTCTAGCATGATAAATCTACCAGCATTCTCTAAGAAGAATGAGACAACCAAAATACCTTATTTGTCATAAAACTAACATATTTTATGTAGCACGCGAAACAAACATTCAAGTTTATAATTCTTATTGAAGCATCAAAATTATTTTCATGGAACAAAGAAGGTAATCTTTAACTTAGTGAAGATTGCTTATATGTTGGTCTAACTGAACACCGTAGAGCACTAATCTCAAAACAGGGCGGACCCCGAAATAATTTTATGCGGTCCGCGAATAAATTTCCTGAAAATTAATTATCATTGTTATGATAAAAATTTGAAGTTTAAGATTTTAATAGTCTGGAGTCTAATTTTACATTATTTTCATTAATAAAAATGTTAGTAACGTTCCGAAACGTCTAGAAATGGAGCTAATTACTCTGTGATATAAATCTTATTCAAAGATTTCAAGATATGATTAACTTTTATTAGTACTTATCAAAAGATAATTATCCTCAATTACAAATTTTTACAATAGAAATAATCGCACAGATCCCTTTTTCCGTAGTTGAAAATTAATAAATCTCTGAAAGTAACCAACCTTTTGATTAATATCCACAACTTGTGATGAAGATATTTTCTAATAATTTTCCTCCAACATTACATATGTTATGATAATCGAAATGCCGTTAGGTGTTTTATTGTATACAGAATTTGGCTATTACTGATGTAATTGATTGCTATCACCAGAAGTGTGTTTATCTGTTACTTGAAGTGCCAGAGTGGAGATCAAAGTGATTAACTTGATAGCAATCACCTTTCTATTATCTTCCATTACTAACAATAAAGTTTAAAACGAAAAGAGTGTGAGCGATAAAAAACAACACGAAGAAGCAAACGTCACTTTCGCCAATCTGAGCGATAACTGATTCTTGTTTGGCTTTCAGCCTGTTTACCTAGTGAAGATGGTAACCCTATTTCGCCAAAGAGCGTTTCTCAGAACTGTTCCACCAAACGTTTTGTTGCGGCAACAAATATCGTATGTGATAAAGGTTTTACAGGAAAATGCGTAGTACGAAACAAAGATTATAATTCTGTACCTACAAATATATATTTTTTTCTGTATGCAGAGAAAAATATAATAAATAAAAGAAAGAGAAAAATGTTGTCATTATTTACTGTCAAGTTTTGTCCCTATTGTTTTCGTATATTTCTTCTTAGTTGAAGTTAAAAAGTAATTTAGAGGCTACTTCAATATATTACAATTATCTGAATAAACGATAATCTGAAAATTTTAATATTTGGCTGTGAATATGTTTGAATTATGAGTTGTAAGCAAGATAAATTTAAGAAAACCAAATTTACATTTCACGCAGAAAATAAGCATGAATTTGAGTTTTTTTCTTTGACAAATATGTAGTAAAAAAAAATTTGATGTGCACACCACATGACTCCCCCGTACGAAATATTAAATTATACGCATTTTTTGCTGCATTTCATTTAAACTTATTTCCTCGAATTTCATTAGAGGTATATTTCTCATTAAATTAATCTGTGAATAATCATTAAATTAATCTGTAAATCATTAAATTAATCTGTAAATCTGTGAATATGTTTGAATTATGAGTTGTAAGCAAGATAATTTTAAGAAAACAAAATTTACCCTTCACGCAGAAAATAAGCATGAATTTGAGTTTTTTTCTCTGACAAATATGTAGTAAAAAAAAATTTGATGTGCACACCACATGACTCCCCCGTACGAAATATTAAATTATACGCATTTTTTGCTGCATTTCATTTAAACTTATTTCCTCGAATTTCATTAGAGGTATATTTCTCATTAAATTAATTCAGTTCTCACTTCGCGACAAGGCAAAAATACAGAATACCTCAAAATATTTTTATTAGAATTTGAAATATATAAAACATTAATGCAGTTAAAACAATTTAAAGACAACTTTTACAATTAAAATTAGTTTCTACGCAAAGACAAGCAATTCGGCCTTCGGGCAAGAAGAAGTATATAACTTCAGCGCGTAAAACTTAAAGTTTTGGTCTCACTTGGCAAAAAGACATTAAGGCCTAGAAACTGACTTAATTTGTTGTGGTCGCTAAGCTGAGTCAATATATGAGATAATTTAATAACTTAAATGATAATTCTAGAAAGGATTAAGAATGATTTAATTCGCAATAATAAAAGCAGACGTTATCTTTGTTGTTGCGAAGCTTAGTTTCTCCAGACTGCCAACAAATCCACGATTCTGCTAAATTTCAAATGTAAACAAATACGGATGCTATGGTAAACAAAAATTAGGCTTAGTCGCATTTAAACAACTATTAAATTGTTGATAACTCTAAAATTATAGCATGCAGGTTAACTAAAGGCATAAAAAACCTAGCCGGAAGATAAGAACAACATAATTCAATTATTTTTAAAGCAAAAAATGCGCAATTTACCAACCTATAAGTATAAAAAAAGAACTGAGCTCACCGAGCCAAGTAACAAAGTGGGAGTATACTTTTGGTGCGACCGATTGCAACAAAAAAGGGAGAGGTACAACTGCGTACTATAGCAGTCCTATATACAAAATTTCAACGTTCTCAGGCTACTCGTTTTGGAGTTATGCGAGATACATATATACGTACGTACGTAAGGATGCCATGAAAAAAAATCTTTTCTGATTCGATTTTAAATTAGTTTTATAACTCGTTTGGAAGTCCTTTGTTCTGTCGTTACAACAGATGTCACGCAAAATTATCGTTAAATTGCATTCAATAGAGGTCAAAATGGATATTTTCGTTGAAATATGATACCTGGAATTTTTCGAAATTTTTATAATACTTCAGTAAAAAAATAATTTAGTTTACAAATTTTGTTTTATTAAATTTATTATTATTATTAATTGCAGCCATTACTTTCAGATCGTACATTTGCCCCGCGTACAATTTGAGTTTTCGACCACAGCGGTAAAGCAAGCGATACCTATGTTCAGTAACTCAAAAAAAAAAAAAAATATTAGGGCATAAAAAACTTTCAAAAATATCGAGATAAAAATTCAGTTACTTTAATTACTTCAATTAAATATTTTTTATTGCTTTTCGTGTATAAATGAACATGCTAAAGCACCATGCTAAATCCATGCAATCATGCTAAATCTATTGCAAGGAATAATATTAAATAAAATTAACGAATAAATGAAATGCTTTAAATACGATATTAATGGCATGAAAAGTATTGGGGCACTGGGATACAAAAGGCTAAAAAAAAAGAAGAGTTGCAAAAGTGGAAAAAGAAATTTAAATCTGGAAAAGATGCAGTTTAAGGTTTAGTAACTTCTTTTTTAAAACGCGTCGAAAAAATTGAGATTTCTTTGACGCGAAGACATTTAACAATTTTTCGTTGGAATCACGAAAAATCTGAGGAAAAAATAGCTGAACTACTGAATATAAAATAAAATCTACTGTTCAATTTATTTTTGAAATTCTACAAAAACAAATTTGCTTGGGGGAGAGGAACAAGAGCAAAGCATCCAAGGAGATTCGTAGAATAAAAAGAAAAGTGAGTCGTTTCAAATGCTGTTTATAATCCTAAAATCAGTGACGTCTTTTAAAAGCCCAATTGGGAATATTAGGCATTCTACTGAGATCTTCCTTCTTTCTGCATGTCTTCGTGGTGTAACGGTTACCACACTCGGCGCGTATTCGAGAGGTCCAGGTTCGATTCCCGGCGGAGCAATGCTCATTTTTCACATCTTGAGTTTAAAAATAACCTAATGACTCAACAACCCTATTTGAGAATATAAATCCTATTCAGTGTAATAGGGATCATATGGAAGACAAAATTAATTAATTCTGAATTTCTAATAGAAATGCACTTGGAGAAAAACTCACCACAAACTGGGAAAAAAGAAACGCAAATCTCAATCAAAATCTTATGATATCCATGTCTAGAAGACTCAGTGAGTTCATGAAAAGAAAGGCAGGCTCCAATATACGTATTATTAGAGATTTTTTTTTTGGGGCGGGGGATATGTTTGTGCGGCCCAACACATTTTTCACCATTACTTTTTTATTTATACACGAGAAGTGTAAAATTTAACATTTATTTCACTTTTATTCTAAATTAATTTTAAGGTACTTCGGTTTTGTTATGCTCTATGATATGTCATCAAAAATTCTCCGAAATCTTATTCTGCCCTAATACTCTTTTGACTCATAATACTTTATTACTCACACAAATTGACTTCATTATGCTTCATATTACACTTTATTTAAAAAAGTCAACTTCGTTCAAAAGAGAGTTCAAAATTCAATAGACGTGGCTGGGTTACTGGACTTCGATTGGAGTCTGTGGATGACGCAGTGTTACATATTATGCATGAATTTGTAGAAATGTCTAGGACCTGTTGTTAACAACCTGCTATCTATCCAGAACTATCAGCATTCGAGAGCAGAGAATTTTTCAAGAAACGTAGCCGCAGACTACTCGAAAATTCTGCTAACACTGAAATAATGCGGCAGTCCTGCCCTCTACACATAATACTGGTGTTCCAGATACTGCTGAATTTAGAACACTAATGAACGCCTCTATTGGACGTCAGTCAAACAGTTTTTCCAAACTTTTTAATTAATGTTTTCAACAGGTTTTGTTGGGTTAAGGTTCGAAGAATTTCGCGAAAGCTCGAAGATTCGAATTTTTAAACGTTACTCATCCCTAAATATATTAGAAGTTCATTTCCGATTAACTACGGTAACACCGACAATGAAGTCTTGCGTTAACGGTATATAACCATTAACCCAAAATCACAGTTACTCCGATAGCAGTTAAAGAACACAGGAAAAAGGATTAATCCATATTATAAAGAACAAAAAAAAAAAAAAAAAAAAAAACTGCTAACAATTAACCCGTATTTTTAAATAGTTTAATTTGGAGAATAAGTTCATTTAGTTAAGTAAACCAAATAGATATCCAAAACAAGAACACGCTTCAAGCTTTGCAGAATGTTTATTTTGTTCTTGAATTGCAGTAGAAGTTAATAGGAAGTAGAAGATTAATAGCTGTTTACTTACTTTAGTTTTTTTTCCATACCTTTATTCTAATTGGCTGTGATGGTAATTTTTTCGACATAATGGAATAAACAAGACAAAGCCCAAGTAACCGAAACACAGTTAATCGGAAATCGACTCTATTTTTAAAAAGTCTTTTTTAGTCCAAAGAAGCATTAGCCCAGAAGGGCTATTAGTTTCGAAACGGCATTTTGCGTCGAATCATTAAAAGTGTTGAACTACTTATCAAGCTGTTGCCACCAAATATTATCGTCCTGTATTATAGTTAAAGAAATTTAAAAATGATGAATCTGCATGAATGCAGTTTCTCGCATTGTGAAAAAAAAGGGTACCTGTCGTCATCAAATTATGAATAATGTAGTCCTCCACTCAAAATGGGCACCTGAAAGCCTGAATTTTGAATTTCGAATTTGTTTTATTATCTATTTCATATTCTGTAAAACTTTAACGAATTAAAGGAAAAAAAAAAACTCAACGAATTTAAAAACAATCAGCGGTAACACACTATTGAATAAAATGCTTTTATCTCCAGCACGCGAAATCATTCGGAAATTCTAAAGATATGCTGTTTTTAAATATTTTTAGCCCAAAGTGCAGTTAGCGCCCAAATCCTTTCGAAACGTGTATGTGTACATGAAAAAAAAAAAAAAAAAACCCGCCCTTTTGGACGTACAATCTGAAAGCTTTCAGACTCATCCCCCTCTTTGTTTGTTAAGTTGCCAAAACTATTTTGCCGCGGACTGGCTTCGGTAAATGGAAAGATTTAATCTTCATTTACACAGACTTTCAAAAAACTTAAAACTCATGATCCCCCCCTTTTTTTTTTCTTCACCTGTACTAAATTAATCGCGAAGATCATTTTTTTTTTTGCATAAAATGAATCGCATAACCTAGTTCCACAGCACTAAAATTAAACTAAGAAATTGTTTACTTTTTACTGACATTAATAAGATAAAAAGGCTTGAAATAAACAAGGAACAGCTAACCTATATACCGTACGTAATTACTTTTCAGTCAATGTTTATTTGGTTGAATAACTTCCGAGCACTGTAGTTCAATTTACATGCGGTAACTATTAAGTTAACTTCCTTTTAGAAAACAAGTATTGAATTATGTTACCTGTTTATATTGTTTAAACGCATGAAAAAATGCAAAAAGCACGTAAATAAATCATGAATGTAGTAATGATTAAACGCAATAAATTACGTCTATTACTTGATCCAGTTCATATAAAGCAGTGGTCTCAAACTGGTGGCTCGCGGGCCGCATTAGCACTCCAAAGCAATTTTATGCTATTCAAGAATACAATTTAATCATATGTTTGTCGAACAGATTTCAAGGCTTCAGTTATTTGAAGTCCGAAGTTTATATTATTTCCACTACCGTTGAAAACGAACATGAATAACGAACCAGGAAATCTATAAATGGAGCTAATTAATTTAAATTGTAATATAAATCCTATCAAAGATTTAATGATACAGCCTAAACTTTATTTGTACTTGTCAAAAAATAAATAAGCTCTGTTACGAATTTTTTCCGCAGTTGGAAATTACTAAGAAAAGAACCCGATAAAACGAAGAGCATCTACAAATACGTGATGAGGATAATTTTTAGTTAATTTTTCTTCAAGGCTACGGACTTTATCAAAACGCCATTAAGTGTCAAACTGCAGTAAGAAACGAAGAAGTACGTAATTATTAACATACAAATATATGTATTTTTATTTATGCGTCGAAGAAAAACTTAATAAATTGACAAAAGAGTCTACGTTACCGTTACTTATTTTCAAAATTTGTTCCACTGAGAAACTTTTTCTTTGAAAACTTAAAAAGTTTTCACATGTTACATGATTTCATTTTGATTTTAAATTTTAAATAAGTTATTTTATGATTAATTAAACATGTTAGAATAATTCTAAAGAAATATCAGTCTAAAAATTTAATATTAACCTGTCAATATATATGAATTACAAAGTGTAATCAACAAAATATCTTGCAGCTACCAAACTTTATATTTCAGATAGAAAACAAATATAAATTTGAATTTTTTTCCTTTGCAATATTATTGTTTATGCATGTTTTGACAAATATTTTGTAAGAGAAATTTTTAAAAAATTATGAGTTTTTTTTGGGAGGGGGTCGGAAAAAAATTTCACTTCGTTTAAAAAAAAAATCTGGTCCACCAACAGTTTTCAGATCGTGCATTCGAACCGAGTGCAAGTTCATATTCAAAACTTCTGATAAAAACAGCCACTAACTTAGACTACAAACAGCTCAGATAACTGGATTTTCCTTAAGGCTGTTTTAGGAGTTATTTTTCTGCTGTTTATACGAGAAAATGCTTAAAATTTTCCATCAACTTTGGTTCGTTTCCTTTTTCACAGCAATTCTCAAACCAACTTTTGTACCCATATGATCTCTCTGTATCATAATGGGTATAACATAATACTTATGTATATGTCACAGCGGGAGCATGCTCTGTACTCAGCTTTAAAATCTACAAATTATTAACGCTATTGTACTTGCAGCTACAGAATGAATGAAGGGCTACTGATTTTTTTCGCTGCTGCTACTTTAATCATTTTTGTAATACGTTATTGCCTTTATTTGTATCCCTAAGTAGGCGATGCTACTACAGAAGAACTGAGCTGCTCATAATCGAAAATAAATAATTTTTCCGCTTACCGAACTGACGCTTTGTTCGAGTGAGATACCTTGAATTGTCATTTCAGCGGTGGACTATTTAAGTCCATAATACGAAACATAGCACTAATGAAACAAATAAAGGTTTACAAAATAACAGTTAAACAAAACAGAGAAAGAATGAATGCGATATTTTATGTTTCATTCAAATGACATTTTCAAGATCATTTGAAAGGCAATCTATTTTTGTTAAAGAGAAACCTGTACTGTTTATTTCCTACGGTCTTATTTTTGTCTTCAAATAATCTTTTGTCTTAATCACCAATGTATAGATGCTAATGATGAAATGTATTGACCAGTGTTTTCAACCTTTTTGGCTGCATGTACCCCTTTCGCTACTGCTACATTAATTATTAATAATATATTATTACTACTATAAACTAAAATACAAAAATTTTAGAAAATGTTGATAAATACCAAAATTTGAATACAAGTAGTTTTTTTATGTTCATAAACTAAATATTTAACACGTATATAAAAAGCTGATAGGCACGTTCGGAAAAATTTGGTTAACAAATTTCTGAAACAGGCATTAAAACATTTGCTTGATAATGCAAATTTTACAGCCACACATCTTTACAGGAATTACACCTATTATGTCAGTTGGCTCGTCATGCATAATGATCCAAGTTGTATGTAGGTTTATTTTTATTTTTTTAATTCAACGATTATACACAAAATGGAATTTATGAACTGTCAGATTAAATTTCTAAAAAAGCAATACAGTGATGTCCGTATATGCACGAGAGTGTTGAGCAAAAGGATTGAAAACAGGGACGAAGAGCAAGAAAAGGTTTGGAAAGTATGATATACAACAACTACTTTAACCTAACCTAATGCTTTCAATAAATTAACCTGTTCTGTTTCCTTTCAATTATTCAATATTTAAATAGGAAAAAATAATAAAAACTATATTTTGCAAATATCGAATATATGCCAGATTATCGATTGTTCCGAACCATTAGGTCCTTAATTGTTATGTTTTTACCACTAAAATTACCCGAATTGTTCTGGTTCTCAAGAAAGAACAAATGCGAAGAAAGGCAAATACAGATCATATGATCGTTATCATATGAAAAAAGGAAGAAGAGTCATAAACTCGCCCTCATTTACGTTTGCTCATATGAAAGCTTGGGAAACGATGGCTGGAGTTGAGAATACAATAATCAGCGTGGAATTGAGATAAGACTGAACTGGGAACTTACCTTTTTTTGACATACACAGTTCAAGTAGGTTCAAGTAGCCTACAATGAAATTTTAGGGTCGGAAAATGAGATACAAAGTAGGTCTCCTACAGGATTGCAATAATAACATACACTGACTACCAATAAGTATTTGGAATCCTATGCAAATGACGATATCTGCGGTCCTAAGGTACGTCACGGACTCCGCCGGTATATATCGTGTAGGAAACAGCATCGGCTTTAGTCGCATGCAAGATGCCTCGCAGTTCGGAGCTCTCTGATTTCGAGAAAGGTATAATTATCGGGTATCACAAATGTGGCCGATCCTTAAGGGACATATCTAGTGATCTGAAGTACCCAAAATCGACAGTGGCCTATGTGATTAAAAAGTGGAAGGTGAGCGGTGATTGCCGGAACTTGCCCCGAGACGGCAGACCAACGAAACTGGGAGATAGAGACCGACGAGTGCTGTCCAGAGAAATTCGGAAGAACCGCAACCAACCGATGGCCCTCATCCGCGAGGAGTTTCAACAGGCATCCGGGAGTATTGTTTCATAGAATACCATCCGTAAGGAAGCACATCTGCTTGGTTTTCATGGTCGTGCTGCTGCCCATAAGCCTTTGATCACAAAGTCCAACCACGCTGCTCGGTTAATGTGGTGCAAAGCACATCGAAATTGGACCAAAGATCAGTGGAAACGGGTTCTTTGGAGTGACGAATCAAGGTTCACCCTTTACCGTTCGGATGGCAGGGTCTGTCGTCTGCCTGGAGAACGTCTCCTGCCAGAATGCATTGTGCCAACAGTCAAGTTCGGCGGAGGTGGAATTATGGTCTGGGGGTGTTTCTCCTGGTATGGGCTGGAACCCTTGGTCCCCATTCATGGTAAGCTCAACTCCGATGCCTACTGCACTATTTTGGATGACAATGTGCTTCCTACGTTGTGGCAGTTTTACGGGTTGGACCCCTGTTACTTTCAGGACGACAATGCCTGTTGTCATGTTTCGACGTTAACCAATGCTTGGTATGGTGCCAATGGAGTTCATCGAATGGACTGGCCTGCCCAGAGTCCAGACCTGAACCCTATCGAGAACCTCTGGGACGAGTTGCATCCCCGAATTCAGAGGTGCACTACCCGAGCAAAATCGGTGAAGGAACTTCTATGTCTTCTCCAAGCCGAGTAAAAGAAAATACCACTAGCTGTCATACAAAGACTTCTGGAAAGTATGCCCCGGAGGGTCCACGCTGTAATTACCTCTCGTAGAGGCTCTACCAACTATTGATTTTGAATAAAGTTAGTTTTCTTTCCTATCACAGGTGTCCAAATATTTATTGGTAGTCAGTGTATATGTCTATCAACTACAAAAAAACGTTTTTGGCTTTTAAGCGCGTGAAAATTTTTTTAAATTTTCAAGCATCACACTGGTTTGCTTTTAATTCGTATACCACGAATGCAAATAGTTTGGTTCTCCAATAAAAATTTCACTAAACAGGCGAAAAATACTTACTATCTCGTAAGCAGGTACATAAAAGAAAACAATTTTTCAGCGAACTTACCTATAAGAAAAGAAAAAAACAAATTAAAAACCAAAAATAAAGCTTTCGCACATAAATTTATTAATTGCCAAAATTCCTAGAACTTCAAGAAAGCAAACCCAATGAACGAAATTCCTTTCAGGCCTGCAGACATTGTTTAAAAAAATGCCTGAAAGCTATTTTTCAAAACTAACTTTCCGCCTGGGAAATAAAATTGCATTAAAAGTTGAATTACTCATGAATTCTGACGTCCTATCATAACAAAAATAAATAAAAAGTCTATTTTTCAAATCTTCTACAACATTTACTCTCATAGCGAGGAGGAGTAGGAGAGTTGATACTTTTATAGCGGCCCATTATTTGTTTTGCTCACAGACGCACATTACTACGTGCCCAGCGTTAACAGACTCATCAGACTCATTTATTTACAATAGAAATTTAGTTTCAGGCGTTCTTTCGTCGACGCAGCTTCAAAGAAAATATATATTATATATATAAAATGCCATTCGATAAATTCTTAAGCTGATAAAATTCTTGCAGAAAAATAAAGTATACGATTGAAGTTTTGTGCCTTACAATAAAAAACCCATTTTGAGCTTAACGATTACAAATAAAAGAAGCTATTCCTTTGAAAATATGAATACATAACCATCTTTCTCAGCGTGTTTTTCTGCCACTAGTTTAACCTAAACTTTCGAGCTACAAATTTTATACGTAATTTTGATTAATTCCTATTAATATACCTTTCCCCTCGTTTATCGAAACTGCCCAAATATGTACGCACGAGGCCTCGGCTCTGAAGGAAAAGCACACACGAATTCGGTTTCTTGGTACCCTGAGATTTCATCATGCGGCAGCGCAGCGAACCCGCTTGCGTTAAAAGGATTGAACACTGCGTAAGATTAATAATATGTAGCGTCGACACGGCACAGAATCGATACATACAAATCGACAGTACATAACAAATAAATAGTGATAAAGTTGTAATGATGAATATATACTCGTCAGATGAACAGCATAGGGTGGTGGACACAGGTACAGCATCAATACGGCAAGCGTAGAATCAAAACCGGCACAACGTAGAGTAAGCAAGGTTCATTCATAGCAAAAAGCGCATATCAAGAAGTAAGGATCCGGTTTTGCACGCGACGCTAGACGAAAATTTTTAGACCCTTTGTTAATATTTAGTTGTTTTAATCAATTTGGATAACTGTGTTTCATGCAATTATTATAAAGAATTAGCGGCTACATTCGGCAATTAAAGTAAAATACATTCATTAATGGATTAGATTTCAATCTTGAAATATAAATAAGTTGAAGAAATTCTACAGAACTGAGCACATGCAAATTTAAATGAGAAATTTATTCACTGGTTTCGTATAAACTCTTTAAAGTACTTTTAATAACGCAAACACTTCCATCATAAAAATATTTTTACGGATCACATTACTTAGGGAAAAGACTTTCCTTCTGTATTTTGGACAACTATGCCAAAACTCTCTATTTTTTTTTTTTTTTTTTTTTTTTTTTTTTTTTCCTTAAGGAGAAGCTGGCTATGCCCCCAGAGTAGACAGTTATGATTGTTTCATTGACTACGGCAGAACACATGTATGTTAATCTGCCTAACTGATAGATGCTTTTGCAGAGGATACTTATTTCAGGAAAATTGGCTATCATTCATGTTATATATGCAGAAAACCATAACAACTGTTTGAAAGTAATCAACTAAATAGACTGTTGCTCAATTTGACAGGTGGAAGATGTTTAATAGTTCAATGAAAAGAATTCGATAGCTCAATTGGCTATTGTTGCTCAATTTGACAGGTGGAAGATGTTTAATAGTTCAATGAAAAGAATTCGATAGCTCAATTGGCTATTCATCAATAACTGAAAAATCTGTCTAATGGAAGTTTCACGGTTTAGTTTTGTTAACTGCCTAGCATTAAGTGGGGCCCCAATGAACTTGGGAAAGAAAGCGAGCAGAGCAAGATAAAGTTTCAACACAAGTGAAAGCTGTGGAAAGAAGCATTCCCTTTAGAAACTTTTGATAGTCCAAGCTACAGCATTTGGAAAAGTAACCATTTGCGTACTCTGTACTCGCCAAAGTATCGCACTTGATTCTTGGTTGGTATGCTAATCGTTGTAGAACTTTCGTTGCAGATGTTCGTTAAAACGTCCTTTTTATTTCTAAACCAGGTAGAGGGATTGTTCTGGATACTGACTCTTTTATTATAATCGAGCATAATAAAAATTGGAAACAGGACATACATGTCTAGGACAAAGCAAAGAAATCTCGGGAAGGTAAATGGTGGTTTCTTCTAACCAAAAACGACTGATGCTAATTTACAGCTTATTTAAGGGTCGTATGTTTCACAAGTGATGCTTCCGTGGAGGATTTTCCAAGAATAATCCTGGGTCACATTAATGTTACTTTTTGTTATTTTCAATCGGTAAAAGCCTTGTCAAAGAACTTTCTAATTACGCTGAATGGAACTGATCCGCGAGAGGGAGAGAGAATATAAGAGGCAGCCAGTGCTTCAGTTACTTGGCCACTGCCTATACGATTATAATCGTATATGTATTCGTATTAATACATAAAAACACAGGCAACGAAGATACTCCATACAAAATCGAATGCAGAACACAATTAAGCAAGTTTTGTTGGCTTCATAAAACGGCCATTTTTAAAAGCCGAAACATAAAATTAAGATTTTTAAAACAGGCTAACTAGAAGAAACTGGATTGTTTCGAGATGATTTAAAAAAAAAAAAAAAATGCATTGAATTTCCAGACATTTCAACGAGAGCCCCTTTCCAGCGAGAAGACGTATTTGCATATAATGTCTTTAAATCTAACAAGATTCATACTGAATAGAAGACAAAGAAGAGAGATGCAAAAGAAAAAGAAAGAATTAGAAAATAAAATTATTCGCCAAACTGAAAGGTATCAAGAAAGTTTAAATCACTATACATATTTCATAAAAATTCAAACGTTTTATTTTTTATATTTTACTTCCCATCCTCCCACCCAAAAAAGAAAAACGTTCTGCCTGTACTTGCATAGCAGGAAAACGATTCACTGATTTTTAATATATGAGTAAAAAAATAACATGATAACTAACTAATTTTAGATCTTTATTAAATTTGGCAGTTTTCAGTCACGGAAACTTTCATTCATACTAAAAAGTTAAAATGTAAGTATCTGTTCTCTTCCAACCTTTAGGGTTGCAGCAAAAGTGTTTTACGCACGCAGACCCCCCTCCCCCTTTTTTTTACCCATTTCGCGTCTAATGGGTTATATATGTCCAACAGGGTTATATATGTCCAACAGAATCAAAAAATTGGAGAGCGAAGCACGTCTGTTACAAACGTACGAACCTGTGTCCCACTCGATTACCGGACTTAGAAGTTTTCCGCGAATTTCAGTCAGTCTATACTCAGCGACAAAGGGTAAACCTATACCTAGGAGTCTATTGTTTTTCATGCTTTTTTTAGTGTGAATCGGCGGCTAAAATCACGAATTACTTTTAAAATAGAAAGGTTAAGCATTATATTTTTATTTCCTTTTTTGTGTTCTCAAAAATATACATATGTGTGTACACAACGGTTATCTGCCTAAAGGGAGGACTTGTACCGGAACACATTTCGTATCCACGTTACCAATAGTGAAAACGACGGAAACGCCCAGGCAGCCAACCCACAACCTTTTGCTGGGATTAGAACCTTGGACAACGACCAGTGTTTAGCATCTTTTGTGCTCGGCGATTCATTGGTGGGCTTTAGGCATACAACATTTGAATTTAACGAAAACTGAGGCAGAACCTCTCTACCAAATCACCGGCTCTGATCATTCTCTGATCATTTACACCACCGATTACTACATTCGTTAGAAATGCCTTCGCTTTTAGCACATGTTTGAGTTTAAACGCCAACAATGCCCCATTTAAGCTTTTTTTATGCTTGTTGGAGGCTTTAACATCATGCCTCTTCACGCCTTTTCCTTCCTCCGAAAGCGTTTGCAGCGAAACGTAACAAATATTGGCATTTCTCAGCTCTTCTTAATTTCTTTCATTATATTTGGTGGGGAGACGCTTGAGGGGGAGAAGCAGGTGTCCAAAAAAATAAAGCTGGACAAAATGATACCACGTATTGTTATATCATAAAAGACTTTATGTTTACTGCATGAGGTACCAAGTCTACTGGCTACTATTTTATCCAACGAATGTCTGAACACGAAATTTAAAGAGCAGACTGTCATTTGTGACACCGTTTCATTACATTTTCCTTTAGTGTGCACTCTGAATGAAAAGTCTAAACCGGGAAGCCATTTTTCCTATCCCACAGTAAGTGGCTGAAATGGTAAGATTTTCGGGGGGGGGGAAACCCTCATCGAAGAAAGCTTCAATCCATAACCGCAGCAACAGCCAACCGATGCATGCGAGTCCTGCATGTGAATTTACACACTTTATAATTAACTCACTATTTCGAAGGCTCTAAAAATCTGTATCGGGCATACAGATTTCTTTATATATATATAAATTTCTTGTTTCTAGTAAAATGCTAGTGTTGTTATTATTTACGAACCATACAGAATTAAGATTTTAAACGTAGTTGGTTTTAAACGATACAACAGTTCCCGGAAAATGAATGCATCAGACAAGAAAATCATACTATTTAACACTAAACAGATGCATCAAACAAGAAAAATCGAGGCCACAAATTCATAAATAAACATGATTACGCGGCGACGACCAAAGTATCTGCCGTTTAATGCGTGAGCACATTCCTACTGAAGTTGCGCAGGTGGAGGAAACCTGATATATCAGAATATCACATCCTGCAGATGCGGCGAACCTGCAACCGTAACTGCTGTCATAAGGTAGTAACAAACCCTCAGGGTAAAAAACGAAAACATATGCAATTCAGTTTAATATTATTTCAACTCAGAGTGGCGGCACTTGTTATGCGAACCTTATTTCCCTGCATTAGGAAGGAGCGAAATACATCATAGAAGAAGGGGAAAACAATACGAATTCTGCAGCGGAAGTAGGCAATATATGTGAAGTCATAAATTAATTATAACTTTTTCTTAATTAAATTACGGATATAAAAGTTAATTTCATATTTCATATTTCTGCGTTTCATATTTGGATTTCATATTTCTGCGTTTCTAAGAAGCACTTTTTTTTTTATCTTTTATTTATTTTTAAGTTTACATAACAGACACTCAAATGAGGTAGGTCTTAGAATCCGAAGATTTTCCGAATCAGTAATTACTTCGAAATATTTTTTTTTCAATTAATAATTTAAACAGAACTATCATTACTGTTAATCAGTAGAAGTCGATTATCAAATATTTTTTTTCTTTCTTTCTCTAGCTCTCTTTTCTTCTTCCCTTGATGGTATGAAAAATACAGATGCGTCTTAAACAGATAAGATCTCAGAATCGAAGGAATATAGAGAAAGATAAAGTTTAAAAAAAAAAAAAAAAAAAAAAATCATGCATTTGCTGGTTGGGCACATTCCTAGAATTCGATATGCGTTACGCGATATGAATGTTATCTGAGCGTATCATTCAGGAACAACCACAAATGATAGGCACTCGCTTTGGAATTACCGCCATTATGACTCAAAATTATGTATCAACATTCCCGTAAGAAATCACAACTATTCATAATTCTAAGATTAGCCATTCTAAACTGTTGAATTCAATCCGAAAAGTTCCTTCGAATAATTGTATTCTCACACTTTCAGAGGATGAAGGCAGAGATCGGACAATTGTGAAAAATCCTTCTGGATGCCAAAAATAATGTATCATAAGGAATAAAGTGTAACTAGCATATACTTGATGTAAAGCTGTCAAAACATTAAATTAGTTTGTGAAATTTAGAGAGCATTCATAATAACTACAAAGCAATGCAGAAATACTGAATCTTCACCTTCTTTTCACTGACGTTTTTGAAAAAGACAGATTCGATCTTTGACGTCGTGATGCAGCAATATAACAGATTCCAAAACATAAATCGATTAAGCGTAATAAATTTTGTATATTCTCTAGTTTATCTTCTAGTATGCTTTCAATCATTATAATATCTGATAAGTCAGATAATCCAGCATTGCCGGAGTCTCGAACTTGCCATATTATCAAACTTTTACCGTGCATGACATTACAAATTGCTAAATGTATAAAATCATAACATAGGCTGTTATAATTTAAACAAAAAGTCGCTAAAAACTGAAATTTCACGAAAACAAAAAATAACTTATCTGAAAAGCTTCAGATTTTAACGATCGCCCAAAACTGCTCTTTTAAAGTTTAGTATAGTTTATCAGTAAAAATTATCATTAGACATTACCCAGATGGAATAGCAAACATTTTATAGGATATTAGATTGTAGAGGCATTAGGTATTTTTTGAAAGCAGGCGAGATGAAAAATTAGCAACCGCCTTCGCCGGGAATCGAACCACGAACCTCTGGAAATACCAGCCCAGCGTGCAGAGCCACTACACCACGGTGGCACGCTAGTAAGGCGGGAGAAATACCTTATATACTCCCCCTTATAAAGGGCGACTGGGGTTTCTAGGGGACCCAATCGCCAAATCCTGGGTGAAGAGAATCATTATTCAACACCCTTTTAGTTCGGGCGCCACTGTAGAGACATTAGGTAATTTTTTGAAAGCAGGCAAGATGAAAAATGAGCACTCGCCTTCGCCGGGAATCGAACCATAGACCTCTGGAAAACCGGCCCAGAGCGCAGAGCCACTGCACCACGAAGGCACGCTAGGAAGGCGGGAGAAATACCTTATAAGATAAATGTCCATTTAGATTAACATGGGAAGATTATCTTATGTATCTTATGTAAGTTTTTTAAAAAAGTCATGTAATTCTACAAAAACATTTAATGTTTTTAACTAGATATATCATGAATTAAATATATTTTTATTTAAATCGATCAGATTAAAATGTAAATAATACTAGTAATAATAATATTCTTAAGAACTGCATCTACTACTTTTAAATAATTTAATTTGTTAATTAAAAACAGACAGATTAAATATGAAAGAATAATATCATACGTTTTTTAGAATGGCCAGTCTCGAATGAAAAGTGATACAAAGCAAAATCGCGTTTCGAGACCAATAACCCTTTTAGGCTACAAAAACAACTTAACTAAAGGTCGAGAAATGAGAGTAATTATCAAAATTAGCGGCGAAGTTATGTGGATTCCCTGTTAACTGAAGCAAGGAGGGAGCTCAAAGACATGGCAGCATCAGAACGTCAGGGGAAAATGGGAAAACCAGGTAACCGCATTTGTATTATTAAAATGAATGAGAAAAAATTATAACAATAAAAATTATTTCTTAATCCCTGCATACGGCTCCTAGGACTCGCTTTCCGCAATTACGCAGTTGACTCTGCATAAATTTATTATTAAATAAGTAATAATAAGAGAGCAAAATACCGAAGGGATTTGCAACCACTAATACAACCCAGTTATCGTACATCTGAAACTTCTCTCTTCATATATACGCCAGGACATTAATTATTTGCGCGAATTCACTTCCTTCGCGAAACAGACGTCGAATCTCATTTCCTACCCATCCCGCGTCTTCGCTCAAGACGCAAGCAAGCAAGCGATAAAACCCGTCCCTAAACAAAGAGATTTAATTAATTATTCCAGCTCCTGGCAATGTTCCGTAGAGGAAAGGCGACACAATAGGAAACGAATGCAGTCGCCAGCACACATGTATTCGTACATATCATAAACAAACTTTTTAATACACCTATCTTCCAACTTCTCCCCCCACGCGATGCTAGTCGTCAAAATTATATTCGAATTTGCGGATTCTTTCCCAGGCAAAGTTTCGTCAGCATTTTCTAGCTGCAAACGTATGAAAAGTACGAAAGGCACCATAAAATTCTGCAGACGAATTAAATGCTCATTAGAATGCGAATAAAAGTCCTTTTAATGGCGAGAACAGCTGCTATCCGGCAACGCAAATTCAGTAATTAGATCCTCTAGTAACTAACTTTCCTAATGAAAAGGCAGCACGCAGAAATTCCTCTGATGTTCTGTAAACAACATACGGGTATACAATTGCAAATGCCTTTGAAAGACGACTCTACTCGTTAAATATATTTATTGTAGGGACGACGATTTAGTCGTCCACTTTCAGTGCTGTCTTCTTCATCCAGTGGCGTAGCTAGTACTTTTGCCTTGATATACAAACTCTTGATATACAAACAAATAACTACAAAAAATGCCATATGTAGGGAGTTTATAATTAAAATTACGTTTATTTTTTAATAAAATTTTTAATTCCAAAATTTTGAAATAATATTTTTATTAGTCCAAAGGGACTTTGCCCCTGAGGGACTATTGTTTTCGTTTTGCGATTTTGCGTCGAATCACTCTGAATGTCCGTTTCACTTTTCAAACTTCACTTCAAATATAATACAGGGCGATAATATTTGCCACCAAATATTATCGCCCTGTATTATATTTGAAGAAATTAAATAATGAAGAATCTGCATAAATGTATGCATGTTTTTCCATGGAGGTAGGAAGTAAGAAGGAGTCGCCCTAAACAAGTTTCTCCGTACCCTGCTCTGAAGCACCGGCGATCCCTACGTGGTGACCAAAACATTGGGTCATTTACCACTGAGTTCTATGGGATTTGACGCGTTCGGGTGTAAATATTTTGTAATTACGTCGCAAATATACATATAAATGTATATATTTTCTTTTTCTACAACACTTAAGAGCCCTAAGTATGTGAAAACAACATATTTTTAAACAACAGTTCATTCTGAACGGAATTAAATGGTATACTTTTCACAGGACAGTTTTCTCAGAATGGTTTAATTTGAATGAAATATTTTCACAAGTTTTCGTTAATTACATTAGAAAAAAAAATTAAGGTAATTCGGTTTTATTCGGTTAAGGTATAAAAATTAAGATCGAAGTTTATTGTATTATTAATATTAAAATTATGCATTATTTCTTTTCTATTTATAGCGCTTCTTCCTAAAATACTTTCTTAAATATGACATGATTTTTTGGCTTCTTTTAAATCGAAAAATGTAAGTCAATTTATAATTAATGCTCTATTCGGTTCATTTTAAATTAGAGAATTATTAGGAATTAAATAGTATTTGACTTTCTCTGAACATTTCTGAAAGGGAATAAAATAAGTTTTTTTTTTTTTTTTTTTTTTTTTTTTTAAAGTATTATTTAAAACTTGTAACTGAGTTATTATAAAATGTAAAGTGAATAATTCTTTTAATTATACTTATCAGATTTTTTTTTTTTTTTTACCCTTCATTTCAACAATACATATTCCAAAACTCTTTATTACGTTCTTAAGTGCGCATCTCATAGCATTTGCTTTACAATACCTTTTAACAGATTGCTTTCCAATACGAAGAATTCTTGCTTAAATAGTTTTATAACGTATTTGTCAACAGGATTTCAATTTATGTTTACAATTCAATATTAAGGTTATTATATATTTAGATAACATTTATAATCATTATAAATTAGATACATTTAATCATTAGATTTCTTCACAGTACTTTCACAGTTGTTTATAAGTGAATAAATTCTTCATTTCAAATACATTTATAAATAATTTAATGAATATTTAAGTATTTTGTCAAAGGCAGATACATGTTTCTTGCAAGCACATGCATAAATACCCATACATATTTCCTATTTATCATTTCCGACATGTGCAAATCTTTAATTTCTGTGCTTTATCAAATCTTTAATTCACTATATTTTTCGTGTAAAGTAATTTACACTAATTTAGCATAGACCCGAAAGTTTTACATAAAAAATATATATGAATATAATTTGAGTGAAAATTATAAGTATTATTTTTAATACCCACTCAAAGGTCAGTTTTTCTTCAAAATTCCTCCACAATGGCATCTCTCTCTTTAGGCAGATAGCCCTTGCATGCGTTATTCTATTTAATAAAAACTTAATCTGACCTATGTGCCTAATTACAAATATTTTAACATACATAATTTTATATTTACATTTAGCCATCAAGTTTCAAACTTTTCAAATCTTCTAGAAAATAAATTTTGGCAGATCTCTTTTAGCAATTTTCTTAAAATCTATATTTTTGTAGTGCAACAGCTTAGAATTTTATAAAACAAATTCATAATCAAAATCGCTGTTGTTAGTTATCGAAAAATAACCAAGATGTGATATTTGCGTAAATGTCAGTAAACTATACAAATTGCTATTATCCATTACACTATGAATGTTTCTTTCATGCGAGAGTGTCCCCTTTTTCAATTTCTATGGAACTGTCGTGTGTCGAAATACTATCAGAATCTTGTCAAGCGAGCTTCTGAATGTAAACAAACAACACCCCGTCTGGTGACCCAAGCTTCAAAGCAGTGCTTCACTTCTAGCGCGGAATGGCCCCTCCTCCCTTTCTTACCTCCATGTGTTTTTCGCATTGTACTAAAACAACGGTACCTAGAGCCATCCAATTTTGAATGGTATATTCCTACTGCAAATATGGGCATCTGGAAGCCCAAATTTGAAATTTGTTTTATTATCTATATCATATTTTGTAAAACTTTAATGAATTTTATTAACAAACTCAACGATTTAAAAGCGAGCTATGGCAACGTTGTACAGAAAAAACATTTTTATCTCCAGTGCGCGGAACTGTGTATCGGAAATTCTAAAGATATGCTCAATTTAAAATTTTTTTGTGATAATGCTCTTGATCTGAATTTTATGGTTTAAGTGCGAAGAACATGATACTTAATAAATAAAGGTAACACACAAAATGTAAAAAAAAAAAAAAAAAGCCCCTCTGGAAGTAATTTAAAATCCGAAACCTTTCAGACTTTCTTTTATTTATTTAATTATTTTGCTCTTTTTTTTTTTTTTTTTGTTTGCAAAACTATTAGTGGCATTGTGGAGGTCTATTTAACTGCTGTTGCTGTGATGTCGATTTTAGAGAAAGATTTCTTAAATGCAAAAATATACATTTGTCGTCCTCAGATTTCCCTTTCCTCTGTCGCCATTGTCTTTATCTCGAATTGTTTTGAGCTATGTCTGGGAAAAAATTAAATCATAATTTAATAAAAACGAAGCACATACACAGAGCAGTGCCACAATCACCAAACAAAAAACAAGATTAAAAAATAATAACAACAACTTTTAAATGGCAAAAGCATACCTAAAGAAAAACCTGCAATAACGGCAGTAACACATTCACATGCAGGGCCGGATTAAGAGTTTAGAGGACCTGCACTTGAAGATTTTAGTGCCCCTACATAAGCCTATTTTACTCCATTTCTTCTCTCTTGGTCTCGGTTTACCTGCACCATATACTCCATGGTAAAATCGGCAGTGGAAAAGTTTTGTGGTGCAACCTTTCCTGAGTTCCAAAGGACCTTTTTGTGGTGTCCTTTTCCTTGATGTTCTAATCAACTGGTTATTTTGCTTAATGGTTAATTCAGCTTTGCATAATATTCCTTTCATGAAGTTCGACTTCTAATATACGTATTTTATTTTTCTCACAAACATAACTAAGATAAAAGCACAGAACTCTTAAAGCCTTATTCGAAGCATGTGAAACTCACTTAATGGTGAAGGAAACACAGGAACAATTTAGCTTGACGATTATTCGTAATAGAAGCCATATTAGAAAGGCATTTGTTGTTCAATGGAGAACAGGAATATTATGGTTTCAAACACATATGCTCTCATACACAAAGAGGTAGAAACAACTAGTATTCTTGTCGGGTTTCTTTGGGGAGGGATTGATCATAAATCGCTTCCATAAGCAATTACGTTCTTGCTTTAGTGACTTTTTAAAAAAGTATTTAACTATTAGTATAATAATTTAAAAATGCCACTATTTCTAATTTGCTAAGTAAAAAACTGTAAGCTGCTTATTGTGCAAGCTGCATAACATTTTATATTTCCAATCTTTGTTGCAGATGCAATAAATTTAATATATTTAAGTGTTTCATTTAAAATTGAACCGCGTACTTAAGATACGTAATTTTGCCTACATTAGTTTCCTGATTTTTACAATACTCGTTTTTGTGTAAGAAGAAAATAAACCAGTCTGTCGGAACAAGCGCGGACTCTTCTAAAGCAGAAAATGATCTGTTGAGTCTTTTGCGGGGACTGGGTGTAGAACACTGTCATACTGGGAGCTGCATCTCTCTGTTATTTCGTATGACTATCATTTGTAGCGAAATTTTCGCTTTACGTTAGGTGCTTTTCATAGAAGAAGCATGCTTTTTTCGAAGTGTATGCGCCTGTTACCAAAACTACTAAAGACAGAGCTCACCGAGTCTATCCCGAATTTTGAGAAAAATAATGCTGTGTGGTGTGCCATGCTAAAGTCAAATTATTGGGTTCCAGTTCTTTAAAACGACAGTGGATACCCAGCACTGCAACCGACTGAGCACCATTCCTGAAGATGGCAAAATGATACGAAAATAAATACAGTAGATTCCGTTACGATGATGCTGGAGAAGCTTCCATCGACAGAATAATACACAAAAATTAAGACCAACACGATCTCAAGTTCTTAATAGTTTAGACTACTTTTTTGACAAAATACTTAAAACAAAGAGACAACACTCACACAGAGTTTATAAACAACATACTCTTTGGATAAACTTCAAATGAACATCACTGTTGCTATTAACAGAACCGTTAAGGCTTCACACGATTGCTAATAACAAGGTAAAATATGTAGATAAATGCACTAAACTGGAAAGACGCCATTTATAATATAGGCTGAAGGTATGTCTCCTAAACATATATTTTTTATGTTTCTATGATAGCTCCATTTTTAAATTGAATATTCTGTGTATTCATCTAGAAATTAAAAGACACTGTGTTTAAGATCTTTTTTGCAATTGCAAAGTTACTTTCCAGAATTTTTTAAAGTCATTATTCTCATGCTAAGAATAAGTAATACCAAAAGCAAAATAACAATATGTGATGGACGCGCCATAAAACTGATAAGAACTAGATGATAGCATGCCACTATCACTTCACGTGAAATTATTCTAATATTCCATAGTAGCTTCATGAATATCAAGCATAACTGTATACAAATAAGCACTGTCTTTATTCCATGCTGTGAAATTACAAACCAAAGCTATCAGGAGAATGATTCTACACATCCCTCCCAGCTTCAAATTAACAGCATCCCATCGACATTCAAAAGCGCTTAAATCCGTGGATTAACCTTTGGAGACTATTAAATGGTCCAGAACTCAGGATTTGAATTTTTTAGCCCTGCTTGGTGAAGTAGCACGTTGTCTTTTTTAAACAAACCACTTTTCAGAATGCGAAGAAGGTGAATGAAATGATTGCCATGAAAAGTTCTAGATGATTAGTCAGCGTACTATGTCTGCGCTCAAGTAACGTCAATCTCCATCCGCACACGAAAATATGATGTATTCATTGAGGTTTACATGCCATCAGAGAATCACCATCATCCTGCTCAAGCTATGGCTTCACACTGCATATCTGACAATACGACACCTGTATCCTTTTATGCGAAGAAGGTGATTGAAATGACAGCCATGAAAAGTTTCAGGTGAAAAATTCAGTCTACTCTGCGCTCAAGCAACGTTAATCTCCATCAGCACATGAAGATACCTAATGTTTCCTTTGAGGTTTACATGCCATCAAAGAATCACTATCATCGTGAGAAAAAGGAGTGTCAGTCAATGGTTCTATACATTGTATACCTGACAATCTGACACCAGTATCCTTGCACAGTAGGTGCAACAGTAAATAGGATTCATCTGAAGGCATGAAAGAACACTAATGAGGAGAGACATATTTTCGATATTACTGGCTTGATAACACCGGTAATATCGACAAGGCATAATGTACATAAATACTTAAGACATAACGTATGT
Source organism: Stegodyphus dumicola (assembly GCF_044657685.1). NCBI lineage: Eukaryota > Metazoa > Arthropoda > Arachnida > Araneae > Eresidae > Stegodyphus > Stegodyphus dumicola. Next base: position 34,986,676 of record NC_140771.1, on the reverse strand, counting down.
AAATAGTTGTTTTAAAAAAAACCTTGAATTTTGTTACTTGATGACTAAGCCTATTTGACAGATAGTTCACATTGCCAATGACGAAAATGCTTGGAATTTTTGGATATCCTTTCATAAATGATCTTTCAAATGTAGAGGTCATAAAAAGTCAGAATTCAATCGGTTCAGTAAATTTTCGCTGCATGTTTACTGACAGCATGTTTTCAAAACATGAAATACATGTCCCTACTTTCCAAAATGTTTTGGAGTGATTTTGTTTTTGAAGCTCACGGCGAGATAATATAAAACTGCTCGCATCTTTAGTATATTTATCAGAGAGATATAATTAGAATTACGTGCTTTTATCTTCTGCCTGTTATAACGTGGCGAGGGCTGTAATATTTTAATTAAGTTCTTATGAATCACTTAATATAACAACACAGATTCCCACGGGTTCCGTTCAGTTCTTAAGCGCTGAAAATGCAAATTTACGCGCATATACTGATAAAACGTATTTGCGAAGATGCAACATATCAAAGAAAACCAATAATGAGAGATATATAAAAATTATCTAATAAACGGTGGTTCTGGTTTAATGCGACGTAAAAGGTGTTAAATCATTTTCTGCTATGGGACTTTTACAATTTCCACCGCTCATATAGCGTGCCTTCTAAGCGTTAACTAAGGCCAAATCATTCTCCTAATTGATATGCATAGCACGCAAAAATGTAACAAATGGTTTTAACATGTAATCTTAAATCCAGTTAAGCATAGCTACCTTCAAACGCTACCACTGGAGCGCCTAATATTAACACGGCAGCACATTCTAAATGAACAACACTTAGTACCTGCATCACGTTCTTTCCGCTGATAAAACATTGATGACTATCGCAAAATTCAGAATTAACCTTTAACATTAAACAAAGATGGCTACTCAGCTAAACAATGACTGAAAAAATAAGCTAAGTTAAAAGAAAAAGAAATTCTCCCAGGTCACAATCTCTGCCTTCGTTAACAGGGTGCTTTAAACGTCTTTATCTGAAGTACACCGCGTCTCATCGAGCGGACAATGGGGATACTTAACTCGAAGACTGTCTGTCCATCGGATGGGTTTCTTTGTTTCGATTGAATCGTTAATGCTTCGAGGAGATGTGCGATTTTTTTTTTTTTTTTTTTTTTTTTTTTTTTTCCTACGGCGAGACATTCGATTCAGATAATGGGAAAGAGCTTTGTCGTTTAATTTAAGGTTCAGCACCATCTATGAGCGCTCATTCTCTATCAAAGGATTTCATCTGAAGGACTATACTTTTCGAAATTTCACATTTTTGGGCCAGACAGTCAGGATTCTGGTCCATAACCAGAATTTTTTTTTTACAAGAGCAAATTTTTATAATTGCCGTTCGTGGTATTTTTAGCGCACTTAATTAAAAAGTAGATTCAGGGGCGTAGCTGGAGGGGGGCAAGGGGGGACATCTGTCCCCGGGCGCAGAATCCAGCGCCAAACTGATGATACGACACTTTAGAATTAAATTTTTTCCATCCTTGGGAAGCAGTAGGGGGCGCGAAATCTTCAGTTGCCCCTGGGCGCTGAAAACCCTAGTTACGACTCTGAGTAGATTATAATATTTTAGAAGTGATCGTCGATGAAGAACATATTTCTGCGGATTCCTTTACTTTCGATAAAGGAATTAAATTCTTTATTTTTATTTTAAAGAAATTAGCCCTAGCACAATGCGGTGTAAAAAATTAAAACTTCAATTCCCCCCCCCCAAGATTATCTTTCTGACATTTTTATCTTATCCAAACAGAAGCATTTACACAGCTGTGCAATACGGACTGATGCTGGTATACTCCCAAAGCATGTTAGATGGATATGCTTATTCAGAGACAAATTTTGAAAAGGTTCTTGTTTTCCTTTTCTTCTTCACTGTATACACTTTTTTAAGAAGCAAGGGATAACAGAAAGAATTCACGGAAAGTTTAAAGCTGTTGATAAATTGCAGAAATTTTAGACTTTTTATAAAAGCGCGTTAGCAAATCAACTCAGACATTTTTTCTTCTAACAGACATACTAAGTGGGTAACAGAATTCCTATTTAAGTTGTAAAACGTCGTATCAGTGCTTCCTACTAATTTTAGAAATTACTGTGCAATAGCGCCCTGTCATAAAGATGAAAACACCTTTACTCAAATTGACCACTCTGGATTAACCTTGAAAACCCTTCAGTATTGACACGTTAAATTTCTGTATTACAAATCTGCTGTTGAAGCACTGCAAGCTACAGCCGCTACATTAGTTTATTATCTTTACATACTTCATTACGTTCATTGCATGGTTTGTAGCTGTTAGTTTAACTATTAACTAAATAGTAACTATCTACGAGAATACTAATAGTTTTGTAAAGAGAATTCAATCAACTCTTACCACGCAACAATACACAACGCCTTTTTCTAAAGTAAAATTTAAAGGACACATCACTACATTTTAAGAATGCGCATACTCAAAAGAGAATTTTAAGCCAATATAGTATATGGTCATAGCGGTGGCATATACTATATGCCAAGAATCAAGAAAATAAATATGTGTTTTCTCGCAGGCGAGTGCTGGGGCTCTTGCTCAAATATGCATGCAATACGATAAACTAAAAAGTTAATACCCAAATAAACGTAATTCATTTATTTTATTTCCTGTTAGTTAAGAAAATATTTTATTTTCTTTTAGTTAAGACACCGAATAATGTTATTGACAAACATAAAATAATAATAATAATACTGTACTGATTGTATCAAACAATTCTGTAATGAAGATCTTTAAACCTTAGATTCGCTTGTGGATGCTTTATGAATGGATGGATGCTTGTGAATGCTTTACAGGAACGATCTGCCAAATTTCTGAATCAATAGTAACGGTAGAAACTAAACTGACATGGTCTAGAATGCATGTAATCCATCAGAAACATTTAATATATAGAATTTGATAGAAGTTAAAAATAATCTAGAACTCGAATCGATGAGTAATTTACGGCAGTTGGAAGCTCTGGAAATTTCTAACAAATCTGATGACAGTCACAGCTTAAAAGACGATGTTACCCTTAGAAAATTTTGAGAATCCATAAAACTTTGGAACATTTATACGCGTTGCGACGAATATACAGTGATATCACAGGATAATTTTGAGCTAACAAGCAAACGATGTGAGTCGCTGTGGCACAGACTTAAGAAGAATCTGAAGTTTTATGAACATTACAAAACTAAGATAATTCATCATTTATAAGGAGGTATCGCGGAAGAATCGGAGTAAAACTGGGGAGGAAAAAAAAAAAAAAAAAAAAAAAAAAGATTACTTTTTACCACATCAAGTGGTAACTAGAGAAAACAAAGACATCATAAAACGCCGCGTTGTCTTTCACGTGTCATCATGTGCAGAAAGCAAACTACCCCTGAATGACTGTTTAGAATCAAACGTTTTTTTTCCATTTGAAGCCTGTTTCACTACTTTTAAAACGATGTAAATATGGACTTGTGGCTTTTGAAAATCTAGTTGCGGCTCTCGTATTTTTTTTTTTTTAAATTCTAACATGCGATTGTTACTCACATGAAGTTTGGCTACCACTGGTATATAACACTCTTACTGCTAACAAATACCATCAAAAGGAATAAAACCAAAAATATCTGCCTCTGACGATGCTACGCCATTCCGGACGGATTAAAGTATGATACTCTGAGCAGATGCGCAATGAGATGAGACAAAATGTCTCGTCAAGAAGAGAAGACAGATGATAATTTACCACGGCCAAACGGAATTACATGCCAGCACACAGCATCGCAGCTAATGGGCTTGGGAGATGAATATACGCAGCTTCAAATATTGCAGGAAGACGAGAATTCGCATTTCATTCATGAGTTACCTTCCCCTTCTAGCTTCTCCACTAAACGCTAGCAACCACTGTTAATAATTTCAAGAAAACACAAGGCAGATTCCTGCACTCCAGTTACACGAATGGAGTTGTATGCCTACATAAATAATAATAACACATAAAATAAATTTCAGAATGTATAAAATAACAATTAAGAGAACTGATACACAAATAAACTGGTACGATTTAAAGGCAAATTCGTTAACCTGATTCTAGATATTCCGGAAAAGAAGGAAAGAAAATGCATATAAAAATTCGCATAAAATAATTTTAAAACATAAAGCAATCTGCCAGAAATATCTGAGGAGGAAATGAAGTATGCATTGGTTCAAATTGAAGCAAATAGCTCAAAGCAGAAGACTATTCGCCTCTTCATTAATTCATTTTTTAATTAATGAAAGAGAAATTTTGAAAGATATTTTATTGGAATAGAAATTATAATTAAATAAATCACTGACTGGAACACTTTTCCAAATAGTTTAAAATGATGCCTTGCTCTTAAATTTAAATTATGCCTTATCTTTAAATAGTTAGAAAGAAAGTTTTACACCTTGCGATCAAAAATCATGGTGCATAATAACAAAATTCGTGTTTCAGTTTAGTATAAATTTTAGTAAGAATTTTCGATGCATGCATATTTTTAAGTACTCAGAAAACGTTAGCAAACGTATTGTGGAATATTATGTGTAAGCTAGTCTTGTGTACATACTACGTCCATGCCACTAATTGTGAATGACATTCATATAATTTAGAAATGATACTCTCTGTTATGATCTACATAGCTGTTAACATGTTTTCAGTTAATTCATAATTGCATGCAAGAATTGCCATTCCGGCCATTCAGCCTTAATTTCATAGTTTAACTACCCCCAAGATTACCTTTTACCAATGGCAGTGTAAACTGGTTTAACGTTTAGCAGCTGGTAAACTACTGTATGAACGAAGTAAGGAATAATTGGAATGTTCGAGGTTCAATAAAACATCTACCCAGAATGTTTCTACTTCGTGTTATTTTAGTAACAACAGCAAATGCTGTTTGTGTACTGCGGTCTAAGAAGGACATTAAAAGGTAGTCCGAGTGCAAGTCCGACCCATTTCTATTTCTTAATATTTCCGTGATAATGATGCCTAATCCGAAATAATAAACTAGCTGATACGACTCATTCTTGTCTAGCGATAGTCTAACGGCTTTGAAAATGAAAATTACTGAAAATTACATTTTTTAAAGACTTTTTGTGATCCTTTTATCATTTTGATTTTTCATACCACCTGAGTGATTCTTTAGATTCCGATCTGCAGTTTCACGAAATGAAACATGCAGTATTAAATACAACTCTCAGGAGAAAACTGAAGCATATTTCACAAAGAATTTTGTACATTTGATCAAAAAATGACAAATGCATTAAGATGCATCCCACACAATACACTCCACAGAAATGTAAAAATTGATAACATTTAACATCATATTCAATCAACTGCTCTTGGATTTTACCCTTCATATATATATATATATATACAGAAACCATATAATCAACACATAACGAAACCCATCCTTTCGTTGATAAAAAAACTTGTAATCTTCGAAAACAGGTTACAACTGTGACAAGAATCGCTTTTTTACAATATATATTTATATACATCACATCAGAAAGTTTACGCAGACGTTCATTCACGACTAGTGGTAGGGAAAGAGGTTTATTCCGTCTCTTCGGGTCACGCAGTTTTCATGCAGGTATAAAAGTACAAATTCAACTATTGCTTCAAACGAGCTTGCGCGTGCCTCCAAAGGGGTTGGAGGGGCAGAATATCTTAGAATTTGCAAGAATTAAACACTATTATTTCTACAGATTATTGGAGGCACGCGCAAGCTCGTTCGAAGCAATACTTGAATTTGTACTTTTATCCCTGTATAAAAACTGCGTGACGCGAAGAAACGGAATAAACCTCTTTCCCTACCTCTAGTCGTGAGTGAAGGTTTGCGTTAACTTTGTGATGTGATGTATATAAATATATATTGTTAAAAAAGCGATTCATGTCACAGTTGTAACGTGTTTTCGAAGATTACAAGTTTTTATCAGCGAAAGGATGGGTTTCGTTGTGTGTTGATTATATAGTTTCGGTATATATATATATATATATATGAAAAGTAAAATCCAAGAGCAGTTGACTGAATATGATGTTATCAATTTGTTAAATGTAATCAATTTTTGCATTTCTGTGGAGTGTATTGTGTGGGATGCATCTTAATGCATTTGTCATTTTTTGATCACATGTACAATATTCTTTGTGAAATATGCTTCCGTTTTTCTCCCGAGAGTTGTATTTTATACTGCATGTTTCATTTCGTGTAACTGAAGATCGGAAGCTAGAGAATCACTCAGGTGGTATGAAAAATCAAAATGATAAAAGGATCACAAAATGTCTTTAAAAAATGTATTTTTCATTTTTAAAGCCGTTAGAATATCCCGGGGATGGGGGAGGATATTAAAGCTGTCTCATGTCCTATTCGAGAAAATTTATGGTACTTTTTTATCGGGACCAGATTCAGAAACGCAAATGTGTATGTTTATGTGCATATGTGCATGTGTATATAATATACACACACGGGACGTATGTGTCTATATTATATAGACACACATACGTCCTCATATATATGCATACACGAACACATACATACATGACTGTACCCGGTCCCGATAACAGAAGAGTACCACATTTTTTTTAGTACGTAACATATTCTGCCCCAACCCAAAACAAAAAACGCCACACGGATTAGATTCGGTAAAGCGAAGAAGCCTGCTTTAAAGGATTTCGCAGCTTTCCTCACGTGTAACGCGAGCACAATGTTGTTTTCTTTAGGAAGTCCTCTATGAAAGCATCCCTCTGCTTAAAGACACAATCTTCTTGCATGCTTCGCAGCAATCAATCAAGCCACCAATTTAACCAGAAGATCACCAAGCAAACAATTAATGGTGAAGGATATTAAAAACAACTCATCCCAAGAATGAAATGCTGTTTTTCTCAATTGATTTCAGTAACATGATGGCTGCTGTAACTTCTCTAAAATCTATCGGACAGAAAATTAGACAGCGTTTGTCATTGGCCAAGACCTTCAGCACTTTACAATGAAGTAATGCATTTTATTCTTGATCAAGTATAGCCTAGTAGATGAAACCCACGAGTCTTACACTTCTAATATCAATGACCGCTTCCCGGGATTTCTGCTCGATTTTAAGTTCCTCCATGCCACAACGACACGATCCATTTACAAACATCCATGATTTGTGCAGGTCTCGAACCCGGGCACAATGATATAGCAGCCGGCTTCGCCAAACACCATACCGATCAGAGACTTTTTGTGTCCTAAAGGCAACGATTCACAAAATTCTGCATTAAATGGTCGTTGTTAAATACTATTTAAATTTAATGCTTCATGAGGCTCAGCATCTCAGCGAATACTTTTCACGTGCTTTCAAAGTTAAACCACCGTTCTCTGAACTGTAAGAGCACAAAGAATGATTTTTTTTAAGCTACTACTTGAAGCAAGCATAATGCATTACATACGCATAATTTATACAATATTATTTTACTCTCAGAATAAATGACCAAAGGATATCTATCGCGTACTGGCCGCCTCTCTTTACGAAACATACAAAGATCATCTCCATTCCATACATTATTCATTTTCCCTAAACATCCGTACGAATGGGAATGCAGTGCCACTTGGAGAAAGGCAAAATCCATAGGTTGACTTTCAGACCCATTTCAGATTTAAGATTACAAGAAAGGGGCAGCAAGATATCTATTAGAGACGATTTTAACAATGAAACGTTCCCTACGCCAGCAAAAATATAATAAAAAGTACAAGACATGTATGAATTGAAAGGGATCATCAAGAATAAATTCTGCAAACTTCAACAAGCCATATTTCGAGAACTTTTAAAGAAAAATAAGTTATAATAAAACTTAAATTTGACTTTATTTGAAATTCTTTTTGCCTACTCACAACTGAAGTTTTATGAAAAAATACTCGTTACCAGAGGAGGGACTATTTAACAGGTTTTTAAAAAGCAATTAAAACGTGTAGCTAACTGATGCTAAATATGAAAACAAGAAGTTCTTCAAAATAAATTCAATTTCATCTTAGCAGATAATGAGAAATGTTTAAGTGTATACATATGTATTAGATATAAATTTCGGGGGAAAACGGTAATGTAGGGAGAACTTCAGTTTGAAAAAAAAAAATTGCTATTAAAAAGTTCAAAAAACTTCTTTTAATTAAAAACCATACAAATATTTCTCTTCCTTTCTTAAATAAAAAGGAAAAAAAAATCTACTGCTGCCAACTCAGGAAATTAAATTTTTATTAGGAATTTTCGCCTTCCTCGATGCATGCCTTTATGGTGTAACTGGAAATCCATTCGGCTGTCAGTCGGGAGGTTCGAAGTTCGAATTCCGCTAGGGCATCGTTGTCTTTTATGTTTCCGGTTTTGAAAACCCTAACGATTCTACAAGTGGCGCCGGACTACAATATGATGAATGATAATTTTTCGCTACCTGGATTTGACAACTGGGTCCTTCTCGTTGTTCTACAGCGATAGCTAAGCACCAAATCTTTGGCTTTATCGATGGGTTACTCATTAGTTTAAGTCGATCGTCCACCAGAGCATGATCCATCTTCGACGCATATATCTACCTAATACGTACATATTGACTACCTAAAATACTTTATGCCATTCAAAAACTATTGTTTTCGATAAAGTGTTGTTCTCAGGAAAACCGCCAAAACAAAAATTCTTTCATTAAAATGAATCTACTTACAAACGACAGAAAGAAATGAAATACAGATTGTCGCCAGATGTTAATGTAAGTCGAAACAACTTTTAAAAATATTCTGCAAGCTATTTCCTGCACATTCATCTTTTCAATGAATTTTTCCCAATACATTTTATCGCAGTTTTTAAGAAGTACTAATACTATTTTTAAATTTCTCATTTTGTTCTGCTGATAAGCACAAATCACTATCATAATATGAAAGTTAGACCAAAAACCTACGATGCGTGAATCACTAAAAGCTAAATTTGAATATTCCTTGAAAAAAGAAAATACAGAAAGGGAAAATCAAACGCATATTTATAAACTGTAGAATTACTGCCCCCATATTCACACTGCATTTTGGCTGCATATTGAGCAAAGATGCTGAAGAAAATTTCTGTACAACCGTATTATAATCATCCTCCACAAAGGGTAGGCTTTATCTCAATTGCTTCCTCACTTTTTCATTCGACTTTTAATGCCAATTCGAAGAAAAAGGAAATATCTCAGTAAAAACTTAGTAGAAATGGCTCTGCACATAAATTCACATAAAGTATACTTCTCGAACTAGGGAAAAAAATGCATCACAGCAGCTCCTCTTTTTTCTTACATCAAACACGAGATACCAGCATGTTTTCTTATCCTCAACAGAAAGAACACATTAAGAAGTTAACATACAAGAAACTGCAGTTAAGGTTGCAGACAAAAAGACATGCTTCGTAATGCACAAATCAATCGAACCACGCATTCGAATAATGGATTCCTGATAATGAAACAACCCGGCTGCTACGACCTCATCACGAGCGAGCTATGGAACCAAATTCCACCCCTCCTCTTTTGCTGCTAGATTACTGGCTTTCCAATGATTATCATTTTCTCATTTCCAGATTATGCATTGCAACGAAACGTAATCAGACATTGCAACGAAATGTAATCAGCTACTGCTGTTTCTGGAGAAAACACGTAGCAAGATACGGTACATTTAACCCAATCTGCCAGAAAAACTTTCGTCGTAGTTCTGGGCCAACAAAAAATCCCAGCTGAAATTCATCAATATGTACGTAATATTTCTAATACTAATCCTTTATTCGGCATCCCTAATGCTATGCTTCTACGACATCGGTTGATAAGACGAACACGCTGGTATGATTCTACTTACTAATATAACACTTAACCTTTTATCAACATCAACCACCTATTTATTATTTTAATGCTAATATTTGCCCTATTTGGCAAATTATATGGTATTTCTCCCGCCTTCTCAGCATGCCTTCGTGGTGTAGTGGTCAACTCGCTAGACGCGTATTCGAGAGGTCCGTGGTTCAAGTCCCGGCGAAGGCGTTGCTCATTTTTCATGTTTCCTGCTTTTGAAATAACCTAGTGTCTCTGCAAAAGCGCCCAAGCTAAAAAGCGGTGGTGGATGATGATTCTCCACCACCAGGATTTAGTGATTGGCTCCCCTAATCTCCAGTCGTCCTTTAAAAGGGGGATTATATAAGGTATTTCTCCCTCTCTCTCCTTTCTAGTATGCATTCGTGGTGTAGTGGTCAGCACGCTTGGCGCGTAATCGAGAGGCCCGTGGTTCGAGTCCCGGCTAGGGCATTGCTCATTTTTCATGTCTCCTGCTTCGAAATAACCTACTGTCCATATAACTTATAAGCTATATAATATTCTCTCGCATATATAAGGTATTTCTCCCTCTCTCTCCTTTATAGTATGCATTCGTGGTGTAGTGGTCAGCACGCTTGGCGCGTAATCGAGAGGCCCGTGGTTCGAGTCCCGGCTAGGGCATTGCTCATTTTTCATGTCTCCTGCTTCGAAATAACCTATTGTCCGTACAACTTATAAGCTATATAAGGTATTTCACCCGCCTTCGTGGTGGGGTGGTCTGCACGCTGGTTGCGTATTAAAGAGGTCCGCAGTTCGATTCCCGGCGAAGGTTTCCTCATTTTTCATCTCTCCTGCTATTAAAAATTCCTAATGTCTCTACAAAATAAATACGTTAGAATTAGGACTTTATTTTCCTTTTTAACTTACTGCACTTAAAGGAGCTGGAATTATTGGCAATTACATAAAAAATCGCTTATTTACTAAATCAATAGACTAGTCTATTCAATTAGTAAATAAGCGCTCAAAGAAATTCTCTTAGAAGTACGCTTTTTTACATGATAATCCTTCTCTCCCCCTATATAGTCAGTTTGTTTAACGAAGTTTCCAAACGCTATCCATGGTAAGTGTTATAGTTTCACTTATTTTGAGTGAGCTTACGACTAAACATCCATGATAGAATAGTTCACTAGTTAACTTTTGGCATGAACTTACAACTTATTCATTCATTCAATTGTTTCTGGAAAGTTTACCGCTTTCACACGAATTTACTACTTAATAACAATGCTTGGACAATAAACTAGAAACCCTACCCTTCAAAAATTTCGGCGAGTTAAACTGAAATAAATATATAGTAAAATACAAACCCAGAGACACTGATGTATTTAAGAGTGATTTTACAGCGGAAACTAAACTGTATACCACATATTAACCACCGGTTAGGAAAATCCTGTATATTTCCGAATAATTCGTTAAGTATCATAAGAAAAAAAAAAAAGAAAAAAAAAAGGATTTTATCAGTATCCTGTGTGGTACGAAGCTTTCACACTGCTCCAGTTTGTGCCACTAAGCATCGAAATAAACACGTTTCTTTAATCTCAGATACAGAACTTCAATCATTAGATACAGAACTTGCGATATTTACAGAAAAGGCCTACATTTTAATCACTCGAGCATGTTACACTGCGCTTATGAATGCCGTATTAATCCAGCTGGCTTGAAACTTTGCAGCATGCTGTACTCGAAAAGCCATAGCAACAAGTCCCAGAGATGCCCTATCAAAGATTTACAGAACACCACATAGATGATGAAAAAATATGCTTTCTGTTCATACTTATCTAGCATTTCACAACTAAATTTTGCCAACTCTTCTAATGCTGATATGAATATCTATATATTGATAATTGCAAAACACACTCCGTAAGAACTATGGAACCTTCTTGCGCAGAAATAGACAACGTATCAGCAAAAAATTCCATCGAATTCGGACACGTCAACTCAGTCTTTCAAACATACTATTAAAAAAAAGGCACTAAAGTAGGCCCTTGACAAATACTGTATGGTTATAATCCGTAAGATTTTCAAGCACACTCAACTAGCAGTCAACAAACATAATAAAAATTGCACTTACGTAGTATCAATATCATTTGCTTTAGTTACAAAAGCAAGTTCACTCCATTTAGGCAAGCAGCAATATCCACTAAACCAAACAACTCTCATTTTCAAATGCAATGCTGCAAAGCCCACCAGCGGCCGAGCGGTAAAAGTCGCTGAACACTGGTAGTTCGGTATGGTGTTCCAGTCTTAAAGAACAGGCTGGCTGCTTGAGCCTTTTCATGGTTATTCCCATGTGTACAAGTAATATGGATATGAGCCTCTTAAAAACTTCTCCACGGGGCATCCCTCCCTTTCTGCATTGTTCTAAATGGTGCAGCCCGTACAGAATAAATAAAATGCAATGTTGCGTATGCTCACAGCCCCCTCCAGTTATATCACATGTGGCCTACTTAATCGGGTTCCAAGGGTCATACCGACTTAAAGGTTGGATTGCTGATACAAAGTTTAGGAATAACAAAGTGAATCAGCTAAAAACAATCTGCATTACTTGATAACATTTTACGACACGTGCTCTTAACGTTATTTTTATTAATAAAAGAAGTTTTGAATGCTATATGTAATGCATGTATTTGTGTCACAAAACTAACTGTCCTATCAATATAACTCGCAGGGGGGGGGGAACATAATTTTACTGACACCCTACGGCAATATATAGTTTCTGCCTTATATTCTTCTGGCATAGCTGGCAATATGGTTTGGTTGTAGCTTTAAATTTTAGGAAAATTTTTATCACAAAATTACCATATTTGTTTTCATTCCTATATGAAAAATAAATGTTTATTTGTTAAAAAAATTATCACTTAATAAATTACTCACAACATAAAATGGGGCAAAATTGTAGCGTAAATTTAATTAATATAAAAATGCCACATTTTTTAGACCTCTGCTAATCTTTCAAACAATTTTTCAATCTTCTTTTTGATAAAATGTTCAGATATTTCGTCAAAATATTAATTTTACTTTTTCGTCATCTTGTCTACAGTACCAGCCCTTGCGAAAAGAAATGCTATAGTGACTTAAAATGGTAAGAACTGTCGGGAGCGATATATGAACTCTTATGCTAATGAGTAGAATTTAATAATGGGAAAGTAGTATTAACCTTTTAATGAATCACAGCATAAGCATTAACCTTTTAATGAATCACATCAGGTCTGTTGATTAATGGAAGTCCAATAGTTGTTAAAAAGCATTCTAAACTACGATGACAACAAGACATCGGCATAAATGGTTATTTTCTAACAATTCAAAATAAACCAAACTTTCCATATCCCACCGCATGCAGAGCAGAACCTCCTTTCGACGCAGTCCTGATTTTTCTGTTAAACCTAGTTCCTCTTTTTCGAGTAGCATAAGAATTCCTTTTTAAGTACAAACACAAATAATTTTTTTAAAAAAAAAGCTCCATTCATTTCTTTCCATTAAAGAAACGGAATGAAAAAATACTCTTTGCTGATGATATGCTGCTTCTGTTGAGTTTATACACAACAAAAACATCAATAACAGATAAAATTCTTTACTCATATCAGGTGATTTACTGTTGCTCACTGTGCGCAATGAAATCTCTCCTATTTCTAGTCATGCATGGATTTAAGTCTCTTAAGCTTCTATATACCAGATATGATGATTTTAAAATCATAAAAGTTCTAAGCTTAGTTACCAGGCAACCAGACCTTGCCTTATCACAAAACCTAATTTAAGGATTTTGCATAAACCTTCTAACTTTTCAACATTATGCAACTTGGAAAGAGGAGCCCAATCACAGCTACAAATTTACGCATGCGCAACTTTCCATTCCCTGATTGACTACGGCTTAAACCCTGCTAAACATGTATGAATGCACTTAATGACTTTTTATGCATTAAACCATAAAGCATTATGACGGCAAAACCTTCATCTGAACGAAGTCTTAGCGTCTTCGTTTCGTGATTTTCTATTTCTCCAGATCTTCTTCATTTCTTTAAGATCCTTGGAATTAACATTCACTGCATTTTGCAGCGTTTCTTTGCAAGCGAAATTCATAAAATATAATATGGAGTCATGAATGTGCAGCTTATGACATCATTCACCTATGAATCAAATTCATGAAATGTTAAACTCATTGTAGTTGGGAAAGAAGAAGAACATTATCAAGATTATAAAAATCTGTAAAAATTTTCACTCGAGAATCATTTTAGTATTCTTTTACGAACTTCAATTTTGGCAAGCTAAAATCTTACATTGCTTACTATCAGCCTCATATTTTAACATGATGAGATTAAAAACAGTGCCGACGTGTTTCCGTTGAATAATAAGTAACAACTCTTTCAATTGTTAGATTGAAATATAAATCAGTAGAATAAAAGTTCTCTTTTTTAAAGGATAAAATGATTGCAGATTTTGCTTTTTGCCTTAACGGTATCTGCCACACTAAAAACAAAATGCAGAGGTTAGACAAAAATATGGAAACACCTCGTAAAATGTATGTTTAAACTGAGATGTTTGTTCTTGCAAAAACTGTTCAAGGCGCTAATTTGCGAGTGCATCCATGTCCGAGCTAAGTGAACTCGAACGTGGGCAAATTGTTGGGGCATATAACGGTGTGTGCCAAGGTACATTAAGTGTCTGGTGTTTCAAAAGGCACAACATCTAAGATTTTTTAACTCATACAGGAAAACCGGAAAAACTGCATCGGCCAAATCACAGCGCGGGTGAAAATTCGTGTTGACTGATCATGGCTGACGATCTTCTCCGACAAAAAGAATTGATTATGTGATGAGGGGTACAGCCGCAAAAGTGACTGCTGAACTGAATGTCGCACTGGCAAACCCTGTCGGCACCAAAACAATACGAGGGAGATCTACAAGAAGGGTTATTTTGGGGCGAGCTGCAAATCAAAAGGAAACTCAATGCCTACATAAGGAGGAAGTGGTATCAAATTCATAAAACCTGGACTAAAGAGCAATGGAAGACAGCCATTTGCTCGGATGAGACTTGCTTCACACTGTTTCTAAATTTGGAGGGAGTTTACATTTGACGAACGCCGTCCCAAGCGTACGGCAGAGACTGCTTGCTGTCGAGAGGAAACATGGAGGGGATTCAAGTATCGTTTTGGGCAGCCATATCGTAGTATTTCACGTGACCCATCAATCCCTTTGCAAGGTCACATTACTGCCAAGGATTATGTGACCACATGGTACGGTTGATCATGTCCATAGTACAAATCTTGTTCTCCGATGATGAGGCCGTATTCTAAGATGTTCACTCAACTCGCATCATCCGTGACTGGATTTCTGAGTATGAGAGTAAACTTTCACATCTACTATGGCGACCACAGTCACCAGATATCAGTATTATTGAACTTTTGTGGGCTATTTTGGAGAGAAATCTGCGTGAGCGCTATCCACCGCTGTCTTCGTTAACTGAACTTGCCAAGGTTTTACCAGGAAAATAGTACAAGATTCCCTTGTAAAGCACACAAGACCCCTATTATCCGTTCCGAGAAGACGGCAAGCTGTTTTCATTGCCAACGGTTTTCCTACATCGTATTAGTCACAGCAATATGTTTTCATTTAGGTGTTTCTATATTTTTGTCCAACTCCTCTATCTGATGACTTCCTTGTACGGCCTATTGTACACTTTTTCCCCCCTGCACTTCATTTAAACTTATTTTTTGGAGTTTCATTACAGATAAATTTCTAATTCAATCAATTCATTTCTCACTTCGCGGCAAGGCAAAAATACATAAAAACTCAAAAGATCTCAAAGATCATTAAAAACTGTAGAATACAGAAAACTCTAAAACAGCAAATACAGTTAAAATTAGCTTAAAAAAAATTTACAACTAAAATTAGATTTTCTAAGCCAAAACAAGCAATTCGCTCAACGGACAGAAAGATCAAATTTTCAGTGCACATAATTGAAAGTTACATTTAGATCCCACTAGGGAAAAAGCCGCTCAAGTCGATGCACAAACTGACATTCACTATTCCGTTAAGAGTTTCAAATGTAAACAAATAGCGGCTTCGTTAGGCCTAGCGCCACTAACACTTTTTAATTGCTGATAATTCCACAACTATTGCATGCAGATTAACTAACGGCATAAATATACTATAATCCAGTTATGTTAAAAATGCACAATTTACCAATGTAAAAAAATAAAAATACTGAGCTCGCCGAGCCGGGTAACAGGATGGCAATATAGTGAGTGACTTGATACTAGTAAGTTATATTTTGAAAGATGTTTTGAAGTAACTTGAAAGTAAAATGTTAATAATGTTTTAACGGGGACTGGAATTAAATCATCATGAAGAACAAAAATTCAATTGCCAAAGGAAAAATTAAATTAAATGCATGTAATCATTGTCATTGATCGGAAATTAGTTGACTTTTCAAGGGGAACAAACCAACTCCCGTTCAATGAACAATAATTAATAAATAAATACATAAATACGAAGGTGTTTCGTCTTTACTCAAGTAATAAGGTTAAGCCAAACCAGCAATTCTAGTCAGGCCAAATATTTCCGCAAATAGAAGGGATTATGAACCAATGCTGATGCTCAAAGAACTTATTCCTATGAAGCATTTTAGCCAATTCAATTTTGAGTGAAAAGCAATTTCTGTGGGGAATTCCAAAAAAACTCGAGTAACCGTCCCCCGATACCCCCGTGTTTATGCATTTGAGTTCTATATTGTTTGTAAAAATTAAACATTGGAAATTGTCATTATGAAATAGAATTGAAAGTATAAAGTTGAAATAAATATAGAAGATTACAAAATAAGATAAATGCAAACTTTGTAAAAACAAATCAAAAATAATATAAAAATAAAAAATATAATAAGAACAGTGAATGTACATGAAGATATAAAGGCCAGAAAAAGTATTAAGTAACTTACATTCTTTCTAGTGGGGAGTCGGCAAAGTGTTCTCTTCGCGACTGACTCAGAAGTGTAGCGTGTCCGAAAAATTCTTAGCGGCAGCGGGGGCTTTGAATAGTATCAGTCGGTAAGAATTGGGTGAAGTAATTTATGGTAGTGGGTGGGACTCGGAATTCTTGAGGGATGTATTATGTGGAGTTTTTATTAGAGTGAAACTCTCTGTTAAGATTTTTTTGAAAATACTAGTGAATGGAAATTAATTAATTTCTGGCTAATTGTCGTGTCGAAAAGATTAAGAATTTAAGAAAGGAAAAAAGTAATTTTCACTGTCTAAGAGCTATTAGACAGACTAAAGATTAGGAAATAGGCCCATTTTTTTAGTAACAGCATAAGTCTGCAGACAATTAGCTTTTTACAATATATACAACTGAGTAATTACACTATATACAAATCCTTCAACTGATAGTCATTCAACTTATACCGCCTTCTCAGGTTTAGGAACAAATTATCATATCCCTATCAGTTAAATGATTTAGAGTGAGTATTTAACGCCTGCTCTTTTAAGGCAATGGTTAATAAATTGAATGAGTATTAGATTATTTTTGAGAATTTTAATAAGGAGCAAAATTTCGCGTTGTAAATCTATTTTATCTGTGCAGATAAATTTAATTCGTTGTATTTGATTTATTATTGTATTGTATTGAAATTTTGTTCTTCATGATGATTTAATTCCAGTCCTCGTTAAAACATTATTATTATTTTACTTTCAAGTTACTTCAAAACATCTTTCAAAATATAACTTACTAGTATGGATTCACTCTTTTAAAATAATTTAATTAAACTTAGAAGATAATATAATCAATTAATCAATATTGTTTAGTAAATAAATTATTATTAACTTACTTTGCAGCAATTGCGCAAGTAGTAGTAACTTGTTTTCGCACTAAATGAATTTAAGAACATACAACATTTGACACACACACACACACATATATATATATATATATATATACTATACGTTTCAGGCCAATTGCAATAAAAAAGATAAGTGCACAGCTAAATCTTAGAGAAGTCCCATATACAAAATTTCAACGTTTTACGGATACTCATTTTTGAGTTATGCGAGGATACATACGTCCGTACATCTCTTCTGAATCCCTTTTACAAACCGTTTTGGAAAAAAGAGCCTTTTATTCTGTCCGTACGTCAGGCAAAAAAATAATGCAGATGGATTCGAGAGCGGTTAAAATAGGTTATTTTCTTCGAAATATGATACCCGAAAGTTTTCGCGATTGCAGTGCTTCCTTTGCTTCGTATAAGAAAGTACAATACACTGCTGAAAATATTACCGTTAATATTCCCATCGGTTATATAAATACAAGCTTCATGCACTGCGTATTAATTGGATCACGTACAAGGCAGAAACAAGAAAAAGAAATTTGTTGTATAAACTTACCCCAAGTCGACTTTCACCTATATACTGCTTTCATTCTGCCCCCCCCCCCGCAAAAAAAAGGGAAGTGACTTTTAAGATTTTAAAACACAAAAGAACATTTCTCAGAATTAAAGTAAATTACATTCTGATAAGAAAGCATATAACGAACGAAATAAAAATTTCGTTACCCAAGCGAAACAATATCAAACATGGCACTTTATGCTTTACAAATTCCTTATCACATGCATTTTAAAAAAAAGAAGAAAAAGACGTATAAAAGAGAAAGAGGATCGGTACCATTTTGACAGAAGCATTCGCAACATAGATTCTAAGTCCAAATCTAATAGATGACGACTGTCAGGAAAGAGGTAGTAAAGAATGCACTCTGTCGCGCCGTCCTCTATTTCTCAAAGATACATTATTCAAAGACTACATATCTGCATAATGCACAGCAGTAGAGGAAGAATAAAGATCCGTTGGAGAAAGGTAGTTCTAAAATGTACACTTGAGTGTTGCCACCGAACGAAACATAAAAGGAATTTCAGATGACATATCGACATTGCTTAACTTATCGCGTTTTCAGAAGATGTTGAAAGGCACCAAAAAGTTCTGTTTTTTAAATGTGCCATAAGAAAGCCTTCAAAGAATGCAATTTTTAAAGCAAATCGCGATTTTTAGCCCAAAGGGATGCTACACCCAAAAAGCTATTAGTCTCAAAACAACATTTTGCGTCGTTTCACATTCTCCGCTGGTTCACTTTTCAAAAAAATATTATTATTATTTTTTTTTTTTTTTTTTTTTTTTGCCAACAAATATTATCGCCATTTAGCATATTTAAAGAAACTAAATAATGAAGAATTTGAACGAATGCATGAATGTTTCTCGTACTGTTAAAAAACAACGGTACCTACAGCCATCAAATTTTGAATAACGTACTCCTCCAACCGAACATTGGCACTTGGAAGCCCGAACTTTGAATTTCGATTTAATAACTATTTCAAATTTCGTAAAATTTTAACGAATTTTTGATTAAAAAACTCAGCGATTTCAAAGCAAGTAACGGCAACACTGTACGGATAATATATTTTTATCTCCACCGCGCGTGACTGTGTATCGGAAATTCTAAAGATATGCTGTTTTTAAATATTTTGTGATATTGCTGTTGAATTGAATTTTATGTGATTTAAGTGCGAAATACACGATATTTAATAAATGATGGTAATACACAAAATGTAAAAAAAGCCCTTTTGAACGTCAATATAAAATCGGAAAGCTTTCACACGTGATAAAAAAATAAAAGGGAAAGGGGTAATTAATATATCATTCATGCTAATATCTGACGGTCCCACAATCATTTCACTGATTTTTTTTTCTTCGAAATTTACTCCTCTCCTCCTAAAAAAAAAAGACCCCAACACTCATATAGTAGGTAAGTTAGAATTAAAACTTACTATTTACTTGCTTTAAGTATTTTTTTTAATTTTTTTATGTAGTATCTAAGTATTTTCTAAACATGAAATTATATTTTTAAATATATATTTGTTTTTTAAAAATTGTGAATTAGTTCTTTTTGTTTCTTATTGGTTTATATGGATTATGTATAGTTCTTTTATAGTTTCTTTTTATTGATATGCATATTCGTGTAGGGGAAGTTTCTGTAGACAAGGGTTTCTAAAATATATTGGTTTCTAGATTTTTTATTATTTTTATTATTTTATAAAAAATTAATTTTTTAAAAAATTTAATTAAGAAAAAGTTTAATTCTTGACTTTACTTGCTTGTTTCTCAAAAGACTTCATTAGTATTTTCTTTTTTTTTTTTTTTTTTTTTTTTTTTTTTGTTGTTGTTGAATTCTTAAATGTTAATTTCTAAGGGAATTACTTATTGGAATTACTTTTGGTTTTGACTTTTACCCTTGCCTGCATGAATTACGAAACACGAATTGAATGATTGGAGAGTTAGGTTTGGAGGCAACTTCCCCTTGATAAGTCTGTCTCCTGCCTACTCAACGGTCATTCACATATGCAATTTTTTAAAATAAATTTTTAATTTAATTTTAATTTATTAAATTAGTAGATTTATTTTCATGGATAGATTTTGAACTTGATTTGCTTATGCTTCTGAATTTAAATGATATTGTAGATTAGTTCGAGAATTAAATCTTTTACATGTTTGCACATTTTTTTTTTTTAAATTATTTTGGCTTCTTTTTTTTTTTAATTTAATTTTTTTAAAACTTTTATACGTATTTGTTAAGAATTTAAATTTGTTTAAATTTACATATATATATATATATATATATAGAGAGAGAGAGAGAGAGAGAGATAAAGGATCTCACTTGCTGGAATAAAAGGTATGACTTTTCAGGACCCTGATTCTTCGCACTGGATTCATTTAGTAAAGTTTTACCTAAGAATCCACCGGCTCGCAGTTCGATACCAGCCAACGAGCCTTATGATGCTTCCAACATCGCTCGACCGATGACGTTACCACTATATTATCTCATCAAAATCATACTACTGAATTACTACACAAAGTTATTAAAAATTGCTGAGAAATTAGATTGGTTTATAATAACATGCAAAAATTAAATTACTTAGCATTCCTAATTTTACAAAAATATAATTTTTCCCACATTTACTGTGCTTCTGTTCTGCGACAAAACAAATATTACATGAAACATGCATAACGATAAGGCTTAAATACAACAGTCGTATTTTACAAGAAATTCTTAGAAGAACCATTACAGCAGTTGAATCTTCAAGGCGCCAAGGACAACAAATGACAAATCAATACATGGGGCAAAATAAAACGAGTTTTTTCTTAACTTTTCGAATTTAAAAAGCAGAGAAACTGCGAATGAGTTTCATTAAAATGTGACAGCAAGGTGTAAGTGCTGCGTTGCAAATAACTTACCGCAAAAGCAGACGATATCGACAGATTTTAAAACGAATGAGTTAATCGATTTCGCCATTTTGCGGAAGGCATGGAATAACTTTTCAAGACTCAAATCTTGCTTGTTACGGCGGGAGGGGGAGATTCAACATCGACAGACTTGGCAAAGTCCCCAAACTCTGTCCTGATGATATTTTATTCTTATTTAAGATCACAAAATGTAATCTTTTACTTTAAAAACATAATCGTAAATTTTTCGTTCGAACATGGTTATGAATTTGCATAAACATTAGTAATTATATATTTTGTATCGGTATAAATTTGCCTCTTTTTTATAGTTGCGAATTACATAATTGTGTTGTATTTATGCAGATAATTTGTTTAAGAAATTTTACGTTTACAATTTGTTAGTAGATGTGATTAGAACTAAAGTTGCTAAATTTCGAATTAAGGAGACTTTTCAATGTCTCTTGAATCTTTAAAGATGGTGCCTTTACCATGAATAAGAACACAAATAAAAGAATTCCTACAAATCCTCTCTCCATTACTATTTTACACAAGGCACATCCGGCCCAATAACATTTCTTTGAAATTACTTAAAACAGCATGCCACCGTGAAATTTCTGCAGTTTTGGGGTCAAACGACACTGGCATTTTTCAGACAGCGTTATCAAGTTCTTTTGCGCTCAAAGTCACAAAGTATATTTTCCTCGGGAAGGCTTTGGCAAAGAACTTTTTGCGACAATATATTCACCAGCGCTGGAACTGTTTTCTACTCTATCGCACTGATTCTACTGTATGTACAGTTTCAAAACTACGAAAGTCAAGTTCCTCCAACCATTGGATTACGTTTATATTACGAGTAGTTTAGCAATGAAAAGTTACTATTACGCATGACGGCTGGACATTCGGGGAAAATGCACGCATAAAGTAAACTTGGGTACTTGATACTTAAAGTAGTCTAGCTTAAACACTAAAAATTTTAGCTCTATTGCTGACAACTTCAAATAATCCAAAAATATGGGAATCTTACATACACAAACTGAAGTACAAAGTTCCAGTTAGGAGATAAAGACATTTTGAGAGCCTTGCATTTTGGTGGAGAGGAAATATGAAGATTATACGCATAAAATGCAAATAAATGCGACTTTGCTACATAACAAAGCAAATGAATGACAAAATGAATAAAGCATAATTATGAACAATATTACAAAACAAATACAAGTCCTGCTTCACGTTCTCTCGGTACTTCGGAGTTCTTAGCCACCGCGCCGATCAGACTTGCAATAATATAGGCAAACAAAGAATATAATTTGTTGGTTTATATATGATTACGGCAAAGCACTAGATGGCTATCAGCCTACAGGAAGATGCCTTTGTAGGGGACTTTCTAAAGAAAACTGCCTCATATACACATTCCACATGGGGGGGGAAAACCACGAAAACGTCTATGCAGCCAGCCCGTTCGCCAGAATTCGAACCCCGGACCGAACTACCCTTGTTAAGCGACTTAACAGCTAGACCGCTGGTAGACCAAATAAATACGAATAAGGGTGAGCAAGAGTACAAATACTGATACACTGAATAATTCCAGGTTAAAAATGCTGAAACAACTGTTGTAAATAGGATAAATGTATAAAATTATGTACACAGGAACTGATATCGTAGGAGGTGGGTAACATAAAATCTAAGTAGCGAGTTTGAAATCTATGACTTCCTACTAAAATTTTTAGAATAACTTACGATATTAACGGCTTTATCACAGAAATTTCTGTTGATTTTATGATTATAGTCCCTTATATCACGGGTTATCTTCCTTTTTTCATATTTGGCACCCTTAAAAAAATCTAATCTATTCTCGGACCCCCAAAGCAGTTACTTTAGTTAAAAGAAAGCTGTATAACAATCAAATTGTAATAAAAATATGACCTACAAATTTGTTATCGATGCATGCGCAGGAAATTAGTTTTGCACGCGCACCAATGTTATGTAATTTTTAAATACCCCCCCCCCAAATGAAAATACCTATCTCGCACATCTCAAAATGCTACCTTGCTGGGAACCCCTGCTAGAGCTAGATTTAGATTTGATAAGGCCCTAAGCTATTTCTGATATGGGGCCCTTTATAAGTCTGTTATAATATATTTTAATACTATTTATACTATATTATTTATTTTGGAGGGCCCCCAAGCTATAGCTTATGTAGCTTATACGTAAATCCGGCTCTGACCTCTGCATTATAAATTTCGAATTTCAAGTTAATGCAGCAGTTCATTTCGTATAAAGCAGGCTCCTGTAATCTTCTACAGCAAGATTTTGTGATACTTGAAGTAGTTTGAAGTCTTCGTCAGTTGCTAAACCTCAACCAGAAGAGGAATAAGTTAATAATGGTCTTACAACAGAAATATATAACCTCGACTGTACGCTAGGCTGTTAGGTCAAGATGAGATGACTTTTCAAATAAGCACTTGAGACGAGTAGAAATTCTTCCTGTTGCATTTTTAATATGATTTCTTCCAACTTAAACGAGTGTTCAAATGAACACCAAGATAAGTAGCATTAGTTATTAAGGGAGCTTTGGCTCCAAAAAGATATACTTGATGACATTTATATCTTAACAAACAACAGTTTTAATTTAGTGGGTTTCATGCTAGTACGCCAATTTGTGTACCAATTCTTAATTTTATTCATGCGATCCTGTATAGTGATGATAACGTAATCTGGGTTAAGGGAAGAATGGGACGCAGTGTCATCTGCATAGCAGGTAGTTATTACTTCAAAGCCATCTTTAAAAAGATGGAAATTTTTAATATAAATAAAGTAAAGAACAGGACTTAGGATTGAGCCTTAGGGAATCCCAGCATTAATATCTCACAGAGAAGAAAAACTGTTTCCTTGTTTAACTATGAAAAACCTACTGCTGAGAAAGAGGTAAATCATGAAAATACTTTCCTTCTTGTAGACTGCAGCTAACTGATTTGTAGAAACGGCCCTTACAATAGACGCTTTTAAAAGAAAAGCAAATAAAAAATTAATAGTAAATAACATAACAACACATTCTTAGACAGCTGCACCGTTCAGCAAATAATCAAATTCTCAATTCAATTTAACATTAAAAAAAGTCTCAACTCTCTATACACATAATCTAATAACTTACTACTGCCAAATCTTTTTATACAAACTCCTTTTGGCCTTGCTAATCCAGCTTTCTCAAACGATCAATTTTCAGCTATGAAAAACTACCTATTTCGGTCAGTTGAGTCAGCAGGTCAATTGAGCAATACTTGAGTGACCGCATAAAGTGCGTTTCTCTCACAATTACTCCTTGGCTACAAAATGCTTCAAATATGTTAATGCTACAAAATTATTCTTCCTGATACAAACCAAGCAAAAAATTACCATTTTACACGAATTCGGTTTCAGAATTTCACAGTAACAGAAAAATAAACATTAAGCAAACTCCAAGGCCAGCAAATAGGGGAGGGAGACAAACTAATGGCGGAGCACATAAAAATAAATTAATTTTGTGTATTTATTTCCTTCGAACTGATTTCCGTAAAAAAAGTGAGCTGAAACAAAATCATATTTAATCAAACTAACAATGACGCAGTACCCTTTTTTGGGGGGAGGGAGGGGGAGATTAGGCTAATTCATGTAAACTACTTTTAAGAGTTCAAAGCAAAAATACATTTCTTTAACACTACTAACTAAAATATGTATTATGATGCATTTGCAAATCCGCTAGTCCGCTAGTTGTTTGCAAATCCGCTAGCTGTGTGAATTTCTTCAGGATCCATTCTGTTTGGTCTATATTGTGTAGTCTATATTATTATGTTATCGTTACAATCCTAGTACTGAATAGGCAGAATATAGTGACGAACCATTTTTCGTATGATTCTTCTAGTACTTAAAATGAATTTATACATTTTTCAATATAAATTATTGAAAGAAATTAGTAGAAAGGAAGAAGGAATCGTCAACTATAATTTTCCTTTAGTAATTTTTGCGCACTTGAAACGGCAACAATTTAAAGATCAGTCTGCCAAGCAATTTACAACTTCAATTTGAAAGCTGAAGTTCAGCACATGAAATGAGTTCAATTAGTTATCAGGCCGTACGCTTTTTGGTGGTTGAATTTTGAATACAAAGAGTAGTCTTTCCTCTCTATGCTAAAATTTAATCCTTGTATCTTAATTACTACACAATAAATCTTTAAGCAATGTAATAAACTCGTCAGTAACCAATAAAAATCGATATTTTAAAGGGAACTTTTATTAGATTATGATTTTACTGCAGAAATAACATATATGACGTTATTTAAAATAATGATTTGTTTTTAAAATAAGAGTTTGTTACATTACACTACCTCTTAGCGAATTCTCGACATTAAGGTCATCTCCCATATCGATACTTCATAATTCCCGAATTGTATGTGCATATATAATAAGCTTTGTGTTATTATATAATATGTATTTACTCCAAAAATAAAGCCCAAAAAACTAAACCGCTACGTCTGAGCTTAGTTGCTGTTAAGCGGGGTTTTATATGTTACTTTATGTACTGCTTTTATCTATTATCATTCTCTTTCCATTTATTGCATTATGATATAAAGCAAAGCACTACTAGCATACTCTTATAATGCAATAATTTTTTAATACGGGGGGAAAAAGGTCACAGTTAGTGGTCAAGAATTACACTAAACAACTACATGATCGCGATTTAAAATACATTTCAGGGGGTTCATCAGAAATTCAGCAATAACACAAATAACTAGTAACTAAATTTTAAAAAATTCCACATTTTTAATTGAAATTTACATATATAAACCAATCAATTTCTGAAAACGTATTCAATGCCTTTATTTCATATAAAGATTATTATTAAAAAAGATAGAGATTATTATTTCAGTAGACGGCGCTTTTATAAACTATTAAGTACGGTATCATTAAGTAGACGGTATGCAGATTCATTAAGTAGCATGTTTTAAAAAAAGAACTGTTCGGTATCGAAACTGTCGTCATTCACAGGTAATGGACAGCGATTTTATAAAACTTAGGGAAATGACTTTGTCTCATATTCCAGAATTCCAACAAAATTTAAGGTCTTTCAAAATTCTATTCTAGTTTGGATTTTGGAATGGGAGGCAGCGAAGCTTTCCCTTATGCAATCCTAAAAATGAGAATCTCTGTTTGTTGGTAAAATGCTTGAAAGACGCATATGCTGAAATCCAAATTTTGCATTTATTGGCACCGAAACACCAGTCCCGTTTCCAATTCGCCGGACAAGGGAACTGAAAAGAAAAAGAGTATTACGAACAGTAATTTCGTGGAGTTTCTGTCGCCAGGAAACTTCGTCACAACGTCATCCATTACACCTTCAGCTAATCTGCATAGGGCGTAGGCACATTTGTGAATTCTTTTTTTTTTTTTTTTTTAACATAATTATTTATTTATTCAAGGACAAATAGTAGGTAAAAGGCTGTTTCTATGGCACAGTACTCAGAAAAGAACACAAAAATAAAATTTTTAGTAGAGATTACTAAAATGTTGAACAGTTTTAGTATGCAACAGATGAAGCAAGAACACTTTAATGAAAACAAAGGCGCGCCAATGGAAAAGGTGAATTATACTGAATGATGATTTGCGTATTACAGTTATTCATGCGTGAATTTCTAAAACTCGGTGTACAAATCATATAAGTGCCGTAGAAAAGCAATACTGATTGCAGTTGGTACGATAATTTAAAATTTTGAAAAAAAAGGGGGGGAGGGAAAAAAACAGAAAATGAACCTGTGCGATCTTCGGCAGACACAAAACTTAAATTGGCCTTCGAGGGTTACACAGGTTGGCCGCCACAAAGATACTGTAAAGGCTCCATTCAGAAAGTGGTATAAATGTTATAGAGGCATAGTAATAAGGCATAAAATGCGGAACTTCCGTTCACACCTGCGAGTCGTCTAAAGCCGTGGCTAGTCAGAGAAGCTAATTTCGCGCATGTCTGGATGTGTCTACCGCTTTCCATTTCAACAGATTCCATTTCCAGTTGCGCGTTCTTTCTGATTGGTGGACTCTTATACCAAATCGCCATAAAGTTGGAAACTTCGAACTTTATGCCAAAAACCCTAAATCAGTTTTTGTGAAACTCTGAAAGCTCGGGTTAACTTGCAACGAAGCTCGGCTTAAACCAGGTATAACATTTATACCACCGTCTGAACGGAGACTTTGTTATAAGAGTCGACCAATCAGAACGAACACGCGAAACCTGAACGGGAAAGCTGTAGACACATGCGCATGAGCAAATTTAGCTTCTTTAATTGGCTAAGACAGTCTGGCAACCCTATCTCGCAGGTGTGAACGAAACTCCCGCACTTTATGCATTATGACTAAACCTCTATTATACCACTGCCTGAACGGAGCCACACACCCCAGAGTTATGCGATAGGTGGGATCGATGAACGATTTTCCCCGGTCATAGAATAATTAAACAAGGCCAAGGACCAGCAAAAAACTGCTTAATGACATTGGTGCAACTCAACATGACGAAAAACAAAACAAGAAACAGTACCAAGATTTTAGTTTACGAAAGCAAAAAACAACTTTTACTGAAGTTTTGGTACTTATCAGCATTTGCCATACATTTTGCTGTTTAATTTATAAAACACGTTACAAAAATAATACAAATCTAAATAAATGTATATGGTTTTTTTTTTTTTTTTTTTTTTTTTGAGTTTTGGAAAGGAAGGAGAGGGCACATAATCTAGCAATGGTGAAAGCGATGCATGGAGCAAAACAGTTTCAGACCCACTGCTACAGACGTTTCTAACGTCAAAAAATAAACTGCACGTAACCGTATGTGATTCATCACATACTTTCAACCTTAGTGAATGGCGAAGAAATGCTGTAGAAGTAGATGCACTGTTAAACCTGTTAAAAGATGACCTGTTAAAAGACGACCTGTATTTTCGCAATTGTTAATCGTAGTCATATGCTTCCAAATACAGAAGTGCTTTAAGTGACAAAAATATTTATATTTTGGCAACGTCAAGTTGAACAAAAAAAATTTATTTCCGACAAATAACGAAATCTAACTTTTAATACGGTCTCCCAATTTCCATACTGGAATAGTTTTATATTCGTTATGAAAAAATAAAATTATAAGAAGTTTGACTCTCGCGCGACAAAAAATGAGCGGGATATTTAATTTCAAAATTTGAAATTTTTGATGCCATTTTCAACTTGCCTTGGGGGATCGGTTAATTGAGTTAGAATAATTCAAGGAAATAAGTTTAAATGAAGCGCAGCCAAAAATGTGTATAATTTAACAGGCCGTACAAGGCAGTCGCGTGGGACCATCAGATTTTTTAGTTATTATTACTATTTGGCTTTGGGGGCCTTCATAATCTAAGGTTGATCTCTAAAGGTTTACGAAATTTAAAAATAAAAATTTGCTTTAAGTGTTTATCCTATTCAGGCTGTTAAAGAAGAATACCAAAATGTTTATTATTAATGCTTTTATATTAATACAGCTCTGAATTAAAACAAATAATGAATAATGTTGCAAAAAAAATAAAATTATATTTTCTCCAGTACGGCATATAAATATTTTTAAATACATTTTACGTGAGAAAAATTAGAATAAATTTACATAATTAATCGCTTCAGTGATTTCAAAAACACTCGGCTTTTTAAAATAATCATTCAATGGAAGGGCTACCACAACCTCAGTTACTTTTAACTGTATTTCTAAATTTAATGGTTTTATTATTTGCTTTGCGGACATCTTAAACCAAAGTTAATCGCTACACATTTGCAAAACTTTAAAATCATAAATAAACGCTTTAGTAATGTGACCGATTTTTTAAGGAGAGCTAGCTATTTCATAATTCAAATGAAGCCGATATGATAAATTACACCACACGGAATTCAAGATTAATAACTATTTATAATGAGAATTTTTTTTACTGATACAATGAACAAGGCATAATTTAATGAGTAAAAATGTGAAGTATTTCATTTATGTTACATATAAGATACTTTAGTTTGATACACAGAACTCCATAAATATCTAAAAGTGTCAAATTCCGAAATATCACGTAAAAAGAGAAACGCGGGCCCACCAATCCATTCACCAAGACCCGTTTTCGACCTCCTACAAGGTTTAAAAAATTCTCTTTTCATCCATTTTCTTTGTCGCTTCTTTTTCATTTCCACCACCCAGATTGGCCGGGCTATTGCAGACGCAACGTGTAACAAGGTCACACCACTTCCTGGTGAACGTGCGCAAAGGTAGACAACACCGCAGGAGAACCCGCCAAGATTCCAAACAAGTCTCTCCAGCGACCTTTTTGGGGAGGTTCGATGGCTCAACGGAGGGTAATGGGAACACTTCGACTGCGGGAGCGAGTTACGATTTTTAAAAAACTATTACGACACTTCACTTGCACAATCCAACCACCCGCCCTTTAACCTTCCCCCCTCCAGAGAGAGAGGAGGCCATACCTTTAAAGTGAAAAATGCTTTAGTTTCGCTTAGTTTTATAACCCAACTTTCTACTTTTTTATCCCATAAATTTCTAGCAAACTTCTGAAAGGTTATACATCAGGAATATACGTAAAATTTTGTTTCGTGGAGGAGTGAAGGGGGAGGGCAAAGCAACAGAAAACCATCTCAAAAAGATATAGCTGCGAGTAAAATTGCGCAAATACAGTGAGCGTAAAAAATATTCGTACATTAAACTGTTACGATCTAAAAATGATAAAAACTACAGACTTAAAATTCCCAAAAAGTAATTAAATATGTATAATGAAATATACTTTAATATTTCCATGTAAAATTTGCATGAAATTAATGCCTACATAAATAAGACATTTAAAAGACAAAAATAATCCATCAACTTGTGCTGTAAAATGTATTCGTATATTATACATAATGCTGAATATTTTCATAGATATAATTAAATTAATACCTTGTAGCGTCAATAAATGCTTCGATTCTCTCTGGCATTGATTTAATCAAATGTGCCGTTATTGAGCTAGACATGGACTTTGATCCTTGTTTAACTGCAGTCATTAAGTCATTTTTATTAGAAATGTGCCTGGATCTAACATTTTTATCAATAGTTTCCGATAAATTCTGAATGGGATTGAGGTCAGGGGACTGAGGAGGGGGTGTTACATTGGACAGAGCCCTGTATTTAGGGCTGTATGCTTGGGGCCATTATCATGTATGCAAACATAATTCACCTATTTTTGTCGTACTAGAACGTAAATTACTTTTCCAAATACCAAGTATATCAGATGGGTCATAATGCCATTATGATGACTTAATTACCGACCGTGGAAGCACTCATGCAATCCCAAACCAACTGGCCTCCATGTTTCACCTGTTGGCAGTAAATTCCTTGGATGCATTTCTGTACTTCGTTTCCTCTATAACAAATAATTGAATTTACTTTCATCTAAAAAAATAATGCATTTCCACAGCTCTAGGCATTTATTTACGTAATTTTTGGCGAAGTGTAATCGTAACTGCGAACTGCTCTCACTCACAGAGAATTTTCGTCTCGCAACACGTCGATGGAAACCTTATTTTCTGCATGCATTTCGACTTGCAGTTACAGATATTCCTTTTCCCATGCTTTTCAATTCTGCTGTTAAGCTTAGATGCACTTTCTTTCGAATCTTTCTTCAACGAACCTGCCAGAAATGGTCTGTTAACGGACGTAAATAGATATGGTCGTCCTGAATGACCACTACTTTGCACTGTTCTACAGATAATAATCTTTTGAATAATTGACTGGCACAATAAATGTGGTCTGCCGACTAGACTGAAATTCCATTGTACAATTTACCGTTATTTTACATGTGGCATGAATCAAAGGGAAGATAGGCTAGTGTTCAAATTAACTGTTGGGAAAACTTAAAATAATTGTCGGAGATTTTTTTGTTTAGATGATGGAATTTAGTTTTTAAGGCATCTCTTATTTAATGCATGTTCATCCACAGCTTATGACTTGCTTATCATATTTGAAACTTGCTATTTGTGGTGCAGGATGTGAGACGGATGCCGTTTTTTGTAAAGAATGTAGCCTTTTCGGGGGGGAGGAGTAGTGTTTAAATTTCCATCACTTTTTTTTTCCCCCGGACACTTTATAAGGTATTTCTCCCGCCTTCTTAGTATAGTAGGCCTTCGTAGTGTAGTGGTCAGCACGTTGGGCGCGTATTCCAGAGGTCCGTGGTTCAATTCCCGGTGAAGGTGTTGCTCATTTTTTACTTCTCCTGTTTCCAAAAAAATAGCCCTAATGTCTCTACAGTGGCGCCCGAACTAAAAGGGTGGTGGATGATGATTCTCCACTCTCAGGATTTGGTGATTGGGTCCTCTAAACCTCAGTCGCCTTTAAAAGGGGGAGTATATAAGGTATTTCTCCCGCCTAGCAGGCCTTCGTAGTGTAATGGTCAGCACGATGGGAGCATATTTCAGAGGTCTGTGGTTCGATTCCCGCTGAAAACGTTGCTCATTTTTCACTTCTTCCTGTTTCAAAAATAACCTAATGACTATACAACTTGTTCACTTTTCTTCAATCCAAGTTCCGTATTCTTGATTCGACTGACGTTGATGTTGCAGTTTTTTTTATTTTAAAAGTGATTCTGGAATATATTATGAGTGCATCGTAGTTATAAAAATGCTTAAGATTGACCAGTCAATGTTTTGTCAAATTTTCTCAAAGGCGTGTTTCCAATTTGAAAGAAAATAACCCGACAGCCAACACACTGGTTTCTCAATCAATGTTTTACATATAATGCAAAGTTTAAAAAAATGAAAGTTGGTATTTCCCTTATGCTACAGACTTCAGTCTTCACCTGATTTTCAACTGGATAATGTCAGTCGATTTGGGAATGCCATTAGTCAACTCGTAAAGTACGATGGATAGAATACTAATGCCAAATGTTTCTGTTAACGAAATCCCATTAACGCTTAAGAACAAACTCACATTTTCTGAAAACGTAAATTCCATAAAGGAAAAAAAAAAAAAAACCCACAAATTTCATTTTAAGAAGAGAATAAACCGAAAAATGAAAATTTGAAACTTCCAGTGGAAGAAGAGGAAATAAGAAACTACCAGCTGTTCTCGCCTTTCCAGGTAGTACACGCAGCCAGGGGCAGAAGGAGGACGTAAGACCATCGGGGCAGGCGAAATTAGCATTATCCACTAAGAACTTAACATACATACAGGATGGTAAAAGAATATTTCCCTCTCAACTTTTTTTCTAGCAGCGTCCCAACAGCTGGCTTCGGAAAAGAAAATGCATTTTTTATCTTCGGAAAAAAATTCGTGGAAGTATCGATTTCGTCACTGAATCCAAAAAATGCCTGTAAATTGAAGAAGTTCCAGTCTAACATTCTGGCAATTTGCAAGTTTCTGCGAGGTGGAGGAATGGGAAGGTCTGCACGACCTATTTAACCTTACTAGGCCATAACGGAGAGAACTTGGTTTGCATTTAACAAAAGATAACATGAGAAACTAGAAGTAAAAAAACACCGATATGAATACAGTTAAAACTGCAAAATAGAAATTAAAACATGAAAATCTGTTAGTTCTGATTAATTAATGTTTATACTAATTAAGGTAATGTTTGAAGAAAGAATATAAAATAACGGCAGTACGTTTGCATCATTTACAAAACATACACAACCCGTCAATATAATCTCTCTCGCTGTTTTACTAGATATCACTATCACAGCCAGCATATTACTATTTGTTTTTACGCTATTTACATGAACGAAAATATCGTGAAAGAATAATGTAGTAAAGAACGTGTAATTCATAAGCATCAAACGAAAGATGCATATTGGGTAAAAACATACCTACCGATGGAAAGTTGTAAGTTGTCAAATATGTGCAATGTAGCCAATAAATCCTATAATTTGGCGTATATTTGATTACGGCAAAGCATGTGAGAGTTATCTGCCTAAGAGCCACATAATATGTAAACAAAAATTAAGAGCACCAAAACAAGAGAATTTAGCATAGTAAATGTATAACATTCCTATTTTTTAGGAATTTATTTCCACACCACAGAGATAGCCCGGGTTTTTCGAATGACTGCGCTGACGGAGCGAAGCTCCCGGCATGGGATGGGCAAGTGTCGATTTACATTTAGTGCTCCATGTCTGCTATTTGAATTCTATCAATTAGCATTTTTCCTACAAAGACAGTATGTGAACAAGGGATGACACCTGCTTACCATCAGAACATACGCCAAAAATTTCATCTTTATCGGCATCTGCCGGTACCGCAAGCCTAGAGAATTTATTCATTTGATTCAAAGCAATTTTTTCACAGTTTGGGGACGAATCGCACTGGACGGTCTAGTTTACGGCGAAAGCTGACTGCTGGCTCAAATACCAAGGGTATGGATTCTCTACTACCACGTAAGCTTGATGGCTTGTTGCGTATCCTTACCCCTTTCTCGTGAACTTATACAGGTCTACCTCCTGTGGTGCATTCTGGGCAACTTTCTCGTGATGACACGACGAAAGACCAACAGGATAGATTAGATGACCGACTGCAGTCATTTAGGACGAATTAATTACTTGCAAGTGCTCGGTCGTTCGGGGGTGGGGAGTTTACGAAAAGTTATGCTTGAAAGTCAAAAGGATCTGTGGAATATGATGGGTGTTCGTAATTTCTACTGCCACTGTGGTTGTAAATTCTTTAAAGCGTCGGCAACATGAGACTGGGCATCGCCAGGTAAGACACTTGGCAACATCTGTTTGAAAATTATACCTCTTTCTCAGCATAGTAAGGAACTGTTTGGCACTTCATAAAAGTGCTAGGCTAGCAGACCACTGTGTCAGCGCCTGTATTACTCACAGATGGTCAAAAAATGTTATAAAAGGCTTTCGAGAGCAGATGAACTTTCTTTTCGGGAGTACAAATCAAAAATAGCAATAGAATTGCTGGGAACTACGTGCTCGAGTATTACATGCGGCATATTAATACACCACTTCAGCATCATTCTTAGGCCTACCACAGGCTGAGCGGTGAAGTCTAGTTCGTTTCGGACGTATGGGCTAGCTACAAAGGCGTTTTCGTGGTTTTTCTCATGTGTAACGTGTACATGAGCCACTTTCCCTAAGAAAGTACTCTATGAAGGCATGCCTTCGCATAGATAGATAGCCATCGAGTGTTCTGCCAAAATGAAATAAACCAAACCTGCATCATTCTCGGTTTTCGAGTTTGTAGCGCAATTACTTTTGCTTCGGGAGGCGGCTGCTGTTATTCATTACGGTTCAGTTTGCGTTCAAATTTTTAAATTTTAAACAAAGAGAAATATTGACAGGAAAGTACTTTTGCAAGAAAAGAACATTTCAGAATTACATTGTGGGAGACTGGCGGCAAGTAGCACTTCTGACTCCGTATAATGATTAGTACATTTGTGAAGTTGCGTAATACTTACTGTATAACAAATAATAAAATACTCAAAACATATTTATTACAATTACGAGAAGCTCTTTACAGATATATATAATTCATGGATAGCATTGAACAATTATGGTCATGAAGTATAGTCCTCGTGGTATGAAGAAATTGCTAAGGAAGGTCTCTAGTCGAGAGTTCAAGAGCATTCTGACGTGCTGTTCCGATGGAAAAATCTAGTGTGCTTTGCCGTATTCTCAACACACCATACACCACCGATGGAAAAATCTTCAGCCTGAATTAGCCACGCCTCCTTAATTTTTCAGCAGTGTTTTGCATCTTCTGATTAGTTATATCTGGAACGATACCACAGGAAAAACAAGATAATCGGTTCGTCAGCCCTCTTGAAATCCAGAGGCTTTAACGACAGACAGAGTGCAGAACGCCAAAATCTCTTGGCACTGGCCATGAAGTGATGTCTCTTGTACTGTCAACTGGAACGAATTATTGCGTCTGCAATGTCAGAAACATGTCACGTGACACATCGTAAAAGCTTGGAAACAATGACTTGCGGGGAACGCACACACAATTTTCTCATCTCTGTGTGGTCCGCAGCAACATATATATATATATATTGACTTTCCAGTAACTTGTCATTAATTTCATTCAACAGGGCATAAATGAACGAAGTTAAAGAAAGCGCAATCCTGAAAATCTCACTTCAGAGAAAAAATAAAGCAATCTATTTATTGGTTGAGAATGACCCCCCCCCAAAAAAAAATCAAATATTACCCATACTTTGTAGAGGCTATTAGCTTTATATTTATTTATTTCAATTTTAAAGCAAGAATCGCGGCGATTTCAACCCCGGATCTTCCACAGCTATACCACTTACACCAAGACAGGGATAATTCCTTATAACTAAAACAAGGTTACTTTTCTTTGAAATGCCAAGTGTTACTCAAAATCAAAATATCATCAAACTGGAAAGTTAAGACAGAATCTGCTCTCCCAACGTTTTACTTATAGAAAACAGTACTTACATGTCAGGAACACAAGACTGAGAAAACCAAATTATCCGCATAACTTACCTAGAGAAAAATAAGGTAAAGAAATATAAGTAATGGGAAATTAGCAATTTATATTACAGATTAAACTTTAACAACACTAAGTACACGTTACGAAGGTGAAAAAAAAATATATATATATAAATTTTTCTCCGTGAATTTTCAAATGTTAAATGTTTATAAAAACGATAATTCACTAGAAGCAAGAAAGACATCGTGTTTAAATGAGGTATAATCATTATTATAGCTATATGATATTGGTTTCATAAGAGCAGTTTGAGAAATATTTGTGCTAAAATTGTTTGGCAGCTGCAAAAATACTGCAAATAAAATCTTCAAAATTTGAGAACTTAACATTTAACCGTCAGTTTTTCAGTGGGAACAATTAACACACTGAACTCTTTATTACCCATGCTAATTAATGCAAAGGGTATGCAAGAAAAACCCGAATACACAGATAATCTAATCTACATAAGCTATAAAAAAAGAGGAACTTTTCAGAGATTTTTTAACGAAATATGTCTAAATGTTGTATTTTTAAAAGGCAGGGCGAACAGCAAAAAGGTATGACATCTCAGTATTCGAAATGCAATTTTGGTGATACACAGAGTCTAACAGAATCTACACATTTTACTCTTCCACAATTCTTAAAAATTCCAAGATGCAACGTTCTCTCGTGGATATTCCTATTAGCTAAAAAACATTATAGAAGTAAAAACGAAAAGCTAAAATTCGATGCTACCTATTCTAATACTACTATTAGGTTACGTACTTACTTATCTAATATCACTGCTTACTTAAGTACGTTTAAATTTATTGAAATGCACATTTTTGAAATGTGTCACCGATTTTTGGATCAACACTCTTTAAGAGTATTCAACACTTACAGTAAACAACACAACTAATTAGTAAAATTATTGGCAAAAAGAGCTTTAAAGCTTTCTTTATAAAAAGAAAAAAGCGTGTTTAATGCCAACACTACCACACTTGGTCTTCAAAATATTCACATTACAGAAATAACTTTCCGCTACCTCTCAGAACAGTGCCCAATTACTTTATTTATTCAAGCGATGAATCAATAGATGCCCAAACTCTTTCTCAAAGGAACTTCAGGTAGGGGGTGGGGACTGGCTTCTAGGTGATTTAACGTTTCCAGAGAACGGACCATCGCACTACCCATTCTAATATCTCGCAACGCAGCTGTTCCTCCAACAAACGTCAAAACGAAGCAGGCATCCCCGCTCCGAGAGCGGCAGCGATGCATACCAACAAGCATGCATGTATTCGCCATGGATGCATGCCCGAATAATCTTCCAGCGCCTTTCAACGGCTCCAGAGAAGATGGTCTGTCAGGAAGGTAAGTGCTGAAATTTATCGATCCAATGCAAAAGAGGGCGAGGCTTACCTGCCAAGGCCGAGAGGACACTCACAGTCCCCTCTCCCTACGCCTCTTAATCGCCTACCTGAATGGCTGGTGGTACTAGGCGGTTCTTATCGGCAAGATGTTGTCGCTACATAAATTCCTCAGCAAGTTAACTTTTAACTGTGAAATAATATTGGTACAGAGACCTGCTTTGTAAAAGCCGGTTCAAATAAAAAAGTTTCAGTATATTAGAAGCGATCCAAGAGAACAGAAACCAATACCGTACTTTTAAGTGATGATACTTCATCTTAAGAAGAAAATGAATATCTGCATTCAGCGTTTGCTTTCCTAAGTAGCTGCTATTCCCGTGCTTGTTACATATAAGTTAAACGCAATAAATGAAAAGCGTAACATCCCTGCCCACAAAGAACAAAGCCACGATATTAGTTAATGTATGTTTTATTTATACTACGGAGTACGTAATTTTACTTTGTAATTCAATTAGCTTTTTGATTTGCCTTCATATCAGTAACTTTTTCGATTTCGTATTCATATTCTGAAAGTCTTTGAAGCTTTGTCAACATCGTAAATCAAGAAAAAAGTAAAATGAATTACGAAGTATTCCAAGAGTTCAGATAAACTGCGCTGAAGTCTTCTCTTTCATTGCTGTCATCAAGCTGAAGAACTCCTGGAAATTTAAACAGCCGCTACTTAAATTAATCTGATGATGAGTTACACTTGGTGTTAGTGTAAAACTACACTTGCATTCTTTTCGATATATGACATGAATTTGATAAATTTAAACTTCACATGCCGACTTACAACATGCGAAACCAGCTCAATCTGTATCTGGTATCGAACCTCAGAAAGAAACCAACTCTATTCAATGGTTTTAATACCTTGACCCTGATCAGCCTCGATAATGAACGGTACTATTTTACAGATTATACCGATTAATCTTAATTGGTACAAGAAAATGCATTATTAATGGGTACTTTAAGAGATTTTTCACATTACTACTTCCTAAAAATAATCATTCCATCTGTTATAGTTCCATAGAAAGTTCAGAAAACAGACTTCTTTTTATGCTTGGCATTTTTATGCTTGGCATTATGTGTCCCTTTCGATCTTCACGGAGAGCAGCACAGCAGTAATATTGGGAAGTATGGAATTTTGACACCAGAGAGGACGGGAAGTGACATTTTACATGACCGTGGAACAAAAATATGTTGAATTTAACAGTCTTCCATCTTAAACAACCCAGAAAAACAAAGAAAAAAATATTAATTAAATAATTAATACGGATTCAGTACGCTAATGAACTAATGAATTTTCGCTTACTTCTAGAAAACTACTAACAACCACATGCAAACTTTCTATTTCTTATCTGGATATCTAATCATCCAGTCCACTAATACTTATCGAAATGAAACAGCAGGGAATACAGCTTTAGGTTGGCAAACTCACTCATCAAACCGCAACAGAAATTCATTACTCAGGAAGTAAATCTACAACTGGCACTAAATCAAGTCCTTCCAGACCAAAAACATAGCAATTAAGCAACTTTTGGCATCGTCATTAACTAACGACAAATCCCTAACCAGAAAACATCTACAAATGTAACGAGGGCATAGGCGATCGATACCGCTTCTCTCTCTCTAACGAGATTGCTCCAACACAAGGAAGAGGAATATGTTGGGAAAACAAGAGGGGACGGATAAAAAAAAACCACCGCAACACTCTGCAGCCACTTAATCCACTACCAGCTCCAGGCCCAAAGAATGACGACAAGACAGGCCATGGCCCCCAGAGATTCGCCAGGAAATAAGGCAGGACATTTACTCAGCAACGACAATGTTTATTTAATTCTAAGCAATACCATACTAGGCAAGCTCACTGGAAATGGCTAAGAAAGCGAGGGAAGCGGGGAAAAAAAAAAAAAAAAAAACTAAACGGAAGCCCACCAAGAATGAGAACTGATTAAAACTTGCGATGGGTCGTCAGTTTTGCAGTCTACTGCTGGAGGCCGGTTTTGCGAGCGAAATAATTACATTTTAGATTCCATGTGTATTGGTGCTGTTTAGGAAAATCGTTCCCTAATACCACCAGAGAATTCTTCGAAAGAAAACACGAAATGTAACAACAAAACATCTTCTTCGCAAAAATTTAAAGGCAAAAAACAGAAATAAAAATAAGCTATATATTTCTGTCCATAAAATGCTGCTGAGTACTGATAGGAAACATTTTTCGATCTGGTGAAAAACATTTAACGTATTTTAAATGGCTTCGCATACATTAGATTTAGAGGTAGAACAAAAAAGAATTTCGATTCTTTTATATAATAATAATAACAACAATGCTCTTTCAGTATGTCTTACATTGTTTCAAAATACTTCTTAAGCATTTTTTCGAAGGAAAATATATTCGAGGAGTTTTATTCTCTCTTTGCGATAAAAAAATGTTCTCCTTTAGCGCGGAGATATTTAAGATCTTTCACATTCTTTCAGTATTATAACACTTCAAATCGTACTGAAATACACAAATGGAGTAGAAACATACAGACTGCAAGAATATTCTTCTTGTCTTCAAACAGGTTATATTATACTATTTCAATATTTTAACTTCCCTCGCTAATACGATTTTACATTCAAAAAAGAAATACACACGCGAAAGAAGCGAAAAATGTGTACAAATTTTTATACTATCTTAAACTTATTCTTAATGATTAACTCTTCATCCAGATGTTGGAGAGTAATCAGAAATTTCCAGATTGAGAATTTTCTTTTTCCTTATGTCTTACAGGTTCAGAAGCATTGGCCTACTTCGATGTGCGACCAGATACGGAAATAACTTTACCGCGGCGCGAATTTTCGCGATTAATTTTACAAAATTCAAAGTATTTTGCAATGTTTCGCGAATATCAAAATTTTCCGCAAATGGTCGAACAAATCCGCACATTTTTAATATCATTAGTAATTCCTATCGTAACTGTATTCCTATCGTTATATTATTTTCATATTTAAATATTACCTATGGTACTTTCTAGTTAGAATTTCCAAAATTATACCCAATAGAGTAATCATATTCCAAAATCTAAATTCGAAGACTGAGCTTTGAGTTATTTATTCGCCATTTCTCGCTGAGGCAGCAACTCGGTGTGATTTTAACTGTTATACGGCGTGCAATCTCTTTGCCAGAAATACTGATCTTACACCGACAACATGCTTTATACTACTCAGACACTCCCCCATTACGTCTACCTGCATATCTGCGCATGTGCTACCGTACATCACCGCTCTGCCTCTTCGTTCAGCTGATATGCTAATTTTTCGACTTCGTCCTTAATTTTTGCACACCAGTGCAGATATTAATGATTTTAAGTTTTGCTGGACTTCTGGAATGAGACGAAAAGCCGCCCTCCGTTATTTGTAAATGCTGATACACAATTTCGATACCAAACAATTCTTCCCCCCCCTTTTGTTGAAACAAAATCTATCATTATATAGTAGAATGTATGAAAATACCACCCAATTAAATGGAATTCTTGATCTAAATAACGGTTCTGAATGCTTTCCAAAATATGATTGGTTTATAAATGCAAATTACAAAGAAAAATATGCAATATACTTTTTATTCATTTACACTGGTGTGCAAAAATTAAAGACGAGACGGTTTTTTCAATATAACTTTGTACAAAAGCTTTCCAAATCAACACATATAATACCATAAGATCCCCAATACGTAAGGACATGAGTAATGTAAGCAACACTTACTAAAAGAGAAATCAGAGGGATAAAAGGAAGCTTTATTGAAAAAGTAGCATGAAGCGCAATGCGATTGAAGGCCGAAACATCCCTGTGATGGGTGTCCAGCAAGAAACATCCGGTCTTTAATAGGGGATATGACCTCTCCTGACTGCTAGGCAGTTTTCACAGCGTCTGCCCATGCTGAGAATGAGGGTGTCAATGAGTTGTTGAGGCATTGCTGCCCATTCGTCTTGCAGCGCAAATCGAAGCTCCGGAATCGTTACTGGTGGTAAG
This sequence comes from Stegodyphus dumicola, assembly GCF_044657685.1. Lineage (NCBI taxonomy): Eukaryota > Metazoa > Arthropoda > Arachnida > Araneae > Eresidae > Stegodyphus > Stegodyphus dumicola. The sequence continues at coordinate 34,945,668 of NC_140771.1, read as the reverse complement.
GTACGAGCTACCAAGCGTCTGCCTAGAAAATCCCATACATGCTCGATGGGATTGAGATCCGGAGATCGTGCCGGCCAATCCATACGTTCAATATCCTCACTCTCTAAGAGCTGTTCGGCAGCTGCTGTGCGATGACATGGTGCATTGTCGTCCATGAAAAGGAACTGCGGACCCATAGCGCCTCTAAAAAGACGCACATATGGAAGAAGAATCTCGTTACAATAACGGGTCCCGTTGACTGAACCTGCGTCGAAGATGTGAAGGTCTGTACGACTACCAAGCATGATGCCTCCCCAAACGAGAACACCGCCACCTCCATACCTGTCCCTTTCAATGATGTTCGAGGGATGATTGCGGCTTCCCCGCTCTCTCCAGATGAGTATGCGATGAGAATCGCTACTCAGACTGAATCTGCTCTCATCTGTAAAGAGTACTCGTCCCCATTCATTGTCTCTCCAATTCCGGTGTTCCCGGCACGACAGAGAACGCCTTCTCCGATGGGCAGGCGTTAGAGGTACACACCGTACAGGGCGTCGTGCAAACAGACCACCACCATGCAGTCTTCTAGCCACGGTAAAACGCGATATCGGTCGTCCAGTCGCCTGTGTCGTGTGTCTAGCGATTTCTCCCGCTGTCTGCCGGTTTCTTCTGGCCTGTAAGGCAATATACCGGTCATCTGCGGGTGTGGTTCCTCGTGGACGACCACTACTAAACCCCCGGATAGCTGTTCCTGTAGTTTGAAATTGTCTCCAAAGTCGTGAAACGATGCTGTGAGCAATTCCGAACTCTGCAGCCACACTTGTCACACTGCGGCCTTCCTCCAACTTCCCAATGATTCGACCTCGGCTAAAAGCATCCAGATGTCGTCTAACAGATTGATTATTTATTCGCCATTTCTCGCTGAGGCAGCAACTCGGTGTGATTTTTAACTGTTATACGGCGTGCAATCTCTTTGCCAGAAATACTGATCTTACACCGACAACATGCTTTATACTACTCAGACACTCCCCCATTACGTCTACCTGCATATCTGCGCATGTGCTACCGTACATCACCGCTCTGCCTCTTCGTTCAGCTGATATGCTAATTTTTCGACTTCGTCCTTAATTTTTACACACCAGTGCAGATATTAATTATTAGGCCAAAGGAGCTTTGTCCCTGAAGGACTATTGTTTTCGTTTTCCGATTTTGCGTTGGTTCATTATAAATGTCCGTTTCACTTTTCAAACTGTTGCCACCAAATGTTAGACTCCTGCATTATATTTGAAGAAATTAAATACTGAAAACTCTGCATAAATGAATGTATATTTCTCGCATCGCGATAAAACAACGGTACACAGAGCCATCGAATTTTGAATGACGTAATCCTCCTACAAATATGGGCATGTGGAAGCCCAAATTTGAAATTTGGAATTTGTTTTATTATCGATTTCCTATTTTGTAAAACTTTTAAGAATTTTTGATTAACAAACACTCAAGGATTTCAAAGCGAGCAATGACAACGTTGTACAGGAAAAACATTTTTATCTCCAGAGCGCGAGTCTCTGTATCGGAAATTCTAAAGATATGCTCATTTAAAACTATTTTGCGATATTGCTGTTGAACTGAATTTTATGGTTCAAGTGCGAAGAATGTGATATTTAATAAATAAATATAACACACAAAATGTTCAAAAAACGCCCCTTTGGACATAATTTAAAATCTGAAACCTTTCAGATTTTTTTTATGTAATATTATTATTTTATTTTATTTTTTGTGTTATTGCTTTTATTCTGACAATGACAACGTTGTACAGGAAAAACATTTTTATCTCCAGAGCGCGAGTCTCTGTATCGGAAATTCTAAAGATATGCTCATTTAAAACTATTTTGCGATATTGCTGTTGAACTGAATTTTATGGTTCAAGTGCGAAGAATGTGATATTTAATAAATAAATATAACACACAAAATGTTCAAAAAACGCCCCTTTGGACATAATTTAAAATCTGAAACCTTTCAGATTTTTTTTATGTAATATTATTATTTTATTTTATTTTTTGTGTTATTGCTTTTATTCTGCTATTCGTTCATTTTCAATATACTCGCTACACGAATTTTGTCCCAAAATTACCGCCCTTGCAGTAGACAGTTTTTTTTTTAAGATATTACTTTACCTTATACATAACAATTTACATTCTTTATTATTTCAGGAGATTTAAAAATTCCTTTCAAAAACATTAACTGCAAATATTCATTTGGTCGATTTCTCATAACATCCAACGTATTCACTATCTGATGTATACAGAGTGACCTTTTTATGAAATAAGCGGGCCAACCATGGCCGATCTGTTAAAGACAAGAAAAAATAGTTCACTGAAGGTTAAATTCCCGGTCTGAGTGATTTACCTGCTGTGTAAACGTAAGTACAAACCAATTTCTTTAAAAATTTCCTCTTTGAAGATATGCCTTCCGCAAGCATATAGCCTCAGTGTTGCTGTATCACATTTAAGAAATCAAGTAATCGAAAAATTAATTGAACGTAGTAAACACAAAAACTGGCAACTATGATATTACCTTATTATTTTATATATGAGTTCTAGAGCCTAAAGCCATGACCTCACCGTTCGATTTCAAATATTACCAATAACAATCCTAAGCATATTTTTAAACTTTAATGAACATTCTGTAATAACTACCTTCTTCACAAAAAATACTTATTTGTTAATAACCCTCAGAAACACACATTGAAAAGGCATACGTGAAGCTAATTATTAAATGTTCTCATTTTTTTTCAAAATATGAGACAGAGTTCGGTCAGAAAGGGACAATCACCGAAAAACCGGTTCAACATAGATTCTTTCATCACTTGTCGCTGAAATTAAATCCTTTTCAAAATCTCTTTCCGAGCTAAGTTACACTGTCTTCAGCGTTATGAAATCGCGTTCCTAAAACGCATGTGCTTTTCGTTTTTAATTTGCTGTCAGTTCTGATAGCGGCAATCGCAGATCCGAAAAAGGAAAAGTATCAGTCTCTTATTTACTCAAAAGAAGCCGATAGTTCATAAATGTTTAAAATTTATTTACTTATTTATTTTTAAAGAAACTTGAAAAATTTAAAGTACAATCTAACACATCGAAAAGTTTATAATTAAAATTTCAAAAAGGGGAAAAAAGAAATATTAAAAAAAGGAAAACCGTAAACCCAAAAAGAAACTGCAATTCGAGTCAAGCAGCTACGATAAGACTTTTAGTATAACAAATAGACTCTCAGAAATACAATTATTGTATTTAACCCTCTGACTATATAGGCACGTATATGCGTCCAGCCAATAAACGCATATGGGAGTCCGGTGCCACGATCGACAACGTTCGGAAACAGATCCATGTGTTCGACTAGGATGAGGGTTTTCTAACCCAGGAGCCCACAGAAACCTGAACTTCGTTCACGCATCGGGTCCGGTGCAAGGAACTGGTGTAAACTGTGAACGCAAATGCACACTCGGCGAAGGATATGGCTTTTTACTGCTGCCTCATGTGTATGTTCCGAAATTATTTCAATCGTATACGACCATGTTCATTGCTTAACAACGAGAAAAAATGAAATTTCGTTTTTATTTGGTCGGTAATTCTGCGACCGCATGGAGCTCACACAAAGCGCAGCAGTCAAAGCATTAAACAGACTTGCTCAAAATGCCAAGTTCAAATGGTAACGAAAAAATTGCTATACTGCTGCATCGTAAGTTAACAATATATGATGATAACGCAACTATTCACTTATTTCACAGAATCGCTTCCGGACAAAAGCTTGTTACAAATATTTTCCTAATGCTGCCATACTTTCAGTTTATCCAAGACATGAAATACGCAAAAAAGGAAAACCAATTTTAAAAAGGTTTCCTTTGAGGTGCTAAAAAAAAAAAAGTTTCTTATCAGCATAAAATGAAGTCAGCAAGGAAGACGATGTATCGAGATTTCCCTCCCCCAAGATACAGATATAGTGTTGGTTTCGTATATAGGTATTGCATTAGAAATACCTACAAATTAATCCCTTCAATATTTTAATCACTGTACTGCAGCATTATCAGACCATTTTTCATTCACGCGGCCTGGCAAATTGTCAATTCTGAGTACTGCTCTTAGACGTTCTATAACAGCTTTAATTTCTTTTTGAAATAACATGCTGCTGATGCAAGAGATTTAAAAACAATATACACTGATTTAGTTACAATTTATGTTTTTGTTTTTTTTAACACCTTTAACAGATATAATTTTTCTTATAGTTAACTCTATACATATCTATCTAAGATAAAAATATGTAACTATAAATTATATTTTAAACTAGCAAAGCCCCTTTAATTCCTCTTTTTAATTTGGGATATTTCCCCTCTCTATTCTAAAAATAGTAATAACTTTTTGTAAAGTGCGCCTTTGGAAATCAATTCGTTTATGTAATTACTGCAATGCGGAATAGGTCTCAGCCAGTCCGATTAAAGAAAATTTTCGCTACAAATACCATTGCTGCTAACTGCATATCCCATCCTCACCGCTTCGCCTTACTTCTGCTGGTCGTGTACTATTTTCCTGCCCCTCTACCGGCACTTCTGCTAAATTTTTTCACCTCCACTGTTGTGACATAAGATATATCTTCTAATTTTAAGATCCTACATGTTTCTGTTATTCTATGTGTGCAGATGGGAATTAACAAGTCATCTACACCGAACTATTATATATATTTTTTACTTTTATACGTATTTGTTAAGAATTTGAATTTGTTTAAATATATATATATATTTAAATTAATGAGCTCCAAATCTGATCTTCTAAGCCACACACCATCCTTTTGTATTCCTCCAAAAATACTTATGAAAACCTTCCTTTTAAAAAAATGCCAACATATCCGTCATGGTCCACTATTCACATGCATATAGTCAAAATTGGTTTTATAAGGATCTTATACAGTAAAACCTCTGTTTTTCTTTAAATTACACTTGATTTCGTATTTCATTGAAGCATCTATTGGTTACAGTGATTCTCTTTTGTATTTCTGTAGAAAGGCTAAATTACATTTACAGTTTTTTCCCCCTGTGTTAGCTTGACAAATCCGATAATTCCGCATACTTGATAATTCAAAATTATCGATGTCCGGAACTTGCCCAACTATGAAATTTATATTGTATGAAACTGGTCCCGAAAATTATTATGTGAAACTAATATTCATTTCTGTTCCTATTTACGAATTAAATTTACACTTTTTTCTTTTTTATCTGATCTCAAATTCTTCCTTTTCACTGCTTTCTCCTTTCAGTTTCGAAAATGTGACGGGAGAAAATAAACTTTTCCTGAATTGGTTGAAACGAAATTTTTCCCAGCATTCAGACACTCAGGGTTCATTAGAGATAAAACTTTCTCAGTGAAAGTAATAAATGAGATCGATTCCAATTTCAGTAGAGATGGAGAGAACTAACGACGTCAGCAAAATGCTCAAATTTCTTATCTTTGAGGATTCTCTGCATGTAGATGTGTATGTAATACATAAAATAGTAATATGCTTATAATAAATCTCTTTGAACAGCGTCATTTCAAAACTAATCCTTGCCATACGATTCTTATAATATGAAGCTGAAGACACGGGTACTTGCTTAATGTTTCAGCCAATAAGGATGTTAAAATTCGCAAAATATAAAATTAGCCAAAAGGAGTAAAGTAAAGCTATAACTGCATTATTCGTAACATAACCGTGAAATTGGAACCTACGTATTCTTTTCTCATTTGCTGTTCTGCTGACATACCACCTCTCATCTTTCTTACAAAATGTATATTGTTTTAAGATGTGAGAAAGCACAAATTATTCAAGACTGGACGCAGAGATTGTGATAATTAAGCTCTATATGCTCAAGAACATTTTGGCTACAAGCAAAGACAATTAAAATAACTAAAGCTTTACTGCTAAGTTACTTAATTTTTGGCTAAGAGCGAAAGTAAACTGCATACATGTGTCTGCAAAAGAACTTACCCGGCATTTATTTTCGCAACCATTGCTCGTAGACTTGTATTCCGAATTACAAAAGTGATTTAAATGACGCAAAAATTTACGTTTTGATATTTTTAAATCTAAAGAAATCAGTCGTATCAAAATTACGATATCCAGCTTTTTATACGTTCCTCTAGTACCTATAAAAGAATTTCTCTAGTCTCTATATTTAGGAAAATCTTATATTCTTAATGAAAAATGAAACACAACCAGTTTGACTTCCGTACGATAAAAAATTTACCTAGATATTTGATAAACTCGGAGATCATATTCAGGGACCGTGTATAAATTGAAGAGAGAAATTAGTACGTCATTAGAAATAAAATACGAGTCTAGAAAAAGGTTTATGATGTTAGGAGATTAAGTGATAAGCATTTTCTGCAGATTATTGTGAAAAATACTGATCAGTACATTTTATTTCAAAATGGAGATCTTATTATTAGAATCTAATTTAAATCATATTCTAGAAAACAATAGCAGACTCGGTATTAGCAGGAAGGCAAATCTTAATATTATTTACAATAATTAAAATTATTTAATGAATATTTTGTACGATTACCATATTACGATTATAAAGCAGTAAACTGTAATGAGAATATTAATAATGACTTTGAAAATTTATGAATTATTCGTGTGAAATTTCTTTTGACATACTAAATGTAACAATGTTATAAATTAAAGACACTGGTGAATTACAAAATAATATCATTGAATAGTATATAAGGAGGGAAAAATTCAACACAGAATTATTCGCATTTATTTATTAATCGACCTCTCAGTGCAAATTGTATATGACGTAAAAAATAGTAGACTTTGATATTAAATATTTTGCTTAATTTTTGTCGTACATGAATCTAACTTTATATATTTTATTTTTTCTAACGTGTACAAAATTATGCTTAATGTAATTATATCCCCTAGAATAAATTATAAATAGTTAGATTTCGCAATTTTTACAAAATTGATTTCTTTTATTTTAAAAATGCAAGAACATAAATCTTTGTCTTATTTAAAACATTTCTGAAATTGGTAGTATATGTCTGTGACCATCGGTTTAAAAAATAATTTTAAAAAAAAAAGTAAGGACTTTTGTGGACACTGTGTAGTGTACTATAATACAGGCTAACTCAAAACACATTTAACCACTTTGAGATTCTAAAGAAGAAATACACTTCCCTTCGTGTAACATTAAACTACGACCTGATTAAAAACTTCATCAATAAATGAATATAAACGGCAAGAAATTTATTGTAGTTACTCAGTAGGAGATTAAATTACTCAAAGAAACTCATTTTCTAATATAAATGATGCTAAAATCACATAAAAAACTTTTGTGAAATTATTCTGCAACAGTCATTATTATTACTGTCCAGCAATAATTATTGCAGTTACTCAGATGAATTTAAAAATTATTTAACTTTATTTGTTTTGTTTTCATGCATAATTCTTCTGCATTTCTGCAAGAGAAAAAATAAGCTTAGTCAGCTTAATAAGGTATTTTACGTTAATTAACAAATTTTTATGATTTCGATCTTTACTATAACTTCTACTTTCCATTAGCCCTAAGAGGATGCAAATGAGAATTAAGTGTATTTAAGAACAGGGCTTTGAATGTTTTAGATAGACAGCTTTGGCAGGAACCCACTTGCAGCTTTATTTCCTACTGCTCAGCTCTGCCAATTATTACAGCGGCGTTCGAAAATTTCCTAGCTGAAGTCAATACCCGTCTTTAAAATTAAGCCAGCTTAGTTAGGCCACATTTGTTTAGTCTCTGCCTACGATATTTTTAGGCCAAAAAAACAATTTGCCCAGAAGGGTTTTAATTTCGGTTTGGCATTTTGCGTTGATCCACTATAAACGGAGAATAATTTTTCAAAATTGTTGCCACCAAATATTAGAGCCCTTTATTATATTTAAAGAAATTAAATAATGAAGAATCTGCATTATGTATGCATCTTTCTCGCACTGTAATAAAACAACGGTACTTAGGGCCACCAAATTTTGAATAACGTACATCTCCACCCCAATATGGGCATCTGGAAGCCTAAATTTGGAATTTGTTTTTTTTTTATCTCTTTCGTATTTTGTAAAGCACTTATGAGTTTTTGATTAAGAAACTCAACGATTTCAAAGCGAGCAATGCCAACAACGTACGGGGGGTGGGGGGAAGAAGAAACATTTTTCTTTCCAGTGCGCGATACTGTGTATCGGAAATTCTAAAGATGTGCTCTTTTTAAATGATTTTGTAATACTACTGTTGAATTGAATATTATGGTTAAAGTGCGGAAAACATGATATTTAATAAATAAAGGTAACACACAAATCGTTAAAAAAAAACACCCCTTTGGGCGTAATATAAAATCTGAAAGCTTTCAGGTTTTTTTTTTAATTTATAAATTCAACTGCATATTATTTTAAAACCCGCAAGTAGCGATGGTTTGCAAGCACAAGTGATGCCTTCTGTTTAAATTCAAGTTTAATAATAATTGTATTTTAAGCCTTCACAAGACTTTATCGTACTTGCATAGACAGCGCTTGCCAGTCTTATAGCGCCAGAAGCACGGAGTTAAATTTGCAAAAGGATACTGTAAGTGCTTTTTTCAAGAAATTTTTAATATTAGGAAATAATATTAAAATTGTTTATTAAGCCTTTAAGTGCCCTCAAGTAAGCATACAGGATGCACAAAATTTGAAAAAAAAAAAAAAAAAAAAAATGGGGGGGGGGGGCAAAAAAAATCACGATTACAAATTTGAAATCAGCAAAAGAAACTACCGGATTCATAAAGCAGAAATATATTCTTGAATGAATCAAACGTTAGGCATAAGAACAGTCTACGCCAGTTAATAGTATATGCACGTTTGACTTTCGGAAGAGAGGGAATGATCTTCTATTGACGGTGAAAGGGGTGCATGGAGCAAAAAAAGGTTGAGAACTACTGGGCTACGCTCTCAAAGCATAAAAAAAAAAAAAAAAAAAAAAAACCCACCTGTAGGAAATATATAGTGGCACAAGCCAAAATCCCTTAACCATGACTATGTTACGGTGAAACACTGAAATCCGGAGTCAACAATCACCTAGTCGCTTGGTGTATGTCCGAAATACTTTCCAAATACTCTTATTTCTGACTTACACCGGTCAATGTCGACATTCACCATGTACTAATGGTGAATGTTCAACATATAAGAATATTATATTTTCTTCTCCGTAATTCTGTCGCGAAAAAACGCACTTAAGAGTTAAAATAAGAACTTAAGAATATAAGAACTTAAAACCCACGGTACATTCAAAATAAGAAAAGAAAATAATAGAAGTTAAAAACTTACTTAATTATACAGTACGTTCTAAATGAGAAAATAAAATAATAGCAATAAAAAACTTACTAAATTATGTGATTTAAATTTTATTTATTGCAACAATTTAAACTATTATGATACTTTATGACCTCTCTTTTGGACCTACACCAGAACATATCTGTGACTGTCGACATACACCCGTGAGAGTCCGAATGTACAAGAATGTAATGCAATATTCGATGTTTCACCGACGTATTTGGTGAATGTTGACATTCTCCGGTGAAAGTCGACATTCTCCAATTTCGGTCTTTCATGTTAACAACTACATAGGATAAAGAAATTGCAAACATCTCAATCAACCATATTCCACGTATTTCACCAAGATTCTTTGCTTGCAAACAACTTTAAAGTGTTGAGGCATCGCTAGCATAAAAACACACAGGGAATGAATTATGAATTACTTTTGTTGGTGAAAAATAGATAAATGCTGCCATTTGATAAAGCAAGATATATTTTATTTATAAAATTTAATACAGAAAGAAAACCTCTATTCAGAAAGTAGGAGAGGATAGAATCTCTAGTTGGTATGGACAAACGGGTTAGAACCCAGTGACAAACTAAAGCGAATTCAAAACTAAAACTCAAGTTATAAGAAATTATCGCCTTCCCCAAGTGCGTTCTTGAAATGTAAGTAGTTACTACATCTTGCTAGCAACTGGATGACAAGTAATTCGAATCCCGGTAATGATAACGTGGCTTTCTGTGCCTTTGGCTCCGAAAAGTCTAATATCACCACAGAATGGCACTGGAAGTTTTTCATTTTAAAGGCCACTGACTTGTTCATCAAAATAAGCAATCATAATATACCCCAAAAACGAAACCTTATTATTACACGACATGTGGAATGACCGAGTTAACTTACAGTCACCAAGTCGTCTTCCGCCAAAAGGTGTTTCAATGCAAATTAGACTGAGCATGATAAACGGCCTCATCGAGCCGTGATCAAAACAAGATCGCACAATAACAGCAACATGACGGATGAGCCAATGATTACCAAAATGTAACAAATGTAACATAACATCCAAGCTTAATTCATCCGACTTTTGTTTAGTCTGCTGAACTCTGCGATCCATGCATATAGTCACATCATGCATAACAAAGCGGTTGGAAAATGTATAAAGGGCACCTGTACCATAGGTTAAAAGGTATAGTTCTCAACCCTTTAACTAGATTTAGCTAAGAATAAAGCACCTTATCTATATCTATATTCCAGCATATTTTAACTGCGAAGGTTGGCTTATAATTGGGTTTTTCCTCCATTAAATGTACTAACATTTTTTTTTTTAATTCATTAAAATTCTGAAAAAAAATTAGCAGAAAAAAGACGTAGTCTTAAATTTTATACAATAAATTTGTATGACTATTGAAAAACTCACTAGTGCCATCTCCTGACAGGAGAAATGTCGCCATGTAGGAGTTTCTAAGGAAAATCAACTAGTATATATAAGTTAATAAAGTTCTAAGGAAAATCGACTTATATATAATATATAATCAACTTATATACATTATATATATAATGTTATATTTCGAAAAAAAAAAAAAAAAAAAAAAGAACCATTAAACTACTCGTGTAGTTTTGACTATATATGCCGGGGTCCGAACTCGGAAAGCACTATTTTAATCTCTCTGCTACAGGGTAAAAAACTCCATTTAATATTAAATATGAATAAGCTGCTAATAGTTTATTGTCCAGATAAAAATAAGAAGCTAAAATATAAAACACTTCCGGAGGAGTGGAAAAGAGACAAAGAAGCGGGGAGAAATGGCGCTCAATGCGGTCTTATGAAACCGAATCACAGGGCATTTTATATTAGGTAATAAGAGATATCAACAAGTGGAAGCCGCATTCTCCACAGAGACACATACTATTTGATACCGAATAACATTTATTATAATACCACTTCAGAATATATCCAAAAATTACACTTTATTAGTCGTCAACTACCGAAAAACCAAATAATGGTCATTAATGGTAGGATGTCTATTAATGATTTTGGCTATAAAAATATTAATACCAGGTGAATGAACTTATTGCCCGTTTGGTGCTACGATATCGACACGTCGCCCAGTAACACGCCGAAAGTGAAACTGTAACGTGCAGCGCTTTGTAGCCTGGCAACGAGTCCATGAGTGACGTCATCAATCAATACGGCGGGCCAAGAAAGCTTCGCTCCAAGAATGGATTCAAGGCAACGCCCAGTACAGGCACATTAGATTCGAACAATGGAGCCAGAAAGATGGAGTATTAATCACTTTTGCAGACGGCCTATTAAAGAGAGTGCCACCACATGAGAGTATTTAAGGGGAGCAGAACGAGTCCGAATTCGGGTAGCATCCATACGCCACCACCCTGACCAAGTTTGTAACCGAGATTTAAAACAAAACTAATCCTATAAATAGCAAGAATTAGAAATATACAGAAGAATCAGAAAACATACACACAAGATACAAAAATCAGAAATATACACAGGCATAACAGTCTTAATTAATTCTCGGAAAAATATGTAACATATCACGTTACGCGCAAAAAATACGCTATATTATATTACCTATATTAAGTCATTTTTAGAATTTAGAAGCACAATGATAGATAAAGAAAAGTTTCCCTGCAAAAAGAAAAGATGTATATTATAAGACTGGATTAACTGCTCTGAGTTTGTTGAAATGGGTAAAGGAGATCCTCTAACCTTGAATTTTAAATAAGCTTAAAAAAATAAGCTGGACATTATACATTCAAAGGCCCACCAAAGGTCGAGAAAATAAGACCGACCGATTAGTAGTTCAACCCTGAGTTCGAATCTCAACAAATGAATGAAAATGTTCGTTATTTTCCTCATATTTAAGATTAGAATTCCACCATTAAGACTTCAGAGTCCCTAGCTTTAGGCAGAGAGCTCTCATGTGCAATGTCATACTTTAATTAAATAAACACATCTGACATTCAGAAAGAATATCAGTTGAAATTAGATGTTGAAAAAAACTTTCTGATAACCAAAGACGAAAGCTTTCTGAATTTTCCTTTTCGTTTTACATGACATGTCTTCATTGTTTGTTTCCCCGAGGTCGCTTTCTCAATGTTTCGTCAAGTTTGCAACATTTATCTATTGAAGTATACTTTCATTTATGTTAGTGACAGCTGTTACAGTTGAATTCCAATTCATTATACAAACTACACTTACTAACAACTGCCAAACTTGCACTTTCATTCCATTCGGTAAATGCAGTTTAAATAACGCATTTAACAGCTTTGCTCACTTTTTACAGACCCTTATCTGCACAATAATTTAAATCCACAATTAGCGTAATCACACTACACCATAAAATATGCATAGCTGTGCTATCTGAACTCCTCTGCAAAATATGTGAAACTTTATAGCTAATTGATGGAAAGAAGGGAATAACAACAGAATTTTTATAATCTCCTAAAATAAGAGTGTGGCTTTTAGTGTGTTCAGATGAGAATTTTTTAACTGCTTGATTAATAATGTTGGGTGAAAAGCCCCTGTCAATAGCTATTGCTTTTAAATAATTTAGTTCTTCATCAAGGGCTAATTTGGAGGAGCAAACTTGAAGAGCACGGAAAACATAGGAATAAAATGAAGCTAACTTTTGTTTAGTCGGATGACATGATTTAAAGTGTGGTGGAAGGCAAACCGATGAAGGTTTACGGTAAACTGTAGTACTGAAGTTGGATGTGTTACGTGTGACCAGAATGTCGAGAAACGGAAGAGAATTGCAAGTCTCAAGTTCAAAAGTGAACTGAATAGCAGGATCAATAGAATTCATTGTTGAAAGAACTTTATTTAAATCATCTTTATTACCTTCAAACAGGGTAAAAGTATCGTCTACGTAGCGGAACCATGCCGGGAAGTTTAAAGTTTCAAACAATTTTGATTCATAATAATGCATGTAGATATCAGCCAGGATGGGACTGAGGGGGCTTCCCATGGCTAATCCCTCAGTTTGTTTGTAATATTTATTTTACAAAATGTGTACAAATTTATACAAAATGTGTTTGTTTCAAACAGAGATGAGTGAGAGAAATTAGCTCCTCAATTTCGATGCAAGAGAAATGAAATTCGCGAAGTCTGGTTTCTAGACATCTTAATGCACCCTCCACTGGGACATTGGTGAATAATGATTTTACATCAAAAGAAACCATGAGTAAATTACTAGGAGAAATGTTTTTAACCTTTTTTACAAACTCTATTGAATTTTTTATGGTGTAAATGTTATTGTCTAATAGAGTGGAAAATCTAGAAACCAAATATTTAGCTAAAGGATACGAGGCAGTATCTAAATTTGCCCAACATTATTAATCAAGCAGTTAAAAAATTCTCATCTGAACACACTAAAAGCCACACTCTTATTTTAGGAGATTATAAAAATTATGTTGTCATTCCCTTCTTTCCATCAATTAGCTATAAAGTTGCACATATTTTGCAGAAATTTAACTTTCGGGTTGTTTATTCTCCCATCAATAAAATTCCAACTTCTATACTCAAGGACCCCATTCCGGATATGAATTCCTGGGGTATTTATAGGATTCCTTGCCAGTGTGGTTTAATTTACATTGGCCAAACTAAGAGAGCCTTAAAATTTCGCGTCAAAGAACATGAGGCATATGTTAGAAAAAAGGAAACACAGAAGTCTTCCGTTGCTCAACATTGTTGGTCCGAAAATCACACTTTCAATTTTTCTGCTGCCAAAATGATTCAAAAAACATCTTCCATCGGAGAACTGGATTTTCTAGAGGCATTTCACATTCATAAAAATTTTTCTGTTCTAGTTAACGATCCTAATTCCAATCCAAATTTGCCTTCGGCTTTTAGAGAAATTATGTTTTAGTTCTGGTTTCGCCGACAGATGGCGCCACTTGCTTATTCTTGTCCAGGCTTTCTTATCTTATCTAATCATTATTTCCTATCTTGTTCATTTGCGGTTTTGCAGCTGAAGATGATGGTTCGGTAAAACCATCGAAACTAGTCCTGTGAAAATTTTGTAGGTATAACGCTGATTTTTGTTGTTTGACTTCTGAATTAGTATTAATTTATTTGTTTTCATTAAATTTAATTTAAACTAACTTTAAATTTGCTTTTAATTTATTTTTTACGAATAGAGAATGTTTGTTAAATTCAAATTTCATTCCTTGCGGCAACGGCGCAAGAGAGTTATTTATTTAAAATTAAATTTAACTTTATTCTTTTGAAGCAATTTCTCTTTGCAAGAATATTCATAAAGCATTTTTGCAGTATTTTCAAATAAACACTTAGATACCCATAATTAATGATCAATAATAAAAATTATACACGAATAAATAGCCGCAAATTGAGATTCCACATGTATTTACAGTACCCCCCCCCCGAGTTACGTAAGCAGTGAGCATCGTAAATTTTTACCTAGCCTGAATTTAGCTAAATCTGTGTTGTTGTAACTTATTTCACGTATCATCAAAGAACAGGATCCGACTTTCCGGAGGAATTCGGACTTGAATGCGCTGGCATAAAAGTGTCCGCACGCTTATGAATGTTGCTTTTTTCACGTTGCAAATTGCTTTTCATAAGGGTGCACGTATTTTTATGCCAGGCCACGCTCATGAAAGCTTCTGTCTTTTTCGCATTGCAACCGACTTGCCATAAAGGTACCTGAAGGCATTCTTATAAATGTAACTGACCTGTTTGCCTACATTTATGAATCATATATTTCGACTTAGCATTCAACGTAACATCAGAGATCCTGGCTGCCATTCGCTGAAGTAAGATTTCCCTAAACTTGGGCCACCATTTTCTATGCATCGGTCTTAGGCAGCGGCATAATCAGTTATCAATCTGCACTGCTGTCAAACACAATGTATGTAATGAATGTAAGGTATTTTTGTTCCCCCAAGATTCCACGGACACAGAAGTACTTCATTGCATATCTTTCTCCAGAATGAAGTTATGAACACACTTAGCAACAGCAGCGCAGATCAAAAACGTGAGAGAATCTAATAGCATATATTTTTTTCCAAAATGGAGTCTGATAACACTTCAATATGTTTGCATAGGATGCGTACAAGTCAAAGAAACATGAAAATCTAACTGCTTGCATCTCTTCACAATGGAGTTATTACCACATTTCACAATGCGCAGATCAGGGGTATGAATGAATCTACCAACATGTTTTTGTCCAATATAGAGTGTAACCATACTTCGAAACAGGATGAATACAGATTAAAAATACAGTATATGACCGCACTGTCCAAAATGGAGTAGCCACCACTTTGAATTAGTTCTGCAGGTTGCGTTAAAATACTCACTTTCAATCAGGTACACAGAACAAAAGAGTATTCTTTCTTCATACCAATCCTATAAGTAACCGCATTAGAACTGAATTTCATTTGGGGGTCACGGGAAGACAACAACTGACACGAAAAAATTCATAAATTTTTCCATCTAAAGGCAAGAATTATTGTAGCAATTGTAATTTGCTACAATAATTCTTAATTCGTGCAATGTGCTGATCAAGGATACATGTGCGGGAATTTCTTCTATCACAAGACGAGATTTCAACAGCGCATACACCTGCATCACAGATAGTCAAAGCTATAACGAATAGCGTTTATTATCACATAAATTATCATCAACTACTATTATTTCCAAAAGTTTTTTTCTGCTTAAAAAAAAATGTTTCGTTTTTAGTGCTACTGTTTTATTACTCACAAAAAATATAATCGTCCTCGACCAGTTAATGAAAGTGAGAGGATTTTCTTTGCGTTTTCCGACAAATATTTTTACTCAAGGATATATGATTTCCATGAAAACTTTTTCCTAATCCACGGCCCTAACAAGTATCGCATCAACAGGAGGTATTTATGTCGGCGGTAGCCGTATCCTTGAAATGATTCAAATACGTCTGTTGACGTCATTGCAATGCAATTTGTTTCACGACTGGCGTGGAGGAAAGTCTGCACGCAGGTAGTGTCGGTTTCGGATAGTTACCCCTCTGGCCTTGCGCACGTACTCGAAGGAAGGATATAGAACGAAATGAAAAAACGATATTTTGGCAAAGTTTAGATAATTTTTTAGAAAGAAAACACTTCTGCTCTCAACATTTACATCAAATAATTGACAGCTGAAGGTCACAAGACCCGAAACTCAAAACCGATGAAATTTAGAAATCATAATGTCAAATTTTAAGCAGACAAAGTATAAATGCATAATAACGAAATAGATATGACCTGATTATTTTCCAAAAGTGCTTCCACGCTATGGCTTACCACTTGTCATACGTCCAAGTATGACATCATTAGCAGCTAAAGCGACTGACGACCAACGTATCGTAGCAGCGTAAAGTGAATAAATTTGCAGGACATTAATTTCAAATGGTTAAACACACTTTCAGTTATACACCTGTTCTTGCTTTAAGAACACGAATTTCTATACTTTGAGCATATCTTTCCGTTCACTCATATATCAAGCATGAAAGTATTCACGAGATATCTTTACAACATACATCATGCGCATACTCGGACACGAAGCGATACTTTCAAACAGTGCCCTCCTGTACAGGTGTCAGCAAGTTTAAATCATATCCTGTTGGCCATTACAAAAACTTTCACAAGAATGTCCCCATCATAAGTAATCTTCACAAAGAAGTCGGTACCTTTATGCAATTCTACATCCATACGTACACGGTTTTTAATTTGCGACTCTGATCAATCAAGAAAACAAGAATCTTATTTGTCTAGCAGTCCTTGCTTTCAAAAGGCCAAAAACTTTGTAAAGTTACGCCATCTTTATGGCAGGGCATCTCTCTGAAGGTTTCTGTCTTGACAAAGAATGGCCGGCTAGCATAAAGGTGCCGGTATCTTTTTATGAGTTTCTAATCATAATGGTATCCTGATGGAATCCTAGATTTCGGAACTGGCGAAACATCAGAAAGAAAAGCCCACGAAAGGAATTTTGAAACTACATGCAAACTCAAAGAAATTTTCCTTTAGATAAACTTACGAAGTTATATACAAAAGCAGTTTCAAATATATATATATATATAATTAATTAAAAAAAATTATTCAAACTAAAAACAAATCTATAGTATCACTCATAAGCTTCTCAAACATTCTAGTTTAAGCTTCACTCCTCAAAATGTGCCCTACTCAGATGAAAAAAAGACAAAAAATTGTGTCACGGCGAAACAGTTCTTAATAGGAATGTTTCCAGCTTTACTAGAAATCTAGAATCATAAATACAAAAACATCGACGTTACGTGCAAACAAAGGGCAGCAGAATGTCACACACACACATTAAAAAAAAGCCGAAAGAATTTTTTTTTAAATATCAAGGTTAAAAGCGCGTAATAATCCCCCGTTCCGAAGGAAAAAAGGGCGATGGAGAGATGAAGTAAATTTTTCCATTTGGTGTGTCGCTTCTCTTTTTCAGCTACCTTTATGGATCGAAATATCTCACGTTGCCATTCCAGTTCTTCAAACACCGTAAACATTTTCCCAAAATGAAAGGGGAAAAATTCCTTTAAACGAAAATGGGACGCGACTTGGAAAGCATTCTTTTCGGGAAAAAACATTAAACTCAGAAAGAAAATTCTTTCACGTGCGAGAAATGTAAAATACGCTTCTTTAGATTTCCGAAAGAAATAACATATAAGGAGCATTCCGAAGTTGTCACCAGAACTGCAGAATTACAAGAAATAAAAAATCATGAAATGCAAAATGGGAAGTTATATTCATTGTAAAGCACCGATTTTATTTGGAAGTATAATTGATCTTTAATTGTCAGTTTCATGGTATTACAAACTTCAGTGACTATTTTTCGTACGAATAAATGCAAGTAATTACGGAGCACAGTTTAAACAAGATTTCTCACATTTCCATTTTTTCTGTTATCCATATTATAACGAAGAGAAGTTAAATTTTTCATACAAGTATCAGGCAATATTCAGTGTTTTATTATACCAAAAGGAATATCAATCTCGAAACGGCATTTTCCGTTGAATCACTATAAACGGCGCATCACTTTTTCAAATTGTTGCCACCAAATATTATCACCCTGCATTATACTTAAAGAAATTAAATAATGAAGAATCTGCATGAGCATGTTTGTGAAACATGGGCATCTGGAAGCCTGAACTCTGATTTTTTCTTAATCATCTATTTCATATTTTGTAAAACTTTAAGAAATTTCGGATTAACAAACTCGACGATTTCAAAGCGAGCAGTGGCAGCAATGTGCGGGTAAAAAAACATCTTTAATCTCCAGAGGGCGAGACTGTCTATAGGAAATTCTAAAGATAATTTCGTGATTTTTGCTGTTGAATCGAATTTTATATGTCGGCAAGAACGTAATATTTAATAAATAAAATAAATCCACAAAACGTTAAAAATTAAAAAGACAAAAAAAAAATGTTTTGTACAGTTTGTAAGAAAACTGAACATTTATATGACGAACTGAACTGAGAAAGAACTGGTGGAAAAAAAATAAGCAGAACAACGTTTATGCCAACACTTAACTCTAAATCGGGAATTCTGCACGTATACATACTATGCTGCATTTAAAATTTTTATAATTTGATGTTGCATGACGTAAATGCGAACAAAACGATGCATAACAACAAGGCTAAAAAGACAAAAAAAAAGGGGGGGTGCAACAACAGACTGGTGGACTGCGAGACTGCAAGGGCGTAAAAAACCTTAACAAACCCTTTTGGGTATAACGTTGCGCGCCTCTAACTAGCACGCAACCAAGAGGTGACTGTGAAAGCTTGTATAAACTACAGTCTTATAAAGGGTTTAAGTCCCTTTTTATTCAACGTACTAAATTACAATTGCGTCCTCTTGACGCTTACAAACTGTGCCAACTAGGCAGTCAAAATAAAAATAATAACCTGAAAAGAAAATAAAGACAATATTCTAACTACGAGGCTCTCTAAAATAACTAACTCACCGCGTTTTACAAAAGCCGCAGCTAATTCAGCAGACTTGAAGCTCACTGGAACAATTGCAACTACTTCCCGCCAAGCACATAGGCCACAACGCGGGGTTCTTTAATTCTCGATTTCTACCTCCGCGCTCGCGAAGTAAGAATAACTCTCTCTCACCGAACTTGTTTCCTTCTATTTAAATCATACTACTTCCGCTGATAATTTAAATGCTTGCGCGTTCTACTCAAATTTACATATTCTGGCATTGGCAGTTCCAGGGGAAAGTAAGGCTTGACAGGAAAGATAGTTTAAACTTAAAATAAATGTTAGTTAAAATAAATATAAACCCTACATTTGCCGCTGCCAGAATTTGGAAAACTTGGAAGCAGGTCCTACAAACGACCTGTTGTAAGTTTATCTAATTCTGAACTAACTGGCGAAAGCCTCGTTTACACAAAAAAAATCTTATGTAACAATCAAAATTCTGTTAGTCGTTACAAAGCTTTCTTCTTACAGCAACTTTTCCTGGACTTCATCAATCAATCTTGGTCTTTCCTTCCAGCATCTGGAAGGAATAAGTATCAGTATCTTTCTACATACATTATAATTTACACTTTCTTGACACAATAAATTTTTGTTTTTAACGTTTCGTTTTTCTTAGTTATTGCTTACTTCACATTCATTCAATTTTTCAAGCATTAATTTAACTTTACCCTGGCTCTCCACCGTGTGTGGTGTCAAACGGGAATATTCGTGTTTTAGTCTTACAACACTTCCCCTAACCACCATGATTTGTTAGAATTCAACAACCAAATAGACACACCTTACTCGACATTCTACAACTCAATGAGCTACTTTAATATTCTTAAAAATTCAAATGTAGGTGGAGAACCCTACGAAACACATTCATTCTAACTTCCCCCTCATTCATCTTTAAACATGCAGGCTTTCGCTCTAAAGCATGACTTTACAGTTTAATACTTAAATTTTGACTTCATTGCTTTTAACCATTCACTTTTAGCATCTACAATTTTATGCTTCTAGACTAAATTCTACTTTTACATAACATGCAAGTATTTACATACATTTACAAAAGTTTAATACATATGCTTTTTACAATTTACCATAAAATGAATAAGAGAAAATAAATTTTTACTTTACTCATTCTTCGCCAAGCTGGCGGCACTGAAACTAAAATTCTTATTAATACAAGAATACGAAGTTATCTTCGGCCAAATTTTGGCTTTAACATAACAGAATTAGTCTTTCGACCAACAGAAAATGCTTGTTTTTAGCTTTTACACTTAAAGAAAATAATACTTTTGCCTTAGCTAAATAAAGTAAAACAAAACTAAGTCTCAACCGAGACATATTGACTTTCGTCAAAACATAGAACTTCGTACTTATGCATAACATTTCGGAACAAAACAGAAAGAAAAATTTATAGAAGGTTTTAACTTATCTTTGAGTTTTCGATGCTTGAAACTCCGTCATCCGTTTTTGACAAAATTGATCCCAAGTTAGAGGTGTCATGGATGTCAATCTTCTCCTTATTGATCTCCGAGTGTCGTCCCCGTTGCTTTTTCTTTTGCGTCCTCTACCTGCTGGCCTCTTGACGGAGTAATCGTCTGGTTGTTGGCCTTTGCGTTTCTGCCTGGGACAGCTGGTCTTGACGTCCTCCGATCTGGAGTCCTTCTTGAATTTCTTCTGTTCCTCGTATTTTTGTGCCTCCTGTTGGCGTTTCAGTTTCCGGAACGGCGGCCTTGCTGGCACCTGACTCTGTGGCCGTGTGCGTGTTCTCCTTGATGTGTAATTTCTCCTGCCATCTTTTGTAGGTGGTGTTTTCGTCTTTACCACGGTTTCTTTACCCGGTTCATCTGTATTTTAGTTTTTCTTAAACGCCGGAGTTTGAAAATCCTTTTTTCTTTTTGATACCGACGTCCGGGTTGTAGAAGTGCTAGGTCTCTCTTCAGTTCTCCGTTTCTTGGGTGGTGGAATAGTTGTTGCAGTCTCTGGCCCTTCTATTTCGTTTAGACTTGAGTCCTGCAAGAAACTTTTAAGGATTTCAAAATCATTGGGATTATAGTATTTTTTCACCTGGTCGGGACTTGCTTTACAGATTTCCCCTCTGTCGTTCTTAAGATATAATACTACCCCTTTGATTTCCTGAATTACATAGGGGCCTTCAAACTTTGGAGCTAGCTTTGCCATAAAATTGTCTGGGGCACTTGATAAAGAAAATTTCCGCTTCAATACTTTATCCCCAACTTTAAAATCTGCTTCACGGCATTTTCTATCATAATATAACTTTTGTCTATTTCTTGCCGTATCCGAGGTTTTAAGTGCCTGATCAATCAACTTTTGCACATCTTGTTGTTTAAAATCCTGCTCTCTTTGTTGCACAAAGAATAATTTATCTAAAGGCGTACGTAATTAACTTTCTGCCTAAAAATAATTCTGCTGGAGTTTTTCCCGTAGTATCATGATGTGCCGTTCTTAAAGCATAAGCTAATTCATTTATGTAGCCATCCCAGCGCTTGTGATGTGTGCTCACGTAACTGCGAATTATTTTTACTATGTTTTTATTAACTCTTTCTGCTATGTTAGCCTGTGGTCTATACGGAACTATTTTGGTATGGCGTATGCCAAGTCCATTGCATATGTTTTCAAATATTTGACTAATGAATTGTTTTCCGTTATCGCTAATGACTTTTATCGGTGCACCGTATTTTAAAATGTATCTGTGTAAGAATGCATCTGCGACTGTTTTGGCTGACGCGCGTTTAAGTGGAACAATTTCTATCCATTTTGAAAAATGATCTATTACTAACGAAACGATTTTTATTAACGAATTTTACTAACGATTTTTACTAACGAAACGATAAAGAAAACGATTTTTATTTAACTCGCTCTGGGGAAAGGGACCAAGGAGATCTATGCCTAAAATTTCATTCGGAAATGTAGCGCGAATGCTATTTAAGTACCCGGCCGGGCTGTAATTAATATCATTTATTATCTGACATTGATTGCAGGACCTGACATACGCCGTTACTATTTTGTATAATTGCGGGAAATATACCGCCTCGCGTACCCTTTTTATAGTCTTTCTGACCCCATGTGGCCCGCTGTTTTTTTTTTTTCGTGCAACTCCTTCAAAATGCTTAATCGAAGCGAGGCTGGGATGACTGGCTTATACTCAAGATTTTCGTTTGTTGTTTTCGTATAGAATAATAAATTATCTATTATTTCATAGTTTTTTGCTCTATTTCTTATCGCATCGATATCTGTATGCTCAAAGCTTTCGGGGTCTTTCAAATAAGCATAGATATTTCCAAATTCAGGATCAGCTTTCAGTTCAGTAATAACCGTATCTCTAGAATCTAAAATTTTTGAAGTCAACACAGCGCATTTAAGTTCATTTCCTTCATCGTCCAGTTTCATACGAGAAAGTGCGTCAGCTACATTGTTTTCCTTACCCGGTTTATATTTTATTGTGATATTATATTCTTGGAGTTTTAAAGCCCATCTTATTAACCTGGGCGTTAGGTTTTTTCCCGAGTAAAGTCTACCAACCGCCGCATGATCCGAAAAGACTGTTACTGGCGATTTGCCGAAATAAACTCGATAGTTTATACTTAAAATAAATGTTAGTTAAAATAAATATAAACCCTACATGGGAGCCGTTAAAATCTGTCAGAATTTTTTATTGTTATTACTATTAACATTTTTAATGCACTGTAAAAAAAAATCTGTAAAGTTACTAAGAAAAGTCGTGGAAACTGGGATGCCATGGATTATTTGAGTAGTCAAAACAGGAATTTTCTTAGTAACTTTACAGAGATTATACCTGTAATGGTTACAAATGTTTGACATGTAATGTTACAGGAAGTTATTCTGTAGGCATAACAAAGTTTTTGTATGTTGATTACCGAAGCATATGCCTGTAAAGGTTACAGATCTTTGATCTGTAATGTTACAGGAAATTATCGTGTAAGTATAACATGTTTTTCATATGTGATTTACCAATGTAAACATCTGTAAAGATTACAGGAAATAATAGTGTAAGTAGATCGTAATTTTTGAATGTGAATTACTAAAGGGAATATTTGTAGATTACTAGTGTTCTGCTTGTAAGGTTATTGCAAGTGATTATGTAAGAACATGTATTTTCATGTGAAATTTTAAAGGATATATATGTAAAAGTTGCAGATAATTTACTTAAAAGTTCTTCCAAATAATTATGCATATAGAACATATTTGTCTTATACAAAATACAAAAATGATGTATTCCTAAATATTAAATATTTTGATTGTAATATTACTATAAATAATTACACATGTAGAACATATGTTTTATGTGAAATGTCTACAGCTACTGCTTGTAACAAAATATGCTGCATTTATTTATTTGTGGGGAAAGGGAAGTTATGTAACTTTAAATACTAAGTTTTTTTTTTTTTTTTTTTTTTTTTTAAGGAAAAATACCTTAGATTTTCTAAAAGATATACAACATTTTCTTTCAAAATATTTCCAATGTTAAAAAGAAGCTCAAATTTTATGTTTTTCTTACATCTGCATTACTTTCCTTTATTGAATTTTATAGCTGGAAATAGCTGTAAAAAAAACTTGTGTATTAGACTTAATGGTTTTTTGGCAATAAATTAGTAATGTTCTAGAATTCCCCCGCTGAACACTGGTAGTTCGGTCCGAGGTTCAAATCCCGCGAATGGGCTGGTTGTATGGGTATTTTCATGGTTTTCTCCATGTGTAACATGTATATACGTCAGTTTCCCTTCGAAAGTCCTCCACAAAGGCATTTCTCCACTTAGGCAGATAGTCCTAGTGTGTTTTGCCATACTTAAGTAAACTAAACCAAATCATTCTCCTTATACTCAACAGTGTAATCTAAAGAGACTGCAATTGGATATGATTACAGTAAAAAAATATTTTAATGAAATTGTTTCAATAAACAATTCTAAATATTTTTTCAAATTCTAAAAAAAATTACTTATGTAACTCAACAATGAACTTAAATTCAGTTATCACAAGTTATCCAAAATTATTTTCATGCTTAATTCCATTATTCATTTTAATTACAACATATAATTCTTTTAGGCATAAATGCTTTTTAATCTCTTCTGCTACTGACCATTAATTGAAATAATAGATTAATTAATCGGACAGTTGTACAGGTATTTTCCCAGATTTAAAACTTTATTAATAAATTACATTCTTCTCATTGAATACAAAATTGAAGAATGAATTAGTCCTAAATTTAATTTTTCAAGTATTCCTTCTACTAAAACATTTATTGCCTACAGGCAGCCAGACAGTAAGCTGAACACTAGCATTTGGCTCTAGATTTAAATCCTAGAGAATGGGCTGCCTGTGTAAATGTTTGTGTAAGATGAAGTTTTCCTTAAAATATTCCTTTCCTTGGACAGATGGCCCTCTCTTGCTTTGCCATATTTCAAATAATCAATTCAAGCATTTAATGTAGGTATGACTTCACAACTTTGTCCCAAATTCTAACTGAAAAATTGAACAGAATCCCCTGATACTGTGTCTATAATACATGATGAATATAGAATGATCTTAAAAATTTAAGGAAGAAAATATAATGTATTTGGAAATGCCTTCATCCTATAATTATATTTTTCTCTGCTATGCCTAGAAAATTAAGAAAAGAATGTAAAAACTGAAGATAAAGAATTCAGCATTAATAATTGATATGATAGTAGTAATAAACTAAAAATTTTTTAATGAAAAATTGATAATGCATAATGGCTCCTTAAAATTTTAATTTTCTATCCTACTATTAATGGAACTAATTTATCACTATAATCAAAATGACTCAGATTTTCTTTCTTTAACTGATGTCAAAAATACGATGATTATTTCAAAATTCCTGTGGATGATTTAATTGTTCTCAAAATTTTCTATTCATTTATTAAATGGTTCAGATTAATGTTTTTGTTATCATTATTTCAAACGACTTTTTAAATCTTCATTCAACAAAATTATATTTTTAGATAGATTTTTATGGAATAAAAAATTCTGTAAGATAATATTCATTCACACAAGATATTAACTTAGTATTTGCTCATTACTTTACAAGTATTCGATGAAGCCTTTTAGTGTAACATACAGGTTACATAAGGAACCATTTCATTTTAACGTAATATTCCATAATCATATATTTTATTTCAAAAAATATCATATTTTGAAAATATTGGATATTGCAATGGATTTCGACTCTTTATTCCAATACACAGAATATAGAAACAAAAATAGGTTTATTTTTATTTGAAAACTATCCAAAAGGAAAATAATAAAAAAAAAAAAAAAATAGGTAAAATTTATATTATTGTTATTTTTAATTAACTAGTTGTGAAGGTGCAGTCCTCTTCTTCTTAGGATTCAAAGCATGGCTCCTAAATAAAGAAAAAATCACATTCGTTAGAAGTACATAACATATTCTAAATTTGTTATGTCACATTTTAATTTAGAATCTCTTCATAATAATTGCATGCACTTGCACATATTCCAAATGATTTAAATCTTTTTTTAAATTAAATAATTAAATTGCAAACAAGATTCCTTTTGGTCCTTTCATGAAATCATAAATTGCATGTATCATCCATTTTTGAAGCAAAAACAGTACAAATTTAAATAATTCATTTTGCAGAAAATAATTTGAGGTTTATTAGATATTTACTATATTTATTTGTAATATAAAATAAATCTGTAAAGTAGTTTTAATAATGATCAGATTTTTTTTAAGATTAATTTCTCTAGAAATTGAAATGTATTAAGGTAGCACTTCTCAATCTGTGGATCATACAGCTTGCACTCATGGTCCTCCGAAGTTTCCAAAGGAGACAAAAAAATTTAGTTGAAAAACCTCAGAGTTTAAAAAGTTACATATGACAATCATCTATCACCTTTTCTCGTAAGATAGACATTTTATGAAATTTATTATTGGTTACCCTACTTACAGACTTCCCACTCAGTCTTAGCAGTAAAAGATGGATTTAAAGCACTATAACTGTGGTACTTACCACCATATATCCAAATATACTATCATATATCCACTAAGACTGTGGTCTTACCATCATATATCCAAATATAGAAGAGCCATGCAAGAATTACAAATCATCCTTCTCATTAATAATCTTGAAATATTAGAAATATAACTTTTCTTCAATGGACTTAATTATGAAATATAACGGATTTTAATTATATATTAAAATATAAGTGTACTAGTAGTAATATATGCTAAAAAATTGCTTTCGAAGGGAACAGCAGCAAGGTGATTCACAAATTATGATAATTCACATAATCTCTATTCGAAAAAAGTTTGAGAAACGCTGAAACAGGAGAATAATTAAATTATGGTTAATACTGGTAATTTCAGCCATATGCTTTAAGCTTGATGATCAACATTAAAAAATTCTCAGAAAGTGTTAGATCAAAAACTACTTTTCCACATAATATGAACTTATACGTAACAGCATTTAATACTTAGCTCACTGGCAAAATATACAAAATTTTGAAATGCAAGTATATATATATAAGGCCAATAATATAGTTATCAACAATTAATGCATGAACTTCAATACTTACACAATTAACAAACACATGAACAATGATGTTACATGCATTCATCCTCTGAATTAACTAGTCAGTTTGGGTATTTTCTATCTTAGATGTCGCAAAAATTGATCATGGATTTAATATTTTAAATGTTCCTCTCATAGACATTTTAATACTTGTATTTTTTACATAGAGTGTCATCTTTAGTTTTACAGATATTCATTTGTTCACTTATTACGATTAAGTTTTACAGACAGAACAGATGATACCTGATTACATTAAGTGGTATTTAAGACAAACTTACTTACTGGTACTTAACACAGTTGCTAGAAAAATATTACATAGTGAAAGACAGGGTACAAAGTCAGAATCTGAAAACTTATTGACTTACACTAAGCTATTTAATGCTTGAAATATTTATGATTAGATAATATCTTTTACATCATCAATATCTAACAGTGATATGATATACTTTAAGTATACAGTAAAACCACTCTATAACTTTTCCATAATTTTGTACAATTTTGATATTTAATGGAGGTGGTTACTTCACAAAGCATGATTCTCAGTGATAATTAATATCAATGTTTGTATCACCAGAATACTTGACATAATCACTTAAAGAGGTATAGCTGCTAAGGAAGGTTTTTCTAATACTTCAAACAATGGTTTACATATTTTAAAAAGTATATTTTCTGACACTGTTATTTAAAAAGTGTATAACTCTTTCTACTCTTAAGCATAAAAATTTGAAATTTTTATGCTTAAGAGTCATTCATTTAGTTGTAACTTACAGGAAGATATCTTAAATGCCTAAAATATTTTAATTTATGAAAAACAGCAGTTAGAGTATATTGAAGGGTGCTCCCTGTATTATCAAGGGAGCGCAAGTTTGTGCAATTCTCTGATGTTTTCTTAAGTGAAAATAGGTCGATGTGTACATGGATAAAGTCAAGAGAGTGCGCGATGCCAAGTTTGTACAATTCACAGATTTTTTTTTAAGTGAAAATAGGTCGATGTGTACATGGATACCGAGTATGTGCAATCTGTCTTCGTGTAGCGGCGGTTTTTGGCACACAAATCGTCGCTACACAAGCCAAAATAACATGGTCAAAGAATTGCACAAACTCGGTATCCATGTACTGCCAAAAATCGCCAAATTTTGCCAAGGGGCACCCATAAATATGCTTTTACCAAAACAAGCTTTAAGGCATACTGTCAATTACATTTTAAATTCCAGTGATTTTTCAACACTAGTTCAAATACTCTAAGCATATGTTTGCATAAGTTACATAACTTTTGCATCAGCAAAATTTATAACTTAGCAAATATGAACTATGAAAAAAAATATTTGAGCTTACCTTGACCCTTGGATTTACTAAATCTATGACACTTTTAACGCCAAAGAAATTCGATGACCGAAAATACGCGATGATTTATTTAATCTGGTTTTAAAATGGGTCATTTTAAGTTTGGCTATATCAACAACATATTACTCAGTATTGTTGGATAGTGAATTTGTAATTCTTTTTCATTCTTGAAATATATACACATGACAGAATTGGAATAAAAATTTTAGGTTTTTCAGATGAACTCATAGATTGAACTAATTTGTTGAATTTTATCAAGTAGTTCTTAAAAATACAACCAACGATTAATTAAAACCAACTGCAATTCAAATGGATACTCTTTGTCAAAAAGGAGCAGTAGAACTTATTTTAAACATTGAGCAATAAATAGTTTTCTGAATATATTTTTTAGCGTAACGGCAGTTTCAAACATAATAAAGAGAACAACATTCATTCTAATGAGGATAATTTTGAAAATAATTCACATTAAAATATATCTGAAAGAGATTTTTAAATGAAAAGATGACACAAAATAATTATTTTCAAAAAATACATGTTATCTCAGATATAGAAGAAATTTGGCATTGAGCTGAGTATTGAAATTAATATATGCAACTGACGTATCATTACTAATATTTCCATGATTTGATATTGAATGCTATAACTATTAAATATTAGCAAATGCATTTTATAATGAACTTTGCACCAAAATTTATAGTAAATTTATATGTAAATTTACATTGTAAGTACTAGAATGAATGTTGTACCATTTTATTAATATTTTACTTTTCAACAAGCATAAAGGAAAAAATTGAATTTTTTTTCTTTAATATTCCTAGTATGTTACATCATAGTTAAAAATATGTCAAAGTCACGGCATTTCGATTGCCTTTTGTAAATGTTGGTTATAATGTAACTTAATAGATGCTTTATAAGTTGGTAAAGACTGTCCTGGATTAAAATTATCTTTAACACAAAAAATAATATACATTGAATACTTTTACAAATATGTAATTGCTATCCGACTGTATAATCTTTTAAGGCGAACTTATCGCATGTATTAATGAAATGATATTCCATTTTTAATGTATGTTAAGTTATTTTGTCGAATTTTTTAAATATATTACATTTATTTTTTCTTTTTCGTTGAGATTAATAATAACATACATAGTGTAATAATGCTCTGAAAAATATTCTAAAGCAGCTCACGCTGGGATTAATGATAACATGTATGGAATAATAATGTTACATCTGTCAACAAAATGAAAAATATGAATATTCTAACGCGATATGTTTTAAAAGATACATAAATATTTAACATGAGAAATTATTAGACTATAGATAGAACATTAATATTAAGCTTATTTGTTTTTATTGTTTTTAAACTAACATATTAACAAATTTGTTTCTGTTTATAAATATGAGCAGTTTAACTGCAGACACCTGCAGATGTAACAAATAAAAGTTGTTATTTTACTAAATGGAACACACAATAATTCAAC
Source organism: Stegodyphus dumicola (assembly GCF_044657685.1). Lineage (NCBI taxonomy): Eukaryota > Metazoa > Arthropoda > Arachnida > Araneae > Eresidae > Stegodyphus > Stegodyphus dumicola. Next base: position 34,915,943 of record NC_140771.1, on the reverse strand, counting down.
ACAGGTTTATTTAGGAGCATTAGAATTATAAAGCTAAACATTAAAAGAATTTAATTATAGATAGTGTAAAGAACATAACAAATACATTACATAAAATTAGTAAAATACACGTCAAACGCTATTTCGAACTTACCTCGACCATAGCAAAAATAATGGCTAACATGGCGACTATCGTTGAACTCTCCTGCTAAGACGCTGTTTTTCCACCTTCTTCCTGATTGGTTCTTCTCTCTCAGCCGTTTTAAGCCACGTGATCACACGCTACGGACAAAATCCAAGCAAAACTTCTTGAAAAACTCCTGTAGAGTTTACAGTTTCGTTTGGTTCTGTGTTCGTTACAGGTATTTCCTTCGTAATTGTTCGCATTTCTGTAACTATACAAGACTTTTGTCTGTAAACTTCGAGGTTTTTTTTTACAGTGTGCAAGAAAAATGAAAACAGCATGCACTTTGAGGTGACTTAACATATTCAAGCTATGCCATGAAAAACAAAATTAGGCTCTTATTAAAAGTTTACGGTTTAAAACCAGACTAGTGAAAAAGTATTTTATGTAACACACAATTCTCTTACTTCTTTTGATCTGTAGCCACATTTTGGTTTCACAACTTTTAATCGTAGCTGCAGGGGGGATATTCTTGCAAAACAGCCTCATTTCTATGAATATTATGCTTCAATAGGGGGATAACAGGCGAGCAAGAAATTAAAATCACTAAACATTGATTGGTAATTTCATTTCTGGTTCATTTTATAATAATTGTTTAAGTTGGTTTCTGATCATCACAGCTAAGTTATTGTTATGTATTTTGTATATATGCAAACAACTTTATGAAATTATATGTAAATTATAGTATCTGTTGTATAATGTTATACAAAAGTCCTCAAAAGTGTGAAGCACCGCTGGAAAACCATAGTTACAGGAGTAAATACTTTAACATTGAGGAAAATAGCTATAAGCTGGCGATGGTTTGGGCCACTATTTTTGTCGCCAAACTTGGAGATCATTAGCCGAAATTTTAAAGTTGTAGTTACATAGGCAAACAATGCCTATGTAACTGTAAAGGTATCTGGCCCTGTGTAATTGTAACCTTACAGCAATTTTGAGAAATTGAAGGTACTGAACGGTTAGAACTCGGCAGACGGTTAGAATACATGACGGGAGAGAACATCAGCTGAGTTTAGTTCAGAGTATTGAGAGTATTAAAGGGTCAATGTGCAAGCTTACGCGTTTCAGGCTTTATAGCTGTTTTATATTAAATGTTCTGAGCAGCTGGAAGTGGTAACTACAGATTGTACTCCGTCATACCGAGAAAAGCTGTATGAGTACATTTGTAAAAAGTTTCAGAACTGTAAAGTGTATCTTTACAGTTCTGAAACTTTTTACAAATTTTACAATTTTTACAGTGGTTTACAATTTGGCCAGTTGGGAAAATGAATTTTTCCAAGCTATCATCGGTTTTGTGTGCATTTAGTCCATTACAAATCCGTAAGCATGTAACATTATTACAACTTCAATGACATAAAAGATTTTTTAAAAAGTGTTTACAAATTTAACAGCATAAGAGTTCCATTAAAAGAGTTTTGTACATTTCAGCATTAGAATCAAAATATTTCAATTATTTTACTGGAACAGAACAATAGTATACTAAAATACAGATTAATCCAAAAAGTTATAAAAGTTAAAGTTAAAAAAACGTTATCCAGGATTAAAAGAGAACAGATCAGATACTTTCAATATCGTCGAAGAAGTGTAACAACTGAAGCAAGTTCTATGGATTTAACTCGAGTGTTTCACTACAATTTCAGTCCTTCCACCTTTTGCGGGAGTGCTACAGTCTGTGTAGCTCCTTAAGTACAATTCTTCTGTATTTCTCGCGTCGGTTAATAACGTGCAGAATTTTGAATTTCTAATTTTTTAATTAATTTACGTAAAATAAATTTACAAAGATCATTAAACAAATTTTGACGATGAAACTTTCCATCTCTTAAAAGCATTAATGACCGTTACACCTTTTACGTATTACCAATGACAAATTTTAACCGGCGGGGGGGAAGAAATCTTAATTTTTATTTCAAAATTTTATTACAAAAAAACAAAAAAGAGTCACACAAAAGCAGTATCAGGTGAATATCGGATCCATATATGGTGAATTTTTGTTCAGATATTTACAAATAGGAACATAATGTAAATTGAACGAGTTCTCTCATCACAATTCCAGGTCATTTTCTACGAATAGCTTCAAGAAAACACCGCAAAATATCCTAAAAAAGATTCTTGGTTTACAATTTGGCCAGCTGGCAGTATTCATGATGCACAACGTGACGAACAGTCCAAGACTTAAAATGTCTCTTATAAATCAGTTTCAAAACCAAATGAACAAGAAATAAAAATTTTAATATAATGTAACTAATAAAACTGCTATTATTTATACTCATACGCTTGTATCAGCAAACATACAGTTCCTATTATGGCCACCATGTTTACCTTTCAATTTACAAATCGTACAATTTATTTAAAACTCATTCTACATCATAATGAACATAATTAAACAAATCGCTGGCAATGGCGTTATCAGTTTTCATATTTACGAGTATTAAACTTGCTATTTGTGTAAAGCCTTCATTTAGTAAATTACATTTTGATTTTTCTCGTAAAACATTAAACTACGTTAAAAGATCCATTATTTGCATATCTCTCTAAAAGTAAATTAGTACATGCACATGGAGTCTTCGGCTTCCAATATTCTGGATATCGATTTCAATACATTTTCACTTCCCATTACCACCTTTGTTAAGCAAAGCATTTAAAATATCGCTTTCTGTAATAATACTATACGTAAACAAGTTGTCATCGATCCCTACATAATCAATGAGGTCACCATTAAAGCGTACATGTTGTTTAAATAGCAATTACACGGATGGCACTTCTTTCTTCAATAAAATATCGGCATGAGGACGTTATCATATAATAATACACTGTATCGCTTAGGTAACGCGTTTCGATTGCATCCAAGTTTTCTTACATTTTAGTGATATTAGGAACCCACTAATGGAATATTTTCCAAAATTTTTAGCGTCGCGATCTACGTATCATTGTGGTAAAAAAGTATCAGATATAGTTCGTTTAAAATACGTCTGTAAGTATCTCGCATAACTCAAAACCAAATAGCATCAGAACGTTGAAATTTAGTATGTGGGACTGCTATAACATGCAGATGTGCACATCCCCTTTCGGGTGCAATCGGCTGCACCAAAAGTATATAAATATATGCTACTGTAAAAGATCGAAGCCTGGTAAAACCTAGCTTTTACCAAAGTGGTATGCTAAAGAATCTACTCAGCTACACATGTCAACAACATCATCTTTCCAGATCAATGCGGCTTCAAAAGAAAACATTCAACTGTTCACCAACTCTACCGAGTAGTAGCAATTATCTCAGAAGGTTTACAAAAGGTTACAGAAGATCTACACTGGAGGTGTATTTTTGGATATTGCTAAGGCATTCGATCGAGTCTGGCTAAAAGAACACTTTCACAAACTCATAACTCTGGGATTCCCAGAGCACACCATATACATAATTAAATCCTATCTTACCGATAGACACTTTGTCGTTTGAATAAATAATACATATTCCACAGAAAAGAAAATCGAGGCTGGCATCAAGGCTCGCTTTTAGGCCTGTTTCTCTTTAACACTTTTGCGAATGACATACCTCACACGCACTGCACGTCACTAGCAATGTATGCAGATGACACTGCGATCCTTACACAAAGTGCATCTCTTAGCACAGCAATCCAACAGTTACAAATTTACATCCACGCATTACAGACCTGGCTAAAAGTCTGGAAAATTAAGATAAATGTGGAAAAGTCAAAAGCTATTGTTTTCACCTACAAAAGAAACATCCACAGCTGTATCACCATGTATGATAACTGTTATTCCCTGGTCCAAGCAAGTCAAATACCTAGATATAATTCTTGATAATCATTTCACATGGAAGCTCCACATTAAGAATGTTAGCTCTAAACTCAAACCCCTAATTGCTTGAAACAGCGTTTTTGCTACTGATCAAAAGTTACTCATTTACAAGACCATGTTGTGCCCCATACTCACTTATGCACGCCCAGTCTGGGGTTATTTATGTAAAATCAGCTTTAGTAGATCGATTAAGCTGCAAAATGTTACTATTAGATTGCTAACAAAAAGCTCCTGGTATTATAGAACAGCCAGAATTCACAAGAAGATCAAACTCCTTACTACGAAAAAAATTTATCCAAAAAATCTTTGCACGATTTTATAGAAACATACCAAGAGTTAATAATACAAGCATTCCTATTGTATGCTCGTTACAATGTGAATGATGACAGCAATCGAAAAAGACCTCGAGCGATTCTCAGAGATTAATAATTTCTTGTGAGCATAAACTGTTAATGGGAGGAGAAAAAAAAAAAAAAAAAAAAACATTCAATACATTATTACCTCATCTTAAAATCACTATGTATTTATTCTTTTTCACTGATTGCCATGATTCATGTTCTAAATTTTCAAACTTTAGTAATTTTCAATACAAACTTATTTACTTCAACCCCCCCCCCCACACACACACACACTTATTCGGCTTTTGGTTCTGAGAGAGCCCTTTACAACTAGCAAGTGCGTTAATACTCACACTTCCTTCCACCAATAAGCTTTTTTTCCAGCTTTAAGCCACTACATCGAAAACGAATCAAGAAGAGACTGCTCACTCCTGACTCCACCCACTTTCTACCGAACTCTCCTTCATTTCACCATGAAGCATGACATCTGAACTTCTGAATTGCTATGTACGACTGATAAGACTAAAATTGCCACATATATAATTGCTATCGCAACTGCTTCATCTTCATTCACTTATCAATATGCCAATGCTCCAAAAATAATCCAGCATTTAGATGGGGATAGGGTCTCAGGCTCAGGAGCCCGTTGCAACGAACATTAGTTCAAAGATCTGATTGGCAACGATTCTATGCAACGTCATGAATTTAAAAATATATCATTTGGTAAGTACGAATAGCCAATGAATAATATATGGCGCCAACCGCTTGGAGTTTTTGTTATTTTAACAAACTTAATTTATGATGTGATATTTCCTCCCGATGATAATTTCAGATTGAATTCTTTATATGAATGTACTTATCAGTGTGTTATATTTCATGTTATATATAAATCATTCGATTTATTTTCTTCTTTTATGTAATGATTATATATATATATATTGCATTTCGCAATTAATTACTTTCCTTTCATGCTTCATTAATTTCATTATTTTTTTTTAATTTATAATTTTTATTTTTATTTCGTACTTTGCACTTTTATCAGCAATTTCAATCACTATTACTTTCAGTATGCAATTAAGCCTTTTGTTTAGTATTACTATTATTATTCTTACAACTTATTTAAAAAATACGCCAAGAAAAATAAAGGCATTGAAAACTTTGTAAATTATTATGTTTGTTGTGAGATCGACTGCCGTCTATTGCACGGGTTCTCAACCGGTGGTACGCAAATACGCAAAATATTTTTAACTATTAAATTCAGAAATAAAAACCCCAACATCCTGATCGAGTTTTTTCTCTAACATAAAGGTAGTGTTTAACGTTTTAAATTTTTGCTTAGATGATACGCGTTAGTCAAAAGGTTAAGAACCGCTGGTCTATTGGATACAAATTACATCATCTGCTTGGGAACAAATTGATTGATTGGCTTAGGAACTTGGATACAAAATCTCCCTGTGTAGGGAAAATGCTGTCAGAAAACACGTCTGTGAGGGAGACTTGTACGGAGATATGTCTCCTCCTGTAGACAGAGCTTAAGCAGGATCAAACATTATGAATTTTAATACCAAAAAACATTGAATATGAATGCATTATATCGAATATATAATATATACACGCTTTACTATTCTGTTGAAAAGACGAACATTTTCAGAATCCTTAGGAATAACAGTACTAAGAGTTATTCACTTCTGAAGAAGAACGAACAATATGCAATTCTAAGGAATGTGAAATTTTTCATGAATGCTATACTTCCTTTATAGTAACAACTGAAACGCTCGACTACAGAGACTTTCCGGGAGGAAGGGCAGAAGAAGACAGTCCCATATCATCCACTACCCAAGACAATAAATACGTAACAACATCCTCCGGAACAGAGAGACAGACAGACAGAAAGAAGGGAAAACGAAAGCGAAGATTACATTTCCCGGGCAACTCCGTATCCAAATCCCCTCACGCATTTCCAAACAGAGCCCCGACGACACATAACAACTATAAGCAATATATTTTGCGTCGCCGCTTCCGACGATTCTTTCCTGATGAAAAAGCACCGGGAGGAAACGTGATCCATTCCCCAGCAGCAACGCGGCAGCTCAACTCCGGGTCGCGATTTTCATCTCTGATAGCAAAGCTTATATGGAAAGAAGACAAAAAGGGAACCAACTATCTCCTCATATATTTATTTAAATAAAAGTGTACATAGTTTTCTGGACAAATAAAGATAATTCATCTACATTTAATTAAAAAGGCTATTAAAGGTAGCGGCAATGACGAACTTATCACTTTATTAAAATATCAATGCAAGGAATTATAAACGATATGTTCCATTTTACTGCCTCATAAGTAGTATATTAATTATAACGAAGCAAATTCAACACAAGATTACGGTTAATTTAAAAAAGGTTCCATGCATTTCAAAATAGCAGAAAAGCGGTTCTTGCGATCAGTACATTGAACATGCAATTCAGTAGAAAAGTCATGCAAATGTCAGAAACAAAAAGTCACAGGCGACGAGAGCGTACGGGCGGCGCTCTTAACTCAAAACTACAATAAAAGGAGGGACGGGGACGCAATTACAGACATTCGTTGCAAGTAAGTTCTTTCGTGAGATATGGCCAGAAGAAATCCCTTGGATGACTTCACACGTAGAAGAATGATCGGAAAGGCTGGAAGACCAGTGTAGCTGAAGAGTTCGGAATCAATAAAAGTGTAGTATCGCGTGCTTGAAAAACCTTCCATAGCATAGCTACAGCTGTTAGAAAGCTTGGTGGTGGCCGCCCCAGCAAAACAAATTCACTGGATCACCGATATATCATGCTGAAGACGAAAAGAGCCCGAAACCAGTCAGCAAGCGCCATACCTCAGCAACTGAGTACAGCTACGAAGCGACAATTGTTGCGGTTTACTGTGCCAGATGCCTTCACAAAAGTGACCTATTCTGAAAGTTGGCCATCGGCGCCACCGTTTAGAGTGGTGCAAGAAGCACAAAAACTGGACATCTCATTAATGGAGTCGTGTTCTCTTTACAGACGAGAGTCGGTTTAGTGCCACAAGCGAGTCTCAACGCCAGTTCATTTGGACAGAGGTCGGCACACGGTTTCATCCCAGTAACATCACGGAAAGAGACCGTTACGATGGTCCTGGAGTTCTCGTCTGGGGAGGCTATGTTGAACGCGCTAGCTTCACGTTTTCGACAGAGGTTCTGTAACCGAAGATCGATATTCTCAGGAGGTGATCTTTCCCCATGTGCGTCTGTTCCAAGGTACCACTGGAATAGACTTCGTTTTTATGGATGACAATGCACGGCCACAACGGAATCCTGCTGTTCAGAAGCTAAGGCAAAGTAAAGATATCACTTGAATGGATTGGCCAGCGTACTTCCCTGATTTGAATTCCATAGAACATGTGTGGAATGCTTTGAAGAGACACCTTGCGGCTCGATTACATCCTCCGGTGAACACCCAAAACTGAAACAGATACTGACTGAGAAATAGGTCCTCTTACCTCAAGATCTGTTGGACAATCTGGTGCTGAGTATGGAGGGACGGTGCGAAGTAACCACTGCAGTAAAGGGAGGGGCATATCCCATACTAAGGAACATCTGCTTGTTGTTCTTCCTCTTGTACAGACAATCATGTGTAACGATACTATGAGTTCAATAAAGCTTTTTTTGTGTGTGTGTTTGATTCCATACTGTATGCATTGTATTCATTTTCGCGCAACTATGCTTTCGTCATCGTTTAAATACAAAATGCTGTCTCATTTCTGAATTTCATGTCTCTCAGATGATTTCTCGTGGAGTTATGGGAAAAAGAACACTCGTTGCTTAAGTTTTGCACACCCAGTGTAAAAATAATATCTACTATTGCCTACTCTTTTTTTTTAAACATTAACTGGTGTAAAAAAATATCAATAAACTAAAAAAATATTTTACGTTTTAATTAATTAAAATAGATAAAAAGACAGAACTCTAATTTGCACATGATTTTTTAATTTGGATGTAGAAGATAAAACACAGAAGTACAGTTAGAAATTCTGCAATCTGTATTTATTTAGAAACTATTTAACTTTTATACTTAAGATATAAAATTACATTTTTTTCAAATTTGTTTCAAAAGATACTACGAATACAAACAAGTTTTTTAATTATTCATTACGTTGATAACAACATTCTTATAACATAAAAAACAAATGTGTATAGCTAACTAACGGTACTAGCTAAATGAAAACAACATCAAAGAAAGGAAAACACTCGCAAAACATTTTTTAAGCACCCTCAATTGATAACAATAAACTAAACGTGCTACTCAACATTCATTGTAACGAACAGAATTTTATCGTTAACTGAAAATAATAAACTTTCTTCCGGGTGCTAAAAAGGTAGGGAAAAAATTTATTAGGTAACTTTTTTATATAGAGAGCAAATAAAAAGTTTAAGCAACCAAATTAAATCTTAAAATTACCACCTAAAAAAAATTGGAAGCTTTCACATTTTATATTACGTCCAAAGGGGCTTTTTTTAACGATTTGTGAGTTACATTTTTTTTTATATGAAATATCATGTTTTTCGCACTTAAACCATAATATTCAATTCAACAGCAGTATTACAAAATAATTTAAAAAGAGCACATCTTTAGAATTTCCGATACCCGGTATCGCGCACTGGAGATAAAAATGCTTCTCCCCAACCCCGGTACATTGTTGCCACTGCTCGCTTTGAAATCGTTGAGTTTCTTAATCAAAACCTCATAAATGCTTTACAAAATACGAAATAGATAAAAAAACAAATTCCAAATTTAGGCTTCCAGATGCCCATATTTGGGTGGACAAAATTTGGTGGCTCTAGGTACCGCTGTTTTATCACAATGCGTGAAACATACATTTATACAGATTCTTCATTGTTTAATTTCTTTAAATACAATACAGGGGGATATTATTTGGTAGCAACAATTGGAAAAGTGATTCAGACTTTTTAAGTGAAGTTTTCTACGGAAAATGCCAAAAAGAAATTAATAGCCCTCCGTGCTTAAAAAAAAAGAGAGGGGGGGGGATTAGACGTTAAGTCTAGAAATGGATACACTTTAATTCGAAACCTACTGCCATCTAAGTTTGCATTTTGCCTAATTTTAAATTTTACGTTCACATGCTTCTCTAGCAAATATAATATATACAACCTCACACATCAAAAATTTTGCCATTAAATTTTCAAAAAGTAAAATAAATCAATACACACTAACTCCTTGACCTATGAATAAATTTCAAAGTTAATGCGCTTAAAAATACAAATTAATATCCTGTCATATTTATTTGGTATAATCGAAAATTTTATTTAAAATTTTTCATATGGAATAAAAAAGGGAAGCCTTTTATATGAAACTAATAAAATTTCGTATCCGCTATGGAGCGTCAAAACCTGTTTTGATATTAATAATAAATGATGCATCTCAGACACCACTGGATCTCAAACAGTTAAATAAAAAAATTTAAAAATTACAACATTGAAAATATAGGAATATTATTTTAATACTTCAGTTTAATTCTTGAAACAATCTTAAGCAGTTATAGTTAAAAATTAGTCCCCCAGAAATGAAAGCATAAATTGTAAACCTTTAATCAAAACGGGCTGTTCAAAATGGTAAAGCCAAACGGTGGGGGGGGGGACCTGTTGTGATATTATCTCTTCGGAAATTAACGCAACCTGAAAAATTGTGCACTTATTTAATAAATTAATTAATTTACTATTCAAGACGAAGCTGCGCACTTACTGTTTGCGCATGAGATTTGCAAGAACTATTTCATTAAAATAGCAAAAATTTTTATTTCGCAGGGGTACGAAATCTGCTACTTTAAAGCATCTCAAAAAAACTGTTTAGAATATTATTTGAATTCCTGACAGACCCGCAAATTTAACAATACTAATTTATTTGTATAACATAATTTAAAATAATAGCATTTTTTATATTACTAACTATATAATATTATTTATAATCTTACTATATAATTATAGTATATGTATAATTTATGATATCTTTGAACCTATTACTAGAATTTGGAAATTTGAACACTTTTTTAAGTGCCGTCAGCATATTTTTATCGGACATGAACGCGTACAAATCCGCTTAAGCAGCAAGTTCAATAAAGACACCTCTATTCATGGAAACGCAGTTCTTTTTTTAATGGAGATGCTGTTTAATGATCGGAATGATTTAATAACGCAAAAGTCGAAGATTAACGCGTGAATGATCTGCTCTCTAATGCCCCAGTAATAAATACCGAAATTATATTACAGGGCCTTCGGTCCATGAGAACTAATTAAAGCTCAGCCGCGAGTTCCTAATCGTAGATTTATGTATGTTCTGCAATAATTCCAATGGAACTAGGCAAGGGGATTTGCATAAACTAGCAAATAAAAATTGTACGTTCATGTACTGGATACTTCATCCCGCTACGATTAACTAACTAATCAAAGAACAAAAATAAATGTGTTATGATAGGGTACCAGATTAAAAAGCAAAATTCTAGAGCAATAACTTTATTCTCGCCTCGTGTCGTTATCCTTAATTAACTTCAAAATTTGGCGATAAAAAAAAAAATTCGCCTATGAGAAAGTTAGCGGACTTGATATTCACATATAAACAATTTTTTGATGTTAGAAAATTATTAGCATCCTTTCATTTTCGGGGGCTATGTTATGTTACGTTATGGAACTAAATCGCCATCCGGTCATTTTTTCGTTACACATTTACGAGGCCCGGCAGTCACTTGTGGATTTCCTATCATTCAAACTACACTGTTTTCCAAATTATAATGATAGCACGTTCCTCATACGTTCGACGCTCGTTATAATGACCCCTCGCGTCCTATAAAAACGGACGTTATAACGAGTGGTAGCTATGCTGCGAAAATGGATTTAGTACTTCTCATCACTTCCGTGAAAACATTTTTAAAAGAATTCTACACATAAAAAAAAAGATTTTTGTAATTGCATTCCCGGCCTCTTTGTGGAAAAGTATACGAATATTCATTTCGTAAATCTGCATTGTTCCGAAATGGCCAACTGCGGTAAGATAGCTTTTCTCAAAGCCGGCTTAGTTTTATCAAAAAGTGACATGGGAAGGCACGATTGGACATACTAGAACGCATTATTAGCGGTTTTTCTCGAGAGTGTTCTGGCAAGTAGGTTAATGCTATATATAACCTGCCTGTACGCGCTGAGAGTAGTAGTTGCAAGTGTTATGTTGACTTCAGTAGTAGTGCTTTGAGTTCAAGGTTTAGCTTGAGAATGACCGAACCCAGTAGGGAGTTGTACTTTAGTGCTTTGCCGTGAAGCAGTCTTCTCTGGTTTAGCTTGAAAGCTGTGTTGCTGATTGTTTCAGCGTGTTTATCGTACTTTGTCGACAACTGTTGACGTGTCTTTGGAACTCTCCAGCGTAATACTGGCGCATAAATTGTGTTTCGATTTTTCATCAAGTGTTGTCAACAATTACTCCACATCCAAAGAACCCGTAGAAAACAACAGTATCTCTGCTATGTGCTTTCTATGCACATTCTTCTAAAGCAGTTTCTAACAGTCGCGTTCAATACTGTCTTTCTTGAATGAAAGGCATAATATGTTGATAATAAGTATAACATACTAGTCGATTTCTTTGCTGGCATCGCCAAGTGTTAATTAAGATAACCATTTTACTTGTGTTATCTGTCATTATTCTATCCGAACAACATAAACAATTCCTCAAAAATTCTAGACATCATACACGATTTTGTGTTATTTTGGTAGACTGCTTGGTAAAATTTCAACACCCTGAAATATTTCGATTTCGTAATAAATCAGTGTTTAGTTCTTAAAAGTAGAAGTCTTCAACATCCTGTTACTCACTGCCTAATTCCTTCTCTTTACTTTCAGTTTCCTCTTTAAAAATTAAAGATCTCTTGGGTGTCATCTGTTTCGGAGAGGGGGGGGGGAATCATCAGCATCAAATACTAACCTTCTGGGCATACCTGTCTATTATGTTCTTCAATACGGTTTCGTTGCTTAATTTACCCTTTTTGGATACTTCATTTCCGCAACACTAAATGGTCACGATCAGATAAATGTTTAACAACACGCTCAGTTCTTGAGGGGAATAAATGGGTGAAACGTTGAATTTGGACTCGTGTGTTGCATTAAATGATTTTGCTCTTCGTTAAATGGTGAAATACTCAGAGCTTTTTGCACGGTATTTCAAAAAAAAAAAAAAAAAAAAAAAAGGAAAGAAAAGGAAAGAAAGAAAGCCATTACAATGAAGTAAGTGGTATATGAACGATGAATAACTTCAAGATAGAAGAGAAATATGCCAAAGTAAAAATAAAATTACCCAAAGCAACAAAATTGTGTTTCTCGTACATTTTAGTTAAGGCTCTAATCTATGCCACACATACAGTTGCGCTTTGCCTAATTTTTAGGAATCGGGTATCTTTTATGGAGCTCAAAAAATAATTCATAACAACACATGTTTTTAACGGAATCTTATATGCATACTTACGCCACCAATTTAAACAATTTGAAAGGAAATAAATCAAATTTCATTTACTTTGCTACCACGGATATTAATTTCATGCAACTTTTTATCCCCCTTTCTTTTCTCATACAGCTATGTAAAGAATAATAATTTACTATGCGGTGGTGACAGCAGTTTTTAATAGACCAAACCATCTAAAATGAATAAGTAAATTCCAGATATTTCCAGGAATAAAAGCAATATTCGCTTTTCAAATAAAAAATTCCCAACGCGACAATGAAGTCTAACTAATACATATCCAATCTCTTGGACATATAAATGTATACTTTTTGTATGCGACTTTGGCCTGAGATTGCGAGAGATTTACGATTTTAGATGTAAATTTTATTTATGTTATTATTTCGAAGCCCCTTTCACATACATATATAGTAATGCAGTGTAAAAAAGGTAGTATTCATACATTTTTATGTAAAAACAAAAAAGAAACTCATGAAGAAATTATAAGCAAATTTGTTAGCATAAAATAAACTTCTTTATAAATGCAGGTATTAAAATTAACTGTGTACGATAGGCAGATTAAGTTATTTGAATGCAACAAAACACGTGACGACTATTTGCCGAAGGGAAAGATGCTGTCGAAGAAAACTTTCTAAGGAAAACTGGCTCGTATTCGTGTTACATATGGGGAAAACCAAACTATGCACCTAACGTATTCACCTGGGCTAGAAGCCCGGTCAAAATACAAGCATTCAGGGGCTTCAACAACTCCACCACTGGTGGGGTCTAAAACAGGCAATAGCAAAGACTTTTCCCCCCGTTTATGCTTCAACTAATAAATAACACGATCATATTTATACTGAAACGTTATTCGACGATCCATTCTCCAAACCCGGCTATCTACCAATCTGAAAGAAAAGACTAATTATTGTAACTGAATATGACTATTTATATAATTAATATCGTGTAAATTATTTATTTACAAATGATTGAACTGTATAATGAGTAATACAGAGTAACAAAAAATTTACACAATTCAAACCAACAACAGCAATTAAGGGCAGAGTTATGTTCCAAAAGGTTAATATTAGCCGTGCTAAAACTATCTCTTTAAGGACACTCGTACTGAAATCCAGTGATTTTTCTTATATTCTAGACGATGATAAACATAAAAATAAAACAGAAATCAAATCTGTTTCATACAACCGTTTTGTTTTTACGTGCAACGGGCTCTGCTAACAGTAAAATACGATTTGGTTATCATCCCAATAAACGAATATATATTAGTACAAGAATGTAGCGTTACAGTTTTTCCCCTTTTCTTATAAACTGCTTAATGTTTAAAATAATATACTGACATACAACTGATCTTCTAAATTCCCGTTAACACTACTATCGGTTTCACAGATGGGTTACGAGGGGATCGCAGTCTTATCTGCGAAATCGCCAGTAACAGAATAAATAGCAACTGTTGTCAAGGGCTCTCAACATCGATGCTAATCTCAACAACTGTCTCTCCCTTCTAAAGTCTCAATGTCTGGTCACAGCTTTCGCTAATTGATCCTAAACAGGGCTATTACGGCTAACTTGTAGATGTAACTGGTAAACATTTATTAAACGTGCAATTCAGAGCAGGCTTTAATATTCAATTATTTCCTGCCTAGCTTTTAATTATTGGCATCACACGCAGCGCCGCGCATGTCACAGACGGCTGTCCAAGCAATCAATAACCTCTCGAGCATGTTTCGATGAAATAAACTAACTGCTGTCATCGCTCATTTCAGATTTTGTTTAGAAAGCGATACACTGATGTCCTCCCTTTGTAAAATACTTCGTTCATGTAGTACCTGCTACTAGAACTACGGATGTAATCAGTAGAATTATTACAGAAGATTTGGCGAAATTTTCAATCCGTTTGTGCAGAAGTAAATAGTAATTCATGCTTGATGCATAGAAGAAATATGTTTAACAATTTTCTTCAGACGTTCTCAAAACAAAAATCCTATTTCTATAGTATAATGAAGTTCTAAATTACAACATATTAGCAGCAACTTTTGAATGAAGAAAGAAAATATACCAGATGAGAGGCCTTTCCAGGGATTTACCAGACACAAATCTCATATTTTTAAAAGGCGAAAACCGCAAAACTGGACTCCAAGAAATCTGACAATTTTCAATTATCATTAAGTCTTTCATTCTTTTTTATATTACTCATTGTTCGGCAGCTGCGACTAGGCCCCGAATACTGGCTTAGATGAATATTTAGATCTAACCCACTTTCGCAGCTCTCTTTTTACAACACCATACAGTAATTACAACGACTAACACCTGTCTGAAAAAGTTCTTCAACAAGAACCGGTACGGAACAATTGATTGCTTAACTAAAACAGGTATAAGCGCTAGGTTAGGTTAGATGTCACGTTAAAGTACTCGAAGTCTTAATTTCTTTACACAGCTTTAGGAAAGGATTCTTTCATGAAGTATTCTTCAAACAATGCGATTCGCAAAACAAAGGAGAAAATTCGCGAATAGAGACGAGGTAAAATACTGTATACAAATCGATGATTTCGTATTAACATGCTTAAGCCCTTCACTGCCTCAATACCAACAATTAGTAAGTTAGCAAATTACAAGTTTCTTTGCCAAATCTGAATACAAATTAGCTCTGAAAAGTTGAAGAAATTGATAGAAAATTCAGAAAAGAATGAAGATCAAAAGAACAGGAAAAAAAAAAAAAAAAAAAGCTCGAATCTAATTCAGACATAATACTTTAATTCAAAACGCATTACTCTGGATGCCAGATTTCTTCTTTACACACTTCTCCGACTTTGTGTGATACTTTCAACATGATTCAACAACGAAGATTATCAGAGCGGTACATCTGGGGTGAGAAACGCTGGATCAGACAAAAAGGAAACGCCGCGATCTCCTTGGATCCACTCCCTGATACTCTGCCAATCGCACCTGGTCAATGCACCCCTTCACCATCCCGTAATAAACTTGGGAGATATCTGAACCTGCCGGTGCTCAACGACTGCCTGCCAAGAAGAGTTCGTCTAATAAGTCAGAAATAAATGTCTCCGACTCTTCGTTGTATTACAGTAGGATTTCTGAGGATGAAAGTGTAGCAAGCAAAATCATTAGTTATCAGTTTCAAGTTATTCATCGCTGAAGTTGCAAACAGCAGATTGTATAACTGACAGTTTGATTCTGCACGGAAATAAATACACGGGGGGGGGGGGTATTATCTTTCGTTAATTACAATTTTGTCTCTAAGATGTTTAAATTTTATATATATATATATAAAAAAAAGGTATAAAATATTTAGATGAATTTTACCGAAATATATTTCGATTGTCTAAAACGTCACTTTTTCCCCCTCCATGTGAGACTCTAAAAGGGATTTTAGAGTCGAAGTTTTTGTCTTACATTTTTCTGCGCTTTACATGTAGCACCTGCGGGTTTACTCCAATACATTTTTTTCCCCCCATTTAGAAATGCATTTTCATTTCTAACGCTTTCGAGGAAAAAGCATAATGACATATGGAATAAAGAAGATAAAGACAGCTTGCTAAACATAAAGAATGATACCACTTAAGACACAGATATCTGTGGCTTAGTTGAGCCATTCTGATATGCGTTCAGAAGGGTAGCGATAATACTACACTTAGTGATAAAAAACAGGTACCATTATTTTTATCAACTAAATTCTTAAAAAAAAAAAAAAACCTTATCATAATAATAATACGATTCATCATTTTCCATCCACGCCCAACGCGTCTCTCTCTGTCTCTTCTTTTTACACCCGGTGTAGAGAAGGAATCCTTGAAGGAGTATTTGTTTTACTCCAAAACAACTTATTTGAAACATTGCCCCAAAATCCCCGTTTTTTTTTTTTTTTTTTTTTTTTTTTTTTTTTCTTTGAGCAGAAGGGTGATGGAAAAGTCTTTGAAAGAGTGAATATCTCAATA
Organism: Stegodyphus dumicola; assembly: GCF_044657685.1. Lineage (NCBI taxonomy): Eukaryota > Metazoa > Arthropoda > Arachnida > Araneae > Eresidae > Stegodyphus > Stegodyphus dumicola. The sequence goes on along the minus strand of NC_140771.1, from coordinate 34,899,166 downwards.
AATTGTATTCTGTTTTTAAAGAAGGAGGGAATAAAAGGCTAAAAATAAATAAATGATTAATACCTTCATTTCAAAAATGCACAATGTTGTCGTTTTGTTTGTTATATTCACGGCTGATTAGCCACATGATTATCTGGCCATGCGTAGACGATGTTCACAAAATGGAAAATGGCGTAGCAGGAAGAAAAGTTCTTGTCGTTTCTTGGCTTGTTTAATAACAAACACCTCTGATTCAGAAACAAATTTAAAAAGCAAGATGATGTATTTAAATGTAAGTCAAACAATGGATGTTTTTTACCCTGATGACTTGTGTCTACACCTTCAGCATGAATGTCATCTAATCAGACCCAGTTACACTTTTTTATCTTTTAGTGCTTCGTAAAAATCAAAACCAGTGCTAGAAAATTTCAACATGTTACAAAGGATAGGCTGATGTGATGGCGGCGACTTGTGTCTATGCCTTCACCATCACTATCATTTTCTAGAACCCAGGTAGATATTTTCCTCTTAGTTTAATTTTCAAGTTAAAATTTCAAGACGTTAAAAAGGCTTGCGTCCTTGAATTCATACTTCCATTTTATCCCTAACCTCACTCGTGCTAAGCAGCTTGTCATCAGATTCCCAGTCAGAAATTCTTTGTATAGATAATATCGGGGAGTGCAAAAATTCCGGTAATACCTATGGTGAGAGTTGTTTGATCGAATACGGTAGACTTTGGCTAGGCTCTCCTCTTAAAGAACTTTTTATTATAAATGAGTCAAAGAAAACATTCTTTATTATTTAAAGCTCACCTTGCATGAGGAAAAAAGAAAAAGAAAATTGCGGCTGCAGCAACACAGGTGGATCTCGTCTTTCGCACAATTCGCTATTTCGCACATTTTTAAAAATTCGATTTTTTAAAAATGTTTGTTAACATTGCAAAACTGTGATTAAGCTGAAGCCAATATTAGTTTAGCACGCAGAAAATCCTACAGAACTGAAAGAGAAAATTAAGACTACAGGAAGAGCTTCCATTCATTTGGAATTAAATAAAGATAGCCTCGGTTACTGTGTTAATATCTAAAGACTGGTTCATTTTTCAGTTCGCACCGGCAATTAGGCAATACTGGAAAGATAAAAATTTACAATTAAAGCATAGTAATCTTAGACAATGCTCCAGCAGACGAAAATCTCTGCAGAATTCATACCCTAAAATCAATGTTGTGTTTTTTCCCTTTCAATATTACATGCTCATACAGCCCATGGATCAAACAGTGATACGTTTAATCGATATTACAAAAATTTGAAAGAACTATAATATATGGAACATAAACAATACTGAAGATTTGTGGGCTGAAAGAGAAGATTTTTGAAAACAACAATGCTATCAAATGACGAGTGATTTTATAAATTTTGAAAAAACTTAGGAAAGTATCACAGATGAAACAGTTAGTCTAAACTTAACCTGAAATGAAGACATTAATGAATTAATTGAATCTCACTCAATACCTCTGTCAAATGAGTACTTAATTGAATAACGAGTTAAATGAAATACACAATGAAGAAACGGTTAATTAAATATTTTAAATCTTTGACCATCAAAAATGTGAATAAGGCCTTCATGCATCTTGACAATTATTTTACTATCACGAAGGAATGTGATCTGTGATCCCAACGAAGAACGCATATACGGGCTATTGAGAAAGACACAGCATGTGATAGAACTTTTTATCGTGTAAAAGAAAAAAAAGGGTGGGCCGGGGGAGTAGTATTCAACTTACGCTTGATAAGTTTATATAGGAAACACTTGAAAACGCTTCAGCACGTCTCGTTAACTTAATTTTGTATGTAGATAAAAAAAAAATAATATTAATTAAAAATAAATGTTTTAAAATACAATTTTTAACAGCCCTATGCTTTCGAACATTCAATGTTTGCACATATTTTCAGGAACCAACTGCGTGCGAAAATGGAGGGTTGCATGCTGTCTCTTATTTTAAAATAGGCCCTTCAATGTCGTAACGACTCTTCCTTTAATTGTAACGTGTAATCACCGCACACAGGGAATTTGGGGGATTTTAGCAAATTTTGGAATTCGACATTTTTCCCCCAAGCAGTGGTTATATAGTTATCATTTGGTACGAAAGCATGGTCTTAGAGCGTCTAAAGGCCCGTCCACACGAGGACGCTCGCGACGTAGTTGACGCAACTTTTTTGACGCCGGCGTAAATTCGCGTGACGCAGAAGACGTAAAACTGAGTACGCTCCTGTCCAGCTTTTTCGCCCGCGACGCGCGCGTATAGCCAATAGCCGACCGAGTTCTTATCACGTGTCATAATCAGAAAACCTTCTTGCTTACCCGTTTCAAAATGGCGTCAGAACCACACAGAGATGAGTTTTTGCTTAGAAATATCATAACTGTATACAGCAATAAAATTATCAGCATTGTTCACGCCATCTTCAGATTTCTCAAACCGTATATATTGGTATAAATTTAAAATTCTTAATAAAGGGGAAAACTGTATATTTATAAAGCAATGATCCGACCAGTATATCCATATGCTTCACCTATTTATAACACCGTAAGTAATAGGAACTTAAATAAATTACAGTTTCTACAAAATCAAAGTTTCTACCTTACAAAATTCTCCTTAATTAATATAAATATTGGCTACATCATGTGTAATAAAAAGCTTTATAAATATCCAAATATTAAATACACCAAAAACTAACTTCAGCAATATAACAATTTCTAAAATAAAGCAGTTGACTGTGAAAGAGTATTCAATAAAATACAACTTCGAAATACGAAATTTTGGAGGAAAGTTACAACTTGTGTCATACAGCAATCATTTATTGAAGTTTAATTAAATTACCTTTGCAGCGACTTCTACTTGTTACATTATTTTTCACAAACAATACTATCATAGACAGCCGAGTGATCAGCGCGCTGCTTTGCAAATGGAGAGGTGGCGAGTTCGAACCTCACCCGTAGACAGTATAAAATTTAGTTAGCTTTTCTCATTTTGAAACGTGTTTCTTATATTTAATCAAGAATCATTATATTCTTATTTTACCTATTATTATTGTTTTCATTTCTTATTTTATTCATTATTATTGTTTTTAATTTAGTTTAAAAATGTGCATTGCAAATAGAAATCCTTATGTAATAAAATATCTGCAACTCTTTATCGTATATCATCTATAAATTCTCTCTTTATTTTAACATTATTGCATATTTTATCATGCACATAATTTCTCATAAACTGTACAAAGTTTGAACCTCATTCTAAATTCAAAAATAAATAAAAAGAAAAACAAAAGACCAAGGGAGGGGGAGTTAAAAAAATATGAAGTTGGTTTTATTAAATTGTGGGTGGTGTATATAAAGAGAATTAAGTAATTTAATTCTCTTTATATACTGTATTCCAAACCAATTTTATAAATCCTAGTTTTCATACAATATAGAATCTGCAAGTCTGTCAAACTGGTCGATACTGATCCTGAAGTAATTAAAAAACAAGTAATATAAAAAAAAAATTAAGTCAATTCCTACTTAGGTCCACAAAGAAAAATTTAAAAAATACAAATAAATAAATAAATAAATAAATAAATAAATAAAAATACAAACAGAATTTCTTAAAATTAAAAATTTTAATATGTGAAATAGCTCTATTAACATCAAGTGTCTTTCACTACAAGTTTAAAAAATTGCATTTGAACTTGAGTGGATGAATAAAAAGCATTTTATGTACTGAAAATTTGAACAAGATATAGGGAGAGTGTGAGCTAATGGTAGGAATTTAATAATTCCGGATATTCATTTCGCAAACGGGGCAGTTAAAAAAATAAATCTCTTTGAACAGGTCGCTCTAAATAAATCTTTCGGACCCATTCCTGCCATTTTTTGCGTTTTTGTCTCTGCTTAATAATTGCACTTAATAGTAAAGTTTCAGCCATAACAAAAAAAAAAAAAAAAAAAAAATCATCTGATTCGGACAACTTGCCGCAAAAACATACAGAAGCACAGCGAAGTAATAAGATACAGCTCTGTTGGCGCTATATTACAGCGTCACGATTTTTGCGCAAAATTATCCAATTGATTAAACGCACTCTTCGCAAGCGTACTCGTTTGGACGCTTTTACGCTGGTAACGTAAAAGCGCGTTCGTCAGCTACGTTTCGAGCGTACTCATGTGGATGGGCCTTAAGGCTCTCTTCAGACGGTGGTAAAAATGTCATAGAGGCATAGTTATAAGACGTAAAATGCGGAAGTTCCTTTTCCACCTGCGAGAGAAGGTCTAAGCCGAAACTATTTAGAGAAACTAAATTTGCCCATACGCGGATGCGTTTACAGCTTTCGCGCTCGCATACTTCGTAAATGCATATTTGTATCGCCACCGAGGGAATGACTTCTAGAATGGACTAATGGGCTTCCAGTAATATTTCGGTCTTTCTTTTAACCTTTGTCACACTTTAAGCAAGATGGTTGAAAATGTTTTGCCATGCAGCAAAATAATTAAAGCATCGTGGATTTCTTGTGGAAATTTTCAGTGCGAAGTTAGATCAAATATAAGCATAATTATATATGTAAATAGTAGAAGTCTTAGCATTTTTTATTGTAGTCTATATAAAAACGATGTTGTATAATAATAGACAATGCACACTTTTGTTCAAAATGAACTTTTCTAATTTTCATTTCTATACATTTAGTGTGTTAAATTTCACATTAATAACTGTTCACTCTTAAATATATTGCCTACAAGTCATTCTTCAAACAAATTCACAACGAATATATTTAATTATTCATAATTACAAAACATTTTTTAAAAAACATGCTTGTTTAAAAGTTTTGGTGTTTACATTTTTTAAATTCTTTGTTGCATTATTCGAAATTTATTAATTATGAATTTCAAATTTAGGGTCTTTGAAAAACATTAGTTCTAAATTTCTTACTTTATGTCTTCAATTTATTCATATATAGCTTTTAATGTTAACAATAGGTATAATCAGATCATTCACAATAGTACATATTTTGAATCTTAGACCTTTCAAAATCAAAGTAATGCAAGCACTGAGATAAGAAAATACTATTGTAACACTTCCAATCATTCTCAGCTGAATTAAAAAAAAAAATAACACTTGAATTCTTATAATGCACAGGTGTTAGCAAATGCATAATATTCGTGGGGAGTGTACTCCAACTGAGCGAATGAAACCCTCCCCCATCCTGCTATAGTCCAACTGCGCCAATCAAAATTTCTTCCCCCCGTTGCCTACAGGGTTACAGTTTTACTTTTCGAAGCCAATTGCAGCCAAGAGGAAATTAAAAATAAAGAAATAGAATTACATATCAACAATCGCAAGAACAAGTAAAGAACAAGCACGCTACTTACTTGAATAACAATAATAAATGCAAGAGCTAACAAAGAAAATAAAAAGTACTAGTAAACATACATATTAGCGTTACAAACATCTTTCATTAATTACAATATTAGAGCAAGGAGTATTATAATAATATCATAAATTAAATAATTGTAAAGCATACCAATTATATTTTTTATAAATGAATAGTGGATTTGTTGCCAATCTAGAGAAACTAAGCTTCGGCAACAACAAAGATAAAGCCTTCTTTTATTATTATTGCGAATTAAGTCATGCTTAATCCATTCTGGAATTTATTCGAGGAAATAAGTGTTTAAGATTTACTTCGTAATTTTTAATACAGATATTGAGGTTTTATGTATTTTTGCCTTATCGTGAAGTGAGAACTGAATTAATTGAATGAGAAACATTGAATTGTCTGTAAAAAACCGTTTCTTTTTTTTGTTTCTTTAATTTCTTTTATACATTGCTTTACATTTACTTTTGTTAATTGCTTTGCAACACAAAAGAAATTTTCAGACTACTTGCAGAAGGTTTCGTAGTACTCTTGGAGGCAATAAATTCATCTTTATAACAACATGTGGGGCTAGAAGGCATTTTTCATGAGCACAACTATTAAGCTCTGACCTTTTTCACCCCTGCAACCGGAAGTCAGTGTATATTCCTAAAATAGCTAAATTTTCAATCAATTCCGAACGATTCTTTGACTTTCGTGCAAAGAAAAAAAAACCTTAGTGAAAAATTGAAGCTTGAGTCATTTTCTCGACATAAAGAGGTTGAGTCATAATATTGTCATAATAATATAATAATAATAATAATAATTGAATAATATATAATAATATTTGAATTATATATAATAATTGAATAATATATATAATAATAATAATACTGATAATTGAAGCTTGAGTCATTTTCTCGACATAACAGAGATAATATGCCACGAACATTAATCTGAACATTAATGCGTGATAAGTTTCACGAAAGTGAAATGTTGACGATTTAATAAACTTATAAAATAAAAAAAAGCACTACGAGATAGCAGCATTTACACGCCATACACTTATAACTGCAAAACAAATACAAAATAAAACATAAGCAACAACACGCGCTTATATGCAATGTTTCGAAGATTGAGAGTCACAAGAGCAATAGAAGCTGATTGATCCATTTTTGAAACCCCTAGCTCAGTAGCGATACCGACGTGCACTTGTGAATTATGCTTCCCGCTCAATACGTTTCACGAGTTCGCTCTGATTGGTCAACTCTTATACCAAGTCGGCATAAGGTTGAAAACTTTATGCCAAAACCCCTAAACCAGTTTTTGTGACATAGCAAGGTTTGATTACCTGGCAACGAGGCTCGGCTTAAACCAGTTATGACTTTCGTATCACCTTCTGAACAGAGCATTTAAGAAACAGTTTTCAGGAAGCCTTTAGCCAAAATATTAGTCTACGTTGTTGATGCATCTAAAAACTTGTCATGTCTTTGCTTCTTTCAGTCAAGCAAGTTATGAGTCAGTTTGATATACGATAATTATAGCTTTTAATAACTCAGTTCATAAAAAAATAATCCTCATAAATACACACTGAAAAAAGAACTGACTAGCTCATTTCTATAGCAAAATATTAATGCTCAAAAAAAGTTAATGAAATTTTAAGACTTTTTTTCCTATATGTTTAAAAAGCACAGATTTCCCACAAACTACTACTATATTACAGGATGTTCAAAAAATACCCACGTGATTTTAAGATTTTATCTATATATTTGAAAGCACAGATTTCCCACAAACTATATTACAAGTTCCTCAGACCTATGAACTTTATTAAATTTTAACACATGGGAAAGAACAGAGGGCTGAATTTCTCAAATTTAACTCTAATCACAATTTTGATCTCACTTGCAATGACTAACCTTGAATCATCTCCTCTATCGACAATAAAGACACGACAGGAAAAAACACTTTGTATATCTCAAAGACGGCGTCAGGGACAATCACATAATGGATAATTCTCGAAATCTATGTCGAAACACAATACCGCGATAATGCAATTTTCGTTGAAAAGTAACGCCACGCACTTAATAGCCAAACTCCTTAACAAAAAAATTAGTTCAGGAAAAACAAATTTATATTTAGATATTTTACATCACATAATTTTCTTTTCATTTGCTAAAATCTGAAAATGCTTTTTTTTTTTTTTTTTCCTTTTCCATATCTGACGTTATTTTATTTATACAAGCGACCCAATTTCAAATGGCTTTATTTTCGCAATTTGCTGGATGATAAGTAATTACTACACGTTCTATCTACATAAAGGATCTGCCCCCTCTCCGGCCAGAAAAGAAGAAAAAAATAATAATAGTTTAAGTCAACGAAAGTTTAAATGCCAATATCTTTTGAAAGAAGAAAAAAGAAAATCTGATGACTGGATAATTACTGTTAAAACTGGAAACAGCTGCAATTTTAGTAAGTATTTTATTACATTGCTAGAAATTATTAGAGAAATAAAAACTCATATCGAAGGCGGGGGGGGAGACAAAATAATTCGATTTACTAATTTATACTTCTCTTTACCCTAGTTTATGGTTTAAGAATTGTATGTTTCTGTTCAGTAATTAATAATAACTGAATTTTGCTGAAAGCGAAAGTCAGCGGACTTTTCTTTTCAGACTCTGAAATCCAGATCAAAAGCTCTACCGATTCTAAATAAAAGGATTAATATTTTTAGTTCAGGAAATATTACGGTTCAGGCGCACAGCTTCTAACTGTGCAGTGAAACAGGTTAAGAGAATTTCCTAAAAATTTTTTGCTTCTAAGACCTCATTCACAAATTTAAAATATGCAATTTCGAAAAAGGATTCAAATTCAAAGGATTTTATACTGAGCATGTTATATTTACAAAATATATGACTGCCTTCTACCAATTATAGAATGCAAGTTCTTTCTATATCTTTTCACTTAAGTTTTTTGAAAAAATACATCCAGAGAAACTTTTAGGGGGACGGGAGAATGTGGACTACATCTCATATATGAGATGAAAGGCAAACTGTTTTACTTGCAAATGTTCTGTATGAGATTTTTTACTTCCTTGTAGGAAGTAAAAAGGAAATATTGTAGTCGCGAAAAGTTTCGGGCAGCATATTTCAACGAAAATATCCATTTTGACCGCTATCGAATGCAATTTAACGATGTTTTTGCGTGACATCTGTACGTAAGGGCAGAATAAAAGACTCTTTTCCTCCAAAAAAAATTATAAATCTGCTTTAAAATGAAGAGAACTTTTCGTGGCGCCTGTACATACGTACGTATCTCGCATAACTCAAAAACGAGTAGCCTCAGAACGTCGAAATTTTGGACTGCTATAACATGTAGAAGTGTACCTCGTATTTTGGTTGCACCAACGTATCGGCCGCACCAAACGTATATACATATATTTATATATATATATCCACTCTGTTACCCGGCTCAGTGAGCTCAGTTTCTTTACTCTTGTATGTTTGTAAATTTGTCATTTTTTGCTTTAAAAATGATTGAATTACGTTGTTCTTATCTTTCGGTTCAGGTTTTTATGCCTTTAGGAAATCTGCAAGCAATATTTGTAGAATTATCAACAATTTAAAAGCTGTTTAAGTGCGGTTAAGCCTAATTTTTAAATAACATGGCGGACATATTTGTTTACATTCGAAACAGCAGAATAGTAGAATTGTTGCCAATCTAGAGACTAAACTTCGCAACAACAGAGATAACGCCTTCATTTATTATTGCGAATTAAATCATGCTTAACCCTTTCTGGAAATTTTTCGAGGAAATAAGTGTTTAAGATTTACTTAATAATTTTTAATATAGATATTTTGAGTTTTTATGTATTTTTGCCTTGTCGCGAAGTGAGAACTGAATTAATTGAATGAGAAATACTTAATCGTCTTTGCAAAACTATTTCTTCTCTTTTTTTTTTTTCTGTTGTTGTTATTGTTGTTTTATTTGCTTAATTGCTTTTATACATCGTTCTAGATTTATTATAGAATTTGAATAGAACATGTGACAATGATTAGATAACTCTTCAAGTGATATAAATTTTGTGCATTCTGAGTTATGATATGAACGAAATATAACGCTGTTAAGTGAATCTAGCGCCAGAGTGTCGCTATGGTAAATAAATATAGTGAATTTTAAAGACTGCATTTATTCTATTGTGATTTATGTGCTATCGACGAAGTAGATTTAATTCAATCCAATAAGTCTAAATGAAATGAAATGAAAAAAAAAATGCGTATCATTTAATATTCCGTACAAGGAAGTCATATGGTGTACACATCAGATTTATTAATTATATAAAGAGTGTGGAAACAATCATCAAATCCATGCCATACTTCTACATCAACGTTGTGATTTTCGAGATCAGGTTCAGTTCCAGCATTTCTGCGTCCCATATAAATTAGACGTTAAACAGTCAAAGCGAAATATACTTTTGTTTAATTGTGGCTTGTAAGAATAATTAAGATGGCGTCCTCCAAAAATCGGTGATCTAGACGCCTTATGCTTAGAATTGGCCTACGACGGCTTATGCTTAGAATTGGCCTACGACGGCTTATGCTTAGAACTGGCCTTGATTGCCATCATGAAGTTTGGTGGCATGAACATATCATTTCTAATATTTTCTCAAAGTCGCACAGCCAGAGATTAGGAGCTGAAAATTCAAATTATCGCCAAAACAGATAAATGCATCCTTCTGGTAACCTTACCGATACGACATTTCTATTTACGGCAATCGCGCGAAAAATACGCTCAAAAACAAAACCCAAAACTCAGAGTCAGTAGGAGGTACTGGTAATCAATAAAACAAATTTACATGAAACAAAACCGTAATAATTTTAAACATACAATGGATTATTGGTTATTGAATTATTTAACTGGAAATGTCTGAGACATCACCTATTCCGGATCCTATCTATCCGATTTGTCAGCGTTTCAACCAAGACATATAAATGCAGCTTTCAAAGGGTCCCCCCACACACTCTTTTCGGCCATGATTTTTTTACAGAAAAAGGGGGTAAAAATTCATATCAGAAAAAGACAATATATCTTTTCGAATGCCAGATTATTTCCTTTTAGCTACACGGGTCAAGGTTTCTCTCTTTCTGTGAGCAAGAAATGTACAACTAAAACCACGAAATTAGAATTCTTAAGGATGTAAGAAAACAATAAATAACGAAACGTTAGATTACATCATCAATATAAATATTTGACATTCTCAATCAAAACTGCGTATAAAATTACAAGGTGTAATTGAATGTAATACGAACACAGCAAGTATTCACAAAACTAAAAATACAGTACAAAATTTCCAAAACTAGCTTTTAAAGAAAAAAAAAAATAATAAATTTTAAAAAATACTGCAATATAACCTTCATTTTCATTTCATATACTAGATTAATATCCGAAATTATTTTAAGCTAAAGAATTACGACAGATGCACTAATTTGACTTAATCTCTAAAAATTCAAACAACAGAATATAAAATAACAGACAAGAGGTGGCAAACAATTCCGTAAGACCACAATCTGTAAAAACAACCAGTATTTCTGAAAACAAATTAAAATCGATATTGGACAACAGCTCTGCAGGATGACCATTTCCACAGATCAAACTCAACTGGAGCCATAATTGGTCGTTTTTACAGAGGATTCACGATGTAAGATGAAATGCCATGATAATAACGATATATAATTGTATTTAAAACAACATTTTAAGAGCAATGCCAAATGATATCGAAACAAACTATACATCCCCCATGTTGTAATAATAACAAGTCCTCAAGCGAAAACAACCCCCATGGGTTGTTTTCGCTTGAGGACTTGTAGTAACAATTTTCTGCAGGCGAAATCACTATTTTTATTTTGCCTGGGCATGAAATTCACGTAGTAAAATATTTGACTTCATGTGATTTACAAATTATTCTCATTTTTTAGCTTACATATTTAAGATTAATATTTCTCTCTATAAAAAACAAACCGGTTTAAATTTTTTGACGATTCTGAGGTTTCATCCAGACACTTTCAGCATTAAGAAACAACCCGAAATTATTATTATTATTATTATTATTATTATTAAAGTTTACTTTTTCTTAACTTTTTTTCATATCAACAAAACTTTTGGGATCTAGCCTTCTTCTCTATCGTGCAATTTAACTAAATCCACTTAAGTGTTAACCTTTGCGACTTCTCGCAAACACCTGAAGATGAACACAACAGGCGAAGGGTGTAAAAGACCCTTTTACTGAAGACAATATTTAACAGACGGCACGAACTTACGTGCTTAGATAACGTAACACTAAATTTAGAGGTAAAACCTAATCCAAGACTATACAATTCAATTTACTCTATAAAAGGTGAACAATTTGGCAGCAAGAATGCGAAGCCGTATAACGTTGAGCGCCTCCGACTTGCACGCAACCAAGGGTGACTGTGAAAGCTTGTATAAACCACAGAGTCTTGTAAAGGGTTTAAGTCCCTTTTTATTCAACGTAATAAATTACAATTGCGTCCTCTTGACGCTTACAAACTGTGCCCACTTGGCAGTCAAAATAAAAATAATAACCTGAAAAGAAAATAAAGACAAGATTCTAACTACGAGGCTCTCTAAAATAACTAACTCACCGTGTTTTACAATACCGCTGCTAATTCAGCAGACTTGAAGCTCACTGGAACAATTTCCACAACTTCCCGCCAAGCACATAGGCCGCAACGCGGGGTTCTTCAATTCTCGCTAACTACCTCCGCGCTCGCTAAGTAAGTATCTCACTCTCACCGAACTTGTTTCCTTCTATTTAAATCAGAATACTTCCGCTGATAATTTGAATCCCTGCGCGTTCTACTAAAATTTACATATTCTGGCATTGGCAGTTCCAGGGGAAAGTAAGGCTTGACAGGAAAGATAGTTTAAACTTAAAATAAATGTTAGTTAAAATAAATATAAACCCTACATTTGCCGCTGCCAGAATTCGGAAAACTTGGAAGCAGGTCCTACAAACGACCTGTTGTAAGTTTATCTAATTCTGAACTACCTGGGGAGAACCTCGTTTACACAAAAAAAAAAAAAAAAAAAAAAAAAATCTTATGTAACAATTATACTAAAATTCTGTTGCTCGTTACAAAGCTTTCTTCTTACAGCAACTTTTCCTGGACTTCATCAATCAATCTTGGTCTTTCCTTCCAGCATCTGGAAGGAATAAGTATCAGTATCTTTCTACATACATTATAATTTACACTTTCTTGACACCATAAATTTTTGTTTTTAACGATTCGTTTTTCTTAGTTATTGCTTACTTCACATTCATTCAATTTTTCAAGCATTAATTTAACTTTACCCTGGCTCTCCACCATGTGTGGTGTCAAACGGGAATATTCGTGTTTCAGTCTTACAACACTTCCCCTAACCACCATGATTTGTTAGAATTCAACAACCAAATAGACACACCTTACTCGACATTCTACAACTCAATGAGCTACTTTAATATTCTTAAAAATTCAAATGTAGGTGGATAACCCTACAAAACACATTCATTCTAACTTCCCCCTCATTCATCTTTAAACATGCAGGCTTTCGCTCTAAAGCATGACTTTATCTACAATTTACTACTTAAATTTTGACTTCATTGCTTTTAAGCATTCACTTTTAGCATCTACAATTTTATGCTTCTAGACTAAATTCTACTTTTACATAACCTTCAAGTATTTACATACATTTACAAATTTTTAATACATATGCTTTTTACAATTTATCATAAAATGAATAAGAGAAAATAAATTTTTACTTTACTCATTCTTCGCCAAGCTGGCGGCCCTGAAACTAAAATTCTTATTAATACAAGAATACGAAGTTATCTTCGGCCAAATTTTGGCTTTAACATAACAGAATTAGTCTTTCGACCAACAGAAAATGCCTGTTTTTAGCTTTTACACTTAAAGAAAATAATACTTTTGCCTTAGCTAAATAAAGTAAAACAAAACTAAATCTCAACCGAGACATATTGACTTTCGTCAAAACATAGAACTTCGTACTTATGCATAACATTTCGGAACAAAACAGAAAGAAAAATTTATAGAAGGTTTTAACTTATCTTTGAGTTTTCGATGCTTGAAATTCCGTCATCCGTTTTTGGCAAAATTGATCCCAAGTAAGAGGTTTCATGGATGTCAATCTTCTCCTTATTGATCTCCGAGTGTCGTCCCCGTTGCTTTTTCTTTTGCGTCCTCTACATGCTGGCCTCTTGACGGAGTAATCGTCTGGTTGTTGGCCTTTGCGTTTCTGCCTGGGACGGCTGGTGTTGACGTCCTCCGGTCTGGAGTCCTTGAATTTCTTCTGTTCGTCGTATTTTTGTGCCTCCTGTTGTCGTTTCAGTTTCCGGAACGGCGGCCTTGCTGGCACCTGACTCTGTGGCTGTGTGCGCGTTCTCCTTGATGTGTAATTTCTCCTGCCATCCCTTGTAGGTGGTGTTTTCGACTTTACCACGGTTTCTTTACCCAGTTCATCTGTATTTTTGTTTTTCTTAAACGCCGGAGTTTGAAAATCATTTTTTCTTTTTGATACAGACGTCCGGGTTGTAGAAGTGCTAGGTCTCTCTTCAGTTCTCCGTTTCTTGGGTGGTGGAATAGTTGTTGCAGTCTCTGGCCCTTCTATTTCGTTTAGACTTGAGTCCTGCAAGAAACTTTTAAGGATTTCAAAATCATTTGGATTATAGTATTTTTTCACCTGGTCGGGACTTGCTTTACAGATTTCCCCTCTGTCGTTCTTAAGATATAATACTACCCCTTTGATTTCCTGAATTACATAGGGGCCTTCAAACTTTGGAGCTAGCTTTGCCATAAAATTGTCTGGGGCACTTGATAAAGAAAATTTCCGCTTCAATACTTTATCCCCAACTTTAAAATCTGCTTCACGGCATTTTCTATCATAATATAACTTTTGTCTATTTCTTGCCGTATCCGAGGTTTTAAGTGCCTGATTAATCAACTTTTGCACATCTTGTTGTTTAAACTCCTGCTCTCTTTGTTGCACAAAGAATAATTTATCTAAAGGCGTAATTAACTTTCTGCCTAAAAATAATTCTGCTGGAGTTTTTCCCGTAGTATCATGATGTGCCGTTCTTAAAGCATAAGCTAATTCATTTATGTAGCCATCCCAGCGCTTGTGATGTGTGCTCACGTAACTGCGAATTATTTTTACTATGTTTTTATTAACTCTTTCTGCTATGTTAGCCTGTGGTCTATACGGAACTATTTTGGTATGGCGTATGCCAAGTCCATTGCATATGTTTTCAAATATTTGACTAATGAATTGTTTTCCGTTATCGCTAATGACTTTTATCGGTGCACCGTATTTTAAAATGTATCTGTGTAAGAATGCATCTGCGACTGTTTTGGCTGACGCGCGTTTAAGTGGAACAATTTCTATCCATTTTGAAAAATGATCTATTACTAAAAGAAAACGATTTTTATTTAACTCGCTCTGGGGGAAGGGACCAAGGAGATCTATGCCTAAAATTTCATTCGGAAATGTAGCGCGAATGCTATTTAAGTACCCGGCCGGGCTGTAATTAATATCATTTATTAACTGGCATTGATTGCAGGACCTGACATACGCCGTTACTATTTTGTATAATTGCGGGAAATATACCGCCTCGCGTACCCTTTTTATAGTCTTTCTGACCCCGAGGTGGCCCGCTGTTTTTTTTTCGTGCAACTCCTTCAAAATGCTTAATCGAAGCGAGGCTGGGATGACTGGCTTATACTCAAGATTTTCGTTTGTTGTTTTCGTATAGAATAATAAATTATCTATTATTTAATAGTTTTTTGCTCTATTTCTTATCGCATCGATATCTGTGTGCTCAAAGCTTTCGGGGTCTTTCAAATAAACATAGATATTTCCAAATTCAGGATCAGCTTTCAGTTCAGTAATAACCGTATCTCTATAATCTAAAATTTTTGAAGTCAATACAGCGCATTTAAGTTCATTTCCTTCATCGTCCAGTTTTATACGAGGAAGTGCGTCAGCTACATTGTTTTCCTTACCCGGTTTATATTTTATTGTGATATTATATTCTTGGAGTTTTAAAGCCCATCTTATTAACCTGGGCGTTAGATTTTTCCCCGAGTAAAGTCTACCAACAGCCGCATGATCCGAAAAGACTGTTACTGGCGATTTGCCGAAATAAACTCGAAATTTGTGAACAGCCATTAATACGGCTAATGTTTCTCTTTCTGTAGCTGCATAATTCCTTTGCGTCTGATTCAATGTTTTACTAAAAAATGCCAGCGGATGGTTATTTTGCATAAGAACCGCACCCACCGCATAGTCTGACGCATCTGCCGCAATTTCAAGGTTTTCGTCCCCCTCAGGGAATTTTAAAACAGGGGCATTAATAAGCGCTTCTTTTAATCTTTCAAAAGCTGTGTTAGCTTCCGCTGTCCACGTAAATTTACTCTTTTTTCTTTTGATTACTAAGAGTGGTTCAACAATATTAGCGAAATATTTTATGAAAGATCGATAGTAAGAACATAATCGAAGGAAAGACGAAAGTTTCTTGGCGGTGTTGGGCGGTGGGAAATTCTTAATAGCTTTTATTTTTGAATCTTGCGTTTCTGTACCCTTTTGCGAAATTTTATAACCGAGATATTTAAGTTCTTTAGTTGCGAACTTGCATTTTGAGGCGTTAATTGTAAGACCGGCCTCTTTTAATAATTTAAAAACTTGTTCGAGGTCATTAATGTGTTGTTCCAACGTACTACTCGTTATAATTATATCATCTAGATAAATTAAAGTTGATTTTCCTAGGACAGGCTTTAGAACAATGTCCATAGCTCTCTGGAAAGTTGATGGGGCCCCACACAACCCAAAAGGCATGCGTAAAAATGCATAAGTGCCCGATTTTGTTATAAACGCGGTTTTGTGTATATCTTCGGGTCTCATAGCTATTTGATAGTAGCCAGACGTTAAGTCCAAAGTAGACATATATCTTGTCGATTTGATCTGTCTAATCATCTCGTCTATAACCGGCAAAGGGTAAACTGGAAATTTAGTGATACTATTTAGTTTTCTATAATCGATAGCAAACCTCCAAGCCCTTTTATCTGAAGGAGGAAACTCGTTCTTTTTCCTACATAGTACGACTGGACTCGCGTACTCACTATTTATGGGCGTTATTATTTTATTCTTTAACATCTCCTGAATATGTTCTTCGATGATTAAGTCTTTTTGTTTATCATAGCGATACGGTTTAGTCCTACAAGGTTTTTCGGCATTTAATTGAATCTTGTGAGTCACGATCTGACAGTTTCCTGGTTTTTCTGAAAACAAATGAGAAAAATTACTCACCACTTGCTGTATTGCTTTACTTTCCTGGTCATTCAAATGGCTAAGGTCCAATTCAGGTGTCTCCACAGGTTCCACCACCCTCTGGTCCATCTCCAGCACCACGGAACTATCTTGAAAATTCAATTTGGCCCTCGCGGCCCTTAAAAAGTCCATACCTAAAATAAGAGAGTGTTGCAGGTGTTTCACCACAAAAATTAATACTTTGAGATTTTCCTCTTTTACCTGTACGTTTAATGATACTTTCCCGATGCAGTGACATGTTTTTCCTTGCGCCGCTATAATTTCTGTATTTCTGGTTTTAAAGAGTCGTATCCTATAAAAATTCTTTTTGAAGAACTTTTCACTCATGAAATTTCCTTCTGCTCCTGTATCGATGAGGGCTTCTACTGGTACATCGCCAACCAGGACTTGTATAATTGGTAGCTGTGATTTTTTTACGATGACTGTATTTAAATGTCTATTTGAGGGTTTTTTTTAAACTTCCGGGGTCTGGACCGTCCCTTTCACAGGCCCCTCTAGTCGTTTAAAGCTTTCCTTTCAATCTGTGTCTTCTGGGTACGCGGATGCTTATTTTCAAATTTTCTTTTTGGGCCTTGACCTTCGAATTTCGATGCGTTAGCTTGATAGTTCTTTCCCCCATATGAGCGATTTCCATTTCTGGTTTCCTCCTTCCTTCGGGTATGTTGAGAATATGTTTCTCCTCTCGCTTTTTCCGCTATTCTGCGATTTTGAAACTTCACCGCCAATTCGAAGAGTTCCTGCAATGTTCTTGGGTTTCTAATTTCAAAGTAGTCTTGGACAGCGGGTAACAATCTTGGTAATATTATTTCAATTATCTCCGCATCGGGTTTTTTCCCATACAGCATATCCGTTAGCTTGATTTTTCGTAAAATAAAGTCCGTCAATTGTGCTGTATCCCGTTGATAGAAACTATATAGTTCGGCTTCCAGCCGTGCGCGATCTTTCACTATGGGGAAGGCCTTTACTAACGATTTTTTGAAATTTTCAAATGTATACGTCGGGCTTCCAAATTCACCTAGAAGATATTTTCCTATGTTTTTCCACCATAGCGCGGCCTGTCCTCTTAGTGCTGATGTGGCGATGGCAACTTTTTGTCTTTCAGGCACAGAGTAGAGCTGAAAGTGGTTTTCTATACCTTCTAAAAATACGGACACCGAATTTTTTCCGTCGAAATAGACGTTTGGCTTGATTGATGCTCTCAAAGTCTGGACCAGGTATCCAAATCCTTCTAACTGAGTTGTCATTTCTTGGTGTTGTCCAGCGGCTTCCATCCAATTTTCGGCCATTTCAGTTCGATAAGTGTTCGGGCGCCAATATAACGTTGCGCGCCTCCGACTTGCACGCAACCAAGGGTGACTGTGAAAGCTTGTATAAACCACAGAGTCTTGTAAAGGGTTTAAGTCCCTTTTTATTCAACGTAATAAATTACAATTGCGTCCTCTTGACGCTTACAAACTGTGCCCACTTGGCAGTCAAAATAAAAATAATAACCTGAAAAGAAAATAAAGACAAGATTCTAACTACGAGGCTCTCTAAAATAACTAACTCACCGTGTTTTACAATACCGCTGCTAATTCAGCAGACTTGAAGCTCACTGGAACAATTTCCACAACTTCCCGCCAAGCACATAGGCCGCAACGCGGGGTTCTTCATTTCTCGTTAACTACCTCCGCGCTCGCTAAGTAAGTATCTCACTCTCACCGAACTTGTTTCCTTCTATTTAAATCAGAATACTTCCGCTGATAATTTGAATCCTTGCGCGTTCTACTGAAATTTACATATTCTGGCATTGGCAGTTCCAGGGGAAAGTAAGGCTTGACAGGAAAGATAGTTTAAACTTAAAATAAATGTTAGTTAAAATAAATATAAACCCTACAGCCGATATTCAAAGTTAACAGCAAGTAGAAATAAAAACGCGCACGCACAATAGCGAAACCACGTTCTGACTATACTTTTCGCTACATTAGTTTAAATACACTCGGTAACTATATATATATAAACTATATATATATATATTGCTGACTAAAATTGCTGAACTAAGAGTTAAATAAATAGCTCAATTTGTAGGGTTTCATTTATTTGTATTAACAATACAAATAAATGAAACCCTACAAATTGAGCTATTTATTTAACTCTTAGTTCAGCAATTTGACGATTCAATAAAATAAAAATTAATCTTAATTTCTGAACTGGGAATAAAAATAAAAATGTATTTTTAATCCATACTCAGCAATTGTTATTATGTGTCATTCGAAGTATGAACTTCATAAATAAATTTCGCTTAAAGAAATTTAAAGAGGAAAGGAAAAAAAATCAAACCTTTAGTCGAAGCGGTAAAACACCAATACCAGCACACACGATTAAAAGTAACCTTTTCATAATTCCTACTAAAATGACAGAAGCCATAAAGAAAGTAGAAATCTCTTATTTATGGAAAAATTCAGCAACGAACTGAAATTTATCTTTTCCACTGATAACATACAGAAAATACTCCAAAAAAGGGGAGAATTATACATTTCGCCACCAAAATAGCCTTTGTTCTTAAATCCGATCTCTTGAAACGGAAATGACGTGCCTCATGACATCCTCTCTCGGATGCCATAGATTTCAATTGCAGGAGGATGGACTTTACCTCAGGATGGAGAAATCAAATGAATCAATAAAGCTTCAAAAGCCGGAAACGATACGGAAGTGAATTCATTTTTTTTTTATTCCTTCTTATTTGCTCTGCTTCGTTTTTATCAGTTACAATCCAAAGAAAAACGTCATTTCTGAGTGAAGAAAAAACTGAAAAAGCCACCGCGATGACAAAATGCATTATTACATTGGAAATGTATGAAATTAAACGTATTTTTCTTATCTAAAAGACTAATGTTAGAATAACAACGAGACTCAACAAGTTACATCAAAATAGCTGCTATGCCTAGTAAAAACTTATCGCTGCGTAACTTATCCACTTTCTGCGTAACTTATCCGCTTTCAAGGTGCAAAATAAGTCATTTTGCTTAAATTAAAATGACTTATTTTGCACCAAGAAAGCGGAGCATTGTTTGTTGGTTAGCATCTAGAGTCACTCTACGGCAAAATAAAATCCGTAGATCGATCGATGTCTTGGAAACTGACGAACCAAAACGAAATGAATCTTGAAGCAGTTTTTATTACATAAGCGCTTTGAAAGGGTTCATCTCGGGGAAACACACCTTTCATTTATGGCCTCCGCGCTCTCATGCATAATAGATTCCTACAATGTCGCCATTCGGATAAAGTTAAGATCTTTAATTTAAGATTTAATCAATTCGTTATTAATTAACAAACAGTGATATTAAAAAAATAAATACAGATTTAATAATTTAAATCTTTTATTTTAACACTGTACCTAATAAATTTTAATTATAATACAATTATTTTGTAATACATTCATATGATAATTATTCTGAACATCTGCACTTTCGTTGCATTTAATTAAAAAAAATAAATAAATCTTACAATTCGTATCTGGTACAGAAGCTTTTTTATGATGTTAAAGAATTTTAAATTTTTTTAAAGATTAATATGTGAACTATAAATCTGAATTTTACAGATTACAACTTCTTTTAAAAACGCAACGTTTTTTCAGGACAAAAGAAAATAACAAAAAATGCGATATTTTTGCAGGTTACAATGACGACACTTCAAATGTCACTAAAGAACACACACACATTTCATAAAAGCACACTAAGTGGTGTTATTATTTTCAACAAAATATGTCGCCAGCAGAATGTACCGAAAATTTATAGCCGTTATAAACTCTGAATAATTTAACATTCGAAGGTAGAAGGAATTAATGCTCTAGTTGGATACAATTCTCTGTAATCATATATGACGAGTTCAAAGATCAGAAAACTTGATCAAATCTCATATAACCAAACAAACAACCAAAACAAAGCTTTAGATCACTCTAATAAAATCTTAATGCAATTTTTCTTTGAGGGATGCGGTCAATATAACAAATAAATATTACTGGATTTATTCCCAACAAAATAAACGTCTAAAACTTGAAATCAATTAATTCTGAATTCTGGCAACAAAATTAATTTTAAATTTCTCTCAATCAGAAAGTCAGTTTAGTTAACAAAGACCACGATTCGATCATGTTTTATAAATATGTGATGTGGACACCACATGACTTCCTTGTACAGCCCCTGTTAAATTATACACATATTTTCCTACACTTCATTTAAACTTATTTCCTCGAATTTCATTAGAAATAAATTTCTAATTCAGTTCTCACCTCGCGGCAAGGTAAACACATATAAAAATTCAAAACATCTAAATTAAAAATTGTGAAAGACAGAAAAACCTTAAACACCAAATATAGTTAAAAACAGTTTAAAAAAGAAAAAAATATATAATTAAAATTAGAGTTTCTATGGAAAAGCAAACAATTCGACCAGAGGGCAGGAAAACAAAATTTTCGTGCAAAAATTGACCACAACTTAACTTGTGGTCCTAATGGGCAAAACGACACCGAAGTTGGTGCACCAACTGACTTAATTCACTATTCTACTAAGAGTTGCCAATCTAAACAAACGGCGGCCGCTTTTTCATAATTCTACAACTATTGCATACAGATTAACTAAAGGCATAACAACCTTAACCGAAACAGAAGACTAACTTTAGAAGCAAAAAATGAACAATTTAAAAATATAAAGAATAAGAAAAACTGAGCTCAGGTACTGTCACGTAACAAAGTGGGAAAATATATATGTTAGGTGCGGCAGATTGCAACGAAAACGGAAGGTGCACAACTACATGTTATAGCAGTCCCACACACAAAATTTCAACATTCTACGGCTACTCATTTTTGAGTCATGCGAGATACATACGTACGTATGTACAGACGTTACGATAAAAACCTCTTCTGAATCCATTTTACAATCCGTTTTGGAAAAAAGAGTCCTTTATTCTATCCGTACGTACAGATGTCACGCAAAAACATAGTTCCAAAAGAGCGCGCTAAAATGGACATTTTCGTTGAGATACGATATTGGAAATTTTTCGCGATTACAATAATTGCTTTATTTCGTACAAGGAAATAAAAATATACGTCAAAATGGATAGTTTAAATAGAAAAAAAATCATGTTACATTTTATTATTAGTGGTATTTGTTTAACAAATTTTTAGGTTTAATTTCTTTAATTAAATTTGAAAAGTAATATAAGTTTTAAAGTTCAGGTGTTGATAACTCGCGAGGTATGACACATCGAAAACAGGTGAGAGTAATACAGAATTAATAAAAGTCTAAGGAACGTGAGTTATATGAGGCTAATATAACACTTTAGAAGTTAATCGGTGAAAGGTACAACTCGTCTGTTCTATCCATAACCACAAATCCAAAGTAGTATATTTTGAATTTGAGGCCCAACAACAATTACATCCCCTGGAAACCTCCTCTGCCCCCCCCCCATTCACGCCCAAGTTTAAGAAAATGTATTGTTATTATTAAGCCCGGCTTTCCTGATTCCTACTTTTCTCTCATAACATACAACGCACTCTTCCTAAACGTACATTCAAAACGAATTAAAATTCCGAGTCACTCACTTATCACGACTCATACATGGAATATATAACTCGCATCTACATGAATTTAAATAAATGCAACACCCCAATACGCGGAAGAAACATGCCTATAAAATTTATAGAAAAGTAGTTTATTATTTTGAGACAGTTATGATGGCGGAACGGATTAACTTACTCCTTCTGAATACTCTGACCTAAAAGATTTTTCTTTCTTTAACTTCCAAACTGGATTCAAAAAAAAAAAAAAAAAAAAAAAAAAAAAAAAAAAAATTAAAGAAGCAGAAAACCAGAAAAAGCGAGAATATGCAACTAAAAAAATGACATCGTAAATTTTAGGAGTACAACAACAGAAGATAAAAAAGAAAAAGAAAGAAAGAAAAACAAAGGCATGTTCTTTCGGATGGAAGACAGTATTAACTTTCGAAACTGAGGGCACAATTGTTATTTTAAGTACGAGGAAAGAAAGGAGTTTCAAAAAGTTCGAAAACAGAACACATACTCAAGAGCATATTGAAAAATGTTAGAAAGTTGGGCGCAGTTTTAAGGATCCTTGAAGGAATCTACAGCTGAAATGGCATGAATTAAATGAGAAAATAAAGAGAATTAAGTATAAATCTATACTGCCGATTTCCAGTGATGACTGAAAATTGGTTTTTCTTATACATATGTCCTCTTTATAACTGTACTGTATAAGATATTTCTTCCCTTTGTAATGTTATTGAAAGCATACTCGAAACGTATTCGAGAGGTCAGAGTTCGAGGCGATGGAATCGCACATTTTTCACATCTCCTGTTTCAAAAAAAAAAGAAAAAAAAAGTAATGACTTTACAACTGATATCTTAAAAAGCATTCAAAAATATTTTTAATACAATTACGCAGCTGTATAACTGCTTTTAATTTCGTCGTTATATAGTATTTTACTGCTCAATGACTAAATAATTCCTCATAATCAAGTTATTTAAACATTGGTATTAGGCTCTATGTAATATAAAGAAAATTCCAAACAATTCTGTTCTAGGTATGGGATATTACGGCGTCAGAGATAACTTTTATGAGTTATAATAATGTTGCAAATCTTCATATTAATTATCAGCCGGATATATTATAGATGAAATATATTTTAATTTATATCAGATGTGTTAATTTTAAAAATGAAAATTTTATTAAGAATTCATTTACTGCTTTACGACGCTTTTACACTTTTTTTTCGCTTACTTCATTACCATTGATAAAATTTGAAAGATTCACTAAAGATCTTACATTTTACGAATGGCAACACTGAATATTGATTATACGCGGGAACTGTGGCATGTAATGAAAGTAACAGTTCAAGAATTTTAAGGACTTTACTACGGACGTTTCTAGCATCAAAACAGCTTCTGAATCAACTACTGATGGCGGTTGTCGGTTAAGGCTTATTTTATAAAATCAGAAGTGGCACTGTAAGACAGACCATCATGAAGTGCGAATAAAGATTAAAAAAAAAAAAAAAATTTAATGAAAAAAAAAAAATCTTAAAGGTTTCGGATTTTAACGGTCGTCCAAAAATTTTTGTTAAGGATTTCATGCTTTCGCTGAGCTCGCAGTTCACCAACACTCACTTCTAACTTTTTTACATTGTCGCTACTGCTTGCTTTGAAATCTATAAGTTGGTTATCAAAAATTCGTTAAAGTTTTAATAAAACAAATTCGAAATTCAAAATTCGGGCTTCCAAGTGCCGATGTTCGAATGGAAAACTACGTTATTAAAAATTTGATGTCTCTCGATACCATTGTTTTTTAACAGTGCGAGAAACATGCATACATGGAATGCATACATGCGATGGAATTACAATTTCACTCAAAAAATAATAATTACTAGCGCTGGGTTTCAGCTGAATTTAAGCGCTATTACTGGTTTTTAATGAAACTGATGTACCATTCAAGTTAATTTCCTATAATCGACAGCACACTCAAATTCTAACCTCCTCTTTCTAATGTTAAAACACAAATTTACAGTTCAAAAACGGATAGTTTTGATACATTCCAACAACAGTTATGTGACCTGAATAAGGGGAAAGATGCCTTCATGCAGGACTTTCTAATGGAAACTGACTCGTATTCATGTTACTCATGGAAACATCCACATAACCAATCATGTTCGACTGGACTCAAACTACTCGGCCACTGGTAAGGTCTGACCTTGGATCATATTGTTATAACATCACGCAGTCAGAAATTTCCTATAGTCACATAATCTTAAAAAATGACTGCATAACCACCGACATAATGTAAAACTATTGCCATTTAACTTCCATTTCTAAATTAATTCATAAAACTGCGAAAGAATAACGTCAAGGTCATTCAAAATATACTCCAAAAACGATTTGTTTAGAAATAAGAACAACTCACCTGTTCGGGAATATCAAGTACAAGCAGGTGCTAACGGAGTAAGCGCACAAAGCAGCTGTTTGCATTAATTTTAGAACAAGTGAAGAACAAACAGAAAATTAATAAATAAGAAAGCTGTTTATCTGTAGCAGTTGCTATCTGTCGGCCCACGTTGCCACATTTATAAGGAAAACGAAAGATAAAAACTATGGCTCACTGCCATCCACCTGCTAAAAAGAATTTTTATTGCAAACCAACGAAATGACTTTAAATGATCTATACTCAGCAAGCGTTTGTTGCATCTGTATCGAGTCTACAGCAGTAAACACGTTTTATATAATTTATAAAACATCTTGTACAACAATAAATAAATTCCAAAAAACTGACGACTTTCGCTAACTTCTTTTTTTTTTTTTTTTTTTTTTTTTTTTTTTTTTTTTTTTTTTTTTTTAAATTTAACACGATTTCAAACTCAATATAGTAAGCACAGTTCCCTCTTGAACAGGGACCAAGATAAGGAATAATTTCGATGGATAAATAATAGAGATGATGCCTTGAGACTGAAAAAAAAATTATCAGATGATAAAGACAATGGTGTGCTATCCAGATGATGGTTTTAATAAGGTTTGATTTATTCGCGTACCACTAAATGAACTTTGGTTATCATTCAAGCAAAATATTCTGATACGACCAGCAGTAAGTTCTGCTAGAAAATGAAAGTTAATATACGAACTTCACAGCATGTTATTCCTCTCGCACGGATCGTGCCAGTCCAACCTATTTCGTAAATAAAACGGTCCTAACGGCGCAGGTTGCGTACCTTGCAGTCTGGGATTGCTGATTTGCCATCTTAACCTACGACCGGATCTCGCTCAGACAACGATTTAGAGGGACGTGCAAGTCGTAGCTCTCACTTTCCAAAGTGCCTCAAAATGCCGAGGTGTATAAACACTTCATCTTTTAAATCAACACTCTGGTGGCAGTAGATGCTGTTGGTTGCATACAGCTGAAAGCTGGTTAATAGATATTCTTTCTTTCCAGCAAACTTCTTATAAGACAATGGCAAACCCGCTGAAATGATGCTACAACAGGTCGATGTACACATGCAATGCTCCGAAGTGTAAGCATGGATCTGCAGAGCAAAACTGGCAGCATGTCACATTTCCTAACTGGACATGGACCGTGCAAAGCCTATCTGGATAGGTTTGGTCTATCCAACACAGACATCTGCGACAGTGGGAAAGTGGGCAGTCCAGACCACTATTACTATGAATGACGCTTGACGGCGAAGTTCCATCTAAAAAAACCAGCACCCACGTTTCGGGCAGCGTGGTGGAATAATATTCAAAATAACAATGTTGCTCTATCGAAACTAGATGCTAGAGCAACATTTCTTTTTCTGGACAGGACTTTGGGATCGGCAGATTAGGAATCCTCATTCAGCAAAGCATCCTTACTTTACAAAGAATTAAATTCAAACCCATCAGCGCGCAGCAGTATTTCAGAAACCTGGCTCCTGTTGATATTACATGTACAGAAAAATCAGTAAATTTCAGACAAACAGATCAATTTGTCTGGCGAATAGCAATAAGAAAACTATTTGTCCTTAAAGACTTCATCCACCAGATCATTACGGTAACTTCGTTATCTCTATAGCAAAAAACGGAAGAAATTCATTTAAGTGAATGATCGCTCACACAAATATCTCTTTTAAAAACATTCCCGCCAACAAAATTAATTCTAGGTAAAATATTTAACACGAAAGGAAACGAAGAATTTAACCAAACAGAAATAATTAATGACCAAGGGATGGCAACATGGTTTAATTCTTGACAACCGACCTTCTATTATGATAACGAAAAACATAGCAACCAAGAAAAATATTGCACCAGGAAGCAGGACGATAGATGGCGCAAAAAGCTTTAAATACTTATTCTCTTACCGCACAAATACAAAAGAATGCTGAAAATGAATTCTGATCTGCAGTTCTGGAACAAAGCCAAGTATAGAATAATTGCTAAATCATTAATTTTGTTCAGCTATTAGAACACGGCTTATCGTTTTTGTTATCATATTTAATGAATTACAAAGACTAAGCTAGTTACTTCAAAAAAGAATCTTTTCTTTAACGTCAAGTTAATTCTTCGGGATAAGGAAAAGTATTCCAAACGAAAAAGAACATTTGAAGGTTAAATCTGATTTAGTAACTCGGCGTTTTGCAAGAAAATCGGTAATGTAGCAGCATTTATAATTAATCATACGACTACTTCAGCTGGCTCCATGTGTAGCTCCGCTATCCTTTGTACATTTTTAATATAACTTTGTAAGTTTCCGCCAGAGATAATGGCATTGATCGAAACCATAAAGCCTTCGCTTGTCAACCAAAAGCGAAAATATTATTTAAGAATTTATACGTACTTTAGAAAAACCAAAAGCATAATTTAGCCGAGATTTCTATATCTTTTCAATTTAACAATTCAATTAGCAACTTACTTCTTAACGTCCTACTAAAAGCGACTAAATGTAATGTTCACTGATCAGCCACTAATTAAAAACAATACTACTAATAAGAAATCAACACCCGGGGGATTTACGTTAAATGAGGCATATTCGTATTAAACTACAACCAGTAATTTCAACTGAAACTAAAACAAACTGTTCCTGATAATACAATAACGCAACTGGCATAGTAACACAACTCTTAAGAAAATGATAAAAGCATCCACTAAATCCTTAACAACAAACTACTAAATACAATGAGACTTCTCACATGCCCATATTTGATAGAGGACGTATTTCTAATAATGCATATAAGCATCGGTATAGAATATCGGCTCTCAAAGACTAAGATCAGCACAGAAGACCAAAATCATTTGCAATCGTGGCTGGTCGTCTAGACAAAGACCACAGTTTGCCGATTTAAGACAATGATTACAATTCTCTGAAAGGGCAGAAAAATACATAACCATCAAGTGGGTTTTATTAAACTACCAGTCAATCAATCAAGTTATGATGTGATGTACTGGCACCTTTCAGCAGTTATCTTGTTTTCTTTCTGACTAAACCTTTACAACAGTGCTGCAGCGCGAAAGTACTAGCACTTTTCATGAAAGAGAATTCTTTCACCAAACGTAATTTTACATTAGACCGACCACGGACAGCAAAATCCCAATTGGCACCTTGCCAAAGAATTTACACCCAAGTAGCAAGGATTCAAGTGAAAGAGAGAGGCGCACCTGCGGGAATTCAAGTACGTTCGTCTACAAATTAATTCGATGAGATGTCCAGCGATATTGTTAAGACGATGCTTTCTGAAACTATTGCTGTATTACAGTATCTACAATACACTGTCATGAGCTGAAAACAGAAATAAAATCACATAAAAGTCTTTGTCATGTAAGCCAGTTTATCTATCTTACTGTATCAGACAGATCGCGCATGCGTGTTTGTGCTACTCGTCATCATTACCTGACAGAATAAGAATACAATAAGCGAAGTTTCTGTTCATGGCCATGAACTGCTGCAGTAAGACATATACTACTAATTATGACACAAGATATTATTTCATAAAATCATTATTGATTTTATGAAGTTTTACTGTTGATTTTTTATTACTTTTATTTATTATAATCGTTTAATAGATAATGCAAGTATATCTAACATTATACATAACTGATAAACTTATGTTAAGAAAGTTTACAAAAGTGGTGAATGGGTAAGCCTCCTCAAAAATTCACAGACCATTACTTATTAAAGGGATTCAGTTTCTTCAAAATCTGGTCACCAGTCAAAAAGAAAAGATACGGAATTAAATAGCCATATTTATTTTATCCATCAACCCCTTAACACGCTGAGCGCCACGTAAGCCATTTGTGCCTGACACTAGACTTTCCGTTTAGGCCGCGTCGACCGTCGCTGGCTGATGGCATGTAATATGATATATAACTATAAAATTTACACTGTTTTATGGAATTACAGAAAATTTATTTAAAATTTATTTAATTTTGATTCATTACAGGACTAATAGATTTCACTGAAACATGATAAACATAAAAAAGTAACGTGATGAATGAATGCATATAGGAATCACGTTCCAAACGTAAACTATCTTCTACTGCATAAGAATCACTGGCTCTACAATACCAGCGCTTTTCAGCGGCGCCCGTGGCCTGAACGGGACTGCCTAAGAAATACGCGTGGCGCTCAAGGTGTTAAATAAATCTAAAATTCTTAAAATTTCATTACACAACTTCTCTGCCAAAAGGCATACAATAAAACAAAATATTGTATGCAAATACAGCAGTTTAATAGCTAAAGATAAACATTATTTTTAAGCTTTATAAATCATTATCCATTAATAATTTATAATATAAACTATTAATAATTATACACTGGATTGTTAATGAATTATTGATGACTAATTAATAACTGCACATTAATTATTTAATACTTCAGATTTTTTTTTTTTAATTCGATGGGCAGCACTAGTCATCACAGACATTGGCCACTACTAAGGCCAGAAGTGGTGGTCACTTTATTGTGGTCACTATAGGTGGGCCACCTTTACCTCCTATGACAGGACAGACAATTATAACCATGCCTTCTCCGGGACCTTTGGTATTGCAGTCAGCTCACCAAATCACTATACCATCAAGGCATACTTCAGAAAAATATATGAAAATTAACCAGAAATAATGAAGAGCTGCATTTAATCCAACTTTTTTTTCTTTTACCTTTGTAGACCTGTTTTCTTATAAAAGTCCAGCCAAAATTTCTTCCCTTTCTTAAAAAGGGAAATATTTTCAAGATTTCTCCCACTTTGCCTCCAATGTGCTTACATAAGCTAAACTGTCAACTTATAAATAACATCACCGATTTGTGAAAATTCCTTATCAAATCACCCAAAATTACCATATTTCCAAAAATTAATTCTTTCAAGTAAAACTTTTAAGATTTCATAGGATTCACCCCCCTCTTCTTTCTATACACTAATAATTTGTTCTTCAGTTTTTATAACTACTTATTAAAAAAAAAAAAAAAAAAAAAAAAAAAGACTTTTTTTTAAACCAGGACACAACTCCATACATAAGAACAAAACCAGGATTGTCTGAATGGATTCCAGATGACTCGTAACCCTATGCAGGCATAAAAATTAATGCAAACACAGTTTAACAATGCAGTAAAAAAAGCACATAAAAATCAGAAAATCAAACCTTATGATATATTACATCATCCTGAGGAAAGATGAAATTAACATTCTGAAATGATTAGCTACTATTTTATGTTTTTGCCATTACAATACGGACTGGAAATGTAACTTGATTTGCTAAATACACAGAATATTTTAGTTTGATAGCAAAATGAAATTTGGTGGTAGCCTTTATTTATATTTGATGGCCTCGATCAAATTAGTGAATGCTCATCTTAAAGAATAATTGCAATTAGTAATTTCTATTTTAGAAGTACTAATCACTTTTAAAGGCAGTTGACTATGGGGATAATGTGGTGTCTCTGTAGAGGGTTCATGGTATTTCAACCAAACTGAAGTTATTTCTTTCAGCATGAAAATCCTTTTTAAATGATATACATAACAAAATTATCATAAAATGAATCAAGTTCAAATCTGAAAGTATACAATCTATATTAGTAATACTATATGTATGAATTGATTACAAAGTGAAACTTTATTACTCATAAACTGGACATAAAACTCAACTTCATGAGTGCCGAGAAAATATGAAAATAAATAAAATCATATTTTTTGTGAAACCTGAAGAATAATCGGAATTAAATAATATTACACATAATTTCTCTAGCTGACATAAAATTTCATTAATCAGATAAAAAATGCAACAACAAGAAACTTTCAAGAAGTGTTCGTAACACTGCCCAAACCTTCCACAAAGATCTTATTCTTTTTATGCAGATGAAAAGTGCATTTTTCCTTTAAAAAAATTAAATATTTTTTGCAAACAAAAGACTCTACCTCTAGGGCATGATACATTCATTTTCATGAACCAGTTCAATGTGGCATTTAAAAAAATTTTCTGTTGCCAGGAACCTAATCTCCCATCAGTTTCTGTGTAGTAATACAATCAGCAAACTTGCATAACTTTGAAAGGCATGCCAAATGACACTGCAGGAACAAAATTTTGGGAAAACTGGTGAATGCTAGCAAGCAGAGGACAGAGCCCCACAGTATACAACAAAATTACCATTTTTGCACCTTCCAATCTGATTATCAAACCTTTTTACATTTTAAACTACCACACAACTTTAATATTACTATTATTTTTTTAATTCTTTAACACAGTAACTCTCTATGGTTTTACCTCTTTCAAGTTGGACCACCAAAAACAACTGTTAAATTGACTTTCATTACCATAAAGCTATCTCTTTTGTTCAAATTTCCATAAAATATATAATCTTCTTTATTTCTAGGAAAGGTGCAATTTACTTATTCTAACAGTTTAGTTTCATTAACTGACCTAAATATGCCATACATTCCGCAGCAGTCAACTTTTATGCTCAAAATAAATATACTATTCCTCATATTCTTTTGTCTATGCATTTGTAAAAACTAATTTGGTTTTAGCTGTCAGTCTCACCCCCACCCTGTTTCTATGACAACTAGTTCTTCAGAAAACTGTATTTAATATTTTAGTTTGTTTGCATATAACAGTAGATCTGATATAATTTGGAGTTGCAAAGAGTACTACGATAATAGGATAATTATATCCTTCTCCATATATGCATGCAAAACGTACAAATTGGAGACAAATCCTGGCAGGTTATAGTAAGGATCTGCAAAGATATTATAGTAAGGATCTGCATAGTTAGTACAACAGTTAATTCAAGCACTCTTGTGCAGCAATTAAAACTACCTGCACTTGTATTATTAAAAAACATAAATCACAAAAAAGGCTATAACCTTTATTTGCCTAGTATATGACTTCCCGTTCAAAATACACTAGTCAGGCATCAAGTTCGGCAGCATGTTAAAAAATTTCACCTTTCCAAAATTTCAAAGCAAAATTTTTACAATTATTTGTGTACTCATGCTTCTGAGCAATGTTAGCAGCACTCGGTTTTGGAAACAGACTGCTGGCACAGTCTGCCTAATCAAAATCAGATAATTTTTTTCTAAAAATTCCCTCTTAAGAATTGCATTTATAACATATGCAACAACTCATACAGAATAGATTTCTTTTTTACTTGGTTTTGTTTAACTAGGCTTTGTTTTACAGGACATACAGTTTACTCACATCAGCTGTTGCTGACGGAAGTGGTACATCACACATCCAAAAGTGGTACATCACACACTACCTCATCAGCTGTCACTATAGTTGGTTGTCTTTTTAATAATTTCTTTTTTCTGCCATTTTATTGCAGATTTGATTATAAAAACTACTGAATTTTTTTTATTTTATGAAACCATTATTACTGAATTATAGAGCTATTGAAATTTGGAACTGCATACCAAAAATGGTTCTATGTTATCTTACAGAAGCATGTGGAGAATGTAATGAAAGTGCCTATTTTTTTTACTATGCTGCACAAGATTCGTAACGTATATATTTGAATGATTCATAAAAACAGCCTTTTAAAAGCACTCTTGCTTTTATTTTATAAAACTGGAAAGAATCTAATGAAATTAAAAATTTAATTGGTCATTAAATTAATTAATGGAATCATTTTCATTTATTTATTCTGTGTTATTTGTATTTTATTTTCATATTTAAAAATAACATTTTATAGGTGCCATCTAAGAAATAATTAACAAACTAAAATAGGTAGATTGCATATTACATCATTACCAAACTCTCTGCAAAGTTACCCATAAGAAAATTCCAACCTGTCTTTTATAAGCTATTTTCCATGTGATCATTTGATATAGTGTCTACACTCATTGGTCCCAGAAAGGTTGTTTAAAGCAGGCAGCTCATATTTTCATCAAGATTTGTCTCCATGCCTCAAAGCTCTATCGATAATTGTAAGGAAAAGTGCAATGCACTGTACTTAAGAAAATATATTACTTTATCCAGAAAATAAAATAAAATAAAAATACTGTTAATCACAATATTACAACCTAGTGGGGGCTTACAGATTTGCTGACAGTTATTAACTGTACCTTCTAAAGTGTACTCGTTTCATGCCCATACTGTAGAATCAAAGTAATTTTTTCTTGCTAAATTTTATTAAATATTTATGTACAAATTACATACATGTTTTTAATCAGATTTATAGATGCTGCTTCGTATGAATTTTTGAATTAGCCAGCCATTCATTTAACCTGTCCAAGTCCCACAGAGGTATTTTAATCAGAAGTCCACTGTATTTGATTGTTTTACTAAATATGTTCATATAGCTTTTCTAGTCAGTTAAAAACTACCCACTAAAAAACGATAAAAGCACCGTTTATTCTTTCCCATAACAATGCATAAAAGACTAACTTCACTTATGATTTGAGTCTCTTAATCCTTTAGAGGATTGTTTGTTGGTTTGGTAATTAAAGCAAAACACACAACATCTTACTTATAGTAAAACACACAACATCTTACTAATAGAAAATTCATACAGGAATTTTAAAGTTAAATCGTCTTGTTTTATGCATGCTTTGCATGAAAAAAAATTACAGATAGCCCAAAATTTTTCATATACAAAATTATCTTTATACAAATGTACACCTGGGGGTAGAAAATAAAATTGTGTTTCAGACCTACTTTGTACAAGTATGGGAAAAGATTTCTATTATTTTACAATTAATTCTCTGATAGCTATATATCATGTAAATAGTTAAATTACCAATGTTAGGCTTTCTTATTCACTCAAATGCTAGTAATCAAATTAATTAGGAGGCAAGAAATAAAAAAAAAGAAAAAGAATTTCTCATTTAAGACTTTTAATAAATTTTGAACATTAAAAAATATATATATAAAAAAATTCTAGATTTAAATTATTACAGTTGTATTATGGACAGTCCGTCGAAACTGAATACAACATTCAAATGCATGATTATGTGACTCCATAAACTTGGATCTTCATAATAAATACATTACAAATATATCAAAAGTTAAGCTGAGAATGAATCCTTTACAGCCTTGCAAGATGTTTATACTCAGAAATTTTGATCAGAAGAATATATATATCATAGCTCAAGACTAAAACTGTCACATCTTGTGTTTGGAATCGAACATTTTAATTAAATGTTTATATAATGTTCACATGGCCAATTTTACTTCCTAATTAACAAAAATCCTCAAAGAACTCATACCTTTGAAGTTGAAATTTTTGCAATTTAATTTATTAATTTAGAAAATTTTTAACTTTTTAGATGACGGCAATGTAAAATAACTGGAAAAAAAATGCCATTATATATTCAACAAGATCCTTTATTTACAATAAAGAATTCAAAATTGTCTATTTCTATTTTTAAATTATCTAGTTAACTGAATAAACCTGATAACTTTTCATTCAAGGAAAATATAAATATTAAGGAGAGATACTGTTAATATTACAGCAGAAAATGAAATTAATCAAATATACATTCATTATAATAAATAATCCTGAAAATAATATATTTATATTTCTGCAGTCTTGTGTATACCACTACCTCTAATTTATAGATAAAGGGTTCTCCACCTTTTTTGCCCCAAGCCTCCTTTCACCATTGTTACATGATGATTCCAGCTTCTTTCCAAAACTTAAAAATTGCATACATATTTATTTAAATTTAGATTATTTTTTAAATGTTTTTCATAAAGAAAACATATAGAAAATGCAATACCCAAACTTGATTTAAAAGTAGATTGTTACATTTATAAGCGAAAACTAAGTACTTAACAGGTAAATAAAATGATAACTGCATTCCTTCCCCTAAAACATCGAAATTCTCCCCCCCCCCCGATCAAGAACTTTTGTTATAGATAATGGCAGTCTTAATTCTAGGTGTGAAACTACAATCAGCACTAATGAGATTTAACACTAAATTAACAAATACTCTTTCAAATGATTTATTCCATATTCAAAATGACACACTGTTTGTTTATAGCTTGATATAGCTGATATAAAATTCTAAGAGAAATACCTAATCAAGGATTAAATCACAATACTTCATCAGTAAGATATCACATTACAAGTACATATATACTTCAAAAATCTTTGGGAGAATAAAAAAGGTTCATTCATATCAGCCACAACAATTACTTTAATCTTTCCTATTTTTTCATTAATTACGCACAAAAATAAACAAATTTCTAATCATAAAACTGAAATTAAATACTAAAAATTAAATATCCACAGTATTAAAGTTTCCATACGAAAACACGAAATAAGACACAATGAATTGTACTAACTTCCATTAAATTAATTCACATTTTGCTTCGTTGAACTTGAAACATAGCCGGAAATTGTTTTTACGCTTTTCTTAGCCCCCACTCAAACTAAAATTGATCTCCATCTTATTTCGAAAGGCATATGAAATATAAAGCTGTATAAATGAATACAGATATAAATTCTCTTTGTCTATAATTACAAAATACATTACACCCATGACTAAATTTTAAAAAATTTAGAAATATATATATAGATAGATAGATTTAATCAACAGAAATTATTTGATCTCATCAGAAAATCCCAGAATTAGAAAACATTCTATGATCACAAAGCTAACGCTTGTGCTTGAGATCTGAATTTAATAAAACTGATAATTTCATACTCGATAACAAACTTTTAACCTGCAGATAATTTGAGTCACTCAAGAGACAAGACAGATAGCCAGAAAATACCACTAAGCCTAATGCCGTGTCTTACAAGGAAAACACCCTAACTAATGAAAAATTAAACAGGTATACATAATGATCCCGTCTTCAGCTTCTTCGGAGATTTCCCCGTAAACTGATAGAACAATCATCTTTTATTTTAAGCAATTAAAGTGAGGACTCAAGCGCTAAGTTCTGAATACAGAAATAAGAATGACGCAAACTCTCACAGCCCGACCCCTATTCATAGCGGAGAGTGGGTACCGCATTTTGCAAACTACACAAATATTGGTGGCTTACCTCTTGCGTATGTCGAGCAGACGAAGCAAGCGATGATAATTCCAAGATATTTCATGTTTAATACATGTAAATGATCACGGTATATCCAGTTCTAATAAGCCTAAAAATAAAGTTTTTATGCTTTTTCAACCACTACAACACTTCACAAGTTTCTACTGACTGCTAACCGGATCGCTTGCTGCTCTCGCTGCTTTCGTACATTCCGGGGTTGCCACAGGTAATATCAACTCCGTCGCCAGAACGTCCTTGGCGTGTTCGTGTAATCGCCAAGATGTACCGGCAGAGAGAATTTCAAGTGACAGCTTGCAAGGCACTTAATTGTTATTAAATGACATTAATTACTTTATCATTCCGTGTTTTGTGAGGCATATCATTTATCTTAAAGCATATTATGATAGATCTTATATTTTATGATAGATCTCTCACTAAATACATTTCCTTAATATAAATTCTATTCTATAAAGGAATTTCACGATTTTGTTTTTTTTTTTTCGCCAGACTACTGCAAAAGTGACCTCTAAGAAATGCAGAATGACCCATATTTTCAAGAACTTTTTTGTTCCTTCTGAAAAACACATTTTTGAATGAATTACTGAATATTTTATATGAATGTTAGTTTTAAAGATTTCTTTTGATATGGCATAACTGCGCCGGCTGTTCGATTTTATGTCGCCCAGTATTACAGTTACACTTTTTGCCCTCCCCCTTTCAATGTACCCGAAAAATCAAACATATGACATATTTCCCTATATGACATTAAAATGACATATAGGTAAATACATAAAAGGCCTATGTTAATTTTTAAAATAAAATTTTAAATCCAGTATTTTACAGTGCTATTTTGCTTTTTTTTCTTTTAACAGCATCGTCGATGACATTGTGTAAGCTTGCTTCATAACACAAATTGATCTTTTCTACACAGTACAATTTTATTAAAAACACGATACCGATTTTTAGATTTTAAATTCTTTTTAACCGATTTGTATCTAGATTTTTTTTTTTTTTTTTTTTTTTTTTTTGCTTTGATTATGGTAAAACACACTAGTACTATTTGCCTAAGAGGAGGGATGCCTACGTAGAGGACTTTTTAAAGGAAACTGGCCCATACAAGTGAGTGTAGAAATTATTTGTACAAGACTGGTTTCGCGAAAGAAACTATTGTTCTGATGTTCTAATTTTATCGAAACTTCTTCAAAAGGCAATAATTAATTAAAAAAAAAAAAGCTGAAGTGTACATACATGATTTCCTTGTACGGAATATTAAATTATACGCATTTTTTCCTGCATTTAATTTAAACTTACTTCTTCGAATTTCATTAGAGATATATTTCTCATTCAATTAAATCAGTTCTCACTTCGCGGCAAGGCAAAAATACATAAAAACTGAAAATATTTTTATTAAAAATTGAAATCCATAGAAAAACATAAAACACCGAACACAGTTAAAACAATTTTTACAACTAAAATTACAGTTTCTATGCAAAAACAAGCAATTCGGACTGCAGGCAAGAAGAGAGATTTTTCGTTGCACAAAACTAAAAGTATTCTTTTTGTCCCCCTCGCCAGAAAGACTCTGAAAGTGCAGGAAGACTTAATTCACTATTCTAAGTGTCAAATATAAACAAATATGGCTGTTATGGTAAACAAAAAATTAGGCTTAGCAGCACTTAAACAACATTTTAAATCGTTGATTATTCTACATCTATTGCATGCAGATTAACTAAAGGCATAAAATCCTTAAACGGAAGATAAGAACAACATAATTCAATCACTTTTAAAGCAAAAAATACACAATTTACCAACATATAAGGCAAAAATATGAGCTTACTGAGCCGAGTAACAGATTGGGTATCTATAGATATATAAATATGTAAGATATAACAAAATACGATTGCTGCTTTAAAAAATGATTGGCGACCTCAAAGTTAGTTCTCCCAAATTCGAGATCTAAATGTTACATAACAACCTAAAATTAACCAATCACAGATTAGCTGTACTTATGCATCATACTTAGTATAAATACTCTTCGCAACCAACTACATCATTCCTTTCCGTAACTTCTATCTTGCTAACATCTTCTTGCTGCTTTGGTTCCCTGTCTAAGATGCCTACGTCGTAGTTTTAAAACCAATGTAAATAAAAAATATCGTATTTAACTATGATTGGATAAATGCCTTGTCTACAAAATTGTTCCGATGTGAATTACCATGTAATAAAGTTGTGTTTTGAAACCGCCACATCTGGAAGTTACAGGTTTTTGCATCTATCTCTCTAACTACGCACTTAAAATACTACATTATATATATATATATATACTGTTGGTGCGGCCGATTACAACCAAAAAGGGAAATGCACAACTACATGTTATAGCAGTCCTGTATACAAAACTGCAATGTTCTGAGGCTACTCGTTTTTCAGTTATGCGAGATACATACATACGTACGTACGTACAGACGCCACGAAACACATATTTCTTCTGAATCTATTTTAAATCAGTTTTATAATTCGTTCGCAGAAAAAGAGTTCTTTATTCTGTTCTTACGTACAGATTGGATGCAAAAACATCGTTAAACTGCATTCGATAGCGGTCAAAATGGATACTTTCGTTGAAATATGGTACCCAGAATTTTCGGTGATTACAATACTTCTTTTACTTCGTACAAGGAAGTGAAAATTACCAAATACCAGTACAAAAAAAAAAAAAAAAAAAGATATTGAATTAGCTTTCAAATATACGAGAAACTAGAAATTGGGGATTTATTGGCACTTAAAAAGTAATCGTACATTCAAACAAATGTAAAATTTTGGTAATATTTTCTATTGGTTTAATCAGTTTTTCGTTGATAACTGATATCATTTATATTGCGGGTTATATAAAATGGCGGGTATAACTTTAAATGTGAAGAAACGTAACTTTTTATTATGGATCTTAAAAGTGAAGAAACGAGTATTTCTAAAAGATAATTAATCTTAAAGCTTCATAAAAGGCTAAATTGTACAACGAAATTTTAGTTATAGTCGGTAGACCATTTGTGCAGTCGATTATTCAAACGTTTATTACCTCTAGAAGAGTGCAAAATAGTGCTCGTTCAGGCCGATTATTATCTACTTACTTAGCTTATATCCGTTAATAGATGATTTCTGTCAAGG
Organism: Stegodyphus dumicola; assembly: GCF_044657685.1. NCBI lineage: Eukaryota > Metazoa > Arthropoda > Arachnida > Araneae > Eresidae > Stegodyphus > Stegodyphus dumicola. Next base: position 34,860,270 of record NC_140771.1, on the reverse strand, counting down.
TCGTTGGAGAAATATCCGAAAGAAAGTGCTTCCAAGCTCACAGCAGAATTGAGACACATGGGAAGAGCAGTATCCGTAAGTACAATTCGAACTGTATGCAGAAAACAAGGTTTTCATTGCCATGTTGCGAGAAGAAAATTCTCTGTGACTGAGAGCAATCGGAAGTTGCGATTATCCTTCGTCAAAAAATACGTCAGTGAATGTCCAGAACATTATGGAAGAACATTATTTTTTTCAGACTTAAGTAAATTCAATATTTTTGGATAGGATGGGAGGCGAATGGTGTGAAGGAAACGAAATCCAGAAATACATCCAAGGAATTCCGGGGTCGGTAATTTAATTTAAAAATTATTATTAATGGCACTATGAATCTGCTATACCTTCATATTTTGAAAAATAATTTATGATCTATTGCGACAAAAATGGGTTTGGATAGTGAATATTTTTCTATGAATGATAATGACCCCAAGCATAGAGCCCTAAATACAGCACTCTGACTAGTGGCACTCCAAAGTTTAGGAAATTTTCTCCTCAGTCACACGACCTCAATCCATTGCGAAATTACGCGAAACTTTTGATAAAAATATTAGATCCAGGCATATTTAAAATAAAAGTGACTTAATGACTGCTTTTAAATAAAATCGCAGTCAGCAAATTTGATCGAAAAAGTGCTAAAGAGACTCGAAGCATTTATTCTTTCTAAAGGATATCCTAGGATATTCTATAAAGTATTAGTTTAAATATATTGTTACGAAATGTAAAGGCGCGGTAAGGTGGCTTTCCCGTAAAACAGTTTTAGGGTTGCCATAAAATGGCAAGGAAGGCAGGGTTGCCGCATTTAGCGAAAAATCGCCCATTTGGCGATATTTGGCGACAAAATTGGCGATATACCACGGACGGTTGGAGAACTTTCTGGAACGAATTCTTACCGGTTTAGTCCAGAATGTTCCCGAACACAAGCCGAAACCGTGCTGGTCTGCAGTCAGAAGAGTGTCTCTCTCATCGAGAGTGTGTGTGCCTCGTCTAGCGAGTCAATCCCGAGTCAGCTGGGCAGCGAGTGCCGAGTGGGTCGTCGAGTCCACCGAAGAAGTCTGTTAGTATATCGCGGTTAGTGCGTCGTCGAGAGAGCGTGTTGAGCTCTGGGAAAGACTGAACCGAAGAGTCAGGAGCTGTGCTCGTGTGTCGTCGAGTGCATCGCGAGTTGTAGCGTGGAAAGTCTCGAGTTCCGAGAACGACCGAGCAAGCTGTAACTGGGCCCGAGTTCGAATTTCAGAGAAGGCTTGGGGGGTTGTAAGTGTATAGTGTCTATGCGGTATCTAGGCACTTAATACTGTTGAGCCTCTCGAGAGGCTTAGGGTAGGTGGAGAGGGACTGGAGACCCTCGGATCCATTCTCCGGGTACTCTCCATCAAAAACTGGGGCAGAACTTCTTCGTTTTGACGGATATAAAATCGGTCACCCCCTGTGGCGCACCTTATGATGAGACGGCTAAGTGACCGATGGGTATCGGTCATTCCATTTCTAAAATGGGCATTCCAAATACATTCAGGAGCAAGTGTCCGTTCGTTTGAAACAACAGCAACATGTTTGGTGCATGGCCGAGAAAGCTAGTTGATATCTAAACAAAGTTAAAACACCTTCCTCGTGTTGGTCTGTCTAACGACAATTATCACTGAGATAGCGATATTTCTCATGTGTCGAAAAGGAAGTTCCTTCTTGCTATAATATAAAACTTTCTGAATCATTTCCTATTTGAGGAAATAATTGCGGTTGCAGACTATCAGGATACGATCGTAATATTCAGGCAAATTCAGAAAAAAGGCCTATAAAACTTTGCGTATAAAACGGCACAGAATACACTTAGCTTTTGGAAATCCTGTTTCTGTTCAACGAAAGATCATGATAACGTAGATGAACGGAGGATCACGACGAAGAAAGAGGCATGACAGCTTTCTATTATGTGTCTGTGTGAAACAACGTGGCAGCTTGCCATTTCGCACGTATGAAACTTCGTTTCGTCACTGATTTTAGAGGGACGGCAAATATAATGTTTTACAATGCTTTTTGGATGAGATTACAAAATTCAGTGCTTGTGATTATCTGCATCTGCATCTTGTCTATCTGCTTACACACTGTGCCAACTCATTTGGAAGTTTGCGAATTAAAAAAAAATTGTTTGATTAGTCATCTTTTTAACACATATGCGCTGTTTTGTTCATAAAAAATAATAAAAAAAGCACTTATAGGAAATAAAAAATTCCTCATGATTGATATTTATATTGGGTATCTCGGTGAAGCGGCTACCGCATAGGATTTTGGCGACATTTGAAATTTTCACTGTACATATCAGACTGTTAAATTTGCCATTTTTGGTAACCACGCACAATGGCTACTTTAATAAGGAAATACCTTGCATTTTTATAGCCGGTGAATATAGTTCAGCTAAATGAAGGTTCAATGAAAAAAGTGAAAATCCACGTGTACTTGAAAAACTATTGTAGAATGCTCTGATAGCTTGACGGATCTGTATTATACATACTACCTTCAAAGCACACATTGCACAGTAGCGATGAGTAAATTATTCACAGAAGGTTATTGAAAAATCACAAAGGCTATCTGCCTAAGGTGAGGGATGTCTTCATGAAGAACTTTGTAAAAGAACCTGGCACGTGTTCACTTTGCACAGGGAGTACACCACGAAAAGCCACTAGGCAGTCAGCCAGTTGTTCCCTTGGGGTCGAATCCTGGTCGAACTCCAGTTTTCAGGGTCTTAGCCCCTCGGCCACTAATGATGCGTATTTTTCACATACTCTAAAAATATAAAATGCTTTCTCCTTAAACTTACCATTTTGAAAATGGGAATCTTACCTGTTACGCTACGTGTCACACGTAAGGCTGCATTCGGGAAATTAAAAATTTAAGATATTTTCTTTTGTTAAGCTTATATCAACAAGACGTCTGCTTTATAACTTTAAAATTATAGGACTTCAAAAGTTGATGAAGCACTTGAAATAACTCTGCATAATTAATTATAAATGAAGAAATCAAAGAATATGGTAACACAAGTGTTTCATATTTTGATAGGCAATTTTATATTTCTTTGTTGTTTACTTTCCTGCAAAATTCCAGTCTTTCTTTTTGTCTTAAATATAAATTCTTTTCATGTGCTTTACAGATCCAACAATTTTTCACATCATTCTTAATAACTGTCATTAGTAGACGAAATAAATATATCTGGTACGTTTCTAAAGATTTCTTCACAAATTTCTGTTTTAAAAGTGTTCGTTGATAAGTATAATAGCTATCCAAAGTACTACAGCAGTATTTGACTAGAGTTTGGGCCAAATCAATTCAGGGGGAAAAAATAAACATTCACACTATCAGATCAAAATTAAAATATAATAATCTGGAAGGAATTTTTGAATTTAGTCAAAGAAAGGCATGAATACATTGCTGCATCTTAGATACTGTTTCACTAGCACAGGTGGATCTAAAATTACTTAAAATAACGCGACATTCAACCCTAGATTAGCATTCTTTCCAAATTTTTAAAGTATACGACAGATTACTCTGTGATTCTTAACAGATTATATATTCTATGCAGTTAGAATTAAATCTTTTAATAATTCGTAAACTTTGGAAGCTTATGAAGGGAATTTCGTTTTTATAACTTTTTCCTCGCTTAACTATATTTCCAAGAAAATCCAAAACCAAATGATGATGGATGTGGAGAATGAGGAGAATCTTGAACCTCTTAATTACTACAGCTGCAGTAGATAGGACTATCTTTATCCCGAATGCAAATAACAAATCAGATTTCAAAAGAAATACAGGTATTATATCTTTTTGACAGCTTTGATCTCCTTCTTTACTTTAGGGATTTATTTGTATTTTTCTTTCCAGTTTACGCAGCAAATCATGTCTTGATGACAAAGCCACTCTACATAAAGATTTTTTTTTTCTTCAAATTGTATACACACACATACATACATATACACAAACGAAAGTATCCATACGGCAATGTACGGTAAATACAATACCAAAAACAATTCTGTATCAGGCAGGTAATATGAGGCTTCAAGAAACATATTTTACCGATTTCTATGATATAAATCAACATATATTTAACTTATACAAATTATATATGTATTATTGAAAAATGCAAAAAAGATTTAACTTGTTAGGAATTATATTTATTGCTTTTAAATCGCTTAACTTGTTAAGCAATCATAGAGTGACGATAAATTACAGTGAACTTACGTCTGGCAGAATGGCGATACTGTGAAAACTCGTTATGCACGAGAAGCGTTGAGAAAAAATTAAACACCTTATATTCCGCGTTTTGACAGCGCTCTAAGAATTGGCTATGAGTGAGATGCGTGGAATATAATTTAAACTTCATATGTTTCACGAAGCTGAAAGACTTCCAAAGGAAACTGGAAGATACTGTCTCTGGTAGCACAACATAAAGGAAGAATCCAAAATTTTAAAAACCCACTGCTAAAGGTATTTCTAACGTCAAACGTTGTAGAGATATTAGGTATTTTTTGGAAGCAGGCAAGATGAAAAATGATCGATCGCCTTCGCCGGGAATCGAACCACGGACCTCTAGAATACCGGCCGAGCGTGCAGAACCACTACACCACGAAGGCACGCTAGGAAGGCGGGAGAAATACCGTATATACTTCCCCTTTTAAAGGGCGACTGGGGTTTTTAGGAGACCCAATCGCCAAATCCTGGGTGAGGAGAATCATCATCCAACACCCTTTTAGTTCGGGCGCCACTGTAGAGACATTAGGTATTTTTTGGAAGCAGGCAAGATGAAAAATGAGCAAGCGCCTTCGTCGATTTCCACGGACCTCTGGATAACGGCCCAGCGCGCAGAACCACTACACCACGAAGGTACGCCAAAATGGCGGGAGAAATACTTTATAAAGTATAGAAGAAACTCAATAAGAACATTTCTGATGTGAAAACCAAACCGAAAGACAGCGGTGCCGATCAAAGCTGTTGGTCACCGATGACCTATAGAATGATAGGCACTAGCCATCTTTTGGTCATCAAGCCTTTTGGTCCCTGAAGATCTTCAGATTGGTAGCAGTGTCATATGATCCCACCACGAATGGTAGAAAATCCATAGGTTTATTAGCATTTTGTGACGCGATAAATTTAAACTGATTTTAAACTGTAAGTTAAATAGAAATACGCCACTGCCCGTAAACACTGTTGTCACTAGTGACATATAAACAGATAAATCATTGTCTGGTGACCTACAGGTTGACGATTACTGTCCCGCACCGTAACTTATGAGTTACCGATATAAAGCATTACAATAAATTAAAATGAAACTAAAATTTACCAAGGTTATCGATGACTTTCAGGCTGACGATCACTGTATTTCATAAGTAACCTAAATACCCCGCCTTGAGCTAAAATGTGCTTTACTTTATTGTCAAAGACCAACGAATTTTTCGATTATTTTAATCACGGAGACAAAAAAACAAGCTTAGATTGGCGTAGTTTTGTGCAATTTTAAAGTTGATCTAAAATTAAACTTTTGCTTAATTTTCATTTTACATTGCCATGTTTCTCTTTCAATTGGATTAGACAATTAATTCTAATCTTAAGTTTTTTTTTTCTGTCTGATATTATTGTCAGAGTTTGAAAGGATTTTTGGAATAACTTCTACACTTATATAAGAAATGTGAAATGTTAAGCCCTAAAATTCACCACATACGAGAAGAAAATTTTTATTGCCGAGAAGAACTTCCTATTGATGTCAGGAATTACGAGAAAAATATTTTACTGATACGTACTATAAAGAAATATTTTGAGAAACAGCACTAAAAAACTATTGCAAACCACTCTAAGAAAACCAATTCACCAGCCACAGCTGCAATGCAGGAATTGTAGATCCTTGGCTATTGTTACATCGGCCAATCTGGCATAGGGAGTATGATCGATTGTAATATCTCTTCAAATATTTCTAGTACACAGGGTTCAGAAATGAGTTCCAGCCTACAATTCAGTCAAAAATATATTTGCTATCGAAAATGTCGCTGGGTATTAGGCTAGAATAAATCCAAAATAACGAATCGAATCGATGGGAAGATTTTATGTTCTTGCTTCTAAAGAGAAGAATATAAATCAACTGTAACAGCTCAGGTAAGAGTTTCAAATAGCTCAATTATTTACGAAGAAATCGTGGGTAGTTTTTAACAAAGTGAAATCAATATTATAGGTAAAAAAAAAAGAAATACGATAAAAACAAGCTGTTTGAAATTACAAAGTATTAGTCAATGCTATCTAAAAATAAGGCAATGTAGTTTAACAATTTAGTAATCATTGAACATGTAAAGAACTCACTCGTAAATATTTGACTAAGTTAAAGAATATAGTTTTTCTAGAGGTGGGATATTCGAAAACTCGAATCTTTGTACATCTTTTTGTCATTCGAGTTTTCCTACATTTTTATAGTTCCTTTGAGATTTTATAGGTATATAAAATTAGTAGGAAATCCATATAGAATCCTAAACTATAAAACAGGTAAATCGTAGCTCTGAGCTTTGGGTTAGTTTTATCGTTAAGATTTATCGCTAACATTTTATTTTTGTATTAAGATTAGTTTTACTGTCTCCAGCGGAGCCCATTCAGTTAGCAAGCGTCAAATTTTGCTGAGTACTTTTCTAGTTTCTCATTTAGAAAAAATACTATTAACAAGTTAAAGCAATGTAACACTTCACGTTTATTTAATGAATTTGAATAAGTCACAGATAATTAGTTGGTTTTCAATAGAGATGGGACACCTGACTAACATTTATGGCATAAAAGCCGATTAAGTTTTTATAACAAGGATTTTTATATTTTTTTTGGGTTTAATTTGCTCTGGTTTTTTTTTTTTTTTTTTTTTTTTTTTTTTTTTTTTTTTGTTCAAATACTTAGAAATACTTAGAAAACTTGCGATAATTTGCTTAATTTAATGACATAATCATAAAAGCTTTTCAAGTAGCGGGTGAAAGAATATAGTATCAGTTATAGCTTGAAATTAGTCTAACTTCCACCAGTTTCCATAATGGAAAAATTATTTTGTTTTTAAATTGGTTGTTGTTCTAAAAACCTTAGAAATCTAGTAAAAAAAATCTGAAAGGTTTAAAAATTTACTGGCCCCTCAAAAGTGTTAATAAGGTTTTTTACGCTGTCTCTGAGCTCGTAGTCCACCAGTCTGCTGTTATAACACACAAACAAACCCGTTCTTTTTTGGCCTTTTTAGCTTTATTATTAAGCATAATTTTCTTTGCACTTACACCACACACAATTCAGCAGCAAAATTACAAAAAATTTAAAAGAAGCATAGCAGTATACGTTTAGAATTACCAATGCAGCGTTAAGTGTTATATATTTTCTTTCTTTTCTTTTCTTTTTTTTTTTTTTTTTTCCAGTCTTTTTTCAGTTCATCATATCAGTGTTCAGTTTTTTTTTTACTAAGATGGCTTTACAAAGCTTTTTTTTTATTTGTTTGTTTTCTATTATTAATGTTTTGTGTGTTTACTTTATTTATTAAATATCATGTTTTTGGCGCTTACTCCACATATAATTCGATTCAACAGCAAAATCACAAAATATTTAAAAACAGCGTATCTTTAGAATTGGTTGTGGTGCACTATCGAGTTTTTAGGTCATACGTAAATAACGTAGAAAGAAATAGAACCAATGTTATGTTATCAAAGAAATGTGGCTCCAATAGACAGCTTCGGAATAAGTACCTACAGTGGCATACTTTTAGAATGAGACAGGGAGACCAATGAAATGCACGCAAATACGGAAAAAAATAGGGGAGGGGATATCTTTCTGCAACTTTAATAAGTTAAATATTCATATTATAAGATGATAAATTTCTCTAATACTAGACTCGACTACTCGAAAGATATTTTTAAGAGGAAAATATGAAGTATTATCCAGGAAGATTCTGGGACTTGAATCGGATTCACTCTGCAAGCGCTCTAGGAAGACATCACTATTATCAAAATGTCAGTGGATATTATATGAGGAGCGCATGAAAAATGATCTCTTTTCCTTGTCGAGGTAATTAACATCAACAGTGGCTCCCAAAGTCTAGGTCATGAGGCGTGCAGGCGGGAAAATGGTTACTGAATGTGACTGGCCTACCTAAGGCTGCGTTCAGACGGCGGGGTAAAGGGCATAGAGGCATAGTCATAAGGGTATAAAATACGGGAGTTCCATTCACACCTGCGAGAACGGTGTGTAAGCCGTGGCCAATGAGAGAAGTTCAATTTGCGCATGCGTGGATGTGTCTACAGCTCTACCCGACGAGATGGCTCCTGACCTAAGCTGTCCTGCAGGACAACAAACAGGAACTTTCCCGCGTTGTTCTCCTGTTCGATTGATTTACCATGTTCGCTCTGCTTGTTTTGTACCGGCGAAATCTTCTACAGAACGCCGCTTCGTTTTAGCTTCGCTCTGATTGGTCGACGCTTATCCCAAACTCGGCGTAAAGTTGAAAACTTTGAAACCTATGCCACGAGCCCTAAACCAGATTCTGTGACGTAGCAGAGACTGGTTGCTTTGGCAGCGGAGCTCGGCATTAACCACTTATGCCTTTTACGCCCTCGTCTGAACGAGGCCTGGGACCAAGTTCGAATCCCGGAGAAGGCATGGATGTAAATTGTGTGTTTCTTCATAGGGATCAACGGTGGTCGCCTGTTAGGTGCCTCCATAATCGGAATCGACCGGGAATCGAACCACTGACCTCTGGAATACGCTCCCAGCGTGCAGACTACCACAGTACGAAGGCATACTAAGAAGCTGGGAGAAATACCTTATAATATTTATTTTCCATAGTTAGCAAAGTTTGATAATACAAAGAGAAATTTTTCAGCATGAAAATTTGCTAATGTTTTACAGTAACATGCAAGGCTATAATTTTTTATGACGATCAGATCTTGAAAAACTGATCTTTTTTATCATCAGTGTGTCCCAAACAGTTTAGTTTCTCTAACTACTTACTCTGAAATACCCTATTTTAATTAAAATTTATGGAATCATCTGAATAAACGCAAATTTCCAGAAAATCACATACAGTTCGAGAAACTAATTGCAAAAATTCACGACGGAATAAAACAACTGCTCTTACAACAAAATAGTAAATTTTAATTATAAAAACAGAAATGCGCGAAGAGCTTCTGCAAATCACGGAAATGCAATGAACTCGCTTATAGAGACTATATTTCTAAGATTAGAATCTCCAGAAGAAACTAGCATTTCTGAGAAAAAACAGTGAATTTTCTTTAAGACAGATCCCAAATAATACTGGTCTTCTTTGACCACCTAATGTTCAATAGTAACATATATATTTACGTTCTGAGAAATTTAGTCATTTTAAGAAAGCGTAGTTTCATAAAAGTGTCATGAAGAGAATATTCTAAATAAATTTAATGAAATCTCTCTAAGACGACCATCAAAGAAATTCACTGAAATAATGGTCGCGAAGGTGGTAGTGATTGCCAGCGAAGATGGCCGCTAGAAAGTCATTGTATTGATTTTGAATATGACCTCTGTCAGACAATTACCTCCACAGGAGTCTAAAATTAAGTGGAATCGTGGGTGGACGTCTTGTACGTAGGTTCTCGTCTCGTAGAAGGTTCGCTGTACTTTTATTTGGTTCGAACTATCTTTTTTCTTCCTCAAAATCTTACATCTTATCTGTATTTTAAGTTTTCTGTTTTCATTCTACTTCAGACAGCCAACAATTTAAAATGTTTTGCATTTATTTCTTACCTTCCACTCCGAAATCCGTTTGCAAGTCCTAACTCGGGCTTTTTTACTCAACTGGTCAAATGCAAATACTCCTACGGAGATTTCTGGAAAGGTTTTAGTTTGTTTCTGATGCTATTGGGGATTGATTTTTTTTTTTCATCAAAAATACTACAGCCTCAGCTTTTGAAAGCAAATTTCTTTTATTACTTGCTTCATTGGTTTTTTGGATTAAGCAAATACTTTTCTATATTCTTCGCTTGCTTTCGGTGAACTTTGAATTTTCTTATGTCTTTTCAAAAAAGTCATTTCTGGATTTTTCCATAACCCAAGTAAAAGCTCATCATTTACAGATTCTTACGATAAGGAATTCAATATTTGTTTGGATTTTCGGAAAGTTTCTAGACATTCGATGAAAAAAAATTAAAAAATCATGCATTTTTTAAATAAATCTCTATGTAAGTACTCGATAAAACATATTGCTGTTAAAGCAAAGGAATAAATTTTGACAGGAAATTTTATTTTGCTTGCAAAGCGCAAATATAAAACACCGCTCTTATGCAAAACTTGCATCTTAAGTCATAAATCATAATAAGATTCTCTGCTTATATCAAAATCTATTATCTAATAATATCATCATCATCAACAGCACGACAATTCATGGTAAACAGGGACTTTTCAGAGATTTTTTTTTTTTTTTTTTTTTTTTTTTTTCAATATGTTCTTCTTTTGGCTGAGGACTTTACAGTTTTTATTAGTTATGAATTTGAAATCATTTTAACCTTCCACTATACATCTTATAAACAATTATCGCTTTTGGTACTGGTCTCGGGGTTTAACTGGTAGCACGCTTCGTGGGCAATCGGAAGATCTCGAGTTCGAATCCCAGCGAGGGCAAAGCAGATGTTCTCGTAGGAAAAACACTAAATGTCTCTAGAGTGGACCCGGCCAAAAAAGCGGAGTGGGGGATCGTTCGTCACCATCTAAATCTGACCGATCGGCTCTCAGTTCTTCTTTCTCCAGCCACCACAGTGGGGAAGAATATGTGAAATTATCACCTTACGCCGTTGTGTGCACTTGTAGTGAAATTGATAGCATATCCGGTTAGTGGTCTAACCTGAAAGCATGTGTGGTTAGGTCCGTGATTCTCATCTCGACGAGGCCATAACTGATTGGTTCTGACTAGCAGCATGTCCGGCTAGGTCAATAGTTCGAATATAGGAGAGGCTGCTGCTGATTTTTTGTATTTTCTACTGAGCAAAAAAACTAATAGCCCTACAGACTTACCTGGATCTTCCATGCATTTCTGCTTTCTGTTGTCTTGTTATTGAAAATTTTAGAATTTCTTGATTTTTCTACATCCATTCCAATGTATCCAGCAAATCTCATTCTATTTACCTTAACATATTGCATAATGCAATTGCCTTTATAAATACAGTAGGGTACACAATTAATTTTTTTCCTTCAGGTTGCGCAAAATTGTATAGCACCAAATAATTTTCTTCAAACTTTTTTTTTCAGATATTGTCATTGTAGTTCAGTTCTTTTTTATTAACATCCAGAACTCTGAACCACATGTTAATAGAGATGGTATTATAGTTTTGTAGAATTTCGGTTATTCTGTTGATTAATCCTGATATACAAGAATACCATAATTTAAAAATTTTTAATTTTTAATCGATAAAAACCGAATGCCATTTTCTGCCAATAAATGATTAGAAGAAGCATATCTTAGATAATTTTCATTATATTACCTTAAAAACCGAAATTTTGTATTTTATAAAGCTCCTTAAAAGCCCATAAGTTTTTCTCGATAATTTTATTTTGAAAATTAGAGATTTTATGCATTCAAGAGATTACTCTGTATAAAAGGCACACATTATATAATATATAAGAGACTCCTTTTCATAATTACACTAATATTGAAAATGTTTTTATAAAAATATAAATGAAGATTGTTATAAACAGTAATATCTGATTGAGGCTTATATTAAATGTTTTAATGTTGACATTTGCATAAATAATCACGAGACTTATGATTTTTCAATACCTTATTCTTTTCTTATATTTAGATTATCTTTCCCCTTGAGACAATAATTTAAAAAAAAATTTGTTTATGTCAGGCACTAGCCATTTTAGGCTTTCGCTACTACTACGGCCAGAAGTGGTGATCGTTTCATTTTGGAGGCACCTAAAAAGCGGCAACCGTTACCCACTATGAGCGGACAGAGAATTTACATCCATGCTTTCCGCGGGATTCGAACCCGGGCCTTCGGTATCGTAGCCGGTTACCCTAACCACTAAACCGCCTGGGCAGCTGAAGCACTCAATCAATAAAAATAAACTGATATAATAAGATATAAAAACAAGTACTCAGTGAAAATTCAAATTACGGTCTGATATCTCGAAAAGTTTACCATTAAAATGATAAGAAAATAAATAAATGAAAAATGTTAAAAATAATAAAAGATCGATGAATTTAAAAGAAATTTCCAGGTTAACCTTTTTATTTAGATTGCAGTTTACTATCCTGAAATCATTTTAAGCTAAGCTGTAATGATAGGCTTACTAATTTGGGAATTAATTTCCCAGAAATTAAAAAGGTAGAGCATATACTATTATATTTAAACTGAGCTATTCAAAAAGGAGTAGTCAAATAGTGGAGACGATATAATATGATATTATTTCCTCATAAAAATCAGTGCAAAGCCGAGATTTCTGCTCTTATTTAATAAAAGAAAAACTGTATTATTTACAACATTAACTGTACATTTATTTCACTGAACAGCTTTCTTCTGAAGCTCGTCACAAATATTTCTCTGAAGTGTCGAGGGGCAAAAATGTTTATTTTCGAAGTCCAGTTACTGAAAACAATTCGTACTTCGAAGAGGTATTTAATATTTCGTCTCCTTATATGCAATAATGAAAAACTGTATGTTGTTTTCTGTATACAATGCAATACTAAATACATACTTTCACTCTCGTATTAAATAAATTTTAAGGTAACTGTGTTAAATCCTAACTAATACTGTTATGATAAATATTGATAGCTGTTGCACGAGTATTCAGATCTAAGTGCATTTCTTAACAAAATTACCGAAATTTAAAACAAATCCAAACTCATGTAAGCATAGAATAATTTCTGTGTCTGTTTCTGCTTTCCTGACAAAATACAGGAAGAATACAAGCACATTTGGTTCTAAAAAGAAGCTTTTGCGTTAGAAAACTGCCCGAATCGTAAATTCTTAGAAGAATCAACCGAACTCTTCTAAGAATGAATTGATACCATTAATTATATTGTTGTTAAGATCAGATTATTTATAACACAAATCCCTCTTAAGCTAGCCCACTAGTGTCTGAGTGAATAAGACCGCTAAACTCTGGTACCTCTTAAAATCATTACACTAGCTTGGATGGGTTTGCCACATGCGAGTGTTCGTGATTTTCACTATCAATAATATGAATACGAGCCATTTTTCCTTAGAAATTCCTCCACGAAAGAATTTTTTTTTTCTTGAGTAGGTATATTTATTGACCTTCGCCATAATCCAATAAATTGAAATTTATAGAGGATGTTTACACATTTCTGGAACGATTTCGGGATTAGTGTTTAAAATGTAGAGAGTTTTAAATGTTCGATTTGATAGCCTTTTTTCTGGACAATAAGTCTACGTAGCGATTTTCATGACAGAAAAGTTATATTACGTTTCCAGGGATACTGATTTCCCCTTTCCTTCCACTATTTTTCTGAGTCCATCCATCGTGGTGAGATTGCACTTAGAAAGAGCTCTCTTCAAGAGGCCAAAGGCCCAATTTTTCACAGGTGAAACGTTAGAGAACTTCGCAGGAATACTTTTAGAAAGTATATTTGTAATATTTGTATCCGTTTTTAATTTTTCAAGGGATTTACAGATACTTTTCAAAGTATGACTATTTGCTCTGTCTTGATGAAGTTTTACTCTTTGGAAGTCGCTGGGATAAAGAAACGGAATTTCTTATATGTATTTAAAGAATTTGCAAGTGATTCCTGTTGGCGTATTTCTCTTGTTACCAAAGATTTAACTTTAAAAAGATTAGAAACAATATGTAACTTTTTCGGTTATTTGTTTTGAGTCTTCATTCCATGTAGAAGTAACGACTGACGGTTTTCCCATTTCCGATTAAGAAAATTGCTTATTTTGCAATTAGAAATTTTAATATCATGCCCTTCACAATTTTTTTTAATTACGGAATAGGAGTATTTCTCTTTGGAAAGCGCAAAAACATATCCTTCAATTCCCAGTTTGTTTACATGTGACATTTTGAAAGAAGAATAAATTTAAAAGTAGCAGACGATATTTCTCATTTCAAATAATAAGCTGTTGCCAGAAATATTTATTCTCAAACATATTTTTTAAAGTCTTTATCGAAATCGTTTTTAAAATGTATAAAAATACTCTGTAATTTGAAAAAAAAAAAAAAAATGCGCCAACGTACAATTTATACAGAGACATACGTCTGATCAGCCTTGAATTTAGATAGATACATCCAAACTTTATGCTAGCCTAATTTTAAATTGATGACTATAAGTTTAACTACAGTTTCACAAAATATTTATAAGCAGTATAGAAAACTAATTAATTCGTGTTTAAATAATTTTTGTATCACAGCTTGTTTATTTATTTTCATTGAATTCTAATCTTTTTTTTTTTCTTTGCGATTTGGAATGTTGATATCTTACTTTATATTCACTTGAATCATTCTTCTCCCAGATGTTAACCTATGGCGGTATTTGTTAGTTACCAACAAACATTTCTGTTGTTAATGCTATTAGAGTAAACAGTTATTTGTTATTTATTGGTTATAAATTCTACAACGTAAAAATTTTCACGGTACTTCACGAATTCAGACACAACAGTAAAATGATAAAATTGGTAGAATAAAAGCACTTAGATCTCTTGTGGGAGGGCTAAAGATATTTCAACGAATTTAAAGCAAATAAGTTGAAAGTTACAAATAAATATTTTACTTATTTTTGTTAACCTATGGCGGTATTTTTTTATCATTGAGCATTAAATTTTACAACGCGAAACCTTTCACGGTATTTTACGAATTTAAAAGACCAGTGAAAGTATTAAAGAGGCATAGTAAAAAGCGTATTTCAACAGCTTGAAGCAATTTTTCTCATCACTACGGTCTCTTCCCCATTCTTATCATAATATTAGTAATAATTTATAAACTCTTAGAATGTTCGAAAAGTAAATAATGGTGTTTTTACAAATAAAAGAATTAATTTTATTTTAACGTTTTAAACGAATACATACACAATACATCCTAAATGGCACACAAGTTTATTTTAAAGAAATAAAGTTGTCTTTCCAGTAGTTTTCTGAATTAAGGAAATGTTACTCATAGAAATCAAAACTGCGCTATTCTGTTAGTTAATAAGACCTCAAATATGATGGAAATCTTGCAAATAATTCTAGATTTTTAAAATGGGAAAAAAAGTCATGTTAAAATTAGACTGGCAAAAATATTCATTTCTTTGGAAAGACCCAAGTTATCACTGCTTCAGAACAAAATGAAATAACTCTAATTTCATGCAAACTTTACTAGCGCAGACTCACAGATGTTTTAAGAATTATTACAATGGAGAAATAAAATATAAACTTATATATATGTATATAGAGAGAAAATACCGTAATATATAACTTCGCGATATATATAGAAAACTATAACTTAAGTACTATAAATAACTTAAATACTATAAACTATAACTTATACTTTTGTTACTGAGTGCACACTTTATATGCAAACCATATTTACGTGTTTTTAAAGTAATTTTTTATTCAAGATAATCGGAAGAGATGACTGTAGACTTTATTTTTTCAAAGATTAATTATTCTTTAAAGACTGTACTTCCAATTCCAAAGCACATTAAAATAAGGTAGATAATTTTATGAAGATTCCTTTAAGACTCTAGAAGGAAGAGGCCGATAAAAATAAAACGTAACTGAAAGGTCCTGGCACACAAGAGTAGAGTAAAAAATTCAGATTAGTAAAAATTATTCCTTTTCATCAGTTAAAAATAAAACGGGAACAAGATAGAAATAGAGATATTTTCAGAATTTTCTAGCATTTTTTTCCAATTAATCGCAGATCTTCCAAATCAAATACTCTGAAATCTTTCATGATAGTTAAACTTGGCGATAATTTACTATATATCAGCAACCTTTTTCATTATTAGTCCAAAGGGGCTTTGTCTCTGAAGGACTACTGTTTTCGTTTTGCGATTTTGTTTTGGTTCACTATAAATGTTCGTTTCACTTTTTAAACTCTTGCCACCAAATGTTAGAGTCCTGCATTATGTTTGAAGAAATTAAATAATGAAAAATCTGCATAAATGTATGTATATTTCTCTCATTGTGACAAAACAACGGTACATAGAGCCATCGAATTTTGAATGACCTAATCCTCCTACGCATATGGGCATGTGGAAGACCAAATTTGAAATTTAGAATTTGTTTTATGACCGATTTAATAGTTTGTAAAACTTTAACGAATTTTGATTAACAAACTGAAGGATTTCAAAGCGAGCAATGGCAACACTCTACGAGGGCATAAAAACAACCTTTTTATCTCCAGCGCGCGGAACTGCGTATAGGAAATTCTAAAGATTTGCTCATTTTGAAATTATTTTTCGACATTGCTATTGAATTGAATTTTATGCTTTAAGTGCAAAGAACATGATATTTAATAAATAAAGATAACACACAAAACGTTAAAAAACGCCATTTTGGACGTAATTTAAAATCTGAAACCTTTCAGATTTTTTTATGAAATTGCACTAGTTACTTCCTTGTATGAATTAAAAAGGAAGTATAGTAATCGCGAAAAGTTTCAGGCAGCATATTTTAACGAAAATATCCATTTTGACCGCTATCGAATGCAATTTAACGATGTTTTTGGGTGATATCTGTACGTAAGGAAAGAATAAAATATTCTTTTCTCAAAAAAAAAAAAAAAAAAAAAAAAAAAAAAAAAATTATAAAACTGCTTTAAAATGAATTCTGAAGAGAATGTTTCGTGGCGTCTGTACGAACGTATGTACATACGTACGTATCTCGCATAACTCAAAAACGAGTAGCCTCAGAACGTTGAAATTTTGTATATAGGATTGCTATAACATGTAGATGTGCCCCTCGTATTTTGGTTGCAATCGGCCCCACCAAACGTATATAAATATATTTATATATATATCCACTCTGTTATCCGGCTCAGTGATCTCAGTTTCTTTACTCTTATATGTTTGTAAATTGTACATTTTTTGCTTTAAAAAATGATTGAATTATGTTGTTCTTATCTTCCGGTTAAGGTTTTTATGGCTTTAGTAAATCTGTATGCAATATTTTTAGAATTATCAACAATTTTAAAGTTGTTTAAGGGCAGCTAAGCCTAATAATTTTTTTTGATGGCGGCCATTGCTTGTTTACATTTGAAACAGCAGAATAGTGGATTTGTTGGTAATCTAGAGAAACTTAGCTTCGCAAGAACAAAGATAACGCCTTCATTTATTATTGCGAATTAAATCATGCTTAATCCTTTCTGAAATTTTTTCGAGGAAATAAGTGTTTAAGATTTACTTCGTAATTTTTAATGCAGATATTTTGCGTTTTTATGTATTTTTGCCTTGTCGCGAAGTGAGAACTGAATTAATTGAATGAGAAATACTCAATCATCTGTGAAAAACTGTTTCTTTTTTGTTTTGTTTGCTTAATTTCTTTTATACATCGTTCTAGCTTTATTATAGTATTTGAATAGAACATGTGGCAACGATTAGATAATTCTTTAAATGATATCAATTTTGTGTATTCTGAATTTTAATATAAACGAAATATAATACTGTTAAGGGAACCTAGCGCCAGAGTGTCGCTATGGTAAACAAATGGAGGGAATTTTAAAGAATGCATTTATTCTATTGTGGTTTATGCACTGTCGGCGAAGTAGATTTAATTCAATCTAATAAGTTTAAATGAAATGCAAGAAAAAATGCGTATAATTTAATATTCCCTACAAGGAAGTCATATGGTGTACACATCAGATTTTTTTTTTATTATTATAATTATGCTCTAATTTTTGACCTAGCTATATATATTACATTAAATCACGAGTTCAGATCTTCTGGGTCTATTTACACTTTTTCACCTACTATCTTCGTAGAATTTGCCACGGTTAACACGCTGACTGCCGTGGGGTAACCGGTGACCGGCACTCCACTTGGCTACAGCTCCGCGGGGCCACCGTTGACCGGTGACGTGACCAATAGTAAAAGTAGATAATTAGAGTAAATATCGATACTGATAAATTTTTAAATAATACCATTGTTACTAAATAATAAATCGCAAAATTGGTATACAGTGGCTCAGGCGTCACCGGTGACCCGATCACGAAAAATGCATTGAAAACGATTACATAACTCACTTACTATACTTATCTTCTGTAGATAATATTTAAACATAATGTATATCAGGTAATGAAAAATTCATGTTGGCACCATGGGCAAAACACGTAAAATGCGCTCGGCAGTCAGCGTGTTAAAACACAATGAAATAATTATGCATGTAAAATTACATAATAATAAGGTCAAAACTTAAAAAATTGTACAGAATATAAAAATAAAAAAAGTTGCGACATTACAAGCGGCAAAACATTTACACGGATACAAAATTAGTACAAGCAGTTATGAACAAAAATTCAAAGAAATGTTTTCATTAATTTACAAAAATGTTACACTATATACAATAAATTACACCGGAGCTACAAAGGGTGATAAATTTAGACCTTCCAAAAGAGAACGGATTTTATTTTATTTACTTATTTATTTATTTATTTATTATTATTATTATTATTATTATTATTTGTTTGTTTGTAATATTGCGCGCTTCCAACCTGCACGCAATAATAGTGGTGACTGCTGAGAACTGGAAAGTAGACAAAGTCTTGAGAAGGGTTTAAATCCCTTTTTATTCAACTTTAGAAATTACAAATGCGTGCTCTTGACGCTCACAAACTACGCCGACCCGGCGGTAAAATAAAAAATAAGAAACTAAAAAAAGAATAATAACAAGTGACTAACTACGAGGCTCTCTAAACGTAACTAACCTAACCGCGTTCTAAGATACCGCTGATAATTCAGCAAACTTCTGAATATTACGTTGAACGATTTAATAATCTGCCGAGGCAAGCACACAAGCCGAAACGCGTGGTTCTTCAATTTCTAACTAGCCACCTCCACGCTCGTGTAGCAAGAAAGCACACTTTCGAACTCGTTTCCTTTCTATTTAACTCAGATTACTTCCGCTGACAATTTGAATCTTTGCGCGTTCTACTAAAATTTACATACTCTGGCATTGGCAATTCCAGGGGAAAGTAAGGCTTGACAGGAAAGATAGTTTAAACTTAAAATAAATGTTAGTTAAAATAAATATAAACCCTACATGTTATTTTCACAAAAGGAATATTACAATTCAGCAACACTGACGAACAAATTACCACGACTACCGTTTTTGATTACGCTAGCAGCGGTTTTATGTATACACATACACTAAATGGCAACAGGGATGGTCTTTGCGTGATTTATCAGTCACGCATGCAGAAAGTTTACCACTGGAAAGGTTTAATCTACCAAACAAAATACATTATCAGGTGAGGAATCTTCGGACACAAAGATCCCAGCTATGAAAAATTGGATCTTATTGCCCAACATCATGCTTCCACGTAACTCCACTCTTAATAAAAATAGTGCATCGTTAATTAAAATTCAAACGTACCAGAAAGGGACTCAACAGAAGATTGGATAGAATGAAAAGAAAAAAAAAAAAAAAAAAAGAAAGGAAGAACATCCTCATTTACTTAATTGGAATAATTTAGACTCCATTGTCTGTACAGCGGGCCAGAGAGCAAATGGTGCCCAGTCTCGAAGACTTTTGTTGGGAGGAACGCCACTTTAACTGGGGGATAAGGAAAATTCCAGACATGGGAACGGTTAATGAGAAAGAATATTTTTATTATTTTGATTCTTACGTCCCCTCGTTTAGTTTTAGAGCATAAACGCACAGAATTAACGGAAGAGATTAAAACGTAATATGTTACGATTAGTTACTTTAATCGAGACTTTATCTGCAGCTTTCCAATCTGTTTAAAAACCAAGAGATGCAGTAGAAGAGCTTTATGTTAATGATATTTACGTTTCTCTTGAAAACAGCTAATATATATTATATATGCAGCACAAATGCAAATATTTAAATTCAAAAAATGCTTACCAAGTGGAATCAATTCTGTGGACAATCTTAGTTTATTTATATTAAACGTTATAAAGCTTTAAAGTTTTTGTGTTTCCCATTTTTTAGTTGGTCTCATGTATATGATATTGATGGTTCCATTCTTTGTTATTGAAACATATTTAAAGAAATGAAGTGTCAACCTAAGTATGAATTAGCATAATTCTCAACCAAGTTACAATCCCGACTTTTTACTGTAAGGATGGAATTCATTTATTTTCCCATTAATTGTTATATATCACCTGATTACTGAACTCGAAGACTTTTGTCAAATCTGTTACATCATTATCATCTGCTTTTTTGTGAAATATTTTACCTATTTGTTATTATTCTTTGATTGCGGAATATCGTTGCATTATTGTCTTAAAAGTATAATAATAAATTGTTTTAGTTTTCTTACTTTTAAATCAGAATTAATGTTTTCAACTCCCCATGTTTCATTAAATAAAAAAAAAAAAATACTTTTACATCAAAAGTTAAACCTTAGTTCACAGAATATGAAATTTTAGAAAAAATTTAATATTCTTTTTCAACTTTAAGTATACATGAAAACTGTCTTCTTGAACAAAAGAGAAATATATCAAAACGCGTATTTCCTTTTATGTTTTTTTTTTTTTTTTTTTTTTTTTTTTTTTAACTCTTCATACGTGATACTGTGGAATAAAGTTTCAGAACTTCGTAATACTTTCAGATCTTTTGAATCACACAGGTTTAGATCTACCAAAGCTCAGGAACAATTTTTTGAACCTAAACATGTTAAAGAAAAAACGCATAGAATAAAGCAGCATAGAATAAGCGTAGTTTTATACTACAGTTTATTCTTAAAAGCATCTGCAAAATAAAATATTTAAAAAAGTAATGTGCGGACCGTTGTAAAGCGTATTCGCATTTAAAAGTAACTTGTTATAGAAAAATAAAGATGCTTTTTGTAAAGTTCAGTATGTTCCACTGACAATAGTTTTAACTGTTATAATTCGGAAAATATTATGTCACGTTAATAACAATCGGAGTTGTATAAAAACGTTTATTTTTTTCGCATTATGAGAACATTTTAGTTTGCTAAGACACGATTTTCTCGTAACGAAAAATACCACGAATAACAAAAGATGATTCTTTAATTTCTTCAACAGCAAGTGTTGCTGAAGGAAAAAATATCGCTTATGGTTGTCTTTCAAAATTCATAAACGTTTTGAAATAACACGGATCGAATGTTAATTTTGCCATTTACAGTGAGCCTTCTCTTGGTGACCTGCTCTTTAACACGGTCACCTCCTAAAAGGATCAATATTTCAGGGAATATAAATAAACATCAATATTCACCATCACATCTTAAGACCAGTTATTTCTGAAGAAAACAAAATCATTTAGAATCGTAGATGGTCATCTTAGAAAGAGTTTAATGGATTTGTATCCAGACTAGAATGTAACTCTTTTCCACGCGTAATAATGATTTATGATCAGATAGATTTCAAACTGTTTTAATATTTCAACGTTAGTTTCGGACCTCATTGTAACTGCCGTTTGTCAAATGGGAACAAGCTAGCTTCATTTTTGGGTTTCGTGTAACTTTCCTTAAGAAAGTCCTTCATGAAGGCAGACAGCTCTCAGATGCTTTGCAGCGTTCAAATAATCTAACCTAACTTTTGTTAATGCTATCTGAATCTTGGATCGCTTTTGTGCCACCATCGCATTTGTTCACAAATGTGTTACACGAAACTGGGAAAAAAGACGGAGAATAAGTCTGGTATAATGAGATCAGTCGCTGGTGGAGGTCACAGATTCTTGAAAATTACGCAATAGTTAAAAAAGTGTTCTGTTCGCGGCACTGATTCTTGAGATCTTGGACAAGTGGTTCGTCTTGTTCAAAGTATGTTTGTGCCACAGACATCCTCAAAACTATTACGCTCATTTACCAGGACTGTGCATGCTGCACCACTAGAACATGAGCTTGGAAATCACATGATATAATGTATGCATATTCTATTTTAAGATAAATTTATTTTCTAGAAGATCTTTCCAATTTTGTTGTATTTATTATGGCTTATCTTCGCGCTCAGATCTAACTGAAATATATTATTAGAAGAGAACATATATTCTTAACAAAATAAAATTTGTCAAAGTAGTTTAAAAAAGGTTATTAAAATTGAGCACTTGCAGCTACATGATTGGTGAGCGCAATGACGTTAGGAATTTCAGTTCATATTGTACAGATTATTAGATTTTACTTTTTCGGTGGGGGAAAACCTGAAAAAGCAATTGTGCCCTCTTACGGATCTTACAATAACGGATCTTACAATCGCTAGCTGGGCGTGCTAAACATTTACACGACAAGAGAATGCAAGGGATTTCAGTAATTATTTACATTCTTCCCCAACTAAAGGACTACTGGGAAGATATGTAACACTTAGCGGACTAAATACAGGACATGATTATGTATCGTCCACCTCACGTTTTGTTTCTGGGAAACGGTACTGATTTTAGCCTTTTTGGAGCGAGAAATGGAGAAATTAAACTGTTCCCTTGTCGGGAATCAAATTACGGATCTTCCACATATGTTAACTAGATATACTAACTATTAATAAAAACTCAAACGGGGAGGGAGAAAGTGATTTTTTACATCTTCAGATAGAAAAAAATGTTACGAGCAGATTAGAGATTGTGTCTAATTAGGTATGACAAAATGTACAAGCGCTGTATCCTAAAGAGAAGGGCGCTTTTGTGGAGTATTTTTTATTTAAACTAACTGGATAGCATTCTTGTTAAACATAAAAAAAAAAGTACGGAAATTCACATGCATCCAGTCTAATCATCGAGATTCAAACCTTTGTCAATCAGTGTTCATCTGTCATGTATACTCGGCGACGCCTGTGCAAGTTAAAGAAAGTGTGCGGAATAGAGTTCTTTATGCTTTTAAAACAATTTCACAGAAATATTTCACTGGAAGCATTTAAACCGGAAATATTTCAGAGAAAATATTCCAATTCTGAAAAATTATTCCCGTCATTTTATCCTGATACATTTTCAGAGGGAATAAACAAAGGATAAAATTCTCTAATAGATATATTCAATGTCTGCAGCATTAAATAAGAGGAGAAAATGGCTCTTTTCTAGCCTAGAAAATGCTTAAAAGAAAAGTTTCATAATGACTTTAAATGGTAGAAGAAAAGCGAATAAATGGAACTTTTCAGGGGCTTTAATTTCTTGCTCTGCAGTCGTTTATTTGCTATTTAATCCATCTGTACTGTTTCTGGAATTACGAAAGCATTGCAGCGAATATTTCTGAGTAAAAGACCATTTAAAAATGAAAACACGCAGCTAGTCAAAGAAATATTTCTAATTTATTCGAAGAGAATCTTAAAAATTAAATACCCTTCTCTTTCATTCACTAAAATGTATTCTAAATATCATAATTTTTAAATCCCAACTGCAAAGAAACTGGCTTTTGGAAATTAATTCATTAACAGTGTAAGTTTATTCATTACATTTATAAATGTCGCTTAGAAAATTAATCTAACATTTTCTAAAGTAAATGCCAAATTATTCTACCTTCATATTCTTTCTTAATGCTTTTATCATGTCTGAGACTATTTCTTCCCACATTGGAGATAATGTTATTTGGCTAAAATAATTTTTAGCCCCTTGAAATTCGAAATTTCGAAAGCTATCTTAATACAGCAAAAAATTTTGAGTCAAAATTTAAAGCCGTATTATGAGAATTTTTCGCATTCTTCAATACATGCTATCGTGTCGTATGTTTACCAGGGCTAGCTAACAAATTGTAAAAATCTAGTTTGAGTTCCAAGCACACAGCACAGCTGATTTTTACACTTTTTATTTCGAAAAATCTAACAGTCAATACCGTGACGTCAGAACTAAAATATAATGGACGATAATTTATCACTGCTTGTATTTGATCAACTGGATCTTGTGACTTTCAGAGATTGTTCTTTAAGAGAGGATGAATGTAAGAGGTTTGTGCATTGCACCATGTGTGCTGTCGTGGTGTAAACTATTAGCACATTTTAGTCAATAAAGGCTGTTTGAATTTCGAAGATGGAAATAGTCGATTTTTCAAATTTTCTTGCTGAAAAATCTAATATTATGCATATTGGCACTCGAATTAAAAATCTGATGAATGATATCTCGTCGGCATTTGAATTTGATTGAAATCTCTCAGGGGGCATCTGGCATATGATGTCCTTCGCTTGTCGTCCTTTCAGCCAGAAGGATGAAGAAATTATCGCTTTTCCTTGTACATTCAATCATTGTCTTAAAGTAATCAGCATATCCAAGACTAGCAATCCATGTTTATTGGCAAACTAGCTGAGAGCTTAGTTAAGCTATTAAAATTAGAAGTGCGGGAGACCTGTAGATGGTCGCCAGGAAAGGTAAAAATATTAAACAAATAAAATATCAAATGATAAATAATAAAATTAAATAAAAACATAAAAGAAAATCCGAAAGGTTTCAGATTTTAAATTACGTCCAAAGGCCCGTTTTTTTAACATTTTGTGTGTTACCATTATTTATTAAATATCATGCTCTTCTCATTTAAACCATTAATTAATTCAGTTCAAGCCATTAATTAATTCAGTTCCATTAACTTAAACCATTAATTAATTCAGCTCAAGAGTAATATCGCAAAATAATTTTAAATTGAGCATATGCTTAGAATTTTCGATACGCAGTCTCAAGCGTTGGAGATAAAAATGTTTTTTCTGTACAACGTTGCCATTGCTCGCTTTGAAATCCTTGAGTTTGCTAATCAAGAATTCGTTAAAGTTTTACAAAATATGAAATCGATAATAAAACAAATTCCAAATTTCAAATTTGAACTTTCAGATGCCCATATTCGCAGTAGGATTACTTCATTAAAATTTTGATGGCTGTAGGTACCGTTGTTTTATAACAATGCGAGGAACATACATAGATTTATGCAGATTCTTCATTATTTAATTTCTTCAAACATAAGACAGAGCGTTGGTGGCAACAGTTTGAAAAGTGATACAGCCATTTATAGTGTTTCGACGCAAAATCGCAAAACGAAAACAATCATACCTCAGGGACAAAGCCCGTTTGCACTAAAAACGTAAAGAAGTATTAAATTAATTACAAATAGTTCGATAATAAATTACCCCTACATTGCATGACATTTTGTTTTAGCACTAAAAATGTAAATGTTGTGAAAAAGGCTTGTCAGAGACAGGGCAAAATATTTAAAAAATATATTTCTTGCTATATGTTATTAATCGCTTATTTCTGTTTGACAATAGTATGAATTCAATAATAGTTCATCTCTAAATACAGCGGTACAGAATTAATACTAACAAGAAAATAGCTTCCTAAATCATTTTTATGCATCTAAACTTTTATCAATGATAAGGAGTTTTCTTGACCAGTATCTCATCAGATATACCATTTCTTCCAAGAAATGATTGCTCCATGTACTTTGTTTTCTGCTCGTAAATACATACCGCGTACCATTTTATTAAAAAAATTCCGAATTATTATTAAAAATCCGAAAACCAATTATTAGCCAGCCTGCTCACCCGGAGTTGAGCTCAGATTGATCTGTCAACATTCAGCGGTCTTAATCACTCGGCCATTAGTGGTACGAAGCAATAGAAAGAACTAATGCATACCTTCATTAATTCTCCCTTCGTTTGTAAATACTAGGAAAATATCACAGTTTTTATTTTCATTAAAATATGCATCCCAAACCAATCATCAAATGAATTTTTGTCAGAATTGACAAAAACATTTCATACGCTAGCAATATTTTAATTTTAAATACAACAGAAAATTCTTTGAATTTTTTAATTTTTATTTGGAAATTATAAATAAAAAATAGCAGTTAGTAAAGTATTCAGTAAATTAAAAATTACTTTAATTTGTTCTTCAGCGTTAAAACATAATTCCCACGGGATGAAGGAATTTCCTCGCGTTAAAAACAAATCCCATCCTCCTTAATTTTAAATGAATTAATTCTAACTAGCAGCTGGTGAAATAGCAAAACGAAATAACGACACAGTTGGGAAAACTGAAGCAGAGTAAAGCCTACAATTATTTTAAAGTAAGTCTCTTACATTTAAATAATATTAAAGCACAGAAATGTAATAAATAAACAACTAACTTGCGGAGTGGAAACTTAGTATGTTTGCTTATTTATTAATTGCACTGTATAATCAGGTCAATAAATAATAATTAAAATCAACATACCAATTTGCTGCAATATAAAATCATCTAAAAGAGCTGTTAAATGTTACTAACTGAAAAAAATAATTGAAAATTAATTATTAATTCAGATAATCAGTAATAAAATGTGCAACACCATGTACCTTTTACGGGTTCGCAGAGATTTTAAATAATTAGCCAGAAGAACAGGAAAACTTGAAACTTTTGTTGAAAAAAAAATAACATATAATAGTTTCGATTTAATTAATTCAGGAATATCCCAAATGGGTGTCAGTCCAGAATGACGATTAATTCCGGTTTGGCATTTTGCGTTGGTTCACTAGTCTGAATCACTTTTCAAATTATTGCCACAAAATATTAGAGTTCTGCATTATGTTTAAAGAAATTAAATAATGAAGAATCTGCATGAACATATGTATATTTCTCGCACTGTGAAAAAACAACGTTACCTAGAGACATCAAATTTTCAATAACGTAGTCCTACATTGGAATATGGGCATCTGGAAGTCCTAATTTGAAAGTTGTTTTATTATCTATTTCATATTTTGTAAAGCTTTAACAAATTTTTGATTAACAAACTCAACGATTTCAAAGCTTTCCATTAACATTAACATCTCGTGCATCTTCGAACACGGATATTTTATACGCGAAGTCACCTTACATTTCTCACTGGTATTATGTCCGTAGCGCATCAACGCAAAGACGTTAGAATGTCTAGCGGTATTTTGCGTCGAATGACTGTATCACTTTTCAAATCCCGTTTTGAATCCCCCAAGAAAAAACGCCCCTTTGGGAGTAATATAAAATCTGAAAGCTTTCAGAATATTTTTTTGCCTGTAAAATTCTAATCTGCTGCCAAGTAAGAAAGTGTGATCTTATCGCAAGTTCTGTCTGCATGTCTAGTTCTACTTTACTAACAGTTCCGATGTAGTCGACTCAGAATTAAAAAAATTTCAACATAGTTCATAAAATAAACACAATTGTAATAAGTAACAGCAAATTTGAAATTAAACAGCTAAAAATTAAATGCCCAGTTATTGCGTAGAATGTATTAACTAAATAAACATAAACAAGATGCAACACTACAAAAAATACACAAAAATCAAATTACAAACAGATAAATATAAATATCTCCAACAATCTTTTCAAAAATTCTGTGTTTGGTAATTTTCGTAGTTTTCTTCCACAGCTCGCGTAATTTTCTTCCACAGCTAGCGCAAGATTTAAAAAATTTTAAAACTATTCATATAAGTTTCCTCCTTTTGAAGTCGCATCCGAAATCTCTTTCTCAAGATGCAATCAGAGACTATATCCGAAAATTTTATAGCAAGTTGATTTCAACAGGATTGCGAAGTTTTACTAGAACTGGAAATAACCAGAAATCTTCCACTGAATTAATTTGCTCGTGAATTTTGGGCGTATGTGTTGACTGATGATGAGCAACAATAGTGTAGGACTTTATAAAGATTCTGTTCTGTTTACTTTAAGTTACAGTTGAATGTGAAGAATCTTAAGAACTAGTAAGCGAATAATCGCTTGAGTTCGTGAGACAGTAAATAAACTTGAAAAGGGTTAAAAGACCCTTTATTATTCAAATAAGATTTAACAGAACTCCGTCTTGGAGTTGTACAATAAAGCCGACACTCGGGCTTGAACTTAAGGGACTAAGAATTAAACTAAGCTAATCTTAAGAAATATATCCGAAGCTATCAAACTTCTAACGGAGTTGGCTCCTTAACACTAATTTTCTGCGAAGCTATCAAGGGTCTAAAGTAATAATAGCTTAAGAGAGAGTAGCCTAAAAAGGCGGACGCGTGCTAACCAGAATCTCTGGTATCTCTCTGACTAAGACAGTAGAACTTCGCGGTTAAATACCGCTCTTCCTCGATTTACATCCAAACGTGATTCTAAAACTACGTTTTGGCCGGAAGTGGTAAGTTGAAATTAAGAATCAATAAGAGAGGAAGTTTGACTCAAAATTTAACTGCTAATAAAATTAACATAATCCTTACAACTTACAAGAAAAGGATATTTCATAATCTTGATGGTTCTAAAAATCATTGTAGATGGGCTGCAACGTGACTGCAACGTGACGAAGACGATTACATTAATGATGATGGCGATTACTTGCAAGCTGTAGTAGAAGATACAGACAGTAGTTCCAGCAGCATTAAATGATTTGAGGTCTAGGGTGTAGCGGAGGAACAAAAGTATGAGAGGGCGAGGTTCAAGACACAGAAAAGTAAAAATGAAAATATCTTATTAAATATTTTAATCTTAATGGTACCGCATAACCTTAAGGAAATGTAGGGTCATTTTAAATAAACAATGCTGTATTAGTTACTGGTGGATTAAATGAATTCATGGGTTATTAGAATCATGAATATTTTTAATTTGCTACGTTCTTATTGTAACGGCGTTCTTTGGAGATTAAATTTCTAGCGTAATTTTCCCCTCTCAATTTTCGTATGATAAAATTAGGAAAAAAAGGAGGAGTGAAATACCTAAGTAAATATGGTATTATGCATCAATAAAGAGTATTCTGCAACCCAAACGGTATATTAGGGTAGCCTACTGCAGTACCAAAGGGCCAGAGTTCGAATCCCAGAGAAGGCATGGATGTAAACTGTCTGTCCCTTCATAGGAGGTAACGGTGGCCCCCTATTAGGTGCTTCCATGATAAAATGATCACCGCTTCCGGTCGTAGTAGTGGTGAAAGCCTAAAAAGGGCTAGTACCCGCCTTAGAAAAGAATAAACAAGATTCTTACGAGAGATTTTACTTATCATCAAATATTAAAATTAAAATCGTTAGAATGTTAATGTTATTAAAAAAATAACTTGCATTTTAGGTATCAGAGAGCCTGCGTAGGCAGCTTGAATGGTTTACCTAGTGTAATTTCTCCCACATCCCTAGCGTGCCTTCGTGGTGTAATGGTAGCACGCTGGGCCGGTATTCCAGAGGTCCGTGGTTCGATTCCCGGCGAAGGCGGTTGCATATTTTTCATCTTTTCTGCTTCCAATTAACCTAATAACTCTACAACCTAAGCAATTATTTGCGAAGGTAGATTGAATACAAAAAATACAAATGCTTGAAAATTCCATTTCTCTTTTGTAAAGCCATCTGCCAGATATTTCTATATTCTGCTGTGAACTTCAATATTTTATTAATAGAATAACTAGTAAGCAAAAAATATGTATTTTGGAACTCACTTATATATTATTATAAAATATGCCCAGATTAGTGAGTTTTATTTCACGGATCATACTGAAACACTTTCTTATTTACTACTGTTTGAAAATTCCCTCTACTTTTTCTTCAGCGCTAGCCACATAACTCTGCCCATAACTTCAAAAAGCATTATTACATTTCGTGTAAATGCGTGTTAGCAACTCCCACCGGGAAAATAGTGTTTTCCTTTTCTTATTTATACCATGGTGTTCAAAAAAGTGTTTTCTTACAGGAGATTTTAGTAGAATGGGAAATCACAAAGCGCGAGATGTTAAAAAACTTTTTTCAACACAACAAGAAAGTATTATTTGATGACGTAATAGAATGAAAAAATTAAAAGCGCTGAAAGTTTAACTGGTTTTTAGTTGCTTATGAAGGATGTTAAAAGGCGAAGAGATTTAAGAACAATCGCACGTGAGGTAAGAGGTGCATTTATCATTGGTCCTAAACGCGAGACACCAGTTATGACAGCTTGATGTTTTACATAGCCGTGTTTAAATTTTTAAGGCTAGATCTAATTCATGCTACTCTATATTTAATATTCCTATTCTACGAAAGGCTTATTGTCACATTTAATTTGAGCTCTAGAACTCGAAGAAACATAGACAATATTTAAAATTAAACTAAAAGTTTATTAATACCTCAGTTTATAAATATAACTACATTTCACAAAACGTATTCATCACTCTTCATTGGGTCTTCGCAGCAAGTAGATTTAATATCTACAGAAATCCTGTTCCAACTGTTCGCGACCTCTAAGCATAAAAGCTAGACAATAGCAGAAAAACGCTGCCCAAAATTAGCTCAGTCAATAGATAAATGGCTTACGAGAGAATCAGATTTTTTAGATTTTATGCATAATATTTCAGTATCTAAACACCCAGAAACAAAGTTTTCTTCGGACAATGCAACTGTCATCCAGCAGCTAACTGCAAGCAAGTATGCAACTATTTTTCCCCGCCATACTTGCGTATATAAGCGTTAGTTACATTTAAGAAGTAGTCTAGTAGTTCTTTAAATGTGCCAAGAATTGATTTCTACGAAGCACTCTAGTTGTCCAGAGTTGCTGTCTTCTAAATATCCTTTAGTACATATCAAAAAGTACATTACTTCTTAGTAAAGACATCATTTGCTTTTCCTTACGAATTGTTTACGCTGGTAACGCATGCTAATTTCGCTCATTCTCTAACAGAGTACACTTATATATTTTGCGTTATTGTTCCGAAGAATAAACAGCTTTCATTAAATGCACCAATTTGTAAAGCAAAACGACTTTTATTTATTTTAGAATTTCACTTACATTTACAGAAATAAGCAGAAATTCTTTCAGCTTGCAATTAAGACATCAGCGTATCAATACCTAAATTCCAAAATAATTCTGTACAATAACAACAGCAACTTAACAGTTTGAAGAATAAACCTCCTTGGTGTTTAATCTAAGTAACTTCTAAATTATCTAGGTATATTTAACAGTGTATATATTTCGGAAAATTTATTATATTCTATTTGTAAATCTTTAACTGGAAAAATGAATTTAGAGCTTTCTCAGAAGATGATTAATGGGCCAAACAGCGAATGAGGGTGACTTTAATTCTGTTAATGAAATCAACTATATCAATCAGTTATACTCACCCTTTCGTCGCAGCTTATTTTATTTAGTACATTGTAACCATGTTTCTGGAAGATTAAGAATAATTTATGCGATAGTTAGAATTTCAAGAACAGGATTGGTTGTTTGAGCTCATTTTGCTTTTTCTTACTATGTTTCTGGAAAATAATATTATAATAATAAATGAATAAAAGTAAAGTGAAAAATAATGACAACAGAATAGATATAAAAGGTCTAATAAAAATATTTTACAAGTTATGTATCTAAGCATTAAATTATTAGGTACTTTTTAATAATTATATAATAGCATTATTAATTAAATGATGCCATAATAATAGGTTCTTTATTAAAATGTTTGAAAATCATGTATGATTATAGATATAAATTCTTTTAATTTATGGGTGTACTCGTGCATTACACACTTTAAAATTGGGGAAATAATTTAGGTAGTTTGCTTAATGTTTTGCTCTAAAACAACAGATTTTAAACTTTTAAATATATTCTTTGCCAGTATGAAACCATTTCTTTCCATAAGGATTTTACTTTTAATGAGATTCACGGATATTGTCTTTTCTGAGTTATCCAACTCTTCCTAGACTGTATACGAGTTTAGGAAAACAGAGAACACATATACAGTAAGCCTCATCGCTGTACACTTAAAATTTTCCTAGCAGATGTCTTGAATGGACTCCAACATAGGTGTATGGGAAGTGATTTCCAGGAAAATTCATAAATTTGCTAGATATGGATAACAACGTGGAACTCGAACGAAATTGAAATCATGAGTTAAATCAGATGGAATGATTTTCGTATCATGAGTGCTAGAAATAATAAACCAACCATTTGAAGAAGTGCATTGACTCTAGTAACAGCAGAACTGAAAATGATGAAAGATTTCTAACCATTAAAAACACAAACTTATACGTGCACAAGAAGGACCATTCATTTTAAAGAGCATATTGTTCCCAAATTGTTGAATTCCTCATGTTTATTTTATAGCCAGCATGATTTTGCGAGTTGAAAGATAAAGGTCCAACAGAATTATAAACAAAACTGAACTAGCAGACATTTAGTGCGGCTTGAGGATAAAGGTTAAAGGTTACTGGATAGTGGTAGTTCGATCCTGGTTCAAATCCTGACAAGCAGTCTGGCTGTATGAGACTTTCACGACTATTCCCATCAGCTATCTTCTCTAATAGCAAGTTGAAGCCTTGGCCGAGTGAATAAGATCAAGCTTTGATTTGTTTGATGTCACTGACTTCTAGTCTGTTCAAAAGCGACTTCTTTCTTACTCCCTTTGCTTCTGCATTTCTCTCACTTCTGTAAGTTCTTCTGTTCCCAAGTTACATTAACTTTGGGAAGAGCCTAACCTTATTTGCTTACTGCCCTTGGATACGTCTGCTAAATATCGTTAGTTTGAACTTGCATAAATTCTAAGAAAAGGCTAGTTGCATGACGTTTTCGCGGTTTTCACCATTCATAATATAAATACGTGAAAGTATCTCCTAGAAAGTCCTCCACGAAAATATCCCTTTCTTTAGGGATATTTTCGTGAAAATATCCCTAAAGAAAGGGATATTTTCGGGGAGGACCTTTGCATTTTGTATCCGTCAAAGACATTGCTTAACCAATTAACCATATTAATATATAACGTTGCGCGCCTCCAACTTGCACGCAACCAAGAGGTGACTGTGAACACTTGTATAAAAGATAGAGCCTTGTGAAGGGTTTAAGTCCCTTTTTATTCAACGTAATAAATTACAATTGCGTCCTCTTGACGCTTACAGACTGTGCCAACTTGGCAGTCAAATAAAAATAATAACCTGAAAAGAAAGTAAAGACAAGATTCTAACTACGAGGCTCTCTAAAATAACTAACTCACCGTGTTTTACAATATCGCTGCTAATTCAGCAGACTTGAAGCTCACTGGAACGATTTCCACTACTTCCCGCCAAGCACATAGGCCGCAACGCGGGGTTCTTCAATTCTCGCTAACTACCTCCGCGCTCGCTAAGTAAGAATCTCACACCGAACTCGTTTCCTTCTATTTAAATCAGAATACTTCCGCTGATAATTTGAATGCTTGCGCGTTCTACTAAAATTTACATATTCTGGCATTGGCAGTTCCAGGGGAAAGTAAGGCTTGACAGGAAAGATAGTTTAAACTTAAAATAAATGTTAGTTAAAATAAATATAAACCCTACATTTGCCGCTGCCAGAATTTGGAAAACTTGGAAGCAGGTCCTACAAACGACCTGTTGTAAGTTTATTTAATTCTGAACTAACTGGGGAGAACCTCGTTTACACACACACAAAAAAAAAAAAAAAAAAAAAAAAAAAAAAATCTTATGTAACAATTATACTAAAATTCTCTTGCTCCTTACAAAGCTTTCTTCTTACAGCAACTTTTCCTGGACTTCATCAATCAATCTTGGTCTTTCCTTCCAGCATCTGGAAGGAATAAGTATCAGTATCTTTCTACATACATTATAATTTACACTTTCTTGACACCATAAATTTTTGTTTTTAACGATTCGTTTTTCTTAGTTATTGCTTACTTCACATTCATTCAATTTTTCAAGCATTAATTTAACTTTACCCTGGCTCTCCACCGTGTGTGGTGTCAAACGGGAATATTCGTGTTTTAGTCTTCCACTTCCCCTAACCACCATGATTTGTTAGAATTCAACGACCAAATAGA
Organism: Stegodyphus dumicola; assembly: GCF_044657685.1. Lineage (NCBI taxonomy): Eukaryota > Metazoa > Arthropoda > Arachnida > Araneae > Eresidae > Stegodyphus > Stegodyphus dumicola. The sequence goes on along the minus strand of NC_140771.1, from coordinate 34,826,445 downwards.
CACACCTTACTCGACATTCTACAACTCAATGAGCTACTTTAATAGTCTTAAAAATTCAAATGTAGGTGGAGAACCCTACAAAACACATTCATTCTAACTTCCCCCTCATTCATCTTTAAACATGCAGGCTTTCGCTCTAAAGCATGACTTTATCTACAATTTACTACTTAAATTTTGACTTCATTGCTTTTAAGCATTCACTTTTAGCATCTACAATTTTATGCTTCTAGACTAAATTCTACTTTTACATAACCTTCAAGTATTTACATACATTTACAAATTTTTAATACATATGCTTTTTACAATTTATCATAAAATGAATAAGAGAAAATAAATTTTTACTTTACTCATTCTTCGCCAAGCTGGCGGCCCTGAAACTAAAATTCTTATTAATACAAGAATACGAAGTTATCTTCGGCCAAATTTTGGCTTTAACATAACAGAATTAGTCTTTCGACCAACAGAAAATGCCTGTTTTTAGCTTTTACACTTAAAGAAAATAATACTTTTGCCTTAGCTAAATAAAGTAAAACAAAACTAAATCTCAACCGAGACATATTGACTTTCGTCAAAACATAGAACTTCGTACTTATGCATAACATTTCGGAACAAAAGAGGAAAAAAAAATTTATAGAAGGTTTTAACTTATCTTTGAGTTTTCGATGCTTGAAACTCCGTCATCCGTTTTTGGCAAAATTGATCCCAAGTTAGAGGTTTCATGGATGTCAATCTTCTCCTTATTGATCTCCGAGTGTCGTCCACGTTGCTTTTTCTTTTGCGTCCTCTACATGCTGGCCTCTTGACGGAGTAATCGTCTGGTTGTTGGCCTTTCCGTTTCTCCCAGAGACGGCTGGTCTTGACGTCCTCCGGTCTGGAGTCCTTCTTGAATTTCTTCTGTTCCTCGTATTTTTGTGCCTCCTGTTGGCGTTTCAGTTTCCGGAACGGCGGCCTTGCTGGCACCTGACTCTGTGGCCGTGTGCGCGTTCTCCTTGATGTGTAATTTCTCCTGCTATCCTTTGTAGGTGGTGTTTTTCTCTTTACCACGGTTTCTTTACCCGGTTCATCTGTATTTTTGTTTTTCTTAAACGCCGGAGTTTGAAAATAATTTTTTCTTTTTGATACCGACGTCCGGGTTGTAGAAGTGCTAGGTCTCTCTTCAGTTCTCCGTTTCTTGGGTGGTGGAATAGTTGTTGCAGTCTCTGGCCCTTCTATTTCGTTTAGACTTGAGTCCTGCAAGAAACTTTTAAGGATTTCAAAATCATTTGGATTATAGTATTTTTTCACCTGGTCGGGACTTGCTTTACAGATTTCCCCTCTGTCGTTTTTAAGATATAAGACTACCCCTTTGATTTCCTGAATTACATAGGGGCCTTCAAACTTTGGAGCTAGCTTTGCCATAAAATTGTTTGGGACACTTGATAAAGAAAATTTCCGCTTCAATACTTTATCCCCAACTTTAAAATCTGCTTCACGGCATTTTCTATCATAATATAACTTTTGTCTATTTCTTGCCGTATCCGAGGTTTTAAGTGCCTGATCAATCAACTTTTGCACATCTTGTTGTTTAAACTCCTGCTCTCTTTGTTGCACAAAGAATAATTTATCTAAAGGCGTAATTAACTTTCTGCCTAAAAATAATTCTGCTGGAGTTTTTCCCGTAGTATCATGATGTGCCGTTCTTAAAGCATAAGCTAATTCATTTATGTAGCCATCCCAGCGCTTGTGATGTGTGCTCACGTAACTGCGAATTATTTTTACTATGTTTTTATTAACTCTTTCTGCTATGTTAGCCTGTGGTCTATACGGAACCATTTTGATATGGCGTATGCCAAGTCCATTGCATATGTTTTCAAATATTTGACTAATGAATTGTTTTCCGTTATGGCTAATGACTTCTATCGGTGCACCGTATTTTAAAATGTATCTGTGTAAGAATGCATCTGCGACTGTTTAGGCTGACGCGCGTTTAAGTGGAACAATTTCTATCCATTTTGAAAAATGATCTACTATTACTAAAAGAAAACGATTTTTATTTAACTCGCTCTGGGGGAAGGGACCAAGGAGATCTATGCCTAAAATTTCATTCGGAAATGTAGCGCGAATGCTATTTAAGTACCCGGCCGGGCTGTAATTAATATCATTTATTAATTGGCATTGATTGCAGGACCTGACATACGCCGTTACTATTTTGTATAATTGCGGGAAATATACCGCCTCGCGTACCCTTTTTATAGTCTTTCTGACCCCGAGGTGGCCCGCTGTTTTTTTTTCGTGCAACTCCTTCAAAATGCTTAATCGAAGCGAGGCTGGGATGACTGGCTTATACTCAAGATTTTCGTTTGTTGTTTTCGTATAGAATAATAAATTATCTATTATTTAATAGTTTTTTGCTCTATTTCTTATCGCATCGATATCTGTGTGCTCAAAGTTTTCGGGGTCTTTCAAATAAGCATAGATATTTCCAAATTCAGGATCGGCTTTCAGTTCAGTAATAACCGTATCTCTAGAATCTAAAATTTTTGAAGTCAACACAGCGCATTTAAGTTCATTTCCTTCATCGTCCAGTTTTATACGAGAAAGTGCGTCAGCTACATTGTTTTCCTTACCCGGTTTATATTTTATTGTGATATTATATTCTTGGAGTTTTAAAGCCCATCTTATTAACCTGGGCGTTAGATTTTTCCCCGAGTAAAGTCTACCAACAGCCGCATGATCCGAAAAGACTGTTACTGGCGATTTGCCGAAATAAACTCGAAATTTGTGTACATCCATTAATACGGCTAATGTTTCTCTTTCTGTAGCTGTATAATTCCTTTGTGTCTGATTTAATTTTTTTTCCAAAAAATGCCAGCGGATGGTTATTTTGCATAAGAACCGCGCCCACCGCATAGTCTGACGCATCTGCTGCAATTTCCAGGTTTTCGTCCCGCTCAGGGAATTTTTATACAGGGGCATTAATAAGCGGTTCTTTTAATCTTTCAAAAGCTGTGTTAGCTTCCGCTGTCCACGTAAATTTACTCTTTTTTCTTTTGATTACTAAGAGTGGTTCAACAATATTAGCGAAATCTTTTATGAAAGATCGAGAGTAAGAAGATAATCCAAGAAAAGATGAAAGTTTCTTGGCGGTGTTGGGCAGTGGGAAATTCTTAATAGCTTTTATTTTTCAATCTTGCGTTTCTATACCCTTTTGCGAAATTTTATAACCGAGATATTTAAGTTCTTTAGTTGCGAACTTGCATTTTGAGGCGTTAATTGTAAGACCGGCCTCTTTTAATAATTTAAAAACTTGTTCGAGGTCATTAATGTGTTGTTCCAACGTATTACTCGTTATAATTATATCATCTAGATAAATTTAGGTTGATTTTCCTAGGACAGGCTTAAGAACAATGTCCATAGCTCTCTGGAATGTTGATGGGGCCCCACAGAACCCAAAGGGCATGCGTAAAAATGTATAAGTGCCTGATTTTGTTATAAACGAGGTTTTATGTATATCTTCGGGTCTCATAGCTATTTGATAGTAGCCAGACGTTAAGTCCAAAGTAGACATATATCTTATCGAATTGATCTGTCTAATGATCTCGTCTATAACCGGCAAAGGGAAACTGGAAATTTAGTAATGCTATTTAGTTTTCTGTAATCGATAGCAAACCTCCAAGCCCTTTTATCCGAAGGAGGAAACTCGTTCTTTTTCCTACATAGTACGACTGGACTCGCGTACTCACTATTTATGGGCGTTATTATTTTATTCTTTAACATCTCCTGAATATGTTCTTCGATGATTATGTCTTTTTGTTTATCATAACGATACGGTTTAGTCCTACAAGGTTTTTCGGCACTTAATTGAATCTTGTGAGTCACTATCTGGCAGTTTCCTGGTTTTTCTGAAAACAAATGAGAAAAATTACTCACCACTTGCTGTATTGCTTTACTTTCCTGGTCATTCAGATGGCTAAGGTCCAATTCAGGTGTCTCCACAGGTTCCACCACCCTCTGGTCCATCTCCAACACCACGGAACTATCTTGAAAATTTAATTTGGCCCTCGCGGCCCTTAAAAAGTCCATACCTAAAATAAGAGAGTGTTGTAGGTCTTTCACCACAAAAATTAATACTTTGAGATTTTCCTCTTTTACCTGTAAGTTTAATGATAATTTCCCGATGCAGTGACATGTTTTTCCTTGCGCCGCTATAATTTCCGTATTTCTGGTTTTAAAGAGTCGTATCCTATAAAAATTCTTTTTGAAGAACTTTTCACTCATAAAATTTCCTTCTGCTCCTGTATCGATGAGGGCTTCTACTGGTACATCGCCAACCAGGACTTGTATAATTGGTAGCTGTGAGTTTTTTACGATGACCGTGTTTAAATGTCTATTTGAGGGTTTTTTTAAAACTTCCGGGGTCTGGACCCTCCCTTTCACAGGCCCCTCTAGTCGTTTAAAGCTTTCCTTTCAATCTGTGTCTTCTGGGTACGCGGATGTTTATTTTCAAATTTTCTTTTTGGGCCTTGACCTTCGAGTTTCGATGCGTTAGCTTGATAGTTCTTTCCCCCATATGAGCGATTTCCATTTCTGGTTTCCTCCTTCCTTCGGGTACTTTGAGAATATGTTTCCCCTCTCGCTTTTTCCGCTATTCTGCGATTTTGAAACTTCACCGCCAATTCGAAAAGTTCCTGCAATGTGCTTGGGTTTCTAATTTCAAAGTAGTCTTGAACAGCGGGTAACAATCTTGGTAATATTATTTCAATTATCTCCGCATCGGGTTTTTTCCCATACAGCATATCCGTTAGCTTGATTTTTCGTAGAATAAAGTCCGTCAATTCTGCTGTATTTCGTTGATAGAAACTATATAGTTCGGCTTCCAGCCGTGCGCGATCTTTCACTATGGGGAAGGCCTTTACTAACGATTTTTTGAAATTTTCAAATGTATACGTCGGGCTTCCAAATTCACCTAGAAGAAATTTGCCTATATTTTTCCACCATAGCGCGGCCTGTCCTCTTAGTGCTGATGTGGCGATGGCAACTTTTTGTCTTTCAAGCACAGGGAAGAACTGAAAGTGGTTTTCTAGACCTTCGAGAAATACCGCCACCGAATTTTTTCCGTCGAAATGGACGTTTGGCTTGATTGATGCTCTCAAAGTCTGGACCAGGTATCCAAATCCTTCTAACTGACTTGTCATTTCTTGGTGTTGTCTAGCGGCTTCCATCCAGTTTTCGGCCATTTCAGTTCGATAAGTGTTCGGGCGCCAATATAACGTTGCGCGCCTCCAACTTGCACGCAACCAAGAGGTGACTGTGAAAACTTGTATAAAAGATAGAGCCTTGTGAAGGGTTTAAGTCCCTTTTTATTCAACGTAATAAATTACAATTGCGTCCTCTTGACGCTTACAGACTGTGCCAACTTGGCAGTCAAATAAAAATAATAACCTGAAAAGAAAGTAAAGACAAGATTCTAACTACGAGGCTCTCTAAAATAACTAACTCACCGTGTTTTACAATACCGCTGCTAATTCAGCAGACTTGAAGCTCACTGGAACGATTTCCACTACTTCCCGCCAAGCACATAGGCCGCAACGCGGGGTTCTTCAATTCTCGCTAACTACCTCCGCGCTCGCTAAGTAAGAATCTCACACCGAACTCGTTTCCTTCTATTTAAATCAGAATACTTCCGCTGATAATTTGAATGCTTGCGCGTTCTACTAAAATTTACATATTCTGGCATTGGCAGTTCCAGGGGAAAGTAAGGCTTGACAGGAAAGATAGTTTAAACTTAAAATAAATGTTAGTTAAAATAAATATAAACCCTACAAATAATAAGAATTGGGAAATGGCCAGTTTATGTGGTAGAATAATACTGTAATAGTGAAATCAAATATAATATAGAAAGAAAAATGGGAAATTCATAGACGTTTCTAATGGTAAATAGTACGCGGTATCTTAACTATTTCTGAAAAAAAAAAAAAAATAATAATAATAATAATAATAATAATAAACGGATCTGCGAATGAAGTCAGCTATTTTGAACTAAAAAGAAAGGAAACTAGAGAAAACAATCCTAATCTTTCTCTAACTCAGGCTGAAAATTAGCTTCGAGTTTATTCTACGACAGCTCCAATTCACCAAATTTGAATCTCAGCCGTGAGTGTCACGTATATTCAGCTACTGCGTGTGTGGAACAGGTTACAACACGAAAGGCAAATGCTTGCATTGAAAGCGAGCAAACAAGAGAAGCAAACAGTACTGCGTGCTTGAATTTACCGTGTAAATGAAAACCGTTGAGATCAGGAGCTCGAGACTTCCGGAATGATCTCTATTCCAGTTAAAGACGAGTAGCAATATCCGGCTATAGGGTTAGGAATAAACAAAGTTCTTTGATCCGAAATTCGAAATGAATATCTAGTAATGAAAGAAAGAAAGCCGTCACTTTTCCCAGAAAGAACTTCCCAATTATTTCCACGGTTCACGGAACAAAAGTATAACGGCTTGCAAAATCAGTTACAGAAATGCAAACGATACTCTAGCAAAAAGCAAGACGTGTTATGAAATGCCAAAATTAAAGAACATACGAATTTTGTAGAATATATATTAAGGAAAATAATATTATTGTAACCAATTTATATTATCATATGAAATAGTATTAATATAGAATAGAAAATTATATAAAAAGTTATTGATAGCGAATAGATTACGATACGAAAAGTTAATATAGAATACATGAGTGTAATGAAAAACTATTAATACACAAAATTTTATTATATGTTTTGGCTTAGTTTGATTTATTGGTTTCTATAAAACACGCGAGAGTCTTCAGCCTAAGGGAAGGTATTTTTTGTAGAGGGCTTTAAGAAACATTTTTGTATTTTTTGTTATGCTTATTATTATAATAAATGCTATGAATTCGAAATAGAATATTAACGTTAAGCTTTATAGATATATTAGAATATCAATATTAAACTCTTTTATTATTATTTTGCACTATTAATATGCATTTTAATACAAGAGTATATATGGCCCACCAGCGGCCGAGAGGTAAAAGCCGCTGAACACTGGTAGTTCGTTCCGGGGTTCCAGTCCCGGCGAACGGGCTGCCTGCATGGGCGTTTTCGTGGTTTTCCCCATGTGTAACGTGGATACGAGCCAGTTTCCCTTAAAAAGACCTAAACGGGGCATCCCTCCCTTTCCGTGTAGTGCCTAAGGGCGGAACACGTAATAAATAAATAAATAAAAAAATACAAGAGTATGTTAATAAATATTATAATATTGTTTTAGCAGTCTTCAATCCCTAGAAGTTTCTTTCATTATTCTTATAGTTTTCATCGGTTCGTCTTTAAAAGAAAATAGAAAATACTCAATTGATTCAGAGAATTCGTTAACAATACCACAGATTATTGTGTATTGAAAATCATTATATATTGAAATTTTCATAATTCTTAAAATCTGCAATGTTAAAATATTACAGAATTTATAATTGACGTAGTTAACTAATGAAAGCAAACAATGGATGATTCACAAACTGTCTCATTACTGAAACATTGCGTTAACTTTTTTAATTTCTCAAGAGTGAAACCTTAACAGTCTCACCTTAAAGGTTTCGGAAAAGTAAATATTGTTTAATTCATGTATTTCGAATAGCAAAATCACGCGATGAATAATATAAGCATAGAGAGATCTGAGTTGAGATTTTAAACTCTTGACAACGAGATTATTTTTTAAAATGTTGTGTGGAAGGGTGTCCATAAAACTGAATGCATCACGAGTTTTTTTTTTTTTTTTTTCAGAAAATATGAATATATTTTTTTAATCATCCATTTTCAACAGCGATTTTGGAAAATGCGCGAAAGAACAGAAATGAGACCTTTCGTTTGCAGAAAAAAAGAGAAAGATGTTCGTTTCTTAAATTTTTGTCAGACGCGAACCCTTTTTATCACTGAGACTTTTTCGCGACCCCCAGGACCCCATAATATTTACAAAAATTTTGTGGGACCCCATAAGTATTGCGAAAATCCGACACACGTGTTAGTGAAAATGTCAATTTTTTTACTAGTACTGTAATATACTCTTACAATTTTAGGTCATTAATTTTAATTTCTAATTTTAAGACATAGAACAGTGCGAAAATTTTAACTAAGTAACAGACGAAATGACAGCGTGACGTGCAAAACAAAGAAAATGAACTTTATATTATAAAAAGAATGCGTTGTAATGCTTCGTTTTTTTCTTTGTGTGTATTATCTTATCTTTACCTATATTCAGATACACTGTATAAAAATATTTGGTAATTGTAAAATTATTATAATCAACTTCGAGAAATCAACACGCTGATTGGTTGAAATAGGAAAGATACTGTTAGCAAGATGATGAGATGTCCTTAAGATTGTATTAATTTCAAGGCGAGCAGGCTTGCGCATGCGCAGTACCCTAGTCTAGTGACGTCGTGATTGTTTTCACTTGTAGACAAGGTCAAAAGACAAGTTTTTCTGAATATCTGGTGTGTCAATGCATTCACGTGCGCGACTCTGATGCGAAAGTTTGCAGGTTTGAATCCCAGCTTTTAAAGGTATTTTTATTAAAATAAATCATGGCATCAATCAAAAATAACAAAAGCTTAAGTAATGAGATGTTCAATAAAAATGATGACAGATTAAATAATGGCATTAAATGATTAAAAATACTAAAGGAAACTTAGTTAAAACTGACGTCATCCCAAACATGTAGTTCAAGAGGTTTTTGCCACAAAAAAATACTTTATCTCAAAAACAAAAAAACTTTGAATAATTTGTCATTGCCACAAAAAGTAAAAATTATCAAGTAAGACGTCATTCAACTTCTCTTCGTCACTTACGGTTATCCAGCGATCAAAGATGGCGGCCACACATCTCTTTTGTGATGTCACTTCTGTTGGTTGAGTACCGCCGGTTACTACTTAGAATCATCCGTCTGCTGAGAGAATGTATTCGAATACACACAAGGAAAACGCAACACATGTAAATAATAATGAGGCCGTTTCAAGAAACAAATATTTTTGTTATTATGCATTCTTTTGTCTCTGTCGACTGCCCTGAAAATGCGTGTCACCAATAAGGGATTCGCGTGTCATAAATTCTTCATCATTGTCTTAAGAGATACTAGCTCATATTCATGCTATGCATATGAGATTGAAAAGTCTTCCATACAGACATCCTGTTCGCTGCGATTCGTATCCAGATCGAAACTATATCTACTATATTGAGGGATCCTATTCGCTCGGCCACTGATAGACCATTTCATGAAACAAAATAAGTACTTCAGTACAGCAAATAACATAAATTCCATTGTGAAATCGTATATAGAACAGACAGTTCAAAAATCGCTTAAGAATAAGTTGAAGGCACAAATGAATTTTAGAATCATTATCTTGCTATGTTTTACGTACATTTGCTATAATTTTCAAAATAGATCATTTAAACCCATAAAACTACTCCTGTGTGACTACCAATTATTCCTTCAACATAAATATATCTTTATTTCGAACGAAGTGCTTCGTTAAAACTTTCACTAAATGATTGCATCTTTTATGATATGAAAGCAAAATTACTTTGCGCTCAGAATATCATTTAAATGGAATCTTAATGATTAATGATCTCAAAGGCCATAATTTCTGTAAAAATCGCAAATTAGATTAAATGAATTTTAACGAATCTACAGTTCTTTAGAAAATATCGAAGAGTTCGTGAAGAAAACTGTTCTTCACGCAATCTTTTAAGCGATAATTAAATAAAGTAATGCAGAATATTAGCAAAAGCGTGGAGGTGTTTCATTCAGACGGAAAATAATGCCATCTGGCAAAAGGTTTTATATGATTCACCTGATGCACAGCTCTAATAAGGTCCAATTTTTCATTATTTCAATGAAACGAATTCAACACATTTCTTCGAATCTAAAACTCATCTTTTCTTTTCTCACATAAACAGTGCTAAAAATGGGACATCGCCGAGAACGGATGGTCTCTTAGAATTGCAAATTTTTATGAATTACTAATTATTCGAAATAATTTAATTTTTTGAAATTAATTATTTTAACGGGAATGCTGTCATTGAGAACAAATAATTTTTTAAAACAAACACTCGTTATGTGTATTTTAGCGTTTAATTTCAGTCTTTTATTTTCTTTAAACATTTTACCTGCATTTCTTGCGCTAATTGTTTGGTGTAAGTATTACATCTTTGATGGCTTTTTAAAATCAAATAAATTGGTTTTGTGCAAAACCAAGGTATGCCATTACTTCGCAAGCAAGTATAATAAATTGCACAATTACTTTACATAAAAAATGAATTTCAAATAGAGTGATGGTTAGGCTCATAATATGAGCAAGGCAGAGTATACCAGCATTATAGCACTACAGGGTTTATGTTGGTTTGGTTTATCTGATTATGGCAAAGCGCTCAAGAGCTATCTGCCTTTGCAGAAGACTTAGGAAAACTGGCTCCTATATACGTTATACACAGTGAAACAACCATAATCACCGTCCAGTTAGCCTGTTAGCTGGATTCGAGTCCCCCGGATCGAAATACCAACATTCAGCGACTTTACCGTTGAACCGCTGGTGGAGATGTTTGACTAGAGAGAGAAACGTCTTCGCGGAGAACTTTTCTAGGGGAACTGGCTCATATTTACGTTACTCATGGAGAAAATCACGAAAACTAAACATGCAGCCAGCCCGTTCTCTTTCTTTCGAACCCGCGGCGAACTACCAGCATTTAGGAGTTTTTAACCGATCGGTCACTGGCGGTCTATAAACAATAAATTTTCTCCCGGTGACCTCATCTGGTAGGCGACCACTTCTGAAATAAATAAACATTCGTATTTTAATATCACCTCTACTAGCGGCCGCCTCTATGAAAGACGAAAATAATCTGGAGCTGTTGGTGGTCGTTTTGGAGAGAGAGTTCATTGCATTTTCTCCGAGGAGAATTTCGCCAGTTAAAATTTGAGTTTTACTAAAGACTTCTCTCAGAGATGGGAAAACTACCCAAAAGCGGGAACATCAAAGACTTGATAAAGAATAGAAACATTTTCTGCAATATATCAAGTTAGCTTTTACCAGTTGTTGAGAAAATTTGTCATTGCCAACTGAAATGTAGCTCACTCTCGGGGTCGAAGAAACCGAATCTTCATTTTTTTTTCATTTATTGTAAACGCAATATGCATATTAAATACAACTTTCAAAATATTTTCTGATGTATAAATATTCATACAAACATGTTTATTTACTCAAAATATACGCCCGTCAGCATTCAATTATATTGACAGTCTTTCATGCTGTAAGGTATTTTCTTCCTGCTTATTGCGTGCTTTCGTGGTATAATTAGAAGCACGTCCGGCTAGTGACTGAGAGATCCGGAGTTAAAATCCTGGCAAAGGCACTGAGGGCCGCCTGAGATAACCTGACTTTGTTGTAAAAGTCTTACAGTGTTAATAGTCATCCTGGCAGAAGGGAATATTTCCTCCGTGTAAAAATATAAATATAAATATTACATGGGCATACAAGGCCTGTGTATAATCATATGATAGTTACATAAATTCATGACAGCTATGTGTACATTTAAAATTATTTGAATTCATATTTACAGTACTTTTACTGATATAATCAAAGTAAACTTGTAATTCATTTACACATTGACTAGATTTTCAGTATCATTTAAACTACTTTACAATATTATTTTTATCAAGTACATACAAACTGGATAGTAATATGCTTACTTTACAATAGTTTTGCTCTTACAGTCCTGTTACTATTCTACGGGGTGCGCTATTTTTCTAGTGTTGATTTTCAGTTGTTGTAGTATTTTGAATTGCTATTAATATTATGCTGCGAAGACCCAATTCTCAAGGGAGGGGGAGAATTTCTTAGTACCTTGCTGAGCATAGCCTGATTACCTCCTGTATTTTAGTTTTCTTCTTCTTGTTGCCGCAGGTATTCTCCGCCCATTGCGGCCAGTATTCACTGCTTGGCATTTTTAAATGCAGTTTATCGGTTTATGGGCAGTTGAAGAGGAAGTGATCTGCATCACCTACCGCACCACATTCACACAAGTCTGATGCTCGTTTGCCGAATCTCTTAAGATAATAAGGGACCATGGCCAGTGTAGAATTGAGTTTGTGCTCCGCTCTATGTATTAACTTGGCAAAGGCACTGCACATTTTCCAAACTACCTGCCTTCGAAAAAATTTCTATGGTCTATCAAGTAGTCCTCGAACTAAAAGGTGCTGAATGATAATTCGTTACCACCTAAATTTGGCGACTGGGTTTCTCCTCCCCATTTGGCTTTTAATTGGGAAAGAATGTAAAGTATTTTCTCCCTCCTTACAGCGTGCCCTTCATGGTGTAATTGGAAGTGTTTCGGACTAGCAGTTCGGAAGCAAGGAGTTCGAATCTTTGCGAGAGAATTGCATATTTTTCACGTCTCATGCTTTAAATAAATAATAACTCTACAATACTGACGTCAAAAAGTCAGTCAAATTCTGATTATTTCGAGCGCTCGAAGCGCTACTCTAAACTTCAAAGTATTTAATACCAGTTACTATTATTAAAAATATTCAAGATGAGGAATATGTTCATTTAAGGAAAAGACGCGAAGATATTTTTAAAACATTTTCAGCATTTTTAGTCCAAAGGGATTTGAGTCCCAAAGGACTATTACTTTCGTTTTGGCATTTTGCGTCGGACTTATGTAAATGTCAGTTCACTTTTCAAACTGTTGCCACAAAATGTTAGAGTCCTGCATTATATTTGAAGAAATGAAATAATGAAAAATCTGCATAAATGTATGTATATTTCTGGCATTGTAATAAAACAACGGTATCTAGAGCCATCCAATTTTGAATGACGTAATCCTACTGCAAATATGGGCATCAGAAATCCCAAATTTGAAATTTGGAATTTGCTTTATTATCGATTTCATATTTTGTAAAAATTTAACGAGTTTTTGAGTAACAAACTCAACAATCAATGGCACCATTCTACGGTGTGTGTGTGTGTGGGGGGGGAAACCCTTTTTATCTCCAGCGCGTCGAATTGTGTATCGGAAATTCTAAGGATAGGCTCATTTTAAAATTATTTTGCGACACTCCTTTTGAACTAAATTTTATGGTTTAAGTGCAAAGAATATCATATTTAATAAATAAAAGTAACACAAAAAACGTTAATAAAACGCCCCTTTGGACGTAATTTAAAATCTGAAACATTTCAGATTTTGTTTTATAAATAATTTTTTTATTATATATTCGTGTGATTAAAATAAAGTATTGCTTATTTTCATCCCGCATTTTTCTAACTAAATCCATGGGACATTAATTTAATGGATTTAAAAAAGTAATTGCAATGATAATAAAAATTCAATTTTTCTCTTTGAAACTAAGAATATATATTACGCCCTCATAAAATTTACCTTAACAGAAAATACATAAAAGGAGAATCTCATATATTTTAGTTTCAGTTATATTGCGTAAGGGAATATCGATCCTTAATTACATAAATTTGTATGATATTTATTTACGCAGAGGTTATTTCACGCAAAATATTTTCAAAAGGAACAGTATTATTATTAAAAGTATTTCATACAAAATCTTTTTGAAAAGAACAGTATTTATTATTTAAAGTGTTGAATACAAAATTTTGCCGTTTCCAGCTTTATTATTGTTTAGTTATTTTATTTAAACAAATCTTATTTTATTCCATTATCTGAATAATATTTTATATTTAATTTATTTTAAAATGTTCTGAATTAATGTTTAAAAAATATTATTATCTGAAATGGAAGATTAAATATTTAGCATCGTTATCTGAAAGTTTCGATTAATTCAGATAAACGATATTCTACTGTAGACATCGGACAGCCTCATTTATTCGCACTCATTGAAACATATTCATACGATTGTGGTGAAGCTTCTGGGAAAGGCTTGCGAACTTATTTCTAAATCTATTGATTACTATCTACCACGCCTGGTTATTTTCCTAGCTTCCCTTTTTCTGGCTTGTCTGAAATTTCTGCTTCCATTTTTGAATCTGAAAGAAGAAAAGTTTGTTTATTTTACTAAAGCAAAGGTTGCAAAGTTTATTTCGCTAAGAGGAGGAATGCTTTCGTGGAGAATGTTTTAAGGGAAATTAACTCGTACTCATGTTACACTTGCGAAAAATCTATGAATTCGCCCATACAATCCCTTCGCCTATCCGAAAAAAGAAATCGGGTCCAGCTACCAGGGCTAACAAATTTTAACCATTTGGTCAGTGGTGGTTTTCTGAACAAAAAAGGGTTTGCTTTGTAAGTGAATGATTCCTACCTGGAAATAACCAAACTCGGCACTAAACTAGGTAAACTCCCCACAAGACTCTAAGCATGCCTTCGTGGTGTGATCGTCAACACGCTCGGCCCGTATTTGAGAGGTCTGAGGTTTGAGTCCCGGTGAGGGCATTGCACATTTTTCATGTCTCCTGCTTTGGGCGCAACCTGATGTCTCGGTAGTGGTGCCTGAATTAAAAGAGGTGGTGGATGATGATTCTCCACCACCAGGACTAGACGACTGGGTCCCCTATTTCCCAGTAGCCCTTTAAAAGGGGGAGTATATAAGGTATTTCAAAGTCCCGCCTTCTTATCATGCCTTCGTGGTGTAATGGTCAGCACGTTCCGCGTGTATTCGAGAGGTCCGTGGTTCGAGTCCCGGCAATAGCATTACTCATTTTTCATCTCTTCTGCTTCGAAATAACCTAATGTCTCGGCAGTGGCGCCAGAATTAAAAAGGGTAGTGGATTCTCCAACACCAGGGTTTGGCGATTGGGTCCCCTAATCCTCAGTAGCCCTTTAAAAGGGGAAGTATATAAGGTATTCCTCCGAGCTTCTTAGCATGCCTTCGTAGTGTTACGGCGAGTATCCAGAGGTCCAGTTCGTGTCCCAGCGAGGATAATGCTCATTTTTCATGCCTCCGGCTTCCAGATCATGCTTCATGCCATAAAATTCAATTATGCTTGAATACTGGTAGCTCGTCTTCGGATCGAACCCATGTGAACGATGATTGCATGGGGGTTTCTGTGATTACCCTCATGTGTAACGTGAATACGGGCCACTTCTCTTAGAAAGTCCTCCAAGAAACCATTCCTTCTTGTAGGCAAATACCAGTATTTTGCTTTGCTACATTCAAATAAATATAGCATTCAACATAAACAAAACTTATACCCTGACAACAGCTTTATAGTGTCTAATCGAAAATTTTCAGACTAGAGAGAAGCCTGAAAAACCTAGGTGAGGAACGGAAATCATATTGCTAACAGTCAACTTCAATTAATAAGGGCATTCAGAATCACTGTTAATCCGATGGCTATTGATGAACATCAGGAAAGAAGAATAATCGATATTATAATTAATAGAAAATACTATTCGCAATATTTGTATTTTCAAGCAGTTTTATCAAAAGAAAAGAAAAAGAAAATCTGAAAGCTTTCAGATTTTATATTACTCCCAAAGAAAGTTATTAAAAAATTTGCTTTTTTTAATGTTTTTATGTGTTAACTTTATTTATTAAGTAAATGCTTCGCACTTAAACCATCAAATTCAATTCAACAGCAGTATTGCAAAATAATTTTAAAATGAGCATATCTTTAGAATTTCCGATACACAGTCTCGCGTGCTGGAGATAAAAATGCTTTTTTTGGGGGGAGGAAGGGGTACAGTGTTGCCATTTCTCGCTTTGAAACCGTTAAGTTTGACAATAAAAAATTATTTAATGTCTGACAAAATATGACGTAGATAATAAAACAAATCCCAAATTAGGGCTTTCATGGAGGATTACGTTACTCAAAATTTGATAGCTCTAGGTATCGTCGTTTTATCATAACGCGATAAACATACGCACATTTATGCAGATTTTTCATTATTTAATTTCTTTAAATATAATACAGGGCTGTAATATTTGGTGGCAACTGTTTGAAAAGTGAACCAAAGCAGAAAGTGAATCAACGCAAAATGGCAAAACGGAATTAATAGCCCATCTGGGCTAACGCCCTTTGGTCTAATAATTCGATTTCGTTTCTTATTTCTTATTTCGTTTCTTGTTTCTTATTTATTTATTCGATTTCGTTATTTCGTTTTTTAACCCCTGTTTCTCTCAAGGAGCTTTGGGTGTAGGACTAATGTAATAACACAGTATTTATTTCGATTAAAAAAATAATGAAATATTTCTTTCTTGTCTATCAACCCCCTTAAAAATATCTCTTTGAAAGTGTATATATTTCTGAGAATATAAATATACAGCGATATTAAACATCTTTGATAATCGTATTCTCCGACGACACCATCTCCATCTGAGCCCAAAGTTCAGGAATCGTGGGGTCTTCGGCGATTTCACTATAATACGTGAACAGCTGGGGGTGGGTCGACAAATAAACATAATGCATTTATTGCTCGAAATATGTTTCAAGCCAATTCGCCCCCCCACTGTTGTCAGAACTGACCTATCAAAAATGTGCTTCGGAAAAATCTGGTCACTGGTATTTTAAAGGCAACATCCACTCACGTACGAGAAATGGCAGCGTAACGAGCTTCGTACAACAAGCAAGTATCATATTTTCTTCTGTTAATCAGGCGAGAGGGAGGAAATGGTTTTCGATCAAGTTTTTCAGATAACATGAGCGAATGATGTAAATCACGATTGATAGTGAATATCGTTGAGCTACTGAAATATAATTGCCAGCGACAGGAGAGTTGTTGAAATAAGGTTTGCAGTTGCGATATGATTTGAAAAGTGGTATCTGGTTAGTGTACCACTCGCCTGTTTTTAATGCGATAGCATGACAAAACGCATGTCCACCAAGGAAAGGTTTTATTAATTAAATATGGAAAATAAAAGGCGAAGATCTGGAAAGGCTGAAGACTTAGAAAGGAATGTGTAGAAAGCCATGGATCATCAGCTTTAATTAATGATTTTAATTTTGATTTCTTTCATTTCGAAGTGTCTAAAGACCTTACTTTTTATTTTAACTAACACGTTAGTTTGGTGTCTTTCTTATAACATTTATTTTTTCTGTCAACCCCAGAATGCAAATTAAAGAGAATTTAAATTGGGCGTGAATCAGTAATTTTAAAAGAGAGATTTGGTAACTCAATCAGGAAGCAGTTTATTTTCGTGGTTGCTTGCAGATCTGATTTTAAGTGATAACTTGTATCTGCTGTGTTTATTAGAAATGGGCGATTCGCTTTGAAACTCTTTCAAAACATGTTTCGACAAGTGGTATTGAGTAATAGTCAAAACTTAGAGTTAGCTCTTTCTAGAAATCTCGTTGGTAGCGTGCCAGGGAAGTTCGATTCCTACTTTAAGGGGAAAAGGAATATTTCTCCTCCCATATTAAAAGTTAGTTTAATATTTATCCTTTCCCAACTTTTTGAATACATTTGAATTCCAGAATTTCGTTATTACTTCTGTGTAGAAAGGAAATTTAAGGGAACTTCGAAACTACAGTTTAAAGAAATCAATCCAAAGAGTTAGATGTTCGATTGAATCTATTCTTCCGATCCCATTCCTCGTTCAATTCTTTTCACTTCATCCACAGACACCATTCTCGATTCATTCCCCAAATCTGATCTCATTCATAAACGTTACTTTTAGTGAGGAGTTAGTGGTGGAAAAGAACTGATTGGTTTGAACGAATGGTTTAGATTTGATCTCATAAAAGAAAGTTTTTGTCCAACTCTAGTAATTAGGCACGAAATTTGAGAGTGCTTAGTTGAAGCTGGGCTGTTTAGAGAATGCTATTCGTCATGTTGCACGTATTTAAGCATTCGTATTTTTAAAACTTCTCTCAACTTACGAAACATAGTCTTAATAAACTTTTTGCTCAGTTTTCCTATTTGTGTTCTTGAAATTTAAAATTCTAGGCAAGTGCGAAAAACGACAACACGACCGAAGCACAGAAATATTAAGTAGATTATAGTTAGTAGATAAATATGTTTAAACTTAACAATTTTTAGTCCAAAAGGGCTTTGTCCCTGAGGGACTATTTTCGTTTTGCGATTTCGCGTTGAAACACTATAAACGGCTGTATCACCTTTTTAAATTGTTGCTACCAAATATTATCGAACGCCATTATATTTAAAGAAATTAAATAATGAAGAATCTGCATAAATGTATGTATGTTTCTCGCATTGTGATAAAACAACGGTACCTAGAGCCATCCAATTTTAAATGACGTAATCCTACTGCGAATATGGGCATCTGAAAGCCCTAATTTTAAATTCGGGATTTGTTTTATTATCGATTTTCTATTTTGTAAAACTTTAAAGAATTTTTGATTAACAAACTCAAGGATTTCAAAGCGAGCAATGACAACGTTGTACCGAAAAAAACATTTTTATCTCCAGCGCATGAGACTGTGTATCAGAAATTCTAAAGATGGGCTCAATTACAAATTATTTTGCGATATAGCTCTTGAACTGAATTTTATGGTTTAAGTGTGAAGAACAGGATATTTAATAAATAAAGGCAACACACAAAATGAAAAAAAAAGTCCATTTGGACGTAATTTTAAATCTGAAACCTTTCAGATTTTCTTTTTCTTCTTTTTTTTTTTAACAACTTTTTTTTTTTTTAATCTCACGTTTTTGATCCTCTCCATTCTCTTTTATTCTATCAATGACAATGCAATTTTTGCTGCCTTTCTCATTACTTATTCTTTTTTGTCTCATGATTGGACACGTTTCCAACGATGGGACGCACAATATTTTCGTTTATTGAAACAAGAAAGACCTTTATTGGCTTTCTTAGAAGTATTGCTATGAAATTAATGCCAAAATAAAATAGAATTATGCTTACAAGGAAACGAATACCTATTAGGCAAAAGAATAAATTCAGCTTAGCTTATATTTTAGTTAAAACTCCACCACTTTCAAGAGAGACTTGAAATAGTTTCCTTTTTAGGAGGATGAATATATTTCCTGCACTGGAAGCTGCTTCTCCTTTCCGTTGTTTTGCCTAGCCTATTTATTTGGCTCTTTACTCCACCTTTCCTCAAATTTTTTTGTCAAAGGTGAGGTATTTATACTTTTCGAAACCTACTGACTTTTATTTACCGAAATTAGGGGAATTACCGTTTTGAGATGATAGGCGATTGACGTGAAAGCAGAGACGCTGCTTCTGTTCAAAAAGAACTTTGACGAATCATTACTTGTTTAATTCTCTTAAATGTTAAATTTATGTAATAATCGTTTGTCTAATTAAAATGTCTTTCGTTAATTAATTTGTTCATCGTTTAAAATCCCCACAAAAATTTTCTCAGAAGTGGGATAGCACTTCAGCACTCGAATGAACTGTAGTTTTACCTGCTTTCCTGGATTACTACCGGTTTTGAAGAACAACTGTTGCTGTGCTGGACTGTTTTGCGATGTATAATCAACTATGTTTCGAACAAAAACCTCATCAAGCTCCTAGGAATGTATGCTGATTTACCTGAACTGAAACTGCGTAATAGTGAGTAAATAGTGTGCGGCTCTATTAAAGACTGGAATTAATTTTAATAAAACTGTAATTTGTTTCGTTTCTATTTCCGGATTATAGAGCCAGGAACATCGTGGATTACCATTATATGAAGTGAGTGATTTTCTCAATTTTATTAACTATGTTTCTAATTGATGTGCCGGGAATGGAAGATGTCCTGAAAAGTGAAAAAGCGCATAATATAAAATTATTACACAAAATAATATTTAACGATGTGGGCGACAGAAATAATCGAAAAAGGTTAAGACAATTTAGTGGTTTCTCTTTAGAAGAGAATAGTAAAGAACTTAATGAAAAACTCGAAAAAATCAAACAAGATTTTCAGGCTTATGAATTAATTTCCATTGCCAATGTTTTATGCATTGATAGCTCTGGCGCACAAGATGACTTAGCAACCCGAATTGTTTCTTATCTGAATAATTTAGAATTGCTTAAAAATAATGTAATTTTAGAAGAAAGTGAAAACGAAAGTGATTTAGAGGGTGTGGATGGTGGGGATAAAAATGAAGTAGATGATAATGTTCGAGATGAAACGAAACTAAGAAACAATTCTGGTGCCACAGTGAGACAGCTTCCTTCCCAATGTGCTAATGATAATATTCTTAGTACAATTGAAAACAAGTCGAATGTATTTCATAACTGTAGTATAAATGTTACTATTGAAGACATCAAATCTTTTGTTGCTCAATTTGATGGCCAAAACCACGAAAATGTCAGTAGTTTGGTCGAAAGTTTTGAAGATTCAGCTACCATTCTTCAGTTAAATGATTTACAAAAACTGATTTTTGCTAAACGCCTGATGACAGGCAAAGCAAAACTATTTGTTCTTAGTGAACCAAAGTTGAACTCATGGCAAATTTTTAAGAATGCTATTCTTGATGAATTCCGGTCCAGCTGCAATTCGGCCGAACTGCATGAGTTATTATCAAAACAAAAAATGAAGAGCAATGAAACATTTGATGAGTATTTTTTAAATATGAAAATAATTGCTAAAAATGGTCAAATTGAAGATGTTGCTTTAATACGATATGTTATAGATGGTATACCAGGCTCCGCGTTTAAAAAATCTTGCTTGTATGGGTCACAAACATTAACTGATTTTAAGAACAAATTGAAGCTTTATCAACAGATATGTGATGATGAAGAAAAGTCGCGAACGTCTAAAACAAAATTTGAAAGTAAACAAAAAATTGAATCTAGACATAAATATGACACAAAAAATTCTGTTAACCAAACAAAGCGTAACGTAACCGATAGTCGAGGAACAATTCCTGAAATTAAACGCAATACAACCTGTTTCAACTGCGGTGAAAGCGGTCATATTTCCAAACAATGTCTTCATAAAGATAAGGGAGTCAAGTGTTTTAAATGTAAAGAATTTGGGCACCGAAGTTTCGAATGCTCAAATATGAATACGAAACCAGAAGTATCAACCGTGAATATTGATGTAGTCTCGAAGTTGACCAAAGAAGTAAAAATTAATGATGTATATGTAACCGCGTTAATAGACACAGGAAGTCAAACTACTTTGTTATGTAGATCGACTTTTGATAAACTGAATATCGAAGGCCTCGTGCCCGTAAGTTCAACGCTGAGTGGGTTCGGTAAATGTCAAATAAAACCTCTAGGTTTCTTTAAAGGTAATATTAAAATTAATGATTTCCAGTGTACTGCAGATATTTGTGTTGTAGACAACAATGTAATGACACATGAAGCCATTTTAGGCTTAAACGTAATATTAAAAGGTGAAATATTAATAAATGAAAATGGTGTTACCATAAAAAGTAAGTCACAGAGTGTAGAGAAAGTAAATATTGTATCCGTTTTACCTGTTGACCTAGCTAGTAACGAAGAAGAAATAAACATTGCACCTAGTGTTCCAAACTACTTTAAAGAGACTGTTCAACAGTTAGTTTCGAACTATATGCCATGTAAGACCAAATCTACGGACATACAGTTAAAAATTTGCGTTAAAAATAACGAACCAGTATCGCATCAACCGCGTAGATTACCGTTTGCGGAAAAGAAAATTGTTGAAACCCAAGTATCCGAGTGGCTAAAGTCAGGAATTATAGAACAGAGTTCTTCGGAATATTCCAGCCCATTGGTCATCGTTAAAAAGAAAGACGGGACACCAAGAGTTTGCGTTGATTATCGTCGTTTAAACAAAGTTGTCGTAAAGGATAGATTTCCCCTTCCCCTGATTGAGGATATCCTAGACCGCCTTCAAGAAGCACGTATTTTCAGCACTATTGATCTCAAAAATGGCTTTTTTCACGTGGACGTCGAAAAGGAAAGTCGGAAGTACACATCATTTGTTACGCATGAAGGACAGTACCAGTTTTTGAAAGTGCCGTTTGGACTCTGTAACTCACCAGTTGTATTCCAGAGATTCATAAATACCATTTTCCGACCGTTAGTTAACGATGGCATCGTTTTGCCGTACATGGACGATATCATCATTTTGTCCGCCTCATACGAAGAGGGAATCGAGAGGCTGAGTCAAGTTTTAAATCTAGTGAGTGAATACGGATTGGAAATAAATTTTAAAAAATCGCAATTCTTAAAGAAACGAATTGACTTTTTAGGTCATGTTATAGAAGAGGGTAAAATTTTCCCATCCACCTTGAAGACGCAAGCTGTTATAAATTTCCCTGAACCATCTAATTTAAAACAGATCCAAAGTTTTCTTGGGCTGACAGGGTATTTCAGAAAATTTATTAATAAATACTCTATAATTGCCAAGCCACTTAGCGACCTGCTAAAAAAGGGTAATAAGTTCGAATTCGGCGAAGAACAAAAGATCGCATTCAATCGTTTGAAATCAGCGCTAGCTGAGAAGCCTGTACTTGCAATTTATAACCCTAATTATGAAACCGAACTACACACAGACGCCAGTATAGAAGGATATGGGGCGATTCTAATGCAGAAACCCCCAGGTGATAGCAGTTTTCATCCCACTTATTTTATGAGTAGGAAAACCTCTGATGCAGAGAAAAAGTACTCAAGTTACGAGTTGGAGGTCCTCGCGATCGTAGAAGCACTGAAAAAGTTCCGTGTTTACCTTTTGGGAATTTCATTTAAGATAGTGACGGACTGTTCAGCATTTCAACGGACGATAGAAAAAAAGAGATTTAGCGACGCGTGTTGCTCGTTGGGCTCTGGTGTTACAAGAATTCGATTATGTTATAGAGCATCGTAAGGTGTTAGAATGCCACATGTAGATGCTCTAAGTAGAGCTCCTGTAAACGTCTTATGTATTTCTGTTGAAAATATCTTACCTAAATTAAAACTTGCTCAAGAAAATGACACTGAAATAAAAACCATTAAGAAATTATTGAAAACCTCAAGTTATGAAAATTATTGTAATAGAAATGGCGTACTATACAAGTTTATTGACGGTAAAGAATTGATAGTCGTACCGGAAAGTATGCAGACTGAAATCATAAAAGATGCTCACGAGAAAGGGCACACCGGTATCAAACATACAGAGAAACACTTGGATGAATACTATTTTATTCCCAAACTTCGGCAGAAGATAGAATACGTTATCGCAAATTGTGTTCATTGCATCTTAATAAATCGTAAAGCTGGGAAAAAGGAAGGATTTTTACATCCGCGATTCAAAGAGGACATTCCGTTGCATACCTATCATATCGATCACTTGGGTCCTCTGGAAAGTACCCATAAAAACTACAAACACATATTAGTAGTGGTCGACGCCTTTACTAAATTTACTTGGATTTATCCAACAAAATCTACGACCTCAGCCGAGGTGATAGCGAAGTTAGAGAATCAGAAGGCCATTTTTGGAAGCCCTTGTCAGATCATTTCTGATAGAGGAACGGCTTTCACATCCAGTGAGTTTTCTGACTAATGTGCTAAAGAAGATATTAAACATCATCTAATCACCACAGGCCTGCCGAGAGCAAATGGACAAGTCGAACGAATCAACCAAGTCATTATATCAGTATTAGCGAAACTGTCCTTAAAAAAACCAACCGAATGGTATACACGAACACACACGAAGTTCAGAGGACGCTTAACTCAACATATCAAAGAAGCATTAACACCACTCCGTTCGAATTACTCTTCGGTACTAAAATGAACAGTAAGGGCACCGATCAGCTCAAAGAACTGATAGAAAGTGAGTTTCAATCTCAATTCGAGTCTCAAAGAGAAGAATTACGAAAGCAAGCCAAGAGGCAAATTTTCCAAGTCCAACAGGAAAATAAAAAGACATATAATGCCAAAAGAAGACAAGCACAGCCGTACAAAGTTGGTGACTTAGTGGCAATCAAAAGGACTCAATTCGGACCACACTTAAAATTAAGAGCGAAGTATTTTGGACCTTATAAGATCACGAAAGTTAAGGGTGGCAACACCTATGACGTAATAAAGGAAGGATGCCATGAGGGTTCCATATGCACCACAACATGTGCCGAATTCCTCAAGAAATGGACGGCACCTTAAAATTTTTCACGAACACTTATTTCTGTTATTGTATATTCTTGCTTGTTGCTTTTTTTTTTTTTTTTTTTTTTTTGTATTTTGCAGTGTCCTGGAGGGCCAGTCCACCCTCGGATGGCCGAAATGTAGTGCCGATCGCTTGGAGCTGTGATGAAAACCAGATGCCGTGACGTCATTCTCTCTACGAGCTGCGAAGGCGCCAAGCAAAAATTAGGGGA
Organism: Stegodyphus dumicola; assembly: GCF_044657685.1. NCBI lineage: Eukaryota > Metazoa > Arthropoda > Arachnida > Araneae > Eresidae > Stegodyphus > Stegodyphus dumicola. Next base: position 34,802,245 of record NC_140771.1, on the reverse strand, counting down.
ATTACCGTTTTGAGATGATAGGCGATTGACGTGAAAGCAGAGACGCTGCTTCTGTTCAAAAAGAACTTTGACGAATCATTACTTGTTTAATTCTCTTAAATGTTAAATTTATGTAATAATCGTTTGTCTAATTAAAATGTCTTTCGTTAATTAATTTGTTCATCGTTTAAAATCCCCACATATATATATGTATTTATCCAAAAAATTAGCAAGACAACATAAATTAGAGAGAACTTAGTACTCAAGAATTTTGCGCATTGAGCTGCAAAACTTTTTTAAAATTCAAGAAGTACAAGGAATGTTTAAAAGCTTTTTCTAAAAAGTACATTTGACTCTACAGCTCCTTAGCAAAAATGTAAAATCATTCAACAACTAGAAACAATAATAAAGTAGTAAAAGCAGTCTCGTAAAAACTAAATGTTAAAATTACAAGTAGAGATGATTTCAAATCAAAAAAGGTTGAGAAAAATTAATAAATTTTAATAACAATAATAATTTTAAAAGGACTTAAAATTTAAACAAAACATAAATTTAAACGTATTTCAAAAATACATGATATAATATAAAAGGACTTAAAATTTAAACAAAACATAAATTTAAACCTATTTCAAAAATACATGATATGTACGAAAAATTGCAACAAATGGTAAATAGCTCACCTTGAGGTTTGAGCCGGATTTATCAAGGGAAAAGCAGCTCAAAACTTGAATCAAGTTAATACCTATAGCGCTTTCGTCAAACGATAATAATTGAGACTATAAACACAATTTCACTATTAGAGAATTTGGAATTATTATTATATGAAAAGAAGGCATTTTACCGGTTCATTATAAAAGAAAAGCTGCAGTTTCAGGGGTTACCGAATTTACTCCGTGGAGGCCCCGATACTGCACTTTTAGCTTTGAGAAAATTTGGTTTATATACGTTATATACGTTTTTATATACGTTACGTTATATACGTGTTTATATACGTTAATTCTTAAAATAGTCCTTCCCTCTTTTACTTGCTCTGTTTTAAAGTAAAAGTAAAACATCTGAACTACTTCTTAACTATTTTTGATAAAATTATATTGAGATATTGAACCTCAGAATTCAAAAGTTTTAGTTATGAATTTCATTCACTAATTTTTATTTATACCTCCTTAATTAATGTAGGTGCATTTAAAAAAATTCTACTCTTAAATTTGTTTTTCACTAAGCGGAGATGTTGGGTCTTGCTTTAGTTAAAAAGTTTATAATCATATTTTCCTTTTTTATTATTATTATTATCCTTGTAAGAAGGATTAGAGGATTTGAAAGGTCCATGAGATTCGACAATCTTTTTAGGGTTCGGATTCGATAAAGTTTAGGATTCGTCTCATTTGCAGTTTTATTCAAACTCTGTGAGAATCCAAGGTTGGATTTTAGGCTTAATGTTGCAGAATTTTGTCTGATTTTGAAGTTATAATTCGTATGTTGCTTCTCTATGCATTACTTTAGAAAGCTTACGAAATAATGAAATAAAGAGAGTACTTCCTGGGTCTGATAAAATGTAGTGTTGCTGTGCAACATAAATCCTCATTAAAAAAGAATTAGCAGCCTTCTTGTTCGACGTCAGGCTTAATTAGGAGATGAGAGGGCTCCCGAATGCTTTTAAAGTATCTTTGCCCACGGTATTCTTGCTGATACGAAAGCATTATTTCAAGAGCGACAGCGTTTTCCCTAGAATAAAAAGGGGAAAAAAATTATACGTGATCGTATTACCGGAATTTTTCATTAACTTTTATCTCGTTATAATCGATAAAGTGAACAACACTTAAGTTAAAAAATTCTCGTAATTTTCCTTCAAGGCATGGCTTGTATCACGGTTTTTTCATCTCGTTGAGCTTTAATAAAATATATTTTACGTTAACGCCCCATTCCGTTCTTGATTCGCTTTGGTAGCATTAATTCTTTTAAGGGGAAAAAGAAAACTAAAATTTGCTCAAAAATTTATTCTGTCTAAAGTTAAAATATTCTCTTCCTAGCCTTGACGGCTTGTTTTTTGAGGTTATTTATGAAATAGGCTGTTACTGTAATAATTTCAATAAACTGCCAGAAATGCAAGTCTTCGATGATTAAAGATAAACTCAATTTATTTGCATAACCTTATTAAATCTGTTATATAAAGAAAGAATTCTGTGACTCTACATGTGGATGCAAAGCAAAGTAGTAAACTTAACTTTATGGAGATACAGAAATAGACAGCGGAGTTCACCAAAACAGAGTTCAGTGTTTACATATGATACATATCAAGAAAGTTCAAAGTTTTCGCAGTAAACACTCTCTAAGAAGACCATCCATAATTCCAGATTATTTCGGTCATATACAGAAGTGGTTGTCTGGGAGAGATCATATTTATGCTCTTGAAATGCGGTGTATATTTATGCTTTTGGAAACTCTGGCCATTTTCAGAGGTGATCATCTGCGGGAAGTGGTTTTCATAAGAGAATTTACTGTGTTTACATATTCTGTAACTATCCAACTGCTTTCACAAAGAATTTCTCGGGCACATGGCTAGAGAAAGATGCGCTAATTGTCGCATCATCGTACAAAAATATGCCATGTTACGCGTGCAAATTTTAATACTTGTTAACGATAACAGTATAGTCTATGTTGGTTTTGCATGTGATAAAATTACACTTACATTAAAAAAATATATAGGAGGAACCCTTTAGTAGCAACACCTCTGAAAGTTATCAATATTTTGGAAACACAAACATCAGTCTTGAATTTTGTGGAGGGGATCTCTAAGGCGATTGACTTCCACAAAAGATTCAAATAATCTAGAGTCTTGTGTAGACTTCTTAAAGAAGATTCACTGCCTTTGCAGGGGAAAAAGTAACAGTGTCAGCATGAACACTGAGACTTTGTTCTGAATATCAGCGCATATGGTTTCAGGGTTTTGATTCATATAGAATGCTGACCATTAAAACCGCGGAGGCGACATGTGTCACATTTATACAAAAGGTACTACATGCTGGGACATACAAATTATTAGCATTCCAGCACATGTGCACAAAGCAGGTATGAGTAACGCCATCTATATTTTAGGTAAATTGGAAGACTGCACAGCAGGTTGCTCATTTGAAAATCTCATTTGAACGCTGTTTCTTTGTGTACAGGTCTTGTTTATGCCTCGCGTAAAAAGGAAAAACTCCCTCCAACACTTATCCTTCTGCGGAGTTCGACCACAGCCAGGATTGTAGCTGATCCGAAGTGTGGTTTATTGCTCTGTGGTACTGCTTCTTGGGTTGGTCAAGACTTCCAGGTGAATTTGGAATTGATGGGTTCAAGGGCCATAGTGAAAGCCATGCAGGATCTAAGCGGCCTGGGTCACTAAAGTCTGATAACACAGACATGCTGTCCTCTCGACCTTCTGGGATGTATGTAAAGTAAACTATACACTGCTAAGACAACCGCTCGGAATTAGCCAATGAAAATCGAAATCCGTGTAGATTGTAAATCAGCCCACTATGCCACAAAACTATTTTGCTTACATTCTTTAAAATTCTCCGGATTTGTATACAGTGTATTGCCAATATTTTTATTCCACATAGAACTCAAAATCAAAATATTACGTATTAATATTTTAAAATTTTTGATCTAAGATTCAAAAAATAACTTAATGAAATGTTATGAATGGATATGAATTAACAAGAAAGTGCGTTGAAAATATGCTATTTGTTATATACATAGGCTTCAAAATCGAAATGATATTAACTGACACTAAGCTGCCCTGGATGTTATGACAGCTAATTGATTGTTAACCAGAAATCAAGGGCGTAAATTTGAATCCTATGTAGGGTTTGGCTCTATGTGCATTGTCTTTTCCTTTCTTGTGGATGTAATTTCAGTTGTTCTTCGTCATGCACCCTCTCTGTCAGTCACGAGATGAGTCCACCAGAGTTATGAGTATTGATAGGAGAACACTAATGAGAAACAGTAATGAGTCCGACCGCAGTTATAAGTATTGGGGGAAAGCCTTACTGTAGTTTGATTTATTAGATTATGGCAAGGCACATGAGGGCTATCTGCCTAAGGGATGTCTTCGTGGAGAACTTTCTCTAAGGGAACTGGCTTGTATGCACGTTACACTTGGAGAAAACGAACCACGAAAGCGTCCATGCTTGTTCACCTAAATTCGAACCACGGAGTAAACTACCAATGTTCAGCGATTTTACCGCTCGGGCGCTGGTGGAAGGAAAAGGCCTTGATGTTGACGAAGACACATAATTCACTCTTAAAAAACAATTTGTATTAAATAAACATTCTTACACTAAAGTTAGCATGTTCGGAATAGTTAAAGAAAATACAACTAATATTATTGCATTTTATATATATTTAGAATCTTCTTTCAAAAATAATTAAATTTTTTAAAGCACTAATGTTGTATTGTAAATATTGCCCCTTCCCCATTAGAAGTGAAGTCCGTGGAGATGACTGAAGGAACGTTCAAGGGATATAAAGGCTGATTAAACATCTTATACGTTAGAAAAGAAACGGAAATAAACTTCTTAATGCAAATTTTCTGTTGTTAAGGCCTGAATATATATATATATATATATATATATGATACTTTTTTGTTAATTAATGCTATTCTTGTTAATAATTAGTACTTAATTTTTTATGTTAATGGAGTCTCAGTATAAGGCAGAAGAAGATAAGGAATAAAACAAACACAGCTATAAATAAAAGCACAGATATTTTTATATTTATCCAAATTTTGGAAAGGCTCCGATTTAATAGGATTGGAAAACTGGTCTTAATTGCTATAATTCCCGCATTTATGTTTTCAAATTCTGTCCTAATTGGTTTATAAAAAGTGATTGTGTTCATACTTCATGCGACTAAAATGAATAGTAACAAACTGTATCAGACTCATCAAGCTCATGAACAAAAATATAACTTCATCAGGGTAAAAAACTTTTAATGATTCATCAGCTGATTGATAAAATAATAAGATCTTGGTTTATCATTAAGTGGTTTTTATGATTTTAAATTGAAACTTACAGACGATCACTGAAGAAATAAAAGTCAATGTGGGATAAAGTACAAACTGCAAAGAGGAACAATGCGAATGCAATACTATAGCATGTTAATATAAAAAAATAAAAGAAATGCAAGATAATTTGTTGCTACTTCTAGGTAGGTATATTTATGGGATTACTAACTTTGAGCTATTATTACCATTACGATTTTCCATTAAGCTGTTATTACAATTTTCCTGCAAAAGCGCATATATCTTTGCGCTTAAAATTCAACAACAATATATAAAAGTAACTGAGTTTGTAATTAACTGGAGCATATTAATCAATATTACATAGTATTTAAATTTTCTGAATAAAATACTTCATCAATGCTCTGAAAGGAACCAACATTTTGATTTTTCAGTCGTATTTTTAAAATCTTAAGTTAAGGTCATTGATAGACATTGTTAAATTATTAAATATATAATGCTAAATCATTAATATACATTCTTCTAATTCATTTCAGTTTCAACTGATAACATTTTGATCCGCGGTCTTATACATTTAACACTTTATGTGAAATTAATACGCATTTTTTCATATTTTTCAAGCATTTTGATATAAGCACTTTTAACTATTGAAATTCCAGCCATAGAATTCATATTAAATACTAAAAACTCATTACTTAAATCTTTTGATAATTTTCATATTCCAGAAGTACACTTTCAGTTTTCGCTAGTTGGTCAGTCAAATTATATCTCAATCTAACGCATCTAGTTACAACATTTCTCCAAAACTTAGTAAGAGCTCTTTTATATATATACATACATATAAAAGAGCTTTTACTAAGTTTTATATATTTATTAGTTTTATATATATGTTTAATATTTATTAGTAAGAACTTAGATATATATCTCGCTATATATATTGCACTCAAAAATAAATAATACATCTTGCAATGAAAAATTTTTGCGTTTGGATTCGGTTTATAGATCTAACTCAGTAACAACTTAGCAGCAAAACTTAAACAAACTTCCAACCGTATGGCATCACCATTGTAGATGGTGTTAATGGTGATTTTTTTTCTTTACTCTCATTCGTTATCATCGAGAGGTTGTGCTCGTAGTATACAATTTGCTTATATGCTTCCGTGCTTCTGGAATCATGCAGCCAGACCATGTATCCTAAATTAGGAGCTTTGCTCACGTGCACGACGACAAGTGCCTGCGCAGACTTTACGATAATAATCTTGGAGCATCACGGATTGTCAGCTTAGGGAACATTATTGTAGATTCCCTTTATGTTGCAGCAGAGACAATTGCGTCTGCTGTGATACGATGAAGAACGACTCTGAACGTAGGAGTGGCACTATGTCATCTTTTTAGATAAATCCCTGTCCTATGTACATGATCGACGTATCCGTGTGAGGAGGCACTGAGGAGAACGAACGTTGTCAGCTTGCATTAGTCATTGCCATACGGGCTCAGCGCCTTGCATACTGATATGGGGTGCCACTGGGCACACATTCCGGTCATCTCTTATTCGGATACTCGGTAATGGGACAGCAGTCATGACATTTTTGACGTGTTAAGGCTGACATAGCTGTTTCTTATGTTTGAGGCCTGCGTGACTCCATCTTTCAATAAGATAATGCACGACCGTAGGTTGCTCATGCTATCTTACCTTCCTCGATGCAGAGGGCGTTCGACTATCTCCATGGCTAACAAGTTTTCCTGATCTCTCATACATTAAATATATCTAGTCATGAGTTACGAGAGACTGGCACCTCACAATCGCCATCTACTACGATTGATAAATTCTGGCAAGGAGTTAGAGCCGCATGGGATGAACCACAACCATCCACATCTGCCATCCAAGTTCAGATCAATATGCCATGTTCAGCCCATTAGGATTACAGCCGTTGTTGTTACAGAGTGGCTTAACACGCAAGGAATTTTCTTCTTTTCCATTGGTTATTTTCAGTTGTTTATCTCGCTGCATGTGCTATTATTTATTTCATTAGAGTGTCAACGTATTCCTGTTCATCTAGCGTAGTTACTAAGAAGATATCTACAAACTTTTTCTTACAAATGGCGAGTTCGGCTTGGCCGCTACTTACTGAGACCAGAATGATGGCCACTTTATTATGGAGATACCTAATAGGTGGACGAACTTTGCCTCCTATGAAAGCGACGGACAGTCACAACCATGCCTTCTCCGGGATTCGAACCCCGGCCTTTTGGTATCGCAGTCGGCTCCACTCACCACTTTACTGTCTGAATCCATAATCTTATAGCACACAAAAAGTATATATAATGCATATTAACTTTAATGCTTATAAATTGGTATCATGCATTTAATCGTAATGTGATATAAATTTCAGCAAAATTTCCATCTTTGATTGATATTAAGCTTAGAAAATCCACTGGGGATTCCTTCTTAAACTCTTTGGACCTCTCATGTCTTCCTTTTATAATCTTCAACTCGGAGATTTAATTATTTCAGAGTCATACTGTATTGCCACAGACGTTTCTCCTTTTATTACTTGGAGAGTAAGTTGTGAGGACTATTAAGGTCTTTTCTTGAGGTAAGTTCTAGAAACCAGCTGTGCCGTATCCAAAATCGGAAACCACTCATCTACCAATTACTACGAACTGAACATGCTACTTGTACCAAGAGAGCAGTGTGGGAGAATATGACAAATATGTTTAGAGTTTTTTAGAAAAATGTTCGTCTTACGATTAAAAATGTCATTATACTGTCAACTACAATAATCCTAACTGTCAATCGAATGTCAACTCTGTGACTATAAAATTGTCTGGGTTCTTAAATCTAATTTTTAAGCTTATTCCTTATAAATTAACTTAATTCGCAGTTAAATACTAGAAGATCCGATATGAGATTTCAATAAACTCTTAGTATGGTTTGATGTATCTATTCAAATTAACACAACTTTGAAATGCCAGAAAAAGAAAGATAAATTCTTACTAGATAATGATTGGTGATTATTCGATTATTTTCAAAATTGTTCTCCTATTGAAATTAAAGCAAAACTTTTTTCGGATAACGAATTGAATTTTCTTGAATTTTATCCTCTTTATTAAATTTTAAATATTTTAATTCATACTTTTTAATTCTAATCTTGTTCCTTTGTTCAGGGTGTTCCATCACACTTTGTTTGTGATTTTGGGGTGTTTTCCTTCATTCTTGATAAATGTTCTGCACTTTTTCTTTTCTCATTTATTTATTAATTGACGCCAGTGATTTTGTCAGTCTCGATCCTCCTTTTTTGTCCATATCATTTTTCAAATAAACCGATCGTACCACCAATGATATCGCCATATATTATTTTTAAAGCAATAACTCGTAGACTCATTAGGATATTTTTGAAACAAGAGATGTGAAAAATGAGCAATGCCCTTGCCGGGACTCGAACTTAGACTTCTCGAATGCGCGCCGAGTGTGCTACCGTTCCACTAGAAGGCATGTAGAAAAGAGGGAGGAAATACCTTATAAACGTTGCGAATATAAAAATGTATGGCAACATTTAATACTATTAAAAATTCTAATGATATGCTGTTTTTAAATATATTGGAATTTTGCTGTTGAGTTTTATGTGGCGTAAATGCGAAGGAAATCATGTTTAATAAATAAAATTAAAAACACAAAAAAGTTAATGATAAAAAGACAAAAAGAGTTCTGTAAAAAGCTATCTTAGTAAGAAAGCTGAACCCTGATATGATGAACTGAAAGCCTGAAAAAATTTATGTCAACATTGAATACTGTATCGGGAATTTTAAATCTATGTTGCTTTTAAAATTTTTTCCGATTTCGCTGTTTAATTTTAGGAAGTGTAATGTTTCAGTAAAGTGAAAATAATGTTTTAAAAAAAATCTGAAATGTTTCAGATTTTAAATTACGTCCAAAGGGGAGTTTTTTTAACATTTTGTTTGTTACCTTTATTTATTAAATATCATGTTCTTCGCACTTAAACCATAAAATTCAGTTCAACAGCAACATCGCAAAATAATTTTAAAATGAGCATATGTTTAGAATTTCCGATCCAGAGTCTCGTGCGCTGGAGATATATTTTTTATCCCCCGTACTGTGTTGCCATTGCTGGCTTTGAAATCGTTTAGTTTATTAATCAAAAATTCGTTAAAGTGTTACAAAATATGAAATCGATAATAAAACAAATTTCAAGTTAAAATTAGGGCTTTCCACATGCCCATATTCTATGGAAGATTATGTTATTCAAATTTTGATGACTCTAGGTACCGTTATTTTATCACAATGCGAGAAACATACATACATTCATGCAGATTCTTATTATTTAATTTCTTTAAATATAAGACAGGGCTATAATATTTGGTGGCAACAATTTGAAAAGTGAAACAACACTGATCGTGAATAGACGCAAAATGGCAAAACGAAATTAATAGTCCTTCTTGGCAAATTTCTTCTTTGGACTAATAATAAAAAGAAAAAAAAAGCAGAAATGAGTCGAAGCGTAGATTGGTAAACTCCGGGCTTAAGGAGGGTGTAAAAAAGCTTAAAAAACCCTGTCGTGCAAGTTGAAATTCGAATCCTTTTTCTTTTTATATATTTCTTTTTTATTTTATGCTTACGTAATAAGATTTTTGCTATCTAAGCAGTACTCCTTGCAGAACAGAGGACCGTTTCAGATTTTTCGAAATGTGCAGCCATTATTTCTAAAAATAAAATGAAATAAAGTGAAGCTAAAGTGAATCTCGACTGATTTCGAAATTCATATTAACCTTGGCTTATTCAGTTTACTCACTGAGAGCTTAAAACTTTCATATTTTTAAGATGAACGTAAATTACACAGAGCGCTTAAAATAAGACTGAGTACTGTAAACTGAAATCACATTCTGAGTTCTGTTAAATACTTCTCACGAGTTTCTTGAGATAGAAGAATAGAGTACAACTAAAAAGCAAAGAATCCAATTTCCCAGGGCTGATATGCAATGAAAAACTTTCAATGAATTCCGTTCTCGGAATTACGATGTAATAAACTTGATTAGGGGATGAAGCTAAGACTGGCATGTTACGTGAATTGATTTCAAAAGCAGGAAAAAAAATCCCCAAACTGTGTGAAAATAAACAAGTGAAGTGTTTTCCTCCCAAGTGTAAGGAGTTTTGTTTTTATTAGAACTAATAGCTATTACTTTTTTCCAGCAGTTTTTTTTTCTCTTCCATAATTAGCTAAGAGCTGATGATACTATCTATATTATTAAATAGTGAAAACTCTGTATGGATGTTTCTCGCATTATAGAAAATAGGCGGAACTTTACAGTCACCAGATTTTGGAAGTACAAAGTCATTGGTACTTTGAAGTCAGAATTTAAATTTCCGATTTGTTTTTATTTATTTCACATTTTGTTCGATGTTTAATGAACTTTTGACTAACAAACTCAGCAATTTAAACGCGAGTAGTGGCAACATTGTTCGAAATAAAACTTTTTCTCTCCAGGACTGCAGACTGTTGCCAGTCGACAAAATGTAAGGTATAGTTATTTATATTTCACTTTTAATCATTGAGCTCAGCTAGTTAAAAACACCGTTTCGCCACTGTTTGAAATAAAAATACTGTTATCTTCCACTTGCTTGCCAACGTGTTGCCATTTGGCAAAACGCAAAAATCTTAACTTTCAAATTTACTCTGTCTGTTACTGATTAAAAAATCAAGCGATTTAAAAGATATAAACCCAGCTTTTAAGAATAATTTGTCTACTTTTTAATTTAATTTTGCATTTTTATTGAATGATTTCAATAAAAATGCGTCTGCATCATGAGATGTCTGTAATGTTAAATACGTTTATAAAATTGCACTAGCTAGGCTCATTAAAATCATTACAAAATTTTTCTTTTTATAATTTTTACTTTATGGCTAGTTGTACAGACGGTATAGTGGTTAGGGGAACCTACTCCAGTACGGAAGGGCGAAGGTTCGAATTCCGAAGAAAGCATGGATTTTTCTAAGTGTATAGTGTCTTTGCGGCATAGAGGCACTTTAAATATATAACGGACCGAAAGGCCTCTCGTAGAATTTGATGGCAAGGGAGAGGGATGGGAGACCCTCGGACCACACCCCGAGATGCTCTCCCTCAAAACTGAAATGGAAGTAGATGTCCAACCTCCCTGAGGCCCTGGGAATCATTCTTTCATAAAATTCATGGACAAGACAACAACAGTATTATAAGGCTATTTCATGTACTAGTAATTTGCATTAGCTTGCCGTGCAAGTGGCTAGTGAATGGAATTTATTGGTCTATTTGTTTTAGTACTTCGTTACGAGAAAATGAATTTGTTTTTGAAGCTCTAGATATCCAAGCGAAGCTTTATTTACTTTTCGAATTGTAAAGATGTTTTATTTAGCTACGGATTCGTACAGTTCTTCTTATCAATAGCACATAGTAAACAGGAAGAAATTGACAATTTATTAAAATCAGTAGCAGCTCTACAACAAAGTAAATAGCTATAAGTGTAGTTCAAAAAGACAGGTAGAGATAAGACAAAATCATGTCTACGCAAGAGGAATATCGTACATTTTCATAATGGCTGACAGTACAAGGCAGCAAAATCTAACGCGTACACCGAACAAAGGCTCAATACAGTTGTAGATTCTAACTGAATAGTTGAACTGTCTTATTTTCTGCTCTTACGCAGTTGATAAATATCAGGTTATCCAGCACATATGGAAGCTTCGAGAAAAACATATCCTAGAACTTCGAAGATACGTTTCTCGAAAGATTTCAGAATGTCGCCAAGTTGGTGAGAAAGCTCCAGATATTGCCAACTTGGCGAAAGAATTGCTCCAAGCTTTCTTGATAAATTAAACGTACATCGATTCTGAATCCACAGTATAATACCGGAAGTAAACAGTTATAAACATAATAAATGGCGAAAAGGAATTCCATTAAATGGAAATTCATAAAAAATTATTACATAAAAATACATTAAGTAAATAAATTAATAAATAAAAAAGATGCACAACACTATAAAAATATATCAAAACAAAATACAACCAAAACAAACTTAAATATTTACAAAGAATTTAAATATCAAGAATAGTAGCAGTCTGGGAAGCTCAAAATTTGAAAAATTAACCGTGGCCTAGCTCGGAATCAAAAGTGAGAATGTGCTAAATTGTACAACCTCCGCCTTGCAATACACATAGGCAAAAAAGTGGGAGGGAAAACGTTTTATTTATTTATTTATTATTTTTTTAGCAAAGAATTTGAAAAATCCTCAAAATTTAATTTTAGTTTCAAACTCATTTTAAATAAGAAAATTTAGTAAGTAACTCGAAGAAACAATTTGATGTCAATCTCTTATCATTTTGAGGCAATATTTTGCTGAAGTGCTCTAGCTACATATCATTTCCCTCTCAGCGTTATGGACGGACAATGCCGCACAGAAGGATGGCTTTCGTATTCATTACACATGAAATTTTCTGTCAGATTTTAATGTATCCGGTTTCGGCTTGGATGTACATTGGAAGAAAAGGAATCAAGACTACAAAGTGAGAGAGTTTTTTAAATATAATCAAGAAAATACCATTCATTCATGACATTTTGAGGAACTTTGAAATCTCAGGACTAAACCCTTAACTCGCGGAGGGTTAAAATACTGAACTAACTTAAAACTGAGTAAACTCGAAAGAAAACGGAAAGACGTAAAAGACAGATTTGCGCGATTCATTTGAAATTAGGTAGACACAAGGGCTGCATTTTAATAGTTATTAATAATTTCTTTTTAACTTTGAGAAAACTAACGATCTCTGTTATTTAAGGGGGGCTTTTTATATAAATATTGCATTCAGCAATGTGGTATTTACAGTTGATTGGAAACCCTAAGGATTTCTTGCCGAATACTAGAATTCCCAGGATTTTTGTTGAGGAAAACTGTTCAACACTGTTGTGTACGAAGGTACCCAAACGTTTGTGGCCACACGTGTAAAAATTGCACGGTAATAAAATCCTGTTTCAGATATGTGGGAGAAATATTAAACAAATTCGAAAGTTTCACTGGATAATGTGCGTGTTGATTGATTTGCTTCCTGATGTATAATGAAAGAACAGGTAAAACAGCTTAACATGGGCTGAAAATCCATAAAAAATGATTGTGTTGAAGGGCGACCATTGAAGGCATCGACATCAGAAAAATACTGAGTGATCGGCAATTAAAAGTCGAGAAGGTAGCATAAATATTGCAACTATCTAAAACAACTGTTTGCTCATTCTACATGAACAGAGTGTGTACAAGATAACTACTTCGACTTCTTTCAGAAGTTCAAAAACAAAAACATGTCAGTGAAATTTAAAATCAGCAGTGGGGGTTTAAGGAACTTGACTCCCTCCCACTCTCAACCTAGATTTAGCCCCAAGTAATTAATAAGCACACCAGTGACTAAGCAGTAAAATCACTGAACACAGTTAGTTTCGACCCGAGTTCGATTCCAGGCAAACGGGCTGACTACATGTGTGTTTTCGTGGTTTTCTCCATGTGTAACGTGTATATGAGCCAGTTTTCCTTAGAAAGAGCTCTACGAAGGCATCCGTTCCCTTAGGTAGAAAGCCCTAATGTGCTCTGCCTTAATCAGCTAAAATAAAAATAAATAATTATACGTTACAAATTAAATATTAAAAAGCAAAGAACACAGAACTAAAAAAATCTGAAAGGTTTGATATTTTAAATTACGTCCAAAGGGGCGTTCGTTTGTGTGTTGCCTTTATTTATTAAATATCTGTTCTCCGCACTTAAACCATAAAATTTAGTTGAGTAGCAATGTCGCAAAATAATTTTAAAATGAGCCTATCTTTAGAATTTCCGATACACAGTTCCGCGTCCGCTGGAGATAAAAAAAGGTTTTTTTCCCCGGCCGTAGAGTGTTGCCATTGCTCGCTTTTAAATCGTTCAGTTTGTTACTCAAAAATTCGTTAAAGTTTTACAAAATATGAAATCGATAGTAAAATAAATTCCAAATTTCAAATTTGGTCTTCCACGTGCCCGTACGCGTAGGAGGATTACTTCATTCAAAATTCGATGGCTCTATGTACCGTTGTTTTATTACAGTGCGAGAAATAGACATGCATTTATGCAGATTTTTCATTATTTAATTTCTTGAAATATAATGCAAGACTCTAACATTTGGTGCAACAGCTTGAAAAGTGAAACGGACATTTATAGTGATTCAACGTAAAATCGCAAGACGAAAACAATAGTCCTTCAGGGACAAAGCTCATTTCAAATTAATTTTTAAGGGCTAAAGAACTGTTTTACTAAACGATGTGTTTTCTATGTAACGAAGAACAAGGAAATCATATTGAAAAAAAATATTAAACTTCTCCATATTTTTTTAGAAGTATACTAGGCCGGAAACTTTTGGATCTACAGACGAAAATTTAGGTAATCACACGCTTTGTTTCTTAAATTTGAAGGTCTGAATTTCTGACATTTTTAACGATATTCTTGTAAGGAAATTAATAAATTAAAGATGCGTACAACACAAATATTCACTGAAACCATTAAATATTACGACAGCAGCTGAAGTATCATCCATCAGGGCATGGTTTTATTCTTATACCATATGTAAAGCATTTACGTGCGCACGGAAGTGGTGTAGGTTGTAAATCATGTTGGTAAGTTTTTTAACAGGAGTAACGGTGATAATCCACGTATCGGATATCTTTCATGGGAGGGTATCACGTGCAAACGCACGACAAAGGCAGAAAGGAACACTTAGCACGCAAGCAATGCGTGACTTGAAATTCTTCAGATGCAAATACATCATTAGCGAAAAACAGTCAGAGTATTTTACGCGCAATGATAGTTATTAAGATCTGTGTTAAGATAACTGATTGATATTTATTATTCTAGCGAACTATTATATGATGAATGGTATTCGGCAAAGTGCCGGGATTATAAGCAAATAATTATACAACCCAGAAACCAAAGCTGTAAAGTGATATTAGCAATATATTACATGTCATTCATATAAATTCCTTTGCTGTTATTTTTCTCTCTTCTTTAGAATAACAATGAAATTAATGAGTTCCAAGTAAGTACAAACGCAAAATCAAACACACAGGATTCAAGCAGGTAATTAAAACACTTTTAATCATTTACGATAGCTCTCATCAGGCTTAGGTTCTCAAAGTTCTTTCCTGTTGCCAAGATCACAAAATTTTCAGAGTTATTTTTTCTAAAATAGAACTCCTAACTGGATATATGTTTTCACATTTTTATTGAAATGATCAGTGCATAGGTATGCAATATACAGACGTTCCGATCAAGTGGAGCTTTCGAGTAAAATGCATTTGAAAAACGATTTTGATAAATTTATTGCTTTGCATGTGAGCCAACAATATTCTCTTTAAATCACGTTCGATTTTATGCTTTAAAATTTAAAACATAAAAGTTTCATTGAAAAATATATTCGGAAAGGTGTTATTGTTCTACCTGCACATATGCTTGCAAAGATTTCTTAAGCTCTACAGTATTCATGTCGTGTTGATGAAATCGTACTGTAAGCGAACAAGTGCTTTTTATTTGTTGCTTTCTAAATCAAATAATAGTTACAAGAATAATATTTATCAATCAAAGGTTTTAATAATTCCTCCGTCAAATGGCACCGTACTATATCAGATATTATTTCAAGCGTCCTTAAAAATTGTTTATTGCTTATTGAACATACCGTCAGGTTATTAGTGTATACAGCTTTGAAGCGATCCTTCACTTCCAATATCGTTGCAAATGCGCTGGAAAAATTTCTTACTTGAGGAACCCCATGCAAAAAATCAGCAGATATGAGATCAGAAGACCGGGACGTTTAAGTGATGTCACCATCATGAAAAATTAATATCTGGAAAAACTATTGTTGCACAAAACCCATCTGTATCCTGGCTAGTGTGCGGACACGCTGAAAGATAGATTTTTGCCAAGGTACGTGATGAATCAATTTTTCTTCGTCTGTATTCCAACCATATGTTGTTTAGTTGCTAGCTGAATGTGCTATCAGTTATACGACGACAGCATGCATTGAGCTATACGGTATTTCTTCGGCCTTCTTCGCATGCCTTCGTGGTGTGATGGTCTGCACGTTGGGCGCGTATTCCAGAGGTCCGTAGTTCGATTCCCAGCGAAGGCGTTGCTCATTTTTAATCTTTCCTGCTTCCAAATCATCTAATGACTCTACAAGTGGCTCTCAAACTAGAAAGGTGGGGGATGATGATTCTCTCCACCCAGGATTTGGCGATTGGGTCCCCTGAAAACCCCAGTCGCCCTTTAAAAGGGGGAGTATATAATTCATTTCTCCCGCCTTCTTGGCCTGCCTTCGTGGTGTGGTGGTCTGCATGCCGAGCGCGTATTCCAAAGGTCCGTAATTCGATTCCCGGCGAAGGCGTTGCTCATTTTTCAACTTTCCTGCTTCCAAATTACCTAATGACTCTACAGAATGATTGTTAGAATATGTGTACCGCCACACTACTAAGAGACAATACGGCCTCTTCCTCATTCTAAAAATCATGTTGGTAAGTTTTTCTAAAAAAAAAAAAAAAAAAAAAAAAAACTTCATGTTGGGGGGGGGGGCGAGAATCAAATAAAAAGCACTTTGGAGAGTTTAATGTCATGAACTTGCTGCCGCCCAGTACCATACTTACCGGACTACATACTTTAAAAATTCTTGGTCAAGACCTGAATTGGGCCCGCGTGGTCATTACTTTCGGTTGCCAGAACCTATGGCGAACTATGGCGATATTAGCCTGAAGGTCTGACTGGTCGATTTGCTAACCACAAGCTCTACACGTACTACCCATCACTGGAGGAATTATACAGAATGAACTAAATCATGCAGGAATTTGTTATCTTAGTGATAACAGGTACACAATCTTTTAAATGTTTTTACATAAGAGTCAGGCACATGGAAAGTAATCTGCGTTATATTACGTTTGGGCGCTAGGACATTTTTAAAAATTTTTTTTTATTATTTTAAAGTTTACTATATGTAATAATTTAATAGGTTACGTCTTTCCTTTATGCAAGGCCAACGACTTTACAAAAGCCGAATAAATATATGACAGTTGTGTCAGGATTAGTATCCGCATGTGGACATTTGGCAAGTCCAGAAAAATCCATGGCAGTTAATTTTTCAGGCAGAGTCCTCCTTTCTTTATTTTATCTAACAGAAGTTTCTACCTATTCTAACAGCGATTCTTAACAGTCTTTTTGATTGCTTGTTTGCTTAGTTTTAAGTAGTTCCTAACAGGATACTCTTTCCTCGAACAACAACATCCAGCTTACATGTAGAACAACAACTTTATGAGGCTCTTAGCCGTCTATTTGGCTGCGTTCCCGGAGCAAGGTGGAACAGAGAGTAGACTGTTTCTGCCAGGAACACACTGAGAGGCTAAGACCAGTTCAGTGGTCTTCCTTGGTGGCGCTTACTCACTCACTCTGTGGGCCCAGGAGTACACATAAAGCTACTGACACTACTCAGGACAAAGAATACTTTGTGAGCTTCAATGCACACACTGACATGACTGACACTGACACATGACTTTTACGGACCCCACCAGCTAAGGGGTCTACGCCATCTGATCTGCGGAAAGTTGGGAATAGCCCTTCTCTCACAGACCTCGGAAACCACCGGGCTCGTGTTTTTATCCCCCGGTGCCGATATTATCAAGGTACAGAACTTAGCCAGTATTTTCTTCAAAGCTATGAATTGTTATCATAGTAGGGTCCATCAGCGACCAAACGGTAAAGTTGCTGAACACTGGTAGCTCGACCTGGGATCGAATCCCGAAGAATGGACTGGCTGCATGGTTGATTTCCGTGGTTTTTCCTATGTGTAAGTTTTACTTAAAAAGTTCTCCATTAAGGCATCCTTCCCTATAGGCAGATACCCCTTGAGTTGTTTGCCTTTATTAATTAATCTAACCTAACCTAACCATAGTAGTAGAAATGACTGCTGCGGAAACTTTTCAAGGTCCTCTGACTTGCCAAAATCATCTAATTCGTCTGCGCTGTGTTGATGACAGACGTTACGATCTTCGCACGGTGAATCGTGGGAGATCGAATGAGGGAGGGTCACTAGACCTTGAAATGCCTATTTTAAAGTAGCAAACTGAAAGCCCGAAGGCGAGAATTCATCTAAACCACAGGAAAGTTACCCAGACGTAGTGTAAGAAATAATTAGTTTTGCAAATTAGTTTTAACTAATTATACGTATTAAATTATCAAAACCACATTTTTAAAAGATCCTTTCTATGTTAGAAAAATAGTAATTTAACGTTTATTAAGAATAGGAAAACTATTTTAAGAAAATGTTCTGATGTTAAAAATTCTTCTTGTGCTAAGTTTTGTACTGCAAATGCATTTTACCATGAATCATAAATTTACAATGAGAACATTTCTGTATCCAAAAACTTATTATCTTTACTTCACTGTATAAATAAAAAATGGGGATTTTACCGTTAAACTCTTATATCAACTTTTACATTTCTATCAAACTCTAGAAATATGATACTCTCCTGATTATTATAACTCAATCTCGGATGGCTAAAGCAATAAAAATATTAGAAACCAATAAAATAACCCAAAATATACTTCAAAAAGCGTTCGACCGCAAGAAACGAAAATGCCAAAAACAGCTTTAACCGCCATTAAAGAAGGACCTCCTTTCTTTTTAATCTTTTCGAAAAGCAGAAAGAAGATTAGGTCCAGTCGACAGGGCAACGTTTTGTTACTTTCTGCTACATTAGAGGCTGCGTCCTGCTAAGTGAAGAGAAACTATAAATTTTACCTTTTCCCTTCTAAATAATGTTAAGGTTTCCTCGTAGGGAAAAGATTCTTAAAACTGGTATCGATTCCATAAGTGTTTTTAGTTTAGGTATACATAAATGACGATTTGATTCATAAACTGTTAAAATATCGATCATGAAAGCTGAGAATAAACCCTGATGGAGTAGCAATGTTGATTTCTAGACTAGTATTTTATTATTACTATTATTTTCAAGTAGAAGTACTGACATTTGAAACGTGTTTAGCGAAATCTTATCAAAATTTTGAACCGTTATGCTATATTCCTTTACGTTACGTTACGTTGTCATAAATATAAAATTCCTTCCCCTTAGCAAGTGTATCATCGATCGAAACATAAAAACTTGCTTATTTAATACTTGACGAGCCTTCCTGCTTAACTACCCTTCAGAGTGTTGTCACTTGGCAAAAGCTATGATGTTGATCAATATTTCGAATCTAATTAATTTGTGTAATTTCTTAGCACCCGAGCTCTATTCATAGTAATAAACGCATTTTTTAATAATTTAGATGTTTATTTTATTTCTGATAGTATATTTAATTGAAATAAATTAAAATACATGTACTATTATTCTAATTACTTAAAGTATTTCTACCACTGCATATTTGTTACTAGCCTGGTACGCAGTTCTTTAGATTTTATAAACGAATCTAAAGAAAGGTAAGGGAATGACACTGCAAATATCTGAATGCAGTAACAACCATTTTGCTGGGTGCGAGGTTGTATTTGCTATTTTATATTCATTTAAATATGTAAAATCACATTCTGGCATAAATTGTAATACAATCGGCTGTAAGGAACTTGACAAATGAAAAGAACGGAAGGAAGCTAGAAGTAGTATTTTGCATGGTCGCGCTTTGGCAAGTCGAATTTTAAAAGTTAGAATTTAAATATTTTCCTTGTTCTCTCGCAAGTGTTAGGTAAATTGAAGTTCTAATATTTCAAAGGCCTAATGCTTAAAATTCTCATGAATTTAACACAGAGTTTTGTCATTTGTCAGGGCATTAGATTTTCAATTTATCCTCCATATTTTATCACCGTTTTTAATAATTAAAATCTTTATTTCACGTTTTTAGATAATGTACTTAATTTATATGAATTAAAATCTATTTGATTTATGACATATAAAGGTACCTAACTATGTATTTAACTGAAGTTCTTGTTGTCTATAAAGGCTAACATTTAGAGTTCACACAATGGGTTATCACTTCTGCTTGATACTCTGTGTGGACATGAGATAAAACTCAAGCAATGTAAATGTTAACATAAACTTTTATTCGTCACGCCTTGTAGCATACAATTGAAATAATACAAAGCAATTAATTGAACTTCCTGTTGATAATGAACCGTTGTTTTTCAACAAATCATTACAGTTTCAACAACTGTATGCAAAGCTACAACACTGTCTGAAAAACACTGTAAACGGATATTACGAACTCGAGTAGTTTTGTTAACGGCTAAAGTAACGTAATTTTGTACGAACGAGTCGCTCTTGCTACACCAGGGCCAGAATAACACGCAGTAGTCTCTTTTAGGATTTCTTCCTAATTTTAAACTTAACCTTTAGAATGGGAGAATACGTTGAGATGAAGGAAGAAATTAATATAAAACTACCTACTGGTAAAACTTAAATCAGATGTCACGAATTCATAAAAGTATACAACTGATAGTTCTTATAAACGCCTGTAGCTTTATTTTAATGAATAAAACATGCTTCTAATGCCATACGATACAGAAATAATTGGTGTAACTTGTTACAGTTGAATTTTTATAATGCACTTATTAATTTTCAATATTTTTATTGAAATTTTTAATAGTTAACCTTTTGAGGTATTATGCAAGGGATCTCCAAGCGTTTCTGACAGTCAACCGCTTCAAGAAGTTTTCAGTTTCTCATCGAACCTAATTTCATTATTATGTTAGGACGAGACAAACGCTAATATAGTTTTTAGATTGTTTAGTTTAAAATGTTTATTATTTTTAGTTTAAGTATAATTAATATAATATGACAAAGATATTTAATGCAATGCATTCTGCTTAAACTCTAATTAAGTTAGTAGAATTGGCTGACACTTTCAATGTGACGGGCCTGCCTAGTTATTCTTGGCAAGATTAACGGTTAACAGTGTACGGCTCAAAATTAATGAGTTTCAGCCTGCATTTTAGCTCTAACGTATTTCTCTGCTAATGAACAAGGCTAAATCGATTCTTAACAATATACTAACATGAAAATACATCTAAAAATGGAAATGCAAATTTAGACATTTTTGGATAATTTTGTACAATTTTTATAAAATCCAAAAGCAACAGTATTTCAAATACTTAAAAAGTATCTTAGCTTCGTTATCAGTACAGTTTAATAAATTTATCTTGCAAGTGACATTCGATGTTTTTGTTTCTGACAACCTAATCTAAAATATTCATATTTAGTTCTTCCTCAAACGTTATCGCTTACTGCAATTAAAAATCGCTGTTCAGTTTTTCATGATGCATTATGTATATTTCCAAATCTTCATCTTTTTATTTCTGTTTGAATATTCAAAAATGCTGAAAATCACTTAACAACGACAAGGATTTAAAGAAGCTTAATTTAATTTGCAAGCCGGAAATTGAATTTTACAGAAGTCCAACAAAAGTTTTCCAACTCCAGTAATAAATTAGGTCACAAATTTATTACATTTAAATAATTTAAGAAGGTGTTTTATCCCTCTTTCCAGCAAGCATTCGTAATGTAACGGTAGCGCATTCAACGCGTATTCGAGAGATCCAGGTTCGAGTCTCGGCGAGGACACTGCATATATTTCCCATCTCCTGCTTCAAAATAATCGAATGACTCTACAAACGGGCTAAAAGAAAAATAGATATGGACAATAATTTGTCACTACCAGGATTCGCGATTGGGTCCCCTAATTCCCGGTCATCCTTTAAAAGGGGGAGTATATAAGGTATTTTCCTCCCTCCTTCCATCATGCCTTCATAGTGTAATGGTAGCGCACTCGACGCGCATTCGAGAAGTCCAGGTTCGAGTCCTGACGAGGGCATTATCCATTTTTCACATATCAATGCTTCAAAATAGCTTAACGACTACAAAATGATACACCTTAAAATTTAGAAAGGAATAAAAATTTAACCATAAAAAAGGGCTCTCTAATCCCTAATTACACTTCAAGCACTTTTTTTGTTCATTTGCCTGAAAAGTACTAAAACATGAAAATACCGTTGTAAATCATAACTTTGAATAAGTTACTTCAAAAGGAGATGCTTCAATATAATAGCATCAGTGCAAATGTTTTCGCTTCGTTTGTTTACATTTTTAATGTAAATAAACAAACAAACACAAAATACAAGTGACGAATTTTTTTAATATATAGTAATATATATATATATTTCCATCAACTTAATTTTAAATGTAAATCGTTCCAATTTAGTTAATTATTACATTAATCATTTTTAATTTACTTTTTTCTTCAACTCCCAAGTGATGCTCGAGATATACCAACTCATGAGAACAGTATATCGATCACTCAGTTAGACTTTAACGATAGTTTTTAAGTTTGCAGTTTTATTTTATTTTAAAGAGTTCTATGATGTTTTATTTTTGTTTTCAGAGAGTTATTTCAGAGTTTTTGATTCTCAGACATTTTGAGAGCAATTACTTTAGAATTCTGCTGTACTTTTGACACTGCTGCATTATGCTTAGTAATTTCATTAATGTGAGCTTGATTTTCTCATCTTGATATGTTTTTTGCGATAAATCGTCTTTTTTATTTCTTTCTTTCTTACTTTTTGTTTAACTGAATAAGCTACAGGTACTTACTGTTGGAGAGTTTTTTTAATGGCTTTTCTTTCAATTGCTGGTATGATGACCATAAATGGCGCGATGACTCATTCATAGGCAACTTTTCCTGCATGTCATCAATCCAAGTTTGCTGAGTAGTCAAAAGTAGGCATCAGTTTCCTTCGAGCGCTTAAGAGTCTGAAATTATCTCTTTCATTCAGGGAAGAAACGTTAAAATGGCACAATCTCACTAAATTTCTTCTTTCAATAACATTCTCCAGTCTACTTTTTAATCATTCTAAACTCTCCGAGTTCTTTTTAACGTTCAACTATACTACTTAATTAATAAGTCACTTAAATATTAATCAGGTTTTCTTTCAAAAAAGAAAATTACACACTTCGAGTGGCTAAATGAATCACTCAAAATTTTTGAAGAGTTGCTTAATTGTCTTAATTAACAATTATTATTATCTTTCCTATTTTCAGTCCCTCCGCAAACAATTCGTAAGCTCTGCATAGTAGTATGTAATAAATTTATTTGCCTAGTAGGAAAATGAAAATAAAAGGATATATGTATGCATGTATATAATTATACATGTGAGTATGGAGAACATTTATATATAGATATGTACCTCATAATGAAGCTATTTATGTTATACAGTTATCATATCATTTTAGGAACTCTTTAATCAAGTAAAATTCTTTTCAGTTAAAACTTCTTTCAGTTACAGTAACTCCTTAATTAAAACTCTTTTCAAGTTGCAATAAAATTATACTTGTTTTGTAATTAGCAAGTAACTTCAAAAAGTTTTTAATCTTTAAGATTTCTTTTTCTTCAAGATTCTTATCTATTCAACATTAAATTTACTTATTTCAAACATGCATTATTCAGAGCTAAGTTTAGTTCAAGATACATAAAGAGGTTCTCTCTGGTTCTAATTTAATCCGTGATCTTCTTGCTCCGTATGATTGAATTACTTTAAGAAATTAGTTAAAACCCTAATATTGTCTTCTTAAAGTGCCTGTGGAATCACAGTCAGAGCTTTATATTTTAATTTCCGAACGGTCAATAATTACAAAAATTTAAAACAGCTGAAAGATTTCTTTGCGCTTCAGCTTGAAGCTACACAAACAAAATCATGAATAAAATTAATTTCAATTTCAGCTTCTTACGGGTTCAGCAGATACTTTTGGATACATTTACAAATCAATGTTTAAATTAAAAGTCGAACAATCTGGATCTGTTATCGCTGTTATTAACTTCATCAAAAAAAAAAAAAAAAAAAAAAAAAAAAAAATGACCAACTTGTACTCCAACCCAAAGGACAGGGAGAAAAATAATCTTAACGCGACAGGGTAAGATGGATACATATTCTGATGAGGTAGATGAAACAGCAGGGAAGATTCAATATAAGAAATATCGTGTTAATTAAAGTAAACCTTATGACTGAGCTATCCAAATCTGCATTCGGATTTGCATTGCAGTCACAGAGGAATTTCGGCGATAGTCTCGTCGATATGATTCTTTCGTAAGATTAACACTTGAATTATACTTCTTTTAGATGCTGCTTTTCATTTTCTATGTTTCCGTCCGGAGTTGGACTTGTTTGGACCAAACTAAAACAACGCCAATGACAGTAACATATATATTGACAATTGAAGTTCAGAAATTCAAAACTGAGTAAAAGGAAATGCAGCTTATAAGGCATTTCCTTCCTCCTTCCAGCATGCCTTCATGGTGTAACGGTAGCGTATTCGAAAGGTCCGGGCGAGGGCACTGCGCACTTTTTTTTTTTTTTTTTTTACATCTCTTGCCTCAAAAAAAGTCTAATGACTTTACAGTGGCGCTCAAACTATGGTGGAGGACGATAATTCGTCATTACCAGGATTTGGCGATTGGGTCCCTTCATTCCCACTAACCTTTTAAAAGGGGAAGTATATAAGTATTTTTTTGCCTCCTTTCTGCATGCTTCTGTGGTGTAATTGGAATCATACTCGACACGTATTCAAGAGGTCCAGGGTTCGAGTCCTGGCGAGGGCATTATACATTTTTCACATCTCCTGCTTAAAATAACCTAATGTCTTTACAAGCTATAATAATGAAATAAATGGTACGGTTTCTTAGAATACAAATGAATTCAATATAATCACAACTGACCCATAAATAAGTCTTAAATTATCACCATGAGTAAACTTTAAACCATGGGTGGTTAACCCGTGGTCCGCCATGTTCAGCTTGTGGCCCGCGGAGCTAAGTCAGATTAAACAACAAAGTTTTAGTGTACAATATACAATATACATAAACAAAAGCCATCACTCACTTTATTACATTGTTATTATAACCTGGCACCACACAAGCGACTGCGCATAAATATGCTTCGTTGATATCTGATTTGAATAACGAATTCGAAAACCGATTTTAAGATTCTGAACAGCATCATGTACTTTTTGCTGCATTTAAACACCATTCTTGTAGACATGAGTTTATTGTCAATAGGATTTCAAATGGAACAATGTAAAATGTGTTGTGATGCACAGTTCAAAGAGATATTCCATAGTTTGGTTTGAAAGATTTCTACAAAACATATGAGAAGGGGAGGGATGCCTTCGGGGAAACCATTTAAGGGAAACTGGCTTGTAGACAAGTAACACATGGGGAAAACTACGAAAACGCTCATGCAGCCAGCCCATTCGCGGGATTCGAACCTCAGATCGAACTATCAGTGTTCAGCGACTTTACCGCTCGGCCACTTGTGAGCCCACCGGCCAGGAAATATCATTTCTAAAATCTGGCTTTTTCTTTCTTTTGAAAAGGTTGGTTCCCATGCTCAAAACTACCATGCATAAATGAAATCTTACAGCAAATTATGCCGAAATTGTACTTGCCTTTCATTTCTGCGAGACTTATGATCTGAAGTGCATGAGGCATTTTCTCCCTCCTTTTCGCATGCCTACGTGGTGTAACTGGAAGCATGCTCGGTGTGTGTTCGGGAGGTCTGGATTTTGAATCCTGCCTAGGGAACTGTGGATTTCTTCAGTTTCCTGACTTCGAAAGCTTCTAAAATGACTCTACAATTACCGCCCGAATTAAAAATTTAGAGGACTATAATTCGTCACCACCAGGGTTTTCAATTGGGTCATCTCATTCCCAGTATCCTTTAAAAGGCGAATATATATCAGATATTTCCTCGCTGCTGTCCGCATGCCTTCATTCTGTAGCTGGAGGTCTGGAGTTCGAATTCTGGCGTAGGCGCTGCACATTTTTCACGTCTTTCACATCGATCCTTAAGAGCAATTTTCCATCATTTGAGAAGCTCTGACCTAGGTTTTTGAAAAGAATGCCAGCTAGGAAAACGTATGAGAACAAACAGAATTTTAAAAAAGTTCATTCATTATTCTTTAAATTATCTTTATGCCCTGACAAATATCCGATGTCGGATATCTTAACATATTTAAATATAAAAACATAAAATGTCTCTTCACTCTCTGCCCTAACTCACAAATAAGGGAGTAGTATCTTGTACGTGTGACTGGTCCCACATGATGATAAATTTATAGTCAAAGAGTATTTACAGTTGCACTTAAGCTACAAACTGTAGGTAATTAAAACATTACGTTTTCAATTAAAAATCAGCTACGATAAATGAACTAAACACAGGTTCGTAGGAATGATTCAATGCAGTAAACCACATAACGGTAAGCATCTGGTATTTCAATTTGATGTTGAAAGCATGCAATGCACACAAAGGGATAGGAATCATTAGTGAACAAATTCTGTGCAAACTTGTCGCTAGATCGTGTTTGTGAAACTGTCAAATACTGGTGGTCGTAAGAGAAACTTTTCCAATGTATCAATCACTTGAAAGTCTCATCGGTCTTCTACCTGCCAAACTATTGTCTCAGCGTTTAGTCATCTTACATTAAGGGTCCTTTTGAAAGGAGAATTACAATGAAGTACAGGTAATAGCCGTATAACACGATCGTTAAGTTACTGATAAATTCTAGGTTCACATTGTATGAAATAATGAACTGGTATGAAAAACACGTTTAAATCATTGCAGTTGTTTCTCTTTTAAAATTAGCAAAAATATGTTTAAAAGGGTAACTGGGTAAAAAGTAAAGCATAAATGTAACTGGGTACTTACGTATTATTCTGTCCACCATGATTGCTGGACACCATCAAAACCTGAAATTTGACAGAGATCCAGACAAAGTTGCGCCAAACGTTCCTTCGGAATTCTGAAGTAATTGATATATCCTTATTTAATAAACAGACAGTATTCCAGGCATTTCTTTTTTATTCTTCGTGAAAAAGGGTTTTCGTTGTTTTCTGCTATTTTGTTAGGAGGCCTGATTTTATCGGCAGTTCTGTTTAGAGCGGCTGTGAGTACAAACTTCCCTCAGGTAGTTGTTACAGCCTAATATTGTTTTGTCGGCCACATTCAGCTGGCTATATCATGTCCATTAATACACAATCTATTGATAGCAGGATCCCGTAATTCTGAAAGTAATTCACTTCTTGCTGTTCTGTAGAAGCCAGGCCTCATTTTAATCTTTTTTTCTTTAAATGCAAAGAACAAATACAGCAATAACAGATAATTTATAACCTTGCTCATGATAACAAAAGGTGGCTTATCAAGAATCAATAGATGTTACATCAAATGAATGTCTGTGAAATTTACTGCAGTGGAGAAATAAAGAAGTTCAATATTTCCTTATTGTTTTGAAAAGAAGGGGAATATTCGAACTCTAAAATCTGTACGCAACAACAATACAGTAGATTCCACATTATACAATGATTAAGACAGTAAATTATGCATATTTTGTAGTTTCGTTTCAGTTTTGCATTCTTACAATAGGTTAAATATGTTAACAAATTTATTTATTTTTGTTTTTGCACTATCTCGGTAAGTATAATAATTATAAACATTTAATAATTTGGTATTTGGCAATACCAAATTTTTAAACTTGCTTGATTTTCAAAATTTTTTTTGTACTTCTTGGAGCTGAAATTCGAATTAGCCAAATATTCATTATGATTCAGTAAGTTGTAGGGATTTATATTTAACTAACAATTTAAAGTTTAAGTTCAGACTTTTCTATAAGCCTTCATTCCCCTAATTGTCAGTGCCAGAATAGGTAAATGTTGTAGCGCGCGTGAAGGAATGCAAATTTCTACTTTGTAAGAAAGGTACTAGTTAAAAGCCGAGTTTCGGTAGGAGAAAGAAGGGAGTTAAGATTCGAGCCGTTGTCTCTGCTGTAGGTACGTTTGCTTATTGCTGGTTCAAGTAGCTTAATTGTATTCATTTGGGGCCACTAGCTTCGAAGGGGATGTAAGTTAGGGGATGTTGCTGAGCCCTGTAGTCTAGTTCTATCGTTTGTTAATATCTTCAAATGTTTAGTTTAGTTACTTGATTTTCAGTTACCGCCCAAGCGGAGGCGAAGTTTGTTAGCTTCGAGTTGACGCTTTGCAAATTTTCAAAGATTTAATAAAGGATACTTTAACCCTTCTCTTGTGTAGTTTCCTGCTACTCCAGTTTTAGACAGAAGTTCATCAGTTGGACTCTACAGAGTTAATACAGAGAGTTCCGTGTACCCATATATAAAACTGACAGAGATGTATCATGGGAGGACGAAAGTATTGATTTAAACTCATTTATCAGCTTCGGATGAAATTTCGCAGTTTCTCAACCACATTTATTCATTTCGGTGATGTATGGGACAGCAACTATTGCATTTGTAAAAAAATACTCTTTAAATTATTGATTACTACTAAACTCTTGTAAAAGTATAGTAGAAATTTTCTGTATTTAAATTATCAAATACTGACTATTTTACATATTAATAATTTTGTTTTACGCGAACCAGTATTAAAAAAGGCATTTTTTATTTGCTGAAAACTCCCATATCATACTCGTATCGTTAACGCAAAATTCATTACCTCATTTTGAGAAAATTTGTAATTGAAAGTACACGCCAAGATCAGTATTTATGGAAAACAACGTCTGAGGTCACCTTTTTCAAACATATTGTATAAAACTATGAGTCATGTCTATCTAAACTGAAATTTAGCCTAATTTTAATGTCTTTGAATTCTGCTGAAAGAATACTGTTTGCTAATTTCACGCCAAATTTTCAGTAACGAAAAAGAAAAGACGCAAATTAAAAAAGTTTGATAGCCACAGACCAGACGGGAATTGAAGCAATAAAATGTCTTAAAAAATTGAAATTAAAGATATTTATGGTCGTTCAATGATAACCCACAACAGATATTCATTTTCGCTGTTGCGTCCCATCTCTTTTCTGAGTACGGCTGCTGCACGGCATCATCTAATCCCGTAATCCAGAGAGGTTTATTCCATGTCTGTTAATTAGGGATTATTCGTTATGGAGAGGGAGGATTATGCGATTCTTCGCCAAGGATCGGGGATTTTGCCGACAGCGAGGGCAACGACTGGCACTCGTTCATTTTGTGGACTTACAGCGGGGATCAGGGAGTTAATTTACAGACAGAGAAACCCGAAATGAATGATTTCAACTTTTGGTTCTGCTTCACTAATGCAGAATTTTGTAAGGTTTAATTTTACGCTGATTTGACTGATGCTTATTTATATCTCTATATATAGCTTTGTTGGACAAATTAAACAAGAATTTGAGCACTTAAAAATGGATGAAGTAAAATCACTAATAAAACTTCAAAGATTAACTAAGAACTAGTAATGTCAAAGAGCGCCTCTTGAAGCTCTGCCCTTATATACTCCAATAGAATTTATTAATCTAAGCATTTGTAATTTTACAGTTTCTATGAGATGTCGGAGAGTTGCAAGCTATGCTAATTGTAATAACATACACAAATTTATTCCAGTTGTCAGTCTCAAGCGACATTCTGTTAGTGGCCAAGTGGTTAAGATTGCCAAATATTGGTAGTTCGACTTGTATTAAAACCCAGGCTAATCGACTGGCTATATGTTAGTTTTTGTGGTTTTTCTCTGTGTGTAGCATGAATATGAGCCAATTTCCACGCCTAGTGTCCTCCACGAAATCCCTCCTCCTTCACAGGTAGTCTTCTTGTGCTTTGCCTTATTCAAATAACCTAACGTGATCAACAGTAGATGTGCCTTAACCCTGCACATTTGATGTTTCACTCAACAACATGCGACATATATTCATCAGTACTTAGATACTCTAAGACCTATAGGTAGACTCTGCTTTCCCATAAGCTATACGTGAAAGATAGCTGCTCTTACAAAAAGGCATAAAAGTTAATAATCTAGGATGCAAAAGGTTAGATGTGTGTAAGTGACTAAACAACAAATTCTAGTGGCACATCTTCCGATAAGGTTAAAGACCTAATATTTTTCATCAGAAGAATATTACTCGTACGGGCGAATAGGCATGCAGTATAGATGTATAGTTTTAAAAGTATAGGGTATGGTTCTATTCTTGCCCATCTTGAAGGACAATATCACTGGTTTGATATCATTAAAGAAGTGATATAATCTCCAATATACAGACAGGAAGGTATGCAGAAACTTTGGAAATGCTGGTTTTTTGCTTTAGAATTGCCACTTCTATCTTAGCACACCGCTTTTTTGTCAATCAGAGATTATTTGATGTGCCGAATTTCAGTAGTTGTGCGTGTGTGTGTGTTTGAGAAGGATTCTTTGTGCATTTCCTGTTTTCAAAATAAGTAATAGCAATTTCTCACTTATTTCTGCTGTACCGTAGAGCCGTCTGTTTACAATGGTCCACTGGTGAGATACAACTTCTATTTCCGCTATCTCATTTGTGGTCCAAAAGTAAGACGTCGACTGCTTTAATGTCTGCAAAGTAACTACAGTCTACCTATCATAAGAAAAGCTCTCGCCAGTTAGCCTGCAGCAGTCTGTTGCCGTAGAAACGAGCCTTGAACCATTTTCCGTAAGGGTGTCTTGAATACTTATGATAAACTATTTTTCCGTCATCCAGCAGTGGCCAAAAACAAAATAACAATAAAGCAGCTCTTGGTTCGTCCCTATTTGAAATATACTAGCCCTGTTGCTATAGCGACCGCCACCCGCCAGACACTGTGGCGGGAGCTGTTCTCGTAGACAGACAGTACATGTTCTGTAGCATAATATCGTATCACTGACTTCTTAAGTATTCTGTTATTAAGCTTTTGTATGATTTTGTTTCACTCTCTTCCTTCGATTCACTTGTAGGAGCCTGCCTCTTCCACTGCTGCAGTAACTTTCTCGGCAGATGGAGATGCCATCTTAGATATTATACCAACACAAACTTAATGCCTACAGTCAGAGCTCAGAATATTTATACACATACTAGCGGAGGTAATCTTCTAATTGGTAATTCATAGGCGAAAAGTAAGGTCTTGATTTAAGATTACAGTTTTGTTGAATTAATTTTATTCCCAAAAAATAAAACATGCTTCTTCAATTTAAAATTTACACGCATGTTACCTCATATAGGTTCCTATGCGAATATTCATGTGATTTTGATACGGTCGTGTCATGGAGGATATTATATGGCTATCCCGAGAACTAAAGTATAAAAAAAGACATTACACGATATTTTAAAATTGTAGAATAACTTCTCTAAAATGTGTATAACTTATTATCTTGAAATATCATTTTAAAGAAGGGGAACGTGAAATAAAAACTAACAAAAATTTTTATTTTTATTTTTAGAAAGAACCAGAGATGCTTTTAGCTGCAGTTGCGATTTTCTGAAGTCCGGATAGTTGGGATTTTATAAAACTTTAATATTTGTTAAAATATTAACTAAAACAAGTTTTTTGTAACTAAAATGAGATTAGAAATTATTTAATAAATTTATAAATGTGACTGTGAATATATACTAATTTCTTATTAACATTTATTTGTTAAATATGAAATTGATTAATTTACAGGGATATGAAAATTTTCATGCATTTCTTACAAAAAAAAATCGGGTATTGTATTAATGCTCCTTAGCAGAATTTTATATTAATTTTAAATTAAAGCAAAGCCTATAGTATACACATTTGCTCTATTTACTGTTGTTTTACTGATGGAGGATCATCGGCGTTCATAAGAAAATTTCCGCCTGGGAGGGGGAGACACAACTGGCACCAAAATATAGACATCAAACAAACTTAAATTCGGAAGGGATTTAGTTCACAAAGAGGTCATAGAATGTAGTATTGCATCAGTACAAACACGAATACTATACATATGTGCAGCATACTACTTTTTCGGAATCGGGAAATGTAATAAATCTTTTGAGCCTTCGTTGGGATTTGAAATGTGGATCTTCCACTTGTTAGCTGGAGGTACTGACATTTATACCATGAGAGTATACAACGTGGAATGTAATGTTTCCTTACAGTCTTTTCTACTTAAAAGGTGACTGAAGAAAGACATAAGACCTAGTTGAAGAAACAGGTGGTGATGAGTAAAATCCACTATGATTCGGACACAATTATAAAAATTATCAGATTTTTTTTTCGAAATGTGATAAATTATTTGCCTGAATTAGAATCACGGAATTTCCATTAGCCAGCTGGACATGAAAGGGGGTTCACCAGCGGCCGAGTGGTACTGGTAGTTCGACCTGGATTCGATTTCATGCGCAATGTCTGGCTTCATGACCGTTTTCGTGATTTTCCATATAAGTAACATGGATACGAGCTAGCTTCTCTTAGAAAGTACTCCACGAAGGTATCCCTAGTCTTAGGCAAATAGCCATCGTAAGCTTTGTCAAAATCAAATTAATCTGGACATAATTAAGATAAGGATTGTCGCTTGACTTCTAAATTAATCCAAACTGGACATGCTAACTACTCACAACACGACAGCATTTTAGTTATAATGCAATAATTTTCTTACATATATATATATTATTCATGCATCAATATGAAGATACATTTTTTACAGAAATACAGAGGGGTAAGTGATAAATCTCCTTTCTGACATACGTCCATGTTGATAATTTAAATACAAAAACTAATTAAAAATACTGCAGTATGCCTGGAAAAATGTAGATTTCTCCTAATGCAGAGATTAGACACGAAAACTTTCGCAAGTAATTTCTTTATTTTATACCTGAACAGCTTTGAGCTTTCTTATATCTGAAAATGCCAAAGAAATACACAACAGTGAACCAAACTCTTTTTTTTTTAATTTATAGCAACAGATTAAAAGAAATATTAGTACATAAGTGCACAATTCAATCAAGCATACAATAACAAAAAAGAATAAGAAAGTTTATTAATTGCCAAAACATATTTTAAATTTCCAGTAGCAGCCGCAGAGTTCTCGATCAGAGCAAGGTTACTGTACTTCAAAGTTTGCTCCCGTGTGACGTTGCTGATTCCTAGGCTGCTCAAAAGTAATTATTCCCTTTGCATCTTCATCTCTCCTACCTCTAAGGATAAGTGACATCAGAGTTAGGAATAGCCTAATCTTTTTGTCTACCTACATTGGAACAGAAAGCGCTGTGCTTGTCTCCAGATGACGAAGTTCTGTATCTTGGGTTTTCACACAAAATCGGCAAAGGAGAACCACAAAATTTTTGAAAAGAGAAGTTACGTCATAACCATCTAAAAGATAAGTTATAACGGTGATATTAGTCCTTGGAGGTCAGGAATCAATCTACCTTAATTCGTAGTAATGTACGATAAAAGAAGGAATGATATTATCATTATACAGCTAGTATAGATTAGAAATAATGTATAGTAATACAGTTTCTTTTAACCAGAACCAGAAAAACAGCTCGAACGCGATCCTTTTGTCACTTTTGTCGTATGAGGTCTGGCATTATCATGGAGGAGAAGAACTTCTCTTCTGTTGACCAGTGCTGGCTGCTTCTGGTGTAATGCAGCTCAAACTCTGGTATTGCGATGCTTTGACTTTGGCTCTGGTATTGCGCTTGACTTTGGCTGTTATGGTTTTTCAGCTTTCTATATATTCATAGTGGACTATGCCAGCTCTGGTCACCAAACACCCAACATTACCTTCTCTTGGTAAATGCCCGGTTTAGCGGCCAATGAGATCGAACCGAAAGTCGATCAATGGTGTTTGTTCTTCCGCATATCATACATGATCCATTTTTTGTCACATGTCAAAATTTAGTCCAGGAGCGAGGCTTTATTAATGCACGACAGCAATGACAAGCAGATGTTCAACAGTTGGAGCATATTTCCCTCGCACAAGACATGAGGAACTCACTTGTCAGTTTCCTTGTTATCCCAAGGTTATGAAGATGTGATCGAATGGTTTCGTCAGATACTTTAAACCTATAAGCATGCTCCTGGTAGGCTGATGAGGATTCTGCTTGATTTCCTCCTCCAACTGGACTTTGGCGAAAGCTGATGGAGGACCAACACAAAGCTTGTCATCAAAACTCTCGTCTCCAGAAGAAAATCTGTCGAACTGCTTTTGAGCAGCCCGGTAACTCATTGACATCTCTCCAAACGCGCAACACATTCTTCTATCGACTTCTGAAGCTTTGTTTTCTAATTTGTACTCATAAAGCAAAATAGGCCTCAAATCTTCTTTTCCAATAACATGTTCTTCCGAAGGTTACGCTTCCTGCAAAACAGATAGCGAAAGCTACAAAACTGAGCGCGATGCACTGAAGAACTATCTAATGAATAAGGTTTGAAAATAATATAAACATATGACGTCATCGGAATCAATTTGACCGTACTAACGCACCAAAAGTGACTGTTCTCAAAAACGGCACGAACTTTCTTGGTTACCTGGTACTTAAAAGCTTCACTCATTTGTTTTTATTATACACGTATTTTAAATGCAATTTAAATATACAGCGAAATTTCCTTAAAACTAACTTATCTTCTCAAGATAACACTCTCAAACTATTTGCATATTTTGCCTGTTTTCGTTGACGCAAAAGTGCATTCGAATTTCTTTCGGTTATCTAAAATTGGCATTTATGCAGATCTTTCCAAAAATAACAATGGTATAAAACAAAGTAACCTGTATTTACTCAAACTCAACTCAACGCTACATCTTAGTAAGGGTCCGCTAAATTTCGGACGAGATCTAGACAACTTATTTCCTGCCTGTTAACCTAAAGTGAATAAAAGTAACAAAAATTATCTTCTCATTCTTTTACATTTTTAGTTATATAACACTAGCAAAAGTCACGTAATTTTATATAACGTAATTCTTTTAAATCTTATGAAATACCACCGATATCTTTATCCGAACCCAGGAGAGAAATGTAACAGAAAAGCTCTAAATCCATAAATAAAATAATAAAAAGTTCTTCCAAATTAAATGTATCTGAAGCCTTATTATATACTTTGTCATTCAGCTTAATGCCACCAAAAAAAAAAAAAAAAAAAAAAAAAAAAAAAAAGATTAGACGTAAAATGGAGCGAAAAAATATCTTCAACCTATGGAAGAGAAGATACACGGAGAAATTGGAATTAATGGATTTATTTTGAGCACAGAACTTTATTCTTTAATCTAGCCAGTTTTGTCTGTCTGTCTTCCTGATGTAACTGAAACCTTCTACTCTTCTTTGATTAATAGTCTTATATTATTTTTTAGCTATTCTCCAACTTCTCTTCTCTGGTATTTTTTCCTTACCTCAAAGGCGAAGTACCATAAATAAATAAATAAGTAATAAAAATAAAATAAAATAAAATAAAATATATTACATTTTGATACTAGGTTTTGTCTTAAAACTTGCTGCCGTAAGACCCTCAATTTTGATAATTTTGTAATTGTGATTAATGCTAGAAACTTTCAACCTTTTTTAAACCACAAATAGATCGCGACAAGTCAAGAATATTTTTATTCTAAAAGACACTGAAGTGTTAATAGGCATTAATTACTAAAATATTAATATGCAATGACGACCATCCGTAGTGTCGAATAGTTTCTGTGGACGCAGTTCGCATTTATTTTTTCTGTGCTTCAAAAATAATGGTCACTTTCAGAGATGATCGTTTTAAGAGGCGGTCGTCGCGAGAGGATTCACTGTATTATATATGGATATGCGCAGAAGAGCTTAAACAGACATATTACGCTGCTCCTAATTTATTCAGTTTCCTGACACCCAAAAAATACCTAATGTCTCTACAAGGTAAGCCGCAAAAATTCAGGAGCAGCCAACATGATCCTTAGCAACTAAATCAAAATGCTTTTGAGGATGACTTTAAAAACATTTCTAGAGTGAAAAAAAAATAGTTATATCAGAGGAATATTACGAATTTCTCCAAATATTTTGTGGAGGCAACAGGTATGAAAAACAGATGACTGAAAATACACAAAGTGCAAAAACTTCCAACATCTGATTTTTGCACTAATTTTTTTTGCTTCAGTTCAGAAAATTGGTACAGTCTAAAAATATTTTGCAGATGAAAGGAATATAGTACATAAGCAAATTTTTTAATTAAGTTATCAGAAATAAATTACATGAAGCTCCAAAAGTATTGACGAAAATTGTGTTTTCTTTTGGAAACTGCGAATACATACGAATACCAAACAATAGCTTAATTGAGGAAGAAACTGTAAAAGCTGCTATAGCATTGAGTTAATTAACTGATCATAGCAAATTTCCAGATTTCTACAGAGAATTCTTGATGAGATTATTAAAGTTGAGGGAAGATACATGCTGATAATTTGTCCACTGAATTTGAATATCCTTACAACGCAAAAGTATGAAATAGGATTCATCGAAGAAGACTTCCCATTGAAAAATTAAAAACCATTAATCTGCAGTAGTTCTTTCAGAAATGTTTTCAGATAGCCTATGATTATTTTAAAGAAAATGTTCGACACTACTGACAACCCAATTTAACTAAAGTTGCATTACTTGACAATTTCACAATGTAATTTGACTCAGTTGTTTTAATAAAGTAATTTAACTTAAAGTATACGAACTGTTCCGATTTACATTAACTGTTTCAAATTTTTGATATGAAAGAAAACAGTGGCATTTTCATACAAGTTTTTTTTGCAAAACTTGTTTTGCTTTTCAAAACCTGTACTAATAAGCTCTGATGCCCAAATTAATTCTTTTGTTTCTGCTCTTTAGCAGACTGTTTTACTTTGAGTAATGAAAGATCTTTAGACAGTGAGACTGCCAACAAGAAATAGCAGACTCTTCTAAGACGGAGCAATCGTAATAGATTCTTTTCTAAACTGGGAAATTCTCAATAAGTTCTCTTTAGTTTTAACTCAGGCAGTTTTTTTCCTTGACTATTAAGCATTGATTACCTGGAGGCTTTAATGACTATTTAGAAAAAGTATCGTATAGAGCACCCATGAAGGACTTACACAAACGCATCCTTCTTTTTATAACTTTTCATAGTTTTATAATTTTTATTTTTAGCCCGAAGGGGGGGGGTAATTTACCCTGAAGAACTATTATTTTTGTTTCGGCATTTTGCGTTGGTTCACTATAAATGTCCGATTAACTTTTTTTTTAAACTGTTGCCACCAAATATTGTCGCACTGTATTACATTTAAAGAAATTAAATAATGAAGAATCTGCATGAATGTATGTCTGTTTCTCGCATTGTGATAAAATAACGGTACACAGAGCCATCTAATTTTGAATAACGTATGTTTCCAGCCGAATATGGGTAAAATCTCAAATTTGGAATTTGTTTTATTATCTATTTCATATTTTGTAAAACTGTAATAAATTTTTGATTAACAAACTCAACGATTTAAAAGCGAGCAGTGGCAACACTGTACGGGAAGGGGGGACTTTTTTATCTCTAGCGCGAGAAACTGTGTATCGAAAATTCTAACGATATGCTCATTTTAAAATTATTTTGCGATATTGCTGTTGAACTGAATTTTATGGCTTAAACGGGAAGAATATGATATTTAATAAATAAAGGTAACACACAAAACGTATAAAAAAATAAATTAATTAAAAAAAAAACGCTCCTTTGGATGTAATTTAAAATCTGAAACCTTTCAGATTTTTTCATTTTTATTTATTTATTTATTTAAGTTCTTTAGTTCTTTACGA
Organism: Stegodyphus dumicola; assembly: GCF_044657685.1. Taxonomy (NCBI): domain Eukaryota; kingdom Metazoa; phylum Arthropoda; class Arachnida; order Araneae; family Eresidae; genus Stegodyphus; species Stegodyphus dumicola. The sequence goes on along the minus strand of NC_140771.1, from coordinate 34,764,639 downwards.
GCAGAGAGATATTCGGAACATTCATGAATATTAAAAAGATTGGAATTCGTATGTAATCTTAAGCGAAGAAAATTTTCCACAGGGTTTGATTAAGCTATTATTTGATAGTATTTGAAACTTGCTGTTTGGTTTATTGGCAAATTAAGAAAACATATTTCCCATTGTGTTCAACGAAAAACATAACTACGCATCCAGTCATCGTTAAAGGTTCAGTCCTCCAAATCTCAGTTTCTATGTGCTTCAGTTTGCTCAGGCAAAAGACTTTTAGAAGGAAACAAGAACTAAAGATTTTTTCTCTGCCAGGATTATCAATTCAATTTTGACCTAACACAGTTTAATTAACACAATAATGAACAAAGTTCATCTCAAATAATGAAATAAACATTATTGTCGAATACGAATACCAACCATGAAGTTATTTCCCACGAGACCAAAAAATTTGAACTTTAAACCGAAATTCTCACCTCCTCTCGTAGTAGTGTTTCAAGCAGTTCTGACGCAGTAAAGAAACCTTGGCAACATCTAAGCGGGGATGATGTGTTAAATGAAAGACTCCGAGAGAATACAAAATAATTTTCCTCTGCTAAAAATTTGTATTCAGTGCTAAATAGAATTTAATTTGTAGATAATTATTTATTACATTATAAGGGATTTTCTCTCTCCTTTCTGCATGCCTTCGTGGTGTAACGGCAGCAACCTCGGCGCGTAGTCGAGAGATCCAGGTTCGAATCCCGGCGAGAGCATTGCTCATTTTTCACTTCTCGACCTACAGAATGGTCTAATGACTCTAAAGTAGTGCCCGAACTAAAAAGGCGGTGGATGAGAATTCTTCACCACCAGGATATGGCGATTGGGTCCTTTCATCTCCAGTCGCCCTTTAAAAGGGATAGTATATAAAGTTACAAATGAGAGGAATACGACCCGAATCACCTGCTCTAAAAAGAGACCTTATGGTCTTGTTTGGGTCGCCTCTATTATATAAGGTATTTTCTCCTCTTTTCTGCATGCATTCGGAGTGTAATAGTAGCACACTCGGCCCGTATTCAAGAGGTCCAGGTTCGAGTCCCGGAGAGAAAATTGCTCATTTTTAACGTCTTCAGCTTCAACATCATTATTGTCCAAGTGTTGGCGGTTCGAATAAAGTCATTCAAGGGTCGAAAGGTGGCGATTCTTAGTTTAGAGCTTGGCCAAAATTTGCTCAGTCAATGATAATTGTCGACGTGGTGTATATGTCGATCTCGAGATTTTATTCAAATAATCATCAAATTTACTACATCCGGCGTGTGCAGCCATTTGAGAAATCCGGTATAAACGAAAAAAATATTTAAGGGGGAAAAAGTGTATTAGAAAACATGTCAAAATTTTAAGGTAACTTAAAATCACATAACTGCAAAACAGGCCTGAATTTAAAGATACTGCGGAAAGCAGATTTTAATTGAAATTAACTGAATGCAGTTAGATATTAGAAATTTTAAAGCTACTATGAGTTGGTGTGGAAAGAAAATACCCATGGAATCTGTGAAAGAAAATATACTATGTTACTGCTACAGAAGACAAAAATGAAATGAATGGATATTTTATTGCAGAAGATGACGAGTGATTTTAAAATCTGAGGCTATAAATCACAAAATAAAAAAATACCTGCATAAATTTCTTTTAAATACTTTTTAATCACTATTTTTAGCTCCTAATATTATTTTCATAAAGTAATATTTTTTGTTTTAATTTATACATATATATTTTTTAAATTTTATTATTTATGCGGAGTGATTAATATGCAATAATCGCTTTTATCCGATATAATATCTAAATTTTATTTTGGTAAGTAAATGAAAAAAGGAATTCTTTATAATATTTTATATCCGGCCCTATGTATCGATAAGACTTTTCAGTGATAATGTTTTAAACAAAAGAACTTTATCCACACGTTAAAAACACATCGCCCCTTCTCATAATTCATAATTATGCTCAAATTTCTCATAGTTATATTCATATATCTCCTCTTCTCATAATTATAGTCTGATTCTCACTAGTTACATTCGCATGGCCAAGGAAGCAGTAATGGATCTGAGGGATCTACAGTCTTGTCTGAGGGGTCGTTGATCATTTTGAGGAGGCACGTACTTTTTGAGGAGGCACACCGTCACGTGCTTAACAGCTCACGCAAAGCTAACGAGGAATTAAGCTTATTACGTATTTCTGCTTACAAATAGAGGACCAAAGTTTTAAAGGCCTACAATGCTCACTTTCTTTCTTTGCGTTAGAAAGAAAGAAGATTATGAAATGCAGTTGTTTGAAATAGCCGGACACTTGCAATTTAATGCATTCATCTGGAATGGACAATAAGCCGTCCTTCATTTGGCAATCTATCACCGAAAATATTGCCCAAATGGCGCTAAATGGGGAGAATGATTTTACACCAGCAGAGAAGGAGAAATTCCATCTCAGTTTTGATGAAGGATTGGTCTAATGATCATCTACCTCTCTTCGCCTACCACCTCTTGAGAGGACTTTCGGATGCTAATAAACATCTAGGTCTTTTCCGGGATTCGAACCCGAGTACATCTGCGCAGCAGGCAGGAGCGCTAACCACTGTACTGTCCAGAACGGCTAGTGTTATGAAAATGTACAGGAAGATTTGGACTCCTTAAAATCTGGGTCAGACTCGTGGGCCTATGAAATAATTAAGCTTTCTTACAGAAACAATATTATCGAAGTCATATTTAACAGTCAAAAAGAATATCTTAATTTAATACTTCGTTTAATTTTATTTTTTATCTTCTTATAAATGTAGATAAATTTTCATAAACTACATTCTTAGATTTGGTTTTCTCTGAGGATAGATAAGAAATATAATAGTAAAAAATGTTCAATATTAAGTAAAACTTTTTTTCCCCTTCTTATCATTCTTGTATAAATTCGGGAGTTTTGAGAACATTTTTCGATTCGGATTCTAGAAAATTTAGTGTTCTCAAACCCTGTAATTTTGACCCATCATTGTATACATGGCTTTTATTTCTTTGGAGCTAAACTCGGTCATTCTCATAATTGTTCCCTTTTTAATTTTGGCCGATTTATGAATTACGGTAATAAATGACTTGAAGTAATGTTCTGAAATTCATGATTTTAATTTATTCATGATATATTACTGATTTTTAAGTTTGGTAATAAATTTTATTGTAGTATTATATTTATTACGAATTCATTAAATATTTCATATTTTTAGCGCGAGTAGCATTATGAACATCTACATCAGTGTTTGCCAAATGACACAGCATTCTTTTGTTAATGAGATGTCATTTTGTTTGTTCAACATGGAAAGTTAAATTGCTGAGTATCATTCTTTTGCAATGGAAACGTACTTCGAAAATAATGAATCTATTTTTTCTCCTGGAGGTACACCTGACGCAAGTTGTACTTGAAGCATCAACTTCATGCTATCGTTTATCATGGAAGTACTTCATGAAGTTTCTTAAACGCGTTGCGTCCAGGATTAAATTTCGCCGCCTCCGGTACTTCCCAGTTTTTTAGTCAAGCTGTAATTTCAGTCGATGCCTCGAATAAGATGAACTCCTGAACATTCCTGCGTAATTGAATCACAATATGAATAATCACGAAACATTTTGTTACAAATTCAATTTATTTTAGCAACTGACATTCATGCTAAGTACTAAATGTATGCCTCACTTTCCATCTGAAAAGCAGAATAGGCGGGGAACTTTTCCCATCTGAAAAACTAATCCCTCGTTTCGAAATGGCATATCTTCAGGAAGGAATATTTATGATCTGCACGAATCCAGTCAAAAAGGGCTTTAAATTAATTAGAAGCCATTAAGAAGAAAGCCGAATTAGTTGGCCTTGAAGAATGCTGTTAAACTTTCCTTTAATCTCGGTTAATCCAGTCTTGTTATCTTTCATTTTTAAAATTTCATTTCATTTTTAGGATATTTAATATAATTTCTTATTCTTAGTAAATTTCCTTAATTATTATTCCGAGGCAATAAAGTATAATTTATTATTATTCATTCCTAATTATCATTAATTTATGAAAAAAGTCTTTTCTATTTGATTCAATTTTAATTATTTATTATTTTATTTATTACTATTTTATTTGTATATTTATTTTCGCCGTTCGAATTGGAATTAAGAAATCATATTAGACTAACAGTAACCAATATTCCTGACAAGATGTTACGAAGCGTAATGGGTAGCTTCTAACATTGCTCAGAAGAGTATGGGCTGTAACATCATTGTCATTTGACATAGTTACAATCAACATTGCCTTATAAATGAAATTCTTCTATCTATTTTTTGATATAGACAATAATTAATAGAAAACAGTTATTTGCTGATTGTATTATTATTTACTGTGTTACTTGTTTACTATGTCATCTTATTTTACTAACACATGAGCATCGTAACCCCCAGTTTTAACATTTGTATGAAAAACAACTCTATATATCTCTCTCTAACCTATGCGAATATTTTTTTAAAATCCTAAATAAAATACGAATAAAAAGAAAAAAAAGAAAAGAACAAAGAAAACAAAGAAAAGGAATTCGTTATTAGTGAGGAATTTAAAAAATTCGACCACCGTCACCATCGGTATTTTTTGTAACAATGATTTGGCAGTAAACCGCCAAGCATTGCAAACCTGCCTTTCTTACTCCTCAGCCTCTCCTCTACCTCCAAGATGTGACGTCACCGATGTCACGTGGGCTGCTGTGTACTCTTTCCGCATGCGCCGGAGGAAGAGCAGCGATCGATATTATTATGCGAATCCCGACGATAAATAATTTTTCGACATTACACGATTTATTTTCCCATAATAATACGTAACAAATGACCAGCCGAAAAACTTTTTCTTTTTCTTTTCCATCTTAGCTCCCCTCTTTTTCTTCTTACAGATGTACAACTAGGGACGCTATATAATGACATGGAAAATAAAGTGGAGATAGCTGAAACAAAATTTTTATTGTAGTGACACTTTCTAGAGACCCACTTATCGTAAGGGAAACAAATGTGTTCTCGAACTGACAGACTTGAATAATTCAAGACAGGGAAAATATTCGCCAGTTAGTGGAGATGTTTGAATCAGGAAATGTAAAAAAATAAATTGCGATGTAGAATGTAACAGTCACGTTACTTGCTGTTCGCAACGGTAATGTGGCAAATGCAAACCACGCTGACTTTCAAAATTTAATGACTAAAACAATATTAATAGTTTAAAGGAAAAACTAATAGTGGATTATATTGAAACAAAAATACATTTTATGGTTAAACCGCCATTTTTTCAAAGAAAAATTGTGATGCGTGCTGTGCACTTAAATTTATCGAAACAAAATACAAAGAACTCTACAAATTTGCCTCATGATCTACGAATTATCCATTTACAAATTAACATCAACTAAACTAAACGAGTCTTAAAATTTCTCTTTAAAGAACTGAACCGTTATGTCAGATATGAAAAAATTAATAATGCTCTGTCTTAGTGTTTGTGAACTCTTTCTTCAACTAGTTTTTAAATATTAATTCTACTCCACCTCCCACTCCTCCATTTTAAAATAAGTCTTCTTTTCATGAGTTCTGCTTTCCTTGCAGATTTCCACATCCATCAAAATCCATCGACCAGAGATTTAAATTTCAAACCTATTCTTCTCAAATTAGTTACGAATGGCGTTAACAAACAATGCTTCTTTTTAAATATTCGTTTAGTTTTATTTCGTTTTTTAGAGACAAAAAAGTGTGATTTGCTTATTCGTTTGGTGTGGTTTATTTAATTATGGCAATGTACTCGACGGCTATCTGCTTTAAAGGAAGGGATGCCTTCGTAGAGGATTTTCTAACGGAAATTGACTAGTATATATACGTTACACATGGGGAAAAACATGAAAGTGCCCATGCAACCGGCCTGTTCGCCAGAATTCGAGTCTGGACCGAACTATCACTTTCCCGCTCGATCGCTGCTGGGCTGTGTTGCTTATTGCATTGCAAAATAATTCTTAGTACCTCTGTTTCTTGAAGGGGATAGACCCATAGCAAAATTTTGTCAGATTATTCCAGGGTTTAAATGTGATAATAAAAGTTATATATATAGCTTACATACTATAAAATAAAATGGGTAATTTTGAGAATTTATTTCTATTTTAATATGCAAGATACGTGACAAAATGTCGGAAAAAGAATTTTCTTTGGATCAATTGAAAATATTTGGAAAAAGTATGTTCTGAAATGTATACCTGTGTATGCTTTTTCTTATCCTTATCTGCTTTTAATGAAGATGTGTTTATCTGTCGTCTGGGCAAACATGACTGCGAAATTTATTCCGTGGGCTTTTATCTGACCATATAGATTCTTCCTAAATCCAATGAAAATTGAAGTTTAAATTTCGCCTAGTTTCAAATATGCTTAGTGTTAACAGACATCGTCATTTTTCCTCAGTAATAAACGCTTGGAAATAACTTTCAAAACAATGTGAATGTCCAAAAATCGGTCCTTTGCATTTTGATTTTTAAAAGTGCTTGTGTTTTAAACAACAAAAGCTGAAGATCTAAGTCAAGAGACATGATATGAAAGTTTGGAAAAAGAGAATAAGCATATCCAGAATGTTTGAGAATACTAGTACAGTGACTGCTTAGATATGCATGAGCCATTTTAGGAATTGTTTTTTCAAATGGATGAAAAATGAAAATTGGTAGAGCAGAAATTTAATTATTCATCTAATGCAGTGATTCTCAACCACTGTGCCGCCAAATTTTAAAAATATATATAGTAAAAATTATAATGGGTTTAATCCTAGCATACGGTACACATGAGAATTGGTGAATATACGGTTTTTAAGACATTAACAAGCTCGCCAGTTGTGGTATCCAAGACGATTTTGGTGCCGAAGGTGTATTTGAATTTGAACGAAAAGGAAGAACTAATTTCACTTTCGAGATTTACTTTTGAAATATTCGGAGGAATCAATTAATTCATTTTGGATTAACACTAAATGCGATTATCCCATGATAGCCAAAAAGCTTTATAAATATTATTATAGTTTTCTACATCTTATTTGTGTATTTTCAGTATTAACCAACATAAAAACGAAAAAAAGATCAAGACTGTTAAATGTAGAAGACGATATGAGAGTAGCAGTACCATTTTTACGACCAAAATTATCAAAACACCAAGCTCAAATTTCTCATTAAAAGTATTCTAATTATTAACTTGTAATTAATCTCTCAATAAACGTACTGCTGTCTTTGTAGTACATATTATTTTATTTTACATTCAAAATTATTATCATAAACTATTTTACTCAGTGTAAGTTAACAATTAATAACAAGTTATAGGTAAGTTAACAATTTTTAAACTTATCTTTTTCTTTGTGTGCCGCCAAATTCTGAAATCGTTAAAAGTGTGCCACGACCGAAAAAAAAGGGTGAGAATCACTGATCTAATGTATGAAAAATGAAAGAATTAAAAATATACTTGAAAAATTCTGCAACCTAACGAAATTCTCATACGTACAAGAATGAAGAAACTAAGCAAACATCATTTTATCAAAAAGATTTCAGTTACTCAACTTTTGAAAACATGTCAAGCGTCATTCTTCGTTTCTGAAGAATACCAGTTCGTTTTAAACATTTCTGCCTACAAAACAAAAACAAAAAAAAAAAAAAAAAAAATCTAAAATATTATTTGATTTGGGTACGACGAATAATAAAGCTTAGCAAACATAACAAAGCATTTATTTATGTGAAGAATATAAACATCACACTACAGCTAAAGCTCCATGATCGAAAGGCAAAAAGTTATTTAACGATACTGCCAATTCTTAAAAACTAAACTAGATTTTAAATCTAAGTGTTTTTCTTTATAGTTATTATTTATATAATTTGAAAAAACTTCATATGTTGCCAGTGGCCGAATGGTTAAGACCTCTTTATGCGGATAGTTCAACCTGCATTCGAACCCGGAGAATATAGTTGGTTAATATAGTTGGTTTTCGAGTTTATTTCCTTGTGTAACGCGAACACAAGATAGTTTGTTTTTATGAAGTCCTCCCCGAGGGCATCACTTCCCTCAGGGAGATAATTTTATAACGTTTGTGTGCTTTGTCATATTCGAATACCTTAACCTATACTTTAATCGAAATGCCTGATCTACAGGCGGGAATCGATTCATCGTGGAGTCAGCGAAATGAATAATTATAGTGAAGTCTATTAAACAAAAATCGGCTTTAAATTATGCTTAGTTTTATGGGAAAATTTATCGATTTCGGCAGAATGACAAGGAAGTCGAACAACAAGTTTCTTCTTCACCGAGCAAATATATTCTATATTTGACACTGGTGTGCGTCTCTTCTGTATAATTTATATGTTCATACGTGTTTTATTTGTTAAGATATTTCCACATTTTATAACATGCCATTTTAACAACCACGTATATTCTCCATTCAATTTATCTTCAGTTCAAAACTGTATCTTGACTTTTTTGTATATGTTACGTAAAAAGTCCGAAGTCTGATTATTTCGTGAAACGAATTCCATTTCTAGGACTAGACTAGCAGCAGTACTAGTTTTAGAGAGACGAGAGAGGCAAAGCGACCGCCCAGGGCATCAGACGCTGTAGCAAATAATAAAGATTTTTTTTAAGCACCAGAAAGTATCCTTTTTTTGGGACGTTCTATCAAGATTTCGCCTTTTTTTTTTTTTTTTCTTTTTTCTTTTTTTGGTTTGAGGGGAGGCCGTATCAAAAGATATCGTCCAAGCTGCCGAATGTAGTAAGGTTTTCTGTTATTGGACAAAACTTTGGCATATAAAATAATTTACCAATACTTCATGAACGTCTTAGTAAAGAAGAATATATGAATCCTTTATCAAATGTATAAAATATTTTAATTTGATAATCTAAATGTATTTTGTACAATTTATTGAAAAGATGTCAAATTAACGAACTTTCAGGACCTCCTAGCTGGAAGAATGCATTCTTTTATAAAACGTGCTGATCAGTAAAATCACTTACATATTAAAGTAATAGGATAAGCAGAAACTCACAGTCGCACGAACTCTGGACTAAATGCAGCGTATTCATAGGATTGTCTAGTACTTCTAGAAGCTTTGGAGTACATCTCTACTAGAGCTTAAAAAATGAAGTTTTTGGAAACAAACAGAATATCGCCAAATTGGGGAGAAGTTGCCAAACATTGCGAACTTTGCGGCAAAGCATATAGGAGTAAGGGTTTTTGCCTATATCTCCAGCTCTAATTGGGCTAGCTTCACAATTCAAACGTCGATCGAGTCAGAATTATAACATGTACAACACAACACACACACAAAGTAAAAAAAAAAAAAAATTCAAATATAATAAGCGGCTACAAACAAGATTAGTCAAATAAATAAAACATACATAAAAACAAAAATGCAATAAAATGAACTCATAAATCAAACAACTATGTAAATTGACAGCAATAAATAATTTTCACAAATTGTTTATTTCTGAAGACATTATCAAATTTTTTTTTTACTTTTTTTCATGTTTACAGTGGTGTATTTGTATTCTATCTATAAATATAAGATCCTTATGCCAATGTTTAAAAATTAGATGTGCTTATTTTTTGTCTTCAGCCCGTAGATAAAATGTGTGTCCGTGAGATCCGCGGTTTTGTAACAAATCACACCGCTCGAAATTCGTATGGGGAATGACGATTTACGCCAGCAAAATGCTTTTATCTACCGTTTAAACAACATTCTATCCCACTATAACGCGTTATTGCGGTACACATAGTCCAAGACGAAATATGTGTATTTCTTATTTCTCTCTACCTACTTTTACATTTTTGTCAGCTATTTTTTAATCACCCAGTATACAGTCAATCCCTTCTAAGACTTCACCCACTGTATTTGATGATTTCGCATTTTAGGGAGGTATTATTCAATACCAATGTCTGCTTACATTTTCAGACATACCGATCACTTTCAAAGGTGGTCGATACCAGATGATTCACTGAAATTTACACTAGAGTTTTACAATGAATTTTTACTCTGAATGATAACATGTTCCTAAATGAAAGCATAGAAAAGACTTGTAATGGCCATTAAATTAAGTTAAAACAGCTTTAAATCATAAGAATAAACAATTATCTTTAATAAACCTTGTCTACGAGAAGTACTTGTATAAACCAAATATTTGAACTTAACATCGAATCATTACTTGTATTAGAGAGAGACTAGTTGAATAAACCTACTTCTTTCTGTGGGTGAACATTAGGATAAACTTAGTGTAAGTTATTAGTAAGTTTAAGCTAGCAACTGGAAGATCTAGCAATTTGGGCTTTCCTCTCTCGCTCGACTTAACAGCATATAGTTCGTGCGGATGCCACTATATAGACAGCATTAGTTTTTTTCGGAGCCGCGAAACGTGACAGATCAAAACAGTCCTCCTCCGGGTTTGAACCACAGATCTTCCATTCGCCCCCCCACGGGGGTCGATGTAGAGAACTCTGCGAAGCTACTGGCTAGGATCTCTATCAACCTCTCGCTGCAAAGGGAGAGGTCAACCTCTCCCTTTGCAGCACGTCGCAGAGGTTCAATCTCCGCTATTACCCCTCTAGGAGAGGGCGCATCACCTGGCCACTTGCCAGGCGGCACTGGTCGTTTGATTTGCAACTTGCCAGTCGCTCGGGCTGCCCGTCGCACTGGGACATTACCCAGCGAACCGGAGGGGGGTGCTAACCCCCGACTACTAGAGCCGTACCGCTCAGGACGTGCCAGACCCCGAAGCCGGCTAATGAGTGACCTTTCCCAGGGCCTTCAGAACCACCAAGTTCATAAATTTTATACCCCCGTGGCCAAGACTGCCTACAGATCCTAGCCAGTAGCTTCGCAGAGTTCTCTACATCGACTCCCGTAGGGGAGACTGGAAGATCTGTGGTTCAAACCCGGAGGAGGACTGTTTTGATCTGTCCCGTTTCGCGGCTCCGAAAAAAACTAATGCTGTCTATATAGTGGCATCCGCACGAACTATGGTAAATGATAATTCTTCATCAACTGGATTTTATGGACTGGGTTTCGTACCCTTCATTTGCCCTTTAAAAGGAGTAGAATATAAGTAGTTTTCGAATTGTCGTATGCTTATTCTCATGGTGAAAGAGGTTACCAATTGCTAACAACTGGAACATCCGTGATTTGAATGCTGGGAGGGGCAGCTGATTCTTCAAGGGACGTAAGGTCTCTGCAACTTATATCAGAACTGAAACCAGCTCTACCGAAAAACTTAAGAAATGGTTTTAACATTTATGAAAGACTGAAATGAACTAAATTGCAGTGTTCATATATCATCACTTCTATCTACGATGATATTTGTTTAAGTCATTTCATATAAGCATAAGTCATTTCATATAAGCATAAGTCATTTCATACAAGCGTAAGTCCTTTCATAACGAGATTAACTGTCACGTAAGATATAACGTGGAGCACCAAAATGTGATTTGAATAAGAAAGATATTTCTCCCTGCTTCAGAGACTTAACAAGCTGCTGAATCGCAAATAAGGCATTTAATTAGAAAGCTCATCTGCTATTTAAACAAACCTGAATTGAAGATTTCTCACTGCAGAAATTTGTTGAAAAAAATTGAAACGTACATCATACAGATTTAGGATTTAAGGAACTTTCACATTTCTATCTTTCTTTCTTGCCCCTTCTTTTTCTTTTTCTTATAAATATTACCTAGCTTAAAATTGTCACTGTAAGTTTATTTATTATGGAAAAGAGAAAAAAATGAAAAAAAATATATATAAAGATAACCTCATAAATCGATGAATCATTGCGGAGTACTCATTATTTAATTGCAATAATATTGTTACGTGCGTACGGGTTCGCAATAGATTAAATACACACAGCTCCAATAAGAGGTTGATAAACTTTACTTTATCAAAGTAAACACTTCAGAGATCTGGCAGGTTCTACAAGAATAGTCGCGCAACTCTTCACAGTACAACACAGTACAATCAGTACTTACAATTCAAACTCCTATGAACGTTAAACACAACAGAGCAACTAAAGCGCGATGCTAAATCGGAGATGTACTCGGAATTCACATCGAGCTAACAGCTAATATTGACAACTGAGAACAGAATCCCTCACACATCTTATACAGTTTTCATCCAGCCGCTGAGGTATTTCTAGTACTTTCTGCTTCTTGAATTTACTGGAAGGCAATATGAGGGTGGAATTACGGTTACAGCTAATACATTTATTCAAGGTACGGTGATACAGGAATCGGACCGCAATGTCGCGCAATGGTAAGTAAATTTGGCGACTTTGCCGATTTCTTGCCAAATTTAGCGACGAATATTAGTCGCCATTGCCAGCTCTACCAAATCTCGCCAAATTACCCGAGATACCATTTACTCAGTGTTAAATAGATTTGCTCCTGTATTCTTACTTTTTCAACATAGCTGCTTCACTCTCAATTTTTCGTGTTACATTACACAGAAAAAAACAACAATTTCATATATAATTGCAATAAAATTACCTATCTATGTACAATATTCCTATAAGATCAGGTACATCACTGCCGGCACCAAAATTTTGTTCATGTGATCCGAGTGTTCGCCTTAAGAGAGTTCGTGTTAAGGGGGTTACTGCAGTACTGTACCTTGAAAAACGATATTTCACCGCGCATTTGAAGCGTGAAGCAAGTGAATACACGATTTGCTTCTTTCAATTCCCCATATCAGTTAGAGAGCTTTTGAAGTGATATTTACATTACTCTGCCCCCTGTTCTTAATGTGATTGGTAGTGAAAAGTCTCTTAACAGAACAGGAAAATGCGAATTCGTCTTCAGTAACCCTCATTAACATAACTCATCCATCTCTCGCAACAGCGGATTAATTCTCCCCGTCAGCCTCAAAATGAATACAGCTCGCTGATAATAAATTCTATTAAGCTCATACTTTATTAAGCGAAATGCTACAAATGTAAAATTCTTTGGATTAAATTTAGCGCTTCCGAGATTTTAATGATCAAAACAAAACTGTTCAGTAAGCCTATCTAGTGAATATTGCGCACAAACATAATACGTTGTTAAAGCATTAATACGAATAGGGACACAGTCAAAATAGAGTTATCCCAGTCTAATTTTTAAACAGAAATTATCCATATTAGTTGCTTGCTAGCTCACAGAAGATTCCGATTTTATCAACTAGTTGTCTTTTATAACGTATATAAAAATAATATACTGAAAATAATATGTTTTTAAATTTATTAATTTTTTAATATTTATATATCTATAATACTGTTGTACATAATACTATTACTTGTATATTTGTAATAATAAAATTCCATAGTCAAGAATACACTTAAAATTCTAAATGTATGTTCTTTTCATTTTTAATGGCGACGTTCTCTTATTTGAAAGTACGTGGAATTAAATCCACAGCCCCGTAGTCAAGTTGTTTTTCCCGCCTTTTTCTACACGCACAGTTATAGAATGTTCTGGAAATATTTAAAGCGAACTGGATTGGCTGACGAGGCTGACGTCATTTCTTGGAAGCTCCGCCTTTCCAGAGGCTATAAAAGGACTCGCAAAAGAATCGGGGATTCTCTTTAATATAACGATGCAGTAAACTTCATACAAAAAGTTATTAGTAATTCTTTTTATTCACTCCGGATATCTGATTTTGTAACTTCTATTTCTCCTGAATAATAATAAATGGATCCTGTTTTTTAAACTTATCGTCTGATAATTTAAGCTACGACTAAAGCTGGTACATCACATATATACATAATGCTATTACTTCTGTATATATAATATTATTACTTCTACATATATTATACTGTATATAATACTGTTACTTCTCTCTATACATAACACTGTTTGAAACTTTGATGATAAACTCTTTGAAGTGTTAGACTCTATTCTGAAGTTTTCAAATTTTAAAGAAATAATACATTCTAATTCAGAAGTCAAACAACGAAAATCAGCGTTATATTTTCAAAATTTTCAGTATTGGGGGTTTTATTTTTTCATAGATTCCGTGATAAAATCGCAAATGTGCAAAGTTGCTGGAGAAAACGGGTCTAAATATGAAAAAAAGTATTTTCATTTTTGCCCATTAATTCTGATATGTTCTTCTTATGGAATGTCGTCGCAACTCATGTTGTGTATTTTAATTTTTTGTGTATTAGCTTTTATATGTTTATTTACTTATTTGTGGCATTTTATGCAGCGGTTTTACGTTTGCTTATGGTTTATTTGATTAAATTTGCAATTTTTACCTACTCAAATTGTTCGTGTAAATATTTAAATCATGTACAATGTTCTTAGTTTGCGTAAAAGGTTAATTACTTTTCGTTTATAGAAATTTAGTCAATGAATGACTTTTTAAAAAAATTAATGGAGTACAAAGTGTTTTTTGTCCAAAACGTTATCAGTTCAAACAAATATATTTAGTTTGTTTGAAACATCGAGTGAAAAATATGCATTTTTGGTGTTTTCATTTCCCTGTACGAAGTAAATTAGGAAGTATTGCAATCGCGAAAAATTTCGTGTATCATATTTCCACCCCTCTCGAAACCCATTTGAACGATGTTTTTGCTTGATATCTATTACTTGGCTCGGTGAGCTTAATTTTTAAATTTTTATATGCTGGTAAATTGTGCATTTTTTTGCTTTAAAAGGGATTGAATTATCTGATTTTATGGCAACAATTTGAAAAGTGAAACGGACATTTATAGCGATTTAACGCAAAATCGCAAAACGAAAACAATAGTCCTTCGGGGACAAAGAGTCTTTGGAATAATACAGAAATTTTAAAAAAGCATAAAAATATTATTTTGGACAGATCGAGTCCAAAACACAAAAAATTCCAATACATGAAAAGAAAAAAAGAAAAAATAAATAAAATAAATGAATAAATAAATAAATAAATAAATAAATAAATAAAAACATATGTAAATTTTGAAAACATACAGGTAAAATCAAAAGAAAAATTATAGAATCAAAAAACCTTAAAAATCAAATAATTTTCAAGTTAAGTGAACCATTTTCAAAAAACATGTAAAACAGGAGTAATCCAACAAATGAAAAAATGATAAATTATATGTATACATAAAACTGAATACATAAACAATAATACATAAAACATACAATACAATGCATACAATAATGCATAAAACGGAACTAACTGTATAAGGTCAGAAAATTAAAACAATAAACTCTGGCTAATTAAATTTATTGCGCTAAATACTTATATCCGTATCAAAATTAATAAACTAATGCCTCAAAGAGAAAAATTAGAAAATTAGAGAGAGAGAGAGAATGGAAAATCTGATATAAAATTATCTCTAGTGTCTTTACTCGTTACGTTGCAAATTATCTTTAAACAATGTATTAATCTTCTATTCATGCTTGAAGTCGGTTGTTAACAGATAATTTCTAACCGTTTTTTAATATTCAGATATTTTTAAACTTACGAATGGAATGATATTTACATTATCATAGTTTCCTGTTAGCATAATTGACTGTAAGATAAACTCAAATGGAATAGAAAACATTCATACCTTATCATTATTACCAATTCTCGTAAAAATAACGTATCTATCCATTGTGATAATAATACATTTGGTCTTTTTTTATATAACCCTCAGGATGATGCATTTTATCAGCAATGGAACGAAAATAAATAAAACATAACGGAATTATTAAAAATGAAAAATTTTAAAGAAATAATACATCACTTTGAATTAAGAATGAAAACATGAAAACACTTTTATTAGTTAAGCGACAAAACATTACATTGTTTGTGACAAGGTTATCTATAAATAAAGATTTGAAACTTTACAGAATTTAAAAAAGTAAATACTGAAATAATCAAAAATGATTCCAGAAATCAGTTAAACAACGTAACCCCAAATAAAGATCAGATTTTCTCTGAATTATACAGATATAATAGAGACAAAAAAAAAATCATAACAAAAAATAAAATTCTTCTTCTAACAAATGAAAGAATTTCTTCTCTCCAAATACTTATATAAACTTCTTTCAAAATCCCTAGGCCCACTGTTAGTATTTTAGTACTATATCTAATTCTTTTTATGCATTTTTAGTATTTTAATAGTATGTTTACCATTAAATTCAATACTTTCTTCCTCCCGTGTAATAATAATAAAAATAATGGGAGATATTTAGAAGTATGAATTTATAGCTTATCTGCAGTGTGGTAGAAGATGATCTTTAGTATGACAAATCAATTTAACTGCGTTAAAAATCACTTTTATTAAGGTCTTTTTTTCTTTTCTTAGTTTTACCATATCAAAAGTAGTAACTAAATCCAGATTATTAATTTTAGTTCAATGTCGTTTTCGTCTTCTAATTTCATTAGAAGGAAATAAAAGGAAAATAAGCATGAAATATTTCATAAAATATTAAAACTGTTACAAATAACACCAACCGACAAAATAAATCCAGTCTTCAATATTTACATTTCAGAAATAGGAAATGTGTACCCAAAGGCGTAAATAGCAATTCGATTTCTGAGGGTTTAGATAAAGTTGCAGAAAGAAATATTAACACACTTTAATGTAAAATACTTGTTCATCTATATCGAGTTCTTAACCAAGTTTTCAAACGAATGACTTTCAGAAGTCCTTTATTAAAAAGGTTTAGTGCTGCGGAATCCTGAAATATGAAAATCAGACCTTTTTTTTTTTTTTTCATTTTAATGACACTTTCTTTGTATTTTATTGCAGAAAATAGGTATGAAGATACTGACAGAGAATGTTATTTATTAAAAACTGTAGAAGAGCAGAAAAAGTAAAAAAAAAAAAAAAAAAGTTTAAAGGATTAAGCTTTTGAAAAGAAAAATATTATAGGTCACAAACATTTCTTGATATTGCAGCTAGTTAAACCCATATCCTGCTAGCCATTCATCAGCAGGCTATAATACAATGAATAAAATTTCCTTTGAAAAAAGGTGCCTTTTGACAACAGAAAAATTAAAATATTTACCAGCAACAGTTTCTACTGATAATTAATTTCAGCAGAAAATTAAATGTTAATTAATTGCAGCAAATCTGTTAAAAATAATGATAAATAAATCCAGTGTTCTTCTTGGATGTAAAACTAATTTAATCTATTTAATATGCGGATAATATATTAAATAGATTAAATAGTATACGTAAAATATATACCAAATAACTGAAATGTCTATATGTAAATATAAAAAATTATAATAATTGAAAGTATCAGCTTGAAAGATTACTAGAGTTAGGTGAGTTTTGACACTTTATTATCACATTTATTAAAATTATGTTCATTTAGGAGTTTTACTTTGAATTTATGTTAATGATATAGTAACATCGTAAAATGTCTTAAAGAGAAAATAAACGCAAAAACAACTTTACTTATTTTTTTCCCAGACCTAGTAACATTTTCTTGAGTAATTACATAGCCTGTTTATAAAAAATTAAGCGACTCACCTTTTTTCTGCAACTGTTGTTCCCGTAGTTACGAGTAAAATGGGAGAGAGGGGGAATAACCGTTGAATTCCCTATGTTAAAGTAACAGATAATAGTATGAGATATTTTTTCTGCGTGGTCACTCTGAATATCACTGATAAAAGCAGTTAAACCTTAAAACCTTAACTGCGATTAATCATACATAGTGAAGATTTTAATTATATTTATTCCAATTTAAATTATATACAATGCATTTATTTATCCGGACAGCTTACCTTCGGGCAGTAACTGGAAACACGTCCGGCTACAAAGCCAGAGGTTTGGAGTTTCAATCTCGGTAAAGGCATTAAGTATTTCTCCAGTTTTCGGCTTCTAAAAATTCTAAATAAGTTTCGAACAAAAATGGGGTGGACGATAATTCATCACCACCTGGATTTGGCGACTGGGTCCTCCCCTCCTCATTCGTATTTCACGTAATAAAGAATGTTAGGTACTTTCTTCTTCCTTACAGCGTGCCTTCATGGTGTAACTGATGCATTACAGCACGAAGTCAACAGTAAGATGGCGTGGACTTCGGAAGTGATTGATATGGCTAGACTGCAAAGTCAAAAATTGATGTCAACAATATTCTTTAAAATGTCTCCCAGTGTTTTGTGTATATCTGCGCTAATTGCACTTCCCTGCATCCTAAATTAACTTAAATGCAAATATACAATATTTATTATCTTTTGGATCTTCTTATTTTAGCATTTTTTCAATGGTAACAAGATAAAATATATGTCGTTCAAACAAAGATTTCTTTGTAAGGATCAACTGATAATTATTTATTTGTTGTCATATAAAAACACTGAATCGCAATTCCAATGATGATAAAGATGCCATAGGCGACTAAGCTGTTTCAAACTCAACATTTTTTTTTTAACCCGAGACGGGCGTTACACGAAATGGGCTATTAGTCTCGAAACGGGATTTTGAGTTGATTTATTATAAACGGCTTATCACTTTTAAACTTGTTGCATCAAATATTATCGCCTTGCTTTGTTTTTATAGAAATTAATTAACGAAGAATATGTATGGATGTACGCATGTTTCTTGTACTGTGAAAAAAGACGTTACCTAGAGCCACCAAATTTTGAATAACGTGGTCCTCCATCCGAATAAGAGCAGGGGTACCTGGATTGAATTTCATATTTACTTTATAACCTATTTCATATTTTGCAGACGTTTAATCAGTTTTTGCTTAACAATGATTTAAAAGCGAGCAGTGACGACAGCGTAAGGAATAGAACATTTCTTCCCGAGACTGTCTGTTGGAAATTCTAAAGTTATGCTGGTTTCAAATATTTTCTGATTTGCCCAGCTGAATTGAATTTTATATGGCTTAAGTGCGAAGAACGCGATATTTAATAAATAAAGTTAACACATAAAGCATTAATAATATAAAGGCAAAAAAAAAGTTTAGAAAGCTATATTACTAAGAAAAACCGAGCCGTTATATTATGGACTGAGAAAAGACTAAAGAAATAGACAAATGTATGCCAACCCTTAATAATCCACCAAGAATTCTAAACATATATTGCTATGCTGCTTTTAAAATTCTTATAATTTTGCTGTTGAATTACATATGGCATAAGTGGGACGAAAATGATGCTTAATAATAAAGCTAAGAAGACAAAAGATAAATAAAAAAAAGGGTTAAAAGAATGAGTGCAGCAGCACACTGGCAAATGTGATTTCAGCCAAAGCGTAAGAAAACCTTA
Organism: Stegodyphus dumicola; assembly: GCF_044657685.1. Lineage (NCBI taxonomy): Eukaryota > Metazoa > Arthropoda > Arachnida > Araneae > Eresidae > Stegodyphus > Stegodyphus dumicola. Next base: position 34,745,431 of record NC_140771.1, on the reverse strand, counting down.
ACAGAACCTTTTGGGCTACCGTTGAAATCTGAACCCTTTCAGATCTTTTTTTGCGGTCCTTCCGCCCCGAAACAAGAGTTTTGCTCAAGTTCTTTGAAAACAAAAACATGAAAACGGTGAAAAATTAATCAACAAAGCTTATTGGATATGAGGAAGGAATACTTATTTAAAATGGAATTCTGCATCCGTTTCCGGCATTAAATATTAGCATTACAATCTCCCTCTAATTCAGTATTCCCCCTCCTCTAATCAACTCGTATTCTTAAGAGTTAAGCCTAGCTTTACCGCGAAACAGTTTCCCGAGAGTTTTATTGTTTCACGAGATCGAAATTTGATAGCATGAGTAATACGAAGCGTGTAGCAACCGAGATATGATAATTAGGTTTCATTCTAGTTCGTATTTATATGTATAGGAAGATAATTTCCCCAAAATGTTCTGTTATTTAGCAATCGAATTTGACTTTCAACATAAATTAGGTAGACAGGCTTTTGAGCGTAGCTATGAATGCCACAGATTAGTTAAAAACAATTTTATTCTATGAATCAGACGATAAATACCCTCATCTGTTTGCATTTAAGCTGGTCATACGAGACCTGGAATTGCATTTGTATTATAATTTTGTTATTTAGCAAACAAATAGACAAATTAGAATAATAATAGTGAATAGGAAAACTTCAGATTATACCTATAGGAGAAAAAAAAAAAGAGTTTGCTGTTAAAAATTTTTTAAAAATGTCCGAGCGGGTTTCTGTTTTAATGATCCCCAAAAGAGCTGTTTTAAAATTTAATATGGTTTATCAGTAAAGATTATCAATAAGCATGGCCCAGGTGGAATAGCAAAACATTTTATAGGATATTAGATGAATATGCAATTTAGACTAACTTAAGAACGTTATATATCTTCTATACATTTAAAAAGTGAAAAACTAAGAAATATAATTCTATAAAAATATTGAATGTTTTTAATTAGATATACCATGAACTAAATGCCTTTTTTTATCTAAATCATATTAAAAAATAAAATAATAATAATAATAATATTTTTAAGAACTGCGACTGTTGCTTTTAAATAATTTAGTTTGTTAATAAAAAGCAGATTAAATTTGAAAGAAAAATATCTTACATTTTTTCAAATAGAAAGAATTTTTTCGTTCAATATTTGAACGAAAAGTGGGAAAACGCAGTAAAGTATGCAAAATCGTGTTTCGAGACTAATTGTCCTTTAAAAAAAAAAAAAAAAAAAAAAAAAAATTAAAATTTAAAACATTATCAAAACATTAAAAAAAATCTCTTCTTGCGCCATTGTATGACGTTAGAAACTTATCTTTTATCAATTGTAACAACCTGAAAATTTTTAAAAAATTTCGCTCAATAAAATAATTTAAACTAATTCGTATAAATTATTTTTTTAAAATTGATACTAATTAAACAAATTATTAAAAAAAATCTGAAATGTTTCAGATTTTAAATTACGTCCAAAGGGGCGTTTTATAACATTTTGTGTGTTACCTTTCTTTATTAAATATCATGTTCCGCGCACTTAAACCATAAGATCCAGTGCAACAGCAATATCGCAAAATAGTTTTAAAACGAGCATATCTTTAGAATTTTCGATACAGAGACTCACGCGCTGGAGATAAAAATGTTTTTCCTGCACAACGTTGCCATTGCTCGCTTTGAAATCCTTGAGTTTGTTAATCAAAAATTCGTCAAAGTTTTAAAAAATAGGAAATCGATCATAAAACAAATTTTAAATTTCAAATTTGGTCTTCCACATGCTCATATTCGTTGGAGGATTACGTTATTCAAAATTCGATGACTCTATGTACCGTTATTTTATGACAATGTGAGAAATATACATACATTTACGCAGATTTTCATTATTTAATTTCTTCAAATATAATGCAGGACTCTAACATTTTATGGCAACAGTTTGAAAAGTGAACCGACATTTATGAGTCCGACGCAAAATGCCAAAATGAAACTAATAGTCCTTCGGGATTCAAATCCCTTTGGACTAATTATAAAATAAAGGCTTAAATTATTAAGAATTGCGTTTACTGCATTTAATTCGCGCAGTTAGTTAACAATAACATATCGATTGCATACGAAATATCGATTAAATACGAAAGGTGAACTGAAAAATTTTTTGCTTTTACCGAAAGGCGAGCATTATCTAACTCTACGCGAGGGAACTTAGAAAGTGAATTAAAGGTATTAACATTTCCCATATAGGGGTCTTAATTTGCTAAGGTCTGCTTCTGTATTCTTCCGGTTCTTTGTCCCTCCATTTCTTAGGTATTATTTTGTTTACAGATGCTATTTGAATTTTACATGTTAATTGCAAATAACGCAGTCGAGATGGAAAAAGAAAAAGAAGGAGAAGAGGAGGAAAGAAGACTTGTTATGTCATTCTTCAAATTTCAACAATGAACTGCTATTTCGCAATGCAAAACTTGTAATTATGCCAAAGAATTTCATAAAAGTTTTTTATAAGAAGAAGAAATATCACGAGTATACACGTTTAATTTGCTGTTACTTTTTTCTAATTGTTTCAGATATTAGTGACTTAAACTGAAAAGAAAGCTAGTAGATGAAGTCGATAATGAGCTCATAACATACGGATGATTTGTCCTTTTTAAACGTATTATTAAACTAATTTAGACTTAATTTATTAACTAATTTAGACTAATTTAGACTAATTATTAAACTAATTTAGACTAATTAATGTATAATAATCCTTGCATAACAAATATCCTTTTTAAATGTCCTCATTATAATGATATTCTAATTAGTGGTAAAATTAATTTGTTTATGTAAATTAACCCAATTTATTGACTATTGTCAATATTAAATACGAGTATTATATGTTCGTATTCAAAACGAATGGTAAATATTTTAAATGAGTGTGTCATACTTCGTTAAAGTAAATAAAATGTATATGATTTTTAGATGTAAAATGGGTAATCATAGATTTCGTAAATTCATATTTCTGTTATCCTTTTACAATTAAGCAAGAATCATATATTTAATGTCTTAAAGGTTTTAGATTTTAAAGGTCTCCCAAAAGGATTTGTTAAGGTTTTTCTGCTCTTGCTGAGCTTCAGTAATCCACCAGTCTGCTGTTGCACTCACTCCTGCTAAATAATCTTTTTTGTCTTTTTAGCTTTATTATTAAACATCAATTTTCTTCGCACTTCCCTACACTCAACAGCAAAATCACAAAAATTTTAAAAGCAGCATAGCAGCATATGTTTAGAATACCCAATGCAGTGCTAACTGTTAGAATATATTTTAAAAAACTTTTTCCAATCTTTTCTCAGTGTATCATATCAATGTTTAGTTTTATTAGTAAGATGGATTACGAGTTATTATTTTTTTTGTCTTTTATTATTAATGTTTTATGTGTTAACTTTGTTTACTTATTAGATGTCATATTCTTCGCACTTACGCCATACAAAATTCGATTCAACAGCAAAATCACAAAATATTTAAAAACAGCATATGTTTAGAATTTCCGATAGATAGTCTTGTTCGATGGAGATTAAAATGCTTTTTTCGTTCAGGGTTTCCACTGCTCGGTTTGAAATCGTTGAGCTTGTTAAGAAAAAATTCGTTAAAGTTTTACAAAATATGAAATAGATTAAAAAAAAACTCATTCAAAATTCTGGCTTTGAGGTGCTCATGTTCGGGTGGAGGTCTATGTTATTCAAAAGCTGATGAATCTACGTACCTTTGCTTATTCACAATGCGAGAAACATACATACATTCGTGCATATTCTTCATTACTTTATTTCTTTAAAAATAATACAGGGCGGTAATATTTCGTGGTAACAATCTGAAAAATACAGTAATTCAATGCAAACTGCTCTTTCGAGACTAATATCCCATTCAGGACTAACATCCCTTTTGAACTAAAAAGTATATAACGTCCTTCTTCGAAAACATACAATATTTTTAATTAGATAAATCATGTATTAAATGTATTTTTATTATTTAAATCAATCCGATTCAAAAGAAAGAAACGAATATTCTTAAGAACTCCATCCATTGCTTTCAAATAGTTTAGTTGACTAGTTTGTTCGTCCGTAGGAGACTTCAATTCGAAAGATTACATTCTGCCGAATGGCAACAGACTCGAAAGAAAATTGAAAGGACACATTTATAATGTTTATGCTCAAAATCCCATTTTGAGACTAATAGCATTTTTGGGTTTATTAATTAATAATCAGCCGTCTACTATTTTAGAGGGGGAGTGTTGTGGCTTGAACTTATACAGAAACTTTAAATACTGATTAATATTGTTTTATTTGTTTTTGTTGTTTTCAGAATGGCAACAAAAAGAGTATTCAATTTTTGTTGTTTTGAGAATGGCAACAAAAAGATTATTCAATTTTTGTTGTTCTTGAAATGGCAACCAAAGATTATTGATGATGTTGTTCTAAAGAGTTGTTTACATTTGCTAAAAACGAAATAAAGATTATTTTTGATTTAAAATGTGGAATAACGTTATTTGATGAAACGGAGTTTTAAAAATAAAGATTAATTTGGAGTCAGAGCCAATAGGGAGCACAGGAAAATTCAGCTGCGCGTGCATATTTAAAGAACAAGGAATCGTCATTGAATCGTCTGATGGGGCAAGTTTATACAAAATAAATTAGCCAAGTTTCTCTGTGCATTAATGAACTCCAAGTAGACTGGATGAAAAGATATCTGAACATAAATAGTTTTTGCTGGTTAGAACGGTTGCCACACATGGAACTATATGATTTTTTCCGTGTATAATGTACGTTAATAGAGCCAGTTTTATTTAGGAAATTATCAGCACGGCATCCTGCTTTGCCACCATCAGTTCATTGACCACAATAATACGTAACCAATGGATATGCAAGCAAACAAATCTTAGAAAGCAGAGTCTTAATTTTTGGAAATTTATTTTTTTGTTTAGAAACCTGGGAAAGTTGTCTTGAAAGATTTTTAACATAATTAAGCAAGGGTTTTGGTGCTTATATGCTTGGAATTCAAAGCATCCGCGAAATTAATTATTTCATAACTCAGGCATTTCTCAAACACTGCACATCACTGTGAGTCGCTTATAAGGACCCTATGAAATATTCAGTTATATTGCGTTTATAGCGTTCAGATTTACTTTAGTGGAAGTGTATGCAGCAACTGTACACTAACATCCTCGTTAGCCTCAACTAAATGAAAGACAAGTATCATAAATATAGAGAGACTAACGAGTTTTCGAAAACTTACTAGTAGCTAAACAATGAATGCCTTCTATTGCGTAAGAGATGGGAAAATAGCGAAATGAAACAAAGCAAGTGGTGGCATCTAAGGTTGAAAAATTCAATCATTTAAGTATTTATTGGTCAGTTTATATATGGGTAGAAAATGAAGATTAGAACTCGGGTCATTGATTAATTAAAAGACACTTTTATGGACGTGGAAAGCCTCAAAGAGATCTGTGATACAATTGAAGAACAATTTTGCGGGACTCAGGCAGACGTAAATCTAAATGCGAGGTTTGACGACCAATAATAGTTTTCTGTAGATGATTTATGTGCTTTTTTTTCGAACATAAAATTCATGTTCATTTGTAGAGACATTAGGTTAATTGGAAGCAGAAGAGATGAAAAATTAGCAACTGCTTCGCCGGGAATGGAACCACGGACGTCTGAAATACCGGCTCAGTGTGCTGACCACTATTATAAAAGAGTAACAGTAGTGTGATTATCACTGTAGAACAATTGCATTATCTGTGAACACAATTGCAACTTAAGTGAAGTTTTTAAAGAAGGGTATGGAATTGAAGAGCATTTAGGATAAATTATTATCATTAAATTCTTATTGTTCCTTCGAAGTTTGTTTTAATATATAGGCAGAGCAATGTTTTCTTTATACGCATTTTCTGAATTATTGAAAACTCAAATGCAAGTTAATTATAAGAATAAATACATAAAACAAATTAAGGAACTGCCTTTAAGTTCACATACGTCGAAGTATTACAACAATCCACTTGGGCCCTGATGGGCACCTGTACTTTCATAAATATGATACTTAGTCTCTATAGTGTTAGAATTCGGGCCATCAATGGGTTGGTGCTATAATAGGAAAAACACTTTAACAAACCCGTACATGTTACCTTTTAGAAAAGCACCTGTACAAGTTTATCAAGTGATCTGAAAACTACTTTCGGAGAAATAGAGTTGAAAATTTCCCCTAGCCCTTTCAGAACCGAAAATGTTTCTGAATGTATCCCCCCCTCCAATGGCGGATCCTCAGCTGACTTCGGCTTGGCCACTACTAAAGCTAGAAATGGTGATCACTTTAGTATGGAGGCACCTAATAGGTGGGCCACCTTTTCCTTCTATGAAAGGACGGACAGTTACAACCGTGCCTTCTTCGGGATTCGAAACCGGGCTCTTTGGTGTTGCCCTCGGCTCCTCTAATCACTATACCATTTGGGCGGCTGAACGAGATCTTACTGAGTTGTTTTACTACATTTTACTGAAGACAAAATTCGATAGCATGAAGCTAATTGACTTTTGGATATCATCAAAAGGTGAACAGTCCATATGCGCCACGATCTTTATGCAAAGCTGAGTTTTGACAGTCGTTGGGGTAAAAAGCAAGTATCATGAGAAAATTCAATATGGAATAAAATATGAGACGAGTATTCTCAGTGTCATTCCAAGACTTCGAAAGATTGTGGAGTTTTAAATGCCTTACCCTTCTCACCTAAATAATGGTTATACGTATAAATATCGCAGAGGAAAGCGTCAAGGAGAAAACAACGCAAAGGGAAAACGTTGTTGTACAAAATATTGTGGGAGAAAAGAAAGCAGTGAGTAAACATCGATGTTTTAAGACATCATAAACAAAATCTTCAAATCTTTCAGTCTTAAAAATCAATAAAAAATCTTCAATCTTTAAGATAAAATGTTCACAATCCTAAAATATCATCCTACAAAATATCAAGGTAAAAAATTAAATCATCGCAGACATACGTTTTCCCGCTGAAAAATTTGCAATCGAACTTTTGCGTTTCTATTTTGAAACACAAGAAGAAACGAGTAGTATTTTACCTCTATATTTAATACTTTTGTATTAACTAATAAATTTTTCTTAGAAAAGCAAAAGGAAAAATTAGCGTTAAAACTCTGGAAATTAATAAAAATCAATGCTACATATAGCAGTTAATAGAGTTAAGTTATCTATCTTCCGCCCTCCAATATTTTTTACTATATTTTTTGATGAAATCCTCCTAATATGCCTTTATGAAAGAGGTTAATAAACTAATGACTTCATAACTATTAACAATATAAGATTAAAATTCAAATAACTACTACGCGCAGCATTACTTTATACTAATTTTGACTATTAACCAGATTTTGAACGTTTGAGCTTTCCTCACATATTTTCAGTAAAAACGTATGAATGAATTCAAACCTGCAATATACAGAGATTAAAAAAAAGAATATCATTTCTTCTTGTACCCACCAAACATGACGTGACAGTTCATTTAAAATTTGTGTAGTCGGAAAACACATGTCTGCAATGTTACTGTCATGTGTGCAGTGACTGGTACATGCTTTTTTACCACGATATTTGTTCGAGCGTTTTAAAAAATTGACTTTGCCGTGCTTTATTTTCAAACACCATGTTTTAGAACTGCCGTTTTTGTTTATTTGCTTTGTTTTCTTTCACGAAGTTTTGTATAACGATATTGTTTCTTTACTTTGTCTTCGCAAAATTTTCGTCCTTAAAAAGTTTGCAGCTACGATTTCGGAGCATACCTGAGAAACTATACTTTTTTTTTTTTTTTTTTTTTTGCAAGATTTAATACTTTCTGCTATTTTTAGAATTCCAATATGTTTACCAATAAATCTAGTGCTATTTCCTTCCGAGTAACAATAATTAAAATAACATAGATTTAGACACAGAAATTTATATTTCACCTCTTGAGTGCATCAGAAAATATGTTTAACCACTTGACCGGCAGGGTTACTATATATACAACCTAGAATATGTTTTGCCCTTAAGAAAGTATCTTGAAAATTTTGCATCTTGAAACGTGTCACAAGAACACGGCAATATATTAAAAGGCAATATATTAAAAGTGCATACATACAGGTATAAAGAAGCAGAGGCATTTTAATATTAAGATCAATAAAATACCTTTCTCGAGGCAGTTTTGCGAAATATGAAGTTTTTAACGAAGCCCTCTGCGACTGGAGGGTTTAAGGCAAATCAGTAAACACTGCTGATGAGATGATATTTTTCATCTTTGTCAGACATATGTTAATTTAGCAAATCAACGTTTAGTTCTTCTATGGTAATAATATAGTTATATCACAAAATTCTCTAAAGAGACTAAAGCTAAAGCAGATATAAATTTATTGCATTTTTTACAGACCTAATATTTTATTTTCCTACATAAATTAGTATCAATTATGTTTGCTACATGGTCGCCTTAGCTTCCCATTAACTGCCATTTGTTTTTTCAGCGGTGCAGTTGTTCGAAATATGTTCCTATTTAAAGCATTTTCTGTAAATTGTTTCTGAATTCTAAATCCGTGTTTCATTTATTAGATCAAAAGGGCGTTAGCCCGAATGGGCTGTTTTTCTCGAAACGGGATTTTGCGGCCTCCACTATAAACGCAAATCACGTTTTAAATAATTGTCACCAAATACTATCACACTGCATTATCTGTAAAGAAATTAAATAATGAGGAACCTGTATGTATGTATGTATACTCCTCGCATTGCGAAAAACGAATGTACCTGGAACCGTTGTTTTGAATAACAGCGAAAACAACGCTAATAAAAATAACGTTGAAAGACAACGTTATTTTGAATAACGTGTGCACGTGGAAGCCCGAATTTTGAGTTTCGAATTTTATATTTCATATTTTATAAAACTTTAAAGAATGTTTATTAACAAACTCAATGATTTGAAAGTGAGCGGTGGCAATACTGCACGGAGTAAAATATATTATCTCCAGCGCGCAAGACTGTCCATTGGAAATTCTAAATATATGCTGGTTTTAAATATTTTGTAACTTTGCTGGTAAATTGAAGTTATGTGACATAAGTGCGAAGACCATGATATGTAATAAGTAAAGTTAACATATAAAACATTAATAATAAAAAAACATACAAAGAGTTTTGTTAGCCATCTTATTAAGAAAACTGATCACTGATATGGCGAACTGAGAAAAGACTGAAAAAAATAGAAAAACGTATGCCGAAACTTTAACATTGCCTCTGGAATTCTAAACATATACTACTTTTAAATTTGTTTTTTGATTTTGCTGCTGGCATTAAATGGGGAGAAAATGAACAAAGAAGCTAGTAGGAGTGAGTGGAACAGCAGACTGGTAGACTGCGAGCTCAACGAGAACGTAACAAACCTTAACAAATCCTTTTGGGCGAATGTTAAAATCTGAACTGTTTCAGATTTTTTTTTTATAATTTATTAATTCCATTTGTTATGTAAAACGAAAACGTAGAGAGCTACGGAAAATTCCAGCACACGAAGAATGGAACTAATAAAAAATATTAGGGAAACACTATAATAGCCTCTTTCGGAAAAAACAAGTTGTTGACATAAATACACTTTTTGAGATTCCGTTTCTGTTTTTCGGATGTTAAAGCGATTGTTAAAAGAGTTCCTCCCCCCCCCGATGAATGGTGGTTTCATCTACTAATAGAAACAGAGTAACTCTAAACAGTAAACCTGTTCTTTAAACGAAAGTAATTTCAGATAGTTGTAAATTGCTCAGAATCCTAGAATTCGATAATAAAAATAACAACATTTTAAAAGAAAGTTCATTTCTCTTGAAAATATGTAATATGATTATAACAATTAAAGAAACTAAAAATGTTTAAATGTAAACATCTGATTTTTCTCTGAAATTTTTATTGTTCAATAATTTTATTCGTACTTTACTTTCAAAGAATACGTTAAACCTAAAAAGAGGGCAGTTAAATATCCTAGCTATCAGTAGTGGTGAATTTTCTGTTCTCGTGATAAAAATTAAGAGAAAACTTTCATCAAATTGTTCCCATATTACTGCCTGTTCTTTTTATAACTAAACAAATTTGATGAAAGTATTTAATTACTGCGCAATTCTACTGAGATAACAAGGAAATTGAAATGTAACTTCGCATAAATGAATTAAAGAAATATTTTGAATAAAAATCACAATTAATTATTAATTAATGTGACTTTTATGAGTCAGCATTCGACAGCAGTTACTTTAAACGCTCGCAGAATTTGTCTGTCTACGACAAACACGAACTTTTCAATGTTTTACATTATCCGTTTCACTTCTATTATCACTTACATCACAGATATATTGTTCGATTCTCAAATTAGTTGGTTAGATTTGCCGTATCTTCTTGATTACTTATTTCATGTCCAGATTCTTTAAATTTTATCATTATCAGTCTTAAAATTCGATTGTTTAGAAATTTAAAAATTTCTTGTTGCGTAGGACTTCGAGATCTTTTACCATTGTAAAATTTTAGCAGTAATTTTTAGTAAATTATATTTGTGTCTACATCTCGACATATAATAAGAGAAAGAGTCTGTGTGTCTTTCGTTTGTGCTGCGGGTAAGATAATAGTCTCAGGGCTACGAAATTTGTTATATAGGTGCATCTAAACAAGAGCCAGCGCACCTCGAAGCGATTTTTTTCAAAATTCGAATCAGATTTTTTTAATTTTATCTTTTAGATTTTATCGCATCATTTTGAATAGTTTCATTCTTTTAGAAATGGGGTTTTGACAGCAGTTCTTCATTCAATTGCATACTGGACTGCTGACTTTTGAAAATCAGCACTATTGCCACTTGGAAAAATGAGGGCGATAATTCTGTGCAGTTTTTAAATTTAACTTTTCTCTTGGACGTTTGTTGAGACAAGGCAACGGGAAGTTGTTTAATTTATTTATTAGAATAATTAATATTTGTATTAAGGGCTACTGCTTATTTTATTGTAATTTTGTTATATGTAATACATTTTTATTTATTTGTTTATTTATTTTTTTGATGAAGTTGTTCTGCAGAGTAAAATTCTGCGCAGTTTTTAAATTTAATGTTTGGTGTTCCTTTCAGGCATTTTCCCGGTACATTTAAAAGTCAGACTAAGGCTGGCCGTGTAGTTGCTAGTTTATAATAAAAGAAGCCAAGAAATATTTTGGCAATGTTACTGCTAATGTAGATGACATTTCACTGAGATAACTTAAATCAAAACTAAAACAAAGAATGAATTAAGTTTAATATGATTAATAGAAAAGAAAAACATTTTTTCATTTAAGAAATATTTTATACCTTTAGAATGTTGCTACTTAGAAACAACTTACACATGAATTAAAAGTCACCACAGAACAGCCGAGAAAAGTTAAATTACAGCAGAGTTGATAAGCAAAGAGTTTTTTTTCTATTAACCCATCCAAGCCTTGTGAAATTTCCAGTATAAAACACATTTAAGAAAAAAAGCCATAAAAAGCCTATTTTAGATAGCGGAAGAAAAAAAAGGAACTAAATATAAAAATGAATTTTGAGATCGAAGGAGGGGGAGGGAAATATGCTTGAGAGCATTCTTTCAAAATGAGATATCTAAAATGTAGGCTATTTAAAGTAATGTATCTAAAGAAGGTATTAACGTTAAAACGTAAAATAATACGAAACTTTTAAAACATAAAGTACATATCTAATATCCTTTACCTTTTCAACATAACTTTAATTTTTTACTTGTTTTTATTAATTTTTTACTTGTTAATTTTTTACTATAATTTTTTACTTGATAAAAAATGTCTAGAAAACTGATTTTATGTTTTTTTGTCAAGGTTCTAAGGAAGTAACGCGACAAGTTTTAAAGTTGAAGCAATTCTGTACTTGAATCATAATCGTAACTATTATTAATCAAAATAGACACTGCTTCTACTGTTAAACCAGTACATTGCTTCTACTGTTAAACCTTATACTGTTAAACTTTAACTAATCTATGATTCTTTAGGATTAGAGTTTCTCAAGTACAGAATTGTTTCCCCTACAGATATATTTCATAAATTTTCGAGGGAATTTATCTAATTCCCGGAAATGCTTGTATGGATATAAAAAATCAGCTTCATATTTTTATACATCTAAAAAAATTGAAAATTAGTGAAAGGAAAACGGAAAGAATAAGTGAAAAAGATAATACACCTTGCAATACAATAGAACAAGCATTCCGAACAAACAGCAGAATACATCGTATAATTCATTTTAATTTATTTATAAAATAATCTCCAAATATAACTTTTTAAAAAGGAAAAAATTAATAAGTTTTGAAATCAAAATTATTTACAATTTAAATAAAAAAGTAAGTGAAAGTTTTCAACAAAATCTGATAAAAAAGTAAGTTACATAAATCTGTAGTTTTTGGAGGAGCTTAATAATGTTTCATACGAAAACCATTGCTTACCAGAAAATTAGTACATAATGTAATTAAGCCAAAAATGAAATGTTAGACTGCAATGGAGAAGCCTAGAGTCAGGATAGCAATTTTAATTGTGATTTTCTTCAATGGCACACTAGGGGCCAAGCGGTAAAAGCTGCTGAAATTGGTAGTTTGGTCCAGGGTTTGAGTCCTGGCTAACGGGCTGGCTGCATGGGCATTTTTGTGGTTTTTCCCCATGTGTAACATGGATACGAGCCAGTTTCTCTTAAAAGGTCCTTAGCACGGGGCATCCCCCCCTTTCCGTGTAGTGACTAAGGACGGAACACAAAAACAAAAAACTTTTTTCAGTCGGTGAATTGGATTTTCTTGTTTAGTTAATGACATTAATGCCAATCCAATCCTTCCCAACGCTTTTAAAATTCTAATATCTCAATTTTTTATGTTCCTTTAACTACCAGGACATGTTCGCTGCCCGATCTTTGTTTTTAATATAAATACTATTGTGGGTCCTCCCTTGTTTGCAAGCTGCCATTTAATCACCGCTCAAGTAGGCATAGGCCTATCTTTTCTTTTCCTCCTTACAGACAGATCTCTTCTTAAGAAATTACGATTGAGGTTTTGCATGCCAGATTACCACACCCGAGAATTATCTGAGGTGCCGGGAATAGCGCAATAAAGTTGACGCTGACGCGTATTTTACGCAACTGTGTAATCTCATTTGAAATGATGGATTACCACGTATTTTCCATTTTTAGGTAAGGATTCCTTCATAACCTTTTGTTGTTGCTGTTGATAGAGATGCCTCAATTCGTCGGTGGTCAGGCTATATTTGTCCACCAGCTCTTGCATGTCGTCCTTATTCACTTCCGTACTCATTCACAGAAAGAAAAGTCTCAGCGTAGAGAGGAAAGAGGTCATGTGATGTTAACTGCTCAATTAGCAAAGATGTTTTTAGAATTTAGCTTGTAGAGTCATTAGGAATTTTGAAGTAGGAAACACGAAAAATGTGCAATGCCGTCTTCGGACTCTAACCTGGACTTATCGAATACGCGTCGAGTGTGCTGCCGTTACACCACGAAGAAGGTATGCAGAAAGTAGGGAGAAAATACCTTATAAGCTTTAATTTTAAAAAACTAAACTAAGCGTGCGTAACCGGTACTTAGTAGCTAAGGCTCCTTTCAGACGGTGGTATAAATGATTTAACTGGGTTAAGCCGAGCTGAGTTGCTAGGTAACCAGATCTTGCTACGTCACAAAAACTTGTTTAGGGGGTTTGGGGATAAAGTTCGAAGTTTTCAACTTTATGGTATTGAAGTAAAATTAGTTTCTTCGGTTCTAAATTTATTCTTCAAGGTTGTTTCCGTCCAGAAAATGAAGTGGTGATATTCCGAAAATGTGTTTTGATGACGTGATGATAAAGTTTTTTTTTTGAGTTTTTCTTCAACTGCATCATTATAAATAACTTGCTCAATACTGGAAGTGTAATGTTTTCTTACAAAATGATTTTAATTCGATGAATATAAAAAAATCTGGCACTGCTTTAGCAAAATATCAAAATGGATAAGTATTTTAAGATTTTATTCAGGGAAGATTTTAAAATTTTACTGTTATTAGTCATTATAAGTTTTGTCAAAAATTTTTAAATTAATGCTAAAAAATTTGGATTTATTTTGTTGACAAGATAAGAATTTTGAAATTATTTTGTAATTAAAATTATTGTTTAAAAATTTGAATTTTAAGAATTTTATAATTATTTTGAGAAAGATGTCTGTATGAAATATAAATGAAATTATTATTAAGTGGGAGAATGTTAAATATTATTAAAATTAATATACAAATACGAAAGATTTAAGAAATTGAATAATAGTAATAAAATTTATATCAGAATTTAATTAAGAGTAAAATATATTAAATTTGTTTGGAATTATGATGTGTGAATGTTGTTATAATGATCAATAACTGCATGTTAAATATGAAGTATGATGAGGGAGTACTGGTTCAGAAACAGAGGTCTGTTTTACCTCTACGTTATTGTTCCTGTTACCCTGCTCATATAACATAAACTTTGAAGGCTCCTACTTTATTTAATTTATTATATAGAATTTTTTTATATAAGGAATGTGATTTTTTTAATATAATGGAATGTTGTGCGCAAACAATATAGTGCTTAAAATTATTTTTGAATTTAAAATTTTACGTATTATTATTTTATTGTTCAGAAGTTAATTAATTTTTATGTTTGGTAATTTCAAAATATTTCTTTTATTTTGCTGTTCTAATGCCTTTTTCTCTCAAAAAGGCTTCTCTATCGCAACACCTTTTTCTTTCGAAGGAGGGATAACGAAAAATGGCAACTTTATCTTACGAGCATGCTTTTCAAAAATTATATTCTCTTTAACAATAGCATCCTCAAACAAATTCAAGGAATCCCAATGGGAGGAAACTTTCCGAGCGCCGTCTGCGAATTATTCCTTTTCACAAGAGAATTGACATTTGTCCGATCTCTGAACGTAGCAGAACATAAATTTTATCAACACATTTATCGTTACATTGATGATATCATAGCCTTTAACAACCATAACAAAATAGAAGAAGCTAATATCTACCCAACTAGCTTAAAGCTAAATAAAACAAATACGGTGCAACATAATATAGTATACCTTGACCTTAATATCATTGATTACAATTTTATTAAAGTCTACGACAAGAGGAGAGAATTCACTTTTTCTACACTAAAGTTAACGAACTGGAATTCTAATATTTCCAAAAGAATCATCATTAACACAATTTTTTTACAGCTTCTTAGAATAAAAAGGATCTGTAATACTACAGAACACTTACAAGAAGAAATACTTTACTTCGTCACAATTTTGAAAAATAACCAAATTCCTGAGAAAATAATTAAAAATACCTTAAAAAAAGCTGGCATTAGCCTTACCAATTTTTAGATAATTTGTTTTGGATAATGAAATTTTTTGCTTAAAGCCTACCGGAAGGCAAATGATGTATGGCTAATTCAGATTATCTAATGTAAAAATTGTATAAATGTACAGTTAATTCTTCAAATACATTTTCTTTCCTCCAAAGATTTTGGCACTTTACTTTAATACTATTATGTAATAGTTTTAAATTACTTAGAAGGCCAAACTCTGCTTTTATTAACAAATCGGGCCTTTTCATTTTTCATAGTAGCTTGACAGCCCTCTAGCTTGAAGAATGACGACTTTTATTAACAAATGATTTTTTTCCAATTTACACTTTCTTTTGAGACCAAAAATAAGTAATTTTAGCTGAATTAGACATTTTCACTTATTTTTAACAGTTTTGTTTTTCTTCCAACTTGACTGACGCCATTTTGAGTTCTTTCCGTGTCTTTTCTCTTCTGTCACACCTTTCTGTAAAAAAAAAGGGGGGGACAAGAATTCCCGCCAACCTACAATCTCAGCCCATTGGCCTCTTCAGATTTTATAGCTTCGCACGACGACGTCACTATACGATAAGAAAGGTTGGCTTAGGCACGAAGGGATTTTGCGCCCTTTTCCAAAAAATTTTTCAAAAGCTGAGGACGGAACCTCTAAGGTCAGTTTTTTCGTTTCTATTGTCTAGGTTTTTGGTCCTAATAAGACCCTGCGACGTTTTTTTACTTACAAAATTGATTACATTTTTATTTGTTTACAGCACCATTCTTCTAATAAAAGTTACATATTCTTTAAGGTTTTAAGGACCAGCCCGTACGTTGTTGTGATTTTAGACTAATAGCAGACCGCTATTTATTTTATTTTATTTTATTTTATTTTTCTACTTTGATTTTTATTTTACATTGCTGGGAATTACAATACGCGTCGGGTAAAAGGAACAGAGCAGTGGAGCTACAAAAAAGGATTTATTCCAAAAAAATTTTTCGGAAATACTAATGTTCTTTTATAAAAATATTTTTCGCATTAAACAAGAGCTTCAATGGTCTGTTTTCGGCGAAACGCGTAATGGTATTTAACCTAGTTCGTATAACAGTTTTTTTCCCTTGAAAAGCCAACTGAGAGTACGAGTGGGTTAATTTACCATTTTTCCGCTCTTTAATTATTGTTTATTGTATATTGTATTGATGCATTTTGTGTCTTCATTTTATTTTTTAATTTTAATTATAAAATTTTTTATGTATAGGCATTTTATATATTGGCATTTTATAATCTATGTTTTTTGTTCCTTCCTTATATATATTTTTTTCCGTCGATCTATTTTTCATGTGAGTTAACTTTTCACATTTCACAACGGTCAGATTAATTAATTTATTTTTCGTGCATTAGCAGGTCTTCCAGCACTAAATTTGGCAGTTTTATCACGTGTTTACAGTTTTTTCCGGTTTTTCCAGACAAATTTCTTATTATTTATGTAGTACTGTGTTACAATATTTCGTGGAGCTGCAGCTCCTGGTAACTTTTTAGCAAGTTCGCTGCAATGTTTCTACCTACTACTATTCTTTCAGATATAACAAAATTGTATAGCTGTTTCAAAAAAATAATTGGTCACCTCAAAATTAACATTCTAAGTTGGTAACCTGCCCTAAATTCAGATTTTTCTATCTTACGTTACGTTTTAATGCTGTTACCTCTTGTCCAATCAAATTAATTGTAAACCAAATCTCTGAATTGAAACTTTTCTACTTCCCAAACTTCTTCCTCTGAAGTGCTATGACACTCTCTCTTTTTCCGCATAAGCTCTCCTACCGGGAAGATGCTTTTCATGTATGCCGCTGCTTACTTGCTTAAGATGATGCCGTACTTTAAATTGGAACTTATTGCATTCAAATATAATTAGAAAACATCTTACCTGAAAAAAAAAATGATTTGATATATATACGTAAAGAAAATAAAAAGTTTGTGATTTTTCAAGATACGTTGTGTTGAATTGCGTCATCATGCTTTCCACTCTGCCACCTTCAAGCCACTGCAGTCTTCTCGGTCATCTACGCTATATATATATATCTTTTAATAAAGGTTGAAAGTTTATTAATGATTTTTTGCATGATTTTATAAAAATATTTTCTTTATCATTCAAGTTACATAAACATTAAATTTATTTTTTTGTCAAAACTCATGTCAGTGGACATAAATGGTTCTTTCACTCGGTTCTCCGTTTTTATATTAATTTTTATGTGCTATTTATTTACGGCCATTCTACTTACCGATATTCTTGTGTACGTTTCAGCACTTTTCCTTAAGCAGCGAGCAAATTTCGCCAACATCAGAGTTTTCGCTTGGGGGACTGCACAACAAATCTACTACAAAGAGAATTTTCTAAACTAAAAAGATTCATTTACATAAAGCAGATTACTCCCCTCATCTAAAAGTAATTTTTTGATACGCTTAAGAAAAATAAACTAAAGAAATAAAACCTACGAAGCGGATCTGTATATACGCTGATCCATATGATTTAGCTTTAGAAAAAGCTTCGAAAATTCTCCTTTTATATGTGGAAATTGACCCAATAAACTAAAATCTTGGCTTTTGTAGGATACTTTTTGATCCTTGTATTGCCTTATGTTAAAAGTTTGTGTTATGAAAGTAAGCTGTTTTTGTTTGGTTTATTTTGATTATGTGAAAACACTCTGTATACTCTGTACTTTATCTCATTAAGGGAAGGGATGCCTTCGTGGAGGGCTTTCTAAGGGAAACTGGCTCATATACACGTTACACATGGAGAAAATCACGAAAACACCCATGCAGCCAAGCCCATTCGCGGGGAGTCAAACCCCGGAACAAACTACTTTTATTCAGAGATTTTACTACTCGGCCATTGGGGCCTCTGTTCTTTTGTACGGAGTTTTGAATGAAATGTTTCTGTAGGGGGGTATGCACACAGTAAAAGTTGAAATTGCTTCATTTTTGGGGATTCACAGAAAAATGATGAACTAGCGGTGAGCATTTACATAGCGTAATAATTCAGAATGCTACTATTATTTTTTAATTTGTGATTACATTTTCTTCCTAGAAACATTCAAATGCCCTTGAAAAGTACCATCTGTTGCGTCCTCGAAAGCTAACCGCAGAAAAGAAAAAGTATCGCCTTCAAGATGACTAGCGCAGTGGTGCGTCATCTTTGGCGCTGTTGCAAACTAGGCGTCTGCAACTCACGCTGCCAACAAGAGGTTAAAATGTAATTTTTTCCTGCATTTTCTAAGTTTGAGACTTTTTAACGGCTTTTCAGAAAGATATCTCGTTGACTAAGGCGTCAGCGGTTTTAAAAGTGATTCTTTCATTTCTTGAAGGAAAAAGCAGTCCCACGTACGGATTTGATGGCAGCAAACAGTCTGTGGCCCTTGTAATTTTCTAGCTCTAGAGGGCGCTTCCTAACAGACAAAACTCATTGTTTTAGTTTCAGAGAAACCAATTATATCTTATTCCGAATTCAGGCACGAGGGTAAATAAATCTCAGAATGTTTGACTTGCTAATTACGGCTAGAATAATGGATATGGTAATAGGTTCTATAAGCTTTCGATGTTGTCAATACGGAAGAAAAATTTGTTTCTGAGAAAGATTATTCGATTGTGGTATTCTCGATGAATTAACCTGTTACTAGAATTGCATAAGTACATCAATTAACACAGTTTTCATTTTTTTTGGATATATAAAGAAATAGTTCTAAATAGAAGATCTAGATTTCAAAATTTATTAGTTCGCCTTAAGCGAAACAAAAATGGAATTATTGATGATTAAGGCTGTAATTTTATTACGAGAAAAGAATACAAAATTTAATGGGAAATCACAAAGGGAGTAATAAAAATACTCGACAATTTCTCAGGCTGAGAATTGCACTAAAAATATCGTGAAAATCTGTAATCGAGGATTTCTGGGAGCTGAATATGTCTTCAGAAAAAGTAATAACATATATTGCTAGTATACAACTAAATAAGAATTATACTATTAATTTTTAGATTGAAATTTACATTTGCAAACCAATCAAATTCTAGAAACATATTCAACAGCGTTACTTTAAATCAAGATTATCGTGTAAATGGACGGTATTTTCATATATTATGCTGTGCATATAGGGGTGTGTTTCCTTAAGTAGCATGTTGACAAATGGGCAGTTGGTATCAAAATTATTTATCGACACTGGCAGAAAAGGAAGATGACTTTGAATAATCTTGTAAAACCACTTTTTCGTGTATTACTGAAATCTAGGAAAACTTAGGATAATTAAGAATTCATTCTTCCAATTTGAATTATTTTGGATTCCATAGAATTAATTAGCAGAAACTAGCATACGATTTCTTAAAAATAAAAATAATTTTAAAATTATGACAAGAAAGTAGGAGGAAAATGTGAAAATCCAACATTTTCAATATTCGACATTTATGGACAAACCTGAAATTCACGAAATCTTAAAAAATTCCCCAAAATTCGAGAAAATGTTCTTTTGCTGCAAAACAATCACTACCATGTTAATGACTAATCATATTTTAAACGAATGGTGTGAGTTAAATCCTCATTTCTTGTTAGAGAATTCTTATATAACTCAAGATACGTATGATGAATTTGCTGCGAATCATTGGAATAAGTGAGAGTGTTATAACTATGAAAGAAAATCTGAAATTTTAAGACGGTCCCTTTAGAACAAAATATTCCCTCAAAAATGCTTGTTAGTGTTGCGCAGCCAAACTGATATTTATACCATCGAAAAAACCATGTTGTTGCAACACGAAGGGTCTCCGAGCTTGTATTACTGTTTCTTATCAAAAAGATAAATTATGAAAGGGATTTCAGGATTCTGGAAGAAATAAGAACTTTTATTATTATTAAACTCGCTGGTTAATAAACGCAGCCACTTACTACGTTCAAATTTCAGGAACCAAAACAAATGTATACAAATCAATAGAAAACCGCTGTTTATTAAACACATCTCCGCCGCTTATTAAATTCAGATTAGCAAAATGCTAATTCTTAAGTGTTAGTCTATCCTACTTGTACCTATTAGGTCAGTCCATAAATTCGTGCGCATTTTTTTGGGTAAATTTTTAAATAATATTAAAAAAAGCACAATTTAACATTTTAATCGATTATATATTTTCTTCCATTATGTGCAATGTCTCGCCATCTTACTGGCAGCATTTTTATGCCATTGCTGTAGAAAGACTCTGGTTTTGATGTAAAAAAACTTGAAAGTTCATTGTGTACATCCTGTTTAGGATTTAATTTTTTTCCCAGTAAAATATTTTGTAAGGCACGAAATAAGTGAAAATCACTTAGGGCAATATCTGGAGAGTAAGCAGGATGTGGCAAAAGCTCCCAATTAAATTTACTAATTTTTTGCAGCGTTGTTCGAGCCGTATGTGGCCTAGCGTTATCATGATGAAACAACATTTTCTTGATATTCACCAATCGTGGGCGTTTTTTGATCAAATCTGAGTTTAGACGGCAAAGTTATTCACTATGAACTTCTGAATTAATTGTTTGAATTGGTTCTAACAGTTCAAAACGTCCTGAACGGGGTTCATCATCAATGCTGCTTTCTCCTACTTAAAAGTTTTTAAACCATTTCCGGGCAGTTCTTACACTAATAGTGTGTTCTCCATGTACGCTATTAATTTTTATCGCTGCGGACCTGGCAGATTCCTCACACGAAAATAAAAAAAATGTAGCACAGCACGTTTGTACTGATTATCTATATTCATTTTCTATGGGTACTAAATATTTACGAAAGAATCGAATCCATCCGATATTTACGAAAGTTGGGGATGAACTGAATAATATGTTAGTCAAACGATGACAAGTTTCAACAGGTTCAAAATTGTATTGTTTTAGTAAGTGCGTCATAGTGAATTCCACGCATACTCTTAATGCACACATTTATGGACTGAATTGATATTTTCATCGTTCTTAAGCTTTTCGCTCTTCATCCATTGAACCGTGGCTTTATCTTTAGGTACATAGTGCTTCAATAAAATACGTCTGACTGAAAGTTTCCTACCCCTCGGTTCCTGGACCTAAGAGACAGTTTTCAGAGTTCTTTGTGCGCAATGAACTTCAGAGTGGCACAAATTTCTCATCTTAAGCTTAACAAAAACAATCCCCTAGAGCAGAGGCACTATAAATGAGTGAGGATTCCATCACGAATACCAGCTGATAGGAGGTGGAAGTTCAACTTCTATAACTCATCTTTTAATTATTCCACATTCAAAATCTTCTCTTCGGAGTAGTTCATAGAGAGCTTTGGGGATTCATTTAATTTATCTAACATCTAAAATTTTTTAAAGCATTTTTACTCTGATTCTCATTTTCAACCCTAGTTTTGTTGCCAAAATGTTCATAAGTTAGCATGCGCATATTCAAGTGAGAGAGAAAGAAGTAGTATATAAGGGAAGGGTTTGGAAGGTGAGTTTAGAGCGTGTTGTGCCTCTTTGAAGGCCATGTTGCTATCTTGATTTACTAGTGATTAGATTTCTGTGGCGTTGAGTGCTTCTAGCCATTAGGCTTGTTTCCGCCTGCTTCTACGAGTCAGAGCCTTCCTGCGCGTTAAATTATCCTCTGAGCCGTTAGGTTAAACTTACTATATTTAATTTTAAGTTCATTTTCACATTTTTGATTTAAGCCAGAAACGTTGGCTTCTGTAAGCAGAAGTCGGTGACATCTGTGAATATATTGAGTGAATAAAGGGTTTACACTTTTCTCTCGACTTTGTCGCTCTTAAGACTCGAGTATAATGCCTCACATAGTCTTCTAGAGTTTCGCAAGTTTATGCTTGAGAAAAACACGTGACGTTATAGAGTTATAAAAAATTCATGAAATACTTCTATTAAGAGCTTCTCATGTAATATGTAAGTTAAATGTAATATTTTTCTTTCTGCCCTTTCGTCTTTTCCCCGAGGATATACGTTTTAACTATGGTTTCGTATTCCCCGCAATTTCAAGCATAACCTGGTGGATGGCGTTACTACACAGAATGGAGTTGAATTGTATAGAGTGATAGTGGAAGTCGACGAAGCATCAGTTTTATGCAGAATTTTGTTTCTTTAAAGCAAAGTTCAGTTTTTCATTTATGGCAATGATGACACGTGCTTCCCCCCTTTTTTTTCTTTACTTTTGTTAACGTATTTTCATCTTGTATTGTTTTCGAGACCACTTGTTTGGATGACGTTACTCACGCTTCATTTGTGATGCCATTTTTGGCTAAAGTTCTGAAAGCCATGGCTTAAAAGTAAAAAAAAAAATATAAGAAAAGACAAAAATAAAAATTGTTACTAAAGTTGATTGATTAATCTTAGGTTTCGCTTTAAATCAAACGTATCCAATCCGCGCTCTTGAAAGTACGTTGATATGGACCGGTTGATTCAGTTTAAATGGATATAAATGCTTATTTAAATGGACTAAGTATGCATTTTTAAGGGAAAAACGTAACTAATAAAAGATTACTTTGTTGTAAAAAAAAGGCTTTTCGAAATAGGAAATATAAACAATCTACTGTGCGTTAGCCCTATCTCAGAACGTATACTTTCTAGTACTTAGTTGACGTGTTAACTCTTTGTACCAATTGTGGACTTATGAATATACAGTAATTCCTTATATTCTTCCCCACTTGAGAGGAAGTTGGATAGAGGCATCAGGTTTTGTCGACCAAATTCAGACAGTAACGAGTTATCACACCACTTGAAACGGCTTATCAGAAACGGCCTTTTGATTTGGCTATAAAGTATTTTGGATGGGAAGAAGGAAGATATCGAGTCTGCCCTCATCGATACTCGATCTCCCAATATTAGATGCGCGTGTTAACCATTAACACCACAAGAGCAAAAACAAAAGGCTGCGGTAATTCTTTTAGTATTACAAAGAATGATGGAATTCACAATTAAATTGAGACTTTGGAAATTTTAATGTAAAAGCAACTGCTTAAATTCTCTCTGGGATTTGATCTGGGAAAAATTATATAAACTGCTAAAATATGAAAATATGCGGCAGTGATTGTCACATATTTTTGCGAGATGCATTTTAAAGCATTTTTTATGAGGAGACTTTAAGAATGGATTTCAGAAAATACCAACTGCATTTTGGCATATTTGTTATGTAACTCACATAAACTGAAATTATGCAAATGACATAAACATATTTGTAAACTTTCGAATAGGATGTATAAATTCTCATTCAAATATGCAACTTTAAGGAATTTACTCAGAGAATTTCGATAATTTTTATACCTCTGTAGGAAAAATGTTTCAGACCTTCACAGACATTTCATGTTAACGTCATATCTTCCTAAAAGCCTGCATAGCAGTATTGTTGTTTTCTGAATCCCGCAGAAAATGAGAAAAAATTTAAAAGAAAAATTTGGATATATCCCCTTGCAACAGCTACCACATCTCTCAAATTAAATATAGTTGTCAAGAAACAGGGTTTTCCATATAATAATGTCGCCAAAATTTTCCAAAATTCCATAATGTCTCCATTTTTTTCCCTCAAAAATATCTTAAGGACTAAAAAATAATTTATAAAGCTTGTAGGGTTTATATTTATTTTAACTTATCTTTCCTGTCAAGCCTTTACTTTCCTCTAGAATTGCCAGTGCCAGAGTATGTAAATTGTAGTAGAACGCGCAGCATATTCAAATTTTAGCAGAAGTAAGTTGAGTTTAAATAGAAGGGAAACGAGTTTGTATGTGTGCTTCTTGAATCATAAACGTGAAGGTTGCTAGTTAGAAATTTAAGAACCGCGCGTTTCGGCCTGTGTGCCTATCTCGGCTGTTCGTTGAATCTTTCGACTGCTTAATCAGTAAACTCGCTGAATCTCAGCTGTATTTTAGAACGCGGTTAAGTTAGTTACGATTTTAGAGCCTCGTAGGTAGTGATCTAGTTGTTTATTCATCCTGTCATTTATTTTTAGTTTCATATTTCGGTTTTGTTAAACCGCCGGGTCGGCGTACTTTGTGAGCTTCAAGTGAACGCAGCTGTTATTTCTAAAGTGGAATAAAAATTGCTTTAAAACCCTTCTTACGAGTTTGTGTAATTTACAGTTCATAGCAGTCACTACCATAGTTGCTGACAAGTTGGGGCCACACAACACTATAAGCTTAATAGTAAAATACTTATACTTTAGTAGTGAATATGCATCAAAGTTCTGTGTCCAATCTTTGGCACAATTTTTCGAGTGGTGAAGTTCTTAACATATTACTATTGGATCATATGGCCCAGAAGTTCTGAAATGTTGATCAGTCATGCATCTCTGGAATCGACTCTAAAAATTTGGGTTAAACTTTTTTTTTATCTGAGAAGTTATTTCTATACTAATTCTTTGTAGTACTTTCCGTTTCTTCCTTTTGCTTTCATAAGAATGCAAATTAATTTTAGTTTAAACAGGAAGTCAATTTTTATTCTACGATGAATACGGTGAATACAGTGGCAACCTGAAATGAGTTGCCGTGAACCTAGCCGGCCAGTGGATTGACAAGTGAATATTGTATCCTTAACTCATACAGTTAGAATCCCCATTTTATGAAGCTGAGTTATCTGGTGGTTCAATTTTGTGTTTTACTTCTTTAAATACTTAATCTCCTGAAATTCCTTAGTAGCAGTGGCAAGTATTTGCTTTTAGTTATAACTACAAGACGTACTAATTTTGACAAACCTTTCAGCTAAGTTCTTTCAGCCTCTTGCTTGAGTTATAGAAGTTTAGAGAGACATTTGCTTATCCCTAAAGACAAAAATTCGCCACAGGAAGGGAAGGTTAAACAAGTGCAATAAATAACTAATTTGGTTTAACTTTACAAGTTTGTGTTTAATAACCATTATTTTGATCAAGAACTGAAAAAGACTTACAATTTTTTTAAGGAGAAAGTTTGCTGTAATTAGCTAATTGTTTCTATCTCCCAATGTAAGTCATGTTAACAAAACAATTATAATGTAATAGACTAGCTAAATTTGTAGTTCTTGAAAGCTAGAATACTTAAGAATTGTGTAGCGAATAATCGCAGAGTTCTTGTACGTAAATGACAAGTCCAAAGGAGGATTAAATGTACCCTTTATTCCAACTCAAAATGATTCACAGATGGCCCATTCCTGGGCTTACAGTAAGCCTGCACTCGAGCTTTAACTCAATATAGAAAATAAGAAACTAATCTAAGTAAACTAAAATCAGCCGAGGCTGCACAGAACTAACTAACAGAGTTGGCCCTTAGTAAAGATCACCGGTGAATACTAGCAGGCACGTAACAATACGGCCGGATCGTAGTGAGACTAGACTTTTAGCAACAACGTGGCCAAAAGACAGAACACGCTGAACGCTTTAATAGGCTCTTATAAGCTTTTCTAGTTGTAGGAATTTATATTTATTTTCAATAACCAATTTTATTTTATTTTATTATCTTTCCTATAAGCCTTCATTCCCGTAATTGTTAATGCCAGAATATTTAACTTTGGTAGTTCCCGTAAAGTAATGCAAATTCTACGTTGAGGAGAAAAAGTTTACTGAGTTCTAGAAGAGGAGTGAGAGAGTTTTGGCTATCGCCGTCACCTCTGTAGCGTGAGCTTCTAGTATTTCTGCAGTTATTGCTGGTTTACGTAGCCTAACAGCTATTACTTTGCTGCTACAAGATTTCGACGCGGTTTTAAGTAACAAGAGTTTTCTGAGCCCTGTAATGTGATTTTTACTACTTGTTCGAATTTTTATTTTAGTTCTTATGATTTGAGTTACCACCCGAGCGAGACGTAGTATGTTAATGTGAAGTCGACGCAGTGTGAATTTTAAAAAAGTTTAATAAAGAGTACTTTTAACCCTTTTCCTGTGTAGTTTCTACACTCACTTCACTTGCACTCTTCTGCACACATGAGTATTCATGAACTCTTCATTCATCATTCAAGATGTACATATTTATATACAACAGAACTGCCCAACACTAACTTTGTGCTCCAGCTTTCATGTGACTTCATGTACTCCATTTGTCTTTTTTTGCCTAAAGTGACTATGTGTGTGTACCTGTTTTATGTGTTCTCTGTTTATGCATTTGACGCATTGTGTTTTGTGTAACGTTTACTTATGTGTATTTATGTCTTTTTATGTGTGCGTCTTATTATATTTTCAGTTTAACTACCTACCATCTGTAACACCGCAGCTTGCCTCTTCAATCTGTAATGCAATCCTACTAATACCCTTGTAAGGCCATGTACTTGCCTTTGACAACCTCAATTATCTCCTGGTGCAGCCTCGTGTGGCTCCAGGGAGCTTTTGCTGTAGTTAGAGGAGGGCGTGGAACACATGCCTGTTTACCTCTGTTAGACACCAGGCGTTCCAGTCCTCCGTAACCTATCTACCTACACTCACTTCAGTTGTAACTTTAGAAGATAGACAAGTGTTTCTTACATAGACCGAGACTTCAACTTAAATACTGATTTCTACTTAATTTACACAAAAAGCGATTCTGAAAACACATTCTGGTAGGGAATCGTATGTGAGAAACAAGAAGGTAAAGGAAAGACTTTTTCCAAAACAAAAATAACTGTTAGAAAATTAAAAAATAAACCCCTACAATAAAAAACGAAATTCTCGTTGTTTTCGAAACGATATGTGTTAAAATTTACAAAAAGATTGTGATGTGAATGAACCAAAAGTAAAAAGCTGCTAAAGATAATAAATTATGAAAGCAAATTCCATTGGAAAAG
Source organism: Stegodyphus dumicola (assembly GCF_044657685.1). Classification (NCBI taxonomy): domain Eukaryota; kingdom Metazoa; phylum Arthropoda; class Arachnida; order Araneae; family Eresidae; genus Stegodyphus; species Stegodyphus dumicola. Next base: position 34,718,337 of record NC_140771.1, on the reverse strand, counting down.
GTTAAAAATGGAATTTAACTTTCAGACACCTGCTTTGTGATTAAACTTCATCATCAAGAAATTATTCTGAGAGCAGTTAGCGATGACTTGAATTTTCTCCTACTTCCAAGACGTTTATATCGCGTTAGCTGAAATGAGCTTGGAACCTAGCCACGGGCTGCGGTGCAATCAACGCATAATAAAAATCCAATTCTGGATTTACAAAAGTGATTTAAATATCAATTCCGGCCACGTCAGAACGAAATGTCAAAAAAGTAAGAAGACTTCAGAAAGGAAGGGGGGGGAGCGAAAACAATCGAACTTTCCCTTTCATGTCAAGGCGAAATTCACGCAGGAGAGGTGAATTCAAATTCTTTTTTAATTCTTTTCCTTCACCCCAGCAGCGTCACATTTTTCAAGCGTTCTAGTCAAATTAAAGGTAATGACAGGACCGAGACGTTTTTTAGATTAACGTCGCACCAATTTATTTTATACAGGATGTGGAATTTTGCACTGAGATGGATCGTCTGCTACTGAGGCTGACGTAAAAGCAGAAAAGAATATTCGTAATTCCGATTTCTTTGCTTTCACTGCAACTGCAACTCTCAAGTATTCAATCGCTTCTTTTTGTAAGACGAAAAATAAGCCACAGCACTTAAAAGAGAGAGAGAGAGAGGAAAAAAAAAAAAAAAAAAAACTTCTCCTCCTCTCAACTCCGACTCGTACGGATGAGGGGAAAATTATTGAGAATGAATAAGAAGTGGATATTTTTTATGGACTCATTTACTGAGCTAAATAAAAAGTCATCCATTCAAAATAACTTCCGAGAGAAAATCTTTTCTATTTGAATGATTTTTCTATTGGGAGCGCAAACATCTAGAATTCAAATTCGAGTGTTGTACAATTGAGTTTGTAAAGCGATTGGTTATAGATATATGCAGGGAAGAATTCTTTCGCTCCATTTACATGCAGGCGAACAAATCGAATTTTCAAAGCGAAGAATCACTGTTGACGGGAGTAAAAATAAACTCTACAAGTTCGTTGAATAATATGTACAGTAATATTTGAGCGAATATTTAAGAAAATATATTTCCTCGCAAATGCGGACACTGCAGTAACATAATTATAAAAAAAAATGTTGTGCAGAAGATAGTTACTACCCGCAAGTGCGAGCTGTGTGATGCACCTTTAAATTTAGGTGAGATTTGGGAAATCCAGAACACAGTCACAGTATGTGATACATATACTGGAATGTACTGATGTAAAAAATATACCTTAATATACTGAAGTACAAAATAATGTTTTAATGTACTGATGTACAAAATAATGCTTTAATATACTGATGTACAAAATAATGTCTTAATATACTGATGTACAAAACTTGGGAACAATAGTGCTTAACGTAATTTTTCTTTAACTTTAGTTTAAACTTAAACAAAAAGGCAGAATTAGATTGGTGTAGAAATGAATAGATTAAACTGTAACGATTTCTAGAGTGATCTGACACAAAACCTCTTTTTCAAGAGGAAAAAGAATTACTTTTGAGTAAGATGAACTTATGATAAACCATTCTAGAAATCGATAGAATTACGAGAAATTATCTCATTTCCTCGTGGATGTTACTGGGGTGTAAACTGCTAGCACATTCGCTTATCAAACTGAAAGGCCAAGGTTCGAATCTCAGTTATAGAACAGTTACTCTGTCATGTATTTTACTCTTGGAAACCTAATGATCTCTATTGTGGCGCTCGAACTAAAATGTGGTTTACAATAAATCGTGATCAGTTGAAATTTGGGTGAATGGGTCTCGTGCTTAGTTATTTTTGAATCCCTTAGCAGTTGCGAGATTAAGCAATGCTTTCTTTCCAAATATGCGCGATATCTGTCAAGCGGTTTTCGTTTGCTCTCACTGTGGTGCATAACAGAAATGTAAGCTGAACTCGTTTAATGACCATCGAAAAGTTAAGCGAGGGAAAATGTAAGTAAATGTCTCATTCCAACGTATGCGCTCTCGTCATGTGACGGGTTAGCACGTTCCACTAGCAATTCGAATCCTGGCGAGGGCTTTGTTAATTTAACATGATTATGACTCTCGGAAACCTAACAATCCATGTAAAATTTTATTTAAAACCTACGCAATCTAAGATTATTTTTTCTGATCTTAAACTTTACATTGCAATCTTTCTTCCACTTAACTTGCTATCGCATCGTTTGAATCAAAGCATCGAATTAATTTTCGACCTCCTTCTAGATATATTGACCATGTTTTATTACAAATTTGCTCTTGCGATAAAAAAACAATATTTGACAGCAGTTTTATTTAATTATTTATTTACAAAATTCGATTAAATTATTTTATTTAATGTTGAATTTTATCTAAGATATCTTACTTTAACTAAACTAATCAACGAAAAATTTATTTCGATTCATGCAGCTTTAATTAGATAAAAAAATAATATTCCAAATGACTATTTTAAATTGGAAGTAGGAGAGATGAAAAATAAGCAAAGCCCTCGCTGGGAATCGAACCACGGACCTCTGGAATACGCGTCCAGAGTGCTGACCACTACACTACGAAGGCATGCTAAGAAGGTGGGAGAAATACCTTATATTAGTATTATTAAATTTGACCTTTTTTTTTTAAGAAGTCGATCGACTCGTGTGGTACATTAACAGTTAATGCCTAATTATATCTTGTTCCTGATTTACCTCAAACGATCGGATTTATTTTTTACATTTACTACCTGAAAGTGAAATTCATGTCTCACAATAGGTGCTGTAGGTATTTAACCCATTGTTTTAGTCCTCCTCTTCACCAATATTTCGGACATGAATTTCAGTATCTAAGAATTTTTTTATTCATAAGTGGCCAGAAAACAAATATTTAATTCCCTCTGAAGTTTTCTTGTAACTAAAATGACCTCCAAAAGCAGATTTGCGCGTCAGCCATAGAATACCCAACATTCCCAACTTAGATGGTCACCTCCTCCCATCAATAAAGATCTATGAAAAACCAATAATAAGTCACGATAATAAGGTGCAATAAATATGGTAAAGCACAATACATGATGCGGCATCCATCCTTGTAATCGCCGCGTAACAGGTAGTCCAAAGAGAAGGAGGTCAAGGTCTTCAATCCAACTTGGTCTCTTATATACCTCTTAATTAATATTTCTCCTAGGTGAAGGTGCTTAGTGATGGGCATCGTACAAGTATTCATGTACTCCAGATATATCAAAGAAATTCGATTCCAGAAATTCAGAGTATTTGCAATATTTATTTAATTTACAGATAATTAAAACCCTTTGACGGGCGGTGGGACGCCAGGCGTCCCACCTTTTTTCATCAGTTTTTATCTCCCAGATGAAAGCTGCAAAATTCCATTTAAAATACATACAATTACGCCATTTTAGTTCTCTAAATGTATAACAGATGGCAACTCTAGTATTCATTCATAGAAATAATGTACAATAAAAATTCTTTGCAGGTCTAATTTTGAAGCAGTTCTTTTTTTTTTTAAATTTATTTCTAATGCAATTTAAATAGTCTGATTTAAACAGTCTGAAATTTAAATAGTCTGAATAAAAACTTTTGGCATTAGAATGAATATTTTTAAGTGAAAATTTCCTTTTCTAAATAAAATTATTATTTCAATTCATATATATTAATTAAGAATGGTTGAAATTAAAAGGTGGGACCAAATACGTCCCACCGTGCATGTAGGAATTGCTGCTACTAGATGGCAGCACCGTTCAAATATTTTTAAATTCAAGAAGTATCATGTTCCTTTTATATGTTGATAATGCAAATTTATATTTTTAATAAATAGCAATAATGTTAAAATTTGAAAAATATTTTGTATTTTTTCCGAAAGAAATGAAAATATAACTCTGTAACATGAAATGTCATTGAATACTAAATGGATATGTGAGTGTGGTTCACCATAGAAAAATATCCTAAGCAGAAGAAAGAGAGGTGAAATGTAAATAAACATGACGGCCTTCTAAATATCTTCCTTTTCAAACCTGTAGCAAATAAAGTACTGGAGCGAAATTCTTCTCTACTTCAAATCGATTATGAAATCATTAAAAAATATCTAAAAAGTGGCACAGAGAGCGATTTTTTTAAATTATGTAATTTTTTTGAAAAAAATATTTTCTATTATGCGAATATGATCAATATTTTATAGATAATTATTCAAAAACGTTTTTATATCTTGCATTTTCATTTGATTGCTAAAACTAGCACTTTAGATAAGCATGTTAGGAGAATTTACGCTGAAACAAAGATGCCATTTAATTGCTCTAGATGCGCGGTGGGACAAGCGGTATCCCACCATGTCATGAATTACCTTAAAGGTTTACTTGTTTTTATTTTGCATGAAATAACATTGTATTAGGGACTAGTCATCTATGTGTAAAGTTATTTTTTCCAATAATAATAATAATAATAATAATAATAATAATGATGATGATGATAATAATTTATGCATCGAACCTCAAAGGATTAAATTAATAATTCTTTTCGGTAAAAAAATCGCAAAATTTGTGGACCAGACGTAAATCGTGAAAAATTCCTATTTGACATTTATGTTAATATTGCTACGAAATGTACAGGCACGGTAAGATGGCTTCCTCGCAAAACAGTTTTAGGGTTGCCATAAAATGGCAAGAGAAGGCAGGATTGCCACATTTGGCGATATTTGGCGACAAAATTGGCGATATACCATGGACGGATGGAGTACCTTCTGGAACGAATTCTTACTGGTTTAGCTCAGAATGTTCTCGAACACAAGCCGAAAGCTATATAAAATCTGCTGGTCCGCAGTCAGTTAGTGTGTGCCTCGTCTAGCGAGCCTATTCGAGTCAGTAGAGAGTGCAAGGCAGTTAGTGTCTCGAGTCGATCGAGTTGACAGCCGGGCAGCGAGTGCCGAGTGGGTCGTCGAGTTCACCGAAGGAGTCTCTTAGTGTATCGCGGTTAGTGCATCGTCGAGAGAGCGTGTTGAGCTCCGGGAACGACTGAAGAGTCGGGAGCCGTACTCTGTGTGTTGTCGAGTGCATCGCGAGTTGTAGCGTGGAGAATCTCGAGGGTACGTGGAGTTCCGAGAACGACCGACCAGAGTCGTGAGCTGTACTCTGATGCTTTGCAGTGAAGTTGTCTCCACCGTTATTGCCTGACATTGTGAAGGTTGGGTCGCTGATTGTGTCAGCGTGTTCACAGTAGTTCTTCGACGACTGTAACGTGATTTTGGAGCTGTCCTGATTAGTACTGGCTAAATAAAGTGTGCTTTGATACTTCATCAAGTGTCGTCCTTATTCACATCAAATCCACACGAACCCAGTACGAAAGTGAAGGAGGAAAATAACGAAAAAAGAAAATGACAACACACTTAAGCCTTTGACCCTGAGACTTATTGATGGTCATAGGAAAGGCAAGTTTTACAGGAAATTTTCTACGTCTCAATTGAAACGGCAACCTTGTGCCCTGGCAACTTCACCCCATTGTCTAGTACAATTACGCAAGCAACCAATAAACTATCGGTGACAAACAGACACTTAAGCCGCATACAATAAAAATATTTATTTATTTCATTTTATTTGTTTTTTCATCGTTGCCGGTTTTTGCTGGTTGCATATTTCCCAATTCTATTAACTATAGATGTTAAATTTATTTATTAAATGTTAAATGCACTTGCTTTTGTATTTTTAATTATTCCGGCTTAGCTTTCTCATACTATTCGTTACGTGCTGCACTGCATGGGGAATAAAACAATTTACAGTTACGCAAGCAACCAATAAACTATCGGCGACAAACACTTAAGCCGCATATATATAAGATAACGCTTTGCATTTTGTCTCAAGAGTACTGGATTAGAAATTCTGCTAGTTCCATTGGAGTAACAGAAAAAACTATAAAAGTAGTTAAATAATTATTGCATTAACGCATTTTCAGCGTTTTTTTTTCTAACATTGTATTTTCTAACATTTTGTGTATAATAGCATAATATGTGCAACTGCTGTTGTACAAATTTTGTACACTCACACATCAAGAACCACCCAGATTCAGACGAAAGTAGTCCATGCATAATTATAATGAACTCTCATTTCTGAGGTGATCCTTGAAGACCGAAATCCACACAAACAACCTATAACATTATTTAACTTCTACCGATCACGTAGCCAGAGACAGATTTGACAGCATCTTACAGTCTTTGCCGAGCCTACACGGAGTACTGTAGGAACGGTGTTTCTAGTCCAGTGAAAGCAACTAAGCTTCCCCATACTTTCCACTCCAAACATAACGAGTCGCCAATTTGGAGCGGAAGGGGGCGGGGTCCGATTAGCAGCGTAAGCAGGGCAGCCACTCACTCGTTGCTACCCCCCCCCGTGGGTTTTATTTTATACACACAGATATTTTCTTTATTAAATGGCACGTTTTTAAACTTAGAAGAAAGTATTTTTTGGCATCGAAACGCTTTATCGGTACTGAAGGCCAGCAGAGAGGGACGTTATTTAAACTTTAGAGGACAACATTTCTCATATGTTATAAGTATATCAAAGCTGAAGGGGAATAATTTAACTTTAGAGGATAACATTTCTCATATGTTATAAGCATATCAAAGCTGAAAGGGTATAATTTAAGTTCAATTTTGGTTTGAATTCTGGAATACTTTAAAGACTTTGTTTCGCACAAGTTCTAGGAAAAGGTGATATTAAAGTTATTTAAATATGAAAAGAATCTCATTATTAAAATAGAATTAAAAAATAATAAGAAAAATATAAAATCCCTGGGTATACTCGTTTCTGGGGTAAAAGTTTACAATTGGGTGCCCCTTGTTTCTTGGCGATTCTTTTTTGACGCCAAGATCGGCGCCAGGAAGGCATAATTTCAAGATGGAGGCTACACCAAAACCAAAATGAGAAGTGAAAGAATTGCATAAATTTTGTGTCCATGTACACATCGATCTGTTTTCACTTAAAAAAACATCCTAGAATTGCACAAATTAGGCATTGCGCACTGCTTTAAATTTGTCCATGTACACATCAATCTATTTTCATTTAAATAAAATCAGGAAGCTAAAACAAAGTTAAAACTCTCATGGTAACCAGAAATAAGTTTACATTGCCAAAATTTATATATAAAAAAAAAAAAAAAAAAAAAAAAAAAAAAAAAAATGTCGCTAATAGAAGGGGCACCGAATTCTACACTTTTTTGCCGTTTCTGGAAGTATCTGATTTGTGAAATGTTAAAAAATCTCCGAAAATGTTTAAAAATCAAATACACTATAAGGTATTTTTCCCGCTTCCCTAGTGTGCCTCCGTGGTGTAGTGGTCAGCCCACTAAGCCGGTATTTCAGAGGTCCGTGGTTTGATTTTCGGCGAAGGCGGTTGCATATTTTTCATCTTTCCTTCTTCCAATTAACCTAATGACTCTACAACATAATTCTAGAGGGGATAAAATTATTTCCTTGTATATTACATATAAGAAAGTAAAAATATCTTTCAACACAAAAAATAATCTTTTTTTTTTTCTCACGGAGGATTCTGTTATGCAAGAATACTGTTTTGTGACAGGTTGATACTACATTGTTGCTAGAAGAATACTCTTGCAAAATGTGTTGACCATAGTTTTTTAAAGCAATCCTTTTTTTTAACAATTCTTTTATATAGATACTACATTAGAAATGATGTTCTCTCCAGAAAAGGACTCATACATTCATTTCTTCTGAACACGGTGACGTCCAAATCAGATAAAATGGCGGCAGAAAAGTGCTCACGGACTCTATGTGGGCAGAGAATACGTTTCGATTAAATGGACGGCCATTGTAACACCCGACAGCTTGTCAGTGCGATAAACGAGTGACATGATCGATCTTCCTGCATTTTATCCGGTTTATAGAATCTAAGGGACTCTTCCCAAAAATCTTGGATACCTCTCATGTTTCCATCTGATGCGTGTAGGGAGAAAGGCCAGATGGTGAACATTGTAGTTGATAGAGATCTGAAATTGAAGACGTTATTTTTATATGAATGGTAAAATATTAACTATTTGCTGCTAATCAGTGGTTAGACAGTTTTGAACTAGGACCTTTCGAATTAAAATGAAATTTAGTAATAAAAATAAAAATGAATTAACCAAATTTGTTATTTGAGAGAGACGTTTGAAATCATTTCATTATCTTCTCTCCTAGTTAAAATAGTTTTACCATAATCTTGATCAATTCACATAAAAATCATCATATTAATGAATACGTGAATACTTTTCGATCAAATAATTATTTATAGTAAATAATCCTCTGTCATTTAATAGACATTAATTTACTTTTTTACTGCCGTGGTGAAATAAATTATCACTGCCTTGCTTAAGCGTCTCCAAGATCAGGACATTATCGTAATGAACAGTCATTTATCACTTGATGAATAATCGTATCATGAAGTTGTAATCTATTTTTTCCCTCCTTCTAATATGCCTTTGTGTTGTAACGGTACCATATTCGGCGCGCATTCGAGAGGTCCAGGTTCGAGTCCAGGTCCGGAGAGGGCATTGCCCATTTTTCACATCTCCTGCTTCAAAATAACCCAATGACTCTACAAAGAAACGACTTACTACTCATTATGATAACTGACTTAATGTGCGTAGTAGTCTTAAAAATCATCTTAAGGCTCGTAACAAACGACTATTATGATCATATTTTTGATGATCCTAATTGGAGGAAAATTCAAATCTAAACTTGAATTTACTAGCTAAATTTTGTTTATGAATAAAATGAAAAAAACTTAAGAGGATTTATTTATTTATTTTGACCAATAGTTAAATTTTAGTTAAAGCAACTTTCCTTTCATTCTTGTTCTCGTCCACGTTTTCCTGCCTGAATACTAATCAGATACCTCCCGTGTATTGAAATTAAGGGAGAAAGAAGTGCTATTTAGGCGAAGGTTTCGGAAGTTGATTTTAGAGTGTGTTATGCATGCTTGAAGGTTCATGTTCTTAATTTGGCTTCCTATAGATTTGATTCTGTGGCGTTGAGTGCTTCTAACCATTAAGCTTGTTTCCGCCTGCTTCTACGAGTCAGAGCCTTCCTGCGCGTTTGAATTATCATGTGAGCAGTTAAGCTAGTTTAATTACATTTTAAGTTCAACATTACTTATTTTAGTTAAGACAGAAGTGTTGGCTTATGTAAGCCCAAGTGAGGCCGTCTGTCCAACTCTATGTGATTGAATAAAGGGTTGTGGTGTAGTGGCCGAAACCGCTACGCAAACTCTGGGTTGTGTCACAGGGTTGAAATGAACTTCAAACTCAAGTTTTAACAATAACATGAATTTTAATAAGATGAAAACTTTACCATTTGCATATCTTGACAATATTAGACACATACATATCTAGACATATACGCAAAATGTAAGGATCTTAAGTTTTACTAACGTTTATTTTATTTTAAATCTTTACTATCACTTCTTATTTTCTACTTCCGGCCAGAATTATAAGCGTGAAGGATTTTATGCAAAGTTTGTCTGGCGAACGCCAAGTATTTAAGTGTGGCCTTTTTGCCAAGCGAAAGAGAGGAAGCAGTGAGTTCGAAGCAGGCCGCTTACCTTAGAAGTTACGCAGTTGCTATTTGCCTTCCAGGCCAGAGGTTTTAATCCTCTTGATAAATTAAACGTATTGTAGTGTTCACAGTCTCTGTGCTACATACGCTTCCTGTTATTATAAGGCCAATCTTACACGTGTATTATTCTAAAGTTAAATTAGAGTTTAGTTTTATTTTGATATCTTTTACATTAGACCCCGAGTGGAGGGTCATTGTATTCCGAAGTACGGAAGTCATTGTATATAAAGAAAAATAAAGGGTTTTGTATACCCTTCGTCTGTATCCTGTCTACGTACTACAATTAGTGAACATAGCTTTAGTAAGCTCTCTGTTCTTAGTCAGGTCCTTGTATGTTTCCGAAGAAGGTTAGAAGAAACATTGAACCTGATAGTGGCGCCCAACGAAGAAGAATAACCATGGCCGAGTTTCAAGAAGAACCTGTGCTGCCTGCAGAAACGGCTCAGAATCCAGAAATGCCAGCTGCCGCCCTGGAAGGATTTGGGTACATCGTCCAGACCATGCGCGCTTCGATGAAACCAGAAGCAACATTTAATGGAAACTCACCGGTAACCAGTTTTTTGGAAAAATTGGATGACCACTTCATGCTCTACCCCGTGCACGAGTTTCAAAAAGTTACCTTAGCTACCAGCGCTTTGAGGGGCCAAGCGCTTAACTGGTTCAAATGTATCGGCAGAAGTCTCTTGGGTCAAGCAGGAAGTCCCACCTATACTTATGAAAATTTCAAGACTGCCCTACTAAAAGCCTTGCCTGTTGTAAGGGATCGTGCGAAATTAGAAACGGAACTTTTTAGTATATATCAACAAAGAATCGAAAACCTCTCGAGCTTTATTTTATGAAAAATTCACGTTTTCAAGCTCTTGTATGGAAACCGTCCGGATCCTGAAATAATTCAAGTGATTTTGCCGAGGTTACTACCCCAAGTGCAAGACTTTATTGAATTAAGAAATCCGAATACACTGGAAAAGTTATTTGAGCTAGCAATCCAGTTTGAAAGTAGAAGAACGGCGGACGTCGAAAGAAGACGCCAATATCAACAGCGAAACCAATTTGGTACGCCAAGACTACAGCAAACTCAAGCACATGGCTACGGAGAAAAAGCGAATCAGTGGGCAAGGAAACCCGAGCATTCAAAAACAGCCGGCGAACGTCGACAGGTCAATAGCAACCCAGGAAAAAAGTCTCAAGGCCAGTGGAGAAAGAAGGAAAGCACGGAAAGAAAAATAATTTAAACTAAAACGGATTTCTGCTGACGAGAGGGTGCGGAAATCCGAAGGCCACGAAAATCCCTCTTCCTACAAGTTAAATACAGTAATGGTGAAAAATTTGACTCTTCCGAAGATTGAAGTCTTGGTGAATAATATCCCGGCCACCGCACTCCTGGATACCGGCGCGCAGTGTTCCTGTGTGGCAGAAGTCTTTTTTAGAAAGTATTTTTGCAAATACCGCATATATAATGCGGATAATACGACAGTATTAGCGGCGCAAGGAAAAGAATGTAAGTGCGTAGGTAAAGTACCTTTATATATCCGTATCAAGGACGAACAAGTAAAGGTGATGTTTTTTATAGTAAAGAATTTGCAAGCACATTTAATCCTAGGAATAGACTTTCTTTCAGACGCACAAGCTACACTGGATTTTAATGAAGCGTCCCTTAGGCTGACAATGAAACCAGTGCGTGGAGAAAAGGTTGAACCGCCAAGGTTAAATCTTGACCACCTGCCTAATGACGAGCAAGATAGAATCCGACAAGTGGTAAGTGAATTTGCTTCCTTATTTAGTGATATTCCAGGATTTACTCAGGTTACTAACCATAGTATTGACACCGGAGATGCATTGCCAGTTCGTCAAAAACCATACCGGTATGATAAGAATAAGGAAAAAATTATAGAATGGCATATTACCGATATGCTACGTAAAAAGATCATAACGCCCATCTCAAGTAGTTATGCTAGCCCGGTGGTTTTATGTAAGAAAAATAATGATTATCCTTTGGAGCATCCAAAAAGGTGGAGATTCGCTATTGATTACCGTAAATTAAATTCCATAACGAAATATCCGGTATATCCGTTACCGATCATAGAAGAAATTTTAAGGAACATAAAATCAACCAAATTTATGACGACTTTAGACTTAACGAATGGTTATTTTCAAATAGGGGTCAGGCCTGAGGACGTGCCTAAGACTGCTTTTATAACCAAGTCTGGCACTTATGCATTTTTGCATATGCCGTTTGGCCTTTCTGGGGCCCCAGCAACATTTCAGCGATGCATGCATGGACATTGTGTTAAGACCTGTTCTTGGAAAGTCCACATTTATCTATTTAGACGATATCATTATTACTAGTGATAATCTAGACCAACATGTACAGGATTTAAGACAGGTGTTTTCTTTATTAAATGAGGCCGGTCTAAAAGTTAATGTCGAAAAGTGCAAATTTGCAACCCCTGAATTAAAATATTTAGGTTACAAAATATCGCAAAAAGGGATCGAGACAGATGAATCAAAAATAATCGCTGTACAAAAGTATCCGACTCCAAACACGGCAAAGAAGCTCTCTTCTTTTCTAGGACTTTGTTCATATTATAGGTCCTTTATAAAAGATTTTGCGGCTATCGCTGAGCCATTGTTAAAATTAAAAAGGAAAAAGGCAAGATTCTCGTGGACGGCCGAAGCCAATAGTGCTTTCGAAAAATTAAAACAAGCATTAACGCAAGCCCCTGTGTTGAAATTTCCTGAAAAGGATGAAAATTTAGAAATTTCAGCGGATGCTTCGGATTATGCGGTAGGAGCGGTACTTTCGCAAAATCAGCAGCCCGTGGCATTTTTTAGCCGAACTTTAAATCAAACACAAAGAAACTATTCCGCGACCGAGAGAGAGGCACTTGCAGTTCTGTTAGCAGTGCAAAAGTTCCGAGTCTATTTTGGAAACGCGCCGATAACAGTATATTCTGATCATGCGGCGGTAACTAGATTGTACTCAGGGAAAAATTTATCCCCAAGGTTAATAAGATGGGCACTCAAGCTGCAAGAATATAATCTGGTAATCAAGCATACCCCCGGAAAGGAAAATATCGTAGCAGATGCCCTATCACGAATTAAATTAGACAAACAGGGTAATACCGCAAAAGTGGCAATGCTTACAGCATGTACAATAAATTAACGAGAAACTGTAATAACCGAACTGGGTAAGGATCCTGAGTTTGGAAGCATTTATGAGTATTTGAAGGATCCTGAAAATTTTAGCCACCAAGATATTGTGGCGATAAGAAATAGGGCGGCCCATTACGAACTAATAGATGGTCTATTATTTTATACAAAAACTACGAATTCCAACAACGAATTTCGACCTGTTATCCCAGCTAGTCTTAGATTAAATATCCTGCAAGAGCTCCATGACAGCCCTTTAGCTTCTCATGCTGGTATTCGAAAAACTATCCAACGCGTACGCGAGGCAGTCTACTTTTCTGAACTGCAAAAGTTAACAAGGGCGTATGTCCAGTCCTGCCCAACATGTCAAGCCGTTAATTATATTAATTTCCGCCCGGCCGGGTTTCTAAATAGTATTAAATCCGAATTTCCAAATGAAATAATTGGCATCGATTTATTGGGCCCTTTCCCAAAAAGTCAGTTAAATAAAAGTCGCTATCTCCTTGTTATGGTTGATCATTTTAGTAAATGGACCGAAATTGTTCCCTTAAAACGAGCCTCCGCGAAATTAGTTACTGATTCTATTTTAAACAAATATATTTTAAAATACGGGGCGCCCCTAAAAGTTATATCGGATAATGGTCCTCAATTTGTAAATAATATATTTGAAGACATGTGCCAAAAACTGGGCATACGTCATTTAAAAATGGTCCCGTATCGGCCGCAATCAAATATAGCGGAACGGGTCAACAGAAATATAGTGAAAATTATCCGTAGTTATGTTAAAAATTTTCATAAAAGCTGGGATAACTATGTCAATGAATTTGCCTTCGCCCTTAGGACCGCAAAACATGATACAACGGGCAAAACTCCTGCTGAGTTATTTCTAGGCAGAAAGATTATAACACCGTTAGATAAACTATTTTATGTGCAACAAAGAGCCCCAGAATTTAAAATGGGTGATATAGAAAAACTAATTAAGGAGGCAAAGAAGAATACTGAAGTAGCACAGAGAAAACAAAAATTGTATTATGACTTGAAACGTCGGGGAGTAACTTATAAAGTAGGGGATGAAGTACTAAAAATTAAGCATTCACTTTCTTCAGCACCAGAAGATAAAACTGCCAAATTTTTTCCACGATTTGAAGGACCATATGTTATAGAAAAAATAACTCACGCTGTTGTAGTGTTAAAGGCCAGAAATGGTGAAACCTGTTCCGCAAATATTGATCAAATTAAGCCCTACTTCGATCGTAATAAAATGCAAATCTTTTCAGATCTTTTGCAGGATCCGGCACGGCAGACACCGCAGGTACAAGTTCCAGAGGTGGGAAAACGACAAGTACAAGGGCAAGCCAATGAGAGACAGAAGCAAGTGAAAAGAAAATTGCCCCGCGGAAAAATTGAAGGTAAAAAGAAAAAGAAGCCGTTCCATAGTCCAGAAAACAGAGTTCACGAACACCCCCAGAATGAAGAAGGGAGAAGGACGACGTATGTGAAGAGGACCAGGAGAAATGGCGGCAACTATAACCCGGCTTTAAAACGGAAGATCGACTCATCCGACAGAACTCTCCGCAGCAAAAGTCGCCGAACTGCGGAAGGGCCATCAGCGGCGGAGGAAAAAGTACAAGAAAAATTTGAACGGCCAACAACGAGGTCCAAGCAGGATCACGACAGAAGTTTCCCGGTTCCGCCAAGACCAGCTGCCTTCAAACGGCCAAGACCACAAGCAGAGGAGAAAAGGAAGGTGTTCAAGGGTGGCCGTACTGGTGAAAAACGGAAGCTTCCAGAGGAAAGCACTGAAGGGCGAGCCCGTACAAGAAGGAGGATAAACCAGGCTACTGTCTGCAGCACCTTTAAAGACTGGGCCCAGAAAAGGATGTCCGAATATTACAAAGATAAGTAAAATTTTATGTTACTTTGCAAACTTAAGTTAATCTTTCATTCTTACTGCAAGTGGCAGATTTCAAGAAGTTTTACCTCATGCGAGGTCTACCTTTATCGCCAAAAGGGCGAGAAATGAGTTATGACCGATTTTCTTATTATGTTTTTCAATTACTCGCGCGTAAAACTAAAGTTGATGTATAATAGCGTTGTGTAAAGACTTAAATATTGTAAAAAGTTATTGTATAAATTTTATTTAAAACATTCTAGCAAGAAAGAAGTTTTAGTCTGAAAGACTTTTTGAAATGTAGTATTATTTCAATGTAGAAAGAATTGGCACTTGCTTTGAAAAGAATAGAAGTTAACAATGTACTACTAATGTATGTTTTCAAATGTGTAAAATTAACGGCATGTTGATATGTTCTTATATACATGTGAACTGTTATTTTAAATGTTAAGAAATACCGTGATATGGTAAAAGTGAAAGTAATGTTAAAAATTTGTTATTCGTGTGACTGTAAAGATTAAATCATGGCGAATATGTGGTAAAGGTTGAATGATGTAGTTAGGCTCTCTGACGCTACACTTTAGAGTTAGCCACTTTTAGAATAGTACCTCAGGGTTAGAGTTGAAAGTAGGGTGTGTTAAGAGGTCTCGTTATGTTGAATTTTAACACGTTAGTGTTTTGATTGTAGGAGGAAGTGTGGCACACGTAGACAGAAACACATTCGTGTTTGGTGTTCTTTTACAACACATGTCAGAGAGCACGGGGAGAGATAATTAAAATAGTCACGAATGAAATAAGAATGTTAAGAGAAGTATATTCTATATGTTATTTGCAATGTCATTGTGTAACATTTCATTAAACTAGTTTTCCTTCCAGATCTCTGGAAGGAACCAGAATTGAATAAAGCTCCTGTTTAGATGCAGTACAGATGAAAAAAAGATTCTTGTATATCCTGAGAGCTGCTATTGTAACAAATTTCTTTCTTTTAAATTTTCTAGTTTCTAACGAAGTTATGATTGTAAAAGATTGGCCTCGCGTTAGATTCTAGAGCTAAAAGTTTTCAACAAGGTCGTTTTAGACCTCAGTTTCAAACTAATTAACTCTGGCGGGAAGTATGTAAGGATCTTAAGTTTTACTAACGTTTATTTTATTTTAAATCTTTACTATCACTTCTTATTTTCTACTTCCGGCCAGAATTATAAGCGTGAAGGATTTTATGCAAAGTTTGTCTGGCGAACGCCAAGTATTTAAGTGTGGCCTTTTTGCCAAGCGAAAGAGAGGAAGCAGTGAGTTCGAAGCAGGCCGCTTACCTTAGAAGTTACGCAGTTGCTATTTGCCTTCCAGGCCAGAGGTTTTAATCCTCTTGATAAATTAAACGTATTGTAGTGTTCACAGTCTCTGTGCTACATACGCTTCCTGTTATTATAAGGCCAATCTTACACGTGTATTATTCTAAAGTTAAATTAGAGTTTAGTTTTATTTTGATATCTTTTACGTTAGACCCCGAGTGGAGGGTCATTGTATTCCGAAGTACGGAAGTCATTGTATATAAAGAAAAATAAAGGGTTTTGTATACCCTTCGTCTGTATCCTGTCTACGTACTACAATTAGTGAACATAGCTTTAGTAAGCTCTCTGTTCTTAGTCAGGTCCTTGTATGTTTCCGAAGAAGGTTAGAAGAAACATTGAACCTGATAAAAATAGTTTCTGAATTTTAATTTCGTTCATTCAGTTTCCTTCACATTCATATATTTAAGATTGTTTTCTCTTATGCATTAAAAGCCTTCTCTCATGTACTGAAATGAAGAATTGAAGACCTTTGGTTGAGTGTAGAATTTCATTATGGGATTAACGGGCTTGGATGAAATGGTGCGGAATTCATTTGTAGGATTACAGGGAGTAATCTTTTGCACGAAATTTACTACCTTAATGCAGACTTTGGTTACTTTGAAGAGGCTTATGTTTTGTAATTAAACGTGAGGAGGTAAATTTCCTTTTCTTTTGGGAATATCTTAAGTTACAACTCTTTGATTCAGAGTTTTCAGAATTAAAACATGATTAAGTTTTACAAAGCAATTATACACACCATTGTAAGGCAGTGGTGACTAATTTGTAAATAATTTATTTTCTTCCTGCAGATGCCAGATTATTAACATCGTCATTTTTTTTTTTTTTTTTTTTATTTGTGCAACTACACAGCTTCCCAAATAAAAGTACACTCAAGCCTGAATCGAAAAGAATGCTAGTTTAATTTGTGTTGATACAGAAGAGACAGTCTGATTTTTATAACAACCTTGCAGGCATCGCAATGTAGCATGTTATATCCACGTCTTTATTACACACAAAGTAATAAGAATAATATTCTTCTGAAATTCGATCTGGATGTAGTTTAATTTGGGACATCCTGCCTAAGCAGCACTACTTACTGATAAACTACTTATTTATATTATATTTATTTGGAATATTTAAATTTTACTTCTATTACATCTATAAGATAGTCTTTCTACTACTATATCTGTAGTTTGTACTTTCTGCTTCATCTACAATTTATGTATCTATGGTCTAATGCTAGTCTTTCTATTTTTCGGGAAGCGTTGCAGTATTTTACCACATCGTTGTTCAAATATTCAGAATCGTAAAACCTCGAATTTAAGACTGAACATTGGTATTGAACATTTTCTAAAGCGACCACCTCTTAAGAATAGCAAAATAGTCTATAATCGGGGTGGTCCTCTTAGACAGAGTTTACTATATATGTAACTGTTAATTTTTTTTGTAACTGCGAAGTATGCGTTGATAGAATGATTAATAAATGACATATCTAACCGCATATATTAATATTATAATATAATTTGACGTTTCCTAGCTGTTTTGTACGTTGTACATTGTCACTAGAGTTTGCTCTGAATACATTCTTTTATTTAGTTTACTCATGCTGTTTATCGCTATGGCCAAAAGTTGCCATCGATTTGTAAGCTACTGCCTGATAAGTTATCTAGCTTGAACTTTGCACTCATAGTGAATACAATATAATGTAAGGCAGTGGTATGCTTTTTAAAATTCTATAAGGTATTTTCTCCCTCCTTCCCACATGTTAGAAAATGGTGTAATTGCGAGCATATTCGAAATCTATTCGAGAGGTCCAAGGTTCGAGTTCCGGCGACGGTATTGCACAAAAAAAAAAAAAAAAAAAAAAAAAAAAAAAACTATGACTTTCCAAGTAACGCCCGAAATAAAAGGTGGTGGAAGATAATTCGTCATCACTAGGATTTGGGCGACTGGGTCCCTTCATGCCCAGTCGCCCTTTCTTTCCGCTTCTCTAATTCGTGTAATGGGAAGCATTCTCGACGCTTGTTCGAGAGGTCTAGCTTCAAGTGCCAGGGAGGACATTGGACATTTGTCACGTTTCGTGCTTTAAAAAATCCTAATGACTCTAGCATTCGGCTTAGGTTTTTTTAACATAATATTGAAACGATATTTAATGCATATCTTTGTTTAACAAACAGACTAAAACTCTAAAAAAAATTTACTCTTTTCGTCGTGGTATGGAGCGGAAAGAAACATTTAAATGAGATTTATGTGTGAATTTTGGTTTTTAGGTGGATTTTCGGATACCGCTCGATGTTTTTGGATCATCTGAAGTTAGAAAATTGTTGGAAATGAATGAGGGGTTTTTCATTCTAAAAAAAACATTTTTCAACTGAATAATACATGGTTTACAACGTGACACTGAGACTAGCAAAACGAAAATAAAAAGTAAAAAAAATGTTTTTATAAAATAAGCTTTTATTTAAAATTAATAAAATATTTGATGAAGTAAAAAAATAATTTACCTTGTAGTTTCATGGAAACGAAGATTAGATAATTCTCTTTACAAAATTTATGTAAAATTTCATGCCACGAATAATGAAAGCGTCAACTTCTAAAATATGAAATTTATTATTCGAATTGCATTGTCAAAAAATATAAGTTATTTTCTTCAGAAATTTATCAAGTGCGCCCCACACTTGTTTTATTCATGGTATATAAATGTAGATACGTAAGGAATTTATTTCATTCTAGCCAATTATTTTTAGTTGGACTTTACTTTCCCTCCCGATTTCAGTTTCCTTCGGGAATGTAAATTTTTAATTTAATTTTATGACATAGTATGTTAAACTAAACGTGTTTCATAAACAGCATTCAAGTTACTTTTCAAGAGTTCGAAAAGAGTAGTAGTAGAGTTAGTTCCGAGTTTATGCTGCGTGCTTGAATTTAGCTCTCTAGCTGGTTTAGTTAGCCACAAGTGGTGGTGAATTGTGAGCAGTAATTGTGTGCATCTGTTTAATTTAGTTTAAATAAAAAGTTTATTTAAAACCTTCTTCTGCAGTATTTATTCTTAAAGACATAGCGAGTATTCGCTACTTCCTCTTCTACGTAGAGTACACATTGTATGCTTCTAAAAAGAACAAACTCTATACATATACTTTGCAAAGATAATAATTTAATCTCTTGTTCTCATGAAACTATACGATAAATTATTTTTCTCCTTTTAGTTCGTTAATTATTTTATGAGTTTAAGTTAAAAGTTTGTTTTATGAAAACATTTATGTTACTTTATTTCATTTTGTTGATAAATTATTGTTGCTTTTTGTTGCCATTTCTTTCAGTTTTAATTTTAGAGTTGTGAGACTGTAGTCTTGCGAAGAATGCTCTTTGCTACTCACAAAAAAAAAAAAAAAAAAAAAAAGCTTACAGTTACTTTCTTTCTCTGCGTAGTTAACTACTCAGTTATAAATTTTTAAACTTTTTGACAACAAAAACTCACCTGATACTGTTGCAGGCTACTCAGAGTAGCAAAATTGTTAAAGAGATAGAATTGAAGAATAGACTTTGTATATTTAAAGACAGCAGTGACACAACCTGAGGCATTTAATCACCCCCATGTGAATGATTAGGATACTTATTGGTTATCCTAACTTGAGAAATTTGAGACTAATTATTCTCTTATGATTAAGTGGCTTATTTATTTCCTTATTCGAGGAGAAATAAAACCTCATCGGACGTTTAACTAAATTAAAAAAAATAGTACAAAAATTTCTTCGAGGGCAGATGGATAAAAGAAATGACATGCTACGAAAAAAAACCATATTCAGTCTGAGTCCGTGTATTTTGTTAGTCTCCAATTTAAGCAGCGACAAAATTCCTTTCGACTCGACTTCAAAGAACTGGTTTTCCACGGTAACAAATTCATAACTTTATTTCTTGGAATTGATTAGAATCAGAACTTTCACTAACCAGTTATCCGCTTATAAATTATTTTGCAAACCAGTCTTTCGACTTGCGAATACAAACAAAAAATGTTGTTGAAGGCTGTCTGTATAGTTGCCCTGTAAAGTTTATTATTTTATTTGAACTTTCGTTTCGTGTTTCTTATATTTTACACATTTCAAGTGAAATTCCTAGACGTTCAAATTGAAATTTTTGTTTTACTTGTAAAATCTGTTTAGTAGAAGTAGTACTTAAATATTAATAAAAATGCAACAGAAAAAGGAACAATATTAGAAGCAGAAGTCTGTTTGTCGTTAGCTACCTCTGACTGCATATTTTTTGCATACTCAGAGATTTAAGGCTAAAAATAAATAAGTAAATAAAAAATATTAGAAAAATTTTAGATTATATATTACACCCAAAGGGGCTTTTTACATTTACAAACACATACACGTTTTGAGAACAATTGGACATACTTCCCTCTGGGCTAATAATATTTAAAAACAGCATATCTTTAGAATTTCCGAAAACGTTACGAGCGTTGAAGATAAAAGTGTACAATGTTGCCCCTGCTCGCTTTTAAATTGTTGAGTTATTTTAATAAAAATTTCGTTAAAGTTTTACAGAATGTAAAATAGATAATAAAGCAAGTTCGAAATTCAAAATTCGGGCTTCTAGCTGCTCATATTCGGGTAAAGAACTACCTTATTCAAAATTTGATGGCTCTAGGTACAGTTGTTTTTTCACAATGTGAGCAACATACATCCTTTCATGCAGATTCTTCATTATTTAATGTCTTTAAATATAATTCAGGGTGATAATACAAAGTCTTTGCTCCGGACGACCATAATCTGGAATGATCTATAATCCGGACCTCAAAACTACAAACTTTCTGCGCATGCGCATGCGTCATAATGCGTTTAAGCATGCGCGTTTAATGTATAACGAACGGTATAAGATAGGCTAAAATTATCTAATTATCTATTTTAGTTAATGTTGCAGATTGCGTTGTTCCTTAATCGTCTAATTGGATCCGGCTTATTATTTTTTGCAGACTGTTAGAGCAATTTTATAAAAAGTAAGCTTGAACTTTCGATTATGCCAAAAAGATTTTCCGATTCTGGAGCTGCCAAAGGATCTACAAAGCGAAAGCATGTTTCGATGTCCATCAAACAAAAAGTGGAATTGCTGCAACAAATTGGATAAAGGCATGAAGAAAGTGACGGAAAAGTTAGTGAAAACGGAAAAATTTCGATTGACAAGTTAGTAGCACACAAAACGAAGCAACTTAAACAACTTACCTTGAAAGAAATGTTTAATAAAGTAAACAAATATTATTATTATTATTATTTGTAAATTTTGATACTCTTTAGATCATAATTGCTCTTTATTTCATAAATAACGGTTTCATATTTTTAATTTTATAATTTCTGCATGCCATCTTACCAGATTTAAATTGATGATCTATAATCCGGAAAAACCCCTAATCCGGAATCGCCAAAGTCCCGACGAGTCCGGATTAAAGACTTTGTACTGTATTTGGTGGCAACAGCTTGAAAAGTTATTTAACACTTTTAATGATTCGAAATTGCCGTTTCAAGACTAATAACCCTTCTGAGATAAAGCCATTTGGGTTAATAAAGAAATAAGAAACTCCCAACAAACAAATGTCCAGGTTGGTATGGTTTCTAACGATGTTGGAGCTCAAGTTCCAGTTGCGAGCAAGTTATGGATGTGTCTGTAACTGCTTCTCCTCATATTCGCGGGTTCTTTGCTACTTTCCAGTGTTCACCTCAAACTCCTTATCACCGAGATTTTTATGAGTTTAATGTCTCAAGTGTCTACGTTTCCAGCCTCCAGATATTTAGTTGCTAGGACAAAATATGGAGGTTTTAACAAAATTAAATGCATAATTTGATATTCTTAGAGCAAAAATTCTAATACATGGAAAAAATAATTTTTTTATGTTTAGTTATAGACAATTAGCACAAAAGGATAATTTCCATAAAACTTATATGTTTTATGATATGCTATTTAAAATTATTTGGTAGTTTTCCGTTTTGCCGGCGCAAACGACAAAGTCGCCAATAATGATACAACTGATGACAAACGGAATATCTTCGCTGGTAACCTTTCACGCCTCATTTTCAAAACAAATCGCAGCCATTTCTTATCAGATTGATTGTTTCTTTCAATACTGGCATGCAATTACATAGAATATTTACAAAGATAATTAAATTTTATGCCCTAAGACCATTCGCGGTAATTAAGTGAATTAGGATGCAATCACACCACTCACCGGAAGGCGAAAATATAGAAAAGACAGAATCAAGGGTTAAATTCATTCATTCTAATGAGAATGCACTAGCGAAGTAAAGCACTGCTGTTTTACATAATTTCTCAGTAAGCTATTCGTACGAATTGAAATAATTCTTGGATTTAAACTTGTATCCCAAATTAAGATTTAACTCGAAATTAATGTAGATAATTACTGAGAGAATTAGAGTTTTGTAGCGTAGTTTACGTGAGATCACTTGGGGTCACGTGATACGAACCGGCGAATCAGGATGTTGAACCATGAAAACATAATAAATTCTTAAATTAATGTCTTTTTACTAATTTATTGTCTATTTATTGGCTTTTTACAAAATTTTAAACCAAATTAAAATGTTTATGCCTTCAAAATAAAAAATTCTTAGAACTAACATTTGTTAACATTTTTTATGTGTATACTGTATGTTGTCGGCAACAAAGTCTGCTTGTCGAGATTTGCGCCGGCGAAACGGAAAAAAGTACCAAATATTTTTAGCCCAATGTGGCTATTAGGGAAAAAGCACTCGAAGCGTGTATGTCTCAGTAAACAGCAAAAAAAAAAAAAAGTGCCTATTTGGGAGTAAAAGAAAATCCTAAAATTTTCAGAGCTTACGTTTTTATAGCCTTTGATTTTTTTTTATTCAAAGCATGTTACATTTTTTTCATGAATATTAAGATTTTAATAAGCAGTTAAGCTATAAAAAAGCCCTTTTTGAGAAAATCAGAGTTAACAAATATTTATATCCTTGTCAGCACTCTTTTTCTAACAGTTTTCTTCACCAACTTTTCACTTCATGTAGTTCGAAGGTTTCTGAAAATTTATGTACTTTCATTTAAGTAATATATTTATTTAAGTATAATATAATTACTCTCAATCTGTGCTCAGATAAATTAAAAAAACTAAAAAGGTAAAAGCAATTGTTAAAGAAGTAATTGAATTATTTACTAATAATTTTATATCGTAAATGTTTGAGCCTGTTCGCTACCACAGCTAATAGCGGATATCACATATATGAATAGATATTTTAGAAATGATGGAAAAGGTACCTAACAAAATTTCGTGTCCGTTGGAAACATTAGCAGTGAGCTATACGTTATGGTATAGAACGACTTTACCAGTTCCAATCTGTAGATATGGCTATATCTGCATTGCTTACGATGGGATCCCAGATTGGGTTCTGTTGCACCTGGTAAGTTCTCTAAGGGTCTTATATCAATATATATATATATATATCCAATTGATAGTTTTTATGAACATACTCAGGTGTATTATTATTAAGAAAAGATGCTTTTAAATTGGTACAGAACCGATTTTACGTAAACGGGTACAGAATCATTTTGTTTAACGTTTAGGATGTTTTATACTTTCAGTGTCTTAGTAACCGTCAATATCTTGAAATCTTTAAGGTAAATTCTTCTTTGAGAGGTTAAATTGTAATCAGAAATCTGCTGATTGCAGTTTTTTGTTTTTGTTTTATTTGATTTTATTTAAAAAGTATAAAAGATCTTTCACGAAGTCTTTAAAGCGCTCTAGCGCAATTCTTTAGTTCAGTAAAACCCTGGTTTAAGAACTCTGACAGATACTTCATGTTTTAGAGATCCGCGAAAACTATTTTTTAATAACGAAAAGAGGAAAAGCAAAAGTTATAAAAGGGTATTTTGCTGCCAGTTTTTTTTTAGCAAAATATACTTTTGTTCACAAGATTACAGAATTTTAGTTCCATGATTGCAAGCCAAAGATCAATAAAGAGAAGACAAAGAAGAATAGTCTGTTCGCAAGGGCGAAAAATAAAGCCAAGTATCAGGGAAAAAAATCAGAAAACTTTAATTTCATACACATAAAAGCATCTTTTATGTAGATAATAAAAAGAGGGTGCAAAAATAAAGATTTTTGTCACACATTGTGTGCACAGAGCACTTAAGTGTGAAACGTATTCACAAAAAGAAAATAACAAAATGAAAAATACACTTCTTTTATTTTATGCAATTTGCTTTTTACAACAACGGAAAAAAATAAAGCACTTGGTTTTTAGTTTAAAAAAAAGAGACCAGAAAATAAAAGAGTGGATAGGGAAAAAAAAGGCGATTGAAAAAAAATTTCTTACGCTACCAAATGTTGAAGAAGTAAGAATAAAACATTATACATCTGCAAGGAGAAGCTTCAAATTAATTACAGCAGAAACACCGCAGAAAAAGAAGGAAATTTAAAACTCTAGTAAAATAGCGACATATTTTAAAATATTATATGAAAAATTAAGCTTTGTATTATGCCGAAAAGAATAAGGAAAAATTACCCTGCTAACGCATATTGAATATCACAGTTTAAGACAAACGTTAATAATCAACCGCGCAAAGAAGTTATTTGTAGAGGAAAAATTTTATCAATAGCCAATGAAATTTTTGTATTTACCTTAACTAATTATTGATTTAAAGCACAGTTTATGCATATAGCAGATAGTGAGATATAGTTTAAAGAATGATATATGTTATAAAAGTGAAAAAATAATTTGCTTCCTTCTAATGAAACTTTTTAATCGAATTTAGGTGCTAAAATGGAAGTACTTTACGAATAATAATCTGTGTTATCCTTCAATAAATAATTAATTATTTTTTAGAAATTGAACAGCTTTCAGCTAAGGATAGTATTTTTCGTGTTTTTAAACGGTAAGAGTTATATTACTGCTTTTTTCGAATGTCCGAAGCTTGGAAGAAGGGCGGGATAATTATATGCGTTTAAGTAATTTTACTGTTCATAAGAAATACAAAATAATCAGGCCCACCAGCGGCCGAGCGGTAAAGTCGCTGAACAGTGGTAGTTTGGTCCGAGGTTCGAATCCCGTGAACGGGCTGGTTGCATGGGCGTTTTCGTGGTTTTCCCCATGTGTAACGTGTATACGAGCCAGTTCCCCTTAGAAAGTCCTCCACGAAGGCATCCCTTCCCTTAGGCAGATAGCCCTAGTGTGCTTTGCCGTTATTAAATAAACCAAACCAAAATAATTGGCATAAATGTAATTATAAGTAATTATAAATACTTCAGGGATATTCATAAATCTCTGAAACAGCTTAAAAATTAATAACGAATAAATTACGCTACGGATAATAATACTTTTTACACTAAAAAAGAACTAAACTATATTAATATTTTTGTGTTATTTCACAAATGCAGAGCGTGTTTATCTTTACTCGTACGGGAGAAATTTATGCGTCACACAGAAGATTTAATTAGATATGCAAGAAAAATGCCTGAAGTCCCAGTTGAATGGAAAAAATGCTGATTACCTCTTTCAGCAAGACAAGTCTCTGTTCACAACCACAGATTATCGAGATTATTCCAATTAAAATTTACTACAGAGGTAGAGCAATATGAGAAATTTCAATCAAAATTTACGGCTATGATGAATTAAACGCAAATGACGAGGACATTACGCACTAATGCGATGGTCACACCTGTCTTCGTATTTAATCCCATGACATTTATTCTTTTATCAAGATTATTTATTATCACTGTGCCTCACTTTTTCCTAAGTCCCAAATATTCGCAGCGCTATCTCCGGTAAGTTGGCTGTGGTCGTCTTCGAATATTGGCAGGCATATAGAACGAACATCTTTATTATTATGCACACGTTCTCCGTATCAGCTAAAAACGATGTGTCAAAACCATAATTTTTACATACTGAATATGAAATTACATTTTATCTTAAAGTTGGTTTGTTAGTCTTGACATTCACTACACAAAATAGTACCTGTAAAATATTAAGGAGCCAAGGTAAGTGAATTTATAATGCTAAATCTTTAAATAGTAATTAGCCATTTAATCAGCCAGCCACTCAAAATAGTTATTATAAAAACGAACAATATGTATAATTATTTTAATGGATTCAGCTAATGTAAGTTCATCGTTTAGTGTAGTAATTAATAATAGTTATAAAGATCTACATCGATTGCTTTTGAATAGCAAAATTTGTCAAATTATAAAAAATTAAATTTGAAAGAAAAAATTCTGAAAGCTTTCAGATTTTACATTACGCCGAAAGGGATATTTTATTAATGCTTTGTGTGTTACCTTTATTTATTAAATATCATGTTCTTCGCATTTAAACCCTAAAATTCGTTTCAACAGCAGTAGCATAAAGTATTTAAAAAGACCATATCTTTAGAATTTTCGATACACGGTCTTACGCGTTGGAGATAAAAATGTTTTCTTTTTCCCATACAGTGTTGTCATTGCTCGTTTTGAAATGGTTGAGTTTGTTAATCAAAAATTCGTTTTAAAGTTTTGCAAAATATGGAATAGAAATTTGGTCTTCCAGGTGCCCATATTCTAGTGGAGGACTGCGTTATTCAAAATTTGATGTCTCTAGATTACCGTTTTTTTTCCGCAGTGCGAGAAACACACATACATTCATGCAGATTTTTCATTATTTAATTTCTTTAAATGTAATGCAGGGCTCCAATATTTGGTGGAAACAATTTGAAACGGACGTTTATTGTGAACCAACGCAAAATGCCAAAACGAAATTAATAGCCCTTCTGGGAAAATTGTCCTTTTGGGCTAAAATTAAATAGCTTGTGCTTTGCCGAAATGAAGCACCCGGAAGCTTGGAAGGTAAAAAAATGTCATTTTGGTCTACTGCAAAACATTTCTTTTAAATCGCCGAGTTTATTGACTAAATTCGAAATACAAATATACTACTTTTTGCCGAAGGGAAGCACATTACTTTGCAATCCCTGAATGTTTACTCAAAAGTCCATTAAATTCGTACAAAATATGATACAAATAATAACAGAATTTGAAATTTAAAATTCGGGCTTCGAGGTGCTCATGTTCGAGTAGAGTACTGTGTGTGCTCAGTATTGGCGAGCTATAGGTGCCGAAGTTTTTCTAATGTGGGAGAAACATACATATGTTCATATTTTGCAGTATTTAATAATGGGGAATTTTAAACTTTAAATTTAATTTTAAATGAATCTCGTATCATTAAGATGAACTTAGCTACTCGCTTTTATAAACTGAAGATAATTCAATGTTTTATACATAATCGTTTGGAAAACAGCATTTGTTTATCATCGCTAATGCTAAACAATTTTAATTAAATTATAATAACAATTTATTAAACTAAACGTAAAACAATAAAAGCCAACCGATATTTCCCTTGAGATTAATTCTCAACTGAATTTTTTTAAATAACGAAAAGAATTTACTGGTATGTACCTATGATGTCTAAACTAAAGAATCAAAACAAAATATGAGCTATGATGAGTAAGTTAACAGAGCTTTCTAGTTACAGGACAGATGAACTAAATCCTTCTTATAAAAAACATGAAAAGCTTTTACTTATCAATATATCGTAGGTTTGTAAAAACATTAGGATTTTTTTTTGGAAGCAGGGGACTTAAAAAATGTGATATGTACACCACATGACTTCCTTGCACGGAATGTTAAATTATACGCATTTTTTCTTGCATTTCATTTAAACTTATTGGATTGAATTAAATCTACTTCGTCGATAGCGCATAAACCACAATACAATAAATGCACTCTTCAAAATTCACTACATTTGTTTACCATAGCGACATTCTGGTGCTAGGTTCACTTAACAGCGTTATATTTCGTTCATATCATAACTCAGAATGCACAAAATTTATATCATTTGAAGAATTATTTAATCGTTGTCACATGTTCTATTCAAATACTATAATAAATCTAGAACGATGTGTAAAAGAAATTAAGCAAACAAAACAAAAAAAGAAACGGTTTTTCACAAACGATTCAGTATTTCTCGTTCAATTAATTCAGTTCTTACTTCGCAACAAGGCAAAAATACATAAAAACTCAAAATATCTGTATTAAAAATTATTAAGTAAATCTTAAACACTTATTTCCTCGAAAAAAATTCCAGAAAGGTTAAGCATGATTTAATTCGCATTAATAAATGAAGGCGTTATCTTTGTTGTTCAGAAGCTTAGTCTCTGTAGATTGGCGACAAATCTACTATTCTGCTGTTTCAAATGTAAACAAACATTTCCGCCATTTTATTTAAAAATTAGGCTTAACCGCACTTAAACAGCTTTTAAATTGTTGATAACTCTACAAATATTGCTTGCAGATTTGTAGAATTTTCAAGGATGACTTTTCAAGGGGAACAAACCAACTCCCGTTCAACGAATAATAATTAATAAATAAAAGGCTAAGCCAAACCGGCAATTCAAGTCAGGCCAAATATTTCCGTGAATAGAAGGAATTATGAACCAATGCTGATTATCAAAGAACTTATTCCTATTAAGAATTTTAGCCAATTCAATTTTGAGTGAAAAGCAATTTCTGGAGTAAATTTCCATAATGCTCGAGTAACTGTCCCCCGACACCCTCGTGTTTATGCATTTGAGTTCAATATTATTTGTAAAAATTAAAATTGGAAATTGCCATTATGAAATAGAATTCAAAGTAATTGAAATAAACATTAGAAAATTACAAAATATAAGATAAATAAGGCAAACTTTGCAAAAACAAATCAAAAATAATATAAAAATAAAAAATATAATAAGAAAAGTGAATATGCATGAAGATATAAGGGCCAGAAAAAGTATTAGTTAACGTTCTTTCTATTAATTAAAGTATTAATTAAAGTATTAATTACGTTCTTTCTAGTGGGGAGTGGGCAAAGTGTTCTCTTCGCGTCTGACCCAGAAGTGTAGTGTTTCCGAAAAATTCTTAGCGGCAGCGGGGACTGTGAATAATATCAGTCGGTAAGACTTGGGTGAAGTAATTTATGTTAGTGGGTGGGACTCAGAATTCTTGAGGGATGTATTCTGTGGAGTTATTATTTGAGTGAAACCTTCTGTTAAAATTATTTTGGAAATACTAATTAATTAATTTAAAAAAGGAATTTTCACTGTCAAAGAGCTATTTGACAGACTAAAGATTATGAAATAGGCCCATACTGCAGCGTGCTGAAGACTGTGGTGCCGAGTGCAGTATTCTCCTTTAATCTTATTACCCGCTCATATATTGCTTCTAACTTGGCCCTGATATGAAGGGGTGTGAGCCCGGTAAGCACAAGTGCTGCATTTGTCGCGGTTGTTCTATATGCCTTGCTAATGTTGAGAGCAAAAGGTCTTTGTATTGTTGACAGGGCTTTTATTTTACGGCTGCCCATTGGTAGTGCCCAAATAGCTGAGGCATAGAGTACAATCCTTTCTGCAACCGTCAAGTAGAGCAGTTTTTGAATGTAAGGGTTCTGCCCCCAGTTTTGTCCCCGAAACTGCCTGGCTTTCTTTGCAATGTTGGCTGTTCTGACTTTGACTTCTTGTAGAAGTGGTAGCCAGGTCAAGCCTTGGTCCCACGTGACTCCAAGGTATTTCAACGTTTTGGTCATTTTCAAGTTTCTGCCCATTAGCTTAATACAAGGTCGTCTCGTGGGGTTTGTACCTGGACGCGGTATGACCATGGCCGTAGATTTCTGGGCTGAGATAACGAGTTTCAGCTTTTGGCACGTGTCATAGAATTTGGAGCAAGTGGCGGAGCCGTTCCTCTTCAGTTCGTCTCGCGTACGGCCAGTAACTAGCAGTGCCGCATCATCGGCATACGCCACTACTTTGGTGTGGTCAGGCCAATTGAGTTGCAGTAGCGCATTGAACGTAATTATCCAAAGCAGGGGCCCCGCGCAAGAGCCTTGTGGGCAGCCCCTCTCCTGCTTCTTTGTATAGACACCACTATTGTTTGCGATTATGAGACTTCTTGAGTCCAGATAATCGTTGAAGATGTTATATAGATTCCTGGGTCACTTTGCCTCCCTGAGGGCCTGCTTGATTGCAGTCCTTACGTACAGATGTCACACCAAAAACATCGTTAAATTGCATCCGATAGCGGTCAAAATGAATATTTAGTTGAAATATGATGCCTGAAACTTTTCGTGATTACAATACTTCCTTTTTTACTTCGTAAAAGGAAGTAAAAATGAGCAATGCCGTCGCCGGGAATCGAACCACGGACCTCTCGAATACGCGCCGAGCGTGCAGACCACCAGACCACAAAGGCACGCTAAGACGGTAGGGAGAAACACCTTGTAGGTTGACATATCGTATTTCAAAGGGATTGAAATTTTTATAGTAATGAAGACAGTAATTTCTAGTGTTGATAAAAACCAAGCGACTGCAGCAGAAATATGCTTAAAAGGATTAAGTACTCCTGGGAAACCGAAACTGAAACACTTAAATCTAACAGAACTTCGAGGTGCCAAAATTCACAATTCGTTTTTCTTTTACTCAAACTATTTTGAATGCATAATAAAATGTTTATGTTCGTTTAAAAAATGAGTCTGAATAGAGCATATTTGTTTAATAAATACGTTCGGGGTACGGGTAACACGAAGAAAGGAAGAATAGGTACCTTGTATTGAAACATTTCCCGCCAGAAAACAGTAAAATTAGTTCGAATCACTGACATTCGGAAATCTAAATTAAATGCAGGACGCCTATTCTATGATCACTGGATCTGTCTACAACTTGAGCGAACAATATTGACTCAAAAGAACCGGTATGGACAGCCATCCCAACTTATCGGAGAAAGCCATTCTGTGGTCCTCAGTTGGAGGGCGGGTGGGTCCATTTAACTTTACTGGAAGGGGACAAGGCTTCAAGGAGCTTTAGACCAATCGCAGTACAGACCGAGTGACGAAATTTATAGCGCGCGCTGGCTGAAGTTCTAGGAATATTCTCCTATTATTTCACTAACTCACACGCTGCATTTGTAGTTCGAAAAAATTGCACAAAACAGTATTATGACCAATACATGCTGAATATGCTGCTGTGTTATGTGAAAGAAAATCTCGTTTTTTAATGGGAAAGTTAACGCAGGAATTTAGAGCTAAAAAATAAAGAGTGATATGGGATACCACGAAAGCAATGGTAATAGATAAGAGTAAATGAATTAAGCTTACTTCAAATCCTTTTAGAAATAAACCATTTTAATTATTTAAATTTATAATATGATTAATTTGCATTACAATCTAATAACAAACTAAGTTTTTTTTTTTTTTTTTTCCATGTTTACATTAAAACTGTTTTCCCGCAATTTATTTTACAGTTACTATTTGAAAAATATTTCTTTAAATAAGAAATTAGAAAGAAAATATTTCTTTCTTAATATTTCTTCCCTTTTTTATTTTCTTTTTCTATGAAAATTATTTCTTTCAGGAAAAGAAATAAAATTCATTCGCTATTACAGTATGGCCGATTGCTGCTGCATTCAGTTATCAGACACGCATCAAAATGCTTTATTTTAAATAATTTATTCTATAATTAACATGAAAGAAAATATTTTTTCAATATAAAATATATAACCAAAATAAAATTAATCTATCCTGTATGTGTGATTAATTCGTTTTGCAATTTTTGTCACACAATTACTAATATCTTTTTTTCAATATTACATTGCTGTTATTTTAATTTTGTATATATATAAGAACTGCTCAGTTTAATTATTCTTCCTTCTCAAAAGATTTTGTTCTGTGAAAATAATTAAAAGATAGTAATATTTTCACAATGGAAGTACTAAAGTAAAAATAATCAGTGTAGGTCTCCTGCAGTTCAAGTTCCTTTTCAAACCAGCGTTTCGACACATTTTAAATAGAAAACTAATAATAATAAATATCTCTTTTAATATAAAAATAAGAATGCTATGAACAGTATTTTTATTATTTATTTATTTATTTATTTTTTTTAAGTTTGCAAAGAAACAATGATTTTTTAATACTATAATAGGTTACAAAAGTACTATTCCATGAACAAACCCTCAGTCTTATAGCATTGTTACTTTATAGCATAATACAATAATAATACAGTATAATTCTGCTAACAAGCCCACCAGCCGCCGAGCGGTAGAGTCGCTGAACGCAGGTAATTTGGTCCGAGGTTCGAATCCCACGAACGAGCTGGCCGGCGTTTTCGTGGCTTTCCCCATGTGTAACGTGTATACGAGCCAGTTTCCCTTAGAAAGTCCTCACTTAAAAACCAGTTTTAAAACGTATTAAAATTACACACACACACACACACACACACACACACGCACACACACACAAAAAAAAAAAAAAAAAAAAAAAAAAAAAAAAAAAAAAATGAAAGCCTTCAGATTTTATATTACTCCCAAAGGGCCATTTTTTTAACGTTTTGCGTGTTACCTTTATTTATTAAATATCATGTTTTTCGCACTTAAACCATAAAATTCAATTCAACAGCAATATCATATAATTAAAAAAAAAGCATATCTTTAGAATTTCCGATACATAGTCTCGCGCGCTAGAGATGAAAATGTTTTTTGCCATTGCTCGCTTTGAAATCGTTGGGTTTCTTAATCAAAAACTCATAAATGCTTTACAAAATATGATATATGAAATGGATAGTAATACAAATTCCCAGTTAAAATTTGGCCCTCCAGATGCCTCTATTAGGATGGAGGATTACGTTATTCAGAATTTCATGGCTCTAGTACCGTTGTTTTATCACAGTGCGAGAAACATTCATGCATTCTGCAGATTCCTCATTATTTAATTTCTTTAAATATAATAGAGTGCGATAATACTTGGTGGCAACGATTTGAAAAGTGAAACGCCATTTATCGTGAAACGCCACAAAATGGCAAAACGAAATTAATAGCCCCTCTGGGCTAAAACTTATTTTTAAAAGTATCACACTAATAGTAGTACAATTACTGAAAAAGTATTATAAATCTATTTTATAGTTTTATAATTATTATTATTATTATTTTTAAATTTTATTTTACAGTAGTGTGAATTTCGCGTAATAATGAACGACATTTTTGTGTTCACAGTATTATTCGTAAGGTATTCAACTGTTAGATTTTAAAGTAAACGTAATTCTTGCTGTACATAAATCGAGTAGAAGCTTATCGGATGTCTATATTTGTATTAAATGAAGAAGGTTTATGTGCTTGATAAACTTATTATCTTCTACATTTTTAAAGCGTACAAT
Source organism: Stegodyphus dumicola (assembly GCF_044657685.1). NCBI lineage: Eukaryota > Metazoa > Arthropoda > Arachnida > Araneae > Eresidae > Stegodyphus > Stegodyphus dumicola. The sequence goes on along the minus strand of NC_140771.1, from coordinate 34,685,159 downwards.
TACAATTTATATCTATAATTTCAGGAATAGTATAACCTTTCTTTTAGTAGAAATTGCGTTCTTGTTTTCTGAATGTGGCTCCAAATACTCTCTCAGTTCACCCCAAATTAAAATAACTATAAATTTTGGGAATCTGAAATACGCAATGAAAACTTCTTTTGGCAGAGCAAAAGCATCAACATATTTTCTATAAATTCGCCACCGATTCAGAGATCTACGACCGTATTCTTCGTTTAAATATGAAAAAATCAGCGGCGAAAACGCATACAAAGTCATTGTCTACTTAGTACGTCAACTGGACAACCCTGATTGACGACGCGGCAACATTTTTTCACGCGCTTTCGACAACTTCCGTACTCAGAGAATATAGGATGTCGGGCAGACCTGTTTTTTACTAGCAGCGACATCTGGCGGCCCACAACTTGCTGTCGACTCTCGTAGCGTAGAATAACCGTCCAGTTTCGGTTGCCATGAGTTATTTGGCTTAGAAAGAAGACACAATATTGATTATTAGGAAGTTCTTTTCATTTCAGTTTTGGAATAAATTCAGCGAACTGGCAAGCATCCAGAAACATTATGTAAGGGAACTATTTCCATAAACTATTTATATGCATGAAAAATTCATAATTTTTCGGAACTATATCGACACATAAAACAAGCCTCGAGGATTACTTAGTTTAATGTAATAAAAAGAAACATTATTTGATTAATTTTACCGCGAAAAGTAATTTCTGGGATACGTGATACCGGATTTTATCGCCTGCGTCAAATCTTTACATTCTGTATATAAACGCTAAAGTACTTTAGGGCAACTGAAGTGTCTGGTGTACAAATATAGAAAAATAACACTTCTCTGACTCCTATGGAACCAATATTTTATTCCATACGATGTTATAGATTCTTATTCATAAGATTTATTTACATTTTACATGCACGTAGCATCGCGTGACAAAAACTCGGAGCTTGTTTACTTCGTTCTTCGCGGAGACTAGAAGGTGTTGCCATTCCGCTTTAACTAAATTTAATTAGAAATGTAACGGAACTGAAGCGACACTACACACCCCCTTCCTAGTGACAGCGATTATGGAAAATAGTCTTTAAAGTGACTGGGGAACTTCCCATGTCTGCCGGTTCTAGTAGTCTTAGTTTCATGATGATTTTCTGAAGTTCCTTCAGTGTTCTTGAGTGAGGGTGTTTCGCAAAGTTCCGCTTTCTTGGAATGGGAGTTTTGAAAAGGAATATCAGAATCTTGCGCTAGGAAACATGGCTTTAGTCTGTCTATTGAAACTCTTTTAACTTTTCCTTGGATTTCAATATCGAAGTACTTATCCTTTCTTGCTCTTACAGGATACGGTCCAAGATAGACAGGCTGTAGCGACGAATTATTAATGTTGTTGTATAGGAATACGTGAGAACAGTTGGAAAGATGTTTAGAAACAAAGACTGTTCTATTTCCATGGGTGGTGGTAGAACTTGGCTTCATAGATCTTATTATTTTCTGAAGGTTTTGAGAAAATTCAGACTGTTTGACTACGTTAAATATGAGGTACTGTTGAAAAGAATTCACCAGATAATGCTAAAGGAGTTCCGTATACAAGTTCTGCGGATGAGCAACCTAAGTCTTCCTTGATGGCAGATCTTATGCCTAATAGAACGAAAGGCAATGCTTCCAGCCATGATTTTGATTCGAGTAGATGACATTTGAGACTTGCTCTTAAAGTTCGGTGTTGTCTTTCGATCAGGCCATTTGCCTGTGGATGGTACGCAGTTGTAGTGTTTGTATGAAAACCAAGATATTTTCGTAAAGCTTGAAAAAGTTGGCTATCAAATTGCCGACCTTGGTCAGATGTTATGCGATTCGGAATTCCAAAGCGTGAAAACCAAGTATAAATCAAAGCTTTAGCAATAGATTCTGCTGATTGATCTTCTAACGGTACCGCTTCGATCCATCGTGTATAACGATCGATGATGGTTAGAAGGTATTTGAATCCTTTGCAAGGAGGTAGCGGACCCACCAGATCTACGTTTAAATGCTGGAATCTGTGTGGAGGTACTTTGAATTCTCCCAAAGATGAATGTGTATGTCTGTGAACTTTAGATCTTTGGCAAGATAAACATGCTCTAGTCCATAGTTGGCAGTCTTTATTCATATTGGGCCATATGAAACGTCGTGTTATCAATTTTATCGTGGATCTTATTCCAAGATGAGATAAATTATGGATTGAAGAAAATATTTTCTGCCGAAACTTTGCAGGGATGTATGGTCGATTATAATTTGTAGAAGTATCACAGTAAATTTTCTTGTCGCTGTCCGGTATAGGGATCTGTAGGATTTTTAAGTTTGGGTTGTTTTTAAGTATCTCCAAGTCGTCATCTTCTTGACAGTCTACTATAGTTTGTAAGTCTATTGCAGATGGTACAGAAATGGTGTCTATGCGAGAGAGAGCATCAGCGACGGTATTTTCATGCCCTTGTATGAATCGGATATCGGTTGAGAACTGGCCAATATATGACAGTTGTCGAGCTTGTCGTGGGGAAGCTTTTTCCAAATTTTGTTGGAAGGCAAATGTTAGTGGTTTGTGATCCGTGTATATTGCAAAAGTTCGCCCTTCTAAGATGTATTTGAAATGTTTTACTGCTGTATAGATGGCTAAGAGTTCTCTGTCGTAGGCACTATATTTTTGTTGTGCTGATGTCAAATTTCGGGAAAAGAAACTTAAAGGTTGTTTTTCATTATTCACAATCTGATGTAAAACGGCTCCAATGGCAGTATCGGAAGCATCAGTTGTTAGCGATATTTCAGCCTTTTCGGATGGGTGAGTTAAGTTTGTGGCATGAATAAGTGCATCTTTTAAGATCTGGAAGGCGTTTCTTGTTTCTGCCGTCCAGGTTATTTCTTTTCTGCAGTTCTTTTTAATACCACTGAGCAATGTTGTTAAAGGTTGTTGCAATTTCGCACAATTTGGTATGAATCTGTGATAAAAATTCACCATACCTAAAAATCGTCTTAAACTAGTAAATGACTTTGGTTCTGGGAAATTTTTGATGGCATCAACTTTCGTTGAGAGAGGTTTAAGTCCTTCAGCTGACACTTCGTATCCCAGGAATGCAAGTTTTGCTTGACCAAATTTACACTTTGCCGCATTAATACACAGGCCATATTCGTTTAGTCTCTCAAGGACTGCTCGTAGATGTTTTTGGTGAGTTTCTTCATCTGGGGAGGCTATTAGAATGTCATCCAAATAGCAAAACACGAATTCTAGTCCATTCAACACACTGTTCATGAAACGTTGGAACGTTTGGGCCGCATTTCGTAGGCCGAACGTCATGAATGGGAACTCGAATAAGCCAAAGGGAGTGAGAATGGCCGTTTTCGGTATATCTTCTTCGCGAACAGGAATTTGTTGGTACGCTCTAATGAGGTCTATGGATGAGAAAACTCTTTTTCCAGCTAAAATGGAACTGCAATCTGTTAAAAATGGTAGAGGGTATCTATCAGGAATCGTGACGTTGTTTAACGCTCGATAGTCTCCACAAGGTCTCCAATCACCTGATTTCTTCATAGCGAGATGTAGTGGGCTCGACCAGTTACTTTTGGATGGTCTGCATAAACCCATTTGGAGCATAAATTCAAACTCCTTTTTAGCCGCTTTAAGTTTCTCAGCTGATAGTCTCCTGGCTTTAGCGAAAACTGGTGGACCTCTGGTTTCGATATAATGTTCGATGTTATGATTTTTAACTTTATTATTAACTACATTCAGTTTTAACAAATCCGGAAAGTCATTAACGATACGTTTATATGGATCATTTACGGCATTTAAAATCGGAATATTATTATTGTTATTTTGAAAACAAGGAGTTCCATTGGTTGTTAAGAATGTAGTACCATCAATCAACTTGCGATTTTTAGAATCTACCAAAAGGTTAAAATTTGCAAGAAAATCCATGCCTATTATCGGTTTGTTTACGTCCGCAATTACAAAAGGCCATGTGAATGATCGTCTGAGTCCAAGATCAAGCTTGTGTAATTTTTGGCCATATGTTTTAATTTTCGTACCATTTGCAGCAAAGAGTTCTAATTTTGAGATGTTTTTCTTATCTGCAGGCAAGGGAGGAATGACAGAAATTTCTGCCCCAGTATCTATTAAAAATTGGGTAGCCGATTCTTTGTCGCTGATGAAAAGACGACTCAGCTGCACCCCTTGTCCCTCCGTCGTCAATGAGAGACGGGGAGCTGGTTTTCCGGACTATTTGTCTGTGTTGTTGATGAGTAGTTGCAGGGTTGTTTACACTTAAATGACTTATCACCGAATTTTTTATGATAGTAACAAATATCACTCGATCTGTTACCACTGTAACTCCTATCTCTTGATTTGGATCGGTTACGACAATAGGGACGACTATGACGTTGCTTGCTTAAAGCAGAAACTTGTAAGCTAAGTTCACTAACCTGTTTTTGTAAACTTTCAATCACTTCCGTTTTTACCGTTATGGATGATGCAGCAGCTATTTGGGGAGTAACAGGGTTTAATTCCCAAATCTTATCGGCCATTGTAGCCACTTTTGACAAATCTTCACTACTAACAGATATAATGCTACGCATATTAACGGGTAAACGTTGTAGCCACAATGTTTTTAGGAAAGTATCTGTTACTTTATCGCCAGCCAAATTACGCATCTCACACAGTAATTGAGATGGCTTTTTGTCACCCAGTTCTAACTCACTCAGTAATTTTTGGGTTTTTTGAGTCTCTGAATCAGCATATAATGAAATTAGTCTATTTTTAATTGCCTCATATTTATTATCTTGTGGTGGACTTAGCAGAATATCAGATACCTGTGACAAAATATCAGGTTCAATGGAACTTATAACATAATCATATTTTGTTTGATCTGCACTAATTTTTGCATTTCTAAATTGTGCTTCTAGTTGAATAAACCATATTTTAGGATCTGGCTTCCAAAAAGAAGGAACTTTAACGCTTACCTTGGCGACAGATGCGGTTGTTGCTTTAATTTCGGTTTCGTCTTCGTCAGCCATTGTAGAATTCGATCACGCCGGGATACACCAGTGAAGTGTCTGGTGTACAAATATAGAAAAATAACACTTCTCTGACTCCTATGCAACCAATATTTTATTCCATACGATGTTATAGATTCTTATTCATAAGATTTATTTACATTTTACATGCACGTAGCATCGCGTGACAAAAACTCGGAGCTTGTTTACTTCGTTCTTCGCGGAGACTAGAAGGTGTTGCCATTCCGCTTTAACTAAATTTAATTAGAAATGTAACGGAACTGAAGCGACACTACAGCAACGTTACTTTAGATAACTTCCATTTATGTACAAATTATGTTTATAGATCCGAAGATTTTCAATTCTTAATTAAGCAGTTTTAAGCATATTTCGTTCGTATCTCACGGATGAAAAAAGATATCGAGTATGTTAGCAAATTTACAAGCTTTTTAGCGAAATGTTCCTGACTAATTATATTGGATCCGTACCTAATTACACTTTCTTATTCGCTATTTATAAAATGTTCACTTTTAATGTTTAAAATAATCTTAGGACTGTTATGTTACGTTCTGTTGCGTTTTTATTAAGTTATTGTGTGTGCACAGTTATCAGATATAATCTGTTGTGTCACTGGGTTAAGCAAAAGTTCTTTAATAAAACTTTATATGGCCTCAAGCAAACCCAATTCTCAAAGTGTTGCCTTTCAGAAAAATGTGTTATCTTTAATTTATTTTTCACATTTAATCAATCTTTTAATCACTTGTAGAGACATTAAGTTATTTTGAAGCAGGAGAGACAAAAAATGAGCAACGCCTTCGCTGGGAATCGAACCACGGACTTCTGGAATACGCGCCCAGCGTGCTGCCTACTACACTACGAAGGCATGCTAAGAAGGCGGAAGAAATATCTTATATACTTAACAGCCTCAGCTATTTAAGAACAATAAGCGAATTTATTAATAATTTTAATCTTAATTTACTTTTAATAATATACAGTTATATTATTTAATAATAATATATAATTGTCCAAAATAATGGAAAATTAAACTAAAAAAATGAAAACACCTAAAAATAAGAACTATGTGCGTAACACGGTACAGAAGCACTTTAAGCATCCAAAACTACTTGAAATCTATTTTTGAATAGGCTTACGAGTATAATAAGCATTTTATGCCATTCTTCTTTAGAAATTGCTCCATTTCTAGAGCTGCTGAGGAAGTAAAGCGGGATTTAGTTCCACTTTCTTTCAGAGACCACAGTAATTCAATGCTATTTAAAGCAGGTCGTTTTTGCAGACGGGGAAAGTTATGTAACTAAATGATCATAGTTTTCGAACTACGAATGAACACTTTGATGACAGAAAGTGGAGGCATTATTATCTTGAAAGATGCAATTACTTATAGGAAACGGTGCTTGCAGTATTGAATACGCATGGTCATTAAAAATGATTATTTAGTTAAGGATATTTACTCAACTTCGGACCGCAGTATAACTGCCTAAAACATGAAGGAATCCCACCGTGTTTCACTGTATAAAGCTCTAGTTAATTTACGTGTCTGGATACTAGAACCTTAAAGAAGTGTATAGGGACTATTTGCTGGTCTTCCTGCAATTATAATATACAACGTCAAAAAAGAGTTAAAATACCCTTTTATTCACTCAAAGAAATGCTAACAGACGGCCCCTTCTCGGGCTTACGGGAAAGTTTCCACTTGGGCTTTAACTTGATAGAAAATAAGAAACCAGGTTTAACTAGCTAAACTTTAGCCGAAGCTGTACAAAGATAACCGAGTTGGCCTGTAATTAAACCTCACTGGCGAATACTAACAGGTATCAGCCGTCTTCCATGTAGTTCCTACATGGAAGATGGCTACCTTGTAGAGTTCCTCACTTTGCAATTCTAAAGTTAATGTTGGAAGTGAAGAATCTTAAGAACTGATAAGCGAATAATTGCTCAAGTTCGGGTGACAAGAAACAACAAGATAGAAGGGTAACTAACCCTTTATTATTCAAATAAGATTCAACAAAACTCCGCCTGGCAGTGTACAAACAAAGCCCTCACCTGGGCTTGAACTTAAGAGACTAAGAATTAAACTAAAACTAAGATTAACTAAAGAAATATAGCCGAGGCTATCAAGATTCAAATCCAGTTGGCTCCTTAACTCATTTGACTACGAAGCTTAGCAAGGGCCTGAGTACGGCCGAGCGTAATAACAGCTTTGAGAGAGAGAGTGGCCAAAAAAGCAGATTCACGTCAATCAGAAACTCTGATTCTCTCTGACTCTGTAAGTAACTTCGTGGTTTAAATACCGCTCCTCCTCATTAAATATTCAGCAAGATTCCAAAATTACGTTCTGGCCAGAAGTAGTAAGTTGAAGTTAAGAATTTGACAGGAAAGGAATTTTAACTTAAAATTTAACTGTTAATAAAATTAACATAATCCTTACAACCTTACTACGGCCGTGCGTAGTAAGGTAGGCTTAAAGCAGCGAGGTGGCCCGAAGGCAGAACACGCTTTACTGAGAACTTCTGAGCTCTTCTACGGAAGTGTGTGAACTTCCCTTTAAATACTGGTTCTACTTCATTTACATAAAACGCGACATTGAAAGGGCATTTTGGCAGAGAGTTTTAGGTGGAAAACAAGAATTTAAAGAAAATTAAAAAATAACTGTTAGAAAATTAAAATAATCCCTACAACTGTGCACAAAAAACAACCCACGTCTAGAACGTAAGCTTTTGCTAGTATGTTCTGCATATAGAGTATTTATGACGTGGAGAGTGTAGAAGTTGACTAACCTGAAAACAAAATTTATTTTCTTTGATCAACCTGGTGCCTCTTGAATTTTGTATTTGTTTGTGAAACAAGAAGGTTCTAGATAGAATTTCTGCCATAAATATCATACTTATAGGATTCTTTTGAACTATATAAGTCGAGATTCATGTCTGTAGACGAATATTAACCCCACACTACAAGAAGTTTTATTTTAGCATCTAAAGGCATATGCTGTTATAACGGCTTGTCAGAAACTTAGGAAAATACTTAAATAATGTAGTTCTTGCTTTACTATGTTTAATAAGTTGTTTATCACTTTTTAATATTTAGCAACTACATGAATTCAGTGATAACTCATCTCTCACTACCTACTACTTATACAATAGGAACTACAAGGAAGATGGTTAATAGTCTGAGCACACGGTTAAAATTTTTGAAGTGCACTAAAGTTTGCATACCATGAAAGGCAATGAGGCAGTTACAGATTTTTTGTAACACAATTCCACATTATACTTTCGGTATTTAACAACAGTATGTATATCCTCCGTAGTTTTCATTCTTTGAAATGTACAGCCAGTGTCCTGCTCGATTGAAACTGACATTTTGTTACATAAAACTCATAAACAATGCATAAAACCAGAGAAGAGGCATGAAATGTCTGATTTTCCTAATGTCACGTGATATCTTAAGTAAACCAATAAGTCACGTGATCTGCTTAAAAATTTTCAGATTTGTACTGAATGCATAACATAACTAAATAACAACGTATTATTTTCTACACCCAGAATGTTGGGAAAGACAAAATTGCCATTTTTCTTATTTTTTCCTCTTTCTGCTCGGCATATATAATAACAAAATAATTTTTAAAGTAGTAACAATTATCAGAATTGAAATAATTTTTAATATAATGGAAATATTTTCGTAACACTTGCTATCATACCACTAGCAATCTTTCTTTACAAATAAATCACTTGGTGACAGCTAAGAATTGCATGCTAAAAGCATACATTAACGCTCACTAAATACATTCTGTTTTTATACAGAAACAAGATAGGTGCCAGTAAAACGTAATATACGTTTACTTAAACATAGCTACACTAACGCAGTGTAATAAAAGTTATCTTTTTTCCCAGTAGTTTTGCTTTTTGACATAACAATTCTCTTTGACACCTTCTAACTCTGTAAATGAATTTCGTTTTCCTTTCGTAATCTCGCAGATGATATTTTGCCAAGAATATTGAATGTTATCATAGGCATAATACCTTAAATATCCCCAACTGAAGTTCGAGATGTAACAAAGAGATATAATAATTTTACAATAACAATAACTTTACAGCTGAAGTTACAGATATAATACACTCATGTCCATAAATTAAGGATAATGCAAAATCAGGCAAAGGAAGAGTTAGAAGCAAAACAAATTTGACTTATTTGTAAAGCTTATTTATTAAACAAAAGGTAAAAAGCAAAAAAAAAAAAAAAAAAGGATGCTATATGTTTGATATTATTAAAAAAATTAGCGATTTTTTCTCCCTGGAGCAAATAACAAAAATAAAAAACCTATTTACAAAAAAACAATATTACATGGTTGGTATGATTGTTAATACATTGTATGTCTCCCAGACGATGCGATACAGTCCGTACAACGTATAGGCATGCTGAGTATCAAATTATCGATCTGATCTTGGGGGATATTACACCACTCAAAAATCAATGCTCTCCGAAGTTCCGGTAGACATGCAGGAGGAGGTTGACGGACTGCAACTCGTCGGCTAAGTATGTCCCACATGTGCTCTACTGGATTCAAGTCCGGTGAGAATGCTGGCCAGTTCATACGGGTGATATCCTCCGATTGAAGGCATACGCTTAGGATGTTTGCGCGGTGAGGACGGGTGTTGTCATACATAAACACAAATTGTGCGCCCATGGCGCCCCGAAACAAACGTACATGTTGTTCCAGAATGACGTCCCGATAGATTTGGCTTGTCGTGGTTCCAATTTGAACATGCAGGTCAGTTCTGGAACCTAGAATAATTCCACCCCAAACGAGCACTCCTGCACCACCGTAACGGTGTCGTTCAATGATGTTTTCTTGGTGGTAACGGGTACCTGGAGCTCTCCATATGAAAGTCCGGCGAGAATCAAGACTGCAAGGTAAACCTGGACTCGTCGGAAAACATCACACAAGCCCACTGTTGCGGTGTCCACAATGCATGCTCTCTACTCCAGGCTAACTGCAGGCGACAGTGAGTTGCAGTAAGTGGAACGCATCTGACAGGTCTACGAGCATGTAGATCAATCTGCCCTAAGCGTCTGTACACGGTCTGCCTTGAAATTGTCGTACCAGTGGCTGGAGAGAGCTGACGAGACGGGTCTGAGGCTGTGCTCCGCCTGTTTCTTTTGGCAGTAACTGCCAAATACAGGTCCTCATTCGGCGTTGTAACTCTGGGGTGACCCGTGCTGTAACGTCTACTCACATTACCATCATCTTGGAATCGTTGCCAAAGCCTGAAGATGACACTCAATTGGGTGGGCAATTCCAAGTCCGCTCAAGATGGGCAATTCCAAGTTCGTCTGATACTTCTATTTGGGTACGCCCACATTCCAGACGGCCGATAATTCTACTACGTAAAAAATCTTCCAAATGCGTCCTTTGTGTCATAACTATTCGGTTATTGCACTGAAATGCTTATAAAGCGACTGCGAACAATTTTACTTCTTTGCCTGTATTCCTTACATATCACTCTCTTACACTCTCGTCATTGTGACGCACCATCGGTGTCATCTGGTTATTTCCTGAAATTTGCATATGATTCTTGAAGAGATGTGTAGTGATTTTACAGGTGATATATTTATTTTAGAGTTCGATTTCCGCGTGACTCCAAATTATCCTTAATTTATGGACATGAGTGTAAATGAGAAGAGCATCAACGATTTGACCTCTTCAGAAAACCAAACTGCTTGTTTTCTTTCCCTGCAAACTAAACCTTGAAAAAAAAAAAAAAAAAAAAAAAAAAAAAAAAAAAAAAAAAAAAACTTGAAATTTGTATCTAAAAACTACTACTGAAGTTTTCAGTTTTATATAACCTTGAAAATATAAGCAAAATAATGATACAAAAATATTATAGCTGTTTTTAGGGGTTGTAGGGTAATTTATGGAAATAAAATAAACAACTTTTAAGCATAGTATTCCCATAATTCTGGACAATCTCTGTATCTACATGGATTAAGCAATAAAATTCGAACGCTTAGTAAATATAACACTGTAAATTTTAAGCCAGTGTTTATTCATTTCCTCTTGGAAACACTGAATATTTTGTAATTTTAATCAACAGTAGCAAAGTCTGGATTACCGGTATTGTAAAAAATAATTATTTTAAATATTTAAAATTATAGGACGTAAATAAGGAATATAAAAGAGCTGAAAAGAAGACGAGTTTCTAGTGCTTATCTGGCTTATTATAGGCTGTTATAAGAAAAGAGGACATTTTGGGAATCGAATGTTAAAATATTCAATACCTAGAAAAGCGAAGAACTTCCAACCAATCTGAGTAGTTGCAAGATAAAGGGAAGTTATCGGAAAAATGTTGGAGCAGAAGAAGAATGGTAGCCAAGAGACATAAAAGAATGACGATTCAAAATATGATAGAGCTTAGTAAAATAACTAAGTATACTTTCTGTTAAACGCTAGCATTTCTACAAAAAAAATAATGTTGGGAGTTTCACGAGGTGAATATTCACCATCATATAGCATAGTGGTGCCATTGATAACCACCACTTATACTAAACTCTAGTTCCAGTCTTTCCTGGAGTGCAAAATGAGAATAATATGCAATGCAAAATATATAATATTGTTCAAGAAAGAGTCCCTTTTCAAGGTCTAGTCCTCTTACGGGAGCATTTGGGAGTGAAAATTTCTTTTAGAGACCTATGATTTGGAATATTTCGGGCTTAAAGTGAAGCATGGAGATGTATTGGTGACAACCTGGGGCTCAAAATTAAGGACGTCTGTCGGGAAACTGATCATGGGAACATCACGTTTAAGGACTGTCGATGGACCAACCCTACCCTTTTATTCAAGCTTTGCATCCCGAAAGATGCCTCGTGTGTCAGGATTATATTTCAGTTCAGACCACAAAACTAGCGACCGAAGTGGCGAAGAACATCTTTCATGTCCAGACCAATTCCCTGATTTCAACTCCACTGAGATTCTCAGGGATATCTTAGAGGAGGGAGTAGCCAAAAATATACCTCCATAAAATAATAATTGGTTTGGAAGAGAAAAGTTAAAAATAACTTCTGTATTTCAACAAGATGTATAATAATCATTCCCGAGAAGAATCGCTGCATTACTGGTTAACAAAAGAAAAACCTTCATGAAATTAATAAAACATTATTCTCTAAGTCTCACTTCTGTTGTCTAACCTTTGTTGTTGATAAAGATTAAAATGCATTTAAAATTATAATGTATTGATACGTTTACTTTTTGAATATCTACAGAGTGACTGTAACTCATAAAAGATGGTTCTAACTTCATATATTAAGTACTTGATATAGAATCGTTTGGCTATTTTTGTTCCACTTCAGTAATTTTAAGGTTATAAGTGTTTAATTTTAAAGAACATAAGGATAGTTGAAAATAAGACCTATTATTATCTTTAATTGAGCAATGAAAATGACATATTCACAGTGAAGAACCTGCTGACAGTAAAAAATGTTGATTTTAAAAGTGCAACTAAACGAATTGCACAGGTGACAGCTGACGGAGAGAAGAGACTTCTGGTGGCTAGTAAATGTTAGCTACACTTCGGCTCTGGAGTTTATTTAAAAAAATAATTTTGTCATGGCCAGACAAGGGCAAGAATGCGTAAATGATATAATACAGATTACTTCCTGGTACATAATGATGACTTTGTTTTCTTTAGAACTTATTCTATTGTAATTATCCCTTCTGAATTTTATTGGCGTCTTTATTCTGTTTCACAAATGTCTTGTCCCATAGTTGAAATAGTGTTGATTGTATTGTAGATGTTCTTAACCGATGGACGGTTTTTAATAATGAATTTCTTAAAAGAGTTCTACTGAAGGTCGGTTAGAATTCGGTTCTCTGTGTGCAGTGTCTTCATGGTATAATTGAAAAGCACGTCTGACTAGCAATCGAAAAGTCAACCGTTTGAGTCCCGGTGAAGGCACTGCACGTTTCCCATATATTATTCTATGAAATAAAATGCCTAATGCCCACTTATAATTAAAATGTTTATCATAATAAAATAATTGATATTATGAAAGAAAACACAATCATGTTACAGAAAGAGCTTGTAAGTATAAAATCTAAATTTGTGTATGGTCTTTGTAGAGATGAAAGTTTAGTCGGTAAAATATTTCTTACACTTTTTAGTAAATAAAACTGTGTACTAATGAGATAATTATATTCGCCTTTAGCTGTAAAATTCGCTAGGATATACCTAACTAATATTTTGATCGAATTAGGTGCAGATTTAAAACGATATTTTATGCACAATATGGAAATCATAATCGCCAAAACGAAAATCTTGTATTTTGTCGATACTTAAGTCTGGATGGAAAATCTTAAAATTTGATGTTTAATAAGGAATGAAAATTGATTAAGCCCGTAAATTCTTTACTACATATCTCCATGAACTTTACACTTAAGGATATGGAAAAATTTGCATTTAATAAATCATGAAGAATATGTAAAATTTTTATTTATAATTTTGGCCCAGCAAACGTATAAAAATGTAGATTTTACAACAGAATTCTTTTGTTTACATTGTTTAAATGGAAATGGTTTGAATTTGAAATTTCGTGGCATCCATTTTGGAATTTCTACTTTAAATACGACTAAAAGACAAGGATTTAGGGTTAGTAAGTAATAAAATTTTAATTAATTCTTCTCCCCCCCCAAAAAAAATGCAAAATCATTTTCGCTCATTATCTGTTCCTCAGATTTATTAAACATCAGAATGTCCAATAATTCTTAATGAAGCATTAAATATCCTATTTGCTTAACAAATCACACGAAGCAACACTTTGTTTACTCCTTTCGGGAAAATACAAAAGATCTTAGATGTTAATAGAATAAAAACATTACTTCATTTTCTTTACAAAAAATTACACGCACATACGTCTTCCATAGAAAATAAAAAGAGAAAAAACCGGCAAAATATCAAAAGTAGAAGTAGAAAAAACTGACTGTTTAAGATTAGCGTTTATCGAAGAGTCACGCGAGAAACTGAAGAAATAAATAAATTCTATTAACTTCACAGAAAATTTAAACCCCATTTTAGCTTAAACTAGTTAACAGAATTCAATAGATTTATTTCATTATTTTTTTTTAAAAAATGCATGATAAACAAAGAAGACTGAAGTTTAAGAATAGTAAGCCAAACCTAATTGGGCCTTTTGGCCCGATGTATAGTTAATTCAAATTAAATTTTAGATCAAAAACTTCAAATTATTCTTATTCTTCTGCCTTTTATGCGCCAATAACGGTGATTGCAGTAAACCCTTATTTTGAGTCTCAAAACGTAAAGTACCAAGGAAATAGAAATAAGAAATATTAAATTTTTGTTACTTTTACAGCACTAAAATGAATTAGAACTATTATCTTTGTCAGGAAAAATAAGAAATTAAAAAATAAACTGCAAAACAGAAAAACAAAATCTTTTAATCTGATATCTTCGGATTCTAGTCTAACATGTCAAAGAAGAGAGAAACTGCAATTAAACTTCTTAAAACATATTGTTGCGTGCGTACAGTTTCGTAATTGATTGAATGCATAAGTCCGATAATAGGTCAATAATTTTTTTTAAATCAAAATAAAATATTCGTACAGTTGTTCACAGTATCATACAGTATAAACAGTAGTTACACTTCAGACTACTGTGAACGTTAAACACAACGTAATGCAAAGCGCATCTAAAGAGGCAGCTAATGCGATCTCCCTCTGAACTCGCAAAACTAACAATAGCAGCTAACTAAATAGTTGAGAACAGATGCTCTCTCTTTGGCCTTAAATAATTTTCAACCGGCCATGAGATATTTCTAGTACTTTCTGCTTTTCGAAATTAGTAGAAAGCAATAAGAATGTGGGATTATGGTTACAGCTAACATAGCGGTCAATTACATTTATTTAACATATAACCGAGACACCCATTTACTCAATGCTCGTGCCACTGTATTCCTACTTTTCCGGCATAGCTTTCTCTTAAAATTTGTCTCGTGCTGTTTTACACAGAAAAAATACAACAATTTTAATTATACTTCTACTAAAACTACCTATCTAAATCCAAAGCTCACAACAATATAAAAAGCTAAAATATATAGAAAACTATATAAATATTTCTCATCTTAAGTAAAAACAATTACTACTACTGTCAGCTCATCTGACTAGATCTGGAATACAGCTCAAAGAGAATTTCAGTATTAAATACTTTATTTGTTCTTGGACTTCATTTTTAAATGTAAAAGGGTATTAACATAAAAACATCAAATATTAACATGTATAACAATATTTAAACAAACTTAAAAACAAAAATAAATAGAGAAACTTGTAAAATATATTTTACTATAAAAGTTCATCATAGCTATTAGAATTTATCTTGGTGAATTATGACTAAGCACACGATGGATATTTGCTCAAGAAGAGGGATGCCGTTGTGGAACACTTTTTAAGGAAAACTGGGTCGTTGTCTTGCAATTATTGCTTTATAGATAATGGTTAACAGAAGTCCTAGATTAACCGGAGCAGTTTTTGATTCGTATACGTCATGGACTGTATCCTGATTGGAAAATGTCTGAGATATTTTGAATAAGTAAGTATGAAACTTGAAGAATGTATTGGAGAATGGGAAAGGATGTATTCTGTCTGTTGTTTTAAATTTTTAAGATATTTTAAAATAACATTAATAAGATTTAAAAATAAGATTTCAAGATCTTTATTGAGGAATATCATTAATACGTCTTTGCACCCTCTACCTCTTTACAACTGACATACTATAATATAAAAAAAACTTTGTTTGGATATTTTGTAATTGCAGTTCTTTGCATTTTAATGATTTCATTTTATTTCTACATATCGGTTTTTACTTGTCATACAGAAGCAAAAAGTTTCCGTGGAAGGGGAGATTGGAGAAAAATAATTACATCAAAATAAAATAATAATAATAATAATAATAATAATAATAATAATAAAAAAAAAAAAAACAGAATTTCAATTAATCTGGGTGGTTTGCCAAGTGTATTATAGAATAAATATTACATCAGCACAAAAAACATACGCTATACATGCACTAATACAAAAGCAGATTTTTTAAACTTTTATTTCAGAAAGAAAACAAGTGCCCCATGGCAGTTACAGCTCATAAGCGTTTGTAACACCGAAACTAGATTTTCACAAAAGGTCCTGAATGAGCCTTCCTAAAATATGGTAATCCTATTTATAACGCGCAACAGCTCCATGATATTTTGTAATTGGTTTTTAACTGCCAAAATAAACAAACCTCAAGATGTACACAATCCTCAGGAAAATCTATATACTTATGGTAGACTGCATTTTCACCTCCCCCCTCCCCTACACTAATTTTATCTTTCCTTATCTTCGACGATGGAAGCAATCGCCAGGAACGAGAGAAGTACCTCCATCTCTCCCCCATCTACAATATTCTTCTGCGGTGAAAGGAGCGACAAAGTTGTTCAACAGGCGGACATCTTCACTTGTCAACAGGCACTTCAGATCTCGGCCATTTGTCTCCCCCTGTTTGTGCTGCTGTCGATGGACCCTCTCGAGAACCTCAACTCACTGCAACTCCTCAAGGATGGTTATCTGTTTTGTTTTGAGACGCTGCTTTCCATTCTGAAGACATCGCAGTCATCATTTATTCATGGCACGGGAACAATCGGACGCCTCATTCGGACAATATTAGCGTGGACCTTCATTTGCCCTGCTTTTAATTTATTTCAAGATGAGGGGATCTTCAATCATTTTACTGCCTACGTTGCTTGCGTTATTATGAGAATAAATAAATTAAATTCTAAATTGATGTTAAAAGAGAAAAAATATCTTTAAAATACGGGGGAAAAAAAAAGAAAAAGAAAAAACTGGGAACAACGTTTTTAGCCATCTAAATCTAGAGCATAAAATATAATAAAATAATTAAAATAATAAAATAGTTCCCTTTTGAAAATTTGCCACATTATTATGCTTTTCAATTTTGGTTAATTATTCCTATTCTAATAATTTAAAATTAGCCTTGGGTATTTTGTGTTACTATGAAAAATCCAATAATTATAAATCGTAGCATTTATTACGTTACTTTCATTACAGAATCTCAAAGGATCGACACAATGCGAAGTTGAAACAGCGAAGAATCGATTGAATAGGATTGAAATGAATTTACCGGATGTTAGTCGATCATATGCCAAAAAAATATGTTGTTGGTTTTATGTCATGTCAATTCTGTCGTCCATTTCCCATTTAGTACTTACCATGTTGAGATAGCAAAAACTTAGAAAAAACACCCATGAGGGCAGCCTGTTCGTCGGAATTCGAACTCCGGATAGAACTACCAGTGTTCAACGACTTTACCGCTGTGCTTAACAGAGGAAAGAAGATGTTACCGCAAGTGCGGGCAAAATTCTGGTATCGCTTGGAACATCCACTTGAAAAATTTTAACTTCATTTCATATAGTTCTAATATTTTTATTTGCGATACTGTATGAAATAAAGCGTTTTGAACCCGATGAGTCATATACAGTAACCTAATTTTGCATTACATAAACATTAGAAAATATAATAGTTTTGAATAAATCCATTATATTATACCTATTTTATCTTTTAGCAGTCTCTTAGCAGTCGTTCTTTATTAAACGACTTCACAAAAATGCGGAAGCACTTCCGAATAAATGCTGAAAAGTCAATAAAATGATAATTTTTCAAAATTTTGATTAAAGCGTGATTATAAATTAAGAACAGTGTCTTTCTCATGAACCTAGTATTGATTCATTAGATCTAGTTCTAGATCCATTAGAAATTTTTGTGTTGAATTTAAACTAACTGTTTTGTACAGAGCAAATACATATAAAACTATCAGTGTATCTACAATAAAATGAGATATGGACGCATTTTGAAGCTGTTAATATGTAATAAAAGTTCATTAAAATTATTTTTTAAATCCGAAATCACCAGCAAATGTTCTACAGAGCTGTATATGACAACTGGCATACCTATAAGAGTGAAAGCTGTTTGAAAAGCAAAACGTTCAGTTACACATATAGGGGAACGAAAGGGGAAGAAATGCTGATATTATTCACAAAATCCATGGTAATAAAACTCACGTTGCTTTTGGAATAGCATACTGTTTGTTGAAAAGAGCGAATTGAATATCTGGATAAGACGGAAGACTAATACTTTGAAAAAAGCCGCATCGATATCTGAAAACTAAATGAAGCAAAACAAAAAACAAAACAAAAGACCTAAAGAAAATATGAAGAAATGATACCATAGTTCCATGTGTGTGTGTGTGTGGGGACATTTGCTAGTGCACATAATTAAACTGTTTTTTTTTGAAAGAATAGTGGTCCCTTCTCATCTATTTAAATAAACTGAAACAAATTTGAAGACATCTCTGCAAAATTTAAGCCTTCAGAACAGTTTCATTTATTGGCAAACTAATCATTCGAAGATTTCGACGTTCCACATCAACTTCGACGTTCACATGTTTGCTTTCGGTTGCACCGTAGCTGGCGTGAGGTCACCTCCCTCCCTCCATTCCTTAATCCCAGTTTCTATATTTAAATCACATACAGTTTATTTAGCAAATACTGGATAAAATATTTCTTTCAAAATAAACGTAAAACTTGGAATTTCAGAAGGAGAAAGCTCTGGGAATAAAGCTTCTCTAGCCAACTTTCCCAGACAGTTTGAAGAAAGATAAATTATGCCCTTTAAACAAAGTACATACCTTCAGTTAAATTTTAAAAGTGTTGATGACTTTTACTTTCGTCTGATGTAAGCATTTTATTTTATTTATGTTTTTATTTTTGTTAGCACCAGGGGTGCTATTAGATTCGAAACTCACATTTTGTCTCTATAACTTTTCAAATTCTTCTCAACAAATGTTATCGCCTCGTATTATTAAAAAAATTTTAAAATAAGTAATGAAGAATCATGCACGAGAATATTCTCGTATTTTCTTGATTTTTCTGGATAGGAAAAGCAATTACCAGATATCTCTTTATTAAACGCGCGTGCTCCTGTATTTTTTAATTTTTTCAGCGTAGCCTTCTCTTCAAATTTGTTGCGCACAGCATTGTACGAGGAAATGAAATAATTTAATAAAAATTCTATTAAAAATAGCAAAATTAAATGCAAAATCCGTAACACTATTATTAAGAGAAAAAATTTTGTAAATCATCTTACTAAGAAAAGAGAACATTGATATGATGAACTCAGAAAAGACTGAAAAAAATAGAAAACAAATCATGCCAACAACTTAACACTGCATCGAGAATCTTAAACATATGTCGTTATGTTGTTTTTAAAATTTTATGATTTTGTTATTGAATTGCATATGGTGTAAATACGAAAACAAGTGGTGCTTAACAGCTGAAGAGAAATGGAGTTGAAAAGGAACAAAGAAATGAAAAAGAAAAAGCAATTGTTAGCAGAGCAAGTGCCAGAGCAGAGTAGTAGACTGCGAGCTTAACGAGAGCGTAAAATACTATTAATAAAACTTTAAAGGCAACCGTTAAAATCTGAAAGCTTTCAGATTTTTAGTCCAAACGGGCAATATTCCCTGAATCCTGCCATTTTGCTTTGAAAACTTTAAAAGGCTGTATCACTTTTTAAATCGTTGCCACCATATATTACTGCTCTGTGTTATATTTAAAGAAATTAAATAATGAAGAATCTGCATCAATGTATGTATGTTTCTCGTATTGCGATAAAACAACGGTACCTAAAGCCATCAAAATTTGAATAACGTAATCTTCCATAGAATATGAGCATGTGGAAGCCCTAATTTGAATTTGAAATTTGTTTTATTATCAATTTCAGATTTTGTAACACTTCAATGAATTTTTGATTAAAAAACTAAACGATTTCAAAACGAGCAATGGCAATACTGTACGAAAAAAAAAAAACATTTCTATCTCCAGCGCGCGAGATTCTGCGTCGGAAATTCTAAAGATAGGTTCATTTTAAAATTAATTTGTGATATTGCTATTGAACTGAATTTAATAGTTTGAGTACCTAGAACATGATATTTAATAGATAAAGGTAACACACGAAACGTTTAAAAAACGCCCCTTTGGACGTAATTAAAATTACGAAACCTTTCAGATTTTTTTGTTTTTGTTTTATATTGTTGTCGTGTAAGAATTACTCATTGAATTTGCTTTCTTTATTTACATGTGAAATTTAAGCCTGAAGTATTTCTTTCTCTTTTTTTCCTTAAAAGCCTAAAAGAGATATTAGTGTCGAAATACGATATTACGTTGCTTCACTTTTCATTCGAGTCTGTTGCCATTCGGCAAAATGTAAGACATTTCGATTTCACATTTAATGTGTCTATTACTGATTAACAAACTAAGCTATTTAAAAGCAAGAAATACCATTCTTAAAAATATTGTTTTTTTTAGTTTAAATTTAATTTTATTTAAAATAGTATTGTTTTAAATTTTAATCTCTAATTGATTAAAATGCATTTAATTCACGATATATGTTATTAAAAACATTAAATATTTCTACTAAAATTACGCTGTAAATTTTTTCACTTTTCAAGTATGCAAAAAGACATATTAAGTTCTCAAGTTGGTCTAAATGCATATTTATCTAGTATCCTACAAAATATTTTGCTCTTCCACCTGAACTTCTTTTTTGTTATTTTCGTTATTTACTTATTTAATTTTGTATGTATGTGTGTGTGTTATTTCCACGTAAGAATTAGGTTTCAAGAATTTTCTTCTTTGTATTATTCCATGTAAGAACTTGACTTAACGAATTGAGTTTTATTATTATTATTATTATTATTATTATTATTATTATTATTATTGCCATGTAAGAATTAGGCTTAAAGGAAACTGCTTTCCTGCATTATTTTGCATTATCTACGAATTTGGTTTAATGCACTTGCTAAATTCAATGCTGTTCAAATTACTACAACGAAAGAGAAAGGTAGCTGTCACCTAGTCTATTCATCATGATTCTCGCCCCGATTCATTCATGTACATTTCGGAATTCGAAAATCAAACCTTCGCAACCGTAAGCTAATTAAGCAGAGCAGGTTCAAAGCGAATGCGCTGCATTCTACACCCACGCTTGCTGCTACTGCTTGTCAGGAATCTCTTGTGTGCTTAAACATTTTGCAGGAAGGACAAGCAATGCAAATTAATAAGGATCACCCCACCAACATTACAATTGTGAGGATTAAACTCAAACCTGCGACAGCCGGCTCTTCTCTGTGCACGAGATGCAGTTACTCTATATGTTTAATCTCCAATGAGAATAACTGATTAACTAAACTTTGGGAGTGGCCGCGGCCGCTTATAATAGATATGCTGTCACTACTTCAGTTCGTGAGATACGGCGTGCATAGGTGACACAGTTATTTTTATTTGTATTAAGCAGATAAAATTTTAATATTTTAAATCAGTTATGCATAAATTGGACTAGAAAAGGCTTCATTAATCAAGATGTTCTCATGGAAATCCGTGAGAAAAGCTTAAATGCATTTAAATATTAGCTAAAATATTTACTCACTATGTGTCTCATCAGGCACAAAACAAACTATAGTAGAATCTCTTTTAACCGGTAGCAAAGGCATCTCGCCTATTACGGATAAGAGGTTTTTTACGGATAATTAAGTATATATTTCTAGAACTTATTCATGCTTTGTGATGCCATCTGTAGAAACCGCAGCATGCCAAGTGCGGCGAGTGTGTTTAGAGTATTTAGAATTAAAATAGATAGATATGACTTTATTTTTCAGAAAATCAAAATTAACAACTTTAAAAATTACCATATTTATTATGAAATGAAAGTTACGAATATCTATGATGACATATAACTTTGAATGTCTGCCGGCGTAGAAGACTGTCGCCATAATTTAAAAAAATCGCTGTCATTATAAGAAAGCTTCATAACATCGTGAACTGATATGGAATAATACTTTTTGGAAAATCTAATGTAAGTCTGCAATCTTTCGTCGACTTCCTTACACCCACCTTTCTTGCTTTGCATGTCGTCTTCATCATCATCATTCTTCCGCTTCTCTCATCATCTTTCTTCTTTACTAGTACATGTCCGAGTATTTCGTCGATATCTTGAAAGAGTATGACGGAAACAGAATCGTCTACATCCACCCAAACGAGCCCCTTCTCTTCGCTAATATTACTGACGTTTTTTCGAATATAGAACTAAATCCAAGATGTCAGCCACGGGCACTGAACGTCTTTTGTAACGAACAAAATCTCCGTCACTTGACTCTTTTTTTATAAAGATGAATATAGAGTACAATTTCTGACAACAGTGAAGAAAAGTAATGTTATTTACTTCTTTCCAAGCAAGAGACAAAGTAAATCTGTGCACATTGTTTTTGCAAATTGCGAACTCTTACCTTCAAAGGGAGTATAAATAAAAGCATAAAAAAAAGGATCAGTAATTTATTTTCCTATTCTAGAAAATTCTTTGGCCGGTTGGTTGAATAGACTTATTTCAAGGGTTGAATAGGCTAACTGGTTCAATAGGCTGAATGGAAGAAACATAACATGTTTTTCACCTTTAAATTTAACTCAATGTATATTTTTTTTTTCATTTAATCTCTAAATTTCTGTTTAATTTACGTCTCAAAAATGCCGTTATTTTGATATCGCCGATTATTGGATGCCGCTTTTACTGTAGATAGAAAAAAATTACTTTTTAGTATTCTAAATTGTAACGCAAATTATATAGATCATGTGGGAGTTGCTGCCACTAGATAGGGGAGGGCGCGGGACATATGCCTGTTTACCTCTGTTAAACATCAGGCGTCCCCGTCCTCCGTCACCTGTCACCTGTAGCCCTTTTATTCAGCAGGAACTTACTGGTACTTTTTTGTAACTCAGTAGCAGTATAAGTAGGAACATCTGTTATTAGTTCAGCATTCCTTTTCAGAAGTTAGCAAAACTGACACTAGTACTAGCTTTTGAACATATTGTAAAGTATTTTTCTCTCTCTTAATAGCGTGCTTTCGTTATGTAATTTGAAAGCATATCCGGCAAACAATCAGATGATCTTGAGTTCGAACTCTAGTAAGGGCTCTGCATATTTTTCCTACCTTATGCTTCGAAATGAAATATCTAATGGCCTCTACAATATACCTTCATTTTTATTCAGAAGAGCAAAGTTCACAATAAAACTTCAGCTGTATGGTTTTCCTTATTTTGCATAATAAATTATTTTAAGTTGCACCTTTCCTGAACCCGTCATTTTCCCCTCGCATTTCCTTGCCAGGATACAAATTTAAAGTTAAGTGAAGTGAATGTTTAAATGAACGAATCTTCTAGTTTATTGATTGCGGGATTTCAGTAACCAGCGCACGTTACGAGGGTGTCTGCCGAAAACATAGCGAACGAAAATGTCGCAGAGAAAACAACGCAAGGCGAAAACGTCGTGGTATAAAACATCGTGGGAGAAAAGAAAGCAAAAAGTAAACATCGCAGTTCTAAAAACATCGTGGTACAAAATATCGCCGTCGAAATAAAGCGGTTCAAAAACTTCGCAGTTTAAAAACACCGTTGTCAAAAATATCGTGGTAAAAAATAAAGCTCCTACAAATTGTTGCACGACGATAACATCGCACACATGCGTTTTTCAGGTTTTAAAAGCTGTAAATACATTTTCGCGTTATGATTTGGGAATGCAAGAAGGAAAGAGGGATATTTTTACTTTTATATTTCATATTTTTGAATTAACTAATATACTTTTGCTAAAAAAGTAAGAAGGAAACTTAAGCATTTAAAAATTGAAAATGAGTAGAAAATTAATGCTACTTATAGCACTTATTAGGATTTTAAATTTATATAGTTAATTAACAAAAGTCATTAATAAATTAATCTTCTTTTATAAATTTTAATCATAATTTTTAATGAAAGATGCAGCCTAAAAATGCTTAGAAAAAGAAAGATAAATAACTGCATGAGGTTTCCTCTACAAAAATTAATTACTTAATTAAGAAATTATTTTCTTTTAGATTTGTTAATCTGATACTGTGTTGGTGAAATTATATCTTGTTTTGTTTCCGTTTATTCTTAAAGTGTCGTTAAGAGTTTTTAAGCTTCCAAATCTTTATGCGAATATGCATTTACATATTTTAAAACCTAAAAAGCGCATGTGTACGATGTTATCGTCGTGCGATGATTTGTAGCAGCTTTATTTTTAACCACAATATTTTCGACGACGGTGTTTCTAAACTGCGAAGTTTTTAAACTACTTTATTTTCGACGACGATATTTTGTACCACTATGTTTTCGAACTGCGATGTTTTCTCTTTGCTTTCTTTCCTCGCACGATGTTTTGTACCACGACGCTTTCGCCTTGCGTTGTTTTCTCCGCGATGTTTTCGTCCGTGATACTTTTGCCGCGTTGTTTTCGGCTGTAACCTGTTACTTGTTGTTTCGCGGAGTTTCTGATACGCCTTTTGACCATTTAATAAGAGCATCACCGGATAGGTTGTCAGTCAGCCTCGTTAGCGTTAAATTAAATTATTAGACCAGCACTACTCTTTATCTCTGAATTTATTTATGAACTATTCTTAAGTTCCACCGCAAGTCGTCAATGTTAATGCAAGCACTAAGTGCGTGCATTTCATGTTAAGAGTTTGACGAATAATAAAGGGTTGTGTTCTCCTTCTTCCGTGATGGTATTCTTTTACGTCTGTGCGAGAAGGCGCCAGGTTATTCCGTAAGATCACTTTACGTTAATTAAGAAGTTGCGATCTTACAAAGCTCCAGAGGAGATAAATTTCCCAATTTCGAAATGTTATTTCTTCAGGTTAAAAAAATGTTTACGGGCTATATTCGTCCGATCAAGAAGGCAAACGAATTAGAAGTCAAAATAAAACTGATCGCTCAGAATATTATTCGAAGCGTTTCTTTTGTGCAAGGGGAATAATACCTTATTAGCATTAATTTATTTCACCCTTCATTTGCTTTATACTTTATTCCTTTTTTAAAATGCATTAGTATAATGTAATTTATTATTCTCCAAATAATTATTTTATAAATAGCTAAAATTGGGCTAAAATTAATAGCTCTAGTTAGCCAGCTATTAATTTTAGTCCAATTTTAATTAGCAACACAATTTTAATTTTAGTTAAAAATCCAGCTATTAATTTTGTTTTTGCATTTTGCATTGGTTCACTATAAATGTCGGTTCACTTTTCAAACTGTTGCAGCCAAATATTAGAGCCCTGTGTAATATTTATAGAAATAATGACGAATTTGCTTAAACGTATAAATGTTTCTCGCATTGTGATAAAACAACGGTACATAGAGCCATCAAACTTTGAATAACGTAATTTTCCACCGAATATGGGCATTTGGAATTTGAAATTTGTTTTATTATCGATTTCATATTTTGTAAAACTTAACGAATTTTTGATTAACAAACACAACGATTTCAAACCGAGCAATAGCAATATTGTACGGGAAAAAAAAAAAAAAAAAAATATTTCCAGAGCGCGAGACTGTGTATCGGAAATTCTAAAGATAGGCTCATTTTAAAATTATTTTGAGCTCTTGAACTAAGTTTTAAGTGCGAAGAACCTATGATATTTAATAAATAGAGGCAGCACACAAAATGTTAAAAAACGTCCCTTTGGACGTAATGTAAAATCTGAAACTTTCGGGTTTTGGGAATTTTTTAACAATTTTTTCCTCTATTTCTAATGTTCGACAGCTTCCCCAAAAAAATTTTAGAAATTGGACATTAAGTTGTAATAATATATCTAAATACACTTATTTTTTTACCTTTTATTTAATAAATTTACTACAATTCTAAGAATTTCTTTCCATAAATGATTAATTGCAATGGCAGTTTTTAGATTTAAAATGCAGATAGCAAATAACGGATTAAACTGAAATAATGAAACACTAGAAAAGCAATATGTAACTGTTTTATTTTTAAATAATAATTAATAGTCACACTACATATTAAGGAAATATTTACAGTGTCAATTATAAAACCAAGAAAAATTAATTATAACTCAAAATTCAATTACTGCGTTTAAAACAATTAAAATCTTAATACTTCTCCCCAGTTGTTCATTAGACAAATTAAATAGAGATGGCTAGTGGATAAAATGAAACAACAGTCATGAATAATAACTGTTGTTATGAATAATAGTTATAATAATACATAATTTAATGTTATATAACCTGGAATATATCAACGTTGTTAAATCATCTGTTAAAAATAAATTATTAGTAAAAAATTAATTAATTGTCAATCATTGCATTAATTCCTATCAAAATCTAAAAGTAACATGAACAAAAAAGTTTCTTTTTATCCCAAAAGGGGTTGTTAGTCTAGAAAGGGAATTTTGCACTATAAAGGTGAATCACGTTTCAAATTGTTGCCACCAAATATTATCTCCCTATATTATTAAAAAAAATTAGAAATTAAATAATGAAGAATATGCACTTATGTATGTATGTTCATCGCATTGTGAAAAAGCAACGGTACTTGGAACAATCAAATTTTGAATAACGTAGTCGTAGCATGTTTTCCTGGAAGCCTAATTTTGAATTCTGAATTTGTTTTATGATCTGTTTTATATTTTGTAAAGCTTCAGAAAGTGAGCAGTGGCAACGCTATGAGAAATTAAACATTTTTACCTCTGGCGCGCGAGACTGGCTATCACGAATTCTAAAGATATGTTGTTTTTAAATATTTGTGATTTTGCTGTTAAATCGGAATTTATGTGGCGTAAGAGGGAAGAACCTTATATTTAATAAATACAGTTAACACACGAAACATTAATAATAAGGAGACAAAAAGAGCTTTGTAAGCCATCTTACTAATAAAACTAAGCATTGGAATGTTAATTAGAGAAAAGATTGAAAAAAATAGAAAACTCTGTGCCAACATGTATCACTGCATGGGTAATTCAAAACGAATGTTGCTATGCTGCTTCGAAAATTTTTGTGATTTTGCTGTTGAATTGCTATATGGTGCGAAAAGAACGATGCTTAATAATAAAGCGCTGAAAGGACAAAAAGAGAAAAATGGTTTAGCGGAAGTGAGTGTAACAGCAGCTGGTAAACTGCGAACTATACAAGAGGGTAAAAAATCTTAACAAACCCTTTTGGTTGACCGTCAAAATCTGAAACTTTTTTTTTTTTTTTGTTTGATGTATGTTCTTGTTTTGAATGTTCGTTTAATTTGCATAACCAAACGAACTAATTTTCGAAATTAAACGTTTTTAACTGCTATTCTAACTGTCTTCTAACTGCTGAGTGCCGCCTGAGATAACCACTGACCTGACTTTATTGTAAAAGACTTACAGTGTTAATAGTCATCCTGGCAGAAGGGAATGTTTCCTCCATCGTGTTAACCGGCATAATATCCTACATTATCCCAGTTATTGGGATTGCACTGTATTAATTTTTCCAATGGAAGCTACGATGAAAAATATTATTGAAGATTTCATTATTTCGGGATACTGATGAACAATAAATGAGCTTATCCACGAAAAATAGGACGAAATTGCATTTGAACTGGATAATTTCGCATAATATCAGCGCAGAGCCTCTGAAATGTCTAAAACAAGTGTAGTTGCTGAGTACCTCCCATGTACGGACAGATTAGATCTGGGAGCAATATTTTCACAGAGTTATCGCTTTTTGTGGATCGTTACTGAGGGGAAAACGGTTTTATTGTACGAAATGGTGACTGATTTTGGGTCCATCATTTCTAATCGCAAAGGAAAAGGAATTCACATGAATAGTAACATCCTAAAACCTAAACCTAAAAACTGCAACTGCCAGACTGCCAGAAAGAAGATACTCATCTTTTTCTTCAGTAAAGAAGGTATTCATATAGTAGAATCCATGCTCAAGAAATCCGACCGAGAGGTAATGCCGCTGAACGCTGGTTGTTTAGTCTGAAGCTCGAGTCCCGGCGAACGAGCTGGCTGCAAGGGAGTTTTCGTAGTTTTTCTTATATGTAACGTGGAAACAAGCCAATTTACCTTAAAAGGTCCTCCACAAGACATCCCTCCCTTTCCGTTCTAACTGTCTTCTAACTGCTGAGTGCAACTAGCTAACTGTCTTCTAACTGCTGAGTGAACTTAATGGCGAAACTAGTTCTAACTGTCTTCTAACTGCTGAGTGAACTTAATGGCGAAACTAGTTCTAACTGTCTTCTAACTGCTGAGTGAACTTAATGGCGAAAAACGTAATAGATAATTATAAAAAGGCAGTGGAGAAATGTGATTGGAAATAGACAGGCATGTAAACGAAAAATACAGAAATTGCTTCTTCATAACAACGTAACATTATTTTCTGCTGAAGTCAAGACAGCTCTTGAAATCTGGAGAAAAGTGGGGAAATTACCTCAGTCCCCATTTCGCATTCTGCCATTTCCATATGCTCCAGTTTTCGAAGAATTTGCGAATCATTCTTATTAGGAAGTCAAATTTGCCATCCAAGAATTGTTATCGGAAGGCGGAGAGAATTTTCGAATAAGATACGGAGAAACTGGTACCATGCTACTATAAATATTTGCACAAATTTGGCGATTATGCGAAAAATAGCTTTGGAATAGTTTTACATAAATAAAAGAACTGCTATACATTCTCCATGGGCTGTTTCTTTTATGCGAGTAACAACTAAATTTTTGACTGACTCTGGCATAATCCGAAGGAAACAAACCTCGATCTATAAAAAAAAAGCGATAAAAGAAGAATGGTAATCTTGGTATTCTCATGTAATCTTGGTATTTGTTGTAAACTCCACACTCGAATTACGTGCTAAGTTAACTGAATTTTACTGTAACCTCGTACGTACTTACGCTTAGTAGTTTAATTGCGTCCAGCTAATTGCTATATCCTGGTGCGACTGCATTTTCTTAGGTGTAAACTCCACACTCGAATTACGTGCTAAGTTAACTGAATTTTACTGTAACCTCGTACGTACTTACGCTTAGTAGTTTAATTGCGTCCAGCTAATTGCTATATCCTGGTGTGACTGCATTTTCTTAGGTGTGGCGGAACGAAGACAGAAAATGCCAAAATTAGAGCAAAATTGGTTCCACTTAATTAAAACATCCTAGAAATATCGTTTGCTCGGATATTTATTTCTTCTTAGAGAACTAATTGGAAGTGCTTACAGAAAGCTAATAATATCAAATTAATACAACGTATTGTAATTAATTTTTGCTTCGCATAATATATTTATTTAGTTGTTGCAGGTTATTGTTAAGAGTAATTCTCTTTATGTTCGTGGCGTGATAGAAAGTACTGGACGCATAAAAAGGACTAGTTGTTATGATTCGTTTAATGCCATGTGTTACAAGTCACATAAGGGGCTGTCTTTTTCAATACTTATATAACGTAACTCATTTGTAGAAACATTGTATTCTTTTCGACATGGAATTATTCCTATTGCTTTCTTTTGCCCGAGTTGTGTTCTTTTTGGTTCAATACCAATGACAGGAAGAGGAATTTTTATGTTTACTATATGTCATTGTGCCGGCAAAAAATACAGTCTCATTTTCTGCGAATGTGCTGCCGACGAAATAAAGGCGCCATTATTGCCTTTTCCAAATTCTTTTCATTCCAGTCTCGTTGCTAACGGAACGTCACTAATTCCGACAACCGCGACGGTCGGATCCGTTAATGATGTTACAGAATTCCACCCGCACTGCTGAATCTTTACTCCGCGCCCCCATTCCCAAAGCCCAACCCCCAGCAACACATGCATTATTCTCCAGTAATGGAAAATGGTTCGTAACTTTAATGGACATTGGTAGTGTTTTAAACGTGCATGTTTTTATTCGCGACTGGTAAAAGATTGTTAAATTGTCTGCTGTTTTCTTTTGTGCCGAGGAGAATTTAATTCTCTTTCGTCGACTGCATTCGGATGATTACATATCGCTCAAACGCAAGCGTGGGCAGAACTTCCTTCAGCACTTACTCATAATAGCAAATTAACTTGAAATGAATGATTTTTGGCTTTAATTTGTTGAAGCTGGACTTCGAGAATTACCTGTAATGACAATGCAATTTTGTGAAGAACGCGCAAAGTAAATGTCAACATTAAAAGATAAAACGAGCCATTAAGGAAATAACTGATAAAGCCCTTACCATTAAGCTAGCAAGAATAATTGGTTAAGGAATTTTTATGGGTGCTTGTGCAATAACACATTTGCGCTCAATAGTAGCAAAACATTTCCATTTTTCGTAATTCACATTCATTTATTTAATATTTCTCCCTTTATCTTATAAGGTATGAAAATTCGTATTTAAAAATACACTTTTAAATGAAATTGGAATCCCTTCTTGAAAGATGTTTTGTTTATAATAAAAGCAACTTGTCTTTGTATATTTCGAAGCCATATACCATTTTATCGTTTGTTGGAAGAAAATTGTTCATTTAAATCCGCAGAAAAATCTAATAATAACACGGATTCCAGACGGTTAAAGGGTGGTACCATTCATATTGCAATATAATACAGAGCCGCAGCTGAGATTCTTTAAGAAGTGGAATATCCTCTATGAAACGTTTGATTTCGTTCACATCATTTCGATGAACAGTTAATTTTTGAATAGGCCAGGTTTGAACTATATGATTTTCGTGAATGAAGATTATTTTTAATAATTGCAAGGTGATTAATTTATTAGTAAACATACAGCTTTCTATTTTATTAAATTTTCCTTAAATATGTGTGTGAGAAATTTTGAGCGAGCTCGCTATTCAATACACTGGAGATAAATATAATTAAATACGACGTAAATTCACCTGCAGCTGTTCTTGAGTCAAAGCAATGCTATCTGTAATCAATTATTTATATTTACTGAACATTACTGAACAAACTGGAAAAGTGTGGTAAGGAAATTATTGTACAATAATGCATTTGTAGACGTCAAATCACAATTATTAGATAACTTTGTAAAACTATGTATTTAAAAAGAGAAAATATATCCTTGTAGCATTATGTACCCTAATTTCCCTAATTTCAATTTAAGGGATTTGCTGTTCTGCCAGTCAGCCATTACCACTTTATTAAAGAGGGATCTAATATGTATAGTTTGAGACCTTCTTTGTAAAATTAAAGGCATGTTCACAGGTTTGCTTTTGGACGCTGCATAATGCACTAGCCCTGCAGTATAAATAAATAGTGCAAAGTTGAATGATAAATCATCAGCAGTAATACCTTATCATTATTAAATAAAATAACAAAATGTGTATTATGCACTATGCGCTTTCCATTTACGGAAGTACGTTTATATCCTTGTTTATTTGTTTGTCTCTTTCTTCCAGGGTTTTATTTCTAAAATTAGAAATGTCGAAGCCTTATTAAGGCCTTCAGTAAAGGTAAATAAAAATAAAGAAAGAAAGAAAGTACATAAAAAATGAATTAAGATTACAAATAGAGAAAATTAAAATTATAAATGAATTTCAATTAATACCAAATTGATAAGTAATAAAATAAGATACAGGATCTCACAATAACAATTCATTCAAAAACTAAGAAGACGTGGGATCTGGTAAGTTCCGGTTGAAGTTAAGTAAAATGTTCTGTTTCAAGGGATGATAGAACACAAATAATTCTTAAATTTGATGTGGACACCGCATGACTTCCTTATATGGCCTATTGAATTATGTATGTTTTTTACTGAACTTCATTTAAACTTATTTCCTCGAAATATTCTAATTTAATTAACCATTTCCTCAGGGGGAAAATGAAAGCGACATTAAAACTGCAAATTTGGAAATTAGTGAATAGACTAGTCAGTTTCTGTCGTACGGGAATTAAACTTTTTATAATTTTATTTTTCATAAAGGGTATGAAACTTTTCCAAATATAAGTGTAGGAATCGGGAGATGGCGTTAAAAATTAGATTTCGTTATTTGTCGACAATTGATTCTTTTTTTTTTTTTTTTTTTTTTTTTTAAGTTTGACATTACAAAACATTAATATTTTCACTATTTAAAACACTTCTGCAATTGAAATATATGATTACAACCAATGCTTATTAAAATAAAGGCCGCGTAACGATTTTTAAGCTGGGGAAGAGGCTATATTTTCCGGCTTAAAAAGCTATATATGTATATGTTTGGCATTGCCGATTGCAATAAAAAAGAGAGGTAGAAAACTAAATATTATAGCAGTACCATGAACAAAATTTCAACATTCTACGGCTAACCGCTTTTGAGTTATGCGAGATTCATAAATATATACGTACATATATTGTACGAAAAAAAAATCCTTTTCAAATCTCTTTTACAATCTGTTTTGCCGAAAAGAGTCCTTTATTCTGTCCCTACGTACAGGGACAGAGAAATGGAGCGTCACCACCACTGTGCACTATTCCATGTTTATTAGGGATTAACGGTGACGTCCAGGGTGTAATTTGTACAGACCTAACAGGTGCAAAACCAAGGTTGGTGACTCTGAGAATAGTGCCCTTTATGGACCCAGCAAAGCTCAGGACATCTGGCGGCAATCCCTCCAGAAACTACGCGTCCTAAAGCGCCCTCACGGGTAGCTCAGTGTAGGTTAGTGAGATTTCAATGTATAATAACAATAATATTGTAACATTAACAAAACTGCAGTTCTACCCTATAGATGTAAATTGCCAAGGCATTAACAATAACTAAAGGTATCTTACGATGATGAGTCATAGATACCGTGAGACTTTTATCTCACTAAAGTGACGAGCC
Organism: Stegodyphus dumicola; assembly: GCF_044657685.1. Lineage (NCBI taxonomy): Eukaryota > Metazoa > Arthropoda > Arachnida > Araneae > Eresidae > Stegodyphus > Stegodyphus dumicola. The sequence continues at coordinate 34,652,422 of NC_140771.1, read as the reverse complement.
ACTAAATTATAACCTCTGGCTTTTGCGACATTAAAAGGACCAGCCACTAATTGTAACCTAACTAGGGTAACCATTCCCTTACGTCAAATCCAACAATCAACCTCACTCCCAAGATTCGTAACAGGGTGAGGATTATGCCAGAGAAGACGCGGGATAACTGATGGGCTATATCATCACTAAAAATAATAAGCCAATAAATGTAACCTATGAATGTTGTAAATACAACACGTAACATATGCCAACCAGAGCTAATTGGTAAGACGACCCGTGGTATCCACTCAAATCTACTTGCTAAAATCAGAGCAGACACCAACGATCGTCAATAATAACTGTAATCAATTAAGGGCAATAATGCTTAGAAACAGAGCTATAACTAGTCAGCCTGTGACCAATATTGAAGTCACTTGCAAAAACAGAGCAGAAGTACACTAGTGACAGAAAAGACAACCCGTAACAACTACTCAAGCCCACTCAACAAAAACCGAGCAAATGTCAATATGTGACATGAAAAAAAAAAAAAAACCCATACATTAAGTCAACAGGTGACTCATCCAAACATAGTTAGCCCATGTAAACCTGGTTACGCAGAAGCGCTCAGAGGAGGCCTATGCTCGAATTATAACAGTGAGAGGCTATATATTGCGGAATATTGTTCCTTAGCTAGACCACCCTTTACGAGACGTCAGACTAGGATCCAGGTTTCCTCCCAAACAAGTTGGCCGGTCTCGGAACACCCTGCCCAGCCTCTCCTCAAGGCAAAATAGGTATTGCTGCCTGTCTGTACGTACAGACGTCCCGCATAAAGTCTTCCAAACTGGTTCGGGAACAGTCAAAATTGATATTATGTATCATATTTCTACATGAAATATTTCGCGATTTAAGTACTCTCTTTACTTCGTAGAAGAAAGTAAAAAAGATAAAACAGTTAATGGCGAGTAGACATTAACTGTCTGAGTGCTAGGAAAAGTACGAGAATGTGGAAGGTAATTAAAAAGGAAAACATGTAAACAATTATAAAGACAGAAGAAACAATCTCTTTCTCGCCACAATTCGCTACCGTTATAATTATAGCTCTCGAGTAGAAATGTCTGACAGGAAGAAAAAGTGCCTACGAATCCAAGTTTTCATCTGTAAGCTGAAAGCAAATATAAGATCCCGTTAAAAACCCTTTCCTTCTCCCTTATTTGTTTATACCAGTCCGAAAGATCCGCAAGTGCTATTTTTCGTGGAACTCACTAATTTGGGATGTGTTTGAGCCATTTATCTTAAGCTCACTGTCACTTGAACCGCCATTCTGGAACATGAAGGATGTTTACCCTTCTCCATTCTCTTATAAACGCGGATAAATGAAATCTCCGACACCGAATCAATGGATATGTAGGCATAACCAAGATGATCACGAGAAATTTGATTGTCCCCGAACAAGCTCTCATAAGTTTACTGCATTTCCTAAGTTTCGAACATACATGCGAATGTGCTTTTTTGTTTCCCATAAACATCTTAAGCTTCATTGCTATAACGGGTTTGCTTTTTTAAAGAAAACGAAATACACATTTCGAGGTTAGAATGGATTTCCAAGCCTTCGTTATTGCTAAAATAAAATGTTATGAAAGAAAAAAACATTCTGCTAAAATTGTGGTTCAGTTTCATAAAAAGGAGTATCGGAGTTCCTCTTATTCAAGGTTCCTGTACTGTTCGGTTACAATTATGATTTATCTCAAATACTGAAAAGTATCGGAACTCCTAAGAGCTGCTTTCCATGCATAAAATTAAAGAATTTTTCTGTTTTAAGCCGATTTTTAAGAAATGTTTGAGCAATGAAGATATATTGTACCTTTGCTGCCTATATAATATAGAATCTAATATGCTTATTTAAGTTAATGTTGCAATGTTTAATGAAACATCTAAATTGCTGTATTTTCGCATCATGCAGTTCGTTGTTGTTTGAGATTTGTTTGTAATCTGAAAACTGTTTTCTTCTTTAACATATCAAAGAAAAAAGAGCTCAGGATACAAGAATAATCTGAAATTAAAAGAAAAAGATTTATTTACAATATGGATATAAATTTATGTGCATTTTATATTTTCATATTATAAATATGCTGAATGAGCTAATACAAATTCGAATATTGTTACGAATTTCGTATTTAAAAAGCTAATGTTAGTTCAATTATAAATTAAATGGTTTTATTTCTCGCGCAGTGCAGCGCGTGACGAATATTAAAAGAAAGCTAAGCCGGAAAATTGAAAATACAAGAGCGCGTGCATTAAATAAATAAATATCTCTTTTTGATTTCGAGAAAGTACTGGAAAATTCTAGCGCGTGATTTTGAAATCTTATAAAAGGAGGAAAACATCTCAGTTTGTAGTAGTTGCTTAGTTTGTTGTTGTTTAGAAAACTGCTTTTGTTGATTGTAGCGAATTCGCGGATTAGCGTTCTTTAGCTGTTTTGAATTACGTTCTATTGGATATTTGAGTAGTTAAAAGATAACTACTGTGAGATATTGTAATACTGCATGATAATTTGAGAAAATGTAAGCATTTTTGTTGTGATAATAATAAATTTTTGTTCATTTTTCATCAGACTTGTGCATTCATTTCATAACGAACCCGTACGCACGCAACAATTTTTGGTGTCAGAAGTGGGATTTGAATGCCAATAACAAGAGCGATGGAAGAGCAATTAAGGCAGTTAATATCAGCCTTTGCCTCATTTAAAGAAGAAATTAAAGAGGAAATGAAATTGGGCCAAGAATCCGTTAAGGAAGAAATGAAATTGGGCCAGGAATCCGTTAAGGAAGAAATGAAATTGGGCCAAGATTCCATTAAAGGAGAGATGAGATCCGTTAAAAAGGAAATGGAAGCCTTTCACGAAAAGTTGGAAGCTGGTCAAGTAACTTTTAAAGAAGACATAAAAGCTGTACAAGAAAAGACTGAAGCAGGTCAAGACGAAATGAAAAGAGAAATAACCTGCGTAATAGAAAGTAAATTTGAGGCTATGGAAGACAGAATAGGAGCTGTCGAAAATAAAGTCGGGCAAATTGAAGAAAAAGTTTCTTCTGTCAAAGATGAAATAGAAGATAGAGTGTCGGCTGTGAAGCGACGAGTCGAAGGAAGAGTTTCGGCCTCACAACAACAAATTGAAGAAAGCGTTTCTGCCGTCCAAGGACATATTGAACAACAAATTGAAGACAGAGTTTTTGCCGTCCAAGGACATATTGAACAACAAATCGAAGACAGAATTTCTGCTGTCGTCGCCAAAGAAGTTGACACTTTAAAGAAATTCGTAGCAACGGCAGGGAGCACTTCGGATGGTTTAAAATTTCTACCCATGCCTGCTCGTCCCTCTCTGAAGCTATCGACATATGATGGGAAGACCTCCTGGCAGGTGTATAAGACACAATTTTCTATCGTGGCGGATGCGAATGGATGGGATTCCCAAGCTAAGGCCTGTCATCACGCCGCTTCTTTAAGAGCCGACGCAGCGGATATCCTTCAGACTATTCCCGAAAACAAAAGGTTAAATTTCGAAGCTCTGTCCGGCGTCTTGGAGCTGCGCTTCGGGGAGAAATTCTTAAAAGACTACAGCAGGCTCCAATTAAAATCCCGTCAACAGAAGCTCACCGAAACACTTCAGGAGCTCGCCATGGATGTTGAAAGGCTGTCACATCACGCCTTTTCGGAGTGCCTGACAGAAACAAGAGAGATCCTGTCCCTGCAATATTTCATAGATGGCATCCGAGACCCTGAAATACAGAAAGCACTGCGAATGGCGGATGTTAAAGATTTGAAAAGCGCTTTAGTGTACGCCATGAAATTCGAGGCAGCCCAGCAAGCCACTCATCGAGACCGCCACCCAGTCAGAGCTGCTCAAGTGCAGGAGCCAGGGGATCAAGTCACCGATCGTCTAGACGATTTAGCTAGACAACTGAACTCCTTGAGACGGAATATTGGCGAGAAGAAACCGACCGTTAAGTGCTGGAACTGCGGTGCTGAAGGAAACATAAGACGGAATTGCAGAACATCCCAGGGTACGGAATATAAAGCAGATGATTTTACCAGACAAGTCAGTGGCTTGAGACGGAACAGAAGTGAAAAGAAACTAATTCTAAAGTGCTGGAACTGCGGAGTTGAAGGCCACATACGAAGAAACTGCAGAACACCTCGAGGTACGGAAAATAAGACCATTTTCCAGCAACGACGCAGTAAACAAATTAATGACCATATCAAGGAACGGAGGTTGCCAGATAATGAAAAGCCCCAGTTTAAAGCGCTTCAGATTTCTGCAGTGAGAGGCGGCAGTAATGGACTTTTCATAATAGGACATATTAATAGAGTTCCCTGCAATATGACGATAGATGCAGGAGCCAACGTTACCATCATCCGAAAAGATTTGGCTGAACAACTGGGAAGCAAACTTATCTGGACGCCGCCCTGCGTTACCCTACACACTGTGTCCGGTGAGAAGATCGAGATCGATGGAAAAGTAAATGTTAACATCACGTTTGGAAGTGCCGCTTACCATCACACGGCATATGTAGCAGAGATCACTGATTCTTGCATACTCGGATTGGACTTTCTAAGGATATATAATTTTTTCTTGGACTTTAAAAATAACGAATTGCATTCTACATCTAAGGACATAGCGTTATTTGGAGTTAATGATGAAGAAGTTAAATCTGTTCATAAAATCATAGCACAACACAATATCACAATACCGGCAAGAACAGAAATTTTATTTCCTGGATCCATTGCCGAAAACAGAAATTTCCGCTACGGCATCATAGAATATCCCAAAAGAATATCCCCAATATCATAACTGTAATAGCCCAAAAGGAGTACTAGTAGCCTCAACACTCGTCGACCTATCCAGAACGGTTATCCCGGTGAGAGTCGCCAATTTAACTGAGAAGGGGAGAATTATTAAGAAAGGTGAAGTGGTTGCAGCATGTACTCTAGTAACCAGCGTTGAACGAAAGAATAACATCCAAGAGTCCGTGTCCTCAGAGAGCATTACATCGGAGTTAATGCAGAATGCGCAATTAAATGATGAAGAGAGGAATGCTGCCGATCGCGTCATTAAAGATCTTCAAGTTGTTTTCTCCCGCTCGTCTTCTGACGTGGGTCGAACTAGTTTGACACAACATATAATAGATACCGGCGATCATCCCCCGATCAAGCAACATCCAAGACGTCTACCGTTTTCTAAACAGGAAAAGGTGCGAAAACTGTTAATAGATATGGAAGAAGGCGATGTCATCGAGCCTTCAGTAAGTCCATGGGCATCTCCCATTGTCCTAGTCAGAAAGAAAGACGGCTCAACAAGATTTTGCGTCGACCATCGCCGGTTGAATGAGGTTACGAAGAAAGACAGTTACCCTCTTCCTAGAATTGACGACATTCTAGACACTCTTTCTGGAAGCAAGTGTTTCTCAACACTTGATTTAAAGAGTGGGTATTGGCAGGTAGAAATACAGCCTGAAGACCGAGAAAAGACGGCATTTACTACGGGACAAGGGCTTTGGCAATTCAAGGTGATGCCGTTTGGACTGTGTAATGCGCCGGCAACATTCGAACGTCTTATGGAGACTGTTTTGAAAGGCCTTTCCTACGAAGCCTGCCTGATATACCTGGACGACATCATCATCGTCGGAAAGAGTTTTGAAGAACATTTAGAAAATCTTAGGAAGATGCTTCAGAAACTGAAAGAAGCCAATCTGAAGCTGAGTCCCGCTAAATGCAAATTGTTCCGAAAGGAAGTGACTTACCTGGGACATGTCATCTCTGCAGAACGTGTGCGCACGGATCCTGAAAAGGTATCAGCGGTTAAATCCTAGAAACGTCCCGAAAATGTCCATCAGCTGAGAAGCTTCCTAGGGCTTTGCACCTACTATAGAAGATTCCTGAAAAACTTTTCTTCCATCGCAAGACCCCTTCACAAGCTGACAGAGAGCAAGCAAAGATTCTTGTGGACAAAAGAATGCGAGGATGCATTTAACAACTTAAAGGAGGCTTTAACATCTGCTCCAATCCTGACGTACCCTCAGCTCGACCGACCATTTATTCTCGACACCGACGCGAGCAATGAAAGTGTCGGTGCTGTTTTGTCCCAAGAAATAGACGGCCAAGAACGTGTAGTGGCGTACTGGAGCAAGTGCCTGTCTAAACCGGAGAGGAATTATTGTGTCACCAGGAAAGAGTTGCTCGCCATAGTCAAAGCTGTAGAACAGTTCCATCACTATCTATACGGCAGAAAATTCCTGCTCCGCACCGATCATGCATCATTGACCTGGCTTTTAAATTTCAAGAATCCTGAGGGTCAAATAGCCAGGTGGATACAGAGACTCCAAGAATATGACATCACTATCCGTCATTGTAAGGGATCATCACACGGAAACGCCGACGCCCTGTCTAGAAGACCTTGCCAAGAAAGCTGCCGATATTGTTCCAGGGTGGAAGCGAAATACGAGCTGCTGACTCCGGTCGCAAGACAAATTACAACATCAACATCGACTGATCGACAACCGTGGAGTGATGATGAAGTCAGGAAAGACCAGCTGGAAGACCGCGACATTAAACCCATAATTGATCTAATGGAGTCGTCAAACAGAAAACCTACCTGGCAGGACATTTCTATCTGTAGTCCTACAACCAAACAATATTGGGCACTCTGGGATTCACTTCACATTCGAAACGGCGTCTTATACCGGAAATTCGAATCGGATGATGGGAAGACATTCCGATGGCAGCTGATACTTCCAAGATCCCGCATTCCTGATGTCCTTAAAGAACTACATAACAGCCCTACGGGAGGTCACTTTGGAATAATGAAGACCTTACAGAGAGTTCGTGAGCGTTTTTACTGGAATAATGCAAAGGATGACGTGCAAAAGTGGTGCCGATCTTGCGATGCCTGTGCAGGTTGGAAAGGACCGAAGAGACGCAACCGAGGCAAGCTGCAACGTTACAACGTAGGGGCGCCTTTTGAACGTATCATCTTTGACATCCTGGGACCTCTGCCACGAACAGCTGATGGCAACAAGTACATACTCGTTGTCGTTGATTACTTCACCAAGTGGCCTGAAGCGTATCCTATTCCTGATCAAGAGGCAGTTACAGTAGCTGAGGTGATGATACAGCACTGGATTTCCAGGTTCGGAGTGCCTCTTCAGTTACATTCCGATCAGGGATGGAATTTTACCTTGGTAGTAATCAAAGAACTATGCAAACTACTCGGCATTGACAAGACCCAAACGACGCCTTTACATCCCCAGTCGGACGGCATGGTAGAGAGGTTCAATCGAACCATCCTTAATAACCTCTCATTAGTGGTTTCCAAAAACCAGCAGGACTGGAACAAGAAATTATCGCTGTTTTTACTAGCTTACCGCAGTGCTGTCCACGAGACTACCGGCTATTCTCCATCACAGATGCTCTTCGGTCGTGACCTTCGTCTGCCTTGTGATCTATTGTTTGGCCGCCCTCCAGATGCTCCTTCATCGTCTGAGGAATATATTCAAGATCTCCAGGCCCGGTTTGAAGTGATGCACAACTTTGCACGAGAGCGAGTCAACTTAGCGACGGAGAAGATGAAGACCCGATACGACACAAGAGCTACTGAACATCAATTCCACGAAGGAGACAAGGTGTGGTTGTAGAATCCGACTCGACGGAAAGGACTTTGTCCGAAATTACAGTCACCTTGGGATGGCCCGTACACAGTTCTAAACAGGCTGAATGACGTCGTGGTTCGGATTCGTAAGTCTTTGAACTCTAAACCTAAAGTCGTTCATTACGACAGGTTAGCTCATTACTATGGCCATAATACACAATGTAAGTAATTGTAAATAGTGTAAGACCATGGTCCTTTTTGTTTTTAAATGTGTATTTGATTTGATTTGTATTTAGTATTTGATTTGCATTTAGTATTTGATTTGTATTTGATAGCATTTGTTTAAGTTATCTATTGCATTTATTTTTCATGTTGTTTATTATTGTAATGTAATGCTTATTAATGCATTTACGCCACAGTTGTAAGTTTGGCTTCCTGTCCAGGGATTGTACTGCCCGGGACGTGCAGTCCTTGGGAAGGGGGCAGTGTTACGAATTTGGTATTTAAAAAGCTAATGTTAGTTCAATTATAAATTAAATGGTTTTATTTCTCGCGCAGTTCAGCGCGTGACGAATATTAAAAGAAAGCTAAGCCGGAAAATTGAAAATACAAGAGCGAGTGCATTAAATAAGTAAATATCTCTTTTTGATTTCGAGAAAGTACTGGAAAATTCTAGCGCGTGATTTTAAAATCTTATAAAAGGAGGAAAACATCTCAGTTTGTAGTAGTTGCTTAGTTTGTTGTTGTTTAGAAAACCGCTTTTGTTGATTGTAGCGAATTCGCGGATTAGCGTTCTTTAGCAGTTTTGAATTACGTTCTATTGGACATTTGAGTAGTTAAAAGATAACTACTGTGAGATATTGTAATACTGCATGATAATTTGAGAAAATTTAAGCATTTTTGTTGTGATAATAATAAATTTTTGGTTATTTTTCATCGGACTTGTGCATTCATTTCATAACGAACCCGTACGCACGCAACAATATTTTATTTATTCAGCTATTACGGCACTTTCTTACATTGTTGTTTCTTACATTGTCGTGCGTTTTCGGCATATAGCACTAATTAATTGATCAGTGATTAGATACTAATATCTTAAAAACAGGTTTACCAATTAACGTTTATTAATGTTCAACTTTTACCAATAAAGAATTGCCAGAAATTGTCGATGACACAGCAGAATTTATTTGCCTCTCTACATCGTTAAAATAGGCATTTAAGCGTAATTAGTTTTCATATTTGTACCTTCAAACGAGTGAACAGCGACTGTTCGTAACTACGCGGCAGAGTATGCTGCTTCTCGTTGTCCACTCGAGTGACTTTCTTGATTCTAATGAGGCTTTTAGTGCTGAGATGAAAACACTTATAAGCTTTAGTTGATCAGCAACGAAATTAATAACACCCATATCAGTTTTGAATGACGCATCAAACTTGTGATGGCTCTTCTAGTGCACGAGTATGACCATGAAATTTTTAAAAATTCTAGTCATGAGAAAAATAGAATAATATATCTTTCTGCCAAATGAGCTCTTCTACACCTTTCTCTGATCAGTTACATGATTTGATTACCTTTATACTTATACCTGTATGAATAGATAAGCTAGAGTTAAATCTTCTAATGCTGAAATTAATCGCATCCTTTGGTACAATTAAATTGTTGGTGCAAGTGCTATCAGGTACTGGTTACCGCCACGTTTTCTTCAACCATAAATCAGTTAACTAATGTTGTAAATAATTAAGTAAAGATGGAATGAAACCTAAATTTGTTTTGAATCCGAATCCAAAATGTTTCTCGAAGCTTCGGAAACTCTAGTCTTTCGAATTCTTCAGGACAAATAAATAATAACGGAAAAATAAAAAAAAGGTTTACTTAACATTAACAATTTTTTATTAAAGCAAAATTTAAAACCTGACTTTGAAAGAAAAAGAATTTTAGAGATACAGGTTTTAAAAATACCTCTACCATTGCTAATACAATACATAATAAATTTATTAAATGAAGAACATAATTAAAGTTCTTGGAACTTGACGTTCTTCAATATAACTTGTCAAAAAAGTATGGAGTTACAGTTCAAATCCTTACAGTTTTTCAAAGTATTTTAAAATCAAAAGAAATGTAGAGAGAGAGAGATGAATTATTTCAAGCTTTAACACAAATGAACAGTAAACGTGGAACGCTAACTTCTCTTAAAATTTTAATAATGTGGCTCTAGTGCCATCGCGAAATGATATTAATGATCTAGGCTCACCGAAATTGCAATAATTACTTTTTTAAACACTATTTACTGACCACCAGTAAAATGAATCCTTTAAAAGTTTAGAACTTTAATCCTTAAAGGTTTTTCAAGTTAGGTTTCGAAAATGTTGAATGACGAAAAATGCGCGAAGCTTCGAGTTTTCGAATCTCATATCTTTTCTAAGATTCGTAGGGTTCAAGTATATGAATGTCCCATCCCTGGAGCAAAGACTTCCCTCCAACGTATTCTTTAAGTTTCACTTCTAAAGTCTTTTAATGAAGTCACATCTATCCGGTAATCCAAATAGCACAGCTTACTTTCCTTTGATACTTCTGGGGCAAGTTCTTTTATAATTAACCTCCAAAACAAAAATTATGAACCTATGGGTCATAGTTAATCACTTAACCAAGTTCGGTTGCCTAGGCGGTCTTCAGGTCTCTCCTCACGCGTCTTTAAATGAGGGAGAATACATGAACCTAAAGCTTTTGCTTTTATTCTCTTGAATTTCGTTTGGATTCGGGGATCCGAAGGTTTTGACTTTGAGTCCAGATAAAAACACAATCTATTTTCCTACGTTACCTCATACCAAGGTATTCCTTTTGTATATGTTTTTGAGTTTGTTAACGCCTAAAATTTTCACATGTCTCCGTTTCTTCTTATTTTCACTATCATGCTCTCATCCACCATATCCTGTTTCTCATTTTCGTCGAAATAACTTGTTTAATTCAAAAGCTTACGTAAACCTGTGTTCACGAGAGTAAGATTAAACATGCTCAGATAGGTGAGCTTAAGACTTACCAAATGCAGCCTGGACTAAATCTAACAATATTTCTTAAGATACAAGCGAAAACGCTCGTGTCTGCTAAGAAGTTTGTTCGATGAGCCATAATTCTAAGATCCTGTTTCTAAAGATAGCAGAAGTTGACGAGGCAGAAGACTTTGGAATGACTTCACCACGGTGCTCTTTCACAAAAGTTCCGGTACTTTTGCTTGAGTCGCCTAGACTGGGAAAAGATAAAAAAAATCATAATCAGATCAGCTTTTAACGAGTAAAAAGCAATCTCAGACATTAATGAATAAAATTGAATCACTACAGCTTTATAAAGGTCAGGTTTTAATAAGAAACTAGTGGGCAAGCCCGCCAGCTGAGCGGGCTGAAGCCCGCTTTTCATTGTTCGTGTGTATAAGAGTTCCCATAATAAATTTCGCCAGTATTCGAAAGTTGGACCGAACTACCAGTGTTCAGCGGTTTTGGGCGGGCTGCGCCCGCTTCACGTTTGCATCCAGACGATACTGCATACACGATATAGCTTCATAAAGGTCAGGTTTTAATAAGAAAATCTCTTCATAAAGGTGCGAGCATTGATCGGACACCATTATGCGAGTTGTATATTTAATTGCTTTTCTCGTCCGAATAACAAATTAAAATTTCACTTGCAAAACTGTGCCTAGGTGTAAAGACGCCCACAATTTAAAAAAGGTAGAAAAATCAACTGTGTCCTCTATCGAACTACAATTCGTCCAATTTTCCGTTTGGAGTTAGTAACCTTTCGATCACTAAAGTATGCACAAGGGAGGGAAGGGAATGCAAAGATTCCTTAGAAGAGACGTTTGATTAAAACCAGTTATATTTTTCTTCGCTATAAGCTTGCTTAACGGTAGTTTAACTTAGAAAGGAGAACGCATGTGCTTCTCACTGCTTGCGTTTTGAATACAAACAGCAGACATCATTTCTTTGCTTCCGTTTCTCGGTAGCCCACCAGCGGCCGAACTGTAAATTCGCTGGACTCTGGTAGCTCGGTCCGGGGTTCGAATCTCGGCACACGGGCTCGCTGCATAGACTTTTTGTGGTTCCCCATGTATAACGTGTATACGAGACAGTTTTCCTCAGAAAGTCCTTCCCGAAGGTATCACTCCTATATCTCCCTTAAATGGTTTGCCACATGTAAATAAAGCAAAAGCTAAGCCTTTCCCTGGTATTGGAGATAATGAAAAGACTTGCTGTTTGAGTTAATTATTGTAAAAACTTGATATTTAAGTTAACTAACCTATCAGTACAGAAAATAAGGTAAACAAGATAACAATCTAGTAATTATTAAGAGTAAATTATATGTATGACTGGAAGAGGTTTTAGCTGGTACGATCAAAAAGATTAACTGCTGCACTACCTGCTGCTCGTGACTTTAGAAAGGAGAATATAGATCGGATTTATTTCCCTTATTAAACTGACAAAGAATGTCAGCCTCAATCGAAACTGGCTTCGAACTTGTAATACAATGTTGCCTATTCGGTGATTAAGGAATATTTTTAAATTCTGGGATAAATCCATTTATCAGGCCTCTGACAATTAGGATGAATCTTTTCTAAATCTCCTTTTCCTCCCGACTGTGTCGAGTCATTAATATATCGTCCCCCTTGTCATTAATTTATACATTAGCATGGTTTTGTTGCAAACGTTTATCGATTAATGGACGCATCTGAATTTCGCAGAGTGTATTGATGTCTGTTCTAGGAATAATCGAGCTAATAATGAATTCTTCCGGATTCATTTTTCATTCCGTATGTTATTGGCACAATTACCATTTCGATTAAGAATTGTCTTACTGTTGTCACATTCACAAATGAACGTCTTTGAAACTCTTATTTCCACGGGAGCATATTCTGTCAGATTAAAGCATATTTATGCCATTTTTACCAGATTAGAGTTTTAAAGTGACAGAAATTAAAAAGAAAGTTATTTTAAAGCATTTTTCTCATTTATGTAAAAAAAAAGCTGCCTTATTTGAATAGATTGGGATTCATCAAATATTTGATGTACAAGCATAATTTCAAGTTACTTAACTTGTCTTCTTATATAATATGCGATTACTATTAAAATTAGAACTATAATTGATACTCATTACTAGTAACAAATATTATGATGAGAGAACAATTACTTTTTATTTTAGTTATTGGTTTTGTGCCATATAGCAGTTAAAAGAACTTAGTTTATCAGTCGAAGCCTGAACAGGACTTCTGTCAAGTGACGGCCGCCGTTGCATCATACACGTTCGTCCAAGAAGCATTGGAAGTGTTGTGGATTAACTTTCGTGATTAAGGGTATTGGTGATAGACACTTTAATGTGGCCCTGCAATTCCATTATTGTGGCACGACGCTTTCGGAAACTTTACCTGGGGTACCCCGATTTAGGAAGAATTCAGCGCATGTTAAATACAAGGAGTTCAGAATACCAAGAGATGTCACTGTCACGAGAAATTCATTTCTGAGAAAATGTTTAGACATACATACTCTGGCGAGTGTGCTGGCAAAAGGCTTGCCTTTAAAGAAAAAAAAATGTAGCAAAAATTTGAATTTTGTAAGATGGTGAAGCGGTTAAATATAAAACAAATTACAATATAAACACAGTATTAAACAGATAAAATTTAATTTTGCTGTACCTGTACGAAAACGAGTGGACGGCGAAAGTGGAAAATAATAAGAAAGATGGAAAAAAGAGACAGAAATTTCGCCTTTTGAAAAAAGGATTATTGTTGGTGCCCGTTTAGAAGGGGCCTCTATTTCGAAGACAGGAAATCTCACTGGGTTCTCGAAAGCAACCATATCAAAGATTTTCAAAAGTTGGAATCAGAACCCACAGTCCTTCTCTAGAAGACGTAACTGCAATTGGAGCATAGTTTTCCAAGACGCAATCGGCGTCATCTCCGACGTATTGTACGGCAGAACAGGGACTCTAGTGTGCTACAACTGACACGGATCGTCAACCAAGGCTCTTACCAACAGATTTCAGCTCAAGAGCCCATGTACTGCAGAGGATAGGGACACATAGCCGGGTACCTGTGAGAAAAACCACTCATTTCTGCCTGACATGCAAGAATTCGGTTGCAGTGGTGTCTGTATATAATCTGGACATCTGAGGATTAGAAACGGGTAATGTGGGCGGAAGAATTACACTACACCTTATTGTGCGCTGATTGAAGACGTCTAATTTGGCGAGAACCCCATGAAGCTATGAATACATCTTGCCTTACTCGCACTGTGCAAGGTATATCTGGTGGGAGTGTCATGATATGGGGCATGGAAGTGGTGCCCTGGTGTTCCTCGAAGGTAATCAATCAGCCATGAGATACCTAGAAATACTGGCAGATCAAGTGCACCCTTCAATGTTGCATTTTTACCCTGATGGGCGACTTCATGAACAATAATGCAACTGTACGTCGTGCCAGAATTGTTCAAAATTGGTTAGCTGAACGTCAGTCTGACTTCCAACATCTTCCCTGGCCACCGCATATCCTGTATCCTAAAACCATAGACATGTGGGATATGGTGGAAAGACGCATCTGATAGCACTTTTCTCTTCCATCTACTAATTTAGAAGGTCTAAAAAGCTTCATAGCCAAGACACGTATTCTCTGTACATAAATGCAAGCCAGAAGCATGTAGACTCGATGTCCAAACGAATCAGAGCAGTTATCCGTGCGAAAGATGATCCAATAAGATATTGATCTTGGGCTTCTAATTCATTGGCCAGTCTGTGTATTATTTGGATGCAAAATTCTAAACAGGCTTAAGTGCCATTTGACTCTGCTCGAGATTCACTGGACCACTGCTTCTCTTAAAATTTACCCAGTATAATTTATTACTGTTTATGTTTTAAAATGTTTCTAAAACGAAATACAGTATTGTCACTGAAACTGCTTATGCTACAGTTTACGACTGTTTTATCAGGGTGATATTATTACTTGAAAACTTTGAATCTTACCACCTTTTACACAAATTTTGAGGATTAGAGAACTAGGATTAATTTTTTCCTTCTCTTCTACTAAAAACAATTCTTCCATAAACGTCTTTTGTAGCTGCTTCTGAGATTCTTTGTAGTTCTTTCGTGCTGAGTTGTTTTTTTATGATCGTCTAGTAACCTTCCCACATCTTCATCGTAACTTTCTTGCCCATGGTTTTGCCTACATACACTTTATCATAGCTGATAAAAAATATTCCTTAGTGTCAGAAGCCTGGACATTTATATCTGCAACATAATTTCACCTGAATTTCTTCCAGGCCGAATTCATGGTAAGTCATTTGCGCCGGCTTCGTTGATCAGAATTAAGCAATGGAAAATAGTAAAATAATGTTTCCAGAAGTTTCTGAGTGTTTTGCGGCACAGGTTACTTTAAGATACCTAAGAAAATCTAATGTCGGGCATCTGAATGTTCGTAACTGGAGTCAGCGTTCGTGATCTGAAACATTTTTTGTTCAAATAATTTATCCATGAACTGAATTATTCCTTAGGTAAGATGCTCGTGATCGAAGGTTCTACTGTGCAAGTTTTACCTGTGCAAAACCTTTGAGTCAGATATTTAGGTTAGCATTTCAAGATATAGGAGGAGGAAGGGAACATAATAAATACAAAACATTAATACAAGTAGCTGCTTCGTAACTAATTAAGCATTAAATAAATCCTAGCTTACATTTTTATAGGCATAAAGGAAGGTACTTAAAAACTTGGTTTTGTAGAAATATCGAGTTACATTTCTTGAGCAGTAATTCTGATGTAGTCATCTGAATATTATGCATCCGTTTCTTTTCGCATAACATAAAATCTCAAAAACTGACATAAAAATACAGTTTCGTGATTTTCGATTGGTGCTAATGATCAGCTACAGCCAACTTCCAGATTTACCGGGGCAATATAGGGGACAGTGTCTACAGTTACTGAAAATCATACTTAATCAGAAGGTAGATAAAATGCACAGCAAAAATGAATAAACTGTAATACAGCAACGGTTACTCTTTTTCCTCTTTTTGGCATTTATAATTCTGTTTTTAATTTAATTAAATTGGTCATGTCTCTTTCCTCCATACCGCAATAAATGGAAAAATGCTACTAACAATTTACCTGCATTTTCAAACATTTTAACTTAGAGAATAAATTCATTTGGTTGCGTAAATTAAATCCGTATTCAGGACGCTGGTGACTTACGATAATAATTTTTCCATCATTTCACAATGAACCAACCTAACTTATTTTTGATGAGCTCGGGTTAAACCGAAATTTGATTAATTCTTCCCCGTTAAATCAAGATTTGATGGCAATTAAATTGCATCATTGTAACTATTTCTATTGCCTAAGATTAAGATTTCCACTTAAGAGAATGGATGTTTTAATTAAAGCATTTCAGTTTACGATTTTTTAATAACCGGTAAGTCAGTAGAATTGTTACTTAAAACCGATTTACTAGTAATTTACCAAGTATATATACTAATAATTTACCAAGAGTATTTTATTTCCAAAACAAAAAGTAAGCAATACTAAAATAGATGCTTCATTCAAAATTTATTCTTTAAAATATTCATCAAAATAAATTAGGTTTTTGACATAAAATATTAAACGAGGTAGTATATTACGTAAACATAAAAAAATCGAAATATTTTGCGAAATTAAAAAAAAAAATTATTCATACATATGTAGATAAGTCTTTATCATCAGAACGTTAAAGAATATCTTCAGTTACACATGCAACTAAGTATTTTTTATTTAAAAATATTTGTTTTAAAATTAGGCACACACGAGGAAATAAATATAATTTGTACAAACTGTCGTTTGACTTAAAATCCGATTTTTGTACAAAATAAGCCAACCGCAGAGAAAGCTCTGCCATGTACTGCATTTATTGGTATAGCAGTCGTCAGAAAATCATTTGCTATTTTAATATTTTTCTCCTTCCCTTTTTCTGCTGAAAATACACTAATTTATGTTTGAAAACTTGTTTCAATTATACATATTTATCAGATGTACAATTGAAACAAGATATATTTATCAGAGCTGTTTCCTCACAGTATAATGCGATTTTGGACTTTATCTCGGAAAAGAAGATTTTCTTTCATCGATAACATATAATAGATTCGTTCGTCGGTGAAATCGATAGCATAGATCTCAACAGAACTGCTCTGAGGAAGTTTTCGGAATCGATATCATATTGTGGAATTTATGTTTAAGTTTTACTAACAAAATGCTATTTAATTTAATTATTTCCTTTTTGCCTCTTTTCCCACGACATTCTCTCATTCCAGAATTTATGTAGTTTTGAATAGCAAGTAGTTTTACTATAAAGTGCGGAATGTTAAAAATAAGAGTGTTGCGTTTATTTCTATAATGTACGCTTTGTATTGACAGCAGGTTCAAGTTATCTGGTAATGTTATGTTTGTATATTTTAATTTAATGACTCAGAAGTAGTGAAGTAGATTAAATCTTAAATCATTTTAATTTTGTGTCTGTTAGTTTGATAGTTAGATATTCTGGTGATGATAGATTCCTCTCAAAGAGCATGGTAACACTTTATTGAGATTTCAAAATTCCTAGTTATGTAGTAGTTGAAACCCATAGCAAGTGTGACATCACGTTATTTTTCGTAATTCAACAAATCTGTTTTTATCTTAAATGTACTTAAAATCAATACTTGACCTATCAGGTTCTATGTTCCGCCTTACTTTCTTTGGGAACATGCAGGGACCTGACTCGAAACAGGGAGCTTACTAAAGCTATGTTCAATAACTGTGGGAAGTAGACAAGATACACAAGAAGGGTATACAAAACCCTTTATTTTTCACTCTTTACAATAATTTCCGTACTTCGGAATACAGAGACCAACTACTTGTGGTCTGAACGTAAGAATATAAAAATATAACTAAACTCTAACTTAAATTTGGAATAATAAACGTGGAAGATTGGCCTTATATTAACAGGAAGCTGTATGTAGTACAGAGAACTGTTAACACTACAATACGTTTAAAATTATCACGAGGATTAAACCTCTGGCCTGGAAGGCAACTAGCAACTGAGTAAAACTTCTAAGGTAAGCGGCCTGCTTCGACTAACTCCTTCCTCTCTCTCGCTTGGCAAAAAGCCACAACTTAAGTACTTGGCGTTCGCCAGACAAATTTTGCATAAATAAGTTAACGCTTTTAATTCTGGCCGGAAGTAGAAAATAAGAAGTGATAGTAAAGATTTAAAATAAAATAAACGTTAGTAAAACTTAAGATTCTTACATACTTCCGGCCAGAGTTAATTAGTTTGAAACTGAGGTCTAAAACGACCTTGTTGAAAACTTTTAGCTCTAGAATCTAACGCGAGGCCAATCTTTAACAAACATTTCTCACTAGAAACTAGAAACTTAAAAAAAATTTGTTTTTACAAGAGCAGCTCCATGGACACCCAATTTTTCATCTGTACTGCATCTAAACAGGAGCTTTTATTCAAATCTGGTTCCTTCCAGAGATCTGGAAGGAAAACTAGTTTAATGAAATGTTACACAATGAAATGGCAAGTAACATGCATATTTATATTTCTCTTAACATTCTTATTTCATTCATGACTATTTTAATTATCTCTCCCCGTGCTCTCTGACATGTGTTGTAAAAGAACACCAAACACGAATGTGTTTATGTATACGTGTTCAACACTGCCTCCTACAATCAAAACACTAACGAGTTAAAATTCAACATAACCAGACCTCGTAACACACCCTATCTTCAACTCTAAACCCTGAGGTACTATTCTGAAAGTGGCTAACTCTGAAGTGTAGCGTCAGAGAGCCTAACTACATTCATTCAACCTTTAACACATATTCACCATAATTTGGTCTTTTTACAGTCACACGAATAAGTTTAAAATTTTTGGCATTACTTTCACTTTTACCATATCACAGTATTTCTTAACGTTTAAAATAACAGTTCACATTGTATATAAGAACATATTAACATGCCGTTAATTTTACGCATTTTAAAACATATATTAGTAGTACATTGTTAACTTCTATTCTTTTCAAAGCAAGTGCCAATTCTTCTACATTGAAATACTACATTTCAAAAAGTCTTTCAGACTAAAACTTCTTTCTTGCCAGAATGTTTTTAAATAAAATTTATACAATAACTTTTACAATATTTAAGTATTTACACATTCCTATTCTACATCAACTTTAGTTTTACGCGCGAGTAATTGAAAAACATAATACCAAAATCGGTAACAACTCATTTCTCGCCTTTTTGGCGATAAAGGTAGACCTCACATGAGGTAAAACTTCTTGAAATCTGCCACTTGCAGTAAGAATGAAAGATTGACTTAAGTTTGCAAAGTAACATAAAATTTTACTTATCTTTGTGATATTCGGACATTCTTTTCTGAGCCCAGTCCTGGAAGGTAGCGCAGATTCTGGTTTGATTTATCCTCCTTCTTGTGCGGGCTCGCCCTTCAGTGCCTTTCTCTAGAAGCTTTCTTTTTCCTCCAGTTCGGTCACCCTTGAATACCTTCTTTTTCGCCTCTGCCGTCTTCTTTTTCGTCTTGGCCGTTTGATGGCAGCTGGTCTTGGCGGAACCGGGACACTTCTTTCGCGTTCCTGCTTGGACCTCGTTGCTGGCCGTTCAAATTTTCCTTGTAACTTTTCCTCCGCCGCTGGTGGCCCTTCCGCAGTTCGGCGACATTTGCTGCGGAGAGTCCTGTCCGATGAGTTGATCTTCCGTTTGGGAGCCGGGTTATAGTTGCCGTTATTTCTCCTGGCTTTCTTTGGATTCGTCGTACTTCTCCCTTCTTCATTCTGGGGGTGTTCGTGAGCTCTCTTTTCTGGACGGTGGAACGGCTTCTTTTTCTTGTTACCTTCAATATTCCAGCGGGGAAACTTTCTTTTCAATTTCTCCTGCCTCCTAATAGCTTGTCCTTGTGCTTGACGTTGTTCCACCTCTGGAGCTTGTGCCTGCCGTGTCTGCCGTGCCGGATCCTGCAAAAGATCTTTGAAAATTTTCATTTTATTACGATCAAAGTAGGGTTTTATTTGATCAATGTTTGCGGAGCACGTTTCACCATTTCTGGCTTTTAACACCACTACAGCGTGAGTTATTTTTTCTATGACATATGGTCCTTCAAATCGTGGAAAAAATTTGGCAGTTTTATCTTCTGGTGCTGAAGAAAGTGAATGCTTAATTTTTAACACTTCATTCCCTACTTTATAAGTTACTCCCCGTCGTTTCAAATCATAATAAAGCTTCTGTTTTCTCTGTGCTACTTCAGTATTCTTTTTTGCTTCTTTAATTAATTTTTCTATATCACCCATTTTAAATTCTGGGACTCTTTGTTGCACATAAAATAATTTATCTAACGGCGTTATAATCTTTCTGCCTAAAAATAACTCAGCAGGAGTTTTGCCCGTTGTATCATGTTTTGCGGTCCTAAGGGCGAAAGCAAATTCATTGACATAGTTATCCCAGCTTTTATGAAAATTTTTAACATAACTACGGATAATTTTCACTATATTTCTATTGACCCGTTCCGCTATATTTGATTGCGGCCGATACGGGACCATTATTAAATGACGTATGCCCAGTTTTTGGCACATGTCTTCAAATACATTACTTACAAATTGAGGACCATTATCCGATATAACTTTTAGGGGCGCCCCGTATTTTAAAATATATTTATTTAAAATAGAATCAGTAACTAATTTCGCGGAGGCTCGTTTTAAGGGAACAATTTCGGTCCACTTACTAAAATGATCAACCATAACAAGGAGATAGCGACTTTTATTTAACTGACTTTTTGGGAAAGGGCCCAATAAATCGATGCCAATTATTTCATTTGGAAATTCGGATTTAATACTATTTAGAAACCCGGCCGGGCGGAAATTAATATAATTAACTGTTTGACATGTTGGGCAGAACTGGACATACGCCCTTGTTAACTTTTGCAGTTCAGGAAAATAGACTGCCTCGCGTACGCATTGTATAGTTTTTCGAATACCAGCATGAGAAGCTAAAGGGCTGTCATGCAACTCCTGCAGGATATTTAATCTAAGACTAGCTGGGATAACAGGTTGAAATTCGTTGTTGGAATTTTTTGTTTTTGTATAAAATAATAGACCATCTATTAGTTCGTAATGGGCCGCCCTATTTCTTATCGCCACAATATCTTGGTGGCTAAAACTTTCAGGATCCTTTAAATACTCATAAATGCTTCCAAACTCAGGATCCTTACCCAGTTCGGTTATTACAGTTTCTCGGGAATTTATTGTACATGCTGTGAGCATTGCCACCTTTATGGTATTACCTTGTTCATCTATTTTAATTCTTGATAGGGCATCTGCTACGATATTTTCCTTTCCGGGGGGTATGCTTGATTACCAGATTATATTCTTGTAGCTTGAGTGCCCATCTTATTAACCTTGGGGATAAGTTTTTCCCTGAGTACAATCTAGTTACCGCCGCATGATCAGAGTACAATGTTATTGGCACCTTTCCAAAATAGACTCGGAACTTTTGCACTGCTAACAGAACTGCAAGTGCCTCTCTCTCGGTCACGGAATAGTTTCTTTGCGTTTGATTTAAAGTTCGGCTAAAAAATGCCACGGGCTGCTGATTTTGTGAAAGTACCGCTCCTACCGCATAATCCGAAGCATCCGCTGAAATTTCTAAATTCTCATCCTTTTCAGGAAATTTCAACACAGGGGCTTGCGTTAATGCTTATTTTAATTTTTCGAACGCACTATTGGCTTCGGCCGTCCACGAGAATCTTGCCTTTTTCCTTTTTAATTTTAACAATGGCTCAGCGATAGCCGCAAAATCTTTTATAAAGGACCTATAATATGAACAAAGTCCTAGAAAAGAAGAGAGCTTCTTCGCCGTGTTTGGCGGCGGATACTTTTGCATAGCGATTATTTTTGATTCTTCTGTCTCGATTCCTTTCTGAGATATTTTGTAACCTAAATATTTTAATTCAGGGGCTGCAAATTTGCACTTTTCGACATTAACTTTTAGACCGGCCTCATTTAATAAAGAAAACACCTGTCTTAAATCCTGTACATGTTGGTCGAGATTATCACTAGTAATATTGATATCGTCTAAATAGATAAATGTGGACTTTCCAAGAACAAGCCTTAACACAATGTCCATACATCGCTGAAATGTTGCCGGTGCCCTTGAAAGGCCAAACGGCATACGCAGAAATGCATAAGTGCCAGACTTGGTTATAAAAGCAGTCTTAGGCACGTCCTCAGACCTAACCCCTATTTGAAAATAACCAGTCGTTAAGTCTAAAGTCGTCATATATTTGGTCGATGTTATGTTCCTTAGAATTTCTTCAATAAGAGGTAACGGATATACTGGATATTTAGTTATGGAGTTTAATTTACGGTAGTCAATCGCGAATCTCCACCTTTTTGGATGTGTCAATGGATAGTCATTATTTTTCTTACATAAAACCACCGGGCTAGCATAACTACTTGAGATGGGCGTTATGATCTTTTTACGTAGCATATCGGTGATATGCCATTCTATAATTTTTTCCTTATTCTTATCATACCGGTATGCTTTGTGGCGAACTGGCATTGAATCTCCGGTGTCAATACTATGGTTAGTAACCTGAGTAAATCCTGGAATATCACTAAATAACGAAGCAAATTCACTTACCACTTGTCGAATTCTTTGTTGCTCTTCATTAGGCAGGTGGTCAAGGTTTAACATCGGCGGTTCAGCCTTTTCTTCTCGAACTGGTTTCATCGTCAGCTTAAGGGACGCTTCATTAAAATCCAGCGTTGCTTGTGCCTCTGAAAGAAAATATATTCCTAAGATAATATGTGCTTGCAGATTCTTTACTATGAAAAACATAACCTTTACTTGTTCGTCCTTGATACGGATGTATAGTGGTAATTTACCTATGCACTTACATCTTTCTCCTTGCGCAGCTAACACTGTCGTATTATCCGAATTATATATGCGATATTTACGAAAATACTTTCTAAAAAAATCGTCTGTCACACAGGAACACTGCGCGCCTGTATCCAGGAGTGCGGTGGCTGGGATATTATTCACCAACACTTCAATCTTCGGAAGAGTCAAATTTTTCACCATTACTGTATTTAACTTGTAGGAAGAGGGGTTTTCTTGGCCTTCGGATTTCCGCACCCTCCCGTCAGCAGAAATCCGTTTTAGTTTAAATCCTTTTTTGTTTCCATGCTTTCCTTCTTTTTCGACTGGCTTTGAGACTTTTTTCCTGGGTTGCTATTGAACTGTCGACGTTCGCCGGCTGTTTTTGAATGCTCGGGTTTCCTTGCCCACTGATTCGCTTTGCTTCCGTAGCCGTGTGCTTGACTTTGCTGTGGTCTTGGCCCACCAAATTGGTTTCGTTGTTGATATTGGCGTCTTGTTTCAATGTCCGTCGTTCTTCTACTTTCAAACTGGATTGCTAGCTCAAATAATTTTTCCAGTGTAGTCGGATTCCTTAATTCAATAAAGTCTTGCACTTGGGGAAGTAACCTCGGCAAAATCACTTGAATTATCTCAGGATCCGGACGGTTTCCATACAAGAGTTTGAAGACGTGAATTTTTCTTAAAATAAAGCTTGAGAGATTTTCGATTCTTTGCTGATATATGCTGAAAAGTTCCGTTTCTAATTTCGCACTATCCCTTACGACAGGGAAGGCTTTTACTAGGGCAGTCTTGAAATTCTCGTAAGTATAGGTGGGACTTCCTGCTTGACCCAAGAGACTTCTGCCTATACATTTGAACCAGTTAAGCGCTTGGCCCCTCAAAGCGCTGGTAGCTAAGGTAACTTTTTGAAACTCGTGCACGGGGTAGAGCATGAAGTGGTCATCCAATTTTTCCAAAAAACTGGTTACCGGTGAGTTTCCATTAAATGTTGCTTCTGGTTTCATCGAAGCGCGCATGGTCTGGACGATGTAACCAAATCCTTCCAGGGCGGAAGCTGGCATTTCTGGATTCTGAGCCGCTTCTGCAGGCAGCACAGGTTCTTCTTGAAACTCGGCCATGGTTATTCTTCTTCGTTGGGCGCCACTATCAGGTTCTATGTTCCGCCTTACTTTCTTTGGGAACATGCAGGGACCTGACTCGGAACAGGGAGCTTACTAAAGCTATGTTCAATAACTGTGGAAGGTAGACAAGATACACAAGAAGGGTATACAAAACCCTTTATTTTTCACTCTTTACAATAATTTCCGTACTTCGGAATACAGAAACCAACTACTTGTGGTCTGAACGTAAGAATATAAAAATATAACTAAACTCTAACTTAAATTTGGAATAATAAACGTGGAAGATTGGCCTTATATTAACAGGAAGCCGTATGTAGTACAGAGAACTGTTAACACTACAGTACGTTTAAAATTATCACGAGGATTAAACCTCTGGCCTGGAAGTCAACTAGCAACTGAGTAAAACTTCTAAGGTAAGAGGCCTGCTTCGACTAACTCCTTCCTCTCTCTCGCTTGGCAAAAAGCCACAACTTAAGTACTTGGCGTTCGCCAGACAAATTTTGCATAAATAAGTTAACGCTTTTAATTCTGGCCGGAAGTAGAAAATAAGAAGTGATAGTAAAGATTTAAAATAAAATAAACGTTAGTAAAACTTAAGATCCTTACAGACCTTTTATCGTAAGTACAGTTTAACTCGATTTATTGAAAATTCCGTAAATTTTGCAGTTCCAATTTTTGAAGGTCAGCATCAAAAGGTACTGCAAAATTTCTGAAGAAATTATTCGTATTTATACAGGATGCTTCAAGGATTTCTTCAGTTCGTTATTTAAAATTATGTTTAGCCTTTCTACTTTCTCAAGCACGAATTTCATCTAGCTCAGCGATGGGTAAATCAACATTTTCACAGCAAAGGTGTATAATCATTAGATTATTTTGAAGCAGGAGACGTGACAAATGGGCGATGTCCTCGCGGGGATTTGAAACCTGGACCTCTCAAATACACGTCGGTCCAATTACACCACGAAGGCATGCATAAAAGAGTCACATTTTTTCCGTTGTAACATTAATATTCTACCAGAAAACAAATACGCACTTTGATAGCGAAATTAATATGAAATTTTTAATTTACGAGAGTTTTTCTAACACGCATCTGCGAAATTAAAAGATATATACGGATCCTATTGACATGTTTTAGTTACTTTAATGACTTGTCAAATAATCTCGATTTACGCTTAATATCTTTATGTTATTTTTCAAAATTTACCAGGAAACTGATAAATATTTCTGTATATCGTATTGTATTTATATACTAATTTCCTTCCTTAAGCAGAGCGTTTTTACATTTAAAAAGCATCGTTTAATATTAAAACTTTTGCCCCATTTGTAGGATGACTTAAAATTACTTTTCAAATGTCATTTCCTGCTTTCTATAAGTAAAAAAATATTGAGAAATAATACGCGTAAAATTTCATAAGAAGTACTTAAGTTATTTAAATTAAAAATATATGACATAAATTAAAAAATAATAAATAAAAATTTAAAATTTATGACTTTATTTAACTTTAGAGGACTATTCTTTCTTTTCTGATTTTCGAAATCCCTTCTAAGACCACTGAATGCTGGGAGCTCGACTCAGATTCAATCCTAGGCTAACGGGCTGGCTGTATGATTAGGTTTTGTCATTTTCCACCATATTCAACGCAAAAAAAGCAAAATTTCCTTAAAAAGGCCCTCCATCAAGGCATCATTCCCGCGAGGCAGTTAGTCTAGATGTGTTTTGCAGATTCAAATAACCTAATATTACATTTGATTTTTGAAAAATCTTTTAGGATTCTATAATATTCACGAAACTATTGGCAGAAATTCTCTCCACTATAAAAGTGCCAATCTAATGCCTGCTTACCATTGATGATTTTCAAGTGTTCACATCTTCTCTAATGCCACACCTTTTGCTTCAAACTTTTCCAAAGTAATGTTTATGCCGTTTTAATGTTAATACGCCTCTCCAAAAATAGTTGTTAAAGATGACTTTATTGGACATTTTGTATTTGAAGCTGTTACGTACATGTGAGGGAGTACATAAAAGCCATCTCTTGTTTTTATTTCTTCACAGGTGGTGGGTATTATTGATTGCAAAAAGGCAAGGCTGACTATATTTTTTTCAGAACGTATGTAAGGTTTACAGGAGATCAGAGCAGAATTTGACATTTACCCCCCCCCCCGAAATCTTTACAAAATTATGTGGTAGAGTAGATCGAACTACCTAGAACATCAATGGAAACTAATAGTTCGATTGAGTTGAAACTCCGATGAAATTTCCTATAGATCGATGAGTCCAAACTCTGACAAGAGAAGCTACAGCATGAGTGTTTGCATAATTTTTCTTAAGTATATTGTAAATATTATATTAGAAAGTCCTCACTTAAGGCATATCTTTGCGTAGGATGCTTCTCTTATATTTGCAATATTTCATTAATCAAATCAATAAACTCTTCAGACGAGTAAAATTGTGTATACGAAAAACAAATGGTGCTATAGGATGAGAACAACAATGAAGGAAGTGTAGAGGTTATGCTAAATACTTTAATGCCCTAGAGAAAATTCTACGGAGATTGGATTACACGAGACAGGAGATTGAGACTATCTGTGCTTCCTTTCCTAGGAAAATTATATCCGCTGTTTGTCAATATGTTCTGTACAGCTGCAGATTACATATTGCAACCAATGGTGGTCATTTTGAACATCTGTAACTTAAACGTATGTGGCATTACTCCAAAGTTTATTTTATGTTAGTGTTATTTTATGTTTTGTTTGTCGTTTGGTATGATTTGTGGCAGGTTGCAATTTGCCCAGGAATGATCCATAAAAGGAAATTTCATACTTGTTGTTAATAGCGATTCCGTTATTGACTTGCATAGAGGGTAAACATTATTTTGATACCATGTTGGTAGTATTACTTTATGCTTTATATTGTTTGGTATGATTTGAGGTAGTTTAACTTTTAGCTTAGGAACGCTAGTGCGAAAAAGAAAAGTTCATGCTTACTATGTAAAATCATTAAGATTTTTTGAAGAAGGACGCCTGAAAAAAAGAGCAATGCCCTCGCCGTTACTCTAACCTGGACCTTTCGAATACGTGTGGAGTGTGCTACCGTTACATCACGAAGACATGCAGAAAAAAAAGGGAGAGAATATCTTATCAACTTTTCCTTTTAAAGGACGACTGGAAATTAGAGGACCCAAACGCCAAATCCTGGCGGAAGAATTATTGTGCGCCGCTGATAAATGAGTAATGTCGTCCCCGGAACTCGAACCTGGATCTCTCGAATACGCACTGAGTGTGCTACCGTTACACCACAAAAGCACGCCGAAAGGAGAATAAAAATACCTTATAACTATTACAAATATTTCTGTTGTTAATATTAAAAAAAAGAGTAAATTTTCTTAAATACTCGTATTATGGTTATTTCTATTTTTATTAGCTAAGGTAATATTTGAAAGGGGTTAATTTTTGGCCTGGGAAAACTAAAACAAAATTCAGATAAATTAATAACTTTCGGTTGTGAATATTTTAGCCTTCTATAGTTTTGGTTATGAAAGTTTTCATAAGGATCTTCTACATTTAGATAGTGATAAAAAAACTTTTTTTTGGAGAAAAATCATTTCCTAAGCCAGACTTCTTTCTCCTTTAATTGAAATGAACTTTCTTTGTAGGAAAGTTCTGCCTGAAAGGACTTCAGTCTCTATTGTTATATTTCTGTTGCTACGGTAAGTCCCTAAAAATAGCGAAGGAGCTGGTCCGATTCCTGCCGACAGACTGACAGTCGAAGAGCGGTGGCAGCTTGCGAAAGAAAGAAGATTTCTTACTAAATTCGAATCTCTCTCTCATCTGTCAAATCGGGGTGTGTCCCGAGCGAATCGATACTTTCTATATCGGGCGATCACCTGGGGGGGGGACTCTCCTTTCATTGCCCAACATTGCCTGCACTCTCTGCGGTGACAGTTATGAAGCAAAATTGAAAAATGTCCAAAAGTAGCTTCTGTATAGCAAGAAGATACGATTAGTCATCTAACCGGAAAAAAAATTGTGTTAAATTTATTTTGGTTTAGAAGGTTCATTAATTACTATAATTAGTACTTGGTCTCCATCTAGCTCAGTGTTCCTTAACCTTTCTAGCGAGGCGCACCCCATTGAATCTGAAAATATATCTCCCGCACCCCATTGAAAAATGTGTTTTTATTTATTTAGTCTAGAAAAGTGCATTTTTTGCGAAACTTATTGTTTATTGAAAAACATTGTACATTTTATATAAATACAAAACAATATTATTTTTATTAATAACTAGTCTGTTGTTGTTTGTTCATTATTATACTGGTGAATCGAGGTTCCTTTTTTGAAAGACATACGCGTAAGTCACCACTTGCATTTAAACGATTTCTCGCTTTAGATTTTATATGCAAAAGGGATGAAAATCCCATTTCGCACAAGTAGGTGGTAGCAAAGGGTAAGACTAACTGCAGTGCTCCGTTCGCCAACTCTGGATAACGTTATAACTGTGAACACCAGAATTGTTGCAATTCTAATTGTTCGAATTCCATTTGAACATGTCCACTTGCTTGCATTTCAATAAGTTGATCTTTTTTAAGATCACTATCATCCATCAAATTTAAGTCAAATAGAAATGGATCCATATCCATCTCTGAGTTTTGGTAATATTTCCAGTAGAAAAGTATCCACTGAATGATTCGCTCAATTGTCTCAAATGTATTACAATGTCGGGTATAATTGTATTCTTTTCATTTTTCGCAATAACAGAATCAAGCAAGGGAAAGTTTGCAAAATTCCCCTTTTCTACTCGACGTATCCAAATTTCTAATTTTGCGATAAATGAAGATAATTTTTCACTAGATATTATTATATTTATACCAAATCCTTGCATTGATAGATTCAATTCATTTAAATGGCTAAATATGTCTGCTAAGTAGGCCAGCCTCAGCATTGCATCATTACTCTCAAAATCTTTTACTAAATAACAGTTTTGACTAGTCAGTAATTGAATAATTTCCTCACGCAATTCAAAAACTCTGTTAAGCATACGACCCTTAGATAACCATCGTATTTCGGTGTGATATAGGAGCACGGTATGATCAGCACCGATATCTTCGCAAAATGCACGAAAAATGCGATGATTAAGCGCTCGCCCTCGGATGTATTTTACTACATTTACTGCTGTAATTAGATGTTGTTTTAAACTTTCTGGCAATGCTTTCGACGCAAGTGCATGACGATGCAACATGCAATGCGTTATTATAACTTCCGGTAATTCTCATTTCATGTGTGAAAAAAATCCTGAATTTTTGCCTAACATTGCTGGGGCATCAGTGCATATTGAGCCAATCACATTCATTTGTAATTGATATTTAGTAAAAAATTCTTTGATGTGATTGAAAATATCAATTCCTCTCGTATTCACCTCCAGTGGCTCACAAAATAGAAATTCTTCTATCACCTCTTTTTCCTTCACATACCTGACAAATACCAAAAGTTGGCTACAATTATCAACATCAGTTGACTCATCCAGTTGCATGCTTATTTTTAGTGGACTGAGTTTTATGTCTTCAATTACTTGCATGAAAATATCTTCACTGAGATCTTGTATTTGCGATCGTATAATATCATTCGATAATGGAATCTGTTGATTTTTTTATGTGCTTCCGATTCCGAATCTAAAACTGTTTTAGCAATAATTAAAGCAGAAGTTTAATAAACTCTTCAGCGACCATGTGAGGTTTCTTTTTTTTTTTTTTTTTTTTCTTCACATAAATATGCCACTTAATATGACGCTTCTAATAAAGGTTTTTGAATTCCTGGTCCGCACAATTTTAGGATAGTTCCAGTGGTATCAAACTGCGCCTTCTTTGACTTCAAGCTGTTCATGCTATGCGCTTTTTCGCCACCATGCACATTGTTGAAATGCTCTAATAACTTTGACGGTTTGAGATTGCTGTTTGAAAATATCTTGGAACACAAGGCCATCTTTTTCGGTAGTGCAGGTAAATCCATAACCGGCATACTTATCGTTCCATTGTCGTTTTTTTTTTTTTTTTTTTTTTGACATAGTGGGGTTCACTATAATTGACTTAATTATTTAGAAATAATGTAATATAATATATATAATGTTCTTACGTTTGTAATATCACTGAATTCTATTCGGCTTGAACGGGCAATTAAAAATGTATTAGTCTCGAGAGGTTTCTGGAAAAGTCAGAATACACAATACACATGTCGCAGACACCATAGTTGACTCAACCTAACACAGGCGCAGTAGATGCAGATACAAATCTGTGAATCCGTAGATTTAATTGCAGTAGCACATGTTTAACTCAGCGCATGCGCAAGCTGGGATAACGTTCTCCGCTTGTATCGTGGCTTCGTGGCTATCGAGGTTTCTCGAAGGTCACGCTTGTATTCCCACAAAGTTTTTTTTCTTTTCTCCGTCACCTAGCTGCCTGTTCGCGTTCGTTTGTAGCGTTTCATGCCTTTTCGTAGCGTAGTGCATACGCCCATCGGCACCGGCTCTTTCCTGTGTCTTTTGCCGATAAGTGAGCTAGGTGCTACCAATTTTTATGAGCTTCAGTATTGGGGACATTATTGCAGATTTCAAATATTTTATTATAAGAAATGTAATAAATTATATTTAACAATTTTTATGGTTAGGTAGGGGCTTCTCCCGCACCCCCAAAAATACATTCCCGCACCCCCGGTTAAGAACCACTGATCTAGCTGATTGTCATTAAAATGTATGACGCTAGTGGGTTTGGGGGAATGAGCTGTATTGTGATTAAATTTAGGAGAATCCGAATACATCCAGAAATTTCATTTTTATTTAAGAAGCTTTATTATAATTTTTTAATTACTTCTTAAAACTATTATTTAACGAAAGAAATTCTGTTTTTTCCTCTTTCAACTAGGAAATCAAATACCTTGGAATCTTAATATCAGAACGATGTAGCATTAAATAAGTTCCTGTTTCAGAGAAGTTTTCTAATTTCGAACTGAAAGTAACCAACTGTCAATAAAATCCAATAATTTTTACTGTGTTGAAATTTTTACTGTGTTCGAAATATGCAGTCTTAATGTGTACTTGTAATCTGTAAACGAGTTAGCCTTTGTAAATATTTATTATCTTGTTAAATATTACTAGTTTTAGCAACCAGTTAATGCAACAGAATTACTTTTTGATAAAGACCGTCTTAATGTTATTTATTTACAATGTTTTAAAAAGATTATTTTTATCATCTTTGCACTAACTAGCGCTGCTGAATCCACGTTCGAATCCCGGGAAAGGCTTGGATATGTGTATGGGTATTGCGTCTTTTCGGCCTGGGAGTACTTAAAATAAACAGCGAGACGAAAGTCTTCTCGAATGGTTTAGTGGTAGGAGAAGAGGAAAGGGAGACTCTCGGATTCATCCTCCTTCATCAAAATTGGGACGGAACCCGCCGACGGTATTCGGTACAGCTGGGAAGTTTCGAATGTGAAATCAGTTGCTTTCTCTGATGCACCTTGAAAATGCTCTCCATAATGAAAGAATTAAATGATCGATGGGTATTCGCCATTCGAAATACATTAAGCTGCAAGTGACCGACTCCATTTCAACTGCAAAACATTTTAAAGCAAGATACATTCACCTTTCTTCGTTAATACTTGAGAAGGGTGGTGATGAAAAGAGATCCGAAGATTGCTGCTCTATAAAAATAAATTTGTTCAACAATTTAAGTTTGGTATAATGCAAAAGATAAATTTATCCTTCATTGCGATAGCAAAAAAAATATTACTTCGACAAATAAACAAAAGTTAAATTTTTGCAGTATTTTGCCAGCGTTATACTGACTTTAGAGCTGCGAATAGAATTACAATTATTTTCTAATAAATAGAGCTGCAATACAACAGGAACTCAAATTTTACAATCTACTTTATTTTTAAATAACTAAAGGTAGATGAACAGTAGTATCTTTTAATACATTAACCAAGTTACTGAGTTCCTTCAATAACTTTCAGAATTGTAAAACTCATATGCGAAGACGAATTGCCTAGGTGATCATAGTTGTTTGCAAGTTCTTGCAGAAGTAAGAGGAGATACTTAACTTACAACGAGTCCTTATCATGTTAGCTAATCTATGTTTCTGGAATGACTTACATAAAATCTAGTGTACATCAAAAGAAACTTCCCAGACTAAGTCACCATCTCGAACAATGTGCAATCAGCGGTTATTCCTGTCTTCGAATCCGTTACTACGTAGTACGAGTAAGCGGCAATCCTAATTCCAGATGATCTTCCAATGTGTTAAATATTAATTCATATACGTCCATAGGTAATAATTTAGGATGTTACATTCAATATCAGGAGAACTTGAATTTCTATCTATTCAACACAATTTTAACCTTGACTCATCAAGGAAAAGAAAAATCTATGGTAACGGAGAGTGTGAATCCCTCCGCTTGGACGTCTCTATAAAAACACGAAGGCACAAAACCATTCCTCATCAGATCTCAAACTCAGGTGTTGACACGTGAAATACGCTAGTCTGCTGGAACATCCTTTGTAAACATTAACTCACAGGACACTACTGGAGTTCTCAGGTGAACGAAGCAAAGTTCGGTAAAGACACGTCACTCCATTGGGAGGCAGGGCGACTCTAAGGCATTAACAGTAACACGACAGGACACCAGCAGCGAAACCAAAACGAGGAATAAATCGCAGGATTTACAGCACAAGAGTCTTTTCAAGATTTCCCCAGCGGAACACTTACCAGGCTGCATTTCTAGGTCAACCTTCATCGGGTAGCAAGCAAAAAGTCATTCGGTTTTCCAGGATTTCCAGTGGAAATTTTTCTACAGGGGCATTTTTAGGTCTGCACTCATCTGGTAGCAAGCAAAAAGTGTCCTCGTTTACCAAGTTGTTTTAGTACCTAACCACCTCGAATCTACAGTAGTCCAGATTTCCCAGTGGAAATTCTTGTCGGGAGGTGTTTTTAGGTCATCATCTCACTGGAAATAAGCACAAAAGTGAAATGAGATCTCACACCTTTTTCGGAACCACAGAAACAACCAGGATATCAAAATCTCCGAATTTCGCATCACTTTAAACACGATTATTACTATTTTTCAGCCAAATCAGTCAAAAGAAAAAAAAAAAAACCCTTGCGCAGACGCGT
The DNA here is from genome assembly GCF_044657685.1 of Stegodyphus dumicola. Taxonomy (NCBI): domain Eukaryota; kingdom Metazoa; phylum Arthropoda; class Arachnida; order Araneae; family Eresidae; genus Stegodyphus; species Stegodyphus dumicola. The sequence continues at coordinate 34,619,605 of NC_140771.1, read as the reverse complement.
GCAATAAATCAAAAAGCCAATACTGGACTCCGCCAACATCAACACACGTTGACCTTCCCGCGTAACCTAACCGTAATCCTTGACTAAGGAAAACACGTACTTAGCCCCCAAAGCAAAGATAAGACAATAAGGAATGTTCTTGAACATTCCAATACCCCGAAAAGAACGAAATTGCTAAGCTGTCCTGATTTCTTTTACATATAAAAATATTTCTTTTTGAATCCATTTCTCGATTAGAAATTAACCAAAAAAAAAAAAAAAAACTTTGAAGTACTGATTCTCAAATAAGAATTTAGCGCAATAGAACACCTATTAAATTCAAATAATAAAGAACCAAAATTACATTAGAATAATTCTAGTTTCCAAATTCTCACCAGCGGCCGAGCGGTAAAGTCGCTGAACACTGGTAGTTCGGTCCGAGGTTCGAATCCCGCGAACGGGCTGGCTGCATGTAGCCCTCGAGGCTTTGCCGTAATTAAATAACCTAAACCTAACCTAGTTTCCAAATAATTGCAATTAAGATATTTAATTCTTTAGTCTGTAAATTCTCAAATTTTACTGTATAAAAAGAGTGACGAGACAAAGACTTGAGAACGGGAAATTCTTCACTTGTCAACTTAAAAATTCAGCTATTGCTCCCAGGTTATGCCAGTTGTCACTAGTTTTTTGTTGGCAAGGACTTCCTCAATAAAGAGGAAAACCGGAAAGTAATAAATTAATATTTTGCTGCTACATGTAAAAAAATTTTCAAAAATAGTAGAAATGCTTTTAAAGTTTCTAGCGTTCTAATGTTTACAAGAAAATTGCCAAGTTGGTAATTAATTCTTTTTTGTTAAAACCCAGTCGTGGACTTCAACAAGCTATATGTATGGTGCCGCATAAAACATTTGCCAAATTCTAACAGATATCTGCATAGATTTCGAAGTGATCTGTTATCATTGATCATATGATGCATAAGCTATAACCTTCGTTAAAATGATGTTTAAATCTTAATACATAATAAACAAATTAAATCTGAAAGTACAAAATTGTTATATTATACGCAATCTAAATATAAAAATACAAGACGAAATTGGCAATAAAGCAACTCAAAGCTAGTATAATGTATTAGTATAAAGCGAACAAAAGTGTAACTATGTATAAAAGTGTATGAAAATATTTACATTCATTTGCAACATATTTTATGCATACCGAATTTCATATATGCACTTTTCTGATTATGAACTCCCACTGGAACTGTGATTTTTCTTAAATTATACATCTTTATCTTCAACAGAAGAGACGCTTCGAAAAATAGCGTTTGGGGAAATCGAAAAATATATTCATCAATCGATTTGCAGTTTTTGTTTTTGCTTAAGGCAAGAGACATGTCAAAGATAAAAGTAAATCAATTTCAAGCGGAGAAGACAATAAATTCCCAAACTTCCGAAACAATTAACAAATAGTTTCCTGTTAAGACAGATTTCAGCGAATAGAACAGTCGAGATAACAGAACGAGGTGACATAATGGAAGACCGATTAAATCTCAAGAACCCCGTCTTTTATTCGAATAACTGAAAATCGATGAAAGAGAAAGGCAAGTTACAACTCAGCCCAGCTCAGATTGGCAAATGTTGTTTTAGGCAGAAGCTGTAAACAGACGTTTGGACTTAATTTTATATTAATTTAACTGGGATTTCTTGCTATATTATTGCTCAACTTTTTAATGAGTAGTTAAAGTAATTACTTTTATAATTTTTGACCATTTGAATTAAGCTAAATATTCAAACTTGATGGTTCAATTCCCAGCGAAGACGTTGCATATTTTTCATCTTTCCTGCTTCTCAAAAAATCCTAATGTCAAGTGTTCCTTTTGCTAAAATGAATTTTATCAAGTTACCATCGGTTCTGTGTACATTCAATTTATTATGAACCCGTACGCAAGCAATAATACCATTTCCTTTCTGGCTCGCTCAGGAGCAGAATTAGAAGCTGAAAGGGTAAAGAAAAAGAAGACGCGGCTAAAGCTTCTTATAGTTGTGAAGTCTCCTCAAATGCTTTAATATCATAAGAAAAGGACTTTTTGAAATATTAAAGCTATAGAAAGCAAAGAAAAGAAGTACTGTAAAAGAAAGAAGGAAAACATAAAAGTGAAAGAAGAAAAAGAGGGAGCTAGGAAACTTTCATCTGAATCTCTCTTCGATCACATTCGAAGCTTCTGCATCCGAAAGAATAGAAGGATTCGATTCATTTGAGGATGAAACTGATGAGAAGAGAATCTATCCTAAAAATATCTGAAGTATAGAAGGGACAATCTGTTCTTCTGTCATTCTTCGGAGAGAAAAGAATCTCCCAATGATAGTATGGGATTCAGGAAATAAAAATCAACAATGTATGTATTCAAGAATAAAGTCAACAAAAAATAATTACTTTTGTTATCATGGTCAATGATGTTTCTCTTAGAACTACTTCAGAAACTGATGCAATGATACTGCAGCCAGAATTAGAATAAAAGCCTAGTATATAATGTACTGGCATTTTGTATAAAAATTTGGCTTTTATAAGAAAAATTATTAATAAAGAAAATTGCAAATCATTTAGTTCTGAAAGTGTTTCATTTAATATAATTTATTGCCTTTACTATTTACGTTTATTATTCTGCGGACGTTTTAGAAATTACGCTAATGAAAAAAGATATGACAAAAGGTAATTTCATCATTTAAAAATCTTACAATATATTCGAGAGTACAACGAAAGTAACCTTCTTTAGGTACGAAAGAATGTTATGCTCACTACTAGAACTTAAAGATAGTAAGGATTTAGAAATCTGGACATTTCTGTAAGCATTTTGCTTACGATTTGACTTCTAAAACATCCTGGTACAAAATATCGTAGTAAAAAATAAAGCGGTTCAAAAACTTTGCAATTTAAAAACATCGTCGTCGAAAATATCGTGGTAAAAAATAAAATACCTACATATCATCGCATGGCGATAACATCACACATATACCTTTTTTCAAATCCCATACTTCTAACATATTTTGTAACTGACTTTCATCATAACTAATAAATCGACATCCAAAAAATTGATTGCACCCTGTACATAAAAATATTAACGATATTTTAAGAATAAATGGAAACATAATAGTATATAGTTTTCATTAAAACAATATCAGTTAAACAAACATGAAATAAAATAACTTCTAAGCAATTTTTATAGATGTAACCTCATACAGCTATTTATCTTTTTTTTCTGAGACAGTATTTTTCATAAAAAATTATCAGTTAAACTTTATTAAAAAAGGTTAATTTATTAATGACCTTTCTTAATTAACTATATAAATTTAAAATTATTTTTTTTAAGTTGCATTAATTTTATACTTAATGCTTAAATGCTCAAGTTTCTTAACTATTTTTTCAGCAAAAATTTATTAGTTCCTTCAAACATATGAAGTATAGAAGTAAAAGAATCCCTTTTTCCTACTTGCGCTCTAAAGTCTTTATACGAACATGCATTTACAACTTTGAAAACCTGAAAACGCCTGTGTGCGATGTTATCGTCACGCTATGATTGTAGGTACTTTATTTTTTACCATGATATTTTCAACAACGATGTTTTTAAACTGTGAAGTTCTTGAACTGCTTTATTTTCGACCATGATATTTTGTACCACGATGTTTTAGAACTGCGATGTTTTCTCCTTGCTTTCTTTTCTCCCACGATGTTTTCACCTTGCGTTGTTTACTCCGCGAAAATTTCGTCTGCGACGTTTTTGCCGCGACGGTTTCGGTGAACACAGTAAAGAAATGTAGACAAATGTTATTTCAAGTTCCTTCAATCTTTAAGGCAAAGCTTCTATGACCAAAGCAAGTACAGATTTCCTCTTCTTTCAGCAGCAAATATATTTCTTTTTTGAAAAGCAGGACTTTCGTTCTCAAAATACTTAAAGGTTTTCTATATAATAAGCCTCAATTCAAGGTTCAAATTTGCTTAAGCTTAACGTTAATTTTTGTGCTATTAAACTAGGATCTATAGCTAAATTAGGATCTGTAGCTTTTACATGTTTTATTTAATATTTCTAAAGCCCAAGTTATGGTTATCATAAGTTTAATATTGATTGTTTTGCAAGGGCGAGCTCGGAAATTTGACTTAATAATTAATAATTAATAATTTCGTTGTTTAAGTGGATCACTCGCCAAAGGCTGTGGGTGTTGCAAATTCCGACGGTCTTTGCGATGTTATGTTGATTACACTAATTTTCAAATTTCTGAAAATGATAATAAAATAGTAAATTAGTTATTTCTTGGAAATCTGATTAGAAAGTAAAGAACTAATTTCATTTAATTTTTGTTATATTATGAATACATAGATAAATTCATTTCTCCTCACCGTATTTTATCCGATGGAGGTCAAAAATAGAAAGAAGACAAGCCCTTCGGCCATTTTCCTTAAGCCGCAATCACAAATCACCATTTGATTAGATCTGCTCGTCAAAAACCGATTTCTTGTGAGGCGAGAAATTTATTTCCTTTCATTTAGCCGGAAAAAATTCGACTCAAATAGCGAAAACAATCAAAATCGAGATTCCTATGGATTTTGCAGCTCATGTGTTTGGATGGAAGGGATCATGTTTTACCGTCGTCTAGGGTCATAACTTCTGTCCGTCTGGCTTTGTGTGTCTGATTGGTGGACAGGAAGCCCATTTGAACATGAGATATATTCATTCACAAATGCATTCTTTATTGTAGCCTTCAGTATCGTTATCCTGTAATTTAAAGTAATGATTTTCAGCATTTTTATAAGTGAGACCCCGATGAAAAATGTCCTTAGCAATCGTGTAAGAAAACAAGACCTTATAAATTGCAATTAAATAACCAATTTTAAACACGCATGGATTTTACTTTTAGCAAAATTCTTAACAATTCTAAATGCTAAAAGCTTCATTGCACCAAAATTACATTACCTGTATTCGGTATACCGATAATAGGAAAGGAACAAATGTTATATTCAAATATTATTAATAAGTGCAGTAAAATAAAAATATGTAACATTGGAAATAAAAAATATAACATAAAAAATTAACCATTACAATACAATAAAGGAACTAAAGTGCAATGATATTATTAAGAAGAATAAATATCACATAAAAATACAGTCTATTCTATAATATATATTAATGGTAAAAAACGTAATTTATTAGCTGCATATTTTTAAATGTGATCCTAAAATATATAATGGCATCTTTTGAACTGTCATTCAGCCTGGAACGAATTTTTATGCACAAATTATCTGCAGTTGAAAATTTTCTTTCTGCATCCATGAATCCATGATGGTTGGTGGTATTGTTAAAAATGAGTGATATACTTCCTCTAAAATATTTGCCTCGAAGTCCTTCATTTTCTAGACGACTAGGTCTCTCGTCTGACGGTTTTGAAAAAAATGTAATTTTTATATTAATTTTGTATTATTGTTTGTGGTAACTTTTTTATTTACACCTAATGATAATTTCTTCTCGAGAGAAAATTATGTTACGATATTAACATCATCTTTCTATAATAACATCATCCGATATTATGATTGTCCAACATAAACATATCTTATTATCATTTGCCGATATTAACATCATCGATATCAACGAACTGCTCTGGATTTGTGGAAACTGAAGATCAATTAAATCTGACTTTGTTTGCATTTTTTCCTCCCCTTTCCTTTTCCTTTTTAAAGCCGATATAATTTCATAAATATCTTAAAATATGTTTTAATTCACTATGCGAGTTTCAATGCACTGTATAATTCCTCAGACAGCGGCGTTTCCGTACCATTAAGTAATTGCAGCATAAAATTTATTGTATTCGTTGCTACTGAATAGGATCCTTCAGACCTAATGCTTCCACAGCTATTGGAAGGAGAGCTGGTACAGTTTATAATAGTAAATCGAATTCACTATCGAAAAAATTAGTTTGTAAATTTAGTCAATTAATGTTGTATAAATTTTATTTTTTAATTTCAAAAATCTTCCCATCGTTTAGAGCAAATTGTTCCAGCTTGTTTCAAAATCTAACATAAGTTCTTTTCCATTTCAGTAAGTATATATTTTTGTAAAACGCATTTTCATTGGGAAAACATTTAAATACTTTAACAACTTTTCGAATTTTCTTCATAGCTTGATGATCATCGAGTAGCAATAGCTACGAGGCTATTGTGAGATGCTGGCCAAGACAACAAGTTCTGAATACTACAAAAGCTGGTTAGCGGAGTCAAGTCATGTGATGTGAGATTAGTTTTATATACATTTCATACTTAACCTGGCCATTAAGCAGACAAAGGAGATTGGAACGGAAGTGAAACAGCAAATGACTGACCTTCAGTCATTTGCTGTTGTAGTAATAATAAAATACTACTCAGTTTTGTTCAGCTACTTATCTTTTCTATCTTCCCTCATTTCCATTTTCTGATTCCATTAATTCAATCTTTGTATATATAATTGTATGTTCTGACTGCCTCACCTTTATGTACTTTGTGCGGTTCTGGACAACCCATGGACGCTGCTAATCTGGACGTGTGGTGCTCTGCACTTAAGCGTTTGGACTGTATTGTAAAGAAGTATTGGAGAGCTCATTGCCTATTGACCTGATAGTCAATGGCGAGGCATTTGATAAGTAAAATAAAATGTAATTGCATGTATCCTATCTGCAAGTGTTGCCCTATAAGTTTAAAACTAAAAATTCCACTTCATCATGTCGCTGTAGAAAGAATGAGATTCATCTGCCATAAACTTAAAATCTTGTATTCTCATCAACGACATGTGAGTTCAGGTGGTATAAAAGAAGAAGACATAGCGTGATTAATGTAAATTGCAGATAAACAGATTTGTTGTTGCGTTTACAACTTGCATGACTGGTTATCTTACACAGCTGTTGCTGCGTAAAATTAACTCAGACATAGGATATTTTGGATCTTGGAGTCGTCAGACTTGAGCGAGAGAGATTTAATATGAGGCATACGGTAGGAATTTCGTTAGCTAACCGAAAAAATTATTAAGCTTTGTAGATTGTTGTTCCACCAAGTTAAGAGATTCTATCAATTCAGGAGGAATGTTATTGCTCTTTTCAAGATACGTATCCATTAAAACTCCTCTGAAGTTCACAAAAGTTTTCTAAAAGAAATGTAGGCTAGATTTAACGTCGAGTTGTGGGAAATTTTTACAGTTCATTCTTTATTCTTCCTGTTCACTTGTTTAATTTATTATAATAATTATATTTAATACTATAATCAAATATATAAATTCATGCAACATTATCATTAATGCAAGTTATTTAATTATACTCTAAAATGTTTGTTTGATCATTCGTTCAAAAAGCTGTATGCAGTATCCTTTTGGAAAGGAATTTACATTGTTGTTAAGTAGGCGAGGTATTATAATGTAATGCATTTACTGTTTAACTACAATTTGGTTTCATTGTTACTTGATTTATTTACTAGAATACAGATCTTTAAATAACAATTCGAATGAAGTGTGTTGCATTAAATTGTTTAAGTACTTCCGTCTGATATTTCAAACGATGGCATTATATCATCGATTTGTACATTGAAAACAATGCGTCCTTACACTTTCAAGAAATTCAAGCAACTCATTGTTTGCTTATTCAATACATTCCAAAATTAAAGCTTTTAAATGCATTTTAATTCCAATTGACTTAATTAAAGATTATAAAGGCTAGTTTGCAACGACAAATGAAACACGTTTGGGGTGTAAATGTTCTTATTGAAACAATGCTTCCTGCCGGCTTAGAAAGAAATTTGAATCTTACCACGACATTTGAAGATATTGTTTACTTTTTACTCTGTAATTACATACAAATTCTAATTTTCTTTTATAACATTTGAAACATAGTGTATTGTTTTCATTTTACATATAAAAATCACATTCTCGTCTAATAAAATCTATAGACAGAATAGTGAACTGTAAACTGTCAGCTGGAAAGAATCTAAAAGTAATCTTCATCAAATACTATCTCTACCCGAAGCGCAAGACTTTAAGTCAACGCACGATTAACTCGGTAAAGAAGAAAAATCCTTATTACAATTAATCGAAAAATATTGATAATAATTTGCTTCTTTTTAGCTATTTAGTCTGGAGAAAAAGTTCATTCGGTTGCATTAATTAAATTAGTATTCAATACGTCAAGAACCCATGGAACCAAACGGAAAGAACCAAATAAGGGAAGAACAAACGTAATTAGAAATAAAAAAACTAGTTGCTTTAAGGAATATTTAAAAGAAAGCTTGAACAATGCCATTGAATTCAAACTCAAAGGTATTTAAATAGTCCAAAAACATTAAAAAAATTTTTCCAGCAAAATTCATTTGACACATATCTACTATCTCACATACTTTTCTTTTCTTTTCTAAATTTTCTAAAGACAGTTTATTTTACTCTAATGGTTTTAATAGCAGCTTACCTATCATTCCGCAACAAACAAACGCAAACTTTTTTATGCGAGGTTCGGTAAATCTATCTCCTTCTCGATTAATCGGGTGCGGACTCTAATCCATCTTCCACTCGCCATCGTGAATGACGTCTCTCAGCACATTGTTATTCGGTAACGCATGATACTTGTCAAATTCCCTATTGCTTTGCAAACCGAATTATTTAAACGCAGTAACCGCACATCTTAATTTAAAGCTTTTTAACATCTTAATTTAAGGCGTAAATCTTAATTTAAAGCTTTATTTATATCTGTTCGAAAAAGAAATGCATTTAATCAAAATGATAGCCAATTGATAAACTTTAGGTTCCAGCTTTATTGTTAGTAACAAATTATGTGTCTAAAGCTCTATGTTACGTAACTGTTACAGAGTCATTTACTATTTTTTAACGTATATAATGATATATATTTTTAAACATTTTACTTTTTACTTCCTTGTACGAAGTAAAGAAAGTATTGTAATCTCGAAAAATCCCGGGTATCATATTTCAACGAAAATATCCATTTTAACCGCTATCCAATGAAATTGAATGATGTTTTTGCGTGACATCCGCAAGTAAGGACAGAATAAAGGACTCTTTTCCTCCAAAAAATTACAAAACTGATTTAAAATGAATTCTGAAGAGAATGTTTCGTGACGTCTGTACGTACGTGCGTACGTTCGTATCTATCTCGCATAACTCAAAAACGAATCGCATTACGTGTTTCGCCGAAACAGACAATTGAAACCTTTTCGCTACAAAATTTTTTTAATTTAGACAAAGTGTCTTAGAAAATTTTAATAGTCTCAATTCTCTGTTCCAATTTCCCGACGCGTCCGCACAAAATGACACATTAAGGTGTTATATATATATATATATATATATATATATTAAAGCAAAAAAGGCACAATTTACAAGCATAAAAGAATAAAAAAAACTGAGCTGACTGAGCCGAGTAACAGAGGGGATATATATATGAATGTATTTATATACGTATATATATATATATATATATCCACTCTGTTACTCGGCTCAGTTTTTTTCATTCTTATATGCTTGTAAATTGTGCCTTTTTTTTCTTTAAAAATGATTGAATTATGTTGTTCTTATCTTCTGGTTAAGTTCTTATGCCTTTAGGTAACCTGCATGTTATAGTTGTAGAATTATCAACAATTTAAAAGTTGTCTAATTGCGGCTACGTCTAATTTTTTATCATAGCAGCCATATTTGTTTACATTTGAAACTTAGTAGAATAGTGGATTTGTTGCCAATCTAGAGAAACTGAGCTTCGCAACAACAAAGTAAAGTATTCTTTCATTATTATGAATTAAATTATGCTTAATCCATTCTGGAATTATCATTTAAGCTGCTAAATTATCCCATGTATTGACTCAGCATAGCGTACGCAACAAATTAAGTCAGTTTGTACGCCTTGAGTGTCTTTTTGCAAAGTGTGGCAAAAGGGAAACTTATAGTTTTGTGCACGGAAAAATCTGCCTTCTTGCCTGCAGGCCGGATTGTTTGTTCTTGTAGAAATTGTAATTTTAGTTGTAAAATTATTTTTTTAAATTGTTTAACTGTATTTAGTGTTTTATGTTTTTCTATATTTTTCAATTTTTTATTAACATATTTTGAGGTTTCATGCATTTTTTTTGCCTTACTGAGAAGTGAGAACTGAATTAATTGAATGAAAAATATATCTCTAAAGAATTTCGAGGAAATAAGTTAAAATGAAATGCAGTACAAAATGCGTATAATTTATATTACATACGTACAAGAAAGTCATGTGGTGTTCGCATCAAATGTTTTATCTTTATATATAAAGGTAAACTGGTCTTAGATATAGTAATACCCAATCTGAAGTTTTTTAGATTGCGAGTTTTTTGTTTCATATCTTCTTTCAATTTTTCTTGTCACTCAACTGTTACCTGAAAACATAATGGATGATTGCCCTTTTTAATAAATCTTTGTGTCAAGAAGAGTAGCATGAAAAAAATCAATACTGACTTGCATACTACTAATTCTTATCTTATTACCGAAAGCTTTATATGAATCTTTCCTTTCAAAACAACATTTTGTAACATTTAAGATAAAGCAAAGACTTTAAAATTTATTTCTGACAACGAGGTTCTTTAGTTATCGATTGTTCTTCCCATTTAATTTGTTAAAAAAACAGCAGATTTATTCTACGAGTTGTGACATTGAACTTCAGTAAAGAACTATGAAAGATTTTGCTGCTTATTAAAGTTTTCGTCCAAGTAGGAAAAGTATTCTTTGAGGATTTTATGTGGCCAACTTTACTTTCTGTGACAAGTAATGCGGAAAATATTCTAAAAAATATTCCCTTTAACAAATTCGACACTGAAATGCCATTTTTTTTTTTTTTTTTTTTTTTTTTTTTCCCAGTCGCGCGGGATACCAGGCGAAATGGGAATAGAAACATAAACAACAAAGAGAAAAAAAAAAACCTCCTATTGAAGGCTGCCACCAAAACCGCATAAAGAGCCCTCCCCCTTTTCCGATCCTCCTTCCGCGACGTAAAATCCGAGATGCTCTAAAGCAAAAAAATAGCGACAAGTAAACTCAATAACAGATTCTTTATAACACCTGTGTTCGAATCTATAGATTCCAGTCAGGTTATTTGCAAAATGCAATCTTCAGTTGCCTTCAAAATGAGAATTTTCAGACCCCCATGACATGTGTTGAGGTGTTTTGTTGCCGTGTTTTGCATTGTGAATTTGGGTAAAAAAAAAGTATCCGAATATTTTTGCAGAAACGTACGTAAAGCAGCTTAGCGAAGAAATCGAACATGATCGAACACTCTGAGAAGAAATTTTCGTGGTGGAAGTAATGATAAAATGAGGTGATATTGTAACTGCAGCTATATTCGAGAAGATTACTTAGCTAATTTGGAACGTACGGATTCATTTATTAACAAATTAAGTAATTGTTTCATTTGACCTTTCTGGTGTCCTTTCACTCAAACTTGCAATGGATTTCGAGAGAAAAATTTGTGGTTTTGATGGTAAAGATCTGGATATATGGCAGTGAGATATGATGCTGAAAAGACCGGTTATTTACGTATTTAGTGTTATAAAATTTTTATTTCTTTAAGTCATTCAAAATATCTATGTTTCGTCTTTAATGTTTGATTCAATATGTATGTACCTTTATAGAGTTGCGGAGTTCAAACACTTTAAACACGGGTTAGATGCCTAAATAAGCAACTAAATTACCTACCAAAATGGCGATAAATTACCTAAATAAATATTAAAATTCAACTTTAATAACCGGTTTTATTAAATAAAAAATATTTTATGTTTCACTTATGTCGAAACCAATTGAATTCATCCCACAACTGCGTTTATCTACATCCGCATTTTATCATTAACTATACTACGTTGGAATTTTATCACCTTTAACACCCGAACATGAACATCTCAACGCTAGAATTTCAAATTTCGAATGTTTTTTATTATCTATTTCATATTTTGTAAAACTTTAACGAATTTTTGATTAACAAGCTCAACGATTTCAAAGCGAGCAATGGCAACACTGTACAGAAAATAACATTTTTATCTCCAGGGCGCGAGACTATCTATCGGAAATTCTAAAGATATGATGTTTTTAAATATTTTATGTTATTGCTTTTGAATTGAATTTTATGCGGCTTAAGTGCGAAGAATATAATGTTTAATAAATAAAAGTAACACACAAAACATTAAAAAAATGCCCGTTTGTGCGTGATATGAAATCTGAAAGCCTTTAGATTTTATTTATTTATTTATTTTGCGGGGGTTGTGGTCTAACTTTTTTTTTTTTTTTTCTGGTATCTCTGGTTTCAGAAGCCTACAGATTCATTTATCGTTAAAAAAGATAGAGTTAAAGATGCGACAATAATTAACTGATAGCCATTGACAGTTTTAGTGTTTGTTGCGTAAATATTCCACGTACAATGCGACTTTCCGGTCGTTTTAGCCAAATTAGAGGAAGAGCTTATTGAAGTCTGTTAAGAGTAAATAAAGTTGAAATGTATTTTCCAGAGTTGCCTATAATTTCAATTTAAGGTAATATATCCGTTCAGGTCACAGATGTTACATTTGTTAAATTATTGTTGTAAAAGAAAAAATTTCGGGTGTCATATTTCAGCGAAAATATCCATTTTACCGCTCTCGAATCCATTAGAACGATGTTTTTGCATGACATCTGTACATAAAAATAGAGTAAAGGACTCTTTTTTCCAACACGGACAGTAAAATAGATTCAAAATGATATTTTCGTGACGTCTGTAAGTATGTATGCATGTATAAATTCGAAAACGAATAGTCGTAGAACGTTGAAATTTTGTATATGGGACTCCTATAACATCTAGTTGTGCACTTCCCTTTTTTGTTGCAAACAGCCGCTCGAAACGTATATATATATATACCTCTGTTACCGGCTCGGTGAGCTCAGTGATTTATTCTTATATGTTGGTAAATAATTTTTTGCTTTAAAAGTGGTTGAATAATGCTGTTCTTATGTTCTGGTTATAGTTTTTATGTTTTAATTTAATCTGCATGCAACAGTTGCAGAATGATCAGCAGTTTAAAACTTTAAGTAGCACTAAGCCTAACGTGGCTACCATTTGTTTACATTTAAAACTCTTAGTAGAATATTGAATTAAGTCAGTTGGTGCACCAATTTCAGTGCGTTTTTGCCCATTGGGACCAAAAGTTAAGCTTCATTTTGTGAAACGAAATTTTTATCTTCCTGCCCGCTAGCCGAACTACTTCTTTTTGCGTGAAAACTCTAATTTTAATTGTAACAATTTTTTTAAAACTACTTTTAACTGTATTTGACATGTTAGATTTTTCTGCAATTTATAATTTTTAATGAGAATGTTTTGAGCTTTTATGTATTTTTGTCTTGCTGCGAAGTGAGAATCTGAATTGATTGAATGAGATATACAATTTTCTAAAAAGCAATTTAAATGAAGTGCAACAAAAAATATGTATAATTTAATAAGCCCTACAAGGAAGTCATGCGGTGTTCAAGTCAGATATTTTTTTAATACTGATCTTATACATTTACTCACAATAATAAAATTTATCAAAATAATTTTAAAGTATCTTAAGGAAAAAGTTTGAGAATTGAGCCTAGAATAGGTTTGTAAATATAAAAATTTAATTTTTTTTATATTATTCCCGCAGGGTGAACTATTTACTCAGCAAAATATTCGTTATAATTTCGTAGATTGAGTGAAAATATTTTATACGCTCACGTTCACAGTTTGCAATGATATTTGCAAATAAAAATTTCAAAGAAAATCTAGAAATCTAATAACAAATTTTATTTTACCAATACTAAAGCCTTAATAGCTGTACAAGCAGATGAATTTTGTATTTTTTTCCAAAACTCAATAAAAATTATTCAAATTTACTCCATAATATGCGTTGAAAAGCTGTCTAATTCTGTCTATTGTGTATTCGTAAATTCTTTTCCAAAAAGGTAAAGGAAATTTTTTTGCTTAACTTATGAAAATATAATGAACGCTTTGCTCAGAATTTTTTTTTTACTGATTGGGAATCGCATAAGATGTTAAATTTTTATATCTATTTATTCTGTCTTTAGTGCAAGTTATAGTATTTGTATTATTCATATATATTAGGATAAAAGTGAATTGTAGCTTTCTTTATTTTTCAAGTCTTTATTTTTGAATGAATTCTAGAAGAAAATATTTCACCCTTTTCAATAGAACTTTTCGAATTCGCTTTATGTTTTCAACTTGTAGGATTTATATTTATTTTAACTAACATTTATTTTAAGTTGAAACTATCTTTCCTGTCAAGCCTTACTTTCCCCTGGAACTTCCAATGCCGGAGTATGTAAATTTTAGTAGAACGCGCAAGGATTCAAATTATCAGCGGAAGTATTCTGAGTTAAATAGAAAGGAAACGAGTTCGAAGAGTGCTTTTCTTACTTCACGAGCGCGGAGGTAGTTAGTCAGAAATTGAAGAACCACGCGTTTCGGCCTGTGTGCTTGCCTAGGCAAATTGTTAATCTTTCAACGTAATATTCAGAGTTTGCTGAAGTATCAGCGGTATCGTAAAACGCGGTGAGGTTAGTTACGTTTAGAGAGCCTCGTAGTTAGTGACTTGTTAGTATCTCTTAGTTTCTTATTTTTATTTTACCGCCGGGTCGGCGTAGTTTGTGAGCGTCAAGAGCACGCATTTGTAATTTCTAAAGTTGAATAAAAAGGGACTTAAACCCTTCTCATGACTCTGTCTAATTCCCAGTTTCAGCAGTCACCACTTTGTTGCGTGCAGGTTGGAGGCGCGCAACTCTACAAACTGATCAGTTTTTCTCAGTAAACGATAGAGTTAAGGAAATAAAAGCAGGAAAATATATTTGTTCAATCTGCTGTATTGCCATTAGGATTTTTTTCTTTTTTCTTTTTCTTTTTTTTTTTTTTTTTAATGCTGAAGACATGAAAATGTGAAATGCTGTCGCCGGGATTCGAACTTGGACCTCTCGTATACATGTCGAGTGTGCTACCTTTACACCAAGAAGGCATGCCCCCCTTTTAAAGGATGACTCGGGATTAGGGGACTCAGTCGCCAAATTCTGGCGCTGAAGAATCATCATACACCACCGATTAGTTCAGGCACCGATGTGACTAACTAAGTAAAGGCTTCCCTGCTTCGCGAGACTTAACCGCACTACAGATCTATTCCCCCTTCGGAACAAGTCACAGAGGTTCAACCTACGCTATTGCCCCTCCAGGAGAGCAGTGCACCACCTAGAATTCTCCAGGCAGCACTGGTCGTCGATTTGCTACCTGCCAGTCGCTCGGGCTGCCCGTCGCAGCGGGACATTATCCAGCGAACCCGGGGACACTACCTCCCGGGCTACTAGAACCACGCCACACTAGGACGTGCCAGACCCCGAGGCCGTCCAATAAGTGACCTTTCACAGGGCTTTCATAACCAAGTTCATACCCTGTGGCCGAGACTGCCTAGGTACAGATCCCAGCCTGTAGCTTCGCAGAGTTCTCTACGTCGACCCCGGGGGAGAGGCGCCACTGTAGAAACGTTAAGTTATTTTGAAGCAGGGGACATGAAAACTGAGCAATGCCTTCGCCGGTACTCGAACCTGGAACTTTCGAGTACGCGCCGAGTGTGCTGCCGTTATACCACGAAGGCATGCAGAAAGGAGAGAGAAAATACCTTATCCTGCTCTCTGGTCTTTAAAAATAATTTTATTGCATGTCAGTTCTCTTTTGGTTTCTATCAGCAACTGACCATATAATTCTAAATGTTTTTTAAATCTGACATTTAGAGATATTTTATTGGAATTACAGTAAATAGTTAGTCATAACCGATCAAAAGTTGATCCAGAAGTAATCTAGAAAAATGCAAAAGTCACTACTTTAAAAACTATCATATCTTTTTCAGAAACAAATGCAGCTCCGCTTTTTAACAAAAAATTATGGGACCAGATGGCGCTAGCACTTTTCTGCACATATTGCAAAGCACTCCCACAGTTAATAAAATGCCTTGTTGGAATACAAAATTAAAAACATTTGTTGGATATTGGGTACAGCCCTCTTAGCAGAGAAAGAACCCAATTAGGAAGGAGCCCTAAAAGTTTTGTTTACCTTTTCATCGAAATCCAATTTAACGGAAACGTTATTTACATTACAATAAACCAAAATGACAATACTAATCAGAAAACATTAGCTCGGATTCTCCTACCAAAGCCTCCGAAATCCGCATCAAATTCTACCGCTATCAGGATATTGATTACTCAACTCCGCTCGAGTAAGAAGTTTTATTAAAGAAGCGTGGCATAGCAAAATGGGCACTTAATTAAAATTGCCTTGAAGTTTAAGCTAACCTTAAACAAACACCACTAAATGCCGTTATTAAGAGAGTGATTCCACCATATCAAGGGTAATGAATTTTGTGGATTTCTCTCGACGTCCTTCCTCCCAAATATAATGACGACCATTAAAATTGGCTCGGATGTGTAGAAAATTCTAAAGGTTTCGCTTATTTTACAATGGCTGCAGCGTGAGGCAAATAGTACTGTGTGTTTTAAAGCAGAATTTTCAATTACTTGCTGCTCTTTGTATTTGCTTGGATTATTTGTATAACGCATTTATTTAATTTGAGGCAAAACTGCGTTCAATAAAGTCAAAATGCAGAAATTTTGCAGGGAATTCAACCTCAACGGTGGGGTTAGGAAAATTACATGTTATTCGTATTATAATAATATTGAATATTTAATACATTTTATCAACAATTCAGTAAAAATAATATATAAACTATTCAGAATTATTAATTTTTAATATATTATTTAATAATCTGTCAGTTAATTACAGACTGAAGCTGTTTTCTCCTTCTAAACTAAACTGAGCTTAATTAAATGTTTTATTGTTCAAAATATTGATATCTTAATTAATATGCAGTATCTCAATTGCTACCATACTGTTATTAATCATACAGAAAACAGTGAAGCCTCGGTTCAGAAACTTAATTCATGGATTAATTCTGTCATGCCTCGCGCTCGTTCAAACACGAGGTGGGTTCTTCGGTGTAAACTTACCATAGTGGGAAAATAACAGTTGTCCGCTTTGACATTTTCTTCACTACTTTATTACACAAACTGCACTATGGATACACCATACAACGAGTACACTGTAACATAAACTATATACAATATATATATAAAAGGCGCGCAAAAGAAATTAAAACATATTTCCTTTCTCTACGTTCTCACACGGCATGCTCGCCGGTCCAACTCCCCGTGCCCTCTCCGTCCAGTCTTTCTTCCCCCCACCAGCCTGCCTCGACCGGTTTTTCCGGGGTAAGTCACTTCCGTTCCTCGTCTTTCATCAGGGGAAGGAACTTCACACCTCCCCTCTGGTTTGTAAATATTTACGACTGAGTCGAAAAATTTGAAACCCATATTATTTTGGCACTTACCAGGTAGTCCCTCTTTTCCGGGACACAGCACAAGGAATCACAGTAAAATCAGAGAGCAGAAAAAAAAAAAAAAAAAAAAAAAAGGGTCATGCTACAGTTATAAACACTAACACAAAAAAGAACACTTAAAACACATAAACATAAAAACTGCACATGTCCAAATTTATATAGCGATGCAAACAAAACATTGCAATATCAACTCACTGACACTTCTGTAAGGAATAATTCGTTTACTAATATACCCTAATAACACAATCTTTTCTAGAGTAACCACAATAATACAAAAAAAAATAATAAATGAAAATTACAATATCTATATACTTTTTGCCATACTAGCATTGAACATTATCCTTTCTAGTGTTACAATAATAAACAAACACACACAAAAAAATATATATATATGATACCAACATTAGTTTCTTTTTTTTTCAATTTAGTTCAGATTATTGGTCACTTATACATTCGTGAGGGATCCTCGACAATGCGTCTGCATCGGAGTTTTTAGCTCCTGGTTTATGCATTACAGTGACTTGGAAGCGGGATAGAGCTAATGCCCATCTCTGTAATCTAACATTCCGGGGTATCCCATCGGTTAAGTACTTTAATGGGTTATGGTCTGTATGCAACAAAATTTTATTTCCGTATGTCCAAGTTTCGAACTTGTCGAGAGCCCAAATTATTGCATACGCCTCTCTTTCTATAGTGCTCCATTTAGACTGAGCGCTAGTTAATTTCTGGCTAGCAAATGTTATCGGTCTAGCTTTCCCATACTCATCTCGTTGAAGTAAACACGCTCCAATACCTATTAGTGAGGCGTCTGTGTTAATTTCAAAAGGTTTCCGTATATCCGGCGTATATAAAGACGACGCCGTGCACAAAGCATCCTTTAATTCTTTGAATGCCTTCTCGGCTTCAGACCCCCAAGGTATATCATTAGGTATACATTTTCTCGTGAGCTCAGTTAACGGCCTAGCTATTTTTGCATAATTCGGAACATACTCTCGATAGTAATTATATAACCCCAAAACTGATCTTAATGCCTTTTTGGTTCTAGGTGACTTCAAATTTTTAATGACCTGCAATTTCTCTGGATCTGGGCCATGTCTGCCTGAGCCTACTATGTGACCTAAATACTTTACCTCCGACTTGCCAAAAGAGCATTTCTCTAAATTAGCCGTAAAGTTCAATGTCTGTAAAGTACTGAGTACGGCTTTTAAATGTTTAAGATGCTCTTCCCACGTTGACGAATAGACAATTATATCATCGATGAAACTTTCAGCATAATCACTATGTGGTCTAAGAGCTTGATTCATAACTCTTTGGAAAGTTGCGGCAGCACCTGACAAACCGAACGGCATCACTTTCCACTGATACTGACCCTTTGGAGAAACAAAACTCGTCAGATGTCTACTTTCCTTCTCCATAGGGATTTCCCAATACCCCTTAAGAATATCTAGCGTAGACAAATAACGTGCTGCCCCTGCCTTATATCGAAGCTCTTCTGCGTTTTGCATAGGAAATGGGACAATCTGACTTTCCGCATTAAGTCCTCGATAATCACAACATAAACGTACGCTTCCGTCCCGTTTCGCTACACACACAATAGGGTAAGCAATCTCTGCTGTGGAAGGTTCAATTAAACCTCTTTCTAACAAATCAGCAATTTGCTTTTCCACCTGTGGCTTCAACGCCTCAGGTACCTTATAAACATGAGGTTGCTTTCTTTCAACTCCCGTTTTTAACCTGATACTGTGGGATCCTACCTTCGCACATTTAATCTCCCCGTCAAACACTACATGGAAAGATTTGATTAATCTGCTCAACTGATCCCTTTGTGACCTATCTAAATGTTTCCATTCCTCTGAAACACAGATCCTATCTAAAAGTTTGTCTACTTTAGGGTTTCTTTCAATAGGCGCGTGCTGCACCTCCCCAAATTCTGTGTCAGCCTCATAGATTATCCCTACTGCATTTATAGGCTGTAAATATTTCCGTAACTTATTTTGATGCAAATGTCTAACAGATTCATCTGGCAATTTTACCAAATATGAATGTGGAGACTTTTTCGCAACTATTTCTCCAGGTCCTGTCCATTTCGAGCAAAGTTTATTTGTTGACGTTGGTATCAGTACTACTACCTCATCTCCTATCTCGAATTCATTTTCCTTAGACCTCAAATTATGATGATGAACATATTTCTGCTGTTTAGCTTCCGAATTTTCTTTAGCGAATTTCTCTGCCTCCTGTAACCTATTTCGAAGAGAAATTAAATATTCAGTAACTGATTCCCCAACTCCTTGTGGTAATACCGTCTCATCTACCCAACTTGATTTAAGTATCGCCAGTGGCCCCACTGGCACCCGACCATACATCAGCAAAAATGGTGAGACTCCGGTAGTTGAATTCGGTATCTCCCTATAAGCCCATAACAAATATGGTAACTGCTTATCCCAGTTTCTTCCTTGAGTATTTATCGCGTGATGCAACATGGACTTTATTGTTCCTATCCATCTTTCCACTAGCCCGTTTGACTGCGGATACCCTGGCGTAGAAAATTTTGGCGAGGCCCCTAACCTAATTAAAAATTCTTGTGTTAGCTTAGCCTTAAAGTTCGTTCCGTTATCCATGGCTATCATTCTCGGAACTCCTGTTCGCATGAAAATATCAATGAAAGCGTCACATGTAGCTTTCGCTGTTATCGCCTTTAGTGGAATTGCCTTCGGCCATCTGCTATGTTGATCAACAACACATAACACATACTGGTGCCCTCTTGAAGATTTCGGCTCAATCGGCCCTAAAACGTCCGCATTAACCACTTGAAATGGAAGTTCTGGCCTCCCTACTGCTGTAATTGGAGCCCTATCCTTCACTTTAACTTTCCTTCGTAGCTGGCATTCCTTGCAAGCTTCGCACCACTTCCGCACCTCCTTTGACAATCCTTCCCACCAAAACGACATTTTAATCCTTTCCGCCGTCTTCTTTGCTGCGAAGTGCCCCCCTTGTAAGCTTTCGTGAGCCAACTTCACAATTTCTTTCCTGCGGCTTTGAGGAACAACTAACTGACTACATCGCTGCCCATTGACACTTCCCGTATGGTACAAAATTCCTGACTCCAGCCAATACCCATTCTTGTTATTACGTGCATCTATGAACGCGCTTTTCAGAGAAATACATTCCGCTTGCTCCTGCCTAAAACGTTGAGTTTGCGATAAGGGTGGGTTATCAGCTGACACTTGCTCACTGCCTCCCACTTCTACTTCCCCCCATCTTTACTCCTTACCAACCATGGTGGTAGGCTCCATGTTACCAACGGTGTAGTACGAGCTATTTCTGCTTCACCTTCGACCTCGTGACTGGCTTTTTCTGTCGATTCCTTTCCGTCCAAGTTACTCGATACCTGACCAACTCCCAATACTAGTTTTTCTTCCTTATTTTCTCCCCAATAAATATCTCCTTGTTCCCTGAGAAGTCTAAAATCTCGAGGTGTCACCAGCGCCTCCTCGTTCAAATTATGCACTACTGCTGCATGAACGTTCACATAAGGCTGTACCTCCTCTTCTCCTGACCAGATACTGATAGGTACTGTAACTAATTGGGCTTCTACCTGGGGTCCCACGGCGGGTTGTAACCATATCTTCCCTCCAGACTCCAAATATTTCTGTGGAACTACCGATTTCCGGATTACAGTAACTTCTGCTCCGCTATCAATCACTCCTTTGAATCTAGCGTTGCCTATCTGCAGTTCTATCCTAGGTAATTCCCCACTTGCCCTAGTTAACGGAATTTCTTCTGCATAGTTAGCTAACTTCAACCCTACGCATATTTTATTTAATCCCTTTGCTTCCACCTCATCCGTATCCTCTTTTTCGCTTCCTCTCTTGGGTTTCGCTATCAGGTTTATCGCTGGACAAAAACGCTTTATGTGTCCTTCACCCTGACACTGAAAACATTTTAGAACTTTCTTATTTGCCTGCATCATTCCTTGAGGTTCTAAAGTTTTTACCCCTTTGTACTTCTCCTTATCAACCCTGTAATCAGAACTGAAATTCCCCTTACTCTTATTTGGTCGTCCTAATTTTCCCCCTTGTCTTATCGGTTCCTGTTTTGGTCCCACTTTATTTACTTCCTGAGCACTCGTATTGTAATTTCTAGGCATTGCTGCAACGTAATTATCCAAATCATTTGCAAGCTCTGGCGGAGATAACCAGTTTTCTACCTCTTTTAACAGTATATGCGCCTTAACATTTGCGGGTAATTGATCTTTTACTTGATCGACAATCAATAGTTCTCTTAATTTATCAAAAGTCTTAACTTTTCTGGATTCTAAGTAGAAATCAAGTGCTGCCTCAACCCTCGCTATGTGCTGAGTATACGTTTCCTCATATCTTTTTACACATTTTTCTAAATTCTTCTTATGTTGCAATGGGGTAATCTGGAATACTTTTAATACTGTATCTTTAATCTTAATATAATTATCCAAATCCCTTTCACCCAGAGTTGAAATCAAACTTTTAACTTTAGTTTTTAAACTCTGCAAAATAATTTTCCCCTTATGTTCTTCCGGAATTTTATAGAGATTAAACATCATTTTCGCATGATGGAAAAAGAACGGCCATTCCTCAGCTTTAGATGGCGGGTCAATCATAACTCCTTTCTTTATTTTTAAATGATTCAAGAAATCATTTCCCTTGCTCTCAGCATCTGAAACCCCTTCATCCTCTGAGCCCGATTTATTTCCTCTTTTATCTATTTTCCTACTCTGAATTTCTAATTCTTTAATTTTTATCTCGTATTCTCTCTCTAATTGTCTTTCCCGAAATTCCATCTCTTTTAATCGGTCTTTAGCCGCATCTGCCTCTAACTTACACCTTTCTAGCTGCAGCTCCATTTCCTTAATTTTAATTTGAGCCTGCATGTTCTTAATAATTTCATCAGATTCTTCTGACACCCTATTTCTCCTTTTAGGACCCATATTAACTTCTGGTATTTCTTTTTACAGCTTTACCCATACAACACATAAATAACACTTAATTTTACAGGCAAACATACATATTTCACTACTACTGAATACTACCATTATTCATTTAACAAACATTATCATTAGTGAACACAATCATGAATACCTTTCTCATATTACTATTAACATATATTTCACCATATATTGTTAACACATAAATACCAAAAATTATATTAGCTTTTGAATTAGTACAAAAAAATAGTTCTGAATACTTTGGCCTTACGCCGTAATACCTTACATATTCTGGAAATGAAACAAACATTTACTTATTGTTCTGAAATCTTTAAACTAATTAATTTTTAATCAACCTATTAACTTTAATGACTAAAACATTTTGCCAAAACACGGCAACAACAAAAATAGATAATTTCTACCTTAATTAGTAACATGAGCACACAGTTAAATGTTTCGAAATTTCTGCTGACATATATTTGAACTATTTTAACATTCATTTAGCATACATTATCTCCTTAATACAAAATTAATCATAATTCCTTATTTGCATATAAAATATACTTTCTAAGTGTCTACTGGCTTTAACGCCTGGCATTCTCATCATGTTATTAACCGACATTAACACAATTTTAATTTTCTCCGTTACTATAGTAATTTTAGGGAGGGAGCTCTCTTCATTTATATATTGTGCTTCCCAAGAAATTAAGAGGGACTTACCTTTGATCCCGATAGTAGAAAATGACGAGTTGTGCTCAATTCTGTACAATTTCCTCATCGCGCTGCATAACATTTCACTTAATAATATCACCACGGTAATACTGATGATCACTTTTACCATCCACTGTTTCAACACTGCACGAACATTTCAATTAATAATATCACCACGGTAATACTGATGATCACTTTTACCATCCACTGTTTCAACACTGCACGAACATTTCAATTAATAATATCACCACGGTAATACGGATGATCACTTTTCACACGACGAGGTTTCATACACCCTTTCATTTATTTGCACGTGTAGGCTTACGCGTGCCACTTTCCGTCTTTCATGACCATCTTTTGTCATCTTCCTTGCTTTCGTGACTTATTTCCTTCATTTAAACCACGTTCACTCAAATCACTTTTTACGATCTTACTTCCTTCGTATTTTTGGTGATTTCTTTTTTCCCACTATCCTGTCGGTCTGCGCCATTTGTCATGCCTCGCGCTCGTTCAAACACGAGGTGGGTTCTTCGGTGTAAACTTACCATAGTGGGAAAATAACAGTTGTCCGCTTTGACATTTTCTTCACTACTTTATTACACAAACTGCACTATGGATACACCATACAACGAGTACACTGTAACATAAACTATATACAATATATATATAAAAGGCGCGCAAAAGAAATTAAAACATATTTCCTTTCTCTACGTTCTCACACGGCATGCTCGCCGGTCCAACTCCCCGTGCCCTCTCCGTCCAGTCTTTCTTCCCCCCACCAGCCTGCCTCGACCGGTTTTTCCGGGGTAAGTCACTTCCGTTCCTCGTCTTTCATCAGGGGAAGGAACTTCACAAATTTGTTCCCGGGCTCAGTGCTGCTTAGGAAAGAGTGCTTTGTATGGAAATTCTTAACTCAAAAAGAAAAGAATTAATAAAATCTAAGAATATATAATATTAATACGTACACAATACCAAACATATAAAAAAACAAAAAAACTTATTGTGCTAACATATTAAAAAACAAGAAACATTTTACTGTATGTACTATACTAAAGAAAGTTGATGGTGCATGCAGAAAACGGGGAAGAAGCAAAAGGCGCAAAATGTTAGTTTATAAGAGGATCTTATTATATAAACATATAAGGCAGCCCCGGCCTGCATATAAGCATTCTGTACCGCGCCACGCGCATAAGGAAAATCCGTACTTGTGATTGGACATTCTTTCCGGTGACATCATTTTCTTTCGCGTAATGACGTTTAGACGTGATTCTTACGGTTTTTTTTTTCGACGAATGATTTGCATGAATGAAAATTATCGTTTGTTTTCTTTGGTACGAAAAAAATTAGCTGCAGCGTTCTGAAGGAGTTTTAAAATTATAAAATCTCTCAAAGATGCTGTTAATATCAGGATCAATCTTAAGCGTTTAGATTATATAAATAGGTAAGTTCATGAATTTAGGGCAAAAACCGAAGCACGACGGTCTCGATCCAACTATAAGGCATAGTGTTCTAACAAGTATATTATTATTACTGCAATTTTGTTGTATTTTCTTTCTTTCACATTGCAGAAAGTATTTCCTTTGCAAATGTTACGTTATTTCCATGTTAATGTGCATGTCATTTTTAATATTCTGTTCCCATAGAAAAAAGTATATTCGCTGAATTTAATACTAATGTACAAGAAAAGAAACTTTCTTCTCTGACAAACACATTTTTATTCAAAGGTATATAAAAGATGTTAGAAATTAAAAAATCGGCAATATTAATAAAGTAATATTATTCAGTTTAAAAAACGTATATCTATTTCTTCGTTCCAAATCTATATTAGTCTAAATTCAAAAATAAATTTTGTGAATTTACTCTGTACTGTGTTAGCTCCCAACGCCGTTTTTGCTATTTCCGAAAAGTGACCTCTCTCATGCTTTCGAAGTTCGCATCTGCAGAGAATGGGATACATAATGAACATGAAATAATAAATTAATAATCACAACACTTTAAGATGAAGGGTTTTTAATTAATACATTCATTAAATATCTCTGCACTTAATATTAACATACAATTACGGAGTTAGCACAAGAAGAAATAATACTTTTTCTCTCTAGGGAAAAAATCACTACATTTTTTATATTAAATTCACCTCACTACAATTTTTTAAGTGCAATCTCATAGTAACAAAAATATAACGCACGTAATAATTTTTTCTGTACTGCTATCAGAATGTAAACAAAAGGTATGGAGTTGTACCCTCGAGCCCAGCCAAAGCTAAGGCGTTCCTAAGCACAGAGGAAATGATGTCATCGGAAGCTGCATCCAATCACCAGGAGGGATTTTTCCCTATGTGCGTGACATGGTACAGAATGCTTATATGCCGCCGGCCTTTGGGAGTTTTTTTCAATCTTTCATTTAATAGCGCTATCCTCTAGTTGAGAATCGCTGGGCCTTAGTCGCTTAAAATTTTATCCAATTTGATTCATTTCATATTTATTATAATCTTAAAGATGCCAACCAGCCGGTGCAGTGGCTAGTGATCGTAACTGCTGTAGCGATGGACCCGGTCCCAAATCCCAGGGAAGGCATGGTAGTAACTGTCCGTCTCTTCGTAGGAGGCAACGTTGGCCGCCTATTAAGTGCTTTGATACCGAAATTGCTACCACTTCCAGCCTTTGTAGTGGGGTAGCTCTAATGGTTATTAAACAAAGCACCCGGCTATTAAATAATATTTTTAAACATGGCATTTTCATTACAAATATTTATGCTACGACTTATTGCTGGTTTATCACATTCTTACTGCAGATAACGTTCCATGAAACTTTGTACCTCACATTATTTTGCATAAATTTTGGGGTTCAGATAAATAGGAACGTCCTCTCTTCATTCATCCTCTGAAGGCATTTCCTAATGTTTCGCATTTTATAGTTGCCTCAGAAGTTATTCCGTTCTTTCGTGCTTGAGTTCATTTTTGTGAATTTCTTACAACTATTCTACATCTTGATTGTTAACTTTAAGCCCAAGTTTCCTATTTTTTGCCCAAAGTAGCAATATGATAGATAACGGAAGCTTCTCAGTGTTAGAGAACTCGAAGTCTTTTCTTGGAACACAACCTAGCCATAATTTCCTCAAATCTGAATTTATAGCCCTGTATGCCACTTGCTGCAAATTTTTGTCTATATAATTTAAACTGTACAGAATATTAAAAGCATGTTTCCAGAAGTCCCTGAATGTTAACTTCGTGTCATAGATTATCTGCATTTGAAAAGTGCTTCGGTTTACAGCTCTTAGGAATTTTAAATAACCTTGTAAGTTCTAAGTTTTTCAGCTATCATAAAATGTGATTAAATCTACCTAAGTATTGATCCTTGCGAATTCTCGCACAGGCTTGAAGAAGAACACGATAGGGGAAGGCTGTAAAAGACCCTTTTAATTGAACACAATACAATTAACAGACAGCATGGACTTATGTGCTTACACACACCGACCGCTTGCGGTGAAAATTTAAATAATAACATAACACTAAATTTAAAGTGTAGTGCGAGACTACGCAATTCAAGTTGGCAGGTTGACTCAAAAACCTACACCGTTAGAAGAACTCGGTGGCAAGAATGCGTAACGTCGGTGGCAAGAAGGTTAACAGCTGGTAGAAAATATCAACGTGAACTCACAATCGCGAAACACTTTCTCCTTCAAAAGTTTAAAATACTGTCATTCACCGAAACCCATTTACATCCTGGCGAAGAAACGCGAGGGGAAAAAGAACGGAGGAAAGGTTCACAAATTAAAATAAGTATTAGTAAACTAAATAAAACCTTACAACAAAATTTACAAAAGTTCCACCAATCGCCAAAAACTTGGTTGGTGATTAGGCGCATTGTATATCATAAGAAAGCACTTGAATGGCATATTGTTTTCTCTCAAATATTTCTCCACATTTATGACAAAATATTCATCAATCCAAGTGATAAAACTTGCCTAGTTACTCAAGCCTCACAATTAGCCCTCCATGTATTAGGTGCAATGCAGTTTTTATCACACTGTTTCCTAAGCATTCTTGGATTCTCTGAGCGGTACAGGAAATAACAGTTTGTCCATAATGCTCTCCTTGCCTTTTTGACAGAGCAAAAAATTTATTCTACTATAGTTCATTGACTTGTATCCAAGTAATATTACCTCCTATAGATGATGAATGTTCTGTTTGCCATTTTTCCTGAGTCAACTGGTTTCGTCGCAGTTAAATACTTGTTGAGGAAGAAATCCATCAGTTTTCAAGTGGAATTTCACTGAAATCTTACACTGAATTAGTCATAAAAATACTGCATAGTTTCTTCTGCAGGCTTTTGATACCCATTCCCAGCTTCTCCATGTCTAATTATCTTACGGGTGACATTTATTTTCTTAAATTTCACAAACCATCCTATGATAGCTTTTTAAACATCAGTATCAGCAGCTATATACGAGATATTTTTTACCAGGTCATCATGCAGTCACTTTGCTATCTCACAAATGATGCTCCGCAAAGATTGTTACAGCTAACATTTGCTCATTTATTGAAAGGAGCAGCAATTGCTCCCCATTCTTCAGCCGTTTGTGATCTTTGCTTACCATTCAGTTGTCTGCCACTCCTCTTACAACTCCAACTGGAAGGTCAGGATAGTACGCGCAACATGCGTTCGTGCATTATCTTATTGAAAGATGGCCTCACGCAAGCCTCGGAGATAAGGGACCATGAGGTTTTTATCTATTTATTTTTTACTGTTAGTTAATTTTAAATTCAGTTATTTTTCTATCATTCCCTTTTCACCCACGTTTTTCATGATAAAATGTAAATGAGATAGCGAGCGTTTATTCAGATTAAGGGAGAGAGAAGTGCTATTTAAGCGAGGGTTACGCAAGTTACTTTTATAGCGTGTTCTGTCTAGTCCAGGCCACGTTATACCTTGACTATTAGCGATTTGATTTTGCGGCGTTGAGTGCTTCCAGCCATTCGGCCTGTCTCGCCAGATTCTGATAAACTATAGCCTTTCTTGCGCATTTAAATTATCCCGTGAGCCGTCAGGCTAATCTGTAATATTTGAATTAGTTTAACATTATGTATTTAAGTTAACCCGAAGTATTGGCTTGAGTTTGAATAATAAAGGGTTATTTACCCTTCCATCTTGTTGTTTCTTGTCACACGAACTTAAGCGATTATTCGCTTAGCAGTTCTTAAGATTCTTCACATTCAACTGTAAATTAGCATTTTCAAAGTGAGGAACTCTACAATTTACACCCTTCTTCTGACTTTGTCTGTCTGCAGTTTAAGACAATATTATTCTTTCTCTGCAGTCTTTATAGAGCTCACTAGTTTATGCTACTAAAGAAAGTGAGACTCTGTAGTACAACCACGGGCCTTAATGGCGGCTATTCACATTACCAGCAATGCACACAAGAGGTGATTGGGATATGTACTCAGAAGCATTATACACTAGCATTTCAGGTGCTGAACATGGATGATGAATACAAGCTAGCAGCGTTCGTTCTCCTCGGTGCCTCCACACATGGATATATCTCATGATCTGTACACAGAACTGAGGTTCTTCTGAAAAGCGACGTGGTGCCACTCCTGTGGCCAGCGTCGTCGTTAGTCGCATCGTTGTAAGTGTGTCCCTTTGTTAAGGGAAGCCGCAACGATAATTGTTGTGGTGACAGTCAATGGTGCTACAGACGTAGTCGCACTGTACAGATACTTGTCGCCCTGCGCATGAGCTAATTTCTGGACTCTGTGATGTGGCTTTATGATTCCGCAAAGCTGAAAAAGGACAACAGGATAGCATTTTTGTCCCCTCAGGCGTTAGTCGTGCATGGCATTCAGTATGGCCCTTCTAGGCCCATCGATTCCACATGTGCTTGACGGTCACGGTATCCTGACCAACACGAGCAGCAGTATTGCGGAACAATGAAACATAGTCCCGATAAGAGACGATACTGCAGCGATCGAATTCCCACACAATGCTGGTAGGAGTTTCTGCTTCTTACACAAAGCAAAGCACCATCTTTACTCAAACAATCAGCGTTCAAATGCGATTTCCAAATGAGAAACCCGCTATGTGATCTTCCCCTCTGTAAGTGTAGATGGCATTGCTAGTACCTTTTTTGTGTGCATGCGTTGATATGGTAATCCCATGCATGTAGTTAAATTTCATGAAAATTTTAAGTCTGTTACATATCGATCTATAGAGTACCAAATTTTATTATTTGCAGTTTGAGATCAGACTAAACAAAGTGCGGATAAATCGATACCTTTCAAACAAAGAAAAGAAAAAATAAAAATAAAGGTTTGTTGTTTATTAATAGTGACAACGTTGCTCTTCAGAATACTAAAGATTTGTCCTTCTTAACAAACAGAATGGTCCAAATGCTTTTCGTCAACAATGCATCTGATCTCAGTATCTCAGACATCTACCGTTAATCACGGTTTCATCAACTTAAATCTATTATTGGAGAGTTATTAGCAATTCATTTACTCATAATTCATGGTTACTATGTTAGGTCGTTTTCAGACAGCCCGAGACGGAAAACACGCAGAATGAGATCTTAGAGGAAGGAATCAAATGGCCCTGCACACTACATTATGATTAAAACTCAGCAAATCTCTCTCGGAGGATATCAAACTAATCTAGAATAGTAGAGTAACATCATTTTGAACGCATAGAAAGTTTAAGTTCCCATTAATTTCCTGAAATTTGTTCCTGAACTTTGTTTTGTTGAGGAAATAATCGAACACATAATAGTGGAAAAGGAGAAAGATGGTAAAGAGGAGGAAGAGAATGACGAGACGCAAATCATATTTATAAGAAAGATAAGTTGAAACAGCATTGCAGATTTCTGTAAGATTTACTGAGAAATATTTATCTGTGTCAGCCCATAATGCTTGAATTCTTAAAGTTCATCGAGTGGGCAAAAAGATATTCGAAGTTATTTTTATGCCGCCCTTCTAAGAATTTCCGTATGATAATATGCGTTTCTTTAATATCCACGTGACAAATTGTGCCGTTATTTTAAAATGTTATTTAAATTTTACTTTCGAAATACAAGATTACTTCGACTTCTATGGTATTTACTAACTTCTGCTCCGAAGGTCGAAAAACCCGATCAACGAACTTTTGATTCTACTGTAGAAGGTATTACAAAATGTAAAAAGGTAAACCCTCGAAATATATATATTTAATCATATGGAAAATCTCAAACTCGGAATAATAGTCCTGTTTCTGCCGGTCGAGAAATTATTCTGCTGTAATAACTCCGTTGCTGAAATAGGCAATATCCATATATGAAGTAGGAAAGAAAGAAGCGAAACTAAGTTTGGTTGATTCGGTTATAGCGAAGTACTTGAGGGATATCTGCAAGGGATGCCCTCGTGGAGGACGTTCAAAGGGAAGTTGCCTAGTATACACGTTACACATGCGAAAACCATGAAAACGGCGAAGCTAAGTCGGAAAGGAATTAGTAGCCCTTTGTAGGTACGGCATATATACAGTTTTAAAAACATGCCTTCAGTTCTCGATTATCCAAATAAGGTTTCCTATTACAATTCCTGATTTACCAAATATACTCGTACTTTGAGATCAAACTAATCAATCAAACTAATCTACTAATTTTTTAACAGCTGCGGATAAACCAGCACCTGTTAAAAAATAAAAGAAAATATAAATGATATAAAATAAAAGTTTGTTTTATTGCAGAGTGATGAAAAAATTTTGTGACCAACCATCAGCGTAAAATAAAACTGTCTGTAGAAAACGGGAAAGAAAACTGCATGGGATAACAGTAGTGGTAGCAGAGGATGTCTTTCAGATGAACTGTACAAAAAAACAAAATTTTGAACAGGCATTCTTAAGCGAGTTTGAACTCAGTGACGTTATTCAAACTGTGTTGTTAATCTTGCTCTTTAATGTCATTTATGAATTACTTCCTAATGATTCTATTCTTATTTACATTTTTTTGTTTTCATTACGCATTTAATTTTACGTAACCAAATGAACGTATTTTCCAGATTAAATTTCTTGAAGATGCCGTAATGTAATCTAATATATCTGTGCTAATTACAATATGTTCTACTGTTTCCTGAGTTTTTCAACCGTCCTCGTATTAACCGTGATTAATTATTTTTTGAATTAGCCGTTAACTACATTCCCGTTATTATTATTCCGGTAAATCGAAAATTTAACTGCATCCTCGAAAACTGCATAATTTTAGTTTTGAGAATATTTGACAATATCGATCTTCATGCCTTTATCAAAGAACTTGGCATATATTCTGTTCAATATTTATCAATATCTTCAACTTTTAATTCCTCTTGTTGCTAATAAAATATGGCGCATTTGGGACGATCCTGAGAAATTAACACCGAAGAATTAGCAGTTTAATTTAATATTGCCTGTAGTAATTGTTCATAAATGCAAAGCTTATATGTTAGATCTAATGACTGTTATTTGAATGCATTTCATGTACAGTTAAATCCAAATCTGAGTAATTGCGTATGAAGGGTTTAATTGTTAAAATAATCCTTTACGATTTGCTCGCTATTCATTGGATAATTTTCGGAAACCCCCAATAGTGTACATACAAGCATTATTTCAAATGTTATAGTTTCATATCGTATATTAATTATCAGATTCAACTTATCAAATAAAAAGGATGCTAATGCATATTTAAGAATGGTAGTCCCTGTTTATGAAGCATTAGTGTTGGACGTGCTGAAGCGGTTTATCATAGCCCTTCACTATTTTAGAGTTATTGTCATTTGTCGTAAATGACAGCTTCCCTTCACCATCTTGTTGTAAATCACGAATATTTGAAACCGCCAGTACTGAATCAGGGAATATGATGCCAAAATTATGGGTACTACCATAAATTTACCTGTTTCCAAAGAAGCTTTCGTAAATTTATGGCATTTTATTGAGTTACAAAATATAGTTGAGAGCTTTTCTTTCCTTAGACGTTTCGACTACCATCCATGGGTTTATTTCGCGAGGAAACTGAGGTATGCATTCAGAAGTTAAAATCGATTTTTAAGTCTTACTTATCCCTAAAATAAATACTACATTGCTAAAAGAATTTTTTGCGAACGTCAGCTTCATAAAATCAAGTGCCTGATCTCATCTAATTTAGAGTTTCAGTGTGATCTGTCTAAAGTTATGACTCAACAATACAGAAACTCGCCTGCAGGGGGTTCTGGAGCAAAGAAAAAACTGCTTATGAATATTAATAAAAAAAGAAGTTCCTTATTCCTTAAGGTGACTCGTACATCTTAAAACCCGTAAGATCTTCGAATATGTGACTGTTGCAAGAATTGTGATAACTTATTTATTTTAAAAGCAATTACAACTTTTTACAGCTGCTTACATAATAAAGCTGCTTTCTGAAATAGTCATATGAAAGTTTGTGTTGTCAAAAATATTTTTATAATTTAATTCGCTTTGTAACAAAATGTTTCGTCATGTTTCCACCTTGCGCGCGCAGCTTAAAACATTCTATTGCATAATTTATTTCCATATTTAATATATTCTTTTTATAACTACTGTGAACCAAAAATCCTAAGAATTTCATGCTAAATTTTTATTTTATTTGGAGTTGAGTTTTTAAAATGTGTTTTATTAAAAAAAATCTGTAATTTTGTCGTGCATAAAATTTTTTAATATTAAAATATTCATCAGTTAAAACAATAGTGGTTTGAACTGACTTTTGGTTCAGTTAAAACAATAGTGCTCATATAAAGAATTTCATCAAATTTCAAATATGTACTATTAGCCATTTTCAAAATACCCTGCCCGCAAGGTGGAAATATGACGAAAAATTTTGTCCCAAAGCGAATTTAATTACAAAAATATTTGTGTCAACAGAAACTTTCTGGTTACTAGTTCCCAAAGCAGCAATATTATGTAGTCAGCTATAAAAAGTTGGAAGTAATTGCTTTTCAAATAAATAAAAGTATCCCAATTCTTGCAGCAGTCACATATTCGAAGATCATAAGGAGTTTAAGGTGTATGAGCTTCCTGAAAAGATAACTGCTGTTGATTAGTTTTAAGGACTGCATATACATAAATAGATTTCGTTGTTTATACATTAGTTGAAATAAAAGGGGTTCTGCGTTTAAGAAAGCAAAAATTAATTTAATAACTTAATTATATGAGAATTTCTGTGCTTTTTATCTAATGTTATGTTAATAAATAACCGTCTTACTTTCAATTGTGTAATAATAGTGGAATATTAATCCGATTAATGAAATTTAATTTTTTTAGCTATTACACTATACTTCTCCGTACTTGTTAAAGGGAAATTTAAGTAAATGGAATGTAATCACATCCGTCATACATACACTATCAGTTAGGCTGCTTCTTAGAATTTTGTTGATGTAGCAATGTAATTCTTATAAAGTTCGTTTTAGTTTTTATTTAATTACGACAAAAATTACAAAGACTAACCCATAAGAGGAAAGCTGTTTACATGGAACACCCTCTAAGGATAACTGATTTATATTTATTTGCACATCGAGAAAAATACAAAATGCTTATGCAGCTGGGATTTGATCTCGCTGGAACTACCAATGTATACTTATATGGTATTTCTGCCACTTTCCTAGCGTGCCTTCGTGGTGTAGTAGTTCTGCACGCTGGGTCGGTATTCCAGACGTCCGTGGTTCGATTCCCGGCGAAGGCGGTTGCTAATTTTTCATCTCTCTGGCTTCCAAAAAATCCTAATGTCTCTACATACTGAAGTGTTTGAATCCATCACTGCCAGCCATTAATTTTTCTATCAGCGACACTCGATTTAGTTTTAGCCTCATATAAGAAGGAAAATATGACAAAAATTTTTGCCTCAAAGGTAAGAAAATTATTCCTCAAACTAGGATTGCAACGAAACACTCGTAGTTCCCTTTTTTTCAAAATCTTATGATCTGTCTGCTGAAATTAGATTCGATTCGAATTAACTAAATTGCTTTTTGATTTGAATATTAGATTTCATATTCACTTGAAATTATGGGTTTGCTAACAAGGCGCTTTTAACATTTGACTTAAATATCCGGCATTTTATCAGCTATAAGGCAATAAAAAAATTCGAAAAACTTTTTGAAAGCGCCAAAACTCGACAATTTACACTAGTGATTCCGAAACAATTTTTCTTGGAAGATTGAATATTCCATGGTGAAAAGATCGAAATTAAGTAAAGATATGTCTGAAAAGTTCAATATAAAATTTTAAAAAATACATCGAACATTTTTCCGAGGTGTGAATCGCTGTGAGCTCCCGTATTGTCAGCATTACAAGAATATTTGTTGTGTCGAAGACAGCTCTAAGATGTGATTCAAATTAATTATTTAACAAACAGAGAAGCCAAGCTAAATAATGCATATATAGATATAACACTTCTTAACTTGCATTACAGTTAGCCAATATTCAGGGATTAAAACTACAGAATTACACGGATTTTGCGATTGTTTGGGTAGGTTTCCGTCGCAATTACGCCAGATATTTGAAGCACTGCTATAGTTGCGCATTGTCTCAGTCAAAACTGAAAAAGTTGTTGACCTGCTTCGGAGGAATATGGAAATTCTGTAGATATGCGAAATTCACAGAAGGCGAATAGTCTTCTTCTGTAAATTTCGCTTATCTGCAGAGTTTCCATATTCCTCTGAAGCACGTCAACAACTTTTTCAACTGAATCAAGGAAACGAGCATCGGAAGATAGATTTCATGATCATTGTTAAGTTCTTAATGGCAAAATTGCGTGACTCCGTCTGCTTTTATTCTCATAGATTTCTCCCCTCTCTTTTATCGTGTCCAAGAATCGAGCAATCCCTTTACTTCCCCATTATAGCATCAACTGTAATAAAAAAATACCGAAAGCACCAGTACCATTCAATTATTACTTCTGTGTTCTTTGCTTCACAAGGCAAAAGTTTTAAGGAATTTTAGAATACACCCTAAAAGAGTTTCTTCGGAGAAAGTACAGATTATAACTAAATCCTTTTTTCGATCTCTAGCATTATCGTTGAATTACATTTCAGTTGCTCTGTAAGATTATTTTTCAATAAAGAAAAGAAAAATATATGAGGTTTAGGTGTTCGCTGCCTTCTTAAGAAATGTAGGAATCCGAAAGCGAAGGGGAAAAAAATGGCATCGGAAGCATAAATCCCCTTTTTTCTATCGTGCGTGAACTTCCAATTTTTGAACCGAACGTCTTCTAGAAGGAGAAATATAATAAAAAATTTCTTTTAAGTACTTTAAAACTTAGAGAAGCATAAAAGTCGGAATTAAAGGCCTCCGGATATCCGTCGAGAATAAAACCAAATAAGCGTGCAAAACAACGAAATATTTTCTATTTCAAAGATTCAGAATCAAATAAATAAAAGAATAAAACAAGGAAACAAAAATAACTAAACTAAAAATTAAAAAATAAGTAAACAAAAACAATTGATATATTCTCTCTAGCGTAAAAAAGGAATTGCATAAAAGAATGAAGAAATTAATTCAAGATTAGGTGAAGGAGGTTAGCAATTGTAAGTGATGTAGAATAATTAAGCTATGAAAATTCATTCAAAATGGTAAGAGGTCTCAAATTTTCACATTTTTTTAAGATTATTTTCTTCAATTTCTTTTATATTATGCAGAGAGTTAATGAGCCTTAATTGTCTTAGGCTGTCACATTCTGAAAATGAAATATCTTGAAGGCGGCTTATAGATTTGTCCCTGCAGTTATTAGAAGCAATTGACCTCTTTTTTTATTATGGTTTCAATTAAAAATTCTGAAGCACGGAAGCTTAAAATTTGTTAACTATCATACTAATGCGGTTTTTCAGTTTTGAAAACTGTAGTTGGATATAAAATGTAACTAAAATATAACTAATATATGTTTTCATACAATAAGCTTTTATTTAAAGTAGATATGATAATTATAACACTAAAACGATAAAAATAATTTGTCATATAGTTTAACAGGAGTAAAAGATCAAGTAATTCAATTTACAGAATTCATCTATAATTTTATGTGGCTAATAGTAGAAACATTGAATGACCATGATAAATTAAAAAACATAATGGGTTATACGTTTGACAATGAAAATTAAATTAATAAAGTTCTTTATTTAGGTACCCCACGCTTTTATAATTCGCAATATAAAACTGTAAATGAATTTTCTAAATAGAATTCTTTGATATATTATTGCGAAGTTTATTTTATAGTGAGCAAAAGATTGTTTTATAATGTGTAAAAAATTTCAAATCTGCATACCAAACCAACTGTATTTTAGATGCTAAAATTTTGAAACCATAAACATCAAATAGTGTAAACAAGCAAGTGATTTTGAAAAATACGCCGAAAATTCAGAAATTAAGTTAGAAGAATTTTCATTCAAATTTCATTGAAATGATTTTTTTCCCTTGCATTCGATGGTTACAAACAGTAAAACTCTGATATGCTTAGTTTGTTTGGTAAACGAAAATATATTTAAAAAAAATGCTTTAGCCTTAAATTAAAAAATCCGAAAAACCTTAAATTAAAAAATCTGATTAAGCGTTAAATTAAAAAAAAATCGAGTTTTGAAAAATTAGCTTCACCACATTGCATTGTCATCGAGAAAGAGTATGCGTGAAAGGTCTTAACTCGATAGCTTACCAGGAAGTAGGTTAAAATTAGATGATAAAATTCTACTCTCAAACACTATGAGTGAACTAAATAAAAGCTTATAAAAGTACATATATAGGGTAATTCAAAATCCTTTTGATAAAGGTAAATTACGAATATAGAAGCTAACCATTTTTACTTGAGAAAATGTATCCACATATGCTACCAGAATGTATAGAGATGCTTTGGTATCCAGTGCTACAACATTACTTTTGCCGTATATTGTCCCAGTAGCCCACCAGCGGCCGAGCGGTAAAGTCGCTAAACACTGGTAATTCGGACCGAAGTTTGAATTACGCGAACGGGCTGGCTATACGGGCGTTTCAGTGGTTTTGCCCCCATGTCTACCGTGTATACGAGCCAGTTTCCAGAATTCTCAGCGAAGATTCCTTTCCTTAGGCAGATACCCCTCGAGTGCTTTCCCATAAACAAATAAACAAAACCAATACCATCCCAGTTTTATTTGAGGTACCCTACGGGGTTGTATCTGAGAATTTCTTTATTTGTCATTAACCTCCCAGTAGGAATTTTTAATTGACAGATTTTTGAGCCTGCTAACCTCTGAATATTGGCAATTTATCAGGTTTAGGTTCCAAAGGGTTGGGTGCATGTGCTTCATAGTTTTTTGCCACGTATAATGTAAATACGAACCAGTTTTCTTTAGAAAATCTTCTAGTAAACATCTTTTGTCATAGACAAATAGCCCACGAATTATATATTTAATGTTTAGCAATTAAATACTGTATTTTGTATGGCAATGTGATCAAATAAAGACACAAATCTCTTTGAGGAAAGCACTCTCGAAGAATCTGCTACGCGCGAGGCTCAATAAAAGATAAATTAAAAGTCTTAAACTTTTCGCTCGTCTAGCACCACTTACTGAGGGCGGTTTTTAAATTCCTTCCCATTTCCTCTTCGTTAATTTTGCTACGACAGGGTTTTCTATGCTAGGTCAAAATAATAAGCCTTCGTCTCAGTGTAATGAATTCTCATAGCATATAATAAAATGATAATTTATATTTAATAACATTAATTAATTAATAATATCAGCTTATATTTAACAGTATAAGTTAAATGTTATTTAATATATTTATTAATAATATTAACTTATGTATTCCATAATATTAATTAATTAACATATTTAACTGATTATATAATTAAATGATAACTTATATTTAATATATAAATGAACGTAAACCAACAAGATAATAATTTTAATTTAAAAACATCCAAAAAATAATACACTTTTGTTAAAATAAGACCCAGTATAATAGTAACTTGCAGTTAAAATGAAGGTGAGTATAATAAAATCCTATGAAAAAACTTTCAAGTATAATGTTGTAAATAAAATCCAATAAAATCGTAACTTTTGGTTAAGATAAAAATAAATATCATCCAATAAATTGGTAACTTACATTTAAAACTAAAATAAATGAAACCCAATAAAATGATAATTTATATTTAACATACAGATGAATATAATCCAACTGTCAAAAAAACATCTTTCAGTTATTATTTTATATCATTTCCATTTATTTCAATAACATGAAATCCAATAAAGATTTCCTTCTTAATTATGCAGGGACTAATAGAAGATTAAATGTCCTTAGCCAAAAAAAAAAAAAAAAAAAAAAAAAAAAAAAGAATTCAGAATCGCAGTCGTGTCTCCATTTGTTCATCTTTTGTCCGAAAGCCTTACGGAGAATTTTTTACGAAATTTTTGTATTGACTACTTTTCAGAACTTATTTGAGACTTAAATAAAAGAGGTACATCGTCGGACAGTTTTGGATAATAATAAAGGAACTCTGATTAGACATAAGAATGAAAAGTTTAGAAGTTAACTTTTTATTTTATCTCGCTGCCACAGAATTTTAAAGAAATAAATTAGAAAATAAAAAAGTCCCTTTGTATACTCCTTTCGAAAGAAATGATTAGTTGCAATCCTATTAAAAAGGATTTATTAATTAGTCAAGAAAGAAATTTAAAAAAAAATGAGGAACGTGATATATTCAGGAGATTAAGTTATGAAGTTTTCAACCTGGTTGAACAAACTCCTAATTTTTCGTAACGTAATTAAACATTTTTTTAGAGGAAAAAAAATTAAACTTCTTCACCGTTATCGCGCGTTGTGAAATAATCAAGTGAAGAGCTTTTTTCTTCTTTTTCTCCTCTTTTTTTACTCCTAAATAATTTCTGTGCCAAAAATAACGAGGATGCCAATTATACTAGAATAAGTTTATTAAAATTTACAGTGAACTTTTCATTTTCACGATGAATATGTAAAACAGTTTCAGAATTAAAAGTAAAATGCAGAAATTATCTCCTTTTTCAGGTTTATTAAATACGGGATCATTAAAAAAATAGATTTTATGAAATCATTACAGATAGATAATTATAATTTCAGATGGTATTTTATAATTTTTTATTAAAGGAAGGAAAGTGCTTATTGCAATTTATGAGGTACGCTATAATTTAAGTATTAAGTAATAAGTAATTTTCAGCTTTTCTTAACTACATCATGAACAGAAGCTACGCATATATCAAGTTTATAATTATTTAATGTATGTAATTTTATCAAAAAGTGAAAAAAAGCAAGGAGTTATCAATGTGCACATACCGCATTTATTCGAATTCAGGAATCGTGTTTCCCGTATATATACGTCGATAAAAATGCAATGGACCTTAGAACAGATATTTTCTTAGGACAGCGGAAACTTCTGAATTACTAGCTATTTCGAAATAAACCGCTTTGGATGATTCAGTAATTAGGAGGGGCTAATTGTTACGTTTCCTTGTGTGTAGCATTTTTCAATTACCAAAATGAGTTAGAACTCTAAAAATATAATGGACGATAAAGTTCCCATTTTTCGTGGGTTGATGCAAAGTAAGATTTTTGTATTAATAAACATACATTTATTGTATAAAACTGTTTATTTATCGTATCAGTTTCAAATAGACGTTGAACCGAAATAAAATGCCGAGAATTTACGGGATTAAAAAGATAAAATAGACGCCAAAGAAGAAGTCTGCTACAATGTTTTCTATACTATGTAGTTACGCATGGCGTAAAGAAAGATAGTCGTGAAACTAGCTTCAAATTGTGATTATACTTTGTATTTATTTTTACAAAATGGTTTATTTAACGAAAGCTTGTAAGATTGATTTAACTGCATTGGTTTGGTTTGCAGGATAATAGCAAAGCCTACGAGGTCTACGTGTCTAAGACGGATACTTTCGTGAATGACTTTCTAAGGAAACATCTCGTTTTCACATACACATTGAAAAAAAAAAAAAAAAAAAAGCGCTTATGCAGCCAGTCCGTTTGCAAGGATTTGAGCAACGGAAGGAACTACCAGGGTTCGGGGATTTTATCGTTCGGCGGCTGGCTGACCCTATTTAACTGCATTAATAAATGAATCTAGTATAAATATGATCAGTTATGCAGAGTAATTGTTGAAGCAGAAAGTTGTGAGGAAGTGTTCCCAGAAATTTATTGAATGCGATTAGTGCTGAATGAGAACAAAAAAAAAATTAATTAGAAAAAAGAGAGCAGAAGAAAATTAAATAAAGAATCGTAAAGTGGGAGGTTAAAATTTAATTAGGAAAAGCAGAGCGGGAGTTTGAGTAGAGAAATCTATAATTATAGACCGAGCTGAAGAGAAAAGCCAATTCTTTTAAAACTGTGAGACGTAACGACACTTTTTATACGATAAATAAATAATGGTATACAATAAATATACGCTTAAATTTAAAGCGAATACTTTATGTTGCCCTGAAACATACACAAAAAATGTGTGAACATACCTACTTGATCATTACATCTTTAAAATTCTAACTCTCTCGATGCATATTTAAAAAGTACACTGTATTTCTCTTTATTGGTAGCCGGTTATTTAAATGTTTTGATAGTCTCACATTTTCAGCTATATTGACAATTCTTTTGGTCTGAAAATCTCAGCCTTATTTACTGTTTCTTTCTCAGCGTCTTCATCGTCGTATTCGTCGAGTGCGGTCATTTAAATTTAAATCGAGTTCATGGTCATCAATATCATCATCGTCATAGAAATCTAACTCATAGTCAACCAGTCATCCAAGGAAATATTTTTTGACTCCTTTGTTAAACCTGAAAATAAGAAGGAAAGGAAAGACAGAAAAATTGTACTTTCGAAACTGATGAAAGGAGAATCAGTCTATTGCAGACTATAGCTTCGTGTAGTCAGCTGTGGTCGAAGTTGCATTAGATCTTCATCATTGCTAATCTTCCCGAACTCATAACTGTCATTAGGTTTCACTGCTTTTAAATAGTAAGATCTGAAAAATGTCAGTCCTAGTTTTAGTTCTGAGCCAAACTAAATCCTTTATATTGCGACTGAATCGTCAACTTTGAGAAATGACGCACTGAGACATTTCTTCCGATGGAACTGTCACTGACTTTTGTTTGTTGGAATATCTTATAATTTTCCTTTGCTTTTGCTTCGCTACTAAATTCTAAAAATGCAAATAATACTTTTTGCTGCTTTGCAATTTTGGCTTACCACAGTATTATTTATAACGTCAGAATTTTGATTTCATTTATAGAGATATCATTAAGTAAATTTCCAGGTACAGGGTTCTATCATTTGTTGTTATTTTTCTTACTTCATCATGAAAGGTTCTGTGAAAAGCTCTGTTCCTTAAATTCTGGTATTTTGTCTAACTTCAGAGTTTCCTTCAATTTCTTTTCTTTAAGCATGTCTGCACTTTTAGTAAATGTTTTTCCTTTTCTTGTTCAGCATTTTGTTTTAAACTTTGTTTAAGATTATTCAGTT
The DNA here is from genome assembly GCF_044657685.1 of Stegodyphus dumicola. Lineage (NCBI taxonomy): Eukaryota > Metazoa > Arthropoda > Arachnida > Araneae > Eresidae > Stegodyphus > Stegodyphus dumicola. The sequence goes on along the minus strand of NC_140771.1, from coordinate 34,578,042 downwards.
TGCATTTTATAAATGGAAAATATTTTTCTTTAAATTCGGAACTCTATGAAGATTTCTCATTTTTATTCTCCCCTGATTCAAAGCGTCAGTAACCAGCGCTTTTATTCGAGCTACTGACTCAAAAGAACAAGTTTGATTTTTAGATGTAATTCTAACAATGTTTGCATAATTCATATGAACATTATCATACTCAATAAAACATCTATCCTCTTTTTCCATTATAGAAGTATTTAACATATTAATCACATCAATGTCAATAACTACATCATTCCTTCAAGTTTAAAGGCAAGAACATCGCGGACGAAAACGTCGCTGAGAAAACATTGCAAGGCGAAAATATCGTCATGCAAAACTTCGCAGACATTTGTTTCTCAAGATTTAAAAGTTGTAAATATGTATTTCGCGTGAGGATTGATAAGCGCAAGTATGAATGAAGAATATTTTTTCGTCTATATTGATTACTAATTTTTTGCTAAAAAACAAGAAGGAACCTTTAGCATTCGAAGGGTGAAAAAAAGTAGACAATTTATACGCTACGTATGAGTATGCAATTAATACTACGTAGTTTATGGAATTAACTATTAAATGTCATTATTTAATTAATCTCTTTTATGAACTTGTATTGGCAGTTTTTTTATGAAAAATACAATCTAAAACATTAGAAAAGGGAAGATGTGGGACTGCAGGAAATTACTGATATTAAAATTGCTTTATTAAATATCAGACTGTAAAATTATTTTACCTTTGTTAATCTGAAATTCTTTTAACAAAGAAAAGTAATTTTACAGTTTGATAATTAATCAAACAGTTTTAATATATTTAACCTCATGCAGTTTATTCGTCATCCCTTTTCTACCTTTTTTAGACTATATTTTTCGTGGAAAACTGCCAATACAGTTTTATAAAAGAGGTTAATTAAATAATTAATTTTAATAGTTCATAAATTTAAAAGTATATTAACTGCGTACTCGTACGTAGCATTATTACGTACATATTCAACACGTAGCGTTAATTTTCTACTCATTTTCACCTTATGAAAGCTAAAGTTCCCTTCTTTAGCAAAAAAAAAAAAAAAAAAAAAAAAAAAAAAAAAAAAATCTATTAATCCAAAAATACGAAATATAGACGTAAATGTATTCCTCATTCTCAATTTCGCTTACAAATAATTAAGAGAAATATGCATTTACAAGTTTTAAAGTAGTAAAATCACATGTCTGCGAAGTTATCGTCGTGCGATAACTTGTAGGTGCTTTATATTTTAGCACGGTATTTTTTGCAATGACATTTTAAAGCTGCGTGTTTTTATACCATGATGCTTAAGAATTGTGTTCTTTCCGTTCGTTCTTTTCTCCCATGATATTTTGCTCTCTGATGTTTTCACATTGCGTTGTATTCTTCTCGACGTTTTCGTTCGCAATGTTTTCGGTGGACACACCTTTAATAAATTTTCCTTTTTCCATTATAAAGTATTTAACGCATTAATCATATCAGTGCCAACAATTACATCACTCCCTAAATTACTCAAAATGTAAATATCAACGAAAACTTCACATTCATCAACTAATGTTTCACAAGTAAAGGAAGTTAGAGAAGTAACTTCTTTTCTATCAATAGCCACTAAAGTCACATTTTTAGAATTTATCAAGGAGATCCAGTTTTAGTGCAAAATTTAGAACAGATCATATGTTTTAGTGACGTCACTTCCTTTGTTTAACAAAGTATTTATCTTTTCCGCAATATTTTAATATTCTTAAACAATTTCTGTGGATACCTTGGAGAACTGTGAATAAGTCCTATTTACTTCTTTCTGAGAGCATACATTTGCTTTACAGCCAAATCATTTACATTTATGATACTTCATTCCATCTATTTTACTTTCACGATCAGCAAATGTATGCACCAATTCAATAACAATTAACCCCTTAACTGCCGCGGGCGTATATATACGCCTTGCTCAGCCGATGTGTTAACTGCCCCAGGCGTATATATACGTCCTTCCAAACTGCTATCATTTGCTTTGCGCTGCTACACCTTAAATTATTCGCAAAGTTAACGCATCGGCTGCGCATCTAGGCGCATCTGGGGCAGTTAACGCATCGGCTGAGCAAGGCGTATATATACGCCCGCGGCAGTTAAGGGGTTAAAACATTTGAAATTTTTGTTCTTTATTGATTGATTAGAATAATGTGATTGAATTTTTTTCCTTTTCGAAACTTTGAAACGATTAATACTATCATTAAATATTTTTACACTTTTATATGATTCTTTTCTCGAGTTTTAACGCGTTGCTAGTATGTATGTAGAGACATTAGGTTATTTCGAAGCAGGAAAGATTAAAAATGAGCAATTTCCTCGGCAGGACTCGAACCACGGACCTCTCGAATACGAGTCGAGCGTGCTGACCACTACACCATGAAGCCATGCTAAAAAGGCGGGAAAAATACCTTATATACTCCCCTTTTTAAAGGGCGACTGCGGATTACGAGACCCAATTGCCAAATCCTGGTGAAGAATTATTACTCAGCACCTTTTAGTTGGGGCGCCATTGTAGAGACATTATCTTATTTCGAAGCAGGATTGATGAAAAATGAAACTTCCCTCTCCGGGACTCGAGCCACGGACCTCTCGAACACGTGTCGAGCGTGCTGACCACTACACTACGAAGGCATGCTAAGAAGGCGGGAGAAATACTTTATATACTCTCCCTTTTAAAGGGCGACTTGGGGTAGTGGACCCAGTCTCAAAATCCTGGTGGTGGGCAATCCTCATCCACCACGTTTTTTAGTTCGGGCACTACTGTAGAGTCAGTAGGTATTTTTGATACTGAGAGACGCGAAAAATTAGCAATGGCCTCGCCGGGACTCGAACCACGGATCTCTCGAATTCGCGTCAAGCGTACTGACCACTACACTACGAAGGCATGCTAAGAAGGAAGGGAGAATTACTTTATATGTTTACAAGTTCACCCAGTTTCTTAACTTTTTGACTCTTTTTCTTAACTTATCCATTTTGACTAATCGGCAATTATAGTTCTTTTAAATCATCATAGGTTTTACTTCTTGTATGCATTCCTCAAAGAAATTGTTAAATTCAAAGGCAAAATTACACCAAGATAAAGGAAGTATCTTTTTTATGTGAAATAATTTTTTCTCTGAGCTGTGACCTCAGGTTTAGGCGCTTAAGAAGTATTTTTCTTAATGTAGTCGTAACTGATTGCCAATGAAACAAACTGGCTCCATACTAAATTCACAATATCTAAAACCCTAATAAAAATATGACACAGTCTTGTGGTAGTAATGAAGTAACCTTCATAAAAATGTAACCCAGTCTTCTTTTGCTAAGTCCATTCTAATGTAAAGTGACCACATTTTCATCAAGACAAAGCGAGACAAATGGAGTAAAATGAAAATTGTAATTTAGTTATGAAAGCAGACCAATAATTCAAAAAATTTTATACATTCATTTATTTATCTATTAATATCCAAAACTATATTTATTATTAACTATTGGAAACTATAAAATATTTGTAAAAAATTATAATTTGAATATTATATTTTTTAGTTAATTTAAAATTTTATTTAAAAAAAATTATGGTTTTCTTTCACGGTCATTTTTTATCCGAGTGAATACTTTGCAATAGATTCGGATCATTTATTAAAATGTCGTGAAATTTCTCACATGAATTGGTCAAATTATATTTTACGCTTAATGCATATTTTAAAGTTGTAATGTTCAACTGCGTTTTTTCAATTGTCTATATTTTATTGATACCAGAAAAAACACGTTTTATTACTGCATTTGTTCTTGGAAGGGAGAGCGCATGTTCTACAATTTTAGAACATGCATTGAATGAACAAAAATGACATTTCATAAGGAATATTAGTCTGTTTAAAATGAAGGAATAATTCCGTCCATTTTTTTGTCTGTTTCCACATTTGCAGACAACGAATATTTAATTTTTTCTTCAGTAACCTATATTTTTAAAAATGACACCATCAAAAAGATCATTTTCGCAAATATTATCTTTCGGAAAATAGTTACTAATATATTAAAAAGATTTTTTTACATATTCCCATAAAATCTCCTTTTTTAATGTCATCCAATGAAAATTTTTAATATCCTCGAATTGGACTGTCCGTTCTTCAAGATATTCCAAGCACGTATTATAAGAATTTCTGATTTCTTTCAGAAAATCAGGTCGTTTAATTGCGCCTTGCTCTTCTAACCTAATGATGTCCTTTCGAATAACTAAAGGAACGGAATCGTTATCAATTCGTTCTCGCAATTTTGTTTTTAAATTATTGATTTCATTTCACACTTCAGTATTTGAAATTTTGTTCCCTTCAATAATTTTCACAGCGTTGTGAAATAATGTAGCTTGGTTGTGTTGTGGATGAACGAAAGCCAAATTTGAGATGTGTCATTTTTAAAAAAGAGCTGCAATATTCTTGGACATTTATCTTGTGATAAAAAGTATGATTTTAATGGTTCGTATATTTTAAAAATATTTTCTACAGCTGGCAAAAGAGCTAGCCATCGTGTTTTGCTATAACCAATAATTCTTTTATATTCGATTTCCGCGCTTTCACAAAAATCCTTGAAACTTTTAACACGCACAGTGTATATATATAAAAATACGAATTAATTTTTGCATTAATATTTTCAAGATACACTGAAAGTAAGTCAGATGCTTTTTGAAGAGTACTGTGTAGAATGTGCGCTGCATAACCTACTCCAATAATCTATTGGTTCAAATGTTCGTTAAGTTTTGTAAAAACGTTATTGATGCCTCTTCTAGCTTTCCCACCAAAATTTGCGGTGGTGTTATCTTCACAAAAAGCAATAATTTTATTGTTCAAATTATTTTTTAAAATAGTACTTACTGAATCAAAAATTATTTGTGAAGTTTCACCCGGCAATGAAACAAAATCTAATATTCTAATTTTAATTCCTGTTCCTGGATCAAGTGTCTAACAATTGTGGGAAATAACATTAAGTCTTTGTGGTTGAAAGCTTCATAATATACGGATATAAATATGCATTTATCTAATTCTTTCTGCAATTGTGAAAACATATATGGTGAAAAAACATTACAAATAATTGCTTCGGTTTTTGCCCTTGCACATTCAAATTTTTTGTCGTACAATGTCTTGATCATTTACGACATACAATGAATTGATCTGAAACTTTGATTGTGGTTTATGGCATGGAAAGTAAATAGCCCTTCACCTAATGCTAGCTAGTCCTCCGTTAACAATACATATTCCTTGACGAAACGTAACGTTAATAATCGAACACCACTGAGTAAATCTAACTCGTTACATCACCTAATTTAGTTTACTCTACAAGCATTTTATATGTTTTTTTATTTATGTATTTTTTTTTCTTTATACTTACTATAATAATTAATAAATAATAGGTAATATATTTTTACAGTACATTTAAAATAAGAAATGCAGATGTTTTCTAAAAAGCGGGACATTTTTAAAAATCGGCGGGACGCGGGACAGTCTCCAAAATTCGGGACTTGTGGTCACTTTATTCTACTTATTTGCCCTTCAAGCACCTTAAATAATTACTGATGTTGCCATTTCCATCAAACGAGTCATTATGATTTTATGCTTGCACTGTTTTCTTCACATGTTACATAAATACAGGCTAGTTTCCCTTAGAAAATTCCCCATGAATATAATTTCTGTTGATATATATATACATACATATTGAGAGAGAGAAAAAGCCCTCATATACTTAATCGTTGTCTAATAATTCAATCGAACCCCATTTATTTGGTCATTTCATTTATTAATTTTTGGAATAAGCGGTTGGAAATGAGCAAATATGGAAACTAACGAAAATATATGTAGAGTTTGAAAAATAAAAATATTTTAAAATTGTTTAGTTAAATTAGAAATCTAGAATTTTCCCAATAAATTGAGTAAATCGTAAGCAAACTGTGTAATTTAGAGGAATTTCTTGCGCTTTAAGGAAATTAAAAATCAATTGATTCTGCAACAAGCGAGAATTTTGTGATTTTTAGAAACATTTTTATTAATTAAAATATGCAGCAAGTATTCATAAAAAGGATTAATTGGATGCATTATAAAACCAATGGTATTTTAAATCATACGAATTAGATATATTATTAAAAAGTAAAATAAAGACTTCAATTATCAAGAAGAGAGTTCACTGCTTTTAAGTCCCTCAATTGTTTAAGCAATTATACCCTGATTAGCTTTGTAAAAAAAATTATCTTTGATTAATGGTGACATTCTGAGAATTAACTTTTCGCAAAATCGCTCAGAAGATAAGCATAGTTTAACAGTACAAATATTTTTGAAACCTTATGCTAATATACGGTTCTTCTCTCAAAAATCTTTTGTTTATGGCTTCCAATTAAACTCCAAGGTCAAGTAAAATAAAAAAAAAAAAACCTCCATTTTTAAAATAATGCTTGAAATAAGATATCTTCCAATTAATCTAGAGCCAGAGTGACTCAAAATGGCGTAACATCGCAAGGAGCTCGAACAAGAGCATAAATCATATACAGTGCTGCGGGTGACATTCGATTCTCACTATTTCCACCAACCCCTGCACCGCCCGGGACTTTCCCATTTTATGGAACTGCTCGTTTCGGAAAGGGAGCTACCAAATGGAATTTTAATTAGCTGTAGACATCCATATTTCGGGTGACTTCGGTCCCAAGTTGAATGATCAAAGTGCTGCTTCATTACAGTGACGGGACATCTTTTGCAAAAACATATTCTTTCTAAAGCCTAATGTCATCGTTAATATATATTTAAAACGTGAATTTAACCACGCAGGGATTTAATGGCAGAAAAGATGACGGTAACCTAATTGGGGAGGTTTTAGTTGATGTTTTTCTAAAAATTCTTAAATGAAAATTCCAGTAACTGGAACTTAATGAGTAGTGCCAATGCATTCAAACTTTCTTAGTAATGCTCATGAAATATTAACGAGGGGAATGAAATTAATAGAGAGAGATTTAAGCTCTGAGCCTGAAATATTATCCGGTCCTGAAAAATGCCGCAGACGGAATTAGACGTACAGCAAATATTTTGAAATTTTTGCTTCCTTTTAGTCACGATACCATAAAGGTTACTTTTATGATATAACGGATATTAAGAAGTATTAAACTCTAGCTTCTTGTTGTTCTTGTGACAATAACAAATGCGATTGCAACAGCAAATTTTTCTATTATACGTTGTTGTGATCACGAAAGCACCCAACAGGTATTCTAATCATAGTTTCTATCGTAAACAGTAGAACTATTAAGATCTGGTTGTTTGATGAATATTATGATCCCCAATGTGGTTAAAAAGAGTGACTATCAGCTTTATTGAGATTAGAAAACTCGCTTGAAATTTTTGGCGTCCCGTTACATTACGTGCCCATGTTATCTGGAAAGTATTGCAATTGCAGGAGATATAAGATGCAAGAATTACGTTTGCTACGGGCATAATTCACAAATGCACATCAGTATTGTCACTGAGGGAGGGGTTTCAAAAATGGACCAATGAGATTCTATTGCTTTTGTGACGGTGAAACTTTGAAAACTGTGGATATGAGCGCATGTCGTTGCTTACGTTTTATTTTGCATTTGTTTCGCAGTTATATATGTATGTCGTATAAATGCTGCTAAAATTTGAGTAGAGAAATCTCATAGTACTTTCATTTATAAGTTCATTTAATCGTCAACGCTGCACTTTCGTGAAACTTATCACGCACTGATATACGGATTAATCTTCGTGGCATATTAACGTTCTTTAATCTAGAAAATGACCGAGATACAATTAGCCTCGAATATTATTCGTTTACTAACACCTGTGTGGAAAGAGAATTCAAGTGTACAATTTTTTATTTAGCTAAGAATAACTGAAAGTGTTACAATAAATATAATATTTTCTTATCTCAATGCTTTCATTCCTTTGATTTCGAAAGTGTAAGATTCAAAATATATATTGATGATCTGATTATACCTATTGTTAACATTAAAAGTTACATATGCGTAAATAAAAAATATCCGTTGTGAATAAGATAAATTCATTCTGTTTGAATAATATATCTTGTGCAACACAATACATTTAAGAGTAAACATTTATGAATGTAAAATTTAAGACACTAAACATGTAGGAATGCAAATTAGTAAAATTAACTTTGAATAAAACTGTGCATTGACTTATATAGAATATCTTTTTTCATATAGATTCATTCACCCTGCGGGATAGATCCATTTTTTCAGTTTGTTCCAAGTAAGTTTAATTTTCTGGTAAATTTCTATCATATTTTTATATCTCACATACATAATCATGTATATGCGCAGATAAAATTGCAGCAGTCAATAAAGTTTTAAGATTTAATTTATCTAGCATTTTAGGCCTTATATCTTTCCTGCACTTATATTGTTTTGCCTGATCCGCTCGAAAATATAAAGGAAATAAGTTTAAATAAAAAATCGAAGTAGAAAGAGTGGGAAACATTAGTCTACCGTGATGAAATTCTTCTCTTACTGCTTGCCTTTACAGCTGCTTCTGCAAACTGGTAAGTTAATTTTTGACTGAAATAATGCTAGTAATTGCGGGATAGAAGTTCCCGGTTGTTTGGCTTTAAATTTAATCTAACTTGTAATTAATTTGAAACATTTTTGTCTGTCCGGCCTACGGATGGAGGAAATTAATTTTATTAACGCTTTAATTCCCTGTAATTTTGAGCTCAAGTGAAAATAAATGTTTTAATCAGATTTTCTTTTGTTCTTACATTTAGGGTTTAAAGATGAGACAATAATTTTTTAAAGGTTAGTCTAAAATTTTTAGAACAGCAATCTAAGAAGGTTAAATTAGCATTTAGATTAAGACAAATCAGGTTTAATATCACAACGTCTCAGTTCCAATTTGGTAATTTTTCTTTCTTTGCTATAAATTGTACAGTTCTTACAACAAATTTTTCTGAAGGGGTTAATATCAGAATTAGTCCGTGCCATGCGATTCTTATAAAACGTAAATGACAAATAACATACCAGCAAAAAAAAAGAGCGTAAAATCTTTTATTGAATTATAATGAAACCGAAATTTTTCTTAACGAATACAAGTGCGGTGATACTATGCCCCTGTATTAAGACTTTACTAGTCTTAACCTATCATTAATAGCAAAAGTTACCTTTGTTTGGCGAACAGTTAGTCTATTTCCAGTTACAATATGAATATTATTGCAGATTTCTGTAAATGTTTTAAATCCTTTTGATTGCACTGTTGTTTTTGTGCACAGTTGGAATATTACGTAGTGTTTTATTTAGTTATTTATTTATTTGGGGTTTTCAGGATAAAAATTTTAGGGTCTGTTTCGTATATTATTTAATTTGTGGCCACATATTTTGTATTAAAGTATTTATTTCTTTTGTAAGATAGTATATTTGTTCTCCTGAGCCCAGAAACGTCAATTAGTATAATCAACTAGAACTTAAAATACAGAAAAATACGCTCCTCGAAGATCTTGGTGCCATTTAACGGTTTCTCACCAACGTGGCGACCTTGTAGAAGATTTGGAAAGACATTTTCGAAGTTCCACGACCAAATTTTGCTCAAAAAGATACTAGAAGCCAGTGTTACCTGTTTATACACGACTGCCAAAGCTAGGGCGAATTAGTTGTTAATCAGTTATAAGACTTGAGAAAGTTAGCTGAATTGGGGTATAGAGTTTACACTGTGAGTGATTTGGATATTTGCTATGTTTTTGTGTACTAAAGAGGAATTTCTTAATTTCCGTATTCTTTTCAGATTGCTTACATGTATTTTATGTGTTGTGTGATTGTTTAAAGTGAGTGATTATTTAAAGAGACTTCAACAAGTTCGTCGCTTGTATCAATATGTAAAACGTACGCTTGTAATTGTTTAGCAATGGGGCATTATTCGCGACACTTGCAGTGCTTGTTTGTGTTTTGTGATATTATTCATTCTGCCTAAATAAAAATAACAGCTACGAAGTGTTACAAGCTGCATATTATTTTTTAAGAAAATCATCACCAGTATCATTGTCCTCATCTGTATTACAACTAAAGTTTTATCGCATAGCTATATGAAGTAAAATATATATATGAAACACATATATATGTTTCAAAATTAAACAAGTAAACATTTTGGCGGAATAATACACACCGAAACAAACACAGTTTAAACATAGAATACACGGCTATACGTTAAACGTTGAAAAGTGCTTGTTTTTTTATGTATTTTGTTTATATGTGCTCCCTGGTTGTCATCTCTATTTACCAATTATGGATAAGCGGATGATCTGAATTCTTGATCTCCAGCTTCGTCATCCTCTTACACGGACTCTCTCAGCTTCAGATATAATTACGTCTTATATTTTCAGTAAACTTATTTTGACTTAGTGAAAGAAAACGTGCTGTGTGTGTAATAGTCATTGCTATGTCATCAAGTTCGTGATTCATGCACCAAAATTAGCGGTTTGGAATGAATCGGTTAACAAATTAAAAGAAGATGGCCATCTTCGTCTGTCTTTGCGTTGCGAGACGATATGTATAAGGGAAAGAAAAACGTTTACCAGAGCTTAACATGCTTAACCTTTAACGTGCCACCATGTATGCTACTTTTGTGTCTGCTACATGTAAGTGCCTGCTTTTGCGGGCCTTTTTACCTTTTAAAATTTATTCCGTTAGTTTTGAAATATTCTATGGATATATATATGTATGTCATATTTTGGCAGTCGGACACATCAATGACGAAACTTGGCATCAGAATTCCGAACATTGTGGCTGAGTGTAAGTAAGACATCCAACGGCGACACAGAAGAATTTAACTTTTTAGCTCCATATTCAATGCAAATGGCAGATCATTCAAGCTTACATATACGTTAGTAATTAGACTGAATACGATTAACATTAGTAGACTGAATACGATTAACTTTACATTTACTGCGTCATACTATTCAAACAAAGAAAAATAGAGCGGCAGCAAAAAGGTGTTACAGCGGCAGGCGGAGAAAAGAAATCTAGTAGTATTTAAAACCTGCAAACTTTTTTTTGCTACAAATGTTTATTAATATTTATTTCAAACAGTCTTTCTATTCTGTCTACGTAACAGCAACTGGAAAAATCAAGTAGTAACAAATCAAGTACCTGTAACTTAGTCGATGGCTTTGTAAACAAAACAAAACACAACAAAAAGTAAAGTAATAAAAGCAAAGTAGTAGTATAATTTTAAAATTTTGATGCATTATTTTGACATTTTCTTTTTAGTTATTTGCTTGTATATCAAGAGTGGCGGCAAACTCAGGAAACGCCTTGGATTGTAAAAGCTCTAGCTAAGCATTTGCTTTTGTTTAATTTTTTTCAAACCCTGTACTTTAAAACATAAGGTTCGTTATTCTTATATCACGAACATACTTGTTTTAGTTTGTTTCGCTCAGCTTCAAAAATTTGGAGGGAAGTTAGTAAGAAATGCGAGTCCTCGTGCAGTCATTTCATAGAAAAAATAGGAATCGTGTAGCATCAAATAGAAGGCAGAAATAGTTTGGACTAAAGTTTAGACCTTTAACGCGTGACATTTCTATTCATGCCCTAATATCCATCATTTCCTAGACGAAGTAAGAAGTTCATTGTTTGTCATTTTAGCCAACGAAACTCAGTTCTTTCTCAGTTAAATTTATGATAGTGATATTGTTAATTTTTACTCAAGTCACAGAGGTAGTTCAGTTCACATGCATACCTTAAACATATTCTGTAATTTATAACAAAAACGCTTTTTGCTTTTGTTTTATGCGTTAAATTTGTATTTTAATTTATATGACAAAACTAAAGACAATAATATGTTGCTTACTACAATTTTTATTGCTTAATTTTTTATATTTTGCGCATTGCAATTTAAAGAAACAGTAACTGAAACATTATTTTCCAGAGAAAGTTCAGAAAGTTCTTTTTCACTCTGAAATAGATAGTTAAAACCAGTAATTAATTATAGTAAATAATTAATCATAAATTATACCGATACTTATACATTAAATTATTATTACGACTTATGATAAATTGTTATTAGGTTTGCCAATAATTAAAACATTAAAAAAATTTAGAGTGCAAAAGAAAGCTTTGCTCAATTAATTGTTGTATTCTAAAATTTTCTCAGTCTTATGTAATGAATGGATTGCTGCGAAAGGGTTGTTAATAGAAATACAATTTACCTTCTTGAATAGATGTCTCACTTACATAAACTAAAACGAGTTTAGAGCATTTTGAAACGGAAAGGAAGTAAGACAGTTTTTAATTAAAATGTGCCTGAAGTTTGTTATTCAAAATGTCTTTCTTAAATTTGATATTATAAATTACGATTAGAATGTTAATCTAATAATTACTTTAATATGTTCATGTCATTAAATTTATTAACTTAATTTACTTTACATGGATAACGATTTTCACTTTAAATAGGAAAAGCAGAAAAAGCATGAAATTTTTACCAGAATCTACACCTCAGGCGTTCTTCGTTCAGACACACATCCATAATTCGTCTACTGTAGATATCGAAAGAGGAAGACTTTACAAATTAAACTGGTCTTCTACCTTAGTTATTTTATTATTGTAAGCAAATAGCAGAACATATCAGAACTCCTTATTAGTCATTTTCTCAAAAATTGTAACAATTGAAAGCAATTACTTGACGTTTTTCACGCATTTCTTCCTCTGAAAGAAGTGTCTTTCGAAATCATACACTCTTAAATACATTTTAAAAAGCGAATATTTTTTAAAGTTATTCCTTAAATAAGAGTTTTGCTTCCTTATTAGCTTGTTTTTTGTTATACATGTTACAATGTTTGGAAACAGTAATTAGTAAAAGAAGCTTCAAATTCCGAATAACGTCTTAGATTCTCAATCATCAATCTAGACATCATTCTTATCGTAATACATTGCTGACTTTAAAGATAGAAAGTGTTTCTTTCCTTCATATAGCTTGTGGAATTTCAACTTTTATTTCATTTAACAATTTATTTCCTAAGTTGAATCTTTCGTGCATTTCTATTTTTTTCCTTCAGCTCCTCTAGAAGTGTAAATTGAGTGAGTGCAAATTCATTCGTTAGAGAAAGAGTATTTACGAATTTTAACAATGTACTTCATCTGCTATATTTCGTTTTGTAACTTCTTAAAATCATGAATGAATTTTAGAAAACTTTACCCTAAAATACGTCTTTTATTAAACGCAGATTTCAAATTTTGCTTTGCGTAAAAACCTTTCGTAATAAGGAAACGTTTTGATATTAGAAACGACGTTCATAGAAGAAATTTTCCAAACGCTAGCAGAGTTAAAGTGTTGCCATTCTAAAAAATGTATTTTTAATTTATCTTTCGAGTTTAATGGGAAGGCAATTGCTTACAAACTTTATTTAAAATAATAATAATAATAGCAGTAATAAAAGTAAACAAAAAATCAGAAAGTTTTCAGATTTTTAAGGTCGTCCAAAAGGGTTTTTAAGGTTTTTACTCCCTCACTCAGTTCTCAGTCTACTAGTCTGCTCTCGCACGCGTACCTGATAACCCCTTTTTTGTCTTTTTAGCTTTATTATTAAGCATCGTTTTCTTCACACTTACGCCCCAAACGGTTCGTCAGCGAAATCACAAAATTTTTAAAGCTGCATAGCAGCATACATTTAGAATTCCTGATGCAGAGTTAAGTGTTAGCATACACTTTTATATTTTTTCAGTCTCTTCTTAGTTCATCGTAGCAATGTTCTATTTTCTTAGTAAGATGGCCTAAAAAACTTTTTTCGTCTTTTTATATCTGGCGTTCTGTGTATTAGCTTTGTTTATTAAATACATACCATGTTCTGCGCACTTACGCCACATAAAATTTAATTCAACGACAAAATTACGATATATTTAAAAACAGAATATCTTTAGAATTTCTCATATTGTGTTAGAGGTGGGCATATAAATATTTATATTATTAATTAAAATTGAAAAATAAATATTTTGTATTTTTCCGAATGGCAGCAGTCTCACACTGTAGAGATAAAAGTCAAGAAGGTTAGAATTATTGGAGTAAGCCTCACCGGTGTTTTCCGTGCAATGAAAATGAAGCCATGAAACTTCACAATTTGACGTCATGGACGCTGCCATGAACGAACTTCGGTTCAGGCGTGACGCCGACGCTCTATTGCGTTCCCGCGATGCTTTCGCTATCCCAGTATAACATGACATTTAAAGATTTTCGAACACATGTGAGTTCATAATTTTCTTGTGGTTCGGTGAAGTCTATAGGATATATGAAGGAAAGGAATATAATCCTGTCAAGTAAAATATAGAGTCCAACGTCATAGTCCATCAAGCGATATTTGTGAACACGAAAATATGCTCAGCTCAAATCATCAAGTGCTGCAGTAGTCCAAATCAAGCAGAAGACACTGTGAGGCGTTGAGTAATGTGCGAAGCAATAGATAAGGAGTTTTACAAACATATACCAGTAACTTCTGGCCTCGGTGAACCGAAAGTTCATTTTAATGGGCACCCAGTTAGAAACCTATCCCAGTGTAGCAATATTTTTCTATTTTTCGATTGTTGTCCAGCATAGTAGTGGAATAAAGATGTGCAAGTCCTTGAAGTAATGGATAGTAGTAGTCAGTGGCGTAGCGAGAGGGGGGCATGGGGGTGCATGATGCCCTGGGCGCCGCTCGTAGACGGGCGCCAAATAGTCTCCAAACAAGATTTTCCGGAAAATTTCAGTTATTATTTTGATCGATTTCTGGAAAATATATTTAAACTTAATAACTATTGTAATTATTTATATATAATTAATTATTTATTATCTTGATTTGTTTGATAAAATGTGTAACAAAATGTTTGCAGTACATCAACCAAAACGTTCTTCCTGACCACTTTATTTCTCCAAAGTAGAGATATATTTATATTTTTTTTAAACGAAATGCACGTATATGTTCTGCTTTTATTTTAAAACGATTTCTCAAACATATCCAGTTTCTATAACCCGATTCCATAATCTGGAAATGACATTTTGGGACAATCCTAACGCTTCCGCTACAATGGATTGCGTTTGACTCTCCTGTAAACGACTGATGTCCTTCCTGGCTACCGATTCAACTATGTCATCTTGCTGAGACATCGTATATTCACTGCTACGAAGCATTCAACGCATGTGAATTGTTTTTAATCTCCTATTACAAAAGGAATACTGCAGGTCGCTCCTCACTCCTTATCTAAAACGCATAGTTTTTGACGTCACAGACTAAATTTGCATATTCCCAACTTTGTAAACGTTACAATTTTTCTTTATAATCTCTTCTATTTCCTTTTGTTCAAAAAGGTTGTTGATTATATGGTTATTTCATACCGAACCCACAATATCCCCTAATTGTTTTGAGCAGTGAATGTGACTGTATGACGTTACTCCGCAGTAGAAAAGAAACGGAACCTAAAACTCCATTACAGATCTATAGATAAAATGTTTTTCCAAACCTAAGTGTCGCACTTCAAATACTACTTACTATTTCATTATCAAATGCTAATTATGAACGTTCGTTCAGCATATTAAATAAATTTTCACATATTTACGATCAACGATGTGACAAGATCCCTTAAGTCATCTAGCATTTTTAAGTGTGGAAAGAGAAAAATTTGAAAGGGTCGACTTTCGTGAAGTAAATAATAAATTTGCTTCATACAAGGTAAGAAAAATGTATACATAGTAGTTAATTGTATTCATGTATTATATTATTATTAATAAATATAAGTGCTCGACCAAGTCGAGGTGCACGTGATTGAAGGGAGATGAGGGCAAATTAAAATTTTAAAGTTGTCTGGTTGTGTGTCTAACAATTTTAGATCTTTGGCACTCCAAGCACGAACGTGTCTAGTTGGCTATGTTCTTTTGCATGCTAGGCCATACGAAACGTTGGTGTATCATTTTTTTGAAGCCTTGATGCCAGGATGTGACAGACGATGTAACTGACTAAAAATGGCATGGTGAAATCCGGAGGGAACAAAGGTCGAAATCTTGAATCCTGAACATCACAATTAAGTGATTTTCCAGGTGACACTTGCATCGGCTGCAAGTTGAGATTGGTGGAAGATTTGCTTTTCAAGAGGTTTTGTAGTTCTGAATCCTGGTGTTATTCATCGGCAAGGGCAGCAAACTTTATTGGCGAAGGAACGGCTAGTTCTTCAATACGAGACAAGGTGTCTGCAACAATATTCTGCGAACCCTCAATATAACGGATAGCTGTTGAAAACTGCCCTATGAAGTCTAGGTGTCTCATTTGACGAGAAGTTTTATCCTGTTGAAAAGCATAAAGCATAAGCCTTTTTAAAGGCTTATGTTTTCAGGGAACTGATGTTTTCAGGGAACCCCATCGCCAAATCCTGGGTGTGGAGAATCCTCATCCTTTTAGTTCGAGCGCCATTGTAGAGTTGAAAAATTAGCAACCGCCTTCGCCGGAAATCGAACCGCGGACCTCTGGAGTACCGGCCCAGCGTGCAGAATCACCAGACCACACCACACCACGAAGGCACACTAGGAAAGCGGGAGAAATACCTTATAAACGTAGAGTGATAATGGTTTAGATGCGGAAGGATACTGCAAATTTGTTGACGAAATTAAATCATTTTTGCATTTTTGGAACGCTTCGCAAGATTCTGTGGTCCAGGTTATAACGCGTTTATCGTTTTTCTTGCTTCCAACCAAAAAAGAATTTAGAGGTGCTTGTATGGTTACTGCATGAGGAAAGAAACGTCGATAAAAATTGAGCATAGCAAGAAATCTTAAGTTCGTCACTGTAGATGGTTCGGGCATATCGCGGATAGCGGTGACTCTGGAAGGGGTTGAACGCCATCAGCGGAAATTTCATGACCAAGAAAGAATACTCTTGGTTGACCAAAAACGCATTTGGAAGGATTAAGACTTAACACCGTACCTTTGAAAATGTTCAAAAACTGTTCTCAAATGTGATAGGTGTTCTTGCTCTGTAGAGGAGGCGATTAAGACGTCATCAAAATAAAGTACACGAAAGTCGAGGCCGATTAACACCTGATTCATGAAGAGTTGGCACGTTTGAGCAGCACTGCATAAGTCGAAAATCATGACCGGAAACTCAAATAGTCCAAAAGGCGTAATAACCGCAATTTCAGCTGGGTTAACAGCTGGGACTATCAGCTGGGTTAACGGGCATTTGGTGATACGCCCGCTCAAGATCAAGGGTTTTGAAAATAGCTTTTCCCTCTAAAACTTGCATACAGTCTTGAATGCGCGGGATTGGGTAACGATGAGAAATTGTAGCTGCATTTAACCGGCGATAATCACCACTTACCATTTTGTTTCCGAACTTGATGGAGCGGACTGGCCCATGAACTTTTTGAAAGACGGCAAATTCCCTTTTCCATCATGTATTAAAATTCCTCTTTGGCGGCTTTAAGCTTGTCCGGAGGTAAGCGTCTAGGTTTAGCGGCAATTGGAGGTCCGTTAGTTTCAATATAATATAGTACATCGTTCTTGGGTTCGGAAATACCCATAACTGTGCGCGTGATTGTAGGGAATTCTCTGAGAAGTTGATGTCATGGGGAGTTACCCGAAATCAGTTTAATGCTCAAATCTTCACTATTGCAAATTACTCCATGATAAGTTAAGTTGGTTATGGAATCTATCAAAGGGCGATTTTTAATATCGATAAGCAAAGAAAATTTATGTAAAAAGTCAGCGTCAATAATAGGGCAGTAGCAATAATAAATTGTCATTGGAAATTGCGGCGCAATCTTAAATCAACATATATCAGGCGTTCACCAGAAGTTTGAATAGGAGTTCCATTTGCTATATAAAGTTGTAACTTAATAAAGCGCTTTTGTTCGTGAAAATGTGGTGGAACTACAGAAACATCAGCCCGGTGTCTACAAGAAACCTTAAGCCCGAATTCTTTTCGATGACGAAAAGGCGTGCAAAATTCCGGCCGCTGTCATTCATGACTCCGACCAACGGCCCTTCTCGTTTCCCTGGTCACGGTGGGTGGCATTTGTTGGCACGGTGGGTCCCACGGAGGGTGGCATTTGTTTGCCTTGTTTCCAAATTTGTGGTGGTACGAAACAAATACCCGGAGGAGGGCTTTCATAACGTTTCCTCAGTGGGTTAGGACGTGTATTTCGACTACGTGATGTGGAGAGGTTGCGGTGAAAAGGTTCAGCTTGGATGGCTACTAACTGAGCAACCTGTTTGGACAAATCATCAATTTGAGCCTGTAACGCCACAATACCTGGACCAGGAGCCTGCACTGCGTGTATTTGCGCAGGAATGGCCAGTTCGTGAATTTTATTAGCGATTTCGGGAAGATTGTTAAGTGGCTCGCTACTGGCCGCTAAAATGGTTTGCATGTTAGATGGGAGTCTATTCGTCCATAATGTTTTAAGAATGTTATCCGTTAGGTTACCGGCGGCTAAGTCTGACATTTTAGATAGCAACTAAGAAGGCCTTATATCACTCAACTGTAAATCGTGCAACAACTGCTTGATTTTAACTATCTCGGATTCTTCATAAACGGAAATTAATCTTTTTTTAAAGATTTGTATTTGTCCGTCGCCGGTGGATTCAAAATTATTTCACGAGCTGATTGCAGTACCTCTGATTCTAACGCGGCGATCGCTGTATAAAATAGAGTTTCGTCGACAGTAATGTAACACAATTTAAACTGCGCATCCAACTGAATGAACCATAACGATGGGTCTCGGCGACAAAAAGGCGGTGGCTTAACTGCCACTCACGCCAATTGTGAAGCAGCATCGTTGTCAACCACTTTAGATCAATCAAATATGCACAGTAATAATATGTATAGAAAAATAATCAATATATATATAGTGACACAGTTTCTTGGTACTTGAAATCAGAGAATTTGGTGGCTCAAATGCAGCAAATTATGACAGAAATACACTCATGTCCATAAATTAAGGATAATTCGGAGTCACGCGGAAATCGGAATCTAAAATAAATAAATCACCTGTAAAATCACTACACACGTCTTCAAGAATCATATGCAAATTTCAGGAAGTAACCAGATGACACCGATGGTACGTCACAATGACGAGAGTGTAAGAGAGTGATATATAAGGAATACAGGCAAAGAAGTAAAATTGTTCGCAGGCGCTTTATAAGCATTTCAGTGCAATAACCGAATAGTTATGACACAAAGGACGCATTTAGATGATTTTTTACGTGGTAGAATTATCGGCCGTCTGGAATGTGGGCCTACCCAACTAGAAGTATCAGACGAACTTGGAATTGCCCAAAGTGTCATCTCCAGGCTTTGGCAATGATTCCAAGATGACGGTAATGTGAGTAGACGTTACAGCACAGGTCGCCCCAGAGTTACAACGACGCCGAATGAGGACCGGTATTTGGCAGTTACTGCCAAAAGAAACAGGCGGAGCACAGCCTCAGACCTGTCTCGTCAGCTCTCTTCAGCCACTGGTACGACAATTTCAAGGCAGACCGTGTACAGACGCTTAGGTCACATTGGTCTATATGCTCGTAGACCTGTCAGATGCGTTCCACTTACTGCAACTCACTGTCGCCTCCGGTTATCCTGGAGTAGAGAACATGCATTGTGGACACCGCAACAGTGGGCTTGTGTGATGTTTTACGACGAGTCCAGGTTTAGCTTGCAGTCTGATTCTCGCCGGACTTTCATATGGAAAGCTCCAGGTACCCGTTACCACCAAGAAAACATCATTGAACGACACCGTTACGGTGGTGCCGGAGTGCTCGTTTGGGGTGGAATTATTCTGGGTTCCAGAACTGACCTGCGTGTTCAAATTGGAACCATGACAAGCCAAATCTATCGGGACGTTATTCTGGAACAACATGTACGTCTCTTTCGGGGCGCCATGGGCGCACAATCTGTGTTTATGGATGACAACGCCCGTCCTCACCGTGCAAACATCGTAAGTGAATGCCTTCAATGGAAGGATATCACCCGTATGGACTGGCCAGCATTCTCACCGGACTTGAATCCAGTAGAGCACGTGTGTGACATGCTTGGCCGACAAGTTGCAGCCCGTCAACCTCTTCCTACATGTGTACCGGAACTTCGGAGAGCATTGCTTTTTGAGTGGTGTAATATCCCCCAAGATCAGATCGATAATTTGATACTCAGCATGCCTAGGCGTTGTACGGACTGTATTGCATCGTCTGGGAGACATACAATGTATTAAAAAATCATACCAACCATGTAATATTGTTTTTTTTTTTTTTGTAATTTGCTCTAGGGAGAAAAAATCGCTATTTTTTTTAATAATATTAAACATATAGCATCTTTTATTGCTCTTTACCTTTTGTTTAATAAATAAGCTTTACAAATAAGTCAAATTTGTTTTGCTTCTAAGTCTTCCTTTGCCTGATTTTGCATTATCCTTAATTTATGGACATGAGTGTATATTGACTCATCGGAATGCGGCACAACGCTTGAAATCACAGGTGAAATGTTTTACTTGCATCTCATCACACTGGATAACTTACTGGTGCTCAGAATTTTGACATATAAACTCCATATTCGTGCAATATTGAAGATTGCTACTCGTAATAAATACGGGTCACCAATTATGGTAGTACAATTTTTTTAGACAGATCGTTAAATAATTATAACAATTGAATAGAATAAATATTATTTTGTTTTTGGTTGATATGGGTTACCAGACTGGCAGAGTTGAGTTGTAGTAGGCAAGTTGCCACATATCTATTTATCTATAATGTATCGTTACTTTTAATTGTTTAAAAATTGTACTTTTTAAAAACACTTGTATAAATATGTAAAATAAATAACAGCTTTTTATCTAATTCTAGATCATCGTATGTCTGATTTTTTTCGCCGACACAGATGCATTTCCGAACCCAAGGCTAGTGACTATTCTTAATATATTTTTGAGTATTTTATGGCAGATTTAGCATTTTATTATTATTTGAATTATTTTCCTATTACGAATATATTCTATACATTATATACTGAAAGTGTTTTTTTTTGGGGGGGGGCGCCAAAAAGGTATTTTGCCCCGGGCGCCAGTTATGCTTACTACGCCACTGGTAGTAGTCGAAGTTGTTGACAACAGTTCTAAGATGAGCACAGAGATGGAGTGGACAAATATTCACTTTCGAAGACTAGCAGTAGCTGAGTGCGTAGCTTTCTTTGGTAGAGCTGGTGGAGAGCTTAGGTAGAGCAGCATACGTGGCGCCATCTAGTGACCATTCCGGAAAGATCTTGAGCCTGGGAAGGAATGGGTACGATCATCATAAGGAGGGGAAAGGTCATCGTAGCAATGTACAGTTTCGAAAGCCGAAAGTAGAGGGAGGGGGGGAGGGATTAGCCTGCTAGATGAAAGTTTAAAGTAATGGTTTAAAATTGCGGAAAAATTAATGAAATAATTAGTAGATAAGTTATCGAGTTAATTACTATTTGAGTTATTTTATTCTTCGAACAGTAGGAATAATATGTACATTTTTTCCATAATTGTGTTTGCATTTCTAAACTCATTTAGTTTTTTGTTTATGTATTTTTGTATGTAGTAAGGTTTTTGTTTATGTACTTTTGTATGCGTATTATAAACAGTGAGAAATGTGTGATATCATAAATTGTGTCAATGTTGGGTGTAGGGAAGAGTTGTGCTTGAAATAGTGATATGGGTTGGCGTGTGTGTAATCGTGTCATTTGTACTACTTTGTGAACTGTGTAGCCTAGGTCTGTTAATATGTCACTAATTTCTGCGGTATACATACCGATACATAGCAATCCTCGAATAACAATTTTAATTGGTGTTTTGTGTTGTGCGTTGATGAGGTAATGTTCAACTAAGTTATTTTCGAGACTAAGTAGTGAGTGTTCTTGTGGTCGTCAGAGGTGTTTGGAAAAACTTTGAGAAATTCTCCACTAACTTTACTAAAATATTTGGTTGAGTATTAAACGGCGAGTTGCTTTAAGTAGACATTTTGTTTGATGTTAACTGGAGGTTTGATGGAGGAGATAAGTGGTACAGATTTTTCCTTAGGTGGAGCAGGTGTTTGTTCCTCAAAATCTGCGTTTAATCTGCGTTATCTGCGTTTAAAATACTGAATTCATTATTTGTGATTATGGGAGTTTTAGCTACATGATCTTTTTTTTCTATTTTGGCTACGCGAGTAGGTTTAATGAATCCATCATTTTGATTAGAATTATCATCAGAGAGATCAGAAATATCATGCTGTTTGCTTTTTTGAACTTGAATATTAGCGTTACTAGCAGATTTAGAGGGGAGAAGGTATTCGTACACAACTGAGAAAGTAAAAGATCTCGTTTACCTATGAAATATTCCTTCTGCATCTTGTTTTCCCGGATAGTCTTTGCAAAAACCTCGGTGTATTTATCCGAAGTAGTGACAGGTCTATTGGCATCGAACTGGAGTTTCATACCTTTGGGGAGCAGCTTCAGTTTTAGAGTTCAGTATGTGAATTTGCATATTCAATTATTGCAGGTTTTCCGTAGCTGTCATTCTATCGTCAGTTCAGTCATCTATAGGCGCACTCCAATCGGAGAAGCGTTTGTCCGGCGGAAGAGCATCGATAATCGACTTCATGGATAATCGGATCATGGCTCGCCATGAGAGCAACGGTAGAGCGACCTCCATCCACGAGGGCTAAAGGCAGAATCGAACGTCTGGCTGCATTTGTTTACCTTCTAATCCGTGTTGTTTTGACAAGTTTGCTACAAAATTGGCAAAGTAGAGGGACAGAGGCAGAGGTAGGATGAAGGACATTTCGCTTACTGCCAAAAGTTAACATGGAAATAAAGACCCACTGTGCTAGCCTAACACAGTTCTTGACAGGTCATGGACCATTCCCAGTATACCTGAACAGATTCAGACTTAGGGATACTCCTTTCTGCGAATGCGGAGAGGAAGGCGACACGGACCATTATTACTTCCATTGTGTACATACAAGAACCTGGCACTTGAAGAAACCAGCGGACTTTGCCTGGGCAATGTGGACGTCTAACACATTCAAAAACAGAATAGCCCTTGATAAAATAGAGAAAATCTCAAGACACTGCCTAAGCAGAAACAACCGTGAATAATATTATGTTTCAAATGTTCAGAACTTAAAGCAGATAACCAGAATAACGCTTAGTGCCTGCAGTTGTCAATATGTAAAAACTGTTATTAGTATGTAATATTCAACCTTGTTACTTTGGAGTCTTCCCGGCCGTGATGGTATATAATTCCGTTTGGTTCATGTCCATGGTCGGAAGCCATCATAGCGGTGCACTCACTCACTCACTCATCATTGAACGTTTGTAAGTCTCCCGTTCTAATTTTAATGCTTAGCATTACGATTTTCTACTTCGTATAAAAAATATCAAGGACTGCAAATAACTGTTCCAAATTTAACAAAATCTAGCTACATGAAAATTTGTAAATGATAACAATAAGCAAATTATGATTAAAGACACCTTTCTGAGCTTGCGTACGTTGATATCTCCTCTTAAAGTCAGTGTAATGTTATTTAGCAATATGTTTTGTAGTCTTAACCGTACCCTACACGGTGGCCATGATAAATCGTTAAGTCACGTTGTTGACATTTCCTTGGCTTCATTTTTGTGACGTCATGCTTACGCCATGTATTCTTACCTCCTTGGCCCTGGAGATTTTGTTTGGAAGAGTGTCGCCACTGCTCGCTTTCAGATCGTTGAGTTTGTTAGTCAAAAATTAATTAACGTTTTACAGAATGGGAAATAAATAATGAACAATCCTGAACTTCAAAATTCGAGCTTCCTGGTGCACATGCTCAGGTGGAAGATTCTATAGATGGAAGATTTGATAGCCTTAAGTACCATCGTTTTTTCACAATGCTAGGAACATACAAACATGCAGATTCTTCATTATTTAATTTCTTTAAAAATAACACAGAGTGATAATATTTGGAGGTAACTAGTATTTAAAACGTAGTACGTCGCTTATAGATAACCGAAGCAAAATCTCGTTTCGAGACAAGTAGCCCCTTCAGGGCTAACAAACACTTTGGTAATACAAGTAATGAAATGTAACTTAAATGAAAATTTTATTTTTAAAAACCTCCCTATTGAAACCATTTTAAGCACACTTAATGTACTATATATCCGCCTGATAATTTTTGTGAACAAAAATTATTTTAATTGTAAATTAATTATATTAATTAATATAAATAATTATTATAATTATTTTAATTAAAAAGATATTTCTAATGACAAATATTATGAATCTGTCACAGATTATTTTCTTTTTTTTCTCTTTATTATTTGTATTTCAAAGATTCCATAAACTGAAGAAAATTTAGGTTTCGTTCGTCATCTACTATCAAATATTATATATTTTGTAATACGAACATTTTAAAAAGATCACAATCGCTACTTCTTTTATAAATACCTTAACAGAAATTCAGATGAAATTAAATTGTAGAAATGATTGTTTCGATCTGAAGTGACATTTTCCATGTCTTTAAGTGGCAACACAATAAATGGTAAAAGTAAATTCCACCTCAATAAACGATAAGTGTCAACAGTAGAAAGAACATTTTTTATTTGCGTTTTAGATGTGGATCAGAATGCCACAAATTTGCGTTTTAGATATGGATTAGATTCATTTGTAGTATTTCTAACAAATGCATTAAATTACACTTGTGTGCAAAATTAAGAGAAATTGCAATTACGTCTAATATTACGAAAAGTATCGAACCACAGGTACTAACTATGCCTCCGAAAAGTTATGCAGATATTCAAAGTCGCATGCGTAATGTATGCGTTCTTCTTTGTGGAGATATGACTGGGGACAGGGGTGTGACCGCACGAGGGATTTTCGGCGATTTGTGAGCTCCTTCACGATATTCGCCGTGTTTCTCCCAAGAGTCAGGTAAATTTTATAAGGTATCACTTAAAATTAGTATCAACGAATGTATGGATAGCGAAATGAGATGGAGAATTATCGGTAGATTGGAGGCAGCCCAGTCACAAGCGCCGGTGACTACAGAGGTTTATGTAGCCCACAATATCGTCCAATTTGTGGATACAGCTGTTGGAAACTGGATCCATATTCAGAAGACCTAGACGAGATCGACGAAGATCCACAATGATGATTGTGGATAGTTATTTAGAACTTTCCACGCGGCTCCACAGAATTGCTAGAGCTTTACAGCTCTCTAAGCTGTATGCTGCGACTAGAGCCCCAGTTCCTATGCACCCAGAATCCTTATTTGGCACTTCACTTTTAGCATAGAGACAGACTGCTACAATTTCACAACTCTCACGTGAGCTACATGCTACCACTGGAATCAAGTTTCCCGCTTTAGAGTTGCACGAAGGCTTAATGAGATAGGGATATATTCCAGAAGACCCACTCAGTGTTGCCAGATCGTGCGATTTTTCGCAAATTTGCGACTTTTAACAAACGTGCGCTACTAAAATTTTAGTATTTGCGATTCTGAGAAATTTTTCCGACATCCATTATTTTCTTATGCTACGCTTTGCGACTTCAAAGATTTTTTAAATATATCGTAAAATGCTTTTAAGTTAAACTAATGTATCAATTAAAAATAATTTATATTATAAAAAAATAGCTTATTTAGGCTTAAATAGAAGTTGTCATCTGGCAATCTTGTTTACATGTGGGCGTTCCTTTTCAAGGCTGAACAGTCTGACGCCGGTATAACAAGAAGGGGAAAAGCGGGAAAGAAAGAAAAAAGAATCAGCTTCGGACCTCCCACCTTCCTCTCCTTGACCCCGTGTATTTTGTTTTTAAGTCAGTAGGGGGGATTATTGAACCTATATTGAACACATGGAGGTCAGAAAGGTCTTACTTCCTACCTTTATGGCTAAACACCAGTATAACCTCTAAGGTTCCAAAAGTTCTATGATGATAACGAATTGAACAAAAGAGCTTGGAGCTTGACCTCCATATATTGAGTACCCAAACAGAGAAAGAAATGAAATTCATTCTCTCGATTATAACTATTGCTAAGAACTAAGCAATGGAAATGATTTAAAAATCAAAGCAACGACAGTTTTCTAAATAACAACACAAATAAATTTAACAGTGAAAGAAGAAGACTTTCATAATCAGAATCTGAAATGAATCTACCACGCAGAACAGAAATGTCACTGAAAAGCAATCCTCAACTAAAATGTTCACAGTTAAGCAAAGAACAACAAAGAATTAAAAAACTTAACTACCAACTCAAATAATTTAGAACAAAAACGCTAACAGTCTAAACGTGAGGAAACTCTTAAGAATGGATTTGCACAAATTAATTTACAAATAGAGACCTAAATTAAATAAGAATTAAGTAAAAAAAGAAATGGTCATTTAAATGATTGAAAATGAGGTATATAGTTTTAAAATTTTCGTAAAGCTAAGATTTGTAATTAAAAAAAGCTTAAGAATCGAATACAGTCTGCAACTTAGGCAACTTCTTTACACAGTAAATCTGTGATGACGTTAGAAGTCATGTGAGCATGCGTTACTATAACGTCACAAAAATCACGTGATCTATGACATCATTTGCAAGTTTTTGAGACTTTTAAGTCTGCTTTTGCTACTTTATAGTTGAAAAATTTCTGGCAATGCTGGACCCACTGTTAGCTTCTAGCTCACTGCAGTACACATGACAGCGCGTTTAGCATGGTGCAGACAATATATTAGACGCCAATATATGCCAATATATATTGGGCAGGCATTATATTAGACGGCCGAACGGTCCTTCATGTGTTTGACAATCGACGATTGCCTGGGAAGTGAGGATATTCATCGCGTGGATTTTCCAGCCGGATCCACCTTTCATGTAGTTAACTTACATTGTGTATTTAATGATGCAAATAAGTAATCCTTATGCTATGCTATACCATATCATGTTGCAGTGCTGTGTCATGTTATGTATACGCTACGCTATGATATGTCACCATGAAATGTCCACCTGTCGCATAGGTCATGCCACACTGCGAATTGTATGTTGTAAATATGTAACCACAATATGTTATGTCACTATGTCTTATCTATGCTTAACTATGTTATGTCGCTATACTATGTCCACCTGTCGTGTAAGTTACATTACGTTGTGTATTTAATATTGTAAATATGTTATGTCGCTATGCAATGACTATATTCTATACTATGTCACGTCGAAATGCTATGCCATGTCATGTCTATGCCGAGCTATGTCATTTCGCCAGGCAATGTCCACCTGTCGTGTAGGTAATGCAACGCTAGGTATTTTATGTTGTAAACATGTTATGCTCTAAATGGAGCGAGTCCCGGACTATACCCGGTTAGTTTTTGAAAGCCGTCCGGGTGTCCGGCCCTGCTATCACCTGTCACATGACCTTAACCCTAAAGAACATAACTGGGATATTTTTAGGAAAGCAGTTTCTTCTCGCCATTACCCCTCTCCGAGGGCCATCCTGGAGTTGAGAACTGCCTTGTTACAGGAGTGAGATCGATTGACACAAGCACTTTTCAATTGCCTCTTGTCCATCATATTGTGCATCATACTGTGCGACCTGCCGACTGTGAGAGGGGGCCCATACCACCTGTTAGACTCATTTTCAGTTTGGTATCACAAAATGGGTTTTAGACATTCCTGCACTATGAATGTTACTTTAATCATGTGTGCATAAAATGACTTTTGAATGGTAAATCTTTTTATATGTCATAAATGTTTATTCACAACATAATTTTATGAATATTTGTCCATTAGCCTTTCATAAATTCGACATATTTCACAATTTTTCTTAATTTTATACACGAGTATACATGATATATCTTTTGAAATAGGTAACTACTGAACCATAATCTAGAGTTAACCTAGGTCATTCTTATTAAAGTAAAATTTGTTATATTCTGAGGTAGCAACCTTTTCATACAATATTTTTCAATTAGGAATATTGATATCTAAAGAGAAGAAAAATTGGTAAATAGCCTAAAAGAAGAATAATCAAAATGCAGAAAAGCAGGCTACTTTCATAAGGAGATGTATTTTTCTTTACTGAAACATAAACACTTCAAGAACTTATTAGTCCAAACAATCCTTAAAGTAATGGTTATTTTGTTGAGATTCTCGACGTATGTATCCATAAACGATGCAGAGATGAGCTTGCTCCTATAAAATTTCCTCAGGTTAAGGGCAATTTTACCAAAAAATCCAACTTCGTTTACTCTAATCACTGTGATCTATCAATACTCTCATCCTCCCTAAAATCCCCTCTCACCTCAGGCAAATAGTAATTTATACCAGACAGACGACTATTCTAGAATTTGGAGTTGCTAGCTAGGAGAACTATCTCTTTGGAGGGGGGAGAAGCGTAGTAACGTAAGCTCGAAGAAAAATCAATTTCTGACGAAACCAATATTTTACTCTCTGAACAATCTGAGAAAGAAGAAGAAAAAAACAAAAACAAAGAATAAGAAATATAGCCAAAACGAAAAAAAAAATCTTTATCTGAGTGTTTACTTCAAAAAAGGTAGCATTCTTTTTTCCAGACTTTGCTGAAGAAGTGTGGAAAATAAAATGTTTTTCCTTTTCCTCATTTTCTGTTTCTGCTGCTTTTTTGATGAGGAGATTTAAGTGCCGGTGAGGAAAATGATCTTCGATTCTTTCACTTCCTTCCACGCAAATTGAATTTTCAACTCAACGCAGAGAGTTGTGGATTAGTTATGAATTTGTTTTTCGTGTTGGGTTGATTTCCGCATCCGGTGTTTGCCCGTTTTATTCACTTAACATTACTGCCATTCCTTCACTTCGACTTCAAATTTAGTTAACTGAGACAAGACCACACGATTAGCAGTACGAATATACTAATTCTGAATTTTTATTCGACCATCTTTTACACAAATGCTATGCGTATATTTTCTCAGCTGTTTGCTAGCCGATAATCTAATAGTCCTGCTTGTTGATTTAGTAATGGGAAGACGAAAACAATTTAGCAGCCGAGACTAGAAAGAAATTAGTTGATAGAAAAAGATGATAGCAGTTTTAAATTTAATATTAAGCAAAATCTCTTTTTTTTTTTCATAAAGCATTTTTAAAGTTGATTAGTAGTTAGCTATCCAATCTTATCCTGTTGGAAAGAATTATGAAGTTATGACTAAAAAAATGTCTAATTGGAACTTTAAAAACCACTCACAAATAAAACTTAAACTAAAAAAATTACTACTTCAACGATTTTCTTTTACAGAACTCAAAGATCAGAAATTAACAAAAATCATTTGCCACCAGATGCGGCGAATGAAACTAAGCGGAACAACGTACAAATACAAACATAAACTAATTCTTAGCTCCTAAAACGGTAGCTTTCACCAATGTACCAAACCTACTATAGAAGAATGACCTGAGACTTAACCTGATTTAAGAAATTCTGATCAAATCTACATCAGAAGAAGTAGAGCTAACACATGCCGACATAGTGTCTGATTAACTTCTAGAAAAATTACTACTAAATATTGCCAATACGAGGAAAATAAATAATTGTTCTACACCCCATTCAAACTCTATTCAGTTTGTATTCTGGCGAAGGATAACGAAAACATATAATTGATAGAAAAATTAATATAAAAATTAACTAGTTATTTAAGTAAAGTATTATAAATTGAGATCGGTTTGACAGAAAGTCTTTTGCATTTCGAAAGGTTTGATACGAGTTCCTTTCTGTAAGGAATAAAATATTTTGCCGTAGACATTTTGGAATATTCCATTACAAAATATGTCTTAGCTATTACTGAAATAAATCTACGATAAAAAGTGTTTATTTTCAAATTAAAATGCTTTGAATTGTTTGTGCATACGGGCCATTTTAGGTGAAACGACGTTACTCGTTACTCTTCAGAATATTTTCACCCAATCAAGTGCAAAGTATATGGCAATTTAATTTTCAAAATATGCATTTGCTAATGGATACTTTTGCCTTAGAATCTTACCTTTTTATCTATGTATTCTGATTTAAATGATGTTCTCGTTTTTGGTAGCAAGTCTGGATTTCATTTTTCTGACTATTTAGCACCTGCCTTGCGTTGTCATATATTGTGATGTGGTCACTCATTTAAAACGATCTACTTGGGTAATTTTTTGGCCAGAAAATATCCTACAGTGAACCCTGTTCATTATATGTGCAAGGCATGAAATCCTTAAATATCTTTCTCACGCCCAGTTTAAAATCAGCCCAATTTTTGTCTTTGCCTAATACTGTAATTCTATCGCTGTCATCTCATACCTCAGTCCTTTGTAAATCTACACTACATGTCGCACAGTATGAATACAGTTAAATCTCATTAACATACCACCTACATAATAAGTCACACCAGATATTAAGTCAGATATTTTTGGTCTCCTGTTTTATTTCCATGTAATACTGATTATTAAGCATTCTTAATATTTTAATTTCGGCTATTCCAAGCTCCATTATATCTCCTAATATAAGCCCATAGCTTGGCCTCCAAGTATGCTAAGAAACTGCTTTTAGATTTTGCAGGATACTCGGCGGTTTACCTGGAAAGGAATTAGGATGTTGTTGAAGGAAGAAAAAACTTAATGGCGACGGAACTTCTGAAAGTAACTGTCAGGAAATTTCTAAAATCTCGCAAAGAAAAAAAAAGGTGTTGGGAAGAATTTGGACATCTTTAAAAAGTGTATATAATCTGTTGAGGAAATAACATCAGAAAATCACTAATGCCTGCATCAAATGAAGCCAAAATTATCAGTTATTCTAAAAGTTAATTATTAGTTTCGAAATAACGTTTGTGTAAAAATCTTGTATTTATTACTTTGTTCGTTCATATAAATGTTTAAATAGATATTGGTAATGCTTGGTGAGCATTATATTTATTACTTTGTTTTTTATTAGTCCAAATGTTAGAGTCCTGCATTATATTTGAAGAAATTAAATAATGAAAAATATGCATAAATATATGTATATTTCTCGCATAAATATATGTATAAATATATGTATCTCGCATAAATATATGTATGTCTCGCATAAATATATGTATATTATCTTTTTATTAATTATATTTCTCTATATGTATAAACAACGGTACCTAGAGCCATCGAATTTTAACTGACGTAATCCTTCTGCGAATATCGGCATGTGGAAGCCCAAATTTGAAATTTGTTTTATGATCGATTTCGTATTTTGTAAAACTTTAACGAATTTTTAATTAACAAAACTCAAGCATTTCAAAGCGAGCAATGGCAACGTTGTACAGAAGAAGACATTTTTATCTCCAATGCGCGAGACTCTATATCGGAAATTCTAAAAATATGCTCAATTTAAAACTATTTTGGGATATTGCTGTTGAACTGAATTTTATGGTTTAAGTGCAAAGAACATGATATTTAATAAATAAAGGTAACACACAAAATGTTAAAAAAACGCCCCCTTTGACGTAATTTAAAATCAGAAACCTTTCAGATCTTTTCTTTGAATATTTAACTTGTTTGTATTAAAAAAAGGCCATTCTAACAATTCCAGGCAATAGAAAACTCTTTGTAGTTCTCAAGTTTATATCTTAGCGAGATTTGACTGCAAGAACTTTCGTCACTGTCTGCTTTAGCAATCAAGTGTCATATCTTCTTGCCCATCTTAAACACTAAAATACATTCAGAGTTTATACGTCACTTTTTCCGCATTCTATTTTCTACAGTTCAATGTTTCAGTGGAGCCTTTTCCGATTTTTACCCAAAATTTGATGTTAACATAATGTTCTGAATTTCAGTCGCTCAGTTGTATGCCAACTTGCCCACAGGTATATTAATTTCCTAGTCAGTTATTAACAACAGGCACTACCAGCTTGTTTTGTACTTACCTTTTAATTCTTATATCATCCAATGCATAAATGGTTTTGATATAATTGTGTCAAAAGAAATAGAACACGATCATTTCAGGATATCGTGTCAAAAGCAATAGAACACGATCATTAGGATAAAAATTATCGCATCTTTTAGTCAGTCTCCCTCTAAAATGCATTCTATAGTTTTCTGTTAAGCATCAATCTAGGATTGAATTTTGCTGATTTTGAAATAAATTTTCCTATAATCAAAACAAATGTAACATGCTAAATATTCCATCAAAAGATATATCGTATATCTGGCTTTAGAAATCAGTTTCGATTATAGTACTAATAAAATAAATGAAACACAAACGCATAGATCGCGATGTGGTAACGTATTTGAATGTGAAGTACCACAAAAATGCAAAACTAGGCTATACAAACCTCAAATAATTCAAACTTCTCGATATTGTTTTGATAAGTTTTTGACATTGAGATTGCTAGCAAGAATTTATTTTCTTACGTCTTCTCCAGGTAGGAGTTTCAGTGATATTTGCTAGCTGCATTTGCAAAAATTCTTTCACAGTCTTCTTTGTAACTTCTATATCTTCTGATATCATCCGCTAGAAGATACGAAATAAAGCTCAAGCTTAAAATTTCTTTTATTTCCTTTCATAAGATAAATAAGCAAACGAGAACTTTAGAAAATAAAGAACAAGAAACGAGAAACTGATTTTTTAAAAAGAAACGTAACCTATTCCTTTTGGCATTTCTTTCCAGCAAACGTACTCATAACTGTATTTACCTCGTAAAACTTGGATATACCGAAAGAATATTATGCTGTTCTTATTTCAGGAAAGAAATTTAGTTTCTTTCCAAAACAAGCGTATGAGTCTTAGATCCCAAAGGGAAGCAACATTTTTCCTCTTTAAATTTTCTTTTGAAAAATGAAAATGAAAAGAATTTTTATTTTGTTTTTCGTTTAAGAAGTAAAGAAAGAACTTTTGTATACAAATGTGCAAGTTCTTTTATCCAAAAATAATTCTGCGCATGCTGATTAAAATATAAATATTTAATGCTTGCAGAAATCATAAGGAAAAGTTAAACTATTTTTATTTGAACATATCGAATGCAAAGTGTATATGAAGTCCATAAAAGATTCTGTTTGCATCCTTTTGCTCCGCTAATATAACACAACACGTATCAGAAAAATATAATTTCTACTTCGACACTCACTTTTTTACTAAAAATCTATTTAACATCATAAAAATACATTCCTCGCAAATCTGAAATAAGATCAGGTTTAGCTTTGTTAGTATTCAGGCATCATGAAAACCCAGCCTTACCAATATCTGCAAACGCAAATATCTGAAGATTTGTAAGAAAAACCTAATTAATTATCTAAGTGCACTTATTTAAATTTCCAGTGAAATGTTTCCTTTAAAAATAAGCAACGAACTCTAGTTAAAATTTACTAACACAGGAAAGGGGCACAAGTTAGCAAAAAGGTTTATTAAAACAATTATAAGGTATATTTTAGTTTTATAACCCTTATTTTAAATTTATGCTTCTTTCCTATCCTTTCTAGCTTTAGCTTACAGCTCTCTACCAGAATGAGATTTTAGAATCTGGTTAAATGAAAATGAGAAGTAGAATAGTATTTAAGTCAAGTTCCACTGACTTCGCCAGAGAGAGTTCCTAGAATAGTGCGCGTTTGCCTTTGGGCTACGTCTAAGCTATTATTACGCTCGACCGTATTATGTGCCTTTCGATAGGTAGCTGGCTAATTTAATATTACGGGCCAACTAGTTAAAATTGTGCTAGCTTCGGAAAATCTCTTTACTTAGTCATTAGTTAGTTGTTATTCCTTACAATTTGCGTTTAAGCCCCAGTGGAGGCTTTGCTGTAAAGGGGTCGATTGTTAATCTTATTTTGAGTGAAATAAAGGGTAATTAACCCTTCTTGAATTAACGTTTCGATTCTTGGACTTGACTTAAGCTGTTATTCGCTTATGAGTTCACTAGGTTCTCGATACTTAGTTTAATGGAATAAAAGTGAGGAACTCTGTACAATATCTTGCATTACAACTAAAATTTAACTCAAGCTAACACACGATACTCGGTTTGTCATAGAGCTCTCTAAATTACAACTTCCCTCTCTATTCAAACTCAATAAGTTATTTGAGTTCTGGTAATGGCTAACGGAAGAAACAGAAGGTAGATACAGAATAAAAGAAGTAGCATAGGAATAACATGTTAGCGACAATATATCTTACAGATTCAGATTGGTAGTTTTGGAAAATTCATAATATTTTCTGTTAATGTAGTTAAACAGTGATCAAACCCAGAGAAATTTTAGATGTCATTTTAAAATACACAATATAATACACAATATAAGTTAAGAAGTTTAAAATACACAATATAAGTTAAGAAGAGCATAAACCGTTTACCGTTTACTATGTTTAGCCTCTCGATTACGTCTTTTAAGTTTCTTTCCGTCCATGTTTTGGAAAATCTTCTTGTCTGGTGAAATATAATTTCTTAAACTACACACAACATTGCATTTTAGATTTCAGTTCTGGCACTCAATGATCGTTTTCTCAATTAAATCTTATAAATGTATGTGATGATAAGATATAGCAAGTAAAATGCAATAAATTGATGAAAGATGAATGCTTGACTAGGGAAGACATTATTTTGCAGCCTCGAGTGGATTGATATTAAAAGATCACTGAAAATATCAATTACGTTACAGAAGGTGCCGGAAACTTTTGAAAAATTACAAAAATCACTTGATATTTCAGATATTTCTTTATTACTTATTGCACTTCACAATGGGGGCCAATCTGCACCCCACGATTTTCATGATGGCGCATTATATTTTTAACAAAAGCAGCTAAGCAAGAGACGTCCTTCTGCCAGCAAGCATAGGCAAAGAAAGAGAAAAGGTAGTAGGATTGCAACGAAATATTTGTAGTGAAATTTTTCGTTAATCTGATTGGCTAAAACTGATAAGCAATGCAGAAGTTTCAAGATGACATAATGCGGAATACGTTTTCAGATATGATGCAATTTAGAAAAAAAATATTACTAGAGAAAAAGTACCCAAATTAAAAATGAGCAATTAAGAGGCATTTTAAATTATGATTTTGATTTGCAATTTTTATCTTACATGTATATTTTTCGTTTCCCATTACCCTTCTTGTTTCAAAAGAAAGCCTTGCATTTTTTCTTCTTTTCTTTTCTTTTTAGCAGAAAGGGACAATTTGCTCAGCAGGGCTATAAATTTCGATTTGACACTTTGCGTTGATTCACTACAAAAGTCTGAATCACTTTTCAAATTATTGCCACCAAATATTAGAGCCCTGCATTATATTTAAAGAAGTCAAATAATGAAGAATTTGCATAAATAAATGCATGTGTTCTCGCACTGTATAAAAACAATGGTATCTAAAGACAAATATGGGCATCTTGAAGCCGAAGTTTCGAGTTTGGAATTGGTTTTATTATCTGTTTCATATTTTTTTAAACTTTTGATTATCAAATTCAACGATTTCAAAGCGTTCCGTTAAAACATAAACATAGAGTGCAGCTTCAAGAGCAGATATTTTGTGAGCGAGGTTTCTTTATATATCTTGTAAGACTAAATATTTTATAATATTACTGTTGAATTGAATTTTATGGTTTAAGGGCGAAGAACGAGATATTAATAAATAAAGGTAACACGCAAAACATTAAAGAATACCCTTTGGGAATAATATAAAACCTAAAAGCTGTCAGTTTATTTATATATATTTTACATTTTTCAAATTTTTATTTCAGGTTTGTAGAGACATTAGGTATTTTTGAAGCAGGTGATGTGAAAAATGAGCAATGCCCTCGCCGGGAATCGAGCCACGGACCTTTCGAATACGCGCCGAGCGTGCTGATTACTATACCACGAAGGCATGCTAAGAAGGCGGGAGAAATACATTATAGGGTAATAATGCTAATACCCAAAATAGCGGCTCCGAAATAAAGGCGTAAATCTTTTAACTCTGGAAATAAAATGTCCACAGATTTCTTTTTGACCAAAAGGAAAACCATGCATCTTTATTTAAGTTAGCCTGCATCTGTTACATCTATTAAATATGAAGTATGAGATGGCATAAAGAGTAGAGAAATGTAGTAGCAGCGATTTTTCGTTTGGGCATATATGACCTAAACTCCGAGAATAAAATTGGTGTCAACATCTTTGGAAACGACCTTGACATCGATAAAATGTTGAATAGTAATTGCATGAATGAAACGCTTGTGTGTTGTTTCTTTTTTGATGTGACAGGAAGCATAGTGCAGCATGTGTAGGAATATTGAATACACCTGCTCATTTTGAGGTCATACCGTTTATGTATTGCTTCATTTCCATTAATGTATTGCGTGCATACACTGTAACTTCTGTGATGTAAATTAAATTGAAACTTAATGTCCTTGCACCTAACGTCTGCCCATCTCCTCAAATGGTACAATCAAAAGGTATGCCCAGTAGTATAACAATAGCAGATTCTTGCTTCTGGTACTGATTGACTACTAACACATAGGATAATACTCAATGATAAAGTCTAACATAAATTTTATTAACCTCGACATATGAGTACTTCAGATAAAAAAAAACTACAATTTGTGACTTTTTGTCAATTTTTAATAAGAATTGCTTATCGTTATGCTAAGATTGAAACTTGGCTACGAAAAGCAAAGCCTGCGCAAATCTAAGACTTTCTTTGAGTTGGAACGGAAATTTAACAACTACCGAGCTCAAGTCAAACATTTAGTAGTGTTACCACTACTCTGCAGGCAGCATCTACGGAAAAGCGGAAGAATCGCATGCAAGTTCCAATAGATTCACGTCTAAGTTTAAATCTGAGTTTCAAACTGGGCCGCTTGTATATGCCTGTAGTCCAAGCGAATATCGTGACCAGACATAGAAATTAAACATGAAGCTACCTATCTAGGGAAACTTAAATCATAAATGTAGCAATATAATGTTTGTATTTCTATTTATAACATTTTGAAAGGAGAATCTGCTAAATTCATAGTTTGTCTGTTAGGTTCAAATCTTGCCACTCTCATTATTTACACTTTCTAAATCCTTGCTTCGATACATTTGAGGTACTTAAACAAACTGAGTTCCTCTTATATAATGATAATAATTAGCTCGATGTATTTACCGTTGAAGAGAATATGTACCATAATCCCTTAACACTTCTTTTGAATAGCCAACTATGTGTTGAAGACTTAATCGTATAATGACTAATGTTCTTTGCAGCTATTGGGCATTTGTTTGGAGCACTAACATGTGCAGATGTGCTTCTTTATTTTTCCCCTGTATAGCAATACTATTTTTGAACTTTCTTATATAATAGCAGAAAGTAATTGTCGCTGTAGAATATAGTCCAACATGAAAGAAACTTATTCTCGTCTGTTAGGAAGAGGAGTTAATTTTATTGCAGGAACAGACATAGAGAAGCCGTCGAATAAGCAAATGGGTGAAACTAAATTCCATTGTTTTACAGCATGTTCTGGTTAGTCCCGGGTTACCTAAACTAAGATGTTCAGGACTTATAAGGTATTTCTCCCTTCTTCTTAGCGTGCCTTCGTGGTGTAGTGGTCTGCATGCTGGGCGCATATTCCAGAGGTCCGTGGCTCGATTCCCGCCGAAGGCATTGCTCATTTATCATCTCTCTTGCTTTCAAAAAATACCTAAAGTCTCTACAGACGTTCGACATCCCGTGATGTAGGCATGGCCCAGTTGCTTCTCGTGGTGAAATTGCCCATAACATGATCTTTGTGTTTCTGTTTTCAAATAAAGATATTTTAATCCTCATGGATTATGCATCAGGTTATGGACCCCACACGTTTTCACTGAGCGTGAATTTATGCTTCCGATTATGTGGTCCACGTACTTCACCTGAGCATGAGCATGAATTTCTGCTTCGAAATGCAAAAGCATTTGGTGTGTAATTCTTTGCAATTTCTTAAAATCACACAGTATTATGAACGTTCCATCATAACATCATAGTTAGCAACTTGCGATCTGACTAGCTATTTGAGAGCCCAAATCGTCTTCTGGTTTTCTTCTTGAAATGTGATTAGTTGGTTAGGCATTTTTGATATTAGATATAGAAGTTTATGAGACTTCATGCTTGTACAGATACTGGGATTACATAAATAGTGTAGAAATGCAGGAGTAGGATTATATTAATAGAATAGATACACGTAGAGCTATAAAAATAATATCATGTTGAGATCTACTATAAGTCATGTACAGATATGAAATACATCACGTTCTGTTGCAGGCAAAAGCATCGCAGACGTAATAGTCTCAGGGAAAACAAACAAGTCGAAAACATCGTAATACGAAATAACACGGGAAAAAAAGAGACATCGTCGTCGAAAAAGTCGGCTAAAAGCATTTCATTTTTAAAACATCGTCGTAAAAAATAAAGCACATACAAACCGTCGCATTACGAAAACATCGCTGATATACATTTTCCAGGCTTTAAAAAAAGCTATAAATGTGTATTCGTATAATGATTTCTGAGGGCAAAGGGACTGAGGAATATTTCTACCTCTATATTTCATATTTTTGCATTAATTAATAATTTTTGCCAAATCAACAAGAGGAAAACCTAAGCATTAAAAAACTGAAAATGAGTAGAAAATTAATATTACATACAGCAGATTTAAATTTATGTACTACTTGAAGTCATTACTTAATGAATGCCTTTTAAGAAGTTGTATTTGCATTATTTCATGAAAAATGTAGTCTAAAACAATTAGGAAAGGGAACGTTAGTAACTGTCTAAGGTTACCTGCATTAAAACTGTTTAATTAATTATCAAATTGTAAAATTATTTTGTTTCACTTTGATAATCTGATATTCTATTAATAAAAACTAAATCCTGTTTTATTAAATCCTATTTGTTGGTAAAAATTAAATATTGTTTGAATAACTTTAATGCAGATAACATCACGCAGTTACTCATCTCTAATTTTCTAATGTTTTAGATTATATTTTTGAGGAAAAACTACCAATACGATTTCATGAAAGAGATTAATTAAATAATGGCTTATGAATAATGAATGTTTTACATAAATGAATAGTTTAGTACATAAATTTAAAATCCTATTAACTACAATACGTAAAATTAATTTTCTAATCATTTTTAGTTTCTGATTTCAGGTTATGTTTTTTTTTCTTGCATTTTTAATAAAATAGCATTAATTAATCCGAAAATATGAAATATCAAAAGTAAAAATATTCCTTATTCCACCTTGCGCTCACAAATATTTATGCGAATATACATTTACAGCTTTTTAATTTTATAGCTTTTTAAGCCTGAAAAACACATGTCTGCGATGTTATCGTCACGCAATGATTTGTAGGTGCTTTACTTTTTACTATGATATTTTTAGAACTGCGATTCTTTTGAATTGCTTTATTTTCGACGACGATGCTTTTGCCTTGTGTTGTTTGTCCGCGACGTTTCCGTCTGCAATGCTTTTAGCGGACACCTCCTATGCAAAAGGTTACATGAAATATCATTTAAAATTATATATTTGGTGAGATATACTAAGTAATACAATGTACGGATGCACTGTAAGCTATATAAAGCTACATGGCATTCCTGAAAGCAGAATATATTTCAGAATATTTTATAATTTAAGGTTTATTTTATATTTGTAATACTAAAATTTACTTCAACTAAAACTTTACTTTTATGTTAGTACTTTTATGATACCTTCTGTTTCTTGCGTCAGCCGCAAATGAGTATGAATGTAAATAAGGTACGAAGCTGGAATTTTGAGAAAGTACTGTGGCAATCACCCGTTATCACAATTTAGCGTGAGGCGAAAGAAACTCTGACTTAGCTAATCCCTGGATTGGTAAGTGAATTTTATATTTGTTAGAGCATAGGGTCGGTAAGCTCAGTATTAGGCTGTGGTTTTAAATACTTAAATTCATGAACCTTTGCAAATAGCGGCAGTTTTGGTGCATTTTGAGTTTTAGCTTACAAGTGTATTAAATGTTTTAGTTCACTTTTACTTCTTTACGTCTTACTGAAGTTCAGTTAGATTTCTGTGTATAGCTCTGGAAATAATATTATGCCGTAAAAAGAAGATTTAAATAAGCGCAGTTAACTAATTAACTTTAATCTCACCATTTGATAATCTGGGGTTGAGGCACTTCTTTCGAAATGCTAAATATATCTTAGAAATATTTTTCATTTTCTAATCCAGTGGCTTTTTCAATGCATTCTCTTGTATTAAAATTCCAACTGAGCTTAGAAACATGACTGGAAACTGTCAATTTAGGAAAAAGAACAGAAATGCAAAATAAAAAATACCTATAATTTCTTTTCAACTCTTCCGATACTTGATAAAGCAAATCCAAGCCATAAATCTCACCTTTCTCGAGCGTGAGCACTTTTTAAAAAAAAAGTTTAATTGAGAAGAACATAAAAAGAAAGTTTTTGAAAGTGAAAATCTTGAAGCCATTAAGTTTTGATTCTGGTGGAAGAACAAGGATTAAGTTTATTGGAAGAGCAATAAATTATTAACCGACGAAACTAAAGAAAACCTGGGAAGCAGGAGAAAAAATACCCAAACAAAGACGGAAACGAGTAATCGTGCTTCCAGCCTGAGGTTTTCTTTTACCGGCTACAAAAGCAGCCCGCTGATAAATTACATCCCAGAACTCCAGTTTCATTAAGATGATTTGTTTTATTTGTTTCTTAATTCCTAGGAAAGAAATTGCTATCGTTATTTGTAGATAAAAGTTCTTCTCAGAAAGCTGTGAACACATTTTCTCCTTAAGCTAGATCAGCTCTCTTCCAATATATTATCAGGTAAGTAAATTAGTAACACATAACGTCACGGAAGCTTTTGCATAAATAAGTTTTATCATGGTAATTTCGACTTATCAAAGGAAAAGTAAAGTATAGTTTATTGAAATTCCAACATTAAATCCCTTTGGGCGACCTCAGAAAATTATTAAGTATGTGAGAACAAACTAACGTTATTTTTCCTCACCATTTTAACCCTAGTACGTTCTTTTGAAGTTAGTAATAACTGCCAGGATCGCTAGACTGAAATAGTAATAATAATACTCAAGTAATCTTATCGAAGGTTTCTTTTACAGGGCCTCCTATAATAAAGTGGCAGGATTTCATGAGGTCTGTATAAAGTATGTATTATGGACAATGATTTGAAGTTGCTTTATTTTATTCGCTCACTTAAAAGAGACCACTCAAAAGTTGAAAAGTTTCAACACGTGCAACCATTAGTAACACATCGTGATATTCAGTGTCAATTAATGCTCTAGTAAGCTCAAAAGTTGAAAAGTTTCAACACGTGCAACCATTAGTAACACATCGTGATATTCAGTGTCAATTAATGCTCTAGTAAGAACGTCTGGTATAGTTCTTTCAATTGTATCTAAGATTAATTCTATGAGGTGGTCCAGATTATCAGTTCTTTCACTGTAAACCTCACTATAGGTAAATTCCCAGAGGTAGAAGTCTAGCGTGGTAAGATAAGAATTTCAAGTGGGCCAGGGAATAGGTTCATTGATGTCAATGCACTGCTCTGGAAATTTACGATTGAACTCATCTCGCACAGGATTTGCAAAGCAATGCAGTTAAAGGAAGATCTTCAAATTATGCCTTGTTAAAGGAAGATCTTCAAATCAGTGTCTTTCATTACCATTTCCTCGATTCGAAGGAACAAAGGATATGTTTAGCATGTACAAGCACAGATTAACGTTGATACTGGTTTCCGTAAAGCCCAAAATCTTGCTAATTATTAGACGATATCAGAGACTGAGAATAATGAATGTGTTCATCATATGCAGATTTTCGAAGCCCCGAATTCGACCATTATTGCAATGCACACCGTAGTTTAAGTGAAATGTGGCCTCATCCGAGAGGAGGACATTTTAAAGAAATTCTGACACATTATCGAGTCATCAGAGCGGTCATGCAGCAAGGTAGCTAAACCTATGCTTCTAGGTTTAAGATTCGATTAAATGCAAACAGTTCAATTTTATGAAGAAAATAGCTTGAATGTCTTAATTATTGACACGTTATATAGTTAATTCTGAAAGACCTAACCGTTGATTATGGAATGACACGAACTTTTGAAGGTTATGAATACAAAATTATTGGATTCTTCCAACATAGTCTTCTAATAGTCTTGTATATACAATAAAATGCGTCTCGTGTAAATCCCAACGTTGATTCTCGGATACCCTATGTTACATTGAAGTTTCAACTTCATCTAAACTATAGTGAAATGTGTTGAAATTAATTTATATTAAATTGGATTTAAAGCAAAATTATCAATGTAACCTATATTAGATGAAACTTTCCTAACCTACATTAAATTATATTATACTGAAGGTGAAGTCCGGTGGCACAGTGGCTAGCGCATCGCGCAGCAGCACCCCAGGTCCGGGGTTCGATTCCCGGGCTGGGAAAGGTCGACTCAGACTTTCATCCCTTGATTTCCATCACTTTTGTCGATAAAATGAGTACCAAGTTCGCCTGGGTACTAAACACTGGGGGTCCTTAGAAAGCTAACCACTTGTTCAGGGCATATGCTTACGTACCCCGGGGCCCAAGGTCAAGAAAGCAGATTTCGGGCAGTGCAGGCCTTGACCCATTACAGCTGTTACTGAGCTTTTTATACCAAAGGTCTGATATTAAATCGCTTTTGCAGTATATAGGAAAGAATTAGATCTATGCGCCGAACTAATGTTTATAGATGACTTTTTAAAATCAATGAAAGTTTTTAGAATTCTGTGGGGAAGGAAACGGTTTTTAGAACACAGGTGAAGAAAATGGACTTTATGTTATAGATTAAAGAGGCAAAGAAACTTCTGTTGCGTCTTATATTTAAATCTGTTGCATCTTATATTTATGAAATCTTTAAATGTAAGCTGTTTAAAAAGTATTTCTGAATAATATAAAGAACATTCTAAATTAGCAATGCCTGTGCTCTCAGGACCCCTAAGAATTTTCCAATGGCTCTGCGGCTGCTGTTAGAAAATTAAATGAATGAAAAGTGAATGAAATGAAATGATAAGCAACAAAAGGCAGAATCAAAATAAAAAAACTATAACTTAGGTTACCGAACAGAAATTTGCTGTTGTACCAAGGTGAATTTTGAAAGTCCTCTAGGAGATGACGCTTAATATTCTACTGCCACTAATTTCAAAATATTTTAACACAGGACGAGCAGCCGATGAGGCTGAGCGTTACGCTGGTCTATCGCACACACTATGTCGCTTGTTGCGTTACGGTGGCCCTTTCTGGAATTCAATATCCGAGTGCTTTCTTAAAAGCTTTAGAGTCACTTCAGCGGTTAACTTAAATAACAATAATATTGGGATTTGGTAGCTATTTATCTTGATTTTTCTGTACGTTTGATCCGTGTGTGATGTTCAATTGCGTAATTAGTAAATATTCTTTAACAAAGCGCTTAAAAGCTGATAAATTCGAAATCTTAACTACTGAAGACATTTTTCGCAGAAAAATGTTACTTTATTTTGATTGACGCAGGTGCTTTTATTAATTTTGAAGTTCTTAAGTATTTGTTCCTTGTTATAAAACCTTTACTAAAACCTTTACTTTCCTTTATTTTTTATTATGTGTTATGAAAGATAAAATAGATTATTTTCATGTTCGAAGGATTTTCTTCTATGATTTCAAAATTGATGCTTTGAAGGAAGAAAATGCAAACTCATTTCTTTGCCTTATAAGCCAATCACAAAAACACGTAATAAGAAAGCTATGCTTCTAGGAATTTAGGGGAGAAGAGAGGGTCATAAGAGGTTTTCAGTCCAAAGAGGCTTTACCCCAGAAGAAATATTAATCTCAAAACGGCGTTTTGCGTTGAATCAATTTTCACACTGTTGCCGACAAAT
This sequence comes from Stegodyphus dumicola, assembly GCF_044657685.1. Classification (NCBI taxonomy): domain Eukaryota; kingdom Metazoa; phylum Arthropoda; class Arachnida; order Araneae; family Eresidae; genus Stegodyphus; species Stegodyphus dumicola. The sequence goes on along the minus strand of NC_140771.1, from coordinate 34,534,265 downwards.
ATTATCGCATTGTATTATATTTAAAGAAATTAAATAATAAAGAATTTACATGTATGTATGTTTCTCGCATTGTGAAAAAACAAGGGTATCTAGAGCTATCAAATTTTGAATAACGTATCCCTCCACCCGAATATGGGCACCTGGAACCCCGAATTTTAAATTTCGAAATTTTTATTGTCTATTTTATATTTGTAAACATTTAATGAATTTTTGATTCAAAAAACTCAGCGATCTCAAAACCAGAAGTTGCAACATCTTACGGAATAAAATGTTTTTATCTCCAACTCGTGAGACTGTCTATCAGAAATTTTAAAGCCATGTTGCTTTTTAAATATTTTTAGCCTGAATGCTGTCGAAACGTGCATGTGTGTGTAAATGAAAAACGCCCTTTTAGGCGTAATATAAAATCTGAAAGCTTTTATACTTTCATTTTTTAATTATATTTAGTTTTCAGAATTTTTTAAAATCTGTTTCTGAATGAGAGATGCACAGCCATCTCAATTATTGTTTGCGAAACATGAAGGAAGTGGAGTGTTGAGTTTTTGTTTTTCGGTTATTGTTGGAGTTTCTTTATGACATTCAATAAAAAACCAAGAACAAGAAGAAATTTGCTTAAATAGGGGATTCATAGAAAGAAATACAGTCAGTTTCTCTGTATGATTTGTGAAAATGTGTTGATCAAAAATTCGATCATTTTTGCTAAACTGTGGCGTTATATCGAGGGAAACAGTCCTGAGTTATCGATAAATCATCTGATTATTTCAAGACTAAGAGCAATAAAAGTTGGGTTTCACTAAAAATGATGGCAGAATTTGCTAAAACTAGTAACTGAAAAGTATTAGAAGCTTCCTACTTAAAAATTACCATGTAGTCCTAATTGGTGAAGTTAATATCATTGCAGAGGATTTCATTTAATCTGATATTATAAAATGTGTTTTGATGAAAACTTTGTTGTGTTAATCTACAACACTCTTTTATCAGATAACAATATTGTTAGATGAATCAATCATAAGCCGTTGACATGAAAAAGATAGTACTCAGAGTTGCATCACGTGAACCACGTACGCGCTGTAATGAATGAAATAACTGAACATCATCAGGTTGGAATTTTTGATGATATTTGTTCGTTATGTTTTCCCATAAAGCATCCAGCAGGATCTTCGTTTTGCAGATAACTACTAACGAACGCATCAAGGAATAAAATATTTATTCTTTTGGATGAATTCTTCTCATCAAATAGAAGGTCGCAGGAAAACTTTGCAGATATATGCATGAACGGTGTAAAGGAAATGATGTGTCACACTACTGGAGCCATTACCAAAATTAAAGATAAGGCAAAAAATTGTTGCAACAACTATTTAACATAGATATGCGCTAGCATCGGGAAGAGAACCCTCTGAGTTTACTATGATGTTGAACGATACCATGAAAATGGTAAACTACATAAAACTGCAACTGGTTAAGAGCAGATGTTTTGAAACTAATGTGTCAAGATACGAGTTTAAGTTAGGTTACTATAATATAGAAACGCACGCCTTTATAGAGGACTTTCTAAGTGAAGCTATTTTTTTTTCACCTCATTTGGGCGAACAACAAGAAAGAGCTCAAACAGCCAGTCTTTTCACTTGCATTCCAGCCTACCAGCGGCCGAGCGGTAAAGTCGCTGCACACTGGTAGTTCGGTCTGAGGTTCGAATCCCGCGAACGGGCTGGTCGCACGGGCGTTTTTGTGATTTTTCCCATGTGTAACGTGTATGCGAGCCAGTTTCCCTTAGAAAGTCCTCCACGAAGGCATCCCTCCCCTTAGACAGATTGTCCTCGTGTGCTTTGCCATAATTAAATACACCAACACCACTTGCATTCCAACTTGGGTTGAACTAGTATTTGCTGTTTTAACTATTCTTTACTTGTGGGCCGTGAGAGTATGGGAAGCACCCGCTATACCATCTCCTGCTGCATACTAAAATTAGGTGATTTTTCTAGAAAAAAAATCGTAGCCAAATTTAAAAGAACGTCTTGTAGAAGTAGCAGAAATTTTGACGGAGTTCGGGAATATTTTCGCAGACGGAAATGGCGCGAAAAAAAATGTTGCAAGAAGAAAATATCGTCCTAAAAGCCATCGTGATAGGAAAAGAAAGGGTAAGGAACTAAGCAACTCCAAAACATAGTAGTAGAAAACAAAATGGTGACAGAATTTCGCAATATTGTGTTAAAAAATTAAGCAGCTACAAAACACCGGCCAAAAACATCTCAAAAATATGCATTTTATGTTTCTAAAGCGTTCAGAATACTATAAAATATATTTTTAGCAAATGCAATATTATTTGGAGTACAATATACATGAGTAACCTTGCATTCTTGAATCAAAATTTCACAACTAATCATATATCATCTGATGTCACACATCCTCATGCGAGGCTATAATATTTTTATGCACCTAAATCAGCTATAAAAACATTTTCTCATTGAAATCTTTTTCTGCAGATCCCTAATAAAATTTTAGTGCAGTTTTATAAAAAAGAGGTTAAATGATTCCTACATTTAACGTTTGAAAATTTATCATATTCGATTCATTTCCTCAACCAAAACTATGGGCCTACGACTAGCCATTCGTGAAATATTTATCTTTGCTATCTTTTTGAACCATTCTTTATGAACTACTTTTAATTTTCCCGATTTACGATGTAAGCTTGAATTTAGCAAGTACATAAAAGTGAATTGTTTAAGCTACAGATAGAGAACATTCGCATCTTCGAATTCCGCAAAATTTTTGAAAATTACAGAAATTCCAAAATTAAAATATCCATTCTTTTCTTTTTTTCCCTTATAGGAATTGTTCGAGCCCTATGACAAATTCAGTTAAAATATTAATTAAAAAAATTGAAAAGTTATATAATTTTCAGTAGCTGCATGCATTAGAAAGAATGTGACTGCTACCATTTCAGTAGACTTGAATCACACTCAGTCTTCAGTTAATCAGTCAATGGCCCTAAACTCTAGCTTTAGCATTCCGTGTTCAGAATTGATCTGTTTTAAACTTTGAAATAACGTTCTTTTCTGTACCATTTTCGCAAAAAAGACCGTAGAGTCAGTAGGTTATTCTTAAATCAGGAGGTGGGGAAAATGTGAAATGCCCTCGCCGGTACTAGAACCTGGATCTCTCCCATACGCGTTGAATGTGCTACCGTTACACCACAAAGGCATGCAGAAAGGAAGGAGAAAATTTTAAAAAAATCAACTTTTAATCCAGTCTTTGTCAAATTATATATTAAAACACCGAGACATAAATTTCAGTGACTTTTATTACCTACTTTATTAAATTTAAATTATATGATTTCATAAATATAGACGTTTCTCAAAAAATATATTCTTAAATTTGGTTTTCATAAAATTTAATATTTCAGATTTTTCTTTAATTAACTTTAATTTCTTTATTCAAGAGCTTTTAATATTAAATAAAATCATTTTCTCTTTCTTTTTATATTTAAGTATATGAAGGCTTCAAAAGTTTTGAGAGCTTTGAAATTATTGTAATATTCTAAAACAAGAAAATTTAATATTTCGTCCATCTCCAGGTTTAACTAAAGTTCTTACAATAAAAACATTTTTGTAATAAACTTACAATACAACTTCTGCCGAACAAGTTCTGTAAGGTATAACATACTACGTATTATTTTAGCATCTGCAATCTCAAAAGCCCTAGATTTAAGCTAGAGGAAACATATATACTGTCTGGTTATACAACTGTCTGTATCAAGGTTCCTAAAATATCCCAACTCACTTCAGACACCAGACAGTCGATAAGAAGTCTGATACCCCTTGCAGCGACAGTATGGAGTAGAAAATAGGCAGATAACAAAACATTATTTTTCCATTACGAGTGACATCTTTTCATTGCAGCGAATACCATCCATCAGCGGAGGGAGGTGGCCACGCCCCTCCAATCTGGATACGAATTCAAGGAAAGTTAAGAAGATATATTTATATGTCTAAATGGGCATTTAAGTCGAACGCTGCACGCTGAGGGCATATATGGATCAATGAAAAGTTTATTATTCTCTTCGCGTTCAAATAGAGTCAGCAAATCTATCGATCTTGGTAATTTATCTTGTTCTTTATATTTTATTTTATTACTGCTGTACGTGCGCTATGTTCTTTAAATTAAAACTATCACTTCACGCTATAAATGACCATGATTATATTGATGAAACTGAATATTTAGTTCGTTCTAGAAGGAGGAACCGATGACATTGTTGCAAGCTGCGGGTTTGTAAAGATCTGAAATAACTATAGGCCAGATCAAAACAGGCTTCTTAAATAAGCAAACAGGACCAGCCTCTTCATTAACTAAGCGTATTTCTCGAAGATCTAAATATTTATTCACAAAAATGACAGTTCTTACATTTCCTTTATTCACAAAATGACAAATCTTACAAAGAGAGAAATACCTATAAACATTCCAACGAAGGAGTGGGAAAAAGCCAACTCGCACGTCGAATGCGGTTCTTTTAATTGCTTAATCTAGCCCATTATGAAATCCTCTACAACTGCATTTTCATCTCTTTTTTGCCCGATTTTGCTCCCAGACTACTGAAATCAGCAGCATGAGTGAGCATCTGTTGTTTCAATGCATAGCACATGGGTGACTATTCTAGTGATCAATCTAAGTTGAGAACACTAAAAGTAAAGAATATTTCACCCCTAAATTTTCATTAAAAAAATGAAACAGTATACATGTCAATTATTTGATGACCAATAGGAACATATGTTGTTTTTGGCGTATTTGTATTTTTTTAATGTGTTATGTGTTTTTTAAAATTTCTACCTGGGAAGTGTGTTTCCTCTCGTTTCTTGCAAACAAGGACACCACCAAAGAACATTACTCTCCTGCCCCCGCATGCTGCATTTAAAAAGATCTTTTTGGCCCGCGGTTAAAAGTATTTGTCCGCTTCTGGTTGAACGCATAAAACAGAGATGTAGCGAAATTTTCCTCAACATGCGAGAAATTTAGAAGATTTATAAAACTGTGTTCAGAGCAAAGACTAAAGGAGTAATCGTTGAGCAGGGACTCTTCACAATCGCACGGCTCTGATCTTTGAATAGTGAATTTACTCAAAAACCACTCACATATTCTTACTCGTATGCTTGTTTAAGTGACATTCCTGAAAGTTTTGAAAACAATTGACTCATCAGACTCTATGTACTGCATGACTGTCTTTTTCAAATTATTGAAATACTTGTTGAAGACGCTATTTTGCGCTAACAGTGCTAGATGCATAAAGCAAACCTTACTAGTGACATATTACATAAGAATTTAAAGAATAAAATTCAATCGTAGCCAAAACAAAAACGTTTTTGCATTCGAGAAAAAGGAAAGATGCGTACTTTTAAGGTACTCGAAAAAAAAGGCACCTCAACTCTGGCAAAAAATCTTTATCTGCATCTGTTGTAACCAGACGGAAATCTTTGTTCGAAACTGTAGTTTGTTTGAGAGAATATATGGAGTATATTGTTGTTTTTCTAAATAAATGTGAGGATTACTCAAGGATCAGTTTTGCCAACAGATGGCACTTTCTGATTAATTCTAGCTATAGAGAAACGGCAAATGTTTTTTTACCATCAGTGACGGACATGCTAGAGGTTTTATGAGTTCCTTTTCTTCGGACATAAATCTTTTCATAAGATTTATTTTCGAAATGCTTCTTTAGTGATAAATGTTTTATGTTTCAATTAGTAATAAATTTAAGTACTGTTTTCGCTTGATCAATGCCTATGAAACCACATTGGTAAGAAATACAGTAGATGCCCCAGGAGGTTTTACCTGGAATGGAGTACGCAAATTTTTATAGTCATAAAAAAATTTACACTATTGTAGTGGGTTAGAAATTTATTTAATTTTGATATTTATGGTATAACACTTGGTATAAAGTATTGTTAATAAGTCCAGTAAAAGAACTTTTGAAATAATTAGTTTAAGCTGCATTGAGCAATGTGTTTTTTATGATATTGAAGATAAATGAAAGAACTTATGCATCGCATGCTGGAATAAGCTTTTATACCCGACAGAAATTTATCCCAGAAGAAAGACATTGAACACCTCGAATATATTTTTCTTTGATGAGTTTAATAAACATCTAAGGATAATATCTTCGAGATATCATAAGCATATTATAATATCTCAAACACACAACATACATAAAAGCTCAAAAACGTATCATATTTCAGGAGGTTTGTAATATAGTAAGAAATAAGTTTCTGATCCTTAATTTCAACGCAAAACGCTTAATATATTGTTATGCCATTTTAGTGACGTTTAATTTTAATGTTAATTTAGGATTCCTTATTTATTTAAAATGTTATTTGTAAGAGCTTCTGCCTAATTGTTTGCATAAATCTGCGAAGCAAATAATAATAATGTTAATCGCTCGGCGTTTAAATAATCAAATGGCAAATCTAAAGTGTGATTGTATGGAACAAAGAATAGAACTTGTGAAAGTATTCTAGAGATGAAATTTTAAATATTTGCCTTTTTTTTAAATGTTGAATATGTTGTTTCCAGCTTTTGAATACGAAACCAATTCGTGATAAACATTTTCCCTTGCTGGGGAAAAGTGACCATGAACTGAGGTTAATTGCCGTCTGTGGCATACCTGCCCAGATGGCTGAGAAGAGCATCACAGTGGACGGACAATATCGAACATGTAGTGGGGGAAGGAAAATGCGAAAAGTTGGGGTAAGGGCTCTAACTACTGTCTGTTTCGAAGAGAGAATGACAACAGGGACGGAAAAGGAGCCGTATCCGCATAGAAATCGAGGAACCCTCAAAAGTCCCATTTCAAGGATTCCGAGAATTGGGACTGGAAGCAGAATCAAAATGATCAGTAACGTTTTTCTCAGGATCCGGATCACTGCAGGGAAGGGTTAGCTAAGAGCTCCAGAGGTAGAGATATCGTAGAAATTCCTCCACCCCGCTATTCGAGATAGCACTATTGTTCGGATTCAACCAAATATTGTTATGGGCGAAAGAGGGAAACTTCTTGATTGAACAAAACCCTGAAGGAATACTCTCAAACATCCTCAACACGAAGAATTTTCAAGCTTCGGAATACAGAAGTTTCAAACTCATTGAAATATGATTAGTGTGATCCTTTATGAAGGTTCTGTTTAACGAACTGTATTATAATTCTACTAAATAAGAACTGTGTCCCCAATCATAACAAGATTCCTTTAAGTGTGACTTTGTATGTTTTGTATCCAGGTCTTTATGCTCATGCGTTTTTTAAAATGATTTCCTTTATTTGACAAGTAACCGCAGATATCGTTAAAATTTAATATTTTATACTATTTAAGAAACAAAATACTAAATGAGTATCAAACCATTTAAGTATAAATTGTCTACTGTATTTAGTTTCAAAGTTCTGATCGGTTGTTAGGCATTACCTTAGGATAAGCTCACTTTTGTTTGAATGAACTAACCACTATACGACGTTTCGTGATCATTATTTAAATGAAGGAAATTTTTTAATTAAAAAACCACGCAAGTCATTTCTTTCATAACAATATTACAGGAGTTATTTTGATAGTCGCCGAAAAATTTCTTACACTTCAGATGAGAAGCTTATCCTTAATTAAACTCTTTAATTAACTTCATTAAATTCTTTTTGTTGCTTTTAAAATATTTTGGTAAAGTTACTTAAATATTGATTTAATTCTGGTTATAAGTATTTAGACCAGGTTTAGTTCGTCAAGTGTAATCCCTTCATTTCAAAAACTTCACGGAAATCAGAGCATTTTATTAAGGCTTTAATAAAAGAGGACACTTGAAAGTAAATTAAAAAAAAGTGTCTACGATAATAAACTGAAGTTTTTCACGAAATTATTAAGATAACATTTTTGAGGATTATTTATATTACAGAACACATTGTAAAGCGTAATTATGTAACAAATGATAAAAGTATGCTTTCATGTATATGATTTAAAAACTTTAAAAATCATCTTGAGGATGTATTGGTTTGTTTTCTTTCGGATCACTTGCGCGCCTCAAGATTAAGTTCAAAATCAAAGCGAATATATTTCCAATCTACATATCATAAGATTTTCTGTTTTTCCTTTCTTCGTTTTTCTATAATGTATAGAAGTAATCTGCTTATCAGTACAACGAGGTGATCTCGATTATGGCAATTTTGATAATTATTGATATTGCTTTGCAATAAGTGTTAATTATGTTAACAGGCATTAAAAGTTATAGAAATAAGAACTATTATGAAGAAATAATGCAATAATAGTACATAATATTGCTTGCACGCAGGTATGTTATGGATTGAATGCACACAGAACCGACTATAGCTTGATAAAATTTATTTTCTCAAAAGAAATACTTCACAGTTCTGGAACTTTCCACAAGGGTACTCGTGCAGCTTTTCTAAGAACCACAGACAAGAATCAGCTGTTACACTTCAAACGACTAAAAGAACGTTAAACACAACGCAATGCAAAGCGCATTTAAAAGACGAAGCTCCCACTGAGATCTCTCAATACACCGAATTCAACGCTGAACTAAACAACTGAGAACAGATGCTCTCGCCGTCTTTTACAGTGTTCCCTGGCCACCGAGAAATTTCTAGTATCTTCCACTTCTCGAAATTATTAAAAAGGCATATCCAATTAAAGTTACATACAAGGACCAAATACGTATACAATTATATATCAGGATCAATTACAGTTACTAAATTACAGTATCAATTATAATTATATAGGGATCAGACCTAAATGCCGCCAAATGGTCTTACGTTTCACGGCTTTTTGATGTTTTCTTCCCAAATATGGCGACAAAACTTAGCCTCTAAAACCCTCGCCAACTTGGCGACATCTCGCCACTTTAGTGAGATAACCATTTATTTCAATATTAAGTAGATGTTTCCCTGTAATTTTATATTTTCCGGCTTCGTTTCTTCAGACGTTTCATGTTACATTATACAAAAGATACTACAATTTCACTAAAATTATTTAGCGAAGTATACACAAAATTCGTAACAATATGTTTCTTTCTTTTTGCTTTTGATTTCTATAGTTGAACTTCATTTTTAACAGAATACTGACAGTACTATAAGTAAAAATGACATTTTGTTGTCACTCTTCATTCGCACTAAAATCAGAGAGGTACATTTCTGTTTTAAAACAACATTTTATTTTTGGAATGAATATTTTTTTGTAGAAAAGCTTCACAGCTTCACCCTTTAAAACAAGAGAAACATTATATGTATTAAATATATGTATTAATAGTCTAGACTGGAGTAGACGCAATATTAATAGTCTCGACTGCAGCGACTATGAACGAAATTAAATATAATAAAAAATGCTGGTCGTTGGTGGTCATACGCTGTTTAGAACCAACTCGACTGAAGATGTTTAGACTTGGTTGACGCTGCCCCTCTCGATATTGTATAAATTTTACTATGATAAATATCTATTAAGAAGAGAAGTGCAGACCCCCTTATGGGTACAGAAATGTCAATTCATTGTGATATCTTTGAATTTTTTAATAAGAATGGCATACTTCCAGGAGATAAGATAATTATTTTGTTTTGTCAGGCATATTGTTAGGTTATATTCTTCCTTCACGTTCGTACGGAGTTCGTAGATTTGGAGTGAATAACGACGACACTTGATGAAGTATCGAAACGCACTTTATTGGCCAGTGTTATCCAAGACAGCTTGAATATCACGTTTACAGTCGTCGAAGAACTACTGTACAAACGCTGGAACAATCAGCGACATAGCCTCCAGGTTATCAAGCTATAACGGTGCAGACAACTCCACTGCAAAGCACCAGAGTACAGCTCCGGATTCTGCTCTGTCATTCTCATTGATTATTTTCTCTTTGCTTATCAGTATCATTAAATGAACCTATCATAAAAATTTGTTCATTAATGGAATAAAAGAAAAAATTATTGTATTGTCTAATAGACATGAAGTCTCTTTTCATGGGGGTAAACAGTTAAAGCCCATTTAAAATTATATAAATAATAGCAACAGATGTTTGTACCGATGATTTGGTTTGTCATGATCTATGAACGTCATGCATGCGCACTTTAGTCTAAACGACGCACACATTTATCTCTCTCTCACGAGACGCCGAGTAGGCCATATATAGAAAAAAGGGGATGTGAAGAAAAAGGCTTAAGTATCCTAGAGGACAAAATGGAAAAAGGAGGGTTGTACTAGTTTTATTCTCGCCTTTTCCGGCCTTACTTTGCGGAGCTATTATCCCTGAAATGTTACAAAATAATGAGAGTAGTTGCGCCCCTCATCCATCACGTGTATCTGGGCGGGGAATGTCTCTAATACTTGCATGCGGCAGTAGTTAGCGAACTGCGCTTTCACGACTGCCAAGTAGCAACATCAAATGCCTCTCTTTCAATGAGAGTAGGAAAGTCTTCCACTACTGCACCAAGTGCCACGAACATCAAGTTTCGACCGAATATATCTTGGACTGTTTAGGCCTCTCAAGAGAGGAAGGACATGCTTTCTAATTCCCTTTTTGTTCTCGATTTTATTATGGTCAAGGGTTTACGGATCTTATCTGACTTCTTCAGACATAGATATGCAGCAAATAGAGGTGCTGCTTCCCAAAATCAGCATTAAAAGGACAACATGAAAGTATATTCTAATCCACTGGCAAGAGAACTGGGATTCCATTTCACAGGGCAGACGCACGTACGAGTTCTTCCACAGGGTCAGTACAGACAGGTTAATTTCAGACCCGCATATAACGCGCTTCGTAGCTGGACACGGCACGGGCCATTTCCCAGTTGTTTTTATGAAGCACCTAAAAACTACCAACGTCTGGTTATGTGGAGATGTGGGCAATCCTGATCATTATCTGACATCATGCCCACTTACACAAGTCTTCCACCACTCTCTAAACTACAAATACAGCCGCCTACAAAAGATTTATGGTCAAGCAACCTTTAATACAGAGGAAAATACGACTAATGATGCAAAAACTCGAAGTGCTAGGCTAGTATCTTTATATTGTATAATAAGCATTGTTATTGCAGAAATCCGCAGTATCCCTGTTTTCCACCATCTGCCTCTGTTTGCAATATTCTTTTTTGGACAGTTGCGGGATTCGGGCGATACCCGAATAGTCATTGAAAGCCGCCCGGGTGTCCGGATCCTGCTCTCACCTGTCACCTTTCACCTTCCTAAAAAACTGTTAGTCCTGTTCTATGTACGTATGGTTTATGGAAACGCCTGCATCAAGTTTATGTTAAATATGCAACAAATCCACCTTACGGTGAAAAGTATCACATGAATATTTTCTAGTATTTCAAAACAAACTACGCCATTCACACTGCTTCAGGTGCATAGCAGAATATTCTTTGAATACAGCACACCCCCTTTTTGGGTCAAACTGAACTTTTTCTTTAGATTTAACCTTCCTTTAGATATCCTTTCCGAGTAACATTTCCGTTCCGTTCAGCAGTGCGGTCAGAGATTTTACTGCCGCACTTCTCGATAAACACAATATATGCTGTAAAATATCAAAACGGCATACAAGAAAATAAAAAAAGTTATCCTTTATTTATTATGTAAAACTTTAATTCCACTAAATGCTGTTGGGACGTTTTCTGTTAGCAAGTATTTAGGATGATATTGTAAAATTCTGTTTCATTACTCCAGTTGCTCTCGTATAGACAAGGTATGAGAAAGCTTCTTGAACGCATGATATTGAGTCGTAGATTTTATAGTTTTTAATCAATTTTTATTTTAAAATATTTCCCTTATAACTGACTGTTAGAGAAACTGTAACGGTATAGTAGTGTTGCAATATTTGAAATAATGATCTAAAGAATGTATTTTAAAATAAATAAACTGCGGAAGTTCAAAAAAGACTTCATTTCTCCGCTTTTGTTTCATCTTTTTGGCAGTAACAGAAGTAACATTTTAACGTTTTTCTCTGTCAGCAAAAGTACTTACTTATTAGTTACATCGTGATAATAAGTTATATGATATTAACATTTTTCATTGAAATGCTTCCATGGAATAAAGAAAACATGACACGAACATACAGCTACTGAAACGCTCTGTACAATTTCTGAATGCTCTGTCTAGTCTAATCATCAGTACTCACCTTAATTCAGTTTCGCATCACACTTTAGCATTTATTGGTTCTTTCTTCTCAGTTTCGCCTTTGTGACTCGACGATTCATGCCCAGTTTCAATAAAATTATGTCTGATAAGAAACAGGTAATCTCCCAAATGCGCTGTCCGGAGTAGATCACCTCGCTGTATATACAGCGCTGATTAGCATAAAATGTGTTTTTACATGTTCAGTTACAGTAAATTTGATAAAATTTCTAATCATTTCTCGCAAAGAGAAGTCTACAAATTAACATTCTTTGTTGATGATTTTCAGCAATGAGTTCATGTGGAACCCAAAATCAGAGTGAGAAAGTTTTCGTATTCATCTCAAGTGATCCATTGTTGCTGACTGCGCATAGTATAGTTTCCCCATTATTTCTGTACCGGTAATATGGACATTTGACTCTATCGACACCTTGGCTGCCAAATGACACCTTGTCCTCAAAATTAACATTTCCATTCAGGAATTTCCTTAAACAACATTAGGCATTTACATTTACTGACGAAACCTATTTATATAAAATACTAGTAACAACAATAATTCTACGCATTTTTTTCATAATTCTACGCATGGTTTCTACAGCATTTACGTGTTGGCGACACTCGCAAACCTTCAAACAGGATATGCAGCGCTTATCATATGATACCTTTTACTTGAGAATAAAACTAATGAAAATGCATGATATCAAGATTAAAATAAGCTACAAAACTTTCAGTAGCAGAGTCACTTTAGTCCTACGGACTTGAAATCTGTTGAGACCAAATGGTGTTGTCATTATTTTCGGATCACTCTTATACAACAGATGGTAAGTGAAAATATACTTAGATAGTAAAGCAGAACAACTTACTTTATATAATTATCGCCAAATCAAATTTCGTCCCATATCACCAACCTTGTATTAATTTCTTCTGTCTCGCTTGTTAAAATTTTCTAGTAAAAGAAGTATTACATTTGCTCTGCGGTAAAGTAAACCGCTTTTATATTTCGAGTTCCATTACCTGTAAATGTTAACTTTTATCGCAGTTTTTACTCCATTTTCTTTCCTAAGAAAGACGCTTAAAATGGCCACTGGTATTTTATATAATTAGTTCTCCCACTTCTCTTTTCTTGCAGCTGTAAAAGACAAAGAACTTGAAAAGGAAAAATAAAATAATATAAAAACATTCCACTCGCCGAGCATAAAAGAAGGGGAGGGAAAACCAAATCGTTGCCACTTGAAAAAAACCTAAAGAAGAAAAGTAAAACAGGATGCACTGAATCGAAAATGTCGTAAAGTTTTTCGTAATAGAGTAAACATAGTGGAAAAAAGTATTCTTTGCATGTTTTAACATAGGTAGACGGGGCTACATTCACGACAGGATATGCGAGGATGAAGAAAAACATTTCGTTTTTCGACAAATAATTTTTTATGTTTTATAAAGTTACGAAAGAAGTAATTGAATTTAAGATTGCATCCATTATTAACAGAGCTCTCGTAAGCAAACTCTTGTATTTTTCACAGGGAGGGCACAGTTTTTTTTTGGGGGGGGGCCTTAAATTCAAACTATGATCTGGTTAAAAGGAAAAAATGTTTTGCTTTACATAGTGAAAGCTTTCGTGAAACTTCTTGAGTTTACTTTGGTTTTAAATTATTTCCTTGAAGATATACAGGTACAGAAGAGAGTAGAACGTTACTTCCTGTTAGAAAAACTAATTTAATTCCACGTTCTGCACGGTACTTGTTTTTGGAAAGTTCTTATGCTTATTGCGTGGAGTAAATAACTTTCTATTAACACTGAAAGAATGGTATACAGAGAATATTGATATTGTTTTAGATAATTGCATTCTAAGAACATAGTGATCTGTCTCTTTAGAGCTTTTTTATACGACAGCAACTCAGCAAAAAAAAAAAAAAAAAAAAAACATCCGGTAAGAAAGAGTCAAAAAAGATCTTTTTGTTTGTTAACGATTTTAGATTTAACTTAAAATTCTGGATGTGATAGCATAATTACATACATTACTACACACATTTATTTTAGCGCCCACCAGCGGCCGAGCGGTAAAGTCGCTGAACACTGGTAGTTAGGTTCGAATCCCGCGAACGGGCTGGCTGCATGGGCGTTTTCGTGGTTTTCCCCATGTGTAACGTGTATACGAGCCAGTTTCCCTTAGAAAGTCCTCCACGAAAGGCATCCCTCCCCTTAGGCAGATAGCCCTAGTGTGCTTTGCCATAATTGAATACACCACCACCATTTATTTTAGCATCATTTGAAAAATCATTTTTTAATTTGTTTTACCTACATTCATTTTAGTAGTGTTACGAAGTTTGTGTATATGTAAATACTTTTAGTGAAATTGTGCTTGAAAACAGCGAAGCTCTGCCGTAAAGACAAAGTTACAGGGGCACGTCTATTTAACATTCAAGTTCAATTGGCGAGATATTGCCAAGTTAGCGATGGTTTTGGAGACTAATTTCTGTTATCAAATTTGGTGAGAAATCGTCAAAAGTCACTAATCCTAGCAGCCAGCATTTGGTCCGGTCACTGTATTACTGTAATCTGCACGATAAATGAATATTGCAGTGGATTCCTGTATGTAACTGTAACCGTATCCACTCCTTATACGTATCTTTAACAAGAGTAGTTTTGAGAAATGAAGGGTTCTAGAGATTTCTGGGTGACCGGAGGAAAACTATATCAGGCCGAAGAAAGCATCAGTTCTCAGACTTTTTAGTTCAGAGCTGACTTCGGAATATTGAGAGTTCTCCCTTCTTTGCCTTTTAGCGATGCCCTTTGCATTGCGTTGTGTTTAACGGTCTTAGTAATTTGAAGTGCAACAGTCCGAGTGTTTTGTGGAAAGATCGAGAACTCTAAAGTGTTTCTTTTGGGAAAATAAATTTTATCAAGCTGTCATTGGTTCTGCGTGCATTCAGTTTGAAAATTCCTTTTTAAAACTTCTTTTATTTTGAATTTTTTTGAAGTGCAACAACTGATGTGCTCTGTGATACTGAGAAAAGTGCTGTCCGAGTGTTTTGTGGAAAGATCGAGAACTCTAAAGTGTTTCTTTTGGGAAAATAAATTTTATCAAGCTGTCATTGGTTCTGCGTGCATTCAGTTTGAAAATTCCTTTTTAAAACTTCTTTTTCCATTTTATTCATCCGATAGCCTACCAGAATTAAGATAACGTAAATTATATTAATTTTTATGAAAAGTGCCAGAAGTTAATAGGCTGTTGAATCAACGTATCTATGTTTCCCGCGGTTTGGTAAATAGCCGATTATTACAATTTGAAATATCATTATGTCCTTACAACAGTTTTATTGTTTGATCTTATTATTTACCATACGCTTATTATGTGACAAACTAAGCAATAAAAGCGGCTGTTAATATTTTAAAGCATTAAAATTTATTTTAATCTAAGCGTTATTTTTACGTTCTTTCCTGTACCTGCTAATTTTATCTTGTCAATCATTATGAAAATGGAAGTCAGTCTTAGTTTAAATTGGAAGCAAATAATTCATTTAGAGACAGACCTGTATCAACTTACCATAAAACTGTTTCTCCCGAACCGTACACCTGTGTGTCGATCTAGCTTTTTGTAAGTGTTGGACAAAAATTTACTAGTGAGCTTTCTAGGAACTAAGATAGCTAAAGCCGTGTTATTAAGGCGTGGAAAATGATCTTCTGTATCATACGTATGTAAATATTTGAATTTCTGAGGTCCCAGACGAAGTAAACATTTTAGGTTTATTGGAAGCCTCATCTGTGGTCATTATCCAGGCATTGCATTCTGTATCTTTTGTCTGTTCTAGCAATTTAACTTCTGTTAAGGGCTAAGATAAGAATTCATTTAAAGCACAGCAAGGCTTAGCACAGTAATTAAATTTAGCCTTAAACATTTTTATTTTAAATACTACATATAATTTAACATGTATTTAAGTTGATATACCATGTCCACGAGATCAATTTTATGAAAATTTGCAGAATTATTGTAATTACTAAAAAGTGTTCATGATGTCATATTTCGATTTGTTTGCAGCAGCTCTGGAATAAGATTATGAATTTATTTCGATTCATATTATAAGGTATTAGTGCTGGGTGCAGCCCGACCAGCCTAACCAAGCAAGTTGGTCTTATAGTTATGACAGGCCACGCCCATCATATATAAGGTATTTTCTCCCTCCTTTCTGCATGCCTTCGTGGTGTAACGGTAGCACACTCGGCGCGTACTCGAGAGGTGCAGGTTCAAGTCCCGGCGAGGGAACTGCTCATTTTTCATGTCTCCTTCTTCAAAATAACTAATGACTCTACAACATTAACTTTTAATTATGGGGCAAAAATTTTGAAAGCAAACGCTTTTTTTAACAGAGAGCTTAATGATAAGAATATAAGAGATCCGTTACTTTTCTGGACATGTTTTACATGAAAATGCATTCATTTCCTGTCATATCAGCGCCAAGAATTTGCAAAATAGCTGCTTCAAGAATACAGCATTTATTAATTTTACATGCTTTTGAATTTGTTAAAAATATTATTTTCGGTCTTTTATATATGTTTCAATGTTTTAGAAGTGTAAAACACAAAAAAAAAACAATTCTGAAAATGCATCTTGAAATAATCTTGATGAGTACTGTATTGTTGGTTTGAAAATCATTATTGTTGGTTTGAAAATCATTATTATTATTATTGGTTGGTTTGAAAATCATTATCGTTTGGTATTCTTTATATCCCTTACCGCCTCCCAAAAAAACGTAAGGCTAAACTATCAACACCTCCTTTTTTGTAGTAAATGTCCAAGTAATTTGTCTACTAAAAAGCTAATCTTTCTTCTTTCTCAGCTTCGTGAAAAATTTTTAATCCTTCTTCAATAATGATTTTAAATTTCTTTAAAACGGTTAATAGAATGCTATGTAACGCTACTTTTTAAAAGGGATAGAACGTTCGAGTTCATATTTAATCTCCTAATTTAGCGATTCATATTTGTTGCTTCTTGAAATAATCATGTCTCTTCTGCACTAACTTTGATTTAAAAAGATTCTGGAAAGGTGTAAAATGAATTGGAGCTGTTACTTAAAAGCTTTTTTCTCAAACTGGAATGAGAAAGGGAACAAGAAGCAAGAGTGTTAATTATGTTTTTCATAATTCACTAATGTTTTGGGCATTTTTTAATAAATATAGGTGTATTTTTAGGAATTGTAGTTTGAAATTTACTTTGAAATTTTAATATTAAGCAAAATCAAATTTCTCTTTATTTTTTCTTGCGTAACGAATTTATGAAATTATTGATTTGCGAAAATCATTTAACATTCTAATTTGAGAAAATTTAGGACTTAACCTTTTCATAAGTTTTTATGAATTTACAAATAATCTTGCGGTTCATTTAAAAATTTATAATTGTTAACAATCTTTGATACAGTAGTAAAATATGATTTAATGGATTACATGAACATTGATAGCTCTTAAGGACTTAAAATGTAAACCCCAAAATCTGTGGCTGAGCTTTTAATACTCGGGTTTCTTAGCCGGAAGCTTTTGGATAAACTTCCTCAAAACTTTTACCATAGACAATTTATTTGAAGGAGTTTAAGTAAAAAAGATAAGTTTTTTTATTCAGCTCTTACTAAAAAATAGGCATCAGAAACACTTTTTTGTCCATGACATGTCTTCGTCCCTTTAGCTAAACGCTACTCAAACGTTCAGCTAATGTGACACGAATGATGGATGATGACGCTTACATTCTCGGCACAACCCCACGGGTATACATACAGATTTTGAAACAACCCAAAGCACAATTTAGGAAGAGAATCTTCTCAATTCGGGGACGGAAATTGTTCGCTCATTTTATACCAAGTACGAATTCTTGAACATCTACTGGATCGCTGTTTCGAAAGTAAAAGAAAAATATAAAATATAAGCTTTTTAAAGCAATTTGTATTATTTTATTTTTAAAGTATTTTTTAAAATGAGTAATTGATACTCTCAGTTATTTAAATTGTTAGTATTTAATTTCCCCAAAAGAATTAAATTTTAACGAAGTTCTTTTTTGCTGCTTGTAGCAATTATTAAAAAAAAACTTTTGTTATTTTTGGCAATTATAACTAACTATTTGAAATTGGGATTCATGGCTATAAATTATTGTAAATATTATTTTTTATTATTGTTGTAAACATTCGCTTGTTCTCATAATTCGGCTTACAAATATAATTTTGTATTGATAGATATGATTTAATTATTTAGGGCATTTTAGTATGGTAGTTTTATGTTTTACTACCGTGCTTTTGTGTATTTGTAAATTTGTGAGCTCTTCTTGTATTTGTATGAATTTATTTCCAGTAGAGTAGATCTTTTTTAATTCTGAGGCGGTTGATATTTTAATTGTAATTCAAGTAGATTTCGCCGATCCATATTTGACTATTTCTGGCTCAATTGATGACATTCAAGATGTTTTCGAAAAATATATTTTTGAAGCCCGAAGAGGGCTTGAAATGGTTACCTTACCTCTTGAGTAACCCTATAGATATAATTTGTGGACGGTAGTCAGTTTACTCTGTTCAGCCTCAGCTATTAGTTCTCCGAACGTTTTCTGAGAACGATTTTATGATCTATGTCGCTTTTGCATGTTAAAACGAATCCTATCCTGTGTCTGTCATTTCTTCTTGGTTTATTTATAGCAATTTACTTTACAGTATAAACTGATTTTTATCTCAATAAGTATTTTAAATCTTTCTGTTGATCTGGCCTAATTATTTAAAGAAATATCTAAGACCTCGTAGTTCACATCAATTACTTTATCACTTGAACATTCAGTTCCTTCCAAAATGTAGATCGGTAAGTCTGATCAACTTTGAGAGGTCACGAAAGGTTTTCAAGTATTCTTTCTCTTATTGCTTTATTATTATTGTCAAATTTTAAACATAAGTAAATGTGATGAATAGATATAATTCTTTTTAATTCTATCTATTTGAGCTGGAAATTTACTCATTATATTATAAGAATAGCAAAACATTTCCGAGATTTTTTATGAATTCAAAAACTGTTATATATTTATAAGGTATTTTTCCCGCCTTCTTAGCATGTCTTTGTGGTGTAGTAGTCAGCACGCTGGATGCGTATTCGAGAGGTTCGTGGTTCGAGTCCCGGCGAAGTCATTGCATATTTTCACATCTTCTGCTTCCAAATAAGCTAATGAATCTACAGTGGCGCCCGAACTAAAAAAGAAGGTGGATGATGATTCTAGACCACCAGAATTTGGCAAATGGGTCTCCTAATCCCCAGTCGCCCGTCAAAAGCGGGAGTATATAACGTAGTTCTTCCGCCTTCGTGGTGTAGTGGTGAGCAAGCGAATTTTATAATAGAGCTGGAAATATTCTTAAATTTTCACGAATCTCTAATCTCTCGAACACTTCATATAAGAATAATAACGAGGAAAAAAGAACTTAATTAATTTAGAAAGTTTTTAATTAAGGCAAGATTCATTCAATCAAAAACGAATCCAATAATACAATTTTTAAAGGTACATCTGTGCTTGTTAGGATATAAAGGAACTTTAGTAAAGGAAATACACGACTAAAGCCTTTGAATCGAAAATTGTAACTTTATGAAACATATTCGCTTAACAGTTCAGAGCTTTTATATTTTTTCAGAATTTTTTAAGATCGAAACAAATATTAAGAGTGGATTACAACAAGTAATGGCCTAGCCATAGGTAAACAATAAACATGGAAAGCAAAGTTCTCTTAGAAAATTAAGGATGTGGCTCTCGGTGCCGCTACCACAAGATGATACTGCTGTTCCCATCTACTGAAACTGCAGCCTTGTTACTTCCTTGTACGAAGTAAAAAGAAAGTATTGTAATCGCGAAAAGTTTCAGGCAGCATATTTCAACGAAAATATCCATTTTGACCGCTATCGAATGAAATTTAACGATGCTTTTGCGTGATATCTGTACGTAAGGACAGAATAAAATACTCTTTTCTTCCAAAAAAATTATAAAACTGCTTTAAAATTAATTCTGAAAAGAATTTTTCGTGGCGTCTGTACGAACGTGTGTACGTACGTATCTCGCATAACTCTAAAACGAGTAGCCTCAGAACGTTGAAATTTCGTATATAGGACTGCTATAACATGTAGATGTGTACCTCGTATTTTGGTTGCAATCGGCCGCACCAAACGTATATAAATATATTTATATATATATCCACTCTGTTACCCGGCTCAGTGATCTCAGTTTTTTACTCTTATATGTTTGTAAATTGTACATTTTTTGCTTTAAAAATGATTGTATTATGTTGTTTTTATCTTCCCGTTAAGGTTTTTATGCCTTTAGTAAATCTGTATGCAATATTTTTAGTATTATCAACGATTTTAAAGTTGTCTAAGTGCCGCTAAGCCTTTTGTTTTTATGGCGGCCATTGATGTTTACATTTGAAACAGGAGACTAGTGGATTTGTTGCCAATCTAGAGAAACTTAGCTTCGCAACAACAAAGATAACGCCTTCATTTATTATTTAAATCATGCTTAATCCTTTTTGGAATTTTTTCGAGGAAATAAGCGTTTGAAATTTACTTCGTAATTTTTAATATAGATATTTTGAGTTTTTATGTATTTTTGCCTTCTCACGAAGTGAGAACTGAATTAATTGAATGAGAAATACTCAATCATCTGTGAAAAACTGTTTCTTTTTTGTTTTGTTTGCTTAATTTCTTTATACATCATTCTAGCTTTATTATAGCATTTGAATAGAACATGTGGCAACGATTAGATAATTCTATTCTTTAAATGATATAAATTTTGTGCATTATGAGTTATAATATGAACGAAATATATAAGTTAACTGTTATATAATTATTGGATTATATAACAGTTGACTTAGTTTCCGTTATATAATTATTATATAAGTTAACTGTTATATAATTATTAATACTGTTAAGTGAATCTAGCGCCAGAGCGTCGCTATGGTAAACAAATACTGGAGTGAATTTTAAAGAATGCCTTTATTCTATTGTGGTTTATGCGCTGTCGGCGAAGTAGACTTAATTCAATCCAATAAGTTTAAATGAAATGCAAGAAAAAATGCGTATAATTTAATATTCCGTACAAGGAAGTCATGAGGTGTACACATCAGATTTTTTTCTTTTATAAAAAGCCTCTGTTTAATATCAATGAAACTAAGTTTTGAGTTAAAATAGTTAATGGATTTTTACGTTATGACTCGAAGGGCGACAATAGGAGGCATTTTCAAACTGCGAATTTTTTTTCAAAATTTTGTACAGTTTGCATATTTTAAATCTATTTTATAACAGTAATCAGAAGAAGAAAACCTGTAGTAAAAATTTATATTTAAACGATTAATGGTGATGAACTATAATCGAACATTGTTTGAAAGATCACCCCTTAATGGCACTCTGTAGCCACTACCTTGAGATGAACCAATGTCAAACACGTGCATTCGGAATCTATTCTCGTTTGCATTACAATTCACTCTGCTTTACATAATCTATTATTGCAAGGTTTAGAATTGAGACAGCTCCAGTGCGGAATCATTGAATTCAATCGTAATTGTAGTTGCCCCGTGTTGATGGCTACTTTGCATTAATGTTCCCTGTGCAGAGAAAACCGTTGTACAGGTAAATGCTTTCTATATGATGCTAGGTTCAAAGTGTAAACGCTTGCTGAAGCGATGCTCGCACTTAGAAAGTGAATTCGTGAGTACTACAATTCAATGATTTGTTAGCATCATCCGTATAGAAGGCCGACCTGAGCTTCACGTTAGTTATGGAAGAGTTAACATAGAGTGCGCTTTGGGAATAAGAGTAAGTGAAATGTGTGTTAAGCTATTTTAGTACCACAAGCCTATACTTTACGCGATCACGTTTTTATTCCAAAAACAGATACCCAGGCACGTTGAATTCTATTTCCGTTTTATACATACCTTTCCATTTTCGTTTAACAAACACAATTTTTCTTTAATTCAACTTCGTAGTCGCGTATTCCTTTCGTACTTTGCACTCTTTTGCTTGTAAAATTTCGTTATTTTGAAAGTAAGAGTTTTATCCTCATATTTTATTTTTCGTTTGATTAAACTTATGTAACTTACGTTTCAAAATAATCCCGAATGGCTAAGGTCTTTAAATTTGTAATTCTCATTAGCTTTTTCGTAAAACCAACATCAGAAAGAAAGTAAAATAAGATGCTCTGATTTTTTTCCTCCATTTAAAATGCAATTTGTATATGTTAAAAGCTCTCTCTCGCTCTTGTTGTAACGCCAGTTATAAGGTCACAATTGAAACAGCTTTATAAGGCCTTCCATAATATATAGAAACTGAATTACACATTAACAGATTATCTAGCCAAGGCAGAGCAAAGGAGGACAACCTGCATTGGAATGTACTGACAACAATAATTTTCGCATTTCTCTTCTTTTAGAAAGACTTTTTTTTGGATCCATATTTTAAGTGTATCATTATGAAGGTTTGGTATTCAGCGCCATTCTGGAAGATTTTTATGATTCACGAGTTTTAAGCGCTCTATTACGAAGGTTGTTATCGCTAATTTTTTCAGAAACAAGTGAAAACAAACATCCCCTAGATCCATGGGTTCGTATAGGAAATGTTGTTTAGCCCCTGTCTCTCAGGTTTGAACGGAACTCGCTCATTTTATTCCTTATGACTATGCCTATATGATATTTATACCACCGTCTGAACGGAACCTTTGACCAAGATTTGAATCTCGGGTAATAGTCTAGCTGTATGGGGATTTTCATGGTTTTTCTATCTATACTACCAGCAAGTCCTCCATGATGTCCTATTTACCGTTAAACAGGCAGCTGTTATGTGTCTTGTCATGAAGAAGGAAACAAATGAACCAATACATGTATGGCATGTAAAAAATTTAAGTTAAAAAGCACTTAGGAGTTTTAAAGAAGTAAATGCTGAAAGGATCACTATGCTGTGTTGAAATGGGAACCGAAATTTTTCATTTACTTGTTGGATGTTCTAAACCTCAAGGCCACAGAAGCGAATGGGAAGAATTTCTAAAATTCCTTACATATTTAGCTAGAATGAAAATGGTGAATTAACCTCTAAAAGATTGTTTTCTTATTGTGCTGTGCTTAAATGTGAAGATAAATTTTTCCTTTACTAGTTGGTTGTTCTATGCACCGAGGCACAGAAGCAAAGGGGAAGACTGTCTATAATTCTTGCATATTTAGCTAGGATAGAAATGGTGAATTAACCTCTAACATTTGTTCATTTCCCGCAATCCTATCTTGAATAACAATAATCAGACACAGAAAATTTAATAAATAATTAATAAGTTGATTAGAATAATAATAAGAATTAATAAATAATCGGATACAGAATATTTATTAAATAAAAGAAGTCAGAATCTAAAATTAAGTATTGAAGTCAGTCTGCCGTCAACTCCCAAAAACATAAATTGCAAAAACTAAACTTAAATCATAATTTAGATGCTTACAAAATATTTCGCCAACTTTCTCAATTATCAGCGTACCTCACCCATCTGCAGATAAATTAATTTTAAATTTTCCATAACTAAAGTTTTTGGTTATTATTGCTGTTAATACCCCAAAGAAAGTGAGTTGTTTTCAGTTACTTAAAATACATATCTTGTCTCAGTAAAATAAATTTTGTAGTCACGATTATGCTTCAGAAACTGACGGACTACAATGACAGAAATAATTTCAGAAACAGCTGTTTCCAAGCGTTGCTACTGTACAAATCATTAGTTGCACTCGCAAGCACCGTTCAAGATTTGTTCCCACTCGCTTAAATTATTACGAGAGTGATGCCATTCGCATAAAATTATTTTATTTATTAGTCCAAAGGGATTTGAATCCCGAAGGACTATTAGTTTCGTTTTGGCATTTTGCGTCGGACGGATAAATGTCGGTTCACTTTTCAAACTGTTGCCATAAAATGTTAGAGTCCTGCATTATATTTGAAGAAATTAAATAATGAAAATCTGCGTAAATGTATATTTCTCACTTTGCCATAAAATAACGGTACATAGAGTCATTGAATTTTGAATAACGTAATCCTCCAACGAATATGAGCATGCGGAAGGCCAAATTTGAAATTTGAAATTTGTTTTATGATCGATTTCCTATTTTTTAAAACTTTGACGAATTTTTGATTAGCAAACTCAAGGATTTCAAAGCGAGCAATGGCAACGTTGTGCAGAAAAAACATTTTTATCTCCAGCGCGTGAGTCTCTGTATCGGAAATTCTAAAGATATGCTCGTTTTAAAACTATTTTGCGATATTGCTGTTGCACTGGATCTTATGGTTTAAGTGCGAAGAACATGATATTTAATAAAGAAAGGTAACACAAAATGTTAAAAAACGCCCCTTTGGACGTAATTTAAAATCTGAAACATTTCAGATTTTTTTTTTTCCTTTTTTTTTTAATTAAATTAATCTATTCTAAATGATTAAACTTGGCTATTGAAAAGCAACAAACACACATCTGAATAACTTAAATTGTATGTATCTTTTTGATTATGTGTCTAACTGATATAAATTAAAATAGTTATTTTATTACAATAATGCGCAATTGATAAACTATATGCATATTTGGAGTTTTATCGCAATCGATTGAACTTGTTCAAACCATACATTACGGAACAGGTAAATAATATTTTTATTTAGTTATTTTATGATATTTTGTCTTTTAAACATTCCATTTCTGATGAAAATGTATAAAGGTACTAGACTCTAATCTAAAGTGCAGTGTTTCTTTCTTTTTTTCTTTACCTTCTTGTTCTTCATTCTTTGACAATACAACATTAGAGGTCCGGTATCTCCAAACAACAAAGTTTTTTTGGCAAAGTAATAATTCCATGTCTTTACGAGGCAACATATTCCTCAATAAGCCCCTCCAGATGACTGTGCTTGCACAAATTCCTCTGCGCAGAGAAATATACTGCCAGCGCGACGGGAACATACTGCTTGCGTCTGCATCAAAAATGAAAGTGATCTTACGTGATTCCTTTCATTAATTCGGAAAATTTTACGCATATTCCGTCGATATAGCGAAGATAATAAGGCGCAATTCCAATTATTGATTAACTGATGTAATTAATCAATGCGTAAAATCTGGGTTACTATGTTTTACAATTTGCATACGTGTTGGATGGCCCCCCAAAAAAATTCCTTGAGTTACGTTAAATTGCATTTCATTTATCAGAATATTCTTCTACAATGAATTAGTTTAATCAAAACCCAAAACATGTCTCCTAGTCTTAAATGTGTGAGTAAAGTACTTTAAGTTTTATCTGAAATATAAAAAGTATTACAGTCGCTTTCTAACAGCCATCAGAACACGTTCACTTCCGCTCTCTTATCACTCTAAAAGGCGCTGAGAGACATCTACTTTTGGTATCTGTCATAGATTTGCTGTGAAGTTATTTTAGGCAGTTTGAAACAGTGTTTAATTTCCAGCTCTTCATATCTGCTTCCTTTCGTTTTCTAGATTTGAAGATTGTACTTTAATTGCTGTGTGAAATGGATCTAAAACCCAGATGGATTCAATATTTTTTTTTCAAATCTTGAAATAGTTTCTTGAATTCCAGAGGTTTTAAATGTTGGCAAAATTCGTTAATTTTTCTACAGTTTTGGATTTCAACACTTAGTTAATTAATTATGTTAATTCTTCGTTACTTCTCTCTACAATTTTCGACGTTTGTAAAGTGCTAAATTATTTCTATCGCAAGTTTCTTTCACGCATCTGACGTGTTTCCTCAAACGCAGAATTTATTTATTTGGTTGTGATAAAAGACAATCGCAGATAATCTTTGATCAACTATGATGACTTCGTGGAGTATTTTTCTGAGAAAAACTTGCTGGTATTCACGTTTCACGCAGGGAAAATCAAGAAAAACAAGCATGTAAGCCACGCCCTTTCGCCTGAGGTAAAATTCGAGCCAAACTCCCAATAATTAGCGTTCTTAACTACTCGACCATCAGTTAGGCTGGATATTGAAGAAAAGACAGAAAGAGGTCTTCTAATGCATTAATTTGTAACCTGAAAATATTGTCTATAAATTATTTTACTTAAAATCTGGATATCTAATAGCGGAAAAATCAAGAATATTCTTTAATAACCTTGAACAACTCGGAGAAAAAAAGCCTCGTTTTTAATTAAAGATCTACGGTTTATTTTTTTACCGAGAAATTCATCTCAAACTTTCGAAAAAAAAAGAGACAGCAGATAAAATTAGCAATGAAAAAGTAAATATAAGAGTGTTTTTAACCCATAAGAGTATTTTTAAATCACTGGTATTTGTAAAAAAAAAAGCATTCAATGTTAAAAATATTTTTATATTTATTTGAAAAGCACCGGAATTTATAACCAAATAAAGTCACCGATTAATTTAGTTAGCTTCAATTCTTAAGAGGAACTTCGAATAGTTTAATTTAATGTGGAGGTTTAGCCTTAAATTTTTAATTTTTCTTAACTTCATGTTTTCTGGGATTAAATTCTACCTTATAAACACTGATTCATTTATAAAGAAATTTAAAAATCTTTGATTGGTAGGAATTTCGTATAATAGAAGAAATAGAGGTGAAATTTCTGCAGGAATACGTTATTTTGCTGCAAAATCGCTCGCTTCGAATTCTTTTTCAAAGCAATCGCTACGAAATTTCCACAACAAAAAAAGTCGTTTGTATCTACATTTACTCATTGTCTTTTGGAATAAAAAAGTTGAAACTTAGAATATGTATGCACGTAATATATCATTTTCTATAATAAAAATAATCGTTCTTTTTCATACGTCAAATTCGCCAAACTGCGCGAAGATTGTTGCGCTAATGCATAAATATTAAAAAGATGAAATTCAAAACGTATTACCGATTTTAAGAAAAATAGCTCCACATCTAAACATATTGAAAATATTACCCTTAATAGTTTAATAAACATGGCTGAAACTGCACTGCTTCCAGATCAAAAAACTAGTTCCTTGTTCTTTAGTGCTAAGCGTTTTTAGGTGCGATGCGAGTTTAACTATACTCGTAATAAATATACTAGTAGTACTAACTCAGGAAGAAAAGTTTATGAATTTCGATATCGGTATAAACTGGCTTTTTTTAATTTTTGGAAATAGGTTAATATTTGTCTGCAGCTACAAATGCGAAAGGTTACGACTTCTTTTTAATTTACTAATAACCTATATCAGTTGTGAAATGACAAGAAAGGGCAAGAGTAGCTAAGGTATCTGCATAAAGGGGTTTTCACACTCAGTGGGTCTGAATGGTCATTTCAAAAGATGGTATAAGCAAAGTCATTCGTAGAAACGAATCTTGTAAAACTTATATCAATCTCATCGCAACCAACACATTTACATCTGTCTTGTTGCTTGAGGATAAGCATAGAACAACACAGCGAATTTGAGCATTAAAATGGGAACTTTGCTTTTTACATATTCAATCCGAAATATTCTCATTCAATTAATAAATAAAAATTCCTATATTTTCTACACATACGACTAAGATGGGTTAGGTTATTTAATTACGGTAAAGCCTCGAGGGCTATCTGCTTAAGGGGAGGGATGCCTTCGTGGAGGACTTTATAAGTGGAACTGGCTCGTATACACGTTACATACAGGGAAAAACTCGAAAACAGCCATGCAGCCAGCCTGTTCGTGGGATTCGAACCTCGGACCGAACTACCAGTGCTCAGAGACTTTACCGCTCGGCTCCTGGTGAGCCGATATAAGACTAAGATAACTATACTTCATTAGTTTTCATAGGTATGCAATTCAGCGACTGAAAGAAAAATTCGTACAGTTCAAAAATTTAGAGTAATCGAGGTTAAAATGATATTCTACGTATGTGCTCGAAGTTGAGATATTTATACGATGTAAAAACTACATTTCGGTTATATCTATAATAAAAATAATGATCTGGATCACCTAGAAAACAGTTTTACCTTTGTACAAAAATGTTGAATAAGGAAAATTCATCAGATATTTCTTTTTTGTATCAACCTGTATATACTTTCAATTTTTGCAATTAAAATTGTTTTATCTGACTAAGGAATTTAGACAATTAACTAATTTATGGTAAACTATTCGTTCAAAAAATTGATAAATATCGAATTACTATATTACATTCTTTTTCATTCATCTTATAGTGTAATTAATTTTGCAAGTGAATATTACTTTAATTTCGTATAATAATTTATATTTTGTTCAACGATAAATTTAAATTAAAAACTATACTTTTTCAGGAAACCTATCTCCATTTGCGTTTCAGGCTTCATTCTCAAAGAGCCGGCAAAATTACACTTTTGTGTAATAATTCCGGCGATATGTTTATAAGTTGAAAGTGATACAATATATACTTCAGTCTGACTTCATATGCAGATTGGGATAAGGAGATGAAGAATTAAAATGCGAGTAAGATTTTTCTTGAATTTAAAAGCAAACTATTTCGAAAAAATAGTGTTGGATATCATTTTTCACGATCGACAGATGGCCCTGCACGCTGTCTGATAGAACTGAAAAATAATGTAGACAAGGCCGCTACGAGAGCAGAAGAGGTAAAGAAGATACTATGTACGCATTCTAAAGTTGAAAGAACTTTTTTCTGTTTTTCTTTAATGTGAAAGTTTTCTTGTATCACTTTTGTGCAATTACAAAATGAAGAGCACGTTTCATAAGAGAATGTAAATATTTAATAGTGAAGAGAACTTCCATCCATTGAATTAAATTTATGGTTTATTTAATCCAGATTACATCGAAATTAACATTAGGAAAAGAAAAGCGCTTTTTTCAATTTAAATATTTTTCAGTGAAAACCAAACATAAAGAAGGACAAGTCAGACAACAAGGTTTTAAACAAAGAACGTTTCTTTATCTCTCAACAGTCTATTTGCATCATCATACTTTTGTAGCAGTGTGCTTGTGTAGAACATTTGCTAATGTCAAAAAGGAATCTTACGTTTCTTTAAAACACATGGAACTTTCTGCAGTTAAATTAGCAACAGTGTAATGCTAGGTAAAAAATATAAATTTATTCATTTTCTTCATCCAAAATATATGTTTTTGTTAGACAACTAGACATTGCAGATTTTAATAACATATTAAATGCAAATCACTTTATATTTTTTCATACGAATTCCTTTTAGTCATTTTATGTAATTTATAAACTTAAGTTTGGTATTCTGTCGTGTGACTTGGTTAGAGTGTTCATTTTTCATTTTTCTCATGAATGTTGAGCTAATTTAATATTTTGAGAAATCTAAAACTTATGAGAAGCTAGGGATTAAATATATATAGTTTTGTGTAATATGCTATGTAGTATAAAATTGTTTAAATTTGAACAAGATTCGTGTCTAGACCTCATAAAATTGTTTAAATTTGAACAAGATTCGTGTCTAGACCTCATAAAATTGTTTAAATTTGAACAAGATTCGTGTCTAGACCTCATAAAATTTTATTACTTAAAATCCCTTTACATATAAAATTACGAACTGTCTTCAGTTAAATAAAATATCCTATATTTAAAATGAACTGAATAAGCGTTAAACTTTTTTCTTGCATAACCTGAAATAAGAAAAGAATTTTGAATTAAAAATTAACAAATGGGAACTACACTCACACAAAAGCAACTACTATTTTAATAAAACATCATTAGGCAAAGCTAATTTCTGATTAAAGAATATCATAAAATATTTTTATGTATTTTACAAACTCATAAACATATCTAATTATATGGTGGCCAAGTGTTTTGTGAATTCACATAAAACAAAATCAAAATATTATACTTCCCGATTAGTATAGTTTTCATGAATTTTAATCAAGATTTCTATCTTTTTTTGTTAAACTAAATTTTTCTATTCACACAGAATGCCTTCCATATTGCTCAAATTAAAAACGTAAGAATTCACTAACGTTAA
Organism: Stegodyphus dumicola; assembly: GCF_044657685.1. Taxonomy (NCBI): domain Eukaryota; kingdom Metazoa; phylum Arthropoda; class Arachnida; order Araneae; family Eresidae; genus Stegodyphus; species Stegodyphus dumicola. The sequence continues at coordinate 34,504,220 of NC_140771.1, read as the reverse complement.
TGAAATTAAGAGTATTCAAAATATTTTAGTGTCAAATTTTTATCTAAAACCTTATTTTGACATAGCTTTAAGTGTATATTAGTGTGTATACGTATGCAGTATACACACTGTGTAAATTGCAACACCATGAAGGAATTATCCACACTTAACAAAATATAAAGGACATGTAAAATGAGGTAAGACATGCAAATGCTTAGAATTATAAGGCGATTGTGCATGTGTGGAAGGAGAACCTGCTACTTGTTCCATGTATATAAATTTGCGTTGAAATCTGTTTGCCTTCTGCAGTGAACGTTTAATTAGTGGTCAATATGCCACGTCAACAACGGACGGTGCCAGACCAACAACTAATGTAGTTTGAACGAGGCCGCATCGTCGGTACGCGAGAGGGTGGACTTTCGTATCGAGCAATCGCACGCAGCGTAATGCCATGATAGTAATGAATGTTTAAAAGAAATGGACGGATGAAAGTCAAATAAAGCGAAATGCTGGCAGTAGGGCACGCAGTAGCTAAACGGCACGAGACGACAGATACCTCATACGCATGGCTGTACATCATACAGCGTGCTCTTGTGTGTTAGCACAACGTTGAAGCACGGCTGCAAGTGTTGTCTTGTTTGGCTCCATGGTTCGCTGCCGTCGGCTAAAGCATGAATTGAGTGCAAGGATTTTTCAACGCAGGATTCCTCTGTCGCTGAAGCACAGATGCCCCGATTTCGATGGGCACGGCAATGCAGTGAGTGACGTGCTCTGTGGCAACAAGTTTTCTCCGACAATTTCACTGCAGCCTGGAGCACAGCGATGAAAGAGTATACGTCAGAAGTTATAGAGGGGAACATCTGTTCGCTACTTACGTATTATCGCAACCAGGTTGGCGCGATTTGCAAGTTTGAGTAAAAAAGTATGAATAGAAAGAAAATGTACATTTATTAAATACAGATAATTTTTAATATAGTTTTTATATTATTTTGTTTTAAAATATAAAATAGCAATTAAACCCTTCCGGTTTCGAATTTGAATAAGTTGCAGAATTATTTTTTCGGCGGAAATCTTTTGGCTATTGTTTTTAGCATTGATTGAAAACCGTCTTCGTCATTAACAGCTTGAGCTTCGCGCCATATAAATTCGATAAGGTACGAGTCAAGATGATGACGGGCTGTTCCTCTCTGTTTTTTGTTGCGCCATTTGGTTGAGCCCCACATGCGTTCTACATGTTGTGTGTGAACGCCCGTGTTGGGATCCACAAAGTTATATTTGTGATTAACAGTTCCATGCAGAAATCCAGCATTTTCGAACTCACTTGTATTGTATCCTTTCCAGCAATCCGAATAAGTGATGCTTCCTTCCTTGATATTTTCGCAAATTTTTTCCATGAGGGTAACGGCGCTTCTGTTAGGTACAGTAACCAAAAAAAAAAGTCTCTTTTCTCGGCAAATTCCGCCGAAAACCCATTGCTGTGGTAGTACACGCCCAGTGTTATTTTTTCTTTTTACAAATAAACTTTCGTCTATTTTCGCAATAAGTCCTTCGCCGACTATTTGCTTTCTTTCTTTTTCATCCATTTCAAGGGCACATATCTCCCGCATGTAATTATTCCAATCTATAACAGTTTTGTCAGCAATTCCCATCTCTTCTGCACAAAATTTAATTGAGGTTAACTATTTACACCAACAATAAATGAAGCGCACCGCTGTCACAAATGAAATTTGGCTACCTTCAAACCAATTTCCGGTTCTCACACCCAAATGTTGATTGCACTCTTCGACGTTACATTTCCAGAAGATTTGCTTTCCAAAATATAGTTTCATTTTATGAGAATTTTTACAAGTACGTTCGTTCGGTATAATTCCATATCCCTGCAACAATTCAACAGCATCTTTTTCACTCCCAGGCAGATCCCAAATACCCATAGTTAAAGTATTTCAGGGCATTCAATCTAACCAGTAAGAAAAATAATTTCTTTACGAAAAACTACGTATAACACGTAGGGTTGCCGTAAGTAGGCTCGCCAAATTTGGCGATTTATGCGAATTTTTGCCTGGTTGCGTTAATACGTAAGTACCATCTGTTCTCTCAGTGTGTTATCCAGCGTCATACCGCACAAATGGCGTATCATGGCGTGGGGAGGTATTGGCTACACTTGTTGATGTCATCTAGTACAGATTGTGGGAAACTTCAACAGCGATCTCTACATAAAGTAAGCTGTAAAGCCACATGTCTTCCCCTATCTTCGAGGCATTCGGGGCGCTGTATTACAGCCCGTGCATGTTTCATAGACTGCAAAAGCCTTAAAGAAGGGCACAACAGGTTTCGCTTCTTTCATAGCTTTATGTGGACTGCATGATAGTTGCACCTAAAATAATTTTTGAGAAAGATTCCTTACGGTGATATTTAGCAGATGACATATTAAAAAACAGCTTGTAACAGAGCTTTTGGATGTAATCGAACTACTTTATAATACTCAATATAGTGGCAACGAGAACAATTGACAGATAGTCGACTTCCAGCTGCCACGAAAAAACGTAACTGGAATGTTAATTCTAAATGTTAAGTATTCTATTTTGTGCGTGTTCTATTTTGATGCATATTTTCTTTGCAAGTGTTTCTGTTCTTTGTTAATACTTTTAGAGCTAGCTGGCGTTTGTGTTTATAGAAGAACGGTTACATAATGGCTTCCAACAAAATGTTGAGAATTCGCTTGGCTTTAAAAAGCCCTTACCCTCGAATTAACGTTTTGGTTACTGGAGATTAAGCCAATCTCTTTTCAGATGTAGGCTTCTCGTGAAAATAAATTTTGGAAACCAAAGCTATCGTGTCGTGCTGCTAGCACATCGAATGGGAAACTAACAAATTTCAAGGAAATAAAGATAAATCTCTTAAATTATTGTCCGAGTTTAAAATTCTTTTTGAATTGTTTATTTAAAATTGTTCTGAACTGCTTCTTAAAGTAAATGCAAATCCATTACTGAATTCAGATTTATATATACTATGGAAAAGCATTAGCCAACAGCCTTCTTTAAAAAAAATATTGCTTTTAAACTGCAGTTAATGTGTTATTTTAAAATGTTTTAAATATTCAGAATAAATTAAATGATGGCTTCTATAAGCAAAGTGAATGCATATCTTGATAAATTGAGTAGATTCACTGATACTGTTGATTAGAATCTAAGAGCTTCAGATGATTTTCCTCTCCCCCTCGCGGAATTCTAGACTAGTTGATTCATAAAGTGTTATCGTCAAATCTTTGTTTATATTTTATTCGTTTCCTTTGAATATTAAATAAATGTTGCAGTGAAAGTAAAATACAAAAGAAGAACAATTTGAAGAATATTTTCTGTGGATGTTTATCATATACATTAACAAAACGCTATTGTTTTATTTGCTTTAATGAAAGTTTTGAAGCATACTTCTTAAAATGAAAGAAAATAATCATAATTAAAATAGAATGAATATTTAACTAACGTCAAAGAATATGTAACTGTTGCGAGTATTGCTTAACGTTTTGCTAAGATTAAAATTAGAATTCAGGTTCGATAAAAGTTTATAAGACATTTGTTTAGGCTTTGATTAGTAGTAAACGAATATTTTAGAAAATTATATGTGATTAATAATTTTTATGGATACAGTTTGAATTTATAAGGGTATTTGTAAGATATTTGTAAAGATATGATAATTTTAAAGTTTTAATTTTCTGTCAACAGTTTTAAACGATAACTCTGAAAGTAACGTTGTTTACATTTATGAATGTTGTTTAGCAGTGGTATAAACATTTCATTTAAAGGTGCAGTTATTATTAATTTGAAAATAGTGCAAGTGTAAAAATATTTTAATATAAATTAAATCTAAAGAATAGAAAATTAAACTTCATCTTCTCTCTCCCCTCTGATCCCTCATACAATTGACTTATCTGGCCAAGGCGCGAAAGATTTAAAAACTCAGTCTACAGAATTGGCTTTCGAAGTGAACAATACCATGCGAGTAATAGATGTGAAACATCTTGTCGTCAAAGCTGATACATATGATGAGGATTTTACCAAGAATCGTCCAGAAACTAATCGAAACTAGATAACTAAAATATAGTAAAAACAAAGATCTAGAAAAAAAGCCAAAAGAAAAGAACAAAACATGTTAGATTTTAAACGTTTAAAATTAAACCTGGCACCTGCTGGATCAAACCCAAATTATGGTCTTTTGTTTCAAATGCAGCAACTCCTAATGCCTAAGTTTACAGAAACTTCGGACATTGCAGCTTACGTGCACATTAGACGATGTGAGAAAGGTCGATGTAAAAGAAAAATAATATGACTTACCTCTTATCCCTTCTGCCTACAGGCATTTTACGAAATATTTTATGAGGACAGAAGAATTCAATGCAGAATCACTTCGAATCAATCTTAGCCCACATCAGAGACAGAATAGGACCTTACGGAAAGACTTCCTTTACGAATTAAGCAATTATTCGTTAGAGTGGTGACATAGCCTAGATGTTAGACTTTGAATCACTCAAAAGACTTGGTAATTAAGGATCAGCTTAAAGGAAAAGTCAGTAATGATGTTAAGAAACACTTTTTGATTCTTGGAGAAAGATAAAGTGTTCACCTGAAATAGTCCAGAAAATGAATAATTACCAAGATGTTAAAAATACGAACTACAAAAATCAACTCCTCTACGGCGAAACTATTCTTTCAAAGCGACCAATGCATCCAAAACAAAAGTAGAAAATCAAACTGATGTACACAGAACTAGTAAAACCTTTCCCAAATCAGGGTGAGTAGCAAAGATAGCAACTCCTTTTACATGCTGTGAGAGCGGAAAGACTGGTTTTATTAAAAATAGGTCTCCAGACTATAACCCTCCCCCCCCAAACTCATCTGCGTTTGGCACTGTACAAATCCTATCCTGTTTATCTACCACACTGACTGCTGTATTCCGAATTAGTATTGGAGGTGTTTACGGTACTGCTTCGCTGACAGCGGTGCTAGTCAATCGCAAGTGAACCACTTTGTCATATTCTGCAACGACGAGGTGCAGTACATAAAAAGAAAACACTGCAGGTGTCTTTCCTTGCAGGTTTGATGTTTTGGTACCTGAGAAAGAGCGATACTTCGTACCGAACAAAATAGTCTTCTTGAAGGCAGAGAGTTAAAAAACTCAGCGCCTTGTTTTGCCCGATGCCAAAAATAATACCAATTTGGTAAGAACTGACTTTCTTCAAAAAGCTAAAGTTGCGTTAAATCTTGCTGAAAGGAACTGAAGCTTTTCTGATGAACCTCTAAGAAAATATAGCTTTGTGGAACCCCATCAGCACATCACTGGAAGAAAAACCAATTGCTAAGTACTAGAAAATTAAAGACAACAGTTAAATACATCCCAATGGCATGAAACTGATGCATTGCTAACAAATATCACACTGTCTTCAAAGTAGGGGGGAGAAGCCATTACATTCATTGAACATCATATTAACACAGGAAACAATCCTATTTCAGTTTCTCCATATCGGATGAGCTAAAGTAAGAAATAACTGTTGAAAGAGGAACTCTATTCTCTTCTAAAACAAGGTATCATAGAACTGTGTGAAAACCTCTGTGCTCAACGCTTTGAGACCCTGTCAGCAAACGCCCACTAAAGAAAACTAGTAAACTCAAGCGAGACGGTCCCTATGTGATAGTGACTACAAGATCTCCAACAACTTTTGATACTGCCGATTCCAAAGAGCCTGACAAGAATTTCCGCAAATATGTTTCAGCTTTGAAACCAGATCAAAAGCGAAATAAGTTTAAAGTTTCAGACTTCAGGTCGAGTAACTCCAGTGGCTTCCTTGAAGAAAACGAGACGCCTAAAACTTACGTACCCAACTTGTGTCGATTTCAAACGGTGCTCCTGGATCTAAAGCTGCTATTTGTCAAACTCAAGTCTATCTTCTTTTCCACCTACTGCACAAACTAGACAAATGTCAATTCCTGACTTCTTGCCGACACATCTACGAAATTGGAGGAGGAGGATATAACCTATTTTATCGTACGCCATCTAGTGGGAACGAGCACAATTGATAGGTAGTTGACTTTTAGCTGTGATGAAGATAAGTTCTACAGTATTATATCTCCGTGACTGGAATGTTAATTCTAAATGTTACGTGTTCCGTTTTGGTGTATGTTCTATTTTGATGTATATTTTCTTTGCAACTGTGTCTGTGCTCTGTTAATAAATACTTTTAGAGCTAGCGAGTGTTTGTGTTCATAGAAGAACGGTTACAAGCTTTGATTACTCAGTTTAAGTATCACCATTGTCCAACATCTTACCGTGGAAACAAAATGAATATGCAATATCAAATATTCTTCAAGTATTTATCATAAAATTATCCTTATCACTATAAACCAATTTTACTGAAAATTGTTTTTAGTTTGCATTCATTCCCTTGATCTAAATATTTTTCAAAAATTCTGTTTAATTTCTTAAAAGGAAATCATAATAAAGTGTAGCACAAAGTTTCTTTAAAGAATCAATTTATCATCGAATTTCAGATGTCAATTAAAGGCAAAATGTTTTCCCGCTGGCTGACATTTTAAAGTTAAATAAGTTACTTTTATGCAACTAAGTTTTGAAATGCAAATATTTAGATCATGCATATAGAACACGATTTATGTACTAGCGTTTGGAACAAGTCTTTAAATTGTGTTAAAATTTTAAGAATCTAAGTGATATCTAGCTGGTAAATCTTGTTACAGTTCTGCGTGATATCAGTAACATATGGAAGTTGTATATTTTGAGTGTTGGTGTCATAACAGATGTCAGCGTACATTCGAAAAAGGCTAGTGATAGAGAAAACACAATAATATTTACTTTTGAAGAAAGAAGCCGGTATAAACGTACCAAAACTGCTTTCAGTGATAAAATGTCTAGTAGGAAAATATGTATTCAATGGAACTGAATAAATATTTCGACATCATGAATAGATAAATTTATTATAAAAGTTTTTGAGTGATCTTTCGAAAGTAGTGAAATGTTAATTAGTTTAAACCAACAAATTTTGGAATTTAACAACTTCTAATAATCTCGTTCATTCTGACATACTTTTTTAATTTAATACCAGATACAGTGGAAAATAAAAGCTAAAGATGTTACACATGTAAACTATTATAAAATTTTAATATGCTACCACTATTTAGGTAACTGATTTAAATACATTGCATACCAATGAATAATTTCTCAAATCCAGCCGTTAATATTTCATTTTTGGCAGCCATTTTTCTTCAACCATGGATCATTCAAAACTTCATCCATGCTCATTCTTTCAGCTGGATTCTTTTTAAGTAACTGCAAAAGAAAACATTTGCCAAGTCAAGATTCATGATTTATTTAAAATTTTAAGTACATTATGCAATATGCAATTTTCTTAAAATCTCACATATGCATAAGTGTGCATTAAGAATAACACATAATGTTGTTGGGGAAAACATAAACAGTCATAGCGTAACGACAAGACTATAAGAAGTAAATTTTTACAAGTGCTAATTCTTCCAAAAACTTGAGTAGTCAAAGAGTCTTAAATTGAGAATACTTTTAAATGCTTCTTTCTACAGTAAACGTTCATCCTTTACCAGTATAATACAAATGAAGGATTGGATTACTATTATATTTTAAAATCTTGTCCTTTTTCAATTTTCATCTGAGTAATAACTCAAATGTTTAAAATTCGCGAAGACTGTTATAAACATATAAAGTATTACAATGCCTTACGTTCAGTGAAGATTCACAAGTAAAGCATTCGTTAACGGTATTCTGTGTGGAAACAAGCTTATAACATTACACGACTAAAAAAACGAATATATGATGCAGCCAGACATTTCCGTTTAATGGAAGCTAGGTAAACAAACAAGTGCCCCTCAGAAGTACCCATAGGATCACCTTTTTGCAAATGAAAGTTATCACTAAACAAAATATCAAATTATTGATGTCGGAAAGTTTAGAAATCTTTCTTTTTGAAAACATTCTAGGCTCATGCTTTAAGGAAATGTATACCTTCACAGAAGACTTTGGATGGGGAAACTGCTGATATTTATATAAATCCTTGAGAAGGCTAAGGCAAACATCTTGGGAGGGCATCTTATGCTGTTGGGAAATAAAGGAAACTGCACAACTAGCTTTCCACAGTTGTAATGTCTTGGTCAGGCTAAGAAAATTAAAATAATGTTACGTTTTCAAAAAGCAAGTTGTCTTTATCTTCACTGAAAGCATGATATTTTTACCCTCTTGAATACGTATATGGAGACCAAATGGCAAAAGGCTGCAATTTATAGATCTTAGAAGAAAGACAATTCATTTTCAAGATTTGTTTGCCTATTTCCTTGAATTATAATTGGATTGAGAAATTTTACCGATTAATTTGCTCATGTTCCTATTTTATCTAGCGTGTTTTAAGTTTTAAAGCTGTCTCTAAAGTTTCGTTATTGTTAGTAACTTCAAAGTCACGATCTTCTATTCGACATTCATTCAACAAAATGCTTTGTTCTTTCGTTTTGGGTCAGTTTATTTAATTCTGAGGCAACCGCATTAGATCTGGTGCTATTCTCCTCCGCATTAATACCACTTGTAATTTTGTCTGCAGGATATCTGATCCAAGACTGATGCCATAAATCTTGATGTTTTACTATGAATGTCACATACACCGACTGGTACGAACGCTTTCCATAGTCATGGTGAGATATTTATAAAGTGCAGAGAATTGCCAGAATTAGCCCATAAGTAGCCCTAGCCTGAGAAAAATACGTAACGTATTCAGATGCACACGACAACCAGTTCCAGTAAAAGTTTCATTATTTTTAAGATTAATTTCTTTAAGACAGCTACTGTGTTCTTAGCGATTACCAAAGTTACGGTTCTAAAGCTACGGAATTTCACATACGTAGCTGCTCTTTAAGCAGTTTGAGATGAATCACAAAAAGAATCTATCTCCAATGCGAAGGTGTTTCCTTAACATCACAAAAAGTACCAGAAAATACTTAAAAATTCGACAATGTAGCTGCATATACAGTCTGACCAAAATAAAATTGGCCTGGAAAAGTGTTTTTAGAATTTCGTGAAAACGTACTCTAAACAGCAAAGAGATCAATAGGAATTAGGGCAGAGACAATTGGGTAACAGAAGCATGCTTAGATACGTGACAGCAACCACTTGCTTGAGGAAGAGTTTCAGGCGTGTTTAAATTAATATAATTAACACGCCTGTATTAATTATATTAATATAATTTAAATTAATATAATTAACGTGTAATGTTATAAGAAAAAAAAGTTGAAGGGTGCAGACGAGTATTGTGATTAGTTGAATTCAACACAGAATTGTTTCCGATTTAGGGTAGGGTCTCATACCAAGGTGTTTAACGCCGCTCTAGAATGTGACGAAAAATATTTGGGATGGGGCACAGAATGGTGCTAAACGTTAAACAGCGCATCATCAGTGTTATGAGATACAATCTAGAAGAGCTGCAGCAGGACTTAGGAATCTTACAACCATCCCTCAACTGCTATGCATGTCTCAGTTTGATAAATATTTTACAGTGTTTCTCGACATCAACGGTGACCATTTCCCGAATTTTCAGTATAAGACAGTTCTATTCATTAACAAGAACAAATGTACCATTTACTCGATACCATTTATTCGATTTGTCTTGTAATTTTGGAGCGTTAACTTCACACTACTCAAAGCAAGGTCGAATCTTGGAACAGATCTTTCATTGGAATGTCATAATAAGCCCAAAAAATCCAACATCATCTAAAATTTCAGGACGCAGTTTTCAAAACAGCGTTTTGGTAGATATTTGATAAGATGAAATCTAAAGCCTTGATCATTAAAGGGAAAATATTACTTAGTGGTATCCACTGAAGCCCAAGAAATTTTTAGAATTTATTTCGGGTAATTTAAACATTAAAAACGAATTTCTTAATTTATAGAGATGCTTTGAAGTATGCGATAATTAGAATTCCATTGATCAGAACTATTAATGCTTTCTGCATTATACAGTTAGTTTTTTAAATATACTTGTATAACTTCTATTACGAGTTTGATCCTTCAATACAGTCGTCAATCTATATGAAATTTTCTAACATTTCGACAGTTTGGAAATAGATATTTTTAAAGTTCTTGAAATACTTTATGCAGCGGAAAAATAAACTATTTCGTTACAGATATTACAGAATTCACGAACTTTTCGAACTTGTTCATACTTGTCGAACCCGAGAATTCACAAATTCTCGGATTCGACAAAAGTATGAATGATTTACCAGGCCATAAAACTCGAAGTTTTGTTTAATTTTGAGTTTACCGATTTGTAAGAGCTTTGAGAAATATAATAACTTCTTTTACCAGGAGAAATATCAAAATCATTTTGAATATGTCCTCTTTAATTTGATGGTATTATTTCTCTACATTTTTCAAATTTGATTTAAATTTCCTACAAAATACAAAGCTTCTCTGATTTTACATTAAAATTACAAAAAAGCTTATTTTTGTATCTGAACTTTATTTTCAAAGAGATTCCGATAGCTCAGGCATTTTCATGTATCTCCGTAAAACGTTCCAATCTGAAGACGTGGTAGTTTCACTAATTTTGCTTTTTTCCGTAGCTTTAACAGTGACAGTTTTTTTTTTTTGTTTGTTTGTTTGCTTGTTTGGTTGGTTAATTACAGTTCTAGCCCATTCGGAAGCCTGTTTCAAAAATCATTGCATTCTCCCACTTCCTAATACAGTTTTATCTTGGCATTTCTTGACCGTGCATCATTTCGTTTTCAGTATCCTCCGAAGTTATTTTCATTTCTATTTCCTAATCCAGTTTTTTGAGTTCATTCATTTTTTCAATTCGGTGTTTGTATAAACTCCTGGTTGTCTAAATGTTTTGCACTAGTAAAAGATAATTAACTAAATTAATTTTAACTTTGGCTAAAAGTTAAACAACTAACTGCGTTATAACAAATAGCTTCTTTTCGGATTTTTAAGTATTCCCTCTGTTTTCGAATTTAAGTTCAATACAACTAAAGTAGTTTGCAATAATTCTCAGTAGTAGGCCCCATGAAGAAAATGCATGTAAAAATTTTAAATCGGACTACCTCTTAAATAATAAGACTTTTAATTACAAACGCATGTAAAAAATATAAAATAACTTGAACATGTAAATAAAATAAGACTGCAATCCATCGTCAAGCTTACGTTTACCATTGCCTATTCAACATTCCACTCTAGATTTTACTGCAGTTTCATTGTTCTCGTATTCGTCAGATTTTTTTGCCATTTAATTAACGCTTCCTGCTAGACTTGCTGGATGTCTGCCAGGAAGTGATTTCTACATGTATTTCATCAGTATATTAACTGAAATATTTTATTTATTCATAATTCTATCTGCCTAGGTAACCACAACTGAAAACGAATATCGTACTGTAGATCCCTTAACGCGATACTCATTTTAATCAATTCAATTAACTTACCATTTCTAAGAACATTCTAAAATTAATTGGCTACGGTATGCAAATCGGAATTAAATAGGATATTTTCTAAGCTTGTATTCCGAGATGAATGATAAAGTAGCTGCCAACCTCTTAACATTTAATTGATGAGTGCTTAGAATTTAGCTTTTAATGAAATGTTTGCAAATAAAAGTCGATCGAGTCTTGTCTTTAGACTGGGTCTTCCGTATAATACAAGATAAATGGACACAGGTCTATGATGCTTGAATAGTTACTTGTATATGCAGTATTGAGTAAGGATCCGTTTCTCATATTACAGAAATATAATAAGAATCTGAATTTGTGCTTACCGTTTTAACTTGCAAATTACGTACATCATAAATATGTATAAGCTGACACATTTGAAACTAAGTTACTAATGATCCTGGAGTTGTGTATATTTGGTATTAATTATCAAGTAAAACAGATTTAGCAAGATGTGAAAGTTGACTGTATTACAAAATTAAAATATCTAACAGATAATTGTTTCCGACGTAAATACTTTGTGTAAATATGCTGGTGACACCCTGAAATCTCAGGAATGAACTGGCTAAGCTTGAAAACAAACAGAATCAAGTTTTTGTGACATAAGATAGCGATGACTCAAATATAGAACAAATATAACTGTCTAAGCAGGACGCAAAGAGAATCTGCTGCCCAGGACTATTCGACTAGGCTTTTAAAATATGATTTTTTTCGGGTTTAAGACAGGCAAGAAAAATATTTTGTAATCTGGTAATTTTTGGTAGAGATTCACAGCTGCCTCTCGGTAAAACATGAGACTATCTTGAATTTCTTAACAAATCAATGTATGAAGTTACATTAATTATTCATATCTTATTGAGAATAGTTAATCCTTAGACTAAAATGTGTTACCTTCAGCCCGCAGTTAACATATTTAAACCTCCCTATGCATGCGCATTCGAATTTATTTCTTTGAATTATAATAAAATGTTACTTCTAGTTATACGTTCCATGCACATGGTCTGCTGCAAAAAGAAATTAAAGAATAAGCAAAAATGGTTTGGAAAGAAAGTGGAAGTGCTCGTGCATAGAAGCCCTGCATTCGATCCCTGGTGTAAGGCTATGAAAAATAAAATACGAGATTATCAGAGCATAGGATTCGTTTGACATTTCAGAAATTTAAAAATAAAACACATTTTATGCACATTTTCTTTGCATTTTATTTGCATAAAATGCAAAGCAGAAATTAGAAAATTTCTACGTTTCCAACAAATCATCCTCAGAACATTCTGAAAGTTCTGAGGATGCTAAGCTGCAGCGAATGTTTTATTCCTCTCTATATACTTATGTATATGGTACTCAGAAACGAATATACTATATCTGAATATCTAGTACGTTTGATTCATTTTAACATAAAACTCCTCCACACTAACCTGACTATTATTTTGAGATAACGTTTCGCTTGTTGGGATAAAATTCTGTTCCTTCAGGTTTACAAGATAAGTCAAAATAATATTTTTAGCCCAAACGACAATTTACCCAGAAGGGTAAATTCATTTTGGCATTTTGCCTCGTTGACTATAAAACGGCGTTTCACTTTTCAAACTGTTGCCACCTGCATTATATTTAATGAAATTAAATAATGCATAATCTGCATAAATGTATGCCATTTTCTCGCACTGTGAAAAAACAACGCTACCTAAGGACATCAAATTTTGTTTAGTACTCCCCTCGAATATTGACATCTGGAAGCTCGTATTTGGAATTTTTTATATTTTGTAAAACTAGCGAATCTTTGATTATAAAACTCGAGGTTTTCAAAGCGAGCAATAGCAACACTGTACAGAGGGGGAAAACATGTTTATTTCTAGCGCGCGAGACTGTATTGGAAATTCTAAAGGCATGCTCCTTTTTAAATATTTTGTGATGTTGATTTTAAATTTAATTTTATGGTTTAAGTGCGAAAAACATGATATTTAATGAAAGTATCAGACAAAACGTTAAAAAAAGCCTCTTGTGCGTAATATAAAATCTGACAACTTTCAGATTTTTTTTTTTTTTTGGGGGGGAGGTTATGTAAAGACTTACGTGACTGGTAAACGTACTCTCGCTACCTTTACATTTAGATTTGTTTCGAAAGGATTATAATAAAAACTGAGCACAGAAATGTGTTAAAATAATGTTAATAAAATGATAAAAACTGGCATATCAATTCAGACCGAAAGGTTTGCTGTAATAAGCTATACATATGAATATTGCAAGAGTGATATAATAAACTGTTAATAGTGGCTAAATGCGTCAAAGTAAAGTGCGTTTATTTATGGATTCTGCTGACATCAAAATATAGGAAAAAATGGGTATAAAATGGAAGATTTGATAATTTATTCACCGATTTTAACACTTAACAGTTCTTTAAACTTTCATAGAAACACGCGTTTCAATTTAAGCATCTTTTCGGCGAGGCGTGCATAACTTAGAGCTTCAGCAGTCGAAGTCAGATAACTTTTACGCACTTGCATGTACACTTCCATGTAAACCAACTCAATCCGAAAACTTCGCAGACGAAAACGTCGCGGAGAAAACAAGGCAAGGCGAAAACGTCATGCTACGAAACATCGCGGGAGAAAACATCGCAATTTCAAAAACATAGTAGTACAAAATATAGTCGTCGAAAATAAAGCAGTTCAAAAACTTCGCAGGTTAAAAACATCTTCGATAATATCGAGGTAAAAATAAAGCATCTACAAATCATCGCAAGACGATAACATCGCAGACATGCTTTTTTCAGGTTTTAATAACTGTAAATGGATATTGCCATAATGATTTGTGAGCGCAAGATGGAAAGAAGGATAATTTTTACTTTCATATTTTTATTAACTAACAAATGTTTGCTGAAAACGTAAGAAAACTTATGCATAGAAAATTAATGCAACTTATAGCACTTAATAGAATTTTAAACAGACATAGTTAACTAACAAATTTCATTAATAAATCAATTTTTATAAAGTTTTTCTGGTAAATTTTCATGAAACGTATAATCTAAAAAAGATTAGAAAAAAGGAGATAAGTAACTGCACGTCCTTATCTATAAAAAATTGCTAAGTTAATTATGAGATTATTTTCTTCACTTTTGTTAATCTAATACTCTTTTCGTGAAAATTAATATGAAAGTTAAAATTATACTTCTTTCCATCTGGCGCTCGCAAATCATTATGGGAATATCCATTTACAATTATTAAAGCCTGAAAAAAGCATGTCAGCGATGTTATTGTCATGCGATGATTTGTAGATACTTTATTTTTTACCACGATATTTTCGACGACGATGTTTTTAAATTGAAGTTTTTTAACCGCTTTATTTTCGACGACGATATTTTGTACCACGATGTTTTAGAACTGCGATGTTTTCTCTTTGCGATATTTTCTCCCACGATGCTTTGTAGCACTACGTTTTCGCTTTGCGTTGTTTTCTTCGTGACGTTTTCGTCCGCGATGTTATCGGTGGATACCACTCAATTATACAAACAATTTTTTTCTGAAAAGCATGAAGATAGTTTAAAGTTATTACCTTCAAAATGAAATTCTTTGCTCCAACTGTCATACTAGATGGAAATATCAAATTAGTTTTCCGAATCAAGTCAAAAGTTGTTGCTGTATTTCTGGCTTGAAATGGAGGTCTCCCAACAAGAAATTCGAAGCACAAAACTCCTAAGCACCAAGCATCTACTTTTTCATCATAAGTTTGATTTCTCAGTACCTCGGGAGCTAGATAATCAAGAGTTCCGCACAAAGTGTTCCGTCGAAATGTTGGATCTTGGACTGCCCAGCCAAAATCAGAAAGTTTCACTTCTCCATCTCGACCCAAAAGCAAGTTCTCGGGTTTCACGTCTCTATGAATTACATTTTTTGAATGGCAATATTTTAATGCTTGTGCAATTTTGAAGATGTACTGAAATAATAAACAGGACAAAATAATTCATTATTTAAGACTTTTCTGCTCGTTTTCAATGCTAAGAAATTAAAACTAAAAACCAGATATCTGTAACAAATGCAATAGTAATACCAACATAGTAAAGAAAACTGAAAACTTAACGTTATAATGAAAATAAAATGTCATTCATTATTAATCTACACTAAGCCCGTTCACACGCTCTGAGTTTACGTTTCATATGGCATTTGAAAATTTAAAATGTAGGAGAATAATAATAAGATTTAATAAGAAAATATGAAGAATTTACCTAAAGATGAGTAGTTACTAAAATTCGAGAACTTGGAAAGTAGATTCTGAAACGCACCACATGCCATTTTGTCACACTTTATAAATATACGTATTTTCCTTATATATAGTCTATATTTCAAAAGTTTTTGTAATTTTTGAAGTGTACAGACATGCACTGTATTCTCCCCAATGCTTTATGGATTTATGCCTAAGTAGCATGTACGTTAACTGTAAATTAGCATGTACGTAATTGTCTTTGCATATTCATACTTCTATATATTTATATCAACATCGATTAAACCTTATACGTTTCCGAAATTCCTACCTGTCTACTCATTCTAGTTTCCCTGTGCACGGTCAATTGCTCTTCCACGTTCGTTATATTAATATCACTTAGCACATGTTCCCGATAAATGTGCTTTTACGCATTACTAAGGCATTAAGAATCGTAACCTCTAGTTTAAAAGAAACATCACAGGTTGTAAATTCAATGAACTGTTTATTTAACAAAGAAAGCTGTTAAGATCGAGTTTGTTAATTTAAAAAACTCGTTAAGTAATTCACTAGAGTAAATGTTTAAAATATTTACATACAACTGCAGAACACAGTCCTATATACAGATCATTAATTCAACGTTTCAGTTCAGTACTGAAAGACTCAAAGTTGTCGGTGTTAAGAATGCTGGAGGTAATGTTAGGAATGGTATAGAATGAGCCTGAGAATATCAGTTTCAGATTTCTATTTCAAGCGTTTGAATTTATGCAAAATACGAATTCTAGCTTCTTCCTCTTTCGCAATTCCCCCTTTTTTACTTTATTTATTAGTGAATTTTTCTATAATAGTCTTATGTTTATTGTATATTTTATTGAATCCTTAATTTTTGGTCATTTATTATGTTTGTAAGTATTTATCTCACGTATTATGGAAATTTTTTAATTCCGAATCAATTCAACACTGATTTTTAGGATAGTTGAAAACCAGAGACATATGAGGGCATAAATTATCCTTGGCGATAATTTTTTATTGCCAGGTTGTTAGCACTTGGCGATTTCTCATCAACTCGGCAACATTCTTGATGTTTTTGAGAAACACGTTTTGAAACCATAAGAGCATTTTTCTTGAAGTGCGTACAAATATTTATTTTCTTCCCATCTTGTGGTCAGATGGGCGTGCTGCTCCCTCCAAACAAACTCTCCGCCCTTGAGATTCTTTAAATAGGAGATTCAAGAACAATCTTTTCCAGCCGTCTCCAAACTAGCGAGGATCCTGAATGCATATCCTTATCAGCGTTTTTCCCGATCCCTGATAAAAGGCGAAAATATTTTTCTCTCCCAAGCCCAGAAAAAATCTATAAACATTCAGATGAATGCAAGCCTATCGCCTTTTATCACGACTTGGAAAAATTTACGGAAAGGTTATCCTTAAATGGCTTGAACCTTACTTTCACCTTCTGACAACCAATATTCTGACAATCTCAGTACAACAAAACAGTTGGTTAGAATCGTGTAATTTATTACATGATTCTAACAATTTTATAGAGTTCTAATAATCGCTGCGGCGTCTGTATAGGTAGCACCATATTCACGATACATTAGTGGAATTTGGAATTTTTCAGTTCAGTAGTAAGAAATGGATAGAGATTCTTACTGTCTTTACACTTTCTATTCTGTGATTATGTCTTCCGACTTCGCTAAACTAAGCATTAGTTTTAGTGGGGATCGCACAAGTGTAAAGTATGGATAGAGCTCAGAGAAAAATGTGTATTGTTCACCTTCATCGTCTTTTCGTTCCTTTGCGAAAGTATATTTACAGAGGCTTTGGTTGATTTAATTATAACAAAGCACACGATGGCTATCTGCCTAAACGGAAACATACCTTTGTCGATAACATTCTAAGGGAAACTGCCCTATAACTACATCTCACGTGGGGAAAAACATGCAACCCTTCCGTTCTTCGAGATTCGAAGGCCGGTCGAACTGCCAGTGTTCAGCAACTTACCGTTCGACTATCGATGGACAGTTTATTGGTAGAGACTGCTCTTCAAAGGTACTTTCAAATAGTTTCATACCCAGAATGAAGCATATAAACAGATTAGTGATGGTTTAACCAATAATATCGCAATGTCAGCCGAGACAATAACGGTTCTTTAGTCATATCACGTCAAAGACTATCGGTGGACAAAATCTAGCCAGTTTCTCTAACCAAGGGGCGCCGAGATGACAATACGCTATTTTACACCCCAGAATTAATGACAGTTTGAAGAACATGAAGGGGGTTAGAACATTCACATTTTGGGAACTTTCTGACCTCAACACAGATCAGCGTGTTTGAGATGAGTTGTAAAAGTGAGAGGATAAAGTTACAGTTGTAAAACCTTTCACCGTCATAAGTGAAGCATTGAATACTTTATAAAAGGAGTAACAAACTATTTTGAATAATCGACTATGACAGTTCAAGCCCTTTACTACAAAGAAAAATCAATGCTTCTCAGAGGGATCTACCCGGTGTTAAATAAAATATCACACGTTAGTTGTAAGTATTTCAGTTACATTGCCCAGATTCTAAGCTGAATTCAACATATAGAGCATGAAAAAGGGAAAGTTTCTGAAAGTTTTATAAAATGTTCATTTGTTCCCAATCTAGGTTAAAATCTTGCCTTTAAGTCTCTTATGAAACATCCTTAGCTCCTTCATAATAAATGATATCTGAACTGACTTTAAAATACTAAGATACCGTTCTAGGATATTTCAATAATTTCTCCTAATTACTGTCAATCTTTTTTTGTGAAAGGATGCAACATTTAAACCTTAATGTAATGTAAATTTAATAAGTATTTAAAATAACTGTTTAAGAAATATACATATTTGGAGCATGGTAACGTTTTCAAGGCAAAAAGTGTTTAGAAGTTTAAAAACAAAACAATTTTCTTATCTGCAAAAGAATGCTTATTAATACAATGTTTCATCTAATGTCTTTGAAAAATTACTAATTATAACTAAATGAATGAAATCCAGAATTCTTTAAAACAATTAACTTACCATAGCAGTAGTCTTTTCATCAAAATATTTGCACTTGCGTAACTTTTTATAGAGTTCACCGCCAGGAGCATATTCAAGCACTAAATAAATTCGTTTTTCATCATAAAAATATCCGTACAGTCGTAAAATATTGCGATGTCTGAAAACAGGAAATATCGTAAATTGGTTGTTTATAAGTAAATAAAATACAAAAGTTCCAAGCATCAAAAATCAAAAACGAATACTGGCTTAAACTATTAGAGATGGAAATAGATCTCATTACGTGTTAGCCTTTTCTTCACTGATATAAAAGAAATATAATATTCTCCAGATTCTTCTACGAAGTTTAGATAACGCATAGGTTATCAACCACCATCCTACATGAAACGAGCAAACATATTCCAATTATGTGTTTTATCTTCACATTCCGAGATTGGCTGAGCGATATTGTAAATTAGCTCATTAATTTACCGTTTTAACGTTAGTTACAAGACCAAATATGTGCTATGAATTATTTATATAATTTTTAAATGTTTTGTGCTAAACCAAATAAATGAAATTTGGAGTCATTTAAAAAAATAATTAACTTATCATAGCATTAGACCTTTCGTTAAAATATTTCCATTTTACACAGAGAAAGGCTTGTGCCAGATTCAATATTTCTGCGTTTATAAAGTTAACCAACACTGTACGCAATCCTAAGTTCATAATTCTAAAACCTTATATTACATTCCATGATTTGGAACATTACATTTAATGGTGGTAATAGAAAATAATGAGAATACAAAGCATTAAGGCCTACAAACACAGATTGAAGGATGAAGAGCAAAAGTTCCATTTGGTGGCCTTTTGTTTTTTGAAATTTAAGCAAAAAAAGTTTTTAAAGCTGTTTTCAACGGCAGTTTTTGTCTTCTGAGAACATTAGCACAGTAAAACTGTGTCTTAATACTTTATTTAAGTGATTTTTTATAAAATTCGCCAAAGAAATTTCCTGATAAGGAAAGGGCACAGGAAAAAGATCTACAATACACACTTTTATTTCAGAAAGAGAAACAGTACGGCGTAAAAATAACGATATAATTATTAAGATAGAATTACGACGGTTTCAATACAACTTGCATAAAACATTTAATGTCATAAATGCTAACTGTCAAGACATACTCTGAAGATCTAATTCTGAAGTTTCATATACCTTTACTTATCGTTCCCTAGTTATCTAGAACTAATTTACTTCCAGAGTAAGCCCTTGAGTTTCTTTGATGTTCTGTGGATTTCCTGAAGACTTTTGTTTCCAAAGTATCAAGAGAGAACAAATAAACTGAGAAAACTTAAGCATGTCAATAGACATTATGTCACTTCGCGATCATCAAGAGATTTGCCATAAAAATTTCCCCAGAACAGCGTGGTTTGCAAAATTGCATGGACTATCTTTCTCAGAACATAAGTATAGCATCTTCTGTCTCTATAACATATTAAGACTGATGTAGGCTCGCATCTGTACTTCTGTTTGTGTAGCTGTGTGCACAGTTTCTCTATGCTATTTACAGTTTACACAGAGAAGGTTTTGTGCCAGATTCTATATTTCTGAGTTTACAAAGTTAACCAACACTGTACGTAATACTTTAAAAATGGTTCTTTTCATAAAAGGGTTTCTTAATGGTTCATATTTCTAACTATTCTGGCATATTCAGAACTTAGTCTTTCGAAAGACCAAGAATTCACATATTAAACTCAAAGCAACATACAAGTTGAATAGGATAGAAAATAAGACTGTTTAAGCATCATAAATTGCTGGTTTTGATAGCCTCCATAAAAAAACAGGATTCGAGTCTCAAAAGATAAGGCAATTTCATCCTATTCTGTTCGATACATGTTGAAAGTTAAAGATAGAGCTTATGCTAAAATTGATTATATAAAGACAAAAAAATTATCGTAACCCTCTGTGGCAAATTAAAATTCAGTTTTTCGAAAATATCAAGCAGTAAATTAAAAGAATGTTTGTAGTTAAATTAATTTCTCACCTCAGGTGAGACTGTATTTCGCATTCTCTTCTGACTTGATGTTCAACATCATGTAGCTGTACATCTGATTTGAATATTATCTAGATTAAAGAAATAAGTTAAATTTCAATGTATCACAGTTTGGAAAACTTTACTTACTCAAACTACACACAGTCAAAAAATGTATTGGAGCACAACAAGCTCTCAAAAATGTGAAAATATAATAAACTTAATTGGAAAACTTATGGACTTACTTTTCTTTTAACAATTTCATCAAGTAAAAAAATTGACTTAAACAGGCATATATTTTAATATATTTGCATCTTTTCTCCCCTCCCGCTCTGATAATGTTTCTTCAGTTTTATTTTTGAATGGAATATGGTATGGAAGGTGATGGTATTTTATATGCAGAAGGATTTTTGCCTTCTATTTCATATGTAAGAAGCATAAACCCTTCTCCAAATAAAATAGAAACTAAACTCAAAATGCTCAACATTTTAAATTTATTGCGTTTTGCAAAAGTTAAGTATGCTCAGCAGTCTAGAATATGCTCAGTATGCTTGATGGTCTGGACTCTCAATAAGCAATTTTGATTGCTTGTGAGGAACTATACAGAATACGTAGTTTGCAAGCATTATATCCTGATAAAGTTTGAAATGTGGCCGCATGCCCCTTTCTCAAGCAATCCCTTTCAAGTTTGTGATTCAAAGGTGCAGCAAAATATTTTCACGTTTATAGGAAAGGTGAAATATTAATGCTTTTCCACTGGAATTTATTACCAAGCAAAGCTCTCAAGCATTTTTAATTTTTCAGACAGGATCATCGACTAGACTTGATTTAATGCACAGGTTTAGTCTTAATTTTTCTTTTTCATAACTTTATGTTTCACATGATTACTTAGCATACAAACGCCGAGTCATTTATAAATAGAATCAAACACATTTTGTGTAATAGCGCAAGCTCCAAACTCATCACTCCAGATTTTAATAAGTCATCAATAAAGGTCACTCAAATATTTTGAAGTGTATCTGTATAAAATATCATTGAAGGTCAGATTCTACATAAAAGCTTTTAGACATGAACCCTTGTGAACACCCTTTAAAATCTATACTTAAAATTATACCTGAGTTATATTCTCATTCAGGTGTAACTCCAAGTATAGATTTTAAAGGATCGCAATATTCTATGTCCAATATGTTACCAAGTACTATCCAAGGAAATTAATGTAAAATCATTATTTTGCTTACCAAAGTTTCTTCCATAAATTTCTAGTGTGTTGAAACTTAACCGATCTTGAACAGAAAGTTTTTTATACTTTAGCTTTTAAACGAAACGCCGCTCAGACAGTACAGCAATTAGGGAAGCTTACTGCGGTACCAAAGGCTCCAGGCTCGAATCCCAAAAAAGGCATGGTTGTAACTGGGCGGCCCTTCGTAGGAGCCAATAATGACCGACTTTTAAATGCCTCCACAATAAAATGGCCACTACTTCTGGCCTTAAGTGTGGTCAGTGCTGAATAAGCAAATTTCCGCCATTGGATAAAACATTTAAATGAAACGATTTGTAAAAATTAGACATTTAACTAACAAATATCTAAGACCCCTGATGATATCAATGTTCTGAAATTTTTCATCTTAATAATGAGACACAAATTATTTAACCATTTTCTAAAAACTGAGGAAAAATCGTATTTCAAACAAATATCTGTCAGCAGTACATGCATGTAGGAAAATTTCAATTCTTGCGGAATTTTAGCTTACCATATCAATGTGGTTTGATATACGGCCAAACTGAAAGTGCATTGAACTTTCTCGTCAGGGAACAAGAATCTATGTTCGAAAAGAATTAAGAAACTTGTATAGCTAATCACAAATGGACACGTAATCATAATTTTGACAATCCGAAGTCAATTATTTTGACAATCATAATTATCCGTAGAACTTCTTCCAGTTATTGAAGTGGATTTCTTTAATCCTTTTCGTATTTATAAAATTATTTCTTTAGTTAATGACATTAAGTTTGCGACATTTTCAAAATTCAAATCTTAGTTTTTTCACGTTTAGTTACCATTTTCCTCTGCAGATCGCGTTACATTTGTTTTCGCTTTGCTCCACTCATTTCTTTCCATATAAAATCGTTTAGCTTTTACGTCCACCTGTCCTACAAATTGATTTCAAAATCTACTCCAAAATAAGGTTGCTTTTATATCTAAATTTAAAATCTATGACCTCTTTAGCATTAAATAAAATGAAAAATGTGATACTTGTCCATATACTTTCTCCTTATGTACTCTGGTAACAGCCTTTTGTCGTATAAATCTGGATATATTTTATCAAAACATTGGCGCATGTTATTTTGCCTGTGTTTACGTCTATATGTACGCTTGTATGCCTGTATGTCCGATACGGCTAAGAGGTCGTATTGGACAAATGATCGTCGGATAAGTGTCCGCGACCTAATATATAGGTAATCCACACTTTTGTAACGTAAAATTACACTGCTCATTCATAAGTTACAGAGTCTTGTTTTTGTTATTTAATAGTTCCCCTGCGAAAGTCGGAGAGTCCTCAGAACGTTTTCTGGTAAAAATTAACGGTAACCGATTATTCGCTGTTCTTCAAAACTATTCATAAAACGATTCATAAAACGATTCACATAACGATTCATTTATGGCAGGGTTTCTTAAACCTTTTTCAGTGGCGACCCCCAGAACCCCATAATATTTACAAAAATTTTGTGAGACTCCCATAAGTATTGCGCAAATCTGACACACGCATGAGTGAAACTCAATTTTTTTCACTTGTTACTGTAATATACTATTGAAGTTTTAGGTCTTAACTTTAATTTCTATTTTTAAGACATAGAACAATTTGAAATTTTAAAAAATGTAACAGACGAAATGACAGCGTCACGTGCAAAGCAAGTAAAATGAACGTTTATATTATAAAAAGACTGCGCCGAAACGTTTGTGTTTTTTTTTTTTCCTTTGTCTGCATTGTTTTATCTTTATCCATTTTCAGATACATTGTGTAAACATACTTGGTAATTAAAATTATTGTAATCAGTTAAAGAAATATCAAAATTGCTAAAATTTTTGGGGCCTGCCTGCTGCAGATCCCGCAGTTTAAGAAACCCTGATTTACAGCAACGCTTCTGATCAAGAACCATTTAACACAGTTAAGTGGTAGATGTCAAAAATCAGTATAGTTTTTGACAGCAGAGAATTTTAACATTGCCGTGCATTTCATTGTTATCTAGTTTCATCTCAAATAAATACCCTTTGTATTATCATGATAAAGTGAGTAGTCAAGCACAACATACTGCTGCTCTTTTTTCAGGGGGAGAGGGCGGAGAGTTTACTTTTACAGTAAAGCGAAAAAATTTAAAACTATCGATACTCACTTTCAAAGCTACGATAAATTCACTTTGCTTTTCACGTGCCATATAAACATGACCAAATTTACCTCTTCCTAAAGGGAGACCGATGTCGAAGTCATCTAGATTCCATCGTCTTCTACGTAAAAATAGTTCATTAAACATAAAAATTTTGTAAAAAATTATTCATTTTTTATGAAAAAATCTCATGATATTTGGATATTTTATTATTTACACTTCTATGAAAAGTCCCCAGTCAATTTTGTTTAATTCCGAAAAGCATTGGTTTGGCTATTTTAACGGTTTGGTTTGATTTATTTGATTACGACAAATAAATCAAACCAAACCTCGAGGTTTATTTGCTTAAGCAAAAGGATGCCTTCGTAGTGTCCTTTCTAAAGGGAACTGGTTGCTCCTTGCTCGGGATTCAAACTCCGGATCGAATTTCCAAAAAAACGTGTTAGCGAATTTACCGCTCAGCAGCTGTCGGGAGGCCGTCTTTACCACCCACTACTCTTGCTACATTACTAAATAATAAAAAAAGTATTTATGTATTATCCCGACGACCTGAAAATTGGTAGAGATCCAGCCAAACTTCCGCCTGTCATACCTGCAGAATTCTTAACCAACTGGCGCCCTTTTATTGAACAATCAATACTGAACCACCTTCGTTTTTGCTCTTTGGGAAAAGGTTTTATAGTCAGTTTGTATCGTATTGTTAACACTCCGATTTTACCAGAAGTTAGAACCTATGAGCGCAAACTTCCCGCAGGTAATTGTTCCAATCTACTATTGTTTTATCGTCCATATTTGTCTGACCATATCGTGTCTATTAAGACACTTTTTTAATGGTAGATAAATCAAAACTTTGAAAATAATCCGCTGCTTGCTATTATGTGGAAGGCAAATCTCAAATTTAAAAAAAATTCTAAATGCAAGGAAAAATACAGCAGTAGCAGTTAGTTTACATAGCTATTCATTAAAAACAAAACATGTCTTCACGAGGATCAACTAGAGTTATATCAAACGAAAGTACAGATGTAATGAATGTTATTACATCACGCTTACCCATAACTGGTTCTAAATCTCACTTCTTGGCGAGTTTCATGGTCGACGGGATAGTATGCATGCACCAATAAAAGAATTTTATAAGAAACAAAAATGTTTACGAAACACAGCAAAAGTCTATATGGTAATGTTTCATTTTTTCAGCCAGTGGATACTGCTTATAAATAAATGATTACATTTAAAATGTACTTCTGTGGCCGAGTATATATTTGAAAACATGACAAAAAAATTGCAATTAAAAAACTTGGTAAAACTGGAGATTCGGATAATCAAAAAGTTCCGGTATTGGATAAATTTACAGAATAATTCTGCAGTCAGAATACACTAATTTTGTGTGAAGATGCTTCATTTCTGAATTTCAAGAATAATCACAACTTATTGACTTTCGGCTAAATATCTGTATAGTAAATAGTGAAAATGCTAAACACTCTAGTTAGTAATTAAGCATTAAGAAAATGGTATGGTACACATTGCACTTAAATAAATGTAGTCGAAACTGCTATTAGCCCGGACAACAAATTCTTTCAACACTTCGCCGAATGTAACGTTCGGAGAAATTTTTGTTTTAGAAAATTCTAAGTAGTTAAGATCCAAGATCTTTGTTCTTTTTGATAGGTATACCTTAGCGAAACGTAGCGATGAACAAAACTTCATTCCTTACGTCATAAAAATCTGCGAATAAGGCATGTTTGTGCTTGGAGTTTAAAGTAATTCTGTAAGAATATATTTGTAGGTAAATTTGCTTGTTTCGCTTCGGGTTCGTAAGATGTAGTACTAATTTTATTAGTTGCACGATACTGGAATCTTAGAAATCATGGTCGAAAGTGATTCTATTTTACCCTTTTTAATAAAATAATAGTGAAGTTTATAATGATATGCATGGAAATGCGACGTTTACATTTTAAAACATTACTATTTTCGCAGTATTTGGATCAGTATCTCTGCAAATAAGCTAGCTACATGAGGGATTTTCGTAGTGTTAATGTGTATCACAAAACATGAATTAGTTTCTCTTGGAAAATTCTCCGTGAAGGCATCCTTTCTTTATCTTCTCTTCACCGAATTAAAAGCAACCTACCAATCTAATCATCTGCAAAATAAACAGCATGAATAACATCTTTAAAAGCTTCTGTGAGCGGAAATGTCAAGACCTGAACATAGGTTCCCCCCCCAAATGAATAGGAAATTATGTCTTTAAAGTGCTTTCTGTAATTGTACCCTAAGGAACTGCTTAATATAAAATTAATGTCAAGGTATTAGACAGTACTCAGTGTAAGTGAATGTGGATTTTATTAAGGCTAATGCGTTTTATTTTCTTCAATTCCTGTGAATCTTAAGTGGTGTATCTAAGATGCTGCAAGTGAATTTTCGTAGAATTCTTTAAAGCTAATCAACGACACAGATATATCAATAATAAATAAATATGTGTATATCAATAATAAGATAAATTGGAATACAAGTTTAAGCAGGGAATTTTCAACGACAGAAGTTTGACTTAACTGATTTGTTTAATTCACATAAATTCAATCATAGGTTGATTTTGGCTTACAGAAAATTTTAAATTCGAAGGTTAAAAAAAACAAGAGTCTTTATTAAAGAACAAACAGAAAATTGCTATTGGGAGAAAATTCTCTCTTGAAATGCATAGTTTGGCTATAAATTAGTATGAAGTGGTGGTTGTATTTTGGTGAATTTTAAATTGAGATCTGAGCATTTCTCAATCACCGAAAATTCTCCTGTGTTCAGACACCAAACGGATAACGTACCGAGCCAAAAGCTACGAGCAAGGAGTAGTTTCAAAATCAGTGCATTTTATACATATTCAGAAGTATTTTGTATTAAATGATACAAAAATGTACAAATTTCAGAATTCTTTCCTTTTGCCAGTTACATGCATACTTTGCACGTATTCATGGGTGCAGTAAAAGGTGCAAAGTTTCTACTAGTTGGTTAAGAGTTGTTTATGCAAATGATATTTTAACAGAAATAAAATCCTGGAATATCCGCAAAAACGCTTGGAAAACAAAGAAGTATAGAGTCTCTGCGGAGAATCTAGAATTCCGGAGTTCTTCATAAAAGAGTGTGTCTACGAAATCTACATTCTCTGCAATCTCTCCAATTGTGGAAATAAATGATTAAGAAAGAAATATACAAAACAAAGACAATTAAATGTACATTTAAAGCATTTAAATGAAAACTAAATTGTCTATTCATACATTTGTACCCACAATGAATTATATAGTACTAAAACTCAGGTTTGACAATCCGAAAAACATTGATATTCTAAGAAGAAAGCTTCCAATTAAATGAATTCTGTTGTTCAAAATCAAGAAAACAAGTTTTTCCAATTTCAAATAAAACTGGAAAGTGTGGTAAAATGCAGTAGCTTGATTTCAAATCATAAGCGTACCAGTATATATAGCTGGAGCTATGACAGCCGTAGTTATGTAAAATGCAATCATCTGTTACTTCGCTGTTATGTAGTTCGCACGAATTAGTAATTATTAGTTTTTGTTAAAAAATTATGTTAAGATTTAATATTAAAATATATTAACCTTCCGAGACCGAACGAAATCTCAAATTAGTCGATTGCAAACAGCAATCGTATATTCAAGCTGTTGCGAAGCTCAATGTAATGAATGCCTCCATGTAATAAATTTATAGAAAATCTCAAGAAAGAAGATATATATCAAGAGGACCTTGGGGCAAGGCTGTCAGAAATCCATGATGCCCAATGAAGTTCGCTATTTGGCACTTTTAGCCAAGCACCGGATAATTGCTACAACATACAGCTCTCTTGTAATCTTATTTATACTACTAGAACTTGAATTTAAGTGTTATTGTTTTCCGATAGCTTCACGAGACGGCTTTTTCCTCAAAACAAACTGCCATCACCCTGGTTACATTTGGCGGAATGCCCAAGACAGTCAGTAACCCATGTTCTCGCGTCTAGATTAAGCTTGAATATGTGACGGAGAAAGGGGATTCCTAGCCTCGTGGGGCTCCAGGGAGCTTTTCCTGTAGTTAAAAGAGGGCGTGGAACACATGCCTGTTTACCTCTGTTAGACAACAGGCATTCCAATCCTCCGTAACCTACCCTACCTACCTGTGAGAAGCAGAAATTCAACTTAAACACTAATTTATACCGTTCTTTCATTTGAAGAAATTAATCTCGATACCGTTTTCCATAAACGAAAAAAAAAAGACTAGTATGGCGGCGCATGTGCCATGATCTATGCAAAAACGTTGGTTGGTCTCACAGCATTACATGCGTTGGTAGAGTGTGAAAGAAAAATCAGAAGATAGAAACAAAATATCTTAGATACTTATATGAGCTTTTTCAGAAGCGCAGTTCTTTCTTTATGGACAACAATGCTTAGGCTCAAATGATGGAAATTATCTTCAATTTAAAGATATTCGGCTAATTGTTTGGTTACCCAGATCTTTTGGCCTGAACTAGAATGAACATGTCTAGGATACACTTAAGAAAACAATAGCAATTCACTAAATACTTCAGAGAATGAAACAGAAGCCGAGAACTACTTTGATGTAGGAATAGGTGCGGTTGCCTCAGAGATTCATCAACTGTCTCGTTAGCACTATATCTAGTTATGCCAAATACGTTTTAAAATTAGATGCGACCATTCCCCTCAACTTCATTTCAGGTTTCAGTTTGCGTATCAGTTTTGAACATTCTTACCCTCAAAGATGCTAATTACATAGTATAAATTACCGTCCTATATTATTTTGTATCTATTCCAAATTTCTTTCCTTCTTCCCAATATTTGTAACAAAATCGGAAAAATCAGTTTCTTCTATTAAGTTTGAACACGAATGTGCAACAAAATATGCAAGTACATAATTTAGCAGTATCGGGTAATTTAAAAAAATATCAATACTTATCGATTTGTACATAGGCACTAGGAATTAAATTTACAAGCAGAGTGATTGTTATGGATTATAAAATATCTTGCTGAAAATTTAGTTGTTCATTAACATGACAAAAGAATGCATTTAAGATAAACACGATAAATACATCAGCTTACTTCGACTGTGCACCTGAGGAAGCAGCCACCACAGCAACTGGTTCCACAACTTTAACCGTCTGTTCATTATTCTGGAAAATTAAATCGATCGATATAAACTAAAAACATTACTGGATGATTTCAATAAATGTAGTTCTTGGTCAAGATTTGTTAAAGAGCAAAATATACATTTTTAAATGGCTTACAATTTTGGATATTTTACAATAAATTCTGGTCCTTGCCAGAGGTTGAATATGTTAAAATCGCTGTACGCTGTTATTTACCTGGGTTGGGTAATGGCTAGCCATGTTTTAATGTTTTTCGCTACACATGATACAAATACAATTCAGTTTTCTCTTAGAGAGCTCTTCCATAACGGCATTTCTCCGTTTAGGCAGATAACCCTTTCATGCTCTGAAGTACTCAACTAATTTTTGTATGTATACATATGACCCTAATGCAAATTGACTCTAATGATACTTTTAAACTCGTTTAAAAACCTTTTTGCACTCAAATATTGCGTAAAATAATAGAATATTTTAACAAAGAGATTGTGAACGTTACAAGCTTAAAACTAGTTATAAGAGAACATATCAAAATTCAGAAAAGACAATAGCAGAAACTCCAATTCACCCGCACTACTCAATGGATCGCTGAGTAAGAGATCCAGTAATATTTTAATTTAAAGATCTATTTTTTCCACTTAAAAAGGAAAAGGCAGTTTACTTGGAATATTTAAGAATTACTGTTTCGATAACAGTATTTTTCACCAAAATTTAGAAACACCAATTTTTTTTTTAAACAGCTTAGCTTTGGATGATATATTTTTATCATAATTTTATAGTATTTGTTCATTAATGCATCCGATACTGAATGCAATTAATTGCGTACTCATATATCTACATATTGTAAATCTTTTACATTTTTCGTTTATTCGCTTAAGATTTATTAACTTTATGGAACATTTTTGGCTTCCGGAAATAAGATTAGTTTAAATATTTGAAGGAAATACAAAAGTTCAAGGCCTACAGATTAAAAAACAAATACGCATTCTTTGACCCAGCTTCAAATGTTAATTTATGTTAATTCTTCTGTTAATACAAATTTTATATCATTAATTATTCAGTAGCCTATATAATTTGTTAAACATTATTTCATTGAGCTTATTTTTGTCGAGGATCTATCTTAAAATTGAGATGCATAGATTTAGTTCTTTTCTATAACTGAATTCAGACGGATTTGAATTATTTGGTCAATGACAAAAACACGAGGGCTATGTTTGTGAAGGACTTTCAAATAGAAAACTGGCTCGTATTTACAATTACAGGCTCACCAGCAGCCAACTGGTTAAGATCATTGAGCACCGAGCTCATATCAATGCGAATGAGTGAATTGTATGAAAGATTTCATGATATTCCCCTTGTGTAACGTAAATACGAGTCAATTTCTCTTTGGAAGTTCTCTCCGAAGGTATTCTTTACCTCAGACACTGTGTGCTTTTCCATGACCCAGAAATTTAATATATATTCACATTACATATGAGGAAAGATCACGGAAATTCCCATGCTGCCAGCCGCCTGTCCACCAGGATTTAAACCAGAGTGGAATAACCACTGTTCAGCAGTATTACAGTTCTTCCGTTGATGGTCCTAACTCCTTTAGTAATAAAATATAAATTCATGAAAAGTATTATCTACTGCAAGGAAAGACAGAAGGGAAGAGTTTTAGTGAACACACTATAATAGTCTTAGAAATATTGCTTCAAGAAACGGCAGTTTTTGTTTAAAAACCAACAGCAAACTACGTTCATGAACTTTATTTTATTCAAAATAAAAACTTCGACAAAATTTGCAAGAAAACGAATTTCTGCTTACAGTATCTCGGACAATATCAGTATTTCCTCAGGCTGTTCAATGCGGAGCTAAACAGATCTCTTCCACAAATCCGATCATACCAAAAAAGAGACTAACAAAAATATACTTTTTGCAAACTTTACATATTTCCTTCTGATATTTAAAACGAAAGGCAGAACAATAATTTTTCATAAACTTCTGTATAAAACTATTTGCTTTGAGAGTGTGCTTCGAATTCAGCAAAGTCCAAAGAGGTTTCTACTTGCCTTTGCGATGCACTTTTTTGAAGGAAAATGGTGTGAATTTACGTTACATCTGTGTATGTTTGCCGGTATATATATGGGTGTAAACACACACATATATAGTTTGTGCAGTATATGTGGTTTACTTGTTTGGTACAGAAATAGGCTATGGCCAAATTTGACTTGAACCTTACATTTCGGTTTTTCAAGCCGAATCGGCTACTATCATATTTGCTCTTAAATGGATTGATGAAAACCCGATTAAAAACATATATATATACTCATTATCTGGTTTGGAAGCATTAGCAGACGTTGATAAGACTAATATTTTGGTTTCGTATATAAAAGATCCCTTCATAAAAGTTGAGCAAATACATTGAAATGAAAATGAACTGGGTGAGAGCACATATTGGCGTTATAGGTAATGAGAGGGCCGAATGCGTGCCAAAGAGGCTGCTGTGAGTAATGCCGGGGATGCATTCGATATTCGGGCATAAAAAATAATTGTTTTTGGTAAAATCACGGATTTCTATTATGATAGCTGGAAAGAGAAATGGAACCTTTCGGGAAAAAGGAAAGATTTATTGAACTTTGAAGTTTCTAAAAATATGAGAATATGTAATTTTGATTACAATCAAAAAATTACTGGACACGGGCGCTTCCCGGCGTAACTGAAAAGATTTAATTTGCAAACTAATAGACTTTGTAGTGCTGAAGGCAATGTATGACAGTTCGTCGAAGACTGGTTATTGCTACATGTTAGGGAAAAACATGTTAACATAAAAAGGAATTCTACTGCCGCAATAAAGAGTTTAGATTTGCAAAGGATTTGATGAACTTTATAAATGGCAATAAACAATACGGGGAACAATATTGATTTGATGTTTTTAACTGCATTTCTGTTTTAATCCATGTTTCAATCTTTTGTTTAATCTTTTAACTGTATTTTTGTGTCTCTGGATATGAACATATATACATACATGCATTTCTGAATCCGGTCCTAGTAACAAGAGCGTACATAAAATGCTTTTGCTTTGGACATATAATCTAACATAGTAATCTGTTAAGCTTTGAAGCATATTGAAAACTTTAGAGATTTCATTTCAAAATTATTCTCTTCAGTATATTAATAGTTACGAAGAAAAATTCTCTACATGCACGTGTTTTTAATAAAATAAGCATTTCCTAATTTTTTGTTTTGATACTCATTCCATGCAAATTTAGGTCTGTTTACCATGACCACTATGACAGTTTTTACTGTGTATTCGAAACCCTTATGACATAACTATACAGAGCCGTGTCTATCTCTTCACATAAGGCAAAGAGGTAAATTCGCGTCTCTATGTAGTATTAAATTATTTAGTCTAACAGTACATTTTCATGTTCCTCAAGTTTAGTCATTTTTAGTCATCATTTTTAGTCATGTTTCTTAAGTCTTACATTAAACCATGCTCTAACTGTTAATATTTTTAATCATGCCTTTATATATTCAGAAAAATGATTCAAAAAATGATTTAGTTTTAAAGCAAAAAAAATCTCAAAATGTATTTTGATAAATAGTAAATACCAGTAAAATATCATAAATAATAATGTAATTAAGTGTAAAAGATATTAACACTAATGTGTTCAAGCATTGTTTTTCAGTTTAATTTTTCTGGCTGTTATCAAAGTCAATAATTGTTTCAGTCTATTTAGTATCTTATTTCCTATTCCATAGATAAAATAGCCACCTGTGAAACTTTCTTACATAATTTTTTTTTATCATTTAAATTTGATGAAGCTTTTACATTCCATTAGAGGTAGTAACAAGCAATGTTAATCTTCTTAACATAGACTTTCAAATTTGGTGTTATTGAATGAAATTCTTTTCGTGAATTCTCTTTAAAAGATTTAAACTTTTAGATGTTTACTGCTCAGATATTTTCAAAACGAAAAATGAAAGTGATAATTCCTCTATTGTATATATTTTCTTGTTTAATTTTTGCGAGGGCTTTTTGCTAAAAGAAAAAAGATGAGTACATAAATAAGAGTGCATTAACACGGAGTACATTAATAAAAATTTATACTTATATAATATAGGTAAAAACTCGGAAATACGAATGCAGTAAGCCCATTCATCAGAATTTGCACTCATAGTACCAGTATAATGAAGTTTAATGTAGAACTACAATTTTTGACCGCGAAGTTTTGACTGCTTCCTCTTGCTTTAAATTTAATGCAGGCCACATACATAAAATTTTAATTAAATTTTTTCAAGACACTAAGTTTCCTCCAATTTCAATACTTTATCGTTTGATAGCTATAAAAATTCGATTCATTAATATAACTGTTAAGTAATAACGGTGATTTGAAAAATATATAAAATACGAAATGTTGAGTTTCCCGTCATAATTTCAATATTAAATAGTTTTAAATCGTTAATTAAACAAGTTTACGATATGGTTTGTTTCATTGATTGAACAAAAAAGGCGAGAACAATCTAGTTTAGGAAGACCTTCGGGGATGACTTTCTAATGGGAATTGGCTCGTATCTACGTTACACATGAGCAAAAAGAAGAAAGCGTTCATGGAGCCTACAGTTCACCAGGATTTGAGCTATTACCGAACTACTGAACAAAATGCTATCTAAATGAATAAAATGTTCAGTGAGTTTTTCACTCGAGCACTAGTGGGCCAACAATTTAATGACGATCATTCCCTAAGAACGTTACCGTGCATTACCAAGGTTTTTAACTTAGTTTCTATTTTCATAAAAGCGCTATTTATATAAACTTATTTGTTATTGTAGTTAGTTTTAAAACATAATGCTCATTTACAACTGTAATTACCAGTCACCTCACAATTTCAATGATTTATAATTTTTCAGCAATAAAAATTACAATTTTGAATTTTTCTGCTTATTGCTTTGGTAATCAGAAAATCATTTTATTATTTCATTATAAACAGTAAAACCACTCAGAAATGTCACGGTTTACCTTCAATTTACTTTCCATTTATAATAGGAAATGAAATTAAGGGCGGATTCTTTTAATCCGTTTAGAAACTAGCTTTCCCAGGAATAACTTCACGTAAAAACAATCTGCACAGCTGAAGAAAATTAAATGGAGTGAAACAGGAAAATATACATTATAACAAACAGGAACTATATATTTAACCAAAGTCGAATTTACACTAGAAATTGAGCAAATTATTTCATTTTCACACATTCGTACCTAATATCCTGAAGCTATTTTAATAAATGTAAGTGTATTAGCTCAGCTGAAACAAATTTAAGAGAACACCTAGAGAAGTCTCGTTAAGGTGCCACAAATGCCCTAAGAGTTAAATAAGGATGTAGGGAAAGAGAAGGGAACTACTAATGTCGGCAATATGGTGTTTACTAGGCAAAGCTGCGTTTTGGTTTTTGAAAGAAGCATTAAGAATGTAATATTTTAAAATTAAAAGTAGGGTAAATAAAACTTTGGTACATTACATAGAATATTTTAAATCGGCGCTTCTTAATGGTTTCATTGCTGAAAGCTGACAGTTCTAATTTCTTTAAAAATGAATTTCAAAATTGTTTTGCCAAATTTGGCACTTCCCGTAATTGTTCACCTGACGCAAGGGCCTCGTCCTTGGCCCGGCTCCATAAATATATGTTAGCTGCACTCCATTCTATAGATAAATGATAAAAGTGTATAATTTCATTTATTCTAGTAACAAACTATATCATATTCTAATAAGTCTCGGTTAAGTTATTCCGAAGTGACACGTACTTAATATTTCACACATACTAAAATTGCGTAATGCATTGACAAAAACGATAAGAAATGCCTATAATTCTACTTAAATGGGTACTTGGGAATTACTCCGTTGACCAAGAAACTCGCCAAGCAGCGCGATTTAGCGGCAGTTAAGGATAACACATTCATTTGATGCAACCCCAATTGATTTCTTGATAAGCCAGCTTTCGTTTTCATGAGCATAAATGAACTATTATTGCATTAAGAAACAAAAATTAGAGACCTGTCTTCTGCAAAACAGCAAGCAATGGGCTTTCAAAATTATAGCGGTCTGAACACGATCTGGTCACACTAATATGGCTGACGAAAGAGTAATAGTTTATTTGCGGAAAGTTTGTACTCGTAGCATTTTAAACCAATGTTCAGGTAAAATCGTAAGGTCTAACAAAATAATCGAAATCAATTGAAGCCTTTTTACGAAGCGCAAAATACGAATTAGTTCGAAAACTCAGTGGTTATCAGATAAAGAGATACCAGTTTTGTTCAAACTTCATAAGAAACGATTGGAGCAACTTTGGCGGAATCTCTGCCAACTTTCGTTGTTCGATAGTAGCTATTTTTCACGATCGGCAGGTTAATATGTAAGCATCCTTAGAACATCAGTTCACATGTACAGCAACCTAACACCT
This sequence comes from Stegodyphus dumicola, assembly GCF_044657685.1. Lineage (NCBI taxonomy): Eukaryota > Metazoa > Arthropoda > Arachnida > Araneae > Eresidae > Stegodyphus > Stegodyphus dumicola. The sequence goes on along the minus strand of NC_140771.1, from coordinate 34,468,555 downwards.
AAACTGACGAGGTCTTTCATTTATCTCACTAAACTTTCGCATCATTTTTCGATATTTTAGCCCAGAATATTTGAATAGTTCAAAAAGCATTTCCTTCTCATTATCATATAAGAGCTTTTTATTTTCAGAATTCTAGCAAATGCTTCGCATTTCTTCTGTTATCTAGAGATTCAGAAAACATACGTTCACACATTTCTGAATCTAGTCCCTGTAACAGAACAATATCCAGAAATGTATATCTGCACGGGTTATGTATGTGGGTGTGTATACACATACATATATACATGCATAAATAACTTTGTGAATCCGTTCCCGATAACAGAAGAGTACCAAGTGCTTTATATGGGACATTCTTTTGATACAAATAAATATTAAAACGACATTCAGTTTTTATTTTTCATTAAAATTACTATACACCTTAATGCAATACGAAAATCTCATACTAACACTACTTCATAAAACTAGCTTTTGATATCTAAATGAAACAACTGTTTAAAGCCGAAATATTTAAATCAAAATGATACATAAAATATATTATACAGCAAAACTTGCTAATATCCAGGGGCCACTTCTCATTCGAATATTCAAACGATCCGGATAACCGAGTGTCTCCTGTAACCAAAAATCAGTACACTTTTGTAGACGACGCAATAATAATGATAACTTAAAAAATTTTCCTTTTGCTTATATTTCGGTTTCATAATAATAGAGAGTCCACCTTTTATTTAAGAAAGTTTTAATTTAGTAGAGCCAATTAAAATACGTTAACATGAAAGATATGTTCTTCATGGCATGAAATGGCATTTCTTTTGGGCTACTTCAAAGTGTAGAGAAAGAAAGCAAATAAACAAGCCTTTTAAAAAATATATAAAGGACTACTCTTCATATCTTTCGTTCTAAGTAATACATAAAATCACAGCTCGAATGCCTCAGTAATGAACGAAGCAGGATTGGAACAAAATTTTGCTCTAAATAAATTTATCAAATTAGTTTTTTTGGAGGGATTATATATAATAATGCATGTTGTTTGAACTTACTTGCAGGAGCGACGGATTTCCAGCTTCGGCATTTTTGTTGCGAATTTCTTCTCCAGTTCTTGATATAAAGGTTCCACCCTTCATTACTTTATCAGGATACTGGGAGCATTGTTTGCTGCATTTAAAGTTGGAATTTAATTTTTGTCGTCTACAGAAAGGTTTTATTTTTTCTCGGCATGCCATTCTCATGTAGGAGGTACCAACTGTTAAAAAAAAAAAAGAAAAAATTATACACTCCTTGCCTACACATTATACACTCGGTATGAAGCTTAGTCTTAAAAAGTGGTTTGTATTCCCATAATACCATTTGGGCTAATCGTTGGAATATGGTAACAGGTAGTTTGACGACATTTTGGTAAGGCGATAAAGGTTACTAGCTAGGACTTTAGTAGCAATGTACATGGATAAAGTAAAGAGTGTGCGCAATGCCATTTTTGTGCAATTCTGGGATGTTTTTTTAAGTGAAAATGGGTGGACGTGTACATGGATGATACCGTGTATGTGCAATTCTTAAAAACGCGGCAAGCAGTGGGCGACTCTGCACTTTGTCCGCACCTAATCTTCGTCATGATTAAGCACTTTTGTTCCATAAAAGTTCTAGCATAAGTGTAATTCGGCTATCAAATTGTTGGAAAAAAATGTTGAGTAAAAAAAATATAAACATGCCTTTACTTCGTGAAAACAAAATGGCGTCCAAACAAATACTAGCAGGTTGCTGTAGCAGGGTTGGTCGCCATATTTTCGCCAAAAAATCGCCAAGTTATCATAATCCAAAGATTAACCACCATTTGTTGTATTAAAATAGGGCAGTTATTCATAAAATCCGTGTTTCATAATGTGACAACAAGAGATTAAATAATTTACTTACAAGTCATGAAAACAGAAAGAACTCTTTTACCTTTTTTTTTTACCGCTATTGATGTTTAAACTGAAATATGCAAAATGTTTTGATAGTGCTGTTTCACAGATTTATTTAAAATTAGTTTTTTGTTATATATAGGAATTTGTGTATACAGTAGAATTTCATATGTCATTTAAGCCCTCCTCTTTTAGCGAGTGAAATAAGTATCAACTGTAGTAGAACTGAGAATTAATTGCTTTACTTTTTGACATGGGTTGCGTAATTTTCTAAATTTTGTTACTTTTTATCCCTCTATATATTTTCAGCTATCTGTCTATGGAGAGGGATCCTTTCGTGTCCACTGGTTATAATACGTAGCATCTGCAGCACACGCCGTTCAGTGTGACAGTGGTTAATGCTTGCATTCGGATACTGTTATCGAATTGCCTAGGACTCACCCGTTTGTATACTAAAACGTGGGAAATACTTCGTTTATTGTAATCAGAAATTCAATTAATATGATATTACAGAATAAATTTTTAACGGAGGCAAAATCGCTAAATAAGATCAAAATAGCAAATGACAAAAAATAATTTTCAGCGAAGGCAAACTCAAATAAATTTTAGCTAAATATGTTAAAAATAGTTCCCAAAAAGAGAAACAAATTCCTACACTTTTCTATTTGAATAATATTACACGATTTTGTATTAAGCAGCTATATTTTCTGTAGTATAATTCATTTGCAGTTATTTATCAGAAAGCATATTTAAATAAATTACTTAAATCGTAGCAACAAAACTTCTTTGAAGACAAGTGAAAAAGCTTATTCAAGATAAAATAGTTTATAAATAACTTATATTTACCTAGAAGGAAATATATACACTATGTAGTTTTATAAGAATTGCAAGAAGGCTACTTGCCAATTGTACACTATATGCATGTACTGGAATAAGTTTGAATGATCAGAGTTTAACTTAACGGAAATGGTATCTTCTTCAGTTTCATGTAGATTGTTCGACCTTATTTTGCGAATTCCCTTGCGGCATTATTATGCACCTATATGATTTTATATTAAGCAGCTAGAATGAAAACGATTTTCAAAGGTGAAATTTGCTGATAAAAAGGAAATAATGGCCAGGGGAGGAAGAAGCCTCTCACACTAAAAGGTATCACAATGCAATATGAAGTTTCTAACAACTGATCACAAATTTCTATAATAGAATATTTATAATAGCATTCTTTTAATTGAATGGAATTCTTCAACTCGCAAGCATTAATAAAATTTTAGGAAAGAATGAAAAGAAAGCTGGAATACAGAACATAAAGGAAGTAATTAAAGTTCTAATTTTTTTTTAACATAATGATAAAAATGTTTCAAATGACAGAGTTATTATCCTAGATGTATCCGCTTAAAGAATGCAAAATCTTTGCTTATTAGCCACCGAAATTCGGTTCCAAAATTGAATATGACTGAAGCTTCATGCCACTTACGTACGACTATTCTTTTGTTACAGAAATATGGAAAACGCATATATCTCAGAGACCATGCACTTTATTTATCATATACATGTGCAAATACACTGTATCTTTGATATTTTAATACTTTAATGCTATACTGGCCATCAGCACGGGATAAATTTTCATGCTCTTACCAGTTCCGCTTAGAGTCCTATTTAGGGTCTGACATCTGGTAAAATCAAAAAGGAAGTATTCTCCATCTGAGGAATCTGAAGGAAGAAGAGGAATTCAACTTCTTTGCCTCATTCCGTAAAGGCCTCAGTGCATATCATCTTTATGTAATAATACAAAATATCACCAGTTCATCCAGCAGAAATAGTGGTAGATGTAGAGACAAGGGGGGGGGCAATATTTCGAATAAGCTCAAATTTTCCATTTTTCAAATTGCAAGAATCAATTATCTTAATATGAAAAAAGCTAAATTTATGCCAAAAACGATTTTTTTTCTGAATGCCATGAAGGTGCCTTGGACTTTCTTATGCCTTAATGATTTCTTCAGACATTCTGCAGATATAGAGAAAGTCATCCTCCCTTTGCGCTATATACCATAAAAACTTTTGAAAGAGCTTGGTCTTTTGTTACATTCTTACAAGAAAAGGTATTGCGTTCCGTTTCATCAGTATTTAGTCAGATTAGAAGAGTGAAGCAATTTTGACCCTGAATACTGAATGCCTTTAGAGACTAAGAATTTTGATGGCATCGGATAAAAGGAAAGATTGAACTGAAGCATCAACACTGAAAATGTCCGGCAGAGACATCTTTTGGTTCTCCATTTATGATATGATATGACATGATAAGAAGAAATTTAATTTTATACAGGCATTCAATTGAAAAACAGTTGCCCATTCTTATCGTATGCTATATTATTTGTTGTGTTCGTTTCCTTTCGCACAAATCAATTTAATAGAATATTTGGCCTATTGCATTAAGTAAAAAATGTCAAAAAACATATTTTGATCGTCCTTATTTTCTCCTTGAACACATAAAAAAACGAAACGGATTTTCCGAAAATTGTTCTTTCTTCCAATTTCCTTCATTGAGAAGCATTTGTTTTCAGAGTTAAAAAAAGAATCTTAAGTTTTTTTTTTTTAAATTATAGTCTGTATTTTCTCTTTCGAATTATCTTAAAATTTTACTTTTAACCTTCAGAAAGTTTTCTAAACATATTAGCTGCAAATTAATCTTAAAATCAAGCTTAGAGGACAAATAACTGAAATTTGCTTACCGAATGATAGAGAGAGGTTTGAGGTTTTAATTGATTACGGCAAAGCATACTAGGGTTATGCGCCTAAAGGAGGGGATGCTTTCGTGGAGGATTTTCTAAAGGAAACTGGTTACTGACACGTTACACATGGGGAAAACCACGAAAACGCCCATGCAACCAGCCCGTTCGGCTGGAACTTAATCCAAGTCAGATCTAACAGTGTTCAGCGATTTTGGAGCTCGGCCGCTGATGGCCTTTCAAATGATTAGAGGAATAAGGCATTTCCCAAACTTTTCTAGTCAATAAAATGCAGAGTTTATTCTGTTCACTTTCCACTTATTTTCCGATCTTAATGTCGGGAACAAGTCCTACAATTTGGACAGTTTAGACAATGTAGACAATTTGTTTTTCAAATCGTACAATCTGGACAAATTTTAAGAACAGCAACTGGCATCTTAAACAGTATATTTTTTAAATATCTGTAATGGTATGAGGAAAAACTAGTTATTCAAAACATTCTTTTTAAGAGGTTTACATATGTTTTTATTAACAGATGGGATATGACCAAAACTTTCAAATTCTCAAAGCTTAGTTTATTTTATTAAATGCTTAATTTGAAACTATTCTATATGATATAATTATATCGTGCGTAAGATTTTCACTTTTAAGAGAATAAACGAAGAATCATTCCAAATATATCAAGTTTTAATAAGCCAAAACTGTTGGGAAAAGCCACTCAATATACACCGAATGGCCATTACATTATGACCACCCTGTTAATAACATGTAGGACCACCTTTAGCCCTCAAATCTGACGGCACCCGGGGTGGCATTGACTCCATAAGATGCTGGTGGGTAATCTGAGGTATTTGGTACCAAGCGTTCAACAAATGAACCTGCAATTGTCGCACATTTCGAAGGAGTAGCATGGCAGCAAGAATTTGGTTTTCCAAGTGAGACCACAAATGCTCTATTGGATTAATCTCAGGTGAATTTTGAGGCCAAGACATGACTTAATTCACTGGAATGTTCCTCGAACCACTCACTAAAGATTCGACTCTTATTACATGGTGCATTCCCCTGTTGGTAAATACCATTGTCATGAATCATTGAACCTAGTTTGCAACGATGTATTAAACATCCGGTATTTGGGTATTAAACATCTTCACAATTATTTTTATGTGTTTCATTTACGACACACAGAGAAGAAAAAAAATTAAATCCAAGTAAATTTTATATCTGTTAATAGCATTACATTTCTGCAGTAGAAAACAACTTGTTTTATTTACAGCATTTTTATGCATTGTTTGAAGTGTGCAAATAAATTTTGTTGCATATAAAATTATGTTAAGCAGAACAGCTGACGATAAAATGGTGAAGGTAAAAATTTACTTTTACTAAAAACGAAAAAAAAAAAAGCTTTAAGCTTTTTATTATCATTCTTCATAAATTAAAATATTTCGTCTATTATTAATAACTATTTATTAAGCATTAATAATGAAACTGAGAATAAAAAGAAAGTGCTTAAATAATCTTCGATAAAAGTTTATATGCAAATTTAAGGTTCAACTGCTGCAAAACTGTTGAAATTCGTTGAAGATTGTAACAAAGTGTGTAAACCACATTTGGCGTTATTATCGCTTATAACAAATATGGCAAATTTCAGACGCACCAATACGTAAATTGATGCATATTTTCAGAAATTTTGAAGAAAAAAACTCTACTTTTAGCACGTATGCCTCAAAATACAACTACTTTAAGATAATAGTAAAAATGTTATAGATCATAATTCAAAATATTTTTTGAAAGATTTATAATACGTAATTTAAAAAATGTATGAATTTTACATGGATTAAACCTAAATTTTGGATTATGAAAAACAAGTAAGTTCACTTTTTTAAGAGAGATATTATTAACTAATAAAAATAATTAAAAAAATATTTCTACAATTTTTAGGAAAATTTGGCGTATTGTCACAGTTCGAAGAATAGAATCAAAATACGGAAAAAAACGGCATTCCATTTCATAAATGTCCGATTTTGTATCAAAATACGTATGTTTTAACAACGTTGTAAATCTAATATATATCTTAAGTTGCGCTTTCGAGACATGAAAAAACACAAGCTCAATTTCGTAGATCGGCATACTAGAATGTGTGATATTGCACAGTTACCCCTTTCTTTTTAATGACTGTACATTAACATTAATGAAAGCTGTATGTTAGTATTTATCAAAGTTTAATACAACATTAGAATTTAAAAAATAATAGTAACAAAGAATCTGAAATGAAATTCAGATTTTAACGTCACACCAGAGAGTTTGTTACGGTTTTTATGTTCTCGCTAAGTCCGCAGTTTATCAATAATGCTCTTGGAGTCACTCAAGCTAACACAAATTTGTTTTCATGGTAGAATATCGCTTTTTTTCGCACATACGCCACATAAAATTCAATAGCAAAACCACAAACATTTTAAAGCCAGCTTATGTTTCGGATTCCTGATATAGTGCTTAGTACTGCAATTAATGTTTTTCAGTCTTTTCTCAGTTCACAATATCAGCGTTTAGTTTTCTTAGTAAGATGTCTTACACAACTTTTTTTGTCTTTTATAATATATATATATATCACCAGAGCGACTAACTAATATGAGATATAGGGGGCACAAAAGTGATTCGGAATCACATAGCATTGCGGGGTACGAAATGCCTTCTACTCGAGCTACGAATAAAAGAAGCAAAGAAAAAGAACAGAAACACACTAATGTAACAGAATTCGTTTTATGACAAATTTTACATTAGCAAAACGCTGCATGCTATAGAAGGTATTTGAATTGACGTCGAAGCAGTCCCACAGGCTTCGCAATGGCGCCGCTTGGAATGCCTATTGTTTTAGAAGAGTCCTAGTGTATCTCGTATCTCTTCGGCAGCTGCAAAGATGCAAGCGACAAGATCTTCAACTGAATCAACAGAGATGGTACACAACAATGCCTTCATTTGATCCCAGAAGAAGAAGTTCAGAGACGATAAGTCGGCGATCAAGCAGGCCAGTAAACTGAAGACCATGACCTATCTCATGTTGTCCAAATATAACGTTTAGGTGTTCGCGGACGTCACTGTAGTAGCGTCGGGGAGCGCCCATCATGCTGGAACCACATTAAGAGATACAAAGACTGAGGAACATGTACTTCCTCAGTAAGTTTGAGCAGGACTTCACCTAGGAAGATCAAATATGCCTGGACAAATAGCCGCATGCGACTTGCAACCACAATTTGCCCAGGCCTTAACTAAATCGTGTGCCAGTATCGAAGAATATGCTGTTACATAATGATAAAGATCTTACAAAAGTTAAAGACAAACACTGTCAAATGTTATTACCTAAGTTAGTTCCTACGTAGAAGAATATTGGCTTTTATATGACCTGGTTCATGTGCTGAAGCCAACAAACAACTTGCTCATATTAAGACTACATCTAACTGCAACGAACTATTTGTTGAGTTAGGGTTTTGTCTAAAATTAGAGATACTCCTTTGTCTTTTTTTTTTTAATTTTCATATCTTCTTTTATTTCTTACTTCATTTAATTATTAAATTCCTAATATTAGCTCACACTCTCCCTATTTCTTGTTCAAATTTTCATTCGTTAATAAAATGCTTTTTATTCCTCCTCATGTTCAAATACATTTTTAAACTTGTAGTGGATGACACTTGATATTAATTTTCAGTTTTATCACACATTAATTTCAGTTTTTCACATAGTAAAGTCAATTACTACTTATTTATTCCTCTTTATCGATAGATCCTACTTATTTATTCCTGTTTAACTATATTTTAAGACGTACAAATAATTACCGTTTATCAGGAATTCTCAAGTGCCATAAAATCAATTTTATAACAACTTATAAATAATATTACATGACTGTGGTAAATAGGATTGTAATATTTAACAAAAATAAATGGCAACAGTAGGTTTTAAAGGATTTTAAAGTGTATGGAATTTATGAATTGTAGATTTATAGAGTTGAATGAAGCGGATGTAATGCCCCATTAATGTAGCGAAAATTCTCCCCCTATGTCTATGTTAACGTGATAATAACATATGGATTTGGCAATAATGGTGTTCACAGAATCGAGCAATTATCAGTGCAATTCCTCGCGAAACGCGGCTACAGTACTGCTGAACAAAGAATGCTACCATTAATAGTATCATAGGCAACAACAATACTACATAAGATGCAAGGTAGCACTGTAGATTATGCAGTAATATATCTAGGACCGAAAACTCTTCGCAGTAGGTCAGGCATATGTCGCCTTGAGTCATGTGAAATCATTAGATGGAATATTAATAGAAGAACTGGACTGCTCGAAACTCACTGCAAAGGTTCCTTGCAATAATGAAGCATTACAAGAGATGGATAGAATGAGAAATTATAGACCACCATCACTTCATAAATTAGAAACGAAAAACATTTTAATAATGTTAATAAAAAGTAACTAAAATAAAAATTTTCTTTGTTGACCTAAGTAGGAACTGACTTTTAAATTTTTTTTATATTACTTGTTATGTTATATTATTTTAATTTAATATTAATTTGTTGACCATTATTGAGAGTTTTTATCAGAGTTCTGGCACGTTTAATTTTAGAAATTAAATCCCTAATTTCTCGTACGCAGATTTTAATTAGATAAAAGTTTGAAAAATGCTGCGAACTGTGAGGCATGCTGGAATAAAGGTCCATAAAGAACTTTCTGAACTTTTCCTCTAGGTTCCTCACTTTGCCTAATCAATGCATTTGGCAATGCGCTTCGTTTCTCTCAGCACGTATTTCTGAGGAATCATAAATCTTTAAAGGATTAAGAAGGGTTTCGGAACTGTAATAATATATTGTGGTTTCTCGACCGGATTTGTATGTTCATATATGTCAAAAGCATTCTAGTTTTATAAATGTTCAGTTTTACTTCTCTGTAATGCTTTCTCAGAGCGAACATTTGATTTTTACGGAAGTTAAATTGTCTTATTTAATATTCGTTTTTCATTCTTTAACTGAAGTCTATGTCAGTTGTTTAGCCATCATATACTCCATTTCGATACTTTTTTGTAGAAGCGATAATTTACGTAGGGTCAAATGAGACTTCTCTGGGCTTTTATTCTCAGAAGGTCTTCAGATTCTATCTGATTAATCTTGAGATTGAATTCGCATTTAAATGTACGTGCAGTAAATTTGAAAAACGAAAGGCGGTTAGCTAGAAATCCAAAAAGAGTCTACAAACTTTTTTGATTGAAAAGGTATAATTCACGAGTAACCTTTACTGAGAGACAGAAGCTGAAAGCCATATTTTATAAGGATGTAATGGGCATAATTTTGAAGAGAATTCAATGCGTTAGGCATAAACATGCTTAATCCAATACATTTTTTTAAACTGTATGACAATCCAAGAATTCGCTTAATTAGCTTCTTGACAAGCAATTTACAGCAAAGAAAGGCACAAAATTCAATTCTCACTATTCTTTATTCATTAGATTTTACATCAACAAATTATTTCATGCTCCCAAAAGTGAAATCTCACCCCTAAAGTAGTTATTTTAATAGCACTGAAGAGATTCAGAAAATCTGAAGTCCAAGAAAAGAATCAAACAATGTCAACCACTATATAGACTTGAAAAGATTTTATATTGAAAGCTAAGAGCGTTGATTTCTTAAACTTTCGATTTTATACGAATTTAGTCCTAAAACTTGACGGAAGCATTTCAACAATGCGTGTATATAAGTCGTCTCCCGCATTACTGAAATTGACTTCATAAAATGTTTTATTTTAATTAAAGTTTCCATCTGAAAGTGCTCAATTAGTACTTAATATTTATTGAAATAAATAGGATTGTAAATACCTAAGTTAAAAAAAGGCCTAACGAAATATGCAAGTTTTTACGAAATTCATACTGAAAAATTTGATCGTGGAATTTTCTTCGTTCTTAGTAACGAGCCTTCATAATGTAAATGGCTAGGATCGGAAGGTTTAGAGTTCGAATTCCGGTGAGGGCATTGCATATTTTTCATATTCCTTGCATCGTCAAAACTTAATGGCTCTACAGTGGTCTGAGAAACATTAGCAATTTAACTCCGCAGGCTGTTTGGATGATTACTTTATACGTAAATATTAGTTTTCGAAGAGTGTGAGGATAGTGTTTATGTTATAGGTATATTTCCTTCAATTTGAAAGAGAATTTTCTTTCCGGAACACTAGTTACCTTACAATAATCATCATTTAATCTACAAAGGAAGCTGCCTTCCTTGACAGTATTTATCTTTCAATTTTCGAAAAGAATTTGTGGAGTCATTAGGTTTTTTTTTTTATTATTATTATTATATTTTTTTAAAGCATAAGACGTGAGAAATGAGCAATGCCCTCGCCGGAACTCCAACCTGGACCTCTTAAATACGCATCGAGTGTGGTACCCTTATACCACGAAAGCATTTTAGAAGGAGGGAGAAAATATAGGCGTTATTTATCTTTCAGTTTACAAAGTTTTTTCTTTTGGTTGACAGTATTTATCTGTAAGTATTTTCTTTCATATTTTGAAGAGGTAATAAATTATAAGCATAATTTATTTTAGAAATATTTTAGTTTTCAAAGAGAATTTTTTAATGGACAATATGTATAAGTACATATCTTTCAGTTTTCGAAGCGATTTTATATCACGCACATCATTTAGCTTATGTGTAGTTTTACTATTACACTCTTTAGTTTCCGAAGAGAATTTTCTTTATGTGCATTTCAGTTTTCAAGCAGAACTTCTTTTGTAGATCAATATTCATCCCTAAAATAGTTATCTTCCAATTTTCAAAGAGAATTTTGTTTATGAGCAAAATTTATAATTCAGTTCCCAAAGGCGGCTTTCTTTATGGGATAGGAATGGGATCTCTCTTTACGGACAGTACTTATTTAACAAGTCGCTCAGTCGGTATAGTGGTCAGGGAAACTGACTGCGATACCAAAGGGCCTGAGTTCGAATCCCGGAGAAGGCATGGTTGTAACTGTCCGTCTCTTCATAGGAAAGGCGATGGTGGCCCACCTATTAGATGCCTCCATAATAAAGAGACCACCACATCTGGCCTTGTATAGATTAATGGACTGGGTTACATTTGTAATTGTTCACAATCTGCCATTGGAAAAAAAACTTATTTAACGAGTATTTCTTTTCCAATCTCATTCTAATAAGTGTGCTCTATATGAACGTAATCTGTCTTATTTATTTATAAATCCTATGTTTATTTTCTATTTGTTTTATGGACGGTATCTTTTAGTAGCGTTTCTAAATGAATATAATTTACAGCTCATATAAAAAATGGAGTTTATTGTGCCATTTGAACCATTGGATAGATACAAAAGAAAGAAACAGAGACAATACTCTTTCACAAGACAGTAAACATAGAATCCTAAAACTCTTCTCTGACGCAGCTATATTCTTTTCAATTCTTTCCCGCTCATCGGTTCGAATTGTGAACGTTCCGAAACTCCTAATGAGGTTCCGCTTGGTAAATTGGGAGCTGAAAGTGTTACCCCCCACCTCCGAATAAATTTTAATGAGAACATTCTTGCAGAAAAGGATCATTTGGGAGCACTAATTATTCATTCGTTCCGCTGGGTATTTTTATGTCCATCTTAGTTACTAGCTTGGAAGAGCAACATTTCGTCGGAAAACTGTGGTTTAAAATCCATAATAGCCGTTGGCAAAGTTAAAACAAAAAACTGTGAGTGCTTGCTGTTTCAGTTTAAATGTACAAAACATGCGCTAATGATAGAGGAAGATGTAAATCAGCTTTTATTTTAATGTCATTTATGTAAATATTGAGATTTGAAATAGCATTGATACTGTAATAGATTTTATTATTTCAGATGGTTCATTTGTAAGAACGAATTAAGATTGGATTATATTCCTTACGACTTTTAATTAAGATTTTATATAACGCCTACTATCATTTTTTATTTTATTCGCATTTTATTTAAGAGGAAACTTTTGTCGTTGCTTTCTGCTTTCTTTATTAATTCTTTTGCTTACATTTGTAACGATTTTGTAGGGCAATTTCTATTAACCAGCTACTTCCAGTTCAACTCTTACACCTCAAAAGTTATTTACAAGCTAATTTGTGAGAGTTGACTTTGATATCTTAATTAAATCATGAAGCCACGCAATAGAAATATCTAACTTGAGGTTATTCTGCACTTGTAAGGGATAAAACAAAATATTTCAAAACAAAATTAGCACTCACCTGACTTGGCATTAAACGAATGTCTTTTATCAGACATTTATAATTCAAACTGCGTTTTAAGCGAACTACAAGCTGGATATCGACTATTAAAAACCAGCACAAAATCTTAACGTAGCGAGCAGCTAAACTGTGTTGGTATTCTAATTTCTTCTTTTCGGTTTTCTAATTTCGGCTTTCGTTGACAGGCAAACGTATGTCAGTCAGTTGTTTGATTTAAACACTCATCCAGTCACTTGCTATTTTTCCAGCGTTATACTAAACTGCTCGATTCCGTAATCTACAAAGATCTCTGGATCACCGAGAACGAAAATATATACGAAAAATATAAATTAAATTAAAATATATCAGGGAAACTCAATTATACTGCCACAGACTCTTATAATTTATCAGATTCTTATTCAATAATAATAATAATTATTATTATATAAAAATAATAATAATAAATATAATAATAATAGAAAAGAATAAGAAAAATCTGAAAGGTTTCAGATTTTAAATTACCTCCAAAGGGGAGTTGCTTTAATGTTTTGTGTATTATTATTAAATATCATGTTCTACGTACTCAAACTATAAAATTCAGTTCAACAGCAATATCGCAAATTAAATTTAAAATAAGAATATCTTTAGAATTTCCGATACGGAGTCTCGCGCGCTGGAGATAAAAATCTTTTTTTTTTTTTTTTTTTCGTACAGTGTTGCCATCGGCGCTTTAAAATCGTTTAGTTTTTAAATCTCAAATTCGTATAAAGTGTTACAAAATCTGAAATCGCTAATAAAACAAATTTCAAATTCAAAGTAGGGTTTCCACATGCCTGTATTCTATGGAAGACTACATTATTCAAATTTTGATGGCTCTAGGTACCGTTGTTTTATCACAATGCGAGAAACATACATACATTTATGTAGATCCTTCATTATTTAATTTCTTTAAATATAAGACAGGACGATAAAATATGGTGGTAACGATTTGAAAAGTGATACAGCCTTTTAAAGTTTTCAACGCAAAATGTCAAGACAAAATTAATAGTCCTTCGGGGCAAAATGCCCCTTTAGACTAATAATCATAATAGTACAAAAAAAAACTATATGTTGAAACAAATTTTGCAAGCTGAAAGCTTCAGATTGCATCGAACATCTCAAATGAGAATTTAAAATTAAAATCTTGAGAAAATAAAAAACATATAAAAAAATATCTGAAAGCTTTCAGATTTTACATTAAACACATAAGGGCGTTTTTGAAACGTTTTGTGTGTTACCTTTATTTATTAAATATCATGTTCTTCGCACTTAAAACATAAAATTCAATTTAATAGCAAAATCGCGAAATAATTTTAAAATGAGCGTATCTTCAGTATTTCCGATATACAGCCTTGCGCGCTGGAGATAAGAATGTTTTTTTTTTTTTTTTCCGTACAGTGTTGCCATTCCTCTCTTTGAAATCGTTGCGTTTGTTAATCAAAAATTCTTTCATGTCTGACAGAATATGAAATAGATAATAAATCATATTCCAAATTAGGGCTTCCAGATGCCCATATTTGGTGAATACTACGTTATTCAAAATTAGATTTCTGTAGCTACTGTTGTTTTATTACAATGCGAGAAACATGCATACATTTATGAAGATCCTTCATTATTTAATTTCTTTAAATATAATACAGGGCTGTAATATTTGGTGGCGACAGTTTGAAAAGTGAATCAACCCCAAAATGCCAAAACGAAATTAATAGCCCTTCTGGGCTAACGCCTTTTGGGCTAAAAATTTAAAATGTGTAATAGAAGCTTACAAATATTTAACTTATTATATTAAATAAAAATTAAGACATATTGCCAACCACGAAATTAAATCATCATAATGACAATATTTTAGAAGCCTATTTTTCAAAGTATAAACGATTTATTTTAGGATAAAAAGAGAAAACGTTTTAAATTTCTTTCGTATAAAACACGTAAAAATTCATTTTTTCTTTGGATACCATCTCGCTTAACTTAGTATACTACAACACAACTGGTAGCAAAAAATGGTAAAAAAAATAAAACCTTTATTGATATTTACAATTGAAATTTACAAATAAAGAAGAACAACAAACTACACTTCCAATCTTGCGTCATTTTTAATACAATCGTAGATAGATATTTTCAAATCCAAATATAAAAAACGCTTTTACAGCCTGGCTTTTAATATTGACGCGGAAATATAAAAATAAAATTCATTCACGAACAGTCATTAATCAATCGAAATAAAATAGGATCACTGCATTCCAGGCTGAGGTTTACTAAAGTTCCCTTTTAGATTCTCTTTCGTTATTTAAACTCGGTTATATTTTCTGATGGAGCAAAAATAAAACAGCAAAAGTGCAGGAAAGTTTCAACATTAGCAATTTTAAATTTGTTGTAATTAATATATAATCAACACATTAATTAATTATGTAATTAAAATATTAAGTACAGTAATTAATTACAGAAAAACATGAAAACGTACTGGCTGAACTATAAAATCGCTGAACTTTGGTAGTTCGACGCGAATTCGAGTCTAGGAAACAAGCTGGCTGGATAGGTGTTTTCATGATATCCGTGTGTAACGGAGATATGAGCCACTTTTCCTCAGAAATTCTTCAAAGAAAACATATCCCTCTTTAGAAAGATAACCTTAGTGTACTTTTCTATTATCAAATAATCCAGTCTGGTGTCTAATTTATTTTACTCATCTTTTTAAACTAGAATTGTGAATCTAAAATGGATAGTCAAAAGATATTTAGTTGCGATCTCTTTTTGAGTCATTGTAACGATGGAATACTCATTGAGGTTTTTATGCAATAAATCATAGCCGCAAAACATTAACGTTGTTGCTAAACAACAATGCACAATATACTTCATTTATCTTCAATAACATATAACTAAGTTGCTCAATATACTGTTAATGAACTACTGAACAATTCTACTTGAGCGGTAAAGTCGATGCATACCTGGGTTACGACCTGGCTTAGATTTCAGCTCAAGGGGAGACTTAGTGGTTTTCCCCATGTGTAAAGTGTATACGAACCAGTTTCTCTTAGAAAGTCTTCCACGAAGGCATCCCTCCGTTTAGGCCCCCTAAAGTGCTTTACTGTAATCTCAATCAAAACCAAATTTACCTTAGCACCGCACCTCTTTGCAATATTTTTGTAACAAATGCTGTTTTACATAACATGAGTTTCATAAATAATGTAGGTTTCTAATCTGGTCTCATTGAAAAATTTTTAAATGCACTTTGGTAAGCAACCATCTGCATTTAGAATAAAATCTAATAGCTAAGTGATATTTTTTAAAAACATGCCGCTTGGAAACTTTTGCCGCTGTATTTTTTAATTTTATTCCAACGGCAATATGCTTTATCAATATGTTGATGTTTTTCTATTTATTCCGTTTCACGTTTGAAAATGAAATAGAAGTGCAGAAACAAATGGAACTTTTGAAACTTTAAAAGTTATTTTTAAATTAGATTTTGATACTATTCAATAGTAGATTTAGTTTCATGACTTAGCAGCAGTATGTTTATTTACAAAGAAAAGAAATATTTGCATATTTTATACCTTAAAACATTTGTATTTCAAAAAACTTTTTTTAGGATTTGGCAAACTGTTCTTTAAAATGTTAATCTATTCTCTGAAATTTCTAGATTGTAAGTTTTTAATTTTTATTTTTCTTAAACTTTTCAATTTGCTTATTCGTTTTCTTCTGCAATCTTTCTTATTTGAAACGAACATTTTTATGGCGAATGTTTTATAGGAAAACCCATTGTGAGTTTAAATAGTTAATAGCATCAAAAGTTGGTTATTATGCAATGAATTAAAAAAAAACTATCCTGGTATCTCTTCTGGTATTGCATAATCAAGATCGTTCTTAGAAAGGCAAAGACTGGAGATAAATAATTGCACCAATATTTTTTTTTTTTTCATTTTATAAAATTGGGAGGTTTACAAGTAAAGTATAGAATACAGAACTGCATGAATGTAAAAATGCATGTACAATATTCCTATGAACACAAAAATCCAGAAACGCATTTCCTATTCACAATCAGAAGATTACTCCATTCGCCTCTGTCATTGTGAAGAAATCGATAGGTAGTTCGACCACTATAAACGCAATCTTGGCTGGCATTCTGCCAAAATACTAAAGAATCATCCAAAAAGTGTGAGGGAAGGAAAAAGGGAATTTTTTCCCAAAGGAAGGAAACCCGTATCATCGAATGATCGTGTCGTCAGTTATCTTTCACGCCTTTGTTTCATAGTCGCAAAAATAAATGAGAAAATTTGCATTGATCTGCAACCCTGGAAACCAAAAATTTTGAAAATCGTTTTTCACAACATATAAATTTTACGTGTACAGTGTATATTTCTTTGATTAATTTCTTTTTAGCATAAGAATTCTTTCAAAGAAAAAACGGTCAACAGGTTTCCATTCCATCTGAGCAGGATTTCTCCTGATCGTAGTTGATTTAATGTGACATTTACCAGTATTGTGCTTTTTATAAAAGAAAGTTTTTTTTCATTATTTTTTCCCTAAAATAAATTTCCATTCTTTCCTAGATACTTGTAATAATGCATAAAGATTTTAGTTCAAAAATCAAAAAGAAATATAACAATTATTTATTATAATTAATTATATAACTTGAAAAATCATTTATTACCTTATAATTACTATAATTAATTATTAGGAACTTCCTTTTTTTTCAGAGTGTATTAATAAACATACATTTTAACTCAAAGACAAAGAAAATATAAAATAATTATTAATTATACTATAATTATAATAATTATTTATCGTATTAAAATGATTATAATAGTTATTATATTAGAATTCATTATAATAATAGCATAATAATGAAAATTATACAAGAAAATATAATAATTAAATAATTATAATAGCAATTGTTATAAAGTAACAGTTAACATATAGCAAAATTAAATTTTGAAAACATTCATATTTTTACCAAATGTAAATAAATAAATGCACAAAATTAAATACAATGTAATCAAAAAGTTATTATGAATGATATCAGCATATTATCTTAGGGAACCAATATCTTAGGGACATCAACAGGGAAAAATATGAATCCCTACTACATGATCCATGTCCATCTTCCCTTTTTCGTATATAAATCGGTCTGAATGGCGTATGTCTGTTTTTTGCTTATAGTCACGGTTGAACTGTGCCAATAAAGACCAGTATCGAACCCGCTCAAAACACAGGAAATTTTCAACCATTATTTGTTCGTAAAACCCTAATGAGGCTTTACATCTGAAGGTATCGATCCTCTTCTGTGTCATTCAGTTATTCCCGTTCGTCCTTGAATTTTGTTAGGGTTTTTTTTTTTTTTTTTAAAATTTATAATACTTTAACCTCATTTGTTTTTCTTAAAACATGCAGTTTCGAGATAATGTAGTTTATATATGGTTTCAGATACCTCCCGCTAATACCTGAGACCGCAGTATACCATCGTTTCAGTTAGGATAAGTTATATATATATGCATATATATAATGTTATGTAGAGAAATTATCTGATAGCGTTATAAAAAAATTAGGTGAATGATTTTATGATTTATGGAAATTTAAATTTTATTTTGATTCTGAATTATTTAATTTAAGGCTTTAATTTTTGGGGAAAGATAGATGCTTCTGGGAATATTATTTAGTTTAAAAGAGTATTATTTATTTTCCTCTATTTGTAAATCTTGTACAAACTTTTATTCATTGTGAAAGAAGCAGGGAAAGGGAGGCAATTTTCGCCTCCCTCATGATTCGCGAAAGTCATGATTTCGCGCGCTTTAGAATGTTCGAGAAAGAATTTTCATTGTTAGTTGACCTTAAGAGAGGAAAGTACGTGACGGAAAGGTCAAAGGTTGCTACTTGTCTTTCAATGTAAGTCATTCAGGTTTTGGCGATTGAGGGTCCGGTTGTTGGCTAAGTGAAGAAGGGCGCGCATGCGCGATCACCCTTATTTCCGCATTCTGGAGTTGAAAACGAAGATTTTGCCATAATTAAGGGGGCGATAAGTGAAGCCATAGTGGGAGCCCGTTTGGTGAAGGACAAGAAGGAAATTTGAGTTGGACACACTTACTTTTGGCTGACTCTCGGACTGACTCGCTGATTTTTGGGCTTGCTGGACAAAATGTAAGTGACTCCGAGAGGTGTTTTCCGGCGGGGAGCGGCAAATATGCTCCCCGGCCGCGTTTGGTTAAGAGGCGAGACACACTTACTCTTGACTCGCTTAGGCACTCACTGCTTGGATTCGCTGACTTTCGGGCTTGACGGACTTGTTGACGGAGACTGAGAAAAAACTTGTGGGTGTTGCGAAGGAGAAAGGAAAAGATTTAGTCGGCATCGAGCAGTGCTTCCGGCGGGGAGCGGCAATTATGCTCCCCGGCCGCGGGTTTTCTCAAAAATGCGAAGAAAAAAAAACTGTTGAGCGAATAACAAAAAAAATTAACAGAGACTTGGGTCTCTATCTGTATCGGCAAAAGTCAGGACGATGTCCTCTGAACTCCGACTTGAAAACAGAAGGAATTATGTCACCTTAGTCAACTGGAAGCCTGCGTTAGCCGTTCTCTAAAATGCCTAGCTTAATTGTGTACGTTTTCCTTGGTGGAGCTGAGAGTCTGGGCAGACAGCCGTGCGGTGTAAGCTGTTCTCTTGCTTCCAGTGGGAATAATTTTCTTCTATGGAAAACAGTAGCAGGCGTAAGATTTGACGGTATAGCTGATGTAATTTATTGTCGTGCCGTTCGAGTCTCTGTCTTGCGGATTTGCCAAGTGACGTAAGGATAGAGCTAAGATATGAGCTCTCCTCCACTTCAAGATGTCCACTCAAGATAAGTATTATTTTTTTTGGTGTGTTGGAACTTTAGGCAAGTTTTTCCAAAAACGTCCTTAGCAGTAAAAACCACGTCGAATCTAAAATTTAACTCTCAGGCCATAAATTGTTTCCCTTTCCTTTTCTTTTAAATCACCAGACAAACCTTAAGTTTTTTATGAATTTAAATGAACAGACTCTCAGATGAGGTTAAGACTTTTCTTATTGTGTTGTAATTGAATAAACTGATATTTAATCTGGAACCTCTTACAGTATGTTTTCTTTATATATTTAATATGAACTTTTCCTTTATATCTTGTATATGTTTTATGTTTTCGATCCTCCCACGGCGCGGTCCCGGAATGCATTTTTTTCACAACGCAAAAATGCTGTACACGTTTCACTATACGATCACTTCCTTTAACGGCAAGTAGTTTCATATTTAACATTTAACAATATAGGAATTTCAGATATAACATGGTACCTAGAAGTAAAACTATTTAACCTTGGTGTCGAAACTTTTTAATATAACATTATATATATATGGTTATAGATAATTTAATTTATCTAATTTTAATATAACATTATATATATATGGTTATAGATAATTTATTTCCTAAACAATATTGATTAATTGATTATATTATCTCCTAAGTTTAATTAGTAGTTAATTTTAAAATAAGTAGAATTATTTTAAAAGAGTGAATCCATACTGGTAAGTTATATTTTGAAAGATATTTTGAAGTAACTTGAAAGTAAAATGTTAATAATGTTTTAACGGGGACTGGAATTAAATCATCATGAAGAACAAAATTTCAATTGTAAAAGGAAAAATTAAATTAAAAGCATGTAATCATTGTCATTGATCGGAAATTAGTTGACTTTTCAAGGGGAACAAACCAACTCCAGTTCAATGAACAATAATTAATAAATAAATGCGTAAATGCGAAGGTGTTTCGTCTTAACTCGAGTAATAAGGTTAAGCCAAAACCAGAAATTCTAGTCAGGCCAAATATTTCCGCGAATAGAAGGAATTATGAACCAATGCTGATACTAAAAGAACTTATTCTTATGAAGCATTTTAGGCAATTCAATTTTGAGTAAAAAGCAATTTCTGTAGAAAAATCCGAAAAAACTCGAGTAACCGTCCCCGACACCGTGTTTATGCATTTGAGTTCTATATTATTTGTAAAAATTAAACATTGGAAATTGTCATTATGAAATAGAATTCAAAGTATAAAGTTGAAATAAACATAGAAGATTACAAAATAAGATAAATAATGCAAATTTTGTAAAAACAAATCAAAAATAATATAAAAATAAAATATAATAAGAACAGTGAATGTACATAAAGGCCAGAAAAAGTATTAAGTAACTTACGTTCTTTCTAGTGGGGAGTCGGCAAAGTGTTCTCTTCGCGTCTGACTCAGAAGTGTAGGGTGTCCGAAAAATTCTTAGCGGCAGCGGGGGCTTTGAATAATATCAGTCGGTAAGACTTGGGTGAAGTAATTTATGGTAGTGGATGGGACTCGGAATTCTTGAGGGATGTATTATGTGGAGTTCTTATTTGAGTGAAACTGTCTGTTAAGATTTTTTTTTAAAATACTAGTGAATGGAAATTAATTAATTTCTGGCTAATTGTCGTGTCGCAATGATTAAGAATTTAAGAAAGGAAAAAAGGAATTTTCCTTTCCACTGTCTAATAGCTCTTAGATCCCGGATTCGATTTTACGAAGTGTTGACCGCATGCCTGTGGAAAATATGTATCAGTCTTCTTATTCATTATTACGTAATTGAAAAAAAGGAACGAAAATGTCTATTCAGCTATCCAATCTCAAATACTCGCTGACTGGCGAGCCTAGTGTAACGTGACTTTTGTGTACTTTTCATGTAGCTGTAGAGACGTTAGGATCTTTTTGGAGGCCGAAGAGATGAAAAATGAGCAATCGCCTTCGACGGGAATCGAACCACGGACCTCTGTAATACCGGCCCAGCGTGCAAAACCACTACACCACGAAGGCATACTAAGAAGGTGAGAGAAATACCTAATATAGCATATTATAAACGGTTTTTATAAAATATAACGTTATTTTAGCATTAGTTTCAGTCACATAACATGAATTAAAGAGAAAGTGCCAAGATTGATTTTGGTGTATTTAAACAGCGAAACGATGTTAAAGTTTGAAAAATTAAGTCAATGATATTAAAAATAACTTTTTAATTGGTTAATATATATACTCGTACACATTTCAAAAGCAATTAATTTCGTCTGCGTTTTAATACTTAAACAAGAAATGCACGCAAGCAACGTCAAACTGAAAGAAATTCTTCACTAAAGTAAAAAATTTTAAAACAGCATTTTTGAAGGTTAAAATGCACGTCTAAATACATATCGAGGGAGATGAATGATTCATGTCCCGGGTAACTAAGTTAGAAACGCCCTAGAAATATTTGTGAAAGGCTTATTTTTTGCCTTCCTGCTTAAGAAGCGTACTCATTAATCATTGTGAGAACACCTGTACACGTGAAGATTTAAACACGGCCATTTTAAGAACCGCGTTTTATTTTTACGAAGTGTTTTGGTACGACAGCTGTTGGAGGCACTACAGTAAGATATTACTTCAAGCTCTAGTGAAACTCTGATTCAGATTATTGCTTTATAGCAGCCATTCAGTTCTTCTATCGAAACCGCATCAGAAATCAACTATGTTCTCCTATGGATTCGGAAATCTACTACTTCAAATTAGGAAATTTAAGCTTATTTTCATCCGGCCGATTTGATTGGTAACCTTGAAAATAACATCTGCAGGAAAAAGGTCGAATCGCTTAATTTTTCCTCATTTAACGTATTTAGTTTCAGAAAAAGTGCGCAAATGAAAGCTAACTTAAATACAGTCTCAAATGAAGAGGATTAAGTAAATGCCAGGTGGAGATAACGATTCTATTTACAATCAGACGCAAAAGAGAAGTTAGCAACAGCAATGGAAATGTCTGTTTTAAAGTAACAGACCATTGCTGTAAGTACTAGGTACTAATACCATAAGCGCATGCGCAGAGCAATGAGTAGATTTCTTACATTCTCCCAACTTAAAGAGTGACTCCGGAAATCCTGGAGATCCAGTCGAAAGAATACTGATTATGACGATTTATCCTCTGTCAAAATGAGCTCCGGCGCCTCTTTAAAGAATACCAGGTTTTTCTCCGAGACCGAAAACATGAAACATTAACTCAGCCTATGCTGAGAATTGAACTATGGATTTTCAGATCTTCCAGTTAGTTCGCTTAGACTAAAAAAATACAGGGGGGGAAAAGGAGATCAATAAGTATGTAAAACTTTGTTGAATTCTTTGTTTTGACCTAACTTTTAACTGAATCCTGACGGCAAAGAAATTAGCGATTTAAGGAAAACATCATCACTAAAATATTTTATTTATATTATCACTTAAAAAATTAGTGGCTAAACAACCTCATCACTAAAATATTTTATCTATATTATCTCTGAAAATAATAGTGATAAAGGATTAGTGGCTAAACAACCTCATTTTTTCCTTGCATTTTAAAAATTCGATTTAAAATTAGATTCCGTATAAAATTCGGATTTGTAGAAAAAGCGCTGAACTCTATATTGTCTATTTATAAACTAGAAATGACAAAATTAGTCAACTGCAAAAAGAAAAAATATATAATTTTTAGTTACCTTAGTCGAGAGTACAAATCTAATTTTAATGAGAAAAAGTAATTCTAATAGCAGCTGAAAAATGGCGAAGCTCATTTTTCTCTGTATAGCTTTAAGTGATTACCATGGAAAAGCGGACATTTGTATTAAATTTACCTTCGACTACTTATAATAATATACTTAAAACGTTTTATAAATTGTTGTTGTCTGTTGTTTTTAGCTGTGTTGAATAGTTAAAATATTTCAGAAACCTTGAGATCAGATCTATTAAATATGCTTTTAACATCTGAAAGTTTTTATAAACAGCTATCACAGCACTATCAGAATCGAGTACTTTATTTTGCTCATACATGTTACGTAAAATAACTAAAGAGTGTGTAATGTTGCGCGCTTCCAACCTGCACGCAACAATAGTGGTGACTGCTAAGAACTGGAAAGTAGACAAAGTCTTGAGAAGGGTTTAACTCCCTTTTTATTCAACTTTAGAAATTACAAATTCGTGCTCTTGACGCTCACAAACTACGCCGACCCGGCGATAAAATAAAAATAAGAAACTAAGAAAAGAATAGTAACAAGTGACTCACTACGAGGCTCTCTAAACGTAACTTATCAGGTTCAGTGTTCCGCCTTACTTGCTTGGGGAACATTCAAAAACCTGACTCGGAACAGGGAGCTTACTAAAGCTATGTTCAATAAATGTGGGAAGTAGACAAGATACACAGGCAGGGTATACGAAACCCTTTATTTTTCACTCTTTACAATAATTTCCGGACTTCGGAATACAGCGACCAACCACTTGTGGTCTGAACGTAAGAATATAAAAATATTAACTAAACTCTAACTTAACTTTGGAATAATAAACAAGGGCCTACGTGAAAGATTGGCCGTATATTAACAGGAAGCCGTATGTAGTACAGAGAACTGTTAACACTACAATACGTTTAAAATTAGCAAGAGGATTAAACCTCTGGCCTGGAAGGCAACCAGCAACCGAGTAAAAACTGCTAAGGCAAGCCGCCTGCTTCTACTAACTCCTTCTTCTCTCTCGCTTGGCAAAAAGCCACAACTTAAGTACTTGGTGTTCGCCAGACAATTTTGCATAAATAAGTTAAAGCTTTTAATTCTGGCCGGAAGTAGAAAATAAGAAGTGATAGTAAAGATTTAAAATAAAATAAACGTTAGTAAAACTTAAGATCCTTACAAACTAACCTCACCACGTTCTAAAATACCGCTGATAATTCAGCAAACTTCTGAATATTACGTTGAACGATTAACAATTTGCCGAGGCAAGCACACAGGCCGAAACGCGTGGTTCTTCAATTTCTAACTAGCCAATTTCTAACTAGCTTTCTAACGCTCGTGAAGCAAGAAAGCACCCTTTCGAACTCGTTTCCCTTCTATTTAACTCAGATTACTTCCGCTGACAATTTGAATCCTTGCGCGTTCTACTAAAATTTACATACTCTGGCATTGGCAATTGCAGGGGAAAGTAAGGCTTGACAGGAAAGATAGTTTAAACTTAAAATAAATGTTAGTTAAAATAAATATAAACCCTACAAGTGGAAAGATTGTAAATTCTATAACTAACTCATAGCTAGTAGCAAATTACGCAAATATTTCATTTATTACCGTCTATTAAAAGTAAGTCTTATGTTTAAATAAAAATTCAGGAAAAGCGATATTTATAAACGATTACAATTTATACAAACTCAATAAAGGTTTAGGATTAATCCGTCTAAAATCGAAAGTCATAAAAAATAATATACTGCTTTACAGTAAAACAGCTTTACAGGATAAAAGACTATCTTTTCATTGTGACCGTCAGATAGAAGCTGTCGTTAAGAAAGATCTGTTTTTAACATACTAGGAATGAAAATGTAGATTAGAATTGAAAACTGATGACGTTGTATTTTTTTGCTTACAGTGCGTAGCAAACATAGATATTTAACTCAGATTACTTCCGGTGATTAAAACAAATTCCCAGTCAATCCCCAACCACAACACTGCGGATATCCAAAATTGTGGGTATCAAATATCTTTCATTTGAAAGCAGTGCTTTAATTTTCTGCTTCATTTAAAATAAAATAGGGTTATTATATTTTCTACTTGTTGTAGTAGCTATATGTGAAGTTATTAAAAAAGTTATTAAAGTTGATAATTTATTTATCTGTATACTCTTTTTAGACGTTCCTAAAACTGTTAATGTAAATAATAACCATTCTTCCACTCTCCTGCATATTCCACAAAAACTAATACTGTTAAGAACTATATAAAGATAACATAGCAGTGCACTGTAAAAAAATACTCAAAACCACAAATTTTCTTCCTCAGAAGGTCGCTCTGATAGCTTTGTTTTTAAATTAATGTATCTGAAACTAAATATATAAATAATGAATTATATGCGAAATACTTAAATGTATATTTGTTTTTCATGATTAAATTTCATGATTAAAACTTTGAATTTTTCATCCGAGTAAAGATCTTTTTTATGTATAACCTTATTAAGGAGGTTTTACCAGCATAAATAAAACTGCATATTCTCCAGACGTTCAAAAAAATCCGTATTCATGAAGAACATTTTCACTCGCAAATCTAATTGAATAAACTGACAATAATTTTACTTTTCAATAAAAGTAACTCAAGCTAAAAAAAACAGGGAGAAATAAATTAAAATAAGGAGAATAGCAGAAACTTTATTCTGCTAAAATAGAAATTTTTAAAATGACTAAATCCTCTTAAAAAGTTATTTTTTAGGAAGTGTAGATTAAGAATATAACATTCAGTTTTATTTTAATGTTTCGAGAGAGTATTTTTTTATTATTTTATAAGAAAGAGTATAAATTTGCAATCGTCCAATTATGTCAGAAGAAATTGGTTTCAACCTTTTTTCCTCGAGGGGAAGAGGGTCTTGTGTATGCCATTTAGTAGCATGGTAGTAAGATAGTCAGATGCCATACATACTTTTATGCCTGTACCCGAATCCCAGAGATGGCATGGATGTTTCTAAGCGCATACTGTCTTTGCGACATGAAATCACTTAAAATAGTCCCAAGCTGAAATTCCTTTCTATAAGTTGATATTAGTAGTGGACATTAACCCCTTAAGGACCAGCACCCGGAGAACGAACCGCAGTCACGGGACCAGACCCGCTGAAATAGGTCGTCGTCACCGACCCGCGCATTTTCAACAGTTAAGCCTAATTTTACAAAAACAAAAAAAAAATCGTATAAAATCAGCATTTTGACATTATGACTTCCATTTTTGTAGTTGCGTATTTAATGTACTTGTTTTTAATGTGTATTAATATAAAGAATATCACATTAATAGAAATAAATTAAACAGGCAAAATACTAAAATCATAACTATACACACAGAAACAAATACTATAAACATGATTTTTTTCATGTTTATAGTATTTATTTCAAAGTTTTTAGTATTATAGTACAAATACGAAATTAAAAAAAAAAAAAAAAAAAACTAAACACGAGGTTATTTGTAGGTAATTAAATTCCAATTTAAAATTCTGTGTGTGAAATAATTCAAAACAAGGATCGACACACAGTCCTACATTGCATATTTTGCACTCAAAATACGTTGTTTGCTTTCGCTTTTCCATGGTTTTAGCGCACACAATGCATCTTCTCCTACCTTTATTACTTTTTCCCTCAACATAAATTTTCGGAAACATTCTTCCAGTTAGGCGGAAAGTTGAAGTGTCCGGTGATTTTGAACAAATTTTTAAGTTTTTAAGTAAGGTTTCTTAGCCATGGCTAAGAGAATAAAACTGAATATAACTCCAACACATGTCCCAAAACTTCTTCAAAAGACACTCAGAAATATTTCATCCTCAAACCCTGTGAGACATCGGGTTTATATTAGAAAACTTCCTGTTCTTCTAAATCGGGAACAGTGTCCACGATGACCGGAAAGGGATTAAGGAAAGACCCCCACTGGCGGGATATCCGTTACTGATCACGTCAATATATACATTGTATATAACTACATTATATGCAAAGTAAATACATTATATACCAAAATATAATGCCTATGTCATTATGTATAATGACCATTCAAGGCATTATATATAATGGCCTATTAAATCGAGTAAGAAAAACAAAAACGCTGGCTGTTTCCTGAGAAGCGCAAAACAGAAACTAATGACTTTACATGAAGTTCAAATGCCGTATGAATCAGCCCATGTGAAAACAGTTACCACTTAGCTCCATATACTGGCTTTTAAAAATTCAAATAAATCGTTCCGTTTTAATGTTACGTATACGCGAAGCTGGGCACATAGGAGCAGAATCGTTGCGTCGTGTATACGGGATGCTGGTCTGGTAGTTGCGACAGTTTTCGTAAACTGGATTTGATGTTACTGCCAATCAGATGGGTTAAAACCACAGGAATAAATTTTAAAACTGAAAAATTCTTTAAAGGGAAAAGAGAAAAGTTTATTCTTTTCATCAGAATTCGATATCGATCTCTCTTCTTCAAGCATTCCGGACAGTTATTCCGATAGCTGACCTTGAAGTATAGAGTGATCATAAAACTTCTTCGATATATGAAATCCTAGTTGCCTATTCGCTCAACCAGTCGAAATGAAACATAAGGTACTGTTACTTGAAGGTATGCGCTCAAGATTGAGATAATTTAAAACAACAGAGCTCTCACGGTTACGGTTAGAGAAAAAAAAATCGAAATTATTTTCGAATGGCAGCATCCAGTTTTTTCCTGTGCAAACTGATAAGCGCATAGAAAAACCATAAGTGGTGTTGGAACGATATACGTATGACGGAAATTGCTGGCGTAAAATATGTACAGCCATTAGGTTCTTTTGAAACAGCAGACGTGAAAAATGTCCAGCGCCCTCGCCTGGACTCGAACCTTGGATTTCTGGAATACACGTCGAACATGCTTCCAATTACACCATGAAGGCAAGCAGAAAGGAGGGGGAAATACCTCATATACTCTCCCTTTTAAAGGGCGATTAGGAATTAGGGAAAACAATCGCCAGATCCTGGAGGTAACGAATTGTTTAGTTCGGGCGCCAGTTGTGGAGTCATTAGTTCAGGCGATGTGAACAATGTGCACTGCCATCACCGGGACACGAACCCCGGACTTCTCAAATACTCATCGAGAATGTTTCAAATTACACCACCAAAAAAATGCATTCATTATAAGGAGCCGATGATAACACAGAGAGTGTTGCCACAGTGTTCTATTCAAAAATTTCGGAATTTCTTTACTGTAACCATGAGGGCTCAATTGTTTTAATCATCACAATCTTCAACGCATTACCTTCAAATAACAATATCTGAAGTTTCATTTCAATTGGTTGAGCGGATAGGCTAGGGGTTCATATAACGGAGTTTTTTATGACCACTCTGCATAAAAAAATTAAGTAATGGAATTCTGATTTTCCAATGCAATGCGATTCGATATTACCTCAGTTAAAAGTATTAGATTATTCGAATATGGCAAAGCAAGCAAAAAGTATCTTACCTAAAGAGAGGGAAACCTTCGTGAACAGCTTTCTAAGGGTGGCTCAGGAAGCATTAAACATAGCGAAAAACTCCACAGCCAGCCCGTTTAAAGATCGAACCCGGGTTGAATTCCCATTATTCAACAAGCTTAACCATTCGGACACTGGTGGGACTAGTTGAAAAGGAAAAGTACTATTTTAAGCTTTTTGTCATATACAAGAGAGAATATTTTCTGTAATATGAAACTTTCAGATTATAATGTAACACTTCAAGGAAACGTTTATTATTACAAAAGCAACAGACTTTCTTTTTAGTATAAGAAACAAAAAATACTAAATACTACACAAATATGTCGCTTCTACTCTTGAATGAAAGTAATATCCTCTTTTGCCAACTTACGAAACCAAATCTTTGTTATTTTATAAAATTAAAATTCGACTAAATAATTTAAATTTCTAAGCTTCTTTTTTTTTTTTTTTTTTTTTTCTGTAATGCATGACAAAACAGGGGAAGACAAAAGGCATATTATCGTATGATGCAATTAAAAACAAAAATCTTATTATAGACTTGCAGTGTATACGTTGCTACAAATTTCTATCATAACAATTAGATTTTATTAGAAGGGAGAGAGACACAAGGATTTTGATTTTAAACTCTGTATACACAAGAAACCAAAGTAACACAAGAGTAAACACAAGAGTAAAAAATTTTGCAATCGAACAATTTTCGTTGTTAGAATCTTGTTGAGATCTTGCTTTGCGTAAAATAACACTTGTTCTAAAAGATTGTTGAGAAGTTCCAAGTGAAATGAAATTTTTACAGAATCAACGTATGCCGATTTAAGCAACGCACTTTATTAATATTGAAGGATAAGGGTGTAAAAGTTCATGCGTCGTTCACTTTCGACTGAAGTCGATTGGATTGTATAAGCAAAGTGAAAACAGTAAATATTTTTTGAGGCGTTAAAAAAGGTGGAAAATTATG
Source organism: Stegodyphus dumicola (assembly GCF_044657685.1). Classification (NCBI taxonomy): domain Eukaryota; kingdom Metazoa; phylum Arthropoda; class Arachnida; order Araneae; family Eresidae; genus Stegodyphus; species Stegodyphus dumicola. Next base: position 34,438,721 of record NC_140771.1, on the reverse strand, counting down.
CTATCCCTAACTGCATCGCTTTATTTGTCGTGCAATAGGTTGCAGCTTGTTCTAAATATGCTCCCTGCTCGTTTCAAAAGCTTCAAGACCTGTAAAGGAAAACAAAATCGCTAAAAATTTAAATTATTCTCAATTATTTTATAACGTTTCGTATACTTTGGAAACATAAAATGTACAAAAGGTTTGAAAACTAGAAGTGAATTATCTCTGTGTTTTGTAAGTATTACAAAGACAGGGGCAGAGGACTGTTTTCTGTGTTGCTGGTTAAAGTTTCAGATTTTCAAATTGTTAAATTATTATTTTGATAAAAGTGAGGCATAATTTGTTTAAAAATTAGGCTAAAGGAATTATTTGAATATACGAAGAAAATTATTTTAACTTAAGATCTTAATATTTTTATAACAAAATCTAAAGCATAGCAAGAATTCTGGGAGCTATTTACCAAGAAGCGACAAGTTAGAATTCTCCCTCTTCAGATTGCAATAAATAAGTATTTTGAGCCTATGGGTAAAGAACTTAACCATATAGAGCTTTCTAATTTGAGGATAAGGTGTATTCCCAGTTCATCAATTATTTAAAATTTTATAAATAACAATCAACAGGTGAAGCAAAATGCTTTGACAGCTAAGTTGATTGAATAGGGAGCGATTGATAATTCTCTGCGAGATTTTGAAGATTTTTATTAGTTAATACATGTACAGTGATCTCAAACTTTCGTGCTCTCTTCTCATAGACAGTAGATAAATAATCGCAGTTCAGCACTAGGTGGTAATTTTATGGTCATGTGCTGTGGTGATGGCTTGTCAAAAACTTGAAAAATCGTTTTATTCGTTGATAGGCATCCTTCAGTGACTTCGATTTGAGCGTGAAACGGAGAGTAATAGAAAATAAAAATACAGAATTGAAAGTTACATTTGTGGCATGTTATAATATGAGGTTTTAGAAGGAATGAGTATTTTAACTCCTACAAAAAATATTCGTAATACTTCTGCTTTTCGCGCACAAAAAAGAAATTGTTTGGCAGGTTCTAAAACAATGAATTTAATATCGATGATAAACCGCTTTTGGGATTGTCTTTAGGTAATGGGAAAAATACAAAGCATTACAACAAAGAAACTTAAAATTGACAGTTCCTCTGCATTTTTCCATTTATAGAAACCTGGAGTCTCTTCAAAGTTCGACAGGAGTTATGCAGTAACGTACGAAAACGATCAAGTTTGAGTAATTTTTTATGACCGTTTGCTATTTAATGCCATTAAAAAGAGCTATTTTTAAATGTGCAAGGAGTTCCTGTGCAAAAACATCCAATAAAATGCAGTTGAAAATAAGGAAATAGAATTGAAAAACTCATGTTAATCTTTCTTATAATGAAGATATTCCTGCATGTTTACAGCGACCGTAAGGAACCCATTTTATTATAGTTTCTTACATAGAGCAAAGAAACCGTGGCTAAAAGGTATAATCAATAATTTACCAAACTTTATGAAGAAATTCACCAAAGAACGTCCAATTTGGGCCTCTTGAGAAACCGTGTCATCATTCATCATCACAGCATCAAACCACATGTTGCACAAGTGATCCTGTAAAAATTTAAAAATGATAAAACGGAAATATTCCAGAAGTTGCTAGACTCCCCAAATCTTTTCGCTTCATATTTTAATCTATTCCTGTGCCTGCAAAATGGTTTTAATGGCAAGAAGCTTTTACAGAAACTGTCAAGAACTAGTTTCCAATATGTTTTGCAGAAATACCAAGCAGTTTCTAAAATAAAGGAATCTGGAAATTTGTAAGCCATTGGAAGCAAGTTGTAGAAACTGATAGTAAATGTACACTGGTGAAATAAATTAAGAGAATTTGCATATTTTATCGAATTGCATGAAAAGAACTGAACTGAAGGAAAAACCACTGCTTCTATATAAAAATGCAAATCTTGTACGGCAAATACTTAAGCATACACGTGTGTGTAGGCGGAGCCAGCAGAAAACAGGCTTTATAAGCACGTGGAGGGTAAGAAGAATTGCGTCGTTTTTCCTCGCTCTTGATTGCCGTTACTCTGCTAACTACTCGCATATTTCTGCACTTGTTGGCACATACAGAAGGTTTGTTCCCGTTGAACCTTGTGTTCTGGGGACTGTAAAAGGTCCTTGCGTGCCCTATTTCTTGCCTAGCTCTAATTTTCTTGACTTGGACTTGATCTGGAAAATGTCAATTATTCAGCAAATTGTGGATCGCTTTCATGCACTGACTTCCAGGAATGATAGCCTGACCCCCTATGAGCAAGTTGAATTGGCATTCCTGAACAGATTTATGGATATAATAAATAACACGGAAAGAGATTTGGCCTCTCAATCTGAGTCTAACCATTCTAACGATGTGGATTCAAGCATGGAATGGATTACCCCCAGTCACAGTGTTAAACGGCCGCTCAGCCCTGAAAAGTCAGCCGAATTGGATTTGAAAAACAAATACCATGTACTAACTCAACTTCCTCCCGAAAAAGCTCATACCCATGGTACTGAACGGAGTACTCACTCAACTACCCAAGGCGATGTTGCAGTAAAACGCAGGATGAAACCGAGGGCTGCAAAAGCTGATGATTCATCCAAAAAGCCGAATGAAATCTCCTCCACAAACCCATCTAAAGTAGCGACCAGTAGCCACGCTAAAGTGGCGCCATCTAGTGAATCCTCCGAGAAGCCGGCTGCAAGTACGTCCCTGACGGAAAGCATGTTGCGGCCTATTGGAAATACAGATGAGGTCACGTGCCCGGCTGGGAAAATAAGTGATGCTCATGTATCTGAAGAATTTAAGTTTCCGAAAAGAAGTTCGAAGCTTCCGCCGATTGTCATTAAGGATTCAAACTGGAAATGGAAGGATATTACTGATCTATTGGATAACTCCGGCTACAGTGAATTTAATGCAAAGATGAAAGCCGTAGATGAATTTGAAATCAAAGTCAATTCCAGTGAGACTTATCGTAACATCACGGACCTCCTTGACGACAAAAAGATTAAATTTCATTCATATCAGCTTGCTGAAGACAAAAACATCAAAGTCGTCATTCGTAGCCTTCCGATTGACACCCCAGTTACGGATATCCAAGATGCTCTCATTGCAGAAGGATACGCTGTAAAAAAGGTTGTACAAATGTCTCGCCGAAAAGGTCCTGAAATTGCCCCCATGCCTCTATTTCTGATCTTGCTAGAAAGGAATGAGAAAACCAAGGACATTTTTAATAATCTAAAGTATCTTATGAGGCTAAAGATAACAGTTGAAAGATACAGAGGTAGACGCGGTATCACGCAGTGCTTCCGTTGCCAAGACTTTTACCACGCTCAAGTCAATGCCGTCACGCACCACGGTGTGTCAAATGTGGTCAGGGGCATGAGTCTCGTGACTGCACCAAGCCCAAGGATGTGCCACCAAAGTGCTGTCATTGCGGACTTCCTCATACTGCCAGTTTTAAAGGTTGTTCGTTCTACCCCAAGCCTCGCTCATCCTTTGTGCAAAAAGGTATATCATATGCAGATAGAGTAGTCAACAATAGTAATGCTACTCCCCCACAGATGGCGCCACAAGCAATCTTCCCACAACTCAGTGAGCTTCAAGCAAAGCTCGACGAAGCTAATGCGGTAATTCAAAAGCTCACAACAGCCATCTCTATGTTTGCTGATGTAGCGAAGGCACTTCCTACCGCCTCTATGATAGAGGACACAGTCAGGCCAGCTTCTCCCAACCATGGATAATCCCACCTCCCGGCAAAGTTCTCCTGTTAAGATCCTGCTCTGGAACGCGCAGAACATTACCTCCAAGATACCGGAACTTCATGAATTTATCCAGCAAAATGACGTAGACATCTGCTTAATTACAGAAACCCATGCTAACACTTCGCACTCCTTAAGGATAGCCAATTATTTCAGCTACCGTAGTGACAGACTCCACCACCGTGGTGGCGGAGTGCTCATTTATGTTAAAAGGACATTTGATTCATATCTGAAAAGTGCAGAAAATTGTAATGGAATGGAAAGTGTTAAAGTGATGGTGAATCTACCCAACATTGGGGATGTCACTTTCTGTGCGATGTATAACCGCCCTGGGAACAAGCTCAGTGCTGAAATTCTGGATAGACTTATTAACTCAGATTTCCCCACCTTTCTAGGTGGCGATTTAAACGCCAAGCATCTCGACTGGGGATGCCGCAACTCGAATTATAATGGACACATAGTGCATGATTTTGTGTGTAATTACCCTGTCTTTCTGCATGTGCCGGATGAGCCTACCTATAGGCCAAATATACTCAACCATCGGCCTGACATTCTGGATATTTTTATTACGACGTTCAATATTCCTATGGCTATTACGGTAACATGTGACATGTCTTCTGATCATGTACCTGTACTTGCTTACCTTGGAGTGGAAAATGCTAAGAACCTACCGCCAATTAAGCATACTGATTGGAATCTTTATCATAATACTTTGATGACCACTGATTTTAATTGTGACTCGTTACAAAGCACTACGGATATTGAACGTGCTATAACAGACTTTACTTCGTACCTGCATTCTGCTAAGTCCCTAGCTACGACTGAGGTTGACCGTGTCAGACATGAGCACACGCTTCCTGCCAATATTCGTGAAATAATCTGCTTTCGAAATCATCTCCGAAAGGAATTTAATCTCACCTGGGATCCTGCTATCAAAACTCAAATTAACAGGCTTAATAGGAAGATCAAGCAAAAGATTCAGGACCATCGTTCTAGCTTATGGCAGGATAAGATGGAAAAGATCAACGACGAACCTGGCGCCATCTGGCGTCATACAAGGACACTAAAACGCCCCTGCTCTGCCAGAAAACCGCTTAAATGCGATAACGGATTTGCTTACTCCAATCAAGACAAAGCGGAACTTTTTGCGGAACACCTTTCTAAACAGTTCATTCCAAATTCCTTCCCCTCAGATCATAGTTCGGACATTCAAGTTCATTACCTTAACGATCAATGGCTGCACTCCCCTTCTACGGAACCTTCTATCAAACTAACCACGCCGCACGAAGTGCAGAACATTATTAAGGGACTTAAATTAAAGAAAGCTCCAGGAAAGGACAAGATCACGAACCAGATGCTGAAAAACATGCCTTTTAAGACCGTATGCAAATTAACAGGCATTCTCAATGCATGTTTGTATCAAAATTATTTCCCGCTTTTCTGGAAGCAAGCAAGCATCCTAATGATTCCTAAGCCAGGGAAAACACAGGATTACCCGGCAAACTTTAGACCCATCAGCCTGCTGTCCTCCATAAGCAAGATCCTGGAACGTATTATTTATCTCAGAATGCAAGGAAACTTGGACTTTCTCGTTGATCACCAGCACGGTTTCCGGAAAGGACTTTCGACCACAACGCAGTTAGTCAGGCTCACGGAGTTCATCGGCGCGGCTATGCACAACAGAATGAGTGTTGCTATCCTGATGCTAGACGTGGCAAAGGCTTTTGACCGCGTCTGGCATCCAGGGCTAATCTATAAGCTAATTCATCTCGGTTTCCCCAGAAATCTGATACTCATTATCAAGTCCTTCCTTGAAAATAGAACTTACACCGTTGGAGTTGGAAATGCAACTTCATGTGTCAAAAATATTTACGCAGGTATTCCTCAAGGGTCAATTTTAGGCCCGCTTTTTTACATCATCTATACCAACGATTTCCCTTGCTTTTCCGAGGATACAAATGTTCTCGCAGCCAGCTACGCTGATGATACAGCGATAGCCACCAAGTCTCTAAACCCAGAGTATGCCTTGTCAAGAATTCAGGCCAAAATCCCTGCTATTGAGGGGTGGTGCAGTCGCTGGAAAACGTGCATTCAGCCAGAAAAGTCCAAGATTCTACTCATTCGAAATCGCAGACAGAGGAAAAGGGTCAGAACTGAGGTTAAACTTTTTGGCAAAATCATCCCTACAGTTGATAAAGCTAATTACCTGGGAGTTACCCTTAACAAGAACTACAATTGGAAGGATCATATGCTTAGAGTAAGCGGAAAAGCACACGGGATCATTTTCAGGCTTTTTCCTCTCCTAAAGAATGAAAACCTCACCCTCAGACTGAAAAAGAGGATTTATGAAACTGTAATCCGACCCATTCTCACGTATGCTTCCCCAGCCTGGGCAAACTACAAAGCAAACGAAATTAGCAAACTCCAAGTGCTTCAAAATAAGGTGCTAAGAATCATCACAAAAGCTCCTTACTATGTTCGGAATAGGACTCTCCACTCCGACTTGAAAAGAGATACTATTCAGGACTACCTCAGCAGAATAAACAACAACTTTTTTAATAATATTATCAATGTGAATCCCGCTAATTTCACGGACATTCTTATCTACGAAATCCTGGCTGAAGACAAAAACCTCCGCCCATTTGCCGCCCACCTCTTGAGTTCAGAATTCTAAGTTCCAGTTTTCTGGTTTTCAAGCAGCATCGATCGGGGTCAGTTTCTGGGAGGGTGACCTCCCACGTGACTGGCTCCGACGAATGAACAGTTAGTATTCGGGCTATCTTACACAGGTCATCCGAAGTTTCTTTCTCCGGCCCCTGCTAGGCGGATTCCATCCAAGATGTACCAGTACAGGAGCAAAGTGCTTCTTTTTCTCTTTTTCTCTCTCCAGTACACTTCTACCTCCACGAGAGAAAATTTCTTTCAGGTTTCTACTCTGTCAGGCCCCACATGGGATCACATCAGGAACTGGCAAGAGAAGGACTTTAATTTCCTGCTGAAAGCCAGTATAACCGCAAAGTTCCAAAGAATTGCGTTCGCTAGCATACCTCGGCGAATTTCTTGGTGTTGCAGCAATCGGTTGAATTCACATCAGAACAGTAACAATGAGTAACCACCAACGTTTAGATGATGGAATGAGGTGGCGAATTGTGGGAAGGCTAGAGGCAGCCCAATCGCAATTCCAGATATGCAGAGAGTTTATTTAACACCCTGCGTCGTGTGTAACCTATGGAAACAGTTCCAGGATACTGGATATATCGAGAGAAAGCCTGGGCAAGGTCGTCCAAGAGCCACGATGACCAGAAAACATCCCTATTTGTCCATTTTAGCGAGGCGTAACAGAGGGGCTATATCTTCTCAGCTCTCTTGGGACCTATATGCAACCACAGGAACCCGTGTAACAAGGGTGACTGTTTCCAAAAGACTGAATGAAAGAGGGTTGTTTGCCAGAAGACCGGCTGTTTGCGTCCCGCTCACATCTACGGACAGGAGAGTCGAAGTAGCATGGTGCTGGCAGCATAGTGATTGGAGTACGGAGCAATGGGCGACCGTTCTGTTCACCGACAAGTCCCGTTTTAGCCAGGGACCCGCTACCTACCCTCCAATGTCCGCGAAATCAACAATTATGACGGTGGCGGTGTAATGGTCTGGGTAGGCATCATGCTGGAGAGCCGCACACCTCTCCACGTCTTTGACAGAAGCTCTGTGACTGGTGTGAGGTATAGAGATGAGGTCTTGGAGCCCTATGTTCGTCTTTTCCGGTATGCAGTGGGCCCCGAGTTCATCTTACAGGACGATAACTCGAGGCCACATAGAGCTCTTCTGGTCGACGAATTTCTCGACAGTGGATTGACCAGCCAGGTTTCCAGATCTCAGCCCTATGCAGCATGTCTGGGATGCTTTGGGGAGGGCAATTGCAACTCGCATCCCCCTCCGAAAACCATCCAGGAACTGAAAACAGCGTTGCTGAATGAGTGGGACCAATTGCCACAGGCACTGATAAATTGCCTTATTTCCAGTACGACATCATGCTGCGAGGCCTGTATGGCTGTAAGAGGGTACCGTACCCCTATTAGCCGATTTCATTTGTCGTTTCTGCAACCGCTGTTTTAGACCTTCAGACTTCCATGAGTGTTACACACGAACATGTGCGTCTATTATAAATGTTGAATGTTTATTTTGTTTGTATTATATCAACCTATGTTCACCAAATTTTATTAAAAATCTGTCCAGTAGTTCTGGAGACCATAGATCAAATATGAAAATTCTCTTAATTTATTTCAACATTGTATGTTCATTTTAGAATTTAGAAATTAAAACTTAGAAAATTTCTCCGGACTCGAGTGCAAGAGAATAATAGTAGAATAGTAGAAGCTGCGATCATAATTATAAGAACAGCATTTTTTTTCCAACGTCAGTGCCAAAAAAGAAAGACTAACTCATTTGTAAAGGTCAAGTCTTCTTTTTTCCCATCGATTCATTCGCGTTTTCGAGCAAGCATCATCAGTCAGACGATAACATATGGGAATACGACCATTAATAAATGGAAATGACCTGCCAAAAATGAAAAAAAGAATTAAAATGATTAGTTGCTTATGGGACAAGCGCATAAAAAATATCATCTCGGATAAAATCGATCGATATAAAAATTGTTCATGTATTAGTTGCTTTTTTGCGTGGGACATAAACGGAATAATTTATTTTCGGAGCATCGAAACACTCCTCATAAATAATTCGAAGGAAGAAACGCTTGCGAAATGTTTGAAGTTTTTCATGTTTGAGTGATACAGTTGTAAATTAGTTCTTTAATTTATTTGGCGAAATCTAGACTGAGGTCTGTACGAGGACATTTTCAAATGTTTTTGTATCTAAGATTATGCGCAGCTTCTCAAATAATAGGGGGCCCAGAAAGTAATGTCGTTTCTGCGCGTGTTGACAACAACATGCTAAGGGTAGAAGTGGATGCAAATCCATGTCAAGCACTCTTAACCAACCTTGGTCGACCATCCAAGAACATTTAAAGCAGAATGGAAAAATAAGCAAAGCAGGTGTTTGAGTCCCCGATAATCTGTCTGAAGAGAACAAAGACAACCGTTCCATCACATGCAACGTATAGCTCCAACGGCACCATACAAAACCGTGTTTTGATCATTTGATTACTGGAGAAGAAAAATGGGTCCTGTTTGATTATCCAAAACGCAAAAGACAGTTTTAATAGGGTTTAAAAAGGGTTTACATCCCAAAAAGTTGCTTCTGTGTGTTTGGTGGAGTATTCGCGGAATTGTTCATTTTGAATTGCTGAAACCTGGACAAACTGTTAATGCAGATCTTTATTCTGAACAACTGGATTGAGTGAACCAATCTTTAATCAAAAAATATCCGGCGATCGTCAGTAGAAAAGGCAACATTCTGCAACACGACAATGCAAGACCGCACTGTGCAAGATGGACCCTGGAAAAAAATGAATGACTGGGGATGGGAGGTGCTGCATCACCCACCATACTCGCCCGATATCGTACACTCGGATTTCCATTTATTCCAGTCCTTACAACATTTTCTTAGTGCCAAAAAATTTGAAAATTTGAATGATGTCCAAAATGTCATCCTGAAATATTTTACTCAAAAACCAATTGATTTATATTGGTTCGGGGATTGAAAATCTGCACCCTAGATGGCAAAAGGTTGTTGATAACGAGGGTGATTACATTACTAATTAAAAATAAAAACGTGTTAAAATTTATTCGTGTGAAATTTGTGATGACTTCGTGGTTTAATAAGGCACCATTTAGCAAGACGAAACAAACATTTATTAAATATATAATTCAAAGCATAATATAATAGTTACTCAGAGCAGTACGTCGCTCCTACCGCATAGTACAATCTACTACCTTCCTCTTCCGAGGCTAACATGCAACTCCTAATAAATACATTAACCCTTCTCGAAGAAGAGCTACCTGCGCCAAGCATGCTCTGTTGATCGCCAAACAGTCGCCAGATATCACACCCCCGTCGTAAGATTGTTGTTGATATTATTTACAAATCAATCAGCAATCTGGAAACTAAAATCTAGCAACTGTTTGCGATCAACGTGAAAAAGAAAAAAAAAAACTACATATACTTTTATACATTCTCTCCTAATTTTCAAATCTCAATTACTATAGACATACCTCAATTTACTACATAAACATAGATAACACATTTTTATATATAAACATAGATAAATCATTTTTTAACTTCACTTGTTCCGAACCTTATTATTATTGTAACAATTTATCAATTCTTAATTCAAAGAAACCAAGTTGATATTTTCTTTTATAAACATGTTAAAATATACCCTAGTATTATTCCAATGATGACAGTAAAATTATTAAGTTTCTTATATATATATAAAATTATATTCTTAACATTCCTTTTAATTAATGATGCTGCAGCATAATTTAAATCCTTGGGAGACAAATATCTAAATTTACCACTTACCTCGAATATTTGTTATCCAATAATTTCTCTATCTATTTCAAATTACATAAACATCTTATTTGCACAAAATTCTAAAATGATTATGAAAAGCAAAGAAACTATCTAATTATTAACTATACAAAATGTTCGTGAAGATGAACAGTAAATTAATGTTCAAAGTTCACAAGTGGGAAGTCTGGATAATGCATCCGCGTTTGACAGTTTTTTTCCAGGGCAATGTTCTATTTCGAGATTATATTTCTGCAAAACTATGGCCCATCGTTGTAATTTGGACGATTGCGGAGCATTTCTCACTATAAAGGCTAGAGGATTATGATCAGTCACAATTTTCACCGATGAACCGAATATCCAAGGTTCAAACTTCTTCAATGCCCATACTATAGCATAAGCTTCACGCTCTATAGTCGGCCAGCTCTGTTGAGGTTTCGATAATTTCTTGCTCGCGTAGCAGATGGGAAATTGCTTCTCTCCCCTTTGCTGTGACAAACATGCACCTATTCCGATTTGGGATGCATCAGAATGAATGACAAACGGATCCTGCAGTGTTGGGGTGATCAGCTCCGTTGACATCGCTAATCGTTCCTTCAGTTGTTGAAATGTTGACTCATGAATTTCTTTCCATTCGAGTATTTCCGGTTGTTTATTTTTCGTGAGTTCTGTGAGTGGGTAGGCGATCTCTGCATACCCTGGGATATAATCGCGATAATAATTACATAGTCCTAACAGACTTTTAAGATCTCTTTTCGTTTTCGGCGTTTCCAGCTTCTTGATTGCCTCTATTTTCTCGGGATCTGGTTGATGTTTTCCTGATCCAATGATGTGTCCTAAATATTTAATTTGAGGTTTTGCAAACGAACATTTCTTCGAATTGATAGTAAATCCAAGTGACTCTAGTTTGGTAAAAACTTTATCCAGATGTCGGAGATGAGTGTCGAAATCCGTGGAAAATATAGCTATGTCATCAATATAGGCTCTTGAAAATTGTTGAAATTCTTTCAGCGCGTTATTCATTACTCTCTGAAAAGTTGCTGCTGCGTTCCTTAATCCAAAGGGTAGCACTTTAAACTGATATTGACCTCGATGAGTTTTGAACGATGTGTACTCTTTACTTTGTTCCTCCATGGGAATTGCCCAATATCCTTTCAGCAAATCTAAAGTTGTTATGACGTTGGCTCTTCCTATACTGTACATTAAATCAATGGCATTTTGCATAGGAAAGTCATCTGGCTTCGTCACTGCATTCAAAGCTCGATAATCTAAGCACAATCTGATATCTCCATTTTTTTTGCTTACACAAACTACTGGATGAGCTATTTCTGCATTACTTTCTTCTATTAGTCCCGATTTCAATAATTCTTCTACTTCTTCATCGACCTTGGGTTTCAATGCTTCAGGAATCCTATAAATGTAAGGTTTCTTCCTCTCCATATTGGGTATTAATCTAATTTTATGAGCTTCAACTTTAGCTATTTTCAGCTTTCCGGTGAATAGTGCTCGGTGTTTGTTGATAAGAGCTATCAATTTTCTTCTCTGCTGCGGATTCAAATTTTCTAAATTCAGATTTGCATCTATTTTAAAATCTTCCAGGGGGGTCGAGAGATCTTTTCCTGGTAAAGTTATAATTTCTCCAAATTCTTCTTCATTTTCAAATATCACTCCAACTGCATTGACACTAGCTTGGAATTTTCTAATTTTATTTGCATGAACATGTTTGATCTTTCCATCAGGTAGTTTTACTTTATAGGAATGAGGTGGGCAATGATTCACGATTTCTCCTGGACCAGTCCATCGTGCATAGAGTTTGTTATTTGAATCTGGTATGAGTAAATAAACTTATTCTCCGATTTTGAAATTTTTTGGTATTGATCTCCGATTAAAGTACTCAGCATATTTTTGTTGTTTATCACTTGCAATTAAATTGGCTTGTTCGGCTGCTTGTTCTAACCTTATTTTTAAAAGTTGTAAGTAATCCACTGCCGATTCACTTAGATTAGGTGGTATAGGTATTTCTCCTGACCATGAAGACTTCAGTACTGCTAAAGGACCTCTTGGTTGTCTTCCATACATCAGCTGAAATGGTGAGACACCCGTGGTGCAGTTTGGTACTTCTCTGTATGCAAAGAGCAGGTATGGGATGTGCTTATCCCAATTCGAAGGATCAGTCCTGATGACATGATGTAACATTTGCTTGAAGGACTTGTTCCATCTTTCTACTAATCCATTTGAAGCACTGTAAGCAGGTGTAGAGAACCTAGGGTGAGAACCTAGTCTTTTCTGGAATTCTTTAGTTAATTTTGAAACGAAGTTACTTCCGTTGTCACTAGCTATTGTATTAGGGATTCCTGTTCTCATGAAAATCTCCAAAAGCGCGTCGCAAGTGGCTTTTGCTGTCAAGCTTCTCAGTGGAATGGCTTCTGGCCATCGGGAATGTTGATCTACCAGACATAACACATATTTATGTTTCCTAGCAGAGGAAGGTTCAATAGGTCCAATAATGTCGATGTTAACTGTTTCGAAAGGTAATCCTGGCCTTCTGACCGGTGTGATGGGAATCTTTTCAGATCGCTTTTCTGGACTTTTCAACTGACAATCTTTGCACGTTTTACAGAAGGTTTCAACATCTTGTGCTAATCCAGGCCAATAAAATGAATATCGTATTCGCTCCTTTGTTTTTCTTATCCCAAGATGTGCACCGAAAATGGAACTATGTGCTAATTCCAACACTTGTGCTCTTCTACTAAGTGGAAGCACTAACGGAAAAACATTCTGTCCTAATATTTTTTCTTGGTGATGTAAAAGATGATCAATAAATAAATAATTTCCTTTTTTTTCTATTGCTAGCTTCCATGCTTCTCTCAGCGAGGGACAGTTAACTTGCTCTTCGCGTAGGCGTTCAGCAGACGATAAGTCTGTGTTTACATAAACACTCGCCTTCTTCCCTTCCTCCTCTTCGTTTTTCTCCTCCATAAGCATTAGCGGGGGGGAATCGACGCTGTCGTTTGACTGTGCATTGGCGAATAAAGTTTGTAAGTTTTCGCTTCCGTAATTATTTCTTTCTGCGTTTGGTTCTTCTGCCGCAGGATTAATCAACAGTTCGTATATTTCTGGAGTTATTAGGCAAGGCACATTTAGCTTATCAGTCACTGCAATTAATGTATCCACAAAATTAAATATATTGCTTCCATGATCTTTATGGTAAATAGGTACACGGCAAACTTTTGCTTCAATTGGTTGTCCGAAAGCAGGTGTTAGCAATATTTTACCTCCTTCTCTCTCTTCTAAATTTGGAATGAGCGATGAATGTACGATCGTTATCTGCGTTCCAGAGTCTACGATAGCTTCGATTTTCTCAGAGTTAATAAAAATATCTACTTTTTGCAGTGGTTGAACGATGCGTTCTGCGAATTCGGATCGTAGATGGGATGAGTCTACTTTAGCTACGATGGCTTCTTCTTTGAACTTTTTTGAGTTTTAAGATCATCCTTTCCCTTCCTATTTACTGCAGGTTCATTCTTTCTTCTTTTGTCTGGGAAATCTCTTGCGATATGTTGATAGTTTCCACAAATATAACATTGCTTTCTTCTCGCACAAGATCCTTCTTGTTTTGAATATTCTTTTTTCATGGGTGGCGGATATATTTATCCTGTGTACATGTTGTATCCAGGAATCTCGGTGATCGCTTAATTCCATTTCGAACTTCGTCGAAAGATTTTCCTTTGGCCGTGAAATAAATATCACATTCTGTAGCTAATTCTTGAGGCTTCAGCCATTTATTTCCTTGGCGTATTGCGACGTGTGCAGCTGTTTCTTCATCTAATGCTTGGAATAATTTATCGGAAATAATTAACTCCTTGAGTGTTTCGAAATCCTTTACTTCTCTTGACTTGCAGTAATAGTCCCATGTAGCTGTTAGTCTTGAAGCGAACTGGATATGCGTTTCGCCGGAATAACGTTTAGTTTTTCTGAAGTTTTCTAAACAGGTTTGAGGAGTAGGTTGATATTCCTTCAGAACAAGAGTTTTCACTTTTTCGTAATTTTGCAGATCTTCCTCCTTTATATAAACAAGAACATTTGAAGCTTTTTCTCCAATTAATTTCAATAATATTTCTGATTTGTATTCTTCAGGAACCTTCTTGTGCTTAAATGCTCTTTCGATAGAATCGAAAAATATATTCCATTCTTCTGCTCTCTTCGGTACTTATATAGTCAGTGTTTCTACTCCTTTGATCAGCTTGTCCAGGGAAATTTCGGTTTCTCGTTCTGTGTTTTGGATTAAATGTGTTGGACTTCTACTTCCTTCATTTTGAGTTGCTCGAATCTTCGCTAGTTCTATTTCGTGTTCTCTTTCTGTTCTTATTCTTTCTTCTTCCATTTGCATTCTTTCCATTTCTTCTTTTCTTTTTCTATTCTCCACTGTAGTAATCAGAATTTCTTTCACGAAATCAGCATCTTCGATGTATTCCTTGCTATTCTGGAGTTTGTGTTTCAGTTCTGCCAGCTTCAAATCTGGGGATGCTTCTTCGCCAATTTCCAATAGAACTGTTACTAAATCCTCTTTCTTTGCGTTTTTGAACATTTTCTTCTATTTTCCTTTAGAATCAAGCCTTTCAAACTCTCGATTAAATAATTCTCACGTTTTTACTCTCTTTTGCAAATGAACACTTCTTTCGTTAGTTAGGCTTAACTTTACGCCTCTTCCGTTTTCAACGCTCTAAGCTTCTAACCTCTCTGGTTTTCTCGTAAGAGAGCGTGTTGTGATGACTTCGTGGTTTAATAAGGCACCATTTAGCAAGACGAAACAAACATTTATTAAACATATAATTCAAAGCATAATATAATAGTTACTCAGAGCAGTACGTCGCTCCTACCGCATAGTACAATCTACTACCTTCCTCTTCCGAGGCTAACATGCAACTCCTAATAAATACATTAACCCTTCTCGAAGAAGAACTACCTGCGCCAAGCATGCTCTGTTGATCGCCAAACAGTCGCCAGATATCACAAAATTAATGTAAGAAAGCGACATTAGTTTCCGGTCCCCCTATTATGTTACTAACAAATTTTGGTCCACTTTCTGATATAATTTTGAGTGTCGTCCCAAATTGCAACATTTATTTTGAAAAAAATGCAGCAGCAACTGTCTTTTCAAACGCACGACGTAATGGTACTGATTTGGAAAATAATCTAAGATATCAAAGAAAAAACATGATTTATCACCTTGATTTCTAGGGCAAGGACCCAACAAGTCTATTCCAAGAATCTCATTTGGAAACCTAAAACTACTATGGCCGATGGAAACTTTACATATTTACACTTTTTGGCATCCGTTTTAGCTCTGAGCTAGGTCTAGGACTTTTCGCCGTCACCATTTCACCGTGGACGTTTTGCAGTGGCCATTTCGCCGTCGCCGTTTCTCCGCCAAGACATATTTTGCTTTACATGACAGTATTCTACCTTGTTGCATTATACTCGTATTAAATTTATTTAGATTAATAATTCTGTTTACCTTGTGTATACTTAATAAAGGTTGCTTTTAACGTATATAGTCACTTACAAGTATGAGATATAAAGAAATTACGCATAGTTAGTTGGAAAATTATGTCAGTATCAAAGGGAACTGGGGCTAAATTATGTTATCGATTTTAAAATTATGCGGGTACAATATTTACATTATTCGCCAACATTTCTTGAAATTTTAATCGGATAGTTCAGAGAAATCACTCATACAAGCAGCAAATTCACAGTTTCGTGAAATCTGAATGGAAAACGGAATGACTTCGGAACCTTGTCAGCACATTACTCTCTTCAAATTAATATGTGATGTGTAACGGTGTATTTGTATAGAACAGAACAGAAAAACATTTTATATGAGATAATATATAAAATGTTTATTAAATTAAATTAAATTATTAATTTAAATCAACAGTCGTGTAAAGAAAAATATGTCTTGACGGTGAAACGGCCACGGCGAATAGTCCCATTCCCCTTCTGAGCATAGTCAGGCGTAACTTTTCAGCGCGCTGTAGATATAAACTTAAGATCAGTCCTTGGAAAGAATTTGTTTGTCTAACTTAGACGCTATAATAGTTATAGTTCGACCGTCTCAAGCACAACCCTGCTTGGCATTCTGCCAAAACACATAGACTCGTCCAAAAGGGGCGGTATTACTTGCTGCGAAGTGAAAGGTCTTCTCTTCTCCGGAAAGAGCTATGCTGGAGTGAAAGAAAGTCTTCATCGTCTCACCCTATTTTGAGAATAATTCGGTCCGAATGGCGCATGCGTGTTTGTGGTCGCAGATGAGGCGGTCGAACTATACTACTAACAATCAACAATCATGTCAAAGACTTATATGAAGTATTTTTGCTTTTAAATGAAGCTGGACTAAAAGTAAATGCCACCAAGTGTAAGTTCGCTGTTCCAGAACTTCTTTCCTTAGAATATAAAATATACAACAAAAGAATTGAGACTGAAAAAATAGTTATCAAAAATTACCCTTCGCCGAATACTGCAAAGAAGTTATCTTCATTCTTAGGCATATGTTAACATTATAGACGTTTCATTAAAGACCTTGCTGAAATAGCTGAGCTCTTGTTACAATTAAAGAGTAAAAAAGCCCGTTTTAGTTAGTCAGCCGATGTAAACATGATGTAAACAATGCTTACTACTGTTAATGAGTATACAATTAATATAACTTTTTAATTTTTAATGCCATATCGTATGTCCTCTCACTGCAGTTGTTTTATTGTAAAGTCTACCGCAGAGATTCTCAACCAGAGTGGAATTTTACAGTTTTAGGGGGAGGGAACGTGATCAACCTTTCATTAACCTCTTCAGTATTAATTATATGAATTCAGAATAGCTGCGTTTTACACAGGTTCTGCCTTTATGAAGTGTTCTATATTTTTGTTGTTTAATTAATAAAGCACCTTACCAAACGAGCTGAATCTAAATAAATGTATATATATATTTTTCAGGTTTCAGAAAGGCGGAATGAACTTCTAGCGGTGATGAAAGGAGCGCGTGGAACAAAAGAAATTTTTGAACCCCTGTTCTAACTAGTTTCCTCAAGCACTCGGCGCTATAGAATGCTGATTATGAAGGAAGGATGTCGCCTGTTTTATGCTGTAAAATCTTTATCTGTGTTTTAATCAATAATAAAACGTTGTTAAACATAGAAATAAAATGAAATAATTGTAATATTTGCTTAATAAATTTTAATTGTATATTTTGTTTTGGTATAATTTATTATTAGTTTGTTACTGTTATTTAAATTTAAGGCATTTAAAATTAAGGAAGAAAAGACAAAATTATTGGGCATAGATTTTGAATAAAACTTTGCCGGCTTTAGTTTATCTGTGACGAAGAGAGACTCGTGTCTGATCATCCTTCGAAATCGCCATATTTTAATCCAAATTTAAGCAAAAAAAAAAAAAATGCTCTTTGACTAATTTTAAATTAGCGCGTTGGGCTTCGAATTTACCCATAAACATTTCTAACGCTGCTTTTGACATACCTCGTCAAAAGAACAATCGTTTGTGCATCGCATAGCAACGAATTACGCACAGTTTTAAAGAATGATATTTGGGCTAATATGCTAATAATATCTGCTTTATAATTTCATTTAAAAAGTTGCTTTTATATTGGAAAAACTTTATCGGCAATTGCTTTTATATTTCGAACACGCTGCCAACTGCCAGAACAGCAGGCTCGAGACAACTTGGCACAGCTCCAGATATTGAACGTCACTCGCTGGAAGGCGCATAATCGAAGAGCTCCCAACTTTTCTGCACACAACAGCAAAACATCGCCACACACGGCAACACTCTCTTTTCCAACTTCTTTTATATTTATTTATTTATTATGATTAGTTACGCATTTTTACCGATGTATTATTTTTTGTAGGGCGTTCTTCTCGAACAGCGTTTCCACCCCGAGAACGTTTAACGCGAGTAATAAAAAATGTAATAAAAAAGAGCTCTACGCAGACGATGTGTTGAAAAAAGCTTTGGAAATGGGCGGGAAGATATGTTGATAGCGTAGCGATAAGAATGTTTTTTCTTTTTTTCGCTTATTCTGAAATAGTGGCAACGTTGCGTTAATTTATTTTCAAAGGGCGCATTATCAAAATGTAAGAAAAATTGGAAAGTTTTGAGTAACATATTTTTTTTAAAGTTTCAACGCATTCATTTACTTTTTTACAGCACCAGATTAAAAAAAAACTGATGTGAATACCAAGAAAAATATGAGTTGATGTTTATTTTAATTTCACTTTTGAATAAATATTTAAAAACTGCGTTTCGGCCAGAAAACGGTGTTGCGAGTTTTGTGGCAAGAACATAAAAATATAATGTAATAACGAAGTGGGAAAGCTAATTTTTTTACCATGAAATTAATTCATATTTTATTCCCTATTCACCTGAATTATGTTCTAGAGCAAGGATGTCAAACTCGCGGCCCACAACAAATATTTTTGCCGCCCGGCCAATATATCGGCAAATAATAATATATAATAATAAAATAACATATCGACGAAGAAAAAAATGAAATGTTTACTGCAAAGTAATTAACGATAATTTATTCAGTGTTGTTAGATTACTCACAGCGAGCTGACACACACACTGCTTAAATTACAAATGCGTGTGAGTAGCTTGCGTTCAGCTACCTTCGGCTTTTGGGGGACACGTGCGCTCAGAACTTGTACGCATGCCCCGATAGCCGAATGTGGCCGAACTCATGGTCTCAGTTTTCCAATCATAGTTTTGTACGATATATTGGTGCATGCACTTTACTTTATTATTAATTATTACTTAATTCATATTGTTACGGATTTCATAGTTATTTATTTAGTTAGTTTTTTTTAATTTAGAATTGTAATTAGATTTGCTTCATGTTGCCTTAGCAACGCAGACGATTTTTGAAAAGACAGCTGCGTTAGTGAAATTCACGGTTCAAGCATTCATCATATGCATTGTATTATACATCAAGAAGTTCTATGCACGAAAGTAATAAATATGGAGAATGTTTTGTCATATATAAAAAAAGTTATAAATTTTATAAGATCTCGAGGTTTAAATCAGCGTCAATTCACTGCTTTCTTAAGTGAGTTAGATAGTGAATATTCGGGTTTGTCCTACTATACCGAGGTACGTTAGTTTTCTTGCTCCAAGATTCTCAAACAATTCTGGGATTTGAAAGAAGAAATATGTCAGTTTTTAAAAACGGAAAATCAAGACGTAAGTTTGTTTTACGATCCAATATGGATACAAGATTTATCTTTCTTGGTTGATATAACCAAACACTTAACGGATTTAAATTTATCGTTACAAGGAAAAGATCATATCATTAAGAGCATGTTTCACATAATTAAAGCATTCAAATGTCAACTAGTTCTTTAGGAAAAACAACTTAAAAATGAAGATTTGACGCACTTCCCGACGTGTAGTATGAATAAATCAAGTTTAGATGATACTTGTTCGTATCAAAAATACGCAGAAAAAATTGCAAATTTATCAACTGAATTTGAAACGAGGTTTAATGATTTTAGTTCCCTCGAAGACAATTTTTTTTTTTTTTTTTTTTGTTTTCTTCGATTTTCTCAATAAGTATTGACTCAGTACCCAGCCATATGCAAATGGAGGTGATCGAGATTCAATGCAACTCAAATTTGAAAGCAAAATTCATTGAAGTGGGCGTGTCTGAATTTTACAAATATTTACCAGCCCAGGTTTGAAAATACTCGAAAATTCGCATATGAAATTATTTCCATGTTTGGTAGCACTTATCGGTGCGAGCAGTTATTTTCAGTCATGAAAGGTAATAAGTCTCCTATTAGAAACCGTATTAATGATGCTCACCTTGGGTCAGCGTTGAAAGTTATCACTGCAAACAAAATTTCTACCGAAATAGGAAAGATAATAGCAGAGAAGAGATGTCAAGTATCAGGACGTAAACATTAAATTTTTCTTGTTCTTTTCTATATAAATATATATATATGTTTATTATTGTATTATTCGAAATAAATCTACGTTTCTATGAATATTGATTTATTTTTTGCGGCCCGCCTAAAGTTAAACCTTGTTTGTTTGGCCCAAGTGTACCTATGAGTTTGACATCCCTGTTCTAGAGCAACACAATATGATTTTCTAACGCGTGTTAATTATGCCTTAGCTTTATTGTTGGAATACACGGAACTAATGTTTTAAAGTTAAGCCTCAAGTAGAATTGCGTTTCATTTCGCAATACAGTTCAGAAGTTCCCGAACTCTCACATTAAATATTATATTCACTGCCAATAAGACATATTTGAGGGTAAAATTAGAAAACAAACACTGTGTGGGTAAATTGTGTATCTGAAATGCGCATGCGTATTACAGTAAGCGGAATGTGAGAAGAAAGAAATCTTGTGCAAGAAATAATATGAGTCTCACGCAAGAACAGAGATCTGCTGTGTTGGGAACGTGATAAAAATTAAAAGATTTGCTAAGCAAAACATCATAAACAGCTGTGCATAATATCCAAACTAGTCCATCGAAGAAACTGGTGACAAGCATGGGTCATCGTGTTGATTTCTGTGTTAAAGAACATGGTAGTCATGCTCAGCATTTGTAAAAGGGTTTCTTTTCTTCTCCTTTATTGTTAATTCGTAATTATGAGGGCTGATATTGTACATTAATACTGTGTGCTTAAAACAAAATAAATCTTAGATAAGGCAAATGTGTGGTCTTTTCAGATTAGAGTTTAGGAATTTTAGAATCGCACTGTGCTTATTGAACACGGCTGTGTCCCTACCCACTAACAGTTCCTGACCCCTGAAAGCAGACTTCACGTATTCTTGCGACTTTATTTGGCACATGCCCCCCCCGAAAGAAAAACAGGGGGAAAATAGTGCGTTAAGCTTCGTTCAGACGGGGGCGTAAAGGGCATAAGTGGTTAAAGCCGAGCTCCATTGCCAAGGCAACCAGTCTGTGCTACGTCACAAAATCTGGTTTAGTGCTCGTGGTATAGAGTTCAAAGTTTTCAACTTTACGCCGAGTTTGGGATAAGCGTCTACCAATCAGAGCGAAGCTAAAATGAAGCGGCGTTCTACAGAAGATTTCGCTGTCACAAAACAAGCAGAGCGAACGCGGGAAATCAATCCAGCAGGAGAACAGCGTGGGAAAGTTGTAGACACATCCACACATGCGCAAATTTAGCTTCTCTCATTGGCCACGGCTTACACACCGTTCTCGCAAGTGTGAACGGAATTCCCGTATTTTATGCACTTATGACTACGTTTTACGCCGCCGTCTGAACGCAGCCTTAGTGGTCTGCCTCAAAAATTGGTTACACTGGTAATTGGTGACATTTGTAACACGCCAACTAATCATTGTGACTTGAAATTTGTGCAACTTAAAACACCATATTTTTACCAACCTACTACAGAATTAAAAAAATTCACGTTAATAAGTAAATATAAGTACAGCAATAACTTTATACCAGGAAAAAATTTCACAATTCACAGAGTTGTCGAAGAATAAAGATTCGTGAAAATTTTTCTGCCTCGAATTTACCCTAACAATATCACGAAATATTCCTCAGTCAGCTATCTATATTAATACTTATTGGGAAATGCATACCAGAAAAGAAGTAATAACACAGAAACCTAGTATATGTAACTCAAAAATAGTATATTATGAATTTTTTAAGTTGAGATTTGGATTTATAAAAATCAATCATATTCTGGAAATTTATTTAACCCAATTACGTTAGACTAAGTTTACAACTTAACTGGATGTGTTTTTATACATTATATTGGTTAATTTTCTGTTAATTCTGTTTAATTCCGGATTCAGAAATGTATGTATGTCATGTATGTGTGGGTGTGTATATGTGTGCGTATATACGTGCACACACCATGTACATACACATATATACACACTGGCGAAAATCAACAAATGTTGCCAAGTCGCAGAGAAAATGTGTCACGAAAGCACGACAAGTTTCCTTTTGTATATATCCTTATTATGTTTAAACTGTTTACGCAATTCTAACAAACTCAGAATTAAATGCTTGAGTTATAAATGTTTACTACAAAAAGAGACTGCAAATCAAAGATTTTACAAAATATAGAATGAATAAACATGTGCATTTCCTACAAGCTAAATAAATGAGTAAATTTTCCTACAAGCTGAATAAGTAAATAAATAAATAAAAATAATGCAATAGAATACAAAACTACATAAAACCAGCCCAAATATTTATATTACAGCAATATGTTTCTGACTACAGGAGTTTCTTTTTCTTGTCATAAAATCTAAAGGCAGCAGTGGTATAGCTTGATCATTTATTTTCGCCTTTTAATTTATTCTCAGACATCTAGAATCGCAATATAGCAGGAAACTAATAACTCGGCTGTAAAATTAATTTCATTCCATGCTTTCGCCACGGGGCTATTAATCATATAATATTATATTTGCAACATAACCTCCTTTTTCTCAAACATCCCGAAATCTGAAGAAAAGCAGTACCGCTAGAAAAGTATTTTCATTGGTACCTGAAAAATATCAAATACAATGAGATAAAACCATCTTCCTGTTTAATAACAAAATGTTGAATAAGTATAGTAGCAGACAAAAAACAATAAATATTCTTCGTTGCCTTGTTGTACCATGGTGCGTTATTTGACAAGTATTGCTTTTCCATGTGGCATGAGATCTTTAAATTATCATCCTCGCGTTACGTTAAATTCCTCCTTTTTAATTTTTTTCTCCTTTCCCTTTTAATACTGTAGAGACTATTAAGATTTCCTAAGAGAAAAACGTGAAAAGGTAACAATATTCTCGGGAAGATTCCAACCACGGAGCTTTCACTTGCTAGCTGGGCATGCTGACCACCTATACAACTACAGTACGCACAGAGGTATGCGATCATTTTTTACAGCATACGATCTTTCATTTATCTTTTAATTTTCAACAGTGCTTTGCAGAATCGTTAAGTTTACTTCGAAGCAGAAAGCATGAAAAATGAGCAGTGCCTTCTCCGGAATTTGAACTTCTAACTTTCCGATCGCTGTTCGGATATGCTTTCCAATAAAACCACGAACGAACTCGTTAATTAGGGAGAAAAACCTTATAGCTTAGCAAACTAATCAATTCTAAAACAACAATGCATTTCTTTATTTAATTTTTAATATCTTTAATGAATTAGATTCATATTTAAGGTAATTAATGAAATTTGCATTATGTTTAACAAATGATCTTGATAAATGCTTGTACTAGTATAACATTTAATAGAAGATATAGCTAAAGTCAGATATTACATACGTCGGTACAGAATAATCATTTGTGCAGCCAACCTAGAAAACAGCTTTAAAGCTATTATATTACAGAGACAGCTACTAGCCGCCACTCAATGCCTTGAGGCATCTGAGAGGTGACCAATTCCTACAGTAATTTTTTAAGCCGGGAAATAGCTAACGTGACCATTCTTTCGGATAACTAAATATTCACTTTCAAAGATGAAAATATTGAAATCAATTATTTTTATTTCTCGATAAACAAAATGCTGCACCATGAAGATTTGGTTATTTAATTATACAAATTGCAAAAGATGGCAGCTGAACAATTTACATAAACCTTTTTACAAGTCGTAACTTAGAGAGGTAGAACAGGAGGAAACTCTTTGAATTCGTTTTTTGAAGTTGTGTTTCTTCTCAGAAGGCACATGTGGTTTAAAAGATGCCTGCTAGAATGAAGCCCGCTTCAGCAATCAAACTTATTTACGAAGGGTTCGGTTTAGGGCTACGAACGGGTAAGTTTTCTTTCCGCCATGTTACAGCTGAAACATAACCTACATGCGTCCTCTATATAAACGATAAAGAATAGAATATGAATCCCACTTGATGGTACTGGTACATCCAGATGGATATCAGCACGCTTGAACAGAAGTATCCGAAGATCAGCGACAGCAAAAAGCACGATTGTCGGCATCATGCATAATGTGCAAATTGCTTTGAATGCTCAATTAGCTGCAAGAATAATTTCTAGAAGATTAGGTGAATGCGACTTGTAATCATGCCGTCCCTTTACCGAATACTTCCTCTGACTCAAACCTACTAACGCCATTCAATGCATAGGCGTGTAGAGGCAGAGCCTAAGGAGAATGACTGTAAAAAGTAATACACTGCACTATTGGTAATAACTTACAAATAGCCATACAAACTTCCGCTGTGGAATACTTGTCCTTTTTCCATCATCCAAACTGCACTGACCGTTTTCCATTAATGAAATTAACATGAAGCGAAAGTAGTTAAATTCATTTTCTACTTTGGTTACATGGGCCATTTTGTAATAATTACTCACAACAGCCATAAACAATATTTACTCCTTTGATCTTTCAAACAACATCACTTTTTTTTTTTTTTTTTTTTTTTTTTTTTTTTTTTTTTTTTGTCCGAATGATTTGTTGCAATATTTGCATAGTATTTCTCAAATTTACTGCAATATTCTGAATTATAATTTTAAAACATAAAGACATACTTTCTGCAAGTCGCATCGGAACAAGAAATATTTTGATATATGCATTAAAAATTTAATAACAATCAAACAATTGTCAAGTTTATAAACTTGAATTATTGTACAAATTACCGTTTAATTACTGTCCAAATTTTAATTTTATTTCAAAATTTCTATTTTAAATTCAACTTTAAAAACTTTAAAAGGTTTTGCTCTCAATATTTAAAGCAATTGTTTACAATTTCTGTTCTGCAGTTCATCCATGTGTAATTCAAAAATGCGGTTTTGTCAATAATGATCTCGGCTGCTCGTTGCAAAAGATTAAACAAATTCTAGAACTTAAGACTTAATTTGCTATTATTTTCGTGATGAATTCCCTCTCTTTACTGATTGTTTGCTTTCCACATCTTAGATAACCTTCCATCATTAAATTCATGAAAATAAAAAATAAAAAATTTCCTATTTTATTCTTATTAATTTCGCATCATTTTAGCGACTTAATAGCTTTTATTAGTCCAAAGGGGCTTTGTCCCTGAAGGACAATTGTTTTTGTTTTGCGATTTTGCGTTGAATCACTATAAACGTCCGTTTCACTTTTCAAACTGTTGCCACCAAATGTTAGAGTCCTGCATTATATTTGAAGAAATTAAATAATGAAAAATCTGCATAAATCTATGTATATTTCTCGCATTGTGATAAAACAATGGTACATAGAGCCATTGAATTTTGAATGACGTAATCCTCCTACGAATATGGGCATACGGAAGACCACATTTGAAATTTGGAATTTGTTTTATTATAGATTTCATATTTTTCAAGGCTTTAATGAATTTTTGATTAACAAACTCAAGGATTTCCAAGCGAGCAATGGCAACAGTCAACCGGGGGAAAAAGAACCTTTTTATCTCCAGCGCGCGAAACTGCGTATCGGAAATTCTAAAGATAGGCTCATTTTAAAATTATTTTGCGACATTGCTATTGAACTAAATTTCATGGTTTAAGTGAAAAGAATATGATAGTTAATAAATAAAGGTAACCTACAAAACGTTAAAACAACGCCCCTTTGGAAGTAATTTAAAATCTGAGATCTTTCAGATTTTTCTTAATTAAATATTTACCAAATAAAGCTTTCCTGTAGGTGCCTAAGGGAACACATACACTACACATATGATAGGATGAAAGCGTATACAGATGATAAATACTATGATAAGGAATCGTCGTCCTTTTTTAATGGCGGATAGTCTGTTCTGTCTCGGCTTCGTGGCGTATTGCGCCATCTGTCTGTTGTGGAAGATGTCAATCTATATATATACATGTAATAATAAAATTCCATAGTCAAGAATACACTTAAAATTCTAACTGTATGTTCTTTTCATTTTTAATGGCGACGGTCTCTTATTTGAAAGTACGTGGAATTAAATCCACAGCCTCGTAGTCAAGTTGTTTTTCCCGCCTTTTCTACACGTACAGTTATAGAATGTTCTGGAAATATTTAAATCGAACTGGATTGGGTGACGAGGCTGACGTCATTTCTTGGAAGCTCCGCCTTTCCAGAGGCTATAAAAGGACTCGCAAAGGAATATCGGGCGCTTTTCTTAAATGTCACGATGCAGTAAACTTCATACAAAAAGTTATTAGTAATTCTTTTTTATTTATTCCGGAGATCTTAATTTTTGTAACTGCTATTTCTCCTGAATAATAATAGATGGATCCTGTTTTTTAAACTTATCGTCTGATACTTTTGAGCTACAACTACATCTATGATTCTTCACCAATCTATTTATTCCGGACAAAAGCTGGTACATCACATACATATATACACAGGCATAACCACACAGCACATCATCAGAATTTTAAGTCCAAGTTCGTATAAAATCTAAAATTCAAGAGCGTAGTATTCTTACTTCGTCTTCATAACACAATCCTTACCAGTCCATACAACGCTTTGCACCTTCATACAACTGCTTGATTGTTTCACCGAGTTCATCTGTGGTACTACCATTTAAGTGTCTTGCTATGGTTTTTAATGTCTTCGGTTTTATTGAAATAAGGGCCTTTGAAGCGAATATTCACTTTGACGAAGAGAAAGCAATCTACAATTGCTGGTCGATAAGAGGGGTGGTTAAGAATTGTGACACTTTTCTTTGCTAGAAACTGCTTAACGAAAGTAGAATCGTTTGATGGTACATTGATGTACAGCAAAATAAATTTTTTTTTCCAAAGATCTTCCTTGACAATATTGTGAGCAGTATCTTTACTAATAGTTACTATTCGGAGAGACAGCTGACGGTTTTTCAGCAACAGTCATCGAACTATTTCGGTGTTTTCATCACGAAACAGCAAATGGCGACTGTACGTGGATTCAGCATCAGTATTTTCATTTTCAACGCAAAATCCTCTATTGCATTTTTTCTTTACAACAAACTTTAATTGATATTTTACCGAACTTTTGAATCCATGGCTGCATTTATGTCAAGCAAAAGGTTTAACTGCATAGGAAAATTCTATTCTAAAGCAAAGAATTCTAAAACAGCTGGGAATCCGAAGAACGAGTTCCTAAAATCTACGCACTTTAAACAGCTCCTCACACTGCCAAATGGAAAGAAACAACTCTATCCATTTGCAAACAGGAGTGATCAGTTTCGCTGAGATGTGACGGTTTACTTTATATTTTGTTTGTTAAATACTCGATGGAACACAAGCAAGCCAAAAGTACACATATATGCGTACATAACACACATACACACATAAAAAATAGATCAGAGACGTTTCCGGTAAACAACAAAGGAAAGACTGCTAGTGTTTACATTAAGGAATCAAATTTTTTGGTACGCTTCCCAACAATTAATAATCCCTGTTAAAGAATAGCCGTTCCGTTTTCGCCGGAGAGCTGAACATTCGTTCAGTAAAGTGAATCGGTTCTTTGAATCGATTTCGGAGCGGATCGTTCATCTCTGCTCTAGAAAATCACATCAAAATGTCCAGGACCAGGCAAAAGAAAAAAAATGTTTCGTTGATGTCATTAAAATTTGTTATATTTTGAATTTACCTCTGTGTACTTGGTTTGAGTATTTTTGGTCATATCCACTAAAACAAGAAACAACAGTTAATGTTGGGAATTGCAGTTATTGGTAATCAGTTCATCATCAGTTCTCAATATACCAATAATTGCAGTTATTGGTATATTGAGAACTGATGATCAATGTTGTCACCGATACGATACAAAAACACGCGCTGATCCTGTTCTGCATTCTCTGATCATGTTCTGCAAACTTGAAACGCGTCTCCCAAAGCGTTTTTAAAAAATATCACGAAACTCCTAAACCACGCCTTCAAACTTTTCCTTTTATTGCCTTTTGTTTCTTCCCTCTTGGTTTTAATCCGTTCTGATTCGCAAAAGGATACAGCATCTACCATTAGAGGGAAAGCTTCGGCTCCATAAATATTTATGTCGGTTATATATAGAAAGTGCAGGTAAACAACACGGCTTTGGGGATGAGGAAACTAAACCCGCATATAAATTTCCGGTCAAAAAATGTCGCATATAAACTTTAATGACACGCATTACGACTTCGAAGCAACTTTAAAAATGAAATAGTAATGATAATAAATCTAAGGAGATTGTGCTCGCTTTCCTTTTCCTCGATCTGTTTGGTTCTTTCTGCCTGCTCTCGCTTCTCCTCGACAAATCAAAACTCCGAAAGTAATCCGATCACAGCAGAAAGCGAAATTAATCCTTTGGGATTGACATATCTCCAGGTTAAGAATGCCAGCTTCGTTTTCTATGTGTAGTGTCGGTTACAGCTAAGGAACGATGCAGCTACTTATTTTTGTTTATTTCTGTAGACATGCAAAAATTAACAATGCAATAGTCATTTAGGACCTCAAGGGTGTAAAACAATGTTTTTTTAAATTATTAAGTGTAATTAATTATCGCAACACGTGAGTTCTGTTTAAATAACTCGTCAAATTTTTTAATTAATTAGAGTTTGCGTCTCAAATAACAGCTGCCTTCGGAAAGCAGTTTTCAGAATTAGCTTTCTTTGTGTTTGCAAACACGGAGAAAATTTTGATTACAAGCAAAATTACTCGGAATGTATTATGCTTTTTTACGATAATTATTTCCAAGTTGTTTTTACAAACAATTGAATTTGAATAAAGTAGTCTTTTTTTTTTCTCTAGACCTTGGTCACAATAGTTGCTCAGACTAGAAAGTTTATACCCATTTAATGGCAAGCGACAGAGTTTAAAAGTAGGAGATTTTTTTTAAGATTTACTGTGAGCCTATTGAAAGTGTGCCACTTTACTAGAGTGCCGAATGAGTAAACTTTCCTGCTGAAATTGTGAACGGCTAAATAAATATTACTGTTGCCCTGGCCTTCTGTGGGACAACAAATTAACATGGATCCCCCACCTCCAAAGTATTAAACAGCGAACTTCCGAAATAGCAAGAAAAGCCCGCCTATTTCAGGGGCGAAACTGGGGTCAAAATCCCCACATACAGAAAATTCTTTATCTCACAGTCTCAGAGAAAATAGCCCTTTACGCTTTAGCAATATGGGCCAATCCGATGAGTGGTAGAAAAGTCAAACAGCTGGAAATTATACAACGACCTTACGCCTTACTCTTGTGTAAGGCCTACAGAAGAACGGCCACTAGTGCAGCAGTGGTATTATCTGGTCTAATGCCACTGCACATACGCGCGGAAACTGAAGCTGCTTACGCTACTGTTATCCATTTAAAGAAGGAAGCAACCTTCTGCGGAAACACTTATAGTCCAGTTCAGTATGAGCATCCAAGGAATACCCTGGAGACGCACCCTGCGCACAAGGGAAGAAATATAAGGATTCACGTCAGCAGAAGTGGCGAGCAAATTACAATACAGGATCCACGGTACCCAATGCAGTACTATACAGATGGATCCAAGCTCGACGAGGGTACAGGTAGTGCCTTCGTCCTGTACCACGGAGGATGCAAGGAAATCGAGTGGAAGGGGCATCTTCAACCAATAAACAGTACATTCCAGGCTGAAGTCATAGCCATTACCACTGCGATTCAGCATGCAATTGACAGCGGGATCACCGATGCAATGCTGTTTACAGATAGCATGTCAACGCTATTCGCCCTAGTCAACCATAACCACACCTCCCCATTGGTAGCGGACCTCCAGAATATTCTACAATCACATCCTCAACTAATTGTAAATTTAATATGGACTAAGGCACACGTTAACAACGAGGGTAACGAGACAGCTGACCAACTGGCAAAGGAGGCAGCAAGCAACATAGCTGCACAGATGGTAACTATTCCAGCGCCACCCTCGTATCTCAAGAGAACTCTTAAGGAAAAAGGTCTGCAGAAGTGGCAAGCTGAATGGGAGACCTGTGATACGGGTCGCAGAACCAATTTATTTCTGCCTAGGCCTAGAGTGAAAATGGAGCGCCAATACTCCATACTTCCCATCACTAATTACATCTCGGGCCACGGGCCCTTTCCCAGCTATTTTGAGCGATTTGGTATCTCTCATACAGGCTTGTGCGTCTGTGGGTCGTTCGGAAATACCCTGGAGACGCACCATTACATCTTTGAATGCCCGCTCACGGAGGATAATCACCTCCACTTGCCAGCAGACAACCAAATAGCCTTCAAACGATTCATCGTTAATAACAAAGGCACAGTGAATACCATCTGCAGAATAATCAGCCAGATAACCGCCCTGGGGCAAGACCTATGCCAACCCCACTAATTCAGGGTCTTAAGTGAATGTAAGTACTCCTCTGCATCTAAGGAAATACAGAATCATCCTTCTGCTATCTTCCTTCTGCTAAGCGCATGTACCTTCTTTATTAATAGTATTTATGTGTCATGTCATGTATGTGTTATGTTAATGTTTTTTTTTTTTTCTTAAATGTGTAACCAGTATGATATGTAACGTATACCTTGCAAACCTAAAATCTGTAATACAATATAAATAGCCAATGTATCTCTCATCTGCCCCTGTATGGCAATGTAATAAATCTTTTAAGATCTCAATAAACACCCGGTAGATAGGGGAGGGCGCGGGACATATGCCTGTTTACCTCTGTTAAACACCAGGCGTCCCCGTCCTCCGTCACCTGTCACCTGCCCTTTGATAAAATGCTTTAAGAATTTACGCAATATCCGACCCAGATGTTATAGTTTCAGATTAGAATATTGTTACGTACACATTTTATGTTGTGTTAAGTGCACATTTTGTGTAAGTGCACATTTTATGTTGTGTTAAGTGCACATTTTGTGTAAGTGCACATTTTATGTTGTGTTATAATAGGCTAAATGGTTGCAAAGTGTGATAACTCTGTGATTAACCATTATGTTATAAGATCAGTTTAAATTAATATCTCACCACAAACGTTGCATCTGTATTTTTAAATGTCACGTTCTTATACTCCATACAACATTGATATTAATATTTTACACTTTGTTATTTTAAATGCAGTAGACCCAAGATTTCCTAATTTCCTGTAAATTAATGCTTCTGTGAATAGATGAAAACTCAAATTAAACAAGATTTTTCCGGTTTGCTTTGCGTTAAGATGTTAAGATTCTTAGCAGAAATATTTTGTAAAGCGTTTGAAGAATTGTATAACGTTACGTTGCGCTGTGCTACCATGTATCACTGTACTTGTTTTTGTATAACTCCACAGCAGGGACTTTCAAACAAAAGGTTACCAGGGATCAATGACTTTGACGGTTACACGTGTTTTCCGATATATTGGAATTTGATAGTTTCTAAGTTTTTGCGCTTCCTCTTACCAATGATGTTCACCACTGACCATTAAAGCGTTGATTGTTGCTGAATCAAAGGTCAACGCTAGATGATTGCTTTAAAAATCACCTGTGAACCTCTATATATTTTGATGTTAGAAACATCACAAGGGGAGCTTTTCCAAAGTTTTTTTACTGTTGCGTTACATTACAATGCATTTATCATCCATTGTATCTGGTAGGCTTCACATAAGATTATTAGCTTATCTTCCACGAGTCCTCGCAAATAGCCACTTCTCAATGTTGTTAATTTGGAGCAGCAAAAACAATTTATTTTAAAAATTAAAGTTATTTTATTCTAATTAATAGCTCACTGAGCAAAAACAAATCAGATTTATAACGATAATTTTCCTCATTACTCACACATGGGATCATGAACAGCTGCGAAAATCAGCTCATTGCTGACTTTCGCAGCTAGCAGCTCTATATATTTTCTAACATCAAAATATATAGAGGTGATTTTTGAAGCAGTCACCTAGCGTGTCAGCATGTCAGCTGCGAAAATGGCATTGGTTTTTGGTTTAGTTGTTTTTATGATCTAACCAATTGATACATTTTAAACAAATTTAATGTTCAATACGTCCAGGTGATAAATTTAGTGAACTTTGCAACATTATTTTAATGAGTAAATGATTTTTTTGAAGCTATGCATTATATACTCTTGATATCAGAATCTTCCTTGCATTTAATTTTACATTCCTATATAACTCAAATAAACATAAATTTAAATGGAAATTGTGATTTAAATAAAAATAAATTTAAATGGAAATTACGAAGCTTCTTTCAGACACAATGTAATGGACTGTTCGAAACTTTTTACTCCTTGTTCGAAGTAAGGGAAGTATTGTAATCGCGAAAAATTTCGCTTATCATATTTCAATGAAAATATCCATTTTGACAGCTCTCGAAGCCTGATCGAATTTTTTGAGTGTGACATGCGTATGTTTGGAGAGAGTAAAGGACTCTTTTTTCCAAACCCGGATTGTAAAATGCATTTAAAATGGATTCAGAAGAGATTTTTTTCGTGACTTAGATTCGTTATGTTTATAGGTATCTCGCATAACTCAAAAACTATTAGCCATAGAACGTTGAAATTTTGTGTATGGGACTTTATAACATCTAGTTGTGCATCTCCATTTTCTATTGCAATCGGCAGCACTGGACATTTATATATACACACACACACACACACACACACACATATATATATATATATATATATATACATTCATATAAAAAACTACTATCTTATCCGGCTCGGTGAGTTCTTTTTTATAGTGCAATATAGTGGTAAATTGTGTAATTTTTCGTTTAAAGGTAACTGGATTATGTTGTTCTTATGTTCCGGTTAAGTGTTTTATGCCTTTATTTAATCTGCATTATCCGTAGAACGTTACTTGTTGAATTATCAACAATTTAAAAGTACAAGTGCAGCTAAGCATAACGTGGCGCGAATTTGTTTACATTTGAAACTCTTAGTAATATAGTGAATTAAATCCATTGCTGAATCAACTTCAGAGTCGGTCTGCCAAGTGGATCCAAAAGTTAGCTTTAAATTTTGGAGCATTGGAAACTTTGTCTTCACTTCAATTGGCAGAATTGCTTGTTTGGAGTAGAAAGTCTAAATTTATTTGCAATTTTTTAAATCGTTTTAACTGTATTCGATGTTTCAGATTTTATTTGTATTTTACAATTTTTAATGAAGATGTTTTCCGTTTTTAGGTATTTTTACCTTATCGCGGATTGAGAGCTGAATTCATTGAATGAGAAATGTATCTCTAATGAAATCCGAGGAAAAAAGTTTAAATGCAGCAAAAATTGTGTTTAATTTAATAGACCGTACCAAGAAGCCGTATGGTGTCCACATCAGATTTTTTCCAATTTTCAGTTACAAGTTACAAGACCTCTGTCTGTAGGAAATGCTGTGCAAAGGATTTTTGATTTTTAAATCCCTCTCTCTATTTATATATACAATTTATTATTAGAAAACGTTTTTCATATATTATCTCCAAGGAACGGAATTCAATTAAAACCATGAGATATTATAAAAGAATTTAGTCAGTACTTTTATTACCATTAATTAGATCTCTATTGCAGTAAAAACCATTAAAAATCTGTAAAAAAGATTTCTGAATCGGAAAAATACGAAATACAAAAGTAAAAGTTTCAATACTGAAAAAGAAGTTAATGTCATTGATTGCAGATTAATTAACTTGTGAAGGGGAACAAACCAATCTACTATCAATTAACAATAACTAAATTAAGTCAGAGTGTTTCGTCTTTTTTTAAGTAAAGACCAAATTACTATTCTGCTAGAACTAGATCATAAGTCACGAACAATACTCAATTAATAGGAAGAATCCATTTAAGCTAAAAAACCTTTTATAAATAAAATACAATTTTCAATTTAAGTTACTCGTTAAGAACATAACTAAACGAGATCCTTACTTTAGAAAAAATATTTCCCAATAGTCTCATTTTAAACACAAATTCAAAAGTAAAAACAAAAGTTATATATTCTTTAAAACTAAAAAGTTAAATTCAAAATCAAAAGAAGATCAAAATTTACACAATCTTTTAAGTTAAAGTTTAATAAAAAGTAATTATTTAGATAGGTTAAGATCAATGTCAGGAAGGAAATTAAAATTAACTTTACTTATTTGCAAAATTTAAAACGATATGTTTGGAAATGTAATTGCACTCAGTGACAGAAAGTAAGAGGGTTGTCGTAAAAAGTGTCGATCTCTATTTTAGATAGTGTAGCCTTAAATTAGCGAGAAAATCTTAATTTAAATTTAAATGTTTCTTAGAGATAATATATTTAGACTGGTACTAAAATAGCTCTTAAAGCTGCTATTAAATTAAAATGAAACTTCTAAATAAAAGTACTTATGAGTAAATTAATAAACCTAAAAGTTGCGCTAAAGCTGCTAAGTAATAAACCAATAATTAATTATTATAAAAAGTTTTTCATATTTATTATCTCCAAGGAACGGAATTCAATTAAAACCATGAAATATTATAAGAAAACATTTTTTGTCAGTTCTTTAATTAATATTATCTCTCTCTCTCTCTCTCTATATATATATATATATATATGTAAAATATATAAAAATACGATGGCTTTGCTCTTTCTGAACCAGCAACCTTTAATTAATTTTCTGCAATTCAGGATCTTCCCCTAAACCAGTACCTTCTAGAACATTCGCACCTATTACATAACCTCCTCATATAAATGCTGCGTCATAAGTTTTTCTAAATTTTTTTAGAAGCTACTCTGTTACATAACCTTTCATATAAATGCTGCGTCATAAGTTCTCCTACACAGCATATTTCAACGAAAATATCCATTTTTATCGCTATCGAATGCAATTTAATGATGTTTTTGCGTGATATCTGTACGTAAGGACAGAATAAAATACTCTTTTCCTTCAAAATATATATATATATATATATATATATATATATATATATATATATATATATAAAACTGCTTTAAAATTAATTCTGAAGAGAATTTTTCGTGGCGTCTTACGAACGTATGTACGTATGTGCGTACGTACGTATCTCGCATAACTCAAAAACGAATAGCCTCAGAACGTTGAAATTTTGTATATAGGACTGCTATAACATGTAGATGTGCACCTCGTATTTTGGTTGCAATCGGCCGCACCAAACGTATGTATTATGTTGATTTTATCTTCCGGTTAAGGTTTTTATGCCTTTAGTAAATCTGTGTGCAATATGTTTAGAATTATCAAAAATTTTAATGTTGTCTAAGTGCCGCTAAGCCTTTTTTTTTATGGCGGCCATTGATATTTACATTTGAAACAGGAGACTAGTGGATTTGTTGCCAAGCTAGAGAAAATTAGCTGCGCAACAACAAAGATAACGCATCCATTTATTATTACCAATTAAATCATGCTTAATTCTTTCTGGAATTTTTTCGAGGAAATAAGTGTTTAAGATTTACTTCGTAATTTTTAATGTAGATATTTTGAGTTTTTATGTATTTTTGCCTTCTCGCGAAGTGAGAACTGAATTAATTAAATGAGAAATACTCAATCGTCTGTGAAAAACTGTTTCTTTTTTGTTTTGTTTGCTTAATTTCTTTTATATATCTTTCTAGCTTTATTATAGTATTTTAATAGAACATGTGGCAACGATTAGATAATTCTATTCTTTAAATGATATAAATTTTGTGCATTATGAGTTATAATATGAACGAAATATATAAGTTAACTGTTATATAATTATTGGATTATATAACAATTAACTCAGTTTCCGTTATATAATTATTATATAAGTTAACTGTTATATAATTATTAATACTGTTAAGTGAATCTAGCGGAGTGTCGCTATGGTAAACAAATACTAGAGTGAATTTTAAAGAATGCATTTATTCTATTGTAGTTTATGCGCTGTCGGCGAAGTAGATTTAATTCAATTAATCAATAAGTTTAAATAAAATGCAAGAAAAAATGCGTATAATTTAATATTCCGTACAAGGAAGTCATGTGGTGTAGACATCAGATTTTTTATACAAATTTTTGAAGGATAAAACTTTATTACTCATCATTACAATTTACAGTATTTTAAATATAAAGGAATACAAATACAAAGTAATACTTTCTGCAAATACCCAAACTGTCTGGGAGAAAACACCTTTTAATCTTCTTCGTCAAAACCCAGACAAGTCAAGTCCCGTGTAGTATGTTTTTTTCGTGTCCTGAAACTTTAACAGTAACATTTTTTGTACCTTTGGAATCTACGACTTTGTTTGAGGGCACATCAAATGTCAGAGAAATTAATGACGAATCGATGAAATTCAATAACTTTTCTTCATATTCGTCTGGCATCTTTTGCGATATTTTTGGCTTAGCGCGCATATATAGCTGGTTTCTCTTCATGAATCTTGAATACCATGATGTCGATCCAGTAAAATTGGCAATCTCTCTATCAGTCGCTATCGCTTTCGCTTGATGAAAATCATTTTTGCAGGGACTGAAACTCCCACTTTTCTGTGTGATATAAATCCAAGTATTCAACTCTGCCATCCTCTCAGGCCATTGTGCAGTTCCCCTTTGTGGGTTATGTTTACTGTGAGTCGCTTTCCTTTAGATTCTTTTCCTGATTCTGCCAAGTTCTTATCATTTTCTCAGTTGGGGGGTGGCCCGAAATGCCCCTCTGCAGCCCTGTTTCCATGTTCTTTAGCATACGCAATGACACGTAGCTTGCATATTGCTATGTTATAGCAATGCCGACTTGTTTTTGAGTCATTCACAAATTTAAGAAAACTAAACAGTAAATATTTCACACACTTAAAAGTCGTTTCACAAAAATTAGGAAGTTTAAACAAACCCAGCTGTGACCGTCGATGACAGCGCATGTGAATTCACTGAATTCTACGTAACTGTAATATTCCCACATTCCGCAAGGAAACAAGAAAAAAAAAATGCCGACTAGAGGAAAGTTCCAGAAATTAATACAATCAAAAAGTGAATATTGATGTATAAGACGCAGCCCGTTTTGCAGACCTATTTTCAAAGGAAAAAGTGCGTCTTATACATAGGCAAATACGGTAAAATATTTCTTCAATTACAATAAAAATCGTCTAAAAATTGTGCGGACAGCCTCTTTAATTATTAAGCAGTAGGAATTAAATAAATGCGAACCAAACTCAACCATTCTGAAATAGTACGTTTTCATTTGAAACTCATTGCATTCTTTCTCTTGTTTCGCTACTATCAACTTTCAGCAGCTACTTCAAATGTATTTCCAAAATGTAACAGGTACCAAAGTATTTTTCAAGAACAGTTTTTTATTACATTAATTAATTTCCGTTCATTAAAAAAACATTTTTTTCCAACTATAATAAAGAAATGTTAAACTCCTCACAATTGCTAGCATCTTTAGCTTCAATGCAGTGTAATTATTACTTTACGCATTTAAACGTCACCGACTTCCAAATTTTTTCCTACATATAATTATGCTTTATATAAAGAAAAAAAGATTCATTAATTGTATTTTATGTTAATTGCAAAAATGTGAGTAACTGAAAAATCCCTTTCAGCGATCTTATCAGATTGAAACCGCTCCTTTTGATATAGTTTATTCACATCCGTCACATTGATATTGATCACCAGTCATATCAACAATATCAATGTTAGTTTGCACCTCATTAGACATAAATATATTACATTAGTATAATGTTAAAATACAGTAAACACTGTAAAATAAAAATATAACAATCAAATTAGTATTCATTGGTTGGTTGGATTCTTATCGTAATAGTAAAGTCAAAGAAGATGATTAAAATTTGAGAAATTCTTTAAAAATTGGACTGGAAAAAATGTTTGGGGACCCCTGAGTTGGACTATCACCTGAAGTTTTTAGACTGTAGTTTTTTTTATTTATTTATTAGCCCCAAAGTGTTATTATTCTCAAAACACTTTTCTGCAATGTTTCACTTTTCATTCGAGTCTGTTGCCAGTCTCGAGAACGTAAGATATCATTCTTTCATATCAAAACTCTTTTATTAATTAACAAACTAAACTATTTAAAAGCAATAGATGCATTTCTTAAAAATATTAATTTTCTGTTTGTTTATTTTATTGATTTAAATAAAACTGGATTTAATTCGTAATATATTTGATTAAAATCATTAATTATTTGTATGCAGTTAACGTCATATATTCAGAAGATATGTAACGTTCCCGTGTTAATCTAAATGTGTGTTCATCGAATTCCATAAAATGTTTCTCTGTTCCACTTAAGCCCTGTGTATTCATAATCTCTACAGATAAATAATGAATGATTATTAAACTTCAAAGGAGCTCTTTTGGGCGATCGTTAAAATCTGAACCCTTTCACCCATTTTTCTTTTATTTTTTCATTAACTTATTCTTGGATAAATACATATGTATTGTAAAATATGTGAAGGAATTTTGCATTTTTTTTCTTTTATCGCCTTTTGCCTCAACAGATAATACAGTTAAAATATATTTTAATTTCAGCAAAACAATGCACGGAACGAAAAAGCAGTTGTGTATACCAGTATTCACCGATCTTAACCACAGATCTTTTAAAAATTCAGCTCAACAAAAGCAGTTTATCTAATTTTATTAAAACTTTATCGGAGATGAGTATATATTTATATGTTCCCTACTTCTTTCAGCCATCTGTTCCAGTCGCTTTCAGAACAAAATTCAAGCGTCACTACGAAATTTTCATTTTGAAAAAACTCGACTGCTAGATTCTGGCAGAACAGCGACAGCTCATCTCCCACATATGTAACCTGTACTCTAGAAAGTCATTCGCACTTATTTGTTTGTCTCGCTTTTCAGCCGACAGATGTCTCGGACTCTGACTACAGAGGTCGCTGAAAAAAATAATTTGAAATTTGTACCCAAGCAATAAAGTAACAGTCTTACAAAAAGCACAGAAAATATTTCTTATTTTCTCCTTTTTATTTAACAGGAAATATTATCAATTTCCAGGGTTATAAGCTGCGTACAATCAGAATCTCTAACTTTTCTTCGTTACTTGGCTTTCAAAACAATTTTAACGCGATCATAATCGTAGTTGCTTGTTTTTTAATTAAGTGAATTGTTTTGTACCACGCATTTCTTCCTCGTTGTAACGTACCTAATGCTGTCTAAATATCCAACTGTCTAAATATCCAACTTTAATGATAAGTAAAATTTTTAGAAAACTTCCATGTTGGTTTTAAACCTGAAGCTTGAAAGTATTTTGAAAGGAATGAAATTCGGCTAGCACATTCTATCAAAATATTGCTACTATACAAGGCTATCCATTCCTAAAAACAAAAAGTGAAAAATAGCGAGATATTTTCGGAAAATATTCCTTCATAATGTTTTCTTTTAATAAAAATAACGTTTAAATTCATGTGCCTGAGAATATGGCCAATTAAATTGCAACTTAAGAAAAATAATAATACATTAAATTTCTCAGAAAATTCACTAATCCTTATCATATGAATTGAAAAACCAATAAACTTATCCTTGTTCACTTTGTTATACAGGGTGTCCGGAAAAGAAATAAAAAAGAACAACTCATACATCCGAAATCAATGTGTTTGTTAAACGCTTTGCATGGCTGGGAAAAAGAAATCAAAAGGTTTTGCTCTCCAGGAAAACGGGCATGGAGCATATTTAAACCCTTTAGATTTTTTTCTGTGGGGATTTGGGAAGGAAAGAATCGAACGCCTGTTGCACGTTTTCCTACCTGAATTATGGAGGCGACAGGACTTGAAAATTGCTCACATTAGTAATGCTTTCGAAAGTGTGGAAGGACGTAAGCACATCACACAGATATAGTCCGAGCTATAAATTGCCTTCACAAATAGATTTTCTGAGTAATTCCTTGCACCTATATAAACTACAATGAAGTAAACATATTGATTTTCAATACATTTGGCATTCTTTTTCTTCACTTCTTTCCCAGATACCTTTATAAATCTAGCCGGACAGATATTTTGAGTGGGTTTAACCTGCTTGCTCTCGATATTTTTACTTTTCCGGTTTCTGTTATTACAGGTTTCTCAGTGTGAGATGTTCTAGAGAACTTCCGCTTTCGATGACATAAATTAGGACCTCTCAACCGTTTTCCCTCATAAAGAATGCAGTAATTCTCAATTATAAAATTTCTCTCAGCTTCGAAAAAACTCATTTTTCCTTTCACCAAGCAAGCAGCTTTTAAAGTTAACATAAACTGCGACTGAAATATCAAGTGATATATTACTTATAACAAACATTGTATGAATAACCAATTTGCCATTAATATCCGTTTTTGGAATTTTCATAATTTTTGAAAGTTTGATTGCACTGCTTTTGGATCCCCCTGTGGTACATTTTAGAGAAATTTTACCTAATCGTGGAGCTCCTACATAACGATTTCCGTCATAAAGTTCACAGAATTTTTATGTTAATTAGAGACTGAACACAGAAGCCTTAACAAGGGCTGCTACACATAAATGTGCCCTTATGGAGATCGTTTAGCTTTATTATGGAGCACCGTTATGAAATTAAGTTTTCATTTTTGCTATTCTCATTGATAAAGAAAACAAAAGATTCTGGTAAGATTTTTAGTTGTGGTTCTGATAAATATAGCACACGAAACCCTCGACTTAGAAGCTGTTCTCCATCCCAGTGTCAATACATATATGTTAAAGTACCTTGTGAAGTTTGTAAAGAACTCCAATACTGGAAACATGAAAAATCTCATTACATTATTTCCCAGTCAAAGAAAGGCTGAACAGGGGTACGAGACTCAGTCGACCAAATCTAAGCAGGAATAACTTATTGTCCACCACACTTTTAATTAGGGCACCAATGTAGTGTTTATCAGGACTTTCAGCAAACAAAACATGGAAAATCAATTGCAGCCTCACCGAGATTGAAACAACAGATCATTCAGTATTTAGCTAGAGGTACAACCATTTACATCACGACGCAAATACGGAGAGATGTGATAATTCTTTACATAGTTTCTGTCTTTTTCGAACCGTGGTCGACTTGTATACAGATTTTAGCATCTTTATGAAGATACGTCGGTGTGAAGGCTCCCCATCAGCACCGAGTATTTGAATATCTTACACGTTTCATCAGTGTGAACTTCTCTCATTTTCATTTCCTTCCAAAATGATGTTTCAATTTCGCGTGATATGCAAAGTAAGGTAGAAAGATATTATTTAAGCTAGTGTCCGAGTTACTTCATAGCGTGTTCTGCCATTCCACCATATTTCGATGATTTAAGCTTTCTATTTTGCGGCCATACATATTAATTGCCAGTTTTTCTACGTCTGTGGTAGAACTAAGAGCCAACTTGCGTTAATTACCTCTGTGCAGCTTCGACTGATTATTTAACTTAGTTTCACTTTTGTACTTCTATTTTGTATTGCAGCAAAAAGTATTGCCTCGGTTTGTAAGTACCAGGAATTCTGTCTGTAAATTCCTTCTTCAACTGAATTAAAGGATTTTTTTCACCCTGTTGAGATATTAGGATA
The DNA here is from genome assembly GCF_044657685.1 of Stegodyphus dumicola. Lineage (NCBI taxonomy): Eukaryota > Metazoa > Arthropoda > Arachnida > Araneae > Eresidae > Stegodyphus > Stegodyphus dumicola. The sequence goes on along the minus strand of NC_140771.1, from coordinate 34,397,155 downwards.
TTTTGGAAGCAGAAGACGTGAAAATGAGCAATGTTCTCGCCAGAACTCGAACCTCGGACCACTCGAATACGCACCGAATGTGCTGACCATTACACCATGAAGCCATGCTAAGAAGACCGAGAAATACCTTATGATCCTTCTTACGTTTTGTCATTAAAACAGTTTGAACTTAATAGTCACTTCACAGTTCAAGTAAAGATCTAAGCAATAAAGTAAAGTTAAGATAGCTGGAAAGTCACAAGTGACTATGAAAGCTATTCGCCACTGGTGATCTTTCTGTTATCAGTCAGCAGTTCCAGTGCATTGCAGTAAATTTAGATTAATTATTAAAAATAAATGAAAATTATTAATTTAAATAAATGAAGCCTGACATCATTGACAGTAAGCAGAGAACATTAATGACAATTAAATCTCCGGACACTAGTAATGGTTAGGTTAGGGTAGGTTAAATTATTTGAATATGGCAAAACATATAAGGACTTTTTTCTAAGAAGAGGATATCTTTTTGAAGCATTTTCTAAGGGAAGCTGGGTCTTACTCACGTTTCACATAGGTAACATCATTAAAAATATCCACGTATCTATCTTCTTTGTTGGATTCGAACACGGTTCGAAGAGCCAGTATTCAGTAGTCTTAATCACTTGGCCAACTGTGAGACCCCTATCACCGTTATAATGATTTCACCTGGTCATTGATGGCATCGAATTTTAGTCAGTAGTGTAGGACGGTCGATTGAGCTTCGTCTCAATGTATCTTACAAGGCGTACAGCCCTGATGTGCTTATTTTCCTGCTTATGGCTACTGCTTCGGATTATATGATGGAGCGTCTGAATCACAAACCTCGAGTTACAAACCGAGGTTTACAACAACCTTCCTAACAACGATGCTCTCGACCTGTCTTTTTTAAAACGATTCATTGACCAGGAGCTGCTGCAAGACAATTCAGTTCTGCTAGTCCTGCGACCTGCAATGAAGAATTTCCTCAACTTCCAACTACTAAGTCGAATGTCAGACGCGCTGAACGTCCTGCATGTTCCGATGAGGATACCAGAAAATACAAAGCTTTGGACGAAAGTTCAGATTCGGAGAACGGTCCGAAAGGGAACACTTCGAAATGCATTCGAAAACCTATTCGAAAGATTACCTCTCACCTTCCACCTCCTAAGCATTCTGATTCACTGATTGCTGATCAGGTTGCTGCTGCCTCCAAACCTGACGCCATGAATACCACTCCAAATGATCAACCTGCACTGATGACACCTTCAACTAATCAGAGAACCTTAAGACGAAAATCACCACATATTATGATAAAAAATGAAAGATTCGCTTTCTCCCACCTTAAAGCTCTAATAACTGGATATAGTCTGCAAGCTGAACGTGATTATTACGGACTTAACTGTCCGTTCTGCTATTACTGCTAGTTCTTCGACCTGCAATGAAGAATTTCCTCAACTTCCAACTACGAACTCGGTTCTAATCTTTTCAACTTTTTCAAGGTGTCTTCAAAATCCAATCTAAGGCTCCAACTTTATACAGACAAATCATTAAAGTGCTTTCGGGTGCTGGAGTCTGCTATCACTGTTTTGAAAACAGATGTATCAAACCTGTAATCAGAAGTCTACCTTCATATACGGATGATATAACGGATGATCTACTTGCTAAGGGTTACTCGTGTTAACTTGTTAAATAATTTTACCTACATCAATTTATTTATTACATTTTGACAATAATTTTTCTTAAAATGTTAGAGCATATGTATTATTCTGCTTTAACGATTAATACCCATGTTTTAGAATTATTCTCCATAAATTGCGTTACATACCTGATTGTTTGATTTTCTTGTATGTTTTTCCTTCTTAAATCTTCCAACGAAACAAAGCAATAAATTTCGTTTTTTTCAACTTTTATTCGCACTTTAACTCGAAGAATTTTGACGATAATTTAAAATTATTTTATTTTTCATCTTTAATAGTAGCCGTAGTATTTAATAATTTTAAAGCGAGTTTTCTAAGATAGAATAGCGAAAAGTAAGTAAGAAAATTCTTTCATCTCAAAGAATAAAATTCTCATTAAAACAAAAGTGGTCTTTTTTTTATCATTCCTTTACATCGTCATTAGCATAAAATCTTTACGCTAAAAGCTTGAATTTTTTTTATATATAATTAAATTGTAGTGCCATTTAACTGTAATGAAGTCTCATTAACATTTAGTTTGACCTCCGGACTAAGGCTAGTAAAATTTACCAGCAGATGGCGCTAAACCGCGACAATGTTAATTAACTCCATTATGATACGAGATAAAATGGGGATCTTAAAGGAAAATACTTTCTTTCACTTATTTTTTGGAATTCTCATCAGTGCGTAATTATGTTTTAGGTTTAAGAATTTTTACTCTGGTCAACGAAATTAGATAAACATATATTTTTTAACTTTTATTTTATTATCCACTATGGACAACCAAAAAAAAAAAAAAAAAAAAAAATCCTTCCTTATTTAATCCGTAAGTTAGCTTTTTCTAAATTGCGCATTACAGTTTCAAATTTCAAACCCAACATTAAAAGAAAGAATTGTATTTAAAATTCTGCATTTTCAGGAAATAAGAGCAGTTTGTTAAAATGCTTGAATAAACTTTGCTAGAATTAAAATTTTGCTTAAATGAAATTCAAATGGAAAAAACGGATACGAACTAATGGGAGCGGAGCTAATTCGGATAAAGCTTTTCAGATAAGCTCATTTACATAGTGGAAGAAAGGGAGGAAATGGCTGACTTTTGTATGCATTATTTTTGAAGATTTGGAATATACTCTACTGCAAAGAATAATAAACGAATCATTAAAAGTATTATTAATAGAAACAAACATATTTAATGGACTTTAATGAAGTTAAAAATATACGTTTGTAGGGTATCACTCCTTAATTAATTTAAACTTGATTCCTAATGCGACTGCAGGATATTAATTATATTATAAAGTGTAGTTCTCTTAGGAAGAATACACTATAAAAAAAGACCATTGAAAAATTATCTTGTAGCTTTGTAAAACAAAAAAAAAAAAAAAAATTCAGAAGAACGGTACACAAGACCCCTTTTATTCGAACACAAAAAATTAACAATTACCCAGCTTGAGTTTACACAAGAAAAGCACATCTCGCTTAACAGAAATACGTAACATCTGTTAAGCGAGATGTGCTTTTCAAATGTGGTAGATTAGCCTAACGACTCACAGAATAATTCAACGCGCAGGAAAGGCTCTGATTTGCAGAAAACCGACGAGACAAAGCCGAATGGCTAGAAGCACTCAGTGCCGCAGAATCAAATTGATAATAATCACGTCACAACGTGGCTTGGAATATTGGCAGACACGCTCTAAAACTAACTTCGAAACTCTTGCTTAAATAGCACTTCTTTCTACCTTAATCTGAATAAATGCTCGCTATCTCATTTACATTCTGGCATGAAAAGCATGGGTGAAAAGAGAGTAACAGTAAAAAATTAACTATTAGTTAAAAATAAATAGATAAACCTCACAACTTACAAACCAAAAATTGGCCATTGTAAAAAGCAGATATCATCAGTATTACTGACTCTTTTTGATAACGTTTCGTTGAAACAAATATCGGATCCTGCAGAAATGGTCTGGCTTAAAATCCAAAAAGTTCACTAGCCATTCTTCCAGCTCAAAGATCGCCTGTACAAAGAGGACGCTGCTCAGAGATAAACTCGATTGTATTCGCGCAATGTCTACACTACATGGCAGTTAAGTCAAAACTTCACAACTTATTTCCAGCAATTTCCAGATCATCGCTCCAACCATATCCTTCTCCTGTCTTGCAAGAATTGAACACCTCTTCCTTACCCGTTTCTGGATGAAGTCAGAGAGATGTTATGGTTGCTAACACCAAAGTCTGAAGCCTCAAAGTCTAACTCAATCATTACCTCAAAGTCTAAATCAGTCTGAAGTCGCAGGCATATTTTCATTTCAAGGAGCACTCAGCATTCAATTTCCTTGCTTTTGTAAAAGGAAAAAAAATAATATAATGTGGAAGTATACAATGATTTTAGATCGCTATAAGACTTAGAACCCTACTAGGTCTAGACATTAAAACTTTTGCGCAAGAAAAAGAGGTTTCGCGTATTTAATACTAGAAAGCCCGGCGGTCATACGAAATGACCGCTGTTCTAGATATTACAAATTGTAACTAAAATGATTTGTGCAAAGGTGTCTGTTACCCCAAACTGAATTACCTAGGGCAGGCGGCGAGGACGCCTCTTTGCTTACTGTCCCACGGGGTTTCCCTCTTCTACTTGCTTAATTGCTTAAAGTATAGAGCAATGGAGGAAACCACTGCAGTGCATTTCTTAAAAGCCACCGCTAGCTCAATAAATAAAGGTGATTTAAATAACAAAATGTTAATTCACATGTCAAAGATCTCTTTGTACACAACATTTCTTGTGTAGATCTTTGCATCATTTTTAAGCTCGCCTTGCAGAGGACCATCCATTATTTTTAATTTTACGTCCGTTCTTTCACGAACTCTTCAACAGGCAACATAAAGTTGACCGTGTCCAAATGCAGAATGAAATTTACGTAAATATAAGCTCAAACATATTAAAACACGGATACTCAAGTTACTTTGATACAAATACATCACGAACGCTTTTACACGGCCGTCTCAAGAATTAAGTTGTCGCATTTTATACATCTCTTTTAGAAAGCTGAATCGCGAATTGAAATGAGTAGAATTTTCTACCTCATCTGGAACATTTCAATGACATTTTTTAGTTTTCTTTATAGGAAGAAAATAAAGTAACAGAAAGTTCTGTATCATAAAAGCGTCAAAAGAATAATAATAAAATAAATAAAGTCCGGTTGAAATGAAAGAGTCATAGCCATCTTCGTATCTTTCTTTATCCTCAGCAGCTAAGAAATATAATATACAATTTATAAATAAAAAAATGCATCAAGAGTGAGATTTTACGCTATCGAGAACTAACTTATCTATTTTCGACTCAGCTCCCGAACTAGAAATATGGCTACATTATATTTCGAACCTATCATTCCACACAGGCTGTAAAAAAAATAAACGCCCATTCCGTAAGGAAATTTGAAATTGAAATTCGAAACTCTATCTAGTGGAATAAATTGCGTGATAGGATATAAAATATGAAGCAGATGTCTCCGGAAAATAAAATCGAATGATGTACTGCTTGTGGTTTGCGAAATGACGGAAAGCATAGGTATGTCGCCTGTTCTGAAGTTACCTCCCTCGCTAAAATTCGATTTAAAATACTGTTAGTTCAGGAAAAGTCAACAAGGATCTTCCCTCGCTATTGTTGAACTATATTTATATATGTACATAATACATATAAATTCTTTGTAAGATACGTAGTAATTTCGGCGTCATAGATGAAAAATATTCTTCAAAATAATACGACAACTATATTAGCTCTCATAAGGAAACACATGATCTCGAAAAGACAGAAAAATATAATAATAAAGCGGCGAAGAATTTTTCAATATTTATTTATTCAAAATTTAAAGTGAGAAAAACCTTTCAACATTTAATACGTTCATAACTTTGTCCATCTAGCAGCGCCCACCAGCGGCCGAGCGGTAAAGACGCTGAACACTGGTAGTTCGGTCCGAGGTTCGAATCCCGCGAACGGACTGGCTGCATGGGTGTTTTCTTCATGTATAGCGTGTATACGAGCCAGTTTTCCTTAGAAAGCCCTCCACGAAGGCATCCCTCCCTTTAGACAGACACCCTCGTGTGCTTTGCCATAATTAAATAATCCAATGCAATCCATCTAGCGGCCCAAATTATAGTATGGGATTAAAGAACTGTATGAGCTGGCATGACCAATATTCCTCGCGATATGTAGGTAGAATATTATTTTTCTCTACTGTTCAATTAAACGATTAGGTATGCTGTTATACATAAAAGTTTACTAATTACGCTATGGAAGAGAAAGTTAACTTTTACATATACATTTTATTAAAGAAAAACAGTAAAGGTCGCATTTAGGAAGGTCATGATCTGTATTAATGTTTGCTTATGTCCTCAGAAAATAATGTTAATTGTTAGAGGTAGTCGTCACGAAAGATAACATTGTACGAGAGTTGGAACTTTAATAGTGGCAACTCTTTATTTACAAGGAATACAAAAGTGATTCATGTCACCATGTTTTACAGTCCTTCAATATAGTCGCCAGCATTGTGTACAACCCGTTTCCAACGATGTGGAAGTCGCAGAATACCTGTAGCAGCGCCTGTTTTGTTGATAGTTTGAATGGACCGGTCTACTGCCGCAAGAATCTCAGGAACAGTTTGGAAGCGAGTGCCACGAAGTGGTTCCTTCATCTTAGGAATAAAGTCATAGTCACAAGGGCTTAGATCTGGGGAGTATGGTGGATGGTAAAGCACTTCCCAGCCCCATCGCTTGAACAAATCAGTCACAGCTTGCGCTGCATGCGGGCGAGCATTGTCATGCAAAATGAGAGGAGCATTCTGCAGAAAGTGTCGCCGTTATGACAAACATAAAACCATAATGTGAAAAGCCTGAAGAAAAACAAATATGGTGGTGTCTCGCGTAATTCTTCTGCGACGGTATTCATTATATGGCACACTGTTTTTCATAAGTTACTTCACGGATACCTCCCGAAATTGATCCAGAATCGGAAAACATTACAAATAAATTCCAGAGAATACAATGTTAGAAATGCTGGGAATTAACTCATTACAACGTTATTTGCCTACACCATTTACGTATCTGGTACACTCGCAGTTTATATATAAAAAAACTGGGAGGTGTATACATATCTATGTATGCATGCATCTATACTTCACAGTTTTTTTTTTTAATTCAGTTTTATGTGAGTTGCAGGTTTCAAGAATATATTTAAATTGGCTTTTAAAGTTGTTTAAAGCAGTTTTCCTCTTCTCATGGATAGACTTGAAAAAATGCATGCCACTGTCATCGAATACATCAAACAGTTAGTTCACTAGGACGCTGCTCTTGGTTATGTATGACCTAGATCTATTAACCACATCTAAATTAAATTTCCACTTCAGTAAGTCGGGAATTAGTCTAATCGTTTTTCCTGCAGAAAATTCTTATAGTTGCATTTGACATGGACCGTTAGTGTTCTCGTTTTTCTCACCAGAAGAAACTTCTCTTTGGCACCTTATGTTTTCAGTCAACTAGGGATTTCAGTTCTTCAGTGGTAGAAATGTGCTTATTTGCCCTATTCTCAGCTCGTTATCTTTAGACACAGATTATTATTTTGCACTCATGCGTAGTTAAAGAAGAGAATAAAACAAATTTAGCTCCGCCTTTAATATGAAATTCGCGTGCACTAAAATTTGTGTTGTAGAAAAACATTAGAGCGAACTAATTAAAAACATTGATAATAGATAGTACGTTGGATATGAACTCTGCTACAGCAAAATCCACCTGTATACAGGTAAAGTTTGATTATTCAGGAATTTTTAGACATTTTAGTTCAAAAAGTCTCACCAGCGGTAGAGTGTGTTCGAACGTTAGTGAATGGGCTGGCTAAAGCATTTTCAGTTTTTTCTCCATGTGGAATGTGAATACGAGCCAATTTATCAAAAAGTGCTCATCAAGCGCAATTTTCTAGTAGACAGCCGTGACATAATCTGAGTTATCTAAAATAAACCAAACGAATTCAGTAGAAGTAATTGATGGCTAAAAAATCGTTTTTTCATCATGTTCTAAGAATGTTCAGTTGGATTCCAAGAATTTCATCTAGTATATCTGTAATTTCTTTGACGAAGGTGCACTACCTTCCATAACCATGAAGGAATTTTCGATTACAGCAATAAGATAGAGCAATACGCCATAAAATCTGCATATTATTGCCCTCAGCGAATCAGTTTTGATTACTCGGATACTGCAAAGGTTGTTCAACTGGTGTTTCTGCTGTACAGGTAGGCTCTTACCAATAATCTGAGATTCTGTTTAGAGCCTGACGAAAAAATACAGTGTTCGTGAGTGAAGCTCCTAAGACTGAAGGACAGAAAGAAAATGAGTTACCTTGGCTCGGTAGAAGCATTTGGTCATCTGAGATGAAAAAGAAGTCCTGGCATTTAGGTAGCCGCAAGCAATGAGTAAAGGTTCCTGGGCTCCTATGTTTGAGTATGAAAAGGGAAAATTTCTCATTAATAAGCACATATCTATATATATAAAGAAGAAAGTCTGAGTTTTTGTTCGCAAATAACTCAGTCACTACTATAGCTATTGTCACCAAACTTCCTACAATTCTTTTCTGGGTCCTGAAAAAGGTCGACGTCCACTTTTTTCAAAAAAAAAAAAAAAAAAAAAAAAGTATCCAAAATCAAAGATATTAACTAAAAACTCGGAAAAACGATAATTTTCGCCCTCATTTTTCCTAGTGGCAACAATCTCGCAAGCTGGAGATGAAAATCTGCTTTATTTAAGGAGGTTAGAATAGAAGAAGGGAGGGTTGGCAGTTTCCTCCTCTATCGGGGAATGAAACCCTACCTAACAAGCGGCGTCCCTATTTGTTCTGTCAATACATTGCTTTACGGCAGTGAAACATACGTGTTTCTAAGGTGTTCCGTGAATGTATTTTCCAGTAAAAATATGTTAACTTTATAATGAAACGCTTCGGTATTGTTAAATTCTTGTTTTAAAGTAATAAAGATGATATCCATAATTTACTACGTATAGAAAATTATTAAGAAATAGTTCGAAATCTAAATGCATGTGTATAACATTAAAGCCTTTAAAAAATGATGTTTCTTCATATTTCAAGGATTTGTTTAGGTTTTATTAGCAACCTGTTGGGTGTACTTTTCCAATTTCTCCTTTAAGAAGTGTATTTCTGATTTATTTGCAATATTATCCTAATTTATTAAAAATTCATTTCATATACATAGTTTAAGAGATAGGAAAGAAAGTTATTTTATTTTAGTATGCTTTTTTTTGGGGGGGGTAACGGAACAACTTATACCTTTGGTACTGGTTACACTTTTATAAGCAAGGTATAAAGTTTTTGTGGCAAGTTTCATAACTTCATCATATAACAAAACAACCTCTTGCCCTCCAAATGTGGCAAATATAATTCATTCATGTATTTGGATGAACTCCTGTTGTTATTGTTTCTTCATTGAATAAAAATGGTACCAAAATTTTGTCATGCACCAATCATTCACTTTTAGGCTGTCTCCTTTCAATTCCCTTCTGACATGAAGATTTTGGGGATCTCAAAATCTTGCATTATGTGCATATTAAACCAAAAATAATTGCTGGGGAAAACCTTAGATTATGTTTAACTACAACACAAAAATTTATAGCACTAACCTCTTACAGATACCTTGCAATAATAAGGTAAAATTGTTCCAGGACTTCCTGGACACCCTATATTATATATGTATATAATCATAGAAATACAAATATTTTTTCTAACGAAAATTTATAATCCTTACAAGAATTTTTGAGCATTATGCCGCTGAAAATTGATCAGTAAATGTATAAAGAAAGAAATTAAGAACCAATTTTTTACAGAGACCAAAAATTGAATTTCATAAGCCATAAATTTCAAAGAATCCTATAAATGTACAAAAGAAGAAGTTAACAAATGTTAAAAAACTAAAATTCAAAAAATTAATGAAGAAAGAAGAAAATGGAAGAAGATTTCAATCAATTTCAATGACACATCATCAAGAAGAAACATTGAAACCAATTAAAATCTCTCTTCCATTAAAGAATTATTGCTTTTCTGTATCCAGAATTAGCAAATGAAACATTCCAATATATTTTTTAATTATAATAGTTCACCTGAAAATTCTGGCCCCTTCGAAAAGCGAAGGAAAATGGCAACAATACACAGTGAAAACATAAAAAATACCTTCCAATTTAAAAAGAGTTTTTGATCTAAAAAGAATCTTAAATAAAAATGAAAATTTACCCTTTAAATGTAGAAAAAAATTTATGAAGTAATTAAAATGTAGAAAAAATTAATGAATTAGTTTTAACATTTGTCAAATTCTTTTGTATATTTATAGAATTTTTTTTAATTTATTGCTTATAAATTTCAATTTTTGGTCTTTGTGAAAAACTTGCTCTAAATTTCTTTATGTATATAATTATGGATATATTCATACATGTGAGAAAACACATACATGAATATGCTCATTTAAATTCACAAAATAATAATAAAAAAGTAATTATTAGTTGCATCTATGCAGTTAAGCAATTATAAGACAAATATTTAATAGCAGGTGTTTTGTAATTTTCCAACATTTCAAACTGCTGTTTCCTGAAACCACAGATGATTGATTCCTGGAATAAAAATGTTAACAAATAAATATATAAATATATGCAAAATCTTGATTTATAAGCATGTATTCATTTATGACGGTATTTCCATACATTTATCTTTTATGGGTAAACCAATGTTTTGTCAGAGTACTCACTCTTTTGCAAAAATTCATTGGAAGTATTAGACAATCACATTTATGCAACTGGAAATCAAATAATTGAAATTAATTGTTGTGTTGCATTTATTTTATTACTGTGAACTATAACCAAACTTGTTGACATGCAAGAATGCATTTTAAATAATAATCAATAAACAATTATATATTTATTGCATTTTCTTTTCTGCCAGTTTTACTTTTTAGCAGAACTGTCTAATTTAATTACATTTTATATATCAAAAAGTTAATCAATTAAACAAAAGCAATGTAATTATTATTTTTCATCTTCTTGTTGTAGGAGCTATTTTGAAAAGGTATTCTAAATACTTTTCTCATAATTTAACAGAATTTGTTAAAGCACAAAAATATTTTAAAGGAATCTATTAAATAAATTTTTACAGATATGTCTAAGAAAATGTTTATTCCTTCTCCGACCCCCCCCCAATTGTCCTTTTTAATGTATTTTCGCTGCACAAATGGAAGTGGTTAGTGACTCTGACTGCCATATCAAGGGCCAGAGTTCGAATTTTGGAGAAGGCATGGATGTAATTTGTCCACCCCTTCACAGGAAGCAACGGTGGCCCACCTATTAAGTGCTTTCGTAATAAAGAAACCAACCCTTTCTGCCTTAGCAGTGGGGAACGCCTGTAAATGTTTACAGCCTTACCCTGGAGGGGGGGTATTTTCTGATATGATTTATACACAACTTTAAGATAGTTTGCATATTCATAAATAACACATGGTTGTATAAAATTTCTTTCATAAATAAAATATGGTTGTATAAAATTTCCTTCATAGTCTCCAGTGAAAAAAAGACTAGAACACACTACAAAATTTAATCACTGCTTATTAAACAGCAAATAAATTAATATAATATATGTCAAATTCTTCTGAGATAAGGTCAACTTGCAAATTAAAAATATACTGCAGTCTGCTAACAGTATTTATAATAGCCTGGGGGGGAAATAAATTTGTCACAAAAATTGCTAAAAAATTAGCAATACAATTGTTTTTAATGCTAAGCATAAAAGAAGTAGCTTATCTATCATTTACTAATGGAAACCTCACATTTTCATTAAGCCTATTAAGTTTAATAAAAATGTGATTTTAAGGAAAGTGAAATCAATAATGCTTCAAGGAGGTTTATCTTTGAAGTGTTTAAAAAAGCTATGCATATAAAATACTAACACAAGGTTTATTTTAAACAAAAATCAAACAAAACACAATGTGCATAATAAAGTAGTCTACATATTTTCAAACATAACAAAGTGTACAATTCCTTTGGATCATTTTAAGCAATAAAAACATGTTATAAGACAACTTTGTAAAAAGATTATATACAAATAATAAAAATATAGTCACAACATGCAAAAAACAACATGATAATATGAATTGTATAGTTCCAAATTTACATAAATAAAAAATGTTTGGAAAGCAAGTGAATATTTTTTACAACAAAATTAAATCCAAACATTAATTTGCAGTCAAATGTAAAATTACTCTTGCATGAGTAATTACAAAAATATCAACAGGCTGGATGTTTCCAGTTTAACAACTGGAAATTGAGTACTTTATTTTAATACTTGCTGATAAAAAAAAGTTAAACAATTTTTATTACTTGATATTCAACATAAACAATGATAAACCAAATTTAAACTAAAAAATTGTTAAAATACATCTTTATTAAAAACCGTAACATTAATTTAATAATTCTCAGAGCTGAATAAATGGCCATTTCCAATATTTGATATTCAGCATTCAGCACCACAGCAAGGATACACAAATTATGTAAATATGAATAGCATTCAATAGTTTTTCAATTTGACATTTCTGTTGAATACTAGAATAAGCTTCCTTTCTCTTCTTACTTACATTAATATGAATAACATAAAAATATCTTTTCATTCTAAATTATCAGTTTAATTAATTTTAAACATGCATTCAGATTTTATCAAAAGGCTAAATGTACAAAACAGAGAATTAAATTTAGAAATAAAATTTAATTCCTGTGACTTTATCTTGATGTCCAGATCATAAAATAATAAAAAAGTTATAAAAGATGAAATTTACACTCACCTATATAAATTAAAATAGAATCATAAAGATACAATTACATATAATATTAAATCAGATTGTTTCTTTCAATATATGAATTCTGCTTCATTATCCACAATTTCATACACTTAATGAGAAATTAATCATTATATGTTGAAACATTAACTTAGAATACTGAACATTAACTTAGAAAACTGAAATGCCATCATTTACCATATTTATACCAAAAAAACTGAAAAGGTTCTTGTATTAAATAATTTATTAATATACATATTATTTTAATTGGTTAATAAGTTATTGAACCTGAAAGACCAAATTGTTACTTTTTATGATCCAACTAACATATAAATGGCAAACAATTATGAAATCAATCTATTTCTTTAACAATTTGATAATATCATACCAAAAATGTACCACATGTTGTTGTGGTAATTTTTTGGTAAAATATGCAAAACATTTACAAAAGTTTTGCATTATCCTAATTGAAGTCTATGTCTAATTAAATTATTTAATATATCATGATATGAAATTTAAAAAAAATTAAATAATATTGATAGATCTTTTCCCATTCGCTAATTTACTTTTGTTTATTCTAAGTATGCTACATATGAAGTTTTACATAAATAACAGGGTATTTATATATTTTTTTAAATACTGATGTCACTGTCAAAAAATTTAGTTTAAAAAAATACGGAAAGGATCTATAATGCCTTTTGAGTATTTGAAAAATTACACACTACATCTTGTGTCAAATATGCAATTTTCTATATTTTTTTAATATAAAACATTTAATTCATGTATAAGTCTTATTTACTTTTATACTTGCGTTTCTTAAATTACTTACTTATTTACTTGTCTTTTTTAAACTAAAAATAATGTAAAACCCAAAACCAAAATATTAATAACTTAAAAGTAGTACCCTTGCTTTAGGCTCAAAATATATGTAGCTGATATACTTTAAAAAAAAAAGTATGAATAAGACAAAAGATTTTTTAAGTTGATTAAGTACACTAAACATTCTGCAAGTACTGAAATTTTAGAGTAATCTGTCTCAAAATAAAATGTGTGAATGGATTCATGTTAAATTTGCAACCAAATTTTATGCAGAGATTTTCTAAACAATAGAAAGTACAAAGTAAAATTAAATTTTACTGTATAGTTGAAAAACACTTGATGCCTAAATTAACATTTATTTCTATTATTTTTAATTACAAATTTATGACTTATCACAAAAAACAAAAATTAATGTGTATGGAAGGAAAACCCTTTACTATTTTTAATGCTTTCTTTTATTGCTAAACATTTCTAAATGTAAGAAATTTAAATGCAACTAAGATTTGCTGAGCAATTTTATTAATATGTCTCTTAACTCCTAGTACTTTAAACTTAAATTATTGCAATATGATTGTAAATTTTAATTTAACAACTACAATACAGTTGGGAATAATGTAAGAGTAACAGTCTTTCAGATAGAAATCAACAAGATTGCAAACTGTTTATGATTATGAAAATGAAGCAGAAGGTTTACCACAAAACACACATATATATATAAACATTTTACATATTATACAATGTTAGTTGAGCTAATTTCATACAACAGAGATATTTTATTTGTTATTAATACCATAATTACTTGAAAATGACTAGTGAATACTTGGAAGACTGCTTAAAACAATTAATAATAAAATAAATACATAATATGATAAATTGAAGCATAAACTATGTAAATACTTAATGAACAAGTTCTTTTTTAATCTTAGATAAGTAATACTTAATATGTAAAATTTATAAAAACATTATTATAAATTTTACCATACATATATAATAAATTTACCATTAAATTTAATTAAAATGAAAATTAACTTTCTAGTAATAGTGTTAGCAACAAAAATTCATTACAATATATCATTTCTTAGAGTCAATCAGGCAATGCATATGAAAATTCATTGCAATATATCATTTCTTAGAGTTAATCAGGCAATGTATTGAGATTGCCTGATTTACTTAAGTCTTCTGTAATTTAATATGTACATTTGGTGGTCTTGTATAAATCAAAATTAATTCCAAATATAAATAGTCTCAAATATAAATATTCCAAATATAAATCAAGTTTATTATATAATAATAAACTTGATCACAAAATAGGAATTCATATTACATGTACCTTAAGAAAAGTTTCTAGTACATTGGTGTTTACATTTTGTTGACACACATCTGTTTTGTGTGATGCTGAAATGCTTCACATACGAAAAGCTCAACAATACACACTGAAAAAGAGTGATTTTAAAAACGAGTCATGTACTGAAACCTATACAATTTTAAAACTTATAAACAGAGGCATATTGCTTTACTGCATTAAATATTAAAATAAATCACAATCCAACCGACAACACTACAAAACAATACTGCTGATCCCAGATTAAATTTTGAACAGAGAAAAACATAATTATTTATAATTATTATAAGTTAATGGTGAGATGAATCCTAAATTTTCTCAAATCCAAATTTTAAAAATCTCAAATCCCTCATATTAGGATACGAAGAAAAAAGCAGCTTTTACTTAAAAGTTTTAAATTAAAGTTCTGTATTTAATGAAACATAAATATAAGAATACAGTTTTTCAAAATACACCTACATTTACAAAGAAGGTATAAAATTTACTAAATAAAATGTGTAATTAAAATTCTGGAATACTTATATTTGTAGTAATTTCACAAAATACATTTGAGCAACAGAGCAAACATTTTTATGTTTTCTAAAATCTTTCTAAATCAAAGTAACTGTAGAACAAGAAGGTTTAATTCAAGAGTTAATAGAGATAAACAGTAAATTTAGAACACCAAATGCTCCAGAGAACATCTACTCTATGGCCCTCAGGGCCATAGTAATTTGAAAACGGTGATCTAGTTCAAATGAAATAGCAACAATCATCTTTTTCTTTAACCCTCTACCCTGTGCTGTTCTCATCACAAAAATGCAAATTTTCTTCTTTTTAAAAAAAAAAAAAAACTATTCTTAAATATTAATTAATAATTAAATATACTCTTTTTGAGATATTTGGCATTTAGAATTCCTCATTTGCTTCTAAATACTGAATACAGATGGCAGCACCCTAAAAATTAAAGCCTTGTGTCCACCGTTTCTTACACCATTTACTGAAGGCTGTTTCTAAAGCATCCAAAATATGGCTTTATAAAAACAAAAACAGTCTTTAATGTGAAAAATAACTCATCAGAATCCCTTATTTAGATCTAGATAATATGAATACAAAAGAAAATCTATGAAATTTTTTTTTATTTTTTGTTCTCAAGGCATGAATGGCACCAGGTTTCAGCATGGCTTACATTTGATTTATGACAGCTGTAGGAATGCTTTTCAGCTAAGCTCTCTAAAACTGAAAACATACTTGCATGGATTATTTACTGCAATAACGTAGATTTAAGGTGAAAGCATCCTTGCCTAATTTTTTATACGTATGTGAAAAACATTTCTGAATTTCTGCTTATGTTCAGTTTCCAGCAGTTTCATTACAGCTCTCCAAAATCTAATAACATATTTGTATAGGATGTTTATTGCAAAACATGTGCACTGGGTGTGTGTGTGTTCTTGTCTAATTTTGCACCTGTCTAGAGGGCACCACTGTGCAGCAATTTTTTTTTTTTTTTTTTTTTTTTTTTTTTTGTGTGTGTGTGTGTGTGTGTGTGTGTAAACCACATGGTACATTTTTATGATTAGCTATAATTTTGTTATAAAGCAGTTGTTTGGCATGAAAAAGATAATATATATAACAATTTTTATTGCGTTAATTATCATAAAAGTAAACAGTTCACCATAAACTAATTTTTACTAAGTGTCCTCGTAACTTGTGTACAAAAAGTTATCTGATAATGAGCGACTCTGACGATTTTGAATACACCAATTTATCAGAAAGTTTCCGTGATGAAAGTTACGATCTTCTGAGTGATGGAAGTGAATATGAAGATAATGACGACAAAATTTTATCTGTAGCAAGAAACTGGTATCAAATTAGTATAACTAAAATAATAACTAGTACAAATCAAAAATTTATTTACACTATACATGTATATTCACTTTCTGTCAAAAAAAACTTAATAATTTTATACCAGTTTTTCCGAAAAAAACTTGTGCTTTAGTAAAGTAATTAAATTATGTTAAAGTAATTATATGCTGCAGATAAATCATATTATATAGATAATTTTTTTGCTTAATTTGAAAATGCCATGCAAAGGGCTTGTTATACCCAAGGCTTTGGCTCTGTTTGAACAGATTCCCTCTGATTCAGAATCTATGCTGTCCAAAGATGAAAAGAAAGGAAAGTATTTTTCCTCCTGCTGATGGAGACCACTTGGTTAATATTTTTTTCAAAATATTCAATAACACTTTGTTATGCAATATGTGTAGCAGAGCTTTTACAAGATATACGAGACTGTACACAATTTGGAGTAATTTATGAAGTGTGCACACAGCAAGGAATAAGCTTTTTTTTCCCAGCATTAACAATATTTTCTATGCACCGTTCACACCCTGAGAACAGCCCCTTATATTTCTTATTGTCTTTAAATTGTCTTTAAAATCATTTTTACTTCAGTACATTTTTCCATAAGAATCACTCTTGGTCAATTGGATAATGTGAATAAATCATTATTTTACTGTTCCATTGGTAGGATGGTTAGATATGAGGCTAGCCTCTGCAGAATTACAACTTGACATGAGTTCAGACATGTTGCTTTCAACACTGCTTTTTCCAGGTTGTAAAGTACTAGTACTTAAAACATCACTTCGGTCTACCAACTGTGTTTCCCCACCATCCACAGTATACACTGAAGCAGCACCTTTACTCTGTTTGCGTTCAGAACTATTCCATATACCATAGAAGAAATAAACACAAAAACCTAGAAAGATATTAATTCAAATGAAAAAAATATTTTGTAAAGGCTATACCTACAAAAAAAAAAATAAATAAATAAAAACACACAACTAGTTTTTTAATATTAAAATAAAAGATTATTTCAAGATAACCAACAGCAAAATTCATCTATCTTTGAATATTCAAATGTAATATATTATTAATAGTATTTCAATATTCAAATGTACTATATTATTAATGAAATAAATTAGAAATAAGTTAGAAGTCATAATTTAATCAAAATTACTTTAAATTAATTCAATAAATAGTCCTATAAATTTTGTAATAATTATGCACAAATGTTACTGTGTTAAATAATTAAACTTATTTAACAACTTAGAAATTATTTTATACAAAAACTGTATACAAAAACTGTACCTCATTACAATTTATCTGAAACATAAACTAAAAGCTAAAACAGTAAAAATTCATTTCAAAGAGAATAATTAAATTTTTACTCTCTATTTTGGACATTTCTTTAAATAAAAATGAACAGCAATATAGCAGAAACCCAGTTATTTGGACTTCAGACTACTGGAGCTCAATTAAGTAGATCATTTACAATTTCTAGGACAAGTAACATTAAGGCATTGTTCATTTATTTAAATTTCTTAATAATATGAAAAGCTGATACAGTCAAATACCAAAAATCCGCATTCTCTCTCAAAATATTATTCAATTTATGGGTTCCAGAAACTGCAACATGGAGAACAAAATACCAAAGAAAAAATACTTACCGAATAATGCAGTCATAATTACCGAATAATGATGAGTTATAATGGAAATACCAAATTACTGACATCATGGTAAAAGTTTTTTCCCTCCAATCTGCACTGAGGTAAAAAAGCAAATGATTCACTCAACTTTTCTTTCATGATTCACAATGTTGTATTTTCTGAGCTTTGTTATTTCAAAAGATTGTTTAATTGTAAATAATTGTTTAATTTTGTCATTTTTTTATACAGATATTTTGTGGATAAATTTAAAATGTTTTAAATTTCAGCACTTTTTAATACAATGACAGATAAGAAATGTATTCACGATCTTACTGCTTGCAACATTGAAAAAGGTAAAAACGTTCCATTGACAATAATGCAAAAAGTGGAAATTCTGCAAAAGATGGAGGCAGGTACTACTCCTCAGTTTATGGCAAGAATTGTATCAAATTGCTACAGAGACCATGTATGATATAGGGAAAAATAAAGAAAAGCTGATGAAATTTTACAGCAACAGTGATTCTAACACCAGAATCTGAAACCGGAAATATCTGCATGAGACAAAATCGGCAAACCTCAATGCTATCTTATATGAGTGGCTCCGGCAGCAGCACAGTGATGGGGTACCAATTTCAAGGCTGCTTCAGATTCATGCTGATTTAAAATGTGTGATTTCAACAACAGTTGGCTGAATAGATTTAAGTAGAGACACGGTATATATTATCTGAAAACATGTGGGGAAAATCTTTTAGCAGATAAAGATGCTGCAGAGGAATTTATTGCTGAATTTCCTGTATTAGTGGCAGAAAAAAATCTTAACCCAGAACAGGTTTATGAGACTGGATGCTTTTGTCGATGTTTAATAAGAAAGACAATTGTGACAAGCGAAGGAAGTACACCGTCAGGGGTTAAAGAAGCTAAAGAAAGAGTTACTATTTTAGTATGCAGCAATGCAGCTGGAACTTACAAATGTAAACCAGTGGTAGTGGGTAAGAGCACCAATCCCAGAGCTCTGAAAGGAGTAAAATCCTTACTTGTAATTGATAGGATTAATAAAAATTTCTGGTTCATAAAACAACTTATGACCGAATGGTTCATGAAACATTTCATTAAAGAGCCTAGAAGGCATTGTAACAGTGTGGGGTTACCATCAAATTGCAAGATTTTACTATTGTTAGACAGCTGTTCTGCACATCCAGATGCAACCATTTTAACATGTGATAATGTCATGGCCCTTTTTTCTTGCTTCATTGATTCAACAATGGACCAGGGCATAATACACAGTATTAAATGGCCCTATAAATTGGAGTATCTGAAAAAAATTCTTTCAAGTAACCATTCTATTTCACTTTGTGATTAAAAAAAAATCACCATCAAAGACTCCATTTATTTGTTAGTTGAATCATGGAATTATATTTCTCAAACAACATTAGTAAATGTCTGGCATAATGTACGGCCATCTTCCCTGTTTATTGAAACTGAGAGTGATGATAGTGAATTTTCTGGTTTTAGAGTCAGTGCAGCAGGGGTTAAAGCAAGAGAACTGCTTTTATATTTGAAAGAAAGAATAAATGAGGAGGCTTTGCAAGAAGATGTTGAATGGATGATGTGTTCAGGTGAGCCAACACTGACATATCAGATGACTGATGATGAAATAATTGGCTCTATTTTGAACTCGCCACAGCAAGAACAACTAATGCCATCTGTTAATCCACATCTGAATAAATAATTAAACATCACGGAAAAGACGAAATGAAATTATGAACGGGAAAAGAGCGGGTTGCACAGTTAAATAAACGGAAAAAAATGCATACTTCTACGTTGCCTGTGGAAATAGCAGGATAGGCATCGAGAGGGTTAATGATTTGGAGATGAATATCTGTGTATGTATTACAAGCACGGAAACTTTTAAAAAAATGGCAAATTCTCAAAAATACAAAGAGATTTTAGAAAACACCTTTTCCCACTTTAATGTATAACTTCATCAGAGAGGTTCCTTTTTCTAACACAAAAATGCACATTTTCATATATGCAGAACATAAAAATTATTTTACCCGTAAAGGCTTTAAATACTATTCTTCTTGGAAACAGCCCTGATATGTATGTCATAACACAGAATATTTTCAAAAATTAATCCATTAAAAAATAAATAGCAATAAACTTATTGAAAAAAATCCTGTAAAATGAAATTATGACTACGGTCTTTAAAAATGGGACATCCAAAATAGTCAAGCCATTATTAACATTTTAATAATCAGACATGTTAAATGATATCCTAAATAAACTTATATTATCTACATTAAATTTTGATTATTGTTTTCAGTCAATGGTAGCATTTAAAAAAAGCATAAAAGTTATTAATTGTTAAAAAGTAGTACTAAAAATTGGAAATTAAAGCATTTATAAAACAAAAACTTACCAAGTATCATCCACACGCCAAACCTTTTCCAAGTAAGAACTGACAATTTGCACATAAGATAGGCATTAATAGCTACACTCAACATTGGAATTACAGGAACTAAAGGTACCTGCAAAATAAAAGAGAATATGAAACTATTATATGTACATAATAAATGTGAAAATCTTTCAGTGGAAAAAGATGGGATTTTTGTGAACACTAAGAAAGGCTAGCATCTAGAACAGTTAGCAATAGATGAAATAATATTTTCTTTCCTTTTCTTTTTTTTTTTTTTTTTTTTTTTTTTGTAACTGCATTGAAAAGGTATGAGATGATACGTTTTAACTTAAGAAAGGTCAAAAGCCATGGGACATTTAGAAATCCAGCAACATTGAGCCTCCATTTAAATTTTGTAGTCCACCAATCTGCTATACGCAGCCTAAAAAACTGCATACATTTACTGCATTCCTCAAATCTGTATTACTAATTAGATATATTGCTTCTAAACTGCTCATTTCAACCAAACACATTCAACAATAAATACATATCATAGCTAACTCTATTCTTGACATAAATTATTAAATTAACCTGAAAAATAAAAAATTATTATATTTTAAACCAATAGTGTTTAATTTTTGGTACAGATGTACCAGATGCAACTGTCACCAAATTCAGCAATTATTTGTCCGGCATGATAACCATGCGAAGCAATGGTTTAATCAGTTTAGGCGTTTCTGTATATGTCTTGTTTGGTTATTTTTCTTATTTTTGCTGCAATTTTTATCTAAGATTGAATTTTTTACATTCTTACTAACTATTTTATTGTTATTTTCTCTTTTTCAAATGGTAAATTCACATGCTTTGACACTGTTTTCATTATTTAAGTTTTTTGTTTAGATTTTGCACTTTAAGCCTAACAGGTCTCTGAAAATGCGATTTTCTCACCAAATTTTTCAGCAGTAACTTTTCACCAATATGGTGCATCTAACACATCTGTTCCTGATTTTACAATATTGTCAGCATTTCATTTTACAGCAACATCTTATCTAGGGAGAATCAAATTAATTTTAAACTCTTTAAATCACAAATAGGTGTCATTTTAATTCAGTGTTTTATCATCAAATATGAAGATAGGGAATACCTTGAAAGAAAGTTTCTTTTGGTCCACTGGCTGCCTCTGCAGCATTATAATACATATCAAAATTAAAGCAATATTCACAGCTAAAATTGTAAGTGGTCTTATGTCAAAAAGTATAATCTGTTCTTCATATACAGCTAGCTGCACATCCATAGCACATATTAATATACCTGAAAAAAAGAAAACACTTCATTAAAAAATGCCTACATTGATGATCATTTGTCTACTTTTACACGTAACAGACCATTTCAAAGCATTAACAGTATTACAGAAAAATATAAAATAAAAATTATTTTGTGCTACATGACGTTTTGAAACTAATTGTAATAATTAATGTATAGTTTAATTTAGAAGTTATTTTGACTTCTAAATTAATACTTATTTGGCATGTTGTTGTATCTTAATATATAGTTGTTAATAAACCAACATACTTCTACTTCAGCATTTTTGTTTAACAGACTTCAGTAGAATAAATTCATTATGCAAATTGATACCACTGATAGCTATCTAAGACACATAAAAGGCTAAAATTATCTGGAATCATGAATGATAATATATTTAAAAGATTTTTTTAATTACTTTTTTTTTTCACATTTGAAAAAAGATTTTGATTTAACAACAAATTTTAATTTTATTACATTTTGAAATCAGCAATCTACAGACTGTCAAAAAACATTATTATTGCATTTTCATACAACTGCTTTGAAATGGAGAAATGTTTAATATTGCAATTTACAAACTGATCTTAGTTCATTTTTCTAATTCTCTTCATTTCACTGAGAAATTTAAAATGTATCCCTTCAGTATAAACTGAGATTAATATAACAATAAAAAATGTAAAACATATAAAACCTTCATCATTATCAGAATCTTTATATGAAGCTTCAGCAGATATTTAAAACTAAATAGATGAAACACAGAAATTTTATTGACATACAATGTAAAGAATAAACTTTAGACTGTGAATTTAGTAAGTTTGTAAATCCCCATTCTTTACCATTTCTTAAACAATCTACTCATATAATCTGCTGTTAATATGTTAAAATCTACAAGGAATATTGACTTTATTATAACTGCTATTTAGAAAAGACATATATTAAATTAAATAATAAAAGGTACAAAATAATATACAATTTAAAACATATGTATGAAATATTATAATTATAAAATATACAAATTTCACTGCAACTAGGATAAGTAATTTTCATAATTTATTACATTTTACGTTTTGATAATCTCTTAATTTTAGTTGCTGAGATAAGAGCACGGGATAATGTATTCAAATTTTACATGAGGACAAAAAACAGGTACAACAAAATAATTCTTATAAAACAACATTATATGCATGTTTTTCAAGTAGTTCTGAGTGAAATTCAGAGCATTTGTTTATGGTTGTAGGAAAAAATGTCACCCAGAAAAAAAGGGAAACGGAAAGAATGTCCCCGGAAAATAAGGAACGAAAAAAATGTCACCCTTCGTTTGCAATGGGAAATATAAGGCATGTTTAGAAAGACTGCCAAGCTGGGTGATAAAAGTTTTATCTCAACAACTGTAACTTTGGATTACCGGAAACGTGCGAGTAGAAGAAACAAGATTTGCTAGCTGCTGTTTTTGTTAAGGTTAAAAATAGAGAGGTGTTTAGCAGGAAAAGCTTTCGCGATGGAAGCCAGCGGGGAAGGCGAATTGTCCAGCGTTGGTCATTGTCAGGTCTTTAGTAATTACTCTCCTCGCACCGCATGTAGTTATAGCCTTAAGCTGCGGTTTAGTGAAACATTTATTGACGCACAACAGAAAACGAATTCATCCTGAGCTTTGGTGTAAGAAACAGTTGTAGATGCAATTTCAAGTTACGGTTTGCAATAAGAATAGTACTAAATTTTTTAGCTAATTAATTTTCGCATATTTTTTTTTTCTCATTTGATTTTAATTAAAAGTAACGTATCTGCACAGGAAACAATTGTTTAATTTTGCACTTAAGTTTGAAAACAAGAATACCACAGTTATTAAAATTAAGAGGTTTATTTCAAAATTATTAGTCCCTGAGGGACTATTGTTTTCATTTTGCGTCAAATCACTCTGAATGTCCGTTTCACTTTTCAAACTGTTGACACTAAATATTGTGATAAAAGAACGGTACCTAGAGCCATCGAGTTTCGAATGACGTAATCCTACTGCGAATATGGGCAACTGTTTTATTATCGATTTCATATTTTGTAAAACGTTAACGAATTTTTGATTAACAAACTCAAGAATTTCAAAGCGAGCCATGGCAACGTTGTACAGAAAAAACATTTTTATCTCCAGCGAGCAAGACTGTGAATCGGAAATTCTAAAAATGTGCTCAATTTAAAATTTTTTTGCGATACTGCTCTTGAACTGAATTTTATGGTTTAAGTGCGAAGAACATGATATTTAATAAATAAAGGTAACACACAAAATGTTAAAAAAAAGGCCCCTTTGGACGTAATTTTAAATCTGAAACCTTTCAGATTTTTTATTTTACTAAAATTTTAAAATCTAATTAAAATGGATCCTATAACCACGTGATCTGGATTTAAACATTTAATATGCAGTGAACCCTCTTATGGCGACCTCTTCCAAAATAATTTCCCAGAGTAGAAATTAACACTTGTACCGAGCATTATCTCTTTAAGACGACCACTTCCACCAAAGACCAAAATAATTAGAAACGTGGATGATCTCCTTAGAGAGGATTTAATGCATTTTACGATGAACCAATGCATAATCTACTCAGAGCCGGACCATCTAGTAGCCCATAAACGATTGGCGACCATCTCCTTAAGACGATCACTTCCAAAAGTGACAGGCATTTCTACAGGTATAAACAAACACTTGTACTGAATATCATCTTTCTAGGGTGATGATCTTCACAGAATACCAAAAATCAACTAGAAACAAGGATGGATTAGGATTATTCAACTATGGCAAAGCGCATGAGGACTATCTACCTAATGGGAGAGATGCCTTCGTGGAGAACTTTCTAAGGGAAACTGGTTCGTATACATATTACACATGGGGAAAAGTACAAAAGTGCCCGTGCAGCCAGCCCGTTCACGGGATTGGAACCTCGGACCGAACTACCAGTGTTCAGCGTCTTTACCGCTCGGCCGCTGATAGGCTGAAACATGGATGGATATCTTAGAAAGGATTTTTACTCATAGTAGTTATATTAATTACAATTACGTGTAAAGCTTATGGAAACTTAAAAGCGGCCGAGCGGTTAAGTTGCTAAATACCCTGGTTGGTAGATCTGGGTTTGATTCCTAGCAAAGCAACTTTTCGTGGTTTTTCCCCTATATAACGTGGTTACGAGCTAGTTTTCCTTAGGAAGCCCGCCACGAAGGCAACCATCCTCTTAGGCAGATAACTTTCGTGCACTTTGTTATAGTCAAGTAAACCAAACCAAATTAAAGAAACTTATTCATTCTACTCTCCAAATTGAGCTCCAAATAAATCATACGTGGGAGCTTTTCGTATTCATAAAGTAAAACGTATCAAAACTGAAAATTAAATAAATTTAATTTAACTTGGTTATCTAGAATTCCAGTTTTTAATTTATCTCTTGTTTCCAAAAATCTGAGCATGAATAATTGTGCAATGAAGCATAGACCGATAACTTTGAAATTCAGAGAATAACTTAAATGACCTTCGACCACTAGCAGCCGAGAGGTAAAAATCGTTGAATATTGGTAGTTCGACTGGCGTTCAATCCATGGCGGATGTGCTGCTTACCAGGAAATTTTCGTGGTTTTCTCCATGTGTAACATAAATACGAGTTAGTTTCTATCAGACGTATGAAATCATTTTTGTATCAAGGCCTCGCTATAAACCACATATCCACTTCGGCAGATAATCTTATGGTACTTGGCCATAACCTAAATAATATGATTTGATGATCATGCTAATCTTTTCTCATACTGAAGCCTGTGATGCTTTAATTAATGTTTTATTTATCATAAACTGTGTTAACTGCTTTAAATTAACCAAATCAGGATTTTTTTTCTGTTAGATTTCCTTTTTGAAATTTTTGACATAATTTTAGAAGCCTAAATATGTCAGATCGTTTTAGTAAGACATATTATTTGTAACTGTTTTACATATATGTACAGAGAATCTCATGATGGCGAACTCTAACGTCATAGTCATAAACGATTGACTCTAACATAAGTTTATGACTCTAACGTCATGACGGCGAACTCTAAAAGTGTTTCCTACAACATAAATAAACAGGCTTTTATACATTTGCCTCTCTAATGCAACCATCTATATAAGTGGCTTAAAAATCGCTTGAAGCCGCCGTTAGTGGTCGCATTAGAAAAGTCTCATTATATTTGCATTTTTGTGGCATTTAATAATTTCAGTTACATGTCTGCCTTATAAATTATAATATTGATTTTTCAAGGTCGTGTAACAACTTTCAATATAAATTAGAATAGTAATAATCTTTTACATTCCATTCAGATTATTGTATTCGTATGAAAGCCTTGAATCAATTGTTGATCATTATTTTGTACGTATGCTATTGCGAAAATTTAAAAATTCTTAATTATGATATTTTCCAACATTCGGGCTTTAAATGCCCAAGTTATTTAATTTTATGCCAAGATTTAAATTTTGTGCATTTACAATAAGAAGATCTTAATTATGGAACTTTTTAACATCTGAAGCTGGTTAAAACTGGTTGAAATGTGTTGCAGTCTCAGTTTGTAAGCGAAACCATTCTCGCACTGATTTGTTTTATGCTTAATTTATAGCAATTTCCCTAAGTAACCAAATTTTAGATTTATATCATTTTTTTAAAATTGTGAAAATAAACAAAAAGAAAGGAGAAATTTTTTCTTTCTTACATTATAATTATTTTCTGTTCATCTTTTATGATAATTAGTGTATTTTTCAGTTTTCCTCAACTGTCAAATCTTGTTGTATTTCTAAATATCTTTAGATTATTTACAGTCCCCGCAATTTTAGAGTTTTTATGTTAAACTCTAAAATAGTTATTAGAAGAATTATTAGAAGCATTTGATGTAATTAATCACGCACATCGCCCATAGATTCGGAAATTTTGAATTTTCAAAATTGTTGCAAGCACTTGAGCAGAAGATTCATCTTTCCTAGCAAATTGCAAATTTTAAAATTCAAAAAAATTCAACTCCATCATTCCAATTTTCAGACTCAATTAAAGGCACTGAAGTTATTTAACATTTAAGCACTCTTGGTGATATACAACTCCCCGGAACTGATACACAATGATTTCAAAAATGCTCTTCTACATCTATTATTAATTGTTCTATCCCTAGAATAGCTAGTATCTACTGCATTTCTCCTCATTTCTTCTTTGGTTATTTGAATCATGGCAAAGCACATGAACTGTTTGTCTAAGAAATGGGATGCCTTCGTGGAGGTTTTCACGAAGTATGAGAAAAGGAAACTTTATTTACCTTACACATGAAGAAATAACTAAATTATCTTGCAACCAGCTTGTTTGCTGGGATTTGAGCTCCTGTCGAACTATCAGTGTTAAGCTACCGCTGAAGCGCTGATGAGCTGCAAATTGCAAATAATACCCTGGAAATTGCTAATTTTATCAAATTCTTATTTTCTTGGTTACACACGGTTGGCCATTATGAAAATGCCGATTATATATAGGCAAACTGTATGTGGTGTCGACTGTATGCCTGTGAAGATTCTGTGCACGTAAAAAATGTGCAATAATTCTTTTACTTATTATTATACCATTATTAAAATTTCTTTTTTACCATGTCGTTTGTGCTGATAACTATCGTTCATATGTCAGTGTTGACTTTATGTGTGTCGACGTTATGCTTTGTCTATCATATGCAGTATCAATGTGGAATGTCGATCCCATAAATAAAAGCCTTAATGGGAGATACAATTTTATCTAGTAAGTACCACTACCGTTCTTTCAATTTGTTGATTAGACACTAATCCAAAGTTATAGATATAAGTGCATAGAGTTTATGTGCTTTTCAAGTGCGCAGAGTAATTACGAGAATTCCTTTATAAAGACTCCTTAAAAGCATTCTTTCCAAAGCAGAAATCCTCTATCCCTTAATCAATGAATTTTCAACTCCTTTCGTAAGTAGGAACCTACGTCAGTTTTGTTAATATTACAGTTTATATTTGAATGAAAAAAGAGAGAGAGAGAGTGAGAATAAAGGAAAGTCTGAAAGCTTTATATTATATATTACGCCCAAAAGGATATTTTTTTTACATTTTGTGTGGTACCTTTATTGATTAAATATAATGTTCTTCGCACTTAACGATAAAATTCAATTCAACAGCAATATCACAAAACATTTAAAAAGAGCATAATTTAAGAATTTCCGATACACAGTTTCGGGCACTGGAGATACATTTTTTTTCGTACAGTGTTCCCATTGTATGCTTTTAAATCGATGAGTTTGTTAATAAAAAATTAGCTAAAGTTTTACAAAATTGGAAATAGCTAATAAAACAAATTCCAAATTCGGGATTCCAAGTGCTCATGCTCGGTTGGAGGACTACGTTATTCAAAATTGGATGGCTCTAGGTACCGTTGTTTTTGGAAAATGCGAGAAACATTCATACATTCATGCATAATCTTCATTATTTAGTTTCTTTAAATATAATGCATGGCAATATTTTGTAGCAACTGTTTGAAAAGTGAATCAACGCAGAAAGTGAAAACCACGCAAAATGTTGTTTTGAGACTAATATATTTTTGGGTCTAAAGCCCTGGGCTTAAAAAAAATAAAATAAATGTTAAATTAGCAAGTTAAAAATCCGAAATAGCAACATTTAACTGATAAGAAAGTCAGAACTCCTTACTACCTCGCTCAAAAAATGCAATTTTGAATACAATGATAATTTTGCTTCTTTATTAAATTATTCTTATGACAGGGCTCGCATGAATAGATTATATTCTACTACACAAAATGTTTTCATACCAATAAATTGCTACAGTTAGGGTCAGAAAGCACAGTAAATCCTTTCTAAGATGATTTCTAAGATGACAGATGGTGCCACTAGCTTATTTTCTCTCCAGCCTTTCTTATCTTATCTAATCATTATATCCTATCTCGTTCATTTGCGCTTTTGCAGCTGAGGATGGTGGTTCGGTAAAAACCATCGAAACTAGTCCTGTGAAAATTTGAAAATATAACATGGATTTTTGTTGTTTGACTTCTGAATTAGTTTTTTTAAGTTATTAATAAGATCTCAATACAGACATTTGAATTTACTCATAGTCAACAACAGTTAAACTTTTCTTTTCACAAAAACTAGCCTCAGTTGCAAGCTCTTTTGTGTGCCAATAACAAAAGGATTTTCCGACTTCATAGTAATCTCAATTGATAATTCTTAATTTTAATCACATATATTGTAGCTTCTTAGACAGATCCAAATCAGGCTGATGGCAAAAAACAAATTCCCATAAAATTGTAGAAATTGATGAATACAATTTCTCATATGCTTCACAACAAACCAGAGAAAAGGAATAAAATTCTTTCCAGTATTTTAATTGGGACTTCTATTTTAATTTGAAATCATTATAATAATTCAACATAAAATGGCAAAAATATTTATCCAACCAAAATCTAAAATAAGAAAAATATCACTAACATGTAATTCCTATTAACCAAATGCTTATTTTGGATGTTAGTTTGTTTGGTTTCTGAAGCCTGTCAATGTTAAAGAGTTGCCTTAAAACTGCATTATAGGTTAGCTTCTCAAGAGGAAGTGCCAAAGAACCTGTTATACTGGATGATTTCACACGAGAATCATTTTCCCAACCTCTCTTTTCTGGACTAAAAAAAGAAAAAGAAAAACAAATTAGGTTGCATAAAAATTATTTGCTCCAACGAATGTAAAAAAATACTACTTTTTACAATAAACAGTACAGCCAAATTTTGTTCAGAGATTATTCTTAGAAAAATGACCTAATATACAGAGTGACCTGTTACCTGAATTTGTAAGAATAGGCCTTTTTTGGTACAGTAAGCAAAACATTAAATATATAAAATTATGAACAATAATTCCAATTAAATATTAAAATATATTTTAATACTTGAAACTAAATAGACTACTAACTAACTAACTAGACTATATTGAACTAACTATACTTTAATGTAACCAATTATTATTCCTTTAGTATGCAAGTCATATAGTTGTATATTTGTTAAGAATTTTGCATTGCTCAATACATTAACACTTTACTCACATATCTTCATACTATTATCGCTTTCTTAAATATTTCATGGCAGCTGGGACATACATGTCCAGAGCATTTTATGTGTTCACTAAGAACTTGGGAAATTTTCTTGTTGCAGAGTTAGGAATTCTAGCACTTAAGGTTGAAGACTATTTTATGACCCACAGAGGAATGTGTTCTTTTGTTGCAGCCTTTTAATGGGTAAGGGAAAATTATCAGCCAAGTCTACATGGCATGTTAGCAAATTTAGTTTTCTGAAATGTTTTGTTAAAGGAAAGAAGTAAGTTTTTATTTGTTCAAATACATTTGCCTTTTAAGATCTTCCTTTCTTTACGATTGTTGCAAATACTGTCACTTAATCTTTCAGCTGGTACGTTTTTGTTTCCCTTAAATTTCAATGTATTCTTGGAGTACCTAAATTTAAAAATTTAGAGTTTCTTTTGTAAACTATTTTGAACAAAATCTTTGTTTTATCATTAAAATGTTTGGTCATAAAAAATGGTTAAATTTTGCTAATTCCTAAAAAGCTATAAAGGCTGTATTAAACTAAGTATTGCAAATGAGACTATTTAGAGTCTTCCAAATAGATTCTCATGAAAGAATATTATTTTATCAGTAACTTGAAATGCCCTATAGCATTGTAAATTACTTTCCTGAAATCAGGAAGAAAAATTCATCAGAAACTGGAGTGGAGATTAAATATCAAGCAATTTTCATTTTAGGAAAAAATCTTGAGGAATGATTTTTAAAAACTTGAAAGCATTTACAAATGCAAAATTTTTCTAATTCCTCCAAATTTAATTTCTTTTTAATGTGGTTTCAATTTGTGTTTGAAAATTAACTTAATATCATTCTTTTAGTTTGCTTTTGGTTCATTTTATACTAGTTTTTAATATGTATGCAAAGGCAGCATAATTAATAAAAATATTTCGAGCGATAAAAATTAATTTTAATATTATTTTTAAATGACAAATATTCCAAAATTGGTGTTAATATCTGAGTGAAGTTTTGGGTTGTTGTAATATTCAAAATGGCAATTAGTGGCTGAACGGATGCTGAACAGCTTTAGAAACCTTTTTCAAGCTTTAGAGAGTTTTATGTGAAAGCATCCCGTATGTTAAACAGATAGTCCTTGTATCCTTTGCCATACTCTGATAAAACAAAATAAAATTATATTGAAAATTAAAATTCCAAAGTTATGAAACATCCACAACTATGTTTAGAAATGCTTGCTTACCATGAAGCTTTTTAATGACAAAACGAATCTCAAATTTAGACCAATTAAACATAAATTTTTATTATTCCTATTAGCATAGAGCAATTTATCAGACAAAATAAATTTTTAAAAAAGTTTAAAAAAATTATTAATTTATCCACTACTGGAAATGTTTACGTCAGAATTGTGTTTTGAAGTAAGATATCATACCATTTTCTAGTTCATTAAATTATTTCTCAGTTAGAACCAGTGGGTTCTTAGTGAGAAATACTTGGACATAGAAACAGCTACTAATCTCTTCTCTCAAAAAGAGATGAGAGACAACCTTCTTCCCCCCACATATAAGAATGTAATAATAAAAAGCTTGAGACCTAGAAACTTCACACCACAACCTAATATTTTAAAGGCAATTTAAACATTTTAAAATTCTAAAAATGTACAGCATCATAAAAAATAGAACAAATATTTTGTTAGTTGATACTGTCCAAGATTTTTATCTAAAAAATATTTTCATGCATTTCAGTTTAAAATAGTTTTGTGTTCAAAAAAGAATTGCAGCAGTAATATAAAAGGTCAAACAACTATTCCATTTCTCTTCTAAGATAAAAATAAATTCTAATGTTGCTAAATAATAAAACTAAATTTGTTATTGAATAAAATTAAAACTGAACTCAGTTAGGATTTCATTTTGAAAAGCTCCAGTGTTTATTTCTGCATTTCTATCTTG
The DNA here is from genome assembly GCF_044657685.1 of Stegodyphus dumicola. Classification (NCBI taxonomy): domain Eukaryota; kingdom Metazoa; phylum Arthropoda; class Arachnida; order Araneae; family Eresidae; genus Stegodyphus; species Stegodyphus dumicola. Next base: position 34,365,286 of record NC_140771.1, on the reverse strand, counting down.
AACACAAAATATTCTAAACAAAAATTATGAATAGGTTAAAAAAGTGAAAGAAAGTGGCAACAGTCTAAAGACAGGTCATGTCTAAGGAATTGTATAGATGATAAACAAATTATTTTGTCTTGTGCATTGACAAGTTTTGTCACTGCATGTGTTTGTAAATGGTGATTCAAGCAATACCAGTGCAATGAACAATCTGTATTTCTCCAGGAATGGATTTTACTAGTGGTGCAGAATAATAACATTCATCTACAGGCTTAAAAAAATATAAATGACACTTCAGCATATGAAGTAATAACGATATTCAAGATTGCGATACTCATATTGCTCTTCAAAATCAGAATAATGCTTAAACTAAAAAAATAAATAAATAAATAAATAATGGGCAGGTCTGATTATTGTTCTTAGTTATAATTTTCTATACTGTCAAATAATAATACATTTAACTGTTGAATCCTTCATTTATTTTTAATATGTTTTAAGTGCAAAATTAAAAAAAATATTTTAATCAGGAAATGGAATGTGTTTTTTGAACAAAATTCTTTATTAGCAGCATATACTTCTTTTTAAGACAAAATGATAACTAGTTTTTCATCAGATAATTAGTTTCATGATAACTAGTTTTCTGCAAGGTTAAAAAGAATAGAATATTTCCCATACTCTAACTCTGAAGCTTTGAACTGGATTGAAAGGCAAGGCTGATGTTTCCCTTCCCTCCAACAAAAAGCCACTATTCCCTTCATACTCAAAGCTTGATGTGATTTTTTCGCCCTTTTCTTAACTACTGTGCAAAGAGCTCCCAGTGAAAGAATATAGCTATTTTTCAAACCCACGTGAAAAAGGTTAACATAATTATGCAATGAAATGATTAATATTTCTAGTATATCACTTACCTCTGTGCTATTGAAGAATAGCGAGGCTTATTTACTGAATTCTCTGCTCCATCATCACAGCTGTATCTGAAAAGGGGGGCAAAAAAAATTTTAAGATTTCATTTTGCTAATGCTATTTTTATACTGAAGATAACTAAAATTTTATTATGTTAGAAAATTTAGGGACAATGCCTTGTTTTTGTATGTGCACTATATGCCATACTAGTAGCTACTTATACTGCAGAGCTACATAATAGATTCCTTACATTTCAAGATCAATTAGATTTACTTTCAGAAATAATAAATTAAAACATTTTACATGAAAAAATTAATTTATTAACACTGAAAACCAAAACAATTTTCCAGAAAAATTAAAAATAAAATATTTCCTATGATAGTACATTTATTTCCAGTCTTCGCTTTGGATAAATTTTCATAAGATTCAAAAGCAATTTATCTATTATCAGCAAACTACTGTTATTTACTGAAAATACTGTTACAATAATTACAGTGAAACAAACAGAAATTAACAGCAGACTGAAACTATAGGTTTCACGTAAACAATACAGTCAAAATAAAAGGCAGATTAGATTACTCAGTCTTAACACATTAGGATTCCCTGTTTCCAAGAACATATCTTTGTGGAGAATTTGTTAAGGGCAAACGGCCTGTCATTTCCTTATAATGAGAAAATTCATGAAATCTTCACACAACCAGACCATTCAACAGCTGGGAAGAGAATATGGGTACATTATCACTGTTTTGTAGTTTTAGCTACACAACTACTGGCCAGCTAATAGCATATAGAAACTGCTGATTACCCAGATTAGTAGACAATCGGGGGGGGGGGAGTTTAGAAATGGAGCAGGAAAGAGAGAAATAATCAAACACTAAAGACCTTAAGTACAGTTAAAAATAGCTAATTACACTCTTCCTTACTTCCTTAACTTACTAATTTCATCCAGCTGATTATGTTTTCTTGGCTTAAAGACAAATTTTCAATTATACTGAAAAGATTTTTTGACCCTGGAAGCTCTAGTATGATCTACAAAATGAAAGCATATTTGGTATTTGCCTTGTATAGTGAGTGGCACTGGTGTAATTTTGGGTTAAGAAAGCACGACTTCAAAAGGAAGACAACCTTTTTCTGGTTTAGATTCTGAATGCTATAGAAGGTGTAATTTTCAAATTAATGGAATTTATGAAGAAATGTGAAGAACAGATAATAAATGATGATGATATAATGGAAATCTTCCATTGTGATAAAAATGCCCCAATCAGAAATCAACTAATGGATAGTGAAATCTGTACTATGGTTTTTAAATCTAGAAAATATTGTTAAGTAGAGAAGTTATAAGGGGGAAGAAAGTAAACAACGAGGTTTTTGATATGAAAAGGTTTTGATTAATAGTATAGCCAGAATTTTCAACACAGCAATTACAGGTTTTGAACAATGGAACTTTAAATAGTACAAAAAATTGTGTCTTAAAATTAATGAGGAAGTATTTGTAAAAGAAATTAAGTGGCATAAACAGCTTGCATTTACACAAATTTTTAATAAAACAAATAAATTCTAAACATTTTTAGCAAATCTAATTCCCTTAGGATCATAATAATACATTTCACAAAGAGCTATTTTATATTTTTTACTTTATAATTTTCACATGTCATTTTATTACATTTAAAATCTGAAAATTTTAAAAATCCAGAATCGTTCGAAGTTCCAATAATTCTAGAACTCAAGACTTTGTACTGTATATCTATATTTAGTATATCTTTGACACTGTTTTACAATTAACATTGTAGTATGACCAGACTTTGTAGTACCTTATTTATATAATATCACTCTTTTACAATTAATGCCATAGTATTAAAGATTATAATTTTAATCATAGTTAAAATTATGAATACATACCTTAGGATAGTTACAGATACAGCAACTAATGAGTATGCTAAAAGAGTACCAATAGACATCATATCAGCCAGTTCTTGAACGTTAAACATCATAGCCATAACTCCTTAAAATGGTAAAGCATAAATTAACATAAAATTGTGATAGCTAAGAAAACAATTAAAATATCTTTCATGAGATAAAATAAATATCTCTACAAATATTAAAGAATGCACATCTTTTTTTTAGTTTCAATAAAGTCTAAAAAGTTCATGTCATGAACAGACTTTATTGAAAGTCTAAAATATTTAACTTCTGTGTGACTGTAAGCATATAGATGCGTTCACTGCATAGGTCCATTCATTTATAAAAACTGAGTACAATCCATGAGGACGAGATAATATTTTTTCAGTTCTTACATTTATGCTTGGTACAACAGATTATTAGATAACAGTCCTGGTGGACGATTTAAAATGTTTTGGCATAATGCCAGCTAAGGTTGGGTTAAATAAGAGAGTGTGTGTGAGAGTAGTGAATCCATATATAAGCTGACCCCACATAATTTAGCTTAATAAAATGTTTCAAAGATTCTCAGCTTATACATGGAAATACACGGTAGTTTGCTTTTCCTCTTAAGTAACTTTATTTCTCTCTTCTTTATAATTATACCTATGATTTAATGTTTGATCTTTCTCTTTTAATTTTTAGGATTCATATATCAATAGAGAAAGGTTTGACAGTAAAACATCAAACAATTAATGAAGTACAAAGGAAGATGATATATGTCTTTTTCAAACAAGAGAATTCCCTACATGATGAAAGAAAGAAAATGATAGACTCAAAATTCAGTTTGCATAAAATTCTTTTAAAATGTATACTGGTAGTGTGCTGTCAAAACATGCAGGCAAAATACTGCTTTACATAAAACATCCAGCTTTACAAGTATCTCCATTCACAATTAGTTTCTTCATGCTGGTATTTGCATCTGATATCTCTGGAATTCCACAAACCAATAGTGATATACAAATAAGATTGCAATTGCAGATTGCATCAATTATGCATAGAGTATAGTACATCATGCATAGAGTAATTATGCATAGAGTATACAGAGAGAGAGAGAGAGATTGCATCAATTATGCATTTAAGGGAAGTAGAATATTTCTCCTCCCATTTAAAAATGAGTTTAATTTTTATCATTCCCACAATTTTTTAACATTTTTTTTTATTATTACAGTATTTTATTGCTAATTCCATATAGAAAGGAGGTTTTAGGGAATTTCAGAGCTCTGTTGAAAGAAATCAAATCATGGAGTTTCTGGTTTGATTAAGTTGATTCTCAAACCCTATTCCTTGCACGATTCTTTTTGTATTTTGAATTATTCTCGATTCATTCCCTATTACTGATTTTCATCAAGATTACTATAGTTAGCAAGAACTTATTCAGAGTCATAAAAAAGAACTTATTCAGTTTAACTGTGAATGATTTTGATATGATTCTATAAAAGACCAGGTTTGCAAACCTCCAATATAAATCATAGAATTCTAGAAACGGCTGAATATCAACATAAAATTGCATGTTAAAATTTTGAAGATCTTAAGGAAATTTAAAGGCTTTCCCAAGCAGCGTAAAAAAAAAAAAAAAAAATCTGAAAAGTTTCAGATTTTAAATTACGTTTAAAGGGGCGCGTTCTTCGTACTTAAACCATAAAATTCAGCTCAAGAGCAATATCACAAATTAGTTTTAAATTGAGCATATCTTTAGAATTTCCGATACAGAGTCTCGTTCGCTGGAGGTAAAAATGTTTTTTTTCTGCACAATGTTGCCATTACTCGTTTTTCAATCGTTGAGTTTGTTACTCAAAAATTTGTTAAAATTTTACAAAATATGAAATTGATCATAAAACAAATTCCAAATTTCATATTTGGGCTTCCACGTACCCATATTCATAGTAGGATTACATCATTCAAAATTTGATGGCTATTAAGTACCATTGTTTTATTACAATGTGAGAAATATACATACATATATGCAGATTTTTCATTACTTAATTCTTACAAATATAATGCAGGACTCCAACATTTGGTGGCAATAGTTTGAAAAGTGAAATGAACATTTATAGTGAACCAACGCAAATTCGCTAAATGAAAACTATAGTCCTTCAGGGTCAAAACCCCTTTGGACTAAAAAAAAAAAAAAAAAAAAAAAAAAAAAAAAAAAAAAAACACTGCTAGATTATGAACCACTTCTTGTTTGCCAAATTTATGTGATGGTCATATATTGCTGAAGGCAATACTTCTGGCTCACTTTTACAAACAGCTGTGGGATCACGGTTTCCTGGAAAATTAATTATGTTTAAGTCAGTAATGTTCTATTCCTTTCCAATAGAGTTCTCAAAAGAAGTCTAGAAGAAAAGAAATAATTCTTCCTTATCCATTTCAGTTTCTCAAAAGTAGCTATGAAACTTCATTTACTGACTTTCTTTTACAGAATAAAGTATAAGGCTAGTTCTGTACAAAAAATGAGTCATGTACTGATCCATTTTTTGGTGCAGAAGGTGTCTTAGATGTTAAGAAGTTTAAAGTCTGATTACGTAAATGCATTTCCATAACAAACAAAATATAACTTTGTGTGAAATATTAACATTCTGTAGCTTTTTAATGAATAAACATTGAAAAAATGTACAGTTGGTTCTTGAACACTGTAGGAAAAATGTTAAATAAATTACCATTGCTATTTTTTAAAAATGCACATAAATTTTCATAATTAAAATTTAACTTCTAACAATCTATCATAAATGCGATTTAATTAATATGGCAAAGCAGTTAGTAAAAAAGTATGCAGTTATAACAATTTACAAAAATAGCAAAATAAAAGGTATCGAGATGAAAACTAAGGGATAATTGAGTGAAATATCAAATAAACTTTCTTCCCAGCACTCCACACAGGAATAAAATTATGTTACATCTTCAGTAGACAAAAGGTTATGTCTTCAGTACAGAAGGTGTTGGAATTCAGTAAAACAAATATTAGTGCATATTTCGATCAAGTTTGGAAGTAAACTACATCCAAGTAAAAAAAAATCCATTGTTGCAAGAAATTTAAATAGAGGAGCTGTTAGTACAAAGTACTGAGTGACTCTGCATATCAGAAAAATACATTAAAGTTATTTGTGATGTCTTTAAGCAAAATTCAAGAAAATTAACAAGGCCGAATGAACTTCAGATCCCATGTCCCACAGTCTGCAAAAATATAGTGGTTTAAATTTCTTTCATCCTAATCACAATTACCTAAATAAGTTTATTGTATAAAATAAGCATCTTCCACTACAGATGTGGCCATTTTGTTAGCTTAGTCACATGATACATAGTCAAAGGCTACATCACCAAAAAAATGTAGAAAATATTTCATACTTGCACATATGCACTTAAGGTTTGATCATTATGTCTTCCTCTGCATTCCTTCTTTTTTAGGGGCCCACCAGCGGCCGAGCGGTAAAGATGCTGAACACTGGTAGTTCGGTCCGAGGTTCGAATCTCACAAACGGGCTGGCTGCATGGGCGTTTTTGTGGTTTTCTCCATGTGTAACGTGTATACGAGCCAGTTTCCCTTAGAAAGTCCTCTACGAAGGCACCCCTCCCTTTAGGCAGATAGCCCTCGTGTGCTTTGCCATAACTTAATAATCCCTAATCCCTTCTTTTTTAGTCATATTTCTTTTGTAGTAACATTGCATGAGCAAGCAGTTGTCACTTATTTTACATACTGTATGTATTAATTGTTGTATCCTTACAATAAATTATCATATGGTAGAATATTTGTTTATTGATCCCTAAGTTTACTTCTTTAGCTTGACATGATTAATCACCTGTTAGTCTGCATCTAATGTAATATCATTTTATAAAGACACACTATAAAATGTTATCCGGACTCTAACACTAGTCATACAAAATACAATATTTTATAGCAGATTTCTGTACATTTTATGACAGCCCTTGATAAACTATATTTTAAGTAATAATAAATCTACTTTTTTTATTCATTCATTACAAACTCAACATTCTCTAAAGTGTGCCAATATTTCTAAGATGTGCAGTTCATCTGCAAGTTCTTCAAAATATTACAGATCTCTAAAATGTTTCATATTGTGACATATCTCTAAAATGTATACAATTAGTTGAAATAAATCTGCATTTAAATAGAATGCAGAGTTCAGAACCATGTTATCCAAGAGACAACTGTACCAACAGATAACTGCAAACTTTAAAAATAAATCAATATTTCATACAAACCTGCAAAAACACCTGAAATAGCAGTCGCAATCAAAGGAGTCTGATAACGAGGGTGAACTTTGGCTAAGAAGCGGAAGATAATGCCATCTGATCCCATAGCATACAAAACACGGGGAAGAGGGAAAATGCAACCTAAAAGGCTGTAAAGTGGAGTTAAAAAAAAAAAAAGAACTACTTTTAAATACTTAAAAAAGGTACAACAATACACTTTTAAGCTAAACAAATAGCTGTAATAATACAAAATTGCCAAAGAGCTAGAATTATTAAAGCACCCATTACAAAATTATAGACTTAAAAATTTTACAGATTTTTAAATTCATTAATTATTTGCTTAATATATATTATCTGTTAGTCACAGAAGCTAAAATTTATTAATACCTGATTTTAAATACAGCTACTTTCATATTTTTTTTAATGCAAATTTGTTTACATTCATACTTTATTTTAACCTATTTTGTACTTTTTTATAAATTGAAAGCCATTACCTCAGAACACCTATTGTAATGAGTCAGTTTTATGTTTTTTAAAAAATTATTACTAAAAGCATACAATGAATCAGTTTTTAAAAGGTAAATTTAAATGTACTTCTTTTTCTAGCATTTTGTTTCCAGTGTAGTTCTAAATTTGGCATAAAATGAATGCATAATTTCATTGCATACTTATCTGAATATAAGAGCTTAAAGCTGCTGATATGAGTAGCATGAATTCTGGTGGCTCTTATATTTTAGTAATTAATTTTTTTTTTTTTTGTTCAACTTTATTCGCCATACAGCTTATCTGAAAATATAGCTAATGCTAATCCCTAACAGTAGTGGTCTCAAACTGGCAGCTTGTGGGCTACATGCAGCCGAAGAACCAATTAATTTTATGTGGCTCATGAATAAATTTCAACTACGTATTTATGTCAAATATGGCGTTGCAAAGATTTCAAGATTTTGGTTATTGGGAGTCCGAGTTTACATTATTTTTATTACCATTAAAAACAAACATGAATAATGCACTAGAAATCTATAAATGGAGTTAATTAACTTGTAAAAATGGAGTTAATTATAAATGGAGTTAATTAAGTGTGATGTAAATCATATTTGAAGATACTGATTTTATTAACTTTTATTCACTGTAAAAACATATAAGCTCAGTTACAAATTTTTGCACTAATAATCGCACTGTTTGGAAATACATTTATATGTGACCAACTCTTTTTCACATTAAAAAATTAATAAGAAATTAATCCAACTGAGTGCTGAGCATCTACAATCCATGAAGAAAATAATTTCTAGTAGAAAATAATTTCTAGTAAACTCTCTCCAAGGCTGCAAACTTTATCAGAATCAAAATACATCAAATATCCATCGGTAGTGTAAGAAATAAAGAGTTTATTTAGGTACAAATATATTTACTATTATGTACATGTCAAAGAAAAAATTTAATGAAAAAGAGACAGACTGCCATTATTTGTTCTCAAGTTTTATCTTTTGTTTATGTTCAGTTTAAATTTAATTTAATTATTTAATGATTGATTAAAAAGTTAATTTTAAAAAAATCCATACATCAGTCTGAAAATGTAATGTTCAGTTGTTAATATATTTGAATAACAAACTGTGATGAAACAAAAAAAAAAAAAAAAAGAAGAAGAAGAAGAAGAAGAAGAAGCAGAAAAGGAAAAAATTCTGGCCCATTAGCTGTTTTCAGATTCAGCCTTTCCTGCATGCTATCCGAGTTGGAGACCACTGCCTTCCAGAACTTTAAATAAACTGCATAACTGTTGGAAATGCAATCTTGCTTCCCTCAATTTTTTTTTTTTTTTTTTTTTTTTTTTTTTTTTATTGCTGTCTGTTTGCAACTTTTAAAGTCACATTTTCATTAAAGATTTTCACTGCTGACATATAATATCACTGCATAGGAAAAGAATCACTGATTTGTCAGCAACATTCTACATCTCCATAAAGGTTCATAGCCTCCATTTTGTTATACCTTAAATTCTAGGGACCTGTAAACCTTGACCTTTATCTGCAAGCTGGTAATGAGCTGACTTCACAGCTGAAAATCAGTTTCACAGCTGACCCATATGATAACAACTGGACTAGACAACAACAAATATGAGATACATGTATGAAAAGAATATTAAAAAACAACTTGTTAGCTTGTTTACTTATATTATTCATTATAAAAGTTACTTATTTTTTATATTATGAAAAGTTTACTATATAATCTAGGAGATGACATAACATAAATTCAAGTACAATCACATTATTGACACACAAAGACCAAAAAAACTATATTATTATATATAATGTTATACCTTGTAGAAAGCCCTGCTAAGGCTCCAATAGAAACAATCCATCTACAAACAGGCCAACCAACATAGTCGAAAACATAGGGTAAAGGGGCAGGATTATCTTGAAGGTAATATGGCATCATCATAGTTTGTACAGTTGATACACCAAAATATGCCAGAAAAACAAAAAGTAAAGATAAAACAATGCTAATTGGAATGGACTTCTGAGGGTTTCTTACTTCCTCTCCTAAAAGAAAGTATTTTATTTAATGAAACTTCACATGTACACAGACATATAAAAATATTTCATAGAACTTTCCTTCAAATTTTTCCAAAAACTGTTATAGTCAGATAATAAACTTATAATCATATAAATATATTATGAGAAATACAGCTAATATCTAATTAACAAAACAATATTTCTTAGAAAGCATACATATGTTGTTTTAAAGTTATAAAGAATAACAGATAAGTATTCTCCCCTTCTTTTTGTTGTTGTTATTTTTTAAGAGCTTAATGACAAAATGTAGTAGCAGATACTTAGCACTTTTGCTGCTCAGCACACACAAGCATGTGATAATGCTATTATAACCTAATAGAAAATTGACTACCCTAGAGACAAATGTATAAAATTATGAGAGGCTTAGGAGCATCAAAGTAACTGCAAATCCATATATACTGTATACTTCCCCAAAAACTCAACCATCATAAGTTTTTTACTAATCATAAGACTTGCTGATTAACATAAGCAATAGATCATCACATATTTTGTACCTATATATACTGTGCACTGTTTCCTTACAGTAATATAAGTAATTAAGAATGGTAACAGAGAGCAAGAGAAACAAATTACTAAAAAGAGAAACTATGCAAATAAGCACTGTATTGTATTAATCAGTGTTTTAAGTTTAGGTTATCTGTTTACAAGATTACTTCATGGCCTGCCAGTACTTATTAAGTACTCATTTATGATACTAAACACTGTAAATATTACAGTATTACCAATATCCCAAATCCAAATATAATGTGAAAAGAAGTAATTTTTTTTTTTACTGGTACAAAGATTCATACATCAATTACAAAATTCTATCATAAGAGAAAGAAGAATACAATACATAGTTCATGCTAAGGCTTAAAAATTATTACAGCAGCACTACATGTATTGTTGCACATGTTTTATTTTTACATATATTTATAATTCTCTAACTACCAATGACACAATGAAAAGTTTGCTAGTGTTATTACAATGACCAAGCAAAGTCAGCAAACTTCAATTTTTATGAAAAGTCCTCTGTTTTTTTTTACAGTAGTAAATGATAAAATGGAGTAGCACATATATATTTAGACGTATACTAGCATATGCATATGTGTGTATATATATATATATATATAGTTTATGATAGCACAGTTTTGGAAACACTGATGTAAGGATACTGAGACATAGAAGTGTAGCAATGTTATTTAGCACAGACATATGATCCATATTAAAGAGGAAAACGTCGAGCTGTATTAATTTCCTTTTTTATTTAAATTCACAATTGTATCCATAAACTTGGCACTCCAATCATGCCTATTTCCAGAATACATATATTTTTGATACTATGGTGATAGAAGTGAGCATAAATGACGTATTAAGTATTACATAACATGGAAAGATCTCGAATTTGAGAGAACAGATAAATTTAGGAGGAAACCATAAAATTTAGAATCATTAATTTTAAGGTCAACAATTATTCTTAAAGCAGCCATCATATTTTATTATATCTTACACACACACGTATATACATATATGTGTGTGTGTGATAATGTAGGTTTTGCAGAGGATGAAACCAATTCACTTTCTTGTCATTGCCGAGAAAAACTGCTGCTTAGATTTGACTGGAGTAAAAATCACAACTGGCTTGATGGTTGAAACATTCTTGTAACAGGAATAATTATTCAGAAATACATTTTTGCTTAAATTGGTATAACACTAGGAGTGCTAAATGTGTCACACAATTTTCATATAAGCAGTTAACATTTTAGATAATACCAAATAGACGTGACTTTCCCTGGCACAACAAACAGCAAAAAAGAGTAGGTATATCATGGCCAGAGTATTCAAAATTTCAGAGCACTTTGTTTTAATTCAGCACAGCAAGCAACCAAAAGATTTTTGTTTTGTGACTTATCTTACTTGTCTCCTCGTTGAACGAGTTATAACCGCAGTAAAATTTGTCGTGTGTCTACAAGGTTAGTAACATCGTAAAGGTCTCAACAAGCTACAAATTTTGATGCTTGATTTGTGTTCCTACGTCTTATAATTCCGGAGTTATTGAAATTTTAAATTCTCATCCATTGTCTACGCATGAGCCTATGTTTTTGAATGAAGAACCGGAAGAAGAAAATGAAGTGCTGCTTTATGCTCCGTCGTTGTTAAGTGATTACTCGCGACCAAATTGCCTTCTGTTCTCAACACAGATATCTGGAGAAAGCTGGCGCATTCCGCTTTCTAACGGTGCAAGAATTGTGTTTGTGGTGTGTGTTTAAGCAGAGTTATAATTATTTTAATTAGAGTCCATAAAGTGTCATTTTTGCGGATTTCTTCTAGGATATCTCGGCTTCTATTTGGAATATCATCATCATTCATCCCCGGCAAAGTAGGTCTTCTTGTACTCTTTATTTCGGTACCCTTGCTTTGAATTTATGTTTATTAGTTCATCTGCTATGCACACTTTTGTGTTATTTTTATAATCCGTAACTCGTATTCCCCCCTACTAACTTCTTCCAAGTCGAATTTTTCGACGCAGGGGTTGCAAGGTTGTTGTTTTCTCAAGAAGCCCCTCAGGGTTAGCATATTAACAACGACTTTTCCCCTCCACCTACAAAGCGCATGCGCGCTTGGCACAGAACCTGTTGACACCTATGACATTAGACTTTTTACCGCGCGGCTTTGTTTATGTTTCGAACTTCAACTTTGTCATTTATTCGCCCATTCATGTTTATGTTACAATCTTTTTACACTTTATAGATGTAAATTTATTGATTAATGAAATTTACTGATTGTATTATAAATTACTGACTATTGATATAAATTTAATAATTTTGTGTTTGCACTTTCTAACCTTTTTTTTTTTTTTTTTTTTTTTTTCCTCTGTCTCTTTCTCCTACTAAAATGTCTGTATTTTGTGGTTTAAGTTACGGGTAGTATAAGTTCTCAGACCAACATTAATTTTATTTCCTCTATGACTTTCTAGTTAAGCTGTCTTCAAGCTTTTTCCCCTCTTCTTTCCCCCTTTAACTGACTTCCCCTTCTTTTTATTTCTCTGATAACTTCGCGTCTATGTAACTTAGCGGCCTCAAGCTCTTCTTTTCATCCCCTTGTTATCCTGTTATTCCCTTTTAATTTCTAAGTTTTCTCCTTAACTACATTAGATAGCGCCCTCTTTTCTTTTCCCCTCTTGACACTTTACCTTCTTTTTTTTTTTTTCTTTTGCTGACCCCCTCTTTCTTTCCACCCCAACCCTCCGCACACCTTTTTTTATATTTTAATTAATCCTTTTTTTTTCCGAGCAATTTTTGCAACTATACACTTGTATTTTTAGAATTTTTTTTTTCTTTTGCTGACCCCCTCTTTCTTTCCACCCCAACCCTCCGCACATTTTATATATATATATATATATATATATATATATATATTTTAATTAATCCTTTTTTTTTTCGAGCATTTTTTGCAACTATACACTTGTATTTTTAGAATTTTTTTTTTTTAAACAGTTTCCTCTAGTGGAAACACCTCCACATTCTTCCTGTTGTAAACCCGCAACCTCTTTAAGGTCCAGGCTCTCCTATTACTACTCTTTCTGCACCTGCGATTCTCCTTCTGTTCCCGTTTCAGCTATTCATTACATTCTCCCCCATTTTTCATCACTCATCTCTTCTCTTTGCTATCTTTGACTTATTAACATTCTTCGGGCCTCTGGCATACCACTACAACCTCTCGGTTTACGTGTTTATCACTTAAATATATGTGTATACTTACAAAATATCATGTGTACTGCTATTTATTGTGCTTACTGAAACTTTTCTGCATTAATTATTAATTATTTCCATCACACATTTGCTGTGTTGTGTACTGTAACTCTCACTACGTGCTCAGTTTCAAGTTCTGCACAAGTGATAATTTGTGTGCACTTTACATTGTAATTCTTCCTGCGGGCTCAATTTTAAGCACTGCTCAAGTGAACTACAGTTATGCAGTGGCTTTGTGATTTAGTGTATTCAGTGAATTAGAGACTCAGTGCCTTAATATAGAGATCTCAACAGCTTCCTAATATAAGACTTCAACAGCAGTGCTTTAATACAGGGATTACAGTGCCTTAAGATAGTTCCTTGTTATAGTGCCACAATTTAGTGCTCAGTATAGTGCCTCTAATTGCCATAATATAGAGATTTCTACAGCATTCAGTGAGATAGTCTACACAGTGAAATTAGAGACTTAGTGCATAATTTTAAAGATTCCAATAGCAATTAGTGACTCTGTGGAATAGCAGAATAATTTATATATTTTTTATTTATCATTAGTGATTTCATACAATAGACTCAATGCAGTATGTCTGAAATGCGTACCTCCACACACTGCAGTGATCTAGATTTGCCAAATCACTTAGTTTCAACTGACTTCTCATATAGAGAAAAAAAAAAAAGCGGTCTTCGACGAGAGCGTACAAATAGCCAATACAGTTCGAGGTAATAAAAATATATTACGCCTCATAGCCACTCTAGAGATCTTTCGGGACATCGCATTACGTGGAACAGAGGTAGTCAACAAAGACGTGAACACTTCTATAGTCCCGCGCTGTACCACTGGCACTAACACCCCTTACCCTGAGGTGGTTACTTCAAGTACAAACACGGACTCCCTGCCAGTAACAGCAACTACGCAGGCTCCCAGGAACACAGGGGAAAGGCATAGCCACTTGAAGTCAGCGACAACACCATCAGCGATTGTGCCCCAGAAACCAACCTTTGCGGCAGTGCTTAAACAGTTCAGTAAACCCAGTCTGATCATCAACCCTTTAGGGAGTATCCATCCACGTGATCTAAGAACACAGTTACAAGAAAAGGTTCCACTTAGTGAGATCCCAGTTGTCGTCAACGCTATCAAACCGGCTCCAAAAGGCGGACTAGAAGTTTTTTGTAATACAAACGAGGAGGTACTCAAGTTACAGGAGCACATCAAAAAAGCTGAGGTCCAGGCAGAGGTTCGTCTCAAGCAAAAGAGGCAGCCGAGAATAGCCATCCATAATGTTCCAGAACATGTTAAACCAGAACAGCTCATCGCAGAGCTCAGCGCAACAGCAGGTCTATCAGCAAGAGTATACAAACCCCTGTTCCGACTTAAAGAGCGCCGAGCAAACAGAGTCAAATGGGTTCTCGAGTGTACCACGGAGAGCTTTGGAATCGCCATCAACATCAGACGTCTGTTCACAGCATGGCAGGCTCATACTATCACAGAGTTCTTGGGAATCCGTAGATGTTATAGATGCCAGCAATTCGGGCACTCCCAGGATCTCTGCCGCAGCAAGAAACAGTTCTGTGCCTTCTGCGCTGGGTCGCACAACACCAAAGTCTGTCAAGCAGAGTCACCAGCCTGTATCAACTGCGGGGACTGTAACTACCGCAACGGCACCTCCTACTACTTTGAACTCTCCGGCATACCACCCGGAATGCCCGATGTACCAGAGAGCCGTCTACAACACACGCTGCAACACACAATACTAAAGCTATAACATCACAGCAGCCTACCAATGCTATGTTACTACCTAATGCGTCTGAAGAAAGCAACACTTTCTCACAAGAGATCCTACCGACAAATATCCACAACCCAGTCAACCTGATTCTAACTCATTCTTCAGCAGGCTCCATAAAATGCATGCAAATTAACCTCCAGCGGGCAGAAGCAGCTAATGCGCAACTAGTGCAGCATGTCCTCGATCATGAGATAGATATCATTCTTCTCCAAGAGCCTTACTGCAGAAATGGCGCAATAGCCTGCCTACCACTCTCATGGAAGATCTTCCAGCGGAAAGCGCAACTTAACGAACTACCCCCGAGAGCGGCGATCATTTGTTGTAATCCACAATGGTCCCCACTCATTATCAAGCAGGCACGAGATCATGTTGCAATTCTTCTGAATTATAATAACTCCCAGATTATCCTATCATCCGTCTACAGCTCTCCACCAGAAGACATCAGCAATGCAGTAGATAGTATAGCAGAAATACACAGAAAACATACTACCATTCCTCACGTAATAAGTGGAGATCTAAATGCGCACAACGTCATTTGGGGATACCCAGATACCTCACCGAAAGGAACAGCGTTAGAAGAATTTATAATGACAGCCAATCTACAGTTAATAAATACTCAGAATGCCCCACCGACGTTCGACAACTCATACAACAAAGGATGGCCTGATTTAACAATAGCTACAAGTAACATAGCCAACAATATAACAGATTGGAGGGTCACAGACGACGAGAGTTGCTCTGATCATAAATATATCCACTTTGCAATTAATACCGACACAAGCATCACTATCCTTAAGCGCTACAAGATCCCAGGCAATAAACTGCGTGCATTAACAAAGGCTTTCTCGGATACCCTACAGAGTGAAGAAGAAGTAATAGACCAAATAAACAGCCCAGAGGAATTAGACACTTATACAGATCATCTCCTCAATACATTGCGATGTATTTGCGACAAGCTCCTGAAGACTCGCACTGCTAAACGCATACAAGGCATATGCTGGTGGACTAAGGAACTACGCCAATTACGGCAAAAGTGCAGAGCCCTAAGACGGCATCTCCGAGGTGTAATGGACGAAGCCACCAAAATGGCATTGCTGACCACATCCGCAGGGAAAGAGCGCAGGGAAAGAGCGCATTATAAAAAATGCATACTACGAGCCAAAGTCAATAGCTGGCGGAAATTTTGCACAGCTAATACCAACGTCTATGGAATCCTGCATAAACTAGCTACAAATAAAGTTTACAAGCCTGACCAGCTTTATGCCCAATCAGCCAATAACTCAGACAACACCAATCTTGCAGAAACCACAGCATCTGCTATCCTTAATGCAATCTTCCTAGCAGATAACCCGGATG
The DNA here is from genome assembly GCF_044657685.1 of Stegodyphus dumicola. Classification (NCBI taxonomy): domain Eukaryota; kingdom Metazoa; phylum Arthropoda; class Arachnida; order Araneae; family Eresidae; genus Stegodyphus; species Stegodyphus dumicola. Next base: position 34,348,813 of record NC_140771.1, on the reverse strand, counting down.
ATGACTCAACAGAACAACAGAAGATACGGGACAACCATTCCATTCCTAACACACCAGACGACATACCCTTCGACTCAGCTGAAATACAGCAAATCTTCCGTTTTCTTCCCATAAAAAAGGCTCCGGGACCAGACGGTCTAGACTATGCAATAATAAAGGTGGCTTACACGTCCCGCCCTACGTTCTTCGAGAAATATTTCGGCAAGCTCTTAAAATACCAGATCTTCCCTACTGCTTTCAAAAAAGGAGAAGTGGTCCTGTTCCTGAAGAAGCAGAGATCCCCAGATGACCCAAGCTCGTTTCGGCCAATTTGCCTACTTTCGTCTCTGGGAAAAATTTATGAAAAATTACTGGTAAACAGACTTAAATTCCATCTCCAACAGACCAACTTCCTCAGCCCACGGCAATACGGGTTCCGAACTGGCTTGTCAACCACGCATGCCCTGAGTCATCTTAAAGATAGCATAGAACAAAATAGAGGCAGAAATCTTCACACGGCATTCATATCCCTGGACCTGCAAAGCGCCTTTGACACCCTCTGGTGGCCTGCTATAAAGCAAGCACTTAGAGAGGCACAATGTCCCCAAAACATCTTTAACATCATCACGGACTATCTACATGCACGTAGCCTCATAGTAGCCAACAACAATGGCCTCACTATCAAGCGGCAGGAAAGAGGGTGTCTACAAGGCTCTTGCGCCGGTCCGTTGCTCTGGATAATCACCTTTAACTCCATACTACAACATGAATGGCCTTTGCACACAGATATCATAGCATACGCCGACGATGTAGCTCTTCTGGTGTCTGGCCGCACAAGAGATGAACTGGAACGGAATGCCACAGAAACCTGCTCGATATTCACGGACCTATGCAATAAACTTAAGTTAATCATCTCTCGACAAAAGTCCGCAGCCATCGTAATTCCACGTCCTGGCACAAATCCCACAAGACGTCCATGTATAAAGCTACTGGGCAAGAACTTAAAAATAACGAAGACGATTAAATATCTAGGAGTCACTTGGGATCAAAGACTCACCTGGTTACTGCACCTCCAAGAAATACGTACAAAAACATCGACCATCGCAAGGAAAGCCAGGCAATTTCAAGGGAGAAATTGGGGACAAAACCCCCATATCAGGAAACTATTATATCTGACAGTGGCAGAGACAATAATTCTCTACGCAGCAGTCATATGGGCACAACCAATGAGCAGCCGAAAGACCAAGCTACTGACCACAATTCAACGGCCGTTTGCATTAAACATCTGCGGAGGTTATCGCACAACAGCGTCCAGCGCCGCCACGATACTTGCAGGCCTGCTGCCATTACACATAAAGGCAGAGGCAGAGGCTACCTATGTACGAATCACCCATCACAGACAAGAAGCCACATATGCAGGAATTACGTTCAGAACAACAGACTATGAACTCCCTGGCAGTGTGCAACACATCCACCCTGCCATCAAAGGTAGAGGGATCCATGTCAAAATCCAACATCAGCAATCGCACTCCAGACAACACACTTCCTCTGCAATTACACAACTGTTCACTGATGGATCAAAACATGATCAGGGAGTTGGCTGCGCGTTTGCTCACTACGAACATGGCACACTAGTAAAGGAATGGAAAGGACATCTCACTAACAGCAATAGTATCTTCCAAGCAGAGGCACTAGCAATATTGAATGCGCTACGACATGCCCTCAACCTTTCCCTTACCAATGCGACTTTTTACACGGACAGCATGTCAGTGCTACACGCACTCAGGGATCATCACCACACTTCACCCATCATCATAGATATACAGCAACTTTTACGCAATAATCATCAATCCTGCTTTAACATGGTATGGGTGAAAGGACACTCCGACAACAAAGGGAATGATGTCGCAGACCGACTGGCTAATGAGGCTGCCAACAACATCCACGCTCAAACTATAAGAGCCCCTACCCCCGCCTCACACCTCAAGAAAACTCTGCGTAATATCTGTAAAGAAAAGTGGCAAGAAGAATGGACTAGTTGCGACACAGGGAGAAGGACGTATAACTTCCTACCAAAGGTAGACACGGAACGTCTTATAACAATAGCCCCACTGACACAGTACATAACGGGTCATGGCCCATTTCCATCTTATTTTATGCGTCATGGCATCTCAGCATCTGACAATTGTGTCTATGGCATGCTAGGTTCTCCCGAGCACTACCTATTTGACTGCGGTCTAACAACAAACCACCACTTACCACATCCAACGAATGATAGAACACTTTACTATTGTTTCATAATCAAACACCCGCCAGCTATAAGGAGTATCTGCGCAGTTGTACAGCAAATCAACGCCCTAGGGCAAGACATTTGCGAGCCACAGTAGCATAGTACTGCAGACAATGTACTCAACGATTAGATATTCGCAGTATGTACACATTCTGTAATACACATTCCACATTCAATTTCGAGCCTCGTGTTAACATCCGCTTTCAATAGCCACCAACTTGCAGAAATAATGTTACTGACATGTTTATCAGTGTAAAGCACTGGGCACCCAATGGAATGATGTGTTATCGTAAATCGAAATATATAATATCCGTACAATGCACGAATGTAGTGTATGCAACGAAATATGTAATTCATGCAACAGAAGCCCCTAATGAAAGTATGTACATTATGTATTATGTGAACTGAGCATATTTCCGCACAGCGCTACTGCTTTACGCACACGTTACTATGTCTCATATGTTTCTTCTGTGTGTAATATTTGCATTTATGTGCTCTACGTGTTTCCATATGTATTCTATGTGTCATGATATGTATTCTCGTGTATGTTTTTATGTCTTTATGTTACGTAATTACGAGTGTGTTTTTATGCTTTTACGTTTAATTTTGTATATCTATGTGTTTCAGCTTATATGAGTGTTTTAATGATATCCTTTATATTCTTTTTTAAGTTACTTTGTGTTATTAACAATGTCCTATGTAAAAACTACCTGACATCTAGCACCTGTATGGCCATGTAAACTCCCGGTGCAGCCTCACGGGGCTCCAGCGAGTTGCTTCTTCGAGATAGTGGAGGACGTGGGACATATGCCTGTTTACCTATGTTATACGCCAGGCCTCCCCGTCCTCCGTCACCTGTCTGATAGTAACATCAGAACAAGCCCACAAACTTCATTAAAACAAGGAGAGCAAGGTTGCGCCTGTCGTTGGCAAGAGCATTAAGCACCATACAGTTGATAGTACGATTTCACACATTGCTGCCCCCAGTTTTGATGGAGAGCACCCCAGGGAATGGATCCAAGGGTCTCCCACCCCTCTTCCCCTACCATCAACTTCTCAAGAAGACTTCGGCTCGCCACATATTTAGAGTGTCCTCAATGCTGCAAAGACACTATACATTTACAAACATCCATGCCTTCTCTTGGGATTCGAACCCGGGCCCTTTGGTACTGCAGTAGGCTCCCATAAACACTATACTATACTGTCTGGGTGGTTTCAAAAGATTTTGCACCACATTACTGCAGGGAAAGCATGATGTAACATGGTGCGATATGGAGCCTTGAAGAGGAGATTTATGTAATGAAAATTAAGAATTAAAAGAACCATTCCAATTAAATTTAATTTGGTAATAAATTTTCTTCATATTTTGATATCTTATATGTAAATACCTCCTTTTTTTGGGGGGATTAAATTTACTTGATTCCTTCTGTCACAATATGAAATTTAGGTTTAATCCAAATAAAATTCACAGATAATTTCTCATTTATTTCTTTAAATTTTTATAATTTTTTATAACGTTTTCAAAAATATTTTTGAATTATAAAATGTTTACCATCACCTTAAAGTTGTTATATTTCTAGGCATATCTGAAAAAATATAGTTTTTTATTCAAAATTTCCCAATATATACCTAAATTTATATAGTGTCACATTTTAAAATTCGGCATATTTGCTATAAGTAATAATAATGCCAAATGTGGTTTATGCACTTTGAAAATTATTTGAAAGACTGAACAATGCGCCTTTTTTTAAATACTCTTGGCAAAAATTCGCTAATTTTTAAATTTTTTTAAATAATAATTTTTAAATAATAATAATATTTTTAAAATAATTTTAAATTTTTAAATTTCTTGATATGTTTCTCACCAAATTTTACAAAATTTAATACTTAAGCATAAGCCGAGTTTGTAGAATTGAAATATGGAAAAAAATCAGTAAGTCATCTCAGAAAAAGGCCTTAGTTTTGTGTCAAAATACCTATGTCAGAACAATGGTATATATAAATTTAATATACATCCTAAGTTTGGCTTTTGAGGCATGAAAAATACAAATTAAATTTTGCCAATCGGCCTAGTAGAATGGGAGATATGGAACTGTTCCTCTTTTTTTTTTTTTGGTGCATAGTGTACCCTGTGCAAACAGAAAAAGTCCGATTTTGTGTCAAAATACCTGTATCAGAACAAGGCTTTATATAAATTTAATGCATATCCTAAGTCGCACTTTCGAGACATGAAAAACACAAGTTGAATTTCGTCAATCGGCCGAGTAGAACAGGAATATAAAATTGTTCCCAGTTTCCCAGTTTTTTTTTTTTTTTTTTTTTTTCACACTGTACATATGCAGTATTAGCACTTTCAACAATTTTGGACCTTTTGAGAAAACTCATGCACACTCTTTTAGCTAAACACTTAATAAAACTAATACAAGTCAACAAGAACTAGACTTTCTTGATCTACAGATTATTCAATGCAATAAAATTACTGTTTGATAAAAGAAAAGAATTTAAATTAACTACTATTAAACTAATTTAATTGGCATAAAAATGAAGTTGTTAGCAATACAGTAATCAATCAAAAAAGTTGTTAGCAAAATGTAATCAATCAAATTAATAGAATCAAAAATATCTGTACAGAAATACTCTACTTAAAAAATGAAATTTCTTTTTTACACAAACGAAGTCTTATCAACAATCGAATTCCTTCTCATTTTATTAATTATTCACTTAATAAAGTGAGTGTTAATTTTCAAATTTAATTCTGAAGCTAGTAAGCAATGATGGGCTTATCTTAAACCATCCACAAAGGATGAATCTAGATGCTTTGTTATCTCTGAAGATTTGTAGATTCTGTATTTAATTGTAAATTAACATTAATAGCTCTGGCTACTTTCCTTTTATTAATAAAAAACCATTTAATTTCTAAAGTGTGCATATGCAATATTAATAGAGCCAAATACAAATACCACTGATTCTGGGTGAATTTCACTTTCCTCCACTTCCAGCGAGAAAATATATTTTTTTTTAAATTTTGATTTACTATTTAAATCCAAAGCAATTTATTTACGTAATAGCCAAACAAGAAAATACAGTGCTTGGTTATCACTCTCACACATTTAAGAGTTAGATTTTCTTGGTCTACAGCCAATCAATGGGCTTCATTTGAATTCCTTTCTCGCCATTTCTATCTATGTATACAGTTTTAAGACTTTCTCCCATTTCTTTCAACGGTAAACCTTAGCAACCTTCAATGAACAACCTTTCGATGAAAAGCTTCACAATAGTAGCTATGGAATTTAAACTGTAAGTTAGGATTAACTCTCTGAAATCCAGACCCTTCGCTAACTTGTACCCTCAAAATACCGAACCGCCCGAAATAGTTTTCCAGTTTCACAGCAATATCTTCCTCCCCTCCCTGTCCATTAACTCAGAAAATAGGTGTGAAGATTTCCAATGACATCCTTTGTATTTTCTAACAAAGATTCCATTAGCCTTTGAGCCCGTTCTTTATAAAACTATTCTGAAGGTCAGACCAACAAGTCTTTCTGGCTTTGTTTATGATCACGACTGAGATTTTGTTTATTTCCATTATTTTCAGGGGAAGGAATAAATTGTTTAAAAATAAATATAATCCTTAAATTTTTAAACTTCTCTTTTATTGCTTTTTAAAAAAGCTTAAAAAGCACACTGTACCACAAAAGAATCAACGAAATGTCACGATCAATCAAAAGATAAGAAACATCTTAGGACAAGCTGCCTTCAGTAAACTGATACAATGCATTTGGGAAAACTGCACCTGCTACTGCATATCTTAGGAGAAGGGAAGAACACAAGATTACAATCTCGGCCATTTTCGGGCGGTTCTGGTTGTTTCAATGTAGGGCCGTGTCAGGCGGATTGGATGTGAAGAATTTAAAATTATATATTTTTTGGCTTATATCTTTTTGTATATGCATGTAATTAAGACATTACAATTATATAATAGTTTAAATAGCATAATATTGTTACACTAGTTTTATATATGCCTTGATATTACTAAATTCCCTATCAGTTTTTATAATCTTTTTGTAAATATGTTCTCTTTTAGATTGCATTGGGGAATTAATATCATGTTTTAAAATTATTAATTATTCATTTTAAAACAAATTTTCTACATTATTTTAAGTCTGCTAATCACTACGTATATTCATACATACATAGAAGAAACGGCAAAACAATGAAGTGACAGCCTCATAAAGGTTTTTAGAGTACATAGTCCGAAGTCCAGCCATCCAATATCAGGAATGATCTAAAATCCAGACTACCAAAACTTATTTTTTTAATGAATTTTTGCGTGAATGGCTGCATTTTTTGCAATGCACTTGGTATTTGTTATTTTTTCATAATAAAATAAGTGGAGACTTCAGAATCTTAATATCACTTCAGCACTATATAAAACAGTTGCATGTTGAAGAAATAATAATTTATTAACATTGATCTGTATGATCAATAATTTGGCTCCATAGCCACCTTTTTACTTGGCATACATCTCAAACCAAAACATACTTCATCAAAACATTGTTGGTTTTACACTTAATAATTTACATGCCTAACACCAACCTGGTGAATCATTATTTATTACATTTTACTATTAACACACAGCAGCTTGAGAAAGTCATACAGCAATGTCTAAACAATATTCTTTTAAATATTAGTAACTGAATAATAAACAGCATGGTAACCTTTTATGTTGATATTACGATTTCAGAATTCAGCTAATTGAATGTGAAATGTGTCAAGCATTGAGGAGAAATTTAACAGAAATTTCTTTTTATATGCAAAAAACATATTTTGTAAATGATATTCATAGGCCAAAAGATTGTATTTAAATGCTCTTTGAATTCAGAATTACTGATTTACTATTCAGATAAGCCGACTATATATGCCAGTTCTGGTACAACTGCACCTGGTGGCAGAATTTAGGAAAGGCAAAATTTCTGAAGTTTAGAGAAGCACTGAGCATCAAAATTAAAGTATCATAAAAGCTTCAGAATTTACAGAAGCAAAATTTAAAGGCAGTGTAATTTTTAGAATGTAGGGAGGTACTTGGCAGAAGAGTTTAGAACCCTCAGAGATTGCACTGGGCCATAAAATGTCTAGCATCGATCCTCAGTAGGCCTTCAGTATATGGGGGAATTTATTTATTCAGGACTCGGATAAGCGTTAAGCATATACAGGAAACAGGTTAAGGTGCAATAAATAGCTAAACCAATATAATTCAGGCTTAACTACAACAGTGTGCAATGCAAGACAAAATTTAGCAGAACAACATGTCTTTAATTGCCAATCTTGTAATGTATCATCAATAATATTGCTACCAATAGTGAAGAGAGTGTCAGACAGGTTGCCGAGAGCAAAACAATTTCAATTGACAGTTTAGTAGTTTTTAGTAAAACTTCTTGCTACAGCAATTACATGATTTAAACAATGGAACTTTATAACTCAATTAGTCTATCTATAGAATTAAAAAAAAAGGTATTAGCACAAAAAATGAAACAACTTAAGTAACTTACATTAAAGAAATGTTTAATAAAGCAAATAAATATTGGGCTTTTTTTTTTAATTTTGATTCTCTTGAGGTCATAAATATTTCATTACTTCATCATGTCATCTTACTAGATTTAAACTGATGATCTAATACCTGGAAAAATCCCAAATCCAGAATAACAGAAGTCCCAAAGAGTTCAGATCTCAGACTTTGTACTCTATTAAAAATCACTTATTTCAGTGATTTGACAAACTAGCATTTTATGAAAACTGGAACATATAGAAAACTACCATTCTATGAACATGTGGGACTCGAACAATTCTGGTATATAATAAGAATAAACTCATTAATACTATATTATTTTTATTTCAGAAGGAAAAAAATATGAACTATGTATTGCATTATAAATAAATGAACTAAATCATCATATGTTAATTTTAGTATGATGATCATGAAGTGCACAGATGTTAAAAGAATGCGCACAATAAAAGATGAGCAAATGTTAAAAGTATTTTGAAAACTTAAGGTTTAGGATTCAATCATTTAAAGCCATCAGTTATTTATTATGTAGGCAAATAGAATTCTTACCAGTTGTAGCAATGCAGTCAAATCCAATGAATCCATAGAAACACGTTGCAGCACCAGACATCATTCCAGAAAAACCATACGGCATGAAACCTCCACTGCCAGCATGTTTAGGAACCTGAAGTAATATTCTTTGTAATTAATTTATAGCCATAATAATTTTAATTTTTAATTTAGAAATATTTACGATTTACTTTGCAACTTTTTTCCAGAAAATTCTAACTAAATTAATTTCTTTTTTGTCATTTACGTTCAAAACAATATCAGTTATGTTTAATACCCCAAACACAGTTTACATTTCTATTACTTTATGAATACATTAGATTTCAGGGATTTTTTTTTTTAAGGTCAGTTCTTTTTGTATACAATAAAAGCACACACTATTAAGATATTCATATTAATTTTTTAATAATTAAGTATAATAAGTAATAAACATTTTATAAAACAACAAAACATACCTCTGATTCAGTAAGTTTCCAGTTGTGAAAATCAGCTTTTATGGACCCAGCAATGATGGCAAACAGGACAACACTCAAATTTAAAGCAGTAAAAACATTGTTGAAACGTGACGACTCCCTTACCCCTGCAGCCAACATAACTGTGGAGAAATTTTCAATCAGTATAGTATATAAGCACAACAGTTCACATTAAAAATTTAACAGCAGCATTATCTTCGGCTGCACTATCTGTGATACAGTTTTATATTTATATTTACTCTCTTAAAAATTACATTTTCAATACTTTTTTACATTATTTACATTTCTATTATGAATGAAATTCATTTCAAATACTTGGCCTTAAAACCTCCTAAAAGATTAACTAAGGTGAAAAAAGAGAAAATACTGTGAAGCAATTCTTGGCATAAATTGTGCTGTAAAATTAAAGTATTATTTTATATCATTTCTGATAAAATTTTAAATTAAAAATTAATTTATGTGTTACTACAAAGACGAAGCTCCCAGCTCCCCTGGCCTTGCAGTAGATACTTATTGATTAACACTTGAATGAATCTTTGCAATAAAAAATTATATTTGCTTAACAGAAGAGTAAAATAATTTATAAAACATATCAGTTATATTAGAGATAAAAATTAGTATACAGAAAGCGACCATACTTGCAAGTAGTATTGTAATTCCAAAAGCTAAAAAATCTGGATAATCTGACACATGCTGTATATGTATAGGCATTATTTGCTCTAAATGTTTCTGCATTGTTCCATTAAAAAGAGAATCTATATATCCACTGTAACCCCTTGCCACAGAAGCAGTTCCTGAAAAGAAAAATGAAAAGTTATCACTAAACTGTTGATTTTAGTAAAACTATATACATAATTAAAAGGGCATTAAAGAGAAAATAAAATTTTAATTCTTTTAATAAGAAAGCAACACTTTTACTAAACATTATAATCTGGCATAAATCATCATAAGAAAATCATAAGAAATCATACTAATTAAAAATACATATGATTGATTTATGCCATGGTTATGTTTCCAAGATTTCCAAAACAAAATGGATAGCAGAAAGATAAAAAAAATGCAATTCCATTCAAAGATAATAATAATCAGTGCAAAATTACTGAAAAATGTTTTATTTAATGAAAATGATGCACTGAAAACTAATGCTAAAAGAAAAAGAAAATTTTCTACTTTAAAAATGATGCAATGGATATCTGCTTAGTTTTCTTTGCCACCGATAATTTAATTTATAGTATGACATTGGAGTTGTTTCAGTTTTTCTATGAAAGCCTGAGCTCCAAGATGGGATGCCTATTAAAAAAAAAAAAAAAAAAAAAAAAAAAAAAAAAAACTAATATCCTTCATTAACCCCTTAACTGCCGCGGGCGTATATATACGCCTTGCTCAGCCAATGCGTTAGCTGCCCCAGATGCGCAGCCGATGCGTTAACTTTGCGAATAATTTTAGGTGTAGCAGCGCAAAGCAAATGATAGCAGTTTGGAAGGACGTATATATACGCCTGGGGCAGTTAGCGCATCGGCTGAGCAAGGCATATATATACGCCCGCGGCAGTTAAGGGGTTAATACATTTTGTACGGTATTTAAATCTTCCTCACTCCCTTTTTCCTATATATTTTAAAGAAATGTATGAGGAATTATTTTGTTTCTGCCCATATTAGAAAAAAATGTCTTCACCAGAACCTATTCAACACGATCAATATTTTCAGCATTGGCAGGCTTTAATCTAATTATAGGGTTGTTTTTTAGAGGTTCTAAATTTTAAACAACAGCTATACTTATCCAACATCATTTACTTTTCCGAGTCATCATATGAATAAAAACTGATGTTCACCTATACTGGAATTCTTTTTCGAGCACATACTTTTATATCAATGCATTGTTGCTTGAACTATCTATCAAAGTGGTATCAATCAATACTAAAAGGATCTGTGCCATCACTAGGACAATCAATAAAGCATCATACATTGATTCACTTATATTTTTATCATCTTAGGCTTCAATTTGCAGCATGCTATTACTATACTAAAGGAACATTACTGATGCTGTGCCAGCTATATACTAGTCCTTTATAGGCACCTGAAGCCACAGCATATATAATGACATAAAATTTAAGTAGAGATATGCTGAATTTGTTGGAATAATATTGCACACTTTTATAACTTAATAGATATTAATTAAATTCAAAATAAACAATACATTGAACATGGTAATTTGCCTGATCAATTGACAACATAGTATTAAAATATTAATAAGAATTCTTTAATTTTTTGTAGAAAGCTATGCTACTATGAAATTTGACCATAATGTATTAAAGAAAAGCTGAACTCTCTTCATTAAAATACTTCAATGCGCAAAGTTTTAAAAAATTAGTTAACTTCTCTTTTTTCCTCCCACCCACCCACTAACTTAAAGTTCTAACTGGCATTCCAGTTTTAATTTCAGCACTTTCTGCCTTTAAAATTTCCAATGAAAAATTTTTCACACAGATTTTCAAAAAACTCATTTACATCCTTTTTTCCCCTATGTCACTTAGTTACAGCATCTCTTTCCTCTGCTTACAGTCTCTTCATGGAGTTTGTTTACAGGCATTATTCTTCTGTCTTTATTTTACACAAAGATAAATAATATCAACCAATCCTCCCTTAATCCAACCAAATCATCAAAGAACCTGCTGGATCTTTTGGGTTCCAGGCTGCCTGACATTAATATTTGTCATTTCACAGGCCATAGTTAATCTGTATCATTTAAATGCATTTTATATATTCCTTTTATTATAAAGGGCCCACAAGTGACTGAGTGGTAAAGTTGTTGAACACTGGTAGTTTGGTCCGAGGCTCAAATCCCGCAAACGGGCTGGCTGCCTGGGCATTTTCATAGTTTTTCCCATGTGTAATGTGTATACAAGCCAGTTTTCCTTAGAAAGGTCCTCCACTATGGCATCCCTTCCCTTAGGCAGATAAAGCCTGAAGCTTTGATATCTTAGCACGTGCCTATTTCTGCATATGAAAAAATACAATATACAATGAATAAAGTGAAGTATAATAAAATGAATTCCACTTAAGTATGAATTTCATTGCACATATATTCAAAGATAGAAATGTAATTAGTAGAATCATGACTAAAAATTTTTTTATGTATTTTTTCCCCTCTTAAACTATGCAGTTTTAATTTGCTACATAAACGAAACCATAACAAATTCAAATTTATCCCAAGAGTATATATAGATCATGAAAATTAGAGTTTTAAAAATCCATTTTTACCATTAAATAGGAGAAAAACGTACCAGCATAAGGTTAAAAACAAGGCAAAGAAGCAATTTTAAGTTGCCGCAAATTTTAAATTAAGCTGTATTGATATCAAAGGCAATTTGATCTAGGTCCCTCTTTTTCAAGAGAGTTTTGTTGTTGTTTAATTTTAAATTCAACTTTACAATACATCAGAAAAGAAAAAAAAAAAAATAATATATGACTTAATACTTATCTTCTGCTGCATAGGATAGGAATAAACATAAATATGATACATGAAAAAATCCCTTAAATGCTTCTGTAGAAATCTTTGTCTTTACTTCAGGAATTTGATAAAAATTTCAGAAAAACAAATTTAAAAGTTTTCAAAACTTTTTTATGAGAAAGAAGTATAATAGAAGCAAAATTCAAGGTAATTGTTAAAATAAAAAGTAACGATACTATTCCGTTTTGAGGACCACAAAAAATTGGCAAGGTAATTGTTAAAATAAAAGGTAAGGATACTATTCCATTTTGAGGACCACAAAAAATTGGCAAACTATTGTTGATGCCAGTGCTGCCAAAAATAATTGCAGCAACCCTAACGCAAGAAAGGAAGTCTAATAGTAAATAACTATATAAGATTATTGTTTTAATTTAGATGAAAGGTTAATTCAACATATTTTTTTATTATTATAATTTATATAAAAAAAGGCTAAACATAACTGAATGGAAGCATAAGAGTAAATAACTATTTCAGATCATTATTATAATTTACATAAAAAAAAGGTTAAACATAACTGGACGGATTTCTGCATCGCTATTTCGCTACAGAGTTATCGCTAAAGCATAATTTCATCTCGTTGGTTGTTCAAACATAATTTTTTATCATGAATAATGCCTTTTCTTTGAAAAAATTCTATTGCAGACTTTTCATCATAGGCAATTCCCAAAGCGTTAAATCCATAAGATATCAAAAAAGAATTTAAAATCAAAAAAGGATTTTAAAATTAAACTAGTATTTCAATGGCATCTTAAGAAATATAGAACTATCTAAACTTACGCAATTTGAAACAGCGCATACGCTAGATTTGGCGTGCTGTTAAAGGGGTGCGTTTGCTAGATTTGGTGCTTTTGCGCATACATTTTCGCTGCAATTTTTTTACAGTCCTCAAAATGGAATAGTACCAAAGTAACTTTCACAAAAGGAAATACTGCGTTTGTTGTATTATCTATCAATCACCAATTAACAATTCAATTTTTGATAGACAGAAGCTTTTTAGATTGGGGGAATGACTGCAATAACACACATTTAGGAAAATTTAAATTTAAACCATTTTTTAATCCAATAATTTAAGTTTACTTTCATTTACATCAAGAATTGAAAGCATCCCATCCCTCAAAAACTGATTTATTTTTTCTCTGAGACTTTAGACATGAAAAATAATTATTTTTTTTTTTTTTTTTTTTTATGAAATTTAGAAAGTTTATTTTAAACAATCCTTTAAGTACTGTATTTCTTTCCCAATAATTTTAAATATGAAAAATGCTTTACATCTTAAATACATAAACTATTTTAAGAAAGTACAAAAAGTAAGTCATATACTTATTTTAGAAAATTACATAGCCTTGTAATCAACGCACATAATAAAATATATCAAAACTTATTTCTGAAATTAGTATGAATAATTTCAGATATATTGAATATATTTTAATGCTTCATATACATTCCACTTATTTGCTCAAATTCTCTGAATACTATTCATAATTTTTTATCAATTTTAAAATTTATGCAGCTAAAGCATAATATTTTACATAAGAAAGAAAAAATATATCTTTTACTAACACAGAATTATGAGAAATTTCTTCTAGCTTAACTGAAATATTTAAAAATAGTTAAGTGTATTATTAAAATATTAAAAAATATCAAGACTATTAAAATGTCTTAAGAGTACTGTTATCATATACATTAAAGTGTTTGGAAAAATTATCTGTTGATCTTTACAATGAAACTGCTTCATATACATTTATTAAAAATCTAAAGGTTTACTTCTTAATTTTAATATAATCTTAAAAATTTTCTTAAATTTTCTCTCCAACGTTTCAACAATTTAAATTTATATTTTGAAAAATATAATTCTGCAATCCTTCTTATAAGAATGTTAAAAAAAAAAAAAAAAAAAAAAACTGAATTTTAAGTGCAAAGCTAATAGAATACATAAAATGTAAAAATTTAAAATAAAAAAACCAGAATGATTGATATACATAATAAAATTCTAAAAAGCCAATACATACTCAAAAAGTTACTAGAGGCTTTTTTTTCTTTTTCTTTTGTGTGTGTGTGTGAATTAATACCATAATACTATTATTAAGAATAAAAAGTCTACAAACTGTTATTTATCTTACCTATAACATATTCAAGAATGAGATTCCACCCAATAATAAATGCCATCAGTTCACCAACTGTGACATAACTATAAACATAAGCTGAACCAGCACGGGGTACTCTTGCTCCAAATTCAGCATAGCATAATCCTAGAAAAATAGAGTAACATTACACATACTTGCAAACTTTTATTTGAAAAATAAATTACGCATTAATAACATGTAACATTTGGAAACAATAGAATTAAAAAAAATTACATTTACAAATTTAATATTTTTGTGCCAAAACAAGTATATTTAAAGCAGATCCAGATTTCTCTGAATAAATAAAATAATTCCAGAGTTCTTGTTTGTTTTGTGTTCTTTACCTTTCACAGGACACATGAAGCATAAACCTAAAAATAATAAACATTGTTTTCTGAAACAGAAATTTTAAGAACAGAATTTAATCTTTTTTTTTTTTTTTAAGAACATAAAATGAAATATCTTTCCATATCTGGCATCAGCTTATCGTCAATACTTTTATTTGGTATGCTGTAGATTTCTACAGCAATTCTTATGTTATACATTGGGTTGGTTACTTGATCAAGGTAAAGATAAATGAGGACTATCTGCCTTTGTGGAGAACTTTCTGAATGCAAGTGGCTCAGATTCATGTAACACATCAGGAAAACTATTCACATGTTTATGCAGCTTGTTTGTTTTCTGAAATTACTATAAAGTCTCTTAATTTTCCATCAATAAAAGCATCAAATTTGGAAAAAAAAAATTCTCAATCTATTTTGCTATTTTACAAGCAGCAAGAACATTATTAAAATATATTTCTTTTATATTATAAATACATATATACACAAAGCTGTAAAGATAAAGAGGTATTTGTATATATTATATTTTTATGCACCACACTTTTTTATGCATTAAATTTATTAAAAAATTAACATACTCATCAATCCTCAAATGGTAATTATCTTATAGATGCTTATCATGAATGATCTCATGAAACATACCTGCAAAGACAGATGCAACTGCAGCAATAAAAAAAGAGATTGTAACTGCAGGTCCAGCTTTCACACTTGCTACTTGACCAGCAAGTACATATATTCCTAAACCTAAAGTACTTCCAATGCCTACCAGAAAAGATCAGAAAAACACAGATATGTTTAAAATTAAAATAATTACACATGAAATTATGTCATAAGAAAACAGTATGCCTATGATTCCTTAAATGGTAGCTTTTAAATAAAAATTTTATGTCAAAATTATATATAATACCTTAATAAATAATGCATAAAATTAAAATAAAATAAATCATGTATTAAACTTCTCTCTAACACAAGTTTTCTTTTTTTAATTTTTTAAGCAAAAAAATTAAAAATTAAAAATCTATTACCCAGTGCAGTAAGATCTAAAGTTGACAAGCAACGATTTAATTTAGTTTCTTCTAGATCAACTTCCAGAGGTTTTCTTCTGATCAGAGCTTTGAAAAATCCCCGAATGTATGTCATTTTGAGTAGGCAGGTATCCAAACAACTTTCTGAAGTATTCTCTATAAAAGGGATTTTCATAATGTTTATGAAGGATGCAACACCATAAAAAAAAGAATAAAAGGTTAATTCTAGCTAATTAACTACATTTTACATTAAGAACATTTATGAATAATTTGTATTTCTCAATATCCGAAAATTCATTTAAAAGTAAATGGCGAATGCAAACAAAAAAATACAGATATAATTTTAGTATGTTACAAATCATATTAATATAATTTGTGTACCTTAAAAAAGTTCATCATATTAAAAAATATACCTTAAAATGTAACTGGCATACGAATAAAAGTGGCAATGCATAAAACTCGACACAACACTAACTAATTATATTCAATTATTTATATATTGTATGGAACTGATGAACAGAAAGATAGATTGATGATTGCATCATACTGTCACCCTCTCCCCCCCCATATAGTATCCATATCTCAGTGAGAAAAAGATATACACAGTCTCTGGTTGTTCTGCTAATTTAATCACATTACAAACGAAGAAGAAAATATTATACTCACACAAGTTTTCTAAGGTTTTCCAAAACTATAACGGAGATATATTAATCTTTATGGCATGGACCGTAAGCTCATGCCACGCTTTCCTGGAATGGGCTAAATTTTTGCCATTATCCTCAGGTCCGAACCATTCTGAGTGTGAATTCACTTGGACGACAAATCTGATCCTTCTGAATTGTTCTTATTCACAAGCGAGAGTGAAACATTTCACGGGTTTTGAACGATCCTCGCACACGGAGGCAAACTGGAAAAGAGACTTGCTGGAAAAGCACCGAACGTCAGAGAGGGGAAAAGGTATTTTCAGTGAGCGCATGCGCATTTCCTTCTACGTGGGACGGTAGCATTTCATCCTCATTTTCCAATTGTATTCCCCATGTCCTCTCACACAAGCTTCGCGCCACTACGGCGTTTTCTACTCCTGTGCTCAGAGGAGAGATAATGTCACTTCTACAGACCTGGAGAAGTGCTCACTAGACATTACAAAAATGAAGCAGATGTAGAATGAAAAAAAAAAAAAAAAAAATTAATGTTCGAACAGATGGCGCTAACCGGAACCGCCACAGGCAAGAAGTATTTTCGCCGCTGAATGTATATCCCATGCATGTATAAAGATGTCTTTAAATTACCGGGATTATTGTAGTTCAATAATCAACTATATCATTTTCTTATCTTCTTGCCGTTCTGAGATATTGGTTCTTTATTTTTTCGTTACATTATTTCAGTTATATTATTTCCTTTTATGATACAAATTCTTTGTATTAAATATTTTATGACTTCATACTGTATAATATATATATTTAAAAATAATGAATTTAGTATTAAATAATAACTAAATAATGTTAAAAGTATTTAAAATAAATAATACTTAAAATCTACTATATAAGATTTTAGGAAGATTTCAATCCCCAAACACAGTTTTTATACTTTCTTAGAATGTGCATAGTAATTTACACTTATAATTTTGATTACTGGGTCAATAAAATTTAATTAAAATATTAATTCGTTTGAACGTAAAAAATTAAACTGGAACCTGAGGATCGCTTTAACCAGAAAATGTAAAATATCTCTGAATATGGAAAATAAAAAAGAACCAAGAGCTAAATTTTACATATTTATAATGATGTTCTTTAAATTCAGTTTTGCACAATGGGTAGTTGCCTACTTTTCCTCTTTCATCAATTTATTTTAATGTCTCGCTTTTATTAAAATGGTGGGTATTTCTTTTAAGGAAAAGGGGAAATATTTTTATGTTTTTCTGTTAGTTTATATTCGAACAAAATTCATTTCACAGAATTTGGAAACTCTGCTGTTCCTGTATTGTATTTAAATACGAGTAAATATTTTTCCTTCCAAAAATAAATAAATAAATATATAAAAAATTCTTAGTTTAAATATACAATCTAGAAAAATCAAATCCAAAATTTTCCCCTTCTAACTTAAAGTTAACATACAGGAATTAAATTATCCCCCGCATCTCTGTCTTTTATTAGATAACATACTTGAAAATTTACATGAAAATGGTTAAATTTTATAAACAGATCTTTTTCTAACCTAGAAGTAAATAAGCCTATTCTTCTACATATAATTCTTACAGTACAACTACCGCCATTTGAAATAACCAAATCAGAATGTAATTATTTTACACATTTCCATACTTGTACACTTTTTTTAGTTAAAATTTATTTACTTATATATTTATCTAGTATTTTCGAGAGACAGAAAGTATTTGTAGAAGACAGATGGATAAATTTGCTATCATTAATTTTGATTGGGAAGTTCAAAACCAAATTTTAAAAGAAATTTCGATTTATATTAAACACTGACTCTATATTAAAGAGTACTGTGAATCTGCATTATACATTTTGTACAGTACTGTGCATTTCGAATTATAGTATATATTTTGATTTTTAAAATGCGGATTGCAGTTTAGGAATAGTTACCTAAATCTTACTCGCAAACGAACAAAGTTGTAAGGGATGAGAAAAAGATGAAGCAAGAGACTGAAATCACGTAATATTAATGAAGAAAAGAAAGAGAATTCCTGCAAGAATAAAGATCGAAAATATTAATCGAAAGAAAAAAAGGCAGGTTAAAAAGTGAAATCTCTGCACACTTTTGCTTGCATGTTGATCACATTTTTGCTATATTTCCGCAATGCAAGAACTATGCAGAGCAGATAAGTCAGAGAACTTTGATGAGAAAAAGCACGGTCTCCGAGACTGATGCCAAGAATAAGTCCTTGAAAAATCGTGGCCCCACTGTTCTGAGCAGCTCACGTGCAAAAATCTGGTTACTCATCCAGCGGAGAACGTAGATCAGTCGCACGGAAAAGCCAAGTAAAGGGATATGCCTAAACCTGAAGCAGCGTTTTCAGGGCAAAAGCGTCTCTTCCTTTTCGTTTCCTTGAAGCAACTTAGCGATTCTAGGGTACAAAAATTAAAATGGATCTAAAATATTTACTATAATAAACATATGGAAAGCAAACACTATATTTCGAAGCCTTTTCTTTTGAAACATTTTCCCCCCTCTCGAAAGAAAACCTCTTTTAAACCTGCTGCAATTGCTTCCGCTGTAAACAAAAGCCAGCAGACGATGCGTAAGATCTTCCGGTTTTCTTAGGAATGTTGCTTAATACGACCTAAATTATCATTAAAATAATTTTATGTGTATTTCTCTATAGTACATTGGATTAAGTACTAATTTATACCATGACCACAGCTGTACCTACATATTTTTTCAGAGGCAGAGGTAAATGCGCACCCCTATATACGTTTGGCCAATATGAAAAGAAAAAGTAATTTTCTAATTTGCTTTTAAACCGTTCAAAATTGCATATTATTTTGTGATTCAGTTTTAGATTAGAAATAAAAAAGACAAAAAATAAATAAATAAATAAAAGGGGGGAAAATCTGAAATGTTTCAGATTTTAAATTACGTCCAAAGGGGCGTTATTTTAACATTTTGTGTGTTGCATTTATTTATTAAATATAACGTTCTTCACACTTAAACCATAAAACTCAGTTCAAAGGCAATATCGCAAAATAGTTTTAAAATGAGCATATCTTTAGAATTTATGATACAGAATGTCGCACGCTGGAGATAAAAAATGTTTTTTCTGCACAATGTTGCCACTGCTCGCTTTGAAATCCTTGAGTTTGTTAATCAAAAATTCGAAAGTTTTACAAAATAGGAAATCGATCATAAAACAAAATCCAAATTTCAAATTTGGTTTTCTACATGCCCAGATTCGTAGGTGGATTACGTCATTCAAAATTCGATAGCTCTATGTACCGTTGTTTAATCACAATGCGAGAAATATACATACATTTATGCAGATTTTACATTATTTAATTTCTTTAAATATAACACAGGGCGATAATACTTTGTGGCAACAGTTTGAAAAGTGATTCGTCGTTTGTAGTGAATCGACGCAAAACGAAAACAATAGTCCTTCAGAGACAAAGCCGCTTTGGACTAATAAATAAAATAATATGATTTAAAAAAATCTGAAAGGTTTCAGATTTTTAACTGTTGGCCAAAAGGGTTTGTTAAGGTTTTTACGCTTTCTCTGAGCGTAGTCTACCACAGTCTGCTGTTACACTCACTCCTACTGACCTTTTCTTCTTTTTCGGGGGAAAGGATGTTTTTACTTTTTTATTAAGCATAATTTTCTTTGCACTTACGTCAATTACAATTCAATAGCAAAATTACAAAAATTTTAAAAGGAGCATAGCAGTATATACGTTTAGAATTCCCGATGCAGCGTTAAATATTAGCATATTTTTCTGGTTTTTTTTTTTTTTTTTTTTTTTTTTTCCCGGTCTTTTCTCAGTTCATCAAATCAGTATTAAAATTTATTAGTAAGATGACTTGTAAAACAATTTCTTTAAATCTTTTTGTTGTTAATGTTTTGTGTGTTTATTTATTAAGTATCATATTGTTGGCCACATAAAATTCGATTCAATAGCAAAATCACAAAATATTTAGGTACTTCCTTATTATAGCGGGCACCCAAGATTGAATAGATAATAAACCAATATATCTCGTTACATGTTTTTGTAGTAGCATCGGGTTTCAGTTTTGCTAAGATTTTTTAATTCGCATTTAAAAAAATATTTCTTACTTTTATGTGACTATGCAGTCAACAATTTTTAATTTACGAATAAAGAGGTGGATGCCATATTATTTCTTCAAGAAAGAAGTCTTTTACCTGACAAACAAGCGTGCTAAAATAGCCACAACAGGAAACTATATGTTAACAACGAAACAATTTGAAGGTGTAGTGTTAAAACTTGTAAAACGAAGGGCCTCCGCGTTGGAAATCGGTTTAGTGGTTTGAGAATATCGTTGGTCACTGCTATTATATTTATGCATTCTTGGGAAGAGGAGCTGAGATCAATCAAATGATGTGACACCTTAATAACAGGGACAATTCTGCAATTTATTGGAACAGTTACAAGCGGGAAATGTTCTCGATAACTGATGCAAAGGTTGAATAAACGAATCAAGCGTCATAATAGAATATTTGAAATCGATGACAGTTTGTTCATTCGAAGTAATATCATCAACGCAGAGTACTCCCACAACAGTGGATTTTTGAGCAACGCGCCGAGAAGATACGCAATGTGCAATGTTTTTGGAGCAATGAGTTTTGTCGTTCAAATCTGGAATACAGATGCTAGTACATTAATGGAGAAAATAATTCAACATTTGCAAGATGGATCAATGATCTATTCAGATTGCTGGAAAGGATGTAAATCGGAGCAATTTGAAGAAGCTGGCTACAGTCTCCTTTAACATTTATTAAAAATATTTTTAGCAAATAACACCTGAGTTTTATTGTTATTATTAAACATTGCATCGTTATTATTTTGTAAAACTTGAACAAATTTCCGATTAACAAACTCAACGATTTCAAAGCGAGCAATGGCAAAACTGAACGGAATATAACATTTTTATTTCCAGCGCGCGAAACTGTCTATCGGAAATTCTAAAGATATGCTGTTTTTAAATATTTCGTGATTTTGCTGTTAAATTGAATTTTATGTGTCATAAGCGCCAAGAATGTGATATTTAATAAATAAAGTAAAAGTTCAAAATTTAAGAAAAAAACAACAAAAAAAAATCTGAAAGCTTTCAGATTTTATATTACGCCCAAAGGAGTGTTTTAATCATTTACACACACACATATACCTTTCGAAAGCATTCGTACTAACGCCCCTTCCGGCTAAAAATATTTTTAAACAGCATTTCTTTAGGATTTCCGATAGACAGTCTTGCGCGCTGGAGATACAAATATTTTATTCCGTACAGTGTGTTGCCACTGCTCGCTTTGAAATTGTTGAGATTCTTAATCAAAAATTAGTAAGCGTTTAAAAAATATGAAATAGATAATAAAACGAATTAGAAATTCAAGTTTCGGGCTTCTAAGTGCCCATATTCGGATGTTCTATGCTATTCAAAATTTGATGGTATCGTCTTTAGGTATCGTTGTTTTTTCAAAGCGAGAAACATATATACATCCATGGAGATTTTTCCTTACATAATTTCTTTAAATGCAATACAAGGTGATAATACTTGGTGGAAACAATTTGAAAAGTGATACAGCCATTTATAGTGAATTGATTAAAAAAAAAAAAAAAAAAAAAAAAAAAAGAGGTTAATAGGAGTGAGTGTAACAGCAGACTGCGAACCTGCGAGCTCTGAAAAAGCGTAAGAAACCTTACCAAACAAATTTTTAGTGACCATTAAAATCTAAAACCGTTCAGATTTTTATTTATTTATTCATTACTAAATAAAAGGGAAGTATTAATACGATTCTGCAATCAATTTTTTAATTCTTAATTGAAGTTTTTTAATAATATTAGCAATAATTTGTTGTAGAGTACTGTTTTAAAATTCTTTTTACATTCCAACTATTTCTTTAATCTTCTTTTATAATTCGAGAAAAGTTACATTTTTAATCGTTAAAAAATTGTATTCCGTCTTAAAGTTGTTTAATCGCCTACCAGTAGTCGAGTAATAAAAATGTTGAATATTGGTTTTTCGACCTAGGTTCAAACCTCGGTCCATGGGAGTTATCGTGATTTTTCTCATGTTCATTTTTCTCATATTCAACGTGCATATGAGCCAGTTTACCTGAAAATGCTTTTCACCAAGGCATCTCCTCTTAGGCAGAGAGCCCTCATCCAAACAATCCAAATCCTTGAAGTTTAATCGTTGAAGATTTGTATGTTCCCTCTTAAATTAAAATATATTTAAACTTTTCTTCCGTGGAAGTTTTTCTTATTGTGTTTAAGATACTTAAATGCTCTTTTTGATTCAAAATAATTAAATAATTATTATTTATGCATGCATCAGTAGCAAGTGGTGACTGTCTACAGACAACCAGCACACTATGCGAGACAGAAACAGTGTTTCACATGATCGAACAATCGGATTTCCTACGATAATGCCAAAAACCTTAAATATATTAAAAACTGGATCTAAAAAATACGTTTTCTTTTAAGTATACATTTATTCATTTTTAGTCCAAAGGAGCAATTTTCCCTGAAGGACTATTAATTTCGTTTCGGCATTTTGCGTCGAAAACTTTAAAAGGTTGTATTACTTTTCAAATCGTTGCCACCTTATATTATCGCCTTGTCTTATATTTAAAGAAATTAATTAATGAAGAATCTGCATGATAAAACAACGGTACCTAGAGCCATCAAAATTTGAATAACGTAATCTTCCATATGCGCATGTGGAAGCTCTAATTTGAATTTGATATTTGTTTAATTATCGATTTCATATTTTGTAACACTTCAACGAATTTTTGATTAAAAAGCTAAACGATTTTAAAGCGAGCAATGGCAACACTATACGAGGAAAAAAAAAAAATTATTTCCAGCGCGCGAGAATCTGTATCGGAAATTCTAAAGATAGGCTCATTTTAAAATTAATTTGGGATATTGCTGTTGAACTGAATTTTATAGTTTGAGTATGTAGAACATGATATTTAATAAATAAAGGTAACACACAAAACGTTAAAAAACGCCCCTTTAGACGTAATTTAAAATCTGAAACCTTTCAGATTTTTTTTAAATATTACTTATTTTTTTCTGGAACTGAGATATTTAGCTTAAAAATTAATACTTTTATTTCTGGGCAGGTATATCATATCACAAACGAAGCCAACATTTACCACTCTATCATACAAAAAGTACTATTACGGATTTTTGAATTTAAGATAACTAATGCTAGTAGAATTGTAATTAATACTGTAGTGTTTTCCCGTGCAATGCAGCGCGAGATAATTTTAGAAGAAAGAAATCTACGCCGGAAGAGTAGAAATATAGGAGCATGTGCATTAACATTGAATAAATGGATATCCCTTTAATTTATATTCAAATTGAATAAATGTAATTGAATATTGTGTTAGCTGTAATTTCATCCTCTTGTTGGTTTCCAGAAATCTTGAGAAGCAAAGAAATTACGAGAGATCTCTCGCAACCGATTGAAAGCTTTAAAACGCCGGGAAAAAGACATCTTAGCTCAGTCGTTTAGTTATCTGCTTTTGTTATTGTTGATCGTATTAGCTTCTTCTGTGCTGTGCTTTGCGTTCTATTTAACATTTTTAGAAGTTTAAAGTATAACTATTGATTATTACTGCGTGATATTGTG
The DNA here is from genome assembly GCF_044657685.1 of Stegodyphus dumicola. Classification (NCBI taxonomy): domain Eukaryota; kingdom Metazoa; phylum Arthropoda; class Arachnida; order Araneae; family Eresidae; genus Stegodyphus; species Stegodyphus dumicola. The sequence goes on along the minus strand of NC_140771.1, from coordinate 34,324,635 downwards.
AACCCTTGACAAATTTTAGCTTTCTGTTATATGTTTTTGTGATAAGAATAAATTTTATTAACCCTTTATCTGAGTTGTGCATTCAATCTGTTGCGAACCCGTATGCACGCAACAATACTGTTTCTAAAATTTTGAAATTATTTAGTTATTATTCGCGTTAAAGAACGTAATTTAACAGTTTCTGTAGAGCTACAACCAATTTTATTTGTTATTTAAAGTGAGTTCTTAAGCTTTTAAGTGATCGGCATCCTCTTGAATTTAAAAGTAAATTATCTTTTCCTTTCTTCTTTATAGTTTCCCTTAGAAAGTCCTCCACGAAAGGCATCCCTCCCCTTAGGCAGATAGCCCTAGTGTGCTTTTCCATAATTAAATACACCACACCACACAAACTTTCTTCTTTACATTTATTGTATGGTAATTTATTTACTGAAAAATATATTAATACATGCATTTATGTGTACATACAAAACAATATTATCAATGTTTATGGATTCTGTTGCTTATTCAATAAAACATTTGAAGCAAAACTCCACCAACCCTTTTTTTTTACTTCCTTGTACGAAGTAAAAAGGAAGTATTGTAATTGCGAAAAGTTTCAGGCAGAATATTTCAACGAAAATTTTGACCTCTTTCAAACGCAATTTAACGATGTATTTTCGTGATATCTGTATGTAAGGACAGAATAAAGCACTCTTTTCCTCCAAAAAAATTATAAAACTGCTTTAAAATGAATTCTGAAGATAACTTTTCCTGGCGTCTGTACGAACGTATGTATGTACGTGCGTACGTACGTACGTATCTCGCATAACTCATAAACGAGTAGCCTCAGAACGTTGAAATTTTGTATATAGAACTGCTATAACATGTAGATGTGCACCTCGTATTTTGGTTGCAATCGGCCGCACCAAACGTATATAAATATATTTATATATATATCCACTCTGTTACCCGGCTCAGTAATCTCAGTTTCTTTACTCTTATATGTTTGTAAATTGTACATTTTTTGCTTTAAAAATGATTGAATTATGTTGTTCTTATCTTCCGGTTAAGGTTTTCATGCCTTTAGTAAATCTGTATGCAATATTTTTAGAATTATCAACAATTTTAAAATTGTTTAAGTGCCGCTAAGCCTAATAATGATTTTGATGGCGGCCGTTGCTCTTGTTTACATTTGAAACAGCAGGATAGCGGATTTGTTGCCAATCTAGAGAAACTTAGCTTCGCAACAACAAAGATAACGCCTTTATTTATGATTTAAATCATGCTTAATCTTTTCTGGAATTTTTTCGTCGAAATAAGCGTTTAAGATTTACTTCGTAATTTTTAATACAGATATTTTGAGTTTTATGTATTTTTGCCTTGTCGCGAAGTGAAAACTGAATTAATTGAATGAGAAATACTCAATCGTCTGTGAAAAACTGTTTCTTTTTGTTTTGTTTGCTTAATTTCTTTTATACATCGTTCTAGCTTTATTATAGTATTTGAATAGAACATGTGGCAACGATTAGATAATTCTTTAAATGATATAAATTTTGTGCATTCTGAGTTATAATATGAACGAAATATAATACTGTTAAGTAAACCTAGCGCCAGAGTGTCGCTACGGTAAACAAAGTGAATTTTAAAGTATGCATTTATTCTATTGTGGTTTATGCGCTGTCGGCGAAGTACGTTTAATTCAATCTTATAAGTTTAAATTTAATGCAAGAAGTGCGTATAATTTAATATTCCGTACAAGGAAGTCATGTGGTGTACACATCAGTTTTTTTTTTTTTTTTTTTTTTTTTTTTTTTTTTTTTTTGAAAGAGACACATGTAAGTCCTCCCTTGCATTTAAGCGATTTATAGCTTTTCCTTTTAGGTGCTACATGGCTAGCTGTGGATAATTTCTGTCTGTGAATACCAAACTATTCTAGAAAACAGTTTTCCAAATTATTTTGAATACGAGTGTGGGCTATTATTTTGATAAAATCATCTTTCAGTAAATTGTAGTCCATGGAATTTTGGCCAGATAGAATTTGTTCCAGTATCTCTCTCGAAATTTGCTAATTATTTCCTGTGGCAAAGTTGTAACATTAGGTTATTTGTAAAAGCTGGAGAGATGAAAAAGTAGCAACCGCTTTCGCCGGGAATCAAACCGCGGTCCTCTGGAATACCGGCCCAGCGTGCAGAACCACTACACTAAGAAGCTATGCTAGGAAAGCGGACCTTATATACTCCCCTTTTCAAAGCGCGACTGGAGTTTTTAGGGGACTCAATCGCCAAATTCTGGGTGTGGAGAATCCTCATCCAACGACCTTTTACTTCGGGCGCCACTGTAGAGACATTAGGTTATTTGGAAAAGCCGGAGAGATGAAAAATTAGCAACCGCCTTTACTATATTATATTCTTCACAGATCTTTGTCTTGATATTTTTAATTCATTCAGATGGCTGAATGTAACTGTCAGATAGTCCAGAGGAGATATGGCTTCCCGTTTTTCAAAAGCTTTAATTAAATCCCAATTTTAGTTAGCAAGAATGCGTGTAATCTTCTCCCACAGTTCAAAAACTCTGCTTAGCATGTTGTCTTTGGAGACCTGCCGTACTTCAGTGTTATCACGTAACACAGTATGAACAACATTAATATCTACGAACAAAACACGACATATATGATGATTAAGCACCCGTTCTCTGATATTGCCATAGTTAAATGCTCTTTTGAATCATGTAAAAAGCCTTCGATGGAGCAGCACGGAGCAACATGCAATGCGTTGTTGTGACCTGGGTATTTTTATCTTGATATATGAAGAAGTTTCGGAAAGTTTACCCAATACTGCAGAGATTTCATCAGTGCGAACCAAGTCATTCATAGATATTTGATGTTTCGAGAAATATTTTTAATATGATTGAAGATATCAAGTATTTTTGTCTTCAGTTCCAAAGGCTAACAAAATAAAAATTCTTTCAACATTTCTTTTCCTTAATGTGCCGCACAGATGACTGTACTGACAACTGACTGTACAGGGTGTACCGTAAAATGTTGCAATAAACTTTTAGGGGAGGTAGGGCACATCATAAGGATTAAGAATTGCATAGGAACCCATGCCCGGAAATGTCAGGGGTAAATGGTAGCAGAGGTAGAAGATGGGAAAAAATACAAGAAAGTGATTAATTTGAAACATTTATTGGACATGAATACAAATGGTGTTTCGACAGCTTGAATGTTACAACAGATGCTCGAAGTTTGCACCATCAGACGCCAAACATGCCTGACACCGACGTACCATTAATTGTCGAACATGTTCAAACACACCGGGAGTTTCTTTAGTTGTAGCAGCTGCGCAGACGAGTCTTACCGCGAGATCCATTTCAGACACAAGCGTGGGGGGCAGGCAATCGGTACACCAAGCCCCATCCATCGATGCAGGAATGATCTGTTCAAATGGCTACGAGCATCCAGTCCAAAATGAGCAGGCGTTCTTATAACGTTAGAACCACAAGTTCTCCGTTCGCATACCGTTCCATGCTCTTCGTATGGAGCCTAACGCTCGAGTGAGGCAATCCTCACTTTCCACTAGCACTCTCCTGTAGAGCATCCCCTGGTGGCGTCCAGTGACGTTTCTGAGCATGGGTTCCTATGCAATTTTTAATCCCTATAATGTGCCTTACCTCGCCTAGAAGTTTGTCGCAATATTTACGGTACACGCTTGTAATTATTAACATCAGCTGATTCCAGTTGAATACTCACTTTTAGAGGACTAATTTTGATGCCTTCTACTACTTGCGGTAAAATATCATCACTGAGGTCTTGAATAGGTGATCAAATTACATCTTTCGATAAAGGAATTTTCTGTTGTGACACAAGAATTTCTGTTCTGAAGACATTATAATTTTTGGATTGGTTCTCTCAGTATGCACAAGGTTTAACCAATTTCTCAGCTTTTGTATAACTTATTCTTTTCTTAGTACACATATATGTCATTTGATAAGAAGCTTCTAATGGGTTTTGAGCAGCCGCAACTTCAGATTTTGTGAAAGTACCGCTATTATCAAATCGTGCCTTAATAGATATTAAGACTATGCCCTGCAAATAGGGACGAAGCTGCAACAACGGGGACGGCAACATTTTAAAGAAATTTAGGTAGCAACGGAGATTGCACCTGGGAGGAACAAATTTAGAGCCAACCCGCCTGCAGGTGAAATGCTCTAACAAATGAAACAGTTCAAGATAGAAGTTTGAAGATATTTTGCAAAGTAAAATGCGTTAGGAACATTGTGTACCATATTTTTGTGTTGTACAAGTAGATCCAAAAGCAATATAATCTTCTTTCCATCGACGTTCGACATAGCTAGAATTATTTTAATCGATAACAAATAATTATAAATTTTCAAAAAAGGTTGCAGTATATCTTTATATTATAATCAATTAATAGCATCCGGTAAGGGCTCTAGTTACATATTCAAAGCGGTAAATTAAAGAATTTTAGCATTCGTTTCAGTGTCAAACCATCACATTAACGTTCATACTCAGATTATGCTAACACGTGGACATATCAATCAAGTTCTTATTGTATAATACGTACTGGTAAAGCGATACGCTTAAGTAAAGATACAGAGGGTATAAATAGGATCCAAATAAGTTTACATAATTAAAATATAGAAGAGCAAAATAAGGGATTATATTTTGCCAAGAAGAGGTGGCTATTATATAGTATGTGTGGAGTAACCTTTCTTAAGAAAAGAAACTCATCATTTCATGAAACACAATTCAAACATATTTTAAGTCCTCCTAAATCAGAATACACTAACAAGGAATTAGATAAATTTCGCTTGACTAGAGCAACTAGAAGTGGACACGAGTGCAAAGAAAACAAAAATATTTAAAGATTTCTAAGCAATTGAGACAAAATATCGCAAATCTCAAAATATATAAGTAGTTCCCTAGAATTAATGGCATGTGTTATTTAAATAAGATTACAACAATAATTGTTAGAAACAACAGGTACAGGTTGCAGCAAGCCCGGCACCTGTGCATTCCCGAAGGTATATTAGGTATCGCCGGGTCTTGTTAAACTTTGCCCCAATTCTGATGGAAGACATCCCGGGGACGTCTGAGGATCTCTTACCCGTCTTTCCCTACCACTAATCACTCGAGAGGACTTTCGGCGCGCTGGGTACTTTGAGTCCCTCTTTGCTGCACAGAATAGCACAGAATTTACAAACATCCACGCCTTCTCCGGAATTCGAACCCGGGTTCATCGGTATGGCTTCAGCGTTCCTCATAGCTATACCGACTGGCCGGTAAGTAGAATCAACATTAAAAGTTCTAAGGAAACGCTAGTCGTCTAATTGGTTTTTGCCATTTGCTGTTTTATGTCGGTTCCACAAAAATTTAATGTGACATATTTTTTTTTTTCGCAAACTTTTTAAACAAAATTTATATGTATCTTACTAATTTTATTTTAGGGTAGAACTTGAAGGACACTCGGAAAAGTCTTCTATGTCCTAACTTTATTGTAAACTTTGTCCCAAACGTTGACTTAGCGCTTGCTATTTTCTCACAGGTAATCAGACGGTAGTTTCTATCGAAAATTTTGAAACTTTTCTCTTACTCCTAGGAAGTGTTTCCTCAGACCACAGTTTTAAAGAAATATTTTGTTTATGAACTTTATATTCGATTTTATGCTAGAAGTGTTAGATGGGTTTAAAATTGGAAACTAAGGAAGTATTTTGAGTACCTCGAGCTTCTTAAATTGCAGTCAACACCCCACAATCAAAGTAATGCGCTCAGGGACATTGTCTTAAAAGAATTTGGAATTAGTTCGCAGGTTACGTTTTCGTGTCCACGATTTCAAATTTCAATTTAAAACATATGTATACTTATACATTATAACATAATGAAACTTACGATTATGGTTGAGCGACATATATCCTTATATAAATTATAAATCCTATTCTGTCATCTGTCTTCTGCATCTAACTCATTTTAGAAAGAAATCGTTGGCTCTTCTACGCTCTAAAATCTGAAGAAAGATATGGCTCATTGGTGGCAGAGCGGTAAAGTCACTGAACAGTGGTAGTTCAGTCCGGCGTTCAAATTCCGGGAAAGAGGCTGGCTGCATATGCGTTTTTGTGGCTTTTCACCTCGTGTAAACGTGTATACGATCCAATTTCCCTTAGAAAGTCCTCCACGAATACGTCCCTCTTCTTAGGTAGCCCTTTTATACCTTGCCATAATCAACTAAACAAAACAAAAAAAAACCTGAGGAAAGCTAATCAATTACTTTTCTCAACGAATAGAATATTATTTCAAAATTCATAATTCTTATTTTTCATTAATTATGTGAAAGAACGCTGAAGTTTCCTATTCTCCTATTGAGAAAGATTTTTTAATTTACCAGCTGGCCATTATACCTAATATAAATCAGATTACTGTTTTAAAAGTTTTTCGATTAACAGGTGACAGGTGACAGCAGGACAGGGCACCCGGACGGCTTTCTATGACTACTCGGGTATTACCCTGGCCCTGCAACCATCTAGAGACTTCACAGTTGTAAGACGCTGTTATGCCAATTGTGTTTATTGCATGTGCCCTATTCCGGCCTGCAGAGGTCTATGCCCATTTTTTCTAGTTTGACCATTATGCTTTTAAGCTTTTGCCGCGTGCCTCGATGTTTTACGAGAAGGCGTTTGAAAGGCAGAACATTGGTAGTTGGGAATTTGATGTGCCATTCTGCTGTTAAGGGGCACTCCGTGACATAATGGTCTGGTGAGCCCACGTTGTCACAAACACACATATCAGTTGTTGCTAGACCCCTTTCTGCAAAGTACGTCGGAAAGGGGCCGTGGCCTGTTATATATCGCGTGACGTAGGGCGCTGAGATGAGCCGGTGCACCTCTACCTTGGGCAGGAACTCATATGCTCTGCGGCCTTGCGGGATTTGGTCCCATTCATTCTGCCAGTTTCCAATGGCGGACTCCTCTATTTGCCTCTTTAGGCATGACCGGGGCAGGGGCACCTGAATCTGCTCCGTTTCCTCATTTTGGGCAGCCTTCTTGGCAAGAGCGTCTGCTGCTTCATTTCCCTGGATTCCGGCGTGCGCCTTCACCCAGGAGATTTGGATTCTCATTGACTTTTCTTGTAGACGGAGGACTTCTTGCAGGTGCGAGATTAGTGCGGAGCGCTGGAGAGGGTTGTTGATAGCATAAATGCTTGACAGGCTGTCAGTAAATATCGTAGCTCGACTCTGCCGTGTGTCAATTGTCCATTTCACTGCCTTTGTGAGGGCAACTACTTCCGCTTGGAACACTGAGTTCTGTGCGCCCAGACGGCCCTTCCATTCCTTTGCTATGTTTCCATTTATACAGGCTATATACGCACTGCCTACAGCGTTATCAATTTTTGACCCGTCTGTATAAAGCACGGCCCCTGGTCCGTCTAAGCGCGGGGTTAACGCTGGTGAGTCCTTATGCCCAGTCCATATTCCGACGGATGTGTGCTTAGTTTGGACCTGCGTGTTTCGTAGACTTCTGGCAGATAGCATGTATCCCCATATGTGTGTGGGGAAAGGCAACGACCATAGTTGATAACACACATTTATTACTATTTACAAATATAGATTACATTAGGATTACAATTAATGAAAATGGTATACGAGCGATCGAGCGACGTCTGCTCCGCTCGCCAGCTAATCCTCGTCTTCTCCCGAAGGCGGGAAACACCTGCTGACGCAATGCATACGTCACACAGTAGGGGATTAGGGAATATCATGACATGACATTTCCCACATTCGGCCATCATGACCGTACAGGCGACCTCGCCTGAAACCACATTGCATATCATCAAATTAAAAAAATTATTATAATATAGTAATATAGGTATGAAAAAAAAATAATCTGTAGATACGAGGACTATCCAGAAAGTAGATTACGTTTTGGAATAAAAAAATAAACAAAGTATAGGAAACAAATTTTATTATATACAGATGAAAGCCACACTCAAATACTACTTTTCTACATAGTCACCATACAAATTAAGGCATTTATCGTAGCGATGTACGAGCTTGGAAATTCCTTCGTCGAAAAATTCGGCCGCCTGCGCCTTCAACCACTTCGTTACCTCTTCTTGCAGCTGTGCGTCGTCATCAAAACGCTGCATAGCCAGCCACTTCTTCATTGCTGGGAATAGGTGGAAGTCGCTCGGTGCCAGGTCGGGACTGTACGGTGGATGAGGAAACAACTCCCACTTAAAAGATTCAAGAACTTTACGAGTGACATTTGCCGTGTGGGGCCGGGCGTTGTCGTGAATCAACAAGATCTTAGAGCTCAACATTCCTCTGCGCTTGTTTTGAATTGCTCTTCTGAGTTTTTGGAGAGTTTGGCAATACCTTTGAGAGTTTATTGTAGTGCCTCTTTCCAGGAAGTCCACCAAAATTACACCTTTTCTGTCCCAAAAAACAGTCGCCATCATCTTCCTTGCCGACATTGTTTGCATGCATTTCTTGGGTTTTTGGGGAGAACTTGTGTGCCCCCACTGCATTGATTGCAATTTCGTTTCACAGTTCACATGTTTCACCCATGTTTCGTCACCAGTAACGATGCGATCGAGTAAAGAGTCACCATCCTTATGGTAAGCGTCCAAAAAGTTCAACGCTGCAGCCATTCGCTGATTTTTGTGGTCCTCTGTCAAGATTTTTGGAATTCATCTTGCACAAAACTTGTGGTAACCAAGCTTTTCGCTGATGATTTCGTGCAACAAACTTCGCGAAATTTGTGGAAAACTCAAAGAAAGTTCCGTTATTGTGAAATTCGAATTTTCACGGACTTTAGCATAGACTTTTTCGAGAAGTTCGGCGGTCACTATGCTGGGTCTCCCACTTCGATCTTCGTCGTGAACATTGGTTCGGCCATTTTGAAATCTTATGACCCACTGACGCACTCCACCTTCAGTGATAATGTTGTCCCCATACACTTCACGAAGCTGCCGATAGATTTCTATCGGTTTACAGTTTTTTGCAGTCAGAAACCTTATTACTGAGCGCACGTCGCAGCTCGCGGGATTTTCAATTAACGCAGACATTTCAAACCGTCACAGTATCTGAACGGAGCACAGCACGAACCTCTTACTAGCACGGCTAGATGCAGACTGAGCTGCGCAACGCTCTGACCCCAAGATAGCCGCGCTAGCCCCGCCCCTAGCGGACACAGACGGAAACGTAATCTACTTCCTGGATGGCCCTCGTACAAAGCTGAGGATACTTACACAAATGGAGCAAAAAAATAGATTAAACACACCACAGCAGTTAACTAAAAATAAAAAGAACATTAGTTATGACAAAATGAATTAAAAAGTTGATATGAGAAAAAAAATATTAGAAAGTTCTCAGGTATCATCTGTCCAAACACAGGAGGACCTATAATGCTGACAGTTGTATAAAAATCAAGTGATACGTTCAATATTGTGGGACCAGGGCTTCATGTATTCAGCACAAGTGGGTGTTTTGGATGGTCCGTCGAAAAATGCACACTTTTTCACATCATATGTGTCATTTTGTTTGAGCCTGGTGACTTTATAAGGTCCGAGAAATTTCTGTTTGAGTTTTAGACCAGGGCCAAACTGAGTTCGTTTGATAGCCACGAGGTCATGAAGTTGAAATTTTTGTGCCTGTTTTCGTCGCAAATTATAAGTACGGCGATTTTCGTCTTGCACTTTAGAGATTTGCTGTTTTGCGTCCTTACGGAGATCGTCACGTTGCTGAATTAATGCAGATTTGATCTCCTCGTCGATTAGAGCAGCGATGTTTATGTCGTTTTGCGATTTCATTTTAGTCCCAAAGAGAAGTTCAAAGGGAGTAGAATTGATGCTACGTTGAAAAGTTGAATTAATAATTTGTTGCACGGCGGGAACATGGCGGTACCATTGCTCAGTGTTGGTTATGGAGAGTTTAGAAAGGACAGCAATAATAATGGAGTTCAAACGCTCAACTTGACCGTTTGATCGTGGGAGGCCAGCTGTAATAAGAACGTGCTTTATTCTCTGTGTGTCACAATAGTTTGCAAATGCAGTGGATTTGAATGCAGGGCCTCGATCAGAGATAATCCGTGAAGGATTTCCGAAGACTGATCTTTGAGATTCCAGCCGACTGATAACTTCATCTGCGTCTGTAGACTTTGTCGGATAAAGCCACATGAATTTAGTAAACGAGTCTATAACTGCCAAAATATGTTTGTATTTCTTTGATGTGGTGGCAAGGGGACCTAAGTGGTCGATATGGTACGTGTGCAAGGGTGCGTCGTCTTTGTCAATGGGGTGCAGAAGTCCGTCTTGTTTGCCACGCTTTCGATTATTGAGAATGCATGGGATGCAGTTATGGATACACTGCTCAATTTTTTCTTTCAGATTTGGGATAAAATATTCGTTGTTTAAAAGTTCTTGAGTGCGGATTACGGCGAAGTGGCCTCGTTCGTGAGCTGTTTTAATGACATTTGCCTGCATATCCTCAGGCACCACAAGTAAGTCAATGCCGTTGACGTTTTTGTACAGGAGATTGTTCTTAACGAGAAAGTTATCATACGAAGGCGTCGTTTGAAGGAGTGCTTTAATAGCCGTAATATGCTCGTCGGTTTCTTGTGCTTTGCGAAATTGGAGAAGGACACTGTCTTGGATAGTCATGCAACATGGACTGCGACTGAGGGCATCCACGTGAGCCATTTTTGAGCCGGTACGGTGCTCAATTTCGTAGTCAAAATCTTGGAGATATAAAACCCATCGGGCTATTCTTGAATTGAGTTCCTTTTTATTTAAAGTTTGCACAAAAGCGTTGCAGTCAGTGATAATTTTAAAATGTGAACCAAGGACGTAAATACGGAACTTTTTTAAAGCTTCAACAATTGCAAGGACTTCGAGTTCATAACTGGTGTATTTACGCTCGTTGTCCGATGTTTTCTTTGACATGTAGTAGACAAGGTGAAAGCTGTTATCGTTCATAGATTTTTGTAGTAGGACTGCCCCCAAGCCATCAATGGATGCGTCGGTATGAATTTCGATAGGACTCTTTTGATTAAAAATACTTAAAACTGGTTGTTGAGAAAGCAAATATTTTAATCTGTGAAATGCGGCTTTCTGATCAGCATGAAATTGAAAGGGGGTGTCCTTACGAAGGAGATCACTAAGGGGTTTTGCAATGCTAGAATATGAGGGGATGAATTTCCTAAAATATCCCGTGAGACCGAGAAAGCGTTGGACGTCTTTCGTACTCTTAGGTTCGGGGTAGTTAATTACAGATTTTGTTTTCGAAGGGGAAGGAAAAAGTTTACCGTCTTCAACGATATGTCCAAGAAATTCGATTTTTTTGTGAAGAAATTGACATTTACGAAAATTAACTTCTAGACCATATTCACTAGCAACTTTGAGTACTTGATTGAGACGATGAATGGCCTCATTTTCATTTTTGGCGGGAATAACTACATCGTCCATGTAGGGTAAAACATAACCTTTGACAATTAAATCACGAAAAAGATAATTTATAAAGCGCTGGAATACTGAAGGGCAATTTGAAAGACCAAATGGCATTCGAAGAAACTGGAATTGTCCGTTATGAGTTACAAAAGCTGTATATGGTTTACTTTCGTCCGCTACTGGCATATGAAAAAAGCCGTTACGTAGGTCAAGAGTACTAAAAATTTGGGCGTCTTGCAGTTTATCCAAAATGTCATAAATAAGAGGAAGAGGAAAATGATCCTTAATTAAAAGTCGATTAAGTTTCCTATAATCGATGCAAACACGGGGTGTATCATCTTTTTTACGCACCACGAGAACTTGACTGGCATATGGAGATGAACAAGGTTCAATAATTTTAAGTTTCAACCATTCATTTATTTGTTTGTCAACAATTTCCCGTTCAACAAAAGGAAGGCGTCTAGGAGGGTGAAAAATCGGTTTATCATCGGATATAGTGATATTAAGTTTAATATCTGTCGTCTTTGTTTTATTTGGGACATACGAATTCAGCAAACGTTCTGCCGCAGCACGAGTTTCTTTGGAAACATTTGAACCAATATTAAAAGCTGGAACATCGTCATTTATTGCAAAAATGAAACATTCAGGAGCAGTTTCAAAGCATTGCTCGGGAGGTTTCGAAAAATATATACCGTCTGGTGTAATAGTTAATTTAGCATTTTTAATTACGTCACAGCCTACAATAAGAGAAAACTGCATAGAATGATTTGGAACAACTCTAATATTAGCCGGAAAGTCCTGATTATCAATGTTGATAATGGTTTGAAAATAGCCAATAATAGGAATTTTCGAGAATCCGAAACCAGTTAACACTCCAGAATTATTTGAAAGTGGTGGGGAACCAAGTTGAATCCATGTGTTTTCGTTCAGTAATGTGACCTCACTTCCAGTGTCAATTAATCCAGAAACTGTGCTATTGAGTATAACGACAGTTTTACACATATTACCGTGAGAGGTTCGTACTGTATTTACTTCGGCAGGTGGAGTGGAAGTCTCATTTGATGTAGTGGGGCGGCAATCCATAGATTTATGTCCAAAACGACCACAAGTTAGACACTTTGGGCCAAGAGAACGATTAGGACAGGACCGTGAGAGGTGTCCAACCTCATCGCAGTTAAAACAAGTTTGTGGTTTAGTTTTAGATGGACCAGTATTATTAAATTTCGTGTCGTGTTGTTGGTCTGAATTTTTTCGTCCAGTACCACGTCTGGGGCCATTATTCGTATTTTTTAAATTTGATGGATGAGAGATATTTGTATGTTTAGTCGTAACTACAGATTCATAAGTGCGTAGCTTTTCCTTGAATTCAGAATATGATTTTGCACCGTAGAGAATACTTTTATCGGATGGGGTGCCTAGTATTCCTTGAATGGTATACTGAATGACAGAAGCCTCGTCGATAACACCGTCACCACGATTCGCAATTTCGCGCATTGCGATAAAATATTGCAAAGAGCTTTCATTCGAGCGCATTTTCTTCTTTCGAGTTGTTTATGAATTTCAATAGACGTAATTTTATCCGAGAACTCATTAAGTAATACTGTTTTAAACATGTCGTATGAATTGAGATTCCGTTGTGAAAACAAAAAAGTTTTAGCAGTACCCACAACAAATCTTTTCGCAAAAACTAATTTTTGCTGGTCGGTAAGATTTAGGAATAATTGGAAATTATCCTCTATATCGTTGAAAAAAGCACGGACTGAATAGGAATCATTGCCTGAAGTTTCTGCAAGTGTTTGAAAGATCTCTCAAAATAAACCATAAATCATGACTCATCTGGCGAATCTTGGTGTTCGCCGTCACATAAACACCGGAGCGACTCGAATTCAAATTTATTACTTCCGCGTCAGAAGAAACAACGCGATTTGGGCTTGGCGCCGTGGAGGGAGGGGAAGGGGGAACAGAAGAACTTAGACCTACAGGCGTCGGTCCACTGTCGGTGTTTGAAATTGAATGATCGTCATCGGATAAAAAACTAACATCTAGAGAATTGTGAAAATCCGTCAGATTAGTGAGCGCATGAAAAATTTTTTCACATAAAACATCTTTATTAGTAGAAGCTTCCAAATGTAATAAATTCGCCACTGATATAAAATCTGATAAAGAGAAATCTTTTAATAGAAGTTCTTTATGTTTTTCCAAATCGAAACTGTCCGGGAACGCGGCAAAATTTCGCATTCGCTTTCGCGAAGAATGATCAAAATCGGAATATCCGAGCACGGTATTAAATAATTTAATAACTCGTGTTGTGCCATATTTAAGAGAATTCGCTATCAATGGGATATCACCTAATTTTAGGGCCATAGTTCTTTAAACAGTAAAATAGGACAATATGAATATGAAATAGGGTATGTATGAATGAGAATTAAACAGTATAAACACAGCTTAAAATCGTAATACTAATAAATTACGAACGAATTATGGAAAAATGGGCCTACCTAACTTCGGGGCAGTCCTTATAATCCAATATATATTTTGGCCAATCCAATGTAATCCAAAATCGAATTTCGATTTAACGTCCAAAATCAGAAGAATGGACAAGTAGCATGTAACATCATTCACATATGTCGTCCAGGTTGAAGAATATTAAATCGTCACAAAGGCACGTCTTGCCTTTGTTAGCTTTCTGAACGTCTTTAGTGATTGCTGGTGTCTAGGGTTCGATTATAACGCATGCACAAAAGACACGGTCGAGCCCCCAAAATGTGGGGAAAGGCAACGACCATAGTTGATAACACACATTTATTACTATTTACAAATATAGATTACATTAGGATTACAATTAATGAAAATGGTATACGAGCGATCGAGCGACGTCTGCTCCGCTCGCCAGCTAATCCTCGTCTTCTCCCGAAGGCGGGAAACACCTGCTGACGCAATGCATACGTCACACAGTAGGGGATTAGGGAATATCATGACATGACATTTCCCACATGTGCATGGCTGTTGGAGTTGCGTCACCTTTGCAATTGAGGCTTCTTGCTGCGCTTTGATTGGGAGCGGCATAAGCCCTGCTAATACCGAAGCGGCCGCAGTCGACGTTGTCCTGTAGGTCTTCGTTATGGCCAGGACAAATGGTCGTTGTGCACTACTTAGCAATTTTGCCTTTCTGACTGTCATCGGGGCTGCCCAGATGGCTGCTCCGTAGGTTAGGACCCTCTCCGCGACAGTGGAGTAAAGTATCTTGTAGATATTGGGCCGAAGGCCCCAGTGCAGGCCTTGCATTTTTTTCTAGATTGTTTGCGATTCGGCGAGCCTTTTCTCTTTGGGCTTTAAGGTGAGGCAGCCAGGTGAACTTTTCATCCAATATAATACCCAGGAGTTTTAGTTCTCTGACCCTTTTGATGGTCTTCCCATTAAGCTGGATGGTTGGGTTTCTTATTAAAGTTTGGCCTGGCTTATGATAAATTATATATTTCGATTTGCCTCAGAAATTATTAGTTTTTTCTCCTGACATAGCCGAGAGAAGATATCAATTACATCATTGCAGTTTTGCTGCAGTTCATCTCTACTCTTGCCACCCACCACAAAGGTCGCGTCATCCGCAAAGGCTACTATCTGTGTATGGGACAGCCATTCGTATCGTAGGATGGAATCGAAAGTTGCGTTCCACAAGTCTGGACCCGCGCACGATCCCTGTGGACAGCCTTTTGTCTGGCTTCTGGTTATGACACCGCCAGTGTGTGTTACTATGAGCTTTCTATTGGACAGGTATTGCTTGAAAACCTGCAAGAGGTTATCAGGGATCCTTGCCTGGTGCAGTGCCTCTAAAATTGAGGGCCACCACAGAGAGTCAAATGCGCTTTGCAGGTCCAGACTTAGGACCCCTGCATGCTGTTTCCTTTCATGCAAGTGGCTGATATAGTCTCTTATCTTTGATAGGGCAGCAATCGTTGAGCGTAGCTCTCTGAATCCATATTGTGCGTCAGAGATTGCCCCACTCTGCGTCATATGAAATTTAAGCCGCTGGACTAGGAGCTTCTCATAGAGTTTCCCTATTACCGGGAGAAGACAAATCGGCCTAAAAGAGGATGGGCTGTTTGGATCCTTCCCTTCTTTCTTAAAGAGCACAACCTGCCCCGTTTTGTAAGGTTCCTGAAAGCTTTGCAGTGGTAGCAGTTTGTTAAAATAACGCGTGAGAAAGCCGGATCTTGCTTTATGTATTGCTCTCAAGATTGGATAGTCTATTGAGTCCGGACCAGGGGCTTTACTTTTCGGGAGAATTTTGATCGTTGCGGAAACTTCCTTCTCCGTAAATGGCATATCATCTGGGACAGATGTGTGCATCGTATAAGCCTGGTGGTCGGACGGATCTGTAATATCCTCTTCCGGAAGTACGACGTCAAGAATTGTCCTGAGCGTGATTTCTGTTATGTGTCCAGCCTGCTGCCCTGCAGGCTCTTAGCTCCGGTGGTCTGTAAACTTTGTTCGAAGCTATCTTGTGGAGAGCACCATAGACTTCTACATTCTTAGTACAGAACTCCCTCCAGCTGGCAAGTTTTGCGGCTGTATTGCCCTTTTGTACTGAGCTTGCTCTTTATTATAAAGAACACTTAGGGCTTGCCTCCTGTCTGGGTCTCTTTCGCTCTTCATCTTACGCCTAAATGCCCTGGTGCGACTGCGCTGTGCACGGAGCTCTTTCGTCCACCAGTTTGCCACTCTTAAAACTTTTGGTGATTTCAGGCCTAGGGTGGCATCACAGATAGATTGAATATCTCGTATCATACTGGTGGTTAAGTCGTCAGCATCCTTTATGTTCTGACATTTCATAAGTGCCTCGTCCACCTGCTCTAGTACTGGTCCTAGCCTGCTTACAAGTTGTTTTAATTTTCTGCCATTGGTTCTATAACGCTTGTTCATAAACTGCGCATGTGGCTGACCTATCTGGAACGTTATATAGCGATGGTCCGAGTTTGAGGGAGTGTCACTTACGGTCCAGTGCTGTATTTTCTGAGCCAGACGCGCTGTTGACAGAGTGATGTCGGGCCATCCTTTTCCCATTTGGGTCTCGAAGGTCGGCAGACTGTCCGGCACGTTATGAAGAATGAGTCCGTTGCATGCAATGAAGTCCACAACTTCTCTACCTCTTGGGTCTGTGGTCGGATATCCGAAGTCCTCCGCATGAGAGTTAAAATCTCCTGCCAATACATGGTGTGCATGCGGGTAGGACGTAAGGATATTCTGCAAGGCATCTAATGTGGGACAAACGTCTACTGTAGGTGGAATGTAAACATTCGTGACCAGGACACTCAGTCCCATAGCCTCGACTGCAATTGTTACCATGTCTCTTGACTTTGCTAGCACAACTGGCAACCATCTGCTGTGGCAACAAACTACTGCCGCTCTTGTTCCCTCACTTCCTGAATCCTGGATGACGGTCCAGTGGAGGGGAAATTCTGCTGCTTGCCCTGCATAAAGAAAAGGTTCTTGAATTAAAAGGAAGTCCTCCTCTTCCTCCATAGCATATTGCACTAGCTGTGCAGTAGCCGCGCGCGCTCTTTAGAGGTTGATTTGGACAAACTTGAGCACATTGCTTTCCTCTGTTCTTGAATTCACTTCCATTACTTTTGTAAATTAATTGACTTTTAAGGTAAAATTACTAACTGTGAAAATACTTGACTTGCTTCCTAGAGAGGTGCGCTTGTTATTAAATGAACTGGCTGTTGTAGTAGGTAGACGATGCCTTGCTTGCTGGGCTATTAAATTAGGTGTCCTCGCCGTAGTCAGTACGTGCTTTAATCTTCTGGATGTGCGCATGGAATGTTGGGCAGTTTGCTGCGTACGCTGCATGGTGTGTATCCACTTTAACTTTTGAATCTCTGTTTGCTATGATGCAGTTAATGCATTCAGGGCAGTCCACCTTACATTCGTTAATGTCACGACAGCCTCCGCAGCAAGCGCAGTAAGGCCTGTGGCAGCAGTCTTTCGACGTATGTTCCAGGTCCTGACAGCGGAAACAGCGCTTGGCTCCTGTAAACTCGTAGATACTATGTTCCCTCCATCCTTGGAACAATCTTCGTTTGGACATGAGGACATGAAAGGCACCAGGGGTACATTCAATCACCCACTTTGTGGCTCTATTCCTTCTGTCCGGGCGCTTGAAGAGGACTCTACACTCTTCATTCCCAAGTTTGCAAGACTTTTGTAGCATTTCTTGTACTTCCACCTCCGAGGTGCCGTACGGTACATTGTCGATTTTGCATTTCGGTGTTCTCTTCCGTGGTATACGGGTGCGTACTGTATCCTTTAGGTTATCGTGCTGAGCTAGGAACTGACTTATCTTCTGTACTTCATCCTTGTTGTTGCATCGCACCGCCACACCTCCACTACTTAAGTTCGTAATGCCCCGAAGGTTGACACACAGATCTTCAATTTGGACATGCTTTTCTAGTACCCCGCGTATATCCGCATTCTGTTCATCACGTTTAGGGAGGATCAGCAGTGTCGGCATGTTCGTGACTTTCCTTTTCCATCTCCGTTTTACCGCTTGCGCGTACGTAGGTTGGCCATCTTTGCCCTCTATAACCGGGTGCTCATCCTGCTGTATAGTATCTTTGCTTGCATGGAGCTGCTTCACCTGTCTTTTTGCATTTTGCTGAATCGAGTGAGCAAGTTCACAACAAAGAACCGTCGACGTGTTTACTCCTATGTCTGCTAGGGTTGGACTCTCTGCAAGGTGTGGGCCTCTCAAGGCTAGCATTTCCAGAGCGTCCAGAGCACATAGCAGTCGCTCACGAAGATCTTGAGGTAGGAGGAATTTGCCCCTTCTATGAGTGCTGGCTGTCTTTCTTATAAATTCGTAGAGCAGCTGAACTTTGCCTTGATGGTCTTGGTCACTGTCGAGTATCTCTTGCGGATCGAAATCCGACCTTTGCATCTGAGGCTCTCCTTCCGACTGTGCAGATGAGTTACGTGTCATTCTTGAATCACCGATACACGTTGAGCACTTTTCACTTAATAACACATTTATATCGCTTTCACGTTAACACTTGTATCACCTTAATCACTTTAAATCAGTGTTGATGGAATTCACCACGTAATATCACTTTCACGTAAACACTTTGAATCACTTTTAAATACGTTAAAACACTTTAAATCACACTATAAATCACCGTTGACAGAACGTAAAATTTTAAATCACTTTTCGCGTAAATCACTTAACACTTGAAAACACTTTCACCATACAATATCAAGACTTAATAACACTTTAAATCACTTTTCACCTGTGCCACGTACATAACTTTCACGTTAATTTGACACAATAACACACTTTTCCATTTTAAGAACACCACATAAATGCCTTGTATATTATTAGAAAGTTCTGGAATTATTGCTGGGTTGGATGTAACAGGTACATTTTAATACATAAATATTGAGTGCTAAAATCAATAGTGACCAGCAAGTAAATTGAAGACACGTTAACACTTTGGATCACTTTTAATCACGTTAAATAACACTTTAAATCACCGTTGACGGAATGTAAACATTTTAAATCACTTTTTGCGTAAGTCACTTAACACTTGAAAATCGTACACCATGCAATATCGAAACTTAATAACACTTTCACGTTAACACTTTAAATCACTTTTTGCGTAAATCACTTAACACTTGAAAATACGTACACCGTGCAATATCGAAACTTAATAACACTTTCACGTTAACACTTTAAATCACTTTTCACCTGTGCCACGTACATAACTTTCACTTTAATTTGACACAAAAATATACTTCCACTTTAAGAACACCACATAAATGTCATGTATATTATTAGAAGATACTGGTATTATTGCTGGGTTGAATGTAACAGGTACATTTTAATACATAAATTTCAGTGCTATAATCTATAGTGACGAGCACGCAAATTGCAGACACGTTAACACTTTGAATCACTTTTAATCACGTTAAATCACTTTAAATAACACTATAAATCACCGTTGACGGAACGTAAACACCTTAAATCACTTTTCGCGTAAATCACTTAACACTTGAAAACACTTTCACCATGCAATATCAACACTTAATAACACTTTCACGTTAACACTTTAAATCACTTTTCACCTGTACCACGTACATAACTTTCACGTTAATTTGACACAAAAACACACTTCCACTTTAAGAACACCGCAAAAATGCCTTGTATATTATTAGGAAATACTGGTATTATTGCTGGGTTGAATGTAACAGGTACATTTTATTACATAAATGTTGAGTGCTATAATCAATAGTGACTAGCAAGCAAATTGCAGAGAAATGCACTTGGCTGCGATACTTCTTCTGTGCATCAGCTGTACACTATAGGTAGTTCTGCGGAGTAATCCAATTGATAAACACAGACACAGAATTAATTAAAAAGCACACACACACTGCATTAATCACTATTGTAGAAGACGATAATCCTAAGTCCTGGTAATGCCGGAAAAACAGTAACTTTTGAAGTAGCAGACCGATGTTCTTCAAATTTACAATCTCATACAGCCCATGGCTTGAATCAGAAGAATCCGTTTGAACAAAATCGCTAGGCCAATTAGGGGCTTAATTAGCGATTCGTTTAATTGCCTCCAGTACCTCTTTCTCCCTTTGTTGACAACAGGAAATCACTCGGGTTAGTGGCGACGGGGGTCGAATGCTTCTAACTGACCGTAGGGACGGGGAAAAGGTCAAAGTTCACGGTGAAAAACTTGTAAAAGCAATTAAAAATCAATTACTCGGCATCCATTGACCGCACACATACATAATTACTGTCAAATTGCTCAGCGTAAAATTCCGCATCCGACGATACTAAACACCAGTGACATCGGGCAACGGCGGCTGCTATGCGAATCTGGAAGCACAGTTCGATACGAATTACCACGTGCACGACGCGTTGAGGCAGTAATTAGTCTCTTAGTAATTACTGGATGATCCGATCTTGACGAACTTGGTGTCTAATTAAAGCTGAAAGTCTTGGCTATACACAGCAATTAAAATTAAGACAATCCGCTGAATATTTCCGCTTCTGATGAGGAAAATGCCGGAGCTTCGTAGAAACAACCTACACTCGTCCCTCTAGGCCCCGTAATGTTTTTTCGATTAACAAATGCTCGCCATAATCAATATCATTTTATTTCATGATTAGAAGTCTTTGATCATTTGTATTGCATTCTGCAGGTTATCTTGAATGGCCTTTTTAGGCCACTTTTTTAGCCCAAAAGGGCTATTAGTCTCGAAACTCGATTTTGCGTTGTTTTGCTTTTCATTCGAGTCTACTGCCACTCAGCAAAATATAGGATATTTATTTTTCAAATTTAATCTGTCTGTTACCGATTATTTTACGTTATATATTTTCTCCCTTTTCAAATATACAGAAAATATATATCGTTCCAATTTAATTTAAATGTAAGTCCGTCTACTATGCTATAAAATGTTTCACTGTTCCACCTGGGCCATCTCTATTGATAATCTGTATTAATAATCTCTACTGATAAGCCGTAATAAACTCTAAAAGAGTCCTTTTCAGGGACATTAAAGTCTGAATTCTTTCAGAATTTTTTTAAATTTATCCTTCTCTTTTTTTTCTAAAAAATTCTTTTGTGCTTTGAATTACATTTTCTAATGTCCAAAATCATTAAATGTTTTAAACGAACTATTTCAGCAACCTCTCTAATAGTTAAATTAAGAAATGGTCGCAAATTAAGAACAAATTTAAGAATTTCTGTTCCCATATATGCTTTCTTGAGAAAGCCATGACACTAATTTTTAGATATTGCTTATTGTAATTTGACGTAAAAAAATCATAAATGCATGTATCACATTTATTACAGGCCCACCAGCGGCCGAGCGGTAAAGTCGCTGAACACTGGTAGTTCGGTCCGAGGTTCGAATCCGGCGAACGGGCTGGCTGCATGGGTGTTTTCGTGGTTTTCCCCATGTGTAACGTGTATACGAGCCAGTTTCCCTTAGAAAGTCCTCCACGAAAGGCATCCCTCCTCTTAGGCAGATAGCCCTAGTGTGCTTTGCCATAATTAAATACACCACACCACCACCACATTTATGACAGATGGCATTTTGCAATAATATCCAAAGACTTTTGTCACATGATTTTCCTGATTTAAATACTAGATGTTAGTTTTAAACAAAAACATTTTATTCTTGGATTTATTGCACAAAATGACTAAGTGAAATTCTTAATTTCAGCTTAATGCATTAAAAACTTTTGACATTGTTTTCGAAAGCTAAAAATAAACCGATAATTTTTTTCACTTTTGTACACTTTCCGGCATTGAATCAATTATTATTTTCGGCGTAACAATACAAAATAAATAAACCGTATAATTTATTAAAGCCTCATTGACATTGATCAGTAAAATATTTAGAAAACTAGAAAATTAAATTACTTCTACATTTCTGTCAATTAAAAATGTAACATATATGCTGCAGTATTCTAATATTTCCTTA
Source organism: Stegodyphus dumicola (assembly GCF_044657685.1). NCBI lineage: Eukaryota > Metazoa > Arthropoda > Arachnida > Araneae > Eresidae > Stegodyphus > Stegodyphus dumicola. The sequence goes on along the minus strand of NC_140771.1, from coordinate 34,302,704 downwards.
ACATACAGGAAACCATTACGCTAAAACATTCGGAATCCCCCTCCTCCAAAATAAAATTTCGGACAAGATTCGTTAAAATTTAACCATTTAACTGTTTTCTTTCGTCTTTTGATGTTTTAGACATATACTGAAATTTATCTCAGCAATAGCAACAATGAAAAGAATTTTTGTTGGCCTTGAATGGAGCAATGCAAATTGATTTCTATCTTCAGACGATACGAGTTGTGAATATTTAAACGCTCCCATTAATCTGAATGAAAAAGCGAGAAATGGTGCATGACACAATGTGCAAAAATCATGACTCAACCTGGTGTCTTTGTGTTGATCTTTTTCCTGCATCCATGAAGTATAAAAGGCAAATGCGAAAACACTTTTCTTTCCTTTACACGGGTGCGATATAAATATCCTAAGAAACATAATGCTCATCATTCCATAAAAATACATATTGCAGATAATTAATACAATGATATAATTTATCAAATAGAAATTGTATGTGCACGTTTTCAATACATTACTATTTTGTAATTTATAATTTAAAATTTATAAACTCCAGAAAATGATATTTTTTGTATGAAGAGTAAATGATAATAAATGTAATATTAAGTATACTACAGCTAGTAATTCGTATCCTGGCAAAGGCATTTTCTGTTCCAAAAAACTAAACGTTCTCTAAAGCCAGAGCAAAACAAAAATTTGAACTTATATGAGCCTCGATATGGTCGACTGAATCTCGTGTCTACTTAGCATTCAAGGAAGGAAAATGTAAGGGGTGATCGCATTTCCCCTATGCATGATCTTGGGTATAAGTAACTTAATTAAAGGATTCCAAAAAGAATTATAGATGGAATAATTTTTAAAGAATCGTAAACAGAGTAATTCATTCAGAGCGTTTAAAATTATGTAAAGTAACGAAAACAAAAGTAAGGGGACATTTAATATTGACTCATTTCTCAGTGATAAAACGTGAAGTTTATTTTTTATATTGTGAACTTTACCATTACTTCCATACTAGTTTAAACGTCAGCTGCTAGAACTCTAAAGAGAGACATACGTTTTATCGCCCCGTCTTTTCTTTTGAAACAGCGTAAAGATACTCTCAGATGAAAGTTTAAAAATAAATCTTTTTATTAATACATCAACTTGACGGTTATTCAAAACTTAAAAGTATAACAGCAGCTTGTAGGATATTCAGAACAATAGGCACTTACTACACAGAACAGGCGCCTTTTTAAATATGAATCGTCTTGAAGATTTCAAGAAGAAACTGCAGCTAGCGGATAAAACACTTCATCAGCAGAAGCTTGAAACAAAACAATCGATCAGTGATAACTGGCAAAGGCTCTCTCTCGAACTCAAGAAATAATATGCTTAAATGTCTTAATTCATTTGCATTCTGGTGGGAAATGACTGAAGTAGAAGTAAAGGCAAGGTATTCATGCTAACTACATTTTTGAAGAAGAAGTTTGCGCAGTCTCTGCGTATGAGTTTTGAAATATTGTCATGAGCTTAAAAATTGATTTTTATTTATTCCTGAAAGATTGTTAAAGCTGTGGGGGACAGAAACTGTTTTGTGGAGTGTATCAATTGGCCTTATTTTAAAATTATCAACAGGCTGATGCATAAAGGATAAAAACAAAATGAAGACACCTTTTCTACCAATCAGATTTAATTTTGACAAGATTCTACATTTATATTCATCGAAAGGTATTCTAAATACACTTTTAGAAAAAAAAAAAAAAAAAAAAAGACGCACCAAGAAGGAGTTATCCGAATGGAACGAAAATCGGTAGAAGTGATGTACACACACACACACACACACACACAAAAAAAAAAAAAAAAAAAAATTGATTACAATTTGAGAAAAATTGGATGATTTATTGAAGTGATAGAGCTTCACAAAGTGAAAAGTCAGTCACGCGTTTGTCCACCTCTGGCCCTTATGCAAGCAGTTATTCGGCTTGCCATCGATTGATAGAGGTTGCGGATGTTCTTCTGACGAATATCGTGCCAAATTCTGTCCAACTGGCGAGTTTGATCGTCAACATCCCGAGCTGGTTGGAAGGTCATGCCCATAATACTCCAAACGTCCTCAATAGGAGAGAGATCCGGCGACCTTGCTGTCCAAGGTAATGTTTGACAAACACTAAGGCAAGCAGTAGAAAAATGTGCAGTGTGGGGGCGGGCATTATCTTGCTGAAATGTTAGCCCAGGGTGGCGTGACTTGAAGGGCAACACAACGAGCCTTAGAACTTCGTCGATATACCGCTGTGGTGTAAGGTTGCGATGGATGACAACCAAAGGGGTCCTACTATGAAATAAAATGGCCCCCAGACCATCACTCCTCTGGCTGTCGGCCTGTCTGCCGGAAGAGAGTCAGGTTATTATCACACCGCTGTCCGGGGCGTCTCCAGACTCGACATCGCCTTCGCTGGCCATCGGGACTCAGTTCAAAGCGAGACTCATCACTGAAGACTATTCTACCCAGTCAGTGACATTCCAGTGCACGTAATGGCAAACCGCACATTGAGTTGATCAATGTTAACGAATTTCGCTTAGTGCGCATGCTCAGTGGTGTACCATTGGCGTGGGAGGAAATAAATACTGGCGACTAAGCAAAAGCAACCCTGCACAAGTCTGTTCGTCATGTAGAACTTATCGACTGTTTACAATGCTATGGAAATTTGTTTCTGTTTATTGCGTTTGCTTTTGTTTCATTTCGGTTTGGTTTATTTTGTGTATAAATATTGCATTTAATATCAGTTATTTATAATAATTTCTTTGATTTTAATTCAGTGATTTAAAGTGGATTTATTCCTTAATTTGTTAAAATATATACGAATGAAACGTATGGCAAATACTCGATCGCTTTTATTCCTCAGAAGTATAATCAATAAATATTCAGCTAATATATTTTGCAAAGATTCCTGTTTTGTAATCCTTCTTAAACAAAATTTTGCTAATTTACAATCAGTATTTACACTCTAAGTAATGAAACAAACTTACAAACTAACAAGTTTTAAAAACCCGAACTCTTTACGCCCAGATAACGGAAAATCAACAATATACTGTATTTATCCTCTTTTAAAACTGCGCCAAATTCCCCTCTGGGCATGCACAGAGTGAGAAATTCTTTTAACATTGATCAACTAAATGTGCAGTTTGCCATTACGCTTCCAGTGCGAATAAGCCCGACACTACTGCAAACGGGCTTGACGTTGTACAGGGGTCAATGGTAGTCGGCGCAAGGGGCGCTGTGACCTCAGCCCCGTTTCTGTGAGCCGTCTATTAATGGTCCTTGCGGTCACTGAAGCACTAGTTGCACGAACATCGTCTAATAGTGGCATCGCTTCTGCTCAAATGTTCGCCGATAAGACCAACCGGCTTCTTTGAGCCCACTACACGACCTCTCTCAAATTGTGCCATCTGCGCATATCGTTCGCGCACCTGTATGATAGCCATAGTTAATGTCTACCAGAATACACGGAATGAAATTCGTGAAGAATTTATAACCTGGATTTCCTTTCCTTTTCCCACTATTGCCGTGTGTACCTTGCAGATAGCAAGCTGTATACCGGCTGTTATGAATTAATAAGTACACTGCAGGTATAGCAAATGCATGAGTGTGTCCGGAGGACAGGATGCAAAGTGAAAGAGGGCGTGACTACTTTGTCACGTGAGGTTATAGCGGCATCTGGTAGGCTGGAGAGATCTGGTCCAAGTTTCAGGAACAGTGTGCATTTTTACAAATATTCAGTGCATAAACTCATAAAAGTACATTTTTCTCACAATTAGAAAGACTATATGCAAAAATAAAATACGTATTTCTCCTCTTAAATATCCTGCCAGTTGCGCAGATCAGATGCGCTGTAGCGACAACCGTTCATTCATTGGCAGTCAAAATGTAAAATTTTGCATTTTCCCTCGAAACCTGTATGCATATCAATTTGTGTACAATTTGCTTTATATCTTCTCGGTGCGTCCTCTTTTTTTTTTTTTTTTTTTTTTTTTTTGTCTAAGAGTGTATATTATATGAGAAATTTTCTTTTAATTCAGACGGACAACAAAATATGAACAGTTATTGTCAAGTCATTTATTGCAACTCACTGATTAGAAATGTAGGATGTATTTTTAGATTATTGAGGTTACTAATTTAAAGAGGAGAACTTACAATCTAATAATTTCAAATTACTTCTCAAAAAAGAATTTACCATTAAAATGCTTAAAAATAAATACGTAAAATTTTAAAAAAAAAATTAATAAAAGCGTGCAAATATTTAACTTTTTACTTTAAATAAAATGAGTATCTACTGCTGCCAATTCTCGAAAGTGAATCGTTATTGTTGAATAAAGTTAAAACTCAGATAAAAAGAATTCTAATTTCTAAAGTTCTATAATTTGTTTTTACAATCTTTTTTGAATAAAAAAGCATATTACAGTTTAAACAAATTTAAAAATAGAAATAGAGGAAAAGGTTTGCAGTTTTACATACTACTATTAAATTTCATCATATAACTATTATATTTTATTCCAGGTACAGATGATAGATAACGTACTCAGAAGTAGAATGCGAAATTTTTGCAGTCGACCAATTATAGTGTGTTAAAAAATTATTTTAGCTATGACACATTTTGTAAAGTAATACTTAATTCAAACTATTGCTAAAAAGTGAGGGGAAAATAAGATTTTTAAGCGATTAATTTACATTGTTTTATGAACGCGCATGATCTTTCAATCCTGTAAATAAATAAAAGATACACACACAAATCTTGCAGATAAATAAAAGATAAAATTACGCATTGTGAATTCACAGCTACACGAGGTCGCACGAACACAATTTTATCGCATTAGATTTTTAATTTAGCAATAGAAATCCATATAAAAATCTAAATAAAAAAAAGCATTTAATCGTTTGTTTCCTAGCTATATATAAATAGCTTTACAAAACTTTAAGGTTCCTTACAGCACCATTTAGAAAAGTTGCTAAAATAATGACGCACGGCACAGCCCCGCCAAAATAACGATATTGCTTTATAAGCAAAATATACATTAGAAAGCAATTTGAAAATCCATTTCAGTAGTTCAGGAGCTTCAGTGAAATTCCCTATGAAAAGTATATCTTTAGCTCAATGACTAATGGCTTCAAGATACGTTCTCACTGCCTTCTTGCGGTTTGTGAGAGAAAGTTATTTGTCTCTCATTTTCTGCTTCAGCAAGCACGTCCATTTAGTCGTGTAGCAGTGCGTTTCAATGGGTCAAATAGTTGGATTGCATCACCCTGTAAACACCTGAATGTTTACACCTTCTCAGCATCCGGTAACAACAATGCAAAAAAGAGAAAACACTCAATTTCCCAGTCGCAGGATCTGTAAGATGAATATTTTTGTATTATCTGAACTGTTACGCTTGAAATGGTGATCGAAATCTAATCACGCTATTGCGCTGCCTGGATCCAGAAGGATCAGAATGACTGTGATAACAGTATAAATTTCGGCCATCATTAAATCGTCGTTGTTACTGCGAAAGATTGTACAGAAAATAATGCCTAAATTTAAATAAAACAACCATTGAAAATAAAAATAAAAAAAAAAAAGGTTTCAGATTTTAAATTACGTCTAAAGGGGCGTTTTTTAACGTTTTGTGTATTATCTTTATTTATTAAATATCATGTTCTTCGCACTTATAACCATAAAATTCAGTTAAAATATGAAATCTATAATAAAGCAAATTTCAAATTTGGTCTTCCACATGCCCATATGCGTAGGAGGATTACGTCATTCAAAATTCGATGGCTGTATGTACCGTTGTTTTATCACAATGCGAGAAATAGACATACATTTATGCAGATTTTTCATTGTTTAATTTCTTCAAATATAATGCAGGACTCTAACATTTGGTGGCAACAGTTTGAAAAGTGATCCGCTGTCTATAGCGATTCAACGCAAAACCGCAAAATGAAAACAATAGTTCTGCAGGGACAAAGCCCCTTTGGACTAAAAATAATATCTTACGCCCTTCAAAACGTCTTACATAGTAGTAGAATGAGAATGTGTAAGCACTTTTGATAGAGACATAATTTTTAGGAATTTCCCTCTAAAAATATACGTGTGGAATTATTAAATAAATGAATATTATAGCAAAGTACTCGTTTTTTTTTTTTTTTTTTTTTTTTTTTTTTTTCTCTCTTTAGGCAGAGGGCCACTACTACTAAATGTTGCCAATGAAAAAAGCCAACTAAATAATTTATTTAAACCTTCTCGAATTTGCTTACTCGCGAAGGACAACTGGACAATAGACAGAAAGAAGAGGATTAAAAAAGTAACTGATTATTTAAGTAAAATCTTACAGTTTGATATTGATGTGATAGAAAAGTTTTCCACATTTCTAAGGAAAACGACACCAGTTCCTCTTCTGTAAAAATAAAATATTTAATTGCAGACGTGTTTGAAATATTTTGTTATAGAATTTATGTTTGTTGTTACTGTTGCAGGTTACACTTGCAAATTTCTTAGCTTAACTAGCTGTCAGATCTACGTTGGTTCGTCAGCAAAAATTATCTATTGTTTAAAAATTATTTTTAACTGGTTTAAAGGTTTTAGAACGAATGAAGAACAATTGAATTGAAATAAGAATATAAATATCTGTTTAGGAATATCTTTCTCTGGTTTCTATGTTACTCTTCACGAAAATATTGCTCTTGTAACTTTCTTCAGGTAAACACGTAAGAAATTTTTATACTACATTCTCATTATAGTTATCATTTTTTCTTAATGTTAAATCTTATATATAACGCCACAATTGCCCCGATTTAATCCCTTAAGTTTGATCTCATATCCCAGTGAAACTGATGAGGCTGTAGCGTTGAAAATTCAGCCAACTCTCAATCTTTTCTGTTTCAGAATAACACAAGCCAAATAGTTTTCTGCAGAAAGATGTATGCATAACATTGTCTGTTGGCTAGTGTTATATTAAAATATTACTCTTATAGCTTACAGCAATGTGCTTCTTTTCAAAGTAAGTATTGCCAATAGACCTATTTAAAGCGCATCATTTTATTTAGCTTTTTATCTGTTGAAATAGCTACCCTAGAGATATATATCTTATGTTTAGGAAACTTTTACCCAGAGTCGAAAGGAGCCAATGTGTGTTTTCTTGCTGAAAGTAAGTTCCCGCAAATATTTTTCTATAGAAAATTGTTTAGCACGTCTAGTCCTATAATAAAAAAGATCCAGCATCTAATAGTTTTCAAAGACGAATGATACGATACCTCAAAAACGCGTTTTCTGAAAACAGCTGTTCATCATTCACCCTTTTGAATACAGTTTTGTTTGCTTAAAATGCAAGGTTACTTGAAATTTCTTCCTCAATATAATCATTTCTTCCTCATCATCTTTGGCTAAATACTCTGATATGCAATCTATATTTCCAAATAATATGAAGTACATGATGAAATTATATCTTACCGGTAGATGCTTTGGCATCCATCACAATACATAACGTATTATCATATCGTTTATTCTGGCTATTCAAGATTCTCCATATGCACATTCTGTTAGTAGAACTCCATTATGTATCTAGATAACACTATAATCCTTAAATAATGTGTTTTCTCAGCGCCATCATTGTAAGATTCCAACAATATATACATATCTACAACAGAAGCTTAACTCACAGAAAGCAAATAAACGTTAAGCAAGTCCTTGAAAGTTTCCTTCGCTAGCAAAAGGAAAATCAACTTAACTCTACATACGTTTCGAGCGACACACAGCTCCAGATGCAAGTAGTAATGAATTTCAAATGCACGGACTAAGCATTGTACTTACCTCTAAAGTATTCGCAATTTTAGCTTACCGTAATCCTTCATACATCACACACATTATCCTCAAATTCGGCTCTTTAACTGATATAAATAATGTTTTTTCATTGATAATATATTTTCTATCTCGTCTGCTCTAGATAACGTAATCTCGATAAGATAATCTTTCATGTTGTGTCTGGTATTTTATTAAGTTGTTCTGTACGGTTGGCGATTAGTGCTACAAATATGTTAAAACACAAAATGTTTGACGGATTCAATTCGACTGTTGATATATCTGGATCCTGAACTACTGATACTTTTACAATATCAAAATTCAGGGGTGAATATAATAATGAAACTCTGTTTCCCTTTTCTATTAATATGAACTTGCAGATTTCATAGAAAATTTCACAACATACAGTAAGTAACAGTTCCTTATTGTCTATAACTACAAGCTTGAAACCAAGGAAATCCTAAGTGCTTTTTAAGGACTTCTACATCTCTGCTACCCTAGTTCTAACTTTTATAATATGAAACTGATTGCATTTTAACCCAGGTGAAATATTCGTTGTCCATATTGATGAAGAGCTGGTACTTCGATCCTGGTTGAACTTCTGGAAATTTAGCTTCCTGCCCATAGTTTTTGTTAGAAACTTTACAGTTTTCGTTAGGGATAGGATATCTAAATCCTTGAATCCTGTGGATCTTGAAAAAGATTCAAGATTCAAAAACTCTAGTTTTCGCGCCTTTTTTTTCCGTAACCTGAATTTTTTTGGAATATTAACATACAAAAAGTTAAACATTTTAAATCAAAACTTTGGAAAGATTAGTTTTACTGATGTCTAATAGAAACGTTTCTTCTTCTTCCCCCTTTTTTTTAAGGACTGATGCATGCGAATACAAGCGTACTTATCGTTTAGTGCGTGACCACCAGATTGTTTCAGCGAAATCTCAGAGTTTTCAAAATACCTGTGCACTGCGCTTTCTTAAAAATTCTGGAAGCTGAACAGCTCTGAGATAACTTATTACTAATAAAAGGTTTTAGATATTTCAGCAAAAAATGCGATAGATAATAAATGCTGCATAACTCCGTTTTTCCTTAATTTAGCTACACAGAAAAGGCTGCTTAGTTTCGGTTTAGTTAATTATGGCAAAGTACACTAGAGCTATGTGTCTAAGAAGAAGCTGTCTTCGTGGAGGACTTTCTAAGGTAAACTGGCTTGTATACACGTTGCATATAGGAAAACCACGGAAACGCCCATGCAGCCAGCCCGTTCGCCAGGAACGAACCCAGGTCGGAACTACCACTGTTCAGCGATTTTACCGTTCGGCCACTGGGCCTTGCTAAATTTTCGAAATGCTAACGCAGTTCTGATTGGTTGTGAGATAATTTTTTATCAAACCGAGGAAATGAACTTATAGATTCAACAGTTTTAATTATGTACTTACTTTTACTAAATTCTGTTCGTTTCTTCGCAAGAAATATATATATATATATTTTAATTATATTATTAAATTCGTTTTTTTATCAGACGCATATTTAGGATTTTGCTTTAATTAAAAACTTTTATTGTTAAGTATTTTTTTTTTTCACTTTTCTTTTCTTATTATTCTTATATGAAATATTTCAGAGATTCGAGAATCTTTCAGAATTTGGATTTGTCCCTTCTTTAGTTTTCGTAACATTCTGTTCGTGTAATGCGACTACGAGCAAGCTTCCCTAAGAAAAATCACCCACGAAGGCAGTTCTCTCTTAAGCAGATAGCCCTAGCGTGTTTTGCTATAATCGATTAAACAACAATAATAATAAAATAGTCTCGTACATAAAATAATTCCTCATTTTTTCCTTTCTAGTTTCCTACCCTAAAGCAATGATTCTGTAAAATATTCTTGTTCATATGACTGAGAGGTGTCAAACATTAGGATGAACGAGCGGATGCTATGCATTAAATTAGCTCACGAGCGTTTCGTTGTGTGTCTAATTGATTTTCAGAAACCTGCCTTACAAGAGATGCTTTGATTGAGGTTTTTGTATGAGGAACTGCTTGTATTGATATTACAAATGGTAAAACGCAAACGATTGTAAAAAATAAGGGGAAAATGAACATACACTCTGATTCTTCATATATATTTTTAAGTTCTTCATTTCTTGTCCCTTAACGTTTTTTCTCGCCCGTCAGCGGCCGAGCGATAAAAGTCACTGAACACTGATAGCTCGGTCCGAGGTTAGAATCCCACGAACGGGCTGCCTGCATGGGCGTTTTCGTGGTTTTCCCCATGTGTAACGTTTACGATCCAGTTCCCCTTAGAACGTCATCCACGAAGGCATCCCTCCCTTTGGCAAATATCCCTCGAGGCTTTGCCATAATCTCGTAAAACCAAACAAACCCTAACTTTTTGCTTTTGTTTGTTAACTGGATTAGGTGCGGATACGATTCGATTTTCCTCAAAAAGTCCCGCAGAAAGGCCTTCCTTCCCTCGAGTAGAAAGATCTTGCGTGTTTTGTCGTAATCCAATAAATCAAATTATTGGATTAAGACAAAACACGAAAGGGCTATTTTTCTAAGAGAAAGATATTTGTTTCCTAATGGAAATTAATTCCTATTCATGAAAGCACAAAAATTGCGACATAGAGACTTTGCTCACAGGGATGTAAACACAGATTCGGTCAACACGGGCTCGTTTTCCTTTGAAAGTTCTCCGCGAAGACTGGCTTCTTATGTTTAAATCTGGATAGTCGATATATCAGCTGTGCAGGCAGTATTCTGTTTGGTATATACCTTAGGGCTGAAACCTGCTTAGTCATGATAAATAAATACTAATGTTAAGAGGTGTCATTCATTTGGGTACTAGATGGCTGTTAATTTTACTTTTTATTTCTTATTTTTAGCCCAAAAAGGTAATTGGCCCAGAACGGCTATTAATTTCGTTTTGGCATTTTGCGCATCTACTATAAAACGGCGTTTCACTTTTCAAATTGTTGCCACCAAATATTGGAGCCCTGAATTATAATTAAAGCAATTAAATAATGAAGAATCTGCATGAATGTATGTGCGTTTCTCGCATTGTGAAAAAACAACAGTACATAGAGACATCAAATTTTAAATAACGTTGTCCTCCTCTCGAATATGGGCATCTGGAAGCCCAAATTTGGAATTTGTTTTATTATCTGTTTCATATTTTGTAAAAACTTTAAAGAATTTCTGACTAACAAACTCAAAAATTTCAAAGCGCTCCATTAACATTGCGTGCATCTTCAAGTACGAATATTTTATGGGCCAGGTTTATTTACACTTCCTGCTGATATTATATTGGTAGCGTAGGAACTAAAAGACTTTGCTATGTCTAACGGTATTTTGCGTTGAATGATTTTGAATGTCTGTATGACTTTTTAAATCCCATTTTTAATATCCCGTGAAAAAAAACACACCTTTGGATGTAATATAAAATCTGAAATCCTTCAGGTTTTATTTTTTAGCATTTGTGTGTTTATTTTATTTATTTATTTATTATTTTTAAGCTTGAATGCTAAAGAAAATACTAACTCACATCGTTATTATTTACAAAAATTTGATGTGTATACCACATGACTTCCTTGTTTTGGAATATTAAATTATACGCATTTTTTCATGCATTTCATTTAAAATTATTGGATTGAATTAAATGTACTTCGCCGACAGCGCATAAACCACAATAGAATAAATGCATTCTTTAAAATTCACTCTAGTATTTGCTTAACATAGCGACATTCTGGCGCTAGATTCACTTAACAGTATTAATAATTATATAACAGTTAACTTATATAATAATTATATGACGGAAACTAAGTTAACTGTTATATAATCCAATAACAGTTAACTTATATATTTCTTTCATATTGTAACTCATAATGCACAAAATTTATATCATTTAAAGAATAGAATTATCTAATCGTTGCCACATGTTCTATTCAAATACTATAATAAAGCTAGAATGATGTATAAAAGAAATTAAGCAAACAAAACAAAAAAGGAACAGTTTTTCACAGATGATTGAGATTTCTCATTTAATTAATTCAGTTCTCACTTCGCGAGAAGGCAAAAATACATAAAAACTCAAAATATCTACATTAAAAATTACGAAGTAAATCTTAAACACTTATTTCCTCGAAAAAATTCCAGAAAGAATTAAGCATGATTTAATTGGCAATAATAAATAGATGCGTTATCTTTGTTGTTGCGCAGCTAATTTTCTCTAGCTTGGCAACAAATCCACTAGTCTTCTGTTTCAAATGTAAACATCAATGGCCGCCATTAAAAAAAGGCTTAGCGGCACTTAGACAACTTTAAAATTGTTGATAATTCTAAAAATATTGCATACAGATTTACTAAAGGCATGAAAACGTTAACTGGAAGATAAAAACAACATAATACAATCATTTTTAAAGCAAAAAATGTACAATTGACAAACATATAAGAGTAAAGAAACTGAGATCACTAAGCCGGGTAACAGAGTGGATATATATATAAATATATTTATATACGTTTGGTGAGGCCGATTGCAACCAAAATACGAGGTGCACATCTACATGTTATAGCAGTCCTATATACAAAATTTCAACGTTCTGAGGCTACTCGTTTTTGAGTTATGCGAGATACGTACGTACAGACGCCACGAAAAATTCTCTTCAGAATTAATTTTAAAGCAGTTTTATAATTTTTTTGAAGGAAAAGAGTGCTTTATTCTGTCCTTACGTACAGATATCACGCAAAAACATCGTTAAATTGCATTCGATAGCGGTCAAAATGGATATTTTCGTTGAAATATGCTGCCTGAAACTTTTCGCGATTACAATACTTCATTTTTACTTCGTACAAGGAAGTAAAAAAGGTAAAAATGTTCGAAAAACCAAAAATTGAATATATGCTACATCAAATATATTTTAAATTTAATCAATCAATTAGATGTATTATAAAAAATTGAAATAAAAAATTAGTTATTAGCAAGTGTGTTCATTATTTTTTAAATCCTTCAGTTTGTTAAGGAATTACAGTTTGACTAAATTTGAATTATAATCGAAAGATCTTATATTTTTCCGAATAGCAAACATAAAACTTAGTTATGCGTATGGATGCGTAGAAGATAAATTGAAAACATTATGTAATAGCAATACTTGCTGCGATGTTTAAACGCATAATAATTTAATATAACGTAAAGGTCAACATATTGAAAAGATTCCACGAAAACATCTTTAGTACGATAAAAACTATTAAAATTTTCTCATTTGCATTACAATAACTATATAGTTAGCTTAAGAAAATGAGAATTATATTGCTCTCATTTTTTGAATATGTATACTTTGATTAATCCGGATCTACTTTAAGCACTCTTGTTTCATAAATAGAAATGAATAAAGTTTAGAATACGTATTTTTGTTCGGCAAATCGCGATGTTCGGAAATGTTATAAGGCATAGAATGTAATAGAAGTGTTTTCTGTTAAGGAAAAGTCTTCCAAAATGAAAGTCAGACAATTCAATGACATTGCTCTTTTAATAGTTATGACTAACCTTGACAAAAATCGAGATTTGAAAATATCTCGGAGATACAAGATGCAATTTATGAAAAATTATCTCGTGAGCGACAATAAATCCGAATACATCTCCTCAACAAGATAACAAGCAGCAAAATTTATATGACAAAAACAGTTTTAGTTCTAGCTACAGTGCATATAGAATTCTCATTTAATGGGCTTCGAGATAAGATGCAATTTCATAACTTTGCAGTTTGAAGATTATCTGCACTCTAAAATAAAAGGCTATTTGACAAATGAAGCAACTCTTATATGAAAAGAGTTATTTATGGGAATAATCCAAGAGTTTTTCAAAGTAAACACAAAATGGAATGATTAACTTCGAGAAATTTATGTTTGTTTGCTCCTTTAATCAGAGTACGTAAAGCTTGCTTGTCTAAGTATAACAGTGTCTTCGTGGTGAACTTTCTAAAAGACAGTGTCTAATATTTATTTTATACATGGGGGAAAACTACGAACACATCCATGTTAACTATAATCTGTTACTTTAAAATAGGAACTTCAAGGCTATTTCTTTCCTCCCAACCATGACTCATGACCATGGCAACAACTGCTGCGGGAAAAAATGGAATTTGTTAAAATGTCTAATTTATTAGAATGCTCTAATTCCCGCCTTTTGGTGATGACGATACACTTTGCGATCAATGATCGAAGAGTCGTTATGACCTTCTGGATAAAAAATTACTTTTCAAAAACACCTCAGGGAAAACTGTGCAAAAAATTAATATCACATTTACAACTATGAGACCACTTCTTGGAAGAAGGAGTCATATGGCCACTTCAAATAAACTCATATTATACAAATCTATATTACGACTAGCATTAACCTGTCTGGGGGCACCCTGCTAAAACTCACATTCAGCATATCCAGGTACTTCAAAACGAAGCACTCAGAGAGATTATTAACGCGCCTTGGTTCATTGCAAATTTGTATATCCACCGTGATCTCAAAGCAGACACAATCCAAAATTATATTTAAAAAAAAACTTGCCAGAAATTTCTTTTAATCAGTTCTCACTGATCCTAGCAACTGCATCAACTGTCTTAGATGTTCTCCATTTCCCAGAGAAAAGCATTCATCCATCTGATATTTTCCTTCCTGAACACATTTTTCTCATACTAGACTCTTCAATACATTGATTTTTGTCTTCCGCCAGAATCTCACCTTCTTCGTCGACTGATGGAGACCACTTGATATAATATGTACTTCTTATTTTATTTCTTTTGCTCGTTTTCTTTCATTGATGGTCTTCACCTGATGCAGAGTAAAAGGAAGTTCTGCTTTCTGAAGCTCTGATTCACTATATGTTCTTATGTCTTGAATGCTGAACTCGTATCCAGCTATTCGTGTACAGTTGTCACAGGCGGATTTAGACATTATAAGGTCCTAAGCTATTTGAGATATGAGGCCCTTTCTAAGTCTGTTTTATTATATTTGTACTATATTTTTTTGGGAGGAGAGCAAGAAAGTGGGTCCCTAAGCTATAGCTTGTGTAGCTTATACTTAAATCCTGCACTGTCAGTTGTGTTATTGTGCTGGCCACTGAAGTGTCTGCTACTAAGGCAGAATGAGGACCAAAATCCTAGGTACCCTATCATAAATGAAGTTTCAGAGCTAGACCACAACCGATCAATCTTAAAAGTAATCGAATTTTCCAGTAATGAATAATAAACAAGTATCAATTGTTTTTTTAGCGATAAACATTGTAATTTTACAAATTTATATTAATTTCAGTGCATAATGTGTGTTGTGCACAAATAAGAAGAAACCTCTTATATTAATAAATTTTGTTTCTTGGGAAAAAGCAATCGCAATCACAAAGGTAATCCCAGCTTCTTTGTTTTCTCACTAGTTTTCGAAAATGGAAGTCCTTATACAAAGGTTTCCAGAAGAGAAATTTTAAGATAATGAATACAAGTAAGATTTAAACAGTGCACCCATTTATAAATCACAGATGGGTAGCAATAAGTAACCTAGTTTTAATGCCTTCCAGTGTTTTACGAAAGTGACCGGACACTTTTGATCTCTAAACGTAATGTAAAAAAAAAAAAAATTAAGGTAATAAAAATGTTTAACAAAAAATTTAAAGCTTGGTTTCTCTGATATTCTTATGGGAGAGAAAATTATGTATCAGAAGTGAGCGAACACTTATCCTCTTTGAAAGCTAAGGCTCTTGGCACGTTTCTCACATATTTTTGGCTTATAATTAATTTTCAGAACTGCAATTTAATCTTTCTGATATGGACTCAAATACATTTTTTATTATTTCTAGCACAATTTTCATCTCTCGTCTTGCACTTTTAATTTCAGTTGTTGTTTTGAAGAAACACTTTAACGCGGAACTTCGTTTCTCAATGATGGCCTTAGGCACAAAATAATTTTAAAACTCAAAACATGTGCTAGTAAAATGTTTATATCTCAATAACACTAAAAGCTATAGTTTTCGTTAATGGCTTATTTGATAATTAAGACACAATAACACGCCGAATAAATACTAATTCAGAAGTCAAACAACAAAAATCAGCGTTATATTTACAAAATTTTCACAGGACTAGTTTCGATGGTTTTACCGAACCATCATCTTCAGCTGCAAAACCGCAAATGAACAAGATAGGAAATAACTCCTACAATCACAAAATGGCCGCCACACCACGTGCAAAAAAATTTAGGCTTATTTGATAGCTAAAGGAGACCATTACAAAACATACATACAAAAAATATTTTAAATTGGAATTTTGGTTGAGCCACAGTAGTGTCTCAAAGTTAGGCGAAAAAGCAAAATATTTTGATGTCATCACAAATGCACGCCCCCAACCCCTCGGCTTAGGTTATAACATTGTTTAGTTCTATGCTAGACGACGATAAAGCGGTTGTGAGAGCGACTCAACTGATTTTGTTTGTACAGAGCAGGAGCCAAACAGAAGGATTAAAGAAAGATATACTGAAAGAAGATAATAAAAAAGTTTAGCTGTAAGAAAGAAAGAACGCATAGAGCCATATTATGGGGAAAATAAAAAAATAAAATCGACTGAAGTTTTTAGTTTTCAAATAAATCACGCTGATTCAAATTCTTCTACTGTTGCCAATAATAAATTGTCAAATTTGGGTATACCTTTGCCAGATTATAACAGATACTTCAACGGTGTCTGCCAAGTAAAAAAAACTTTATCAGTTTTGCACATGCTATTTAAAAGTCTTAGGACCTATACCTGCGCACCAAAAGCCAGCGGCCGTTTGGAACATACAATGTCAAAGGAACAGCCTCCAGTGATTTCGTTTTTTGTTTACGCATTTTATACTCATTTTTTACGGAACTTACATTCGCTAGGTGTTTGCATCTGCACATTAAGGAGATATCTCGAACATTCCAAGAATGTCAAACAGAGGCACGTATTCATAGCTATATATCTAGAGTCATTGTCTTCTTAAAATTTGAAATTATTTTTCAAGTCAGCTCTCTGTGCCAATAATTTCAAAATTTAATTTAAAATACCAATATTCATTCATTATGATATCAATAAACATAAGCCTATGGCTTTAAAGAGACATAAACATACTATAATTGCTTCTTCGCCATTTGCTACTATTAGAAGTGTCATCACTTTTCGAAATTATTCTTCAGTTATTCTGTGTGTTAGAA
This sequence comes from Stegodyphus dumicola, assembly GCF_044657685.1. NCBI lineage: Eukaryota > Metazoa > Arthropoda > Arachnida > Araneae > Eresidae > Stegodyphus > Stegodyphus dumicola. Next base: position 34,285,698 of record NC_140771.1, on the reverse strand, counting down.
ACTGGTGAAAGATACTGAATTAGTTTTTCTTATCAAATATCGGCTTTATCCCAATATCCATGATTCTTATTTTTCACAGTTTAGCGAAGAAAGTGTTTTATTCTTTCATCGACGAACTTTTAACTTGTAAGTCAGCAATTATACCTAGCATATCGAATTACTACTTTTGCAATCTTCTATAAATGAATACTCTACATGACCATTAAAGTTTTGTTTTATGCTTGGGAATATCTAATTTTCGATTATTTCATTTATTTTTGACACCATTACACTGTATTCCACAAAACATCTTGAATAGTCTCCCAAATCTTTCATTTTGAATTTTCACGCTTCGAATAACATTTTATTCTGTCAAAAACTGTGAATTCTTTAAATGGGGTATTTCAGCATTTTCTGTAACAAATTTTGTTTTTTGTAATTGCAAAATTAAGAGCAAATTAATGAATTTCTCCTCACACATGCTTTTCTTGAAGAAACCATGATAATCAAATGTGAAAGAGTATAAATTCTAAAAAGATCTTGCTGAAGAACTCCAGGGGATAGTTACTTACATGTTGCCTATTGGGTGTGTGAAAAAATCTCCTAAACGAATTTAATGGTTAAATTAAAATTAGGTAAATATATTTACCCAAAAATTATATTTTACAGTTTCCATTTTAATTTATTTAAAAGTTTTAACTTTATTTTTAGTAACTAAAATTGTCAGATCACTTTAGTAAGACATTAATACGTTTTTAAAATCCACAGCTTCGATTTCCATTTATTGAGAAACAGTTGAATTGTTGGTTGACATTTTCTTAGTATTGAATTAACGAAATAATTTTCAGCGTTTTAATCATATGGTAAGCAATCTATTTTTTAAATTTATTTATTTGTTTCCTGAACTACGATTTCAGTACCCTTTTCAGTTTAAACACTTGGTTATTTCGAGGTTAAAAAGCAGTTCTACTTGAAACAGCGAAAAACGCCAGATCTCTCGAAAAACCAGTTTCAACAGAAATTAGCGTTCCAGTCAAGTATTGCACTAGATATTGATAACGATTAAAAATGCAGGAAAAACCTTGACTTCGAAGACAACGGAAACGAAAGAATGAAACCCCAAACGATTCGCCTCGAATTCAAGAAATCGAAACATTTTCTCCTTTTTTTTTAAATAAAATGTTTTGATTTTTTTTTATCCGTTACAGGTTCATTATCCTCGACCTCATTTTTAAATTCGCGTTGGCCAAACGATGACCATAATGACCTATTCATATGTTCTTACGTTGTTAAAAGTTTGTTGACAAAAACCAATGATCAATATTATTCATAAACAAATGGAGGATTAAATTTGAGCCTATCTAATAAACAGTAACAATTAGGAATGGAATTTTTTAAGCCCACTTTAACAATTAAATGGTTGAGTCATGAGGATTTTTACTTGCATTTTGCAACGGAAATCAATATTGAAAAGCAATTTTTGTGGAGCCCGATATTTTTATTACAGATTTTAATAATATTTCTATTATATTAACACCTGAAGCTGATATAAACTTAGATCTTTAGGGTGGGAAAAATGAAGAAACTAGAACTGATTTTTTAATTATCAGAAGTACAGTAAAGCTGTTGTCATGATCATTTTCCAAAGACAGCTACCTCTAAAAGTGAAAAGTATTTCAGAGAATATAAATAAGACACGGTACTCAATGTAGCTTTTTGGAGCATCACCTTAACAAAAGACCAAAAGAATCTGGAATCTCTAGTCACCTTAGATAAGGTTCAATGCATTTATCCGTATATAACATGATATTTAAAATAAATAAATAAGTAATTGTAATGGAAAACTATAGAATATGGGTTGGTAGCACTCCCTATTCGTGGACATTTTGTTATAGTGATCGTTCACTGTTATATACTAGTTGGTAATCGGTAAGCTAAAACATTTCTGTTTAGAGATATTATGGCGTGCTGATTGGCAACACTCAAGTTTCTTCCAGTAGTGTAAAAATAATTCATGTATTCAACGGTTAGAAATCTCAGAGTGATAATACATGTAAATATATTTCTTCCAAAAAAAAAACAAAAAAAAAAAAAAAAAAAAAAGAAGCCTCTTGTACATTTCTGGTGCATTGTTTTTGTGATAAAAAATTCTACAAAAAATAAATAAATAAACAGGGGAAAAAAATCTGAAATGTTTCAGATTTTAAATTACGTCCAAAGGGGCGTTTTTTTTAACGTTTTGTGTGCTACCTTTATTTATTAAATATCACGTTCTTTGCACTTAAAGCATAAAATTCAGTTCAACAACAATGTCGCAAAATAATTTTAAAATGAGCATATTTTTAAAATTTCCGATACACAGTTCAACGCGCTGGAGATAAAAAGGTTCCCCCCCCGGGGGTTGTCATTGCTCGCTTTTAAATCGTTGAGTCTGTTACTCAAAAATTCGTTAAAGTTTTACAAAATATAAAATCGGTAATAAAACAAATTCCAAATTTCAAATTTGGGATTTCAGATGCTCATATTCGCAGTAGGATTATGTCATTCAAAATTGGATGGCTCTAGATACCGTTGTTTTATCACAATGCTATACATACATTTACGCAAATTTTTCATTATTTAATTTCTTCAAATATAATACAGGACTCTAACATTTTGTGGCAAGAGTTTGAAAAGTGAACCGACGACATTTATGGCAGTCCGACGCAAAATGTCAAAACGAAAGTAATAGTCCTTCAGGACTCAAATCCCTTTGGACTAAAAATGTTCATTTTCTGTTATACAGACCAGCAGAGAGTGATATAAATATTTCATATACCATATTTATATATAAAATATTCTTCATTCTTTCCATAAAACAGAAGAAAATTTTTCTTCTCCTTAAGTTTGAAAATATTAAATATACATGAAAAGATAAATACAAAAACGAAAAAAACAAAATCAGGAAGGATTCAAATTTTAACGTCTCCCCAGAGGATTTGTTAATGTTTTTTAGGCTGTCGATGAGCATCGTAGGTTACCAGTCTGCTATTGGACTCACTCCTGCTAAGATATATTTCTATTTTGTCTATTTAGCTTTGTTATTAAGATTCGTTTTCTTCACACTTACGCCATGAGAAAAGTTGTACTATTACCTGTATGGTGCTCAGGGCTCTTGCCAACGACAGGTGCAATCTTTTACTCCTTACTATTAATTTCGTGGACTCACTCTGACGTTACTGTCAGACAAATGAGATGTCACAACAATAACAATACATCAACAGCAAAGTCATAAAATGTTTAAAAACAACATAGCATTATATTTTTAGAATTACCGACACAGTGTTAAGCGGTAGAATACATTTTTCGATTTTTTTCAATCTTTTCACCGTTCATCATATCAATGTTCAATTTTCTTAGTAAGGACTTCCTAAACATATTTTTGTTTGCCTTTTATTACAACTTTTTATATGTAACTTTGTTTATTAAATATCAAGTTTCTTTTTTACTTACGCCACATAAAATTAAACAGGAAATAGGCTTTCAAATAGCCGAGTTTGTTGATTAAAACTGAAAGATAAATATCTCACATTTCGCCTAATCGAAACGGTCTGGCACGATGTGCGCACATCGCGTTTTCAAATCACAGAGTTTGTTAAAAAAAGTTCATTACAATGTATAAAACATTAAATAAATTTAAAAAAAATAAATTCAAAATTTGGGCTTCGAGGTCGAGATGTTCAGGTGAAGGAAAACTACGCGTATTAAAGTCGCTGTTTTTCCACATTGCGAGGATCATACATACAATAGATACAGATTCTTCATTATTTAATGTTTTTAAATAATATATGGCGATAATCAATGATGGCGACAATTTGAAAAGTGAACCCGAAGAAAAGTGATGCGCATAGGAGTTTAGTTTCGAGACTTATAGCGTCTCTGATGCTAAAAGTTACAGTCTACCGTTTGAGAATTTCACTTATAATCTACTGACGTAGAATTGCGATTGCAATCTACTTTAATTTATTCTAATGAATTTTATCATTGTATTTTTAATGCAATGTATGGCGTACGACTAGGAAAGACAAAGAAAACCATTGTAATCATTGGAATCGAACCAATGAAAAGTATCGATAAGTAATTGTTTTATTTCCCTAGCACATACAGCTAGCCCCTGGAAAGTTCGTGGTTCGAATCTTGGGAAGGGTACAGCTAATTTTGTCTTTTTCATAGTTCTGAGCAATCGTTACGTTCTACACATTACTAATAAGCACATATGGTTTCCGCTTCTATAAGATTCACTTTGTTCCAATAACAGAAAATTCACCGCTATAAAACAAACGAAAGATATTAAACAGAGTGAATTAATACCATGTTTCCAACCACAACAGGTTTTCCCCATGTGTAACGTGTATACGAACCAGTTTCCCTTAGAAAGTCCTCCACGAAGACATCCCTCCCTTTAGGCAGATAGCCCTCGTATGCTTTGCCATAATTAAATAATCCAATCCAATCCAATCATAACAGGTTTTTCATTGCGAAGTGAAACAAACCTCCCAAATTTTTAAAAGCAGTAACACACCTCATTTTTAAATCACGTGGGACTTAGAGAGGCTATAACTTCCAACGAAACCAAAAGTTTGCGTGTAATTTTTGTCTTTCTGAAATTTTACTATATTTTTGAAATTTAGGTTTATATCCTCTTTTATAGTGTTACGTATTATTTTTACTCATTTGCTCGTTTATATGGTTCATTTTATGCAAAACTTTTAGTGTACATTTTTGTTTAATCGAACTCGTGACCTCGCACTCCCTTTACTGCTTATATTTTATTGTTGATTTTTAATTTTGAGTCGATTGACGTTTGAATAGTGAAAATAGTTCAATGATAAATGAAAATATCGGCCGAAACTCTTTTGAAATACCTTGACGACAAAAGGAGGTATTTGGAGATTTTACGACAGCTCGGTGAAATTCTGGAAATTTCCAGAAAACGCATTTCCAAACCTCTACTAAGGCAACACATAACATCGAATTAGTTGATTAGTTTTTCGATTCAAAATTGTGCCACTGCATTGAGCTCCTGTTCGGCGATTTAAATTTTACTTTGTGAGTGATTTTAGTGATGCTTAGGTTAATTTGTTTTACCTATATTCTTCATTTTGAGCTATTCACGATTGCTTACCTTACTGTATGAGCTATAATTCATTCCAATAAAGTGTCAATTTCTTCCTGTTCGTCTGGTGTGGTTATCTCCATGAATCCATAAAGCGTAACAATATGCGGCATTATTACAAAAGTAAGCTATAATACAGAACACTTTTCTTCATAGAGTGAAGAGAAAATGCGTCTACGATATTGTTCTGCAATTATCGGTGCTTTAATTTTAGATGGTACGTTTACAAAATGACTTATTTCTTTAGTAAACAGACGATCTTTCTACCGATATATATATTAGTACTCTCTTATAGGATACAAAATACTATTTACAGCACCCTTTCTTGCTGCAGTATTTTGTATACTAAAAGCAAAAGCGCTATTTTTTTTTTAATTTGCAAATGTAAAGATTGCATCATTAATAACAAAGTATCTGTAGTATAATTCCATTTGTAATAGCAAGATAATACTCGTACAATCGATAGGATAACTCACCGTCACCTAACCTACATACTAAGGAATGACTCGGCAATAAGAGAATGTCAGTGTAATCGTGTATTCTCATTATAGGGTCTAGAGAGATTAACGCACTAAGAAAAAATTACAAAACTTATCATTTCAATTTTTTTCCGGGGAATGCTGTGCATTTTCTCTGCTTCTCGGCAGCAATTTCATCAGAGCACCTCCTATAAGATATGCGATACATTTTAAGATTTAACGGTTAAAAACTATAAAGCCTGTAAACACTAATTCTGCAAAGACTGTACTGTAAATATTGTAAATTTACTGTAAAGTATTTACTGTAAAGACTACAAACATCAGTTCTGTAATAACCGTATTACCCAATATAACGATTCCGAGTTCTGTTCAAAATTCAAATGCAAAGACACAGATTTTAAATTTTCTCTTCCGGAACTATAATCGTTAAAACACCATTGTAAATCTCTGTGAAATTCTATTTTCAAGATTTGCAAAATTCCGGCGTCTATAAGTTCCATTTCCATGTAATGCGCGCGGACCTGCAACTGCACATCATTATTGTAACTCTACTAATCCACAAAAATTAATGTCTAATTATCCTGTCTACAGACCCTACCTTTGAGCCGTAGTTGGCTGGGTAGTAGATAACTTCCCTCGGCTGGACATTGTGGCTTGAAGCAAATTAGCTGTCTAGCACGTCCAGGACATGAGCTCCAATCAGTGGTGGTGGTGTGTGTGGATTTGGAACTTGGACTTTGACTTAATTCCAGGCGAACGAGCTGTCTGCGTGATTTGTTTTCGTGTTTTTCTCCATGTGTAACGTCAGTATTCCCACGAATTTTTGGAATTCGGAGGTACCTCTCTCGAAACTCAACACCCAGCCGTTCCAGAGGAGATAATGCCGCAAACAAACAGAAAGATGCGCACATACTTTAATAGTATAGACTATATTTGCTAAATACGACATTAATCTCTTAAGAATTCCTTTTACGAGGTTTTTCATATTTAGTAACAAGTGTTAGATTATACCTGAAGTGTCACAAATAAAATAAGTTTGTGATGCCCTACAAAAGATCAATTGAAAAAAAAAAAAAAAAAAACTGAAAGGTTTCAGATTTTAAATTACGTCCAAAGGGCCGTTTTTTAACGTTTTGTGGGTTACCTTTATTTATTAAATATCATGTTATTTGCACTTAAACCATAAAATTCAGTTCAAAAGCAATGTCGCAAAATAATTTTAAAATCAGCATATCTTTAGAATTTCCGATACACAGTTCCGCGTGCTAGAGATAAAAAGGTTCCCTCCTCCCTGTAGAATGTTGCCATTACTCGCTTTTAAATCGTTGAGTTTGTTATTCAAAAATTCATTAAACTTTTACAAAATATTAAATCGATCATAAAACAAATACCAAATTTCAAATTTGGTCTTCCCCATGCCCATATTCGTAGGAGGATTACTCATTCAAAATTCGATGGATCTATGTACCGTTGTTTTATCATAATGTGAGAAATAGACATACACTTATTCAGATTTTTTATTATTTAATTTCTTCAAATATAATGCAGGACTCTAACATTTGGCGGCAACAGTTTGAAAAATGAAACGAACATTTATAGTGATTCAACGCAAAATCGCAAAACGAAAACAATAGTCCTTCAGGGAAAAAGCCCCTTTGGACTAAAAAAAACTGAAAGCTTCCAGCTTTTATACGTATTACGCCCAAAGAGACGTCCTTTTTAACATTTCGCACTTAAACCATAAAATTCACTTCGACAGCAATATCACAAAATATTTAAAAGAGCATATCTTTAAAATTTTCGATACACAGTCTCGCGTGCTGGAGATAAAAAAGGTTTTTTTTTTCCCTACAGTGTTGCCATTGCTCACTTTGAAATCGTTGAGTTTCTTAATCAAAAACTCATAAATACTTTACAAAATATGAAATAGATAATAAAACAAATTCCAAACTCCAAATGTGGGCTTCCAGATGCCCATATTCTGGTGGAGACGTACGTTATTCAAAATTTGACGGCTCTAGGTACCGTTATTTTACCACAGTGCGAGAAACATACATACATTTATGCAGATTCTTCATTATTTAATTTCTTTAAATATAATACAGAGCTCTAATATTTGGTGGCAACAATTTAAAAAGTGATTCGCCGTTTATAGTGAGTCAACGCAAAATGCCAAAAGGAAATTAATAGCTCTTCTGGGCAAATTGCAACTTGTGCCTAAAGAAACTGATATTGTATGACTTTTCTTGTATATTTGTTTTTCAGTTGAGACTGTAATTTACTTTTTAGTATCTTGACATTTTTCTGTTTATGCCCTTTTGGGTTTCAAAAAAGAAAGAAGAGGCAAACTTCGGAACTTTTAAAACTGAAATATTTTTGTGTTCATTTTTAGTTTTATTCATTAGTAAAGATTTAATTCTGTTCGCTAGCAACGGTAGAAGATTTTTGCTTATAGAAGAGATTTATTTGCTTATAGAAGAGACTTATAAAATATTTGACTGTTTCTTCCCATTTTTAATTTTTAAAATAATTTTTGACAACTTTTTTTTCATTCATTTCTTTTTATAGGACATTATTCTGCAATTTGAAGGGTTCAGAGTGCAATTTTGTTTTGTCTGTTGTTCTATAGACGTTAAGATTACAAGCAATCGAATTATTACACTTACCTAACACTTGTAATAAAAGAATTGTTAAATCAAATTATTACTGTTTAAAAAATAAGACGTAAAAGTTGTTTCATTAAAGTATTTTGGACACTTTCTTTTGGTCAGAAACATTTTAACACTTCTTTACATTTGGCTGATGTATATACATTATTAAGCTGAAGAAAATTATGGTTGAAACTTTAAAAATTGGCCAGATGTCAGAATCCTCGAATGCCAAGGTCGATTATTTCGGGATGTTTACCAATTCTGTTTTATATATTCATCCCTCTCTACTTGATGCTTATTCTTAGTAGCCCTAAAAATGTTCCATCACAAACAAAGTACTAGATCATAACTTCTGTTGTGTATTTCCCCTCCATTATTGCTGATTTTATTTTCACACGCTAATGTGTACATATCCATTGTTACGGATACTAAGTAAATATTCGATAAAATTTTTTAATTTTCATCTCTTTTGAAGTCACAGATAAATTTAGAACGCTTTTTGTTCCTAAGAATATTTATGTCTCTCCTAAAAATAACCCAATAAGCTGTGTATACGAGCGTATAACCCAATCAGCTCGTATACCCAACGTGTATACGAGCCAGTTTCCCTTAGAAAGTCCTCCACGAAGGCATCCCTCCCCTTAGGCAGATAGCCCTCGTGTGCTTTGCCATAATTAAATACACCATCTAGAAGCAGACGATAGCATACCAAGAGTTAGATTAACAATGATAGCGCGGTGAATCTCCGAAATTCTATGATAAAGCTAACGAGATAACCTCCTTTAATTGTATATGTATTGAATGGTTCAGTATTTGTTTAAATCAATACTTGATCTAGTTTTAAAACGAAATTATTTGTACATCACCCAAACAAAATAATATAATCATTTACATCAAGCATTCAAGCCACATCAAAATACATATTAAAAGTTCTTTTTCGCTTTGTTGCCATTTATCGTTTATCTAAATAAAATATGTTTTATCACTTTTCGCTCTTAATTAATAAAAACGAACAAACGTTTGAAAACGAACTAAAATTTTAATTGAGCGAAATAAAAATAATTAATTAAAAAATTGTATACAAACGTATTCTTAAGAATAACCCACATTAATAACCCATATAATTTTAGTTTTACTGTATTTATTAAAGAATACAAAGGCGATTGAAAAAGATAATGTCTTGAGAACGTGAATTCTTAAAACAGAAGTTATAAAGGTAGCACAAGGACTATATGTATTAGAAATAATCAAGGTCTATATTTGAACTATAAAACGAGCTCTGATATGCTTCAGAATGTAACTGGGAAAAAAATTGTGTCTGCGTCTCACCTCCATAACTAAAGCGTCAAAATGTTTCAGATTTTTGTCAGTTATTGGTTTGTTTTCACGTAAATGCTAATATTCATAAATTCTGTCTTAAAACTTAATAAATTCTACCTTAAAACAAAAAATAGTTTATTGAGATTCTATAAATTCATGTTTAAAATATTGAGCACAAATTCGTGTTTTATTGGAGAAATAGAAGACTTACAATTTAAAAACTTTAGATTGCAGTCCAACACCTCAAAACAAGTTTAGCATTAAGAAACGCTCATTTTAAAAAGCTTAAGAATTTTTAAAACATGGAAACTATAGAAATACTTTTTTCATCTTCACAAAGAATAATATATGTTAAAACTAAATCTTTATCATTTATAATAAAGAATCATATATGTTAATCATAATCTTTATCATAAAAACTAAATCTTTATCATTTAATAAAGTTGAAATGGAAACTAGAGAAATATCAAAAAGTTATAATTATTATATTACAGTTTAAATAACATTAAGAGCAAAAATATATTAAGAAGCTTGCTATCTAATCTATTAAACATAATTTCATCATAACCATTGGGATTTATTCTAGAAGCAGACGAATCCAGCGGCCGAGCGGTAAAGTCGCTGAACACTGGTAGTTCGGTCCGAGGTTCGAATCCCGCGAACGGGCTGGCTGCATGGGTGTTTTCGTGGATTTCCCCATGTGTAACGTGTATACGAGCCAGTTTCCCTTAGAAAGTCCTCCACGAAGGCATCCCTCCCCTTAGGCAGATAGCCCTCGTGTGCTTTGCCATAATTAAATACACCATCTAGAAGCAGACGATAGCATACCAAAAGTTAGATTAACAATGATAGCGCGGTGAATCTCCGAAATTCTATGATAAAGCTAACGAGATAACCTCCTTTAATTGTATATGTATTGAATGGTTCAGTATTTGTTTAAATCAATACTTGATCTAGTTTTAAAACGAATTTATTTGTACATCACCCAAACAAAATAATATAATCATTTACATCAAGCATTCAAGCCACATCAAAATACATATTAAAAGTTCTTTTTCGCTTTGTTGCCATTTATCGTTTATCTAAATAAAATATGTTTTATCACTTTTCGCTCTTAATTAATAAAAACGAACAAACGTTTGAAAACAAACTAAAATTTTAATTGAGCGAAATAAAAATAATTAATTAAAAAATTGTATACAAACGTATTCTTAATGTTGAAATGATCGGTGTTTCTCTTTATTCACTGGGGTTCTGTGTGGGTTTTTTAAGGGGTTTAAAAGTTATGGGTATGATATACATCTTATGTTTTTCTCGTGTTTCGCATTGTCTATGCACCGTGTCGACAAAAATCCTTATTTAGGCCTTTATTTTCGCAACCGTTTATAGGAGATATATACTTTCAATTACGAAAATGTTTAAATGACGCAGAGATTCGTGTTTTTATATTTTTTTTAATTAATTTTCTATAAAATAGGAAATGTAATTTTTTATACGTTGCTTCGGCCCCTATATTCATATTTACTAAAATCTTGTACCCGTTATAAAAAAAATCAAGCACAAAAGGTTTTTATATCATGAGATAAAAATTGACCGAGATATTTGATATTAAATTTGGGAATCATAGTTAGGGGTCGTACAGGAATTGAAGAGAGAAATGTTTGTATTCGCACGTAACTAAAAATGTCGTTTAGAACAATGTTTCTAATGCTAAGAGATTACGTGATGAGTATTTCCATGCAGATTATCCCAAAAAATATTGATTAATACACTTTGTTTTTCAAAAAGAGGATATTATTCACAGAATACTATAGAATTCGTATTCAGGAAAATACTGGCAAGCTTGAGCTTGACACGCAACCAGCTTGCAATATTATTTTGCATTAATTAGAAAGGAAAAATATTTGTACACTAATGAATTATTTAAACGTTAGCCAGATTCTGATTCTAAAATAATAAAATTTCATGAGAATCCTAATACCGTATTTTTAGACTTTAAAAGCTCATAAATTTGTAGAGTTGCGCGCCTCCAACTTGCACGCAACCAAGAGGTGACTGTTGAAACTGGATAAATGACAGAGTCTTGCTAAGGGTTTAAGTCCCTTTTTATTCAACGTAATAAATTACAAGTGGGTGCTCTTGACGCTCATAAACTGCGCCAACTCGGCGGTAAAATAAAAATAAGAACCTGAAAAGAAACTAATAACAAGACTCTAACTACGAGGCTCTCTAAAGTAACTAACCTCACCGCGTTTTACAATACCGCTGCTAATTCAGCGAACTTGAAGATCACGTTGAACGATTAACAATTCTTCAAGGCAAGCACACAGGCCGAAACGCGGGGTTCTTCAATTTCTGGCTAACTACCTCCGCGCTCGTGAAGTAAGAACAGCACACCTCGAACTCGTTTCCTTTCTAGTTAACTCAGAATACTTCCGCTGATAATTTGAATCCTTGCGCGTTCTACTAAAATTTACATACTCTGGCATTGGCAGTTCCAGGGGAAAGTAAGGCTTGACAGGAAAGATAGTTTAAACTTAAAATAAATGTTAGTTAAAATAAATATAAACCCTACAAATTACTTGTGTGAAAACTCTTACAGCATACCAAACGTAACAAAATTATAGATTAAAGACAATAATAAATCACAAAAGAATATCATTGAATAGCATTTAAAAAGGAAAAAATATCAACCTCGAATTATTCTAATTTATTTATTAACTGGCCCCTCAGTGCAAATTGGAAACGATGTCAACTATTGCAAATTTTGATATTAAATATCTGGGTCAATTTTCTTCGTAAGAGAGTCATGTTTTATTTTTCTAACAAGCACAGAAGGTTTCTAAAACGTACAGAAAGATAGTTTTTCATTTTATATAAAAATATTTGAAGCGTATATCTGCGACCGATGATTTTGAAAGTAAAGGCCAAGCAAGGATTTTTTTGGGTACAAGGCGTATATATATGTATATATATGCTTTGACAGTTCGTTTATAAACTCTGACAGTTTTTCGCTGGAGAAGAGAATGCGTTTTCTTCAATGAAATTGTAGACAAGTTAAAATAACAGAAACATTATACCCAAAATACAACGGAAATTGGCATGAATCAACAGCAACCAGTGTATAACTACGACTGTGTTGAAGTGTCTTTACGAGAATCATTGGAATGATTACAATCTTAGTAGTTCAAACTGTGGAAGTTGACCCCTGTACTGAATGAATGCAGCTTTACAATTCGCTGAACAATAAACTTAGCTATTCGTTATACAAAGAAACGCAGGAAGAAAAATGTCCAAAATAAAATGCACACACATCAGTATTGCAGTTTTTAGAGAATAAAAAATTAATTACGTGAAACATGCCTGTTTAAAAAAATTACTTTTAGTTAAGACATTTCAATTTATTAATCGTCTTTTATTTATTGAAAAGCATGGAGAAAAAATATTTTTTAATACTAATAATCACTTTTTTGTACGTTTTTCGTTCCTCGATTAATTCGGTTTCAAACGGTTTGGAACTCTGGCGGAACCGATTAAAATATTATGAGAAGGTCGTAGTAAAATGAAGTTTTAAATGACTTAACTTATAGAATTTTATATTAACCACTTAATTTATTATTTTTGCCTTTACTGATACTTCTACTTTCGTTGGCTTCCACAAGGGTGCAAAGTAAGTAACGTATTAAAGCACAGTTCTTGAGTTCAGAACAGAGCTTTTGGCAGCATTCGCTAAATTACCTGAATGCTAATTTCTTCCAGCTTTTGAATTTACTTTTTTGAATTTGAACTGGGCTGTAGACTTGTTGACCGTATTTGTTCACATGAACTGTGAGTCGGAGCCAAAACTTGTGCGTTATGTCACTTGTATTGTGTCATATGTTACTTGTCTGATAATAGCATCAGAGCCCACAAAATTAATCGTGGCAAAGACAGCAATACTGCACATGTCGTTGGCAAGTCTTCACCACCATACAAGCGACAGTACGACTTCGTTCAGTTCCACCCCCCTTTCTGAAGGGAAGCACTCCATAAGAACTGGTCCGAGAGTCTTCCACCCCTCTCTTCCCCTACCAACAACCTCTCCAGAGGAGTTTCGGCTCGCCGGATATTTAGAGTGCCCTCCCGCCGCACAAACACAGACATTTACAAACATCCATGCCTTCTCCGGGAATCGAACTCGCGTCTTTCGGTATCGTAGTAGGCTCCAGTAACCATTGTACCGTCTGGGCAGCCCAAAACTCGTAGGAACATTTTGCTTATAAATCTCGCATTTTAATACTTAAATTTTAATTTTTAGTATGTTATTAGTTTTGTTTTAATCCTGCAAATAGCGAAGACTGTTGGTTGTGCTCTGTTGATTGTATAAATTGTTAGGCTGAAAAATTAATAAAAATACTTATTTTAAACCTCCTTCTATGTTCGATATTACTTCGCTGGAAGATTAAGACGGTGCTATAATCGTCTGATTTTTTTCACGGAGCCAGAGTTAACATTTAATATACCTAAGTTTCGTAAAATATTATGCTGCATTCCATAATGTATTTTTTATAATACTAAATCTGTTGGCGATGTTTCTATTTTCTGTGGGCGTGATTTCTACGTGAAATAGAAACAATAAATAATCCAAAAAAGTTTGTGTTCAAAATGTTAAGAAAGAAAGAAAAACTTCTGGCGACAGCTAATATGAATATTTTAAAAGTTGTTACAGACTGTCTAACAGTGTAGACTGGAAAGACGCGAGAATAACATCTTGCTTTAACCTTGAAAAATGGCGCATAAGATGCATATGTAAACATCTGTTCAGACTCAGGGATTTTAGTTTTTCTCGCATTCTTCCGCATTCTTATACTCACCTGCACTTCTGTGAATACTGAAACTTTACTAGAATAATTCGAAAACTTGGAAATTAATATTTTTTAACGCAACTTAGATGAAATAAGTTGCATTATTTTGTATTTTATAAGAAAACACGGAAATTATTTTAAAATTTTATTACTAAGCTTATATTATCTTAAAATTTTATTATAAAATTAATTTTATTATTAAACTAGATGATTTTAAAATCAGCCTTTAAAGGAAATCGGATAAAATAGATCATATTGGTTTAATGTTTTTGGAAGAAATCTTCTAAACTGATATTTGCAAAACAAATTAGACAAATTATATTATTTTACCTTTTTAAAAGACAACTTGGAAATTAATATGTTTAAAGAAACTTAAAAAACTTAAACCATAATTTAGATAAAAGCACAATATTAATAAAGTTCATCAGATGGAATAATAATATTATTTTATGTGTTTCCAGAAAAAAGCACGGAAATTAATGTTTTTAAAGTAAATTAGATAAAAAGGAGCCATATTATATGTTTCATGTTAAACCAAGCAAATTAATGTTTCAAATCAAATGAGATAAATTAAAACATTTTTATACGAAAATAGGAGGGCGATTAATAATTTTTAAAGATATTAGGACAAAAATTGTTCATATTATTTTTCTAATTTTCAGCTCAAAAGACGTTGGCAAAGGCTATTAGTCTGGAAACGGCATTTTGTATTGAATCATTAAAAGCGTTCTATCAATTTTCAAACTGTTGCCACCAAATAGTATTCCCCTGTATTATATTTAAATAAATAAAATAATGAAGATTCTGCATGAATGGATGTATGCTTTTCGCATTGCGAAAAAAAAACAATGGTGCTTAGAGCCATCAAATTTTAGTCCTCCACCCGAATATGAGCACCTAGAAGACCGAATTTTTAATTGCGAATTTTTATGTTGTGTATTTCATATTTTGTAAAACTTTAACGAATTATTGATTAATAAAGTCAATGATTTCAAAACGAGAATGCGTACGGGTTCGTTATGAAATGAATGCACAAGTCCGATGAAAAATGAACAAAAATTTATTATTATCACAACAAAAATGCTTAAATTTTCTCAAATTATTATGCAGTATTACAATATCTCACAGTAGTTGTCTTTTAACTACTCAAATGTCCAATAGAACGTAATTCAAAACAGCTAAAGAACGCTAATCCGCGAATTCGCTACAATCAACAAGAGCAGTTTTCTAAACAACAACAAACTAAGCAACTACTCCAAACTCCAAGTTCCAAGTTACACTTATGCCGAGATTATCAAGCATTCTGCTTGATGTGTTCCGGTTGTCATCAGATGTTTGCTCTTTGAGCGCTGAAAAGAGAATAAGTTCGAAGTGTGAGTCCAGAAGGGCAGGAGCTAATGGAGAAGGGGCGTGAGCAGTTTGTCACGTGGGCTGCAAGCTGACTTATCATTAGTTACGAGTCTTCTGAGAAATACCTCGCTAAAATTGCAATTAAATACAGTACAAAACATATATGAAAGTAGAAATAGTGAAATTAGTTTCAAAAATCAGTCTTCTAAATTATTTACATATGCGCATTAGTCCAAGCTCGTCAGGAGATAAACACAAGGCACGGGAAGAAGATCCCGTAAGTCACATGGGTAATCACCCACCCAAGCTGAGGCTCAGATGCTTGCTCAATATCGTGATCAATACAAAATTGTTGGAATTCACCAATTCGATTATGGAGGCCATTGGCGTTCCAGAAAACGAAACGGATAGTTGTCAGCCGTCTGGTGTAATTATCCATGAATTTGGGAGTCCGGATTTCGTTCCTGATGTGTAGTTGAGTTTTCATCAATTAATTTCTTGCACAGAAAAGGAATTCCAGATTCCTTAATGAAGGTGACCAACATAATTAGTTGTTGGAACATTTGTTTGGCCTCTGTCATCATTTTCATAGCTTCCGGAGCGAGTCCCGTAGTTAATGCCTGAGCATATGATTTATTCGTCACTGTATGTTCATTGAACGTTTTAGCTTTGGGAATCACTTTCTGCTGTGGAAATTTCTCACGTCCTCTATAGTTGGCTGTGTGTCCAACTTGCAAACAGTTGGCACATTTCGGAGGTTCAGATTTATCCTTTGAACAATTGTAAGTTTCGTGCGCCTCAGCGCAACGAACACAACGTGGCTCGTGATTGCAGTTCTTTTGCGAGTGGTGGAACCCTTGGCAGCGATAACACTGCAAGGGTCCCACTCTGCCCTTGTAATCCTCAACTTTGATTTTCATTCCCATAAGGAAAGATTCTTGATGGATTCTCTTATTTTTGTCATTTCTCTTAAGAGTAATAAGAAAGAGGGGGACGTTGATTACATCACCATTTCTTCGTCTTTTCAATTGGTTGACATGGATGAAGTCATAATTTTTGGCGACTAATTCTTCAGCAATTTCATTAATGTCCATGTAAGCCGGTAAATGCCGGATTACTACTTTTAAATTTTTAGGTGCAGGTAGCTCAAAACAGTGGAAACTCACCTTTTCATCTTTCAGAATTTTCTGGACTTGTTTTAAAAATAGTAGGTATTTTTACCAATATCTTGAATCCGTCCTGGATTTGCTGACCGAAGTAGTCACTTTCAGAGTACAGTCCATGCTTCTTTAAGAGCGCTCTAGCTTTATTCCAGTTGAAGTTGGTATTTCTTACAATAAAGGGCGGAAGCCGTCCGCCATTCTTGTTAGGATTTACCGATTCCGGTGGAATTTCATCTATTTTTCCATCATCAATGGGTGCTGTTTCCATGGATTCTGGTTCAGTAGTGCTGGGATCATCTATGGGCGAATTAGGGTTCGTTGCGGCTGCTTGGAGTGGTGCCGGCTTTCTGATTGATTGCTTTCGATGTCTCCGGGTGGTATCTCCTCTGGAAGCGCAGTCGTCAGAGTCCGAACTGGCATCTAGTGCTTTATATTTCGTAAAATCTTCTTCAGACTTTGCTGAGCTCTCCGCTCTTCTGACATTAGCTTTAATATTAGGACGGGGAGGAAAATCATTTTTCATGTTGTTTGCTGATGGGGAACCGCAGCAGCAGGAGAATCATTAGAACCATTCTCTGGTTTGTCAACGTTTAGTGGTCTGCATTCATCATTGGCAAGCGCCCTAAATTTGCAGAACAGGGCCAGGTCACGAGCTTTTCTTTCAGTCAGATAGCCTCTATCTTCCTGAATCATCTGTAGGTTCGTGATTTCCTATAAAGTCGAAAAATCGATCCATTTGTGAAAATAAAACAGTACGTAATGAAAAAACACAGTGCAACGCTTAACTCCAAACTGAGAGGTTTTCTTCCTTTTATAAGATTTTTAAATCGCGTGCGAGAATTTTCTGGTACTTTCTCGAAATCAAAAAGACATATTTATTTATTTAATGTTAAATGCACGTGCTCTTGTATTTTTAATTTTCCGGCTTAGCTTTCTTTTAATATTCGTCACGCGCTGCACTGCGCGGGAAATAAAACCATTTAATTTATAATTGAACTAACATTAGCTTTTTAAATACCAAATTCGTAACACTACGTTTGCTTATTGCTGATTCAAGTGGCTTGATTGCATTTATTTGTTACTACTAATTTCGAAGTGTTAAGTTACGGGATCTCACTCAGCCCTGTAGGTTAGTTCAATCATTTGTTAATATCTTCAAATTTTAGTTTCGTTACGTGGTTTTTCAGTTACCACCCAAGCAGAGCCGAAGTTTGTTAGCGTCGAGTTGACGCATTGTAAATTTTCAAAGATTTAATAAAGGGTACTTTAACCTTTCTCTTGTGTAGTTTCTTGCTACTCCAGTATTCATACAGAAGTTTATCTACTGGACTCTATACCTTTATTAAACATTATCTTCTTCGCACTTAAACCACATAAAATTCAATTCAACAGTAATATCGCAAAATATTTAAAAACAGCATATCTTTAGAATTTTCGATAGACAGTCTCGCGCGTTTGAGATACAAATGTTTTATTCCGTACAGTGTTGCCATTGCTCGCTTTGAAATCATTGAGCTTGTTAATCAAAAATTTGTTAAAGTTTGACAAAATATGAAATGATAATAAAAACAAATTCCAAATTCGGCCTTCCAGGGGCCGATGTTCGGGTGGAATATTACGTTATTCAAAATTGATGGCTCTAGGTACCATCGTTTTTTCCACAGTGCGAGAAACATACATAGAAACATTCATGCAGATTTTTCATTATTTAATTTCTTTAAATATAATACAGGGCGATAATATTTGGTGGCAACAATTTAAAAAATAATACGCCGTTTAGAGTGAACCGACACAAAGTGCCGTTTCAAGGCTAATAGCCTTTCTGTGCTGACGTTCCTTTTGCCGAAAAATTTGGAAGGTTTCAGATTTTAAACGGTCGCCCAAAAATGTTTGTTGTAGTATTTTACGGACTCTCTGAGTTCGCAGTCTGCCAGTTTGTTGTTGCACTCAGTCCTGCTGACCGAGATTTTTAAAGCTTTATTATTAAGCAATGTTTTCTTCTAACTTAGGCCATATATAAATCAGGAACAAAATTACAACAATTTTAGCAGGAGCATATATTTAGACTTCTCGATACAATATAAAGTTTTGGGATACATTTTTCCATTTTTTTTTCAATCTTTTCTCAGTTCGTAATAGCAGTGGAACTCGGTGTTCGTTTATTTTCAACAAACACGCTTCTACACATAGGAAGATTTCATGAGTTTTTTTCTGATTATGTAATTTGGGAACTTAATGTGTGGTACAGTTTTCTATTCATTGCAAGATTTTAGCAGTATTTTCAGTACTGGTGAAGTTACATCTTGCTGTCTTCTATCACTGAATTAAGGGTCATTGCTTTGGAAGTGCAATAAAAAGATTTTTGTAAAGTATCAATCTTTATTGCTACAAATGAAGGCTCTAGAAGTGAGTATGCGGTTGTATTGTGGAAAGATCGTGGCACCCAGAGTCGCCAGATTTTGAACAACACATACTGCTGCACCCGAACATGGGCACCTCGTAGTCCAAATTTTCAATTTCAGGAAAAAAGAAATTAAATGATTTTCTACTTCCGAATTTAAGGAATTTTTGAAAGACATTTTTCTTTCTCCAAAGACTTATATTTTGTCATTGCGAAATTTCAAATTTTACATCATATCTACTTCAAATGAAGTGTATATTCCACATTTGCATTTAAAAAACTGGATTTTTTATCGCTTTTAGAAAAAATCGGAAAAAATTGCGAAAATTATTTTTAAATTACCAGTTATAAAACTGATCGAAGAATACATACATAAGTGTTTGTAGCTCTAATAAATATTGTTTCACCCGTGTAAATTAAAAATTTGAATTAAAATTGGAAAAATTTGTGTTTCAGAATTTGGCGACACTATGCTCTATTTGCATGTGAATTTTCATGCTTAAACTTTTATTGTACCGTGTAGTAAATATGTTTATAAATAATATTTCTTTATTTTTCAGCAACAACATAAATGTTTCCTTAACATTTATTGCATTGACAAGGTATTTGTGTTATAGTAAACCAACTTCATTTAGCTACTCTTTAGCTCAGCGTTTAATATTTAGTTTTGCGATTTTTCACTTTCTGAGAAAATCCTTAAGGATGCAGGCCATGCGAGCGCCTGATAGAAATGAAATAAATGAAAAAATAATACACGATAAACATCATTTGCGTAATATATTTAGATAGAAGATAAGCACGGGAATGTGAGCTGGAATACGGATCTCCCTAACTGCGTACAAGCTACGAAGGAGAAGTAATATTCATTAGGCCTTTCTGTTGAAAGATATTACAATGTTACTGCAAATTCATGTAAATTAATACTTTTTTCCAGAGTTGCGATACACAACTTATCAGATGGTTTTTACTTACTTTGCGAGCAGCTATCATTCTGCGTGAGTTGAGTTGGAATTACGAGTATAATCTAGGAACTAAAAATACGGAACGCATTTCGTTAGAATAAATTAGTGAGTATAGTTTGGCTGAAAGTTAATTTTTAGACGATCACAGATAGATTGTTTACAATATTTACAAAAAGGATGTGATATTTTGCATGCTTTTGTCAGAGCAGCAAAGTATTTGTATCTTGTAACCATCTGAATATCATAAGATATCCAGATTTGTTTCGAAAACAGTACAAAATTATTTTATTGGACTATTTAATAGTATTAAATATAGTTTTTAAAATATTTAATATAATATTTAAACTATGCATTAGTTAAACCGGATACAAACGCTTAAATTAGAAATTTAGTATTATTTACTAATAACTTCAGACTGTTGTTGGTGCTCAGCCTATGTATTTTGATGGAGAATATTATGAATCTCTATTCTTTGGAGTGCAGAAACATCAGGCGCCATTTTCCCAAAACTATATGATTTAAATAAATTATATAACTGTAAACAAAACTTTAGCGTTATTTACTTCCCAAAATTAAAAGTAATAGCTTAAAATTATAAGGTAAGGTTGTTAAATATTTTGAGAGAAAAGGACTTGAATTAAAATCATTAACTAATTCCATATTTCGAGTGGTTGAAATAATTTAATTTTCTGCAAATTCCCCGTACTCGTCTGATGTGACATCTTGAAATTTTTCTGTTTGCAAGTTATAAATCCAAAAGGGAAGAATCATCTTTTGATAAGGAACATTTATGTTGAACCGTATAGGGTTGTTACCCTATGCGGTTGTTTACCTATGCGTAGAAAGCTGATATGAGCACAAAATATCCGAAGGCAGTCTTAAGGTAGTACCGTAGACTAACTCAGAACAAGTTGCTTGGATGTTTTCTTTGACGGAAGATGATCTAATACCCAAAAGTAAAAGAGGTAACGGTTCGGTCCCGCGAGGATTCTCTTGCGATTTTATGCTGTTTTTCAGTTGGCAATGGAAACGTTCAATGATTCCATTTGATTGAAGTCTATAGGCAGTGGTACAAATATGATGAATGCCCAGCAGGTTCGTGACAACCATACACGAGTTGAGACTTCCAAGGGAATATTCCATTCATGTTGCAAGCACTGACATCTGGGCATAAGCACAAAAGGGGGTGTTGGTCTCGTCCTCTTTGTTTTTGATTAGTCAGCAGAGACATTAGGTTTTTTCGAAGCAAAAGAGAAGAAAAATGAGCAATGTCCTCGCCGGAACTCGAACCACGTACCTCTCGAATACGCGTCGAGCGGGCTGACCACTATACCACAAAAGCATGCTAAGAAGGCGGGAGAAATACCTTATAAGTTTAATGTCAATTATAAAATAATTACTTAATTTATTTGAAACTAATGTCAAGAACTGTATATCACAAAGATGGCCGAACTGAAGCTCGTTAACCCTGTGCAACTCATGGGCATGTCAGGCCAGTTAAATTCGTGCTATTACGATCATTACTTGAAACAGTTTGAAATATTGTGCTATAACAATCGACAGTTTAACTTTTTGAATTGCAGTATGTGTAAGTAATTAAAAAATGTGTACCGCCTGCTAATATCTAAATTAATAAGAAAAGACAAATAATTTTGTTTTTGAGACTAACTTCCATAGTGATGCTATTATCGGCAAAAAAAAACATGTCCATTTTAAACATAAAGTGTGTAATGATGTACTCCTCATTTTGCTAAATAATATCAAGAATATTTTTGGCGTGATTAATTGTTTGTAGAACACATTTGTAATATTATGCGATGAAAAGAATGTGCAGTTGTAGTGGTATGTCATGGCATATGTCTTTGTTCATATACAGTATAAACCTGTATTTTTATCTCTTTCATTTGTCAAAAATTGACAGATGCAGTTCCGTATGTACAGCCTATTCAAACAAAATCAACGTACTGTCATACAGCTCTGAAGGATTTCATTCAGCTGAAGTGTCTTCTTGGATGAAAGAAGCGTATAGCGAAGAGTGCAACTCGAGAGGAACAGTGGTGCATTAAGTGAGGATATTTGGAGTAAGACGGGAACGAGCAAATGATTATTCTTATTCTGGTTAAGTTCATTTTCTTGCCACAAAGGACCAGTTGCGCAAAGGTGAATGGAATTTATTAGAGAAAAGCAATCCATAGTGAATAATTTCAACCTCAGCTATAAGTACAGAAAATGTGGGGTATAACAAAATATGAGCAGTATATTTCCAGGATGTTTTCTGAGGAACAAAAGTTGGAGCATCAGAAGTTTCACTCGGATATTGAAATGAAGGTAGCCGTCCATCAACGGTTCGAAAACCAGCCATGAAATTTTACAAGGAAACCATTCGCAGATTAATCACAATGTCTGAACATCTATGGTGACATCTTCTGAAGAATACATGCTGTGATACACTCATCATGACGGTCTGTATATAATTTATGAACTATAGTTAATTATTTTCTTTTATATTGTCTGCTAAATAATTTCGCTTGACGAAACCATATATATAGCTGTCCCTTGCATTTGAAATATATACCTAATTAAGTGACTGAATGAACATCTTCGTAAGTTCACACTTGCATCAAATGCATAAAGTAAACTAATTTGCTATATTTGAACATAAAAATCTTAAGATCCTTCCATTGAGATAGCAGTTTATCTTAAAACAATTTTTTAGTTTCACCTCAATTACTTCGACAACAGATTTTTACTCTTTTCAGAAGAATGTGCATGAGGCAAGAGGAAGATCGCTGGTTCTGTGTTACAGATTACTGCTTTATTCTTCTCTCGGATGAAAAGCTTATTAAGCTATTATAAAGACTACTACGTCTGCTTTACATTAAAATCTACTTTTCGTAATATCAGTTGATAATCATAATCAGATAGAATGTTGACTTTCTTGAAAAATTCACTTAAACTAGAAGAGTTAATTTATACATAGCGCCGAATTAAGAGACAAAGTAAACAGGCAGACGACCGCCGTGCTGGTATGACACCAAATGTGATAAAAAATTAAAAGCAGTTTTCATGATGCTTTTATCTAAAGGGTGCTAAACTTCAGGAGAGTAGAAGCAGCTTGTTAGAATTAAGGTAGCTTCAACAACCTCAACTAGGTGCTCAAAGAACCATAATCCTTTATTTACACTTTTTTGAAAGATTTCATGAAAAAAAATTGCAAAGGAAGATTCAAATGCAATGCGAAGGAAGATTCAGGCGAATATATCCAGCCAAAAATTCTTACAAAAGGTGTATTTCAGGCATCTCAATCGAACTTTTACTAATGAAGGATACTCTGCAATAGAATATGGAAGACTTAATATAAAATACTGTACATAACCATGTTGTATATAATGTTATTAATATTGTTTTGGTATCCACTTTTCTTGAAATTGTATGGAAGATCTATCAAGCATAGTAAATGTCATGAATGTTACACAGTATTAGTTAAAGTGTGCAGACTTTTGCTGCTTGTACATAATAGCTTGTAGTTCTCGTAAGTTATGTAGTAGCTTTCCGTATAAGCCTGTTTGGTTTTAGATCAACTGGGTTTTAGATCTGAAGAGTCCGCCACAAATCTTCCACTTTTGACAGATATTCTTCGATATATCCTATAAAAAGTCTTACTACATGAAACTTTACCGAAGATACTACTTTCACGAAAAAAAAAAAAAAAAAAAACATTTCAGATATATAACATGACTGAAGGTCAGGAAGACCAAAGTTATCGATAGAAGAATGAAATGTGACGCTTATAATGGGCTAGCTAAGAACAAATCGTCAAACAACATGCCAAGAAACATCTCAAGATACAATGAAGGAATCACTATGCCGCATTTTGAGAAAAGCTTTGTGAGGAAAAAAAAGACGCGTGCCAGATGGATTCCTTATGCTGACGAGACTTTAAGTGAAAGATATCTTTCTAAAATAACCTAACGAAACGTGGTTTAGTGACCTTGGATCAGAGTTTGACTTATAGTCAATCGATTGAAGAAGTCCATCCTCTCCACGGCCACCAAAGGTTTAACATGCACAATCGTAGATGAAATAAAAGATTATCTCTGCCTAGGATTACTAAGAATTCATTGCAAAAGATAAGTGTTCAAGCAGAAAAAAGTGATGACTTCATGTTATTACGAGTGGGTGCGAAAATTTCGCCGAAAAAGCCACAAAAAACACCTTCCTTTGGAAGTAATATGAAAAGGTTGTAACCAAACACAGATGAGAAATTTTGCGTTATGCATCACACATTCCATACATGAGTCCACCAGATCTCAAGTATGTCTCTAAAGCAAATCTTCCGAGATACAATTATTAAGAAGGGAAACTGGAAGAACTGCAAGGAGAAACGATCTGAAATAAAATCTGACATTAAAAAAATGTTACAGTGAATCGTTGTTTAAATGGCCTTCACATTTGTCTTGTGGTGTCCCAATGGCCACTACCTGCTAAAAAAATAGCATGGTCATTAGAGCATAATTTCACAGGAATTTTTTTATTTTGTTTGTGACTGTGATGATTGTGCACGATGGGCAGTTTGAAAGCCACAAATTTAATGCATATGCAAATTAATTAATTTATCAGTTAAGCGTTTATTGCACTAATGCAGTCCCAAAATGCAAGTATTTCAAAAATAAATTCTTTTAAATAAACTTCTTGTTTACATTTTAGTTGCGCACGGATTGCATTTAAGGGCTCAAAGAGCTCGCGAGCCGCAGTTCGAGCCCCTAATAGCCGCAGCTTGACCTTTGCCTATTATAGCTAAGAGTGACAGAGCCATTTTGGCTCGGTGTGCAAAACAATTTTCTCTGGCACTCTTTGTGTATGATACAAGCATACTTTTCTAATTAGAGAGTAAGAGTAGTGAAAGCTTTATTAATTTGTTTGAAATTTTTCCTTCTATTCAAAACAGTTTTACTATTTTAAAAAGTTGTAAATTTCTAATTGCAACTCTTGAAATTTCTAAACTCTAATATGCGGCTGCAATAAAAGTGAAGTATGTGCATGTAATACTGATTGTACACAGGTACCTTCTAAGTTTTTGCCATCAAATCCAGTAACTTTTCCGCTACATACATTTATTCCAAACTTTGAGAATCATTTCAACAGCTTATTCTTTTTTGTGATTCCAGGTAGTTTTCATTCTCCACTGTTTGGATGTGTCTTTTATCCTGGAATTTGGCAATTCACATAAATCTCCTCTCAGCTGCAGATGTTTATCCAGCTGCGTCTGGTTCAAACTGAAGATAGCTTCTCAGATTAAGAAAAAAAAAAAAAAAGAAAAAAAAATTCGCTGTACAAATAAGAGATTTCACTTTATATCATTATTCACAATTACAATATTTTCTAATACTTAAAATAAGGTATGCGTTAAGGAAAGTATTACTTTAAATAAACAGCTCTAAATAAAACATGGTTATAAAACATGATTATTAAACATGTCTCATAAAATTATTGTTACAATCACGGAAAGCTTGTTGAAAAGAGAAAATTTTCTGCTGTTTTCGACTAGAAGAAATGCATAAGCTGTCTGCATGTTTTTTCGTTATTCTTTCAGTCAAATAGTTCAGTAGTTATTCCTTAATTTCAATTACATTGCCAATTGTGTAATTCAGTGAAATGTAAATGTAAAGCTTATTAAATGCAATTATTAAATACTAAAAAATGATATTAATTTTGTTTGAGAAGAGAAGCTATAAAGATTCAGTTTCTAACAAAGTCTGCTATAATGCTGCGGTTTCACTATTGGATATTTATTTTCAAATATGAAAATGATTTGCATATATAATACTTCATAATTTTGTAACTAACTTGAGGATTAGAAGATTGCTGCATAGATACATCAGATCACACAACACAATAATGCATAAGAAGAAAAAATAGCAGACGTGGTCGAAGATACATCACATAATTATTTCTGGAGGATTAATGGTGGTACATATCCTTCGCACATCATCTTTATGGGTGCCACATGCATCCCCTAGTTTAATATAGCTTACATTTTCAGGAGCAAGAGCAGAAACAAATCTAGCCAATCCATCCGGCGAATATCCTCATTCTCGAGAAATTCGTTGACCAGAAGAGCTCTATGGGGCCTCGCGTTATCGTCCTTTAAGATGAACTCGGGGAACACTGCACCCCGGAAAAGGTGAACATAGGGCTCCAAGACTTCATCCCTACGCCTCACACCAGTCACTGAGCCTCTGTCAAAGACGTGGAGAGATGTGCGGCCATCCAACATGATGCCTGTCCAGATCATTACATCGTCATCGCCATAACTGTTGATTTCGTGGACACTGGAGGGTAGCTGGTCCCTTTCTCTCTCCATACGAAAGTACGGCGAGAATCGGTGTTTAGGCTGGAACGGGACTCGTCGGTGAACAGAGGAGTCGCCCATTACTCCATACCCCAATCACTATGCTGCCTGCACCATGCTAATCGGACTCTCCTGTCCGTAGACGTGAGCGGGACGCAAACAGCCGGTCTTCTGGCAAACAACCCTCTCTCATTCAGTCTTTTGGAAACAGTCACCCTTGTTTCACGGGTTCTGTGGCTGCACACAGGTCCCGAGAGAGCTGAGAAGCTGTAGCTCCTTTGTTACGCCTCGCTAAAATGGATAAATAGTGATCTTCTCTGGCTGTCATGGCTCTTGGACGACCTGGTCCAGGCTTTCTCTCGATGGATCCAGTATCCTGGAACTGTTTCCATAGGTTACACACGACGCTGGGCGTTAAATTAAACTCTCTGCATATCTGGATTTGCGATTGGCCTGCCTCTAGCCTTCCTACAAGTTGACACCTTATTCCATCATCTAAACGTTGGTGGTTAATCATTTTTACTGTTCCGATGTAAATTTAACCGATTACTGCAAGATAACACGAAGAAATTCGCCGAGGTGTGCTCGCGAACGCATTCGTCTTACCCTCCACTCGCTTATAAAGCCTGTTTTCCTGCTGGCTACGCCTACATACACGTGTACGCTTACATATTTGCCGTACAAGATTTGTATTTTTATCTAGAAGCAGTGGTTTTTCTTTCAATTTGATAAAATATGCAATTTGATAAAATATGCAAATTCTCTTAATTTATTTCACCAATGTACTTTGATTGGGCAAGAGATATCTGCATTAAAGGTTACGTAAGATCACATGATTAATTTGAACGACGCAGTTTAGGTTTATGGCGCTATTTTTAGACAGAGAGAAAAGGTTATATTGAAATAAATTTAGAAGTTTGTTTTCATATTTTTTATCTTACACATTCCCCCCCTTTCAAAAAGAAAAAGACACAGCGACACAGAAGCCTTTTTGAGAGAAAAAGAATTAGAGCAACAAAACATGAGATATATAATTTTGAAACTTAAAAAATATAATATTAGCTTTTGAACAATAAAAATATAATACGTAAAATTTTGAGTTCAAAAATAATTTTAACACTTTATTGTTTTAAAATAATTGCAGAATTTTAGAGTCCTTATTAAAATGTGAGTCGAATCTGTAAAAAGTTCTTGTTTGTGGAACATTCACATCACTTTTTTTATACTTCAGGGAAGGACGTTCAAAAATATTTGCACACCATAATACAATTATAAAAATTTTATATACCCATTAATTATAACGAATAATCATAAATCTTAAAATTTTATATCATACTAATTTCCGCATTTATAAATAATACTTTATCATTTGTAATAGCATGATTGAAATTATGGTTTTTTACTTATATTTTACAATTTTCTTATTTTACACAAACTAGAAGACCCCACAGCTTTCTCGTAGTGCACACATATCCAGCTATTTGGGCAAACCCACTTTAAACTAACTCATGTATTAAATTTTCATGAGTGATTAGTGCATTGCATTACAAAATTCCGTGCATAAAAGAAAATCACACTCCATTATATGAAAAAATAAAAATCCTATATAAAAAACTAAATAAAGTGGGATCCTTCAAAGTTTATTTGATATGAGGAGGGTAAATGGAACAATTATGCAGAGGTCAAACAAGCCTCTGTTGCTGAACCAATACTCCCTGAACATACTTATCTTTAACATACAATTATTGATAATTATAACATTCATTTACCATAATTTCAAAACAAATTTTAATACATTTTACTCTTAATTAAATTCTCATATAAATTTTCTTACGATTATTCTGTTTCTTAATGATTCCTAATTATTTTGAAAATGATGTTTATTTTTAGAATGATGTGCATATGAAATATGAACGAAATAATTCTCCCATTTATTATAATTATTTCGTTCATATTTCATATACACATCATTTTCAAAATAATTAGGAAATTCTTAAAATTCAAATTTTTAAACAATAATGTTATTTACAAAATAATTCCCAACTTCTTTACATTAATTCAAAATTTTTGACAAAACTTATATTTACTAATAACAACAAAATTTAATAATCTTCCCTGAATAAAATCTTAGAACACTTCTACATTTGAATTTGATATTTGCATAACACAGTGCCAAATTAAATTTTCATATTTCAAAATATAACCAATTATTAAGCAAGTTTAGTATAATGATGTACTTGGAGAGAAACTCAAAAAAAAACTTTTTTATCAGGTCATCAAAACACATTTTCGGAATATCAGCACTTGATTTTCTGGATGGAAAAAACTTTGAAGACTTAATTTAGAACCCAAGAAATTAATCACATTTCAATAGCACTTTTGATGACGCCGTCAAATTTCACACTCGGTGAAAAAACAGATTGCCTACAACGCTTTTAAAAATAAATTTTCGCGCACTACACATTCGAAGTTGCAGTGACCTTGGCCTTATTTGGAATTCGGGTAGTGATGAATAGTTTATGTTATCCATTAGTTAAACGATGATTGAATAGTTGAATAAGTTTGGGATTGGAAGTTCACACATGGTTCGATGATATAGTATATCTTTTAGAATGATGAATTTGTGGATACCATTTTACAGAAATCCAACTGAGAAATGAATGTTCCTTTGAGGTTAGTAGCATACGTTGGTAGACTAAAATTCTTTGAATCTTATATTAGTACAGGCTAAGAGAAAAAAAAAAAAAAAAAAAAAAATGTGTGTGTGCTATTGTCGCATTAAGCTGATCAATGTTTATGTTTACAGAGTATTAAGTATTGCCATACTTTTTTTACATTCGCTACACTATTTATATTTAGGATGTAAATTAATGAAGCTTGAAAGTTCAAGCAGGAACTTGAGTAGTCAAAAAGGTTAAAAATTTTTTGTTAATTATTTTTGCTGTTCTGGCATGCTTATTCACGAAGTTTATACGAAATGCTAACCTATAAGAATACTATCTCAGTATCTGAAGCACTGGAAAATATGTGGGAAATGTTATGTCATGATATTCCCTAATCCCCTACTGTGTGACGTATGCATGGCGTCAGCATGTGTTTCCCGCCTTCGGAAGAAGATGAGTAAATCGTCATAAAGACACGTCTTGACTTTGTTAGCTTTCTGAACGTCTTTAATGATTGCTGGTGTCTAGGGTTCGATTACGCATGCACAAAAGGCACGGTCGAGCCTCCAAAATGTGGGGAAAGGCAACGACCATAGTTGATAACACACATTTATTACTATTTACAAATATAGATTACATTAGGATTACAATTAATGAAAATGGTATACGAGCGATCGAGCGACGTCTGCCGCTCGCCAGCTAATCCTCGTCTTCTTCCGAAGGCGGGAAACACATGCTGACGCAATGCATACGTCACACAGTAGGGAATTAGGGAATATCATAACATAACATTTCCCACAAATATAAAAATGTTTCATTTAATTATCTATTGTTGTAAGTTGAGGATGATAACGATTTGTAAAGCAGTTTGAAATAGAACCTAGAGTTCTATTCTTCAACTGGTGATGTTACTTTAAATCTTTTAACCCTAACACGCATGAAGAAAGTTATTGCTGTATCTAGAAACAACGACAAAGTAATATGAAGGTTATAATAACCCTTTTTTACTTCTTTGTACTAAGTAAAAAGGAAGTATTGAAATCGCGAAAAGTTTCAGGCAGCATATTTCAACGAAAATATCCATTTTGACCGCTATCGAATGCAATTTCACGATGTTTTTGCGCGATATCTGTACGTAAGGACAGAATAAAAGACTCGTTTCCTCCAAAAAAAATTATAAAACTGCTTTAAAATTAATTCTGAAGAGAATTTTTCGTGGCGTCTGTACGAACGTATGTACGTACGTACGTATCTCGCATAACTCAAAAACGAGTAGCCTCAGAACGTTGAAATTTTGTATATAGGACTGGTATAACATGTAGATGTGCACCTCGTATTTTGGTTGCAATCGGCCGCACCAAACGTATATAAATATATTTATATATATATCCAATCAGTGATCTCAGTTTCTTTACTCTTATATGTTTGTAAATTGTACATTTTTTGCTTTAAAAATGATTGAATTATGTTGTTTTTATCTTCCGGTTAAGGATTTTTATGCCTTTAGTAAATCTGTATGCAATATTTTTAGAGTTATCAACAATTTTAAAGTTGTTTAAGTGCCGCTAAGCCTAATATAATTTTTTTGATGGCCGCCATTGCTTATTTACATTTGAAACAGCAGAGTAGTGGATTTGTTGGCAATCTAGAGAAACGTATCTTCGCAACAACAAAGATAACGCCTTCATTTATTATTGCGAATTAAATCATGCTTAATCCTTTCTGGAATTTTTTTAAGGAAATAAGTGTTTAAGATTTATCTAATTTTTAATAATTAGTAATTTAATTTTTAATAATTAGTAATTTTTAATACAGTTATTTTGAGCTTTTATGTATTTCTGCCTTGTCGCAAAGTGAGCAGTGAATTAATTGAATCAGAAATACTCAATCGTCTGTGAAAAACTGTTTCTTTTTTGTTTTATTTGCTTAATTTCTTTTATACATCATTCTAGCTTTATTATTTACTATAGTATTTGAATAGAACATGTGGCAACGATTAGAGAATTCTATTCTTTAAATGATATAAATTTTGTGCATTACGAGTTGTAATACGAAAGAAATATAATACTGTTAAGTGAATCTAGCGCCAGAGTGTCGCTATGGTAAACAAATATTAGAGTGAATTTTAAAGAATGCATTTATTCTATTGTGGTTTATGCGCTGTCGGCGAAGTAGAAAAAATGCGTATAATTTAATATTCCGTACAAGGAAGTCATGTGGTGTACACATCAGATTTTTTAAGCAAACAAAGCACTTGGTTTTCGTTTTAAAGAAAGAAGAATAGTGAAGTGAACAGCATTCAACAAAAATGAATAGCATAAAGAAGAGAAACAAAAATCCGAAAATAAAGAAGAAAGAAGGTAGCAGCTCTGGATATAGTCCTTTAAAAAAAAAAAAATAATAAAAAAAAAAAAAATAAAACAGCTAACCGCTTGTTTCAATACTTTTGGTTATTTTCTTGAAAGGCTGTACAACGGTTGTTTCCTTTTTATTTCCACTACGTGAGATTCCGAAATAGAGATTCTTACCTCTTTATCTGTGGATAATATTTCAAACAAGGAAATCATGTGGTGTACACATCAGATTTTTATTTAAACGGAACCTAGAACATAAGTGCACATTCTGTCAGGACAAGAACCACAACTCCTGTTGATGTAAATAAACAAAACATTCAGATTTAAATTAAACATTTAACAGTAGTCAAGCCTACACAATTAAATACTCAGAAGATGGCTCAATAACTTAACCGATGAGTCTCATTTAAAGTGTCGGAAATGAGAGACCGGAAGGCTGAGTAATTACATGTGTTAGAGCTGGCAGGAACTCACCACGCAGGGCGCGAATGCCAGAAACACTTTCTATTTCAAAATTCAAGAATCTCAGCTTAAAAAAGCCACAACTAATTTGTATTCTGGGTGAGGAATACGAAAAGCAAAAGTTATAGTAAAGACTGACATTATAGTAACTAGTTAATTAAAGTAAAATACCATACAAATCCATCCCAAGTTTTAAGATTTTCATTTAAAAAAACAGGTAAGATTATATTTATATATATATTTCAAATTGTGGTTTCTAAGATTCCAATAATACAATTAATCAACAGGACATTATAAGCCTTATTATTATGATCTAATTTTATGATTTGCATTCTGTGAACTGGTTTGGTGTTAGTTTTAAGATTTTATGAGATGAATGAGTTTTAAGTCATGACTTTCCGATTTGAGTTATTACTTAGTGTTTAGTTATTATTTCTAGAGTTAGCATTGACATCAGCATCTTGCTTAATACGATTCAGAAAGACGAAGAGGGAGTGAAATAAATATATGTAGCGTGGACGCACTCAGCTAATCAAGGTTTATGTTTGCAAGTAATATTTTAAAAAAGAAGAGGAATCAAAAACATTCTTAAAAACAATCTGAAAGAAATTATAGAGTAGTCAAATTTTAGTCCTCTCAATGCGTCAATCAACAGTAATACATCAAAAAAATTATTCGAAACAGATCATTAGTAATTGAGAACAAGACTTGGCATTTGCACAGGACACAGAAACGTGACTGTTCATTTTAATTTAAACCATATATGACAAGCTAGGTTACACCCATCTCCAAACCAAGCAGAACACATTTTCTCTTAAGCAACAATTCCTTTAAACAATTAAAGTTGATATCTGATTTTGAGTAATTATAACATATCGAAAATCGATCATAAAATGCGTCAGAAGCGAAACAAGACAAACCTTTATCAACATTTCCCACGAGAATTTTGCAATCAGTGTCTTTTCTGATCTTTATTTCATCAACAATCATTCAAAGAGACAGGTGACGAGTCTTCCGCCAACAGTTGTCAAACGTTTTCTATTAACATCCGTCTGAGACCGCAGGGATGACCATTGCTGAGTAACTCATCAATATCTTCGTGTTTAATTTAGAAGTCAAACAACAAAAATCAGCGTTATATTTTCAAATTTTCACAGGACTAGTTTCGATGGTTTTACCGAACCATCATCCTCAGCTGCAAAAGCGCAAATAAGATTTTGCAGCTGAGGATGATGGTTCGGTAAAACCATCGAAACTAGTCCTGTGAAAATTTGAAAATGTAAAGCTGATTTTTTTGGTTTGACTTCTAAATTAATACTTGTTCGGCGTGTTATTGTACCTTAATTATCTTCGTGTTTATTACGAAAATCGTGCATACCAAAGAAAAACACTGGATATTCCTGCATGCTTAACAGATCATTCCAAATGTCTTTGTTTCCGTTTTTCCAGCTATGCAACAAAACATTATGACTTTTTTTTTTGCTTAACTTTCGTATTCGTAACAACAGATGCTATTATGTCAATCAGAAAAATTTGTTCTGCTTGGGAACAACGTATCTCCATTTTGGACTAAACAGACGGTTTTTTAAAACTAATAGCATAAACTGCTACCGAAATGATATATTATTTGTAACAGGATAGCGGCGCCATCAATTGAAACAATTTAAAATTAATATCCATTTTAGAATTTCCATAATTTTTGAAAGTTTGATAAGAGCGACTTTTGGATCATCCTGCAGATATAGCGATTTTAGAAGGGAAGAGCATGATCGGAAAGCAAAATAAAGACAGTGACTGCGATTGTAGATATACCGATGTGTAGACCTATGTACAGAAAAATTAAACACGAGATTATATCCCGCAGGAAACTAGAAGAACACACAATTAAAGAGAGTAAAATCATTAATTTTGGCTAAACACAGACACTGTGTCTTTCAGGGTGGTTTTTGAAACGGATCTCGCGTAGCCATTATAGCGCATAACTACGCAAGCTCTTAATTAATTATATAAAAGACAAGTAGGTTTATATCTTTATAGTTTGGTACATGCCACAGAATGGTTGATAGGTCATTTATATCATCACATGAATTCATGCTGGTTTCCATTCCGTAAAACTCAGATTGTATAATTCGGAATCTTTACGAATCTGAAATTTCTTAACGATTCAGAATCAGGAAATTCTCTCCAAATTTCTGCATTTTTACCGGTCTTTATTTGAGAAAAGATCTGTCAAAGAATTTGAATTTCCTGCTGGTTTTCCCACATCAATAAAGCTCAGATTATAAAATTTGAAATCTTCAGAAAATCTAAATTTTCATTTTACCATTCTGAATCCGAAATTAAACATTCGCTTACCATTAATTCCGGGTGTTTGCTTGTTTCCATTTCAGCAAAGCTCTCAGATCTTAGAATTGGGAATACTTACAATTCTGAATTTCTGCTGAATTCCCTTTCAGGAAAGTTCAAGCTGCAAAATTCGGTATCTTTACAACTGCTTGGCGTACATATTGTGTATAATACGAATAATATTTAAGATCATAACTTCAACTGAAAGGGTTAACTTTGATCATTTGATGAAGCGTATTTTCACAGAGAAGTCACTATTTTGCGATTCTTTGTTAAAGATACGATTGCAAGTTTTTAATAATTCTGGTGATGCTTTCGTTTCTCCTGCCCCCATTAAATGGTAGGTTCTAACTGCAATATATCCAATATATTGTTAAAAGTCCAGTTCTATGATTCCATTGCTGAAAAACTTTAATTAACTCGTTTGGCTAAAACGGGGTATTTTCTTATCATCTCTTGGATCAAGTCTAATATTTTGTGATATGCTTGCGTACTTACTTATACAAAGAGAGATTCTCAGAAATTTTAATGCGGTTGCCAACGAATAACTGTATAATTTTTACAATTTTTAAGCGTTCATTCCGTAAATCGAAACAGGTTTAAAGTAAATAGGTTTTCTGTGAATAGGAATCCTGAAGAACCTTGCCCCTCCTGGAAACTGCACCTAAGACCTTGATGATTAAACATGATATGTTGCCTATTAAACCACAAGGAAATATATAAGGATAAATTAAGTTTCATTGATTTATATGGATGCTGGATGAAGGAAGCAGGACATCAAGGTGGTGAAGAATTATCATATTAATCCGAGCATTATTGCAGAATCATTAATTTTTTATGAGCAAAAAAGTTTTTAAAAATCAGCTGTGCCGTCATTGAATCTAAGACCATATAAGAATTGAGTCTAAGGCCATCTGAGATAGAGCTAACCATTAATTCCATTTCAGTGACACACGAAAAAAAGTGCCTTTGATTTATTTTAACGGATAGCATCATTCTGTTTGTTACTCTATAAAATGATTTAGATCCTTCAGTAGGAGTGGATAGCTAGAAAAGCGCACATAAAAGAAGATTGGAGAAGGATTTATTAATTCCAATCTACAATCAATTAACAAAAAGGATTTATTTTGGAACCAAATTTTAGGAACAAAAGGAACAATATTAGGAACAAAGTTTTTTTTAATGGACCATTCTCATGTATTTCATTTAGTAAACAGATCTGTCCAGACTGCCATTGCGTGTTCGTGTTTACGGTCGCTTATGCCAAAGACATTAGAATGGTTTTCCAGATATTTTGGTGCTGCTTCCTTCTTCGTTGTTGTAACAAGTATAAACATTTCCGACAGAAACTGTAACGACTTGTAAATTTTCGAAGAAAAACCCACACTTTCATTGACGTTAAATTAATTTTTCGACCATGAACATTACGAAAATTAATTTAGGAAAATTATATTCGTAGAGGTTGTTATAAAATCTGCGTAACGGAGCTCTTAATATTCGTTCGAAAGCAACTAGCCAATCAAGGCTTTTAAGTAGTTCAAAACTTATGGATGATGACTCATACCTTGAGGGAAAATATTTCACAACGACCCCAACCTTCCTTTATTTATGACTTGCTTCCTCTAAATACGTTGAAATTTGAAATGCAACCAGTATTTCCTTCATTGTGACAAAGCAATTATCGGATAATTCGCATCGCTGCTCGACTTCTGAGAAAAGGAACCGCTTGGTACTCATTTCCCATTTAAGTAATTATTTCGAAACGATTTAAAAGTAAAGGAAAAGACCTTTTTTATCATTTCGAAACTTCGTTAGCGATGTTCATTTTCTGAGCACCTTTCAATATCTTGTTGCTAAAAAAAACAAATGCAATAAATACAAGAAATCATGTCAGTACGATTCGCAAAAATCAACCTTACATTGATTTTGTTTTATGGGAAAGATCTGTGGATTAATAAGAAATTGAGCACGCGTTCTTCTTTAAGGAGAAAAAACAAAGTACACCATTTTCCAACAAGGGATATAAATTTGCACCTAAGAAACGAATATACATAATTAAAAACTGCAATTATGTGCAATTTAAAGCTTCACATTACAGTCTCAAGTTTAACGTATTATTATCAAAAATGTCATTGCAGTCTAAAGACTTATCATTATTATTTTTCAAAATGCAATTTTAATTGTTTATGTTTGTTTCTGTTATACCCGTGTAGGAAAAGCAAATATAAATAATTAAACTTTGCGATCTGAAAAATGACAATATGCGACCTTTTGCGTAAAATAAATCATTTGTGCAGGAATAAGAAATATAAATAACTAAAAATTGCAATGTAAAAATTTCGCATTACCGTCTAATACTTGTATCTCAAACTTATACCGTTATAAATTTCAATTTTTTTTTTTTTTAAATTAAAGACTTACAAATTTTAAAACTAAAAAGTTAACAAAAAATCATATTTGAATTCAGCGAAGCATAAGAAAAAAACTCAGAGCAAGAACGATAAGTTTTATTTTCTAGAAATTCAAAATACCGAACGTAAAATCAAAACAAGAGAGCTGTTCAGCTGAGCCAAGTAACAATGCCAAATTTAAATGGTGTAAAACATGTGCTATGATATTACTCATACATATTAGTATAAATAATTTAACTCTATGTTAAAGTATCTTAACATAGAGTTTATACTAATAACATCAATGACGCCTTAACTAAAATTAGGAAGACCATAAGTCCCCACTGCCTGAATTTTGTCGACTGGGTTTTGCGTCCTTCCCCAGTTATTTTCTGAGAGAGATTATAAAGACCAACCCTTTTCCCCCGTGACAGCCCTTTCGGTGTTAGTGGTAAACACGTCCAGCTCGCCCATTCGGCGAAAACACATTTTTTTTTCACCTGAGAAATACTGATCGTCTCTATGAACTGAAAAAGAGTTGCAGTCGCCTTCATCGAACAATTCGTTGATGAATTAGCTTCAAGAAAACACGATGAAATATACAACTAATTTAACAATGTTATTCTTCTTTTAATTCAAAGAAAAATCTATTAAAAATAAATGAAGTTTATTTACTTATTATATCTTAAACTTGTTATACGTTTTAAGTTGTTGATTTTTCAGATTTGATAGCTGCGGAAACGCAAAAATTCCCGTTTGATTTTTCGCGTTTTTCGCTGAGAATCGAGTAGTTTACAAATTATTCAAAAATACAGCTGTGCAAGTTGTTTTCACTAGATCGCTTGCGCGCAAAACTTGTTACAAATATTATCCACAGATAAAGAGATAAGAATCTCTATTTCGGAATCTCACCTAGTGGAAATACAAAGGAAACAACCGTTGTACAGCCTTTCAGGAAAAAAACCAAAAGTATTGAAACAAGCGGTTAGCTGTTTAAAAAAAGAAGGACTATATCCAGAGCCTTCTTTCTTCTTTATTTTCGGATTTTGGTTTCTCTTCTTTATGCTATTCATTTTTGTTGAATGCTGTTCACTATTCTTCTTTCTTTAAAACGAAAACCAAGTGCTTCGTTTGTTTAAAAAATCTGATGTGTACACCACATGATTTCCTTGTACGGAATATTAAATTATACGCATTTTTTCTTTCATTTCATTTAAACTTATCGGATCGAATTAAATCTACTTCACCGACAGCGCATAAACCACAATAGAATAAATGCATTCTTTAAAATTCACTCTAGTATTTGTTTACCATAGCGACACTCTGGCGCTAGATTGATTCACTTAACAGTATTATATTTCTTTCGTATTACAACTCATAATGCACAAAATTTATATCATTTAAAGAATAGAATTCTCTAATCGTTGCCACATGTTCTATTCAAATACTATAGTAAATAATAAAGTTAGAATGATGTATAAAAGAAATTAAGCAAATAAAACAAAAAAGAAACAGTTTTTCACAGACGATTGAGTATTTCTGATTCAATTAATTCAGTTCTCACTTCGCGAAAAGGCAAAAATACATAAAACTCAAAAAATCTATATAAAAATTACGAAGTAAATCTCAAACACTTATTTCCTCGAAAAAATTCCAGAAAGAATTAAGCATGATTTAATTGGCAATAATAAATGAATGCGTTATCTTTGTTGTTGCGAAGCTAAGTTTCTCTAGATTGGCAACAAATCCACTAGTCTCCTGTTTCAAATGTTAACATCAATGGCCGCCATTAAAAAAGGCTTAGCGGCAATTAAGCAACTTTAAAATTGCTGATAATTCTAAAAATATAGCACACAGATTTACTAAAGGCATAAAATCCTTAACCGGAAGATAAAAACAATATAATTCAATCATTTTTAAAGCAAAAAATGTACAATTTACAAACATATAAGAGTTAAGAA
This sequence comes from Stegodyphus dumicola, assembly GCF_044657685.1. NCBI lineage: Eukaryota > Metazoa > Arthropoda > Arachnida > Araneae > Eresidae > Stegodyphus > Stegodyphus dumicola. The sequence continues at coordinate 34,246,866 of NC_140771.1, read as the reverse complement.
ACTGAGATCACTGAGCCGGGTAACAGAGTGGATATATATATAAATATATTTATATACGTTTGGTGCCGCCGATTGCAACCAAAACACGAGGTGCACATCTACATGTTATAGCAGTCCTATATACAAAATTTCAACGTTCTGAGGCAACTCGTTTTTGAGTTATGCGAGATACGTACGTACATACGTTCGTACAGACGCCACGAAAAATTCTCTTCAGAATTAATTTTAAAGCAATTTTATAATTTTTTTGGAAGAAACGAGTCTTTTATTCTGTCCTTAAGTACAGATATCGAGCAAAAGCATCGTTAAATTGCATTCGATAGCGGTCAAAATGGATATTTTCGTTGAAATATGCTGCTTGAAACCTTTCGCGATTACAATATTTCCTTTTTACTTCGTACAAGGAAGTAAAAAGACTCATGTCGAAATACTCGTAACTGAAGAGCTGTTGGTCATATACTTACTGATCATACAGCCGTATTATAAAAATGAATCAAATAAGCTAGACTAAAAATTTTTGTCATTTAAATCCTTTTAATACAAACAAGAGAAACTTAATTTATATAATAAATTAAGAGGCTTTGTAGGGAAAAACAGTCAGTGAATAATATCTTTTCCTTAGACCCGACTTCAAACGATCAGAATACTCGAATAATTAATTAAACATTTTCGCAAGGTTGTGAATATTAATAACATAATTAAAAACCACTACGCATATTCAGGTTTAGGTTTCTAAAACAAACTTTTAAAGTTAGTCGAATAATAGCAAGAAGCTATAGATTTCAACTTCCTATTCATACAAAATGTCAATACTCAAATTTAACAGATTCGTTTAAAATTCTACGATTTTAATCTTAATTGAATCTATAAAATTTTGTGTAGTTAATACGTTTTATCAAATTACATTAAGAAAACGAACCTCAAGATTCAACAGTTTTAATTACGTGCTTCATTTACTATATTTCGTATAAATCTTTTAATGAATATAAGGAGATTTTTACTTCCCTCTACGAAGTAAAGTAAGTATCGAAATCGCGAAAAATTTCAGGTATCACATTGTAGAGCTATTAGGTTATTTGGAAGTAAGAGACTGGAAAAATGAGCAACGCCTTCGCCAGGAATGGAACCACGGATCTCTGGAACACGCGCCCACCGTGCAGACCATCACACCACGAAGGCATGCCAAGAAAGCGAGAGAAATACCTTATATACTCCCGTCTTAAAGGGCGACTGAGAAGTTTTAGGGGACCCAATCGTCAAATCTTGTGTGCGAAGAATCATCATTCACCACCCTTTAAGCTCGGGCGCCACTGTACAGATATTAGGAATTTTGGAAGCAGGAAAGATGAAAAATATGCAATGCCTTCGCTGGGAATCGAATCACGCACCTCTGAAATATGCACCCAGCTTGCAGACCACCACACCACGAAGGCATGCCAAGAAGGCGGGAGAAATACCTTATAATATTTCAAAGAAAATATTCATTTTGGCCCGCTCTCAAATGGAATTTAACAATGTTTTTGCGTCACATACGAACAAGGACAAAATAAAGCCCTCTTTTCCTAAAACAGATCATAAAATGGATTCAGTAGAGATTTTTTTCGTGACATCTGTACGTACGTATGTAGGTAGGTATATATATTTCACATAAATCAAAAACGATTCGGCTCAGAATATTGAAATCTTGTACATAGGATTGCCATAACATGTAGCTCCGCACCTCCATATTTAGACACAGTCGGCGCACTTATACACCCACCCACCCACCCACTCTGTAACTCAGCTCGCTGAGCTCAGTTTTTGTTTTTATTCCTATGTGCTGGTATATTGCGCATTTTTTGCTTTAAACTGTGATTGAATTGTGTTGTTCTTATGTTACGGTTAAGATTTTTATGCTTTTAGTTAATCTGCATGCAAAAGTTGTAGATTTATCAACAATTTAAAAGTTGTTTAAGTGCTACTAAGCCTAACGTAGCCGCCATTTGTTAACATTTGAAACTCTTTAGTAGACTAGTGAATTAAGTCAGTTTCTGCACCTTCAATGTCTTTGTGGGACCAGAAGTAAACTTTCAGTTTTGTGCACCGTAACATCTGCCTTCTTGCTCTCTGGCCGAATTGCCTATTTTTGCGTAGAAACTCTAATAATTTTAACTGTATGAATTGTTTCTTCAACTGTTTTAGCTGTAGTCGGAGTTTTACGTTATCTATATTCTTCAATTTTTAATGACGATATTTTGAGGTTTTATGTATTTTTGCCTCGCCGCGAAGTGAGAACTGAATTAATTGAATGAGAAATCTATCTCTAATGAATTTCGAGGAAATAAGTTTAAAGGAAACGCAGCAAAAAATGTGTATAATTTAATAGGCGGTACAAGAAAGTCATGCGGCACACACATCAGATTTTTAAAAAATCGTTTGCAAATGGTTTGCATTAAACGCAGATTTCAAATTTTGCTTAAATGAAAACTGTAATATTAAATAAAAGCTTTTTTCCTTATTAGTTTTAGAGAAAGGATTCGGAAAATTCACGATATTTAAGACTTTTTCAATATTCTGATTTTTATTTAATTTTTTATATATTTAATAAAAAAGAGGAGGATTTCTTCGATTTTTGTTTGCTCTTCAGGAAAGAAGTAACCTAAAAATGTGGATTTTTCGAATATCCAAATAAGTACTGGTTTTAATTTATTACGGATTTAGGATTCTTGGATTTAGGATTCTACTACAAAAATATTCCCTACTCGTTCTATATTCTTTGGGTTCGTGCCACTTTTGTTCGCGTCCATTCCATCAGAATGGACAGGAAGGGCCGTCTCACAATGAAACATACAGGGAAGTCGATCGCACACTTCCCGATCACGGCTGATTTGTAAATTGGAGGAAGCGTCTGGCCAGCCCAAAACTGGAACTCATACTTCCTCTCCTCATCCTCAAATCCACGCTCGACGGCAGAGCCTATATTGCTGCCAGCTGCCGAAAGAATTGGGAGGATTAGAACTTTTGTTTCCTCTTTACCGCACAACGGAGAGATTATTCTGGTATCTAAACTCACCACCTGACTTTGAAACTGATACACATTTTGTTATCAATAAAAAGATTATTGTGAAACCAGAATTATTATCGCCACAGTAGAATCCCGATACGTAAAACTTATTGAAACAGATACCGACAATGATTACAGGGAAAACCTGCAGAAGGAGAAAAATTTGCAATTTGAAAATTTCAATTTACATTTTAAAACATCAAGAAACGTTCACTAAAGCAATTTTAAAATAAAAAAAAATAAATGAAAACCAATTAAAAAAAGTCTGAAAGGATTCAGATTTTAAATTACATCCAAAGGGGCGCTTTTTTAACGTTTTGTGTGTTACCTTTATTTATTAAATATCATGTTCTACGTACTCAAACTATAAAATTCAGTTCAACAGCAATATCGCAAAGTAATTTTAAAATGAGCCTATCTTTAGAATTTCCGATACAGAGTCTCGCGTGCTGGAGATAAAAATGTATTATTTTTCGTACAATGTTGCCATTGCTCGCTTTGAAATAGTTTAGTTTTTTAATTAAAAATTCGTTGAAGTGTTACAAAATCTGAAATCGATAATAAAACAAATTTCAAATTCAAATTAGGGCTTCCACGTGCTCATATTCTATGGAAGATTACGTTATTCAAATTTTGATGGCTCTAGGTACCGTTGTTTTATCACAATGCGAGAAACATACATACGTTTATGCAGATTCTTCAATATTTAATTTCTTTAAATATAAGACATGGCGATAATATATGCTGGCAACGATTTGAAAAGTGATACAGCCTATTAAATTTTCAACGCAAAATGCCAAAACGAAATTAATAGTCCTTCAGGGCAAATTGCCCCTTTGGACTAATAAAATTTAAAATAAATAAATGCAAGTAAAGCGTTGAAGTTAAAATTTGAATATTAAAAAAAATATCTGAAAGGGTTTAGAATTTAACCGATCGCCCAAAAGGGCTGTTTAAAATTTAATATGGCTTATCTGTAGGGATTATCAATAGACATAGGCTTGGTGGAACAGCAAAACATTTTATAGGATGTTAGATAAACAGGTGTTTAGACTAACATGGGACGTTATATATGTTCTGTATATTTCAAAATTGAAAAAAAAAAATGTGTAATATATAATTGTATAATGATATTTAATGTTTTAAATTAGATATATTATGAATTAAATGCATTTTTATTTAAATCAATGAGATTTATAGGTAAAAACGATATTATTTCTAAGACCTGCATCTATTGCTTTTTAAATAGCTTAGTTTGTTAATTAATAGACAATTAATTTAGTTTATTATCAGTTTAGAGATAGAGTAAATAATATCTTACGTTTTACCGAATGGCAACAGACTCAAATGAAAAAAAAAAAAAAAAAAAAAAAAACGCAAAACCATGTTTACAGATAAACTGACCTTTTGATGATAATAATTAAGACTGTTATGAAGATTTATAGCCCTATTATATGAATATAATTTTTAAAAAAATGTCAAGGCTTTCAGATTTTACATTACGCATAAACAGCCGTTTTTTTTTTCATTTACAGACCCATAAACGTTTCGAGAGCATTTGGGCTAATGCCACATTGTGCTAAAACTATTTAAAAACAGCATATCTTTAGAATTTCCGATATACAGTCTCGCGCGCTCTGCATGCTTTGAAATTGCTGAATTTTTTAATCAAAGTTTTACAAAATAAGAAATAGACAATAATAAAACAAATTCCATATTTCAAATTCGGAGTTCCAGCTGCCCCTGTTCGGCTGGAGAACAAATGTTATTCAAAATTTGATGAATCTATGTACCGCTGTTTTTTTAAAATGCAAGAAATATACATACATTCATACAAATTCTTCATTATTCAGTTTCTTTAAATATAATACAGGGTTGTAATATTCGGTGGTAGCAATCTGATATGTGATTTGGACATTTAAAGTGATTCCACGCAAAATTCCGTTTTGAGACCAATAGCACCTCTGGGCTAACGCCCATTTGGGCAAATAAAATAAAACAAAATGGAATAAACAAAAGTAAAACAGCATATTTTTTAAAGAATGATTTTATACCAGTTATGTAACATATGTGGTGTACTATTTTTCCCAGAGTATACAACCCACCTATGATTTGTTGTATTCAAATAAACCATGTAAACAAATCGGTAATATAAACCACGAATACATGGGTCGAGGACAAAGGCGTAGTTAGTACTTTCAGCGCCCGGCGACAATTGAAGATATCGCGCCCCTTCCTGTTTGCCAAAATGCAATGAGCCTTCCAATTTCGTGCCCCATGATGTTGTGCCGGGAGACAGCTGCCCTCCTTGCCTTCTTCTATCTACGCCTTTGGACGAGAGTACATCAGCGACCGAACGCTAAAAACCCTGAAAACTGGTAGTTTGACCCAGATTCGAAAACCGACGAATGAGCTGGTTGTAGGGGAGGTTTCATGATTCTTTCCACGGCTATGAACTAGTTTCCCCGAGAAATTCATTCCGTAGGTATATTTCCTCTAAAGTAGATAATTATCTTGCGCTTTATCTAAGCCAAACGATCCAATGCGGTGGTCGAAATAAGTCTCAACTAGACACAAATGAGTTTGTAGAACAAATAGCAATAAACTGTTATTCCTTCACTCCAGCTACGCGAAAACAGACTTCACCATCAGATACAGCCACTACCCACGCTCTTTTAAAACAAAAAGAGAAAAAGAAAAATTCACTTAAAAATTTTGAGAAAAAAGTAGCTTTTAATTCCACTAGTACGCTCTATTTCTACGAAATAAAATAGATGATTGTTTATTCGCGCATGGATACATTTTCTTCAAATTAACTTCCAAAAGGTAAGAAGTCTGGTTTTGCTTACTGACACTTACTGTATTCAGCTAAGACCCAAACTTCAATAGGGCTAAGATGCTAATAAAGGAAATAATGTTTGTTCTATTCATTCTGTATGAGGCCCATGAGCGAGGTATGAGGCGGTAAAATCGCTGAATACTGGTAGTTCCAAGTTGGATTCTATTTCAGGTGAACGATTTGGCTGCGTGGGTGGTTCTCGTGGTTTTCTCCATGTGTAACGTGTATACGAGCCAGTTTCTTTTAGGAAGGTCCCCACGAAGCCATCCCTCCCCTTAGGCAACCTAGTGGTGCTTTGTCATAATAAGTAGATCAAACCAAACCATTCTGTACGAGATTTTGGGCACGGATCAAAGGAAAATAATTTGTTTCGAAAATTGCTTCAGCTTCCGACTGACTGGGCTAATATCGGGGACAAAGTGTCCCAAATAATGGTTAATCCAAAGGCAGTTACAAAACAAATGAAAGAGGAATAATCCGTGCTATAATTAACAGAAAAATATTCAGAACCTGTCTGTATTTCCAAATAGTTTAATCTGCAGAATGAGTTCATTTGGTAACGTAAATAAAATTAATATTCCAAACGGCTCAGTGTAAATAACAAAAGAATAAATGGAATTAGAAACAAAGAAATTCAGTTATAAACGCCGATAATGAACAGTGTTTCTAAAACAGCGTGACCAAAGTTAATTTTGCCAAAGTTCAAATTTGCGTAAAAAATCGGATAGACCATTTCTGTCTATTCCTACAAGCCTTCGAAACACTTGGATAAAAGAATAAAACATAGCATTGTTCCAAATTGACTATATAATAATAATAATAATAAATAAATAAATAAATAAATAAAACTTTACATTATGTACAATGACCATTCATAGAAACCAAACTGGTCTAAAACCATTATATGGAAAATTCTGGTACATACGAGATTCGATTTTTTGATTTTCTATGAATTTTAATGTCTTAAATGAAGGTTTAATTGAATCTTTTTTCGGTTTTTGATCTCAAATGAACCAGGAGAACGAAACATATTAATCGACTTATGAAGTTATGAAGCTTTAATTCGTTTTCCTCTGATGAGTTTTGAATTGGAGTTTGAGTAAAAGGAGATTAAATTTTATATTTTTATTATCACGTATATTTTTAACTTTTCCATTTTTATTTTTCGAGTTTGTACTAATATGCATTCTTAACCTCTTATACACGACTGCAATTATTAATATTGTTGAAGAATTACCTTGCTTTGATTCCAATTTAATTTTAATTTTAGATGCTTTAAATTTATTTTACTTCAATCCTGCAGCTATAGCGCAAGACGGGTATAAAAATTTTGTTTTTAATTTTTAGCCTCTTAATTATGTTTTTTTATATATATATATTTGTAATAATAAAACTCCATAGTCAAGAATTAAAATTGTAACTGTAAGTTCTTTTCATTTTTTAATGGCGACGGTCTCTTATTTGAAAGTACGTGGAATTAAATCCACAGCCCCGCAGTCAAGTTGTTTTTTCCGCCTTTTCTACACGTACAGTTATAGAATGTTCTGGAAATATTTAAAGCGAACTGGAATGGCTGACGTCATTTCTTGGAAGCTCCGCCTTTCCAGAGACTATAAAAGGACTCGCAAAGGAATATCGGGGTTTTCTTTAATGTAACGATGCAGTAAACTTCCTACAAAATGTTATTAGTAGTTCCTTTTTATTTACTCCGGATATCTGATTTTGTAACTGCTATTTCTCCTAACCAATAATAAATGGATCCTGTTCTTTAAACTTATCGTCTGATAATTTAAGTTAGGACTACATCTATGGTTCTTCACTAATCTATTTATTCTGGACAAAAGCTGGTACATCACATATATATATGTGTGTGTGTTTGTGATGAAAAAGAGAAAAAGACGTAGCATTGTTGTTTGGCGAAGAACGTAGATGGCATATTGAAGAGGAAGTTTTCTGACTACGTAGAATGTTAATCCATAATGAACAGTAACCTTGTCAATCGAGGCAGATTAAATTCCATTTTTATTTAAATTCACATTTGTAGCCACAGTTCACTTGCACTCTAATCATGTCTATTTTCAGAACATTTATACTTTTGATACTATTGCGATAACAAGAGAACACAGAGAAATGAAATGGCGACCAAACAGCAACAGAGATACAAGTGAAGTGCCCATTAATTCAATACGGCAGCTCACCGAAGAAGGAGATTTTGGTTTACATTAGAAAGGTTTCAATTCTCAGTGTTTAAGTTCCGAAATAACTACGTCATTAGCGTTACGCAAGCTTTGTGACATGGATTAGTTTAGAAATGGCGCAGTCCAGAAATGTTATTATTATTTTTTAAAAGAAAGAGAAATAACCAAATTTAAAAAAAGCAATTAAAATACTAAATTAAATTATAAAGCTGATTTACATATTTTTATCTTACACACATACACACGCACACACATATATATATTACACACATATAATATTTAACATACATATATATACATATATGTACACACACATATATGTATATATATGTATGTTTGGTGCAGCCGATTGCAACCAAAAAGGGAGGTGCACAATTACGTGTTATAGCAGCCCCATTTACGAAATTTCAACGTTCTGAAGCTATTTAAGTTATGCGAGTGAACCGATTTCAAATCCATTTTATAGTCCATTTTTTGGAAAAAAAGAGTCCTTTGTTTTGTCCGTACGTACAAATGTCACGAAAAAAACATCGTTCAAATGGATTTGGGAGCGGTCCAAATGGATGTTTTCGTTGAAAAATTATACCCGAAATTTTTCGCTTTTACAGTACTTCCTTTACTTCGTACAAAGAAGTAAAAAGAGTGCATATAAAATGGAACTCATATTTTAATATATCGAAGATGTTTCAAAAGAAAAGAAATAACCATATCTCTGATATAAAATACGTTATTACCATATCCAGCAATACTATTTTTAGTAAAACTGATTAATTAAGTATTTTTTACATGAAAATTAAATTATGAGGGGTTAATTACTTTAATATACGAGGGCTATCCAGAAAGTAGATTACGTTTTGGAATAAAAAAATAAGCAAAGTATAGGAAACAAATTTTATTATATACAGATGAAAGCCACACTCAAATACTACTTTTCTACATAGTCACCATACAAATTAAGGCATTTATCGTAGCGATGTACGAGCTTGGAAATTCCTTCGTCGAAAAATTCGGCCGCCTGCGCCTTCAACCACTTCGTTACCTCTTCTTGCAGCTGTGCGTCGTCATCAAAACGCTGCATAGCCAGCCACTTCTTCATTGCTGGGAATAGGTGGAAGTCGCTCGGTGCCAGGTCGGGACTGTACGGCGGATGAGGAAACAACTCCCACTTAAAAGATTCAAGAACTTTACGAGTGACATTTGCCGTGTGGGGCCGGGCGTTGTCGTGAATCAACAAGATCTTAGAGCTCAACATTCCTCTGCGCTTGTTTTGAATTGCTCTTCTGAGTTTTTGGAGAGTTTGGCAATACCTTTGAGAGTTTATTGTAGTGCCTCTTTCCAGGAAGTCCACCAAAATTACACCTTTTCTGTCCCAAAAAACAGTCGCCATCATCTTCCTTGCCGACATTGTTTGCATGCATTTCTTGGGTTTTTGGGGAGAACTTGTGTGCCCCCACTGCATTGATTGCAATTTCGTTTCACAGTTCACATGTTTCACCCATGTTTCGTCACCAGTAACGATGCGATCGAGTAAAGAGTCACCATCCTTATGGTAAGCGTCCAAAAAGTTCAACGCTGCAGCCATTCGCTGATTTTTGTGGTCCTCTGTCAAGATTTTTGGAATCCATCTTGCACAAAACTTGTGGTAACCAAGCTTTTCGCTGATGATTTCGTGCAACAAACTTCGCGAAATTTGTGGAAAACTCAAAGAAAGTTCCGTTATTGTGAAATTTCGATTTTCACGGACTTTAGCATCGACTTTTTCGAGAAGTTCGGCGGTCACTATGCTGGGTCTCCCACTTCGATCTTCGTCGTGAACATTGGTTCGGCCATTTTGAAATCTTATGACCCACTGACGCACTCCACCTTCAGTGATAATGTTGTCCCCATACACTTCACGAAGCTGCCGATAGATTTCTATCGGTTTACAGTTTTTTGCAGTCAGAAACCTTATTACTGAGCGCACCTCGCAGGATTTTCAATTAACGCAGACATTTCAAACCGTCACAGTATCTGAACGGAGCACAGCACGAACCTCTCACTAGCACGGCTAGATGCAGACTGAGCTGCGCAACGCTCTGACCCCAAGATGGCCGCGCTAGCCCCGCCCCTAGCGGACACAGACGGAAACGTAATCTACTTCCTGGATGGCCCTCGTATCTTTAAAAAAATCTTACGTTTCGACGAATGTAAAAAATAATATAACAAAATTTGCTTTATAACGTTTTTTATTCATTTATCAAACACCTAAAAGCTCAGCAAGCCTGCGTACCCACTGTGATGTAGAATACGGCGGAGATATTTATAGGAATGATGTAAAATTAAATAAGTATTTTGCTGTTGAATTATTATAGTCTAGGAAAATGTCTGTTTAGTAGTTTCGCCTTTCTCAAATTATGAATTCATTTTACTTGTAAAGCAACTTCCTTTTGTTTCTTCATAGCTTTGCGCAAGGTCTGTAGACATTTGTGATGCAGAGCTATAGTAGTAAATTGAACACCATTTGCGTCTGTAGAATAAATTTATTAGTAGCAATGCAAAGCATTGCAGGGAAATATATACAGACTCACGAGATAATATTCTAAATATTTCTTATCATTTTTAATAGCAAAAGTTTACACAGATACCGAATTCTTTCAACACAGAAATTCTACATAAACTCTTAATTTTTGTCGTTGAGGATAGTAATGGGAGACAAAACAAGTGATATTTAAGCATAGAATAAAATCCTTTCGTGTTTTATATTTTCTGTGCTCGCCGAAGCAAACGGATTGTTAGGTCGAATAGAATCCAATTCTTCCTTTCGCTTTTTATATTTTCGTTCTTCAGAGAAGCGAACGGGTTAAGTCGAACAAGAATCCAAATCCATCAACGACAAAATTTAGGCGATCACATTTGAAGTCACCATTTTGCTCGAAATGAACCTGTTCGGTATCTTCGAATCATCGCGCTGAAATGCCTCGCGCCGAAACAAAAATTCATCATATAATGGCTTTCAGCAGATAGATGGGTACATCGGTACAGCTGCACTCTGGAAAACCTTTTGTGTGGCCAGTTTTAACCAATCATCGGTCTTCCTAGAAGACGCGCCTCTTCTCTCGTAAGTGATGTCACAGAATAGAAAGACGGGAAGTCAGTCGTGTGCTGTACGAGATCTTCGACTCCGCAACGGAAGAAGCCAAAAAAGTAAACACGCACCCAATCAGTTATTTCTGGAGTAAGCCAAAAGGAAAAAAAAAAAAAAAAAGTAACCGTCGCAAGGTTACTGGACCAATTCCAGTGCACGTTTCTTCTCACTTTCGCTTGGAAAGACTTTCTCTAAGAAAGTAATTTTGTGTGAATGAGTACCGTGACGAATTGCATCGTTGTCTTAACTATTACATTATCATTACGTTAGTATTACGATAATGATAAATAAACTTAACAGTTAAAGATTTAAGTTTTTTAATTTTAGGTTTACTTCGGATATTCAGAGACGGATATACAAAGCTGCGCGTTGCTATAATGAGGTATTCTTCCTTGATAGAATTCGAGAAACCGGATCTCTTCACTTTTTACATTATTCATATTCTAATCTAATACACCATGAAAAATTTAACTTAAAACTGCGGAGAAAATAGTTTTATTTACCTCCAATAGCAAATATTCATCAACAAACAACGGGTGGGGGGAACTGCTATTTTAGCGAAACTTCTGCTGAATCTTAGGTCCTCGTGGCGTTCCTATCGGCCACTGTCTTGATTTTTTGAAGAGAATTTCGCGTTTCATGCAAGATGACTACCCAGTAAAATAGTGTAGGATCTTCAATACTCACTTTTCTTGCTTTTTGCAGGAAAATGTGTCATTAAGAGATTAAGATGAATGGGAACCATTAATACCTACTGCCCTAGTCCCGAGGTCTTGAAAGTCTAGAAGTAATATCAAGCAATGGCTATTTTGTTCGATAGAAACTGCCAAATATGCTTGATAAATATGAAAAAAAATTACAGACTCATCGTAATCATCGATGAAACTTACATTTTCAGTTATTTAATTTTTGTGTAAGAGTAGCATTGCGGATACGTCTTGTCCAATCACTATTCAAAATTTAAACAAAGAAATAAAGCCTATATATATACCTTTTTGCTGAAACGCGCATTTTTCTGCTTTTCTCTCTCTGTACTAAGATACGCTGCTACATCGGTTTGGTCTCTGTACTGTCCGTTGTGTAAAAAATGTGATATACTACGAAAAATTATAGGGTGTTTAAAGCATCCAAATTGATGTGCGATTGATGATTTTTATGAAGAATGTCCAAGAATAAATTAATTTGCTGTTTTAGTCACGTTTACCTGTGAATGACATTTTATGAATCTACGCAACTCTATGATTCTATATACGGTGTAAAGAATCATAAAATATCTACTGTATTTTTATTGCATCTACTAAGACTGTTCGCACACTTTTTAAACGATTTTGCTTTGCTATTAAAATAATCACCCGCTTGTATATTTTTTTAGGTGCAACTGTATTTTTGAAAGTATAAATGATAAATTGCTGCTTGACAGTTTTATTTTTAGCAAAATGGCGCTTTTAAAGAAGCAGTCGGCGGAAAGCTATGTTTCTGCTCTTTCCGAAGAAAATTATTCGTAGTTATTAAAAATGGTGTGAAGGCCATGATTTTCTGGTATCTAAAGCAAGGATAGATAATATTGTCAACAAGAAAGGGAATAAACGTCAAATTTTGCTTTGAAGAGGAAAATTGTTCAAAATACATATCCATGGCAAAAACGGAATGTTTCGAACTTCGCAAAAGTAATGCTGAATGTTGACAAGAACTTGTTAAAAGAAAATCTGCAAAGGATATTAAAATGCTTTCAAAGTGATTAATGCTGATTTGAATCTTAAATAGGCGAAAAAACGCAATGTGCATCTCCTTTCTTCATGACATATTGCTGAAAGCAGAACCCGCTGCAGAATTCTCTATGAGAAACAATTATTCGAACAAAAACTGAAAAATGTTCAATGACCGCATTAAAAGGAGATCCATTTATTACCATCAAAGAAAAGAAAAAATTCTTAGAACATGTTCAGATAATTTAAAGAAAGTTTTTCAAAGGGATTTAAGATTGTTTCCGGTTCTTGGTATACCGGCAAATAAAAATTAAAGACAGTGCAGAAAACTGTTAAGGCCAGAACATATTTTATACCCGATACTTAAATATGAAATACTTTTTCTTTACCCACAGTACCTTCAATCAGTGGAACTGCATCGAGACCAAACAAGTAGCCGCAAATCAAAATCTACTGTTAATTTCCTGGAAAACAAATGGAACAAGAAATAGGTATCCAAGCAATACCCTTCACTCTAAATTTCTTGATGTATGATCCACGTTTGCCCTTTTGGAATTTGGAAAGGGAATTACCTAAACGTCGACCTATAATCCTCCTTGGACTCTGGAAAATTGTTATAAAATACCTCTTTCGTTACTAAAAAAAGCTTTATTGTGTTGGAAATTACGATGTCGAAAGATAGTGAAGATTTAGGGTTATAAAATGTAAACATTTAAAGCACAAAACCTTTAGGTAAAATATTTCTGCAACGAAAATCATCTAAAAATGTGTGACTAGCTTCTGTATATACATTTCAGCTGTTACGTATGCAATTTACATACAACTGTGGTATTTATTTAAAATGGGAATTACATACATTCTTACAAGGGAATTATTGGAAGTATCTTTTCGTCATCCTTAACAGATTTCGCTAAATTAATTCACTTTAAAGAAGCAATAAAATCTATCGTTGATGAACGTTTGAAGTTTTCCTTTGTCCAAAAGATTTATTCTTCAGGACAGTTTATAATTGATTCTTGTATTTGCCGTTGATAAATGAAGGCAGGTTTATTAGTATTGTTAGATTACGAAATACTTTGACAGAATTTTTAATTTCAATACTTTATTCCACAAAAACCGTAAACTCTTGACCTTTTTCAAAAGTACTTCTATATCCTCATTAATGTTCACTTCATCAAGATCTTTCTAGTTATTTCCTTCAGCAGAGTTTGCAGAATTCGAAGTAAATATTATGATATAAAAAAATTCATTCTCACATTTCATGCTTTGAACAACACTAAATATATTAATACAGAGTATTGCAATTATTAAACAGAATCTAGAATCATTAAAATAGAATATAAAATCATTAAAATAGAATCTAGAATCATTAGAATAGAATATAAAATCATTGAAATAGAATCTAGAATCATTAAAATAGAATCTAGAATCATTAAAATTTATTCATTTAAATAGTTGGTTAAAATCTGAACATAGATGGACAAGATCACCCTTCTGTGTATTAATATATCTACTCTCTCTTGCTGAAATTTTATTGTTCTCCAAGTTTACTTCAGAACATACCTTCTCAAGTTAGATTAAACCAAAACAAAAATTATGTTTTGTTTCATAACTACTCCCTAAATTTACTCTCAGATATTCTGAATTTCACCCATTTTATACATGAAAAATATCCTATGTCCTCATACATTTATATAAAAACAATACATTTATATAAAAACAAAGAGCTTGCCTTTATAAAAATATTTTTTTTAATATTTTCAGAATCCCTGCACTCATAGGAGTAAAATCATTTTCTTGAAATCCTCTTTCTTAATTTGACAAACTCCTTAATTTGACATTCATGTTCATTTCGATATTAAGGAAATATAATGAGTAGTTATTTTTTTCGAACACCGTGAATAGAAGCAGATAATTTTTTTCATACAGGGAATTTTTATTCAAAATTTTTAGTACAAAAGCTTTTTATTACAAGCATAGCAACGGTGCTTCGGTTACGTTTTAATTTAGGATCTCTCTAATGAGAACAAAAATAATTTATACAGTTGTGAGAATGAACTCGAGATTTTTCCAACTATTAATAATCTGTTAAAGAACCAGACTTTTTAACACTAAATTTCCACTTTCACAAGCCAAAATGCTTTTTTTTTTTGTCTGTTTATATATCTGTTTATACAGATAATACAGCCTTTCAGCGTAAAAGAGCGAGAAACAGAAGATAATAAATTTTGCAACTCACACAGGAATGGAAGATGAGAAAATAAAGAACACAAGACTTTCAATCTTTTACTTTCTGCTTAAAAAAAAAAAAAAAAAAAAAAAAAAAAAAACCCATTAAATAAGAAAACGAGCGCAATGAAATGGCGAAGAAGGGTGATAAAAAATAACATATTTCAAATCGAATTGGTACGTCGAAAACACTCTGTGACATTTTAAAAACCATTTAATGTGAGCGCCATCTACCGTTAAGTATCAGAAGAGAGTTCAAAGCGTGAGAAGGAAATGATCACAACATTGTAGCTCAGCAAATTCCTGAATTTTTTCCTGTAGTTCTCAGCACATATGCACGGCTATTTCTGTATATCTGATAGAAGTTTTAAATTAAAAATTACATATTTAAAATTTAAAAAGAACGATCAATGTTTATTATGGTTTTAGAATTGCAGGGCAAAAATGAGATTGAACGAAAAGCGTTACACGAACCCACAGACAATGAATTTTCTTATCATTATCAGCTTTCATTTACAAAATAAAAAATAGAATAAATTGTTTTTCTGAGCAAAACAAACAAGGTTTTACTGCAATCCAGGAAAGAAACAGAGTATATAGACGAAGACAGAAAAGTTCAAGCAACGTTAATGCGTAAATAGTAATAGCAATAATAACAAATCTTCGTAACTTGTTTAGTCTGCACCATTGTTTTCAATCTTCAATGCAATCCAGTTACTAAGACAATCGGATGCAGTTATTCCGCATGGAATGGGAACAGTACATTGTTTCAAATTAAACGCGCAAAAACTCAAACATGCAGAAGGACTTTAGGAATGGGCAGAAGAGGAGGAATCAAATAAAATTTAATAGAAACGAATGAATATATTTTCAGGTTAGTCCTAATAGCACTGTATTTTCTAAGTACGTCTCATTAATTTGATATAATTCTTAAATATCTAAATAATAAATTAAGTTTAAATAAATGCAGGCAGACCTGGAATTTAGGAAGCTTTCTGCAAGCCCAAAATTTATGAAACTGAAATATAGCCCTTCGTTTGGTATCACATAAAGTGAGAAAAGCACCTCGTGTGGTATCACGCAAGAAGAACACCATGTACAGAACTTGTAAGAGTGATTATATATATCATCTAACAGTTTTATTTCCAGAAAGAAGCGAAATATTTGAATGATTGCTTTTTTTTTTTTTTTTTTTTTTGCTTGTATTAGTAAAAACAGTTTAACAGGTTCTAATTCTCAGACTTGAATAGCTTTACAATTCTTATAAATCGCGTGTAGAATAATAAACATTTCGTGTTAACCGCAGCCAGAAAAAATTAGTTTTTTTATGAGGGTTATATGTTTTATCTGACGCTAGAAGGAATTACTACAGTCTTCCTTGCATGCTGTCTTGGTGTAAATGGTTAGCCACAGCAACTAGCAACTGGAACTGTGTGATTTGAATCCAGACCACAGCGCAGTTGGGTTTCAATGGTTCTTGCCTTCAAAAAACATTGTAGTCTCTCCAGTGGCACGTGAACTTTAATGGGGTAGGTGAATAGTAATTCATCATCATCTGGATATGGTGAACAGCCCAACTGAGAAAGAATATAAGGTTTTGAATACCTGTTTGCCTTCATAATATAAGTGGTTAAAACGTCCATTTAGCAGTTGTAAGATCTATGGTTTCTAGTTCCAGCTTCCCAGTTGATGTTTCCCAGCTCCAAGAATTCTAATGAATCCGAAACTAAACCTCGAGTGTGGTGCTTCAACAAAAATTTGGTAGACGATAATTCATCGTTATTTGGATTTGATGGAATGAGTCTCGTATCTCTCTCCTGATACCCTGTGGGAAATACTATAAGAAATTATCACAGCCATTAGAATTCTTATACAATGGTCATTACAGCACGTTCTCCGAGTTCCACTAATATTGTTGATAATAAGTATGAACAAAAATACAGTCCTTAATGTATCCTCCGAAAGGAAGAATTCACATAGCGTTCCATCAGGAGACCATGGGGAGGGATGCTGCGGAAGGTATGATCCAAACTCGACTACAGCTTGGCTGTGTGTCATATAGCCACTGGGGTAAAACATTTAGAGAGTCCGGATTCTTTTTATGATATATGTGACACTTTTAAAAATATAGTATCCTGAAATATAATAAATCACATAACAGTCCTGTGTTAGCTGGATCAGTGCAAATAATTCACACGTAAATTCTTCACACTCCATGACGTCTAGTCCATTTTGTACATTATAATGTTGTCACTAAGGTCTGCTCTTATTAAAACTAAATAGAAATGGCAAAAACAGATAAATGTGATGAACCTTCCCATTCGCATGAAATTCTTTAACATTTCATATTAAAACTTATATTTTTTAATGTGAAATATCTCAAAACAAAATCTCCGGTAGATCTGAAAGTGATTAATTTTTCTAAGAATACAAATAAACGTCGGTATTGGACATTGCTTCTCTAAGGCAACCATTACCGTAGAAAAAGATCCCTAAATTCTTTGTACCTTAGAGCACATTGTAGAATATCTGTGAGGCGACGAGAGCATTTATTGTTTGAAGGTAAATTTACAGGTTGACATGGTTAATAATGCACATAATATACAAAGCAATTATTCCAAAAAATATCATTTACGTACGTAAAAATGGTTGATTGTATTTTATGTAACATAAATAATTACTAAATAAATACAGATAAAAAAGTTTATAAATCCTTTCTTTACAATTCATCGGTATAAAAATTCTTTACAAAAAATGTAATTCTTTAAATAAATGTGATATTTGGTATTGAATTTCATTGGCTATTCTTTCATAATTAGGAGAGTATGTTATCCCTGCTCTTAACCAATCATCAAGCTATTCATCTCTATTTAGATTTTGTGATATTCATTGTTGAAAACAGTGATCTCACACAAGTACGTAGAACCAAGAAATATTTTTGACTCGTATGATACTCGTTTAAAAATGGCTGTTTCCAAGATTTGTTTCTGTCAGCTATATTCGTGATACATTGGATTTTAGGATGTCATTTTGAAGATATACAATTTCTTGTTCCGGTTCTTTCGTTTTTTCTCCAATAAATTCTGCAATATATGTGGCTATTTCGGTTACATTTGCTTGGCAAATAAAAGGATTGATGAAACAGGTGACTATCGGCTCGATAATAATAAACTGTTGAAACCGTTTATAGACTGGTCTTGAGTAATTGAGGATTAATAATAATTAAGTCAGTTTTAGTTTCACCTGTCTTTTTTTTTTTTTTTTTTTTTTTTTTTTTTCCTTTCCTTCTTTTTTTTTTAGTCCAAAGGGACTTTGTCCCTCAAGGACTATTGTTTTTGTTTCGCGATTTTGCGTTGAATCACTATAAATGTCCATTTCACTTTTCAAACTGTTGTCACCAAATGTTAAGAGTCCTGCATTATGTTTTAAGAAATTAAATAATGAAAAATCTGCATTAAATGTATGTATATGTCTCGCATTGTGATAAAACAACGGTACATAAAGCCATCGAATTTTGAATGACGTAATCCTCCTACGAATATGGGCATGTGGAAGACCAAATCTGAAATTTGGAATTTGTTTTATGATCGATTTAATATTTTGTAAAACTTTAATGAATTTTTGAATAACAAACTCAACGATTTAAAAGCGAACAATGGCAACATTCTACGGGGGGGGGGGGCTTTTTATCTCCAGCGCGTGGAAATGTGTATCGTAAATTCTAAAGATATGCTGATTTTAAAATTATTTTGCGACATTGCTATTGAACTGAATTTTATGGTTTAAGAACAAAGAACGTGATATTTAATAAATAAAGGTAACACACAAAACGTTAGAAAACGCCCCTTTGGACGTAATTTAAAATCAGAAACCGTTCAGATAAAAAAATTTTTTTTTTTTTTTTTTTTTCTTTTTTTTTCGGTTTTTTATCTTTTACAATGTTGACTATTGTTTTAAATCATCACACTCTTGAGATTCAAACAACAAGATTTCACATTTCATTTCGATTAGTTAAGCAGATAGGCCACTGGCGCTCATGTTCGTCTTTCATGGGTAATATTTTTGCAATAAATACGTTTTTGGTCAGAACTTCTATCTGTGCAGTGTTTGATATATCAGTAGACTCGACAAAACTGTACTGAGAACTTGTCACACAGTTCCAAATCACGCTTTATCTGAGTTTGTAAGTCTTTTGAAATGACATGCATTCTTCTTGTAACGGTGTTATCTGATAGCTCTAAATCTTGCATTGCTGACATAATCTCACATTTATTTGAAAATCCATTAGTAAGCAATCGGAACCACTTAAAAAAAATGCTTCTTTTATCAATCTACCATCACGGAAAGCCTTTTTACTTCCTTGTACGAAGCATTGTAATCGCGAAAAATTTCGAGTATCATATTTCAACCATTTCGACCGCTCTCAAATCTATTTTAACGATGCTTTTGCGTAATATTTGTACGTACGAACAGAATAAAAGCCGCGTTTTCCAAAATGGATTTAAAAGAGATTTTTTTCGTGACATCTATACGTAACTACGCATACTCAAAACCAAATAGCCTCAGAACGTTGAAATTTTGTATTTTGCGACTGGTATAACATGCAGTTGTGCATCTCCCTTTTTTCTTGCAATTGGCCACGCGCAGGCACAGATATATATATTGTTTCATAAGAATAAATTGAGTTTAATTCAAAAAATTAAATTTAAATACATATTTAATTAAATATTCTTTGCGCCATTGCTGCAAGGAATGAAATTTAAATTTAAACAAATTTAACGTATAAAAGTAAAAAAGTAAAAAAGCAAATTTAAATTCTAAAAAAAAAAAAAGAAAAGAAAAAAGAAAAAAAAGAAAAGAAAAAAAGAAAAAAGCCAAATAATTTAAAATAATTTAAAAATATTCAAACATGTAAAAGATTTAATAAAAGATTAATAAACTAATCTACAATATCATTTAAATTCAGAAGCATAAGCAAATTAAGTGCAAAATCTATCCATGAAAATAAATCTACTAATTTAATAAATTAAAATTAAATTAAACAATTTTTTTAAAAAATGCATATGTGAATGATCGTAGAGTAGGCATGAGACAGACTTATCAAGGGGAAGTTGCCTCCAAACCTAACTCTCCAATCATTCAATTCGTGTTTCGTCATTCATGCAGGCAAGGGTAAAAGTCAAAACCAAAAGTAATTCCAATAAAGTGGTATTCTTAGAAATTTACATTTAAGTATTAACATTTAAGAATTAAAGTTCAAAAAGGAAAGTACTAATTAAGTCTTTTGAGAAACAAGCAAGTAAAGTCAAGAATTAAACTTTTTCTTAAAAAATTAAATTTTTTTTAAATTAATTTTTTATAAAATAATAAAAAAATCTAGAAACCAATGTATTTTAGAAATCCTTGTCTACAGAAACTTCCCCTACACGAATATGCATATCAATAAAAGGAAACTATAAAAGAACTATACATAATCCATATAAACCAATAAGAAATAAGAAACAAAAAGAACTAATTCACAATTTTTAAAATAAATATATATTTAAAAATATAATTTCATATTTAGAAAATACTTAGATACTACATAAAAAATTAAAAAAAATACTTAAAGCAAGTAAATAGTAAGTTTCAATTCTAACTTACCTACTATATGAGTGTTGGGGTCTGCAAAAGTGTTGTGAAAGAGAAGTAAGTGTGTTCTTCAAATTATATAGATGGCGCTTATGTAGGTAAAGTTGAGTGTCAAGCTGCTATCTTTGTTATAGTAAAAATTTTTTTGTAAATATTAATATTAATTAAATTAAATTAAATTAAATTAAAAATCCTAAAGGTAGTAATATCAATTATTTAGCGAGTTAAGTAACTGAGCTAATCAAGAGATGTATGTTTGCTTGAAGGAAATTAAAGTGAAGTGGTATGTGAAAAAAATGTAAACTGTTTGTAATTTGAAATGTGTGTTCTGTTGAAAAATTGTGAAAATTGTTAAAAAAAATTAAGTGAAAGATATATATACACACAGTTGTTTGTTACCCAGTTCAGTGAACTCAGTTTTTTTATTCTTATGTGTTGCTAAATTGTGCATTTTTTGCTTTTAAAATGACTGAATTATGTTCTGCTAATGTTCCAGCTACGGTATTTACGCCTTTAGTTAATCTGCATGCAATAGTTGTAGAATTATGAATGATTTAAAAATTAAATTGGCACTGTTTGACCTAATGCATGATTCGTTTGACCTAATGTTGATTCGTTTGCATTTGAAACTTTTAGTATAATAGAGAATTAAGTCACTTTGTGCAATTATTTCAGTTTCTTTTGCCGAGTGGAACCAAAAGTAAGCTTTTCGTTTTGGGCACTGCAAACTCTGTTTTCCTCCCCGCTGACCAAATTGTTTGTTTTTGCGTAGAAATTCTAATTTTAATAGTAATTTTTTTAATGTTTTTAACTCTATTCTGCGTTTTATGTTTTTCTGTATTTTACAATTTTTAATGAATATGTTTGGAGTTTTTATGTATTTTTGCCTTGTCAGGAAGTGAGAACTGAATTAATTGAATGAAAAATATAATTAAGGTAAAATAACACGCCGAAAAAAATACTAATTTAAAAGTCAAACAACAAAAATCAGCCTTATATTTGCAAATTTTCACAGGACTAGTTTCAGCTGAGGACCAACAGCCTCAGCTGCCAAAGTGCAAATGAACGAGGTAAGAATGGCTGAACAGGAGTTAAGCTACTGGCGCCATCTAGTGATAAAACAAGAAAACTAAAACATAATTCTCTTAAAGGCTGAAGGTAAAGATGGATTGAAATTAGGGTCGTTAACCAGAATAGAAAGATTTTTCTGAATGTGAAACGCCTCTAGAGAATCTAATTCACCAATAGAAGATGTTTTTTTTTTGGAATAATTTTGGCTGCAGAAAAATGGAAAGCATGATTTTCCGACCAACAATGCTGGACAACAGAGGATTTCCGTGTTTCCTTTTTCTTAACATATGCCTTTATGTTCCTTAACGTGAAATTTTAAGGCTCTCTTAGTATGACAAATGTAAATTAAAATGTATCTGTATCAGTGTATATATCTCTAATGAAATTCGAGGAAATGAAATGCAGCAAAAAATGTGTAGAATTTAAAAAACCGCATAAGGAAGTCATGTGGTGTCCACTTCAGATTTTTTTTATCTTTGCGAGCATGTGAGAAATTTTGTAAGAAACAATAGTTGCATTTTAACATTTTACCACAGATCTAGTGGGCGAATAAGTTTGATTTTTACCTGATTTATTTTTAACTTAAAACTTATATTATTATTATTATTAACTTATAGATTATATTATTATTAACTTATAGATTTAATTAACAAAAAGTAACATGAATTGTGTGAAATGGACGTTCAACGTTCGCGACCCACATTCATGTAGTTACAGTTTATCGCAATTCACGCTTTTATATAATATACCCTCTCATGATGAGTACCTCCGTAAGAAGACCACCTTCGAAAGAACTCAGTATTCCTCAAAATATATATATATATAAAAAAAAAAAAAAAAAAAAAAAAAAAAAAAAAATCAGCAATGTATATAACCTCTGCAAAGCAACCATTTCTGCATAAGTTCAGAATTCTCCTGAAACGTGTGTGGTTGGTTATCTTAGAGAGGGTTTACTGTAGTTGCAATCTTTCATGACAAAGAGGTATATAGTTATTTAGGAAAACAGAAGTTAAAAGAAAATAAGATTCCTAGGAGACATTTTAATAATGAAATAATAATAAATAAACACTTATAATTATTAGCAATTAATCAATAATTATAAATGGGTTCATAAATATGCAGAAGGTAAAGAACATGTAAAACAGAATTCTACCTTTAAAACTTAGTCTTTTTAAGTTACTTTCTCCTATTTCTAGCATAAAATGAGTAATATGTTTATGATAAATCTTCATGAAATGCGTTGCTTCAGTTTAAGTCCTTGTCCAACGATTCTTAGCTAATGGGAAAAGTCAAAATTGAAATATTTTTCGCATACTAATAATATTCGGATGAAAACTTTTAGCTATGAGCAAAAGGAAAGGAAAAGAAGAAGCGGAACCATAATTCTTAATTTGGTGTTAATATTGTGATCTTCCATTCTTCTTACGCTTTTCTACACAACTAAAATCTTATGTACCGTCTTGCTTCTATCACAATTTACAATTCTGTGAATGCGCGGGAAAGTAAGGCCCACCAGGGGCAGAGCGGTAAAGTCGCTGAACACCGGTAGTTCAGTCCGAGGTTTGAATCCCGCGAACGGGCTGTATGCATGGGCATTTTCGTGGTTTTCCCCATGTGTAACGTGTGTTTTTTGCCATAATTAAATAAACCAAACCAAACCAAAGGGGGAAAGTAAGCTAATAATTATGGAATACGGTTGCGTGTATTGGCCAGTTAGCTATGTGTATTCCTTGAATGTTACCGAAAGAAAAAAAAAAAAAAATGTTCTATAGCCCATGACAGCTTCCTTCGTATAATTGTGCAGCTTGCATCATCTACATTTATAACAGACTCAACATTTTATTTACTTGGTCATAATTATTTAATAAAAAATCTGATGTGTACACCACATGACTTCCTTGTATTGGAATATTAAATTATACGCATTTTTTCTTGCATTTCATTTAAACTTATTGGATTGAATTAAAGAAACTTCGCCGACAGCGCATAAACAACAATAGAATAAATGCATTCTTTAAAATTCACTCTAGTATTTGATTACCATAGCGACACTCTGGCGCTAGATTCACTTAACAGTATTAATAATTATATAACAGTTAACTTATATAATAATTTTATAACGGAAACTAAGTTAACTGTTATATAATCCAATAATTATATAACAGTTAACTTATATATTTCGTTCATATTATAACTCATAATGCACAAAATTTATATCATTTAAAGAATAGGATTATCTAATCGTTGCCACATGTTCTATTCAAATATTATAATAAAGCTAGAATGATGTATAAAAGAAATTAAGCAAACAAAACAAAAACGGAACAGTTTTTCACAGACGATTGAGTATTTCTCATTTAATTAATTCAGTTCTCACTTCGCGCGAAGGCAAAAATACATAAAAACTCAAAATATCTATATTAAAAATTACGAAGTAAATTTCAAACGCTTATTTCCTCGAAAAAATTCCAAAAAGGATTAAGCATGATTTAAATAATAAATGAAGGCGTTATCTTTGTTGTTGCGAAGCTAAGTTTCTCTAGATTGGCAACAAATCCACTAGTCTCCTGTTTCAAATGTAAACATCAATGGCCGCCATTAAAAAAGGTTTAGCGGCAATTAAACATCTTTAAAATTGCTGATAATTCTAAAAATATTGCATACAGATTTACTAAAGGCATAAAATCCTTAACCGGAAGATAAAAACAACATAATTCAATCATTTTTAACCTTTTAACTGTCATGCCTTCGAAAATGTCACGCCCGAGTATTTCTCGGGGTAATTTTTTTTTTTTTTTTTTTTTTTTTTTGAGTGCATCGTATTGTCATACCCGAATATATATCGGGAAATGTTTATTTCGGCTACATTTTGTTTTTCCAATAAAAAAATTTGATAATTTGTGCACCCAAATCATCAAAATAACTTGACAGTTAAAGGGTTAAAGCAAAAAATGTACAATTTACCAACATATAGGAGTAAAGAAACTGAGATCACTGAGCCGGGTAACAGAGTGGATATATATATAAATATATTTATGTAAGTTTGGTGAGGCCGATTGCAACCAAAATACGAGGTGCACATCTACATGTTATAGTAGTCCTATATACAAAATTTCAACGTTCTGAGGCTACTCGTTTTTGAGTTATGCGAGATACGAACGTACGTACGTACGTACATACGAAAAATTCTCTTCAGAATTAATTCTAAAGCAGTTTTATAATTTTTTTGAAGGAAAAGAGTATTTTATTCTGTCCTTACGTGCAGATATCACGCAAAAACATCGTTAAATTGCATTCGATAGCGGTCAAAATGGATATTTTCGTTGAAATATGCTGCCTGAAACTTTTCGCGATTACAATACTTCCTTTTTACTTCGTACAAGGAAGTAAAAATAAGTACTCTAAATTTTTTTGCGCGACTTTGTGAAGCACTGACTTAAGCAATAAACGCAAAGGCACGTACGTAGATGCCAGAAAAAAGATGCCAGTTTAAATTTCAACGCTTGGCCAAATTCAATCTTAGATTGATAGTAGTTTATATTGCATATACCGCTTTTCCTTCCGAATCGAAGGTAAATAGTTAAGCCAAAGTTCGCTATTGAACTTGCTTCAGTGAAGGACTTCCGAGAAAATGGTCTTTCCTCCTTTGAGCGGATGTCTTACATAAATACAACATTTCCTTTTCTATTTTTATAAAACTTACGATTAGTGCTCTTTAGAATTATTTCATTCTTAGAACGTTTACTCGGTTATTAAATCATATACGTGGTAGAAATATTCAGACTCAAGGTATCCTGAACTACAACTATCAAATCTCTGTTCTTTGCAAGCCAGATAAAATTAAACTCCTCGGCTCACTTTGGTTTAAACTCGCTTTTCGCTCGTTTAAATAATATGAAAAAATAACATATTAGAATGCAATTACCAGTTACCTCACTTGGCTTCAAAAATTTATTAACATATATTATATAGCTAATTATTATTAATTTTATCAAATATACGTCAATAAAATTGATATTTTTATTTTACTTGAAATACACAGGTTATAAAACTTTTACGAGGACAAGAAAAAAACTGATTTGTAAAGAAAGATCTCACTCTAAGAATCCAAAGAAGATTTTACCATTAACATTTTAAAAATATAAAAAATATTTAAAAGCGTAGAACATTAGAAACATTAGAAGAAAATAAAAACTCCTTGCCAGTTTCCGCGACTTGTGACAAGTTAACTTGTTTGAGTTATCAGTTGGTTACATTCTAAACTAAATGTATTTAAATTTATATCAATCAAATATAATACAAACAGAATTAGGATTTAAATTATTAAGACGACAGTTCATATATTTTAAACTGCTCAGCTAGCTAATCAAGGAAATAGCCACGAAATTTGAAAGATAAATTATATTAAAAATCTTATGCTTTGTCGAATGGAAACACTTTGAGACTCAGCTGCACACGAGAGCGTGTAGAAAGTAGTTTTAAAGTCTTAAAGTCTGGATGCAGTATACTACTTAGCAAAGGCTATTTCCAGGGGCGGCTTTATGAAGCGGCGATCCCATCTTTTCTGAACATTTAGAGGTGGTTATTTCTTTTAAAAAATATTGGGGACCACTTAGAACTGGACACCCATGTACGACCCCAAAAAGCATCCTCTGCCCACTTCTATTCTTGCATTCGCCAGTCGATTGTCAAAATATTATTGTGTTTATGGATTTTTTTTTTTTTTTTTTTTTTTTTTTGCCAGTTAACATGGTGCTAACTGGAAAAATAAAGTAATTTAACTCGTAATTCTGCATGTTAATTGGAAACAATATGTAAGGTATTTTCTCCCTCTTTCCGGCATGCCTTCCTATTGTAACGGTAGCACACTCGGCGCGTATTCGAGAGGTCCAGGCTGGAGTCCCTTCGCGGGTACTGCTCATTTTTTATGTACTTCTGCTTTAAAATAACCTAATGACTTTACAAATACACCTCCTGTGATGTATGCAATAATGTTTTTCTTTCTTTAATACAGTAAAAATAACAAGACATTATAGTATGTGTTTGTTTTTAAGAATACGCAAAAGTGATATTTTATTTTTATTATTTTATCAGAAATAAAATATATTTTGCAATTAATTATTAATTTCATTGCTTAATATGTATTTAGTCTTCAGAAAGAGTCAACACAATTACACGGAAATTTTTTTAAGAGCTAATTATCTGATAATTCTATAAGAAAATGATAACTCATTTATTTGATAATTGAACTTCTGTGATACTAAAAAGCATAACGCATTGGAGATGCAATTTTAAATTATATTCCAAATATTTTTTAGAAAGGGAAAAAGTAGACGTTGTGACAACAGAGTTTTCAAAATCATGCAAAAATGTAAATAAACGCCAGAGAAAATATTTTAAATTTCAGAAACTTTACTTACTAACCCCCAAGCAAATTATTTCTTTCTATCAGAACCGCTCTCGACAGACGCGAAATCGAAAAACTGAAACTTTTTAATTTCCTTCCTTGCTGAACGGAATCGTACGATAAGATTAATTACAAACATCATCCATTCCTTTCTCGCGTTTAAGTTCCTTTTTTTCTTCATAAATCTTTCACAATTGGTGGTGTGACGCAGACGTCATGAGGGATTGGAAGATAAATGCGGAAATTAGGAATGTGAAATGTTTAGAGCAAGTTAGACACGAATTTTGAATGTTGAGGGCGAGTCATTAATGTAAGAACACTTATTTTTAGTCTGAATTTCCGAAATTCAACCATACTCGCAATCCACGACGCCATATTGATGCAGAACGGTTTATAAACGAGATTTCGGAATGTCTTCACATGCCTGCCAGTTTCATTTTTAGCTTTACGTTTTAAATAATGGTTCACTTTTATCTGATAAAACGGCTATTGTCATTTTGTAAAGAATATAAGAGGAGCGATAGCATGAAATAATGATGATGAAACAATATGAAATAATGCAGTTGAAATGTATAACGGCACGCTGTGATGTCGATTATAATGCTTGAGTAGAAATACATTAAAAGTAAAGATGAGAGAAACCTAAAAGTTTTTTTAATATCTCGAATCTTTTGAATTTTTCAAATACAGAGTAAATATTACAAAAAAGGGCACAAATATTACTTAATATTAAAATTTTTAAACACTGTTTTAGAAGATTGCATTTAATGAAAACGACAATTTTCGTAAAAATATATTTACGGGAGCCCCTTGGCGATAGTTGGCGATTTTTTAAGGTACATGGACACCGAGTTTGTGCAGTTCTTTGACTTTTTATTTTGGCTTTTGCGCCAAAAGTCGCCGCTATACAAATCCAAAATAACAAGTCAAAGAATTGCACAAACTCTGTATCCATGTACACATGGACCTATTTTCACTTACGAAAACATCAAAGAATCGCACAAACTAGCATAGCGCACTCCCTTGACGTTGTCCATGTACACATCGGTCTATATTCACTTAAAAAGTCAAAGGAGTAGCCAAAAAAATACATATCATCTCAATAAACTACATTTTAAATCAAACAATGAAATAGCATAAAAAAAAGAAATTCATCTTAGCACTACACAAAGGAAATATTCCGTACTTTTCCGTTTCGCCGGCGCAAATCTCGCCAAGCAGACTTTATTGGCGACAACACACGATATACACATAAAACATGTTAACAAATGTTACTTCTAAGGATTTTTCATTTTGAAGGCATAAACATTTTAATATCGTTTAAAATTTTGTAAAAAGGTAATAAATAAAGACAATAAATTTGTAAAACGAAATTAATTTAAGAATTTACTATGCTTTCATGGTACAGCATCCTGATTCGCCGGTTCATATCACGTGACTCCAAGTGATCTCATCTCATGTAAACTAAGCTACAAAAATCTAATTCTCTCATTAATTTCAAGTTATTAAATTTCAAGTTATCCAGTTTATTAGTTCATTCTACATTAATTTCAAGTGAAATCTTAATATGGAATAGAAGTTTAAATGCAAGAATTATTTTTCTTCGTGCGAATAGCTTACTCAAAATTATGTAAAACCGCAGTGCTTTACTTCGACAGAGCATTCGCATTAGAATTGATCAATTTAACAATTTATTTTGCCTTTTCTGTATTTTCGCCTTCGGGTGAGCGGTGTGATTGCATCCTAACTGACTTAACTACCGCACATGGCCGTAGGGCATAAAATTGAACTATCTGGTAAAAATTTTATGCAATTTTATGCCAGTATTAAAAGAAACAATCTGCTAAGAAATGGCTGCGACTTGTTTTAAAAATGAGGCGTAAAAGGTTACCAGAAAGGATATTCCGTTTGGCATCGGTTGTACCATTTTCGGCGACTTTATCGCTTGCGCCGGCAAAACGGTGTGTATTTGGTGTATTTAATTATGGCAAAGCTCACTGGGGCTATCTGCCTAAGGGAAGGGATGCCTTCGTGGAGGACTTTCTGAGGGAAACTGGCTCGTATACACGTTACACATGGGGAAAACCACGAAAACACCCATGCAGCCAGCCCGTTCGCGGGATTTGAACCTCAGACCGAACTACCAGTGTTCAGCGACGTTACCGCTCGGCCGCTGGTGGGCCCTCCGGCAAAACGGAAAAGTACCAAATATTCACTTATTTTATTTACAAATTTCCGTGTCTTCAATCAAACAAAATTTCTTAACAGCATCCAAAAACTTCCTAAAATTATCTGAACTAGAATCTATATACTGGTGTCGCCATATAAATTCCCAAAACTAAGAGTCAAAAATATCCTCCGTAGTGCCGGTATCCTCCGACGTTCGACCATACGCATTTCCTTCCTACAAACAGGACGTTTATAATGGCTACTAAGTAAATCTTTATTTACACATCAGTCAGTTAATGCTTTTTTCTCTTTCGCTCCAAATCGTACAGAAACTTCAAACTAATCTTACCAAATTCAGCTTTTTCAACAAAATAACAATGTACTTCTTATCCAAAATCCGATACACAAACAAGCCCAAATCTTTTCCCATCATTCAAATTCACCGCAATCACGCAACCAATTACGTCATATTAGGGTATCCATAGCAATCAACTACTTAGGTTACCATAAATGAAACAACAACTTAGCGATAATCCAAGGGGCACCCTTAAATCTACTCTAACCAAAGTTTTTAAAAAATACGCCTGTATTTTATGAAGATTGGAGCGAGTTATTTAGATTATTGCAAGTCACTCGAAGCCTATCCTTCTAAACAGAAAGGTGACTTCTTGGAGCGTCTTTTAAAGAGAAACTGGTTCGTATTTACGTTACGTATAGGAGAAACTATGGAAACACTCATACAGGCAGCTCGTTCGCCAGAATTTGAACTCGATTCGAACTATTAGTATTCAGTAAATTTAATGCTTCGCTGCGGTAGGTTTTGTTTGATTTATCGAAATTACGGCAAAGCACGCTAGGGCTATCTGACAAAGGGGAGGGATGCCTTTGTGGAGGACTTTCTAAGGGAAACTCGCTCATTCTTCGCACTTATGCCACGTAAATTTCAGTTGAATAGCAAAAGCACAAAATATTTAAGAATAGCATATCCTGAGAATTTCCGATATACATTCTTGTGCGGTGGAGATAATAATGTTTTATCCTATAGCGTTGCCACTGGTCGCTTTCAAATCGCCGTTGAGTTTCTTAAAAATTCATTAAAGCTTTATGAAGTATCAAATATACAATTCGAAATTCAAATTCAGGCTTCCAGGTGCACATGTTCGGGTGGAGACTTATTCAAAATTTGATGGTCCTAGCTACCGTCGTTTTTCACAGTGCGGGAAACATACATACATTCGTACAGGTTCAACTTTATTTAATTTCTGTAAAAGTAATGTAGGACGATAATATTTTGCTGGAAGAACTTGATAAGTGTTACGCCGCAAATCCCGTTTCGAGACAAATAGCCCATTCGAGCTAACGTCCTTCTGGGTTAATAATAATAATAATAAGTCATTAAATTATAACAAATTATGAAAAACCTTCAGATTTTATATTGTGACCAAAGGGGCGTTTTTTAACGTTTTGTGTATTACCTTTATTTATTAAATGCCATGTTCTTCGCACTTAAACCACACAAAATTCAATTCAGCAACATCACAAAATATTTAAAAGCAGCATATCCTTAGAATTACAGTGTTGCCATTGCTCGCTATGAAATTGTTAAATTTGTTAATCATAAATTCGTTAAAGATTTACAAAATACGAAATAGATAATAAAACATATTCGAAATTCGATATTCGGGCATACAGGTGGCCCATGTTCGTATGGAAGATTACGTTATTCAAAATTTGATAGCTCTAGGAACCGTCGTTTTTCACAGTGGGAGAAGCATCATACATTCATGCAGATTCTTCATTATTTACTTTGTAGAATCTTTAGGTTTTTTAGAGCAGAAGATGTGAAAAATTAGCAATGGGACTCGAACTACGGACCTCTCGAATACGCGTCGAGCGTGCTGACCGGTACACTACGAAGGCGGGAGAAATACCTTATAAGTTTCTTTAAATATAATACAGGGTGATAATATTTGGTTGCAACAATTTGAAAAGTGAAACCGACATATATACTGAGACAACGCAAAATGCCGTTTCGAAACTTAACAGAGTTTGGGGTAATAGGTGGATAAATACTGTTTATTGTGGATAAATATTGTTTATATCATAAATTTTATTATTTTTAATTAATTTTAGCAAAACGATATTAGCACAAATGGTGCTTATCTCAAGATCGTTTTGAAAAATACACAGAGAATATGACATTTTAAATCCCATGGCACAGGGATTAGCTTTCAGAAATGATTAATGAGAAACGCATCTGCAATCGATGTGGATAATTTTGTACATTATTGTGTTACTTTTATTTCTAACATTTACGAAGTCTCTAATGAGACAAAAAAGAATGAAAGGAAACTGAAACTCTGACCTTTAAAGAAAAGGAAGCTGGAAATCAATGCCTTATCTCCCTTGTGCAAGAGAGCTTTCCTGCTTCAATTGTACAATTTTATGCGATAAATAGATTTGGAATTGGCAGAAAGATGAACCTTTTTCTTACTCGCCTAAACCTATTATTAGGTCTGCGTCCAAAATAAAAGATTGCATCTTTTCTTAACAAAGCTTTTTAGAGAAAACTAAGCTTTCTTGTGGTTGAAATGCTTTTCCTCTTTTAATATACTTCTTTTTCCGTTTTCAAAGAAGGATATTTATGTAGAATAGTAAAAAAATTAAATTATCATCTGCCATTAAATAGAAATGCTCTGAAATCTGAATTTATTTGAAGAACGCGTTATTGGAGGTGGCAGCAACTCCACTGAATTCTAAAGATGCGAGAGTCAGTGAATCTAAAACAATCGTTATTTTGTGTATCTTATGGCCAGAAATGATTTATGAAATAAAGTATTAAATTATTTCAATGCTTAAGTAGATGATGAATCCGCATTTATTTATCTACTCCAACAATTGCCACGACTTTTGAAGCACACTAACGTTTTCTTGTAAAAAACTTACTGTAATTCTTTGACTGGAAGCAAATTACGTCTAGAATAAGAAAAAACAAAATTTTCAGAATTCATATTTTTAACTGAGGTCTCATTTTTAAAACTGCATTTATAAAATGAATGTTTTGTGTAATAAAATAATTATAAATAATTGTATAGGGAAAAATTTGTTTCTTAAGTTTTTATTAGAGACGGTACGAACGATTCTCGAGCATTCTATATGAAAATGAAAAGAAGAATATGTTTTAGGTATTACATGTTTTTATTAAAAAATCAAAACTTGAAATAGGCTTTTCATGAAAAAGAAACTGAAGAACAGACTTTTTAAAAATACACCTAAATATATTAAGATTCAAATCAAATTATTAAATATGCAATGCAATTTAAATTCTTGAATCTTCAGAATCATTTATGCAATATCATGCGGAAAAAATTATATATATATACTTGAGAAAAAGTTCAAATTTTATATGTAATTTTAAAGATTCCATTTCAATCAAAGAAAATGTATGGGACAGAGTATTAAATTTATATAAATACTAAATTTGAAGCGTTAAGGTATGTCCAGAAAAGTAAGAAAAATAAAAAGAAGTGCTTATTTCAAGAATCCATAAAAGCACATTTACCATATGTTTCTCTTGGCAACCGAGAGATATTAATGATCCAGATGTCATTGAAATTGTAAAAATTTTCTGAAGTGTTTCCATTGGACTTTAACAAATTTAATATTTCTGAAGTTTCGGGTTCAAATGTTTAACAGATTTTTAGGTTCGAATTCGAAAAATATGAAGAAAAAAGTGCAGCCAATAGAATTTTCGAATCTTTTTCACAATACCGGAATTTTAGGATTCGAAAATCACATCTCTAATTCTTAAGATTTTTTTTCAATTAATTAAAACAATAATTTCTCATTTTTTCTTTCAAAGCTTTCTTGATGGTCCAGAATTATGCATAAATCTAGCAGGAATTCCTTTACGAATGAACTATTAAGAATGCGCATTTTAATGGGTGCTATAATTAATGCAATTCTAGTATCATTTTCTAGGGATACTAACTACAACTTTCTGTTCACAGTAAATATGAATTAAAAGTGGAAATCAAACAAGAGTTCCATAGCATAAAATGGCAATATCATTTATAACATATTTCGAGCAATACTAGTTCTAGAAATCTCTTTAACAGGATGAAAAAGGAGAATTTGTCCCTTTATTTAAGTTAATAGTAGTTCATACAACAAAGTAAACAGCTGTAAATATGTATAGGAAGGGCAACACTGGTAAGATAAGTTTTGCTTAACCCCTGAAGAAGATCGAAGATCACTAAAATTACTAGTAGGGCAACGTCTAAAACACTAATGACTGTGCAAAAACTCAATACTATCGTACGATGCTGAAACGAATTATTGAGTTGGCTGAACTAACTGCTAAGATACAGTCTTATTTATAAGGTTGCCCAGTACTTTTGGAAGCTTTGCGAAAAATCATTGTTAGAGTTTCAGAAACGCACTTTTCGAAAATTTTCAAAATATCATTATTGTGATAAATCACAAAACCTCGTCAGTTTGGCGACAAAAAGTCTGAGCAGGATCAGCGAGGAGAATATTTACCCATATTTTCGACTGTAACTGAGCTATCTGTACAATTCAAACGTCCAACGACTTAGAATGATAAGATCTATAACATAATGTGCGAATAAAAAACGCTTACAAGCAATATACTGTCCAGAAAATCGATTAAATAGAAATATAAAGTAAAATTATTGCCCAAAATGCATCCACAAAATAAAACATCACATACCACTGTAAAAATACAAATCTAAATACAAATGAAAAAAAAACAAACAATATTTTCATAAGCCCCCATATCAATAAATTTTAGAAATCGAATTGTTATTTTTAATAAGGTTTGACTGTATGATATGAGCATAAATGTGTTCCAAACTACCTTGCGGGCCATCTAGAGAAAAATATAAAAAACATAGCATTCAGGAACACCATACTCACAGGGAATCAATATTGATTAAATCTTTCTGGGAATACTATTTTCGGCGCGCTTTAGTTTCAATTTCCATCTCTGACTGAGTCCAGATGTGTAGATATTATCAGAGATGTGTAGCTAATATCATTTAAGATTGATTTACTTTGGTTCAAGAATTTCAGGTGAAAACAGTCAATGATGCTTTTCTCTAAGCAACTGGTGATTTGTTGTCTCAATTTTCTGTTGCGCAAAGGGCCTAACAGATTCTGAATTATAATTTTTCTTACGTATAACATTTTACTCCCAGATCTAAAACGGTGCTCTTAAGGATAACTGAGCCAATCAGAAGGAAGACAGAAGATGATAGAAACGCTTAAAGGATTTCTGCTTGGTGTCCGACTCAAAATGCAGATTGAAGCGATAACGTAATTCCGTGGAAAAAAATTTCTAAGAAATGTTGCTATAGCTGGAATTTTCGAAATTCTTTAATTGCATTAATTTTAAGCTCAAAATAAAGTTAAATTACATTTTTAATTATTTCTGTACACTACCGTTTTATTCAAGAACACTAAGCTTAATGCTACGTGATTAACGATGATTCCTTTCGAGCGGTTTTATAGAAACCTCATAAAAGTTCTAAATTTACGCTAATTCAGTGTTATCGACGTTATCGAACAGTTTCAACCATCAATTAATCGTAACCAATAGCTGCCATTAACTGGAGCGGTCGATTAAATTTTTTTTATCTGTGAGACTGAGTAATATTTTCATTCTGCAATTTGCATCTTTGAATAAGGGTAATTGATTGCAAATGTAAGATACAAGTGGTGTATATTCACATGTAATATATATCACATAGATATTTTAGCGTTTATGCCCATTTCAGAACCTCTTAGAAGCATTAAGGAAGAAAGCAATAATAAACTGATCATTAAAATCAACATTTGGTCATGGTATTTTTAGCAAATTATTATCCACCAGTGGTTGCATGGACATGACTGCCGAACACAGCTAATTACACCTGGATTCGAATCGTGAAGAATGAGCTGAATACACGGACGTTTTCGGGATTTTGCACATCTATATCCTAAATAAGAACTAGTTTTCCTGAGAAAGATTTTCTTGGAGACATCTCTTCCGTTAACCAGGTAGTGTTCGTGTACTATGCGATGATCGAATAATCTAAGTCAGTTCCTAAAACCTTGTTATTTACGTATTTTCACATCAGAACAAAATCCGCTGGTAAATGCAGTTGTTTGCACAAAGTTTCTATTATTAACAAATCAAAAACTCAGAGTAAGCAAGATTTTAATATAAAGTGGAAAATTATGTGTATGTTATATGATCATCCAAGTGAATCTTTGTAATGTGAATCATAAAGCAGAATTAAGGAATAAATCTTGTTTATTTATAGTCCTGTATTCATGCTATCCTTATCCATTTTACGTTAAATGATTATGCTTAATGCTATTTAGCTTAACATTTTGTATTTGTTACGAACTAAGGTTATATGACGTTGAAACACCAGAACTATTATCGCTTTTGTGTTATTGTTTTGATGTTAAAGAAGAAATTTGCGTATCGTGGAAAGTGTAAAATTGTCTTCCTTTATGGTGTTCCAGTAGAAGGATTAATATCTAAAAAGGTTTAAATTACTTCTCAGACGTTCATAAAATCAAGAACCAGGTAAGAACTTTCGATTTATTTTGAATCGAATTGTCGATTGAACTTTTAGTTTGGTATGTTAGGAAAATATTGTTAGCATTAACTGGAGTATTATTATACTACTAATAACTTGCCAAATGGCAATTAAACATATTAGAAGACCGTAACCATAAATGTAGTTAACTAATGATCTAATACAACTAATGTAGTTAACTAAATTCTAACAAATTTCTAGAAGTTAAGAACTGAAAATGTTAATCGTTGCCTGTCTTTCAGATTAACTCAAGTTCAATTTCAATAACTGGTTGATGGTCTCAATGGTGCATGGCAAATTCGTTTGCGTACTTATATTCCAGATGCTAAAAATATACGACATGCAAGGGCTGATAGCAGAAACAACGAGCGACAACAAGTGAAAAGCAGAAGAGGGTACTGCTGCAACAACACTTTCCGCCTTTTCACTATGTACCAGCTGTTTATAAATGCCTACCGTTTATAAACAGCAGTAAACCTGAAAAATGCCTTCAGTAGAAATGGCAAGTTGACAGCAAGGGAGAGGTCGAAGAACTAAGAAAAAAACAATGTTTGCTTGCTGTTTTTCATACTTACTTCAGTTTGTTTCAGACAGTAAACAAAAGAAGCACTACAGTTTTTTTTAATAAACGTATTAAATATAATTGCTGCTAATTGCGTAACTCTGCTATTTTCCGTTATTCATAAGAAAAGTAAACGTATTATTTGCAAAACTGGTATCCAGGTTTTAAGTTTACCACCGTTTAATTGTTACGTGAATTTGAATGTCTATGCGAAATCATCGAAGTACAGTTTCTGCCCTTGACAATAACGATTTACAGCCGCAGAAAGCGGTGTGGTGGTGATGGTGTATTTAATTATGGCAAAGCACACGAGGGCTATCTGCCTAAGGGAGGGATGCCTTCGTGGAGGACTTTCTAAGGGAAACTGGCTCGTATACATGTTACACATGGAGAAAACCACGAAAACACCCATGCAGCCAGCCCGTTCGCGGGATTCGAACCTCGGACCGAACTACCAGTGTTCAGCGACTTTACCGCTCGGCCGCTGGTGGGCACAGCCGCTACGTTGCAAGCAGAAAGCGTGCAACAAAACTTAATATTAAGACACGATTTTTGGTTTTCCGTAGAGGCGGTTGCTTTAGAAAGGTGATTTTAATATCAGGACTTATTTGTTTAAATATGTTCTAGTCACGTCAGAAGAGGTAGTCTGTGGAGACAGTTGTCATCAGAAATTCCACTTTATATTGCAAGCAGGGGCCGATTTACTAAACTTGAGGCCCTTAGGCAAAACCTCTTGTATCCTCTATAGTAGATATCAATTGCATTGCTGATATCTACTGTAGAGAAGCAGGTTTTGTAAAATAACCGAATAATTGACCCTTTTTTTTTTTTGAAGTTTACTTAAACAAGAAGTACATGTTTTATTTTCGTATGTCTCTATATGTTTCAGTTTATTATGAGTTGCGCAAAATATAAGTTTATCTTAAACCAGGATTCTGTTTTCATTTGTCCTGGCAAAAACTTGACATAAAGAGAAGAATCTGGAGAATTTTTGTTGGTTTGATTATAATTTCTATTAATTAAACTACACAGATAAGAAAAAATAATGTAATTAAACTGTTTATAAATTTATTAATGAAATGCAGGTCCACACCTGCCGTAATCAAAGATCCTCATATTAACAACATCGAGAGTTTTAATTATAGTAGTCGCAGAATAATAGAGATCAGTTGTATAAATTAGCGTTAGTTTGGAAATTAAAGGTTCAATAAACAATCTAATTTGCAAACGCAAATTAAGTTTGTTCATTCAACGATATCAATTGTTCAATGTAGAAGCTTGCAGAAAAATATAAAAAACAAAAAATATGAAATTTCTTCTGATTTTTATATTTTTTAAAAATCTAGAGCTGAAAAAAAAAAAAAAAATGCTTAAAACTTCACGTATTTAAAATATTACAGAAAGATTTAGAATCAGTGCTGAAAGTGGAAGTGCTTCCTTTGTTTTTATGAAAATCTCGCCCTGTTTGCAATATAGGTATATAGATAAAATGACCCCTTATTAAGGCCACTCCGCATAGTACCCAGATGATTTTAACCGTCTAGGGAGATGGCTATCACTTGAGATGATTATTGATGATGACGACCATGGACCTGGGAAGGGATTTACCCTATTCCAAGACTCCTGAGTAGTAGTCATTATGAGAAATTTTACTATATAAGAAGTAGCGTCCTTAAAACATGCAAGTTGTAATATTGTCCATATTTGACAGTTTAATATACAATATATAAAGCAATTTAAAAACATCGCAGTTTTAAAACATCGTATTAGAGAATATCGTGGTAAAAAATAAAGCATCTGCAAATCATCGCATGACGATAACAACAATATAACATGTGTTTTCACTCTTTAAAGATTTAAGCGTACACTGCGAAAAAAAAATGAGACAGTTCTATATCTCTCATTCTACTGTACACTCATTCTACTATATTCGATTGAAGAAATTAAACTTGTGTTTTTCATGTTTCGAAAGCGCGACTTAGGATATGTATTACATTTATAAATAACATTACACAAAATCGGACAGAACGCGCAATTTGTGCATACAATGCAATTCTGCCACTTGAGAGTGTTGAACATTAGAAAATTGAAAATAAAATCTAAAATGAATCCC
Source organism: Stegodyphus dumicola (assembly GCF_044657685.1). Taxonomy (NCBI): domain Eukaryota; kingdom Metazoa; phylum Arthropoda; class Arachnida; order Araneae; family Eresidae; genus Stegodyphus; species Stegodyphus dumicola. The sequence continues at coordinate 34,208,163 of NC_140771.1, read as the reverse complement.
CAACTTGCGAATTGACAAATTTGTTTAAGTGAGCATCGGCTCAAAATTTGTAACGATGCGATTTATCTTCAGGCTAGCACAATGGCTAACGCCGGAATACTAACTGGCAGAGCCGGGTGTCAGAAGAAACAATAAGGATGAGAAAAAAAAAGTAATATAAAAATTTGAAATATGCGTTTAATGAAAACACATTTAACAAGATAACTCTTAAAAATACATCTATATATTTATTAAAGTTTTCTTTACAAATTTTATTAAAAAAGATAATTACAAATGAAATTTAATAAAGTGAATCACATAATTTGAACTTTAGAATTTGCGTTTTAGTTTTCAAAATATAATTTGAGAATATATATTGGAGTAAGAGTGCAAATTCTCTTACGTTTCTCCTGAATCATTCTGGATCAAAGCAGATAAAAATGGAAAAGGATTATTTCCAGAATTAACACTGGTTAATACTAAACACGAAAATTCTATCTGGAAAATTAAGCCGTAGGTAATCAAAAACCCCATATGCGATAGTAATAATCAAAATCCACTGAAACTGCTATAATTGCATTCATTTCTTTAATGAACGCTTCTTCTGATTGTAAATAAAGCTGATCTTTTAAAAATGATGTCAGTGATGTCAAATTTGATTTCAAATGATTTCAATTATTTATTTTGTGTACCACCCATCTCTCCATCAAAAAATTATTCGCATTGGAGTTTCTGTAGAGACAACAGTTATATAATTTAAAGACATTTTTGAAGAACAAGGTTCGAAAATCGGGAGGGGAATGTTATGCGAGAACATTTCAGAAAGACACATTTATATTAAGAACAAAACAAATGAAAAATATTCATAAATGAACTACCGTAAACTATCACACCAATATTTATGTAAAAGAAATCTACATTCCAATAAAAACACATATAGTAAAGCTAACGTCGCACTATCTGATAACAGACCCACTTGCGACCGAGCGGTAATATTGCTGAACGCTGGGTTCCGACCAGGGTTCGATTCCAGGAGAAAGGACTGACTGCATCGGCGTTTTCGTAGTTTCCTCCAAGCGAACCGTGTACACGAGTCACTTTTTCAAGTCCTTCAGGAAGGCACCTCTTGCCTTAGGCAGCTAGTTCTCGCCTGCCTTACCATAGTTAAATAAGCTAAACCAAACCTATCAAATAAGATATCACCATTTTTAATTCCCTATATCTTAAATTCTGTCCGCTCTTATCATTGTCCCCCGCAAATCTTTAGGCCGCAGATTATTTAATGCGCTGCAGGTGCTGTCTATCTCGTCTGCTACATCTTTCCAACGTCACTGTTGCCATCTTCGTCACCTTTTATTGTGCCTTTTCACGCTCAGTGATCTCTAGAACCATCAATATATCTCCGTTTTCTGGAACTTCTTCACATTCATCCTAGTTGCAAGAGTAAATGAATTAGTAAGATGAACAAAGTCGCTATATGGACTAATCCATTTTAAAACTTAAAAAACAGGTGGTCTTTTGAATGCCTTGAAGGAGAAAATTATGTGAATACTTCAGTAAATGCTAAATGAATGTGAATACTAAAAATTTTCAGAAACTGGCGCGATAAATTACGCGAGATTTTTTTAAACAGAAATTGTATTATTTTTAATTATGTAATTAAGAACAACAGTTACGAATTGTAGAATGTGTCATCTGTGATTTCCAGTCTTTTTGACTCCTACTAGTGACTGGGGGAATAAACATACGGAACACCAGTCGTTCGATCCGGGTTGGAATCTAGGAGAACGGACTGGCTGATTACATGCGTATTGTCTACTAGCTGGATTCCTCTGCAGAGAACGTTTTAAAAGCAACGTATAAACGGTATAAAGCTCTTGACGTATAAACGGTAGCGCTTTGCTCAATTATTCTTTAAATATCTGCCATTGTGTCAAGCCATTCAACTATAGGTTAAAACCATCACGGTTGTATGCCTGTCCTATCACTCAAATACCACGTCCGCATGTTCTACCACGTAACGGTACCGGCAGATTGCCTTATTAGACTTTTTAATAGAACAAATCAACAATTCAATCCTTTGGATTGACAGTACATTTATAATTGATGGTGTGAAACGGTGATCTGTTGTTACTATTATTCCTGTTATATTATTATATCTGTTATATTATTATATGAATACTTGCCTTTTAAAGCGATATCTATGCTTGGCGTTTCCTGCAGTTTGAAACCAAGTGGTTTTGTGGCTCACAGACCAATAAGCAAATGATAAGATTCGTATCTATTTTTCTGTTCTGATTCCATTTTCTTTTGGCTACACAGAATTTTGTTTCTCACTATTATGGCACTGGCAAGCCAAATCAAAACTTTAAGACGTATTAAATCTGAAAATTTCCCAACATACCTCCTGGTATTGTAAGACACGACATTGGTTGAGAAATGTTAGATTAAAAAATCATTTTCGATTACATCTAATTTATGTAACTAATCTATTCTATTTAATTTTGCAATTTCGCTAAAATAATGTTCTTCCATTCGCAGACCGTTTAATTTGGAGGTACTCCCCATTTCCGAGCGCCTTTTCAAGGTCATATCTCATCCACCGGGCATATGTGGCGCCAGATAACTGTCGTTTTAGCATTACTTCCACGTTGGAACATGATGAATAAATAAAAACGATGCAGGCTGGAAGCTTTCTTACTGGTTCAGCTGCGTAGTAAGAAAACTCACTCTCCCTAGTGAATGAAATAGAACTTTTTTTTCTTTAGCCTTTTGCACGTTCGCTTAATAATTGCCTGTTTTATTTTTGCACCGCAAGCACGTGTCGGGAATTTAGAACACACCGACATTTAACTATCATTTCCTTATTCTTTCATCAAGTGTGGGTTAAATTGACAGGACCGTACTCTGGGACTCCCATTTTTAAGGTGGTTTTCAAATCCTCCTATAGCGTTTAAAATATGTAAATATTTTGTATTTTTTTCAACTTGGGGTTTTAAAAGTATAAAATTATACCTAATTTGTTTTAGAGCAGATATTTTCATTTGTTTCCCATTTAAAAAGTTTAAAAAGTGTTATGTATTTTTAATTTTTAATTCTTATTCTGATATAGAGAATAAGCTAATACAAGTGCTGAGTATATTCACATAGATCAATATAACATAAATAAAAACAAAGTGTTGCAGGGAGAACTCGAAAATTAAACCTTAATTAAAAAAAAAGAATTTAAGACACAAATTAAGTTTTTTACTAAAAATTTTCTATCAAATTATACAATTTATCGAAGGAGTTTTTATTCTAATGAATGACTATTAATTGCTGAGAAATAAAGAACAGAATAAAAAGGAAATCTTTTTCAGTTAGAATTACTGACTTTTAAATTTAAGATTTATAAGTGGACAAGATGATTTAATATTTTAGGCAATTCTATCTGAGAATACGTAAACAGCAAGGACTAATCCAACAGAAGAAAGAGTTTTTACCACGTTTGAAGGAAACCACATTTTTTAGTGTGCGTTTTACTCACGTACAAGATTACCAAATTCATAAATAAACATCAGTTAGCTTCAATGTATATAACTTGTATAGACATTAGGATTTTTGGAAGCAGGCAAGATGAAAAAAAACCACCATGAACCTCTGGAATACTGGCCCAGCGTGCAGAACCACTACACCACGAAGGCACGCTAGGAAGGCGGGAGAAATACCTTATATACTCCCCCTTTTAATGGGCGACTGGGATTTTTAGGGGACCCAATCGCCAAATCCTGGGTGAGGAGAATCATCATCCATCACGTTTTTAGTTTGGGCGCCACAGTACAGACATTAGGTATTTTTGAAAACAGACAAGAGAAATTGAAAAAGTAGCAACCGCCTTCGCCGGGAATCGAACCACGGACCTCTCAATTACGCTCTGAGTGTGCTGACCACTACACCAGAAAGGCTCGCTAAGAAGGCGGGGAAAATACCTTATAAACTTAATTAAGGTTTTTAGTAAAATCAGTTACAGGTTTTCTCCCTTTTTTCAGCTTCTGTCAGAAAAGAACATGATATGGTTCAAAATGTGTGAGTTTATATTTTATGCTACGTGAACTGTTGAAACCATGAAAGCAAAACCATACAAAAGAGTAATGTAATTTTTTTTGTTTAAATAACTTTGAATGGATAATGCAAGTTATGAGGTTATTTCACAAAATATTTTGTATTAAATGTACTTTACATGAAATATAGTTTGAATCAATGACCCTGCGCTTCTGTTTTATAGAAAAACCCTAAACATTTGGAAATGCATTTATTCAAGAAATAAAAATGCATTTATACCACTTAAAATCTCCAACTTTAAATAAATAAATAGTAACGATGGAAAGTGGTCAAAATTAGTAACGATGAATTATGATATTTTCGCATGGAAGAACATGAATTTACTGCCGAAAAGAGGTTATTTTCCCGCACATTCCGATAGCTACCAAAAATATAATCAGCATGTTCAAAGAAACGTAAAACTTTCATGAAACGAAATATTTTATTAAGAATTGATTGGTACAGTTTCGATGACGTTAATAATGTTTTTTAACACGTAAATTATTAAAACATTTCTCCTAATGCAGAGGAGTTTAAAGAATTTACGAATAGGTATAGTTTTATCGTCCTTTTATAGGTAGCACTGAGGGAGATATTATTACTATTTATACTTTAGAACAATTTTTTATAAATTATAATGTTTCATTTTGCCAGATCGATTTGCGAAACGGGTTGCTTAAGAAGAAGCTTCCTATGAAGGATCATTCTTCTTTCAGTTCTTTTCAGTGTAGTAGGTATCCCTAATGAAAGTTATAGAAAGTATTTCGAGAAATAATCGATTAAGTTATTGTGTGTTATTTAGCTACGTTAAAGTTATTTAAACAAAGACAAAATTCGATTTTCTGGATATTTTATTTTTATGGATTCAGTTTATTTTGGATTGGCTAAAATACGAATATAAGTTTTGTACAAATTGATAGATTTTAAATCAATAGCTAAGGTTTTCTCCCTTTCTGGGAGAATTGGGATAAAAACAATAATAATCCGAAAGAAATCTTACTGAATTAATTACAAATCTTAATTAAGTAAACTAAAGAAATAAGGCAATTAAATTGTGTTGTTTGTTGTTGTTGCTGATCCATCATCTGCCACACTGGCCTAGTATTGGTGATAAGACTTCAATCTCTATTTTAGCTTTACCGCAAAAAATTCTCTTCCCGTCGTGATGTATGTACATCTGCAATGGATGCTTTCACATAATGGTCTGAGTGGTAATGAAATGGCTGTTGCCCCGGTTAAGGAAGCTACTTCAATTGACTCTGAGCACTGGTACCCTGACAATTTTAGAGACCTGCTGAAGAGTTAAATGTACTGTTGTCTTTTTCTGGCATGATTGGTAATTTGGCAGGCAGTCGCGAGGTGCTATTGCTTTTGGTGGTAATCGTGCTCAGCAGACTACTTTGACGAGGCTCCTAAGTGGACATCCGAAATGCCTTAAATTTGACCGGGGAAATTAGATCTTCCCCATCTGTAGGAAATGTAATACTGATCATTTCACTCCTGGACGTCTTTTCACCTGTTTGGGACTTGTAAAAGAGAACCTATTGAAACGACCTACCTTCGTAATGGAAATATTGATGGCTCTTGAACTCATGGATCTGTCTAGCCTAAAGGCTAACCAGTTAGAATCAGGAACTTACTTAGCAATTAAATTATTTATTATTTAAATAATCCAGTACATGACCACACCTACACTATTCAAAGGAATATCATAATCATCTGATATCATTAATTTCTAGTGTGGTGGTCATATAATAGCAGGTATCGTGTGTATGACGTAGCGTTAGTTTATAATTCGAGACTTCATTTAACGATATATGAGGGAGTGCATGAGAATGTTCTGATATTTGATTTTTGAAGGAAGACATATAAAATTAAAATACTAAATAAAAACTTTTCCCCTTATATTTCGAGTACATAGAACTGAGAAAAATATAGTTAAAATTTTACGTATTTTTAACGTTTTTAAAGTACTAAGAGATCTTTCCGAATGGAGAGGTCTAAATTTCAAGCCTATTCGCCATTGAATAAGTCAGGCCCTGATTGTAGGCCGTAATAAGGGACATACGAGGGCAATCCCAAAAAAAGGTCTCCTATTTTTTGGAGACGTAGAGAAAGTTTTAATACGGTTGTTGGCAACACTGTTGTGAGTGATGCCTTCTCCGCTACCACATAAGCACGCAGGCGCTTCGCTCGGATGCTCAGTCTTGGCTTGGCAGCCATTCGAAATGGAGCTCCCGATAAACGTTACCGCCAAGTGCGAAGTGCGCGCAGTTATTCGATTTTGAACGCAAAAGGCGTTAAACCGGTTGAAATTAACCGCCTATTGACAGAAGTGTATGGACAGTCGTGCATGGATGTCAAAAGCATTCGCAAGTGGTGTAGAGAGTTTACAGCCGGTCGTACTGAAATTCATAACGAAGAAAGGAGCGGGAGGCCGTCAATTGCCGACGAGTGTTGAGTTCGTATTCTTTGAGTTTCGGGATTGTTGAGTTCGTAAAATGCGTAAAGATCGGAGAATCATCTGGATGCTCCTGAAGTTCCTCAACACTTCCTGGAGGGCATGGCGGCAAGCTGGTATGACATGGGCATTGTAAAACTGCCACAGCGTCTACAAAAATGCATCGACCGAAATGGCGATTATGTTGAAAAATAAAGCATTCTTCAATCTTTAAAGTGATGTAGCAATTATAGAAAATAAACGGTTCTTTGTATATCTAAAAATATAGGAGACCTTTTTTTGGAATTGCCCTCGTATGAAGTAAAGTTAGAAGTTCCTCTAACTCTTGAACTTCTTTTGGCTCTTCATTTACCCAGTTTTTTATTACTATTTCAAGCAAGAATTTTTATGTCTGAAGTTTCGTAGCCTTTAGCTTTTTATACACCACATATGAACTGAACAACGCAATTCGTTTGTGGTGCATAGACTATTCAAGTATAGTGTATTAATTTTGACAGCAGAATAAGTTTGTTTCAGCTCAAAACATTTGAAAGAAACCACCACATTCGTGTAACTTCAGAAATACTTACTTGTAAGATCGAAAAGAATTTATTTGACAGTATATCTTTAAAATTTTCAAAAACATTTTTCCGTTTTGCGATATTTTTGCAGCTTAATCATTTGAGAAATTGGGTGCCATTGCTTTTACTACATGTTCATTAGTTTGCGAGGTATTGAAAATATTGTAAACATGGAAGTAACTATTTTTCTTACACCTGCACTGATGGTGACAGCTACTGCGGCGTTTGTTTATAATTTAAAGGTCCTTAGTTTGGATTTCATGCTCTGAAAACCAGCCACTGCTATTTTTAAATAAAAATATGCCAGTGGAAGAACGCGAGATAAAAAGTGACTTTGATGTTGTTTTGATATCTCGTTATCACTTGTAATGTTGCAGTAGAAAGTGCGGCAGCTAAGACAAAATCTGGGATTTTCTTGCTTGGCTTATTGCATGTATTTTCTAAGTGTATTTCCAGTGAATCTTTTAATTTCCTTGTGTCCAAAAATCAGTGGGCCGAGTAAACTTCTGCACAGATTGCTGCACATGAACCCATTGTATCATTGAATGATGGAAGGATAGGTCGAGGGCTTTTGCGTAGGACAAGGAGCAAACGAATCGGAAAAAAATGATGAAAGTCGAATCTGCGATGCTGAAAGCAATGAGTACTCCAGCAATAAGTTTATAATCTTTGAAGAGCAAAAAATATTGCAAACGCTGTGAAAATTGAAGCACAGAAAGAAATACAGGGAAATGTTTGAAGCTTTGAAATTTAAAGCGGTTTTATATTTGTTCTAATAAATTTAAGTATTCCATACTAACTGGATTATATATATCTCAAATCTGAGATATGCCTGTCATTATCTCTTTGATTTTCTTCTTTTGTTTAAGTGGATATGCAAATTTTGCACTTTTTTAAAGAACGCTGCTTTTTTTCGAAGATATTTGTGGCTCCTAAGTGTACGTAACACGTCATGTTTTTATTAATTAAGGTTTCATAACAAAATTCATTAATATATTGGTGTTTAGTCATAGTTACGTGAATAAAATGTATTTTTTCAATAAAGTTCAGATTAGGGTAATTTTCACATAAATTTGTACTTTAATTGCATTTATCTCAAAATACTATTTTTTCAATTTGCGCGTAAGATATTTCCAAAACTATTCAAGTAAACTCCTTGTAAATGTGTATACATTTAATACGCAATTATTACTGCCCTTGGGTTCTACAGAAATTGTACATATTTTAAATTAAAAAGTTATAACTTTATTAAAAGCAAAAATTAGGTACAGTTAATTTTTATTTGTATATTATAATATTTAAAAATAAATTATATTTAATAGAACAAAATTAGAAAGTAAATATTTTCTCTAATTTGCGTTAAACTTATTAATATGTAGTCAAAGTTAAATATCTTGCGCACAGTGAAAAGTTGAATTTTCGAAAAATTAAAATAGCCTTTTATTTTAGATAATTTTTAAGTGATATAAATATTATATTTTCTTTTTCATTTTCTTTTTTTTATTATGTTATCAATAATAAATCTACATACTCAAAGAAAAAATTATGCATGTAACTGAAAAAGTTATGTTTTTCAGAAACTGAGAAACACTGGTTAAATTTTAAACATTTTAAGGCTTATTAAAGGTATACTGTCCCCTTAACATTGAGATATGAGAGTGAGAGAAAATGAGAAAGAAATCGCAAGATTTGCAACCACCGTTTTGACGGAAGAGATCGAAAGTAAAATTTTAAGCCATTGGAAAAAATGACATCTGAAAAAATATGGAACAAATTTCTCCCTTTTGTGAAATTTCTTCAATTGATTCCTTTAACGACCTGTACAAGTTTTGCTAGAAAATTGCGAAAAACTAAGAATCTCATTCTCTTTCCAATTAAATATAATGTAAATAGCAGAAAATAATTTCAAGAAAGCAATTCGTATTCATTTAGTATGCAGCAAAGCACATTTGTCGAAAAGAGTCATTGTCTCGAAAAGAGAAACAATGCAAATTAGGAAGGAGAAAAAATTATATTTAAAGACAAATTAGGGTAAACAATCAAATTTCTTGATACTCGTTCTTTATTTTAAGCGGAGACATAACAAATTATTAGTTTTATAGAATTTGGTTGCCAGATTCGGAATAAAAGTACTAAACAAATTTCTTAAAAATAGCTTTGTCTCTTTCGAAGACAAACACACAACAGATATGCGGCTGTTTCTCACAGATTTAAATTGTTTTCTGTATATACACTCTTTTGCAAAAAAATAGAAGCACCTTGAAGGATGTGGTTGTTGTTGATGAAATTGAATATGTGTATATCTCATACACAGATAATAAAATAATTAAAAAATCCAGATCATAGTACCTGTTCACGGCTCACAGTCACCCATTGAGTGCTCAAATTAGTAATTGGTCGAAGCGCCCCTGGCTGCAATGCATGCTTGAATTCGTCGAGGCAAGGAGTGGTAGAGGTTCCTAATGTCATCCTGCGACACATTCTACCAGATATTCATCAGTTGTGGCTCCAGATCTGCGATATTTTGTAGTGCCTGAATCTGGCGGCCTACTATGCCACAGGTGACAGGTGACGGAGGACGGGGACGCCTGGCGTATAACAGAGGTAAACAGGCATATGTCCCACACCCTCCCCTATCCAGACGCAACAACTCCCTGTGGCCCCATAAGGACGCCCGCGAGTTTATCGATACTTCAACATATATTACTACTTACTCATAAATTACTGCCTACTGATAACATATAAATTCTGCGACATCCTCGATCGGTGAAAGGTCTGGTGACCTTGCTGGCCAAGGAAGAGTATCAACCGCACGGAGACAGTCCAGAGATATGCGAGCGGTATGTGGCCTGGCATTATCTTATTGGAAAATGGGCCCCAGAATGGGTGCCGTGAAGAGTAACGTATATTTGTGTCATTAAACTAAAACTTCATAGAAACATCAAACGGAATGAGACTTTTGATCTAAAAAAGAAATCGAAAGAAATGATTTGTTTTCCGATTATATTCGAAATTTAGAAAACGGAGTGCAGTCGAACTTCGTTACAACAAATTTCAAGGGACTTGATATTAACAACTAAGTATAATGAACCCATGTATACTTGCACACACATACATACATGCATAAAAAAAAAGATAAATTTTTTTCACAGCTACCAAAAGAAGTGAATTATAAATCTAAATTTAAAAAGTTATGTTAAGAAATAATTACTATTATTTCTACGCCCAGTTACTAAATTTGTCGGTTGTTCTTTTCCAGTTTCTCTGAACGTTAATAATTTTACTTAGCCTAAATATCACTGTTTTGATCTTTCCTTTAAATTATCCATTTATAATTACTAATTAATAATTCTTTTACCCATAATAATATGAAAACATTAAAATTAAAATTATGTGTGGAATTTACCGTTATGTTTGTTTTTCGAGTGTCATCTTGCTAACTACACAGCAAAGTCTCGATGTAATCGGATATGTGTGAAAATACAGACTGGTGATTTGTCGAAATTCAGTTTTGTTGTCTTCGTCTGTATGCCTTAAACACAGCCATGACGGATGTCGAAAGCTGTTAAGAGTTCCAGCGTTCGATTGCGCATTCCAAACCATTACATATCTATAAACATATATATACACACACATACATTTGGGGTGGCCACTTGCAACAAAAAAGGGAGTTGCAAAACTAGATGTTATAGCAGTCCCATATGCAAAATTCCAGCGTTCTGCGGCTAATCATTTTTGAGTTATGCGAGATACATATATAGACACACTGCAAAAAAAAAAAAAAAAAAACAAAAAAAAAAAAAAGACAGTTCTATATCTCCCGTTCTACTGGGCCGATTGACGAAATTCGAATTGTGTTTTCCATATATTGAAAGCGCAACTTAGGATATATACAGTACAACTCCTGTTATCCGAACTTCCGGCTAACCGAATCGCCGATTATCCGAATCGCTTTCAGAATTTCAGAATTTTTCAATCAATCAACAGAAGAGAAGGAAAAGGAGAAAAAGGAAAAAGGAGCTCAAGAAAAGGGAAGGAAATAGGCATGACAAGATGAGGATGACGTGTCACTTGAATTAAGAAACATTCTTTTGAAAATTCCTGGATGTTCAGAAGTTAGTGCTGAGGATACAGTAGAATGGATGGTGTGTGATTCTTCAGACCCTGGGTTTCAAATTCTAAATGATGATGAACGGCATGGTAAGAATGCGGGAGAAATACCTTATATACTTCCCCTTTTAGAGGGCGATTGGAGATTAGGGGACCCAATCGCCAAATTTCTAATCTCCAATCGCCAAATTCTGGTGTTGGAGAATCATCATCCATCATCTTTTTTGGCTCGAGCGTCACTGTAGAGACATTAGGTATTTTTTGAAACAAGGAGAGATGGAAAACGAGCAGTGCCGAAAGTGTGAGAGTAGGGGACCTTAATGTCGAAGGTGAAGCAGATACGGGACCATCAGCTAGTGAAGCGTTTGCCGGCTTTGAAACTGCGTTGAAGTGGAAGGAATGCCAGCCCGCGTGTAACCACATGCAACTTCTCGTTGTTAAGCTAATGCGCGACTTGGCTTTCTGAAAATGGATGACGACAGTCAAACAGCTTACTTTGACTGAGATTTTCAGCAAGCAATGACTTTCAGCACTTGTAGTTACTCTGCAGTACGCTATATAACATATACGTAAAAGTGCTGCCTTTTCATTTTAATTAATTAAAACCTCTTTTTGTTTAAAAATAGTTATTTCTCTCATTTCCAACATACAGTTCATACAGTAATTCATTAAACCCTATTCCAGTAGACCCTTTCTTCGGAAAAAATCCAATTACCCGAATTTTTGATTATCCGAATGCAGTCCAGTCCCAGTTGATCTGGATAATTGGAGTTCTACTGTATTAGATTTATATATGGCTTTGTTCTAACATAGGTATTTTGATACAAATTCGGACTTTTTCTGAAATAACATACTAATCTTTTTTCCATGTTTCGATTCTACGACTCAAATTATGCTTATATATTAAATTTTGTAATTTTTGGGGAGAAATGTAGCAAATTTTTTCAGTTTGCGCCAAGAATAATTCACTTAAGGAACTTCTTAATTTATACGAGCCTATTTTCCTTGCCTTCTTCCTCATTGTCCTTGTAAACCACTCGCAGAGGTAAATTCCTTCTTTTGGGTTTACAATGAAAAAGATAGTTTACGACACTCCGTTGAAAATGATGAGGGCCTTCTAGCACGCATCCCTGTAACTGAGTATCAGACATACCAGGAATATTCCGAAACACATGTCATTCCATGCGCCGATGATGTCAAGCGTATGAAATAGGTCACGCTCGCAGTTTACACCTTCTATAACCTCAGCACAGTTAAGTATTTTCTGCGTGTGTAATGAAAACTAAGTATGTTCTCTTTCCCGGCTCTTTTATTTCTCGACTTCTACGTATACGAAGATGATATTTCGAGTCTTATCACTTAAATCTATATTTGTGCGGTCTACATATCTCAGAAGTTTATACATGCTTAGCTGAGTAACTTGTTATATCAAACAAGGTAAACTTGTAACAAAACTTCCAAACATATGCAACTAAATAATTACAACACTAAAAATGTATAATATTAATAAAACAATGCTATATTTATGTTAGATTGAAGCACTGTGAAGGTTTCGGCCTACAGAAGATATAGGATGAGAAGGATTTCCTAAGGAAAGGAATTGTTTATTTAAGGAAAATAGATCCATATTTATGTTACACATGAAGAAACCTACAAATGTCTCATGCAGCCACCCATTCAACCACCCCCAACAGCAGTGTAGGGTAAAATATCGGTGTTTTACGGCTTCTGGTACTGGATCTGGTATCTATTTTAGAATCATTTATCAATGGCCGAACGCTGACTACTAAAAGTTCTATCCAGGTTCGAATACTCTGCAGAACGGCTAGCTACATAGATGTTTCATGTTTTTTATGCGTAAAGTAAACATGATTCAGTTTTTCTTAAAATTTTCTTCCCGATGACATTCCTCCCATTAGACAGGCATCACTCGGATACTTTTCAGTGTTGGACGGAATAAACAAAACTGCCTAACTGAATTTCAGTTACGTTACTGTTGAATATTTTAAACATAAAAATGAATGCAGTCCAGTCGAGAATCCCAACAACTATCATAGGCCAATCAAACTGGTCTTTCTCCCTCACAAACACACAATGGTCCGACATTTTGATAAAAAACATTTGTTGCGAGTAGCTGAATTCAACAATCAATTAGCCACCTCACAATCGCACTGTTGTCCAGAACACAGGGTTCACAAGGAGAGACCGATATTATAATCGTGAGAAAAGGGGAACGACATACATAAAATCAATTTTTAGGCGAGTTTCAAACTCATATCTCTGATTTCGTACTAGCAGTTCAGCCTCCATTAACTTCTAGTGAACCACCAAAACATTAACTACTAGTGGAAGGCAGTTTGCCCATCTAAGCATCTACTATTTGCTATAAATTACTAGAATAGATTCGTTAGCTAGTGCAAGAAAGCTTCGTTAGAATAATGTTGCCCAATTCGCATTTTTTCCCCGATTTTTAGGAATATATTTTGTTTCTTTAAAATTTCCACAATCATCAGAAAATCCATTGAATCTTTCGACAATTTTGGCCATTTAAAAATTATTTATATGAAAATCACACAGAACTCTCTAATAATCCTTCCTCAGAAAATTTTCCCATTATATGATTAATATTTTCCCCTATAAGACAGAATAAATGCAATTTTGTTAATAATTTAGTTTTCAAAATTATTAGTTTTGTGTAGCAATAAGTATCAAAATAAAAATTCATAATCCTGTTTCTCCCTCATCTTCGAAATGTTTGAACAGGATTTGTGATCGCAAACTGTTAAATAAGTCACTTTCGCTTATTTGCTTAAATTTGTATAACAATCCCAGTTGGTAATGAATGCCATTGTTCTGAATCTTGTTCAGTGCCATTTGACGTATAAACTTCAGTCTTTTGAACTTTCCATCGATGGTGCACATGATATCTACAGAAGGCTAACATGTCTTACATATGGTTGATAGCCAGAAGAAACGAAATCCGCCCTCTATATCTCCGCAAGTATTTCGTGCGTAAGACCTTTTGGTCGATGTAGAGAAAAGTAACACGTCTCAAGGGCAAGATTGAGGGCTTGTCCGTTGAGGAATGTAGTTAATCCTGTACTTGAGATTCTCATGAGAGCGTAAATAGCGTAGGTCGGTCACCTGATACCAACATATAAATTTCCCCAGCCAAAAAAAAAATGAGAAGATCTAAAAACCGAAGCATGTAATTAAAAGATGTATGTTTTAAACGTGAAAGCAAAGGGGTCAAGTGAAAACTGCTTTATGTAAATCTGAATACGATAATAAATAGATTGCAAGCATAAGATTGCATTAATGGAATACTTTCTCAAATTAATCTGTACCAAAATGTAAGTTGTTAAGTAGTTCTTTCAATTTGTATTTGTACAAAATACATATAATTCAAGATTCTTTATTAATATTAGAAATTTCCCAGCTGAAAATTCACGCAGCTGCCTTTAGTTGAAATGATTTGAATTTTAGGGGAAAGGTTGCACAGAAATGGTCGAATCATGACTGAAACCAGCTTTCTTCTTTTAGATATCATTAACAGTCACTCAAGAGCTTAAAAGTCAATTCTTTGAAGAGCTTTCCTGAGAGACACAAACGTCATATCCTATTCTACTATTAGAAAATATTGTAGAAAGGCGATTTTCATTCCTCCAAGACAGCGAAAGACAGGTATACGGCTTGAACAAACTGGTAGAAGTTTCTAGAACTAGACTGAGAAATCGTACCATAACCTTGAATAACCTTGACCTTGCACAGACCAGACTAGCACGTTTCCTGTTCGCTGAACTGCACGCTTGAAGGGCAGACCTTCATCAACTAAGCCGAAATAATTAGGGAATAGCAGAATTCTTTACTTCTGTACGATAGTTCAGTTTTACACAGACAGAGTCAGAAATCTTCCTGAATACTGGTGAATCATTATTTGAATGTTGTTTAGTTTTCCAAATGACCAGAGTTTGTGTTCCTGAGGTGGAGAATTCCCAATAATCTACAGACAAGATCAGAAAAATTCCTCAATTTAAAATTACATAAAAAAGCAACCTTCATTTGATATATATTTTAAATAATTGATTTCTAGGACGAGCAGAGACAGAATCATTTCTTCTTCAGAAAAAAAAAAAAAGGTTAGACGATAATTTAACACCAACTAAATTTGATCGATTGAGTGAAGCATGAGACCCAGTCGACCAAACTGCCTTTCACTAATCGCATTTTATGTCGGAAAGAATTATTGTATTCTACAATGCGCAGGATAGCCTCACAAGTGGCCAAGTAGTTAAAACCAAATACTTGGTTGTTCGATTCTAGGACAGCAGGCTGGCTGCGTGGTTGGTTTTCATGGTTTTCGCCATACTGAACGTGAATACGATCTTATTTTCCTAAGAACGGCCCTCGGGAGCATTAAGGAATAACCTTCATTATATGCTTTGCTATGAAGTACCTAATTTTACCTTCCATGTGTGCTTTCGTAGTGCAAGTGGTTAACACATCCAGGTAGCACTGGAAGAAAGAATGGGCTCGAATCTCGGTAATGGCGCAGTTGATTCATCCCATTTTCTGGCTCCAAAAGACCTCTTAATCTCTATAAAAATATCATTCCGTTGAGTAACATATATAAAGAGAAAAAAAGTAAAAAAAAGGGTTCAGATAAACAAAAAAATTATAATCTAAGGTATTCAGATTACAATTTAATATCTAAAAGAGTTTACGTAAAGAACTCCAAAAACCATAAAACATTAAAGAATTTTTTTGAGTATAAAATAACATAAAAATTTTATCATATGATGTAAGATATGGCCTTCATTAATTACAATGAAGTTTCGAATGTTCATAAAATTATTAGTTGGCTATATTATAAATCAAATATATTTTTATTAATTCTATAAAATATTTTTAAAATTCAAATTAAGACTTGAGTTATTAAGAAAGTGTTTATTATTTTTTGGACCACTCAGTCTATGAATCCTTTACAGACTCATTAAATTTGAAAGGTAAGTTAGTGATCTTACACATTTCCAATGGTAATATTCTGGGAATAAGCTGCTTGAGAATGCGTAGAAATAATTAATAAATAAATTAATTAATCAGAAATCAAAGGTAAATAAATGAAGAAATCGAAGACCTCACGTTTTGAACATTTAGCAACTTCTGTCGAAGGTCGCTTCTAGATTCTTTCCATCACTTTTCCAGTGCCCGTTGCAGAGGCATAATCGTGTTTATGGACTTTATTTCCCTCGAACGGGGTTTTTACATATTTAACTAACAGCAATGCAAAAGGTTTTGCAATACGTGTAACCGACATTATTTGATTGACCACCGGTTACAATGCACTTGTAACCAAATTAAATAAAATCATGTAGATTCATAAAGTTTTTAAATAATCTTTGGGAAAGATTATTTAAAAGTAATAAATTCATAAAGTTTTAAATAATATTTTAAAGATTATAATCTTAATTATAATATTTAAATAATCAAATATCTAATGTAGATTTCGTGCAAAGCATGTATATGATTTCACAAAATATAATTGTATTATCCTTTGTGCTTCATCACTTTATACAGTTTATTATGAGTCTAATCGAAGAAAGTTAACGAAACGACATCCAGAAATATGTATGGAATTCATTTTTATGAATATTCTGTATATATGTTACCGTGAAAGAACGAAATTGGAGAATGTCGACTTTCACCGGAGAATGCTAACAAATACGTCGGTGAAAGATCGAATATTGCACTACATTCTTGTATATTCGGACCCTCACCGGTGTATATCGACAATACAGATATGCTCTGGTTTAAGTCGAAAAGAGAGGTCATAAAGTGCCTATAATAATAATAATTGCAATAAATAAGATCTGAATCACATAATTTAGTTTTTTATTATTGTTATTTTATTTTCTCATTTAGAACGTACTGTATAATTAAGTAAGTTTTTAACTTCTATTATTTTCCTTTCTCATTTTGAATGTATTGTGTGTTTTAGGTTCTCATGTTCTTAAGTTCTTATTTCAAGTTTCGAGTGCGTTTATTCGCGACTGAATTACGGAGAAGAAAATATAATATTGTTATATGTTCAACATTCACCATTAGTACATGGTGAATGTCGACATTGACCGGTGTAAGTCAGAAATAAGAGTATTTGGAAAATATTTCGGACATACACGAAGAGGTTGACATTCAACGGTGAAAGTCGACATTCTCCAGATTTCGGTCTTTCACCGTAACATATGTAATTAATGCAATTGAAAACACTCGTGTAGGATTGTATTTTATTCTGAGTGGAAGATCATGATTTAGAGATTTTGGTCCTTTGTACTTAAGATCTTTCTTTGTTATCTACATGTATATAAGTGGAACCTGGAAAAGTTATTTCAGTTGTATTAAGGTGCTTACGCATTAGCACAACCACCTCTGCACATTTCGCGATTTGTTTCGGAAGTAAAGACGATTCGGTGAATTTTTGGATTGCAAGTGACAATGGATATAGTTACAGAAAAGATGTTATAAGCATGGTTGCCAGAGTTTCGCGAATTCTACTAAGGTGTTTGCGGTAATAAGTAAGTACCGTATTAAGATAAAAAAACAAAATATTTACTTTTAAACATACGAGAAAACAAACATTTATGTATGTCTAATGTGTTTAACTTATCCTTTTTTAAAATCACAATGTGTTATACTTTACAGGTTGTTCGAGAAATGTGGCTACAAGGCAAATTTCGGTTAATTTTTTCCCCAATGGCGACGAGCACTTACCCATTTCGCATTGGCCACTTCTAAGACCAGAAATGGTAGCCATTTTATTGTGGAATTACCTAATAAGCAGCCACCGATGCCTTCTATGAGAGGACGGACAATTACAATCATGCCTTTTCCGGGATTCGAACCCCGGCCCTTCGCTACCGCATAGGCTTCCCTAACCGCTATACCATCTGGACGGCATTTCCCTTAATATTGATCCTGTGTATGTATTTACAACGATAAAATTTCTCAAAATAAGGTAGAAAATTTGAGAGAAGTTTCAATACTGGAAGTGAAAAATTTTGTAAACATAGGATTATTACAAATAATTCTTCGAGTTAGAATATATTATATTTCGTTTAATATTGCCAAAAGCAGATAATTGCGTAATTTTAATCCTTTCTGTGTAAGTTTTCATTTGTGCTTCTCTAGTTGAAAGATATATGCATCCACTTCTGTAATATTGGGAGTGATACTTCTATTCTGTCGACATTCGTTGTGGTGTGTCGGCTCTGACAGCCCCAAAAGCAGCTGTAATGTAGTCCTAGAGTTCCTGTAATGTTGCTTACAAGAAGGGACACATAATAATTTCATTTAGAATGCTTTAAAATAGAAAATCAGTGAGCAAATTGGAAATACCTGGCGATCATTTAAAGAATGTTAAGGAATGTTTTCGATATTATGGCCTATGCGCAAAATTCTAATTTCCTCCATAATTTCTTTAGAAACGCTTAGCCGTGGGAAGCTGTTGTTTTTTTACAAGCAACAAGTCTTGAAATGTCGACTTCATTGCACTGGTGACTTTGTGGATCTGCACTGTTTTGTCTTCGAAGCGCTCGCTTTGCAGCAACAATGGATAAATGCTTTGCACATTCAGAAACAGAAACCGCTAGTCTTGCTTTAAACTCACCAGTTTGGAAATGGAGCTAGTATTTCTAAACGATGCGTCACTAAAAAGAAAACGACAGCTAAAAAATTTATTTATTTATTTATTTTGGTTATATGGATATTAAAAATACTTTATATAGGTCGCAACAGAGGAAAACTTCAAGTTAGTACAATATCCTTCCTACTTCAGTCAACTTAGTACATTAATATTCAAAATTCAAAATTATTATTTCTTTAGGTCTACATTCAAAACATATTTTCGAGGGGAATTTTAAAGAATAAAGCAGAACAAAATATTAAATTGCTCGTTTTTTGTGTTCGATAAAATTACATTAATGATTAAATTTGTAGCTGGCCTAGAAAACACATTAATTGATAGCTATGCGAATACATCTGGAGCTAAAAAATGTTTTCATTGAGCTTTACCACCACAGCTCTTTAAGACTTCATTAACTGGGCTTTTAGTTTCATAATTAACATTACAATACAATAATTCACATTACATACTTTACGAAAGTCTTCAATGCCGAAACGTTTACTATAGTTTTTATAAATTCGAATCTTGCGAGGCTTGAAAAAAAAATCGTATCTCAGAACTTCTTTCTTATACGACGTAAAAGAAGTATTGTAAAAGAAGTATTGTAAAAGAAGTATTGTAAAAGAAGTATTGTAAAAGAAGTATTGTAAAAGAAGTATTGTAAAAGAAGTATTGTAAAAGCAGTATTGTAAAAGCAGTATTGTAAAAGAAGTATTGTAAAAGAAGTATTGTAAAAGAAGTATTGTAAAAGAAGTATTGTAAAAGAAGTATTGTAAAAGAAGTATTGTAAAAGAAGTATTGTAAAAGAAGTATTGTAAAAGAAGTATTGTAAAAGAAGTATTGTAAAAGAAGTATTGTAAAAGAAGTATTGTAAAAGAAGTATTGTAAAAGAAGTATTGTAAAAGAAGTATTGTAAAAGAAGTATTGTAAAAGAAGTATTGTAAAAGAAGTATTGTAAAAGAAGTATTGTAAAAGAAGTATTGTAAAAGAAGTATTGTAAAAGAAGTATTGTAAAAGAAGTATTGTAAAAGAAGTATTGTAAAAGAAGTATTGTAAAAGAAGTATTGTAAAAGAAGTATTGTAAAAGAAGTATTGTAAAAGAAGTATTGTAAAAGAAGTATTGTAAAAGAAGTATTGTAAAAGAAGTATTGTAAAAGAAGTATTGTAAAAGAAGTATTGTAAAAGAAGTATTGTAAAAGAAGTATTGTAAAAGAAGTATTGTAAAAGAAGTATTGTAAAAGAAGTATTGTAAAAGAAGTATTGTAAAAGAAGTATTGTAAAAGAAGTATTGTAAAAGAAGTATTGTAAAAGAAGTATTGTAAAAGAAGTATTGTAAAAGAAGTATTGTAAAAGAAGTATTGTAAAAGAAGTATTGTAAAAGAAGTATTGTAAAAGAAGTATTGTAAAAGAAGTATTGTAAAAGAAGTATTGTAAAAGAAGTATTGTAAAAGAAGTATTGTAAAAGAAGTATTGTAAAAGAAGTATTGTAAAAGAAGTATTGTAAAAGAAGTATTGTAAAAGAAGTATTGTAAAAGAAGTATTGTAAAAGAAGTATTGTAAAAGAAGTATTGTAAAAGAAGTATTGTAAAAGAAGTATTGTAAAAGAAGTATTGTAAAAGAAGTATTGTAAAAGAAGTATTGTAAAAGAAGTATTGTAAAAGAAGTATTGTAAAAGAAGTATTGTAAAAGAAGTATTGTAAATCAAGAAAAATTTCAGGTATCATATTCCAACGAAAATATCCATTTCATCCTCTCTCGATACCATTTAAACCATGTTTTTGAGTAACATCTTTATGTACGGACAAAATAAAGGGCTGCTTTGACCAAAAAGAATTATAAAATGGATTCAGAAAACATTTTTTCTTGTCGTTTGTACGTACGTATGTATATATCTCGCATAACTCAAGAATGAGTAGCCGTAGAACGTTGAAGTTTTGTATATGGGACTGCCATAACATGCAGTTGTGCACTTCCATTTTTTGTTGCAATCAGCTGCACCAATCGTATATATGTATATATATATATTCCCACTCTATTACGTGGCTCGATGAGCATAGTTTTTTTATTCATATGTTGGTAAATTGTGCATTTTTTGCTTTAAAAGCGATTGAATTATGTAGTTTTCTTGTTCCGATTAAGGTTTTTATGGCTTTAGTTAATCTGCATGCAATTGTTGTAGAATTATCAACAATTTAAAATTTTTAAGTAGCGAGTTAAGCCAAACGAACCGCCATTTCTTATTAGAATAGTGAATTAAGTAAGTTTTTGCAACTTCAGTGTCTTTTTGTCAGGTGGGACCAAAAGTAAAATTTCAGTTTTGTGCACCGAAAAATCTGCTTTTGCCCACTGGCCTAACGGCTTGTTTTTGCGTGGAAACCCTAAATATTAATTGTAAAAATGTTTTTTTTTTTAACTGTTTGAACTGTATTTGGTGTTTCAGGTTTTTCTGTATTTTACAAATTGCAATGAAGACACTAGCGGACAAGCTGAAGCCCGCTTTCATTGGCCTTTATTCGATAGTTGGACTGAACTACCAGTTTTCAGCGGTTTAGCGAGGGCTGCGCCCGCTTTATTCACGTATGCATCCAGAAGATACTGCATACACGATACACATGCGGAAAATCACGAAAATACCCATGCAGCCAGCCCGCTCGCCGGTATTCCAAAGTTGGATCGAACTCCCAGTGTTCAGCGGTTTTGCGCGGGCTGCGCCCCCCTTTTTTCACGTATGCATTCACAAGATACTGCATACACGTTACACATGCAAAAATCACGAACACACCCATGGAGCCAGAACGTTTGCCGGGACAGACATTTTGACTTTTTATGTATTTTTGCTTTGCCGCTAAGTGAGAACTGAATTAATTGAATGAGAACTATATCTCTAATGAAATTCAAGGAAATAAGTTTAAATTAAGTGCAAAAAATGTGTACAATTTAATAGGGCATACAAGGATGTCGTGTAGTATCCCCATCAGATTTTTTTTCATTTGAATACTAACCTAAAAATCTCTTTTTTTAACTTATAACTGCAAAAGCATATCTATGACCTAAGGACGGGACATTAAAATCCTCAGACCTGCCGAATCTAAAAAAAATTCGAAATATACCAGCATCTTTTACCTCATTCGAATAGTATCCCCCCACGGAAAAAAAAACTGTTAATTTTTTAAATCAGAACCTCCGAAAGATTAATAAAAAGCGTTCATAAAAAAAAAAAAAAAAAAAAAAAAAAAAAAAAAAAGAACCGCGTTTATTACCATTATAGTGGCATCTAGATGAAGAACATAATCATCTCGTGATGACTCAGCGCCACACAGATATCGCCATATACGAAATCAATCAAAATTTTCAAGTATTTGGTGGGCTATGCTTTCACAAAACTAACTTACTAATAACTCTAAACGTGCTATTAATAGGTTTTGAATATTTCTGGCAACCAATGCTACGTACACAATCGTTGCATCTCGTATACAACTCCAGTTGTCTACGATTTGAGCTATTTCAGCCATATCGGTTGAATTTGGAAATGATAACTGAAACTTGAATTGTTCTTCAAACATTTTTATGCTATTGAATTTCATATCACAATGAGAATATTTTTTTTCCAATGGCGGATAGTGAACAATTACAAATGTAACTCAATCCATTAATCTATACAAGGCCGGATGTGGTGGTCTCTTCATTATGGAGGCACCTAATAGGTGGGCCACCATCGCCTTTCCTATGAAGGGACGGACAGTTACAACCATGCCTTCTCCGGAATTCGAACCCAGGCCCTTCGGCATCGCAGTCAGCTTCCCTGACCACTATACCGACTGGGAGGCTCACAATGAGAAATAAACGTCAGGATTCAACACATTTAATTACGCACTTCGTTTACTATAATTCACGTACTCCTTAAAAAATTAGATGTATTTAAAAAAAAAATTACTAAACACATATTACAAATTTTTCTTTAATTTTTTAATTTGTTTATATTAAGCAACATTTTTTATTTCTAGTCCTATTATTCTAGTTTAAAGATCTGGATGATTTCAGATTCGACCGATTCGAGAACTTCAAGCACCTATCATGATTGTCTTTCAAATTCGAGAACTAGATTCGGTATGTAAGATGCTATAGTTATCTTTTTAGAACAGCGTTTGCAAACCTTTCTGCATTGCAAAAAAATTCGCCTGGTTGTATGAGAATTTCCGGCATTTAGCAAATGTAAGGTAAAAAAAGACCGAATTTCCTTTAAAAAATCTCTTATGAAATCAGTGTTTTAAGAAAAACAGTTACTTTATTAAATTATCTTACTGTTGTTTTAAAAGAGGTTTGAAGCTGCAACTTTTCATCAGAGTTGTCCTCACTGTTATTGAACGTAAGTTGATCTTTCAACGCATCTTGAACTGTCAAATGGATTGTTCTTACATACCTATTTGTCGTAAATCTGTAAATTCGTGTGAAGTGTATACGTACATTCCATTGTTTTAGCCTTATCTTAAAAATAACGTGATACATTCATTTTTCCTTCTTTCACTTTATAAGCCTTCTTTTCTCTTCTGTTATGTTTTGAAATAAATATTTTGTCACGACAAATGTTGCATAGTTTCTCCCTTCCAATAACATTATTAGCGAAATTTTTGCATTTGAATTATTTGATACTATTTAATTATATTTGATAATTATTTTGTAACAGTAAAGCGTATTAGAACTATCTGCCTATGAGGACGCCTTCGAGGAAAAGGCTTAACAGAAACTAGCTTGCATTCATACCACGCTTAGAGAAAAACCACGAAAACATCATACAACTAGCCGTTCGCCATAAAATCATTTCCAGGGTTCAGATACAAGCCAAATTATGTTCAGCGGTCTTAAGCAGTTGACTACCGGTGGGAGTAAGGTTTCTGATATTTTTTATACAAGAAAATATTTTTTATACAAGAAAATATTATTTCACAATACTAAGCGAATACTTTTAGGTAGTAGTGTGAGTAACAGAGTATTGAAAAACTAGAACAGGTACATAATTATTATGTCGAATTATTATGTCGTATTATTAGGTCGAATTATGTAATTGTAATTGCATGCTTTTATTGTGCATTTCAATACTCGATAGTGTCAGCTATATTGAACGTATTTATGAAACATTAGCCTCATCACATATGCTTATACTGAATCGAAATATAACTATACGTATATCTGCTGAAATTTTGAAAAGTGACGCAAGACACAGATGCTGATGCATAAAAGTTGAAATGTTTTCGATAGATGTTTTAATTTTTTTCTTTTTTGCATTATAATTTTGAAGTAAATTTAGATACCTAAATTGGCACAATAACTGCATACGTACTTTTCACGGTACTTGCATATTAATACAACCACATTGGCGCAGTTTGGAGATATTTTACAGGGGAAAATCACTTGTCGGGTTCAAGCTGGTGATTTTTTTGCGACTTTTTTTTTTTTTTTTTTTTTTTTTTTTTTTTTTTTAAAGAAGGATTTCTAAACTATCGATTTTCATAGTATGTTGGTAAACATTATCAATATTTGAAAGAAAAACGTACTTTAGCAATTTAAAATACAAATTTGAATTATTAAAAGGATTACGTGATACATTAAAAAATAAAGCACTTACATTCTTTTTTTTCTTTCTTTCTGTAAATTTTTTGCGCTGCTCTTCTCCCGAAGCACACTGCGATCTGTTTTCGCTTAAAAAACATCAGATAATAGCAGAGGCTTGGCTTCGTGCAATCCTCTGCGAAAGCGGCTATGCAAGAAACGCAATTCCTCCTCGTTAGAAAATTTTAAGCAAGTTTATATTTCTGTGAAGATTTTACCATTGCAGTTTCTTCCATTCTTGCAAATTCCAAAAGCTCTAAAATGAAGTCTAAAACTAAGGTAAAAATTATCAGGATTTGTTTATAAAAACCGCTGGAACCTGGAATGCAACAAAAAGAACGCATACGAAAATGGCGGCGTTGTTTGATTGAAGAGCTGTTATGAGCATAGAAACCGGAAGAATGGTTATGCGCATGGTTGCCAGAATTTGGCGAGTTCTACTATGGTAGTTGCGTTAGTACGCAAGTACTTTTTTACCAATTCGCGACATTACAGCTGAAGAGAAAGTTTGTATGTGTGTATTTAATTATGGCAAAGCACACTAGGGCTATCTGCCTAAGGGGAGGGATGTATTCGTGGAGGACTTTCTAAGGGAAACTGGCTCGTATACACGTTACACATGGGGAAAACCACGAAAACACCCATGCAGCCAGCCCGTTCGCGGGATTCGAACCTCGGACCGAACTACCAGTGTTCAGTGACTTTACCGCTCGGCCGCTAGTGGGCCGCTGTAGAGAAAGAGAAAATACGGTGGACTACGTGCTCACAGGGATAGATGCATGTATGAGAAGGGCGAGATTATGTTCTTGATGTCAGATTTCTCCATCAGCTGCGACACCACCATTTCTGTCATTACCAGGTTTAAGCTCCCAGGCAATAAGATCCGGCACCTCACCTCCTCCTTCTCCACCATCTTACATAACGAAGAAAGAAAACTTCACAGCATTAACAGTCCAGCCGACATGGAATTATTCACCAATCAACTCCTGGCGACACTGAAAGACATATGCCACAATATTCTGCCTACCCGGTCCGCGACGAAACTACAAGGAGTCTCTTGGTGGACCAAGGAGCTTCGCACACAGCGACAAAAATGCAGAGCCCTTAGACGTCGCATCCGCACTGCAGACAACAGCATCAGACAACAAATTTTGCTGGCATACAGGAAAGAGAGAGCCCTTTACAAAAATAATATTCTAACAGCCAAAATTACTAGTTGGAGGAACTATTGTACAGCTAATAATAACCCATATAGCATCCTGCACAAACTTACCACCGGCAAAGTCTTTCGCCCGGCACAGATCCATATCCAGACTCCAGCACTGGCCGATAATACCAACATAGTGGAACACACTGCCAGAAAAATCCTGAGCACTATATTCCCTGATGATATGAACCCAGAAGAGGACACGCCCTCACAGCGTATCATCCGTGAAAATGCAAGCACTCCCACCACCTCGTATTATATTCCCGTCAGCAGTGAGATTAGACACGTCTTCAAACTCCTCCCGCGCAAAAAGGCACCAGGCCCAGACGGCCTCGACTATGCTATCATCAAGGTGGCCTACAGTGCATGTCCATCATTCTTCAGCACCTTCTTCAATAGACTTCTTCATCTACAAATTTTTCCACAGGCCTTCAAACAAGAACAAGTAGTTCTCTTAAAGAAAAATAAAAGCGCACAAGATTTGCGCTCTTATCGACCCATCTGCCTTTTATCCGCAATGGGTAAGATTTATGAAAAACTACTTGTCCAACGGCTGTCCTATCACCTGCACGTGACCAATTTCCTTAGCTCAAGACAGTTCGGTTTCCGACCACGTCTCTCCACTACACATGCTCTCTGTACTATCCGGGACACTATACAACGCAACAGAGCTACGGGATATCATACGGCCTTCATCTCCATCGACCTGCAGAGCGCGTTCGACACCCTCTGGTGGCCTGCTATAAAACAAGCCCTCAGAATAGCACGCTGCCCAGCAAATATATTTAACACCTTTAATAGCTAATTGGAGAACCGAACCTTTTTAATTTCCAACGACAACGGCACAACCACCAAAAGCCAGGAGCGAGGATGCCCCCAGGGCTCCTGCGCCGGACCGGTTCTCTGAAACCTAACTTTCAATTCTGTGCTGGAAGCTGACTGGCCACAGCATACTACAGTTGTTGCTTACGCAGACGACGTCGCTCTGCTGGTCAAGGGACGCACACGGAAGGAATTAGAAAGAAATGGGACTGCAACATGTACCATATTCGAAAACATGTGCACTGCATTAAAACTCAAAATTTCCACTGAGAAATCCATGGCCCTTGTCATCCCTAGGGCAGGTACAAATCCATCACGCCGTCCTTGTATCAAATTGTACAATCAAAACATCAAGATAGTCTCAACCCTTAAACATCTAGGCCTTCTCTGGGATCAAAGACTCACGTGGCTCCCGCACATTCAAGACATCAGAAAGAAGACTATAACCATTGCAAGGAAGGCACGCACCTTTCAAGGGCAAAATTGGGGGCAGAACCATCATATACAGAAGATCCTATATCACACTGTAGAAGAGAAGATCGCCACGTACGCTGCCGCTGCCTGGACCCACCCAATGGGCGCTCGTAAAATCAAATTACTGACTACCGTCCAACGCCCTTTCGCCTTCAACCTCACGAAAGCCTTTCGCACAACTGCAACAAGTGCGGTGACTGTCCTTGCGGGGTTGCTGCCTCTCCACATCAAAGTAGAAATGGAAACGGCATATACAAGTCTAGTATACTTGAGAAAAGACGTCACATTCTACAATAGCACCTACAGCCCACTCCAGTTTGAAACACCTGGACACCCTCTCCACACACACCCGGCAATTAAAGGCAAAGGAATTTCTGTCATCATTCCACGCACCCCTACCAACACTGGAATGCAAGTACCTTCACAAGGTACCCACATCTTTACAGATGGTTCTAAACAGGAGGAATGTGTAGGCAGTGCCTACATCCACTACTAGGATGGCCTGATAGAACAAGAATGGAAAGGTCGTTTGCAAAATCACAACAGCATCTTCCAAGCGGAGGTCCTGGCCATCACAGCAGCAATGCAGCACATTGTCCATAATGATCTAACTCATGCCACGCTTCATACAGACAGCTACTCAACACTTCAAGCCCTTCAGAACCATCAGCACAGATCCCCACTAGTCATCGCCCTTCAGCACCTCTTGCAGCAAAATTCACATATGCACACGACGCTGATGTGGATAAAAGCACATGCCAACAACGAAGGCAATGAGTCAGCAGATCGTTTAGCCAATCAGGCAGTAACCGACTCAAATGCACAGCAGATCCACCTTCAAGCCTCACCTTCCTACCTAAAGGGACAGCTCAGGAGTAAAGGGCTCCAACAATGGCGGGAGGAATGGAACCATAGCACAACTGGCCGCCGCACCTACGATTTCTTCCCCAAAGTCAGCACGGATCGACACATCGCAATCGCTCCGCTGACACGATATATCACGGGACACGGCCCATTCCCCAGCTACTTCCAAAAGCACAACATCTCATTAACAGATATATGCGTCTGTGGAGCCCAAGGCAACCCAGACCACTATCTTTTCACCTGCCAGCTGACAAAAGACCATCACCTCCCATGTCCAACCATGAACAGAGATGCGTACCACCGCTTTATCATCACTCACAAGCCAGCCTTAATCAAAATCTGCAAAGCTATCACTCAAATCGGGGCAATGGGCCAAGATATCTGCTCACCGCAATAGACCAGATTAAACACGATGATCTTTTAGTCCCCCTACCGACTATCCAAATTTTTCAAAAGCTTTTCACTCAGGGGCCACCCCCACAAGTTGTTAAACAAAAGCTCCCCACCACCAAGTCTTCAACTTTATGTGCACACGTCAGTCTTCTTTAGAACTTACCTTACCGGTGTGCTAGCAGAGTACCAACTGTGTCAACTCAAAGTGCCTTCGAATGCCTACATCACCTTCCAACCTATTGCAATGAATGGTACACCGCATATATACATCATGCACCAACTCCGACTATGCCTAAGCACTAGTTCACACATCAGTGAAGATCAGTACCTACACCGTACTTGTTCACAGTCATAGTAACTGTGAAACCATTGTGACTGTGTACTGAAATTACTGTGCCTAACATAGTGTCTGCGCTGTAGTGACTGTACCAACCTATAGCAATTGCATTAAAACTTAGTGACTGTGCCAAACTCCAAATTTAGTGCTATTAGTACCACAGTGTACACTAAACTTTAGTGTAGCCTGAACTCTTGCAAATTTGAACTATAGTGCAGACTGTACTTTCAGCGAACACTAACTCCTGGCACCATAACTCGACATCCGGTACTAATAGCTTCATCTCTGTGTTTAAGTGCTCACAGCACATTTGCAACCCCAAGGATACCAGCAATATACATATGACTCTATAAGTATTTATTACTCTTGTTTTTACTCTTGTATCTTACATATGTGTCTCTCTTCATATTTATCTTAATATCAATGCATCCTTATGTTCGTATCTGATAGTATTTGTTTGTTTTTGCCTGTATATGTATCTATTCTTGTATTTGTTTCGTATATTTTTATGTATCTCTGTTATTCCAACAGCCATGCACACGCACAAAATTATTGTCACGCAACCATTGTCAAACAATAATCCTTAGCCCCTGTTTGGCCATGTATTGATCTTTAGATCTGTATTATAAACTCCCAAGGCAGCCTCACGAGGCCCCAGGGAGTTGTTATTCCTAGATAGGGGAGGGCGTGGGACACACGCCTGTTTACCTATGTTAAACACCAGGCGTCCCCGTCCTCCGTCACCTGTCACTTGTCAGATTTAAGTTATTGAAGCTTATATTTATTGGCGGATAGTTGTAGAGTTCTGCTATGTCTAGAAGCTTATCTCAATTTCTGCAGATTCTACGAGACTCGCAAACGGGTTATAGTTTTAGTATGAAGCAAATGACCAAGTTGTTAGAAGATTAAAGTAATCTTTTTATATAACTGGTCAATAAACAAAAGGCACTATTTGTACTATAGACGGACCTCCCCCATTGCTGCTATTTAACACAACGTAAGATAAAATTTATTTTAACATGCGTAACGTAGTCTGAGATTCCGCATAAAAATAAACTACTTAAGCTGGCTCGAGATAATTAAGGACGCGTATTTTAAACTTTGGGCTAACAAGATGCTAAAGTAAGAATAACTTTAGAAGAGCTGGTGACAGTAAATAACTGCAAGACGAGGCTACCAGAAGCTCCGACTAAAACATTCTAACCCTTGGATTAAGTATACAACTAATTTGCATTCTGGTGAAGTCTATGGAAAGAAGAAGTTAAAGTAAAGACTTAAATCATAATAGTTGGTTAGTTAACTTAAAATGTTACAAGGTCATAATATCGCTTTATTACTATTGGTGTAATAAAGATTTCAATTTAATTATAGTTGAACAAAAGTTTTCACTTTCCCTTTTGCTGTTATTTAAATGCATATGTTATTGACATTATGTAAGAACCATATGACAGGTACTAATTTTGAAATGACGCACATCAAAAAAATTTATCATAACCACAATGTTTATTAGGACAGATAGGTATGAACGCTTTATTGTGATTCGATCATGACCGATAGACCCAGTTCCTTATTTTTGACCCAGTTCCCTTTTTTCCCCCAGTATTGAAATAAAAACATATAGCTAAATTACAGCAAGAGGTGCTCCGTTGTGGGGATTTGTTTAATTTACTTAACAGTTAATTTATGTTTAAATAGCCTTTCCTATCACTTTTGTTTTCAACTCACACTTTCTTGCCAGAGTGTAAGTGATCTAGCCCGCGTGTATTCCATTGAGGTAGAAAGAAGTTAATATTTAAGAGAAGGTTTTGGAAGGTAAATTCAGAGCGTGCTCTGCCTGCCTGAAGGCCACGTTGCTATCTTTGATTTCGTAGCGATTAGATACTGTCGCGTTGAGCGCTTCTTACCATTAAGCTTGTTTATGCCGACTTTCCAGTCGGAACCAGCCTGCGCGTAAATTAGGCTAATTTAACTTTCATTTAATTTTAAGCTCGTCATTATCATTTTTAGTTAAGCCAAGAGTGCTGGCTTTTGTAATCACAACTTGGTGCCAGAGCCGTGCCTACATACTTTTTTACTTGAGGCAAAACAGAAAATGTGCGCCCCTGTGTACAACGTAAGGTTATTAATTTACCTGCGTGGTAAAATAAATAAATTTGTGTAGGGGGCAAAATAAATAAATATTACTAAATGATGTTTGAAAACATAATTATGCAGACACGCGCAATATGTATATATATACATATATATATGTATATATATATATATGTATATATATATATATGTTGCATATAGAACAAATTAACTATTTATATTTATATATATATTATGCACATTAAAAGTAACTATTTCAAGTAAAAATACAATTAAGTCTTACAGTAATATTTAATTATAACTTTGTATATTCCACAAAGTGAAACATATATGATAATTAACAGTTTTGAAATGGAAAACATTAAAAATATGCTTTCTAAAAAATGGCAAGTAATATTAAGTAGTATAAATAAAACATTTGCTCAGAATTTTATGGCATAAACTTTTGAAGCATATTTATAATTTAATTTGGCTTATCTTTGGAATATGGTAACATGTAGTTTGGCGATATTTTGGTAAGGCGATAAAGGTGACTAACTAGGACTTTAGCAGTGTACATGGATAAAGTCAAGAGTGTGCGCAATGCCATTTTTGTGCAATTCTGGGTTTTTTTTAAGTGAAAATAGGTCGACGTGTACATGGATACCCTGTATGTGCAATTCTTAAAAACGCGGTAAGCAGTTTGCGATTCTGCACTTTCTCCCAATTTCGCACCTAATCTTCGTCATGATTAAACACTTTTGTTCCATAAAAGTTCTAGCATAAGCTAGGCTAGCAGATTGTTAGAAAAAATGTTGAGTTAAAAAAAAAAAAAAAAAAAAAAGCCTTTACTTCATGAAAACAAAATGGCGTCCAAACAAAAACTAGCAGGTTGCTGTAGCAGGGTTGGTCGCCAAATTTTCCCCAAAAAATCGCCGAGTTGCCATAATCCAAAGGTTAACCTTTAATTTTTCTTCCTTTTAAAGAAGCAAAATCAGGAATAATTTTTTTCAAAATCTGTTTGATTACTTGACTCATAGAGAGAATGGCCATGTTTGAAAGGTTTTTTTTGGCATAGTGAAGATGCCACATAGTTCTTTATTTTTTTAAGTTTGATAGAAGCTTCTTTCGCAACTAGCTACAGTAACTGACAGGCGTTAAAAAATTTTTAACGCTCCTTCTAAATTTGGATAGGACTGAACTAAATTATAATCGTGAATTATTTTTAAAAGTTCTAAGCTTGTAGCTGCTTTTGTGTGCGGAATTATTAAAATAGCATAGTTTTTAAAACTACATATTTCTGATTGAATTTGTTCAGCGTTTATATCATTCGGATATTTAGGTTATAAGCTGCTGCCTTTAAATTACTTAAATCTAATGACATTATGCTCACCAGTTAGAAACTGAAAATCGGAAGAGATTTCAATTAACTTTTCTTATCATCATTTCAACTGTGAAATTAAAATATTGAACACTTCTTTAATTTCTATAAAAATATACTTTTCTGAAAAACTACAATTTATATCAATTGATTCCTCATAATTTTATTTATTAACTTTTCGTTTTCGTTTCTCTTCAAATTCTGATGATATATTCATCTCTAAAGCTGAAGTTTTACATTTTCGAAAAATGCATTGAAAAATATTTTCTCTCGTTTCCTGTAATAAAAAACATAGTCTCTTTATTAAGCGTGCGGCTTTATAGACAGTTATAGTTTTTGACTGCAAGGCTTTATTTTCTTTTTCAATTTCTTGCAATATTAAATTTCACGCAGATAATAAACATAAAATTTTAAAATTGATTTGCTACAAAATGCTGTTATTTTCAGCCCTTTGCAAAGATTTGGGATTTAATGCCATATATTTCAATAATCTGTAGACTTCTGTTATTTGTAGATCTAATTCTTTAACAGCATTTGCTCTTGATGACCATCGTGTATCCGTATGACCTTTTAATGTTGTTTTCAAAACAGACATAAGCGCATCCCATCTACTCGTTCAAGGTGCAAAGAAATTATAAATTGTCTGTACAGTGCCTAAAAATATTAACATTCTTGAATTTGTTGAAGCGGCGTTTTTGCATACTAAATTTAAACTATGAGCCTAACAAGGAATATATATAGCTTAATCATTTCTTTGACAAATAATGGCTTGCACGTCTTTGTACAATCCAGCCATATTGAACCCGTTATCATAACCTTGTCCTCGAACATTTTGAATGTCTAAGCTATCCTTTTTTAACTTATAATTTTATTTGCTAAACTACTACCAGTTTTCTCTTTTGTTTCTATAAAATCTATGAAGCTTTCTACAATAAATATGGATTCGTCTTTTATTTACACGTATCTAATAATCTGACACAATTGCTCATGAGGCGGAACATCTGGTGTACAATCAGATATCAAAGAAAAATATTTCGCTTTTTTTTATCCTAGAACGAATTTTAAATCGAACATGATTACCTAAGATTAATATAAATTCATCTTGTACTTTAGACAGATAAGAAACATATCCCTATCTGTCACTAGCTATATGACAGGCAATATTTCTATCATAATGACTTATTAATTCAATTAAAGTTAGGAACATTCCTGTACTTGAACTCCCAATAATTTCAAAATTGTGTTTTGCACAAAACAATTTGAAGTCTAATATAACGCGTAAGATATGTCGCCACTTTTCTTTTTCTGATTGTATTGCTTCATGCAGGGAATCATCTATGAAACCATCTTCTTTAATTTTTTTTTCAAAGCATTTCCATTGAAGATAAGCATCACACTGAAATATAGAATTTTCGTGATCGGAATTTCGGTTTAAGTTTTTCCAATCTTTGAAATCTCTTTTTGGATTGGAAACAGTAGAATCTGTCTTACTTTTAGTAAAACGAATGCATGGAAAACAGTATGACTACAGAGATCTTTTTGAATAAATAAGCCAGTTGCGATGTATTACCTCCCCATTAGAAAACTTCTTAAAAAATCCTTCTCTGGAAAATCTTCTGCCGTCCTACGAAGTAGATTCTCTGAAATCAGCATCTTCTTCTTGATCTGGTCCATGTTCTATTAAGAAAATTTTTTATTTTGTCTGAAATTGTTGGCCATGATGGAGGATCCTTGAAGTTAATCAGTTTAATGGTTACTTTATCCTCCTCGTTTCCAGAAATTTCAATTACTTGTTTGCTTTTATTTGAATTAAAGTTGATATATTCTCCAACTTTAACCACATTTTCTTCTGAGCTATCTGTTATTATTATTATTATTTTTGATGAATTACCTCTTTCATTTGAATTTCCGCATTTCGCCAGTCTGCCTTGTAACTGTAAAGCGAAGCTTTGATGGACGTAATTTCTTAATTTTTTCCTTCGTTTGTATTCAGCAACACTGGGGTTTTTCGATGCCATCTGTGAAAAATTCGATTTTTGATTGATTTTGATTAAGATATCATCTGAATTATACTTTTTGTCATAAGAAAGTTAATAAAAATTTATTGTTGAATGAAATTTAAATAACGTTAAAATTGGAAAAATATAAATGAAAATGTATTTAAAAAATATTTTTAAAATATTATCATGTTATAAACTTCTTTCGACGTAGTATTTGATATTTCTGTTTGACTATGAATAAGATTCTCTTTTGAAGCGCATTTATAAACGCTTATTTAGCTAATTAAAGCGTTCCATTTTAATTCCTCCCAGATTTTCGAACTTTCCCGTTATAAGAGAAGATGCGCCAAACAGTTTTCTCCAGAAAGTTATATTTGCCAACTTGATATTTTCAGTGAGAAACATACTTTCATAATCAGTTCATTTCAACCGCAGTAAAATTTGTCTTTAGGGTTAATAGTCTCAGTAAACGGAGAACTCCGGATTGCCATATTTAAAAAAAATTATTTACAATACTTATTTTGAAAACAATAGTATAAGCATACGATATAAGAGTTAAACTGTGCTTTTAAGGCAACGCTAGCTCTGTATAAAATTGGGAAGTTCAGGTTGTTATGAAACGAAAAATATCACATATTAATACGAGCTATGGTTTGGTTATATGAAGTTTGCAGTTATGTTTACCACAGTTATGTTATTACTGTATCAAAATCCTTTACAATTCTTAATTTAAATTACTAATCATCTGTACATTGCAATAGTAATGAAACCTGAGTACGGTTATTATACTGAAAGCATTTCACATTTTTAAAATTATATGAACGTGTTTCCGTCATTGGTTGAAATTCTCTTATGTGCAATGAATTTTATAGTAATTTCATAATTTCCATTTTCTTTTCCTTTTTTCAGTCTTTAACGCAGTTCACAAATAATCCTCTTCGGTATGTAAAGTGAAATTGCGACCTTCATTTTAAGCACTTGAAGAGATATTTTTGATCGCAGAAAGTCTTCTTAACAAATACTAAGTAATAATTTCTACATTTCCGGTCTTTCCATTAATGTTCGCGTTCAGAAGTAGCAGTGGGGTAACATAGGCAATTTGTTCAAACAGTTTATTGTAGTGATCGGATTGACTGCATTTAGTCTTCTGTACCTTGAATATCAGAGAGTTCTCTAAGAACATCCTCCACGAAAGCGTCGCTTCTAAAGCATATAGTATCTCGAGCATCATTATAATAGATTAATTAATGAAATTAATCTTTAATATTCACAGAATCTTTCATCAGTTAAAACTATCCACCCCCGACGAAAAGTTTATTTAAACTTGAGCAGAAATTTACATGCCATCTATTTTAAATATGCCAATAGTTTGGCTGTCAGACATTTTTTTCCTAACAATCTCATGATATCCCGACAATAAAAGTATAATTTTCAAATTAACTAGATTTAATGATACTTCATATTTTATCTTTATTTTTATTGCGCCTCATCAATTAACTCAAAAAGCTCCTATGTGTTAAATTTCGCGACTATGACAAGTGTTTATCATTAATTTTTATTCACAGCAACGAGTATTTCTTAAATTGTTTTAGCAAGAAGCAGATCTTTTAGATATATATTTTTATATCGATCCCGTTAAAGTAAAATTAATTTTTTAAAGATATTTGTTACGTCAAAATCAATTAATTACATTAGAATTAGCCAGAACAGTTTGTCTTAAATCTTCCACAAAGTACTCAAAATTTTGAACCTCCTTTTTTAGTTCTCTAAAACTAAAAAATTTATTTTATTGTTTCAATGAAAACAATAGAATTATTAAAAACATTTATCTTACCTTATTGCACAATTCGTGCAATGCTTTGAACAAATTCCTTATTGCACAATTCGTTTATCTCTCTAAAGATGATTAGAGTTCCAGGGGCATCATCATCTTCTCTGACTGCAGATCAGCATTGCAAGCGATCCAGAAGGGCAAATGTCAACTCAGTCATCAGATCATTGAGCTCACAAACAAAATCATTGCTGCCCAAAGATCCTGCATCTTACAATGGATACCGGCTCATGTAAATATTCTTGGTAATGAGAAGGCCGATGAGCTTGCAAAGGCATCCCGTGATTCTCCTCAGCCATCCAACTGCCTAACCATCGTTGATGCGATGCAGTTGCCAGCCAAAGACTAATCGGTCAAGTTAAAGGAAACTCCATCCCGAAATTGAACTGTGATAGAGCCATATCGACCATCATAACCATATTTAGGACAAATCACTTAAAAGGGATGAGGATTTCTGCAGACGGACAGCGTAGTTACATCAAGATTTGTCCTCATTGCCCAGATGACATCCCACTGTCTCGCCATCACATCTTCAGCTGCCCAGCAATCCAGGCCAGACTGTTTAACATCGCCATTGAAGACCCAGTGGACCTACTTTATACTGATAGAGCTGCCGAGGTTGCAAAAGCTGTCTTTGACAGCTTCGAAGCTATATAATTGCACTTTGTCATAGACACGACATCATCATCATCTTACCTTATATCTTTACATCGCAGTTGACAAAGAATGAACCAATTTGTTTCATCCTTCAGCATCTGCTTCAGAAATAAATTTAAATGAAACAAACCATACAGTTCCCGCGCAACGTGAGTGTGAATAAAAGTCAAAAACGTGGATTCATGCGCCTCGTTCATTGGAAAATTTTATACCCCTCTCAAAAAAGTAATAACTAATAATATGGTACATTTCATTTTCAATCACCTTTGTTTATTCTTCGGATGCTATTATGAAATGGCCTTTATGAAATTGCAAAACTCAGCAGCTATGTCGCCGTCTAGGACGGTACAATAATTAGGGAAGCCTGACTGCGATACCGAAGGGCCTGGGTTCGAATCCCGGAGAAGGCATAGTTGTAACTGTCAGTCCCTTCATAGGAGGCGGTGATAGTCCACATATTAGGTGCCTCCATAATAAAGAGACCACCACATCTGGCCTTGTGGACTGTGTTACACTGTAACTGTTCACAATCTGCCATTGTGGAAAAAAAATTTTCAGTTAGTGGACTTTGGCAAGTTTGTCATGACTAAGTAAAGAGCTTAAGTCAAACTAATGAGAGACAGAAAGAGCTAATAGCGGCAGTATATTTAGTCTATACAATTCGTTACACAATGGGCAATTAGTTCCTTAAAGCTACTTTCAATAGCAAATTGTAATGCTAGAAAATATTATATATACTACCGCGGAAAGCTCATGTCTTTTGATAATAAATTAACGCTATTAGTTTTTCTTTTTTTAGCTGGATTGTTTATAACACAAAATCCTTTTAATATTCACTGATGTATTCCAAGATTAAAAGTTAAAAATCATAAGTTTTTTAAAAAATTCCCGAATTTTTGATCGAATAGAGACGAGGCCGAGACAGGGCCGAGACGAGGGCCATTTGTGAACTTTAATTTGACTTAACAAAGGGTTCTTTACACCTTCCTCCTGACTTTGTCGTACTTAGTTATAATTCCCTAAACAGTCTTCTAACATAGAGCTTAGTTTATGTTACCAAAGCATTTGAGGCGTCATACCGTTATTCAATAATTACAATATACCTTTCCCATATTCACAGCAAAACAACTGGAGACAAACAGAGGTGGTGAATTACATGCTATCACAACAGAATTAGGTGTGAGTAAAGCAATATTATCTTACTATTAGTTATTAAATATTATCTTACTATTGGCTACAGATGGTAAAATTTACTTTAATAGTTCTTTTAAGTCTTTTTTTTTTTAATTTCATTATTTCCATATCTTCTTCTAAAAATAGTAAAACACTTTAATAATAACTCTTTCTGAAGTGGACCATTTTAAAATTAATCCTGTCATATTACTCTTGTGTAACGCGAATGACGCATGATTTTACTTAAAAGCAAAAATGAACATAAAATCATCTATGCAATGAGAATCAAAGCAAAATTTTATAAATGAATAGCAGTTTTTCTATCTGTCGAAAAATTAAGCAAATGCACTAATTCTAATTCATAAACTGACACAAGCAATACATGACTCTGCTTTTCTCACGCCTGCTTCTGTTTTACTAGTCCTTCTCTCATGTTTCGCTCCAGTTGTTGTATTGTAAATACATAAAATTCAACTGTAATTTTGGCTTCGTAATTTTTATCCTATCTGTTGAGTATTGTCCTTATCAAGTTCTAGGGAAGTCTTACGGATTAATCTTTTATAGAAACATTTTTGAAATCAAGGCTGATGAGGCATTTTTGGGAGATTAGCTATGTACTCACCTTGCTCAGTTCAACAACCTGGAAAGTTGGCATCCAAATAATTCCTTACATCTTGTCGGAAAAGGGTTAAAATTATAGTTTCCCACCATCTATTATATGTAAAAAAAAGTTCTTACAGGGTATTTGTTTTACCACTTCTTAAAGTTTATCCCATCTTTTTAAAAATATCTTGTACATATTTCAAGAGAAATTATTTTAGATGAAATGTGTGTGACATATTAATTAATATGGGTTGAATTTTAAATAAAAAGAAGCAGATTTTGTGAAAAGTAAAATTCTCTCACGTGCATATATGGTCAACAATAAAGGCCAACCGACTATCCAAATTTTCACATTATTCGGATAAGCTGGTCCCACTTAGTTCGGATAATTGTTCTTTTACGGTTCGTTGTTCGTTGTTATACTTTATTTTTTACCACTTCTTCCAAAACACATTTCTTGCTGTTGGTGCTGACATCTATCGACTATTTTAAGAAGCAGATGAATTGCAAATTATAGGAGTAGCAATTTCTTATGTCCTTAAAATATTATGTAAAAAGAATATATTTTTGTGCGGGTAGAAAGATATAAACAAAGGAGACTATGTTATTTATGGATGACAAATATATTTTAATAGCAAACTGATTTGGCAAAATTGAAGAGTACATTACGTATGCAACATAAAAAGAGAATTTCGATTTTAGATTCCTTAATCTCAATCTTTAATATATAACTATCCTTTGAATTGTATTTAATTTTATCAAAATTAATGCCCTATTTAATTTCAATAAATTTAACCCGCAATCATATATTGACAGCCTGTTTAGAAAAAATGCGTAATATAATTAAAATGTTTCTCACGCTCAAAACTATCTACACATCTGCCCTTTTACTCGCAAGAAATGTACGAAAATTCTTTCTAGTAGTAAAAAAAATTATCTTAAATTTCATGATGGTTAATATAATTAATAGGCTGTCATATGAATAACTAAAATGGAGGCCAACGTACGAAAAGTTAACAAATTTGTTTAAAAAATGAAATTATGATTAGAAACTTTTCATTTAAAACAAACTAAGGACCAATATTATTTAAACGTAATTTAACTTATTTACTTTATTACCTTCCGACAATCAAGTTTGGGTCTTACCAGCGGCTGAGCTATCCTTTGAATTAACTATCCTTTGAATGAGCTGGTGGTAGCACTGGTAGTTCCAACCTGGCTGAACACTGGTATCGAATTGTGGATTTGATGAAAAAGCGAAATCGAAACTGATCAGCCAGGGCATTTCAGAAATGAAATAAATGCTTATTTTGGTCTTAAAAGATATAGTATATTTATTTTTACAATTTCCAATCTTGTTTGCAACATGTTACTTATTTTTTACATAAAAATATAACAAACTTTTAAGTAATAAGGCTTACGCAACGCTTATCATGGAACACTCCAAGTAACGACGTTTTTAGCTCGACTCGTTGTTGCCACACGGCGAATCTTAATAACTATTCAAAGCATTACATCATGTTGCCACTTAGGAAATCTTAATAATTATATAGAAACATTAAATTATGTTCCACTACAGAATCGCTGAACACTGGTAATTTCGACCTGGGCTCGAATCCAGGCGAACGGGCTGGCTGTATGGGTGCTTTCATGGTTTTCGAAAGTGTTATGAGGTAAACAGTGCTAGATATTTAACACCCAGAGAGTTTTGGAAGCATCTTTTAATATTTTCCATTGCTTAGTTCTCATTAGCAAAGCGTGGCAGTAAGTGACTCTCATGATCATGGAATTACGCTAAATTTCGGTTGCAGGCAGAGTTTGCAAGGACTTCGGATTTTGTTTTGTCATTTCTGCTGCTGCGTATCTTGGCAAAATCATGGGCTAGAAAGTTAAAAATAAAAATGTGAACAAGTTACAAAAAGACCATGACAAATCTCCACATGAAAGAAATAAACTTTAGAAGCAGCAACAAAAGACAATTTTGAAGAAAAAAAAAAAAAAAGTCTTTATAAGTAGAAGAAAAAAAAAACTTTTTTCTGATTCTCAAAAATTTTCTGATGGAGTAAAGTTTAAAGTTTTCCCTTAAAGATTTAATCTCCATAGAACAGCAGGTGTGTGCAACATGAACATTTTCAGTGGCATTTCAATGTCTCACTTTACAAATATTTTAAAATATAGATGCCTTTTTTTCCACTCGCACAATAACATCATCCTGATAATTTTCACTCACACCGTCTATTCTTCTCTTTTAGAGGTACAGAAAAATTAAATTACATTTTTGCTTATTTTACATATTTCATGTTGTTTTTATCTTTGTATTGTTTTATTTTTAAGGATTTCCACTGGTTTTGGGCTGCCAAACTGTGCACAAAGGGAAAAACGATGTAGAAGTTACTTTTGTCTGGATGCGAAATTTTTTTCGATAAAAATATTGGGTAACTATCCTTGGGAGGCATCATCCTTTATCTTTTCTCTGTTCCTAAGCACAACTCGACTCTACTTGAGATTTACTGCGCCTCTGTTTCACTAAAAATTTGTCCAATATGATGCGTTGTTCCCGATGTTTTAAAAAGTTTCTATAGTGAAACATGGCATTGTCATTCAAAATGGTTATGCTATAGCTTGCTACTGCTTTATAAGGCTGCTATTGTAATATGAAAACTTTGCATCTTATCTCATTTTGCGAATCAAAGAGTTAGAATACTTTTTTTTCTTTCTTTTCTTTTGAAGCCAACTCTCAACCAATCACCTCTAGTTGCTGTTTCTCAATCTGTTGGAGTTCTTTCTTGCTGACTTCATTTTGATATTCTCTAATATCTTCTCCAAGTCTTCATTGTTAACTTCTTATCCCATCGCTTTGCTTAGAGACACAATATCATAGATAACAATCATAGATAACAATCATAGATAACAATCAAATTTACAAGTCTCAAAGCACTGAATATCTCTGTACGCTACTCAATCTGGCCATAATCTTCTACAGGCCGAATTCACGGTCTTGTGAGCCATTTGCTGCTAGAATTTATTAATGAGATTAAAGGAATGGAAAGTATTCAGAACTCGAGAATGGAAAGTATCCATCATCCAAGGCTTTTTTTTTTTTTTTTTTCTGATAATGTTTTCATGAAATTAGTGATCCGATTAAAAAAACTTTCAATGCTACTTCTGTTGATGTTACATTTTCGAATGGTACAAGTTAACACTATTTATATTTCAGATAAAAATAATTATATAATATTACTCCTTATTCTGACATCGCGCCTACGGAAAATAGTAAAATAAATCTGTTTAAGTGCATGCGTGTTCTCATTATTTTATTGGAGATTCAACTGGGCAGCAGTAAATTAATTTCATACAATCCATTGTAAAATGACTGACATAGTCTTATTGGAAGAAATCTCAACCCTTAATATCCACATTTTACTACTCAAAATAATGACAATCATTTTATGAATAAAGCATTCCAGTGAATTCGCATGGATCTGCCAATTAGCGCCATCTTAAAGTAATTTTAAAGTAGCGGCATTAAAAACTGGTAGCTTATAGATTATAACTTATTCTAAATATATTAGAACTGAAAGATCCAAAGAATGTTAACATTCTACTTAAATATTTCTTTAAATAACAACAAAATAAATTTTTCACATTTTTTAAAAAAGCACTTCCAGTAAAGAGACGAGTTCATCTTCTCCACTTCCTAAAAAATTGTAAGATGGCTTTTGATGACTAAATAATTTTTGGATTTCTTAATTGAAGAAAACATTCGTCGAGAGTCAGTGAGCGTGGTATTTTCGGTTCAAGATCAAAGAGATTCTAAAAATTTCAAATCAGAATTCCAGGGATGAAATACCCAACCTTACAGTAGTGCTGCCATCTAGTAGTCTACTCCAGCATTATTCCGTGTTTTTTGCTCTTATTGCTTTATATTAATTACAAAGCTTCTTTTCTGCCAGTTACCACTTATTATGAGTTTTCTTGTCAGTTATTATGTTCATTTTACGTATAATGCATCTATTTTCGATTAAACAGCATCTGATATCATGTTTGCAGCTGACCTCTTGAAACTATCTATTATTATCTTTTATATCCGTCAATTTTGTTGGTATAGGTATGGCTTTCTGTTATTACTTCTTGCCTGGAGTATTATTTTATTAATACGTCCGAATACCTTTTCTAATATATTGAATTATTTTTGGTAACACGTTTTTAAAGTCATTTACTTTTTTTGAGCTTCTACTTCCCCAAATTTTATTACAGCTGCTGGAATTTGATTTAAAGCTTGGTTTAAAGCTTGTGGTATTTATAACAAGTTAGTTTTTATTCTAGCGTTAGCGCAAAAGGGCTATTAGTCTCAAACCGGGATTTTGCATTGAATCACTTTTCAAACTATTGCTACCACATATTATCGCTCTGCATTATATATATGCATGTTTTTTTGTATTGTGAAAAACAACGATACCTAGAGCCATCAAATTTTGAAAAACGTAGTCCTCTACCCAAATATGGACACCTGGAAGCCCAAATTTTGAGTTTCTTTTTGATGATTTTTTATGAACTTTGGTGGATTTTTGATTAACAAACTTAATAATTTCAATGTGAGCAATGGCAACGCTGTACGGATAACATTTTTATCTCCAGCACGCAAAACTGTCTATCGGAAATTCTAAAGATAGGCTGCTTTTAAAAATTTTTAGCCCAAAAGAACATTATACCAAATTCTCTCGAAAAGTAAATGAAAAAATTCCCGAAATGTGTTTTGAAATGTAAATGAAAAAATTCTCGAAATGTAAATGAAAAAAATTCTCGAAATGTAAATGTAAAAATTCTAAATGTAAATGAAAAAATTCCTTGTGTATGTAAATGTAAAAATTCCCCTTTAAGCGTAATATAAAAAATGAAAACTTTCAGACTTTTTTTTATCATTATTATTTTTCACTCTGTCTTATTTCTCTGTGATATTCATTGCATGATTTTTAAGGTCACTTCAATAGAAGATGTAAATCACATTGTGCAAAGAAGAATTTAAGGAGAAGTTTTTAAATGGGCAAAAGCAGGGCCGATTCCAAGCAGAAGCAAGTAGCATGGTGAGTAGCACTCACCTCGCTAATAGCTAGGTTGTCCTTATAAGCGAGAAATAAATTAAGACATATTTTTCTTGGTTTACTAATATGTTCAATTATATAAATCGCTAAATGTATTGAGCGCCAAAAGCGCCAGCCAGGCTCAGGCATGTTATGAATGAAGCCAGGCTTAGACAAAAGTGTAATTATGATTTATGAATAACTGATACTGTTTCGTAGCTATGACGTTAACCTCCCTGAATTCTACTTTTCTTCTTGCTCTATCACATCATCTACTGAATGGTAGAATTGGTTAAAAAGGTTTCAAAGTTATTTTTAATATTTATTATCATTGTCTTCTACGTATTTTGCTGTGTCAAATGCATTTTTTATTAGAATTTTGATGTTCAGCTATTTATGAATCAACATTCAGGTAGTTTGCGATCGTTCTAGCAATAATCACAAGTTGTTGCTGAGTAAATTTTAGTATCGCTTAATTGATTCTATTAATTTATTATAACAACTAGGTAATAAATCTCATTTAAGGGAATACGGCCTCGAAAACAGGGTTTTAAATTTTCTAGTTTAGGGAAAGTTTCAAATAGAAAGTATAAGCTAAACCCTTCTAGCATCCTAACAAAAGCTGGAAATTATTCAAAAAATTTAAATACGTTTTTTACATTATCATCTTTCCAAAATTACTATCATTAACGTATTTTATTAAATAATTATTGTTTGCGATATATTTTTTTCTAAAAATACATTTTCTTGTTTACTAAGGTATAGCAAAAATGTATATAATTCTACTCATTTATAAATGCACAGTGATCAAAGAATTCGCTGTTGATATTTTATAGAGAAAGAGTTAAACAACTAAAAAGTGTAACCATATACGGCGATACAGCATTGTTTGATAACTTTTAATGCTTTCAAAAGCCCGTTTCGAAAACTTGGAAAGTAAGTAACTCGATCGATCCTTGATACGTAGATAAATAATTGATAAAGTGATAACAAGCTAAAAATATATCTT
Source organism: Stegodyphus dumicola (assembly GCF_044657685.1). Taxonomy (NCBI): domain Eukaryota; kingdom Metazoa; phylum Arthropoda; class Arachnida; order Araneae; family Eresidae; genus Stegodyphus; species Stegodyphus dumicola. The sequence goes on along the minus strand of NC_140771.1, from coordinate 34,163,786 downwards.
TTACAAGGAGGTTAGAATAGGTGGAAGGGTCCTCAGTTTCCTCCACTATCTGGAAATGAAACCTACCTGACAAGCGGCGGTCTTGTTTGTGAACTCAAAACATTGCTTTAAGGCAGTGGTCTTCAAATTGTGCTCTGTGGAATCCTGGGGTCCCAACTCAAACCCCAAGGTTCCGCTACTCAAGATAAAAATTCGAAAAGAAAATTATAACGCACGCACAGTAGTTAGCTAGCATTTATTAACTAAAAGAATATAAAGATACATTTATTTATAAATTAGTTTTTAAACCTAACATGACCTCATCATATGTCAAAGAAAATGAAGGGCAATTGTTTGCAAAACTAATCAGTTTTCTAACGCAAAATTAATTGAATTTAAAGTGCTAAATATTATACAATGGGTCATCTTTCTCAATTGAGTAAAACTGTAAAAAATACTTCCCGGAAAGGAAAATCTAAGTATTATTGGATACAAATTCCTTTCGGGTATACTACGATAAACAGAGGGCTTGGAAATGAAGAAAAGGAAATAGTTTATCGGCATGCCAACAGATTCGATGTTAAAAACGTAAACTGAAGAAAGAACAGATCCTAAACTTTTGGTTGTAGATTAATGCAGAATACCCAGAAATTTCTCACACAACTATAAAGCAATTTAATGCTATTCCGAACAATGCACTGAGTGAAATTTTTTCTCAATATAGGTGGCAACAAAAATGCAGAATATGAAATGCGATTAGAGCTGAAATCAACAGAAATAGACTTCGGCAGTTTGTGTAAAAAACTGCAAACAAAAACTGCAAACAAACCCCGGTCACTAAATATAATGCAAAGGTAAGTGACACTTGGAGCACGAGTTATTAATGTTATTAATGAAATTAGTATTTAATTTAAAAAATTAGATTTTTGCATTAGAGTAGATTTAGAAAAATATTTTTCTTAAATTGTTTTTACATAAAGTACCTATAACACATTTACTTTAAATATTATTTTAATACACAATTTTCTAAGGGTGAAAGGGAGTTCCCCCCAAAACCTTACAGTTCTAAGCGTTTCTTGAGCCGACAAAGTTTGGAGACCGCAGCTTTAAAACAATGAAACGTACTTGTTTCTATGATGTCGCGCTCATGTATTTTTCGGTAAAAATATGTTAAATTTATAATGAAATACCTCGCTAATATTAATTTTTTGTTTTAAAGTTATAAAGATAATATCTGTAATTTACTATATACAAGAAATTATCACAAAATAGCGCAAAATATAAATACATATATGTAACATTAAAGCGTTTAAATTACTGTTTCTGAGTATTTGAAGGTTTTGTTTGGGTTTTGTTAGCTACCAGCTGAGTGTTTATCAATTTTCTGATTTATTCAAAATTTCTGATTTATTCACGGTATTATAGTTATTTATTACAGAATCATTTCACATAAAAATATCACTGGAATAGGAAAGGAAGTTATATTATTTACAATGCCTGAGTTCAGCTTTAAGTTGTAATATACTGAAACAGAAATTCATATATTTTTTTTATTATTGGCTATAGCAATGTTATCGAAATAGCTCATTATTTGAGCTAATTTCAGGAGATTGGTACTTGACGCAAACAATATTTCAATTTTTAAAGCCTTTTATTGCGATATTTTATAATTTTAAATAATTTAATTTTTGATATAAATTTTAAAACTGTTAAATACGAGTATAAAATTTTGCATATTTGACAATTTTAAGAATTTTTTTTTGGGGGGGGGAGGAGGGGATAGGCCAAAAAAGAAATTGATTTGAATTCGGCTTCATTTCATCAAATACACTGCTGGCCATTAAAATTGCAATACTACGAAGGAAAGCAAATGCAAAAAAGATATTTATTGTACGTATAAGTATGACATGAAGAAGAAACGAGTAAATTTGTAAGTAGTTTGGGGGTTTACAGGATACGGAATTAGTAGAAACAGCTGCGACCCCTGATAGCTAAAACGGCTCTTAGCCACTTAGGCATGAAGTCAAACTGGGCTTGAATGACAGAAATGGACAACTCATTCCATGCTGCTTCAAGTCTATGCCACACTTTTTCAATCGTATTAGCTGAAGAGGGGTGGCAGGTCAGTCTCTCAGCAACCCTTAACCAACCCTTTCCTCGATATTACACCACTGAATATAATTTCAAAAGCGTTGCATTTTCATGTTTTTTTAAGCGTGAAATGTCTGTTCCGCATTATTTTTGTATTATTACAAACCGTATCAAATGTTTTAATTATTAATAAATTAGAATAACAATAACTGTAATAACTTTTTTTATGAATTTTGCAATTTATCTCTTAAAGCATAAAGTATTTATCTCTTAAAGTTAATATAAATGCACATAAAACGAATATTTAAGTTCGTTTTATGTACTCTCTATATATCACCCTCTTCCTAAAACAACCACTTCTGAAAATGATCAGTACATATAAGAAACATGAAACATTGGAATTGACTACCCCTTTTCAAAGATGACCACCTCTAAAAAGTTCATAATCATCTGTAAACGTTTGCTATCGTCTTAAAAATGGTTCACTGTATATGCAGTAACAATTCAGCTTATTGGTACGCACTTTTTCTTCAATCTATTATAGCAGTTCCCGTATTCGTAGATAATGTATTTCATGAAACACTGCAGTTACGTGGAAAGCCAAGTAACAGCAGTTTATGCCTACAGCTAGAAATTCACGTAACGTGGAGAAATCAAGTTAATAAATTATGTGTAACAAGAGGTTCTGACATTAAACAAAATGCGAAAATAAAATGAAAGTAAAGTAAAAAAAAAAAAAGCTAAAAACGGAAAAAAAATTGAAAGCTTTTAGCTTTTATATTACTCCCAAAGGGGCGTTTTTTAACGTCCTGTGTGTTACCTTTATTTATTAAATACCATGTTCTTTGCACGTAAACGACATAAAATTTATTTCAACAGCAGTATCATAAAATGTTTTAAAACAGCATATCTTTAGAATTTCCGATAGACTGCCTCGCGCGCTGGAGATAAATATGTTTTTTATTCTGTACAGTGTAGCCATTGCTCGCTTTGAAATCTTTGAGTTTGCTAATCCAAAATTCTGTTAAGGTTTATAAAATGTGAAATAGATAATAAAACAAATTTGAAACTCAAAATCTGGGCTTCCAGGTTATTCAAAATTTGACGTCTCTAGGTACCGTCATTTTTTCACAATGCGAGAAACATACCTACTTTCATGCACATTCTCCTTTATTTAATTTCTTTTAAAATAATGCGAGGCGATAAGATTTGCTGACAGTTCAGTGATTCAGCCTTTTACGGTGATTCAACGTAAAATTCTGTTTCAAGACTAAATAAAACTTAAATAAACTAATAAACTAAAATATGATAATAATAAAGACAATAATGTATTGCGTGCTATATTTACCATGGATATAGTAAATATCTTCTTTTTCTGTCGCTCGTACATTATTATGAATCTTTCGTATGCAAAATATTCGACCTAACCTTCAAGAGATGATAGAGAAAAGGAAAAAAAAGAAAAAAACCTGTGTTTGGGGCAGTATTATGCACAATTTCTAAGGATGACGGAAAAATAAAAATTGTGCTTTCCATTCAAACAATGTATCAACAATGATCCCTTCATTCGAATCGCGCATGTATCTTTGCAAAAACGATTGAGGCCTTTCGTGAGAAGACAATAGCGGGTGTTTTGGAATTGCAAGTATTACATAATACTGAGACTCATTTTCGCTTGATGCTCATTTTCTAGTTTATACATGTTTATTTTTATAATTTTTAGAGCTCTTTTTGATTATAACAGAATTCGGATTCGGGTATATGACAACATTTGTTTGTGTATTCAAATACTAGCGGAAGTATCCGATGCCAGTTTGAGAATAATGCGCCTAACAACAGAGAGAACGATACCGCTGTAATCCTTCTCTAATAATGACGCAAAAAATATGATTCATAGACATACATTTTTCAGTCTGATGCGATATGGAACCCACATAAAAAAGTTCGATAGAAAAATAAACTAATTCTCTCTTATTATATCAGCAACAATGGCACGCAGTTTTTAATGATTTTCGTCTTTCTAATCAAATTGTCGTAAAAGCTCAAGTTCCATCCAATATTTCACCTACATTCAAGTTTAGTCAATTGAACCTGCCAACAATTGATCATAATTGATCAGAAATGAATAACGCGAACAAACAAACAGGCATTTCTTTTTTATATATATAGATTTCGTAAAAATTACCAATTTTGATTGACAGATTCTACGTTTTGAAAGCTAGCAGTAGCAATACTTTTTGGAAATAAATCATTTTTATCTCCAACGCGCGAGACTGTTGCCACTCGAAAAAATGAGTACGAAAATTAGCGCTTTCAGAGTTTTTAATTAATATTTCAGATGTTTAAAGTCGTATGAAGATGGGAATAGTCGAAATGGCTTCCCACAAATTTTTGGAATCGGCAATAATGTATTTAATGTTTGCCAATGTTATTTTTATGTCATCGTAAAACTGAAACAATTTTCATTAAGAAACTCTAAGATTTGAAAGCGAACAGTGGCAACAATTCTCGAAACAAAGCAGATTTTCATCTCCAGCTGGCGAGATTGTTGCCACTCGGAAAAATGAGGGCGAAAATTATCGTTTTTCCGAGTTTTTAATTAACTTCTCTGATTTTAGCTACTTGTTTTAGAAAAAAGTGGACATCGACCTTTTCCAGGACCCAGAAAAGAATTGTAGAAAGTTTGGTGACGATAGCTACTGTAGTGACTGAGACAAATACATAGACTTTCTTCCTCATATATATATATAGATAGTATATAAACTGACATATGAGTTGCTACATCCGTTTTGAATATTTTACAAGGAATTAATTAATTAGTAAATAACATTAATTATAAATATTAACTAAAGCTAAAATTATGTAAGATAAATTATTCTGGACATGGCCTGCTATCGGTGTGTAAGCAAAAGAGGGATGGAAATCATTGATATGCAAGAAAACTGTATTTTTATCATTTGATGATATTAAATTGATATAAATATATAAAACTTATAAGTTGCTTACGTCCTATATTGTTCATGTTTATGCTATATAAAAGAGTATGATGCATCATAGAAATGATCTCGTAACATTTGTTAATTCTATTATTTTTAATTGATACAGATGGTCTGAACGAATGTTTGACAACTGGGGAACTCTTTGTAAACCAACCACCCATAATTCCAGATGCTTTCCGTGCTCAGTGGAAGTGGTAATCTTAGAAAAGCTATCATTTGTCTAATGTTTACAAGCGTACACAGAAACTCTGATCATTCTCAAAGATGGTTGTTTTAGGAAGTGCCCGTTGGGTTAGAGTTTATTGTGTTTCCATAAATTGTTCCCGAAATGATTTCTAAATCATTAAAAATGTTAATGTATTGTTGTGTGCGTACGGGTTCGTTATGAAATGAATGCACAAGTCCGATGAAAAATGAACAAAAATTTATTATTATCACAACAGAAATGCTTAAATTTTCTCAAATTATCATGCAGTATCACAATATCTCACAGTAGTTATCTTTTAACTACTTAAATGTACAATAGAACGTAATTCAAAACAGCTAAAGAATGCTAATCCGCGAATTCGCTATAATCAACAACGGCAGTTTTCTAAACAATAACAAACTAAGCAACTACTACAAACTGAGATGTTTTCCTCCTTTTATAAGATTTTAAAATCACGCGCTAGAATTTTCCAGTACTTTCTCGAAATCAAAAAGAGATATTTATTTATTTAACGCACGCGCTCTTGTATTTTTAATTTTTCCGGCTTAGCTTTCTTTTAATATTCGTCACGCGCTGCACTGCGCGAGAAATAAAACCATTTAATTTATAATTGAACTAACATTAGCTTTTTTAAATACCGAATTCGTAACAGTATATTTCATATTTCAAGCATAGTATTTGAGTTTTTTGTGAATGTTTAATAAAATTTGAGAATAAAAAAATGGGATTGTTAATTGTGCCGAGGTCAATGCTATTTCTGAGAAAACGTATAGGTAACTGCCTGATAAGAACTCTCCAGGTAATTTTCCAAGAAGTCACTCAAGGCCTTGAGATATAGCGAATTCCGAGAAAGTTATCACTGCTTGTTCGAATGTAAACATTTCAGATAGCGATTTTTTTCCCTCAAAATCAAAAACATCTGATCGATATGCCTCAACCTGATGTGATTCTCTTAAGCTTTTCCAAATTTCTAAATTCAGGATACAGCTGATATTTTTAATTAACGACTATAACAAAACTCACTTAAAATATTATTAATCTATTTTTAAAATACATGAGAATTTAAAAGCCGTATTACATGAAAAAATAAGCCACAATACTAAGGTTGGTTGAGAAATTCTCATAAAATTTTTATGCAGAGTTTTCCTAAGACCTGAATATTATTTCAAAGCTTTAGCTAGGAAGAAGTTTAGCAACTTTGATATAAATTTTTGTAAAGGGGTTTTCCAGGATTTATGTGCCATGATAATAAGGTTGGAAAACTGGGATATGAATTTTTACGTAGGCTTTCATTAAAACATGATTTTTAATTTAAACACTTCACGAGGCTAAACAGATCGAGATTCTCTTGCACGAACGAATAAAACCATAATATTATCATACATTACAATTTTGATCGAACTGGGAAATGTATAATTAAAATAATTTTATCTAAAAAATTATACGGGTTAAGAGGCAGGGTAGTTGTATCTTGGAAAACATATATTCAATTAAATCAAACAAAACCTCAACTCTTTTTTTTAATGTAACATTCGTTATATTTTATACATATGGCATGCGAATAGTACAATGTACTGATACTATAGCAGGGTTTTGGTTTTAATATCAGAAAATCTCAAGCCTAATATTATAAGGCATTTCTCCCGTCTTCTTAGCATACCTTCAAGGTGTAGTGGTCAGCACGCTTGACGCGAATTCGAAAAGTCCGTGGTTCGAGTCCCGGCGAGGGCATTGCTCATTTGTCCGTACAATAGTTGTATAATTATCAACAATTTAAAAGTTATTTAAGAGTGGCTAAGCCTAATTATTGTTTACCATAGCAGTCATAATTGTTTACGTTTCAAACTCAGCAGAATAGTGAATTAAGTCAGTTTCTGCTGCACCTTCAATTTTTTTTTTTTTTTCCGAGTGGGACCAAAAGTAAACTTTCAATTTTTGTGCACCAAAAAATCTGCCTTGTTGCCTGCTGGTCAAATTGCTTGCTTTTGCTTGGAAACTCTAATTTTAGTTGAAATTTTTTTTAAAAAATTGTTTTAACTGTATTTGGTGTTTTATTTTTGCAAAGTTTTCAAAGTTTAATGAAAATATGAGGTTTTATGCATTTTTGCCTTATCGCGAAGTGAGAACTGAATTATGTGAATGAAAAATCTCTCTAATGAAATTCGAGGATGTAAATTTGAATGTAATGCGGCAAAAATTCATATAACTTAATATTCAGTACAAGGAAGTCATGTGGTATCCGCATCAAATTTTTTAAATATATGTTGACACGTACTGTGCATATCTTTCAATATGATATTGTCACGGATTTTCTATTTAGTTAGTTATTTTAGTAGAACTGTAATTAAAATTGTTTTATTTCCCGTGTAATGCAGCGCGTGACGAGTTTTAAGAGAAAGCTACACCGAAAAAAGTAAAAGTACACGCACATTTAATAAATAGATATTTCGTAATTTATATTTAAACTAAAATTATGCAGTTGTGTGTTAGCTGTAACTGTAATTCTACTCTTTTTCTTTCCATAAACCTCGAGAAATTACGAGAAGCTTCTCGTGACTGATTAAAAAGTTTATAAAAGGTGGAGAAAATCATCCCAGTTCAGTTGTTTACTTAGCCGCTGTAATTTTGAGATCGGATTACTCTACACTTTTAATTGTGTTCTATTCAACGTTATAGTAGTTTAAAATATAGCTATTGTGTGGTATTGCAATATTGTACGAATACCTGTAACAAAAATTTCAGCATTTTGTTTTATTTTTTGTGATAAGAATAAATTTTATTAACTTTTCATCAGACTTGTGCATTCAATCTATTACGAATCCGTACGCACGCAACAATATAAAAGCATACGTGATGTTATCCTTGTTTTTATTTATTTTAGTAAATGTTAAGCATTTATTTATTTATTTATTTTAATATATTATTGTTGCTTGTTAAGTATTTATCTTAATAAAAGCGCTTTAGCTTCACGTAAATACAAAAGCTATTTTATTCATAAAATTTTTGATTGGCAACGATCTTTAATTTCAGTTTGTTCTTCTAAAAAGAAAATTCTTTAAATTTGCATATTAGAATGCGGGATTCTCTCAATTTGCTTGGTAAAATTATATGCTGTAAATGAAAACGTCTTTATTTGAGAATACTTGATGTGTAATATTACTTAACTAAAGCCTTTGTAGAGCCTAAGAACCACAAAGGTAGATATTTTAATAGCAGAAAATTGGGTGAATTTTCGTATTTTGTTTCACAGTTTAAGTGCGAAATTCTCTTTGATAAAAACCTGAAATAACTATTTTTAGGAGACATTTTTTTAAACTCTTTTCTTTGTTTTCTGCTTGAGACTATGTAGACCTGTGTTTCATTCAAAATTTGTCTAACATCATTTGCTACTACCTATATTTTAAGAGAAAGCTTTCCTAAAGTGAAACATGGAAATGCTTTTTAAAATATTTATGTGGTAGCTTGCTGCTGCTCTGTCAGAATAAAATCTGTAAGATTTATCCCTACTTTTCCACATACACTAAATTAGATCCTACAATGAACCTGGCGAATTCTCGCACAGTCGTGAAATAAACAGCAGCTAAAATAACAGACAGCACGGACTTCGTGCGTTACAAAAACACCGTTCACTTGCGGCGATAACTAAACGTAGACTAGTGCACAAATCAAAATCTGAAAAATAAAACGAGTGCAAGAACGCACTTCAAAATTACTCCTAAGAGATAGACTCATAGAGATCTAACCGGCGTGATACTAAACTGATAAAGCCAAAAGGCTTACTCGAGTGACGGCGAAATAACAACGAAACGTGCGCTAGGCTAGCAAAACACTTTCTGAATAAACTGAGATAATCACACGTTTAAACAATACTTCACTTAACTTTAAATTTACATACTGGCGAGAGAATGTGAGGGAAGTTTGAGAAGTTGAGAACAGGAAAACTTAAAATAAATTTGTTATGCAAATTAAGAAAAACCCTACAAATCTTCACGTGAAAACTTTGCATTTTACCAATTTCGCAAAATTTCGTGGCTCAGAAAATTAAAGTCATTTTTTTTCTTCCTTTTCCCGCGAAGACATTTCTTCCAAAATTGCCTTTTATTGCAGCTTCTGAAATATTTCATTCACTTGAACTTATTTTTTGTGATTCTCTTGTAATTTCTTTACGTCTTCAATGTTTAATTTTTAGCCCATGAATGTCGTAGAGACACAGCAGTATATATATATATATATATATAAGGGCAAAATTCTAACTATCAAAGTACTCAAAGTCTCTGCCTCCAATCCAATCTACCCATGATTTCCTGTAGGTAGAAGTCGTGGTCCCGAGAGTCACCTGTTGGCAGGATTTGCTAACGAGATTTAAGCAATGAAAAATATTAAAATAATACTTTTATAAGTCCATGAGAGTTAACGTTTTGACATAGGTAACCTCAAAACAAATTTAAAAAACATTTATTTCCGATTTCAATGTTCATTATCCGCTCGTGATCTGAGGCATTTTTTTGATCAGGTAATTTATTCGGGAACCGAACTGTTCGTGAAGTGAGGCTTTCGTGATCCAAGAATCCATTGTATTACGTGTTATAAAATGTGATATTTCATTGCATTTTATATCATTATTTTTCATTAATTTTAATTTAGATTTTATTTATATGTTTATTTTTTGTATATTACATTATCTTATTTTTAACCTTGGTGGCTCCTATAATTAGCTCAAATGCAGTGAATTTCTTCGGAGCACCACACTTCTAGTCAGACGTTTTTCATCTTCGTTTTCCTCTCGGTAAGTAATAAATTTTCAGAAGTGCTGAGATCTCTGAAGCGAAGCATCCGAAACATCATCTTATGTCATCTTAGCTGTTCTTCAGAACAGAATAGTATCTTTAGCACATCACTCAAGGGAGACATAATATGTCGTAAGGTCATATAATCTTCACTCTGTTCATGACACTCATGATAGGTGAATTTACACTTCTCTCATTTTAGCACTGTGTGTTTTTTTAAAAGCGTTTAACATTGACCTTATATTATTATATTTTTGTCCCATCTATTTTAGTTGGCCTTTCAAATCCATATAAAAAATACGAAGCTTCCTTTTGTTTCTCTACAATAGGAAATTGCAGTTTGTCTGTACACCATTCTTTTGCAACTGAGCTTGATTTTCGGCCCTACGGGCAAAAAGATTTTGCGGGTGCAAAACAAGACATCTGTCAACTTTGTCTCTCTGTCCTTTTCCAAGCAATGACTAAAAAGTATTTCTTAGTTATACTGAGAGTAATGCATTTAACAACAGAGGGAACAATACCGCTGTAATCCTTCTCTAATAAAGATGCAAAAAATACGATTCATATTCATATATTTTTCAGTCTGATGCGATACGGAACCTACATAAAATATTTCGATAGAAAAATAAACTCTCGTTATATCAGCAACAATGGCACGCAGTTTTTAATGATTTTCGTCTTTCTAATCAAATGGTCATAGAAGCTCAAGTTCCATCCAATATTTCACCTCTTTCAGTTTTAGGCAATTAAATGTGGCAAAAATATTCATCATAATTTATCAGAAATCAATAACGCAAGCAAACACACAAACACATGAACAGATGTTCTTTATATATATAGATTTTGTAAAAGTTACAAATTTTTATTAACAAATTCTGCGATTTGAAAGCGAGCAGTAATAACTTTTCGAAATAAAGCATTTTTATCTTCAACACTCGAGACTGTTGCCACTCGGAAAAATGAGTGCAAAACTTAGTGTTTCCAGAGTTTTTAATGAAGATTTTGGCTTATCAAAGGTGTACGAAGATGCGAACAGTCGAAATGGCTTTTTGGAAGCCGAAATAATGTATTTAATGTTTGACAATGCTACTTTTATTTCATCGTAAAACTTAGAAATTTTTTATTAACAAACTCTACTATTTGAAAGCGATCAGTGGCAACATTTTTCGAAATAAAGCAGATTTTTTATCTCCATCTTGCGAGACTGTTGCCACTCGGAAAAAATGAGCGCCAAAATTAGCGTTTTCAGAGATTTTAATTAATACATCTGGTTATTTTTGGAGGGAAGTAGACGTCGACCTTTCCCAAGACCCAGAAATGAATTGTAGAAAGTTTGGTGAAGATAGCTATAGTAGTGACTGAATTAATCGCGAACAAACAAACACACAATTACATAAACATTCTTCTTTATATAAATAGATTAAACATCGTCATCAAGCTTAATTATTGAGCAGTGTTTTTCTCGAGTGTATTTTACATATTTTTCACGAGCTTATTTCGTAATTTGAAGTAGAAATTTTTGCCTCAGACTTGACATTTTATTGCTAATTGAACACTATATTTTGAACTACTTTTCGAAGTTCTGCAACATGCAAGACAATTTTTTTTGTGCTGTAAAGAACTAAAATTTGACAAAATAAAACAGTCTTTATATATATAATCAAGAGTATTTTGAGGGTTCATCTCTTGGAGACGTCTTCTCAAAACAAGTGAACGTGGGAGAAAATGGCTAATAGAATGAACCCGCTTCAAACTGAAAGCATGAATAACAATAATATGAATGAAAATTATCAAAACGTTGAAAGAAATATTTTTTACATTTCTGCTCAAATTTCAAACGATATTATAGCTCAGTGTTTGGACGAAGAGGAACAGGAAGGTTTTAGTGATTCTAATTCTGAATGTAATTTTACGGAGTTTTCAAACTCTGAGATAATGCCAGGAACAGTTTTCAATTTTCAAATATATTTTGATTTTCAAAAGGAAATCAGAAGAGCGAAAACAGAAGTATTGCTCAGTGCTCAAGCAAATGGCAAAATGTGCTTAAGAGAACCCAACATTTCAACGAGCAATGCACGACGCTACGCTGCAAGCCTCACTGACGAAATGGGGAAATGCTTAATAGATGATTTCCTTTATGAATCAAATCTGCCATCTCAGTGGAAGTATAAAATTAGTAAGGTTAGTGAATCTAATTTAAAGAAACTCAGAATTCTACGTTACGGAGTATTTTGTACTGAAAAGGGCAAAAACGCATCGGTTATTATGTTTAATCTAAATCTTTGTTTGATAAGAGAATTCTTGTTATCCATATTTTATTTGTTGCGTAGATCCAGAATTATTATCAAAAAAATTACCAAAACTATTTTGTAGTTCGTTACAAACAAAAGTTCAATAAAATATAATCACTTGATTCATAATGATTCAGTAATAATAATGATTGATAATACGGTACTATTCCGTTAGAGAGGCGTCAGTTAAAAATACGCCGCTTTTTTGCCACCAGCTATTGCGAAGCATAAAATTATGAAATAATAAGAAAGTTCAAAAGACTAAAAAAGATTACTTCCGTAAAAAAGTAATTTTTTAAAATTTCTTAATTCTTAAAGAAAGCAAAATTTTCTTTTTAATTTTTTAATCTACAATATTCTACACATAAATAAAAAATAACAAAAAATTGAAGTTCAATCTAATCAGGTGGCATAAAATCACGAATATCATTCAACATTGCAGAAAAAATTTCGGGGAAAGTGCAGAATCGCCCACTGCTTGGCGCGATTTTAAGAATTGCATATACTCGGTATCCATGTGCACATCGACCTATTTTCACTTAAAAAAAATCCCAGAATTGCACAAAAATGGCATTGCGCACTCCCTTGACTTTATCCATGTACACATCGACCTATTTTCACATAAAAAGTCAAAGAAAATTGACAAAAATCCAATTCTTCTTACTCTTGTAAAAAGCGCCAAACAAACACCAAAATAAGTGGGCGATTCTCCACTTTAGCCAAAATTTCAATTTTTGAATATTACCAACGCCACATAAATTCTGTCGAAGAGGTGACGAGCAGTGTTCCGCTGAATTATGTTTCGCCATTTTGCACTGCACCATCGTTGCACAGTTAGGATATGGCATCCAGTTTCACGGTCTACAAAATTATAACTGTGATACACAATGAAATCTTTAATACCCAGCATTTCTTAATTCCTCTTTCTTATATCCTCTCCATCTGTCTGAAAATATAATGCTGTCATCCGCGATGTTTTCCTGAATGGCTGTCATCAGCGTTGTAGCACAACGATCGGAACCAGAAAATGTTCTTTACTTCACCGTCATTAAACCCTGGAATACCCATATTTTCAGAAGGACACGTCCAACTTTTTTTTTTTTTTTTTTCTTTTTGTGAAAAGACTTTAATGTAGTTAGTCCAATCTTTTGTCGCACTATGGCTGATTTCTAATTGAAGTTGGCAAAGTGCAGTCGATGTCAATTCTTGACACCACAGATAGTAAAATGAACGGCATTGAGGAAAGAAAGCGTGAACCTTCAAACCATGATTTTGGATCTCAGTCCATTTTATGACCACAGCAAGTACGCACGTAACAACGCCATATGTAAGCTATGTTTGAGTTAAAAGTTAACTTCATCGGATGATTCTGAGAACAAAGTCTATTGCTATGAATTATTCCTCTGTCCTGAAAGAATATTATGGCAGCCTCTTTGTCATTAGATAATTGCGAAATTGTGTAATCCATTATACTCAAAAAAATGGCTAAATATGATAGAAAAATAGCGAGTGATGATATTTCAAACGAGAACTAGAAATCTCAAGCCACAATATTTCAAACATAAGTAAAAAATACTCAGAACAACGAGTGACAATATTTCAAACGAAAACTAGAAATCTCGACCCGCGATATTTCAAACGTTATATTCTCGAACCACGATTTTTGGCGTGTTGTTGAAGCATGGTTTTCTTCTCGTTTTTAACTGACGCCGATATAACCATTATGAATTGGTGATTATAACCATTATGAATACATTATGTATGGTATTATCGGTGCTGATAGTACCGATAATACCATACACAATATATTCATAATGATTATAATCAAATAGGATCTGGTTAAAAACGACATCTGTCTTAGTTGCCAAAACTAGTAATCGTGTAAGGTTGTACTTGAGCTGATACTTGAATCTGAGTCTACAACCCTGCCTAGACAACCAGCGAGTCATTGCTGCATCTGAAAATGGTATGACACAGACTTGCGAAAGTTTAAGCAACTTTTAATCAAATTGAACTTTTACCATAAAAGACACGGCTTATACTACTTGTGGCGATGAAAATTAATCACTAACAGGTACTTTGATAAAAGTAGTCTAAGAAAACACGAGCGGAAAACTAAGCTACGTATAAGCTGGCTCATCTAACTGTACCGGCACTTATGTTTAAAGCATCCAGCTGCCAGAGACAGTAGAGTTGGCAAAAGTCGGTACTTTTCGGTTTTGCCGGCGCAGGCGATAAAGTCGCCAATAATGGTACAACTGATGCCAAACGGAATATCCTCGCTGGTAACCTTTTAGACCTCATTTTCAAAACAAGTAGCAGCCATTTCTTATCAGATTGATTGTTCCTTTCAATACTGGCATACAATTACATAGAAATTTTACCAGATAGTTCAGTTTTTATGCCCTAAGGCCATTCGTGGTAATTAAGTCAATTAGGATGCAATCACACCGCTCACCCGAAGGCGAAAATATGGAAAAGGCAAAGTCAAGGGTTAAACTCATCAGTTCTAATCAGAATACACTAGCGAAGTAAAGCACTGCGGTTTCACAGAATTTCTGAGTAAGCTATTCGTACAAATTGAAATAATTCTTGCATTTAAACTTTTATTCCAAATTAAGATTTAACTTGATATTAATGTAGATAATTACTGAGAGAATTAGATTTTTGTAGCATAGTTTACGTGATAGGAGATCACCAGGGGTCATGTGATATTAACCGGTGAATCAGGATGTCGAACCGTGAAAGCATAGTAAATTCTTAAATTAAAGTCTTTTTACAAATTTATTGTCTTTATTTATTGGCTTTTTACAAAATTTTAAGCGATATTAAAATGTTTATGCTTTCAAAATAAAAAATTCTTAGAACTAACATTTTTTAACATTTTTTATGTGTATACTGTATGCTAGCGCCAATAAAGTCTGCTTGGCGAGATTTGCGCCGGCGAAACGGAAAAGTACCCAAAAGTCAAAAAAAGGCCCAAGAGTGCTAAAAATATCTTTCTCTTTAAAATCCCAAACCCTCGACCTAAATACACTAAGAGCTAATTTGCATTCTGTTGAGAAATACGAGAAGAAGAATTTGACGTAAAGATCAAAATGTAATAACTGGTTAATTAACATAAAACCTTGCAAACGTAATTGCTCAGTCTATATCGTGCAAATTCCAAGTGCCGTCAACGTCTTATGCTGAGGCCTCTTTAATAAACGCAGATATACATAATACTAATGATTATAATATAATTATTATGATTGAAATGAGAATGATTGATTATAATTACAAAGGCTATAATCATTGATCATAATTATCATGATTGATGATTATGTTCATCATAATGATCATAATCATCTTGATTTATTGTAATCATATCGATATAACTAACGTTTCATCATGTAATTATAATAATTTAACAAAACATAATTTTTATGTAATTTACATACTTATAAATCTGTTAAGTCCTGTATGCAGTTTTATTAAATGTGTTGTATAGCATAAAAAGTCAAGATGATTATGATCATTATGATGAAAATCATTCTCATCTGATCAATTTTTATTGCTGTTGATGTGGCATTGTTTGGAAAAATTAAGTGTGATAAATTTTCAAATAGTTTCTTTTCGTCAAAAATTATTTCTGAAAGAATTCCTTTTCTTGTTATAAAATGGTTAAAGCTCCTTATAGGAAGGTAAATTTCAAATTCTTTAGTCTAAAGATTTAAATGAACGATGGTTTATATGAAGAAATTCTTGCTAAAAACTTGTAGTAGGTTTAATCTTTATAAGTAATTAATTTTCTTTCAGTTTTGACGAGGTTTGTTCAGTTGAGACATCATTAAGTTGGTATATTTTATATATGGGAGAGACACAGGGCAAGTCAATTATAAAATACAAAAAAGTCCAACTTCACGCAGGAATCTATTTATTGTAGTTAACTTTAGTTTGTGTCTTTTTGATATTAAATGTAATATAAATTAAGATTGATTTTTTTCCTTATTTCTAACAAAATGATCTCTAATTTGTCACTACTATTACTGCAGATTTAAGATTTCATAAATCATATTTGGATATTTACCATTTGTGTAGGATGTTTACCATTTGGATATTTACCATATTTACCAAACACCAATATCTGAAAATTAAAATGTTTAATACATAAATAGAATCAAAACTTTAGGTAACATAGCTTGGATTTTTCTTTATCACCCCTTGTTGATCGAGGTAAATCCCTAAAGACTTAAAGGCACGATAAAATTAAATTACAGGTACCTCTTTGATAAAGCGGCCACCGAGCTTAATCGCCAAAATTAGTAAGCTTAATTTATCCGGTTTGTAACAAGCAAATTTCAGATGTGGTGAAAAACTCCCGAAGTAACACTACAACAAACAAATATGTACAGAATTTCCTTTTTATAATCTTCATAAAAGGACACTGCTGGACATTGAAAATGCAACACCAAGAAGGAGTGGTCAGAAATTTATGCAAATTTTAGAGTACACGTACTTCACTGAGTTTAGTCACTGAGATGGCGGTAGTGTTTGTAAAAAGAAACTGTGATGTCATAATTATGTATATGTATCAATTCGTCTTTGGTGTTCGTAAATAAACGTTGTGTGGAATAACGCTCTCTGTTTATTACTTTACATTCGATCCAGTCTGATTATTAGAGACTTACATATATTTTGTTTATGGTGTAGTGGTTTGCACGCTGAGCCGGTATTTCAGTGGTTCGTGGTTCGATTTCCGGCGAAGGCGATCGCTCATTTTTCATCTTGTCTGCTTCCAAAAATCCTAATGTCTCTACAATGTAAACCAGTGTCTGTAGCTTCAGCTATATATGGGCTTTATCAAAACTAACATTAATAAAAGTTATTTACAATCTCCAGTAAATAAAGAACGGTAAAGAGGATTTTCTACGATAACAGAAGAAAGCCATTACAAGTTCGTTAGACACTGATAAGTTAAGTATGACATTTAACGTTCAAAACGCAAGAAATATAATGATTTAAGTGAATTATGTAAGCAAGAGTTATCCAAAAGGAAAAGTCGGAAAAGAAAATATTGTTACGAAATGTCCAGCCGCGGTAAAATAAGATAGCTTACCCGCAAAGCGGGTTTAAGGTTGCCATAAAATGGCAAAAGAAGGCAAAGTTGCCACATTTGGCGAGAAATCGCCCATTTTGCCACAAAATTGGCGATATGCCATGGACGGATGGAGAACCTTCTGGAACGAATTCTTACTGGTTTACCCCAGAATGTTCTCGAACACAAGCCAAAAACTATATAAAACTGGAGACTGAGAGCGAGATACTTAGTCTCGAGTTAGTCAGTCCGTGCGAAGTCGATCGAGTTGACAGCCGGGCAGCGAGTGCCCGAGTGGGTGGTCGTGTGCATGGAAGAGTCTCTTAGTGCATCGTCAAGAGAGTCTGTTAAGCTCCGGCAACGACTGAACCGAGGAATCGGGAGCTGTGTTCTGTGTGTCATCGAGTGTATCGCGAGTTGTAGCGTGGAAAGTCTCGAGAGTAAGATGACCGAGAACGACCGAACAGAATCGGGAGCTGTACTCTGGTGCTTTGCAGTGAAGCTGTTTCCGCCGTTATTGCCTGATAACCTGAAGGCTGTGTCGCTGATTGTTCCAGCGAGTGTGTATAGTAGATCTTCGGCGACTGTAAAACGTGACTTTGGAGCTGTCCTGATTAATATTGGCTAAATAAAGTATGTTTCGATACTTCATCAAGTGTCGTCGTTATTCACTCCAAATCTACGAACCCCGTACGGACGTGAAGGAAGAAAATAACGTAACAATATTATGTGATTTAATTTAATAAAAGTGTGAAGAAACAGAACAACATTCATAAAATGTGATAAGAATAGTTTAGAAAATAAAGTAGATACATATTTTCAAGTAAATGTTCATGACATAGTATATTCTAAAATTTAGAACCGGTTAGATGAAGTGTGCTGTAAAACGTAATAAAATGGAATAAGCTAATTTTTAATATGTTTTAAAATTCTATATTTTAATTGGTGCATGGTAATTATGAATTTAGTGAAGATACAGATTTTTCAGATTTGTTTAACTGACAGCATTATGCATTTTAATTAATATTATGCAAGAGTCGCATTCCAGGTTTTGTTAAGCTTGTATTCAATTAATGTACGGAATAACTTTCAAAGCTGTTAATATGCAGAATATATTACATAAGTGCTTATAATATTTGTTTTTGAATTAAACTGATTAGTTGCAATGAATTTGTAAAATTAATGTATAATCTACTATAAAGAATAACAATTTTAAAGTGGATTCAGATATCCCATCATGCAAGGTTTCCCTAATAAACATGAATGTCAAGGTCTTTCAGCATGCATTAGTATATTTCAATATGAGCGTCGTTGGTTGCCTGCAGATGTATCAAATCGGTATGCTAATTTATTCCACGTAGAACAAGTCATGACAGATGCTATTCTAGCACGGCAGCAAATGATCATTTTGCAAAAATTAAGCAATTATAAAAAATTTAAATTCTGTTTTATCAAAAATTGCATTGTATTTTTTGTTAGATAGTCACTATTTTCATGCAAACTGGCTCGCAATGAATAATAACTTTACGAAGCAAAACTTCTGCATATATTTAAAGTTACCTCACTCGTCCTTACAATCAAAACTTGAATGCTTTTTAATTATTTTGGTATGAAAATTATGAAGATTGATTTACGATAAAATACAATACAGTGATTTAAAATTAGTTTTGCGATTACTCTGCATTAACCAGTGTTCTACCGGAGTTTTTAAAAGATAACCTGCAGTTTAAAGCTGTTTTTCCCAATCTGAGATCATCGATCAAATGGTCTTCGAAGCCTGCCCTTGGGTTCTTCTAGATTTCCAGAAAAAGCAAAAAATGAAATTCTCTCTAACTATTGTACACCATACTATATACCAGCCGAAAATTCAAGAGTTTTGAAATTAAACCTAGTAATCGCCTATGAATTTTCCTCCCAAAACTGATATGTTTTACGAAATTCGTTACCTCTAATCCTATCTATGGACTTCCTACTCTGGGCTTAGCAACAAAAGAAGGATTTGAAGCACTATGGTGTTTCTGACCACCATACATTTAAATATAGAAGAGTTATGCAAGAATCGAAAGGCTGATCCATTAATGTGAGCGTAAATATTTATTTAAATTTGAATTAATGAGATAGAGCAGATACAAACTCTAATAGACTTGAATTGTTAAAAATAAATGTAAATTTTCTTCAGTTATTTTAATTACGCAATTATAATATAAAATTAAATGAATTTTGACTAACTGTATGTTAAAAATATAAATATACTGGTATTAAAATGTGCTAAAAAATTATTTTGTGGGGAACAAGAATAAGGTGGTGCACAGAATTTTCTAATTTATAAAAGTGGTCCCAATTCGAAAATAGACTGAGAAATGTTGTCGTAAAGAAATTCTAGTTCTGCTGTTAGAAGCCTTAATTTATATTTGAGCAGATAAATACAAATTTTCATTTTTATGGATACCTAAGTCAAACTCTTTCATGTGTATTTGAGTGAGAACTGAAAAATGCTGATAAAAATAAGCATAAAGAAAGTTTAAAAAAATCTTTATATAAACAGAGTACAGAGTTAAAATTGAATAAAAGATGTTCTTACATACAATACAGATGGTTATAATATACAGATGATTAACAATGCTGATTAGAAATGTTCATTATGAGGAGTTTTTTTTATCCAGTCATTTTTATAGAAACCATCCTAAACCATTATTGCCATTTTCCTGACTGTTAAAACTAGAACTCAGAAGCTGATCTATAAACAGTTCAGTTTCCAGATCATCTAAGGACATTTCAAATGAATTCCGTGAGTAGTTTGATTCTGGTGAACTTCTCTCATCTGATTCACTGTTATGCGAATCTGTTTATCGAAAATTAAAAACCCATTATCATTTATATAAACTACTATCAAGATTCAACAGTTAAAATGAATGCAGGGAATGTTAAAAAAAAGTAAATATTCATGGAAAACATTTATATTTCACTTATTGACATATTACAGTTATTTTTATCACATTTACAAGTCTCCCCCGTTATCTGAAAGTATATCTTTCTGATGAAATCTTTAAGAAGCCAACATGTCGGAATGCAAAACAGCACTTACCTTGAATATATGTGGGCAAATTATTTTAGCACATCCATAAGCTTAATTTATTAATTCATATGAAATAATGCATAAAATTGCAAATAAAACCAAAATTAATCCTTACTTTTAGAATAGTACCGATTGTAATAAGCTAAGTAATGACATAGGAAAGTAAGAAAGAATTTTTAAGAATCAGGAAAGTAAAAATGAAATAATTTTTATATGAACAAATTCATTTCACTTACGAGATAGAATGTACTCTGAATAGCGGAGAAATAATTAGGAAAACACTGGCTTTCAAAAGTTAAGCACGTGGCAGTGTATTCGATGTAATACAAAAAGTCATTTCTAATTGATTTCAAATTTCATAAAAAATTAATTGGTTATTTAATCATAATTATTTAATCATAAGTCTAATAAAAATGAAAGAATAGGCATTTAATGAAATTTTCATCATCTTTTGACATGAACAAGAGTTACATATCGACGTTTCATTGTAATTTCGTTATCTAACGCAGGAGAAGGCAATAACCACCATCTCTAGAGATAAAGAGTTTTCAGTTCTTAGACAGAATTAGTTAAAAGGGAAAGGGAGAGAGAGAGCAGAATGAAATTTTCGAACACTATTTCAAAAAATATTCCAACAGACTAAGATCTGGAAAATATCCAGGTCACTGTCCTCATTTACTGTTGCACATTCAAAGCTTTTGAAATCGTACTTTGCTTTGATGCACAGGTTCCTCAGTAATGCCATTTTTAGCGAAATTAATAGCTATTTGGGATTTTGTAAAAGTGTTTCGCATGAGAAGCATTCCAGTTTGGCAACTGTAAGTTTTATATTGTAATTCTTACAATTTCGTTTTGACACTAACTAATATTTTCGCTTCCAATATCTTTTCGCAAAACTAAGACTCATCTTTTTATTTTTTTCTATTATCGAAAATAGTTACCTTGGTAGTCTTTCGCAAATGCAAAATGATGTAAAGAAAACTTTCATAAAGCGGGGGATACTTGTAATAGGAACACAAAAATTAACAGAACTTTCCTCCATATAATTCTATATTCCAGAAACGTCTGATAAACTTACCGGTAAACATTTTAAAGCTATAGTTTTCCTTTTTTTGCATGGCTTAGATAACTAAATTTTCAGCTAAACCTCATCTTCTTATTTGAAATTCAACTGATGTCAAAACAAAAAGTTCGAAACTACTGAACTTTGTTCCATAGTACTTTCATCTACACACCAATACTGACACAAAATCACGTATATGAAATATATTTCACCTGCTACGTATTGAAATAATAAGGAGAAATCAAATATTTCTATTTAAACAACAATTTGCTATAAATAAAATAATCTGGAATTTTGCACGAAGATACAGTACCTTCGTAGTTCAGGATCTGGTATATACGATGCTCATTTCCTTTGCTTAGGCATTTCACGCTTTTTAATTTTAATAATGCTGCCCTCAGTCGCTGTTTTGCTTTTGTTAAAGCTTTTTCGTCAGTTGGATTCCATAACTGTTTCAATACTGCCCACTCCTAAAAGAAAATAATAAGGTTACAGGATTTGATTTCGAAAAGAAATATATGTATATATATATACCAGTAAACCAGCCACAAATCAAAAGTATGAAAAAAAAAGATTTGTTATACATATATCTATACACGGTGTTTCAGCAAATCGGTTACAAACTTTCAGGGGAGAGAATATACCTAGACGATGGAAAATCACGTAGCAATTCATGGTCAGAAAGGCTTTCCTGCGCGGTAATGAGAACAAAAGAAAAGTTCAAAAACTCGCCACCAGGGGCGTAATTGGCGCTGTATGTAGTATTGTTAAACGATCTAAGACATGAAGATATCGGTTTAAAATGTAATCGTTTCTGAAACGTGTTACAAAGCAGGTTAAATGTGGCGTCCACCATTTTCCGAAAGCAAGTTAAATCGTGTTTACTGTATTCTCAACAGCAGCTCTTGGTATATCATGAGGAATGTTACGGACATGTCGATGTCTCGCATTTTTCAATTAAACCAAACTGTTTAACTTATTTTTATACATCATTTGCTTCTTCTTGCCGTAAGCGAATTACAAGCCATTGCGGTTTTGCTTTATCCCAAAAACAGTTTAGTTTTAGAAACGATGAAAAAGTGTTAAACTGATTTCTTCGTGTTTTAGGGCCAAACCCAGGCTTCAAAAATCACGAATTAGCGATCTGTAAGAAAACGATTTCCGGAATGCGCACACTTTTGCGAGTGGTTTGCTATCTCACATTTTCTAATCGCTAATTTGAGGTTTTCAAGGACGAGTTTCTCCGTTACATGGATGGCGCACTCGACTTTTAATGCTTTTAACGGCTTTAAGTGGTAATTTTCTTTAGGACAATGTTTCTTAAAGGTGTAGAGACATTAGGTATTATTTTGAAGCAGGCAAGATGAAAAATTAGCAGCGCCTTCGCCGGGAATCGAACCGCGGACCTCTGGAATACCGGCCCAGCATGCAGAGCCACTACACCACGAAGGCACGCTAAGAAGGCGGGAGAAATACCTTATAAGGGTATACAACATGTTAAATCTGTATAGCAAAAAGTTAAGATAGACTCCGACTCTTATTTCGTTTAACAATATTGCATGCAACGCCATTTCCTCCCTGGTGGTGAGTTTTTGAATATTTTTTTCCTCGCGGCAAATACATTCTCATGACATCCTTTACACGATTACCAAATTTGACAACATTTGGTCCAGTACTTTTCTTTTATGACCATTTGAAAGTGGAACTTTAATTATAACCATCCTGTATATTATATACATGGGTATATATTACGTCGGTATATATACGTGGATATATATTATATAGAGTGGGCATATATATGTAATGATATTTTTAAATCAATTGATTAAATTAAATTCTAATCATATTGCTTAATAATATGTTGGTGATTCTCTACCTAAATTGCATCCCTGTTCCTAAATTTTGGGGAAATCCTTTCTTTATTATAAATTATATTAACCTGTTGGCGCCCGCCAAATCGCCAAACTCATAAATCTGTCATATTACATATAGTCCTTAAGAACACTCCTGATCAGAAGATAGCGTCACTTCGTGATTTCATTTTATATCGCTGATTGGATGAGCACCATGACGCACACATATCTATAAATAGGGCTGCTCCTAGAGGTACAGGAGGAACGCTTGTGAGATGGAAACTAAAATAAACACTTTGTATCACTTTATATTCCAAAATTTGTCTCATTCCTCTTGCCCCGGCTGCACAACACAAATTATGTATGAGAAAATACATTTCAGAAAGTCGGTAGGACAGAGATATTTTCATTAGCCATTATTCTCTTAATAATACTTTCATAAATAAAACTAAATCAAAATATTTTCTTTAAATTTTTCCAAAACAATATTAGAACCTAAATATATTCTTTAAATACCAAATTTAAAATACATTTATATCAAAGCAATACTTTTTAAAATTTTTAAAATAAAAACGCAATTTTTAAATCAATAATTATAATTCAATAGTAATAATATCATTTGCAACGCCAATCTTTTTACTAATTGTTTCTGTTTGATTTATTGTGACGAGAATACGAGTGATGAAATTGACGCGAAAATACACATATTTGCGCACTCTTGATTAGATTTCCGTAAAACACGATGAATCACCACACAGCTCTCGAGAGCAACACTGAACTGTGCAGACGTAAAGGAAGATTCACAGCCTCAAAACTAGGTCAACTTACCGTTGACCTAGTTTGATGAGCACATTTGATGAACGACGATTTTTCGATGTAGACACAGATCACGCATCACAGGGGGCAGAAGGATGAATCTCTGGACGTAAAAAAAAATCTGCAGAGTACCACAACATACAGGTAACAGAAGGATGATTTTCTTGAAGCGAGAACGCCTGGAGAAAAATATAAGAACATAAAAGTCGCACACCGGCAAATTTATCTAAAGTGCGTAACATTTTATCCGTATAATCCTTGGGGTATCTTCTTTTCTAAATAATCCCTTTGAAGGTGGGATTCTGAAATGTATTTTCTCATACATTATTTGTGTTGTACAGTCATGGCTTGAGTACTTTAACAAAACTCATTTAGATAAAGATGAAACGTGGAAGCTTAATGCATCTCGATATTTAAGAGGTAATGCACTTAGCGCATATGTCAAAAACTGCCATCAAATTACTAAATATGTGGAATTAGTCCAAATTTTAAAGGAAACTTTTTTCGACCCCACTTTAACTACGTTTGGTGATTTTGCCAATTTCAAGTACAGTAATAAACAAGACATAACGCAATATTTTCGCAAAAAAATAGATATTGGTAAAAAATTAAATCTAACTCATGAAATGATCTTGGAGGGTCTGACGGATGGCATTCCTATAGAATTAAAATCTTTAATGACGATCAACGCACCCTCTGACCCCATCTCTTGGCTTAATCAGGTCCATAAGCTTATTAAGATTCGCGAAAATCAACAAGTTCCCCTCCCAGATTCGTTACTCATTGGGGACAGTCTTCAAGATGGCAATTGATTTAATAGAGGTAGAATTTCAGCTTCCAGCTATAAAACTACTGTGAAACAAGGTTCTCCTAGACCCAACAATTTCCAACGTTTTCAGAGACCAAGTAATTTTTATAATCGGTTCAGAAGTCCAAGATTTACAAGCCATCATAATTATAGTTCTCAAAATAGATTGCCATTGCCACCCAGTCCCTGTAGACTTTGCACCTGGAATGGAATCCCAAATGCTTCTCACTGGTTTCAGGTTTGTCCTTTCAGAGGGGAGAGATCTGATACACCTAATGCTACACCTAATGTTACACCCCTTACAATAGAACCAACCCCAGAAATTCCTCACAGTATTTGAGTATTAAAGGTGTCGGGATATTTGTCCAACAAGAAACGTCTAGAGTGTGTTGTAAGACAGTGGTTCCACCATATCAATAATTTCTTCTAAAACAGCTACACAATTACATTTAAAAGTACAAAGAGTTAGATCATTTTCAGTAACCCAAACTAAGGGACAAATAATCTTCAACAAAATATGTTGCATATAAATGAAAATTGGACAGATTAGTAACAGAATTACCTTGTTTGTTCTTGATAATAATTTGAATTATATAATTTTAGGACTTAATGAATGCAAATTACTTGAGTAGAATATTGATTGTACTAATTTAAAAATTAAACAGAGATCTGTTGTACTTAATGATGACTGCCATGTTGACAGCCGACCTATATCTTTATACCTCCAACTTCAAAGTGCTATAACAAATGTTTATCCATGTGTTAATAATGATAATAATGTAGGGAATTTTCCAACCTGTAAATATCTGACTACAAATCCAAAAGAATCAGTTTCTCAGTCTAACATTTATGTGAAAAATGCTGTTTCTAATAATGTCGATAAAAAAGAGTATAACTTAAAAAAATTGTTAAATGATTATTCATCCTTGTTTTCTAAAAATATGTATGATGTAGGAAAAATTAATATTGAACCTCAACGAATTAATTTAACTTCTGATTTGCCTGTATCATTAAGACCTTATAGAACATCTCCTATGGAAGAAGAGGAAATTAAGATCCAAATTGATAAATTATTACAAGCAGGTATAATTAAAGAAAGTTGTAGCCCATATTCGTCACCCGTGACTTTAGTACTTAAACGTGAGGAAGGTAAGAAAATTATATTATGTATAGATTATCGAAAATTGAATTCCCTGGTTAAAACGGATGCAAATCCTCTTCCTCGCATTGACACTTTGTTAGACAAATTAAGTAAAACAAAAGTATTTTCTACAATTAATTTGAGATCTGGTTTCTGGCATATCTCTATTCACCCTGCAAATACTGAGAAATTAGCTTTTTGCACGAATTTTGGTTTATTCGAATGGTTAAGACTTCCTTTTGGTTTCAAAATTGCTCCTGCAATTTTTAACAGAACAATTAGACGAATATTAACAAAAAGTAAAATTAATTTCGCTTGCAGTTACTTTGATGATATAATCGTTTACTCTTCCTCTGTGAAGGAACATTTAAAAATTTTATTTGAGGTGTTTAAAGAGGAGCATATTAAATTGAATAGAAACAAATGTGTGTTCGCCAGAGATCAAATCACATTTCTTGACTATGAAATAAAAAATGGTAGAATAATTCCCGATAACCATAATATAGAAGTTATTAAGAAACTTAAAAACCCCAGTAACACCAAAGAGTTACAAAGAGTTTTGGGAAGTGTGAATGTCGATCATAGATTCATTCCGAATTATGCAACTATTAGAGCTTCATTAAATAGACTGTTGAAAACAGATGTCAAGTGGGAATGGGATGACCAATGTCAAAAAGCTTTCGACGAATTGAAAAGAATACTGATTTCGAAGCCTGTTTTACAATTGTATGATTCTAGTAGGCCATGTCATATTTTTGCTGACGCTTCTCAAACTGCTGTTGGAGCTATTTTGAAACAACCAGATGAAAATGATGTCCTTTACCCTGTATCGTATCATTCCCGAACTTTAAGAAATTATGAGAAAAATTATACGATTACGGAGTTAGAATGTTTGGCCATAGTAGATGCCTTAGACAAATTCTATTACTATCATCATGGACAAAAATTTGTTATACATACTGACCATAAGGCCCTCGTTTGGCTCAAAAATGTTAAAAATTTAAAAGGTAGACTCTTCCGTTGATCGCTCAAAAACGAATATTCAATTTTGAAGTAAAATATCAAAAGGGCTCTACAAATATTGAAGCTGACATGCTTTCTAGACATCCTGTTTCACATCACCTCCAACATTGTGTACATTTACTTGATAGAAATGAAATAATCCAACAACAAAAAAATTGATAATGTCTGCGTAAAAAATTACCAAGAGATAAATGATATCATGGTAAAGAAAAAGAATTTTTATAAAATCGTAGTACCTAAATCCCTAAGAATAAAATTGTTGAGTAAAACCCATGAAAATTTGGTCACCCGGGGGAGTTCAAATTATGCTTAACTTAATCACCCCTCAATATTATTAGCCTCATATTAGCGAAGATATTAGGAATTTTGTTAAACATTGTCCTACTTGTCAATTTAATAAAAAGAAAAAACAGAAAAAAATTGGTCTTATGCAAGACGTACCCCCAACCGACAAACCTTTCGAATGTCTCTCTATTGACACTGTGGGAGGATTTAATTATTATAATTCCACATACAGTTATTGACCATGCATCAAGATATGTCTGGGCTTTTCCCTCTAAAAGTGTAACTTCAGAAACCTATGCCAATTGCCTAAAACAAATATTTCAAATACAAGTTCCAGAAACAATTCTGAGTGACAGAAATGCAGCCTTCACGTCCTCTAGATTCAAAATATTTCTTAAAAAGCATTATGTTAAACAACTTTTAACTTCATCTCATCATGCCCAAACAAATGGTAAAGTAGAAAGAGTAAATCAGTCAATAGTAACTCGACTAAAATGTAAAGTAAATTCTTCTTCTAAAAACTTTCCATGGACTAAAGTGCTAGAGCAAGTTGCTATCGAATATAACAACTCCCCTCATACGGTAAGTTCACCCCAGCATACTTACTATTTGGTGATCTCCATTTTGAATCTCCAGCTGATTAAAATACATACCCTTCCTTAAAGTAAGCAAGGGCTTTAGAACTATAGAATACCACCGAAAGAATAAAACTAGATATGACACCAGATTTGTAGAATCTAAATTTCAACCTGGAGACTTAGTCCTTTACGAAGAATTCCAATACCCAAATACTAGAAAATGGACCTCACCCTATTCAGACCCTTATCAGATTGTGAATAAATTATCTGAAGTTAATTATGAAATCGACAAGAAAAATTTTGACACGAAGAAACCAACTGAGATTGTACATGCGTCAAAATTAAGGTTCTATTATCCACCCGAGAACTTTAAATTACATCATGAATAAATCAAAATTTATAAATCAATAAACTATCCATAACCCTTCTTTTATTCTGTTGATGATAATTTCCCTGTTGTGTGTTATACAGATGGCAGTAAAATTAATAATCGAGTTGGATTAGCTTATGTCGTTTTCCATAATGGTTCTGAACTGGAATACAAACTCTTTAGAATTCCCAATGAATGCAGTGTTTTCCAAGCCGAATTACTGTGCATTAGTGAGGCAATTAAGTGGATATCTAACAACGTTTCGCTAAGTTCTAAATTTCTTATTCGCACTGATTCTCTTTCATCCTTATTTTCTCTTAGAATATCTTCTCATATAATAAATTACGTGACTTCCCATGCTCTTCTTAAAGACCTTAATAATAAAGGTGTTGATGTTATCTTTTCTCATGTACGTGGCCACATTGGCAATCTAGGAAATGAACGGGCTGATTGGTTGGCAAAACAAGCTACACATCTTCAAGTAATTACTCCAATGATACTTCCTAAGTCATTTTACAAGAACAAAAGTAGGGATGATACAATACTCGAGTGGAATGAACTATACAGGAATTCTACTACTGCCTCTTTGACTAAACTATATTTTCCTTCCATTCCTCACAGACTGAATAATAAACACTTTTTCTGCAATTTTGAAGTTACTCAATTTCTAACTGGACATGGTAAATTCAATTCATATCTGAAGAGATTTAGATTATCTAGTATAGACTTGTGTTCATGCAGTTTCGGGAGAGTGCAAAATGTCGAACATTTGTTGTTCTATTGTTCAAAGCTCAAGGAAGAACGAAAGGAACTCATTTCTAAGTTAAACTCTGTGAATATTACATTTCCTCCCCCTCTTCATGTTTTTGTCCAACATAAAATGGCTTTCTCTTTTTTCTGTAAATTTATCTCTTACGTATCATCTGTGAATTTGTAAGTTTATTTTATTTTGTGTTGTGTTATTGTATTTTTTTTTACTTACCTCTGTAAGTAAGCCTTGTGTAATACTTGGTGCACAAGGATTTAAAATTTTCAATTAAAAAAAACCCCTTCTTTTAGTTTTTATCCTGTCGTCCCTCTTAACAGTTGACTTATCTCTCAGTATTTGAGAAGCTTTGTCTGCCCCTTTTTCTTTACTGCAGCTCCTTTAAACTTGAGTTTCAGGTTGAATGCACTTCCCCGCGTGGAAAACACTCGATTGAGGATATACTACAAGTAGAGTACTATACCCTCATATTTCCTTGAGATCGTGTTTTCATATGTATGTGCTGTAAATTGTAGCAACAATTGAAAAACTTAAATTTCAATTGTTGAAATTTCTGAGTTTCTTTTTATGTTTCTGCAGCATCCTGTACAAAAAACTGGTATGGATGTCAGAAATTAAATTTTGTTTTGTTATCATTAATAAGATAAAAAGCGAATGACAAAATATGTTAAAAATCGAGCAAAATGTGTATTTTCAACAAGAGTATAAGAGCTCTAGTATCCTGACATAAAAACTCAAATGTTTCCAGTGCCAATATCAATCAATATTTCTAGCGCTAATTAAATGATCCGGAGGTCTCCAAAGACCAATAAAAGACTGAAGATGAGCCTGAATAACAACTCTAATGATTTTACGGACTCATACACAAACTGTGAGTGGCATGCCCTAAGATATAAACTTACAATTTCAGTTATGTTACTATTTCTTATTGCCGCGTAGCTAACCAGCAATATTTTATTAGTGCTTTATTTTTTTTCTTCACCTAGTTACTATATTATAATTTCATTAATCATTTATTATATTTTATATACTGTATTGATTATATTTTCAAATATTTTATGTCATATTTTATGTAAAAATTTTGTGTGCCTTGAAATAAATCCAATCAGTTTTCCTACTCGCTTAACAGTTAAATATTTTACTCTCACTATCTGGTCTGTCTTGGGTAGAAGGCCGCGACTCCAAGCCTATTCAAATGGGGGGGGGATAATCTGTAATGATATTTTTAAATCAATTGATTAAATTAAATTCTAATCATATTGCTTAATAATATTGTAGCGTTTTTTTTATTCTTCTGACACCAGTTGTTACGTTGTTACGTTACGGGGTCCGTGTGGATTTGGAGTGAATAACGGCGACACTTGATGAAGTATCGAAACACACTTTATTGGCGAGTATTGTCAGGACAGCTCCAAAAGAGTCGTTGATGAACTAATATAAACACGCTGACACGATCAGCGGCACAGCCTTCAGGTTATCAGGCTATCACGGTGGAGACAGCTTCCTGCAAAGCACCCGACTCTGTTTTCCGGAGTACAGCTCCCGACTCTGCTTGGTCGTTCTCGGAACTCCACGTACTCTCGAGACTCTTCACGCTACAACTCGCGATGCACTCGACGACACACGAGCACCGCTCCCGATTCTTCGTTTCAGTCGTTCCCAGAGCTCAACACGCTCTCTCGACGATGCACTAACCGTGATACACTAAGAGACTCCTTTGGTGCACTCGATGACCCACTCGGCACTCGCTGCCCGGCTGTCAACTCGATCGACTCTGCAGGGATTGACTCGTTAGACGAGACACCAACTCGATACTAACTAACTCGCACTTTAGACGAGGCAGACGCACACTAACTGGCTGCGGACCAGCAGGGTTTATATAGCTTTCGGCTTGTGTTCGGGAACATTCTGGGCTAAACCGGTAAGAATTCGTTCCAGATGGTTCTCGATCCGTCCATGGTATATCGCCTATTTTGTCACCAAATGGGCGATTTATCACCAAATGTGGCAACTCTACTTTCCCGTGCCATTTTATGGCAACCCTAAAACTGCTTTGCGGGGAAGCCATCTTACCGCGCCTGTACATTTCGTAACAATATGTTGGCGATTCTCTACCCAAATTGCATCCCTGTTCCTAAATTTTGGCGAAATCCTTTCTTTATTATAAATTATATTAACTTGTTGGCGCCCGCCAAATCGCCAAACTCATAAATCTGTCATATTACATAAAGTCCTTAATAACACTCCTGATGAGAAGGTAGCGTTACCTCGTGATTTCAATTAATATCGCTGATAGGATGAGCACCATGACGCACACATATCTATAAATAAGGCTGCTCCTAGAGGAACAGGAGGAACGCTTGTGAGATGGATACTAAAATAAACGTATCACTTTATATTCAAAAATTTGTCTTATTCCTGTTGCCTCGGCTGCACAACACAAATAATGTATGAGAAAATACATTTCATATATATAGAGAGAGAAGGATATATTTATATAATTTTGGTCCAGCAGATTTCAACCAACAAGGGAGGTGCACAACTACATGCTATAGCTGTCATATATAGAAAATTTCAACGTTCTGAGGCTACTCGGTTTTGAGTTATGCGAGATATACGTAAATACGTACGTACAGACGTCACGAAAAAAATCTGTTCTGAATTCGTTTTAAATCAGTTTTATAACCCGTTTGGAGAAAAAGAGTCTTTTATTCCGCCCTTGCATATAAATGTCATGCAAAAAAAATCGTTAAATTGCATTCGATAGCGGTCAAAATGGATATTTTCGTTGAAGTATGATACCTAAAATTTTTCGTGATTACAATACTTAAAGTAAAAAGGTATAAAATTAATTTAGTAAATGAAAATACGCAATTATTTCTTTGATTATTAAGTTTTATTCCTTCCGTATGATTTGAAAAAAGTCATTTAAATAACAGTCCGAATATCTTATATTTTCCTAGAATTTTTTTAATTAAAACAAATGTAAAATAGAGAGGATTATTTTAAGCGTTAACTAGACAAACATCAAATAACTAAATTCTGTTCTAAAACCTAGGAGTGCAGATCTCAGTGCTTTCGTGACATGATATTGGTGATTCGGGTCACTAAAAAATGCAAGAGTAGCATTCCTTCTTAAGAGCTTAATGAACGTTTCTACTGGACACCAATTAATCTAATAATTTGAAAGCTTAGAGTTAAAAGTGAATTCAAAAGCTCCGAATGGCGAGAAAAATGCGAATTGTAGAGTTTTTGAATCTGAAATCTCTTTCAAGATTTACAAAAATAAATTATTCATAAACCTTTTTTTAAGACTCATGAATCCTCGAAACGCAGGATTCGAATTTTCCGTACCTATAATAAATGAAGCAATTACGAAATATTTAAGTATAACACTGTCATTTGTATAAAGAAACTGCAATACGCAGCATTGTTTCTTCATTTTTGTACGTGTTCTGAGTAATAACGACAGCGTTAGCTGAAGATGCCTATTATGTATATTAATTTACTTTATTTGAGTTTTTCAAATCTAGATGTAATTTATTTCTTAGATGCTAAATTTTACACGGAAGAAAAAATTATGTTTTGTTTGTAGTATAGGAAACAAATTTGAATTAAATTTAGATTAGTTTTGTAAAAATTACGAAATCTAACGTCTAGTAAGTAGTTCATATTATTTTTCCCAGATCTTACAATTTAAAAATATTTTTTCTTAATTGACTTTTAAAAAAACCTTAAAGATTTCAGTTTTTAACGGTCGTCCAAAAGAGTTTAGAAAGGTTTTTCTATGTTCTCGCTAAGCTCGCTGTTTACCAGGCTGCTGCTGCACTCACTCCTGCTAACAAATTTCTTTTTGGCTTTTTATTTTCATTATTAAGCATTATTTTCTTCGCACTTACCTCATATATAGTAATTTAACAGCAAAATTACAAACGTTTTAAAAGCAGCATGTGTTTAAAATTCCTGAGCATAAATTGGCATAAATTTTTGCATTTTTGTTTCAGTGTTTTTTAGTTTATCATATCAATGTACAATTTTCTTAATGAGATGGCTTTCAAAACTTCTATTTGTTTTTGTATGTGTGTTAAATTTATTAATTAAATATCATGTCCTTCGCACTTACGCTGCATAAACTTTAGTTGAATAGCAAAATCGCGAAATATTTACGAACAACATATCTTTAAAATTTCCGATAGACAGTCTCGCGCGCTGGAGGTAACAATGTTTTAATCCATACAGCACACTACTTGCTTTCAAACTTGTAGGGTTTATATTTATTTTAACTAACATTTATTTTAAGTTTAAACTATCTTTCCTGTCAAGCCTTACTTTCCCCTGGAACTGCCAATGCCAGAGTATGTAAATTTTAGTAGAACGCGCAAGGATTCAAATTATCAGCGGAAGTATTCTGATTTAAATAGAAAGGAAACGAGTTCGAGAGGTGATATTCTTACTTCACGAGCGCAGAGGTAGTTGGCCAGAAATTGAAGAACCCCGCGTTTCGGCCTGTGTGCTTGCCTGGAAGTAGTGTTAATCGTTAAAGTGATCTTCAAGTTTGCTGAATTAGCAGCGGTATTGTAAAACGCGGTGAGTTAGTTACTTTTAGAGAGCCTCGTAGTTAGAGTCTTGTCTTTAGTTTCTTTTCAGTTTATTATTTTTATTTGACCGCCGAGTTGGCGCAGTTTGTGAGCGTCAAGAGCACCCACTTGTAATTTATTACGTTGAATAAAAAGGGACTTAAACCCTTAACAAGACTCTGTTTTTTATCCAGTTTTCACAGTCACCTCTTGGTTGCGTGCAAGTTGGAGGCGCGCAACGCTACATTGGCGCCCGAACACTTATCGAACTGAAATGGCCGAAAATTGGATGGAAGCCGCTGGACAACACCAAGAAATGACAAGCCAATTGGAAGGATTTGGATACCTGGTCCAGACTTTGAGAGCGTCAATCAAGCCAAACGTCCATTTCGACGGAAAACATTCGGTGGCGGTATTTCTAGAAGGTCTAGAAAACCACTTTCAGCTCTACCCTGTTCCTGAAAGACAAAAAGTTGCCATCGCCACATCCGCACTAAGAGGACAGGCCGCGCTATGGTGGAAAAATATAGGCAAATTTTTATTAGGGGAATTTGGAAACCAGACATATACATTTGAAAATTTCAAAAAATCGTTAGTAAAGGCCTTCCCCATAGTGAAAGATCGCGCACGGCTGGAAGCCGAACTATATAGTTTCTATCAACGGGATATAGCAGAATTGACGGACTTTATTCTACGAAAAATTAAGCTGACGGATATGCTGTATGGTAAGAAACCCGATCCGGAGATTATTGAAATAATCTTACCAAGATTGTTACCCGCTGTTCAAGACTACTTTGAAATTAGAAACCCAAGCACATTGCAGGAGCTCTTCGAATTGGCGATGAAGTTTCAAAATCGCAGAATAGCGGAAAAAGCCAGAGGGGCAACGTATTTTCAAAGTACCCGAAGGAAATCTTCAAATGAGGAAATCAGAAATGGAAATCGCTCTTATGGGGGAAAGAGCTATCAAGCTAACTCATCGAAACTCGAAGGTCAAGGCCCAAAAAGAAAATTCGAATTTGAAAACAAACGTCCGCGTACCCAGAAGGCAGAAGTTGAAAGGAAAGCTTTAAACGAGTAGAGGGGTCTGTGAAAGTGAGGGTCCAGACACCGGAAGTTTTAAAAAAACCCTCATATAGACATTTAAATACGGTCATCGTAAAAAACTCACAGCTACCAATTATACAAGTCCTGGTTGGAGATGTACCAGTAGAAGTCCTCATCGATACAGGAGCAGAAGGAAATTTTATGAGTGAAAATTTCTTCAAAAAGAATTTTTATAGGGTACGATTATTTAAAACAAAAAATACGGAAATTATAGCGGCGCAAAGAAAAACATGTCACTGCATCGGGAAATTATCATTAAACTTACAGGTAAAAGAGGAAAGCCTCAAAGTATTAATTTTTGTATTGAAAAATCTGCAAAATTCTCTTATTTTAGGTATGGAGTTTTTAAGGGCCGCGAGGGCCAAATTAAATTTTCAAGACAGTTCCGTGGTGTTGGAGATGGACCAGAGGGTGGTGGAACCTGTGGAGACACCGCAAGTGGACCTTAGCCATCTGTATGACCATGAAAGGCAAGCAATACAACAAGTGGTGAGTAATTTTTCTAATTTGTTTTCAGAAAAACCAGGAAATTGTCAAATAGTCACGAACAAGATTCAATTAAATGCCGAAAAACCTTGTAGGACTAAACCTTATCGGTACGACAAACAAAAAGACGTAATCATCGAAGAACATATTCAGGAGATGTTAAAGAATAAAATAATAACGCCCATAAATAGTGAGTACGCGAGTCCAGTCGTACTATGTAGGAAAAAGAACGAGTTTCCTCCTTCGGATAAAAGGGCTTGGAGGTTTGCTATTGATTACAGAAAACTAAATAGTATCACTAAATTTCCAGTTTACCCTTTGCCGGTTATAGACGAGATCATTAGACAGATCAAATCGACAAGATACTTTGGACTTAACGTCTGGCTACTATCAAATAGCTATGAGACCTGAAGACATACATAAAACCGCGGTTATAACAAAATCGGGCACTTATGCATTTTTACGCATGCCCTTTGGGTTGTGTGGGGCCCCATCAACATTCCAGAGAGCTATGGAGATTGTTCTAAAGCCTGTCCTAGGAAAATCAACTTTAATTTATCTAGATGATATAATTATAACGAGTAGTACGTTGGAACAACACATTAATGATCTAGAACAAGATTTTAAATTATTAAAAGAGGCCGGTCTTACAATTAACGCCTCAAAATGCAAGTTCGCAACTAAAGAACT
The DNA here is from genome assembly GCF_044657685.1 of Stegodyphus dumicola. Classification (NCBI taxonomy): domain Eukaryota; kingdom Metazoa; phylum Arthropoda; class Arachnida; order Araneae; family Eresidae; genus Stegodyphus; species Stegodyphus dumicola. The sequence continues at coordinate 34,127,715 of NC_140771.1, read as the reverse complement.
TAAATATCTCGGTTATAAAATTTCGCAAAAGGGTATAGAAACGCAAGATTCAAAAATAAAAGCTATCAAGAATTTCCCACCGCCCAACACCGCCAAGAAACTTTTTTCTTTCCTTGGGTTATGTTCTTACTATCGATCTTTCATAAAAGATTTCGCTAATATTGTTGAACCACTCTTAGTAATCAAAAGAAAAAGGGTAAATTTACGTGGACAGCGGAAGCAAACACAGCATTTGAAAAATTAAAAGAAGCGCTCATTAATGCCCCTGTTTTAAAATTCCCGGAGGGGGACGAAAACCTGGAAATTGCAGCAGATGCGTCAGACTATGCGGTGGATGGGGTTCTTATGCAAAATAACCATCCTCTGGCATTTTTTAGTAAAACGTTGAATCAGACACAAAGGAATTATACAGCTACAGAAAGAGAAACATTAGCCGTATTAATGGATGTACACAAATTTCGAGTTTATTTCGGCAAAGCGCCAGTAACAGTCTTTTCGGATCATGCGGCTGTTGGTAGACTTTACTCGGGGAAAAACCTAACGCCCAGGTTAATAAGATGGGCTTTAAAACTCCAAGAATATAATATCACAATAAAATATAAACCGGGTAAGGAAAACAATGTAGCTGACGCCCTTTCTCGTATAAAACTGGACGATGAAGGAAATGAACTTAAATTCGCTGTGTTTGCTTCAAAAATTTTAGATTCTAGAGATACAATTATTACTGAACTGAAAGCTGATCCTGAATTTGGAAATATCTATGCATATTTGAAAGACCCCGAAAGCTTTGAGCACACAGATATCGATGCGATAAGAAATAGAGCAGAAAACTATGAAATAATAGATAATTTATTATTTTATACGAAAACAACAAACGAAAATCTTGAGTACAAACCAGTCATCCCAGCCTCGCTTCGATTAAGCATTTTGAAGGAATTACACAACGCGAAAACAGCGGGCCATTTAGGGGTCAGAAAGACTTTAAAAAGGGTACGCGAGGCGGTATATTTCCCGCAATTATACAAAATAGTAACGGCGTATGTCAGGTCCTGCAATCAATGTCAGTTAATAAATGATATTAATTACAGCCCGGCCGGGTACTTAAATAGCATTCGCGCTACATTTTCGAATGAAATTTTAGGCATAGATCTTCTTGGTCCCTTGCCCCAGAGCGAGTTAAATAAAAATCGTTTTCTTTTAGTAATAGTAGATCATTTTTCAAAATGGACAGAAATTGTTCCACTTAAACGCGCGTCAGCCAAAACAGTCGCAGATGCATTCTTACACAGATATATTTTAAAATACGGTGCACCGATAAAAGTCATTAGCGATAACGGAAAACAATTCATTAGTCAAATATTTGAAAACACCTTTAACTAATATTTGCAATGGACTTGGCATACGCCATATCAAAATGGTTCCGTATAGACCACAGGCAAACATAGCAGAAAGAGTGATTAAAACATAGTAAAAATAATTCGCAGTTACGTGAGCACACATCACAAGCGCTGGGATGGCTACATAAATGAATTAGCTTATGCTTTAAGAACGGCAAATCACGATACTACGGGAAAAACCCCAGCAGAATTATTTTTAGGCAGAAAGTTAATTACGCCTTTAGATAAATTATTCTTTGTACAACAAATAGAGCAGGAGTTTAAACAAAAAGATGTGCAAAAGCTGATTGATCAGGCGCTTAAAAGCTCGGATACGGCAAGAAATAGGCAGAAAGTATATTATGATAGAAAACGCCGTGAAGCAGATTTTAAAGTTGGGGATAAAGTATTGAAGCGGAAATTTTCTTTATCAAGTGCCCCAGACAATTTTACGGCAAAGCTAGCTCCAAAATTTGAAGGTCCCTATGTAATTCAGGAAATCAAAGGAGTAGTATTATATCTTAAGAACGAGAGAGGGGAGGTCTGTAAAGCAAGTCCCGACCAGGTGAAAAAATACTATAATCCAAATGATTTTGAAATCCTTAAAAGTTTCTTGCAGGACTCAAGTCTGAACGAAGTAGAAGGTCCAGAAATAACAACAACTATTCCACCACCCAAGAAGCAGAGAACTGAAGAGAGACCTAGCTCTTCTACAACCCGGACGTCGGTATCAAAAAGAAAAAATAACTTTCAAACTCCAGCGTTTAAGAAAAACAAGAATACAGATGCACCGCGTAAAGAAACCATGGTAAAGAGCAAAACACCATCTACAACGGATCGCAGGAGAAATTATACATCAAGGAGAACGCGCACACGGCCACAGAGTCAGGTGCCAGCAAGGCCGCCGTTCCGGAAACTGAAACGGCAACAGGAGCAACAAAAATATCAGGAACAGAAGAAATTCAAGAAGGACTCCAGACCGGAGGACGTCAAGACCAGCCGTCCCAGGGAAAAACGGAAATGCCAACAACCAGACGATTACTCCGCCAAGAGGCCAGCATGTAGAGGACGCAAAAGAAAAACTAATGTGGGCGACACTCGGAGGTCAGTAAGGAGAAGATTGACGTCCATGAAACCTCTAACTTGGGACCAATATTGCCAAAAAAGAATGACGGAGTTTCAAGCATCGAAAACTCAAAGATAAGTTAAAACCTTCTATAATTTTTTTTTTTTTTTTTTTTTTCTCTTTTGTTCCGAAATGTTATGTATAAGTACGAAGTTCTATGTTTTGACGAAAGTCAATATGTCTCGGTTGAGTCTTAGTTTTGTTTTACTCTATTTAGCTAAGGCAAAAGTATTATTTTCTTTAAGTATAAAAGCTAAGAACAAGCATTTTCTGTTGGTCGAAAGACTAATTCTGTTATGTTAAAGCCAAAATTTGGCCGAAGATAAAAATAACTTCGTATTCTTGTATTAATAAGAATTTTAGTTTCAGTGCCGCCAGCTTGGCGAAGAATGAGTAAAGTAAAAATTTATTTTCTCTTATTCATTGTATGGTAAATTGTAAAAATTATATCTATTAAAATTTTGTAAATGTACGTAAATACTTGAATGTTATGTAAAAGTAGAATTTAGTCTAGAAGTATAAAATTTTAGATGCTAAAAGTAAATGCTCAAAAGCAATGAAGTCAAAATTTAAGTATTAAATTGTAGATAAAGTCATGCTTTAGAGCGAAAGCCTGCATGTTTAAAGATGAATGAGGGGGAAGTTAGAATGAATGTGTTTTGTAGGGTTCTCCACCTACACTTGAATTTTTAAGAATGTTAAAGTAGCTCATTGAGTTGTAGAATGTCGAGTAAGGTGTGTCTATTTGGTCGTTGAATTCTAACAAATCATGGTTGTTAGGGGAAGTGTTGTAAGACTAAAACACGAATATTCCCGTTTGACACCACACATGGTGGAGAGCCAGGGTAAAGTTAAATTAATGCTTGAAAAATTGAATGAATGTGAATTAAGCAATAACTAAGGAAAAAGAATCGTTTAAAAACAAAAATTTATTCTGTCAAGAAAGTGTAAATTATAATGTATTTAGAAAGATACTGATACTTATTCCTTCCAGATGCTGGAAGGAAAAGACCAAGATTGATTGATGAAGTCCAGGAAAAGTTGCTGTAAGAAGAGAAAGTTATAAGTATACACAGAATTTTAGTATACAATTTGTTACATAAGATTTTTTTTTGTGTAAACGAGGTTCTCGACAGTTAGTTCAGAATTATAGAAACTTACAACAGGTCATTTGTAGGACCTGCTTCCAAGTTTTCCAAATTCTGGCAGCGGCAAATGTAGGGTTTATATTTACTTTAACTAACATTTATTTTAAGTTTAAACTATCTTTCCTGTCAAGCCTTACTTTCCCTTGGAACTGCCAATGCCAGAGTATGTAAATTTTAGTAGAACGCGCAAGGATTCAAATTATCAGCGGAAGTATTCTGATTTAAATAGAAAGGAAACGAGTTCGAGAGGTGATATTCTTACTTCACGAGCGCCGAGGTAGTTGGCCAGAAATTGAAGAACCCCGCGTTTCGGCCTGTGTGCTTGCCTGGAAGTAGTGTTAATCGTTAAAGTGATCTTCAAGTTTGCTGAATTAGCAGCGGTATTGTAAAACGCGGTGAGTTAGTTACTTTTAGAGAGCCTCGTAGTTAGAGTCTTGTCTTTAGTTTCTTTTCAGTTTATTATTTTTATTTGACCGCCGAGTTGGCGCAGTTTGTGAGCGTCAAGAGCACCCACTTGTAATTTATTACGTTGAATAAAAAGGGACTTAAACCCTTAACAAGACTCTGTTTTTTATCCAGTTTTCACAGTCACCTCTTGGTTGCGTGCAAGTTGGAGGCGCGCAACGCTACAAACTGTTGAGTTTGCTAAAAAATTAATTAAAGGTTTACAAAATATGAAATATAAAATTCGAAATTCAAAATTCTGGCTTCCAGATGCACGTGTTCGTATGGAGGACTACGTTATTCAAAATTGGATGGCCCTAGGTACCACTGTTTTTACATTGTGCGAGAAACATACATACATTCATGCAGATTCTTCATTATTGAATTTCTTTAAAAGTAATAGAGGGCGATAATATTTCGTGGTAACAATCTGAAAAGTGATACGCCGCCAAATCCTGTTTCGAGACTAATAGCCCATTCAGGCTAACGCCCTTTTGGGCTAAAAAGTTCTGCATTTCACGGGAATTCTCTAGGAGAAGTTAATTAAAATTATTCGTAGTTTCCACTTATTACGTCGCTATGGCAGTATACCATGCGATGATTAAATTAAATTATACTCATACCCACCTTAAAAACGGCAGAGTCATCTGCAATGAATTTCGAACTGCTTTGGTGTCTCCAGAAAATTCCAAAGATTCCTTTACCTCTGTTAATCCAATATAGCTTATCGGGAAACGTTTGGTTGTCGAGATGAGGTACTAGGAAGTCTTGTAAAAGTCTCACTCGAGGTTTACTAAGCACAGGCATGTTCTGAAAATAGAAATAGCACTCATTTAATTGGATGAGTAGGATGTTTTAAAAATCCTGCAAGATTCAATAGACTTTGTGTTCACACAATTCTTCACTCCTTTTTTATTTTTAAAACCATTCGTCGTAGACATACAGGGTGTTTCATAGATCATGGTACAAACTTGGAGAGGTGATGGAGTGTACTAAAACATGCATTTTTTTATAGGAATGTAGCCTCTGAAATGGAAGGTTAAGGCAGGAACTCAAAAAAAAAAAAAAAAAAAATACATGAGGGGAAAATGTGTTTATGTGCAAAATCAACAAAGTGCTTCTTTGTAGCAATACAGTATTCACAACAAATGTTCAAAATTGCTACCAGCAGCAGTAATACATGCTTGGTAACGTCGCAGAAGGGATTGATGCTCTTCAGATGGACCCATAAAAAAAATCAAGCTGGATGAATCTGGTGAACGGGGTGGGCATCGAACGGGTCCACCACGGCCAATCCACAGGCACGGAAATGTCTCGTCCAAGTAATTGCGGACCCGCACGTGGTTAGGGGCTGGTGCACCATCATGCTGGAACCACATGCAATCACGAACGACATCCGGTACATCCTGGAGCAATTCCGGTAGCATCTCTTGCAGAAACTTATGATAACATAAGCCATTTGTACGTGCAGGTAAGAGGTATGGGCCTATGAGGTTGTCGTTAACAATACCCGCCCACACATTCACGGAGAAGCGGGTTTGGAATGCATGTGGACGTGTGCCGTGTGGATTATGAGTTGCCCACACGTGCATGTTGTGGCTATCGAAGATGCCGTTCTGTGATAAAGTTGCTTCGTCCGTGAATAGCACATCGGATGGGAAATCCGCCTGTAACGCACACTGCTGCAAGAACCAATGATAGAAATGAACTTGAAGAGTGAGAACTCGTAAGAAAGTTGCCTCGACGGAAATGAACTCTGTCTCTTGCAAGGCGTGGACTCTCTGCAAATGGTATGGATGCAAACCATTTTCATGCAATACTCTCCAAACGGTGGAATGACTCAGCTGCAGACGACGTACAATAGCTCTTGTACTTGTCTGAGGTGATTCATGCACAATGTTCAAGATGGATTCTTCGATGCGAGGTTGCCGTGCACTTCTTCCACTCCTAGTGTCAGAGTTGGCTTCATTCACACAGAGACCGATGCAACCTCTCGAACATTGTGTGCTTCCGAAACCATTCCTGGTGCAACCGTAGCGCTGCTCTGCCGTTCCCATTAGCAGCACCATACATGAGATGCATGTCAGCCTTTTTCCTGTGCGTAAACTCACCCATCACGTTCGACATCAAAGTTGCGAATGATCCTCTGATGCATCGGATCGTGGTTTGTCCGGCTCACTATCGCCCTCTACCGCTGCATTGCCAGCCAATCACAGCTGTAGTTCCTATTACTGTCCCTTTTTTGTTCCTATTACTGTCCCTTTTTTGAACATTTATTGTGAATACTGTATTGCTGCAAAGTCATTATTGCTGCGAGTCTCGGCGAAGGCTGCAAAGAAGCACTTTGCGTTGAGTTTGTGCATAAATACATTTTCCTCTTGTGTCGTTTTTTTGCGTTCCTGCCTTAACCCGTCACTTTAGACCCTACATTCCTATACAAAAAATTCATGTTTTAGTATGCTCCACCACACCTCCAAGTTTGTCCCATGATCTATGAAACACCCTGTATATTTATTTATACAAATGTTTCAAATGACGCAAATACTCATGTTGTTCCTTTTTTTAAAATTTAAGTATCAATATTTTAAAAATTACGAAAACAAATTTTTTATAAGTTTCTCTATGTAGAAGAATTTTATACTCATTATAAAAAATAAAATATAAAATGTTTGATTCCGTACGGTAATATTAATTTAATTGGCTGTAAAGTTCTAGTTAATTTAGTCATTGGCTAGTAGAACTTTAGGGAAGTGTTTAGCAAATATTCACTGGTCTTCATACAATTATAACATATAAGTCCAAAGAAGGGTGAAAATACCTTTTTATTCACTCAAAGAAATACTAACAGACAGCACCTCTCGGGCTTACAGAAAAGCCTCCACTTAGGGTTTAACTTTATAAGGTATTTCTCCCGCCTTCTTAGCATGCCTGCGTGGTGTAATGGTCAGCACGCTCGGCGCGTATTCGAGAGTTTCGTGGTTCGAATCCCGGTGAGGGCACTGTTCATTTTTCATCTCTCCTGCTTTCAAAAATACCTAATGTCTCTACAATTTAAGAAAGAAAATAAACTAATTCTAAATAAAGATGGACATAATTAGCTAAAAACATATTAGCCGAATCTGTGCAAAGATAACTAACCAAGTTGGCCCGTAATTAAACCCCAGCGGCAAAACTACCAGGCACGTAAGCCTACGGCTGTACGTAATAAGGTAGGCTTAAAACAATGACGTGGCTGAAGGCAGAACATGCTGTACTGAGAACTTCTGAGGTGCTTAGCTCAGTCACTCCCGTAGAAGTACGGAAGTGACTGAACTTCCCATTAAATACTGGTTTTAGTCGATGCTTGTGTATTTTCTTTTGAAATAAATCTGTAGTGCTTTTCAGTGAAGCAAACAAAATTTCATTCATATTTTCATAAAAGAAAATCAAAAACTCTTTTTCTCTCACTAAATCAAACAATTGAGTTATTTTCTATATTCCTAAACACAAAACCCGTTTATGTCTCAATTAAAATAAAACGGTGGCACTGAAGTTTCAATTATGCAAGCTCTAATTAAGATTAAGCATACTGTCTTGGCTTTATTTTTACTGAGCTAAAAATTACGAAAAGAATTTACTGTTTATATCCATAAAACAAACTAATAATCTGATTCTTTTCCAATTAAATTCCAGGTCAGACTATGTATCATTCACATACATTTAAATTAATTTAATATAATGATTCGAATCTATGAATGCCGCAATTCTAGAAAATGATATGAGATTCAAAAACTCAAATTTTCGCATGCTTTCTGTGTAGTTCTTTTACTAAATTCATTCTTATTTCCTTGATGAATACAGGTATGTTTTTAAAATATTGATAATCTTAAAATTTTATTTATTACACGCAAATTTGAGGTTTTGTTGTAATTAAAAACATTTAAGTGAAAGTTCTATTAAGTACTAGTAATATTATTATTATATAAAGTTTCGGAAGCATTTTAGGAATTAGATTCCTTAAATGCATTTGAGATTCAAGAAAATCAATGATTCGTCCCTCTCTAATTTAATGGCTTCTTAAAATATTGTGTTTTGTTAATTTTATATTATATTAAATTCAAAAACACAGATTAAAATACATAAATACATCTATAACAGAAGACACCGAGCTGAAGCTTTAAAATGATCCAAACAGTTTCAGAAATTAAACCACAAATAATGTACACTGCGGAAAAAAAAGAGGGGGACCGCTCTATATCTTCCGTTCTACTCGGCCGATTGACAAAATTCAAGCAGCGTTTTTCATGTCTCGGAAGCACGACTTAGGATGTAGCTCTATTCTAACATAGTTATTTTGACACGAAATTGGACTTCTTCTGAAATAACACACTAATTTTTTTCCATATTTCTATTCTACGACTCAAATTATGCCTATATATTAAATTTTGTAAAATTTCATGCGAAATTTACAGAGAAATTAAAAAATTTATATTGGTGCAGTTTTTCAGTTTGGGCCAAGAATAATTCACTTGGCGAAATTTCTAATATATGACAACCAATTTCCCTTTCCCTTCCAATATGCCGAAGCGAAAAAAAAGGGCACCTCGTTCCTACATTTTTACACTGTGCAAGAGCTGAAAAAAAGTCACTTCATTCTTAATTTCAAATAATTTTAGTAAAGTGTCTATACCACATTTGATGTTTTACCGCTTTCAACAAATATGCCAAATTTCAAAACGTGACAATATATAAATTTACGAATATCTTCGAAAATTCTGAATAAAAAACTGTAATTTTTTGCAGGTATGCTTAGAAATACGTGTACTTCAAGATAGTGGTAAAAAGTTTACAGATTATAATTCAATATGTTTTTCGAAAAAGTTATAAAAATTATTTTAAATTATTTAATTCATTGAGTTACGGATTTAAAAAATAAATCATAAAAACTGGATGAATTTTATTTGGAATGAACCTGAATTTCGAAATGTGAAAGGAAGAATCAAATAAATTTAATAAAAAAGAGAGATTAATAAATATATACCAAACTCAATTAACATTGAGGAGCTAAAATTTTGAGACCTAATTCTTTTAAAAACTACTCGTGCGATTTTGACAAAACTTGGTAGTTTGGCGTAATTTGAGTCGTCGAATTGAAATATGGAAAAAAAATTGGTATGTTATTTCAGAAAAAGTCCGATTTTGTGTCAGAATACCTATGTTAGAACAGTACTATATATAAATCTAATACATATCCTAAGTCGCGCTTTCGAGACATGAAAAACGCAATTTGAATTTTGTCATTCGGCCCAGTAGAACGGGAGATATAGAACTAACCCATTTTTTTAAAAAAAATTTTCGCAGTGTATGTAATGTGGGGAAGAATTTGTCAGCGACGAACAGATGACCACATGACTAAGAATCAAATTACTGTCATCAGGGACTTGAACACGCAGTTGAACGTTCGGATAACTTTTTTACAGAGAATGGGTGAATTATGCTGAATAACAGTTGATGTATCTTAATCAGATGATACATCTCAGTATGATGTATCTCAACATTACATAGATTAAGTAACTTATGTTTTGGAGCCCTTTAGTAGATTCAATGATTCTGAATCATTAAATTTCTGATGCTACTTTATGTTTCTCATTGAGTTACGACGAGAAAAGGAAAGTAGCAGCATAGATTTCAAAGTATTATTCTGTATCGTATAAAAAGATATTTGAGCTATGGTGTAAGAGCTATTTTCGTAGCAGAAAACTTCTTGGCCATGTATATATTAAAAGGGAAGAGAAATACCTTAATGTAAAACTTAAAATTAGGCAAGAAACCAGCTTTAGATTGGGTTAGATTTTGGATAGAACTCTAGCGATTTCAGCGGTGATTAAATATAGGTTTACGTTTAACAGGGACCAATGCTTGATTGATCTCCAAATACACAGATTCTTATTCAAAATCTACGCAAATCTAAAGATAGCTTTTCTAATTCTAAATATAAATATTAACCACAGCCAAATCAATTATACTGTTTGAAGTTTCTGCAGTAGTAGGGAATGGGTGATTACGTAGCAAAGAGCACACAAAAATCAGTCAGTAGAGTTTTTAAATCTGGAATTATATATTTTTTGCAAAAACTGATTATAAATAATCATTTCTGCCATTTTGCTTTAGCATGAGATCAAGTATCTTAAAGAATAAATTCCATGAAATACTGACGTGAATACTTCGACTCTATTATACATCCCAGAAGCTCAGCAACATAGAACGTATAAGATAGATTAAAATCCATATAATGGATGTAAAATTTAATGGATAGGATTTTAAATGTGAATGAAGAAAGGTGAACGTGAAATGTTGCTTAATGGATCGTTTTAATGTGAATGGTTTTGTTATTACCAGATTCTCAACGAAAAGGATGTTTATGCATTATAGGAATGAGATAGAATGAAAGGTTGATATTTCTGATATAATATACTGGGAAAATTTGATCTCACTCTCCTAGGGGTATATGACTCTAGAGATCAAATATTCGTACCAAAGATTACACGATAACCAATTAGTAGAGTTGTATATGGTTCATGATGGGATTTATTATATGCTGCACAATGAATGCTATATATGAAATGGAATTTATAATATAGATTTGTTCTGACTCGCATTATTTTCTTGACTTTTTTCAACTAGAGGTGAAGCATTCGAAACCTCAAATCCCACGAACTGAAAAGTATCCAAAATTCGTGGCGTATAAAGATATAAATAAAACCTAAAATAAAATTGTGTGAAATTGTTTGCGATATTTTATATGTAAAGTCGTATGTAAAACTATAGTATCTTCACGCCTTTTTGGCCATCTGAGTTTTTCAAATCCTAACTCTAGAAACATCAAACCGTTTTTATTCAAAACTTTTGGAAGATTAGTTTTATTGATGTTCAACAGAAGCATTCATTAAGATCACCGTGATTATGATCATTTCGGTGATACCTAAACCTATTTGACGTGAAGTTATCTTACAGAATGCTAGTGTTTTAGTTTTTTCTGTTTTTTATTTACGTAGTATTTCGAAGAGTTATAATGTTGACGATAAAATAATATAAGTTAATGCTTTTAAAAGATAGTTACGTAAGGCTCCTTTAAAACAAAAATATTTCTTCAAATTATTTATATTAAGTAGCAAAAAAAGGTTTTTTGTGGTTTAATTAAAATATTAACTTTTTTAGTTCAAGATCTAAATTCAAAAAAGATTAAATTTTAAAAAAATCTGAAAGATTTCAGATTTTATATTCCGCTCAAAGAGGCTTTTATTTAACATTTTGTGTCTTACCTTTATTTATTAAATATCACCTTCTTCCCACTTAAACCGTAAAATTCAATTCAACAGCAATATCGCAAAATAATTTAAAAAGCGTATATCTTTAGATTTTCCGATACATAGTAGTGCGCGCTGGAGATAAAAATGATCTTTTTTTTCCCGTACAGTGCCGCCATTGCTCGCTTTGAAATCACCGAGTTTCTTAGTAAGAAACTCATAAATGCTTTACAAAATATGAAATAGGTAATAAAACAAATTCCAAATTTGGACTTCCAGATGCCCATATCCGGGTGGAGACGTACGTTATTCAAAATTTGATGGCTTTAGGTACTGTTGTTTTATCACAATGCGAGAAACATACGTACATTTATGCAGATTCTTCACTATTTAATTTCTTTAAATATAATACAAGGCTCTAATATTTGGTGGCAAAAATTTGGAAAGTGATTCAGACTTCATTTCAGAATTAATAGTCTTTCTGGGTAAACGTCCTTTGGGTTAAAAATAACAAAAAGAACAGTTCATGTTAGAAAATTTATAGAGTTTAGGATTTTCTATGGTTTATATTTCTATGGTTCTATATTTCATATTTTTATGGTTTAGGAAAAGTTTTTCTTTACTGATTTTTCTTTCTTTCTTTCTTTTTGACTGAACTGCACTTTTCATCGTTGATTTATCAATTTGCTATTGGATCTAACTACAGTTTCTCATCTACGTTTTACTTTCTTTCAAATTTCTACTTTTTTTAATTGAAAATTTTAAATTCCTTGTGCACCACACAAGACTCACAGAGATAAGTAAAAAAACAAACAAATACAACAAGACAACACAAAGTAAAATAAACTTACAAATTCACAGATGACACATAAGAAATAAATTTACAGTAGAAAGAGAAAGCCATTTTATGTTGGACAAATACGTGAAGAGGGGGAGGGAATGTAATATTCACAGAGTTTAACCTAGAAATGAGTTCTTTTCATCCTTCCTTGAACTTTGAACAATAGAACAACAAATGCTCGACTTTTTGCACTCCCCCGAAACTGCATGAACACAAGTCTGTACTAGATAATCTAAATCTCTTCAGATATGAATTGAATTTGCCATGTCCAGTTAGAAATTGAGTAACTTCAAAATTGCATAAAAAGTGTTTATTATTCAATCTGTGAGGAAAGGAAGGAAAATATAGTTTAGTCAAAGAGGCAGTAGTAGAATTCCTGTATAGTTCATTCCACTCGAGTATTGTATCATCCCTACTTTTGTTCTTGTAAAATGACTTAGGAAGTATCATTGGAGTAATTACTTGAAGATGTGTAGCTTGTTTTTCCAATCAACCAGCCCTTTCATTTCCTAGATTGCCAGTGTGGCCACGTACATGAGAAAAGATAACATCAACACCTTTATTATTAAGGTCTTTAAGAAGGGCATGAGAAGAGACAATTAATTTATTACATGAGAAGATATTCTTAAGAGAATATAAGTATGAAAGCGAATCAGTGCGAATAAGAAATTTAGCACTTAGTGAACCGTTGTTAGATATCCATTTAATTGACTCACTAATGCACAGTAGTTCGGCTTGGAAAACATTGCATTCATTGGGAATTCTAAATAGCTTGTATTCCAGTTCAGAACTATAATGGAAAACAACATAAGCTAATCCAACTCGATTATTAATTTTACTGCCATCTGTATAACACACAACAGGGAAATTATCATCAACAGAATTGTCATAAATGATAGTTTGAATTGGCAAACGATTGGCAGGATGAATAAGATCTTCAAACAACGCCTTGGTATCGAACATAAATTTGCTGATGGTATCTTTAAATATTTTATGAAAGTCAATCGGAGGAAATCCTGAAATTGCGAAAGAGGCTTCATAGCTAATTGATCTGTAGCCACGCACAACTCTTAGTAAAATTCTTCTTTGAATTCTGTGAAGTATACGGGAATAAGTCCTCTAAGTATATTTTGATACTTATCGGATAAATACGTAATCTGATTTTTCCAACAAAACTTATGATCAAGAATAACGCCTAAATATTTAATTTCATTCACCGTTTCGAGTAAGGTATTATCCAAGTACAAATGTTGGTTTGTATAGCTGACATGCTTTCTTTTAATTATCATAATGTTAGATTTATTGGGATTAAATTCCAATTTATGTTCTCTGGACCAATTGGAAATAATATTAAGGGTGTTCTGAGACGTATTAAAGAGAGTAATGGGACACTTCTCTGAAAGCAAATTAGTAGATCATCAGCAAAAGCAATTGTTTTACAACTCGGACAATGTGAGAGTCTATTGAGTAGATCATTCATAATTAAATTCCACAGTAAAGGTCGGAAACCGAGCCTTGAGGGCAACCTCTTTCCAAAATGCAAGAGGAAGAAACATAGCTAAGAGAGAGCAATGCAGATCTGTCATGCAGAAAATCGTTAATTAAGGCGGAAAATATTACACGGAATACCAGCTATCCTTTAAAAAAAAAAAAACAAGTATCTCAGGCCACCAGGCGTGGTCGAAAGCACCTTAGATGTCAAAGGAACACTAAAACTCTGTGTAAATTTCTCTTATTATCTTCGTCCACTATGTCGTTTAAGTACAAAAGAGCATCTTCACAACTCTTATGAGTGGTAAAACCAAACTGTGCTTTGTTTAGCAGTTTTTTATTGTGCAAAAACCAGGTAATTCTATTAAAAAAGGCATTTTCCTAAACTGGGAAGAAGACTAATGCATCTCAAGTTATCTAAATACTAGGACCACTATTCTTAGGGATTAAAACATTCCCTCTTTTCCAGCAACGAGGAAATGAACCAAGCTTCAGACAAGTATTGAAGATTTTGGAGAATAAATTTGGAAACATTCTATGAACTTCCTTCAAAATTTCGTTTGAAATAGAATCAAGACCAGGAGCTTTATTACATTTAAGGTTTTCTATAACACTATTAATTTCTGACATAGTGAATGGAGGATCTGGATTATCAACATAATTTAACGAAGCTTCAGCCCTAATCATTCTATGAAACGAATTATCCGTGCTAAAATAATCCGTGAGAAAGCTTCTGTGAAGAACCTCATTAATAGCTTCTTCTAGCGACTTTGTACAATTACCATATGGGAGATTTTATGATGCCTCATTAACACTAAAGATAATATTTAACAGCGAAATTTAAGTCGCTGTAATTACTATGAACCAATAATAATGCAAATGAAAAATTAATTTTTCAAATTGTGTTACCTTACCTTTAGTAGTATTGAAGCATAATAAGGTATTTTTTCTCTCCTTAACGCGTGCTTTTGTGATGCAACTGGATAGCAGGTCCGACTAGAAATCGGGAGGTCCTGTGAGCGTAATGTATATTTTTTACATTCCCTGCATCGATAAACCTAATGACTCTACACCTCGTCAATAAGGACAATCATCTGTTTAATTTTAGGTTATAGCTACAACATCACAGTTTAATTCGATTGTTTGGGCTCGGAAGTATATAATGATTGCTGAAATTCTTTCTATCTGAAATAACAGTTTGTAGCTGCTAAAATATGTTAGATATCCTAAATTTATATATTATGCATAACTAATTAATCATTAACATACATCAACTGCTGCACGTTTAGACTTGTTAGGTTTCATATTACTTTATTCTAAAAACAATTCATAGCTGGTTATTCTTTAAGGAAGATTTTTATATTGAGCATTAAGTTTTAAAAATGAAATTAAGTTTAAAAAAACATTTAAAACTTAGATTATTTAGATAAAAATAATTATATTTTTAAAAATAAAAAGTTAATGACCAACTATTTATTTTCTTTTGCTGAAATTTTATCAAAGTACTAAACATAGCTATTCATAACAAAAAATGGCGTAGAAATTCATGACCTCAACTGTAATTTCTAGAAGCCATACAGCATAAAATACTACATCGTGATAATAACTTAAAATTTTATATTATCAAATAATTCTTTAGACATCCAGATGAACTACATATAAAAATATTTTATTATTATTATTTGGAGATATTTTGCATTTTATTCTTACTTTGTTAAGAACTCGACTAGACTTTTCACTGCACAAGTAGTTGTCCCAGATGAACAGATAACGTCCAGCAAGGCTAAAGAAACATAACAAATATAAAATACTAAGCTGAAATGCTTTGACGAGTACCATAAAAGATAGAAATAAAAATGGTAAAGATTTATATCATTAAAGGATCCCTAAAGTTTGAGCAGCTCAGTTGTATTTATTTGCAATTTGAATTGATCTAAATTTTATTCGAAATTCTGCAATACTTCATTACTCAGACTTTAAAATATCATCTGGATCTTTAAAATAAGGGAAATGTAAACATGTTGTATCATAAATTATAATACGACGTTTAGCTTAAGAGAGCTTCTCCTGACGCATGCGCCGTTCGCGTTTATCCGCGCGGTGATGAATGATGACGTAACTGTTTATTACGTATGTATGTATATGTATACCATTCTTACTTCTTCGCCCTTTTTCTCTGCTGTATGCAACTATGTTTAAGTTAATCTCTGTCATTAAAAATGTTCATTGATATTACAATCTATTTAGGCTCATTTATTTCTTCAATGGTTATGGGCCCAGGAACGTTTCAACTGTGCTTAATTAACAAAATACCTATTTTAAAATGAACATTTTGAAGTTTTCGAGCATTGAACTCTTAATTCAGTGCAAGAACTGTTACGTCTAATCAACGGTAAGAACTGATCAGCGTTCAGTTAAGCCTATTTTTATAGCGCTCAATCTTGGTTTTTGGCTGTGAGAGACTGTATTACATTATGTCGCATTTGACTACTATAGATAAGCTCGGAAAAGATAATTTTGACAGTTGGAAATTACAAATAGAAGCAGTATTGATTAAAAACGACCATTGGGATTATGTAACCGGTAAAGTGCTAAAACCTGCTGAAGGAACCGAAGACGAAAAGAAATGGCTCCAAGCTGATCAAAAAGCTCGCGCAGATATAATTCCTGCTATTAATCCTAGTGAACTGTGTCATATAAAGCATTGTGTGACATCAAATGCTGTGTGGAATAAACTCAAAGCCGTATATGAATCGAAAGGACCTGCGAAGAAGGCTACATTATTAAAACAGCTTTTATTTAGAAAAATGGTGGAAAGCGAAACGATGTCTGAACATTTGAATAATTTCTTCGAAATAGTTGATAAGCTTAAACAAATGGAAATTGACATAGCTGATGATTTATTATCGATTCTTCTGCTCTACAATATTCCAGAAAATTTTGAAAATTTTAGATGCGCCATCGAATCAAGAGATCAGTTACCTAGTCCCGAATCTTTGAAAATCAAAATGTTAGAAGAATGGGAAGCAAGAAAAGGGAAAACGTCTCAAGATTCACAGAATGCATACTATACTGATTATAAAAGAAGAAATCAAGAACAGAAGAAAAATGAAAAATGGAAGGTAAATTCAAACAAAAATTTTCCAGCTGAAAGAAATTTTCGAAACTTGAAGTGTAATTACTGTTCGAAAATTGGGCACAAGGCATCTGAATGCAGAAAGAAAATAGCTGATAGAAAATATGCACAATCAAATAGGGGAAATCAAGGTTCTATGATGGCTTCTAATTATGAAGAGCAGATTAGTTTAGCAGTAAACAATGCTTATCAGAAGACCTCCTCATGGTGCTTAGATAGTGGCTGTACATCTCACATGTGCAATGACAGAAGGTTATTTTCAGAATTTCACCCTCGAACGAATTCAACCATAAAGTTAGCAGTTGACAAAACATCAAAAATTACAGGAATTGGAACTGTCCTTATCACAGTACCTAACGGAAATAAGACAATTAAACTTACGCTCAAAAATGTGTTATGTGTTCCGGAATTAAAATGTAATTTTCTGTCAAGATCTAAAGCTACTGCAAATAATCGTTCAGTGATTTTTACAGAACGGCATGCTAGAATAATAGAACCAAATGGATCTATACTAGTGCAGGCTATTCGTCATGGTGATCTTTATTATATACATCCAAGCGCTGAAACAGCTGCAATAGCACAGGTAAGTGATTTTGTAAAGTGGCATCTTAAATTAGGTCATTTAAATGAGTCTGATTTGAAAAGACTTAAGTCTGATAACATGGTTAGAAATTTAAATTTTAATAACACTGAATCTCTAAAAGACTGCAAAGTCTGTATCCGAGGTAAACAAACTGTGCAACCTTTTCAAAAAGAATCAAAATTTCAAAGTAATGAATTACTGAACTTGATTCACTCAGATTTGTGTGGACCTATGAGAGTCCCATCCCATGCTGGTTCGCGTTATTTTGTTACTTTCATAGACGACAAATCGCGTTATGTCAAAGTCAGTTTTCTTAAAACTAAAGATGAAGTGAAAAATGCATTCATTAAATACAAAGCTGCGGTCGAAAATCGTCTAGGAAAGAAAATAAAAATCCTTCGGACTGATAACGGTCTCGAATATCGCGGAGAAGAATTTAATAAATATATTCAAGAATGCGGGATTAAACGAGAATTCTCAGCACCAATGACTCCTCAACAGAATTCGAGAGCTGAACGCATGAACCGCACTTTGAAATGGCCAGATGTTTGTTACAACAAAGTAATCTTCCCCAATCCTTTTGGGCTGAAGCCTTGAACTGTGCTGTTTATATTCGTAATCGTTGCCTGGGAGTAAACAAAACACCTTATGAGTTATTTTTTGGCATCAAGCCAACTGTATCTCACTTCAAAGTATTCGGACAGAAATGTTTTGTACTTAATAAAAGGTCTAAAGGGAAATGCGATCCTCGATCAGAAGAACATACGAGTATATTTGTAGGATACTCAAATGAATGGAAAGCGTACAGGCTGTGGAATAAAAATTCCAGAAAAATTGTTATAAGCCGAGATGTTAGATTCATTGATGAATTTGAAAACTGTACTAATTATGATAAAGATTTAGAAGTTTTATTTCTCGAAAATATTCCTGATAGAAAGAAGGAAGAACCTCTGAATGTAAAGCAAATATCGGCTGATGAAATAACTGAAGACCCCTCAAATATGGCAGAAGCATCTGCTGAATCATCTGATAATGAAGATTCTGATTCCGAAGCAATACCTGAAATGCAGATTAAAAGGGGGCCAGGTCGTCCAAAGACAATCAAGACTGGGAAGCCAGGAAGACCAAAAAAGGAGTACCACAATATAAACATAGAAAAGGAAGAAGCACAAATTGCTGAAGAAGATACAAATCCGACATTAGAAGAAGCATTAAATGGAAGTTATGCTGAAGAATGGCATAAGGCTATGCAAAGTGAGTATGAAGCACTTGTTAAAAATGGTGCATGGAAATTAGTAAAGCGACCGACCACACAACAAAAAGGTAATAGGATGTCGCTGGGTTCTTAGAACGAAATATAATGCAGATGGAACAGTTCGAAAGAGAAAAGCTCGATTGGTTGCTAGAGGATTTGCACAGGAACCTGGAATTGATTTTAATGAAACCTTTGCTCCAGTAGCCAGAGCAAGTTCTATAAGAACTGTGATTGCATACAGTGCTGAACAAGACCTTATGTTATATCAACTAGATTTTTTTATGGCTTATGTTAACGGAGATTTAAAAGAAGAAATTTTCATGGAACAAGCTAAAGGTTTTGAAGACCAAAATAATCCTGATTATGTTTATGCTTTGCAAAAGTCTCTTTATGGTTTGAAACAAAGTGGAAGACAGTGGTATGAAAAATTAGACAAAAAACTCAAAAACTTTGGATTACAACCATTACAATCAGATAAGTGTGTATACAGGATGAAAACATCTCAAGATGAGTTAATTCTAATTTTATATGTTGATGACTTAATAATAGCAACAAATAGCTGTGATTTATATGCTGAACTTAAAGGTTATCTTTCTAAAGAATTTCATGTTAAAGATTTAGGCAAACTTCATTATTGTCTTGGAATAGAATTTAATCAAGATGTAAATAATAATTCTATTAGTTTATCTCAGCAGAAATATGTTGATAATATTCTACGAAGGTTTAATATGCAAGATGCAAAACCAGTAGCAACTCCTTTAGATCCTAGTGTAAAATTAAGTAAAGAAATATGTCCTTCTGAAACTGAAAAGGAAGAAATGAACAACGCACCTTATCGCCGTCTAATTGGTTCGCTTATGTATCTTTCTGTGTTTACTAGGCCGGATATTGCATATGCCGTCAGTCACCTGAGCCAATTTAATAACAATCCTGGAAAATTACACTGGTTGGCTGCAAAGCGCGTTCTTCGATACTTAAAAGGAACTAAAAATTATTGTTTAAAATTTCGAAAGACTGGAAAAGCACTTATTGGATATACCGATGCCGACTGGGCGTCTGATGTTAATACTAGAAAATCGTATACAGGTTAGCTATTCAAGCTAGCTGGAAATCCGATAACATGGGAATCACGAAAGCAACAAACTGTTGCATTATCAAGTACTGAAGCAGAGTACATCAGTCTTTCAGAAAGTGCCAAAGAAGCAGTTTATTTACGTCGTTTTCTTAAAGAATTAAATTTTACTGCTGATTATCCAACCATTATATATTGTGATAATCAAGGTGCACAGAAGCTTATGAAAAATGCTGTTTATCACTCACGTACTAAACACATAGATATTAGACATCATTTCATTCGTGAAATTTATGAAAGAAATGAAATAGACGTTAAATATGTGCCAACAGAGAAAATGCCTGCAGATGTACTGACAAAAACATTGACTGCTTCGAAACATTCTAAGTGCTGTAAATTAATTGGAATAACTGTAAATGATTAATGTTTATTTTTTTTTTCAGCCGCCAAACGTCGAAAGGGGGATTGTTGTATCATAAATTATAATACGACGTTTAGCTTAAGAGAGCTTCTCCTGACGCATGCGCCGTTCGCGTTTATCCGCGCGGTGATGAATGATGACGTAACTGTTTATTACATATGTATGTATATGTATACCATTCTTACTTCTTCGCCCTTTTTTTTTTTTTTTTCTCTGCTGTATGCAACTATGTTTAAGTTAATCTCTGTCATTAAAAATGTTCATTGATATTACAATCTATTTAGGCTCATTTATTTCTTCAAAACATTATTCATGTCTGTAACTTTTCATACCTTAAATATAAAAAGGTTTTTTTTAAATTAATTTTATTCCCATGAAACTAATTTGGAAACTGAGCTTAACAAATATTTGATTCTGAAACAGAAAAAACATAAATTTTATACATTATCCGCATATTTTCCTGCATTTCTTCCAGCAGCCGCTTCGGACATACCATATATGTTTGTGTGCGCGAGTGTGTATTTCGCACGTTAACACATGTGAAATAACTAATTTACATACATTTTTAATATATTGTTACGAATTTGGTATTTAAAAAGCTAATGTTAGTTCAATTACAAATTAAATGGTTTTATTTCTCGCGCAGTGCAGCGCGTGACGAATATTAAAAGAAAGCTAAGCCGGGAAATTGAAAATACAAGAGCGCGTGCATTAAATAAATAAATATCTCTTTTTATTTCGAGAAAGTACTGGAAAATTCTAGCGCGTGATTTTAAAATCTTATAAAAGGAGGAAAACATCTCAGTTTGTAGTAGTTGCTTAGTTTGTTGTTGTTTAGAAAACTACTGTTGTTGATTGTAGCGAATTCGCGGATTAGCGTTCTTTAGCTGTTTTGAATTACGTTCTATTGACATTTGAGTAGTTAAAAGAAAACTACTGTGAGATATTGTAATACTGCATGATAATTTGAGAAAATTTAAGCATTTTTGTTGTGATAATAATAAATTTTTGTTCATTTTTCATCGGACTTGTGCATTCATTTCATAACGAACCCGTACGCACGCAACAATTTTTGGTGTCAGAAGTGGGATTTGAATGCCAATAACAAGAGCGATGGAAGAACAATTGAGACAGCTCATTAGTGCTTTTGCTGCATTCCAAGAAAAGATGGAAGCTGGCCAAGCATCATTTAAGGAAGAAATGAAATTGGGCCAGGAATCCGTTAAGGAAGAAATGAAATTGGGCCAGGAATCCGTTAAGGACGAAATGAAAGCCGTTCAAGCTGGTCAAGAAGAAATGAAAAGAGAAATTACTTGCATAATAGAAAATAAATTTGAAGCTATGGAAGGCAGAATTGACGCAGTTGAAAATAAAGTTGGACATATTGAAGAAAGAGTTTCTTCGGTGAAAGAAGAAATAGAAGAAAGAGTTTCTTCTGTAAAAGAACAAATTGATGAGAGAGTTTCTGCAGTTGCCAAAGAAATGGATACTTTAAAGAAATTCGTAGCGTCGGCAGGGAGCAGGAGTGATGATTTTAAATTCTTACCAATGCCTGCTCGTCCACTTCTGAAACTATCTACATATGATGGGAAGACCTCCTGGCAGGTGTATAGGACACAATTTTCTATCGTTGCGGATGCGAATGGATGGGATTCCCAAGCTAAGGCCTGTCATCTCGCCGCTTCTCTGAGAGCAGACGCAGCGGATATCCTGCAGACGCTTCCCGAAAATCAAAGGCTAGATTTCGAAGCTCTATCCGGCGCTTTGGAGCTGCGCTTCGGCGAGAAATGTTTAAAAGACTACAGTAGGCTCCAATTAAAATCTCGTCAACAGAAGCCCACCGAATCGCTTCAGGAGCTCGCCACGGATGTTGAAAGGCTGTCACATCACGCCTTTTCAGAGTGCCCGAGAGAAATGAGGGAAATCCTGTCCCTGCAGTACTTTATCGATGGCATCCGGGATCCCGAAATACAGAAGGCTCTACGAATGGCGGATGTTAAAGACTTGAAAAGCGCTTTAATGTACGCCATGAAATTCGAGGCAGCCCAGCAAGCCACCCGTCGAGATTGCTACCCAGTCAGAGCTGTGCGAGTCCACGAGCCAGGGGATCAACTGATGGCTCGTTTAGATGAATTAGCCAGACAAGTCGACGATTTGATACGGAGTAGGAGCGAGAACAAAGTGGCTCTAAGGTGTTGGAAATGTGGTAGTGAAGGTCACATACGACGGAATTGCAGAACACTCCAAGGTACGGAAAATAAAACAGATGATTTTACCAGACAAGTCAGTGGCTTGAGACGGAACAGAAGTGAAAAGAAACCAGTTCTAAAGTGCTGGAACTGCGGTGTTGGAGGCCACGTGCGAAGGAACTGCAGAACTCCCCAGAGCACGGAAAATAAGACAGACGAGTTGAACAGACAATTAAATGCTCTCGGACGAAAAAGGATTGACAAGAAACTAAAATGCTGGAACTGTGGAACTGAAGGCCACGTACGAAAGAATTGCAGAACACCCCAGGGTACGAAAATTGAGACAATTTCTGAGCAACGACGCAGGAAACAAATTAATGACCATATCAAGGAACGGAGGTTGCCAGATAATGAAAAACCTTGTTTTAAAGCGCTTAAAATTTATACAGTGAGTGGCAACAGTAACGGAATGTCCATTAATGGGAATATCGATGGAGTTCCTTGCGATATGATCATTGACACAGGAGCTAATGTTACCATCATTAGGAAAGACTTAGCTGAACAGTTTAAAGATAAACTTATTTGGACGCCATCCTGTGTTACCCTTCAGACTGCGTCTGGTGACAAGATCGACATAACTGGGAAGTTAAATGTAAACATCACGTTTGGAAGTGCCGCCTACCATCACACGGCTTATGTGGCGGATATCACAGATCCATGCATACTCGGATTGGACTTTTTAAGGAAATACAATTTTTCCTTAGACTTCAAAAACAACAAACTGCTTTCAGCATCTGGTGACATGACTATCCATCCTCAGAAGAGATCCTCACTTGGAAATGCCGACGCCTTGTCCGAAAGACCCAGCTCGGGAAGCTGCCGAAATCATACCAGGGTCGAAAAGAAACGCAAGACTACCAGCTATTCTCCATCCCAGAAGCTCTTCGGTCGAGACCTTCGTCTGCCGTGTGACCGCCTGTTTAGTCGCCCTACGGATGCGCCTTCATCGCCTGAGGAACACATCCAAGATGCCCAGGCCCGGTTTGAGGGGATGCACCGTTCTGCACGAAAGCGAGTCAACTTGGCGACGGAGAAAGTGAAGACCAGATGCAACACAAGAGCTACTAGACATAGATCCAACAAAGGAGACAAGGTGTGGTTGTGGAACCCAATTCAACGAAAAGGACTGAGTCCTAAATTACAGTCACCTTCGGATGGTCCATATACAGTGCTGAACACGAATGACGTCGTGGTTCGGATCCGTGAGTCTTCGAACTCTTACGACAGGTTAGCTTATTACTATGGCCATAGTACGTAATGTAAATAATTGTAAATAGTATCAGACCATGGTCCTTTTTGTTTATAAATGTGTATTTAGTATTTGATTTGTATTTAGTAATTGATTTGCATTTAGTATTTGATTTGTATTTAGTATTTGTTTTGTATTTAGTATTTGATAGCATTTGATTTGTTTAAGTTAGTTATTGCATTTATTGTTTATATTGTTTGATATTGTAATGTAATGTTTATGCCTCAGTTGCATTTATGCCACAGTTGTAAGTTTAGCTTCCTGTCCAGGGATTGTACTGCCCGGGACGTGCAGTCCTTGGGAAGGGGGCAGTGTTACGAATTTGGTATTTAAAAAGCTAATGTTAGTTCAATTACAAATTAAATGGTTTTATTTCTCGCGCAGTGCAGCGCGTGACGAATATTAAAAGAAAGCTAAGCCGGGAAATTGAAAATACAAGAGCGCGTGCATTAAATAAATAAATATCTCTTTTTATTTCGAGAAAGTACTGGAAAATTCTAGCGCGTGATTTTAAAATCTTATAAAAGGAGGAAAACATCTCAGTTTGTAGTAGTTGCTTAGTTTGTTGTTGTTTAGAAAACTACTGTTGTTGATTGTAGCGAATTCGCGGATTAGCGTTCTTTAGCTGTTTTGAATTACGTTCTATTGACATTTGAGTAGTTAAAAGAAAACTACTGTGAGATATTGTAATACTGCATGATAATTTGAGAAAATTTAAGCATTTTTGTTGTGATAATAATAAATTTTTGTTCATTTTTCATCGGACTTGTGCATTCATTTCATAACGAACCCGTACGCACGCAACAATATATAGTTTAGATATTTCATATCTAATCTGCATTATATAGACTTTAACTATATTAATGATTTATATAAAGCACTAACATTCTCAGAATGGTATCTAACATATTGAAGCTAATCTTGTAACTTAATTAGTTATCTTTAAAAATATGGTAAACTGATAGGGAAGCATTTTTTTTCAGTTTCCTGTTTTTTAAATTCTTTTTCGTATCCTTTCTAAAACAGCAGATTTAACAGCATGCAGAGAAATAAACTGAATTTTGAAACCCTAATTAATTCACGTACACATGTGAAATTTAAATAAAAACTATAATTTATTGCTTTAATTGTAATATATAATTAACTTAATTAAATTAGCTATGCAATTAGAGTACTCATGAAGGTATGTAATTAGAGTGCCTATGAAGGTATGTAATTAGAGTACTCATTTGCAATATATCTATCTATCCTTATGTATATAGAGATAGATATAGATAGCTAGCTAGATAGATAGATTTATATATATACATATCTATAAAATATATAGGAATCCTTATCTGTTGCTTATGCTACACATGCTAATGCTAATGTGCACACATGCGCTTATATCAAACAACACATAAATATATGCAAATGTCATTATTAAAATGTATTTGTTAAAATTGCCATAATTGTCTTTGTTAAAATAAATACATGTTTCATAATTCAAAATGAAATTTTTGATAACTAAATATAGTTACTAAAGCATGTTAAATGATTATGTATAATTATTATCAAGATAGTCAATGAATTGCTTGATTTAATTTAATATTAATTACTAACTGTTTTCCTAATTAAAATAAAGAATTTTAAAATTTTGCATTTTAGGACTGAAATATAAACAAATAACCTGAAACTCAAAATTTATAACGAACAAATTTTCGCCATCGTTAGATTTTCACATTTTAATTATTTTGGCCACTGACATACTAAGAAAACTTTTTTTGATCATATTTCATATCAAGAGAACAAATTTTAGAATTAATTTTCAGCAACAAAGTTATAAGCACATAACTTGAATTTAAAAATTTTGCATAATCAACACATTTTCAAAATGCAATGACAAGAGACGATGAATAAAATGTAATGCAAAATTAATATACAAAAGTTTCAATTTCAGAAATAAAGTATAAAAATCACTTCACAATGAACGGTCGAGAGTTACAGATACAGAAAGTAACGAACAAAAGACTTACTCACAAATTAATTAATTAATTAATTGAACACACAAATTAATTAATTGAAAAAATTATTATTTGTTCAATAATTAATTGAACAAAAGACTCAATTTATTAATTACCTGCAATTCTTGGAGAACTCCGTCTAACGGTCCAGACGGTTAAAACGCGACTGAAAAAATTTTCAGTTCACCTGCAGTTTTCATAAGAGATAACCCGAAATTTTTCCGGGAATTGATAATTTATCACCTATCTTCAACTCGAACAACACTGATATCGTTCGCTATTGGATACTTTTCTCCTAACCCTTGCTTCTTTGAAAATCTGCCTGCCCATTTTGAACAATGACATCAGATCGGATTAGCATAAAAGCCAATCGAATACCAATTTGATATCGAAAGGTAAATTCCCTTTTCATTTTTCATGGGAACATTCGTAAGCCACTTTTTCAAAACCTGGCGTTTATTTTAAACTTTGGTATAATATTCTGAAATCTTTCCCAGAAGCTAAGCTTAATAATCTATGGCTTTAAAAATGCTGAACACTATCCATTTTGTTTTCAGAAAACAGCAACTTTCAAGTTTCTCTAAAATTTATTCCTAAACAGAGCCTAATTCCTGCTTAGACCTAGAAACTTGGGGCCTAGAATCAGGCTTTAGAAGGCCCCATATCATTCTATAATTGTTTATAATTCCGAGTTTTTTTTCAAAAACTAAGAAGCCTTTGAAAGGATGCTGAGCCTTAGGGTACCAAATTCTCTTAAACTACCCCTTCACAAAACCTACAGCTTGGGCCATCGAGAACGTAAAAAAAACCTTAGCAAACCCTTTTAGGCGATCGTTAAAATCTAAAACCTTTCAGATTTTTTTATCAATATTTTAATGATAGCCACATTATACAATAGTACTGTAAATGCTTTACCACTGAAAGTTATGAAAAATAGAAAATACCTAACATATTTTTCTGAAGAAGATTATTTTAATGATGAAGAAGCTGAGAAAAACTATTCGATTAAATAATAAAGGTAATTTAGTTTAAAATAAATAATAGCAATGCTAATAATTTTATTACCATTTTTTTATTTTTATTATTGTTTTAAGAAACACCCATTGTTGAATAATACTGAAAAGTACCACAGTGTTGGAAATTTTAAAAATTGCAGACTATCATACATGTCTTCCCCTAAAACGTTATTACATTAATAGTCGTGAAACTGATAAAAATCTACCTAATTATATAATAAAATTAATTTAATGTTCATTCAGATCTTTGAAAATAATTTCGTATTTAGTACATAGATATTTAGATATTAGAATGCAACAAGTAATTGCATGTTATTAAGAATCATATAAGAAAATTTTAATTTAGAAGCAGATTAACATTTTAATTTTATTTAGAATCTAATATATCTAATTTCCCTTTTGTAAATATTTAAAAGTTCCTTTCGTAAGCATTTCAAAACAAATGTATTATAATTAGTGTTACTATTTGTATAGTAATTACTAATAAGTTATTAATAGTATAAATAGCCTGAATTTGTATGTAAGAAAATATTATTGATTGGTTGTGTCAAAAAACCCAACTCTCGTACGATGTACCTTGAATGATTATTTTACTTTTTATGTGTAAAGTGAATGGTATGAAAGTGAGAAATGCACATTAATGATACATGTATTTAAGAAGTATGGTTTATTAATGGAATACTATAAAAATCTCTTAGTATACCCTGATAAGATTTATGTTTATTTTTAAAACAGCATCATAATTATTTGCGAAGAAACGATGCGCAAATATGATTTATAATACCAATAAAATGCATAACAATAAAATCTCAAAGAAAATTCTCAGCTGCATTTCAATGCAGAACAATTAACAGGAATTTAAATGAAATGGGAAATGCCATTTCAGATGATCGGTAGAACTTAAATTTTTCTCGGAGTTAATTTCAGAAGAAATCTCGATTCAGTAAATTTCGAAAGAAAAGCCTTTTAGCAACAGCAAATTAAGGCTTACCACTGCAAAAAAAGCATCACTTCGTTTCTAAGCGAAATACACGAAAACTTTCATTTAGCATCATTTCTGAAGCTTAGTAGTTGCTATAACAAATCCTTTTCAACATTTCGAATAATCTTTTCATCTCTTGAAGAAAGATTCAGCTAAATGCACAATATATAATTTGCTCAGTGATAACTAATATACTCCGTATCATGAAGTTAGGCACGTTTATTCAATAAGACTACTTGGTTTTTAATGAAATTTTATTCCTTTCTAATTGCCTTAAGTTGGCAATTGTGAAGCTAAAGTTAAAATTTTTAAAGCGTAAGAATACATTATTTCTCTTTGAACACAATCTTTATTTAAAGAAAATAAAAATAAAATTCCTGAAATAATAGTTGGACCATGCAAAGAAACCACATAGTCAGGTTACTTTCCCATGTGAATAAATTTCATAGAAACTATTTTCCATGCAAATAATTTAGATAGAACTTCTTCGCTCACTGCGTGTAGCTTTTTAATTTTACCTTATATATCATGATATTATTAAGCCCCTTTTCCAGCAATATTGAGTACAGATGGCAAAATTAAAAAATCTGATGTGTACACCACATGACTTCCTTGTACGGAATATTAAATTATACGCATTTTTTTTGCATTTCATTTTAACTTATTGGATTGAATTGAATTTACTTCCCGACAGCGCACAGACCACAATAGAATAAATGCAGTCTTTAAAATTCACTCTGTTTGTTTACCCTAGCGACACTCTGCCCCTAGATTCACTTAATAGTATTATATTTCGTTCATATTATAACACAGAATGCACAAAATTTGTATCATTTAAAGAATTACCTAATCGTTGCCACATGTTCTATTCAAATACTATAATAAAGCTAGAACGATGTATAAAAGAAATTAAGCAAACAAAACAAAAAAAGAAACAGGTTTCAAAGACGATTGAGCATTTCTCATTCAATTAATTCAGTTCTCACTTCGCGACAAGGCAAAAATACATAAAAACTCAAAAACCTGTATTAAAAATTACGAAGTAAATCTGAAACACTTATTTCCTCGAAAAAATTCCGGACAAGATTAAGCATGATTTAATTCGCAATAATAAATGAAGGCGTTATCTTTGTTGTTGCGAGGCTAAGTTTCTCTAGATTGGCAACAAATCCACTAGTCTGCTGTTTCAAACGTAAACAAGCAATGGCCGCCATCAAAAAATTATTAGGCTTAGCGGTACTTAAACAACTTTAAAATTGTTTATAATTCTAAAAATATTGCATACAGATTTACTAAAGGCATAAAAACCTTAACCGAAAGATAAGAACAACATAATTCAATCATTTTTAAAGCAAAAAATGTACAATTTACAAACATATAAGAGTAAAGAAACTGAGATCACTGAGCCGGGTAACAGAGTGGATATATATATAAATATATTTATATACGTTTGGTGGGGCCGATTGCAACCAAAATACGAGGGGCACATCTACATGTTATATTAGTCCTATATACAACATTTCAACGTTCTGAGGCTACTCGTTTTTGAGTTATGCGAGATACGTACGTACGTATCGACGCCACGAAAAATTCCCTTCAGAATTCATTTTAAAGCAGTTTTATAATTTTTTGGAGGAAAAGAGACTTTTATTCTGTCTTTATGTACAGATATCAAGCAAAAACATCGTTAAATTGCATTCGATAGCGGTCAAAATGGATATTTTCGTTGAAATATGCTGCCTGAAACTTTTCGCGATTACTTAGTACAAGGAAGTAAAATCTGCGAGGAAGCCGTTTTCAGGCGACTTTTTATACTATTCAAGAATTATTTTTTTTTCTAATATAAATTGATGAAATGAATTTGAAGGGCTCTGAACAACATAAAATAACATTGGGAACTGCAAAACAAATTGCAATCAACATTTTTGTTTTGTAATTCATATTTAGTATCGGGTCTCAAAGAGGTGGGAGGAAATTTGCTAAATTGTTTTTCACCTTAAATATGCAATATACATTTAGTCTTAGTCGACTTGAATGAGAAGAAATGAAACATTAAGAATAAGCTGAAGCAATTCATAACGTCACCTTCAAGTTACCACTGAAGTATAGCTACAATACTTAAGAGGAGACTAATCTCATAAGACTACTTGATTTTAATAACCATAAAACCTAACCATAAGACTGCTTGGTAGTTAAGAAACGACTAATCACTTCTTGAGTGCGAAGGATTGAAAACTGTTATTAGACGATGTGCAAAAGATTATTCTTAAGGTAGGTAATATATGGCATATATGGCTTAAGAGCATATCTGAAATATAAAAATGATTTAAAAATGGAATTAGTAAGATTAAAAATGAAGCAGAGATATAATAAAAATGAATATGAATCTCTCAGATTTTTGCAGCTTTCTTATGATGTTAATTTATAAGACAAATAAAAACTTTTATGCTTCTTTGAATAGCAAAACACACGAGAACTTCTAATTTGAGAACCCACTTTCATGACAATATAAAGATCTTATGCTGTGGGCATTGGTAATAGTTGTAGAAAGCCATTTCATGATTGTAATTTGGTTGTCATTAATTCTGACTGATTCTCATAAATTCCCGTATTTAGTTTTGAAATTTTATCTCAATTATTAAACAATAAATTATTTTGTGCAAAATAACTAACATTTTTCAAAAGCTAATAAAAATAGCAAAATAACTAACATTTCCATAAGCTAATAAAAATATAATTTTATAGATACAATTTTATAATATATCGTTACAAGTATAGAGAAAAGAAAAATTTACTACAGAAATATTACATATGAATTTATTACTTCTTTCCCATCCTCTGAAAACCCACCAGCGGCCGAGCGGTAAAGACGCTGAACACTGGTAGTTCGGTCAGAGGTTCGAATCACGCGAACGGGCTGGCTGCATGGGCGTTTTCGTGGTTTTCCCCATGTGTAACGTGTATACGAGCCAGTTTCCCTTAGAAAGTCCTCCACGAAGGCATCCCTCCCCTCAGGCAGATAGCCCTCGTGTGCTTTGCCATAATTGAATAATCCAATCCATCCTCTGAAATACTTCTTTTGTTTTTTTCACAGTACGATAATCCTGCTAAACTTAGCTCAGGCAGAATATATTTGCACTTTGGATTACAGAGATTCATGAGAGTAACATCTTGGAACGCTTACAGATTTTCGCTGATGTAAATATTAATATAAAGTTGAATTTTTACCTATTTTTAAATTGAATTTTAGTGCTTCCAATAACCTATTATTCATAATATATCCTTACGAATAGGTTTAGATATAATAAGAAAACTTTTCAGGATAATATTCATCTTATTGTTGCTTTGACTGATTGAAATTGTCTTTACTTGACTGCCGTTTTAATTTGATTATACATGAGATTTTTGACGTACTTACACTTCCGTAGAAGGCACAGGAAAATTAAGAAATCTCCGCAAAATATTGATCAGTTTGAGTTATCTTTAGCAAAATCAGTGTAAATATTATGTGTGAAATTACATAAGAGTTTCAGTAAGGCTCTGATTAAAAAGCACAAAAATGAAAGCTAATATTTATAGTTTTAGTTTACCAAATACTGTTAAATCAGTCAATATTGCTATTTGGTTTAACTTTTATCAAATGAAAATAGCACTGAAAATTTCCTAAATAACTAGATGCATCTTAATACTAAATATATCAATTAACAAAATATTATTGTATATTTTACCTTTAAAGTTTTTTAAATCAAAAATAGCCATTATGCATAGAAGATTTCGGAAGTGCAGTAAACTTAAGTTTAACCTTACAATTACAGGAATTTCAATAGGAAAAGTTTCAAAATATCAGTTAATTTTTCGATGATAATTATGTGATAATTCCAGAGTAACAGTTTTTGTAATATTAATTTTTAATTATTACTGAAAGGGTGATTTATAAATTGTGATTCTGTTTGAATCATCTATCTTTATTTGTATCAAACTACAAAGAAATAAAATAATCTAATTAAAATGCCATATTTTATTATTAATATTTTACATGTATACACATATTGATGTAACTAATATAATATTTTTATTGAAATGTCTACTGTCACAGAGTATGTAAAAATTACTTCTGTACAATTTTTCTTAGTACCTGAAACACAAAGCATATGAAGTACTATACTATAATACTAAAAATTATGCACTGCCAAGTAGCATGTTAGAGTAACGAAATAATTACAATTGACTCACTATTCTGTTTTTAATACTATGACATAATCATTTTAACTATAACAAAGAATAAAAAAATCACTGCGATTTTCCTCATTTTAAGATTCCCCAAATAAAGCTATCATTAAAAAATAAAATATAATTTCATAAAATACTGCTTTTTAGAAATAAACTTCTAATTTTTCGACAAAATAAATCATCAGAAGTTTCGGAGATTTTAAAAGATTGACTCTTCTTTTCTAACTTTTTTTTTTTTTTTTTTTTTTCGTTGATGTGTTATTTAGGAGCAAGTATTAGGAAAAATAAAAGGTAAAAATCTAGGTAAAAAATATGGTTTTGTTGAAGACCGCAATATGTTAAAATTATACAAAATTAAGGAAATGCTCTATAAATTTCGAAATTATTTAGCATTAATTTTTGTGCTTTTAAGAGGAGCTTCTTTGATCAGAATTTTATAAAATTATTCCGTTCTTTGAAAAATTAAAATTCGTATCATATTATTTAGAATTATATAGAACGTATTTTTGAAACTAATTTTATGTTTGTTTTCTTTTTTATTTTCAGTTCATCAGCACATATTGTTTATTTTATCATTCGTCTATTTTTTTTTATTTTATATTTTCTTTATTATTGCCAGTTTTTTTTTTTTTTTTTTTTTTTTTTTTTTTTTTTCCCATTATTGCTTACTTTTGCACTTAGTTTCATTTTTCAGAATTTTAATGAAATTCCCGTTGCAAATGATGTCAATATTTTTCGTTTTAGAATGAATTGAAAATGCCAAAAATATTGGATAAACCGAAAAGTACTTGGGATTCCTTTCATAGTTTTAGCACTTTTAGCATCAAACTGTATCTACTTCTTAGCGTTTTCTGAAATGTACAAAACTATAACAGATTATATACAACATCATTTTAATACTATTCATGCTTATTTTCAGCTAGGTCAACGTCATCACAAATGCGAGAGCCAGAGAAATAGCTACGGTTACCATCATTCCAATTTCAAACCCGCAGACTCCGGTTTTACTAATTCAGATCTCCAAATTCCTTGCTTTACGAATTGAAACTTCAGATTAAATAGCAAACATTTCAAGTATGAATTATATTCTGATTTGCTAAGTCGTCTTTATCTTATGGTGAAATAAATGACACCACAATAATATTTTTTACTTAACTCGAATCGGAACTGCTCGGAATTGAGTTTGTTTCATTCTTTTTTCCTTAATGGTAGTTACAATTGGAATGCTGTTCGGGAAATATGAAAGTTATGTGGTTTACGTGACAGAGTCAGCACACAACACAATACGACGGTGCTGAAGACTAAATTTAATCGTAATGTTACTGGCGTTGGCATTCATTAATCGTTGTATATTGTACACTGAGTTGTGTATATACTAAATTTTATAGAATGCAAATCAGAGGTAAATACGACTCCTTTTTAAATGTAATATGTATATATATTTAAAACTCAGAAATGAAAATTTTGCCTAATTTTATACGGTTTAATTAATTTAGAAGGATCTGCAGGAACGCTGAAATAGTAGGCCGATGGCACACGGCCCTTTTTGCTGAGTAAATCAGGAACTGGCTCATTTTATGTATTCTGAGGTAATGCCTGAATCAAGATTAGTGCTTTTCATATTTACAGTGCACTCTAAATGAATGGAAAGTATTTCATTCGGATTAGAACTGCTCCAAACTTATTTTAAATGCAACAAAAAAAGTTTCTATTTTTCTCTGATATATGCTAACTTACATTTAAGTATGGCTAAGTACTTCATTTTGTTTTATTTAAGTGTCACTTACGATGCTTGCATATCTAATTAAATACAATAGCAGAAGTGTAATTGACCTTTGTATAAAAAATGTTCACGGTAATAACAATACTTCACGTTCCAATTGGAAGAGTTATTTTTTTATAAGAAGGACATTCTATTTCTCAGAAAATGGTGCGCAGTACAGCAGTTTTAAAACCAAACACAAGTGTTATAAAAGTTATGAAACACCTAACAGTTTCACTGTAATTTCCTGAAGAATGACGCTGACTAATTCATCTCTTGTTCTTTGTGAATCATTGAAAATTAAACTTGTTTTAATTTATTTTTACATTTTTACTTAATAATTTTCCCCAATATGAATAATGGATTTGGATTGAACTTGGATTATTTAATTATGGCAAAGCACTCGAGGGCTTTTTGCCTGAAGGGAGGGATGCCTTCGCGGAGGACTTTCAAAGGGAAACTGGCTCTTATACAAGTTACACATGGGGAAAACCACGAAAACGCCCATGCAGCCAGCCCGTTCGCGGGATTCGAACCTCGGACCGAACTACCAGTGTTCAGTGTCTTTACCGCTCGGCCGCTGGTGGCTCGGCCAATGTAAATAATGAAAAAGTATAATACAATAAAATGCATTTATTTTAGAAGTTATATTTAAATACTTTGTTCTCCTATTCGACACTTTGAACCTTATCGCATACTTTAGTTATCGCATAATTTTAATAATAAGTTAAGTTACACATAATCGAGGACTGCCAATTTTTAATATATTGTTTAAATGATTATTTGGTTTAAAGTATACTTATATTTCGATCTATCTTTATATCTGAATTTGAATTTCGGATTTGCATATAATGTTTTAGACTATTTTTTTCGAATGTTCATTTTACAATACGTAATTTTTTTTTAAGTGAATTTGAAACAATGTTATATTTTATTTGTTTTTCCAAGTGTTTCGAAAGCGTGTTCTGCTATTGGACATACTTTGAACCTTATCGCATATTTTTTGTTGGTTATTTTACAATATATATATACATTTTTGGTAGGCAATTTGAAACACTGTTATGTTTTATTCTTTTTTCCAAGTGTTTCGAAGGCGAGTATGGAAAATCCTGGTACATTTGAGATTCACTTTTTTCGGTTTTATATGAGTTTTTATGTAATATAAATTTGTTCCTTTTTTCTATCTTTGATCTCAAATTTATCGGGAGAACGAAACGCAGTTTCGAAGCATATTAATCAACTTTTTATGAAGCTTTAATTCATTTTCCCTTGATGAATTCTGAATTAAAGTTTCAATAAAGGGAGATTAATTTTTATATTTTTATTATGTTGTATTTATTTTCCCTTTTTGCATTTTTAGTTTTCGAGTTTGTACTACTATGATCACTTTTATTTTGAAATGTTTTGATTTTATGTTTAACCTCTTTACAAGGATGCAGTTATTAATATTGCTGAGAATCGCCTTAGTTTAGCTCCAATTGACTTTTAACTTTAGATGCTTTAAGTTTATATATATATTGGTAAAATGTTTTATGACATTATGAATGTTTAAAACAATATACAGATTCATCATACGATGCATGGTTCGGTCATGAGATAGATGCATAGATAATATGGTGTTGGTGTATTGAGAATATGGCAAAGCACACTAGGGCTATCTGCCTAAAGGGAGGGATGCCTTCGTGGAGGACTTTCTAAGGGAAACTGGCTCGTATACACGTTACACATGGGGAAAACCACGAAAACGCCCATGCAGCCAGCCCGTTCGCGGGATTCGAACCTCGGACCGAACTACCAGTGTTCAGCGATTTTACAACTCGGCCGCTGGTGGGCCCTCATAGATAATATGAAACATACAGATATATACATTCTGCACAATATGTGAATTCCGGCTGCACTTCTATGTGACATATAGATATATAGTATGTGGATTCTATACGATAAATAAATCTAATAAATCTTTATGAAAAGAAGTATCGGCCACTTCGAAGTAAGCGACAAATTTAATCTAGCTTCAGCAATAAAATTAAAGATTATGGTCACGATTTTGATTTCTATAAATACTTTTGTTTAATAGATTTTACAAAGAGTATGATTTTCTTTAATAAAAATTAATTATTTTCTTTAATCCTGTTGATAAATTACATTTTATGCTTGCTTTTCCTAACGAAAATAAAAAAAAAAAATATTTTTAACTGTATTTTCATATTTACACAATTGGTTATTACGAGTCCAGCACTTATTTTCGAGCATTAGATTTTTTGTTTTAACATGACACGAATTTAGTTTCACGTTTCAAGTGTTTTATTTCGACATTAAATTAGTTTTCACAAACGAACAGAAGAAAATGCAATTATCAATTTTCGCCCCACATAACAACATTAGTACATAGTACAATATAATAGTACATTTAACAATATCTACAATTAACAACATACATAATACATACAGCCCGTGCAAATGTTAATGGCACTTTGTACTAATGTTGTTAGAATACATAGTACGTCTAACAACATTAGTACAGAGTGCGTTTAACATTTGCATGGGCTATAACAGAGAAAACGGTAGGATATTGTATCTTTATTTTCTAACTTTTTTTGGAATAGAGCTGTGAAGGTAGGATACCAAACTTATATCTTATTTATAAACATTTTTGGAATAAAGGAGACGAAAGCAAGATACCATATTTGTATTTTCATTTCTTTTTTCTTTTCTTTTTTTTTTTTTTTTAAATTTTTTCATTTCTTTCCTTGTACGAAGCAAAAAGGAAGTATTGTAATCGCGAAAAGTTTCAGGCAGCATATTTCAAAGAAAATATCCATTTTGACCGCTATCGAATGCAATTTAACGATGTTTTGCGTGATATGTGTGCGTAAGGAAAGAATAAAACATTCTTTTCCTCCAAAAAATTATAAAACTGCTTCAAAATGAATTCTGAAGAGAATTTTTCGTGTCGTCTGTACGAACACGTTCGTACAGACGACACGAAAAATACGTACGTATGAGACGACACGAATACGAACGTACGTTCGTACGTCTCTCGCATAACTCAAAAACGAGTAGCCTCAGAACGTTGAAATTTTGTATATACACTGTAAAAAAAAAGTTCGCTCTTTACAGGCAAAAGTTTTGTAAAGTTACAGAAATCAAAAAGTTACAGAAGAATTTCCTGTAATGGTAACAGGTTGAAAGCAAACTGTAGCGGTAACAGCAGATTTGCTTGTAACATTACAGATAATGTTTCAGTAGCCGCGCGGAAGAATCACGTGACTGACTGGAAATTAGCCAATCAGGAGAAAAATGTTTGAAAGCTAGTTGCAGAAAAAAACATGGCTGAATGCATGTTGGTTGTATAGCGCAGGTAAGTAAGAAAATGTTTACAATTACTACTTGAAATATTTTTTGTTCATTTTATGCAGATTATTCTCATGCACTTTGCACTGTTATATGTAGTGAGTAAGTATTTAAACGTTTAAGCTTTGCGATTAATTAATATCAGTGTTCGTAATGTCTAATGAGTTGAAAGAGTGCAAAATATTTATTCCAAATGCAGATCTAATAGTAGTATTTTGTCATTGTGCATCCGATAAATTACGCCTTCAACTGCCCTTATTATTATTTAAAACTAATTATTCCAAAATTTAATCACTGTTTGTGGTATATAATTGAAATGGTAATGTGGTTGTTGAAAACAAAACTAATCATTTTAGCGTTCTTTTCCAATCGTCTGACCAAAGAACGTTTGACATCTTTTTCCCGGCAGCAAATTTCACAAGTGCACATCAGCGTAGCCACTGAGGGAGGAGTTTCGAAAATGGAGTAATGAGCTGCTACTGCTCTTGTGACGCTAAATCTTCATGCATGTGAGCGTATGTTGTTTACGTTTTAATTTGCATTTGTTTGACAGTTATAAATATATGGCGTAATAGCAGAAAATCTCGTAGTGCTTTCGTTTTCTGAGTTTGATTAATCGCTGACATTTCACTTTCGCGATTTTTATCACTCATTAACATTAGGTTTGATATTCGTGGCATATTATGTGGGCTAAGAGAATTCAAGTGTATATTTTTTTAATTGAGCTGAGAATGATTGAAAGTGTTACAATGAATCTAGTGCTTTCTTATTTCAGTGCTTGCATTCTTTTGATTTTTAAAGTGTAAGATTCAGAACACATATGATCTGATTATATCCATTGCTAACATTAAAAATTTTATATGAATAAACTGAATATACTCATTGTGAATACGATAAATTCACTCTGTTTGATGAGTATTTTTTGTGTAGACAGTACATTTCAAGGTGAGCATGTATTAAATGGGAAATTTAACGCACTAAATGTATACGAATACAAATTAGTAAAGTTCACTTTGAATAAAATTCTGCATTGGTTATTATTATAGAACATCTTTTTCATATAGATTGCAATAAAAAGGGCTGACTTCTATTTACATATATAATCGGTGTCAATATTTTTCTCATACGCATAGTTTTATATAAAGATTGCATTTGGGCTCAGATGTTTATCACATATTTCTTTCTTCATCTTATTTACCACTTATTAAGTAATATTTCACATCGATATTTTTGAAGTATCCAACATGTTTTTGTATTTATTTCAACCAGGTAGTGAAATCTTCATAATTTCCTGTATTTGATCTAACTTCGCAATGAAAAGTTTCAGAAGCAATCGACGATGTTTTAATTATTTTGTACAGAAAACTGCGTGGCAGAATATATTCAACCTTCTTGCTTAAATCTTAAAGCATGCGAAAGGTCATGTGACATGATAGGAATATTACTGGATGCTCATTGGTCCATCCTAGAAGCCACTCCCTCGGTGGCCACACAGATGTGCACTTGTGAAATATGCTTCCCGGCAGGCCTTGCGAGAAACGTTTATATAAACATTTAGAATTCTGAATGTAATGTATATATTTTTTTGCTTACTAGGTTTAGTTTATTCTTTTTCTAGGATTATCTAATTAGTTATACCTGGTTTATAATTCAGTCTAATATGTTTATGTACGAGTGTGTTATGAAGTAAAATTACAAAAACTTGAACAACGCGGTCGAGAATCTCGTTTATTCCTTTAGTGTAATAATATTTTTTTCAGTGGTATTAATTTCTCACGAAAATATTATAATTCCAAAATGAAGTAATTATATTGATTAAAAATATGCCGTATCATACTTTTCGTAATGTTTTGTTTTACTAACTAGATGCAACTTAATTATTCCATATATTTTAATATACCAATATCAACAGGGGAAAAATGGAAATGACCTAAAATATTTTTCTAACAATTCGTTGAACTAATTATAAAACAAAACTAAAATTTTGTGCATTATTTCTAAAAATATCATTTCATTAATATTTTATAAATGACAACATATATTATATTGTATATATAACTACCATTGCATACTTATAAGTTTTTAAACATTTAATGTAGAATTTATGTTGATTTTATTT
This sequence comes from Stegodyphus dumicola, assembly GCF_044657685.1. Taxonomy (NCBI): domain Eukaryota; kingdom Metazoa; phylum Arthropoda; class Arachnida; order Araneae; family Eresidae; genus Stegodyphus; species Stegodyphus dumicola. Next base: position 34,088,572 of record NC_140771.1, on the reverse strand, counting down.
TGCCCAGTTTTAATACAGTTTTGAAGTATGATAGTCTTGTTACTAGGATAGCATGAATCTGCTAATACAAGTTTAATACATTTCTTGACAAAGGTTTCTCTTATTCATGTAATATAATATATAAATCATAAAATAAGTTTTCTTAAAAATAAATTATTATTGTTTATTGGAATTTAAAACAATTCTGTATCTGTATGTTGTATTAAAAATAAAATAATAATGAATTTTTAATGAAGCATTGATTTTAGCATTAACAATATATATATATATATATATACATGAATAAATGGAAATGCAAGCTACTTTTCCTTACAAAACCGCCTATGAATATATACTTTCCTTTAGGCTGATAGCCTTTGCATGCTTTGCCATATTCTATCAATCCAAATGATGCAAATATGCAGAAAATTTTACTTTCTTTGAAAGTTAATACCGGAAATAAAATTCAGTGCATTTGTAAACTACATTAGTTCTCTTATAGCTTGGCATTTAATTGCCCAATGATTTACCAGTCCAAACTAATGCAGAATTCAGATATCGTTCAAATAAAAGAAAATTAATAAGGTCTGATTTTTAGACCTATATATGAAGATTTATTTTTTTAAAATATTATTTTAAGTCAACCAAATTAATTTCAAATTTAAGTAAGTATTCATGCCTTTCAGTAGCATTATTTTTGATATCTTAAATTAAATAACTGAATGCAATATTTCTTGTTAATAAAAGAAAAGCAATGTTATGAAAGACTAGCGAAGTGGATTTGCAAGTTCTAATTACGAAAGGTCCCATGCTTTAAGGGGTCATTTTTAAAAATACTTAATTAAAAAAAATATTTAACGTAAAACTTCCAAACTTCACACATGTGGAATATTAATTCTATATATTTTATCTCATTCTTATTTTATTAATTAATTTCATAGCATTTTGTGTGACACTAGTAGTAATTATTAATTAAATTTTATGCTGTTTCTGATCTATGTTTTGATTTTGTTATTAATTACGTTAGTTTACATAAGATTTAAAATTATGTAAGGTACAAAAACCTTCTGCATCTATTAATATATGCTGAAGTGAATGAAATTATGCCAGTGAAATTTTTTAAAATCAAAAACAAATTTCTGTGGAAAATTAAAGTTATAAATTTTAAATGCAAACAAAGGAGTGAATTTGAAAGTTATCAAATAAGCCAAAGTGTTGGTCATTTTTTTCAGTTTTGCAGAAGAATTTTTATACTTTGCAGAATGGGAATATGATGTTTGGTTTTGTTAGTATTAATTATTACAACTGAATTATTCCAACTTACATTGCAACACGTAATTTAGCTTAAAATTTATTTGAACTTAATTTTCTAATTTATTTTGATCATGTATATTTCATGTGTCATAAGTCTTTGAAATGAACTTAATTCTATTTATTTACACAATTTTTTTAAAGAAGAAAAAGTCACATTTGTTTTGCTTAGTTGCACACGAAGATACATGTCTATATATAGAGAGAAAAAGAGGAGTTATGTTTACTTCCAGACTATTTTCCTCCTCTTATATTATAGTATGAAAATCAAGGGGGAAATTAAGCAATCAATTTAATTTTGAAGGATGTGATTACAATAAGATCATAACCAATCAAAAATATTCATGAATGAACTACTGGTAACTATCATAGTATTATTATTTAAAAGAAACCTACATTCCAATAAGAATGCTTAGTAACATAACCATTTAAGTTATTTAATAAAAGTAATTTTCATTCCTACTTCCCTATACATTGAATTTCACTCTTAGTATTGTCCACTGCTACTCCCTAGACCTCAAAGCATTTAATGCATCTGGAACTGCAATTTGTGTCTTTTTCTACAGCATGCAAGTTATCACCGTTTAGTTTGTACTGCCATGAGCAATGATCTTCAGAATTATCGTATTGCGTTGCATATTCCACCCCACCCAGCTTTAGAACCAGATTCTGAAAATTAAAAAAATATTTACATAATTTTCTCCCTTTTAATGCATTCAGAAAATGAATATTCCAAGATTTTAAAATGGATTTATCAACATAATGATTGTTTTCGTCATACTAACAAAGGCAAACTTTTGCACACTTAAGGCCCCGTTGAATCTTTCTCTTCTAACTGTTGAATATTATGTCAGCCTAATACAAACAATGATCTATGATAGTGAAAGCAAATACCAACTGCCATTCACTGTGCAATTTTGCCATATCAGCTGAATGTTCACCCTAGCAAGCATCGGACCACAACCTTCTCTAATTATTTATGTATGATCTGAGGCCTAAGGATTTGCAAGAACAACAATGAGAATGACAGAAGTTCAAATTATAAAGAAGAAATGAGATAACTTATTAGATGTTGCAATTATGTGTATTCTTATTGAAATAGAGGTTTCTTTTAAATAAATAATATTGTGATAGTAGTAGTTTATCCATGATTACTTTTCATTTGTTATATTCCTACTGTGACTGTGTCCTTTGGAAATTAAATTATTCGTTTAATTTTTCCCTCTTAATTTTCGGAAGATAAAATTAGTAAAAATAAGTGGGAATATGGCATCAAGAGCATTAGATATCCCCATTTTCTTGAAGCTGTTCACTATTATTGTTTCATCAATGATAGGCCATGCATCCAAAATCCACTAGCAAATCAGTTAGTAAGATGAAAATGACCACTATGCGGACAAAACATTTAGGGTAACTTGTTTTGTGAGCGCCTTAAGGAAGACAAACATTACCTAAATCTTTAAAACATATTCAGAATCCTGTGCTAAAAGAAAGCTAGGGGGAAAATGTTGTCCGAGTCCCAGTGATTCCTTTGGACGAATATGTAATATTGTTTTAGAAATTTAAGGTAATAAATATAATATTTTTCGAATGCTAAAACAGTTCGAGAAATTTATTCAAGTTCTGAATATTGAATATAAGTATACTGTATATTATATTTAATAACTATGGTGGCTTCATTTATGAAAATATTTGAATATTGGCTGTTTTTGTACAATGAACCTTTTCTAAGCTACGTGATTCCTGAAAATTTTGATCTTTAAATGATAGTGGGCATCCTAGCGAAGTTATGTTTACTAATTAGTTATTTTATGAGATGCTGATTAAATTTAAAAAGTGATTGACTGAGGTAGCTTGTCGTAATGAGACGGTTCACTGTAATCCAATTTTTTAAAGAATTTAAGCTGTTCTTAATTAATTAAGATATTATAAAGAAATATGATTAAAAGTGTTATATAAGCACATGTTTAAAACATCTATTAAAATAATTTTTATAAGCTTTTTAAGAGCATGATTATGATTTTAAAAGAAATGTTTTTTTTCTTTATTTAGGAGACATGGTTTACAAAGAGGAGAAAAATATTCATTTTTTCCAAGCAGTCGAAACGAATTTTTATGAAATGTTTATTAAATTATGTTATTTTTTAATTAATTCTTTTTTTTCAGGTTTTATGTAAAGTTTATGAATTAAGTAATAAATTATTTTTACTTCTGTATTTTAATTAGCATATTATTTGCTTCATAGTGTTTCACAATAAAATTATAAATTCAATAAACTTCTTAATTAACGTGCTGTAATATAGAGAGAGCATAAAGTTTGTTTTCTGTTGTCACATGTTTATTTCACAATTTTGTATGCGAATCTCGAAATTTATAATATCTAGGAATACTTTTTTAGTATCACTTTCGAAATGGTAAATATTAAGCTTAGATTTATTACATATTATGTTTGTAAAAAATTATAGGTAAAATTAAAATGCATTAAATTTTAAGCTAAACTGAAGTATTAATTTTAGAAATAAATTTCTTAAAGGCATAATTGTATTAAGAATTTTAAGGGAAACAAGGCTTTAAAAATTAAGGTCAGTTGGCAAAGTTTTATGCTTATTCAAAAAGCATGACATTAGGTTTTTAATGAAAGACTTCTATCTGTTAATGCAAAGGAAATTATTTGAAGGTAAGTAAAAAAGTTATGCATTATTTCAAACAATAGCAGACTGTTGAAAAACACTGAGTGCAGATAAGAATAAAAAAATTAGACGTTGTAATTCAAGCGTATGAACAAAATTTGAATTCCTTGTAGTAACAAAATGAAGTTCATTGCTATGTTGAATTCTTTAATTTACTGAAAATGTCATTTTTTAGAAGGAGAGAATATATTTTTGAAATATGAAGAACAGCTGTTCTGAGTTCTTCATAGAAATATTTCACAAAATGTCTTTTACTGTAATAATATGATCATATCAACATGCAACACGTTTACTCATATAAGTTAAATCTAAAGCAACATGTGTCTATTTTAGCTAAAATTACTAAAAAGAAAGTTCTAGAACATATCTTATTAACTGACACTAACATGCAAATAAAACATACTATTTTTTTCAGCTATTTTACAGGGCAAATATAAGGAGTAGCATATCAATTTGAACTTTTAAATTAATCAAAATGATAATATGAAAGGCCTTTCAATATTCTCTTCATAAAACAAAAATACTCTGCAACAGACTAATGTTACTTTTTGAAAAAAGAACATTGCTGTTGAAAGCACATCTTTTAAATTAATGCTATTCTGAGGTCAAATTGACTAATTTAAAAAGCCAAACTATTATGCTTCACTTGCATATATCTGTATAATGATATACACATGAAGATATTGTTTTACTCAAAACATCTTGATTTCAATATATTTTATTATAATAAGCATCATTTTAGACAAAAAAAAATCTACTACTTTTATAAACATATCCTTTAGTATTATCTATGAAAAATATATTCTACACACATAGTTACTTAATGGGATATTAGAAGGAAATAATCTGAAACCTTTACAGATACAACCATTGGAATTTTACGTAAGAAAAGTATCTTCTACTCACATAATAACTTGCTATAATAATACAAGTAAATAACCTGTAACGGTTACAGATATATCTGTTGAGATTTTACATGAGAAAAACATGTTCTTTCTACATAATTATTTGCTGTAATATTACACGCAAATAATCTGTAACCATTACAGATATATCGTTTGGGATTTTACATGAGAAAAACATGTTCTTTTTACATAATTATTTGCTGTAATATTACACGCAAATAATCTGTAACCATTACAGATATATCGTTTGGGAATTTACATGAGAAAAATATGTTCTACTTACATAACTATATGCTGTGATATTACAAGAAAAAGATCTGTAACCATTACAGGCAAAACTCTTGTAATGTTACAAAGAAAACACCTGTTTCTGTTACTCAAATAACCCATGGCATCCCAGTTTCCATGAGTTTTCTTAGTAACTTTACAGATTTTTTTTTACAGTGTAGGACTGCTATAACATGTAGATGTGCACCTCGTATTTTGGTTGCAATCGGCCGCACGAAATGTATATAAATATTTATATATATATATATCCACTTTGTTACCCGGCTCAGTGATCTCAGTTTCTTTACTCTTATATGTTTGTAAATTGTACATTTTTTGCTATAAAAATGATTGAATTATGTTGTTCTTATCTTCTGGTTAAGGATTTTATGCCTTTAGTAAATCTGTATGCAATATTTTTAGAATTATCAACAATTTTAAAGTTGTTTAAGTGCCGCTAAGCCTAATAATTTTTTTGATGGTGGCCATTGCTTGTTTACATTTGAAACAGCAGGATAGTGGATTTCTTGCCAAGCTAGAGAAACTTAGCGTCGTAACAACAAAAATAACGCCTTCATTTATTATTGCGAATTAAATCATGCTTAATCATTTCTGGAATTTTTTCGAGGAAATAAGTATTTAAGATTTACTTCGTAGTTTTTAATACAAATATTTTGAGTTTTTATCTATTTCTGCCTTGTCGCGAAGTGAGAACTGAATTAATTGAATGAGAAATACTCAATCGTCTGTGAAAAACTGTTTCCTTTTTGTTTTGTTTGCTTAATTTCTTTTATACATTGTTCTATTATACATTATGGTATTTGAATAGAACATGTGGCAACGATTAGATAATTCTTTAAATGATATAAATTTTGTGCATTCTGAGTTATAATATGAACGAAATATAATACTGTTAAGTGAACCTAGCGCCAGAGTGTTGCTATGGTAAACAAATAGAGTGAATTTTAAAGAATGCATTTATTCTATTGTGGTTTATGCGCTGTCGGCGAAGTATATTTAATTCAATCCAATAAGTTTAAATGAAATGCAAGAAAAATGCGTATAATTTAATATTCTGTACAGGGAAGTCATGTGGTGTATACATCAGATTTTTTTAGTAAAAGAAACGAAGGATACCACACTGTTTATTTAACTTTTTCTTTTTCAACAGAAAAACGACGGAAGAATGTCACACTTGTATCTGATTTTCGAACGTTTTTTGGAAGAAGAAAGCGAAAATAAATGGAACATTTATCTGTGTATTATTTTCAAACATATTTGAGTGAGAAAAACGAAGGTATCACGTTTAATCTTAAAGTTTTCATAAAAAAGCGGCAAGCTCATTGGACACTAATTGTGCAACCAGGCGAACGATCAAACTGCATGGGAGACACCGTGATTTTCTTTATGCGTAATATGGATAACGAGCCCGTTTTCCTTAAAAATTGTCCACGAAGTCATCCTTTCACTAAGGCAGATATCCATTATGTGTTTTGCCATAGTTAAAATAACAATCAATCTTTTCTTGAAATAAAAGAAAAAAACCCTGGTTATCATATTTGTATCTTTATAAATATCTCTGATCTCTCGCTTAATCAACTTGAAAACACATTTTTTTCTTTTCGGTGTCAAAATTAGAAATAATTATATATATATATATATATATTGGAGGGAAGTGGGGCTCCATGTTCAAAGGTAACAGCAGACTGATTGAAAGTTAAGAATAAGACATAGCGAGGCAGAGCATGATATTTGAACATTATTTTAAACTTTTCTTGGAAACTTTGTTAGCATATGTTTGTGAATTTATTGCTTCTCCGTTTAGGGAAAGGTTACGCAAGTTTAAATCAAGAGCAAGTGAGTTAAACACGGGTGATTCTTTACTGCAACTCGCCCAGATCCTCGTTATTCGTGGCTATCGCCCTCTATTAAAACTTATTATGAATAAAGTGTTTGGCGTTCATAAACTTCTCATTCAAGTGTTGATAGTTCCACTGAGTAGAATATTAAATTTATTATCGATGTTTATAGAGTTTAGGTCAGGTTATTTTTTAACTTAAGACTGAAATGTAAAAATTGCTGAGAATCAGGTCGCCTAGCTACAGATTTCACAGCGACAGGAGCAGGTCTTGTACACTATGTCTTACGTTCTATCTTAAAAAGTGTAGGTAAATAAAATTTGTGTTGATTAATCTTACGGCTCTTAAGATCATGGTTTGAATCAAAGCTAAAGCTCGCTAGCACAGTTAGAAGGAGCATAGACTGTTAGCTTTTAGAACATGCGAGGTTACTTTAATTTTAATAACTAGTTATTTTATGATTTGAATCTGTACTGTTGAAATGCAAATTAATTCTCAAGTGAGATTTTGAGAGTGTTAAGATAGAGCATGTTCCTTTTCTCTATCCAGGATACACTCTCGGGCATAATTAGGAATCTTGTATTGTCCAAGTTAATTTCGGACATTTTGATAAATTGGATATCACATACTAGACTTCACAACCAATTAGACTGCTGTTTCCTCACTTTATTCAATGCAAAGAGGACCACTCAATATAAAACTCAAAGTTACTCTTTATATTTATTTAATTATCTAGATAATCTTATGCTTTCCTCTCTTCCTCCTTTCCGGTTACGCCCACTTTCTCCGAAATAGCAAAGCAAACAACTAAATAAAGAAGATATTTTATGTGTGGTTGAATGAGACAAACTGCGATTCAATTGTCTGAGCTACTTTTCTTGTTAATATTTGCAGATAGATTGTTAAATTCATCTGCTATGAATAGTTGTTTGATTCACATACAGTTGAATATAATTGTCCAGTTAACTCAATTTACATTAAATTCAAACGAATAAATTTGTAACAAGTTTTTATTTTTAATCAATAATATAATCACCCTCGTTATCAACAACCTTTTGCCATATAGTATACAGATTTCAATCCCAGACCGATAAAAATCAATTGGTTTTTGAGTAAAATATCTCGAGATGGCATTTTTGACGTCATACAAATTTTCAAATTTTTTGTCACTAAGAAAATGTTGTAGGAATCGGAATAAATGGAAATCCGAGGGTGCGATATCGGGTGAATATGGTGGGTGAGGCAGTACCTCCAACCCCAATTCGTTATATTTTTGCAGTGTTCGTCTCGCACAGTGCGGTCTTGCATAGTCGTTTTGCAGAATGACGCCTTTTCCGTTGACAATCGCCGGATATTTTTCGATTAAAGAATGGTTCACTAGATCCAATTGTTCGCAATAAAGGTCTACATTAATAGTTTTTCGAGGCTTCAGCAATTCAAAATGAACAATTCCGCGAATACTCCACCAAACACCCAGAAGCGCCTTTTCGGGATGTAAACTCTTTGTAACCACTATGCCTTTTGAGTTTTGGATTATCATACAGGACTTATTTTTTTGTCTCCACTAATCAAACAATCAAAAGATGGTTTTGTATGATGCCGACCTATCCATGCCAACCTATCCATCACAAGCAATACGTTGCATGTGACGGATAGGTTGGCTTTGTTCTTTTCGGACAGATTATGGGACACAAACACCTGCTTTGCTTATTTTTCCATTCTGCTTTGAATGTCCTTGGATGGTCGACCAAGGTTGGTTAAGAGTGCTTGACATGGATTTGCTTCCACTTCTGCCTTTAGCAAGTTGTTGTCGGCATGCGCAGAAACGACATTATCCTATTATAATATATATTAAACAGCTATTTATTCTATTAAATAGGGCATAAGTCTTCCCCGTAGCGATACTTCGTAATGAAAGAATGTCATAGAAAGTCTCCACTTACGCTTGGAGTTACTATTTTTTACAGTTCGTTTTAAGATTTCATGTTCTATAGCTTGGAATTTCTGGGAGATTTATTCTTAAACTAGTAGGATACTCGTAACTATTTAACTTGAGATTGTTTTAGATATTAAACTGAAATCAGCATACGAAGATTAGATTGTAGATTTTTTAAATTTTAAACTTTTAAATACTTTTTAAAAGCAGTTTTAAAATTACTTAACAAATACTATTCGAGATGTTAAGTCGTAATTTGAAAATTTCATATTGCAATTTATTTTATTTGTAGATATGAATATACATATGTATTATTTATTTTTTAATTTATTACAATGGAAGGGAAATCCATGTTATTAGTTTAAGGCTTGTGTGAGGAAAAAGTGATTTCACTGTTTTATTTCTATTGAAATAGGAAAACACATGGTTTAAGCGTAACTGGAAACAAATTTCAGTTCTTAATTTTGCCAAAACGATGCATCTGTCGTGTTATCTTATGGCAACACTTATATTCACTTTCAATTGTTTTTTGCTTTGTCGAATTTCTCTTTTTAATGAAACAAAACATACTAAATCTAAATTAAAGAAATAAAATGCCTTTACTCACGTTATTTTAAACATATACAGGGTGTTTATAAAGTCCCGGACCCATTTGGATGTTTAATAACTCATAAAATAATGAAGATATAAACAAACTTACGGCATTTATTGATGGAATAACTTATATATTTCCCTTTTCAGGTTTCAATGTCTTCACTTTTGTCAATATCGTCTGCGCGTGTGGTTAATTTCAGATAATTTCATTTTCCAGTCTAAATATCTGTACTTTTCTAAATATCGTCTGCTTATTAATTGCATTTTTCTCTGTTTTGTTTTTGGCATCTTTCTGGCATTGTTAATCGCCATAATGTGCGCCTGTGGTGATCTGAAAACCCCCATGAATACCGTGAGGCATAAAGAGATTCCTCAAAGGTTAATGTGTGGTGTGGACTAATGCACGGCCGAGTCATTGGGCCTTTCTTTTTTACAGAAAAGACGGTCTCATCAGTCGTAGACTTAGACATGTTGGAAAACTTCGTATTTCCACAACTAGAAGAGCTTCACCCCCACGTCGTTTTGCAACAAGATGGTGCACCACCTTCATTGGGGTACCATCTTTCGTAGTTCTTTGAATGACCATTTTACAGGAAGATGGATTGGGCGAGGAGGTCCAATTCCTTGGCCACCCAGATCACCTGATATAACGCCGCTGGACTTTTTCCTTTGGGGATTTGTAAAGGACAACGTTTACAGGAGGAGAGTGTCGAACATTGATGACCTAAAAGCCAGAATTACAACCGCAATAGCCTCTGTGGATGCCGACATGCTTGCCGGTACCTGGCGTGAAATTGAATATCAACTTGATATTCTCCGTACGACGAAGGGGGCACACGTGGAAGTTCATTGACAAGGGTCATGAAACTTTTTGAGTCTATCTAACCATTTTTATTAATTTTAATCTATCTGTATTATTTTATGAGTTATTAAACATTAAAATGGGTCCAGGAATTTATAAACATCCTGTATTTAAAATACTATTATTTAGCAGAAAATTTAAAGATATTTTTATCAACCGAAAATTTCGAATGTTCGAATAAGGCCTATGATCTAAACTGTTTCAATATTTGGGGATATTGGTAATTCATTAACAATGCTTTGATTATTATTTTACTGAATCGTTTTGCAGACGTCGCTTGACGTAAATGTTAGCAATTTTTAATACTTTTTTCTTTTTCTTAGGGCGGGCGCTAGCTATTCTAGACTTTCGCCACTACTTAAGGCTAGGAGCAGTGGTCAATTTATTACGGTGGCACCAAATAGGCGTCCATCGTTTAGTTGAAAGAAAGCTACAGCATAAAAGAATATTCTCTTGTTTACTGTTACGTCTTTTTAAAGGATTCTATTCGTTAAAGTTAATACCCAATTATTTCTAAAATTCAAATCTTATTTTTGAGAGTGACAGCGTAGAGAAGACTGAATGCTGCAGAGAGATTGAGAGTGAATTGAAGGCGCATTTTGATGACACACTCGCAAAGCTACAGCAGTTAGAGATAGCTATCCTTGTGAAATTTTTATATACCCATATAAAACTATATCGATGATTATGTATTGATTTCTGCGAATTCTCTATTTCTACAGATGTCAATTTATAACATATAGCATAATTCTAAATAAATATTTCATATCGTTTTACTATTAAACCGTTTTTATCACTTATAATGAAATTATTTCGAAATAAAATAATTTAGAAAGAATTTTTTATCACCATATTTGATGTCAATAGCGTCTGCAGAGCTACGTTTATTAAATGATGTTTCTAAACAGCAGAAACGTTTACGCAAACTTTATAGTTCTACGTAAATCCGCTATTTGAAAATCATGATTCGGTAAAAAAATTAATATAAAGTTTCATGTAAGGCGTTAAGATTATTTTAAATATATTACATTCTAAGTTTATTTTACGCGAATTAAATTTTATTTCACAGATTTGTAACAATTGTTTTGCAATTTTACGAAATATAACTATAATGCTACATTTATACAGTTAAATTTGTTTAAATGTTTGTTAACTTGTTAGGATTTAGATTTAATTTCTAAAAGAATAATCCCATTTCCATTTTACCCTAGAATTATTCATATTTTAAGGTATTTATAAAAGAGTGCGCCCCAATAGCAGCTGAGCGTAAAGCTTCGGAACTTTCTTTTGACTTACTTAGTCTTTAGTCTTTGGTGACTGGACGGCTAGTTACTTAAATATTTTCGTGTCGTTTTCTTGTGCAACGCATATGCAAGTCAACTTCCTGTAGGAAGTTCCCTCAGATCCAACACTTTCGACTAAAATCCGACAAAGTTAAAAAAATTCATATATATGCTTACGAAGTGATACTTCTCCATTCTGTGCAGCGATCATTTTTCTTTGTTATTTATACCGTTCTAGGATTTCTTAATCACAGAAATGTGTTCGTATTTGAATGTAAAGAGAACAGCAATGCTGTTTGATATGCTGTAAATTAGCCACTTGGCAATGAAGAATTTTTAGAAGAGGATTGTGACTTTTGCCTCTATCATTGTTTATCTCTATTAAGATTAAGCACAAACAATAGACATTGTTGCAGTTTGAAATATATGAGAAGCATAAATATCAATTATCGATTTCGTCTTGGATTTTAACACTTTTTTGCAAATATTTATCAGTAGCTAGTAGGTAGGGTCTCTTAGTGAAAAAAGATAGATAAGCATTATAAGCTCCACCCACTAATATAAATGATATGAAAATAACAGATGACAAATCGGATTTTTACACCAGTCCTATTTTGGAATGCTGGCAAACAGATAACGTATGTTTTGCCACGAAGAAAGAGATGAAGCAACAGATATTCAGCAGTTCGATAAAATGGATTCTGATTAGAATTTAATTCATTAATCTGAAAAGAGGACACATAGAAAAAACGTACAATTCTGAATTATTTATGGAAACACATCAAAGCTGCTGAAAAGAGCTGCAGACTCGGACAACTTATGACTCAAGAAAAAATATTAATAACTCTGGATATAATTTTTGCATAAATATTATTATTATATATTTAAATCAGAAATCGCTTGAACATTTATGTTTTCTTTGTCATTGTCATATTTATTTTGCTACGTATGTACCGCTATGTATTAATTTAATAATTAATACATAGCAATTAATACTAATTTAATAGCGGTAACACTTAATTCAGGGATGGGCAAACTACGGCCCGCGGGCCAATTTAGGCCCCTCGGAACGTTATATCCGCCCCGCGGATAGAATTTTAATTTGCCGGTACAAGGAAAATTAAAAGAAATATATATTTACATATTATATATCCATCTCCTTTTCTACTTTAAATATTATTTTTTTCTTCCTTTTTGACAAAGGACTGATGATCTTTTTACTTCCTCTATTTTGTTCTACAAAACATAAATCAACGGAAATAGCAAGCACAGACAGCTTTCAATCGGTGAAGTGTTAAAAGCGGAAGTTCTTTATTAGTTATGGCTGTAGATTGGCGCCAACAAGTGTTATCTCTTTCTCGAGGAGCAGACATATGGGAATCCAATATAGGAGAACAAGACCTCACATGTGGCAGACCGCGCATTTTGAACTCCAGCCAGCGGCTTTTTCTTTATGGCGTGAGTTTTAATATTATTGATTGCGTATGGAAAGATTGCGAACTATAGCATTGTGAATACTGGTGAAATTATTAAAAGTATAGCGTAGCTAGTACTTGTTTGGGTTACTTGTAAAATATTTCAACCCCAAAATGGCTACTAAAAAACGTAAAGTTGACTCAAAGCGCCGTGCATTTAATGATGAATGGACCTGGAAATAATTTTTTACAATTGTAAAAGATAAACCAGTGTGTCTCATCTTCATCTGCAGTGAAGCTGCAGTATTCTTCAAAGAAGCTACTTAGAAAGGACATTGTGTCGAATGGCTTCCATAAGAAACGGTGTTCTCTGGAGTGCAAAATGTTATAAGATGCAGAGTGCCTTTCGGACATCGCATTTTCCGCAGATCTTCTTTGTCATATGAGCAACTTGAATGTCAAGATGCAAGGTAAAAATAAATTTGTCGACGATATCTGGGACCATCTCAAAGCTTTTAAACTAATCTGTTTGCTCGACAGCTTTCTAAGAACGACTTGCCTCATTTTCCGAGGTTAAATTCAATACCCTCAGTAAATAAAGAGTAGCTTAAGAATTATGAAGATGGCTTGAAAAACTGCATTTTCAAACGCCAGATTTCAAGATTTCAGTGTCATTCAAACAGAATTGGATATTTTTACCATGCCTTTCAACGTAAACTGTGGAGCAATGAGGTCAGATCTGCAGCTTGAATTAACTGAGTTGCAATCAAACAATCATCTCAAGCAGTTGTTTCTAAATATGCCAAAGTTTTACAAATCATTATCGAAAGTAAGTTTCCCAAATTTAATAGCTCACTTTCAGAAAACCAGTGCTAGGTTTGTTTCGTCTTATATACGTGAACAAATGGTTTCAACTATGAACTTTACAAAGAATTATTTCAGAAGTAGACTAATAGATGAGCATTTAGCCTCGTTCCATAGAACCAGTAATTTAATTTCGAACCTCCATATAAGGAACTTTTAAAAAATTGAAATCGCAATTTCATTCATCCCATTAACATATTTAAATTGTAATACCTGTATATTGTTTTTTAAATTTTAGAAAAATTTATCTTGGCCCGCCAAACTTTTTTTTCCGATTTTTGGCCCGCGACCGAAAAGGTTTGCCCATCCCTGACTTAATTGATAAATATATCTTGTTACAGGCCGGAAACATAATTTTTTACTAACTAAATTTTTTACTAGATTCAGGAGGCTGTATTAAACTGAATTGTTTTTCTTAATACATTCGTCTCACACTGTTAGCTGTATGGTACCGCTCATGTTACGGAATTTCCATTTTAAAAATTAAAATCGTCCTCTTGTAAAATGCTCAGTAAAGAGGATTTAAGAAAGAAGAGGAATTTATGTTGACTTAAGCGGATATTTTTTTGCGATGTGTTATGTGTCAAGTTATTCTTCTAAAATAATAAATTAGACCAAAAATCTTTCAAAAAATCCTATTATTCATAGTATCGATTTATCCTAAGGTCGAGATAGCGAGATTTCCTTGTTCATAGAATTAAAAATGCATTTTATTAATTATACTGATTATAAAAATATAAATAAAGTTCGAAAATATATTAAAAAGTAGTGCGTATAGTTTTATATGGTTCACTCTGGTACACTAATATACAATGGACTGTCATAATTTGAGATATAATTAAAGATCTTACACTATACTATGGTCACTTTCCCTACTATACTATGGTCACTTTGTTTTTCAGTTGTTTTGATTCGCTCGCAGGTTACTTTAATTACAACTTATTAAATTGGCTATAAGCCCCACGCTCGTCACCGAAATTATAATTGTGTATGCGATTTTTCAATGGTATCACTCTTCACTTCTTCCTACCAATATTTTCAACATTATTTTGTTAATTTTTACTTTTTTCCTCCCTAAATTAGTTGCATAAAAATTTCGTATAAATTCTTTCCCATTTATTTTCCTTTTCCTAACTTATTATGCTGCTAACTTTTTTGATTTAATTTTATCTGTTATTTATTATTTACTCCTAACTGTTCATATATTTTTCAATTGGTCAGAAAAGTGCGTAGTCAAATATGAAATTATTCACACTCTGCTGAATGCAAATAAGTTCAACCAAAGAGAAATTTCTAAGACACTCATTATTAGTCGAAAACACATGAATTGTATAACAGTTTTCAGAACTGTGGATTATGCTCAAACTTGAAAGAAAATATGGCATTGGAGTTGACACTAAAATTTTTGAAGTATATTGCTGAAAACGTGCTTACTAAACAGATGTGTGATTTTTCATATTAAAAAAATAGCGTATTTTTTCTGGGTTTAGCAGTATGGACTCGAACAGTGAGAAGAGTATTGTTTAATGTTTCTAGGCACACTAAGAGGCCAAAATTACACTCAGTGGTTCGAAAGAGATATATTTTAACTGTAAAACTTAACAAATTAGTATGTTACTGAATAAAACAATACGAGTTAACATTCATTCATAAGAATATTTTACTCTGAAATGATTATCATTCACTTTCGTTCTGTTACCTTTACTTTTAATTCTAATTAAAACATTTTTAGCGTTTGGTACAGACTGTGTAAGGGATTATCCTTAAGTAAGACAAAGTCCAGGGAAAAGGTGTAAAGGACCCTTTGTTAACTCAATGTTTAACTCAACCTTTTATGACTCACAGATGGCACCGACTCATACTTACAAAAACTTAGCACTTTTGACTTAACTCAGGCAACAAATCAGTTAAGAGAGAATAGAATTAATTAAGTTCGCTTAACAGCTTTTTCCAGGTTACTTAACCGTGCAGGCAGATTGTGACTCGTAAAATTCGGCGTAAACAAGCCTACAGACTAGAAGACTCAATGCCGCAGAAATCTAATCCTTGGTTAAGTCAAAAATAACCACGTGGTCTTTAGACAGGCACCTTCCAAAAACTTCCCTTAAATATTAATATCTTTCTACCTTATTTTGGAAACAGGCCCACTAATTTATTTATATTCTAGAAAGAAAGCATGGATTGAAAGCGAGAGTAATAAAATTAACTGTTAAGAAACTTAAATAAATTCTCACATATTATTGAAATAAATGTTTATATTCTCGATAAAAAATTGAAATGCATGTTTATATTCTCGATAAAAAATTGAGGAATGCAATTACCTCTACTTAAGACCTATTGATAAACTTCTGTTAATGAAACAATAACACAATAAGTTCGTAAGCAACCAGAAAGTTAAACAGAATTTAATAGACTTTAAGCATCGTCCCACTGCATGTCTGTAGAATAATAAATAATAATAATAAGGAATTTTGTATCTTAATAAAAACTGTTTTTTCACTTGTTATCATGCCATGACCCAAAATAAACACAACTTTCCAACTATGCACATAAATAGCATAAGGGCGCGTAAGTCGTACCCCTAAAGAAAAACTACGAATAAATAGTAGAATCTACGAAAAAAATATAAAAAAATCTGAAAGATTTCAGATTTTAAATTACGTCCAAAGGGGCGTTTTTTAACGTTTTGTGTGTTACCTTTATTTATTACATATCATGTTATTCGCACTTAAACCATAAATTTCAGTTCATTAGCAATGTCGCAAAAAATTTTTTAAATGAGCCTATCTTTAGAATTTCCGATACACAGTTCTGCGCACTAGAGATTTTTTTTTTTTTTTCCTCCGTAGATTGTTGCCATTGCTCGCTTTCAAATCGTTGAGTTTGTTACTCAAAAATTCGTTAAAGTTTTACAAAATATTAAATCGATCATAAAACAAATTCCAAATTTCAAATTTGGGCTTCCACATGCCCATATTCGCAGTAGGATTATGTCATTCAAAATTCGATGGCTCTATGTACCGTTGTTTTATCACAATGCGAGAAATATACATACATTTAGCAAATTTTTCATTATTTAATTTCTTCAAATATAATGCAGGAGTCTAACATTGGGTGGCAACAGTTTGAGAAGTGAAACGGACATTTATAATGATTCAACGCAAAATCGCAAAACGAAAACAATAGTCCTTCAGAAACAAAGCCCCTTTGGACTAATTATGTGTTTTAAATAATATCTTGCGTTGTCGTTGCTGATATTTATTACAATAAAATTCCATGCAGTCTATTCTCTTGGATAAAATGGATAAAATTTACGAACCCGAATTTAATACGACTTAGAGAACCAGTATTCTAAGGCGCACTAGTTACAGCTTAAATGGTACTATTCTTAAAATTGCACAATTATAACAAAACTTTCTTTTTCGCAATTACTTTATTTATACAATTCATTACAACAACGATAACAAAGCTATTTTTTTTTATTTTCTTGTAACTCACGGACATTAAGTTCACCCATCCTTTACATTTTAGGCACTGAGTCATATTCTCTTCGCTCTCTTCCTCACATATCTTACAAGAAGGCGAACACAATGTGAAACAAAATGGTTGACGAGGCAAAATGGTTGACTAGACAAAATGGTTGACTCATTTTGCGGGAAGAGGCGCGGTTGCGTGATATTGCGCCTAATATTTAAAACGTACGATTTGAGCAACCTTACCCTGTGCTTATGTTTACTTTGCAATAATGCCCTTTGAGACAATGATGTTTACTATGATTGTGTTTACTTTTTCATAAAGTAAACACAAGTATGAAACAAATGCTTTTGATTTTTAGATAAAGTAAAAGTTATACCGTGGCTAGGAAATAGTCAACATATAAATTCTGTCGAAAATTTGTAAGATAATATATAATAATAATAATAATAATAAAACTAATCAAAACTTTATGCAAATCTGGCACCATGATATAAATAGTAAAAATGTCACAAATTCTAATACGAATCGATGTTTGAATTCCTCAAAATGCTTAAAAAATCAAAACGGTACAAATATTAAGTCTTATTTGCAATACACGGAAATATTATATCTAACCAGTCAAATATAACAATTTTGAAAAATGCTGCAAATTTATTAATTTGTCTAAATCTACATTTAAAATACTGATATTTTCATTTTGGTCTGGTTACTAAGCTTTTATCACATAATCCGCATATATACGAGTTTTCATTTGTCTTCCATGTTATAATTATTCTGTTTATAGATGAAAAACTAAAATGGCTTTCTTAAAATGAATATGCTTTTATCTATAATATTTTTACATCTCTCAATCGTACCATACTACCTTAATATTTAGAGGTAGGAATAATCTTAAATTTCTCAAATCCGAACATGAATCTTAAAAGGTTCTCGTATGTCCTCAGACATCCGAAGCTTTCAAATAAGAATAATTTAGAAAACTAACTGAATAAAAAAGTTTTTAAATAAATTAGAATTTGAAATCTGCATTTAATAATAATGAGAAAATTTAAAAAACGGATCTTATAAAAATGCACATTCGAATATCCCATCTCTGGTAATTGCCCAATTAACAAAAAGCATTTTTGATACAAAATATTCTGTCACAGACAAGAAATACCGTGTTTACTCGCGTAATAGTAGCCCCTTTTTTGCCAATTTTTCATTGTAAAAAATTAGGTGCGACTATTATGCGAAGAAATTTACTACACTATATTGTACACTTTTGACGATTTTTTTTTTCCCTCAAAAGGAGGGTGCGACTATTATTCGAGTGAACACGGTAAATATTTTTTACTAACTAATCTAGACCTCTTTATAAGAATGTCAACATATTCAGGAGGCTATTAATACAGCCTCCTTAAAGTGCATCCAGCTTGAACGTTTTTCCGCGTGTATATTCTCGTTTATTGGCATCATTATCAGCTGTTAGGTATTGTTCACATTCTTGAATTTCCATTTTGAAAATTAATTTCGCCCTTTTCTAGTCTGTCGGAAAATGATATGTAAAAGAAGTTTAGATGGAAAAGATACGAATTTATTTTGACTTAAGCGGATATTCTTAGTCAAGTTACTCTTTAGTAAAATAAATTAAGCAAAACAAAATCTCCCAAAATTCGAGTTATTCATAATATCGATTTATCCTCGGGTGGAGATAGCAAGATTCTGTTGTGCATGGCATTAAAAATGCCTTTTATTAATTATACTGATTAAAATATATTAATAAAGGATATTACTATCGGAAATGTTTTAATAAGTAGTGCGCATAGTTATTCTGGTACACTAATGGATAGTGTACTGTCATAATTTGAGGTAGAAAGATCGTATATTATGCCTATTAGATCCTTGTTTTGTTTTTCAATTGTTTTAATTTGCACGTAAGTTACTTTAATTGCGTGCAAATTGGCAGTAATTCTTTTATAATTTGTTCTTCAGTGCAATTATAGTTCGTATGCAGTGTTTATTCGCAAGCAGCTATTGTATTCTCATGCTGTTATTTCGATTCGCGGGTAATTATTTTTATTCATGTGGAATTATTGTATTTCACATTAAACACTTATTTTAATTCTCATGCCTTTTAATGACATCTTATTTTCCTCCGCTATGTAAGAAAATAATATCGCTTTCAAGTGTCAATTAATAAATGTATATCTCTTTTGAAGTCAAATGGATCTCTTCTTTCAGCAGTTAAAATGGAGATAAGCTAAAATATTAGTTGAATTACTTCATTCTGTAGTCCATTTCCTTATTGAACTCATTAACAGCCGAGCGGTAAAGCCGCTGAACATTAGTAGTTCGGATCGGGTTCGAATCTCTGCGAACGGGCTGGTTGCAAGGTTGTTTTCGTGGTTTACCCCACGTGCAACGAGTATATGTGCCAATTTCCCCCAGATCTTCCACGAAGGCATCTCTCCTCTTAGGCGGATAGCCCTCAAGTGCTCTGTCGTTATTATATAAACCAAACATTTCCTTATTGAATTTCACATATTTCAGGGGCCAGTTAATGACCATGTGTTAATACCACAAAACACTTATAGCTCCACCCAAATTTAAATCTTGTCAGGTTGGCTCTAAGAATATTTATGTGAGCTTTTCCTATATGTAGAGGGCCCACCAGCGGCCGAGCGGTAAAGTCGCTGAACACTGGTAGTTCGGTCCGAGGTTCGAATCCCGCGAACGGGCTGGCTGCATGGGCGCTTTCGTGGTTTTCCCCATGTGTAACGTGTATACGAGCCAGTTTCCCCTAGAAAGTCCTCCACGAAGGCATCCCTCCTCTTAGGCAGATAGCCCTCGAGGCTTTGCCATAATCACACACACACACCTATATGTAGAGCGAATACAATTAAATTTTCGCTTATTAAATCTCCACGAAACATTAGAAAACTAGCCACTGAGTTGTCTTCTACAAACAAACACACTCATTCATTCATCTATTTTATCAATATCTTTTATTACTTAAGCGATACTTTTAGCAAAGATTGAACACTCTGGAAACTTAAAACGTAGTTTATGAAGTAATTGCAGGTACATCAGTCAAAGCTTCTACGTACGAAGCTAGCGCTCTCTCTAGGAAGTCTTGAAATAGTACTCTAAGAAGTCTTGAAAACGTTTTTTAACTAACTGCATTGCTAGAGAATCCTTAAATTTTTCTTATAATTGCTAGATTCTTTTAAATATCAGAAAAAAAAATCTTTTTAATTTTTAATTTAATAATTTAGGTTATTCTAAATATCAAAAATTAAGATACCGAAAGTGTAAATAAATTTAACATTTTCCCTTAAAATTTCATTAAAAATACACTACCGTGTAATCTTATTCCAAACACCGAACTAGAATTTTAATTTTCAATTATCTTAAGTTTCACTGAATTTCTGGAATACAAAAAGAAAGTCATTTCCGAAGTTATGTTAAGTTGAGAAAATTTTATGTGTGCTACGATTTTGTATTTAGTGAAAATAACCTAGATGTTCCCTTTGTTTTTCTAAAAATAATAGGCACTTTGCTTAATATTATGTAAGTATTACATCGCAGTTTTTTCATAAATTTTTATTCTATTGACTAATGAAAGGTGCATTATTTTCAAACTGTTAATATAAAAGTTACATATATACTTATAATTATTTGCTTTATAAATTAATTAGTAATAATAAATTACGTAATAGTCTCATAATACCATAGGAAGTAAAATTATATAAAGAATTTCGTTAGGGGGTCCTTAACTTAAAAACTTGCGGGGGGCCTCGAAATTCCTTAAGCCGTACATATTTACAAGAATACTTTTAGGACCTCTAAACTTTCCTTTAAAAAAAAATCTGATGTGTACACCACATGACTTCCTTGTACGGAATATTAAATTATGCGCATTTTTTCTTGCATTTCATTTAACATATTAGATTGAATTAAACCTACTTCGCCGACAGAGCATAAACCACAATAGAATAAATGCATTCTTTAAAATTCACTTTGTTTACCATAGCGACACTCTGGCGCTAGGTTTACTTAACAGTATTATATTTCGTTCATATTATAACTCAGAATGCACAAAATTTATATCATTTAAAGAATTATCTAATCGTTGCCACATGTTCTATTCAAATACTATAACAAAGCTAGAACGATGTATAAAAGAAATTAAGAAAACAAAACGAAAAAGAAACAGTTTTTCACAGACGATTGAGTATTTCTCATTCAATTAATTCAGTTCTCACTTCGCGACAAGGCAAAAATACATAAAAACTCAAAATATCTGTATTAAAAATTATGAAGTAAATCTTAAATACTTATTTCCTCGAAAAAATTCCAGAAAGGATTGATTTAATTCGCAATAATAAATGAAGGCGATATTTTTGTGTTGCGAAGCTTAGTCTCTCTAGATTGGCAACAAATCTACAATTCTGCTGTTTCAAATGTAAACAAATATGTCCTCCATGTTATTTAAAACTTAACCGCATTTAAACAGCTTTTAAATTGTTGATAATTGTACAAATATTGCTTTCAGAATTACGAAAGGCATAAAAACTTTAACCGGAAGATAAAAACAAATTAATTCAATCATTTTTAAAGCAAAAAATGTACAATTTACAAACATATAAGAGTAAAGAAACTGAGATCACCGAGCCGGGTAACAGAGTGGATATATATATAAAAATATATTTATATACGTTTGGAGTTGTCGATTGAAACCAAAATACGAAGTGCACATCTACATGTTATAGTAGTCTTATATACAAAATTTCAGCGTTCTGAGGCTACTCGTTTTTGAGTTACGCGAGATACGTACGTACACACGCACGCACGTACGTACATACCTTCGTACAGACGCCACTAAAAATTCTCTTCAGAGTTCATTTTAAAGCAGTTTTTTATTTATTTATTTATTATTATTATTATTATTATTATTATTATTATTTTTGGAGGAAAAGAGTCTTTTATTCTGTCCTTACGTATAGATATCGCGCAAAAACATCGTTAAATTGCATTTGAAAGCAGTCAAAGTGGATATTTTCGTTGAAATTTTCTGCCTGAAGCTTTCGATTACAATACTTCCTTTTTACTTCGTACAAGGAAGTAAAAAAGCATTAGAAAACAAATTAATAAACAAAAATGAAGAGTTGAAATGTAAAAATTCGAAAAGCCAAAAGCTTTATTGAATTTTAATCGAAATAGCATGGTGGAATTTTTTTTTAAATTATATATAATAATAATTATTCATAGTAAATTAAAAATTAAATCAAGAAAAGGGTTAACAGTCTAAGAGGAAGTACATACTTCAAAGCTGAAACAAAAATAATTCAATAAAAAGAATTATATACACAAAAATAGACGGATAGAAATACAGATAAACAGATATTTAAGCGGAGATCACCGAAACTCAGTTTGGCAAAATTAAATTAAAATAAAAAAACGTCTTTGAGATATATTATAATGTATACAAAGTCCAACAATATGCATCTAATTAAAATCTTCGCAATGACAATTTTCAAAAATAAATTGAATTAATCTTCACTAAGCTCCAGATCATGCTAGAATTTTAAATACCTAAATTTTAATATACGAGGATTTGTACATTAAAAAAAATTATTTGTAGAAAAAAAAAAAAAAAAAAAAAAAAACTTTTAATGAACAAAATTTTTAAGAATTACCCAAACGGGCGTTTTTTAACGTTTTATGTTACCTTTATTAACTAAATATCATGTTCATCGCTGTTAAAGCACAAAACTCAATTCGACAGCAATATCACAAATATTTAAAAACAGCATATCTTTAGAATTTCCGATAGACAGTGTCGCAACTTGGGCTAAAAATGTTTTATTCCGTACAGTGTTGCCATTGCTAGCTTTGAAATCGTTGAGTTTGTTAATCAAAAATTCTTTAAAGTTTTACAAAATATGAAATAGATAATAAAACAAATTCCAAATTAGGGTTTCCAGATGCCCATATTCGGTGGATGATTACGTTATTCAAAATTTGAAAACTATAGGTACCGTCATTTTTTACAGTGCACGAAACATTCATACATTCATGCTGATTTTTCATTATTTAATTTCTTGAATATAATACGCAGCGATAATATTTGGTTGGAAACAATTTTAAAAGTAATACGCCGTTTATAGTGAACCGACGCAAAATGAGAGAAAAGAAAATTAATAAAACTTCTGGGCTAACGCTCCCTTGGGCTCATAATAAATTCAAGAAAGGTCTCGTCAGCAGTGCCATGTATTAACTTAATGTACAATACCAAATTTAAATGAACAGAGTTTCGTCCAAGCATATATTCTAAGCCGAGAAATCTTATATATGCCAATAGACCTCAATTTAAACAAATCTTAATTTAAAAAGCTGGCAGTCAAGGCTTAACGTCACTGCTGAAGAGAAATTTCTTGAATTTATTATTTGTAAATTTTACTTAACTTACTAACTTTACAGAAGTGTTTTCATAAATAAAATTGTTTATAATGTCAAATTTCCGTGTATTAAAATTTCTTTGATCTTTCTCAAAAAGCAGCAGAAAAATTTTTAACATAGCAAGTTTCTGAATTAAAGAATGAAATCAAATAAAAAATGTTTAAACAAATTTTTAACTTTTTTAATACATTATCAAGTTATAATTTGCCCGACGTGACTCAAAACAAATAATAATGTATAAAATTTAAACATTGTAACCTAAAAATGTTCGAAATTAGAAACCAGATAAGCAACTCGAGAAATTAGTAGCAATTAGCGAAATTAGTATTTTCCAAACTACTGAAATCTGTTCCTAATCAAGAGTAATAAGATTTATAAAGTCAAGATTTAAAGCAACAAAATATAAAGCTATTTTTTTCCAGAAAGGTAGGCTATTAGCCTAAACTGTGAAATATTTCAATAGACAAAATTCTTAAAATTAGAGGAAAATGAATAATAAATTTTAATAAAAGTTCTTTAGAGAGAATAAAATCTGGGGAAAAGTGTTACAAGGGCTCAGATTTCATACACATGGTCTTGATGAAATTAAATGTAATAAGCTAGATTAATATTTTTTAAAATAAGTGAAACCTAAGAAATGGCAGAACTGCTGAATATCTGCCATAAAGAAAAGCAATTAAATTTTGAAGTTATTTCAACTATATCTTGATTGACATTGTAGATACAATCAACGCATAGTTAAACAAGTTATAAATTAGGCTTTCCTATTAATTTAAAAAGTAATTAATTTCTATTAATTTAAATACCTGTTTAAAGCAGAGAAACCATATTACGGAAATGACTAAAAATGGAATTTTCAATATCAAAATTCCAAATTGTAAAAATAAATACCCAGAACTATTTAATTATACCCAGGTACTAAAAATTCAATTTATTATTAACTCTAGACATAAAGGAAGTAATAATTTTAGCATCGTTTGAAACACTTCCTATTATGAACTCATTGAAATACTGAGGAAATACAGAGTAAATAAAATATCTAGTTACAGTGAAAAAAACTTTCACAAAAAGTTAAAAATTTCTAGTAAATTTTATTATAGAAAAGTTAACAATTTTATGCCTTTCCAAAATTTTAAGAAACACCGATTAAATTCAGATTTATTGCAAATGGTTTTAAAAATTATGAAAAGAAAGTTAGAAAATATTTTTGAAAAAAATAAGCAAACATATTTTATAATTACATAGCTCATAATCCCAATTTACCTCCTAACCAATATTATATTATTAAAAAGAATAATTACATTTATGATATTACCAGTTATGATTTTGAAACTGTATACCTCTCTTCCCTTAGAACTTAATAATAGTTTTATTAAAATTTACCAATATTTTTTCAGAGCTCAGTAGCATCATTAATTCTGATAAAATCTTCCTACAGATTAACGGAATTCCAATGGGCAGGAATTTTTACACTTCCATTTGTACTATTTGTTCCATTATATCATTCTGTTTGTACAAGAATTCAAATTTATACAAAATGGTCAAAAAAAAGAAAACTTAACTCTTACTTTTAGATACATACATGACCTTATCACTTCTAGTAATTCTGATTTTATTGAAACTTTTGTATTTATCCTATATGTTTATAACTAAATAAAACCAATACCAACAAAAATGAAATTGACTACCTTGACCGTAAATTTATCAACTGTGAAAGAATTTTTTTGACAAAATCAAGTTCTTAACTTTCATTCCAATAAACTTACACATTAGAATACTAATATTTCTAGAAAGTAATTGCTGACACCATTATTAATCAGATTCTGAGGATTAAAAATATTTGCACTGTTGCTGAACACCTTCTTCAAGAAATTCAGTGTCTCAAAATTATACTTCATGATAACAAGATTCCTCTTAATTTATGAACTTAATTCTACATAAATTACACAGAAATGCAGAATCCCAAACTTATACATATTAAACATATTAATAATCAGATTTCCTTAATGTTCTAGCTTAATTCTCCATGAATTACACATTAAGTCCTTTTAATTTTCTTGCCACCTAAGATAGAAAATACACTCATGCGTTAAATTAAGAAAGTTTGCAAATTATATATATGAAACTATTGTACAAATGGTACTAGTTATGTAGCAGAAGAATTATGCAAATATTAAGAGTTGAATACGTAAGCGTACACATGCGTATCTGTGCAGCTGTGATTGTAGAAGGATATAAGTGTTTTTTGTGATTTTTGTGCTCGTACTCCTTCACGACATTCGCCCTGTTTCTCCCAAGAGTTAGGTAAATTTTATAAAGTATCGGGTGAAATGAGTAGCAACAAACGTATGAATAATGGAATGAGATTGAGAATTGTCGGTAGATTGCTGGCAAGCCAGTCACAAGCGCGATACTGAATCGTTATCAAGAACGCCTGAACAAGGTGGACTAAACATCCACAATGACGAATGAGGATCATTATTTGTTATTTTCAGCACGGCGACACAGTATTGCTACAGCTGCACGCTGTTCCTGGAAGAGTTTCACGGTCTACAGTCGCCCGAAAGCTTCAGAAGAAAGAGCTTAGTTCAGACGCCCCGCTGGGGTTTGAGTCTCTTTCAAGCAGTATGCAAGAGAGCACATTTAGCATGGTGCAGACAACATGCGCGTTGGACCAGATTTCAGTGTAGCACCGTGCGGTTTTTACAGATGAGTCGAGATTCAGCATGGACACAGATTTTTGGCGTCATTGTATCTGGGGAGAGCCTGGAACACAATACCATTCCTCCTTCGTCAGCGAAAAGGATCTTTACGGTGATCGCGGCTTAATGGTTTGGGCAGGGATTAGCCTGAACATCTGCACACCCCTGCATGTGTTTGACAAAGGTTCCCTGACTATTATAAGGTATAGAATGGAGATCTTAGAGCCCTAAGTTCGAATTTGCACGAGTGCTATTGCTCCTGGGTTTCTGTTAATGGACAACAACGCTCGTCCACATACGGCACCACTGTGACTTACCGATTACCTAGAAAGTGAATATATTCGCCCCATCGATTGGCCAGCCTGACCTCCTGAACCCTATACAGCAAATTTGGAACGCTCTTGGGAGAGCAATTTCTTATCGCCATCCCTTCGAGAACCATCCTGGAGTTGAAAACACCCCTGTTACAGGAGTGCTATCGACTGCCAAAGGACTCCTCAACTGCCTCCTATTCAATACACTGTTATACTGCGTGGCCTGTCTGGCTGTGAGTGAAGATTTTATCCCATATTAGAATCATTGTCAGTTCGATATCACAACTTGAATTTTGGACATCCCTGCCTTATGAACTTTTCTGATAGTCATGCGTACATAAAATGATTTTTGAATGGTTTTTTATTTTTATGTAGATAAAAATAGCGTCTTAGATAAAATAAACATAAAACTCGACCTTTTTAATATTCCTAAAGCTTCAACATTTTTAGGCATTTAAAATTTCTTTATACCTCTGTAGTCAGTTTCATTACACTGGTTATGTAATTGCGAAGAATATTTCTTACCATCCGCTCTCTTTGCGGTCAGCAACACATCTTGGACGACACGTTCGAAGTTTGTTTTCAATTCCTTTTGATTTTCAAAATTTCAGAAATATATCATAGAAAGTAGGTTTACTAACATTTAATCTAATAAATCTAATCTTACTAATCTAATAAAACCCAAATTA
The DNA here is from genome assembly GCF_044657685.1 of Stegodyphus dumicola. Lineage (NCBI taxonomy): Eukaryota > Metazoa > Arthropoda > Arachnida > Araneae > Eresidae > Stegodyphus > Stegodyphus dumicola. The sequence continues at coordinate 34,060,981 of NC_140771.1, read as the reverse complement.
TTTTCTGCAAAATGAATTATTTAAACTTTTACTGCTTTTGCTTCCAAACTCGGGTGATACATGCAATCTATATCTCAAAATACGATTTCATGAAAGGAGCAATATGAATCTTATTTGCAATTTAATTATTTAATTTTTTAAAAAAAAGATCTAAATCATTTGCAAAATGTGCAAGTATATTTGCAAGTGTAATTTTTATTGTGCTGAATTGAAATGTCACATAACAAATTTAGAATATATTATCATGTACTTCTAAAGAATGTGATTTTTTTCCTTTATTTAGAAGCCATGCTTTGAATCCTAAGGAGAGGACTGTTCCTTCACAAATGTGATTAATTAAAAAGGAAGAGAATAATAACAAACAAATAAAATATTTTATTTTATTTATTTATTTTCCTTCTGGAGTTTCTAGTGTTTTCAACTAAAAATAAACTTATTTTTGTTTCTGTATTCTGGGTATTATAATAAATAATATATAAAGGAATATTTTTGATACATTTACAAACCAAAAAGCATTTTGTAAATATATGCGAAAGACTTCTGTTCAAGATCTGCAACATTATTATTCTCTTTTAAAATGCTACTGTACAGTCTTAGTAAGTTCTAAATGAAGGTAATGAAAATCATTTTAAAACTCTCCAAAACATGATATTAGTTATTCAGTATTTTGATAAATCTATTTTTGATTTGGCTAAAAAATGTGCTGGTGAGTAAGGAATTATGTAATGTGATATTAAAACTTCAAAATGGTATGATTTTAAGGAATATTCGTATTACTTCTCTACAAAGAAAGGTAAGTGTTTAGAAAATCATGCTAATTTTTAAGTAAAGGAAACAATGGATAATTTGAAAATATTTTGCTTTTCAAACAAAATTAAGTGTTTTGTATTGCACGCAGTGTAAAAAACTGACTTTTATTAATTTCTTTTCTTTTACGTCAAAGAACTACAACTGTTTGCTTTATATACAAAATCTGTTATTAATTTAAAACTGATAGTCCATAGTTAGATGATTTTGAAATCAAAAGAACTACATGTAATTTAAAATATCTGTAAAATGGGTGGAAACTTTGAAGAAGATATAAACAAAATATATAGTTACGATGATGAAATGAAAATCACTTGTAATATAAAAGTACATGCATAAATATTTCACAAAACAGAAATTTTCCCCTCTTCTTGCTATTTGATTTAACCGCAGGAAAATTTATCTGTGAATATATAAGGAAAAAGCACCCAAGTATCATATATATCGGGTTCTCAAAAAGAGGAGAATGCGATTCGCCTTTTATTTACCTGCTAATTATTTAGTTTTAGTTTATGAATACGAACTACTTTTATTCCAGTTTTGGTATATATCAACGTTTTCTATACCTTTTTGTTGTTTAATTTATAAAAGCTTTAAAATATAATCGAAATAAGTTTATATCTGTTTTTCAAGTTGAGTAAAGAGGAGGGGAATAATCTAGCAATGGTAAAAAAGGTTCAGAACCACTGATATATATATATACACTGATACAATAATACATTTAATAGTATATATATATATATATACATACATACTATTAAATGTATTACTGTCATTTCCGCATTAAATTGCTTGAACCAAATAGATCTTTTATATTATCTTTAATAGGTTTTACCAACTAAATCTAATGTAGCATTATGTAGTTATGTATAATGAAATTCATTATTGGAAATTATATTGAATGTTAATTATAAATGTTCAAGCTTAGCTGTATACATTAAGAGTGAAATACATTGCATTATCCAGCATTTTCCTTCTAGTGTCATCTACTTTCAGAATATAATAGTTTTAAATAAAATCTGTATGTTCAGTATTACACTGAAATGCTTCATCGAATACTTGTAAAGTCATGAACAAATACCACGTTAATATTTTGTATGAGCAAATTTTATCTTACAGAATTTTTTACTACATAAAAATCTATCCAAAATTTCCTTTTCTTGAATGAAGATTTAAACATTTTTGCAAAGATTTAAAACGTTTTTTTGGTTTTGAATGATGGTAATAAAAACATTAGTCTGAATTGTTTAATAAATTAAATGATTTATCTAGTTAGAAAACTTTGAGAACAATTAAATCATCCACATGTATTTTTCAATAATTATCCTATTTTTTATATCAGTTAAAGGAAGGAAATCTGAGTGATTTTGTTTATAGTACTAAAATATTTCCATTATGTTTGTAAAATTAATGGTAGGATGGAAAATTTAAATTTTAAGGAACCATTATGCATTGTGCAAATATGATTAAAATTAATTATATTCCATTCAAAAATTAGTAGTTTTTTTACTACTGATATATCGATTAATTGAATTCTTTATCTTTAATTTTTACATTCTTAAATGTACCTTTCTTAATTTATTATAATTTCTTGTTTAAAATTTTAAGACCCTTCTATACTCATCATATATATTACAGAATCGAACCACGGACCTCTGGAATACCGTCCCACCGTGCAGAACCACTACACCACGAAGGAACGCTAGGAAAATGGGAGAAATACCTTATAACTTTACGAAAAGTCCATCATGAAAAAGTAACGCATCGATGAAATGAATAGCCTAACAACCACCGTGATATCTAGCAGTTGTGTTACGATTAATTATGCACAACGATGTGTCCGATACTACGACTGAATGATATTGATTGTCCGATACACATAAAGAATTATTGCATACAAAAATACTCTCATAATTGTTTTCTAAGATGAAAATGTGCTATGTCTTAACATTTCTTATCATGATCTAATTCTAAAAATTGATTTTACATAAAATTCATAATCGAAACAAAGCATAGTTCAATTGATCTAAAATCGCTTGAAATTGCTAAAAACATAGTAACACATAAATGTTGTTCCCGTACTTAAGCTAAAAAAGAAATTTAAAATGTATAAATACTTACACATCTTCTCGTCAAAAGAAAAAAGTACAGAACTGGACTCTTTTATGTTAGTGTAAGTCTCTGGATATATTTCGGCTAAACCTCCGCGATTTCAGATATCTTTTATTTGTATGATAATTACTTATCGTACCTCTTCTAGGAGCAAAAGAAGATTTAGATATTTTGAATAAATATCAAAGACTTTTTCACTTATGTTACACATTTTTCATAATTTAAGCCTATAAAATGGGAATAAAAGCTGTATGTCAGAATTCTAATATGTAATTTTCTCACTCGTATAACGATAAAACTTGTTAGATTTAGATAATAAATGCAAGAAAATATACCAATTTTAAGCAAAATTCCTCCTTGCTTCGTTGCTAATTCAACCGCAAAAGCTCTGCATGTTTCGAGTGATAAATCGATGCATTTTCTGGTTATATTTATTATTAAATAACGAAGAATCTGTATCTATGCGTATATATTCTTTCCACTGCATGAAAACTGGAAAGCACTGTGAGCCTTAAGATTTTGAGCACATATAATCCTCTATCCGAACATGTACACATCGAAGCCCTAATATTGCATTTAAAATTCTTTTACCCCAAAGGGGCAATTTGGCCAGAAGGCCTATTAATTTCCTTTTGGCATTTTGCATTGGTTCTCTATAAAATTCCGAATCACCTTTCAAATTGTTGCCACCAGATATTACAGCCCTGCATTATATTTAAAGAAATGGAATAATGAAGAATCTGCATGAATGTATGTATGTTTCTCGCACTGTGGAAAAGCAACGGTACCTAGAGACATCACATTATGAATAACGGAGTCCTCCACTCGAATACGGGCATCTGGAAGCCCAAATTTGGAATTTGTTTTATTATCTATTTCAGATTTTGTAAAGCTTTAACGAATTTTTGATTAACGAGCTCAACAAATTCAAAGCCTTCTATTAACATTAACAACGCGTGCATCTTTAAGCATGGGTATTTTATGCGCGAGGTTTTCAGATTTTTTTTTATTTTTAATTTTTACTTATCTCATATTTTATGCAAATTTAATGGATTTTTGATTAACAGACTCGGTGACTTAAAACTACGTGTTGCCACTTAGCAAACCGAAAGATATTAAAGTTTCAAATCCAAACAGAAAATTCAGCAATTTTAGGGGGGAAATGCATTATCATTTGGGAAAGGTAAGATTTTTGTCTTTCGAATTTAATCAACAAATTCGTCAATTTAAAAGAAAAGGGTTTCCACTAGTCTAAAAATGATTTTTTTATCTTCCGCGCACCAGTATGTTGTCAGGCGACAAAGAAGCATTAGTTATTTATTTTCTTTCAAATTTAATCTCTTTGTTACTGATTAACATAATCAACTTCACCCTTTACTCTTTGAAGGGCAGGAAAAGGCAATTAATTTTTTCAGCAAAACTCTTGTTTTATTTTGTCCAAGACGCGTGAAAAAAACTGAACACTTCGTGTCAGCGACCACCGCCCACAAAACACATCCCTACAAATCACTCTCTATGGTACAAATGGAAACAGTTTTTCTTTTCAAGCAGAATGCAACTTTGCATGTGCTGCATTCCCACTCTGTTCTTACAGGCTTTTTCTTGGTGTTGCAGAGTGCACATCGTCGTGACGTTGTCTTCGATGGCTGATGCTTATTTTCTTGAAGACGAATTGCTGCATCAACAACTGTTTCTTGATTGCCATCTAGTGAGCTACAAGGGAACTTCAGAAACGGGCAGTCTTGAAAATCACTCACACGAGTGAGTAAGACGTTTAATAGAAAAGGTGGTTACTGTAGGTAACCACCGCCCTTCAAAGTGTTAGAGGGTTTTTAAGAGTTAGGGGTTAAGCCCTTCAAAGAGTTAGGGGTTAAGCGATTTATCGCTAAGTCTAAACGTAAAGGCGTAAAAGACATATTTTTTAAACTAAATAAGTTGAACAACGCGAAGCTGGCTCGAATTTCATCAGCTTGACTTGGCAACTATCGGCAAGTATAATACAAAGCAGAATACTGGAACTCTTATTTTAGAGTAGCAACGTAGTAACGGGGCCTTCAAGAGGCAGAACATGCTCTGCGTTAATAATCTCAAATCCTCACTTAAATACACAGGAACTAATTTGCCTTCCGGGTGGAAAACAGAAACAGTAAAATGATAGTAAGGTTCAAAACATAAAATAACAGGTTATTTAAATTACAAAAATACTCACAGAGTTATGGATGTAAAATTCTGCATAGAAGAATAGCTTTCGAATTCATTGTCTATAAAAAAAAATTCTGCCAAATTCTGACAGTCAAGAAACCAATCAAGAACCTTCCAATCAAGAAACTACCACTTATTCATGACATCCTGGGGAACATTAGGTTTCCGGGGACAAACATGTAATGCTTGGAGGTTTAAAAGCAATAAACACAGTTCTTCATTTCTATTACTATTAATTAATACAGAAGCAGGTAAAACATAGGTCAGTTCCTCTGCAGTACGGTAAATGTTTGAGAAATTTCTGTTCTTAACTATTAAATTTCTACCCAAATTTGGAATTCTAAGAGAGAACACCCACTTTTCTTTCCCTATCACTCGAGAGGATTTCGTATATTTCGTCTCGAGAGGATTTCGTATATTTTAATTGCCCCCTTTCTGCATAGGCACAAACATCCATGCCTTCTCCGGAATTCGAACTCAACCCCTTTAGTACGACAGCCAGCGTCAATAACCAATATTCCGCATGGGCGGCATTATTAATTAGTTGCTGAAACAATGAAATTATACTACCGAGATTTATTAAAATCATTTTACATATTTCTTTTTTGTGATAACTAATTTAGGCGGCTAGCCACGCAAGCGTTTAGTCACTAATATGTATATTGCTTACGAAGAAAAACAAATTTTAAGCTGTAACCTAAGGAATGGCAGAAATATGCATTTAGTAGTTTTTGAAAATGGTAGTATTTGATCGTACTCTAAACCATTTTGCTTGCAAGTGTTCCTTTTCAAATTTTAAGTTCACCAAATCAAGCAAAATACGTCAAATTTTTGTAAATTTTAATCTCTCTCTACTGCGAAAGCTTTGCGTTTTTCGAATAATGAAGCAGATGAGCTTTTTCATTGTCAGTAACACATACGTTTTCTATGAAGAAAAACCGTTACAATGTAGTTTATGTGTGAAGGAAAATGTAATAACATGATATTTTTTCGAAGAGTTATTCAATGTCGAATATTATTTGTGCTCTATATCATTTTTGTCACGAGTGAGTTTTTAGTCAAAAGCGCTGTCAGTCTCGATTTTGCGTTGCTACACTTTAATGAGCTCTTTCACTTTTCATTCGAGTCTGTTGACATTTGGCAGAATGAAAGATATTTATCTTTCAAACTTAATCTGCCTGCTATCGATTAACAAAATAAACTATTTAAAAATAACAGAATTCAGCTCTTAAGAACATACATTTATAACTTTTTAATCTGATTGATTCAAACAAAATGCGTTTTATTCTTGATATATCTAATTAAAAGCCTTAAATACTTTTATAGATAATAATTGCATATTTTTCACTTTTCAAATATACAGAACATATATAATATTCCCATGTCATTCTAAATGTATATTCATCATATTCATCTAGTATCCTATAAAATGTTTCGTTATTCTACCTAGACCTTCTCTGTTAATAATCTCTACTGATAAATAGTATTAAACTTTAGAAGAGCCCGGTTGGGTGACTATTAAAATCTGAACCCTTTCAGGGTTTTAATATTTTCCCTTTTTTTCCTCGGCTATTAAATGATGACTTAATTCAAACGAGCACATGAAAAATCTGTTTTCATAAATGGATATTTTTTACGTTACGATTTATAAATTCAATTAAACAGGAATGTATTGTCTATAAAGGTAGTATACACTATGGAGGAAGCGATCAGGCTCTAAGCCCCCGAGTTACTGTATAGTTTGTAAAATTTACAAATTTTAAATTAACATAGGTATTTTACTAAAACCAAACAAGAAAATTCTACCGTACGTCCAAAGTAGATGGAAGATTTCTGAACACCAATAAAATAAAACAAGATGAAAATATGGAAAAGAATATAGAATTCAACATTTTTTATGCTTTCAACAAAACCAATCAAACCAGGCATCCGAAAATCAAAAATAATAATTGGCCGTTATCTCTATGCTTTGTCAAATAACAAAAAAGAATTTTGTCAAATAACAACAAAGAAGACCATTTATCGATGATGATCGTGGACAAACATTTGTGGCTTTTTCACATTTCGAATTTTGAAGCTAAAAACGTACTCTATTCTTTAGGTACGAAAACAAGACAAAAATTAGATTCATAAAAAAGAACGAATTTTAATTTCATCTACAGAATAAAGCGTATTACACCGAATATTGAATCCTTAGTTGGTATGAGTCTAATGAATCAAAGCACCACATTTAAGGGGTAATACTATTTCTCGAGAAAAAAATTACGAAGGAAAAACTTCTACATACAGTTCATTTCTTATACAAATGTATTACGAGTGTTAGATTTTGCATTAATTAATGAGTTTTGCAGTTTAATATTTTCTAAGATATATTAAATATATTTTATGAAATATTAAATAATTAACTCTGGACCTTAACATTTAATAATGAATATTAAATAATTCATTATTAAATATTAAACTGTTTTTACAAATATTAAAACGGTAATTTCTAAACGGTTATAAAAATTGAGCATATCTTGATAGAAATTTCTTAATGTTTGTTTAATTTTTATGCTTTATCAGTAAATAAATTTTATATTCGTTTTATAGTTTATTAACTTCGTGAACTAAAATTATCTTAATTTGCTATTAATTATCAAGTTTTATTTTATTTTTAATAGTACGTTAAATAAAGCATTAATGATGACATAACATTGATAATACATTATTTCTTTCAATCCAACACTGATCAATTTTTACCATATAAAATGCCGCGAAAACGGGTGCGCTTTAAAATGGATGGAGCCTTAAATAATAAAGTGCTTTCTAATTACTTCAAAATAGTAAAAATTTTCAAATTAATAATGTAACCAGAAATGTTATTGCTGCTATTAAATTACCGTTAATGCCTGAAATTTTTTTTTCTTAGGTATAATAAGTTAAAATAGTAAATAATAATGATTTTAAAAAATTCATAGTTAGCTAGGATATTAAACTTCGTTTGCGATATTTCCATTCCGTTGCTTTGGATTGCAAATTAAAAATCTCAGTGCATTTCGAAAGATCTGATTCCACGTTCCTTTCTTCTGGAGTAAATTTCCCAAAATACATTCAAGCCTTAAAACCCTTAAACTATTAAACCTTTCTTAGTGTTTAAGATAACTAAATATCGGAGATAATATGTAAATATGATTTAGTGCGTCGGCAATAATCTAAAACGTTGACGTTTTTAAAAATAAGACAAAAACCTAATCGCATTATTTTATTCTTCTTGATAAACTTGCGCAATTTTAATCGATATCTATTCGCAAGATAAATAAAGTAGTTCTGAAAATGATCGTGTATATCTTACCTGCCAATCCCCTAATAAGTGCTGATTAAAATTAAGAAGTCACAAGAAATTTCCTTTTTTGATTATTATAAAGAATGTAGAATGATTATTTACAAAGCGCATGAATTTATAACATAAGCAGCAAGCATGCGCACTCTAAAACGGAAATAATAATTTTCGGATGCAACCCTTTCGCCAAACGGCGCCAACGGAAAAAGACTTTGCCGCCAAAGAACTCGAACCGATAGTGAAACAAGCAGGGCTGTGGAAGTCGGTAGCGAAAATGATCGACTTCGACTCCGACTCCTTCATATATATATGTAAACATATTAACATGGGTACAGCTTATTTTTTTAATATAAAAGTAGTAGATGCTACAGATAAAAAAACATTTTTAGTAAATTAGGCATTAGATATAGTAAATTAGTCATTAGACTACTGGTCATTACTCATTAGTAGATTTAATAGATAAGAAATACTCAGATATCTTAGTAAGATGGCTGACATTTTTTTTTTCTTTTTACTACTAACATTTTATGTGTTAACTTTATTTATTAAATATGATGTTCTTTCCACTTACACCGCATAAAATTGATTTCAAAAGCAAAATCGCGAAATATTTAAAAACAGAATATCTTTAGAATTCCCGATAAAACGTTAGAAATTTACCACATATATTTTTGTATTCCTTGCGTTACTTCTACGTGCTCGCGCTAATAGCCGCCTAAAATAGGTATAAAAAAATATGATGTGTACACCACATGACTTCCTTGTACGGAATATTAAATTATACGCATTTGTTTCTTGCATTTCTTTTAAACTTATTGGATTTAATTAAATCTACTTCGCCGACAGCGCATAAACGACAATAGAATAAAGGCATTCTTTAAAATTCACTCTATTTGTTTAACATAGCGACACTCTGGCACTAGGTTCACTTAACAGTATTATATTTCATTCAAATTATAACTCAGAATGCACAAAATGTATATCATTTAAAGAATTATCTAATCGTTGCCACATGTTCTTTTCAAATCCTATAATAAAGCTAGAACGATGTAAAAAAGAAATTAAGAAAACAAAACAAAAAAGAAACGGTTTTTCACACACGATTGAGTATTTCTCATTCAGTTAATTCAGTTTTCACTTCGCGACAAGACAAAAATACATAAAAGCTCAAAATATCTGTATTCAAAATTACTAATTATTAAAAACTAAATTACTAATTATTAAAAATTAAGTAAATCTTAAACACTTATTTCCTCAAAAAAATTCCAGAAAGGATTAAGCATGATTTAATTCGCAATAATAAATGAAGGCGTTATTTTTGTTGTTGCGAAGCTTAGTCTCTCTAGATTGGCAACAAATCTACAATTCTGCTGTTTCAAATGTAAACAAATATGTCCGCCATGTTATTTAAAACTTAACTGCACTTAAACAGCTTTTAAATTGTTGATAATTGTACAAATATTGCATACAGATTTACTAAAGGCATAAAACCCTTAACCGGAAGATAAGAACAACAAATCAATCATTTTTAAAGCAAAAAATGTACAATTTACAAGCATATAAGAGTAAAGAAGCTGAGATCACTGTGCCGAGTAACAAAGTGGATATATATATAAATATAGTATTTATATACGTTTGGTGCGGCCGATTGCAACCAAAATACGAGGTGCACATCTACATGTTATAGCAGTCGTATATACAAAATTTCAACGTTCTGAGGCTACTCCTTTTTGAGTTATGCGAGATACGTACGTACATACGTTCGTACAGACGCCACGAAAAATTCTCTTCAGAATTAATTTTAAAGCAGTTTTATCATTTTTTGGGAGGAAACGAGTCTTTTATTCTGTCCTTACGTACAGATATCACGCAAAAACATCGTTAAATTGCATTCGAAAGCCGTCAAAATGGATATTTTCGTTGAAATATGCTGCCTGAAGCTTTTCGCGATTACAATACTTCCTTTTTACTTCGTACAAGGAAGTAAAAATTAAGCATGCAATGGTTTTAATGAGGCCAGCTAATGTAATTTCATAAAAATATTGAATATTTCTCAAATTATTAAATATATGGATATCTCAGGATTTTAACGCATGTTTATTCAAACCAATCACATTAAAGAATAGAAAAGTGTATGAACTATGCTTATTACTTTTAAATCGCTTAGTTTACTACCATCCAGATTAAATCTAAAAAAATCTCAGGTTTTACGGAATGGCAACACGCTAGCAAGTGGAAATATTCTATTTTCAGCAGCGGCAACACATTGCTTTCATAAAGTCGAGTTTGTTATTTAAATCTGAGAGATAAGTATCTTACATCTTTCCGAATCACAGCAGACTCGCGCGCTGGAGATAAAAATATTTTATTTCGAACAGTGTTGGCGTTGCTCGCTTTCAAGTCGTTGAATTCGTTAATTAAAACTTCATTAAAGTTTTGTAGAATAGGAAATAAACAATGAAACAAATTCGAAATTCAACTTTCTGGCTTCCAGGTACACATGTTCAGATGAAGGACTAAGTTATTCAAAATTTGATGCCGCCGGTACCCAGTTTCTTCTTCTTCTTCTTTTTTTTTTTTTTTTTTTCTTTTTTTCGACAGTGCGAGAAACACTTACATACATTCATGCAAATTCTTCAGCAATTAATTTCTTTAACCTTAACACAAAGCGATAATATTTTGTGGTAACAAGTTGAAAAGTTCTAGAGTCATTATGATTTTTTAAAGCAGCAGTGATGAAAAATGAACAACGCCTTCGCCGGGAAACGAACCACGGACCTCTGTAATACGCGCCCAGCATGCACACCACTACACCACCAAGGTACACTAAGAAGGTGGGAGAAATTACCTTATAAAGTGATGCAACATATTTGAGTATTTCGACGCAAAATGCCGTTTCGAGTAGTTGTCCCGAATGGGATATTAGTTGTAGTTAAAAGTTCATATTACCTTACGTTATACAGGATAGTTTTTATTACATTGCATACATTTTCACATATATATAACATTACATTAGACATTATATTTTCATTGAATTATCATTTTCATTCACAAAATCTCCTAATTTACCCACCAGAAATTACATTCCATAATCCGGTGGTCTCAAACTGTCAACATATGGACCGCGCCAGAACCCTGAAGCAAATTTATGCTGCCCGCTAATACATTTCTTTTAAATCAATTAACATTATTATGAGCCGTTTTACATTATTTTCATTACTAAAAAGGTGAGCAACGGAACGTGAGTAACCATCTGGAAAATATAGAAATGGAGTTGATTAATTTATACGGTGATATAAATCTTATTCAAAGATCTGAAGATACGAACTTGATTATCTTTTATTAGTACTTGTCAAAAGGTAAATACCCTCAGTTACGACATTTTTAAATGAGAATAATAGCTAGTATGTCTGGCAGAATATTTTCATGGGAAACGTTTTTTCCGTAGTTGAAAATTAATTACTCTACAAACTGTCTCAGGAGTATCTACAATTGGTGATGAAGATATTTTCTGGAAACTTTCTTCCAAGGTTATAAAAGTAATGAAAATCTAAGCGCCGTGAAATGCTGTAGCTGAAAGGTACAGTAAGAAAAAAAGTTTATAATTATTTATACACAAACATATATTTTTCTTGTACGCGTCATAGAAAAGTGTGATAAATAAAAAAGAATAGATTGCCATTACTTATTCTCGAGTGTTGTTTTTCTTCGGAAGTCTTCATATGTTTCTAGTTAGTTCAAATAAAAAGTAAGTTATTTAAGGTGGTCTACTACAGCAGCATTACAATACTAAAAATTTTTTTACACGCAGAATCGCTAATTAAGAAACTATGTTGCGTGCAATTTGGCAGAAATATAAAGCAATAGGTCAGTTTTCGAATCACAATGTTAGAATCAGGTTTGAAATGAAATTTACTTAAATATTATATTTTAAAAAAATTAGTTTGAAATACGTAATTTTAATGTGTAGTTTGGAAAGCCATCAATAGATGGCGCTACGAGTTAAAATTTAACATTGTAATCTTATTTCTGCAAAAATTCACGAAGTAATTGATTTTGATATCAGTTATAAATCATATTTTTTTCTAAATAATATTTAGAAGCGTTTCATATATTCCTTTATACACAGTTTTCACTAAACATTGTCAGCTGTCAGCAGAATGACGTTTACGGCAACCCTATTGCATTGCTATTCCGCACTCGTTTTGTTTACATTTATTTGTACTGTGGTCAGTTTGCAAAAAATATGCGAAAATATCAAGGACGACCGAAAAAACATCCTGGTTTTAATAAAAGATCCAGAATTCAGCGTAAACGTCGAGCTCAAGAAAAAAATATGAAATTAAATTCCCGAGATGTGGAAGATTCCGAACAAGCGGATGTTTTCGAAAATTGAGAAATAATTTATTCTTTATATCGACTACCCCGTGTTTATGATTTCGTAGTAAGTTAATTCCGAAGTAAAATATGCGTATTTTTTTTATTGAAGGTCAGAAATTATTGATACAACTGCATCTGTGTCAAAGGAGAATCATTGCCCGGATGATTTTTTTACAAAGTAAGTTTTTTTTTTTTTTTTTTTTTTTTTTTTTTTTGTATGTGTGTGTATGAGGGGATGCTAATAATTGTTCAATCTAAATTGAATTCACCATCATTACATGTATTATTGGAAATTTTAGTCATATGTTTGCTACGAAATGCTTTGTCAGTTACCTATGGTATATTTTAACAGGTGTATGCACATTTATTCATGTGCTCGCTGTTCAACTTGCTTTTTTTTATTATGTCATTTACTTGGATGTTAAAACTTTCTTTTAGCGTTGGAACATTTTATGATCATTTAGTAAAATTTATATATAAATATATATTATTGCTTGTTTATTTATGGTTCTGTGTATTTGTCATGTATGCATGTTGTGAAGTGTAGTTTTTGAAAAATATGTCACAAATGTTAAATTCCACCAAAAGCTGAATTGAATTGATATTGGGATGCAGGTAATTAGAAAATATCTGCTGTGTATTTTGAGCGTAAACCAAACTAGTGCCAAGAATGGGACCAATACGCTCAGGCTTGCTTAGCCTTTTTGCCATTGTCCAAATTGAATTATCTCCAGTATAAAGGGAGTGAATGCTTTCTCTGTATAACATTAAAATATCCGTCTGATCAAAAATCTACCAATAAGAAACTTTTCATATGTTATGTGACAGACTTTCTGCAAACAGAAGTCCTCAGCTCTGTTCTTGTACATGTTTTTTAATTGTGGTTCAGATGTGTACTTCTCAAAGGAATTCTTCTCATAGGAAGATTATCTGAACATTTAAAAACTATATTCTGCTTTTAGGGGCCTAATATTTTATGCCCCTAAAATTAATATTGAAATTTCTAAAATGTTGAAAAATATGTCATCTGGATTCTGTACAAAAAATATAATCCCCTTTTTCATTTCTGCATTTGCAATTCCTGCATTTTCTTTATTCCTACATTTTTTAATTGGAAGGAATTTCATTCGCAGAGCCCTCTAATTTATTCTTACAAATCATGTAGTAATGTACCATTTTAGATAGATATAAATAACACATTTTGTAATTTTTCTAAACTGTGGTTATACAGCATGATATAATAGCTACACAGGGTATGGCGAAACAGTATACAGCAATATCTGTCGCACTGTCTGAGATGGGTGGTAGTCATACATAGCTTAATGCTTAAATTTGTTATGTGTTATTTATTTATTCATGTTTTTTTTTTTTTTTTTTTTTTTTAATTATGTTATAGCAGTTTATTTCTTTCATTCTTAGGTCCGGAAGTGAAAAATTTGACTTTTCTACGCCAGAAGTTACAGCTAATGTTCCTAAGACAAACCAGGCTTTCCTGAGGTAAGTTGGTTTATTTTTAAAATAGATATTAGCTGTGCATGATATTACAGTTACTTAATTATGGTTAACTAATTATGTATTAATTTAGAAGTCAAGCAACCAAAATCAGCGTTATATTTTCAAATAGTGAATATTTCAAAATATGATGCTGATTTTTGTTGCTTGACTCTCAAATTAATACTTGGTCGGTGTGTTATTGTATCTTAATTAAACTAATTATGGTTCTTTTCTTCTCAGTTCTGATCTGGACATTTCAGTTATTGACTCTGACGTAGAAGGTAGAAATACAAGCTCTCTTTTGGGGTAAATATGTATTTCTCTATGCCAAAATTAAAATGTCATCATTTATGTTTTTCTTTTATGGTGTTACATTATGTTGTTTACATACTGATAGCTATTAAAACTGTTAAATATAATATTGTAGCTATCAAAAAGAGGGGGATGAATTTGATTTGTACCAAATTTGGACGTTTTGCATGAAAGAACTTGAAAATAAAAGATTTTTTTAAAAATATATTCATTGAAATCAGTGAAATTTTCAGTCGGGACACTGAAGCAAATGAAAATATTTTGGGGTTTGATTCTTTTGATGGGAGCCTCATCAATAAGCCTACTATCTTTTTTAAATATTGCTTCTTTTTCATTGTTTTCATGATGTTTTATGTTCCCTTCATGAAAGAGATTTTAATAATTTAAATTTTGTTAATAAAATATAACAAAATGAAATCTGTGATTATGTGGCTGTTATTTTTTCCATATATATTTATTTGAGGAAAACCACAAATTTTATTATTTTACAGAATTTTTAAGAAAAATATAAGGATAAAATTTTTTAAATAATTCTGATTACTACCTTTGCTTTCCTCTCATAATGTGCCTCAAATTAGAGCAATTAGACAACAAATTTAAGTCGTGATCTTTTTTTTCCAAGTTTTTTTTTTAGGCTTAGGAGTATAAATTGCTTATCCCCACAAGACAGTGCATCTTCTTAGTATGCCATCCTAAGGCTCCGTTCACATGATGGTATAAATGTCATAGACGCATAATCATAAGGCACAAAATGTGGGAGTTCCATTCACACCTGCGAGAGAGGGTCTAAGCCATAGCCAATTAGAGAAGCTAAATTTGTGCATGCATGTATGTGTCTACAGCTTTCTCTCTCAATAGGTTTTATGTAAAAGCTCTGATTGGCCGACTCTTATATCAAGTCGGCACAAAGTTGAAAACTTCAAGCTTAATGCCCAAACTAGTTTTTGTGACATAGCAAGGTCTGACTACAAAGCGTTGTTAGTTGGGAATTATGACATTTATACAACGGCTTGAATAGAGCCTTAGAAAGCCATTTGGTAACTGAGTTATCCACCATGAAAGAGTTATTCTTGCCCCTCTGAATTCAGTGTTTACTGGAACACGAACATTTTATACTCAGGTGTAGAGGCCCTTCATGTGAAACCTCCGGCACACAAAGTAGTGACTAATATTGCACGAGCAAATGACACTGCGAGCATGGAAGCAGCAGTTGTGAAGATGACTCATCTTCTTGTAGTAATATACTGGTAATCCAGTGTATTATTATTGTTAATTTATTTGCTATCTGTTGCCTAAATTTCCTAAACCTAATTGCGAATGGGCTGCCTGCATGGGCGTTTTCATGGTTTTCCCCGTGTATATGAGCCATTTCCCTTAGAAAGTCCTCCATGAAAGCATTCCTCCTCTTAGGAAGATCAAGTGCTTTGCTGTCATCAAATAAGCCAAATTTAAACCTAATTTGTAATATTTATATATATTAATTATATATATGTATATATATTGTATATATATATATTTTAGCTTGGAGTCTGAGCCTCTTCAGGAGAACCTTAATGATGAATTTCTGTGTCCTGATTCACCTTTAATTATCGAAAGGGAAGATCGACAAAAGGCAAATCCATTACCATCTGGCAGAACAATTTGCAATATGTCTTTTGTAATAGTGCAGGCTAGGACATTAGAGCAACATTCCCTAAATTGTAAATTTGGAGGATCATTTATTTTTAACAAAGTGATTCGACGTGGTCTTGTCACTACATATAACTATGTATGTGATAAAATTTTATGTGGGGAAATGGCAACAATTTGTTCTGATATGGAGAAAAGCAGCCTAAATCAGCTTGCAGTATTAGGTGCGTTATCTACTGGCAGTGGATTTTCACAAGAGGAGGAAAAGTTTAGCATCATGGAAATTCCGTATATGAGCAACTCAACCTTTGCTTCTTGTGAGCGAACTACTGGCAAAATAATACAGGGATGTGCACAGGAAACTATGTGTGCTGCTATAGAAGAGGAGAAAAGGCAGGCAGAACTTCGCATTGATAATGATGGTTATCACTGTATAACTGTCATTGTTGATGGAGGTTGGTGTAAAAGAAGCTATGGGCATGGTTACAATGCTTCAAGTGGCATATCTGTTATTATAGGCATGGTCACCCAGAAAATTTTGTTTGTTGGAATTCGCAACAAAGTGTGCCTTATATGCAGTGCTATTGAAGATGGCAAGATGCCAAATAAAGTGCACCTTTGTTGGCGAAATTGGAATGGGCCTTCTACAGGTATGGAAAGCAGTGCCATTGTGGAAGGTCTGAATTATCTCCAGTGTGTTCACAAAATACGTTGTACTCGACTTGTTGGAGATGGAGATGCTAACACAATGGCCAAAGTGAAAGAAAGCGTTTCATATGGAGGACGGGTGATCAAAGTAGAATGTGCTAACCATGCTGTTCGAAGATATCGCAGAGCTCTTGAGAAACTTCAGCAAAATACTGCGCGCTTCCCCGGGGCTAAAGGAATTGCTGCCCGTAAATTGCTGAAAATTAAAATGCCACTGTTAGTCAGAGGTGCTAGAGTAGCTATAAAAGCTCATGCTTTACCTAGCCATTATCAGCACACACAAGAAGCTATTGATGCATTAGTATCTGACTTGAGAAATGGGCCACATCATATATTTGGCAAGCATGATGCTTGTAGTGCTTTTTGTGCAAAGAAAGGTGCAGAGTTGGACAGCACATACAATGAAATTTTTTCCTCGGGTATGTTGCAAGCTATTGAAGCAGAAGTGGGAAGAGTACTGATATCGTGTAGCAGTACTCTTATTTGGAATGCCACAAATAATCCTGCTGAAAGCTTCATGAGTCAACTGTGTAAAACATCTGGTGGAAAAAGAGTTGATTTTTCCAAAGCTGGTGGCATGAACAGGTGTGCGAGTATTGCTGTCATGGCCTATCAAAATCCAGCACAGCAGTGGCAAAAAAATGCACAAAAAGCTGTAACAGGAAGTAGCCCCAGGACTCCAACTTTGAAATTCTTAGCTTCCAGAAATAAGCGCCATGTAAAACGTCTTGAGAGACGTAGACTTTTTGACACTGAGAAGAAAAAGAGAAATATGAGGAAAGCAGGACATATTCAGCAAGGTGGGGATATTTCTTATGGTGATTTTCCTGAGAAACCAGACCTATCAGATGAAGCATATGAATTGGCAGCTAAAAATTTTTTTATATCAATTGAAGTTCCAAAAAAAGATTCTCTTGAGGCCGTAACACGTGGACAGTCATCATCTGAAAGATGGCGTCATGAAAGATCAAGAAGAATATCATCATCCTTTTTCAAAGATGTTGCTAATAGGCGTCCAACAACACTCAGTGCTGCTTTAGTGAAACGTATCATATATAATGATAACGTTTCAACTAAAGCATTAAAGTATGGCTTGGCTAACGAAGCAGTAGCCTTAAATCAATACAAGGAAAAGCACATGGGAAAAAACATCAGACGTTGTGGCCTTTTTATTGATCCTAAATATCCCTTTCTTTGTACTTCGCCAGATGGATTGATAGACGAAGATGGATTACTTGAAATAAAATGTCCTTATACAGCCAGATTCTCAGCAGACTTGTCAGACTTTTTCAGCAAGCCTAATTCTGTTGGTCTTCGGATGGATGCTGATAATAATCTTTATTTACCGAAAAGCCACAAATATTATTTTCAAATTCAAGGGCAGTTAGCCATAACAGAGAGGAATTGGTGTGATTTATATATATGGTGCAGAGAAGATGCAATCACATTAAGAATACCCGAAGACAAAACTTTCTGGATCAGTTTAGTTCCAAAACTCGAAAAATTTTACGTGAATTGTATTCTTCCTGAGCTTGTTGATCCAAGAGCACCAAGAAAAATGTCTCTTAGAGAACCGAAGTATATTGTTGATGCTAGAGCACAGAATGAGAAACAAAAACAGGCCACTGCTTCTGTAAAACAAACACAAGAAAAAAGAGAAATTGAAATTTCAGAAGCAGATAAAATTATTTCATCTTCTAGAAAGAATGCAGGAGAGAAAAGAATCAGGAAACCAAAAATTATTTTTGATTTGTAATCAGTAACAAGCCAAGCCAGCACACCGTAACATTTTCTACGTCTGAATAAAAACTATGCCTGCAACAAAGCATTATGATTAAATCCATACCTAATTAGAATATTACCCCATTTCTCTAAAAAAAATATGTTCAAAAAGTCTCTGCTTTCAGTAATAGATATGTCTGATCAATTCTGCCATAATTCTGTAATCAATACTTGAAGCTAGAATCTCCTGTGCTGCACTGCCATTGCATCTCTTTTCTGAATGTTTCATCATCCACTTCTCATTCTAAATATTCCTGTGTGCTTTCATTTATAGCTGCTAACTTGTTGTGAACATTTTCTGCACCACATGTTATATTTTGCAGTGTAAATAATGCGTGCAATCATATATTTTGGTTTTAATCATCAGTAACTTTGGTAAAACTACATTTATGCAAAGAAGACTTCCATAAAGTCACAGTTTCTGTGAAAAAGAAAATAAGTTTGATGACCTCTGTCATAATTCAATAAATAATTTTTTAAAATAGCATCACCTGTGCTGCACTAACATTAGAAAAAATTAAAGTCATCTCTTTTCTGAATGTTTCCTCATGCACTTCTGTTTCTAAGTATTCTTGTGTGCTTTGATCCATAGCTGATAACTTGTTGAGAATATTTTCTGCGCAACATGTTACACCTCTGAACTTAAATACTTGCGATAAAGAAGTATTTTGGTTTGAATCATGTGTAACTCCAATATAAGTCCATTTCTCCAAGGAAAACCTCCACAAAGTCACTGCTCCTGATTCAGCTGGAAGGACATCCATACAATGATATTTGAGAAGAAGACATACAAAATTGAGTATTGTGGAAAGATGATTGCTTATATCTTGAACGTGGATGATCCACTTGTCTATAAAACTCATAACCATTCTAAAAAATAAGGACATCAAATTTCAGTGCATCCTGCTCTCACAAGAGAGAAAGGTGATCATTAGAAGCCTTCCCAGCTCCACATGTTAATGCTGCCTCATGTTGCATAATATAATAATACACACACTGGCCAATCAATAAGAAACCTTTCAGATTTTCATCTGAATGCATGCTAGGGATGAAATATCCAAATTTTTTCTATGATGTGGATTATACTTGGTTAAAATGCCAGTATAAGTAAGGTGTAAGAGTGCTTTTCATGATGAATGAAGTAAAATGGGGAAAAAAGGCGGCAGATCGTTCACCATTTGAAAAAGGGGCTTATTGTTGGTGCACATTTAGTGGGGGCATCGATTTCGAATCCTTCTCTAAAAAATGTAACTGCAGTTCGAGCATAGTTTTCAAAGACAGTGATCGGCGGTATCTCCGATGAATTGTACGGCAGAACACGGATTCAACTATCACAAATCGTCAACCAAGGCTCTTCCCAACAAATTTCAGCTAGAACTATGCGCAGCGAATTGCAGAGGGATAGGAATGCATAGTTTTGGTGCCTGTAAGAAAATCACTCAGTTCTGCCGACATGCAAGACTTCATTTTCAGTGGTGTCGAGAAAAGACACTGGACATCTGAGGATTGGAAATGGGTAATGTGGTGGGATATTACATTATGTATTACATATTAAACATAAGTTATGGGTTACCTCATAACTACAGAAGGTTCCTGTTCGCTGCCAGAAAAGGTTGAAGTAATCTGCAATGTAAATTACCGACAATACATGAGCTTTGTTCATTTATGGGCATGATAAAATTTTATCGATGCTTTTTGAAAAATGCTGCAGAAACTCAAGGAGTCATACACGAAATGTTAAAGGGTGATAAAAAAAGATCATTGTAAAGTTCCATGCACAGATGAAGGTGTTTAGTGTATTTAATTATGGCAAAGCACACTAGGGCTATCTGCCTAAGAGAAGGGATGCCTTCGTGGAGGACTTTCTAAGGGAAACTGGCTCATATACACGTTACACATGGGGAAAACCACGAAAACGCCCATGCAGCCAGTACGTTCGTGGGATTCGAACCTCGGACCGAACTACCAGTGTTCAGCGATTTTACCGCTCTGCCGCTGGTAGGCCTGCACAGATGAAGGAATTCACCAGTTTGAGAAGTGCAAATCTGATTTAGTCAATGGTGCCCTTTTGTGTTTCCCAATGGATTACCCTTTGTGTGCAGATACATCAGACTTTCCTATAGGATCAGTATTGCAGCAATTGGAAGAACAAGAACAAGACTGAAAACCTATTGTGTTCTACTCTAAAACATTAAATAATGCACAGAAGGTTTATAGTACCTATGACAGAGAATTCTTAGGAATATATCTTTCTGTCAAGCATTTTAAACATGTATCGGAAGGACGCAAATTCATCATACTTACTGATCACAAGCCACTGTCATATGCATAGAAGCAAAAGAATGGGAAGGCATAACCCAGACAACAACACCAACTTCAGTATATATCGGAATTTTCAACTGATATTCAGCATATTGATGCCAAAGAAAATTTAGTTGCAGTTGAAGTAGTCTCAGTTACTGGCTATGAAGCAGTAGCAGATGCTCAAGAATATAATGAAGAATTGCAACATTTAATGACAGGTAGTGCTTCACTGAAATTTAAATCATCTACATTAGCATTTTGGAAAACATTTAAGATGTGACAGCTCAACAACCAGTATCAGGCCTTTTATTTCAAAGCAATTTAGACAACAAATGTTTCATCAAATTCATAATTTTGCTCCTCTGGTATCAGGACAACTGTCAACGAGATGACTGAAAAATTTATCTTTCCAAATATAAAGAAAGAAATTCACGAATAGACTTAAAGTCCTGTTAATTGTCAAAGGAGCAAAGTCAACAGGCATACAAAATCTAAAATAGCCGAGTTCCAAGCACCTCATGCTAGATTAAGTATTGTGCAAGTTGACCTGATTGGGCCATTACCACCATCTGCTGGTAGGACGTATTATCTGACATTTATTGACCATTTTTCCTGTTAGGGAGAAGTAGTTCCTTTACCAGATATCACAAGAGAAATGGTTGTCAAAGCATTTTACAATCATTGGATTAGCAGATTTGTTGTGCCTAGTTCCATAATCTCAGATCAAGGAAGACAGTTTGAGTCGCAGCCTTTCAAGAGCCTTGCAAAAGTATGTGGTGCTAAAGTTTTACGTTCCACTCCATACCACCCACATTGCAGTGGGAAAATTGAGCAGTTTCTCAGAACTTAAAAAAATGCAATAAAGGCTCACAGCAACATCAGATGGACAGAAATCCTTCTAGGATTCAGAGTTGCAATATGTCCTGATACTAATCAATCTGTAGCTCAAATGGTATATTTTATGCAAATAAGGTTACCATGTGAGTTTTTCGACTACCTACCACTAAAACTAAATCTGAACCATTTGTAACAAATTTACTGTCTTTTATGGATCAGCACCAGTTTATCAACTGCTAACAAACATAAAATATTTATGCATAAAGACTTGAGATCATGTTCTCATGTGTTTGTGAGAACTGATCGTGTGAAAAAGGCACTTGAATTTGCTTATTGAAGGACCATTTTTTTGTGGTGAAAAAATATGATAAATATTTTCGAGTCTTAATTAAGGACAGACAAGTTAACATTTCATTGACAGACTGAAACCAGCTTATTTGTTACTTTCGAACAAATTACTAGAAACAGTGACTAAAAATAAAAAACCATTTCACATTTCATGTACCCAAAATTCTGATATTATACCTAACGTCAAATCTATTATTCTAGATGGTATGAAAATCAGAAAATGTGTTGGATTTAAGGACTAATGTTTTGTATATTTTGCTATACTTCATCATCTTCTAAATATTAGTAAATATATATCTGCATTAGTGATAATCAGCTGTGAGCACATAGTGCACCATCTGCAACTCATTTGGGTATAAACTATGCTAGTGATTATAATGTCCTTGCTTTTTCCCATATGCCATATGTTGCATGAAATTTTGTTATATGAATCTAGCTTCCTGTGAGGAATTTCTGTGATCTTTCTAGTATGTATGGTCAAGAATTAGGCTTGTGATATACTGTCATGATTTTGCCCACATGTTCCCTGAATATACTACCATTTCCTTAGGAAGACTTCCAAGAAGAATACTGTTGTGAGTTCTAAGCCTAACTATGGTTTGGAACTGTTTATAATGAATTATTGGGATTCTGCACATGTAATGTGGATGCAATTCTATTTCCATTTAGAAGATTTTCTGCAAAGGCAATGCTTTAGCTGTGAGATAATTCTGTTTTGGAAATAAAACTGATATTTATTTAGATTTGTGGTATTTATAAGGCAGTTTATCAATAGCAGGTAGCATCTTGCCTCTTTGCTTTGATCAGGGCCTGTGCAACCAGTGGTAGTCAAAATTTTATAATTTAGCAGAGGGCACTGAGCAGCAAAATTTAGAGGCAAAAAAATGTTCAGAACTTACGAAGACATCAGCCAGCAGAATTTAGGATATGCAGAGATTGCACTGAGTGGCAATAGTGCCATATGTTACATTTGCTATCTGCATTATTAATTTGTGAAACAATTTCAGCTGCTTGAAAATGCATTTTTCTGTTAGAAATTTGTATTTCTTGCAATTTCTTTTTTTTGGGGGGGGTCGAGAATATGGTGTTAAAAATATTTTATCATTTTCTTTTTTTTTTCTTTTCAGGTGCAAATTTTGTGCATGATTTGGCTTTCATTGAGACGTCTCTGGGTCAGGAGTTACTAAGGAAGAGAAACTTACATGCAGGTTGAAGCATGCAGTGTCAAATGTATAAGGAATATAAAAGATGCTGTATATTAGTATAAGTT
Organism: Stegodyphus dumicola; assembly: GCF_044657685.1. NCBI lineage: Eukaryota > Metazoa > Arthropoda > Arachnida > Araneae > Eresidae > Stegodyphus > Stegodyphus dumicola. The sequence goes on along the minus strand of NC_140771.1, from coordinate 34,037,474 downwards.
TGAATAACCATAATAAAAAAATTTCTTGAAAATTGTGTTTTTTCTGCAAGTTATTAAAATTGGAAATAATTAATTACAATATTTATGAAAATTTTCGAAAATAAAAATACAAGTAGTATTTAAAAAGTACTGCAAAACTCATTTTTAAGTAGAAAAATTATTCTCAGATGAAATTCTTTATGCAAAAGGATTCGATTATGCAAAAGGACTTTTTTAGTATTTGAAAGGTTCATTTGAACCCAACAACTGAAACTAACGTATCCCCAGTTTATTGATACCAACCATTTTGTTGGTATCAATGAACCCACTACTTTCTAAAAGCATTTCTGTCAATTACTAAGGGCTAATGAACAAGTGTTGAATTCTCAAGATGAATGTTGCCGAAACAGAAAAAAGTGTACTTCAGAACATTCTGCAGTAGCTCAAACAAAGTCACGGACCTCATCTATACTGTAGTCAGAGAGAAATTATTCCCCTTCCTTTTCTTTCAAAAGCTGAGTTTCCAAACGCACAACGGGAGGCCGTTGCTAAAAGCTGTGGAACCAGTTTTATAGCTATTTTTAGCAACTTGTGAGCTGTTTTTCAGATAACACAGTAAATCTCGGGGAGGGGGAATTTGAAATCATGATCACTGCCGGTACGGCAGAATTTACGTACAGCAAAATTGTAAAATTCAGCGAAGCATCAAGCAATAAAATTTTAGAATTTTGTGGGAAGGGCACTTGACAACAGAATTTATTGCGTACAAAGTCAGCAAAATGCATAGCGCCGTACCTGATTCATGATACAGCAGTATTCATTACCAATAGCAAACTTGTTTGAGGATAAGTTCGAAAAAATGTTTTCTAGTTGTTACCTAAAATCGGTAAACAATAATCTTTGAAAGATTATATCGTTACTAATATGGTAAAAATTTGAAAAGCAATCAGAAGCCGTATCTCTAGGGTCTTCAAGTCACGATTTGTTTTTATTTGTTCGAATATGATATTTATATCTCTCTTCCTACAAGTATGTATCTTCGTACGTATAAAGTATCAAAAATAATAAAAGTAATTAATAAATTTTCTCTAGTTGCCCTGAAAACTACATCTGAATATAAAGATAAGAAAGACATCAGTAAATTGCTGTTGTTATTTGCTGATCATAATGGTAATCAACCGAACATGATCACATATACCGTCTTCAAAACTTTGATTTTTATCAAGCTTCATATAAATATTAGGTTTTTGTTAGTCACGTAATTTGACATCCTAAATTTAAGATGACAGATGAAATAATGACTAGTTCTGAATTAGCTCACTCAGGAAGTAAAATTTTCTCCTTCCCGTCAATATAGCATATTTATAGCTCCCAATGATGGCGATCACTAACTAAATATGTTATGGATTAGAACCCTATTGCACTCCATAAGTTTTTCTTTATTCGCTTTATGTGCATGCATGCATGCTTGGTTGTGGAAGAAATTAAAAAGCCCCCCCCCTTTTTTTTTTTTTACTTAGGTTATTCGAATGTATACGCCAGACATTTATTTGTTGAACTGTAGTTATAATTTGGAACGTGGTGCTAGAGCCGTTGGAGCCGAACCGAACGTCAGTTTGTTTAGAATTATAGAGTTTGATTACGCCAAAGCAGGTGAATTTGGAAAACACCAAAATCGGTCATGCATCCAACTCGTTATCGAGGCTTGAACTCCGGATGAACTACCAGTGTTCGGCGGCTCGCTTGCTAGAACTGCGTTAGGCTCTTTGAATGTAGCAAAGCCACGAGGGTTACCTTCTTAAGATGGCAGGCCTTCGTGGAGTCATTTTCTGAAGGCTTAGATTAGGTTATTATGGCAAAGCACAGTAGGATGCCTTCATGTTGAACTTTCTTAGAGAAATTGACAACCCATACACGTTACACATACAGAAAATTATGAAAACGTCCATGCAGCCGGCCCGTTAGCCTTTATTCGAATCCAGGTCGAAACTACCAGTGTTCAGCGATTTAATTCCTCTACCGCGGGAGGGCCTAATTGCTGAAGGGAACTGGCTTGTATTCATGTTACACACGGTGAAAACAAACAATGCAACCAGCTGATTCGTCTGGCATCGAACCCAAACCAGTTCGAACTTCCAGTATTCAGTAGTTTTAACCACTCGGCCACTGGTGGCGTGTGGTAGGAGCCACAGATAATGTACTGAGTAGCAAAAATCCCTAATAGTGGCCCTGGTTACTAGTAGGATTGTAAGTATATTGGTAATCATCCAATCTACAGCAAGGAAATTTCGGAGCTTAATTGTAAAGTCAAATGCGACACTCCGATAAACGTGGTATATGTTCTGTAATATCTTTGCGTGTTATATACATAGTTTTTTTTTTTTTTTTCTTTCAAAGTTAGACAAGTTTACACAAACAATATAGGTCGAAAAGGGAGCTGGTCTGCGCCCGGTGAGCCTGTCGGCAGCGTCGCAAAGCGTAATTTGACTAACGAAAAGATCATGCTTTGGATCTGGTGATCTGGATAGTCACTTGTGTTGAAAAATAAATTTATTTCAACAACATAGGCCAAAAATTTAGTTGATCTGCGCCCGTGAGTCCGTCGGCAGCATCGTAAAGCGTAATTTGACTAACAAAAAGATCATTCTTTTGTATTTGGTGGGATTGCCGTGGTATTAATCACAAATAGTATATGGAAAAAGGTAAAACCCTTGACAGTAAAGGATACAACGAGATGCTAGTGCATGTTGACGCTGCTATCAAGGAAAAGAGTCGAATTGAGTTCCGGCGCAGAAAGGTAACGTTCCATCAAGATAATACCATACGTGTCTGCATTCACCGGCTAGCCTCTGTACGGACTCGAAAGGGATCTTTCACCACATCCACGATATAACCCCGACATCGCACGTTCGGACTTTCAGCTACATCTTGCTGGTCCTATCTTCACTTCTGCACAAGACGTCCGAAATGAGGTTGACCTGTGTTTGGACTCGGGCCACCAAGTTTCCGAGCCGAAGGTTTTGAAAAACTACCAAAAAATTGGCAGAAAAGCATAGATTTTTGGTAGTGATTACTATCCGCACTAAAGGTACTGACTGCTTTTTTTTCATAACTTTATGAAGAACGTTCGTGCTTAAAATTTTCGTTACAACCATTAAATTCTGTAATTTATGAATTCCTTCCCACTTCTCATGTATTTATCAACTGTTCTTTATGAACCTGATATTCCTACAATTATCAGCTGTACTTTATAAATCTGATATGTAGAAACGCAATTTGATTTTATGCATTTCAGTATCAAGTGAAATCTTTAAACTAATCGTTCATTATAACACTTTATGTTGTTTTCATTCAAAGCTGAACTCAGATAATGTGCCGAGGTTGAACTACCAGTAATAGGCGACTTTAGCGCTCGCCCGCTAGAATTTAGAGAGGAACTGAGTGCTAGAATTGGGTTAGGCTCTTTGAATATAGCAAAGCCACGAGGTGGCAGATAGCAGATGCTTTCGTGGAGGAAGTTTCTGAAGGCTTAGTTTAGTTTATAGCAAAGCTCCCCATACACGTTACACACGGGGAAGATTATGAAAACGCCCATGTAGCCAGCCCGTTCGCCTTGATTCGAACCCAGGTCGGAACTACCAGTGTTCAGCGATTTAACCGCTCGGCCGCGGGTGAGCCTAATTGCTGAAGGAAACTGGGTCGTATTCATGTTGCACAACAGGAAAACAAACCATGCAGCCAGCTGGTTCGCCTGGGATCGAACCGAAACCAGGTCGAACTTCCAGTAATCAATATTCTTAACCACTCAGCCACTGGCGGCGCGTGGCAGAAGTAAGAGCCACAGATATTGTAGTGAGCAGCAAAAACCTCTAATACTGGCTCTGGTTACTAGTAGAATTATATATTGGTAATAATCCAATCTACAGCAATGAAATTTCGGAGCATAATTGTGAAGTTAAATACGACACTCCGATAAACGTGATAAGGATGAAAAATTTTTTAAAAAAGGAAACTTACTATGCAAATACATGTATTCATTAGTAAACATTTTATAAAATTTATTCTTAATTTAGCGTTTATGAATTCTCAGAGAATTATCTCATCGAATTATTTTTTTCTCCTCTGGTAATCCAATATAATTGATTAAATTTATGTGCTGTTAATATCTTTGCCTGTTATGTACATAGTTTTTTTTTTTTTTTTTTTTTTTTTCCGTTCAAAGTTAGATAAAACTGAACGTACGTTACACTGAAATTACTTTGTCTAGAAAGTAAGCGCTTGAGTAGAAACAGATGTTGGGTTTTATTTTTAGAAGACATGAGATCGCTTTCTGTAAAGTAATGTTATAAAATTTTGAATTTGAAATAATCGTACTTCGTTTTTAGTAGCGCAGAATGATAAAGATTTAATGAGAATATAGCAAAGCATCTTTTTAGAGACGCTGTTATAATTTTGCTATTTTATTTTTTTATGGTAGGTCAAGGAAAAAGGCAGGCTGCTAAATACGGTAACAGCACATTACTCTGTTTCATATATAGCGAATCCGCTCTGAAATGAGGCACGAAGCGGTAAAGTAGCTGAACACCAGTATTTCGGTCCGAGTTTCGAATCCCGCGAAGGGACTGGTTGCGCTTTCGTGGTTTTACCCTGTGTAACGAACGTGTCTAGGAGTCAATTTCCCTTAGAAAGTCTTCCACGAAGGCATCCTTTCCCTTAGGCAGATAGATCGTACCGGTGTTTATTTTATCAACAGTACTGGTTATTTTTAAAAATGATCATCCTAGAAAGGTGATTGCCAAAAAGTATTCACTTCGCATATTTATACGTTATGCATGAATATACTCTTTTTAGTCAATCTAATATATATAAATTACTAATGCTTTAAAAAAATTCAATTTTCAATATTCTGTTTCCTATTTGTTCCTGTTCAATGAAACAGATTCATACACAGCAAATCCAAATGCATCGCTACAGGAAGATGATAAACCAGCACAGTACGTAATTACAGTTACATCCGGAAAAGAGTAGATATACATATAAATACATAATATATATATACGGTATACAACGATATACAATATATATATATATTATCGTTTTTTAGGATGTATCTATAATATGTATCATTTTACTTTATTAAAATATAATATTCAATTTTGTAATTTAGGAATTTCTTCTCCCTTATCATGTATTATCAGCTTGTACTTTATAAACCTGATACCCCTTCAATTATCAGCTGTATTTTATAAACCTGAAACATAGAAACGCAATTTGATTTTATGCATTTCAGTATCAAGTGAAATATTAAAACTGATTGTTCATTATAACACTTTATGTATTCATTCAAAGCGGATCTCAGATAATGTGCCGCAAATTATTTCCACACTAAGTTTTTCGTGCAAATAATACGTCCTGCTAGTGTTTTTGTAATAAAATGCATGTTATTAATTGATTTCGAATTTTCGTTGCATCTTGATATTGCTGCCAAAAGATATTCAATCAACAATAGTATCTTTTACTACGTTTATGTGTGTGGATACATAGACCATTTCTCCGTGTACTAGAAAAATTTGATAATGATTTATCCACTTTTGAAGTAAAAAAATAATAGTTAGGAGTGTTATACGATTTTATAATACAAGTAAAAAATATATATAAAGCTCTGGAAAGTGCTAACACATATTTATGGAATATTATGGATGGTAATTTATGAAATATTATGGATGGATGAGTAAATGGAATATTATGTGCGTGCTATATATGTATACACATATCATCAAGTATAAAATCATTTATATATAATTTTTATGTCGCGATGAAATTTGTTTTCTTCCGCAAAATAACGGCAAATTATGAAACATTACGCAACATTGAAAAGCGTGATGAACAAATTTTGCGAAAAGAAATAGCGACTGCTGCACGTATCTCACAGATATCTTTCATTCAACACAAAGGTGAAAAAGTTCTATTCCTGTTCAAAACATACCCTGCAGTCTGAGTCACAGACAGAAGAAATGACAGCAGGTCTTTTGTTCAACTGAGGGGATGTGTTTTATGGCTTACTCACTTTCCCGCCAAACAAGTACAGAGGAAGGAAGCGTCGTTGCCATAGTAACCAGGCTGTAGGTAGTCTTACAGATTTGAGTCTTTATCGCTCAACGTTCGTAGCGCCATCTGTTATTAAAAATCGACATGAGAAAGGGGTATTAAACGCTCTTAACGGTTATTCTGATATATTACAATTATTTTAATAAATGTCAATCTGAAAATTTAATATTTAGCTCTCAATACATTTGAATTACAAATTATGACCAATAAAAATTTCGTGCATATACCAATATTTAAATTTCAGGCAGAAAATCAGCATAAATTTGAGTTTCTTCTTTGCATTATTTTTAGATGTATGTTTTTAAAAATATGTAACAAATTTCTTTTATTCAATTAACAAATTATGTTCTGTTAACAAAACAAAAAAAATTAATTAAAAAAATAAATAAATAAAAAGAAAACTTTTTATTCTTCTTATTATGATTATTTCCTTGTAAGAAGTAAAGGAAGTTGTAATCACGAAAATTTTCGGGATCACATTTCAATGCAAATATCCATTTTGACCATTATCAAATGCAATTTAACGATGTTTCTGCATGACATCTTTACCGTAAGGACAGAATAAAGGACTCTTTTTTTTTACGAAACGGATTATAAAATGGATTTCAAATGGATACAGAAGAGATTTTTCTCTTGACGTCTGTACGTACCTAAATATGTATCTTGTATAACTCGAAAACGAGTAGCCTCAGAACGTTGAAATTTTGTATATAGCACTGGCAATAACATGTAGTTGTGTATCTCCGTTTTTGGTTCAAATCAGCTGAACCAAAAGTATACAAATATATATATATATATATATACATGTAATATACCCACCGTGTCATTCTGCTCGATGAGCTCAGGTTTTTTTTCCTTATATGTTGGTAAATTGTGCATTTTTTGCTTAACCCGTTCGTGACCAAGGTCGCGTGGACGCGACGCAGCGATTCCACTCTTATCAGCCCAGCGTCGCTTCCACGCGAAGAGCTCCGATTGATATGGAGAGACCAGCGTCGCGTATGCGTAATCGGAAATCGGAACGTTTTATTTGCTATTTTTTAAATGTTTTATTTGCTATTTGCTATTTATTATTATTTTTTAAATGCTACTAGATGGCGTTAAACGGCAACGGTTTTCACAACGGTCGACTCATATGGTATTTGACCTTCATGAACGGGCATTGGTTTCTGTTCTATGCTTCTGTATTTGATATATTTATTGATGTAAACAAAGTGAGAATCACGGCTCTTTAAAGGGCTGGGATTTATTGCTCGCTGTGTTTATATTTTGACAGATTGTGGAAATTTATGGAACGTTTATTAGTTGAAATGTTGGAGTAGAATTGCGTTTGTCTTTTGAGGTTTGACAGAGCGAGATTTCGAAATAGATGAATTAATCAAATAGTGAAATGGAAGAAAGAATTTCTTCTAGTTAATTAATATAAACAAACTGGGAAACACGGGTGTTTGAAAGGGCACGTGTGAGTTCAAGTGACTTGTTTATTGCTTTGTTTTTTTTCATTAGGAGAATATGGGGGAGTACATTCAGCGGATTAGCAACGGGTAAGAGTAAAATATTTATGTCCGGTTTTGGCGCCGTTTTTTTTTTTTTTTTATGTGCGTGTTTCGTAGAAGTTTAGGGATATGTGATCGGATTATATTCATTTTCAACTATATCACACACAGCAGAATTTTTAAATTTCGATTTTATTCAGAATATATTATTGTTCTTAATTTCCTCTTTTTTTATTTTGTGTTTGTAATATTTGCATAGTAATAATTTTAGTTTTTTGCATATTTCATTCATTTGTATTAACGTTATATTTTTTATTTTAATACATATTATATAGAAGTATAGTATATATATAATTTATAAATTTGGAGTCTTTTTATTAAAATGCTGATTTTATACGAATTTTTTTGTAAACTTAGGCTTAACTGCTTAAAATGCGCGGGCCGGTAGTGACGCTCCGTTTCAGAGCGTTCGGTCTCGTGACTGAGTTTTATTTCCGGCGCGCTGGTCCTCAAGGGGTTAAAAGTGATTGAATCATGTTACTCTTATGTTCGGTTAAAAGTTTTTGTGCCTATAGTTAATCTGAATGCAATGGTTGTAGAATTATCAACAATTTAAGTGTGACTAAGACTAATAGAGCAGCCATATTTGTTTGCATTTGAAACTTAGCAGAATAGTGAATTAAATCAGTTCTGCACCTTCAGTGTCTGTTTTCCTAGTGGGACCAAAAGTGAACTTTCCGTTTTGTGCACCGAAAAATCTGCCTTCTTGTCCGTTGGCGGCCGAATTGCTTCTTGTGTGCAGAAATTTTAATTTTAATTGTAAAAAAAATTAACTGTTTCATTTGCATTTGGTCTTTTACAGTTTTCTATATTTTTCAATTTTTAATTAAGATGAGTTTTTTTGTATTTTTGCCTTATTGATTATTGCCTTAATTGATTTATATTGTTTATTACCCTTCTTTGTATTAACATTTTCTTCCTATAATAATTTCACAAGTGTAGTTGAAACATATATGTGTAAAAACATTTACATTGAATTGTATCTGGGTGAAGTATTCAATGTATCGATCAGATTTGGTAAACATTATGCTTTGAAAGTTTCAAAGCTGTGGCATGTTTTCTTTATTATGTTCGTGTTTCTTTATTATTTCCTTATTATTCTCGATCTAGCTACAATGCGTGGTTGTTTATATTCATACCTTCACGGATTCCAAATACGGCAGTCCGATAAGTACTTAGCCTACAAAAGAAAAACAAAAATTTTGGAAAAATGGTGATTTATTTCTCAACATAGTCTCCTTTTAACTCGATACACTTGAAACAGCGATGCCCCAACTTCTTCAATCCATCTGAAAAATACGTTTTCTGGAGATCTGCAAAGTAGGTCTCCGTGGCGGCGATAACCTCCTCATTGACTCAAATTTCTTCCCGGCGAGTGACTTTTCCAAGTTTGGAAACAAAAAGAAGTCACACGGGGCCAAATCTGGAGAATACGGTGGATGGGGCAGCTCTTCGTAGCCTAATGCGACCAATTTGGCCGTGGCGACGGCGGAGGTGTGAGCCGGTGCGTTGTCATGGTGGAAGAGCACTTTTTTCTTCTCCAAATGGGGCTGTTTTTTCTGCAATTCGAGGTCGAATCAGCCCAATAATTCGGCATAGTAGAGCCCTGTGACCGTTTTGCCCTTCTCCAGGTAGTCGATGTAGATCACACCTTGTGAATCCCAGAAAACGGTGGCCATAACCTTTCCGTCCGATGGAACAGTCTTCGCCTTTTTCGGAGCACATTCGCGGGCAAAGTCCACTGTTTCGACTGTTCCTTGGTCTCTGGTGTGTACCAGTGAATCCATGTTTCGTCAACGGTCACGAAACGACGCAGAAACTCCTTCGGATACTGCTCTGAAGTGGTCTCACGGATGCGCTTGTTGTCCGGAGTAAGCAAACGCGGCATCCATCGAGCCGACAGCTTCCTCATACCCAATATTTCATTCAGGATATGACCCACGCGGTCTTTTGAGATGCCTACTGTCTCAGCTATCTCGCGCACTATCAACCAGTGCACTTTCAATCACTGCCAATACGAGATCGTGGAATTTTGTCAGGTTATCCTCCGTGGTAGCCGTTTTTAAGGCACCTGGGCGTGGCTCATCAAAAACTGACGTGCGACCACGTTGAAACTCGTTAAACCAATTTTTGACGGTCGCCATTGAAAGAGAAGAGTCACCGTACACAGCATCCAAGCGCTCTTTGATTTCGCTGCGCGATTTCCCTTCCAAAAACAAGAATCGAATCACCGACCGATATTGCTCTTTTTCCATTTTTCTAAAATCCGCGGACACGCCCGCTTCTACACGCGGTCAAAACAAAACTAGAAATCCAATATGGCTGAAATTTTGACAGTAGCCGTCTACAAGGATGTACTACACGATAATAAATTTCTCTTACGACAGTGACGCCATAGGGCGGTGAGGCTAAGTACTTATCGGATTGCCTAGTTGATAGTCCTGCTTGCCCCCTTTGCTTAAACGCTCGCCATCTCCTCGTTTTCTCCAGAACAGTGTTTTTTCCAGATACTGGGAGGCTGAGACCTTCTAAATAGATTGCAGACTTGATCATGTTTTCACGTTTATACATATAACTTTTATATATTTACATTTTTCTTTTTGTCTATGGATCTCTGTATGGCATAAGGATATTTGTTTTTGTATTGCCAGTTCCATTAGAAATTACAAAAAAATATTATATACTTATATACATGTGTTCTTTATTAAGTTCAAAGCTTAGAAAATCTGGAAAAAAACTAATAGGAAGATTCGTCAGGGCCTATAAAGTATCGTTTTGTTGCTTTAGTTATATAAATATAAGGTGGTGTGGTGTAGTTAATTATGGCAAAGCACACTAGGGCTATCTGCCTAAGGGGAGGGATGCCTTCGTGGAGTACTTTCTAAGAGAAACTGGCTCGTATATACGTTACACATGGGGAAAACCACGAAAACGCCCATGCAGCCAGCCCGTTCGCGGGATTCGAACCTCGGACCGAACTACCAGTGTTCAGCGACTTTACCGCTCGGCCGCTGGTGGGCCTTATAAATGTAAGGAAACCTAGTCTATATTGAAGCATACGGAAAATTTCATTTCGATGTTAAGGAGACCCGCAAAGGTCTATGTGACAAGTAAAAAAAAAAAAACTAATATGAAACAGTAAACGCAAAGAACAAAAATACTCAGAATATTGAAAAGTAGATGGCGTTCTTCAGTACGTCTAATTGGGAAGGTACAGATTTCATGAAAGTTTATAAATTAAATTACTCACTAAGATGCCAAAAACTCTGTTTTTCATCCTGCCTAGTAAAATATTATGGAAAATTCATGCTCCTATTCTGTAAATTAACAATTTCTTCTTCATCAGTTTTTATAATTACTCATTTAAATATCTAGAAAATTTTTATACCCAGGCCCAAACCCTGCACGGAGGACTGTTTGGGCCAATCCCGAACGTTTATTAATCAGTCATGGAACTTGTCTTCAGAAATGTAAACTTGAGATCTCAGGCATATCCTTTAAATTGATCAAATGATCGAAGAACAGAACGACATTTAATAATGACACTCTACGAATTCTTGCAATCTGCTTTCGATTAATGACAACAAAACGAAGACTTGTTCTTTAGCTACGAATGTAAAACGTAAGCATAAAATAGAAAATGCCTGACAGCGATCGAATATAAAATACCATGCAGTGTATTAAATATCATTTTAAGAAGCAAGAAAGCCATATAAAGAAAATCTTGTAAGCCACCATAGGATGAAAATTTTAAGCATCTCCGTATGATTCCGCATAGCTTTGATCTCGAGGTTTTCTGCGATTTTTCACATATTTGAACAAAAACCGAAGTGCTTTGAATTATTCTTCAAATAAAGATGTTAGTGCACGTTTTTACCTGGTAACTTTGCTTTCATGCCTAGTAGAGCAGTCTGTTGGAGTAAAACATGTTTTGTAATTGTTCTGCTCACATTCAATATTAAATTAATTCAAATTATTTCTTTTATTTTTTATTTATTGAAAATTACCAGAAATTAAAAATAAATTTGTAAAACATTCAGAAAGTCTTTAAAAATGTTACAAAAAATGTATAAACACTAAATTTATGTTGATAAGGTAGGATGAGCTTTTTTAATTTTACCCATAACTGGGTAACTTAAGAATTTTTTAATTTATGAAGGTAATTTTACGTTTAAATTTCTGATTTTAAATTTTATGCGTTCGCCTTTGATAAAATTTTTATATTGTTTCTATTGAAAGGTAAAATTATATATGTACATACATATATATTTCCAAGTTTAATATTAAATAAAATAAAATAATTCCTGCGCTTGAGCTGCAAAGTATTGAATTTTAAGTGGTTATGAACTATTTTTAACATTTTTTTTATTTTGCCCCAGGAAAAATTAGTTTTTTTCTTAGGGTAGGATAATCATTTTTAAAATGTTATTAATATATATATATATATATATATATATATTGGAAAAGCAATGCAAGAAGAAAAGAGGGCTAAACATGCCAAAAACAAAAATGGAAAAAAAAAAAAAAATAAAAAGAAATTAACATCTTTCGCTGCTTCGTCATCAGAAGGGTTGATATAGCGAAAGGAGATATTAAATCAGCCTGTTTCTGAACACATAAAGACACAAGTTAAAGCTCAAAACTTGAAACGATCTCAGAAAAAAAATTAAAGTAATCTGTGTCTTTATCAGTCTAGCCACTGCAGGGTAAAGTAAGCAGTGTAAAATTGAAAAATGAAAAATAAAACAAATTTTAAAAAGCGTATAACTGTTACTTTGAACAGACCGACTCCAAGACACAAAACATGCAAATATAAGCAATCCAATACATGAAAACACAAGTCAAATTTGAAAGCATACAGGCCAGGTTAAATATTTTTAAAAAAATATCGCAGGAAAATCTTAAACATGCAAAAAAGAATATGGAGTCATTAGGTTATTTTAGGAGATATGAAAAATGAAGAATATCCTCGCTGAGACTCAAACCTGGAGCTCTGGAATAAGCACCGAATGTGGTACCGTTACACCAAGAAGGCACACGTGAAGGAGGGGGAAATGCTTTACATGCTTCCCCTTTGAAAAAGCGACTGGGGATGAGGGGATCCAATCGTCAAATCCTGGTGGTGATTCACCACCTTTTAGTTCGGACGCCACCGTAGACATAAAGTAGGAGATGTGAAAAATATGCAGTGAGCTCGCCGAGACTCGAACCTAGACCTCTGGAATGTGCGTGGAGTGTGCCATCGTTACACCACGAAGGCATGCTGGATCGAGGGAGAAAATACTTTATAAACTTAAAAATCACATAAAGTTTCGATTTAAATAGACCGAGTCCCAAAAATAAATAAAACAGAAGCATTGCAACATATGAAAAAATAACGAATTAAAATTTAATCTTAAAAGATATAAAATAAAAATTTTAAATAAAAACAAGAGTTAGTTCTTAAAATCTGTAACATTACAGCAACCAAAGTTTTGAAATGAAAAAAAAAAAAGTGTATTTTTCCATTTTAGTAACAAAATACTGTTGCTAAGCCAAAATGTGCTAAATGATAAATTTAGATAAACTACGAATTTAAAAACAGATTAATATTAACAAAAATAACTAGAAAAAACTTCAGTAGTAATATTAAATATTGGCAAGGTATGAATAAATTTAGATAAACTACGAATTTAAAAACAGATTAATATTGACAAAAATAATGAGTGCGTGTGTGATTATGGCAAAGCCTCGAGGGATATCTGCCTAAGGGGAGGGATGCCTTCGTGGAGGACTTTTTAAGGGGAACTGGCTTGTATACACGTTACACCAAAAATAATTAGAAAAAACTTCTATAGTAATATTAAGTATTGGCGAGGTATTAATGAATAATTTGTAAAAGGCAAAAACATTGAATTACCTGTATCATAAAACCTAAAGATATTTATATATATGTTAACAATTATAGTTTATTTTTATTCTATATATCGAATATTTCAGGTCATACTTTAAAACTCGATATACGCATGTTTGACTGATCACTGCCTAGGCTCACAAGATCCTATGTCCAATATTTTATAGAGCCCTGGAATCCTTTGTACTATCTAATAATTCTATTTTTCCCTCATAAAAGGAAGGAAAGTTGAGCATTAGAGATTAGAACCCTTGAAAAAACGCCGTGTCTCAGACTGTCTTTCAGAACAGTTAACCTATAGAATAGAAATACTTAAGGAAGGTGGGACTGTAAAAACTCTCATTATTTTCCCTCCAAAGTTTTCTCGTAAGTTTCCGATTGAAAGGTAAAATTTTCTCAGATATCATTCTGAAAAAAAAAAAAAAAAAAAAAAAAAAAAAAAAAAAAATCACAGTTTTAGGCTTATAATATATCACCAAACTCAGGGAATCAGATAGTCTTTATTAAATATTACTTTCTTAATAGCTTTCACTATAGACATTAATGATGAGAGTAGCTATTTCGCCCTCTTCTGTCTTTATTTATTTTAGTTTTACACTCTACGCATACGATGAAATTTTTTCCATTCTGTAGATTTGTGCCAAATTTATTGTTTCGTAAAAATCTAACTCAGGGATTTGGAAATGCACAAAGTGGTAATACAGAAAATAATTTTGACAAAAAACTAACACAGTTTAAAAAAGGTACTTAAAATAGTATGTTATAAATTTCATAAGTGGAATCTTTTTGAATGCATTCACAGGATTTAAATTTTCACTAAATTTATACAGCTGTAAGAATTATGTTAATTTTATTAACAGTTAAATTTTGAGTTAAAGTTCCTTTCCTATCGATTCTTAACTTCAACTTACCACTTCCGGCCAGAAAGTAGTTTTAGAATCACGTCTGAATACATAATGAGGAAGAGCGGTATTTAGCCTCGAAATTCTTCGGTCTTAGTGAGAGAGATACTAGGTATTGTGGCTGCACGCGTCCGCCTTTTTAAGCTACTCTCTCGTAAGCTATTATCACGCTCGGCCGTACTTTAGGCCCTTGATAGCTTTGCAGTCTATTAACGTTAAGGGCCAACTCTGTTAGAATTTTGATAGCTTCGGCTATATCTCTTTAGTTAAAATTAGTTTAGTTTAATTCGTAGTTTCTTAAGTTCAAGCCCAAGTGTCGGCTTTATTGTACACTCCAAGACGAAGTTTTGTTAAACTTTAGTTGGAATAATAAAGGGTTAGTTTACCCTTCTATCTTGTTGTTTCCTGTCACACGAACTCAAGCGGTTATTCGCTTATCAGTTCTTAAGATTCTTCACTTCCAACAGTAACTTAGAATTACAAAGTGAGGAACTCTATAGTGGCGCCCGAACTAAAAGGGTGGTGGATGATGACTTCTCCCCACCCAGGATTTAGCGATCGGGTCCCCTAAAAAAAACCCAGTCGCCCTTTAAAAGGGGGAGTATATAAGGTATTTCTCCGACCTTTTTAGCGTGCCTTCGTGGTGTAGTGGTTTCTGCACGCTGGGCCGGTATTCCAGAGGTCCGTGGTTCCCTTTACAGCGAAGACGATTGCTCATTTTTCATCTCTCCGACTTCTTAAAAAATACCTAATGTCTCTTACACAGCATAAGAAACTTATACTTGACAATGATCTAAGCCATAGAAAGAGAATTGGTGCATATCTTTTTAAAACTTAGGATACTGACTGTGAGGAATCTTCAGTTAGAAACGTTTGGAATGCCAAGAGATCAGTTTGTGGGGATTTTATGCAATTATTATGAGTCAAGGAGCATGAAAAAGCGTAATAATCAGGAGTTCCCTGTTCCCCACACATACAGATATTGAAGTTTACCGTATTTCTTACACAGAAATATGTGGAGAAGGGTCCGTGTCAATGGACAGGTACAGGTACAGGTAAAAGAATGAGGGGGGCTCCAGCAATGTACCATGGGTCAACTGGTAATGCCTTCCCATATTGACTAACTTTTGAAAAAGGGAAAAACGAAAAAAATACAAGTTTGATAATAATTTACAAACAAAGGTTGAGGAACCGAGCAACTCAAGCCTACCAGAGAATCTAAAGTTTGCCTATTATAGTACATTGTGCAATCCCACCGTGCACCTGCACCTCGCATCCAGTATGCATCAAAAAATTATTATTTAGGATATAAAGAGATTACAATATAGTTTCAATACAATTTGAAATCCACAAATTAAATTCATCTGTTTTAATGTAACAAAAATAACAAATAAACATGATAAGCAACAGGTAAATGTAATAAGTAATTAGAACACAATGTTATAATGAACTTTAATAATACTAAAAAGGTGTCCCCGGTGTTATTACGGTTATAAAAGGTTATTACAGTTTATTAATCCTTTTGAGCATATTCATAGGATATAAAATCTCATTAAATTTATGCAGTATAAAAATACGGATACAAAGATCTTGGCCGTAGGAAGAGAGTTGTTGCATAATTTTTTGAAACTTCGAAAGCTGACGTTTATCTTTAATTAGAGACTTTGGAACGCTAGGAGATTTGTTTGTGAGGATTTTATATAGTTATGCTTAGTTAAGGGGATGAGAAAGTATAATGAGCAGGAGTTTTCTGTTCTCAAAGCATGCGTATGTTGGAATTCGCCATATTTCTTGCGTAGAAATATGTGGGGAAGGGTCTGTGTTCTGTTATATAGTAATTTAATTTAGGATTCGAGTACAGAAATGCGAAGCTTACATTGGGATCAAGCTATATGTGCGTCTTCCCTGTGAAGTATTATTCCACAAATTTTGCTTATATTTTGGAGCAAGTTGCTTGAGCTGGTACTTGAAATTTGAGTGGGGCTAAGGAAGGGGTTGTTTTAGTATCATCTTGATTAAGCGCTGCTTCTTTAGTTAATTCATCAGCCTTATCATTACCAAACTGGTCACTAAGTCTTTTCATCCATGAAATTTGAATTTTGTAGTTTGGAATGAAAGCAAGAAGAGAATTTATGTCGGAAATCAATGGAGAGGAAGATAAAAGATTTTTAATCGCTAAAATAGCTGCTTGACAGTCAGATTTTTATGGTAAATTCGTTGAGATTTTTGAGAATGTCTAATTTCAATCTCCGCTTTTATGGCTGACGATTCAGCTTGGAGAACACTATCATTATTATGGAGATGACATTTCCATTTGATGGGGCAATTTGAAAGTAGACTGATGAAAAACATTTTCCTTCAACGTTTGATCCGTCAGTGTATGCAGTTGGAAATGAACTACTTGAATTTTCGTCAGACATAGGAAATGTTTGCTGAAGCGAAGCGATGCATGAATAAGATTGGCATTAATTTTCTTTTCATAGTTGGATGGCATAAAGGTTTGGTTGTAAAATTCTGCAGCTTGGTTATGTTGAAGGACTTGACATTTAGGTGTTTTATATTTCTGCACTGACTGATACCAGAAGAGTATTAACTAAAGTATCAAGACTATATTTGAAGTTGTACGATACGCTAGAGTAATGCAAAGAGTAAGCCTTTGAATTGAATTTAAGCATTTAATCTTTCTCACTGTATTTTGTTGTGCCCATAACCCGGCTCAGTAATTTACCATTTTTGATATAACTATTTTTAGAAGATCCATGAATGGATCAGACTCATGCTGCTCCTACTACTTCAGCTATTTCTAAACATACTACAGGCTTCTTCGATTCCCCGTTCAAGCGGAATAGATATAACCTCATCATTCAGTATTTCATACCTAGGATCATTTACACTGACATTTAACAAGTGACAATACATTGACATTACGAGATCATTTACACTGACAATATTTGATATCCAGAATCATTTATACTGGCATTTAACAAATGAAAATTTTTACACTGACAGTACACTGGCATTACGAGATCATTTACTCTGACAATATTTGATATTCAGTATCATGTACACTGACTATACATTGACATTACATGATCATTTTACATTGACAATATCTGATATCCAAAACCATTTACACTGGCATTTAACAACTGACAATACGTTGACATTACAAAATCATTTACACTGACAATATTTGATATGCAGGATCATTTACATTGACATCAGTTCATTGTTCAGTGTCTTTACCAATTTTTTTCTGATAAACATTTGCTTCTGTGATTTCTTTAATATATATATTTTCACTGCATTCTAATAATCTGCAGCATCCCACAAGAATATTTTAACTCAACTCCTGGCCTGAACTGTAAATATCCTTTATCGAAATACCCAAGATAACCCTTACACGAATATTTACCTCCAAAATTCATATATTTTAAATGAAGTGCTGAGGTAAATTGTAATTTTGTTTTTCCTTATACCTGACGTTTTCAGTAACAGCTGCACTCCAAAATCACAACTATGGATATTAATTTAAATTTAAGCAAAATTTAACTTTACCTTGTACTTATCAGTATCAGTCTGAAGCTGAAATTCGAAATTGTTCGCTCAATTGTGTAAGGTAGAATAAAAAATGGCTAATTACAAGGTCTTCTGTGAAGGCATACGTGATCGAATACAGGTTCTATGTACTAATCATACTCTGCGCGTTCGGTGTATTTCTGCATTAATTTTTTAAATATATTTCACAATTTTACTTGCATTTATTCATTTACTTAACTAATGGCAATATAGCGCACTAAGCTGTTGTAAATCCGCTGATCTGGTTTCAAAGTGAAAGTGAAACTGCTGCGTTTTTAGAGCTGCGTTTCTGTAGTATATTTTTATCAATAAAAATATTTTGTACTTCTTAGAGATTAAAAAGTCTCTAAATAGTATTCTTTTAGAAATGCTGTTACTGAGGGTAAAGATGATGTATTAGAAAGTAATCAAACTTAATCTGGGCTTAAAACTTTCTATACATCATGAAAACCCTGTTGCAGCCTTTATTTTCGCAGCTGTTAGTCGTAGACATACGCGTTCAGTTAAAAATGCTTCAAAGGCAGTAAGAAAATATTAACGCTGTGGCATTTATATTTATTTAATTTTAAAAAATAAGTTTTACAGAACTTTTCTTAAAACTTTTTTTTAACTGCAGCTATATTTTTTTAGAGTATAAATTATCGTCTGCATTTTGATAGTTTTGTTTTCATGCAAAAGCCGTTGTTAAAGAAGCGATTGATGGAAGACTGTGCTTGTGATCTTTCCCAAGAAAATTATCATTATTCATATCTAGTTATGAAAACGCGCTGTGAAAGCCATAACTTTTCAATATCTAAAGCTACGATAAGTAATGTTGTTATAAAAAATGAAAAAAACAGCTTAGCTTCGAGTGAGAAAAATTTTCCAAATATATATCCAAGGAAAAACAGAAATATTTCGAATGTTGCAAATGTAAGATCTCTGTCCTTAAAAGAAAATCTGCCAAGTCAAAGGACAGTTGTAAAATCATTACAATTATCAGTTTCAACTGTAAACAAACTAATTAATGCTGATAGGAATCTTAAAAAGGTTAAAAAACATAATTGGAATCGTCTTTGTCCACGACATACCTTCGAACGCAGAGTTCTTTATGAGAAACATTTATTCGGACAAAAATGGAAAACTGTTGTCACACTAGATGAATTTTGGGTGTATTTAAATGACTGCGATAAAAGGAAATCCATTTATTATCATCAAAGGGGAGAAAAAATTTTGAAACATGGTTCGAAGAATCTAAAGACAATTTTTCAAATGGATTTATGTTGTTGGTTTTTCATATAACGCAAATTAAAAATAAACAGAGTAGACAAAAATTGTTAAGATTAGCTACATATACAATCAGGAACATATTTCATATTCAATTTTCAAATATGAAATACCTTCTTTTTACCCACAGTGCCATCCATCAGTAGAACTGCATCAAGACAAAACAAGCAACCACACGTCAAATTCGACAGTTAATTTCCTGGAAAATTGGGACAAGAAACGGGTATCAAGGCCATACCCATTTCCTCATATTCTTAAAAATCTCCTGATGTATTATGTATATTTGCGCTTTTAAAAAGCGGATTGTCCAAACATCGACCTACAACCCTCGTTGGCCTATGGAGCGTTGTTCAAGACAGATGGGTTAAAATATCTCTTCAAATACCAAAACTATTGCACTCTGAAAATTCATCCTAGACAAAGAAACTTTATACCACCTTATTACAATATATCAGTTTATAAAAAAGTCTAGTGTTATCAGTTTAAGCGATGAGCATTGGTATTAAGACTATCGTGTAAAATACATAAATCTTCTTTCTCAAAAAGGGAATTTTATAGAAGTGTTCTAAAAAAATGAAAAGCTCCAGTTTTGGAACATTGGTAACTTGTACCATTATTTCCATAACTGAAAAGGAAATATATGATTCGTTTAAAGATTTTTTGTGTCGTTCTTACATTATCAAAAGCAGTAAAATAGGACGAGAATATTAATATTGTATTTTTAGTATGCCGAAGTTTGTATTATTTATGTAAAAGTTCTTCCTGCGTAATAAGTAACAAAACTATAGATTAAAGAGTAAAGTTTAATAAAATAAAATGCACATCAGTAAATAACAAAAGATTATGACTGAATGTCATTAAATGGGAAAATATCAGCTTCGAATTATCCTAATTCATTTTTTAAATGACCGAGCTGAAAACGAAGACAAAAAACCCCACATTTTTCGAACAAACATCTGGGTCAATATTTTTCTTACGGGCGTCAAACACATTTTCTGTTTGATTTTTTATAGGTTGCAAGAATAAAGACCCCAGTAGAACTTTGATGGACATGATGTATGCGAGTATATATATGTATATATATATATATCTTGGACAGCGAAAATGCCTTTTTCCTTTCTTAAATTCTTAATCATTGCGACACGACAATTAGCCAGAAATTAATTAATTTCCATTCACTAATCAAAAAAATCTTAACAGACGGTCTCTCTCAGATAAGAACTCCACAAAATACATCCCTCAAGAATTCCAAGTCCCACCCACTACCATAAATTACTTCACCCAAGTCTTACCGACTGATATTATTCAAAGCCCCTACTGCCGCTAAGAATTTTCGGACACCCTACACTTCTGAGTCAGACACGAAGAGAACACTTTGCCAACTCCCCCACTAAAAAGAATGTAAGTTACTTAATACCTTTCTGGCCTTTACATCTTCATGTACATTCACTGATCTTATTTATATTACTATTATTTTTATATTATTTTTATATTTTCTTTGATTTGTGTTTACAAAGTTTGCATTATTTATCTTTTTTATAATCTTCTATGTTTATTTCAACTTTACTTTGAATTCGATTTCATAATGACAATTTCCAATGTTTAATTTCTACAAATAATATAGTACTCAAATGTGTAACGATGAAAGTGTCGGGGACGGTTACTCGAGTTTTACAGGATTTCTCTACAGTAATTGATTTTTACTCCAAATTGAATTGACTAAAGTGCTTCATGAGAAAAAGTTCTTTGAGTATCAGCATTAGTTCATAATTCCTACTATTCGCGGAAATATTTGGCCTGACTAGAATTGCCGGTTTGGCTTTAACTTATAACTCGAGTAAAGACGAAACACTTTCGTATTTACGTATTTTTATGAATTATTATTCATTGAACGGGAGTTGGTTTGTTCCCCTTGAAAAGTCAACTAATTTCCGATCAATGACAATGATTACATGTTTTAATTTTTCCTTTTACAATTGAAATATTATTCTTCGTGATGATTTAACTCCAGTCCCCGTTAAAACATTATTAACATTTTGCTTTTAAATTACTTCAAAACATCTTTCAAAATATAACTTACCAGTATGGATGCACACTTTTAAAATAATTCTACTTTAATTAAACTTAGGAGATAATATAATCAATTAATCAATACTGTTTAGGAAATAAATTATATATATATGTTATAATAATAGCAAGGAAAAGCCGGAACACTGTTGATGCGTACTTAGATCCATATTGAAGAATTGTGATTGCGTAGTATTCTAATATGTTGACGTGGTAATATCTAAAGAACTTGGCAGTCGAGGCAGTTTTAATTCCATTTTTATTTTACAGTTGACAATTATGGCCGCAATCACTTGGCACTATTCAAGAACATTTACATTTTTGATATTGTTACAATAGGTACAGAGCAGAATGAAACAACGTGTAAGCAGTACAAAGGCAAAAGCTGAAGTGTGTAGTTATGAAAAATGGAAGGACAGAATGAGAAAGGTTTTGGTTTGAGTTAAAAGTTTCATTTCACAATTATTACGTCATCCAACGCTGCGCAGGACATGCAAAAAGGATAGGTCTGGAAATGACGCAATGGAGAGAAGTTATCATGAATATTAGAACAGAGAGGAAGAATTTAAAAGTTTTACCGTTAGTTTTAATTATAATTTTGATTTACATTTTTTTAACTTAGATATATATATAAATTTAAAATTATGAAATATATTGCCTCGAAAAGTCGTAATCTTTCTATGGGACTAGCAATGATGCTTTTGTCTTTCCTATTGTTCCTCCACAATAGTTCATATTATTTACATTATATTGTTCTACTGTTTTTGTTTTATTTTTCCACAATAATGCATTCAAAAATGTTTCGTTTTTGCCCTTTTTGCCACAATAGCACACCTCTGTTTATCCTCTTGAAAAGTCGGGATTTTTCTAAGGGACCAGCAGTGATGCTTTTGTCTTTCCTATTGTTCCTCCACAATAGCTCATATTATTTACATTATATTGTTCTACTGTTTTTGTTTTATTTTTCCACAATAATGCATATTAGCATTCAAAAATGTTTCGTTTTTGCCCTTTTTGCCACAATAGCACACCTCTGTTTATCGTCTTGAAAAGTCGGGATTTTTCTAACACACCAGCAGTGATGCTTTTGTCTTTCCTATTGTTCCTCCACAATAGTTCATATTATTTACATTATATTGTTCTACTGTTTTTGTTTTATTTTTCCACAATAATGCATTCAAAAATGTTTCGTTTTTGCCCTTTTTCCACAATAGCACACCTCTGTTTATCCTCTTGAAAAGTCGGGATTTTTCTAAGGGACCAGCAGTGATGCTTTTGTCTGTCCTATTGTTCCTCCACAATAGTTCATATTATTTACATTATATTGTTCTACTGTTTTTGTTTTATTTTTCCACAATAATGCATATTAGCATTCAAAAATGTTTCGTTTTTGCCCTTTTTGCCACAATAGCACACCTCTGTTTATCCTCTTGAAAAGTCGGGATTTTTCTAAGGGACTAGCAGTGATGCTTTTGTCTTTCCTATTGTTCCTCCACAATAGTTCATATTATTTACATTATATTGTTCTACTGTTTTTGTTTTATTTTTCCACAATAATGCATTCAAAAATGTTTCGTTTTTGCCCTTTTTGCCACAATAGCACACCTCTGTTTATCCTCTTGAAAAGTCGGGATTTTTCTAAGGGACCAGCAGTGATGCTTTTGTCTTTCCTACTGTTCCTCCACAATAGTTCATATTATTTACATTATATTGTTCTACTGTTTTTGTTTTATTTTTCCACAATAATGCATATTAGCATTCAAAAATGTTTCGTTTTTGCCCTTTTTGCCACAATAGCACACCTCTGTTTATCCTCTTGAAAAGTCGGGATTTTTCTAAGAGACCAGCAGTGATGCTTTTGTCTTTCCTATTGTTCCTCCACAATAGTTCATATTATTTACATTATATTGTTCTACTGTTTTTGTTTTATTTTTCCACAATAATGCATTCAAAAATGTTTCGTTTTTGCCCTTTTTGCCACAATAGCACACCTCTGTTTATCCTCTTGAAAAGTCGGGATTTTTCTAAGGGACCAGCAGTGATGCTTTTGTCTTTCCTATTGTTCCTCCACAATAGCTCATATTATTTACATTATATTGTTCTACTGTTTTTGTTTTATTTTTCCACAATAATGCATATTAGCATTCAAAAATGTTTCGTTTTTGCCCTTTTTGCCACAATAGCACACCTCTGTTTATCCTCTTGAAAAGTCGGGATTTTTCTAAGACACCAGCAGTGATGCTTTTGTCTTTCCTATTGTTCCTCCACAATAGTTCATATTATTTACATTATATTGTTCTACTGTTTTTGTTTTACTTTTCCACAATAATGCATTCAAAAATGTTTCGTTTTTGCCCTTTTTCCACAATAGCACACCTCTGTTTATCCTCTTGAAAAGTCGGGATTTTTCTAAGGGACCAGCAGTGATGCTTTTGTCTTTCCTATTGTTCCTCCACAATAGTTCATATTATTTACATTATATTGTTCTACTGTTTTTGTTTTATTTTTCCACAATAATGCATATTAGCATTCAAAAATGTTTCGTTTTTGCCCTTTTTGCCACAATAGCACACCTCTGTTTATCCTCTTGAAAAGTCGGGATTTTTCTAAGGGACCAGCAGTGATGCTTTTGTCTTTCCTATTGTTCCTCCACAATAGTTCATATTATTTACATTATATTGTTCTACTGTTTTTGTTTTATTTTTCCACAATAATGCATTCAAAAATGTTTCGTTTTTGCCCTTTTTGCCACAATAGCACACCTCTGTTTATCCTCTTGAAAAGTCGGGATTTTTCTAAGGGACCAGCACTGATGCTTTTGTCTTTCCTACTGTTCCTCCACAATAGTTCATATTATTTACATTATATTGTTCTACTGTTTTTGTTTTATTTTTCCACAATAATGCATATTAGCATTCAAAAATGTTTCGTTTTTGCCCTTTTTGCCACAATAGCACACCTCTGTTTATCCTCTTGAAAAGTCGGGATTTTTCTAAGAGACCAGCAGTGATGCTTTTGTCTTTCCTATTGTTCCTCCACAATAGTTCATATTATTTACATTATATTGTTCTACTGTTTTTGTTTTATTTTTCCACAATAATGCATTCAAAAATGTTTCGTTTTTGCCCTTTTTGCCACAATAGCACACCTCTGTTTATCCTCTTGAAAAGTCGGGATTTTTCTAAGGGACCAGCAGTGATGCTTTTGTCTTTCCTATTGTTCCTCCACAATAGTTCATATTATTTACATTATATTGTTCTACTGTTTTTGTTTTATTTTTCCACAATAATGCATATTAGCATTCAAAAATGTTTCGTTTTTGCCCTTTTTGCCACAATAGCACACCTCTGTTTATCCTCTTGAAAAGTCGGGATTTTTCTAAGGGACGAGCAGTGATGATTTTGTCTTTCCTATTGTTCCTCCACAATAGTTCATATTATTTACATTTTATTGTTCTACTGTTTTTGTTTTATTTTTCCACAATAATGCATATTAGCATTCAAAAATGTTTCGTTTTTGCCCTTTTTGCCACAATAGCACACCTCTGTTTATCCTCTTGAAAAGTCGGGATTTTTCTAAGGGACCAGCAGTGATGCTTTTGTCTTTCCTATTGTTCCTCCACAATAGTTCATATTATTTACATTATATTGTTCTACTGTTTTTGTTTTATTTTTCCACAATAATGCATATTAGCATTCAAAAATGTTTCGTTTTTGCCCTTTTTGCCACAATAGCACACCTCTGTTTATCCTCTTGAAAAGTCGGGATTTTTCTAAGGGACCAGCAGTGATGCTTTTGTCTTTCCTATTGTTCCTCCACAATAGCTCATATTATTTACATTATATTGTTCTACTGTTTTTGTTTTATTTTTCCACAATAATGCATATTAGCATTCAAAAATGTTTCGTTTTTGCCCTTTTTGCCACAATAGCACACCTCTGTTTATCCTCTTGAAAAGTCGGGATTTTTCTAAGACACCAGCAGTGATGCTTTTGTCTTTCCTATTGTTCCTCCACAATAGTTCATATTATTTACATTATATTGTTCTACTGTTTTTGTTTTACTTTTCCACAATAATGCATTCAAAAATGTTTCGTTTTTGCCCTTTTTCCACAATAGCACACCTCTGTTTATCCTCTTGAAAAGTCGGGATTTTTCTAAGGGACCAGCAGTGATGCTTTTGTCTTTCCTATTGTTCCTCCACAATAGTTCATATTATTTACATTATATTGTTCTACTGTTTTTGTTTTATTTTTCCACAATAATGCATATTAGCATTCAAAAATGTTTCGTTTTTGCCCTTTTTGCCACAATAGCACACCTCTGTTTATCCTCTTGAAAAGTCGGGATTTTTCTAAGGGACCAGCAGTGATGCTTTTGTCTTTCCTATTGTTCCTCCACAATAGTTCATATTATTTACATTATATTGTTCTACTGTTTTTGTTTTATTTTTCCACAATAATGCATTCAAAAATGTTTCGTTTTTGCCCTTTTTGCCACAATAGCACACCTCTGTTTATCCTCTTGAAAAGTCGGGATTTTTCTAAGGGACCAGCACTGATGCTTTTGTCTTTCCTACTGTTCCTCCACAATAGTTCATATTATTTACATTATATTGTTCTACTGTTTTTGTTTTATTTTTCCACAATAATGCATATTAGCATTCAAAAATGTTTCGTTTTTGCCCTTTTTGCCACAATAGCACACCTCTGTTTATCCTCTTGAAAAGTCGGGATTTTTCTAAGAGACCAGCAGTGATGCTTTTGTCTTTCCTATTGTTCCTCCACAATAGTTCATATTATTTACATTATATTGTTCTACTGTTTTTGTTTTATTTTTCCACAATAATGCATTCAAAAATGTTTCGTTTTTGCCCTTTTTGCCACAATAGCACACCTCTGTTTATCCTCTTGAAAAGTCGGGATTTTTCTAAGGGACCAGCAGTGATGCTTTTGTCTTTCCTATTGTTCCTCCACAATAGTTCATATTATTTACATTATATTGTTCTACTGTTTTTGTTTTATTTTTCCACAATAATGCATATTAGCATTCAAAAATGTTTCGTTTTTGCCCTTTTTGCCACAATAGCACACCTCTGTTTATCCTCTTGAAAAGTCGGGATTTTTCTAAGGGACGAGCAGTGATGATTTTGTCTTTCCTATTGTTCCTCCACAATAGTTCATATTATTTACATTTTATTGTTCTACTGTTTTTGTTTTATTTTTCCACAATAATGCATATTAGCATTCAAAAATGTTTCGTTTTTGCCCTTTTTGCCACAATAGCACACCTCTGTTTATCCTCTTGAAAAGTCGGGATTTTTCTAAGGGACCAGCAGTGATGCTTTTGTCTTTCCTATTGTTCCTCCACAATAGTTCATATTATTTACATTATATTGTTCTACTGTTTTTGTTTTATTTTTCCACAATAATGCATATTAGCATTCAAAAATGTTTCGTTTTTGCCCTTTTTGCCACAATAGCACACCTCTGTTTATCCTCTTGAAAAGTCGGGATTTTTCTAAGGGACCAGCAGTGATGCTTTTGTCTTTCCTATTGTTCCTCCACAATAGTTCATATTATTTACATTTTATTGTTCTACTGTTTTTGTTTTATTTTTCCACAATAATGCATATTAGCATTCAAAAATGTTTCGTTTTTGCCCTTTTTGCCACAATAGCACACCTCTGTTTATCCTCTTGAAAAGTCGGGATTTTTCTAAGGGACCAGCAGTGATGCTTTTGTCTTTCCTATTGTTCCTCCACAATAGTTCATATTATTTACATTTTATTGTTCTACTGTTTTTGTTTTATTTTTCCACAATAATGCATATTAGCATTCAAAAATGTTTCGTTTTTGCCCTTTTTGCCACAATAGCACACCTCTGTTTATCCTCTTGAAAAGTCGGGATTTTTCTAAGGGACCAGCAGTGATGCTTTTGTCTTTCCTATTGTTCCTCCACAATAGTTCATATTATTTACATTATATTGTTCTACTGTTTTTGTTTTATTTTTCCACAATAATGCATTCAAAAATGTTTCGTTTTTGCCCTTTTTGCCACAATAGCACACCTCTGTTTATCCTCTTGAAAAGTCGGGATTTTTCTAAGGGACCAGCAGTGATGCTTTTGTCTTTCCTATTGTTCCTCCACAATAGTTCATATTATTTACATTATATTGTTCTACTGTTTTTGTTTTATTTTTCCACAATAATGCATATTAGCATTCAAAAATGTTTCGTTTTTGCCCTTTTTGCCACAATAGCACACCTCTGTTTATCCTCTTGAAAAGTCGGGATTTTTCTAAGGGACCAGCAGTGATGCTTTTGTCTTTCCTATTGTTCCTCCACAATAGTTCATATTATTTACATTATATTGTTCTACTGTTTTTGTTTTATTTTTCCACAATAATGCATTCAAAAATGTTTCGTTTTTGCCCTTTTTGCCACAATAGCACACCTCTGTTTATCCTCTTGAAAAGTCGGGATTTTTCTAAGGGACCAGCAGTGATGCTTTTGTCTTTCCTATTGTTCCTCCACAATAGTTCATATTATTTACATTATATTGTTCTACTGTTTTTGTTTTATTTTTCCACAATAATGCATATTAGCATTCAAAAATGTTTCGTTTTTGCCCTTTTTGCCACAATAGCACACCTCTGTTTATCCTCTTGAAAAGTCGGGATTTTTCTAAGGGACCAGCAGTGATGCTTTTGTCTTTCCTATTGTTCCTCCACAATAGTTCATATTATTTACATTATATTGTTCTACTGTTTTTGTTTTATTTTTCCACAATAATGCATATTAGCATTCAAAAATGTTTCGTTTTTGCCCTTTTTGCCACAATAGCACACCTCTGTTTATCCTCTTGAAAAGTCGGGATTTTTCTAAGGGACCAGCAGTGATGCTTTTGTCTTTCCTATTGTTCCTCCACAATAGTTCATATTATTTACATTATATTGTTCTACTGTTTTTGTTTTATTTTTCCACAATAATGCATATTAGCATTCAAAAATGTTTCGTTTTTGCCCTTTTTGCCACAATAGCACACCTCTGTTTATCCTCTTGAAAAGTCGGGATTTTTCTAAGGGACCAGCAGTGATGCTTTTGTCTTTCCTATTGTTCCTCCACAATAGTTCATATTATTTACATTATATTGTTCTACTGTTTTTGTTTTATTTTTCCACAATAATGCATATTAGCATTCAAAAATGTTTCGTTTTTGCCCTTTTTGCCACAATAGCACACCTCTGTTTATCCTCTTGAAAAGTCGGGATTTTTCTAAGGGACCAGCAGTGATGCTTTTGTCTTTCCTATTGTTCCTCCACAATAGTTCATATTATTTACATTATATTGTTCTACTGTTTTTGTTTTATTTTTCCACAATAATGCATATTAGCATTCAAAAATGTTTCGTTTTTGCCCTTTTTGCCACAATAGCACACCTCTGTTTATCCTCTTGAAAAGTCGGGATTTTTCTAAGGGACCAGCAGTGATGCTTTTGTCTTTCCTATTGTTCCTCCACAATAGTTCATATTATTTACATTATATTGTTCTACTGTTTTTGTTTTATTTTTCCACAATAATGCATATTAGCATTCAAAAATGTTTCGTTTTTGCCCTTTTTGCCACAATAGCACACCTCTGTTTATCCTCTTGAAAAGTCGGGATTTTTCTAAGGGACCAGCAGTGATGCTTTTGTCTTTCCTATTGTTCCTCCACAATAGTTCATATTATTTACATTATATTGTTCTACTGTTTTTGTTTTATTTTTCCACAATAATGCATATTAGCATTCAAAAATGTTTCGTTTTTGCCCTTTTTGCCACAATAGCACACCTCTGTTTATCCTCTTGAAAAGTCGGGATTTTTCTAAGGGACCAGCAGTGATGCTTTTGTCTTTCCTATTGTTCCTCCACAATAGTTCATATTATTTACATTATATTGTTCTACTGTTTTTGTTTTATTTTTCCACAATAATGCATATTAGCATTCAAAAATGTTTCGTTTTTGCCCTTTTTGCCACAATAGCACACCTCTGTTTATCCTCTTGAAAAGTCGGGATTTTTCTAAGGGACCAGCAGTGATGCTTTTGTCTTTCCTATTGTTCCTCCACAATAGTTCATATTATTTACATTATATTGTTCTACTGTTTTTGTTTTATTTTTCCACAATAATGCATATTAGCATTCAAAAATGTTTCGTTTTTGCCCTTTTTGCCACAATAGCACACCTCTGTTTATCCTCTTGAAAAGTCGGGATTTTTCTAAGGGTGATGCTTTTGTCTTTCCTATTGTTCCTCCACAATAGTTCATATTATTTACATTATATTGTTCTACTGTTTTTGTTTTATTTTTCCACAATAATGCATATTAGCATTCAAAAATGTTTCGTTTTTGCCCTTTTTGCCACAATAGCACACCTCTGTTTATCCTCTTGAAAAGTCGGGATTTTTCTAAGGGACCAGCAGTGATGCTTTTGTCTTTCCTATTGTTCCTCCACAATAGTTCATATTATTTACATTATATTGTTCTACTGTTTTTGTTTTATTTTTCCACAATAAAGCATATTAGCATTCAAAAATGTTTCGTTTTTGCCCTTTTTGCCACAATAGCACACCTCTGTTTATCCTCTTGAAAAGTCGGGATTTTTCTAAGGGACCAGCAGTGATGCTTTTGTCTTTCCTATTGTTCCTCCACAATAGTTCATATTATTTACATTATATTGTTCTACTGTTTTTGTTTTATTTTTCCACAATAATGCATATTAGCATTCAAAAATGTTTCGTTTTTGCCCTTTTTGCCACAATAGCACACCTCTGTTTATCCTCTTGAAAAGTCGGGATTTTTCTAAGGGACCAGCAGTGATGCTTTTGTCTTTCCTATTGTTCCTCCACAATAGTTCATATTATTTACATTATATTGTTCTACAGTTTTTGTTTTATTTTTCCACAATAATGCATATTAGCATTCAAAAATGTTTCGTTTTTGCCCTTTTTGCCACAATAGCACACCTCTGTTTATCCTCTTGAAAAGTCGGGATTTTTCTAAGGGACCAGCAGTGATGCTTTTGTCTTTCCTATTGTTCCTCCACAATAGTTCATATTATTTACATTATATTGTTCTACTGTTTTTGTTTTATTTTTCCACAATAATGCATATTAGCATTCAAAAATGTTTCGTTTTTGCCCTTTTTGCCACAATAGCACACCTCTGTTTATCCTCTTGAAAAGTCGGGATTTTTCTAAGGGACCAGCAGTGATGCTTTTGTCTTTCCTATTGTTCCTCCACAATAGTTCATATTATTTACATTATATTGTTCTACTGTTTTTGTTTTATTTTTCCACAATAATGCATTCAAAAATGTTTCGTTTTTCCCCTTTTTGCCACAATAGCACACCTCTGTTTATCCTCTTGAAAAGTCGGGATTTTTCTAAGGGACCAGCAGTGATGCTTTTGTCTTTCCTATTGTTCCTCCACAATAGTTCATATTATTTACATTATATTGTTCTACTGTTTTTGTTTTATTTTTCCACAATAACGCATATTAGCATTCAAAAATGTTTCGTTTTTGCCCTTTTTGCCACAATAGCACACCTCTGTTTATCCTCTTGAAAAGTCGGGATTTTTCTAAGGGACCAGCAGTGATGCTTTTGTCTTTCCTATTGTTCCTCCACAATAGTTCATATTATTTACATTATATTGTTCTACTGTTTTTGTTTTATTTTTCCACAATAATGCATTCAAAAATGTTTCGTTTTTGCCCTTTTTGCCACAATAGCACACCTCTGTTTATCCTCTTGAAAAGTCGGGATTTTTCTAAGGGACCAGCAGTGATGCTTTTGTCTTTCCTATTGTTCCTCCACAATAGTTCATATTATTTACATTATATTGTTCTACTGTTTTTGTTTTATTTTTCCACAATAATGCATATTAGCATTCAAAAATGTTTCGTTTTTGCCCTTTTTGCCACAATAGCACACCTCTGTTTATCCTCTTGAAAAGTCGGGATTTTTCTAAGGGACCAGCAGTGATGCTTTTGTCTTTCCTATTGTTCCTCCACAATAGTTCATATTATTTACATTATATTGTTCTACTGTTTTTGTTTTATTTTTCCACAATAATGCATATTAGCATTCAAAAATGTTTCGTTTTTGCCCTTTTTGCCACAATAGCACACCTCTGTTTATCCTCTTGAAAAGTCGGGATTTTTCTAAGGGACCAGCAGTGATGCTTTTGTCTTTCCTATTGTTCCTCCACAATAGTTCATATTATTTACATTTTATTGTTCTACTGTTTTTGTTTTATTTTTCCACAATAATGCATATTAGCATTCAAAAATGTTTCGTTTTTGCCCTTTTTGCCACAATAGCACACCTCTGTTTATCCTCTTGAAAAGTCGGGATTTTTCTAAGGGACCAGCAGTGATGCTTTTGTCTTTCCTATTGTTCCTCCACAATAGTTCATATTATTTACATTTTATCGTTCTACTGTTTTTGTTTTATTTTTCCACAATAATGCATATTAGCATTCAAAAATGTTTCGTTTTTGCCCTTTTTGCCACAATAGCACACCTCTGTTTATCCTCTTGAAAAGTCGGGATTTTTCTAAGGGACCAGCAGTGATGCTTTTGTCTTTCCTATTGTTCCTCCACAATAGTTCATATTATTTACATTATATTGTTCTACTGTTTTTGTTTTATTTTTCCACAATAATGCATTCAAAAATGTTTCGTTTTTGCCCTTTTTGCCACAATAGCACACCTCTGTTTATCCTCTTGAAAAGTCGGGATTTTTCTAAGGGACCAGCAGTGATGCTTTTGTCTTTCCTATTGTTCCTCCACAATAGTTCATATTATTTACATTATATTGTTCTACTGTTTTTGTTTTATTTTTCCACAATAATGCATATTAGCATTCAAAAATGTTTCGTTTTTGCCCTTTTTGCCACAATAGCACACCTCTGTTTATCCTCTTGAAAAGTCGGGATTTTTCTAAGGGACCAGCAGTGATGCTTTTGTCTTTCCTATTGTTCCTCCACAATAGTTCATATTATTTACATTATATTGTTCTACTGTTTTTGTTTTATTTTTCCACAATAATGCATTCAAAAATGTTTCGTTTTTGCCCTTTTTGCCACAATAGCACACCTCTGTTTATCCTCTTGAAAAGTCGGGATTTTTCTAAGGGACCAGCAGTGATGCTTTTGTCTTTCCTATTGTTCCTCCACAATAGTTCATATTATTTACATTATATTGTTCTACTGTTTTTGTTTTATTTTTCCACAATAATGCATATTAGCATTCAAAAATGTTTCGTTTTTGCCCTTTTTGCCACAATAGCACACCTCTGTTTATCCTCTTGAAAAGTCGGGATTTTTCTAAGGGACCAGCAGTGATGCTTTTGTCTTTCCTATTGTTCCTCCACAATAGTTCATATTATTTACATTATATTGTTCTACTGTTTTTGTTTTATTTTTCCACAATAATGCATATTAGCATTCAAAAATGTTTCGTTTTTGCCCTTTTTGCCACAATAGCACACCTCTGTTTATCCTCTTGAAAAGTCGGGATTTTTCTAAGGGACCAGCAGTGATGCTTTTGTCTTTCCTATTGTTCCTCCACAATAGTTCATATTATTTACATTATATTGTTCTACTGTTTTTGTTTTATTTTTCCACAATAATGCATATTAGCATTCAAAAATGTTTCGTTTTTGCCCTTTTTGCCACAATAGCACACCTCTGTTTATCCTCTTGAAAAGTCGGGATTTTTCTAAGGGACCAGCAGTGATGCTTTTGTCTTTCCTATTGTTCCTCCACAATAGTTCATATTATTTACATTATATTGTTCTACTGTTTTTGTTTTATTTTTCCACAATAATGCATATTAGCATTCAAAAATGTTTCGTTTTTGCCCTTTTTGCCACAATAGCACACCTCTGTTTATCCTCTTGAAAAGTCGGGATTTTTCTAAGGGACCAGCAGTGATGCTTTTGTCTTTCCTATTGTTCCTCCACAATAGTTCATATTATTTACATTATATTGTTCTACTGTTTTTGTTTTATTTTTCCACAATAATGCATATTAGCATTCAAAAATGTTTCGTTTTTGCCCTTTTTGCCACAATAGCACACCTCTGTTTATCCTCTTGAAAAGTCGGGATTTTTCTAAGGACCGCGTGATGCTTTTGTCTTTCCTATTGTTCCTCCACAATAGTTCATATTATTTACATTATATTGTTCTACTGTTTTTGTTTTATTTTTCCACAATAATGCATATTAGCATTCAAAAATGTTTCGTTTTTGCCCTTTTTGCCACAATAGCACACCTCTGTTTATCCTCTTGAAAAGTCGGGATTTTTCTAAAGGGACCAGCAGTGATGCTTTTGTCTTTCCTATTGTTCCTCCACAATAGTTCATATTATTTACATTATATTGTTCTACTGTTTTTGTTTTATTTTTCCACAATAAAGCATATTAGCATTCAAAAATGTTTCGTTTTTGCCCTTTTTGCCACAATAGCACACCTCTGTTTATCCTCTTGAAAAGTCGGGATTTTTCTAAGGGACCAGCAGTGATGCTTTTGTCTTTCCTATTGTTCCTCCACAATAGTTCATATTATTTACATTATATTGTTCTACTGTTTTTGTTTTATTTTTCCACAATAATGCATATTAGCATTCAAAAATGTTTCGTTTTTGCCCTTTTTGCCACAATAGCACACCTCTGTTTATCCTCTTGAAAAGTCGGGATTTTTCTAAGGGACCAGCAGTGATGCTTTTGTCTTTCCTATTGTTCCTCCACAATAGTTCATATTATTTACATTATATTGTTCTACTGTTTTTGTTTTATTTTTCCACAATAATGCATATTAGCATTCAAAAATGTTTCGTTTTTGCCCTTTTTGCCACAATAGCACACCTCTGTTTATCCTCTTGAAAAGTCGGGATTTTTCTAAGGGACCAGCAGTGATGCTTTTGTCTTTCCTATTGTTCCTCCACAATAGTTCATATTATTTACATTATATTGTTCTACTGTTTTTGTTTTATTTTTCCACAATAATGCATATTAGCATTCAAAATGTTTCGTTTTTGCCCTTTTTGCCACAATAGCACACCTCTGTTTATCCTCTTGAAAAGTCGGGATTTTTCTAAGGGACCAGCAGTGATGCTTTTGTCTTTCCTATTGTTCCTCCACAATAGTTCATATTATTTACATTATATTGTTCTACTGTTTTTGTTTTATTTTTCCACAATAATGCATATTAGCATTCAAAAATGTTTCGTTTTTGCCCTTTTTGCCACAATAGCACACCTCTGTTTATCCTCTTGAAAAGTCGGGATTTTTCTAAGGGACCAGCAGTGATGCTTTTGTCTTTCCTATTGTTCCTCCACAATAGTTCATATTATTTACATTATATTGTTCTAACTGTTTTTGTTTTATTTTTCCACAATAATGCATATTAGCATTCAAAAATGTTTCGTTTTTGCCCTTTTTGCCACAATAGCACACCTCTGTTTATCCTCTTGAAAAGTCGGGATTTTTCTAAGGGACCAGCAGTGATGCTTTTGTCTTTCCTATTGTTCCTCCACAATAGTTCATATTATTTACATTATATTGTTCTACAGTTTTTGTTTTATTTTTCCACAATAATGCATATTAGCATTCAAAAATGTTTCGTTTTTGCCCTTTTTGCCACAATAGCACACCTCTGTTTATCCTCTTGAAAAGTCGGGATTTTTCTAAGGGACCAGCAGTGATGCTTTTGTCTTTCCTATTGTTCCTCCACAATAGTTCATATTATTTACATTATATTGTTCTACTGTTTTTGTTTTATTTTTCCACAATAATGCATATTAGCATTCAAAAATGTTTCGTTTTTGCCCTTTTTGCCACAATAGCACACCTCTGTTTATCCTCTTGAAAAGTCGGGATTTTTCTAAGGGACCAGCAGTGATGCTTTTGTCTTTCCTATTGTTCCTCCACAATAGTTCATATTATTTACATTTTATTGTTCTACTGTTTTTGTTTTATTTTTCCACAATAATGCATATTAGCATTCAAAAATGTTTCGTTTTTGCCCTTTTTGCCACAATAGCACACCTCTGTTTATCCTCTTGAAAAGTCGGGATTTTCTAAGGGACCAGCAGTGATGCTTTTGTCTTTCCTATTGTTCCTCCACAATAGTTCATATTATTTACATTATATTGTTCTACTGTTTTTGTTTTATTTTTCCACAATAATGCATATTAGCATTCAAAAATGTTTCGTTTTTGCCCTTTTTGCCACAATAGCACACCTCTGTTTATCCTCTTGAAAAGTCGGGATTTTTCTAAGGGACCAGCAGTGATGCTTTTGTCTTTCCTATTGTTCCTCCACAATAGTTCATATTATTTACATTATATTGTTCTACTGTTTTTGTTTTATTTTTCCACAATAATGCATATTAGCATTCAAAAATGTTTCGTTTTTGCCCTTTTTGCCACAATAGCACACCTCTGTTTATCCTCTTGAAAAGTCGGGATTTTTCTAAGGGACCAGCAGTGATGCTTTTGTCTTTCCTATTGTTCCTCCACAATAGTTCATATTATTTACATTATATTGTTCTACTGTTTTTGTTTTATTTTTCCACAATAATGCATATTAGCATTCAAAATGTTTCGTTTTTGCCCTTTTTGCCACAATAGCACACCTCTGTTTATCCTCTTGAAAAGTCGGGATTTTTCTAAGGACCAGCAGTGATGCTTTTGTCTTTCCTATTGTTCCTCCACAATAGTTCATATTATTTACATTATATTGTTCTACTGTTTTTGTTTTATTTTTCCACAATAATGCATATTAGCATTCAAAAATGTTTCGTTTTTGCCCTTTTTGCCACAATAGCACACCTCTGTTTATCCTCTTGAAAAGTCGGGATTTTTCTAAGGGACCAGCAGTGATGCTTTGTCTTTCCTATTGTTCCTCCACAATAGTTCATATTATTTACATTATATTGTTCTACTGTTTTTGTTTTATTTTTCCACAATATGCATATTAGCATTCAAAAATGTTTCGTTTTTGCCCTTTTTGCCACAATAGCACACCTCTGTTTATCCTCTTGAAAAGTCGGGATTTTTCTAAGGGACCAGCAGTGATGCTTTTGTCTTTCCTATTGTTCCTCCACAATAGTTCATATTATTTACATTATATTGTTCTACTGTTTTTGTTTTATTTTTCCACAATAATGCATATTAGCATTCAAAAATGTTTCGTTTTTGCCCTTTTTGCCACAATAGCACACCTCTGTTTATCCTCTTGAAAAGTCGGGATTTTTCTAAGGGACCAGCAGTGATGCTTTTGTCTTTCCTATTGTTCCTCCACAATAGTTCATATTATTTACATTATATTGTTCTACTGTTTTGTTTTATTTTTCCACAATAATGCATATTAGCATTCAAAAATGTTTCGTTTTTGCCCTTTTTGCCACAATAGCACACCTCTGTTTATCCTCTTGAAAAGTCGGGATTTTTCTAAGGGACCAGCAGTGATGCTTTTGTCTTTCCTATTGTTCCTCCACAATAGTTCATATTATTTACATTATATTGTTCTACTGTTTTTGTTTTATTTTTCCACAATAATGCATATTAGCATTCAAAAATGTTTCGTTTTTGCCCTTTTTGCCACAATAGCACACCTCTGTTTATCCTCTTGAAAAGTCGGGATTTTTCTAAGGGACCAGCAGTGATGCTTTTGTCTTTCCTATTGTTCCTCCACAATAGTTCATATTATTTACATTATATTGTTCTACTGTTTTGTTTTATTTTTCCACAATAATGCATATTAGCATTCAAAAATGTTTCGTTTTTGCCCTTTTTGCCACAATAGCACACCTCTGTTTATCCTCTTGAAAAGTCGGGATTTTTCTAAGGGACCAGCAGTGATGCTTTTGTCTTTCCTATTGTTCCTCCACAATAGTTCATATTATTTACATTATATTGTTCTACTGTTTTTGTTTTATTCTTTCCACAATAATGCATATTAGCATTCAAAAATGTTTCGTTTTTGCCCTTTTTGCCACAATAGCACACCTCTGTTTATCCTCTTGAAAAGTCGGGATTTTTCTAAGGGACCAGCAGTGATGCTTTTGTCTTTCCTATTGTTCCTCCACAATAGTTCATATTATTTACATTATATTGTTCTACTGTTTTTGTTTTATTTTTCCACAATAATGCATATTAGCATTCAAAAATGTTTCGTTTTTGCCCTTTTTGCCACAATAGCACACCTCTGTTTATCCTCTTGAAAAGTCGGGATTTTTCTAAGGGACCAGCAGTGATGCTTTTGTCTTTCCTATTGTTCCTCCACAATAGTTCATATTATTTACATTATATTGTTCTACTGTTTTTGTTTTATTTTTCCACAATAATGCATATTAGCATTCAAAAATGTTTCGTTTTTGCCCTTTTTGCCACAATAGCACACCTCTGTTTATCCTCTTGAAAAGTCGGGATTTTTCTAAGGGACCAGCAGTGATGCTTTTGTCTTTCCTATTGTTCCTCCACAATAGTTCATATTATTTACATTATATTGTTCTACTGTTTTTGTTTTATTTTTCCACAATAATGCATATTAGCATTCAAAAATGTTTCGTTTTTGCCCTTTTTGCCACAATAGCACACCTCTGTTTATCCTCTTGAAAAGTCGGGATTTTTCTAAGGGACCAGCAGTGATGCTTTTGTCTTTCCTATTGTTCCTCCACAATAGTTCATATTATTTACATTATATTGTTCTACTGTTTTTGTTTTATTTTTCCACAATAATGCATATTAGCATTCAAAATGTTTCGTTTTTGCCCTTTTTGCCACAATAGCACACCTCTGTTTATCCTCTTGAAAAGTCGGGATTTTTCTAAGGGACCAGCAGTGATGCTTTTGTCTTTCCTATTGTTCCTCCACAATAGTTCATATTATTTACATTATATTGTTCTACTGTTTTTGTTTTATTTTTCCACAATAATGCATATTAGCATTCAAAATGTTTCGTTTTTGCCCTTTTTGCCACAATAGCACACCTCTGTTTATCCTCTTGAAAAGTCGGGATTTTTCTAAGGGACCAGCAGTGATGCTTTTGTCTTTCCTATTGTTCCTCCACAATAGTTCATATTATTTACATTATATTGTTCTACTGTTTTTGTTTTATTTTTCCACAATAATGCATATTAGCATTCAAAAATGTTTCGTTTTTGCCCTTTTTGCCACAATAGCACACCTCTGTTTATCCTCTTGAAAAGTCGGGATTTTTCTAAGGGACCAGCAGTGATGCTTTTGTCTTTCCTATTGTTCCTCCACAATAGTTCATATTATTTACATTATATTGTTCTACTGTTTTTGTTTTATTTTTCCACAATAATGCATATTAGCATTCAAAAATGTTTCGTTTTTGCCCTTTTTGCCACAATAGCACACCTCTGTTTATCCTCTTGAAAAGTCGGGATTTTTCTAAGGGACCAGCAAGTGATGCTTTTGTCTTTCCTATTGTTCCTCCACAATAGTTCATATTATTTACATTATATTGTTCTACTGTTTTTGTTTTATTTTTCACAATAATGCATATTAGCATTCAAAAATGTTTCGTTTTGCCCTTTTTGCCACAATAGCACACCTCTGTTTATCCTCTTGAAAAGTCGGGATTTTCTAAGGGACCAGCAGTGATGCTTTTGTCTTTCCTATTGTTCCTCCACAATAGTTCATATTATTTACATTATATTGTTCTACTGTTTTTGTTTTATTTTTCCACAATAATGCATATTAGCATTCAAAAATGTTTCGTTTTTGCCCTTTTTGCCACAATAGCACACCTCTGTTTATCCTCTTGAAAAGTCGGGATTTTTCTAAGGGACCAGCAGTGATGCTTTTGTCTTTCCTATTGTTCCTCCACAATAGTTCATATTATTTACATTATATTGTTCTACTGTTTTTGTTTTATTTTTCCACAATAATGCATATTAGCATTCAAAAATGTTTCGTTTTTGCCCTTTTTGCCACAATAGCACACCTCTGTTTATCCTCTTGAAAAGTCGGGATTTTTCTAAGGGACCAGCAAGTGATGCTTTTGTCTTTCCTATTGTTCCTCCACAATAGTTCATATTATTTACATTATATTGTTCTACTGTTTTTGTTTTATTTTTCCACAATAATGCATATTAGCATTCAAAAATGTTTCGTTTTTGCCCTTTTTGCCACAATAGCACACCTCTGTTTATCCTCTTGAAAAGTCGGGATTTTTCTAAGGGACCAGCAGTGATGCTTTTGTCTTTCCTATTGTTCCTCCACAATAGTTCATATTATTTACATTATATTGTTCTACTGTTTTTGTTTTATTTTTCCACAATAATGCATATTAGCATTCAAAAATGTTTCGTTTTGCCCTTTTTGCCACAATAGCACACCTCTGTTTATCCTCTTGAAAAGTCGGGATTTTTCTAAGGGACCAGCAGTGATGCTTTTGTCTTTCCTATTGTTCCTCCACAATAGTTCATATTATTTACATTATATTGTTCTACTGTTTTTGTTTTATTTTTCCACAATAATGCATATTAGCATTCAAAAATGTTTCGTTTTTGCCCTTTTTGCCACAATAGCACACCTCTGTTTATCCTCTTGAAAAGTCGGGATTTTTCTAAGGGACCAGCAGTGATGCTTTTGTCTTTCCTATTGTTCCTCCACAATAGTTCATATTATTTACATTATATTGTTCTACTGTTTTTGTTTTATTTTTCCACAATAATGCATATTAGCATTCAAAAATGTTTCGTTTTTGCCCTTTTTGCCACAATAGCACACCTCTGTTTATCCTCTTGAAAAGTCGGGATTTTTCTAAGGGACCAGCAGTGATGCTTTTGTCTTTCCTATTGTTCCTCCACAATAGTTCATATTATTTACATTATATTGTTCTACTGTTTTTGTTTTATTTTTCCACAATAATGCATATTAGCATTCAAAAATGTTTCGTTTTTGCCCTTTTTGCCACAATAGCACACCTCTGTTTATCCTCTTGAAAAGTCGGGATTTTTCTAAGGGACCAGCAGTGATGCTTTTGTCTTTCCTATTGTTCCTCCACAATAGTTCATATTATTTACATTATATTGTTCTACTGTTTTTGTTTTATTTTTCCACAATAATGCATATTAGCATTCAAAAATGTTTCGTTTTTGCCCTTTTTGCCACAATAGCACACCTCTGTTTATCCTCTTGAAAAGTCGGGATTTTTCTAAGGGACCAGCAGTGATGCTTTTGTCTTTCCTATTGTTCCTCCACAATAGTTCATATTATTTACATTATATTGTTCTACTGTTTTTGTTTTATTTTTCCACAATAATGCATATTAGCATTCAAAAATGTTTCGTTTTTGCCCTTTTTGCCACAATAGCACACCTCTGTTTATCCTCTTGAAAAGTCGGGATTTTTCTAAGGGACCAGCAGTGATGCTTTTGTCTTTCCTATTGTTCCTCCACAATAGTTCATATTATTTACATTATATTGTTCTACTGTTTTTGTTTTATTTTTCCACAATAATGCATATTAGCATTCAAAAATGTTTCGTTTTTGCCCTTTTTGCCACAATAGCACACCTCTGTTTATCCTCTTGAAAAGTCGGGATTTTTCTAAGGGACCAGCAGTGATGCTTTTGTCTTTCCTATTGTTCCTCCACAATAGTTCATATTATTTACATTATATTGTTCTACTGTTTTTGTTTTATTTTTCCACAATAATGCATATTAGCATTCAAAAATGTT
Organism: Stegodyphus dumicola; assembly: GCF_044657685.1. Lineage (NCBI taxonomy): Eukaryota > Metazoa > Arthropoda > Arachnida > Araneae > Eresidae > Stegodyphus > Stegodyphus dumicola. The sequence goes on along the minus strand of NC_140771.1, from coordinate 33,996,356 downwards.
TCGTTTTTGCCCTTTTTGCCACAATAGCACACCTCTGTTTATCCTCTTGAAAAGTCGGGATTTTTCTAAGGGACCAGCAGTGATGCTTTTGTCTTTCCTATTGTTCCTCCACAATAGTTCATATTATTTACATTATATTGTTCTACTGTTTTTGTTTTATTTTTCCACAATAATGCATATTAGCATTCAAAAATGTTTCGTTTTTGCCCTTTTTGCCACAATAGCACACCTCTGTTTATCCTCTTGAAAAGTCGGGATTTTTCTAAGGGACCAGCAGTGATGCTTTTGTCTTTCCTATTGTTCCTCCACAATAGTTCATATTATTTACATTATATTGTTCTACTGTTTTTGTTTTATTTTTCCACAATAATGCATATTAGCATTCAAAAATGTTTCGTTTTTGCCCTTTTTGCCACAATAGCACACCTCTGTTTATCCTCTTGAAAAGTCGGGATTTTTCTAAGGGACCAGCAGTGATGCTTTTGTCTTTCCTATTGTTCCTCCACAATAGTTCATATTATTTACATTATATTGTTCTACTGTTTTTGTTTTATTTTTCCACAATAATGCATATTAGCATTCAAAAATGTTTCGTTTTTGCCCTTTTTGCCACAATAGCACACCTCTGTTTATCCTCTTGAAAAGTCGGGATTTTTCTAAGGGACCAGCAGTGATGCTTTTGTCTTTCCTATTGTTCCTCCACAATAGTTCATATTATTTACATTATATTGTTCTACTGTTTTTGTTTTATTTTTCCACAATAATGCATATTAGCATTCAAAAATGTTTCGTTTTTGCCCTTTTTGCCACAATAGCACACCTCTGTTTATCCTCTTGAAAAGTCGGGATTTTTCTAAGGGACCAGCAGTGATGCTTTTGTCTTTCCTATTGTTCCTCCACAATAGTTCATATTATTTACATTATATTGTTCTACTGTTTTTGTTTTATTTTTCCACAATAATGCATATTAGCATTCAAAAATGTTTCGTTTTTGCCCTTTTTGCCACAATAGCACACCTCTGTTTATCCTCTTGAAAAGTCGGGATTTTTCTAAGGGACCAGCAGTGATGCTTTTGTCTTTCCTATTGTTCCTCCACAATAGTTCATATTATTTACATTATATTGTTCTACTGTTTTTGTTTTATTTTTCCACAATAATGCATATTAGCATTCAAAAATGTTTCGTTTTTGCCCTTTTTGCCACAATAGCACACCTCTGTTTATCCTCTTGAAAAGTCGGGATTTTTCTAAGGGACCAGCAGTGATGCTTTTGTCTTTCCTATTGTTCCTCCACAATAGTTCATATTATTTACATTATATTGTTCTACTGTTTTTGTTTTATTTTTCCACAATAATGCATATTAGCATTCAAAAATGTTTCGTTTTTGCCCTTTTTGCCACAATAGCACACCTCTGTTTATCCTCTTGAAAAGTCGGGATTTTTCTAAGGGACCAGCAGTGATGCTTTTGTCTTTCCTATTGTTCCTCCACAATAGTTCATATTATTTACATTATATTGTTCTACTGTTTTTGTTTTATTTTTCCACAATAATGCATATTAGCATTCAAAAATGTTTCGTTTTTGCCCTTTTTGCCACAATAGCACACCTCTGTTTATCCTCTTGAAAAGTCGGGATTTTTCTAAGGGACCAGCAGTGATGCTTTTGTCTTTCCTATTGTTCCTCCACAATAGTTCATATTATTTACATTATATTGTTCTACTGTTTTTGTTTTATTTTTCCACAATAATGCATATTAGCATTCAAAAATGTTTCGTTTTTGCCCTTTTTGCCACAATAGCACACCTCTGTTTATCCTCTTGAAAAGTCGGGATTTTTCTAAGGGACCAGCAGTGATGCTTTTGTCTTTCCTATTGTTCCTCCACAATAGTTCATATTATTTACATTATATTGTTCTACTGTTTTTGTTTTATTTTTCCACAATAATGCATATTAGCATTCAAAAATGTTTCGTTTTTGCCCTTTTTGCCACAATAGCACACCTCTGTTTATCCTCTTGAAAAGTCGGGATTTTTCTAAGGGACCAGCAGTGATGCTTTTGTCTTTCCTATTGTTCCTCCACAATAGTTCATATTATTTACATTATATTGTTCTACTGTTTTTGTTTTATTTTTCCACAATAATGCATATTAGCATTCAAAAATGTTTCGTTTTTGCCCTTTTTGCCACAATAGCACACCTCTGTTTATCCTCTTGAAAAGTCGGGATTTTTCTAAGGGACCAGCAGTGATGCTTTTGTCTTTCCTATTGTTCCTCCACAATAGTTCATATTATTTACATTATATTGTTCTACTGTTTTTGTTTTATTTTTCCACAATAATGCATATTAGCATTCAAAAATGTTTCGTTTTTGCCCTTTTTGCCACAATAGCACACCTCTGTTTATCCTCTTGAAAAGTCGGGATTTTTCTAAGGGACCAGCAGTGATGCTTTTGTCTTTCCTATTGTTCCTCCACAATAGTTCATATTATTTACATTATATTGTTCTACTGTTTTTGTTTTATTTTTCCACAATAATGCATATTAGCATTCAAAAATGTTTCGTTTTTGCCCTTTTTGCCACAATAGCACACCTCTGTTTATCCTCTTGAAAAGTCGGGATTTTTCTAAGGGACCAGCAGTGATGCTTTTGTCTTTCCTATTGTTCCTCCACAATAGTTCATATTATTTACATTATATTGTTCTACTGTTTTTGTTTTATTTTTCCACAATAATGCATATTAGCATTCAAAAATGTTTCGTTTTTGCCCTTTTTGCCACAATAGCACACCTCTGTTTATCCTCTTGAAAAGTCGGGATTTTTCTAAGGGACCAGCAGTGATGCTTTTGTCTTTCCTATTGTTCCTCCACAATAGTTCATATTATTTACATTATATTGTTCTACTGTTTTTGTTTTATTTTTCCACAATAATGCATATTAGCATTCAAAAATGTTTCGTTTTTGCCCTTTTTGCCACAATAGCACACCTCTGTTTATCCTCTTGAAAAGTCGGGATTTTTCTAAGGGACCAGCAGTGATGCTTTTGTCTTTCCTATTGTTCCTCCACAATAGTTCATATTATTTACATTATATTGTTCTACTGTTTTTGTTTTATTTTTCCACAATAATGCATATTAGCATTCAAAAATGTTTCGTTTTTGCCCTTTTTGCCACAATAGCACACCTCTGTTTATCCTCTTGAAAAGTCGGGATTTTTCTAAGGGACCAGCAGTGATGCTTTTGTCTTTCCTATTGTTCCTCCACAATAGTTCATATTATTTACATTATATTGTTCTACTGTTTTTGTTTTATTTTTCCACAATAATGCATATTAGCATTCAAAAAGGTTTCGTTTTTGCCCTTTTTGCCACAATAGCACACCTCTGTTTATCCTCTTGAAAAGTCGGGATTTTTCTAAGGGACCAGCAGTGATGCTTTTGTCTTTCCTATTTGTTCCTCCACAATAGTTCATATTATTTACATTATATTGTTCTACTGTTTTTGTTTTATTTTTCCACAATAATGCATATTAGCATTCAAAAATGTTTCGTTTTTGCCCTTTTTGCCACAATAGCACACCTCTGTTTATCCTCTTGAAAAGTCGGGATTTTTCTAAGGGACCAGCAGTGATGCTTTTGTCTTTCCTATTGTTCCTCCACAATAGTTCATATTATTTACATTATATTGTTCTACTGTTTTTGTTTTATTTTTCCACAATAATGCATATTAGCATTCAAAAATGTTTCGTTTTTGCCCTTTTTGCCACAATAGCACACCTCTGTTTATCCTCTTGAAAAGTCGGGATTTTTCTAAGGGACCAGCAGTGATGCTTTTGTCTTTCCTATTGTTCCTCCACAATAGTTCATATTATTTACATTATATTGTTCTACTGTTTTTGTTTTATTTTTCCACAATAATGCATATTAGCATTCAAAAATGTTTCGTTTTTGCCCTTTTTGCCACAATAGCACACCTCTGTTTATCCTCTTGAAAAGTCGGGATTTTTCTAAGGGACCAGCAGTGATGCTTTTGTCTTTCCTATTGTTCCTCCACAATAGTTCATATTATTTACATTATATTGTTCTACTGTTTTTGTTTTATTTTTCCACAATAATGCATATTAGCATTCAAAAATGTTTCGTTTTTGCCCTTTTTGCCACAATAGCACACCTCTGTTTATCCTCTTGAAAAGTCGGGATTTTTCTAAGGGACCAGCAGTGATGCTTTTGTCTTTCCTATTGTTCCTCCACAATAGTTCATATTATTTACATTATATTGTTCTACTGTTTTTGTTTTATTTTTCCACAATAATGCATATTAGCATTCAAAAATGTTTCGTTTTTGCCCTTTTTGCCACAATAGCACACCTCTGTTTATCCTCTTGAAAAGTCGGGATTTTTCTAAGGGACCAGCAGTGATGCTTTTGTCTTTCCTATTGTTCCTCCACAATAGTTCATATTATTTACATTATATTGTTCTACTGTTTTTGTTTTATTTTTCCACAATAATGCATATTAGCATTCAAAAATGTTTCGTTTTTGCCCTTTTTGCCACAATAGCACACCTCTGTTTATCCTCTTGAAAAGTCGGGATTTTTCTAAGGGACCAGCAGTGATGCTTTTGTCTTTCCTATTGTTCCTCCACAATAGTTCATATTATTTACATTATATTGTTCTACTGTTTTTGTTTTATTTTTCCACAATAATGCATATTAGCATTCAAAAATGTTTCGTTTTTGCCCTTTTTGCCACAATAGCACACCTCTGTTTATCCTCTTGAAAAGTCGGGATTTTTCTAAGGGACCAGCAGTGATGCTTTTGTCTTTCCTATTGTTCCTCCACAATAGTTCATATTATTTACATTATATTGTTCTACTGTTTTTGTTTTATTTTTCCACAATAATGCATATTAGCATTCAAAAATGTTTCGTTTTTGCCCTTTTTGCCACAATAGCACACCTCTGTTTATCCTCTTGAAAAGTCGGGATTTTTCTAAGGGACCAGCAGTGATGCTTTTGTCTTTCCTATTGTTCCTCCACAATAGTTCATATTATTTACATTATATTGTTCTACTGTTTTTGTTTTATTTTTCCACAATAATGCATATTAGCATTCAAAAATGTTTCGTTTTTGCCCTTTTTGCCACAATAGCACACCTCTGTTTATCCTCTTGAAAAGTCGGGATTTTTCTAAGGGACCAGCAGTGATGCTTTTGTCTTTCCTATTGTTCCTCCACAATAGTTCATATTATTTACATTATATTGTTCTACTGTTTTTGTTTTATTTTTCCACAATAATGCATATTAGCATTCAAAAATGTTTCGTTTTTGCCCTTTTTGCCACAATAGCACACCTCTGTTTATCCTCTTGAAAAGTCGGGATTTTTCTAAGGGACCAGCAGTGATGCTTTTGTCTTTCCTATTGTTCCTCCACAATAGTTCATATTATTTACATTATATTGTTCTACTGTTTTTGTTTTATTTTTCCACAATAATGCATATTAGCATTCAAAAATGTTTCGTTTTTGCCCTTTTTGCCACAATAGCACACCTCTGTTTATCCTCTTGAAAAGTCGGGATTTTTCTAAGGGACCAGCAGTGATGCTTTTGTCTTTCCTATTGTTCCTCCACAATAGTTCATATTATTTACATTATATTGTTCTACTGTTTTTGTTTTATTTTTCCACAATAATGCATATTAGCATTCAAAAATGTTTCGTTTTTGCCCTTTTTGCCACAATAGCACACCTCTGTTTATCCTCTTGAAAAGTCGGGATTTTTCTAAGGGACCAGCAGTGATGCTTTTGTCTTTCCTATTGTTCCTCCACAATAGTTCATATTATTTACATTATATTGTTCTACTGTTTTTGTTTTATTTTTCCACAATAATGCATATTAGCATTCAAAAATGTTTCGTTTTTGCCCTTTTTGCCACAATAGCACACCTCTGTTTATCCTCTTGAAAAGTCGGGATTTTTCTAAGGGACCAGCAGTGATGCTTTTGTCTTTCCTATTGTTCCTCCACAATAGTTCATATTATTTACATTATATTGTTCTACTGTTTTTGTTTTATTTTTCCACAATAATGCATATTAGCATTCAAAAATGTTTCGTTTTTGCCCTTTTTGCCACAATAGCACACCTCTGTTTATCCTCTTGAAAAGTCGGGATTTTTCTAAGGGACCAGCAGTGATGCTTTTGTCTTTCCTATTGTTCCTCCACAATAGTTCATATTATTTACATTATATTGTTCTACTGTTTTTGTTTTATTTTTCCACAATAATGCATATTAGCATTCAAAAATGTTTCGTTTTTGCCCTTTTTGCCACAATAGCACACCTCTGTTTATCCTCTTGAAAAGTCGGGATTTTTCTAAGGGACCAGCAGTGATGCTTTTGTCTTTCCTATTGTTCCTCCACAATAGTTCATATTATTTACATTATATTGTTCTACTGTTTTTGTTTTATTTTTCCACAATAATGCATATTAGCATTCAAAAATGTTTCGTTTTTGCCCTTTTTGCCACAATAGCACACCTCTGTTTATCCTCTTGAAAAGTCGGGATTTTTCTAAGGGACCAGCAGTGATGCTTTTGTCTTTCCTATTGTTCCTCCACAATAGTTCATATTATTTACATTATATTGTTCTACTGTTTTTGTTTTATTTTTCCACAATAATGCATATTAGCATTCAAAAATGTTTCGTTTTTGCCCTTTTTGCCACAATAGCACACCTCTGTTTATCCTCTTGAAAAGTCGGGATTTTTCTAAGGGACCAGCAGTGATGCTTTTGTCTTTCCTATTGTTCCTCCACAATAGTTCATATTATTTACATTATATTGTTCTACTGTTTTTGTTTTATTTTTCCACAATAATGCATATTAGCATTCAAAAATGTTTCGTTTTTGCCCTTTTTGCCACAATAGCACACCTCTGTTTATCCTCTTGAAAAGTCGGGATTTTTCTAAGGGACCAGCAGTGATGCTTTTGTCTTTCCTATTGTTCCTCCACAATAGTTCATATTATTTACATTATATTGTTCTACTGTTTTTGTTTTATTTTTCCACAATAATGCATATTAGCATTCAAAAATGTTTCGTTTTTGCCCTTTTTGCCACAATAGCACACCTCTGTTTATCCTCTTGAAAAGTCGGGATTTTTCTAAGGGACCAGCAGTGATGCTTTTGTCTTTCCTATTGTTCCTCCACAATAGTTCATATTATTTACATTATATTGTTCTACTGTTTTTGTTTTATTTTTCCACAATAATGCATATTAGCATTCAAAAATGTTTCGTTTTTGCCCTTTTTGCCACAATAGCACACCTCTGTTTATCCTCTTGAAAAGTCGGGATTTTTCTAAGGGACCAGCAGTGATGCTTTTGTCTTTCCTATTGTTCCTCCACAATAGTTCATATTATTTACATTATATTGTTCTACTGTTTTTGTTTTATTTTTCCACAATAATGCATATTAGCATTCAAAAATGTTTCGTTTTTGCCCTTTTTGCCACAATAGCACACCTCTGTTTATCCTCTTGAAAAGTCGGGATTTTTCTAAGGGACCAGCAGTGATGCTTTTGTCTTTCCTATTGTTCCTCCACAATAGTTCATATTATTTACATTATATTGTTCTACTGTTTTTGTTTTATTTTTCCACAATAATGCATATTAGCATTCAAAAATGTTTCGTTTTTGCCCTTTTTGCCACAATAGCACACCTCTGTTTATCCTCTTGAAAAGTCGGGATTTTTCTAAGGGACCAGCAGTGATGCTTTTGTCTTTCCTATTGTTCCTCCACAATAGTTCATATTATTTACATTATATTGTTCTACTGTTTTTGTTTTATTTTTCCACAATAATGCATATTAGCATTCAAAAATGTTTCGTTTTTGCCCTTTTTGCCACAATAGCACACCTCTGTTTATCCTCTTGAAAAGTCGGGATTTTTCTAAGGGACCAGCAGTGATGCTTTTGTCTTTCCTATTGTTCCTCCACAATAGTTCATATTATTTACATTATATTGTTCTACTGTTTTTGTTTTATTTTTCCACAATAATGCATATTAGCATTCAAAAATGTTTCGTTTTTGCCCTTTTTGCCACAATAGCACACCTCTGTTTATCCTCTTGAAAAGTCGGGATTTTTCTAAGGGACCAGCAGTGATGCTTTTGTCTTTCCTATTGTTCCTCCACAATAGTTCATATTATTTACATTATATTGTTCTACTGTTTTTGTTTTATTTTTCCACAATAATGCATATTAGCATTCAAAAATGTTTCGTTTTTGCCCTTTTTGCCACAATAGCACACCTCTGTTTATCCTCTTGAAAAGTCGGGATTTTTCTAAGGGACCAGCAGTGATGCTTTTGTCTTTCCTATTGTTCCTCCACAATAGTTCATATTATTTACATTATATTGTTCTACTGTTTTTGTTTTATTTTTCCACAATAATGCATATTAGCATTCAAAAATGTTTCGTTTTTGCCCTTTTTGCCACAATAGCACACCTCTGTTTATCCTCTTGAAAAGTCGGGATTTTTCTAAGGGACCAGCAGTGATGCTTTTGTCTTTCCTATTGTTCCTCCACAATAGTTCATATTATTTACATTATATTGTTCTACTGTTTTTGTTTTATTTTTCCACAATAATGCATATTAGCATTCAAAAATGTTTCGTTTTTGCCCTTTTTGCCACAATAGCACACCTCTGTTTATCCTCTTGAAAAGTCGGGATTTTTCTAAGGGACCAGCAGTGATGCTTTTGTCTTTCCTATTGTTCCTCCACAATAGTTCATATTATTTACATTATATTGTTCTACTGTTTTTGTTTTATTTTTCCACAATAATGCATATTAGCATTCAAAAATGTTTCGTTTTTGCCCTTTTTGCCACAATAGCACACCTCTGTTTATCCTCTTGAAAAGTCGGGATTTTTCTAAGGGACCAGCAGTGATGCTTTTGTCTTTCCTATTGTTCCTCCACAATAGTTCATATTATTTACATTATATTGTTCTACTGTTTTTGTTTTATTTTTCCACAATAATGCATATTAGCATTCAAAAATGTTTCGTTTTTGCCCTTTTTGCCACAATAGCACACCTCTGTTTATCCTCTTGAAAAGTCGGGATTTTTCTAAGGGACCAGCAGTGATGCTTTTGTCTTTCCTATTGTTCCTCCACAATAGTTCATATTATTTACATTATATTGTTCTACTGTTTTTGTTTTATTTTTCCACAATAATGCATATTAGCATTCAAAAATGTTTCGTTTTTGCCCTTTTTGCCACAATAGCACACCTCTGTTTATCCTCTTGAAAAGTCGGGATTTTTCTAAGGGACCAGCAGTGATGCTTTTGTCTTTCCTATTGTTCCTCCACAATAGTTCATATTATTTACATTATATTGTTCTACTGTTTTTGTTTTATTTTTCCACAATAATGCATATTAGCATTCAAAAATGTTTCGTTTTTGCCCTTTTTGCCACAATAGCACACCTCTGTTTATCCTCTTGAAAAGTCGGGATTTTTCTAAGGGACCAGCAGTGATGCTTTTGTCTTTCCTATTGTTCCTCCACAATAGTTCATATTATTTACATTATATTGTTCTACTGTTTTTGTTTTATTTTTCCACAATAATGCATATTAGCATTCAAAAATGTTTCGTTTTTGCCCTTTTTGCCACAATAGCACACCTCTGTTTATCCTCTTGAAAAGTCGGGATTTTTCTAAGGGACCAGCAGTGATGCTTTTGTCTTTCCTATTGTTCCTCCACAATAGTTCATATTATTTACATTATATTGTTCTACTGTTTTTGTTTTATTTTTCCACAATAATGCATATTAGCATTCAAAAATGTTTCGTTTTTGCCCTTTTTGCCACAATAGCACACCTCTGTTTATCCTCTTGAAAAGTCGGGATTTTTCTAAGGGACCAGCAGTGATGCTTTTGTCTTTCCTATTGTTCCTCCACAATAGTTCATATTATTTACATTATATTGTTCTACTGTTTTTGTTTTATTTTTCCACAATAATGCATATTAGCATTCAAAAATGTTTCGTTTTTGCCCTTTTTGCCACAATAGCACACCTCTGTTTATCCTCTTGAAAAGTCGGGATTTTTCTAAGGGACCAGCAGTGATGCTTTTGTCTTTCCTATTGTTCCTCCACAATAGTTCATATTATTTACATTATATTGTTCTACTGTTTTTGTTTTATTTTTCCACAATAATGCATATTAGCATTCAAAAATGTTTCGTTTTTGCCCTTTTTGCCACAATAGCACACCTCTGTTTATCCTCTTGAAAAGTCGGGATTTTTCTAAGGGACCAGCAGTGATGCTTTTGTCTTTCCTATTGTTCCTCCACAATAGTTCATATTATTTACATTATATTGTTCTACTGTTTTTGTTTTATTTTTCCACAATAATGCATATTAGCATTCAAAAATGTTTCGTTTTTGCCCTTTTTGCCACAATAGCACACCTCTGTTTATCCTCTTGAAAAGTCGGGATTTTTCTAAGGGACCAGCAGTGATGCTTTTGTCTTTCCTATTGTTCCTCCACAATAGTTCATATTATTTACATTATATTGTTCTACTGTTTTTGTTTTATTTTTCCACAATAATGCATATTAGCATTCAAAAATGTTTCGTTTTTGCCCTTTTTGCCACAATAGCACACCTCTGTTTATCCTCTTGAAAAGTCGGGATTTTTCTAAGGGACCAGCAGTGATGCTTTTGTCTTTCCTATTGTTCCTCCACAATAGTTCATATTATTTACATTATATTGTTCTACTGTTTTTGTTTTATTTTTCCACAATAATGCATATTAGCATTCAAAAATGTTTCGTTTTTGCCCTTTTTGCCACAATAGCACACCTCTGTTTATCCTCTTGAAAAGTCGGGATTTTTCTAAGGGACCAGCAGTGATGCTTTTGTCTTTCCTATTGTTCCTCCACAATAGTTCATATTATTTACATTATATTGTTCTACTGTTTTTGTTTTATTTTTCCACAATAATGCATATTAGCATTCAAAAATGTTTCGTTTTTGCCCTTTTTGCCACAATAGCACACCTCTGTTTATCCTCTTGAAAAGTCGGGATTTTTCTAAGGGACCAGCAGTGATGCTTTTGTCTTTCCTATTGTTCCTCCACAATAGTTCATATTATTTACATTATATTGTTCTACTGTTTTTGTTTTATTTTTCCACAATAATGCATATTAGCATTCAAAAATGTTTCGTTTTTGCCCTTTTTGCCACAATAGCACACCTCTGTTTATCCTCTTGAAAAGTCGGGATTTTTCTAAGGGACCAGCAGTGATGCTTTTGTCTTTCCTATTGTTCCTCCACAATAGTTCATATTATTTACATTATATTGTTCTACTGTTTTTGTTTTATTTTTCCACAATAATGCATATTAGCATTCAAAAATGTTTCGTTTTTGCCCTTTTTGCCACAATAGCACACCTCTGTTTATCCTCTTGAAAAGTCGGGATTTTTCTAAGGGACCAGCAGTGATGCTTTTGTCTTTCCTATTGTTCCTCCACAATAGTTCATATTATTTACATTATATTGTTCTACTGTTTTTGTTTTATTTTTCCACAATAATGCATATTAGCATTCAAAAATGTTTCGTTTTTGCCCTTTTTGCCACAATAGCACACCTCTGTTTATCCTCTTGAAAAGTCGGGATTTTTCTAAGGGACCAGCAGTGATGCTTTTGTCTTTCCTATTGTTCCTCCACAATAGTTCATATTATTTACATTATATTGTTCTACTGTTTTTGTTTTATTTTTCCACAATAATGCATATTAGCATTCAAAAATGTTTCGTTTTTGCCCTTTTTGCCACAATAGCACACCTCTGTTTATCCTCTTGAAAAGTCGGGATTTTTCTAAGGGACCAGCAGTGATGCTTTTGTCTTTCCTATTGTTCCTCCACAATAGTTCATATTATTTACATTATATTGTTCTACTGTTTTTGTTTTATTTTTCCACAATAATGCATATTAGCATTCAAAAATGTTTCGTTTTTGCCCTTTTTGCCACAATAGCACACCTCTGTTTATCCTCTTGAAAAGTCGGGATTTTTCTAAGGGACCAGCAGTGATGCTTTTGTCTTTCCTATTGTTCCTCCACAATAGTTCATATTATTTACATTATATTGTTCTACTGTTTTTGTTTTATTTTTCCACAATAATGCATATTAGCATTCAAAAATGTTTCGTTTTTGCCCTTTTTGCCACAATAGCACACCTCTGTTTATCCTCTTGAAAAGTCGGGATTTTTCTAAGGGACCAGCAGTGATGCTTTTGTCTTTCCTATTGTTCCTCCACAATAGTTCATATTATTTACATTATATTGTTCTACTGTTTTTGTTTTATTTTTCCACAATAATGCATATTAGCATTCAAAAATGTTTCGTTTTTGCCCTTTTTGCCACAATAGCACACCTCTGTTTATCCTCTTGAAAAGTCGGGATTTTTCTAAGGGACCAGCAGTGATGCTTTTGTCTTTCCTATTGTTCCTCCACAATAGTTCATATTATTTACATTATATTGTTCTACTGTTTTTGTTTTATTTTTCCACAATAATGCATATTAGCATTCAAAAATGTTTCGTTTTTGCCCTTTTTGCCACAATAGCACACCTCTGTTTATCCTCTTGAAAAGTCGGGATTTTTCTAAGGGACCAGCAGTGATGCTTTTGTCTTTCCTATTGTTCCTCCACAATAGTTCATATTATTTACATTATATTGTTCTACTGTTTTTGTTTTATTTTTCCACAATAATGCATATTAGCATTCAAAAATGTTTCGTTTTTGCCCTTTTTGCCACAATAGCACACCTCTGTTTATCCTCTTGAAAAGTCGGGATTTTTCTAAGGGACCAGCAGTGATGCTTTTGTCTTTCCTATTGTTCCTCCACAATAGTTCATATTATTTACATTATATTGTTCTACTGTTTTTGTTTTATTTTTCCACAATAATGCATATTAGCATTCAAAAATGTTTCGTTTTTGCCCTTTTTGCCACAATAGCACACCTCTGTTTATCCTCTTGAAAAGTCGGGATTTTTCTAAGGGACCAGCAGTGATGCTTTTGTCTTTCCTATTGTTCCTCCACAATAGTTCATATTATTTACATTATATTGTTCTACTGTTTTTGTTTTATTTTTCCACAATAATGCATATTAGCATTCAAAAATGTTTCGTTTTTGCCCTTTTTGCCACAATAGCACACCTCTGTTTATCCTCTTGAAAAGTCGGGATTTTTCTAAGGGACCAGCAGTGATGCTTTTGTCTTTCCTATTGTTCCTCCACAATAGTTCATATTATTTACATTTTATTGTTCTACTGTTTTTGTTTTATTTTTCCACAATAATGCATATTAGCATTCAAAAATGTTTCGTTTTTGCCCTTTTTGCCACAATAGCACACCTCTGTTTATCCTCTTGAAAAGTCGGGATTTTTCTAAGGGACCAGCAGTGATGCTTTTGTCTTTCCTATTGTTCCTCCACAATAGTTCATATTATTTACATTATATTGTTCTACTGTTTTTGTTTTATTTTTCCACAATAATGCATATTAGCATTCAAAAATGTTTCGTTTTTGCCCTTTTTGCCACAATAGCACACCTCTGTTTATCCTCTTGAAAAGTCGGGATTTTTCTAAGGGACCAGCAGTGATGCTTTTGTCTTTCCTATTGTTCCTCCACAATAGTTCATATTATTTACATTATATTGTTCTACTGTTTTTGTTTTATTTTTCCACAATAATGCATATTAGCATTCAAAAATGTTTCGTTTTTGCCCTTTTTGCCACAATAGCACACCTCTGTTTATCCTCTTGAAAAGTCGGGATTTTTCTAAGGGACCAGCAGTGATGCTTTTGTCTTTCCTATTGTTCCTCCACAATAGTTCATATTATTTACATTATATTGTTCTACTGTTTTTGTTTTATTTTTCCACAATAATGCATATTAGCATTCAAAAATGTTTCGTTTTTGCCCTTTTTGCCACAATAGCACACCTCTGTTTATCCTCTTGAAAAGTCGGGATTTTTCTAAGGGACCAGCAGTGATGCTTTTGTCTTTCCTATTGTTCCTCCACAATAGTTCATATTATTTACATTATATTGTTCTACTGTTTTTGTTTTATTTTTCCACAATAATGCATATTAGCATTCAAAAATGTTTCGTTTTTGCCCTTTTTGCCACAATAGCACACCTCTGTTTATCCTCTTGAAAAGTCGGGATTTTTCTAAGGGACCAGCAGTGATGCTTTTGTCTTTCCTATTGTTCCTCCACAATAGTTCATATTATTTACATTATATTGTTCTACTGTTTTTGTTTTATTTTTCCACAATAATGCATATTAGCATTCAAAAATGTTTCGTTTTTGCCCTTTTTGCCACAATAGCACACCTCTGTTTATCCTCTTGAAAAGTCGGGATTTTTCTAAGGGACCAGCAGTGATGCTTTTGTCTTTCCTATTGTTCCTCCACAATAGTTCATATTATTTACATTATATTGTTCTACTGTTTTTGTTTTATTTTTCCACAATAATGCATATTAGCATTCAAAAATGTTTCGTTTTTGCCCTTTTTGCCACAATAGCACACCTCTGTTTATCCTCTTGAAAAGTCGGGATTTTTCTAAGGGACCAGCAGTGATGCTTTTGTCTTTCCTATTGTTCCTCCACAATAGTTCATATTATTTACATTATATTGTTCTACTGTTTTTGTTTTATTTTTCCACAATAATGCATATTAGCATTCAAAAATGTTTCGTTTTTGCCCTTTTTGCCACAATAGCACACCTCTGTTTATCCTCTTGAAAAGTCGGGATTTTTCTAAGGGACCAGCAGTGATGCTTTTGTCTTTCCTATTGTTCCTCCACAATAGTTCATATTATTTACATTATATTGTTCTACTGTTTTTGTTTTATTTTTCCACAATAATGCATATTAGCATTCAAAAATGTTTCGTTTTTGCCCTTTTTGCCACAATAGCACACCTCTGTTTATCCTCTTGAAAAGTCGGGATTTTTCTAAGGGACCAGCAGTGATGCTTTTGTCTTTCCTATTGTTCCTCCACAATAGTTCATATTATTTACATTATATTGTTCTACTGTTTTTGTTTTATTTTTCCACAATAATGCATATTAGCATTCAAAAATGTTTCGTTTTTGCCCTTTTTGCCACAATAGCACACCTCTGTTTATCCTCTTGAAAAGTCGGGATTTTTCTAAGGGACCAGCAGTGATGCTTTTGTCTTTCCTATTGTTCCTCCACAATAGTTCATATTATTTACATTATATTGTTCTACTGTTTTTGTTTTATTTTTCCACAATAATGCATATTAGCATTCAAAAATGTTTCGTTTTTGCCCTTTTTGCCACAATAGCACACCTCTGTTTATCCTCTTGAAAAGTCGGGATTTTTCTAAGGGACCAGCAGTGATGCTTTTGTCTTTCCTATTGTTCCTCCACAATAGTTCATATTATTTACATTATATTGTTCTACTGTTTTTGTTTTATTTTTCCACAATAATGCATATTAGCATTCAAAAATGTTTCGTTTTTGCCCTTTTTGCCACAATAGCACACCTCTGTTTATCCTCTTGAAAAGTCGGGATTTTTCTAAGGGACCAGCAGTGATGCTTTTGTCTTTCCTATTGTTCCTCCACAATAGTTCATATTATTTACATTATATTGTTCTACTGTTTTTGTTTTATTTTTCCACAATAATGCATATTAGCATTCAAAAATGTTTCGTTTTTGCCCTTTTTGCCACAATAGCACACCTCTGTTTATCCTCTTGAAAAGTCGGGATTTTTCTAAGGGACCAGCAGTGATGCTTTTGTCTTTCCTATTGTTCCTCCACAATAGTTCATATTATTTACATTATATTGTTCTACTGTTTTTGTTTTATTTTTCCACAATAATGCATATTAGCATTCAAAAATGTTTCGTTTTTGCCCTTTTTGCCACAATAGCACACCTCTGTTTATCCTCTTGAAAAGTCGGGATTTTTCTAAGGGACCAGCAGTGATGCTTTTGTCTTTCCTATTGTTCCTCCACAATAGTTCATATTATTTACATTATATTGTTCTACTGTTTTTGTTTTATTTTTCCACAATAATGCATATTAGCATTCAAAAATGTTTCGTTTTTGCCCTTTTTGCCACAATAGCACACCTCTGTTTATCCTCTTGAAAAGTCGGGATTTTTCTAAGGGACCAGCAGTGATGCTTTTGTCTTTCCTATTGTTCCTCCACAATAGTTCATATTATTTACATTATATTGTTCTACTGTTTTTGTTTTATTTTTCCACAATAATGCATATTAGCATTCAAAAATGTTTCGTTTTTGCCCTTTTTGCCACAATAGCACACCTCTGTTTATCCTCTTGAAAAGTCGGGATTTTTCTAAGGGACCAGCAGTGATGCTTTTGTCTTTCCTATTGTTCCTCCACAATAGTTCATATTATTTACATTATATTGTTCTACTGTTTTTGTTTTATTTTTCCACAATAATGCATATTAGCATTCAAAAATGTTTCGTTTTTGCCCTTTTTGCCACAATAGCACACCTCTGTTTATCCTCTTGAAAAGTCGGGATTTTTCTAAGGGACCAGCAGTGATGCTTTTGTCTTTCCTATTGTTCCTCCACAATAGTTCATATTATTTACATTATATTGTTCTACTGTTTTTGTTTTATTTTTCCACAATAATGCATATTAGCATTCAAAAATGTTTCGTTTTTGCCCTTTTTGCCACAATAGCACACCTCTGTTTATCCTCTTGAAAAGTCGGGATTTTTCTAAGGGACCAGCAGTGATGCTTTTGTCTTTCCTATTGTTCCTCCACAATAGTTCATATTATTTACATTATATTGTTCTACTGTTTTTGTTTTATTTTTCCACAATAATGCATATTAGCATTCAAAAATGTTTCGTTTTTGCCCTTTTTGCCACAATAGCACACCTCTGTTTATCCTCTTGAAAAGTCGGGATTTTTCTAAGGGACCAGCAGTGATGCTTTTGTCTTTCCTATTGTTCCTCCACAATAGTTCATATTATTTACATTATATTGTTCTACTGTTTTTGTTTTATTTTTCCACAATAATGCATATTAGCATTCAAAAATGTTTCGTTTTTGCCCTTTTTGCCACAATAGCACACCTCTGTTTATCCTCTTGAAAAGTCGGGATTTTTCTAAGGGACCAGCAGTGATGCTTTTGTCTTTCCTATTGTTCCTCCACAATAGTTCATATTATTTACATTATATTGTTCTACTGTTTTTGTTTTATTTTTCCACAATAATGCATATTAGCATTCAAAAATGTTTCGTTTTTGCCCTTTTTGCCACAATAGCACACCTCTGTTTATCCTCTTGAAAAGTCGGGATTTTTCTAAGGGACCAGCAGTGATGCTTTTGTCTTTCCTATTGTTCCTCCACAATAGTTCATATTATTTACATTATATTGTTCTACTGTTTTTGTTTTATTTTTCCACAATAATGCATATTAGCATTCAAAAATGTTTCGTTTTTGCCCTTTTTGCCACAATAGCACACCTCTGTTTATCCTCTTGAAAAGTCGGGATTTTTCTAAGGGACCAGCAGTGATGCTTTTGTCTTTCCTATTGTTCCTCCACAATAGTTCATATTATTTACATTATATTGTTCTACTGTTTTTGTTTTATTTTTCCACAATAATGCATATTAGCATTCAAAAATGTTTCGTTTTTGCCCTTTTTGCCACAATAGCACACCTCTGTTTATCCTCTTGAAAAGTCGGGATTTTTCTAAGGGACCAGCAGTGATGCTTTTGTCTTTCCTATTGTTCCTCCACAATAGTTCATATTATTTACATTATATTGTTCTACTGTTTTTGTTTTATTTTTCCACAATAATGCATATTAGCATTCAAAAATGTTTCGTTTTTGCCCTTTTTGCCACAATAGCACACCTCTGTTTATCCTCTTGAAAAGTCGGGATTTTTCTAAGGGACCAGCAGTGATGCTTTTGTCTTTCCTATTGTTCCTCCACAATAGTTCATATTATTTACATTATATTGTTCTACTGTTTTTGTTTTATTTTTCCACAATAATGCATATTAGCATTCAAAAATGTTTCGTTTTTGCCCTTTTTGCCACAATAGCACACCTCTGTTTATCCTCTTGAAAAGTCGGGATTTTTCTAAGGGACCAGCAGTGATGCTTTTGTCTTTCCTATTGTTCCTCCACAATAGTTCATATTATTTACATTATATTGTTCTACTGTTTTTGTTTTATTTTTCCACAATAATGCATATTAGCATTCAAAAATGTTTCGTTTTTGCCCTTTTTGCCACAATAGCACACCTCTGTTTATCCTCTTGAAAAGTCGGGATTTTTCTAAGGGACCAGCAGTGATGCTTTTGTCTTTCCTATTGTTCCTCCACAATAGTTCATATTATTTACATTATATTGTTCTACTGTTTTTGTTTTATTTTTCCACAATAATGCATATTAGCATTCAAAAATGTTTCGTTTTTGCCCTTTTTGCCACAATAGCACACCTCTGTTTATCCTCTTGAAAAGTCGGGATTTTTCTAAGGGACCAGCAGTGATGCTTTTGTCTTTCCTATTGTTCCTCCACAATAGTTCATATTATTTACATTATATTGTTCTACTGTTTTTGTTTTATTTTTCCACAATAATGCATATTAGCATTCAAAAATGTTTCGTTTTTGCCCTTTTTGCCACAATAGCACACCTCTGTTTATCCTCTTGAAAAGTCGGGATTTTTCTAAGGGACCAGCAGTGATGCTTTTGTCTTTCCTATTGTTC
Source organism: Stegodyphus dumicola (assembly GCF_044657685.1). Lineage (NCBI taxonomy): Eukaryota > Metazoa > Arthropoda > Arachnida > Araneae > Eresidae > Stegodyphus > Stegodyphus dumicola. The sequence continues at coordinate 33,977,534 of NC_140771.1, read as the reverse complement.
CTCCACAATAGTTCATATTATTTACATTATATTGTTCTACTGTTTTTGTTTTATTTTTCCACAATAATGCATATTAGCATTCAAAAATGTTTCGTTTTTGCCCTTTTTGCCACAATAGCACACCTCTGTTTATCCTCTTGAAAAGTCGGGATTTTTCTAAGGGACCAGCAGTGATGCTTTTGTCTTTCCTATTGTTCCTCCACAATAGTTCATATTATTTACATTATATTGTTCTACTGTTTTTGTTTTATTTTTCCACAATAATGCATATTAGCATTCAAAAATGTTTCGTTTTTGCCCTTTTTGCCACAATAGCACACCTCTGTTTATCCTCTTGAAAAGTCGGGATTTTTCTAAGGGACCAGCAGTGATGCTTTTGTCTTTCCTATTGTTCCTCCACAATAGTTCATATTATTTACATTATATTGTTCTACTGTTTTTGTTTTATTTTTCCACAATAATGCATATTAGCATTCAAAAATGTTTCGTTTTTGCCCTTTTTGCCACAATAGCACACCTCTGTTTATCCTCTTGAAAAGTCGGGATTTTTCTAAGGGACCAGCAGTGATGCTTTTGTCTTTCCTATTGTTCCTCCACAATAGTTCATATTATTTACATTATATTGTTCTACTGTTTTTGTTTTATTTTTCCACAATAATGCATATTAGCATTCAAAAATGTTTCGTTTTTGCCCTTTTTGCCACAATAGCACACCTCTGTTTATCCTCTTGAAAAGTCGGGATTTTTCTAAGGGACCAGCAGTGATGCTTTTGTCTTTCCTATTGTTCCTCCACAATAGTTCATATTATTTACATTATATTGTTCTACTGTTTTTGTTTTATTTTTCCACAATAATGCATATTAGCATTCAAAAATGTTTCGTTTTTGCCCTTTTTGCCACAATAGCACACCTCTGTTTATCCTCTTGAAAAGTCGGGATTTTTCTAAGGGACCAGCAGTGATGCTTTTGTCTTTCCTATTGTTCCTCCACAATAGTTCATATTATTTACATTATATTGTTCTACTGTTTTTGTTTTATTTTTCCACAATAATGCATATTAGCATTCAAAAATGTTTCGTTTTTGCCCTTTTTGCCACAATAGCACACCTCTGTTTATCCTCTTGAAAAGTCGGGATTTTTCTAAGGGACCAGCAGTGATGCTTTTGTCTTTCCTATTGTTCCTCCACAATAGTTCATATTATTTACATTATATTGTTCTACTGTTTTTGTTTTATTTTTTAGCATTCAAAAATGTTTCGTTTTTGCCCTTTTTGCCACAATAGCACACCTCTGTTTATCCTCTTGAAAAGTCGGGATTTTTCTAAGGGACCAGCAGTGATGCTTTTGTCTTTCCTATTGTTCCTCCACAATAGTTCATATTATTTACATTATATTGTTCTACTGTTTTTGTTTTATTTTTCCACAATAATGCATATTAGCATTCAAAAATGTTTCGTTTTTGCCCTTTTTGCCACAATAGCACACCTCTGTTTATCCTCTTGAAAAGTCGGGATTTTTCTAAGGGACCAGCAGTGATGCTTTTGTCTTTCCTATTGTTCCTCCACAATAGTTCATATTATTTACATTATATTGTTCTACTGTTTTTGTTTTATTTTTCCACAATAATGCATATTAGCATTCAAAAATGTTTCGTTTTTGCCCTTTTTGCCACAATAGCACACCTCTGTTTATCCTCTTGAAAAGTCGGGATTTTTCTAAGGGACCAGCAGTGATGCTTTTGTCTTTCCTATTGTTCCTCCACAATAGTTCATATTATTTACATTATATTGTTCTACTGTTTTTGTTTTATTTTTCCACAATAATGCATATTAGCATTCAAAAATGTTTCGTTTTTGCCCTTTTTGCCACAATAGCACACCTCTGTTTATCCTCTTGAAAAGTCGGGATTTTTCTAAGGGACCAGCAGTGATGCTTTTGTCTTTCCTATTGTTCCTCCACAATAGTTCATATTATTTACATTATATTGTTCTACTGTTTTTGTTTTATTTTTCCACAATAATGCATATTAGCATTCAAAAATGTTTCGTTTTTGCCCTTTTTGCCACAATAGCACACCTCTGTTTATCCTCTTGAAAAGTCGGGATTTTTCTAAGGGACCAGCAGTGATGCTTTTGTCTTTCCTATTGTTCCTCCACAATAGTTCATATTATTTACATTATATTGTTCTACTGTTTTTGTTTTATTTTTCCACAATAATGCATATTAGCATTCAAAAATGTTTCGTTTTTGCCCTTTTTGCCACAATAGCACACCTCTGTTTATCCTCTTGAAAAGTCGGGATTTTTCTAAGGGACCAGCAGTGATGCTTTTGTCTTTCCTATTGTTCCTCCACAATAGTTCATATTATTTACATTATATTGTTCTACTGTTTTTGTTTTATTTTTCCACAATAATGCATATTAGCATTCAAAAATGTTTCGTTTTTGCCCTTTTTGCCACAATAGCACACCTCTGTTTATCCTCTTGAAAAGTCGGGATTTTTCTAAGGGACCAGCAGTGATGCTTTTGTCTTTCCTATTGTTCCTCCACAATAGTTCATATTATTTACATTATATTGTTCTACTGTTTTTGTTTTATTTTTCCACAATAATGCATATTAGCATTCAAAAATGTTTCGTTTTTGCCCTTTTTGCCACAATAGCACACCTCTGTTTATCCTCTTGAAAAGTCGGGATTTTTCTAAGGGACCAGCAGTGATGCTTTTGTCTTTCCTATTGTTCCTCCACAATAGTTCATATTATTTACATTATATTGTTCTACTGTTTTTGTTTTATTTTTCCACAATAATGCATATTAGCATTCAAAAATGTTTCGTTTTTGCCCTTTTTGCCACAATAGCACACCTCTGTTTATCCTCTTGAAAAGTCGGGATTTTTCTAAGGGACCAGCAGTGATGCTTTTGTCTTTCCTATTGTTCCTCCACAATAGTTCATATTATTTACATTATATTGTTCTACTGTTTTTGTTTTATTTTTCCACAATAATGCATATTAGCATTCAAAAATGTTTCGTTTTTGCCCTTTTTGCCACAATAGCACACCTCTGTTTATCCTCTTGAAAAGTCGGGATTTTTCTAAGGGACCAGCAGTGATGCTTTTGTCTTTCCTATTGTTCCTCCACAATAGTTCATATTATTTACATTATATTGTTCTACTGTTTTTGTTTTATTTTTCCACAATAATGCATATTAGCATTCAAAAATGTTTCGTTTTTGCCCTTTTTGCCACAATAGCACACCTCTGTTTATCCTCTTGAAAAGTCGGGATTTTTCTAAGGGACCAGCAGTGATGCTTTTGTCTTTCCTATTGTTCCTCCACAATAGTTCATATTATTTACATTATATTGTTCTACTGTTTTTGTTTTATTTTTCCACAATAATGCATATTAGCATTCAAAAATGTTTCGTTTTTGCCCTTTTTGCCACAATAGCACACCTCTGTTTATCCTCTTGAAAAGTCGGGATTTTTCTAAGGGACCAGCAGTGATGCTTTTGTCTTTCCTATTGTTCCTCCACAATAGTTCATATTATTTACATTATATTGTTCTACTGTTTTTGTTTTATTTTTCCACAATAATGCATATTAGCATTCAAAAATGTTTCGTTTTTGCCCTTTTTGCCACAATAGCACACCTCTGTTTATCCTCTTGAAAAGTCGGGATTTTTCTAAGGGACCAGCAGTGATGCTTTTGTCTTTCCTATTGTTCCTCCACAATAGTTCATATTATTTACATTATATTGTTCTACTGTTTTTGTTTTATTTTTCCACAATAATGCATTCAAAAATGTTTCGTTTTTGCCCTTTTTGCCACAATAGCACACCTCTGTTTATCCTCTTGAAAAGTCGGGATTTTTCTAAGGGACCAGCAGTGATGCTTTTGTCTTTCCTATTGTTCCTCCACAATAGTTCATATTATTTACATTATATTGTTCTACTGTTTTTGTTTTATTTTTCCACAATAATGCATATTAGCATTCAAAAATGTTTCGTTTTTGCCCTTTTTGCCACAATAGCACACCTCTGTTTATCCTCTTGAAAAGTCGGGATTTTTCTAAGGGACCAGCAGTGATGCTTTTGTCTTTCCTATTGTTCCTCCACAATAGTTCATATTATTTACATTATATTGTTCTACTGTTTTTGTTTTATTTTTCCACAATAATGCATATTAGCATTCAAAAATGTTTCGTTTTTGCCCTTTTTGCCACAATAGCACACCTCTGTTTATCCTCTTGAAAAGTCGGGATTTTTCTAAGGGACCAGCAGTGATGCTTTTGTCTTTCCTATTGTTCCTCCACAATAGTTCATATTATTTACATTATATTGTTCTACTGTTTTTGTTTTATTTTTCCACAATAATGCATATTAGCATTCAAAAATGTTTCGTTTTTGCCCTTTTTGCCACAATAGCACACCTCTGTTTATCCTCTTGAAAAGTCGGGATTTTTCTAAGGGACCAGCAGTGATGCTTTTGTCTTTCCTATTGTTCCTCCACAATAGTTCATATTATTTACATTATATTGTTCTACTGTTTTTGTTTTATTTTTCCACAATAATGCATATTAGCATTCAAAAATGTTTCGTTTTTGCCCTTTTTGCCACAATAGCACACCTCTGTTTATCCTCTTGAAAAGTCGGGATTTTTCTAAGGGACCAGCAGTGATGCTTTTGTCTTTCCTATTGTTCCTCCACAATAGTTCATATTATTTACATTATATTGTTCTACTGTTTTTGTTTTATTTTTCCACAATAATGCATATTAGCATTCAAAAATGTTTCGTTTTTGCCCTTTTTGCCACAATAGCACACCTCTGTTTATCCTCTTGAAAAGTCGGGATTTTTCTAAGGGACCAGCAGTGATGCTTTTGTCTTTCCTATTGTTCCTCCACAATAGTTCATATTATTTACATTATATTGTTCTACTGTTTTTGTTTTATTTTTCCACAATAATGCATATTAGCATTCAAAAATGTTTCGTTTTTGCCCTTTTTGCCACAATAGCACACCTCTGTTTATCCTCTTGAAAAGTCGGGATTTTTCTAAGGGACCAGCAGTGATGCTTTTGTCTTTCCTATTGTTCCTCCACAATAGTTCATATTATTTACATTATATTGTTCTACTGTTTTTGTTTTATTTTTCCACAATAATGCATATTAGCATTCAAAAATGTTTCGTTTTTGCCCTTTTTGCCACAATAGCACACCTCTGTTTATCCTCTTGAAAAGTCGGGATTTTTCTAAGGGACCAGCAGTGATGCTTTTGTCTTTCCTATTGTTCCTCCACAATAGTTCATATTATTTACATTATATTGTTCTACTGTTTTTGTTTTATTTTTCCACAATAATGCATATTAGCATTCAAAAATGTTTCGTTTTTGCCCTTTTTGCCACAATAGCACACCTCTGTTTATCCTCTTGAAAAGTCGGGATTTTTCTAAGGGACCAGCAGTGATGCTTTTGTCTTTCCTATTGTTCCTCCACAATAGTTCATATTATTTACATTATATTGTTCTACTGTTTTTGTTTTATTTTTCCACAATAATGCATATTAGCATTCAAAAATGTTTCGTTTTTGCCCTTTTTGCCACAATAGCACACCTCTGTTTATCCTCTTGAAAAGTCGGGATTTTTCTAAGGGACCAGCAGTGATGCTTTTGTCTTTCCTATTGTTCCTCCACAATAGTTCATATTATTTACATTATATTGTTCTACTGTTTTTGTTTTATTTTTCCACAATAATGCATATTAGCATTCAAAAATGTTTCGTTTTTGCCCTTTTTGCCACAATAGCACACCTCTGTTTATCCTCTTGAAAAGTCGGGATTTTTCTAAGGGACCAGCAGTGATGCTTTTGTCTTTCCTATTGTTCCTCCACAATAGTTCATATTATTTACATTATATTGTTCTACTGTTTTTGTTTTATTTTTCCACAATAATGCATATTAGCATTCAAAAATGTTTCGTTTTTGCCCTTTTTGCCACAATAGCACACCTCTGTTTATCCTCTTGAAAAGTCGGGATTTTTCTAAGGGACCAGCAGTGATGCTTTTGTCTTTCCTATTGTTCCTCCACAATAGTTCATATTATTTACATTATATTGTTCTACTGTTTTTGTTTTATTTTTCCACAATAATGCATATTAGCATTCAAAAATGTTTCGTTTTTGCCCTTTTTGCCACAATAGCACACCTCTGTTTATCCTCTTGAAAAGTCGGGATTTTTCTAAGGGACCAGCAGTGATGCTTTTGTCTTTCCTATTGTTCCTCCACAATAGTTCATATTATTTACATTATATTGTTCTACTGTTTTTGTTTTATTTTTCCACAATAATGCATATTAGCATTCAAAAATGTTTCGTTTTTGCCCTTTTTGCCACAATAGCACACCTCTGTTTATCCTCTTGAAAAGTCGGGATTTTTCTAAGGGACCAGCAGTGATGCTTTTGTCTTTCCTATTGTTCCTCCACAATAGTTCATATTATTTACATTATATTGTTCTACTGTTTTTGTTTTATTTTTCCACAATAATGCATATTAGCATTCAAAAATGTTTCGTTTTTGCCCTTTTTGCCACAATAGCACACCTCTGTTTATCCTCTTGAAAAGTCGGGATTTTTCTAAGGGACCAGCAGTGATGCTTTTGTCTTTCCTATTGTTCCTCCACAATAGTTCATATTATTTACATTATATTGTTCTACTGTTTTTGTTTTATTTTTCCACAATAATGCATATTAGCATTCAAAAATGTTTCGTTTTTGCCCTTTTTGCCACAATAGCACACCTCTGTTTATCCTCTTGAAAAGTCGGGATTTTTCTAAGGGACCAGCAGTGATGCTTTTGTCTTTCCTATTGTTCCTCCACAATAGTTCATATTATTTACATTATATTGTTCTACTGTTTTTGTTTTATTTTTCCACAATAATGCATATTAGCATTCAAAAATGTTTCGTTTTTGCCCTTTTTGCCACAATAGCACACCTCTGTTTATCCTCTTGAAAAGTCGGGATTTTTCTAAGGGACCAGCAGTGATGCTTTTGTCTTTCCTATTGTTCCTCCACAATAGTTCATATTATTTACATTATATTGTTCTACTGTTTTTGTTTTATTTTTCCACAATAATGCATATTAGCATTCAAAAATGTTTCGTTTTTGCCCTTTTTGCCACAATAGCACACCTCTGTTTATCCTCTTGAAAAGTCGGGATTTTTCTAAGGGACCAGCAGTGATGCTTTTGTCTTTCCTATTGTTCCTCCACAATAGTTCATATTATTTACATTATATTGTTCTACTGTTTTTGTTTTATTTTTCCACAATAATGCATATTAGCATTCAAAAATGTTTCGTTTTTGCCCTTTTTGCCACAATAGCACACCTCTGTTTATCCTCTTGAAAAGTCGGGATTTTTCTAAGGGACCAGCAGTGATGCTTTTGTCTTTCCTATTGTTCCTCCACAATAGTTCATATTATTTACATTATATTGTTCTATTGTTTTATTTTTCCACAATAATGCATTCAAAAATGTTTCGTTTTTGCCCTTTTTGCCACAATAGCACACCTCTGTTTATCCTCTTGAAAAGTCGGGATTTTTCTAAGGGACCAGCAGTGATGCTTTTGTCTTTCCTATTGTTCCTCCACAATAGTTCATATTATTTACATTATATTGTTCTACTGTTTTTGTTTTATTTTTCCACAATAATGCATATTAGCATTCAAAAATGTTTCGTTTTTGCCCTTTTTGCCACAATAGCACACCTCTGTTTATCCTCTTGAAAAGTCGGGATTTTTCTAAGGGACCAGCAGTGATGCTTTTGTCTTTCCTATTGTTCCTCCACAATAGTTCATATTATTTACATTATATTGTTCTACTGTTTTTGTTTTATTTTTCCACAATAATGCATATTAGCATTCAAAAATGTTTCGTTTTTGCCCTTTTTGCCACAATAGCACACCTCTGTTTATCCTCTTGAAAAGTCGGGATTTTTCTAAGGGACCAGCAGTGATGCTTTTGTCTTTCCTATTGTTCCTCCACAATAGTTCATATTATTTACATTATATTGTTCTACTGTTTTTGTTTTATTTTTCCACAATAATGCATATTAGCATTCAAAAATGTTTCGTTTTTGCCCTTTTTGCCACAATAGCACACCTCTGTTTATCCTCTTGAAAAGTCGGGATTTTTCTAAGGGACCAGCAGTGATGCTTTTGTCTTTCCTATTGTTCCTCCACAATAGTTCATATTATTTACATTATATTGTTCTACTGTTTTTGTTTTATTTTTCCACAATAATGCATATTAGCATTCAAAAATGTTTCGTTTTTGCCCTTTTTGCCACAATAGCACACCTCTGTTTATCCTCTTGAAAAGTCGGGATTTTTCTAAGGGACCAGCAGTGATGCTTTTGTCTTTCCTATTGTTCCTCCACAATAGTTCATATTATTTACATTTTATTGTTCTACTGTTTTTGTTTTATTTTTCCACAATAATGCATATTAGCATTCAAAAATGTTTCGTTTTTGCCCTTTTTGCCACAATAGCACACCTCTGTTTATCCTCTTGAAAAGTCGGGATTTTTCTAAGGGACCAGCAGTGATGCTTTTGTCTTTCCTATTGTTCCTCCACAATAGTTCATATTATTTACATTATATTGTTCTACTGTTTTTGTTTTATTTTTCCACAATAATGCATATTAGCATTCAAAAATGTTTCGTTTTTGCCCTTTTTGCCACAATAGCACACCTCTGTTTATCCTCTTGAAAAGTCGGGATTTTTCTAAGGGACCAGCAGTGATGCTTTTGTCTTTCCTATTGTTCCTCCACAATAGTTCATATTATTTACATTATATTGTTCTACTGTTTTTGTTTTATTTTTCCACAATAATGCATATTAGCATTCAAAAATGTTTCGTTTTTGCCCTTTTTGCCACAATAGCACACCTCTGTTTATCCTCTTGAAAAGTCGGGATTTTTCTAAGGGACCAGCAGTGATGCTTTTGTCTTTCCTATTGTTCCTCCACAATAGTTCATATTATTTACATTATATTGTTCTACTGTTTTTGTTTTATTTTTCCACAATAATGCATATTAGCATTCAAAAATGTTTCGTTTTTGCCCTTTTTGCCACAATAGCACACCTCTGTTTATCCTCTTGAAAAGTCGGGATTTTTCTAAGGGACCAGCAGTGATGCTTTTGTCTTTCCTATTGTTCCTCCACAATAGTTCATATTATTTACATTATATTGTTCTACTGTTTTTGTTTTATTTTTCCACAATAATGCATATTAGCATTCAAAAATGTTTCGTTTTTGCCCTTTTTGCCACAATAGCACACCTCTGTTTATCCTCTTGAAAAGTCGGGATTTTTCTAAGGGACCAGCAGTGATGCTTTTGTCTTTCCTATTGTTCCTCCACAATAGTTCATATTATTTACATTATATTGTTCTACTGTTTTTGTTTTATTTTTCCACAATAATGCATATTAGCATTCAAAAATGTTTCGTTTTTGCCCTTTTTGCCACAATAGCACACCTCTGTTTATCCTCTTGAAAAGTCGGGATTTTTCTAAGGGACCAGCAGTGATGCTTTTGTCTTTCCTATTGTTCCTCCACAATAGTTCATATTATTTACATTATATTGTTCTACTGTTTTTGTTTTATTTTTCCACAATAATGCATATTAGCATTCAAAAATGTTTCGTTTTTGCCCTTTTTGCCACAATAGCACACCTCTGTTTATCCTCTTGAAAAGTCGGGATTTTTCTAAGGGACCAGCAGTGATGCTTTTGTCTTTCCTATTGTTCCTCCACAATAGTTCATATTATTTACATTATATTGTTCTACTGTTTTTGTTTTATTTTTCCACAATAATGCATATTAGCATTCAAAAATGTTTCGTTTTTGCCCTTTTTGCCACAATAGCACACCTCTGTTTATCCTCTTGAAAAGTCGGGATTTTTCTAAGGGACCAGCAGTGATGCTTTTGTCTTTCCTATTGTTCCTCCACAATAGTTCATATTATTTACATTATATTGTTCTACTGTTTTTGTTTTATTTTTCCACAATAATGCATATTAGCATTCAAAAATGTTTCGTTTTTGCCCTTTTTGCCACAATAGCACACCTCTGTTTATCCTCTTGAAAAGTCGGGATTTTTCTAAGGGACCAGCAGTGATGCTTTTGTCTTTCCTATTGTTCCTCCACAATAGTTCATATTATTTACATTATATTGTTCTACTGTTTTTGTTTTATTTTTCCACAATAATGCATATTAGCATTCAAAAATGTTTCGTTTTTGCCCTTTTTGCCACAATAGCACACCTCTGTTTATCCTCTTGAAAAGTCGGGATTTTTCTAAGGGACCAGCAGTGATGCTTTTGTCTTTCCTATTGTTCCTCCACAATAGTTCATATTATTTACATTATATTGTTCTACTGTTTTTGTTTTATTTTTCCACAATAATGCATATTAGCATTCAAAAATGTTTCGTTTTTGCCCTTTTTGCCACAATAGCACACCTCTGTTTATCCTCTTGAAAAGTCGGGATTTTTCTAAGGGACCAGCAGTGATGCTTTTGTCTTTCCTATTGTTCCTCCACAATAGTTCATATTATTTACATTATATTGTTCTACTGTTTTTGTTTTATTTTTCCACAATAATGCATATTAGCATTCAAAAATGTTTCGTTTTTGCCCTTTTTGCCACAATAGCACACCTCTGTTTATCCTCTTGAAAAGTCGGGATTTTTCTAAGGGACCAGCAGTGATGCTTTTGTCTTTCCTATTGTTCCTCCACAATAGTTCATATTATTTACATTATATTGTTCTACTGTTTTTGTTTTATTTTTCCACAATAATGCATATTAGCATTCAAAAATGTTTCGTTTTTGCCCTTTTTGCCACAATAGCACACCTCTGTTTATCCTCTTGAAAAGTCGGGATTTTTCTAAGGGACCAGCAGTGATGCTTTTGTCTTTCCTATTGTTCCTCCACAATAGTTCATATTATTTACATTATATTGTTCTACTGTTTTTGTTTTATTTTTCCACAATAATGCATATTAGCATTCAAAAATGTTTCGTTTTTGCCCTTTTTGCCACAATAGCACACCTCTGTTTATCCTCTTGAAAAGTCGGGATTTTTCTAAGGGACCAGCAGTGATGCTTTTGTCTTTCCTATTGTTCCTCCACAATAGTTCATATTATTTACATTATATTGTTCTACTGTTTTTGTTTTATTTTTCCACAATAATGCATATTAGCATTCAAAAATGTTTCGTTTTTGCCCTTTTTGCCACAATAGCACACCTCTGTTTATCCTCTTGAAAAGTCGGGATTTTTCTAAGGGACCAGCAGTGATGCTTTTGTCTTTCCTATTGTTCCTCCACAATAGTTCATATTATTTACATTATATTGTTCTACTGTTTTTGTTTTATTTTTCCACAATAATGCATATTAGCATTCAAAAATGTTTCGTTTTTGCCCTTTTTGCCACAATAGCACACCTCTGTTTATCCTCTTGAAAAGTCGGGATTTTTCTAAGGGACCAGCAGTGATGCTTTTGTCTTTCCTATTGTTCCTCCACAATAGTTCATATTATTTACATTATATTGTTCTACTGTTTTTGTTTTATTTTTCCACAATAATGCATATTAGCATTCAAAAATGTTTCGTTTTTGCCCTTTTTGCCACAATAGCACACCTCTGTTTATCCTCTTGAAAAGTCGGGATTTTTCTAAGGGACCAGCAGTGATGCTTTTGTCTTTCCTATTGTTCCTCCACAATAGTTCATATTATTTACATTATATTGTTCTACTGTTTTTGTTTTATTTTTCCACAATAATGCATATTAGCATTCAAAAATGTTTCGTTTTTGCCCTTTTTGCCACAATAGCACACCTCTGTTTATCCTCTTGAAAAGTCGGGATTTTTCTAAGGGACCAGCAGTGATGCTTTTGTCTTTCCTATTGTTCCTCCACAATAGTTCATATTATTTACATTATATTGTTCTACTGTTTTTGTTTTATTTTTCCACAATAATGCATATTAGCATTCAAAAATGTTTCGTTTTTGCCCTTTTTGCCACAATAGCACACCTCTGTTTATCCTCTTGAAAAGTCGGGATTTTTCTAAGGGACCAGCAGTGATGCTTTTGTCTTTCCTATTGTTCCTCCACAATA